>NC_090438.1:182099517-187951830 GCF_031143425.1 Pleurodeles waltl
GCACATGACGCCGATGCTATCGCCTGGCATATGGAGCACTGTATTTTTACACAGGCCTGTTATTGAAGGCATTTCACCCAGAGACGATTTAAGGCATGGGCAAATTGGACACTGGCCAGGGCCCCATCCCTTTACTGGGCCCCCTAACACAGCCAGGTCTGTTCTGCAGTGTTGCCCTGACGCCCTTGAACCAATTAAACACATTGTTTTAAATACCATTTTCCTTTAATTTATTTTCAATGTGGGTGATCTGTGGGACGCTATCAAAGGCATTTTACAGAGAAATATTGTGTTGATGTTTCATGCAACATCCATAAAAAAGTTTCTTTTTGAGCAAAACGACCTCGCTTATGAGAAATGGGAGAGGGTAACAGGTATTATTTGGAATATTAGTGAGCTGTTGCTGTGTTGCAATACTTAAAACACACGCCATCATCCCTTACAATTAGATGCAAACGCGTTGAGAACCAGTGTGCCTGCACACTGTCAGTGACCTGGCAAAGAGGACATGAAAGAGACGAAGTAGGATCCTAAGTTCAAAACTGTTCCGAACAGAAGCCCCCAAAATATGTTTGGCCAGGGCTCCCAAAATCTTTAAGATGTCTCTGAGTTCACCTACGTAATAACGTAAGGTCATCCACGCCTTCACAGCTATGCAGCTCTTCTCAGTTTCAATGAAACAATTAAGGAGTTTACCATGCAGAACTATTTTTTTCAAGGCAATAAGCTCCAATTGGGTAGATCCTGTGCCTCAGATTAATTACAGACCCGGTCTTGCAAGTTGCGCAAGTCCATTCAAGGGTCAGGGGTCATTGAATCGCTATATAAATACAGCTTTGTGCGAAAAGCCAGTGCTATACAGAGGTCTTCTTTCAATGTGGTTCGGCTGGAAATCATGGGGTTCTTGCTTTTATGTCTATGTCTAACACATATTTTATGCCTTCATATTTCTTTTGAAGGGTAGAAGCGGGACGCGCTAATGCAAGAATCAATTACCCGTTGCCTCGGCTGCCCGTCACGTGCCAGTAACCGTCGCGTGATAAACAAGTAAATGTTTCAAAACGACCAAAAGGAACATGGGTAAGTGAGAGTGTCGTCCTGCGTTACTTCCGGCGGGCAGATCCATGTCGCAGGCTGCTGCAGGGGTGGGACTGTAATGTTACATCTGCTGCCGGCTTTGGAACGGGGGCCACTTTCGAGTCCAGGCTTCGGCGCAACATCCTGTGATTCTCGGCAAATCATTTCATACTGAAAGAACAGAGCCTCCTACAGTGAGTCAATTGCGCCAGCTTTACCTCCAGAAGGTTGTGGGCACTGTTCGCTATGGCTCTGAGCTTTGGAGCCTTTGTAATTTAGCAGGTGTGGCCAGAACTGAAAATAAATTAATAAGACCCTTAGGGGCCTATTTACAAGAAAGTGGCATATCACAGATGATGCGCCACGTTTCTCGCGCCCCTTACCGGCACCTAACGACGTTGGTTGTGCCATATTTACAAAGTGGCGCACCATGGCAGTCATTAGCTTCAACATTTTTGACACTGTTGTGGTGTTTTTCTACACTAGCGTAAAAAATTGTGACGTAAGTGCAGCGAAGCACAGGGAGGCACATTGATTACAATGGGTGCGTCATTTTAACGTCCGCCCTGAGCAGCCATTAAAAATTACTGAGAAAATGGCGCAGTGAAATGTAAGTTTCACTGTGACTTTTTTTGCGCTTCCCTGCGCTGGAACGCCCCGCTTGCATACATTACGCCTGTCGCAGGCATAATGTGAAGCAGGGGGGTTACAAAGTTGTGCGATGCAAGCATTGCACCACTTTGTAAATATGGCGCGGCAGAAAAGCTCCTTAGCGTAAAATAAATGATGGTATGGCAGCATTAAGGTGGCGTAAGGGGCTTGTAAATATGCCCCTTAGTCTCCCTCCCCTCTAGTACTCTGTTGAAACTAATGAAAGAGAGTGATAGAATAAGGACAACAGTGGTGTAGCTATCAGGTGCAGTGGGCACCAGAGATGTGAGGGGCTCACTGCACCCCATTTTTGGATGCCTTTTACTCCCAGACTGGTGGCAGAGGGGCCCATTTTCCTTGTTTACTTTAGTGCCCATGGCACCCTGCTACACCACAGGGTAACAAAGAATTTAGTTGTATCATTAAAAGAAGTAAGTACATGCCATTGGGGGTTAGTAGACGTAACCTATGTGTGAAATTGAGAATGATGGGGTGCAGGCAGAGGTGCTGAGAAATGTAGGATCTATGCATATGATTGTGGCTAGAGATGTCCATGAGGCAAGATGGAAAAGAAAAGGAACAATTCTTGGAAAATTCAACGTCAAATTAAGCTACTGCTCGCTTGGAAGTATTGGTGAAGAGGTGTGCAATAACAGCCCCAAAATGAATCCAGCTGATTCAGAAACCCTGGTAAGGCATGTCACCTCATTAGCTTTGCCAAACACTGCGTGGGCTGAAAACTCAAACCAGATCTTCATTCCAACAGAATCTGTGAAGAACTTGGGTGTCATTGTGACAAAATAGCCTCAGTGACAACACACCTTTGTTCTCCTAATGACCTTATAGAAAATGTAATCACATGGCCTCCATGTGAGAGGAGGCCTCTTTTTGCATGGTTAGCCCACACTTTTTGCCTGATGTTGATGTGTTCTAGAAGGTGGTAGTGCCCAGGGCCCCTGCTAAACAGGTTCCCTGGGCCAGAGCTCTTTCCCTAAAGCTGTTGTGATGCTTGGCACAATTGGATACACTCTTAATTATCCCCATAAGTCCCTAGTAAATGGGTACCCCAGTATCCAGTAAGAGTAGACCCCTGAGGGCAGCAGCACTGATGGTGCCACCCCCAAGGGCCCTGCACCCAGATGCACCCAGCACTGCCATTGCAGGCTGAGTGTACTGGGACAAACCTGAAGAGACAAACTCGACATGGCACACCCTCTGTGTGCCCTGTCCTCCTGCCACTGCATATATTATGGGTAAGTCACCCCTCTGGCAGGCTTTCTAGCCCTAATGCAGGGTGCACCATACTATGTGTGAGGGCATAGCTGCATGAGCAATATGCCCCCACTGTGTCCTTGACAAACCCAAGACATAGTAAGTGAACAGAGCAGCCATTTTACATAATGTACTGGGCACTGGTCAAATACGAGTTTCCCAGACATGATGGCTACTCTGCACCCTGGGTTATTTGGTACAAAACAAATCAGAATGATAAGTCCAAACTGGTGCCAGTATTGGATTTATCCCTAAAAGTACCCAGGGGTCACCTTAGAGGTGCCCTCTGCAAAAGCTAATCCTAACTGGTAGAGTTGCTGACTGGTTTCATCCAGCTGCCACTCCAGACGGCCAATATACAAACCTGGTGGAGAGCCATGGCTCTCTGGTTTGTAAGACAATGCCCTTCCTGGGTGGAGGAGCTAACACCCCTTCCATCAGGAAAGTGCAACACCCTGGCGGTGAGCTTCAAAGGGCTACAACCCCTGAAACTCGAGCCTCCAGGCCTGCTGCTAGCAGCAGAGCGCTCCCCCCTTTGCAAACCCTCACTTGCATGTGGAGTGGACCCTCTGATTCAGTTATCTCCATTTTGGAATGGAGGAAAACAGCCAATGAGGTTTAGGGAAGTGACCCTTCCCACACAAAGTGGTCACTGTAGTGGGTGTAGCCACCCAAGGGTAAGTGTCCCATTGGACACTACCAGGTTCCCCCTAAAACGCCCACTAAATTCAGTATTCAGTGGGATCCCCTATTTTAGATTTGAAAAGGATCCCAAGAAGAAAGGAAGACCAGCACCAGAGAACCTGCCAGGACAAGAACAGAGGACCTGCTGCACCAAAAGAGGCTCCAAGACTCATGCTTGCTGCATCAGAGTCCCGACAATCGCGACTGCGGAGGAGCTGAACACTGGACCAACCTCAAGAAACCCAGGGGACCTCCAGGCTTCAAGGATCACCCCAAGGATCACCCCAGATCTCCCTCCTGAGTGGAGGCACCACTCAAGAAAAACAAGAAACCTGCAAAGGACAAACAAACCAGTGAGGGTGACTTCACTGAATCAGCGATATCTCCGTGACCGGAAGTCACAGACTGATCCAATGAAAAACCTACAACTGCCTCAACAACTGTGCCAAGTTTGGTGGCACTGCGCCCCTTAATGCCCGAGATACACCAATACCCTGGGTACTGGTCAGCTGACATCGGACCAACAGAAAACCAGCTCCCCCAGAGCTGAAAAAGGATCAGGAGGAAGCCCCAGTCGAGGGATTTCAGGAACACCCTGGACCTCCGACCAGAGTGCCCCCGTTGTCCTGTAAGCCACCTTTAAAGAGACTCACCTCCAGCTCCAGTGGACTCCGTTGCGCACAGCATCCAAGACATCCAAAACACCCTGCACCTGGCTGCCCAGGGCCTTGCACCACGGGATCTGCTGTGTGCCCCGGGTCCCCAACCCCATGCAACCTCATCAGCCCAAGGGGACCCCCAGGCACCAACTTTAAATCAGCAAACCAGCTCCTTTTCCAAGTGGCCAATCCAGGTGGCCCTGTGCCTGTTCCAAGAACCTTTCCAACACTGCTCCCGCCGGAACCAGGAGCCGCCGAGGCTTTCCAGGTGGCCCAAGGAGCCCACCGACTACTGCAACCATCCTGCAAAAGAAGAGACTGGTAATACAACTGTGCAATTTTTAATGCATTTTAAAAAGTGACTGCCTGTTGATTCCTTTGGTGCGTAACTACGCACAGAATGACTAACTTTAATAAAACTTCAAAAAGTCATAGCTTAAAAAGTACTTAAAGTATTCTAAAGATTTTGATCTTAAAAATTATATAAAAGTCTGAAGTATTTTTATAAATTCTGGTCTTGAGTTATTCATTGAGTGTGTGTGGTGCATGATTGGATTTGTGAGTACAGCAAATACTTAGTACATCTCCTGGATTAGCCTAACTGCTCGACCACCTACCTTACAAATTGGAGCATTAAGTGGTCTGATTTTTACCCCTGGAAACCAACGCGTGGTTGCTTGAACCCTCTGCATAGTGTGCTTGGTTTTGCACACTGCATAGAAGGTCAGCCTCCAACACTCCACCAACGACATCACCGAATGGCAGATCGCATGGCTAATGACCCTGACATCAGAGAAATGGACATTAATAAAGGTAATAAAATCCAACAATACACGCAAGAAAAATAAAGTGCTAAAAAGTACTAAAAGTAGTTATGTCTAATTTAGTGACCATCTAAACTTACTTATTTTTAATAGCAATATTCTGTCCCTTTTAGGTCAGTTTTTAGGGGCACAAAGGAGGAGGTTATACGTATGATGTTCTCAGTGCAGATTACTTTTTGTGTACTTCAGCTGAGTACATGGGTAGATTAAAAGACTACAGCAATAGCTTTACTAAATAATATTTTTATTCAGCAAAAGCCTGCCTGAAAAAGTGGACTATTACGTTATGGTGCATTTAAAGAAATATCACGACAGGATTTGAATCTAACTGAGGTGGGTTATCGCTCAAACCCTAAAGTAACCTGAACTTTCTGTTGCAGAGTACCTGGATTAAGTGTATCACATTTTACTACAAATGACATATTTATAAGTGCAACACACTTCAGTCGTTTGAGTAGGTCAGGCATTTGAGAGTGGTTTTATTGGATTAGGAAATTCCACACTTAGCTCATGAGGATTGTTAGAAATGGGGTCTCTAGTTGGCAGTCCGTTTGCATCCTGTCCAAGTAGGGACCCTCACTCTAGTCAGGATAAGGGAGATAACCACCCAGATAACCCCTGCTCACCCCCTTGGCACGAGCAGTCAGGCTTATCTCAGAAGCAATTTGCACATAACACAAAGTAACACAGTGAAAACACTACAAAAGGACTCCACACCATTTTTAGAAAAATAGCCAATATTTATCTATATAAAATAAGACCAAATACAATAAAAATCCAGCATTACAGTAATAAATATATGAATTCTGCAAGATTTACTCAAAAATACAGTTCCTTAAAGTCAATAGCTCCACCTGGGGCTATCACGGCATTGTAATCAACAAAACTAACAGTTCAGGCCAGCCGCAAGTCGCGGGCCAGGTATGGTGTCGAGAAGACCCACAAACAATACCTTTGGAATTGCAGGGCATCGTGATCCTCCAGAGAGCAACCTCGCTGGCGTTGCGGTGTCAGTTCTGGAGTCGGTGCGGGGGTCGTTGGGCCCTTGAAATAACACGTGTTGCGGATCAAACTGAGGGCTGATGAAGTCAGGAGCTGGTGTGGCATATTTTCATTAACACTCCCACTCCAGCTCCTATGCTAATCTCTGGCTGGTGTGGCAGGAAGTGGGGGTGAGCCAGTGTCCTGTCCTAAGTGTCATTCCCCTTTGAAGGCCACTTTGGCTAACCAGTTCCCTTCCTATCTTTTCCTCTGCAGCGTGCAGATCTTTGTCACCAGATGTCCCATTGTTTCAATGCAGGTTGCTTCACACCTCATTAAGGCACCTTGGCTTAGCATGGCAGAGGCTGGCCAATCAGAGAAGAGCAGCAGGAGGGTTGGATTTTGGCTCATCAGAAGAGCAAGTTCTATAACTTATTTTCAGTTATAGTTATAATAAATCTAACATTGGCAAATTGTTGGATTTATTCTAACAGTACCTTTGGAATTGCAGGGCGTCGTGATCCTCACGGCAAGCGTTGGAGAGCGGCTTGGCTGTGTCGATTCTGGAGTCAGTGCTGGGGTCATCGGGCACTTGAAATCACACCCGTTGTGGACCAAACTCCGGGCTGATGCGATGTGCGGTGTCCACAGGCCACGGTGCAGGCAGCACCTCGGTGATGGCATACATCAGTGCCGGTGAGACCAGAGCTGCGGTGTGAAGCGGGGCGGTGTGACGTGGGATGTCACCAGGTCATGGTGCAGGCAGCGTCCTCATCATTGCTGAAGAGTTGTCGTCGGTAGGCCCCCGCTAGCGATGGTGCTTCGTGACCCTCATGAGTGGTGTCCACAGGCCACGGTGCAGGCAGGATGCCTGGTGACGACACTGAAGTCGATGATGCTGGTGTCTTTGGACCGGGGGTGAGGTGCGGGACGGGACTGGGCTTCGTGTACCTCACGAGCGGTGTCCACAAACCATGGCGCAGGCAGCGGCACCGGTGTCAGCAGGACTGACCGTATCGGGGATGCCCAGGCTGCAGTGTGAGCAAGTCATGCCCGAATGAGGAGCGGCTTGGTGAAGTCATCTGATGAGGGCGTCGGTGAGACCAGGGTCGCAGTGCGATGTGGGGCAGTGCGGCTCTGTGTGACGTCGGCAGGTCACGTGCAGGCCAGCTGCTTAGTTGGCGGCGGCGCAGTGGTTTCTCCTCTTGACAGGACAAAACGCACAGTTCCCAGTGCTGCAGGTTGAGGAAACTGAAGTCTTTGGTGTCCCTGAGACTTCCAACAGGAGGAAAGCTCTACTCCAAGCCCTTGGAGAACTCTCTCAAGCAGGACACCCAGCAAAGTTCACCCTTTGTACTCTTTTCAGGCAGAAGCAGCAACTGTAGGCCAGTCCACCAAAGCAACACACCAAAGGGATAGTACTCCTCCTTCAGCTCTTCTCCTGGGCAGAGGTTTCTCTTGATTCCAGAAAGATTCTAAATGTCTGGGGTTTTGGGTCTTCTTCTTATACCCATTTCTGCCTTTGAAGTTGGCAAACTTGAAAGCAAAGTCTCAAGTGTTTGCAAGATCCTTCCTTGTCCAAGCCAGGCCCCAGACACACACCAGGGGGTTGGAGACTGCATTGTGTGAGGGCAGGCACAGTCCTTTCAGGTGTAAGTGACCACTCTTCCCTCCACTCTAGCTCAGATGGCCCATCAGGATATGCAAGCTACACCCAGAACCCTTTGTGTCACTGTCTAGAGGGAATTCACAACAGCCCAACTGTCAAACTTTCCAAAAGGGGCATTTTCAAACTCACAGTCTAAAAACCAACTTCACTAAAAGATGTATTTTTCAATTGTGAGTTCAGAGACCCAAAACTCCAAATTTCTATCTGCCCTCAAAGGGAAGCTGCGCTTTAAAGTTATTTAAAGGCACCCCCCATGTTAACCTATGAGGGAGCTAGGCCTTGCAACAGTGAAACCCGAATTTGGCAGTATTTCATTGTTAGGACATGTACAAAACACCAGTACATGTCCTACCTTGTAAATACACTGCACCTGGGGCTACCTAGGGTCTACCTTTGGGGTGCCTTACATGTACCAAAAGGGACGGTTTGGGCCTGGCAAATGGGTTCACTTGCCAGGTCGCGTTTGCAGTTTAAAACTGCACATACAGACACTGCAGTGGCAGGCCTGAGCCATGTTTACAGGGCTACTTATGTGGGTGGCACAATCAGTGCTGCAGGCCCACTAGTAACATTTGATTTACAGGCCCTTGGCACCTCTGGTGCACTTTACCAGGAACTTACCAGTAAATCAAATATGCCAATTATGGATAAACCAATCAACAGTACAATTTACCTAGGGAGCACTTGCACTTTAGCACTGATCAGCAGTGGTAAATTGTGTAGAGACAATAAACCAGCAAAAACAGAGTCCAGTAAACCATAATAACAGGAGGTCAGAGGGCAAAAAGACAGGGAAAACACGCCAAAAAGCTGCCAGGTCTAACAAGGATGTGTTTCCAATTGGTGATGTATTTGTGTTCCTCTTCCATACTAAATATCTGATTCAGAGATGTGTTAAGAACATTACTGTCAGTGAGGCATGTTCTGTGGTTGCACCTGGTGCTGTTACTATCCCTGGAAGTATCTCCACAGGTGTGCACAGGACCCATGTTGCCCTCCTGTGCAACGCTTTTGCTGTGTGTTTGTTTTCTCTCTGAATCTGACATAATATGTCTCTTTCAAAACATCCGTAGGAGGCTGGTTCAGTTTATGAAGTATGGTGTAACCTATACTGAGTCCAGGCAACCCTTAGTGATAATGTTTTGATGCCTAGATAACCAAAGCTCTCTAGGGGTAGCTGTGGAGAGCAACTCCGGCTTACCAAGGAGGAGTGTAAAGCACTTACAATACCACAGTATTCAGTCAGTAACTGTTACACAAGAAAGAACCACGCCAGGTGTTGCGATAATAAAGAATTCTTCATTACAACACTGAGATCAGACTAACATTGGTATAGCTCCACTTGGACACATCTATAAACAAAATATACACTTAGTAACAAGGAGGAAAAGCATGGGAATACATGGAGTTCTACGGGGGCAAACCATATACTTTGAAAGTGGTATATGAATGAAGGTGCCCATCCAAGGTGTGTGTCTTAGAATCCCAAGGGCTGGGGATTTAGGATTTAGCAGAGGTAAGTATTAAAAATCCCACAGGTGCCCAGGTGCAAAGTTGTTATTGAGCCGGGTGTCCCATAGGCTAGCACAGGATCGTTAAAGTTGGATTTTTATGGTTTTAAGACCCTTGCGTTGGAGCCCGAGGAAACCAGTTGGCGCAAAGAAGGTTGGAGAGTGCCACCATCCATAGATACCCAGAAGACGGAGTACCTACACCAAGGAGCCCAGGTGCATAGGGGTGAAGTGATGTCGGAAACCCAAGAAACAGTCAATGGAAGCCTCGGTTGTCCAGCTGCTGTCGCAACCCGTGGACCAAGCCGGTGGAATCCAAAGGCGGATGCCTGATATGAAGAACATGAAAAAGAAGGAAACAGTGTCCAGACCTGTTAGGACTCGCACTCACAAAATAAATCAGCATGTATGAAGAACGATGAAACATGTCATGAATGTGTTCACAGCACAGCACTTCCCTGTAACTTGTGAGGAAAACGACAATGCATGTTTGTTTCTATTGATAAAAGCAAGTGTTGTCCCATTTGTGAACTGGGTGCCAAGTGGTTTTTGGAGACATCAAATTCCTTCATATGAATCATCAGAAGTGTTTAATGACTCATCACCAGAATGTGTCTCATGACTCTTCACCAGAATTCCTAAATATGAATCATCAGAAATGATTGATGACTCATTACCAGCATGTGTCTGATGGCTCATCTCCAGTCTATAAATAGAACTGCCAAGGTGTTTCCTGTGCTTGACTTCGAGTCTTCTTTCACTTGCAGGTGTTCCCGGTTCAGATGAAGTTTCAGTGATTCTTTCTGGAATCGTCATTTCAGTGTAAGGCTTCATCGGAGCTTCCCTCTCTGGAGCGGATTAAGTTCACAGCGGTTGGAGAATTTACGAACAGTAGTCCATCTCCCTCAAACAATCAAATACATTCCAGGAGAAGTCAGTTCATGAGTAATCCCCCTCTCGTTCCCCTGTTTTCAACCTTCTCGAGGTTAATGATCTTTTGGTGCATTATGAAAAACATTTATCGATGCTGAGAAACCTGTGATACAAGACTATTTTCCAAAGACAGCTTGAGAAGTATTTTTAAAGGCAGCTTTGAAGTTAAGTGTTGTGAACTCCTGAAAGCATTGCTCGATATCTATGCAAAATTAGACGTTTATTCTGATTATTTTTTGGAGTGAGTCTATTGTGTGAAAACGAATAACAAAAGACAAATCTAAAAGTTTGATTTTACAACAATTTTGTTGTGAGTTACAAAAGTGTGTTTAATAGTTGAGCATTCAAGTGCTAATGATTGTTGTGATTTTGTTGAAAGACTCAGTGATTGCTCAATCGAATGATAATAATTATTTTTATTTTGCTGAAAGACTCTATGATATTTGTAGTTCTTTTGTTTTTGATTTGTTTTTGTTCTTAGAAATTCCTGCACCAAACCCTGAGGCAACATTTTTAGAACAACAGTGACGCGCCTTTGTGAACCAGTGTTTTGTTTCTTGTCCCTTCCCAAATTCCTGGTCCCTATCCGTTTCCCCCAGAGACTATTCGCTTGTTCCCTGTTCAGTTCAGATACAAGAGAATAGTGTTTAGGGGTGAGGGTTTTATTCTCTTTGCTCCCGCGGAACATGGAATTCAGGTGAGTGGACATGGTCTTGTCAAGACCACTCTGAGATGTCAAGGCAGTGCAGATAGGCAATGCCAATCCTCTTGGAGTTGAAGTTCCTGCAGGGCAGTGAAGGAAGAAGTACAGCTGCGGAGTCCAGGGGATGCAGGAGATCCTTGGAGTTGCCCACGAGCTGTTCCATGTCAGTTGCCAGGTTGCAGGAGGGTCTGTGGCCAGCAGGACCACCAAAAATCCTTGGCAAACGCAAATAGTTGTTGCAAGGAAGATTGTAGATTTTTGGGGACCAGTGAGGTCCAAGTGACTCTACCCTGGGAGGGGAGTCAGGGCAGTCCTTCAGCCAGAAGGAACGCCAGCCAGAGTCGGAGGAGCCCCCATGAGAGACCCATTGCCAGCAGGCACAGGGAGTCGCAGGGAAGCCTCAGCTGCACAACAAAACAGGAGTCTCACGTAGCAGGAGCTGCAGAGCGGAAGCTGATGTTGGAGTTGCAGAGTGCTGGAGGTTGGGGCTTCTCGGAGCTTGAAGAACTCCTGGAGGAAGAGTCAACAAGCCTTGGCAAGAGCAACAGTTGTTGTGTACAGGGGTTCCATTCACGGGCTGCCGCAAAGGTCCACTGTCTCCTAAGTTGGTCAGAAGACAAGTTAGACCCAGAGAGGACCACAGAACCACCACCTGTGAGCAGAGCGTTTTTGTAACCACCACCCAGTCACTATTGTCTGGAGGTGCCTGCGGATGCAGGGTAGTGACTCCTTCACTCCAAGGGAGATTCCTTCTTGCTTCTTGGATGCACACAGCGTCCTTGTGACCCTGAAGTATGCACCACCGTGGATGTTGCAGAAATCTTGCAATAGCTGGAGAAACAGTGCTGTAGTGGGAGCCCTCACTACTGGATACAGTCTTGTTTCAGTTCCAAAAGCAGACCAGCTGTGGTTCTGAAGTCCAGAAGCAGAAGATGTCTTGCAGAGTGTTCCTTGTAGAGCCTTGCTCGATGAATCTGTGGACCCACCCTTGGGGGAGCCCTTAGGTAGCCCTAAAAGGGGGATGGTCACTCTATATAGTGACCCACCTATCAGAGGGGGTCAGGAATGTAATTTACCTAGCCTAACCAGTCAGATGCTCCCAGGGGCCTCTGCCTACCTTGTTTCCAAGATGGCAGAATCAACTGGCCACCTGGCAGAGCTCTGTGCATCTCCTTAGGAGAGGAGCTGGACAAGGGGGTGGTCACTCCCCTGTCCTTTCTTTGGTTTCATGCCAGAGAAGGAACTGGGGATTCCTGAACTAGTGCATACTAGATTATGCAAGGAGGACACCAAATGTGCCCTTCAAAGCAGTCTGGTGGCGCTCATAGGCCACCGCAGCGCAGCCCAGAGACACCTATTTCAAAGGGAGAGGTAGTCACATCTCTTTCTTGTGGAAAATCCTTTGTTCTGCCTTCTCCTGCTTGAGTTAGGCTCATCAGCAGGAGGGCAGAACAGTGTCTGGGTTCAGCAGCAGTGTGGGCTGGCAGCCAAACCCTGTAACGCTGTGCAGGCAGAAGTGGGGGATCCTCTAAAGAACCCATGGAGTACATGGGATCATGCAACTAGCACTAGAATTGTGTAGTCACATGATTCCAACATGTTTAATACCAAACATGCCTAGGTTCCGTGCAGCCATTATGTAGTTGGACATCTCATGTTGACCAGTGTCCATTACATACCTTAAGATGGCTTCCCCCCAGTTACAAAGCATAGGGAGTGAAGTCTGGGGGTTGTAGGGATACTCTGTTCATGCAGGAGTACCCTCAACCCTAGGGACATGCACCCTGTTCTTGGGCTGAAGGGCCTACCAGAGGGGTGACTTACAGTGTCCAAGTGCAGTGACCATGATATAAGGCAAGCCTTATATCTGAAGTGAAAGGTGCATGCACCATTTCATGCAGGCTGCAGTTGGAGGCCTGCAGATACAGTTTGCATGGGCTCTCACATGTGGCATAATACATGTTGCAGCCCATGGGAGACCCATGGTGTACCAATGCCCTGGGTACTTAAGTACCATATACTAGTGACTTACATGGGTGCACCAGTATGCCAATTGTGGGGTGCAAAAGTTTACCTGCAACCAAGTTTAGAGGAGAGCATAGACACTGGGATCCTGATTAGCAGGATTGCAGTGTACTACAATCTAAACACACAGGCACCAGGCAAAAAGTGGGAGTAACTATGTCAGAAAGATACTACTTTCCTACAATATCCTCTCTAAAGAGGGACACATTTGTAACTCTAAATTCATCAACCTCTCAACACTTGCACCGAAATTCAAGCTAACAACCTCAACCGTACTTACACCGATCAGTGTCAATCTTATTAACACCTCCTCATCCGGGGAAGTCTTCCTTTATGTCTTTAAACATGCAATCATCACATCCATTCTAAAGAAATCCACTGTAGGCTATAATAATCTGTCTAACTGCAGATCCATCTCTGGCATCCTTGAGAGCAAAGAGGCTTGACACTGTCATAATCTGCCAACTGCCCTCCCACCTTGAGGCCCTCTTATCGATCTGCAGCCAGCTACAGGAACCATAGAAGTACAGTGTCCACTTTATTAAATGTTATATGCACTGGTCCTGCTGATCCCTCAGCTGCATTTGACACCACAGAACATCAGGTGCTTATCGCAAGACTGCCCACTATGGCTGGCATAAGTGGTAGAGCACTGTCTCGGTTCACTTCCTTCATGCAAAACAAGCTTCCTCAAGCTAAGTCAGGTAATTCCTCTAGAGTAGTAGACAATAAATGTGGTGCATACCTCAGGGGACTTTATTCAGTGCCTACATGTCCCCAATAACATATTAGACTTCTACAAGATAGGCTACTACGTGTGTGTGGATGCTAAGAAGTTTCATCTCAAGCTTGAAGATAGTGTAGGAAACCCTCCTGACAGTTGTTGTTGTGGAAAATTCAACAGTTGTGCACACAAACCACTACAAGACCCAGGGCCTTCCTATCCCTGATGGACAATCCACAAGCAAGGTCATACCTTCCTTTAGCTGGGTACACTGTGCACCTGTTTCATATATTTTGCTTTTACGACATTTTCCATGTTATATTTGGCACTGTGCCTTGTGGTCATTTTGTTTCACCTAGAAATTCTATGTTTGCCCATGTTTGGCATTGAGCCTCTTTTGGTTTCTGATTAAGCTGCTTTTTGTACAAGTGGGCTGCACTCTGGCAGCTCAAGGATAAGGGGTCTGAGAGTATTGTTGTGCCCACTTTTTTCTCCCTTGCTGACCAGCAAGCCTTGGTACCTGTAATTACATTTAGGTGGTCATTACAACCCTGGCGGTCGGTGTTAAAGCGGCGGTAAGACCGCAAACAGGCCGGCGGTAAAAAAATTGCAATTACGACCGTGGCGGAAACTGCCAACAAAGACAGCCACTTTAACACTCCGACCGCCATGGCAGTACAACCAAACAGCGCGGCGGTCACCGCCAACAGACAGGCGGAGGACAAAGTAACGCCCACAGTATCACAACCTACCAATCCGCCACCTTTTCCGGGGCGGATTCACCGCGGACAAAAACACGGCAGAAACAGGAATCCCGAAGGAAAAATGCTCACCTCTACACACCCCACGAGGAACGAGGACGCCATGGATCCGCAACTCCAAATTTTACCTGCAATAGTCTTCCTGCTCCTCTACCAGGAGCACGAACGCCGGCGGGGAAGACCATGGTGAGTACTGCACCTACGACACAGGGGAGGCAAAAAACAGGGACACGCAACACCCCCACCCTCACCCACCACAACACACACACTAATGCATATCAATACATCACAGTTACACCCCCCAAACACCCCGGAAGAATGCAAAGACAATAGAAAATGAGTGTAACCATTGTAATATATTAAAAGCAAGTAGGCAGAAACATAAATACACCACGTACAAAATATATACCAAGCATAGTAGTCCAGGTAGTGCTCTAATAAAGTCCGTGGAACACTGGGACCACACGGTATGGGCGAGGCCCACACAAGATCCCCGACCATGACGGAGAGAACACTGCAGGGGCATCAGAGAGCAACTAAACAGGCACCTCAGAGGGAGGGAAAGGGGGGGCACCTCAGCCGCTTGAGTGCACGACACCAAATCCACGAGGGGGCCACATGCCCACTGTTCAATCCTGGGGAGTGCAAAGCCACAGTCTCACAAGTCTCTACAGTGGGTGGTTTGCCCACTGTTCAATCCTGGGGAGTGCAAAGCCACAGTCTCACAAGTCTCTACAGTGGGTGGTTTGCCCACTGTTCAATCCTGGGGAGTACAAAGCCACAGTCTCTCAAGTCTATACGGTGGGTTGTTTGCCCACTGTTCAATCCTGGGGAGTGCAAAGCCACAGTCTCTCAAGTTTATACAATCAGTGGTTTGCCCACTGTTCAATCCTGGGGAGTGCAAAGCCACAGTCTCACAAGTCTCTACAGTCGGTGGTTTGCCCACTGTTCAATCCTGGGGAGTGCAAAGTCAACGTCTCTCAAGTGGATGACAGTCTCCACTGGTTCTGGAGGGGGCTTTGTGCCCAGAGTGCTTCATCCTGCTAAGGACAGAGGTAGTGGATGACAGTCTCCACTGGTTCTGGAGGGGGCTTTGTGCCCAGAGTGCTTCATCCTGCCAAGGACAGAGGTAGTGGATGACAGTCTCCACTGGTTCTGGAGGGGGCATTGTGCCCAGAGTGCTTCATCCTGCCAAGGACAGAGGTAGTGAATGACAGTCTCCACTGGTTCTGGAGGGGGCATTGTGCCCAGAGTGCTTCATCCTGCCAAGGACAGAGGTAGTGGATGACAGTCTCCACTGGTTCTGGAGGGGGCTTTGTGCCCAGAGTGCTTCATCCTGCCAAGGACAGAGGTAGTGGATGACAGTCTCCACTGGTTCTGGAGGGGGCTTTGTGCCCAGAGTGCTTCATCCCGCTAAGGACAGAGGTAGTGGATGACAGTCTCCACTGGTTCTGGAGGGGGCTTTGTGCCCAGAGTGCTTCATACTGCCAAGGACAGAGGTAGTGGATGACAGTCTCCACTGGTTCTGGAGGGGGCATGGTGCCCAGAGGGCATCATTCACCCCGTGACGGACTCAGTTGCGTCAGTGCCCTTGCTGCTCATGAGCCTGCGGTGCTTGAGACGGTGGTGCCCTGTTCATCGGTGCTTGAGATGGCGGTACCCTGTTCATCGGTGCTTGAGATGGCGGTACCCTGTTCAGCGGTGCTTGAGACGGCGGTGCCCTGTTCGGCGGTGCTTGAGATGGCGGTTTCCTGTCGGCGGTGCTTGAGATGGCGGTGCCCTGTTCAGCGGTGCCTGAGATGGCGGTGCCCTGTTCGGCGGTGCTTGAGATGGTGGTGCCCTGTTCAGCGGTGCTTGAGACAGCAGTGCCCTGTTCAGCGGTGCTTGAGACGCCGGTGCCCTGTTCAGCGGTGCTTGAGCTGGCGGTGCCCTGTTCAGCGGTGCTTGAGACGGCGGTGCCCTGTTCAGCGGTGCTTGAGACGGCGGTGCCCTGTTCAGCGGTGCTTGAGATGGCGGTACCCTGTTCAGCGGTGCGTGAGGCGGCGGTCTCCATTGCAGGGACTCAGCTGCTGGCGGTCCTTCATGGCCCAGCGGGGCTTTTGCTGGCGGTCCTCCATGGCCCAGCGGGGCTTTTGCTGACGGTCCTTCATGGCCCAGCGGGGCCTTTGCTGGTGGTCCTTCATGGCCCAGCGGGGCCTTTGCTGGCGGTGGCCTCCTGGGCAGGTGGGCTGGTGCTGGTGGTCCTGTCCTGGGCAGCTGGGCTTGTGCTGGTGGTCCTGTCCTGGGCAGGTGGGCTTGTGCTGGCGGTCCTGTCCTGGGCAGCTGGGCTTGTGCTGGCGGTCCTGTCCTGGGCAGCTGGGCTTGTGCTGGCGGTTCTGTCCTGGGCAGCTGGGCTGGTGCTGGAGGTGGCCTCCTGGGCAGCGGGGATGATGGCGGTCTTCTCCGCCGTGCTGCTCTTCCCAGACTTTCCTGGTTTCTTGTGGCCCTTCCCCACCTTGGAAGGTGTCACAGCTGACTCCACACTCCCACTGGGACCCATGGGAGCGGCTTTGGTGGCTGGAGTCTTCCCCCTCTCCCGCCGGGCACTGGCCAACTTCTGATGCTTGACAGGTGGGGTACTGTCTGTGCTGTGGCTCCGTGCCGCACTGGCTGCCCTGGTGGCCAGTGCACTCCAGATTCCGGTGACTACAGGCACCACTGGTCCCGGAGATGTTGTGTCTGAGGTGCTAGTTCGGGACCTAGGAGACGGAAGGGGTGGGGGAGGTGTGGGAAAGAGGTCAAGGTTGGACAGGAAAAGTTTTTTTGACACACTGGGACGGGTAGCTGGAGGGGGTTTGGGAGTGGAGGAAGAGTTGGTGGTTGTAGGAGGTGCTAGTTTGCTGACTTTGGGTGAAGGTGCATGCGCTGGAGGCTGTCGTGAGGTGGATGGCTGTTGGGTGGGTGGGTGCCTGCGTTTGTGTATCTTTGGAGGGGGCGTCACAGACACACTGGGAGAGGACACAGGGGAAGTGTGAATGGTAGTGGGGGTGGTGACTGCACGTGAGCGGGGTGTGGTGGTGGGTGTGCTGGAGAGGGACGTAGTGGCTGTAGAGGTAGTGCATGCAGGTGTGAGTGTAGACAAGACTGGGAGGGAGGAGGGAGACGAGGAGGAGGGGGACACAGTGAAGGCAGTGGATGTTGGTATGTCTGCATGTGTGTGATGCTTGCATGAGTGCCTGTGGGATGTGTGGTGCTTATGTTTGCCTGAGCTTCCCTTGTGTGTTGACATGTGTGCATGCTGGTCTGTAGGTGTGCTTGGGATAGGCTGAGGTACAGGGGATTGGGTTGGGGTGGAGGAAGTTGGAGGGGGGAGGCTAGACACAGGGACAATAGCTGCCATCAGTGCTGAGGCCAGAGTCTGAAAAGCTCGCTGAAGGGCCGCCTGACCAGAATGAATGCCCACCAGGAATGCATTGGTTTGTTGCAACTCCCTTTCTACACCCTGGATGGCATTCAAAATGGTAGACTGCCCAACAGTGAGGGACCTGAGGAGGTCAATGGCCTCCTCACTGAGGGCAGCAGGGGTGACTGGGGCAGGGCCTGAGGTGCCCGGGTGAGCGGGCACGGGGCGAAGGCTGAGGGGCTGCTGGGAGGGCGGTGCTGGAAGGGGGGGTGGCGGCTGTATCTGTAGATGGGGGTGGCACAGATATTGCCGCCACCACAAGGGAGCTCCCATCAGAGGACGAGTCCGTGTCACTGGTCTCAGCTCCTGTCCCCGCCGTGGAGCTCCCCTCCCCCTCTGTCCCACTGGTGAAGTCAGAGTCCATAGTGTGGCCCTCCATGGCCATGTGGGATGCAGCCCCCTGGTGCTCCGGTGCCACTGCTCCTCCGCCTGATGATGCTAATGCACACAAGAACAGGGAGACCACAAAAAGGGGGGGGGGGGGGGCGACAGAAGAAAGACATGTTGAGTGCATGCATTACCGCTACCGTTGGTGGACACGACAGACACAGAAGCCCCCTGCACTACGCAGCGCTCTTGGGCTCCACTGTTCAATTCCTGGGAAATGCCATACAAGGCTATGGACGACATCTGCACACATAGATGACACAGGGGCATGACTGGGTGTACTTGGCACTCTACAGAGGTGGGGTGGGGTGCCACATGGCCTGCCTTACAGAGTGACCTTGCCTACGGAACTCGCTCTGGCCTAGGGAAACCCACAGCCCACCTCCCCCACCCAGATCCCTCCACTGCGCGCAAAGTCAGCAGAATGAGAGTGTACTCACTCCCTTGTGGCTGCTGTGATGCCCTCAAGCGCCCATCCAACTCCGGGTAGGCCACCGCCAGGATCCTGAACATCAGGGGGGGTCATGGTGCGACAGGCACCCCTCCCACGTTAGGAGGCCATCCCCAGCTGAGCCTCCGCCGTCTTCTTGCTCCAGCGGCGAATGTCCTCCCATCTTTTCCGGCAGTGGGTGCTCCATCTGTGGTAGATCCCCAGGGTCCGGACGTCCTTGGCGATGGCACGCCAAATATGTTTTTTTCTGGTGGGCGCTGACCTACATGAAATGTACAGGGGGAAGAGAAAGTTATTACCAACTGCACCGTCAAAGTGATTGTCCCCCATCCCTACCCTGGCCATGTGGCACATGCATTCACCGTTGTTTCATGAACGCCGCATTCTCCCCCCTTCCTTCTTACATCCAGCTCTCTCCACACAGGCATAGCCCATACAGCATGCTCCCAGTGTACTTACCTGTTTGTCTGGAGGACCGTAGAGTAGCGTGTACTGGGGGAGGACCCCATCCACGAGTTTCTCCAACTCCTCAGTGCTGAAGGCAGGGGCCCTTTACCCAGACACTCGAGCCATTGTCTCTTCCAGACCGAAGTCACAGCAGCACTTGCAGTGTAGGTCCTCTCCTGACGAATATCAGGTATCGAGTGATTGAACAGATAGAAAATGGCGGCATGTCTGCGGAGGTGCGTACTGTCACTGCCGGCGTACATCGTCATTGGCTCCTGGGACCCATAGGGTCCAATGCTAATCAATGCAGCATTGCGCTACGGTCTTCGTCCGCCTACAGCAACGGTGTACAACGCCAGCGCAGTTACCTCACATCCCATTGCCCCCCTTTAGAGGTCAGGCAGCCGCAAATTCAGGGGCCCACATGGCTTAATTTTCAACTGCGTCACACATACCTAGGCCTAGACTCAACACACATACAGGCCACCTTTTGTGTATGAATGGTGTTCTGTGTAAACTGTGGGTACGTACCTCTGAGTTGTTTGACTCTGTGCTCACTGTTGTCCTTCATAGGCACCGTCCGCTGGGACATGTGAGGAGATGGCGGCATCCTCCGGTGTACCGACCGTTGGTGGACCTGTCGACAATGGAGGAGCGACATGTGATTATCACATACAGGCCTGACCGTGCCACAATCCAGGAACTGTGTACCCAGTTGGAGCCAGACCTGATGTCAGCAATCCGCCATCCCACAGGAATCCCCCCTCAAGTGCAGGTGCTGTCAGTGCTCTATTTCCTTGCAAGTGGGTAATTTCAAACAACAGTGGCCATAGCATCAGGGATGTCCCAGCCTATGTTTTCCAACATGTTGTCCAGAGTGTTGTCTGCCCTTCTGAAACACATGCGGAGCTACATCGTTTTCCCTCAGGTGGAGGATTTGCCTACAGTGAAAGGTGATTTCTATGCCCTGGGACATATCCCCAACATCATAGGTGCCATTGATGGGACCCATGTGGCTTTGGTCCCACCCACAGGAGTGAACAGGTGTACAGAAACCAGAAGAGTTATCATTCAATGAATGTACAGATGGTATGTTTGGCCGACCAGTACATCTCCCATGTGAATGCCATGTTCCCTGGCTCAGTGCATGATGCCTACATCCTGAGGAATAGCACCATCCCTTATGTGATGGGGCAACTCCAGAGGCACCGTGTGTGGCTATTAGGTGTGCACCTGGGAGCAAGACAGTGGGAATGGTTGTCTGGGTCTGGGGATATCCCTACAGGTTACTGTGTGTCTAACAGTTATCCCTCGCCATTTGCAGGTGACTCTGGTTACCCCAACCTGTCATGGCTACTGACCCCAGTGACGAATTCCAGGACAAGGGCAGAGGAACGCTACAATGAGGCCCATGGGCGAACTAGGAGGGTGATCGAGCGGACCTTCGGCCTCCTGGAGGCCAGGTTCCTGTGCCTCCATATGACAGGTGGATCCCTATTCTACTCACCAAAGAAGGTGTGCCAGATCATCGTGGCCTGCTGTATGCTTCACAACTTGGCTTTGCGACGACAGGTGCCTTTTCTGCAGGAGAATGGTCCAGATGGCGGTGTTGTGGCAGCTGTGGAGCCTGTGGACAGTGAAGATGAGGAAGCAGAGGAAGAAGACATTAACAACAGGGACTCAGTGATCCAGCAATATTTCCAGTGAGACCTAGGTAAGAGTACAGACCTGCCTACTACATGTACTTTAACACTACTACCTCTCTACTGTCTGTCGTTTTCACCCAGTGTGTTGGCACTAAGTTGTCACTTTCCCTTACGATTTCACAGATGTGGGTCCCACTGTGTGACATCTGCTTAGATTCCTCATGGACCAGAGCTGTGTGACATAGGTATGTTGACATTACAATTGTAAGAGCATTTTGTCACTGTAATTGCTAATACACTATTTCGAAATCACAGACAGACTCCAGATTGTTTTGTGCTCTAAATGTGTTTATTTAAGTGCTCAATATTGGAGGGGGTAGTAAAATGGTGAGGGGTGATGGCGGAGGAATGTCCATTGCAGAGTCCAGTCTATTAGTCTCACAGGTGCATTGCCCATATGGGCATAGGAAGTGGAGCTGGAGCAGTTTAAGTATGGACAGGGTGACAAAGTGGGACAGTAGGATGACAATCAGGGTGGTCTCATTTCTTGGCGGGGGTCTTGGCATCGTGCTCTGTCTTTGTCCTGGATCTCAGGGACCGTTTGCAGGGTGGTTCTCCCTCTGCAGGGGGTGGGGTGCTGGTGTGGTGGTCCTGTGGCGGGGCGTCCTGTCCACTATCGCCGGCAGAGGTGGTGGGCAGTTCATCGTCCATGCTAGTGTCAGGGGCCCCTTGTAGTGCCACAGTGTCCCTCCTGGTGTTCACAAGTTCCTTCAGCACCCCTACGATGGTGCCCAGGGTGGAGCTGATGGTTCTGAGTTCCTCCCTGAAGCCCATGTACTTTTCCTCCTGCAGGCGCTGGGTCTCCTGAAACTTGGCCAGTACCGTTGCCATCGTCTCCTGGGAGTGTTGGTAGGCTCCCATGATGGAGGAGAGGGCCTCGTGGAGAGTGGGTTCCCTTGGCCTGTCCGCCCCCTGTCGCACAGCAGCCCTTCCAGTTCCCCTGTGTTCCTGGGCCTCCGTCCCCTGGACCGGTGGTGGGTTAGACTTGGTTCCCTGTAGTGGTGGACACACAGCTGACTGACGTGTCCTGGGGACGGAGGTATGGGCCCGCTGGGGGGGGCTGTGCTGGTGTTTCCAGAGGGGGGAAGCTCTGTAGTGGCCTGTGACTGTGTCAGGGGAACCAACTGTCCCGAGGTCCCCGATGGGCCGGGCTGGTCATCTAGATCCAGTTGGACAGAGCTGCTGTCATCACTGTGGGCCTCTTCTGTTGGTGGGGTGGACATGTGTGGACCCTCCTGTCCGGTGACGTTGGGTAGTGGTCCTGCAGGGGTATAAAAGGATGGTTATTACATCTGTGTGTGCCATGGTGTGCAATAGGTGGGTGACCGTGTACCCCAGTGCTTGCATTCCTGTGTGGGACCTTGTGTGATGATGGTTTAGGGGGTTGTATGAGTATGTGCAGTGGGCATGCTTTGGTGATGGGTGTCCATGCTTTGTTGTTTCATGCAGAGATTGGTGTTGGGATGGGTGGTTTGTGATGTTGGGACATATGTGAGGAGTTGGAGTGCTGGGGGTGAGGGTGAGGGTGGGGGTATGTGCTGGCATGCAGGTAGGGTGGGGGATGTAATAGTTAAGATTTGACTTACCAGAGTCCATTCCTCCAGCTACTCCTGCGAGGCTCTCAGGATGCAGAATTGCCAAGACCTGCTCCTCCCATGTTGTTAGTTGTGGGTGAGGAGGTGGGGGTCCGCCGCCAGTCCTCTGTCTTGAGACCACGGAACGCACCTTCCCCCGTAGGTCGTTCCACCTCTTCCTGATGTCCTCCCGATTTCTTGGGTGCTGTCCCACTGCGTTTACCCTGTCCACGATTCTTCGCCATAGCTCCATCTTCCTTGCAATTGAGGTGTGCTGCACCTGTGATCCGAATAGCTGTGGCTCTACCCGGACGATTTCCTCCACCATGACCCTAAGCTCCTCCTCCGAGAACCTGGGGTGTCTTTGCCGTGCCATGGGGTGGTGTAGGTGATGTGTGGGGTGGAGTGTGTGGTAATAAGTGTGCTGATATGTAGTGGGGTGTTGTGTGATGTGCTTAGAAGTTCTGTGGGTGATGGTGTTGTGTGCCTGTGGATGCTGTTGTTCTTGCTGGTGCTGTCTCTCTCTGGCCTTCTTTCTGAATTTTTGGTCGTAGGGGTTTGTGGGTGATGTGGGTGCGTGTTTTATATTGTATTGGGTGTGTGGGAGTGGTGTGTGTATGTGTATCAGGTGTGTGTATTTGGAATTGTCCAATGTGGTAGTGTTTTGTAAATGTGTGTGTATTTTGAGCGCGTGGATTCGTGTGTCGTGATAGTGTGGGTGTATTTCTGTTGGCGTGACGGTGGAGGTTTTGTTTTCGCCAGTTTATCACTGACCTTTGGTGTGGCGGACTTGTGTGGGTATCTGAATTTTGGCGGATTCCGTGCTGTGGGTCATAATAGCTGTGGCGGAATTCCGCGGCCGCGGCGGTTTGTTGGCGGTCTTCTGCACGGCGGTAAGCGGCTTTTACCGCCAATGTTGTAATGAGGGCCTCAGTCTGTTCCCACGCAGCTGCTGGGTCTGGTGCTTTCCTTTCATTACTTCGGGGAGGGTTGTAAAAGGTTCCTCAATAGTAGCGCTCATGTTAGGTGGATACTGAATACTTGCTCTTCCTAAATAGTGAAGAAACTGAAATATTGCCTTTACTCCTTAATAATCAATCATCTATCTTGGAAAGAGGAAATGGATACTGTTAAATAAAGCACACAATATGTAAGTGATTTTCAAAAGGCAATCTTTCTGTTGCACCCTAAAGAAATATAGGGCCTTATTTACGAGGCCCTAGCGGCACACTGCGCCACTGAAACATCACTTTTTTTGTAGACTTCGGTGGCACAGTGTGCCGGCCCGTTTTTACAGGTCCATGCAAAACCACCTTGAATGGCTTTTCATGGCCTTGTAAACATAGACCCCTTACATGCATAACACTGCGTTAAACGGGTGTTCCATGGATGTTGCTGTGGGTGTTCCCATGCAACACCCATGGAATCTGATGGAGTTTGACGCATTCCCAGATTTACAAGTCTGGGAATGCGTCAGATTCCTAAGCCACCTCACGGGTGGTGTTAAAATGGCGCAACGAGGAGAAATAACATAATTTCTCCCCGTTTTTCCTCTATGCATGCTGTATTCTACAACGCAAATAGAAAGAGGAAAACACCATTAATGATTGTTTACGTGCAGAAAGGTGTCCCTGCAACACAGATACCCTTCCACCACCAAGGCAGCAATTTGTTCTCCAGTGCAGGAACAAGGACAGGAATGTGCCATAAGTTATAGATACAGTGTATTCCTGCCCTTTTGTTTTGGCACAGGGCGGCGCAGCAAAAAGGCTTGTGGCGCTGTCCAGCACCAACATTTAGTAAATGAGTCCTATAGTCTCAAGAAATGCATTCCAAGCAACCTGAAAGAGTTGTATGACATTACCAAGCATGGTTTTACCACACATGTCTTTACATTGCAGTTTTTACCACGCTTTTAAATTTGCTTACATTAAAAATACACTTACCACACAAACGACTATCACGCACACTAACACCACGCTACGGTTACTTAGGATTTTAACTAATATTATAACTAAACAGTACCCGGGATTCACTACAGTGTAACACTGACACCTACTGACGAACGTAAGTTACAATTCTAAAATCAACCTAAATACACAATAAACTTTAATACTCTGAATAAAAAATGTATATATATATTTTTAATACCAATTATATCATTTACAGGTTTATGTCTCCCGAGAAAATTAAATACTGGACTTCGAAGTTTCAAAATACTTACCAAACCTTTGCCCCAATACTCCCTGCACCCGGTCCCGGGAGTATACTTTTTAATACAACATATAGATTGCTATTTAATTTATACTCATATATTACAAATAATACCTAAGTATTAACAAACTTACCCACCCATTGCCCCAAACCCTAAAAACACCCTGTGCACACTATACCCTTACACACCCCTAAATCCTAAAAAATACCCTTTGCACCCTATGGCCATTTCCTACCCCTAAACCGTAAAAACATCCTTACAACCCAATACCCTTACCATCCCCTAGTATGCCAAAAAACCCTCACTACCCAATTTCCTTACTTACCCCTAAACCTTAAATTCACCTTTACCACCCATATCCTTTACCCAACCCTACACCTTAAAAATAGCCTTACAACCCAATACCTTTACCCACATACCCTAAAAATACCCTTACCACCCTATACCTCTGGCCACCCCTAAACCCTAAAGGTACCTGTATATTCCAATTCCCTTACCCACTCCTCAGCCATACAAATATACCCTTACCATATAATACCCTTTTCCATCCCTAAGCCCTAAAAATAACCTTAAAATTCAATACCTTTACCCACGCCTAAACTCTAAAAATACCCTTATAGCCTAAGATCCATACCCACCCTTAAACCCTGAAAACATCCTTAAAACACAATACCTCTACCCGCCACCAAAGCATAAAAATAGCCTTACCACTATATACCTCTACCCATCCCTAAACCCTTAAATGTGTATCTCTTGCGCTCTCTATATACATAATACTAATCTATATAATACATTTATATATATATATTTATTATATAATTACTATAAATATATTATTATAATAATTCATATTTTATTATATTTTGTGATATTGCATATATATTTTTAAATAAATGTAAAAGATAACATTTAAAGCATAATTTTTACTTTTAGTATTTTATATATATAACTAAAAGTACAAATTATGCTTTAAATGTGATATATTTTATCTATCTATCTCTCTCTCTATATATATCTACATATATATTAAAAAATAGGCTTTAAACATTGTTTTAAATTTTTTCAAACAATGCCACCACCAAGCTGTCACATTAGTAATATGAAAAAATACTATTAACAAAAGAAATTATTATTAAATCAACACTCATGTTTTAGAAACTAATAAATTGATTGGAATACTGCAATTTCATCCACAGGGTAATGCTGCCACCTACTGTAAAGACTTGTGTGGCAAAGATTTGCGATGTAAAGATTTGAGTGGTAACAGTCATTCTGTTGTTAAAAAACACGTGGTAATTCTAGCACGTAGTAAAAACTTCGGAGTAAAGGCTGTTTCCCCCTGAAAGGGCCATACTGCTGCTTCACTGGTCCTAGAAACCTGCCCAAATCCTTGCCATGGCCATCTAACGCCTGGATTACTGCAACCGCATCTATACTGGTCTCCCCAACGTATGTCTCAAAATTAGAGTTCAGAATTATGCATTTTACTAGTTGTTTGGCTTGAAAGAACATGCTCACCTCTGACTGGCCCCCAAGATCCTGCATCAGCTTCTAGCAAACGAAAGAGGGTTCTTAGAAACAACCTGGAGGTTACATAATAAGATTTTCCATGGTTGCATGTGTGGTGCAAAGCATTTCATAACTTGCCATTATAAAAGCCTCTGGGTGCAGGGCAAAAGTCTCTACTGCTGCACAAGCATCTGCGCAAACCTCAGTACATAATCCCTTTGCTCCTTGACAACCAACCAGAAATCTCATGTCTGTGACATACTTTCAACCTGACCATTCAGGTAATGAGAATTCAGTGGTCGATCTCTCCAGGGCTCCTCCCAGTGGATTTTCCAAACTCTATAGCTGAGACTGAAAAAGACTTCCTTAAATTGAGAAGATGCTTAATGACTCACCTGTACACAGTGGCACTAGGATAACCATACCCTCTCCACGATAGTCCTCCTCAGATGGATACAATATCCTGTTCAGTCAGGCACCTGAGCCTGGCTCCACCTCTAACCATAGGCGCCTGGGACTCTTCTTGGGGTCATATGGATGGTACACGATCCCTAGACTCTGTTTAACAACTTGTGACTCTGGTCAAATCACTTAATCGCCCTGTGCCTAAAAATGTGTAATGTAATTACATAATTCCCACATGTCACTTGATATATACGTCTCTTAACGCCCTACACAATGTACAGCGCACCCTTGATAGGTTTGCGCTTTATAAATAATAATCTATACATACAATGCTACTCGTCACTCTCTTGTACATACCCACACACTGAAAGCACTCTAGGGTCCAGTATTGGTGGCTAGCAGTGCTTTACAAAGACCACAAATAAAATAAATGTGACAGGGAGCTGTCAAATTAAACAAAGGAACTTTTGAATAAACGTGTCTACAAATTGTCAGATTTGAGATGTATTTCAAATCAGATAAAAATGTGAACTCTGTCGAGTGGGATAGCCCACTGCTCTGAAAATAAACTAAAGGCCACCACTCACGTGTGATCCTGGCAGGAAGAAGAATATGTCAATATGTTCAGAGGAAGAGACACTTGTACACATTCTCCAAAAATGTTGCCGATGTACTCCAAACGAAGTAGTGAACTTGTGGGGATAACTTTATAACTTTTCTGGTCCTCACAGGGGATTCCAGGAGCACTCCCTCCCGAGAAGGCACACAGGAACCATTTCCTAGCAGTAGTTCTGGCATTATTTTGTGAATTCGAAGTCCCTCCCATGAGAAAGCATTTCCACATGTGTAAATAGAACAGGTGTGCATATAAAGAGTTCTACATACATTACATTTGTACAGTTGCTAATCCTTTTCTGCCAGAGGGGGAATACTTATCAGGCCAGAGAAATTTCCTTCCATACACTGTTCTCATAGGCAGGAATAAACAGGATTAAATCTCAGTACTTACCGCCATTTGAGTGTTCATTGCATTTTTTTGTGAATATCCACGACCATGCATGTTTGTGGGACTTTACTTACTTTTCAAGGCATTTGTTTCCTGAAATTCCACCATAATATTTTGCTGGTCCTGTTTTCTCTGTTTTTGGCCGTATTTGTACGGCGTTTTGATTTCGTGCACTCTAAATAAGAAAATGACTATTTCAGTTTTCATCTCATAAATGTTTGGCTTACTTCTCGTGCCTTGAGAAAGCCCCGGCTTATATATAGCCAGAGGGGGTGAAACACGTGTTGGCTGATCCTCTCTCTTTCTCTTGTCATCACTTTTGGACCTTGGATTCTGCATTTTGTTTTGTTTTATAAATAAGTGACTCTTTGAATATTTGGAACTACAATGCCTGTACAACAATGAAATAAATTTTTACTTTTACAATTTCAAGAACCTCCTGAGTGGGACTTCACCTTCTATTTTATAATATTTTGCTAAATCACTTTGCAAGAGTAAAATTAATGTGAAAAAGCTTTGAGATGGTTGGTCAGTATGCACAAAGCTATGACTAGATGGGTTTTCACTAGCTTATTAATGGACACATGCCCGCCCAGCCACGGGGAACAACCATATTCCTGTCCAATAATCTTAAATGTAGGACTGTGTAAAATTAACTATATCAGTCGAGTTTCTACAGTTAGAATTGAAATTTTAATAACATTTGTGAACACAAATTTTTAATACTATTAAGGACACAGAGGTGAAGATTATGCATTCTCCTCTTTGCTTTATTTTAACAGCAGCCATGTAAACAAATACAGTAGTCAGAAAGGTGTAAAAACAAAAGGGACTACAAATCCCTGAGTTAACTACATGTGTCATAATAGAATGTCCAATACCCAAACATATGAATTATTATATTTGTATAATATTAATAGTCCATGTTATTATATTTTGTGATATTATATATATATATATATATATATATATACATTTATATATATATATATATAATAATGTAAACATATATATATAAAAGTAAGTAAAAATGTATGCTTTAAACATTATATTATACATTTTGTAAGTCTATATATATATATATATTTATAAAATCCAAAAATTATAAATTATGCTTTAAACGTTATGTTTTACTTTTTTTTTCAATGTCACCACCAAGATGTCACATTAGTAATATGAAAAATAACTATTAAGAAAAGATGTTATTATTAAATTAACACTCATGTTTCAAAAGATAATAAGTTGATCGGAATACTGTAATTTCACCCACAGGGTAACACTGCCACCTACTGTAAAGAATTACATGATAAAAAATTGCGATTTAAAGCCTTTGTGATGTAATTTCTTGCTGAATTTGCACTGCTGACTGAGCATAATTGCTCTTTTTGCACTGTGTTAGTTCCCCGCTAGTAAGTGCGAGACCCAGTGTTGCCAGATTTTAAAAGCCTTCTATAGCCCAAAGCTGTTGAACGACCAGCCCAAAGTAAGCCCAAATGTAGCCCAAACTTTTAACACTGAATTAATGCAATCGTAGGCTGGAGCAAACATTTTAAAGCATAAATCAAATGCCATCTAGCATTCCCAGTGTGTATCTGCAGTCTGCTCTACTACTGTTCTACTTTCTGGACTTTTCATTAAATGGGCAGAAGACCAACATTTAACTCATTTCCTGCCTCCTTCAGACGTACTCAGGCACTACCCCTACACTTGTTTTAGCGGGCTACCTCTACCCTGGACAGTGGAGGTCAACAGGGCCCTGCAGAAAAATACATCCTTGTGTGAGGTGAAAAAGGCTGTTTGTGTGAGGCAATAGAGACCCTTCTGCAAATTGCTACCAGAGGCCAGAACAGTGACCCAAACTCCATGAACTTGAACTTAAATTATTGGTAAAGGCTAGTGTTTTGTGTCAAATGCAAGCAATGGCTACGCTGAGCAGAGCATGACTATAAGTGATGTCAATAATTTAGGCACTAAGATCACGAACAGAACCATGCAGTGAGGCTGAGCACTGACCATGTACCCTCATTTCGCTTAGCTCAGCCAATGAGACCACATTTGTGCTTGCACTGCCTGCAACTGGAGTGAAATAAATGAATAAATAAGCTGAGCACACAGCTCAAAGTGCATTAAAAAAAAGTATGGGAACAGTGATGCTGCATGCAATGGGGCGGGGTTAAACGTGTGGCTAAAAAAAAAAATATTTATATATATTCTCTTTCAGGCAGCCACATACATAACTCATGCTTTAAAATAAAAAAGTTAAGTTAATCACTGTATATTATGAAACCTTTATTAGTTAATGCACTGAAAGGTCTGTGTGTAACCAAAAAGCCACAGAATTAAATCTTCACTGCTGCAATGGAGAATTGTGTGTTGTGCAAATGTAAGTCATTAGGTTAAACTTGCATTACTGGCAGCATAAGACAGACTTCTACCAAACGTGCAAAAAGGTTTCAGATAAAATGGTTTAAGTAATACCCAAACTGAATGATTTATTTTTATTTTAAATGCCCTGCAAAGCACACAATGCACAACTCAGCTGGTAACCCCCTTGCATTACGAGACGAACACAATAACTCTTTGTCATCGCCAACCTTCATGTGATTCCACCCAGTGCTTAATTTGTGCTTGTTGTTTCCGGTGCAGAGCACTGGCACTTATTTTTGAGGGACGGCACTCTTTTTTCCTGCCTCAAGCATTTACTGCAAGCAAAAGACACATATGGGAAAGACGGAGGAATGCAAAAATGAAAAAGAGGGGAGAGAGCAGAAAGCTGCAGGAGTGAGGTGAAATGGCTTAAAATGGACTAAAGAGGCCCAACATGGCTTTAGGATTACGCTGCCCTAGTATTTCGTGTTTGCACATTTAACTGCAGCAGCTGCGTGTTTAAGAGGAGAGCTGTGGACACCGGCACGTTTTTATTTACAAATTAAGCACTGGCTGAAAGGGGAAAGGGGGGGCACCACACCTGTGCAGGCTGAGGGCTGAGGCTCACGGCAGGGCCCAAAAAGAGAAGAGCCACACACCAGAGGACACCACCACATGCGCAGCGCAGCCAGTGAGTAAAAAGTGTGCCACACACTGACTGACTGGCTCGCTCCTCGCTCACCACGCGGCGCCACCCACGCAGGCATTTTAAATAATGCAGCGGGGGCAGGCTAATACTTCTTGGCAGGGCCATCAATTGGTAGCGCTTTCGCGCGCTACTAGATTGATGGCCCTCTGCCCCCATCAGCTAAACACCGTGGGGAGCGCTGCACGGCTGGCGGCTGCTGTGTGCCGTGTGCGCCGCACAGTGTCGCACTAAGGGGCCGTCAATTGGTAGCGCTTTCGCGCGCTACTAGATTGACAGCCCTCTGCCCCACTGAGAGCTCCGTGATGTACGGCCGCGCTCTCAGTGGGGCAGAGGGCCGTCAATCTAGTAGCGCGTGAAAGCGTTACCAATGGACGGCCCCCTGGTGCGACACTGCGCGGCGCACACGCTGCTGCCTGCTGCTGTGTGTGCGCCGCGCTATGGAGGACAGTCAGGACACCTATCTCACGGGGCGGGGCCTGGCCGGGGCAGTATCTCCGGCGGCGCCGCCCCGCAAACAATTTTGCGCACACAGGGCTAAAAATAGCCCAACAATCAGGCTCCCACAATTGGGTTTTTTTCCCGCACAAATGGGAAAAATATCGCCCATTTGTGCGGGAAATTGCCCAATCTGGCAACATTGGGGAGACCGCGATTTTTGTTGACGCTCTAGTCATCACAGGGGAGGGCTACAAATTGAACTAGGCTGGTGCGATCACACAGCTTTGCCTTTGAAGTGTGGGGAGAGAAACTGTTAAAGCCTTTAATGTTTTAGTGTGTGTCATTTTAATTTTTTAGTAATTCCTTAACATATTTGCACTGCTGACTGAGCATAACTGCTCTTTTTGCACTGTAGTAGTTCTGCACCGGTAATAGTGGGACCGCCATTTTTGTTGGCGCTCTAGCCATCACAGAGGAGGGCTTTATTTTTAACTAAGATGGTGCGACCGTGCAAAGGGGGTACCGATAGCGCGCCAATGGCAAGCCCATCTGCACCCATCCGTGCCCCTGACGCACTCACCGTCAGCTGTGTAGCTGGTGGCACAAGGGAAAGCGAAGAGGTAGCCAGACCTCGCTGCACTGCCAGAATTAGTTATTCACGGGACCAGCTGCTTACCCTGGATAAGTCATCTTATGCGCCTTTATTACCTAATGATTCTAGTACTGTGACTGTATCCCTCTTCTCATGTTCTTTTGGGGTGGGGAGTGCCATGGGCTACTCTAATACCTGTGGGCCCCTCTGCCCCCTGAAATATGGGCTCCTTAATGCTAGGTCTCTGGTGAAACACACGGCTGAAATCAGGTTATTACTTGAATCAGATAATTGAGATGCACCTTTTGTTAGAGAGACCTGGACAACCCCGAATTCGGCAGTGGATTTGGATGCAGCTTGTCCTAGGGGATATAAGGCTCTTCACAGACTCTGGTTGAATAAAAGAGGAGGTGGGGTGGGTATCCTCTACCAGGAAAAGTGGAATTTTATCCCTATGACCCTTGATGCCTTGGATAGTATTGAGGTGTTAGGTTTTAAATTAAAGACCATCAAGGGTTACGCCTTTGTGGGGGCATTATGCTATAGACCCCCCAGCTCTCCGATATCACATTTACACTCTTTTATAGAGATGCTTGCTAATTTGGCTCTTTCTCATACAAATTTCTTTATCCTAGGAGATTTCAACTTCTGGGCAGAAAGAGAATTAGATTCTTCAGGGAAAGAACTATGGAGTGCGTGCAAGATCGCGGGACTCCAACAACAGGTTTTTGGCCCAAGTTACCAAAGGGGCCATATTCTTGATCTCATTTTCTCTACGGAAGGGCTTATCTCGGTGAATGAGGTGCTCAGATTATGCTGGTCTGATCATGCCCTAGTCTTGTTCAGTCTATCCATGCAGAAATCTTTGTTCCCGAAGAAGGATAGGCACTTGGGTAGGCTGACCACAGCCTGGTATAAGCTCAGTAAGCCCCCACAGGGTCTGGTCCTTTGACTAAGTCATTTGACCCTGAAATGTCCATTGAGGTAAATTATGATATCCGCGAGGAAGAAATTACAAAGAGGCTGGATGAAGTGATTCCACTTATGCATCAGAGACCTAGGACTCCCCCTTCTTCCTCTTGGTATAATGATGTCTTAAGAGCTACCAAGTTATTTGCTAGGCACTTAGAAAGGAAATGGCGACAGTTGTATTCAGAAGAGGATAAACAAGAACTGAAGATGGCTCTAAATAATTATAAAAAGGAGATAAGAAAAGCTAAGGCTAAATTCTACACCAACTCCATTTGAGCAGCTTCAAGCACTGCAAAACAATCTTTGAGATTGTTCACGACCAGTCTAACCCTCACTGTTTGAAGATAGACATTCCTCCATAACAGAAATTATGCAACGATTTGACGATATTTTTTTAAGACATGATAATAAAAATTCTTGATGACAATGATGGTTCTTTCACAAAGGGATTGCCATTCTTTAGTGATGATACTCTTGGGGGTGATTCCTTCCAAGTTAGTAATGCCACTCAAGAGACAGAACTTGATCTGTATAGGAAAACTACCTGTAGGATCGTGGCTTGGATCCGATGGCAGAAAAATCTTTTCTCAGTATAGAACTGTTCACCATGTCAGGCCTACCAATAGATCCCCTTCAGGCGAGTCAGCGGAAAAAATGGGCTGATGATCTTTTGCCCCTGTAAGGCTTCTTTATAATCAATATTTGAGTCTGGGACAGGTGCCATGTTAGTGAAAGAAGCCATAGTTACGCCTATCCTAAAAAAAAAACTCAGCTTATCTGGCAGTATTAGGTAACTATAGGCCCATTTCCCTTCTTCCATTTTGTGTGAAGCTATCGGAACATCATGTAAGAAGGCCCATCTCCCAATATCTGGAATGGCATTTAGTACTTGAGGAAGAACAATTTGGGTTCAGGCCTGGTCATGGCACCAAGACAGCACTTCTGAGTGCAATGGATTATAATGATCAGTCTGTGGTATTGATCCTGCTGGATCAATCAGCAGCGTGTGATACTGTAAATCACAGCACCCTTCCCGACAGATTAGGATCATTGGGTGTGGGTGGCACTGTGATAAAATGGATAGGATCATACCTTCAGGACCGTTTCCAGGCAGTGTCTCTGCCCCCCTTTCGCTCTGACATCAGACCCATCGAACAGGGAGTACCTCAATGGTCTTTGTTTAGTTCAGTTTTATTTCATATTTATATGCCGCCTCTGATTTCTTTGATCAAAGCACACAAAATCTTGGTGGTCAACTATGCGGATGATACGGAGTTGACGATATCCTGTATTGAAAATTAGCAGGATGCGATATCTTTCTTCCAGGGGAGTATAACTAATGTTAAAAAATAGATGAACGTAAACTCCCTTAAAATGAACAGAGATAAAACAGAGTTTCTTTATTGCTCAGCCAATAAGATTCAGCTGCCACTTCCTCAAAAGCGTTGGCCTCTTTCGATGGAAATGGAGATGTGCCTCTTGGAAGAGTGGTTTAATCTGGGTATCATTGTTGATGCCCAGCTCTCTTGAGAAACACGTAAACAAAGTGGCAGGTGTCTGCTTTGCTTTACTTTGCGGCCTCAGGAAACTTTTTCTAGTAGTGCCACTACATGACAAATCTCTAATTACACCTGGCGTGGTACTCAACCGGCTCGAATATTGTAATGACATCCTTCTTGGAGCTCCCGCTTTTCTAATAAAGAGACTTCAAAGAGTACAGTCAGCTCCTGCAAAATTAACGCTGAATCTGCCTAGGCAATCTTCTGCCTCTTATGCCCCTAGGGATCCTTACTGGCTCCCGGTGGAACAGAGGATTCATTTCAAGTCTCATTGGGGTTAGGGCTCTGCAGGGGATGGGTCCTGTTCCGTGGCAGTGCATACTAAAACAGTATGTTCCTAAGAGACTCCTGCGTTATGCCGCGGCCAATCTGGTGCAGATACCCAGGATCCACAAGACCTGACAAGGAGGCCGAGCCTTCGCTATTGCTGTTGCTCGATTATGGAATAAGCTTCCAGACGCCCTGAGGCTGCACACAGATTTGCTTAAATTCAGAAAGGCCTTGAAAACTTGGCTATTCCCAAAATACAGAATTTTGGCTGTTTTATTGGTGTTTCTCCCATATTGAAATGGCTTTGCATCAGGGCCAGGTTACCAGAATTGGTCACAGTGCGCTTTACAAAGGCTATATAATAATAATAAAGATTTGTGTGGTAACAGTCATTCCATTGTTAAAAAATGTGTGGTAATTGTGGCACGTTGTAAAAACCTTGAAATAAAGCCTGTTTCCCGCTTGGAATGGAGATTGAATCCTGTGGCGGCAGATGTGATTCATGTCACCAACTTTTTGGGGTCCTTGGTCTTGGGAGGCCATTCCTACCGTATCATCAATTCCTACGGGTCGGCAATTTCGACAGGTAATCTCCCTGTTGCCAACAAACCTAAGCTACTCAGAGGGGTATGCGTTTACGCTCTACCTCAACCAAAGTCTTCTTCCCTTTAGGATGTTTCCTTAGACCGTAGTTTCTTCAATCGTGGCCCGACAATTCCCTTCTATCCAGAACACAACTTTCTTCAGAATTGATACCCTTATTGTGTCTCATCCCTTGCAAATGAGTGTCTGATTTTCAAGCTTTTGCTCACGTGCGTGGATCCTTTATGCCTGAATGTGTTACATTCCTGATTTCCAAGCCGCCTAAATCAACAACCAGATAGGTGGTATTTTCGGCACTTCCAGCTGACAAGAATCTCTGTGTGGTTCAATATTTACACAAGAATATTTATGAAACTCCCTTCTAGATCACTATTAATTTCTTTGTTACAACGTTTTGCTTCAGTGTAGTTTTGCCTTTCATTAGCATGCTGGGTGAAATGGCAGAAGCAGAGATAGACACTTCTATTTTTTAGAGCTCATTCGGTCAGAGGGGCCATGGCTTCAAAATCTTTTGCTGTGGGAGCACACTTGAAATAAATTATCTGCATGGTGGATTGGTCATCAGATTCCACGTTTAAATATTTCTATCATAAGCCGGAAAGTAAACCTTTTTTGATAGTGGTTGATAAGCTTTAAACTTGATAATCTTATGCCTGCTGTCCTGACACAGAATTGGAAATTTTAGAACATTCATGAACAAGAATTTCTAATTCTTTTAAGGACATGGAGATGAAGGTTATACCACCTGGTAATTGTATAACTGAACAATTATTGTCCTGTTTATGCTGATGATGTAGCTCGTACATGCTATCTCTAAATGTAGATTATGTTTGACCCCACCCTAGTTGTAGTACAGACAGTTTGTTTTTATATTTTCAGTTTCAGATCAGAAGCAAGAATAAGAATTTTAATCTCAGTGTGCAGGAAAGGAATTCCTCACAGTAGAAGAAGAGGATTTAACACTGTTCATCCTGTTCATAGTGTGACAGGAGTGCAAACCTAGCTAGGGAGCACAGGAGCGCTGTACATTATGTGGGGTGGTAGAGGGATGTATACATCAAGTGACACGTGGGAGTTATGCAATTACATTACACATTTCTTTAGGCAGAGGGTGATTACGTGATTTGCCCAGAATCACAAGTTGTTAGATCAAGTCCCAAGGCTGGCATTTGAACCTATGTCATCCAGTTGCCAAGTCAGCACCTGTAGCCGAGACCACATCTCCTTTCTGGTGTATTTCTGCACCTGGTGCTAAGGGATAGTTCAACAGTGGCTGGGGATAGTCTGCTATCCATATGACCCCAAGACGAGTCCCAGGCACCTGTGTTTAGAGGTGGAGCCAGGCTCAGGTGCCTGACTGAACAGGATATTGTATTCATCTGAGGAGGACTATCGTGGAGAGGGTATGGTTATCCTAGTTCCACGGTGAACAGGTGAGTCATTAAGTATCTTCTCAGTTTAAGGAAGTCTTTTTCAGTCTCAGCTACAGAGTTTGGAAAATCCACTGGGAGGAGCCCTGGAGAGATTGACCTCTGAATTCTCATTACCTGAATGGTCAGGTTGAAAGTATGTCACAGACATGAGGCTTCTGGTTGGTTATCAAGGGTCAGATGGGTTATATACTGAGGTTTGCGTAGATGCTTGTGTAGCAATAGAGACTTTTGCACTGCACCCACAGGCTTTTATAATGGCAAGTAACGGCATGCTTTGCACCACACAAGCAACCATGTAAAATCTTAGTATGTAACTCCCAGGTTGTTTCCAAGAACCCTCTTTCGTTTACTAGAAGGCGATGCAGGATCTTGGAGGCCAGTCAGAGGTGGGCGTGTTCTTTCAAGCCAAACTATAGATGAAGTGCATAATTCTGAACTCTCTAGGTTTGAGGCTGGTATTTTGAGGAGACCTCTGTAGAGGCTGTTGCAGTAATCCAGGCATTACATGGCCAGGATTCGGGCAGTTTTCTAGGAGCAGTGAAGCAGCAGTATGGTCCCTTTCAGAGGGAAATATCCTTTGCTCCAAAGTTTTCACAATGTGTTACAACAACCACACTTTTGTTTTTACAACGGAATGACTGTTACCACTCAAACATTTATATTGCAAATCTTTACCACACAATTCTTTACAGTCGGTGGCAGTGGTACTCAGTGGTGAAATTACAGTATTCTGATCAACTTATTATTTTTTAAAACATGAGTGTTAATTTAATATATATTTTTTAAATATTTTTTTCATATTACTAATGTGACATCTTGGTGGTGGCATTTTTTTGAAAAATGTAAAACATAACATTTAAAGTATAGTTTATACATATATATATATATATATATATAAATATATATATATATATACACACACACACACCTAGTGGCGGTCACCACTAAGTAGTTATAGTTAGGACCATTTGTTCCATAGATGGAGCGTTTTTTGTTTTGCCTATCACTTTGGCGACACTTGACGAATCCTCACAAAATTTTCAAAACGTACATTTTGGTTTGTCCAGCTGCTGTCTTAAAAATTTCAGGGTGATCCGTCAAGCGGGGGCTGAGACAAAAGGGGGATCCCAAAACACTTTTTCCCCATTCTGCGTTAATGAGATTTTTCAACTTGTTGAACACGACTACAGCCCAAACCGCTGAATGGAATTACACTAAATTTGGCAGAAAGGTAGGTCTTGGACCAGAAAGCTTTTAGTGACTTGATATACATCCGTTCAGTGGTTTTAAAGATATTTAAGATAGAAAAATATAGATATCCAGGGAGGTGGATCCTCTGCGGATCCAACTGTCCCCTTGCTGATTTGATTGGCTGCCAACACTTTAAGAAGGAAGTGTTGGCAGCCATCTTGGGACTCAGCTGAGTCCCAGAAAAAAGTAAAACAAATAAGAAAAGGGGCCAGAGTAGATTTACTCTGGCCCCTTAACTCTAGTGCTGGGACCCCACCAGGGCTTAAAAAGCATATTTTTTTTTTTTCCGGTGGGAGCCGCAGCGGATCTGCTGAAAATTAAAAAGAAGAAAAAAAAAAGTGTGGCCTCCCGTGCTTGTTTCAGTGAAGCCCCCGAGTAGGCCAGGTCAAGGGGTCATGGGAACTGTAAATGAGGGGTGGAGGGGGGAACCTGTCCCCCGCTGCCCCGGGGACCGCCACTTCCCCAGGGCTATCATGTAACCAAATACATGGGCGCGTGGCTCTCCTGCAGCCCCGGGGACCACAATCTCCCCGGGGATAATCTTAGATGAGATGCTAGGGGCCACATGCCCCCCCAAAGCCTCGGGGACCGGCACCTCCCCGGGGCTTTAATTAAATAGAATGCGGGGGCCCACGCAGCTCCCCCACAGCCCTTGGGATGACACACCTACCTGGGGCTAATGAGTAATTGAATGAAGAGGGCTACCTGGCCCCCCTACAGCCTCTGAGACCACAAATTTCCCAGGGCTTTAATTAAATAGGATGTGGGGGGCCAGGCGCCCCCCCCTCCACAGACATTTGAATGGTGTAGAAACCACACAAGTGGTGATAGTCGGTGATTCTTTATTTCCAATAAAACAACATGAACATCCTGCATAACTCCCAGCTTACTTCCCAGCCACAGCTTCCTCTCTTCTCTCTGCTCTATTCCAAAGTCCCCTCCTAGAACCTTATCCCTCATAACATATATTCCTTCTTGTGAGCATAACCCTACACATCTCCCCCCTTTATAAAATATAAAATCACAATAGTTTTGTTCACCCAAAAATTTACAATTAGGTTATCCACATTATTAATCACATAACAACTACAATGAACTATATACATGTTATATTTCTAATTAGTTTACACAAACAGATACTATGTGCATATAAGGTCCCTTAACCCTTCCATTCACCTAGAAAATCTCTACCCCCGTTTAACTATACACAGGTTTCCTACACTCCATTCCCTACCATCCTGTAGCTTAACTACCAAATTTTTCACTGATTCTACCTTCTGTAGTGTGTAAAATTTGCTCTCACCTTTCCTTATAATTCCAACTTTCTTCACCGCAACCAAATCTCCACTCTTCACATTGGCATACTTCACACTCTTCCTCCTGTCATAACTCCTTTTTTTCTTCCTCTGAAAATACATAGCCCTCGACTGCAAGTTTTCCTGATCAACCCCTACCTGTTTCTTCTCGTTCAACCACCAAGGAGATTCTTTCGTTCCTGGTTCTCTCCCTTTAAGGGCAATGAAAGTTGACACTCCTGTTACTGAATGGGTTGTTACTCTGTGCGCCCACATCATTTTGCTCAATTCCTCCTTCTAATTCAATCCATTCGCCAATGACAGCTGTATGTTCCCCATTACAATTCTGTTTACCCTTTCCACCAGCCCCTTCGCCTGAGGCCGGAACAGTGCCACCTTCTCATGTTTCACCTTTAACCCATTTAGAAACTCTGTCATAGCTGCGGAAGCTGATTGCACACCATTATCTGTAACTAATACCTTAGGAATCCTTCCTCCATAAACGTCTCTCGAAGAAATTCTATAACCTTGTTGGTAGTAATCTGTTCAACAGTCTTAATTATAAACCACTTGCTATAATAGTCTACTAAAACCACAATAAAATGATTACTTCTTCCCAATTTATCCACTGGCCCTACCAAATCGAAAGCAAATTTTTCCCATGGTGCATATAACTTAAACGTGGTTCCCTAACCACTTTCGTCTTGTCACTATTCTTGCAAGCTTGACACTCCTCTACCATCTTCTCCACGTCCCTGTCCATCCCAGGCCACCAATAAAATTGTCGCAACCTTCTCTTGGTTAAGCTCCTTCCCAAATGTCCTTAATGAACAATCTTTACCAGTCTTCCTCTCAATTTTGTAGGAAGCACAATTCTGTCCCTTCTCAATATTCTCTCACCTTGCACACTCAATTCGTCTCTCACCACCCAATATTGTTTTAAACTACTCTGCTCCACATCAAAACCTTGTCCCATGATGAATCTTTTCAATTCATCATACTCTACGTCATCTCTTATAGCCTCTTCCCATTCATCTTTTCCAAGGGCCAGTTCGCCATCAATAGAAAATGCCTCTAATTCCATATTACACATTTAATCAACACTTTCCTCAATAGGCATCCACGACAAACAATTGGCAGTTACATTCTTCCTTCCCCTCACATATTCCACCACAAAATTGAAATCAATGACAGTTATCAACCATCTAGAGATGCGGGGAGTCAGACTCCCTTCCAGTCCTCGTCCACACCTGAAAATTTGTAATAAGGGCTTATGGTCTGTGTGAAGAATAAAAGGTAAGCCCCACAAGTAATACCTAAAATGATTTATGCCCCAACAACAAGCTAATGCCTCCTTTTCTATAGCAGAATAAGATTGTTCTGCTCCTTGCAACCGGCGTGAAGCAAATCCAATAATTCTTTCATCCCCGTCCACCACCTGGATGAGTACTGCACCCAAACCACACTGCTGGCATCAGTCAATACAACCGTCTTTTTAGTAACATTAAAATGTCCTAACGTTGGGGCACTGGCAATTGATTTCTTAATTTGTTCAAACGCCCACTCACTCTCTGTTTTCCATTCAAATATTGCTCCTTTTTTTAATAATATTCTCTTAGGCTCCACAAGATCAGCAAAATTATATACAAATTTCGAGCAATATCCTGCTAAACCTAGGAGTGACCGTAATTGATCTTTGTTGGCCGGTCTCGGAGCTTCAGTAATCGCCTTTATAATACTTTTCTTTGGTTTAATACCCTCTGCCGATATTTTATGCCCAAGATAGCTCACACAACTCTTTCTCAACTGACATTTTTCTCTTTTCACAGTTAACCCATGGTTTTAAATTTTTCTCAACACTCTCTGTAATAACTCGTCATGCTCCTCAAAGGAGTTACCTACAACAATTATGTCATCCTGGAAACACAGGACATTGTTCAAATCTTTGAAAATATTCTGCATTATTCTCTGGAATACGGCTGACGCTGATGCTAAACCGAAAGGCATCCTGCAATATCGATATGCCCCCAGAGGCATTACAAAGGAAGTTAAAGGTTGAGATTCCGGATGCAAATTGACCTGGTGATATGCTGCAGACATGTCCAACACACTAAATACTTTACCACCCCCCATCACACTTAACATTTCTGTAATGTTCGGTAGAGGTTGTCTGTCCACCCAAATACTTCTATTAAGATCTCTTAGGTCAATGCACAAGCGGATCTTGTTCCCATCCTTAGGTGCTACAACTATCGGTGCCAGCCATTCAGATGATTCGATGGGCTCGATTATTTTTTGTTCAAGCAACTTGTCTAGTTCTCGTTGCAATGGTTCTCTCATTAAAAACAGCACAGGTCTCATCTTGTGTACCACTGGCACCGCATTACTTTTCAAATTATATGGTGCGTGAATCCTTTTAATTTACCCAGTTTGTCAGTAAAGACCTTTGAGAACTTAGCCATTAACTCTTCACACCATTCCTCATTAGATCTCAAATTTTCCACATTAGCCATCTGCTCCATAACCATAACCGGTTCCACCGCATTCGGGTCAAGTATTATGTTCAAGTCCTTTAGATGCCTCCAACATAGGAGGTTCGATCCTTCATCTGTGACATACACTTTACCATGAACTCCATTACCTTTCAATGAAATGTCCATCCACTGCATTCCCAATATTTCTATTCTCTTTCCCCCATATCCGACTGCCCTCACATCCGTCTTCAACAAGTCTTCAAATTTCTTTCTTAATGTTCTTTCAAAAGTTTCCCTCGATATCAGTGTAAATAAACTTCCAGAGTCCACCAATACTTTTACAACCATGGAATCTATAGACACGCAGCAGTTTGGTTTCTCCAACTGACTCGAACTTTCACTTTTCCAATTTCCCTTACTCATAGATTCCGCACTCAGTTGGTCAGACTCCACAGCTTCATCAATGGACAATACAATTTTGTGATGTTCATCTTTCATGTCATCCACAGATTTAATACTACTACTTATAACTTTTCCTTTAGATCTGCACACTTTAGCCATGTGACCTCTTCTACCACACAATCTACATACCAAAGTTCGTGCTGCACAAATTGGTCTAGATGCTATGTGTCCTAGACACCCACATCTGAAGCACAAAATACTAGTATTCCTCCTCTCTTCAGCCCTTTTCCCTGTGTTCTCTGGCACCCATTCCTGCCTTTTGGATTTAACTTCCTTCACTTCTACAGTGGTTTTGGTACCGGTATCTTTTGTGTAAGTGTTAGTTTTTTCAATTTCTTTCATCCAGGTAGCAGTATGTTCCATGCTCCTGGCTATTTGTATGCAAGTTGCCCCCTGCGCAGAGTTTTTCCCTCGTCGCCAATTTATGTAGAAACCAGACAAGTGGTGATAGTCGGTGAATTCTTTATTTCCAATGAAACAACATGAACATCCTGCATAACTCCCATCTTACTTCCCAGCCACAGCTTCCTCTCTTCTCTCTGCTCCATTCCAAAGCCCCCTCCTAGAACCTTATCCCTCATAACATTCTTTCCTTCTTGTGAGCATAACCCTACACATGGCCACCTCCCAGGGCTAATAATTAATTGAATGCAGGGGCTGCCTGTCCCCACCCCCACAGCCCCAGTGACGACCACCTCCCTGGGGCTTTAATTAAATAAATGTGGGTGGGGCTCACGCCCAACCCCCGCAACCCCAGGGACCACCACCTCCCTAGGGCTAAAATAAAACAATAAGGGGGGTACATTTTAGAACCATTACCCTGGGGACCACCACATCCCCAGGGCAATACACGTTGGAAGGGGTTCAATGATGGTCCTGGGGACCGCCACCCCAGGGCTGGCTCCTGCTATGTCCCGGGGTTGCAACACTTCACTTTCTGCAAGGGAAAGCTGTCAAACAGCTCTTACCTGCAGAAAGCGGAGTTTTCATCTGTTTCCCTGCTATTTAAAGCAGCTCCCTACTTGTGGGAGCAATGCCTGCTCCCAAAGGATGTGAGGAGCCAGCTAGGATCTCGGGCGCCTTTAGCCCCCCCCACCCCCTCTTGGTCCTGTCACTCTCTCTCTCTTTCCATAAAGGAACAGAAAAGAGAGACAGATTATTATTGCTATGGTCTCTCCATACAACGACTTCAAAGAGTCAGACTCGCAAGATGTTTGGTACAAATGTTATGGTTATGTTTGGATGCAGAGCGTAACAGAGTCACTTCTAGCCTAATGGTCAAGGTCTTGTGCTGTCACTCAGTAGGCTGAAGGTTCAAATTCTAGTATCGCTTGGCAGTGTGTTTGTTTATTTACTCGTGTTTTGACTGTTAAACCTTCCTAGTGATGGAACATTCACGTTTCTTTCCAATCACATGTGTGGGTTGACTTTCATAGGTATATCTGGAAGCATCACACTAAGGAGTCACCTATGGCCTAAAGGTTAAGGTCACAGACCCTCACACTGAAAGTTGAGGGTTCTACTCCAGGTGTCTCCATGGTCATTTTCCTTCTTTAATTTCTTTTACACTTCAAAGGTTTAAGGTTCTTACTGAAAGGTGATCCCACTCTTTTTAATTGACAAATACATTTTTCTTTTCCATTTTTCCAGAAATATTTCATTCTAAGCATATCATTCATCAAAGCCTAAAAAACCTCTCTCTCCCTCTCTTTCTCTCTCAATTTCTCTTTCAATCTTTCTTCCACTCACACACCCACTAAGACCCTTATGCACCCAACCACAGATCCACTCAGACACTCACGCACCCACTCACAGACCCACTGAGACTCTCACATACCCACTCACAAACCACCTGAAATCCTTACGCACGCACTCACAGACCCACTGAGACACTGACGCACCCACTCTCACACCCAGACAGACACTCTCACACCGAGATGCACCCTCTCACACTATTCTCACACCCAGAGAGACAGGCTGCGGCCAACTTCAGTGCGGGGTGGGTGGTTATTATTAATGTAATATTTGCAGTAAGCTTTTTGACAAAAAAACTGTGCATGGTAGATTCCAGCACTTTATGAGGTAGAAGACCAAAAATGGCCTTCCCACTCCAGGCATCCAAGTGGTCGAGCCCCCACTGTAGTTCTTCGGGAGTGCAAGCAATCTGATCTGAATAAGACAAGCCTTTTTCTAAGTGAATGATTTTCAGACTTGCACAGTCTGATTGTGAAGGGGGCCTGAAACGATGGCCTTGATGGATGATGAAAATAGGTCTCCTTGTCTCGTTAACCATCAAAGGGCAATCGTTGTTTGTGCAAAAGTCGTACAGATTTCCTTCTTTATTGCTCAGAACTTTTCGGTCGGAAGAGCCAAATTGGCTGAGACAGAGTCAATGGTGAGTTCTAGAAAAGTCTTTTGTTGTGCAGGGAGAAGGTCAGACTTAGTATAGTTGATAACAAACCCTAGTAATGGCAATTGTGAGTCTCCACTGATTTTTAAGTAACCTGGGTGGTAAGACATCAACAGCAAATCGTCTAAGTACACGATCAATCGGATCCCTCTCGCTCTCAAGAACTCTACCATTTCTTTGGTAAAGCACCAAGGGTCTGAGGACAGCCCAAAGGACATTGCCAAAAATCTGTAGGTATGATTACGCCACTGAACCTGAAAAAAAAGACGATGTGGAGGAAAGATTGGTACTGTCAAGTAGGTGTCCTTCAGGTCTAAGCAAACAATATTGTCACCCTCTATGAGAAGCGCTCGTATCAAATGAATCCCTTGCATTTTGAAATGGTGGTAAAGTATCCAAGAGTTGAACTCTTTGAGGTTGATTACCAGGCAGAAACCTCTGCCTTTTTTATCCACGATGAAGATGTTGCTTAGAAATCCAGAGAGATGAAGGTTGCATGGGGCTATGGCTTGCTTGTGTAAGAGAGATGATAACTCCTGGTCTATGAAGTGAACCATGTGTGATTGGAATTGAAATTGGTGGAACGTAACATTCTGAAATGGAGTTGCATAGAATTCCAGCTGAAAACCTTGAACTGTCTGAAGGACCCACAAATCAAGGATTATGGGGCTCCTGTTGTGTATAAAAAAGCAAAACTTGCCACCTAACTCTGCATGGAAATAATGCAGAAGACTCACCTTAGAAACAGGTATTGGCAGTTGTTCCACAAGCATTCCCACAATGGAATCGTCCTCTGGAGACCCGTGCATGGTAAGGAAAGAGAGTCATTCCATCCCAAGAACTTTCTTCTGTTCTCTTCCTGAAAGGCAGAGCATTAATATTGGAGCGGCCCTGACTTCAACCAGCTCAGATGAAAAAGTAGGACTTGAAAACCTTTTTTAAAGCTGTTTGGGCTTTATCTATTGAGTTAAAGGTATTTACATATTTCGCTACCTCTTTCATAAAAAGGATCACCAAAAAGTAGGCCTTCGGCAGAAGGGCCGACTTACTTTGTAGCCAATTAACAGAGTTTGGGGTTGATTTCAAGAAGGATAGAGCGACGGCACCCTGATGACAAAGCACAATTCGGTTGCCCAATAAACAAATGGCCTGCTAGGCCCAACCAGCCAGTACGTCTGTCTCAATAGTGGTGCCTTGGTCTTTAGCCAAGAAGGCCATGTTCGACATGTTTGCCAATGTGCCATAAATATCCAAGAGCTTGTCCTGGCAAGCTTTCCAGGAGAGATCAATCCCTTTTTTAGAATCTTTAATAAATTTACCTAGAAAGGTGGACAATTTAGGGTCAGTGTTGGGAGTCATTGCCACTTTGCCTTCTAAGGAAGGTCTGGGTCATTCCACTCGAAGGAGGTTTCTAACCTATTTGGGAAAAGACTCACAAAATTTGCTCTGGATATTAGCTGCTGTCTTGGGGGACACTCTGTGTAACCTGGGTGCACAATATCGTCAGAACTGAAGATATCCTATAAAAATGGGATAGGAGATAAGGAACCACAGGTGACTTTGCCAGAGGTGGAATGTTCTAACTGTCTCTTCTTAGGGGCAAATACCAACGACCTAGTGTCTGCGTCATCAGAGGCATCTGTAGCCCCTTCCGGATGCTTCAAATCATGAATAGAGACTAAGCTGTCTGGGGTCTTATCTCTGAGATCTTCCTCAGGAAAGGATGACATTGAAGTAAGGTAGGCCGTTTTTAATTGTTCTATGGCGTTCGTATTGGATGTTACTATGTGTGTAGTCGATCTCTGTCCTAGGGAAACCGGGGTGCCATGAGGCACTGAACGAGTTTGAAAAAGGTTTGAAGTTTTTCAGCCAACGGACCCAAAGATTTAGGGCCTGATTTAGAACTTGGCGGACAGTTTACTCCGTCACGATAGTGGCCAGTATCCCGTCCGCCAAAGTCTAAATCCCATTGTATTCAATGGGATTTAGATTTTGGGGGACGGATATCCGTCACCGTTGTGATGGAGTAACCCATTGATAACGTTCAAAATCAGGCCCTTAGTGATAGTCCTGTATATATTTGTCAACAAACACAACAAGAGAGCTGGATGAAGCACCAAGTAAACAAAGGAAGGGGGGCAATGTGTAACCATACGCTAATGCTTGTCTTCGATAATTATTACAGCCCCAGAGCGCATCCAATGGTTAATTTATTGTTACAGCCCCTTTGGAGGGCATATCATTGTTAATTTTAGGAGTTGCCTCTGTCAGAGAACCCGCCCAGAGGAAGGGCTGCAGGCGGGGCCAGAACCACAAAGTGCTGAACAGATGAGCTTGCGCACAATGCGCTCTGAGGGAGCGCGGCGGTGAAAGGAGAAGGAGCGCCAAGTAGATTGCTTAGCCCGCCGCCGGAAGAAGAAGCTGTAAGATGGCGGCAGCTCGGGCGGGAATGGTGCTCACAAGCTGGGGACAGGGAGGAAAAACAACTGCCAACAGCATTCCACACAGTAAGAAAACCACAGAAAACAATATTTAAAACAAACAATGTAATAAAAATCAGGACAATATCTTTTTTCACAATAAAATGCTCTAAATATCAATGAAGAGAATAATCTGAGGAACAATACTTAACATGGCAGCCGAGCAGCAAAGAAGAGGTGGTGTTAACACTGTTCAACCTGCTTATAGTCTGACAGGAGTGCTGACTGGATATTGGATATTCTATTATGACTTACGTACTTATTTTGGAACTCTGGGATTTGTAGTTTTTTTTTTTACATCTCTATGGTTACTGTGTTTGCTACTGTTAAATATACAGCAAGAAGGAGAATGCCTAATCTGATGCCACCGGTTCTGAGATAGAATTTGTGAATCAGGGCGTGTGATTTGCATCAGCAATTAAACTATTTGATCATCAAAATTGTACCTGTGTGCACAATAGGTCATGTGAATTGAACCGATAAAAGGCTTATCTCAAAAAGAACAAGTTATGTATTTACACTTAAATTTAAATACTCTTTATTCGTTATGTTTGCTAACAGAACCACTGAGAGTACATAATCGAAAACTGTCACTCAGTTATTAGTTAGCGAGGTGGCCTTCAGTCTGATTATAAACATACAAGAGATGATAATCTAAAACATCTGTTTTATGAGAAATTCAATTTTTAAGCGTGGGCTGCTGTGCAGCATGGCTAACAAGATGAAAAAAAACAAGCGTTGGCCTACACTACATCATTGTGCTTTTTTTTCTGACGGACAAGGGAACAAAAAAGAGGGGGTATGAGGGACAGGGAAAGCAACGGGCAGGTGGAGGTGCAGGGGCAAGCAAAACGGTTGTGGCAGGGGCTGGGAGGGATGGGGCAAGCAACAGGGGTGGGAGGGACAAGGGCAATCAAAAAGGTCGCAGGAGGGGGTGAAAGGATGGGGCAAGCAAAAAGGTTGCGGGAAGGGGTGGAAGGGAAGGGGGAAGCAACAGAGAGGTTGTGGTGACGGCGTAAGCAAAATGGCCACAGAGGGTGTGGGAGGGATGGGGGCAAGCAAAACGTTTATGGGAGGGAGTGGGAAGGATGGGTCAAGAGACAAGGTCATGGGGGTGGTCGGGACAGGGAGTGGTAGAGAGGACCAGAAAAAACATACACTCTTATGGAGTGCATGAATAGAAGTAAAAAAGGAAAGTATGTGAAGAAGTGTGTGGTCAGTGGAAGGACACTGGCTGCAAACAGGAAGGGGTACTCAGTCCATGTTCCATGGCAGGGAGAAACACTAAAGCTCCAGTTGGAACCAGGAGGTGCTGACCAATATGAAGCAAGGAAACAAGAATGACATCAAAGCCAACCACTGTTAAGTATTTACAAAAGATTCTGCCAGAGAAAACTAAGAAGCATTGAAAAAGCCAATAGAGCTGGTCTTGATTTGAAGACATTGTTTCAACGAATCAGAATTGTTTACAAAAATATTCTTTTCATATTTCTGCACAGAGATTTTTCAGTTAAGAAGTTCTGAGGAGTTGTTGCAAATTATTTTAAGTGCACAAAATCAATATTAAACACCATCCCTCTATGAGTGAGGTGTAAAAGGAGTATTACAAGGAACCGAGATACAAATGGTGATAATAAAAATGAACGTCTAGAGTGGGAAAAACAAAAGACAATGAGAACCGATAGGAATACTAAGAAAATTGCAAAGGATGTGGAAGTTTAAGGGCTGGTGAATAGGAGGAAAACAGCCTCCAATGAGTGCAGGAAAGAGAAGAGCTGCAAGAGATAGACAAGACCTGGAATAAAGGCTGAGGTTAAGAGTGGGAGGAAGGAGGGCAGAAGAAGGCCTGGAAAAGAAAAGAAAAGAAAAACAAAAGCAAATCACATAGGAGGTGAAAAGAGGTAAATGAACTAGAGATTAGAAGTGAGATACAAAAGAAAGATGGGCTGGAAAAGAAAAGATTGTGGACATTAAAAATGAAATGGAGCAGGAGGTAGATCGTCGTCAAACATTGAAAAAGGCCTGCAGAAAAAAGTGATATCAAACAGGATCGAGGGGCAACAATTGTCCTGGACACTGAAAAATAATAAACATGTGAACTAAATCATAATATGACTACGCTCCATGAACAACCTCTTTATAATTTTGGAAGGAGACAACAATAGTTTGAAGCATACTACCAAATATTGAACAACAACAAAGCCAATCTGAAATTCACTTATGACATCAGTGAAAAAAGATAAATGACAGACAACCTTCCATCGAAAACCCACAGCAATAAACTGTGTCCTCCATGCAGACAGCTGTCACCCAAATAAACTCAAGTGGATCATGTCCTATGAAGAGTATCTGCAAATAAGAAAGAAATGTTCTACGATTTGGACATTGCCACTAAACCCAGAAATTAATCAGCCATCAATCGTCCATTAGTGGGCAAGATTAAATCCATTCAATACAAAGCATCAACACTTGACATGAGCTTAACAACAAAGACCAATCAAATGGGCCACATTCACATGATGGAAAGCATACTCATAAACATGTGGGTCATAAAAACATTAAAGATAGTTTTACTTGAGACCCATTTTTCACATTAGTTCAAACCACGAAATGACTGGGAAAACTCCTAATGATAATGTTCTCATTTGTCTACTGGATGGCGTGAATGTTAAACACAGATGATAACATATAACTATCTACTGAGGTAAAAACACAGCTGTATGTGATGTGACTCGTGCTTTAAAATTGAGTGAAGTATCTCATGTCAGCGGTTTACAGAAACACAGTGTTAAAACTGAGGGGCAAATTACAACTCCCACATTGCCCACTAACAGGGATGAAATCACAATACACAGAATCAAATGATTGACTGATAATTATCAATAATTCTTGCAAGTGGATGTAGACTTTGCCCCCCCCAAATTGTTTCTAACTCCAAAAGGCATTGATGCAGTAATTGCTTTCAGCACATTTTGCAAATGTCATTTAAGCGTCAATTTTCACTAGGGCACTGCGCACTTCCATTGGTGTGAAATCACAAACTACACTTCCTGTGGATTGATAGATTTATTGGTAATGACCCCACCACTGTGTTGAGTTCATTAATAGTGCAAAGAGACTATGGCACCGTCTCACGATCCAAGCCATGTCCGCTAAAAAGAATCTTGTTGTACATGGGAAGTTTTGGGGTGTTCCATCAAGTGGGGCCGAGAAAAAGGGGGGAGTCATAAAAAGTGCATTTCCCATTATAATTTCCACAGGGATTTTAGACATGACTACAGCCTGAACTGCTGGACAGAATTACACCAAATTTGGCAGGAAGGTAGCTCTTTGTCCACAAAGAGTGATTTTTGTTCTGTGGTGTAAATCTGTTCAGTAGTTTATGAGATATGAAAAGAAAAAGAAATATAGATATCTAGAGGCACAAAGGATTCGCAAATAATAACAAGCTTGTGTATAGATCTGCAGGGCTCCAATTGGCTGACAACACTTCAACCAGGAAGTGTTGACAGCCATCTTGGGACTCAGCCGAGTCCCTGAAAAAAGATACACAAAAAGAAAAAGGGCCAGGGCAGGGATACCCTGACCCCTTAGCTCTGGTGCTGGGGTCCCAGAGGAACCCTCCCAGGACAAAAAAGCATTTTTTTTAAAAACATTTTGCCGCACACTTGTGACAGGGGTTGCAAATCTGCTGCAAAAACGTAAAAAAAACAACAACAAAAAACAAGTACGTTTTCCTGCTCTTGTTTTTATAAAGCTCCCAGGTGGGCTAGGTCACAGGGGCATGTTAAAAATAAAGGAGGTGGGCGCTTGACCGCCCCACCAGGCTAATTTATATCTCGGGGACCACAAACTCCTGGGGCTTAATTCACATTAAAAGCAGGGGCTGCTCAGCCCCCTCATGCCCCAGGGACCACCACCTCCCTAGGGCAAAAAGGTGTAATTGAAAAAGGGGGTGTTGTGCAGACCCCCTCGTGCTCCGGGGACCACCACCTCCCCGGGGCCATTTTGATTATATGCGGGGGGCATGCGCCCCCGTCCCGCAGCCCTAGAGACCGCCACTTCCCCGGGGCAAACAATGAATTACTTGCGGGGGTGTGGCCCCCTGCAGTCCCTGGGACTGCCAGCTCCACTGGGATAACTTTCAATTATATTTGGGGCGGCAGAGCCCCTGCAGCCCCAGGGACCGCCACCTCCCTGGGGCAAAAAAAGAATGAATGCGGGGGGCTGCATGCCCACCCCCGCAGCCCTGGGCACCGCCACCTCCCCGGGGCTAAAATAAAAGAATGAAGGAGGTCCATTGCGAACCCCCTGCCCTGGGGACCACCACCTGTCCAGGGCTAATACAACACTGGAGGGGTGCGGCCCCCTTGAGGAGACAATAATGTCCCTGGGGATTGCCACCCTCCAGGGCCAGCTCCGGCTATGTTCCGGGCGCCCACCACCGGGACATAGCTGTTTGCTCTGACTTGGAGGGAGCTTTGACAGGTCCCTGGAAGACATAGCAAACACTCCGGTCCCAGCAAGCAAGAGCTGTTAAACAGCTGTCGCTTGCTGAGATTGGGGGTTTCCTCTGTTTCACTGCCTGCAGAGATGTGGGCAGGGAAACAGAGGAAACTATTGCCCTCATAGATGGGGAGCTGCATGTTTAGCAGCTCCATGTCTGTGATAGCAATGATTGCTCCCACAGGAGGCAGGCAGCCGATTGGGACTGCGTGGGCATTCAGATTCTGCCCCGTGGTCACATTGCACACTGGGTGCCCGGGGAAGGGCGTCTCGGGCCGAGATCGGCCACGGAAGGGGAGGCTGCGGGCCCCACACCCCAAAGAAAAATTGAAGGCTGGGCTTCTGGGGTTGGGGGATGGAGATTGGCCAGGGGAAGGGGGTGCGTGGCCCCTCTCTTCCATTTAATGAAGGACAGGCCCCAGAGGATGGGGGTCCCCAGGGCCAGGATCGGCCCAGGTTGGGGGTGTGCCCCCTCCATTGAATTGTAGTGGGCCCTGGGGAATGGGGCCCCAGGGGGTGAGATAGGCCCAGGGAGGCCACCTACCCAAAAAATAAAAATGTTAAGGCCGGGCCTCGGGGACGGGGGATGGGGTCGCTGGGGCCTGAGATTGGCCCCCTCCCCATAAAAGTTTAATAAGGCTGGACCTGAGGGATGGGGCCCCTGGGCCGAAATCGGCCAGGGGAAGGGGGCTGTGCGGCCCCTCTCCTCCATTTAGTGAAGACCAGGCCCGGGGGATGGGGCTGAGATCGGCCAGGGGAAGGACTCCCATGTGGGCTCTCATCCCCTTCACTGGCCATTTACCCAACGAGGTAGCACTTACTAACTAACCAGTAGAAAGTGCTCCCTCTTACACCCACTCTCACACCCACATAGACCCTCTCAGATCCAGACAAACACTTTTACTGCCACTGTCACACACAGAGACACCCTCTCACACCTGTTCTCACACCCAGAGAGACAGATGCTAGGGCCACCTCCCACTACAACACGGCCAAAGGCCATGCGCAGCGTGGGCTTGGGAGGTTAGGAGGGTTGGCTACAGGGACTGGGCTGAGGCCAGGCTGTACGTGGCGCAGGGTTGAACCATAAAAATTTAGCAGTTATAGTTACCTGCGCTAACTATAACTTGCACCCCCGTAATGCACTGCTTATGACTTCACATATTACATCACTCATGACATGGTCAGTGACATCACTGAGGACATCTCAAATGACATCACTGATGACATCATCCACAGAAACACTCACACAACCACTCATACCCCAATACAAACTCTTGTACATCCACACACACATCTACTCACATACTCATTAACAGACCCATAAAACTACTGACACACTTGCACTCAGCCACTGACACAATCACTCACTCATACAGCACTAACGCAGTTATTCATACAGCTACTCACACACCCACTCACAGAACTATACAGCCACTCACACACCCACTTATACATGCATACAACCAGTCACATACCCACTAACAGACCCACACAGCCACTGACACACCCACTCACTCACCCGTACAACCACTCACGCACCCACACACGGCCATACAGTCACTGACACAGCCGCTCACTCACCAATACAGTCACTTACACATCCAGTCACTCACCTTTTCAACCCTTCATATACCCACTCACCCGTACAGGCACTCACACAACCACTCACTCACCCATGCAGCCACTCACACACCCACTCACTCACTCATGGATACAGCTACTCACATATCCACTTACTCTCCCATACAGTCACTGACATAGCCAATCACTTATGCATAAAGCCACTCATACACTCACTCACTCACCCTTACAGTAATTGACTCACCTACTCACTCACCAATACAGTCATTAACACACCCAGTCACTCACCCATACAAGCCCTCACACACTCATTCACCCATACAGCCACTCACACACCCACTCACTCAACCAATGCAGCCACTCACACAGCCACGTGCTCAACCATACAGCTACTTACACATCCACTCACTCTGCCCTACAGCAACTGACTCAACCACTCATTCACCCCTAGACCCACACACACCCACTCACACATCCATACAACAACTTACACTCACTGGATGATGTCGTCAGTGATGTCATAAGTGATATCGTTTGAGATGTCATCAGTGATGTCACTGACCATCTCATGAGTGATGTAATATGTGAGGTCATAAGCAGTGCATTACAGGGGTGCAATTTATAGTTAGCTCAGGTAACTATAACTGCTGAATTTATATGATTGTGTACGTGTGAAATGTGAGCCTAACTATAATGTCCCTGTAACCTTTGTTTTTTTTAAATTTATATGTATAGATATATATATATATCTATATATATAAATATTCAAAAAAGCGGTGCAATTCAATTACACACCAAAGGGCTGCACAATATCCAAACAGACTCCTGAGAAGTAGAATCGAAAAACACTCGTATATAATATTCTCGGCTCCTCGGCTCCAATTTATTGAAAAAAGTTCAAATGCAGGTTAATTTCACACCGCATAAAAAAGTATAATAAGTAGATGGCACATATAAAAAGTCTCTGAAGTGCCCACAAAGAACAAACACACGCTGTCCCAAACAAATGTCGACGCGTTTCGGCAAAATCCTTCAACTTGACATTGGCAGACATTTTTACACCCAACTATTTAAACCCTATAGTCCTTCTTTGCTATTGACTACATAGCTAAAAAGGAAAGTGCAAACAAAGCGGCCATTTTATAACATAGCAGTTTTAAAATGCAAAGATAGAAAATAATGACCCTGTGCTTAGATGGGATATGAACTCTTAAATATAACATTATGTATGTCTTTTATATTGTAATACAACATCACATTTGTGATATAATCACCTATGAATGCATAAATAAATGTATTTTCTCAATGGATAATTAATAAATAAGAGGAGGAAGACAGCCCACATATAAAAAAAAGTTCTCTCTCTCTAGTATCAAAATACTGTCTACCTTTAGCTTAACAATTCCAAAAGCTTAATATATAAATAAATAGATAAATATATGTACTATAAATTATTTTCAATACAATCAATATATATAAAAGCTATAAATAAACAGAATAATTCCAACCAATATATATCGATGAATGGCAATAAAAAATATATACAATAAAACAGATGTATGGATAATAGATATAAATAACCAAAAATCTGTACAATTTGTGCCGACATATAAATATCTCAATTAATCTTAATGACAGTATTGAATTAAATTATAGATGAATAATTACACAATTCATAAAAATGGTAAAAAAGTCCTCTAAATATCAATGTTATATCAACCGAAAAAAATATTATTATGTCCATGACACAGGCAAAAATACTATTAATATAAGAATGTAAAAGAGAACTCCATCAAATCCAACAACAGGGACATATATATACAAACCGCTAAAACTTCCCTCAGAAATTAATAATAAAATGCAAAGGTGCTAAAATGAGTGTAAAACCATTAAACAAAATAGATGATGTAATGTATAAAATGACAAAATAGACTGTGTCCCAATCCGGAAGTATTATTAATCAATAACAGGATCCTGAAAAGATCTTCAATGCAGAAGGAATTTCATAATTTCTAATCTGGGGATGTGAGAATGTAAAAATGTAAAATGTCACAGATGTACATGAAGTTCTGCATCCAAATTATGACCCCAGGGGTTTTCTGTGCCTAAGAGAAGAATCATTTTCGATTCAATTTGTCTTAAGTGGGCAGTTCTATTGCCCCCCCGGGGATGGGCAACGATGGTTGTAATGCCATAAAATGTTATAGAACTGCAATTACCTTCATGTACATCCCAAAAATGTTTAGCCAAAGGGTAAGATGGGTCATAGTTCTTGATAGCTCTGAGATGTTGTAGAAACCTAACTTTCAATTTGTGAATGGTGCTGCCTACATATTTTTTATGGCAGCCACATTCAATAACATATACAACATATTCAGTTTCACAGGTGATGCAGTCAGTTATATCACAGATTTTCCCTTCAAATGTGGTGTATGTGTGGGCATTTTGTGCATATAAACAGGATTTACAATGCCCACACTTCCAAAAGCCAAGGCTTTTCTTTGCTAACCAAGATGAATTGGCTTTGGAGCTAAATAGACTTCTGGTGAGATGGTCACCCAATGATTGAGTTTTGCGATATGTTATATGTGGATGAGGACCTATATTGTCCTTTATGGCAGAATCATGTCTAAGAACATGCCAATTGTTTTGTATGATGTTATTTAATTGAGAGTGTTGAGAGTTGAATTCGAGAAAAAGTCTAGGCGGAGATCCAGCATCTTGATCCTGATTGTTAGTGCCTCCAGATTTAAAAATAAGTTTTTCTCTAGACATGTTCAACACCCTCAATGTGCATCTTTAAGAATCTTCAAGGGATAACCTCTCTCCAAAAATCTCTGTGTCATGGTGACAATTTCAGTGTTAAAGCATTCATCATTAGAACAAATTCTACGAGCCCGTAAAAATTGACTATATGGAATGCTCCATTTCAAAGCTTTCGGGTGACCACTATTACCATGCAGAATTGAATTACAGGCTGTAGGTTTACGAAATATAGTTGTTTGTAAACTGTCCTTTTGTACAGAGATCTGGACATCAAGAAATTCTATAGTTTGGGCACTATATATATTTATATTCTCTGAAAACAAGTTAAAGTGATTTCATAGCTAGGTCCTGAAATCCTGAAATAAGATAAAAACTAATGTTTAAAAACCAAAAGACACTGAAATTCACCAGTTATAGTTTACTGAGCTAACTGTAACTTGGGCCCCCATCACGTACTGCTAATGATCTCACATATTACATCGTTCCTAAATGACGTGTTAAATGGCATCCTTGATGATATCACCAATGGCATCTCTAGGCAGACCTGTCAAAATAAAGCTCTTGGTTAGAATTGGAAAATATTTGGATTTCCAAGACCTCTGAAACTTCAGTGGGAAGTCGTGGCTAAGGCAATTTTGGAAGGACTTTGTCAGATACAGTTTGAAGCTTGCCCTGCTGGAAGATAAACCTCTTGAAAGGAGGAAAACCATACTTTTAAATATGAAGTCCTTATAGCCCACACAGTAGTGTGCCTGTTATTTATGTTTCTACAATGACCGGACCTGAGGCAAACAGAAGAGGACTGGATACCTGGACATAGGCTGCAAGAGGTCTTATCCTGTAGTGAAAGGTGGACCAGGACAGCTGGAACTGGACTGGACCTTGCTTGTGGTATCTGCTGGAGTGTGTCCTGGTTACTAAAGTCTGTCTCTGAGGTGCTGGGAGCCTTAGAAATGGCTAATAGGAACTGCTTGAGAAAGTCTGGAGAGATGGTACTTGGAACATATTTGGATTTCCAAATTTCCAAGACCTCTAGAGCTTAAGTGTGAAGTCACGGCAAAGACAATTTCGGAAGGGCTTTGTCAGACACAACTTGAGGCTTGCCCTGCTGGAAGATTCTAGCTCCAAAAATGAGGCTAGGTCCGAGGGAATACATTTTGACAAGGTGAAGGTGCAAAAAGTATCCACTCAATTAGAGGACTTCTGTGTTGTAACGTAGGTAATGTATGTAATTCTTTACACTTAGGTATATTGACAGATTAGCACAGTCTTGTGCTATGATGTAACATTAGAACCTTTGGTGTGGAGAATTCTATGGGTGGCGGTTGGAGTGGAGGAAGCTGGTGGTGAAGGATCCTCTGCCTGTACAATGTTGTCTGGGGCTGCTAAATAAAGAACCTACATCAAAATAAGACTGCAGTGATTACTACAGAAATTGGCGATGAGGATGGCGCAGCCCTGGACGTGGTGAAGCAGATTTTGTTGATGGAGAGAGAGTGACACTACTGTGCCTGTTGCAATGATACTGTAGGCCCTACCCTAATCAAGCTTGGCAGGCGAATCGGACGCAGTACAGGATTGAAGAGGACCAAGGAAACTGTTAATTAGTGAGCCACAAAATACTCGTTTGTTCCCACATGAGTCCTCTAAACATACAAGGAATGCACTTCGACAGTCTCAGAGGACAGATTCAGCTGTGGCAAGTATACGCTTAATTCAGCACGAACGTGAGTACATTTAAAATCCATTACCTACTTTATGCGTCTCCCAGCCAGTCTTCAACTGCCGGATCTCGAGGATTGTGTATCCTCATTACCATATGATATAACTGTACTGTGAATTTACCCACAGTGTCTCCTCGTGGCAGACATACTTCTGGTACATTTGCTGTTCCACACAGCTTGTTGGTCAAATTTCAGCATTACAAAGATTCGCTGATCAGCACAGCTTATATTGTTGACAGATGAGTCAATCATTCTCTGCTGGTCATCAATTTGGAGAGTTTAATATCATTAAAATGTTATACAACTGCGCCGCCTACTGGGTTTTTATGTAATAACAGCATTTTATACAATTGGATTATTACAATCAACTGTTCACATGTTAGTTGATCTCTAATACTAACACATTGCTGTTTATTATCAAATTTAACGAATATATTGTGCACTTGTGTTATTTTCTTTGTTTCTGCCATCTCATTACAAGCAGTGAAACATGTGTGCATTACACTCATTGAACTTATCCAATCCTCAACCATTTGTTCCTGCGAAAGGAGAGCCCACTATGCCTTGGAAGGAATGGAAAGAGTACTTTTGTAATTATATAGACACTTTTGAGGAAGAGGATTTTTCACCGGAGAAAAAAAAAAGGTACTGCTGTATTGCTTAGGTCCAGGAGGGCTTAAAACATAAAAACAGATTGAAAAGAAACCCAGAGAAGGAGGGAATGTATTTACGCATGCTTTGGAGGATCTTGATGCACATTTTTCACCTATTGTGTGTGTTGCTATAGATAGGTGTACGTTTTTCCAGTGGAAACAAGGAAAAACTGAGAATGTTGATGACTACGTTGCTGCACTTCGTGCTCTGGCGTTAACATGTCGTTTTGGTCCACTCAAAGAAGAACTTATTCGTGATCAAATTATTATGCATGCGAGCAACCCAAATATTCAGGATAAACTGTAGTTCAACGGTGAAGCACCTCTAAAGTGATTGCTCTAGTAAAGAAAGCGGAACTTACAGGTAGATGTGCCAAAGCGGTAATGGATGAAGTACAAGAAATAAAAGAAGTTAACAAAATATCTAATGCAAAATACTGAAAAGGTGGTGAAACTAAAAAAAAGCTTCAAGAAGCAACGGATTATAATTGCAAACCCATAAGCGTGGAACAAAAGAAGTGTTATAGGTGTGGGAGCGCTGACCACTTAGCATTTTTCAAAAAATGCCCTGCAAGGAATCAAAAGTGTTCTCATTGTGGTGTTGTGGGTCACTATGCAAAGGTTTGCAGGAAGAAATCTGGTAACTCAAAAGTGAATGTTAAATACATTAGAGAGGACAGTGACTCTAATTCCGATGATTTGGAGAATACGAATGTTCATCAGGTGTTTTGTATAGATTACGACATTTTAGGTGTAGATCAAGTTAAAAGGATGAAACAATGGTGTGAATTGGCGGTAGGAGGGGTGATGATTACGGTGATTGCAGATTCGGGTTCACCCTTTACCATGGTGAATGAAGATGTATGGAAGGCTAAATTGGTGAAAAAAGTAGGCACACATGTTGAAAAATCTGAGGTTGTTGCCAAGAGCTATACTGGAGACAAAATTTAATTTGTGGGTTTCCGGGAGTTAGAATTTCAGTTTAAAGAAAGGAAAGCACAGTGCAAATTGTACGTTTCTAAAAAGGGACCCTCAGTCTTAGGTTGGACGGACCAGGGTGATTAAGGAATAATTTTGAACCCCAACAGTCCAGATCCAGTGTTGACAATTAAAGAAAATTGTGAGGGAAAGGAAGAAATATTGGATTCTTACCCAGAATTATTTTCTGGTAACGTGGGGCTGTTGAATGATTTTCAGCACAAAATAGAATTAAAATCATCAGCAATTCCATGTATTCATAAGGTTAGACACATACCTATCTTTATTAAGGAGGAGGTTCATGATGAATTGAAAAAACTGGTGGAGGGTGGCATTATTGAGCAAGTTGAGTCAGCAGAATGGGTTTCTCCATTAGTAGTTGTAAGGCTTTCCAATGGTAAAGTAAGATTATGTGTGGACCTTAGGGAGCTGAATAAAAACATCTTAATTGACCAGTATCCATTACCACGTATAAATGAAATGTTTTCTGCAACAAAGAATATGTGTTGGTTTTCAACTATCGATCTAAAATCTGCTTACCATCAGGTGCCATTACACCAGGATAGTAAGAAATACACAACGTTCATAACGCCTTTTGGATGTTATCAATATACCCGAGTGCCTTTTGGACTAGCATCAGCTGCAGCAATGTTTCAAAGGATTATGAGTAATAAATTTAGTGGAATCTCTGGGGTGATGTTTTTCCAAGATGGCATCCTAGTCATGGTTAAAAATAGAGAGGAACATGACAATAAGTTGAAACAGGTTCTAGAAATCCTTAAGAGGAAAGGTTTGACAATGGAGTATAGTAAATGTAAATTGGCTCAAGAAGAAGTGGTTTACTTGGGTCATAGCATCAGCAAGAATGGCATTAAACCGAAGCAAGCTTTAGTGGAAGCTATCAAAGAGGCTCCTTGTCCTGCTGGGAAAGAGGATGTGAGAGCTTTTCTAGGTTTAATTGAATTGTATTCCAAGTTCATTAGGAACTTTTCTGAAAAAACTTATCAAATACGACAATTACTCAAGAACAAATCCACATTTATTTGGTCAGATGAGTGTCAAAGGGTGTTTCAGGATTTAAAAATTGAAATTTGTAAAGCACCATTTCTGAAGGGATTTGATCCCAAATGCAAATCCATTGTGACAACAGATGCAAGTAATAAAGGGTTGGGGGCGGTACTAACACAGTGTGATGATGAGAACAATGAATGGGTGGTTCCTTTGCATCATGGACTTTGACCCCAGCTGAAGAGAGATACTCAGTCATATTGCGAGAAACATTGGCCTGTGTGTGGGCATTGAACCATTTCCGTCAATTTGTGTGGGGACTGCATGTCGTGTTGAGGTCTGATCAGAAACCTTTAACAAAGGTTTTGACGACTGCTGGATTACAAAATGCATCTCCGAGATTGAGCAGGATGTCGGTAAAATTGTTGGATTTTACTTATGATGTACAGTATTGGCCTGGAGTCGAGAACAAAGTAGCTGATTTTCTAAGTAGAATGTCATTACCAATTAAAATGTAGATGAACTAATGGGTGAGGAGAGTTGTGTGGCTGGATTATTTGATGAGGGAATGGAAGGTATTGATATTATGGAATGGAAGGAATGATGGATTAAGGATGACAGTTTAAAAAGAATAGCTGGTTACATAAATGGAGGTTGGCATGAAAAAAGAAATCTTGGGGCAGATGGAAAACATTTCTGGGAGGTGAGAAATGAACTTTATTTAGAAAACAATATGATGTACAGAGGTGGAAGAGCTGTACCTCCAGTTTCTCTTAGGAGAAAGATCCTAGATTTATGTCATGAAGGACATCTTGGAATATCCAAAACTAAACAAAGAGTCAAAAGCAGGTATTGGTGGCCTGTTCTTGATAAGCAAATTGAAAAAAAAAATAAGGGACTGCATAAAATGCAATAGTTCTAGTGTAAGAAAACATTTAAACCACCTTTATTACCCATTGCATGCCCCAATATGCCCTGGGAAAAGATAGGTTTGGATGTGGTGGGACCGGTGGAATGCAATAATGGTGAATACAAATTTATTCTGGTCGCAGTGGACCATTTTTCAAAATGGCCAGAGATTGAAATAGTTCATAAGGCAGAATGTGAAAGAATTATTACATTTTTAGACCAAATATTTACAAGAGAAGATCTACCTAAAACTATGATTACTGTCAATGGTCCTCAATTTGTGGCTGAGAAATTCATTTTTTTTTTAAAGAAATGGTGTAATCCATATTACAGCTCATTATACCATCCAGAAGGAAACGGGTTAGTGGAACGATTCAACAGGGTCATCAAAGGGAGTATCCAGTTGGCCAAGAGTAATGGTTTGAATTGGGAAAGTGAGCTATGTAAGTTAATTTGGGCTTACAGAATTACTCCCAGTAGCGTCACTGAGGAAAGTCAATTTTCCTTGATGAGAGGTCGTGAACCTATCAGCAAGGATCTTGGTTGGCTATCGTCTGGTAAGCGAGTCGAATAGTCACCTGATCAAGTAAGATTGAAAATCAACAAGGCTCAACAAGCATATAAGGAGTGGTATGACAAGAAAATTGGAACAAGAGAATCCAAAGTAAAATGTGGAGATTGGGTTGAAGTGAGAAAAGAGAGAAAAGTCCGAAAAGGAGAAAGCAGATATTCAGAGCCTCTGAAAGTATATGAAGTATTCCGTAACTCAGTTAAATTAAGTGATGTGAAAGTGTGGCATTTGGGCAGGGTTTCCAAGTGTAGGAATGTTAAACAAGCTGAAACAGAGAATGTCAAGAGTTATGATTGATTGGAAACAGATGAAAAGGCGAGTAGTGAAGAGGTAAATTTATACAGTAGATTAGTGAGGAGTGACAGCAACAAACTGGTGTCATGAGGAGAAATACCCTCACTGCTGCAGATGTATCATCTCTTGGAATGCAGCAGGACTGACCTCCAAACTAGCTAATACAAAGTGGTACAAATTCATAGAATAACATGACCTATGTCTTTTCCAAGAAACCTGGTCCTTGTTCCCCCTCGACCATACAGGATATGTGAATTTTTATAATTCAGCAGTAAACTCAGGGTTGGACAGACCTTCAGAGGGCTTGGAAATTTGGGCAAAAACACCTGCTGGCCACCTGAGGGAGATCAAATCAAGAAGATGAATTCCCTGGATATTATGGCGGTCATTCTGACCGCGGCGGGCGGCGGGCGCCGCCCGCCATGCGGTCACCGCCGAATGACCGCACCGCGGTCAAAAGACCGCGGTGGCCATTCTGGCTTTCCCGCTGGGACGGGGGGCGACCGCCAAAAGGCCTCCCGCCGGCCCAGCGGGAAAGACCCTGCAACGAGGAAGCCGGCTCCGAATGGAGCCGGCGGAGTTGCAGGGGTGCGACGGGTGCAGTGGCACCCGTCGCGATTTTCAGTGTCTGCAAAGCAGACACTGAAAATCTTTGTGGGGCCCTGTTAGGGGGCCCCTGCACTGCCCACGCCAGGAACAGGATGGCGGGAAGGGGGTCGGAATCCCTATGGATGGAGGATTCCCTGGGCCAGGGGTAAACCGGCGGGAAACCGCCGGTTCCCCTTTTCTGACCGCGGCTTTACCGCCGCGGTCAGAATGGCCCAGGAAGCACCACCAGCCTGTTGGCGGTGCTTCCGCGGTCCCCGGCCCTGGCGGTCATGGACCGCCAGGGTCGGAATGACCCCCTATGTGTCTTCTGCCTCACTGTTTCTCTGGATAATATATATATATCCAGGGAATAGATATATATATATAGATATATATCTAGAGAGATAATTTATATATATATATATATATATATATATATATATATATATATATATATATATATATATAGAGAGAGAGAGAGAGAGAGATAATCCACCACTTTAGGCCACCTTAGTGAGCACCTGTCCACTTTACCTCCTATCACCAACAAAATTGCCAAACCCCTCAGTGATGACCTTTATGGATGACAAGAATGCAGCCAGGCTAACTCCTGAGTTAGCTATCCCTCCCATTGAGAAATGGTCTCCGGTAGCACTTCATATAAATGCTTTAGCGCTGAACCAGGGGTTGTGGGCATGCAATGGTAGAACGAGTATTGATAGGCAAGGTAGGCACACATCATCAATCACACCAGTTTAATTGATTACATATTGCTGGATATGAGATTGTGGCCTCATTTCATTGATATGCGAGTAATCCCTCATTCTGGTAGTGATCGTAACGCTCTGACCCTTAAGTTGAATATATTTTGCAGTGAACACCCTAGTACAGAAGGTGAGAACCTAGATACAAGACTGAGGCTTACTACTAACAGACACAGGGTCAAATGGTGCAGAGTGAAACACTCGCAGGAGACCATTAGTGAGACCTATAGGCTGGTTGGCAATGGTATAGAGGGTCTGGTACCTTTGACCCTGGCAGGATGCCCCAATGAGCCTCTGGAGGTGATTGTAGAGGCCCACACCCATGTTTGGGAAGCTCAGGAATTATTTCTATATGGAATGTGGGCCAGCATTTGGCAGGAACTGCCCTAACACCTGCTATAAGTGTCTTGTATATCTTGTAGAGTCACCAAAAAAAGAATTAGTTGACGCCATCAAGAAGCAGAACAGGACCCAAGTCCTGGAAGCTAGACAACCATACAGCCTCCAGAAGTGAACAGGAGCAGTACAGGTGGGATGGCCTCCTCGAGGCCATAAATCCAATGGCCATCACTCCTTTTGGAATCTGGTGGCCTCAGGTAGCAAGGAAGGGTTTTGCTTCAGATATACATTTTAGCTAGCGAATGGGTGACCCACTTTACCTCTACTTACAGACAGGCACCAGTTGAGACTATCACTAAACTCACCATCAGTAGGGGTAGTTCAACAGCAATACAGAACCAATAGGGTGGAGGACACATGAAGGAAATGCCTCCTTGGCATGGTTACCCCCTGACTTTTTGCCTTTTACTGATGCCAGTTATGATTGAAAGTGTTCTGGGACCCTGCTAACCAGGCCCCAGCACCAGTGTTCTTTCCCTAAACTGCACCTTTGCTTCCCCAATTGGCACAGCCCTGGCACCCAGATAAGTCCCTTGTAAATGGTACACCTGGTACCAAGGGCCCTGATGCCAGGGATGGTCTTTAAGGGCTGCAGCATGTCTTATGCCACCCTGTGAACCCCTCCCTCAGCACATGCACACTGCCTCACTGTTTGTGTGTGCTGGTGGGGAGAAAATGACTAAGTGGACATGGCACTCCTCTCAGAGTGCCATGCCAACGTCACACTGCCTGTGGCATAGGTAAGTCATCCCTCTAGCAGGCCTTACAGCCCTAAGGCAGGGTGCACTATACCACAGGTGAGGGCATATGTGCATGAGCACTATGCCCCTACAGTGTCTAAGCAAAACCTTAGACATTATAAGTGCAGGGTAGCCATAAGAGTATATGGTCTGGGAGTTTGTCAAACACAAACTTCACAGTTCCATAATGGTTACACTGAAATCTGGGAAGTTTGGTATCAAACTTCTCAGCACAATAAATACACACTAATGCAAGTGTGGAATTTATTGTAAAATGCACCCATAGGGCATCTTAGAGATGCCCCCTGAATACTAGTCTCCTAGTGCTAGTTTCTGCCAGCCTGCCACAACCAGACGAGTTTCTGGCCACCTGGGGAGAGTGCCTTTGTCACTCTGTGGCTTCTCACCTCCCCCTGCAGGAACTGTAACACCTGGCGGTGAGCCTCAAAGGCTCATGCCTTTTGTTACAGCACCCCAGAGCATCCTAGCTAGTGGAGATTCCCGATCCTCCGGCCACTGCCCCCACTTTTGGCGAAAAGGCTGGAGGAGATAATTTGAAAAACAAGGAGGAGTCACCCACCAGTCAGGACAGCCCCTAAGGTGCCTTGAGCTGAGGTGACCCCTGCATTTAGAAATCCTCCATCTTGGTTTTGGAGAATTCCCCCAATAGGATTATGAATGTGCCCCCCCTTCCCTCAGGAAGGAGGTACAAAGAGGGTGTAGCCACCCTCCAGGACAGAGGCAATTGGCTGCTGCCCTCCTGACCTAAACACACCCCTAAATCTAGTATTTAGGGGCACCCCAAAACCCAGGAAATCAGATACCTGAAACAAGAAGAAGGACTGCTGACCTGAAAGCCCTGCAGAGACGACGGAGACGACAACTGACTTGGCCCCAGCCCTACTGGCCTGTCTCCAGACTCAAAGAACCTGCACAGCGACGCATCCGATGGGGACCAGCGACCTCTGAAGCCTCAGAGGACTGCCCTGAACCAAAGGACCAAGAACCTCCTGTGAACAGCAGCTCTGTTCAAGAACAGCAACAACTCTGCAACTTTCTTGCAACTTTTAAAGACCTCGCCGGAAGCGTGAGAATTCACCCTCTGCACCTGAAACCCCTGGCTCGAGCTCCAGAGAACAGACACTACAGTGAGGACTCCCAGGTGACTGCGACCTCGTGAGTAACCCTAGATGACCACCCTGTATCCCCACAACAACGCATGCAGAGAGAATCCAGAGGCTCCCACTGACCGCGAATGCCTGTAACAAGGAACCCGACGCCTGGACCAAGCACTGCACCTGCAGCCCCCAGGACAAGAAGGAACTGAACTCCAGTGCAGGAAAGACCTTCAGACGACCCTCTGCCTAGCGCAGTTGGTGGCTGGCCCGAGCAGCCCCCCTGTGCCCTGCCTGCACCGATAGAGTGACTCCCGGGTCCCTCCATTGATTCCTATTCAAAACCCGATGCCTGCTTTACAGGCTGCACCCAGCCGCCCCAGTGCCTCTGAGGGTGTGTTTTGTGTGCCTACTTGTGTCCTCCCCCGTGCTCTATGAAACCCCCCTGGTCTGCCCTCCGAAGACGCAGGTACTTACCTGTTGGCAGACTGGAACCGGAGCACCCCTGTTCTCCATAGGCGCCTATGTGTTTTGGGCCCCTCTTTAACCTCTGCACCTGACTGGCCCTCTGTTCCTGGTGCGGTAACTTTGAGGTTGCCTTGAACCCCCAACGGTGGGCTGCCTATGCCCAGGAACTTGAACTTGTAAGTGCTTTACTTACCTGAGAAACTTAACCTTACTTACCTCCCCAGGAACTGTTAATTTTTACACTGTGTCCACTTTTAAAATAGCTTATTGCCGGTTTAACTAAAACTGTATATATTACTGCTCTAATTCAAAGTTAGAGGACCCCCCTGACCGCGACTGCCCGGTAACAAAGACCCCAACGCCTGGAAGAAGCACTGCACCCGCAGCCCCCAGGTCCAAAAGGAACCAACTACTGGTGCAGGAGTGACCAGCAGGCGACCCATATCTTTGTCCAGTCGGTGGCTGGCCCAAGAAGCCCCCCTGTACCCTGCCTGCATCTTCAGAGTAACCCCCGGGTCCCTCCATTGATTCCAGTACAAAACCTGATGCCTTGTTTGCACACTGCACCTGGCGGCCCCTGTGCTGCTGAGGGTGTATTTTGTGTGCCTGTTTGGGACCCCCCCCCAAATGCTCTACAAAACCCCCTAGTCTGCTCCCCAAGGACACAGGTACTTACCTACTAACAGACTGGAACTGAAGCACCCCTAGTCTCCAAAGGCGCCTATGTTATTTGGGCCCCTCTTTGACCTCTGCACCTGACCGGCCCTGTGTTGCTGGTGCAGTAACTTTGGTGTTGCCTTGAACCCCCAACGGTGTGCTGCCTATGCCCGGGAACTTGAACTTGTAAGTGCTTTACATACCTGAGAAACTTAACCTTACTTACCTCCCCCAGGGACTGTTAATTTTTACACTGTGTCACTTTTAAAATAGCTTATTGCCGTTTTAACTAAAACTGTATATGTTACTGCTCTAATTCAAAGTTCCTTACTTATCTGTGTGGAGTACCTTGCATTTTATGTATTTACTTCAAATCTTGAATCTTGTGGTTCTAAAATAAATTAAGAAAATATATTTTTCTATGTAAGAACTATTGGCCTGGAGTTAAGTCTTTGAGTGTGTGTTCCTCATTTATTGTCAGTGTGTGTACAAGTGCTTAAGACTACCCTCTGATAAGCCTACTGCTCGACCACACTACCACAAAATAAACTATTAGAATGATCTAATTTTGCCACTATCTTACCTTTAAGGGGAACCCTTGGACTCTGTGCACACTATATCTTATTTTGAGATAGTATATACAGAGCCAACTTCCTACAACACATGCTCCGCAGGTCGTCCTCCGACCTCTCCAGCCCAAACAAAAGACTGTGATGATTTAGTGATTGCAGTGCAGGAAATAACTCTGGTCATCAGATCTTCCCCAATAAGGCACTTGGACTAGATAAAATCCCTGGTGATCTATTTTCGAGTGAGATGGGCATTTGGAGTGCTTATTTTTCAGTGGTGTTCACAGAGATCATGAAAGGAGCCACAATAACATCAACGTGGGCAGGTGCTGAAATTATTCCTATCTTTAAGAAGGGCTCACTGGATTGGCCTACGAATGACAGACCAATCAGCCTCATCAACAGTGCTCAGAAGCTGTTTGGCGGGGTCATTTTGGATAGGCTCCAAACATGGATATCTGCCAACGAAGTTCTAACTCCCTTGCAGGTGGGCTTTAGGGAGTCTGTTAGCACAGCTGACCAAGTGTTCTGCCTACAGATGCTACACTGGAAAACCGTTACCCTGGGAAAGGGCTGTCTCTATGTGGTCTTTGTAGATTAACGCTCTGCTTTCGATTTAGTCCCGAGGGAGATCTTATGGCAAGATCTTGAAGAGATGGGGGTCCCTAGCTATCTGCTGGAGATAATAGTGTACTGCATGTAAAGAACTACGCGCAAGTTAGGTGCGGCAGCATAGGCAAACTGATTGACCCATTTCCTGTGAATAGCGAAGTGAGGTATGGCTGCATATGCTTGCTCCAACCTTCTTCACTCTTTACTTCAATGGCTTTGTCAACTTTCTAGAGCAATGTGACAATGATGCTCCCAGACTGGCAAACCTGAGGATACCGACCCTCATATTTGTCAAAGATACCCTCTTACTCTGTAAATCTCCCATGGGTCTCCATAAACAGCTGGACACTTTTGAGTGCTTCTGCAGACAAAGGGGCCCATAGATCAACATTAGTAAAACTAAGTGATGATGAAAAATGTCTTTATTCTGCATAAAAGCCATAAAAGCATAAAACATAAAATACATACTAATATAACACTACATAAAATTTATCTAGCATATAATTTACAACCTCATCATTAATCTTAATTCATAACAATTCACGATTAAAGTAAGTCTTGAGAAGAGTTTTATAGACTTTATTATAGATTTGCATAAGGTAAACTCAACCTAACCATAAAAATTCCTAAAAGTATTTTAGCATTTAAGTGGGACAGGCTGGTCTAGAAACGTGAAGTGTGCTTTACATTAAGACTTCTTTTAAAAACGTAATAATAGCTCAATTCCCATCCCTCTCGGATGGAACAGCAGCTTTCACACATACAAAAATACAATCCAACAGCAATTAAATGGAGACGATAACTTAAAAACATAAATCTAGGTTTGCAATTTCATTATTGCTTAACCCCTTCGCTGCCAGGTCTTTTCCCCCTCCTGTGCCGAGCCTTTTTTTGGCTATTTGGGGCAGTTCGCGCTTAGGCCCTCATAACTTTTTGTTAACATAAGCTACCCACGCCAAATTTGTTTCCTTTTTTTCCGACATTCTAGGGATTCTAGAGGTACCCGGACTTTGTGGGTTCCCCAGAAGGAGGCCAAGAAATTAGCCAAAATACAGTGAAAATGTCGTTTTTTTAAAAAAAAATGGGAAAAAGGGGCTGCAGAAGAAGACTTGTGGTTTTTTCCCTGAAAATGGCATCAACAAAGGGTTTGCGGTGCTAAAATCACCAGCTTCCCAGCTTTCAGGAACAGGCAGCCTTGAATCAGAAAACCCAATTTTTCAACACAATTTTGGCATTTTACTGGGACATACCTTATTTTTACGATTTTTTGTGCTTTCAGCCTCCTTCCAGTCAGTGACAGCATGAAACCAATGCTGGATCCCAGAAACCGCAACATTTCTGAAAAGTAGACAAAATTCTGAATTCAGCAAGGGGTAATTTGTGTAGATCCTACAAGGGTTTCCTACAGAAAATAACAACTGAAAAAAAATATATTGACATTGAGGTGAAAATATCCGCAATTTTTCTCTACGTTTTACTCTGTAACTTTTTCCTGCAATGTCAGATTTTTGACAGCAATATACCGTTACGTCTGCTGGACTCTTCTGGTTGCGGGGATATATAGGGCTTGTAGGTTCATCAAGAACTCTAGGTACCCAGAGCCAATAAATGACCTGCACCCTGTAGTGGGTTTTCATTCTATATCGGGTATACAGCAATTAATGTGCTGACATATAAAGAGTAAAAAATAGCTATCAAGAAAACCTTTGTATTTCCAAAATGGGCACAAGATAAGGTGTTGAGGAGCAGTGGTTATTTGCACATCTCTGAATTCCGGGGTGCCCATACTAGCATGTGAATTACAGGGCATTTCTCAAATAGACGTCTTTTTTACACACTGGCTCTCATTTGGAAGGAAAAAATGTAGAGAAAGACAAGGGGCAATAACACTTATTTTGCTATTCTATGTTCCCCCAAGTCTCCCGATAAAAATTATACCTCACTTGTGGGGGTAGGCCTAGCGCCTGCGACAGGATATGCCCCAAAACACAATGTGGACACATCACATTTTCAGAAAGAAAAAAGAGCTGTTTTTTTACAAAGTGCCTAGCTGTGGATTTTGGCCTCTGGCTCAGCCACCACCTAGAGAAGCCTACCAAACCTGTGCATTTTTTTAAACTAGACACCTAGGGGAATCCAAGATGGGGTGACTTGTGGGGCTCTGACCAGGTTCTGTTACCCAGACTCCTTTGCAAACCTCAAAAGTTGGCAAAAAAAACACTTTTTCCTGTCATTTCGGTGACAGAAAGTTCTGGAATCCGAGAGGAGCCACAAATTTCCTTCCACCCAGCGTTCCCCCAAGTCTCCCGATAAAAATGGTAACTCACTTGTGTGGGTAGGCCTAGCGCCCGCGACAAGATATGCCCCAAAACACGACGTGGACACATCACATTTTCAGAAAGAAAACAGAGCTGTTTTTTTCTAAGTGCCTAGCTGTGGATTTTGGCCTCTAGCTCAGCCGGCACCTGGGGAAACCTAGCAAACCTGTGCATTTTTTAAAACTAGACACCCAGGGAAATCCAAGATGGGATGACTTGTGGGACTCTGACCAGGTTCTGTTACCCAGAATCCTTTGCAAAGCTCAAAATTTGGCTAAAAAAACACTTTTTCCTGTCATTTCGGTGACAGAAAGTTCTGGAATCTGAGGGGAGCCACAAATTTCCTTCCACCCAGCGTTCCCCCAAGTCTCCCAATAAAAATGGTACCTCACATGTGTGGGTAGGCCTAGCGCCTGCGACAAGATATGCCCCAAAACACGACGTGGACACATCACATTTTCAGAAAGAAAACTGAGCTGTTTTTTACTAAGTGCCTAGCTGTGGATTTTGGTCTCTAGCTCAGCCGGCACCTGGGGAAACCTAGCAAACCTGTGCATTCTTTAAAACTAGACACCCAGGGGAATCCAAGATGGGGTGACTTGTGGGACTCTGACCAGGTTCTGTTACCCAGAATCCTTTGCAAAGCTCAAAATTTGGCTAAAAAAACACTTTTTCCTGTCATTTCGGTGACAGAAAGTTCTGGAATCTGAGGGGAGCCACAAATTTCCTTCCACCCAGCGTTCCCCCAAGTCTCCCAATAAAAATGGTACCTCACTTGTGTGGGTAGGCCTAGCGCCCGCGACAGGATATGCCCCAAAACACGACATGGACACATCACATTTTCAGAAAGAAAACAGAGCTGTTTTTTACTAAGTGCCTAGCTGTGGATTTTGGCCTCTAGCTCAGCCGGCACCTGGGGAAACCTAGCAAACCTGCGCATTTTTGAAAACTAGACACCTAGGGGAATCCAAGATGGGGTGACTTGTGGGGCTCTGACCAGGTTCTGTTACCCAGAATCCTTTGCAAACCTCCAAATTTGGCAAAAAAACACTTTTTCCTGTCATTTCGGTGACAGAACGTTCTGGAATCTGAGAGGAGCCACAAATTTCCTTCCACCCAGCGTTCCCCCAAGTCTCCCGATAAAAATGGTACCTCACTTGTGTGGGTAGGCCTAGCGCCCGCGACAGGATATGCCCCAAAACACAACGTGGACACATCCCATTTTTTCACAGAAAACAGAGCTGTTTTTTGCAAAGTGCCTACCTGTAGATTTTGGCCTCTAGCTCAGCCGGCACCTAGGGAAACCTACCAAACCTGTGCATTTTTTAAAACTAGAGACCTAGGGGAATCCAAGATGGGGTGACTTGTGGGTCTCTGACTAGGTTCTGTTACCCAGAATCCTTTGCAAACCTCAAAATGTGGCTACAAAAACACTTTTTCCTGTCATTTCGGTGACAGAAAGTTCTGGAATCTGAGAGGAGCCACAAATTTCCTTCCACCCAGCGTTCCCCCAAGTCTTCCGATAAAAATGGTACCTCACTTGTGTGGGTAGGCCTAGCGCCCGCAACAGGATATGCCCCAAAAACACAACGTGGACACATCCAATTTTTTCACAGAAAACAGCTGGTTTTTGCAAAGTGCCTACCTGTAGATTTTGGCCTCTAGCTCAGCCAGCACCTAGGGAAACCTACCAAACCTGTGCATTTTTGAAAACTAGAGACCTAGGGGAATCCAAGATGGGGTGACTTGTGGGGCTCTGACCAGGTTCTGTTACCCAGAATCCTTTGCAAACCTCAAATTTGGCAAAAAACACACATTTTCCTCACATTTCGGTGAAGGAAAGTTCTGGAATCTGAGAGGAGGCACAAATTTCCTTCCACCCAGCGTTCCCCGAAGTCTCCCGATAAAAATGATACCTCACTTGTGTGGGTAGGCCTAGCGCCCGCAACAGGAAATGCCCCAAAGCACAACGTGGACACATCCCATTTTTTGACAGAAAACAGCTGTTTTTTGCAAAGTGCCTACCTGTAGATTTTGGCCTCTAGCTCAGCCGGCACCTAGGGAAACCTACCAAACCTGTGCATTTTTTAAAACTAGAGACCTAGGGGAATCCAAGATGGGGTGACTTGTGGGGCTCTGACTAGGTTCTGTTACCCAGAATCCTTTGCAAACCTCAAAATGTGGCTAAAAAAACACTTTTTCCTGTCATTTCGGTGACAGAAAGTTCTGGAATCTGAGAGGAGCCACAAATTTCCTTCCACCCAGCGTTCCCCCAAGTCTTCCGATAAAAATGGTACCTCACTTGTGTGGGTAGGCCTAGCGCCCGCGACAGGATATGCCCCAAAACACAACGTGGACACATCCAATTTTTTCACAGAAAACAGCTGGTTTTTGCAAAGTGCCTACCTGTAGATTTTGGCCTCTAGCTCAGCCAGCACCTAGGGAAACCTACCACACCTGTGCATTTTTGAAAACTAGAGACCTAGGGGAATCCAAGATGGGGTGACTTGTGGGGCTCTGACCAGGTTCTGTTACCCAGAATCCTTTGCAAACCTCAAAATTTGGCAAAAAAAACAAATTTTCATCACATTTCGGTGACAGAACGTTCTGGAATCTGAGAGGAGCCACAAATTTCCTTCCACCCAGCGTTCCCCCAAGTCTCCCGATAAAAATGGTACCTCACTTGTGTGGGTAGGCCTAGCGCCCGCGACAGGATATGCCCCAAAACACAACGTGGACACATCCCATTTTTTCACAGAAAACAGAGCTGTTTTTTGCAAAGTGCCTACCTGTAGATTTTGGCCTCTAGCTCAGCCGGCACCTAGGGAAACCTACCAAACCTGTGCATTTTTTTAAACTAGAGACCTAGGGGAATCCAAGATGGGGTGACTTGTGGGTCTCTGACTAGGTTCTGTTACCCAGAATCCTTTGCAAACCTCAAAATGTGTCTAAAAAAACACTTTTTCCTGTCATTTCGGTGACAGAAAGTTCTGGAATCTGAGAGGAGCCACAAATTTCCTTCCACCCAGCGTTCCCCCAAGTCTTCCGATAAAAATGGTACCTCACTTGTGTGGGTAGGCCTAGCGCCCGCGACAGGATATGCCCCAAAACACGACATGGACACATCACATTTTCAGAAAGAAAACAGAGCTGTTTTTTACTAAGTGCCTAGCTGTGGATTTTGGCCTCTAGCTCAGCCGGCACCTGGGGAAACATAGTAAACCTGCGCATTTTTGAAAACTAGACACATAGGGGAATCCAAGATGGGGTGACTTGTGGGGCTCTGAGCAGGTTCTGTTACCCAGAATCCTTTGCAAACCTCCAAATTCGTCAAAAAACACTTTTTCCTGTCATTTCGGTGACAGAACGTTCTGGAATCTGAGAGGAGCCACAAATTTCCTTCCACCCAGCGTTCCCCCAAGTCTCCCGATAAAAATGGTACCTCACTTGTGTGGGTAGGCCTAGCGCCCGCGACAGGATATGCCCCAAAACACAACGTGGACACATCCCATTTTTTCACAGAAAACAGAGCTGTTTTTTGCAAAGTGCCTACCTGTAGATTTTGGCCTCTAGCTCAGCCGGCACCTAGGAAAACCTACCAAACCTGTGCATTTTTTAAAACTAGAGACCTAGGGGAATCCAAGATGGGGTGACTTGTGGGTCTCTGACTAGGTTCTGTTACCCAGAATCCTTTGCAAACCTCAAAATGTGGCTACAAAAACACTTTTTCCTGTCATTTCGGTGACAGAAAGTTCTGGAATCTGAGAGGAGCCACAAATTTCCTTCCACCCAGCGTTCCCCCAAGTCTTCCGATAAAAATGGTACCTCACTTGTGTGGGTAGGCCTAGCGCCCGCGACAGGATATGCCCCAAAACACAACGTGGACACATCCAATTTTTTCACAGAAAACAGCTGGCTTTTGCAAAGTGCCTACCTGTAGATTTTGGCCTCTAGCTCAGCCAGCACTTAGGGAAACCTACCAAACCTGTGCATTTTTGAAAACTAGAGACCTAGGGGAATCCAAGATGGGGTGACTTGTGGGGCTCTGACCAGGTTCTGTTACCCAGAATCCTTTGCAAACCTCAAAATGTGGCAAAAAAAACACATTTTCCTCACATTTCGGTGAAGGAAAGTTCTGGAAACAGAGAGGAGGCACAAATTTCCTTCCACCCAGCGTTCCCCGAAGTCTCCCGATAAAAATGATACCTCACTTGTGTGGGTAGGCCTAGCGCCCGCGACAGGAAATGCCCCAAAGCACAACGTGGACACATCCCATTTTTTGACAGAAAACAGAGCTGTTTTTTGCAAAGTGCCTACCTGTAGATTTTGGCCTCTAGCTCAGCCGGCACCTAGGGAAGCCTACCAAACCTGTGCATTTTTTTAAACTAGAGACCTAGGGGAATCCAAGATGGGGTGACTTATGGGGCTCTGCCAGGTTCTGTTACCCAGAATCCTTTGCAAACCTCAAAATTTGGCTAAAAAAACAAATTTTCCTCATATTTCGGTGACAGAAAGTTCTGGAATCTGAGAGGAGCCACAAATTTCCTTCCACCCAGCGTTCCCCCAAGTCTCCCGGTAAAAATGATACCTCACTTGTGTGGGTGGGCCAGGTGCCTGCAAAAGAATAAGGCCCAAAACTTGTAGAGATAGAGGGGATAGCACAGCGAGTTTATAAGGACATATTCTTCTTTTATACATCTTTAGGCTGACTCTGCTTTGGAGACCCACATAAGTGAGGTGTCATTTTACTTGGGAGACTAAGGGGAACACTGGGAGTAGGAATTTTGTGCTGGAGTGGTGATCCTACTAAGAAAAGTCAGGAAAATATGCTTTTTTAAGCAAATTTTGAGGTTTACAGAGGAGTCTGGGTAAGAAAATGTTGGGGGATCCACGCAAGCCACACCTCCCTGGACTCCTTGGGGTGTCTAGTTTTAAAAAATGTCTGGGTTTGGTAGGTTTCCCTAGAAGAAGGCCGCACCCTGGACCAAAAACATAGGTGCCCCCTCCCGCCCAAACACAGGTAGTTTTGTAATATATCATTTTGATGTGTCCACATACGTCTGTGATGTGCCAAACACTAGACGCCTGATTACAGTGGAGCAGGTTTTGACATTTTTACCACACATACTGGTTGGATTTGGCACGAGGGTGAGTGATGGTTCAGTGAATCAAATTATATTAACAAGAGGTTTCACAAAAATTAAATGCACTGTTAATAACTGAAAGGCAAAAAACTGAACCAGTGAATCACAGCTCGTGAGCTGTAAAGCCGCGACAAGGCACCAACCGCTTTACAGGCCATTCACACACCTTTCATACATGACACGCACAAGACCATTCACACCGCCAGCCACAGGCCCAGCACATTACAACACTGACATCGACAGACAGCGCCACTCAAGGGCCCATCACTTACATACGCCCACATGCCTGATACAACAATCACACCAGCTGATGGGAGTGTGTGGACTGGTGTTTGGCTGGCAGTGTGTTGCAGTAGCCAACAGCAAGTCAATATGTACACTATGTACACCCTCAGCCAAGCCCCACTCCACACGCATCATTTTTTTTTTTTTTTTTTAAACAGAGGAACCCCTAACTAAGTAGAAATAATTACAAAACTACAAACACAAAAGCTCTAACTAAGTACATGACAGAAATGCTAACCATGAAACTGAACACATGAAAATACAAAACAGACATGAGTTTACACTCATGGTTGTTCCCAGTAATTCTTCTGGGTGTGGTAATTCTTAAAACAACCACCCACACACAGCCCAGGCTTTGAAGGACAATCTGGGCAGTACATTCGACTCTCCCTCAGATACCTCTTCGAAAACACACTCTACATTTCTTAGCTGGAAAGTCTTTTTTGGGTGTGGGAGGAATGTGCTCAGCAAAGTGGCGATCTTTCAATCTAGCCACATCCTCCACCACTGGTTCTCTATAACTGACTCCTGAAATTTCACAAATGTCATCTTTGACTCTGGAGACCTATCCCTAAACACAATAAAAGCATTAAAGGTTGCTAAGTGGAAGAGGTGAATTGCCAACTTCTTATACCAAACGTAAGACTTACGAATAGCAGTATAAGGTTCCAACCTCTGATCAACTCTATCTACACCTCCCATGTGCTTATTGTAATCTAAAATGCACACAGGTTTGCGCACTTCAGTAACCTGGCCCCAAACAGTCACGGGGGAAGTACTCTCATCATGGATGGTACTTAGCATGTAGAAACCCCTCTTGTCTGAAAATTTCAAAGCTAGCAGCTCATCATTCCGCAAGGCACAGCACTGTCCCCTCTCAAGTTTTTTTACAAACAAGCTCCCTTGGATAGCCTTTCTGGTTACAACGAATTGTGCCACAAGCAAGTGTCCACTTTAAACAATTCCTTGAACAAATGCACTCCAGTGTAGAAGTTATCTACATACAAATGGTGACCTTTGTTGAACAGTCGTCTACCAAGATCCCACACAATTTTCTCAGTGGCTCCAAAAGTGGGAGGACAACCAGGGGGGTCAATATTGGAATCCCTACCAGTGTAGGCACGGAAACTATACACATATCCTGTACTACTTTCAGACAGCATATACACTTTAATTCCATATCGTGCCCTTTTGTTAGGAATGTACTGCCTAAAAACCAAACGACCCTTGAAGAGGAACAAAGACTCGTCCACACTTATCTCTTTGCCTGGAACATAGACCTCCGAAAACCGATCTACAAAATGATCAAGGACAGGCCTAATCTTAAAAAGACGGTCAGAAATTGGGTGATCTCGTGGCAAGGCTAATGCATTGTCAACAAAATGCAGCATCCTAAGAAGAAGCAAATACCGATTACGACTCATGGTCGCAGGAAATATAGCTGTTGCCATCAAGGGACTAGTAGACCAATAAGAAGCCAATGACGGCTTCCTTATCAACCCCACCAAAAAAGTCAAACCCAAAAACTTTTTTATCTCCTCCAAATTTGTGGGAATCCGCTGGGCAGCTCTAGAGTGTGGCCTAAGTCTAGCAGTGTTGTCCCTCAAATGCTGCTCCGCATTCAAATTAGTCTGCTCAACAATCTCTTCCAAAAACACATAATCCATGAATAACTCAAAGAAATTGACAGGCAAAAAGTTCTCTGTATTGGCGCTACACCCCGGGAGACCAGTAAAGGCAGGCAACTCTGGCTGCTCCATGTTTGGGGCAACCCAGAGATCAGGTCTTATAACGGGAAACCTTTCAGCCCCAGGTTGCTGCACTAATGGCACATCAGTGTCCTCCTCTAAAACTGGCCCTCATCTGCACTGAGTGTGGCTTCCTCATCAGAAGATTCCTCTCCAACAGAAACATCACTGCCAGAATCTCTCACTTCCTCCTCTGCCTCAGATGCAGAGTCCATCTCATAATCATGATCAGACAATGACTCAAAAAGCATACCAACCACCTGCTGAGCGGTCATCCTGTGGCTAGCCATGATCTTTCCTACTAAAATTAACTGGACAAATTCACCACCAACAACCAGCACTCTGTAAGATAAGTAATAAAGTGTAGCTTTATTAGTACGAGTTATAAACTCAAAAACTATACCGCTCACTTGCCTGAAAAAGCTTGAATCACCAGCAACTACTCTGCACAGACACAGCAATCACCAATGATTTCCACTAAAAAGAAAGAAAGAAAAGCAAATTAGAAATAAGACAAAACAAATATCATTGTGCACAAATCTAAGGACAATTTCACACACAATCCTGCATTGAGTACACCCCCTTCAAACATGTCATTCATGCATGGCAACAATACTCCTTTGGAGTAAATTGTTTTTACTTACCTAAAACATGCAACTATGCAAACCGCAGGTCAACCACCGCCAAAACCGCAAGGAGCCACAGCAAATAAAGCAAAAGCTTTGAACTAGAACAAAAAGGAGGAAAACATTTTTTTATCACAAATGCAAATACTTCATCAGTTGACAAACACCCCACCATCAAACATTTAGAAATTAGTGCCTAAGTGGATTCTGCCATAGGGGCAGATGGGCCTACTAAGAAATAGGCCTATCTGCCCCAAGGAGGGCAGAAAATACCTTTAGTAGTGTGTCCCCATGAGGAGCGACCCTTGCCCAAGGGGACAGCCCCCAAACAAAAAAAACAAAAAAACACACACACACTATCCCTGGTGCCTAAGTGGCTTCTGCCCCCCTTGGGGGCAGATGGGCCTAAAGAAAATAGGCCCATCTGCCCCCAAGGGGGGCAGAAATGGCCAACAGGTCAATGCCCCCCCCCAAAAAAAATAAACATATACAAAAAAATCCCTGCCGTTCTAGTGGTTTCTGCCCCCCTTGGGGGAAGATCAGCCTAAAAATAATAGGCTGATCTGTCTCCAAGGGGTGCAGAAATGGCCTTGGTACATGTGCCCCCAAAGGGGGGGGCGACCCTTGCCCAAGGGCCCCCCCATTCACTAACACTCACACACACACTATCCCTGGTGTCTAAGTGGCTTCTGCCCCCCTGGGGGGCAGATGGGCCTAAAGAAAATAGGCCCATCTGCCCCCAAGGGGGGCAGAAATGGCCAACAGGTCAATGCCCCCCCCCAAAAAAATAAACATATACAAAAAAATCCCTGGCGTTCTAGTGGTTTCTGCCCCCCTTGGGGGAAGATCAGCCTAAAAATAATAGGCTGATCTGTCTCCAAGGGGTGCAGAAATGGCCTTGGTACATGTGCCCCCAAAGGGGGGGGTGACCCTTGCCCAAGGGCCCCCCCATTCACTAACACTCACACACACACTATCCCTGGTGTCTTTGTAAAAAAATAATAGGCCCATCTGCCCCCAAGGGGGGCAGAAATGGCCAACAGGTCAATTCCTCCCCCCCCCCCACACAAAAATAAACATATTAAACAAATCCCTGGCGTTCTAGTGGTATCACCCTAAAAATAATAAGCTGATCTGCCCCCAAGGGGGGCGGATATGGCCCTAAAAGACATGCCTCCCAAAGGGGAGCGACCCTTGCCCAAGGGGCCGCACCCCCATCCACTAAACACACAATCCCTGGTGCCTAAGTGGCTTCTGCCCCCCTTGGGGGCAGATGGACCTAAACAAAATAGGCCGATCTGCCCCCAAGGGGGGCAAAAAAGGTGAACAGTTCTATGCCCCCTTGGGGGGGCGCCTCTTGCCCAAAGGGGCACCCCCCCACATAAATAAACAAAAATAAAAACATCCCTGGCGTTCCAGTGGTTTCTGCCCCCCTTGGGGGCAGATCAGCATAAAATAGTAGGCCAATCTGCCCCCAAGGGGGGCAGAAATGGCCGTTAATAATTTGCCCCCAAAAGTGGAGCGACTCTTGCCCAAGGGGCATGCGATCGGGCAGCAGGAATGCTCAAAGAGACACCGGGGGAAAGGAAAACCCTTTCCTTTCCCTCGGTGCCTGTTTTTGCAAACCTCCCACCCACCGGGAAGAGAAACTCACCTCTTCCTCCGTTGCCGCACAGGAAGCAAATGGCTTCCTGTGCGACCGGCACCCTGTAATGAAGTCAGCGCGCGATCGCGCGCTGACGTCATTATGGGGGGGTGGGGGTGGAAGGGGGAAGCACACAGAGGGAGGGGGAGCGCTCTCTCTGGGCTGTGTGCCGAGGACGTAATGGTTATGTCCTCGGCACAGCAGCACTGTGCCGCAGGACGTAACCACTACGTCCTCGCACAGTACCGGTTAAAATACACTTATAACTGAATGTTAAATAATAATTTGCCCTTATAAGGGACCTTTAAATTTTTATGCCCTGCCTACTACACTCTTGCACTTTACAACCCCCCAGAGAGCTCTATCAAGACATCTCGTATTTCAATTAGAAATCAGCCTAAGGCACAGGCCACGTTCAAATATCTCCTCTCTACCAGTAGGTGCAGGGCCTGAACCCGGTTATTGACATTAGGTTCTTTAAAAATTGGCTTTAAAAGCTTCTTCCGCTCCTCTAAAAACCATAAATAATCCAATGAAATATGTTGGGCATTACATTTTCATTCTAAGCCACATGCACACAGGCCTGAGTCCTCCCTAATTATGGCTTTTATTTTTGAAACCATAAAACAAGGGTTTAACCCGACCGTAAATTTTAGCAGCACATCCCTTAACTTAGGATTGGGTAGAGCCTCTGTATAGGGGAAGATTTCCTCGTTTTTCCACCTGTGTACTATAAACTGGGTGGAGATTTACCCCTCCAAATAAGCTAGATCTGCTTCTCTAGCACATTTCTTTACTACAGCACGCAACTCCTGCTTCTGTATTTTTTCACTACCCCACTGATTCCCAGCCACACCTAGGAGCGCACAAATATTCTCTAGCCATCCTCTCACTTGGGAAGCCCATTTCAATTCACTCATCATAACCTCCTTTTTACATGATCGCATGGCCCTGAACTTATGGCACTCAACTAAGGCAAATCCTATGCTAGGAGGGGCCCCCTCTAGTGCCTGCTCACTTTTAGGTACCTCCACGAAACTCTGATAGAGCATTTGGATGGCATACTCACATCATGCAGCATAGGCTGAAAATGGATCAGATGGTGGGTGGAATTTACAAGATCTTGCATAGCTCACAGTTCTCCTCTAGCCCTACTCCCTCTCAGGCTAAATCTAGGGTTGAGATTATTATCAGGTAATACAGGGCTGTGCCCTCTGTTTTACTGGGGGAACACTACGGGCCACACCGGAGCTCCTTCCCTATCGTAATGGGCTTGATGAAATTTTGTGTCTACCCGGCTCGAGCAACATCGTGTGGAACAAATATGTCAAAACAACCCAGCTGGAGATAGGGTTCACAAGTCTTTGAAGCTGCAGGAGCAACTGGAGCAATCACTAAGTCTCAAGTCAAACTTACCTACTGGCAAAGCAAAGACTCCCTCTTGCACACCAAGACATGTTATGGGCCCTTAACAGATGCTTTTCTGACAGCTAAGGATTCATTTGAAAAGGAGGACTTTCAGGACAAAATTGAGTCTCCACTAGCCAGATGGCAGTATTTGTAATTTCAGTACAGAACCTTGCCCCTTTCCTCCTAGGTAGGCATGTCCCAAAAAGGATGATGAGTGGCAGTGCCTGGCATGCGGGGGCCCTTAAAAAACTTTAGAGCATGTTTTATTTTTTTACCTGGCCTACAAGAGTAATAGGAGGAACAGTGTAGAGGAGGATGATGTACTGTGTTATGTAATTAAGTACATGGTGGAGGGTTGGCCAGGGAAAGCAAACATTTCTAGTGGTGCAAGGTGTTTCTATCATGCGAACAGTGAACTTTTGGTGGTGAATGGGATTTTAGTCAGAGGAGACCAGTTGGTAGTACCAGCAACACTCAGTGATAAACTATTAAGTCTAGCACATGAAGGGCATACTGGAATGAGTGCCACAAAGAGGTGCATTCGTAAAGAATATTGGTTGCCTGGTCTTGACCAGGATGTAGAACACTTCATCAGAGATTGTGTACCTTGTGCCTGGGGCGACAAGTCGCAAAAACTAGAGAATTATACTGCAGTGACTTCTGATAAATCTGATGAGCCATGGAAGAAAGTGGAGGTAGACTTTACGGGGCCATTGTATACATTAGGTTCTCATTCCAAGTTTGCCATAGTTGTGGTGGATTACTATTCTCAGTGGCCAGAAGTTAAGTTCACTGACTGCATAACAGCAGAGATGTGAGTAGAATTTTTTTTATGGAGCTTTGAGAAAGAGTGCCAGAAATCATAGTCACGGACAACGGTATGCAATTTTTGTCTAAAAATATTTTTTGAAAAGTTTGATATTGAACATGTGCGTTCCTATGTGTATTATCCCCGGAGTAATGGCGTGGTGGAGAGGTAGAACAGATTTTTAAGGATTGTGATGACATCAACAAGTGGTTTGCTGCACTTGAGAGGGCCTGTAAAGTTCAGAGGGTCCCTCATATACAGTGGGCTGCTATCCTTTGGTTATCCTTCTCAGGGAAAGGCAGAGACAGACTTCTTATTGTCAGAGAGGATGATGCAGATAATTACCAGGTTCTTAAAAATGCACTCTTGGATGGTCTGGGCTTAACCACTGAACAGTATAGACTTAAGTTCAGAGAGACCAGAAAGGAATCTTCACAGGACTGGACAGACTTTGTAGACTGTTCTGTGAATGCACTAGAAGGTTGGTTGCATGGCAGTAAGGTGACTGATTATGAAAGCCTATATAACTTGATTCTGAGAGAGCATATCTTGAATAATTGTGTGTCTGACTTGTTGCATCAGTATCTTGTGGACTCAGATCTGACCTCTCCCCAAGAATTGGGAAAGAAGGCACACAAATGGGTCAGAACAAGGGTGAGCAGAAAAGCTCATACAGGGGGTGACAAGGATGGCAAGAAGAAGGATAGTAAGTCACATGACAAGGGTGGGGACAAAGATAAAAAACCATCAGAGTCTTCATTGTGCCCACAAAAATCCTCTGGGGGTGGTGGGTCCAAATCCTCTTCTCACAAAGATAAGAAACCTTGGTGTTATTTGTGTAGAGCCGAAGGCCACTGGGCAACTGACAGTCATTGTCCAAAGAAAAACACCAAACCTCCCACCACCACAACCCCAACTGCAACCACTATTACCCCTAGTAATAGCAGTGGTGGTGGGAAGAACACTACTAATAGCCAGTCAAAGGGTATAGCTGGGCTCACCATTGGTAATGTAGTTGGGGTTGGTCTTGTTAGGGAGATCACTGAGGCTGTTTTAGTCTCTGATGGTGGCATTGACCTAGCCACTTTAGTTGCTTGTCCCCTTAATATGGATAAGTACAATCAGCTACCCCTGATTAATGGTTTTCAGGTTGAGGCCTACAGGGACACAGGTGCCAGTGTCACAATGGTGATGGACAAACTGGTTGCCCCTGAGCAACACCTTCTTGGTCACCAGTAGTAGGTGACAGACTCCCAGAGCAACACTGTAAGACACCCCATGGCTGTTGTGAAACTCAACTGGGGGGTGGGTGGGGGGGGTTACTGGTCTAAAGAAAGTTGTTGTAGCCACTGATTTACCTGTAGAATATCTGCTAGGCGATGATTTGGAGACTTCAGCTTGGGCTAAAGTGGAGTTGGAGGCCCATGCAGCAATGCTGGGCATTCCTGGACATATCTTTGCTCTTACCAGGGCTCAGGCCAAGAAGCAAAGAGGGCAGGGAAACTTGGATCCTGGAACAATGGACCAAGTGCTCCCAAAAACTAGGGGTAGGAAGGGCAAACCCTTGTCCACTATCCCTCCCTCCACAAATGATTCCCCTTTTCAGGAAGAGGAATTCTCTCCCTGTGCAGAACCTACATCAGAGGAGCTGGAAGCTGATACAGCTGAGCTTTTGGGTGCAGGGGGGCCTGCCAGGGAAGGGCTGAGTGTGGCACAGCAAACCTGTCCCACATTGGAGGGCCTCAGACAGCAAGCTGTCAAGCAGCAAAATGGTGATGTCACTGACACACACAGAGTTTACTGGAAGAATAATCTCCTTTATACTGAAGCAAGGGACCCTAAACCTGGTGCCACCAGGAGACTGGTCATCCCCCTTCAGTACAGGGAATTCTTCCTAACTCTGGCTCATGACATCCCATTAGCTGAGAATTTAGGCCAGAGTAAAACATGGGACAGACTTGTTCCACATTTTCACTGGCCCCATGTGTCAGAAGACACATAGGAGTTTGGTTGCTCCTGTGTCACCTGCCAAGCCAGTGGCAAGACTGGTGGCACCCCAAAAGCCCCCTTAATGCCACTACCAGTGGTTGGGGTACCCTTTGAAAGGGTAGGGGTAGATATTGTTGGCCCCCTTGACCCTCCAACAGCTTCTGGCAATAGGTTTATCCTTGTGGTGGTGGACCACTCCACAAGGTACCCAGAAGCTATCCCCTTAAGGACCACTACAGCTCCTGCAGTGGCAAAGGCCCTCCTAGGAATCTTTTCCAGGGTGGGCTTCCCTAATGAAGTGGTGTCAGACAGAGGTAATAACTTCATGTCTGCATTCCTAAAAGCAATGTGGAAGGAGTGTGGTGTTACAGACAAGTTCACTACCCCTTATCATCCATAGACTAACGGACTGGTTGAGAGGATTAATAAAACTCTCAACGTTATGATTATGGGACTCTGTGAAAAACTCAGAAGGAGATGGGATGTCCTATTACCATGCCTCCTTTTCGCCTACAGGGAGCTACCCCAAAAAGGAGTGGGGGCTACAGCCCCTTTGAACTCCTCTTTGGTCACCCTGTTAGTGGTCCACTTGCTCTTGTTAAGGAGGGTTGGGAACAACCTTTAAAAGCTCCAAAACAGGACATAGTGGACTATGTACTTGGCCTGAGAAGTAGGACGGTTGAGTACATGAAAAAGGCCAGCAAAAACCTTCAGGCCAGCCAAGAGCTCCAAAAGCAATGGTTTGACCAGAAGGCTGTCCTGACAGAGTACCACCCAGGACAGAAGGTGTGGGTATTGGAGCCTGTGGCCCCAAGAGAACCCCGGACAAATGGAGTGGACCCCATCTAATTGTAGAGAAAAAAGGTGAGGTCACCTACTTTGTGGACCTGGGCACTTCCAGAAGCCCCCTTAGGGTGCTTCATGTCAATCGCCTAAAGCCTTACTATGACAGGGCTGACTTAACCCTGCTCATGGCTACAGATGAGGGACAGGAAGAAGAGAGTAACCCTCTCCCTGATCTCTTCTCCACCACTGAAACTGATGGTTTAGTGGAAGGGGTAGTTCTGGCAGACTGCCTTACTGCTGAGCAGAAGGAAGACTGTAAAAATCTCCTTGATCAGTTTTCTGAACTCTTCTCACTCACACCTGGTACAACTACTTGGTGTGAACATACAATTGACACTGGAGACCGTTTACCTGTCAAAAGTAAAATTTACAGGCAACCTGGCCATGTTAGAGATTGCATGAAAGCAGAGGTTCAGAAAATGTTAGACCTTTGAGTTATTGAGCCTTCAGATAGCCCCTGGGCCAGCCCAGTGGTGCTTGTCCCCAAACCACATAGCAAAGAAGGAAAGAGGGAAATGCAGTTTTGTGTGGACTAGAGAGGTCTCAATGCTGTAACAAAAACAGATGCTCACCCTATACCCAGGGCAGATGAGCTAATAGATACACTGGCATCTGCCAAGTATCTAAGCACTTTTGACTTGAATGCAGGGTATTGGCAGATCAAAATGTCAGAAGATGCTAAAGCAAAAACAGCATTTTCTACCATAGGAGGGCATTATCACTTCACAGTGATGCCCTTTGGTTTGAAAAATGCACCTGCCACTTTTCAGAGATAGGTGAATACAGTTCTCCAAGGCTTAGAAGCTTTTAGTGCGGCATATTTAGACGATATGGCGGTCTTTAGCTCCACCTGGGAGGATCACCTGGTCCATCTCTAGAAAGTTTTGGAGGCCCTGCAAAAGGCAGGCCTAACTATCAAGGCTTCAAAGTGCCGGATAGGGCAGTGGAAAGTGGTTTATCTGGGCCACCTGGTAGGTGGGGAACAGATTGCACCACTTCAGGGGAAGATTCAGACCATTATGGTCTGGGCTCCCCCTACAATGCAGACCCAAGTCAGAGCCTTCTTAGGTCTCACTGGGTATTACAGGAGGTTCATTAGGAACTATGGCTCCATTGCAGCACCTCTTAATGACCTCACCAGTAAGAAAATGCCTAAAAAGGTATTGTGGACAGCTAGCTGTCAGAAAGCTTTTGAGGAGCTTAAGCAGACAATGTGCTCTGCACCTGTCTTAAAGTGCCCAAACTACTCCAAAAAAATCACTGTCCAAACTGATGCTTCTGAATTAGGGGTAGGGGCTGTACTATCGCAACTTAACTCAGTGGGCCAGGAGCAACCTGTTGCTTTTATTAGCAGGAGGTTGATCCCTAAAGAAAAGCGTTGGTCTGACATAGAGAGGGAGGCCTTTGCTGTGGTCTGGGCACTGAAGAAGCTGAGACCCTACTTGTTTGGGACTCACTCCATTGTTCAGACAGACCACAAACCTCACCTCTATTATGGCTTAAACAAATGAAAGGTGAAAACCCTAAATTGTTGAGGTGGTCCATCTCCCTACAGGGAATGGACTATACAGTGGAACATAGACCTGGGTGTACCCACTCCAATGCAGATGGACTCTCTAGATATTTCCACTTAGACAATGAAGACTCATCTGGGCAAGGTTAGCCTTATTGTCCCTCGTTTGGAGGGGGGTTGTGTAGAAAAGTACCATCTTCCTTGGCATGTTACCCCCATTTTTACCTGTATGTCAGCCTGTTTTGCCTGTCTCACTGGGATCCTGCTGGTCAGGACCCCAGTGCTAATAGTTTATGGCCTTATGTGTGTGTCTGTGTAGTGCTTAACTGTCAGTGAGGCTCTGCTAACCAGAACCTCAGTGCTTATGCTCTCTCTGCTTTTAAATTTGTCACTGTAGACCAGTGACATAATTCACCAATTTCAATTGGCATACTGGACTCCCCTTATAAGTCCATAGTATATTGTACCTAGGTTCCCAGGGCTTTGGGGTTCCAGAAGATCCATATGGGCTGCAGCATTTCTTTTGGCACCCATAGGGAGCTCAGATAATCCCTTGCACAGGCCTGCCATTGCAGCCTGCATGAAATAACGCACACATTATTTCACAGCCCTTTTCACTGCACCTAAGTAACTTATAAGTCACTTATATGTCTAACCTTCACTTGCTAAAGGTTAGGTGCAAAGTTACTAAGTGTGAGGGCACCCTTTCACTAGCAATGGTGCCCCCACATAGTTCAGGGCCATTTCCCTGGACTTTGTGAGTGTGGGGACACCATTACACATGTGCACTACAAATAGAGCAATACCTATATGTAGCTTCACAATGGTAACTCCGAATATGGCCAGGTAACATGTCTAAGATCATGGAATTGTCCCCCCATTCCAAATCTGGTATTGGGGAGCCAATTCCATGCATCCTGGGGGCTCCACCATGGACCCCCAGTACTGCCAAACCAGCTCTCTGAGGCTTTCTCTGCAGCTACAGCTGCTGCCACCTCACAGACAGGGTTCTGCCCTCCTGGGGTCTGGGCAGCCAGGTCCCAGGAAGGCAGAACAAAGCATTTCCTCTGAGAGCAGGGCGTTACACCCTCTCCCTTTGGAAATAGGTGTTACAGGCTGGGGAGGGGTAGCCTCCCCCAGCTTCTGGAAATGCTTTGAAGGGCACAGATGGTGCCCTCCTTGCATAAACCAGCCTACACCGGTTCAGGGACCCCTTCATCCCTGCTCTGGCATGAAACTGGACAAAGGAAAGGGGACTGGCCACTCCCCTGTCCATCACCACCCCAGGGGTGGTGCCCAGAGCTCCTCCAGTGTGTCCCAGACTTCAGCCATCTTGCTTTGCAAGGTGTGGGGGCACTCTGTAGGCCTCTGAGTGGCCATTGCCAGCAGGTGACATCAGAGACCCTTCCTGATAGGTCCTTAGCTGATAAGGTAGCCAATCCCCCTCTCAGGGCTATTTCGGGTCTCTCCTGTGGGTTCGCTTCCGATTCTGCTTGCAAGTTTCCTTCAGGAATCCTCTGCAACAATTTCAGACTCTTCTGACCTCAGATCAACCGCAGCCTGCTCCAAGACACGCTGTAACTGCAACAAAGTGTCTACAAGAGACACTTTTCTTCAGCAACCTCAGTTCCAAGTCAGCAACTGCAACAGTTTCCACGGTGTTTACACTCTGGGGACTCCCTGTCTTCATCTAGCACCAGAAGGACCGAAGAAATCTTGCGTGGAGTGACGGAGTCACTCCCCTGCTCCAAGCAGGCACCTTCCAAGATGACGACCGGTACTATGGGACTCCTCTCACAGTGACAAGCGTGTTCCTAAGGACGCAGAGGGTGGACATCATCGATATAGACTGTCCTGAGGTCCTGTTGACGCAATTTGGAGGAGGTAGGACCTTGCCTTCCCAGAGGGCGACGGTACCCCTGTGTTCTGTGTCTTCTTCACCTCCTGAGGCCTCTGTGCACTATTTGCAAAATTCTTTTGTGCGCAGCCTGGCCCAGGTCCCCAGCACTCCATCCTGTGATGCTCAACTCGCTGAGTTGTTCTCCGGCGTGGGACCTTCTTTTGTTGTGCTGCATCAACCGCATTTTGCACCTCCATTGTCCCCAGATACTGCAACTCCCAGGGTTGCTGGCTGGCATCCTGAGGGCTCTCTAAAGTGCTGAGAGTCCCCTCTTCCTCCTCACTCAGAGTTGAGGCCCTCAGGTCCCTCCTGGGTCCAGCCAGCGCCATTTTGACGCAAAATGCACTTTTGTTGTAGCCAAGGCTTGTTGGCGACTTCCAACACAAAATCACATCTGCAACGATCTTCACGCCGTCCGACATCTTTTGCATCATGCAGGAACCCACTATCATCTTCCCAGGGTGCATTTCTGCAGTCTTCGACTAACCGTGGACTCTTCTTTTGCACCCTCTTCTGGGTTGGCAGGGGCTCCTGTCCTTCCTGGAACTTCTTTCGACTTCTGGACTTGGTCCCCTTCCTTTGCAGGTCTTCAGGTCAAGGAATCCAGCAGTTGTTCTTTGCAGACTTGGCTGGCTGCTGCAAAATCCCAATCACCAGGTGTAGTGTGTCCTAAGGAAACTTGTAGTACTTTACACCTGTTTTTCTGGGTTCTGGGGTGGGGTCATTTACTTACCTTTACTGTATTCTTACTCTCCCAGCGATTCTGCACACACTACACTTGTCTAGGGAGGATTTGTGATTCGCATTCCACTTTCTTAGTATATGGTTTGTGTAGCCCCTATTTTCTCCCATTGCATTCTATAGCATTTCCTATTGTTTGCATTGTTCTAGGACTATTTATTTGTCTAATTTTGGTGTCTAGTGTATATATTGTGAATAATACTTACCTCCAGAAGGAGTATTGTCTCTAAGATATTTTTGGTACTGTGTCACCCAAATAAATACCTTTATTTGTGGTAACACTGAGTATTGTCTTTACTTGCGTATAAGGACTGTGTAACTATAAGTGGTATTGCAGGAGCTTTGCATGTCTCCTAGTTCAGCCTAAGCTGCTCTGCTATAGCTACCTCTATCAGCCTAAGCTGCTAGAACACTACTACATTTCACTAATAAGGGATAACTGGACCTGGTATAAGGTGTAAGTACCCAAGGTACCCACTACAAACCAGGCCAGCCTCCCACACCTTCCGGGCAGCTGTAGGATTCTTGATTGTTGCCAGGAGCCTACAAGAAAACACTATTGTAACATAGAAGTGTCCTATTCTCCAGTCAAATGCAACTGACTTTTACCAACCCACTGTTTGAAATTAGGAAAAAAAGCACTTTTAACACTTTATAGTATAAATGTGAACATGCATGGTTCCACTAAGGAAATTCGGCAGGTCTTTTTGATTGAAATTTCTGAATAATTCATGAGAATAATTAACAGAGAGATTGGAAAAATAAACTTAAGAGTCCCGGTTTACACCAAGAGGCCAGGATCCATGCCTGAATTTCAGAATAACTACTATGAAACATACTATTTAGATTTATCATGTATGGTCAGGATGTGCCCCTTCTGGGCCTACATTCTACAACCTTATTTTATGGATGAATTCTGTTTATTACAATAACAGCAATTTAAAATCATACACAGCTATTGGCCTACAACCTAGGGGGCCAGCAACGTGAGGTAAGACAGTCGCAGCTCTGCTAACACAGCTGTCCGCCTACGACCCTCTGGCGGCAATGTTGCCCTGGCATTTTTAAATACAAAACACAAATACCCCAGTACAACAATCCCCTCCCCCATCTCCTTCATAACATGTAGCTGAATGGTCTATGTTGGTAATATGTGGCAGGGTCTAGTGGATAAGTAACTGTGCCAGAAGATTACGTTGGGGCTGAGCCGTCTGTGGGCTTGGTCGTGGGAAGTAAACAAAGCAATCTACGGTAAGTCGGGTGCATTAATTTGTTAAATTTGGAGGAGAAAATATAGATAAATGGTTCCAATAGTTCAGAGTAAGAGGTGCTCTCCTGGTCAACAGCTAAGGACAATTTCTCCATCTCTAATATAAACCATATCTTATGGAGCCAAGCTGTATCGTCAGGAGCCTGATCGGGGAACCCCATAAGAAGAGTCACCTGGTGGGTTGCCCCCAACGCCAAGGCCATTTGCCTCCCTCTCACAGATGTAAGTGGGTAGGTAAAGGAGTTAAGCAGGCCCAAAATGGTGTAGGTCGGGGACCTCGGGACAGTAGTGTTGAAGGCTTGGCCTGCATCCTTCAGTGTGTGAGCCCAATAGTGGTCTAAGTATGGGCAATACCAAAGGAAATGAAGTAGAGTACCTTTACCCCAACATCCCCACCAGCAATCCTTCAAGTGTTCTGGATTCCATGCATGGAGCCATGCCAGGGTCAGGTACCAATACAGTACTATTTTGTATGCTGTTTCAGTGCTTTTCAGGTTATGGGCTGTGTACCAGGTCTGTAGAAGAGGTCTTCCCAGTCTTCGGTAGGGAGATTTCTGTTAACTTCCTCTTTCCCATCTAATTTGTCCCTTAGACTTAGTTAGTGGTATCCCTTCACCTAGTAGGGCTTAACGCAGAGTAATGAGTCATTTGTCATTTGTCATCCTTTTTAAGAAATGCCAATTTTTCAAAGGGGTAAGGGGCCTACCCTCATGGAGGAATGCATCACTCATTGTCTTACCTGGAGGTATTGAATACAGTCTGCTTCTTCAAAGTCCTAAACAGTTTAAATAGTTTCAGCTGTTCAAATGGAATAATCCCCTGGGTATTGAACAGAGTTTACATCCACCATCCTGCCAATGCTGGAACCAGTCTCACCACATCCCGGTTGTAAAGTCCGGATTAGACAGAATTGTGGGCATAGGGTATGAAAAAGGAAGTCAAGCCAGCTTTGGTTGCTACGGCGTCCCATACTATGAATACTGAACTAGTCACCAGCAAGGAATAAAGGCCCCGGGCCTGGTGCTTATGGGTGAGCCGGGGCTCTCCCCATATATGAGAGCCCACTACAACCTTATCCATGAAGCACCAATGTTTCTCAGACAGTAGATGACTCCACTACACGAGAAAGCGGAGCTGAGTAGTCTGATAGTAGCGCAGTAGCATGCCACAGCAAAGCCACCTTCCTGCGGGGGTCGATATAAAAGGTGTTTCTGAAGCTGGGGTTTCTTACCCTCCCAGATAAATGTATTGATTTCCAATTATAGCGAATGCAGAGTGTGTTTTGGTGGAGTGAGCGGAAGGGCCTGAAAGAGATATATGATGTGCGGCAAGGTCGTCATTGTGATAGCCGATATTCTGCCCACCATTGAGAGGCAAAGGTGGCACCAGGTTTTAGGTCAGCAAGTATTAGCGTTGTAAGGAAGGCAGAATTGATTGTTATAGTTTTGGGGGCAGTTCCAGCAAATTTAATGACCAAGTAGGGTATGGTATCTGTTTCCCATTCAAAGGGGAACCTTGAGCGGCGAGGAACTTCATGGAGTGGGGTAACTCCCAGGTTTAAGATCTGGGATTCTTGCATATTAACTTTAAAGCAGGAGATGTTCCCAAACGCCCGTAGTTCAGCCACCAGGGCAGGGAGGGATAACATTGGGTCCATGATAGCTACGATTGCATCATCAGTGTAGAGGCTAGTGAGGTGGTCATCGCCGCGGACGGGTATCCTAGAGATAGCTGGGTTAGCCCGTATTCTTTGAGACAAGGACTCTATGTATAGGGCAAAAAGAAGGGGGGATAAGGGAATACCCCTGTCTGTCCCCTGTTGAATAGGAAAGGGTCAGGACATTACTCCGTTGACTCTTACTGATGCCCTAGGAGCACTGTAGGGTACAACCGACCCATCTGCAGGATTTATCACCAAGGTCGAATTGTTTCAGAACCCAAAGAGGTAGGACCAGTGGACTCTGTTAAAAGCTTTTTCAGCATTGATCAGGAGTAGAGTCTCCCTTTGAGGCCTGTGAATTTTGAACATAAGATGTAGAATGCCTTTGGTGTTGTCTCCGCACTGGTAGGTAGGAATGAAGCCTGCTTAATCTGGATCAATCAGGCTTGGTATTAGGGGGTTGTGGCATTAGGCCTAGATGCTGGTAAAAAGTTTTGCATCAATATTAAAAAAGAAATGGGTCTACAAGACCCAAATAGCACCGGGTCCTTGCTAGGTTTCAGGATAACTGGAATTAAGGCTTCAAGCATGGAGTTAGTGAGGGAACCCATGTCGGGGAAGGAGTTGTACAGGCATGTGAGTAGTGGAGCTAGCTTGTGGCAAAAGACTTTCTAAAATTGTAGTGAAAAGCCATCAGGCCCAGGGGATTTCATCAATTTTAAGTGGGCAATGGCTGCAATTACTTCCTCGATCCGGATGGGTTTCTCCAGTGCTTCCGAGTCTCAACGTGAGAGGTGGGTAAGTGGGGCTGCCTCAAGATAGCGTGAGAAGTCACTGCCAGGATTATCGGAAACTGCATATAGTGCGTTATAGCTGTGAAATGCTGACGCTATTTGTGCATCAGTGCGCGCCTCAGCGGGTGGGCTAGATCGGATCACCTGGACCAATGCTGTATGGATTTTGGCCCCTAAACGTTGAGCTACCATCCTGCCACAGCGGTTGCTCCAGATGTAGATTTTGTGTTTCAGACGTGCCACTGAATATTCTGTTCTGTCTAGGTCTAAGCACTTGAGGAGTAACTATCTTTTTTCCAGTTCTCTCCATACTCTATGGGCCCCAGCACACTTATGAATGGCTTCTAGTTCAAGGAACGTCTGTTCTAGGTGCTGTTGTTTCTCCCAGCGGCAGTGGTTGTCTGCTACAGACATCACTATGAGTTCCCCCCGTTACTTTTAATTTTAAAGTCTCCCACAGAGAAGCTGAGGATGTCTCTCCATTACTGTTATTTTGGAGGTAATTGGAGATCACCTTTGTTACACCCGACAGCCTTAGGATGGTCTTCCCCCAACTTTTTTTGCCTTCCTCCCTCCATTTTTCTGGTTTTAGGACTCTGCACACTTTACCACTGCTGACCAGTGCTAAAGTCCATGTGCTCTCTCCATTAAACATGGCAACATTGGCTCATACCCAAATGGCATATTTAATTTACCTATAATTCCCTAGTAAATTATACTAGATCTGCACAGGGCCTGTAAATGTAATGCTAATAGTGGGCCTGCAGGACCAATTTTGCCATCCACATAAGTAGCCCTCTAACCATGTCTCAGATCTAGCATTGCTAGACCTGCATGTGCATAGGGCAGGGTGCTACACAAGTAAAAGGCAGGAGATGTACTTAGAGGTTTTACATGTGCCGGTAGTGAAAAACTCCCAAAGTCATTTTTCACTACTGGTAAGCCTGTTCCTCTCATTGACCATCATCAGAGATTCCCTATGCTTTTAACTGGTCATTTCTGATCTGAAAGGAATAGACATATATTTGTTATGGTTGGAAGGATAGTAAGAAATCCTACTTACTGGTGAAGTTGGATTTTACATTACTATTTTAGAAATTCCACTTTTAGTAAGTAGGCATTTCTCTGCCCTTATTGCTCTCTGTGCCTTACAGCCTGTCTCCAATCCACAGCACGTCTGGGATGGTTGACAGCTCCCCTTGTGCATTCCACCCAGACAACCATAAACAGAGGACACTCAGCTGCATCTGCATTCATCTGCACACAGATGGGTTTCTCTGGGCAAGAGGGGTGGAAGTGCTCTCTTACACTTCAAAGGCCAGTAACCTGCCCCCACACAAAGGACTGATGAACCTCACCTCCTACCCCCTTGTCCCCTGCCCCCCCCACGGTTCCTGGCAGACAGGGCTGGGTTGAAAGGGGAACTTGTGCACTTCAAAACCACTCTTTGAAGTTCCCTTTACTGCAAAGGCACTTTTGGGTATATATACTGAATCTGAGGCCACACCAAATCAGACACTTCTGGATCTACACCTGGACTCTGTCAGAAAGACTGCTGAGTTGCCCAAAGGACTCACCTGGACTGCTTTTCTGGAAGTACTGCTCTCCTGCTTGTTGCCCCTGCTGCTCCTTGACACTGTTGGAAGGACTCTGCCTTCTTCCAAAATAACTCTCCAAGGGCTTGGATTGAGTTTGCCTCCTGTTCTGAAGTGTCAAGACCAACAAAGCCTTTACCTACTAGCTCCTAGCTAGTTCACTGACTTCCAAGCGACTCCAGAACCGGCACCGCTGTCCGATGCCACACCGCTGCTTTCTCCGTGGTCCTTGCTGAGCGCAACAACAGTGACCTGCAATGCAGGTCAAAGTGCTGAAATCCCGTGGTGTGATTGTGACACTGCGAAGTCCACACACAGCGTCTTGACCTGCTGGACGCATCGACCCCGCCTAATCAGAAGGAACCAATGCCTCGCCACCGACGCCACATCACCTCCCCTGCAACTCGATGGAACCAACACATCACCTCCCCTGCCAAACAATAAAGATCCACTTCCTCACCTCCCCAGCCACAGTAAGGAACAGTTGCTGCACCGGCTCCAGCAATGCCTTATCTCTCTGACTCTGTGCAATGTCTTTGTTTCCTCATTTTTCAAAGGTACTGTGCCTGGGGTCTGTGCAACTCCTTGACTGGCCTGCACTTCCTCGCGTGTTGGGAACAACTCTGTCAAGACGTCGTAATAGCCACAGTTGGAGTTATTGTGTTTCTAAGTACTGTAATGGGATTTAATCTTGAAAAATTCACAGCTTTACTTGTGTACATTGAATTGTTGATATTGTGGTCTTATTTTATTCAGATAAATATTATTTATTTTCCTAAACTGGTGTGGAGGACTTTTCGTGGTGTTTTCACTGTGTTACTGTATGAGTTATTGCACAAATATTCCACTATACCACAGAATTGTGGGAAGAAAAAAACTCAATACTAGAAACATTTACACAAAAACAAAATAAATACACCATAAATACTGAATAATTGAAAAATAATTATTATATTATCCAATTAAAGCAAATTCATTGTATCAAAAAGACAAGACAAATCACTATGTCTATCATCTATCGGATCATCAGAATTGTTTCCCATATAACATTTTCAGCAGTGAAATGACCAATAACATTCATTACATGTACATCATAATTGCACCTTGTTTGACTTTTTTCCTTTGCAGGGTCATCTCCAATCTTTTTGCCTCCTGCCTCCTATTTTTTCTGACCTGTTTTTGTTGGCGTTTGAACTCTGAGCACTTTACCACTGCTAACCAGAGCTAAAGTGCAAATGCTCTCTGTGTAAATTGTATTGTTGATTGGTTTATCCATGATTGGCATATTTGATTTACTAGTAAGTTCCTAGTACAGTGCACTAGAGGTGCCCAGGGCCGGTAAATCAAATGCTACTAGTGGCCCTGCAGCACTGGTTGTGCCACCCACATTAGTAGCCCTATAATCATGTCTCATACTTGTCACTGCCAATTCGACTTGGCAAGTGTACGCACTTGCCAGGCCTAAACCTTCCCTTTTCATACATGTAAGACACCCCTAAGGTCGGCCCTAGGTAGCCCCATTTACACAGTGTAGTGTATGTTTAAAGTAGGACATATACTAATGTGTTTTATATGTCCTAACAGTGAAATACTGCCAAATTCCGTTTTCACTGTTGCAAGGCCCATCCTTCTAATAGGTTAACATGGGGGCTGCCTTTAAATAAGATTAAAGCGCAGATTCTCTTTGGGAGCGGATAGACATGTGGAGTTTGGGGTCTCTGAAATCACAATTTAAAAAGTTTGTTTTGAGATTGTGTGTTTGAAAATGACACTTTTGTTTGTGGATTCCCTGCCTGGGTCAGTTTCACAGTTGGGCTGTTTACACCTCTCTCTAGACAGTGACACAAAGGGATCTGGGGTGTAGCCTGCATATCCTGATGAGCCATCTGTGCTAGGTGGGAGGGGAGGAGTGGTCACTTACACCTGAAAGGGCTGTGCCTGCCCTCACACACTTCAGTATCCAACCCCCTGGTGTGTGCCTGAGGCCTGGCCAAATCAGGATTTCACAAACAAGAGAGACTTTCCTTTGAAGTAAGCCTACTTCAAAGGCCAAAATGGGCATAAGAAGAGCACCCAAAACACCAGACTTTAGATCACTTCTGGACATCAAGAGGAACCTCTGCCTGGAGAAGAGCTGAAGAAAAGTGCTGCCCTGCCTGTGACTGTGCTTTGTGGAGCTATCCTGCAGTTGCTGCTTCTGCCTGCGCAAGGGGACAAAGACTGGACTTTGCTGTGCATTCCTGCTTGTGAAAAAATCTCCAAGGGCTTGTCCTGAGCTTGCCATCTGTTGTTGAAGTATCAGACCATCAAAGATTTTCCCTGCCAGCACCTGGACTCTCTGCTGAGACTCCTGCCCTGCCAAGTGGGGCCCTAGCCAGTTCCTGGGCCTTGACCGGTGAAGCTGGCAGGCCAAGACTGAAAATCTACGCACCGACCGCCGTGCAGGAAATTCTGACGCTACCTCCGAGACGCAGTTGATAAAAACGACACGCCGCCGGCTTTGCAGCTGAAATCAACGCTCCACCCGCAGCGTGGCTGGAAGATAGATGCATGCGGCTGGAGAACCAATGTGCAACACCGCTAACGGAGGCTGGTAACATCACAACCCACACAGTGCGGTTTTTGCCGATACCATGCAGCAGGATTTTTGACACAAACCTTGCTAGATGCGGAAAAACGACAAAAAGCATGCCGGGACCAACGCATCGCTCTCCTGCGGAGAGGAAAAATGACGCACACCAACCCAGCCAGCGAAGGAAAACCGACGCACATCTCGCGTGCGGGTGAGAAATCGATGCCACGCTAACCTTTTTCGACACACACTCGCCCTTCCATGTTATTTTGACGCTTCCCGGGTACTTTTCGACGCTAACAGTGTTTTTACTGTTTACAAAAGGTTTCAAGACTCTTTTGCTTTTAAAATTAATAACTTGGCTTGTGTATGTTGGATTTTTGTCATTTTGGTCTTGTTTTGTTTAGATAAATATTTCCTATTATTCTAAACCTGTGTTGTGTCATTTTGTCAATGATAAAACATGATTTTTCATAATTGTGATGACTCCAGAAGCTTTCAGATCAGACATTTTATGAATTGTAATACAACAGTATCTACGTATTCACATGTATTTGCAATTGGCAATATGTGAGCTCAACGAAACATGCTGTGAAAATAAGATGGCGAGAACATTTGGAGCAATTAGGCATGCTGACCTTAGGTCTCCTTTGGCAAAACACTTTAGGGAGAACCACCAGTTGGATCAATTAAGTCAAATTACACTTATGGGAATTGATCATATTGTAGTTCATCATAGGGTTGGAGATAGACATCTCAAATTATGACGCAAGGAGAGTTGGTGGATTAATTGCTTGCAGACTGTGCAGCATGGGTTAAATGTTTATCCTGAAATGTACACGTCTTTGATAGGTTAAGGCTAATAGGAGGACATGGATTACAGAACTTATCATTGTGATGAGGGAAGATAGAAGGATTTTACCTAATTTGCACTAATTGTTTGGGCAGTGGGAGATATATATATATATACATACACAAGATCTGCTGTGAATCATTTACTAGGTAGGACTATTAGAGGCATATCAATCTGACTGGGTATTATTTCCAACTGACCATTGATAGCCATATAGTTTTATCCTTAACGGACACAGACGTATCATATTCATTGGGATTTCTGGGACCATTTGATGTGATTACGTTTTTTTGTGTCTGGTGGTTTGAAATGTAGTGTGGCTCTATGTGGAAGTGCAGAGACTCTCTACTCGCCACGTTGAGTTCTAGGATGTGACCATTGTGATTTTTCAGTTCAATTGTGGTAGTGGATTAGGATCATACTTTTCAAATTTCAGTGGCTTTAGTATTTTATCTCTATTTACTTTCATATTGAATCAGTATTTTTTCAACCTCTTGGTCAGCTTTTAAGTAGTACTCTAATCATAGGAATAACTTATGCCGATTATCTCTGCGATGTTTTGTTATGCGATTCAGAATCTGTGTTTGGAGGTTTGGTATGTAAAAATAGCACTATGCGGGTGTGCCGTTACTTTCCACTCTTTGGGTTATTAGATCTAGGATGTGATGATGTAGATTTTTAGTCTGATTGCAGCATTGGGTGGGAATTATATTTTTCAGTGTTTTAGTGGTTTTAACAGTTTATTTTTATTCTTTAGTAATCTCCAAATAATAATTATGAAGTAATCAGCTATTTGCTTTTGTTTCATATTTTTGGTGTCAAAACATATGGTGAACTTTCCTATTACGGTTAAGTATATCAGGGGGAGGGTTTCCGTTCTCCATTTCGGATTTTGGAGGTGTTCTTCATGGTGTTTCAGTTTGAATGAGCATTACCCAATGAAATACAAACTTCACAAGTGATACTAATCCTGTGATTTCAAACTAACTCAACACACACTTTATAAATGAACTGTTGAGTGCAACATGGGTGGGCTGAACTCGCTTTGGAGGTTTGTGCAGCAATGCTAGCCATTATTTTTTAAGTAAATATTTGATGTGCTGATATACTATAGCTTTTTCTAAGTGTTGAGCATGTGATTTTCATACTGTGGAATTTTGGATTAATTTGGGGTTTTAGATTAAAAAATGCAAGTTAAAGTGTTTTTGATAACAAAATTAAGGATTTGTAAAGTGAAGTGCAGGCTTGTTCTGTAGGCTCGATGTGCATATTGATTCTGTATTTTCTTTCTCTCAGTTTAAATATATAATTTGAGTTATTTAAATAGATATTGGGATTATGCCCCTTAATATATTTTTCATGGGTGGATGTGCACAATGAACTCTGGGAGGAGAGGTCACTAGGAAGTCTAAAAATATATATGCCAGTTGGAATAATTATTGTGAGGTTTTTAGGCAGTTTAAGTGTCCATGGATGGTAAACTTATGCAGATGAATTGAGTGGGGGGTATGTTATTGAAGATAGTATGGTAATTACATGTTTTAGATATACTATATATCATAGTGTTTTGAGGCAATTTAATTGTTTCTGTATGTTGAAGTCATGTTGACCTTTATGAGGGTTGGGGGACCAGGGCCTTGAATGTAATTTCAGAACAAGAATGCATGTAGTATCTGAAATCAGTAATAGCTGTTGTAGGTTTGATTAGTAAGTGTAGTGATCTTTTAGATTTTTTATGTTTTCATAATTAGGACGAATTTCACTGGATTGTTGAAGATGTCACATATGGCAATGGAATTGTACAGTTTCTTTGTGATGCAGTATTTGAGTAGATAAACAAGAGTATGGGTAGGTATGAAAATAATATTTGGTTTGTTTTGATATTAGATTTTCTGTGAATATGCTTGTGGAGCAGGGAACTGATATACCTACATCTGTTTTCCTATTTGGGTCCTTTATGAGTTATCAATTACGGTTGATGAGTTTTGTTGGCGATTATGAGTTAAGACGGTTATGTTGGTCTGTTTTTGAATGGCTTTTGTTAAGTATATATGTTTAGTTTTGTTTTTAGATATATTTTAGCAATTTTTATGAATTAAGGTGCTTTTGCTTAGGTGTCTACTTTGGTTGAATAGTTCTTCACTAATATGTCCTTTTGAAGGTCTGCTATTTTTCCTTTTCTCTTTTTTCCTTTTTCATTAATGGTTGATACACAGACTGATATACTTTCATTCTACCTTTGCTTCTCTATATTGTCATTACATATGTTACTCGTGTGCTAGCAACTATAACTACCTATAAGATGTTGTGCAAGATAGATTGTTAGTTGAAGATTTGAGATCTGAATTCAATGTTATATCTTTTCAAAGTTTTCTAGGTGTTCTTTTTGTGTTGTGTTTTATTTATTCTTATTGTTCTTGGGCTATCTATGTATAGCCCTGAAGAAGTAGATATTCTGTGAAACACGTGTTGGCAACTGCAATGGATGGCAACTTCAGCTACGTCTTGTGGATAGATACATTTTGTCAACTATAATCAATATATGATGTACATGCTATGAACATTATAGGTGCAATTATGATGTACATGTTATGAATATTATTGGTGCATTTCACTGCTGAAAATGTTATATGGGAAACAATTCTCATGATCAGATAGATGATAGGCAGTGATTTGTCTCGTCTTTTTGATACAATGAATTTGCATTAATTGAAGAATATAATTATTTTTCAATGATTTAATATTTGTGGTGTATTTATTTTGTTTTTGTATAAATGTTTCTAGTATTGAGGTTTTCTCCCCACAATTCTGTGGTATAGTGGAATATTTAGTCAGGGGGATAAACTGACCTCTGTGGGTGACAGCACAGTGTTATTTCTCAGTTATCCCATAATAACATTGAAGTTATCGCACAAATTCTTTACACATTGCCTTCTAAGTTAAGCTTACCTGCTCTGTGCCAAGGTACCGGAGGGTGAGCACAGGATAATTTAGGTTGTGTAGTGACTTACGCCGAATAGGATTGTGAATCCTACTTTGACAAGGTTCTGCTTGTCTCCAGTTATCACCAAAGAAAATTAATGAGTTCACAATTACCAGTTCCATGCTATGTTTAAAAACATACACAGGCTGTCCGAAGTGTTCAAAATTCATAAATGGAGGCAAGACATTTGCGGTATTCAGTGCAGGTTAATGTTTGAGTTCATTCAGTTTGTAAAAGAAGAAATAAGTGAATATGTTGATGCTTATTTCACTAAAAACAAATGAAAATATTCATAATGCAACTCAGCAGATCAGAAACAGAAGACCAAAAGCAAATGGCATTGGTTAGAAACATAAGTTCAGAACCTAAGGTAAAAACAATAAGCCAAAGGTCAGAACAAATGCACATAAATGTGGAAAAATTTGCCCAAACGGAGGTCACTGGAAAAAACATTGCTAAAGGCAGTGTGTGGTGGGTCCTGGGAGGCACACGTCTGGGACCCTATGGAGGGGCTGGCACAGCACTGATGCCATTATCATATCTGAGCTGAGAGAGGTGCAAGCACCAAAAAAAGACAGGACACAGGGGTGTCAAAGTCATTGGGGTGGAACAGTCAGGGAGCTTGAGGACTCAAACACCAGGGGCAAGAGAGCAGACAGGGGATTTATAGACAGCATAGACAAGGTGTGTCCGCAGGTGACATAAGGCGTGAATGTCCACACACGAGGCTTGAAGACTGAGACAGGAGACCTGAGGGCAGGGACAAGAGGCCTGAGGGCAGGGACAAGAGGCCTGAGGGCAGGGACAAGAGGCCTGAGGGCACAGACAGGGGGGCCTGAGGGCACAGACAGGGGGGCCTGAGGACACAGACAGGGGGGCCTGAGGACACAGACAGGGGGGCCTGAGGACACAGACAGGGGGGCCTGAGGACACAGACAGGGGGGCCTGAGGACACAGACAGGGGGGCCTGAGGACACAGACAGGGGGGCCTGAGGACACAGACAGGGGGGCCTGAGGACACAGACAGGGGGCAAAGACAGGATCCATGAACACAGACAGGAAGCATGAGGAGACAGACAGGAGGCAAGACCACACAGTCAGGAGGCAGAACACCCAGACAGGAGGCAGGAACACACAGACAATGGGCCGGAACAAAGAGACAGGGGGCAAGGACACACAGAGAGTAGGTAGGAACACACAGGCAGGAACACAGGCATAAGGCAGGAACACAGTCAGGAGGCAAGGACACAGGCAGTAGGCAGGGGGACACAGACATTAGGCAGGAACACAGACAGAAAGCAAGGACACATACAGTAGGCAAGGACACACAGACAGTAGGCAGGAACACACAGACATAAGGCAAGGACACACAGGCAGTAGAGGCAGGAAATCACGGACAGGAGGCAAAGACATACAGACAGTAGGCAAGAACACAGACAGGAGGCATGAGGACACAGACAAGAGGCATGAAGGCACAGACAAGAGGCAGGAACACAGGTAGAAGTCAAGAATACACAGGTAAGAACACACAGCCAGTAGGGAGGAACACAAAATCAGAAGGCAGGAACACACAGACAGGAGGCAAGGACACACGGGCAGAAGAGGCAGGAACACACAGACAGGAGCTAAAGACAGAGACAGTAGGCAAGACCACAGGCAGGAGGACACAGTCAGGAGGCATGAAGGCACAGACAGGAGGCAGGAACACACAGACAGTAGACAAGGACACACATTCAGTGGGAAGGAACACACAGGAAGGAACACACAGGCGGGAACGCACAGGCAGGAGGCACGAGGACACAGTCGGTTGGCATGAAGGCACATACAAAAGGCAGGAACACACAGACAGAAGGCATGAGGACACAGTCAGGAGGCAAGGACACAGGCAGTAGGCAGAAACATAAAATCAGAAGGCAGGAACACACAGACAGGAGGCAAGGACACACAGGCAGTAGAGACAGGAACACACAGACAGGAGGTAAAGACACACAGACAGTAGGCAAGACCACAGGCAGAAGGACACAGTCAGGAGGCATGAAGGCACAGACAGGAGGCAGGAACACACAGAAGGAGGCAAGCACACACAGTCAGGAGGCAGGAACACACAGACAGGAGGCAAGGACACATGAACAGTAGGTAAGAAGAACCAGACAGGAGGCAGGGGGATACAGTCAGGAAACATGAACACACAGAAAGGAGGCAAGGACACACAGACAGGAACACACAAACAAGAGGCAAGGACACAGACAATAGGCACGAACACCCAGGCAGAAAGCATGAGAACACAAGTCAGGAGGCATGAAGGCACGGACAGAAACAGGAACACACAGACAGAAGGCATGGGAACACAGTTAGGAGGCAAGTACACACAGATTGGAGGCAAGTACACACAGGAGGCATAAGGCAGACAGCATGAATGAGATCGCAGTCTGGTGTTAGAAAGGAGCAGACATGAGAGTGCACAAAGCATGCTCATAAAGAGGACAGAGTTAAAAGGGGGGAAGCCAGACAAGAGTTTACCTGGTACCATCGACCTGGAGGCAATAATGTGCTATCAATGCACCAAGTATCTGAAACCATATTCCTGTATCTATCAGGGCCTCACAAACCCTGCTCAGGAATGAGCTAAAGACACCCCTCTTTAAAAAGCACTACATCACAATGCAGTAAATGTTCTGTTCTCTCGAAACCCTGTGTCCCTCCAATCAGTCACTGACACTGCATGAGGCTCAGCAGTGGATAGGATAGGATTTCACACATGATTATATCACCTTCATCGGCTTCATCCCAATTATTTTCAGGAAGAAAAACTGAAGCAGTCCTGAGGCCGGGCTTGCATCTCCCCACCCACCAAAAAAAAGTAACATAATGGGAGCTGTGGCCAACAGCCAATAGGTCAAGGGAACCATGGTTTGAAAAAGTTTGGGAACCACTGGCTTATGTGGACAAAATATGAAGGCTTAAGCGCGAACGACCCCAAATGGGCCAAAAAGGGTTTGGCACTGGGGGAAGGGGTGGGGGAGGGTGTTGGGGAGGCCTAGCAGCAAAGGGGTTAAAGCCTTAGATAGAAGAATTGCCACCTCACCTCATTATTTTAGAAGGTGGGCTGGCCCGGTATGAGCTGCCCAGGTATGGGAGTGACTTGGAGAGCCACGATGGTGATGGAATCTAGTGGAGCTCCGCTAGGAAGCCCCGATTATTCTGATGATATCTGCTGCCAGGCATTACACTGGGCACGGCCGATTGTGACAGAGGTGGCCGGCAGCATCTGTAGGCGTCCTTAGCGTGGGCAGAAGAACAGGCGCCACAAAGGAAGAGGTGCCCGCACTGCTAGCGCACATGCGGCCTGGAGTGGCCAGCGACTGAGGGAGAGGGAGGCGGCTGCATTAGCCGCGAGCCCAGGGGGCTGGAGCGGGAAGTGCTCCTAACCAGTCTGGGGGAGAGGAAGAGAGAGGAGAGAGAAAGAGGGGAGAGGGAGAGAGAGAGAGAGAGGGGAGAGTAGAGAGAGAGTAGAGAGAGAGTAACGAGAGAGCGAGAGAGAAAAGCACTCCGGGTGCCGCAGTGAGTGGCCCCGAGGCTGGTGGAGGCTATGTTGGAAGCAGGAATGTTGGAGGCAAGTACCTCGCAACCTGTGCTGCATCAGTGGAAGTGATCCCGGCCCCCCAGACTCTGTTAGAAGGGGAAGCCTGTTGCTTGCTGAGCCCACCACCATTCCGGCGGACGGATTGCAGGGATGGGCGGGGGGTTCGGAGGACCTGCTCTTTCCCAGGGTGGTGGAGGACATTCTGGGAGCAGAGCACTGCTTGGTGGCCTGTCTGGGGAGAAGAGGAGGAGGCAAGACAGCACATGATTTGTGGCCTGCGCTGGGCCAACAGGGGTGATCCTCCACCTGCGCTCCTCCAGGACTCTGGGGGAGGGGGTGAAGAGGAGCCTGGTCCCTGTAATGTTCTGACGGCAACGTCCCCTTGCGCGACGCAGGCACAGATCTGCCATTGAGAGACTCTTTGCCCCCTCACCCGAAGGTGAAACGATGACAGAGTTTGTGTGGGGCACTATGAACTGGGCCTGAGGTTGAAATGCCGCCAAAATGGTAGGCGTGGGCATACAGGTGAGTGGATTAGCAGAGTGATTCCCTGGACAGACACACCAAAGGCTTCTGCCTGGGACGTGGGACCGCTTGTGCTGCTGCACACTGTTGGCTGATACTGGCGCATGCAAGCGGGTCCTCAGCCTTTGGACCATCATCATACCGGCTGACCTGCTACGTTGGCACACACAAAACACTTGAGCTACCCGTCTGTCCTGAGACGCAAACTGTGGCTGACTGGTGTGCTGGGGATCAAAAGTCGCTGCCCTACTGCCCGTGATATCTAGTTTCATCGACTGGTGCCACACAGCCTTGGAATCTGGAGTCATGGGGCATCTATGCTCTGCCACTGGTGGCAACCCCCAGTATCCGGGTCTGGTACATCAGCGTCCAACGGTCAAGCGATGGATGCTGTGCTGACAGAGGTGGAACGTCTGTGGCCATCTTTAGATCAAACAAGTGCATCACTGGACATCTTTAGATCAAACAAGATCAACAAAGTGGCCACTGACCTCACCTTGCTTCATGCTGGCCACCGCAAGCTAGCGGACAGGACTTACTTAACTGAATGAAACCTGAATGACCTTACCTACTAATACCAAATATATAGAGACCTCGGTGCAGTCACTGAGTGGCCGAATACCAGCGTTGGAACACAGAGCAGAAGATGTGGAGGGGTGCATGAGGAGAAACAACGTCAGCACGGTCGGCCTCCAGAAGTGGGGGTGGAGGGCACTGATGCTGTCATCTACATAGAGAAGGTGATCTGTGAGCTAGTCGTGGCCGAGTCGCTCACACAGTTTTTCTACACTGAACGGGTGCACCGTGTCCAGACGCGGCCGCTGCCCCCGGGTCGGATCCACGGCCCATTCTGTTCTGCCTGCTTCATTATGTAGAGACGTTATAATACGATTGGTGAGGTCGCTCCCCTCCCTTCAGGTGGGCAATGCCAAGGTAATTAAGTTCCCAGATTACACCATGGCGGTACAGCGTCAGAGGAGCTCATTCTGGTTGGTGAAGCATAGGTTGCGAACTCTCTACTTGAAATACTCTCTCCTTTTCCCTGCCAGGCTGCATGTGGTGGCAGGTTGACACCTTGACTGGGAATGGCTGGAATGAACTGACTTGATGCATTAGCCGGCCTTGCCGGCAGGTCGGGGCAAGCACAGGGAAACGAGGCCTAGCCATCGGGAGGGGGAGGGTCATCATCGCCGTGAGACCTCTCTCCCCCCCCCACTTAATGGTTGAGCAGTGCTCTCGACTTAGAACAGATCATACAATACCGCCACCATACTCTACAATCTGCTGCAGCCATTAATGAAAGGACATCTGCTTTGGAGCATGAGGGGGACCCCAGTGGCTTTGGGAGTGGTGAAGATACACTCAGTGGAGAACTCTCGGAAGCAGACTCCCAGGCTCTCCATGATGGGACGCCGCAAACAGCAGACATAGTTTGAACTAACAATTGTTTTGGATCTCGCTACTGTTGCTGTGTCAACTGTCTGAGGCTACTTAGCCATCTGGAAGGGGGTTCACATTTAGTTGTCCCCTTCATCTCTTATCCCTTCCTTATCTCCCATGCCCGTCCCTCACCACCCCGCCTTTTCTTTCCATACCATGCACTTCTTCTCATCGGGTTACTTGCTGGAAATCTACATGCATTATATTGTATTAAAATGAACACGCTCCGCTAAGTATCTGACCCTTGCCTACAAATATTCTGCATTTGGGGCTTCCACTACTAGGTGTACTAGTCAGCACCCCACCCTCCTCGTAGGCACTTCTTCCTATAGTTTAGTTGTGCTAGAACAAGAGGTTCTGCAGTTTGGGCAAACACCAGTCGTCCCTCTGCTCTAATGGTACTTTTCTGTTTCGGTCTTGCGGCATATGTTTGATTCTGGCTGCAATTGTTTGTGAGTCAGTGGAGCCCGATCTTCTCATGCCCTCTCACTCCCCCCCGCCCCCCCAGTCTGGTTGTCGACTGTGGGCCACTACTGTGGCCGCTCTACAGTAATATACAGTCTTACACCCCCAATACCTACTAATGACTCACAATAACATTCTCACATGGAACGCGAGAGGAATACACACACCCGCGAACAAGTAACTACTACAGGAAACGCACCTTGTGCACCTGGAGATCACTAGGCTGCAGCAGCGCTGGCTAGGGCAACTGTTCGCAACTGACCTCTCCTATGCTAGGGATGCCCTTAAATGGATCCGACTGGGTACCCCTTTTGTGGCCAAGGAGGAGGACATGGACGCTAATATTCGGTATGCGTTTGTCCGTGGACACTTTCATGGCCGCACATTATTATTAGGATCCATTTATGCACCAAACACAGACCAAGCTTCCTTCTTCCAACAGCTGTCTGGCGTTCTCTCCCGCTGGAGTAGCCTCCTGTGGCATTTCGGGGAAGACTTCAACAGTGTCCTTGATCAGAGGCTCCATTGCTCCTACCCTCCATTGCCTACCGCCCAAGGGATAGCCGCTGTGCGTTCATTATGGGATTGGATCCAGAAGAGCCAATTAACAGACATCCGGCGCCAGTGATATACCATAAGAGTTTACTTGTTTTTTTCAGCCCCACACCAATTGCATGTGCGGCTTGACAGAATCCTATGCACGGTTAGCCTGATGCAAGTAGTGATGTAAACTATCTAGTTCGCATCCACTCTGATCACAATCCACCATATTTGCATCTAAGGCGGGATAACTGTGCCCCAGCTATGCCCACTTGGCGGCTACAGCCTGAGATGCTGAAAGACGCCCCCTTCCAGATGGCTCTGGGCACTGCCATACCTGAATATTTTGATTGTAAAGACGGCACTGCAACCTCAAGTCTCAAGTAGGATGCATTCAAGGTCAACATGGGAGGACATTGCTCGGGAAGACAGTGGAACATGCGTAAATCTATCAAACACAATTCAACCCGAGTGGAGGATACACTCTTGCAATGCGAGAACAGTGCAATTCGTGACCATGCAGAGAAGCGTTGACTTGCAGAGGGGGATAGAAAGCACACATCCCTGTTGGAGACGTTGCGCTGCCTCAATTATGCAGCAGACTCGGTTCGCACACATGATGCAGCTGATAGAACTGGCAGGCTACTAGCCTGGTTGATACTGGATGAAGAGCCCTGTACTCCCATAATGGCGTTATGCTCGGTCACAGGCCACTTGCTTTATACACAAAGGGAGATACATGATGAGCTTACAAGGCACTGTACACTCCTGTACCAGCCTACTGTGTCAGTGAGTAATGCGGAATTTGAAGCGTTTCTGTCCCGCTCTCCCTGCACGCTTACGGCTGAACAGCAGACAGAGCTAGACGAACCCATAAGCTGTTTGAGGTACAAGACGGCATACGTGCCCTGGCTCCTGGTAAATCCCCAGTCCGGATGGCCTCTCGGACGAATTTTATAAAGCTTACTCATCTCAGATTGCCCCCCGCTTACTGCGGCTATATGAGGAGGCTTTGTTTGCTGTCACCTTGACTGCTTCGCAGCGGGAGGCCTTGCTGATTTCCCTCCCTAAGCCTGGTAGGGATCCAATGAAGATGAGCTCCAATAGGCCATTTGCAATGCTCAATACAGACTACAAGAAACTCCACAGAGAACTGGCCTGAGCGTGGCTGTCTAGGGCTTGACCTCGAAAGGGCCTTTGATTCGCTGGAATAGCCTTTTCTGTTTGCTGTGTTGCGCCGCTGTGGGCTTGGGCCCGCTTCCTACAGCTGGTACAGTTGCTGTATATTCAAGCCCTGATCAGAGTTAAGACTGGTTGATCCGCCAGGGCTGCCCCATTTCCCCATTGCTATTTTCACTGGCAATGGAGACCCTGGCAGCTGAGCTCTGACGTCTGGGAGACGCCAGGATATTCCACTGCGCGATGGACGGCATATTGTGTGCCTTTATGCAGACGGCCTTCTCCTGTATTTCAGAGACATTCCCAATGTTCCTGATTAAGTTGCTGCCACGCTGCAACTTTTGCCACCCTCTCTGGTCTGCATGTGAACTGGGTAAAGTCATGTTTATTCCCTTTCAAGGTGGACTTGCGACACCCCGGCCTCACACTCTCTGGTGTGCTTATTCTTTGGCAGCCCAGGACATTCCGATGCCGGGGCGTTCGGTGTATTATTTTGCAGAGGATCTCCACTATGGGAATCTTCAGCGTGCAGTCACATTTATCCGAGCCCAGATGTCCTTCTGGCAGATGCTATCGGTGAAGGGACGCGAAGCCCTTCTGAAGATGGTGGTCCTCCTGCGGCTGTTATATTACTTCTCCAACTTACCATTGTACATTCCAGCCAGATTCTTCCGGGAAGTGGAACCCAGGATTAGAGAATTCATTTGGAAAAAGGGACACTGCAGAGTGGCAGTAGCGAAATTGTATTCGCTGCCTGGTCAGAGGGGCCTGGAGCAATACTATTTGGCATCCCAGCAGCAATGGGTGGCTAAGTGGCTCTCCAGCATACATCTTTCTGACACAGCAACTTCCCTGCCGCCATGGACTTTATCCAGGGTGTATCACCTGTTCCACCCAATTATGCGTGTGGGGGCACCAGACCCACTGTTGTTGGGAGTGGCACATTGCTGCTATCATAGGAGCCTGTATATTACGCGAGACATGATTACGCACCTGCGCTAGCCCCATTGGGGACACCCCAACGTGCCCTGTGCACATCTGTGACGGAGCTGGAGCCCCGGTACGTGGTTGGAATATACACCCTGAGAGATCTGTATAGAGATGGCACACTGATTCCCAGGATGATGAGTATGAATGATGGATGATGGATGATGAATGATACAGGGTTGCCACCAGGGCAGTTTCTTATATACACAATTCTTTACTAGCAACACTGAACAGACACTGGGAGGACCACTCCATTGACACACTTAATGGTGCAGTATCTGCACGTCATGGGACCGGGGAGGAGTTTGGTGCAATGGCTTGCTAGCTTGCTACGCCTTCACACTGCCCCCACACACACTGCTCTGCGACCCAAAAGGGAGGGAGATCTAGCTCGACCCTACACAGACAAAGAATGGGTAGCAGTTCTGGAGAGCCCTACTAGCATACCACGCAACACAAGATTCCATTTGATTCAGTTCTACATATTACACAGGACCCATCTCACCCCTGAAAAAATTAACTGGTACTTCCATTGACAAACATGTCCTCGTTATGCGTTGGTAGCAGCGGAACTGCTCCGCGTGTTGTGGCCCTTACCCATGCCTGCACTCTTATTGGTGAGGTGGGTCGTCTCCGCTATCCACCTGCACAGCACGGCTGCTACTGTATACATGGGAGGTGTGTATATTGGGAATGTTTCCTAGAGCTAAAAAGGCGACCTTGAGGTTCCTAGACTTAGGCCTACTGAGGCTAAACGCCTTATCACCAAACAATGGAAGTCCCCGGAGCCCCCTCACTTGAGGCATGGGTGCGGTCTCTTGCGGTGTGGGCTGGCGTTGCAAAGGGAAGATTGTCTGGGACTGCATAAATATCCACTGGCTTCGAGCTGGGAATCAATACTGTTTGATCTCAAAGCGCTGGCACCTGGGTCTGACGGAGATATTCTAGAATTGTGATTCACACTGGGATGCTGGAGCTGTCTGGATGTGTACCTCATGCTCCCGTTTTGGCACTACCGACTGGCCTCCAACTCTGATATGGGCCGGACGAGTCTTATCTGATCTGGGGCTTGCTCCCACGCAGCGGAGAGCCCGACGGGATGGAGTTGGGGGGAAGCAGGGGGAGGGAGATTGATTGGGAATTGTAAGGTTGGCTCCAGTTACAGTTGTTTCTTTTGTTAACAAGGTTTTATACACATTGATGTTGCTGAATCTTTTCTCCTTTGCCGTAATGACAGGAGTACACATGTATCAGTGACCATTTTGACTTGACTAACATTCGGCATCACAGTACACCTTGTGGGTTAGAGATGTAGAACAGTCTGGGGAGTCGGTATGTTGCTCTGTTTGAATTGTAACCCAACCCTGTAACTAGCTGACACATGAAGCACTGCAATAATGCATGTTTGGACTGCACTGAATGTATTCAGGGCTGCGCCCCTGATCTTAATCTTTTTCCCCCTCAATGTAATAACTGTGTACTGATTGTAAGCATCTTACCTTTTTTGAAAAGTTGAAATAAAAAATTCAAGCAAAAAAAAAAAAAACCGAACATGAGCTGCCCAGGTATAGGTCACTTGTGGGGTCAGTTCAAAGAGATGGCACCGCCAGTTCCTGAAGCCAGACTGTCCAGCACTGCCCGTCATTCTTAAGCATGCTCCTCCGGTCCTGGGCAAAGGCGCTTCTTATGTGTGCTTTCTGTGTGCCATGTCGAAGACCAAGGGGTACCCAGGAGGAAAGCCAGGAGGGGGTGATATCATTCGACAATGGCCAGCATCTTTGGTGGATTTAAGTCGATTGTGCTGACCTTCCCAACGCAAGATAAAACTGAAGGGATGCCCGGCAGCCATATGATACCACTACGGAGAGCAGATAGTTGGAGATTGGTTTAAAGTTCCTGTGGTGCTGGAGAGTGAGGTGGGAGATATCTTGAAACAATCCGATGGCATGATCACGGAAGTGCATAGGTTGCTTGGCTCTAGCTTTCTGCAGGATAGCCTTTTGGTTTGAAAGTTATACACATAGGCTATAATGTCTGGTGGTTTGGCCTTGGGGACTGGGGTGCAGCCGACCCAGTGTACTCAATCTTGCTGACATTTAGCATCTTCCTCCCAGTCCGAGATAGAGCGGAACAGTGCTTGGGTATTTCCTTGAATGTCTGAGCCCATTGGGACCCCACTGAGGTAAATGTGGTTGCGACATGAAATGTTTGAGGTCCTCCACTTAAGCTCTGAGGTTGTTGTGTTGTTCGTTAAGGCGGATGATCCCCTGCCGTAGTATCTCCACTTCCTCACCACTTGTGGTTTCATGGTCTTCCAGGGTGAATACCCACTCTCCCACTGAGGACAAATCCTGTCACAGTTTGCGCATATCTTGGGAGGGGTCCTTTCTAAGAGATTTCCGTTTTCAGAAATTTAAAGAGGGATGCCAAGAAAGCCTGGTTCACTGGGGCCTTGCTGGAGTCGGCGGGTCCTTCTGATTCAGTCTGCGAGAGGGGCTGCATGGTAGGGGCCGGATCCTTGTGCTCCTTTCTCAGTGTGCCATTCACCCCAGCTGCTCACTGCACATGGCCTCCCTAGACAAAGGGCCCAGTGCCTAGTTGGCTAGCGCTGCGCTGCCCCGCTGCCTCCCCCCCCCCCAAGCACAAACAGGTCGGTTCCACAGTTTCAGCTACGGTGGTGCTTTGGTCACTGCATAGGAAGGCTGAAGTCAGCCCACCGTCATGGGCCAATTGCGTCTCCATGTACCCACCACGGCAGTGTACGCAAGTAATTGTCTGTTCAGGGATCACAATGGCTCCTCCAGGGTGTGACCCTTATGACCAAGTCCAGGTCCAGGTCCCAAAGCACTGCCACCAGTGATTAGGAGGCCAAGAGTCTCCACTACGACCTGCACACCCCCAGTAGTCTGGATTATACGTTAGTAGGGTGAGTGCCCACCACTCCGTGGCCTCCCAAAGTATGGGGCCCGACAATCCAGGTGTCCGTAGCTCTATGTGCATCACGTTTATCAGGGTCCATGTCACCACATGCATGAGTCCTTGAAAGCAGCCATGTGAGCTTCTGGTCTCAGCACTGGATCACTGGCTGTAGCTGCACAGATAGGGGTCCCGGGGGGGCATGGGCAGTCCCCGACAGCCTCTGAGCCAGGCTCAGGTCAGTAATAAGGCTCAGTGATGGGCGGAGGTGCTCCTCTAGGGCAGGCCCCGAGTAGCTGGACCAAACCCCCACTTGGGCCCACCTGGAGTGGGTCCTGCTTCTCTGAAGGGACGCTGTAGGCCCATGGAGGGCTGGGCCGTGTGTCGGCTGGGGTGTACACTAGACCGCCAACTGGTGTGTGCCAAAGTGTTTTGCACAAGGTGGGCCTTGGGTGCAAGGCCAGATGGGTGCAGGGGGAGCAGCAGGTAGTTCACGCACCTGCACGCCGGGTAGAAGACAGCCTCCAGCACGGTCGGAGCTACAAGACTCAGGCGACCACCATATTTCTTGGAGCACGGGGTGTCGGTGTAGGAGGCTGGCCTGGCTTATAGTGGGTTCCTGATGGTACTTACACCTTGTGCCAGGTCCAGTTATCCCTTATTAGTAGATAAGTAGTGTTCTAGCAGCTTAGACTGATAGAGGTAGCTAAAGCAGAGCAGCTTAGGCTATAGGCACTATATCACAAGAAACACAATACTCAGAGTTACTAAAAAATAAAGGTACTTTACTTTAATGAGAATGTACCAAAAATATCTCAGAAGATATACTCCCTTTGGAGGTAAGTAAAATACACAAAATATACACACAAACCAAAATCAGGTAAGTAAAAGAGTCAGGAAGTAGTGCAAACACTATAGAATACAATAGGATGTAATAGGCCTAGGGGCAACACAAACCATATACTCTGAAAGTGGAATGTGAACCACGAATGGACCCCTAGGCTGGTGTAGTGTGTAGAGGGTCACTGGGAGTGTAAGAAAACACTAAGGGTGTCCAAGATACCCCACCCCAAGACCCTGAAAAGTAGGAGTAAAGTGATACTACTGCCCCACTATACCCTGGATGAAGGTGCAAAATGGCTGCTTCCGGATGGAAGAAGCTGAAGATTCTGCAACAACGAAAGGTGCTAGGAACTTCTCCTTTGTGCAGAAGATGTCCCACGGAGTGCTGGAGGATGCAGAGTTGTTTCTTTTGAGAAAGACCGCAAACAAGCCTTGCTAGCTGCAAAGGTCGTGGTTGAAGAAAAAGGGTGCCACCCGGGCCCAGGAAGGACCAGGATGTCGCCACTTGGGAGAGGAGACAGAGGGGGCCCTCAGCAACACAGAGTGCCCACGCACAAGAAGGCAGCACCCGCAGAAGTCCTTGAACACGTGTTCAAGAAAACTGAGCACGGCGGTCGTCTCAACACTACAAAAGAGGGTCCCACGAAGCCAGTGGTCAACTCAGTGAGGTGAAGGCAGGCAGCCCTCAGAGCATGCACCACCAGAAAACAGTTGAGAAAGCCGGCAGGATTAGGCGCTACAATGTCGCTGGTAGTCTTCTTGCTACTTTGTTGCAGTTTTGCAGGTGTCCTGGAGCAGTCAGCGGTCAATCCTTGGCAGATGTCGAAGAGGGAGATGCAGAGAATTCTGGTGAATTCTTGCAAGTCGTCATCTGAGGAAAAGCCAACAGGAGAGAGACCCTAAATAGCTCTCGGAGGAGGATTGGCCACCTAGTGAGGTAAGCACCTATCAGGAGGGGTCTCTGACGTCACCTGCTGGCACTGGCCACTCAAAGGCCTCCATTGTGACCTCTGGATTCAAGATGGCAGAGGTCTGGGACCCACTGGAGGAGCTCTGGGCACCACCCCTAGGGTGGTGATGAACTGGGGAGTGGTCACTCCCCTTTCCTTTGTCCAGTTTCGCACCAGAGCAGGGACTGGGGGTTCCGTGAACCGGTGTAGACTGACTTATGCAAGTAGGGCACCATCTGTACCCTTCAAAGCATTTCCAGAGGCTGGGGGAGGCTACTCCTCCCCAGCCCTTAGCATCCATTTCCAAAAGGAGAGGGTGTAACACCCTCTCTCATAGGAAGTTCTTTGTTCTGCCTTCCTGGGACTGGCCTGCCCAGACCCCAGGAGGGCAGAACCATGTCTGTGGGTTGGCAGCAGCGGTAGCTGCAGAGAAAACCCCAGAGAGCTGGTTTGGCAGTCCCCGGGGTCCATAGTGGAGCCCCGGGGATGCATGGGATTGGCGACCCAATACCAGATTTGGCATGGGGGGGACAATTCTATGATCTTAGACAGGTTACATGCCCCTATTCGGAGTAATCATTGTGAAGCTACATATAGGTATTGACCTATATGTAGTGCACATGTGTAATGGTGTCCCTGCACTCACAAACTCCGGGGAAACTGCCCTGAACTATGTGGTGGCACCTTAGCTAGTGCCAGGGTGCCCTCACACTTAGTAACTTTGCACCTAACCATCACCTTATAAGTTACTTACGTGCGGTGTAAAATGGCTGTGAAATAACGTGTGCGTTATTTCACTCAGGCTGCAGTGGCAGTCCTGTGTAAGATTTGTCTGAGCTCCTTATGGGTGGCAAAAGAAATGCTGCAGCCCATCGGGATCTCTTGGAACCCCAATACCCTGGGTACTTAGGTACCATATACCTAGAATTGGTGAAAATGGTCACTAGCCTCTAGTGACACATTTAAAGGCAGAGAGAGCATAAGCACTGAGGTTCTGGTTAGCAGAGCCACAGTGACACAGTTAGTTACTACCCAGGTACACACATTCAGGCCACAAACTATGAGCACTGGGGTCCTGGCTAGCAGGATCCCAGTGAGACAGGCAAAACAAACTTACATACATGTTTAAAATGGGGGTAACATGCCAGGCAAGATGGTACTTTCCTACAGTCAGGAGTGTGCTTGCGACAGTCTCTGGGATGTTCTATGGTCTGGTTCAGGCCTTTCCACCACTCACGGGCTGCACCCGAAGCACGCGCAAAGGGATCCGCTAACAATCATTAGCCGGCACACCGCTCTATGCTGCTATTAGTGGCCTGCAAAAGCAAACAAATACAAATGATGGGTGGAATGCAGAACAAATCAAACCTTCCCCCCCCAGTCACAGATCTGGGTTTAATCCATCAATTCTTTGGTCACCAAGCCACCCCAGTCTGAACTAAGCCATATACAAATCAGTCTTGACCCTGTTCCAAATGGGAACAATCCAGCCGGAACTGCCAGGCCAGGTCCTCCCTGGACCAGAAATAAGCATCCTGGGACTGGTTTTAGGGTATCAGCCTGCATCAGCCTGGCTAACTTGAATCCAGCGGTATAGTGAGCCCAGGACCCATGCCAATTAGGGCGACAAATGGGAACCATTCAAACATTCACCTGCAGTTAAAGATCTGGGTTTAATCCATCAATTCTTTTGCTCACCACGCCACCCCAGTTTGGTCCCAACCATATGCAAATCAGTCTTGACCCTGTTCCCCACGGGAACAGTCCAGCCCAAACTGCCAGGCCAGGACCTCCCTGGACCAGAAACAAGCGTCCTGGGACCAGTTTCAGGGTATCACCCCTATTCAGCCAGGCTCGCTTGAATCTGGTGGCACAGCGAGCACAGGACCCATGTCTGGGCATACCCTTCCCACTTAGAGCGGCAAATGCAAAAAGAACAGATGATAGACTCCACACTGGGGTGGCATGGTGAGCAAAAGAATTGTTTCCCTTGGGAAACAGGGTTAAAACGGATTTGCATATGGCTGGGTTCAAACTGGATCGGCAAGCAAAAAAACTGATGGAATAAACCCAGATCTGTGACTGGGGGTGAATGTTTTGTTTGTTCTGCATTCAGTCCAGCATCTGTTCTTTTTGCTATTACTGGCCCAGGCGGTATAGGAGCGTGTACTGCAACTTACTCCGCCAACATCTTGGCCACCGACACCCCTATTTTAAAGTAATCAAATATAAATTTCCGACAAACAACCTATTCATAGATTTTAAAAACACATTACGAAATAAAAAAACTTTCCCCTTCAAAGAAGCCTTATTCACATCAGAATTCCAATCGGTAGTGTGTGGTACTTTCAATTATCACGTTTACTTTATTAGGAAATGGTTTTACCTCCCACTTAGGTTGATTTTTAATCAAACAAACCCAGTTGTCAAAACATATAAAATAAGGTACATGTGCGCTGTGCAGAGAAACTGAATAATTTCCCACTATCACATACTCATTCCTTTATATAGGAAAGCTTCTGCAGAATAAAAACACAATCTTAAATTATAAGCATTCATATAGTCACTAAATAAATGTTACTATTATTGCTAGTCCTCATGTGGGTATGGCTACCTAATAAAATGTGTGACTTCAAAGGGGCATTGCCGACAAACACACACAGCACTAAAAAGGTTCAGAGATGCATTCATTGGGAATAAAGATTAATTAGCATTATTCATTTTTACAATTGCAGTGAAACACAAAGGACAAACAAATTAAACATTCTGCATGATCATACACAAAGCAGCTAACCCTGTGCTTAATTTGTATAAAAAAAAAAAATAATAAGTGCCTGGGCCCTCATCAGGAGGCTACTGAAGCCTGCACACGTCATTGCCCCTGCCAGCGGTACCAACAACAGACCATGCCTACACAACTACTAGCCATCACACTCCTACAAGTGTGACAGTTCAGACTACTTCAAGCCCCCAAAGCTATAAGAATGAATTGGGTGGCAGGTTTTAGTTGTTTTTAATGTATATTGAATGAATACACAACTGGCGTTATGCTCATCCCTAAATAACGCCAACAGTGCCACCATGTGGCAGACTGTCATAAGTGCTGGTGTTAACAGCTGAGTGTCGGTGCCGAGCACCGGAAACCACTGCTCAAATGAAGCATCATTATCAATGATTTTCGACCACAGCAAGAAGCACTACAGAATGCACATTTTCTAGAATTTACAAAGCACTGCACCATCTCCAAGTAGCATCAACCTGAAGGCGATTTCCATGCAACCCAGCTCGCATAATTAAGCATATTTTGTTCTAGTTAATAAACGGAAGTAAACTCCTTGCAAGATACTTATACGTGTTTATGAACTACCAACAAATGATTAACATTTTTGTTGTTGCTGGAAGAAAACTCTAGTAACAATGAATGTTACTAGATCTGTAAGGTATACACAATTATTTAAAATAACATGGAAATTCTGTATTAATGAATGACAAAATAAAGCACATCATAACTCAATAGTCTTTATTTCCCAGGAATCTATGTACAGAGCAAAGCAAAATGTGAGTCGTTAAGTTGTTTCCAAAGTCATGAGTTCTTCTTTTACACAACGAGCCCCTCAGTCAATATTCTCCAATCCCTGAAACACAAGGAGCGAGAAGAGAGGCGCATTAGAAGGTTATATATAGAAATGCAACATACAAAATTGGTGGTTTTCGCTCACTATCTGCTAATAGTACATCTTATCGGCTTCATACTTGTTCAAATGGTCAGCGGACAGTCCATAGCAAGGTAGGTTTATTTTCACTGGAGTAGCCAATGTTGGAGAGAAAAGTCTAAATATGAGGACTAAACGAAAAGCACATGGCCAGCTGAGATGTGTGACCATACTACAAAACTACTCCAAAGAGTAAGCAACATCTTGAGCAAGAGGAGAAACATATCTTGCAGGGCAAAGAGCTAAAACAAGTAACCAAATTAGATTCTACAATTCACTCACCTTAGAAAGTCTACTCCTCATACAAGTTACACTAAAAGCGTCCACTGCTGTGGCACGAGGATACCTTAAAACGAGAATTGGTGTGAACTAAGGCTATCTGACTTGTGACATTGACTGTCCCTCAGCACCATTGCCAGGCATTTTTTCTTTTTTTTTTATAAATGTCAGACTAAGCAACGTGGGTATTACTCCACAGACATTACAGCTTAATGACCTGTACAACATGTTGTAGTATCACAAAGGGCTTTACAATGTATGCTTTTATCCCACATTGTAAAATCTGAGATATAAAAATGTACAGTGACAAAAAAAACCAACAAAAAAAAAAAAACATAAAAAGGACATTAAGATTAAGTGATGTCAGTCATAACATCACGTTTTAAGAGAAAAAGAACAACTGAAATTCACCAGTTACTGTTTACTGAGCTAACTATAACATGCACAACTGCTATGCCCTGCTTATGACGTAACATATCACAGGGTACAGATTGTCTGAAGCTTGCGCATTGGCCACTTGTGTCTGGTTAGCTGCCACATAAGTTCAGATATTCACTGAGTGCTTGGCACAGGGTGTAGGCTGTGCATAAGAGGACCATGGGTCACGTAGGGGAGTCTGTTTGTGAATAGTAATTTATGGTTTCAATCATTCTGTGGCATTTAGTACTTACTTTTTAAAGGTGAAATACTGTACTATCATAACAAGGCCGGGCAGTGGTGCAAGTTATTATATATGGCCAGGCCCTGGGGCTAACTCCCAGTTGGTCACCCAGATGCAGGCAGCCAACCTTCCCCAACACCACCCACCATGCACAGTCTTCAGCCCTCAACCCTAATTTCTTTTTTTAACAAAGAAAATAATAATAATTAAAAAAAAAAATAAGATTTGTTTTTTGCAGTCCCACAGAAGGAGGTTAGGTTGGATTCAATGATGAAAACAATGGGGGTTGTTTGTGCTCAGGGCTACGGGGTGGGGGGTATGCTTACCTTGCCCTCCTTTATTTGCTTAAAAAAAAAAAAAAAAAATCAGGGCTCTATGACCAAGCCCGCAACATTTTATTTCATCTTGTAGCCACCAATCGCCATTCTCTGTCCAAGCAACCAGCGCCCATGTTTTGAACCCCCTGTCAAATTTGGTGTAATTCTGTTCAGCTATTATTTCTGTATCATTGCCCAACTGTCCCTATGGAAACCGAATGGGGAAGGGGGGAGAGGTTTGGTACCACGTATTTTTCCTCAGCCCTAGCTTGACGATCACCCCAAAACTTTCCAGAAAGGAGCAGAGGTGGATGATTATAATTTTTTTTTTTTTTAAGTTTCATGAAGATTTGTCAAACTGCGGCAAAGTTATTAGAAGAAAAAAAATATGCACTTGATATGGAAAGTCTAACTAGTGTGTATACACACACACACCCACATATATATGTATGTATATATACATACACACACACACACACACTATATAAGTGTAGATAGTTATAAATACAAATTTTAATTTTAAGGGGTGTGCCCCTCACCTCTTCCCTTTTAATAATCCCCCAATATATTTTTTTTGTTATTTAAACTTTTCTTACCTCCCTCTACCTCTACCCACTCAAAACCCTAAAATCACCATTACCTCCTTTCACCTCTACTCACCCTTAACCCCAAAATAACCCTTACCTCTACCACCCCAAACCCTAAAATCATCCATACCTCTACCCATCAATACATCCTAAAACCACTTACTTTCAAATACCCTTACCCATCCCTTAACCCTAAAAATATCCTTACCCTCTTTACTTTCAGCAATCTCTTAATGCTAAAATTACCCTTTGCTCTACTGACTCCTTAGCACCTAAAATACCCTTATCTCCTTTAAAACTGCCAACCCCTTAACCGTTATAATTACAATCACACCCCCTGACCTCTGCCTGCAGCTTGACGCCTAATTCTTACATAACATTAAAATAACATTAAGAAAAAAAGGACCTGCAGAGTAAAAGTCTGCGAAGTAAAGGTACGAAGGGTAAAGGCACGTGCAAAATAAAAACTATAAAGTAAAGGTTATACATTTTTTATATATTTGTATTTTATTTCCTAATGGATGAAGCATACCTGCATCTAGGGCAATGCCCAACAAATGGTGTCATTGGAGTGGCATATTCTAATGCGGTAGGTTTTTAGTTGCAACATCTAACTGTATACTCAATTAGAGTAAAGGTAGTTTTTAAAGCTATGCAGCAGAATGAATGTGTGTTACCCATGGAAGAGGTTTATGTGTCACTAGTCTCTTGAGTGGCTAACGAACGAGTTACTTACCTTCGGTAACGACTTTTCTGGTGGATACATTAGCTACCTGTGGATTCCTCACCTAATGAATACTCCCATGGCGCCAGCATTCGACGGAAATCTTCTTCCTAGTCTCTGCACGTCGACGAGGACGTCACTCTAGCCCACGCGACGCCGTCTGACGTCATACAGGCAATAAGAGGTCCTCGACGACGTGCCGACGTCAGTACCAACATTTTTTATGTGAATGAGAACAACAACCCAATGCAATGAAAGAGCAAGGCAACATCCCATAACCTTGTAAAATACACAATATTGCAACGAATAGCTGTAAATTTAATATAACGAACAAATATATGCAAATCATGTATGTACACAAAGATATATACATATATATATATACAGATAAATATACACAAGTATCCATATATACAACATCTATTGCAACCTTGAAGACCAAGAGGAGCGCACTCAAGGATTACTTGGTAAGACCAGAAAGGCAACGGGGAGGCGGGTGGGACTGTGAGGAATCCACAGGTAGCTAATGTATCCACCAGAAAAGTCGTTACCGAAGGTAAGTAACTCGTTCTTCTGATGGATACAACTACCTGTGGATTCCTCACCTAATGAATAGAGTCCCAAAGCAGCACCACGCCCGGTGGCGGGTGCCTAAATGGTCAAACCAAGAAATCCTGCAGCACTGACCGTGCAAAATGGCCGTCCCTTCTCACCTCAGAGTCCAAACAGTAATGTTTCGCAAAAGTGTGAAGGGACGACCAAGTTGCGGCCTTGCAGATGTCGACCACAGGAACACCTCTGGCCAAGGCCGAAGTGGCCGACTTAGCTCTGGTGGAATGAGCTCTAATGCCCTCAGGAGGATCCTTCTTTGCCAAAGAGTAACAGATTTTAATGCAAAGAACCACCCACCTGGAGAGTGTTCTCTTGTGGACTGCCTTTCCTCTCCTCTTGCCCACGTACCCGATGAACAGCTGATCCTCCAGCCTGAAATCCTTTGTTCTATCAATAAAGAAGCTCAATGCCCTCTTTGGGTCCAGACAATGCAGTCTTTCTTCCTCTTTAGAAGGATGAGGCGGAGGATAGAACGTGGACAAAGTAATTGTCTGAGCCAAATGGAAGGGTGAAACAACCTTCGGGAGGAAAGCAGCCTTGGTCCTCAACACCACCTTATCCCCATAAAAAGCTGTATAAGGGGGCTTTACCGATAAGGCCTGCAACTCACTCACTCTCCTTGCAGATGTTATAGCTACCAGAAAAACTGTTTTTATAACCAAATACCTTGAGGGGCAAGAATGCATAGGCTCGAAAGGGGACCCCATAAGGAAAGTCAGGACCAAGGACAAATCCCATTGCGGCATAACAAATGGTTTTGGAGGATATTTATTTAGAAGACCTTTCAAGAATCTGATAACAATAGGGGATTTAAATAACGATGGTTGGTCTGGAAGACAAATGAAGGCTGACAAGGCCGACAAATAACCCTTAATGGTAGCCACTGCACAACCTTTCTGCGCTAGAGACAGAGCAAAAGACAAAACGTCCGATAGATGAGCATGTAAGGGATCAATCTGCCTCTCTCCACACCACGCAACAAATTTAGACCACCTATTAGCGTAGATAAATTTAGTGGAGTGTCGCCTGCCCGCTAATATAACATCCACTACATCAGGCGGGAGAGAGAAGGAACTCAGGTTGCCCCGTTCAATCTCCAGGCATGTAGGTGCAGACTCTGGAGGTTGGGGTGTAAAACCTGCCCCTGCAACTGCGAGAGGAGGTCTGCCCTGAAAGGGAGACGGAGCGGAGGGCACATTGAGAGTTGGAGAAGGTCGGAGTACCACACCCTCCTTGGCCAATCCGGAGCTATTAAGATGACTAGCGCCCGGTCTTGGCGAATCTTCCTCAATACTCGAGGAATCAAGGGTATGGGAGGAAACGCGTAAAGCAACTGGCCGCACCAGGTTATTTGAAACGCGTCCCCCAACGCTCCCTGCATCGGATACTGGAAGCTGCAGAATAACGGACAATGCGCGTTCTCCAGAGTGGCAAACAGATCTACCCGAGGAAACCCCCACCTTTGGAAGATCAAACGGGCTTGATCTGGATGGAGACGCCACTCGTGGTCTGCCGAGAATTGGCGACTGAGACCGTCCGCACGTACATTCAAGACCCCGGCCAGATGATTTGCTACCAAGCAAATCTGATGGTCCTTTGCCCAGGACCATAGTCGAAGAGCTTCTCTGCAGAGAAGGTACGACCCTACTCCTCCCGGTTTGTTTATGTACCACATCGTGGTAGTATTGTCTATCAGGACCTGTACCGACTGACCACGAAGGGAAGGGAGGAAGGCCTTGAGAGCCAGACGTACAGCCCGTAACTCTAACAGATTGATATGAAACATCTGTTCCTCTGGAGACCAAAGGCCTTTGATCTCCAGATCCCCCAGATGAGCTCCCCACCCTAGAGTGGAAGCATCAGTTATGACCGTGGCCACTGGTGGCGACTGCGCGAACTGCTTTCCTTGTGAAAGATTGTTGCTCGCAATCCACCACTTCAAGTCCACAGCAGCATCTCTGGAGATCTTGACAGCACCTTCTAGATCTCCTTTGTGTTGAGACCACTGCCTTCGGAGGCACCACTGAAGAGCCCTCATGTGCCAGCGAGCATGCGTGACCAACAGAATGCAGGAGGCAAACAGACCGAGCAGACGAAGGACCTTGAGGACTGGAACTCCCGCTCCATTTCGAAACATTGGAACCAATTCCTGAATATCTTGAATCCGCTGAGGCGGAGGAAAGGCTCGACTCAATGTTGTATCCAGTACTGCCCCTATGAACAGGAGGCGCTGAGAGGGCTCCAGGTGAGATTTGGGCTAGTTCACCGAAAAACCCAGGTCGAACAACAACTGAGTCGTTGACTGCAGATGATGCGACACAAGCTCCGGAGACTTGGCTTTGATCAACCAGTCGTCCAAGTAAGGGAATACTGCTATCCCCTTCCTTCTGAGCTCTGCCGCAACCACCGACATCACCTTCGTGAAGACTCGAGGTGCTGAAGTAAGACCAAACGGAAGGACCGCAAACTGATAGTGCTGCGATCCTACCACAAACCGGAGATACTTCCTGTGTGACTTGAGTATCGGGATATGAAAGTAAGCATCCTGCAAGTCGACAGACACCATCCAATCTTCCTTGTTCAACGCCAAAAGCACCTGAGCTAGGGTCAGCATCTTGAACTTTTCCTGTTTGAGGAACCAATTCAAGATCCTCAGGTCCAGGATTGGTCTCAACCGACCATCCTTCTTGGGAATCAGGAAATACCTTGAGTAACAACCTCGACCCCTTTCCTGCTCTGTGACCAACTCCACCGCGCCCTTTGAAAGGAGGACTTGTACCTCCTGTTCTAGCAACAGGAGGTGTTCTTCTGAACAATAAGATGGCCGAGGCGGGAAGGGGGGCGGGAACTCCCGAAAGGGAAGGGTGTAGCCTTTTCCCACAATACTGAGAACCCAAGTGTCCGTTGTAATAGTCTTCCACTTGCGGAGAAAATGCTGTAATCTTCCCCCTACAGGAGAGGAGTGAGTGGGAAATGGTGGAAGCCTAAGGCTGCTTTCCCTGCTGCACCCCTCCAGAGGACGAGGAAGAGGCAGAGTGCTGCTGAGAGGCTCCTCTGGTGCGGGCCCTACCCCTCCCTCTAAAAGATCTATAGGGATGGGAAGAGGCAGGTTGCTGGAATTTCCCCCGAAAGGAGGAGGAGGAAGAGCCACGCCCAAATCCACGAAACCTCCTGAAAAATCTGGAAGAGGCAGAGGAAGAAGGAGCTTGGAGTCCTAACGATTTGGCTGTGGCCCTGCTCTCCTTAAATCGCTCCAAGGCCGAATCAGCCTTGGCCCCAAACAGTTTGTCCCCATCAAAAGGGAGATACAATAGGGTTGACTGCACATCCGCAGAAAACCCCGAATTACGGAGCCAGGCCTGTCTCCTTGCCACCACAGCGGTGCCCATTGCTCTGGCCACCGAGTCGGTCGTGTCCAGCCCAGACTGAATAATCTGGGTCGCGGCAGCCTGGGCGTCCGAAACAACATCCAAAAGACCCCGGGGAAGCTCCGTAAATGATGAGGAAATGTCATCCATCATAGCATGGATATATCTCCCCAGAATACAAGTTGCGTTGGTGGCCTTCAACGCCAGACTGCAGGACGAAAAAAAATTCTTGGACTGCGCATCCAGTTTCTTCGAGTCCCTGTCCCCAGGCACTGTCGGGAAAGAACCAGGCGCTGATTTAGATGAACAGGAGGCCTGCACCACCAAGCTCTCCGGCGTAGGGTGTCTAGAAAGAAAGCCAGGGTCAGATGGTGCAGCTCAATACCTCCTGGCCACAGCCCTATGAACCGCTGGGGAAGATACTGGTCTCTTCCACACCTCTAGCACCGGATCCAGCAAAGCGTCATTAAACGGCAAGAGAGGCTCCGCCGCAGCTGAGGCCGGATGTAGCACCTCTGTCAGAAGATTCTGCTTTGCCTCTGCCACCGGCAAAGGTAGGTCCAGAAAGTTAGCTGCCTTCCGTACCACAGCGTGAAAGGAAGCAGCCTCCTCCGTGTATTCCCCTGGAGACGAAAGATCCCACTCAGGGGAAGTGTCCAGCCCACTGGCTGTATCCAGACCATGCAGTCCATCCCCAGAGTCCTCTAGTTCTCCTTCCTCCAGGACTCGTTGGTACTCCTGCTCCTCTAATAAACGGAGAGCACGTCTCCTCGAATGAAGCCTCTGCTCGATACGAGGAGTCGACATGGCCTCCGCCGAAGTCGAAGATCGGCGCCGATCCCCAGAAGCAACCGACGCCGCGTCCGGCGCCACAGGTAACTTCGGCGCCGATGAAAGAGCAGGATGTAGAGAACACGGAGCTGATGGACCCACCAGAGTCACAGGACGAAATCCCGACGTCGATGGGATGGAAATCTCCGGGGCCAATCCCTCTGAAGCCACCGGAGCGGCCACCGGCGCCGACACCGGCGCCGATCCCACGTTCCCAAAAGGGAGAAAGGGCATAAAGGGTGCTGGCCGTAGAGGCGCAGGATCACCCAATGAAAAGGCCAAAGGGCCAGCCGGAGCACCCCCTGGAGCCATCTGTTGGAAGATGGTATACATCGCATTTAGGAATGCGGTACTATCGGCTCCAGGGGTGGGAAAAGCCGGATACTGGGGTGCCTGTATCGAAGGCGACCCCGACGCCGGCCTCGACGTCTGTGACACCGGAGACAACACCAGAGGCTGCACCACTTCAATCACCGACGCCTGTCCAGGTGAAGTCGGTGACGCCGGAGAGGGCAACGGCGTCGACGGATGCGGCATGACCGTGGGACTGACCTCCCAAGTCCTCCGTCGCCGATCCGAAGACCTGGAACGAGTCTCCTTGCTTGAATGGCGCCGTGAATCTCTACGGCGCCGGGAGTCTCGATGACGCCGATGCCTTGGCGAAGAAGACTTCTTGTGATGTTTTTCTTTCTTCGACTTCGCCATAAACAACTTAGCCTCACGTTCCTTGAGGGCCTTTGGATTCATGTGCTGGCATGAATCGCAAGTCGAGACGTCGTGGTCGGAGCTCAAACACCAAAGGCAGTCGGAGTGAGGATCCGTAACTGACATCTTGCCCCCACACTCACGACAAGGCTTAAAACCAGACTTTCTCTGCGACATTATTACTGCAGAGAAGGACTACGCAGCAAAAAATACACTGTAACCACGAAAGTAACAGTTGCTCCCTCGAAGAGAACCGTTTCGAATGCACGGAAAAAAGGGAACCTACGTCGGCACGTCGTCGAGGACCTCTTATTGCCTGTATGACGCCAGACGGCGTCGCGTGGGCTAGAGTGATGTCCTCGTCGACGTGCAGAGACTAGGAAGAAGATTTCCGTCGAATGCTGGCGCCATGGGAGTATTCATTAGGTGAGGAATCCACAGGTAGTTGTATCCATCAGAAACTACCTCCTTCTTGTCTGTGTGCATGCCAGTGTACATTGTTGTGTACCGGGATATGTCTGGGCTGTTAGAGGAAGAAATGGGCACAGCCCCTAAGGTCTCCCTTTGAACCCACATTCCAATGAATAATCTATGGTACTTTATATATTTTTACATACTTTGCCAGGAAAAGTGGAACAGCACACACTCCGCAGAAGGCCTCCAGACTATCAGGCATCCAGTACTGGAAAGTCTGTCTATCTCACTGTTGGACTGGATGAGGATATCGCGGTTCCCCGAATCCCACTAAAGTCAGGAGGAAGTTTAAACACATTCTCCACACTACTCCTCTCCTCTTGAACGTTCCATTCTTGGAAGACTGTTTTGCCAGAAAGCCTCTTGAAAGAGATATTCAATCTTCCTTCAGAAAAGGTTTCCCAAAGAAAATTAAAAAGGGGAACACCAGTTTAAATATATATATTTCTTATTTTTATATCAGCAGTCCATCAGCAGATGGAAACAGTAAATGGAGAAGGACTCTCTCCAATAATTGCCTCTGGAGGCAGCATTGCCATGTACAATTATACCAAAGAGAAGGGCTGATACAGAAGATGCTGCACATGAACATATATAACTACCCTCTTATTCTATTGAAATTTGTATTGTTGTTTTATGAGAACAAGTAAACAGATTATGCAGCATATATCAAACATCAATGAATTATGGTTTTTGACATGAAGTATTAAAGTATATTTACTCATCTGTTACTGTGATAACAGGTGCTAAACTATAGAACGGAGTGATGCAGAGTAAAATGGTATAAAACCAAAGATGCCTATGTACTTTGAGTTGCATGCATGCCAGAAAAGTGGGAGGATGTATGCCCAGTGATGTGGAATTCCTATCGCCTGACGCCAGGGACATATTGTTCTCATGTTTATTTTGTCCTTGGGACAAGTAGAGCCAAACCCCTGCAGCACAAACCCTTTGGCTGCCATTTTACAGAGAAGGGAATTGTCTGCAGTTAAGGTAATATGCGAGTCCATGTGTTAATGCTGTTCGAACTTGTATTTATGGTTCCTTAATGAAAAGCCTTCTTTATTAGGGTAAACGCTGTAAATAAACGTTTTGAGGTCACACTGCACTACTGACAGTGGTTCCAGTAGTTAAAAAAAAAAACTAAAACAAAAAAACAAAAAACAAAAAAGAAAGTGTGCACACATTTGAAAAGATTAACAATGAGGCTAAGTATAATGCTCCCAGAATGTTCTCCATTTAGATGCAAATGTTTGCTGAAGGTTATAAGCAAGAGTGATGATTCTTTATGGAAGTAGGAAAAATATTGTTTCCCTACTATGAAATTTTAGGTGCTATTTCTTTGAGGCATCATTTAGTAAAATGTGTTGATGCATACTAGTATTTCCAAAAAATATCCCTAATGGAAAATCAGTGTAACCATTTTCAACAAGATTATGAGAAGCATGAAAATAAACAAGTACTGGTTAAGCCAACAGATCTAACATTTCTTTTGTGAGACTTTTAATTTTGTCAACACGCGTCTTGTTTTGACATGTCTTTTTTAACACTTTATTGTTGTGGGAGCTGCCAGGCCCTCACAGTTGTAACAAACAATGGCAAAAAGAAAAAAAGTTTTTGGTCTCAAAAAGCACACATTGCCACCAATGTTGTAACAAAGGCCCTGCAGCCCCCTACCAGGGGGCCCCCTCAGCACAGCACCTGCCCTGAGTGAGCCTGGAGTCTGTTCTTTGCAAGGGGGAGGAGGGGGCCTCCAGTTTCGTTACACCACTGATTTCCACAGTAGTTCCTGGCACTGGACAAAACTACTTTGTGTGCCAATATGCTCCTTGTGAAACAGCAGAATGCAATCACTCACATTAAAGCCACTTGATAGATAGAGAGAGAAATAGAAGTTTAAAAAAACCAAAATGTCTTTGTTAACGCCAGACCTAATTAGGGACCCAATTCTTAAAGAAAGTCACAAAAGTGCACCCCTGGAATACGTCTTTGAATTAGTGGCTTTTATGAATTCACAAGAATACAGAAGTAGACCAGGAAATCGTACTCCTAGAAAAAGCTTTTGAACTGTATTTTAGCACGAGCAAATATCCATGTGTAGATTTGCTCATGTGAAAATCTATTGAGCGTTTACAAGTTCACTTTCCCTCCAATCACTTTTTCCCCCCAAACCCTAGAAGAACTTTTACTTCTGCCACTGTCGAGAGTAAATTTCCAACCTTTCTCATTATGGGAAAAGATTAGAGAAGAGCTGGTGAAAATCCTTAAAACATGCACGTTAGTAGGTTTGCAGACCCAAAGGCATTCCAACCCTGGAACTATTGCTTACTGCTTCTTCCAGTGATACCGGTTGTTAAAGGTTCTCACCCTTTTTATTGGTCCTCACTTGAGGCTTGGGCCTGTAATTCTGGTTCTGGGCCTTCTGGGCCTTTAACAACCGTCATATCCCTTGGCAATGAGCTATAACATATTCTGCCAGTAATTCACCAATGTGCACAATTACTACATTGGAATCTTCTGCTGGTGGGCAAATGCTTTCCATACACAGCTATAAGAAAATCAGATGTATCTGGTCAGGCTGCGGTTGGTTAAAAAGTGAATACTATCACACAAGTGCAGTATATCATAACTGTGTAGTGTCCAAGCTTCTCTGTTTCCAAGCGGACAGTTACATTTCATAGAGTTCTCTTCTTTAGAAAGAACTTAACTGAACACTGGTTAAACATGGAACATTGTTCATGGCATGCTTGTCTAATCAGAAACTAAAATACTTAACAGCTCATCCTTAAATTTGTCATCAAGAAGTACAGAATGACATCATGACAAACTTGAAAAATTTAAACTAGCAGGTGCACTGTTAAAAAATAGTACTGCATAAAAAAAGCTAAGCATTTTTTCGGTAAACTCATGTGTACTGATTATACCATCATTTTAAGACAGCTAAAATGGCCCTGGTAGTAAAACAGTGCAGGAACCCAGAGACAAACGGAGTTGTGGTGATCTACAGGGGACTAGCTTTACATATTCACATAGATAGAACCAGTGTTCCTGAATTGTGAATGATGACTAAATAAAGAGTTGGTTGCTTCTGTGTCACTATAGGTGCACAAGGTAACAATAGTGTGTAGTAATAAAAACTAGTGATATATCAAGGCGCTGTGTACATGTATAAAATGGGAAAAGGGTGTGAAATATTTGGAGTATGGCCTCAAAGCTGCTATCTGAAGCAGAGTGAAAACTTTCAGGAAAGAGTATACGGAGTAAGAGAGCATCCAAAATAAACCCTTACTACGGAGAAAAATTGTGCTGGGCAGTTGCTCTGGCCCTTACTTGCTAGGAGATACAGAAAGATGCCTGTATTTATTGTTTTCCAGATTTCGCAGAGGAACCCTTAGATTGAGGACTGTGGGCTCCAATCCCAAGTAGATTGGTCGCATGAAGTACAGGAAGGGTTATGCATCTGGCAAAGGACTGGAGATCAACAGCCAAGGCCTGACTTGCACACATCAGACAAGAGTACATATTTAATATCTGTTCTGCCTGAACCTCTGTATATGTTGTGTTTAACTTAGAAGGAAGGAAGGTTGTGTAGTGATCCCGCTAACTAGTACAAGATAAAATAATTCCCTATAGACTTCTGCTCTCAATATGCAACATGCAAAATAAGACATATGGAGTGCATTATGCAAAGTGTCTTGGGGTCACAAAGGGTGTGTGCGTCGACTTTCTCTGGCCCTAGGGCATTTCTGTATTACAAAAGATCTCACCGACACTTCCATGGTTCCTTATGTATCATGGATCGCACCACCACTAACTGTTCGCCAATATGATTCCAAAGGGACGAGCCTTTATTTGAATGGTGGAGGTCTGGCCCTATGCAAAGAAGAACATTCTTTGCCCCTGTGCCCAATCTTTATTAAAGATAGAAACAGTCATGTGGGCCCCAGGAGTCCCCTTGGCAAGGGGCACTACAGGCCTCAGCAACCCCTCTCAGGCAATCCCCTGCAATCACTCAGTACACACACTAACAGGAAGTTTTTGATTCTCCTTTGAAATGGAGGCCGGGTTGCCACTGGCATTGAAAGGCAGACCCACGGCTTCATTCACCCGGCCTGTCTTTCAATAATACACGGTTTAAAGTGCAGGCGTGTATTCGTGCTGTAATAGGGTTGACAGTCCTGGTCACACATTTAAGGATGCGCCACAGCGCGGTGCAGAATAGTGGCCCTGGAGTGGTGCTGAGTAGCTAAGATGTTCCCATATGCTGAAACTCTAACTGACTGCTCAGCTGGGACTTGTGAGTGACCAAATGGAGTCTGCTGTGAGTTTTTGGCTCCATGTGCGTGACTGGCTTGGTGGGCAGTAATAGGGGCTATGTTTTGGCGGTGCGCTTAGTGCCTCAGTATATATAAATAAATATAATTTGAGCAAGAAATTGTAAAAGGTGACAGGATGGAAAAGGGTGGCATTACAAAAGCCAGTCATTCAAATGTGGTCATCACCACTGTAAACACTTGTGGCTTGTTTGGATGGATCAAGCGCAGTTATCAAAGAGAAATGACATAACTCACAAACCAAAAAGGTAAAACTATAAACACCAGTAACGGAAACAGGACAAGTTTCTTAAAATGTAATTTTGTGTTACATGCTTAAATATCAAACACTTAGGCTGCTGCAAAGCCCTGGAGCAAAAACAGGGTACAGAGATGAGGGAAACAGGAAAGGCAAAGACATGCGAGAAGGTAAACATAGAAAAGAAATTGGCAACATGTTACTTTGACAGTTTACTACTGAAAGACACAATATTTCAAAAAACATACCTTTGATTTATAGTAAAGATCAACTCCAGAAATGCGCCTATCTCGTTCCATCAAGTGCCACTGGTACGGCAGCAATGCCACTCTCTTTTCCTACATCAAAACAAGTAAAGCAATCACAGTGACAATCGGGTCCTCTGAACCAATAGTCTGATCATTCAAATTTAATAAGTTTGTTTTCCTACCCAGGACCATCTAACCTACGTAAATGTCTGTTGTAGAAGCAGTAGAAAATGGGATAAATTTCACATTTCTGGCTAGAACAGAACCTAAGCATAAGCAAGGAAAGCGATGTGCCCAAAGCTTGACAGATATTTTTCCCTTTCAAAAGTAACAGATCAAATCACCTTTCAAACAACAATGGATTGGTTACGATTAACAGTACGCAGCAGGAAAATTATTTTAGAAAACAATAAATACACACATACATATATATATACATATACACACAAAAACACACACACACAGACACAATAATAAAATCCAAAATCGCTAATAAAACCAACGGTTACGGACGTGATAGTTAGGATCTGAATTTACCAGTACAAAACCTTAGAAATTCAGCAGTTATACTTAGCTGAGGTAACTATAACTTGCGCACCCGTAATGCACTGATTACGACTTCGCATATTACATCACTCCTGACATGAATGGATCAGCGGATCTCGGGAAACGTAAAAGTATAAAAATAACTAAGTTTGAAGGTATTTGAAGCCCATTTTTAGGTTCAGCGCACAAGCGATTCGACTTATTGTAAATATTGTGGGCTTTTAACCACGCCCATCACCTTCGTAAAACACTTGACATCATTGGTAAATGCTTCACATCTTTCCCGGCTTGAGGCTGTTTTTGTCACGCCTTGCAGACTGCCCCTGTTGCCGATATACTTCAGCATGGGTGAACAATTTTTTTTTTCTTCTTTTGACCCTCTCCTTCATGCTGCATGGTGGCCATGGGGCTCACAGCATGTATAGGCACAACAGCGTGAACTCGATCAGCTGTATTGGAGTGCTTTTCTGGTGGCTCTCCCCCTAAAACACTACAAATTGGTAAATGCTTTACGTAAAACAGAAATCCTCAAAGCGAAAGTGGCTCTCCCAGCAGAGAGCTGATACTACAATATTCATGGCACTCAGGAAACTTAGGACAGTGGGACCACCACCAAAACGTTCAGCACAAAGTGTTCTGTCTACATCATCACTGGGTCCCCACACTAGGTTAGGAGGGACCCGAAAATAATAACCCCTTCCACCATTCAGTGTCTTTTTAAGTGCTTTCATAGCTGGAAGTTTTACAGCTGGGAATAGCTTGTGTTTTAAGGGCCTTGTTTGTAATATCATTGCTATAGGCATGCTACCCCTGAAAATGTGTAATGCACTATGCCCTCCAGGGGCTAAATATATGGTTACACTGCATTATTTAATGCCATTTTATTTTTGTGTGGTTATGCCATTTAGGGGCTAAATATATAGTTACATGACGGTTTTTCTTACAAATTATATTTTCATTGTGGTGTCTTATAGGGGCTGTTCTAAGCATTAGTCATATCAACATACTAAAATATTTGTGGCACGGAAACTTGTCCCATAATGCTTTGCGGGCATTACTTTTACAAAGCATTTTTGCTCATAACTCAGCCTGTGGTGGTCCTAGGACAATGGGACCACCTTTAAAATGCACTTTCTACATCATCTCTGGATCCCCACACTAGGTTAGTGGGGGACCCCAAAATAACCCCTCCCACCACTCAGTGTCTTTTAAGCTTTCTCATGGCTTGAACGTTTGTTTTACAGGCCGTGCTTGTAATATCACTGCAGTAGGCCTGCTAGTCCTAAAAACACCTTTTAAGTAAATGGTTACACTGCATTTTATTCTCCTGTTTCATGGGTTATGCCCACTAGGGTATAACAATATAGTTACATAACCATGTTTCTTACAAGTGATATTTTTGTTATGGTGCCCTCTAGGGGCTGTTTTGAGCATTACAGTCTAATGCCAAACATTTATGTCTGATGAAGGTTTATACGATTGAATTGTATATGTTGTAATAATCTCTCCTTATTACAATTATGACCATGATTCAGGCCAACTTAACATCCTTATTATACTATGACTGTTTGAACACTCCTGATATGTTTGAGTGAGCCTTCTAGTTTATTTCTCCTCTGTGGATGCCTTGTGTCTTTTTTGGAGAATTGTGTTAGCCAGCTAGCAACTTTGATGGTAAGGTGGTGAAAATAGTATTCTATTGGAATTAGCATGGCAGACTTTAATTAGGATGCTAAATGGCAACATTTTCATTTTGTGTTGCAGATAGAGGAAAAAGGTAAATGAAAGTGCCTTAGTTATAAGCAGGGCCACTGTAATTATATGGCAGGAAAAAGGCAAAATGATGAGGCAGGGTTGACATAGGTATGTGGCAGGAAGACTCCAGTTGTCAACTTACAATTACAATAGCTCTAACTAAAGCAAATACGAGATCTATTGCATTGCAAGTGTCTGTTACTTATTTACCACAACTATACAACGTCCAGGGGGTCAAGAAACCTCTTTCCCTGATCCCCTCATCTAAATTCAGTCAAGATTTCAACCCCAGGGACCATTTCCTTATGAAATAACATGGGGGCCGCCTATCAGGTTGCAGCCAGCCAATCCTTTTCCCTGTGGCACATGGATCCCCGGTGGATCCGTGGAGAATCCGCGGTGCCAGATATCTATATTTTTTGGCCTTAAGTTACTCCAAAACGGATTTACACCAAACCACCAAAAGCACAATCTGCTGACCAGGATCTATCTTCCTGTCAATTCTGGCATAATTCTGTTCAGCAGTTTGGGCTGTAGGCGTGTCTAAAGGGCCTATGGAAAAATTATTGGGGAAAAGCGTGTTTTAGGAACCCACACCCTTTTTTTCGGCCCCTGCTTGACGGATCACCCAGAAACTTTCAAAACAGAAGCTAAACTGACCAAAGTATATGTTTTGCAAATTTCGTGAAGATTAGTCAAGCGGTGGCAAAGTTATAGGCAAAACAAAAAATGCTCCGTCTATAGAAACTAGGTCATAACTATAACTACCCTACTGCCACTAGGATGGAGATACACACACACACACACACACACACACACACACACACACACACACACACATTAACAAATCTGCAGCAATCACAGTGATGAGCTGCAGATTATTGGCTGTTACTTTGACTATAATAGTTTTTGCCCCCTTTTCCATTGCCCAACAGATCCCACAGTTCATCCAATAGACCCTGCAGTATCAATCTGTGACATGTGCTTGATTCTTTCTTCTCGCTGTACTGAATGCATGCAGGTGGTATCCATGTCTATTATCAAAGCCAAAATTGTTTGCAAAATGATCACATCGCCCACCTTTCTTTTTCCACTATTCTTTCCGCAAAACTGTATATATCTGCGACTTTGTGATGACATCACTGCCTAGAGAACCTTTGGTTCCCTCTTAACAAGGTGCCTCCCTTTCCGGTTTAAGAGGAACCACCCTAGCTAACAATTAACATATACCTTTCATAGTTTACTTGAAAGCTCGCTTACTAAATTGGCGGGATGGGGGAAACTGAGTTGAGGGTTACAGTAGCAAGCAGATGAAGGGTAGTAGACCATCCTGCACTGACATCGGTATGTGGAGCCCACCAGAATGCTGAGTACCAGCTTCCTCCAACATTCAAACTGACCCATAATGTAGGCCACTAGAAAAAAGCAAACATGATTTTTCCCACAGAATTGTAATACTGACATACAATAGATATGTGTATTCACCCTTTTAAAGAGGTGCCAGTTTTTTGAGATACAATAAACACCACCAGCTGATTGGGTGCAAGCTCCCATTTGCAGCAGGAAGCAGGACATAGAACTTAGGGTGGAAGGTAAGACAGACTCTGCTCTTAAAGCAGCAATTACTTAGAGAGGGTAGTCAGGCTTCAGAAGACACCATAACATGCTGCAACTCTTTTTGTGGTCTTATGTCCTGAATCCTTATGTACCTCCTTTTGAGAAAGGCACATAATAAATATGAAATGTTCTCACTATTGTTCTGCAGGACAGTTTGCTAACAGAAAGGGATACTCTAAGGTGTCATGCAGAAGAACACACAGTAAATCTGAAACTGGAGACTACTTCTAAAACTACTGGGGTGAACGGAATACACGAAACACATCTTTCAAAAAGTGAGTACATGTAGATGTATTTTTTTAAGAACGCAACACTATCTAGCTTTTACACAGTTATTTTACTCTGGCAGGTACAAAGGACTGTATTAATAAAACAAAGAGAATAAACTGAAGCCCCTGTGCCTCCAAATAAGACAATATCATTATTCATAAATAACCATCTTCTGCATGGTCGCAGTTATTTTCGAGAAACTATGAAAATATCACTTTGACTATTTTTGTAACAATGTGTATTTAAATATAAAACAGGAATATCAACTAACACTACATCCCTCATAATCCATCTTTAATCACAAGCTGTATAATTTGCCTATTTAGGCCACATAATTGTTGCTTAGCTAGGCCCTTCTCTGCCACACACTTCTAATGAATGCCTATAACAGAAACCAAGGCAACAGACGTTAGTGAAAAGGTCCAATCTCATCGGTAGTCTGTGAGTGGCTGTTCTGTGCGTCGCTCATCCTTCCTACAAGTGTATGCCAATTCTGTGCATCCCCAGAACAGGCTGCATTACACTCTACACTCCATTTCCTCTCTCAGAATCTAACTACACCTTTTGAGATTCACTGAGTTTCTATCTTCACTTTCAGCCCTTTACAGTGATTCACTGTATTTCTGCTAATTTTACACTACACAAATATTACTTACATACAGTTATGTGGGTTATAGTTCTGTGTTCCTGTCTTCCCATATCTACTGGTCTTGGCCACCTTAACCCAGTGTCTTGCCAGTTCTTTACACATGTAACCCAGTATTAGGCAGTTATTAGGGAACACCTACCACTGAATAGCAGTTCTAAGACCCTTACCCGCTCTCAGGCAGTTCTATAGCGCCTCAACCAGCATCTGGCAGGTCTCTGCCCCCTTGCTCATGTAGACTAAAGGTGATCTCCCTTCGCAAAACTGTTCCCGGCATGTTCTGCCCACCTAAACAATGTCTGGCAGTTTTAGGCTCACACCCACCCTCTCTGCCAGTTCTGGGCACAAACTGTCTGGCAGTTTTACGTATGTACACACACTGTATCCTTCACACTTTGGTGGCTCCCTCTATGCACCCACTGCCTTTTGTTAAGTTTCTGATATATAATATATATTTTCACATACATATATATATACACACACACATATACATACACACACACACAGCGTTTAGCAGCAGCTATACATGCACACTCAATGTGTCTCCTCTGCCACGTACACCCCATTTACACACCAAGAGCCACACTTCATGGGTTAGACTAATGCATTTTAATGCCGATGTCCGCGGCATTGCTTTAAAATGCTATCGCACGCATACTAGCCTCTCTATCTGTGTTGTATGACAAGGCACTTCTGCTAGAGCAGTGGCGCGGCATGCATATTGTAAAACCGGTTGCTCATACTTCGGACTCAGGAACATGTGTGAACCAGGCCAAAGGCTACCATAGATACTAGTCACCCAGTCTGGGCCCAGCTTGTTTTCTTAGACTGGCGCACTCACAGTAGTTACATAGTAACAAAGAGTCTGACAAGCAGAATCCCCCTCTTCTCATGTGGCAGCCTGAATCAACATCGCAGGCACTTCACTTGGATGACTGCACTGCAGGAGATGCATCCATGATCATATAGTCTGGGTTTATACCCAGAGTTATATGCAAACATTTCACAGCGCTGCAAACACCTAAACACTTGACGCTGGTTTTGCCCCTTTGGTGACGACAGTTTTTGTTTAATTATTTATTTTTTATAGGGGATTGCCTCCCCCCCCCCCCAAACCACACACATGCCACGGGCATTTTGTCACTTCCAACTGCAGCGCTATTAAACTGTTGCTGCAGTGCAGATACCAAAATGTCTGCCAGCAAAACAAAACATGGCACACCGTCTGCATACCCCTGGGGCTTGTGATGGTGTGGGCCATAAACACCTGACCTTCTACCATCCACTGCTGGAAGCCAAGCAGCCCCCCCCTCCCTCCTCAGTCCCTGCATCTCGACTGGTAGCTGTTGCCAGGTGAGGAAAGTCTGCTTAGCAGCTGTGTGAGACCACAGCCAGTTGGCTCCAGCCTTTAGCACTGGAAACCCAAGCACCATAAGTGCCCCGTGCTTTTGCAGTCTGTCTTTATGACAGGCATGAGGGAGCACTTGCACTCACTCCTTGAACACCCAAAAACATTTTTTTAAATAAGTTGGAACAAATGTTATTATAGAGGTTATAGAACCTGCGGAATGGATTGCTCCTTTGGTTGTAGGTAAATGGGCAAACTGTTGTGCTCGCCTCTGTATAGATCTGAGAAACTTAAATGACAAAATACTTATTGACATATTTACTTTGCCCAATGCAAGTTCTTATCCATAACCAAAGGAGTCAAGTAGTTTTTGTCTTTTGATTCAGCCTCAAATTACCACCAGATAAAACTTCATGCTACATGTAAAAATTATAAAGGTTTCGTCTTTTGGATGTTTTCATTTTCTAAGGATTCCATTTGTGTTGGGTTCAGCTGCCACTGTATTTGTATAAGACAGAACATGACTATCAGTTAGCAAAAGGTGTTGGGGGTGTGGCTTGATGCTGAACATGGCACATGCACCTTAAAGAGCTGTCAGCAAGACAGCCCTGAGATCCTGCATCATCCTGTCTTGGGACAAGCACTTTCTGGCCCATTTTCTGCCCCAAATTGGGGCCAGGAACTGGGAGAGTGTGGGGGAGGGCGCAAAGGTGGAATCTTCTCTAACTGGCTATGCCCCCCCACCTTTCTGCTAAAGTGCCACTATTTGGAATATGATGGCTGTCTGGGAGGCCTGAAAGAAAGGACTAAGCGTTGCAGAGGTGATGCCTGCTCGCCAGCAAGGGAACTGCTGGCAGAGTGGATTTGTGCCAGCCGCTGGAGAGAGTGTCTTGCTCTTACCCGGCTTCCTGGACCAGGTACCTCGGTGGCGAGGCACATCAGTGGAGGAAGTTGGCCCAACTCTCTAGTGGTGCCTGCCAGTGAAGCTTCTGTGGCCAGTAAGTGACGTGGGTGATGCCTGGAGGGGACTATGGCCTCTGTGGATCTTGGACTCAAGGGCCTGGAGACATGGGGTTCCAAGTAATGATATTGATTGAGGCTCCCATTCTGAGGCCCAGGGGAGGCATGCACAGGGCTCTGCGGTCCCGATCAGATTGATGGAAATGGTACTTGGCCTTCTCAGACCACTGTCTGCCTGTGTCAATGATAAAAGGGACCTGTATGTTGTCCACATGAAAGACACATAATCCTGGAGTCTTTGGGGCCTGGAGGGCATATCCCACAGAGCAATATTAACTCTCAATAAGTTTTCTTTTCGGGGGAATATCCGGACAAGGGGAGAGCCACCTCTGTGTGACAATAACAATGTAGGTACCCCACTCACCCTTCATCTGTATATCTCACCGCCTATTCTAAAGCCTTTTCCTTGCCATCTGCTGTAGTGAGTGCAGGGCAGAGGCTGTTTTATGCATTACTCCTTGCATGCCTATTGAATGTGAAACAGCAAAAGACAAATCTAGCCAAATCCCTGAATAAGGGAAGAACAATCAGTTTGTAACATAATTCTCTTCGGCCAACAACCCAATCTCAAACTATCAGATAACTGTGGTGCATATGTATCACCTACTGAGGCGTAGGGCCCCACAGACACCATTTTGCAAGCTAACAGACTCTTGTACTATACTTAAGCAAACAATCAGAGATGTGGGTCTTGATGCATCATTGCTGTGCCAGTGGACTGGTTTACTGAGGCTGAAGGTATAATCTCCTAATTAGACGGCACAATCGAGCACTCAAATTTAATGTCTCTCATTTTACCCTGGGTGAACAGAGACAAGGCTTGCAGTTTATTAGAATATTCCCGGACCATAGAAGGTTTGCCCAGACCCAGAAAAAAAGCTTTAGAGAGGGTTTAAAGCAAGTCTTATGCTCTGAATCTACAGAAAAAGCTCTTATATTTGTCTAAGAGCAAGTTTATTTTCCAGTCAAAATTATTTTTTGTCAATGCACCAGAAGCTGTGGAGGGATACGTCAAACAGAGTAAACACCTATAGGTTGCCCCTCTGCAAACTCACCACCACCCAAGATACAATACAGGACCATAGGGAGAGGATTCACTTCAACCTGCCACTGTTACAGATTATGATTGGGTGCCTCCTCTGGGTATCCTACACCACAGAGCTGAGACAGGCACTGAACCATCAGCCTGATGTGGCGATTTGGGTCGTATTTAGAGCCATATAAGATTACCTCCCCCACTGCTCACTGAGGACTAGATGATAAGTACTGTCAGACTTTAAGAGGCTTCACCCAGCACTAAATGAATAGGGAGGACCTTTGGGCCTGTAAGGTTTACTGCCCACATTCACTCTAATTTTATTGTTGTTGTTGTTGTATTGATCTCTTCTTAATATAAGTTGGGCCCTGGTAAATAAATATACTCAGCGCCGCTCTACTTCCACCAAGTGGATGGCTCTATCACCTATCATCCATGTTTTTCGACTGATGCTTCTTGTTTCAAAGTATAAGGTGGGTTGAGGGAATGTTGACAGTTCTATAATCCCAGGTTTCTGACGTTTACTCCCTCTCTGAAACACCAACTTTTTCCTAAGCATTTGTCATAGCTGAGGAGGTAACATGCAGAGATTGCCGCTTCTAATATCATGAATGTTAACAGCCTTCTGCACCCAGTTAAACGATCCTCAAACTTGCAAAACCTTAAGATGACAAAGTCATAAAGCTCCCGTAGACATATTTTAGACACACTTATGTCAGTGGATCCCAAACTTTTTTGACCCAAGGCTCCCATGACCTCTTGGCCGTTGGCAGCGGCTCCCCATTATGTTACTTTTATTTGGTGGGTGGAGGGATATAAGCCCGGCCTTAGGAGTACTTCAATTTTTCTCCCTGAAAATTATCCAGATGACGCAGATTAAAGTATTATTATAATCATAGATGGAACTAATAAAAATATAACAGTTGTTTAATTAGAAACTTTAATTGGTTAAGTGAGAAACAGTACAAGGGAAACTCTTCAGCACTGGGGTCCGATATGGAATCGTGGGTGTACAAAATACTATTAGGGAGTCAAATGAAAACCCAAGACTAGAAACTTAGTACCCACCAACAGGGACCGAGCTGGCAATGCCCAATATTGCACAGGAGCACACCAGACACTGTGTTAAAATAGTTATTCTAGGAACACACCAGCACATTGTGCCAAATCCACAGAAGTACACCACATCATTACAAAGGGAACCCCTACCAGACATTGGGTCTTTTTTTTCGATTATATACACACCATTCCATCACCAAATGCTGAGATACTAATGGAAGGGGAGCAGAGCTGTTTATAAAACTCTAAACTTTCTACAGGCTAAGTACATGTTAAGAGAAAGACCAACAGAGATGCAAAGGGCCATAACAATTTAGTACACAGGTTTGTTTTTAGCTCTCTTCTAGTGCCTGGTGGTTTTCACCAAAACGTAAATTTTACTGTTTGATTGTTCCATGTTATGTATAGTTTCTGCAATACACTCACAAAAGCGGTTTCCTCTTTGGGTGTTCCTAACTACTAGTTTGCTAGCTCAAGTTTTTTTCTTCAAATAGCGTTCCCTATTGATTAAAGTAAAATCAAACATTTCAGGCAGCAAAAGTATCTGTGCTTTGGACCAGTTCTCTAACAATATTAACATGAATATTAACAACAGACCACCATCTTTAGGTTTGCGTTACGTGCATAGCATCAAGAGAGTGCAACATATATAATCTGGGAGTCCCGTGAGGAAGTTGTTTTGCGGAATAATAAGAAATAATTATATGTAATTGAAGACTTGCATTGGTGCAGAGCGCGCCAGCTGGATAGCCCAGTGAGATAAAAAGCGATGATCTGCAAGTAACATGTTTCAACCTCAGCAAGGCTGCCTCAGCCTTTCATCCTTCCCGGAGTAGTTACAATGGATGCTATTACCACCGGTGTGCATAAATAGAAGTGCGATTCACCGCGCACTGTGAAATATAAGAGGTGTATTTTATGAGGTTAAGGTTGAGAAAAAAAAAAAAAAAACACAAGAGCAAGCTCCCTTTAGTAGGGAGAATCCGAAGGAAGGGGAATGTTGATAAAGCTGTTTTTTTATATTTGCTTGAAAATGAGCCTTTTGTGTACACAAGAGGAACATTATGCTTGAGAGAGGGGGCAGTTCCCAGCTGAAGGAAGCCCATCTGTGGTGTAGTGTACTTTAGGATCCTCCTAGCACCAGCATGGCCCACACCTCCTGTGAGCTGAGCTGTCCCTGGGCCCACTAAGCACTGCTCTGGTCTCGCCGCTGATGCATCTCAGCTGCCAGTTACACGTTCCTCCTGCACGTGTAAAGTTTCCAGCCCCCTCACATAAATCGGTGACAAAGCCCATCCTCAAAACTTGCCACCGATTATGGGGCTGCTCAGGGGGCTTGCTTAAGTACGAATAAAACCATTTAAGACCTCTCACAAAGGTGCAGCAAACAGTTAAACTGCCCGTTTAATTCCACCGCTTCGCAGAGGAAATGGAGGGGGTTTCTAAAAGGCTATTTAAGGAAAACTTGCTTCTAAGCTCGGTGACTGGGTCCCCGACCCTCCCTCGCCCAATACATTGTTATTTTTCGATTTTCATCAAAATACTTTTAGTGTTATTTTTAACGAACATCTCAAGAGCCACACATATATATTAAAAATGAGCCTGAAAAGTGCTGAAATGATTCATAACTTTTAAGCGCATTTTTACATCTATGTATATATATATATATATATATATATACACAGGGAGTGCAGAATTATTAGGCAAATGAGTATTTTGACCACATCATCCTCTTTATGCATGTTGTCTTACTCCAAGCTGTATAGGCTCGAAAGCCTACTACCAATTAAGCATATTAGGTGATGTGCATCTCTGTAATGAGAAGGGGTGTGGTCTAATGACATCAACACCCTATATCAGGTGTGCATAATTATTAGGCAACTTCCTTTCCTTTGGCAAAATGGGTCAAAAGAAGGACTTGACAGGCTCAGAAAAGTCAAAAATAGTGAGATATCTTGCAGAGGGATGCAGCACTCTTAAAATTGCAAAGCTTCTGAAGCGTGATCATCGAACAATCAAGCGTTTCATTCAAAATAGTCAACAGGGTCGCAAGAAGCGTGTGGAAAAACCAAGGCGCAAAATAACTGCCCATGAACTGAGAAAAGTCAAGCGTGCAGCTGCCACGATGCCACTTGCCACCAGTTTACCCATATTTCAGAGCTGCAACATCACTGGAGTGCCCAAAAGCACAAGGTGTGCAATACTCAGAGACATGGCCAAGGTAAGAAAGGCTGAAAGACGACCACCACTGAACAAGACACACAAGCTGAAACGTCAAGACTGGGCCAAGAAATATCTCAAGACTGATTTTTCTAAGGTTTTATGGACTGATGAAATGAGAGTGAGTCTTGATGGGCCAGATGGATGGGCCCGTGGCTGGATTGGTAAAGGGCAGAGAGCTCCAGTCCGACTCAGACGCCAGCAAGGTGGAGGTGGAGTACTGGTTTGGGCTGGTATCATCAAAGATGAGCTTGTGGGGCCTTTTCGGGTTGAGGATGGAGTCAAGCTCAACTCCCAGTCCTACTGCCAGTTCCTGGAAGACACCTTCTTCAAGCAGTGGTACAGGAAGAAGTCTGCATCCTTCAAGAAAAACATGATTTTCATGCAGGACAATGCTCCATCACACGCGTCCAAGTACTCCACAGCGTGGCTGGCAAGAAAGGGTATAAAAGAAGGAAATCTAATGACATGGCCTCCTTGTTCACCTGATCTGAACCCCATTGAGAACCTGTGGTCCATCATCAAATGTGAGATTTACAAGGAGGGAAAACAGTACACCTCTCTGAACAGTGTCTGGGAGGCTGTGGTTGCTGCTGCACGCAATGTTGATGGTGAACAGATCAAAACACTGACAGAATCCATGGATGGCAGGCTTTTGAGTGTCCTTGCAAAGAAAGGTGGCTATATTGGTCACTGATTTGTTTTTGTTTTGTTTTTGAATGTCAGAAATGTATATTTGTGAATGTTGAGATGTTATATTGGTTTCACTGGTAATAATAAATAATTGAAATGGGTATATATTTTTTTTTGTTAAGTTGCCTAATAATTATGCACAGTAATAGTCACCTGCACACACAGATATCCCCCTAACATAGCTAAAACTAAAAACAAACTAAAAACTACTTCCAAAAATATTCAGCTTTGATATTAATGAGTTTTTTGGGTTCATTGAGAACATGGTTGTTGTTCAATAATAAAATTTATCCTCAAAAATACAACTTGCCTAATAATTCTGCACTCCCTGTATATATATATATATATATATATATATATATATATATATATATATATATATATATATATATATATATATTTGTAAAAAGGATAGTGCTAGGCTTTCACGTTCAGCTTTAACACGCTGTCTCTGCAGCCCACCTTCTCCATGTTTGCAGTTGCGTTGTTTACAGTCACAAGTTGCGGCACCCCTCGCTAGTTTTAATGGCCCACCGGGATGCCACGGGGCACGGATTGGGAGCTGCTGGCCAATACGTTTTTCACAGAGTTTAACACTCTAGGGTTACTTGAGGCTCCTACGGAGTGACTATACATCTTTATATAAATAAATAAATAAAAAATAAAAAAACACTTTCCATTCCAGAACTGACCATCAGGGCAGATTTCTTCTGCTAGCTGCTACCCTTTTTTTTTTTTTTAAACATGTTACAGACATTGCTTAACATTTATGATTACGATTGGTATGACTAAGCCTCAACAACAAAGCATGTAGTGTTTAAACACCTGGTGGCTTACCACGACGGAAGTGTGGGAACCTCTTAGAGAAGAAATTGAGCAACACTTTCCAAATAGTAGGGAATCAGTAGGTTCATCAACCTTGTCACGGGAAGCCCTCAAACTTGTAGTCCAGGCTCAAGCTATCAGTATTCATGCTTACCTTAAGCATCAGAATCTTAATATTATAATTATTATATATATATATATATATATATATATACACATACATACATACATACATATATATACACACACATATACATATTTATAGGTTTTCAATGGATCCCAGAGACGGAGGACAAAGTATAGTTATATGCAGATGACCTACTTTTATTTCTTTGAGTGGGGCAAATACTCAATTATTCTGGACTTCATTCTGGGCTCTGAGTTAATTGGGACAAATCCCTTATCTGTATGATCCTTGTGACACTGAGGAGTGGGCTCAACAATCCTCCACTCAAACAACTTCACCATTCTTTTAAATACCTGGGAATGTACATTTCTCATACTCCTGCACTGCCATTTACCCAGAATATAACACCTATGCTTGGATGTCTTCATCGAAGCATTGCTCATTGCAACCTGCTCTCTCTCTCTCACTAATGATCCGCGTTGCAATTATTAACAAGCATTGGCAATGCAATAGGCCTTGCATTTGCTTGAATTGGAGCTACTGGCATTGTAAATTCATAACTGGACTTTTCTTGCCACATAAATTGGTCACCTCTCCCTCATAATTTTGTCTTTCCCTGCCATATAACTAAAGCACTTCCATTTATCTTCTTCCTCTATCTGCAGCAAAAAATAAAAATGTTCCTATCTAGCATCCTATGATAAATATGCCATGCTAATTCCAATGGACTACCACTTTCACCAGCCCACCATCTGAGTTGCTGACTGGCTAATACAATTCCTCCAAAAAAGACACAAGGCAGCCACAGAGGAGAATAAACTAGAAGGGTCACCCCAAACATATTAAGAGTGTTCAAACAGTCATAGTGTAATAAGGATGTTCAGTTGGCCTGAATCATGGTCATAATTGTAATAATAAGGAGAGATTATTGAAACATATAAAATTATTATATAAACCTTCAGCAGAAATACACTTTGTCAATTACACTGTAATGCTCAAAACAGCCCATAGAAGGCACCATAACACAAATATCATTTGTAAGAAACATGGTCATGTAACCATACTGTTAGCCCCTACAGGGCATAACACCATGAAAAAAACACAGAAGAAAGTAATGCGGTATAACCATATACTTAGCCCCTACAGGGCGTTTTAGGGCTAGCAGGCCTACTGCAGTGATATTACAAACAAGGCCTTTAAAACAAATCTTCTTGCAGCTGTAAAACAAAAGTTCAGCTATGAGAAAGCTTAAAAGACATTGAATGGTGGGAGAGGGGTTATTATTCTGGGGCCCCCACTGACCCACAGATGATGTAGACAGAAATAGTGTTTTCAAGGAGGTCCCATTGTCCTAAGACCACCACAGGCTGAGTTATGAGCACAAATGTTTTGTAAAAGTAATGCCCTGCAAAGCATTATGGGGAGCTTTTGTGTCGTGAATATCATAGTATGTTGACTGCATTGCTCAGAACAGCCCCTGGAGAACACCACAATAACAACAGCATTTGGAAGCAACATACAGTCAGCTCCTAGAAAGCATAACCACATGAAAAACAGAATGGGCGAAAGTAATGCAGCATAACCATATATTTAGCCCCAAATGGGCGTGGTGCATGTAGGAGGCTGCCCTGGTTTGTAGTGGGTACCTAAGGTACTTGCACCTTATACCAGGTCCAGTTATCCCTTATTAGTGAAATGTAGGCAGTGTTCTAGCAGCTTAGGATGTCTAGAGGTAGCTGTAGCAGAGCAGTTTAGGCTGAACTAGGAGACATGCAAATACCCCTATAGTTACACAGTACTTATACACAATAAAAGACAATACTTAGTGTTACCAAAAATAAAGGTACTTTATTTTGGTGACAAGACCAAAAATATCTTAGCGACAATACTCCTTCTGGAGGTAAGCATTATACACAATATATACAATAGAGACCAAAATCAGGTAAGTAAATAGTCATAGAATAGTGCAAACAGTAGAAAATACAAGAGAAAGCAATAGGCCTAGGAGCAACACAAACCATATACTAAGAAAGTGGAATGTGAACCACAAATTCCCCCCAGGCAAGTGTAGTGTGTAGAGGGGCTATGGGAGTGTAAGAAAACACCAAAGGTAAGTAAAGTACCCCACCCCAGAGCCCAGGAAAGAAGGAGTAACGTACTGCAAGTTTCCTCAAAACACACTACAAGTCGTGATAAGAGGTATTACAAGATCCAAGCAAGACTGCAATCAACAAATGGTGGATTCCTGGACCTGACGACCTGCAAAGAGAGGTGATCAAGTCCAGAAGTCGCAGAAGATTCCAGAAAGGACAGGAGACCCTGCCAACTTAGAAGATGGTGCAAAAGTGGATTCTCCGGTTAGAAGAAGTCTACAGAAGAGCACCAAATAAAATGGCTGTTGGTTCCTGCGTGGTGCAAGAGATATCCCACGTCGACATGTTGGATGCAGGCTGTTTGCGATGCTGGATTCGTCCAACAAGCCTTGGTTCAAGCAAGGTTGCAGTTTGCGTCAAAAATGGAGCATCCTGGACCCAGGAGGGACCTGGGGGCCTCAACTCAGACTGAGGAGGCAGAGGGGGCTCCCAACACTGGAGAGAGTCCACATAAGATCAGGCAGCACCCACAGGAGTCCCTGGACACAGGGACAAAGAAGATGCAAAGTGCGGTTGGTGCAGCACAACAAAGGAAGGTCCCACGCTGCCGGAGAACAACTCAGTGAATTGTGCGTCGCAGGATGGAGTGCTGGGGACCTGGGCTACACTGTGCACGAAGGATTCTTGGAAAAAGTGCACAGAAAGCCAAGGAGCTGGAGATAACTTGGAGAACAGGGGTACTGTCGCAAACCGGGAAGGCAAGCTCTTACCTCCCCCAAATTTGGACAGCTGGACCTTAGGATAGTCTGGGTTGTGTTGGTCCACCACCTGTGTTCCAGGGAGCAAGGCTGTCATCAGGAGAGGAGTCCCAGAGAACTGGTAGTCATCGCAGAAGGTGCCTGCAGGAGCAGGCAAGTGACTCAGTCACTCCACGGGATCCTTCGGTTCTTCTGGTACAGGGTAAAGACAGGGAGACCTCAGAGCGTGAACACCTTGAAAACTGTTGCAAATGCTTGCTGGAGCTGAAGTTGCAGGTCACCGGAGCCGTCTTGGATACTTTGTTGCAGTTATAGCAGTTCCTGGAGCAGTCTGTGGTTGATCCGACAGTCAGAAGCTGAAGCAGAGGATTCTGGGAGGAGTCTTACAAGCTTAATCTGAGGAAACACCCAGAGGAGAGACCCTAGATAGCCCTGAGAGGGGGAGTTGGCTACCTACCCAGGTATGCACCTATCAGGAGGGGTCTCTGACGTCACCTGCTGGCACTGGCCACTCAAAGACCTCCAGTGTCCCCACACCTTGGAAAACAAGATGGCTAATGCCAGGGGCACACTGGAGGAGCTCTGGGCACCACCCCTGGGGTGGGGATGGACTGGGGAGTGGTCACTCCCCTTTCCTTTCTCCAGTTTCTCGCCAGAGCAGGGACTGGGGGTCCTTGAACTGGTGTAGACTCGCTTATGCAAGGAGGGCACCATCTGTGCCCTTCAAAGCATTTCCAGAGGCTCGGGGAGGCTACAACCTCCCAAGCCTGTAACACCTATTTCCAAAGGGAGAGGGTGTAACACTCTCCTCCCAAATGAAATGCATTGTTTTGCCTTCCTGGGACTGGGCTGCTCAGACCCCAGGAGGGCAGAAACTGGTCTGTGAGGTGGCAGCAGCTGGGGCTGCAGTGCAAACCTCAGAGAGCTGGTTTAGCAGTACTGGGGGTCCATGGTGGAGCCCCCAGGATGCCTGGGATTGCCCCCTCCACCCCCCAATCAAATACCAGATTTGCAATGGGGGACAATTCCATGATCTTAGACCCTCACATTGCCATATTCGGCGTTACCATTGTAACGCTACATATAGGTATTGGCCTATATGTAGTGCACACGTGTAATGGTATCCCCGCACTCACGAAGTCCAGGAAATTGGCCCTGGACAGCGTGGGGGCATCTTTGCTAGTGCAATGGTGCCCTCACACTTAGTAACTTTGCACCTAGCCTTCAGTAAATGAAGGTTAGACATATAGGTGACTTTAAAGTTACTTAAGTGCAGTGAAAATGCCTGTGAAATAATGTGGGCACTATTTCACTCAGGCTGCAGTGACAGTCCTGAAGAAAGGTTTGTCTGAACTCCTTTTGGGTGGCAAAATAAATGCTGCAGCCCATAAGGATCTCCTGGAACCTCAGTGCCCTGGGTACCAAGGCACCATATACTAGGAACTTATAAGGGTGTGGGGGGGGGGGCTAGTGTGCCAATTGGACTATGAAGTCACTAAACTATTGTGACTCTTTTGGTAAGTATAGAGAGCATGAGCACTGGAGTTCTGGTTAGCAGAACTTCAGTGACACAGTTAAGCACTACCGAAAACACAAACATTAGGCCACAAACTGAGCACTGGGGTCCTGGCTAGCAGGATCCCAGTAAGACAGGCAAAACATACTGATAAACAGGCAGAAGTTGGGGGTAACATGCCAAGAAAGATAGTTCTTTCCTACAGTGCATTACACATTTTCAAGGCTAACTGGCCTGTTGCAATGATATCACAAACAAGGCCCATAAGACATAACTTCTCCCAGTTGTAAAACAAAAGTTCTAGCCATAAGAATTTATTAAAATAATGAATGGTGGTAGGGGTTATTATTTTGGAGTCCCCACTAACCTAGTGTGGGAACCCAGAGATGATTTAGACCGAAAGAGCACACTGCGGTCAATGTTTTGAAGGTGGTCTCATTGACCTAGGACCACCACAGGCTGAGTTATGAGCAAAAATGTTTTGTAAATGTAATGGCCTGGGAAGCATTATGGGGTGAGTTTCCAGAGTGCAGTGAATATTGTAGTATTCGCTTTGAGGATTTCTGTCATATGTAAAGCACTTACCAATTGTAAGTGTTTTAAGGGGAGAACCACAAGAAATTACTCTGATCCGGTAACTGTGAACAATGTGACCAGCGTTCCAATACCGCTGATCGAGTTCACGCTGTTGTTTCTGTTCGCACTGTGAGTGCCATGCAGCATGAAGGGCAGAGACAAAGGGAAGAGAAAAAAAATAGTCCCCCCCCACGCTGAAGTATATCGGCAATCATGCAATAAACCATGCAATAGGGGCAGTCTGCAAGGTGTGACAAAAACAGTCTCAAGGTAGGAAAAACAAAGCATTTACCAATGACAAAGTGATTTTGGAAAGGCAAGCCCAAGGACAAATGAAATTGATGCGTGTGGTTAAAAGAACACAACACTTACAACAGGTCAAAGCGCTAGCGCGCTTGACCTAAAAATTGTGCCAATTCCGCACTGATTATATGTAATTCAGAATTACACCGTCCACAACGATTGTTTACCATGGTGACTGCCTCTTTAAGATCTTTTTTATTGTAAAACAAAGCACCCTGTATATCTATGCACAAAAGCTACAAATCTACATACCATGGAGGACTGGTAATGGCTTACCCTCTCTCCTACTATAGGACTGACCAGTTCCTTGTACTCAATGAATGGCAGTAGTTTAATACCGGAGGGCCACCTTGCTTATTGAATAAAACTCTTGGACCTTGGAGATGCACATCCCATGCACTATGCCTATGCTGGTACACCCTTCTGGGACACCCCCCCCCACCACTTGCAAACCACAAAGGTAGCCTTTTAGGGCCTCGTCAGATGCAGTGAAACAGACAAAATGGCATGGGTGTATTACCAAAGAAACTCCCTTGTGGTGTGGCATTTTGCTTACTGAGGTTGTGGTATTATCTGGCTTTGAGGACTGGGACAACTTGGGTATTTCTGTCTTTAGAGATGTCCTCTCCCACACTGCCCTAAAATCCTTTCTGAGTCTCAAGAAAGATTTTGACTTGGTACAGACACAGTTTTACAGATTTTCTCAGTTTAGATATGTACAACTTCCCTACATTTAAAACCTAAATGAGGTCCACCGCAGAAGCAAAAATCATGTCAGATTAAGAAGAAACATACGATCTCTATAATCTACAAATCATTAGTTATTTATACGCCGGATACTTCTGGGAGACAGACATGTTGGAAGTAGCTGTGGGCCCCTTGAAGGAGGAGGATAAGGTGTGGAGAGATTGAGTGGCATCACCTAGAAACATTGATAGTGTTGGAAAGATTTTTGCCAAATTGATTCAGTCGCGTCTAGACCAATGGCTAGAGGACGGAGATTTAATATCAACACACCAAGCTGGTTTTAGGAGAGGCCAAAGTACAACAGACCAACTTTTTAAGCTAAACATGATCTCTGCTAAATACGCCACCCTTAAAAACTGTCCATTATACCTGGTCTTTGTGGATCTCCAAACAGCCTTCGACAGCGTAAATCGCCAAACATTATGGCAGCTATTGTCGGACATGGGTATACAGGGAAAAATCTTAAGGCTGCTAATTCTATTGCATACAGGAAACACTGCCAGGGTCAGATATTCTACGAGAAATGATTATACAGCCAAAATTCCAATTGAGCGAGGTGTAAAACAAGGCTGCGTTTTGGCCCCAACCCTATTCAATTGTTATATAAATAAAGTAAGTCAAGTTTTGAAGGAATTAAATCTGGATGTGCCAAAACTAGCCAATGAAAGTATACCTATCTTGCTCTTTGCTGATGACGCCGTATTACTGGCAAGAACAGAGATAGCAATGCATGGCCTACTTAGGGGCTTCGAATCTTTCTGTACCTCAAGGAGCATGGTAATCAATGAGGGGAAAACAAAGTTTATGATTCTCAACCAAAAACAGACGTTGCATTCGACTTTTAGGGTAAATAATAAGCCTTTGGCCCGAGTGGCCTCCTATGATTACCTGGGCTGCAGATTAGATGAAAAACAGACATGGAAACCACAAATCTACAAAAGCAGAATTTCCTTGGCCCAACAAGCCGGAGCAGTACTCAGATTTGCAAAGGCTACAGGCAATCACTCCGTGAGCTCCGCGCTGCTTGCATACAAAACAAAAGCAAGAGCCGCAGCACTTTACAGCGCAGAGATTTGGGGATTCAGAAAGATTCCATCAATACAAGTAACCGAGAACAAATTCTTACGCCAACTACTTTGTCTAGGTAATGCTACACCAATGAACGCAATAAGAATTGATCTACAGATGAGAAAGGTTGAGGACTACATCGCTCTGGCTCCAGTAAGATACTGGATCCGCATTTGGACAAAAGAGGCTCTCAAACCATTCAGAGACGTACTCAAGGATATCATGAAGTTGCAAAACCATCGGAAACTGCCCTGGTTCAAACATATTTCAACTATCCTGGCTGCTATTGGCCAGGATGACTTTTGGCTCCATCCTGAAAAAATCGGAAGGCCTAGTCTTGCTGTCATAAAAAAGGCATATTGGGAGCGAAAGACAGAGATTATGTGCGAGTCATTTAGCCCTTTATTCAAACGGTATATTTTGTTTAACCAAGAGCTTAAACCAGCAATATTCATAGACAGTATTTATCCGGAGGAAAAAAGGGCTCTCTACTTTAAATTCCGTATGGGCACCCTACCAGTGACAGCGGTGGTCAACAGATGGCAATCCGCTCCTCCGGGTAGTTTAGAATGTTGTCCATGTCTTCATGGTGGTCCGGAAACACTTTCCCATTTCCTTTACTATGTCACTTTACGCTCAGACTCCGTAAATTGTACCTTCGTCCACTTTTCAGAACTTTCGGAGTTAGGAAGTGCAAGGAGGCGGAAGCGCCATGTATGCGTTCAGATGAGAAATACATTGTGACAAAGGTCTCAACTTATATCTTGGAAGCATGGAAATTACGTCTATCAATGCACCTACAGTTGGCACAGGCACAATAGCCTATGTTATCCCGTACCTATTTAGCTTGGGAAATCGGTGCAGGGCAATGTAAACTGGGTTAGGCCTCGTCTTTTATTAAATGACTGGAAGGCAATCCAAGGCCCCAAATGACTCGTCCCATAATAAGACATTTTAAATATTAGATTCATAATGTTTTTCTAGAATAAGTTAAGTTTTATGTAAATTATGGTCAAATCAGGTTTTACGATAATGCATGGTAAATTGGATACATTTTGGCACATGTTAAATCAAAAATTCAAGCATAGTTCCTTGTATTGAAATGTTTTTATCTTAATGTGATTTTTATTGAGTTCGAGGGATTGATATCTACTGTGTGATTATTGTTAAGGCCGGATAGGCTAATAACAATTAAATAAATGGTAAATGGTAGAAACATTACAATCACAACCAGTTTCTGTTTGATACAGTTTGAGTACTCACAAAGACTGCACTATACACAAGATATTCTTTGGCCGATTCATCAGGAGGATTCTTCTCTATGGGTCACAATTAGTTTGTCATTTCACCATGTCTGGCACTGTAGAGTTATTTAAAGGTTTTGGGAGGCTGCCGAATCAATCTGTAGTGAAGTGCTGGGCTCCCATGTTCTGCTCGAACCCTACATTGCCATCCTCAAAATAGTACAGCATCCCAGTCTACGGAGATAGCAGAAATTATTTCTGAGGGTTGTCCTAAGCAGCACCAGAAGGGATAAAGAACAAAGCTGGCTTTTTCCAATTCCCCAACTATCATATAATGGAAATAGGGCCCAGACGAATCTAGGATACTTGAGAAAAAAAAATGTATGAAACTAGAGGTTGTCTTTGCAAGCATGCATGTGTGTGCAATTTTTAGGTCCAACACTGGGGCTCTATTGGTAGATCCCCTCACCCCACTTTTTTCAGGTTATCCTTGTTTTGGACATACCCATGATTGTAGTAATCGTTGTGCAATCATTAGATGGTACTGGGACGAAGTGAGAGAATGTTCCTTGTTGATGCTTAATGTTTACTTCTTGGGTATAAGGATGTGTTTTGTTTTCCTTTGTATTATCATTTGTGAAACTGAATATGATATTATTTCATGTAACGTACACAGCCATTTGTTTGCACTTCCATATCTATTTAAAAGTAAAAATACATTCATAAACATTTTTTTTTTTAAACGCTGGAAGTGCTAGGAAAAAGGGTTGAATTCGGAATTTACTAAAATGTAAAATAGCTGTGAAGTCAATCGTTTATTTAGGCCATGACCTCAGTGAGAACGGAATTCCACCATAAAAAGACATAATTGAGACCATTAGCAAAGTCCCTCTTCCCACATGTTTAAAAAACAGAAAAAAGGGACCCTTCTAGGTCTACTTGAATTCTAGTCTACATTTGTGCAGGACTTTGTGGACAAAAACACTTAGCCTGAGGCAATTACTTGAACAAGACAGGGATTGTTCCTAGAGTAGGGATGTACAATTATGTTTTGATGACACCAGAAAAGACATTTGCAATGCACTTACCTTGCAAGGACTCACAAATTCAGCAGAAAGCATTATTACTACCACTGATACCAGTGTGAAGGGTTTGGGTGTAGAATTGAAGCAAATGTGTGACAATGGAGAGGAAACTGCCATTTTTTTGCATCGCATGGTTTGACTTCAGCCACAGAGAAATGTTCAGTTGTAGAAAGTGAAATGTTAGCTTGTGTGTGGGTTATGAACAGTGATTTGCAAACTGTGGGTCACAAGCCGATTTTTGGCGCATCTGGAAAGTCCGAGCAATAAATAACAATGCATTTAAATTATGTTTTTTATCTTGTCACATTCGCCGTGTATCAATGACAGAGACTAAACGTAAGGCTATGTTTTTTACAATTCCTGCATACTCCTAAAATAGGACTGGTGTTTACTTTTCTTTTTCTGACTGCAAAGTGAGAACAGTTTTTAAAGCAAATTATGTTACTATTCTAGGATGTCTCTTTTTTTGCAATACACAACTAAATGTAAATACCTGTAAATGAACTGTATGCATAAGTATATTTTTTTGTAATGCTGAAGTTTGCTGGAAACAGATTTTAATAGATTTAGAACAACTAACACCACTTTAATAGTCGAAGCACAAATTATCATTATTCACAGAAACCCATTTCCACACATTATCATGTGAGCATTACATGCTATATGTGGCCATTTTAATGGAAAATGTGCGGCCTGTAGGAAGTTGGCTCTGTATGCACTATTTCAAAGTAAGGAATAGTATGCACAGAGTCCAAGGGTTCCCCTTAGAGGTAAGATAGTGGCAAAAAGAGATAATACTAATGCTCTATTTTGTGGTAATGTGGTCGAGCAGTAGGCTTATCCAAGGAGCAGAGTTAAGCATTTGTTGTACACACACAAGCAATAAATGAGGAACACACACTCAGAGACAATTCCAGGCCAATAGGTTTTTGTATAGAAAAATATATTTTCTTAGTTTATTTTAAGAACCACAGGTTCAAGATTTACATGTAATACTTCAAATGAAAGGTATTGCAGGTAGGTACTTTAGGAACTTTGAATAATCAAAATAGCATACACAGTTTTCATATAAATCACATATAGCTATTTTAAAACTAGACACTTAGTGCAATTTTCAACAGTTCCTGGGGGGAGTAAGAGTTAGTTAGTTTTTGCAGGTAAGTAAACCACCTACGGGGTTCAAGTTTGGGTCCAAGGTAGCCCAGGGCAACCCCAAAGTTACCACACCAGCAGCTCAGGGCCGGTCTGGTGCAGAGGTCAAAGTGGTGCCCAAAACGCGTAGGCTTCAATGGAGAAGGGGGTGCCCCAGTTCCAGTCTGCCAGCAGGTAAGTACCCACATCTTCGGAGGGCAGACCAGGGGGGTTTTGTAGGGCACCGGGGGGGGACACAAGTTAGCACAGAAAGTACACCCTCAGCAGCAAGGGGGCGGCCGGGTGAGGTGTGCAAACACGCGTCGGGTTTGTCATTGAAATTAATGGGAGACCAAGGGGTCTCTTCAGCGATGCAGGCAGGCAAGGGGGGGGGGGGCTCCCCGGGGTAGCCACCACCTGGGCAAGGGAGAGGGCCTCCTGGGGGTCACTCATGCACTGGAGTTCCGATCTTTCCGGTCCTGGGGGCTGCGGGTGCAGAGTCTTTTCCAGGCGTCGGGATCTGGGAGTCAGGCAGTCGCGGTCAGGGGGAGCCTTGGGATTCCCTCTGCAGGCGTCGATGTGGGGGCTAAGGGGGGGCAACTCTGGCTACTCACGGTCTCGTAGTCGCCGGGGAGTCCTCCCTGAAGTGTTGTTTCTCCACAAGTCGAGCCGGGGGCGTCGGGTGCAGAGTAGCAAGTCTCACGCTTCCGGCGGGAAACGCAGTTGCTTTAAAGTTGCTCCTTTGGAAACAAAGTTGCAGTCTTGGGTGAACAGAGCCGCTGTCCTCTGGAGTTTCTTGGTCCTTCTAGAGCAGGGCAGTCCTCTGAGGATTCAGAGGTCGCTGGTCCTGGGGAAAGCATCGCTGGAGCAGTGTCTTTTAGAAGTGGGGAGACAGGCCGGTAGAGCTGGGGCCAAAGCAGTTGGTGTCTCAGTCTTCTCTGCAGGGTTTTTCAGCTTAGCAGTCCTCTTCTTCTTAGGCTGCAGGAATCTGATTTCCTAGGTTCTGGGGTGCCCCTAAATACTGAATTTAGGGGTGTGTTTAGGTCTGGGAGGGCAGTAGCCAATGGCTACTGTCCTTGAGGGTGGCTACCCCCTCTTTGTGCCTCTTCCCTGAGGGGAGGGGGGGCACATCCCTAATCCTATTGGGGGAATCCTCCATCTGCAAGATGGAGGATTTCTAAAAGTCAGAGTCACCTCAGCTCAGGACACCTTAGGGGCTGTCCTGACTGGCCAGTGACTCCTTGTTTTTCTCATTAGCTCTCCTGGACTTGCGGCCAAAAGTGGGGGCTGTGTCCAGGGGGCGGGCATCTCCACTAGCTGGAGTGCCCTGGGGCATTGTAACACGAAGCCTGAGCCTTTGAGGCTCACTGCTAGGTGTTACAGTTCCTGCAGGGGGGAGGTGTGAAGCACCTTCACCCAGAGCAGGCTTTTGTTTCTGTCCCCAGAGAGCACAAAGGCCCTCACCACATGGGGTCAGAAACTCGTCTCTCAGCAGCAGGCTGGCACAGACCAGTCAGTCCTGCACTGAACAATTGGGTAAAATACAGGGGGCATCTCTAAGATGCACTCTGTGTGCATTTTTTAATAAATCCAACACTGGCATCAGTGTGGGTTTATTATTCTGAGAAGTTTGATACTAAACTTCCCAGTATTCAGTGTAGCCATTATGGAGCTGTGGAGTTCGTTTTTGACAGACTCCCAGACCATATACTCTTATGGCTACCCTGCACTTACAATGTCTAAGGTTTTGCTTAGACACTGTAGGGGCATAGTGCTCATGCACCTATGCCCTCACCTGTGGTATAGTGCACCCTGCCTTAGGGCTGTGAGGCCTGCTAGAGGGGTGACTTACCTATGCCACAGGCAGTGTGAGGTTGGCATGGCACCCTGAGGGGAGTGCCATGTCGACTTAGTCATTTTCTCCCCACCAGCACACACAAGCTGGCAAGCAGTGTGTCTGTGCTGAGTGGGGGGTCCCTAGGGTGGCATAAGACATGCTGCAGCCCTTAGAGACCTTCCCTGGCATCAGGGCCCTTGGTACCAGTTACAAGGGACTTACCTAGGTGCCAGGGTTGTGCCAATTGTGGAAACAATGGTACATTTTAGGTGAAAGAACACAGGTGCTGGGGCCTGGTTAGCAGGGTCCCAGCACACTTCTCAGTCAAGCTAGCATCAGTATCAGGCAAAAAGTGGGGGGTAACTGTAACAGGGAGCCATTTCTTTACAGCCTGTAAATGACGATGCGCTGCCACACAACACTTAGTAACATTTAGGGTTGCCACATGGCCATTTTTCTACTGGCACCACCAGTTTTTTTATTGTGGCGGCCTGTACAACAAAGCAAAGTCACATACAGCCAGTATTTTTTATACCTTATACAGTATTTTTAATCCGTACTTTTAACAGCAAATATAAACAGAAAACAGTTTGAAACGTGTTATACAGATGCGTTAACAATCTCTAATAATTAAACAAAGGCAAAAAACGTATATTACAAATGAATACATACTATCTTTTTTAACCTTGTATTTAGTATCCTGTCCCAACCTTTGCAGACTCCTAAAACAACTACAAATAGTGTGAGAGTGTGAACGTTCTAACATGTTTATTAATTATTTTTGTATACTAATTATATAGTAAATTAACGTGTAAAAACGGGTGACTTTTGAAACTGGTCGCCACAGTTCATTTCAGTTCCTAACTGAGCAAAATTCTAACTAAACGTGGTTATTTTTCATAATTCAATGCTTATATAAAACTGTACTTGATGGTTTATTAGATGTGTATACAGCTACCCCTAGTGGGTTGCTGCAAAAGGCCATGTTTAACCGAATTCTTGAATAAGTTGAATGTTCTATTGTTTGAGAATGTTACTAATATGTCGTTTCTTCCTCGAGGAAGAAAGTGAATGTAGCAAGTAAGAAAGTTTCTCCCTTGTTAATGTGACGTTGTTATATTTTAGGTTATCAATTAGAATTATTATTGGCTGTAACGTAACCACCCCATGAAATGACCAATCATAAGCTTTTTGAAGATTAATATAACAACCTGAGTAGGATTTTCTTGAGTCAGATTTTAGAATTGGAGAAAGAGAGACTTCATTATAGAGACCTGAGAATTCAATGTCAGAGTTCCCGCTGATGGGCCGAGTCATATTAGCAGTGCGGGTTTAGCTGTTGTTAGGCCTGATTCTTCTGAAGACTTACCCGATGGTGTCCCCCTTGCTGAAGTATACTGCTTGTTGTTATCGTTGGGGTGAAGTATGCGATTGTATGTTATATGTGTCTCTTTTGCTTTGCAGGTACCAGCTGCAACTTATAAATTTGATTGCTGCATATTAATCATGTTTATTTTAATAACCCGAGTTAGAGAGATTTTTCTAAATTTGTGTTTCTAAAGTCTTTAACATGAACCCCAAACATTTGTGGTTAGTTAGGGTATTAACACTGAATGGTCAAGATTTATATTGACACTCTTTGAATGTTTGTACTAATGCATACATTGCCATAATTACTGATTTTGGTGTTGCTAATCAGTGTTGTTATTTTGGAGATTATTTGTTTGACTGTTTTGATTAAACTCAGATATATTAGACGTTCTAATCAGCCATTATTAATTCTATATGCCTACCACTTGTGTTTGAAAGTTATTTTCGTGACATTAGCATTGTTAATCTAGGGAAATAAATGTTATAATTCTTCTTAATAAACTGGTGTGGTTATTGTTTGAGGTTCAAGATCTTTGATTATTGTTGATGATTACATTCCTCATTGATGACATCCCCTCAATCCTATGTCACTTCGATCCATTGACCTCTTGCACAGAATCCACCATTCAGTTTAAGTAATAGCCAGAATTTCATGGCGCTGCAGCAATAGCCAGTATTTCCTCTTGAAAAGGTGGCAACGTTAGTTACAAAGATTATCATTCCTTATGTCCAATATAGATGCGTGGATCACGAAAGTGTGTAGTTCTAAAAAGTGGGTTGTTGTTCTATAAAGTTTGGTAAACACTGGCATAGACAACAGTATATGTGGTGTTCTGAATTTACTCTTCTCGTGGATCATAAACCTTTACCCAAACTAATGACCAATAGTGGAATATTAAAAGCTGCACCACGTAAGCACTGCAATTATCCTACGCCACCCTTTTAAGATTAAAAGCGTGCCTTGTCCTGAATACATTTCACCAGTATATATCATTATCTAATTCCCCTGTGCGTCTCACAGTCTGCAACCCTGTCCCAGATTTGTGGAGGTTGTGTGACTCTGCCCCTCCAGTCATGAGCATTATCATCACTCCCTACAATCCCCATGCACTCACCTTGCCCCCGTTGGTAAATCGCTGAATCCAGATGGTGGCCAGACCAGGAACCATCAGACAACCAGTCATGACGGCCAACCCCGGGAGGATCTCGTACCACATGAGGACGCGGAGAAGGGTACTAGTGCTACGAGGTCCTTAGACTACACCGATCTCTTGCCCAGGGTCACCTGGACAGCCCACGATGTACCACCGGGTCACGGTCACAAGAAAGCTCGCGATATTCCACAGAACTCACGCAATCTCTACAGGGACAGCTGAATAAAGAAAACGACCGAATATAAGGGGGCGGCCATGTTTAAAATGCTAAGGCGACCTCACATATAACAATATATAACACATTTTAACAGAAAGTGAATACATGATCTGCTGTACTTTTGACAAATGTTAGAAAATAGTTTGAACTTTCAATTACACATTTGTCTGAGTATATTTTAAAAATTGTACCTAATCATGTTGCTAAATACGGAGTTATGTAAATATTAATTTCTTCTGGAGTAAAAACGAAACTAAATGGCAAATTGTGGTCGACATCGTTCCCTTGAAATAGGACTTTAATACGGGCTAGTCTCTTCTTGTTGTTAGTCACATTGCCCTTTGTCGCAGTTCAGATGGCGCGTACGGCTTCTCGCATCATAAAGAGTGCACATTGGGCGGTTTATGAATGGGTGGGTGGTTTGTTCTCTGACGTGTGTCTTCACAATATCTCCGCTATTTGTCCCTGAATGTTAGCTGTTGACCTGCCTGTGCAGAAGGTGGTATACTGGCGTTCTCGCATTGACATTCGGAATAAGGTTCAAGTCTATTGACTTATTATGCGCGCTATAGTTAGTATATTGACCTAATTCAGCAGTAATCTAAAAGGTTCATTGTTCAATTCTCATTTAAAAATAACATGCAAACTCTTTTTTTTATAAATGGACTATTATACTACACATATCAAATTAATAATTACATCATTATTTTTTACTAGCTTAACCACATCAGCGTTCCTCCAGACCCCACTACTCAAATGAACGGGAAATGCACACATTACAAAATGGCTACCATGTTTGTCGGTACTTCTGGGATGGGGCACTCTGTCGCTCTCGGACTGGTCCTGTGCTCGTTGTGCCGCCTACTGGCACAGTGACGTCTCGCGTGTTTTTGTTGAAGTTGATGGCTGCCAGAGCTAGCATCTCAGGGGCAGTCACAGGTTTGAGCAGCGCACTCCTGTTGTGTGTTATTTAAGAACTGATTAAGTGTCTATTGCACCCGCTCTCACCAGCGCTGCCATGAAGGAGGACAAGGAGAACACCAAGCCGCGAGACCGGCGGGGAGAGCTCAGGAGCGAGGACTCTGAGCGGCAGGACAAGATGAAAGAAAAGAAGGAGGTCTTTAGCAAGGTGCGCACCCAGATGTACTCCCAGGGCAGTGTTACTGGGGGCAGCGCAGGCGTCCGAGGGGCATAGTGGAATGGCCACAGCATATTGATCTGGTCTGGCAAAGTTCCTGAAACCCTAACAGTTAGGGCAAGACCTGGGTCCTTGATCCGCACAGTCCTTATCAATGACTGTAGATACAGAGCACGAAATGTATACAAATACAGCGACTGATACAGACATTCAGTGCTTACTGACATATTTTGCTCACTTTGCATGTTGGAACTTGTAGTTCATTGTTTTTTTTTCTTTAAAAAAGCATGAAATGTGCCATGGTGTCATTAAGGGCAGTTCCTCAGTTAAGTGTTGCGCCCATTATTGGTGCACAGCATGCTTCTATCGTTCCTGAAAATATGCAAACAGAACATTGCCTTGATATCTTTGTTTGTAACTTGCTTGCCATATTGACGTACCTTCGTTTAACCATTGACCTTTTGATACATCTGGAATACTGCACATGCTGTTTTTTTCGGTTAGATGACATTTTGTGTGATGAGACCCGGCTTGCTGCTATATAATAGACATTTTTCGCAACGAAGTATCACGCACCTGCATCCTTTTGCGGACCAGTCTTTATAGCGCTTACCCACATTTCTAAATTAGAAAGCCTTAAGATGCGTGCGCGCTGTCATAAACTGTTGGTGAGTTGGCGACTAAATGCACACTTGGTCACTAAGATAAGTTGAGCAGAGAGATGGATTTCAAATTTGTTTACAAATGCTACTGTACCTTTTTTGGACGTCTTTTAGTTCTTACATTAGAATGTTGTTTTTGCACAGCATGTATCACATGGTGGTAGGATTATTGACAAGACATGTCAACAAGTCTGTCAGTGTGATTTGTTCAGCCTAGGATTTCTTGCTCGAGTTTAACTAGTTCAGATTTTGCAAAAATCCTTTTTCTGGAATGAAAAATAGTGCTTCCCAAACCGTACATTTTTCTGATTGTGTTCGGTACATATTATATGTGCTCCTGTTAAAGCGCACACCACATTATTCATGCTCTATAGTTTTGTTGTACACCATTCTTAAGACAGTTATGATTGTAAGGCAGTCTGGCTGCACCAAGGCGCATCTCTGTGTACAGAATCACATCGCTTTGAATGATCTATGTTTTGTGGACACCCGTTTTTTATGGTCACTCATTCCATATTAATCTACTAAGGCGAACATAAAGAATACAAGCTGTATAGTGATTGAGATATTCGAGGCAGAGTGCATGACCTTTTTCATTATGATTTGAAGGTGCAGTACAAACAATTAAAAAATAACTACATTTTGTTTTAATGTGTTCTGCTAATCGCTGGGCTGCGATTCCTAAAGGAGAATCAAAAATATTCTAGCTTCCGCGACAAGAATTTTCAATTTTATTAAGGACACGGAGGTGAGGATTATGCTTTCTCTTTCTTCACTGTCGCTACACAGCCGCCAATAAAAGAACAATACATTTCCCAAAAGCTTTACAGCCTCGCTATGACGCCCAATCACGGCCCACCATCTAGTATATAGATAGTAATCACTAAAGTCCTTCCTCTTTTTTGCTCGAGTCAGTCCAATAATCAAAGACACGAACCAACACCGACCAATGTAGTCGTAGTGCCCACCCATGGATTCTTCTTGGTGAAGTAAAACGAAACAGCACGACTGGTGCAACTCAGAACCAAACTGTTCACCATGGTGAAATTTTAGGAAGATCTCCCCGTAAATCTTTCAAGAAGTTTTCTCATCTGTAAAAGAAAAGAATGACGTAACCTCCGAAACATGGAAAAAAAATGCATCATATTACATCGGGTGGGACAACTTCTATCATCATACAATATGCCATTGACATTAACTCTCAATGTTACCCATATCACGGGCGGGATAATCCCCGCCTCTATGTCCTTAATAGAATTGAAAATTCTTGTCGTGCAAGCTAGAATTTTTTTTGATTCTATGTCGGGACCGGAGGCTTCGGATTATGCTAGTTTAAAGCTGAGCTATAACCCCTGAAGCCACATCTACAATTGTTTTATGATAAAACAACTTAAACATAGCGTCTGATGACCAATCTGCCGCTGTTATAATATCTTCTAATCTTGATCCTGAATTAAAGGCTTTTGAGGCCATAGCACCTCTAACCGAATGTGCCCCAAAAACGGAAATATCTATTCCTGCTTCTTGCAATAACCATCTGACCCATCAAGTTAAGTCGCCGAAGACACATGACCAAACGTTTTTTGCAATGAAATCAATAATTGACCAGAATGGTCTCTACGGAATTCACGAGTGACATCCTCGTACACTTTTAAACAATTCACCACACATAATTTAGAGTTGTCTCTAAAACTTGGATAAGAAATACATGTAGAATTTGATTTTGTGCGTTTAGAAATATGAACAGGGACTCCTGTAGGAGTAAAAACCCTACCTGCAATGTCCAGTGTTTTGACGTCCAACACTCTCCGACATGAAATCTGACAAAATAACATCGTTAATTTTGCCTATAATTGTTTTCGTGATAAACCTTCATTGGCAGGCTAGGCCACAAGGAATTTTAAAATTATATTAACATCCCACAAGGATGAATATTTTGGTTGAGGGGGACGTACCAAGCGTATACCACGTAGGAGTTTACATACTAAAGGATGCTCCCCAATGGTCTTACCATCAGCACAAGGGTGTTTGGCCGAAATAGCCAATCTAAAGTTGTTAAGCATTCTGTAAGCTAAACTTTGAGCTGCTAACTGGGACAAAAAATTTGCAATCATCTGCACTGAGGCCCCCAAGGGATCCACACCCCTCTGACTGCACCAATCCAACCATTGTTTCTATGTGGAGGCATAGCTTTTATGTGTACAAGGCACTAGGGATTGAGAGAGGAAGAACCTAGTGTCCTCTGCAACGTCTGGGATCTGCACTGATTCCCCCCGAAATTCTCCATGCCATGAGCGATAATTTCTCTTCCAGAATTAGAGGGTGTGGTTGCCCCATTGGGTCCAATAATAGATCCTCCGATCTTAGATAGGTACAGTGCCACTGGAAACTACGATTGAGCTTTCCAGCCTGGGGTTACCAAAATCATCTCCACTTTCTGACGAAGGACCTGGAAGAGGACTCGATGAATCATGGAAAAAGGGGGAAACGCATAATTCAGTTCCCCGTCCATGATTGAAGGAAAGTGTCTGAGCTGAGAGACATCGGATCCGGTCTCCAGCTGTAAAAACGTGGAAGCTGAGCATTCAGACGGGACGCGAACAAGTCGACCAAGCAAGGACCCCAAAGATGATTCAGAAACTGAAATACTCTGGGGTGTAGACGCCAATCGCTGACATCTCAGAGGTATCGAGAATTCCAGTCTGCTACTACATTCACTTTGCCTGGGATGTACTCTGCTGTATTCAAAATTTGATGAGTTAGGCTGAAGTGCCAAAAGTCCTTTGCAATTTCCGCTAGCATCTTGGACAGCGTTCCCCCATGTTTGTTGATATATCTCACTGCTGATATGTTGTCCATTTTCAAGAGGATACAACATTTTGTCTTGCCTGGGGACAATGTCTTCACCGCAAAAGAGCCTGCTAGAAGTTCTAGACAACTGATGTGCAGTTGAAGTTCCCCCTGTCTCCATCTGTCCACATTTGGCTCCCCAGCCCCATCTACTGGCATCCGATTCTATGACAATCTCCGGAACTGAGGCAAAAATTGCCCTGCCATTCCAGGCGTCCATATGAGTCAACCAGCATTGAAGCTCTGTTCGGGCTTCCTGTGACAAAAGAATCAGTTCCGAATAGGATAGGCCCTTGCAGAGATGCATAATCTTCAGTCTCTGAAGAGCCCAGTAATGCAGAAGGCCCTGAAAAATGGCTTTAATGGACAAAGCCAGGAGGCCTACCACTCGGGCAAGTACCCACAAGGAAATCAAAGGAACAGACCATGCTTTCTTCAACTCCTTCTTGATAGCTAGTCTCTTTGTCTAAGGGCGTTTCAGTCGGGTCAAAATGGAATCTATCTTGAAGCCCAAAAAATCTATTGTTTGGAGGGAACCAAATGGGATTTAACTGTGTTTAAAATGAAACTCTGGTCCTGAAGAAGCTGAATCGTCCAGGAAAGGTGTAGAAGAACCAGACGTTTCTCTTGCACCATGATGAGAATGTCGCAGAGATAAACTATTAGACGCACAACTTTTTCTCTGAGCCACTGCATAACTGGACGCTGATCTTGGTGAAACACCAAGGGGCGGACGACAGTCCGAAAAGAAGGGCCAAGAACTAGTAACACCTTTTCCGCATAAAGAACTGAAGGAAACCACGATGAGGAGCCAAAATAGGAATGGGTCAGATGAGCGTCTTTGAGGTCCAAGCGGACCATCCAGTCTTCTAACAGTAGGTATTGGAGGAGATGAATGCCCTCCATTTTGAAACGCTGGTAAACAATCCACGCATTGAACTGTCGAAGATCAAGCACCAAGCGAGAACCCCCTCCCTTCTTTTGGACCAAAAAGATCGTACTGATAAACCCTCTGGAATGAAGGTGAGAAGGAACAATCGCCGCTTTTCGAAGAAGACCTTCTGCTTCTTGATATATAAAAGCACTCTCCTGATGGGGAAAATCTGAGAGAAGGCGGAATAAGCATTTGTTCCGGAGTCAAATAAAATTCTAGATGGTAATCTTCTACCGACTCTAGTACCCATACATCCCATGTGATCAAAGACCAGTTGTGTACAAACATACTCCGGACATCTTGTTTGGGGTCAAGGGCAACAAGTTTTTATGTTTACTTTGTCCTTGGGACAAGTAGGCCCAACCCCCTGCAGCACAAACCCTTTGGCTGCCTGTTTACAGAGAGTTGAACTCTCTGCAGTTGAGGTAATGTGTTTCCAAAAGATAATGCTGTTCCAACTTGTATTTATGGTTCATTATTTGAAAGCCTTCTTTATTAGGGTGCGTGCTGTAAATAAATGTTTTAAGGTCACACTTCACTACTGACGTTGGTTCCAGTACAAAAAAAAAAAAACGTGTACACACATGTTTGAAAAGTTTAGGCTAAGAGGCTAAGTATAATGCTCCCAGAATGCTCTCTGATTATATGCAAATGAAGTGTCATTTAGTAAAATGTGCTGATGCATGCTAGTATTTCCCAAAAATATTTCTAATGGAAAATCAGTTTAACCATTTTCAACACGATTATGGGAAGCATGAAAATAAACAAACACTGACAAAGCCAACTGATCTGACTTACTTTTATAAGTCTTTTAGTTTCATCAATGCGTGTCTTGTTTTGACATGGCTTTTGTAACACTTTATTGTTGTGGGAGCTACCAGGCCATGTAACAAACATTGGCAAACCCCCCCCCCCCCCAAAAAAAAGTTTTTGAACTCTTAAAGCACACGTTGCCACCAGCGGCATAACAAAGGCCTCGCAGCCACCCTCCAGGGGGCCCCGTCAGCACAGCACCTGCTCTGAGTGAGTCTGGAGAGGGAGCTCCTCCATGTTCTTTGCAAAGGGGCACCCTCCAGTTTCGTTACGTCACTGATTGCCACTGTAGTTCCTGACACTGAACAAAACTACTTTGTGTGGCAATATACTCCTTGTGGAAGAGCAGAATGCGATCACTCACAGTAAAGCCAGCCGAAAGAGAGAGAAATAGAAGTTTAATAAAAACAAAATGTCTTTGTTAACACCAGACCTAATTAGGGACCAAGACCCACATGTAGGTAGCTTTTTGCATTTCGCAAACAGCGACTTTCGCTGTTTGCGACGTGCAAAAAGCACATTGCGATGCACAAACCCAGTTTTGCGATTCAGTAACCTGGTTACCGAATCACAAAACGGGTTTGCGACTCGCAATTAGTAAGGGGTGTTCCCTTCCTAATTGCAACTCACAGTGCAATGTAGGATTGTTTTGTGACCGCGAACGCGGGCGCAAACCAATCGCAGTTTGCACCCATTTCAAATGGGTGCTAACACTTTCGCAAAAGGGAAGGGATCCCCATGGGACCCCTTCCCCATTGTGAATGTCACTGTAAACATTTTTTCAGAGCAGGCAGTGGTCCTGCGGACCACTGCCTGCTCTGAAAAAATGAAATGAAAATGTTTCATTTTTCGTTTTTGTTATGCATCTCGTTTTCCTTTAAGGAAAACTGGCTGCATTACAAAAAAAAAACCCAAAAAACTGCTTTATTGAAAAGCAGTCACAGACATGGTGGTCTGCTGTCTCCAGCAGGCCACCATTCGTGAGGGGGTCGCAAATTGCGACCCACCTCATGATTATTCATGATGTGGGCATTTGCGAAGCCCTTGCGAATCACAGATGGTGTCAAGGACACCATCCTACATTCGGATTTGCGACTCGCAATTTGCAGGTCACAAATCTGAACCTACCTACTTGTGGCCCCAAATTCTTAAAGAAAGTCACAAAAGTGCACCCATGGTATATGTCGTACCCCTATAAAATATTTGTGAACTGTATTTTAGCGTGGGTAAATACGATGTGTAGATTTGCTCATGTGAAAATCTATTGAGCATTTGCAAGTTCATTTTCCCTCCAGCCACTTTCTTCCCAACCCTGGAAGAAGTTCTAATTCTGCCATTGTCAGGAGTAAATGCCCAACCTTTCTTATTATGGGAAAATATTAGGGAGAAGCTGGTAAAAATCTTTAAAACATGCAGGTTAGTAGGTTTGCAGACTCAAAGGTATTCCAGCCCTGGAACTATTGCTTACTGCTTCCTCCAGCCCCAGTATGCAGATCTGCAGAAAGGTGGCAAAATAAGGAAATTGCTACAGTAGGGATTGAAACTCCAAGTATTCAAGCCCTACTATGGTAGTAGCCCTGGCATAATCAGAGAGGCTATTAATTGCTGCCATAATTTGTCGCCACACTACATGGCACCAAAGGGACAAGTAGATCTTTTTACAGGACAAGTAGATTTGAGAAGCAACCTGTCCCCTGGACAAGTAGATATTTTAATAAATTCCACACCCCTGCACTAACTCTGCCAATTTGGGATCAGTACGCAACAGGAGCTACTTCCGACGTTCCTTGGAAATCAAACAGTTGACATTTCCTAATAAACATTGCTCTTAGGGCCCATTCCAACAAGACATCGGGGTCTATCCCTTCTTGTGTTTCCTTGGCCTGTACCTCAAGATCTAAAATCTTGGTGAGGGGTCTGGCAATATCTAATAATTTATCCTGACATCCCAGCCAGACTTTATCAATGCCTTTTTTTCGGGTCCTTGGCATGCTTCTTGAGGAAAGTCACCATGTGAGGGTCTGGTTCTGGTGTCTCTGCAACTTTGCCGGAGAGAGCAGGGCGAGGGCACTCAGACTGCAGCGTGTTGCGAATATCTTTCTCAAAACTTTTGCAGAGTCTTGATTGAACATACCGTGCCACCTCTGGACATGGGATCCATTCTGTGGTCCTGGGGTGTACGATCGTATCGGGATCAAATTGTAAGGTGTGGGGGGTAATCAAAGGTTCGTCTGTATGATGAGTTTTACGCTTGTTTGTCAGGAGTCGAATTGTCATCCGCATCAGAAGAATTGGACTAATTGGTAATATTTTTAGTAGTCTGAAAGGGAGGGGTAGCTTTATGCACCTAAAGGCATCATATTTGTGATCATTCAGGACCTAATTAATGGTCTGTTCCAAAGGGTCATAAGATGACCGGCCAGGCTTATTTCGATTGACCTCTACAGGGGCGGGGTTTCCCGAGCCTGCGCCAAAGCGCCTTACTCCAAAGTTGAAAAAAGGTTGCACAAACGGGCGCAGGGCTTTCACTGAAGTCTTGTTTACTGAATCCTGAACATGGAAGTCCAAAGCTTCAACAAGGCGCTCTTCCATGTGTTGGTAATAGTGTCCAGCAACATACTCTCCGTACTGATCATCATCTGGCTATTGTTGGGTCATGTTTTGGAGTGCAATATAAAATACAATAAATCAGAGGTCCCAAATATATTTGTACTGATAATATCAATTGAGGGGGACACCCAGGTCCTAAAAGGAGGCTAAAAGCGTCCCTGCCGGTATTTTTAATTATAAAATGCAGAGGAGGAAGCACCAGAAGTCCCCCTAGAGCCAGGCTCTGCAGTTCTATCACAGCCCCTCTGGGCGTAGAGCGGGACGGGGGCGCATAGAGCTAAAAGGGAAGCCTCTGTCTGCCGATACAGCGCACTCGCACAGATCCCAAAAATGGAGCTATGCGCATGCGTGAGGGCAACAACACAAAGTGGACTGCTCTGGGGAATCGCGCGGCCTCCCCTATCACTCCTCACCGGCCTCAATTGCATTGGCTGAGAACAACGCCGATACAAATGTGGAATATGCGCTCGGAGCACGGCAAACAAAACACCAAATCTAAGGCGTCTGAAGGCAATAAGCCATGCCAAACGTGTAACACAATAATCGTGATAATCAAATATAGCGTAAGGGAAATGATGAAAGCACTTAGCTCTGCGTCGAAGCAGCAATGAAAGAGGACGGACTTTAGTGGTTACTAGATGGTGGGCCCTGATTGGGGTTCATAGCGAGGCTGCAAAGCTCTGGGAAATGTAGTGTTAATTTATTTTTATTTTTTTGTTGGCTGCCTTGTGTTGACAGTAAAGAAAGAGAAAGCATAATCCGAAGCCCCCGGTCCTGACATAGAATCCAAAGTCTTCCATCAGCTATTAACATCCATGATAGGGTATGGAGAAAAGAAAAATATGTAGCTTTCCTTACGGATAGAATTCGAAGTTTCTTCCGCCGGAAACTCCTGCGCTCTTTAAGTGGAAGTTCAACTGAATACAATACCAAAACAGTATAATACAAAATGGCCCACAATACAACATCTTTGTGCACACCTTATAATCCTAATGTGTTGTATTACTATCACATGTTCTCTCCTTAACAAGTGATTTTGTCTTTAAATGTGATCCCACACTCCCTGTGATTCACCATCACCACTGTGATTTTGCATCTGTGTTTGTGCACTTTAACATGATTTTTGTTCTTAGGTGTGTTCTTGAACCACACTCCTGTTGATATTACACCAAAGATATCTTTGTTCCTAAATGTGTTTTGTATCGTAACATGGATAAATTGTCTTCTGAATGGTTGTCCCTGATTTCAATTGCATTGAACATGCCAGTGATTAGGTTTGTGTAGATGCATAGAAGCACAATGTTCCTGCAAACCACTATCCTCCTTGTTAAAATTATACTTATTTAGGGCCTTTTTACGACCCTGGCAATCTAATGATCCCCAGGGTCACGGTGGTGGTCCGCGGTGGTTACTACTGACACGGTAATAACAATTTATTCCTACCCAAACAAATCATTTTTAGCAAAATTAGAATCATCAAAGACTGGTAAAAACATTACTTTCTATCCTGTACCGTGCAGTTTGCACGCAGCAGACTACCATTCTTAGTGCCTTATGTTTAAAACCTCATACCACCATTAATATTTCATGGTCTCTGTTCACTTCAACCTTTGTTTGAAGAGATTCCCCCTATAGTATTACTTTTGTTGTCTCATAATGCTTTTATGGACAGGAAATGATAAATACCAGAGGAAATACTTGGTGGTGAGAATTGTATTCATCAAACAATGATGGCGAATGCGTAGAACAAGTTTCAAATTTCACACCAGTGACAATACATAATGTGATACATCACATTAATAAGTGTACAGCAAATTAATAGAAATGTACACTTACAAATGACAATACATCTGATTATACATATCTACATTAATAAATGTACAACAAATGGATACAAATATAGAAATGTGTCCACAAATATAAATTTCAACAGACATAAGTGTCCAACATATAAAAATTGTTTATCATTGTAAACCAATGATAGTGTCCAGTTTGCCGAGTATCATAGGATGGAGACATTGTTTTCTTCCACTCATATTGTCATTCAGATACCGCAGAATCCTAAATGGATGGAGCTTTTACCTTTTTTGAGTTTATCTGGTAATATGAATAATTTAAACTACCACTTTTTATTATCAAATGGTTCACTACTTTATTTGAAATTGCTGGGCCCTATTCCGCATTGCAGAGTACGCTGACGTGTTTCGGCCTTCAAGATGGGCCTGTGATTTATTAGAAGGTCTTCTTCAGGGCAGGTTACTAGGTTGGGTTTGTGTGAACCTTGGATTTCTTATGGGCGTGGGGGCACTGGTGTGTTTCATGTGAATACTGCCAAAGATGGTGGGAAACCCTGGAACTTCTTGGTGTTTCACATGAATGGTGGCTCAATTACTAGTAATGCATACAGGACTGCTTGCCTTCTTTGCAGGGGGAGTCACGCTGGAGCTTGCAATGCTGTGGCTTTAACCTCAAGGACAAAAACATTATGAGAGTGCTAAAGTAATACTGCAGGGGAATCGCTTCAAACATAAAGGTTGAAGTGAACCGAGTCCATGAAATAAAAATGATGTCGAGGCACTGTATAATTATGACGTACATGAATAATGCATATAATTTATGGTGTAGGGGGTATCTGTGTATTTTAATTTATGAAGGATCTCCCCCCCCTATTTCCACTACAGAATCATTCCCTGTCACGATAGTGTGGTTTATCTTTAAAACCTGTTGTCAAGCTAACTGATTAGCCATTTTGTGGATTAATTTATTTTCCGATCAGCTTTATTAAACTATGTATACAGTGGATTAAAGACACCCACATCGCTGTACAAATATGAGTCTGCTACCTCCAGACCCTATAGAGCAATTCCTCTGCCAAGCAATAAACACTTTTACTGCAGTATTCTGAATTTAATTTATCTTGGTTTGTGATCAGGTGGTGATTCGTCGTCTGCCACCAACTCTTACTCAGGAACAACTTGAAGAACATCTCCAGCCTTTACCTGACCATGACTATTTTGAATTCTTTGCCAATGATTCAAGGTAGTGTATGTTTAAGTGTGATATTGAGGTGGTAAATTTATTGTGTTTATCCAAGTTTTTTTCCCCTCATTATTTTAGTCATAATAGATGTTTATCTGCATTTGAGTGAACAGAAAATGGGGGGCTAATGTGGTGGGAAAATTTTAAATGAAGAGAACATCAATTCTGTAATTTTATGAAGGCAGCTATTAACGACAAATGTTTCACATTGCAGGACAAACCTTGTGGCACATTTGCTTTTCATGTATGTATGAATGAAGTAAATGGCTTTGCAGCAGTCAAATGTACAAATTATATCCATTTCTTTCTACAGTTTGTTTCCGCACATGTTTTCGAGAGCATATATCAACTTTAAAAATCAAGATGACATTGTTTTATTTCGAGATCGCTTCGATGGATATGTTTTCATAGACCATAAAGGTATGTTGCGTTTAATTTTCTATTTATATGGTTGTAATGCAATGTTTAAATATGTTCAGTTTTTTCCTGTCTCCATTCATTTCTTCTTTTTCTCTTGACTTTGTTTGCATTTTATTTACCTGACAAAAGTGGAGAAAGCTTAGCTGGGTCACCAAATTATCATGCAATTGTTAAGGACTAGTTTAAAAACCATTACTCCAGGGCATCATTAAATAAAACATGTTGGATGGAGAGTTAGTGACCCACACAGCAAAAAAGGACCAGATTTATAAAGAAAGTCAGGAAAGTGCTCCCTCAGTCCTGAGACATTGCATGGTATTCACTTGAGCTAACGGAGGTATGTCTGGAAACATGCAACAGTTGTAGGTTTCCAAACATACGCATAATAAACGTTTGTGAATTCCATTTACCCATGAGCCAAGTTCACATTCACTTATTAAAACCTGTTTTTCTTTTTCTCCCTTCCCTATACCCTCACCTTTTATTGTGGAAGGAGAGGTCTGCTACCTTCCTTGGAAACCATTTTGCTATTTCACTTGCGAGGATTGCATGGCCAACCTTTCCATAGCTTAAGGGGTTAGAGAGTAATTGTTGAATACCCTTAAGCATGTTGTGTTCAAACTCAGTAGATATTTGTGCTCCTTTTGAACATATTTAACTTTCACGAAAATCTTTGTGGGGGGGAAAAAAAAAACATTATTTCAGGAGTTCAAAACCTCTTCTACATATGAGTAGGAAATCTGCCTTTTCTGCATAGTCACTCCAGATTTTTCAACTTTGTTCTGGACTTGGAACTTTGCACTCTTATCCCTGCAAAATACGAGCAAAGAGCCTCCTCCTTTAAACATGGTTAAAGTTGCATATTCCTGATTTACATATTTGACTTCCCTAAGGGTCCCTAGTATATGGTGTAGAAAATGTACCCAGGACCTGAAAGGTAACAGCCACTTGCGGACTACAGCACCTATTGTTCCATCCATAGAGTGGATCTGTAGGCTTTAGGCCTACAATGTGTAGCCTAGCTGTAGCAGCCTAAAAACCTATTGTCAAACCTGTCAAATTAACCTTTTTTGACGGCAAAAATCCTGCTTGTAAATATTAATAATTGACCATGTCCACCTTATTGCCCACAAGGTAGGGTGCCTTATATTTAAAAGTGGGACATAGGCACAATTAAAGTGTCATGTTCTTCCAGTGACTAGACGTTCCCCCTCACCCACCCCCAAAAAAGCTGTTTTGTCTGGCAGATTTGTAGCTGGATCCTAAAGGATGGCAGTGTACAGATTATCAACTTTAATCTACAACCTTTTATAGGAACTGGCTAAAATGATCATTTAAAGACTGCTTTTCATATTTACTGAAAGTCTAATTCATTGGTGAATTAGAATTTTAATAAATACTTAATAAAAGTAATGTTTTGAAAGTTGAATTTTGGTCTGCCTTCAGTCTAATTTGCATTAGATCTCCAGCAGCTGCCTGGCAGGTACGTCACTTTAATTAGGTGTGAAAACCCCTGTTGGAACAGAATAGCGGGGACAGAATGGACTGGGGGTGGGGCACTCTTTTGCTATTCACTAATGACCGAGCTGAAATACTCATGCACTGACAAAAAACCTCTGGAATGCACTTCTTAGTCCAAAGAAGACCTTTATTATTTCACTACGCAAGGTTCCTAAAAGGAGATTAGCATGTTGAAAGCACACGTTTAAAAATAGTCACAACAATGAAATGAAAACATACACAGCAAATATATGTATCTATATTATAATGCAAAGCAAATAATTAATAAAAATGCATCACCATAGGGCATGTCAGGTGCTTCATCTTTCTCCTGCCAGCAAGTCGATGACCCCGTTCGACTGCGAAAGAGATCTCTACCTTCACGGGAAATCTATATCAGGGATCAGACGTCTGAATCCTGATTGAGGCCTCTGAATCTTGTCAAATGCACATATTTGCAGATACTTACAAATGAATTTACAAAGGAGTTTTTGACACGGAGAGCCGGAGTGAAAAATCAATGACCAAAGGTCTGTTTATTTTTGCTGCAGCAAAGAGGACAGGTTTACCACTGGCATCCCAGGCCCGAAGTAAAGTGTGCTGGCATAAAGCGTTTAACAGTGATATTTATACTCATACATCAAAGGATACATAAAATGTGTAAATAATGATATACGTCATACAGATATTTTAAGGAGTTAATCAGTTTCCACACACTGGTTCCATTCCCAGCTTTGTCCTTGCCTCCCTTCTGCAGCTGCCTGACTCCCCACATTCTTGAGACCCTTCAAAGGATTACGTGGTTCAAAGGTATAGATATCAGCCTTTCCCTCCCCAAAATACCACAGCCGAGGTCAGTTAGCTATTTGAACACACAATTATAATGAGTACAGTGCCCCAGTTAGGGAAAGAAACCAGCTGCAAGCCTATGGCGTGGAACCAGGCTTATTTTACCTAAACAAATATACATAAGATAACATATGTGATAGACAGTGCGTTCAGAGACAACAAAAGCTCAAACTTACACGTGTAAAAGAAAGAAGCAATTCAAAATGAATTCTAACAATCGACCCTTTTTGAGTTTTTTTTTCTTCTGAACATAATAAACGTTTTGAATAGTTCTAAATTTCCTCATATATGTTGAATTTTACTCCCACTTCATTGAAATTTGCATTCATGGGGACATAAACAACCGATGGGTATGAGCAACCAGTATCTGTAGTGAGGACAGTGGGGTCAATAGCCATTAGGGAATTTATCTCTTCTCTCTGCATCATAGCTCGATTGGTTTCTAGTATTTTCACTGGCGGAAGTTTACACAATTTTAAACAGGAACAGAGAGCAGGTAAGCACTGCACTAATAAACAACTTAATACAATAGCTATTATTATAAAAAGTATGTCTTTAAACAACCAGCCCCACCCCCCAAACCAAGACCATAACCATGATAAACTCCAATCGCCTCCTTCATATTGGCCCCCCTTTTCAAATACCTGTACTGCTTCTTTTATTTTCCCAATATCCAATTCTATCTCTGATGACTTGTTGACAAAATAACAGCACTTTTGCTGGTACTGATGTTGGATTAAAACACATACTCCTCCTTGTTGTACTGTAATCAAGTCTAGGGCAAGCCGATTTTGTATCGCCAATTGGGCTGCAGAGTTTATCTCTATCTGTATACTTCCTATGGCCTCTCTGGTGGCATTAAATGCAATGGCTAATTCAGCTGACATATTCATCATTGCCAGTTGTAAATCGAAAATTCCAAATCCGGGAATAAGAACATGTAATACTTGAAATACCCAGTTCTTTCGCTCCTCCAGTATGGGTGTCCCTCGTTTGTACCTATGTGCAAAACTCCCCATGTTAAGGGGCTGGGAAGATGATATATTTGATATCACAGTAATGTTGGGTGCCAAATATGCCAGTGAACATATCCCTTCCCAGTTTAGAGGCAGTACTTTATATGCAGTTCTTCCACATACGAAGTACATGCCTCCCTGGATTTGTGAATTTATAATGCTGTATTTTATTCGGGGCAATCCTACACCCTCTGGGGTGTCATGCTCAGAATTATTGCAATATTTGTAATCTTCCCAGATTGTATTTAGCAATGATACATTTGCCCAGGGTGCAACATATGAACATCTAGCCGTCCAGAGGGGGCCAAGGAAAACCCGGGACAATATTACAGGTGAATTTTTCCCATTTCTATCTTGTTCTCTGGAGGCATCATATAACAATCCTTCTGGATCTACTAGAATCTCATTTTCTCCCACAGTCAGGTTCCAATAATTCACAGTGTAATTTTGATGAGTCCCATTAATTAACGCTGTCCAATTTCTGTCTATTTTCTCCTCTCCTTCAAGATCCCAATTCCCTGTTTTTATATCAAATAACAAAGTGTAAACACACTGTTCAGGAGGGATCTTTCCCATGTATTTTGCCTCTGGGTTTTGCCCATAAAAATAGGTACCAAAACATATGGGAAACATTTTAAGTGTGGCATTCTCTCCAGGCATCGGGGAGAGCTTGTATTCTGCCTGGGTATTAGGGAGCACCGCACACCTAGGGTACCATTGATATTCTTGTTGGTCACATCTCCAAGTGGTATTTGGTACAAGACACACTTCCCCTCTTTCATATTCGCTTGGTGATACTGGTACTTCATAAAGGCCTATAGGATCCTCGGGGTGTCTAGACAAGTGCCGGCAAATCCAGCAGTCAGTGAGACTTAATGTCTCCGCTAATTTTCCATGAACCTTTATCAATGGATGTAAGGTAGGATTTTGCAACAATGATGCAACACCACTGGACATTATACATATTAACATAAGGGTCACTAGGTACTTCATTATTGTTTTGTAGAAATAGTTATAAGGCCACTCTTCCCTATTCTCTAGAGGGATATTTGTCCTGCCAAATGGATATATTTTCATAATTTTATTGTGCTCTTCTCCTTGGTCCTACAACTTTTCTATGATACCGTTTTACTCGTCTCAACCGCCTACGCGTGTTCAAAAATATATCCACACAATTACCAAATATGTAAATGCAAAATATTGATATCACTATACTAATAATCATATACGTATAGATACAGATAAGTGAATTTTCCTTCAATGTTCACACCCACTAGGGTTCAGCACCGCCGTGCTTTCCACTCTAGCAGTTAGGCTGCACTGGTTAGTCCATGAACAAGTTTTTTTTTTTTTTTCAAATACAGGACAATAGATGTTGGCTTGATCCTAGGTCCCTTAGCTTCTCCTTTTCAAGTTTTAACTCCTGGTGAGTCTCAACTCCCAGTGAGTAAGTCGCGATACTTCAAAGTTCGTCTTCAGTATAGTTTGTCAGTTTCGTTCAGTGTCTCAGCAAAAATGAGGGCGGAGGCCAGCAATTTTCAACCAGATCAGTGATGTGCTTGGGTATTAAACAGAAAAAGGGCACCTTTTTTTTTTTTTTTTTTTTTTTTTTTTTTTACCGCTGGGACTACAAACCGCACCAACCCTAATGGCTGGCCGCTTCCGTAGAACTGGTACTTGTTTTTTTTTTTCTTTCTCGCCAGTCACAGAACTGTTAACTCCATTTACCCACTGCTTGAATAGCGTTGCACAAGCTGCATCCCACTATACTTGTGTTCTCGTTGAGACAATTGTTCTGACCAATGTTCTGGTGTCGTTGCACGGCTAGTCACCCGTGTTCATGCTGGAATTTTAGTCATCACAGTCATTTACAACCTCGTCGCCCAAAGTGTGCGTAACAACAGTGAGGATAGCTCGTTTTAATGCTGGTACATCAATGGCATCGGAAATGCCGGTGGCGGTGAAAGCGGGGAACTGTATTTCACGAAGGCAGGCGTGCCGTATTCTGCTGAGCAAAGGATTCCTTGGCCATTCAGAAGAGACCTCAGTTTGCAATTCCAAGCTAGGAGCTATCAGGGTGATGTAAATGTAGCTTTTCGTAGGGGTCACCACCTTACGCACCTTCAAAATTCTGTTCATTTGGATGGGCGAGGACGCAGGTTGTATCGATGAGTTTGTTGATCTTCAAACAGCAACTCTTCGTCACTGGGCTGCTGTGTCACCTCAGGAGCAGAAGTAGCACTTGAAACCTGTGGAGGTGTTTCCTGTCTCCCTACTTCGCTGTAATCAGGAGACAATGGTAATTCTGCTGTTAGAGTACTCTGTAGTGGAATTGGTGCACGCTTACAGTGGCTAGCATGTATCCAGTTTTTCCTTCCTTCCACTTTCACCGCTGTCTGTGTTGCAAGCAGTACCTGGGCTGGCCCCCGCCACCTGGGCTGAAGACTGTTGGTTCTTTGAAAATTCTTTGTCATAAGCCAATCCCCTGGCTTAAAAGGGTGACCAGGGCCTTCAAGAGGAGTCGGTAAGCTGGCCTTGACCTGTTGGTGGATCAAACGCAAATCTTTAGTCAATTGTTTACAGTAATCTACAAACAAAGGATATTGCACTTCAGAAAGCTTCTTTGGTCGTGGTACCCCCCAGATATTGGCTGGCCTCCCCATGACAACTTCATAGGGGGATAATCGTGACTTGCTACTGGCAGTCATCCTGATGGACATTAATGCTAGGGGCAAAGCATCTGGCCATTTTAAGTTGGTCTCAGCACAAATCTTAGCTATTTTGCTCTTCAAGGTGTAATTATACCTTTCTACAAGGCCCGCTGATTGTGGGTGATTTGCAGCATGAAATCGATGTTTGATGTTAAGGGCGGTACAGACCTTCTCCATTACCTCATTAGAAAAATGACTGCCATTGTCACTCCAGACTAATCGTGGCAAGGCGTATCTAGGAAAATATTCTTTTAGTAATATTTTGGCGGTAGAGAGGGCACCATTGTCTTTTAATGGGTAGGCCTCTATCCATTTTGAAAACATGCATACTACCACTAACACGTATTTCAGTTTGTTACACGGTTCCATGTGGATAAAATCCATCTGTATAGCTTCAAAGGGGAGATCAGGAGGGGCAAAGTGGCCAGGGGGCGTAGGGGTCCCTTTTCCTGCATTGTGCACTGCACACACCATACAACTTTTAACCAGGTTATTAGCAGCTTTGGATATCAGAGGATTACTCCAAACATGGTCCAAAGTTGTCTTGATGCCTTGGGCACTGATGTGTGCAGGACTGTGGGCCATAGTAACCATAGCGTGTACATAGCAATTAGGTAACATCCATCTTCTTCTGTCTGTGTCATCTGTGTAACAACCCTCACTGTCTAGTCTACCGTTCTTCTCCCACTGTTCCCTTTCCTCTGCTGTTGCTTCTGCTTGAATATCTCTCACACACTGCATGGTATTTTCTAATACTTCGTACTGGGGCTCTCCCTTGATGCTACTCTCAACATATGCATTGTCAAATGGTGCTCGTGCTGTTGCTTTCGCTGTAGCATCTGCAAAAGCATTTCCTCGTCCTATATCATCAGTAATTTTTTTGTGGGCACTACACTTAATGATTGCGACCTGACGGGGCAGGCTGAGAGCAGTCAAAAGTGTCACAATCAAGTTGCCATGCTGAATGGTAGTGCCATGTGACGTGATAAAGCCTCTATTCGCCCAGAGTCGCCCAAAATTATGAGCTACTCCAAACGCATATTGGCTATCAGTGTAGATGTTAACACTAAGATGTTCACTTATTTCACAAGCTCTGGTGAGGGCAATTAATTCTGCAGCCTGTGCCGAATTTTGCGGGATTCTATGAGATTCAACCACTGTTTTGACTGTGGTGACGGCATAGGCTGCAGTGGTCGTACCATCTGGTAACTTGAAGCAAGACCCATCTACAAACAGCTCTCCCTGTGGGTCAGATAGGGGAGTGTCTGTTAAGTCTACCCGTCCCTTGGTTTCTTCCTCAGTGGCAAAAATGCAATTATGATCAAATTCCACATTGTCCTGAGGGAGGGGTAGTAACGTAGCTGGGTTCAAGACATTGCACCGCTTCAAAGTAATATTTGGACTGAACAATGTTAATTCGTAACCCGTTAGACGAGCACTGGTGAGGTGCTGCGTCTGTGTCTTGTTTAACAAAATATCAACGGCATGAGGAACCATCACAGTGAGCGGATTGCCACCAACAAACCCTTCACTTTGTTTCACCGCAGCTGCTGCAGAAGCCACTCCTCTAAGACAAGTAGGCAAAGCTTGCGCCACAGTGTCCAAGGTGGAAGAGAAGTATGCACAAGGGCGTTGTCTCCCACCTTGGTCCTGTGTCAAAACAGACAATGTACAGCCATGCTTTTCATGCACAAATAAAACAAATGGTTTGCTGTAATCCGGATTACCCAATACAGGAGCAGAGCACATCGCCTTTTTTAATTCTTGAAAAGCCTCCTCACATTTGTCAGTCCAAGGTACAGGAGAGGGCACATCTGAAAGTGTCAGAGCAGTCAATGGTTTTGCTATAAGTGAAAAATTTGGAATCCACTGTCTGCAAAAGGATGTAAATCCCAAAAATGCTCGGACTTCAGAAGGGGTGCGTGGTGCAGTCATTGTATGAACCAATTTAATTCTGTCTGGATGTAATCTCCTTCCCTCCTTAGAGAGGAGGTGTCCTAGATAGGTGACCTCCTCTCTACAATACTGCAATTTTGGAAGGGACACCTTATGGCCCAGAGGTGCTAAATGATGTAATAATGCAACAGTATCAGTCTTACATTGTGTCATGGAATCTGAGGCAATTAAAATATCATCAATGTACTGCAACAATGCAGAGCCTGTAGGTGGATTGAATTGGTCTAATTGACGTTTAAGACATTGACTATATATGCTCGGGGACTCAACAAATCCTTGTGGAATTCTTGTCATCGCGAATGATCTACCAAAAATCGCGAAGCTAAACAAATATTGAGATTCTTCGGCAATTGGAATGCTAAAGAACGCATTCTTCAAATCGATTACGGTGAAAAAACACGCAGAGGGTGGGATCATGGTGAAAAGACTATTCATGTCTGGGACCACGGGAAACTGGGGAATTACTATTTTATTAATTTCTCGGAGATCAATAACTAATCGATATACTGTGTTATCAGTAAATGATTGCTCACCATCTAATCTATTAGCATCATTTCGTTTCTTTACAACAGGAAGGATTGGACTGTTACATGGGCTGCTCACTATTTCCTTTATGACACCTGCATGCACAAGATCAGATATGACGGCCTTGAGACCTTTTTCGCTTGATTTAGGTAATTTGTATTGAGGAACACGAGGTAACCGGGCACCTGGTTTGATTTTTATTACAATAGGGTCGATATCCATAATGCCTACATCATTCTTGCCTTTGGCCCATAAGCGAGGGTCTATTTCCTTTAGCTCTGGGGGTAAGTCGTATTCCTGTGAGAACATGCACCGAGTTGGGGAAACACTATCCATAGTTACATAGACACCATCCATTGAACAGTGAATAACTGCATTTAATTTCTTTAACAAATCTAATGCAAACAAGTTTTCATTGCAACCTGATGTTAAAGAGAGTGGCGTGTGTACTGTAAATGGGCCTACAGTTACTCTCATAGGTGTTGAGATGGGGCTCACCACGGGGATTCCAGAAATCCCAATTGATGTGGTATGAAGCCCAGACAGGGGAGCCCCGGGGACTGCAGAATGTGCAATAGATGTTCTGGTGGCACCAGTATCTAGAAGAAACTTATGGCCCTCTCCTTCGATTTTTACATCAATGTAGGGACCATTTTGATCTACATGAATACTTACTCGCCCCTGGCCCTGTCTGTGGCTGTCCTAATAATCGTAGGATTCAGAAAAGAAATCATCAGCATAATATTGTCGTTCAAATGCATTGTCAAAAATATTAGTGTTACGCGGGACCTGATTCTCATTCTGCGAATTCTGATCAGTTCTACCTCTTCCTCGTCCTCGTGCATTACCTGCCACGTTCCCTCTATGAAGTGACATACTTTGTCTTCCTTCCAGTAATGGGCAAGTATCACGCCAATGTCCATCCTGCTTACAGTAGGCACATTGGTTGATATTTAATCGGCGGTCTTGGGGTGGTGCAGATGCACCTCGGCCTCGACCCCTTCCCCGTCCCCTTGGTGGGCCACCCCTTTGCTGAGGGGTTGTATCCCGCTGAGGGTATGCCTGCTGTAATAATACCTTTTTCTTCAATTCTTTTACTGACTTCTCATTCTTTTCTAATTCTTCCTTGTACCTGCTCTCATAGTATTGCGCCATCTGCAAAATCTCTGCCTGTCCCTTCGTCATCCACGAACTCTCTGTTGCTTTTAATTTTTGTGATATTTCAGGTAGAAGGCCATTAACAAAGCGTTCTACAAATAGTGTGACACCTGTTACGGTGGCGAGGTCTTGACCGCTAAAATCTATGAAAGCCTGTTCAATTCTAGTAAAATAATCTGGGACATCTTCACCTATTTTCTGTTTATAAGTGGCAAGCTTTCCCCAATCCACAGTCTGAAGAGGTATAACAGTTTCTAACTTAGTCAATATCCGATTAGGTAAATCTAAAATATCCTGATGCGGCAGGGTTCCTGGTGCCCTTTGTGCTTCACGTGCTTCTAAACCCCCCCATGTATTTCCCAAAGTAGGTGCATCATCTACTCTTCTAATTTTATGCCAAACTTCAGGACCCAATAAAACACCAAAAAAATAGTCAATGTCTTTGAGTGTCATGGTTGTGGTGGAAATGGCAGTTCTAAGGTCCCGATAGAATCCAGCTGGATTCTTTCGAGGGTCTGGCAAATCTTTCTTTATAGCCATTACCTCCTCCCTTTTCCATGGTATATGAACAAATTGGGCCACCGGCACGGGAGCTGGTTGTCCGGCGGCAGCTGCTGCTGCGACTGCAGCTGCAGTGGGCATATCAGGGTGCACTTCCCTCATTGGGTACCCCTTGCCATATCTATTTAGAACATCTTCCCTGGCTATGACACAAATGCGTACTCCCTCATTTATGCTGTTACTATCAAGAATACAAGCCCTACTGTCCCGCCATAATTGGTTTAATTCTTGTTCATAAGGGAGAGGGGTTGAATCTGTAATACAAGACTTCCAATCCCTCTCCAATTTTTCAATCATATACAGCAGTGCTAATTGCTGTCCAAAATGTGACATCTGTTGTATTGTGTCCATAATATCGGTGTGGGTGTAAATAAGATGTGACATCCAGTTCTCTGACTGATTCTTGATAACCCGTTTTTCCCAATCCCCAATAGTGGAGCGGGTACTAGGGGGCGAAATCGACTTAATAGGTGTGCCCCATATGGGTGAAAGTGAGTGTAAGGCTGTGCACTGTCGGCGTTGTCCATTTGGGGTATTAGGGGCAGGGGACATTAGTTGTAACCTTGCAGTGCTGGCTGGTAGTGGTGGGCCAGGTGGTGGAGGGATTAGGACTTGGGCTATTGGGGTAGCTTGGGCTAGAGGCTGTGGTGGTTGTGGCACATGCTGCTGTAGTGGTGCACCTGGATTTCCCAAATTGTGTCCTTGCCCTTGCTGCTGTTGCGGTGCCCCCATGTTAGGTTGGGCTACTGCAGGGGGTGTGTAAGGTGGAGGTGCAGTAGGGCTATTATCTAATAGCTGTAGCATTACCTCATCTTCCTCTAATGCATGTTTGGTTTCTGTTGGCTTTGATACATAACTTCCCTCCACCTGAGCCCTATGGACTCTATCTTCAGATTCAATCCCTTTCTGGGTTTGGGACTGGTGATAAAGGGCGGCCTTTTGCATAATGGTTCTCCTATTTTCCCTCTCTATCAGTTTATCTGATTTAATTTTTCTTTTATTGGCTTCCATTTCCCATTTTCTGTACACCTCAAACATATGTTGTCTAGCCTTTTTATGAAACAAACATTCCTGTAGGTAGGTTAGTTTCTTTAAATCAAAAGATCCATCCTCTGGCCACTGGAGGTCAGGACAATGTCTAGTATATCTGCGCCATATACTATTATACAAATTGCTCTCTAAACCATAATCCTTTAACATGTCCCACCCTGGTGTTCCCTCTTTTGGGATCGGTTGCCTTTTATCTAAACGTGGCACATGATTTCGGCGAAAACAAAGACATAACCCTTGCCAACATTTCTTATTTCCCATATCTAACCTTTTAAATATTCAAAAGGCAACACACACATCAAATTTCAAAATGCAACATGTACCAAAGAAACCCTTGTTCAAAAATGCACCAAAGAAAACCTTTTTCAAATGTGCACCGAAGAAGGGAAAAAAAACCCTTTTTTCAAATATTTACCAACTTACAAATTGCTCCAGGCCTGGGCAAATTACTCAAACAAGAAAAACACATGTAATACAAATTGTCAAATGGTACCTTGTACAAATGCAAATTTACCAAGAACTAATCATTCCTAAAAATGATAAGTTATCCAAAAACAATTATTCTCTCAAATGCAAGTTAAAGCAGACAAATAGCCAGCGAGGAACAGTCTTACCTGACTATCTGCTTTTTCCTGGATTTCTCTCCGGCCGCCCGTGTCAGACTAATCCGTCAAAATAAACACCGATGTTTCAGGGACTTCGCTGGGACATCATGAGAAAGCGGGGGGAAACCTGCCCGGTGGATAAGATGCAGCTGCTTCTGAAACTAAGTCTTTGTGCAGGGGCCCCTGGAATCTACACCTCCGGAACGGCGTCCCCCCACTGGCAGCACGTCTCGTGACAGAGCTACTGAAGATATCCACTGGAAGGTCCCTGTTCGGGCGCCAAATTGTCAAATGCACATATTTGCAGATACTTACAAATGCATTTACAAAGGAGTTTTTGACACGGAGAGCCGGAGTGAAAAATCAATGACCAAAGGTCTGTTTATTTTTGCTGCAGCAAAGAGGACAGGTTTACCACTGGCATCCCAGGCCCGAAGTAAAGTGTGCTGGCATAAAGCGTTTAACAGTGATATTTATACTCCTACATCAAAGGATACATAAAATGTGTAAATAATGATATACGTCATACAGATATTTTAAGGAGTTAATCAGTTTCCACACACTGGTTCCATTCCCAGCTTTGTCCTTGCCTCCCTTCTGCAGCTGCCTGACTCCCCACATTCTTGAGACCCTTCAAAGGATTACGTGGTTCAAAGGTATAGATATCAGCCTTTCCCTCCCCAAAATACCACAGCCGAGGTCAGTTAGCTATTTGAACACACAATTATAATGAGTACAGTGCCCCAGTTAGGGAAAGAAACCAGCTGCAAGCCTATGGCGTGGAACCAGGCTTATTTTACCTAAACAAATATACATAAGATAACATATGTGATAGACAGTGCGTTCAGAGACAACAAAAGCTCAAACTTACACGTGTAAAAGAAAGAAGCAATTCAAAATGAATTCTAACAATCTGCCACCGTCGATCTGGGTCTCTTTTTATGTCTTAAAAAAACAAAGAAGGAGCTTTATGGAAAAACCCCTCCTGATTGCACAAGAAGTAATCATACATGCTGGCTAGTTTAGGTATGCTTTGAAAATAACACGTTGGGATTAGGCCACAATCCCAAGATGTCAAAGCAAGGCCGTTCTCTGCCGTCTGAGTACATTCTTATCAGCCAAAGTCCTTGGTGGGAATTAATATGAGAACAAGACAGAATGCGCAGTTTACAATGTGGAAAATTACGGGCAGCCTTTAACATGATAGAGTCTAATGCTACGATAAAGTCAATAGGCAGAATGAGGCTAGGGCTAAACTGAACACAAAAAGGAGTCTGTAATTGGTGAACACTGGACAGCTAAACCAGGTACAAAGTGGTGCAACACAAAGTCAGTGGTCAAAACACACATTTCACTACAGACACTTGATGTTCCTTAGCTCAGGGAGGACAGTTGGGGGTGGGCCCAGTGGCTTCATTGACTTAAAAGGAGCAGAGGTCCCAACCAAGTGGGAGGAGAGCTAAACTCACAACTGGTTTGGCTGCTGAGCCCCCTTATCGCTCTTCTAGGTGCACACAAGAGTTTTGCACTCAGGCGAAAGGGATTCCCCATCTTGGATTTTAGGATTGAGGGGCGCAGTGGGATTGTTTGCAGTAGGGCAAACAGGAACTGCTGACAAATTTATATTTTACCTGTTAAGGAAAGTCAGGAGTCCCTCCCAGCCACTACCTAACACTAAACATAACTGTGGCACCGAAGAAACTCTCCTCAGAGCCCTTTCTGGACCCTTACAAGATCAGAAGAGGACTCAACCCTGCTTGCTGTAACCTGAGGAGCCCTGCAGGATTGGATCTGATCCCTTGAATGCCCAGGACAGAGAAGTGGACTCCAAGAGTCATTTAGTTGACCTGTATGACTACAGGAACACAACAAGCTGCATGTGGCCTTTTTCCTGATTTCACCATTACCAACACAGGAGTTTAGATTAGTTGAACTTTTAAACTTAAGCATGATTTGCTTGTTATCTGTGTACTTCTAGAAGATAAGGTAGTGGACTAAAGATGACATTGAACAGGGCTGGAACAATGGATTAACTTTGTGGTGTGCCAGCTGTGGAGTTGAATGATTGAGGGGAGAATGAGTGACTTTGTATGATGAACATTTTCAGTGAGATGGAATATACCTCATCCTTGGCCAGTTCCTTAAGCTCCAGCATCCTACAGCCTCTTTATGAGTGTAGGGCGGTGAACCATAACAAAGGCTGATAAGGGATCAAGTAGGAAGAATGCCACTATGATTGTTTTGATTTCCTCCTTTGTCACAATCAATCCTGCTTCAGTGTCATAGTTAGGACAGAGTCTATTTACGGAGTCCAAGAGCAAGTTAAGGTCAATCAACATTTATCCCTCCACTTACACATGCTGTTGTGGAGAGTTTGCAGACTAACTAGCATCCTTTTTCATAATTTTAAAGGATTTGCCCCAACAGATAATAAAGTAACTAGGCACTATAGTTTTGAAGAGAGAAACCTCCAAATCATTCACCATATGCTCTCTCCTGGTCAGACCACTACAAGATCAACCTTGGCACCCCAGTGGCCAAGGCAGGGTGAGCAAAAACTGTGAATGGTCCCTTTGTATTGCCTAGGCCTTAGAACAGATTCTCCTCTGATTGTCCGCATTCTTGTTTACTCACTCAGATTCCTTACTACTCCAGCTCTGGGTCAGGTTTGCATGTTTGTTGACTGACTGACTCATAAAGACAAATGATGCTTGTCAAGACAGCATTCACTATGAGAATCAATAATGCAACCATTGTTAATAAGGACATCTGGATCTTCAAATAAATTAGCTTGCTGGTAGTGGAGTTCACATAATTCTTGTTTGCAACAAACTTGCCACTGTCTTCATGATCATGTTTGGTGTTGTTTTACCTTTCATCACCAGCCAGTTGTATAAAGCCAAGATCCCTTTGGCTAGTCATAATAAGTTTAGTGCACTTGTGGTTTCCGTTACTCTTCCCCTTAAAAGGCAACCCAAGTGGACTTTTATCCTCACACAGTACTAGAGAAGATACCAGAAGGTGTCACAGTAACTGTTACTTCTTGCATCAGTTCTTCACTTAGCACACAGCAGGCCCCCTGCCCTTCAGGAGAATAATTGTGTACCCTTACTTGCCACAAATACATACCTTCTGTTACACTACAGGTTTGGGAACAGTCTTTCAGTCTTAAAACTACCCTCTCTAGCAAAATGTTTAGAAGCAGATTCAATCCTTCCTGGAAATCAGAGGTGTTTTTTTTTTTTTTTTTTTTTTTTTTTTTTTTTAGCCCACTCAAAACTAGCTTCAGCTGCTTGGGATAGACCTATGCCTGCTGCTGATAAGGGAGGTGTCCCTCTGGTAATTCTACTAGATTATTTGGCAGTGTTCAGCACCAGGGACATTATCTGTAGAAGTACAGGCCTCGATTGGATCTCATTGTCTTTGACAGATATCTCACTGTGTGATGTTGGGTCCTTCCAAATCTGCCACCTGCAGTTTGATTCGGTCCACCACGCCCTTAGCTAAGCATGCTACTATTTAAGATGTGTATGTAAGTCCTTTTTAAAGGCTGAGTTCTAGTTTTGGGCTATGATTTTTCACTTATGATTTTACCCATTTCCAAATATGGATTGATTATTCCTTCCTCCTCTATTTTAACAAAAAGGGCAGTATTCTGTTTTCATACACAACTTCTGATGTGCTAAGTCCTGAACGTAACGGGCATTATTATTACCCTCTTGAATAGTACTTGGTTTGCTGACCTCGGAAGGGTGGAAGTCTGACTTGACCTTGTCTGATTCCATCTCATGATCTACGTGTTTAGAGCATGTTTCAGCCCTCGGGCAGGATGGGTGCTCTAAGTTATTGCAACGTATTATCTGTTAGGGCAAATCCTTTTGTTTTATGATATTTCAACCTGATTTCACAATTGTTGAGAATATTGTGAAAGTTTTAAAGAGGGGGTCATTTGGTGTGATTGTTTTATCATTATGTGAGCTTGCTTGTAAATTGTGTGTTCTTAACGTGAGGTTTTTTTGTGGATTGACAATTTTATGCAATTTTGTTGTTGTTGTTCTGTAACAGGTCAAGAATACCCTGCCATTGTAGAATTTGCACCTTTTCAAAAAGTTGCAAAGAAAAAGAGCAAGAAAAAAGATGCCAAAACAGGGACGATTGAAGAAGGTATTGTGCTTGAGGAAAATATGTCTAAAAATGTTTACTTCACATTTTCTGGACGTACAACTCATAGTTGTAAAATATGGTAATTGGACTGTACACACCACATGTTTTATAAGAAAGGACATTTAAAGGCCTCTCAATAATATCTTAATGTCACTGCAATGTTTTTTTGCTGTTGTTAACTGACATGCATACCACATTTGAAAAATGCATTTAGAGCTGCAACTTCTACCTATTTGACTGATTAATTTTCTGAAATGCCAGGTCCCTTTTTCATAATTCCACAAAAGATCATGTAACATGTTGTACTTTTATGTTTCTGTCTTGTCTATGTGACCAACTGTTGGAAGGTGGGTCATTAGTTGTGTGGCCTGCACAAGTAATGGGTCCGCACGTGACCGCCACTGGGAACCAAACACCCCATTGTAGCGCTTGACTCTTATAGGATAGCGTTGCAGAGAAGTCCAAGGCTTACTCAGGGGAGGTGGTGTGGGCTAGTAATCCCCATTCACGAGCACACAAGCATGACTCTCAATAAATGATTGTCCAGTCTGTGCTTTTCTTTTGATAAAGTAAAAGTACATTTATTACTCACACACACACTACTCAGTACTATGCAACATTCTACAAATATACACAAAGTGATTGAATCCCTCTGGGAGGACATTGTGTAATCCCTCATGCCTCCTCAAAGGGAGGATATAATCCAACAACCCACATGGCAAAACAATCCCCGGTGTCCCCCTGCAACATTTGTACATTTGACAGTTATGTGGAATGAACACACCTACATCTGCAATTAAGTACATCAATCTTGCCAAGAGATGGCTGTCAGCCTCATTATTCAAATTAGCATCAACAGGGAACATATAGGACCATATTCAAGCAATTCAACCATTAGGATTACTTTTAGATTATTTTTGGGTTGCTTTCAAATTATTCTTAGTTGACCATCAAATAACAGTTGAGTACATTGGGTAATACCAGCCTACACCTCTAGTAGGCACAGTCCCACAAGCCAGAACAAAATTCCACATAAGCTTGTGCTCTAACAACATGTAGAACCCTTGGGGAGATTATCATTCTTTTGTCCCACCCTACCTAGGGTGGGACACAAACTGCGTTGGGGGGAGGCTGCACTGCTCCTGCAGCTCCCCCTGTCCATGGGCATGGTTTTGGTGATGGCCAAATCTCCCTGGGACCACCACAAGCTGGTTTAGGGGACTAAACCCCTGCTCATGCCCCGCATAGCATGCTGGGGCAGCCACAAATGAAATGAGCGGCTCTCCCGCTGTGCCGGGGAGAGCTGCTGTGCCGGCAAAACTGATGCTCCATCCTGGGGGGTGCTCGGTCCCACCCGGACACCCCCACACGAAGTAAGTGCTCCCTCGTAGGAGGGCGGCGCAAGGAGCCCACCCCTGGCTGCCCCTGCTGGCTCCCCGCATGGCCAGTACCTCCGTGTGCCGGCCTTCTCTGTGGTGTCTGCCCGCTCCAGCCCCAGGGGCAGTCAGGGGGTTCTTCCTTCCAGTTGTCCATGACGCCCGTCTACAGTCCCAGTGTCCAGCAGCGAAGCACAGCCAAGAGAGAGAGCTCTCCCCTGTGCAGGAGCTTTTAAGTGGGCGTGGAAGTGTCCCGCAGGTCAGCACCTCTGGCCTATCCAGATGTGCCACATCACTTCCATGCCCCCGTCCCCTCCTTCTTGCACAGTCTTCTGGGATAGCTCAAAATGGCATCATCCAGGAGTTAGTTGCCACATGTGCTCTGAAAGTCTCAGCCCCTCCTCACTGACATTCCTCACAGGGCCTCTCCAGCCTGCTCCTGGCACGGGATGACAGCTGGCTGGTTGATGCAAGGCCCTGCTCAAGCAACTGGACAGAGCAGTAATTGGCCCTAATCCTGAGCTGAGTCAGAGAAAGATGACATCCATGGATGACCTATAAGTTGTACCACTATGCTCTTGTAACTTCTGCATCATTCTTTTCTTACAGGTTACAGTGTACTTTGGTGTGACTCTGGTCTCGGTGGACACCAGAGAACTGGAGTTGCACCCTAGGCCATCCCTTCCCTTTGACATTTAATATCCCCACAATGCAAATACCTTAAGCACACCGACATTGGCATTTAACTGAGTGTCCCTACAGTGAAAAGACAGTAAGCACACTGACTCTCCCTCACACGTGTACACCCCTCTCATGAGATCCACTCCAGGTCCCCACCCACTCTGCATAGTTCCTCCTGCACCAGGCTTACCTAAGCGCAGTTCTTGGGCTGCGCACACCAGGAATCCACCTCCCACAGCCCTCACATGGGTGCACATCAATGTGCACACATGATCACATGTAACCTGCCCGGGGCCTCCTGCCCTTGCTGCGTCACACCAGCCTTTCCTTAGCACGGCAGCACCGGCGGTAAACATGCGCAATCCATTTTACCATGTGTTTACTGTGCGTAAGTCCCCTCATAGGAGGCTCCCTCACAGTAAAAAGTCAAAAACCAGGTGGTCAAAAAGCGAAAAATCAGGGCAGGCCTGATGGTCAGAATAGTCTTCTAACACCAACCTTATTGGTTGGTACCAGAGTTGGGGCGTAGCACTTAAGAGTTTATTTGGGTGAGTGGACTTGATATAGGTTGGTGGAGATGTGGCAACATTGAGTGTGTTTGACTTTCTGTGATGCTCCTTGAAGCCTCTTCTAACAGCAAGCTTGAAAATGATTGTTGCGTCTTTTTATGTAAATGGCACCACTGACTGTTAAATGTAGAGATTAGTGTAATAAGTCTCTCCCACTAACTACTTTTATCTGTCTGCTGGCGATAGAAATATATATTTGATCATACCAAAAATGTACTGATGCTTGGAGCCAGCCCACTACTGACCATTGATTGGCTTTTTTGTTTACTTATTAACTCCCTTCTTGATTAGTGGCTTTCCCTCCTTTTTTGGGTTCGACCCTCCCCTTTACTATAGCTTCTTTACCATATTTTTGATTTGATGACTTGTATCCTTCTGCTGCTTACATTCAGAGAAGGACTTTGTCTTTTGCTTCCAGCTCTTCATTCAAATGCATGTTTTCTTGCTCTCTCCCCTGTGTGCTACTTCCCACCTCACATCCCTACCCCGCTTTCCGTGTTACTTCCCCCTAAGCTAGTGTGTTACTCAGCTTGTCCTCTTTTTTTTTTTTTTTTTTTTTTTAAACTTGGAATTATTAGTTAACCTGTCCTCCCCTCTAGTTCCCAACCCTCCACTGCTGTTTACTAGTCCTCTAGAATGACGGGACTCTTTCACTAATGCCTGTGGATCATGGGGCTTCGGAAGCGAGAGTGGGCGGTGGAAATGATTTAACTCCTACTCCCTGAGCCCCCTATATTTTGGAGTTGCCGGAGGGAGCCCAGGGTGCTCCCTCTCGCCCCCTCCCCCTTCCGATTTTGAAGTGGAATGAAAAATGACTAAACCATGGCTGAACAATGTTTGAAGCATGCTGCACATCACCACAGTCTCCTCTAAGCACTGTAACTGAATAGCAAACTCTGGGGACTGCAGGACCTTTTTGCTTTTAGTTATTTAATGACCGTGATTGAGGTTTTGTGATTCTGCTAAAATCATTCTGTTTGTCAACAGGGATGAGCCAGCTGTCCGAAATTCCTTTAAAAAGGTACAGCCTGCAAGAGAATAGCCCTTTATTTTTTCTAAGTCTAAAACCTGACATAACCAGAACAATGTTAGGTCGGGCCCAATACCTCAACGACTGCAGTTAAATAATAAACAACATGACGAGCTCTTGCAGCTCCAGAGAGGTTGCTTCTTAGATTACAGCATGTCAAGGTGACGCACAGACTGTGCAGCATGGCGTCAGAGAGGCTGTCTGTCACTATGTTTGATTTTCAATTTCTGTGAAAGCACTCAAAGCAGAAAAGCCTTTAAAGCTTATGACTATGCATATATACGTGTGTAGTTAGGTTTGTTTAAAGATGAGTGTATTTATTTAACTCCATGTACGGACAGTAATAGGTAAATAATTGAAATCAAACCGTTGACCTTTAATGCTACTCAGAAAAAAGAAGGACGTAGCCCGAGAGTGGCTGAATTGTGCAATTTAGAGCCGGAAAACCTGGGCTAAAATCTCAGCTTCCTCACTTGACCAAATTGTGCGATCCACAGCACATCAATATAGTTCACTCTGTAAAATGTGTTATTCAAGCAATTTGAGAACACACTGAAGTAAGTTAGTTCAGGATATGCATTATATAAAAACCTGACTTGTATATGATTAATATAGAAGTATCCTACTTCACGTTTACTAACATTGACCTTATTTAAACAAAGATGATGACCAAGTGACTTGTCTTGGACAACTCGTCCCAACATCACCAGGGCATGAAGGTATCCTTGGATGTTTCGGGTTTAAAAATTGTTTTTACTTTTAATGTCCTACAGTTCAATCATATGTACTTAATTGAGACATTTATTTAATTGTAAAGAGTTGTATCATATGTTTATGGCATGTGTTGCCTAATTCACGTTTTGTGATCATTTAATTACTATGCTCGTGCTTTGACCGTAGAGCCATGCAACACCCCTACCTCTGCACTGCCCATAGCTGTCCATGTCGTTGATCCAGAAATGTAGCATCTCCTAACACCTTGCTATAGAGCGGTGCCAATCACCCTTTTACTCTCCAAGTAGAGTGCAGTGCTGTGGCATTTTAGTGTAAGCTGCAGAGCCCACTTAATTATGTAAATACAGGCAGGTTCACACTGCTTCATTCAGATTTCAGACTGTTACTCAAAACTGCACTGTGATTGAAGGCTCGTAAACCTGCCCAGTTATAAGGCCCAAAGTTCGGCAGGAAGCTTCTGTTCACCCACTGATCCTACATGACACTTGTGACTGAGTTCTACAGGGCTCTTCCTCCTGTTGCTGCACCTTTGTGACTGTAGGCTGACTACTTCATTCTCACCTATGCCTAATGATTTGTCACTGGAAGTTTTGCATTCACTGCTGTTGTAGTTTTGCACATGTATGCCAGCCTGCACACACTGCAGCCTGCTTTCTTCACCTGTGCTTGAAGTGAAAATTATGGTGGAGGAGGAGGTGTGTGGTCATTCATACTTCCTTTATTTTGATTACCACTATCCATAGTTCGTCAAGGAATTGAACATCAATACCACTGACTAGAATCTTTCCTGACATACATACAACCTTTATGCACATCCTCAGGTCTTGCCTTGTTAGCCAATTTGCCACCTTGCTTGAGTGATGAGTTTTATCCAAAAGTATGAAACCTTTTTCTTTACATGTGTTGAGCGTACAAGAGGTTTATGGACTCCTACCCTACACAGATCTGGGGTGGCTAGCTTCCCACTTGGCATCGTGGACAGCATGTTTACACCAGGCTTTTCACTTTTCAAATATTTGCTGCAAGCATGTGTGTCAGTGTAATTAGTTCTGGAGAAGCAACCACTACAAGTACTAGAATGTGTAAGGTTGCCACACAAAAGCCCATGACTGAAGACTGACACACAGGTCTATGACATAGAGTGAAGTAGCCATCATACCCCTAAACTGTGGATAGGCTACCTACATGAATCCCATCTACCTAAACTGGGTTTAGATCCTCTGACCTTTTGACTGTTTTGATTGACGTATTATCATCACCAGCACATACACCCAGTGACATTGTGCTTCATATCTGCAAGTAGTCTTGTTTTGGCACTCTTTCTAGCCCCTTCTTTTCTCTTTTTGACTGTCTTGTGACATTGCACAAATATATACCTTGAATTTAGTGAGAAATCCCATTAGCTATTCTAGTATTAGGGCCCTGCCCTGTTTGGAAAATAATCTATTTGAGCTTGTGGACCTGATATCATTTTTTTTCTTGTTTTCAAGTCACTAGACCTGCAGGGCTGGCAACACTTTAAAAGTTTTTCAAGACCCACCCGCTCTCTACCCCACCAACATCCTGTCCCCTGCACCGTTGCCCTCCTTCTCCACTCAGCTTGTGGGTTTTCATTATTTTGATGCTGCTAAAACGCTGCATCTAATTTGACGTTTATCTCCTATCTGCTCTATTTTTGCTCCCCTGTCCCTCTGCATCACTTTTATTTTTCATTTTTGTTAGGATGGGCACATCTGTTTTGAAAAAATGTTTAAAAACCGCTTTTGGCTCATTTTTCAAACTGTTATTTACCGCTCCAAGATGGAGATCCCCCTATCTTGGAATAGTAAGTTAATATGTATAGCCTATGCATTATGACGCATGCACATGTATATGTTTCAAGCTACAGCTGCCATAGTATGATGCCACATGTGAACGTGACTTGCCATCACACTGGGCCTTTTGGCAGTCAACTATTTCTTTTTTTTCCTTTTGCTCTACTGATACAAACTGCATTGGCAAAGATGATTGCCAAAGCAAAAAGGTTAGGCCTATTTGCTTTGCCAGGGCATGTTTTGTATGTGTCACTGGGTTCTCAGTTTTATCTTTGGTATTGTATTGTAATTTCAAGCCTCCAGCCCTTGCTCCCTGGAGAGATGTGTTGCTGACAGAACACAGGTAGATGAAAATCAAAATTATGCTAGAAAATTGTCAACCATATCAAATGTGGGCCTTAACTGTGAAAATAACTTTGCTAATTTCTTCCCTTTTAAAATATAGCTTTGATGACTTTGGGTTGGGCACAACTCTACCTCAGTGACTGCTGATGGAATTTGATTTTCTATGAACATCGCACGTTTCCCCAGGAGGCTGGAGGAGTGGGAAGGGTGTCTTTTGTGACTGGGGGGCTGAATTTGTAGCAGTGCAGCAGTTTCAAAAGCTCTGCAGCGTTCCTTGTATATCCAACAGTTTTCAGGCAACAATAAAAGTGCTATAGGAAAATGGCTCCCTATTGCAGTTACTCCCCCACTTTTTATTGATGTTGACTTGACTGCAAGAAGGGTGCTGGGACCTGCTAACCGTGCCCCAGCACCAGTGTTCTTTCCCTAAAAATGTACCATTGTTTCCACAATTGGCACACCCCTGGCACACATATGTCTCTTGTAAAAGGTACCAATGGTACCAAGGGCCCTGTGACCAGGGAAGGTCCCTAAGGGCTGCAGCATGTGTTGTGCCACCCTAAGGGACCCCTCACCTAACACCTGCACACTGCCATTGCAGATTGTGTGTGTTGTTGGGGAGAAAAAGGCAAAGTCGACATGGCATCCCCTCAGGATGCCATGCACACAAAATACTGCCTGTGGCATAGGTAAGTCACCCCTCTAGCAGGCCTTAAAGCCCTAAGGCAGAGTGCACTATACCCCAGGTGAGGGCATAGCTGCATGAGCAATATGCTCCTACAGTGTCTAAGTCTATTCTTATACATTGTAAGTACAGTGTGGCCATATTAAGTATATGGTCTGGGAGTTTGTCAAAACAAACTCCACAGTTCCATAATGGCTACACTGAACACTGGGAAGTTTGGTATCAAACGTCTCTGAATAATAAACACACACTGATGCCAGTGCTGGATTTATTAAAAAAATGCACACAATGGGCATCTTAGAGATGCCCCCTGTATTTTACCCAATCCTTCAGTGCAGGACTGATTGGTCTGTGTCAGCCTGCCACTGAGACGAGTTTCTGACCCCCTGGGGTGATAGCCTTTGTGCTCTCTAGGGCCAGAAACAAAGCCTGCACTGGGTGGAGGTACTTCACACCTCCCCCTGTAGGAACTGTAACACCTAGCAGTGAGCCTCAAAGGCTCAGGCTTCGTGTTACAATGCTCCAGGGCACTCCAGCTAGTGGAGATGCCCGCCTCCCCGGACACAACCCCCACTTTTTGCGGCAAGTCCGGAGGGGATAAGGAGAAAAACAAGGAGGAGTCACCTCCACCCAGGACAGCCCCTAAGGTGTCCTGAGCTGAGGTGACCCCTCCCTTAGGAAATCCTCCATCTTGTTTTGGAGGATTTCCCCCCAATAGGATTAGGGTTGTGCCCCCCTCCCCACAGGGAGGAGGCACAAAGAGGGTGTAGCCACCCTCAAGGACAGTAGCCACTGGCTACTGCCCCCCAGACCTAAACACCCCCTTAAATTGGGTATTTAGGGGTGACCCTGAACCCAGGAAACCAGATTCCCGATGACCTACAACAACAAGGAGGACTGCTGACCTGAAAGCCCCGCAGAGACGACAACTGACTTGGCCCCAGCCCTACCGGCCTGTCTCCAGACTCGACTCAAGAGACCTGCACAGCGACGCATCCAGCGGGACCAGCGACCTCCTGAGGACTGCCCTGCAACCAAAGGACCAAGAAACTCCTGTGGACAGCGGCTCTGTCCAAAACAGCAAGAAAGAAACCATCTTTAAAGGGATTCCAGCCTCTCTCCGGAAGCGTGAGTCCCCAGCACTCTGCACCTGACGCCCCCAGTGTCCAGAAGAACCTACACTGCAGGGAGGACCCCCAGGTGACACCCACGACGTGGACACCCTGAGACCTCCCTGCACCCCCACAGCGATGCCTGCAGAGAGAATCCAGAGGCTCCCCCTGACCACGACTGCCCGGTAACAAAGAACCCGATGCCTGGAAGAAGCACTGCATTCGCAGCCCCCAGGCCCGAGAAGAACCAACTACCGGTGCAGGAGTTACCAACAGGCGGCCCTCATCTTTGCCCATTTGGTGGCTGACCCGAGAAGCCCCCCTGTGCCCCGCTTGCATCACTAGAACGACCCCCGGGTCTCTCCATTGATTCCTATCTAAAACCCGCCACTTACTTCACACACTGCAGCCGGCTGCCCCTGTGCCGCTGAGGATTTGTTTTGTGTGCCTGTTTGTGACCCCCCCCCCCCCCCCCCCTCCCTCGGGCTCTACAAAACCTCCGTGGTCTGCTTCCCAAGAACGCAGGTACTTACCTGCTAGCAGAACCCCCAACGGTGGGCTGCCTATGCCCCGGAGACTGAACTTGTAAGTGCTTTACTTACCTGAAAAACTAACCAATACTTACCTCCCACATGAACTGTTGATTTTTGCAGAGTCCACTTTAAAAATAGCTTATTGCTATTTTTGCCAAAACTGTGTAAATTACTGTTTTAATTCAAAGTTCCATATTTACCTATGCCAAGTACCTTATAATTTATGTACTTACTTGAATTCTGAATCTTGTGCTTCTAAAATAAATTAAGAAAATAATGTTTTTCTACATAAAAACCTATTGGCCTGGAGTCAAGTCTTTGAGTGTGTGTTCTCATTTATTGCCTGTGTGTGTACAACAAATGCTTAACGCCACCCTCTGATAAGCCTACTCCTCGACCACATTACCACAAAATAGAGCATTAGTATTATCTGTTATTGCCACTATCAACCTCTAAGGGGAACCCTTGAACTCTGTGCACACTATCTCTCCATGTGAGATCGTATATACAGAGCCAGCTTCTACAAGTTCCAAGATAACTCTGGTGATTAATGTAGCTTCTGGAGAGAGATCGAGTTTTGTCTAGTTGCGGTTTTGGCTCTAAGGTAGCGCAGAGGGTTAATATGCCTGCTGCTAGGAACGTGTACTCTGCAGATCAAAGAGCAGTATTTTATGTGCAGCGCTCAGTGGCTACTGCTTTTGTCTCAGAGATTATTTTGTTACTGTGCACTTCATGAGTTACAATAATAATCTAGCACAGTGAGCTATGAACTGCATCAAAGAGCTGGTAGACTCCATGGTAGATGTTGTTTTCCATTCTTGAATTATCCTAGTTTTGCTAAAAAGGGTTTGTTTGGGTAGAAACAAGTATGTTCTTACTAAAGTCAACCCTAACTTCTGTGTTACATTCTGAATCCTGAGTTTATGCTTCCCCCAGAACAAAGCACTCTTGGGGAAAAAAAAAATGCCAACCGTATGGATGGTATGTAAATCATATACCTTGTAGTCCCCTTTGATAACTATTTCTATACACTGATTTCCACATGTATAATTCATTGTCTCTGTATGTGTCTGTGATGTAAAGTACTCCAACACCCTATGCTGGTAAGAAAGGTGCTATAAAACAAATTAAATGAATGTGAGAGAGGGGCTGTGGAGAGATGAGAGGCACTGTTAGTGGGTGGTGGTGAGGGAATCATTGAAGAGCCCCAATAAAGATTGCTGTATCCCCGTACTCCGTACGTTCATCACCCACTATGCTTTAAAAAGGAATATAATTGAATATATAATGGAACATATTGTAGAATGCACTGTTTTTGCCATTTTGTCCCCCCATTTTTTGGGGGGAGGGGGAGAACATGCCACCCTGCCCCCCAAGTCCCATTGTAGTGGTCAGGCTTGCTCACTAAACACCCAATGGGGGCTGGTCTGACAAAATGTGCCAGGGCTGCTTTGGGTTCCATGTCCGGCCCTGCTACAATTACACGTTTAATAGAAATTATGACCCTAATTTGAATTAAAGAGCAATTTGCTATGGGATGCAGAGTGATTATCACCTCGTTTAAATTTTCCTCTCCCCTTTTTTAGATGTGCTTGTGAATTTTGGCTTCCTTTTACTAGAGTATGTAGTTTGTGAACATGGTAGAGATTTTGCATCATACATCAAAATCGGGACAATCCGGGCATCAATACACCCTTCCCATCCAAGCAAGGGGAATTCAATAACCAGACTGGTTTTAGGATAAGCTAACAAAATTAGTTATCTTCCCTGTACAGGAATGAAAATATTCCACTGAGGTGCCTATTGCATTCTGAACAGCATAATATTTCACAGTTAATAATAGAACTGGGAAGTGTTCCTCCAGGAAAATTTGGAAACTTCAATATGTGGTTTGACTTCCGATTTAAGACAGAGTGTGTGTAATTTCCTTGGCTGGAGAACTGGCCAAGTAATAAATATCTGACTAACAAGCAGTTGTCATGGAAGTTGAGTATCGGATGTGAAAGCATTAGAACTGACAAATAGGTTTCATCAACGGCTTGGTGTGCTATTTGAGATTTTTAACCCAAGATTTGATGATCATCCAAAACTGTGTGTAAAGAAATGTATGAAAAAAGAATGAGTGAGTATAGGAGTGCAGGAGTGGGTCTTGTTTGACATTGCCTTATCATTTACTATATATCTAGAAAAAAATAAGAATTCACTTTAAACAATTTTTTGAACTTCAAAAGTACAGTATAAAGAACATTACCTACAATATGTGAGTCTTCATTTAACCAAATACTTAAAGACAAGATAATGCAAAGAAACAGGCAAGGGTGGGAGGGATAATGCTAGCCTTCTTGTCTTTAATAAAATCCATATTCTTTTTTCAGTAAAACCTATATCACAATTTTATGTCAAGACAGGAGGCTAGCATTATGCATTTTCAAAGCTTCATAAAGCACATTTAAAAACATGCTCAGCCTCTTTGTAATAAAATCTCCTAAATGTTTGAACATCGACTAGTCTGCCGCTTTTAAAATATCTTCCAAACGACAAACTATCATACATACCTTGCTCGCCATTACACATCTCATGGACTGAGCTGTAAATTTTGTCAAATCCACACCTGCTTCACATGTAACAGCTTTAAACCATCTCCTATTCAACTCCACTTAAACCTGTAGTAAATACTATAATTGCTAGATCAACCATTGATCATCACCTGCTCTCCTGTTCTCCAACACTCTGTTATAATATTCTTTTAGACATCTTACCACACAAGTTTGGAATTTTATCAAACCTGGGATAAAAAAATTGATTCAGACATTCTTAGTCCGTTTTGAAAATTTCAAAATTCACACCATCCGGTTGAAAAAAACCTATGTGATACTTCTAGAGCACATACATCTGGCACCCTTCTAAAAGAAATCAAACATAGAAAAGATGCCAATTTCCAACTTAATTCCCTTATTTTCCCCCCAAAAACTGTTATCTGGCCAAGACATTAATAATTTTAATACTAAATCCACATCCCTTAAGGTCAGATGTCTAGCCTTAGGAGGTCTTCTCAAATGGATCCTTTTCATTACTCGCCATATTAAAGGGTTTTTACCAATTGATATCCCTTGTTGTAAAGAATGACCGGCTGCAATAGCAGATCTATAAGTATTAACTGTCCTGTAAGCAAATTCTTTATCAAACAACTCAGCTGAAATATTTTCCAACTCTACCTCATTAACCTCCATTCAATGGGATCCAAATCACACTCCAAGCACCAACATAGCCAAATCTTCCTTTCTCTTTTATACTTTTTTCTGGTTTCTGGTGCCCAAGATTCATTGAGTAAATCTGAAGCTGATCCTGAAAAGCCTGTAAATCTTCCAGAACACCTGATATTTTCTATACTCGAAGGATGATCCTTCCCTTCTGCCCCATCAGCAGACCCTTGTGAGACCAAATCACATTCGGAATTTCCAGTATCATTTCAATGACTCTCGGAAACCACACCCGAGGTCTCCAAAAAGGAGTCGCCAAAACCAACTGACATTTCTACCTCTGTACCTGAACCAAAACGCTCTGTATCCTCTCCCTTTTGACCAGTTCAGATTAAATGCATCTATTGCTAGCGCTTCTGGATCCAGTCTCCAACTGACATACCTTTTCAACTGATAAGTTAAGTCTTGATGCAAGCAGACCTAACTCCAGAGGACCTAAGAGTGTCTGAATTCTCTGGAATAGCTTGACTCTCAACTTCCAATTGCTGAAATCCCTCACGTTCCATGAATACCAATCTGCTTTTACAATCAGATCTCCTGTAAAATACTCTGCTTTCAAGTCTATCTTGTGTTCCAAACAGAATTCCCATATTTCTTGAGCTAACTCTGTTAACTTCTTGAACTGCCTCCTCCCAGTTTGTGTATATAAGTAACAGCTGTCACATTGTCCATTTACATGAACACAGAACTCCCCATCGGACTCTTTCTGAAACAACGAAGGGCAAACAAACCTGCCTGCATCTCCAAAAAGCTTTATATGTTCTGTCTTCTCTGCACACTTCCACAATCCTCCTGTCGCCTGATCTGGGCAAACAGCACCCCAAACTAAGTTGCTGGCATCTGTCTTTATTACAAAATCTGGATGTATAACGAAAATAGCCCAACCATTCCAGGCTTCCAAATTCTCCTTCCACCAAATTAGTTTTTCCTGTGCTTCCTGTGTATGTGTATGTGTATGTGTATGTATATATATATATATAACTCTATATTAATGAGTTTATAATATAGAACAACAAAAAGACAAGAACAGACATATCTGTGCGAGACACCACAATATCTGTTGATCCCCTGAACAGAGGGAGATGGTATATGCAGACAGGGATATGGAGCAAATCTAATCATTGCAATAGTAGATAACCCCCATCTTCCCTACCCAAGGACCTCCCATGTAACCAGTTCGTTCATATACAACGGTTACCAGCGTTACACCATCACCACAGTTGGTTGTCACCTTTTATGAACAGCATAACATTTAATTGGTCAATCATCATCAGTGCTCCAGTCAGAGCTGGACTCCTCTACCCCTGTGAAGCGTTCTAATCGTGTATCCCAAGTCGTAATATCCGTCAGTGCCCCCTCCTCCCTACGTGTCATCCTCATGTACTGCTCTTCAGCAACACCCCATTCCAGTACATCACGGACCCAGTTAGGAATGGATGGTTTGCGTGTACTCATCCAGCCTATAGCCACCCTACGCTTAGCCAGTACCAGAGCAAGCTGTGCAAATCAATACAGGACGTGCCTTCCCCGTGGTTTCCGCTGTAAACCTAAGAGACAAGTCAAAGGCGTCGCTGCGAGCCCTAAACTGGGTGACCCTGTTTATCTTTCCAACCACCACCCCCCAAAATCGCTACACCTCCCTACAGGACCAAGCCAAGTGGAGAAAGGAGGCACCTATCTCCCTACATCTAGGACACCCGGTCTCTCTTGTCGGGTCAGTCTTGTTAAGACGAGCAGGCGTAAGATTGACACGATGAACACAATTAAAATGGACCGCTTAAATCTGTTGTTACAAGAAACAGTGCGCACCAGTGACAGTGCCATATCCCAGTCCACATCCTCTAGGGGATCTTCTGGATCTCGGTCCCAGACCCTGCACGCTATACACTTTACCCCTGTATGATTTCCCCCCCCTTAGCGCTTTATAGAGCAGGAGCAACCCATTGAACCCCTTTGATGTCGGGGGGCACCGGAAATCCAGACCAGACTTCTCGAGCCACACTCTCCATCTTGGCATACTGCAAGGACTGACCAGCACTCAATCCAAACTTATTTTGCGCCTCCTGAATGAAGTTAAACTCCCCATTGGGGTATAAGTCACCCACCAAAAGGCAGCCTCCCACTCTCCGAGCATCCATTGACATTAGAATGTCCATATTCCTAAGGGGGGTAGACTCCAAATCTTCAGTTCCCTATCAAATGGGGCGCTTCGAAGCACTTTCTTAACAGCTTGCTCCCAGATCCCTGCAGTAGTTTTGACCAGATAGAGGACAGCAGTCTCTAACTGACCGCCCATCATCAGGACATTCACCAACGCCTCTCCTCCCAAAATGCCCGTGAACAGTCGCTTCTCCCAATTATCCAACTGAGTCATCCACTTAGCAGCATGTTATTAAATATGCAGCACATTTAATAGAGTCTAACATTAGGGATTGCCAAGCCTCCGTCTTCCATGTCCCTTTGCAGCGTGGATAACGCCACCCTGCTACAACGCCCAGACCACTGAAATCAACAAACTGTCCAGGCGTTCTGCCAACAGAAACCAAGAATTCTGCACAAGATAAAGACACCGCGGCAAGAACATCATCTTAACATGTGCCAAACGACGTAAGTTCTAAGTCGTACTACGATCAGGAATAAAACGACATTGATCCTCATGTACCAATCCCCGAATCACTCCATGGAGCCGAGTAGCCAAAATCTTACACATACTCTTGACATCACTATTGAGCATAGTGAGCGGGCGATAGGAGGATGGGTCATCAGAATCCCCACCAGGCTTAAGCATTAAACAAACAACGCCCTGACCCATGGTCTCTGGGTGAATACCCCATTCCCGGGCTTCCTCAAACAATGCCAACAACCTCTCTCTCAGATAAAGGGAAAATTATACAATTCATTCCGGAAACCATCCCCACCAGGCGATTAAGATTTCGACAACGCCTCCACCACCGCACCCACTTCCTCAATTGTTATCTCAGCCTCTAGACTTTCCATACTGTCCAGATCCAACCACGGAACTCTCATCCGCCGCAGAAACACTCCTAAGCCAACATCCAGGGCTGACGCACCAGCACTGGACACGGCCTGGAAATGCTTCACTAAGACCCGAAGGATATACCTGCGGTTAGTAACCTGCACACCTTCAGTGTTTTTAATGCGTAGAATGGGAGGAAATTCAACTTCTCGCCTGAGGCCCCATAACAGTAATTTACCAGACTTGTCACCCTCCCTGTGGAGGCGCTGTCTATACGATCTAAGTGTGACCTTATCTAGCGTGTCCCAGCAGCTACTGACCTTCTTATACAGTTGGAGCTGCTCTTGCTCAACCTCTCTGGTTATCGGCGTCTGGTGCTGCAACACCTCCAGCGCATTCTCCCAGTCAGTAAGTTCCTGTTCCATTTATTGCGCACCCCGCAGGCAGTGCCTATACAAACTCCCCTTAGTATAGCCTTCATGGCTTCCCACTCAGTTCCCCTAGAGTTGGTCGTACCCCAGTTCAAGTCCAAATAATGCTTAAGGGCCACTGCCATTTTCTCATGACAACCAGCATCCATCAAAAAAGACGTAGGCATACGCCAACTGCGGGTCACTTAGGAATCCGATCCCCACAGCACTTGCATCAACACCAGTGCATGAGCAGAAAAAAACCTCCCCAAATGCTTGATATCCATCACCTGTGAACAAGTCAGTCCACCCAGAAGGAAACTGTCCAGTCGACTATATGTGTTATGCATCTTAGAATGACCGCTGTATTCAGGATGCAGTTCCATCCAGCCATCCTAGAGCCCTGACTTGTGCATAACCTACGTGAGGGATCTCGTCATTAATGGTTTAGTGTCCAATGTAAATGGATAACGATCCTTCTCACCATCCAATATACAACTGTAATCTCCAGCCCTTATTGGAGGAGCAACAACTCCCTCCCTCAGCTCTTCAGGTATATTATCATAAAAGGAATGATTGTCTATGTTATATCTCCCCTCCACACTGTAGATGTGTAAAAAGGACCCCAGGTGCAATCCATATCATCTCTCCCCTTGCATAAGAGGAGAAGGACGAAGAGAACAGCTGACCCCCGCCACTTCTTAGAAAATTTTTGCGATTCCTTCTCTGTCCTGTGCGTTTCCTGGAGACACGCTATATGAACCTTATGTCACCTCCGGAAGGAGTGCACTCTGTAGCGTGCAGTATCTTCTCATATATATTAAAGACCTGTAAATGTCAATACAGAGACTGAAACATTATTCAGAAATTCAATAACCAGACTGGTTTTAGGCTAAGCTAACAAAATTAGTTATCTTCTCCTTACAGGAAGGAGAATAGTCTCTACTGATGCTAAAGTTACATTCTGAACAGCATAATATTTTGTAGGTAATATTAACAGAACTGGGAAGTGTTCCTCCCGGAAAATTTGGAAACTGCAATGTGTGGTTTGACATCTGATTAAGTCATAGAATGTGTAATTTCTGAATAATGTTTCAGTCTCCGTATTGACATTTACAGTTATCTAATATACATGAGAATGGCATAGGAAGAAACCGCAGGTTTGTCCTCTTCTCCCCAGGGCTATTCAACATCTGATAATACATGGTCTCCTTATCCTTCCTGATAAAGATTGAGGGCCTTATTAAGAGTTTTGCGGGCGGTGGAGGCCACCCGCCAAACTCTTTGAGTCGGGAATCCACCACTCCGGTTTTCTGCCTGCTGGCCCTATTATGAGTTTCCCACTGGGCCAGCGGGTGGAAACTGTGTTTCCACCCGCTGGCCCAGTGGGAATATTGGCCACAACATTGATGCCGGCTCGTAATCGAGCCACTGCAATGTTGCGGTGCGTCGGGTTCGAGCACACCCATCGCGTTTTTTACTGCCTGTAATTCAGGCTTTGATAAGCACAACAGGGCTGACAATGGGTGCCCCTGCACTGCCCTTGGCAAGTGCACGGGCCCCCATCGGGCGCCTAGCACCCCGTCTCCACCGGAGAGGAGACTCGTAATCCCCAGCGCTGCCCTGTTGAATTAAGATCAGCGGCAGCCTGCCGGTGCCGGCGGTCCTACCGTGGTGGCTCCCCCACGGTCATAATATGGCAGTTCAACTGCCACTTTGGCAGCGGTTCAACCGCCACCACGAGTGTGTAATAAGGGCCTTAGTATCTACTGCAAAGAGCAGTGGACTGAGAAGTCATTACTTTCTCTTATGTCCTTGCACCTTACTTAACTTTAATTCATTGAAAACCATTTATTCATAATTTTTTTGGAATAGTATAGTAATCACATCCATGCTTTGAGTTTGGCAAAATCCCATTTGCACCAGCACTGCAAAGAGAAACTATCACATAACTTTCTCTGCATCACAGTACATCATAATAACTATTTAGAGTTTGCTGCAACATATTTGCCTTTGCTGTCACTTTACTATGCCCTTCAGTTGAATATTGGTGCCCTATGTTGCATAAGCCCTCACTGGTCTGCATGGATTTGTTTCACTACTTGGCTAGGATGGTGGAAATGTGTCTGTACATGAAGTATTAATTGGAGAGTCTCTTTAAATGCAGGTGTAATTAAGAGCTAGTAGTTTAATTTCAGTAATTTTTACGACTCAGCATTGAGGCCTTGAGTTTCCCCCATGATTCCAACCGTGCCAGCAATTTGCTTGCCATATACCTACAGTCTTAAAGCTTCCCTGTTATCATTCCGCTCTGAAATGGCTGAAATGGCTGTTAGCAGCTAGTATTGTTACCAAGGACTCTGGCAGTATCAGAATCACTATCTACCAAGCGTAGCATTTTCAGCCTGTGCATTCCTGTACAGTCCTCATTTCCACCTACTCTAGCTTTGAAACTTAAAAATGCCATTGCTATCTCTCTGAGTTGTCTTTTGTGCCTTCCATGACCCTCTTATTATATTATCCCCATGGAGGATGTTCAGGGCATTCAACTGCCTTTATTTCCAAGTTCCATATATACATTACCCAGTGGTGCTTGCCACTGGGTAGTTCTAGTTAGGATTGTGTAACCATAGGAAATGCCTTTTTTGTGTTGCTAATAACTTTGCCAACATTTGACAATTCTCCAAGAAACTTAAAAAAAAAAAAAAGTGTTACTTTTTGAGTAGTTTGCACATGTTAGGGGTGTTTTATCAAGCGGGGGCAAGAAAAGGGGGTGGTCCGAAAACGTGTTTTTCACCCCCATTAAAATTTTCATAGGAACTTTAAACACAGCTACAGCCCAAACTATTGAATATATTTACACCAAATTTGACAGCAAGCTAGATCTTGACCCAGAAAGAGTGCTTTTTGTTGTAAATCCGTTCAGTAGTTTTGGAGGAATTAATGTTTAAAAATAAACAACATTCTGAGCATCTGAGGAACCACAGTGATGCTCAGTGCAACACCCCTGAGGAATTGCTCCGGATCTGCAGATCCACTGGAAAGCTGCTGGGGTGTTGCACTGAGCATTGTAAGGGAACCACTGAACCCTCCCCTCCCCCAAATTAATTTGTCTTTTAAATGTGACCCCGGGCGGAGGGTTTCTCTGGGACCCCCTTTGTTACCCTCCTACCCCCCCACCTACCCCCAACAAGGCCCACTGTGTCATGGCACCCCTACCTAGCCCCCTTAAATCTTATTTTGACCAAGTCCCAGAGTCTTAAGCTTTACCTTTAGGTTGCGGCAAGCAACCCGTGGTTGTGCTTGCAGATCTGTTTGGATCCTCGAAACCAAACCCCAACATGCAGACTTTACTTGCCACATTAAATGGGGAAAAAAAGAGCGAGCACGCTGCTTCATTTCACTCGTAGTGAAACCTATCAGCAAAAGTGTAATTATCTACGTAACTGCCAAAAGTGTAATTAACTATGTAACAGGGTCGATGTCATGGAAAGCGCTCGACTTCTGCCAAGAGAGATTCCTCTACGAAAAAAGATAAAAAGTATTCCACAAACCGGACGGAAAACAGCAAGCCTTGCATGTTTTCAGTACTTGGTCGCTGTGCTCGAGGAGGGCTAACCACCGGTAAAGGCATGACGCATGCATGCCTTCCACTAATGAAAGCAAGCAGATTTTAACAGGCAAGCCCACAAACCAATGAAAGACACTGACGTGACATGGACGGGGCTCCAAGCCCTTTTCTAACTACTAAAGCGTCTTGCAAGATAAACGCATGCCCAAGCGACACAAACTCGACCCTAAAAAGTACGCTTTCTGGACTAAGATCTAGCTTTCTGCCAAATTTGTTATTTTTGTCATATTCAATTTTCCCATGAAAATTGGCATAGGGGAAAACACATTTTTGACCCCCTTTTTCTTGATCCTGCTCCCCGGATCACTCTGAAGCTTTCCTGGAAGAGCTTAAGGTGAACAAGACTGCATCGCGCCCCCCCCCCCCCCCCCCCCCCCCCACAATAAACAAAAAAAATAGTTTTGTGAAGGTTTGAGGAACGGTGCCAAAGTTAAGCAAAGCAAGAAAATCAATGTCCTATGATAGCATTATCCTAGCTATAGCTACCTAGTGGTGATATGAAAAAGTGGTTCAGATGTGGGAAAAGAATCTGGGCAGCCTTGCATGAGAGAAAAAAAAAAAACCTCTGATTTTTAAATCTCCAGGCGCTCAAAAGTTCCTTGAATCCTGTCCAAGAGTAGGTCTATTATGATGTCCAACTCCCCTCTTGATGTCGAAAGTCTTGTTGAAAAGTCTTGATGAGGCCCATATGATCTGACACTGGATCGCCATCAGATGAATGTCAACCTGTGTTTGTGTGTGTGTGTGTGTGTGTGTGTATTTATATAATATTTCGTGAAACCTTGTCAAGCGGCGTAAAAGTTATTAGCAACTCAAATAGACTATAACTCGTATAGTTTCTTCAGATAAGTATAACCGCTGAATTTCTTCGGTTTTGTGTGGGTAAAAGTGAACAAAGTGGAACGTCCCTGTAACTTTAGGTTTTTTCAATGAATTTCTATGTTTACATAAATAACGTACGTTAATGTGGCCAACGCCCCACATGCTCCCAAACCTACACTGCCAACAGCCTTTGGCCATGCATGACAGTGGTATGGTGTGTGAGTGGGTGATTATTATTTTTTTATTTCCTTCTTCCATTGGGCTTTCGATCCGCAGGTACTCACAGGGGGGAGATCCGCAGTTAATCGCGGGGGATCTACGGTACCTGCTAGCTGCTAGCTGCAGAGGATCCCCTGTCCCTAGATATCTATATTTTATTTCCTTAAATTACTCCGAAACTACTGAATGGATTTACACCAAATAACAAAATAAATCTTCTATACCACAGTCTACCTTTCTGGGAGTAGTCGGGCTACGTGTGGGGGTGGTTGGATTAACATATAGTAATAAAAATTACTTTACGTTAACCATAGAAATTCACTGAAAAAAACAAAAGGTTACAGGGACATTAGAGTTAGGTTCTGAATTTACTTGTACAGAACCATAGAAATTCAGCAGTTATAGTTAGTTATTTCAGGTAACTATAACTCGCGCCTTTGTCATGCACAGCTTATTATATCATTGATGCCAGCCTCTATGGCATCTTTGAAATGACCACTGCAACATTTGCAATAAAATTGATAAGAAAACTGTGCATGGCGAGGGCGCGAGTTATTTACCGTAGGTCGCAAGTTATAGTTACTTGAAACAACTTTAGCTGTAAGTGCTGAATTTCTATGGTTTTGTACAAGTAAATTCAGAACCTAACTATCAAGTCCATGTAAACTTTATATTTTTTTTTCATTGAATATATATATTATATCAATGTTTGTATGTTACTTTTCATGACCACTATTTAGTTGGGTACTTCCAGGCATATTTATATTACTATTTTTTTATTTATTTTTTACCTCATGAGTCCATAATATGTATGTTTGAAGATGTAATGCACATATTCTGTCCTGCTAGTCGTAATGTTTCATCTTTTTGTTTTAGATCCAGAGTACAGAAAGTTTCTGGAAACCTATAGTGTGGATGATGAAAAATTAATTTCGACTCCCGAAACTTTGCTTGAGGAAATAGAGGCAAGAAACAAGGAATTAATAGGTATGAAATATCGGTAGGTGTTTAAAAGTACGTCTTGGCCTACATTTTTGCTTTCACTAATGACCGAGCTGACCAAAATCTCTGGAATGCACTTCTTAGTTCAAAGAAGACATTTAATATTACTTCACCATGAGGTTCCTAAAAAGAGATAGGTAGGTCGAAAGCACACGTTTAAAAATAGTCACAGCAATGAAAGGAAAATATATCAGTATGATTCTCAACTGCAATGTACACAGCAAATATATGGGATTATATTATAGCATAATTGCAAATCAAAGAACAAAGTAAAAATTCATCACCGTAGGGCCTGTCAAGCTCTTCATCTTTCTCATGCCAGGAAGAAGATGACCCCGTTCAACTGCAAGAAAGAGATATCCACCCTCATGGGACAAGTGTCAGGCATTTGACGTTCAATTTCCTCACTACTGAGCAGGGCCACCTTTTTATACTTTTAAAAAACCGAAAGGGCTTCCTGGAGAAAACCCCTCCCATGAAAGAGAAATATTCAAACATGCTGGCTACTGTAGGTCAGAGTTGGAAGACAAACGTTGAAAACTAGACAGATTCTCAAAGCTCTCCTCCCAAGGCCGCACCGTTCCCTGCACTGTACTTTCTTATCATGTTGACTGACTAACTGTTCGGTGAGAGAAGATACAAAAAAAACAAGCTCAGTTTACCACGTGGAAAAACACAGCTCAACTGCAATGTCTAACACCATGATAAAGTCAATAGGCAGCTAAACTGAAGACAAAATGTAATCTGCAACTGGTGAACACTGAAGAACTTATATGCAAAGTGGTGCAACAGAAAGTCAGTGGTCAAAAACATCTATTTTCGTTACACCTACACCAGTCAATGAGAGGGTGTGCCAAGAAAATATTAATTTCTCTTTAAAAAAAAAAAAGAAAATGTTCTCTGGGAGTCTAATTTTAAGTTGCTTTTAAGGTAGTTAATTTTAAGCCCTGTAGTGTTATTGTAGGAGTTGTTTAGATAGCAGTTGCAGCAACAGAATATCTAAACAATGTCTTGTTTAGCCATGCCAGTACAACACTAACCTCTTATTTATTGTTGTTGAGTGGAATATTTCAATGAAAAGCTTACTGGCTTATAGTCCTAGTCCTGTGTTGTTGGAATCTTTATTGATAGTCTTACATTTTTGAATTATGTGCTGCATGTGTGGACCCCATGAAAATAAACACAAGGCATCAGTATCCAAATGTTGAACAATACCCTTTAGGAACATAGCAAAGGTGTATTTTCTTCCTCTGTGTAGTCTCTAGGAGTGGGGAAAAAGCAACCTTTTTCAAGTCTGCATCACATCATTTTAGTTGCAAAAAGATTTGAAAGTTTAAGACATAGAGGAAAAATTGCAGCTTGGTAGGCCTTATTTGAAATATGTGAAAAATATATCCTGTCTCTTTGAAATTCCCTAACCCATTATACACTATGCTGGCAGTTTCCTCACAAAGCAAGTTTTTTTTTTTTTTTAGCTTGTTTGAGTAGGATCTCCGAGGACATGTGAGGTTTCACTTCTGTCTTTTGACAGAATTTTCAATCATCTTTGCAGTTTTTTTCACTTTCACCCGTCATCTACAGATTAAAGTGTTTTTCCTGCATCTTGAAACATTTTTCAGTTAGAATGCCTTCTCTGTTTGATGTGATCATGTGGATGGAAGAAGGTGGTGTCAGACCTTCACAAGATCTATGTGTTATGCCTTCTAGCTTCCCATGCTGTGAGAGACTTATACTAGAAAATGTTAGAGGACATAAAAAGACCAGTGGGGCATAAGGTATAGGAAGCTGGCCTGGTGTGTGGTGAGCACCTACGGTGTTAACGCCTTATACCAGGTCTAGGTATCCCCTATTAGTGAAGCGTAGGCAGTTTCTAGGAAGCCAGGGCTCTCTAGAGGTAGCTGTGGATGAGCAGCCAAGACTTATCTAGGTGACGTGCAAAGCTTATGCAATACTACTGTAGTCACACAGCACTCATGCATTACAGAACCACACAGTGTTACAAAAATAAACGTACTTTATAATGGTAACACAAATACTAGAATAATAATAGGCAGTCCCCCACCCACCCCCAAGTGGAGGTAAATAAGCACACTAATTATATATACAATAGCAAGTGTAAAAAACATAAAACTAAGCAGCACTGGCAAAAGTATTAGAAAATATTGTAAGTCCTAGGGGAGGGCCAAGCCATATACCAAATAAGTGAAATGCGAGGTACAGTCCCCACCCAAGGATGTGAAATTGTTAGAGGGGAGCTGGAGGAACTAGGAACCCCAAGAGGTGAGCACCAGAGTGATCCCCAGCGACCAGGAGAGCAGAGGTAAATACCTTTTGTTTTTTTGTTCCAAAAAACTAACAGGAGGACTTAGGGAAAGGTTTGTGCAAGGACCAGACTGTAAGAACCCAAAGGTGGATTTTGGCAGAAGAGGACCTGCAAAGGAAGGGGACCAAGTCCAGTTCGTGATAATGTCCGGTTGCGGCAGGAGCCACTACCCACCCTTCTTTGGATGCAGCATCAGGTCGAGGGGGAACGAAGAAGACCAGCTGTGCAGCACAGGAGCTGAAGAGGAGTCCCTGAAGTGATGCAGATGGTGTCCTATGACGACTGTCGGTTTGCAGTGGGTCAGTGGTGCAGGAAGACCACCAATAAGCCTTGGCAAATGCAGAAGAAGAAAAAGAAGTGTCCCAAGGCTGAAGGGGACTCGACCCAAGGAGGGGAGTCCGAGGTGACCCTACGCAGTAGGAAGACTCACCAGAAGATGGCGCAGCCCCCACAGGCAACCCATTGGTAGCAGGCACAGCAAGTCGCAGTGAGGCCCACTCAGCACACCTGAAGAGGAGTCCCACGTCACTGGAGCAGCACAGAGGAGACTGCTTGGCAGGAAGAAGTGCTGGGGGCCGAGGCTATACGAAGCCTGATGATCCCTTGGAACACGAGCAAACAAGCCTTGGTAGCTTCAAGAGTCGCAATGCCCAGGGGTACTGTCCTACAAGGAGAGGCAAGGGCTTACTGTCTCCCAAGTTGGACAGCTGGCAGAGAGGACCAAGGGGTTCACTCCAGACCACCACCTGTGATGAAGGATCCACGCACTTCCAGAGGAGAGCTGATCCACGCAGCCGATCGTCGTTGCAGTTGGTGCCGGCAGATGCAGGGGAGTGGCTTCTTCACTCCAGGGGAGATTCCTTCTTACTTCTTGGTGCAGGCTGGAGTCTCGTCGACCTCAGAGGATGCACAGCCGGGGAAATGTTGCAGTTGCTGAAAGGAGCCGGAGAGGCAATGTTGCAAAGTGGAGTTGTCGCTGGAGTTGCAGATTGTCAGTTCCTGAAGAGTCCAGTGGCCAGACGATGAAGTAAAGGGTGCAAAGGGGTCCTAGTGGAATCTTGCACGTTGAATCTGAGGACCCACCCAAGAGGGAGATCCTAAATAGCCCAGGAAGGAGGATCTATCAGGAGGGGAGCTGTGACCTCACCTGCCTGACCTGGCCACTCAGATGCTCCCCGGGACCTCTGCCCATCCTGGATTCAAGATGGCAGAATCAAGTGACCAACTGGAGGAGCTCTGGGCATCACCTCTGGGGTGGTGATGGACAAGGGAGTGGTCACTCCCCGTTCCATTGTCCAGTTTTGTTCTAGAGCAGAAACCGGGGGTCCCTGAACTGGTGCAAACCAGTTTATGCAAGGAGGGCACCAAATGTGCCCTTCAAAGCATACCGGTGGCTTGCGGAGGCTACCCCTTCCAAGTCATGAAACACCAGTTTCCCAGGAGAGAGGGTGTTACCGCCCCCTCCCACAGGAAATCCGTTGTTCTGACTTCCTCTGCTTGAACTGGTCAAGCTGCAGGAGGCCAGAAACTTGTCTGAGGGGTGGCAGCAACGCGGGCTGCCTGGAAAACCCCAGAAGACTGGGAAGAGCAATACTGGGGCTCCTCTAAGGAGCCCCCAAAGTGCATGGAATAATACAACCAATGCTGGGAACAGTATTGGGGTATGATTTCGACATGTTTGATACCATTATGTAGCTGGACTCAGGTAGTGACCTATGTCCAGTACACGGGTAAAATGGCTTCTCCACACTTAAGAAGTCCAGTGCAATGGAACTTGAGTTCATAGGGGCACCTCTACTCATGCAGGGGTGCCCTCACACACTGGTACCTGCACCCGGCCCTCTGGGCTAGGAGGGCCTACCATAGGGGTGACTTATAGTGACCTGATGTGAAAAGGGTGCATGCACCTTTTCACGCAGGCTGCAATGGCAGGCCTGCAGACACATTTTGCATGGGCTCCCATGGGTGGCATACTTCATGCTGCAGCCCATGGGGGAAACCCCTGGTGCCCCAATGCCCTGGGTACTAAGTACCATGTACTAGGGACTTATATGGGGGCACCAATATGCGAATTGTGGGGTGTGCAAAGTCCTAAGCACCAATTTTAGAGGAAGAGAGCACAATCACTGGCGTCCTGGTTAGCAGGATCCCAGTGTAAATAGTCCAAGCATTCTGATAGCAGGCAAAAAGTGTGATTAACGAAAAAAAGGTGAGATCCCACTTTTAATTAAACTATTAAGCGTGTGATCGCTTGAGTTGAAAATGATTTTGTGCTCTGTCTTGATGCTTCCAAAACTTTATGTAAGTGCTCCAGATACGTTGGTCAAGTTTTTTTTTTTTTTTTTTTTAATTCAGTTTGTTATACAAGGATAACAACTTGCAGAATGGAAATTCAGCCAAATCGTGCTTTATTCCAATTTGTCACTTAAGGATAACAATATGCATGAAAGAGTACTCAGCCAACACGTGTTTCGCCCTCTAGGGTGAGTCCACCTAGGGCTTTCTCAAGGCTCCAATGAATAAAATAAGGTAAATTAGAATAGAAAGTAGTGAAAACCTATCTAAAGTGGCCACCTAAAAGAGTGAGAAGAGTAATTAATATGCCTAAGGAACCCGGAGATCAATCACCGTAAGGGGAATTATTTATTGTGCCTAGAAGGAGGATAACTTCTAGTTCGGAGTAGACCATTGTACCGTGAAAAGACTTTTGATCTCAGAAGAAAACGGAAAGATATTAATTATACAGTGGTACCGATCGTCTCGCATTCATTAGAAAGAGAAACATTATATAGAAAGGAAAGAGTGAAACCGAGTGATCTTAGGGAACCCAGAAATTATTATAATATGAGGAGGTGCTGGCACATGCTTACCAGAATTTAGGTATAGATCTTGTGCTGGTATCTATGTTAGCATGCATGTGAAGTATTAGCAAAATGTGCTTCTAATACATTATTTACATCTTGAAACTGTTTAACACAAGTTAAAGAAAAACAGGAACACATACCGTTGTAGTATTTCTCGTAATAACTAAATTAAAGTCCGTAATAACAAAACATATTTTCATTTCTTGGTTGATCTCAGAGGGAAAAATATGAAGGTACTATTTGTTGCGGTTAATAGAACAGAGAACAAACTCGGGTGATCAGAACATAAGGGGAAATGCTGGTCTGTTATGATGTCTAAGTCTTCCATACGCTGTTGTGTTTTAAAAAGGAAAATGTTTATCGCTCTCAAATGTTTTTAGTGTTTTTAGTGAATCGTAATAGGCTGGAATGAATAGATAGATGGCCTTAAATGTCGATTTCATATCGAGCCATCAATTGCTCATGAAAAGGGCAATGGCATCTGTGTCTAAGAATGCTGATTCTAAAAATCAAAGAATGGGAGAGTCTTACCTCAAATCTTTTATCCTTTCAGAACTCTGAAAAACCAGAGCGTGTGTAGAATTTCTGTCACGTTCTATGCAGACGCCATATTGGAAGCTTTCATGCCTCATTACCGGTCCTCTTTTATGTCTGACTCCTCGCTGGGAGTCTTTCGTTTGTTTTGGCCGATATGCGGCCGAAAGAACGTGCTTAGAAAAAACGCACCATGTTTGAAGGGTGGGTTTCTATACTGAATCAGCCAATTTAACAGGACTAAGCAGTGAGACTTACTGTTTGGTAAAAAAAAAAAAGGTGTTAAGGGCCATAAATATTAACGTGGAATTAATTGTCAACCTAAATGTATGCCTGTTGCTGAATAGCTAAAATTGAGTTTAATAATGCCTGATTACGCTCCAGCGAAGCTGAAGATGTAAATGGCTCTTAACCCCTTCGCTGCCAGGCCTTTTCCCCCTCCTGTGCCAGGCCTTTTTTTGCCTATTTGGGGCAGTTCGCGCTTAGGCCCTCATAACTTTTGGCCACATAAGCTAACCAAGCCAAATTTGCGTCCTTTTTTTCCAACATCCTAGGGATTCTAGAGGTACCCAGACTTTGTGGGTTCCCTTGAAGGAGGCCAAGAAATTGGCCAAAATACAGTGAAAATTTCGTTTTTTTTAAAAAAAATGGAAAAAGTGGCTGCAGAAGAAGGCTTGTGGATTTCCCCCTGAAAATGGCATCAACAAAGGGTTTGTAGTGCTAAACTCAGCAGCTTCCTAGCTTTCAGGAACAGGCAGACTTGAATCAGAAAACCCAATTTTTCAACACAATTGTGGCATTTTACTGGGGCATACCCCATTTTTGCAATTTTTTGTGCTTTCAGCCTCCTTCCAGTCAGTGACAGGAATGGGCATGAAACCAATGCTGGATCCCAGAAACCTAACCATTTCTGAAAAGTAGACAAAATTCTGAATTCAGCAAGGGGTCATTTGTGTAGATCCTACAAGGGTTTCCTACAGAAAATAACAGCTGAAAAAGAAAAATATTGAAATTGAGGTGAAAAAAACATCAATTTTTCTCTACGTTTTACTCTGTAACTTTTCCCTGCAATGTCAGATTATGGAAAGCAATATACCGTCACGTCTGGTGGACTCCTCTGGTTGCGGGGATATATAGGGCTTGTAGGTTCATCAAGAACCCGAGGAACCCAGAGCCAATAAATGAGCTGCACCCTGCAGTGCGTTTTCATTCTATACCGGGTATACAGCAATTCATTTGCTGAAATATAAAGAGTAAAAAATTGCTATCAAGAAAACCTTTGCATTTCCAAAAAGGGCACAAGATAAGGTGCTGAGGAGCAGTGGTTATTTGCACATCTCTGAATTCCGGGGTGACCATACAAGCATGTGAATTTTAAAGGGAATTTCTCAAATAGATGTCTTTTTTACACACTCTCCTATATTTGGAAGGAAAAAATGTAGAGAAAGACAAGGGGCAATAGCACTTGTTTTGCTAATGTATGTTCCCCCAAGTCTCCCGATAAAAATGATACCTCACTTGCGTGGGTAGGCCTAGCGCCGGCAACAGGAAACACCCCAAAGCGCAACGTGGACACATCCTAAATTTTGGAAAAAAACGGAGGTGTTTTTTGCGAAGTGCCTACCTGTAGATTTTGGCCTCTAGCTCAGCCGGCACCTAGGGAAACCTACCAAACCTGTGCATTTCTGAAAACTAGAGACCTAGGGGAATCCAAGGAGGGGTGACTTGCGGGGCTCGGACCAGGTTCTGTTACCAGAATCCTTTGCAAACCTCAAAATTTGGCTAAAAAAACACATGTTCCTCACATTTCTGTGGCAGAAAGTTCTGGAATCTGAGAGGAGCTACAAATTTCCTTCCACCCAGCGTTCCCCCAAGTCCCCCGATAAAAATGATACCTCACTTGCGTGGGTAGGCCTAGCGCCGGCGACAGGAAACACCCCAAAGCGCAACGTGGACACATCCTAAATTTTGGAAAAAAACGGAGGTGTTTTTTGCGAAGTGCCTACCTGTAGATTTTGGCCTGTAGCTCAGCCAGCACCTAGGGAAACCTACCAAACCTGTGCATTTCTGAAAACTAGAGACCTAGGGGAATCCAAGGAGGGGTGACTTGCGGGGCTCGGACCAGGTTCTGTTACCCAGAATCCTTTGCAAACCTCAAAATTTGGCTAAAAAAACACATGTTCCTCACATTTCTGTGGCAGAAAGTTCTGGAATCTGAGAGGAGCTACAAATTTCCTTCCACCCATCGTTCCCCCAAGTCTCCCGATAAAAATGATACCTCACTTGCGTGGGTAGGCCTAGCGCCGGCGACAGGAAACACCCCAAAGCGCAACGTGGACACATCCTAAATTTTGGAAAAAAACGGAGGTGTTTTTTGCGAAGTGCCTACCTGTAGATTTTGGCCTCTAGCTCAGCCGGCACCTAGGGAAACCTACCAAACCTGTGCATTTCTGAAAACTAGAGACCTAGGGGAATCCAAGGAGGGGTGACTTGCGGGGCTCGGACCAGGTTCTGTTACCCAGAATCCTTTGCAAACCTCAAAATTTGGCTAAAAAAACACACGTCCCTCACATTTCTGTGGCAGAAAGTTCTGGAATCTGAGAGGAGCTACAAATTTCCTTCCACCCAGCGTTCCCCCAAGTCTCCCGATAAAAATGATACCTCACTTGCGTGGGTAGGCCTAGCGCCGGCGACAGGAAACACCCCAAAGCGCAACGTGGACACATCCAAAAGTTTGGGAGAAAACAGTGCCTACCTGTGGATTTTGGCCTGTAGCTCACCCGGCACCTAGGGAAACCTACCAAACCTGTGCATTTCTGAAAACTAGAGACCTAGGGGAATCCAAGGAGGGGTGACTTGCGGGGCTCGGACCAGGTTCTGTTACCCACAATCCTTTGCAAACCTCAAAATTTGGCTAAAAAAACACATGTTCCTCACATTTCTGTGGCAGAAAGTTCTGGAATCTGAGAGGAGCCACAAATTTCCTTCCACCCAGCGTTCCCCCAAGTCTCCCGATAAAAATGATACCTCACTTGCGTGGGTAGGTCTAGCGCCCGCGACAGGAAAATGATACCTCACTTGTGTGGGTGGGCCAGGTGCCTGCAACAGAATAAGGCCCAAAACCTGAAGGGATAGAAGGGATAGCACAGCAAGTTTATAAGGGCATATTCTTTTATACATCTTTAGACGGACTCTGCTTTGGGGACCCACATAAGTGAGGTGTCATTTTACTTGGGAGACTGAGGGGAAAACTGGGGAGTAGGAATTTTGTGCTGGAGCGGTGATCCTACTAAGAAAAATCAGGAAAATATGCTTTTTTTATGCAAATTTTGAGGTTTACAGAGGAGTCTGGGTAAGAAAATGTTGGGGGAGCCACACAAGCCACACCTCCCTAGACTCCTTGGGGTGCCTAGTTTTAAAAAGTTTCTGGGTTTTGTAGGTTTCCCTACATGACGGCCGCACCCAGGACCAAAAACATAGGTGGGCCCTCCCCCCCCAAACACAGGTATTTTTGGAATATATCACTTTGATGTGTGCACATACGTCCGTGATGTGCCAAACACTAAAATTGTGAAAAGAAACACACTTAGGTTATGTGAAGAAGACCCCTCACCCACCAACCAAGTTGGTGGCATGCTTCATCATCGGGGTCCCACCCGAGGCACCTAGCGTGTCTCAAGTGTGCTGCGACGCCTGATTACAGCGGAGCAGGTTTTGTCATTTGTACCACACATACTGGTTGGATTTGGCACGAGGGTGAGTGATGGTTCAGTAGATCAAATTTTATTAACAAGAGATTTCACAAAAGTGAAATGCACTGGTAATAACTGAAAGGCCAAAAAACTGAACCAATGACTCACAGCTCGTGAGCTGTAAAGCCACGACAAGGCACCAACCGATTTACAGTCCATTCACACACCTTTCATACATGACATGCACTAGACCATTCACGCCGCCAGCCACGGGCCCAGCACATTACAAGACTCGCATCCACAGACAGCGCCAGTCAAGGGCCCATCACTTTCATACGCCCACATGCCTGATACAGCAATCACACCAGCTGATGAGTGTGTGGACTGGCGTTTGGCCGGCACTGCCAGCCAAGCGCCACCCCACACACACCACCAGCCAAGCGCCACCCCACCCACGCCGCCAGTCAAGCGCCACCCCACCCACGCCGCCAGCCAAGCGCCACCCCACCCACGCCGCTAGCCAAGCGCCACTCTACACATGCCATCCCCTTTTTTTTGTTTTTAAACAACAAAGAAACCACTAATCATAAATTAGTACAAAACTACAAACACAAAAGCTCTAACTGAATACATGACTAATGCCAACCGTGAAACCGAACATATAAAAATATAAAACACCAGTTTACGCTCACGGAATTTCCCAATAATTCTTCTGTGTGTGGTAGCTCCTGAAACAGCCACCCACACACAGCCCAGGCTTTGAAGGACAATCAGGGCAGTACATCCTAGTCTCCTTCCTGATACCTCTTCGAGCACAGACTCTACATCTCTTAGCAGGAAAGTTTTTTTTTTTTGGCCGTGGGAGGAATGTGCTCAGCAAAGTGACGATCTTTCAATCTAGCCACATCCTCCACCACTGCTTCTCTAGGAACTCTTGCCTGTTCCAGCACAACAAGGCTAGCTATGATAGACTCCTGAAATTTCACAAATGTCATCCTTGACTCTGGAGAACTATCCTTAAACACAACAAAAGCATTAAAAGTTGACAAGTGGAACAAGTGAAGTGCTAATTTCTTATACCACACATAAGACTTACGAGCAGCAGTGTAAGGTTCTAACCTCTGATCTACCCTATCAACACCACCCATGTGCTTATTATAGTCTAAGATGCACACAGGTTTGCGCACTTCGGCAACCTGACCCCAAACAGCCACAGGTGAAGTACTCTCATCATGGATGGTGCTTAGCATGTATACATCCCTCTTGTCTACAAATTTCAGAGCTAGCAGCTCATCATTCCGCAAGGCACTGCACTGTCCCTTCTCAAGTTTTTTACAGACAAGCTCTTTTGGATAGCCTTTCCGATTAGAGCGGATTGTGCCACAAGCAACAGTGTCCACTCTGAACAACTCCTTGAAACCCCGAACTCCAGTGTAGAAGTTATCTACATATAAATGGTGACCTTTGTTAAACAGTCGTCTACCAAGTTCCCACACAATTTTCTCACTAACTCCAAAAGTGGGAGGACAACCAGGGGGGTCAATATTGGAATCCCTACCAGTGTAGACCCGGAAATTATAAACATATCCTGTACTACTTTCTGACAGCATATACAATTTAATTCCATACCGTGCCCTCTTGCTAGGAATGTACTGCCTAAAAACCAAACGACCCTTGAACAGGACCAAAGACTCATCTACAGATATTTCTTTCCCTGGAACATAGATCTCTGAAAACCGATCTACCAAATGATCAAGGACAGGTCTAATCTTAAAAAGACGGTCAGAATCAGGATGATCTCGTGGCAAGGCTAAAGCATTATCTACAAAATGCAACATCCGAAGAAGAAGCTCATACCGGTTACGACTCATGATGGCAGGAAATATAGCAGTTGCCATCAAGGGACTAGTAGACCAATATGAAGACAGCAACGGCTTCCTTATCAGCCCCATCAAAAAAGTTAAACCCAAGAACTTTTTCAACTCTTCCAGATTTGTGGGAATCCACCGGCTAGCTCTAGAGTGTGGCCTAAGTCTGGCAGCGTTGTCCCTCAAAAACTGCTCTGCATACAAATTAGTCTGCTCAACAATCTCTTCCAAAAATATATCGTCCATAAACGACTCAAAAAAGTTGACGGGCAAAAAGTTTTCCGTATTAACTCGACACCCTGGAAAACCAGTAAACGCAGGCAACTGTGGCTGCTCCATGTTTGGTGCAACCCATGCGTCAGGTCTTCCAATGGGAAGCCTTTCAGCCGCTGGCTCCTGCACCATTGGCACATCACTGTCCTCCTCTAAAACAGGCCCTTCATCAGCACTGAGAGTGGCTTCATCATCAGATGATTCATCTCTGACAGAAAATTCACTTCCAGAATCCTGCACTTCCTCCTCTGCCTCAGATGCAGAGTCAGTCTCATATTCATGGTCAGAAGATGACTCAAAAAGCACACTAACAACCTGCTGAGCGGTCATCCTACGGCTGGCCATGATCCTTCCTACAAAAATTAACTGGACAAATACACCACCAACAACCAGCACTGTGTAAGATAAGTAATAAAGTATAGGTTTATCACTAAGAATTATAAACTCAAAAACTATACTGCTCACTTGCCTGAAAAAGCTTGACTCACCAGCAACTACTCTGCACAGCCACAGCAATCGCCAACGATATCCCACTAAAAAGAGAAAAAAAAAAGCAAATTAGACATAAGACAACACAATAATCATTGTGCATAACTCTAAGGACAATTTCACACACAATCCTGCATTCAGTACACCACCTACAAACATGTCATTCATGCATTGCAACAATACTCACTTGGAGTAAATTTATTTACTTACCTAAAACATGCAACTACGCAAACCGCAGGACAACTACTGCCAAAACTGCAACAAGCCACAGCAAAGTCAGCAAAAGCTTTGAACTAGAACAAAAAGGAGAAAAACTGTTATTATCATAAAAGCAAATACTTCGCCAGTTGACAAACACTCCGCCACTAACCATTTTTTCATTTTCCCTTGTGTCTAGTCTTCTCTGCTTGGGGGAAGATGGGCCTAAAAAAAAATAGGCCAATCTACCCCCAAGGGGAGGGGGCAGAAATCGCCCAGATTACATTGCACCCTTTGGGGGGGGGCGACCCTTGCCCAAGGGGCCACACCCCCACACAAAGCACACACACATATAGTATCCCTGGCGCTATGGGGATTCTGCCCCCCTTGGGGACAGAAAGACCTAAAAAAATAGGCATATCTGCTGCCCAAAAATACATGTGGGCCCCTGGGGGCGACCCTTGCCCAAGGGGCCGCCCCCCAACACAAAAAATAAAAAACAACAATAAAATCCCTGGTGTCTAGTGGCTTTCTGCCCCCCTTGGGGGCAGATCGGCGTAAAAATAGGGACAATCTGCCCCCAAGGGGGGCAGAAACGACGATAAATACATTGCGCCCCCGGGGGGAGCGACCCTTGCCCAAGGGGCCACCCCCCAACACAAAGCACACATACAAACATATCTTTCTGGCGCTATTGGGATTCTGCCCCCCTTGGGGGCAGAAAGGCCTAAAAAAAATAGGCCTCTCTGCCCCCAAGGGGGGCAGAACTGCCCAAAAATACATGAGGGCCCCTGGGGGCGACCCTTGCCCAAGGGGCCGCCCCCCAACACAAAAAATAAAAATCCACAATAAAATCCCTGGTGTCTAGTGGCTTTCTGCCCCCCTTGGGGGCAGATCGGCCTAAAAATAGGGCCAATCTGCCCCCAGGGGGGGCAGAAACGACGTAAAATACATTTGCCCCCAAAGGGGAGCGACCCTTGCCCAAGGGGTCGCTCCCCTACACTAAGCACTCAACAGAGAAATCCCTGGTGTCTAGTGGGCATTCCTGCTGCCCGATCGCATCGCGATCGGGCAGCAGGAATGCTCAAAGAGACATCGAGGGAAAGGAAAACCCTTTCCTTTCCCTCGATGCCTCTCTCAGAGCACCCCCACCCCGCACGAAGGTGAAATACTCACCTTCTCCCTTGACGCGCTGGAAGCAAATGGCTTCCAGCGCGTCTTTCCCCCTTTCCATGAAATCAGCGCGCGATCGCGCGCTGACGTCATGGGGGGGGGGGTGGGGGGGTGGGCGTGAAAGGGGAAGGGATTCCCCTTTCAGCCCTGGCCTGGGGGTGTTGGGGGGCGGCCCTCGGGGGCAGCGCTAGCGCTTCCCCCGACTGCCAGTCCCAGGACGTAATGGTTACGTCCATGGCGCCACATGGGCGCTGCCATGGACGTAACCATTACGTCCCTGGCGGGGAAGGGGTTAATGAACCACATTTTTTAAAAAACAATGTGTAAAATGGCCAGCAGTTTGGTTTGAGCTGAGAGATGCATTTATACTTCATACCTCTGTTCTGTTTGACAATCTTATTGATGAAATCGATTGTGTTGACTGTTGTCAGAAGGGAGTTAACTTGCAGGGGATCAATAGCTGCTTTTAAAGGTCTTGATAGGAAAAAATAAATAGAACTCATTGGTGGATCTGTGGTCAAATATTCGTCCTTTACAATTTCTGAGGAAAAAACAAATGGGACAAATATATGGAACATAATCACTTCTATGAAGTCAACTATCAGTTTGATACAGAGATACATAAAAATAGACTTTATCAAACTGATGATTCTCGTTCTTCCTGCTTGCCCACTTCTCTAGCAGCGCCTCCTTCTTGTCACACCTTTAGGCAACATTTGTTCATGGCCAGCGAAACTTCAAAACTCAAGAGTTCTCTAGACACTCCTTGTAGGAAGTTGGCTCTGTATGTGCTATTTCAAAGTAAGGAATAGCATGCACAGAGTCCAAGGGTTCCCCTTAGAGGTAAAATAGTGGTAAAAAGAGATAATACTAATGCTCTATTTTGTGGTAGTGTGGTCGAGCAGTAGGCTTATCCAAGGAGTAGTGTTAAGCATTTGTTGTACATACATATAGACAATAAATGAGGTACACACACTCAGAGACAAATCCAGCCAATAGGTTTTGTTATAGAAAAATATCTTTTCTTAGTTTATTTTAAGAACCACAGGTTCAAATTTTACATGTAATAGCTCTTTTGAAAGGTATTGCAGGTAAGTAATCATTACTTTAGCATGTATACTTTTCACATAAAACACAATAAGCTGTTTTAAAAGTGGACACAGTGCAATTTTCACAGTTCCTGGGGGAGGTAAGTTATTGTTAGTTTCAACAGGTAAGTAAGGCACTTACAGGTTTCAGTTTTTGGTCCAAGGTAGCCCACCGTTGGGGGTTCAGAGCAACCCCAAAGTTATCACACCAGCAGCTCAGGGCCGGTCAGGTGCAATGGTCAAAGAGGTGCCCAAAACACATAGGCTATAATGGAGAGAAGGGGGTGCCCCGGTTCCAGTCTGCCAGCAGGTAAGTACCCGCGTCTTCGGAGGGCAGACCAGGGGGGTTTTGTAGGGCACCGGGGGGGACACAAAGTAGCACCGAAAGTACACCCTCAGCAGCGCGGGGGCGGCCGGGTGCAGTGTGCAAACATGCGTCGGGTTTCCTTCAGTTTTCAATGGGAGACCAAGGGGTCTCTTCAGCGATGCAGGCAGGCAAGGGGGGGGCTCCTCGGGGTAGCCACCACCTGGGCAAGGGAGAGGGCCTCCTGGGGGTCACTCCTGCACAGAAGTTCCGTTTCTTTAGGGGCTGGGGGCTGCGGGTGCAGGGTCTTTTCCAGCCGTCGGGAAATGGAGTTCAGACAGTCGCGGTCAGGGGGAGCTTGGGGATTCCCTCTGCAGGCGTCGCTGTGGGGGCTCAGGGGGGACAACTTTGGTTACTCACAGTCGTAGAGTCGCCGGAGGGTCCTCCCTGAGTTGGTTGTTCTCCACCAGTCGAGTCTGGGTCGCCGGGTGCAGTGTTGCAAGTCTCACGCTTCTTGCGGGGAATTGCAGGGGTCTTTAAATCTGCTCCTTGTAACAAAGTTGCAGTTCTTTTGGAGCAGTGCCGCTGTCCTTGGGAGTTTCTTGTCTTTTTCGAAGCAGGGCAGTCCTCAGAGGATTCAGAGGTCGCTGGTCCCTTGGAAAGCGTCGCTGGAGCAGGTTTCTTTGGAAGGCAGGAGACAGGCCGGTAAGTCTGGGGCCAAGGCAGTTGGTGTCTTCTGTTCTTCCTCTGCAGGGGTTTGTCAGCTCGGCAGTCCTTCTTCTTGTAGTTGCAGGAATCTAAATCTTTAGGTTCAGGGAAGCCCTTAAATACTAAATTTAAGGGCGTGTTTAGGTCTGGGGGGTTAGTAGCCAATGGCTACTAGCCCTGAGGGTGGGTACACCCTCTTTGTGCCTCCTCCCAAGGGGAGGGGGTCACATCCCTAATCCTATTGGGGAAATCCTCCATCTGCAAGATGGACGATTTCTAAAAGTTAGAGTCACCTCAGCTCAGGACAACTTAGGGGCTGTCCTGACTGGCCAGTGACTCCTCCTTGTTATTCTCATTATTTTCTCCGGCCTTGCCACCAAAAGTGGGGGCCGGGGCCGGAGGGGGCGGGCAACTCCACTAGCTGGAGTGTCCTGCGGGGCTGTGACAAAGGGGTGAGCCTTTGAGGCTCACCGCCAGGTGTTACAGCTCCTGCCTGGGGGAGGTGTTAGCATCTCCACCCAGTGCAGGCTTTGTTACTGGCCTCAGAGTGACAAAGGCACTCTCCCCATGGGGCCAGCAACATGTCTCTAGTGTGGCAGGCTGCTGGAACCAGTCAGCCTACACAGATAGTCGGTTAAGTTTCAGGGGGCACCTCTAAGGTGCCCTCTGTGGTGTATTTTACAATAAAATGTACACTGGCATCAGTGTGCATTTATTGTGCTGAGAAGTTTGATACCAAACTTCCCAGTTTTCAGTGTAGCCATTATGGTGCTGTGGAGTTCGTGTAAAACAGACTCCCAGACCATATACTCTTATGGCTACCCTGCACTTACAATGTCTAAGGTTTGGCTTAGACACTGTAGGGGCACAGTGCTCATGCACTGGTACCCTCACCTATGGTATAGTGCACCCTGCCTTAGGGCTGTAAGGCCTGCTAGAGGGGTGTCTTACCTATACTGCATAGGCAGTGAGAGGCTGGCATGGCACCCTGAGGGGAGTGCCATGTCGACTTACTCATTTTGTTCTCACTAGCACACACAAGCTGGTAAGCAGTGTGTCTGTGCTGAGTGAGGGGTCTCTTAGGGTGGCATAATACATGCTGCAGCCCTTAGAGACCTTCCCTGGCATCAGGGCCCTTGGTACCAGAGGTACCAGTTACAAGGGACTTATCTGGATGCCAGGGTGTGCCAATTGTGGAATCAAAAGTACAGGTTAGGGAAAGAACACTGGTGCTGGGGCCTGGTTAGCAGGCCTCAGCACACTTTCAATTCAAAACATAGCATCAGCAAAGGCAAAAAGTCAGGGGGTAACCATGCCAAGGAGGCATTTCCTTACACAACCCCCCATCCCCCCAAACGAAAGAGGATGAGACTAACCTTTCCCAAGAGAGTCTTCATTTTCTAAGTGGAAGAACCTGGAAAGGCCATCTGCATTGGCATGGGCAGTCCCAGGTCTGTGTTCCACTATAAAGTCCATTCCCTGTAGGGAGATGGACCACCTCAACAGTTTTGGATTTTCACCTTTCATTTGCATCAGCCATCTGAGAGGTCTGTGGTCAGTCTGAACTAGGAAGTGAGTACCAAAGAGGTATGGTCTCAGCTTCTTCAGGGACCAACCCACAGCAAAGGCCTCCCTCTCAATGGCACTCCAACGCTGCTCCCTGGGGAGTAACCTCCTGCTAATGAAAGCAACAGGCTGGTCAAGGCCATCATCATTTGTTTGGGACAAAACTGCCCCTATCCCATGTTCAGAGGCATCTGTTTGCACAATGAATTGCTTGGAGTAATCTGGAGCTTTTAGAACTGGTGCTGTGCACATAGCTTGCTTCAGGGTGTCAAAGGCCTGTTGGCATTCTACAGTCCAGTTTACTTTCTTGGGCATTTTCTTGGAGGTGAGTTCTGTGAGGGCTGTCACAATGGATCCATATCCCTTCACAAACCTCCTATAGTACCCAGTCAAGCCAAGGAATGCCCTGACTTGAGTCTGGGTTTTTGGAGCTGCCCAGTCCAGAATAGTCTGGATCTTAGGCTGGAGTGGCTGAACTTGGCCTCCACCTACAAGGTGTCCCAAGTAAACCACAGTTCCCTGCCCTATCTGGCATTTGGATGCCTTGATAGAGAGGCCTGCAGATTGCAGGGCCTTCAAAACCTTCTTCAGGTGGACCAGGTGATCCTGCCAGGTGGAGCTGAAGACAGCAATATCATCCAGATAAGCTGCACTAAAGGATTCCAACCCAGCAAGGACTTGATTCACCAACCTTTGGAAGGTGGCAGGGGCATCCTTTAAACCAAAGGGCATTACAGTGAACTGATAATGCCCATCCGGTGTGGAGAATGCTGTCTTTTCTTTTGTTCCTGGGGCCATTTTGATTTGCCAGTACCCTGCTGTTAAGTCAAAGGTACTTAAGAATTTGGCAGCCCCTAATTTGTCTATTAGCTCATCAGCTCTAGGAATGGGATGAGCATCTGTCTTGGTGACAGAGTTGAGACCTCTGTAGTCCACACAAAACCTCATCTCTCTCTTTCCTTCTTTGGTGTGAGGTTTGGGGACTACGACCACTGGGCTAGCCCAGGGGCTGTCAGAGTACTCAATTACTCCCAATTCCAGCATCTTGTGGACTTCCACCTTGATGCTTTCCTTAACTTGGTCAGACTGTCTAAATATTTTGTTTTTGACAGGCATGCTGTCTCCTGTGTCCACATCATGGGTACACAGGTGTGTCTGACCAGGGGTTAGGGAAAAGAGTTCAGCAAACTGCTGCAGGACCTTCCTGCAGTCAGACTGCTGTTGGCTAGAGAGGGTGTCTGAGTAGATCACTCCATCTACTGAGCCATCTTTAGGGTCTGATGAGAGGAGATCAGGGAGAGGTTCACTCTCAGCTTCCTGGTCCTCATCTGTTACCATCAACAGATTTACATCAGCCCTGTCATGGAAGAGCTTAAGGCGGTTCACATGGATCACCCTCTTGGGGCTCCTGCTTGTGCCCAGGTCCACCAGGTAGGTGACCTGACTCTTCCTCTCTAGTACTGGGTAAGGGCCACTCCATTTGTCCTGAAGTGCCCTGGGAGCCACAGGCTCCAGAACCCAGACTTTCTGCCCTGGTTGAAATTCAACCAGTGCAGCCTTTTGGTCATACCACAACTTCTGGAGTTGTTGGCTGGCCTCAAGGTTTTTACTTGCCTTTTCCATGTACTCTGCCATCCTTGAGCGAAGGCCAAGTACATAGTCCACTATGTCTTGTTTAGGCTCATGAAGAGGTCTCTCCCAGCCTTCTTTAACAAGAGGAAGCGGTCCCCTTACAGGGTGGCCAAACAGAAGTTCAAAGGGTGAGAATCCTACTCCCTTCTGAGGCACCTCTCTGTAAGCGAAAAGCAGACATGGCAGGAGGACATCCCATCTCCTTTTGAGTTTTTCTGGGAGCCCCATGATCATGCCCTTTAATGTCTTGTTGAATCTCTCAACAAGGCCATTAGTTTGTGGATGATATGGTGTGCTGAATTTGTAAGTCACTCCACCCTCATTCCACATGTGTTTTAGGTATGCTGACATGAAGTTGGTACCTCTGTCAGACACCACCTCCTTAGGGAAACCCACTCTGGTAAAGATACCAATGAGGGCCTTGGCTACTGCAGGGGCAGTAGTCGACCTAAGGGGAATAGCTTCAGGATACCTAGTAGCATGATCCACTACTACTAGGATGTACATATTTCCTGAGGCTGTGGGAGGTTCTAGTGGACCAACTATGTCCACACCCACTCTTTCAAAGGGGACCCCCACCACTGGAAGTGGAATGAGGGGGGCCTTTGGATGCCCACCTGTCTTACCACTGGATTGACAGGTGGGGCAGGAGAGGCAAAACTCCTTAACCTTCTGGGACATATTGGGCCAGTAGAAGTGGTTGACTAACCTCTCCCACGTCTTGGTTTGTCCCAAATGCCCAGCAAGGGGAATATCATGGGCTAAGGTCAGAATAAACTCTCTGAAACCCTGAGGCACTACCACTCTCCTAGTGGCACCAGGTTTGGGATCTCTTGCCTCAGTGTACAGGAGTCCATCTTCCCAATAGACCCTATGTGTTCCATTTTTCTTGCCTTTGGACTCTTCAGCAGCTTGCTGCCTAAGGCCTTCAAGAGAGGGACAGGTTTCTTGTCCCTTACACAACTCTTCCCTTGAGGGTCCCCCTGGGCCCAAGAGCTCAACCTGATAAGGTTCCAGCTCCATAGGCTCAGTTCCCTCAGAGGGTAGAACTTCTTCCTGAGAAGAGAGGTTCTCTTTTTGGGGTTGTGTTGCAGCTGGTTTCCCAGCTAACTTTCCTTTTCTCTTGGTAGGCTGGGCCATTTTTCCAGACTCCAGCTCTACTTTTTCACCCTGTGCCTTGCACTGTGCCCTAGTCTTGACACACGCCAGTTCAGGGATACCCAGCATGGCTGCATGGGTTTTCAGTTCTACCTCAGCCCATGCTGAGGACTCCAGGTCATTTCCAAGCAAACAGTCTACTGGGATATTTGAGGAGACCACCACCTGTTTCAGGCCTTTGACCCCTCCCCACTCTAAAGTTACCATAGCCATGGGATGTACTTTAGTCTGATTGTCAGCGTTGGTGACTGGATAAGTTTGTCCAGCCAGGTATTGGCCAGGGGAAACCAGTTTCTCTGTCACCATGGTGACACTGGCACCTGTATCCCTCAGGCCCTCTACACTTGTCCCATTAATTAAGAGCTGCTGCCTGTATTTTTGCATGTTAGGGGGCCAGGCAGCTAGTGTGGCTAAATCCACCCCACCCTCAGAGACTAATGTAGCTTCAGTGTGACACCTGATTTGCTCTGGGCACACTGTTGATCCCACTTGGAGACTGGCCATTCCAGTTTTAGCTGGATGGGAGTTAGAAGTGGTATCTTTCTTGGGACAGGCCTTGTCTCCAGTTTGGTGTCCAGACTGATCCCAAAAAGGCCTGGTGTCGTAACTGTAGTCAAAGTTTTTACCCTTGTACCCAGAATTGTTTTGTGAAGAGGCTCTGGGCCCACCCTCCTGTGCAGGTTTTTGGGGGCCTGTAGAAGACTCTTTACTATCTTTGTTTTTGGCTGTCTCACCACCTTTCCCCTGGGGAGGTTTTGTGACCCCTTTCTTTTGGTCACCCCCTGTGGAAGTTTTGGACACCCTAGTCTTGACCCAATGGTCCGCCTTCTTTCCCAATTCTTGGGGAGAAATTGGTCCTAGGTCCACCAGATGCTGATGCAGTTTATCATTGAAACAATTACTTAATAGGTGTTCTTTCACAAATAAATTGTACAGCCCATCATAATCATTTACACCATTGCCTTGAATCCAACCATCTAGTGTTTTTACTGAGTAGTCTACAAAGTCAACCCAGGTCTGGCTCGAGGATTTTTGAGCCCCCCTGAATCTAATCCTATACTCCTCAGTGGAGAATCCAAAGCCCTCAATCAGGGTACCCTTCATGAGGTCATAAGATTCTGCATCTTTTTTAGAGAGTGTGAGGAGTCTATCCCTACACTTTCCTGTGAACATTTCCCAAAGGAGAGCACCCCAGTGAGATTTGTTCACTTTTCTGGTTTCACAAGCCCTCTCAAAAGCTGTGAACCATTTGGTGATGTCATCACCATCTTCATATTTAGTTACAATCCCTTTGGGGATTTTCAACATGTCAGGAGAATCTCTGACCCTAGTTATGTTGCTGCCACCATTGATGGGTCCTAGGCCCATCTCTTGTCTTTCCCTTTCTATGGCTAGGATCTGTTTTTCCAAAGCCAATCTTTTGGCCATCCTGGCTAACTGGATGTCCTCTTCACTGGAGTTATCCTCAGTGATTTCAGAGAGGCTGGACCCTCCTGTGAGGGAGCCAGCATCTCTGACTATTATTTTTGGAGTCCGGGCTTGAGAAGCCCTGTTCTCCCTAGATAGGACTGGTGGAGGGGATTCTTCCTCCAGTTCACTATCATCCTCCTCTGTGTTATCCACAGAGGGGTTGGCTCTATCATACTCTGCCAACAGCTCCTGGAGCTGTACTTTGGTAGGTCTGGAGCCCATTGTTATTTTTCTTATGTTACAGAGTGACCTTAGCTCTTTCATCTGGAGATGGAGGTAAGGTGTGGTGTCGAGTTCCACCACATTCATCTCTGTACTAGACATTATTCTTCTAAAAGTTGGAATGCTTTTAAGAATCTAAAACTAGTTCTAGAATCTAATTCAAACTTTTACAAACTTTTAAACTCTAAAAGAAATGCTAACAGGGACTAACACAAGGCCCTAGCAGGACTTTAAAGAATTTAGAAAACTTTTCAAATTGCAAAAATCAGTTTCTAATGACAATTTTGGAATTTGTCTTGTGATCAGGTATTGACTGAGTAGTCCAGCAAATGCAAAGTCTTGTACCCCACCGCTGATCCACCAATGTAGGAAGTTGGCTCTGTATGTGCTATTTCAAAGTAAGGAATAGCATGCACAGAGTCCAAGGGTTCCCCTTAGAGGTAAAATAGTGGTAAAAAGAGATAATACTAATGCTCTATTTTGTGGTAGTGTGGTCGAGCAGTAGGCTTATCCAAGGAGTAGTGTTAAGCATTTGTTGTACATACACATAGACAATAAATGAGGTACACACACTCAGAGACAAATCCAGCCAATAGGTTTTGTTATAGAAAAATATCTTTTCTTAGTTTATTTTAAGAACCACAGGTTCAAATTTTACATGTAATAGCTCTTTTGAAAGGTATTGCAGGTAAGTACTCTAGGAACTTTGAATCATTACTTTAGCATGTATACTTTTCACATAAAACACAATAAGCTGTTTTAAAAGTGGACACAGTGCAATTTTCACAGTTCCTGGGGGAGGTAAGTTATTGTTAGTTTCAACAGGTAAGTAAGGCACTTACAGGTTTCAGTTTTTGGTCCAAGGTAGCCCACCGTTGGGGGTTCAGAGCAACCCCAAAGTTATCACACCAGCAGCTCAGGGCCGGTCAGATGCAAAGGTCAAAGAGGTGCCCAAAACACATAGGCTATAATGGAGAGAAGGGGGTGCCCCGGTTCCAGTCTGCCAGCAGGTAAGTACCCGCGTCTTCGGAGGGCAGACCAGGAGGGTTTTGTAGGGCACCGGGGGGGACACAAAGTAGCACCGAAAGTACACCCTCAGCAGCGCGGGGGCGGCCGGGTGCAGTGTGCAAACATGCGTCGGGTTTCTTTCAGTTTTCAATGGGAGACCAAGGGGTCTCTTCAGCGATGCAGGCAAGGGGGGGGCTCCTCGGGGTAGCCACCACCTGGGCAAGGGAGAAGGCCTCCTGGGGGTCGCTCCTGCACAGAAGTTCCGTTTCTTTAGGGGCTGGGGGCTGCGGGTGCAGGGTCTTTTCCAGCCGTCGGGAAATGGAGTTCAGACAGTCGCGGTCAGGGGGAGCTTGGGGATTCCCTCTGCAGGCGTCGCTGTGGGGGCTCAGGGGGAACAACTTTGGTTACTCACAGTCGTAGAGTCGCCGGAGGGTCCTCCCTGAGTTGGTTGTTCTCCACCAGTCGAGTCGGGGTCGCTGGGTGCAGTGTTGCAAGTCTCACGCTTCTTGCGGGGAATTGCAGGGGTCTTTAAATCTGCTCCTTGTAACAAAGTTGCAGTTCTTTTGGAGCAGTGCCGCTGTCCTCGGGAGTTTCTTGTCTTTTTCAAAGCAGGGCAGTCCTCAGAGGATTCAGAGGTCGCTGGTCCCTTGGAAAGCGTCGCTGGAGCAGGTTTCTTTGGAAGGCAGGAGACAGGCCGGTAAGTCTGGGGCCAAGGCAGTTGGTGTCTTCTGTTCTTCCTCTGCAGGGGTTTGTCAGCTCGGCAGTCCTTCTTCTTGTAGTTGCAGGAATCTAAATCTTTAGGTTCAGGGAAGCCCTTAAATACTAAATTTAAGGGCGTGTTTAGGTCTGGGGGGTTAGTAGCCAATGGCTACTAGCCCTGAGGGTGGGTACACCCTCTTTGTGCCTCCTCCCAAGGGGAGGGGGTCACATCCCTAATCCTATTGGGGGAATCCTCCATCTGCAAGATGGAGGATTTCTAAAAGTTAGAGTCACCTCAGCTCAGGACACCTTAGGGGCTGTCCTGACTGGCCAGTGACTCCTCCTTGTTATTCTCATTATTTTCTCCGGCCTTGCCGCCAAAAGTGGGGGCCGGGGCCGGAGGGGGCGGGCAACTCCACTAGCTGGAGTGTCCTGCAGGGCTGTGACAAAGGGGTGAGCCTTTGAGGCTCACCGCCAGGTGTTACAGCTCCTGCCTGGGGGAGGTGTTAGCATCTCCACCCAGTGCAGGCTTTGTTACTGGCCTCAGAGTGACAAAGGCACTCTCCCCATGGGGCCAGCAACATGTCTCTAGTGTGGCAGGCTGCTGGAACCAGTCAGCCTACACAGATAGTCGGTTAAGTTTCAGGGGGCACCTCTAAGGTGCCCTCTGTGGTGTATTTTACAATAAAATGTACACTGGCATCAGTGTGCATTTATTGTGCTGAGAAGTTTGATACCAAACTTCCCAGTTTTCAGTGTAGCCATTATGGTGCTGTGGAGTTCGTGTAAAACAGACTCCCAGACCATATACTCTTATGGCTACCCTGCACTTACAATGTCTAAGGTTTGGCTTAGACACTGTAGGGGCACAGTGCTCATGCACTGGTACCCTCACCTATGGTATAGTGCACCCTGCCTTAGGGCTGTAAGGCCTGCTAGAGGGGTGTCTTACCTATACTGCATAGGCAGTGAGAGGCTGGCATGGCACCCTGAGGGGAGTGCCATGTCGACTTACTCATTTTGTTCTCACTAGCACACACAAGCTGGTAAGCAGTGTGTCTGTGCTGAGTGAGGGGTCTCTTAGGGTGGCATAGTACATGCTGCAGCCCTTAGAGACCTTCCCTGGCATCAGGGCCCTTGGTACCAGAGGTACCAGTTACAAGGGACTTATCTGGATGCCAGGGTGTGCCAATTGTGGAATCAAAAGTACAGGTTAGGGAAAGAACACTGGTGCTGGGGCCTGGTTAGCAGGCCTCAGCACACTTTCAATTCAAAACATAGCATCAGCAAAGGCAAAAAGTCAGGGGGTAACCATGCCAAGGAGGCATTTCCTTACACTCCTCATTATACAGTTGTGATTATCATGGATACATTATAGCAGAGTGTTGCTCCAAAGCCTCTTCTCTTGGGCCCGGGCCTCTTGGCCATAAGGAAAAAGGCAGAAGAAAATTGGCAACTCCATGTCCTCTGAAAAATATAAGGCTCCCTAATAGTATTCCAGATTTCTACAGTCTGATCCAGAAGCAGACTTAATCATGGTAACGTATAAGCGAGAGAGAGAGAAAGAAAAAGTGATGGTATACCTGTAGCAGAAAAGTCTGTGGAACAGCTGTGATGCATCTTAGAAATGCTAGTACATCTATTTCCTCAGCTGGTACAAGCTAGAAATTATGGAAAGCATGAGGTAGTGCATTTGCCAAAAGATCAGCATCAAGGCTTCTTAGAAAAAGTCAGTGACAGTTCTCTGGTTGCCAACCAGCTAATTAGTGTGGTTGTTGATTCTGCTAATTTACCCTCCACTGCCTAGTGTCACAGATTTGCAGTCAGAAGTTCATCTGGTTTAGAATTACTGACTCTGAAGTCAGAAGTGAAGGTTATGAATCTTATTTTTTCTGATGGGTACTTCTAAAGGCAGATTCATTAACCTTGTGAATATTCTCAAAGTGTCAGAGTGGGTTTGGAAACTTAAAAGCAGAAAGTGCTCTGGTAGGACTTTCTTGCAGCTTCATGCTGACGTCGTTCCACTCAGGAAGTGACAAGTGGAGCCTCCTACAAACGCAGCTTTTGCACGCTGATGTCAGTTCCTTCCTTTCCGTGCCTTCAGACATAAATATGGAGCATCTCTTAGGGCTATAGACCACTACTTTTCTCAAAACATAAATCGGTGTGCAGTGGAAATTTCACCCCCTAAGATGACTGGGGTTTAAACCGCATAGGGACTGTCACAACAGATGACTGTGACAGACCCTTAGAAGTTTGCTTATGGTCCTTGGGGTCAAAGCACTTCTCCACGGCTTGCAGTGACTGGTCCTAGATGAATCCACAGGCAATATGGGACTGGGAGGTCAAACTTTATGTTGTCAAATACAAGAATGCTCCACATTGCAACTGGTTGAAGTCGAAAAGAAGTTCCAATTCTTGTGGCATCATCATTGCAGTCAGTCTTCAGATAAGTCCAAGAACATGCATCAGTTATCAAAGCAGGAATTGCCTCCTTCCCAACTCCAGATCTTGCTTCCACTCTCCATTGGTGCCGATTCAGAGTTTGTTCCCACTGCACACGGAGTTTCACAGTCCGTTGGCAAGATCACAGCAAATAGATACCTTAAGGGAAGCCATGCTGGACATTGTGTTAACTGAGTGGCTCCTACATAGCCACAGTTATCATTTAAAGAGGGCCTTAAAGGCACCTATTTAGGCACTTGGTCGAAACAGTGTTCAGGTCTGCCTGTAAACAGGCTGGTCCCTCTCTGCCATGGTCCCACACCTCACTATCTTTTCTTAGTCAATTCCCGACACCACAGATTTTGGTGGTACAGGTGTCCAAAAGTAAAGTGAATCCCATTGCTTTTCTCTCCCCTCCACATGAAAGGAATAAAAAAATAAAAAATTGAGCCATTTGGGGAAACAAATTTTATCTTCTACAAGCGTTGCACTGAGGTCTGTAAATGACAGCTGCCTTCTGTGCCACTACTCCCATGATATTTGGGATACAGTGGCATATGTTTTACCGGCTGTTCGAAGGACCTTCAGGCATCACTTGCCCAGGATGCTGTGAACTTTGTCGTGCAGTCTGGCTGCGACACAACCAACAGCTCAGGTCAAGCAATGGGTACCAGTGTGGCTGTTTGGCGTCACTCCTGGTGAGGTCTCTTGGGATGTCTAGACATCCTTAATGAACATGCTTTACTTTTTTGGTGAAAAAATGGACTTGAGCTTGTAACTGTTCAAGGAGAACAGAGGCACAGCTCGTTTCCTGTGTTTTTCTGCTCGCACAAGACCATTTCACCAGCAGAATTTCACTCTCTGGCTGGCTATAGTAGAGGTTTTCCATTTCGCAGCACCAGACTTCTCCCAAACTTAGGCAGCGGTGCCAACATGCAGCTCAGTCCCCTGTCCCTCCAGCAGCCGCAAAACCGCTTTAGTGTGTTCTTCCCTGCACACAGCCACCCTATTAGAGACGGGAGCCAACATTTCTTGCGGGGGTTGCAGACTATCACTTCACACAAGTGGGTCCTCTAAATTGCCATCAGGGTCGCACCCTCCATTTTCTTTCTTCCCTATTGGACCTTCAATCAAGGTTGTTGAGGGAGAGCCACATGTCTGTCCTGCAGCAGGATGTGCATACCCTTTTGGGTTCCAGGCTCAGAAGTAGGAACTGGGTATTACTCCTGTTATTTTCTTGTGCCGAAGAAGAACAGAGACCTTCTTCCTGTCTTTGCTCTTCACTCTCTGAAGCCCATTCTGCAGAGAGGCAAATTCAAGATGCTCACCGTAGTCCAGGTCCTGTCTGCCCTAGAGGCCAGAGACTGGATGGTGGTGTTTGACTTGCAAGACCCTTATTTTCTTAACTCCATAGTGCATACCCATAGACACTTCCTGCAGTTTATAGTTGGACAGCAGCATTGTTAGTTTGCAGTGCTCCCATTTGGTCTCACCAGTGCCCCTCAAGTGTTCCTGTATTTAATGGCGGTGATCTTACACTCTTTCGGAGGATGAGGGTGCCAGTCCTTCCCCTTACCTCAATGACTGGTTACTGGAAGCTTGCCCATCCCCATGCAATTGTCAGCCATCTGTTTACTAAACGGCACATTGTAAATGTATTTCAGACTACAAAGATGAATCAGGAAAGGGTGCTTCTCACACAGGCTGTAAACTGAGTGTAAAAATGACACTTCAACAACTCTTGAAGTGCTGTAATTTTCAGTAGAATCAGAGTCGGTCAGTTTGCCTGCTCCATAGCGAGTATCTTAGAAGTTAACTGGCTTTTCCAATTGCTGGATTTTTTGCTGTCTGTGTCTTGGAGAACTACTTTTTCATCCTTCGAAGTAGACCCAGTTTTTGCATTATCCTGTCTCTTCTTCACTATACTTTTTCTTAGACATATTCTTTCCTTTCTGTGGAGGCAAGTTATCTAAAAAGAGTGCTTGGCTCGGAGGGCAGTAGGCGGTTCAGGATCAAAGATAGTCTGACAAACCCAGAGATTATGTTCCTGCTGGGTCATTTTTGCCAGAAGGGGCCGAAAGGTTAATTTCTTCTTCTTCTTCCTCCTCTCTCCTAAAAAGGGCTAGATCTAGATCTCTTTTTTTACCCAAAGGCTCACCCTCAAAATATTGGCACTTGTGGTTGCCTTCTAGGTGCTCAACTTCCCCCTAATTCCTAACCAACCTAGAAATGGTTGGGTGTAATTCATTTTGACATTGAGTGCTTCACTATTGGTCAAAGTGTCAGTTTCCTTGGCCTCGATGCAGGGTCCAGGCTTTGCTGTTTTTCAAGACACCGATCATGGGAAGAGGATGAGGCCCTCGCTGCCTTTCCCCATTTCATGAACTACCAGAACCCTCTACAGAGCTCGCTCTGCTTTTGGAGGATGATAACCTAGTTATTTTGCTACTACACACCGCAGTTGGCACAACCACGTTCTGAGAAGCCACCCACACCAACAACTCTTGGTCTGAAGACACTAAGAAAAAGGACCCATTTTTAGAAACCACAGCCACAAGAAAATTGGCTAAACTTTAAGATCATCACTCTTGACAGTGGAGACCTCTATAATATTTAAGATGTTTCAAACCAAACAGCAAGTATGTTCCATTGTTCCCTTTGATCCTGGCATTCTTGAAGTAACAGTGGACAATTTTATGATTCCGTTCACCTCCTAGTTATCAGGGAACAGCAGACAAAAATGCAAAGCTGCCCATTTGGATCCTAATTTCTTCACAGAGAATCCAGCACTAGGTTCTCTGGTTTTTGTCTGCTTGAAGTGGGTAATACAGCACAATAGTGTCCCATTCATTGGTTTATCAGTAAAAGGTGCTCCTGATCCCTGCAGCCATCTTGTGTGTGAAGCTTCTCTGCTCGGTTAGGTCTCTCATGATGACTTCTATAACTCCTAGGAAAATTCCTTTATCTTCGAGATGAAATGAAAATGTCCAGGACATAAAGTAAAGTGTGGTCTTTTCAGATAACCTTACTAATGCAGTGAAGGACATCTCAAACCTATTAACACCATTTCTCAAATTGGTGCAGTTCCTGCCAAATGTCTTTTATTTAACTGACGAGTAATCCATCTTAGGATAGAGGTAGCTATAAACTGAGGTGATTTTCTAATTTCCGCTTGATAACCTCAAGATACATATATCTCTGAATATTTACATCAGAATAACAAATTTATATATTGGTAGAAATATTTTTTGTAGCCATAGTAAATACTGAGACCTGATTTAAATAATCTCCTCAGTCTAAAGTTTGGTGATTTTCATCATGTGAAGGTCAAATTAAGTTGCTCTGTTGTCACCTGTGTGGGTGGGTGAAGTAACTGTATAAAAATACAGGAATACATAAGCTAAATGCCATTTAGAAGATCCAGTGATAAGTTTACAGGTACTTTTGTCATGTCAATCCTGCTAATGCAAGGACAGAACTAGAATAGACACTTCAGAATCATTGTGGGCCTGAATGTTGTCTATGCATTGTTTCCATAAGGCATTACACAATCACTGGGCATCCTATCAGTAGTGGCAATTCAAGGCTAAAAGCACTTTTGAGGCAAGAGGTACATATATATATTCTTGCCTAAGTGATTTGTTAATGAAAGCAAAACGAAAACGTGTAATACCCAAAGATTATTCAGAGGATCTCTACACCTGTCATTCTAGATGACAAACATGAAGATAAAAATCAGTGCTTCGCCTCTTTGAAAAGAGGATTTAGGCACTCGGGAGGTTGAATTATTCTGTAGCATGTTTGAGATAACGATTTTTTGCTTCCAGGGGCACATCAAGCATGATTAGAAAATGTTAGACCTAGCATCTTTTGGCGTGTTTCCCCTGTCTTTTTGCCTTCTGACCTTTTTTATGGTATGATGGACTCTGTTTTTGCTGGTTTATTGTCTCTGCACACTTTACCACTGCTGATCAGTGCTAAAGTGCAAGTGCTCCTTATGTAAATTGTATTGGTGATTGGTTTATCCATGATTGGCATATTTGATTTACTAGTAAGTCCCTAGTAAAGTGCACTAGAGGTGCCCAGGGCCTGTAAATCGAATGCTACTAGTGGGCCTGCAGCACGGATTGTGCCACCCACATAAGTAGCCCTGTAAACATGGCTCAGACCTGCCACTGCAGTGTCTGTGTATGCAGTTTTAAACTGCCAATTCGACCTGCAAATCTACTCACTTGCCAGGCCCAAACCTTCCCTTTTACTACATGTAAGGCACCCCTAGTGTAGCCCCTAGGTTGCCCCAAGGACAGGGTGTGGTGTATGTTAAAGGTGGGACATGTACCAAATTTGTTTTTCACTGTTGCAAGGCCTATCTCTCTCATAGGTTGACATGAGGGCTGCCTTTAATCATCCTTGAAGTGGAGTTTCCCTTTGAGAGCAGATAGAGACTTAGAGTTTGGCGTCTCTGAACTCACAATTTAAAAATGCATCTTTTGGTAAAGTTGTTTTTTAAATTGTTTGTTTGAAAATGCCAGTTAGAAAGTGGGCATTTTCTTGCTTAAACCATTCTGTGCCTCTGCCTGCTTGTGTATTCCACATCTGGGTCAGCCAGTTGGGCTGTTGTGAATTCCCTCTAGACAGTGACCCAAAGGGATCTGGGGTGTAACTTGCATATCCTGATGGGTCATCTGGGCTAGGGTGGAGAGAGGAGTGGTACCTTACACCTGAAAGGGCTGTGCCTGCCGTCTCCAACCCCCTGGAGTGTCTGGGGCCAGGCCCGGGCAAGGCAGGATCTTGTGAACAACAGAGGCTTTCCTTTGAAGTACGCCTACTTCAAAGGCAGGAAGGGGTATAAGTAGTGGACCCAAAACCCCAGACTGGTAGAATCTTTCTGTCTGAAGAGGAACCTCTGTCAAGCTGGAGTAGGAGTGCTGCCCCTTTGCTGTTGCTTTTCTGGGTTGGTCTGCAGTTGCTGCTTCTGCCTTAAAAGAGAGCAAAGGGTGAACTTTTCTGTGTATCCTGCTTGAGAGAGTTCTCCAAGGGCTTGGAGTAGAGCTTGCCTCCTTTTGGAAGTCTCTGGGACACCAAAGACTTCAGTTTCATCTGATTATGCTGCTGGCCTCCACCGTGACTTGCTAGCGGCACATGGAGCTGCACTGCCCCACTTCACACTGCAACCCTGGTCTCACTGATGCCGCCACCAAGCTGCTGCTTGCTCTGTGAGCTTTGTGCCCCGCACGCCGACATCGCCTTGCTCATACTTCAGCCTGAGCAACCCCGATGTCGCTGCTCCTGCTGACACCGGCGCTGCTGCCTACATCGTGGCCTGTGGACACCGCTCGTGACGTACACAAAGCACTGTCCCATCCTGCACCGCAACCTCGGTCCACCGATGCCAGCACCATCGAATCCAGTGTCGTCACCTGGCGTCCCTGTCTGCACTGTGACCCGTGGATGCCACCCAAAGCCCGTCCTGCACCGCAGACTTCGGCCTGCTGATGACAGCGTGTCAGCAACAACGCCACCTCTGCCTTCACCGTGACCTGGTGACACTGCACTTCGCACCGCCCGCTTCACACTGCAGCCCTGACGCCATCCACGCCAGGGCTCCTGACTTCATCAGCCTGGAGTTCAATCCGCAACGCGTGTGACTTCAAGGGTCCGACGACCTCCGCACCGAACTCTGGAGCTGACACCTCGATGCTGCTCTTCAGACGTCATCGCGAGGATCACAATGCCCTGCAATTCCAAAGGTACTGTTTGTGGGTCTTCCCGACACCGTAGCTGGCCCTCGACTCTGCGGCCAGCCTGAACTGTTGGTTTTGTTGATAACGACACCGTGATAGCACCAGGTGGAGCTATAGACTTCAAGGAACTGTCTTTTTAAATAACTTTTGCAGAATTCATATATTTATTACTGTATGTTGAATTTTTATCATATTTGGTCTTGTTTTATATAGCTAAATATCGCTATTTTTCTAAAACTGGTGTGGTGTCCTTTTGAAGTGTTTTCCCTTATTGCTTGGTGTTACGTGCAAATGCTTTACACATTGCTTCTGAGATAAGCCTTACTGCTTGTGCCAAGCTACCAGCAGGGGTTATCTGAGTAGGTATCTCCCTTCTCCTGACTAGAGTGCGGGTCCCTACTTGGCCAGGGTGCAAACTATCTGCCAACTAGAGACCCCATTTCTAACAGAAAATAAACTATAGTTTCAGTTTTTAGAGTGACAGGAACCGAGAACCAAACTCAGCATTTTGTCTTTCTTTCCTCTTTCTTAGTAGTAGCAGTGGAAGAATTTTACCTTAAAACCTCTTTTTAAAATACAAAATCCATGCCTTGTGTAGCATTTCAAACAGAGGACATTCTAGTTCTAATTTTCCTTTGTACTATTGTTTCAGCCCAGAAAACAACACCTCTGTTGAGCTTCTTGAAAAACAGACAGGTAAGATAACACATATTATTTATTTACTTACAAAGCAGATTTCATTGCTCTCTAAAAAATATGTCCAAAACATAATATTCTCCAGAAGTTGAACTCAAGGCATCTCTTTTGTAGTGTTACCCTGCGATAAGCTGCTTGTGTGAGTGTTGACACACGCCGTCTGCTGCCATGTCCTGAAATTAATCCCGCTGCCATATCATTAAATTAATCTTGCTGCCAGATTCTTGTTTTTCTTTGGAGCCCAATATAATGAGTAATTGTAAGAAGTTATAAGGAGGCCCCTACACGTGAGAAATTAATTTAGGGACACATAATGTTTCCACCCAAATGTTTTAACATGTTTGTAAGAATCTTTACAACTTCACATCTGTTTACATAAATTAAGAAATGGCTCTGATAAGATGATGGCAACTTGCAACATTGTGTTGTCATAAGTCGTTTTCAGTTAACATTATGCTTTTGGCAGAGAGCCAATGATGAGTTTTTATTTTCCTATTTTGTAATGACATTTAGTAGGAAGTTTGTTTTTATATCCTTTAGAGGATAAGAGAGGAAAAAAGAGAGGAGAGGAGAAGAAGGGAGTTGGAAAGAAAACGGATACGGGAAGAAGAAAGACGAAAATGGAAGGAGGATGAGAGAAGGAAGAGGAAAGATTGTGAAAAGCTGAAGAAAACGGACAGGATTCCAGAAAAAGAGAAGGACCGATCAAAAGATGAACCAAAGATTAAGGTTATTTCCAGTTAACATACTACCTTGTTTTTTTTATTTTTTTTATTATTGTTGGCATCAATATGCTTTTAAACAGCATTGTGAAAACATGCTTATTCTGTTTAGTAACCTACTTATACTTCAGAAATGTATTTTATCAATTTCCTTTCTTTGGTAGGATGATATTGAATACCTTGCTTCATGTAGATTGTTTCAAGCATTGCCTTCATATTAGACTTATTGTAAGTTAGTTTCTCTGTAACTTAACAGTAACCTATTATAGAGACATGAGCAACTGGAATGGTCCCAGTTCAGATAAGAAGATAGCCTACCTATGACCCTTCAGGATTCCTTTGGAGCTGCAGTTTGTAAGAGGCCTACCCGAGGCAGGTAGCAGACTCATTTACCAACCCATGGGGTCTGATATTATTTTGCCATCTGAAAGGGAGAGGGGGCTGGTATTGGAGGCCACTCACGAGTATATAGCTTCCAGCTTTTGTTTTTATGTGATTTTCGATATAGGATTTATTGACATCCAAGCATTTGCATACAGCAGGAGCTATTCACTACCTTGTACCTCTTATTACAATGTAAAAGAATGTAAACTTGAACATACCCTCTCAAATAGACTCCTCCTACCCATTTGCAGCCATGATCAGGAACCCCATAAATCATACCTTCTCTCCACCTAGGAGGGTGTGTGAAGTCGTGGATTGTCTTTCTCTATATAGTCCAAACTGGTAGGAAATTATCCAAAATGTTGTCTGTTAGTGATGTGAGCTGAAAGTCTCTCAACTGCCATAGTTCACCAGATCCTCCAGGCACCTCTATACCAGGTTAGACTATTCCATTGTTTGCAGTGATCTGCTGTGATCATTCTGGCCACCATCAGTTGTCGGTGAATCAATTTCCAGGTGCAGAGATCTTGAATTATAATTGGTTATAGTATTAGCCGGGACCAGATCTGCAGAAGTATCCGGGAACGCCTAATCTTGGCCTTGAATGGGCAGTTAACATTTTTACTGCATTATTGCTCTGTGGGATTGGCACAAGGATTTAGAGCCTTCATCTCTCCAGTCGGGCCATGAATGTGAAGTGATGAGCCCAGTGTGTAGGCAGGAACCTGTAGTAGCAATCTCTTAGAGCATTCCCTTGTATACATGACTACGTGCTTACCTGGTGGTCTGGAGGTGGAGTGGCAGACTCGCAGACTGCAACAGCTCCAAATGTCCTAAGATTCTTATGACCCTTCTAAGGGAATGTGTGCTTCAGATATGTGTGTCATGTTATGTTATGTTAATCTCTGGATCTTATCCTCCCCAGAGAGAGAGAGAGGCATTTAATTCCTGTGTAGAAGGTCTGGGCTTGACGTTTTTATGAGTTTATTATGAATTTCAAAAGCCAAAACATTCTTGAATGTATTTGTTATCCATGGTTATATGTAGAATTACTATGAATACAGATTATTAGCCACCTGAAATGATGGCAGAAATGAAATATTATGGTGCTGTGCGAAGTAGGATTATAAAAATAGTTGGTTTGTAGGTTCGCTAAGGTAACAGGATATAGACTACAAATTATATTGGTTGAATATGCTGTGCATTGTAGATTGAAATACTTAAGTTATTATCCTCTAGGAGTTCAATAGGTTTGAGCTGGCAAAGCCTCCAGGGGATATCGCCTGCTTAGATAGAATGAGCATAGGCATTCAGAGGATATTGGTTAGCATATAGCTGTGAGTGTGTTGTACTTTAGGAATAGCGATTTCTTCTTTCGGTCATTTAACATTGTACATACACCTGAAAGAATACCTATAAGGGAACTCTATGGCACCTTATGACGCATCCATTCCATATTGGATGGTTTGTGGTTGCCATGGTGTTATACATAGTGGATTCTTCAGTTTCATCTGTTAATACTAAGTGTTACTTACTGCAGTAACCTACTACAATATGCTCCTAAGGCCATTTTAACTAATAACCCATAATGATTTAATAATTGTTAATTCACATACCTGCAACACCACCCACTTGGGGTTAACATGTGGCATTACACAATGAATAGTAAGGCAGTGAACATTTAAGAATGTTTGCAAATTTAAGAAAAATCTGTCTTCCTCAGGTCAATTTTCATTTGCTCTGCCTTTTAGTAAGGACGTTTACATTGCTTTTAATGTATTTCAATAACACATTACCACGTAACTTGTAAACAAGGTACACATATGTGAGTATTTTGTCTGTTTGCTTTGTAGCATGTGATCCATGATTAGACTAGATCCCAACAAACCTGAATGCTTCACTTTGAGAACGTCTATTTTTGCCAAAATTCATCAGGCTTGTACTGAATAATATACTGCTTTAAAGCATGACTGCACGAGTGCATGCTTTCTTTACAAGGAAAGGGCAAGAATTTTAAATGGTAGGTTGCTTGGTCACTGGTAGTGCTACACCTAACCAGAGAGGAGGTCTGTGGGTAAGTTGTCTTCGAAGGCTTAGATATTAATGTTTGTCATAGAGTCTGAATGCCATGCCTTTTTTTTATTTTTATTTACAGCTTTTGAAGAAGCCTGAAAAAGATGATGAAAGGTTTGATTCTGAAAAGAAGTTCAAATCCAAAAGATTAGAAAAAGATTTTTTTAAAGATGAAAAGAGTACAAGTGGGCAGAGCAATATCACAGCCAAACGGTCTGATGGTGAAAATAAGGATGAGAGAATCAGAAAGTAAGTATTTGCTGAATTTGGTATATTATGGTAAGTACATTTGTACGGCACATTCTCACCATGTATATGGTCCCAAACTGCTTTTGTAATCTGGGCACTTCTGAATGGTTCGGAAACTCTTGTTTACCGAAGTCAAAGTTGTTAGTTGACATTCTGCTTATCTACATTTAATATTTTTTAGAGGTGAGTTAAATTGGATAGGGTCTAGCTAGAACCCATTATAAGCTACATGGGGATTTATGTGCATGGATTAGTGTAAAGGACGTTGCTGTCATTTTCGTTCTGCCGAGTTGTAAGATTGTTCATTGCTTGGTTTCAGGTGTTTAACTTTTGAGGTTCTTTTTGCCCATTTTGTGCCTTAAATTTATTCTATGTCGTTGCTGCTTTCAGTTAACTTCTTTAGGGTAGTTGATGTATTGATTGGTAAAAGACTACAGTTGTGTCAGTGAAGCATGTACCGGTCGAGTTGGTACATGCTTAGCCAACTATATGGTGTGAAGCCATGTTGTTCCCGTCATTATGCTTGGGGTTGTGTCTAATATGTAACAATGGTGTAAGACGAGGTGGAAATGTTTTAGTGATCTCTATTTCCTAACTGTGTGCATTTTACATGATTGTTGTGGCTTGAGCAAGACGATTTCTTTGCTGTATGTGTGGTTAAACTATTGTATGACCTGTGATCTGTTTTTAGAACTTATGCAGATTGATGGCTTAAAGCATTCCTTTAGCCTACTGTGGTCCCCATGACAATCCTGCCAGTTCCACCCACAGTCTCAAAATGTTGACGCGTGTAGTTGAAAAAATAGTCTTTTTGCATAACGCTGATCGTTTTAGGCAAATTATTGGAAATACTTACTTTTAGCTTTATGTCGCTCATCACTCTTTGTGACCTTGTTTTGCTGTCATTGTGTATTTGAAAATGTGTTGTATATACATAACCCCCAGGCTTTTTTCTGTAGTTTGAGATTTTTGCACCACTTGTGCCTCAAACTATTTTTGGATGATTCCCACATCTGCTTTACCAAGCAAAATTGCCCATGCAAAAACTAAATCCTGAGTCGACATTGCTTCCCTTTTTGTCTCGAACGTGTCAGCCTCAGGTTTGAGACATAATGTACCCACAGAGACTACTGATGTAACACATTTGTCACAGGCACAATGTCTTTTCTTTTTAGGTTTGTTCTTAGTGAGGCATAGTATGTCTGAGTTTTGAGTAGGAGGCCCAGAAAGATTAAACATATTTCGTTTGTAAATTCTGTTTTTCCCCTGATCTGAAACATTGATGAGAGTAAAATTCATTTCCCATTTGTCTGTTTAGTGAAAATTATTTCTTCTGAAATTCTTGTGTTTATATGCAGATCTGAAGATGAGTGTTCAAAAGACTACCGGGAAAAAGATTTTGAAAGGGAGAGAGAATGGGATCGTGAAAGACGACTCAGAGAAAAAGATAAACTGAGACGACAAGAAGACTGTCGGAAACCAAGAGACCGTTATGAGAAAGAAAGATGTTTCAGAAGAAGAGAAGATGAAGGAAGAAGAAGAGATGATGATCAAAGAAGGGAAAAAGACCCACAGAGAGAAAAGGGAAAGAAACCAGAGCACATAGACTTTATAAGCAGCAGTGACAAAACAGACAGAGCCACAAAAGAGGAGAAGAAAGAGGATGTTGGGAAGAGAGACCGTATCCGAAACAAGGTGCAGTTTTATTTAAAACTAGACATGCACATAGTCTGTACATGCCAAACGCTGTTTCCTTCATTGGGGCTGCATGTTGTACTGTACCATATCTACCTTAGGAAGGAGATATTGATCTCTGGATGGCTGTGATATCATCAGGCGAAGCATTGTATTTCTTTATCGGCAGTTCTCATGAGCTTGGTACACAATGTTAGAATACTTTCAACTAGTACATTCTATGGGTAAATTAAAAAAGCAGTCCAACAATCGCAGTACAAACAATCCAAATATTGCCAAACCTTCATTGTGGACCTTTTTCCTGTCTGGTTAACATTTTCTTTACACGGTTACACCGTTCAGATGTAGCATCTGTCTCTAGTCGATATGTGGATATAGAAGTCCACTCAGTCCAACTTTTATTCTAAATGTAGCCTACAGGAAAATCTTCTCTGAATGAACTATTTGCTGGCAGGGACTTCAGCTTGGATTTCTTGATAATGTTTGCTGAAGATGCATATAAACAAATGGACCTAGTGGGTTTGTAATTTACTGCACTGAAGACCATTTTTTCTGGGTTTTATTTGGTTAGTAGGCTGGCAAAGAAAATCCTAGTTTGATGTGCCTTACACTTGCTTTTATCACAAGGTGGACCTCTGTAAATATGATTTTTCACTAAGGTTGTGTAGGATGATCATTTGAACAAAGTCGTTTTGCATGATTGTTTTTTTACCCTTCTTCAGTCTCCACATAAATACAACATGTCAGTGGCAAACATGCTAGGTATGTTGGAAGATATGAGCTATAATTATAATTTTAATCAGATTTAATTATTTTTTTACAAGGGTAAAACATAGTAAACCTCAGTCTTGAAGATTTGCGATTTGCATAGGTAAAAGCCATTACAGTGGAATCATGTACATGTCTTTCATAGCGACTTAATAGTTGTTATGTGTTAATTATGGTCTACAGATAAACCTAAACCTCTTAAGTATGTTCATTTAGGCTCTAACTCCTTAGAGGGACTATTTTTGTTATTCTGTATGAACATGGATACATTTGATCATCTTGTGGTAAATAAGTACTAGTACCCTAGAGCAAGTTCACAAATATTCAGAAGCCTGAATCGCCTTCTGAAAAGTTATTCCTTTGGAGCAAAAAAACAACAAAAAAAGTTTGTGGAATTTGTGGGTAGCTGCGACTGACAGATGTCTGGTTGTATTGACATTCTTAAGCTTTTACTCATCTAGAAATGGAGCAAAGCTACAATTTTGTTCATGTACGTAATAGGTATGTTTGCAGAGTGCAACTTTTGGTTAATTTTTTTTTCCAGAGGGAGGATGTTATTGCCCTTGTAGAAATTCGTTTCAGTAACATCTATTGCTAACATAGAAGTGGAGTAAACTCTGGAGTGAATCTTTCCTGGATTCACGGGCTATGCATTATTCTGCCATCTAGTGGTTGGGTCTGGATTATTTCTCTCTTTACACACTTTTTTTTAATTTAATTTTTTTAAGGCATAATAGGTCACTTTTTGGTGGCATGTCTGTCCCTTGCGTCATTAGGTGTGCATGGTCACCACCTTGGTTTTTATATTTTTGAATCTTGAAACATAGCTTCGAGCTCCAGGAAAGCTGTTAAAACATGGGAATAATTGAGGTATCGTTGACCTGAACTGTGAAATCAGACCATTACAATTACAAAGAAAGAACAGTCAAGAACAAACACCCCCCGCCCCCCCCCCCCCCCAAACACACACACACACATCCCCCCCTCCATGTACTTAGAATTAGGCTTATCAAAGGCAGGAATTCCTCAGATTTTTTACCCTTAGTAACTTTGCACCATTTGAACTTTCGAGACCTATTCTTCCTTGTATATTCGCAGATGATGTAAAGTTTTGCCATGATTGGTCAGGCAGGAGGGTGCAAAGCAAAAAAGGGGGGGTCCCAAAACTGGTTTTGACTCCAATGCATTTTGCATAGACATTTTGTATCGGACGCAGTAGCAAAACGGCTGAACAGATTGAAATAAATTTCGCAGCAATGGATGTTAGACTGTAGAGGATCGATTCTGCAAAAATAAAAGGGGGTCCCATAATGCGTTTTTCCATAAAGCATTTTCCATAGACTATTCTATTCCACGGAGCACGAAAATGTCTGAACAGATTTATATAACATTTGGTAGGAGTACAGATTATGGTGCACAGATGATCATTTTTGGATACTGCAGGGAGGTAGGGTAAGTATTTTTTAAGTTATAAGGTATTTAAACTTAGTGACATCTGTAACTGCTGTACTTTCACAAAATTTTGCAAAACTACCACTATACATGCCGATGAGAAGTCATTATCTGATTAGAAAATGCCATGTACCACAGTATACTGCAGAGTTACTGCAGTACACCTTGGCCCAAAATACTTTGTCAATACAATGCTTAAATCAGATTTTGAAAGCGATGCAAGGCCACCATGCTTGGCCCTGCATTGACTGCTAAATCTAGAGAAATGAAAGGTAACTCAACTCGCTGTTTGCTGCTAAATTTCATGTACATCTGTCCGCCCCACCCACTGTATGCCCCACCACTTTTACACTCCACTCTGCTCTACTATATGCCAATCCACCCTGCTCCATTCTATGCCCCTCCGCTCTGTGCCACTCCACAAATCACTTTACGAGACTCCACTCTATGCCTCTACACCATACACCACTCCGCTGTATTCCAGGATACGCCACTCCAGTGTACACCATTCCACTAAACACTACCCTACTGGACACTACTCCATTGTTCACCACTTCACTCTACACTATTCCATTGTATGCCACTACACTGTATGCTTCTCCACTGTACGCCACTCCTGTGTGTGTGTGGCAATCCATTCTACGCTACTTTATTCTACGCTACGCTATTCCATTTGATTCCTCTCCAGTGCCCGCCACTCCACTGTATGCCCCTCCAGGCTACACCACTACACTGTATGCTACTCCACAATATGCTATTACCCCCTGTGCCACTCCACTGTACGACCCTTTACTCTATGCCGCTCCACTATATGGTAGTACATTGTACTCCACTGTGTATCAGTCCACTGTATACTATTACAATGTATGCTACTCCTCTGTACCCCACTCCACTCTACCCTACTCCATTCTCCGCTTTCTTATTAGATGCCACTCCATTCTATGCCACTTCACTGTACCTCTCTCCACGTTTCGCCTCTCCAGTCTACGCCACTCCACGGTATGCTACTCAACTCTATGCCACTCCACTTTGCTCCACTCTGATCTTCCACTGTACGCTGCTATATGCTATTATATTCTACCCCTTTCCAATGTACTCCACTCCATTCTATGCCGCTCAACTGTATGCCACTCCACTCTACGGCACTCCAGTGTACCCTGTTCCACTGAATGCCACTCGACTATACACATCACTCCAGTGTATGGTCTTCTACTCTGCAAAAATCTACTATACTCTATGCTATCCTTCTAGACTCTACTTCACTCTATCCCTTTACACTACACTGTGTAAATTTCTACCCATATCTATGTCTGTACACTCTATTGTCCAACACTCTACGACAGTTTACAACACTATACAACACAGAACTCCACTCTGCTGTATGAGACACCACTCCAGTGTATGACTATGCTACTTCATTGTACACCACTCCACTCTACACTAATCTATACCCTACTCCACTCTGCACCACTCCACTCTGCCGCTACACTCTTCTTCACTTCACTGTACAGTATTCCACTGTACACTATTCTACTGTATGCTACACTACTGTACGGTAATCCACTCTGCACCACTTCAATGTGTGCCACTCCACTCTACGCTGCTCCACTCTACTACACTTTCCTTCACTCTATAAAACCACTCTATAAATGTTTACTGCACTTTATGAAACTCTTTAATACTCCACTGTATCCCAGTACACACCACTGTCCATTGCTGCAGTCTACTCTATGCATGTACGCTCCATTTTACAATACTCTATTCCGCTACATAACACTTTCCTACACTCTACGACACAACACTCCACTCCACAAGACCTCACTCTGATTTATAACTGTTTATTACCTACGCTACACCACTACATTTCATGCCACTCAACTCTAAGACACACCAACACACACTTATACTTTACTCCACCCTGTTATCCCACTCCACTCCCAGAGTTTACCTCCCCTACGCTAATGTACCACAGTCCACCCTGCCCAGCTCCACTGTTTGACTCACTACTGTACTCTATGCATCTCCACTCTACAACACTTTACAACACTGTATGCCGCTCTCAGACACTTTATTCTGGTTTGTACCCCTACACTCCACTATACTATACTGTATGCCATTTTATAACACTACTCAACGCCACTTTAATACTCCAGTCCACTATACAACATTGTACGCAACTATTTGTATGCCACTGTTCCTGCTTAAATCCACTCTACTCTGAAACTGTACTCCACTGTATGCCACTCCACTCTGCCATTGTAGTCTTTAACACTGTATGCCAATCACTCTACAACACTGTACTGTACACCACTCCACAAAACTCTTCTAGACTGTAATTCAATCTACTCTGCCGTAGTCCAAAACACTTTCCAATACCATGACACCACTACACCCCACTGTACAACAAGGTACTCCAATTTAGGATACTTTACTCGATTGTATTCTATGCCACTCCATTCTATTGCATTCCATGCCACTATAGTCTGCAACACTTTACTCCAGTCTACACTACCCATTCCAGTGTACTCCACTCTTCTATATTCCGCTCTACTACACTTTATCTCATGCTTCGCCACTGTACCATACTATGCTTTGTCCTACACTCTACTCCACTGTATGCAACTCCGTTCTACAACACTGTACCACACTCTATGCCATTCCACTCTCTGCCGCAGTACTACACTTTGACACTCAACCACCCACTGCACCACTCTGCGATATGCAGCTCCACTATATGACACTTGAACTTGCACTTTATATAGAGTACCAAAGTGAGGTACACCGTGTAAAGAGTCCACACAACCCCTATTGTTTTATTCGGGCAAAAACAATAACACTAAATGCTCTCTTATGTGGTATTGTGGACAAATAGTTTAGGCTTATAAGGGGATATGGCAATTTTTTGTTGTACTCACAGAGGAAATAAATGAGAGACACACTCAAGAATAAATACAAGACCAGTTTACAAAATAACACTTTGTTCGATGGCATCTGTCGCTGTAGATACGCATGTTTTGCATAGCTCGCCATCTGGTGTTGGGTCGGAGTGTTACAAGTTGTTTTTCTTCGAAGAAGTCTTTCGAGTCACGGGACCGAGTGACTCCTCCTTTTGTCTCCATTGCGCATGGGCGTCGACTCCATCTTCGATTGTTTTTTTTCCGGCATCGGGTTCGGACGTGTTCCTGTCGCTCCGAGTTTCGGAACGGAAAAACAGCTAAATTTCGGAAGATTTTCGTCGGTATTGTTGCGTTCGGGATCGGCGTAGTCAGAATCAACACCGCATCGAAGATCGAAGAGCTCCAGAGCCCTTCGGGGTAGTGTTCGATCCCCGTCTGGGCCTGCTCGGCCCGACCGCGTGTAGAAGAACGCCGATGGAACGGACCCCGTTTCGTTTCTGTCCCAAATGCCACAAAAAATACCCCTATTCAGACCAACACTTGGTCTGTAACCTGTGCCTATCACCTGAGCACAGTGAAGACACTTGCGAGGCCTGTCGTGCGTTCCGGTCCCGAAAAACACTCAGAGACCGTCGAGCAAGAAGACTTCAAATGGCATCCACGCCGACAGCGCACCGAGAGTTCGAGGTACAGGAAGAGGAAGAAACCTTTTCGATACACGAATCGGACTCCGAGGAATTTGACGATCCACGAACCGTGAGTAAGACGTCGAAAAGCACTCATAAGAAGATTGTGAAGATTGTCAAGGCCCAGGGGACGCCACTGCCACCAGGCCATGGCTCCACCCATAAATTCGGTGACCGACCGTCGGCACCGAAAAAGGCCCAATCAGTGCCGAGACCGTCCGACTCCGGTCGAGACACCGGCACGCAGCCTTCTCGGGACCGAGAAAGTGCTGGAGACATACATCGACACCGAGATAGCGGTGTAGACACGGCTCGACGCCGAGACAGCGGCACCGATGAAGATCGACGCCGAGATGTTTCGACTCCGAAAAAGAAAAAAGCCACCTCGGAGCCGAAAAAAGATGCAGACAGGGTTTCGGTGCCGAAACAACCTGCAACCGACCCAGTTTCAGGCTCTTATACCGAAGAGCAATCAATGACCTCCCAAATGCGAAGGCATAGGTTTGAGGAAGACCCGCAATCCACCGATGTAGACCATACGCAGAAACTTATTTTTATACAGCAGGGGACAGGAAAGATAAGCACCCTTCCCCCTATTAGGAGAAAGAGAAGACTGGAATTTCAAACTGACCAAACACCACAAACAAAAATGGTGAAAAGGGTTACTCCGCCACCCTCTCCTCCACCTATAATTCACGTCTCGCCAGCACAAACACCATCACATTCCCCGGCTCACACCACCATGAGCCAAGATGACCAGGATCAGGACGCATGGGACTTATACGACGCCCCTGTGTCAGATAACAGTCCGGAGGCATACCCTACAAAGCCATCACCACCAGAAGACAGTACTGCATATTCTCAGTTGGTGGCTAGAGCAGCACAATTCCACAATGTAAGCCTCCACTCAGAACAAGTCGAGGATGACTTTCTATTCAACACCCTCTCTGCTACCCATAGCTCCTACCAAAGCCTGCCTATGCTCCCTGGTATGCTTCGGCACGCAAAAGACATCTTTAAGGAGCCGGTCAAAAGTAGGGCAATCACACCAAGGGTGGAAAAAAAGTATAAAGCGCCTCCCTATTTTCATAACTTCGCAGCTGCCACCAGATTCTGTCGTTGTAGGAGCAGCTAGGAAAAGGGCCAACTCCCACACATCTGGGGACGCACCACCCCCAGATAAGGAAAGCCGCAAGTTCGATGCAGCTGGAAAGAGAGTCGCAGCACAAGCTGCAAAGCAGTGGCGCATCACTAACTCACAGGCACTTCTTGCGCGCTATGACAGAGCCCATTGGGATGAGATGCAACATCTCATTGAACATCTACCCAAAGACCTACAAAAGAGGGCAAAGCAAGTGGTTGAAGGACAGAACATTTCAAACAACCAGATACGCTCCTCCATGGACGCAGCAGACACAGCTGCAAGAACAATAAATACATCTGTGACCATCAGAAGGCATGCATGGCTACGAACGTCTGGGTTTAAACCAGAGATTCAGCAGGCAGTTCTCAATATGCCATTCAACGAAAAAGAACTGTTCGGTCCAGAAGTGGACATGGCGATTGAAAAACTTAAAAAGGACACGGACACTGCTAAAGCCATGGGCGCACTCTACTCCCCGCAGAGCAGAGGAAATTACAGCACCTTCCGCAAAACACCCTTTAGAGGGGGGTTTCGGGGTCAGGCCACACAAGCCAGCACCTCACAGGCAACACCATCCAGTTACCAGGGACAGTACAGGGGAGGCTTTCGGGGCCAATATAGAGGAGGGCAATTCCCTAGGAATAGGGGAAAATTTCAAAGCCCCAAAACCCCTACAACTAAGCAGTGACTCACATGTCACTCACCCCCTCCACACAACACCAGTGGGGGGAAGAATTGGTCATTATTACAAAGCATGGGAGGAAATCACTACAGACACTTGGGTTCTAGCAATTATCCAAAACGGTTATTGCATAGAATTTCTACAATTCCCTCCAAACATACCACCAAGAGCACAAAATTTATCAAAACATCATTCCGAGCTCCTGGAGATAGAAGTTCAAGCACTATTGCAAAAGAACGCAATCGAGTTAGTACCAAACACACAAATAAACACAGGAGTTTATTCACTGTACTTCTTAATACCAAAGAAGGACAAAACGCTAAGACCAATCCTAGACCTAAGAATACTAAACACATACATCAAATCAGACCACTTTCACATGGTCACACTACAAGAAGTGTTACCATTGCTGAAACTACACGACTACATGACAACATTAGACCTCAAAGACGCGTATTTCCATATACCAATACATCCATCGCACAGGAAATACCTAAGGTTTGTATTCAACGGAATACACTACCAATTCAAGGTACTGCCTTTCGGTTTAACAACCGCACCAAGAGTCTTTACCAAATGTCTAGCAGTAGTCGCTGCACACATCAGAAGGCAGCAAATACATGTATTCCCGTATCTAGACGACTGGCTAATCAAGACCCATTCGTTAATAACGTGCTCACACCACACAAATCAAATCATACAAACCCTCTACAAACTAGGGTTCACAGTCAACTTCGCAAAATCCAACATTCTGCCGCGCAAGATACAACAATACCTAGGAGCCATAATAAACACAACAATAGGAGTAGCCACTCCAAGTCCACAAAGAATTCAAAATTTCAACAACATCATACAACGCATGTATCCAACACAAAAGATACAAGCAAAGATGATATTACAACTCCTAGGCATGATGTCTTCATGCATAGCCATTGTCCCAAACGCAAGACTGCACATGAGGCCCTTACAACAGTGCCTAGCATCACAGTGGTCACAAGCACAGGGTCACCTTACAGATCTGGTGTTAATAGACCGCCAAACTTACCTCTCGCTTCTATGGTGGAACGATATAAATTTAAACAAAGGGCGGCCTTTCCAAGACCCAGTGCCACAATATGTAATAACAACAGATGCTTCCATGACAGGGTGGGGAGCACACCTCGATCAACACAGCCTACAAGGACAATGGAACGTACATCAAACAAAACTGCATATAAATCACCTAGAACTACTAGCAGTTTTTCAAGCACTAAAGGCTTTTCAACCAATAATAGTTCACAAATACATTCTCGTCAAAACAGACAACATGACAACAATGTATTATCTAAACAAACAAGGGGGGACGCACTCAACGCAATTGAGCCTGCTGGCACAAAAGATATGGCGTTGGGCAATTCACAACAAAATTCGCCTAATAGCACAATTTATCCCAGGAATTCAGAATCAACTCGCAGACAATCTCTCTCGAGATCACCAACAGGTCCACGAATGGGAAAATTCACCCCCAAATTCTGAACACTTACTTCACGCTCTGGGGAACACCTCAAATAGACTTGTTTGCGACAAAAGAGAACGCAAAATGCCAAAACTTCGCATCCAGATACCCACACAGGCAGTCCCACGGCAATGCCCTATGGATCAACTGGTCAGGGATATTTGCCTACGCTTTTCCTCCTCTCCCTCTCCTTCCTTATCTGGTAAACAAACTCAGTCAAAACAAACTCAAACTCATATTAATAGCACCAACTTGGGCAAGGCAACCATGGTACACAACGCTGCTAGACCTATCAGTAGTACCCCACATCAAACTGCCCAACAGGCCGGATCTGTTAACACAACACAACCAAACGATCAGACACCCAGATCCAGCATCGCTGAATCTAGCAATCTGGCTCCTGAAATCCTATAATTCGGACACTTACAACTTACCCAAGAATGTATGGAAGTCATAAAGCAAGCCAGAAGGCCATCCACCAGGCACTGCTATGCCAGTAAATGGAAGAGGTTTGTTTGCTACTGCCATATTAATCAAATCCAACCAATACACGCAATCCCAAAACATGTAGTGGGTTACTTGCTTCACTTACAAAAATCTAACCTAGCTTTCTCTTCCATTAAAATACACCTTGCAGCAATATCTGCATACCTGCAGCCTACCTATTCAACTTCCCTATATAGGATACCAGTCATTAAAGCATTCATGGATGGCCTTAAAAGAATTATTCCACCAAGAACACCACCTGTTCCTTCATGGAACCTAAATGTTGTCTTAACTAGACTTATGGGTCCACCTTTTGAATCCATGCACTCCTGCGAAATACAGTTCCTAACATGGAAGGTTGCATTTCTCATCGCCATTACCTCTCTAAGAAGAGTAAGCGAGATTCAGGCGTTTACAATACAAGAACCTTTTATACAACTACACAAAAATAAGGTCGTCCTAAGGACTAATCCTAAATTTCTACCAAAAGTAATTTCACCGTTCCATCTAAATCAAACAGTGGAACTTCCAGTGTTCTTCCCACAGCCAGATTCCGTAGCTGAGAGGGCACTACATACTTTAGATGTCAAAAGAGCATTAATGTATTACATTGACAGAACAAAGAGCATCAGGAAAACTAAACAGCTATTTATTGCATTCCAAAAACCTCATGCAGGAAACCCAATATCAAAACAAGGTATAGCCAGATGGATAGTTAAATGCATCCAAATCTGCTACCTTAAAGCTAAACGACAACTGCCCATTACACCAAGGGCACACTCAACCAGAAAGAAAGGTGCTACCATGGCCTTTCTAGGAAACATCCCAATGCAAGAAATATGTAAGGCAGCCACATGGTCTACGCCTCACACATTCACCAAGCACTACTGTGTAGACGTGTTATCCGCACAACAAGCCACAGTAGGTCAAGCCGTATTAAGAACATTGTTTCAGACTACTCCCACTCCTACAGGCTGAGCCACCGCTTTGGGGAGATAACTGCTTACTAGTCTATGCAAAACATGCGTATCTACAGCGACAGATGCCATCGAACTGAAAATGTCACTTACCCAGTGTACATCTGTTCGTGGCATCAGTCGCTGTAGATTCGCATGTGCCCACCCGCCTCCCCGGGAGCCTGTAGCAGTTCGGAAGGTACCTTCAACTATTTGTATATATATTATTTTTACCTTAAATAGGTACATACTTAGTCACTCCATTGCATGGGCACTATTACTACAATACAACTCCTACCTCACCCTCTGCGGGGAAAAACAATCGAAGATGGAGTCGACGCCCATGCGCAATGGAGACAAAAGGAGGAGTCACTCGGTCCCGTGACTCGAAAGACTTCTTCGAAGAAAAACAACTTGTAACACTCCGACCCAACACCAGATGGCGAGCTATGCAAAACATGCGAATCTACAGCGACTGATGCCACGAACAGATGTACACTGGTAAGTGACATTTTCATTACGTAAATGTTACTACCAAGAACTTCGTTATCAAGTAAGTACTTTTTTAAATACCAATTCTTACAGGTAAGTAAAATGTTCACTTAAATGTGTCTTTACGCAGCAATGATTTCCTGTACGGAAAAGAAAGACATATGTTGCGTACAATTATTTATGGTCGGTTTCTGGGGGGTCTCCTTCGGGACTTAAAGTGGCAGGGGGCCAAGGTCCATAGTACCACCAGCAGTTACTCATTACCTGCCCTAAGGCATTAATTTGAACATTTGCAAGGAAATAATTTGTGGCTGCCTTTACTTAATTTAGCCTTGGTTACAATCAACAAATTGTTTCACTGCTGTTTTCTTCAGAAGCCATAGCAATACTATATGACGTATCAGTCTAAATCTAGGTACATTAAAAAAAAAAAAATCTGTGGTGTACATTTTTTTGTTAACTGTATTGCTAAATATTGCTTTAGACAGATTGGACCAACCCCCTTTCTCCGCTGGTCTATTAACTGATCAGTAAGCCATGAGGGCCAAATACATCATAGAGGGTTTTAATGATAATGATTCCAGTCAATTTTAATGGGCATTAGTTTGTTTCGGACCTTTGAAAATCATATGATACAGATGCATAGGGCCTCAACAAATCCATGAAGGGTTAGGTATTGGCCATTAATCCATTTAACAGTAATCCATGAAAATGTAATGTAATTTTGCAGTCACATGTTAAAGGAACCATGAAGCACCCTTTTGCCCCCAGTACAGTAAATGCATTTCTCTGTGCAGTCCTATCCTTCCATATGTTTTCCTTTTCTTTTTTTTTTTTTTTTTTTTTTTACAAGACTTGTATAAACTTTCATCATTGCATGTAATGCACTTTACTTTTTTAAAAAAAGTTGGTGTTTCCATAAATCAGATTAAGTCCTTCTGTTCTTCAGTTTGTTTTTTTAAAGTCCTGAAATGTGGGTGAGTGTGTATACAAAAACCTCATTCCACTGTTTGTGATCCTGGTCAAGGAGAACCTTAGTGTGGGGTTCTAAGTATATATGTTTTGAGTTTGTGGACAGCTCATGATGTTTAAGATGGGTAATGTTAAGTAAATGCTCGCACCAGACACTAATTCAAAGTCATATAACTGAAATTCTGTTGAGGTTATGCTTATTCAACTTGGCAAATCTCTTCTAAACCAGCATTCTTCAATTAAGCCACATTGACATACACTAGCTTTGCATGAATATTAGTCTCCAAATAGTGTACAATTTGAAGTCTGGCAGGAGAATGGAGGTCCGATAATGAAATTGCTGAAAAGAAAGAAACGCTACTCCTGAAATCCCACAAACAAGAATAACATCTTCTCTGCCTTGAGCAGAGAGTTTTTGCCAACCTCGTAATACTTGGAGCAGTGAGGAGGAGGCAAAGTGTTCATTAAAATGTATGGTTGTGCCAACTTTCTAACCAAAGATCACTGTCCTGATGAAAAATGAAGAACTATGGGGGAAGTGGATTACCAAGCACTGGATTAGAGTGTGCTCTAGCCACATTTCTGTGATCCAAGGGAATGCTGCATTTTTATTTTCTGTGAATCTGCTGCCTCAGCAGAATCAAGAATGTATAAACTGCTGTTTTAATAGGCCTTTTTCATAGGCAGTCTGTATTGTTTACCATCTTCGGTGTAGTTTGGGAACACAATTAGTGAACAGTAGATTGGTAGGTCATAATGCTTGAGACATTCCCATTCAGAATATAGTTGCCAACTAATTCCATATTAGTCTGCAAAGGTTCTACCTATTTTTCATACTTTTATTGATTTGATGAACTGTTGTCTCACAGCAGATTTCTTCCAGGCTGCCCAGAGAGTCTTTCATATCCGTAGTAAGCGTTAAGGCAAAATCCTCCCAAACCAGCTGTTTAGACTCTGAGATACCGCAGAGGATGAACCACTTGCTCAGATTACTAAAACTGATCTCCCATCATCTATGTACCCAACTCTGATGTCTGGGTTCTAACCAGATTTGTCCAGTTGTGTAACACTCTAGATAGTTCCTCAACTTGTAGATCGCTTAGTTGCTGAACAGTACAGAGGAAATAGTATAGAAAAGCTGAGCTGCGGCCAGCCTTGAATGTATTCTGGAACGAACATGAATTTATTGCCCATTCAGAGTGCGAAGCACAGATAGTTTACAGTAGAAACTGGAACAGAAACACAGAGAGAGAGATGTAAAGAGAAAGTTTGTGGTAGACAAAAGGAATATATCTCATATGATTAGATAATGAACGAAACATAAACATTGTAGTAATGTCCACATCCTCCATCTGTTTCCTAGAAAATCCTTCATAAGTGTATCCATGCCTTCCCACACTTGAAGGGTGCATCTGCTTTTGACAGTCGCAAATGTTATGAGACCTATGGCTTTTCTTGAAGAAATCAGTGGGGACAGAGACTATTTTCTCATGAATGCTTGCCAGATTTGAAACCGTAGCAGGGAATTGAATCATCCTCAGGAATATTTCTCTTATTACAATTTCTTTGAATCCATTTATATATCCTTTAGTAGAATAATATATGATTAGGCATGTCCAGAGACCCATGTGAGCTAACTGGGTCAGGTAGCCCAGGAGTCTTTGAACATCATTGTTACAACTGGCCTACCACTATCCTATAAATAGTACCCCAACCTGTTCATACTGTCAAATCACTGTTGATCATCCATTTGAGAAGGTTATGCAAATTCAAGACCAGTCTAAAACATGCACATGGTGCACCTCTGCCAGATGGGCCACCCCATCCCCTCATGTTTAGACTTGAAATACAAACTCTTTGAAAAAGATTACCACCAGTGAAGCCTTTAAGGTTGAGACAGATGCTTACATTGAAGTGAAAAGAGCTGACTACACTTTTTGGATCACTAATAAAGGGGCTTAAGGGTAACCAATGCTAAAAGCAGTATGTGAAGTATATGCTGTGAAAAGAGTGGCCAGTTCCTCAAGAATGCATCCTAGAAAAAGCAGACATTAATAAATAGTCTCCTCCAGGGGATCTCCACTGATAATCATAGGGACTGAATATTCTGGAACATTTCTTGTGTAGTACACATTTCAGGGTTATATCTTTGCCTTACTCCATTAAGGCCAGGGATTTGTATTTGACACAAAAACTAATCTAACTGCCTATAATATAGGCTGTATTGGCCAGATCTGTTAATTTGCCTTAAAAGTTTATTTAAAAACAGAAAATGTCCTGGAGCAATAGGTGATATTTAAAAAAAATAAAAATAAATCTAAAATCTTTTTTTAAAGTCAATGGAATGTCGCTGGATAGGCTGCAGTTATGTGAAGCTGAAAAGTGTCACTGCATTTTCAAGGGCTCCACGCCCTTCACTGTACCATCATGCTCTGTAGGTGGCTGTTGCCTTTGGCTCTGTATTTCTGGATCCTAATGACAGAATTCTGAAGCACCAAGCTCTCTCTTTTCAAACACTTTTCTCTTGGAAAACCTTCCAAACTTCATTTAACCTGACTTCACTCACCATCCTTTAGGACTTATAGTACTTTTCTGGCTTTTTCTGACAGGAAATGGTTCTCCTTTCAAAGAAAATGCCACCCCTTTTTGTTAACTGAACTACCTGTGACAGGAATATGGCATTCTCTGTATTCAGGATGTTCACATCTCAGACAGGTGCCACCATTGAAAGACCTTCTCCAGGTGAACTTTAAAAGAGCATGATAAGATTTGCCTTCATGGGCAGAAAGAGAGGTAAAGACATCAGGGATCCCTCTCTGACCGCACTGAAAGTTCGCCGGAATAAAGAGAGGGCGCTCAGTCTACCAGTTCTCCTCACTGAATCTCTGACTCCCATAGAGGGAGATCCAGTAGGAGCCATGAAAAGGAGATGCAGCACCATTCCCCGGTTAGGGCTTAGATGCTGAGAGGAGGCAATAATTGTACATGCTTGCTGTTGATTACTGGCTCTAGCTAAAGAACAAATTCAGTGACAGAGGAGGCAATATTGTACGTCAAAGGACACCTCACTGATGACACATTGTTCAGTGTTGAAATTTGCAGAATCTACTGTTTCTGTACAATAATTGCAGGTTGAGTTACAAGAATAAAGGTGCTGAGACTTCATTCTGAATCTTCCGGAGTCTACTCCGCAATTAGGCCTCTTTCTCCAGTGGTGATTCTAGACTCTCCATCTGCACTCATCAGCTTTTTTGCTTCCTGCTTCCTACAATTCCTCCTCCTGCGCCTACACCTCCAATCCATGTGGTCCCATTCTCACCAAGAGCTCCAGTGTCAGCTTCTTTGCAACCAAAACCCAGAGGCACTGCATTCCAAATCACCATAACGTCAATCCAAACCTCACTGGAAGTCTAGGACAACGTCATGTTACTGCCATCGATGTTGCTGTTCTAGAGGTAGGCTACCAAGGCATACCTGTTCAAGGTATTCTTCAAGACACAGACAAATTACCAGATCCTGATTATATTCGCCTTACCCTCCTTCATCACTAGCTGGGAGGTACTCTCCTACACTGACTGTTTGCCCTTCAGCACGAATTTTGCTGATAGAAGATAGTAATACTGTGCAAGAGCTTCTTATCAAAGAGGTGAATGAACTTACTCCCTCTTCCAGAATCTGTGTCAGCTACTTAATTTATCATTGATATAGTGCATCAAAACTCCATCTCCAGACCTCTACTTCTGCTGGTTTCAGGTCTTCTAGAACCAGCAATGGACCTATTTCTTGCACCAGCCTCAATAAAAGCAGCTCTTCAGACTTCAGGATTCACTGTTCATCTGTATTGATCCTCTCCCTGTCTCTCATCGTCTCAATGGCTTTAAAAACCACTCCATGCTCTGTCATCCACAGGTCTGCCATTTAAAGAAAGTAAAAACTTAGATTCCCTTGGAAAGAAAAATGTGTGGCCCTTCTGCTGTTACATCGAAGACCAGATGTGCCATTGATTTGTAAGGTAGGTATGATGGGTCGCCTGGGACTTCATACAACAGTTCATTAAGAACCTACCCAGGGATCGCTGTCAAGACTCCCAAGAAGTCCTTCATGAAGGCATGATGGTTTCCAACTACGTTATCAATGCAGTAGCAGATACATCTATCCGGGTACTCTTGGTTGCTCTTAGGGCCTTGCCTTGTGGTGATCATCCTAGTTAAGACTTACATGGTTTAAACTGGAGAGACTGCAGAGGAGTCTCAACCTACCTTCCTTGGGGAATGCCTTGTTTGGGTCTCGTGCCGATTATATGCCCAGAAGGACAGCAGAGATGGAAACTTTGCAAGCTTTGGGCTTGCAAGGAAGGGGTATAAGAACTCCTGTTCTCCATGTGATCGCTGCTATTTTCAGCAGAGGGTTCAAATGTTGCCACTTCACAAGAGCAATACTAAAGGCAGTCCTACCACCAGGAAAGACACCAGTCCAGGGGTAGGAAAGGTCACCAACTGTCTGCACCATCTGTTAAACCTGCTGCTGGAATGAAGCAATTACTTTCCACTTCTCCTTCTGTTACCTGCCCCAGCAGGGGCAAGGAGAGGGGCGAGGGAACAATCTCATATTTCCTGAAAGAGTGGGAAGCCATTACAACGGCAATAAGTGCAGATACCGCCCCACATTAATTCCACCAAAGAAGTCCTTCCCACTACATCAAGAACTACTGCAAGAAGTCGCCATCCTCTGGCAAAACAAGCAGTAGAGGAGGTTTGTGCTACACAGAAAAATAGGAAATGTATTCCTGCTACTTTTTGGTGAAAATGAAGAGCCCCGTGAATTAATTCAGACCCATACTGGATCTAAAATTAGCAAACAAATGAATATGGAAAGAGAAGTTCAGCTTGGTGATCTTACTTCAAATCCACCCTCAGCTCCATCTTAGAGATTGACTATGCTCCATAGGCCTTCAAGAAGTCTATTTTTGTGTACCCATAGCCAACAAACTTCAAACATTCTTTAGATTTCTTCTGGCAAACAAACATCATCAGCACCATGTTCTCCTGTTCAGCCTGAAATCTCCTCCAAGGACATTCTCAAAGTGCATGGCAATCATGGCAGCACATCTCGGGATGGTCTTCGTCTGTCTGTATTGAGACAACTTGCTGATCAAGGTGTCAACTGTTTATCAAGTCTGTCAGCACTTTCAGATTGTAGTTTTTTTTAGAACTATGCCTTAATCATGAAAAATCTAACTCTGCCTCAAAGAAGTCTCTGAATTAACAGAGCGCAGTCCTGGACATGTTAAAAACTAAAGTGTATCCTTCAGAAGAAACACTGTTATGTAGCTAACTGAAATGTCTGTTGCAATCTGCTGAGAGTAGTCTGTCGAACAGTGAGGGAAATGCCATCTCTGGGCTCAATGGATTCCTGCATCTTCCTAATACCAAATATACACATTCACGTGGGGCCACTGCACCAATAAGTGTAAGATCAGTGATGCCATTTCACAGACAAGTGGGAGGACAGGCTCTTCCTCAGTATTCAAGCTGTGCAGTCCTTCAGTTGGTGGTGTAGTCCAAACAATCTGCTTTGCTGAATGAGGTTCCCTCAGGACAATCTATCTCAAACCTTAGTGACTGATTCCTCCCTTTTAGGTTGGGACACACACATGGGTCATCTACAAATCCAAGGATCTTGGTTTTCAAAGAAGAGGATATACCACCTCAATCTACAAGAATTGAGGGGGGGGTGTTCACTTGGTCCTGCAACCGCCTTTCCTTCACTCAAGACCGAATCCCTGCTTCTCCAAATGGACAGCACAACACCCATGCACTGCCTGAAGAAGGAGGGAAGTACAAGATCCAGAGCCTTGTCTGTGGAAAAACAATTCATCTGGAAGTGGTCAGTAGTCCGGAAACTGGAATAACCCGAGTCCACCTTGCAGGGGTTCAGAATGCTCAAGCAGACGCTCTGAACAGATCCATTCAGAAGAACAACAGGTATGTCCTCAACTACTTCATCCTGCACAACATTTTATACGATTGGGGTTTCCTGTAGTTAGACCAGTTTGCAAACGCAAAGATTTAAAAAAATGGCCAGACATTGTCTCAAAGTTTTACCTATCAGAAACAAAGGGAAATGCCCTATGGTTCGACTGTCATTGCACTGAGAGTCCCTGGTTGGTGGTTCACGGATTTCTTTTAGCCGTCGGAACAACCACAGATGAGATTGCTGTGCAGACTGGACATTCTGCACAACTTCAGGAACCATTAACCCCATCCCAACTGGCCATCATGGAGTTTGGCAGTCTGACCTCTGAGCTCTTACAGTATGGCCATCTCTAGCTCCCATATAATAGTACAGCATTCTGACAGAAGCTAAATGCCATTCTACCAGAGCGTCCTATTCTTTTAAATGAGCAGATTATGTATCTGGTGTTCTTAGAACAATGTTGATCCTACCACCTGGCAGGACGAACCCTTACTATCTGTATCTACATTTGGCCAGACTCCTGTAGGACTCCCGTTGTAGTAACGAGTGCTGGTTTTGGGCGGCAGCACCACTGAGCGTGGGGGACTGAGTCTGATCCCACACAGTGTGACAGGTGTCGACCTAACACTTCCAGCTAGCTAGCAGTTCCTCACCAGTACCAGGGGTAAAAGCAATTTGTGACAGCCTATCGCATGACACTCGGACTCCTCAGGGAGGTCGTGGTGAAACAGATCTTACTACCCCTTTCTCTCAGTTACATATGTCTCATGCATGGAAAGACAAACAGAATCAAGATTTGGTTCAATACATTTATTGAAGCAACTGGGTCCTATATAAAAAAGGCATGAATTGCAATTATGAGTATAATGAAACACAGCATTATTACAGCAGTGACCAGGAAAGTGAAACAAAGAAAGAGTCCCTCCATATTGTCACAATAACGTGTCTAACATCCCTAACTACACTACTACTTTTGTACATGAAAGCAAATAGCAATGATAGCCCTAATCTGCCCGTCTGGCCCAGTGAAGGAAGCTCCACCCCCATACCCGTGTTCTGAGGTAAAGAAGAGGTCTGTTAGTCTGCTGGGAGTCCTCCCACGTAGACGAAGAGGAACTGAAGGGTTTTAGCAGAAACTGCGACGAAGTGCACCAGGAGATGACAAGCTGGCTGAAATGGCCCCTCTAAGATGGTGTGGGCAGTGTGATGTTTTATAATACAAATCTGTTGTTCTAAGAACTGCCCTGACGTGACTACACATATTTTTCTGTGTAGGGTTGACAACGTACCCTTTGGACCTGCAATATCTGGTAAACATCATGTACAGCCTTGGGTTGAGCACAGAATGAAAATGGTGTGCAAATAAATTAATAACAGATTCTACATGGAAGGACAAGTGATAAAAAGAATAAAGCCATCTCCTCTAAAATAAAGCTCTGCTAACATAATAAACTAAATGAAAGCAAAATGTAACTAGGTGAGAGGGCACAGGCGTCGGGCCAGAGTCTAAATAATGTGCCTGTGTAAATGCTAAAATAACCTCATGACAAGATCAGTTTTACAATTTACTGCTATAAAAGTTCACCCGGCAGCCATTTCAGGCTACATGATATGTCCTTCACAAACCTTCCAGTGTTAAGGACTTCCTGGAGGATACCGAGAAAGTTCTTCCCCTAATTAGGAGACCTCCCCCCAGTCATGGAAGGCTGCTTTCTTTGTAGCTATGACATCTGCAGGCAGGGTTAGCAAAATACAGGCTCAGTTCCCTTGAACATTAAACAGTTTTCCACACTAATATCGTTAGGATTCTAAATTCTTCCCTAAAGTAATTTCGGATGTTCACTTAAACCAAACCATTCCCTTACAAGCTTCCTTTCAAAACACCATTTCTCTAGCAGAAAGATCCCTCTATACCCTTGCCCTCAGAAGAGTTGTGAACTTTTATGTAAACAAACCTTAGGATATCAGAAAATGGATCCAGTTAATTAATATCTGGCCATCACTTATTTAGATGGCTCGCTTCTTGCGTTCTATGTTGCTACCAGAAAGAAAATCAAACAAAATGCCCGTTCAAACAGGGTTAAAGCTGCTACTGCTGTGTTACTGAAAAATGTCCCCGTTTCTGACATCTGCAAAGCAGCTGCCGAGTGGGGAAGGCTTTCTTGAGAAATCTTTGTGTATGCTTCCTAAATGACCTGTCTCTTTTGCTGCAGATTGATAGGATGGGCTTGCTATTCTATTTAGTGTTTATCGTTATTCACGAGAATCCTGTGACGGAGAAGCAACTGCTTTTGACCTCTAATCCTAGTCCTCCTTCTGGGGAATCTCCTTTGAAATCATAAGCAACAGACCCTCCCCCCACTGCCTCCTACAGGGCATAATGGTATACTGAAGGAGGGCTTGGAGCCGATAATGGGGCGGTGTCACTTTTAAGCTTCACAGAACTGCAGTCTATTTAGCGACATTGCCCTTATTCGAATCCTTTTGTTTACTTTTTAAAAGGTTTGTGAAATAGGTTTCTTAATTGTCACTTACTGTTCTATAGCCATTTGTTTTTAAATACATTTTAATACAAATTAATGGAATTGGCCAGTAACAGTCTACATTATAGACTGCTAAATGTTGTGCGACATAAACATACTCCTAGTCTGGAGTAAGTGCTCTGGAGTACTGCATGTGGACGGGACTGTTCAGTGTTCATGATTTAAATGGAGCTTCACCTGGAGAACTAGGATTACATATCAGACCGTTCGTTCCCAAGCTGGAATGGTAAACATTTAACTTGTTCGGTGGCATTTTTCTGCTACTGTATAATGTCATTTTGTTAGTCATAGACAACAGCTGCTGTCTGTCCCATTGAGATGGGACTTAATTATGTTTCATTCTGGTAAGGAGTGGTTTCCTCCATAAGACCTGGACAAGGCAAATGGCTACCCATTTGAAGTAGGTGTGTTTGCATGAAAGTGTAATGTTGCAAAAGACAAAGGAGAGTAGTTTCATTTAACCCATTCTTAAGAAATTGATGGCCATATTCACTAATTCCTCTGAAGAGTAGATACTTTAGATTCCACTATAGGCGTGCTTAGCATCCTGCTCAGTTTAGCGGTTGTTATTATGTTATGTGAATTTGTAAACCGCTGTATCACCCATCACCCATGAGGGTATCCTGGTGCTGAGCAGGGATGTGACTAACCCTAGGTTCATTGAAAAGCCAGGCCTTCAGCTGATTGCAAGATTCAAGAAGAGAGGAGGAGGCTCTGATGTGGAGTTGGAGGTCATTCCTCACTTTAGGAGCGATTTAAGAGAACGCTCGTCTCCCTGATCTAGTTCTGTGTGTACATGGGATGTGTGTGAGTAACTTGCAGAGTGGAGGTGTCTGGCTAGTTGGTGGAAGTAGATTCATCTGTTCTGATAAGTGGGGCCTGAGTTGTGTAATGCTTTTTAATATATGTGTGAGGAGTTTGAATTGAGCACGTGTGTATATCGGGAGCCAGTGTAGTACCCTGAGGTGTGGTGCGAGTTAGGGGTTAGAGGTTGAAGATAAGTCTGGCTGCCGAGTTTCGAATGGTTTGTAGTCTTCTAGTTAATTGGATGGTAATCACGTTTTAGATGGTGTTCCCATAGTCCAACTTACTGGTGACTAGGGCTTGAGTGACAGTATTTCTAGTGTTGCTTGGGAGCCATTTGAAGATTTCCCTCTGCATCTTCGGAGTGTGGAAGCTGGATGCAGTGTCTGCATGGTCTTATGCAGTCATGTCCAGTTTTCAGTCAATGATTTTTCTGAAATTCCTGGTGTGTGGGTTCTCGGTATGGGTATGATTGTGGTTCCAAGTTCAGCCAGCCACCAGATGAAGTCCAAGGGTGAGGTGTTTTTTTTGCAGAAGATAACTACTTCTGTCTTGTTGGTGTTGGGCTTGACACACTTGGCTTTCATCCACTTACTGACTTTGGTCATGCAGGCGGTAAACTTGTTTCTTGTGTTCATGGTCTTGTCTGAGAGGGGCAAGTATAAGTTGTGTGTTGTCTGCACAGGAGAAGTGTTGATGTTGTGTGGATGGATGGATGATGTTTTCCATAAGTTTCATAAATACATTGAAGAGGGTGGGGCTGGGCGATGAACCTTAAGGCACTTCACCGAGAAGTTTGCGGTCTTCTTTGGAGTAAGGTGTTTGGCTGGCAGCTTGTGTTCTGTCAGTTAAGAAGGAGTGGATTTAGTGATTATTGGGTCCTTTATACCAACCTTATGCAGGCGCTTGATGAGGATGGGTTGTGAGACATTGGGCCTGATTTAGATCTTGGCGGACGGTGTTACTCTGTCACAAACGTGACTCCTATCCGGTCCCCCGTATTAAGATTCCATTATATCCCATGGAGGTCCAGCCTCCTACAACTGTGAAGGTGGCTTCCTCAATTTGTAGCTTCCAGTTAATTCTGGCTTTCAAACACTGATGTTTGTTATGATGAGATAATAGGTTACTTGTACAGAAAAAAATGAATTGAATGCATGTTTTTATGTTTTCTGTGGTTTATTTCTATCATCTTAGTGAACCCTTCCCTTTCCTAAATGTTGCTTTTCATTGTTCTTTCCAAAACGTTGGGAGTAGTGTTAAGTGAACTGGAAGAGAGGGTGTGGTGGTGGACATTTAGGATGAATAGAGAATCAGTGAATGAAATTGTGGTACAACATTTGCAACCGTTTGGAGTTCATTCTATGTAAATTCCTTTCAAATTAATTTAACTTACTATGTATTAGTTGAGTTCATCGTGTCTGTGCTTTGGACATTCTGTTTAGCAGTTGTGAATTTGTTTTTTGTTAGGAGAGCAACTCAAATGAAGACCAAACATCTTTTCAACATTCATGTACATATTTGACATTTGTTGTGCCCCTTTCCATATCATGGTTTTGTTGTAAACAATGCAGTCACATGGCGAAATACTGAAACTGCTTTATTAGCGAAAAACTCACAGCAAAGCTTGTACTACCTTTGTTACAAAAGTGCAATTCTTTCTTTCACATTGCGTTTGATATGAGTTCATTTGTTTCTCCTTCCCTGTCCTCCTAGTTTAGCCCTTCTGGAGCACATTAAGGGCCATATGTACGAACACTTTTTCCCATAGACACAGAATGGGTAAAAACCTTTGCTACATCTGGGCCTTAATCTCTAAAATTAAGTATTTTAATGTCAGTTTTTAATGATTTATCTAACCTTGTCTATTGATGCTTCATCCGTTGTAGGAAGTTGGCTCTGTATATACTATCTCAAAGTGAGAGATAGTGTGCACAGAGTCAAAGGGTACTCCTTAGAGGCTGATAGTGGCAAAATTAGATAATTCAAATGCTTTATTTTGTGATAGTGTGATGGAGCAGTAGGCTTATCTGAGGGTAGTGTTAAGCATTTAGTGTACACCCACAGGCGATAAATGAGGAACACACACTCAAAGACTTAACTCCAGGTCAATCGTTTTTATATAGAAAAATATATTTTCTTAATTTATTTTAGACCCACAAGATTCAAGATTTGAAGTAAATACATAAAATGCAAGGTACTCCACGCAGGTAAGTAAGGAACTTTGAATTAAAGCAGTAGTACACACAGTATATGTTAAAATGGCAATAAGCTATTTTAAAAGTGGACACAGTGCAAAAATCAACAGTTCCTGGGGGAGGTATGGTTAAGTTTTTGAGGTAAGTAAAGCACTTACAAGTTCAGTCTTCTGGGCATAGGGAGCCCACTGTTGGGGGTTCAAGGCAACCCCAAAGTCACCGCACCAGCAACACAGGGCCGGTCAGGTGCAGAGGTCAAAAGGGGGCCCAAAACACATAGGTGCCTATGGAGAACAGGGGTGCTCCGGGTCCGGTCTGCTGGCAGGTAAGTACCTGCGTCCTCGGGCAGCAGACCAGGGGTGTTTTGTAGAGCACTGGGGGGGAACATAAACAGGCACACAAAACACACCCTCAGCCGCACAGGGGCGGCTGGGTGCAGTGTGCAAAGTTGGTGTTGGGTTTGCTATAGAAAGCAATGGGGGACCCGGGGTGACTTAGGCAATGCAGGCAGGGCACAGGGGGGCTTCTCGGGCCAGCCACCGACTGGGCTAGGCAGAGGGCCACCTGATGGTCACTCCTGCACTGGAGTTCAGTTCCCCTCGGTCCTGGGGACTGTGGGTGCAGTGCTGGGTCCAGGCGTCGGGGTTCTTTGTTCCAGGCAGTCGCGGTCAGGGGGAGCCTCTGGATTCTCTCGGCAGGCGTCGCTGCGTGGGTGCAGGGGGTCGTCTCGGGTTACTCACGAGGTTGCAGTCGCCTGGGAGTCCTCTCCTGCAGTGTTGGTTGTCTGGAGCTGCGGCCCCACCCCCCTCGTGCTCCCATTGGTTCCACCCCTCCCTCCTCCCAGCTGCTTCTCCATCCCACCTCCCCTTCTTAATGGCGGCCGCGCCAGTGGCGTGCCGGAAGCGCGCCAGAGGCAAGCCCGTCTGCACCCGTCCGTGCCTGGACCGCGCCTAGCGCCAGGATCCCTGGTCCCCATGACCACCACGGCCAGCAACGCCATTACACCGCCAGCACCCTCCACGCACTCAACACCGGACGATCACACGCCTGCTTCCTGGCCACACCCAGGGACCCTTCACCTGCTGGAACTGCAGCCTCACCAGCCTCGGAATCGCTACACCACCGGCTGAACCGGACAGCAACTACCTCCGATGCATCCCACTAAACACCCGCTCCGCACGCAAACACTCCATCGAACTCTGGGACCTGCTCGACTCCTCCACCCCGGACGTCGCCTTCCTGACGGAAACCTGGATGAATGCCTCCTCGGCCCCAGACATCGCCATAGCCATTCCGGATGGCTACAAGATCACCCGCAGAGATCGCACCAGCGGAACCGGAGGCGCAATTGCCATCGTCCACAAGAACACCATCAGGGTTACAACCTGCACCGAAGACACCCTCAGCACAGCCGAACACCTGCACTTCCAGATCCACAGAAACCCCAACACCACCCTCAGAGGAACTCTCATCTACATGCCCCCCGGACCACGGTATCAGTTCTGGGACTCCATCGCCTACCTCGTCAGCAGGCACGCCCTAGCCTCCACCGACTTCGTCCTCCTCGGCGATCTGAACTTCCACCTAGAGAATAACAACCCCAACTCCACCACCCTGATCGACAACCTCGCCACCCTCGGACTCAAACAACTCGTCACTACTCCAACACACTCCGCCGGCCACACGCTGGACTCAGTCTTCTCCGCTAGCCCGCATGTCTCCTTCAGCCACACCACCAAACTCCCATAGACCGACCACCGTTGCGTCCACTTCGCCTTCCGGAAAACCACCACCGCACCCAACTGATCCCCTGCCGCAACTGGAGCAAAATCAACCAGGACCAGCTGAACACCAGCCTCGCCCAAAAACCACCTCGCTGCCTGCAAACTCTGGCGCTGGATCGACGACTGCGCCAAAACACTCGCCCCGCTCAACAAACCTTCCAACAGAGCTACCAACAAGAGAGGCAGCTGGTTCACCCCGGACCTTCAAGCCTCCAAGCAAACCTGCCGGAAACTGGAAAGAAAGTGGCTCCTCCAACAGACACCAGACAATCATGCCGCCTTCAAGAACGCCATCTGCAATCACCATCACCTCATCAGATCTGCCAAAAAAACATCCTTTAAAGACCGCCTGGACAACAACGCACACAACAGCAAGGAGCTCTTCAACATCGTGAAGGAACTCTCCAACCCCAGCCCCAACACAAACGACATCCCACCTTCACAAGACCTGTGCAACTCCCTCGCCGCCTTCTTCCACCACAAGATCACAGACATACATGACCGCTTCAACAGCCAGACCACCCCGCCAATCACCGACGCCCCAGACTCTCCACCCACCCTCAACTACGACCCTCTGCTCGCCTGGGCCAACGTGAACGAAGACAACACAATCAAAAGCATGAGCACTATCCACTCTGGATTTCCATCAGACCCATGCCCGCACCACATCTTTAACAAAGCAAGCGCCACCATTGCACCCCACCTCTGCAAAGTCATCAACATCTCCTTCGAAACCGTGACCTACCCCGATAGCTGGAAGCATGCTGAAATCAAACCCCTACTCAAGAAACCCATGGCGGACCCGAGAGACCTCAAGAACTTCCGCCCCAGCTCCCATTCCCGGCCAAGGTCATCGAGAAGATCGTCAACAGACATTTGACCCACTACCTCGAAGAAAACAACATCCTGGACCCATCCCAGTCAGGGTTCCGCAGCAACCACAGTACCGAAACCGCCCTCATTGCCGCCACCGACTGCATCAGGGCCCTGCTTGACCACGGCGAAACCGCAGCTCTCATCCTCCTGGACCTCTCGTCCGCCTTCGACACCGTCTGCCACCACATCCTATGCACACACCTCCACAACGCAGGGATCCGAGACAAAGCCCTAGAGTGGATCACCTCCTTCCTCTCCGGCAGAACCCAGAGCGTTCGCCTCCACCCTTTCCGCTCCGAAGCCTCCAAGATCATCTGCAGCGTTCCCCAAGGATTGTCCCTCAGCCCTACACTGTTCAACATCTACATTGCCCCGCTCGCCCACATCGCCCGACTACACAACCTCAATATCTCCTACGCCGATGACACCCAACTGATCCTCTCCCTCACCAAGGACCCCCCTCACCGCCAAATCAAATCTCCACAATGGAATGAAGGCTATCGCTGAATGGATGAGGAACAGCAAACTGAAGTTGAACTCAGATAAGACAGAGGTCTTCATTCTCTGCACCAACCCCTCAGCCTGGGACGACTCTTAGTGGCCTACCGCTCTAGGAGCACCCCCACTCCCACCAACCAAGCACGCAACTTGGGCGTCATCCTTGACTCAACACTCTCCATGACCAAGCAAGTCAGCACCGTCTCCTCATCCTGCTTCAACACCCTCCGCATGCTCCGCAGGATCTACAGATGGATCCCCACAGATACAAGAAGAACAGTCACCCAAGCCCTCGTCAGCAGCAAACTTGACTACGGAAACGCCCTCTACACAGGAGCCCTGGCCAAACTCCTCACGCCTCCGCATGCCTGATCCACGATGCCCACAGCCACATCACTCCCCTTCTGAGAAACCTACACTGGCTCCCAGTCAGCAAAAGGATAACCTTCAAGCTCCTCACCCACTCACACAAGGCGCTCCACAACACCGGCCCAGCCTACATCAACAGACGACTCAACTTCTACACCTCATCCCGCCAACTCTGCTCAGCCAACCTCACCCTCGCCACCGTCCCCCGCATCCGAAGAGCGACTACCGGAGGCAGATCCTTCTCCCACCTCTCCGCCAAGACCTGGAACAACCTTCCCCCCGTCCCCCCACCCCCACCCCTCCCCGACAGACCAAAGACCTGCTGACTTTCAGAAAGCGGCTCAAGACCTGGCTATTTGAGCAGTAGCAGCACCCCCCCTCCACTCAGCGCCTTGAGACCCTCGCGGGTGGTAGCGTGCTTTACAAATACACTGATTGATTGATTTCGTTTTTGAGAAACACCCAGACCATATACTTAGTATGGCCACACTGTACTTACAATGTCTAAGAATTGACTTAGACACTGTAGGGGCATATTGCTCATGCAGCTATGCCCTCACCTGTGGTATAGTGCACCCTGCCTTAGGGCTATAAGGCCTGCTATAGGGTCACTTACCTATGCCACAGGCAGTATTTTGTGTGAATGGCATCCTGAGGGGGATGCCATGTTGACTTTGCCTTTTTCTCCCCACCAACACACAAAATCTGCAATGGCAGTGTCCATGTGTTAGGTGAGGGGTCTCTTAGGGTGGCACAACACATGCTGCAGCCCTTAGGGACCTTCCCTGGTCACAGGGCCCTTGCTACCACTGGTACCTTTTACAAGAGACTTATCTGTGTGCCAGGGGTGTGCCAATTGTGGAAACAATGGTACATTTTTAGTGAAAGAACACTGGTGCTGGGGCCTGGTTAGCAAGGTCCCAGCACACTTCTTAGTCAAGTCAGCATCAATACCAGGCAAAAAGTGGGGGGTAACTGCAACAGGGAGCCATTTTCCTACATCTGTGCATTTGGGGGGTGGAGAGACACACACTCCCCCCATCCCCCTTATATTCAGAAGGTTCCTTCCCTTTAAAGAGCTGAGAGCTCAATGGAAAGATCAACAGATGCTTTTTTCCATAGGCCTATGCTGAATCCCAGTTTACTGTCAGAGGCTTAAGTGTGACTCACTTGCATAAGACTTCTTGCGTATCTGGGCAGCAGTAGTCTGAAAACTTCTAAGATTCAGTTGAGACAAGGTACACACTTTTCTTTGTGTCGGAGTTTCCCACTCTACATTTCAGTCTAGGAACATCGTGGTGATAGGTGGTGGGGAAAGGATTTGCCTTTCTTGTTACCCATAACCATCATTTATTAAAATCTTATTTTTGCATGTGCTGCTTTTGAGGTTCAGGATATTTTGTTTGATACTGATAATGTGCTACCATGTTGACTAGACTCCACACATTTTCCCAAAACTGAAAAAGCACCTGACCACTCTCACTCTTTGTTCTTTTGGGTACCTAAATGCAACTTCTTAAACTGTTTTAGGTTTTGATAATGTGGCTAAACTGCATATTTCTGTCCTTGGTTCTCCACTGACTTACTGTGATGACCAGTCACATAAGAAAAAAATGGGTCTGATCCCGAAAATAGAGGTAAAAAGCTCACAAAACAATTACATAAAGTAACTTCAGTTCACTTTTACCTATGCCTCCCTGCTCTGCATTAACACCTCCCTTTAGATTTTAAGTGCATGTTTTATGATCAACAGACTGTCCAAACAAACTCTGTTCTTTTTTTCATTTATGTTTGGGTTTCAAGCTTTTCTGCTGTAGTTGGTGGGGTTTGGTGTGCTCTAGCAACCAGGTGAGTTTCTCTCCTAGAATGTGACCATAAGTATATTTTATTTCAGAAAGATTACCTCACAGTGTTTGTGGTACCTTTTTCTTTTGGGACAGAGTGGTTCTAACTTCAAGGGGCAGTTCATGACTCAGAAATGTAAAGATTCTTTAGATGTCAAGACGTACATAAATGTAGCCGTTGTGTACTCTAAAACCTTTTGTTCATTTAAGATATCAAATCTCCAGTCAAAACAAGGGAATGATCATGTATGAAACCCACACTGGTACCGAGCCCCCCAGTCTTATCCCAGCAATTTCTGTGGTCAAAATCCCATTTATTGCGCTTCCCAGGCTCTTGCCCGTGCAGGCTGCCTCTGCAGTTGACCCCAGCCACAGCAGTTTAAATTGTGCCAAAGCCTTTAGTTTCAGTTAGGTTGTCTGCATTTAGAGATTGACAGAAACCCCCTCCTTTGTCTGCACTGCTCTCTCCAATGTTGTTCGGACCTTAAATTTGTGCCAAAGACGCAGTTTCAACTTTGACCCGGCTAAGCTTCACTTCAGACCTTCAAATGCAGTCTAGCTCTCGCCACATTCGGTCACCCTCTACATCAGGGAACAATGTAAGATAACACATTGTCTAATAGAGACTGACCAGATGTGGTTTGCCTATGATGCTTGAGGTTGGCTCACAACCCGAAGGCCTGCAGTGATTGTGCCTTGATGCACCCCAAGACCAATCAAGATCAGGAAGCTAAGCTCTTTGTGGTGAAGCACCGCAAGACTCCACGCCAGGCTCAGTAGAGGTCTAAAGTAGGCATTGAGCCTAGGGTTGCTCATGTGACAGGTGTTCTTTCGGCTGTAAGTCCTCACGGAAATCCAAAAAGATTTACAAGAAGTCCAAGCCCCATCCCACACTATGTTCCCAAATATGCGAGGGTATCATTGTGTTTCCAAGTCATTCTTTTGCTTTCAGAGTTTATTCCAGCCCCGGTCCCACATCAGCCGGAATTTCTGGGCCCATTGGTGCCACCGCAACAAATCAAATAATTCTTCGATGCTATGCTGTACCTTTTTGGCAGGTTACCAACTTCCTCTGGTGCACCTATGAGTTCCAAAGAGCTGAGAGTTATTGTACTGGCATGTTTGGCCTCTGCACCCTTTGGGCCCTCTGGATTCGCTCAGGGCTTCGAACTGACTTTGTTACTGGTTCCCTTACCACTGGAATGTGATCCGCTGATGCCGCCACTATTGATTCAGGACGACAACAACTGCCAACTCATAGTACTGTCTGACTCTTCCACGACCTCGATCAGGCCGCATTCTCCATTTTTGGAACGGAAACACTTCTATCATCCTTCTGACTAGGACTAAATTTCTCTTCCTTCCTTGACTTTCTCAGGAGGGTAAGACCAATGTTTTGACAGAGGTATTGCAGCCTGGCCAGTTCAGTTCTGAGTCTCTGCTCCCATTTAGTGTGACACTTGGGCCAAACTGTTTTGCAGCCTGCCTGTTTATTGTCAGATGCCATCGCCCTGCTACAGAAGGCCCTACTTTCCTCACTCAGCACCCCACTCGTGAAAGCCTTCTGGTACATGCCAGAAGAGGTAATCCAAACCCTTTTTCCACTACCCCCCTGACAGGGAATTGAAGAGGATAGTAAAACAAGCTTTTTCTCCTGCACAAGTTTGGCTCTTCTTTTCATGAACACCAACTGCCTTTAGGCCATTATTCTCACTCCTTTCTGGGACACTGCGGCCCAAGTGTTGCCCTGGATTTTGGAAGAAGCCCGGGCCACTCTTTCTCAGTGCATGCAATATGGTTGTGGTGCTGCCAAGTTCACCATCCACTGCAGACTGACTCCATCAGTAGAGCTACTGGCACTGGTGCGGCCATTCACAGACATGCACAAGTGTGTTCAAGTGGCTTTTCGGGAGACGTTCAGGCCATTCTTATGGATGGGCCTTTTGATGGTTCTCAACTGTTAGTGGATAAAGCCAACTCATCCTTGGAGCATTTCAAAGATGGGGCCACAGCATGCTCCCGGTGCCTCTGTTCCACCATGCCAGCTGTTTTGCCACCTCTATGGCTTTTGTAGAGGCTCCCAATACTGCCAGCAGTCCCCGCAGGTACAACATCCCAACACAGACCTTTTATGGTTGCAACCATGGTACCCATCAGAGAGGGCAACAGACAGCCCAGGCTTCCACATACACAGCCACCCTGTCAGAGGCAGGATCCAACACTTTCTGCCAGGGTGGCAGGCAGTAATTTAGACAAGTGAGTCCTGCAAATTGTTTGCGGGGTTAAGTCTTACCATTTTTCGAAACCCCACTTCACCTACCACCTTCCTCCGAACAGCTGACGGAGGACCATCTGTCCCTTTTGCTGCAGGAAGTGCAGGCTCTTTTGAGCAAAGGAGCCATAGAGAGGCATTAGCAATGCCAATAGGTTTCGCCTCTGAGAAATTTATTGGTTTTTTAAATGTTTTAAAACATGTTACACAACTGCGAGCTTCTGTGCAGCATGTCCTGAAGTGTTTTTTTTTTTTTTTATAACACTATTAGGCGCCAAGCCTGCTTTTGTACCTGTATTGTATGGGGTTGATTGGGGAGTGGGTGGAAGGAAGATGTAGTTGTCAGGTGTCAAGAATTGCTAGTTATATTTTTATTATAAGGAGTTAATTAGTATTTGGGAGTGGATGGAGATATTTGTGAGTGAGGCAAAGGATGGGTTCCATTCAATAAATCAATGTGCCACTTACATTTGAGTGAACATCCCTTTTATTCATGGTTTTCTGCTGTATGTTTGGATACAGTGGTGTTGTGGCTTTTGAGGCCCCATCCATTGCCCTACCCCAGGTGAGAACATGTTTTTCTAACTCCCCTGCAGTCAGTCCTTCCTTTGTGTTAAGTCATAATGCACCTGTCGCTCTCTTTCGTCCATTTGCTCGTGTGCAGTTTACATATAAATATTTTTAGCAAAAAAACACCCCTTGAGACTACATGCTATGCATTTTGAAGAGGCCACGCTGTATGTACGACAGAAGATATTTTATTTTTTAAGCATTCGCTTTATTAATATGCTAGAATAAGACAGCACAGATTCTATTAAATATTTTTCTCTTTAATGTAAAAGACTCGGCGCAAAGTAATCATAAAAGATATAAGGATCGTTAAATTTCAAATTGTTCTCTTCCACTGTCCTAAGACTAGGTACCCACAGAGACCAATTTGCCTATATAAAGTTATGCGGAGCAGAAGGAGACCTGATGAATGTGAACTTACACAGCTCCAAAACTTTTTAGTAAGGGTGGGTGGTAAATTCTGCTCCACCAGCGGACTTAGCAGGGTTTTGCTACTCCATGCAGTGCATGGAGTTCGGAAAAAAACTACTCTGCCACCCGTCGCGTAGCGAAGTTTACTGGTGAGCTCTTAAAAAATCTACATGTTCCAGCCTATCTGGGTTTGAGTGGTGAAAACCAGCCTGATCAGAAAGTCATCTTTTATGATACTTTGTTGAGAAACATGTACAAATTTAATTAAAACATCACTTACTCTGTCCGAGTGAAACAAATTGAGCACATTAATATTCCGAATCAGTACTTCCTGCTCACCGAACTCCACAGAGTTTTTCAGTGACTGCACGGAATTCCGCGAGTGAAACTCCGTGAGCTCCGCCCACCCTTACTTGTGAGCTGAAGTTTCAGTTGCTAATAGCAGCACTAGATATCTGCATCAGTATTGAAATGTTCTAGTAAGCAGCATAATTAGGAGTTATATTGAGAGAACACCACCTCTTCCCCCCCCCCCCCCCACACACACACACACACACACACACACCACCACCCCGTTCACCTAGGAAAAGATGCGGAGACTGATAAGGCAGCACAAAATCCAATATTCACAGGAAGTTGGGCACATTTTTGTATAGCTGTATTTCTTCAGAAAAAAACATTTACCTTCTCTCCACAGAGCTACTGCAGATGGTGCTCCTTTTGGTATGTTTCCTAAATTCAGCAAGCAGACTGGGAGCTGTACTAAATCTATTTTCGGCCTGTGACTCGCACACTGTGTGAGTCAAAGGATGCAGTTTGTGACAGTATTCAGTACAACTCTCTTCCACCAGGAATTCCTCTTGTACCACTAAGGAGACACAACTCTGGATGCACACTGTAGTATAAGGTAGTTCCGGTTAGGAAGATAAGTTGTGTTTTTGTTACTTGACGTGAATGCAAATTCCTTCAGAGAACACTTTGTTTTCCGCAGCAAGGGGGCATGTAATGGGTTGAATTGCATCTAAGAGTTATTTTGTTGTCAATGAGGAAGCTTTGTATGAACACCAGCTATTTTTTGCCCGGCCTCCTTTTGAATAGCAGGACTGGAAGCTACCTGATTGACAGATAACTTTTTAGGGGCGAGCGCAAAGCGCTCCGTCCCCTGATGTAATCTCTGTTTGGGCTTCTAACCACGCCCATATCATGTCAGTCTCTTACATTGGCTTGTGGACTTGCCTTTTAAAATACGCTTGCTTTCATTAGTGTAAGGCATGCATATGTCATGCCTTTTCTGGTGTTTAGCCCTCCTCGAGCGCACCAACGAACTACTGGAAACATACGAGGCTCCATGTTTTTTGTATGGTTTCTGGACTACTTTTTCTCTTTATTTCGATCGCGCTGTGTTTTACACAGCGCGATTGCACACATATTTTTTTCTCTCCATTTAATGTGGCAAAAAATGTCTGGTTAGGAGTTTACAATGCTAATAGCTCTAACGCAACGAAACGCAAGACCCGTTGCATTGCAAATGCTTGTTTTTAATTCTCATCAGACAGATCCAATTAAGTACCAAGCACCGATAGCCCCCAATAAAATCATAACAGCTATAGCTTCTTGGAATGCTGTCTTTTGTGCTGCAACACAGTTTTTTTTTTTTTATGGATTCCCCCAAAAAATGCAGACTTATCAGAATCTTAATATATGTGTGTTTGCTCGAAATGTATTGGCTTTGTGAATGTTTTTATACATATTACAGCGCGAGTTGCTGTGCAGCATGTCTCAAAGTAAAAAAAAAAAAAAAAAAGCTATGACGTGCCCATCATTAATCATGTCATAGCGTTTTTTAATGTTAAGACATGCTGAAAAGCAGCTTGCGCTGCTGTGTAATATGTCTGAAAAAATAAATTAACAAAGCAAATAGAGCAGCCATGCATGTGAGCCCCCGGGAGGAAAGAAGACTGCCTGCAGACACACTACTATGGATTGCTAGGTATCTAATAAAAGAAAGAATGCGAGGGGGATATTCGTATTAAACAAAAAGTGACATCAGAAGCATCCAGCTGCCCTGAGTGGAAGGAGACTGGTACCAGAAGCAATACTTGGCTCGTGGCCAGTCTTCACGGCACAACAACAAAGGCAAGGAGGAGGTTTTGACCGGAGCCATGTGGGAGCCAGCCAATGGTAAGTAGAGCGACGTGGAACCCATGGAAGCCTCCCATTCTAAGTAATGTGTGGTAGGAGCCACGTGGGAGCCAGCCAATGGTATTTAAGGTAAGTGATGGATGGGCTCTAAGCCCCTTTTAAGATTTTTTATTTATTTAATTTTTTGTTTAACACAAGATTTTGCAAGCACAGCGTGCAAGCGCCCACCGTGCAGGCAAAACCTAAAAAGGGACAAATCCAAGATACTCTCCCTGTCCCAGGTCTTATCTTCCTTTGACCCTGGAGACTGGGGGGTAGTGTTGGACCTGCGTGGTACTTATGTTCATATCCCTGTCCTGCAGGCCCACAGGCGATAACTGCGGTTCTCGGTAGGCCACATGCATTTTCAGTTAACTTTACTCCCCCTTGGCCTTGTTAGAGCCCCTGAGGGGTTCACGAAAGGGATGGCAGTAATTGCAGCACATCTTTGGAGGTCAGAAATTCAGTCTTCCCCTACCTCGGCTGTTGAAGGGAGGCTCGTCCCAGGTAGTTATCTCCCAACCCCAAACTACAGCAAACTTCCTGGCATTGCTGGTGTTCACTATCAATGTGCTGATGTCACACCTGACTCCTTCAGACCCTCTCCTTCATCTGAGCCTTCTGGACACAGTGCAGTCTCAGGCCTATACCCCAAAGAAGCGAGTCCAGGATATTCAGGTCATGATCCCAATGTTTCAACCTTTGTCCTGGATCTCCGTGAGGATGGCTTTTCGAGTGCTGAGACTGCCTGCATCCTGTTGGTCTGCAGTGGGAACTGATGTCCCAGTGGGCACAGCACCAGGAGGATCTTTCTGAACTGGTCCAGGTTTCAGAGGAGACTGCAAAATATCTGCAGTTGTGGATGCATGACCGTTATTGGGTCCGCGGCAGACCCCTTTCCTTGCCTCATGCAGAGCTCACAGTGGTGTCAGTGCATCACTTCTGGGTTGGTGAGGCCATCTGGGAGAGGTGAAGATCAGAGGTGGTTGTCTCTGGTGGCGAACCAGATCATATCAGCCTTCTTGGGCTGAGGACTATCCACTTGGTATTGAAAACCCTGATGTCCTCCATCAAAGGGAAGCTGTGATAGTCTTTCTTGTTGCCATAACATCGATGCAGCGGGTCCGCTAGCTACAAGCTCGTTCTGTCAACCTGCCTTATACCATGTTCTACCCGGAAAGGCTAGTCCTCCGGACACAAGCTTTCTTCCTTCCGAAGGTGGTGACTCCATTTGATGTTGGTCAGATATCACCTTTCTGACATTCTTTGCTCCACTTCACCCGTCTGAGAAGAAAAGGCTTCACTGGCTGAACCGGAAAAAAGCCCCCAGCTTCTGTATCGAGTGTACCAGAGAATATCAGGTGGATTATTAGCTCTTTATCAGATTCACAGGAGAGAAGAAAGGTAAAGCTATGTGTAAAATGATTCTCCCTCACTGGATCGGATCAGATCGTGTTCTGCGTTAAGATCTGCTATGCACTGGCAAAAACCAGCCTCCGGAAGGCTTATAGACTCACTCCACCAGAGCCAAGGATGCTTCTACTGCATTGGCCCGTAAAGGTGCCTGTCCTAGATATTTGTCAAGCCACAACATGGTCTTTTCTCAATAAGTTCAATAGGCACTATTGTCAGGACAGCCAGGTCCACGCATAAGGGCATTTTGCTCGCCTAGTCCTTTAAGACTTCCTAGGTGGTGGGTCTATGAACTGGCTCAAACCAGGAAGTATTGCATTGGTATATAGTCAGAAGGTGAGGAATCTGCAGTTAGAAGTCTCCCACTTCCACATTCAGTGAACTGGTCTCTTAATGTAAAAAGATACCAATCTAGGAATCTGAAGTTGTCATGACCAACCTGTTCAGCTCCACAGCTGTGTGTGCGTAAGTGTCAAGAAAGCAACAGATGTCAACGGGCATGGGTGGAACCTATATCTGCCTGCTCACATCACATCTGACACAGCATACAAGGGTACTGCTGAAAAAGTTTCCGGATCCATTCTTTCTCCTAGTGAAGTATTCAAAAGATGCAGAAACTGCAGTTAAGTAAAGTTTCTACCAGAAAGAGCGTTAATGAAGGTAAGTAACTTATTCTTCTTGATAACTCAGCAGAATGAGCTCTCTCCTTTGAGGTTGCCGAAACCTGTAGTTTATGGATTTGAACCCATGTCTAATTTATCTTTCCTTCAGTGCCCAGTTTATGCATTATTAGTTTGATGATTAGGGGCCAGATGTATCATTTTTCCTAATAGCTATTACCTAATTGCGATTTTCTGCGAATTGCAATTAGGCAATCACTATTTCAATGTATGAAACTCCAGGAGTTTCATTTAGTGATTCCCAACGGCTCGTAAATAGTCCTACCTCATTAATAATCATGAGGTAGGTCGCAATTTGCAACCCATTGTGAATTGCTTCAATCACAGGGATGATGGCCAGCTGAGCTCAGCAGACCTCCATGTCTGTGATTACTTTTAAATAAAGCAAGCTTTTTTTATATTTTTTATCAAATGCCAACAGGATGCTGATTAGCCAAGCTTAATTTAGCTCCATCGTGTCAGCTATTTCGTACCACCTAGGGTAGGTAGACTAAGCCCTTTACTTGAACTGCATATTCCTACCATACCTTTGTGGCAGTTCAGCATCTTATCCCTACTTGAATGAGTTCTATTGTAAGCTAGGCTCAGTAGGTTACTTTCTGTCCTACAAGTGCTTTTTGTACTTGTGATGGCACTGTCTCCTGAGATGGATGCCAGACATATGAAAAACATTACGTCTCCAGAATGGCTCTGCAGTCCCGTTGGTGGTCGATGCCACTGTGCTTCTTTCCACTTAAAGCGAGAAGCTATGGAGTGTGACTGATAAGCTGCTTACAACTGAATTGAGGTGGGAAAGTGCGCTTAAGTTTCCAAGTGATGATGGGCTTGTGTCTGGGCTGATCATGAGACTGCCACTGTACAAGGTGGTGTGTATATATATCTAGGTATTGTGTGTGTATGCATATATGCATGTATGTCTGTATAAATGTGTGTGTATATATATATATGTGTATATATGTTCGGTGGCATGTGTAGCTGCAGATACACATGTTGTGCATATTCCGCATCTAGTGTTGGTCTCGGAGTGTTAAAAGTTTTTTTTCTTCGAAGTCTTTTCTCGAGTCACGGGATCGAGTGGTGACTCCTCTTGGTGATAGTGCGCATGGGCATCGACTCCATTGTTAGATTGTTTTCTTTCCGCCGTAGGGTTCGGATGTGTTTCCTCTCGCTCTGAGACTTTCAATTCGGAAACTTTATATTAACTTTATTCTACTGTTGATATTGTTTCGATCTCATTTCCATCTGGAATCGATCCAATAGTACCGTTGGGATCAAGAAAACGCCCTTTCGAGCGCTTGCGCCCTACATGGGCCGGTTCAGGCCTACCACTCCATAGCCTGATGGATCGGACTCCATTGCGATTTTTGTCCTCGATGCCACGCAAAAGTCTCTTACACTGATCAGCACGTGGTATGTAATCTTTGCCTTTCTCCACAACATCGAGAGGAAGGTTGTGAAACTTGCCAGTCGTTTCGGTCGAAAAAGACATTGTGTGACCCGGAGAGCAAGAAGACTCGAAATGGTGTCGAAGTATACAGAGTCCACCAACACCTTAGAGGAAGAGCAGGCACAGATGGCTGTTTCGATTCAGGACACTGACTCCGAAGCAGATTCAGATGAAGACCGCCAACTTATCACAGCGGCTCAGCATGTGAGTACACCTGCCCCTATGCCCACTACCAAGAAACCTATTAAGGCTTGGGTGCACCACTGCCAGAAAGCCATGGTTCCACCCAAAAAATAATTGTTGGCGACCAACCCTCGGGTTCGGCGCCAAAAAAGGCCATGTCCCCTCACCAACAGGCCATGCCTGTTTCAGTGCCGGAGTCGAGCAAACCGATAAAAAGCTCCACCTGCAAGCCGAGCCAATGTCCACACTCTTTGGAGTCAAAAATACAACGTCCGGCTTCCGAGCCGAATTCTTAACTGGCTTCTTTGGTATCGAAAAAATTAGGTACCATTTCGGAGCCGAAACAGTCTACACAGAAGAGACAGGACTTTCAAGCCGTCTAAAGCACATATCAAAGACAACTACTGAACAATCCTCTAAAGGCATAAAACCATCTGAATATCAATCTGAGGACTCTGATATCCAGCCAATCTTGGAGGTTATGGACAGTAGACAGAGAAGGATACATATCCATAAGGAGACAGGAAAAATGATTGCTTCACCTCCTCCACAGACCAAAAGGAAGCTGGTGTTTCAAGAGACTCTTGACACTGCTCCACCACCAGCAAAAATATTTAAGAGAAAGGAGAAGCCATCACCGCTACAGCTCTCTCCACCACATTCGCCACAGCTTTATTTTTCTCCACCACCTACTATCCCACCACCACTGCCATCACCATCACATTCCCACACCTACTCGCAGGGAGATACAGTGGACCCCTGGGACTTGTATGACCCAGATCGTATACAGTCAAATTACCCAGATCTCTATCCTACCAAACCTTCACCACCAGAGGATAGTACCGTTTACACTTGGGTCATTTCTAGGGCAGCTGCATATCCTGGGGTTCAGATGCATGCAGAACCATCGGAGGAGGATTTTCTTTTTAATACATTATCCTCCACCCACTGACGCTACCAGTGTTTACCAATGCTGCCTGGTATGTTTAGACATGCTGAAGATATATTTAAGGAACCAGTCAAAGCTAGGGTTTTAACCCCATGAATAGATAAAAAATATAAGCCTGCGCCAACCGACCCAGTCTATATTTCCCAACAAGTACCACCAGGCTCTATTGTAGTTAGTGCTGCAAGGAAAAGGGCTAATAGCCAGTCTTCAGAGGGATACTCCTCCCCCTGACAAAGAAAGTAGGAAGTTTGATGCTGCGGGTAAAACGGTAGCTACACAAGCAGCTAACCAATGGCGTATTGCCAATTCCCAGGTCCTGTTAGCAAGGTATGACAGAGCACACTGGGATGAAATGCAAGAGTTCTTGCAATATTTACCCAAAGAGCATCAGAAGAGAGCACAATCAATTGTTAAAGAGGGACAAGCAATCACTAATAATCAAATTAGATCTGCTCTTGATGCAGCGGATACTGCAGTTAGAATTATCGACACTAGCATAACAATTCGTAGACATGCATGGCTAAGATCCTCCGGGTTTAAACCCGAAATCCAGCAGGAGGTGCTTAACATGCCTTTCGATAAAGAACATCTATTCGGACCTGAAGAAGAGACAACTATCGCAAAACTCGGAAAGGATTCTGACACTGCAAAAGCCATGGGAGCCCTATATACCACAACTTTTTGGGGGTCCTTTCGCAAACAGTTTAGGGGAGGCTTCAAACCCCAAACTACAGAGGCTTCCATCTCCCATCCTAAACAAATGCAGCAATATTATCCAAGAGGGTCATTTAGAGGCTTTTACAGAGGCCACCACTTTAGAGCCAGAGGAAAGTTTAATACCTCAAAGAATGTCACCACTCCCCCAAAACAATGACTTCCTCAACATCCCACATGTCTCCTGTGGGAGGAAGACTGCAACAATTCCACTCTCACTGGCAAAACATCACCACAGATCAGTGGGTACTTTCAATTATCCGCAATGGTTACTGCCTAAAACTCATTTCTACTCCACCAAACATTCCCCCTCGTTCTCAGAGACGCTCTCCAGAACACAATGTTCTACTCAAACAAGAGGTACAATCTCTATTACTAAAAGTAGCAATAGAAAGGGTTCCAATATCACAACAGGGAACAGGAGTATACTCACTATATTTCCTTATACCAAAAAAGGATGGTACTCTGACCCATCCTAGATCTCAGACCTCTAAATCTATACATCCTGTCAGAACATTTTCACATGGTCACTCTACAGGATGTAATTCCCCTACTACAAAAACATGACTGCTTTAGATCTCAATGATGCTTACTTTCATATTCCCATACATCCAGCTTACCGCAAATACCTAAGATTTGTAATAGCGGGCAAACACTACCAATTCCAAGTAATTCCCTTCGGCATACCAACAGCTCCAAGGGTTTTCACAAAATGTCTAGCTGTAGTAGCAGCAGCTCACCTCAGAAGACAACACATACATGTATTCCCTTATCTAGACGATTGGCTAATAAAACCAAGCAATATTCTACAGTGCCAACAACACACTAAATGCACAATAGATACCCTACACACATTAGGGTTCACAATCAATTACCAAAAATCTCATCTTCAACCAGCACAGGTGCAATTCTCAATACTCAAAAAGCATTAGCCTACCCAAATCCACAAAGGATACAGGCTTTTCAAATCCTCATATCACAAATACAGCCCAATCAGAATTACACAGTAAGATTTATCATGAAACTATTGGGAATGATGGCATCATGCTTAGCAATAGTACCGCATGCGAGACGAAACATGAGACCACTGCAACAGTGTCTCTCACAACAATGGTCTCAAACACAGGGTCAATTACAGGATCTAGTGTAGTTAGACCACCAAAATTACAAATCTCTGCAATGGTGGAATCACAACAAGTTAATAAAAGGGCAGTCATTTCAGGACCCAGTGCCTTAGACCATAATAACAACAGATGCGTCAATGACAGGTTGGGGAGCTCATCTCAACAACCTAACCATACAAGGGGACTGGAACTCAACGCAATTAACTTATCACATAAACCAGTGGTTCCCAACCTTTTGATTTATGTGGACCCCCATTTTAACACTAATGGAACCCAGGGACCGCAACTGAATCATCATTGGAATCCGGGGACCCCTGTCTGAGTCTTTACTGGAAGCTGGAGACCTAATTTGTAAATATTTGTTAATATGTTTTAATTTTCTAAGCAGTCGCGGACCCCCTGAGAAGGCTTTGCGGACCCCCAGGGGTCCCCGGACCAAAGGTTGGGAACCACTGACATAAACCATTTAGAATTGTTAGCTGTGTTCCTGGCCCTAAAAGCTTTTCAACCTCAGATCAGGCACAAAACAGTCTTAATAAAACAGACAATATGACAACAATATATTATCTGAAGAAACAGTGGGGGGGGGGGGGGAGGCACATTCATCCCAATTGTCCCTTCTAGCCCAAACAATATGGAAATGGGCAATTCAGAATCCGATTTACTTGCTGGCGGAATATATCCCAGGGATACACAACCACTTAGCAGACCTACTAAGCAGGACGCATCAACAAATGCTCGAATGGGACATTCATTCACAGGTACTTCAACAGTACTTTCAAATGTGGGTAACACCAGACATAGACCTTTTCGCAACAAGTGAAAATGCAAAATGCCAAAACTTTGCATCCAGACACCCACACCCTCTATCCAAGGGCAATGCTCTATGGATCGACTGGTCAGGGATATTTGCTTATACTTTTCCACCTCTCCCATTATTTCCATTTCTGGTCAACAAACTGCGTCACACCTCTCACCATGATACTCATAGCTCCCACATGGTCACGCCAACACCGGTGCACAACTCTTCTGGATCTGTCAGTAATACCCCATCACAAACTTCCAAACAGACCAGATCTGTTAACACAGAACAAGGGTCAAATCAGGCATCCCAATCCCAGTGTACTCAACTTACCGATTTGGCTCCTGAGGTCATAGAGTTTGCATACTTACAACTTCCATTAGGATGTATGGAAGTTCTAAAACAAGCACGCAAACTAACAATTAGACAGTGCTATGCAAACAAGTGGAAACAGTTTGTTTACTACTGTCAACCCAAAAATATAGATCCACTTAAAGCATCAATACAAGATATTGTATGTTAGTGCTTTATTTACAGAAAGCAAATTTAGCTTTTTCCTCTTAAGATTAATCTCACGGCTACATCAGCGTACTTACAAACCATACAATATACTTCTCTCTTCAGAGTCCCTGTCATAAAAGCCTTTATGGAAGGACTTAAATGTATTATTCCACCAAGAACTCCACCAGTTCCTGCATGGAATCTCTGTATTGTACTCACAAGATTAATGGGACCACCATTCGAGCCCATGCATTCATGTGATATTCAGTTTCTCACATGGAAAGTTGCTTTTTTTAGTAGCAATTACTTCATTAAGAAGAGTGAGTGAAATACAAGTATTCACTCTAGAGGAACCATTTTTCCAAGCACACAAACATAGTTGTACTTAGGACAAATCCGAAATTTTTGTCAAAACTAGTTTCTCCTTTTCACACTAACCAATCAGTGGAATTGCCAGTCTTCTTTCCACAGCCAGACTCAACTACTGAAAGAGCTCTTCACACTCTTGACTTTAAAAGAGCTCTAATGCACTATGTTAACAGAACAAAAGAGTTTAGGAAAACTAAACAACTTTTTGTTGCTTTCCAACAACCACATAAAGGACTAGCTGATGGATTGTGAGATGTATTCAAACATGTTACATTAAAGCAAAATGATGACTCCTAAAGCACATTCCACTAGGAAAAAAGGTGCTTCTATAGCATTTTTAGGAAACACACCAATGGCAGACATATGCAAAGCTGCCACGTGGTCCACACCACATACATTCACAAAACGTTACTGTGGATGTATTATCAAAGCAACAGGCCAATGTTGGTCAAGCAGTACTTAAGACACTATTTCAAACCACTTCAGCCCCTACAGGCTAGCCACCGCTTTATTGGGAGAAGGACTGCTTTTTGGTCTATGCACAACATGTGAATCTGCAGCACTACATGCCATGAACAGGTGTACACTGGGTAAGTAACATATTCCATATATCCTACTGGCGGTCGCCAGTAGGTAGTTATAGGAAGGACCATGTTTCCATTGGAAAATCATTTTTTGACTTATCTATATTTTTGGCACACTTTGACAAATCTCCACAAAACGTTTTTTTTTTAAAGTGTGCCAGTGATTCTTGTTGCGCATGGAAAGTTTCAGGGTGATTCGTCAAGTGGGGGTTGCGAAAAAGAAGGGGGTCAAAACAGTTGCATTTCCCATAGAACACAACTACAGCCCGAACAAATGGACGAATTACATCAAATTTGGCAGAAAGCTAGCTGTTGGTACTCAGATTGTGCTTTGGTGTGTTGGGTGTAAATCCCCTCAGTTGTTTTGAAGAAATTGAAGGAAATTCACATTTGTACATCTGATTTCGCAAATCATAACGAGCTGGTATAGGGAAATGCACAGCTTTGATTGACTGCTTACACTCCAACCAGAAAGTGTTGGCAGCCATTTGAGACTCTACTTCAGCTGAGTACCACAAAAAAACATAAATAAAAGGATAAGGGACCAGGGCAAAAAAAATAACATTTTTTTTTTTTTTTAGCTTCAACGATTTCGCGACGTTGTTGCAAATTTGCTATATATATATATATATATATATGTTCGATGGCATGTGTAGCTGCAGATACACATGCTGTGTACATCCCACCATCTGGTGTTGGGCTCGGAGTGTTACAAGTTGTTTTTCTTCGAAGAAGTCTTTTTTCGAGTCACGACACCGAGGGACTCCTCCCATTTCGACTCCATTGCGCATGGGCGTCGACTCCATCTTAGATTGTTTTCCCCGCAGAGGGTGAGGTAGGAGTTGTGTATGCTAGTAATAGTGCCCATGCAATGGAGTGAATACGTATGTACATAATGAAGTTTAAAGTAATATATTTACAAATGTTCAAGATCAACTTCTAAACGGCTACAGGCTCCCGGGGAGGCGGGTGGGCGCATGTGAATCTGCAGCGACTAATGCCACGAACAGATGTACACTGGGTAAGTGACATTTTCCGTTCAATGGCATGTGTAGCTGCAGATACACATGCTGTGCATAAACAGAGGTTTTTTGCAAAGTGCCTACGTGTAGATTTTGGCCTCTAGCTCAGCCGGCACCTGGGGAAACCTACCAAACCTGTGCATTTCTGAAAACTAGAGACCTAGGGGAATCCAAGATGGGGTGACTTGTGGGGCTCTGACCAGGTTCTGTTACCCAGAATCCTTTGCAAACCTCAACATTTGGCTAAAAAACACATGTTCCTCACATTTCTGTGGCAGAAAGTTCTGGAATCTGAGAGGAGCCACAAATTTCCTTCCACCCAGCGTTCCCCCAAGTCTCCCGATAAAAATGATACCTCACTTGTGTGGGTAGGCCTAGCGCCCGCGTCAGGAAACGCCCCAAAGCGCAACGTGAACACATCCAATTTTTTGAAAGAAAACAGAGGTGTTTTTTGCAAAGTGCCTACCTGTAGATTTTGGCCTCTAGCTCAGCCGGCACCTAGGGAAACCTACCAAACCTGTGCATTTCTGAAAACTAGAGACCTAGGGGAATCCAAGATGGGGTGACTTGTGGGGCTCTGACCAGGTTCTGTTACCCAGAATCCTTTGCAAACCTCAACATTTGGCTAAAAAACACATGTTCCTCACATTTCTGTGGCAGAAAGTTCTGGAATCTGAGAGGAGCCACAAATTTCCTTCCACCCAGCGTTCCCCCAAGTCTCCCGATAAAAATGATACCTCACTTGTGTGGGTAGGCCTAGCGCCCGCGTCAGGAAACGCCCCAAAGCGCAACGTGAACACATCCAATTTTTTGAAAGAAAACAGAGGTGTTTTTTGCAAAGTGCCTACCTGTAGATTTTGGCCTCTAGCTCAGCCGGCACCTAGGGAAACCTACCAAACCTGTGCATTTCTGAAAACTAGAGACCTAGGGGAATCCAAGATGGGGTGACTTGTGGGGCTCTGACCAGGTTCTGTTACCCAGAATCCTTTGCAAACCTCAAAATTTGGCTAAAAAACACATGTTCCTCACATTTCTGTGGCAGAAAGTTCTGGAATCTGAGAGGAGCCACAAATTTCCTTCCACCCAGCGTTCCCTCAACTCTCCCGATAAAAATGATACCTCACTTGTGTGGGTAGGCCTAGCGCCCGCGACAGGAAACGCCCCAAAGCGCAACGTGGACACGTCCCATTTTTTTAAAGAAAACAGTGCCTACCTGTGGATTTTGGCCTGTAGCTCAGCCGACACCTAGGGAAACCTACCAAACCTGTGCATTTTTGAAAACTAGAGACCTAGGGGAATCCAAGATGGGGTGACTTGTGGGGCTCTGACCAGGTTCTGTTACCCAGAATCCTTTGAAAACCTCAAAATTTGGCCAAAAAAACACATGTTCCTCACATTTCTGTGGCAGAAAGTTCTGGAATCTGAGAGGAGCCACAAATTTCTTTCCACCCAGCGTTCCCCCAAGTCTCCCGATAAAAATTATACCTCACTTGTGTGGGTGGGCCAGGTGCCTGCAACAGAATAAGGCCCAAAACTTGTAGAGATAGAGGGGATAGCACAGCGAGTTTATAAGGACATATTCTTTTATACATCTTTAGACGGACTCTGCTTTGGGGACCCACATAAGTGAGGTGTCATTTTACTTGGGAGACTGAGGGGAAAACTGGGGAGTAGGAATTTTGTACTGGAGCTTTGATCCTACTAAGAAAAGTCAGGAAAATATGCTTTTTTATGCACATTTTGAGGTTTACAGAGGAGTCTGGGTAAGAAAATGTTGGGGGAGCAACGCAAGCCAGGCCTCCCTGGACTCCTTGGGGTGTCTAGTTTTAAAAAAATGTCTGGGTTTTGTAGGTTTCCCTAGATGAAGGCTGCACCCAGGACCAAAAACATAGGTGGGCCCTCCCCCCCAAACACAGGTATTTTTGTAATATATCATTTTGATGTGTGCACATACGTCCGTGATGTGCCAAACACTAAAATTGTGAAAAGAAACACACTTAGGTTATGTGAAAAAGACCCCTCACCCACCAACCAAGTTGGTGGCATGCTTCATCATCGGGGTCCCACCCGAGGCACCTAGCGTGTCACAGGTGTGCTGAGACGCCTGATTACAGCGGAGCAGGTTTTGTCATTTTTACCACACATACTGGTTGGATTTGGCACGAGGGTGAGTGATGGTTCAGTGGATCAAATTTTATTAACAAGAGATTTCACAAAAATGAAATGCACTGTTAATAACTGAAAGGCAAAAAACTGAACCACTGACTCACAGCTCATGAGCTGTAAAGCCGCGACAAGGCACCAACCGCTTTACAGTCCATTTACACACCTTTCATACATGACACGCACAAGACCATTCACACCGCCAGCCACGGGCCCAGCACATTACAACACTCACATCGACAGACCGCGCCACTCAAGGGCCCATCACTTACATACGCCCACATGCCTAATACAAGAATCACACCAGCTGATGGGAGTGTGGACTGGCGTTTGGCTGGCACCGCCAGCCAAGCGCCACCCCAAGCACACCGCCAGCCAAGCGCCACCCCACGCACACCGCCAGCCAAGCACCACCCCACGCACACCGCCAGCCAAGCGCCACCCCACGCACACCGCCATCACTTTTTTTGTTTATAAACAACAAAGAAACCACTAATTATAAAATAAGCACAAAACTACAAACACAAAAGCTCTAACTAAATACGACAGAGATGCCAACCATGAAACATATGAAAATATAAAACAGACAGCTTACGCTCACGGTATTTCCCAGATTTTTTTTGTTGGTATGGTAACTTCTATAACAGCTGGGCACACACAGCCCAGGCTTTGAAGGGCATTCGGGGCAGTACATCCGGCTCTCCCTCCGGATTAATCTCCGGGCACATACTCTACATTTCTTTGTGGGCAAGTCTGTTTTTGGGAGTGGGAGGAATGTGATCTGGAAAGTAAGTGCTGATCTTTCAATCTAGCCACATCCTCCACCACTTCTACTCTAGGAACTCTTGCCGGTTCCACCACAATAAGGCTTTCTATCACGACTCCTGAAATTTAACAAATGTCATCCTTCACTCAGGTGAACAATCCTTGTATACAATAAAGGCATTAAAAGTTGCCAAATTAAATAAATGTAGGGCCAACTTTTTATACCACACATAAGACTTACGAAGAGCAGTGTAAGGTTCCAACCTCTGATCTACTCTATCAACACCACCCATGTGCCTATTGTAGTCCAAAATGCACGCAGGTTTGCGCACTTCCGCAACCTGACCCCAAACAGCCACCGGGGAAGTACTCTCATCATGGATGGTCGATAGCATGTACACATCCCTCCTGTCTGAAAATTTCAGAGCTAGCAGCTCATTATTCCGCAAGGCACTGCACTGTCCCCTCAAGTTTTTTTTACAGACAAGCTCCCTTGGATAGCCTTTCCGGTTAGAACGGATTGTGCCACAAGCAACAGTGTCCACTCTAAACAACTCCTTGAACAACTGCACTCCAGTGTAGAAATTATCTACGTACAAATGGTGACCTTTGTTAAACAGCCGTCTAGCAAGTTCCCACACAATTTTTTCGCTATCTCCAAAAGTGGCCAGACAACCAGGAGGGTCAATACTGGAATCCCTACCAGTGTAGACCCGGAAATTATACACATATCCTGTACTGCTTTCTGACAGCAGATACAATTTAATCCCATACCGTGCCCTCTTACTAGGAATGTACTGCTTAAAAACTAAACGCCCCTTGAAAAGGACCAAAGACTCGTCCACACTTATCTCTTTGCCTGGAACATAGACCTCTGAAAACCGATCCACAAAATGATCAAGGACAGGCCTAATCTTAAAAAGACGGTCACAATCAGGGTGATCTCGTGGCAAGGCTAAAGCATTGTCTACAAAATGCAGCATACAAAGAAGAAGAAAATACCGATTACGTGTCATAGTTGCAGGAAATATAGCAGTTGCCATCCAGGGACTAGTAGACCAATAAGAAGCCATTGACGGCTTCCTGATCAACCCCATCAAAAAAGACAAACCTAAAAACCTTTTCATCTCTTCCAGATAGGTGGGAACCCACTGAGTAGCTCTAGACTGAGGCTTAAGTCTGGCAGCGTTGTCCCGCAAATATTGCTCTGCATACACATTTGTCTGCTCCACAATCTCTTCCAAAAATACATCGTCCATAAACAAGTGAAAGAAATGGACAGGCAAAAAGTTTTCCGTATTAACTCTACACCCTGGGAGACCAGTAAATGCAGGTAACTGTGGCTGCTCCATGTTTGGGGCAATCCAGGTGTCAGGTCTTCTAATGGGAAACCCTTCAGCCCTAGGCTGCTGCACTCTTGGCACATCAATGTCCTCCTCTAACACAGGCCCTTCATCTGCACTGAGAGTAGCTTCCTCATCAGAAGAATACTCTCGGACAGAAAACTCACTTCCAGAATCTCCTGCTTCCTCCTCTGCCTCAGATGCAGAGTCAGTGTCGTAATCATGGTCTGAAGACGACTCAAAGAGCATGCGAACAACCTGCTGAGCGGTCACTTTGGGGCTAGCCATGATCCTCACTAACAACAAATGGATTGCCAACAACAACTAGCACTAAAATAAGTAATAAACAAAGTGTAGCTTTATCACAAAGAGTTATGTACTACAAAAAACTATACCACTCACTTGCCTGAAAAAGCTACTCACCAAGCAACTACTCTGCACAGACACAGCAATCACCAATGATATCCCACTAAAAAGAAAAAAGAAAATTAGACATATGACAACACAAACATCACTGTGCTCAAATCTAAGGACAATGTCAAACACACAATATTGCATTTAGTACACCACCTACAAACATGTCATTCATGCATGTCAACAATACTCCTTTGGAGTAAATTGCTTTCACTTACCTAAAACATGCAACTATGCAAACCGCAGGACAACTACTGCCAAAACCGCAAGGATCCACAGCAAAGGAAGCAAAAGCGTTGAACTAGAAGAAAAAGAAGAAATACATTGTGATAATCACAAATACTTCGCCAGTTGACAAACACCCCACCACCAAGAACTTAGAAGTTGTCCCTGGTACCTAAGTGGATCCTGCCCCCCCTCGGGGGTAGATGGGCTTAAAAAAAATGGCCAATCTGCCCCCAAGGGGGGCAGAAATGGGCAACACCTCTGTGCCCCCTTTAGGGGGCAACCCTTTCCAAAGGGGGCACCCCCAGCTCAAAAAAAATAAATAAATAAATCCCTGGCGTATTGGTGGTTTCTGCCCTCCTTGGGGGCAGATGGGCCTACAAAAATAGGCCCATCTGCCCCCAAAGGGGGCAGATATGGCCAATACGAACTTTCCCCACTTTAGGGGGGCGACCGTTGCCCAAGGGGTGCCCCCAAACACACACCACACAATCCCTGGCGCCTAGTGTGCTTCCACCCCCCGGGGGCCAGATCGTCCAAAAAAATGGCTGGTCTGCCATCAGGGGGGCCGAAACAGGAAAAAAAAAAATAGCCTCCCAGGGAAGCGACCCTTGCCCAAGGGGTTGCCCCCAAAAAACACAATACAAACAAAATCCCTGGTGTCTGGTGGATTTCGCCCCCCCCCCTGGGGGCAGATCTGCCGAAAAAAAGGTGATCTGCCCCCAGGGGGGGACAAAACACTAAAAAAAATTGACCCCCGGGGGGGCGACCCTTGCCCAAGGGGTCGCCCCCATAATAAAAAAAATTAAAAAATCCCTGGTGTCTGGTGGATTTCGCCCCCCCCCCTGGGGGCAGATCCGCTGAAAAATCGGCGGATCTGCCCTCGGGGGGGGGGATACTAAAAAATAATTGCCACCCCAGGGGGGCAACCCTAAAAGAAACATAGGCAAGAAAATCCCTGGTGTCTAGTGGAGATTCCTGCTCCACGCGTGGAGCAGGAATCTTGTGAAAACAGGCACAGGGGGAAAGGAAAAAGCCTTTCCTTTTCCCCCAGTGTCTGTTTCCGCCCCAACCCCCCCCCCCCCCCCCCCCCCCCCCCCAAACGGAAAGGACTCGCCTTTTGGGTCCTTTCCTCCTCTACGCGCTGGAAGCAAATGGCTCCCAGCGCGTCCGGCAACACCTGATGATGTCGGCGCGCTGTGAAAGAGTGGGGGTGAGGGGGGCAAAACTCATTTTTCCCATGCAGTTTCCAATATGGATTTTGAACACGACTACAACCCAAACGGCTGAACAGAATTACACCAAATTTGGCAGAAAGGTAGTAATGCTGGCTCTCGCTGGATGCGGGGAGCGGGCAGGGACCGCGGGGGTAGTCAGGCTCCCCCCGTGATCCCCAACAGCCCACCCTGGATGGGGCCTGGATAACCAGCATGAAGTGGCTGGGTCTTGGGGGGATGAGGTCCCCGGGGAATCAGCTTTTTTGGGGGTGGCAGGTTTTTTTTTGTTTTTTTTTAAACTAATTGGCCAAGACAGGGGTTTGACGCCCCCCCTACCCCCCCCCCCCCCCCCCCCCCCCCCCCCCCACCACCCCTTTGAGGGCTCCCTTGTGGTCCCAGAAAGCCCATAAAGGGCTAAAAAAAAAAAAACAGAGCAAGAATAGCTCAGCGTGACGGTCGGAGACCTTCATACTGAGCATTCAGGGTTTGAGTCCAGTGTAGCTATAGGAACGGGATCTCTGCTAAATAGGTGACCATAGGTCTGTTGTGGGCCATAGGATAGGTTTAACAGTCCACAATCCCAAATTATTTTTAGCACTTGATTTTTCATACTCGTTCACATGGTACATTACCATCAACAGCAGATGCTAGGTAACTTCACCCTTGAGACCCAGGAGAGGAGCCTTGCAGCACTGCATGTTATAACACAAGCTGAAATGCTAGGACGATAGGCAGTGACCAGGCCTTACCACCCCTCTTGAAAGAATCACTGCAGAGTATAAAGGAAATCATGGCATTTGGCCACACACTGCATTTCGTGGAGAAAACAGATTTGCAACCCCCTCAAGCCCTGGAAGTACCCAGGACACTTCTTTGACATCTCCAGGCAGAGCAGTCATCCTGTCTCACAAGGGTGTGATCAAGCAACTTACTGCCCACAGCTTGAGCCAGGTGAATTACCTTTGGTACTTTTTGATGATTAACATGTGCTCACATCGGTCCGGCACATTCTCAACAATTTCCTACACGATGAGGACTCTGAGGAGTGACTAGATGGCATCAATGGACTTTGAATGTCCGATAAGAAACAAGGCATCTTCAATGTTTTCTCCACTTCTAAAGGGGTTAGTGCGGTATCTATATACTTTTGCTCTTCCTCTGTAGTCTATATGAAATTTTGTCATGAAGCATCTTGCTGTTGTTGCGGGCCCAAGTCTCCACCTACCTGGAGGGCTGTCTGGTGAAAAGATCTTTAAGAGTGGTAACAGCAGAGACCGTGCAGCCAAATGCTGGTCCGTTGAAAGTACTGGAGTCGTCTATCAACTTCTTTAAATGACAGCTGAGGAGGTCTGTATCCGTTGGGGTGTCAGGCACCCTTCTTGACACTGCACACTAATAATTTGAGCAGAATACAGTTTCTAAGCTTCATAGCAAGGGGCCACTCCAGTCGGACAATCAACCACCATGACTGTCGAACATTTCACGGCCTTCCAGGACCTAATGTTGGTATGCAACAACTTGATGACAAAATGTTGTATTCAAATGTACGTATTGTGGTAGAAGGTACTCAGCCAGAGCCCTGAATATGGTGACTTGGAGTGAAGGACTATATGAAGGCAGTTGAATATATTGTTGACATCTGTCTGCAGCCCTGACTTTCCTACCTCTGACCTTGAAAGCTCACAGTATACATAGATGTGTCCCTCAAAACACTGACTGGCATACTTGGGCAAAATTCAGCTCTGGATGGCAGCCTCACATAAATACCCTTGTAGTATGATCACTGGTGCTCTCTGATCATTCTATTCCAAGGTCAAAAAAAGAGCAGTTATGCTTGGACACCATCACAACAGTTTCACCTTCTCTATTGTAGTGAAATCTACTCACTCTCATGCAGGGATCTGGATGTGAACTGTCAAGGCGATGATTTGACTGACCGATATACTATTACCTGGTGCTTACTATGAGAGAGCATATCATCTATACAAGGTGGGGTCTAAATCCAAATCACACAAATAGGAATTGTCCAAGCCGCCATAGACAGCCTGCTGAGACATAGTAGTACAACAGTGCCAGCTCTAGGTCTACAGGAGTCTGAAACAAGGATCAATGGGAGCTGCACTCTCTGCAAATGGAGTTTCTCTACATGATCCCGCATTCCCTGTGTTGCAATGGCTGATAGTGTTCTTAGGCCATACATGCCACATGAATCTGATAGTCCTGTCCAAGCCATGCCAGACGTGTACATCTCAGCCACTCTGCATCGCAAAGTGCCTTTAATGTCTCAACTTCTCAGAGTGTCTCTTGATGGCTATGTAGTATGGGTCTGTGGTTTCCTTCCGGGATTACATGGAGAGCATGCCAATCTCTCATGTGTGTCTAATACCATAATGAAAGTGTTCTTTCGTCTGGTGCCTATAAAATGATGCTCTCTCCGTTCATCTGCTGGTCCTTGTCAAGTCAGGCCCCCCCTACATGTGTCTATGTGTGCATTGTTTCTTCCAGTGCTTACGTGGACATGCTGACTGTGGGAATCATTCCTTGACCTGATTTAGTTCTGCCACACTTTACTCTGGGATTAACCTTCAAGATAATTTGTGCATGCTGTTCTCCTGGCTGATCCAAACTTTTAACCTGGACTTGATGGGCCGCTTCTTACACAGCTGATTCTGCAATTCACTGTGGTATTTCCATTTCCTCTTGCGGAGTCAAGTACTCCAGAGCCTTTGTGTCCTCTCATAAATTGACTTCCTTAAGCACACAGACCGACAACTGTTCAAATAGTTCTCCTCTGGAATTCCAAAATCTATGTGCTCTCAAATTGTCTGCCCATACGATGAGCCTATCATTACTGTTTTCAGGTCAAAATGCTGTTGACAGTGTTTGGTGGAAAGACTCTTTTGAAATTATGGTAACCAACCAAGAGCCATGTGAATCTTTAGTTACAACTGTTTGTATATATGCTCCAGATATTCATTAGACGCATCAGTTTGGTGGCCATCTTTTGGTCTATCACTGTTTTTACTGATCACATTAACAGGATTTATTTGGGTTGTTCCCACTCACCTGCACTGTGACCTCTCATAGCACAGCGTACTGATTATAGCAGACCATTTTATTCATAATCCATTATTAGATCAGCTGCGTTTTACTTGTATGTATGTACATAAAAACGTTTCTCATGAAGGTCTCCATCAAATTGTTGTGTGTGTGTATATGTATGCATAATTAGATAGGTAAGACTTCTATCTGTGAATAGTTTAACTGGTTTCATTATTTAGTGCTACCTTGAAGGACCTTGTTGTCTATACACTCTATATTCCATGTCCTTCATAGGTCTATGGGTAGCTCCTGTGGCCCTCAAATATACGTGCGTGCTGGGCAGTAATATCCAGTGACCGGAAGAGACTAAGAGTGGCACCTTGTTGAGAGGGGAGTGTCTCCTGTACGGTATACAGGTATGCACCCTTGCTCAGAGTGCCAGACTGCTGGTGAATCGGATTTCTTGATCTTGGTTTTTATGCTGGCCCTGGCATTGCGCTATTGTAGCATATGTGCAAAGATCTAGTCCTGTCCTCGGAAAATGCGAGGTCCAGGACCTGCCCTATAACCTAGAGTAGTGCATCAAGCATGCCCTCATAGTGTATTGCAGGCTTAGCACAAAAAGCAATGATGGCAACACATCAGGTTTTGTTACCTTACAGTTGACCAAACCTTTTTCATGCATGTAAGTAAGAGTGTAACCTACTTAGCTTCACTGAACCTTGCCATGGCATCCCGTGTGTATATCAAGTGCGTAGTAGAATGCATGCAGTACATATGGTAGTAAGCGTGTGTTTGTGTGTGTCTGTCAGAGTACCGTAGTCAGTGGGATCCATTTTGTATGCACTTGGTTTAGCATGGCACATGATGGAGGATGAGAACAACTTTCTCAGACAGTGGAAGTGTATGTAAATAATTATGATTGTGTCCTCCCAAAGATTTATACAGTTCCTTCAAATGAATTTAAACACAGTAGAGATTCTAATATAGTATCGAAGAATAAGTCTCTCATTCAAGTTGCTTTCATATTGAAAGCTTTATTTTTCTTAAGTGCAGAAAAAGATTTGTCCAAAAACAATGTTTTTGGGATTAGCCAACATATGTTTTGCATGTTAAGACATGCAAGCTGAGGGCTTTTTCAAGGCCGAATAAAGAAAACAAAGGCAAATGTACCAAGTACAGTAATATTTTTGAAGAGGTAAATCTTAATGGTGCTGGAACCCCATTCACAGAGAACACCACCACTCATTATTTTGAGACTGAACTAAGGTGAATAGCAAGACTAGAAATATGGAAAAAATAAAAGTAAGGAACCCATTTTTGTGAGCTAAAGTAAATTTAACATAAGGTTTGGAAATACCAGGATATTCTACCCAGTAAAGTTATGAAAAGTATACAGCCTACCACTGGTACAGTCTTTAAATCAAATTATTTGAAAATTACCTGTATTTATAACTTTAGAGGACTAATAAATCTGTACTTGCCGGCTAAGTTGTAATGTTAATACTGATTAGAAATTCTATAAGATAAAGTAATGGGAGGACTTATCAGCAAGGATACTAATAGTTCTTAAAGGAATACATGTGTAATTGTTGCTCAAAAATTGTTAGACGTTAATGCACCTGAAAGGATAGACATAATTTCTTTAGAGTGAATAATTAGACAGTATATGGGTAGACCAGATTCAAAACGTTTTGGACTGTACACATGGCGTTATATAAATAATAGGCAAAACATAAGAATGGTCCCCAGTGTCAAGGCAAAGAGGGATAAAGATAAATATCAACATTGCATTAAACGAGAGTGTGCATCTCACAAAAAGTCTCTTGCAAAGGATACAGAAGCATTAGATGAATATCACATGGGAGGTATAGTAACCTATATTGAAGGTAAAGAGACAAATTAATATCCACTTGCATAGCAGACCCTAAACATCAAATGAAAATTTTATCAAAATTTAAAAATCGGTTACAAGAGTGCTGGTATGTATGCAGCACATGAGATTCTCTGAAAAAATACTGAAGCATGAAATGAGCCCGACTTAAGCAACGTGAAAAAGCCACTGTTCATGATTCGTGACTATAGGACGTGGATTGTATATATTAGAGACTCCAAACTTCCATCCTGATCCCCCAAGGTCACTAGAAAAAAAGAATCATAACGGAGAATATGCTTATCAAATGATGTGGGCCCTCAGGCGTAACCTATATCTGTAAGACCTTATCAAGTCATTCCTTGGGTGTACACATTTTATATGCTAAATTCACCTCAAGAAAGAGAATGTTGTATCTCATTTGTGTTATAAGTGAGCCCACTGTAAATACAGATTCTTCCTGTTTGGTCTGAACTCTGCTCCAAGGGTGTTGACAGAATTGTCAGCAATGGTCTTCCACCTTCAGCTGCAGGGAGTTCAACTTTACAGCTGCCTCGATGACTGGCTGAGAAGGGCTAAGTTTCCAGAGGAAATGGCCATAAGCATGCATTTGGTTTGCAAGGTCTTTCATAAACTGCAAGAAGCCTTGTCTGCCCCCAAGACCTCTGTTTAGGGTTAAAACGTCTCTGGGCACAGCTTCTCTTTCAGTTGAGTGAGTGTGTGCAATGAAACAAATAATTGCTCAGTTCATGTTGAGATCCTGAACATCAGCATGATGGTGTCTTGGTCACATACATCCTTGTGTGTTTCCTTGATCACCTGAAAATGAGAAGTCTACACCTATTTTTATCACTTCATTAGTATCATCTATGAAAGCCACAATCTAAGAACCTTCCTATTTTAGTCACAATTGTAGAATCTTTTTCATGTTGGCTTCAGAAGTCTTATCTTCTAAAATGTCACCCCTGTCTGACTTAACAGTCACTGACATGGAGCAACTGGCTATTCTCCTTAGGCTGGGAACTCACTACCAGGATCTGAATACCCAATGACCACGGTTGGTCCAGAAAATGATGCTACACTTAAGTCACCTGGAACCAAAGTTATCTTCCTTGATTTTCTTTTCATTCTGCAGAGGAAAGTGCCATGGTTACTCACAGAAATGCACTCTCATTCCTATTACAACAAGAAGATCAGAACAAACTCTTTTTCAGATGGTATATGCCAGAAAGGCTTGGGTTAAGTACTCATAAATGTATTAAACAACATAGTTGTCAAAAGTAACAGTAATGACAGTTAAAAGAAAAACAAAAATACCATCTAGGAAGAATTGTACCTTTATTATTTTACAATACTTTTATTCTCTCCCTATTTTTAAAATACAAAATGGAAGTTCATGTAGTAGAAGTTTTACATGGTATGGTAATGTTCAACAAAGATGTGTTTCACCCCTATGTGGCATATGTGTCTGGGGCTTTCTCAAGGCTCTATATCTGTAGCTGCTCCTAGAATGTTTTAGATTTGAGGCAGTTGATGTAAGTTTTAATCAATAAGCAAAGTTTGCATCAGAGGAGCTCATCAAGGAAGTATTGACCTACAGTCAAACTTACCAATACTGAATTGATGAGCTCGAACCCAAATTACCTACTGGCGTCCTCATTCGCATGACCATGCAGCAACATTCCAATACGGAACTATTAATGCAAACCTTGGTAACTGATTCAGATTTGCATCCACTGCCTCATACTTGCAGCGCTCAGTGCACAGTTACTCACTTAACTAGCCTTGAAAAAACCCCGGGTGTGTATTTCTTCTTAGGTAAAACACGTGTTTGCTGAACATTGCCGTGCCTTGTATACGTTCTACTGTATGAACCCCTACCTTGTAGTTTAAAAATATAAAGAGCATTAAAAAAAGGAAAAAGTCTGTCCAAGAACTATGCCTTGTCTTCCGACGACACTGTTCTGTCGTTGCCAGGACTTTTAAATAAGATTTGGTTTATTACAATTATGAATACTTAAGTCAAGAGACTCAGGTGTTAACAAACTGAAACTTAACAAACATTTTACCTTTTAGTGATAGTGGGCTCAACCTCATTGTGTACGGTCATACAGCCACTACCCCATAAAAACATTACCTAATTTGAGAATCTAGGCTGATGAAAATGAGGAAAACTCACACAGAGACTGTTCCGCTTAGGGACTGGCTGATTTTGAGCAGTAGCTTTCCTTAGCAGATTATACCATGCTATTCATTACTGGCAGAGGAATCCATTCATTCCGGAGTCTTTCTTCAGCAAGTGAGAGGTTTCTCCGAGTTGATGTGTGTGCACCGAAGGATAGTCACTCGTGTCCGCAGTCCACATCTCTTCTAGGGGCAGATTGGTCAGGCCTATGAACTGGTAATCAGATTCTTCTGTACGTTTCTGCCAACTGTCATGATTCACGACAGTCTCCATAAAGAAAAGATTTGCAGTTATTATTTGTTGCCTGTTTTCTTTCCAAAACAGATTTGGTTTCTCTACTCCAACAGCAATTTCTCGAATCCTCCTCAGATTCCAGGTGCCCTGGCTCAGCAGTGTGAACGAATTCTCTATTCCTTCTACTTCTTCTGAGCTTTAGAGGCTGGTTCCAGAGATATAAGCATGTGCTCAACTAGCTGTGTCTATTAGAAAAGAATACCTTAATACATGGAGCTCAGAAACGCCCCACTTGGCACCATCACAAACGTAAGTGGTGTTGCTTTATCTCTGGGCCTTTGAACCCTTGATCTTTAGACAGTTTCCTTAACTGGTGTGTGACCATTCAGGACAGCTCTTTCTGAACAGTTCCTGAAAAGTTTATTTCCCCATTACCCAGTTTATCTGATTAGGATTGAAGGCCTATTCTGTTTGAAAAATGAGGCGGGTGGAAAGCCTTCTACATTGGCATCTTCCAATAGGAGTTGTGGCTCCTCAGTGGGATCAGCTAGTCCTTTGCCCTTTTTAATGACCACAACCATCAAACGTCTGTCATCTTTTGACATGGACTTCACGGCATGGACAATTGCCTGCGTAGGTGCTATTACCTCATCAAGTCAAGTTGTTGAGTCTTGAGCTGTCTCCCCCAAAGACCAATATTTAGTTTTTCTTGAAGCAAGGTTAAACTGACGACAGTTCATTTTTTTTTCTTATTCCTATGACAGAATTTCATCTTAGCAAGGAGTGATGCTTTGTTTTTTCAGTGATTACCTTATGTTTCCTCTGCTGAGCAAACTGCATACAACTTTGATATTATCTTGGTCCTTATTCTTTCTATTAAAATATTACCCTTTTCATCACTTGTAGTGCACAGTTTTCATGTAGCAGACAATACATTAGCAGGTGATAATGATATAAAAGACACTAGAGGGGTTCAACAATCATCACGACAAAACAAAGGTAGCATTGAAGGCTTTCCAAAAACATGCATCATTTGCCGACATGTGTCAGCCAGCTACTTGGATGAGCTCACATTCTGTTTTTAAAGCAGGCCAGGAACTTTCATAAACCTGTATGCTTTAAACCTAGTCCGGTGCATGCAGACTTCCTCTCACAGCATTTTGGGGTGGTGGAATTCAATTTCCAGCCGTTTGGTGGGGATAGTTTCAGAATAAACATTGCCTTTATGATTACTTCGATACAGTCAGTTTTTGCTCTCCCACCTTCGCAACAAATATCCAATCACCTCCATTTTAAGTATATGCTGTGCTCAAACCTTGCATGACAGAAAGGATATTTGGGAGTTGAGCTTGAATAGTTGGTGAGACATGGTTCAGCTAACTGAGCAGGCTAAGAGAACCCATGTTAGATTTTTTTGCAGAATTCTTAGCGGTGGCATCATATACAGAAGCTTGTCTTTTATTCATCCGGTGGTTAGGATTTTTCAACCAAAATCGAAAGAAAGGAAATAAGAACCAAATATTTCTGCTACATCATTATGGTAATTGTTCCTCTAATCAGGATGTGCTCATTGCTGCGATCAGCCATACCAAAAAAATAAACTTGGCACTCATGCCCGAAGGCTTTTGCTGCCAGCCAGATGGTCCGTGGCATTCCACTTTCGTACAACGCGTCATGGAAATGTTTATCTGGCGTAGTTGTGTGTTCCATTAGATCTTTGGCACCATGAGATGTTTCAATGGCGTGATCCAATTTGGAACATGTGGACGATTATGTGGAATCTACTATGTAATGCCCATATTGTCTTCACTTGTAATTTCTTATAATTTGCTGTATCACTATTTCTACCATGCTGAATTAACATTGTTAGCTTTTATTATCTATTCTCAGTGGACTAGTGTTCTTCATGTCTTTGTTTAAAGACTACCTCTATAGTTGCACACGTTAAAGATAGTGTCACAGCACTGTACATAAAGCATGTTAAAATAATATGAATTTCTGGAAAGACTATAGAAGTCACATGTGGATTGCTTATAAACACAGTGTGCTTGGAATGCTCGGTGTAGAAAACCTATTGGTGTACCTAAGCTGTTAACCTTTGTTGTGGCACCAACAGGTGTGTGTCTACCTGGGAAACTGGTTTGTAAGTATATCTTCCATCAAGCCAGTGTGACTGCATGTTAAAGTGACTATTGTGCATTTGCAGGATTTTGGTTTCTCCATAAATTGAGAACAATCCTTCCCCAATACTAGCCCAGAGGCTTGTGCATAGGCTTGCGGTTCCAAACAGTCTGGTGTGGTTCCAAACACTCTGGTACTGCAAGTCTTTCATCCACAAGACAGGCTTTTAAGAACATGCAAAAGATTGTGTCACGTTTCATCCAGGCATAAAAATCAAATGGTGTGTCAGTCCATCGTGTTAGTGCATCAGGCATCTCTTCTAATGATACTTCACCAGAGGCATTCGGCAATAGAACTAATTCTCGGGGCGCCTTAAAAATAACGATTTTAATTTCCAAATCCCTTCTCTCTTCCATTTCCCCCAATGTTTTATGATCCGAACAAAAGGCGGAGGCTTATAAATGGCCTGGAACTGGGGGGCATACATTAGGCCTTTAAGGCTGTTCTTCCAACATTGTGTTTTGCCAGATGTGGGTTCTAACAGATTGCACTACGTCGGAATTTTACTTGAACAGGCAAGGAAGACACCCAGAGACAGACAGGGAGAGAAAGAGAAAGAGAAAGAGAGTGAGAGTGAGAGTGAAGAGAAGAGAGACACACCCCCTCCCATATGTAGTAAGAAGGTGAAAGCCCACTAGTTGAGCTGAGTATCCTCATAACTCACTAATGGCAGCTGCATTATGTTTCTGTTGTGAGAAGTGCCAGTGACCGACCTATTTCAGATTACCAGCAATAACACGTGACTACTGCTGTGCTCTCTGAAAAGATCGATTCCTGACTCCGTTGAGGCTTCATTGGTTCTGGGCTAGACTTTAAGGCTTCAATCAGCATTTGTCCAGTTTCTCTCATTAAAGGGTTGTTCAGGCAATTTCCTGTGTGATCATTGTCTGTCGCGCCACTCTAGACCAGGCACCCTTGGTCCCAGCCCCCCTGCATTCAAGCTGCAAGCCAGCATGGCTGCCTCTGCCTCTTCCTTCTGTTGTGGTGCAGCTACCACCCGCTCACTCAAATGTACCATTTTTTTGCACCTTTTTTCCTTAGACATTGAAAGTGAATCCCTTTCTGTCTTTGTCACCAGCAGAGGCTTTCCTTATTCTTTCGAGTTCTCTCCAGGAGTAGTCACTTTGAACCGGGGGTAGTGTTTGCCTCTTGGTATAAGAACAATTCCATCGCAGTGAGAGGTTTTGAATAATCTCTAGAATTATCAGAATTATGTGTCCCTAGTAGAAAAAGATTTGAGTGTACGTGGCTAAGAAGACACATTTAGTGGCTGTCTCAGCTTGCATTTTGCCCCCTCATCAGTGATCTCTGCATTCGCTCCCAGTGGAAGCCAAGTTAGGTTGTTAGTGCCGCAGTGTTGGTTTCTTTCGGTCATTTTTGTTTCACTGTGATGTCATAGTATCGACCCACATGTTTTACGTAGGAAACAGTCCTATTGTGGCAGTAGGATGTTACCATAATGGCATGTCTGTTACTCCTAGTACATATGCCCTCTCCTATTTCAACAACTTCCATTCAGTTTCATTTAATTGGGTATATGTTAATCAGACATGCACTGAAAGCTATCTGCCTGAATATTACCCTCCCATCTGGCATTTGTCAATACTATCATTTAAGTAGACTCTTTTTTTAATGTGGAAATGGTTGGGAATGTGCAACTATGTAAGTGAAGGGGCTTTGGCCATAAATTATCCCTAAGTTACTTGCATCACAGACCTCGGTATTCACAGCTTGATTGTTTTCAGGGTGCCTATTACCTGGGAATAGGCAACTATATGCTCTAAAACGATGCAGTCTCCATAAAGGTAACACTTCTGCTTTGCAGTATCCTGGTCCTCTTTCAAGTTGCATCTCAGTAGGTTATGAAGCAGAAGTGGTTTGTCAGTTTAAGATATCTTGTGTCTTCATAGGTAGTAACTGGTTAACTTTTTGGAAGCCCTTGCCATAAATAATGTCATATATTATTCATTCTGAAAGAAAAAAGTGTTGCTAATGGGGAAGTGGCAACATCTTCCAAACTATTCTCAGATATCCGTACATGATTCACATCTGGGGTGGTTGCCACGTTATGATTCTTAAAAACTAGAGCCGGTCTATTAATTTTACACAAAATAATTATTTTTAAGAAATGGACAATTTAAGGTAAGGGTTTTCTGAATAAACCAGATTTCGGGGAGTGCTGCTTTGACAGCAAAAATGTTGAGATTAATTTTAGCTGGCTTGGTAGGGCTTGAAATCTTTACGAAACACTGAAATTCCAAAATGTTTAAAAATTGTAGGCACAAGTGTTTGAACGTTTAACTGGCTAGGATGTTGAGGCTAAAGGCCATGAACTGTTTCATTCCCAACAGTGCTATTCAGATACCACGTGTCTGGTAAGTAGTGAGTTTCTGTGTATGCATACTTCAGCAAGAAGACACAACAGATGGTGTTTCCTTGTTATTCTTGCACCACATGTACAATGTGAGGCATATGCTTACATAACAGTAATACAAGGAAAACACTACCTGTGTGACTTTTATGCAATTATGAAATGGATGTTTAAAGGGCTTTAAATGTGGTATATTTTTCCCATTGTTAAAAGTGTGATATCTTAAGATTTCTCCAGTTTGCACGGGGACTTTCTGGGCCATTGTAATGTCTACAGGGACATAAGGGTAACTAGAATAATAGTTTCGTTTGTTCTCTTGTGTACCCAATATTCAGTCTAGTTTTGTATTTTCTGTAAACAAGAGTCAGAATCACAGATCTTCTTTCATTTTTAAGGATTTTAAGCAAATGTGAAAGCCAGAGCTCAGCCTGAATTATTTGCTTTGAACCTGTGCTTTGTGATGTTCGCCATGTCCCTTCTATGGGATTAAAACAAAAACATTTTTAGAAGGATATTTCTCTAGAAACTGACACTTTGGTGTAGGCCTTTCTACTTGCCCACACTATAGCGGAAATCTGGCCGTTAAGAGATGTACTTTTCTTCCACATGCAAGAAAACATTCCTTATCTGAAACCCTCCAAATAGTGTATTGTGGTGTTTGTCAGCCTCATATTTTCAAACTTTATGCAAGCTGCAAAAGAACATTTACGCATTTCTTTGGGACAAATATATTTCAGATTTAAAAAATATATACTCCAAAGTACAGTCCCATTCATCTGAAAAACGAGTCCTTGATTAAGAAGCTATCTCCATGTGACGTATTAACCAAACTAAAAGCCTCTTCATATGCCACAATGCTTATTCCAATTGGCATAGGCTCTTGATAGGCTATTATTTGTATAGTGTGAGCTATCATTGTTTTCCAAGAAATGTGCAATGGCTAATTCATTTATATATTTAGAAGTTTTTTTTTTTAATGGCAAAGACAAAAGAGCCAGGGTGATGGAGTTTTATAGGGGAGTGATTACCCACTGTCCCTGCTGGGGGTTATAACAACCACAGCCAATCATAATAACTGTGCATAACTTAAATGCAAATATAATGTACACATTACAGAACCCTACAAGAACTGTAAACTTTGTAACTTAGCAGTTACCAGGTATCATACCCAAGCAGTTTTGAACACTGGATAATCTTTAAGGAACATGTATATTAGATAGACATGAAAGCTAGTAGGGCTATTGTTGTAACAGCTGATGAGCTCAAGCACGGTCTTTTGACCTTTAATACTATAGTGTATCACAGATAGTACCAGCAAAATGTACGTGATCTAATGGCACATAGGCATGTTCCTTAAATGAACCCCCATCTACAGGTTTTTATTTAACTGTAAAAAGAGTTGCAGATTAATCTTCATGTGGGAGCACTGTAGTCAGTATTTTTTTTTCACTTATTGCAGACCACCTTTCTAGTGGATTTTCTGTTTCCATCCGTAAAAATGTAGGGATCCTAGATTATTGATATTCTAGGCACACAGATTACTTGGCTTCATAAGAATGATCCTAATTGAGCCTGCTGGCCTCCGTTGGAAAACAAGATACTAGTGAGAAGTCAATGGGATTGTAAAGTAATCATACTGTCCCAGTCCCCTTGGATGATCTGAATTTATGCCCTTCACTGTGCCCAGTCACAATGGCGTAAATATTTACACAGACCTCTTGACTAATATAATAAAAATCCACCCAAAGGCATTTGTCTGGCAGTCTGGACCTCCTGAATCTTGCTGTATTGTCCTAGTGAAAAGAAAACGCTGCTGCCTTGTTTGTTCTATTTGGGTAAATGGATTTCTAAAATGCTTTGCTTTTATATATTATAGTGGATGTTACTGCCCTGTGGTGCAGGTGTAACATTAGATATTGCTGGTGTTAACCAGTCATGGTCTCAACCATCAACCTGAAGACTGGAACAAATGCCTTAAGTGTTAGCAAAATGTCCTTCGATAAATGTGATCTTGAATTCCAGCTATACCTTCAAACATTCTTGGTGCTTCCAGAGCTTGAGGTCTCCCTCCTAATAGAGGAGTATCACTACCAAAACCAGTGGGTGTGTAGCATTGTGGGTTTAGCATAGTGTAAGTTAAATATCTAAAAGGGTTGATGTTAGTCCACTGTTTGCAAAATATTGCAACACAGCTCCTAATTTTCTGATGATACCTTGCAATGAAATAGTTTGAATTCTTGGTCCGATTTGAATGATTTGAGCTTTTCAAAGGCTTTGTTACCAAGTATTATGAAAGGTTTAGGGGAACAATACCCTGTTCTTTGAGTTTTGCATCTGCCTTATCATTGACAAGTAAAGCTCTTTTCTTTGTCCTCCTGGGCTTTGCCATTTGGTATTTTGCAAGAGTGACAAATTATGGTCCCCTGAAAGCACAAATGCTTCAGGTTTTTTCAGGATAAACAGCAACTTTGTAAATGGTTACAATTGTGTTTACCTGGTAATCCTGCTCCAGATGCCCCTGCTCTTTGGTTATTGTCTGGCACACTGTTTCTAAAGCACAGACTTCACTTCCTGAGTGGACCTGATTGGCAAAAATGAATAGCACAACTTGAAATGTCCGCCCTCGTTTAAAATAGAAAGTGTGACCTTTCACAAGTAGTGTGGTTATGTAGCAAAATGGCTGTCGGTGTATGCCCAAGATGACCCAGGTGTACTGGATTCTCTTGCCATAAAGTGAAAAAGGAAACTGAATATGGTTCCTGAAGGGGAGTCGCCTGCACGTACCCTCTGTAAAAGTAATTACATCCGGTGACTGTCATTCAGTCTCATTGGCACATCGTTGTAACCAAACATTAAATGCTGTATCCTTAAAAGTGGAAAGAAATCTGTGAAGTCTCCATTCTATACAAGAGCATATCTAATAGAGCATCAACTTGAAATGCATTACTAATGATTCCATTTTTGTCTGGGCTGCAATCCATTTCATAATGGTACGTATTGCATGTTCATAGTGAAAGTTTGTTTGGAGGAGGAATTTGTCAGTGTTGGATGATTCTTAGTGTTGTGAGAATGCACTCGTGAATATGTTTTTAGTTTTCATGTGTAGATTGTGTAGCCTCTCGCAAGGGGCTACTGCAGGAGAAAATGACAGTTTGGATATTACACGTATTAATGTTTTGTAGTTTACTTTAGGACCGTCCAGCAATGCAACTCTACCAGCCTGGAGTACGGAGCCGTAGTCGACAATTACAGTGTGATGAGGGTGCAACCAGATCTGCAGAGAGAGGAGACCAAAATCTCGAGAGTGAGACAAGTGACGTAAGGGAAGAGTAGGTGCACAAAAGCCTGCTGTGTTCTGATCGTCAGGGCCACCAAACAACATGGACCCAGCCATCTAGAAGTGCCTTCAAAGAGGAGAGAGGAGCAAAGGCAGGGAAGGAGGCAGCTGTAATCGTGAACCTGTTCCTCCAGAGGAAGTGGATTCCTGGCTGAAGTGAGATGAAGACGGAATTCAAGAAAACAGTTGTCAAAGTAAAAAAAAAAAAAAAAAGGAACATTTGTTCCTGAAAAGACTGTAATACCAGCAAGGGCGGCATGCGTTTCTAGTTCAGAATATTGACATGTCCTGTGGCCTTAACTAATGCTAAATGTATTTGCATTCCCTGGTCTGGTATTTGGATATGAGAAGATGGCTTTAATGCTGCATTTGGAGCTTCTGCTTATTGCACTTTAATTGCAGAGCAAAGCTAACATTTCAAATTTCCAGCTTATAAACTTTCATATCTGAGTGCTACTCGCTTGAATGTTACTACAACGATAGCATACTAATTGTAGCACAAATGGTACCAACCAACCACTATATCAATGGCTATACAATATTTCTTTTGCTCAGTAAGGATAACGTGTGGGAACTTTCTGTAACTCGCAGTGCAGTTCTAAATTAATCTGAGTTGACTAGGTCAGCCGAGCACCTTAAACCTGGATAACCATGAATGCTTCATTAACTTGTCCCCATTTTGCCCATAACCTATCTCGGTTAAAAAATACATTCTGATTAAGTAGGTGTGATATGCAAACATCCTACTGGAGTATTCTTTAGAGCTGCATAGTTTGAACATTTTTCTTGCCTGAATCACTTTTCTGCCAGTAAATCTGGGGGCTGGTGGGACGGTTCCCTTATTGGGTGCAGCTTTGCCATTTAATAGGAGAATGTTTCTTGAATCAAATCATTTGAAATCTATTGTCAATTATTTTTTAACTAAAAATAAAATGAATGAACTATTTTTTTGCTTACAATTTGCAAACTGTTAAATTCCGTGCATTTGTTCCGCCCCCGCATGTGCTTACTGTGCTACTTCTCTACCATTATTCAATACCTTTTCTATTACTACCCTTCTGATTGATCCTGTATGCGTGAGGCTAGATGATTGAAAGTTTCAATTGAAAAGGTCTGCCTTTAAAACTTTAATGTTCACGTACTATTGAGCTTATAAGGTGTGATTGTCTTTAGTATTCATGAACACTGAATATCTCTGCGCACATGATCCTGTAATACCTTTTTAACAAGGAGAAAATATGTAACCGAATATTACCTATATGCAGGCAGCATTTTATGTATAATTTAAAGCTTTATTAAGGGAAAAAGGACGGGATAATTTGAAATAATCTGAGAATATCAAAGAGTTGTTTCAAAATCTCATGGCGTGGCATATAGGTCATGGATAACGACTGTACAAGATGTCTCCAAAATGGACTGCTGATCTCCCTTCACCATGATTCTTCAGCTACCCTTTTCAGAAATACAAAAGGTGCAAGAAAAGTGGTGGTGATCTTTAGGGGGGGGGGGGGGGGAGTGTTTGCCGTCCTAATGGTCCCTGAAAATTATAAGTTGGCTCAGGACATTTACCTCTGAAACAAAGACAAATGAAGTATGTGGAACTTGTGGCCTGGACACAAAGGAAGTGAATGTCCCACTGCAATTGAGAGGGCTTGGCCTTGTGCTGTGAGGAGATATGCAATGCCCTGTGGCTCTCGTTATGATGTATGAGGCTAGAGGTGGAGGCAAATGCCTGTGGTTGCTCTGTTGTCTTCCTTTTCTCCTCCCTTTCTGCCCATCTGCCTTGTTGATTGTTCCTTGAGGAAAAGCCAAAGAAGGGCATTGCTGTGGTAGTTCTCAAGACTTCTCTGCTTCTTGTTTTAAGTAGATGGCTCACTTCTTGGAATCGGGGCAGACTGAGCATGTTGGATGGTGCAGACCTCCAACCGCTGCAGAAAAGGTACTGCTGTGACCTGAATACCACGTGCCAGTGAAGTCTCAGGAGCCGGGCTATTCTTTAATGTCAGGAGCCTGTAATTGACTATGTGATGGTTCTAAGACAGGAGAGTGACCTGTAAGGATGTGCAGGTTTAAGGGACAGGCTCCTGCCTCCTGTGCCAGGTTCTCAAAACGTACCACATTGCAAGACATGAGTGTCTGCTGGGAAGGACAGTACTTATTTGGAAAGGAAGCAAGGTGATAAGAAAGACAGTTCAGATACCTGCAGGGGACCCTCGAGCCTGTGTTGGGTATTCCCACTCGCTTTACTCCAGTGAAGAAACCCTTGCAAGAGACTAATGGCCTAACGGATGTCTGACATTTCAGCTGTATTGACAGTGGAACAACACTGTCCTCTAACTGTAACTTCTGGTGGCAACAAGGTGGATTCTTAAGTGTCAAGGTAGGTGTTAGACCCTTTCTGATTCTTTCAGGTCCCTGGAGCATCTAAGGTTTGAGTGCTAAAGTTAAATGGAGTGGCGAGGGATTGTGCCTCAAGCCTTGCACCTACATAATCCTGACTTCAAGAGACTGATGGGTACCAAGTTTCAGTTTTTGTGGGCAATACAAGCTACTGGCAGATGTTGAGTTTGCATGTGGTTCACAAGTGGTGATGTTCGTTAGGAGGTTTCTACCCTTTGTTGTATCTAGGAAGTGATTAGACTTCTTGTTAAAGTAGGTGGATTGTAGGGAAGATACATAGTTTTGAGAAATTGGATACACACCTCATCTAAATAACAGGAAAAGGTTCTTTGCAAATGGGTCCTGTTGGTGTTAAATAGCATGGATTTCACTCACAATGTGGTTTGTAACGGTAATGCTCTGACAAATGGGTGGTAGTATTAGAATTACTGTTTCAGCAAACTTTGTCCTTTCTTTCAGTTTTGTGGTATTTGGAATAGGAAGTACGTATGGGACTGTCAATATTTGTGCTTCATGTTGTTAACTCATTCTCCAAATTATTTTTGCTTCTGGAATTGAGGACTCCCTCATTAATCTCACCATCCCCAAACCCATCTTCAAGATCTTGGTATGGAATATGTGTCTAGAAGCACTTCTAATTATTCTTCACTGGTTCGAACTATTGGGAAGATCTAAGATTTGGATCTGGGATATTTAGAGAGACAAACATCGGCTTGACAGTGAGAGGTAGAGATAAAGATAGAGAGAGCTGTAGAGATAGAGTAATAGAACCAGATATATACAGATACATGGGTGTGTGTGTGTGTGTGTGGGTGTGTGTATAAAGGCACAGAGAGAGAGAGAGATAAGGTTAGAGATATAGTGATAGGGCGAGACAAAGAGAGGTGCATGTATATATTTATATGTGAGGAAATGGGGTGTATTATATATCATGTGGTTGTGCGACCTCACCATGTAATACTTACCAACCGCTTTATGTCCATTAGTATTCATCTGCAAAACCCTCAGCTCAACCCTGGGTAGCTGTGGCACTGAGCAGTAGGGTTTATGCAGAGGAACAAGTGTTCAGCATTTTTACTGCACCAAAACAACTGAAGAAGAAATCAATACCTCACTCAAGCAATCCAACACCAATTTAAAAAAATAGGTTGTATTTTTATATGAATTGAGATACTAGAACAACAAAGATCCACTGGAGGGTTCCGGTAGATGTAGATTTTACAAGCAATAATTAATTGGTCCAATTCCACTCAACCGTAAACCAGGCTTGGCAAAGTCAACGGATTGGACACTTAGAAACATTTTTAAAAAAAACATAGGTAAGAGTCAGTACAGTTGGTTAAAGGTACCTGCGACAACCCAATCCAGTAGGTAGCTAGTCAGGGGGACTAGCAATGTCTTCAAGAACAGTTACCTTCACAGGTGAAGCAGTCCTTCAGCAGTTCCAGGCCTTTTACCTGTGTTGCAGTGGGTTCCTACAGAGTGTTCTTGATGCAAGGGATAATGGATGCAGAAGATGCTCTAAGGATGCTGTTGATGCGACGCGGTTGATGGGGGTCTTAATGCAAGGATTCATTGGTCAACAAAGCTGTTGAGGGGGTCTTGGTTGCAGGATCGAAGTCCCACAAAGTCCTCTCCCGACAGGCTGAAGTCCAGTTGCCACTGGACTACCAGTCAATCACATGCCAGTCCTTCCTGGATCTATAACATCCTTTCTATGGGTCCCAGCAACTCTAACAGCACTCCTGGGCTTAATGAGCTCGGATGCAACCCTGTGCATCTGGCCTTGGTCCTCGGTGCTGCACAGCAGTGGTGGTAGCGTTTTCAATACTTTGGGCTACTAACTTGCCCCAGCAGGCATCTTCATTTGTTGTGTCCCTGTGCTGCGAACAGGAGGCCAGTCAGCTGGAACTTTGAGTTCTCTTGGCTTTATTGGGCTCTAGAGACAACCTCTAGAGCAGGACACAACAGGCACAGTGCCTCTCTTCTGCTAGTCACCAAGCGTAGCAGGGCAGTCCTTTTTCCATCTTTATTCCGAGTCGGTCAAGATCGGAGGTCTGGGTGCCAGGGGTGCCCCTTTATGCTTGAAAGATTTCCTCAGGCAGGATGGTCTATCATGTTCCCTCCCACCTGGTGAACACTTCCTGTGGATTGTGGCATCTGGCTATCCCAGGATGTACCATTCTGACTACTCTCAAGATGGTGGAACCCTGCTGTTGGTGTACAGACCTCCCTAGCCCAACCCTGGGGTGTGGCTACCTCAGGGCTACACACCCTTGAGGAATCCAGTTACCAACTGGTTTCCCCACCTCTGCTCCCCGTCCCTGCCTGTCTACCTTAGCAAAAGGGCAGCCTTCCCCCCTTGTGTCCTACATTGGCTCTTTGAAGGCAGCTTCACCTTTGAAGCCTGCCTTTTGAGGCTAACACCTAAGTGGCTTACATCAGGAGGGGTGACACATCCCTGGCCTGCAGTCCCTCAATGTGCTCCCCTTGAGAATTGTTGGTACGCCTGTCCAGGGGGGCAGAAAGCTGTCTTGTAGAGCAGGCTCCATGTGTGCCTGGGGAGGCACAGGAGTTTTAAAGGCAACAAAGTGGCAGATTTGCTAAAGCTGCACACTGCAACAAGTTACATTAATTTCTACTTGAGATACAAGTCGGCCTTAATGCAATGATTTGTTTGATACCTTGGAGTATCCACTTTGGTTGCACCATTAGGGAGTTGGCACAGCTGAGGTGTCAATGTGTAACCCTGCACTCTCCAATTGGGCGACCAAGTCTTTCCACACTTAAACAGTTGTTTCCCGCGTTTTACTGTCAGGTCATGTAAAGTACATGTTCTGCCCTTGTCATATGTTGCAACCAGCCTTTTAGTGCTTGGTAGGCCTGCCAGAGGGGTGACTTCCACACCTGCACAGGGAAAGCATAATTGATTGGGCGTATGCCCCCATTGAACCCTAAGTCAGATAGATGGGCTTGCCATGAGAAGTAGTACATACTAGCACTACTAGTACAGCAAGCCATAGAATCATTGATTAGACTGTGAATGGTAGATTCTAGTCTGTCAGTCTGGAATGGAAAATGACTGAGGAAACTCACCTCTGGTTGGGCAGGGCTTTGGGAGAGAGTGCCTAGTAGGGGACTTCATACAATGGTATCTTGTTTTATCATTAAATTGGGGGGACATGGAATAAAATGCCATGAAGACATTTGACCAACTCCATTCTGAAGTGGACATGAGTGATGGTGATATGTAATGGTATCTCCATTTTGGACATTTATTGGTAAGCTATGATATAGACTTGGATTTCCTGTGGGATATTCATGTTTGGATGCCCAACTGTTAACTGGACAACTCAGTGTGGTGTGGCTTCCTACATATACTTAATTACTTATGTCTAGTACCCCTTCTGGGGTATATGTCATCAACCAGTACTCTCCAGCCATGGTCTTTTCTTTCAGTCTGACTCCAGGTGTAACCCATCTCCTTGCAGTCAGCCTCAAGATCCTCTGTGGCAGGTGTTTCTTGGCCTTTCTCTTTTCCTTTTTCCTTGAGGTTTCCAGGTCAGGGCTTGGCTGGTGGTGTTTGAGGGCATGGCCTCTCCAGCCCCTGCATTTTTTCATGATTTCTTCATGAGCAGGAAGTTGGATAGTCTGCTGCCATAGGTCGTTGTTGCTGTTGTTGTTTGGCCAGTGGATTTGGGGGATTTTCCTCAGGCAGGTGTTGATGGAGGTCTGGTGGTGGTCACTGTTGTCCTCCATGTTTCTTTTCCATGCACAAGGACCAATTATTACTTTGGTGTTGAAAAGCCTGATCTTGGTTTGGAGCTTCCGATCTTTAGCTGAATGAAGGCAGCCCTTGTTTTCACAATTCTTCCTTTGACGATGGCATATGTGCCGCTCTGCTTGTATATGACACTTCCCAGGTAGATGAAGGTGTCTACTTCTTCCAGTGCATCACCTTGAAGAGTGACTGTGGTTGGGCTGGTTGTGTTATCCTTCAGGATCTTGTTTTCTCCCCTGCGGATGTTTAGGCCAAGTTGTGCTGATGTGGCTGTCACATTGTCAGTCTTCTGTTGCATCTGCAGATGGGTACGGGAGAGTAGAGCCAGGTCTCTTGCAAAGTCCAGGTCATTGAGCTGTGTCCAATGTGTCTACAGGATCTCGTTTCTTCTCCTTGTGGTGTATGTCTTCATGATCCAGTCTATAACCAGCAGGAAGAAAGGAGAGAGCAAACAACCCTGGCGGACTCCAGTCCTCACTTGGAAGGCTTCTGTGAGTTGTCCTACATGGACTACCTTGCAGGTTATCCCCTCGTAAGAGTTCCTGAGGATTCTTACAGTTTATCTGGCACAATGTAGTGGCGGAGGAGTTTCCAAAGGGTCTCTCTGTCTACGTTGTTGAATGCCTTCTCATAGTAGATGAAATTGACATAAAGTGGGGGAGTTTCATTCCATCAACTGCTCAATGATGATGCGTAGTGGTACAATTTGGTCTGTGCAGCATTTATCTTTACAGAAGCCAGCTTGCTGGTCTTGCAACTGAGCATTGACTTGTTCCTTCATTCCGTTCAGGATGACTTTGTTGAACACTTTGCCAGGGTTGTTAGTTATCCCTCTGTAGTTTGTGCAGTTACTCAGGTCACCTTTCTAGGGAATCTTAATGAGAAAACCCTCCTTCCAGTCTGATGGCACCTTTTCCTCTTCCCAGATCCTTCCAAACATGTGGTAGAGCATGTCTGCTGATGTTTCAATGTCTTCAGTGCTGCTGTAGGAATGTTGCCGGATACTTCTGCCTTCCCGTTTCTCAGATGTTTGGCTTGCTGTATTCCTTCCTTGGCTGGTCCGCTGCAGATGATTAGAAAGTCCTTGTCAGCTGGCTCTATGTCTGATGGGGACTGCAGCAAGGTCTGTTTCAGCAGTTCTTCAAAGTGCTCCACCCATCTTTGTTGTTTGCTTTTCTTCCCCATGATTGTCTTCCCAACTTTGTCTTTAACAGGTCTTTTTGGTTTGCTCTGTCTTCCGGAGAGTTTCCATTTTATATCTTAGCATTCTTTTAACTTTCCATGGCATGCTGCTCCCTGGGCTTCTGTGGCAAGACCATCAATGAATCTTCGCTTGTCTGCTCTTAACTTCTTTGCTTCCCTTTTGGTTTCAGTATATTTACATTGAGCTTTTGCTTTTTCTGCTCTTGTTCAGCTGGTGTTTTTTGCTTAGATTTTGCAGAGAGTGTCGGTGGACATCCATTCTTTATGCTGGTGGTTCTTGGAACCCTGTTTCTCCAAGCAGGTAGATGTCAGTGTTTCTTTGATCTCCTGCCACTGACTTTTTACTAGGTCTCTTTTGTCCTCTGATTCTTGCTGGACTTTAAACTTTATTGAGGATGACTGAGTATTCACTCTGTTTTTGTGCATGTTTGAGAAGTGTAGTGTTATGTCGCTGGTGTTGCTTTCTCAGTTCCAGCCATGTTTTCTTCAGCTCTAGCTTTAGGCTGGCCACCGCAAGGTGATGGTTTAACACTACGTACTCTCCCCTCATCTTTATCACTTCTGCAGGGACCTCGGGAAGTTCTTGGCAATGCAGACATGTTCAATCTGATTCTCTGTTGATTTGGCCCGATGACACGCACGTTGCCTTGTGTTTTCTTTTGTGTCGGAATACAGTGCTGCCTATCACCAGACTGTTCAGGGCACAGAGATCTGTGATCCTTTTGCGATTCTTGTTCATGTCGCCAGGGTCATGGTTGCCCAGTGTTGTTACTTCCAACCTTCGCATTGGTATGGTGATCTCTCTCTCTCAAGGCATTTCTCCAGCATGGATTGGAGACTTTTATAAAACTGTTCTTTTATCTCTTCATTTCTGTTATTTGTAGTTGCATAGCACTGGATATCACTCATGTTGAGCCTTTTTTTTTCTTTATGCAGAAGGTCGCTGTGATGATTCTGATACTGTGGGCTTCTCATCCAATCGGAGCTCTGTTGGCTGCTGGCGTTAGCCTTGGTGTTACTCCTGGAGTAGGTGGGGTGTCCTCTTCCTTGTGGCCAGAATATAGCAGCATTCCTCCTGGAGCCAGTCTTTTCTGTCCTGTGTTCATCTGGTATCGCTGATGCCAAGCAGGGCAGGGTTGTTTTTGATTATCTCCACTGCCACTTGGGGCTGTCTTGCCTGTTTCGCACTTGGTCCTCACGTTCTTGTCCTGATAGTCTTGGTCAAAAGCAGGTGGATCAGCTTTGTGGCTTCCAGGTATCTCTGGCTTTCAACACAAGGCGTCATAGCTCTCTGTGAAGAAGATTCCTCTCTCCCCAAGGCTGCTTTGTCTTTTGGTTGATGTTTCTGTACCTGCATATATAAAGCGCTTACAGATAGCACACCTGATGGCCTGGGTTGCCAAAAAAAGTGGGAGGGCAACTTAGATGCATTGGAGGAAGGACTTGTACACCCAAGGGAGCGTGGGCATCCATGCTAGCTGCCAGTTGGTGTAGCTCAGGTTCCTGAACGGGTTGTACTGTAATAGAACTAGCTGTGGCATTGGAGGAGGGAGAACACACTCATGCTTACGGGTGGGGAGATGGATGTATGGATGGAGGCTAGGAAGGGGAGAGGAGGGGAGGGGGTTTTTCCATGTTAGCTTCCAGTTGAAATAGCTCACCTTCCTGAGCAGAATGTATAATAATCAAACAAGACTTATGCATGGGCTTAGTACCCAACTATAGTTGTAGTAATGGCAGATGCAGGATTGTACCTTTCTTCACATTATTTGGCCATATGAAAGGACCTAAGATATCTTGAAAAGAGTGAGGAAGACCCTGGTACGTACACCACAGTTTGCTATCCTCGGTATATGAGACATCTTGAAGCTGCTGAGATACAACATTATGATGTCTTTGGGCCTTGTGGTGGGGCGACGTGGTGGAGCATAGTCTGGGAGTGGGAAAGCACCAAAGACTCCACATTTGGGAGATGGCGGATTGGAGTGGAATGCTAAAAGGCCTAAGAGAGGATATTTTTTTAATGAATTAGTTGTACCTGAAAGTTTAAAAATATTTGTGGCCATCGCCGGTTGTCTATAGAATAGTGTGAGACCTGCTACGACTGATAGTTTTGGCTTTTTACCCAGATGCTCCATTGGACTGAAGAAACGTATTGTGTGGAATGGTTCTTCTGAAATCTCTAATGTTCATAACCTTGTTCTGATCACGTATCTATGTGGACACAGGCACATATATTCTTTGTTTATGTGGACACTCAATCCGCATTTTAAAAAAACAAAACAAAAACACTTGAAGTAGCAATGCTGCCCAAACTCCTTTAATGAAAGCTTATTGATAGAAATGGGGTCTTTGGTTGGCTCTCAGGTTGTCCCCTGTCCAAGCAAGGACTCACTCTAGTCACGGTAAAGGAGAAACACGCCCGGTTAACCCCAGCTCACCGCCTTGGTAACTTGGCACGAGCAGACAGTCTTAACCCAGAGACGATGTGTAAAGTATTTGTACCAACACACACAGTAATACAGTGAAACACTACAAAAGGGATACCACACAGGTTTAGAAAAATAGTAAATATTTATCTAAATAAAACAAGACAAAATACAATAAAAATCCACAATACACAATTAAAAATATGACTTGAATAATTAAAAACACACAAATAGTGCCTAGAGGCACAAATGCTGCAATCTGTTGTTAAAGCGGCGTCATGACGGAGTCATTTTGCCCCAATCCGACGCCACTGGCGAAGTTTATGGAGTTACATGGACCCCCAGGTACAGTACCTCAGCAAAATGTGGGGAAAACAGGCTGGTGCAGGGAGCCTGGGAGCGAAACGTTGCTGGATCCAATGAGGCGTCGGTTCTGGTGCTCAGTGCGAAGGAGCCGAGGGGTCACGAAGAGGCACCTGGCCCTTGCTGCGGAGTGGTGGAAGGGAGGCCGCGTCTGTTGTGAGGAGTCAGTGCCTGGGCACCTCCGTCAAAGCCGAAGTCAAGATGCTGCGTGGAGACCTCACAGGGTCAGGATCACGTCACAAACACTGCGACCGAGTCGGGTGTCATGAACGTCGGGTGTACGACACTCCAACTCACAAGTTTGTGTGGACTTCAGTGGCTGTAGCGATGTTGAGCCTATGTTGACAGTGGGGTCGTTGCGCCTCGCGAGATCCACGGATCCAGGTGTAGGTGGTGTCGCGGGATTCGTGCAGCGGTGTCCTTAGCAAAGTCGTACTGAGTCGTCTGAAGTTGTTTCACAGGAGTCTTCACCAGATTTCACTTCCAGGGGCCAAGGAACTGGAATGGCACCCTCTGGCAAGCGGCAGTCCACAAAAAGCAGACTCAGAGACTGGTTAGAGAAGCCTTTGCTGTCCCTGAGGCTTCAAAAACAGGAGGTAAGTTCAGTCCAAGCCCTTGGAGATACCTCTCAAGTAGGAATGCACAACAAAGTCCAGTCTTTGTCCCCTTTGCAGGCAGAAGCAGCAACTGCAGGATAGCCCTACAAAGCACAGTCACAGGCAGGGGCAGCACTTCTCCTTCAGCTCTTCTCCTGGCAGAAGTTCCTCTTGAATCCTTGACATGCTCTAAAGTCTGGGGTTTTGGCTCCAATACTTATACCCCTTTCTGCCTTTGAAGTTGCCCAACTTCAGAGACAAGTTTCTGTTGTTTACAGGATCCTGCCTGGCTCCAGACGCACAGCCGGAGGTTGCAGACTGCTGTGTGTGCGGGCAGGCATAGCCCTTTCAGGTGTAAGTGACCACTCCTCCCTCCAGCCTAGCCCAGATGGCCCATCAGGATATGCAGGTTGCACTCCAGCACCCTTTGTGCCACTGTCTAGTGGAGATGCACAAACACCCTAACTGTCAGTCTGACCCAGACGAGGAATCCAGAATGGTTTAAGCAAGAAAATACCCACTTTCTAAAAGTTGCATTTTCAAACTAACAATCCAAAAACCACCTTCACTAAAAGATGTATTTTTAAATTGTGAGTTCAAAGACCCCAAACTCCATATTTTTTTCTATCTGCTCTCAAGGGGAAACTGCACTTTAAGGATATTTAAAGGCAGCCCCCATTTTAACCTATGTTAGAACATGTAAAAGCACACAAGTACATGTCCTACCTTTCACATACACTGCACTCTGCTCATGGGGCTACCTAGGGCCTACCTTAGGGGTGCCCTACATGTACTAGAAGCCAAGGTTTGGGCCTGGCAAGTGGGTAGTTTAATAACTGCACATTCTGTAGTGGCAGGTCAGAGCCATGTTTACAGTGCTACTCATGTGGGTGGTACAGTCAGTGCTGCAGGCCCCCTAGTAGCATTTGATTTACAGACCCTAAGCACCTCTAGTGCACTTTACTAGGGACTTACTAGTTAATCAAATATGCCAATTAGGGAAAAGCCAATTACACATACAATTTCACATAGGGAGCACTTGCACTTCAGCACTGATCAGCAGTGGTAAAGTGCCCAGAGTAACAAAAACAGAAAAACAGAGTCCAGCACCCAGCAACATCCTGGGAAGTAGAGGCTTAAAGTTAGGGGAGATCACGCCAAGTTAACTCAAACTCACATAGAATAAAAACTGCACGGCCCTTTAATGAAAAAGGCACTGCCCAAATTGCTCTGATCATATATTTCTTCACAGAAACGCTTAATGTGCCCCATATTATGTTTTTCATCTTCTGCTTTAATCCAGGAATCTTCTGACCGATTTTATTTTTCCACTCCATGTGTTCTCTGCCTTCAGTTTTTCTCTGCAAATGAAGACATTCCAAATTCCTATGGGAAAAGATAAATGGGTTTTAATGGTAAATTCAGTGCATATGCAAGGCCTAGGAGGAGAAAATGTAGTCCACAATCGCTGAGCTGGGAGTTACTTTGCCTACTTTTTGTGTGCCTGATCTCCTCGCTGGGCTGAGTCACTACAGCAAAAGGCATCACACACATACATATATATATGTTCGATGGCATGTGTAGCTGCAGATACACATGCTGTGCATTATCCTGCCATCTAGCGTTGGGCACGGAGTGTTACAAGTTGTTTTTCTTCGAAGAAGTTTTTTCGAGTCACGAGACCGAGGGACTCCTCCCTTTCGGCTCCATTGCGCATGGGCATCGACTCCATCTTAGATTGTTTTCTTTCCGCCATCGGGTTCGGACGTGTTCCTCTTCGCTCCGTATTTCGGTTCGGAAAAGTTAGTTAGCTATCGGAAAATTCAACTGTATTATTTGCGCTCGGTACCGGGTTAGTGCTAGCACATCGACACCGAAGAAAGAAGCGCTCCGGCGGCCCTTCGGGGCTTCCACTCCTCGGCAGGGCCTGGTCGGCCCGACCGCGTCCATCTTCAAACCTCATGGACCGGACCCCCTTCCGCCCCAACTGCCACGCAAAGTATCCTTATACAGACCAACACTTGGTCTGTAATCTGTGTTTGTCTCCCGAACACAAAGAGGATACTTGCGAGGCCTGTCGGGCATTTCGATCCAAGAAGACACTGCGAGATCGAAGACTCCAGATGGTGTCGACACCGGCCGGGCACATCGACGTTGAAGAAGAGGAGAGAATCTCCATTCGAGATTCGGACTCGGACGAGTCCGAGAGTGAGCAGCTGAAGACGCAGCAAACCGTGAGTAAACCAGCCCCAGCAAAAACTCACACCAAAATAATGAAGGCCAAGGGGATGCCACCGCCAACAGGCCATGGCTTAACCTGAAAACACAGTGACCAAACACCGGCACCGAAAAAGGCCTCCCAGCAGCCGAAGACATCCGACTCTGGTCGAGATACCGGCTCCGACCAAACTCAGCACCGAGAGTTCGGCACCCCGAAAGTCAAGAAGGTTTCCTCGGAGCCGAAAAAGACTGTCAAAGATTTCGGTGCCGAAACATGCGGCCTCGGAGCCGAAACAAGGCTCCTATACAGAAGAACAAGGCCTTTCAACACAATTACAAGGTCACAGATTTGAACAAGAACTGGGCATGGGAGAGCCAGACCATACCCAGAGGAGGCTGCATATACAAAAAGACACAGGGAGAATCAGAACTCTTCCTCCAATAAAAGTGAAGCGCAAGCTCGCATTCCAAGAAACTGAAATGCAGCCAAAAGCGAAAGTGGCTAAAGAAAAGACACCACCACGGTTCTCGCCACAGCAATCACCATCACATTCGCCACTTCTGTCCCCAGTAGCAACACCCCCAATGATGCAGTCACCAACACACACAGGGATGAGCCAAGATGACCCGGATGCATGGGATTTGTATTATGCACCGGTCTCAGACAATAGTCCTGATTGCTACCCGGCAAGGCCGTCACCACCTGAGGACAGCACTGCATACATGCAGGTGGTTTCAAGGGCAGCTACATTCCATAATGTAGCATTGCATGCAGAGCCCATAGAGGATGACTTTTTGTTCAACACCCTGTCATCTACTCACAGCTAATACCAAAGCTTGCCAATGCTGCCAGGCATGTTAAAACACGCCAAACAGGTGTTTCAGGACCAGTAAAAGGCAGAGCCATCACACCTAGGGTGGAGAAGAAATATAAACCTCCCCCTACTGACCCTGTATATATCACACAACAATTAACTCCTGATTCGGTGGTAGTAGGAGCAGCCCGGAAAAGGGAAAACTCCCAAACTTCTGGAGACGCACCACCGCCCGACAAGGAAAGTCGGAAATTCGATGCAGCAGGCAAAAGAGTGGCAGCACAGGCAGCCAATCAATGGCGAATTGCCAATTCTCAAGCTCTACTGGCTCAATACGACAGGGCACATTGGGATGAAATGCAACATCTCATTCAACACCTTCCCAAAGAGTTCCAGAAACGTGCCCAACAGATTGTTGAGGAGGGCCAAACTATCTCCAACAACCAAATAAGGTCGGCTATGGAATCAGCAGACACGGCGGCAAGGACAGTGAATACGGCGGTAACCATTCGGAGATACGCATGGTTACGGACCTCTGGATTCAAGCCAGAAATTCAGCAGGCTGTGCTGAATATGCCTTTCAATGAACAACAATTGTTTGGGCCGGAGGTGGATACGGCAATAGAAAAACTGAAAAAAGGCACGGACACGGCCAAAGCCATGGGCGCGCTCTACTCCCCACAGAGCAAAGGCACTTTTAGGAAGCCGCACTTTAGAGGGGGGTTTCGTACCCAAACCACAGAGCCTCCCACCTCACAAGTCAAACCCACATATCAGGGCCAGTATCAGAGAGGAGGGTTTCGAGGACAATATAGGGGTGGACAGTTCCCTAAAGCAAGGGGGAAATTCCAGAGCCCAAAAACCCCACAAACTAAACAGTGACTTCAATGTCACAAACCCCCACCATGCAACACCAGTGGGGGGGAGATTTACAGAATATTACCACAACTGGGAACACATAACTACGGACGTGTGGGTCCTAGCCATTATCCAACATGGTTATTGCATAGAATTCCTACATCTGCCACCAGATGTGCCTCCAAGAGCACACAATATGTCCAAACAACACTTAGACCTGTTACAACTAGAAGTCCAAGCATTGTTACAAAAAGAAGCAATAGAACTAGTACCTAACCATCAAAAAGGAACAGGTGTATACTCCCTGTATTTCCTAATTCCAAAGAAAGACAAAACACTGAGACCCATATTAGACCTCAGAACACTGAATCTTTACATCAAATCAGATCACTTTCACATGGTGATACTTCAAGACGTGATTCCCTTGCTCAAACAACAGGACTACATGTCAACGTTAGATCTCAAGGATGCTTATTTCCACATACCCATAAATCCTTCACACAGGAAATACATAAGGTTTGTAATCCAAGGCGTGCATTACCAATTCAAAGTGTTACCATTCGGCATAACAACAGCCCCAAGAGTATTCACAAAATGCCTTGCAGTAGTAGCCGCTCACATCAGAAGACAGCACATGCACGTATTCCCTTACTTAGACGATTGGTTAATAAAAACCAGCACACAGCAACAGTGTCTTCTACACACAAAATACGTCATAGAAACCCTACACAAACTAGGGTTCTCTCTAAACTACCAAAAATCACATCTACAACCGTGTCAAATACAACAATACTTAGGAGCAACAATCAACGCACAAAAGGGGATTGCCACTCCAAGTCCACAAAGGGTACAAGCCCTCCAAAATGTAATATTAAACATGTATCCAAACCAACACTATCAAGTGAGGTTTGTAATGAAACTCCTAGGCATGATGTCTTCATGCATAGCCATTGTCCCAACCGCAAGACTACACATGCGGCCCTTACAACAGTGCCTAGCAACACAATGGACACAAGCACAGGGTCAACTTTAAGATCTAGTGTTGATAGACCGCCAAACACACTTCTCGCTTCAATGGTGGAATCCTATAAATTTAAACCAAGGGCGGACATTCCAAGACCCAGTGCCTCAATGCGTGATCACAACAGATGCTTCCATGATGGGGTGGGGAGCACACCTCAAACAGCACAGTATACAGGGACAGTGGGACATTTAAGAAAGGCAACTGCATGTAAATCATTAAAACTGTTAGCAGTGTTTCTAGCATTGAAAGCATTTCAACCGCTAATAGCCCACTAACACATTCTTGTCAAAACAGACAACATGACAACAATGTATTACCTAAACAAACAAGGAGGGACACACATCACAACTGTGTCTCTTAGCACAAAAGATTTGGCATTGAGCGATTCACAATCACATTTGCCTAATAGCACAGTACATCCCAGGGATTCAAAACCAGTTGGCCGACAATCTCAGTCGAGATCACCATCAAACATACGAATGGGAAATTCATCCCCAGATACTACAAGCTTACTTTCTACGCTGGGGAACACCAAAAATAGACCTATTCGCAACAAAAGAAAACGCCAAAATGCCAAAACTTTGCGTCCAGGTATCCACACCCTCAGTCCAAGGGCAATGCATTATGGATGAGTTGGTCAGGGATATTTGCTTACGCTTTTCCCCCTCACCCACTCCTTGCTTATCTAGTAAACAAATTGAGTCAAAACAAACTCAAACTAATACTAATAGCACCAACCTGGGCCCATCAGCCATGGTATACAACACTACTGGCTGGACCTGTCAGTAGTACCTCATATCAAACTACCAAACAGACCAGATTTGTTAACTCAACACAAACAACAGATCAGACACCCAAATCCAGCATCACTCAATCTAGCTCCTGAAGTCTTAGAATTTGGACATTTAGACCTTACACAAGAATGTATGGAGGTCATTAAACAAGCTAGAAAACCTGCTACAAGACATTGTTACGCAAACAAATAGAAAAGATTTGTTTATTACTGCCATAATAATCAAATTCAACCACTACATGCTTCCGCCAAGAACATTTTAGGCTACTTATTGCACTTACAAAAATCTAAACTAGCATTTTCTTCTATTAAAATACATCTCACAGCAGTATCTGCCTATCTGCAGATTACACATTCAACATCACTCTTTAGAATCCCAGTCATCAAAGCATTTATGGAGGGTTTAAAAAGAATCATATCCCCGAGAACACCACCAGTACCCTAGTGGTATCTTAATATTGTACTTACACAACTCATGGGCCCACCTTTTGAACACATGCATTCTCGCCACATCCAATTCTTGATTTGGAAGTTAGCATTTCTAATAGCCATCACTTCACTACAAAGAGTTAGCGAAATACAGGCGTTCACTATCTAAGAACTATTTATACAAGTACACAAACATAAAGTGGTTCTCCGCACAAATCTGAAATTTCTGCCAAAAGTCATTTCACCGTTTCATCTAAACCAAACTGTAGAGCTCCCAGTCTTCTTTCCACAGCCAGACTCAGTAGCAGAAAGAGCACTGCATACATTAGACATAAAGAGAGCACTAATGTATTAGAGACCGGACAAATTCATTTCGAAAAACTAAGCAATTGTTTGTTGCTTTCCAAAAGCCCCATGCCGGTAACCCTATATCCAAACAGGGCATTGCCAGATGGATAGTCAAATGCATACAGACCTGTTACCTTAAAGCTAAAAGAGAGTTACCCATTACACCAAAGGCTCACTCCACTATAAAGAAAAGAGCAACAATAGCCTTTCTAGGTAACATACCAATGACAGAGATTTGTAAGGCAGCCACTTGGTCTACACCTCATACGTTTACCAAACACTACTGTGTAGATGTGTTAGCAACACAACAAGCCACAGTAGGACAGGCTGTACTAAGAACATTATTTCAAACGACTTCAACTCCTACAGGCTGACCACCGCTTTGGGGAGGATTACTGCTTTGTAGTCTATGCACAGCATGTGTATCTGCAGCTACACATGCCTTCGAATGGAAAATGTCACTTACCCAGTGTACATCTGTTCGTGGCATGTTGCGCTGCAGATTCACATGCGCCCTCCCACCTCCCCGGGAGCCAATAGCCGTTTAAGTTTCATTAAAATTGTATATATGTAAATAAACATTCCTTTAACACTATATACATACATATCTATTCTATTGCATGGACATCTTTAGTATCCTTATTCTACAACTCCTACCTCACCCTATGCGGGGAAAACAATCTAAGGTGGAGTCGATGCCCATGCGCAATGGAGCCGAAAGGGAGGAGTCACTCGGTCCTGTGACTCGAAAATACATCTTCGAAGAAAAACAACTTGTAACACTCCGAGCCCAACACTAGATGACAGGAACAGTGCACAGTATATGAATCAGCAGCGCAACATGCCACGAACAGATGTACACTGGATAAGTGACATTTTCCATATATATATATATATATATACACACACACACACACAGATACATATCCCACCCCACCCCCGGTCATCTAATCTTGTAATAGATGCATTTGATGCCCTTGGATGTCCTTGGCGGCGATAGCGTAAAGAAATCCATAATTTAGGTGTGTTTATAAGCCCAAAATAAACACAAGGACTTGCCTCATCACCCAGAAGTTCTAATCTGCAACATAGAAGTCGGGCCCTTGAGGTTCTCCGTGTCAAGATAAGAAACAAGATACATCATAGTTAGTTCATCGGTCCAGAGCTCCAACATTGACAAGGGCTGTGGTACTAAAGAGGTAATCTGGGGGCGTATATAAGAATTCAGGGAGTAATTATTATTGGAACGTTGGCAGCTCCATTAAAAACAATGGAGTGCTGCAGGCTTTTACTGGCCGGTAAAAGCCCGCAGCGCCAACATTCCAATGTTCGCTTTGTTCACAGCAACAGCTGTGAACAAATTCCTCATGGAGCCCGAGGGGATTTTAATCCCCTCGGGCTCCGTGAGGAATTTGTTTTATTTAATAGAACATTCTGCCCTGAGTGGCAGAATGTTCTAATAGCCTTAGAACCCTCCGTAGCGGGCTCTACCGGCTATTAAAGGCCCTCTCCCTTGTTAAATGCCCTCTCCTTCGGCTCGGGCATTTAATACGGGAGCGGGCCTTTAATAGCCGGTAGAGCCCGCTACGGCGGGTTCTAAGGCTATAATGAATATCCGTGTGCTGTAATACCGAATGAAGTTTAATTAAACGGCAGTGGTCACTGGGAGAGCACAGTGACAGGCGCCCCAAGGTTTTACCATAAGAGAAAAAAAATTGATCTTTAATACATGATTAGCGGACTTCACAAGATGCTACAAGGCCAATCAAGCGGCTTTCCGTGGCAGAAATTCACAAGATTAGCGCAAGTGCATGAACAGCAATTGGGCAAAAATGAGAAAAACTTTGAAAGCATGGCAGTGGAACATTTTACAGTACATGGTGCAAAGTTACAAGTTATTTGTCATCTTGTTAGTTGCAGTAAGTCTATCCGAACTTTTACCCTAGGTGACAGACTTGCTTTTCCAAGCTGCACTATTCTATTGAACTGAAAACACACTTCGTTTCTTAAAATTTAGATGCGAGTGTTGTCTTGTTCTTTTCCTAATCTGCTTAGAAACAGTTTGCATGCAAGCAAACCTTCCGTTTTAGCCTTCTCCTTTCAGTGGCCCTTCCTTTCAGTACGTACCATCACAATCGCAATCAGTTATACCTTGAAATTTACCTCTCCACAGATCACACTATGAACAACTCTGCAAGCCTATTTAAATGGCAAAAATACATTTGCATACATGCAGAGGACATAACATAACAAAGCCATGAGGTCACTAATGGTAGTAAGACTCCTGATAACATACAGAAACTCAAGGTCATAAGAAACAATGGCAGATTAATGGGTGAGGGCCCTTGGCGGTATCGATGGTCCCAGACCACGTGGTGAAGATGCCCAGTGGATCACGATGCCTGGCCGCAAATGGGCAACACCATTGTTTGTAAGGTGGCGTGGCTTAGAAAAAGTGTTGCTGACATTTTTAAGAGCAGAGGTCCATAGAGACCAAAACAGTGCATCAACATAGCCGGAGATGTGGCGGGTGAGGAGAAGCAACACATTGTTCAGGACCCTCAAATATCTAGAATGGTGAAGATTACATTCTCACCAGTATTAAGGGTCTGTGTCTCATCCACCAAAGGTGCTGTTTTGGCATCATTTCTTCACAGCAGGAAAATGGTCCATCGGACTTGAACTTCTTCGGGGCGTTAGTCATTTATCATTTCAACTGTTTGTTGATGTTTCTAAACCATTGTAACATATAGACTGGCGTGGAGAAACACTTTTGTTTGCATCTTCTTTCAGAAACTGATGGAGCTTTTTCTGCATGGAAAACGTATCGTCAACTCAGAGAACTTTGTTACCCAGCAGCTGCAAGTTTATCTCTTCATAGCCTAGTCAGCAGCAACGTGTTACCCTGTCTCTTTTCTGACTACACTTCGTTGAGTGTACCGTCCAGGCTCTCTTCCTTCTTCATTTCGAGTGGGGCTAACTTTTCGTACTTGTTCACACCAGCATAAGATCTGTCAACCCACTTCAGGTCTGTCAATTGGGACATTCAACTAATGCACTTGCACTGATGGGGAGGCGTCATTTGAGTTCCATCAAGCTGTGTGGTCCAGAAGCTTTGCCCTGCAGGTTTTTACAACAAAATGAAAACACATTTCCCATAGGTGGGCTTAGACACTTGCTTTTTTTAAGTGCCTGCCTAGTGTTTAAGATCAGTCCCAAACTGTTGTAGACCCTCTAGGACAGCACAATGACCCTTTTAAGTCTCTGAACCAGAAGGGGCCTTATTCTGAAACCATTTTTGGCCTCCAGTTTTTGGTGTTATTCATCCTTAGCAGGATGTCTGAAATCGTCTTGTTGAATCACGTCTAATGAAGGCTTCCAACAATAGTGCACATTTTCAGAGTGAGTGCCTGGTTTTCCTTGCACATGAAGGTGTGCACCAGCTGTATATTTTAGCTGTCGTAAGTTTTGTTTCCCTTCGCAGTTCCATAAGGTGTACTGTGTGTCTGTGTCAAAGCGGTTTAGTGGTCTCTGGGTTTAGCACTTAAATGATGTGCCTCATACAAACGCATGTAAATGGCATTTGTGAGTGCGATATGTTTGCATTAGTTTCTGAAACAATAAAGTTTTCGATCTGTTTATGGTTTAGGCAACAATTTCCCAGTTCTCCTGAACACGTACATTGTTTATGGCTTTCTTATGGGAAGGGAATTTGTCTGAAAGAGGCAGTTGCACAAGAAAACACACGTTGTCTTAAAAAGTATATGGAGATGGATGTACAACAGGTGGATTTAGTCATTATGCTGTTTTCTGTGCAAGCCATCCATAACATAAGATAAGCTCACCTGGGGGGGGGGGGGGGTTTGGGGGCGGGGGTTAAACATTAAAGATGCCAAAGAAAGGGCAGGATGCAAAAATCATTTTTGAATTCGTAACCTTGTCCACTATTGAGCTGCAGAGGAGAAAGAATTAACTTGTCTTTGGTTTAAATTTGACCCTCTTTTTGTATCATTTGGCGTATTCCCCAGAAATGTGCATCTCCCACAGCTTCTTTCACATCTAACGTGTACAAGAACATGTTGTAAGGAAATGCCTCCTTGGCATGGTTACCCCCTGACTTTTTGCCTTTGCTGATGCTAAGTTTTGATTTGAAAGTGTGCTGAGGCCTGCTAACCAGGCCCCAGCACCAGTGTTCTTTCCCTAACCTGTACTTTTGTTTCCACAATTGGCACACCCTGGCATCCAGGTAAGTCCCTTGTAACTGGTACCCCTGGTACCAAGGGCCCTGATGCCAGGGAAGGTCTCTAAGGGATGCAGCATGTCTTATGCCACCCTGGGGACCCCTCACTCAGCACAGACACACTGCTTGCCAGCTTGTGTGTGCTAGTGAGGACAAAACGAGTAAGTCGACATGGCACTCCCCTCAGGGTGCCATGCCAACCTCACACTGCCTATGAAGTATAGATAAGTCACCCCTCTAGCAGGCCTTACAGCCCTAAGGCAGGGTGCACTATACCATAGGTGAGGGCATAAGTGCATGAGCACTGTGCCCCTACAGTGTCTAAGCAAAACCTTAGACATTGTAAGTGCAGGGTAGCCATAAGAGTATATGGTCTGGGAGTCTGTCATGTACGAACTCCACAGCACCATAATGGCTACACTGAAAACTGTGAAGTTTGGTATCAAACTTCTCAGCACAATAAATGCACACTGATGCCAGTGTACATTTTATTGTAACATACACCCCAGAGGGCACCTTAGAGGTGCCCCCTGAAACCTAAACCGACTATCCGTGTAAGCTGACTAGTTCTAGAAGCCTGCCACACACCAGACATGTTGCTGGCCACATGGGGAGAGTGCCTTTGTCACTCTGTGGCTAGTAACAAAGCCTGTACTGGGTGGAGGTGCTTCACACCTCCCCCTGCAGGAACTGTAACACCTGGCGGTGAGCCTCAAAGGCTCACCCCCTTTGTTACAGCACCACAGGGCACTCCAGCTAGTGGAGTTGCCCGCCCCCTCCGGCCACGGCCCCACTTTTGGTGGCAAGGCCGGAGGAAATAATGAGAACAAGGAGGAGTCACTGGCCAGTCAGGACAGCCCCTAAGGTGTCCTGAGCTGAGGTGACTCTAACTTTTAGAAATCCTCCATCTTGTAGATGGAGGATTCCCCCAATAGGATTAGGGATGTGCCCCCCTCCCCTCAGGGAGGAGGCACAAAGAGGGTGTACCCACCCTCAGGGCTAGTAGCCATTGGCTACTAACGCCCCAGACCTAAACACGCCCTTAAATTTAGTATTTAAGGGCTCCCCAGAACCTAGGAACTCCGATTCCTGCAACCTAAGAAGAAGAGGACTGCTAAGCTGAAAAACCCTGCAGAGAAGACTGAGACACCAACTGCTTTGGCCCCAGCTCTACCGGCCTGTCTCCCCCCCTTCCAAAGACACTGCTCCAGCGACGCTTTCCCCAGGGACCAGCGACCTCTGAATCCTCAGAGGACTGCCCTGCTCTAGAAGGACCAAGAACTCCCGAGGACAGCGGCTCTGTTCACCCAAGACTGCAACTTTGTAACAAAGGAGCAACTTTAAAACAACCTGCGTTTCCCGCCGGAAGCGTGAGACTTGCTACTCTGCACCCGACGCCCCTGGCTCGACTTGTGGAGACCAAACACTTCAGGGAGGACTCCCCGGCGACTGCGAGACCGTGAGTAGCCAGAGTTGCCCCCACAGCGACGCCTGCAGAGGGAATCCTGAGGCTCCCCCTGACCGCAACTGCCTGCTCCTCAGATCCCGACGCCTGGTTAAGACTCTGCACCCGCAGCCCCCAGGACCTGAAGGATCCGAACTCCAGTGCAGGAGTGACCCCCATGAGGCCCTCTCCCTTGCCCAGGTGGTGGCTACCCTGAGGAGCCCCCCCCCTTGCCTGCCTGCATCGCTAAAGAGACCCCTTGGTCTCCCATTGAAACCTATTGAAAACCCGACGCGTGTTTGCACACTGCACCCGGCCGCCCCCGCGCTGCTGAGGGTGTACTTTCTGTGCTGACTTGTGTCCCCCTCCCCCCCGGTGCCCTACAAAACCCCCCTGGTCTGCCCTCCGAAGACGCGGGTACTTACCTGCTGGCAGACTGGAACCGGGGCACCCCCCTTCTCCATTGAAGCCTATGTGTTTTGGGCACCACTTTGACCTCTGCACCTGACCGGCCCTGAGCTGCTGGTGTGGTAACTTTGGGGTTGCTCTGAACCCCCAACGGTGGGCTATCTTGGACCCAAACTTGAACCCCTTAGGTGGTTTACTTACCTGCAAAAACTAACAAACACTTACCTCTCCCAGGAACTGTTGAAAATTGCACTGTCTAGTTTTAAAATAGCTATATGTGATTTATGTGAAAACTGTATATGCTATTTTGCTAATTCAAAGTTCGTAAAGTACCTACCTGCAATACCTTTCATTTGAAGTATTACATGTAAATCTTGAACCTGTGGTTCTTAAAATAAACTAAGAAAATATATTTTTCTATACAAAAACCTATTGGCCTGGAATTGTCTCTGAGTGTGTGTTCCTCATTTATTGCTTGTGTATGTACAACAAATGCTTAACACTACTCCTTTGATAAGCCTACTGCTCGACCACACTACCACAAAATAGAGCATTAGTATTATCTCTTTTTGCCACTATCTTACCTCTAAGGGGAACCCTTGGACTCTGTGCATACTATTCCTTACTTTGAAATAGTGCATACAGAGCCAACTTCCTACACATGTATTCTACAGCTCCTCTGAGCGACTTGTCAAGAAGGCTGAAAAAACATAAGGAGCACCGTTGGGGAGGGGTTTGGCCAAGCAACATGGCCAGCGGGACGCGCTCCTTGTGAGCTCCTGCTTCCCAGCGGAATCCTGCAGTAATCCTGGGGTGCCTGAGGCAAATGGTGCTCCCCTACTGCCGTGGGACGCTGCGCTGAGAGGTCCAACGCGGCACAGTTCCTCGTTTCGGAGCTCGCGGAGGCAGGCGCCGAGGCCGTGTCTGCGGGCTTCTCTTAAGCCGCGCAGGAGGCGGCTGCTGGGCGACGAGGGCTTGTGTGGAATCAGCGAGCAGGTGACTTGGCTGCGCTGCCGATTTGGTGGGCCTGCTGGCCGTGCGGCCCCCGTTCTACTAAGGAGGTCTCCGGGGCCATGAAGTGAGCGACTGCGTCCTGAGAAGGCGCCGATAGGATCGGCTGGGCTCTGGGGAGCCAAACTGAGACCTGACGTGTGTCGAGGTAGTGTCTGAGGGCCTCTCCTTGGCTGCGCGTGAGGCGGCTGCTGGGCCCCGTGGGCTGATGCGGTGACCGCGAGCAGGCAGTGCGGGCCGCACTGCCGATTCACGGGCTTGCTGGTTGCACGGCCCCCATCCTCTGGTGGAGATCTCCTAGGCCTTGAAATGGGCAGCGGCGTCCTGTGCGGGTGTCGAAGGGATCGGCTGGGGTCTGACCGGCTGAAGCTGCTAGTCGACGCACACTGGAGCCAGTGTGCACGCGGCGGCCCTTGGGCCCAGTTTTTCTAACTTTCTGACCCCTTTGGCTTTTAGCTCTGAATGCACTGAGAGGGATCCTCTCTTACTGGAGGTATCTACGAACTCTGCTCTGAACACACTGCGAAATAGCGGAGTACAGTGGTGCCCTGCGGAGGGAGGAGCAGCGGATCCTGTTCTTGCGGTACCTTGTGCTCCGGACACTATTGTCATTTCACTGCCACAGCTGAGACTGGGTCATACCCTTGGTCGGGTACGCAGTGAGATGGGACGGCATAGGTGGACAGTTGCATCACATGGTAACACCATGGAGCAATGTACTACCCTGGTGCCCTTGTCATAGCGTCTGGCCAGATCGGAGGGGAGCGGAGATGGTTTGAGGGTACCGGTGAATCCTGAGGAGCCTTCACGTGCGGAGCTTCGTGCAGCCATCCAGGGCTCTAGGGTGGCTCTGGAGGGTAAGATAGAATCCGTGGCAGTGGAAGTTAACCTGCTCTGGGCGGACCTTAGGAAGGTATCTGATAAGGTCAAGGTGGCGGAGGGCTCTATTGTGGATCTGCGAACGGAGGTGGGGGTCCTGCGGAAACAAATGGTGCAGGCCAGTTCCACGGTCGGATGGCTGGAGTACGCAGATGGGACGTCCCGGCGTAAGAATGTACGACTGCTGGGTTTCCCGCAGCGCGCAGAGGGGTCACCAGCAGCAGCCTTTATGAAGAACTGGATCAGAGATGTACTGCAGCCGACTGGGATTTCCAGGGTATTTGTAGTGGAACGTGCTCATAGGGCCCTTGTTGCACCTCCTGCCAAGGGCTATCATTGCCCATCTTCTGAACTAGAAGGACCAAGACCGTATGTTGCGGGCCACCTGTGAATCCGACAGGGCAATATATGAGAACTGCAAAATATCCATCTATCCTGATTACACGAACAAGGTGCAGAGTTCTCGAAAGGGATTTATGGAGGTCAAGGCGAAGCTTTGCGCCATGAACATCTGATATATGCTCCTGTATCCCGCGCGCTTAAAGGTGCCTTCAGGTGAAAGATCACATTTCTTCGAACGCACGGACGAGGTATGGAGATGGCAGGAAATGCAGGATAAGGTGACCCTGGGGAGGCCGGAAAGGACTGGAGGGGTCTCTCCTCTGGCATCTGGAGCGGAGGGTCCGGACTGGAGGCCACGTGACACTGGTCAGCTGGAGGATGCTGGGACTTGTGGGTCGGCTGCGGACTCTGCTGGTAGAGTTGAGATACAACAGGATGGGACAATGGCGGTGGTGTCTGCTGGTTTGGCTGGGGGTCTGGATGTGGATCTGGAGCGGAGAGCTGAGGGGGTCTCCGCACAAGTCCTTAATGATTCAGAGTGCCTGTTGCGCCCTTGCTTGCAGGCTTGTGGAGAGATGCGACTAGAATATGGTTCGGGTCCTGACGGGGCCTCACTTAAGAGTTGGAATGTATTGGTCATCTGGGGGGCTTTTGACAATTAGTGAGCTACGATTCGGGTGGTATTCAGGCAATTTGTGGCTCGATGGTGGGGGGTGGTCACTCCACAGCTGTGGTAGGACATTAGACCTGGATAGTTGGGGTTTAGGGTGTTTTCCTGGCAGCATCTGTAGCATGGATTTACAGTATGGCTTGTTACGGTTCTTTTACTGTATATCCGGGGTGGGGGTTTGAGGGGTTTGATTGGCAACGTTCGTCAGTATTTGAAGTTCTTCCATCAGTGCAGGTATAAGGGCGAGATGTGCAATGTATACTTTCCTTGTCTTCCCATGGTGGGATGGGAAACAAGGGGTGGCGCTCAAATGGGAGGGATGGCAGTTCAGTACCAATATGGGTCATCAGATTAATATGTTGACGTGGAATGTCAGGGGGTTGAAGAGATACACCAAGCGCTATAGGGTACACTCCTTTTTAAAGAGGCATATTGCCTGTCTTCAGGAAACGCACTACTGAGGAGGAAGTACAAAAACTGTCCAAGAAGTGGCGGGGTCAAATGTTTTCATCCTCCCTCTCCTCTTATGCGCCGGGTGTGTCTATATGGGTGGCTCCTGGGGTTCCATTCACCCACATATACAGTGAAGTAGATGTTGAGGGTCGATATGTTCTGGTTGAAGGTATGTTGGATTGCTCCCCTATCATTATACTCAACACTTAGGAGCCTAATACTGATGATCACTCCTTTTATACCAAAATACCAAAGATTTTGGGGGACCTTGTGGATAGGCCTACTGTTTGGGCGGGGGATTACAACTGTACATTGAACGGGGAAATGTATCGCCTCCCGCCGAAGTTTGGGGACTAAGCCTTTGATGGTGAAATCCCTTGCAGAAGTGATTACTTATTTAGGGTTATAGGACAGTTGGAGAGAGCTGCACCCTGAGGGAAGGGAATATACTTGTCATTCCAGAACACATAATACACATACCCGATTGGATAGGTATCTGCTGGGCGGTCTTAATAGGTCGCAGGTGCTGGATGTTACACATATGGGTAGGTTCTTATCCAATCATGCTCCAGTGCTGATGCAATTACAGTGAGGGACAGCTGCCACTAGTTTAGCACGTAGTTGGCGTTTGCCTGGGGACTTTTTCACTGATGTGGGGTGTCTGGAAAGGGTGGGTGAGGTCATCAAAGGGTACATGGATTTGAATTGGAACGCGAAAACGTCTAGGGGCTTGGAGTGGGGGGCTATGAAGGCAGTAGTGCGGGGTGTGTATAAGTACGGGAACTTACAGATCTGGAGGAGAAATTAGGGGACTTGAAGCAGCGGTTACCGGACACGAGAATGGCTGAAAGGGAGGAACTCAGGTTATAAAAGGAGGTTAATAGTTCTTGGGATACCCTGAGCTGGGTCACACTTGGAGGATACAGGCAGCGACTGCATCGGGAGGGGGATAAATCTGGCAAACTTTTGGCATGGATTCTGAAACAGGAGGTGGAGGCTCCTCCTTTTTTGCACATTAGGAATACTAGCGGCGAAATGCTAACGAAGCGCACGGACATTCTGCGGGTTTTGGCTGAGCATCTGCAAGGGGTGTCGAGGGCTGGTGCTACACCTCAATATGATGGTGTGGGGGGGGGTTTCTGAAGTAGATACGGCTTCCGCGCTTGGAATGAGAGAGTAGGGATGCTCTGGAGACTCTGCTTACTGTGGAGGAGGTGAGTGAGCCAGTTGCTGCAATGACCAAGTCTAAGTCCCTGGGTGGTAATTTTTCTGTTGAGTTGTATCAAACTTTTTCCTTGTCTCTGAGGGAGAAGCTTCTGGAGGTGTTCGAGGAAGCTCGAGTGCGTGGTATGTTGGCAGAAACCATGCGTCAGAGTATTGTGTGCTCAGTGATCAAGCCCGGAGGTGATCCTGGTGACCTCTCCTTGTATCGCCCGCTTACCATGTTAAATAGCGACGTCAAGATACTTTGTAAGATTTTGGCCACTCGGCTCCACGCGGGTGATCCAGGGTTTGGTGCACGAGGATCAGTGTGGGGTTATTCCTGGTCGCAGCACATCCTATAACTTGCGCCGTTTGGCACATGTTCTGCACAAGACTGAAGGTGAGGAAACTGAATTGGCGCTAGTGTCCTTGGATCTGGAGAAAGCCTTTGACACTGTAGAGTGGGGCTATCTCTTAGAGGTTTTGCAGGGCATGGCGTTTGGCCCCGGTATCTGTGATTGGGTATGTCCACTGTATACTGCCCCCATTGCACAAGTACGGGTGGGGGGAGAGCTATCGGACTCCTGGGAGATCAGTAGGGGCACGAGGCAGGGATGCCCGCTTTCACCTCTCCTTTTTACTTTGGCGGTGGAGCCACTAGCGATCTGGCTTCGAGAGGAGCTGGGACTGTGGGGTATCCAGGTGGGGCAGACCAAACATGTGGTTTCCCTGTATGCAGATGATGCATTGGTTTATCTTCGGGAACCTTGTGTCTGAGTGCCGATGCTGCTGCAGAGATTGAATGTCTTTGGGGTAGTCCCTGGTCTTAAAGTAGATAGGAAAAAATCGCTCCTGTTCTCCTTGGGGTCCCTTAGCGGGGTTCCGCAGGCTGATTTACCCAGGGCAGGACTCAGATGGGAAGTTGAGAGTTTCCGGTATCTGGGTATATGGGCTACTCATTCTATGGTGGCTCATGAAAAGCATAATGTCGAGCGAGTAGTTGCTGGCCTTGAATGTTCTGTATTATTCTGGAACAGATTACCTCTTTCTGTGATGGGCAGGGCTGCTGTGGCAAAGATGGTGTTCTTGCCGCGGTGTCTATACTTGGTCCAGAACTCTCTATATCCGTTGGCTGCCCGGCTCTTCCGTCATTTGGATAGTCTGATGATTTCTTTGGTGTAGGCTGGGCAGCAAAGTAGGATGGCTCTGCCAGTGTTGCAGAGGGATCTTGAGGGGGGGGGGAGGGTCGGCAATTCCTAATATTAGACACTATTATTATGCAGCACACTTGCAATATGCTGCCAAGTGGATGACGGATACTGATAATTAGGAGAAGAGACTGTTTGCAGGAATGTGGGATGGGTGGACATTGGTGCATATATTGATGTCGGGGGTATATCTGACCCCTCCACTCCCTACTTGATCTAGACCACTGCTGGGATCTGGGAGCAGGCAGTTAAACATGTACTCCGACGAGCCCCTTTCGATAGAGAGCTGAAGATATGGGACTTGGCCCCCTTTCGGGACATGGAGAAGTTGATGTCTGTGGAGGCTTGGAGACTGGGATGATGTGAGGTGGCTGGGAATCTTTACCCTAATGGAGAGTTTATCTCTTTCACTGAAGCTAAGGATTTGATTGGTCTGGGCCCTGGTCAATTCCTGCAATACGCAAAAATGGACTGTGTGGCACGTGAGATTTGGAGTGGTTTTCCGGGTTCCCCTAAGGCCTCTGCGGTGTTGAACGGCTTGATTAACTGGGGTGAAGGGACGCACTTGATTACCTGGTTTTATAAAGCCCTTTGGGAGGATCAACCAGGTGTGATAAGTGTGGGGTTCAGGGCGTGGGAGTGTGACCTGGGGAAATCCATAGCGGATGCTGATTGGGATTTGGCTTTGTCTCTGTTGCGTACGGTGTCATGTAATTATAGGTTTAAGTTGCTACATTTCAACTTTGTACACAGAACGGATCTCACACCCTGTCGACTAAACAAGATTGACCCGAGCCGTAGAGCAGGATGCCTTAGGCGTGGTACATTTGGTGCTTCCTTTTTACATGTGGCCTGGATTTGCAGTACAGTATATGACTTCTGGCAGGAAGTGGCAGTGACAGTTGAGAAGGTTACAGGACTGGGGTTGGAGGCAATGCCGATGACCTGTCTCTTGGGAGTGGTTCGGATGCCACGTGGTCTGAACATTCCATTTAAATTGGTACAGCTAGCGCTGGTGCTGGCTAGGCGCAGAGTAGCAGTTGGTTGGATGAGCTCCCGGAATCCATTGATCTCTAGTTGGATACGGGATATAATGGAATGGGGTGCAGCTGAGGAACAGCATATGCGCCTGACACGAAGGGATGAGAGGGCACTCACTGATGTAGCAGCCTGGGGAACCTTACTGGAACGGTTTGGAGGACATAAGCTCTGTAGGTAGTATGGAGGATGAGGGGGTCAGGATACACATTGCACCTTCTGAGCAGGTGACGGCCAACTATGGGTTTGACACGTTCCTGTTTTCCATAAGCTATATAATGTCTGGTCTCTTGAGGATTTGGGCTGGGATGGCGGGATGGAGGGCAATATTAGTGCAGTGGTTGTGACTGTCTCATGGATTGGACTTTGTTAGATAATACCCTTTGGTATGGTGATATAAAGCTAATGTAAGGTCTTGCTATAACCTGCACTGCATTGTATGTTATTGTTTGTTAGAATTTTTAAACTCAATAAAAAGAGTTAAAAAAAAAAAAAAAAAAAAGGAGCAAGGTTAGACTGGTGTTGTCTGTGACATTTTCCTTTTCATAACTACGTATTTGCGAGCGTTTTCCATTCTAACCCCCCAGGCTTATTCGTACAGATTCACTCATTAGGCTAAGTGTTTCTAATGGATTTTTGCTCTGCAGATTCTGGTCTGAAGGTTCTCCCAGGCACCGGACACAAGCCCCAGCTCTAGAATGTTCTTCCTCTGGATCTCCATCGCCTTGTGAGCTATGGGCTGGTTTTTTTTTTGCCAGAAACTGAAAGTCAACCTTATCTGCTAATCTGTCGTCTGTCAACAACATTTAATACTCCTGGTAAATTACCTAGTGTTTTCAGGGGTAAATCAATAATGTTCATCTTGATTTTTTTTTTGTTATAGCAATAACCTATCACATTACCACATGGCACTGTATGACGTAAAGCATTGAGCTGGAAGGTCATGGAAGATTGCGGAAGAGACATCAAGAGTCCAAACATGCATTGGCAAAACCAATAGGTCTTTCCTATGTGAGAGCTGGTGGATTTGAAAATGTCATTTAGTCATGTTGTGGCTGCTGTAGAGCATGGCTAATAGTTTTAAAAAGAAATCGCTGTGACTTGGCCATTGCTGGCCGCATTATAGTGCTATTTTTCTTATGATGGGTGGGCAGCATGGATAACAGGAGGGAGGATGGGAGGAAATGAGGGGGGCAACCCAGACAACTGGAGAGTAGAGGATGTTATGCAAGAGGCAACGGGTGGGGGGTGGGAGGGAAGAGGCAGCACGGACACCAGGAGGGTAGAGCATGAGAGGGAGGAGGCAGCACAGACAGGAAGGTGAGGTGTGGGAGGGAAGAGGCAACACAAACAACAGGAGGGTGAGGTGTGGGAGGGAAGAGGCAGCACAGACAAGAGGAGGGTGGAGCGTGGAGCGTGGGAGGAGGCCGCACAGACAACAGGAGGGTGGGGTGTGGGAGAAGGCAGTACAGACAACAGGAGGGTGGGGCATGGGAGGGAAGAGGCAAAACACAATGAGGGTGTGGGTGGGAGGGAAGATGCAGCACTGACTACGGGAGGATAAGTGGTGATAAAAAAGAAGCAACATGGACAATATGAGCGCGGGGATGGGAGGGAAGAGGCAACCTGACAGTGGGAGGGTGGGGTGTGAGGGTGGGATGAGTGAAGCAACATAGACAGTGGGAGGGAGAAACCCAGGCACAAACATTTATACTGCTTCCATTGACTCAGCAGAGTCTGTAAGTAGCATGCCTGTTGCGTAGGCTGGTGAGATAGCCCAGTAGGTGAATGCATCAACTGTAGCGATCTGTGTGTAGCCTATCTGCAGCAGGGTCACATCAGGGCAGGGCTGATGCTGCATTTCATCCTGCCTAAGTCTATAGCAGGAGTATCATTATCATTAAGTTCAGTTACAACACCTATTATTATTTAAAAAGAGACAAACTATCTATTATTTAAAAAGAGACAAACCATCAGGGTGTGGAATGTATCTAGGTAAAGGACAGACTTGTGGATGTGTCTGTCAACGTTGAAATACCAGAATTAGTGCCTGTGGTTTGATTTTGGGGTGAGAATTTCACTTGAAAAACAATTGCTGGAATGGGTGGTCCGGAGGCAAAGAATGACTGAGTAAAGTGATATTTCTCACATTTTGAAACTCCCCTTATCACTGAGGAGATTTTGTCCAAGATAAAACAAAATTACTGCTGTGTAATACAGCCAAAATGTCAGACCACATCCAGGTGACATCATAGGGCATACGGAGGGGGAAAAGCAACAGGCACAACTGGAGGGTGGAAGGTGGGGTGGAAGAAGCAATAGGAACAAGGGTGGGAGGTGAAGAAGCAACACTGACAAGGGTGGGGGAGAGGGCAGGGAAGAAGCAACACGGACAAGGGCATGGGATGGAAAGAAGTAACACGGACAAGGATGACAGAGGAAGAAGAAAATAGTACCTCAATTACAGTATGAGCAGCAGAAGGACAGTAGTCAAGATGCAGCAATCAGTACTTGGTCCATGCTCCAGATGAAAGAAGAGGAAGTGAATCCGGTACATGTGGTGCAATTAGGAGGCAGTAAATAAGAGTAACAATAAAGCCAGCGAATGGTAAGCAGTGGGCAGGCTCCAACCCCCTTCTTTTACACAATAGCTCTCAGCGCATGTGTGCTTGGTCAAGACTTAAAAAGGTGGCATAAATCTGGCAACACAAGTTCCTCTTTCCTATACTTTGGCAGAAATATGATCTGCCTGTCTTTTTCATCCCTTCTACTGAACCAGGCCAAGAAATGTTTCACTCTTATTCCCTCTTCATACAACCATTTTTCTGCAGTCAAGTATTGTGTTTTTGTCTCATTCTGTGGAAAGGATGTTAGTTCAAATTCAGTTTATTTCAAGGTGGCATTTTATAAGAGGATTTGGATCATTGATGTATTTAAGTTCCTGGGCAAAGAGCTTTTTCTGCCTCTCTAGCCCTTTGGAAACATGACCTGTGTTTACCCACCGCATCAGGTATAGATTCGGCCTCTGCTACACCAAGTACTGATCCAGCTCATTGTTTTCCTACAAAACTCCTTATGAGGCCTCCTCCTGAGTTATCATTGTTTCATCCTTCAGAAACCATGCCTCTAACCAGCGTTACCCAAGTCGATTTGCTAATTGCATTACGGTGTACAATGGTGGGTGGTCAGATATCCACCTGGTAATGTATCTACTGTCAGAGAATCAAGGCATATGTTCTCTTAGGGTGAAAATGTAGTCTATCCAGGAAGAGCGATACATCCCCGAATAGTAAGAGTACTGATTGCCCCATAGTTGTGCTGCCCTCCAAACATCTTCTAGTCCATTGTAGTTACAAAAAGTCTTATGTTTGGACTGTGTTAGACTATTTAGGCCCTCATTTTGAGTGGCCGGTAAAGAGTATGATACTTATCACACCTGATAAAATCCGATCCCGCCAAGTCTGATTTTTTTTTTTCCAGCTGTGATAAATACCAACGAGCATACATTTTTGGGGAATAACATACAGATTTTGATGCTTACTGTAACAAAATCTGTATTTTCTGCTAAATACTGGGCATTTTGCCCATGATAAATATCCGTATGTGAAACCTGCCCATAGTTATGATAAAACCCATAATTATAGTATGTGCCTTAACAAGAATTGCTGCGCATATTGTAATTAACCAGGCCGTTCATATTGAGGGTCTTGGGAGTGCAATGATTCAATTGATTCTAAGACTCGTATCCACAACTTAGTTCTTGCTATCAGGAGCTCAGACCTTAAGCCACCATTTTCCTTGTGGCCGTGCCATGCCCCGATTCTCATTCTACTGGAGCAATCACAGGCCAGTTTGTTGACCTAAATATTGTTGGGCAAGTCAATTTAAGTGTTGGACTTGTGACTACATTTGGTGGTCATTGGATACACCTCCGTTCAACACCTTTAGTCTCTATTGTGGCTTTGGGGCAGTGTAAATGTGCTCCTTAATATTCATGCCTTCAGTACAACCCACGCCTGGAAGTAAGTACAAGCTTTGTCTGCAGGTTTCTTAGTCTCCTACTGTTCTGATTCGAAGATACTCGACGCAGTTGGCCATAGAGTATTGCCCTCAAGCAGTCTGCTTTTAGAGTGACTAAGCTGAACTGCCTCCTCACCAGGTGCTTCCACGCACTTCGGGTGATTGCTGTACCTGTTGTGGCCATGTGAGGGCTGGGACTCCTTTTGCATCACAGTTTAGATGGGACTTGATACCACTGATGTGTGGATTACGACTAATGCTGGATTTGTGGTTCTTAAACGTATGTCTCAAAAGAAAGAAGTTCAAATTGCAACACAATCAGAATCAACAGGCCCACCAGCTGCATGATTAGGTGGTTTTCCTTGTCAAATAGGAGGATTATTTTCATATTGCAGAGAAACACATAAATTTGAGGTTTGTTGTGGGATGGAGCCCTTCCTAGATACTATACGACAGGCAGACTACCTGGGTTTCCTCTCCTCATTGTCTGTCTTGTTGTCCTGCAGGGTCTTCACAAAGGTCTTAGCTGTGGCAGTGATGAATTTGCATTGCCAGTGCATAAACCTCTACCTGTACTTGGATGACTGGTGGATTAAAGAGTCCTCCCTGATTCTAGTTCTGCTGCATCTTGAGGCCTCAATCACTTTTTTAAACTTTAGGTCTTTTCTTCGTGGTCCCAACCAGAAGGGTTCTATGTAGTGGTGCCATTCTGGGCATGTAAACCTTTAGAGCCTTTCCTTCCCTCAGAGGGCAGATTTCAATACATTCAATCAATGGCAACATAGTTTGTACAAAATTTATATAGAAAGGCAGCTCTTCGCCTATTGTGGCGGATGGCTCTTTGCATGTTCTTGGTCCGACAATAAAGTTTAGTTATCTGTTTGATATTGACCCATTTTAGGCCACACAAATATAGAACAGTTATACTCATAAAAACTATTATATAGGACCCCTCATAAAAACACCGCTTTTCAACATTGCTTCATAAGCATAAAAAATAATGTTTGCAATGTGTAACAGAACATTTTCACAAAGGATCACACACATCATAAGATCCCAGAGTTTACACAGTTGTACCTTTCTGAACGATGGAATTCATAGTATAGATGGAAGCAATAGCACTCCACAGTGACCTTTAATTGCTTCACAATATAGCATTAAATAGGTCAGGCATAGATCAATATATTGAATTCACATAATAGGCATTTAACAGCAGAATTCTTATCCGTTTCCATCCACCCTTTCTAGGCAGTTATTTGGGTTGAGTTGCTTCAGTTTGTTGCAGAACTTCACTTCCGTACAATAAGACAGTTAGGGGTTCAGCTTAGATATGTGGGTGTTCAGCTATTTTTATATGGTTGATATGTGTCCTGACCACAAGCCTCTCAGTCAGCTGCCAGTTTAACATCTTGTATTTCAACTGTTCAGGGTTGGTTGGCCTCTAATTTTTTGCATCTTAATGCCAGCAAAATTGAAATCTTATGGGGGCATGGCGAACATGGTGGTCGCTCATCTCTAGAGCTCAGTTCTTCCAGCCATCCTGCTCAAATATCCCCCGGGGCCGGCCATCACTCGTCATCCTTCAGCCTGGCGCACAGAGGGAGACGTGGACACCGGCCCAAGGAATCGCACGGCCGACTGGAGGGGAGCTTGCAGCCAGGGGGAAGCAGCGACTTCCTGTCTGGGCCTCAAGGCCTGCGGCAGACACGTGATCAGACTCACTGGCAACTTGCAAGGCCCCCAAGAGGTGCACACCGGCTTACCGCAGCAAACAGGCGAGACCACCCAGCACAAAGGGCATTAGATGCGGCTGCCGGGGCCCCCACCAGAATCCGCAGCCATTGAGACCAGCAACCTGCACACCCCTGAGAGACACTCCAGGCCAGCCTCATGCTGTGACCAACCCACGTGAGGCATCTCAGTCTAAAGGCAACAGGTGGCCATGACTCCTGGTCTCCCGCACACCAGGGACCACCAACGCACTGCAGCAAACAGGGGCAGGACAACCCAACCCAAAGGCCACTGGAAGCAGCTGCTTTGCACCCCCTTAATGCCGGGGCCCCCGCTGGAATCCTTGGTCAGGTTGACCACCAGCTTATGCGCCTCTGAGAGATTCATTCTGGGCTGGCTTTATGCTGTGACCAACTCAGGCGTGGAGGCTCAACCCAGAGACGACTGGGGGCCATAACTCCATGTCTCCAACACACCAGGGACCGCCAACAAAGTAAAAAGGCCGACTGATCGCAGCTCCAAGGCTCCGGCCGGAGCAGTAGCCTGGAGCGCTCCTCCCCTGCCATCAGCCACCTCTCCACATCTAACCCTCAGTGGCAGAAAAAGACTGCTGCTTCTTGGGGTTGGCGCCCGGGTGGTGGAGCCACAAACCCCTCAGGCAGAAAGGCATAACACCGCAGGTAGGCAGTAAAGGGCGACTTTCCACTGCATCCCCTGCCTGAGGACTAGCTCTGGTTCGAAGCGGAAGAACCCAAAAGCCAGTCCTGGAAAACTGATTCCGCTCCTTCGTCCCTGCTTCAGACCTCACCTTGTTTTTCTCTCCGGAAAGGGCATTCAGGGTCCCAACACAACCACCAATCACAGGGGCAACTCCCCGCCCCCATGAGGCCAAATTCTCCATTACTGGGACCGAGACACAAGTTACCAGCAGCATGCATGCCTGGTCTGCCAAGACTGAAAAATCAAACCATAATGCTGTTCCCTTACTATACCCACGGAGTACAATGCCAGACATCCTCCTTTGTGAGTGGCAAAAAGAGACTCCGCCAACTGGGAATCCAATACTCTCTACTACTCCCTGCCCACCTTGAGCTGCTCTCGAAGGGCAAGTCTGTATTATTCACTGATCCCACAGATGTCTGGGATTAGCTGGACCAGCACCAGACCTGCACAACTTCGATGACCCGAGGAGCGGCACCTCCCAGACCAACCGGAGCAGGTAGATGGAGAATACACTGCGAGAGGAGGCGTAACTCCCCCACCTCCCAACCCCACAAATCCAACCCACCTTAGCAGCTCATTGAGGACCGGAGGCAGGCAAACCAGGGGTTGCATCGCTGAGACACATTGCTGGATCCTTGGAAGACGAACTGGGCACCCATATCTTCAGTACTGATGATGAATCAACTGCAACGGATAGGCCCGCCTTGGCTCCCAGACCCCACAACTGGTTACACCACAGACACTATGCCATCTAATCCTACACCAAGCGCCAAAAGGCCCAAATTGTCTTCCTCCAAGAAACAAACATTACACTACCTGACCTGCAGCAATACTCATCAACCAAGCTAGCTTGAATCCAGTGGTACAATAATCAAGAGACCCACGTCTGGGCACACCCTGGCCACTTACGGACATTTTAGCAACACAATAGGATGATGGGCGGAGTGTTAAAACTTTTCAAACACTCACCCCCAGTCACAGATCTGGATTAAATCCATTGTGGAAAGGGTATGCCCACACATGGGTCCCTTGCTTGCTGTGCCACTGGATTCAAGCTAGCCTGGCTGATGAGGGGTGATGCCCCCAAAACCGGTCCCAGGATGCTTGTTTCTGGTCCAGGGAGGACCTAGCTTTGCAGTTCAGGATGGACTGTTCCCATGGGGAGCTAGGTCAAGACTGATTTGCATATGACTGGGTCCAAACTGGGGTAATGTGGCAAGCAAAATAACAATGGATTAAACCCAGATATGTTACTGGGGATGAGTGTTTGAAAAGTTTCAACGCTCTGTCCATCATTTTTTGGGGGTTTTGGCCTGGGGACACATCATAGCGACTACCTATTCCTCATACGCATGCAGTGCTCTCATCTGGTTCCACCCTGGGGTCCCCTTCCAAACCATCGGCACAATAGTAGAAAGGGAGGGCTGTTTTGCTATAGTAGAGGGGTGCCTTGATGGCTTCAGAGTCCTCTTGGGCAGCATCTGTGCTACAGAGCTCCTTGATTTTCTCAACCCTACAAGTGTCATTTTTCATCATTGTAAGTTTATATGCCTATGGTGGTGACATCACCTTCTTCTTATCTTGAAATATTTTTGGTGAATATATCACATAGTAGCATTGTCTACAGGAATAGTGAACACAAATAATGGCACTGTTGGTCAGATTCATTGCTAACAAACGCAGGCGTAAAGTAGACAGTACTTAATAAACATTTGTGGTATGACACCATGAGAACTCGAGGCTTAGGAGTCTGACATCTGGGCTCAGGGTTGTGCGTAAATCCATCCTTTTTTGCATGCAGATTTGCATTATTTACTGCTGCAATGGTTTCCAGCTCTCTGCTGTAAAGTTCTGGGTTTAGCACGCCAGATTGGACGTCATGCACTGTTGACTCTGCTGGTGGCAATTACAGGTTGAAGTGGCCTACCTCCAGTTCAGTCTTTTGGAAACCTGCGCCCCCTGGCCTACCCTCATTCCCACATACGTGGAGGTCAGTGTAGGTTCGAAGTGGCTGGCAGGATTATTTAGGATGCTTACGTACCCGCAGAGGAGCAAGGGGAGAGGATTTGGTGGCAAGGAGCCGGCATGGGGCTCTTCAGGCTATACAGAGAGGTGCCCCATGGCCGGTGGCCTCTGGGGTGTATCTGGGGGGTGTTGCCAGTTAACAATATTGCCCAGTGGTGGCTCCTCCACTAAGGCAGAGAAGTGTTGCTCCACTGGATTGTGGAAAAAGGAAAAATTTATTGATAATAACGCAATGTTATTATCATTTCATTTTTTTCTGTGAGTAAGGAGCAGGGCCGGACGAGGGCTTTTGCTGCACAAAGTGTGCATGTCTGTTTGGCCAGCTGTGTTGGGCCAGCCAAACAAACATACACACTTTGCATGTTCTGTACCCGGTTGTATTGCACAGCTGAGTGGAGAACATGCACAGGCTTCCACTCCCAGTGTGAGCAGTGAAGCACGCCGCTTAGACCAATCACAATGCTGCTGTCATGCTGGTGACAGCAGCATCGTGATTGGCTGGGTGCCTGTGTGTGCCGGGAAGAGGATGAGGACGGAGGGGAGACTAACTCTACTCCTGGAAGGTAAGCTTTCTTAAAAAAAATGTATTCCCTCCCCTGTTCCGCCCCGCCACCCCTGTTGAGTGGCAGCCCAATTGAAGTTGCCGGGTGGATTGAGGCTTTGTGAGAGGCAGTTGAAGCGACAGCGCACGGAGCGAGCCTGCCTTCACTGTTCTGCCTCTGTCCCCAGCTCTGGCCACCTTTTTCAGCCGTCCTGTTGCACTGATCCTTCTTCAGTTGTGGCTCCAGTTGCAGCACCCAGTAGCCGAGTGATGGCTGAGTCACGGCAGCTCGGTGGACATCCTAGGCCTAAGGACCGGAGTATAGGCATGACCGGCGGGACTGGTGTGAGGACATCAAGCAGCTAGCAGAGAGCAAGTGGAGATAAGCCCTTAAGGTCTCAGCCCACTGTCGGCAGGCACAGAGGTGGCCAGCATTAGGCCCGTGCAGCTGGTGCCTCGCTGATGCTGGGCTGCATACCTGCTCTGCCCCGCACCCAGCCTATGGAGTTGTAACTGCCACGCAGCCCACAACTCCACCCCAGAGTCGCCCCAGAGTAGCTCACAATAGCAGAGCAAGGTGCAAAGCACTGACCTGCAAACAGCCTCCATCACTCACCTCTCCTATGAGGCCATTTACCTCAAGGAGGGATTCTACTAGAACATCTTGAAAACACAAGAGGGGATAAAATCTCAAATATAACTACGGGCCCAATAGGAGCCACCTTTACCGGGCCCAGCAGTCCAGGGAGGGGCCTAGACCCAAAGCAGCGTGCTTGCAGAGTGTGAAATTTGGGGCCTGATAATCACCACCCGTTACCAGTTCCTTTATCATCATGAGATCTTGCAAAGTACGTGGTAGTATTAAACGTGTAAAAAAAATGTGGCAAAATTGAAAGATTGCAAAGCCTCAACTCATCCAACCACACATAAAGCTGCCTGCAACAACGGGCCCATACCAGCTATCACCTCACAGCTATCCAAGAAAAGCAGCCCCAGGGTGGCAAAAATAACAGATTTTTAAAAATACTCTACAGAACCAAGCCTGTCTGATCAGGGCAACACCCCATTTGGATTCACTCACCATCGGCTCCTGCGAGCAACACAGTCGTCATCAACCAAAATTCACTACTGGTCAAAGCGCAGGTGCATGCAACAGACAAGAGCAAACATCATCAGTCCAGCAATAGTACTCTTCATCAGTCAAGTCACCGCCAAGCACCTGGGAAAAAACTTCTATCTCCCAGGTGATTTCCCCTCACTTCACCGTTCATACTGTCAATAATGCCCCACAAGAGTGGGAACCAGAAGATTCTGTAGTATGGCAGGATCTCCTAATGAGCCCTTTCGACGAGCCCCATGACAGCACAACTGCGTTGCATAACACATCAGCCAACTCTGGGCCAAAACATTATTACGACGCTCTGCTTTTTCCCATTAGACTGCCCCCAGTGTAATCAAGCCACTCGGACCGAAAACAGCCCAGAGGGCAGGTCCACCAAGGTGGGACAAAGAGCATAACATCGGCTCACCTTATACCCAACCCGGTGGCACAGAGAGCCCTATTTCTGCTTTTAATCTTGCCAAAGAAAAAAAAAATACATCGTCCTCAAATCCTATATGGGCACTCTTACTGGATACAATGGAAGTGATTTCTTCGGCCCTATTGTTTAATTCGTAAAATCTTGAAATCGAGGTTGGTTTACTGAACGCATTGGCCGTCTATGTTTTAGGCATCAATCAAAAACTGCAGGCCCTAAATGGCCTAATCAGGAAAGTTCAAGAAGATCCAGCCACATCTTACCACTTGTGCCAATGCACTACAGCTATGGACTTCCTCAAAACAATCCCAACCATTCTCTCTGACATTTTAGTGAAATTCAAACTTCCCAAACACTTGCCCTCAGCCAATATAGTCCAACCCGTTTCTCATCCATTGTCAGATACTTCCTCCAACAACTCAGTTAAGAAGGAATGGGATACCAATAGTCATCGAGCATGCAGGCCGACTTTCAGCAGACATCATTGACCAAGCTTTGTTGCAAGGACATCCCGGCTAGTTCTGAGGAAGTAAAGCCACCCACTCATGAAATACACACAGCAGAAATATTAACAAACCAGCACTCTAAGGATGCCTTCTCACTTTCTGATCACTCCAACTTGATGCAGGATCCAACACAACAAAACCAAAGAACTTCCTCGACAAAAAGAGAGTGCAAACACCTTAGAAAAGCCAGGAATAACAAGCAGAAAATGAGTAATTCAAAGCTCCCTCCACCTCAGTCAACCCAGCACGGAACCTGGCAATCATCAGTCCCTAGTGGAGATCCAGCTCCATCAAGCAACAGCCCCACTTATCCTCTATTTCTACAGTAGGAGGGGATCTACAAAAACACTCAGCTGGCAAGGCCTAGTCATCATGGCCAGAGTTGGATGGGCACTGCAACTCAAGAGCAAGACAAGTCAGTAGTGACATCAGACGAAGCAGGCTCTCCTGCTAAAGCTTTGAAAGCACCATACATTCGGTATACGGCCCCTCACCAATAACTAGCAAACTCTCCCACCCACCAATTTCCACAGTTACCACCCGTGACCGGTCAAGCCAAGTATCTCCACTCTTTCTATGGTCAGATGAACTCTCTCGTTTTACCATCTCAACAGGCACCCCTGCCAACCAGTAATTGAGCAGTCACAATTGCGTACTCAACCGCTCCAAGGACACATGGCCTCAGCACAATCCAGTCATCAGCACCCATCATACCAAGAACCCTCCTCCTGGTTATTTTTTCACCAAGTGCGGAAGGCATTGCTACAATCCCAAGAAGACACCGCTGACACGGACTCAGTAAAACTTGAACTGGTTCCACAGTACAAGACTAGAGGACCTAACGATGTACTAAATAGGAGCGCCATTTTAAAATTGGTAAGCACTCTTCATAACCTCAAACATCTACAAACACATCATAGAGAAGGAGTTAAGCATAACCTGTCCATTCCAGGCAGTGACATAACATTAGTCACTTGGGTTAATCCAACACATTTTCTCTAAATGGGGCATTGAAATAAGAAGGCCTGAGTCAGAGTCTTATCTGAGCCCCCTTCTTCCCCACAGAGATCAGTGGTGTATTAAGGCGAGCAACAGGTCCTACAGATCAACGCAATGAGACACTGCAAAACTTAAGCATTCAGCAAATTAAAACTCTAGGAGCACTAACCCACACGAGGCATGTTTCCCTGCATCCACAGCAGGGCCGTCCCCAGGGGCCATGTGGAAGGTATGAACTCATAAGCTAGAGGACCCTAGATATGAACACCATCCTTTAAAATGGTGTTCCTGGAACATGAATGGTCTCAGCAGTAAGCTGGCCGAGAACAATTTCACAGCTTATCTTTGAAATTTTGACATACTGCTTCTGCAGGAAACTTGATCACAAACTCTGCACCACTTACCGGATTCAAAGAATTCGATCTTGAAACAAATAAACTAAACCAGGCGGGAAGAGCCACAGGCGGTCTCTCTCTCTTTCTCTCTCCATATATATATATATAGATATATATATATATATATATATATATATATATATGTGTATAGGAACTCCTATCCAGTGGTCCCCACCTCTGGTCCAAACTGGGGTGGCATGGTGAGCAAAAGAATAATGGATTTAACCCAGATCTCCTGACTGGGGGTGAGTGTTTCAAAAGTTTCAGCACTCCGTCCATAATCTTGTTGTGTTTGTTATTTTATCTTATGCCATTTGGCATATTTCAACACTGTTTGAGTACATTGTGATGATTTTTATTAATCGTCAATAAAGAATTTACTTAATTACTTAATCCTGATTGACACAATATTTTATTATTCAGGGAGAGAGAGGGCATTACATACTAAAGAATTTTCTCATGGACACAGGATGACTAAACCCCTTTAATTCATGTGGCCCAGAGTGTTTTGCAGGTAAGTGTACTGCCCCTTCCCTCTAAAGGGAGTCGTTTTCCTTACATGTTTGCTAGTAGTACTAACTGTGAGGTAATAATCATGCCAGTTGTGGTAGGTGAGGTTTCAACATGCTGAGGTGTAAGGTCAAATTCTGAATTTGCCTATGTGAGCTTGACTGTCCCTAGCATGGTTCGGAAATAGGGGTGGTGCAGGTTTTATACTGAGAAAATATATTTGGGATAAATAAGATAATTGGTGCATTTTAATCACGACTTTTTTAAGAATTTGACCAAAAAGGAATACTTTCACAGCTGTTTCTAAAACAAGACTCAAAATATCTAATTGAATTTGAAGTTTGCCATGAAGGCCTACAGAGTGCTTATTTTTGGAGACCAGCACTTTTTTTCCACATTAGATATTGACAACGAGCAGGAGAGAGAAAAAAACACAAACAGAAAAGAAGGGTAAAGACAAAGATGAACAAACGGGCACAAAGGGAGAAAGCAGGGACCCTCAAGAGTGAGTGAGATGATGGGACAGCAGTGTCTAATAGTGTATTACAGAGACCTAAGATGAATTCAAGACTATGCAGCCTTGGTATTTGGCACGCCAATGCTTGATTGCACTGGCTGTGCGCTTCTGAGTAGATCTTCAGGCACAGGCACTCTTTCTTTTACAAATTAGGCACTGAGCATAAGCACCTATAGGTAAAGACACCAGACAAGAAAGCTTGGATCTCCCTCACCCCTTTTGGCTTTTTGTCCGTTTCTTCCTCTTTCTGTCACTCTCTCTCTCCCGCTCCACCTCTTTTTCTGTGCCTGACATTTTTTTCTATTGATCCCTCTTTCTGTCTCTGAATTTCTGCTAGTTTCTACCTCTTTACTTGTCTATCACTCTGGTTTGTATTTCTTGTTTCACACTCTCATTTTCTGTGTCCCTCTCTTTCTGGCTGTCTTTCCCTTTATCTGCCCATGTTGCTCAAACCAGACCTGCAGCACATGCAACATCACAGAGGACATATGCTGTAAACACCTTAACTCTCACATACTTGCTTCATCACACTTTGTTGAAAGGGGAAGCTGGGTACCCCATAATGAGTTGTGGTGTTTACATTCAGGTGACTGGTATGACCACATGCATCCCATCACAATATGGGCCTCACACAAGCACTTTACTACTTTCTTTTGTCTCATTGTCTTTCTGTGGTTGTCTGAGGGAGAACATTAAACTGCGAGATGAGGATGCTAGAAGACCGATTGTGCCTGGGCAGAACTCAAGCCTGTTGGAAGGCTCATGGGATGTGGTGCTGTCGAGCATTGCTCTGGGACTTGCTAGACACTTGTAACTCAGATCTGTAAGTTCCTATTGGCTGGCAATGGCTCATGCCAAAGGTCCCTCACCCTTGCATCCATGACCTTCTTAATTGGCAGGTAGGTTGACCCGCACAGAGAGGGGTGGCACCTAGCAGCTTGTGGAGATTAATAACCGGGCGATACTTGAGAGAAGCCCAGAGATGCACCTTCATTGAAAACGTGTGTTGGAAATAGTATAGAGATACCCGTGATGTTAGGGCTGTGTAGAGGTGAATGATGCATATGCAGAGGTAGCATCAGTGGCTGCTAGCCTGATGGCTGAAAACTGGAAATCCTCAGAGGGTATTTAGGAGGAACCCTGAAGCCCGGCTGTGTAGTGCCTTTCTTTAAAGTGTAGCAATAATTCCCTCTCCTTCTTCTAAGTCCTCCTGCTCTTGGGCAAGCTCTGCTTTTCCTCTTCCTTCTCTTCTTGTTGAGCAGTGCTGGCTGAAGATATTATTGCTTGGAGGAGGATTAGATTCTCTCCTTGGAACATTTGTACATGATTCAGCATCATCGTCGATTCAATGTTCCCAGTATCAGAAGGACGAAGGTTTTAATAGATGAAGAACATCACATCTAGTTTATTATTAAATTCTCAACACAATATTTTAATAAACATTGTTCTGCAAATAAAGAATCAAGTTAGTAGCATCTGAGACTAAGACAATGAGGTTATTATATATCAATATAGTAAACTCACCCGATCCAGGCACACAGATGACATTTGCGAGATCTCCCGTGAGGTTAGCCTGAGTCCTGGTAGATGGTGTTCCCAAAGTATGCCCAGGGCCAGCAGTTATAGAGATGAGATGTAGGTTCGATTGATATTGTCAATCTATTGACACACGACCACACGACCACAAATGCAGATACATTATAGAGACATACATGTGCATATCTACCACCATGACTGTAATCAGTAAACATTTAATATACTATAAAAAAGTGAAAAAAGAGTTACTGAAAGTACATATAATGAGATGTAGGTGTTAAGTTTATGTATCCAGATGGATGGCAGACAGCCTGAATGCTGCTCCCAGGATGTCTCCTGGTATTTGAGTAGAGGATGGTTTTAAGGCTGTCACCGGGGGCTGCTGTATGATAGGAGCTGGCAGGAGAGATAAACATGCAAAGGGGAGGAGATCATTGTAAATCAAGCAAGATGATGCTATGTGCACAGTTTCAATACTCATCTTGAAACCACCCAAATTGATTTTCTAATGTTTCATACAAGGCTCATCCATACGCTGCTAACTTTCAGGGTTTATTTGGATCCCATAAAAATATCAACACAACTATGCTGCCCTGTCAGTCATAAATAGAGATATTATATCCCTATGAATTAGAGCGTCTATGGAACTTACCAGTGTGTACTTTCCATCTGCTGTGTGTTTCCAGTCCTGAAGTTGTAGCACTGCTTGGAGCCGGAGTCAATGCAGTGGCAGGTGGTGGAGGTGGCAAAACAGGGCTTTAAATAAAACATAAATACATTGCTATATATTAGTATACCAGTATACATGAGAAGATGACATTTGAGTACAATTAAATGGCATGGAAAACACATATTAACATGATTGATGTGAATACCAAAAACACATCAGAACAATCCTATACAGGCTGTTATTAAAATACATGGCAAAACACATATTGACATTTCAGACTTGGATACCAAAAACAAGTCAGAACAATCTTCCGTAGTGTGTTAGCATGGTTACATACCTGTCAGTATAGGTTATTTGACTGTAAGACCTACCTTGTTTGTTTCCCTGTTGCAGTGGCATTGACTCCTACACCAGCGGAAGCAATCAGTCCAGCTGTATGAAGCGGAGCAAAATAAACACTAATACAACATGTCCTAAAGATGCATGGCTTGGGACTAATGGAGTGAGTGGTGGATTCAACAAGGTCCTGGGATTGAGCTGTCATCTGGTAACATCCTACACTGTAATTGCCCCCCCTGCCATTTGGTCTGCATTGTTGGGGGTCCTGCCATTGCTCCTCTGCCATTTGAGCCTGTTTTGTGGGTGCTGTTCATTGGCACGGGAGACTTGGCCGACTGAGCACTGCCTCCTGTATGCAGCAAAACAAGATGGTGGTCCCTGCGATAGATGAGTAAGTGGCTGATTGTGTGCTCCCCCTAACCCTGCTGGAGACAGCATGCAGGGAGTTTGGCCAAGTGTCCTGCTAGCAATCCCGGGGGCTGCCTGGAGTTGACGCCCCTGCTTTGGTGAGTGGCTAGCTGATGAAAAAGTGCACAGCGCATGGAGGAGCTGGGCCAGAGCTGCTCAGTGCTGGTCGGCACAACTTGGGTGCAAGCAAAAACTGGCTGTGTGGAGCAATAAGGCGCTACATTGGCCTGAGTCTGTGATCAGAGTACCTGAGGCAGAGTGAGCCATGATGAGTGGGGAAGCGGTGTGGTGGCCGTCGGCACCAGTCTGGCTCCACTGTGCATGCTAGACACAAATGACTGCTTAATGGGAAGCCTCGCTACCAAGTGATCAGGATGCTGCCCTTGCCTCCTGTGGGGAGAGCCTGGTACGAGGTGCCCTCCCCTCCCTGCCCCCTTCCAACACTACTCAGGGGTGCTCTGTCCCAACTGAAACCACACTAGACTCCATACTAATGGCTGTCAGGGACACCAGAGAGACTTTGGAGCACAAAATAGATACAGTGGTGGCTGAGTTGGTATCCTCTGCGATGACCAGCGCCAGCTAGCAGACCGCATAATGACCACTGAGTGCAACTTAGCCAACATGCAAGCTAGTGTGGGGGTTCCTCACGACTCAATCGAGGGAAGTCATGGAGAGACTGCATACCCTGGAGTATAGGGCGGAAGATGCAGAGGGTAGAGCACACAGGAATAACATCCCTATAGTAGGCCTACCAGAAAGAATTGATGGGCAAGACATGATCCCTTTTTTGGAGACTTGGATTAAGGACATTATAGCTTCTCATGGTCTCTCCCTCTACTTTGCACTGGAACTGGCCCATAGAGTGCCGGCATGACCTCCCCCTTCGGGTACTCTGCCCCGCCTGGTTGTAGTTCAACTGCTACATTTTCATGACAGGGACTGTATGCTGCACAAAGCACCCTTGGAGGGGCTGAGGTTTTTGATGCTTGATTCGAAAGAAACGTTTGCACATTCTGCGCAATGGATGCTTGAGCGTAGGAGGGGTGGCTAAATGCAGGCCTTATATCATGTGGCATTTTCTAGGATTACTTCACCAGGATGTCAGGTAATAACAAGGCCTATAAGATAATATCATGAAATGTTAGGGGTCTTAACAGTATGTCCAAACATTACAAGGGTTATGTGTATATGAAAAGATGGGGTGGTTTATATTGCCCTATGGCAAGAAACGCACTTAGTCGTGGCAGAAGGGGTAGCTTTACAAAATCGCTGGTGGTGCCATCTAATATACTAAACATATTCACCCTTTGCCAGCGGGGTCCTCATAGGGGTGAGACTTGGGATACCATTTCAAATCTTGGAGGACAAGGTCAATATAAGAGAGACGGTATGTGGTGCTTGGTGGAAAGCTGGGGGGGGGCATGGATATTACGATTAAGGCTCACGATTTTATAGTATTTTTTTTTCATGTCGTCTGTACGTATCCATATTTATCTTTTGCTAATTTTATCTGTATTTACCTGTATTTATTTTAGGTTTCGTGCTAAAATGAAGCTGAAACTATCACATTTCCATATCTATTTTACAGAAAAATATAGATTCATATTTAAATGTCTGCCAGTTTTCAACTATATTAAGATGCATAGATGATAAATGAATGCACTTTTAATAAACAATGAAACTTTTATTATACATTTTGTGCATACATACTGCTCTTTAAGCATCATTATTAAAATGTCTTTATTTTTTAACCTACTTACCTGTAAATCCGAATCGCTATTGGCGTGACAGTCATGACTGACAGTATTTAGGATTGCTCAGAAAAGATCATGATTTCCGTTTTTATCCACATTTAAAAATAAATACAGAGAGAAAAATAATGGTTTTCTGTCTGTATTTATCTGTAGAAATCAGTAAAACGGAAAACATTACGGAGCAGTCAAACTGTTTTGATGAGATTTCACTGGTGATAGCGTCTTCTATGTCCGCCCCTATTATTATTTTTGTTAATTATTATTATTGTTGGGGTGTACCGCCAGTCCTGCATTATGGGATTCCCATAATCATAAGTCATAAGGTCTGCAAAGAAATTTCACACTTTGCAACAACATTGGGGCCTGGTGGACACTTGGAGAATGAGCCATCTGTATGAACGAGACTATTCCTTTCACCCCCGATATATGACCTGCACGTGTGCCCCAACATCTTCATATGCACCCCAAAAGTTCATACACAGATCACAAACTCAGAGTATTTGGCTAGAACACTGTTGGAACACAACCCAATCACTGTTACACTAACTTGGGCCCCAACTCGAATCCGTATGCCTAGTTGAAGACTTAAGACTTACTGGAGGCTCAGGCATTTCAAGAAACAGTAGGTGAGGAGATACGTAATTACATCATTGCAAGCACAGGATCTAAAATGTCTGTCTTGAAAGAGTGGTAAAAAATTTAAAACAGTAACTAGAGGGCAATATATAGTGGAGGGTGTCTGACAGTCTCTGATCCGAGAGACCTCAGCACAGGAACTTACACTTCGATCTCTAGAAAAACGTAGATACTCTAACCCCACAGTACACCAATCTCTCCTTCCAGAGAAGGAATTAATGGAGTTGCTTTGATTACAAGGAATACATGGTCAGGGCCCACGCAGAAAGGAATAAAACTGGAGCATTGCTGGCCTGGTGGAAAACCCAACTAAACGTGGCTCCCAAGTATTAGAGTTGATCGATGAGTTGAGTACTTATGTCTACAATCAGCGCAGCATCAACGCTCTTTCCAAAACATACTACACCACATTGTACACTCGCCACCCGCATGCGTCTCTCCAGAACATACACCTCTTCTTACACTGCTTACCCTTGCCAACCCTTTCACCAGGTAAGACAGAGGCATTGAGCATGGACATATCATTGGCCTAGGTAATGGCAGAGATTAAAGATATAACCAGGGATAAGGTACCGGGCTCTGATGGTCTCCCGGTGGAGTTTTATGCCACCTGCGATGACTAACTGGAACTACATCTGTTTGATGTCTCCCAACGGTCAAAGATAGAACATGTTCTGCCTCCATCATGAAAGAGGCGTTTATAATCCCCCTCCTTAAATCAGGACTGTTGCGGCATGATACCGCTGCATATAGGCCACTATCTATGTTGAGCATCAGTTTTAAAATTCTAAGCAGGATCTTAGCCCAGTGGTTATTATTACCACATATGTGTTATCACATACATCCAGACCAAACTGCTTTTATACCAGAACAGACCACAGCTATGGATATTAGGCGGGTAACAGCGATGTTGCTTGCCATGTCGTCTATAAATGGGGATGCAGTGGTGATGTCTGTGGACATTGAAAAGGCCTTCAACAACCTTTACTGGGGCACCTATACACAGTGATAAACAAAATGGGCCTGGGTAGAGATTTTATTACCTGGAACAGACTCCTGCATACTGAACCCACGGCGAGAGTTAAAATGGGGGAGGGAATAATCGCGGACCCCTACAGAGTGAAACGGGCACAAGGAGGGCTGTCCTTTATCCCTGCCGCTTGACATGTGCAGCAAGACAAGGCAACTATTACGGGGGTATAACACTCTGAGGTGATGTAACCACATAGCACTCTACGCAGATGAGATGCTGCTTTTCCTCCACGATCATCGGGTTGACAACCCTGCAGCCACCCACCTTCTTAATGAATTTGGAAATATTTTGGGCTTGTGTATCAACTGGCAGAAGACTGATGTGTTCTCCCTACATCCCATGCCGGAGTGGGAAACCACAACCTTCTGGTACTTGGTGGTCCAGTTCTACAGAACGGAAGTTGACCTTCTAGAAGGAAATGTGGGCAGAGCACTTACAACACTCTGAAGTTGGATACAATTGTTTTCTTAAATTGGTTGACAAGTTTTTTTTCCATAGGAAGCTACATGTACACTAGGGACTTGGTAGCCTTGGGTGTGGAGACAGTCGGGGACCTTTATAAGGCTGGAATGCTTAGAACCTGTGAAGAGTTGCAGGCTTCCTATGACTTGCCTGCAAGTCACTTCCTCTTCTTCGGAATGTTAACAGCAACACTGAGACAGAAGTAGCAGAGAGGGCAGTCCGAACCTAGAACATCACAGGGATGCCACACTCTCTGACCTCCTCCGGTAAACACAAGGTAATCACTGAATTACATAATGCACTGCCGGCAGACACACACACCCCATTCCATAGCCTTAGGGATACATGGGCGACCGATATAGGATAAAAATACTGTCTGGCATTCCCCGCGTATCTAGGAATGCTCTCCTTAAGTTAATCAATTTTTATTATATCCATAGAGCATACCTCACCCCACACAAAATTAACAAATTCTACCCAAACACCTGATCAGAATGCCCCAGGCTTGGAGTGGTGGGGGCTGATATGTTTCATATGATGTGGAGCTGCCCACACATCACAGAGTATTGGATGGAAGTGATGGCACTCACCAATGACATACTGGCCGAAATGTATCCGTTGCTCCTACAACATGCTTACTGGGGTTGTTTCCTAGACCTGCTAAGCATAAAGATACTAATAGACTTGCTGCCCTCTCCTTAATACTAGATCAGTGCTTGTACGTTTGTGTTTATAGAGATAGTCATGGCTGCCAAATGTCCCAGTCTATTGTGTCACTATCTAGGCTAGTGCCATTTTTTCTGGCAGGTGTAGTCTTGTTACACGGAGTGCAAACACAGGACTACAAGTCCTATAGTTAAAAAAAGAAACAGGACTGCCTTAGCTTGTCACAGACAGACCTAGGCACTTTGCCAGCTATGGGGAGTGGGGGGCAGAAGGGGACCATGATCTTGCTTGGCACCGCATTATTGTTGTCCTGAAATGGCAACACACAGAGCAGGTGGAGCGCATGGTGACGAAGATGTCCTCCTCGAGAGGAGTGAGATGGAGACGGGCTGCATTTGGTGTTCCTGGAACTCCTCCTTCACCTTCCTCTCATCTTGCCATTTTTTTTTTTACTGTACTCCATGTTCAGGATGTGTCCCCCCCACCCCCCCAATACATTGAATTAATCAGTCACTTCCTGCCATAATGCTGCGATGTGGGTGCATTGAGGCACTATGGAGTTGCTTGTAGATGGTAACCACAAGTTTAACTACAAAAGTTGCCTCCTTGTCAGTCGCATTTCTCTTCAACAACTGGCTGCAGGATCCCACAGGTGCAGAGGAAAGAAACACGCTATGGTGTGGATAGCATTTATGCAGCTATGGGGGAATATGTGTGAGCTATGTCTGATTTCTTTCAGGTGCATATCATTTTCCCATGAACTGCTAAGCAGAGGTCTGCCACTCACTGCCTCGTGAGTAGAGACTCAACCGAGTGCAGAGATTTCCTATTCACTGCCACGCAGAATCTTCACTCTCGGGCAGAGTCACCACCGGAGGGCGGAGATCCTGCCAGGTGTAAAATATGGTTGTAAGTTGCATGTAGTTACTATATAGTCATAATTTATGATTATTCTGATTCAGATATACTTTCTGAGTAACCTCAAAAGTGTAAGAGTAAATTACGCATGTAAATTTACTCACAAGTGTAAGTTACCTTTATGAATGTCCGTTAAGCCTAGTTCATTCTGCTCTCTGGTGCAAAAGGCCAGCATTTATTTCTTCATAACTGACCTCATATATAAAGCCTTGTATTCAGCAGATCAAATGATTACTTATTTTTTACAGAGTGACCCTAGGCAAAACAAATATATTTTCAATTTAAGGTTAAACTACAAAGTATTTTCTTGACTTTTTCAAAGACAGGACAAAAAGCTAAGGTGGGGAATCCGACAAATGATGTTCCTATGTGAATTCGAGAAAATGAATTGCACTTTAAAACTTCAGTTGAAAATATGTTTTGTTTTGTTTGGGGTTTCGGTTAAGTGCCTGCTTTCTTCTCTGATATACTTAATTCCGCAGAGTGTTTAGACAATCTCCTGGTTCACCCACACTGGAGGCGCAGGGGGACTCATTTACTGCTGCCGTACGCAGGAAGAACTACTGATAAAAAAGAAGAACTACTGCTAACCCCTTACAGTTGTGTTGTTATTATTTTCATAGGAACACACAGAATGAGGCCCAAGTCTTCTGAATCCTCCTCAGAAGATGAACAGTAATCACACCCTGTGGGACAGTGCTGATGACATAACATGTCTACAGTGGATTATTTCAAATGAGACCTGACACACCAAATAAAGAGCCTGGGCTTAGCTGCACAGTGATTGTATAGCTTCGAAATTAGAGGGTCACACACACCCATTTTAGTAGTCCGACTTAGGGTAAGCGCAAACTGGCAAACTCTGGGTTTTGCCAAGACATTCGCCACTTGTGTTGAACTAGAGATAACTACGCAAGCAAAATTAGAAACACATTTAGAATGATGTATGTATATATCTTTTGAGAAATCAAAGATGTCCCATGTAAATAGGTATTTAACCCACATCAGTTGTGACCAATATTGCTGGTCAAATGGACTGCAAGACGACCAGTTTCCAAGAGCATTTAGCGAAATTATTGCGGGAGCTTCGCAACTTACCCTTCTTAATCTTTGAGTCATATCAATTCTAACTAATGCACTGGTCCATTGTGCTTTATATTGCATTATTCTCAATAGCTACCAAAGGTTCCCTGAGGAAGACTACACCAACTACCTTGAAAAATTGTGTTTCATTGATATCTATTTGTGACTAAAGCTATCGCTCTTTTTATTCCTTAAAATGCACCAGTGTTCTTAAATTTCCATCAAGGGAACAACTACAATTGTATTCGCAACCCTCTGAGGTCACACCCAACATCACGCACATATCACCTTCACTTTTGTTTTGAAAAGTTTACAGGTATGTGGATTGCCTGAGGTATAACAAAAGTACAGTGGGCAGATATGCGAGAAAGGAAGTGAGCTCAAAAAATGCCTCTTGGTGGTCTACAATGTTGTTGTTGTTGACCCAAAAGGACAGGACTAAAAGGCAACCAGGAGGAACAGTTCACCCGAAGAGTGGTCAGCATGTTTCTGCCTGAATCATGCCCCCAGGGGAGCTGCAATGGTAATTGCCAGAACCAGTCCCTCTCTACTAAAATGTGTGATGAATAAATAATAAATTAACTTTTACGATACACCACCAGATAAGTTTGTTCTGGTGAGGTTCCACCGTTTTTTTCATTCATACGTACAGGTTATTGCCTCAACTCACCCTCTAGGCCTTCTGCACTTTTGTTATACCTCACCCAATCCATTTTCATAGGAATCCCCTCCTCTTATTACATCTTCTTAATAGCTCCCCCCTGAGGAGGGCTGCAGCATACTCTGGCATCTTTCCTTGATACCCGTGTGAAAGGGGCCCAATTATAAATAATGCCACCTCTGGATAAGTGAGGGCTTCTGGCCTATGAAAGGACTTCCGCTTCCAGTGACATAGCCACACACAGAGTTCCAGCACACTTTGGCCAGCAGTATCCACGTAGTAGTATATTTGTTTGGATGGTATACTCTGTGGCTTGACCCTCTTTTTTCCCTAAAGTGCTGTTGTAATTTTAAAAAACGTTTTCCACTAAGATCCCATGGTACTCCAGTGGAACCTAGCATGGTGCCCGTGTGGTCTGGCAGGTTTCTTGCTAGATCACACAGAGATCAACATTGGGTCCTGCAGGAGAATGTGGGACTTCTGAAAAAAAGTAAAAAGAAAACACCCAGCATCAGTCACGATGAGCCCGGTCCTTCTAGACACCCAAGCCCATTTGAGTAGCCAAGCCACTACTACAAACAGGTTTTGCCCTGTGTAGAACCCTTCACAGATAGCTGACCTCTCCTGCTGTGCATGGTCTTTGCCTTGTGCAAAACCTATCATGCAGAGCATATACCTCTAGATGCCCCAAGCCCTCTTAGGTGGCCAAACCCCTACTACGCACATCCTTCACCCTGTACATAACTCTTCATGGATTGAAAAGCCCATTGCCCATAGACACTTAAGGCCCCTTAGGTGGGCAAGTCCTTAGTATGCACAGCCTTCGCCCTGTATACAACTGTTCATAGAAAGCCCATTCCCTCTAGGCACCCAAATTCCCATAGGAGGCAAAACCTCTTCTACACACAGTCTTTTCTTTTTACTGAACTGTTCGCTGATAGCAGATGTCTTGTGGGAAATGAACAACACACGGGAGGGTAAGTGCCTGCTGGCCTTGTGCACAACCCCTTCAAGGACAGCACACTCCCTCTAGACACTCAAGAGTTTTTAGGTGGCCAGGCCACTACTATGCACAACCTTCACCTTGCATGCAACTCTTCACAGAGAAGCCACTCCCTCTAGACACCCAAGGTTCCTTAGATGACCAGGTCCTTATTATGCGTAGGCTTCGTCCAGAACCTAATTGTGCATTGAAGAGCCCCATTAAGTGGCCAAGCCCATGCTACACACAGCCTTCTGTCTGTAGTTAACCCCTTACAGATAGCTGAACTCTAACCAAGGAACCACCCACATACAGTATAGTTGGGAAAGTATCTGTTGCATATGGTGTTTGCTTTGTGCACAACCCTTTCATGGAGAGTTCGCCCTCTCTAGACACCCAAAGCCCCTTAGGTATATGAGCCCCTTCTATGCACAGCTTTCGCTCTGTACACAACTCTTCACAAAGAGCCCCCTCTCCTAAGACACCCAAATGCTATTATACAGTCAAGCCCCTACTAAACACTGCTTCTGCCCTGTTCTGAACCCTTCGTATATATCTGACCTCTCGTGGGGAACAAACCACATACAGGTGAGCAAAAACTTGCTGCTCTTGTTCTTCGTCCTGTTCACAACTCTTCACAGAGAGCCTACTCTCTACAGACATGCAAGCTCTCTTAGGTGGCCAGACACCTACTACCCACAGCCTTTGCCCTGTCCATAACTCTTCCAGGAGAGCCTACTCCCTCAGGACACTCAAGCCCCTAAAGTGGGTAAGCCCTTACTATGCACAGCCTTAGCCATGGACACAACTGTTCAAGGACAGCCCACTCTCTGCTACAGACACCCAAGTCCCCTTAAGAGGCCAGGACTCCACTACACATAGCCTTCTCCCTGTAGTGAACCAACACTTGTAGCTGATCTCGTGAGAAATGAAAGACGTATTGGTGGGTACGTACCTGCTGTGCATGTCCTTTGCCCTATGCACGTGCCCTCCATAGAGAGCACATTCCCTTTAGACATCCAAGGCCCTTCAGGTGGCCAAGCTGCAACTACACACAGACCTCTCCCTGTACATAACTCTTCACGGAGACGCCACTCCCTCTAGACACCCAAGGCCCCTTAGGTGGCCAAGCCGCTACTAAGCACAGCCTTCACCCTGTACATAACTCTTCATGGGGAGCCAGTCCCTCTAGACACCCTCGGTCCCTTGGTTGTCCAAGCCTGTACAATGCACTTAACAGGGTGGAATGTTCTACTACAGTAATAGTCTTTTTGCCTCAGGATATACTGGTTGTATGCCAATTTTCTTCCTGAGTCGCCCTCACCTGCGGCACAGGGCTATACGTTTGGGCAATTGAGGGCTATTAACAACTGGCCTAATCTTCAGCAGCAGACAATAACACGGTAGTGTCACAGGAATCTTGGAAGGAATTATACCAAAATTATACTCCAGCCCTATAGGCTTTATCTGTGCCAAAATTATGAGAAACATTTTGACACAGCTGAAGGACAAATATCTTGATTATTGGACATTTTCACATCAGTTTCTGTTTGTATGTGTTTTAGTACCTACCACACACTCACACAAATTGCAAACACTTGGGATGCTTCTCAAACTTCACAGGATCAAAGGGCAGTGAAGCTCCTGTATGTTCCTGGAGTCTGTTCTGTTCTCTTTAGAACATTTTGCAGTTATGGAGCGAAATGTTGCAATAGTTTTGTATGCTATCAGAGTAGCCCCTACTAGCTATTAAAAGCCGATTCTTGTTCTAAGTGCTTGATTTTCACTTGGGAAATTACTCTAGAGTGTGCGCTTGATGGTTGGTATATGTTACTACAGTAGATTAAATGGCTATATAAGTAACCGCTGTTATCATATAGCACAGTGAAAATTAGAAATTGAAATTAAAGAGAGAAGGGCACGTAAATTCCAACAAAATAAGACGGATTACGTAAAAGGCACAATTTACACATTCTCTAAGAGACTCAATTGCATTCACAAAGATTTATCAAAATCTGTCAGTCGATCACAACAGGAATCAACAGTGACAGATGTGAGCTTGGAAGAAAGCTTAGGCATGGATACAGGTGGTAATGAAGGACCATCAATCCCATTTATCCATAAACAGGTATAATTTTCAGAAACATTCTGGATGATAAGATTAAACAAAACTACCACGATCGAACAAACAACAAAAAAGGAGAAGGAGATCCAACAGGAGACAAAAGAGAGGTGGAAGGGGCGCGAGTGCAAACGATAACTCAACAGAGCAGAAGATGATGGCTGACGCAGCAGAAATGCATGACACCAATACAGGACTCAGTCTTTCTAAAAGAGCATTGACCACAGCAGAAAGGACAGATTTTAAATGTGTGTGTGTCGTACTGTTCAGAATCATCTTTCAACAAATTATGAATGCACAAGAGTAGATGTGTTCAAATTTGTTAGAATCTTTGAACATACCTGCCAAGGTTTTAAATTACTTATGTGTGACATTTACATAATTTCAGTGTAATTATGAGTGACATTCATCGGCTATGAATGACACTTTCTTGCGAACAAAATCAAGCAAATGAAGATGAAGGCAATATAAATATTAGAAATTACACCCATTTGAGTAATGAGAAACTCTAAGAAGATCTTAAAACTGGTGCAAAGCACCAGAAATGGAAGTGCACCTCAGTGCCTGCTCTGTCGGGCCATAATATACTGGAGGACACAGTGGGGCAAGTGTTTTGCCGGAAAATGGACCAACCATAAATAAATAAATGTAAAAATCAAGTCATTCAAGGGAAAACAATATACTCTGCGAGACCATCGAGTGTCAATAATTCAAAGAAGGCGAGTCAGAAATAAGCTACTAACAAATAAAAAATATTGATAGCCAATTAGACCTAAAAACACAAACTTTTCGGGTAGATTGGTGATTTAGGCAAATATTCTCTATTTATTACCTCTTTTCTAAAGAAAGAGATGGGATTTTTTTATAAATTGAAAATAGAGAGATAATTATACAACAAGGAAGATATACGTTAAAGCCGAATAACCCTGTTTCAGTCAATGTAGGGAGAAAGAACAAAATGAAAATGGACTTCATTCAAGAAATAGAATTCAAGAACTCTATGCCAATTTTGGCAGGAGCACAGTGAAGCAGGGCTTGAAAAGCAATTAAAAATGATGCACACTGTCAATGTATACTACCGAAAACTCCAGGTTCTGTTCTAGACATAAAATTCAACTTACACAATCTAGAGAGCCCATGGCAAGATGTCCGCACTATAGTGCAGCTCCGCTGGCCGTGAGCCAACAATCCGGCATAATCCTGAACCCTGGTAAATAAAAAACGGCGGAATGCAGGGCAGACACCAGCAACACGGTCCCACACCCGCTGCTTGAGACTTAGCGACACGGGGGTGGTGGAGGTTACGGAGAAAGAAGCATGGCCGGCTGCGCTCGCAATTCAACATGGCGGGAGGAGGAGCACGCTGACAGGGATTGTGGTCGGGCCCCCGGCATGCCCGTTTGAACCAGCTTACAGTGAGGCGGCACCTGGTACTGCCTGACTGGGCCGTTGCTCCGCAGACTACAACCACTGCAAGAAGAAATCCAACAAGAGCCGCAAACATGTCCCTCTTGGGAAAGGCCTAGCCGAATCTGCCCGGTGAAGTCAGGGGCAGGTGTTGTATCCCTGTAAGGCCACGGCTGTTGGTGAGCGGAGTGGCGGTGGGAGCAGCTGCATCGAGGAGCCGCAAGAGGAGTGGGAAACACTGCGGGCGGTGCCGCTGCAGGGGTAAGTGGGAAGTGCGGCGGAGCAGTGCGTTGTGCTGTAGAGCCCACTGAGCTAGGAGGTGTGGGCCGTGATGGGGCCCGAGGTCTAGCTGGCCTGCTTAGTGTTGCCTCCTCCACTCCTATGGCGCATTGAGTGGATTACCGAGACATTTTTATGTGCTGGTGGTGGGGTGCCCAGGAGAGAGCTGTTGCTGAGCCAACCCTCCCCCCGTCACCTTTCCCTGTAAGGACTGTAGGCCTGCAACATCCCTGAATGCTTTTATGCCAGAAACATGGGCAAAACAGACAAAACACAAGCTAGGCTCAATTTCGAAGCCAAAAAGAGTGCTTGCGACCTGCCTGGAGCCACGTGGGAGAAGGGAGTGGTGAACCAGGAGGTGGGCTCCCTGGAAAGCAACCTACTTGCAAACTGTATCAACATGCGAAGAGATTAACGGAAGCAGAGCAAAGACTTTCCATTGCAGAGGATGGTGTCCAAACCATGCTTGATATGGAAAAGATCCTGGTGGTCATCAAAGCAAAGAATGAGGACTTAGAAGCAAGTTCCAGGAGCAACAACCTAAGAATCACGGGGATCACAGAGTCGACCAATACAGGCACCATGGAAACATTTGTGGAGCACCTACTCACCAAAGTCTTTGGATTCAATGCTCTATCTCAGATGCTGGTGATGGAGCACGCCCGCAGGTCATTGGCATCACGCCCTCTCCAGGGGACCCCCACGTCCCATTCTGGCTCGGCTACTCAACTACAGGGACAGAGACGCAGTACTGCGACTGGCTAGGGAGAAGGGGGGAATCACGTATCAAGGAAATACCCTGTCTTTTTTCCCTGATTTTACATCCGCCTTGCAGACCGCCTGACAAGAATATCTCCTGGTAAAAAAAGAAACTTCAACAGGCAGGAATCACATACGCCATGTTATATCCAGCAAGGTTGAGGATTGCACATCAGGGTAAAACAAACGTTTTTAATTTACGGCAATCTGCAGTGAAAGTTGTCAATAAATTGCTCCAGAAATACAAGGGGCATCACCCATCGGCGACTGACAAACCTACAGATTCTGCCTAAGGTTGGCAAAGTCCGGGCCTAGACGTTACTGATAAATCACAATGATCAAAAAGATAGTCAATGCCCTAAGAACTGTTGCACTGAGGCAACATTAATATCCTTATAAGATTGGAGGTTTGGCTGGGGAAGCTAGACAGAGCAGCGAGTGACCAGATTGAGACTGAACTTGCAGTGGACACCAAGATCTTCCCGGGTTGCAATATATCATCTAGCCTCTGTCAAAAGTCCAGCACCAGTAACAGATAATATCTCAGCCACCCGTACACCAGGGAGCAATGGGAGGAGTTCAATTTGTATTAAGTTACTCCTGCAGCTACACCGCACATCAACATGATAATGCTTGCTAATGCTTGCTTGCGCACAGTGACCACCCAATTTAGCATCAGAGCGCAGACACACCAATCCCATAGAGCTACGAAAATATTGCTATTGACTTGGAATGTGCGGGGCCTTAACAATCCCCACAAAACATGTCAGGTCCTTGCATATCTCAACAGACACCACATACGCTTCCCTCTAGGAAACCCACCTGACATGCTCTTCGGAGCAGGCGATAGGAGCTTGCTGGGTGGAGGTAAGGGCAGCAGCATCATATACCTCAAACTCTAGGGGGTGATGATACTGATCAAAAAGGGCATGACCTTCATCACCACTCTTTCCATAGCAGTCGAGCATGGCCGCTATGACATTATGCAGGGCACGCTGGAGGGGGGGACACCGGTAACAATGGTGAACATGTATGGCCCGAACACGGACGACCCTGCTTTCTACCCAAAGTTCTGGAATGCACTGTGCCAATTGCCATCATCAGAGATTCTTTGGGGCGGGGGTAATCTAAATACAACCTTTGATGTAACACAAGATCTATCAACAGGACTGCCAAGTCATGGTCGGGGCTCTGCCAAGGTGCTATGAGTAGGCATGGACGAATTCCAGGTGGTGGATATCTGGAGATTACACAATGCGGCAGCATGGGAGGGCACGTATACGTCGTCTGTACATGCTACCTGGGTGCGCCTGGATTACTGGATGGTGTTGGAGGAGGTAAGCACTTGGACCAGAGACATCCATCATATGGCTTGTACACTGTTGGATCACAAGCCAGTCAGACTGGATATTGTTATCTCCACACTCCCCTTCAAACCCTTCACCTTGCGCTTTCAGAGTGCGGCCCTCCTGGATGAGGTCTACAAAGAAAAGATTGGCCAAGCTATAAGCGACTCTTTTGAAACTAATAAAGACTCAGTGGCAGAAGCCAGTACGCTATGGGAGGCCTCCAAGGCTACTATAAGAGGAGAGTGTATCAGCACGAAAGTGGGGATTCTTAGAGATGGCCGAACCCAGTTGGGTAAGGCGGAGCATGAAATACAACAATTAGAACAGGAATACGAAAGCACGAAAAACCCAAATGTGCTAGCCCACATCAGATCCCATATCATTAATTATCAGGAATTGGCAGACAGAGAACTGCACTATATATCATACCGTTATGTAGCTTGGGCATACGGGGAGGGTGGTCACCCGGGCAGGACCTTGGCGGCAAAGATACGACTTGATAGAAGCACCCATCAAGTAACCCACATCAAAGACCAGGCTGGTAGGGTCTGCTGGGATGTAATCGGAATTGTAAACGCTCTTTCCCAATATTACAGCGCTCTTTACACCTCAGCAGTACCGGCAGAGCCACAGGGAATAGGTCTTACCTTGAAGATATAGCGCTAACATGGCTGTCTGCCGCACAGAGAGTATCTCTCCAGGCCGACGGAAGTGGAAGAAGTGCGAGAGGCGATACAGGTGCTCCCCAATGGCTAAGCACCGGATCCAAACGGGCTGACGGGGGAATTTTATAAGACATATACAGCACGAGTCGCACCACACTTACATCTATGTAGATGGAAGCCCATGCAGAGCAGATGCTGCCGAGACTCTGAGGGAGGCCCTAATCGTCGTGCTTCTGAAGAAAGATAAAGCACCAGATTACTGTGGATCATACCGCCCCTTATCACTCATAAATAACGATGCTGAGATATTAGCTAAGATACTGGCGAACCGCCTGCCGTCCCTAATGCCAAATCTAGCGCTCCCTGACCAGTCCGGCTCAATTCAAGATTGCTCCACCTCGCACAGCCTCCACGCGATCTTTGCCCTATTTCATCGTCTAAATCCCTAGATGGAGGCGGCGGCGGTGCTAGTAGATGCTACTGAAGCCTTTGAATGGCTCTGTACGTTCACCATCCTGGAGCGTACGGGACTGCCTTGGGCCTATCTGAGCTGGATAAAACTCCTATACCACAATCCAGCAGCACGCGCTCAGCTGAATGGGTGCACACCGGAGCCGATGTGCATTTACCGGGGGGTGAGGCAGGGATGTCCCCTGTCCCCGCTTCTTATCACACTGGCAATGGAGCCCCAGCGCCCATCATGCGGCAGAGGCATGCGCAAGCAGCGCTACGATTTATACTGCGCCCAATAGGGGTGTTGGTATACGCAGATGATGGTGATCTATGTCAGAAATCCATCCGTCCACCTTGCGCCACTGCTCCGAGAATACGTACTATTTAAGAGCCACTCAGGGCTCTGCATAAACTGGGAAAAGTCGGTGATTCTCCCTCTAACAGCCTGCACAGTGCCCTTTTAACTGGAGTACCCACTGGAATGGGGCACTGAGCCTGTGAAATACTTAGGGATACACAAAGATTCCAATGAAGTGCTGCGTGCTCACTATAGCACCGCTATATCGAAGCTAGAGGAAATGATGGAGAGATGGATGAAGAAGCCATAGTCGCTCGCAGACAGAGTGGAAATATTTAAGATGACGATGCTGCCGCGTTTCCTTTATCTATTCAATAACTCAAATTCCTCTTCCCGGCAGACTCTTCACACTCCTCGGAACACAACTGATCAAACTAGTATGGGCGGGCAAGCAACCCCGGTGTAAGTGCCAACTGCTGTCCCAGTCATACGAGAGAGGGGACATTGCAGCCCCGAGCTCCAGATCTGTCATCTATGTGCACAAGCACAGCATGCATACTGCTGGTATAAGCCGCATAACTACATACCACACTTGGCAATCGAAGCTGTAGACGCGCACCTGATATCGCTATGTCACATTTACCTAACATATGCAGACATACACCACACTCAGAACTCAGCACTATCGACTGCACGATCACAGCGTGGCAAGCACCGGGAACCCGCGCTAACAAACTGCCTCTGTATGCTCCAGCGATGCTGCCTGGACATCACCCGGCACTGTCCATGACACAGTAAACATTGGCAATAACGCTGATGAGATCGGCTGGAATTGCCACAGTGGGCGATCTGTACCAGGAGGGAACCTTTCGGACACTCACTGACCAGCAGCACATCCAAAACGCTACACCACTTTTCTCTTTTTACTACCATGATTCAACACGTGCCACACAGGAGCTCGAACGTACATTTCCCATGGAACCCTCGACACTGACCGCACTTCAGGCTCTGCTCACGAGCACTGGTTGGGAGCACTTGATCACCAAACTGTACATACCTACACAGTCAGATACGCCCATGCAGGGTGACAGAGCACTAGAGCGGTGGAACTCCGTACTCCCAGTGCCCCGGACACAGGAGATCTGGCAACAGTGCTGCTCCTTAACAGGACACCTCACCTCCGATTGCAACCTCCATTTAATTCATTTTAAGTACCTTCACCAGATGTATTATACGCCTTCGAGACTGCATACATTTGGGATCAGGGAGCATGCATGCTGTGACCCATGTGAACAGACAGGAGCTGATTTCATTCACCTGGCCTGGGATTGCACATGTGTACAAGAGTCTTGGTATGTTCTGTTGGCAGAACTGTGTGCTATGGCTGAGTTCTCTGTGCGCTGAGGTCCAGGAGTGTCTGCTTGGGTTGCTCAGATCGATCCCACTGCAGGGGCGCCAATTCATGGCGGTGGTGCTCTTACTAGCTAAGAGACTGGTGGCTATAAATTGGGGAACATGCTCATACCCTACACATACAAAATGGCTGAGAGACCTCACATGCTGCACGGACACTTTGGGAACTTATGCTGAAGAACTGCCCGTAACACCTCGTCCAAAAGACACATGGGCCTATCTCACAAATTATATATTGAGACAGGATGGGACTGGTCCAATAATATCGCAGTTTTGGAAACCAAACATATCTCACAAATACGCAGGAAAGCGGTATGTATAGGAAATGAAAACACATGTCTATAACTTTTAGATATATCAGAAATAAAGCTGCTGGAAACGGATGTTGTATGACTATGTAATAGTTGCACTTGTTGAAAATCTAATTAAAAAAATTCAACTTACACAAATGACAACAATAACGATAATTTAATTAGAAATGACAGATAAAAAACAAGCATTTGTGGCATTGTAAATTCATAAATGGACTTTTCTTGCCACATAAATTGGTCAACCCTGTCTCATAATTTTGTCTATTCTTGCCATGTTTTGGTGGGCACTGATGGCTACTGACATCAGAAATCACAAGCCCTTGAGGAGAGATGATAGAAAATAAGGCCAGAATAGTATTTTATTTTAACAGAATGAAGTCTTGCAATTGTTCTTGTCTCACATTTTAACAAAGCTCTAGTGAAGTTACTAATAGCAGAGCAGACTGAGAAGATTTATGGCCCCAATAAAGGAGATAAGCAATGCCTTGTGTGCAATGTCCTGAGTGCTGGCAGGGAGAGGCCCTGGAGGAGAGACTCCAAATGTGAGGCTAAGCAGGTTTCACATAATTATTTCCAGATTTAGCTACATAATACCAGAAAGGGCATATTGTGGCTTTCTTGAGCAGTGAGCTAAATGACCAGGTGTTTCCTTAGTGAAACAAGCTTATTGTAGGAGAAAAAGGTGAGGACAGTACTGAAATAAAGCCAAAATACTGTAAATGTCAGCGACATGGGAGGAGGTGGGAGAAACGGAGTGCTGCAATAAAATGCAGGCAGCTACCAGCCTAAAACACCCACAGTGAAAAGGGAACCCCAAAGAAATGCCAAAGTAGTCCGTCACAGCAACAGATAAAGAAACCAAAGTGGAATAAAATGGTAGTTGGTCAGTGCTCTGAAACAGGAAAAAGAGGGAGAAAAAGGCAGATCTGACCACTAGCGAGCAAGCATTTTGAAAGGACACTGCAAGCAACAAATGAAATTGCTTTAAGCCATAAGAAGTATACTAAAAGTCTACACGAGGTCAAACGCTTACCCTCGACCTAAGAATAACATACGGCATTAGCCTATGTGATGCACCAAATATCCAGCAGGTGGCATCAATGTATCGATATGAAAACACTATGGCCCTCATTACAACATTGGCGATAAATGCCGCCTACCGCCGTGCTGACGGCCACCAACATACCATGACCGCGGCAGTATACCGCTACGGGTATTATGACCCACACAGAGAAATCTGCCACTATACAGACACCCACACAAGTCCGCCAGACCAAAGGTCAGTGATAAACTGGCAGTACCAAAACCGACACCGTTACGCCAACAGAAATACACCCATAGTGTCAGGACCCACAAATCACCACGGCGGTCTTTCAACTGTGGTAAACCATTGGCGGTACACACCACTATAAAACACCCACCCACATTACCCACAACCCCATTCAACGAAAAAAAAGATTGCTAACAGAGAGAGAGAGAAGCCAGGAGCACCCACTCAATCTGAGCCACAGAACACCATCACCCATACACCATCCACGCACCTCACAGCACACACCACAACACATCACCCCACACATCCTCACACATACCACACTACATCCATGGCACCCCAAAGACACCCCAGGTTTTCAGAGGAGGCGCTAAGGGTCATGGTGGAGGAAATCATCCGGGTAGAGCCACAGCTATTCGGATCACAGGTGCAGCAGAAGTCCATTGCAAGGAAGATGGAGCTATGGTGGAGAGTCGTGGACAGGGTCAACGCTGTGGGACAGCACCCCAGAACAAGGGATGACATCAGGAAGAGGTGGAACGACCTACGGGGGAAAGTGCGTTCCGTGGTTGCAAGACACCAGGTAGCCATACAGAGGACTGGCGGTGGACCCCCACAACCAACAAAATAGGAGGAGCAAGTCTTGGCGATCATGCATCCTGAGGGCCTCGCAGGAGTAGCAGGAGAACTGGACTCTGGTAAGTCAAATCTTTACTACTATATCCCCACCCTACCTGCATGCCATCACAAACTCCTACCCCTACCCTCACCCCCATCACTCCACCACCTCACATATTTCCCACTATCACAACCCAGCCATCCCAATACCAAGCCCTGCATGCAACACCAATGCATGGGCACCCATTACAGACCTGCATGGAGACCCATCACTAAAGCATGCTCATTAGAGAGAATCACCTAGCCCACAAAATCACCATGCACACAAGGCAAAGCTGACAGGGCTATCACAACCATACAGGGAAACACACCCATACACAAGATGGCACACGCAGATACAATAACACTGCATTTACATTCCCACAGGACCCCCACTCAACGTCACCGGAGAGGAGGTGCCACCAACATCCAGTCCCCCCACAAAAGAGGCCCACAGTGATGACAGCAGCTCTGCACGCCTGGATCACGATGACCAACCTGGCCCATCAGGGACCTCTGGACAGTTGGTTACCCTGCAACAGTCCCATACCACCACAGACCCTCCCCCCTCACGAAACACCACAACAGCACCCACCCAGCGGGCCCATACCACTGCCCCTAGGACACATCAATCAGCAGTGTGTCCACCTCTACAGGTTCCCCACGCAACGCCACAAACCCAAGACAATCAGGGACCTGGGGTCAGTGGCAGTGGGCACACGGTTCAGGGGACAGAGGCACAGGACAACAGGGAATCTGGGAGGACTGCTGTGTGACAGGGGGAGGACAGGCCCAGGGAACCCACTCTCCACGAGGCACTTGCAGGGATCCTGGGAGCATACCACCATTCCCAGGAGACCTTGGGCCAGATACTGGCCAAGTTGTAGGAGACCCAGCGGCTGCAGGAGGGACAGTACCTGGGGATCAGAGAAGACCTCAAACACATCCACACCATCCTGGTCACCATTGCAGGGGTGCTGGCTGATATGGCCAACACCATGAGGGAGGCAGTGGCACACCAACGGGCCCCTGACACTAGCCACACCAAAGAACAGCCCTCCACCTCCACCGGCGCTAGTGGATAGGAGGCCCCGCCACTGGAACAACAGGCCACCAGCACCCCACCCCCTGCAGAAGGAGAACCACCCCAAAAATGGCCCCTGCGATCCAGGCCGAAGCCAGAGAACATTGCCAAGACCCTCGCCAGGAAATAAGACTCTCCTGATTGTCACCTTTGTGTCCCACTCTGTTACCCTGTCCACCTTGAACTGCCATTGCTCCCCTTCCTATGCCCCATTGGACAATGCACCTGTGATACAAAGAGACTGGACTCTATCTGGACATTCCTCCACCATCAACCCAGCCCATTGCGCATTCCCTCAACTTCTTAGCACTTAATTAAACACCCTTGGAACAAATACAAGTCTGGAGTCTGTCAATTGATTGAAATATGTATTAGTACAACAATCTGTAAACATTGCAATTCATATGTATAGTTATATATACATTGGTATGACCTGTAGTGGGCAGCAGTAAACACACCAGGAGCCAGAGCAGGGCACATAGATCTGAAAATAGAAATGCCAAAGGGTACAGTAAGTGGCCATAGACATAGGGAAATCATGCTGCCATGTTCAATGTCCCACAGAAAACTGCATTGGAAAGTGAAGTTACAGTGTCTTACCTGTGTGTCACTGGAAGTACTTCTGTATGCTAGACCTTCTGTTGTCCACATCCTCATCCTCTACCTCCTCTTCCTCACTGTCCACAGGCTCCACCGCTGCCACAAGACCATCTCCAGGGTCATCCTCCTGCAGAAAAGGCACCTGGTGTCTCAATGCCAGGCTGTGCAACATGCAACGATTATCCGGCACACCTTCTTGGGTGAGCAGTACAGGGATCCACCAGTCAGATGGAGGCACCTGAACCTGGCCTTCAGGAGGCTGAAGGTTCTCTCAATTATCTTCCTTGTTTGCCCATGTGCCACATTGTAACGTTCCTCTGCCCTTGCCCTGGGATTACTCAATGGGGTCAGTAGCCATGAGAGGTTGGGGTAACCAGAGTCACCTGCAAACATCGGGGGATACCTGTTAGCCACACATTCACCCTTAGGGACAACCCTATACCCATGCACCAACATATACTGGGTGGGGACCTTGGGCTCACCTATTAGCCACACCCGGTGCCTCTGGAGTTGAGCCATCACATATGGGATGCTGCTATTCCTCAAGATAAAGGTATCATGCACAGGGCCAGGATACTTGGCATTCACATGGGAGACATACTGGTCCACCAAACACACCATCTGCACATTCAGAGAGTGATAGCTTTTTCTATTCCTGAACACTGGTTCATTTCTCCGGGGGGGCGAGGTGGATCAATGGCTCCAATGATGTTGGGGATATGTCCCAAGGGCATAAAAGTCAGCTTTCTATGTGGCCAAATCCTCCACCTGGGGAATACGATGTGGCTGTGCATGTGTTTCAGCAGGGCAGACAACACTCTGGTCAACACGTTGGAGAACATTGGCTGAAACATCCCTGATGCCATGGCCACTGTTGTTTGGAAGGAACCACTTGCCAGGAAATGGAGCACTGACAGGACCTGCACTAGAGGGGGGATACCTGTGGGGTGGTGGATAGCTGAAATCACGTCTGGCTCCAATTGGGCACACAGTTCTTGGATTGTGGCCCAATCTAGTCTGTAGGAAAGGATAATGTGTCTGTCCTCCATAGTCGCCAGGTCCACAAGGGGTCTGTACACGGGGGGATGTCTCCATCTCCTATTCATCCTCAGCTGTTGAACTCTAGGGTGGAAAACGGTGATTAGGGGGTCATATTCACACCTATGTTACAATAAAAATGCATTTCTTCCTTTACGGAAACAGTATGTGAATTCGAAAATCAGTTGATGTGCCAATGTCTGCTGTGATGCAGTTAGGAGCCATGGCCTGTGCCCCTCTGAAATGGCGGCTGCCTGACCTCTGAGGAGAGACCCGTGGAAATGAGGTAATTCCGCTGGCGTTGTGCGCCATTGCAGTCGGCGGTCGATGACCGCCACGCAACTTCGTATTGGTTATCATTGAGCCCTATGGGTTCCAGGAGCCAATGGCGATGTACTCCGGCGGTGACGGTATGCACTGCCGCAGACGTGACTGCCATTTTCTAACTGTTCAATCACTTGCTACCTGACCTTCAACAGGAGAGGACCCATACTGCAAGTGCTGCTGTGACCTGTGTCTGAAAGCGACAATGGATCGAGTGTCTGGGGAAAGGGCCCTCGCCTTCACTTCGGAGGAGTTGGAGAGACTGGTGAATGGGGTCCTACCCCAGTATACTTCACTCTATGGTCCTCCAGACAAACAGGTGAGTACACTGTGAGCTTGATGCATGGGCCATGAATGTATGGAGTGCTGTGTGTATGCCTCCTGTAGGGGGGGCTTAGGAGTCCTGGGTAGAGTGCCTCATGTCTGGTGGTCAATGTCTGTGCGTAAGAGGATGGGAGGGATATTGTGGGACTTGAGTGTAACAGTCCCGACGGTATGACTAACCCCTTTTTTCTAAGCATATTTCCCTGCAGGTCAGCGCCCATCAGAAAAAGGGTATTTGGCGTGCCATCGCCAAGGAGGTGCGGACCCTGGGGGTCTTTGACAGACGGAGCACCCACTGCCGCAAATGGTGGGAGGACCTGCGCCGCTGGGCAAGGAAGACGGCAGAGGCCCAGCTGGGGCTGGCCTCCCAACGAGGAAGGGGTGCCGTTCGTACCCTGACTCCACCTGATGTTCTGCATCCTGACAGTGGCCTATCCGGAGTTGGATGGACTCTTGAAGGCATCACAGCAGCCACAGGGGGGTGAGTACAGACTCAGAATGATGACTTTGCGCGCTTTAGGTTTTACCTGGGTGGGGGATGTGGGCTGTGGATGCCCCTAGGCCATGGCGACCTGGCAGGGTAGGTCCCTTGTTGGGCAGGCTCTGAAGCACTCCAACCCCAATAGTGTTAGTGGGCATCTACTACTGGGCAAGGTCCTGTGGGTTTCAGGTGTGCAGTTCATGGCGTTAGGCATTGTACCCCATGGGCTGGTGACTAGCTGTGTAACTGGTAGTGCATGGCCTAGTGCATAGGGCAGCTCTCTATGTGTTGTGTACTCCAACGGTAGTGGTGTTGCTGGCATTGACCAAGTGTATCCCCTGTCTCTCCCCCCTCTTTTGTTTTGTCACCCTGTCCTTGTGTGCATTAGCATCATCTGGCGGAGGAGCAGAGGCACTGGCGACGGAGGGAGCTGCATCCCACATGGGCCTGGAGGCACTCCAACATCCACTGCCTCCACTGTGTCCCCCTCCTCCTCCTCGTCCACCTCCCTCCCAGTAGCGTCTCCACTCACACCTGCATGCACTACATCCTCATCCACTACCTCCATCACCAGCACGCCTATCACTACACGCCCCTCACTGGCAGTCACCACCCCCACATCCATGCACACGTCCCTGTGTCCTCTCACACTGTGTCTGTGACCCCTCCTCCCAAAGTACACAAACACAAACACACACACACACACACCCAACAGCCATCCACCTCACAACAGCATCCAGCTCATGCACCTGCACCCAAACACAGCAGACTGACACCTCCTACAACCACTCCCTCTTCCTCCACTCCCAGACCTTCACCCTCTTCCCGGCCCAGTGTCCCTAAGAAGCTTTTCCTCGCCAGCATTGACCTATTCCCTACCCCTCCCCCTCCCATGTCCTTCACCTCGGGCTAGGTTGGCTAGAACCCAGCCCAGCACCTCAGCCACCAAGTCCACGTCTTCTGTGGTTTCTGGAGCTCAGAGAGGCTCTGAGGAGGCACCTGTCAGGCCAGCCAGTTTGCCACCAACACCTGCCAAGGACAAGAAGGTTCTGCCACCAGGAAAGGGCAAGGGGAGAGCCTCCAGCAAGGAGAAGGAGGCACAACCAGCCAGCAAAGCCAAGGCTAAGACTCCAGCTGGCAGAAGCAAGGAGGCACCACCATCTGCCAAGGGCAGGAAGGGGCACAGAACACCAAGCAGGGCACTTGGGTGCAGGGGAAGGGCTGGATCCTCCCCCCTCCACTGGCAGCACCGCCACCTGCACCGCTGGTAGCACCGCGGCCAGCAGCACCACCTGCTCCGCGACCACCACCGCCTGCTGCCCCGCGGCCAGCAGCGCCACCTGCACCGCGGCCACCACCGCCAGCTGCTCTGCAGCCAGCACCACCACCTGCACCGCAGACAGCAGCAGCAGCCCCAGTGGGCATCCATCCAAGGCTGCAGGGGAAGGGCTGGATCCTCCCCCCTCCACTGGCAGCATAGCCACCTGCACCGCAGCCACCACCGCCAGCTGCACTGCGGCCAGCACCGCCACCTGCACCATCGCAAGCACTGCCGCAAGCAGCACCGCCACCAGCAGCAGCAGCCCTAGTGGGCAGCCGTCCAAGGCTGCAGGGGAAGGGCTTGAGCCTCCCCCACCACTGGCAGCACCGCCACCTGCACCGGCACTGCAACCACTGTACAGCCATCCCCGTAGGCGGATGAACTGTAGTCATGCATCCATGGTGTGTCATGCATCCTGCCCACAGAAAATCGTATGGATCTGATACCCAGGTGAGTGACTTTGACCTTGCAGACCCCATGTGCTGCCTTACTGGGCACACAGCCCCCTCCAGAACCAGTGGGAGAAGGTATCCACTCAACCTATCCTTGGCAGGATGAAGCACACTGAGCACCAAGCTCCCTCCGGAACCAGTGGAAGAAGGCATCCACTCACCCTATCCTTGGCAGGATGAAGCACACTGGGCACCAAGCTGCCCTCCAGAACCTGTGGAAGAAGGCATCCACTCACCTTATCCTTAGCAGGGTGAAGCACACTGGGCACCAAGCCCACTCCAGAACCAGTGGGAGAAGGCATCCACTCACTCTATCCTTGGCAGGATGAAGCACACTGGGCACCAAGCCCCCTCCAGAACCAGTGGAAGAAGGCATCCATTCACCCTATCCTTGGCAGGATGAAGCACACTGGGCACCAAAGCCCCCTCCAGAACCAGTGGAAAACCAGCACCCACTAGAGAGACTGTGGCTTTGCACTCCCCAGGACCAAGCAGTGGGCAAACCACCCACTAGAGAGACTGTGGCTTTGCACTCCCCAGGACCAAGCAGTGGGCAAACCACCCAATTGAGAGACTGTGGCTTTGCACTCCGCAGGACCAAGCAGTGGGCAAACCACCCACTTGAGAGACTGTGGCTTTGCACTCCCCAGAACATCGCTGTGGACATGGAACCCCCTCCAGGAGCAGTGGCATTGTACCATTTTCTGGCTGAGGTGTCCCCCCTTCCCTATCCCCCTGAGGTGCCTGTGTACTTTTGACCTGATGCCCCTGCAGTGTTCTCTCCGTATTGAGGCAGGAGTCAAGTGTGGACTTGGCCTATGTGTTTTGGCCCAGTGGGCCACGGACATTTTGAGTGGACATTGTCCCGCCTTTTGTACATATTGTATATTTTGTAAATACTGTTTTTTAATTATTAACGTATTTCTAACTATTTCTAATATAACACTCATTTGACTCAATTACTTTTGTCCTTGCGTTATTCCAGAGGGATACGGGGTGTTATGTAATGTTGGTGAATGTGTTTTTGTGTATGGTGTTGAGGGTGAGGGTGAGGGTGGGGGTGGGGGGGGGGGTGTTGCGTGTGTGTGTCACTCTCTTTTTCCCCCCTCCTCCCCTATGTGCTAAGTTCAGTACTCACCGTGGTCGTCGTCGCCGCCGTTGGTACTCCTGGTATATGAGAAGAAACACCAGCATGGGAAAGACCTGCAGCTCGGTCTCCATGGCTTCCTGGTTCTTCCTTGTGTGTCGAGAGGTGAGTGGTTTCCCTTCAAAGTACTGTTTCCACCGTGCTTTTGATGGAGTTTTTACCGCCCTGGAAAAGCTGGCGGATGGCCGGGTTGCAATGGGGTGGGCGCTACATTGTCTTCCGTCTGGCTGTTGGCGGTGTTTGTTGCTACCTCCATGGCAGTCGCAGTGTTAAAGTGGCTGTATCTGTTGGCAGTTTCCGCCGTGGTCATGATTGCATTTTTGTTACCACCAGCCTGTTGGCGGTATTACCGCTGCTTTAACATCGACCTCCAGAGTTATAATGAGGGCCTATATTCTTTCTTAGTTCGCCCAAGCTCAGCACGAGCAGGCGGCCAAGGTGCTGACATGCATAATGATGCATTTTAATACAGTGATGCAGACCACCACATTAAAATGCGGTAGGCTAACACATGATGCATGGTACTTCGCTTTGGGCGGTCTACCGGGGTTGAGAAGGATGACAATTTCCATGTGACACCAATCTGGTGGCAAGGACGCCGAGCCCACAGTGGTATGAATGGCCTGCACAACATGTTTCCCTAGTTTGGACATGTAGCTTTAAAGAATTCCCCTGGAAGCCTATTCGAGCCCAAGGCCTTTCCTGGCTTAAACCTGCAGAGAGTTCTGCCTTCGTGATTTTTCCATCTAGTTGTGTGCGCACACCTTCCAATAGAGTTTGTAAAGACGTCTACGAAGTCTATTACCTGATCCCGTGGCAGCAGATTGTGCCTGGCATATACCGTCCGGAAAAATGTTTCAAACCTGTGCGCAATCTCGCAGGGTCTGTCACCAGGATGCCCTGACCATCTCAAATTTGTGAGGTAGTAACCCTTCAATTTACATTTAGACACAGCCTGTGAAGGAGTTTGCTTGACTTATTGCCCCATTGGTAAATTCTGCTCTGAGTTGCCCGCCAGGCCATTTTAGCTTCATCAAGAAGAAGTTTGCCATACTGCTGTTGCGCCAAGCCTAGTTGTAACTGCGATGCTCTGGCATCAACCCCACCGTCCATAGCCTCAAGATCACGTATTTGTGCCTCATGTGCCGGCTGAGCCGTCACATGGGTGGATACTCCGGTCCCAAAGCGAGCCCCACGATGATAGGGGAATGATCCGACAGTCCCTGCTCAAGGACGGCCACATCTAGAACTCTATGTGCTATGGGGACAAGAAAGTAGTCTAATTCGATTCTCATGTACGGCCATACTCTCCACGTTCTCTAGTGGTTGAAACCTATTAGGGCTACACTAAATCTGCAAAACTTGCCTGCCCTCTTTAATTGTGCCAACTCCTGAGGCTCCTTTTTCCATATGCGCAATGTGCAGAATCTGAGTCCTCCATACCTGAGGGCAGAATCTTAAAGTATGTTTTTAATGAGGGGGTAATCTTGAGACTCCTATCTCGTACACTCCCAGTTTTAACAGAGGGCTTATCCTTCCACCTACCTCCTCTGCTGGTAACTCTGGCTTGGTCTTTCTGTGCTTTATTATGGTTACTGAGGGATTCCGGTTCGCCAGGGCCCAGATTTCCTTTGTGCCCAATAGTCCTTCTACTAATCCTCAGGGAGTAGGTGATCCCAGATCTCTTTATCACACTCACCTCACCTTACCTTTTGTTTCCCCTCAACCCCCTATGTCCATACATAACACAGCTCTTTTCATCAACAAAAGTCACAAATTGTCCTGCAGTGAAAGGAAAAAACGAGTTACCTTCCCTTTGAACCGTCAATCGCTCTCCCCAGGGCCCTGTGCCACCTGTAATACCTATGCTGCTTGTGCTGGCCCTGCCATTGCTGCTCTTCCTACCGCCTCGAAATGAGATCCTCGAAGCCGCCTCCCTGCCGTGTAAAAACTCCACTGCTGCTCGCGCCCAGAGACTGGGTGGGGCTCGCTTCCCCCTCCGTGGATCCACCGCCACACTCCTCTCTGCCATCGAATGCGGCACAAGCGTAAAGGTATTTATTTTCTTTTGTTGTTTTCCTGTTGTTGCCGCTAGCAAGCCATTCTGTCTCCCGCCGCTTAAACACAGCCTTGCGCGATGCTTTCCATCTGGCCCAGTGCGGACGTCCTGCGGCCCGCTACCTACGCGGCTGCCATGTTTTCTCCCTCCCCCTCCCTCAAATCAAATGGGGGACAGTGGACCTCCTCGGTGTGCCTCGCTAGATGGTTTTGCGAGTAAAGGGTTGGGTAGGGAAGTGCAAATTTTGGAAATGGTGAAGGTGGATAAGGGTCCAAGGCTGGAGGGCGAGACTGAAGAGGCGAGATAGCAGATCCAAGGCCCTTGGACCAGTAGCCCATGGCCTCAGATTCCTGTTGGGGCACCTTTAAATTGCAAGGATGGGCAGCAGTGGGATTCAGCAGGAGAAGCACTTCCTAATCATCCCATTGCAGACATGTTAAAAGCCCTATCCCTGGAGGTTAAGGGTGGTTTTGAGACATCGATCAACAACCAGAAGGAGATAAGAGGTCTGTGTGAGACCCTTGGAGAGAAGATTGATGATCTCGCAGGGAGGACTGCTGCCCTGGAGGAACAGATGGGGGAGATGAAGTCTGTGATGGAAGTAAATAAGGTTGAAATCCCGAAGTTGAAATCTAATGAAGAGAGTGTTCTATCTAAACTTGAGGCGCTGGAGAATAACCAAAAAAGGTGGAATCTGAGGCTTCTAAGAGTCCCAGAGGGCATGGAAGGGACCGATTTGAAAGGGTTGGTAATCCGGTTAATTAAGCAGGGTGTGCAGATTGCAGACCCAACAGAAGACATTGCAAGAGATATCCAAAAAGTGCATAGGGACCCTTAGAGGAAAACTCCAAACAGAGGCAAGCCAGGAAAATACTGGTTACTTTTCACACATATTGACTTAAAGAGCGTATTTTGGTAGAAGCTCTGAAACAGAAGCCGTTAGCAGTGGAAGGAGTCAGGTTTGAAATCAGGTCCGACCTGTCGAGTGTAACTCTAAATAGACAATGGGAGCTGGGAAAAAGGATGGAGGTTTTGAAAGAATTGGGGGCTATGGCCCAGCTGAAGTTCTCAGCTTCTTTGAGAGTTATGGTTAATAATAAAATGTATAACTTTAAGGACTGGAGGGAGGTGGATGACCTGATCAAGACATTAAGTAAAGCCGGCTAGCATGACCAGAGGCTGGGGCGAGTTTTTTTTCTGGCAAATAATGGCCCAGTGGCGGACTCCCCAGGGCGAGATTATCACCCAGTTAAAGAGACAGAATGGGTTTTCCCAGGGATTCAGGGGTAGGGGTGAGGGTTGAGGAGGGGTTGAGAAGTGGAGGTGGAGGGTGTGAACACTGGGTGGGGGTGCAAAGGGTAAAAAATAAAAAAAACAGAACGTCTTCATCCAGGAGAGTATTGGCAGAACATAGTGGGGTTTACCAGTGGCATTTAAAAGCAGAATACAGATGGCAGGGGTAAATGAATTAAAACTCCTATCTTGGAATGTCAATGGTTTAAGAGTAAGGAACAGGCAAAGAAGACTGATGCAGTATTTAAGAGACACTCAGGCAAATGTTTTTATCTTGCAAGAGACTCACCTGTCAAATGAGGAATGTATTGAATTATTTAAGTACTGCGCAGGCTGGGGGGAGTAAGGGTGTGGCTATTTTAGTTAGAGACCACCCCAACATCTCCTTTCAGTGCGGGCGAGTGGATAAGGCAGGTAGATCGGCAATTGGAAGGCTGATGGCGTTTGAGGATGCATTTACTTTGGTAGGCTTTTATGGACCTAACAGAGATGACCCCTCACCTTTGTTGGATCTCTTCCATCATTTGTTGCAATATCCCGATCCTATAATATGGATGGGAGATTTTAATGTGGTGTTGAACTATAATTTAGATAGGTCTTCAGGTAGTAGGGCAAGAACTAACGAAAAAACTTCAATTTATTTTTAACGCAGTACCTTTAAAATATAACAAAGAGTGGCTGGACAACTGCAGGGCAAAATCAATAGCTTTATTTGGGCTTCCAAGGGTGTACGTATCTCATGGAAGAAATTGAGAAGGAAGAAGGAGAAAGGGGGGATAGCGATCCCTGACCTTCATCTCTATGCCTGGGCGATCTTTATGAAAAATATTAGGGGGGGGTAATGAATAGTACTGGTTCTACAGAGTTGGCACAGATCCTTAAAGAAATGATGGAGTTTAATCATGGAATGCAAGGAAATTTTCTCTACAAATTTGGGGACCCCAAATATTTTTAGAAAGTTAGATTTAAAATTATGCAGGATGCTGCAAAGCAGTGGTTCGCAATTAGGAAGGCCACTAACTGGCCATACTATAGTAAATAGGCACCTCTGCTGGATTCCCCGGGCTCACCAGAATGGGCTAAAGACATCCTAGTTTAACCATTGAAAGAGGCAAGATTTGCGTGTTGGGGGCAACTGTTCAACGACGGGAAGTTGATACCGTATGAAGATCTTGATGTGGCCACAGAGGGCAACCTAGCTAGATTTAAGTACATTCAAATAGTAAGTTGGGAGAAGAGTGTGAAGGAGAAAATAGGTGATTCAAATGAGATAGAAGATTTACTCTGTCAGAGTAAATCCCAGATTAAAGAGCTGGCGAGGTGGTACTGGGCACTGGTGGAAGTTATAGATGGAGAATTCAATATGCCAGAGGAGATTTGGAAGGAGTGACTCCCAGGATTGCAGATCAAAGATCTATGGCAAGTATCCACAGTTAAACCTGCCCATTTAAGAAGGAACCATCTGTTTTCAATTCACAGAGCATTTTGGACCCCAGTGAAGCTATCTAGATGTACACAAGGCAACTTGATCACCTGTAAGAAGTGCAGTTTGGGCTTGGCAGACAATGGGCATATGTTTTGGGAGTGCCCCCAGCTATCCCAGTTCTGGAAAGAGGTGGGAGAGACAATTAATGACATTTTATCGATTACCTGCCAGGTAAGCCTCCCATTGGTTATTTGTGGAAGCCTCCCTGACTCAACAGGGCTGAGTAGGAATGATGCTAAACTGCTTTTTTATATGATGCTGCTGGAGGAAGGTATGCAGGAAGTGGATCAGCACCTCCCATCCTATTTATACTCAATGGATAGACGCCTTGGTGTATAAATTTATTTTGGATTAAGGAGCTAGCAAGAAGGAAAGCAAGAGAAATACGTTTTGGGGTCCATTAAAAAGGTGGTTGGAAAGAAAATATCCTGACATCCCATGATTACACTCACAGCTGGTCTCAGAAGGGCTCTGGAGGAAAGCCACTAAAGGTAAAACTAGAGACCTGGATATTCCCAGATGGGATCCTGCAATGGTAGCTCGCTCTGAGGTCAATTAACCTTTAGGAGAAGGCCCCTAGGATGACATCTGGTTTGTCATATGGTTGTATGAATACACAAAAAAAAGAAAGTAGTCTAAGTGAGAGAGGAACCATGTGTTGCCGAGAGGTACATGTAACCAGGGTGTGTCGTATACTGTGTTCTCCACAGGTCCGACAACCCCACGGCCCTAGCTGTGGGGGATAATTTGTTCTTGGTAAGTCCAGGCCTTCCCGGCATGTGTACTGCTTCTGTCTATATGCATGTCCATAACATCATTCCAATCCCCTCCAAGCACCACAAGGCTCTCAGGGATTTGTCCCCATACTTGTATCACGCTGTCAATGATGGACTAGCCTAGAGGAGGCGGGGCATGAATACTGCATAAAGTGAGAGATTCATTATAAAGTGTATCTGTCCAACCTGTCTTTCCAGGTTTGCGTCATGTGAAAGAGGACCATTTTTTGAATGGGAATGCTGGTGCCTCTAGAGCCTCACGTAAACCCTGAATGATGCACTTGATTATAGCTATAAAGGGCCAGGCATGGAGCCTTGGAGCCTATGAGGTGAGTCTCCTACAACATTAGAATGTGTGCCCCTGCTTTCTTTGCATACTTGAGGACCGCTCCTCGTTTGACCCTGTCCAGGATACCTCTGACACTCCAGGACCTGATGCAGAGACAGCCAGATTGACCTTTGTAGGAAAGTACCTCTTTTGACATGGTTAGCTCTCACTTTGTGCCGGTATGTGTGTGGTTTCAAAGTTGTTAGTGCCCAAGGTTCCTGCTAACCAGGTTCCCCGGGCCACATATCTTTCCAAAAACTGTTGTGATGCATTGGCACAGTTGGCAACACCTTTGGCTGCCACTAGAAGTCCCTAGTGTATGGTACTTAGGTACCTAAGGCATGGGGTACTAAGGGTAGGCCCCTGGGGGCAGCAGCACAGATTGTGCCACCCTCAGGGTCCATGCATCCAAGTGCACCCAGCACTGCCAGTGCAGGCTGAGTGCACTGGTGCAATACTAAAATGCAAAACTGACATGGCACACAGCCTGTGTGAACTGTCCACCACACACTGCATGCAATTTATGTAGGCCACCCTTCTGGCAGGCCTTCCAACCCTTAGGCAGGGTGCACCATAATGCATGTGTGGGCATAGATGCATGAGCAATATGCCCCTACTGCGACCTTGCCAAACCTGGGACATAGTAAGTGATCAGAGAAGGCATTTGAATGCATGTGCTGGACAATGGTCAGTCCGAGTTTCACAGCTACATGATGGCCACTCTGAACCCTGGGTTGTTTGGAATCAAACAACTCAAAACAATAAATCTGAACTGGTACCAGTACTGGATTTGTCGTACAATGTACCCAGGGGCCACTTTAGTGGTGCTCCCTGCAAAAGCTAACTAACACTGGCATGGTTGCTGGCCGGTCACACCCACCCTGCCACCACCAGACAAGATTCTGTAACCCTGGGGTGAGAGCCCTTGCTTTCTGGGTTTGGAAAACAAAGCCATTCCTGGGCATAGGTGTTACACCTCCTCCCTCAGAAATGTGCACTGTCCTACTAGCCAGCTTCAAAGGGATGGACGCCTTTGAAACTTGACCCCCACCCCTGCTGCTAGGAGCAGGTGGCCGTCCCTGTTTCAAACCCCCACTTTTGGCAGAAGCAACAGCAGGAAAATGCACAAAGGACAGGAGGAGTGGCCACCCCTAGCCTGCACAACTGCTAAGGTGTTGCATGCGAGTTGACCTCTCCATTTCATTTTCCTCCATCTTGCATTGTAGGAAAATAGCCAATCAGGGATAGAGAAGGGACCTCTGCCCACAGGAAGTGGTCACATAGTGGGTTCAGCCACCCTAAGGTAAATTATCCATTGGTCACTACTAGGGACTCCCCTAAACGCCCACTAACTGCATTATTTAGTGGGCACCCCTAGACCTGCAGATCAGATTCCAAGGACACAAGAAGACCAGCAACAAAGAAGACCCCGGCTTGAGAACTGCATTCCCACTGCACAAAGAAAAAAGCACCAAATCCTGCCTGCTGCACTCAGGACTCAACAATTGCCACTGTGGGGAGAACCAGCTATGCTCTAAGGGTCCCTCATCCCCTGTGACACCTATACTCCAAGGAGACCCACTGGACTCACCTGGAAGTCTGCCTGTGCATTACTTTTCCAATTGGTCCCCAGCAGTGGTCTTGAACCAGGTCCAAGGACATTTCAGCAGCTGCTCCCGCTGAAACTGGCTGAGCTGCCTGAACTTCCTCGGGTGGTCCACAGGAGATCTGGACGACCTCAACCTAAAAACGAAAGGAGACATTAGGAAACACATTGCCTGATTTTATATGCATTTTTTAAGGTTTCTCCAATTGATTCCCATGGTGTGTAATTACGCACAAAAAAAATATTTTTGCTAAACTTTGAAAAATCAAAACTTAAAAAGTACTTACCTAATTTTGATGATCTTTGTCTTAAAATTTTATAAAAATCTGAAAATGTTTGTTAATCGGTTTTGAGTTATTCTTTTGAGTGTATATTCATATTTATTGATACTGTGAGTACAACAAATTAGAACCTCTCCAAGATTGGCCTAACTGCTCGACCAAGCTACCATACAAATTAGAGCATTAGGTGGTCTATTTTTTACCTCTGTAAACCAAGGTGGGGTTTCTTGTACTCTCTGCATAGTGCACATCATTTTTTACACTATATATAGAGAGCCAGTCTTCCTCAACCTTCATGCCCCATCGTGATCAGAATGATGCCTCAGAAATGTGTAAAGCGGGTATGAAGCGAGCAGAGGCGTGTTCATGTGGTGGGACTGTTATGGAAACTGAAAAACTCTAACAGGAACATCCCAACCATACCCCTTCCCCAATACTTCAGCAACAAGAAAGTATCTATAGCAGATCTCGACATGAGGAACCCCTAATGGGGGCACTCCCCACCCAAGCCCAATTGATTGCTACACCCCACAAAGAGCCTCAACAATCTGTAAGTGGATACCATTTCAGGGAGTGGTGGTCAGAATCAGCTGTCACACTGCATATGGAGAACTGCCACCAGTGGTGGAATGCAACACCCTGTAACATGTTTATAGTCCAACATACCAATTCCCCCCTTTCCCTTCCCCTCTTTTTTAGGGAGGGGGTTACGCCCCGCCTCCACCCCAAACCCTGTTTCAGGCCATAAAGTCTTGCTTGGTGCTGCACCAGGACAAGCGGGATCTGTTCCGCCGCTGATTGGTAGTCTATCGGTCAAACAGCTGTGGAACCCTGCCAGGAGTCTGAATTCCTGTGTGGCGGAGTGTGCAGCGGTAGTTTCATTTGTTCAGCGAAAAACCTCCTCTGGGAATACAAAGAAGTGTGTTTGTGATTCGAAAACAACACTCAAATGAGCAGGATAAAGTAGCATATAGGGCAGTTTGAGTTCACAAAGTCTCTGCTTGGCAGTGACAAAGGACTGCCGCTCTTGCTCAACCATCCTGGTGTAGTCAGAGAAGATCAAGATGTGTGCTTCCTGATTAATTAGCTTAGGCTGTGATTGTGCATACCCGAGTATTGCATCCCTGTCCAGATAGTTCAGGATCCTGGCAATAATAGGTAGCGGACCACGAAGCATGCAGGTAAGGTCTCTGCTGTAATCACCATGTGCAACCATTTTGTGATGAAGGGGTCTGCTGCACTCATCTTTCAGCGTACTCAATGAAGAGCACCAATTCCTTGGCCACCGCCTCAAGTTTCTGGACTTTCCATTGTAAGATGGCCACTGAATCCTCAACTCCTGAAACCTGCGTCTCTGCCTCAGTTATCCAGTCTACTGCCTTCCTTAGATCCTGACAAAGCAGTGTCACCTCATTGAGTGATGACTGCCAGGAAAGCTGTGTTATCTGGGTTCAGCGAGCTCGGCTCATTGGGTCTGGGCCCCTGCAAGGGACCCCTGTGTTGGGCAAACTTATCTATTGTGATCTGCTTTGCCCCTGCAGGTTGCTTGCCTTTGGTCATGATCGCAGTTTGTGGTTCATGATTGCGAGCCATGAGACCCGTCAGGCCCCTAGGGGTCCACGGGGCGGCACAAGCAGTCTCACATACACCATAAATTAGCAAACGATCATGTGGAACCCACCAAATGCTCCACGAAGTCACAGATGTCTCCGCTCCACTGCCGGCTGCCCTGTGCCAGCTACGGCTGGTCAGAAAAGTACTTTTGCTCCACACACACATGCATCACATCTTTCGTGGACATGGTGTACGGGGAGGGGGAGGTGAGGCTAAGGATCTGGGTCAAAATCCTTTCTGCCTTTACATAACCAGTGTTTGCAGGACACTTTGGGCATCCTCTGCTATTAAACATATGTTAAAGCAATCTAGCAATAAAGAGGAAGTCAGGGGTATGCCGAGCACAGCAAGTCCACTGAGCAATTGGAGAACATTTCGGAAACAAGTCAGGATGATCATGTGAAATCGACAGCCATCTTGAATGACAAGGGTACAAATGTCCCACCCACCTCAACACACCTTGCTAGGACATCGCATTAGGAGAGAATCGCTATTAACACCAAACCAGAGGGAATTCACCACAGCTGTTGCAGGACTCAGAGAGACAGAAAACCTGGAAGAAAACCAAGCAAGCTAGCAAAGCGAGCTATTGAAGCGTGCTAGAGAGGGATGAATGAAAGAAAGCCAAGCAAGATAAAACAAAGCATCTAGCGAAGTGCGCTTGAGACGCAAACATGAAAATTCGTAAACGACAATAAACTGCAAGGGTGCGTGAGAATAAGACTTTTGAAAGATTTGCAATAATTGCACTAGTGTAAAAGACACTTTCAATGGTTTAACCTTAGCAATTGTTTCAAGATACTGGAAAAAAAAAACTAAGTTGAAAATCCGTAACTAACCTCGAAAGTCTGAATCCCAAGCAAGCCTGAGCAAGTTGACAGAATAAAGTACCTTAAAGGGAAATCTTTTGAAGGTAATAACCCAAGTACTAGTAGGTAACAAACTAGGTAAAGACTTGTGGTGTTAAAATACATGTTGCTATAAACTATAATTGGTAGACTGAGTCCAGATGCAAGAATTCATCTGTTTGTTTTCACAGGCTCAGCACGAGAACACTCGTCGCCAATGTGAAGAATACACCGTGTACAAAGATGTTCAAACGCAGGATTTTCTTTATTTCTTCAAGTACGAAGTCCACATTAAAACTCCAGCCTCCACCTTCACCGGCTCCCTGCAACTGCCCAGAATGTTAATGAACATTCCAGCCAGATGCAAAGCCAGGAGCAGGGGAAAATGGAAAGAACCATCACTCAAGAAGGGAAGGGAGGAGAGGAAATAAATAACCAGGGAAACATAGAAATATATAAACAATAAACAAAGAGAATTTACAATAAATTTACAATAAGCAAAACAATGTTGAAATTAAACAATACCACAATATTCTTTTTTTTTTTAAACTTCAAATTCACTGAAAATATCAAAGGTCAAGGTAATGGTATAGTTGGGTGTAATAAAAATTTGTTTTAGATGAAACAAAACCTTAGAAATTAACTGAAAAAAACTAAGTTTAAAATAACATTATAGTTAGGTGAATTTGTCAGTCACAACTTTAATGTTTTGAGCTGAAGAAAACACAAAAATTTGCCAATCACAGTTAGCAGCACTAGCTATAAAGTGTGCTTATAACCTCACGTATGACATCACCCATGACATGTTCTATGACATAATTTATAACATCACTGATGACATACCAAATTACATCTTTTATTAAGAGAGAATACATAACAGGTGACTGGGGCATATGGAGGTTCTGGTGACATTTATATACCACGAGGCCAAAGTGTGAGTGATTTGTACACATCACCTGAATGAAAAGTTGGCAATACAGTACCATAATACACATGCTATTTATATTTTTGTATTATTATTTTTTATGTTCCATCAATTATTTGATTTTAGTATTCCTTAGAAAGATTTAAGTGTCATCCATTTAGTATTCATTGTTTGTCTGAAACTGCAGCTATGTCTGTCAGTGTTTTGAGAAATGTGTGCTTTTATTTGCGAATGTAAAGTGCAATGTATGGAAATAAAAAATTTGTATTTTAAAAGATATTGGTAGATGTGTGTCTCTTCCAGGCTCAACAATAAGCAGAGACTATGTAGCAGTTTAAAAAATTATTAGATTTATTATTCAATTCATTTGGTATGTACAGTCATTGAAATTGAAGTTCTCACTTAATTCTCAGATCTTCTTTTATTTCGTGCTTTAACTAGGATGAACAGTCATGTTCTTCAGGCAGGCAGTGATGTGGCAGCTCCACCTCAAGTCCGCTCTGAGCAAACAAAGGTAAGTGTTAATGAAGATATATCTCAAGAGACTCTATCAGCAAAAACAACTCCCTTAATAGGTTTGCTCTCTTGTCCTCCTCTAATTGTTGCTTTCTAACTGTCTTAGAATCTTCTTACTTCTCTAACTCCCCTTTCTCATTTAGGACCAACCTCCCAGGGAACTCAGCTCTCTAGACGTGTATTCTTGGTAAACTTATTATTCGTATTTCATAGTTCCAGACTAGTTTGGAATATACTCAGGAAATTTGTAAGGCAGGGTACTCTCTGGAGCCTTAGTGTGCCATCATTCAAAAGAAACTCTCTTGTTATATCTCACAAGTGAAATGAAGAAAAAATACAAACAGTGCCAGCATTCAACCTCCTGTCACAGTGTAAACATCGCTCCCATTTAGCCTGCATGCCATCTGATCCCACACTCCAGTCCTGTATAGTTGCTCTGTTACAGGCTACAAATCTGCAAGGCCACGGTTCTCTCCGGAACTATGGTAGTTTTTTTTCACTTGGGGTGGAGTGCCAGTGTCCACACAGCAGCAGCTCCTGATTGGAAGCTCTCTCGCTTGTGATGCTTTCTTGCCCTGGCTAGACCCTCCCAACGAGTTCAGCTGCTATTGAGGCTGAACGTGCTGGCTTGTGACGGGATCCTCAGAGGTCTGCTGTCAGGGCCGGCTTTAGGACTTTATTTTGGCACCCCCACCCCATGACCTCCTCCTTGGTTTAACTCACTACCACCCGGCATCTCTCCATCACTCCCCTTTCACATACATTCATGTGTTGCAAAGCATTTGTAAAGTCTGGCTTTACTAATCCACTCAGCTATCCACATAAAATATAGGGGCATATTTAAAAGCCCCTAGCGCCCTTTTAGCGCCACATTAGTCACTTTTTTTATGCTAATGTAGCGTTAGAAGGCCAGAAACGCTGTGCCATATTTAGAAAGTGGCACAATACATGCATTGTGTCACCTTGTAACCCTTTGAGCTACATTATGCCTGCGCCAAGCACAATGTATGCAAAGGTGGCATCTGCCCATTAAGGGGGGGGGGCAAAAAAATGGTACAAAGAAATCTGACAGTTTTTCCGGCATCTGACAGATTTCTTTGCGTCATTTTTTTTGCCACTTTTAATGCTTGCTCAGAGCAGGTGTTAAAAGGAGGCTTCCACTGGTTACACTGAGCCTCTGGGTGCTTTGCAGGATTAGCATCAACATTTTTTACGCTAATCCTGAAAAGCGCCTGACTAGCGTAAAAAATTCTGCCGCTAGTCCCCTAACTACCGCCATGATTTGCTGTATTTTAAATACAGCGCACACATGGCGGCGTTAGGGGGACGGTAAGGGGCACAAGAAAAGTGGCGCAGCACCATGTGCAGCGCCACTTTCTTCAAATATGCCCCAAAGGGACATATGGAAGAGCCTCTAGTGCCATTCTAATGCCACATTAGTGTAATTTTTTTATGCTGATGTGACGTTAGAAGGCCAAAAATGCTGTGCCATATTTACAAAGTGGCGCAATGCATGCATTGCACCACTTTGTAACCCTTTGCGCTACATTATGCCTGCGCCAGGCATAATGTATGCAAAGGGGGCATCCGCCCGTTAAGGGAGGGGAGAAATGGCACAAAGAAATCTGACATTTTTTCCGGCCCTTTTAACGGCTACTCAGAGCAGGCATTGAAAGGAGGCTTCCATTGGTTACAATGGGCCTCTGGGTGCTTTGCAGGATTACCACTGCTGACCAGTGCTAAGCAGTGCAGGTGCTCTGTACTCTAAAACATGATATCATTGGCTCCTCCACAATTAGCATATTTAATTATCTGTAAGTCCATAGTAAAGTGCACTATATGTGCCCAGGGCCTGTAAATGAAATGCTACTAGTGGGCCTGCAGCACTGATTGTGCCACCTAGTTCACTATCCTTTCAAACATGTCTCAGGCCTGCCACTGCAGAGCCTATGTGTGCAGTTTTAAACTGCCATTTCAGCCTTGCATGTATACTCACTTGCCAGGCCTAAACCTTCCTTTCTATTACATGTAAGTCACCCCTAAGGTAGTCCCTAGTCAACCCCAAAGGCAGGATGTAGTGTATTCAAAACGTTGGACATGCACTTTTAAGTTTAACATGTTCAGATAGTGAAAACCTCTTACATTATGTTTTCACTATTGCAAGGACTATCTCTCCCCATAGGATATAATTGGGATTACCTTAAATCATCTTTTAAGTGTCATTTCCAATTAGGAAGAGACAGATATATGGAGTTTGGTCTCCCTGAAGTCACAATTTAACATCACAATTTATGGTGAAGTCGAATTTTAAATTGTAGGTCTGAAAATGCCACTTTTAGAAAGTTGGCATTTTCTTACTTTAACCATTCTGTGCATCTACCTGTCTCTGAATACACATCTTGGGTGGATGATAGCTGGGCTTTGTGCATTCTCACTATACAGTTACACACAAAAGAAGCTTAGATGTGGCATTTGCATACTGATGGCCCATCACCAGACTGATGGGTCTTCCTGGGCTAGATGGGAGAGAAGAGCTGACACTTACTCCTGAATAGGGCTGTGTCTCTCCTTATACAAAGGGCTCCATAACCTTTCGTAGAGTGTCTTGAGCCAGGGAGGGCAGGACAGGGACCCTGTGGAGTTCCAAGTAAGGCCTGGAAGTTTCTCCCACCTTCCAGAACCTGGGGACCAAAGTATAAATACTGGACCCCAAACCACCCAAATCAGATCTCTACTGTAACCAAGGATACTTTCCCAGAAAGAAGGACTGCTGTGCTGCCAGGAGGGACTGCCACTCTGCAACTACATTGCTGGATTGGCCCACTGCTTGCTGTGATATAGGAGGGATTGCCACTTTGCTACTTGCTCTGCTGTGTTGGCCTGCTGCCTGCTGCTTCTGTTCTGCAGTGAGAAGGACTAGACGTGTTCTCTACATCCTTGCACCCAAGAGTCTCCAAGGGCTGGCCCTGCTTCACATTACGGAGGGCCTATGGGGGGAATAGGTATAAATGTTCCATCCTATTTTTGGGCCTTACCTTCGTCAAGCAGGATATAGCAAACACTAGAAGGTGGAGGCCCCGCCCCTGCTCGCAGCCTGGAAACAGGGGATGGACCCATGCCTGGGGCTGGAGGTGTTTGTGTATAAATCCCTGGGCTGCCCGCAAAAACATCATAAGATCTAGCAGCGATTGGATGATTACAGGGGAATTCTTCTGGAACCAATACACCCCCATCGTTCTGGGACCGACGATAACATTTAACCCTAAGTTTGAGAGATGGAGGTGGGATTCCCGAGCTTTGATGATCAAGCATTGGTTGATGAGGGGATGGTTTAAGGGATGGGGAATGGGGAGGGGTGAGCGGCGCAATTTGTATTTCTAACTGTTCTTCCTTTATGTTCTTTGATATCTACACATGCTTGAAATTATCATTGACTCGTGTCAGGACCTTCTGGATCTCTTTATGGCTTATATGTGTATAAAAACCTAATAAAATCGGTTTTTAAAAAATAAGAGTCTCCAAAGGCTTGCTGGCTTGCCCTCTATTCTTCAGCAGCCTCAGGGGCATCAAAGAGTGCTTGCAACTCTCCTAGTGCTGCTGGACTCTGCCATCCTTGTGTCCTACCCTTGCCTGAGGTGCCCCCTCCAGTCCTGGGCCTCTGAAGTGGGTTCTGCAGCTGCAAAATGAAAAAAGTGATGCATTACCCTTTGTACGGTGAAAATGTGATGTTTTGCCTCAAGGAAACAATGCATCACATCTACAGCTACAAGCTAAAGAATCAGTGCATCGCTCTGAGTGCAGCATCGCATCCCCATTGACGCAGTGGCTACCCAATGACAATGCTCTGCGTAGCCTGCTGATGATGCATCGCTTCCACTTTCACGTAGCCTGATGACGACGCATCAACAGAGTGCAGCAGAAATATCGACACATCAACTTTCTCCCCCATCAATGCATTGCTCCAATGAAGGCACTTTTCAGCAGTGTCTGCGTGGGTTCTGTAGCCAGCCTACCTTCCATCACGGTCGGCTTGACTTTTGGATTTGCACCAGTCCCATGTGACCTCAAGTAACCTTTCTATCTTCCATAGGCTTCCATGCACTGTTTTCACATTTAGGGGCTCATAATTACCGCCATCTGCACATGGCGTCCAGACCGCCATATAATAATGCAGCCGAAACCCCATGGCGGAAAACACGGCCAACGGTAAGGCTGGCTGTGGCGCTGTTTTCCTATCCGCCAGGGCAGCGCTTCAAGCAGCGCTGCCCTTCGGAAAATGTACCCTGTTTCCCCCAGCCTTTCCCTGGCGGGTTCCCCCGCCAGGGAAAGGCTGGTGGAAGGGGTGCTCTGGCGCCCCCCTGGGGGCCCCTGCACTGCTCATGCACTTGGCATGGGCAGTGCAGGGCCCCCCATGTAGTGCCCGTCACGCATGTCACGTCACTGCTGCACCGTCCACACAGCAGCATTAACGGCGGCTCTGTGTGAAGCCGCCGGCAATGTCCCCGGCCGTGCATTTTGCTGGGCCAGCGGGCGGAAACAATGCTTCCGCCCGCCGGCCCAGCAGAATGTTCTTAATGCGGCCAGCGAGGTGCCAGGGGGCTGGCGGTCAGTGAAATGACCGCCAGCATGAACACGGCGGTCAACACCGCCGTGTTCATAATGACCCCCTTAATCTTTAAAAGTTCATATCTCGATGAATTGGATTTTTGTTGTTTTGATCTTGTTTTAATCAGATAAATATTATTTTCTAACCTGGTGTTGAGTCTTTTTGTGGTGTCTTTAACTGTATTACTATAATTAAGTGTTGTACAAATACTTTACACATTGCCTTTTAAGCTAAGCCTGACTGCTTTGTGCCAATCTACCAGGGGGTGAGCACAGGTTAATTTAGGGTGGGTATCTGACTTACCCTGACTAGGATTATGGTCCCTACTTGGACAGGATGCATACCTCTGTCAGCTAGAGACCCAATTTCTAACACAAACTATTAATTCACTTTTAACCTTTGTTTTTTTGGGTAACTTTTTAAGATGAAGTAAAGTTGTATTTATTACTATTCGTAACCATGCCAACCTCCCACTGTACACAGCTTTTGGCTGTGCAAGGCATGAGTTTGGCCGCAGGGCCAGGCGTACAACCAGGACATGCAATAACCCTCTATGCATCTAGCCAACCGAACGCTGTGGAGGGGTGGGGGCTCAAGGCCTGGTCTTCTTTTTGTAATTGTTTTCCTGATCCTGTGGGACTGTTTCTGTGGAAGAGGGGCATGCTGGCATTGCGGCACCCCAAAAAAGCAAACTTTTTAAAAATTTGACCCAGAGAGGGCATCCCTCTGAGAGCCCCCCTCCACAAGGTCCAGTGTACCCATACTTTGCCCCATATACCTTATTTTCTTTTAAGGACACAGGGATGACTCTCTGAGTCCTGTAATGGCAACAATAACACACCATTTCATGCTGCGGCCAGAAACTCAAAGGGGGAGTCCTGCGGGACTCGCAGTAGCTTCTTACTCCCATGGAATCAAGTCCTCCTTCATTCATAATCTTAGGAGTCCTGTCAGTGAAAAAGCTCTGCAGAATCGGTGGGTGGCACCCGGAAACAATGAAATACTTTCCATATTTTACAGTTGCTTGTGAAATATGGGTATCCCACAGGATATGTAGTCACACTACTCGGATTCCTTGCAACCAATGACCAGCGGAACCACCAGAATATTATTCAGCTGCATCAATTCATCTTCTTTTAAAAGTAGAAATGTTATCATACTTTGGCAGAACAATCATAAAACTAACCACAGCCGACGAGTTTTGGCATGACGCCTTCAACCAGGCCTATGCGTCCTCTGTGACAGGCGCCATTATAACATCGCCCTTCCCCCATTTCTTCAGCCCAGAACACTAGACAACCAACCCATATCATTGCATGGCTAAATTTGTCCTTCATTTTGTTGCCAGACACACAGCCCCTTCAATATTATTTGTACACCAGAGTGTTACATAAACCCATTTAAAGTGACATGCACATCTTGAAATAAAATAACATTTCAAACATCCTATGAACATTCCTGAGATCAAAAACGAATTCATATGTATACACATTTTCAATTGTCCAGAGATCAGAACATGTGTTCCTAAAGGAAAAACGTCTCATCAACAATTTTTAACAATCACATGATATTTCTCTTTCCCTAACCATTGGGACCCAACCTGTCCACTCCATTTTCTCATATAATATTGAAGTATACAGCTAAACACCCCAAAATCTTTTCAAATGTGTATACTCCATACATTAATACATCATGAATCATCCAATACATCATTCTATTTACTTAATCGCTAGTGGGTAGTTATAGTTAGGACCTAGTTTCCATAGGAAAAGAGTTTTTTTTTTGCCAATAACTTTGACGCCGTTTGAAGGATCTTCACAACACTTTCAAAACTAGAATGACAGTCAGTTCAGCTGCAGTGTTGAAAGTTTTTGGGACGATTCATCAAGCAGGGGGCGAGAAAAAGGCAGAGGTTCCAAAGCGCATTTTCCACATGCATTTACCCATATGGTCTTTAGACATAACTTCAGCCCGAACAGCTGAACGGAATTACACCAAATTTGGCAGGAAGCTAGATCTTGGTGCTTTTTGTTATTTGGTTGAAATCCGTTCAGTAGTTTTGGAGTTAATAAAGGAAAAAAGATATAGATATCTGGGCGGAACCTAAAAACAGATTTCATGGTGAGACCTGATAGGCTGTCAGCACTTCAACCAGGGAGTGCTGGGAGCCGTCTTGGGACCAATATGCATGATATCACCCACTGAAATGCATTGTAGTGAACGGCAGATTTTGAGGATAACAAAAAGGAGAAGGGGTGATAACAGATGTTAGTTAGAGTATAAATCATTTGTTGATGGTACTATAGTAATTTTAGGAATTGTCATGTGTTCTAAGGTGATTTTACCCTGTGAAACGGCCTTCTGTCGGGATTTTTATGAATTATGTTGGATAAAAACTGTTTTCTCATGATTCTCCCATAGAAGTTATAGGAGGTGCTCCAAAAGCTAAAATGAGAGCATATTTCCTGTAATTCCACGTCAGGACCGGAGGCAAGGATTATGCATTTCTACTTCACTTTATTTAATCAGGAAGTTCAAAGGTTATCATAAACAAAAAGCACAACACTAAATATCCCATGGATTATAACAACGGTATCCATGGCAACCTCTATCCAATCCTGGTCCAGTCCAACAGTCTATATATATTAACTGCTCCCCGAGTCCTTCCTCGACTTCACTGTGGGGGGCTAAATTCAAGCCCCATCAGTCTGATTTGGTATCATATTCTACGGGAAAAACACATTTATGTTGAATCCGTCCTCTTCCTGTTATCATACATGAGAAAAATACTTATAACCCATAACATTATGAAACACCATCTGTAAAGTGAGATCACCTTTCCACCAACATGACAAATTCAAAGCATCATCAATGTTCATCTACCAGTTGAAGACATTAACAACATATTTTTTGCTCATCATATATATGTGGAAAACCATTACTACCTCTAAATAACTACCCTTACTCATTGCCATCCAAAAGAGTGGGAGATACATCTCTAATATGTTAGGTGGGCTAATCCTCGCATCTGTGTCCTTAATTGGACTATACTGTCAGATTAACAGCGTTTGTAAAAGCAGAGCACACGATTGGACCATGGTGTCTTTTGTGTTTTGTCCCCTGGTAATCTTCTAATGGAAGTGATATATTTTGTTGGGGGAAAGTGACATTGGGAGGAGAACCTAAATGCAAACATGAAAAGATTACAGAGTGTCACATCCTCGTTATACAAAACCCCACAGCAACTCTGAAGGATGGTGCTGTCCTTTTTTATACTGCAGCCCATGCCCTAGCCCCTTCTCCAGCTCTTTGTTTATCTTTATTTCACAATCACCCTACAAACCTAGCATCTCTTCTATACCACCTCTCTCCACGCATTGTAACCTTTCATGGTCAAATTTTGCTACTCCTCTGCAACTCTTCATAGGGGCATTTTTCCACAGCCCCTGCATTCCTTCGTTGTTCTCAACAGGATTGCAACAAGCCTCCATAACTTCTCCACAGCCCCTGCATCTCATCAGTCACCTTTCTCTACAGCCTCTGCATCTCTTCACTCTCCCATCATTCCATCATTAGGATTTTTATAATTTCTTCTTGCCCTATCTGTGTACAGACCCTATCTCTTCACTGGTACAACTATCCACAGCTCACATATTTATATATAAAAGAGAGAAACACAGAGAGAAAACTGTGGAAAAATGAGACATCAGGCCTTATTTCGAGTTTGGCAGACTATGTACTCTGCAACAAATGTGGTGGAGTACCCTGCCCACCAAACTACTCGATTGTCCCCTCTATATCGTGTTGGCCAAACTATAATGTTTCTGTTAACAGAGCCTCAACTGGCTCCACCATCAGAAACCTTAGCTTGATGGATGGTCCCTTACACATCAGGTCATCAGTCCAAGCACCTCAGTCCATCCACCATATTTAGGGTGAACCTCTACAAACCTTTTTCCTGTTCAGGACCAGTTCTGAATACAAAAACACAGAAATCACCCCCACACTCTGGGAAAAAATGTCCACTGTGTCAGACACAGTGGGCATTTGTTTGCTTTTTAAGAAACAAATCTGTACAGGAGCATTGAACATGGCACTTGTATAGCAAACCTACATTGCATCAATGGAGCTGCCTTGTGGCAGCTGCACTAAAGGCACAGAGCACTCTACCAGGCAGATGGAGATATTTAAATATGGTGAGCTGTAGTCTACCAGTGAATGGAGCACGTGCCTCCACTGCCCTGGCAGAACTGTGTTAAGCCCACCAGGGTCTAAACAGCCCAATGCATTCTGGGGTATTCATCTTGTTAAGTCTCTACTTAACTAATTAGATTAATGAAGTAAAACTAATTGATATTTAGGTGTAAAGTTCAAGACTGGATACAGTGTCCATAATGACCAGGTTTGAGGTGTTCACCCTATGAGTTGTTTAATCCTGGCTTAGGTGTTTATCCCAATTGTGTGCTCTTGGGCAATAACTTTTTGAACATATTCCTCTGCTCCCTTTTAGCAAAAACTGTGCATATTTACATTCCATTATAAAAAGCTACTAGCAACAGTCTGTTACAAAAATGGACGGGACACTACCTGGAAGAGAGGAACACTGCCCAGTCTCCTGGTATATCTACCAAAATGCAAAATGAGGGTGAATGTATGGCCTTTGGAACAAACAGACGAGTGTTGTTTCAAGTCTTCTACTTCAACAAATTGTCTGAGCCTATGAAAATCATACTCTCCCTGTGTCTTTGTCCACTAATTTTATATGTGAGTGTGAGGAAATAAGGTCTATTATATGAGGGGAATGGGGGACCTCTCCATGTAATAAACTCACAAGCCTGTCTTGGGTCCACTCAAGACAGGCTGTAAAACCTTAGCTCAACGCTGGGGAGCTGTGAGCCATTAGGCTTTAACAAAGGAACAAGAGCGAAGCATTTAGAAGTACCAAAACAATTGAATGAGAAATAAATGTGATACAAAGGAAATCCAGCACCAATTCATAAAAATAGATATTATTTTTATGAATTTTTAGACACGAAAATTAACAAAATCCACAGAAGGGTTCCTGAGATATAAATTAAGCAAATCGTAAATCACAGCTTTTTACTCAAACTGCAAACAAGCTGTGGCAAGTACTGTGGTTAGTGTTCAGGTACTGTGGCCTGCTTTCTGTGACCAACTACGGCATGGAGTAAGTCAGAGGGGCCAGTAAGGCTTAGTAGGACCTTTATCTTGTAGTCAAAGTAGTCGCCTGTCCAGTTCCAGACTCTATGGGCAAATTGCCAATGGAATGGTCCTGATGCAAGACATACAGTATGCTGAAGATGCTGAGGATGCTGATCGAGTCGAAGGGAGTTCCTCCTGAAGCCACCCCTTAGTCCACAAGCACAGTGGAGTGTTTTTGGCCACAGAGGTCAGTGTCCTTTAAAGACCAGGTGAAGTCCGGACACAAAAAACAGTTGCCACAAGTCTACTGGTCTCCAGTCACAGTGAAACCAGTAGCTCCCTTTAACTGCAACTGGTGTCAGTTGTGGGCGACCAAACTGCACTTTGATAACTCTCATTGATACAGCAGACGTGGGTGCAACTTTTGAGTGTTGAGGCTCGCTTTCCTGGGCTACATTTCGGCGGACAGCTGTGAATAAATGATGATGGCTACCAAGGCACCATGGCAGATTCTTAAGCTTTTTTGGCCCCAAAGCTGTAACAGGTAGTTCGCCAACTGACTCTTGGAGTTGTCCTTTTCTGCCTGGGGCATAAGGGTTTTTTCCTTGAGCAGGGCAACACAGGCACAGTTCCCTTTTTGCTAGTCAAGGAGTAGCAGGTGTGGTCCGGTCTTTGGCACAGCCTTTGTCAGCCAGTCCTTCTTCTGCTCTTTCTCCAGCACAGATATGATCTGAGGTCTAGGTTACAGTGGTGCCACATTTATGCCAATAACTTGCCCTCTGAGGATGTGATGATAACTAGCCAATGGGCTACCATGTCCCTCCTGTCTGATGATGATGTCCTACAATGTGTTGCATCCAGCTATGCCAGAGTGCAATATTCTGCCCACTCCCAAGTTGGCAGAACCCTTCTCTTGGTGTGTAGAGCTTGGTAGCCCACTTTAGAGGTGTGGGTATCTGGGGACTACGGGATCACGGGAGAAACGCTTGCCTACTGTTTTCCCCTCTCTGACCCCAATGTCAACCTGTCTACCAGGAGAGGGGCTTGGCTAGGCTGACCAGCAAGATGGCCGTCACTGTGTGAGGCTCTGCTGGACCGGGGGCCTAATTCCTGCATTTCTCCCTGGGAGCGGCCATTTGGGTACTAAGCTTGGCAGGAGCGTGCCCCGTCGGCTGTGTAGAGGCTGTGAGCCGCCTCTGCGGGGGCTCGGGACGTCCGGTGGTGCTGGATATGCCTGGAGGCGAGAGCTGGGCCTGCGGCGCGGGAGATGCGCTCGGGCCTCAGAGGTGTGGTGGAGGCCTCGGCTTCCTTTCTGGTGGCCCCTGCTGGCTGGGCAGTACTGGAGGCAGACTTGTGGGTGGAGTGCGGCAACGGAATGCGGTTGTTCTCCCCTGAGGCCCGGTCGGCGGTTGGGGCGGACCGCGGGCTTCTGGTGGTGGCGGGGACTGCTCCATGTTGGTGCTAGCCCCCCCCTGTCCACATAATAGAGTCAGGACGAGTGTGGCCTGACTGGCTGCCACCGGGGACTGCATGATTGTGCCGCTTGGACTGCGGCAGGCATTTTGACTCCCCCCACCCATGGAAATGGACCTGGCTGCGTGAGAGGTGCGCGTGGGCCTGGCTGACTGCAGCCTCGAGCTGCTAATGTCTCCTGCTGCACACACTGCTGTGAACCCTGTGGCCTGGATCTGGGGTCTGATGGTGGCCTATGGGTTTAACTGACAGGCAACTTACTCTCCTCCAGGTTTGAGGCACCATAGGCTGTTAGGTCGGATCGCGTCCTCCTGGCGAGCTGGGTGGGCTGCAAGGCATGGGGGCTGCCTCCGGTGCTGTACTTTCCTGAGGCTGTCCATTCATTGGAGGAGCTGCTGCTGCCACACAGTGTAAGTCGACGTGTACCGACACCCCAGGTGTATGGAGTTGGCTGTGGTCTACCGGTGAGACCAGTGTGGTGACGTGTGGCGGAGGGCTGGACCATAGGTGTGGGCCGAGGGGCTCCGCTGACCGGCGGAGACCGGCTGATCCCAGAGATCTCTGAGCATGTGAAGTTGGCGCGTGGCTGCATTTTGGGTTGGAGGTGCGGCCTTTCTCCCTGGCTGTGACAAACTGGTGCCGCTAAAACAGAGGAGGTGACTGGTGCTGGCTGGTTGGGTGGATCTCGCCTTTTTTGGTATCTCCTTGCATCGGATTCGGCGCTGGTCTCTGGCTGCCAGTTCCACTGCGGAGCTGAAGATGGGAAAGGCCAATCAGAAATAGGTGAAGCTCACATTTGAGGGGGGTAAGAGGAAGGGCGGAGTGTCTTGCTCCCAGTCAGAGGAGACACTGGCTCAGGAGGGGCCCCGGTGACTTCTGTGAAGGCTATGTTCCTGGACCTCAAGAATAGCCTCGCTGGCATTGATGCTAAACTTGACCACCTGATGAGCAAATGGATCGCATTAAGGCTAGGGTGGATGATCACGATGCCTGGTTTGAACAACTGGAGGCGCGGACATCGGAGCTGGAGGATCAGCGCCGCAGAGACGGTGAACAATTGCTGCGCATGGAGCGAGTACTGGAAGTGATTCGTAATAAAAATGAGGACTTGGAAGCACAGTCGCGCCGCAATAACATTTGCATAGTAGGCCTCCCGGAATCGACGGACATGGGGCGGATGGAGGATTTTGTGTAGACCATGCTGTCTGACCTCTTTCCTGGAGAACTTTCCCGGTTCCTGGTGGTAGCGAGGGCTCACAGATCACTGGGCCCTCGCCCGCCGCCTGGTAAGCCGGTGCACCCTGTTATAGTGCGCTTGTTGAATTACCGGGATAGAGATACCATACTCCGGCTGGCGAGGGAACGGAGGCCGGTGATCCATAAGAACACTGAACTGAGTATATTTCCTGATTATACCCCTGGGGTGCAGGCTGCTCGTGGAGCATTCCTGCTGATTAAGAGCACTCTGAGCCAGACAGAAACTAGATACTCTCTAATTTACCCTGCAAAGTTGAGAGTGCAGCATGGGGGCAAATTGCATTTCTTCACGGATCCGAAACTGGTGGCCAGATTTGCCAAAACTGTTAAAAAAAAGGCATCATCTGGGAGTCCGAGGGCCCCTGGTGCAGAGAAAGATGCCCTAAGTGACAATGACTAATGGTACGTGCCGATGGTGGTTGGAGCTGTCTCTTTGGAGATTATGTGGAGGGTGCCATGTCACTGTGATACTTGTTTATATTGGCTGCTCTGTTGTTTAATTAGTTAGCGGGTCCCCTTGCCCCCCCGTCCCGTTCAGGATGGTGGTTTGGATGGCCTGGCTCACGCCCCTTGGATAAGTCCTCTAACAATCTACATTGTTGTATTCTGGGTTGTTGAATTGAGGGTGGGAAGGATTACTGCTTCGACCCGTTTGGGGGGTCAGCGTGGGTGGGGAGGTAACACGTTGGCTATGGTCTACTTCTTCTATTCTTTTCTCTCTTTCCTTACCTTTCTACATATATACGGTAGGCACCTATACTGAGATGCTGTGGATGGGTGGTTCGTTTGTCCGGCTATTGCGATGGTACGTGGAGACGTGACGACGGTGCGTTGTCTTACTTGGAATGTGCGTGGACTGAATGATGGGCGTAAGGTGCGGCTGCTGTCAGCTTATGTGAAGCATCATGGAATTGATATTTGCATGCTGCAGGAGACCCATTTAGTTGCAGCGACTGAGAATCGGCTGAAAGCTGGCTGGATCGGAGAATATCATGGAGCTGTGTTTTCACGCTATGCGAGAGGGGTAGCAATTCTGTTTCGGAGGGGCTGCAGTGGCGTACCCAGAGGGTAATTGTGGACCCTAAGGGCCGCTATGTTATGATGAGTGGCACCTTATTGCATAGAACTTGCAGACTTGTCTCGATTTATGGTCCTAAAACTGATGACCCTGAATTTTTCAGGGAGGTGTGGTGACTAATTGAATCATTGGGGAATGGGCCCTTGATATGGGGAGGGGACTTTAATGTGATCTTGGACCCGGCGGTGGACCGTGAAAGCTTGGCCAGGTTGTAGCACGTTGCGGCTGCCAGGGCCCTGTCCTCTGTAATGGCTGAGGGTGCTCTGGTGGACATATGCAGGGCAAAGCACGGGACCGCCAGGGAGGGCACCTGTGTTAACTATGTACATAACAGCTGGTCCCGTATTGATAGATGGCTGGGTACAAGGGATGTGGAACTCTGGACGCAGTCGGTCGAGCATATGGCGCGCACCTTGTCAGATCACTCGCCAGTTCTGTTGGAGCTGACGGTACCCGAGGGTCCTGGACGAGCATTCATGTGGCGCCTGCCACATGGTGCACTACGCGATCAGGTGTTTCAAGAGGAGGTTCGCGAGGCTATCACTCACTAACTAGAATTGTTGATCGGTGAACTCGGCTGGAAGTCTCTGGGAGGCTTTTAAGGTGGTGATTCGTAGTATATGCCTCTCAAAGCAGCTTGGCGTGTTGAGAATGTTGCGGCGTGATCTGGCAGACCAGGAGGCAAAGCTTATTGAAATGGAAAAACGTCTAGTTGTGGACTGGTCTGGGGATATATTGGCAGCTCTGAGAGGCACCATGTCGCAATATGAGGAGGCGGCGCTGCGTGAGATCTGCTTTTTGGGGAAACATGCCAGGGCGAGGAGATACGGGGAGGGTGGGAGGGCAGGCCGTATGCTGGCAAACGTGCTGCGTAAGCCTTGGGCCAGTAACTATATTGTTAAACTGAATAGCGCATCCGGCGAGCGGGTTGCTGGCACTAACGGGATCATGCGCGTCCTTACTGATTTTTTTGCGCCATTATATGCGGAACCTTCTGGGTTAGACCCTGAGGTGGCACAGGACTACTTCTCTGAGATTAGTTTGCTATGGTTTGACGAATCGCACAGGTCCTATCTAGATGTCCCATTTTCTGTGGATGATGTAAAACAGGCGATTCGTAGTCTGCCCGGTGACAGGGCACCTGGACTGGACGGCCTGACTCCTTCTTTTATAAGTAATACGCTGATATTTTGCCGCCATACCTCTTGGAGGTTTACGCAGAATCACTTGAGATGGGGGGGTTTTCCTACCACATTACGTGAGGCTTTGATTGTTACAATTCTGAAGCCTGGAAAGGATCTGTGTTGTTGAGACTCTTACCGACCGCTCTCCTTGATCAATATAGATAATAACATTTTGGCTAAGATGATAGCGGCTCGATTACAGCCTTTGCTTCCGAAGCTGGTGCTACTGGATCAGTCTAGTTTTATACCGGTCAACGTCGCATAATCTCCGTACGTATTTTGCTGTAGCGAGCACAATTGCCGCTGAGGATGATGCGGCGGAAATGTTTTTAGATGCCACCAAGGCTTTTGACTCCCTGGCGTGGATGTATATGTTTGCGCTGCTAGCTCAGGTAGGAATGAGCGTGAGGTTTGTCCAACTGATTCGCTTACTGTACTCAGAACCTTCAGAACTTTCAGCTCGGGTGCGAGTCAATGGCATTATCTCTGACCCCTTTTGGGTCGCACGGGGAACTCTGCAGGGCTGCCCACTTTCTCTGTTGCTTTTTGTGATAGCGATGGAGCCACTGGCGGTGCGCCTGAGACAGCATCATAATCATAGGGGACTGGCGTTTTGCCAACGCCCAATATTAATATCCATGTACGCAGATGACACTGCTTTGTATGTTCGCGAGCTGCGGCATCATCTTAATTCTTTGCTGGATGAAATAGTGTGTTTTGGTGCCCTCTCCGGGATTACGATCAACTGGTCCAAGTTGGTAGTGATGCCTCTCACTGCTGGAACGTCGCGGTCTTCCTCCAGATACCCCATTGGATGGGCTGATGGGCCGGTAGGGTACTTGGGCGTCTAGTTGTGCAGAGATGTAGAGACACTTTGGTCTGCAAATTATGGCTAAGCCATAGCAAGGCTGGAGGACAAGGTAGAGTTGTGGCTCTCGCTTACGGGTCGTATTGCAATAGCTAAAATGGTAGTTCTGCCTAAGATTTTATATTTGTTTGTTAACATACCTCTGGTTCTCACTGCAAGCTTTTTACAGAGACTTCGGTCTACGCTAATAAGGTTGGATTGGGCTGGAGGGCAGCCCAGAATTTCATGGGAAAAGCTGACACTCCCATTTGAGTTGGGCAGCCTCGCTGCCCTGGACTTAGAGCTCTACTTCCACTGTGAGCGTATTTTTGGCTCCGCCTATTAGGTATCTACCGCACCTTGCGCCGGAAAGTGGCACGGTGTGGCCGGACGGGTTGACGCTGGTGCTCGGGAACCTGTCTCGGCCTAGGCTGTGTGGAGTGGACACGGTGACCTGTACGGCACGGGCCTGGACTGTACTGTTGCGCCGGGCTGGTGTGCGCAAGCCTTTTACCCCGGCGATGTCGGTGTTAGATGTTGCAGATGTGCAGATGTTCTGGGATGCCCGTCTGCGTGAATTTCTCCGTGAATCTAATTTAACTACCCTGGGTGACTGGCTGAGGGGCGGTTTCTTGCCTTGGAGGTGGCACTGGGAGGTGGGCGTGATACAGCGATGAATCGGTTATATGTGCTTCGCATTGGTGCAATGCTTCGCACGCACTTCCCCTGTTTCTCAGAGGCTGCGACAACATGTCAGGCGCTGTAACTGATGTATACGGTGCAATCACCTCGCAAACTTATTACTAAGCTATATACTTGTATGCAGAACGAGATGGCCGAGACCGAGATAACTGCCAGGACGCGGTGGGAGATGGACATAGGTGAGGTCATACCTGCTGAGATGTGGCATAAATGCTGTGCGCATATGAGGGTGTTGTCTCCCAATTATAGGCTGCACCTTATTCATTTTAAATTTCGAAATCGCTTATATTATACACCCCGTAGCTTGCATGGTATGGGTCTGCTTGCGGATGCTTGTTGCGCCAGATGTGGAGCCCCGGATGCAGATTTTTTACATCTGGCGTGGAGCTGGGCTGACGTGCGTGCATACTGGATTGAGGTGCTGCAGATGATTGAGACGGTGACTGGTCTTGATCTGCCCTGTGCTCCTAAACTCATGCTGCTTGGCCATGTGGAGGAGATCCCCTTGGTGCATAGGAGGCTAGTGGTACTACTGTTGCTGTTGGCTAAGCGCAGAGTTGCGATGTGCTGGGGACGTAAGCGGGACTCTCATGGCTCTGAGTGGTTGCGTGATGCCTCGTTTTGTCAAGAACAATTAATGATATATTGGGAACTGATGCCTGAAGGGTCTTGGCCTAGGGATATATGGGCTCCACTGCGCTCTTTCTTAGAGTCTGACTTATGAAGACTGAGGATGGTGAGATGCACATCCTCATGAATACAGAAGATTAGAATCCTGTCTATGGCACCCCTTTCCCTTTGCTGATACACTGGTTGATGGGTGACTGCAATGGCCTTCTGTGTCTTTTCTTTCTTTCTCCCTCTTCTTTCTCTCTTCCTGTATTCTGTTGGTTCGTGTTCTATAGCCCTCTGGTTACAGCTCGGATTTTGTTTTTTATCCTTATATTAGTATACTTTTTAGTGGATCAGCCGGGTGGCCGCAGAAGATCGACACGTGTGACTGAGTTGGGGGCAGTTTGTTCCAATTAACTGCTATCTGATATGTTGATACATATATTTGCTTTTGGCTGCCGTTCATGCATATGTAAGAAATAAGCTTTGGCCACCCTAATGGGACGGGCTGGTTCTGTTTGTTATTAAAGCTCAATAAAAGAAATAAACAAAAAAAAAACCTGTCTACCAGAACAAAAAGAGCACCCCCTCTTCTCTTCACATCTCCAGCCTCACTCTCTCTTCCTCAGTATCCTTAGCCTCTTTGCCTGACCCTCCTATCTCCTGCACACATTTCTGCTTACCTCCCACCCCTCTCTCTTCTTCAACACCCCCTCTTCGAAACACAACCTCCTTTCTCTCTATCTCAACCTTGACTGTTTCCAGCTCAACCTCTTCTGTCAGCATTACCATCAATGTTGCTGCCTACGGGGTAATACTTTTGTGTATGTACAGGAAGCTTTAACTGTCTCTGCACAAGCAGTTGTGCTCTTGTGGTTATGCATAAGTGGACTTTGTAATCCTTCTGCCCTGTTCTTGCTCTCCGCTGGCAGCTCCCAGCATTTCAAACACCAACAGGACCAAGGCTCGGATTATACAGTGTGTGTATGCAGAAGATCTAGAAAGACATGGGAGACTGCATATTTTAAAGAAATTGTAAAGGTGTTACTATTAACTGAAATTGATCCGAACGCAGTGAGTAAATTTATGTTGCTGGTGTCTTTAGAACTTCTAATCTGCTTTTATTCGCCCTCTTTGATCACAAAGCAGATAACGCATGCGTGTGTGCGCGCAGCAATGTTTGAGTTTTTCTTGAGTAAGCGTTTCCCTGGCAACATTATAATCAGGAGCACGCTGTGACGCTTATGCATTTATTTGACTCTTTGTTGCTTAGCAACATTGTAAACAGAGGCGCATCATGACACTTCTGCTACGATTAACAAGGCTGCTTAGGAAAACGGCTCCCTGTTGCAGTTACCCCCCACTTTTTGCCTGATACTGATGCAGACTTGACTAAGAAGTGTACTAAGATCCTGCTAACCAGGACCCAGAACCAGTGTTCTTTCACTAAAAATGTACCATTGTTTCCACAATTGGCACACCTCTGGCACACAGATAAGCCCCTTGTTAAAGGTACCAGTGGTACCAAGGGCCCTGGGACCAGGGAAGGTCCCTAAGGGCTGCAGCATGTGTTGTGCCACCGTAAGGGACCCCTCACCTAACACATGCACACTGCCATTGCAGATGGTGTGTGTTGGTGGGGAGAAAAAGGCAAAGTCGACATGGCATCCCCCCTTAGGATTCCATGCACACAAAATATTGCCTGTGGCATAGGTAAGTCACCCCTCTAGCAGGCCTTAAAGCCCTAAGGCAGGGTGCACTATACCCCAGGTGAGGGCACCCTGAGCAATACGCCCCTACAGTGTCTGAGATCATTCTTAGACATTGTAAGTACAGTGTGGCCATATTAAGTATATGGTCTGGGAGTTTGTCAAAACGAACTCCACAGTTCCATAATGGCTACACTGAACACTGGTAAGTTTGGTATCAAACTTCTCAGAATAATCAACCCACACTGATGCCAATGCTGGATTTATTACAAAATGCACACAGAGGGCATCTTAGAGATGCCCCCTGTATTTTACCCAATCCTTCAGTGCAGGACTGACTGGTCTGTGTCAGCCTGCGACTGAGATGGGTTTCTGACCACATAGGGTGAGAGCCTTTGTGCTCTCTGAGGCCAGAAACAAAGCCTGCACTGGGTGGATGTGCTTCACACCTCCCCCCTGCAGGAACTGTAACACCTAGCAGTGAACCTCAAAGGCTCAGACTTCGTGTTACAATGCCTCAGGGCAGTCCAGCTAGTGGAGATGCCCGCCCCCTGGACACAGAACCCACTTTTGGCAGCAAGTCCAGAGGAGATAATGAGAAAAACAAGGAGGAGTCACCCACCAGTCAGGACAGCCCCTTCGGTGTCCTGAGCTGATGTGACCCCTGCCATAAGATATCCTCAACTTGGTTTTGTAGGATTCCCCCAATAGGAATAGGGATGTAACCCCCTCCCCTCAGGGAGGAGGCACACAGAGGTTGTAGCCACCCTCCAGGACAGTAGCCATTGGCTACTACCCTCCAGACCTAAACATACCCCTAAATTCAGTATTTAGGGGTGACCCTGAACCCAGGAAATCAGATTCCTGCAACCTTCAACAAGAAGGACTGCTGACCTGAAAGCCCCTCAGAGACAAAAGGAGACAACAACTGACTTGGCCCCAGCCCTACCGGCCAGTATCCATACTCAGAGAAGCTGCACAGCGACGCATCCAGCGGGACAAGCGACCTCTGAGGACTCAGAGGACTGACCTGCACCTAAAGGACCAAGAACCTCCCGAGGACAGCGGCTCTGTCTAGAAACAGCAACCAAACAGCAACTTTAAAGAGACTCTCACTTCCCGCCAGAAGCGTGAGTCTTCCCACTCTGCACCCGACACCCCTGGATCGAGTTTGGAGAAACCAGCACTGCAGAGAGGACTCCCAGGTGACTCCAACGATGTGGACACCCTGAGTCGACCTCCCTGCACCCCCACAGCGACGCCTGCAGAGAGGATCCCAAGGCTCCCCCTGACCGCGACTGCCTGGTAATAAAGGAACCCGACGCCTGGACCAAGCACTGCACCCGCATTCCCCAGAACCGAGAGGAACCACCTACCAGTGCAGAAGTGACCAGCAGGTGGCCCTCATCATAGCCCTGTCAGTGGCTAGCCCGAGAAACCACCCTGTGCCCTGCCTGCATCGGCGGAGTGACCCCCGGGTCCCTCCATTGTTTTCTCCGGCAAACCCGACACCTACTTTGCACACTGCACCTGGCCGGCCCTCTGCCGCTGGGTTGTGTTTTGTGTGCTTGTGTGTCCCCCCCCCAGTGCTCTACAAAACTCCCCTGCTCAGCTCCCCGAGAACGCAGGTACTTACCTGCTAGTAGACTGGAACCGGAGCACCCCTGTTCTCCATAGGCGCCTATGTGTTTTGGGCCCTCCTTTGACCTCTGTACCTGACAGGCCCTGTGTTGCTGGTGCTGTGGCTTTTGGGTTGCCTTGAACCCCCAACGGTGGGCTTACCTGAGAAACTAACCATTACTTACCTCGCCCAAGAACTGTTGATTTTTGCAGTGTCCACTTTTAAAATAGCTTACTGCATTTTAACCAAAACCGTGTGTACTACTGTTTTAAATCAAAGTTCTATATTTGCTGTGTGAAGTACCTTGCATTTTATGAATGTTGTGGTTCTAAAAATAAATTAAGAAAATATATTTTTCTATAAAAAACCTATTGGCCTGGAGTTATGTCTTTGAGTGTGTGTTCCTCATTTATTCCCTGTGTGTGTACAACAAATGCTTAACACTACCTTCTGATAAGCCTACTGCTCGACCACACTACCACAAAATAGAGCATTAGTATTATCTAATTTTGCCACTATCAACCTCTAAGGGGAACCCTTGGACTCTGTGCAAACTATCTCTCACTTTGACATAGTATATGCAGAGCCAACTTCCTACAGCCGCTCTTTGTTACTTAGCAAGATTGTAAACTGAGGCACCCTGTGACGCTTCTGCTACAATTAACAAAGCCGCTACAGCATTCGTTTGACGTTTCTTCAGTGTTTTCCATACAGCGTGTCCCTGAGTTAAAGACGTATGGGCTGAAAATTTACACTGTTCCCTTTCGCTACAGTATTTCCCAGGAAATATATCGTTTGGCATTTCAACAGCGTTTTTCTCTCCTAGCACCACTACATCTTAAACCTTTCAGAGAAACAATTAATTTACTTATTGCCTGCATCATCAGTGACAGGCACACCATTGTATCTTTGTATATAATTATTACAAAATTGAAATCCAAGTGCATAGATAAATAAAAAGTGCATATATATATAATTGAAGCAAAAAGGTTATAAAAATGGCTTCATCGCAAACGATTCAACATCAATTTATTCAACCTCCACCTTTTCTGCAATTATCTGGGAAACCACCAATAAAATGGAGACAGTGGTTTAAACTATTTCAGAACTATTTGATTGCAGTAGATACAACTAAATTTTCTTCAGCAAGAAAATTAGCTTTATTATATGGTGGTTTGGGACAGGCGTCTCAAGAAGTCTTTCATAATTTACCTGCAGTGACTACCATAACAGGGCAAGCAGGAGATAATGCTGCAGAATTCGATCAATGAGACAAAGCTATTGAAAGGCTTAGTAAACATTATTGTGATGAACCTAGTATTTTGCTTGAAAGACATACATTTGCAAAAAAGAAACAGAATGCGGATGAAAGTGTTGAAGAGTACATTTATGCTCTAAGAATTTTGTCTGTTACATGTGAATTTGGGGCAAATATTGACACGGCTATTCGTGATCAATTTGTTTTGAACTGTTATTCATGCAAAACTCAGGAAAGATTATTAGCATGTAGAAACCCAATCGATTTAGCCAAAGGCATTGAACGCTCAGTGGTTTCTTCCAAAGCTCTAAATGTAGAGGTTCCAGTAAGCCTATTAAACAATCAAATGAGAACCATCGAATAATCTACACAAATGTTGTTTGCAGTTAATATGAATGATAAAACAAGAAAGACATTTGCAAAAAGACAAGCTATGCAATGTTTTAAATGTGGATCAAAGAATCATATTGCTAACAATCCTATTTGTCCAGCGCTAACAAAGCGTTGAATGTTATGTAAAAAAGTTGGGCATTTTCAAGTAGTGTGTAAAACGAATAAGACTAATGTCAAAGTGAACGGTGTAGAGTTGAATGATAATGGTTTCGAAACCAAGGAAAACGTACTCCTAACTGTGGAATGTAATTCAGTCACAGATACTGACAGTATTAAAGGACCTGTAATGGATGCAAACATTAATAATATTACAACACAAGTCATGGCTGATTCGGGTTCCCCTATAAATATTTTAAGAGATTCTACATTTTTAGATATGTACGGAGGTAATATTCAATTAATGCCCACTGACAATAATCCGAAGGCATTTGGTGAGAAAGAAATTGAGATGATTGGGTATTTTCTAGCTGATATAGAATGTTTGGGAAGGAGCACAAATTCCAAAGTATATGTTGCTGTCAAAGGGAAAAATATTGTTGGGTGGAAAGACTTAGCCAAAATGGGTTTAGCCAAAATGGGTTTATATTTAGTCCCTGGATCTGAGAACCCGATTGGAGTAGGCAAATGTGAAATAAGTAATGATCATATTAAAGCATAGATAATTAGTGTAAACTCCATTTCTCAAGACGTTGAGGTTATTTGTAAGAAATTTTAAAATGCTTTTCAGGAGAAAATTGGTCTGGTTAAAGGATTTGAACATCATATTAAACTTAAATCTGATGCTCTCCCTGTTATTCAAAAAGTACGGAACGTACCTCTTAACGTGAGAGAGGATTTGAAGAGAACATTGAAAGATTTGTGTTCGCAAGGTATTATTAAACCAACCGAATCTCCTCAAAGGGTTTCTCCAATCGTTGCAGCTAAAAAAAAAAAATGGTGAACTCAGATTATGTGCTGATTTACACACAGTAAAAAATAACATTCTAGTGGACTACCATCCCATGCCCAAAATTCAAGAGTTGTTGGCAAAACTTAGGCAGAGCAGAAGTCTTTTCTTTGTTAGATCTAAACAAAATTTTAGAGAATGTTTTTAAAACATTGTCTGATGTTGGAATGACAGTAAGACAGAGTAAATGTAAGTTTGGTGTAAAACATCTAGAATACTTAGGTCACACAATTTAATTGTCTGGCATAACACCTACATTTTCCCTGTTAAGAGCTATACAGGAAGCCAAAGCACCAGAAGACAGCGACAGTCTTAAGGTCATTTTTAGGTCTTGCTGAGTATTATGCAAGGTTTCTACAGGGGTACTCACGCAAAGTAGAACCATTGAGAATGCTGTTAAGAAAAGGGGTGAAGTTTGAATGGACCAAACATTTGGAAGAAATATTTAAAGATGTAAAGAAATTAATAATTGAAGCTCCTGTTTTGCAACCTTTATAAACCTAAATGTAAATGTATAATTACTGTTGATGCGAGTTCAACAGGTTTAGGTGCAGTTTTGAGTCAATGGGTCAATGATAAAGAACAAATGGTTGGGTTTGCCTCAAGAACACTTAAACCATCAGAAAAGTCGTATAGCACTATTGAAAGAGAGGCACCGGCGGCTGTATTGGCAGTTCAGATATTTAATGTGTACATATGGAGACGTGCATTTGATCTTTATACAGACCACAAACCTTTGGTGCATATACTTAATGGTAAAACATCTAGTAATGTGTCTTCCAGATTAGTGAGATTATTATCTAAATTTCAGGACCACAATTTTGATGTCAAACATTTGTTTGGTAGTAAAAAAATTCCAGCAGTTTATCTAGAATGTCAGTAGAAAACAATGATACGGAAATACTAGAAGATACGGAATGGGTAAATGCAATTCTAGATGCAATTAAAGAGAGTGGTGGCAAGATTACAGAAGAAAAATGGGAAGAAGCATGTCGTTCTGATGCAAACTTATCAAAAATAAAACATTATATTACACAAGGATGGCCTGAAATAAAATACTTACCTAATGATTTGAAGAAGTACTTTAAAGTAGCTGACGAATTATCAGTAGTTAATGGCATAGTAATGAGTGGAGAAGTGTTTATTCCACCAGAAGATATTACATGAATTGATTGTTTTAGCTCACCAAGGATATCCATGAATGCCTAAAACATGTAAAAGAATTAAACAGTTTTATTAGAGGCCATCCTTGGAGAGTAATGTAAGATCAGTGATTGACAATTGTCCTGATTTGTTAGTCTCAGATAAACATTGGAAGACGAACAAATCTCCTCTGCAACCTGTTCGTTTTCCTGTACATGCATGGGAAAACGTAGGGTTGGATTTCTCAGGACCATTCATATTGTTGCCTTCTGATATAAAGTATCTTATAGTTTTAATTGACTACCACTCTAAATTGATTTATCATTCATTTGTTGAGTCTCCTAGTACTAATTCACATTTTGGGAAAGTGTATTTAAAATAGAAGGTTCACCTAAAGTGATTGTAACTGATAATGGGACTCACCTTGTTTCAGAACGGATGAATAAGTTTTTAAAATGTCATGACATCACACATTATCAAGTTGCTTTATATTCACCCAGTTCTAATGGATTAGTAGAGAGAGCTAATAGCATTATGAAGGAAGGTGTACAAACAGCACATACTTCAGGACGTGATGTGATGGTGTTCCTAAAAGAGAAGATGTGGAACTATAATATCACTCCACATTATACAATGGAAGAGACACCTTTCAATTTGTTAAGAGGACACAGAGTACACACAAGTTTAAATCCAACTTGTTTAAAAAATAAAACCAGTATTGATCAAGAAATGTGAAATATTAACGAAGTTTCACGCACAATAGCTCTGAAACAAGTTAAGATGAAATAATACTCTGACAAGAAACATTGCTTGTATGATAAAAGTTTCAATGATGGAGATTGGGTTTTGATTAAAAATCCTAGGAAGGTTCAAAAGGGAGAATCAAAATTTTCCATCCCTGTGCAAGTGATGATAGTTACAAAAATGTTTGTTTTACTAGATAGGAAAGGCTGGTGGAACAAAAGACAACTTGTTAAAATGTCAGCTACGCAAGCAAACATTATTAAAAGAAAAAGACAGATGGAAGATGGTTGTGATTGGCAAACCTGGTGTCAACCACAAGTAAAGGTAGACAGTCAGAATGATGTGGATGTAAATGTTCAAAAGGTATTTAATTCATAGCCGAGCAGCAACTCTAGCATTGTTTCATCTCGGTTAAGAGAAATTAAGATACCAAATACGTTTCAAGACTATGTTATGTATTAGAGGGAAATTATTTCATTGTATTATTGTAAGGGGGAAGAAGATGTGGTGGGAAGACTTGGAGGAACTTAGAACATTAATCCTTTATCAACCTCATCCATCACCTTCACCCTTTCCCACTCCTCTCCCTGTACTCACCTCTTGTCCTTTTCTCAGTTCAGATTTATCAATCACCCTGTTCCCATCATCCATTTTGCTCATCGTTCTCCATCCTGCACTGTTATTATTATTTCAGCTCTAACACATCTTCATCACATTCTCTACCTTATGATACACATCACTCTCCTACTCCTCTCTAATCCGACCTTTTGTTATTTTTTCTCTTCCATTCTACTTATTACTTTACTCTGCTTTCATCCACCTCTTTTCCTACCATTCTTTTTTGTTATCCTTCCTTTTTTCCTCACCCTCATCTTTTCTATCCTCACACTCTCCTCTAATTAATCTCTATATCGCCTCTATGCACCATTCCTATCACCGTAACCTCTTGTCAAGAATCTAGAATTTTTGATTAAGTTCACTACTCTATAGAGACACAGTGGTGGAAGCTGTGGACCTAGGTTTTTCAGGACTTCTGACAAAAGGCCACCACCACATCCATAATTGTGAGTTAACTGATAATATTAGTGGTCTAAGTGGGTTATGTGCTCAGCCTTTCACAATGCCCTTAACACAATTATTTGCAGCTCAAATAAGTGTGTTGTTTAACAGGGACTGCTAGAAGCTCAGAATTTTTACATTGATGGCAGCACAAACAATTTTTACAGCATCTACTGTCCCAATTCTAGTTGAAAATGGAAAGGATGAATAGCAATATTTTAACTCTGCAGACTGTAGGAACATCTTAGCAGCAAGTGCACTAGGCCACTATATAATCGTATTGGTTTAATACTGAGGGGTTACATTAGCCCTACAGTCCATTTCTATCTGTGTGACATAAATAGAGAATGTGTTGGGAGAGAATAAATGCAGTTCCTTGTGCCCTAAAGGGTGATTTCTCCTCCTTACTGTCCTTCTACTTATGTTAGACTCAGCTATCACCCATGGAGATTTGGAGTAGGTAGGACAGTGGCAGTACATGTTGCCAGCTATCACACAGAATCGTTGCCAAAACTGTTCTTTTTATAACAGGAACTTGCACTGCTCCTGCCCATTCTGTATTTTGGTTCTGTTGGTAAAGCTTGGAAAAGTGTTTTCAATTCCGAAAAGTAAAAATGTATGGCATTGGCAGTTATTTTTTTCATATAGAGCAAGAAGTTAGGAATAGGGACACAGCAGGAAGAAACTAAAACCACTACAAAGATATAAAGTGATTGCATGCAATATTTTTAATTACAAGAAAATGCAAATTATGTGGCCTAATATAGCTTATTTTGAACCAGTATTCATTATTTTCTCAATTTCACATGCTAACTCTGTATGGGCAAAGATTTCACCTCACTAATATCAGTTTAACATCTAAATCCAGCAATCTGCAACAGAGAAATGGCTTGTCTGTTCGCGACAAAAGGCCTGCTACTGCATCGCAACACGTGGTAGTGTTTTAGTTACGTTTGATCAGTTTGAACTAGAAAATCTTTTTGTTAAAATCTGCAAAAAAAGGCACAATGTGGCAAGTGCACCCATACAATAATTTTGTGGTAATCACTACATTTGTAGAATCACAAAATCCCAGCGGGTCTGGCCATGTGTCATCTCTTAAGTAATGCGTAATTGGAGCTTGCAAGCCAACTTGTGCTACAATAAACATGTCACAGGTACCCCTGCTTTTCACGTGTACATTTAAAAAGCCACAATCCCGCGGACTTCACACCTATCCCGGGCACTTCAGGGAGCCCACTGTACTGGTGTTTGTCAGGAAGTTTACCAATTAGGTTCAGAAAGTGAGGCTGCAGGCCCACATGAATCATTAAGAAAAGAAAAGATGTTTTACTTTTATAAGAAACTCGGGAGGGCTAGGGGGCTAACCGGGCCTGAGGTAGTGAGCAGGTAATCTAAATAGTGAGGACCTGCAGTTCTATATTCCGTATATGCTCGATATATTCGTGTAGCACGCCGTAGTTGACGAATATGGAGATTGCAGCGAGGCAGAAGCTTCCCCGCCCCCTGACACACCAAAGCCTGAATGCCAGTGCACTTCGTGAACTAAACACAAGATGTTGCACTTCCCCTTTTCCCTGTCCGAGTCTTTAAGGAGAGCCTCAGAGTGGCCGCTAGATGCCGCTGCTGCTTGTCCCAGCGCCTCCGCTGCTCTGGCCGCTCTAGCCGCGCAGGCTCGCTGGTTCCGCCTCCTTAGCCTCTGACCTCCCGCAGCCTCTTCCTCTTTCGATCCGCCATTGTGGTGACCGGGTGGAAGATCTTCACCATGGTGAGTGAATCCGGCTTCATCCGCTTGCATAGCGGAGAGAGGGGGTGTCGCAGCCCGGTGGGAAGACCCGCGGGAGTCTGCCGTAGTATCTATGTTCTTTATTTCAACGCACAGGACGGTCAGGTCTCGGTTCGTAGTTGTGTAGAGTCCACCAGGATTTAGTGGCGACAGAAAGACTCCGGGTCGGACCCAGTTTATGGTAACTTCCGTAGCGTGCATGCAGCGACTCTTACAAGTTTCACGCTCGGTTCTGCTGTTCCTGTTCAGCGTGTCTAGTCGCGTTTGCAGTCCGGGCTTCTCGGGGGGTTTATGGGGTAATGTTGTTGCTGCAGACGGAGTTACGCAGGTGCTCATTGATGTGTGCTTAGATGCAGTCTTTTAATTACCCACCATTTCTTGTCTTCCAGTCCTCCCACAAGACGTTCAAGATCAAGCGGTTCCTCGCTAAAAAGCAGAAGCAGAACAGACCTATCCCGCAGTGGATCCGCATGAAAACCGGGAACAAGATCAGGTATGTTTCTACACGTAGGTGCTGGCTGTCACCTGAAAAAAGAAAGCTGTTTCACAGTTTACCAGTTAGCTTTCGCGAGTTGTTTAGTGGAATCGACCTGTGAATTGGCGCAGTTTTATATGAACTGTTCAAATATCTTGGTTAACACTAGAATTTCTGTTACTGATTTTGGTGTTTCAGCCTACCGTTTAGTTAACATTAGTTGCTGGGACCCTAAAAACAAATGAGAGCTAGGTTCAAGGGTTTAGAATCATCTCACCTCAACTTTACAGAAAAGACTTAAATATGTCTGTTCACACTGTTATGTTTTATAGCACAAAAGCAGGTTGCAATTACAGCGCTTCGTCTCGTGGAAGCGTTGCCATTAATCCTGCTAAGAGTAAAGATGTTAAAAATGTCTTTTGATTTCACTTTAACATAAATAAAATCGATTATTTTTAACATCTACAGGAATTTTTGCTGTCATGTCTACTTTTGTTTTTTATACATATTAATAACGGTTTCGGTAAAGACAGGTGCGTGTAGATTGTATATTTTATTGAAGATTACATTGGTCAGTGTGACTGAGTTGGTAGTATGCTGGTTTGAGCGGTGATTTGACGTTTAACCACGGAGTTGAGCGATCCGTTTTTCAGTTGTTTGAACCGTGGGTGGGGGAAGCTGGACTGACCAGATGTGTTGTACTTCATCTGAATGACCAGTTTATTCGTATATGGCACTGTTTAGGCTTGGTCTGACAGTTCTGTCTGCGTGGCCTATTGTTTCAAGTCATTCATATATACATGAAGGCTTTGGTTCTATCCAGAGGAGTTTCATTTTAAGCTTTTGGTTGTTAGTCACAACCATCCTTCAGGAAGTGTTTTCACTGGAATTTACGTAGGACTCTTTGCACATCTAAAAAGTGCATTTACGTCGCCACATTACTTCCTATATGGATTCTCTACTTATACTTTTCCCCAGCATTAGTAAATCCAGTAGATCAAACTTTAATGAGAAGCATCATGTGTACGTGCTCCACACGCAGATAGAGCATTACATTTGTAAGCGTCTTTAATTATATGCTTGGCACCAGTGCCTGTTTTAGTCCTTTGAGGAGTAGGGGTTTAGGCCAAGTAGGCCAGGGCTCGATTTATTTATTTCAAGCAGGTCAATCTACTAGGTGGATTGACCCCCCCCTAATATGCCCAAGTTGATATTGAAAAGATAGTTGAGAAATAGGTTGTACACTCAGGTTTATAACATACATTTCAAAATAGAAATTAACGTGAGTTCATAGGTGACCCTATTGGGTATAATTTATAATTCAGATTTCATCCTGTTTGATGCACCAAATTACATATGATTTGAAGCGGATTCCTTGACGAGGACTCGAACACGAGCCGCAGCGGCGAAAGCGCCGTATATTAGCCACTAGGCCAGGGAACCGGCTGCAAATCATATGTAATTTGGTGCATCACACCTGCTGAACATATGAATAATAAAATATCATGCCTAACGGGATCACTCGTGGACTTTTCATTTTCAATTTCTATTTTGGAATTTATGAATATAATATTAGGTTACAACCCAGTTTCACTATAAACTGTTAGTTTAGAATCCATAACCTCTCCTGCAGGTCAAGAAACAACTTTTATCCATAATTGATCAAATTGGCATTTTAAGACCACTGGGTGGTGCCCTTGCTAATTCAAATATTGTGCTTCAAAACCATTTGGTGCCATTCGGCACTCCGGTTTCCACCATGCTAACGGTCTCTACATTCCTGCGTAAGAAAGTGAGGTAACTGACAAGACAACCCCTTGTTACGTTCTCCCTTTGGCTGTCTCATGAAACACGTTTTTAGCAGCTCAATTAATTTAGATTCTATATGGGGGCTCTGCTTTCATTAAACAGCTCTATGGGTCACTAAGTTTGTCTAGGTAATATGGGTGTATCTCACAGCTTCCTCAAAAACCCATGCCCTTATTACTACGAGGCAGGACAATCCTGCAGAACCCGAAGTCCTGAACCACAGGTAGCAACAGTGAGATATTTAGCTTTATATATATATATATACTGCTACCCGTATATGGGTGTTTGATTCCCCATCTTAGATGGAAAGCTTAAAAAAAGTGCCTCAATGCTCCTTGCATACTCTGCAGTCCCTACTCTTCTCAATGGATGCCGACTGCAGGCGTCCTCAAATAGAACGCCCAAGTAGATAAAGATGGGAAGACCTGAACGAAAATCAAACTGTAGGCTTGAGAACATGATTCTGCTGTGCGCACGTCATTCTGATAAGGTCCTGTCCATGATTTTAGCTGTAGAATAAATTTGAGCAGTAGTTCTTAACCTTTTGACTTCTGTGGACCTCCACCTAAATGTTATTGAAATCCGGAAACCCCTAGTGAGTCTTTGACTGAAAACCATGGGTCCCCGTTAAAGTAATTTGGATAATTTAAACCTCGAAACAATACAAAAATACAGCAACATGCATCCATCAAACAAAATACCCAAATTAAATTCTATTTGAAAACAAATATATAACCTGAAAATGCCGATTTAAACGGGAAGGTTGCAGCTTTTCTAAATCCAACATTTGCATTGCTCTTGCGACTCAATAGGAGGACGCCAACTTATCTTTAAACTCCCAAAAGTACATTTTTCACATTTACATTTTAACATTTTCAGTTTAAATGTTGCTTCTTTATTTATATAAACACTTCATTAATTAGTTAACGTTAATTTTCTGAGTTGTCATGGACCCACTAATTAGGAGTCGCAGACCCCCAGGGGTTGCTGGACCACTGGATTAGAGAGATGGACCGATAGCACTTGGTCTGTTTCATCCCCTTCTTAAAAATTGGTACACACATAGTGGGGGACCGTGATGGGGGGGGGGGCGTTGCTTGCTTGCCAATTGCCTTTAGTACATTGGCCAACATAGGTCAAAGTTCGAAATCACCTTTTGAATAGGTCCACCAGAACCCCCATTGACCTGATACCTTGCTCCAAGGTCACATGTTTAGGACGGCAATCACGTCTGTTAATTCAGTAGCCTTACTCCCAGGATCTCTACTCACAATAAGGGCACCTATAGTGGAGGCCGAGGCAGAATATACATTAGAAAAATGGGCCACCCACTTTTCAGAAGGAATTGTAGCTTTAATACCAGACTCTCGGGAATTCTGAAATGAGGAAGGCTGACAAACTTCCATAGGACTTAATGATCTCTGTGAGTGCTTGCTTCCTATAGCAATTCATAGGAGTCCATTCTGATTACTTTCTTGCTCCATTCAAAAGCCCTTTTATACACCGCCCTACAAAAAGAGACCTCGTCATTAATCCCTGGTGCTAATTTGAGTGTTAAGCAGATATTTATATGCCTTGGAATAATGCGAGTCAAACCACTTAGTTTGCTTAACCCTGGCACAGCTTGAGGGGACTGAAAAAAGCTCCTTGACAGACCCAGGCAATCTAGCATAGAAATAACAATAACCACACATTCTGCTTCCTCATGCAAGCAGTCAAAGACTTGTTTGGTGCCTTGACTTTAGTTCAGCAAGCAGTCCTAGCTTGCCCTGCCTTTCCCACCGCATCAAAATTCCTTTTTCTGCTTAATCTCCAAGGGGAGTGTATAAACCTGGGTTGCGTGACTGTGGTGTCCCACAAAAAGAGATTGTTTAATTGTGATTGATAAACACATTATCAAGTACTACGTACTCAGCAAAGCATCCATACATTTCATGTGGAAATAATATCAATCGATAAAATTAAAATTGCCTCTACCAGTAACAGCTGGATGTAAAACTGGAGGGTTTAAAAAAGGCAAACTTGAAACATAATGTAGAAGGTAACAAATGTAGGGCTTCTCCATATGTATTATGCAGAAAATAAATACTGGGCTCACCTGAGGTATCTATCATACCTGAGGATTTACTGGTAGAAAAACGAGTATTAGTCACCCATCCAGTCTTTAATTTTTACTTAAGTCAATCGATGCCAGTACCGTGTGCCCACACAACACATCTATGTATATCTGTATGAACCGGACAGAATAGGACCGCTATCAGAAATGGCTGGAGGAACAAATGTGGATCTATAAAAAGTAACTAAAAGAGCACTAATCAATCATGATAGAACCTAGAAAAAAAGGAATTGGGCCTTCTAAAGAAATGCCTTACATTTCCAGGATCTTAAAATTTACAGCGCACTCGTATGAATCAGATTTTGGGCTGTACCCAGCACGGGGCACCCACTGAACCATATGTAACTGATCATGCACCATCACCTGCTTGCCCCTTACATCGATGAACTACTTTGTAAGTTGCTCTTGATTCGGTGTTGGTCTTAACAGTGGGACACCTTTAAGAATAATAAGTGTCCGATAGTAATTGATGTGCAAAAGTTTTCTCAATTATCGCAGTTGGACTTTTAAGCTGGGTAGTATACAGGAAGGCATAGCAGGTGAAACGGTGCCGGATTTGTTAAATGATGGAGTACTTTGTATTTCCTTGAGTTACACAACACTTTCTCAAATTACTTAACGTTTGTGGGCTCGGTTACTGGGAAGTTATCGGGCCCTCCATATTGTCCACTTTCTTGCAAGTTCACGTGCACCGCCTCCTTAAGTTAAGAGCCCCAGATTGCAGTCACAGTAAGGTTGGGCACGGATTTCCTCCTTCGCATGCAGTGCACACAGCTTCTCTTCCCGCCCCCCCCCCCTTTTTTATTTGCTGGTGGCACGAATGCAGAGAATCTGTATTCAGTTGGGTCTCACCTCCATTCACTGAGTCAATGGAGAGCGTTGCCTGCGGGACACGGGGAAAGACTGTGGATCCATCAACAATAAAATAAAATGTGGAAGCGATTACGGGGTTAGGATTAATGCTATTGCCAGAAGCCTCCAATGCAAGCTGTTCCAGGAACACCCATCCGAAACTCAATGGAATCCTTTTAGGCCCATCTGTCCTAGGTAGGGAATAAAAGGTGTCTAGGACTACAAAACGATGCAAGTTGGAAACGTTAACCAGCAATTTTCAATAAAATAGATTAGAATTGTTACTCGTGGCGGTTTGTTCGTGCGCAAACGGACAGGTGGCACATGCCCAGCTCACTCAACCGGTGAACCAGAAGTGCTTTCACGAGGAGTAATAGAAATCCATATCCCGCTGTGAAATACTCGAAACAACTGTACACCTCCTTAGCAAAACAAAGTCAACACACTACTCTTCTTCCCCCCCCCCCCCCCCCCCCCCACCCCACCCCACCACCCAAAAAAACATACTAACCAGACTTATCAAAGTACATATACAATTTCATTTCCTGCACAAAACTGATTCATTGACACTGTTCTGGAGGCCCTATGACTAGTAAATGCTTAAAAATATGTAGAAATATTTTAATAATATTAAGAAACCATGTATTCAGACATCTCGTCTAGATCGAATTGTGACATGTGGTTATAAACTGATGCATACAAGGTACAAAAAAAGTTATAATTCACTGTACTCCATGTGTTACAACACCAACTTAATCAGACTTTATGTAAGTGGTGAGCATAAAAGGCATGACAGGCAAAATATTGCGTAGTAAATATTTTTGATGAAGGGGCAGGGTTTTCATTGCATCTTTGAGTGCATGTCTTTACTTGCTGAACAAAAAAGGCTGCAAATCCAAAATGTTATTGTGGCGCCAAAGTGAAGCAAAAGCCTTTGACAGCGTAGGTCTTCTAAGAGGCAAAAACTTGGAAATGTGTACTTAATTGGTGGGTAAAATGTAATCAAAGTATCTGCATCGTATCATCAGCCTAGCAAAATGACTTCTTAATTGCATCACTTCCTAAATACAATTACACAAATGGGACTTTATAACCACTCACCAAATTCCACGATCTTTATGGATGGGCATTCCATGCAGTGTAGCAAACCATGAAAACAAGTTAACCAGCACCTATTAGTCTTTGTAATTTGTCATTTTTGAAGAATCTCTAACCGAATGTCTTACGGAGAGATAAGGTTGCCTGTAACCCAAGCTTACAAAAAAAAAATCTTTCTTTAATAACATTGTAAAGTAAATGGGTATATTTGGGAGTTTTGACCACCCTAAGTCAGCGTTTCATGTTGGCTCTTTTATATAGCATTTAGATATTGCTCGGAGAACTTCCTCAAGTGAAAATGGTAAGAAGTGTCGGTCAGGCATTGAAAGATCATCTAATTACACCAAGGATGCAGTTTGTAGATTTTTGTACAAATAAAGCACCAGCAGAGCAAATCTGTTTAGATTGTGTACACATTGTCATAACAATAGTTGCACCATTGTACTTAGATGTCGAAATGCAGATTTTGTATGTGAAGACCAATTGTTGACATACTCATCCATTAGCATTTGGAAAACTTAAGGGAATTAAGAGGCACGGTTATTGTGTATTTTAGCCTCAGTAAAGGCACCCAAATATAATTCTAAAGCTGTATGAAGGAAAAGAGTATAGTCCTGTTGGATTGACCAAAAGTAGTTACGTTGATTCACTCAAGGCACTTAGATGTTCGCTTTAGAGGTGTGTAACTTATACTTGTGGTCCCATTAAAGCTATTATATTACAGTCTATAAAGTTGTCTGATACTGTTCGCCGGGATTTATTTCCACATTTTACTCTACTGCAGGTTCACAAAACTAAATGACGATTGTGTTAAGGATAACATACTACTTATTAGTTGTACAGAGCGAGTAAAGTTACAATATTTAAAATAAGATGTGGTAAAATGAAATTGCACCAAAGTTAGTAATTGTACGTTTTGCATGAGCTTTCCTGCAGCGATACGGAACATCTTAATTAAAAATCACACACCTACATTTGACACTTTGTGATATATAACTGGGCACCTGCTGTAGGATAGAAGGAATCATGGTTCTCCCAGCAGTTCCTGCCCATTACATGCTATTACAAATGTTTCATATTAAGTTTCCATCAGTACCAAAAGGCAGTCTATACCTTTTCATAGTTGGATTCTCCTTGCATTATTTTTCAGTACTGGTACCTCGCTGTGGAACCATGTTGTGTTCTAACGTGTTACTCTGCATTGAAAATCTCTGCATCTGGTAGAAACGTTCATGAATCACTCCAGTCACGAAAGTCAAATGTGGTATTTGTGCAAGCAGGTCTACGAACGGTCATGTTAAAAATGGTACATTGACAATTCGATTAATTTTTTGTAGGTACAACTCCAAGAGAAGACACTGGAGGAGAACCAAGCTGGGACTGTAAAAACAGATCTCCTTATGGATGGCAAAGTATTTCCTGTACATCTGCCTGCAGTCAAAGACCAAATGTAATGCTGGTGGCAGGTTCCCAATGCCTGTACTCATGTTTGCTCTTGAGGACTTGAAAAACATGCTTGGCTACAATAACTGGCATAAATATCTGCATTGTTGCAGATTAAAGTCAACATCGATGATACAATAAACTCACAATAGGTTACCCTCTTGTCTCGAAGACCTTTTGCTTAATTTAGCTATTTCTTGCTGACTTCGTTGTGTTTTATAAAAGTCTGAGTTCTCTCTGCTGCCTTTTCACTGCATTTATTTATTCGGCTGTTCAGCGATACTTACAATGTGGTTTTCAATTGCCATTTTAAGTTTTCAGGTTTTTTTTTTTTTTTTTTTTTAACACCTTAATAGGTTTGCCTCGTTGTTTTGTTTCTCTACCACATGAGAGTTCTATGATTAACAGTATTGGTACTCTCTGGGTGTGTATGCACACACACTTTATTTTGGAGTTTTGCACCCTCACAGGGGGAACGGACATCAACGAGAAAATGGTCAATGTTTGGATTGGCAGGTAACCACATGGTACATCACTAGTCTTTGTCTAATATGGAATCGCTTAGTCTACAGTATGAGTAAGAGGTGGGAAAAAAAAGTTTTCAATGTAGATAATGCCTGTGTTCCCAATGGGCTTTCCTTCCCAAAGCAAGTTGAGCCTCCATCTTACAGAGCAAGCCCTCGTCCATCCGGTGTTTGCCCACGGGTCTGTTTTAGTTTCCCATCTCCTCAGTTGGGTACAGTGTGCGCACTCCGAGATGGGCAGACCGCGGCTCCGTTGCATCTACCTCAGAACCCACATCTGCCGCAATGCGTGCTGAGAATGCCCGATAGGGCATCCATTTATCTTTAGGCTGATCGCACAGCGATAAACGTCTGTCACAGTAGGTCATGTCGGTGTCGAAGTGGACCCCCCGCCCACCACACTGCTATTCTGCACTGTGCAAACAGTAACTCCAAGGCAATACGTCGCAGTACAATAGAGGAAATCGCCCTGTCATAATCCAGCAAAGCAAGTTCACGTGTGATTGTTAGGCTCTCAGTGCTGATCTCTGCACGTTCCGACCCTACTGGCAGCCAGAAATGCTGAATACCTCTGCAAAACCACGCCACATGCGCAAAATCTGTATTATATCTAGCACAGTGATCACAGCATTATTCCGCAATCCAGGTCTAATGGCCAATATGTTGGCATATGTTTTGGTGTGGCCATTTAAAAGTGACAGCGGTCTGTAAGACTTCTGCTTCAAGATCCATAAAGGAGTTCAGGTCAGTTTCCAGGACCTGCTCCCATATTGCTCACATTAGCGGTGCAGTTTTTTTCAATGTATTTTTGTGAGGGATTTGGGGGAGGGGGCCGGGTATTTAAATGGCATGCATTCCCTCCAGAGTCCTGTCCGGATCACAGCTAGTAAGATAGCAGCTGACTGAGTCGCCAAATTCCATATAGAATTTCTGTTACTCCAGAATTTTGTCTTTTGACCTGTCTGCTTGTAAAACTAGAGTAAGTCTGTCTGAAACGCCTGAATGCTTTTCATTTGCTTACACCCCTTACCAGTCATGGTGAAATCTATAAGCATTTGTCATCCATTAAATGTTTGTGCCAAAACCTATTCACCCTTGCATAAAAAGTTGCTTTGGGCACGTCAATTAATGTCCCCTCATGACAATGAAACATTGTCCCAACATTTACAATACTTATCAGAGGGATAGTCGTACTGCCATTAGGCTCTTGCCTGACAGCACTGGGCTGTTCGGTTAACTGTGCGATATGCCTCAGAAGTTATTCGGCCAAGGGTTTATTTACACATCAACTGAAGTACAGGAAAAGCATGGGTGCCCTGCACCACTTACCTTTTAGGTGCACTTTCATTTTAAAAGACTTGTTCCTCAAAAGTTGTCTGATAAAGCCTCAATTTAAAAAAAAAAAAAAAAAAGTATTTCTTGAAGGTGCGCCATCTTAAAGATTGAGTGAACCGAGTGGCATTAATTAAAAGTGATAATTTTCAGCTTGATTTTAGAAACGTTCATGACATCTCGCTATAATGGCATGTGTAAGGCAAGGTGGTTGAGCATCCTGTGTGTGTGACCTACAATATGGTCACTGGGAAAGCAGAGAATTACTTCAGTTTTTTTCACCCACAATTTTATCGTTCATTTTACACCAAAATGTAATACACTTTCTTGCATTTCTGGTGCATGGAGTTGGAACAGGGGTGGGTGGCAGACAGAAACCACATTAAAGCTCATTTCGGGCTCAAGGATCCAAAAAAAAAACACCTCAACATAACACTAATATATGGATATATTTGGAACTTTTTTCTAAACTTAAGTCGGCGTTTCATGTTAGCTCTTAGCATAGCTCAAGCTGAGCGAAGCATCTAACTTAGCTTGAGCTTTCAGTGGCTTCCTCGCCTTTTAAGGGGATTGAGCCATGTGAATGGCCAGAAGTTGCCAATGATGAAACAATTCGGTGAAGCATGAATACGAACATCACAATGCCAGGGCTCATTGTCTCAAGGACCATAACTTTCTCAAAACACCTCAATCAAGTGAGAAGTACAAGACGGTGTTCTTACCCGTGGGTAAAATCAAATGATCGTTCGTCCTTTTATCCTCACATGCTTACTACCAGTGTTAAATTAAACTTATCTTGCGAAAAGAACAAACATTGCACCACAAAAGTAATTGCCTATTCACACAATTTTCTCCCAGGAGAGGCTGTGTTTAATAAAAACCAGGTCTTTCACCGCCATAGTTTCCATTGTGCTTATTACACAACAAATGGGATGTGAATGCTTCCAATGGTGAAATGAAACTGGTGAAACCAGCCAAGACTTATAATTAACTTCTCAACCGGCATATGTTGTCAAACTGATAAATCCAGAAAAGAAACTAATTTCATTCCACTTCAGCAGTAGTTCTTTCCTTTTACACTTTCGTGTGGTAGTGATCCAAGCAGAGAAGGCTTACTCAGGGTGTTGTAGATAGTAACTCTGAGGTAAATGGTCTCCTCTAGGGGCCTCATTTAGAGGTCAGTATGGCATGTAAACCTCACCTCCAAGTCACAGTCCATACCATGTGCATGCTTCCCACCACCGTCCTGCTAGCATCAATGCGGCCCTGGGTCACACCAGACTTCTTGGCCCTAGAAATAGTGCCTATGGTTTATAACTTGCTTTAGATATTGTTTGCATCACCAAAGCGTGGCATACTGAAGATTGTGTGACTGCCATCAAAGGCCAGGTTTTTCTTTGTTTATGCTTTTTAATAGTGCAAAGCGTAAATGGCTTGAAATTTGCAAACCGACTTTGAAGTGTGGCGTATCTAAGTCCGTCTAACACGCAGCAAGACTGTAATGTCTGTTATTCCCTCCCTCGCAAGGCACCAAGCAGTGCATTGATAGATCTACTTTTCACCCATTCAACATGTAAATATATTCGGTTTGCATGGATGATTTGTAATGTTTGCTTTGATATTCTATCCAGTCAGACCTATGTTTTTTTTTTTCTTCTTCTTCAGTAGATCCCATAACTTGTCTGTTCTGCTCATCATGGTGGCTGTACTCTGCATATTGTTTGATTAATGTGAAAGTCGTCCACCATTATCCTTTGGTCTTATGCTGTTCTTTTATTTTGCGTGTTGGACCCTTGCCTTGACGGTGTCAATGATGAAGTGTGGGTTTGAACTGTGCGTAAATTTGAATTGGATAGGACCGGATAAGGTCAACTCAAAGTGTGCTTGTGTGTAAATCCCACTACCCCAGTAGTCCTTTTAACATGTTAAATGTTTACCCTTACCTATTGCCAAAAAAGGGGGTTCTCGCTAGTTAGTTGAAAATCATTTTATGCAGCATCTGCCGAGTCAAAGCACCAGCAGGTAGGGTCTAAGGTGGCCACTGGAGAGTGCAGTAGAGGGGCCTTGTAGAAACCATGTTTAAGTGATTCATAGTGCACAGTATCTTTTAACAAGAGTGCATAATCTGCAGCCACGCTTAAGATATAGTGGGCTATACAGTGGATTCAGTGTAGGACTGTTGAAGGCATAAGAAGCAAGAGAACAAGGAACGCACTGAATAAAGGGGGTGGGGTGGAATCGCCTGTCACTGAAACATTTTAACAGCTTGCTGGCAAGAGCAGGAATTTGGAGCAATATTTGAGGATTAAATTGGACTTGCTATGGGGGTTAAACAGTTTGGTAGCCCTTTGGCCAGAAAAAATAATGCATGATGCCAACATCTGTTGTCTAATATTTGTAAATATGCCTTTTCCTCCTTGAAAATATTATTCCACATGCCTACATACAAGTGTGCTGGAATGAACACAGTAACTTGGATTTGAATTCTTAAAACTAAGATGTCTGTATGCCTGGCTAGAAAACAAAATGAGCTGGAAATATGGATGATTTCTGTATCCCTCCTCTTGCCTTCAACTATTTGACCGTCATAACTGTAAATGTCATAACATGTTTAACTGTGGCTTGAAAGATCTGTCTGCCGCTAACAGGATGCTTGCTTCTGTACTGCTTTAGAAGCATTCTTTATTCTTGAGGCTAATTGAATGGTGAGGTGCTCCTAGGTGACAAATTGATGGGGATTTGGGAGTACATATTGAGTTTCCAGTGTGTCTTAAGAGATCTCATGGACAGCAACTGATTCAAGAAGCCCAGGCAGTTTGTGTGACTTACGACCACCTTATGGTCATGATTGAACATCTTCAAGGGCTTTAGTTGCTGAAGGCCCTACCCTTTAGTGCCTGAAAGCTCCATGGACCTGGTTCAGAAAGCCATTTTCTAGCCAGAGCCACCACATCAGGGTATCCAACCTTTTCTGTAATAAGAGCTATTTATGTTAAATGAAAATCATTGCAATACTAATTTTATTAGGGGTGTAATGAATACATCAGTTAAGATTACATTAGTGACCACATATGCATTATTACTCGCAGTGATCAGCTGTGTGCATAAGGCGGTTTCCAGCAGCAGTAGCTGCAATGCCTTTGCTACCAATGGAATGTTAGTAATAAGATCCCTTTGAACCACTTACTTTACTGCTCAAATATCAATTGAAATATGTTTTGGAAATTCAGCCATTTTTCTCCAAACATCACCTTGTTCTGGAGATAGTCATAATTGTGTGTCAAATACGCACATTCAATTTTATACATTTATTCAGGGTAAAAGGGATTGTGTGGCAGCGAAGATTTTTGCATAATAGTAGATTTGCTACATAATCTATGCCGTATAATTGCAGATTTTAACAAAAAAAAGTTTTTCGCTCAAACGTTAGTAAAAATTCAGTGACATGTTGCAGTGCAGTGGAAGACCCTTTGCAAAGGTTGACTCATCACCTTTTTATAGCTTATTTCTATCTACAGGTGTTAAAAAGTGGTTCTAACGAGGTATAATAATGCACAGGCATTTTTAAATGAGTTTAAAAATGACATAATAAAGTAATGCGATCACAAAAGGTGCTGTGTAATTTGCCTTTTCTTGTTGCATAATTTACTGAACCCTGCCTTCTAATCTGACACTGCATAATTCAGTGGCCCTGTGTATAATGCTCAATTTAAACTAATGTTTTCCAGTGCTTGACACCGGTACTTCTAAACAGCACTTATCACAGACCACCACATGGTGGGGCTATTTGTCTAATTATTTTTAGCACCCAAGCAGAGCTTTGGGTGGCCTGGAATAATCTGAATTTTCACGTCTGTAGGAGTTTGATGGCTAGTTTTGTTATTAGCATTAGCATTAGCAGCGCTGGCAAAGGCAGTGGGCGGTGTAAACTGCATTGGCCTACTAAGAAGGGCCCGGGCATTTTTTTTTTTTTTACACTTAAAAAAAAATGGAGCAATGTATACATAGACTTATTCAATCAACCAAAAGCTTCTATTTTAGCATGCTGAGCCGAGCATAGGAGAGTCACTTACAGGTAGTTGGAGTGATACTCAGACACCATCTCAACAGTGCTGATGCCAAAAACCACCTATGTGAATGAACACTTAAAGAGAACACTATATGACCTCTGCATCCAGACCACAATATTATGTCAATTCTTGGTTTTAAGAAGCAAAGTCTCCTGCTTAAACTGCAGCAAACCTTACGATCCAGTGTTTTCAATGATCGATCAGCCGTCAAGCATCCTGGCACTTCAATGGTGCATTTTCGGCCTCCGAGCTCGTTAACAAAAGCACCGCAGAGCATTTCTGATTGAAGTGTTCTTTGCTGTTACCGCTAAATAGATTAATTGTATGCGAGAATCGCCCCCACAATGACAGGCGGGCACGTGAGGAGGGCAGCGGGCGCGCGCATGAGCAGTCTTAGCACAGTAAGGGCTTCATTTACTAGAATCTCGCGCACTGGCTCCCATCAGTCTGGCAGGGGGCATCAGGGTCCGGCCATTAACCGCCGCCGGGGACCCGGAAATGTAGATTTTCCTAGTATTATGACGGAAAGTCTTAATTTTATTAAAGACACGGAGGCGAGTATTATGCGTTTCTTTTCTTTAATTCAATAGCAGCAGTCAAGAAACATACTACAATTCCCAGAAGGCTAACAACAACAGCCAATGGGAAAGAAAAAGTAGTCATAACAGTATACACCAATCACATGCATAGTAAGGTATTATGACATCACTTGACTGCGACCAGCCCTCTTTTCTTGCGAGAGAGTCAATTAACAGTAAACAATGGAACTATAGAGAACAGAATAAAAATTGCCATAATAAACGACAAAACATCCGAACAAAAGTTCAAAATCCAAGGTAACCAAGGCGGATCCCGGAAGATTAGTCCTGTGGGAAGACCGGCTTTGAACGGAGCCATGGAAGTTTGCAGAGAAGAAATCCAGGTCGAAGGAGGAGACTTAAGCGGCGGATTGAGTGATGGCCAATGGTGCTAGAATAAAGGGTGGGAAAGAAAACAAGGTTAATGAAAGAGGAGGGATAATACTCGCCTCCGTGTCTTTAATAAAATTAAGACTTTCCGTCATAATACTAGGAAAATCTACATTTTATGGCAAGACCGGAGGCTCCTATTATGCGAGTTTAAAGCATATTAGTTATATTCAAAGAAACATTTTCAATAGGTTTACAATAAAAAACTTTGAATACTGTGTCATTAGACCAGTCTGCAGATTTAAGAATGTCTTCTAAACGGGAGCCTGTCCAAAACGCCTTAGAAGCCATTGCCCCTCTGGAAGAGTGAGCCCCAAACATAGAAGTATCTATGCCCGCCAAAGACATCAACCAACGAACCCACCGGGCCAGAGTAGCGGTCGAAACGGGGGAGTGAGGTTTCCTGAATGAAATTAATAATTGGGAATGAGAAGAGGATCTTAAATCTGCAGTCTTTGATTCATACACTTTCAAACATTGTCCTACACATAGATTGGGATAGTCAGGAAAGTAAGGATAAAAAACTGAGGATAAATTGGTTTTGGTTCGACGAACCACAGTGAACATGACCCCAGAAGGAGTAAACTGACGGTTAGATATATCTAGAGCTCTAACATCTGCCAGCCGTTTAATAGAAACTAGACACAATAGCATAGTTAACTTTGCCGATAACATTTTTAGAGAAAGCATGACATTATCAGGCCAAGACAATAGAAATTTCAAAACAATAGAAACATCCCATAATCGACTGTATTTAGGTAAAGGAGGATTAGAAAACTTTACTCCCTTTAGTAAATGGCAGATCAAAGGATGTTCTCCTACAGGTTTTCCATTCAGCAGTGAATGATTGGCCGAAATAGCTGATCTATAAAGGTTGATAGTACGGAAGGCCTTACCTTTACTGGCTTCATTTGCTAGAAAATTGAGAATAAAAATCAAATCTGCTGAAAAGGGATCGATTTGTTTTCCCAAACACCAGCTGTTCCAAATAGACCAGGCTGATGAATAAGCCTTTTTTGTACCTGGGGCCCAAGACTGAGCGATATATCGGGAAGCTTCTGCTGAAATGCTTGGGATAATTTGGGATTGCCCGAGACTTTCCATGCCGAGAGGGTGAGCAGATTGTCCAATATCAGAGGATGAGAAAACCCTAGAGGATTGAGCAATAGGTTCGGGAAGGAAGGAATCAGGACCGGGAAGTCTATTGATAATTCTAAAAGCGCTGGGAACCAAGTTTGAGACTGCCAAAAGGGGGTTATGAGAACTATGGTGGCTAGTTGGCGTCTGAGCTGAGCCAGCACTCTGCTGATCATGAGGAAAGGGGGAAAGGCATAATTGAGGGAAGGGGACCAATCCTGTAAGAAAGCATCTGATGCTACAGCTAATGGATCTGGCCGCCAGCTGTAGAATAGAGGAAGCTGGGAATTGAGGCGTGAAGCAAAAAGGTCTATTACTAGGGGACCCCATTTGTTTTGAATGAGTTGGAAAATTGAAATATGGAGTTTCCAGTCGCTTGAATCTCGCAGATGACGAGAGTGCCAATCCGCCACTGAATTGAGAGACCCCGGAAGATATTCTGCATGAACCGAAATGTGGTTTAAAAGGCAGAATTCCCAAAACCCCTTGGCTAATTCCGTCAGAGGTTTGGATTTCGTGCCTCCGAGATGATTGATATAGCGTACGGCTGAAATGTTGTCCATCCTGAGGAGAATAGCGCATCGCACTCTGTTTTTTGCAAGGCTTCTGACTGCAAAGGAGCCTGCAAGCATCTCTAAACAATTGATATGCATTCTGGACTCCTCTAACGACCATGTGCCTCCAGTGGAGATTTGTCCACATCGGGCCCCCCATCCTGATTGGCTTGCATCTGATTCTAATACTAGATCGGGGGCTGATGCAAAGATAGTCCTTCCGTTCCAAGAATCTAAATGGTCTATCCACCATTGAAGTTCTGTGCGAGAATCGGCGTCTAATGGAATGATATCTGCGTATGAGAGACCCTTCCTTAGATGACGGATTTTCAATCTCTGAAGAGCCCTGTAATGGAGAGGACCTGGAAAAATAGCTTGAATTGAAGATGAGAGTAGACCCACAATTCGTGCTAACGTTCTTAGGGAAATCTGAGAACTGCGGAGGACCTGTAGAATTTCCGATTTTATAGTTTTGATCTTTGCTGAAGGGAGTTTGAGGGTGGCCGAAATTGAATCTATTTGAAATCCTAAGAATTCTATAACCTGAGATGGAATTAGAATGGATTTTTCTCTGTTTATGATGAAACCTAGTTCCGATAACAGGGAACGTGTGAAGGATAGATGAGAGAGAAGGGACTGAGAGGACTGACTCATTATTAGAATATCGTCGAGATAAATGATGAGTCTGATGCCCTGCGCCCTGAGAAAAGCTACCACAGGTTTCATGAGCTTGGTGAAGCACCAGGGGGCTGATGAGAGACCGAAGGGTAGAGAGGTAAAATGAAAAAACTGGCTTAACCACTGGAATTGGAGAAACTTTCTGAAATGAGAATGGATTGGAACCACTAGATACGCATCTTGAAGATCCAGTCGAACCATCCAATCCCGTTGCAGAAGAGTGTCTCTGAGATGGAGAATAGTTTCCATCTTGAAATGATGGTAAACTACAAAATGGTTGAAATACTTTAGGTTTATTACCGGGCGCATCTTCTTGTTTTTCTTTTGAACCAGAAATATCGAGCTGGTAAAACCTGTCGGATCGGGAAGAATAGGAACAATGGCTTGTTTTTGCAATAGAGCTTGCACTTCCGCAGTTATGAGAGAAACCATGTCTGAGGAGAAACGAGGAAGAGGGGGTAACTGCGTTTGAATAGGACTTGTGTAAAGTTCTATGGAATAACCCTGAATAGTGTTGAGAATCCACGGGTCTGCCGTGATTTGTGACCACTTTGGAAGGAAAAAACGGAGACGTCCTCCTAACGGAATGGAAGAAGAAACATGACTTACTTGGTTGGGGAGAGCGTCTGGAGATCCTGGAACCTCTGGAGCGGAAACCCCTGCTTCTTTGTGGGTAAAACTGTGGTCTATATTCCTGGTAGGATGCGTTATGATAACCTCTGGAACCTTGGTTGTGGTATGCACGGCCGGCAAAGCGGTTCCTTCCTCTGCCAGCCCTTTCAAAAACACGCTGTGAAAATACCTTTTTCATCGATTGTTGCGCCTTGTCCAAAGAAGTAAAGGTTGTCACATACTTGCTTAGCTCTTTGATGAATGACTCTCCAAACAAAGCACCATCCGTTTGAGAGTTGGATTTGACAGTCGCCAAATTGACTAACTTAGAGTCAAGTTTTAAAAGAAGACCCTTGCGTCTTTCGTGTGTAAGGGCGGAATTCGCATTTCCTAAGAGGCAAAAGGTACGTTGCACCCATAAGGAGAGTTCTTCAGGATCAATGAAGGAACCATCTATTCTGGCCGCTTCCACTATGTCAAAAATACGGGTTAGTGGTCCCATAACATCCAGCAATTTATCTTGGCAAGAGGCCCATGCTTTATCCACCCCTTTGCGTGGATCCTTGCCTATTTTTGTAAAATATGATAAAAGAGATTGGTCAATAGCAGGGGTAGCGGATAAATTACGGGACAGGGAAGGACGAGGGCACTCAGATTTCAATTTCGCCCTGATTTGTTTGTCCAAGGGACAATTGATTTTTGCAGAAACATATTGAGCCACATGGTCTGCGGGAACCCACTCAGTGGAGTTGGGGTGAAGTATATTGGAAGGGTCAAACATCGGGAAACCCTCAGGGTCTAGAAGCGTGGAGGTTTGAAGAGAGGACAACTTGGACTTTTTGGGAGGCGGGGGAGAAAAAGTATTATCATCTGCGTCATCCGAGACACTGGAAACAGAGTCCAGATCCGACACATCGTCATCCGTATCAGGGGTGGATGAAATCATCAAAGGGGGGATAATATTCTTTGTTTTAGATTTGTGTTTTAAATTAGGTTTCCCAATGTCCACATTTTTATACTCCTTGGGGGGAGCCTTTTGAGGAACCGCGTCCTCTGCCGCATGTGAGGAAACCTCACTTCTCTTATGCGCCAATTTTTTCGATTTGTTTGGATTTTTACTAGGGGAAAGGCGCTGACTGCATTCCCCCGCAGCCTGGGTCGACATGGTCCTAGAAATCATATCGGAAAATGAGTGTTCTAGGTTCTTAGAAATTTTTTGTATGGAAGAAGAAACTGCCTGTTGGACAGAGGATTTGATGAAGGCAGAGAGTTCTTGCCTAATATCCTCTACTTCATGTGAGGGGGAATTATCCGAATTCATGGTGACAAAGGAACTGGGCTGAGAGGGGTTAAAATCAGATAAAATACGGCTACGAGGTAACAGAAGGAATGAACAAACCGGAACCTCCAGCCGATAATGGGAAAAGAAAAAGCCACTTAATTTCCTTGAGACGCGAAGAAACCACGCGTCTAAATTGGAATATAAGCGTCAGGGGAGCCGTTCTTGGCCGAGCGCCCGGTATCTCCTCAAGCGCGAGCACAATAACTGCCGCTTGAGGAAAAACCGGGTTCCCAGCCAGCGAGCGCCCGGGCGCCGCGCGCAGAGCAGAAAACGGCCGAAACTGCCGTGCGCGAGCCGGGAAGCGCTCCGGATAATGCGGCAACCTGCCGTCTATGAAACAAGTTAATAACGTTGAACCAACGCGTTAGGAACACGCAATAAGGAAGCAATGAAAATTAACCAAAAAGCGTAATAACCATAATCTTACCGTATTACCACAGACAAAATATGAGGAGAAGGATAAAAGGGTACTTATCTTGACTGCGAGCAGCAAGAAAAGAGGGCTGGTCGCAGTCAAGTGATGTCATAATACCTTACTATGCATGTGATTGGTGTATACTGTTATGACTACTTTTTCTTTCCCATTGGCTGTTGTTGTTAGCCTTCTGGGAATTGTAGTATGTTTCTTGACTGCTGCTATTGAATTAAAGTAAGAAAAGAAACGCATAATAGGAGCCTCCGGTCTTGCCATAAAATTACAGTTTAAAGCCGCCTCAGCGGCAAACCAACAATGGACATCCGGCATCTCCCTTAAGGGAGAGGGAGGAGCCCCTCAAGGACATTGGGCCAATGGGGGCTCAGCAAGGGCAAAAGTAATTTACAAACCTTAACAAAGGGAAGACACTGCCTCGCCCCCCAGTCTGGAGGGAAGACTAAAAGATTCTGCCGGTCAAGCAGAAATCACTTTGTGGGCCACGAGGGACAGCGCGCAGGAGCGCGAAATACCAGGCGCGATGGTATCCGGAAGACTCCGAACCAGTCCAGCTTAGAAGCGCCCTTGGAAGACCGATGCTCGCCGCTGATTTTATTGAAGTAAGAAGTCTCGAATTCTCCAATTCTCTTAATTGTTTTGTTTGCGGTTGAAGGACTCCGGTATTTACCAAACCCTTCTGCGGGAGCAGATAGCATGGGGTGAGGGGAATCCGGATAAGAGCGGAGTTTTCTTGCCGTTCACGAGGAAAGAATGAATGTCTTTCGAGTAATAGGTTAAGCAAGGGTGATAGGAATCTAAACTGCTTCTGGAGACGAACGCGCTAATATTCCCGCCATGTAGCTACTTAAAATCCCCCACCGTAGTAATGAGTAGGTTCATATATTTTTGGTGTTGATTAGAACTTCACAGGCGATGTTTTGCAACATGTCTGATTTTGTAAAGCACGTTGCACAGAAATATTATACTACCACCTCATAGCATGCTGGCATTCCTCATCCTGCAGATTGCGGCAGACTGTTTAAAGCAGAACGTTACTTTACTTCATTTTCCGGGCCTGCAGCTCATGCCGATGAAAGAATTCAAGAGGGTGAGGCGCACAGTTTCGAGGGTGGCCTGGCGCAGATTTAGTCCAACAGGTCGTAAAATGGGGTGCGTGTCCGTGGTGGTGGGGCTCCTTTTTTTGCAAGCAAGTTTAAGGTGTTCGGTGTTCTGGGAGCGGTAATGTGAACTTTCACACTTCACGAAAGAAGAGGCAGTGCTGGATTTCTATAGACACGAAGGAAGGCTCAGCCAGGTCGCCCCACAACGACCCACCTGTTTAGTAATTGCATTTCCTGTGAATACTAGAAATACCGAAAGGCAGTATTTACGTTTTCCCTTTTGCGATACCACTTCCTTAAAGACGGACATAAGGGAAAAGTTCACAACTAGAGACAGATCCTGCCTTTGCACCAATAGCTCCCTGGGCCAAAAGACAATTGCCCCCCAACCCCCACCGCTGCTGGTAGTAAAACGAGGCTACAGCAGGGCAGCAGCTGGTCTTTCAAAACAAACAACTCCGCACCTCCCCAACTCACCCGACACTCTGTTCAGATGGGCTGGCGCCAACATATTTGTTGCGGTGGTAGTGTGTGGAGGCAAGGGATACGAGGTACACGAGAGGGCAAAGAATGGGGTGTTAAGAACAGCGGTTACCGCACGTTTAAAGATGATTAGGAACACTTTAACGAGAATCGGAGGAGTAAATGCAGGACATTAGTGCAGAGTTCCAAGCCCCCTCTGAAGGACCACCACCCCCCCCTACTTGTGCAGTATAGAGGGCAGCAGATGTTGAAGTCACAGGGTCCGAAAAATAAAAATAAATAAATAAATTGGGACACGTAATAATTGATGGCATCCAAAGTTTGAAAACGCATGTGAGCTGTTTGTTTGGGGCGCACGGACCAGGGGTTGGCAGCGGCCCCGTCATCGAAGTTTTTGCGTCCAATGGGGTTTTGGGGGGCCTTGGGACCCCTGGCAGAGGATGTTGCCTAAAGCTCCTTGCGCATGGTTTCTGCGGGCGAAAGAGGCCCATACAGGTCTCATGTAGCCCAAGGCTCTCCCATCTATGGTTTCAGTTAAGCAAGAAAAGCTATAACATGGCCTGCGTTTTATTAAAAAAAAAAAAAAAAGCAAACAAACAGGATTTTGTATGCAAACCAGCTGGTTATGTAAGGTCAAACCCACAAAATAAAATACATGATAGCAGCGACCCAAAAACAATATCCGGATGTCGCCTTTGATAAAAGCCCATTTGCTGGAAACACTTCATTTAGCTGGAACGTTGTGAAAGTTATTTCAAATTCAAAGGTATTTATTAATGCTTTCGAGCTTTAACCTTTGCGCCCAACACAGAGTCAAAAAAAAAAAAAATTGAATAAAATAAAATAGGGTTTCATAAATTTTGGAGGTAATAGGCGCAACCCATCCCAAAAAAAAAAAAAGCTCATTCCCCACATTCAAAAGTTTGCTAAAGCGACGCTCAAGTGAAGTTTAGCAATTTCAAGTGGAGCTTTGGCGGCGTTCCTACACAAGCGAAGCTCCATCCAGATGAACATTTGTTTTAGTGAGTTCGTGGCGCGGGGAGGCAATATGGTGGGGGACCGCTCACGTGGCGCTCGTTAAAAAATGGCGGCTTTTGTGAACGGGCCTCTTATGAGAGAGTACTGCTCGTTGCTACTTAAAGTTCTGCAGAGCGGAGAGGTATAATAGGACGTCTTTACTAACCTTCAAGGACAACACTGTATCAGCGCGTGTTGCTTAAAGTTCTGTAGAGCGGAGAGGTATAATAGGACATCTTTACTAACCTTCAAGGACAACACTGTATCAGTGTGTGTGTTGCATAAAGTGGCGCTGTCTTCCTTGCTATTGATGCAGGCTGAAATCTTTTGGCATGTGTAAAAAAAAAAAAAAAAAAGGGGGGGGTGCATTTATATTAAGTAAACATACTTTGCGGTGGAAGAAACCTTGAGTAAGCGCAAGCTAAATTAAATGTTATTTGGCCTAAATAGGCTCCCAAACTCGAAGTGCTGGCATTTATGCATTAGTATGACCGTAGTAAAATAAAGTTAAACCCACGGTAAAACCACACCCAAAAAATAAATACAATTGAAGGTGCCCTTCTCCAAAGACAATTCAACAAAAGGACCATGGAAATGTATTGGGAGAATAGGTTTACTATTCTAGGGTACCGTAATATGTTATTTGTAACATTTGTACCACGGCTGCATCCAATGCTGCAATGTGCATTGCGGTATGTTACTTGTAACATGGGGGCCATGGCTGCCTCCAAGGCTACAATGTTCATTGCGGTATCACAATACTGGTCCTTGGAAGGACAGCACTACTAGATCAGACATGCAAGAACGCCAGTGGTGACGGCATACATAAGATAAGGAACAAGCTGGAGGGTTGAGTCAGGCGAACGATTCCATGCGCACGTCCAGACAATGTATTGAGAGCAATAAAAAAAAAAAAAAAAAAAAGGGGGGTCAATTGTATCAGAACCTGACATGCAATGAGTCGGTCATGTTAAATAACAAGTGTCTGTATCCCTCCCTCCTTGTTTCCTTTCATGTACTATATATTAGAGGGGAGATGACACGCTGAAGGGCTGAAGAGGAGTTGGTCGGGCCCGCACAGATCACAGAGTGCAGCGGGTGAGATGGGATAGAATCCAGAGGAACCACACCAGACTTCAACCTCCCACAGCCACAGCAGATTCCAGCGCTCGTTTCAACTAAGGGCATTTCCATGGTAAATGGCAACGACTGACAACTGATTGCATCAGCCACTAACGAGTCCGGGGTTAAAAAAGGTATCCCAGCCCCAAACATCCGCATACTTCAATCGGAACCGAACACCTCACATTCAGGCTGTGTCAGTGAGAAACAAAAGGGATTTGTAGGCCGTCACAAGGATGGTGCAGCAAAATCAGTGCTCCTTGGAAGGCCTGACGGCCGGGACACTGAGGGGCTCTGGTAAAGAGCTGAAAGGTAAAAAAAAAAAAAAAAAAAAAAAAAGGGGAGGCACCGTAAAGATGAAAGGGAGCAAACCCCAAAGACCGAAAGGGGGGAGCCGCCTGGCGACGTAAGCCCCTCAGGCGGCGTGGCGGTATAAGGGGCACGTTGGTTCGTAAAGGAGGCACACCGGTGGGCGGTGTGCCGGAGAAAGGCTACTTACCTTGGGATGCCTTACGGCAGGGTAAGTAGGCCGATGGGGAAGTAAGCGGTGCACGCCACTCGCGGCCCAGACCCGCCGGTTGGCAGGGCACAAAATGGACAGACAAGGTAGCGAGTTGAGCCTAACAGCACTAAGAGGCTACCCCCCTCACGATCAAAGTAAAGAACCAACAAAAATGGATGACCCCAAAAAGCAGCGCGGAGGATGGCCTCAACAACAATAGGTGTCTGAACTATGACAAGCAAATGACAAGGACTTGATTGATTTATAGTAGAGATGATGTCATGCAGCAAAGTTTTATATCCTGGAGAAATGATTTATGTATGACCTGACAACTGTGATTTATAACCTGTCTCCAAATTACGATTTCCAATCATAACGAAAGCAATGTATGGCACTCTCAAATGATTTATGACATTGTAATAATTTATGGACCTGTCATTTTGATTTATGACTGAAAAAAGTGAGTTATGAGGTCAAAGGCCGTGTCGCAAGAGTCTATGCATGTAATAAAACTGCGGCCCAGTATTCCCACAATAGGATGCAAACACACTTGGCTAATGTGAATTTGTTCATAAATGTATATGGAAAGTTACATTAATTGGAGTGGGACAAGTGCGGGGGTTATGGCAAAGGGCCGCCCCGCAGGGGGCATTAGGGTCCGGCGCATTAACCGCCGCCGGGGACCCGGAAATTACAGTTTAAAGCCGCCTCAGCGGCAAACCAACAATGGACATCCGGCATCTCCCTCAAGGGAGAGGGAGGAGCCCCTCAAGGACATTGGGCCAATGGGGGCTCAGCAAGGGCAAAAGTAATTTACAAACCTTAACAAAGGGAAGACACCGCCTCGCCCCCCAGTCTGGAGGGAAGACTAAAAGATTCTGCCGGTCAAGCAGAAATCACTTTGTGGGCCACGAGGGACAGCGCGCAGGAGCGCGAAATACACCCACCCACCCACCCACACCAGAACAGCATCGTCGCAGGGCTGAGAGGATAAGAGGACGGCGGTATAAGGGGCACGTTGGTTCGTAAAGGAGGCACACCGGTGGGCGGTGTGCCGGAGAAAGGCTACTTACCTTGGGATGCCTTACGGCAGGGTAAGTAGGCCGATGGGGAAGTAAGCGGTGCACGGCACTCGTGGCCCAGACCCGCCGGTTGGCAGGGCACAAAATGGACAGACAAGGTAGCGAGTTGAGCCTAACAGCACTAAGAGGCTACCCCCCTCACGATCAGAGTAAAGAACCAACAAAAATGGATGACCCCAAAAAGCAGCGCGGAGGATGGCCTCAACAACAATAGGTGTCTGAACTATGACAAGCAAATGACAAGGACTTGATTGATTTATAGTAGAGATGATGTCATGCAGCAAAGTTTTATATCCTGGAGAAATGATTTATGTATGACCTGACAACTGTGATTTATAACCTGTCTCCAAATTACGATTTCAAATTATAACGAAAGCAATGTATGGCACTCAAAAATGATTTATGACATTGTAATAATTTATGGACCTGTCATTTTGATTTATGACTGAACAAAGTGAGTTATGAGGTCAAAGGCCGTGTCGCAAGAGTCTATGCATGTAATAAAACTGCGGCCCAGTATTCCCACAATAGGATGCAAACATACTTGGCTAATGTGAATTTGTTCATAAATGTATATGGAAAGTTACATTAATTGGAGTGGGACAAGTGCGGGGGTTAAGACTTCTTGCGGTGCCCTGCGACCCTAACAACTCCATGGATGTACTGTATTAGCAACACAGCTCCATGGCACGTTTTCACATATGTGTAAAAAAATTCTGATGCCTCTGTGGTGCTAAAGTCACGTATTTCTGCACTAGCATTAAAAAATAAAATAAAAAATATGATGCTACTCCAGCAATGTGACGATGCCCATATAACAAAAACCCTGTCACTTTTACCGCCTGCTCTGAGCAGGTGGTAAAATTCTGATGCAGAATGGCGCAGTGAAAAGCAACTTTCACTGGTCAGTTCTGTGTGGCTTTTTGCCTGGGAGCGCCTACCTTGCATATTGCCAGTAGGTGTGGCCCGGGGTGAAAAGTGATGTTTCAGGCATTTAGTGTCACTTTGTAGATTTGGAGTTGTTTTAGCACTGCCACAGCATTAAAAAAAGAAGAAAAAAAAGTTGCAGCCCAAGGGCCTTGTAAAGGAGTCCCAAAGAATCTTCCTCCAGGGTAGCGGCAGCTAAGATATCTCAGATCGTGAAACATTCAGCTCCCCACACCCGGGGTGTCATGTACACCCAACAAAACTCCTCACATGCTGTCGTACACCATGCCCAACTAAGGCTGCTTTTCATAACATTTTTTAAAGTACTCTGGCCACGTTCTCACGTTCAGTTGCTGAGGAGGCGACCAACTTTCGGCTTGAGAACAAGTCCTCTTTCTCGCAAGAATACCAAAGCGTTTATTTATTTATTTTAAGGAGAAAAACATCCACGTGAATGCCACTGCTGTACATGGTCCTCCCACACAATTTAAAGGTGATAAATATCGGTCTTTCAATTTTCCTGGTCTTGACACAAGATCCACTAACATTCCTTTTCCCACCATAAAGCACAACCACAGAGTTGAGTCGAAGGTAAGTGGCATTACCATGAGGCCCCCTTCACTGAAAGTGGGACCACGCTTTGCTTTTTGAAAGCTCAATTCTCAGAATGGTGGCAACAAAGATCGCTGTGCATACTGATGCCTCCATAATCAATGTAGTTCAATAAAGAGCTGCAACCAGCATTCCTGTTCTTCGTTTTGCAATATTGTTGTCTGAAAATAATGTTTATAAGCATCACATCCCTTGCTACAGAAGGATCAGGGGACATACCATGAGGCTGTTTGTTATCCATTTGCAAGCTCAGAAGGGTTGCATCTGCTGCTTTGGCTAAAACTGCACTTCCTACATTGTATACATTAACTGAGTAAACGTACAGGTTACAGTATGAGCTGTACACACAACTACTGCCGCGTGTCACCTCAGAGGTGCACAAGACCGCTATTTTGGTTAAAGAGGTGTACAAGCTCGTTCCTACCTGCACCCTGACATATAGTGCATTTATGATCCAGCCCCAGCATTACCAACATGAACATCGATTCCTCCCGCCTTTACGTGAAAATGAAACTTGCGGTGCAGCAATAAGGCTTGACACTTGGCATCATCACCTATATAAATGACTGTGACTATGTTTAATTGAACTCTCAAACGGGCCCAGCAAGAGAACAGTCCCTGCATTGCTTTCACATAAACAGAGGCTCAGATGCATGGTAAAAAAAAACAATTATTAGTTCCCATCAGCACAAACTGCATATGCATGCTGCCGACTTCTGTCGTGGTGTGGGTCTGCCCAGCATTGTGCTCCTTTTGGGATGGAGTGGTTGTGAGATCTTGGCAGATCAGTTGACCTGAGCCCCCGGACGGTGCTGCTGGGTCTTCAGGAGGAACTGGAGAACCATGCTTCCAGAGGATTTTCATAGGGGTGGCCTGTACGGTAGCCAAAAGGGACGTTGCCCACCTGTGGAAGCAATCTTCACCCCCTCAATGCAACTATGGTGCTAAGGAGTTGACTGGTGTGCACACCAAGAGAAACCGATATATGAGGCACATGGTTGACTCCAAAACCATGACAAAGTATGGGGCAAGAGGTGGACTAATCATGGCATATCATCATGGTGGGATTGTTGTTTAAAATAATTGTTTCAGATACTACTGTAATCCAGAGATATTCTGGTATTGTTGATTGTATCGCATTGGATGATACCTGCTCTATACAAATTTGATTACCTAAATGGAAAAAAATCAATTATTAGCGGTCCATGCGCTGGCTGGCAAACACAGCATAACAACGTAGAAGAAAATTTGACTAAGAACTGCAGTGGAAAATAACCCAAGCCCTACTGCGGTCCATGAAGTGTTATTCACTACCACAGTTCTGCTTCATACATCAGCACAGTTTGCTGTCGCCTAGTAATGAAGTCAGTGTGTCATGGGCGCTAGTGCAAGGTTGGTATGGGCCCTCTGTCCATTGTTTGAACTCTGAAATACAGCACTAATCAGGAAGCAATGGACCTCCTGGGTCTCTCGGCCCTGGTACCACTGCGCCTGCTGCACTGATGGAAGCTATATCCCAGGGACATGTCTGGCTCTCTTTGGCAACCCCAACCCACTCCACCCCAGCAAGAGTAAACACAGAGAAAGGCCCTGGCAGGTGCTCAGGAAAAAAAACATTAATTCGATCCGAGTATTAGCTAAACGAAACTGATGCAGGCTGGGCCCCCTTCCTCTCTGGGCCCCGGTGCTTGCACCTGCCTCAAAGGTAGCTACGCCCCTGCTGTGAGCAATGACTCTGAATAAAACTTCACCGGAATTTACAACTAAAAAACTGAAAACAGAAGGTCTAAATATAATCAAATGAGCACCTCTCTTCTAGGTAAACTAGACTGCAGCCATTTTCTAGTCTCTAGCTCAGACCGCCTCATAAGATCATCTTTTGTTGAACACAAAAGAGCATGCATGTGTTACTGTTGGACTTTTTTGCTTTTGCAATGTCATCCCGAATCTTTTTGCCTCCTGCCTCCTATTTGTTTCTGACCTGTCGCTGTTGGCTTTTGAACTCTGAGCACTTTCCCACTGCTAACCAGTGCTAAAATGCATATGCTCTCTGTGTAAAATTGTATGATTGGTTTATCCATGATTGGCATATTTGATTTACTAGTAAGTCCCTAGTAAAGTGCACTAGAAGTGCCAGGGCCTGTAAATCAAATGCTACTAGTGGGCCTGCAGCACTGGTTGTGCCACCCACATAAGTAGCTCTGTAATCATGTCTCAGACCTGCCACTGCAGTGTCTGTGTGTGCAGTTTTAACTGTAAATTCGCCTTGGCAAGTGTACCCATTTGCCAAGCCTAAACATTCCCTTTTCTTACATGTCAGACACCCCTAAGGTCGGCCCTAGGTAGCCCCAAGGGCAGGGTGCAGTGTATGGTTAAGGTAGGTAGGACATATAGTAATGTGTTTTATATGTCCTGACAGTGAAATATTGCTAAATTCGTTTTTCACTGTTGCAAGGCCTGACCCTCTCATAGGTTAACATGGGGGCTACCTTTAAATCTGATTAAAGTGTAGATTCCCTTTGGGAGCGGATGGACATGTGGAGCTTGTGGTCTCTGAGCTCACAATTTAAAAATACATCTTTTAGTAAAGTTGATTTTGAGATTGTTTGAAAATGCCACTTTTAGAAAGTGAGCATTTTCTTGCTTATACCATTTCTGCGACTCTGCCTGTTTGTGGATTCCCTGTCTGGGTCAGTTTGACAGCTGGGCTGGTTGCACCTCACACTAGACAGTGACACAAAAGGAGCTGGGGTGTAGTCTGCATTGCCTGATGAGCCATCTGTGCTAGGAGGGAGGGGTGGAGTGGTCACTTACAGATGCCGTGATCCCTGACTTCGCGCATCGACTTGTTTTCACTCTTCACCAAAGGTACTGTACTTGGGGGTCAGCGTGACTCCGTATCCGGTGCCGCTGGTGTCGGTTTGTTGGGAACGACTCTGTCACGACGCCGTGTTAACACCTCATCGAAGCATTTTGTGTTTCTAAGCGCTATTTTTGAGTTTAATCTTTAAAAATTCATAACTTGACTGGTGTATGTCGGATTTTTGTCATTTTGGTCTTGTTTTGTTTAGATAAATATTTCCTATTTTTCTAAACTGGTGTTGTGTCATTTTGTAGTGTTTTTATTAAGTTAATGTGTGTGTTGGTACAAATACTTTACACCTAGCACTCTGAAGTTAAGCCTACTGCTCTGCCAAGCTACCAAGGGGATAAGCAGGGGTTAGCTGAGGGTGTTTCTCTTTCACCCTGACTAGAGTGAGGGTCCTTGCTTGAACAGGGGGTAACCTGACTGTCAACCAAAGACCCCATTTCTAACAGTTACAAACAAAATAAACACTAACAATCCTTGAGGAGAATCCCGGCTTGGGACACAACCATATGTCTAACAGGTGACACTACTCTTAACTTACGCACACCTCTTTCACTGTATCTTATTGCATCAGTAGCACTGGTGAATGGCCACATGGCTAGAAGGGACTCGAGTCCAAGCATCTATTTTGCTGAGCAATCTCCGGAGCATAAATCCTCCTAAGAATGGTTCCAGTGATTTACAGCCATCCCTCATCTGGCACTTACGTGTCAGAGCTAGTAATGTACTATGCCTCCTGTAGGTCAATGTGTCCTGCAAGATGGTGGCACAGAGGTAAAAATCTGTGCACTCCATGACCCCATTGCAAATCCTGCATGGGTCCTCTGATATTGACCTTATCCACTTGCATCAGGAGCAAGTAGGGCAAGTATTCTTTTACATAGTGGGACTTTTTCGGTGCTGTTTACCACAGAGAGCAGTACAGATGTATTCGTAGTGAGATTCCTATGCCTGCTCAGCAAAACAAAATAGCACCCATGCGTGCAGAGTGCTGTGGAGTGTGCTATTGAGTGATTAAATGATCTGCTCAAAAAAGAGGTCCTTCTGATTGGATAGATAGTAGAGCAACTGACAGCGGTGTGGCATACCTTCAAGAGACTCCACAGGAGGTTAAGAAGTGGCTTGGAGTTCGATGGACCTTCGGCAACACTGACTTCAGCATGACTCCCTGCATTAGCGTGCTGCCCCTGTCTGGGTGTGTAACTGTGCAGCCTTGAGTTACACTTGCACATGAGATCCAAGACCCAAATTGTCCAAGAGAAGGGGGCTGCCACCAAGGGGACTTTTTATGCTGATCTAGGCTGTTCAGCATGGCACAGGGGTGCAGGAAATCCTTGGGTGGCCCTGGTGGCTTTGGGAAGGCCCCATCCCACCAACCTTAATTTTCTATTCAAGATCCAACGTTAATATCAAAGAGCAAAATTACTGTGGCGTGGCTGGAAGCTGTACTAAAGGATACTTAAGTGCTCATTGAGACTTCAAGATTGAACTGAGACACTACCTTCTAAAGAGTCTACCACTAAGTTGAGTCTAGCCTGTACATGACTTGTACACAATATTGTATGACAAGCTCATCTAGAGAATCCGCACTATCCTGTCTGAGGACCAATTATTTCACTACTGTTTAAGACAAACAAAACAGACCTGTGTAGGCATAAAAATTCTGCAATATACATCTGGCCAGAAAAGTTCCTTAATAGACACACCTCGTTCAACAGTGGATGCCTATTATGAGGCACAGGGGCCTACTTGATCTGATCTTCTGGAGGCCATTTAAGGCCTCCTGGGTCATGCTACAACTAAAGATAGAGATTGTGTAAATGGATCTAAATTTGATTAGGGCTAACCACCGAAAAGTTCCAGAGACAACTACAGCTATAGAGGGCCCTGTTACAACTATCATGACCAAAATTGCAGATTTGCGCTCTGCAGTCCTTCCACAGTCCTCATGCTTCAGGAAGTCAAATGAGTGCTCGAGTCACATCTGAGAGACATGAAGGTGAACTCCCAACACAGCAAATTAACAATCGTGGACTTTCTCAAAAGGTCAGAGGCCCCACAGACAATGTTGTTCTTGAAAAAGTGTATCTGAACTCTCTGTGATTCAAGGGGCTATTAAAACTGTTTTTGGTGAAAGGGAACACAGGACCTTGTTGGCCATAATAGGTCTGTTTTTGAGTTTCCATGACAGGAACGCAGTTCTTCAGTATGCATGCAGTGCTAGTGAAGCCCAGTACAAAGGCCCCCTGTAGGAAGTTGGCTCTGTATGCACTATTTCAAAGTAAGGAATAGTATGCACAGTGTCCAAGGGTTCCCCTTAGAGGTAAGATAGTGGCAAAAAGAGATAATACTAATGCTCTATTTTGTGGTAGTGTGGTCGAGCAGTAGGCTTATCCAAGGAGTAGTGTTAAGCATTTGTTGTACATACACAAGCAATAAATGAGGAGCACACACTCAGAGACAATTCCAGGCCAATAGGTTTTTGTATAGAAAAAAATATTTTCTTAGTTTATTTTAAGAACCACAGGTTCAAGATTTACATGTAATACTTCACATGAAAGGTATTGCAGGTAGGTACTTTAGGAACTTTGAGTTAGCAAAATAGCATATACAGTTTTCACATAAATCACATATAGCTATTTTAAAACTAGACAGTGCAATTTTCAACAGTTCCTAGGGGGAGTAAGAGTTTGTTAGTTTTTGCAGGTGAGTAAACCACCTACGGGGTTCAAGTTTGGGTCCAAGGTAGCCCACCGTTGGGGGTTCAGAGCAACCCCAAAGTTACCACACCAGCAGCTCAGGGCCGGTGAGGTGCAGAGGTCAAAGTGGTGCCCAAAACGCATAGGCTTCAATGGAGAAGGGGGTGCCCCGGTTCCAGTCTGTCAGCAGGTAAGTACCCGCGTCTTCGGAGGGCAGACTAGGGGGGTTTTGTAGGGCACCGGGGGGGACACAAGTCCACACAGAAAGTACACCCTCAGCGGCACGGGGGCGGCCGGGTTTAGTGTGCAAACAAGTGTCGGGTTTGTAATTGAAATCAATGGGAGACCAAGGGGTCTCTTCAGCGATGCAGGCAAGGGGGGGGCTCCTCGGGGTAGCCACCACCTGGGCAAGGGAGAGGGCCTCCTGGGGGTCACTCCTGCACTGGAGTTCGGATCCTTCAGGTCCTGGGGGCTGCGGGTGCAGTGTCCCTACCAGGCGTCGGGTTCTTAGAAGCAGGCAGTCGCGTTCAGGGGGAGCCTCGGGATTCCCTCTGCAGGCGTCGCTGTGGGGGTTCAGGGGGGGCAACTCTGGCTACTCACGGTCTCGCAGTCGCCGGGGAGTCCTCCCTGAAGTGATTGTTCTCCACAAGTCGAGCCGGGGGCGTCGGGTGCAGAGTGTCAAGTCTCACGCTTCCGACGGGAAACGCAAGTTGTTTCAAAGTTGCTCTCTTGGGTGAACAGAGTCGATGTCCTCGGGAGTTCTTGGTCCTTCTAGATGCAGGGTAGTCCTCTGAGGCTTCAGAGGTCGCTGGTCCCTGGGGAGAGCGTCGCTGGAGCAGTGTCTTTAGAAGTGGGGAGACAGGCCGGTAGAGCTGGGGCCGAAGCAGTTGGTGTCTCCGTCTTCTCTGCAGGGTTTTTCAGCTTAGCAGTCCTCTTCTTCTTAGGTTGCAGGAATCTAGTTTCCTAGGTTCTGGGGAGCCCCTAAATACTGAATTTAGGGGTGTGTTTAGGTCTGGGGGGTTAGTAGCCAACGGCTACTAGCCCTGAGGGTGGGTACACCCTCTTTGTGCCTCCTCCCAAGGGGAGGGGGGGGGGCACATTCCTATCCCTATTGGGGGAATCCTCCATCTGCAAGATGGAGGACTTCTAAAAGTCAGTCACCTCAGCTCAGGACACCTTAGGGGCTGTCCTGACTGGCCAGTGACTCCTCCTTGTTTTTCTCATTATCTCTCCTGGACTTGCCGCCAAAAGTGGGGGCTGTGTCCAGGGGGCGGGCATGTCCACTAGCTGGAGTGCCCTGGGGCATTTTAACACGAAGCCTGAGCCTTTGAGGCTCACTGCTAGGTGTTGCAGTTCCTGCAGGGGGGAGGTGTGAAGCACCTCCACCCAGAGCAGTCTTTTGTTTCTGTCCTCAGAGAGCACAAAGGCCCTCACCACATGGGGTCAGAAACTCGTCTCTCAGCAGCAGGCTGGCACAGACCAGTCAGTCCTGCACTGAACAATTGGGTAAAATACAGGGGGCATCTCTAAGATGCACTCTATGTGCATTTTTTAATAAATCCAACACTGCCATCAGTGTGGGTTTATTATTCTGAGAAGTTTATTACCAAACTTCCCAGTATTCAGTGTAGCCATTATGGAGCTGTGGAGTTCGTTTTTGACAGACTCCCAGACCATATACTCTTATGGCTACCCTGCACTTACAATGTCTAAGGTTTTGCTTAGACACTGTAGGGGCATAGTGCTCATGCACCTATGCCCTCACCTGTGGTATAGTGCACCCTGCCTTAGGGCTGTAAGGCCTGCTAGAGGGGTGACTTACCTATGCCACAGGCAGTGTGAGGTTGGCATGGCACCCTGAGGGGAGTGCCATGCCGACTTAGTCATTTTCTCCCCACCAGCACACACAAGCTGGCAAGCAGTGTGTCTGTGCTGAGTGAGGGGTCCCTAGGGTGGCATAAGACATGCTGCAGCCCTTAGAGACCTTCCCTGGCATCAGGGCCCTTGGTACCAGGGGTACCAGTTACAAGGGACTTACCTGGGTGCCAGGGTTGTGCCAATTGTGGAGACAATGGTACATTTTAGGTGAAAGAACACTGGTGCTGGGGCCTGGTTAGCAGGGTCCCAGCACACTTCTCAGTCAAGTCAGCATCAGTATCAGGCAAAAAGGGGGGGGGTAACTGCAACAGGGAGCCATTTCTTTACACCTCCTGATCAGTGTGTTCCCTTGCCTACGTCATCTATGGAGTGATGGAGGAAGTTATTTGAGGCAGTAAAACATAGACTGCAATGCTACTGTTCCCGGTGAAATCGAGGATACTCAAAGTTGGTGAATCTTTGCCTCACTAGAAACTGCCCGAGACAAGCTCACTAATGCTGGAAATGGTGTTTTATCTGGGAAAAAACATTTGTTGGGAACAGCGGTTGCTCTGATGAAGCTTTGAGGGGCTATCAGGATGCTTCTCAGGGAGTGGGCGGTGATGCAAGTACCTACAAAACAAGCAGTGTAACTGTTTTGGAAGACCACACTTTGGATGCAGCGCTTAGAGTTCTTCTGGCTAGTTGGCTCATCACTGATATGCCTACACTGTGGAGTGGTAACTGTCTCTGGCTACTTAACCCTATTTGCTATTAAACGATGATGACATTGGAGGCCTGTTGGAGGCACTATCACCCAGTTTCTGATTTGCAAAGAAGCAAATTGGAGATGATGTTGGTTCCTTGGTGCTCTCTGAGACTCAATCCAGGGAGCACCAAGGAACCAGTTACTGAAGGCAGTGGTTTTGCTTTCTTATGGTATTCTGAGGTTTTGTGGATCCCTTTCCTTCAGGAGATCGACCTAAACACCCCAAAGTATGAAAGACTGGTCAACAAATTGGAGGGGAAGTTTACACATTTCCTCATGCTCTTTTTTTCCTAAGGAAGTATGGGTAGATAGAGGGAGTCCATTGTTGAGAGACTCCAAAGGAGACTACGTATTTTGTGGGACCCTTGAGAGACAAGACCTGTGCTTGCTAAGTATTTATACCCTCAATGTTTTGTTGCACACCCTTTTCGAAATTAATTGTGAATGTGTCCCAAAAGCTGGCTATCCCAATCATTTAGGCATGAAATGTTAATTGGGTCATGTCAAGGATATTGAACCTAACTACCTAAGATATACCTCTGCATAGATTCACCTCAGCAACTGCAGACTTGGCTCATCAACTTGGCTTGCTAGATGTATGGGGAGAACAGCACTCCTTGATTTAAATGACTCATTTCACTCCCCAGTCCATGGTTTCTATGGCAGGATAGACTATATGTTGGCAAGTTATGTCCTGTTCTATAAGTGTTCGGATGCACAAAATGGGACTCGAATCTTATTGGACCTCTCCCCTCATACACTTGACTTGGTCATTGACCCTGTTTTCCAACCTAAAAGTTGAGAGCTGAAATAGTGCTAGAAAGAATTTAAGTCTCATATTGGTGTGGTGCTGCGTGATTATTTTGAAAGTAACTAGGGTTTAGGCTCAACGAGTGCTAGCAGTAAAATGAAGATAACGTGCTTGTGCGGAGGTGTAAAGGGTGTTTTTATCAGGATTATCTTTGGGATAAGCCAGCATTTGAAATACAACATTGGCAAGTTTGAAGAGGTGATTGCTGGCCAAGAGAGTGGGACTGCACGGAAGGCAGAGTTGCACGGAGTGCTTGTGGTTCAGAAGTGCCAAAATGTTGTGTTGTGATCGTTCCTGGATAAATTATCATATGTATCTTACAGGGAAATTTTACATTGTCAAGGGGATAAGTCAGGAAATTTGGTGGCTTGGCTCTTAATAGCAGGAAGCATGGAGACTTTTATTTTACAATTGTAGACACAGATGGTGTGGTGCAGTGCACTCAACTAATGATTAATTGGGTTTTTACATGAAACATGCATTCCCTTTACACCCCAGATGCTACGCCTGACGCTGAGTTAATGCATTCTTATTTTGATATGACCTAATTACCTAGACTCATGATAGAACAAATGATGGAACTAGATAAATCTCTAAATAGGGAGCAATTGATGACACAGTCGGGCCTAAGCAAACAAGAAGACACTTTGTGCTAACAGATTGCTAGTGAGGTTTTATGCCAGCTGTTAGAACTTGGGTCTCCACTTAGCAAAGGTATGCACCTTGTCCAAATAGAATCGCAATCCTAGTCAGTGTAAGTCACAACAACCTACATTCTCCTGTGCTCACTCTCATGTAGCCTGGCACAGAGAAGGCAGGCTTAACTGAGAAGGCAATATGTAAAGTATTTGTGCAAGAACTCATTTAGTAACACAGTGAAAACACCACAAAAAATGCTCCACACCAGTTTTGGAAGTAAACGATGCAATGTTTTTTCAGGCCCTGCAAAGGCGATGCATTGTTTCTTTCCACATGGCAAGGGAATGTGTCGGTTTCCAGGAGCGCAGCCTTAGTTCCTTGCTGCGATGTGGGGGTATTTTGACGGTCAGAGACGATACGTGGAAAATACAGAATGCATTGTGAAGAGGCAACTGGCGCTGCATCGATCAGACAGGCAATGCGGCGATGCTTCAGCTGCGAAACAGGCCTTGCATCGAATTTTGCAGGCGTTGCATCGAATTTTGCAGGCACTGCATCAGTTTTCTGATGCGCTGAATTTCCTTATATTTTGTTAAGTCTTTGATAGCCCCGAGACTTCAGAACAGCAGGCAAGCTCAATCCAATCCCTTGGAGAGCACTTGTGGAGGAAAGCAGAGTCCTTCCAGCAGAGTTACCGATCAGCAAGGCGACAAGCAGGCAGGCAGTACTTCCACCAAAGCAGTCCAGCTGGGACCCTTGGGCAGCCAGGCAGTCGGTCTGACAGAGTCCAGTTGAAGTGCACAGGTGTAAGAGCCCCTTCACCCTTTCTTCCCAGGAAGACCCTTATTGTTTATGGCTATCTGGGTGGAATGTACAAGGGGAGTTGTAAACCAGCACAGACCGGACATGGATTGGAGACAGGCTATAAGGCACAGAGAGCAGTAAGTGCAGAGAAACGCCTACTTTCTGAAACTGGCATTTCTGAAATAGTAATGTAGAATCCAACTTCACTAGTAAGCAGGATTTATCACTACCATTCTAACCATACCTAACATGACAATGCCACTCCTCTCACATCAGAAATTACCCCTTAAGAGTATATGAGATAATCTCTAATGCTGCCCTATGAGAAAAGGAGGCTTCACAGTAGTGAAAAATGACTTTGAGAGTTTTTCATTACCAGGACATGTAAAATCTACAAGTACATGTCCTGCATTTTACTCACATAGCACCCTGCCCTGTGGACTATGCAGGGCCTATTTTAACGGTGATGTATATGTAATAAAAGGGGAGTTGAAGGCTTGACAAGTAGTTTTAAATGCCAAGTCAAGTGGCAGTGAAACTGCACACACAGGCCTTGCAATGGCAAGCCCGAGACATGGTTAAGGGGCTACTCTTGGGTTTTGCACAATCAGTGCTGCAAGCCCACTACAGGCCCTGGACACAGTAGTGCACATTACTAGGGACATATAGGTAAATTAAATATTCCAATTGGGTATGAGCCAATGTTACCATGTACCAAGCACTTTAGCACAGGTCAGCAGTGGTGAAGTGTGCAAAGTCCTAAAACCAGCAAAAATTAGATCAGAAAAATAGAGGGAGGCAGGCAAAGAGTTGGAGGAAGACCACCCTAAGGCTGTTCAGTCTAACAGTAGCTATTCAGAATTGCTCTTGGATAGACTTAGAACTAAGAAAGGATATGTTTTGTGCAAGTCTGGCTCATGCTTCAATGAAAGGCGCTATATTAGCTATGACACACAGAGATAGAAGAAATTCTCCTCTCCCCGTTTCCCCCCTTTTTTTTTACTTCACTTGGTTTATAGTGAATGTAGGAACATTATTTTCATTGACACTCTATTCTGTTGACATAAAACCTATAGATATCGAATAAACACTTATGTTTGAGTGCCTATAGTCAATTTAAATATTCACCTGCCAGTCCTCTACTTTTCTCAACTATAGGGCCAATACATCCTAGCATTCAACCAGTCAGCATTGACTGAAAGGATCTCCGGCATCGCAGTGCCGGTCCGACAAGGAGCAGGCCCAAGAATGAAGAATGACATCCAATTCGGTGTGTGAGGGCCCTTGCTTCTATTTATAGAAATGCCCATACAGACTTGGATCTAACCTAGGGATCCTAGTAGGAGTTCCCCACACCCAGAACTGTGTACCTCTATGTATTGTTAAATTTCAGGAGACTTCTAATGTAAAAATGAAGCAATTAACGAAACAGCAATGTTCAATGGGGGCCCTGATAACAAAGTCCATGAAACTCTCTTTTTACTCAAATGATTACATTCTTATACACATGCCACAGAATGTGTATTATGATTATTACACAACAAATCAGCAGCAGTCCAGCCAAACTGATTCTACAGTAGGGTTACTCAGTACACTTCACTGGGAGTCTACTAACTCTATTAGGGAAACTCCTGGTTATGAACCTGGTTAAGCACAAAAGGGAGGTAAAAGTATATCGTCCTAGATCTGCAATTGGCTCTGTAGTGAGGTACTCAACAAGACCAACCATCTGGACCAGCAGGAACTCCACAGTCTCCTCAACCACACTCAATCCGGCTTCCGCTGAATCCACAGCACAGAAACAACACTCATTGCTGACAAAGATGAGATCCTAACCTTACTGGACCGAGGAGAAACCACCACCCTCATACAACAGGAAATCTCCACTGCGTTTGCCACCGTGTTACCCTTCAGCCTCATCGAAATGCTACGCACAAAAGGCATCCAAGATCCAGCCCTCAAATGGATATTCTCCTTCCTCACAAGGAGAACACAGAGCATCATACTTTCACCCCAAACATCAGATCCCAAGGACTTAATCTGCAGAGTGCCTCAAAGATCATCACCAAGCCTTACCCTGTTCAACATTTACCTGACATCACTCACCGACATCATCAGGGCTCATGACATCTCCATCATTTCCTACTCTGATGACACCAAGCTCATACTCTCAACGTCTGGCAAGTCCTGCACAACCGGGTCCAACTTCACCAAATGCATGATATGCATAGCCGAATTAATGAAAACTAACTGTCTGAAACTCAAAGCGGACAAGATGGAAGTGCTGCTCTTCAGGAACTAGAACCCTACCTCAAGACTCCACCTGGTCTCCGTCAGAGCATGGCCTAAAACCAATGCCCACTAACCACGTAAGAAACTTGGGAATCATTTTAGACAACACGCAGCATTGCCTCACAGGTGAACGCAATCAGCTCCTCCTGCTTCTACATACTATGCATCCTCAGAAAAAATCTTTAAATAGATTCCCAAGAGCACCAGGCATACCATCATGCAAGCCTTACTCACTAGTAGATTAGACTACAGCAAACCACCCTATGCAGGAATTTCCAACTACCTCCTCCACTGACATCAGACCTTCCTGAACACTGCAGCTAGAACCATCCTGGACCTCATACGTCACACACATATAATGCCATACCTAAGAGAACTCCACTGGTTGGCAATACACAAAATCTGCCTATCTAAGCTCCTCACAGGTGCACACAAGGCACTGCACAACATAGGGCCTCAAGTGCTACCTTCACTTCCACCAACCTACAAGACACCCAAGCTCAGACTTATTCTCTCTTGCACACACCCTCCTTATCCACATAAGCAGAACGGGTGGTCTAGCTTTCTCCTATATCTGTTGTGTTGTGACTATAGTCATTTGGGGAGAGCTAGCGTCAGAATCTCTTGGCTAATCTCCTGAAGCTACAATGGTTGTCAGTCGATCTTATGTTGGTGGGTAGCAAATTCCATCGTTTGTCTGCTTGTACAGAGAAATATGTTCCACCCATGTTTTTTTGCTTGTATGTAGGAATGCATTTTCAGTACAAATCCAAGCAATCTACCCAGGACTGGTAGTGTGCATCTCAGCGACACCCAGTTAACAAAGTGAGATTTTCATTTCACAGTAGACTATTCAACTGTTCTTCCATATGTGTTATCTAATAAGGTAGGATCAGGTAGAAAAAACACAGTTGAGCCGTCTAGGCCTCTGATAAACTCACCATATATCCAAAGTGTATCATCTCAGATAACAGATACAGGAACATATCACAAAGATCTCAGGCACATATTTATACTTTTTTAGCGCCGCATTTGCGTCATTTTTTGACGAAAAAGCGGTGCAAATTTACAAAATACAATTGAATTTTGTAAGTTTGTGCCGCTTTTGCATCAACAAGCGGTGCTAAAAAAGTATAAATACGGCCCTTAGTGTCTCAGCTCCATTCACAAGAAGAGATTGGTCTATTTTGAGCTCTTGCCTTTATATTTAAGATTTACCCGAGCAGAAGAGATGGGAAGTCATTGCTTCAGCCATCCTTATCTGCCTGTACCATTACTTCTTCACCACCACATCCATCTATCATTACTGTGACCTCATCTCTTCTACAGATCATCAGTAAACTAAGTATACAAAAATCTGTAACTTTATTCTAATCCTAGTGCTAACTCTAAAGGTCCACTTTATTTTTACATGCTTTGAAGCATATGTTTTCGCTCTAAACACTATACAACAAAATCAAATAGAAAAAATGCATTAGTAATACCAATATTGTGTGCCAAACCTTTCAGAGCTGAAAAGGCGCTTGTATGCACAACTTCACTGTGTCAGCAATCCGCTTCTTGCAGGAAATTCTGTTTTTGAGCTCCATACAGCCCCTCTTTTTTAATATAAGGTAAGAACGTGTGCAGTAGGTCTTTTTTGAGACGAATAATAGAAAACGTTTTCACATTTACCGTAATTAAAATGTTAAAGAATGTTCTTTTTTTAAGCTACATAACAACCGACTTTTAACATTTAACATGAGTAACATGTTGCAGCATGTTATTTTTTAAAACTGCATTTCAATTATTCCGGGTTGTGGCTCTAAAAAGAATTCAGAATTCCAGATCTTTTGGAGGGTAGTATAGTGCTCCACTTCCCATAAAGAATACCGAAGGCCCTTTGAGGTACCCCAAAAAAACCTTGAAATAAATAAATAAAAGAAAGCATCCATTAAGTAAGACATGAACAACTGTGCTATGTGTTCTCCGTGTGTTGAAAGGGGATCCCAGCCCTGATCCAAATCAGAGTACCTCTTGCATAAGCAGAGTAGGTAGCATAATATGCCTGACCTCTCCACCGTCTGTGCAGTGCCACTCCTTCACTAGCCCTGAGGTGTGTTTCCTGTAGCATTGCCACATGAACGCCCCTCATGTTTAAATATGAGAAGACTTTATACCTCTTCGTCATCGTATGCATTCCCCTTATATTCCATGAAAGGAACTTGTAGGTCTCAAGTGAATCATCCCTTTGGTGTCCACTCCCCCTCCCCCTCTCCACTGCAGCTTTCCTCTCAAGAGCAGTAGCCCAGCTTGTATGAATGTTTACAACCCAATTACTCAGATTCCCCATTACTAACTATGCAACAACAAACATTCCAACTCCCCCTCCCCAGGACAAACAGGCAGAAACACCCCACCCCACCCAAACTGTCAAACTTTGAACTACGCTCACAGAAGTATCCGCGTGCAACCTTCCAATAGGGGTGAGGATAATCCTGTTACCCCCACCTGGCTCTTCCCAACCCAGGTTCTTCTTCCGTCTGACCCCCACCCCTAAACCCTCCTGCCAGTCCCTTTTAGATCACGTAAGCAGTTCCAGAAGTTCTCCCCTTAAGTGGTTTTCACTTTGCCTCATGTTCATACCGGTAGGATGACTCAGTCAAATTATGTTGTCAGATGTCCCCGGGGCCACCACTGGCACAGCAACATCTGAGTCTTGGGAAATGCAGGAATCACAGTCTTAGCGCATCCCCTTTCGTCATCCAGCAACAGGGAGGGGCTCTGGTCTCAACTCCCCAGGGTGCTACCGTTTCCATCACTTTTTGGCATTCCTGTTGGGCCTCTTCTCTAGAATGGGCCGTTGGCCTGCATGTGACAGGTCTGCGTCATGGTTTGTGTCTGTGCTGAGAGCTTCTGTGGGAGTTCTGACTTGATCCAGGTGGGTGGTGTAGGTTAATCCCGTTCCATACTTCCTCCAAAGACTAGAAGAACTGAGCCCCCTCTGTGGTCGCCAGAGTCGTGCCAGGAACATCATGACATATTGAATGCCCATCTGTCTGAGTTTAGTCTTAGCCTCAGGGAAGGTGGATCTCTGCTTCTGTACTGTAAGTCTGTAAAGAGCGGGATTGTGCTATTTTCAACGTCAGTGTCACCTTTCTTCCTTGCCTGGTTGAGAATATAGTCTCAGTCCCTGTAACGTAGCAACTTCGCTGTCACTGGGTTCGGAGGAGCTCCCAGGGCGGACGGTATGCTGGAACCCTGTGCGTGCGTTCCAAACCGAAAAAGGGGAGAGATCCACATCCATCACTTCCTCACGGTTCCACCGTTCCAAGTATTCCACCATGTTCCTCCCTCTAATTGCTCTGCTAGACCAACTATGTGGGCGTTGGTGCATCTCAACCTGTTTTCAGCATTCTCTGCTCTCCAATCCAGGCCATGGACTTTCGTTTAGGTCGCGTAATTTGTCTGTTACTTCGGTCAGTGCCAATTTTCCCCATGGTCACTGGGGCAGGTGCAATACATCTAATCTGGCAATCCACAGGCCGTAGACCTCCGCTCAGTAGGTTGCGTAGAGCGCCTCTGGCAGCGCAAGGGAAGAGGAGCAGAGGGCATTTAGTCTGGCATGAATCAGCCATTACTGCTGTTGTCCGGTATCTTCACTGCGCACTCAAAGTGGGACAAATCTCCAAGTATTTACCTGGAGTCCCTTGTCGCTGTTGTCATTCACTCATGTCTTAAGGGTTCCCCTTCAGGTCTCGTTCATCTAGGTGGGTTATTCCCATTGTGCCCCCAAAGTAGTCTCCTTCTCTTGCGTGGGATTTGGGGCTGCCCAGATTATGAATTAAGCCAGTATGAAGATGCTCTAATGTCTCCTGATCGTTGCTACTGCCAGTTGGACAGGGAAATATCTCAAGAGTTTAGGTGCTGCCAAGTCTCCCAGGACTCCCCTGCTGCCTGGGGAAAGTTTTCAACCAAACACCCAGGCAGTGTTTATACGCTAGTGTGATCAGGTTAAGGAATATGCTTATTGAAGGTTGCATAAAATCCTGGTCTGAGATCTCCAATTGTGTAAGCACTCACTGCAGTGGACCCGCTGTTCAAAGCTGGTCACTCTATGCAGGAGCTGTGTCTTTGATGCGCTCGCTGTACGGCCTCTGGTCGCGGCCGACTCTGCTCCAGGGTGCCTTCTCACCAGTAGCCCAACGGGGTGAGCAGTCTGACCAAGCCTTTTTAAAATTTGCTGGCTGTCAGTGAGTGCCAGGGTTTTGGCTCCTCTCTCATCTCACCAGGGTTTACTCCTCATTAAATGCCTCTCCTGCCTTGGTTCCAGCTCAGTCCCCACAGCAGGTGCTCCGTCTGCATTGCCTGAGCAGATTGCACTCACCAGCAAGCGTGAGCGGCCCCAATTAGTGCCTCCTCTCACTGCTGCTCACTGCCTCCCCATAGCTTTCCCCAACCCCATGAGGAATGCAGTCACCATCTTGAGTCTGGCGTGCAACCACAGCCCAATGTATGATTTTTGGTGCTGCTACGTTCCCGATCTGGTGTTGGATGCCGCAGTGAAGTTTAGGTGCGTCAGGAGTCCCCCTCATTGATTAAGGGTACAGGTGGCCAGTATTTTATGCAGGATGGCACTGGGTGAGAGTTGCCGATAAGAGCTCTGAAACAAAGCTACCAACTCCATGGGTGTTATATCATGCCCCCTTTCTTGGCGCTTTGTACTTCTTGTCGCTATTTTCCCTGAAATCTTTAAAATGTGCCCGATTCTCCAGTTCTACTAATTGGATTTTTTGTAATTTTTCTAATGTGGTGTGGGAACTCTTCTGTCTGGTGTTTTCACTTTATTACTGCTTGAACACATTGCCTCTAAGATAAGCCTCACTGCTTGCTGGTTGCTCTGTGCCAAGATACCAGGTGGTTGAGCACAGATTAATTTAGGGTTGGCTTGTGTCTCACCCTAATAAGGATTGTGGTTGCTGCTTGGCCAGGAACCACACCACAACACAGTTTCTCAAAGGTGGCATGGAAAGCTCCAATCCAGTCCCTGTTCAGAGCTCCAGGAGGCCCCTTGGTGCATGCCCCTGGGCTCCATTTACCAGCCAATGGTGTTACAAAGAGCCCAAGATGGCCTTCCCTGCTCCCTCAGGGTGAGGCACTCTGACTAGGTCAACAGTCAGATCTGTCTGAGGCACACGCCTCGGGTCTAGGTGTCAGGCACTGACCGCTGATGTCTCTTAACTACCCAGCATGCACTTCTGCAGACACAGGGAGGTTTCCCTTGAGGTTTCCCCTTATAAAGATGTGTGGAAAGTTCTGACTGTGTCACTGTAAGTGCTCTGTCAGGCCCAAGATATAAGCCTCTGGGCCAGGGCTCTATTTGTCGGCCCATGGTGTCACAAAGTTTCAAGACCGCGGTATTGCACACATAGGGAGGCCTCTCCGGCAGGGTGAAAATCTCTGACCCGGCCACAGTCAAAGTTCCAGCAGCCTTAGGGTGTGGATCCCCGAGCCTGGGCTCCATTCACCACCAGTGTTGTCACAAAGTGCTCAGGGTGAGTTTTGTGGCTCTAGGGAAGTTTCCCCTCTTTGAATGGGGAGGAAGGCTCTGGCCAGGCTCCAGTCAGACATCCAACATGTCCAGGGTGTGGGCCTCTGGACTCGATTCGACAGCCCATGGTGTCACAAAGTGCCCAGGACTGAGTTATGGACGCCTTGGCAGGATCGCCCTTGATTCAGGGGGTGAAAAGCTCTGACCGGGCCCCAATCAGGACTTAAGCAGGCCTGAGGTGCAAACCTATCGGCCTGAGCTTTAGTCACCAGCCCAGTGTCTCAAAGTGCCAAGGAAAGGGTTCTGCAGTCCTGTTGAGGACTCCTCAGCTCTTGCAGAGTGTGAAGCAATGACAGGTCCTGGCCAGAGCTCCAGGAGGCTGTGAGTGTGGATCCCTAGATTAGGGCCATGGTGTCATGAAGTACCCTGGACATGGTTCAGCAGGCCCACCGAGGGCTCCCTTGAGTCAACAAAGTGATAAGCTCTGAACAGGACCTAGTCAAAGCTCCAGCAGATCCGGGGTGTGTCCCTGGGATCTAGGCTCCATTTGCAGGACTGTGGTGTCACGAAGAAACCAGGGTGGAATTCTGCTGGCCCAGAGAGGGCTCTCCTGCTTCAATGGAGTGACAAACTCTGACCAGGGTCCAGCCAGATCACTAGGAGGTCCCCATGCCTGGCTGGGACCTAAGCCCATGCCCGGACATCAGCTGTTGGGTTGCCATGCCCTTTTGTGCCAGGCTGGTCCCTTCTATTGGCCAGTAACAGCTTGCTTTGAAAGGCATAGTATGACAAGATGGATGTTCTCTGAGTCTAGCCCTCTGTAATTTCACACATTCCACAGGAATGCATGGTGTGCCAAGATAGCTATGCTGCCCTGGTTGTACAGATGAAGAGTCATTTGAATTTCTAACACAGAAAAGATTCTGGGAGGTTAGATGCATTTGCTCAAAAATCTGCCTCTGTCATCCAAGGTACACATATGTTGTGCAGGGCTGGCATTCTGGCCCAGCAGATGATTCAGAGCTGGTATGGACCACTAGAATCAGACTAATTAATCAAAAGCATTGTGAAGGTTTGAGTTGGGAAGAGGTATGATTTCTGCCAGTGCTCTGAATATCAAAGTGAAGAAATTCAGTGAAGCCTGGGGAAATGTCAGGAGTAACTATGACTCTTAACTTCTTTTCGACAGCAATAGCCTTTATCTCCAAGCAGTCCCACTAGTAACTTACTTGTATAGGAGGAGTCTAATGAAGATAGGCCAAACAAGGTTGCTATCATGGTCATGACTCATAAGAGAGAAACAGCGAAGGTAACGAATACGATTCCAGAAGGGGTATTTCCTGGAACGAACACAAACAATTAAGATGGCAAAATCATTAACCTCCTCATTGATTTTGTGAACTTTGCATCCAGCTTCAACAGCACAAATAATTACAGCAAAATTAGTCACACCATATTGCTATTCACTCTCCATACTAATTAAAAATAAGGAAATCACTGGTCTCAGTGAAAGTTTCAAATTTGTATCTTCATCTTTTAAAGATGTCACATATTCATCCAAACTTCATAAATTTCCATGTTGCTGACAAACCAAATCTTCAAAGAGCTTAAAAAGCATGTCTCTAATAAGCACAAAGGATTCCACTTAGAAAAACACACACTGCTCAAAAGTGATAAAGAAGCTCCTTAGTGTTTCATTTTCACAATATTGTAAGTCACCATGCCAAGTGTAAAGGTACAAAAATGCAAGGAGAGCTACAAATTTCTATCTAGCTTCTTTGACTTGAGATTTACAATGAAAATTGAAATCTCCCAAAATGCAAGATTATTCCAACAAGCACAAAACAACACCAGACTTTGGGCTCTTGCAATCAAAAAGCCATCAAAAACATAGAAAAAGTATTGCTGCTGATGTTATGTTCTGCTGTCCATATTTGTAGAGTGAGCTTCACCTGGCAGGGTATCCAGGCACTGAGCAGGTGGGAGACTAGCCTCACCTGAAGATGCTGGGGGCTAATTGAAGAGCTAAGTCTTCAGCTTCTTTTGGAATTCAGGTATTGAAGAGGAGGTTCTGATGTGTAGTGGCAGGTTATTACAGGCTTTAGGGGTGAGGTAGGAAAAAGTCCAAACACCTCCTCTGGTCATACTTATGCATGGGAAAAAGTAGTCCAGCTGAGCAGAGTGCTTGAATGGCTTGTGGAGATATGGCTATTGAGATAAGCTGGCCCAGTGTTGTGTAGTGCTTTGAAGATGTGTAACTAAAGAGTGTGGACTGTGCTTGTTCCTGTATGCTCCTTGAGGTGTGGGGGTTAAGTGTGATTCTTGCAAATGAGTTCTGGATGGTTTGTAGTCGAATGGTGAACTGTTTGATAATCTCAGCACAGATGGTGTTCCCACAGTTCAACTTGCTAGCAATGAGGGCTTCAGTGATGGTTTTGCTGTACTAGCTGGGAGTCACTTTCCTAAGCATCTTCAGGGTGAGGAAGCGAGAGACTGTCACAACGTTGACTTGGATAGTCTTGTTGAATTTGCTGTTGATGATGATCCAGAGGTTCTAGGCGTTAAAGGTGGAGGTAGGTCCGAGCTCAACTGGCCTCCAGGTGGAGTCCATTGGCGATGAGTTCTTCTCGTAGAGCAGGACTTATGTCTTGTTGCAGAGATTGAGGAAGTTGGTATTCATCCGGTCGGCAACTTCAGTCATGAAGACACTAAACTTGTTCTAGGTGATAGAACTTGAAAAGGTATATGAGAACAAAAGAAATCATTGTACTAATGGTCCCACATTTTGAGAACATCAAACAGATTGCAGAAAAAAAGATAAGATCTGAGAGAAGTGAGAAAGAAACACAAAATCAATATGCAACAAGTGTCTATTAACAATTAAAGTGATTTGAATGATGAAACTGAAATAACATATGAAACATTAAAAGTAAGGCATGGAGACTACAAACAGAAAAAGAGCACCTAAAATTACAAACTAGTGTGATATGGAACTAAAGTGCAGAAATACTCTACAAATCCAAGAAATCTTGAAGCAGGCATGGCCTTGATGAAAGAAAGTTAGATATGTAAATCACAGAAAATGCCAGTAACATTTAGACTCATTAACCATAATCAAACTGAAACACACAATGAAAGCAGCAATGAGCCTTTCATCACTGTTCAAGATGGCTTGGATATGTTCCAGACCACAATAATGTGCAGAAGAAAAGTAGAGGGATTATAAAAAAAGATATGATACATTTAAAAAAAAAAAAATGTTTATTAACAATTGCTGTTATACAAATCCAGAATGATTTGGCATGGTGGTTGAGATTACACATGCAGCTCAGGGTGTTACATATTTCTTGGTCAAATATCATGTACTTTCTTTTACTTTTACATCAATTTGAATTGCTTATTGTCTAATTCTGAAGCCTCGTACATTTGCCTGTGCGCCACCTGAGAACTATGCCATTGATCTGATTGTTGTACATCTAGAACAGTCTTTAACTAAAGTTAAACAGATTAATGGTGCGATGGAACTTGTATGGGCAGGTGGTTCCATTATCTGATGTCAACTTCCTCTCTGTTACCCTGGAGCAGGGTTGGCAGTCTTCATGTTATCCATCCCTATTTTAATCCCAAGACGGTAACTCCCTCAAATAATGCCCGTCCCTTCTAACCCCCCTCTGTCATTTCTGTGCCCTCGGCCGTGCATTCCATGTCTGTCTTTGTTTCCCTTCTAGTGTTTTCTAGGTTCTGAACCCTGGATTTATCCTTCCCTACCCCAGGAGTTGTGTCACTGCCAATCTCTATCTGGGGCCTTTATTTTAATCTTTATGTCAGTCCCTCTATGGTTGTGTCCGTACCCCTCAGCATCCCTTCCCACTTTGTCAGTATCTCCTCCCATTCTGGAGCGATAGGGGTCTGGCGGAGTCCACGCTCTTCCTCTCTCTTCAGTATCTGCAGTTCTGCTATGGCCCACTTCTCTACTTCCCGTCTCCAGTCCATCAGTGATGGGCATCTGGGGGATTTCCACCCCAATGTGATCAGTCTCCGGTATAAAACCAGAGCGAGGTTCACGACCCCTCACTTTCCCACGTGGGAGTCCGGTTCCAAGACCCAATAGGCACACACTGGGGGATATGGCTAAATCCCTTTCAAGCAGTCTAGAGAGGTCCGTCAACACACTGCCCCAGCCCTGACGCAGGTCTGGGCAGCTCCACACCATGTGGTCGAAGTCTGCATTCACATCACTCCATCTGGGGCATGCCCTGGGGACCCCCCGTACATTAAGGTTAGGCGGTGTGGGGTGAGGTACGTCCTGTGCGTGTAATTATATTGAGTATATCTCAGTCTCGTGTTTCTCGATACTTCCTTTGGGTACGCGAGTACTCTACTCCACTCTGAGTCTGTTATTTCATTTTCCAAGGATCTCTCCCACCTCTCCCGTAAGGATTGCATTGGGTCAAGGGCTCCTTCCTGTTGGGCTCGATACAGTCTTGTGATGCGGTGTGCATCATCCCCCAATGTTAGGAGGAGGTGTAATATCTGATGGGTGGCAGGCTCTGCATTCACTGTTTCCCAGTGTTCCCGCAGATTATGTGTTAACTTTTGGTACAGAAGGAATTGTCCTGGATGGATTCCTCTGTCATTCACTGGGCCCCAACACCCCGTCCCGGAATAAGTCACCTACAGTCTCTACTCCTGGCCTTTTCCAAATCACGAGCCCTGTACCCATCAAGCCCTCCTCCCCTTGATCTAGTATTAGGGCGGTCAGTGGCAGGGCCGGGGAATAAGGGGATCCCACCCCCACTCGTCTTGCACACCTCTTCCAGCAAAGAATGGCTACTTTCATCATCAGACTGTCCATTTGGCGTGTCACCTTCCTATTAATCAATTGCGCTATGACTCGGTCTGTACCTCTATCTCCCACTGTAATCCATCTGTCCAGGCATCCCTTTCCAGCGAACCAACTGATGACCCATTGCAGTTGGCATGACAGGTAGTAGGCCTCAAAATCTGGAACCCCCAGGCCCCCTGCTAAAGTTGGTCTACACAGGGTCGGGAGTGCTGTACGTCTGCGGCCATCTTCCCAGATAAGCTCCCTAAGTAGGGTATTTAACTCTGGAAACCACGCTGAGGGAATCGATAATGGTAGGTTGGCAAAATAATAGAGGAGGCGGGGAAGCATGATCATTTTAGATAAAGAAATTCTGGCCATGATGGATAGTTTTAATGAGCGCCAGAAACCTACTGAGGCTCTCAGGGAGCGGATTGCCCTTCCAATGTTTCCATCTCTCAGATCCCCAGTCTCATGGTATACCTGTATACCCAAATACTTAAAAGTGCGTGGAGCCCAAACTATGTCCCCAGGGCAGGAGGAGGGTCGCCCATAAGTTTGTGTTAGGGGAAAAACGAATGTCTTGCGCCTGTTGAGGCATAGGCCTGAGAGTGCACCGAAATGGTCCAGCGTCTGCAAGGCCCAAGGTAGACCCAACTCTCCATCATTGAGGTATATGAGTATATCATCAGCATATAGTGAAATTATATGTTCTGATTGACCCCATTTTACTCCCCTGCCAGTGCCCTTGCTGCGCATTGCAACCGCCAGTGGCTCTATGGCCAGAGCAAATAGAAGCGGCGATGGCGGGCACCCCTGACGCGTCCCCCTGTATATAGGTGAGTATCCGATATCGTTCTGCCCGTTCTCACCCTCGCCAACGGTGACATATACAGCAAATCCACCCATTTTATCCACCCTTCTCCCATTCCCATCTGCTGCATCACTGTTCTCAAATAGTCCCATCTGACCGAGTCAAAGGCTTTCTCGAAATCTACTGCAAGCAGCACTCCCGCCCCGGGCCTCTCTTCTTCAGGCATGTGCAAGATGGCGAACAAGCGCCTCAAGTTCAAAGAGGTGCTGCGGTTCGGGACAAAGCCATTTTGATCAGTATGCACTAACCCGGTGATGTGACTTAAGAGTCTATTGGCTAAGGCTTTACTAAGGATTTTAAAATCGTTATTTAACATCGATAGAGGTTGAAAGTCCATTACTGAGGCCTCTCGCAACTTCGTTTTGGGCAGAGGGACCATCAGTGCCTCCCTAAGTGAGTCCGGCAGCATTCCGCGTTGCAATGCCTCCGTGTACATCTCCACCAACTGGGGGGCTAACAGTGCAGTATATTTTTTGTAAAAGTCCCTGGGGTCTTACCGGAGGCCAGTTATGCAATAGCCTCCTGTACCTCGCCTACCGTCAGCGGGCCTCCTAAACTATCCTGTTCCTCAAGTGCTAGCGTGGTCAGAGGGAGTGGGTGCAAAAAATCGTCAAGGTCATCTGCTCTAAGCTCTCCCGGGGCCCCGAAGAGATGGGTGTAGTACTCTTTGAAGGCATCAGTTATGGGTCCCGGCATACACTGACGTTTCCCCCCTTTATCATAGACACTTGTGATGGGTCCACTGTCCCCTTCAGCCCTCACTAACCACGCCAGCATTCTACCTGATCGGCCCTCCTCAGCCTGGAGTGATGCCAGATATTCCCGGAGGCTGTGACAGCAAAGCTGCTCTTCCACCTGGGCGTATGACTTCCGTGCCTGGACATATCTTTCCTGTGCTACATCTCCGTTCTCCCCACCTCGTTCCCCTTTGTGTATTATCCTCTCTAAACTATTCAGTTCACGTTCTAGAGTGCGTCTCACTCCAACTGTCTGACCTAGGCAAAAACCTCTAGTTGTCACCTTGAGGGCCTCCCATTCCAAGGATCTTGAAGAGGCTGATCCCTTATTGGTTTTAATGTGGTCTGAAAGGTGTAGGCGCAGGGATTCTCTGTATGCTTGATCCTCTAACGAGCCGGGGGTCAGTCTCCATGTCGGGACAGGAGGCCTATCCATTGTTGCTTTCCAAGTAACCAGTAGGGGGTTATGGTCCGATAATGTGTGAGCAAGGTATTCTGCGCGGGTCATTCCCTGTGCGATATCTTCTGTACACACCACCCTATCTATTCTGGTATGTACTTGGTGAAGTCCCGAATAGAATGAATAATCCCGCTCAGTGGGGTGTTCGACCCGCCATACATCCACTAGGCCCCACGCATTCATCCATTCTCTCAATTTTTTTGCCACTCTATGTGTCGCTGCCCCTGTAACCGGTGGAGAGGATCGGTCTAAGTCCACGTCTAATATTCCGTTAAAGTCTCCCCCGATTAAGATACCCCCGGTTTGTTGGCGTGTGAGATGACTCGACAGTTGCGTTATGAAGGGGACCTGATCTTGGTTGGAGGCGTAGACACTGGCCAGGACAATTGGAATTCCATAAAGCTTCCCCTCCGCTATCACAAACCTACCCTCATGGTCTATGTCCTTAAATATTACTTCAAAGGGAACCCCCGCTCGTATCCAAATCAAGGCACCCCTTGCATACGCTGAATAGCCAGTGGCAAACACCTGTCCTCTCCATCTACGCCTCAATCTTTCCACCTCTCCTGCGTTTAAGTGGGTCTCCTGTAGCATTGCCACCTGCACACCCCTTCTTTTAAAAAAGGACAGTATTCTGTGACGTTTGGATGGCGACCCCATACCGCGTACATTCCATGTTAGTATATTATATTCCGCCATAGGGTTGTCTTATTAGCATTCCAGGTTGCCCACCCCTGCCCTGGGTACTGTCTCCCTGTGTTTCAGAATGTGTACATAAGTATTTCTCTCCACCCTGCCCATCGCACCTGCAAAAGTTGTAACTGTAAAACCCAACTCCCTAACCCCAGGGTGCCTCGCAGACAGTAGGTTGCCCAATAAACTGTGTAACAGTGCAACATGTTCAACAGAGTATCTGAAATTCTCGCCAGTCTGATTGGTTGGACGAGAACTTGTGTGGGGGGGCACACTCCGGAGGGGCCACGTATACATACAATTCACTTTGCCCGAGGGTCGTGGTATCACATCCGTTTCACAAGTTCGTCTGATGTCTAGGGGGTCACCTTCGGAGCCTGCGGTGAGGACTCCGAGCATCCTATAGAGGACCCGGCCGTGCCATCTGAGTCTACCCCGGACGCCACCGCCTCAAGGGCCGCTCGCTTTCCAAGTTCCTTCTGTGTCTGCGTTGGCATCCCACGTGAGCGGTCCCTGTTCCTCTGCCTTCCCAGGATTCTGCGCTTTCCAGTCTCTTTTACGTTAACTTTTGCGCTCTGGGCCGGCTGGCCTCCATGAGTTTCAAACCATTCCCAGGCCTCCTCGGGGTTCTGGAAAAACAAAGATTTACCCTTGTGTGTCACTCTCAAGCGAGCCGGGAAGAGGAGCGAATACTGGATGCCTTCGGCTCTGAGGGCCTTTTTGACTGCCATGTACGAGTTTCACCTGATCTGGACCTCAAAGGTGAAATCTGGGAATAACGTCACCTCTCCGTTCTCAACTCTGAAGGGGCCTGCCTCCCTGACCCTTTGGATTAGGGCATCCCTGTCTCTGTAATGCAGAACTCTGGCTATCACCGCTCTGGGTGGTCTGCCCGGGGGAAGGGGTCTCGAGGGCACTCGGTGTGCTCGTTCAAGCATAAAAAACTGAGTCAGGATGTCTGATGCTACAACCGTGTGCAACCACTTTTCCAGAAATGCCACCATATTCGTCCCTTCCGCTCCCTCCGGCAGGCCTACCACTCGGATATTGTTCCTCCGGTTCCTCCCTTCTGCGTCCTCAGCTCTCTGTTCCAGCCGCTTCACTCTGTCGTTGAGATTCTCCACCATAATTGTTGTGTCTCTTTGTTTAGGAGTGATATCCGCCAATGCGGTCTCCGCCTCTTTAACTCTGTCAGTTAATTTTTGATGGTCTGCCCTCAGAAGCCCCACCTCTACAGCCACTTGATTGATATTGTGCTGTAGTGTAGCTTTGGTGTCTTCGATTGCCCCCAGGATCTTGTCTAGGGTATCCTGCACTCTAGCGTGCGAGAAGTTCATAGGTTCCCCCTCTTTAGGATCAGTGTGTGTTGGACAGTCCATAGCTTTGGTCTTGTGCCGGCTTTTGGATGACATCGGGCTTGCATTGCTTCACTTCGATGTTAACAGGAAGGTGAGCTGGACTGTTATATTGCACTCATTCACATAAGTTCAAAGGCTTATCTTGGACCAGTCAGTTACATCCAGCAGTCCAATTCAGCTCTTCCACTCAGTAGTATTGTGGTTCTCTTAGAGTGTTCCCCCTCTTTCACCTGGTTCTCTCACTCCTAGGGGCCTTGCTGCCCCTTCTTATTGTTGCCCTAAGCACCGGGCCCAGGCCTCTACTGCTCTCCACTTCCAGCGTTTCCTCTATCGGGTGCAGTACACTACCCAGGGCAGCAGCGGTTATTACAGGCCTTCTCATTTCTACCTTCACCTTAGTCCAAGTGCGCTCCTTCCTTCCAGCTAAGTTCGGTAGGACTCACCCCCTCACTTCTGCTTTACGTCCTTATGGGGAGCTGGCTCACTCCTGGTGTCCAAGGTTCATGCGTAGTGTGAGATTGCTCTACTCACCCAGGCGTTTCACTTACTTTCGGTTCTCGTTCCCCAGCGTCCCTTCCCTGTTGTGGGCGCTAAGTTCGCACCGACACCCCTGGCTGACCCCGTACTCCACCACACCCTCAGTGTTTACGGGCGCTGTATCCAATGCACTGCAGCATGTTCTCTGCTAGGCTGATGCGGGACCGCCCTTCAACGTCCACTATCAGTCCTGTGGGGTTATGCTCAGCACCTCGGTGCTTGTTGCCCAGCGTTACTTCCTCGCCATGGGTGTCGGGTCTACACCAACACCGCCGATGGCCCGCACACTCCGTCGCACCCTTGAGCGTCCCATCTGGTGCACTGCAGCGTACCCTCCACCAGGCCGGGGCGAGACCGTCCTTCAACGTCCTCTGCAAGTCCCCTGGGGGCGCATTTCGTGCCTTGTTCCTTGTTCCCCAGTGTTACTTCCTCATTGCGGATGTTGGGCCCTCATCGACCCCGCCAGCGGATCGTGCTCTCTTTCACGTCCTCAGCGCACGTGGGTGCTGTTATCCGATGCACTGCAGCGTGTTCTCCGCCAAGCAGGTGGGAGGCCGCCCTTCTAAGTCCTCTACAAGTCCCCTGGGGTCCTGCTCCGTGCCTCGTTCCTCATTCCCCAGCGTTACTTCCTCGATGTGGATGCCGGGCCTGTGTCGGCATCGCCGGTGGCCCGCTCACTCCATCGCGCCCTTAGGGCACACAGGCGTACTGTAGCGTGTTCTCTATTAGGCCAAGGCGAGGTCACTCCTCAGTGTCCTCTACAAGTCCCCCGGGGCTATACTCTGTACCTCGGTCCTTGTTCACCAGCGTTGCTTCCTCGTTGTGGGTGCTAGGCCCGCACCGACACCGCCGGTGGCCCGCGCACTCCGCCGTGCCCCCTAGCGCACACGGGCGCTTTATCCGATGCACTGCAGCGTGTTCTCTGCCCGTCTGGGGGAGACCGCCTTACAACGACCTCTACATTTCCCCTGGTGGTGCACTCCGTACCTCGATCCTTGTTCCACAGCGTTACTTCCTCGATGTAGCTGCCGGGCCGGCACTTACACCGCCGGCGGATAGCGCACTCCGTCGTGCCCTCAGTGCTGTAGCGTATTTTCTGCCAGGCCGGGGGGGGATCGCCCTTCAACGTCCTCTACAAGTCCCCTGGGAGTCTGCTCCACGCCTCGTTCCTCATTCCCCGATGTTACTTCCTCGTTATGGGTGCCGGGCCCGCACCGTCACTGCCGGCAGACCGCGCCCCCAGCACACACGGGCGCTTTATCCAATGTACTGCAGCGTGTTCTCTGCTAAGTCGGGACGAGTCCGCCCTTCAATGTGCTCCGCTGGCAAGCGCCGAAGCCGCTGGCGGGACTGCGTCACTACGCGAGTCCCCGGTCTCGGTCACGGCCTCAAGCCCGGCGGCCCCGGCTCCAGCGGGGGCCCCCACGCTCCGGGATCAGACTCCCCCTTGTTCCTCTGGTCCCCTGGTGCCTCCGGGTACCAACTCTACAAGTCGATGGTCACCGAGAGTGGGCTATTTTCAAGGATTAATAGTAGGCCCCTCCAGAGCCACGTTCTCAAGCGTGCGCCATCTTGGCTGCTTGGGCACGCCCCCCCAAAAAAAGATATGATACATGACAAATTCAAAAGGCAGCTTCAAAGAAGACCAGACAATGTTACAAAAAAAGACACAAAGAAAATTGTCAGAATAATCACTGATGGGGCAGAGGACACAACATGTCAAATTGCTGCAGATGACATTTATGAGTATTACAAAGAAACAATTGAAAAACAAACAGGAAACCGCAAAGTTCACCCCAGCTGCCTGAATTCCTGAGGAATGGGATTGTGAAAACCTGTATAATGAAATCACTGCTCATGACATACAACAGACATTTGAAGAAGCTAACTTGAAATAAGTGGTTGGTCCTGACAATGCTGGCTTAAATTATCTGTGCAATGTACATGAAAAAAAGAACCAGGATTGTTGGCCAGCATCTTAGCAACCTACCTAGAAATGAGAAGAGTCCCAGAAAGTATCACAAAGAACAGATCAATATTAATTTGAAAGATCATGCTTGTAAAGGAACTCAACAAAATTAGCACTGGAAACCAAATACAATAGGTATGGCATTCATGAAGCTACTATCAAAACAAAAGTCTTGACAAAAAGAATCAGATGCTTCACAAATTTGAACAAAAGACAGAAACACCCTTTGTAGGTGAGGGGGTGTCTGGATAACCTAACACTCTGCAAAATACCATAGAAGGGGCACAAAAGAACAAACACTTTCAGTGATGACATAGGCATATCACAAGCATTTGCCTCTATCAGTCATTATCACATGCAGAGTCTTGAAAGGCAAATAATCCTATTATGTATTTGGATCAAATAAAAGACATGTATATACACCCAGTTGACAGGAAAAAGTACTTAAAAGTGAACTTTAATTCTCACATGGGTCACCCAAAACCAACAAAATAAATATGGTACTAATCTAATGGGATAAAAACTAGACAATCTACCACTTAGACCCACACAAAAGGTTGGAATACCCCGTCAATACTTGATTCACAAGCTATCATACAAAATAGAAACGCGTAGAGGACAAAACAGTAGAAAAATATGTAAAGAGCTAGCAGCACCTATCTGCCTATACCTGTGATGGGCTGTTGCACTCAAAAAGATCAAATGCTGTTTTGGGATTATCAAAGCTATGTAAACCAATAGGAATCAAGAACGACTTCAGGTAGGCATAATGCTCAATCTTGCATGCATGCAGGAACTGTAGTAACTGATAAAATAGACCACATTATCAAAACAAAAGGCTGGAGTACAGCGGGTTCCTTCATTTCTCTATGCAATTATTAGCATCATCTGACTGGAGAAAAAAATGAGTTTGAAAGATGGAAAAATCTCCCTGTGCAGGAAGACAGCATAGAGTACCCAGAAAACAACCCAATGTCAAATATTTGGACTGCTAAAAAAAGAAAATAAAGGAAAATCAATACATTGCTGCACTTGTGTTGAGAGTAAATGCCATACATACAAGAGAGATGACCTTCAGAAGGAGAGATTGATCATTTTCTACCTGTAGACATTCCAAAGATGTCGGTGATGTTTGATGTTTGTGATGTTGTGGTATAATTATACATACATCAGGAGCATGTTCAAAAACAAAGACTAAAGCTTTTCATTGACAGTGCTAAACAATGCGGGTGGCTAACTGAACCTCATTTAAAGAAACGCCAAGTTGAATTAAGAGAACCAGGTGTAGTGTTCACCAAAGATGGCACTGCTGTAATGATGGATGAATCAAATCGATCTGTAGAATCAGATAATTCACCTTTAACAGGTGTCTGCATGCAAAGTTAATTACTATTGTGAATTAACACGGAAATATAATCTCCCACTTATTGTTCCACTGTTAAATTTCATGGATTCATCGTAGGTTGTAGGACAATGTGGCCACACTGGAATGATGTCGTCCTTACTGATTAAGGCCTGCAAATATTGTTTACTTTAAAAAATAATTTATGCCTCACTACAATCGTGGACACTTTATAAATGTGGCACGTATGCACGAACAATTAGCAAAATTCTATAAATGTATACTGAATAATGTATTTAGAAAATGTAACAAAATCTTAATGTGTAAATAATAGAATACGACAAGGGAAGTGTTAATTTTAGGATTTGTTAAAACTATACAAAGTGTAGTGTTGAAACGTAGGGCCAGACTTATACTTTTTTTATGCAAAACAGCGCAAACACAGTTTTGCGTCAAAAAGCTTAGTGCTGGCTAGCGCCATTTTTTACCTCCACCCGGGTGTCATATTTATACTATGACGCTGGTTGTCGCTAAGAATAGGTTAGAGTCATTTTTCCTGACGCTAACCATTGCACTAACGCAGGAAAAATTACTCTGATCTGATTTACGACATGTAAACGAGGCAAAACAGAAATGCTCCATTTTTGCCCACAATAGCGTCAAAAAGTGCAGCTAACAGAGCAAACAATGCAAAGGAGAGGCAAGATGGGCCCACAAAGCCAGGAGAGGCCCCAGGGAGACCCCAGACAACCAGGAACCAGCCAGGAGGACATTGACAAGACCCAGGGGAGAGACAAGAAAAAGAGGATGTGTCGTTTCAGTGCAGAGGAGCATGAAATATTGGTGAGAGAGGTAACCGACCACCAACATCAACTCTACATCGCCTCTAAATTGCCAATTGGAAGGAGAGAGGCAATTTGACAGCAGATTGTGGACAAGATTAACAGTGTGACAGAGGTCAGGAGAACTTTCACTGAGTGCAAGAAACGCTGGCATGACTGCAAGCGGAGGACAAAGGAGAAAATGGCAAGGAACAGGAAGGCAGCACTGCAGACCGAAGGTGGGAGTCCAGCACCACAAGAGGACCTGGACGAGATGGAGGAGATGGTTGCAGCAGTCATCCCAGAAGAAATCGTCACTGATATCGCAGGACAGAAAAGCGCAGACTACCAGGAAACAACACATGCAGGGTAAGTTGCATGGGGGACAAAAATACCAAAATGTCGAGTGCAAGAAGAGGGAGGCACATAGCTACTACATAATGCATGTCAGCCATGGGAATCAGCAGTGGAAAGGGCAAAGAGGCAGGGCATGGGACCCCTTGCACTGCCCATGCCACGTGCATGGGCTGTGCAGGGGCATCCAGGGGCACAGCACAACACAACACCAACAACCTTTGCATGGGGGTACACCGCCATGCCAAGGCTTGTGGAAATGCTGAAGCAGACAAGGAGGGTAGGATAGAACGTAAAACTGGTCTGATGCCACAGGACAGCTGGTGTTGCCAGAATGTAAACTGTAGGAAACTGCCCAGTGTCAGGCCTTTGGCCCAAGGGGCATTCCCCTTTGACAACAGTTGCCACTACCACGTGTGCTGTTGGCGCTGGCCATTTAGGAAATGGCAGTTAGGTGCCCATAGAACAAACACACTCGAAATTAGGGTTCTGTATGACTATGTGATCAATCCCCATCAATCCCTATCCAAGTGCAACTCCTGTCAACTGGTCAGGTCCATAGACTCAATAACCATCAAGCACTGTCACATACATTATGAAGTACACAGCAGTAATCTCATACCCATGCTGCCCATTCCAGGGTCTACCCCGTGCCTGTGTCACATTAGCTGCAATGCCACTATGCAGCATCTCAGGTATCATAGTGCAAAGGCAACTGCATTGAGGGGGAGGACATATGTGTGTAGGAAGGCGAACACACCCTCACAGTCACAAGAGGAAATGGAACTCTGCCAGGTTCATCAGTGCAATGCAATGTAGAACACATACGCAAACATCAACATGAGGAACTAGCAATGGTAACAAGAGCATTGTGTCTTGGCAATGCCATGCATGAGGGGGTGCTAGGTCTGAGCACTGCATAGGTGTATGTGAAACATGAAAGACTGGGACAGGGGCATATTGTCATGTGTGGTGCTGTGGCATCAGCACAGCAACACCCATGGCAAGACCTCACCATGCAAATGGAAGCATAGGGAAGGTTGATGAGGACAAGAAGGTGCCAAGCCACAAATAGGACATAACTCACACCTAGAAGATGTGACGCAAACAATTGCACAAACTGCCCTTCCCTACATGTGACATACAGGTGGGGCATAGGGTTAAGAAACTGCAAACATTAAGTACAGGAACAATGCATGGGAACCAAGATGACAATGTGCCACCAATAGGAAGTCAGTGATGTCACATTATAACTGCCACAACATAGGCACACTAATTGTACAATATCTCATTGCAGAGGACGATGGCTCTCCTGTGGAACTGCCTGTCCTGGACTACCCTGATGACCTGGATGACCGGCTGACAACCATCAGTCAGGAAACCCTCCAAGATGTCCTGGGAACCAGACACCACCTCCAGTTGCAAGGAGGAGCATTCATGTAGCAGCCATCCCAGAGGCCCCACCCACCAGCCCAATAGTACGACCAGCCAGCTCAAACACAACTGAGGACTCTGATGACACAGGGACCACCTTTGAGAGGACAGTAGTGGGAGTCCAGCAGGAGCTGGCCAAGGAGGTGCGGGTGGGGATGCAAACTATGGCAGCCAGCCTTGAGGGTATGCGCATGTGCATCATTACGGCCACTAAACAGACAGCAGCCAAACAAGGCACACAATCCCCACTGCATGGAGTCCAACAGTGTGTGAGGGACCTAACCACTGCCGTGAGGGAGTTGACACAACACCTGTCCTCCCAATCTTGCTGCTGCGTGCATGACAACAAGCAGGGCTCCATGCACCGGGAACTGGCCTCCCTCAGGGCAGACATGGCTGCCTACCACAGGGATGTTGCTGTCATACTCAATAATCAGCAGCTCCTCCTTGCTGCAGTGATGCCATATGTAGTTCCACAGATGGCAGCTGCCAGGAATTTGGTGTACACTTCTCCAACCACTGAAGTGTGTGTGGCCCCCTCTACCCCACCACCATCAAGGGCAGAGGAGACAACACACACATCAGAGGATGAAGATGCGGAATAGATCATCTTCACCCGTAGGAGTACCCGGTAGCACCAGCCCATGCCACATGGGCAGTGATTTCCCTTTGTTCTGTTCTTGACATCATGCCAGTGTTGCTACAGTTGGTGAGATGCACTCTTCCCCGACACACTGTTAATTTGTCCACTATGGACTGCAATTGTCTTTCTCTACTCCATTGGTAATTCATGTTCCCCTGCACTGAACGACACTTCATCCCAACATGTCCACTGACATGTCCCTCAACCCTGGACTCTTGTTGTGTCACAATAGAATGGTTTTCACTAATGGGGTCACAGACCTAGACAATTTAAATATTGCATCACAGCACTTTGAAATAAACAGCACCTACACAACCACTTAGTGTCTGTGTAATAGAACACATCTACTTTGCTGTTGATTTGTGATGCGTGTAACATGTCTATAGTCACAGAGTGTCAGTACAAGACTGCAGAAATATTGTGGGCACATATCTACGCACAAGGTACCTACATGATGAATGTCAATAATGGCCACATCCCCCACAAGCAAGTCACTGTGTATGTGACATTTGTTTAACACATGTATGCCTCACCCACTACATACAGCAGGTATGGCTGTGTGAGAGTGCTCGGGCAATAATGTCAGCTGGGAGTACCAGTGAAACACATTGGTGTGAAATAGTTATACTTGAGCTCATCTGAAATTGCCACTGCTCAGTTTAGCAATGTTGACATGAACGGAAGGCTGCATGCAGACGTCCCACAGTGCCCAACATTCTGACACAGGACCCAAACAATTACAGCTTAAAAACCAGACCTACCTGTCCAATACATGAGTCACCTTGAGTGGTGGGTACATTGAATGGCAGATGCATTGAGAAGTAGATTTGTTGCAGCTGCCAATGTGACAGCTCAGTTGGATGTGGGAATGAACATATCAAGAGAGAGGGATCTGGATGCAGGACGGAATCCCCAGGCCAACACACAATTGGCACTGTACACTCATGCGAAGACCATGAGACCCAAGCATGTGACACATGCAGTAAGGGAGTACTCAAACTTTCATTATATATGTAGAAAACTGAACTGAAAACTATGTTAAACACCTATCCTAACCTAATCCATCCTACCTATACATTAACCACAAGTGTCCCTAACTACCCTATACTAAGCTTACTTACCACATTTAAAAACACACTCTAAACATTGGCCCTCCAGCCCCCTTATATCATGAGACACAGGCAGGACAACATATACTAACCTAAACATATACTATCTAAGCCTAAACAAATATATATATATATTTTTTTATCATATTTAAAAAATGTTTTTTTAAACACAGATGCCCCACCATTAACCCCCACCCAGCCACAAACTAACATGTAATAATAATATGAAAATCCACCCCCAAACCTACTAAACAACGACCCTAATCTAACCTATCACTAACCCCCTTAAACCCACTACAAAACATGATAAGGAATGAGGAGGAAGGGGACTGAACTAGGGGTGAAGGAAGGCATCAGTTCAGAGGTTGGCCCTTTTGAGTGCCCTCTTGATGGACTTCAGTCTCTTTGTATTGCAGTCCACCTCCTTCTTTAGGCTGTCCAGCTTCTCGAGGACCTGTTTCATTTCCCTCTGTAGGTCCTTTATGGCTGACATGTCCATTGTAGCAGGCGTGGTGGGCTATGGTGCCGATGGTGAGGGTGCTGCAGGTGGGGCAGATGTGACGGTGGCGGCTGTGGCCCCCTGTGTAGGTGTGGTTCTCGGTCCACTCTGTGGCCAATGCGGATCCCCCCTGGCTGAATGCCCGCCATTCCCCAGTGGCCCGCTCTTTTTGATAGCGTTGTGCCATCATGAGGTACCCAGACTCCACATCCAACATGTGGCGATAGTGCACTGCCCGCTTCTGGGACGCCCTGAGTTCCTCAACATCCATGTTGGCAGCTGTAAAATTGAGACAGGCAACCATCAGTGTCATCATTGTGTGATTTATGTACAGAAGGTACTCTAACACTCCGTCTCGATTTGCACATGCACTCCGAATGATCTCATTCCAGATAATACTATGTCCCTGATGACTGCAACGGCAACGCTGCCTACCCATCATCTCATTGACACCAAAGCAATGCACAAGAGTTGGAACCAAATAAACAAATCTGTGCATTGATTTAGGGCAATGTGTCACAATGCAAAGGCAGCAACTACTTCACATGGGCCAGGCCCACCAATCTTCGGTAACTTTAAAGCACACAACCCCAGTAACTAGTAGATGTCATTGAGAGTATGGTATGCAGTTGCTAATCATAAGGGGTCAGTGTTGATTGGGACACATGCAAGCCTGAATGAGATGACTGTCATCTACACTGTGACCATCACATCTACCTACATATATGTTGGTCCCCTACCCCTGTGCCTCAGGGGGATGGGCATGCAATCCATCATCACAACTGTTGAGGTCAACAACAAAGGCATGTGTACTTATACATGGATTTAGAGAGTGGAACACATGTGAGGAGGGCTGCCACCTAGGAAGCAGGTATACATAGGTCATTCACATCTACGTTCATGTGTCCAGGTGTGGATACCCATCAACACCTGATCTGCCAACACAACTCCCTAAACACCCACATTGATGCCAGCACACGTCTGGCCTTGACCTGCATGCACGCCTATTACATACCACATATGTGTCACGTAAATGGAGTACAACTTATGGGGCACCATGCTGGGGGACAGTACCTACATGTACATTACAATACAGGTATGCGCCAATCTGTGTGGAAAACTGGTGCATCACTGTGTTGTGAGAATGACAGTATGACCCAGTGCCAATATACTGACACTGGTGCACTTCCAAGTCACATGTGGGCCTACATGTGGCTAATAATCACCTTGTTCACACGCTGCTGCCTATTGTGCAGCACAAGACTCCCAAGATATGACTCTCTACTTGTGAATGGGTAACCCTTGCACGGGACACAATGTCACCATCCAGCCTACTTTGATATCTGATCACATGCCAGCTCATTATATCTAGCATTGAGTGCAACACACAAGAGTCACTCACACAACAGCCGCAGTCACTACACGGGACAGACATTATCACACTTACTGGATACATCTGGGTCCTGAAATCTTGCCACTTCTCCGATGGTGTAGGGGGCAGGTCCACCTGTAAGACATGGATGGAAATATATGCTCAATGTCATTTCACTGTACATACAAGTGGACAACATATCACAGTGTGTAACATTTTACATTAGTGAGCTAGTGATCCTGCATGAAGACAGTACAACAGACATACCACTGCAAACTCACATTGACACTGACACTCCGGTGATTGAGAGCCACACATCTGCACACATGCACTGGGTGTAAGACTCATGTGGTGCTAAACCCTACAACAACCATGTGTGGCTAATACATTTAAGATGGTACTCCATGGCATGACTTGTATTTGGGTGAAAAATCCATGGCACTTCCCTGGTGCGCTGCAATACAAGTGTCTCAGGTATTGTGGCTTGTGCATCAAGGCACACTGAGTGATGGGCATGGGGCTCAATTTTCAGTCTGCAATCATCATGCATTCAGTGGTCCATGACTGATGTGGCACAGTTGTATGGTGGTAACAAATGCCCCATTGCCAGTGTCTGCAAACGTGGGTATGCCCCCTTTGCCAACATAATGGCAGGGATCATGTGTGTGTAATGATGACAATGTAGCGCTAAACATGTATTGCCCTCTTTACTGTCAGGATCCAGTGAAATATGGTATGCTGCCAGTGTCTTGCCTGATCATCATTGACAGAATGCATGGGTACAGGAATTGCGATGGCACCTGAAATGTGTGACTATGGGCCACATGTACGAAGATCAGGCTTTGTGAGTCGCAAATTGCGAGACTTAGCGACTCGCAATTTGCTTAGCGCAAAACCTGATCGCCAACACTATCAATGACACTGTTTGCAATTCGCAATGGGGTAGCCAATGACCTACTTACCTACCCCTGTTCACCCTGCCACCCATCTCGAGCATCATGGGTAGGAAGTGGCACACCAGCCACACGAAGCCCCCAAACGCCTCCTCCCCATCCGTGTCAGCCTTGCCCTTCCTGACATGTCCCTCAACCACAATTTCAAACAGTAAATAGTGAAAAAAAATGAGAATAAAAGAAACTTACTGCCCAAACTTAAGAACCCAAACTAACCCAACTAATCTAACACCCAGACAGACACCCGACAGTACAAATCCAATATGAAATATAGTAAACTACACAAAATCACATACACTGGTACAAGTAACAAACAGAATTCACGACAGACACAACAAGAGAGACACCACAAGATACAATATTTGCACACAACACACCAGCAACACTGAGACACAGCCACGCAGTCAACAAATGCACAGACTGTAAAGTGAAAGTGAATGTATACTCACTGTACCTGTAGACTTCGATTTCACTGGATATCCGCATGAGTGTGGTGCGAGGGTGGAATTCACGCTACGGGCCCATGTATTGGTATTTTGCGGGTGTTTTCGACGCATTAGCGTCAAAACGTTTGACTCTATCTGTGATTGCGTGATTTTATTATATTTAGCATGGATGCACCCTTTATCAACATGCAAATAGGATGGTATGGGCTGCAGTGTGTAATATAGTGTATGGCCACATGTGGTAGAGCATGCAACTTTGTGAGTTGGGTGTGAATGGTCTGTAACAACTGTGTGTGCGTTTCTGAAGGAACGGCATGCAATACTTTGGACGTCATGCATATGTCTGAATGTGTGCCAAATGTGTACCTACATTTGAAGGCAGTCAGTGATCTACAACAGTCATGGTATTTGTTTGTGAAATGTGTTGACTGATGTGATGTGTGTAGTTGTTTGACTTAGAGGACATTATATTTCAGACGACAAACACAACTCAGGCATCATTGAGGATGGTTGATGAGTGCTATGTAGGATATGTTACCCCTCATATGTCACTAGTTGTTGGTTATGAGTTCATGGTGACTTGTGTGTGGACTACACAAATGTCTGACGTGTACATGTTTGATATGTACTGTGTTTGAAACACTGTGCCTAAATTCCACTCATAAAATATTTTGTACACGTCGGTTTGACTCATTACAATTAGCTATGTTACTTGTGTTGCTGTGGTGGACCTGCTGCCCTAGCTGCATGTGTTCACATATTTTCAGATGTGCATTCCACAGAATTGTCCAGTCCAAGTGTATGGGCATGTATACCCTGTGTTAGGATTGGGCTCCATGGCAGTGGCAGGACTGATTTCCAGGGATGGACTGCGCAGGGCACGTGTTGTGAACATTGCTTGTCATACCTGGGACAATCATGCTATCCATTGTCACAAATGATGCCCTCCCTTGTCACACAAGCTCCTTGCAGACATTGCAAGTGTCACACTTAAAAATGTCAGGGGTCTTTTCATACATTCCTGTAATTCTGATATTTCACATCCACTGCATCATGTATGGGACCCTTATTTACCTTATGATTTGAGATGCCATAGTTGTGTGTCATGTGCTACAGTTGACCATGTTGGCAACTTGGATGTGACTCATATGTTGTGGTCCATTGATTGTGTCCTTCATTTGTGACATTCAAGAGATGAGTCTTTTTGTTATGTGTGTGATGGTTGCTGTACAATCATACGCATCACATGTGATGTTGCATCAGAAGTTGTCAGATTTCTATTTGTGACATGCTCCATGAGGTAATACTCACATTCCTAAGGTACATGTGATGGAGAATGAAGACACCAGAGCAGGATTGTGTGATCAAGTAAGGTGTTTATTTATATATCCTAACAAGGTGTGTAGAGTGACTATAAAGTGAAAAAGTGTTGTACAGTTTCCTGTCTGCAGCGCAATCCTGCAACTGTGTTCTGCTGTCCCCCCTCATTTTCCCTGCTACCGTCCTCCTCCTCCTCAGGCAATTCTTGGTCGGGCTCATATAATGGGATGTTCTTCCTCCACAAATGTTGTGCAGGATTGCACAGGTCAGTATAATTTTACACACAATGTGTGGGGCATATATGAGGCTGCCTTCTTGGATGTCCAGGCACCTGAATCTGGACTTCAGGATGCCAAAAGTCCCTTCCACAATGGTGTGTGTCCTCTAATGTGCCTCAATATAGGCACACTCTGCTGCTGTGCTTGGGTTGGGGAATGGAGTCATTAACCATGGCTGGATCCCATAACCCTGATCCGCTGCAAAAGATAATATGGGTGAGTATTTTGGTATTGCTTGCAACAGGAATGTCATGTAGCATGGCAGTTGATATCTTGTGTTGTCTGTGACTCATATGTGTGTGTGGTATGGTGTGAGTTCCTGGGCTTCTGTGAGGTCTTCTCAGCACTGGGTTGTTTGACATGACAACTTGTGTTTGGCTCATGGACCTGGGATCTATGATTTGTTTTTCTAACTGTTGGTCAGTATGTATGTACCATGCGTTGTGTAGTGTCCCATATGTATCAGTGTGCTTTCACTGGAGGGGACATGATACATCCACACACACAATGGGTTCAGATGTGGTGGTAACATGGTTGCACTACATGGCCTGGACATCCCATCCATTTAGACATGTGTCATTGCAGACAAAATGCAACACTGAGGCCCTTTGATTTAGGTAGGTGACAATGCACAACACATCTCCATAAGTTGGCAGCACTGAGCTGTTCGGTATTGACAATGCACGATTGTCCCATATGTGACTTGTTTCTAGGCAAGCCTTTGTTGTTCCCTCTGCCAGTAGCTCATGTGCAACTGTGCACCGACACTACTGAACTTGCTCCAGGGATCCTGGCTAACTGCCTTATGGAGGTTGATGTATCTGTGCAGGAAGGGCCATCTCCCTGTACATATGCTGTTTTGATGGACAAGTGTCTCTTTAAGTGTGTGCAGCAGTGATAAGTTTGCACTGGTGGCACATCAATATGTGTTCATAGCGCAGTCCACTTCCTTATTGCAACATGCAAATGGCACCCCAGGAGTGGTGTATGATGTTGGGACTGCCTCACTATTTCCGTGTCACCTACATGTGAGTCAGCATCATCAGGCTATGTGTCTCATGGTGTTAGACCTGCTGCAACACACATTGCACACCCCTTCGATGCTACATACTGCTTGGGAGGGTGGCTGATTGACTTTGTGGCCTAATGTAAATGTAAAAAATGTGTCAATGTAGTGGTGTATGTCTTGTTGTCTCCTACAGGTTTGTTGTGCTGTGTGTATATTGGTAAGTTGATTGACTTACCGACAAGAAGGCCATTGCCATATTGACCATCCTGTAAGAGCTCATTGATCCTGCTGTGCCGTAATATGAAGGAGTCATGGACACTCCCAGGATACTTGGCCAAGATGTTTGTGAACAATCCCTGGTGGTCAACTATGGCCTGCACATTGATAGAATGTGCCTCCTTTCTGTTCCTGAATAGGTGCTCTGTTGCTGCAGGTGGGACAAACCGGACATGGGTGCAGTCAATTGCACCAAGCACATGCGGGAAGCCATGGATTTGATAAAACCCCTGTTTTATCTCCTGCTGCTTCTGCTGGGTGTTGGGGAAGCGGATGTGGCGGGGTGTGAGGGAGATTATGGCATCTAACACCTGAGGCAGGAAAGCCGAAAATGAGGGCTGGCGCAAACAGAGTATGAATATGGGCCATAGTGTATGAAAATTAGGATAGAGTAGATGTTAATGTTAGTAACACCTTATTACTCACTAAAATCATTAGAGTCACTGCATGCTACAATAGGCTTTAGAATGTTACTTTAAGCTTTTAAAATTCCAAGTCATTGATGTTTATTAGTGCATTAGTGTATATTTAGAGTCTATATCAAACAATGTTATTTTAGTTCACATCATTGAATACTGCTAAGCAATATTAATTGCTAGGGAAGTTTAAGAGATTTCTCCCTGATATGTGATTCATGTTTCATGAAGACAACATGAGCTGTAGTTGCACTCCTGAGCAATCATTGTGTTTCTGGAATAATTTGACATTGATGAGCAGCAATATGAACCCATAATCAGCCACTGCATGGTAGTACAAACAGGCCAGATTCCCCATCATCTAATTAGTGACATACATAAATGGATGAATGAAATTCCAACTGTCTCTACCTTCTATGTAGCAACCCCATAGCCAAGGAGGGGGACAGAGTGTGACCCATTTAAAGAAGCCCCAGTGAGAGGTCTGGGAAGACCACATGTATGCCATGGACCTGGACCTGGACCCCAGGGCACCGAGAGACCGGGAAGGTTTCTCGTGCTCCTCTGGGCCGACCACCTCACAACGACCCACTGAGAGGTCAGTGAAGTCTGTGCAGGAGCTTGGGCCCGCTTTCCTGGTCTCGGGCTCCAGCCACTGCCCAGAGTCACCTTCCCTTCCGAACGCAGATGCCAGTCTCACCAGTCCAGATCTGAAGACAACCGCCTGTTGAAGTTTGTCATCTTTGAAAATTGTCTAAAATGTCTTCAGCGATGTTTCATTCTCAAGGTAAATAAGACCAATGGCCAAGTATGGGTGTGCCAACTCTGACTACCCATGACCAACATGTTCTTTTGGCACATAGTAAGTCACCAGCCTAGCAGACGGAAATATTTCACACACACCAAGTGATGACGTGCTTGATTCAATGCAGAATGTTTTTAGAAAGTTTCATTTGCCTGTTTTCCTGGAACACTAAAAAAAAAAGCAGGGGCCACTTGGATTGTACATGTCTACAGGACCTGGACAAGTCACATTTTTATTGTCATTATTTAAAGTTCCTTTGCAAATGCACTTTGTGGAAGCATTTTTCTCACTTATTGACTCCTAACAGTAAGTGAAGAGATGATGCATAATGTCAAATACATCAAACTTATTCTTTAAGACAGTCTAGGATCTGCATTGTCATTGGCCTCTCAGTCATACACACATTGTTCGTTCAAAGCAGTTTGTGTCTGGTCTATATTTAAAACTCTTCTTCATTTGAACTGGATGCAATAAAGAGGAACTTTCTTATGATTTGGAATAACTTTGCAAATACCAACTGCTGTATTCTCAAGATGGGGAAGTGGTCAGTGTTGTTGCATCATGTGTTTAACCGAGTTCTATGTTTGTTGTTACTGTGACTGTACTCTGGTTCCTGGAGAAAATGTGATTGCAAGTGATAAACAATTGAAGCTATTTAAAATTTATATCAGTGAGTCAGCGTAAGCAAACTGCAGCTAGAAAATCCAAAGGATCATCCTCATGGTGGACGTGTGTTGCCAATTTCCTATTTTTGGTGCATACAGGCAGCCCAAGTAACTTTACAAAATGTGTCCCAAAGATTGCATTTCATTAATGTATTTTATAGAGTTCATTGGATAAAGCATAATAGGTTCCTCCTCGCAGTATTTCATTAGTACTGCCTCTCCACCAACAAGGTGTCGATAAAAATCTTGCATGCTGCACCAAAATATAACAACGGAACACCTGCAGTAACTGTATAAAACCCTTATCTAGTTTCCTTCTTGTAGCTGATTTGTGGCATCACTTCTTATCTGTCATATACACGTCACCACTGCTCTACTGTAATACGTTATTACACTTGAGAGTTCCATCATAATAATGCCTGTGTTAGTGCTGGCAATGTGAAAGGCAGGTCACCAGGCAGAAATACAACTGCTGCGTAAGTATGCATTGCAAAAATAGCTTTTCCAATGCCTTGTTTCTTTATTTTTTTTATTCCTGTAAACTACTTTAATTGGTGAGAAGGATGCATTTACAGCAGTATGTTTAGTTATTGTACTGGTGGAATTCACTAGAAAAAAGCAGAAATCCAACTGCAGGTTACCTCAGAACCCAACAAAAAGTAGGTTTACGAAAATGACTTACATTAAACTGCTTAATTTATATTTGCACAAATTACAATCTCCACATAGCTATGTTTATTTTACCACTACCGCTAACTGTGTTTATACATGCCTGCAATGAGGTTGGTTTTGCATAGGAAGGAACAAGATCCTAGGTATTTAAAGGAGGCATGCGTGTAGGAAGGTAGTGTACTTGACCGGATATTAGAAGGAAAAAAGTAGCCTCTGTCATACATAAAAAATTGCACGTTGCTTCACATTTGTGTTACCTTATAAAGGAACTCGACCTGAAGTCTTATTCATCTACATGGTCCCAGAGCTCCTCGGGTGGGTACCTATCCCCATATTGTATTATATTGTATCTGCATTTGTATAGAACCTGCTATGCCTGACGAGGCACCTAGGAGCTTTGATGGATGAGTAGATGCAATATTGTCAGGGCCAGTCTGGAAATCAAAATCAGTCCTGACAAAATAGGTTTACTCCAGACCCATACTGCAGGGGGCAGCAGATAGAAAAAGGGCAAGAGAGCATGGTTGCCCATCCTGTTCGAAAGCAGACCCGAGTAGCTGAATGCCCTGTATGGCATTGAACGCTAAAGGTGGTGCTTGTTTAAAAGGGTGTGGTTTTGTGTGGTGGCGTATTCAGTGTTGTGTATGATGACCACTGTGTTGCTTTTTTTGTGTCATACTTTGCTGCTCTTGAGCATGTAGTAATAAAAAGACAAGTGAACGCTTGAATGCTTAAGCTTGCATAGCATTATTGCATATGGATTGAAGGATATAGCTTGTAAATGTGACCTATGTCAGAGCTGTTCAATAGTAGTGTGTAGTAAGGAGAAAATTGCTTTTATTGTGTCATTGAGATGTAGCTACATTTACGGGTACCTTATACCTGCACATGTGACTAAGCCTAAGATGTGGGCAATTGGTCCTCATTCTTTGGTTGGTGTGATCCTACAACATCTGTCCAAGCACAATCTTTACCATCCTCCTGAATGTCAAGTAGTCTTGAGTGTATCTTGTCTTTCCCATAGGGCAGTGGTTCCTCACCTTTTGACCCCCACTTAATCACTTCTTTAACCCAGGGACCCCCACTCAACCATTATTGGAATCTAGGGAAACCCACTGAGCCTAAGCACTTTCGATGATTTGAACCGCCAAATAATGCACAAAAAGCACAAAGAAACAAGCATTCACCAAACAAATAAACAAATGATTAAATATTGTATTTAATTCACAGACAAATATAAAACAAAATCAGAATTTTATTTTTACTGGAAGGTTGGAGCTTTTTCTAAATTCAATTGAGGCCACTTATTAATCTCATTTGATGCCCTTCAATTGCTCCCACAAATCAATCTGAGGATACTAATTTAATTTTTAGCCTTCAATTTACATGTTGCGTCTTTATTTGTACACACTTTATTAATCTATTAATATTATGCAATTTTCCAAGCAGTTGTAGGCATCCAGAGAAGATTTGTAGAATCCCAGAGTTCCCCGGATCACAAGTTAAGAACCACTGCCGTAGAGGAGTGCCACAACTTTCCTATCTATGTGGAAATGGAGTTTCCACAGATGCATGTCTTCATGTAGGATTAGTTGGTCAGCAGGGGAGTAAGTTTCACAGCGAAGGGCTTTATTTTGTTACTAGCTTTACAGTTTTAATTATCCGTCTTAGCAAGCAGGAATCTGAGGCCTGCCAGTGCCCTTCAGGTCCTATAACCTGCCCATCCGTCCATTATCCCCAGCAGCTCCTCCTTGGGGTCAAGTCCAGATGAGGCGTTCAAGCACTCAGCCAGGGCATTATCAATTCTTTGCCAATACCTTTGTAAGAATGAGCAGTCCCAGACCTTGTGAACGAAGGTTCTTTCCTTAAAGCTGCAAGGTGAATGTTGGAAGGGATGGCCAATACCTGGGCTGTCATCTTGGCCTCTTGCCATTCATCGTCTCTCCCTCCCACACCAGCAAACCAAGTAGCTTTCAGCTCCACAAGGGAGTCAGGAATATTTAAGATCAATAACTGGTATACCTGAATATTCCTTTTCGCCCGAAAGGCTCCGCCACCAGTTTGGCTTCAAGAGGGCTAAACTCAGGAATCTTTCCCAAAGCATGCATCGCTAACACATAGTGAAGCTGAATATATCTATAAAATTGGGACTTGTGCAGTTGGAATTCATCAATAAGTTACTGGTAGGATTTCATGCGGTCTGAGACCCAGACATTCCCAATATATGAGATGCCTATAAGATTCCAAGCGCCAAATGCCGCCAGATGCGAGATGTGGCTCAACCAGATTCCCACCCACAGCAGAGTCCAGTCAGTGAGCTTATGCATCCAGTTAATATCTTTCAGGGCCTCCCACCAACATAGTAAGGGGATCCTAGTGAAAAGAGGAAGTGTCCAAAGGGGGAACCCCCAAACAGAAGACCCGAACCCCAGGACTCAACGGCAATTCAATTTCCAGACTAAATGCTGAGACATGAAGATCTCCGAACAACCAATCCCTTATCGTTTTGAGCCGAGCAGCCCAGTGAAATGATCTAAGATCAGGCAACCTCAGACCACACTCATACACAGACTGGGTGCATTTCTTGTAGGATACTCGAGGGGACTTTACCGACAACAAATATCATGTAAGCATGGATTGTATCTCAGTTAAGAAGGTGGGGGGGAACATGGAAAGGATGGTTCTGTAGAACATATAACTATTTAAGGAGAATGACCATTTTATAGAGGGCTGCCCTACCGATAAAGAGTGGCAGCTCGGCCCACAATTCCAGATCCGTACTAGTGCACCGAGTCAAAGGAGCAATATTTATTTACCTCGCCTCTTGGTGTTCCCATGAAACACTGGGGTCAGTTATCTTAAGTGGGAAGTAGCCACAATAAGACAAGAGAGAGAGAGAGAAAGAGAGAGTGAGAGAGGGATCTGCTGCAGAAGAGGATCAGCTATAGCCACAGACATGGACTTGGGCCAGTTGATCACTAACCTGGAGGCTTACCTGTAGATCCGTACTAGTTGTGGAACAGAGGACTGCTGGCTGAAAAGAAATCATCAGTGTACAACGCTGTCTTGTCCTCCTACCCAGTGGACCAACAAATCCTTGCCAGTTGGGTATCCCAGTGGATTAGCTCTGCTAGAGGCTCCACAGCTACACCAAAGAGAAGCAGGGGCACAGGACATCCCTTGCCCCTGCTGAATTTCTATGGTTTTGTGTGAGTAAATTCAGAACATAGCTATAACATTCCAGTAACCTTTGTTTTTTTTAAGTGAATATATATAGTTATATATATATATATATATATATAAGAAAGAGATTGCATCCCTCTGTCCTTCGCCAACAGCATGCAGACAGAGGCGGGGTCGCAACCCCCTTCATATAAATCAAACACAGTTTCAAAGACAGGGAGCACACTGCTTGCACTCCAGCAACAATGTATGACCCCAATGCATCATGGTAAATGCAGTTGATACGTGATTCGTTCAAATAGTAAAAAAGAGTCTTTCACCTCCGTAGGTACAGCAAGTGCATTGTGTGGATACACATGGTTTCACAGAAAGTATGTGTGCAACTATATATTCATAAACCGTATTTCTACACACATTCTTAAGACATATGTGTGTACACCTATATTCAAATGCAGTGTAGATAAATGTATAATCACACACATGGCTGGTGCAGCTATACTCCCATGCAGTGTGGATACACATATATTCACAAACTCTATGTGTGCATAAATATATATTCACATGCAGAGTGAATATACACATAATCAATGGCAGTGTGGAAGTATATATTTGCACATGCAGTAAGTAAACATATATATTCATAAATTATTTCAACAGGCACACACACACAAAGGTATAGTACTAGACTTTTCCAATCCAGAAATATTGTGTCTTAAATATTGTTTACAAAATATCGCTCCATTGGAGTTACAATATCATTTACAAATTTTCACCCCACTGGAGTTAATAATAGAAAATGTACATCCAGTGGAACACCATGTTTGTACATGGTATTAATGATATGATATTTATGCCAGACCATGGGACTGATTCAGATCTCGGTAGATAGAATACTCCATCACAAACGTGACAGACATCCCGTCCACCGTATTCCGATCTCCATAGGATACAAAGGGATCGTAATATGGCCGACGGGATATCCGTCACGTTTGTGATGGAGTATTCCCCTCCTTCAAGATCTAAGTCAGGCCCTATAGTTTAGTGACAATAGTCTGGCACATAATAAACATATATTTACAAGCAGAATGGGTGTACATGTATAATCGTCAGTACTGTGTATATTCATATGCTATATTCAAAAGCTGTATGTGTGCTCAGATATAGCCACATGTAATGTGGTTACACATATATGCATAGCTAATATAGTTGGATTTATTCTTAAGTAGCAAAGTTTCAAGCTAATTCATAGGTGGCAAAGTTTAAGGGATGTATTCATAGGTGGTATCGGTGCAATAATATATTTAAATGCAGCAGGACACACCAGGCCCATTTCACAAAGCCAAACATCTACTTTTACGTACAAATCCAGCCAGGTGTTTATATTCACCAAAGGTGAATCTGCACGTGTAAAGACATTTCACATGTGCAAAATTATGTCGGAGTGTGGTGATATTACTTCTGAGTAACTTCTAGTCCCAGGGCGAAGGGTGCCTGTTTCAGGGCCAGAATGGCTTAGAAGGTTTGGCTACACTAACCTCTAGTCGTGAGTATTCATGAGCTTCTGACCTAATCCTAACCTTGAAACAGTGTAAGATTTTCTCCCATCAAGGGCTGGAGTAAAGGTCTTTTCTGGCTGAGAATGAGCTAGCAACCAGCCCGAGTTGATGATGGAGTAGGAAAAGAGGTTTCTCATGGGAGAAAAATATTGTGAGTATGGAGAAAAAAAATATTAAAAAGGCAATTTCACTATTGCAAACGCATTTTTGAGTGTGTAGTTTTACCCGATTTACAACTGCGGATGTGGAGATTTCTTTATTGAGAGTTTTATAAGCGAAAACATGACCTGAGAGTATCAGAGCACTGTACAAAATTAGATGAACATCCAGAATGAGCGGTAACAGAACATTTACAGGTAATTTGCAGTTTAAACATGCTGGCTGCAATGTATGCAGGTAGGTCACAGCTTTCAAAGCATCACACTCCTTGCACAGCAGGCACTAAAATGAATGTCACACAACAGAATACAATCTGCTACCCAGTAGATTATATAAATGACAGGCAGCAGGCACCCACTGAGGCGGCACACAAGGCTCCCTCAGTCCATGATGGACAGAGCTGCAGTATTCGTGATGACAAAAGATCTTTAGAAGCTATGCCCACTCAGTGCCCTAAACCTATCACCTCAATTACTTCCTCTCACCCCCAACTCTGTTGTCTGGGGCCCTCTGCTTCAAGGTCTATGGCTGTGCTTACTTACTACTTTGGCAGCAAATCAGTAAGGTGGGGGCGGGAAGCCTCCCGCCCATCCTAGTCACTACTGATCCTAGCCAGTACCGCAAACAGCTCTTCTTTCAGGATGCTGCAGTATATCTATGCCTTGCCACTGCCAGAGTACCAGAAGGGGCGAAGAGTTTACAGGCTTATGGAATATCCTCAGGTCGCCCCTCACCACAGGGCGAACGGGTGCTCATCTCCAGCCTCTACCATGGGATGTCCAGCAGTGGCTATTTCAGGGACCAAAGCCAACGGGAGAGCTGCCAGAAAATGATTTAATGTGCTCTTACATAACCTAAACTTTTTTGGGGGACCCTAATGGATTTTTGGCATCAGCTGAAACAAGGCAAAAGTGTGTCCCTCTGGTGCTGTATTCTACAGTTTCCTCTGTATTTAACTGTAGATATTGTATAGAGTTGTTGGCAGGGCTTTAAGTGTACAGGTTCTACCAGTGCTCAACACCGGCCATAGTGCTAAAAGATTGACATTGAAATAGGTCCCTCCCGGAACCTATATCTTCATGTCCTTAACTGTAGAAGCTTTCCAAAGGGCCCCCACTGCGTTTCCCGCCGATTCAGGTGGTGCGTTCTTGATGCGCAGGATCAAGAGGGCATCTCCATAAAGACGCACTAGTAACAATGGCATTGCCAAAGGCACACAAGGTTGCTGGAGACGTTTACCCTGTGGTCTCTCACGTAGCCTTAGTGTACAATACAAAAAGGGCGTTTAAAACATGCTGGGTGACGCTTACTGACTTACTGGTAGAAAATACTCCGGTTGTGTAGGCCATGATGCTCATTTTAAAGAAACTAGACCTAAACAGGAAGCACTTACAAATATAAAGTCACAGGTGCCCTAGTTGAAGCTCCGATTCTGGAAAGGACAAGCCACCCTAACTCTTGGGTTTGGCAAAGGCAAAACACGTTTGTGCGCTTTTGATGCGCAGGAGCACGAGGGAATCTCCATAAAGACGCACGAGTAACAATCGCATTGCCAAAGGCACACAAGGTTGCAGGAGACGTTTACCCCGTGGTCCATCACGTAGCCTAAGTGTACAATACAAAAGGGGCGTTTAAACATGCTAGGTAACACATAATGACTTACTGGTAGAAAATACTCCAGTTGGGGGTGACATGATGCTCATTTTACAGAAAATGGACCGAAACAAGAAGCATTTACAAATATAAACGTCGCAGGTGTCCCATTTGAAGCTATGCTTCTGGAAAGGACAAGCCACCCTAACTCTTGGGCTTGGTAAAGGCAAAACAGAAGTGTGCGCTTGGAGGTTCCATACCAGAAAAACAACTTGAATCCTTCGTGGAGGTGAATTGATGATGCGCTGGCGCGTAATCTGACTGTGACAAGTGGGTTCTATCTTCCTCTCCTAGCGTCAGCAGAGTGCAGGGTTCTCCCTTTATAAATCATCTGTAAACTCCGCCCGCTGGGTAAAGCCCCGCCCACCCTCGTAGTAGCAAAGGTCTTCCCGCCTTGTCAGGGTGATGGGCAGCTTTCCAAAGGGCCCCCACTGCGTTTACCGCCGATTCAGGTGGTGCGTTCTTGATGCGCAGGAGCACGAGGGCATCTCCACAAAGACGCACTAGTAACAATGGCATTGCCAAAGGCACACAAGGTTGCTGGAGACGTTTACCCTGTGGTCTATCACGTAGCCTTAGTGTACAATACAAAAAGGGCGTTTAAAACATGCTGGGTGACGCTTACTGACTTACTGGTAGAAAATACTCCGGTTGTGTAGGCCATGATGCTCATTTTAAAGAAACTAGACCTAAACAGGAAGCACTTACAAATATAAAGTCACAGGTGCCCTAGTTGAAGCTCCGCTTCTGGAAAGGACAAGCCACCCTAACTCTTGGGTTTGGCAAGGGCAAAACACGTTTGTGCGCTCCTGATGCGCAGGAGCACGAGGGCATCTCCATAAAGACGCACGAGTAACAATGGCATTGCCAAAGGCACACAAGGTTGCTGGAGACGTTTACCCCGTGGTCCATCACGTAGCCTTAGTGTACAATACAAAAGGGCGTTTAAAACATGCTAGGTGACGCTTACTGACTTACTGGTATAAAATACTCCGGTTGTGTACGCCATGATGCTCATTTTAAAGAAACTAGACCTAAACAGGAAGCACTTACAAATATAAAGTCGCCGGTGCCCTAGTTGAAGCTCCGCTTCTGGAAAGGACAAGCCACCCCAACTCTTGGGTTTGGCAAAGGCAAAACACGTTTGTGCGCTTTTGATGCGCAGGAGCACGAGGGAATCTCCATAAAGACGCACGAGTAACAATCGCATTGCCAAAGGCACACAAGGTTGCAGGAGACGTTTACCCCGTGGTCCATCACGTAGCCTAAGTGTACAATACAAAAGGGGCGTTTAAACATGCTAGGTAACCCATAATGACTTACTGGTAGAAAATACTCCAGTTGGGGATGACATGATGCTCATTTTACAGAAAATGGACCGAAACAAGAAGCATTTACAAATATAAACGTCGCAGGTGTCCCAGTTGAAGCTCCGCTTCTGGAAAGGACAAGCCACCCTAACTCTTGGGCTTGGTAAAGGCAAAACAGAAGTGTGCGCTTGGAGGTTCCATACCAGAAAAACAACTTGAATCCTTCGTGGAGGTGAATTGATGATGCGCTGGCGCGTAATCTGACTGTGACGAGTGGGTTCTATCTTCCTCTCCTAGCGACAGCAGAGTGCAGGGTTCTCCCTTTATAAATCATCTGTAAACTCCGCCCGCTGGGTAAAGCCCCGCCCACCCTCGTAGTAGCAAAGGTCTTCCCGCCTTGTCAGGGTGATGGGCAGCTTTCCAAAGGGCCCCCACTGCGTTTACCGCCGATTCAGGTGGTGCGTTCTTGATGCGCAGGATCAAGAGGGCATCTCCATAAAGACGCACGAGTAACAATCGCATTGCCAAAGGCACACAAGGTTGCTGGAGACGTTTACCCCGTGGTCCATCACGTAGCCTTAGTGTACAATACCAAAGGGGCGTTTAAACATGCTAGGTAACCCTTAATGACTTACTGGAAGAAAAAACTCCGGTTGTGTAGGCCATGATGCTCATTTTAAAGAAACTAGACCTAAATAGGAAGCACTTACAAATATAAACGTCACAGGTGCCCTAGTTGAAGCTCCACTTCTGGAAAGGACAAGCCACCCTAACTCTTGGGTTTGGCAAAGGCAAAACACGTTTGTGCGCTTCAGATGCGCAGGAGCACGAGGGAATCTCCATAAAGACGCACGAGTAACAACCGCATTGCCAAAGGCACACAAGGTTGCAGGAGACGTTTACCCCGTGGTCCATCACGTAGCCTAAGTGTACAATACAAAAGGGGCGTTTAAACATGCTAGGTAACCCTTAATTACTTACTAGTAGAAAATACTCCAGTTGGGGATGACATGATGCTCATTTTACAGAAAATGGACCGAAACAGGAAGCATTTACAAATATAAACGTTGCAGGTGTCCCAGTTGAAGCTCCGCTTCTGGAAAGGACAAGCCACCCTAACTCTTGGGTTTGGCAAAGGCAAAACACGTTTGTGCTCTCTTGATGCGCAGGAGCACGAGGGCATCTCCATAAAGACGCACGAGTAACAACCGCATTGCCAAAGGCACACAAGGTTGCTGGAGACGTTTACCCCGTGGTCCATCACGTAGCCTTAGTGTACAATACAAAAAGGGCGTTTAAAACATGCTAGGTGACGCTTACTGACTTACTGGTAGAAAATACTCCGGTTGTGTAGGCCATGATGCTCATTTTAATGAAACTAGACCTAAACAGGAAGCACTTACAAATATAAAGTCGCAGGTGCCCTAGTTGAAGCTCCGCTTCTGGAAAGGACAAGCCACCCTAACTCTTGGGTTTGGCAAAGGCAAAACACGTTTGTGCGCTTTTGATGCGCAGGAGCACGAGGGAATCTCCATAAAGACGCACGAGTAACAATCGCATTGCCAAAGGCACACAAGGTTGCAGGAGACGTTTACCCCGTGGTCCATCACATAGCCTAACTGTACAATACAAAAGGGGCGTTTAAACATGCTAGGTAACCCATAATGACTTACTGGTAGAAAATACTCCAGTTGGGGATGCCATGATGCTCATTTTACAGAAACTAGACCGAAACAGGAAGCACTTACAAATATTAACGTCGCCGGTGTCACAGTTGAAGCTCCGCTTCTGGAAAGGACAAGCCACCCTAACTCTTGGGCTTGGCAAAGGCAAAACAGAATTGTGCGCTCGGAGATTCCATACCAGAAAAACAACTTGAATCCTTCGTGGAGGTGAATTGATGATGCGCTGGCGCGTAATCTGACTGTGACGAGTGGGTTCTGTCTTCCTCTCCTAGCGACAGCAGAGTGCAGGGTTCTCCCTTTATAAATCATCTGTAAGCTCCGCCCGCTGGGTAAAGTCCCGCCCACCCTCGTAGTAGCAAAGGTCTTCCCGCCTTGTCAGGGTGATGGGCAGCTTTCCAAAGGGTCCCCACTGCGTTTACAACCAATTCAGGTGGTGCGTTCTTGATGCGCAGGATCAAGAGGGCATCTCCATAAAGACGCACTAGTAACAATCACATTGCCAAAGGCACACAAGGTTGCTGGAGACGTTTACCCCGTGGCCCATCACGTACCCTTAGTGCACAATATAAACGGGGCGTATAAAACATGCTAGGTTATGCTTACTGACATACTCGTAGAAAATACTCACACGCCACAATGCTCATTTTACAGGAACTAAACCTCAAAGGAAGCACTTACAAATATAATCGTAGCAGGTGCCGCAGTTGAAGCTCAGCTTCTGGAAAGGACAAGCCACCCTAACTCTTGGGCTTGGCAAAGATAAAGCAAGGCTGTGCGCTCAGAGATCCCATAGCAGAAAAGATCTAGAATCCATCCTGGAGGTGAACTGATGATGTACTGGAGCGTAATCTGTATCTGACTGTGACGCGCGGGTTCTATCTTCCTCTGCTGGAGACACAGAGTAGAAGGTTCTCCCTTTATAAAGCACCTGTAAGCTCCGCCCGCTGAGCCACGCCCCGTCCACCCTCGAAGTAGGTAAAGGAATTCCCGCCTTTTTACCACGATGATGGACAGCTTTCCAAAACGACCCCACTGCGTTTACCGCCGATTTCCGGTGGTGCGTTTTTGATGCTCAGAAGCACGAGGACATCTCCACAAAGACGCACTAGTAACAATCACATAGCCAAAGGCACACAAGGTTGCTGGAGACGTTTACCCCGTGGCCCATCACCCTACCCTTAGTGTACAATATAAACGGGGCGTAAAAAAACATGCTAGGTAACGCCTACTGACATACTCGTAGAAAATACTCCGGTTGGGTAGGCCACGATGCTCATTTTACAGAAACTAAACCTCAAAGGAAGCACTTAGAAATATAAACGTAGCAGATGCCGCAGTTGAAGCTCAGCTTCTGGAAAGGACAAGCCACCCTAACTCTTGGGCTTGGCAAAGATAAAGCAAGGCTGTGCGCTCAGAGATCCCATAGCAGAAAAAGATCTAGAATCCTTCCTGGAGGTGAACTAATGATGTACTGGAGCGTAATCTGTATCTGACTGTGACGCGCGGTTTCTATCTTCCTCTCCTGGAGACACAGAGTAGAAGGTTCTCCCTTTATAAAGCACCTGTAAGCTCCGCCCGCTGAGCCACGCCCCGTCCACCCTCGAAGTAGGTAAAGGAATTCCCGCCTTTTACCAGGATGATGGACAGCTTTCCAAAACGACCCCAATGCGTTTACCGCCGACTCCGGTGGTGCGTTGTTGATGCTCAGAAGCACGAGGACATCTCCACAAAGACGCACTAGTAACAATAACATTGCCAAAGGCACACAAGGTTGCTGGAGACGTTTACCCCGTGGCCCATCACGTACCTCTAGTGTACAATATAAACAGGGCGTATAAAACATGATAGGTAACGATTACTGACATACTCGCAGAAAATACTCCGGTTGGGTAGACCACGATGCTCATTTTACAGAAACTAAACCTCAACAGGAAGCACTTAGAAATATAAACGTAGCAGGTGCCGCAGTTGAAGCTCAGCCTCTGGAAAGGACAAGCCACCCTAACTCTTGGGCTTGGCAAAGATAAAGCAAGGCTGTACGCTCAGAGATCCCATAGCAGAAAAGATCTAGAATCCTTCCTGGAGGTGAACTGATGATGTACTGGAGCGTAATCTGTATCTGACTGTGACGCTCAGGTTCTATCTTCCTCTGCTGGAGACACAGAGTAGAAGGTTCTCCCTTTATAAAGCACCTGTAAGCTCCGCCCGCTGAGCCACGCCCCGTCCACCCTCGAAGTAGGTAAAGGAATTCCCGCCTTTTACCAGGATGATGGACAGCTTTCCAAAACGACCCCAATGCGTTTACCGCCGATTCCGGTGGTGCGTTGTTGATGCTCAGAAGCACAAGGACATCTCCACAAAGACGCACTAGTAACAATCACATTGCCAAAGGCACACAAGGTTGCTGGAGACGCTTACCCCGTGGCCCATCACGTACCATTAGTGTACAATATAAACGGGGCATATAAAACATGCTAGGTAACGCTTACTGACATACTCGTAGAAAATACTCCGGTTGGGTAGGCCACGATGCTCATTTTACAGAAACTAAACCAATAACAATAAAATACACACACACTCTTTTAAACCTGTCTGACTAAGTATTTTTTACCCATGATTCTAATTATGTATTGTATGTGCATATGTGTGTCTATTCATGTGTGTGTGTGTATAAATATATATATATATATGTGTATGTATGTGTATATGTTGTTTCTGTGCCTGGCATGTTTGTGGATCATTGCATGGGTTGTTATACTAGATATCTATGAATTTCTGCTCTCTTTTTATCACACTTATCTACTCATCACTCTTATGTCATGTCTCTATCAAACTATCCTCCATTCTCACTCGGACTCATCCCAAATCCCTTCGACCACTTTCATCTCCTAAATATCTCTGCCTAAGCTCTTCCCTCCACCTCCACATCTAACTCACCAAACCTCACTCTACCTCTGTGACCTCCCACACAACCCTACTAAATTCTCCTGCATTCATCTCACCCTACTACTATGCTCTCCCTAACCCTTCCACATCCTCTTTCTCCTCCGCTCCCCTTTTATTCATCTCAAGCCTTTGGATTGAGTAAATGAAGGATAAACTCCCAACTAACACTTCTGGATTTCTTTCCTCCTCCACCCCTCCATTACTCCAGTCAATCTAACTAACAAACTCTCATATCCGCAACTCAAATTAACTCATAATAATACTAAAACTGTACTCCTTATTTAAATTATACTAATCCATCACTAATTCTTGTTGGGTACCGGAGTAGCGTGCTACTCATCGAAAAGCGCTTCGACGCCTCGTCAGGGGTAGTAAGCGCTATATAAATACGATTACAATACAATACAATACAAGCAAATACACAGGTCTCTGTGTAAAAACCCTTAAGGTAATCTGATATAGTGCTGCAGTTACTGATTACGCTTCACTTCATGTTGCATGGTGTGTCCCAATCACTAAAAGTGCTTCCTTTTCCCAGATGTTGTGTTTCTGTATTTTGGTTTTCATGCTACATCCGAGTCTTGTATAGCACATACTGAGAACTGAATCCCCTCCAGGTCTCTGGTGAGTTCAGGGTGTGGTTGGGTGTCCATGAAGGGGCATGATTGACAGCTGTGGAGTTAAGGAGGAAGTAAGTCCGAGCTTCTCACTGTGCCTGTCACTGGGTCATAAATGACTCATTTTCATCTAATCCGTGTCCTCTTTGTGGATGGCACAGACAAGGGCCGCACATATGGCAATTGTAATTGTGATTCTATGTGAAAGTGTGTGATGGAGGACAACAGTAAAATACAAGCGGAGTTTACATGTTGGGTGGTTCGGTGTCTGCGCGTGTGACACAGATATTGAGGCATTTCAGAAAGAGATGATGGACTAAAGAAGAAAGATTGCTGAGGAAAGTGGTGTGAAGAAAATGGGAGTCACTAAGACATACCTAAGTACACTCTTGCTTCCATAAACGTTTGTTAATGTTTAATTCAGTAACTCGTGTTTTCAGATATTTTAATCTCGAAGGTGCCCCGAAATGAAACATTTTCAGTTCTAATTATTCATCACAGCAATATCATTTGTGTCCCTTATTTATCTGATATTGAGTAAAATTCAGTTCTAACACGTATCAACAAAGTCAATAGGCCTGGCTTCGTTTAGGACTATACATTTATCGTTGAGTGACGGATTTGAATGTACACACATATGGAGGCAACCAAATACTAGTCAAGTGGCATGGTGTGGCAAGCACTGGATTCTTCTTTATATGTTGTAGGCAACACCCTTCATTTAGTAGGCCACACCTGTAGTAAACATTCCAACAAGACTAAGCATGCATGTAAGTTTCACCAATGAAAGTTCTGTGCAGAATAGTGTCAAGGTGGGAAAACTTACTAAGTGAGACCACAAAAGTTTAATTTTCCATTCAGTCTTCACCAGAATTGTAGCTTGAATCCAATATTGTGTGGCAGGATTTACATCAAACTTGGAGTAGGAACTAGCTTAAAATAATGTTGCTTAAGTTTGGTGTAACTCTATAAGGTGGTTTCAGAAATAACTTTAAAAAACGTAAGCATGTATATGGTATTTCTTTAGCACAAATCTAACCAAAGGTAGCGAAGCACTGTATATGGTCAAAAACAAGCATAAAGTTAACGAGTATTAGGAGAGGAAGCTGGGATGGCGCTAGTTAATGCATAGTGAAGTAGTGTTCTTTAAAGAGGTGAGTCTTCAGCTCTTTCCTAAATTGGAACAGTGGTGTGGCAGCCCTGATGGATATGGATGTGTTGTTCCAGAGCCTAGGAGCATAGATGGAAAAAGTCAGGCCGTCTTTGTTTTTTGACAATGAATTCCTTGAAGGTAAGGTTAGAATCCAGGGTGAAACCTGGGGTTTGAAACCATCAAGATTCATTTAATTGAACCACGTTTGTCCCGCATCTTGTTTGTTATTCTTGGCAAATAACAGCAATTCTATCTAGGTTGGGATGAGTTTCAGATAGAAGCAGGACATCCGGGGAGCAGCCAGAAAATTAAAATGCCCTCCACTTTAAACCCAAGCTCCTACCACACCAAGCAAGGAGGCATGCAAGCCCAAACCCCCTTAGAGCTCCCTTGTCTCTTCCATCCAAGAATTAATCTATTCACCCTTTCACCCTTTTATCCACCAGCTGATATCCACTATTTCACCTTTATATTTTCTGATCCATTAAATCTTTCACTATTCCACCCATCCATTGGCCATTCTTTCCATCAATCCGTACAGACGTCCATCAATTATGCTTGCATCCATGTATACATCCATTAATTTACGCATACATCATTTGGCTTATCAATTCATGAATAAAGCCTTTCATACATCAATTGATCTTTTTTCCATCCATTTATCCATCAATCATCCATCCTCGCTGATCGCCATTTACTTTGCTGTCAATCCTCTCAGATTTGTATTTACTATGCAATTCATCCTTTCATATTTCCAGTTACTCTGCCATCTTTGCACCCACCCATCCTCTCAGATTTCCATTTTCTCTGCCATCCTTTCATCCACGTATCCATACTCTCAGATTTCCATTTATTCTTCTACCCATCCATCACCTCAGATCCCCACTTACTCTGCCATCCTTTCCATCCACACACCCATTCATCCATCTTCAGATTTCCACTTACTCTGCTATCGTTTCACCCACACATCCATCCACCCATCCATCAATCCATCCTGACAGTTTTCAATTTACTCTGCCATCCATCACAATTTCCATTTTTGCATCCATCCTCTCAAATCTCCATTTACTCTGCCTTCTTTTCACCCACCCATCTACCCATCATCTCACCTACTCATCCACCCATCCTTGAACCCATGCATCTACCCATCCTTTCACCCACTCATCCATCCATCATTTCGTCCACCCATCATTTCAACCACTCATACATTCATCTTTTTATTCACCCATCCTTTCACCCACTCATCCACCCCCTATCACTCACTCATCCATCCTTTCACTTACTCATGCATCCACTTGTCCATCCTCCTTTCCCTTTTCTATCAGCCTATCTTTCTTCCTTTTAGTGATAATTATAAGCTTCTTTCTACCGAGTTGCAGATAAAAGAGGCCGATAGAGAACCCTACCTCACTGTAGCTCATAAAGCGGAGCTCATGTTGCCTCAGTTGGATATCCAGGTCTGAATGATGTGTAAGCAGTATTTGAGGCACTAGATGTTGGAAGCAGAGGAGTTTTTGAAGTGGAGTTGAGTATCACCGGCATATTGGTGAATCTTGATGCGGTTATCTGCTAGCAGAGCATCAAACGGCTCCATTTAAAGGTTGAAGACGCATGTGTAGAGTATGAAAACCTGTGGAACCCCAAGCGATCCCGATCTTTTGTGACTTGTAGGTGGCCATGTGAACAAACTGGTGTCTTTGGAATCATAGGAAGAGAACAAGTGAGGGGCACTGCTTATGAATCCCATTTGAGACTCCAGGTGTGTTTGAAGGTGTGATGGTTGACAATGTTGAAGGCAGCTGAGACCTTCAGCAGTATCAAGAGGCAGGAAGCATCCTCATCTGTGGTTAAGAAGACATCCTCTATGATGTGTAAAGTAGCTGTCTTCATGGTGGAACATGGTCTGAAGCCAGGCTGGCAGTCGTGCAGGATCTGATTGGCATTAATGTGATCTGGGACTTAAACATAGACACTTTCAATGATCTTGCCAATGAACAGTAGGTGAGTAATGGGCCAGTTGTTGGAAAAGTCATCAGAGTCTAGTGTAAGTTTCTTTCGGATCTGGTCTGCCTTGAGAGATTCCGGGAAGATATCTTGAGTGAGAGAGGCATTGACAATGACAAGTATGGGTAAGAGAGCGTCCCCATGGAGAGCTTTGATGAACAACAATGGTAAGACATCATCTTCATAAGAAGTGGCTTTGAGGGGGTTGAATATGTCAGTGAGATCTGGGAGAGATAGGGCTTTGAAGGCTGACCGGTGCGGCATTCTATGGGAATGGGTGCAGGTAAAAGGTGAAGCAAGCTTCGTGCCATTGATGTGCTGTCCTATTCTCTGTCTTCAATCACTGAAGACGAGGCTGCTACCACTGCACTTTTCTGTGGAGTGAGCGATAGGTGGGATCTGCAGGAGGGTCACGCCGTTCTTGATTGTCTTTAAGTGTTCTGCTTCTGTTGGTGGCTTCATTGATGGTGTCAGTATAGTAGTTTGCTTTGACTTCAGTATCAGGGGGTCCTCTGGGATTCTGTTTTTCTTCCATTTTTATTCCTGTTTACAGGTCAATCATTTATTGTCAGCAAAGTCCTTAGACTACTAAGGTACTGAAGGCTTTGGCTACACGTGCATGTTGTACTTCTAAAACAAAAGTTGTTTAGAAAAGTGTTGGTGTCAAATGTGGACTGATAGGGTGAAAGTTGAGTTCAAGCAATAGAAGTCTTTGTAAATGTCCAAAAATATTAGATGTAATGTAAGTTTCTGAAATAATTCACGGACCAAGATTTGAATTTGGGTCAGTCATTTGGTTGGCTGACAAGAGCTTAACATTACTGCTCCGGCAGCCATTTTTGAGTTTATGAAACGTGGTGAGAACAATGTTTTTTTGACCATGTTGGGACACTGAGGACACCTGTGGGTTGATGAGGAAGAGCCACTGCAGATAGGTGTAAAATGCATTTATAGCAAAGAAATTATGTTTGAGTTGCATGGTTCTCAAACTAGATAACGTGCTGTGATTCACAAACCACTGCACATATTATTAGCAATGTTTTACACTTGGAGTGTCCAATAAAACAATCCCATGGGGGTCAGTGAACCTCACAGAAAGTGTCAAAAATGGGTGAATGAGTGCCGGCATAGGACCACATGCCTTGACCTGCCCCCAGCGCTCGCAGGTCAAGGCCGAAAATCATACACTTGATGACCTCAGGGAAGGGTACTGAATACAGTGTATGACGTCAGACAAAGCCCCATGCTGCTGCCTGCAGGGCAGAACCACAGATCTTTCCCCGTGGCCACTGCAAGAGATGGTTCTAGGCATATAGCAACAGTCTGAGTTGTGCTATGTGGGCACCGTGGAGAAGGGAAGTGGGCACAGGACACTGGCAAAGTCCATATCCTGTGCTCATTGCTTACCTTGCATTGCCACAGACTATGACAATCTGCAGGGCTACAGAAGGCAGCTCTTATCTGGGCTATGGTACTGTCCAGAGCCTGTGCCTTGAATCCACTGCCTGGTGCAGCCTTGGCCAGCAGATACCGCAGGCGTGGGTACCGCGTATAGATGAAGGATATATCTCGACTCAGGGCTTGATGGACATCTCAGAGGCCATGGCAAGTGGTACAACAGGATGTGATTTGGTACACAGGTCTGAACAGGCTGCAATATGTTATAAAGGCAGAGGATCAATACCTGTGAGTAGTGTCCACAAGACACTGTAACAGGCAGTACCCTGCAGGTACAGGAACAGGTACAGGAACAGAGCAACAGGAGCTGGCGAGCACTGGGAGCACATGTGCTGAATACAGCGCAGGCTAAATGCCAAACGCTCATCCGCTGCTTGTAGGGTATGGCTAGAGGCCATTCTCTGATGGCACTCTAAAAGCAAATACTGGGTAATGGGTGCAAGACATTACTCAGTGTCCACAGGTCCTAACATCCGGCTGCATACGTCAACAATTCGGCATCCTGAATTAAAAGTATTCAGAAATGCCAGAGTTAAAACCATTCCGATGTACCGCCAATAGAACTGTTCATAGGAAAGTCACTTGCCAGGACAGAGTGTGAAACAGCTAGTAGAAGTCAAAATGTATAAAACGTATTCTGAGAGGAAATTCTACAATTGCTATAATGACCACAACAGAACTGCTTTTGTGAAATACATTACGATCAAAGCTCTAATATTAAAAAAAACAAGAAAGCACATTTTTCATACCGTATACAGAAATCCATCCTCCTCAACCAACAAAAAGGTTCAAAATACCCCATGCAATCATTGGTAAGGTAGCCCCATCAAGTACACTCTGAAATACTTGAGAATATAGTCAAGATCCGCAGAGACATCCAAGGAAAGTCATCTGTTTACGGGTTTATCAGAACCCCCTGAGGGAGCAAAGAGAACTATGAACGCTACACCTGTGTCTCTTCTGGTTGGGTACCAATTCCATTCGATGAAAGTGGCAGCCGCTGCCATAGCAATTATTCTATGAAGTGGTCAACACAAGCAAGAATAGTTCGACTCTCAGCCCATCCATCCATGCAGATGATTTCAAGAACACGTCTTTAACAAGAGTAATTGCGCAAAAAGGCAGCACGTGCCCCATAGCCCGGGTACCAGGACTAGTGTGTAGACCACGACAATGGTTCCTTCGGGAGGTTTTTAAAGAAATGAAATACCAACGTAAGGAAATACAATAAAAGCAGAGATGACTTATTCAATCTATTGCTACAATAAATTACACAGAATATCTAGAAAACTGTACGAAAAAGTAGGCAAACACATTGGGGAAGGAGACTCGAGTACAGTGAAATATATTTGTGAAGAAAAGGATAACACAAAATACGGATGCCAAATTCGCCAATTTATATAAACACAAGGTGCTTTAGCTATAAAAAGAGAAGAGGCACAGTGCTCACCAGTACTTCCTTACTGGTTTCTATTTAATTTCTGTAAAAACCTCTTAAAGGAATCATTTTCTAGTCAAAGCGAACCCTCAGACATATGACTGAAGAATAAACTCAATGTGATACAAAGAAAGAACGCAGTTTCAAAAGGAAGATATGATAATGAATTCAAAACTTTTGGAGTTGAAAAACGTTGTTTCATAACTATTATTATTGGATATTCATATAAAAAGTTGAAGAAATCTTTGCAAACGTATTAAAACCTTAGAGAGCTATCAATTATGAAGCTTAAGATTTTAAATTCTGCTTTGTGCAAAGTTCCCTGCACCTAAAACGTACATAACACATTTCGCCCACTGAAATGAGCAGTAATGGCTGTTGTTGCACCTGTAACTCTATGTCAATATCCCATTGTCTCTTCCACCTCTGAAACCTGCTTTGTTTAGCTGGCCAGAGAAGCATGTGCACCTTCTAGCCTGAGTCACAGACATTTAACATTCTATGAATTACTAATAACTTTCCTGGGCATAAAGAAACAATGAAAATTTGCATACAGAAAAGGAAGACATCTCTGAAATGTAGGGGGGATTGTGAGTTAAGTAACAGATTTATGGCCATCTTTACCTATTCAAATAAACTAAAACAGTACGCAGTAACTTCCTAGTACTCAGCGTTTTCACACTTCTCTTTTAGCAGCGCTCAGTGCTTAATTTGTAATAGAGAGCGTGCTGGTGCCCAAAGCTCTGCTAGGATGCCCGCAGACAGTGCTATTAAATGTGGGCACACCGAATACCAAGGCTGGTAGTCTTGGATCCACCTCATGCCTCTGTAATCCACTCCCTGCCCCTTTATCCCACTCTTGCAGGTTCCTGCCTTTCTCTTTCTGACGTTTTTCATCTTTCTTGTCCCGCTTCTTTCCCCTTTGTGTGTTTTTCCTTCTTTTGCTCTCAGTAAATGTCTGATAATGAAAAATAAGAGATGTTACCCGAATTTGAGTGCCGTTGGGCCGTACCGGCAACCACCGCCTTAAATTAAGCATTAACAGTGCTTGTGCATGGAGTGAAGTGAAGAGATACGAGGGTGACACAGTCAGGTCAAAGATTTGATAAACCAACTGCAAGCTAACTTGAAGATTTGGAGGGGAAGTTGATTAAAAATCATTTAAGAATTGCAAGAGCCCTAAAAGCACTTCCATGGGAAATATGTATGTTATTCACCCTGGTGACTATAGTCCTTCAACACCACCACCGTGTGACTTGTCTGTTCCAGTCCAGGAACGAGGTGGTGTTTTGTCAAAGCACATGGTAAGTTTGAGTGCACGCACAGCCCACCTATGAATGTTCTCACAAGTTCAACCTCACACCAGGCTGATGCTATAAGCTGCAACAAGATACCTCTACTCAAGACCATGCTGAGGCATAGCATCCTACACAGAAAACATGTGACCTCCTTCCACTCAGCCCTGAGAAAGGTCCAGATAGGACGTGCCAAAAGGAGTGAAACACGCCAGCTACAATCATTTTTGTATGAGATGTGACGGAATTGTCTCTGATCAATTAAGGAGTTTGAGATCATTGTACGGATGCACTTTGTCATTAATATGGCTAAAGATACTGAAAAGATATGACAACCATGATTCCAGGCCATGCCTGCTTATGGATTCATTGCAATCATTAAGCAAATATGTCTTTAAAAGTCACTCAGTGTAAGCAGCAACAAACACCACTCAATTACCCCATGACCTATAGATTGGGCATTTAAAGACTCCACTACCGCCATCTAATGTACGAACACTACTCAGCACCACAGGTGTAGTTACCCATTTGGGTTCTTCTCCCCAGTCACAAAATTGATTATGAAAGGCCACACAGTGGCGAAGGTGGCTGGGTCACAGAAAGTAATGATAGGACGGTGTGGCACTATGAGTTCAAGTCTTTTTGGTAAATAACTTTTAGTCCCTCACCTCAATCCTTGCTCTTTTCTTCCCACGCATGGAACAACCTCTTAGCAGATAAAGGGGTGCCCACACCTGCAACAGTGAGGTCAGGTAAAGATATTCTTGAACATTAACTGGTCCGTCTAGTACCACTTCTAGTGGTCACCCCCAAGCGCAATGCGTTCTGAAAAGCATGGGGTGCACCCCATGTCGCTGCCCCCATGTCACATGTCAAGCTCTGATGATGGAACGCTACCTGAGAGCTTTGAACTGTCTTTTTTCCTACATTTTCTGGAACTGATGGGCAACTCCTCTTCATCTGATCTGATTAAATGTCTCTACTTCAACATGGGTCCGCGTGTAGCTTGGTAATCATGGGCAACATTCAGCTTGAAGTAGACTTGAGATAACAGTCTAATGCAGGGCAGAGAGCTAGGCTCCCAGCTTTTCTCTCTGTACCTTCATGAACTTCCTGGTCCCCTCCACATGTTGGTATGTTTTACACTGGTACACTGAAAGTATGCTATTCTGCCGTCATGGCATTTTCCACATATTTATGAATTTGCTAAACTTCTTATACATTCCCAGATCTGCTGCATAGTTTGCAGATTTCAACCAAAAAACATGTTTCAGTTCAAACGGATCAAAAGTTATGAAAAAAGTGCTGCATATGATGCTGTGCAATGCAATACCCTTTGTAAAGATTAATTGGTCCCCACTGAATTATTGACTGCTGTATTCAGGTGCTAAAGTGCTGCTAATGAGGTTACACTTTCGCTCAATTTAGCTTCCCTTGCCGCATGATTTAGTCAACTTGCCACATAATGAGGTCCTCCACTGCCACATAATTTAAGTGTCCCTGGTATTATATCAGTGTACTGCTATATGTTGATGATTTTTTGGTTCTGGATAGATGTAAGATAGGACTGCAGAGTCTGTTGGATCAACTGGCTCTGTATTGCAAGTCCAACCAACAGTCAATGTCCAGAAGTCCCAAGCCCTAATCAAGCCCTAATTAGAATACTTATTTTTCTTCTTTTTGTGGGCAGTGGAATATTATTGAAGTTAAGTCAATAAAATTATCTGAAAGTCATACGCAATCGAATTTTGTTTTGGTTCCCCAATAAGGAAATAATTTCAAGCAACATGTTGTTAAATCTGAGTGGACTTGTTCAGTTTAATTAGACTTATGGATGGATTTTCACAATATTTCTTCTAGGGCCCTATACAGATATGCAGCCACAATGTTCGACTCTCAGTTCAGTTTTGACCAAACGGGAAAGTATCTAAGGTGGGTTTTGCGCTCCCTCATAGTCACGGACAAAAGTTCTCTGCTTTGAACTGGGACTTCAACCTTTAACTTGTGTGCAGAAGTGCAAACTATGCTTTTACCTGCATCTTTAGAGCACAGCGGTGAGCACCTCATTAGTGCCCAATGTTTTAATGAACTTTGGAATGGTACATTTCCTTGCACTAGTAAATATTGCACACTGGTACACAAATTACTGTCTAAATACGAACCTGTATTTACCTATGTGATTCTTTTGTGGAGTTGTAATATAAACAAAATACATTTTATCAGTGCACATTCCTTAAATCGAGCTTGGCTGATTTGGTTGCAGCCAGGAATAGGTTGAGCTTATGGCTAAATAATAAAACATCATTACGTCTTCCTCAACGCCTGAAGGGTGTGCCTTATTCGTCCCTTTGTCCTCTTTTTCTTAAAATGTGCACCTAGGTCCCAGATTTACATTTTCAAGTGAAATGTGGAGAAGCTAGTAGAAGGGTGGGACTGTGCACCTGTGCTTCAGAGTGAACTCTCTTTCACACATCTCTTGCCTCTTTAGATTTTTGACTGCGCAAAACATTTAGGGCCAGATTTAAGAAACGTGGCACTGCGTCCAGTGCAGTGGCACTTATCTTGCATCCCTTAGCGCCCCCTCCTAATGCAACCATGTGTGCGCTGTATTTAAGATACGTGCACCATGGCGGTAGTAAGGAAATTAGCGTAAAAAATGTTGAAGCTATTTCAGAGCTTTGCAGAATTAGTGTAAAAAATGTTGACGCTGATCCTGCGAAGCCCATTGAGTCCCATTGTAACCAATGGAAGCCTCCTTTTAACGCCTGCTCTGAGCTAGTGTTAAAAGTGCTGAAAAGAATTATGCAAAGAAATCTGACAGATTTGTTTGCGACATTTTTTTGGCCCCCCTAACGTGGGACACATTATGCCAGGTGCAGGCATAATGTAGCGCAAAGGGTTACAAAAGTGGAGCAATGCATGCATTGTGCCACTTTGTAAATTTGGCGCAGCGATTTTGGCCTTGTTGGGCTACATTAGCGTAAAAAAAATATATATATGCTAACGTGGCGCAAGGAGGCGCTAGGGGCTTTTAAATCTGCCCCTTAATGCGCTCTATGTTTATGTCAAATTGCGTAAATCAAGCTGAATGCGCAATGAATTACACTTTTTCTTTGAGTTTATTGCAGGTTGCCATGACAACAGGTCAATATTTGAAAGCTTTCCAAAAGCCTTACATGGTTTTACTTCAGCATTATATATTGTGCTGGATAAATTGTTTATATGGAGTGTGAAGTCCAACGAACTTACTGTTTAATCATAATATATAACACCCATGAAAAAAACACTAGACCCTCCACAATTGAAGGTTACACTTTGAAAGAATTCTTAGGTTTGGCTTGGTGCTCATGGAATTGCAGTACTTGAATTATTTATCTAAGGCGCAGAGGCTAATACCACATCCGCTGACCAAGGTCACTTAAACAGCACCGGATTGGGTGTGATCTGTGCCCTGGAGCACCCATGGAACACACTCTGGGTCAACATGGTAAAACGGGTGGGGCTGGATCAGTCAACGTGTCTAGCGATGCTGAATGATTCAGTGGGAGGCACGCAGGAAGGCGAACCCTCGCCTGCCCCGACCACCTTCAAATCACCCAATGGGATTTCAGCCAGTGGACCTGTCTCCATGGAGACTGGCAGTGTCTGAGAGAGGTCTATTGTGGCAATGGTACCACTGCCAGTGTGCTGTGGTAGCAATACCATTCTTGAAATAAAAACGTGTCTGCTGCTCACAATTCCCAATGCTGCTACAGAAGCGTTTTTTTTATTTTCAGGAGAAGTGCACAACTGTCTGGTCGCTGCAAAGTCAGTTGAATCATTAACTCAAGCACCACAAGTCCCATAGCAGTTAAATATGTGTATGCTGATCTCCGGAAAACACCTGCTCAAATTAAGCACTAGTTCTCTCTTAGTATTTTTCCATAATCCTCCAAGCCTGCATCTTCCTTCTATCCTCTGTCTCTAATTCTCTCCGCCCACTTCATCTACCCTTTAGGGGATTTCCTACCAATGTTAGGGATATTCCACACGCCTTTCATCAGTAGTAGACCCCCCCCCCCCGCTAACCTGTAAACTAGAACTTCTCTACTGTAACCAACAGTGTAGAGGAATGCAATATAGTACAGACCATGTGACCGCTTTCAGTCCTCTCGTGAGAGATGCTTGGGAAGAGGGCACTTGCTTCTGTCAAACATATTTATCTGATAATTAGTCAAAGCATAATCATGTGGGTGTCCTATACGTTTGAGCTGGACTTTTTACAAATCAGATATTTTTTTCAGCAAGGAAACACAATTTCTTAGTATGTGTTGCTTCAACATAAGACTTTAGAAAAACTGTTGTAGCACAAATAGATTTATTCTTCTATTACAAAGAATCAAATACGTTTTTTCCCCCTGAGAAGCGACGAGAACTGTACAGTACATTTGGATTAATAACCCTGGGAGTTGTGCTGATTCACGTAACACGAGGGTTTAGCAGAGAAGCCAAGATACTTTTTCTGAATTGTTCACTTCCTCCAGAAACTGGAGCATTTACCACTACCACTCAACTCTAAATCAGACCTTGGATCACTTGTTGCCTCCAAAAGGGTCACTAAAATAACGGTATTCAAGACAACTTAAAGTGGAATGGGCCTGGGAAATGGACAGCTAGCAATGCAGATACGTCCTACTTCAGACTGCATGGTTTCCTACTGAGGAACACCCATACCTGCACTGAATTTATTTCATTCCGACTGAGTGCAGATATCCAGAGCCTGACAGGGCAGGTCCATTTAGAGTAATGTGAATAATCAAAAAATGAAAGCAAACTCAATGATGGCAGAGGGAGTGTTGGTGAGTTGGGGAATAGTCACCCTTTCAGTGTTCTGTCCTCAACAGGACTTCTTGATGCCCTGAAAAGTGTCATTGAGTGTAGAGTGAGTACAATTTTGACTAATGCATTCCATAATATTAGTTTTTACATAATTTCAACTTTAAATTAATAAAAATAGAGAGATCAAGCGTTAATTATTCTTCTACAAGTCACAAAGAATGCACAGCATTGCATCAAACCATACTATTCTGCGTGTACTTGGGCAGATATGGACACAGATCAAGTGCCAAATATTGTCATTGCACAATGTGGATGCACTGGTGAGGACCCACAACCATCTATAATGGTGTGATGCCACAACCCAGCAGGGAGCACTGGCTTCAACTAGTCTCGTGAGAAAGAGCAATGCGGGGTGCATGGATTTGAGGAGTCTGACTTCTAAGATAGGGCTTCTAAGTTAGCAATGCTAGAGCTGCACACCATTTGTTATATAGGTTGTACCAGATTTGGGCAATTTATCATTGGACAGGTGCCAAACTGACCCCAACCAAATGTCACCTTTGTATTTGTGAATTTGTATGACTAAATTTTTTGCATCTGCGTGTTGGATCAGAGCATGGTGCACAATTATAGCATCAGTGGTGCATAGCTGCTTGAAAAAGGTGCATTTTATTATGGCCCCATTTCTTGTGTTAGCTTGGGAGTGCAGTAGTCAAAAGAGGGGATTTATATGAGCTGCAAACTACAAGGGGTAGACTCATTAAATTCTCGCTGTTCATTTTTCAATATCAAGTGTGGACCTAAAGATACTACTCGTAAATGCCCTTAGTGAATTCCCAAACGTCTAAGTTTGCCTTTGTGAATCGGGCCCAGGGACTTTAATGGTTATGTTGAAGTAATGGTAGGTCCAAGTAGTAGTGTCGGCAGAGGATGACAGAGATCTAGACTTAGACATTATATGGCAGATCGAGAACTTTGCAATCTCTAACTTAAGAGATTCTATCAGAGCTTCAGAGCGCTGGAACTCATGTCGCAAACATGTGAAGTGAGGAGCAAAGAGAATGATCCTTGCAGGGAGTCGGCATTCTTAAGCCGCATGCATGTAGCATGGCTGTGGCAGAAGACACTTTAGGAGTACAACCGCGGTTGTATCATTGTACATAATTCTCAACTGAGATATCCCATAAAGCACTGCACAGCGCCTTTCATAGGTTCGACAGAAGGACAAATGGTTATGGCCGGGCCTGAGAACAGTTCACCATTCTGAAGAGAGGTAGAGCCGGAAGCGCCTGAAAAGGTTCATGAGTGGTGAGACGGCAGCGGGCAGACCGCTCTTCCCTGGCCCGCCTCCGTCCACATCATCCACGTGTGGTGCTCTCTTTGAGACTCGCTTGGAAGAGCGGCTGTTGTTGTTCTTGTTGAAGGAGGCCAAGTTGGCCACGTCTTCCTCCATGGCCCCAGTGAGTTCCTTGAGTTGGGGTGAGGCGTTGCCCCGCAGGTACTGCCAGGCCTTGCGGCCGTTGTGGTCTCTGAGATGCACATTGGCGCCAAAAGCCCCCACCAGCACCTTTATGAGCATCTCGTGGCCCTGCATGGCCGCAATGTGCAAGGGTGTGAGGCCGCCGCTGGCCCTAGCGTTTATGTCCACTGCTAGGCCTTGCGCTTCAGCAAACTGCATCAGCTGGATCAGGTCTTCGTGCCTGCCGTGCTTGGCCAACCAGTGGATGGCTGAGAAGCCAGTCACAAAGTCCCTCATGTAAAGGAGGCTGGGGTCAGAGGTGAGTGGTCCAATAATGCTGTCATACTGCCCCTCCGCCGCTGTCAGCATCCATTCATGCTCCAAGGGGTCCAAGGCCAATGGAGCGTAGGCAGCAAACTCTTCTGCTCCCAAAGACCAGGAGGGGTCCTCCAGGGCGGCTGCCCCATCAGGGCATGAAAGGCCACCCTGATTCTGCACTTGCCAAGTGGTGAGTCTGTCTGAGCCCCCACACTGGACACCAGGTCCTGCCTCGCCAGTCCCGCAGGCGCCAAGTTCCTTCTTGTCCGTGGGGACCGCGATGCTGTTCCTCTGCGAAGCCGCACTCCACAAGCCCTTGAGGGGCAGAGCCCCCGCACCCCCCTGAGAAGCCTCCTTCAGCAGCCGCCTCCGCCTGTTGCTCATGCTTCCGCCGGGAGAGGGCATCCTACCGCCGGTGGCGACCTGTGGCCCCGGGTCCCCCGTCCAGGAAGCGGGCAGACTCTCCCGGTGCCACCGCGCCGAGAGCCTGTGTGCCTCGGTGAGGCTCCAGAGCTGCGACCTCCGCAACCGGCTGATGTCCGGGGACTGCTGCGGCGACCCCCGGGCCTGATGAGCGTCCGCAGGCGGCCCCCGCGGCTGATGCTTCCGGTCCCATCTGGCGATCTCCGCGGGGCCCGGGTCCGCGGCACCTGCTTCCGCGCATCCTCCCGCGGACTCCGCCCACCGCGCAGCCTCCTCCGCAGACATAGCCGGTCTCCAACCGGGGATCAAGGTGAAGGGCAGCCAGGCTCAGCGCCGACCCCAGGCTCGGTGTATCATGCCCTGCTCCGGCCCAGCTTCCTTCGGGCTGCCTGCGGAACCTTCAAAGAGGAACAAAGTTTAGTTTCCTTGGTGCTCTTTCACAATCCACATTCACACTAGTCACGATATATGTGCACTCAGCATTCCTGACACACACACTTTCTGAACACTCAATGTACGTTTGCAGCCACATTGCACGTTTGCATTCATCCATGCCTTGTACATTTGGTACCAGCACGCCCAGCATACTTACTGACGGGATGTGCACCTACAAGCAGTAAACATTTTGGAAAGACCAGCGGTCGAAGTGCATTTAAAAAGTATGGGAACTGTGACGCTGAATGCAATGGTGGCTGGGTCAATGAGAGCGGGGGTGGGGTCAAAGGGGTGGCTAAAAACCCCACAATATTCTCCTTCAGGTACCTACATATCATGGATTAAATTAAAAAAAAGTAAAGTTAATAAGTGGCAAGTGAACTATTGGGTATTATGAAATCTCTATTAGTTAATGCACTGAAAGGTCTGTACAGAGGCACAAAGCCACAGAATAAAATATTGGTTGGTGCAGTGGAAAAGTGTGGCTTGGGTATTATTGGTAGTGCTGCGGGGGCCGGCCTGTGACAGAACGCACGTACAACGTGCTAGTAATTTTGTTAAACTTGCATTTCACACAATATAAGGGAGACTGCTACCAAATGTGCAAAAAGGTTTCATATAAAATGGCGCTTCCAAAATATAGGTTTTGGTAATACCCAGATTGTACTTAATGATTTCGTTTTATTGAACTGCCCAATACATGTTTACGGGGGGAATGCATTTATACACAAGCACAACACTTCCAGGCTACACACTGGCTCACGGGCACATATGCACCTACATACACTAACTTGATGAATGTGACGACAGTCGCAATTCATGCAAACACACATTATCTAATAGCATGCCAAACAATGGCAGGCGCAATAAAGGCACCTACACACAGTAAACATTTCGAACTGTCCGAATACACGTTTACAGCCACAGTAACCCTTTGCAGTCACACAAAAGACGTGTACAGTCGCACTATAACAGCACACAATACACACATTTACTAAGCGAATGTATTAATAGTCATAACAAATCCTTGCAGGCTCGAAGCGTGTTTACAATCACTGTACACACACATACTCACACGGATACCCATCAGTACCGCAGTACCAGAGATAGACGCACATACAAGTAACGAAACGAATATAGTGACTGTGGCAATACACATGTTAAAGAGTCCCAACACACACCTGAGAGGGCAGGCGCGCTGGAGGAGCAGGAACCGCCAGGCACACAGGGCCACCCAGGCTCCCCGCCCTCCGAACGAACGCACTTTTCGCGATGCAACCGCAGTGTTAAGAAGCGGGGCGCCTTGGAGCCGGAGCAGCCCCCTGGTTTGCCGTGACCCCTACCTCTCGCAGCAGCCCCGCCCTGCCTCCGCGGCCACGGCTCTTCCTGTGCACACAGAGGCTCCCGGGGACTCCAGGACCAGCGCCGGCCACTCCCACTCCCCTTTGCCCTAAAGTCTTTCTTCCACTTTCCACTTAACAGGTTGCAGAAAAAAACAGCAAAGGCAGTCGCTCAGGGCACTGAATAATGCAGCTGGTGTGCGGAGTGGCAGCGGGACCTTTGTGCCCCGGACCTGCCTCGCGCTGTGCCAGGACGTGACTTGCCTCCCAGTGGCTGCGGCACGCAGCTGAGGAGCCAGGGAGAGCCGCCGAGCTCACGCGAGTGCCAGGGCAGCCCGGGGGGACGGAGGCGCACCTGAGGCCGGGGAGGGGGCCTTTCTGTCCTTGACATTCACCTCTCTTTGCTACCGTATGGAAATGTACTCCTTTCAGGCTGGTATGTTGTGCCCGCGTTTATATTCCAGCTACGGCTTAAAAACACAATTAAGATCAAGTTCAGTTTTATTAAAGTTCACTTGAACCATTTAATGACAACAGTACTTATCGTGCCAAGAATTAATACAGCAGTTCAAAGGGAAAAGGTCTAATGAACGCATCTTTTGGACGTACAATTCAAACGATTTTGTTTCTTCGAGTTACCCTGCACTGCAAGGGGCGAACTTACCTCTAAAGCACAGAACAAGGCGTACAAAGCTTTTTGTGGTCACAGACACTCAGAATCGGAATTTGCAATTTGCAACCGCAAAAACGTTTTTGTCAATGTTCGAATCCCATTTTAGAAGTCGACAACTTTTTTCCGACTAATAATGGATTTAGAAATGGGTAAGGGATCATTATGTGGAAAGGGAGTGTTTTTGGCGTCCCTTCCAAATATCGATTCTGTCCATATGTCAGTGGTTTACGTCTGCAATAGAGGTCGTAAACCGCTTAAAAGTCTCCAACCCTCAAGACGCATTCGTAAAAGGCAGAGGACATTCTCGAAGGCTTGCAGTAGGCCAATAGAGTGGACTCCAAAACGTAAGGCCTGATTTTGGATTATGCGAATTAGGATATTTGGCACTTGCTTTGAGGAAACAGGATAGCCGTCATGCTTGTAATGTTGCATCAGTCCGCAAAACTTTAAATCAGGTCCTTAGTTTTTTGATATGCATGTATATTTGCATTTGGTTTTGTGAGCTGGCACAAGTATAGCATGGGCAGGTCTCTCCACGAATGTGCATTAGGTTGCATTTATTTTGGGAAGCTCTGAATAAGCCCAATTATACTGCACTTTATAGGGAATCCATTTTCAGTTTCTGAAGAACAACGTCATAACGTACACGAGCCACCATTTAACATTTAGAAAATGTTTTGAAACCTGACTCCTAGCTAAAAAGATTTCCTCAGCTCCCAGCTTACTGCAGTGTGCGGCGGCACCGAGAAGTTATATTGAATATACGTACGTGTGTGAGCCATAACCCCGTCTACTTACACCTGCTGCCAAGATGCCACATCCTAGGGCTGCCTCCAACATCCCACAGTGCCCCCTTCCACATCAACCAGCTTTTGGACTGTAGGACCAACCAGACAGGTCAACTTGGGGTGACGAGTGGCAAACCCAAACCAATGGTCGCACCTTCTTGGTTTGCACTTTCAGCACTTCCATAGGTCAGCAAAGTTGCTGTAACATGGTGATATCTAGTGCTACCAATACAAAACAATGCTGCTCCAAGTAAACGAGGTTGCTATTCCAGTGTTGAACTGGAGGTCGGTATTTGCTTTTGTTTTTCTCCCCTGTATGAACACAAGGGCTGTTACCTTTTTAAGGGTGGTAAGCAGGCAGACATACCGTTCTTCTATGTGTACCTGGTTCTGTGGGTGTGTATTGATAGGGTCTAGGTGGGTGGTTCATGTAGACACTCATCCGCTTCTCCAGACCTTCACTTGGTAAGCGGTGGTTAAAGAAGGATTCTCCAGTATGTGAAGTTTTGCTGTGCACCTGCTGGCACCTTGTACCCAGCCACCCCTCTACCCTAGACCCTAGTTGCCCCTTTCTCTTTCCAATTTGTAATGCATTTTGAGAGGGCATCACACTTGGGTTTCTTGGTGCTATAGAAGTACATGGTGGTGTGGTGGTGGATTGCAAGGTCATTCATTAGTAAACCACCAGGCTCTCTAGGCCTCTTCTAACCTTCAGGTGACCTGGTTGTGTGCTCAGCGTGGCTGGCAGCTTGCTGCCGTGTTAGCAACCTCGAAAGGGAGCGTTTCACCTCTAAACAGGTTTTTCGAGTGGTTGGGACAATAAGATGCATAGAGCCCAAGAAGCAGAGCGACCGGGTAGGAAGATAAACAACTTTGTCGAAAAGTATGTTTCCTCTCCTACAAACAATGTTGAACCCAGCACAAGTCTTGCAGACCCCGAACTGCTGGGCTTGTAGCTGGTGTGGCGCTGCCGTGCTGCGCTGATTTGGTAATTTTCAGCGAATCCAGGTTAAAAAATAACTTTAAATAAAGTCTAAAAATGTTGGTATTATGCAATCTCAAGAACATTGCATTATTCATTTAACATAGAGACTGGTGTTTACTTTTCTTTCTCTTACTGAAAAGTGTAAAGATTTTGCAAAGTGAACTATGTGACAGTCTTGCTGTAGTGGAAGGAAAGGATGTAGGATGTCGCTTTCTTCTAATCTACAGGAACATTTAAATACCTATACATGGACTGTACACACATTTCAAAATAAATACATAGAAAACCACAAATGAAGCATTTTTTCCAATTCTGAAATGCGATGGAAACAAAGATTTTAATGGGATCAAAACAAATCAAGACACTTTACTTTGTAATGCACTAATGTAAAATATTCGCTGAAACCTAGTTTCCATACATTGTCCTTTGTGCACTATATAGTTTTATCAGTAGAACTGTATGTCTGTGCACTAGTGTTCCATCAGGGATACAGGGTATGTTCCTATCTGTCATGGTCTATATCTATATCCCTGAAGGGTATGTGCTGGGACTATATTACAACCCCGAGGCTAAGCAACTTACAAATAGATTTGTAGACCTGGTGCTGGCAGATCACCAGGAATTGGAAGAGCTTGGGGGTCCAAACTATGGTGCATGGCTGAAAGAATTAAAAAATAGGCAGTAGCAGAAAGGTCCCTGGTGTGTGGGGAGGTGAAAAGAGGGCAGAGAACGATGGAGTTCATAAGAGCATGGGATATGATAATGGCTTTTATACCAGAAGAATAAATGGGTCACCATGTCCCTTAGGTTGATGTGAATGGAGAATGGCACAGGGGAAAGCTGAAGTGGGAAGTGTTTGTTGCACACTCATTCTCTTCCCCGCCGCCCGGGCTCCTTACCTCCTCTCCACCCCCTACAGCGCCAGCCCAGTCCCCAAAGGTTACTAAGCAACTTTAGGCAGTCTTATTGCAGACGTACACTCTAAGCGCAGTATACTGTAAAGGTTACAAAAAAATTAAACAGTAATTAGCGGTGCGACCGGTTGATGGACACAGCTTTGATAGTGGAAAGAATGCTCTGTAACAGAGGCTGTGCTTGTTGTTGTTAAAATCAATAAAATTGTGCTTATAAAAAAGTATATTGATTGCACCTTACCAACTCCAGGTCCATCATTTCCGCCTCAACAACTGAAGTCTATCGGTTGTACCTTAACAGCTTAAGTAACCGGTTGCACTTAACAATCAAGTATATCTGTGCACCTTCAAAACTCAAGTCTATCGTTGCACCTTAACAACTCAAGTATATCTGTGCACCTTAACAAACAGAGACTTTGGGTTGCACTGTAACAAATCAAGTATATCACTCTCACCTTAACAACTCAGGTGTATCTGTGCACCTTAACAACTTACGTATATCTGTGCACCTTAACAACCAAAGTCTGTGGGTTGCACCTTAACAAATCAAGTCTATCGCTCGCATCTTAACAACTCAAGAATATCTAAGCACTTTAAGAAATCAAGTCTATTGGCTTCACTTTAACAGCTTAAGTATACCAGTTGCACTTAACAATCAAGTATATCTGGCACCTTCACAACTTAAGTCCATCGGTTGCACCTTAACAACTCAAGTATATCTGTGCACATTAACAACCAAAATCTGTGGGTTGCACCTTAGCAAATCAAGTCTATCACTCGCACCTTAACAACTCAAGTTTATCTTTGCACCTTAATAACTCAAGTCTATCGGTTGCATTTTAACAACTTAAGTATACCAGTTGCAAGCTTACATTTCACCAATGACAAGCACAGTTTATTCAGCTCCACCTTTGATTCCAGTAAATTAATTCTTTGTTCCTTCAGCCCCTTTAACAGTACACCCTGCTATCTCACCGCTCGCTGTTCCCATTGTTTGTGGCATTTCACGAAAGGTAAACAAATTCTTGCCCCATTGCCAACTACACTTTCTTTGCAAACCCACAGCATTTCCTGATACAAAGTACACGCTGACGTTTGTGCTTTCATATTTAAAAGACATGTCCTCTGTGGGTCATCTACTGTGGTGGATGAAAGCTGCTTTTTGATCAATGAGCCACAGCTTTAGACACAAAAATATCATAGTTGTGTACTATCATACCATTCCTAACTCAATAGACTGTCTTAGAACCTTATTGTCCAGAGTAATAAAGAACATTATTTTTAGGTTGAGCGCCCAAGTGCTCTGGCCTCTTGTAATCTATCTGATACGTTTGACTGTGAGCAAACTTCTTTTTCCTTTTGTGTCTCTCCTTCGCACTCATACTCATGGTGGCCGTGACACTTTGAATCAGCTTGCTTATGTCAACTGTTTTACTTTTAATTTTCAATTTATGTGGCAAGAAAAGTCCAGTTAGGAATTTACAAAGCTATTAGCTCTAGCTCGAGCAAACGCAAGACCCATTGCATTGCAAATGCTTGTTATTTATATGGTTGTGAGATGACTATGGAGATAATACCTGTAGAAAGAGTTTCTCCACCCTCTTCCTGTGCTGAGCTGGTCCGATCACAAACACATTTATGACAGAATGTAACCAGGGAGAAACAGGTTTAGTGCGGGTGAAAAGAGGTAGTCCAGAACCATCCTTACAAACACCATGGGAGAGCTCACCATGGACATTCTGAGGGAACTTTCAAATACAACGAAAAGAACAGAGACAGAATCAATACTCTGTGTTTGTACTGGGGTAAATGCAAGGAATCCATCTGACAGCTTTAGAGGGAGTGGGCCTAGACATATTCAGGGCCACTTACACCAGACTTAACATAGGGATAAATGCAGCTTGTGTCTGTTTTAGCACTGACACCTATCAGAGGTTGGGGTAACATTGCACTCATTCCTGTGTTTGCGTACCCAAGTACCCCTAAGTTCCACCAAATGTTACCTACCCTTACATACTATGGCAGTATCGGTAATAATACACAAAACGTGTACACATATTATTTACACGCTTTATTACAGATGTTTAGTTTCTATCTGTTGTGTAGAAAGAAACACAGACCACGTGGCACAGTTGCCAATTGCTCTGGGATGTTTTGTGCTCGAATTTAGAGACTGAGTTTAAATGACCCAATTTATGTCCTATATCCAAACTCCCTCAAAAGTCTAGTCAGGAGGTCTCTTCAAAGACAAACAAAAGACAGATTACGAATGGGAAAAAATCTTTGATACATCTGGCCCTAAATCGCTTGAGGCATTAATATTCCTCCCTCCAAAGTCTATTTTTCTTTATGTTGGCTTTATTGTGTTCTAATTTCTTGTGATTTGTGGCTACTACATTTTCCTTTTTGGCAACTTGTTGTTTTAGATCTTACATTTTTATTCTGCTATATTTTTTTCAGTTTTTTTGTTATTTCTTTGTACCCCTTTAGCACAGAGTAAGCTTCTTTGGCCCACACTGACTAAAGAAGACACAAAAATCCCTATAGGTTGTATTTGGCATGTATCTTAACTGTCCCCCTACCCGCGGTCTAGAGGAGTTTAGCCATTGCTGTTGGAATTAGCATTGCAACTCACAGCCTTCATCCTGCCAGGTGGATTTCATACAGTAACCAGGGTGCTTGTAAGGGAATATTATAGAAAGCTGAAAGCTACATAAGAAACACCAGGCCCGACAATGAAAGGGGTCCAACAAGTAGTGAAATACAAGCTCTGATATTTCACAAGGAGACGGTGGCTGGTGGAAGTAGTCTAAATCTCTGTGTCAGACTCCGTTGGAAATCATTTGAAATCCCATCAAAGACTATTTCATTTCAAAGTACAACATTTTTTCGTCCATGGACCACTGACACATTTCACAGGTTTACAGATAAGATCCTGTAGCCTCATCAAGGGTATGCAGTAGTGTATCTAGATGGCAATATGCTTTATAGCCCTGAGTGTTCACACCTGGAACATCTGAAACAGGTCCTTATGACATTACATAAAGCAGGATAAGATTCTGGTAAGTGTAGCTGGCTATCCAACAAATGAAATACTTAATGTGCACCTTTGGGAATGGCTTAAAATATCTTCAGACTGAGAAAGAGGTACCCCAGCAGAGAATATCTGTACCCAAAATAAAAAATGAAGCGAGATCCTTCTTAGGATTTGTAGGTTACTATCAACACTTTGGGCCAGATGTATCAAAGGGTTTTACTCATTCTGTGTCTATGAGAAAATGTGTTCATACATATGGTTCTTTGTTCCTAATTTCTGAGACTGCTGCTTCTGCCTGCCAAACCTGTTGAAGAAAAAATGCCTAACCATATAACCTCAAGCTCCGAACAAGAGAAAGCTTTCACCCAGATCAAATGATAGTCTCCTGGAGCCCAGTACTGATGTGACCAAACGTCTCAAATCCCCCCTCCCCCTTTCATAAATGGATGCCGTGGAGCAGTTGTACCCCAAGAGACCGGGGACGACAATCATTCAAACCTGCACATCAGCAGAAAACTGTTCACCCATGAACTCCATTAAACAACCATAGAAAAGGAATATCTGACCATCAAATGGGGAGTTGAAGCCCAACAGTTAATATTTGCTTACCCGGCATTTCTTTTTTTCTATGTACCACGCTCTTTTGATATGGCTGCCCTGTTATAAAAATTGAAATCATAGAGTTTTTATGTTATTCCCCTTAGTGTAGCCTTTCTCTCTTACGGTCTTGCATATGCTGAGATGTCTTCATGGAAATGCAAACTTTCTATCAAGGGCCCTTCTGGATGGTATGTCCAAGAGGCAACATTTAAGAGGGGAGGGTGAAAGGGCCACTGCCTTGGCCAAACCCTGCTTTCCTTTGTAGGCTCCATGGCAGCCCCAGTGATGTTGCAAATGGGTTGCCGAGTGCGGAGGAGAAAGATGCAAATGCAGGCCTGGGTGCAAACCCAGCACCCCAAACCTCAGCTGCACCTGGTTGGCTTCTTCACAGGGTTGTGAGGACCGAGAGGATGTGGACGCAGTATGGCCGATGGGCAAGCCCAGCGCTCACACAGAGGTGCAGGGTGCCCGACCAGGTGGTACCAAAGGCATCCTGGGCCAAGCGGTGGATGGAATCTGTAGAGGAGAAGGTGTGTTGCCAATGGATCCTTTCCCTGGCCATGTCACAGGTGTTTACAGGAAGGGTGGGTTGGTTTATGATGGGACCACCAGGCAAAGCTTACAGGGCGAATGGATGTGGAAGAGAGGGAAAATATGTTGATGTGGTATCTATTTTGCCAAGCTGGAAGGAGTATCAGTATAGTAGTAGAGCATGAGGGCTGGGCACGTGAGGGAAATCCCAGGCCAAGAACCCAGGACACCAAGTTAAATTTCCCCAATCGGCTCCCAAAATTATAACAGAATAACCAGTCATAGTCTGTTCATCAGGGTTGGGGTGAAGATGACCTACATAAAACACCCAATGAGAATTACAATGATATACGGGGTGAAGGAGCCGGAGACTGATGGGATGCTTTAGAACCCTGTTATGTCTTTTCAGTTCGTACCTGAAGGAGTGGAGGCTGTCAAAAGACTATGGGCCTGATTTAGAGTTTGGCGGAAGGGTTACTCCATCACAACGGTGATCTACATCCCATCTGCTGAAATATAAATCCCATAAGATATAATGGGATTTAAATTTCAGTGGACGGGATAGCCGTCACAATTGTGATGGAGTAACCCCTTCGCCAAACTCTAAGGGCCCGATTTAGATCTTGCCGCTATTACCGAAAAGACTGTCACGTCAGCGGTTTTCTGGCCACCACATTTAGATGGCTTGCGGCTAAGCCAAAGACCGCTACAATGGAGTGTACTCCGTCGTGCCATCTGCATCCCGCAGCCAACGCGGCAGACTCCAATGCCAACCACTAGTCCCCACGTCGCCGTCTTGGCGACAGCATCTCTCCAAGCCTATTTAGATCTCACAGTTGTGCTGGCGGTGTGTCGGCAGTGGGCCCATGATGGCAGGAGTCCATCGCAGGACCCGTTCTGTATAGTACTATGGCTGTGGCCATTGGTTGGATGCTAGCAGCCCACACCTGTTGTAAGTTGGACAAATGTGAACACCTGCAAAACACACCATAAAGCATACCCCACTTCGGACCATGATCCTTTTCCATTACGCTGAAGCAGACCACACAGCCAGCAGAATTCACAACATAGGAGACAGGGTTTTTTCTGTTTTCCTCTCCCTCTTTGATTTTTGTTAAATTTACTTTATTTCAGTACCCTTGATTTTTTAGCACTATATTTGCTTAGAAAATATTAACAGTGGCAAGGAGGAGAAACTTCCGTTTCACATAGGGAGAGTTCTCTGGTGGATGAACTGTAGGAGGCTGGCCTGGCTTATAGTGGGTACCTTGTGGTACGTACACCCTGTGCCAGGTCCAGTTATCCCTTATTAGTAGAATAGAGGTGTTTCTAGCAGCTTAGGCTGATAGAAGGTAGCTATGGCAAAGCTTAGGCTGAACTAGGAGACATGAAAAGTTCCTACTATACCACTTATATCATATAGCACAATATCATAAGAAAACACAATACTCAGAGTTACTAAAAATAAAGGTACTTTATCTTTATGACAATATGCCAAAAGTATCTCAGTGAGTACCCTCAGTTAGAAGGTAAGTAATATACACAAGTTATATGTACACAAATCCAAAACAGGTAAGTAATGGTAAGAAAAGTAATGCAAACAGTGTAGAATTACAATAGGATGCAATAGGTGAACATAGGTCTAGGGGCAACACAAACCATATACTCCAAAAGTGGAATGCAAATCACAAATGGACCCCAGACCTATGGGAGGTTGTAGAGGGTCGCTGGGACTGTGAGAAAACAGTAAGGGTGTCCAAAATACCCCACCCCAAGACCCTGAAAAGTAGGAGTAAAGTTACCCTACTACCACAGAAAGACAGAATTCTTGTGATAGGGGATTCTGCAAGAATCACAAGCACCAGCAAAACACCGAAGACGAATTCCTGGACCTGAGGACCTGTAAAGGAAGGGGACCAAGTCCAAGAGTCATGAAAGTGTCCGGGGGGGGGGGGGGGGCAGGAGCCAACAAAACCCCGGATGAAGGTGCAAAAGGGCTGCCTCTGGGTGGAAGAAGCCGAAGAATCTGCAACAACAAAAAGGGCTAGGAGCTTCTCCTTTGGATGGAAGATTTCCCACAGCGTTCTAGAGGTTGCAGAAGTGTTTCCAGGCAGAAACACTGCAAACAAGCCTTGCTAGCTACAAGAGTCGAGGTTGAGGATTTTGGGTGCTGCTGGGGACCAGGAAGGACCAGGATGTCGCCCCTTGGAGGAGAAGACAGAGGGGGTGCTCAGCAACTCAGAGAGCCCCCACAGAAGCAAGCAGCACCTGCAGAAGTACCAGAACAGGCACTTAGAAGATCTGTGAACTCAGAGTCACAAAAGGAGGGTCCCACAACATCGGATTTCAACTCAGCGAGTTGGGCAATGCAGGACGGAGTGCTGGGGACCCAGACTAGGCTGTGCTCAAAGGAAGTCCTGGAAAAGTGCACAGAAGCCGGAGCAGCTGCAAATCACGCAGTACACAGGTTTGCTGTCTGGCGTGGGGAGGCAAGGACTTACCTCCACCAAATTTGGACAGAAGGGCCACTGGACTGTGGGAGACACTTGAACCCAGCTCCTGTGTTCCAGGGACCACGCTCGTCAGGATAAGAGGCGACCCAGAGGACTGGTGATGCAGAAGTTTGGTGCCTGCGTTGGCAGGGGGAAGATTCCGTCAACCCACGATAGATTTCTTCTTGGCTTCCAGTGCAGGGTGAAGGCAGACAGCCCTCAGAGCATGCACCACCAGGAAACAGTCGAGAAAGCCGGCAGGATGAGGCGCTACAATGTTGCTGGTAGTCTTCTTGCTACTTTGTTGCGGTTTTGCATGCGTCCTGGAGAAGTCAGCGGTCGATCCTTGGCAGAAGTCAAAGAGGGAAGTGCAGAGGAACTCTGGTGAGCTCTTGCATTCGTTATTTGAGGAATATCCCAGAGGAGAGACCCTAAATAGCCAGAAAAGGAGGTTTGGCTACTAAGAAAGGAGGCTTGGCTACTGAAAGAAGTAAGCACCTATCAGGAGGGGTCTCTGACGTCACCTGCTGGCACTGGCCACTCAGAGCAGTCCATTGTGCCCCAACACCTCTGTATCCAAGATGGCAGAGGTCTGGGACACAATGGAGGAGTTCTGGGCACCTCCCCTGGGAGGTAATGGTCAGGGGAGTGGTCACTCGCCTTTCCTTTGTCCAGTTGCGCACCAGAGCAGGACTGGGGGATCCCTGAACCGGTGTAAACTGGCTTATGCAGAGATGGGCACCATCTGTGCCCATCAAAGCATTTCCAGAGGCTGGGGGAGGCTACTCCTCCCCAGCCCTTCACACCTATTTCCAAAGGGAGTGCGTAACACCCTCTCTCAGAGGAAATCCTTTGTTCTGCCTTCCTGGGCCTGGGCTGCCCAGACCCCACGGGGGCAGAAACCTGTCTAAGGGGTTGGCAGCAGCTGCAGTGGAAACCCCGGAAAGGTAGTTTGGCAGTACCCGGGTTCTGTGCTAGAGGCCCGGGGGATCATGGAATTGTCACCCCAATAACAGAATGGTATTGGGGTGACAATTCCACGATCTTAGACATGTTACATGGCCATGTTCGGAGTTACCATTGTGACGCTACACCTATGTGTAGTGCACACGTGTAATGGTGTCCCTGCACTCACAAAGTCCGGGGAATTTGCCCTGAACAATGTGGGGGCACCTTGGCTAGTGCCAGGGTGCCCGCACACTAAGTAACTTGGCACCTAACCTTCACCAAATGAGGGTTAGACATATAGGTGACTTATAAGTTACTTTTGTGCAGTGAAAAATGGCTGTGAAATAACATGGACGTTATTTCACTCAGGCTGCAGTGGCAGTCCTGTGTAAGAATTGTCTGAGCTCCCTATGGGCGGCAAAAGAAATTCTGTAGCCCATAGGGATCTCCTGGAACCCCAATACCCTGGGTACCTAGGTACCATATACAAGGGAATTATATGGGTGTTCCAGTGTGTAAATTGGTACAATTAGTCACTAGCCTGCAGTGACAATTTTAGAAAGCAGAGAGAGCATAAACACTGAGGTTCTGGTTAGCAGAGCCTCGGTGATACAGTTAGGCACCACACAGGGAACACATACAGGCCACAAACGTATGAGCACTGGGGTTCTAGCTAGCAGGATCCCAGTGACACATATCAAAAACACTGACAACATAGGGTTTTAACTATGAGCACTGGGCCCTGTGAGACAGTAAAAACACCCTGACATATACTCACAAACAGGCCAAAAGTGGGGGTAACAAGGCTAGAAAGAGGCTACCTTCCTACATGAACTCATTGGAGGAGAGCCACAATTGTTTGGAGCACAAGTCCAAAATGCTACCATATCCCAGAAGAGGCAAATGCGGGCCAAAATAGTTGACAGAGTGAATGCTCTCTTTAACAGTCAGCGCACTCAGGAAGAAAGTAGGAAGAAGTGGAATGACCTGCAGGGAAAAGTCCATTCCCTGGCCTCCAAGCATCACCTGGAGGCCCAGAGGACTGATGGTGGTTATCCCCTTTCCCCATTACAACTCTTTCCCTGGGAGGAGAAGGAAGGTGTTGCAGATCCTACATGCTGAAGGCCTGACAGAAATCCCTGGTGGGGTGCAACCTGGTAAGTTACACCTATGTATGTCTCACTAATCACTAATGGAGTCCTGCCCTTAAGTTAGACGTTTAGAATGCTGCAACAACCTTAGCAAAACAGATATAGGTAATTTTGACTCCACAAAATATATTGGCCCACATTACAACATTACCACCTAGCGCCGCGGCGATGGCTGCCAAAAGACCATCGCCGCGGCTACCAGCCATCCACCAAATTATGACCGTAGCCGGAATTCCACCAGAAGGATGGTGCAATTCCAGCTGTGGCCATGGTGGTGGATGGTGGTAAGGTGGCGCTGCTGCCAGCAGCAGCGCCACGCCAATTAGAACGCGCAGACCGTATCATGACACATGATACGGCCTGGTGCTGTACTGCTGGCGGACGCTCCTGCTGGCAGCAGCGCCCCGTTCTGTCTCCTGCCGGAGGACCCCCTGCAATCAGGTAAGTCGGGTGCTCCGACAGGGGAGGAGGGTGGCGGGGTGTTGTGTGTGTGTGGGGGTGTGTGTGTGTCTGTCTGTGCGTGCGTGTATGCAGGTGTGAGATGCGTGTTGTCCGTGTGTGCGTGTATGGATGTGTGAGTGCATGTATGTTGTACTGTGTGCATGCGTGTGTGCATGTATGTATGTGTGTGTGGAAGTGTGTGAATGGATGTATGCATGTGTGGATGACTGTGGGTATGAGTGTGTATATGCGTGTGTTGGTGCATGAAGGTGCATGTGTGTCGTGGGGGGTCTGGAGTGGAGTGGGGATGGGGGAAACGAGGGGAGATGGAGGGGGAAAAGGTGGACAAGACCTCTATCAGTGACAGGGAAGGGATTCCCTGTCACTGATAGTGCCTACCGCCATGGTTTTCGAGGCGGTAAGGAAGCCACGAAAACCATGGTGTTAGGCGGTGTCATAATCCCGGAGGCGGGCTAGTGACGGCTGCCTGGCTGGAGACTGCAGTCTCCAGCCCGGCGGTCATTAGCGCCGTGGAGGACGGTGTGGTACATTGGCGGTTTGGCTCTAGCCAAACCGCCAATGTCATATTATGGGGAAACGTACCAACAGCCTGTTGGCAGCACTTTTCTCCATTTTACCGCCGTCTGCCAGGTTTGTAATGAGGGCCATTGTGTCATACCAATTAAGAGCAGCATCGTTGTAGCTCTCCTTTCAACAATGTGCAATGTGCATAGTCAGATTGTGTGTAGTTCTCCATGGATCATCTGTTGCATTGGCTCTGCCCATTAGTTTCTATTGATGTATATTGTTGTGATTCCAAAAACAGGTCCAAAACTACATCTATTTGTATTGGAAAGTCTGGCGTTTCTAAGTGGTATATTCTCCCAGTTATATCATATCGGTATGTGTGTACTACTTGCAAACGTGTGTTCATCTCCAATATAGTCATTGAAAGTGATATGTGTAACTTACTTTTCAAACAAGTATTGTCTATGGATGTCCCTGTCAACAGATGACTACAACTACCATGATGCACTCTTTTTGGATCTGAGAAACAATAGTGAAATGTAATTGTAAGGAAATGGCTCCCTGTTGCAGTTACCCCCACTTTTTGCCTGATACTGATGCTGACTTGACTGAGAAGTCTGCTGGGACCCTGCTAACCAGGCCCCTGCACCAGTGTTCTTTCACCTAAAATGTACCATTGTTTCCACAATTGGCACACCCCTGGCACACAGATAAGTCCCTTGTAAAAGGTACCAGTGGTACCAAGGGCCCTGTGACCAGGGAAGGTCCCTAAGGGCTGCAGCATATGTTGTGCCACCCTAAGGGACCCCTCACCTAACACATGCACACTGCCATTACAGATTGTGTGTGTTGGTGGGGAGAAAAAGGCAAAGTCGACATGGCATCCCCCTCAGGATGCCATGCACACAAAATACTGCCTGTGGCATAGGTAAATCACCCCTCTAGCAGGCCTTACAGCCCTAAGGCAGGGTGCACTATACCACAGGTGAGGGCATAGCTGCATGAGCAATATGCCCCTACAGTGTCTAGTCTATTCTTAGACATTGTAAGTACGGTTGTGGCCATATTAAGTATATGGTCTGGGAGTTTGTCAAAAACTAACTCCACAGCTCCATAATGGCTACACTGAATACTGGGACGTTTGGTATCAAACGTCTCAGAATAATAAACCCACACTGATGCCAGTGTTGGATTTATTAAAAAATGCACACAGAGGGCATCTTAGAGATGCCCCCTGTATTTTACCCAATTGTTCAGTGCAGGACTGACTGGTCTGTGCCAGCCTACTGCTGAGAGACGAGTTTCTGACCCCATGTGGTGAGGGCCTTTGTGCTCTCTGAGGACAGAAACAAAAGCCTGCTCTGGGTGGAGGTGCTTCACACCTCCCCCCTGCAGGAAATGTAACACCTAGAAGTGAGCCTCAAAGGCTCAGGCTTCGTATTACAATGCCCCAGGGCACTCCAGCTAGTGGAGATGCCCGCCCCCTGGACACAGCCCCCACTTTTGGTGGCAAGTCCAGGTGAGATAATGAGAAATACAAGGAGGAGTCACCCACCAGTCAGGACAGCCCCTAAGGTGTCCTGAGCTGAGGTGACTCTTACTTTTAGAAATCCTCCATCTTGTGGATGGAGGATTCCCCCAATAGGATTAGGATGTGCCCCCTGACCTGAAGCCCTGCAGTGAAGACGGAGACGACAACTGATTTGGCCCCAGCCCGACAGGTGTGTCTCCCTACTTCGAAGAAAACTGCAACAGCGACGCATCCAACAGGGTCCAGTGACTTCTGAAGCCTCAGAGGACTACCCTGCATCTAAAGGACCAAAAAGCTCCCGAGAACAGCGGCCCTGTTCAAGAAACTGCAACTTTCTGCAACAAAGAAGCAACTTTTAAAGACCACACGTTTCCCGCCGGAAGCGTGAGACTTTCCACTCTGCACCCGACGCCCCCGGCTCGACCTGCGTAAAACCAACACTACAGGGAGGACTCCCCGGCGACTGCAAGTATGTGAGTAGCCAGAGTTGGCCCCCCTGAGACCCCACAGCGACGCCTGCAGAGGAAATCCAGAGGGTCCCCCTGACCGCGACTACCTGTTACAAGGAACCCGACGCCTGGAACCAGCACTGCACCCGCAGCCCCCAGGACCTGAAGGAACCGAACTTCAGTGCAGGAGCGACCTCCAGGCGACCCTCTGCCTAGCCCAGGTGGTGGCTACCCCGAGGAGCCCCCCACCCTGTGCCTGCCTGCATCGTTGAAGAGACCCCCGGGTCTCCCCATTGATTCCTATCAGAAACCCGACGCCTGTTTGCACTCTGCACCTGGCCGCCCCTGTGCCGCTGAGGGTGTACTTTCTGTGCCTGCTTGTGTCCCCCCCAGTGCCCTACAAAACCCCCCTGGTCTGCCCTCCGAGGACGGGGGTACTTACCTTATTTTTCTATATAAAACCTATTGGCCTGGAGTAAGTCTTTGAGTGTGTGTTCCTCATTTATTGCTTGTGTGTGTACAACAAATGCTTAACACTTCCCTCTGATAAGCCTACTGCTCGACCACACTACCACAAAATAGAGCATTGGAATTATCTCTTTTTACCACTATCTTACCTCTAAGGGGAACCCTTGGACGACTCTGTGCACACTATTTCTTACTTTGAAATAGCATATACAGAGCCAACTTCCTACAGTAATGTTGTTCCACCATCTTTTACTTCCATATGTCCACACATTTCAAAACCTAGTGCATTCGACAGTCACCATGTTATGCTATAGATTAAGATGTTACTTCTTGTGTATCTCAACCATGTTGACACCTGCTCATAGCTATATTCAGTTGATGAAAATGCTTACATTATTCATTGTCTTTTGAATCCAAGATATCAAAAAATGTGCTGTGGCATGCTGAATAGAATTAGTTGCCCCACACAAGTTAATTTGCACTGTCCACATGATGACCAATTACAGGTTCATGTGTATTATGAACCACTTTGAAGCCAATGCATTGCTGCTTGCTAGGCCTTGGAATGGTCCAGTACTCCAATCTACTCACCACTGTGTTGGGTTGAATGTCTGTCACATGTTACCTACAAATATCACTTTTGCATTTTAGGACAGCTCTACAAGGTCAGCACTGGAGTTGCCATTTGTGTAAATCAGACTGCAATTGTAAAAAAATGAAAATCACACAAAAGCCTAATTAGTTTATCACTATCTTTCTAGTTTTTAGGTTGACCCTTATGTAGACAAAGACACATTAAATGCACAAACATTAGACTGATTACATATTCTCTGCAACCTTCACAGGTCCAAACCACTGCCTGGCAGCCACGACACTTCCACTCCAGCCCATCTGGTCTGCCTGGCCAGAAAGCTATAGTGAAACAAACTCGGCCCACACCTATACGTCCCACCACAGCTGCAACTAAAATCTCATTTTGTGGACACCTCCACTCCCTGTACACCTATGAGGTACACACCAATCCTGTGCCCCCATTCCTGGCTGCTGTTGAGATACCAACAACACAGCCTCCAATTCTGCCAGGACCCAGTGGAATGGGGAACACTTCCTCAGGGGGACAGGCTAGTGAGGGTAGGGATTGTAGGAGTTAATCTGTGGACCAGCCAAGGGAGGCCAATGGGGTTTTTATCAACCAGACCACCATTGACCAGGACTTGAGATCAGTACAACAGTCCCAAGACGTGATGGACCAGGTTCTAACTGAGCTCAGGGGAATAAAGAAGATGCAGAGGGAGCACATCTTCAAACTACAGAACCACAATGAAAAAATGTGCTCCTTGACTGGGGTTCCATTTGACATTTACCACAATATGTGCAGGGATTTTGCCATTCCACCTGCCCCTGTCTGTGGTCCCTCCACATCTGGGCAAAGCACACCACTGCCAGCCACAGACAGGGAGGCCCTGCCACATGAGGAACCTGCTCCTTTTACCCCAGTCCCTGCACATGTGTCCCTCGGTGGGGACGGTTATCTGGACCAGCAGGAGAGGATGACAAGACCAACACCACCACCTCCAAGAGAACCGAACTTCCTCCTATGTGTGTCTACCATTTACTCTGTAGACTATTTCATGGACACATTTACCTTTTCTTATCACAGTTGTATTTTGGACATTGGACTCCAAACTATTTTTAGTTCTAAGTCCATGTTTCCATCCACCATGATAGAATCATTGTTGTTTATTTCATCTTGTTTTTTGATTCACTTTACTCTTTATTTGTGTCATGATAATAAATGCTATGGACACAGACTACAAGACTTTTGTTGGATTATTTTTGCCCTTTCATTTGTCATGTCTGTCTTTCACCATCATGTTGTCAATTCTTTTGAACATTCATTTACCAAAAATGTTTAAATTATAAAGAGGTAAAGTGTTAACCAATTTATTCAAAGAAAACAAACTCAACTCAGAATGTATTTGGAACATACATATGTTGGCAACAAGTCCTTCTAGAAATGAAATATTGGCTTCATTACCCAGGCCCAATCCCAATAGACTGTGCCATTCAGGGTTATACGCTCCACGACCTTGACACCATGCAGAAAAGGAGAATATGCGATGGGATCAAATAAAATAGGCAACCTTTCCCTGATGCATGTTCTCAGTTGGAGCCATACAACCAGCCCTCACAATAGGAATCCTAGATCAATAACACCAATAGTCTAGATAACTAGATTCCTGCAACCTGAAGACGAAGAAGGACTGCTGACCTGAAGCCCTGCAGAGAAGACGGAGACACCAACTGCTTTGGCCCCAGCCCTACCGGCCTGTCTCCCCACTTCAAGAAAAACTGCAACAGCGACACGTTCCCCAGGGTCCAGTGACCTCTGAAGCCTCAGAGGACTACCCTGCATCTAAAAGGACCAAGAACTCCAGAGGACAGCGGCCCTGTTCCAAAGAAACTAAAACCTGCAACAAAGAAACAACTTTAAAAGGACTTCACGTTTCCTGCCGGAAGCGTGAGACTTTCCACTCTGCACCCGACGCCCCCAGCTCGACCTGCGGAGAAACAACACTACAGGGAGGACTCCCCGGTGACTGCGACCCTGTGAGTAGCCAGAGTTGACCCCCCTGAGCCCCCCCCAGCGCCGCCTGCAGAGGGAATCCAGAGGCTCCCCCTGACCGCGACTGCCTGCTTCCAAGAACCCGACGCCTGGTAAAGACACTGCACGCGCAGCCCCCAGGAGCTGAAGGATCCGACCTCCAGTGCAGGAGCGACCCCCAGGTGGCCCTCTCCCTTGCCCAGGTGGTGGCTACCCCGAGGAGCCCCCCCCCTTGCCTGCCTGCTTCGCTGAAGAGACCCCTGGGTCTCCCATTGAAACCTATTGCAAACCCGACGCCTGTTTGCACTCTGCACCCGGCCGCCCCCGTGCCGCTGAGGGTGTACTTTTTGTGCTGACTTGTGTCCCCCCCTGGTGCCCTACAAAACCCCCCTGGTCTGCCCTCCGAAGTCGCGGGTACTTACCTGCTGGCAGACTGGAACTGGGGCACCCCTGTCTCCATTGAAGCCTATGTGTTTTGGGCACCACTTTGACCTCTGCACCTGACCGGCCCTGAGCTGCTGGTGTGGTAACTTTGGGGCTGCCCTGAACCCCCAATGGTGGGCTACCTTGGACCCAACTTTGAACCCTGTAGGTGGTTTACTTTCCTGCAAAACTAACAAATACTTACCTCCCCCAGGAACTGTTGAAATGTGCACTGTCTAGTTTTAAAATAGCTTATTGCCATTTTTGCCAAAACTGTACATGCTATTTTGCTGATTCAAAGTTCCTATGATACCTAAGTGAAGTACCTTTCATTTAAATTATTGATTGTAAATCTTGAACCTGTGGTTCTTAAAATAAACTAGGAAAATATATTTTTCTATATAAAAACCTATTGGCCTGAAATTTTCTTTGAGTGTGTGTTCCTCATTTATTGCCTGTGGGTGTACAACAAATGCTTAACACTACCCTCTGATAAGCCTACTGCTCGACCACACTACCACAAAATAGAGCATTAGAATTATCTCTTTTTGCCACTATCTTACCTCTAAGGGGAACCCTTGGACACTGTGCATGCTATTTCTTACTTTGAAATAGTACATACAGAGTCAACTTCCTACAGTGAAGGACCCTGAAACAGAATAACAAGGGAAAATTATTGTAATCACATATTAAATTGAAATCAATTGACAAGTCATGAGGACAAACATACTTAGCACAAGCATAATTAATCCATGTCAATGACCACAGTCGACAATGTAGGGAAAGTCTGATCCACTAACATCTTTGCCTTGAACACATCTTTGCCTTGAACATTCCTACGCTGACCATTCCTAACAAACTACCATAGCAGACAGATATGTTCCCTATGTCACAAGTTGTACTGACATTGGAGATTACAATTTGTAATGGTAAACTTACACTCAGGTGAAGAAGTGGTCAAATACATCTTGACGTAAGTCAACTCCTTCTTCCACACCACTGTCATCTTCATTAGGCATTTCAAAATCCTCACCCAGGGGCTCATTACGGTCTCCCTCTTCTGCAATTACAGGGATGTTCCTCCCCAGGGTGATGTTATGGAGAATGCAGCAGACAACCATTATTTGGCACACCTTATTGGGCAAGTAGAGGAAGGCTCCACTGGTTTTGTGTAGGCACCAAAACCTAGCTTTCAGGATCCCAAAGGTCCACTTCTCCGTGTTCTTCCATGGGCCTCATTGAAGCGGACTTCCCCTGGCGCTGTTGGATTTCTCAGCGATACCAACAACCACGGTCTGTTAGAATACATTGAGCCTCCTACACGGAAGAAAGACATCACCAGATTACTCACATATCAAGCCATTGTCCTTTCCTAAACTAGGATTCAGGGAAAAGATCATCAAGTCATATTGTACTTACCAACAAGCCAGGGCCTCTTCGGTCTAAGGTGTGACATCTGCATGAGGATGCTGCTGTTCCGTAGTGTGAATGAATCATGTGTTGATAAATCTGATAAGCAACAACTTGAACATCGATGGAATGAAAGTTCTTCCGATTGCAGTAGACCTGTTCACTTGCGTGTGGTGGCACCAAGGCAATATGCATGCCATCTATTGCTCCAACCAAATGTGGAATTCCAGCCAAAGCATAAAACTCTCCCTTCATGGTTGCAAAATCATGTGGACGTGGGAACTGGATGAAGCTGTTGATGTGTTTCATCAAAGACTTCCTGTAGCACACTACTGAAAGTTGGTTGGGACATTCCCCCAGATACTGCCACAGTGTATTGAAAGGTGCCGGTGGAAACAAAATGCAGTGCTGCCTTGAGTTTCACTATTGGTGTTATGGCTGTTGGATTCATATTGTGAGTCAGGAGATAGGCTCCAATTGCTGACACATCCAGGATAGTTTGCCTGTTTAAACGATATTGCTTGATGACGCCCCTTTCCTCCATGGTGGCAAGGTTTGGAAAGAGCCGGAACACTGGAGCCTGTCACCTCCTACCCATAGTAGGGTTTAGACGTCTGTATGTATAGAAAAGAAAATATCAGATGAAATGGTCACACCATACTTTTGATGTCAACACACATCTGACTTCTTGGTAACAGTAGAAATGTACACACATTAACAGCAAATATTTGGACCTCAATTTTTTTAAAAAAAACTTATTTTTCAATCATAATGTGCAAATAATACATTTGAATTGTATTATTTGCACATAATTTGTTTTAACTTTTTTCCCTAATATACCATCAATGAAGTAAGTACTTCCCCCGCGACACTATGGTTTCAAACATAGTCATGGCTCACTTTGTTTTGTGTCATATCTTGCCAGAAAAAGTGTTGTTCGCATCTGACATTTGTATATACACTAGCCTCCATTTTTGAGTGCTGGTAACCCATTAACAATTGAAAAATGCACAGCTTCACACCCTAAAATGGCGGCTGCCTATCCTTGCCATCGGACATTGGCTACCCGACGGCCATTGGCGGACATTAACCGCATAGTAGGTGGTACCCTCCATGACAGTCCCTGCCACAGGCTAATGTGTCTGACAGCTACGCACCACAGCCAAAGTCGAATCCGCCGTGTACTTGTACGCCGCATTGTGAAAAAAAACTCACTTGCCTCCTAACACGTCAGCCATCAAGACTGCCTCGTTTCTTTGCTGCTGTTACCGACTTCTGGGAGCCAGGATGCTACACAAGGCAGGTGACAGGACCCCCCTGCCTTCAGCACGGAGGAGCTAGAGCTCCTTGCCAGGGAGGTTCTGCATGTGTACAGCCACCTCTATGGGACCCCAGAGGAACAGATACATGTCTTATTGGGGAATGTCTAACTGAGTAACTTCTTCCTTTCTGATACACAGGCTAGTTTGTTCATTTTTGGTAATAGGGGCAGTGTTGTGACTGGAGTTGTCAGAATGATGTAGCTGGGACTGAATTTTTTTGCCAATGTCTGAAATGTCTGTGCATGGCAATGTTAAGTTACCTGAAAGTAGAAGCTGTATTGTGTGTTCCAACAGCAGGCCACTAGTGTGCCAGTAGTGAGACTGACAACATACAGCCAACGTCGGAATTATGTTGATGTTGAGGTAAAAATGTAGAGGGCCTGAAGTTGTCTGATGCCGTACTGTCACGTGGGATTCCAGCACATTATGTGTATTAGGTTGCTCCGTATAGTTTAAACCTGTCATGGAGCCAAATATAGGTAAAGTTAGTTAACGTGCAGCAAGTTCAGATGGCACCGGCTCACAATCATCCATCCCAGTCTGTCCCATTCCAACACACACTTGTTCATAGAACCCACAACTCCCTGCTCTGACTGACACTTAGCAGCCCCTCTAGATTGCCCTTTGTCACTGTATGTGATGCAGACCATGGCTTCTGACTCTTGGGAGCTTAGGCTTGAAGGCGATGTAGCTGTGGGTGTGATTATGTGCAAGGATTGTACTAGTGGTTTGGGCTTTAGTGGCTCACAATGATTGTCAAGGGTGGCACTTCACAACAAGATAGCTTACATTGCTCTGGCCATGGTGATGTTGTAGACCTGATTAGTTAACATGAGAAGCTAGCAAGTATTGATGGTGCACATGAGATCACTGCAAATCAGTATTTCAGATCTGCCTGTAAAATGTTGCTGGTAAAAAAAATCTAGTAACTGTTTTGTGAATGTATGTGTGTATATCCAAAATGTAATGTCACAGCAGTACTGCCAAACAGAAACACAACATTTTCTTTGCTTATTGTTTTATATCATCCATACAGGTCAACGCTCATCAGAAGCACAAGATCTGGAAGGCCATCGCAAAGAAGGTGCAGGCCCTGGGGGTCCACAAGCGGTGTAGCCTGCACTGTCGAAGAGGTGGGAGGACCTGCGTCGGACAACACACAAGTGAACTGAGAGCCAAGCCAGGCAGTCCTTCCAGTGATTATGGTGTGTGTGTCACACCCTAACCCAGCTAATAAGGAGGTAAGTCATTGGCTGTATCTATTGCTGTGTTCAGACCTCCTTACTTTCCAGCTATGTTGTATGCCATCAGCATTGAGGGTGACACACATCCAAAGCTCATGCGGATTTCTGAAGATGCAAGTTGATCAGACAGCGTATGATGCTGTGTGAGGTGTATTGCTTTGTGCTTAACAATGACACTATATTCCTCCTCACAAGGCAAATACTGCTGTGAGCAGACACATGGCTGCATGCAAATAAAGGGGTTGCTAGCATTTTTTCAATGACATAAGGAACATTTTCACAAAACATGTTCCATGTCATGATTGGCCCAGGTGGGATGGTACATCGCAAATGTGTGCAGTGAATGTATGCCCCATTCCTGGTAACTGTGGCGAAATGCACAATTAAAATGCAGCTGATATATCAGAGTTGACATTGGTAAGTTGGTGCTATGAGAATGTGCATCTGCACCAAAAAATATTGTTATTCTGTGTACAATGGCATCATTCCTTATCTGACACATCTTTGGAAGCAGTTTGGCTTGTAAACATCTAGTAAGTTAATGTGGACAGTGGCAAGTAGCAGGTGGACCTGAGCCCTTAGTCCTTCACAAATGTGCATGTAAGCCAGTCTGTGATTACCAACATTAATTAGTCTGCCAAACTGCATTGACTGCAACAGACATGAATTTGCCCACATTGGTGAGAGAGTTGTACATCCCACAGACAATATTTTTGTGTCCTGAATTCTGCCAGGAGGAGAAATTGATGATGGAGAGCAATGTGATGCTGAAAGGGATATTTGAATATGGAAGGTTACATCATGTAGATGTTGTGCTGTTCCATCTTGAGCAGTCAATGACAATCCCATAAACGTACCCATCGGTAGAAGTGAATCAATTTTAGCTCTGTACTGCAGTGGTTCAGAGCTGTCTCTAGGCCGATGTGTTTACTCATGCTTTTGGAACCCTTTGTCATGGACTGAACTAGTGTATAAGTAACAAAGGCATACATGATATAGGAGCTGAGGTGGAGGATTACTGTACTTGTTGCAAATGTTGTGGATGTTCATTAATGTCCAATTGTATTCTCACAGGTACTCTAAAACTGTTGTTTCTGTTTTTTCAGCATCAACTGGGCAAGGCAAAGGTGACAGCGGCCACATCAGCTTGAATGAAGCTGGCCACTGACACAGAGAGCCCCAGTGGCATGGAGGGTGAGGTGACTGGCCAGGAGGCAATGAGTGATTCTACATCTTCCACTGAGGCTTCCAGTGAAAACCAGTCTCTACTGGGGGTGGACACCTGCATCTTTGTCTGCCCACGCATTCCAATCTTCACCCTCCCTCTTTCTCCACCCCAGTTGGCCATAGCTTCCCCTCTAAAAGGGGCAGCATCACCTTTGCTGCAGGCACCTCTGCCCCTACCTTGGTGTCCCAAGCTGCACTCAATCAGGGGGGCTGTTGACCTATTACGGACGATTGCTGTAGGCCATACTACACTGCTGAATGCCACCAAAGGGATGCTGCATTACCTGGAAGGCATTCACTGTGCCCTGTCTGGCCTACAGAGTTAATTCCAGGGTCTGGCCTCCTCATTGGCCGCAGCCTCCCTCTCACCCCAACTTAGTGCACACATTCCCACCCCTTCCCCATCCCAAATCCCTCTACTCAGTCCTATCCAAAAGCACATACAAACATATGCATGCACCCACAACAACAACCACAAGCAGCACTCCCCAACACCGACATACCAAAAAACACAGGCACAAACATACACATGCAAACACTACACACACCACCACCACAAGCATACCCACAGGCATCACACCCACCCCAACACAACCACACACCCACACCACCAATACACCCACAGACACAACAACCACCACTACACCAACAACCATGCACAGCACAATCACACCCCCAGTCAGTGCATCCGCCATGAAGCAACCACACCCCCCACCACCAGCACACCCACAGACACAACACCCACCACAACACCAACACACACTACAAGCACACCCCCAGTCAGCGCACCCACCACCACACATGCATGCACCAGCACACCCACAGACACCATACCAACACATACCACATCCACTACACACACATCCACACACACACAAACTGGACACAAACGCCCACACTCACCCACCCAACAGACAATCAGTAAGAGGCACAAATCTAAAGATACAGCACATACACTAGACCCTCACGCACCCACACCTTCAACACACAGCATCTTCCTCTACCTCCAAAACACAACTCCCTGAAGACCACCCTACCCTTTTTCCAGTGAAGGACCTACTTTTTTCCTTGGCCCTGATCCTTTCCCAAACCAAAACCACCCCTCTCAAATGTCTTTCCAGCCCTCCACCTCCCAAATCACCCCTTCCACATCCCACCCCACTCCTTCCCTTCCAAACATATCTCCACCCCTTCCAAATCCTACACCACCCCATCAAACCCACCCTTCTCAAACTCACTTCTTCCAAACCCACCTTTCCCAAATCCAAACCCACCCCTCCCAAACCTGAGGGCTTCCCCCCACTAAGATCATTGAGGTGCCTGCTCTATGCCTCATAGATACCCCTTCGAGAGGAGGTCTATTCTTGCATTGACTTTAGGAGGCAATTGATGGGCCTGGAAGCCATTGTGGCCCACATGGCCTAACGCCTTGCTGTATTTATTATGAATGACTTTACATAATTACCATTGAGTGACTTAAGTCTGCCATACATATAAAGACTTTTATTTTGAGGATACATTTGTCCTGGCCTTATGTTTTAATTGTTACTAATTGTTTGCTGATGATGTTCTTTCTGCGAATGTGTGAGCCAGGCACTTACTCTCATTTGTGACACTGACAAACACAAGTTGTATATTTTAGTTGTTTTTTTTAAATACATACATTAGTGTTGTGATGGACATATTCACTTTGGCACAATCATTCATGTGTTACTGGGCACTTACACCACAATTATATATGTTTCTGTTCTTGTGACTGGAGAATGCATGTGTGTTTATTTTGACATGATGTGTCAATAATATGCACCTATGCATTACACAGGGAACCTTTAATGGGATCTTATGGGATCTTATGTTTGTGATATATTGCACATACCAAGGGGACCTGTGACCTTCATAAATGTATGCAGTTCACCAGTAAAAATTTGTATTACATTCTATGTCCACCCATCTGTAGCATGTTGTAGTGTAATTGCTACAATATCATGGGATTGTTTGGTTCAGATTGGGTATGCTCTGTCAGTTGATACTTTTGATATTTTGGATACATTATTGCACACACCTGTGCGGACACATTTGTTTTTGTGATTGTTGAGATTTTTCGTGTAGTGTCCACTGCCATGAAGGCAGTCCGTACTAGATTGGTGGATGCTACTTATATCTTGAGGTCTGTTCAGATACATTTTGTTACTCCAACATCACACACTTTAGCACTGCGCAGTATAATGGTAGTGTTTGCACAGATAATTGACCCATGCACAAGTCCAGTATTACTGTGAAGCTACAACTCTGAGGATAACAGGAATGCCTGAGACTTACCTTCTGTTCCGGTGACAACGAGGTTGATTTCCATCTTGGACCTGGCCCAGGAGCAATGGGAGGACTGGTAGCAGCGGGGTCATGGCAGCATGATACCTGGAAATCATTAAAAAGGTGAGATTTGTGCCTATATAACTCCCAATCTGCTAACTCCGGTGTGGATGTTTTCCCGCCACAGTTGTGTCGGTGGGACTGCACATCATGATTGGCTTGGTGGTAAAAGGGGCTGTTGCCTGTTGTCCCACCACCAGCCGCTTTTGCCTATGGTGCCGTCGATGCGGGCGGTGATGGCAGACCGTCGGCGATCTTTCACCTATGCTCCTGCTGACATCTAAATGGGACCATCACGGCGGCGTGCAGGTTTCCAGTCAAAAAGTCGACAGCAGGACCATTACTGCCAACATTTAATTTGGGCCCTATATTATGCCCGATGTCTGGTTTTGCTTTGAACAATTAAACTGGGAATATTATGTAATATGATCCACAGTTGACTATTTCGATAAAACGGAAGAGCATCAAAGACGATCTGCAATGGTAATATATTGGAAATCACAGTTCCATTATTGTTTTCTTTTGACAAACGTATTAGTTCTGGAATGTTAACTGTCCATTCCATGTCTTATTTGTTAGGTTATGATCCTATTAGCATGAGTCTTGCGAGCCCAGAGTACTAGTAGTCCCTTGGGATCAGGAGGTTCTCAATACAAGAGGAGCTCTGAGGGACCCTGAGGGTTTCACCTCCAGCTCGCCCTTCTACCACCAATTTCTATACCTGTCTCTCCAAATAGAAGTATAGAATACCCTATAAATGTCATTTGCGGGAGACAAGACAAAGGGGAATATTACAACACCTCCTGCTGGTCCTACAACGTCTCCTTGTCCGCTTGGGCTGTGAAGTTTATACACCCATTGATTGGGTTGAGCCCTTGCCCTAGGACTCCTTCTTGAGGGTTGAATTGATGTCCCTCAGCCCCCACTAGAACTCACCTGTTCAGGAGCCCATCAATGACAGGAGTATAAGGTGCTTCTCTAGCCCCATCAGTTATAAAAAGAGCCCACTTTTCTTCTTGTGGACGCTGTGTTGTTGACATCCATTTCCCAATAGGGCTGATTGAAACCCTCTCCATTGAAACCCTCTTCTGAAGCCACGTCTGTGCCTCCTCAGGCATGCCACCCCCCTTGCTGACGTCAAGCCCAACCCTCTGGTTAGTAATGCTGAGTAACAGTTGTCCCTACTACCGGCAGGTGTTTTTCCAAGCATTTCCCCGCCTGGCTGGCTCTCTCCACTACAAGTGGATATGGTAAATGTCACATTGGGTTAAGTTTGAGGCACCTCATACACCCCCACAGGTTCTGAAAAATAGTTGGATAGCAACCAAGCAGCCTGAGAAGAAAGTCGGCATAGCCCTAGATCCCCAGCTCTGTGGCCAGCCTATTGAAAACAAGAATGGTTGCAAGTAGAGAAATTAACGAAGGACAAATTGGTTTGAATCCTTATCAGATGATAGCCACGCCAAAGGGTTATAATTGCTATATGGAACAGACTACAGGCCCAAGATAATGCAGGCCTCCATCTCCCATTTTTATGGCGAAATATACTTTTTCTAAGTTTGCATAATAAAACTGGTCAATAAATGTCTTTCTGTTGATATAGAGGACCGGATGCAGACCATCAACAATTTCCTGGGACAAAACTGTATCCTAATATATCCCGGAAGCATTGGTTTTTAATGGAAAGGGCTTATGGATGTCAAGACTTGCCAACCCTCCACTAGAGGCCAATGACTCTTTAAAGACAGCTTAAGGGTCGGCGTGGCCGGGTCACGAAACAAGATGGCCGCTTAGAGCGAGAGCTCTGTGCCGAGGCGGTCCCGGAGGGGCGACGGGGGCGAGAAGACAGCCGGACAACACACCGGGTTCGGTGCCCCTCCACCCCTACAACAGCGGCGACACGGAATCATGTCCGGGGACCCCGTAGGAGCGGGACGCAAGGCAGGAAACTCGCGACTCGCCCCAGGCCGATAAGGCCTGACAAAAGGGGCGGAGTCGCGTCTCCGGAAGAGCAAGCTGAACAGGCCGCAGGGACCGCGGGAGCCGTGACGACCCGCATCCATCTCCCTACAACGCCAACAAACACCCGTGGACCTTCGACCCCCCACAGGGAGACGGGGAGACGCAGCAAAGGGGTGCGGCCCCATCGACAGCCGGGAGAGAAACCCGGTCAGAGAGGTAGGATCGAATCTCTCCAAACTAAGAACGGCATCGCTGGAGGCAGAGGCACGACTTCTCCCCTCTTTTCCATCACAGAGGGACAACAAAAACCCTCCCGCTGGGATAATAAACTTTCGCCCCCCCTCCCTCCAGACAAATAATACTGAGGAGGGCAGAGGGGCATGACGGGAGGCACGTGGGGGCGAGGAGACGGGGGGTGGGCGACTGGAGGGGCATCGGAGATGATGAGAGCCAGAGGGAGCCAAGAGAACAGAGATACAGGAGAAGGGAGAGGATTGGCACCAGTGTAAGCCACCGAACATCTATATCCTTATCGGAATCCACGGAGGGAATCTCGGGCCCCACGTGGCCAGACTCTGTGGACAATTGAGGCGATGCCCGGCAACAAACCGAACCATAAACCTGTCAGCAAGCTTGCACGACAACTACTATTCTCAGAAGCGCTACAACACAAACGCCTAACCCCCACGAAGATAAACCCTCAAACATCTCCACCTTTAAACGAGTCCACTGCGATGTCTGATAAAGATCAACCCACAACTATGGACAGGATACTACAAGAGATCACAACCGTCAGCCGCCGCATAGAGGGGATGGACGCCTCTATAACTTAATTGACACTAGAAACCAAATCCATGCGATCTGACATTGCAGGCTTTCAATCTAGAGTGACAGGGCTAGAGCAACGCATGGGATCACTAGAGACGCAGATCAACACGTCTCAGGAGCGAGAACAAGACTTCATCTACCTCAGGAGCAAACTAACGGACATGGAGGACAGGAGCCGGAGAGACAATATCCGCGTACTTGGGATCCCGGAAAACGAAGAAGGCTCGGATATGCAGGCTTTTCTGACCTCCACTCTTCCAAAAATGATTTCATTGGACTTTGACCCGCCGCTAGAATTCCAACGGGCACACAGGATAGGCCCAAAACGCTCTGACAACTCCTCCAGGCCCCGCCCAATCATCGCATGCTTGCTGCGGCATAATCAAACCCGACAAATACTCCAAGTAGCACGCAACCACGGCCCTTTCCGAATAGACCAGCACGAGATCCGAATAACCGCCGATTACTCCAAAGAAACCAACAAACGTAGAAAGGCTTTCCTAGCCCTACGACCCAGGCTTCGCAAACTAGAGATGAAATACGGTCTCTTTGACCCTGCAAGAATGTGGGTTACCAAAAATGGAGTATCCAAGGACTTTTATAACCCCGACGAATTGAGACTCTTCCTTGACTCTTTCCAATCCCAGCCTATGGACTCTCTCAACACAGACAGTGAGCATGACATTGTAGGAGGCAGTGATAGGGCCGAAACCCCCCACTCGGGAATAGAAAAGGTGAAGACGGCTCTACACGACACTGGAGCCAGTCATAGAGGTAGAGACATGGAGAGACTAACCAGATCATATGATGACAGGGGTCAGATTTTACACGCAGTAGTAACCCACACCCAACTATCGGAAAGAGACAAATCCCGCTCCCCTTTAAAGCCTACAACTGGGTCTTCTTGAGAAGGTAACGCGACAAGACGACTTGTGGGACTATCGCTAGAGAGTCGAAAATAACAACTATAGACTCTGCGGAAGGATGAGTACCTTTCCAGATCATATGTGTTTTACTATTGTAATTGTCTAAGACTGCTAGTATCAATGTTAAAACCAGATACATGAAAATACTTATGCTCTTTATGACTAGAGCCGAGGCCCTATAATGGAAAACTACCAGTAAATCATTATTTGCCCTCAGTACACAACAGATGATGATTATTAGAACAGGGATCAGACCCCACCAACTCCCTATATGTTGAATAAGGGCCCGGTCCCGACCCTATAACCCTATAACAAGGTAACAAGGTAACAGGGGCATTAAACAGATAAAAAAAAATAAACACTAATTAACTATCATGGAACTTACCTTATATTCCACACACTACAAAATATCTCATGGTAGTAAATAACAAAGTATGTGAAACCTCCCTAATACACACCACACTCGACCAGCGCTGACATTAGAACCGTTTAGCCCCCATTATCACCCCAAGGGATAGGACTAGACCGCGTAAAGATAAATTAACTCCAATACAGGGACACACAATATGATATAACCTGAGACATATCAAAGCTCCCATTACTTGACTTTACTTTATTCTACAATAAGTAACTGGGGAAAAAAAAATAAAAAATAGAACACGAGGACATAATACAACATAATACCGCATAACGAAGCGAAATAATATGACATTCTACACTGCCACTCCGCACCTCATTATAACATCACAATGTAAATTATAAACTATTAGCTATTCCTTTCCCCAGATGTTCGTACCTACCCCCATCCTAATCATTATTACTATCTTAACCTACCATCTACAATAGAACGACTATGATGGTGGCACATACCAAGTAAAACCTTAGTAGGTCAGTATTATGATGTAATAATACACGGCAAGGAGTTAGTAATAGGACGAGATACGCATTATCCTCGCGTAACCCGGGGCTCAGCTACACTCATTACCTATCCTACGATTAATAGAGAGACGCTTGGCATAATGGCTCCTAACATGATAATGTGATAAGATACCAGGATATGTTATGTTGATCAACCTAATATGTCATTGAAAAGTTGTAAAGCGAGACAAGACGAGGCAGTGTTATAGTTGAATAGAAATGCTCAGGAAGTATTATATTATACTGTATATTAGTATCTTTATGTACCCATGCATACGCGAGAACTGTAATACTCTGTTTGAGCTCTTTCCCCCCCCTCCTTCGCCCTACCCCCCTCCCTCGCCAGCCGGTCTCGGTCTTTCTGTCTGCCCAGTCCCTACTTTAATTTGCGACCCTATCTTATGAACTCCTAAACACCCTACGATACCATACAACATCAAGTACTAGGCACAACATCCTAAACACCATTCCCCATCAACACCCGACACCCCCCTCCTCTCCAGCGCCGCCCAGGTACTATAGTTATTAACCGACCATTACTTCTGCCAATATACACTTTAGTTATATAACTAACACACTAGCCACTAACCACTGATGAACGGACCCACTTCCCGATACATAAACATAAACATAAGCACTGCTGTGTACCCCCCCCACCCCTCCTCATCACCGACATATCGATAACTGGCTGTCTGTTATTTCCCCCCTCGCCCCCCCGATCGAGATCGCCCGACGGCACGAGAGCTCCGAGAGAAATCGGTCCCGCCGTTTACAGACCTAACGAACGAAGGAGGTTGGACTCCTAACCTCCCTCATCCCTATCCTTCTCCACTTCTTCCCCCAAATTGCACGCTCTCTTGCTATACTCTCAATCTCAACTTCAGCACACGCATCCATCCCTTCCCCCTCCTTTTCCCTCTTTTCTTCTCCCTCTCATTTCTCCTTGTCTTCTTTTCCCCTCATATTTCCCCTCCATCTGGCTCTCATCCTACTTATATTGCCTCTCTTCCTTCACCCTCTCCTCTCTCTTCACTTTCTTCTCCAGAGGACTCCCTTGGCCTCCACCAGCCGCTAATCCTCGTATAAAATAAAACACCGTATCACATCGAAACACAACTCCCACTCTACCAACTAAGTCAATATCTCCCACCCTCCCTCCCCTCCCCACCAACACCAACCCCGGAACGAGGGTGCTTACTCACAATTATCCAATATGTCGAAATCCCACCCTCAAGCGACGCGACCATTACGCATACTCTCTTGGAATGTACACGGCATGACGAGCTATGTTAAGCGGAAAAAGATACTGTCCTATCTTCAATCCAAAAAAACAGATATAGCTCTGATTCAAGAGACTCACCTTGACACTCTGGAATCCAGTAAACTTAAACGGGATTGGGTAGGGAGGGTTGCCTTCAGCTGCCGTCCGACGAGTCAGGAATCTGGAAGTAACGGACCCCGCAAATGTGGAGTGGCGATACTAGTACGTAAATCCCTCCCAGTCACTATCATTAAAACCTGGAATGATACGGAAGGAAGGTATATATTTGCTAAACTAAAACTAGGGGACACTGTTTTATGCATTTACGCACCAACCGGCCAAAAACGCCCATTCCTTCTCCAGCTAAATCGCCTCCTGACAGAAATCGGAACTACTCGATACATAATCGGGGGAGACTGGAATCTCATCCAAGACGCCATAATGGATAGGACAGGCCCTGTTGATATATGTAACAATCACGACAGAGCGCTTCTGACAGACCTGACCACCGACGTCGGTCTGGTGGACTGCTGGAGAATACAACACCCGAAAGATAAAGAATATACTTTCCTATCCACCGTCCATGGCACCCAATTGCGTCTGGATTATTTCTTAGTATCACACGCTGTAATCCCTCATATACAAGACACCTGCATCCTAGATAGCGGGCTCTCAGATCACTCCCCAATACTATTCCGGATCCAGGTGGGACTCTCCTTCTCTGGTCGTAAACCATGGCGATTGGCTGTACACAGATATCGCTCTCCCCAAGGGAAGGAACAATTAAAAGCTCATTTAGCTACATACATGGCCGAGAATACAGGCACTGTATCCTCAAAAAGGATCCTATGGGCGGCAGCAAAAGCAACCCTAAGAGGGAATATGATTCGAGATGCAGCACTGGCCAACAAAGACAGAATAGCCCGCCAAACCACTTTAGAGACCACGATACAGGACCTCACTAAACAATATACCGCCCAACCATCCCCTAGGCTGCGACACGCCTTAGAACAGTCCCGCATGGCACACAATGAACTCTATACATCTCAGGCGGAATACGCACTGCAAAAAATTGCGAGGCCGCCATTACGAACAAGGGGAAAAAGCAGGTCGCCTCCTAGCGGCACAGCTCCGACAAAGAGAGGCAGCCTCTGCCATTGCGGCCATAACATCTTCTTCAGGAGCAGTGCTAACTCGCCCACAAGACATTGTAAACGAGTTCGCCAAGTACTACCGACATTTGTACACTCCTGAAACAACGACAGATCAAACACAAATGGAGACATTCCTTATCGCGGCCAATCTGCCCCGTCTGTCTGAGGCAGGCAGGGCCCTCTTGGACGGTAACATAAGCAAAGAAGAGATAACCCAAGTTATAACAAGCCTCCCCTACCATAAATCACCAGGAGAGGACGGATTCCCTGCGGAATTCTATAAATGGGCTGGGGAAGAGGCAATAACCGCAGTACATGAAGCACTGACGGAAGCATGTCAAGAAGGCTCCCTGGGCGCTCTATCCAATAAAGCCACGATTGTCATCTTGCCTAAGCCAGGGAGAGACCCCCTTCTTTGCGGCAGTTACCGTCCTATCTCCCTTTTGAATGGGGATGTCAAACTCCTAGCCAGTGTTCTAGCAGCGCGGCTACGCAAGGTGATACCATCATTGATTCACAATACCCAAGTAGGATTTGTACCAGGCCGTACCACCAGAAATCATATGCGAACTCTTTGCCATACACTGTTAGAATCCATACAATTACCTGACGAAGCCCTAGCCTTGTCCCTAGACGCGGAGAAAGCATTCGACCGCATTGAGTGGTCCTACCTATTCACAACCATGAAGCATTTTGGCCTGGGGGAACAATTTATCTCTAAAGTGCGTTTATTATATGACCATCCCACAGCACAGGTTAACTGTGGGGGCATCATGTCAGACCCATTCCCTATCGGAAGGGGCACACGCCAGGGATGCCCCTTGTCGCCACTTCTATTTTTATTGGCTATGGAACCCCTAGCTGCCACCATACGAAATTCTCACCAAATAAAAGGGATCCATATCACCGGGGGCATATCCAAAATATATCTCTACGCAGACGACATTCTGTTAACAATGTCCGATCTAGAAACCTCGCTCCCAGCACTACTTTCCACTATAAAAGACTTCGCATCCCTATCCGGATATCGGGTAAACTGGGATAAAAGTGAGGCACTACCATTATCCCGCATAACGACGAGGGCAGCGATACATGGCCTCCAATTCAAATGGACCCCGACCCGCCTTAAATATTTAGGAACGTTCATTAACAGAGGTCTAGAACATATGGTCAGGGACAACATAGACCCCCTTATATCTAAAATGAAACAAGACTTTGCCAAATGGTCCCTACTAGGCCTGTCCATGTGGGGCAGGACACAGGCGGTCAGAATGGTCACCTTACCACGCTTCACATATGTGCTAGGCATGCTCCCCCTACAGATACCTCTTTCCTCACTCCGATTAATAGACGCATCCATAAGGGCCTTCGTCTGGGGCTCCTCACGCCCACAACTGAAACCTGCAATAATACTGGCACGGCGGCTCTACGGAGGATTAGGACTACCCTCGGTAGAACAATACTCTCTGGCCCTACAACTCTCACAGCTAATATATACACTTCCGGATATAGCCGACCCACCGCAATGGGTGATCACAGAGAAACTCCTATATGGACAGTATACGGAGATGGGAGGAACATACGCCGACCATGTTCCCTTAGCTAACCCCATCCTCAAGGTTACAAACACAGCGTGGTGCAGAGCCCATCGACTACTAGGAGTACACCCCTCCCTGCATACTCAGGCTCCCATAGCAGGGAATAAAAGCATTAAAATAGGAGGGAATATTCTCAGATGGCCCCAATGGTCCGAGGCAGGTATCCACAATATATCTCACATAATAGATGGAGATAGCTTCCGCACATTCGCCTCCCTCCAGGAAGAATTTGGCATCCAAAGTAACCAGGAGTGGCGATATCTACAGCTCAAACACTGTATGCGGAGAACATTAGGATGCTCAAAACCTCGCCCATCGTCACCTATCTTCAGAAATGGGGCCGACAAAAAGGCGTCTTGGCTGGCCTCTATGCTGAATTAACTAACCACCTTTACTCTCAGCCTTTACTTGAACGACTACGTTTAAAGTGGCAGGATATTCTAGAGATAACCTACACGGACGGCGAATGGCCAGACATACTAGAAGCCCTCGACAGGGGCGTACGTGAAGCACGCCTGAAATGTTGCCTATTTAAAATCCTTCAGGGGTGGTACTGGACCCCCGTTAAACTCTTCAGGGCAGGGCTGATACCTCACGCGAACTGTTGGAGATGCACAGAGCCATATTGTGACCAACTCCATATTTTATGCCACTGTCCAACGGTACAGTCACTATGGGACGCGGTACGCCTCGCCTTATCGGACTTCATACAGATACCAAAACACACCCCACCAGCATTTATCATTCTACATGACATTCGTCCGTATCCCTCCCTATCGCGGGCACATAAACGATTAATCCACACAGCGCTTGCCACGGCCAAAATATGCATACTCCGGCACTGGAGATCCAGCATTGCCCCCACACCCATAGAATGGATGACGGCCATGTATCAAACGGCTACCCATGAACGAGTGATTTATAACCTACAGGACCAAGCAGAACAATTTGAGGAGGTCTGGCGCCCATTCTTGAAGAGACCATGAAGCGGCTGGTGGATGACCAACGGATGATCAATGTTCAATGATCAATGATTAGGGAATATCAATTACCAATCACCCTCTGAGAATCCTAGACTCCGGAAACACATTTAATCTCCTACTGTCCCCTCTCTCTCTCCCTAGCTACGCTATCCTCTCCCCTTTCTCTCTTTTTTCTCTCTCTCTATCAATCCACAGGCCTCTAATTTTGTCATATGCACGAGACCCTGAACTACCCAACATAGTAATACAAGTCGCTTCCTAACACAAACAAGGACTGAGAAATCAACTCACATAAGACGCAGACATTCTCTAACCGACCTTACCATATCTAACATACATACTATCTACCCCTAGATAATAACTTGCTACAGACGTAGCAGTACAGAACGATCTCCTCTTAGACCTGAACAAGCTAGTCTCAGGATACAAAGACCCCCTGCCTATCTCGAGTCTCTTCATTCTACATTCCCCGGGATTACGCTTCCTCTCTCTTCCTCTTTCTTCCCCTTCTCTCCCCCTCCCCATTTCATATGACTATTTCGTCTCTCCCCTATACCAAGATCAACCCCTCCCACACAACCCTATCCTTGCTCCCCCTCCCTTTACCACCCCCCCCCCCACCTGTTCTCCACTTTTCTTCAAAATAAGGGTACAAAACTCAACTATGCAACTGGGAATTCTCACTTACCTGACAGTACATGCATATATGCTCACAATGGAAATAATTGTGGTAAAAGAACAAAAACAATGTTTTGAAAGCTAAACAGTTTGTTTATATGCTGTATGTATCGCCTTATATATTCTTAATAAAACTTTTGAAACTTAAAAAAAAAAAAAAAAAGACAGCTTAAGAAGGCAGAAGGCACTTTGGCCCTCCGCCAGCCAAACGGGAACCGCCACTTGGCCGCTCCGCGGTCAAAAGACCGCGGAGGCCATTCTGGCTTTCCCGCTGGGCCGGCGGGCGCCCGCCAAAGGAGCGCCCGCCGGCCCAGCGGGAAAGGCCCTGCAACAATGAAGCCGGCTCCGAATGGAGCCGGCGGAGTTGCAGGGGTGCGACGGGTGCAGTTGCACCCGTCGCGATTTTCACTGTCTGCAATGCAGACAGTGAAAATCTTTCTGGGGCCCTGTTAGGGGGCCCCTGCACTGCCCATGCCAATGGCATGGGCAGTGCAGGGGCCCCCAGGGGCCCCACGACACCCGTTCCCGCCATCCTGGTTCTGGCGGTGAAAACCGCCAGAAACAGGCTGGCGGGAAGGGGGTCGGAATCCCCATGGCGGCGCTGCAAGCAGCGCCGCCATGGAGGATTCTCCCAGCCGGGGGTAATCCGGCGGGAAACCGCCAGACCCGGCTGGGCGACCGCGGCTTCACAGCCACGGTCAGAATACAAAAGGAAGCACCGCCAGCCTGTTGGCGGTGCTTCCATGGTCGTCGACCCTGGCGGTCATCAGAATGACCCCTTTTTGTCTGATTGGGACCCCACATAAACTGGTTTAGGATTACCCTCTTAAGAAAGGCCAGAATGGGGATCTGAAAGATATGAGAAAGTGGAGCTGCTCTAGTGCTCCATGAATCCCAAGAAGACACAGACATCTTCCTTCCTTTGTTTTGGTTTATGGGTGTTTAGTGCAGGGTTTCTATTTTCTCTGTTTTGTATGATTCTTTCTTCTACGATGTACCTAAGATCATTGACTTGCTTAGATGCAAAGGTGCATTGTGTAGATTATCTCTAAACTCTACCCCTCATTACATGCCCAGGACTGCTTCAAAATATTTTAAATGTTCTTTCCAGGATAAGCCCATTATGACAGTTTCATCATAATAAGCTGATGAGTACTGTTTATGGTGCCTCTGGATCTGACCAATCAACTGCTGGAAGCCTGCAAAAGTAACAAATACTCCAAGTGGCAAGACCTTACTTCAGGGTAGCCCTCTTGCAGTGATAAAGGCTGTGTTTGACCTATCTGAGGGTACTAAGGCTACGTGCCAGTACCAATTACGTCTAGTGAGGTCTATAATGCTGTTATACTGCACCCTACACAACTGTTCAATTAGTCTTTTAACCCTCGGTATGGGATAGGTAGGGTCGTACATGAACCCTGGTTGAGATGATGTCACAGATAAGTGTTTGTAAGTCTTGTTTCTCCAACTGACTAATGAGTGAAAAAGAAACATATTGTTGGTTTGGACCATATCAGATCTTATAAGACCTACCGGGGTGCCAGAGGGTGGCTCTTCACATTTGACATGATAACAGATGTTGATGTAATAGACTTGCTGTCAGGTGGGGGGCTTCTGGTGAGTTTGGACCACCTTTTTGGGCACTATGAAAATTGCCTCTAGTTCATCATAAGGTTCATACCATTTGGTCAACGGTGGATGATGGAGCCAATACAATGTATCCAGGATGTACAGTTTTGCCGGCGCCAGGGTGCCTTTCAGGTATAACTCTGACTTTGCTACGTTGTCTGAAGCTGATTGCCAATGGTTGTGTCTTCAGTCTCATGACAACAAGACGTAATCTTCCAGGGTTGTCATATCTTTTCTTTCCCAAGGTTTTGAGCAATAGGAAGTGGTGTGCAGGGTTCAAGGACAAGCAATCTTTCAAAGACTTCCAGATGCCATGGATACTATTTATCCTATTTTGAGATCACACATCAGTCTGTCTAGGTCCAGGTTAAGGTTCTTTAGTACTAAGAACATAATTTTCAGTGACTGCCTGCAAAATAGAGCATAGATACGCGTTTCACCTTCTCCTAAGAGCGTATACTAAGATCACTGCTAGCTTTACAACCCCTAAAAGCAATATACCTGTCTTTAGCTTGAAAAGGACCATTGTTGAGCATAGTTTACATCCCTCATACTCCATTGCCATCCAAAAGAAGATGCATCTCCTAAAGGGAAACAATCTCACAAATGAAATTTCAGAACTCAGGGAGACGTTTATTGTCTTCAACGTTTGGAGCACGTAGCTTAACCTTCTAAATGTATTTTTAGAATTGTTTGAACAAAGAATTCAGTAGCACTTGCACAATCCCTTCCCATTTATAATTTCTCTGTCCCAGCATCTATTTAACTCCTCCCCACAGCCAGCCACCATTTTGGCAAGAAATGACAGGACATACTTTGGTTTTGGTGAGAACCAGATCAAATTTATAAGAGTAATTGTGAAGCAAGCCAACTCATTGCAGGGCGGTGAAGGAAAGCTCAGAACAATGGGAGAAAACTGCAAACTTATATTGGTGCATCCTAAAACAACAGAACTGGAGCTTTTTATAAAAATACCTGCAAGAACAGGGACAAGTTCCTCAGCTGGACCCTCTCTTGGATCATTGTTGTTGTCAGGGGCACCTTTAGCTCTTCAGTTCATGCATTTGGCTTGTCTCCATTGTCACCTCACACATTTGCTGTTTCCCTGTGCTTCTTCTGACTCTAAATGAAGATACTTCTGGTACGTTGTTCAGAGCAACTGGACTGTTTCTTGGAATCAGCTGTTTTGAAATAGATTATAAAGGGGGGATTTATTGGTATATGATGCGCTGTACTGGTGACTTATCTGCTACCATCTTCATCTTGTTTCTTCTGCAGAGCTTGATTGGAAACATCTCTGGAGAGAGATTCCATTTCGAGTCTTTAAAGTTGATAAACTGTTGATAAGTTTCTGCTGCATGTTTATTGATTTCACTGAAGAAATGTAGCTCTTAGTTGAAACATTGGGTTTTGTTTCTTAGCCCTGGAGGCTGATCTAGCCAAGTGAAGCTGATCCAGAAAAAGGTGGGTTGGCCCCCAAAGGCTAACAACTCTGCCTTCCCAGACCTTCTGCCCCCAAGACTAGAAGGTCGAGAAAAAACAATGCAAAATTTGCCACTGCTCTCATTAGGTGGCACCTGAAATTCAACAATTGCATTCCCGGTGTGCCGGAGTTTGGATAAGTACATAATTTATGGAGGTTGTACGTTGTATTTGCTGTCTTTCAAAGGTTACTCTACAGGCCAGATGGCAAAGAGGTCCATGACTCGGACACCAGTCTTCCTAAGGCTGGGCCAAGTCTGCGAGGGACCTGAATCTTTCGTATTGGGTGACTATTAGGACTTTATTGTGCGACTAGTGCTACACATGCCAAAAGCACTGTGAGATAAATTCCAGGACCATGCTGTGGCCAGACCATCAAACCAGGGACAAATTCTTAATGTGTTTACAATATATATATATATATATACATATATATATATATATATACAATAATATTCAGGGATAAGAACCTGTGTTTTCAATATTGTAACGCAGCAGAAGCTCACTAATAATACTGCAAATAATCTCTCTGAAACTACCTCAAATTTGTTATATGTGAGGTCCTGTATTGCTCTAAAAGAAACTTTTTCATGGATATTGCATGAAACATAAACACATTTTTCTGCAAATTGTCTGTAATAGATTAAAAGATTCTCACATATCACATCAAAAATAAATTACATGAAAATGATATTTAAAACAATCTGTTTAAGAATTATTCAAGGTAGTCAGGGCAAGACTCTCTGAAGAACAGACCTGGCTCTATCGTGGAGAGGGGTAGGCTGAAAGGCTGGGGCTCTAGGGCAGCACCCACTTTGCCCATGCCTGAAAATGTCCCTGCATCAAACAGCTGTGGTAACAACCTCGGGGACAACCAGCAAAAATACACCTGTTGGAAATGGCCTCTCTACAGGATTACCCCCAAACTTTTTGCCTTCCTCCTCTTCTTTTCCTGACCTCATTTTTGCTGGCTTTGGGACTCTGGACACTTTACCACTGCTAACCAGTGCTAAAGTGCATGTGCTTTCTCCCTAAAAACATGGTAACATTGGCTCATACCCAATTAGCATATTTAATTTACTTGTAAGTCCCTAGTAAACTGCACTACATGTGCCAAGGGCTGGACTGTACATTGAATGCTACTAGTAGGCCTGCAGCATTGGTTGTGACACCCACATTAGTAACCTCTTAACCATGTCTCAGGCCTTCCATTGCAAGGCTTGTGTGTGCAGTTTCACTGCCACTTCGACTTGGCTTTTAAAAGTACTTGCCAAGCCTTAAACTCCCATTTTCCGACATATAAGTCACCCTTAAGGTAGGCCATAGATAAACCCATTGGGCAGGTTGCTATGTAGGTAAAAGGCAGGACATGTACATGTGTGGTTTATATGTCCTGGTAGTGGAAAACTCCTAAATGTGTTTTCCAATACTGTGAGGCCTGCTCCTTTCATAGGATAGCATTAGGGCTACCCTCATATTCTGTTTGAGCGGTAGATTCTGATCAGAATGGGGTAACCAGGTCATATTTAGTATGGCCAGAAGGATAAAAGGAAATCCCGCTTATTGGTGAAGTTGGATTTTATATTACTATTTTAGAAATGCCACTTTTAGAAAGTGAGCATTTCTCTGCCCTTAAAATCCATCTGTGCCTTACAGCCTGTCTCCAATCAATGTCTGGGCTGGGCTGGTTGACAGCTTCCTTGTGCATTTCACCCAGACAATCACAAACACAGGACACTCAGTCACACCCGCACTCATCTGCATACTGAATGGATCTTCCTGGGCTGGGAGGGTGGAAGGACTGACACTTACATTTCAAAGGCTAGTGGTCTGCCCTCACACAATGAACTGCCAAACCCCCTACTGGGACCCTGGCAGACAGACCTGTAATGGAAGGGGACCATGTGCACTTCAAAACCACTCTTTGAAGTCTCCCCCACTTCAAAGGCATTTTTGGGTATATAAACTGGGTCTCTGACCCCACCAACTCGAACACTTCTGGACCTGAACCTGCAACCTGTCAAGAGGATCTGCCTGGCTGTCCAAAGGACTCATCTGGACTGCTTTGCTGTGAAGGACTGCTGCCCTGTGGTTGCCCTCCTGCCCTCTAACTTTGCTGAGAACGCTCTCCAAGGGCATGGATTGAGCTTGCCTCCTGTTTTTTGAAGTCTCAGGGCGAAAAAGACTTCATCTCTTCAAGGATCTCCTTGTGCGCCGAAAATCGACACACAGCCTGCTGGAAACGACGCACAGCCTGCCTTGCGACGAGAAAATTGCCGCACAGCTGAACCGGAATGATGAAGCCTGACTTCCGAGTGAAGAATCGACGTAGCGCCTGCCTTGCGGCCGGAACCTCAAACCACAGCCCTACCGGATTTACGCACAGCTGAACCGGAGTGACGCAGCCTGACTTCCCGAAAGAAGAATCGATGCAGCGCCTGCCATGCAACAGAAAATTCGACGTATCGCCTACAGGATCGACGCAACGCCTGTGACTTTATTCTGCAAGCCCAGAATTCTGGGCGTCAAAGAGAACCAAGGCTGCACGACGGAAAGCGACGCAAAGCCCCTTGCAGCATGGAAAGAAATGACGCATTGTCTGTGCCGCACCAGAAATTCCGACGCACACCCTATTTTTCCACGCACCTCCTCTGAAGTCTCCGTGCATGTAATTTTTGATGCAAACCAGGTACTTTGTGAAACCAAGAGACAACTGTTGATTACTAAGATTTAAGACTCTTTTTAATCTTGCAAAAAGTGATATCCCAACTTGTGCTTATTGAATCTTTATTGTTTTGACCTTAATTTACCCAGATACATATATTATATTTTCCTGAACCTGTGTGGTGTATTTTTGTGGTGTTTTCACTGTGTTACTGTATGATTTATTGCAGAAATACTATACACATTGCCTTCAAAGTTAAGCCTGAGTGCTCAGTGCCAAGCTACCAGAGGGGAGGGCACAGGATAATCTGGATTGTGTGTGACTTACCCTGACTAGGATTGTGGTCCCTATTTGGACAAGGGTTTACACCTCCAGCAACTAGAGACCCCATTTCTAACAACCACTTTTACGAAAAAATCTGACTCTCTTCCTGTATTACACCAACAGTCACATCGTCCAAAATCAACTACCTTGCATTGGAGAAGTCTGTCCCTCCTCACAATTCATCCTGCTAAAACCTATTGCATCAACAACTTGTCAGCCAACTGAGCTGCTGAATTTGTGTTCTCTTCTCTATGGCTTCAGCTTTTCGTCCTTCCAACTTCTCCAAAACGGCAGCAGCTGTGAAGCGCAGTCACTTTTAAAACCCTCTGTACTGTAGGAACCCACTCCCCCTTAAGCAGCACACCACAGATTTCTAAATAAGTTCTTGATTCTTTTCTGCTGAATTAAAACCCCACAAAACCAATTGCCCTCCCCAACAATAAAGAAAACAGTGGAATTCAGAACCTAACAGTGTTCCTCCAGCCTCTCGGCCTATCGATGCTGCAATATGTTTTAAGCTCTTCAGCAACCATTGGACTTTGGCAGACCCTGGATTGAGGATCTCACGTTTGTTGTGATGTATTGTCTGGTTTACTTTCCTCCACACCACTGATCTCCAGCTGCATTAACTTCAGCCAGAAGCTTCTTAGCAGCACAGCCATTTTAAATCCATCATTTCTTGTACAGATGCTTATGCCACTGACCGGGAATTGGTCACAGTATATATACTTAGGGCCAGCACCACAGTTAGTTGAGGATTCTTATTATAAGAGGCGCTGATAAACACTGTAAAGAGATCTGTGTCATATATTGTGGCAATTGTGTTCCTTCAACCAAGCTGTTGTAACAGTAACAAAACAGCTGCATTCACCACAGGGATTTTCTTTTGTATCCGGTTGTCTTCTTGATCCCAATACTGGATCATAAATCACCATTACATAAATATTTTAACCACTGTCCAGCCTGGAGGGAATACAATTACCTCTAACTCCTCTGAGTGCACACCCACACTGATGCACACAGAGACATTGTTAGGGTAACACGTAGTGGCACATGAGGATAGAATTTCTTGGCTGCACTCACTCGCCCACCATTCAAAACAAGCTCTAGCAAAGCTACTAGGTCTGGCCTTGGCAAGCTGATGTGATGGTTGCATTTTTTTTGTTGCAAACATTCACCATACACAAGAAATAACAGAAAACATGGTGCACCTAGACGTGGCCTTAACATGCTCGCAATAAAATACGATTTTTGAATTAACCTTTGCATATAATTTTATCAGATCCGTATTGATACTTCCCCGCAGCCAGGGGCAATTAGAATAGTTATGGAAACAGTTTAGTAATAATTCCATCACAGAAAAAGATTATGCTTTGTGTGTCAAAGCAAAGTATTCCTGGCTTTTAACTAATATAACCTAAAACAAAGCTTCAACACATAAGGTACAGTAAAATAATAATAAGGACATAGGATGGCTAATGTAAAGCATTGACAAAGAAAAGTTTTGGCCACCAGCCTTGGCACTGACATGCACTTCTTTTTAGGTAGATGTGCACATGTGATCGGGCCAAATGTTGTCACTCTGTGCAAGAGAGCCAGTGGCTGAATTAGGCTAAACTATTGCCTCATGCTGTGGTAGCAGAATGTTAATGACAGTTGAACAGACACCATGATGAAGAGTCCTGGCTCAAACCCCTCTATGTATGTGTTAGAAATTAGGTCTCTAAGTTGGCAGAGGTGTGCACCCTGTCCAAGTAGGGACCACAATCCTGGTCAGGGTACGTCAGATACACACCCTAAGTTAACCTTGTAGCTTGGCACAGAGCAGTCAGGCTTAACTTAAGAGGCGATGGGCAAAGCATTTGCCAACACTTAAAACAGTGGAAACACAACATTAAAGAAATCCAAGAAAGCTCAATTTAACTAACCAAACAAGACCAAAACAACGAAAGTCCAATAAGCAGAAGTTGAGGTATGATTTTTTAAAGAATAAACTTTGTGGTTGAGCTTAGAAGCATAAAGCGCCAACATGGGCTATCTGGTTGCGTTAGACCAGGTCAAATCTGAAAAGTCAAGTCGACTGCGGTGGAGCACAGGTCAGATACAGGAACCAGCCTTGGCCCACTGAAATCATTTCTTTGGTTTGGGGGTGCATTGAGGGAAAATGCAAGGAGCAATGCAAGGAGTTCCTGCTGATGTAGGTGATGCGTTGGGTTTGAACCGTGCAATCGAGGATGCATTTCTGCAGAACCCCTTACATGTAGGCAATGCGCCATTGTCAAGACGTGCAGCCGGTAATGAGATGTCTCCTGAAGCAGTGATGCATTGCAATCAAAGGAGATGTGTCAGTTCCGACTGGCACAATGACAGCTACAGACAGATTTTTGCAAAAACAGCTGAAGAACCAACTTCTCAGGGCCCAGGATTGGATTGGCATCACTTAGCTTGGCAGGACTCACAGTTGGCATAGTCCAGAGGCTGTAGCAGGGTGAGCGAAGACATTGATGTCCCTGAGACTTCAGAACATGAGGCAAGCCCTTGGAGTCACTTTGGTTCTGGCGATGTAGTAATGCAGGTCCAGTACTTCTCGTTCCCAGGCAAGGAGACCAGCAAGCATTAGGGCAGGCACAGCAGAGCAGGAGTCCAGCAAAGTTCATTAGAATCCAGCAGAGTGACAGTCCCTTCAGCAGGACAGCAGTCCTTTTTCTTGGCAGAATGTCCTCAGGGTTAGAAGTGTACTGATTTGATGGGGTCAGAAGTCCAGTTATTATACCCAGTGGTGCCTTTGAAGTGGGGAAGACTTCAATGAGAGGCCTTTGAAATTCACAGAGTCCCTGACCTTTCTGCCCTGGCTCCAGACACACTACATAGGGGTATGCAGCTCTTTGTGTGGGGACAGGCACAGTCCATTTAGGTGCAAGTGCCAGTTTCTCCCTACCACCTTGCCAAGAATGACCCATCAGGATGCTAATGGCCCATCAGGATGTGAATGGCCCATCAGACACATCTAAACTTCCTTTGAGTGTGGCAGTCTAGAGGGAATGCACAAAGCCCAGCTGTCACCCACACCAGACATGTATTCAGAGACAAACATAAGGCACAGAATGGTTAAAGTAAGAAAAAGCCAACTTTCTAAATGTGGTATTTTCAGACTTGCAACTTAAAAGCCAACTTTACCATAAGTGGTGATTTTAAATTGTGAGTCCAGAGACACCAAACTCGAAACATCTATATTTTCCCAATTGGAAATTACACTTATAAAATGGAATAAGGTAATCCCAATGTTAACCTATGGGAGAGATAGGCCCTGCATTAATGAAAAATGAATTTAAGAGTGTTTTCACTACTTGGACATGTGAAACTTAAAAGTACATGTCCAGCTTTTTAAATACACTGTTCCCTGCCCTTGGGGCTCTCAGGGGCCTATGTTAGGGGTGACTTGTATGTCTTAAAAAGGAAGGTTTAGACCTGGCAAGGGGGTTACCTTGCCAGGTCGACATGGCAGTTTAATTAAAACTGCGCATACAGGCTCTACAATGGCAAGCATGAGCCATGTTGAAAGGGCTACTGCAGTAAGTGGCACAATCAGTGTTGCACACCCACCAGAAGAATTTAATTTGCAGGCCATGGGCACACTGTGGGGGTTATTACAACTTTGGAGGAGGTGTTAATCCGTCCCAAAAGTGACGGTAAAGTGACAGATATACCAACAGCCGTATTACGAGTCCATTATATCCTATGGAACTCGTAATACGGCTGGTGGTATATCCGTCACTTTACCGTCACTTTTGGGACGGAATAACACCTCCTCCAAAGTTGTAATAACCCCCTGAGTGCATTTTACTAGAGACTTATAAGTAAAATAAATATGCCATTTGGGTACAAGCCAATGTTACCATGTTTTAAGCAGAGAGCATGTGCACTTTAGCACTGGTTAGCAGCGGTAAAGGTCCCAGCATATCAAAGCCAACAAAAAACAAATTCAGCAAAAAGGGAAAGAGGAAGGCAAAATATTTGGGGATGACACTGCAGGAAGGACCAGGTCCAACAGCATGTATATAGGACATGTATTTTTTAATTTGTGTATGTTTCTGACTATGTGAGACTGGCGGGACAGCTGCCTCTAAACCAGACCTAGGATTCTCACCAATTAGGTAGGGTTCTCTAAGGTCAGTGGGTTGTCAGCCGCCGGGCTGCACACTCACATATCTGCACAGCAGGGGCTGACTGGGAGGCTGCCCACCAGTCTATAAATGACCTTACTCATTTCCATCTCTGTAGTTATATTCCAGGGCGCATCTTTCCTTGGTCATTCTTTCCTTGCATTTACTGTCTCATCTTGGCTGTTGATTGTTATCCTTGTTAATGTCATAAACTGATTCATTTGAAGATTTCAACAAAAATAGAGTGCAAATCAAAAATAATTTAGCACACAGTCAAACTCAAATGTTCCCCTTGTGCATGGAAATGTTTTTTCCTTATTCGCAGACTTATGGTTAGCTGAGTTTTGAATGCACAAAGGACATCTTTGAATAAAGAAAATCCAAAATAATTGGGAAATATTCATGGTTCCGAATTTAGTTGTAGAGATGGGTTTGTGGCTGTTTCTGGGTGGATTTACCACCAGATCTTAGTGTATTCCCACAGACTCCAGGTTTGGAGTTGTTTACCACCAGTTTTCCAGTCATTTCAAACCACCCTGAAACTGTCACAGACTTATGTCTGTCAAGGGTGTTTCATCATGAAATGTGACTATAAGGTCGCCATGTAACAGATGAGACGGAGCCTTGAAGTATGGGAAGAGGGGCAGGATGTCAGTTTTCCTAAGCCTTAAAGTGAGATGGCTATTTGTGAGTGTGCAAGGTGTGATTGTCAGCTTTCATGTATCTTAAAAGTAACTCATTTTAGCCACTGAGATAATTACTAAACTGAGAAAAGGAATGTTTTATTATCAAAAAGGGGAGTAAATGTACATAAGTACACTTTTATTCACACATACTTACACACTGAAAAACTGATCAAGTTTTAGGAGGTACATAGTATAAACTTAGGCAATATAGCACCTACAAAGAGAGAGGACCCCTCCCTACTTTTCTGCCTACCTCCCCCCAAACTTGCCAAAAGGCTGCCATAGCACTATACAGATTTACAACACTTACAGAGTAAATACAATTAACAAAACAACTAAAACGTATTCAAGTTTGTCCGACTTTCAGTTGTTCTTCCATCTCATATTTCCAAAAGAAATTACATGAGATGTCATCAATGCTGTCATTGAACATGTCATGAGTGATGTAATATCTGAAATCATAAGCAGTGCACTGCAAGGAGCAAGTTTTAGTTACTTCAGTTAAATATAGTTGGTGAATTTCAGAGGTTTTTAGGGGTGAGCGCAAAGCACTCCATCCCCTCCAGTAATCTCTCTTTGGGCTTCTAACCACGCCCATGTCACGTCAGTCATTTTCATTGATTTGTGGGCTTGCCTTTTAAAATCCTCGTGCTTTAATTCTACTTTATCTTTTTATTTTCCAGCAGTGCGATCGCGCTGGGGTTTACATAGCGCGATCATGCTCTGTTTTTCCATTTTCAATTTCAACGCATCATGCTGCATTTTACATAGCGCGATTGCGCTTCGTTTTTTTCTTTTAATTTGTGTGGCAAGAAACGTCCGGTTATGAGTTTACAACGTTAATAGCTCTAACTCAAGCAAATGTGAGACCCGTTGCTTTGCAACTGCTTGTTTTGTTTGTAAGTATTAGTTTTTATCTCCTTTCAGCACCTTACCATGTACTATAATATTACTTTAACTTTTGTTTTTTTCAGTGAACATTTCTCTCTCTCTCTCTCTCTATATATATATATATATATATATATATATATATGTACATATATATATACCCATATATATATATATATATATATATATATATATATATATATATATATATATATCAACCACGAAACCACAAAGGACACGCGCACTCAGTAGGGCAGAAACACCAGTGCTTTTAATGAAGAAAGCACCAGCTCCTGCAACTCATTTCAGCCAAACAGGCCTTGTTCACATATATATATGTATATCAGTGGTAGCTGCCACTCAACGGGGTGGCGGGACGGGGAGGGGGTGAAAAAATATTTAATAAGGAAAAAACGCTTACCTTTGAGGAGACGCATTTGTATCTCCTTCATCATCGTTCGCTTCCTGTTCCCAGGTGCACACAGGCTCCCAGCCAATCACTATGCTGCTGTCATCAGCATGACAGCAGCGTTGTGATTGGTCTGAGCAGCCTACTTCGTTGCTCAGACTGGGAGTGGGAGCCTGGGCTTGTTCTCCACCCGGCTGTACAACACAGCTGGGTAGAGAACATGCGCACATTGTGGTGCACATACCCCTCATCCAGCCCTCCTCCGGCCCCTCCCTCCTGCCCAGCCCGGGCCACCACTTCTCCCAGGAAAAATAAAATGATAATAGTGTTTGGTTTGTTTCATTTTTCGTTTCCTCACAATCCAGTGGAACGACGCTCCTCCACTTTAGCCCCTGATATATATATATATATATATGTATATATATATAGATAGATATATATATATACATATCGATAGATAGATAGATAGATAGATAGATAGATAGATAGATAGATAGATAGATAGATAGATAGATAGATAGATATTTTAAGATGCTGTCACCATCGGGTTGAAGACATGCAGAGGAGTGAAGAGGGGCTGCATGTGGCTCCACAGAGTGTTTAACATCTGTCTGCCCGACATCAGAGTAACCACCAATCGATAACATTGGAAATGTGGTCGATGTAAATCATGCAAGTTTGCTCGTAACACACAGAATTACACCACATTTGATGGCAATAATTGTGAAATCATTGATCGCATAACATGTGACACTGAGTATGTTGTTTATGTTATTGAATGTGGTTGCCATAAAAAAATACATCGGCAGCACCATCCATAAACTCAAGGTTAGATTTCTACAACATCTTAGAGCGATAAAAAATCATGACAGATCATATCCATTAGCCAAACATTTCTGGGAGGTCCATGCAGGTGACTGTAGCTAGTTGATATTTTATGGAATTAAAACTATCAAAACAAATCTGCGAGGAGGAGATAGAACGGCAGAGTTAAGACAGATGGAATCAAAAATGATTTTATTGCTTGGTTCCGAGAGCCCATGGGGGCATAATTTAGATGCTGAATTATAAGTCCATCTCTGATATCCCCCCCCCTTTTCAGAATGGGTCCTTCTGAGTCTCATAGTTATAGCATTTTGCCGATGGTGTTTTGAAATTGGAGATCTGTTATAAATTTGTGCTGGAATCAGTATAGCCAGATTCATAACTGAATATTTTTAACTTGCACACATTGTTTATTATATTGCATTGTAGGTATGTTTGCACCTTGGCACTAAGCACTTTATTGATATTGGCGGTTTTATTATAACTTCTTTACTATATTGATATATATACTCTTTATTTATTAGGTTGATTGTATTCGTCATCCAATTGATATGAACTACTATGGGACTGTACATCTGACGATAGACACACCGTTGAGCCCAATATTTTGATCATTTGTATATTTTATATACCAATTAGGGTTGGAATTTGTGTATTTCCATGATTTATGGTTACAATCTCGATTTGGTAAATCAATGTGTCTTCGCCCACACGTTTTAGGCATCGTATCGATTTTCAATTGAACTTAATATTGGGGTGCTGAGTTTGGGCTAAATTATAAATTATTGATAATATTATATTTATATGTATGTAACTTATTTGGCCAGCTGACACCGTATCAATCAATGTTTATTTATTTAACAATTTTTGATAATCAACAGCAGTAATGCAATTAATAGGATGACGTTTTCCTTAAATATATATATATATATATATATATATATATACATATATATACGTATTTATCATGTTTAAAGATGGCCGCCGTTTTTATCACATACATGGTGTCACCGAAACAGAAGAAGGGTTGTTTTTTTTATAAATAGATGTGTGAAAAGATGTCTGCCAATGTCCAGTTGGAGGCGTTTGCCGAAATGCGTAGACATTTGGTTGGGACAGCGTGATTGCGATCACTATTTGAGATTAATTACAATAAAATAGCGGATGAACGACTATTTTGGATTGCTTATCTCTCAGCCTGACGTCGGATCCTTGAGTGACATTGTGCAGTCGTTCGGTGAACTGCTTTTCACCGGTTTCTGGAATATATCAAGGCTTATTGCCGAAAACGTGTTGGATTTGGATTTAATTTGTTTGCTGTGAATAAACATTCTAACAGTATATAGAGGTGTCCTGGCCCTCTTTGGAGTTAACAAAGAATTGTGTGATTAATATTTGGGCGTCCCCTATGCCCGACCGGGACTGCTGTGTGGAGCTGACGCATCTTGGGGATTAACGGTGGAGAATTATATATATATATATATATATATATATATATATATATAGTGATATATATAGTGATATATATATATATAGATAGATAGATAGATAGATAGATAGATAGATAGATACTGTCACCATCGGGTTGGAGACATGCAGAGGAGTGAAGAGGGGCTGCATGTGGCTCCACAGAGTGTTTAACATCTGTCTGGCCGGCACCAGACTGACCGCCAATCGATAACGAATTCTTCCTAATCTGCTGAACAGGTACCACCACCTTGAACAGGTGGTGGTACCTGTTGAACAGGTTTTCAAGCAGTCACATTTTGCAACAGCTGGAATGAAAGACTGAGGACGGAGATGCACTTAAGTAGGCCCAGGAGCTAAAAGCCCCACCACTCTGTGGCCATCTGTAGCATCACGTAGGCAGCGCGAGGGGCGCTATACCTATACTGAGGCAACATCCACCTGCAGGGCCACACAGAGCCATACCACCAAGAGCAGGTCCTCCTCGCTGAGGAACCCATAAAGGGAGGCACCCCATGCAGGCCTATCCTAAAGGCACCAAGGTTGGTTGGTTGGTACCTCACATCACGCCGCAGTGGGATAAATAACAATGACCTACAAAGGGAGGCTGGCTAGAACTCTTCCTGCCTCTACTGATTAATGGTAGTGAGATCTCTGCCAGGACACTAAAATACTGAAAAAAAACATCATCTAATCTGAAGAGAGCCGCTTGGGGTGTGATTTAGATATAAATAAACACTCTTCTGTATTGGCGCATCGGTTTGTGAGAGCCTTGGCACAGTAAGGTCGTGTCACCGGCCTGCTATTTAAAGCAGCCATTAGAGTCCGGCAGGACCGAAGGACTGCAGCGCGTGCCCATCAATATTTCACCGATGGCGGAGAGCCGTGACCTGCCGCTTGTGCGCGCCCTGCCACTGTGCAGCGACTTTATCAAGCACGTTTACAGTACTTTTTTTTTCAAACAAGTTCACTAAAATATATCAGACCTGCCAACCCAAACAAAATATTCACCTTGTGAGGAAGGGGCACAGGGCCCTTGAAGGGGCTGAGCCTAGTGCCGAGAAGTACCTTCTAGGCACTTTTGCCCCAGCCCTGCCAAAAAAAAACGCCTCTAAAGAAAAAGAAAAAAACCTTCTTGAGGCCTGCTGTCGATATCCGGGGTGTTTTCACACCCCTTACTGAACATAGCAGAGCTGAAAATCCACTGTTTCCAGTGGGTTTCAGCTTGTATCCCCTGCCATCGTGTGATATCGGCTCCTCACCGGGTGATGGGAGCCGAAAGCATGTGTCCGCTGTGTCACCGTGTGAGTTGGCAGGTCTCATATAGAGAATGATTCAATAGTGTAAATGCGCTTCCTCGGCGGACTGGGAGTGTAATGCAGCATATGCTGCGCCTGGAAGACTCTAGGGACATTCTCGTGCGCTATCTAGTGGCAATATAACGACACATGTTACTTTGGATTGTTTTGTATTTAATACCATTTGTATTGTATTGTAATTGTAATTGTATTTGTCTAGCGTTTATAACCGCTGGCTAGGCCCCGAAGCGCTCTCCGGATGAGTAGCATGAGTAGATATTCATGAGTACCTTGAGCACCTAGAGTTTCTTATTAGTCACATATGGAGATGAAGCAATGTGTTTAATTTTGGCTGAGATCAATCAATCAATCACTGGATTTATAAAGCGCACTACGTACCCATTAGGGTTTCAAGGCGCTGGGGGGGGGGGGAGGTGATGTTACTGGTCGAAGAGCCAGGTCTTGAGGAGTCTTCTGAAGGTGAGTAGGTCTTGAGTCTGTCGTAGTTTGGTGGGGAGGGTGTTCCATGTTTTGGCGGCGAGGTATGAGAAGGATCTGTCGCCGGAGGTCTTTCTTCGGATGCGGGGGACGACGGCGAGGGCGAGGTTAGTGGAGCGGAGCTGACAGGTGGGGGTGTAGAAGCTGAGTCTGTTGTTTAGGTAGGCTGGTCCGGTGTCGTGGAGCGCTTTGTGGGGTGGGTAAGAAGCTTGAAAGTGATCCTTTTGTTTACGGGGAGCCAGTGAAGGTTTCTCAGGTGGTGGGAGATGTGGCTGTGGCGGGGTACGTTGAGGATCAGGCGGGCGGAGGCGTTTTGGATGCGTTGGCGGCGTAGTAGGTCTTTTGCTGGGATGCCTGTGTAGAGTGCGTTGCCGTAGTCCAGCCTGCTGCTGACGAGGGCCTGTGTCACTGTTCTTCTTGTTTCTGTCGGGATCCACTTGTAGATTCTGCGGAGCATGCGGAGTGTGTTGTAGCAGGAGGAGGAAACTGCGCTGACCTGTTTAGACATGGTGAGGGAGGAGTCGAGGATGAAGCCCAGGTTGTGAGTGTGGTCGGATGTGGTCGGTGGGGTTCCTAGTGCTGTGGGCCACCAGGAGTCATCCCAGGCAGAGGGGGTGGGTCCGAGGATGAGGACCTCCGTCTTGTCCGAGTTCAGTTTCAGACGGCTGTTTCTCATCCATTCGGGGATGGATTTCATTCCCTCGTGGAGGTTGGTTTTGGCGGTGCATGGGTCTTTGGTGAGTGAGAGGATGAGCTGGGTGTCATTGGCGTAGGTGAGAATGTTGAGGTTGTGTTGTCGGGCCACTTGTGCGAGGGGGGCCATGTAGATGTTGAACAGCGTCGGGCTGAGGGATGATCCTTGGGGGATGCCGCAGATGATGTCGGTGGCTTCGGAGCGGAAGTGGGGGAGGCGGACTCTCTGGGTTCTGCCGGAGAGGAATGAGACGGTCCAATCGAGGGCTTTTCCTTGAATTCCGGTTTCGTGGAGACGTGATTTCATGGTGCAGTGGCAGACTGTGTCGAAGGCGGCAGATAGGTCCAGGAGGATGAGGGCTGATGTTTCGCTGTTGTCCATTTGGCGTCTGATGTCGTCTGTGGCGACGAGAAGGGCGGTTTCGGTGCTGTGGTTTTATCTGAAGCCGGACTGGGAGGGGTCTAGGATGCCGTTGTCTTCGAGGTGGCTGGTTAGTTGTGTGTTGACGATTTTTTCAATCACCTTTGCTGGGAAAGGGAGCAGGGAGATGCGCCGGAAGTTCTTGAGATCGTTGGGGTCTGCTTTGGGCTTCTTGAGGAGGGCGCGGATTTCGGCGTGTTTCAATTTTTCAGGGAAAGTCGCTGTTTTGTAGGATATGTTGATGACCTTCCGTAGTTGGGGGGCGATGGTGGAGTTGGCTTTGTTGTATACGTGGTGGGGGCAGGGGTCTGACGGAGATCCTGAGTGGATGGAGTTCATGATCTTGCGTGTCCCTATGTCGTTCACGTTGGTCCAGGAGGTCAGGTGGTTTGCACAGGTGGAGTGTTCGGTGGTGGGGTCTGGCGTGGGAGTGGCATCGAAGCTGTCGTGGATGTCGGTGATCTTCCGGTGGAAGAAGGTGGACAGTGCGTTGCAGAGTTCTTGGGATGGGGGGATGTCGTTGACGTTGGCGCTGGGGTTGGAGAGTTCTTTCACGATGCTGAAGAGCTCTTTGCTTACGTGTGCGTTGTTGTCCAGGCGGTCTTTGAAGTGGTATCGTTTGGCTTGTCTGATGAGTTGGTGGTGCTTGCGGGTGGCGTCCTTGTGGGCTGTGAGGCTGTCAGGTGTGCGTTTGAGGAGCCATTCCTTTTTTAGCTTCTGGCAGTCGCGTTTGGAGTTTAGGAGCTCGTCGACGAACCAGGTGGCTTTTCTTCTGGCTTGGTTGTCGGTGGGTTTTTTGAGTGGCGCAAGGGTGTTGGCGCAGTCGTTGATCCAGAGGGTGAGGTTATGGGCAGCGGTGTCTGCGTCGGTGGAGTCGGGGGTGGGTTCTGGGCGAGGGCGTTGGTGAGCTGGTCTTCCGTAACTTTGCTTCAGCATCGGCGGGGTGGTTGTTGGGTGCGATGGTGCTCAGTATGTTTCTTGTAGGTGGAGTGGATGCAGTGGTGGTCGGTCCAGTGGAGTACGGTGGTATGGTTGAAGGTGACGTGGGCGCATGAGGAGAAGATGGGATCAAGCGTGTGGCCGGCGATGTGGGTTGGTGTGTTGACGAGTTGTCTGAGGCCGTGGTTGGTGAGGTTGTCGATTAGAGTAGTGGAGTTGGTATCGTTGTTGTTCTCCAGGTGGAAATTTAGGTCCCCGAGGAGGATGTAATCCGTTGAGGTGAGTGCGTGGGTGCTGTTGAGGTCGGCGAGGGATTCGCTGAATGGTGCTCGTGGTCCGGGGGTCTGTAGATGAGCGTTCCTCTGAGAGTGGTGTTGGGGTCGGTGTGGATGCGGAAGTGTAGGTGTTCGGCGGTCTTGAGGGAGTCGTCAGTGTGGATGTCGACCTTGAGGGAGGATTTGTGGGCGATGGCTATGCATCCTCCGATTCCGTTGTTGCGGTCCCTACGGATGATCTTGTAGCCGTCCGGGATGGCTATTGCGATGTCGGGCGCCGAGGAGTCGCTCCACCAGGTTTCGGTCAGGAAGGCTACGTCTGGGGCGGTGGAGTCGAGCAGGTCCCAGAGCTCGATGGCGTGCTTGCGTGCGGAGCGGGTGTTGAGGAGTATGCAGTGGAGGTGGTTAGTTTCGGTCTTTGTTGGTTTCGTTGTTCTGTCGCAGGTGAATCTGCAGGTGCGGCATGCGAAGGGTCCGTGGGTGTTCCTTGGTGAGGACTGGGAGCATGCTGTGATGCGGCCGGGATTGAGGGCGTTGAGTTGGTCGGCCATGTAGCGGCGTCTGGAGGGGCAGGGGTCTCGCGGACCAGGGGGGGGTGGCGCTGGGCGTGGTCCAGGCGCGGACGGGCGCAGACGGGCTTGCCTTTGGTGCACCAGCGGCGCACCCACCGCGCGGCCGCACCGCAGCTGCCATAAGAGGAGGGGAGGGTGGGAGTGGCAGCTGGGAGGCGGGAGGGCTTGTCCTATGAGAGGGCTGGGGGGGTGGGGACGCAGGGGACCCAGCGGCGGGAAAGGAAAACCAGAAAACGGTGAGAGAAGGAGGGGGAGGCGGGAGAGGCCTCAAGGGACGCAGCGGCGGGAAAGGGAAATGAAAAAACGGTGAGTGAAGGAGGGGGGAGGCGGGAGGGGCCGCAAGGGACGCAGCGGCGGGAAAGGGAAATGAGAAAACAGTGAGAGAAGGAAGGGGAGGTGGGAGGGGCAGCAAGGGATGCAGCGGCGGGAAATGAAAAAACTGTGAGAGAAGGAGGGGGGAGGCGGGAGGGGCCGCAAAGGACGCACAGGCGGGGACAAAAGCAAAATGGGGGAACGGGAGCATGCTGTGATGCGGCCGGGATTGAGGGCGTTGAGTTGGTCGGCCATGTAGCGGCGTCTGGAGGGGCAGGGGTCTCGCGGACCAGGGTGGGTGGCGCTGGGCGCGGTCCAGGCGCGGACGGGCGCAGACAGGCTTGCCTTTGGTGCACCAGCGGCGCACCCGCCACGCGGCCGCGCCGCGGCTGCCATAAGAGGAGGTGAGGGTGGGAGTGGCAGCTGGGAGGCGGGAGGTCTTGTCCTATGAGAGGGCTGGGGGGTGGGGCTGCAGGGGACGCAGCGGCGGGAAAGGGAAACGAAAAAAACGGTGAGAGAAGGAGGGGGGAGGTGGGAGGGGCCGCAAGGGACGCAGCGGCGGGAAAGGGAAATGAGAAAACAGTGAGAGAAGGAGGGGGAGGTGGGAGGGGCAGCAAGGGATGCAGCGGCGGGAAATGAAAAAACTGTGAGAGAAGGAGGGGGGAGGCGGGAGGGGCCGCAAGGGACGCACCAGCGGGGACAAAAGCAAAATGGGGGAACGGGTAAGGAGGTGGCGCGGAAGGCGGAGCGGGGAGCGACCTACCTGCAAGCAGGGTCAAAGGTTGCTCGCGTGTAGCTTAAGTTTTCTCATTCATGTGTGCAGTAAGTGTCATTCATATATGGCGGCTCTGTGTAACAGGCACATTAGCTCTGCAGGGAAGTGCCATTACTGTCAAACTTAAACTCTAGTGGCCAGTTGAGAGTGCTGGTACTTTTCCTTGCAGATATTGCAACCCTGCTGATAAGTGTCACTGCTGCCCCTCTAAAGTTGTGTCTGCTGAAATGAGTGAACGTGACAGTCCAAGTGAGTAACTTTCGTCAACCATGTCCCACTCAGTGCTTAAATTGTAAAAAAAAAAAGTTAAGTATCAGCGTCCAAGACACTTCATTGGAGGGCACTCCAGCTGGCATCACCTGGCCCTGCCACTGCTGTGGAATGACAATACGAGCATTACCTATGTCCTGAATGTATCTGTTTTTAAATAAACACTGAAATGATAAATTCAGCAGAAGATTAAACACACAGTTCCACCATGTGGTGTAATCCCGATAGTTGCCAGTGTTTAGAATTAAGTGCCAGTGTTAAGCACTGGAAAACACCAGCACAAATTAAGGACTAGTCTTAGTTACCTCTAAGCCAGCAGACGCGGCAGGGGAACTCGGCAGGACTTCAGGAGATTGTTCTGCCTTTTGGAATTCTAATTTTTTTTAATTTCATTCTTCCTTTTTCTCCACGCCTCTTTTCAGTGTTTTGACCTTCCTTTTTCCATCCACCATTCTTTTTCTATCTTGTGTTCATTTCTTCTTTTCCCACCTTTTCTGTACTTTCCTTTATCCATCTTTTAACATCTTTCTTCATTTTCCACCCATCCATCCATCTCTTAATCTTTCTTTGTTTTATCCGTCATTCATTATCTCCATCCTTCTTTTTTTTTTTTCTATCCATCCATCCAACTATTTTACCTTACTTCTTTTAATCTGCTGCTCTCTTCTCTATCCATTCATCCTTCTCTCCATCCATCCATCATTTATCCTTCTCTCAAACCATCCTTCTCTCTAGCTACCGTCTGCGCATTCATCCATCCATCCTCTCACCACCCTCATTTCTCTCCTTCACTCTACTCCTCTTTTCCTCCCATCATTTCACTGAAATAAATCGAATTTCCAAGCTTCTTGGAGACCAAGGTGCAAGGAGGCAAATTAATTGTTTCATGTTACATTGATCTATCCAGTGAAATCCATGAATGCTCAAGCTGCTAAGGTGGGTAGTTAATGATGCCCCTGAGTGTGCCCCACTAACAGCATAGGAATGCTTCTGAAAGGTGCTGGCACTATCCCGTGTAAAGCACAGCAGCCAAGATGAGAAGTGCCAACAAACGCTAAAGCAGACCGCAGTGCTGAGTTGTGCCAGAGCTGCCCTGCTCAAGCAATTGGAGCCTTCCACGTGTCATTTCTGTCCCATAAACATGTAGCCCCCTCCACCCCCCGAGAAGGCCAGTTCAGTCCCATTAAACATGTAGCTCCCCCCCCCCCCCCCCGAGAAGGCCAGTTCAGTCCCATTAAACATGTAGCCCCCCCTCTGAGAAGGCCAGTTCTGTCCCATTAAACATGTAGCCCCTCCCCCCCCCCCATTCTAAGAATCACAGATCTGCTGGCAAGTATCTGCCAGTCCTGTCCCATAGAGCCGCAGCATTCTAGGAAGTGCATCTAGTGTCCGGCTGGGGGCATGCCATCTGCTGAAATATGCAGGCCTTCACCATCTTATTAAAAGACTCGCAGCACTTCTGAGCTCTCCAGGGAACTCAGTCTGAAGTGTTATTGTGGTTGGTCGGATAGATGACTGTAGTCTCTTCAGAGCTAGCACACAGCCAACAATACACACTCAACCACACACCATTTTGGGTATTGCTCCAGGCAGCTCTTGGGGAGACCACGTTACCAATATTCAGTGCTTTAGATGGAAATATAGAGGTGCAGGTACTCCATCTTTAGAGTACCTGTTAGCTCCTACAAAGTGTCGGTACTCTCCCATTAAATGTACTGCAGCAGCGCTGAGAAGTGCAGGTACTCTGCCTTGAAATGAAAGAAGTGCAGGTACTTAGTACCGGACAGTACCTGCCCATTTAAAGCACTGCTAATATTTTAAAATGTACATGTAAAAAGTAGTACACTATACGGAGAGTGGGGTTTTGGTTAAGCCACTCCCAGGATGGCTTTCTAGGGTTTGGCATGGGTTGGCATCGCTTGGATGGGCGGTCCATAAAGACCATGACTTTTTGAGGTTGATTTTCCCACTGGGTGTGATGCTCAAGTAGTTCCTCCTTTGGAAACAAGGCTGAAGCAATATGATGTGGAGCTTATAATCCAGAGTCAGCGAGGGCTCTTTGATGTATTTACTTTACAGATATGATGATATTTTAATTACTGGTTTATGGCTTTTTCACTTTATGAAGTGTGCCCTGTTTGTCTTGTTAGCATGCTAACGCTACTCACTAATCACCCTTGTACATCATTTTTTTTCATCACTTAACATGTTCCTAGATTTGTAGCTTTTCGTTAATAAAATAAAGACGTGCACACATACAGCTCTCTTACAGTAATCCACCCCAGTAACAGCCGCACCAAAAATACTGTCCCAATGCCAAAAGTATTTACTATGCAATAATTTGTTGTTTATGATTTTTATGTCTACCATTTACGACACAAAATTCATCTAAAGGGATTTTTAAACACTTTTTTGAGGGTACAGTTTAACTCTATTGAGTCAGTCTCTTCAACAAAAGGGCCCTACTCCCAACCTCCATGAAGCTGTAGCCCGAGGTTGTTTTATTGTGATATTTTCTTTGTACAGCAGATGGCAGCAAAACACACTAAATCACTCAGCTATTATGAAACACCGCTCACATTTCTTGGAATTGTGAAAAGTAGAAAACACAGTCTTTGGGTCTAAAGGGCATTGCTGGACTTGCAATGGCGAGATGACAGTAACATGACAATAAATGATTAAAAGCTCCGATTGTAGCGCTGCATGAATACAGTATCAAGGGCAGAAATGGTCGTCGATAGCTCAAAACTTACAAAAATGCACCCCAAGCAAGAACTTCACGGTAGGGAAATCACTCAAACATAGGCATGCGCACCTACTGCGCCTCGGCTGCCTGGATTTCTAATGTTTGATCGCTTTTCACCCTCCTTCCAGCATACTAATTACAACAAATCTACATATACATTAATTATTACAAAACACAAGCAAAATGTTTTGCGATATACTTGATATATTCTACAATGGGGACTTTCCTCGCTGGAACACAGGAACCCTTAATTGGTGGGATTTACACACAAAAGGAGAGAATAACACCGTTCTACTTTCAGGAACTTTACATATGTTCCTACATTTCCAGCAGTACGCAAAGCCCAAAGAATCGCTGCATAAATGGAGGCAAACACACATGCCGTACCTCATCCTATATTTACTCATGCAAATTCGTGGTCACCCATACACATTCCATTTTAAGCTTATATTTGCACAAAGGTACATTTGCATGCATAGACTTTTGTATATGGAAGTACATGTGTGTGTAAGCTTGCCTAATCTTAAAATAACCACCCATGCGCCACACGGATGTGCAGTGTGCTGGTGGGATTTTCGAGGGAGAAAGTCTGTGCGGTGTGTCTGCCGCAGGCTCGTAGACAGAAGTATATTTTGAGGAGGGCATGGCCCTCAGCTATGACCAAATGTTAAAGTTGTGATCTATAGGTGCATTCTCTCCCAAATACTAGTAGATACTAGTAGTACTACTCCCCAGAATATTGTGGTACAAGAATATTGAGGACAGAATATGGAAAGTGCATATATGAAAGTGCAGATTTAAATCCTAAGTCCACATACCTTAAAGATATATATATATATATATATATATATATATATATATATATATATATATATATATATTGCATAGGTATATATATATGGAGGAAGGTATAGAAAATATATACTTACCTGTCATTGTTTTGGAATCGATATTCTGTCCTCAGTATTCTGTGCCATAAATATTCTGGTTTCGATAATCAGGTGCACACCGTGTGATGCTGTGTGATACGTGGACTTTTTAAGGTACATATTAAAGCACACTAAATCAGCTTTTCACAATCCAACTTTAATACTATAAATTAGATGGGATTTAAAGTAGCAGCTTTATGTATTGTTTAAACTGTTCAAGCTTTGTGCAATGCAAAGCTTATCAAGTTCTTATAAAAAAAAAAGTTGGCCTCAGCTCAGAGCCCTCCCTCCTACACCTTCTACCTTAGGTAGTGGTTTTCGAGCCTCCATACTTATTTTGCTGGAAGATGTCCTACCTGGGACATTCTGCATCAGGAAATCATCACAGCTGGGAAGTCTGAAAGGATAAACCTTATCTCCTGTAAACTAAGCAAACTTCATCTGCTTCGTAACGTGTGGAGTTTCCTAATTCTGACCAATTTCATACGTTTTTTATTTCAATTCACCACTACTTTAAAATAACTTCACAGAAAACTTGGAACATGTCTACCAAGCACATTTTGGGAAATTAGTGGTGAAGTGTGTTTTAAACATCTTCGGGCTGCAACAGTGGTGAAAATTATATATAATGAAAATGTCATTTTATAAGGGAAGATGGGACGGTCCCACAAAGAATGTCACTACAAGGTTGTGACAAAAGATGGCAAGTTCAATTACATTTGTTCAAAAACACGAGTCAAGACTGCGTGGGCTTAAAGCAGGCTCCAACATTGGCAAACACCCTCTTAGTTGCAGGCAGGTTGTGTGGAATGTGTTGTACAGAAGGGACCTCCTTTATACATTGACCACAAAGACAGGTAGGCATGGTAAAGGATAGGTGATTGTGTGAGCACAGAATGGATCCATTTGTGTCCTGTCTGTGGCCTGCCTTACGACTCCAACTCCATCTCCAGTTGGATAAACTGTAGCTGGGCAGGCAGCAGCACTTCGGATAAGGCTCTAAGTGGTGGTTTTGGGGTTTGCACCTAGAATCCTGCTCTATAATAACTTTTCTGTTTGATGCTGCTTGCATGGTACCTCTCATTTGGATGATACAGAGTCGTTGACTTCCAGAAATGTGGGCATTCTCTACTCTTTCACATGCAGTAGACTCCTTGCATAGAATCCTCAAAGTGGCACTTTCTGTGTGGCTAACACTGCTTTGTTGAGCATATACATTTCTGAGTGGTGAATGTAGAAAGCATGTAAGCCTGCCATGGTTCGGGAAATGGAAACTATTTACTTGCAGAGGGATTGTTCGGAATTACTACAACTGCAGATAAAAGTTAAGCTTTATGTTATGAAACAGCCATATTTATATCTACACTAGAAATCAAAATCATCTCTTTAATAGAACATGGACTTCTCAGCAAGTAGGTTGTACTTTACAATGACTATACTAGCAAATGTAAACATTATTGATATGCTTTAAAAGAGAAAGTGTCAGCACTTCTCATCAAGAGCATATAGTAACCAGTAACAAGGTGGCACCATTGTTAAGCAATTTTGCAAAAAGTAATGTGGATCAGGTAACAATGGTTATACCTAGGACTTTAAAGACCAGAATGCAAGGTGATTTTTGGATCTCATGCTAAGATCCCTTAAAAAAAAAAAAATGCAAGATTGTGCTTTGAAATCACATTGGGCCAGGTGTATCGGCCAAAACATGATAAGGTATAAATTCCACTTAAAATCTGCAATTAGCATTTTTCTATGTGTACCTAGCTCTCATTTTGCTCTGTTAGGCTTCTCTTGCATTCTCTATTTACTCCCAATCTGGGTCCACACTGCCTCTTTCAACTTTTTCCCTTCCATCCCTTTCTGTTTGCTGCTGCATCTATCTTCCCATGCCTCTCTCCTGCTCCCTTTCTCATTTGTCTGTTTTTTAAAACTTTCTCTTGGCTGGGCTTGGCCATTAACAGCACTTGTCACCTTTCTTTGACCACTGCGCTTTTCTCTCTTTCCCAGTGCCAGAATCCTAACATCCTGGGGGCCTCCCGGAACTGGAAAAGTCCTCCATGATCATGGAACAAAGAAGTTAGTGCAATGTGGCCATCATACCTCTGTAGCTTGTTGGACAGGGCACCAGGCTGCCTGGATTTGGTGGGTTTTAACTGTAACTTGTTGACATCCACCAGTCTACCTTCACAGTGCGGTGGATCATCTGCAGTACTGGAAAAGAAAATGTTTCAGGTAAAAGCATTAGAAACATTTTCTTTTACAAAAAGAAAGTCAGCATGCAAGGGAAATCCTTCCCACGAGCCCCAAGTTTTTATTGTTTTGTTTTGCGCTACTGTGCAGCATGCTGTGCACACTGACATCACACAGCAAAACAAAAGGGAAAGTAGTCCACGCTAATGGAATCCTACACTTCTCCCAATAATGATAGTACCCCTCTTGTGTAGCTGAGCTATCGCCTTTGAAAGGAAAAGCTCCCTGCACTCCGTAAGGCAAAAGGAAAACATTAAGAGTTTGACTTGCAAAATCACCAGTTCAAGTGATGTGGGTTTCTGCAATTTTTAGGCCAGGCCTCCGTCAGCACCCAGGGAAATCTGCCAGGCCCAGACATTTCTGAAAATAAGGTACCTAGGGTAGTCTGGGGGTAGTGTAATTTGCATGGATTCCCATACCATTTCTTACCCAAAATGTCCTGCAATCACCAAACTTTGGCTAAATCACAGATTTCCCTTATATTTATGTGAAGGCAAATTCTGAAATCTGTGATGAATCATGAAATTCCTGACACCCAGCTTCCCCGCACTTCTCCCAATAAAGCACTACCCCAAATGTTCACCATATATTATGCATGTAGTACATTCATTACATAGTACCTCATAACAGCAATGTATTCACTATGACCATAAATTTGAAAACGATGAAGAAGAATTTCAAACGAGTCAATACATTTCAAAAGGCAGATTCATACTACAGAGATCTTAGACTACACTATGCACGAATAAAAAATGTCAGTTGATATTCTGCATAGATTTGATGCTCTGCAGTGATTTCTAGAGAGGTCAATTATAATACAAATGCTTTCAGCCTCAGATGCCCTGATTATAGTTTCCACAATATTTGGTTCAAGGAGCTGAATTCTCAAGTGTGTTGTCCATGTTAGGATTATCTAGATAATGACCCATTTGTGAAAGACTGTTCATTATAGCAGCCTTTGTGACACAGCAGGCTACACTGGGTCATTTCATATTCACACTGCTGCTAGTTAGAGTATTTACAGCCCTATGCAGCAGGCACACCAACCAAACAAACTATCTGGCTCCTGCAAGCAAAATAATGATCTCTAGAGCTGCTACATAATCTCACCAGGCTATATTTCACAATAGGCCGGTGTAGGCTGGAGCAATGCCAGTTGTGCCTGACTATTGGAAATTCTGCCCAGTACACTCGACTTAACGAAAGCACCATGCCACATTGGAATCTAGAGATTTCCTAATTGGGCATTGCTTCTGAATGACTGGTAGGCTTAGGAAGTGGAAACCACTTATGCATCAGGAATAAGAAATGTCATGACAGTTGCTGGCTTAAGAATAACATGAGTCAATGTCATGTACAGTTGGCAATATCATAACACAGCAAATTCTTGTTTGGCATACCATATGTGAACGGTGAGAAGGGAGCTCAGCTAATGCCCATTGAATTATTGGCTTCTCAGCTGTGACAGTGAACTAGTGTTGGTACTTCCTTTCATATCAGTTCCTCAGACACAACTCTGTGGTGTCTCTCGGGGGTCCATCATACCTCCCTCTATTCTGCAACATCTATTTAGCCCCCTTACCAAACCCTGATTAAAATATTCAACCTCACTTGTTACAACTATGCAGATGACACCCAAATCATTTTTAAAAATGGATGCTCTAGAAGACCTCTACCATTTAAAACTTGATGACTGCCTTTGAGCCATACACACATGAATGGTGAATAACCATCTAAAGCTATTTACTGCAGAGACAGAGCTTATGACCTATGGACAATGACAAAAATACCAGCCTACTGCCATATGGCCTAGGGAACATGAGGCCCCTCCAACAGTATCAAGAGAAAGCAGAAACTTAGGGGTAGCCATAGAGTCAGACCTATATTTGATAACACCTGATAACAGCTTAAAACAGAGTGACTTTTACACAATGAAACACTATATTGCATCCTCCTATATTGCATCCTCAATACCAACAGAAAATAACAAGCCATCCTCACACTCATGGTCTCCAAGCTTGATTATGCCAGCAGTCTATACATTGGCACACTCACATTTGTGAGTGAGCCAATCATCTGCAAAATACAACTCATCCAAAATACTAACGCAAAATTTCTTCTCTGCCTTAACCCAGGAGAACACACATCTAGTCTTGTAGTCACACCTACAGCAAGAAGGGCAATGTTCAAAGCACTTTGTATTGGTCACAGAGCCTCCACAAAAAGAACTGCCTTACCTACAAGCTCAATTCAAGCAATACAAACAAATCAGGACCCTGTGCTCCAGACTTGCACCACTTATTGTCATAGCACTTTACCATAAAAAATCCATAGGAGGCACTGCTTTCTCAGTACTAGCCACAAAGCTCTGGAACTCACTACCAGCCAGCATTTGAAGCATCCATGAGTGTACATGCTCCAGAAGACAGTCAAAAACATAGCTATTTCCAAGAAAACTACAGCAGCAAACATCCGGGCAACAGAACCTGTAAAGACAGTTTCAACTTCAAGCATAATCTTAACTTACAAACCACAGAGTAGAAACAACCCAAACAGGAATGTAGGCATGTAAGTTCATACATAACATTTCCGGCTCACACTAATGCTAATACCATAACACTCAGCGTGGGCAGCCAACTGTAACTTACACCACTTACATTCACACATGACATATTTTCTACAATCTTTCCCATCACCAGTAATGAGCAGTCAATAAACTATCCATCACCAAATGAACCGGCATGGAATACCTAAAGAGATCCGTCGTACACTGTGGGACGATCAGCGTACTTTATTCTAGTCCATGACTGCGGGTCCCAAATATCCATACACTGTGGCTGCATCTTCATACCTCACAATGACACTCAGATATGGGATGATGTTAACAATGCCCATCCCAGCAGATGTCTCCACTTATCTTTCCCTCCAACCATGCCAACTCAGGTCCACAACTATACACAACATTTCTGATTGGAAAATCCAGTGCAGTGACCAGCTAAGCAGACTATATCATAAGAAACACCATTAAGTGACAAGCAGAGCTGTTCAAAGCTGCTAGCGCACTTAAAAACCATGTACTGTGTGTCTGTGTCTCTCACACCTCATCATCCACCACACTGCTACGTGCTGCATCTCATAACACAATAACCTAATTTCGGTGGTCATCATGGACAACATGGCAACACCTCCCACATAGTATCAAAAAAACAAACATAACTCACTTCTTACCACACACCACCCTTTATGGTTTAACTTGCTGCCCATGTAGATAAGTGGTTTAGTGCCACACATAAGGGTAGTAAGCACTATACATATTGGCAATACAATAAAATACATGCAATATTTCTCATTTGTGCACCACCAAGAATTGTTTTGACCTTATTAAAATCTTTGTTTCCTCACACAAGAAATATTAAATAAATGGTGTTTTATTTTCGTTTTCATTACTGCTGGTATATGTTGAAATATCTGTACAGTTCATTTACAGATATTTTAAGTTTTTGTGAGTCCGAAACAAATTGACATCTTACAGTATTTTTTTCACACTTCCTGTATGCAAGGCTAATGGATTTTGCAGCTGCAGCGTTTTGTGCATACTTTCAATTTTGCCTCATTTATCACATAATCCATCATCTGCTGCATGGTCTGCAGATTTTTAGCAAAAAACACATTTTGTTTCTAGCTCAAACCAATCAAAAGTTACAAAAAACATTGAAACATATGCTGTCGCGCAGTGGTAGGTCCTTCCCAAATGTGAACTGGTCACCTTTCAGTTACCTACAGCTGTATATAGCAAAATAATGAAGAGATACTATCACAATATGTGTGGTATTAAGCCACATAATTAATTTTCATTGCCACATAATTTATTCAACATTGTCGCATAATTTAAGCATCCCTTGCTGCATAATTTAAGTGGCCCTGTCTGTACCTCAGCAAGATTGTCACATAGTTTACTTTACAAAATCCTCTCACTTTGAAGTCAAAGAAAGAAAGAAAAGCAAACAACATAACATAAAAAGAATAAGCAACAGTTTGTCAGAAAACATAGCCTGACATTTACCCTGTCTTGGAACACGCATCAAATGTGACAAAATAAAAACTAAATTTAAAGGCATTAATATTTCTCACTCACCTTTTGAACTCCCGCACCTCTAAATATTGTGCCAGCTTCCTCAGTCATTTGGGGTGGGGGGAGCAAAGTTTATTTTAGGCTTGCCACCTCCCTGTGGCTACAGCCCTAGTCTGCAGCAGAATAGCTATGGTGGAAAATACACCTAGTAGATAATGCTCGTTAGCAGAGTCACTGGAATCATGCGGCAGAGTAGGGCCAAATTATGTGGCAGGGTTGAGTAAATTATGCGGCAAGAAAAGGCAAATTATGCAGCACATTTTGGAATAGTATTATTCCATTATTTTGTCATTTTTAAACTTGGTAAAAGTGTCTGGGCATTGGTTCAACCTAATTAGTACCAATTTAACACCCAAATGTAGCAATAAGCAATAGAAAGTTGACCACTCCAGCTTTGCAAAAGGCCTTCCACTGTGCAGCAACACGTGGTGCTGCATTTTCAGTAACTTTTTATCTATTTAAGATAAAAACTGTTTTTTTGTTGTTGTTGAAATCTGCAGATTATGCAGCAGATGATGGATTATGTAGCAAATGCAGCAAATCTACACTAATGCGAAAATCGCCGCTGCTGCACAATTGCATATTTCCAGTGGCCCTGGTTGCTAGATATAAACCAAAGACCAATCACCATAGTCTAGCTGTAGTCCTACAAAGACATGAATAGCAAATGTGCACAAGCCATGGACCTCTTTGCCCTTTGCCGTATTGCACCGCGCTATTGATCTTTGCTATGAAGGACAAGATTTTGAAAAGTGAGCGAAGCTCTACAGAGGAGGAGGCAGATTTTACAGATAACTATTTTGTGGCACATCTCAGTGAGCCCATTTGTCTGTCTCTACACAGCTTCTGGCTGCTGAGAAGCAGGCAATCTCCCAGTGCAGCAGAATTTCTGTAGTGCTTTGCTTCCACGGAATGAACAAGGTCCCAAACCTCTTTCTGATTATTCAAATAAGTAGCTACTCTGATGTTCATGGTCTGAAACAAATGTTAATTGAAGTGACATCTATAAGTAGGGTGTTTAGGTGATGTGTGAAAGATCCAGAAATTTGCTGTAGGCTGTTTGTGGTAACATGTAGGAGGGTCTCACACATGAAGTGATGTGCAAAGGGAGTTTGAGTGCCAGGTTCACACACAACATAGACACAAATATCTTGCCTGTAGCCTGAGAGCCAGATGGGTCCTTATTATAGGAATAAAATAGGGCTTCATTTCTTCACTGAATCCTAGAAGCCTGTTGATGATACTTACTCTCTTTGGGCGCGTGCTCGGGAGCTTTTTTCAAAAGGGCAGAATTATCAGGAGTGGATTTTCTCTTTCTTGACCAGATATACGTGAAAGATCAGGGCTTGCCTGACTTCATGCAGTTTTGCAAGGGGAAGAAAACTCTTACACACTACTGTTTAGCTTGTTGCCACCCAGACCTTTTTAGAGCATCAATAGCATATGGGTTTGGTACTGCCTAGGCTTCAGCATCATCATTTAAATAATGAAACCAGCAAATGTGGGTTTGAAAAAGAAGGGGTTGAATACCTTGGATTTAGAATAAGTGCATCTGGTTTGTCAATGGGTCTGGCCATCTAATGCAAACATTTAAAAAACTCTATGTTTCCCTCAATTCACAAATTTCTATTAGAGTTTACCAGAAACTTTACAGAAAGGACTGGTCACGTTCCTCAGATCATAAAGAAGGGGAATTTGCTGGGATGATCTGGCTGAAAGAACCTTTAATGTATTGAAAAAAGATGTTTATATAGAACCCTATACTATGCCATCCACATACTTCAAATAGTTTATTTTGGAGAAAGATGAGACTGAGATAGTGGTGGGAGCAGTTTTGCTTCAGAAACAGGAAAATTATATAAAATATATCTCTTTGATCACCTATTTTTTTAACTTTGGTGTTATATATTTATTATGTATAGATCTTGATTTTATTGTTTTAAATTATTGCTTTGATGGTTATTTAGACCGAATAAAGCTTGTTTGAACTAGTGTCAAATCTTGTGAACTATATAAAATGTGCATGAAAGAGTGAGCTCCGATGAGGATGGCGTGTGGTGAATAGGGCCATTTCTTGATGGGCTCCAAAGAACCTTTTGAAATTCATGTGGGCCATCAGAATTTGCAATGTTTGCGAACCATTGAGTGCAGGAGCAGTCAAGCATTACGGGTATTTTTCTTTGCACACTATGATTTTAACATCACGTTCATTCTTGGTTCAAAGAACGTGTCCCCAATCTACGCTAACTTCTAACAGTCTGTGGAATGGTTAACTCATTTTGGAAAGAGTAAAGACTGCACAAGAACAATTGAACCTAAATGTTTTGGAAGATCTTCATGTAAAGGGTCCCTTAGTTAAACAAAATGAGCTATATTTTAGACAAGAAGTGATTTTTATTCCAAATAGGAATCTACAAATTAAAGTTATGATGTTTCGCAAATTCCCATGTTTACTGTCTTAAGGTAGTTAAGACCACTTTGCATTTTGCTTTTACAGATGCTTTGGTCGCTAACTGTTCATTGTGAGGAATAAGAGTATGTTGTTGCCTGTCCCTTTTGTGCTATAGAAAATTCCTTGCATTGCAAGCCTTTGGATGTTTACAGCCCTTACTGGTGGCCCATGAACCACAGGATATGATTTTGACAGATTTGATTACTGATGTTCCACCCTCTGAAGTTTATTGTGTGGTAATGGTGATGAGAGGCAGTTTTTCGAAGATGGTCCATTTGTCTGTTTCAAAAGTTGCCCATAAGTCAAGAAAGGGACCAGTGACTTCTGACAAATATATTTCATCTTCATGGAAGACCTCATACAATATTTTTTGGGAGAGGCACTCAGAATCTGTCAGGTTTTTGGTAAAACTACATGATAGATATTGGTAATTGAACACGCCCTGTCTTTTGGTTGTCATCCTCTGTCTAATGGACACACGGCGCAAACTAATCAGAATTTGGACTAATGTTTACAGCATTATTGTAATACCCCTCAAGATGATTGGGTTCTTATCTTTCAATGACAACATTTTCTTACAAAAATACAATTTATAATTCTCCAATGGTATAGCCATTCTTTGGCTTGCAAGGATTCCATCTGAGAGCTTTCCATCTCCTCCTTAAGTTCATCCTTTAATTCTTGCAGCAACAGAATTCGTGAGTCAAATGAAGAGCCAGCGACAACTTGCTTCAAAATGTTTACATCATGCTAAAATCATGATGACGTATGCTGACAAATCAAGATCAAGTTCTAACTCCTTTTGTCCGGCAAAAAAGGTTTGTTTGTCTGCTAGTTTTCTTCCAGTTCATACTTTGCCAGTGGAGTTTCAACCAAAGTTTTTTGGGCCATTTACAATTATTCATCATGTTAACCCGGTGGCATTTCGATTGAAGTTACTTCATACTTGAACGATTCATCCTGGCTTTCATTCTCATCATCGCCTTCATCTGAAGTCCACGATAATGGGGATAGGACAATCCGAATATGATGTTCAAGAGATTTGTGATTCCCAAAAAGTCTGAAGAAAATTTTTGTTTCTGATATTGGGGAGGGCTCCCCCTGAATGAGTGCTCTTGAGACAATGCACCTTCGGTTCATGGTCCTGTATCAGTCCTTAATTTTCCCAAAAACAACTGTTAAGCTGAATGGGACTATACTATCACATTTGTGCCAAGAACTAAGCAAATGTTCAGTGCTTACGCAAGTTCATGCAATTTTGAACATGGAAAACATTCTATGCCCTACTGTTCAGTGCTTGCTGCATGTCACTCCTTGTTGAGAGCGGGGCCGTCCGATCATCAGAGTCGCTCCAGCGCCTCGTATCAGCACATGGGGCAGAATGTAGTGAGTAAGGTAGGTTTGCAGAAAGCTCAATGGTGCACAGAGTGTCAAACTTGGGTTTCTATGGGGAAACACAGACAGCATGGGCTCCCAGTCCAGGGTATAGTTTGACCATAAAGAGTGCGTGATCCAATTTGGTGGCCTCTTCGTTGGATCAGAATCCTCTCTGTTTGTTTGAGATGTATTTGTGATTGTTTATGGAAGATACAAACTGCAAAAATGGTGCTTTTTCAAATGAGTTTACTTAGGAATGGACTGTTTTATTGCTGGGTTAGACTGGTCACGTCCCTTTTCTTTAGGATGGTTATAATGTAAGCTATTTTAAGGTCGCTTAGGAACTCAGTGGGGAGAGGAGATGATCATTCTGTCCAGTAAGGCAATAGTTGACTCCTTTTTTGTGTTTATTTATTTGTGCTTATGTATTACTGCTGTACGAGGTATTGACGTGATCATTATGACATTACAAAAAATACATGAGCCATAAAAAGAATGCTTTTAAATATGTAGCATGAAACAGGATTTGCTGCCCACCCAGCAAAATGTATAGCTTTGATTAGTTTATTGTCTTTCTTTTATATTAGCAAGTTGTTGCAGTGCAGTTGTTTTTTGTTGGTGGCATGATGAGGCGAGGATTGTAATGAGAGGCTGTTATTGTCTGTTTTTATGAGAAACTGAGTTTCAAAGCTAATCAAGACTATCAGCTTTTTAGATGAAGTGTTTTGTGAAGGTGTTGTGTGTTCCTGAGTGAGGTTAAGGGCAGGTTGGGTTATGGAATTCAGGGGCTATTTTAAAGAGCTCTTTAGTTGAGCATGTAGCATCTAAAATGCAATGAGAGTAGGGAGCTACCTTAGCTTTCTTCATGGATGTACTGGAGATTCTGCACTATCACTGAAGCTGATTTTCAATGTTGCAATTTCACATTTTCCTTAATTGCTTCTCATTTAAAATGTATGTCTTTGCTGAACCATCTGACTGTCAAGAATTATAGGGTGAGATTGTTGAGTCGAAAAGAAAAGGTATTGTGATCTGGGGTTGATGAGGCTGTAAAAGAAAGCGGCACATAGAGTGAGGAGAGAGGAGATTACGGAAGGCAGGACAGTGGCCGCTGGGGCACAGAGACATTTTGCCAGACTTCCAGGTCAGAGTAGCCACACGTCCAATCATAGCAAGGCATAGACAGTAGGTTCTTCTGAAAAAACCTACAAAGCAGCAGTGGAGGTGGCCATTTGCCTCTCAACTGCTCAGATGTATGGTTCCTTGAGTATTAGTTCACCCAGCATTTTCCCTATCAGCACCTTTGTTGTTTTTCCTTCCTTCCCTGTTTCTACTCCTTGCTTCAGTCGTCATTGTGTTTGTGCTCACCTACACCTTATGACAGAGCTGGATTCTGTATATACTCTTTGCTGATGCCTGATCCAATACTGGCATCACCTACTTGGGATTCTCTTGTCTTGGCGTTCTCCACCATTACAATGTCATCAGCTCCGGTCATCTAGGTTCGCTGAACTGTGGGAGGGATACCCAGTACTCCTTTGTCCCTGTACAAGTGTGGCTCTTGCAAGAGCTGCTAAGTCATGGGCATGAGCATTTTGTTAAAGGGGACAGAAGTCATTTCTGATTCTGATCTTTCCTTTAAATAGGATTTCCTTGTCACGCTTCGAGGGGGTGCATCTTGGCCTGACATGAGTTACCTGTTAAACTTTCACCTGTCTGAGAAGCCTTGCTCATCCCAGGGGGACAATACTTTTTAATCCCTCTCTCTCAATCCCATAACCCCATTTTCCCAATTAGAGAGCAGTGGCTTCCAAGTCATATTCTTAACTAATGATCACATATGCTCTTTTAATACAGAGGATTGGAGATTATCATCAGGATCCTACACCTCGGTCCTCGGTCCCTATAACCACACAAGGTCCTCACACTGGCCTTCTGATGATGGTCGCGAAGGGAACCACTGTGACAAGAGCTTCTTTTATCCATTTGTGCAATTGTTTTAAGAATATTGCTTTGTCTAGTGGAAAAGAAACAATGATTTTTGTCTTGGCAAGAGTTTATCCAGGGGCTAATAGACGTATTTATGATAGGAACTACTGGTGGCCAAGTGGCTTTGATGATTGGTGCAATGATTGGTCTGGTGATTGCTCTGGCCACTGTGGTAGTACAGCAAGGCATAACTGTTGATTCATGTAGCAGCTCCTGAAGGCAGAGTGCTAATCTAACTACATTATTTAGGATTGGTGAGGCATAGTAGAGTGTGTTAGATAGAGTAGGAGGAGTGTGGGGAGTACATTGATGACAGAAGACGTATTTATGGTAAGAACTACTGGTGATGAAGTGGCCATAGGAGGTTTGCATTTGATGATGTGGTGATTGTTCTAGACAGTGGTTTGTTTCCAGAGGATGAAATTACTTTTTTGAGACTAATATTGCATTGAGAATATGGCCTTCTGAATGTGTTGGTCCAGTGACTAGCTGATGCAAGTCAAGGGGGCCTATTTGCATATGCATACTGTATTTTGTAGTTTAGTAGTACTACTAACATACTATAGAATTATTTTCACAATCCTATGTGCAGATATTCTGCCTCTGCTTCCCCTATCTTTTTCTGCGCAGAGCTTTCTGCCTTGACTGCGGAAGCTCCACACATGGAAGTAAACATTTTAGTCGTAAATGTGGGGGGACAAAGAGGAGTGACCGGAAAATAGAGAATACTCACTACTAAAGGGGATTGGTTAAGAGAGTGGTAAGGAGAGGTCACGGAGGGCTAGGGAGAGGCTCAGGGAGGGACGTACTCTGTCCACAAAACAGCAAGCCAATTCCTTCTCACAAAATGCAATTCTAAAGTTACTACAGCCAAAAAGGACCCAAAACAGTTGTAAATGTACTCCAGCTCAGAGATGGAATACGTCCAGCAGCACACATGACCATCCACTGGTACTGCAACACTCTCCTTTAGAATATAATGAGGGCAGCGACCTAAATTAAGAACACATAGGGAATAATGTTAAATTAAATTAAATTGTTTACAGTTGTTAAATATTTAAAAAAAGGTAATGTAATGTTACAAACACTATCTAAAACTGAAATATATTTTTATTTTAATGTAACACATTTAATAACCTTTTATTAATTTAAAATGGAACACAACATTTATTTTTATTAAAATATAAATTAATTTAAATTAATTATATACCTCATTTTTAATAATTATTAAAACATAATATAAATATACATCTTTTTACCATAAGTGGCCTTTTCTATAAATTAAACTTCAGGAAAATCATTTTAATTTAATACATTCAAAATAATTAAATTTGACATTAAGTTATTAATGCTACAACTTTTTTTTATTTTGCTTTACATTTAAAATAGGTATATGCAATCAATTTATATTAATATTAAACATAAAATATTTGTACTACGTTTTTCAAGTTTAATAAACTTTTTTACTTTTTCCAATAATTTACAATGGAAGAGCTCCTACACAGGGGAGGAGATCTCTTTATGGTACAGAGTAGGGAGGAGGGTGGAGACATGTAAGTCAACACCTTTGAATAATTTTACACCCGTAAATGGTAAATATCCAAAAGAAGTAAAGTTACTCAAAAGTGTTAGAATAAACTTAGACATATAGATTTGTTCTTGTGTAAGTTTACCTTTGCTAAAGGTTCAATGAAGAGAGCAAAAAGAATACGGGATAGGGGACAACCTTGACAGGTCCCGCGCTGAACTTGAAGTTGACCAATACAGGCGGAGTTAATTATAATATTGGCCTGAGAGCCTTGATACAGACTTTGAATTAGTGCAGAGATCTGGGAGGGCACCTTATATCTGGACAGTATTTCAAACAGTGTGTCCCATACGACTAAATCAAACGCCTTTTCCGCGTCTAATAAGAGAATGATGGCAGAGATTTTATTAGAAGCAAAATAGTTGAGAGCCTCAGCTAACTAATGTGTGTTAGATTCAAGTTGCCGACCAGCAATAAACCCATTCTGATCAGGGTGCACCAGTTTAGTAACAACCCTATTGAGCCTGTTGGCCAGAGGTTTGGTGATGATTTTATAATCTGTATTTACCAAAGAGATTGGACAATATGCATTAGGATCTTTCTTGTCCTTGTTTTTTTAGGAAAGCTGACCACATTCCCAGGATACCAAGAGTTGGGGATCGGCTTACCCTTCAGCAAACCATTAATTAAAGACAGAAATTTGTCTATAAATATATCAATGAAGCTTTTGTAAAATTCAGCCGAGAAGCCTTCAGGTCCACAGGCCTTCCCCATGGGGAGATTCTTAACAACCTCAAGAAGTTCCGACTTTGTAAATGGCTGCCATAGAGCCTCACTATCTTCATCCGCAAAAGTAGGGATGTCTAAATCCCGCAAAAAATCCCTAATAGCCGCATGATCAATATCCTGGGTTTCGCTATAAACTCGCCTATAGTGTTCTAACATAATTTTTTCCACATCTCTGGGGTCTGTATACCTATTCCGGATATAGAACACCTCAATGCGTGTATCCTATTATTAGCAAATTGATCTCGAGCTTGCCAGGCCAAGAATTTACCTGTAAAATTACTCTCTTCATATGCTTTCTGTCTATTAGTCTGATATCCTATGTCGACCCTCTTGAGGAAACTTTCAGACAAAGCCCGTTTAGCTAATTCAAAAGCGTTTCTATTATTTTCCGTGGGAGCCTGCACATAGATAGCCAAACTCCTCTGTACTGCTACTTCCAATGCCCTAGCCTGCCGTCTTTGATAGGATTTATCTGCTGCCCCCTTGGCAATTACTAAACCCCTGAAAAAGGCCTTAAATGCGTTCCAGACCATGGCTGGAGTAGAAGACCCCCGATTACTTTAGAAGAATTTATTATTTTCGACTTTGGAGACCTGTACCCAACCCTTCTCATGAAGAAGCTTCTGATTGAACACCCACCTTCTAGGTTGGGGCGTAGAATGGTCTGGTGGAAGGGATATTTCCAATGCTGGGGTGGCATGGTCAGATAAGTCAGAATGCCTCACTGATTGATTCTTAAAGCGCAATAATTTTGATATTTAAAAAAAAAGTAAATGCAAGAAGCGCTTTCGAACCGGCTGGAAACGCACGTGTACTCTCTCCTTTGGAGCACTTATTCTCCAAGGATCACATAGCATCAACACTTTGATGTAGTCTTTAAAGATCTTAGCGACTTTAGGTTTGTGTTGTTTTTTACCTTTAACGGTAGAATCCAAAAATGGATTCTGCAAAAAATTAAAATCCCCACCAATAATAATGTTGCCTGAAAGTTGCAGCAGGGATTGAAAGAGTTCCAGATAAGGGCCTGGATCATCTATCAGGGGTGCATAAAAACTGACAAAAATAAATCTCTCTTTAACAATTAGGCAATGTACCCAGCACCATCGCCCAGCAGGGTCGGCAAGAAAATCGAGTACCCGAGCTCCAAGATTCTTAGCTAAAAAAAACTGCTACACCTCTATGAGCAGCTGGAGCTGCGGCAACAGCCTTAAAATCAGGCGAGCTTTTAAACATATTGAAGTCCACTACTTTTTTAACAGGGATATGAGTTTCTTGTAATAGGATAACAGACGGGTACAGAGCATTTACCCTATCCTCGATAACAGCCCTTTTTCTGCGATTGTTTAACCCATTAACATTCCAGGAAACTATTTTTAATGTGGAGTTTAACCTTGCCATTACCTTTTTAAAAAGAATTGCCTAAATATTAAGTGATCAGGAACCACCAAAATGCGTGAGCCGAGGTCTGGATCAGATGACATTATCCGCACCAGAGACTTAGTAATTCTACATTGTAAATACCTATATTTTAGTTAAGTCTGAAAATAAAGGATCTTGTAACCCTAGCCCCCTCCCCCACCCCTCTCCCTACACCCCTACACTATCCCTTGGGTGGCCGACACCTCGGCCCTCCCGTCTGGGCGATCCGGGGCCACCCCCCACCCCTTGACTCCCTTCTTCCCTAATCAGGTACCTTGCCATGGCACCCTAATGCCATTGATTACAGAGAACTGGACAGTAAGTGCCATAATAATAACGCTAAACGTGACGAAATCCTCCCTTCCCGGAAAAGTCTCAACCCTCTTAGTACCTGATGCATGCTCCTTCTTTCATACACATTTTGAATTTTAGTTCAAGTTTTCCCCTCCCCGACCTCCCCCTGCGATCTATCAAAATTCTGAATTGAGTGCAAGAGTTTTAGCAGCTTCCACCGTGTGGATCAAATTAGAGTGTCCCTGAAAAAAACCTTTTAATTTAGATTGTTGCACGAGTCCAGCCGGAGCCCCGGCTTTTTGGGATTAAAATCAGACAGAATAATAGGATTCATCCCCTGCTGAAGTCAATGGGGAAGATCAAACTCTACGCTGATGATATTATTATGTTTTTAGATGAAGACCGATCCTCCCCGGAGGAGTGTTCACTGAATTTCAGCAAATTGGGGGCTATAAGATTAATATGAGTAAAACCAATATTATTCTTTCTGGCTCTTCTTCTGTTAAACTGCTCCCTGAACTAAAGCATTGTGTAAATAATAGGCCAAAGAGATATCTAGAGATTCATTTTTCATCCGAAATAGGAGATTTGTACGATCTCAATTATGTACCTTTACGTTTGAAAACCCAGGCCGTGCTGGCACGCTGGGGGTCCCTCCCCCTTTCTATCCTTGGACGAATTGCACTGATTAAAATGTCTAGATTACCATTATTAAATTTTTTGTTTTCGGTCATTCCCTGTGTATTAACATCCTAATTTTTTAAGAAAATAGAGTCTATGTTCGGCTCATTTATTTTGCAAAACCTCAAGGCGCGGTCTGCTTTAAGTACAGTATATGCTGATAGAGAAAAAGGAGGTTTGGCATTACCAAATTTTAAAGATTACTATTTCGCTTTTTTTGCACATTATTTGACTCATTATAAAGCTAATCAAATTACAGGTGGCCCACCCATCACAGATTTTCGCGACTTAGTCTGCAAAGAACACGATATTCCGAATACTGCATTATTGGCGAAATCTCCCCAAAAAGTTTGATACAAGGTTCTTAAATGGTTGTTTAAAAAGAAATCGAATTTTTTTAGAAGATATTCAATCCCATATTTGCATCTTCTTACTCCCCTCACACATTTTGTGTTGCGCTCGGGTCTTCAGCTCGATTCTGAGACAGTAAGGAGATGGGAGTCTGCAGGATTTAGTAAAATCGGGGATTTTCGTATTAATGATGATTGGGCTACCCTTTCAAATATTATGTCGGCTGTTCAAAATGATTTCCTTCTGGGAGGCTCTTATAGTATGATGCTCCATAGTTTGAGAGATCTGGATATCGATTCAATTATTAATATGCAGGTGGTAGTTTCCGAACTGGTGACCCCCTCTGGGACAAGGCGTGTGGGGGCATGGAGAAGGCTGCTTCTTGAACAGAATAAGACTGATCTCTGGGCAAAGGCGGCGAGGAAATGGGCTCGTCAAGAGGATCTTGACCTCTCAAGAGAGTGCTGGGAAAAGATTAATTATTTAAATTTTTCAGTTCTCAGAGGTGCGAATTGGCATCGCATTATATTTTTTAGTAAATGGCTATTATATCGTACCCCACAAGCCTTGTCCCGAGTTGTGTTCAGTTGCCCTGATCTCTGTTTTTGTTTTAAGGCATTAGGGGTGGCGGGCTGGATACATGTGACCGGTACATGTCGCCTAATTCAGGATTAATGGGATGAACTGTCTAAGATATTAACAACTATTGCTCAGATCCCTATAATCCCTACGGTTTGGTTGATGGGCATGGGCTACGACCCTGGGCAAGGCTCCCACCTCGGTGGGAAAAGTTAGTTTTTATAGCCACTGCGGTTGCCAGATCTCTTCTATTAAGAAATTGTCATTCCAATCTAACTCCCATCCCTCAAGAATGGTTGAGTAAAATGCTACAGGTCAGAAATCAGGAAATGAGGTATGCCAGGAGAGTGGGCGGCGGCAAAAAGTTTTCACAGATTTGGGGGGATTTTTTTTCTAGATAAGGGTATATAATTATGCGTAAAAAGAAGGGGGGCTCTCTTCTCTCCCCTTTTTTCCCCAGTCACTTACCCCGATTGTTTGTAGCTGGAGCTGTCCTATTAGAAATTCCAGGGGGAGAATGTTTAAGAGAAATAGTATGGAATTGTAATTCTTTTTTCCTCTGTTATTTTCGTTGGATCTTGATAAAAAAAAAAAAAAAAAAGAAGAATAAAAAAAAAACCTTTGCGAAAAGGCCCCAAAGTTTTCAGGGTTGGCAAAGAGAAATGGAAGCTGATGTAGTGCCAGTTTGTTGAAACAGCTGTTGAGATCTCCCCAGGTACAGGGATTTGGTTGCCCCACATTTGGGAGCTACAGCCATTAGTTTTCCTTAACCGCCGAAGGAGACTGCTACCTTTGTGTACAAAAGAAAAACAGACAGGTATTTCCCATCCCCATCCTCTGAGATGTACTTATAGACATGAAGGGGTGTTTGAAATCTGATAGATATGCCACAGAATCTCTTGTCTTTATGGGAGAAAGATTGTGGGGCACCACACTGAACAGCCAGAATAAGCACACATACACACCTTGGAATTTTATAATAATTACTATTTATTATGTCCTTCTCGTCTGCAGGTCATGTAAGAATGGCCATCACAATAATGAATAATTCATCAATAACAAATATTATCAGACTGAATAAATGATCAGGGGCGGGTCCTCCACTAAGACGGAGGAGCGTCGCCCCGCTGCTTTCAAGCAGAAGGGGAAGGGAAAATAAAATGATAATAACAAAGAGTTATTATCATTTATTTTTCCTGGGAGCGGGTTAGGGCGAGGAGGGCTGGGCTGGAGGGGGCTGGATGACTGCGAGTTTAAAGTGCATAATAAGTGTGAATGTCTGTTTGGCTGGCCCTGTCAGGCCATGTGCCCTTACATCTCCACCCGGTTGTATTTCACAGCCGGGTGGAGAAAGTGCACACACCTTCACTCCCTCTGTGAGTGCCAAAGCAGGGTGCACACACCAATCATGATGCTGCTGTCATGCTGCTGACAGCAGTGTTGTGATAGGCTGGGAGCCTGTGTGCAGTGCAGCCGGGAAGAGGACGGAGGAGATGCGAACGTGTCTCAGAAACAGGTGTTTTTTTTGTTGTTTATGTATTTTGTTTTCTATAGATGGATGGAGGGACTGATGGGAAGAAGGTGTATGATGGAGAAATATATGGATGAAGGAACTGATGGATGGAGAGGAGGATGGAAGGATGGATGAGGAAAAGGATGGGTGAATAGATGATGGATCGATAAAAAGATGGATGAAAAGAAGGATGACTATATGGAGGTAAATGACAGAGTGATGGATGGAAGATGTACTGGCTGATGGATGGAGAGGAAGACGAATGGATGGCAAGAAGGACGGGTGGATAATGGATGAAAGAAGGAAGAAAGAAGACAGATATGGAGAGAAGGAAGGATGGCTGACAATAAAGTAAGAAGAGTGAATGAAAGTGGATTCATTTGGTGGAAAGAGACAAAAAAGATGGATCATGAGGAATTGATGTCAAGATGGAAGGATGGATGAGGGATAAAAAAATGAAGGAATGAAAAAGACAAAGGAAGATGGAGAGAAGGAAGGATAAAAAGAAAGAGAAATAGAGAGAAGTCTGGATGAATGGAAAAGGATCGACAGTAGGGCAAAAGATTAAAAGAAGGATGGAAACAATGAAAGAAGGAAAATTAATCATTTTCTCAGAAAGAGCAATCTTCTAAACGACTGCCGGGTATGCTTACCTAGCCCGCTTGCTTAGTGCTGTTTGGGACATGGGTCAAATTGGGGAGGGGGTATGTTATCTTTCTCGGACCATCCTGGACCACCATGAAGAGCCCTGACAAAGCTAAACTGTGTAGTGGTGTCAACAGATGAGAAGGAAGGAGGTGGAAAAATTTGAGGGGGGTGATCAACGAAGAAGTAATGATTGCCATTCCCAGTCTGAGTATGCTTTAATGCTGGAGGTCAGAAATGTATGTCTGTATGCCACTGCAAGACCCCTGTCACTATTTTTTCAGGTGGTTTCTGAAAAAGGTTAGGTACCTCTCTGGGATTTCTTCCTATTATATGGGGGCAGCATCATCTCCTTAAGGTTTCATTTAGGAATAAGTAGTCTGAGTTGAGATCACAATGTCATAAATATGTATTCTGTTTTTGCTTAGAGCTCTGGTGGTGGTATATATGTAAGACAGGTGGTTGATTAGTTTCTCAGTAGTGCTGGTATTCGGTGGTTAGTATATAATGCTGATGGTTCCTCTTGCTGAGGAGGTAGTAGAGAGTAATGAGATTGTGTTTAGGTGAAACTGGATCATCAAATGTCATTGATGATGTTTCTAGTAATTCTGCCTACTAGTAAGGCAGCACAGATGGAACTGTTGATTTCTCTTGCCTGTTGTGCCTTAAGAATACAAATATTCTGTTGATGAGTCTAGGAATGCCTCAGTTGGAGAGTAAGTAGCATTGTGATAGTCATATTGATCCATCTGATTGATATGGCAGCAGACGTTAAATTGTTGGTTCCTCTTGCCAAGTTGTAGGCAAAGAAAAAAGATGTCGCTGTGTAAATCTCAACATCTAGCGCCGTAGATGACCAGATGGCAGCTGCATGCTCTAATGGTTGACCTGGTGGTCGTTCTGGTCGATGACTGATCCTGGCAGAGAAGAAGCCATGGATGAGAGGATAATGTGTTGGGATGGGTCCCACTGTCTGGCAGCTTAGTTCCTTAGTTGCCAGCATATTGGTTGTTTGCTTTGATGATTGGTGCAACAACTGGTCTGGTGATTGCTTTGGCCACTGTGGTAGTACAGCAAGGCATAACTGTTGATTCAAGAAGCAGCTCCTGAAGGAAGAGTGCTAATCTAACTATATTAGTTAGGATAGGTGTGGCATAGCAGAGTGTGTTAGGTAGAGTAGGAGGATTGTGGAAAGTCGCTGATGACAGAAGACAACACAGGGCAGAAGTGGAGGGATAGTGGTATAAAAGACAACAGGCACTTGGGAAAGTTCATAAACGTCTAACAAATATTTAATGCATTAACAGCACTCAGATATCAGAATATTCTAAGAGCATTTTGCCCTTTTCAATGGATCATATCCTTACCCCCTGGCCAGTTGGGGCTTCTAAAGTTAAATTCTATACATCTTGGAGCTACATTTAAACACTTGTACTCAATCCAATGACTAGAGGAAAGAACACCTGATACAACAAACTACAACTAGACTCTAATGAGAAGGTGCCAGGACCTCTCCTCCAGCACTGGGACGAATGCAAGAAGACCTTGATGAAAGATACAGGACGCTAGAGTACAAATAGTGTAACTAAATTTGCAGTTTTTGCTTCATTGTGCCAACTTCAGAACAAGGCTACACTTACAATGAAGTTGAGCTAAATGTGCATTGCACACCACAGGAAAACAAAAAGGCGGTGGATTTACAACATGTAAATGTGCAATAATGCTAATGCCATAGTGTGCTTTAAAGAAGCATGAAACCAAATTTGCAATTCTTCATTAAAATCAAAAGGTATTGGAACATTTACATCCTCAAGAACCTGATTTTCACAGTGAAGTGGAAACCTGTAACAATTTGATAGCAAAGAGCCTCATCACTTGTTTTCATTGTTACATTTTCCATCATCATTGTTAGAAATGGGGTCTCTAGTTAGCAGTCGGTTTGAACCCTGTCCAAGTAGGGACCCTCACTCTAGTCAGGATAAGGGAGATACCCGCTAAGATAACTCCTGCTCACCCCTTTAGTAGCTTGGCACGAGCAGTCAGGCTTATCTCAGAAGTAATGTGTACAGCATTTGCACATAACACACAGTAATAAGTGAAAACACTACAAAAGGACACCACACCAGTTTTAGAAAAACAGCCAATATTTATCTATATAAAACAAGACCAAATACGATAAAAAATCCAACATACAGTACTAAAAATATGAATGCTGCAAGATGTACTTAACAATACAGTTCCTTGAAGTCGATAACTCCACCTGGGGCTATCACTGCATCGTGAACAACAAAACCAAAAGTTCAGGCTGACCTCGGCGTCGCGGGCCAGCTGCGGTGTCGGGAAGACCCACAAACAGTACCTTGGATTCGCAGGGCGTCGTGATCCTCGCTGTGAGCTCCGGAGAGCGGCGTCGCTGGCGTCGGTTCCGGAGTCGGTGCAGGAGTCGTTGGGCCCTTGAAGTCACGCACCTCGGGGATCGAACTCCGTGCTGATGAAATCAGGTGCGCTGGCGTTGATGGCGTCGGGGCTGCGGTGCGAAGCGGGACGATGCGACGTGCAGTGCCCACAGGTCACGGTGCAGGCAGTGGCTTGGGGACGGCGTCCAGTGGCGTCGGTGAGACCAGGGCTGTGGTGTGAAGCGGGGCAGTGCAATGTGCGGTGTCCACAGGTCAGGGTGCAGGCAGCGTCGTCGTCGTTGCAGAAGCGCTGTCGTCAGTAGGCCCAAGCCAGCGGTGTGGGATGGGACGGTGCTTCGTGACCCTGACGAGCGGTGTCCACAGGATGCCTGGTGACGACACTGGAGTCGATGGTGCTGGCGTCAGTGGACCAGGGCTGCGGTGCGGGATGGGACGGTGCTTCGTGCTCCTCACAAGCGGTGTCCACAGGCCACGGTGCAGGCAGCGGCGCCGGTGTCAGCAGGAGCGACGTCGTCGGGGATGCCCAGGCTGCGGTGTGAGCAGGTGATGCTGGAGTGCAGGACCCACAGGTGGCGGTGCGAGCAGCAGCACGGTGAAGTCGTCCGATGACTGCGTCGGTGAGACCGGGGTCGCAGTGCGAAGCGGGGCAATGCGACTCCGTGCGGCGGCAGGTCACGGTGCAGACCAGCGGTGTCGTTGGCGGCGTCGCTGTGGTTTCTCCTCTTGAACAGCACAAAATGCACAGTTCCCAGTGCTGCAGGTCGAGGAAGCTGAAGTCTTTGGTGTCCCTGAGACTTCCAACAGGAGGCAAGCTCTACTCCAAGCCCTTGGAGAACTCTCTCAAGCAGGACACACAGCAAAGTTCCCCCTCTGCACTCTTTTAAGGCAGAAGCAGCAACTGCAGGCCAGTCCAGCAAAGCAATACAGCAAAGGGACAGTACTTCACCTCCAGCTCTTCAGCTCTTCTCCTTGGCAAAAGTCCCTCTTGATTCCAGATAGATTCTAAAAGTCTGGGGTTTTGGGTCTGCTTCTTATACCCGGTTCCGCCTTTGAAGTTTGCAAACTTCAAAGCAAAGTCTCAAGTGTTTGCAAGATCCTTCCTTGTCCAGGCCAGGCCCCAGACACTCACCAGGGGGTCAGAGACAGCATTGTGTGAGGACAGGCACAGTCCTTTCAGGTGTGAGTGACCACTCCTCCGCTCCCCTCCAGCACAGATGGCTAATCAAGATATGCAGGCTACACCCCAGCCCCCTTTGTGTCACTGTCTAGAGGAGAGGTGTGAACAGTCCAGATGTCAAACTGACCCAGACAGGGAATCCACAAACAGGCAGAGTCACAGAATGGATTAAGCAAGAAAATGCCTACTTTCTAAAAGTGGCATTTTCAGACGCATAATCTTAAAATCAACTTTACTAAAAGATGTATTTTTAAATTTTGAGCTCAGAGACCCCAAACTCCACATGTCCCTCCGCTCCCAAAGGGAATCTACACTTTAATCAGATTTAAAGGTAGCCCCCATGTTAACCTATGAGAGGGACAGGCCTTGCAACAGTGAAAAACGAATTTAGCAATATTTCACTGTCAGGACATATAAAACACTTTACTATATGTCCTACCTTAACCATACACTGCCCCCTGCCCTTGGGGCTACCTAGGGCCTACCTTAGGGGTGCCTTACATGTAAGAAAAGGGAAGGTTTAGGCCTGGCAAGTGGGTACAATTGCCAAGTCGAAGTTACAGTCAAAACTGCACACACAGACACTGCAGTGGCAGGTCTGAGACATGATTACAGAGCTACTTTTGTGGGTGGCACAACCAGTGCTGCAGGCCCACTAGACGCATTTGATTTACAGGCCCTGGGCACCTCTAGTGCACTTTACTAGGGACTTACCAGTAAATCAAATATGCCAATCATGGATTAATCAATCAACAGTACAATTTCTATAGGGAGCAGTTGCACTTTAGCACTGATTAGCAGTGGTAAAGTGTGCAGAGACAATAAACCAGCAAAAACAGACCTGAAAAAATAGGAGGAAGAAGGCAAAATGTTTGGGGATAACCCTGCAAAAAGGGCCATTTCCAACAATCATCCTTACCAGTATCTAGCAGATAATCATGTGCCACACTGTAGGAAGTTGGCTCTGTTTATACTATTTCAAAGTAATAAAAAGTGTGCACAGAGTCCAAGGGTTCCCCTTAGAGGTAGGATAGTGGCAAAATTAGATAATCCTAATGCTCTATTTTGTGGTAGTGTGGTCGAGCAGTAGGCTTATCAGAGGGTAGTGTTAAGCATTTGTTGTACACACACAGGCAATAAATGAGGAACACACACTCAAAGACTTACTCCAGGCCAATAGGTTTTTATATTGAAAAATATATTTTCTTAGTTTATTTTAAGAACCACAGGTTCAAGATTTACATCAAACACTTTAAATGTAAGGTACTTCACTTAGATACTTTAGGAACTTTGAATGAAAACAATATTGTGTACAGTCTTTGTAAAAATGGCAATAAGCTATTTTCAAAGTGGACACAGTGCAAACATCAACAGTTCCTGCGTGAGGTAAGTAAAGGTTAGATTAGGAGGTAAGTAAAACACTTACAAGTCTCAGTTCTGGGGCATAGGCAGCCCACCGTTGGGGGTTCAAGGCAACCCCAAAGTTACCACACCAGCAGCTCAGGGTCGGTCAGGTGCAGAGGTCAAAGAGGTGCCCAAAACACATAGGCGCCTATGGAGAACAGGGGTGCTCTGGTTCCAGTCTGCCAGCAGGTAAGTACCTGCGTCCTCGGGGGGCAGACCAGGGGGGTTTGGTAGAGCACTGGGGGGGACACAAGGTGGCACACAAAACACACCCTCAGCGGCACAGGGGCGGCCGGGTGCAGTGTGCAAAGCAGGCGCCGGGAGGGACCCGGGGGGTCACTCGAGCGGTGCAGCCAGGCACAGGGGGGGCTTCTTGGGCAGCCACCACCTGGGCTAGGCAGAGGGTCGCCTGGGGGTCACTCCAGCATCGAAGTTCGGTTTCTTCAGGTCCTGGGGGCTGCGGGTGCAGTGTTGGTTCCAGGCGTCGGGTCCCTTGTTACAGGCAGTCGCGGTCAGGGGGAGCCTCTGGATTCTCTCTGCAGGCGTCGCTGCAGGGGCTCAGGGGGGGTCATCTCTGGTTACTCACGGGCTCGCAGTCGCCGGGGAGTCCTTCTGAGGTGTTTGTTCTCTGGATCTCGAGCCGGGGGTGTCGGGTGCAGAGTGGGAAGTCTCACGCTTCCGGCGGGAAACGTGAAGTCTTTGGAAGTTGCTTCTTTGTTGCAAAGAAGTAGCTGGTTTTGAACAGGGCCGCTGTTCACAGGAGTTTCTTGGTCCTTTAGTCCAGGGCAGTCCTCTGATGCTTCAGAGGTCGCTGGTCCCTGTCAGATGCGTCGCTGGAGCAGGTTTTCGAAGTTGGAGACAGGCCGGTAGGGCTGGTGCCAAAAACAGTTGTTGTCTTCCTCCTTCTCTGCAGGCTTGTAGGTGAGCAGTCCTTCTTGTTTCTTCAGGTTGCAGGAATCTGATTTCCTGGGATCTGGGGAGCCCCTAAATACTGAATTTAGGGGTGTGTTTAGGTCTGGGATGGCAGTGGCCAATAGCTACTGGCCTTGTGGGTGGCTACACCCTCTTTGTGCCTCCTCCTTGTGGGGAGGGGGGCACATCCCTAATCCTATTGGGGGAATCCTCCAAACTCAAGATGGAGGATTTCTCAAGGCAGGGGTCACCTCAGCTCAGGACACCTTAGGGGCTGTCCTGACTGATGGGTGACTCCTCCTTGTTTTTCTCATTATCTCCTCCAGCCTTGCCGCCAAAAGTGGGGGCAGTGGCCCGAGGGGCGGGCATCTCCACTAGCTGGGATGCCCTGGGGCGCTGTAACAAAAGGGGTGAGCCTTTGAGGCTCACCGCCAGGTGTTACAGTTCCTGCAGGGGGAGGTGAGAAGCACCTCCACCCAGTACAGGCTTTGTTCCTGTCCACAGAGTGACAAAGGCACTCTCCCCATGTGGCCAGCAACATGTCTGGTGTGTAGCAGACTGGCAGGAACTGGTCAGCCTACACTAGAAGTCGGGTAGGTATTCAGGGGGCATCTCTAAGATGCCCTCTGGGTGTATGTTACAATACATTGCACACCGGCATCAGTGTGCATTTATTGTGCTGAGAAGGTTGATACCAAACTTCCCAGTTTTCAGTGTAGCCATTATGGAACTGTGGAGTTCGTGTTTGACAAACTCCCAGACCATATACTCTTATGGCTACCCTGCACTTACAATGTCTAAGGTTTGGCTTAGACACTGTAGGGGCATAGTGCTCATGCACATACGCCCTCACCTGTGGTATAGTGCACCCTGCCTTAGGGCTGTAAGGCCTGCTAGAGGGGTGACGTACCTATGCCACAGGCAGTGTGAGGTTGGCATGGCACTCTGAGGGGAGTGCCATGTCGACTTAGTCATTTTGTCCCCACCAGCACACACAAGCTGAGAGGCAGTGTGCACGTGCTGAGTGAGGGGTCCCCAGGGTGGCATAAGACATGCTGCAGCCCTTATAGACCTTCCCTGGCATCAGGGCCTTGGTACCAGGGGTACCAGTTACAAGGGACTTACCTGAGTGCCAGGGCTGTGTCAATTGTGGAGACAACGGTACAGTTTAGGGAAAGAACACTGGTGCTGGGGCTGGTTAGCAGGGTCCCAGTACACTTTCAAATCATAACTTAGCATCAGCAAAGGCAAAAGGTTAGGGGTAACCATGCCAAGGAGGCATTTCCTTACACACACCTTTATTAATGAGAGCATTTGAATGATGTACAAGCTCGGTTTAGTCAAAAAATTATTACGAAAAGAATCACTGCAATCACTGGTTCAAAAAACATTCAGTCCCCATTTCCCAAACATCCCAGATGTCCAAGAGACAATGCCACTCCTGCTTAAGTCTAAGCCACTCTAAACCTCATGTAATTCCCTTACAGTAATTTTACTTCAATCTAATTATTCTTGGATACTGATGGGGATGTTCAAGGAATAAGGGCAACATTCTGGACCTGCTATTGCATAACCTCAGCAACCTTTTGGCTACAAGGACGTAGACCAGGGCCATTCTATTATTCAATTCTGTAGGAGCTTGCTTTTGTAGGAATCCAGCCTATCGATTTCATTTCCTATAGATATGGCTGAGGCATTGTCTAAAAACATTTCATCATTGTGTCTTGTTTCTCTGATAGCCCGCCTTACTCCATAATTGGGAAAGAATTAAGAACAATCTGTCATTTCAATGTCCTCACAGCTGTTGAAGGAGATGAATGTCAGCGTGTCGGATGGTAGAAATCACATAGCCAATATAACAGATCACAGCACAGTTTTAAGGCAGCAAGTGCAATGCTTTCCTGCTGCAGATCAATTGTGCATATTCCTTTTGATATCAAAGTTTATGAAATAGCATGCAGGTGGGAAGGCAGTGTCCATGGGGGTGGGAGAGCATTTCATGATGTATGGTATCTAAAACAGTGTCACATTCACTTTGGCCTACAAAAATACCCCAGTTAGTTTTTTCTTGATGTTCACAAAACCTCTCCCATTCAGCGAATGCACGGTGAATAACATCACAACAAAGTAATTTGTGGGACTGTAATATTCTTCAAGACCTTGCCAAGACTCAGGGGTGATGCAGTCACATTCCGTCAGTTGCTGTCCATAGAAAAACAGATCAAGGCAAGTATAATTTTTGCTTTGGGGCACAACAGTCAAAGGCACCCCCCGAGACATCAGTGCAAAATAAGTGCAGATCCAGATGAAGAGAGACTAATTGTTAAGCTGTATTTCTCAAGCAACAGCAATTAGAAGTTGTTTTCATACACAGAGTGGCAGCTGCATTCAAGGAAACATACAGTACAGTGTTAGATTTCCAACAACTCCCCATTGCAGAGCAATAAGGTATGCCGCCATGAGCCAGATGCTGAGGGCAACAGTGAAAACAGCAGGGCAGACCCACGGAGAGATCCAGTGTCTGGGAGACAGTTGCTGACCAGAGTTGGCAATGATGAGGGGTGATTGGCACATCATGGCGTGGCTGTAGGGAAGCAGATAGGGTTCGGTTCACATCATCATTTATTATCAGGTAGAACTTAGCAGCGGAGATGTATGGGTTAGAAAGTAACATCATAGGGTGTCCTATAACTATCTCCTTGTGGCTCAGCACTTCTTTGGGTTGGTATGTCCCTGATGGACCGCAGAGATAGAGGCAAGGTGCACTTCAGATGGGTCTCAGAGCAGGTCTTCGCTGTCCTATTCTTAAACGTATTGTTATTTGTGCTTACCTCCCCCGCTGCCTCGAGGTGCTAAGCACAATGTAAGTGTTGACTTATTCTTAATGCTTTGTTAATCAGCTGCACTACTGTTAAAATCGAGTGTGTTTTTTGGGCAATTGAAAGCAACTTGGGATTCCAAAATGGGAGATAAAGTCCTTAAGTAAGCACTTAGCAACAGTAATGGCATCTGCTCTTGCAAAGGGATTAGCTCCCACCCACTGCCTGCAGGCAAAATATGGACCTCCCACACCCAGGGATGCTCCTCTGCCTTTTCTGTTTCCTTTCCCCACACCAGTTCCACCCTGTCTTTACCTTTGTTCCCCCTTGTGGGGATTGACCCCCCTTGCCCTTTCACATTTTAATGCATATTTTGTAATTCAAAGACATCAGTTTAAATTCTGCATTCTCTTTCTTTTGTTTTTGTGAGATGACGCAGTGATTCACGACAGTCACTAACTCCACCAGTTAATCGTTTACCCTCCAATACAAATAGTCATTAACTGTTTTCTCACATTAGGTAACAGTCTCTTCACAATAGCATCACCTACAGCTTCCTGAGCCATCTCTGTCGGACGGGCAATGTCCAACTATCTCCCAAACACATCGTTAAACCTGTCCAGATAAGATTCTTCTTTATTCTGTTGGCAATTTGAGATTTAACTCCAATCTGTTTTCACAGGGCATTGCAGTGCTGTCACAACAAGGAGCTGCCCATTGATGAAACATGACACCCATCTGGGTGTGTGAGGGCTCTTGCTTCTCAGCAGTCAGATTCCCCTGATCTGCTTGCTCAGACCCATCCCAACATGCTGCCTGTTCTATATCCGTTTCTGATTCTTTTAGAAGCTGCATACTCCACGTGTATACATTGCCTTACTGGTGGTACATAGTATGGGCAAGAGTCCATTTCAGTGGTGTCACTACATGTAGATTTTTCTGGCCCATCACTGCTACTTCATTCATACACAGTAAAAAGAAAGTGATTGCCAGCCTTGTGCTCGTAGCTCATCCCATGGAGGACGGTGGAAAACCAGAAAGCGGAGTAAAGGGTCCCTCAGTTGTTTCTCTAACTGATCTTATGGAGGGAGGAATTAAAGGTATCATACACGCTCACCCAAAGATCACCCTGCGTTTGGACGTTCTGTTGTTGTGCACCCAAAGATGCCAGGAGAGGAACCTCTGGACCAGAGGCTTCTTTCTTACACACATTCATCCTTCAAGGGTCTTTGCTAGAGGCCGCTCGTTCTATGCCATGAATTGTACACACCGTCTTTGCTTAAATACTCCTCCATTCCTACTTATCTGTCCAGTTTATTAGCCTGTCGCCTCCTACCCAGACAACATTGTCTGTGCATTTTACCACATCACAGACAATGTGAAAAAATACCTACAAATCAAAGGAAAACATTAAACAGTAAACACAGTTAGACTTCACCTTAATTTAGTTCAACGTGCTTGCACTGGCTGTCTGAATCAGTGGAACCAGAGCTGACCACTGCTCTACCTCAGCCCCCTTGGAGAAATCTCTTCCTTATGTCTGGTGCCTGAGGTTGTGGTGTGAAGTCTGGGCCAGCACCTGCATTCTCTTCTCCAAGCAAAGACATTTCCCGGCCCACAATGCACCAGATTCTGTAAAAGAAAACTGAGACTCAAGAAAGCTCAAATATAGGAGATCAGGAGTAGGCCTAGATTTGCCAGAAATTGTGGAGAACAGACAGTGGAAACTAAAGAGATTGTGAAAACTAGACGATTAACTGTTTGATACATAGACACTCACTTCCTGGTAACTAGTCAATTCTTGGACATGCGCGGCATAGCCAGTATTTAAGAGGTCAACATAGCAACATCTGCTAATAAAACTGGTAGGCCTAAACAGCTCATTTGCTTTATATTTTTGTTTCACAATTCTTTATTGTCATAAAGAGTTAAAGGAAGAACAACAGTACATGTCAATTCACTGCTGCAGCATTGTACCATGGATAAGTACAGATTGGGTAAAGGACGAGGCTGGATCATGCGCAGAATTGTATCGTTGTGGTATTGCTGCAGCAGTGATCTGTGGGTGAGCGTACCTAGGACCTACGGGCATGCATAATGTGTTTAGTCTAGAATGCTTTTGTGATTCTAAGGGCCTGTGTGCTTTTGAGAGGGAGTGCAGTGGGCAGATGAGAGAGGATGAGAGGTGAAATCAAGCAAGGGGTCAGACGTCTTTGATCCAGGGTTTGTCAAAATGCATTTGTGTGGTCGGCCACTGCAGGTTTCAAAATAGGGGAGGGGAACGGTTGTCTTTTGCTCAGTCCGGGGTGTGGTGAGTACCATGGGAGACTCCAGCTGGGTGTACACAGTCGCCAGCCATTCCTCGTGGGTGGGGGGCGTAAGGGAGCTCCATTGACAGAGGATGCAGAGTTTTGGGGTAGCAAGGTATGTGTGCAGGAGGCGGCATTGAGGCTTGGAGAGAGCAGAGGCATCCTCTGTATCAAGCTGAAAAACCATGGTGCGGAGTAGGGGCGTTCTGAGTTGCAGGGTTCCACTATCCAGAAAGGCTGAATTGAGGGGCAGTCACAGAATATATGCAGTAGGCCGCAGCGGGCCTCGGGGCAGCGCCAGCATGAGGAGTGGGGAAGCAAGCCTGCCGCGTGCAGTCTCAGATGGGTCCAGTTCCAAGCATTCAGTGTTTTGAAGAGGCAGAACTTCAATCGGGCTTCTCTTGCTCCTCGATCAAGTGACTCTAGGAGGTCAGCCCAGTCTTCCTCCTCATATTCTGTTTTTAGATAGGTTTGCTATTTGACACGAAGCTTGGGGAGAACGGGGCGTGAAAAGAGATGTCTACTTATGAGGCCATAAAAGCCTGACATGACTCCCGGAAAACGGCCCCAAGTTCTATGGTAGGACGCCACCAGAGAGGATGGGAGGGTCTAGGGATGCAGACCTACCTCATATGCTTTAACAGTTCACTTTATCCTGTAAACACATACTTACCTGTGGTTTCCCATTCATCCTACAGCTGGTTCAGTGACTCACTATTCCTCGTGACACTGTGGTTACCCAATGCTGCCCTAGGTGTGACAATTGCTTTTGAGACTGAGATCCAGTCCAGTGTTTCTCTCACTCCCTTTCCCTGTTTTCCCCTGATTCCTACTGCAAGTGTGTTATTCCCTTTTCCACCTGTGTAGCTGTTTAGGGATGACAAGGGCTTTCAGCGGTTCTCATTAACAAGAACCTGAAATTACTTCAGAGCCACTCCATCGACATACCACTGCAGAGTGGGACTCTTGTCCTAACGTCAGGTTAGATTCTTGGTCCCTGAATGAGGCAAAATTGGTATGGGCAATAGTGTCTCTTGTTGGGTTATTGTAAGACGCAAGCTGTACTTGAATGCTCTGAGCTTAGAATGCAGTGATGTGGAAGTAGTATGTTGGTTGTGAGGATTAGAGTGGAAGGCGGTTGGAGATCTGGGAGAGGGAGCTGATGTAACCTGACTTCACGGTGTACTTTTGGTTCCTGCAGCATACAATGTGAATAAAGAAGTTTACTTACCATACTCGTACTTCTTAATTGCGGCGACGAGCTACAGCAGGAACTCCCACGCGTGTTCCGGATCGCAAGAGTAGCTGCTTGGAAGGTACGTAGGCTTTCAATCCAGTGTTGTTCTTATCCATCCGTTGACGTCAGGTCCTGGACTTTCGTGTGATTTTTTTGGGTGCGCTGCCTGGCGCACGCCTTCATTTTTGGGAATAACCTCTCTCTTCTCTGGTCTTGTTGGTTCTGCATTGACGCTAGCACATTAACGTACTATGTCACGCGGTGGCCATTTTGGATTGTGGACTTTCACAATATGGTGCGTTGGACCTGCGTTGATGTCAGCACATTTACGTACTATGTCACACGACGGCTATTTTGGTTGAGGACTTTGTGCATATAGTGCGTGCATCGTGATGCGAACACCTGATTAAAGCTCAACTTTGTCGCAGCGTGCATTTTCAGAGGTGACACGCACACCATCATTGGGAAAACCCTTCATATGGTGCATGCACGGTGATACGCACACCAAAGAAATTAACAACATTATTTCAGCATGCATTTTATTGGTGACACACACACTGTTACTGTGAGACCCTTCTTTTTGTGCGTGCTCTTCAACAGTGACATGCACATCATCATTGTAGAAACCCTTAAGGATTAATGGTTGTATGTGTGCATTTTTTCATCCATCGATGATGCGCTCACCACTTATTAAAATAAGAAGCTTTCTTCTCTTGCAAAGAATACATTGTTATAAATTATTTTTCTTTTCTCTTTAAAAATACATCAATCTATAAAGCCACCTTCCACTTTCCTACCCAATCCCTCCACTCCCAACACAGATTGGGAACAGTGGAAAGAAGCATTTGAAGCATATTTAGATGCGCTAGAAAGTGAGAATTTCACACACAAAAGGAAGTATGCCATACTAAAACACTGTTTAGGAACAGAAGGAAGGAAAATACAAAACTATACTCTCAAGAAGTTCTTTTGGTTATTGAAGGTGAGGGAGATGGAGTTGAAGATGAATATGCAAAACATGCAAAAATGTTATGTTAGAAAGAGATACATTTCATAAATGGGTACAATTGGAAGGTTAATCCGCTTCCAGGTATGTTGGCGCTTTAAGAATGCTTGCTGTACTTTGTGAATATAAGGACTTTGGAGAAGAAATGATAAGAGACCAATTAGTTGAGAAGACTAATAACAAGAAAGTTCAGGAAACTCTTTTATCCACTCCTAATTTGTCATTACAAAAAGCCCTGGAGATTGCTACAAGGATACAGAGTACAACGTCATATATGGAACAAATGGCCTTAACAAAGAACAATATGCATAGAGCGCAGTGTTTCAACAGTCAAAAAAAAAAAAAGAAAGAAACCAACTAAAGGAGATGATCTGGCGCAACAAAACTGACAAAAAAGAAAAGAGACGGTTCTTTAAACCATTAGAATGTTACAGATGTGGAAGCACAGCACATTTAGGTAATGCCAAAGTATGCCCAGCTATTGAGAAAACATGCGCCAAGTGCATGAAAAAAGGACATTTTGCTAAAGTTTGTAGATGGGTTAGAAGGGTGAACCTGAACAAAGTAAATAGAATAGAACCGTTGAGTGGTATATCATCAAGTGAGGAAGATGAAGTATTGACGATTAATAGATCCAGTTCATCAATACTAAAACCGGGTACACAAAGAAGCACAGATCTAGGGTCAAACAGACCGTTTTGTCAAATAACGATTAATGATGTAAATATTAGGGTCATGGCTGACTCCGGATCACCTTTCACGTTAATTAGTGAGACTAAATGGGAAGAATTATTTCCCAAACAAGGAGAAACATTAAGACTTTCCAGATATCCTGTGGGGTATGGAGGAAGAGCAATTGAGGTACTGGGAGAGTTTGACGCTGACATAAAGTTCAAGAACATGGTGACTCAAGGAACGGTGTATGTTGTCAAGGATGAGACTTGCCTTTTGGGGTGGTTTATTACTGGATCCAAACAATCCTGAGCAAGTTATACTGAAGCAAGAATACGTTAAAATTTCAACAGTGAAAATGAGCTGTTGGGAAGAATTATATCAAGTGTTCAGTGGAAAGTTGGGTTTATTCCAGGGTTTGTTGCACAAAATAGAATTGAAATATACTGCTCAATCAATAGTTCATAAAGAACACAGGGTACTGTTAGCCCTAAGAGGAAGACTTAATGAAGAACTTGATAAATTGTGCAATAGTGATGTAATTGAAGCGATTAAATCTTCGGATTGGGCGTCACCGATTGTATTAGCTCGTAAAGCCAATGGTTCTATTCGCAGGTGTGTGGATTTGTGCGATTTGAATTAGCAAATCTGGGTAGATCAATTTCCCTTGCCGAATATAACAGAGATGTTATCATCATCAAAGGGGCTAAAGTGTTTTGTTTGTTAGATATAACGTCTGCTTATCATCAGATTAACTTACATCCTGATTCAAGACATTACACAGCGTTTATCACTCCAGAAGGGTTATTTCAATTCAAATGCATGCCTTTTGGTCTTACCTCTGCTGTATTTCAAGGAAGAGTAGAGAGTATGTTCAAGGGCATGTGTGGAGTGAAAGCATTCCAGGATGATGCCCTGATTTATGGGGAAAACACAAGTCAGCACAATAAGAGATTAAGGGGGTGATTCTAACCCTGGCGGTCGGTGATAAAGCGGCGGCCAACCCGCCAACAGGCTGGCGGTCCACAAAATGGAATTCTGACCCTTGCGGGAACCGCCAACACAGCCTGCCACATTAACACTCCGCCCGCCGCGGCGGTACAGATAAACAGCGCGGTGGTCACCGCCAACAGGCAGGCGGCAGACAATGTACCGCCCACAGTATCATAACTCACCAATCCGCCACCTTTTCCGGGGCGGGAGCCCCGCCGATAAAAACACGGCGGAAACAGACTACGAACGGGAAAACGCTCACCTCTACGCACTCCACGAGGAAGGAGGACAGCATGGAACCCGAATTAAACATACTACCTGCTCTCGTCTACCTGCTCATCTACCACGAGTACGAACGCCGGCGCAGACGACAACGGTGAGTACTGCACCTACGACACACGGGAGGGGGGAGGAGGAAAGCTTACGGCACACACATATGTGACCCCCACCCCCGCAAACTATGTACACACCAATGCAGAGCAACAAGTCACAGTGACACCACCCAAACCCCCCTGATAAATGCAAAGGCATAATTAAATTGTGAATACAAATTTATGTACAAAATAGGCTCTGAAAAGTTATGGTCAACTAGACAAAAAATCAATATCAAAATAAGTCTATATACAGTGCAATGGATAACCAAGGCAATTAGTCCTGCACATCAAAAGAAAATCAAAGTGTTCGTGGGCCAAAGTGTAACAACACAAGGGCAAAGCCCACACAGGAGACCTGAGTCCTCTGGAGAGAACACTGAAGGGGCATCTGATGAAAAAACTACAGGCACCTCAGGGGGAAGGGAAGGGGGGGGGCACCACAGCCACATGAGTCGACGACGCCAGAACCACAAAGGGGCCACCATGCCTACTGTGCCATCCTGGGGAGTGCAAAGCCACAGTCTCTCAAGTCTCTACAGTAGGTGGGTTGCCCACTGTTCCATCCTGGGGAGTGCAAAGCCACAGTCTCTCAAGTCTCACAAGTGGGTGGGTTGCCCACTGTGCCATCCTGGGGAGTGCAAAGCCACAGTCTCTCAAGTCTCACAAGTGGGTGGGTTGCCCACTGTGCCATCCTGCGGAGTGCAAAGCCACAGTCCATCAGGTGGATTACAGTCTCCACTGGTCAAGGAGGAGGCATGGTGGGCACAGTGAACCGTTAACAGTGCATGCAGGAAGGGCCCAGCGGAGCGGGGCTTGAGACGGCGGGGCCCAGCGGAGCGGTGCTTGAGACGGCGGGGCCCAGCGGAGCGGTGCTTGACAGGAAGGGCCCAGCGGAGCGGTGCTTGACAGGAAGGGCCCAGCGGAGCGGTGCTTGAGACGGCGGGGCCCAGCGGAGCGGTGCTTGACAGGAAGGGCCCAGCGGAGCGGTGCTTGAGACGGCGGTGCCCAGCGGAGCGGTGCTTGACAGGAAGGGCCCAGTGGAGCGGTGCTTGAGTCGGCGGGGCCCAGCGGAGCGGTGCTTGACAGGAAGGGCCCAGCGGAGCGGTGCTTGAGACGGCGGGACCCAGCGGAGTGGTGCTTCACAGGAAGGGCCCAGCGGAGCGGTGCTTGACAGGAAGGGCCCAGCGGAGCGGTGCTTGAGACGGCGGGGCCCAGCGGAGCGGTGCTTGAGACGGCGGGGCTCAGCGGAGCGGTGCTTGAGACGGCGGGGCCCAGCGGAGCGGTGCTTGACAGGAAGGGCCCAGCGGAGCGGTGCTTGACAGGAAGGGCCCAGCGGAGCGGTGCTTGACAGGAAGGGCCCAGCGGAGCGGTGCTTGAGACGGCGGGGCCCAGCGGAGCGGTGCTTGACAGGAAGGGCCCAGCGGAGCGGTGCTTGAGACGGCGGGGCCCAGCGGAGCGGTGCTTGACAGGAAGGGCCCAGCGGAGCGGTGCTTGAGACGGCGGGGCCCCGCGGAGCGGTGCTTGACAGGAAGGGCCCAGCGGAGCGGTGCTTGACAGGAAGGGCCCAGCGGAGCGGTGCTTGAGACGGCGGGCCCAGCTGAGCCGTGCTTCACAGGAAGGGCCCAGCGGAGCGGTGCTTGAGACGGCGGGGCCCAGCGGAGCGGTGCTTGACAGGAAGGGCCCAGCGGAGCGGTGCTTGACAGGAAGGGCCCAGCGGAGCGGTGCTTGACAGGAAGGGCCCAGCGGAGCGGTGCTTGAGACGGCGGGGCCCAGCGGAGCGGTGCTTGACAGGAAGGGCCCAGCGGAGCGGTGCTTGACAGGAAGGGCCCAGCGGAGCGGTGCTTGACAGGAAGGGCCCAGCGGAGCGGTGCTTGAGACGGCGGGGCCCAGCGGAGCGGTGTTTGACAGGAAGGGCCCAGCGGAGTGGTGCTTGACAGGAAGGGCCCAGCGGAGCGGTGCTTGAGACGGCGGGGCCCAGCGGAGCAGTGCTTGACAGGAAGGGCCCAGCGGAGCGGTGCTTGAGACGGCGGGGCCCAGCGGAGCGGTGCTTGACAGGAAGGGCCCAGCGGAGCGGTGCTTGAGACGGCGGGGCCCAGCGGAGCGGTGCTTGACAGGAAGGGCCCAGTGGAGCGGTGCTTGACAGGAAGGGCCCAGCGGAGCGGTGCTTGACAGGAAGGGCCCAGCGGAGCGGTGCTTGAGACGGCGGGGCCCAGCGGAGCGGTGCTTGAGACGGCGGGGCCCAGCGGAGCGGTGCTTGAGACGGCGGGGCCCTGTTCAGCGGTGCTCTTCTGCACGGCGGGGCCCTGTTCAGCGGTGCTCTTCTGCACGGCGGGGCCCTGTTCAGCGGTGCTCTTCTGCACGGCGGGGCCCTGTTCAGCGGTGCTCTTCTGCACGGCGGGCCCTGTTCAGCGGTGCTCTTCTGCACGGCGGGCCCTGTTCAGTGGTGCTCTTCTGCACGGCGGGGCCTTCTTCAGCGGTGCTCTTCTGCACGGCGGGGCCCTGTTCAGCGGTGCTCTTCTGCACGGCGGGGCCCTGTTCAGCGGTGCTCTTCTGCACGGCAGGGCCCTCTTCAGCGGTGCTCGTCCAGTAAGTCAAGGGAGCCAGACCTGGCCTGGACTCCCTGCTCAGTCGCCCTCTGACCGTGCTGTTGCTGGACCCTTCGGTGACGGAGTCCTGGGCCCTTTGGTGTTCTCCCTAACACCCGGGATGGGGCTTGTGGGCCCCTCCTACTCCGCGTTCCTGCTGGCTGACTTCTCCGCCCTGCTGCCCTTTCGCTCCTTAGATGGGGCTCTCGGGCCCTTGCCTCCCCTAGCTGTTGTGGCTGGTGAAGTGGGCGAACTTTGCTCCTTGGGGGCAGCCGTGTCAGTCCTCTCATGGCGGCCCTTTAGTTTCCGGGTCCTCTTGCCTGGGGGGGGCTGGCTGTCCCCTTGCTGCTGATTGAAGTGTCACTGCTGGCAAAGGGTGGACTCCAGAACCCATGCACCACAGTGACACTCGAAGCTGGGCTGGTGGTGGCTGAGGTGCTCTTGGGACTCTTTGCAGATGGAGGGGGTGGGTCAGTGGAGGGAAAGAGGTCAAGATTAGCGAGGAAAACTTTCTTAGGACCAAGGTAAAAGGTAGGAGAAGTGGTGATGGGAGTGGAGGAAGAGGATGTGGTTGTAGGAGAGTCAGGTGTGCTGTCTTTGGGTGCAGGTGCTTGTGCTGGAGGCTGTCGTGAGGTGGATGGCTGTTGGGTGGGTGTCTGCCTGCGTTTGTGTGTCTTGGAAGAGGGGGTGACAGACACAGTGGGAGAGGACACAGGGGACATGTAAATGGTAGTGGGGGTGGTGACTGCACGTGTGCGGACTGGACTGGAGGGTGTGCAGGTGATGGAAGCACTGGCTGATGGTGGTGTGCATGCAGGTGTGAGTGTAGACGTCACAGGGAGGAAGGAGGGAGACGAGGAGGAGGGGGACACAGAGGTGGTAGTGACTGTTGGAATGTCTGCATCTGGGTGTTGCTTGCGTGAATGCTTGTGGGTTCTGTGGTGCTTGTGTCTGGATGAGCTGCCCTTGGGTGTTGAGGTGTGTGCAGGCTGGTCTGATGGTGTGGATGGGATAGGCTGAGGAACAGGAGACAGAGACAGGCTGGAGGCAGTCAGAAGAGGGAGGCTGGAAACAGGGACAATGGCTGCCGTCAGTGCTGAGGCCAGAGCATTGAACGATCGTTGATGGGCAGCCTGACCCGAATGAATGCCCTCCAGGTAGGCATTGCTCCGATGCACCTCCCTTTCTACCCCCTGGATGGCATTCAAAAGGGTAGTCTGCCCAACAATGATGGTCTGAAGGAGGTCAATGACCTCCTCACTGAGGGCAGCAGGGGTAACAGGGGCAGGGGCTGAGGTGCCTGGGGCGAAGGAGACGCCCGCCTTCCTGGGCGAGCGGGCACGGAGCGTAGGCTGAGGGGCTGCTGGGAGGGCGGGGCTGGTGCGCTGGGTGGCGGCTGTACCTGTAGAGGCGGGGGGCCCGGATGTTGCCGCCACCGCTAGGGAGCTCCCATCCGAGGACGTGTCGCTGGTGTCACCACCGGTCCCCGTTGTGGTGCTCCCCTCGCCCTCCGGATCACTGGTGCCCTCGGTGTCTGTTCCTGGTCCCACCGGGGCCTTGTGACTTGCAGCTCCCTCGTGCTCCGATGCCAATTCGCCTCCGCCTGATGATGCTAATGCACACATGCACAAGAAGATGAAGAAGAAGGGTGAGGGGAGAAAAACGAAGACCAGGTTGAGTGCATGCAATGTCAACACCGTTGGCGGAGAGGACAGACACAGGAGCCTCATGCACTAAGCCGCGCATTCGGGGTACACTACTCAGTACTTCTGACTAGGACAACAGGTCTAGAGACGACAAAGGCGCACATGTGTGATGCTGGACCATCGATAGCTGTACTTGTCACCCTACAGAGGTGGGGGCCGGGAGCACAGGGCCATGCCTAAAGGAGAGGACTACACTACAGAAAGCGCCCTGGCCTAATGTCACCCACAACCCTCCTCCCCCACCCAGACGCCTCCACTGCGCAGAGAGATAGCAGAATGTGCTGATACTCATCCCCTTGTGTCTGCTGTGATGTCCTCAAGCGCCCATCCAAATCAGGGTAGGCCACCGCCAGGATCCGGGACATCAGGGGGGTCAGGGTACGACTGGCACCCCTCCTAGGTTGGGAGGCCATCCCCAGCAGTGACTCGGCAGTCTTCCTGGTCCCGCGGCGGATGTCCTCCCACCTCTTGCGGCAGTGGGTGCCCCGTCTGACGTGGACCCCCAGGGCCCGGACTTCCTTGGCGATGGCACGCCAAATGTCCACTTTCTGATGGGCGCTGACCTATTTGACATGTACAGGGTGGGAAGGAAAAATCATCAATTTTCTGCATGTTAGATGCGATTGGCCCCCCCTCCCCAACCTTGCCATATGGCACATGCTCTCATCTGTCGTGCGTTGCACTCCTCATTCGCCCCCCACCCCACCAACTTACATCCACCCCACTCCACACAGGCATAGCCCATTCAATGTGTACCCAGTGTACTTACCTGTTGGTCTGGAGGACCGTAGAGTAACGCATACTGGGGGAGGACCCCATCCACAAGTTTCTCCAACTCCTCAGATGTGAAGGCAGGGGCCCATTCCCCAGTCGCAGCAGCCATTGTCACTTCCAGACCGAGGTCACAGCAGCACTTGCAGTATAGGTCCTCTCCTGTGGATGATCAGGTCTCGAGTGATTAAGCAGATAGAAAATGGCGGTCACGCCCGCGGCGGTGCGTACCGCGGCGGTGCGTACCGCGACCGCCGGCGCACCTCGTCATTGGCTCCTGAAACCCATAGGCTTCAATGTTAGCCAATGCGGCTTCGTAAAGCGGTCTTCGACCGCCTACTGCCACGGTGTGCCACGCCAGCGCATTGACTTCACATCCCATTGTCCCACTTCACAGGTCAGGCAGCCGCCATTTCAAGGGCCCACATGGCATAATTTGTACTGCGTCACACAGGCCTAGGCCTTGCATTGCCACACATACACGCCTTTCGATACATAGATAATCGTGTGCTATGCATGCAGTGGTGAACGTACCTGTGATTTGCTTGACTCTGTGCTCCATGTTGTCCTTCCTAGGCACCGTCCGCTGGGACTTGCGAGGAGAAGGATGAATCCTCGCGTGTACCGACCGCTGGTGGACCTGTCGACAATGGAAGAACGCCATATCATACTACGATACCGACTTGACCGAGCCACTATACATGAACTGTGTGCCCAGCTGGAGCCAGCCCTGATGTCCCCCATCCGCCAACCCACAGGAATTCCCCCTCTAGTGCAGGTTCTGTCAGTCCTCCATTTTTTGGCAAGTGGCTCATTCCAGACAACAGTGGCCATGTCATCTGGAATGTCTCAGCCTATGTTTTCAAAAATCTTGTCTAGAGTGTTGTCTGCCCTGACGAAACACATGCGGCGCTACATTGTATTCCCTGAGGAGTTTGATTTGGCCACTGTGAAGGGTGATTTTTATGCCCTTGGACATATCCCCAACATAATTGGTGCCATTGATGGGACCCATGTGGCTTTAGTACCCCCAAAAGACGATGAGCAGGTGTACAGAAACAGGAAAAGTTACCATTCTATGAACGTCCAGGTGGTCTGTTTGGCTGACCAGTACATCTCCCATGTGAATGCCAAGTTCCCTGGGTCAGTGCATGACGCGTATGTGATGCGAAATAGCAGCATCCCTTATGTTATGGAACAGCTACAGAGACACCGTGTGTGGCTAATAGGTGACTCTGGTTACCCCAACCTGCCTTGGCTATTGACCCCAGTGAGGAATCCCCGGACCAGGGCAGAGGAACGGTACAATGAGGCCCATGGGCGAACTAGGAGGATCATTGAAAGAACCTTTGGCCTCCTGAAGGCCAGGTTTAGGTGCCTGCATATGACAGGGGGATCCCTGATGTACTCACCAAAGAAGGTGTGCCAGATCATCGTGGCCTGCTGTATGCTTCACAATCTGGCATTGCGACGTCAGGTGCCTTTCCTGCAGGAGGATGGTCCAGATGGTGGTGTTGAAGCAGCTGTGGAGCCTGCGGAGAGTGAAGAGGAGGAAGACGAAGAGGACAACCCAGACAACAGGGACAGAGTTATCCAACAGTATTTTCAGTAGCACACAGGTAAGAATCACCCACGCCATTTAACATTTACTGAAAGCCCCCTGCATCTTTACTTTGTGTATTTCCCCCCAGTTCTTTTAAACTGATGTTTGATTTTCCCTTCCCTTTTCAGTGCTGTATGACCCACTGCGTGACTTCTGCTTGGTTAGCCCATGGACTAATGCTTATTGACATCGGTATGTTGTCATCACAAAAATAACAGAACATTATTGATCAGTAATGTGTTATACATTTGTAAATAATACAGGCTGACTCCTGAATGATTTCAGTGCAATGAGTGATTTATTTTTAGTTCTAGATATAGGTACATGATATTAAAACGGTGATGGGTGAGGGTGGAGTTATGTCCATGGCAGAGTCCAGTTCTCGGTCGCACAGGTGCATTGTCCATATGCCTGTGGAAGGATGGAGCAGGGGCAGTTCAAGGTTGGACAGGGTGACACTGTGGGACAGTGGAATGACATCCGGGGGGATATTAGGCTGGCGGGGGTCTTGGCATCCTACTCTGTCTTCCTTTGAGATCTCAGGTTCCTCTTGCGGGGTGGTTGTTCTTCAGCAGGAGGTGGGGTTCTGGTGGGCCGTCGTTCTGTGGGGGCCTCCTGACCAATAGCGCCGGCGGAGGTGGTAGGCTGTTCCTGGCTAGTGACAGGGGCCCTTTGTGGTGCCACATGGTCCCGCAATGTGGTTTCTATCCGGTTGAGGGCCTGGACTATGGTCCCCATAGCGGTAGCGATGTTCCTGAGTTCATTACTGAACCCCATGTACCGTTCCTCCTGCTGTGCCTGGATCTCGGTGAACCTGGCCAGTACCGTCGCCATCGTCTCCTAGGAGTGATGGTATGCTCCCATGATGGTGGTGAGGGCCTCTTGGAGAGTCGGTTCCCTGGGCCTGTCCTCCCCCCCCTGTCGCACAGCAGCCCTCCCAGTTGCCCTGTTTCCCCGGGCCTCTGTCCCCTGGACGGTGTGCCCACTACCACTGCCCCCAGGTCCCTGTTGTTGTTGGGGTGTTGGGTCAGCCTGGGTGCCCTGTAGTGGCGGACACACCGCTGATTGACGCGTCGCGAGACAGAGGCATGGGCCCGCTGGGTGGGAGCTGTGCTTGTGTTCCCAGAGGGGGTTGGGTCTGCTGTGGCCTGTGTCTGTGTGTGGGGAACCGACTGTCCAGAGGTCCCCGATGGTCCGGGCTGGTCATCAGGTTCTAGGTCGACAGAGCTGCTGTCCTCGCTGGGGGCCTGTTCTGGGGGTGGGATGGACAAATCTGGACCCTCCGTGGCGGTGTGTTGGCGTTCGGGCCCTGCAGGGGTAAAGGAGTATGGTTATTGTTTCGGTGTGTGCCATGGCGTGCATTTTGTGTGCCCTTGGCCCCCAGTGCTGGCATTCCCTTGTGGGAGGTGTTGTGAGGGTGGTGGGGGGGGGGGTGTATGGGTATGTGCAATGGTCATGCTTTGGTGGTGGCTGTCTATGGTTTGTGTTGGCATTCAGGGGTTGGTGTTGTTTAGGGTGGGTTGTGCTGGTGAGACATTGGCAGGGAGGTTGCGTGCTGGGGGGTTGAGATTGGGGATGAGGGGGGGGGTTTGCATGCTGGTGGTTGGGGGGGGGTGAAGTAGTTGAGATTCGACTTACCAGAGTCCATTCCTCCGTGTACTCCAGCGAGGCCATCAGGATGCAGGATGTTTACCACCTCTTGCTCCCATGCAGTGAATTGGGGTGGAGTGGGTGGGGGTCCGCCGCCAGTCTTCTGCACAGCGATGTTGTGCCTTGAGATCATCGAGCGCACCTTCCCCCGTAGGTCGTTCTATCGCTTTCTGATATCTTCCCGATTTCTGGGATGCTGTCCCACAGCGTTGACCCTGTCTACGATCCTTTGCCATAGCTCAGCCTTCCTTGCTATAGTGGTGTGCTGCACCTGTGTGCCGAAGAGCTGGGGCTCAACCCTTATAATTTCCTCCACCATGACCCTGAGTTCTTGGTCCGAGAACCTGGGGTGTCTTTGGGGTGCCATGGGGTGGTGTGGATGAGGTGTGGGGTGGTGTTTGTGGTGATGTGCGTGGTGATGTGTGCGTAGATGTGGTGTGGGTGATGAAGTTGGGTTCCTGTGTGTGTTGGGGTTTTCTATTGCTGTGCTTGCTCTCTCTATCTCTATCTCTCTCGCCTTCTCTCCGATTTCCAACTAGTGGGTGTTTGTGGGTGATGTGGGTGTGTGTTTTATAGTTGATTGGATGTGTGGGAGTGTTGTTTGTATGTGTCTCAGGTGTGTGTATTTCAAATTGTCCAATGTGGCTGTGTTTTGGAGCTGTGTGTGTATTTTGAGCGCGGCGTTGTGTACCGCCAATGGAATACCGCGGTTGAAAGACCGCCGCGTGGATTCGTGGGTCAGAATGGCATGGGCGTGTTTGTGTTGGCGTGACGGTGGAGGTTTGGTCATCTCCAGTTTTCCGCGGCCCGCTGATGAGGCGGCCTTCCTTGGATGTCGGATTGTTGGCGGTTTCACAGTTGGTGGTCAGAATGACCGTGGCGGTTTACTGCGGCCGCGGCGGTAGAATGGCGGACTTCTGACCGCCGGTAAGGGCCTTTTACCGCCGAGGTCAGAATGACCCCCTAAGTCAGGTGTTGGACAAACTAAAAAGGACAGATATAACCCTTTGTTTGGAAAAATTTCGCATTCATGTAATATCAATAGATTATTTAGGCTACAAACTATCTGGTAGTGGCATAGAACCAAAAAACAGTTAGTAAAAGAGATCGAGGATTTTACTAGTCCAGAGAACAAAGATCAATTAAGATCCTTTATGGGTCTGATTGAATTCTATGCGAGATTTGTGCCCAAGTGTGCTGAAAAGACATTTAACATGAGGAACCTTTTAAAGAAAAGTTCTAAATTTATATGGGATGAGGTGAGTGACAAAGAGTTTGATCTTATTAAAAAGAAATCTCTAGGGCTAGTCCATTAAAGCCTTTTGATACTAGGGATCCTACAATAATCATGACGGATGCCAGTAAAAAAGATTTAGGGGTGGTATTAATGCAGAAAAGAGAAGGAAGTACAAAGTTGTGGCCTTTGCTTCTAGAAGCTTGCAGGGTGCAGTCGTTACATATTCCACTATAGAATTGGAGACACTTGCTTGTTGGCGGGGTATTATGCATTTCAAGCCATATTTGTGGGGTTCTCTATTCACAAAACGCATGGATCATAAACCATTAGTACAGTTATTCACCACAAAATCTAAAACTTTGGTTGTACCTCAAGGAATGAGGGATAAGGTATTAAAGCTAGCCCATGAAGGTCACATTGGCATGCGTGCCATGAAGAGAAGAATAAGGGAAACTTTCTGGAGGCCTGGTTTGGACAAGTGTGTGGAACATTTTGTCAGAGACTGCATGAATTGTGCCATTAGTGATAAATCTCAGGTAAGATTAAGGTTCCAGCGAAGGCATGGGGCAAGGTGGCTATCGACATCATACGTCCAATGTGTTTATCTGGAGGAACCCCAGAATATGGCTTGGTACTGATAGATTACTACAGCCGCTGGCCTGAGGTCAAATTTTGGAAAGTACCAAATTCATCTAATATAATAAAATGGCTGGAAAATATTTTTGCTAGGGAAGGAATTCCAAATGAAATTGTAACAGACAATGGTAGTCAATTTACATCTCAATTGTTCAAGGAGTTTTACATTTATTGCGGAATATCTCACTCTAAGACATTTTTGTACCACCCCAGGAGTAATGGTCAACAGAGTTATAAAGGAGAATGTGCAATTGTCTAAGGCAAGTGGTTTGGAGTGTAAGTCACAAATTGAAAAATTGTTATGGGCTGTACGAACTACCCGCAATGCTAATACAGATGTTTTGCCATTTGTACTATTGAGAGGTTGTATTCGCAAATCTTAATTTAATAAGGGATTGGATGGGTCAATCTGAAATTTCGAAGGAAAAAATTGATGGTGTAGTAAGGACTTTTCCAAAGGCTACCCAAAGTAAATACATTCAGACGCAACATAAATCAAGAAGCGTGAGGATGAATATGAATGTAGGGGATGTAGTGAATGTCAAATGTGCAACAATAGTTCTGAAAGGGGAATATACATTTTCAGAAAAAAGGAGGATAGTGAAGGTAGGAAACAGTGCTGTAGAATTAGATGAATGAAAGTGGTGGAACAAGGACAAAATTTCAGTGTCTAAAACTCAAGAACAGAGAGGGGATATTTATACAAATGTGGAAGTAAAGAATAAAGGAATTCTGGTCAAATGCAGTCAATCCATTAGAGGAAGCAATTGGCCTATCGCGTTTAGGGATTACTGCATGGACTAAAGTAAGATTAATTCTACATCTTGTTCGCATGTGTTGTGTGATGTGCTTTATTGTTGATTATACCGGACACATTGTTATGATAATGTGTTATTTTTGCATTTATGTTATTATATGTTTATAGCTATGTGTATCGTAATGTAGAATATTGTTACTCTTATGTTGACATCTTTAATTGTTATTTTATTTTTATTTTTGTTTCTGTTTATATTTAAAGGAGGAGGATATGTTGTGGTATGGTAATACCCACTCTGTACGTGAATGTTCTGAACTTAGAATGCAGTGATGTGGGAGTAGTATGTTGGTTGTGAGGATTCGAGTGGAAGGTAGTTGGAGACCTGGGAGAGGGAGCTGATGTAACCTGACTTCACGGTGTACTTTTGGTTCCTGCTGCATACGATGTGAATAAATAGGTTTACTTACCGTACTCGTACTTCTTAATATCTCTATCACTCAAACATATACTCCCTAAATGTATTGCTTAAGAGCTGCTGGAGTTCATTACAACATTATTTTGAGCCCAGTCACCAAACCTCACACTCACTCAACTCCATCCATACGTCTTCCCACGGATATCACATACAAAAGTTCACACTCTACCAGCCACGCAGAACAAATGAAGTTTCCTTTAACTCAAACAACCAAAAGGGCTTTGGGCCTCAGAAAGTGTATGAAAGCGATATGAGTCCTTAGGCCTAGGCTTAGGTCAAAGATAGGTGTTTAGAAGAGCCATTGGAATTATATGATTCCTAGCGTATGGCGTTTACTGCATAATGATGGGGTTGCCACATTTACCACATAATCCTCTACCTGCTACATAATTTGCTGATTTCAACAAAAAATAATTTTAGATCAAGGGGATCAAACTTTACTAAAAAAGATGCCGAAGGTGGGACTGTACAGTGACAGACCATCTTGCCAAACTAAACTGGTCAACATTCCGTTGTTAGTTTCTGGTACTAATGAGGTGACTCTTTTGCACTGACATGGTTAGTGTGTGTTAAAATGGCAAAATTGTTAAGTCGTACTCCCACAAAAAGTGCTGAATCAGGCCCAGTAATTTGTCTTTTCTTGCCATATTTCTTAGCCAACTATGTTGCATACTTTGGGCCTCCTTTGTCACAATTGAAGCGGCCCTGGGTACTGGTAAGTGTTAAGTTAACTGTAATGTTCAGGGTAAGAATTAGTATAAGAGGTTGTAATAGGGCAGGGCTTAGGGCCATGGTTAATGTAGCTATACATATGATCCTTGCCACTGGAATTAAGAGATCTGTGGTCGTAGCTTTTTTCGCCTTATTATGAATTTTCCGTCTTTGCCACATAATGCATCCTCTGCTACGTAATCTGCAGATTTTAACCAAAAAAATGTTAGTTCTTAGCTCAAACCGATCAAAAGCTACTAGAAATGTGGTGACATGGGTTTGTGGTAGTGAAAGGCCCTTTGCAAAGGTCCGCTGGTCACCTTTCTGTTGTTTTTTCTTGTATTTGGTTGTTAAACTGGTACTAATTAGGTGAACTCTTTGCCTAGACAGTATTACCATGCGTACAAACTACAAAAATAATAGTATCAAACAAACAACATTATGCCACATAATTTGCCTTTTTTGATGCATAATTCGCTGCTCCCCTGCCGCATAATTACAGTGGCCCTGCATATGATGTAATAGTGTCTATGTAATGGCTAATTGCTGTATATAAATACTGTGTCAATGTGGCAGTAGGTAATTTTAGTGAATATATCTCCCCTCCTTCAGTCCTGCCACGTGCCACAGATATGTGGTTAAAGTAACCCAATTTGGTAGCTTTCACTACATCTCACAAGGCCTTGAGATTGTCACAAAATCAGCTAATATATGCTGACTGCCAATAGTGTTTGTGTGACTTGCTACATTGCTGGCCTGCTCCATACAGTGAAAGATGGTGGGTAAGTGGAAGCTGGAAACAGTTATCTGGAGCCAGTAACACTGGACTGACCTTTCAGAGCCCCCCCCCTTGCACCAATCCCAGGCCTGTACTACTCTTGGTGCTCTCACTGCACCAGCAGCCCCCGCCCATCACCACCTCACAAATAGCATTCTCGGTGGTGCGGCCCACTGCTGTCTCCTGAGCTAGACAGAGCTGTGATTGCTGTGGAGCTGAACACCCCATCCCAGGCCGGACACAGCTGTGACCCTTGACATCGCGCCAAACTGTGAAGAAGCAGAGCTTCAAGTGGGCAGGGTCCCGCTGGGTCTCAGACCCGGCAGTAATTTAAAACGGACATTGAAGCGGGTTACTTTCAGGCCTTGCATCAATTTCCTTTACTTCTCAGGGAAAAACACTGATCGATTTCTGAACTATAAATGTAAAAACGGTAAAATAATCCATGGCCGTCCTGTTCCTATTTCACCTCCTTTACCTAATCTTGCATTTCTTAGCATGCTTTTTCCCAGGGTGTTGTGCACGCAGCATATTACTCCTGTATAGTGTGTACTAGTGGTTCCCAACCTTTTGACTTCTGTGGACCCCCACTTTATCATTACTGGAACTTGGGGACCCCTACTGAATCATTACTGGAAGCCTGGGACCTCGGCCTAAACATTGTCAATGATTTAAAATGCAAAACAGTACACAAAAATACAGAAACAAGTATTCAAACACATACACAAATAATACCACATTTTATTTAACTTATAAACAAATATAAATAAAAAATCTAAACTTTAATTTTAATAGGAAGGTTGGAGCGTTTCTAAATTAAATTGAAGCCACACATCATGCATACTATATGGTCTGTTTGATGCCCCTGCACTGCTCCCACAAATCAATCTAGGGATACTAATTTAATTTTTAGCCTCCAATGTAAAAGTCTTGACATTTACAACACATTTTAAAATTTTCATTTGTACATTTAGTTACTTTATTTATATACACTTTATCAATCTGTTAATATTATTTTACTTTCTAAGAAGTAGCGGACCCCTGAGGAGGCTTCAGGCACCCCTAGGGGTCTCTGGACCACAGGCTGGGAACCACTGGTATATTGTATACTTTGAACTGAGTCGCCTCCACATGTTTATAACAGACCATGATTGAGAGCGATGGAGTTGAGGCTGAAGGTACTGTGAGTTACTCTCTGTGTCAGTCAGACAGTCAAAATGGTGTTCGGACTGCATGTCTATATCCTTGGCTCCTCTGCAGAGCGAACAGAGAGATTGTTGTGTATGCCAGTTGCAGTTGTCATTCAATGCAAATGTGTGTGAAGGAGATGCACTGTGGTCAAAATATTGACAAGGAGAAAGTGCACTGCTTACATGTGAGTGGGTGCATTGTGTGTTTGTAGGTGGTGAAGTGAAGGAGATACAATGAAGACAATTGAAGTTAGAGTAAAAAGAGTGTGCTGAAGATGTAAGAGATGTGAGATAGGCAGAAGAGGGATTTCAGGAATATGTGCAGAGAAAAAATGTGCACACGTCTAACACAGAGGGCAGAGGACAGTAGTGGAAGGGAAGAACAGGAGAGATTAAGATACTCAAAACACCACTACCCCTTCCTCAGCCCTTAGTGATGTTTAATTCACAGTCTCATAATTTTATAAATTAAACCTTTTCAACATTACTTATTTACAAAAAGAAAAGATCATTGCTGTCAGTCATTAGACATCAACAGCTAACAACCATTAGCAAAGCCAAAAGTCCTGGCTTGATTAAGGTGGATGCCACTTTGGTTATATGTCTAGATGCTATAACAGAAGGCTCAGAAAGGCATCAAAATACCAGTTGGGTGGCACTGCAAGTTAAGCACAGACTTTTATTTTACATGTTTAATCCACACCCTTGATGACACAGCCTACGCCCCCTTTAGGGACCCCCCCCCCCCACCCAGAACCCTGACCACTTTTTTATTCCCATGCAAAGCCCTGTTGAAAAGCATGCTCAGCCAGGCAGTGCTCCGTGACCCTGTGCCACCTGCCTCACCTTTCAGCTGCACTCTATGCATAGCCAGCAAAAGGGTCCCTGAGTGTCAGATCCTGAGGAGCGCTGCCACTCTACCTGCACCACAGCGGGTGGTGCTCTTCATGCAATGTATTCCTCTCTTGTTGGGATTACTTTATTGTACTGATTTGTGCAATTTATAAACTCATTTACAATACATTAGATAAAAACAGATATGAGTTAAGAATTAAATGTTATACGTGTTTCTTTAGATGAACCTACTTATGTATGTATGGCTTTAAACTTGTAATAGGAATTATATCAAAGCTAAGGGGTTTGCCTGTAGCCTGGGCTAAATCTATAAAGGAAAACGAACATGATCAACAATGGGGATAAATCATAAGCCAAAGGCAATTTATCACAATGGTGACATTAATTCACATTGCTATTGTGACCCAATCTCAGCTTTACTCGACATGATTTATTCATGCTGGCTCCAAAATATATATATATATATATATATATATATATTGAATGAAAATGTCAGTATATACATGCTTTCCTGACCTTTTCATTCCTTCAAAAAATGAAGAGTGAAAAAGTTACAGTGATATATCACATACTGGTGGTCGCCAGTTGATAGTTATAGTTAGGACCATGTTTCCATAGAAAAAGCATTTTTTTTAACTTGCATATATCTTTGCCACAGTTTGCCGAATCCACAAAATTTTCCCCAAAAAAGTGCCACAGTGATTTTTGTTGCTCACAGGAAGTTTGGAATGATCTGTCAAGCGGGGGCTGAGAAAAGGAGGGGCCCCAAAAAACGTGGGTTGCCCAAGTTAATTCCCATGGGAGTTTTGCACACGACTACAGCCCGAACCACTGGATGGAATTACACCAAATTTGGCAGAAAAGTAGTTTTCGATACCCAGGTTACGCTTTTGCATATTTGGTGTAAATCTGTTCAGTAGTTTTTGAGACATTAAAGGGAAAATAAATTTGTATATCTAGGGCCACGGATCCGTCACAACGTTTTGGCGGTGATCGCTGCGTCTTCGCGAATGCATGCGCCAACAGGAATGCTGTGATTTTCTGCCTGCAATCTGACCAAAAAGTTGCAGCCATCATTTTAGGTAACGGGACACAGTCCCAGGGATGAAAAATAAAATGAAAAGTGGCATAATGGGTCAGGTTGGAGGTACCCTGATCCCAGATCTGTGGTATAGGGGTCTATGAGGGTGTAATTATGTCATTAAAAATATATTTTTTCACACTGCACGATATTCACGAATATGTCACAATGCTCAGTGTGGTCCTCCTGCGTAACAGCACGACGCATTTGGGAATATTGGCAACAACAAAAATTATTCACAGACTCATTCATACACTAATTGATTCATTCATAGTAGTACTTTCACTCGCACACCCATTCACAGACCCATTCAGACACTCATGTATCCACTCACAGACCCACTCAGACACTCATGCACCCACTCACAAACCCACTCAGACCCTCATGCACCTACTCACAGACCCAGTAAGACACTCATGCAACCACTCACAGACCTACACAGACCCCCAGGAACCCACTCACAGACCCACCAGACCCTCTCTCATCCACTCAAATACTGACGCACCCACTCACAGACCCACTCAGACACTGATGCACCCAGTGACAGAACCACTCAGACTGTCACACACCCACTCTCACACCCAAACAGACACTCTCACAGACACCCTCACCTTCTTATTCTCAAACCCAGAGAGACAGACCATTCAGCGGTGCATGCTGTGGGGATGGGCAGTTATGGGGGTTAGCTACAGGACCTGGCCACAAGCTGGGCCCTGTAGCCAACCCCTGCCGCGCACTGCTGAATGCTATGTGCAGCATGGGGTTGGGTGGTTATAGGGGGTTAGCCACAACTATAACTCGCGCCCTTGTCATGCACAGCTAATTACAGCACTCACGACAACTTCTATAACATCATTAAAAATATAAATGAAACATTAGCAGTCAAATTATTGAAGAAAAAACTATGCATGGTGGGGGCGCAAGTTATAGTTACCTTGGGGTGCGAGTTATAGCTACTTGAAATACCTCTAAGTATAACTGTTGAATTTCTATGGTTTTCTACTAGTAAATTCAGAACCTAACTATAACGTCCCTGTAACTTTTGATTTTTTGGGTGAATATATATATATATATATAAGCATAGAGAAATCACATAGGGTAGTAAGGGTGAAGAGCACCGCACATCTGAGAAGTACAACAGTTGTATATGTGCAAGTGTATAGAATGAGAGCAGGGTCTGGTGCAACCTGGCCCAGTGCCTTACTACCCAGTAGGCACAAAGATGGGTAACCGAGTACCCAAAAGGCAAAACTTGAAAAAGATGGCCACAGCACACAGAATGTACAGTCCAATTGTGTGACAGGGAGAAACAACCCTGATAGTATATTGGTGAAGCGAAAGGTAGACTGGAATCCAAGTTCTTGTTTTGCAGATATTGTCTTTAACCCCTTCGCTGCCAGGCCTTTTCCCCCTCCTGTGCCGAGCCTTTTTCTGATGGATAAAACTACCTGTGGATTCCTCACCTCATGAATACTCCCATGGCGCCAGCATTCTACGGAAATCTTCTTACTAGTCTCTGCACGTCGACGAGGACGTCACTGTCTCGCACGCGACGCCGTCTGACGTCATACAGGCAATAAGAGGTCCTCGACGACGTGCGGACGTCAGTTCCCTTTTTTCCGTGCATTCGAAACGGTTATCTTCGAGGGAGCAACTGTTACTCTTGCGGTTACAGTGTATATCTTGCTGCGTACTCTTTCTCTGTGGAAATAATGTCGCAGAGAAAGTCTGGATTTAAGCCTTGTCGTGAGTGTGGAGGCAAGATGTCGGTGACGGATCCTCATTCCGATTGCCTTTGGTGTTTGAGCTCCGACCACGACGTCTCGACTTGTGATTCGTGTCAGCACATGAATCCGAAGGCCATTAAAGAACGCGAGGCGAAGCTGTTTATGGCCAAGTCAAAGGAGAAGCATCACAAGAAAAAGTCTTCTCCAAGACATCGGCGTCATCGAGACTCCCGGCGCCGTAGAGAATCTCGGCGTCATTCAAGGGAGGCTCGTTCCAGGTCTCCGGATCGGCGCCGGAGGACATGGGAGGTCAGCCCCACGGTGACGCCGCATCCTTCGACGCCGTTGCTCTCTCCGACGTCTCCAACTTCGCCTGGACAGGCGTCGGTGATTGAGGTATTGGAGCCTCAGGTGTTTTCTCCGGCGCAGACGCCGAGGCCGGCGTCGGGGTCGCCTCCGAGTCAGGCACCCCAGTATCCGGCTTTTCCCACCCCTGGAGCCGATAGTTCCGCATTCTTGAATGCGATGTATGCCATCTTCCAACAGATGGCTCCAGGGGGTGCTCCGGCTGGGCCTTTGGCCTTTTCTTTGGGTGATCCTGCGCCTCTTCGGCCGGCACCCTTTATGCCCTTTCTCCCGTTTGGGAACGTGGGCTCGGCGCCAGTGTCGGCGCCGGTGGCCGCTCCGATGGCTTCGGAGGGATTGGCCCCAGGGATTTCCATCCCGTCGACGTCGAGATTTCGGCCTGTGACTCCGGTGGGTCCATCCGTTTCATCTGCTCTTCAGTCGGCGCCGAAGTTACCTGTGGCGCCGGATGCGGCGTCGGTGGCTTCGGAAGATCGGCGCCGATCTCCGACTTCGGCGGAGGTGTTGTCGACTCCGCGGATTGAGCAACGACTGCATTCAAGGAGGCGTGCTCTCCGGGTACTAGAGGAGCAGGAGTACCAACGAGCCCTAGAGGAAGGAGAGCTAGAGGACTCGGGTGATGGGCTGCGTGGACTGGAGTCGGCCAGTGGGCTGGACACTTCCCCTGAGTGGGACCTTTCGTCCCCGGGGGAATATACCGAGGAAGCTGCTTCCTTTCATACAGTGGTACGGAAGGCAGCTAGTTTTTTGGACCTGCCTTTGCCGGTGGTGGAGGCGAAACAAAACCTTTTGACAGAGGTGTTGCATCCGGCCTCAGCCGCGGCGGAGCCTCTATTACCTTTTAATGACGCTCTGCTGGATCCGGTTTTAGAGGTGTGGAAGAAGCCGGCATCTTCCCCAGCAGTTCACAGAGCCGTGGCCAGGAGGTATCGGGCGGCTCCAACTGATCCTGGTTTCCTATCTAGGCACCCTACGCCGGAGAGCTTGGTTGTGCAGGCCTCCTGTTCGTCCAAATCAGCGCCTGGTTCTTTCCCGACGGTGCCTGGGGACAGAGACTCAAAAAAGCTAGAGGCGCAGTCGAAGAAGATTTTTTCGTCCTGCAGTCTGGCGTTAAAAGCCACTAATGCGACCTGTATCCTGGGGAGGTATATTCATGCTCTGATGGATGACATCTCCTCTTCGTTTACAGAGCTTCCCCAGGGTCTTTTGGATCTTGTCTCTGATGCCCAGGCTGCTGCGACCCAAATTATCCAGACGGGACTGGATACCACCGACTCGGTAGCCAGAGCAATGGGCACAACTGTGGTGGAAAGGAGACAGGCCTGGCTACGTAACTCGGGCTTTTCGGCAGATGTACAGTCCACATTGTTGGATCTCCCGTTTGATGGGGACAAACTGTTTGGGGCTAAGGCTGATTCGGCCTTGGAACGTTTTAAGGAGAGCAGGGCCACGGCTAAGTCGTTGGGACTCCAAGCTCCTTCTTCCACGGCCTCTTCCAGATTCTTCAGGAGGTTTCGTGGATTTGGGCGTGGCTCTTCCTCCTCTTCCTTTCGGGGAAGATATCAGCAACCTGCCTCTTCCCATCCCTATAGATCTTTTAGAGGGAGGGGTAGGGTCCGCACCAGGGGAGCCTCTCAGCAGCACTCTGCCTCTTCCTCATCCTCTGGCGGGGTGCAGCAGGGGAAGCAGCCTTAGGCTTCCACCATTTCCCACTCACTCCTCTCCTGTAGGGGGAAGATTACAGCATTTTCTCACCAAATGGGAGACTGTTACGTCGGACACTTGGGTTCTCAGTGTTGTGGGAAAAGGCTACACCCTTCCCTTTCGGGAGTTTCCGCCCCTCATCCCGCCCCGCCCTTCGTATTGTTCACAAGAACACCTCCTGTTGCTAGAACAGGAGGTAGAAGTCCTCCTTTTAAAGGGCGCGGTGGAGTTGGTCCCGGAGCAGGAAAGGGGTCAAGGAGTTTACTCAAGGTATTTCCTGATTCCCAAGAAGGATGGTCGTTTGAGACCAATTCTGGACCTGAGGATCTTTAATTGGTTCCTCAAGCAGGAAAAGTTCAAGATGCTGACCCTAGCACAGGTGCTTTTGGCGTTGAACATGGAAGACTGGATGGTGTCTGTCGACTTGCAGGATGCTTACTTTCATATCCCGATACTCAAGTCACACAGGAAGTATCTCCGGTTTGTGGTGGGATCGCAACACTACCAGTTTGCGGTCCTTCCGTTTGGTCTTACTTCAGCACCTCGAGTCTTCACGAAGGTGATGTCGGTGGTTGCGGCAGAGCTCAGAAGGAAGGGGATAGCAGTATTCCCTTACTTGGACGATTGGTTGATCAAAGCCAAGTCCCCGGAGCTTGTGTTGCGTCATCTGCAGTCAACAACCCAGTTGTTGTTCGACCTGGGCTTTTCGGTGAACGAGCCCAAATCTCACCTGGAGCCCTCTCAGCGCCTCCTGTTCATAGGGGCAGTACTGGATACGACATTGGGTCGGGCCTTTCCTCCGCCTCAGCGGATTCAAGATATTCAGGATTTGGTTCCAATGTTTCGAAATGGAGCGGTAGTTCCAGTCCTCAAGGTCCTTCGTCTGCTCGGTCTTTTTGCCTCCTGCATTCTGTTGGTCACGCATGCTCGCTGGCACATGAGGGCTCTTCAGTGGTGCCTCCGAAGGCAGTGGTCTCAACACAGAGGGGATCTAGAGGGTACTGTCAAGATCTCCAGAGATGCTGCTGTGGATTTGAAGTGGTGGATTGCAAGCAACAATCTTTCACAAGGAAAGCCGTTCCAGCAGTCGCCACCAGTGGCCACAGTCATAACGGATGCTTCCACTCTAGGGTGGGGAGCTCATCTGGGGGATCTGGAGATCAAAGGTCTTTGGTCTCCAGAGGAACAGATGTTTCACATCAATCTGTTAGAGTTACGGGCTGTACGTCTGGCTCTCAAGGCCTTCCTCCCTTCCCTTCGTGGTCAGTCGGTACAGGTCCTAACGGACAATACTACCACGATGTGGTACATAAACAAGCAGGGAGGAGTGGGGTCGTACCTTCTCTGCAGAGAAGCTCTTCGACTATGGTCCTGGGCAAAGGACCATCGGATTTGCTTGATAGCAAACCATCTGGCCGGAGTCTTGAACGTGCGTGCGGACAGTCTCAGTCGCCACTTCTCGGCAGACCACGAGTGGCGTCTCCATCCAGATCAAGTCCGTTTAATCTTCCAGAAGTGGGGGTTTCCTCGGGTAGATCTGTTCGCCACTCGAGAGAACGCGCATTGTCCGTTGTTCTGCAGCCTTCAGTATCCGATGCAGGAAGCATTGGGGGACGCGTTTCAAATGACCTGGTGCGGCCAGTTGCTTTACGCGTTTCCTCCCATACCCTTGATTCCTCGAGTATTGAGGAAGATTCGCCAAGACCGGGCTCTAGTAATCGTAATAGCTCCGGATTGGCCAAGGAGGGTGTGGTACTCCGACCTTCTCCAACTCTCAACGTGCCCGCCGCTCCGTCTCCCTTTCAGGGCAGACCTCCTCTCGCAGTCGCAGGGGCAGGTTCTACACCCCAACCTCCAGAGTCTGCACCTACATGCCTGGAGATTGAACGGGGCAACCTGAGTTCCTTCTCTCTCCCGCCTGAGGTAGTGGATGTTATATTAGCGGCCAGGCGACACTCCACTAAATCTATCTACGCTAATAGGTGGTCTAAATTTGTTGCGTGGTGTGGAGAGAGGCAGATTTATCCTTTACAAGCTCATCTATCGGACGTTTTGTCTTTTGCTCTATCTCTGGCGCAGAAAGGTTGTGCAGTGGCTACCATTAAAGGTTATTTATCGGCCTTGTCAGCCTTCATATGTCTTCCAGACCAACCATCTTTATTTAAATCCCCTATTGTTATCAGATTCTTGAAAGGTCTTCTAAATCAATATCCTCCAAAGCCATTCGTTATGCCGCAATGGGATTTGTCCTTAGTCCTGACTTTCCTTATGGGGTCCCCTTTTGAACCTATGCATTCTTGCCCCTTAAGGTATTTGTTTTTAAAAACAGTCTTCCTGATAGCTATAACATCAGCAAGGAGAGTGAGTGAGTTGCAGGCCTTATCAGTAAAACCCCCTTATACAACTTTTTATGGGGATAAGGTGGTGTTGAGGACCAAGGCTGCTTTCCTTCCGAAGGTTGTTTCACCCTTCCATTTGGCTCAGGCAATTACTTTGTCCACGTTCTATCCTCCGCCTCATCCTTCCAAAGAGGAAGAAAGACTGCACCGTCTGGATCCAAAGAGAGCGTTGAGCTTCTTTATCGATAGAACAAAGGATTTCAGGCTGGAGGATCAGCTGTTTATTGGATACGTGGGCAAGAGGAGAGGAAAGGCAGTCCACAAGAGAACACTATCCAGGTGGGTTGTTCTTTGCATTAAAATATGTTACTCTTTGGCAAAGAAGGATCCTCCTGAGGGCATTAGAGCTCATTCCACCAGAGCTAAGTCGGCCACTTCGGCCTTAGCCAGAGGTGTTCCTGTGGTCGACATCTGCAAGGCCGCAACTTGGTCGTCCCTTCACACTTTTGCAAAACATTACTGTTTAGATTCTGAGGTTAGAAGGGACGGCCATTTTGCACGGTCAGTGCTGCAGGATTTCTTGGTTTGACCATTTAGGCACCCACCGCCGGGCGTGGTACTGCTTTGGGACTCTATTCATGAGGTGAGGAATCCACAGGTAGTTGTATCCATCAGAAGAACGAGTTACTTACCTTCGGTAACGACTTTTCTGGTGGATACATTAGCTACCTGTGGATTCCTCACGGTCCCACCCGCCTCCCCGTTGCCTTTATGGTCTTGCCAAGTAATCCTTGAGTGCGCTCCTCTTGATCTTTGAGGGTGCAATAGATGTATATATATAATATATTTATATATATATATATAGGTATATGTGTATATATCTTATGTATATACTTGGTGTGTGTATATATTTTTAAAAGAAAGAGTTTTATATATATATATATATATATATGTACATAAAAAAGATTTACAGTTATTCATACAATGTGGTGTATTTTTACAATATAATGGATGTTGCTTTGTTCTTTCATTGCATTGCCTGGTTGTTCTCATGCACGTAAAAAATGATTGGTACTGACGTCCGCACGTCGTCGAGGACCTCTTATTGCCTGTATGACGTAAGACGGCGTCGCGTGCGAGACAGTGACGTCCTCGTCGACGTGCAGAGACTAGTAAGAAGATTTCCGTAGAATGCTGGCGCCATGGGAGTATTCATGAGGTGAGGAATCCACAGGTAGCTAATGTATCCACCAGAAAAGTCGTTACCGAAGGTAAGTAACTCGTTCTTTTGGCTATTTGGAGCAGTTCGCGCTTAGGCCCTCATAACTTTTTGTTCACATAAGCTACCCATGCCAAATTTGCGTCCTTTTTTTCCAACATCCTAGGGATTCTAGAGGTACCCAGACTTTGTGGGTTCCCCAGAAGGAGGCCAAGAAATTAGCCAAAAAACAGTGAAAATTTCATTTTTTTTTAAAAATTTGGAAAAATGGGCTGCAGAAGAAGGCTTGTGGTTTTTTCCCTGAAAAGGGCATCAACAAAGGGTTTGCGGTGATAAAATCACCAGCTTCCCAGCTTTCAGGAACAGGCAGACTTGAATCAGAAAACCCAATTTTTCAACCCAATTTTGGCATTTTACTGGGACATACCCCATTTTTACGATTTTTTGTGCTTTTAGCCTCCTTCCAGTCAGTGACAGAAATGGGCATGAAACCAACACTGGATCCCATAAACCGCAACATTTCTGAAAAGTAGACAAAATTCTGAATTCAGCAAGGGGTAATTTGTGTAGATCCTACAAGGGTTTCCTACAGAAAATAGCAACTGAAAAAGAAAAATATTGAAATTGAGGTGAAAAAAACATCAATTTTTCTCTAAGTTTTACTCTGTAACTTTTTCCTGCAATGTCAGATTTTCGAAAGCAATATACCGTTACGTCTGCTGGACTCTTCTGGTTGCGGGGATATATAGGGCTTGTAGGTTCATCAAGAACTCTAGGTACCCAGAGCCAATAAATGACCTGCACCCTGCAGTGGGTTTTCATTCTATGCCGGGTATACAGCAATTCATTTGCTGAAATATAAAGAGTAAAAAATAGCTATCAAGAAAACCTTTGTATTTCCAAAATGGGCACAAGATAAGGTGTTGAGAAGCAGTGGTTATTTGCACATCTCTGAATTCCGGGGTGCCCATACTAGCATGTGAATTACAGGGCATTTCTCAAATAGACGTCTTTTTTACACACTGTCTTACATTTGGAAGGGAAAAATGTAGAGAAAGACAAGGGGCAATAACACTTGTTTTGCTATTCTATGTTCCCCCAAGTCTCCCGATAAAAATGATACCTCACTTGTGTGGGTAGGCCTAGCGCCCGCGACAGGAAACGCCCCAAAGCGCAACGTGTACACATCACAGAAAACAGACCTGTTTTTAGCAAAGTGCCTACCTGTAGATTTTGGCCTCTAGCTCAGCCGCCACCTAGGGAAACCTACCAAACCTGTGCATTTCTGAAAACTAGAGACCTAGGGGAATCCAAGATGGGGTGATTTGTGTGGCTCGGACCAGGTTCTGTTACCCAGAATCCTTTGCAAACCTCAAAATTTGGCAAAAAAAACACATGTTCCTCACATTTCTGTGGCAGAAAGTTCTGGAATCTGAGAGGAGCCACAAATGTCCTTCCACCCAGCGTTCCCCCACGTCTCCCGATAAAAATGATACCTCACTTGTGTGGGTAGGCCTAGCGCCCGCGACAGGAAACGCCCCAAAGCGCAACGTGGACACATCACAGAAAACAGACCTGTTTTTAGCAAAGGGCCTACCTGTAGATTTTGGCCTCTAGCTCAGCCGCCACCTAGGGAAACCTACCAAACCTGTGCATTTCTGAAAACTAGAGACCTAGGGGAATCCAAGATGGGGTGATTTGTGTGGCTCGGACCAGGTTCTGTTACCCAGAATCCTTTGCAAAGCTCAAAAATTGGCTAAAAAAACACATGTTCCTCACATTTCTGTGGCAGAAAGTGCTGGAATCTGAGAGGAGCCACAAATGTCCTTCCACCCAGCGTTCCCCCACATCTCCCGATAAAAATGATACCTCACTTGTGTGGGTAGGCCTAGCGCCCGCGACAGGAAACGCCCCAAAGCGCAACGTGGACACATCACAGAAAACAGACCTGTTTTTAGCAAAGTGCCTACCTGTAGATTTTGGCCTCTAGCTCAGCCGCCACCTAGGGAAACCTACCAAACCTGTGCATTTCTGAAAACTAGAGACCTAGGGGAATCTAAGGAGGGGTGACTGGCGGGGCTCGGACCAGGTTCTGTTACCCAGAATCCTTTGCAAAGCTCAAAAATTGGCAAAAAAAACACATGTTCCTCACATTTCTGTGGCAGAAAGTTCTGGAATCTGGGAGGAGCCACAAATTTCCTTCCACCCAGCGTTCCCCCAAGTCTCCCGATAAAAATGATACCTCACTTGCGTGGGTAGGCCTAGCGCCCGCGACAGGAAGCGCCCCAAAGCGCAACGTGGACACCACCAAAATTTTGGAAGAAAACAGAGGTGTTTTTTGCGAAGTGACTACCTGTAGATTTTGGCCTCTAGCTCAGCCGGCACCTAGGGAAACCTACCAAACCTGTACATTTCTGAAAACTAGAGACCTAGGGGAATCCAAGGAGGGGTGACTGGCGGGGCTCGGACCAGGTTCTGTTACCCAGAATCCTTTGCAAAGCTCAAAAATTGGCTAAAAAAACACATGTTCCTCACATTTCTGTGGCAGAAAGTGCTGGAATCTGAGAGGAGCCACAAATGTCCTTCCACCCAGCGTTCCCCCACGTCTCCCGATAAAAATGATACCTCACTTGTGTGGGTAGGCCTAGCGCCCGCGACAGGAAACGCCCCAAAGCGCAACGTGGACACATCACAGAAAACAGACCTGTTTTTAGCAAAGTGCCTACCTGTAGATTTTGGCCTCTAGCTCAGCCGCCACCTAGGGAAACCTACCAAACCTGTGCATTTCTGAAAACTAGAGACCTAGGGGAATCCAAGGAGGGGTGACTGGCGGGGCTCGGACCAGGTTCTGTTACCCAGAATCCTTTGCAAAGCTCAAAAATTGGCTAAAAAAACACATGTTCCTCACATTTCTGTGGCAGAAAGTTCTGGAATCTGGGAGGAGCCACAAATTTCCTTCCACCCAGCGTTCCCCCACGTCTCCCGATAAAAATGATACCTCACTTGCGTGGGTAGGCCTAGCGCCCGCGACAGGAAACGCCCCAAAGCGCAACGTGGACACCACCAAAATTTTGGAAGAAAACAGAGGTGTTTTTTGCGAAGTGACTACCTGTAGATTTTGGCCTCTAGCTCAGCCGGCACCTAGGGAAACCTACCAAACCTGTACATTTCTGAAAACTAGAGACCTAGGGGAATCCAAGGAGGGGTGACTGGCGGGGCTCGGACCAGGTTCTGTTACCCAGAATCCTTTGCATAGCTCAAAAATTGGCTAAAAAAACACATGTTCCTCACATTTCTGTGGCAGAAAGTTCTGGAATCCGAGAGGAGCCACAAATTTCCTTCCACCCAGCGTTCCCCCACGTCTCCCGATAAAAATGATACCTCACTTGTGTGGGTAGGCCTAGCGCCCGCGACAGGAAACGCCCCAAAGCGCAACGTGGACACATCACAGAAAACAGACCTGTTTTTAGCAAAGTGCCTACCTGTAGATTTTGGCCTCTAGCTCAGCCGCCACCTAGGGAAACCTACCAAACCTGTGCATTTCTGAAAACTAGAGACCTAGGGGAATCCAAGGAGGGGTGACTGGCGGGGCTCGGACCAGGTTCTGTTACCCAGAATCCTTTGCAAAGCTCAAAAATTGGCTAAAAAAACACATGTTCCTCACATTTCTGTGGCAGAAAGTTCTGGAATCCGAGAGGAGCCACAAATTTCCTTCCACCCAGCGTTCCCCCACGTCTCCCGATAAAAATGATACCTCACTTGTGTGGGTAGGCCTAGCGCCCGCGACAGGAAACGCCCCAAAGCGCAACGTGGACACATCACAGAAAACAGACCTGTTTTTAGCAAAGTGCCTACCTGTAGATTTTGGCCTCTAGCTCAGCCGCCACCTAGGGAAACCTACCAAACCTGTGCATTTCTGAAAACTAGAGACCTAGGGGAATCCAAGGAGGGGTGACTGGCGGGGCTCGGACCAGGTTCTGTTACCCAGAATCCTTTGCAAAGCTCAAAAATTGGCTAAAAAAACACATGTTCCTCACATTTCTGTGGCAGAAAGTTCTGGAATCTGGGAGGAGCCACAAATTTCCTTCCACCCAGCGTTCCCCCAAGTCTCCCGATAAAAATGATACCTCACTTGCGTGGGTAGGCCTAGCGCCCGCGACAGGAAACGCCCCAAAGCGCAACATGGACACCACCAAAATTTTGGAAGAAAAAAGAGGTGTTTTTTGCGAAGTGACTACCTGTAGATTTTGGCCTCTAGCTCAGCCGGCACCTAGGGAAACCTACCAAACCTGTACATTTCTGAAAACTAGAGACCTAGGGGAATCCAAGGAGGGGTGACTGGCGGGGCTCGGACCAGGTTCTGTTACCCAGAATCCTTTGCAAAGCTCAAAAATTGGCTAAAAAAACACATGTTCCTCACATTTCTGTGGCAGAAAGTTCTGGAATCCGAGAGGAGCCACAAATTTCCTTCCACCCAGCGTTCCCCCATGTCTCCCGATAAAAATGATACCTCACTTGTGTGGGTAGGCCTAGCGCCCGCGACAGGAAACGCCCCAAAGCGCAACGTGGACACATCACAGAAAACAGACCTGTTTTTAGCAAAGTGCCTACCTGTAGATTTTGGCCTCTAGCTCAGCCGCCACCTAGGGAAACCTACCAGACCTGTGCATTTCTGAAAACTAGAGACCTAGGGGAATCCAAGGAGGGGTGACTGGCGGGGCTCGGACCAGGTTCTGTTACCCAGAATCCTTTGCAAAGCTCAAAAATTGGCTAAAAAAACACATGTTCCTCACATTTCTGTGGCAGAAAGTTCTGGAATCTGGGAGGAGCCACAAATTTCCTTCCACCCAGCGTTCCCCCAAGTCTCCCGATAAAAATGATACCTCACTTGCGTGGGTAGGCCTAGCGCCCGCGACAGGAAACGCCCCAAAGCGCAACGTGGACACCACCAAAATTTTGGAAGAAAACAGAGGTGTTTTTTGCGAAGTGACTACCTGTAGATTTTGGCCTCTAGCTCAGCCGGCACCTAGGGAAACCTACCAAACCTGTACATTTCTGAAAACTAGAGACCTAGGGGAATCCAAGGAGGGGTGACTGGCGGGGCTCGGACCAGGTTCTGTTACCCAGAATCCTTTGCAAAGCTCAAAAATTGGCTAAAAAAACACATGTTCCTCACATTTCTGTGGCAGAAAGTTCTGGAATCCGAGAGGAGCCACAAATTTCCTTCCACCCAGCGTTCCCCCACGTCTCCCGATAAAAATGATACCTCACTTGTGTGGGTAGGCCTAGCGCCCGCGACAGGAAACGCCCCAAAGCGCAACGTGGACACATCACAGAAAACAGACCTGTTTTTAGCAAAGTGCCTACCTGTAGATTTTGGCCTCTAGCTCAGCCGCCACCTAGGGAAACCTACCAAACCTGTGCATTTCTGAAAACTAGAGACCTAGGGGAATCCAAGGAGGGGTGACTGGCGGGGCTCGGACCAGGTTCTGTTACCCAGAATCCTTTGCAAAGCTCAAAAATTGGCTAAAAAAACACATGTTCCTCACATTTCTGTGGCAGAAAGTTCTGGAATCCGAGAGGAGCCACAAATTTCCTTCCACCCAGCGTTCCCCCACGTCTCCCGATAAAAATGATACCTCACTTGTGTGGGTAGGCCTAGCGCCCGCGACAGGAAACGCCCCAAAGCGCAACGTGGACACATCACAGAAAACAGACCTGTTTTTAGCAAAGTGCCTACCTGTAGATTTTGGCCTCTAGCTCAGCCGCCACCTAGGGAAACCTACCAAACCTGTGCATTTCTGAAAACTAGAGACCTAGGGGAATCCAAGGAGGGGTGACTGGCGGGGCTCGGACCAGGTTCTGTTACCCAGAATCCTTTGCAAAGCTAAAAAATTGGCTAAAAAAACACATGTTCCTCACATTTCTGTGGCAGAAAGTTCTGGAATCTGGGAGGAGCCACAAATTTCCTTCCACCCAGCGTTCCCCCAAGTCTCCCGATAAAAATGATACCTCACTTGCGTGGGTAGGCCTAGCGCCCGCGACAGGAAACGCCCCAAAGCGCAACGTGGACACCACCAAAATTTTGGAAGAAAAAAGAGGTGTTTTTTGCGAAGTGACTACCTGTAGATTTTGGCCTCTAGCTCAGCCGGCACCTAGGGAAACCTACCAAACCTGTACATTTCTGAAAACTAGAGACCTAGGGGAATCCAAGGAGGGGTGACTGGCGGGGCTCGGACCAGGTTCTGTTACCCAGAATCCTTTGCAAAGCTCAAAAATTGGCTAAAAAAACACATGTTCCTCACATTTCTGTGGCAGAAAGTTCTGGAATCCGAGAGGAGCCACAAATTTCCTTCCACCCAGCGTTCCCCCACGTCTCCCGATAAAAATGATACCTCACTTGTGTGGGTAGGCCTAGCGCCCGCGACAGGAAACGCCCCAAAGCGCAACGTGGACACATCACAGAAAACAGACCTGTTTTTAGCAAAGTGCCTACCTGTAGATTTTGGCCTCTAGCTCAGCCGCCACCTAGGGAAACCTACCAGACCTGTGCATTTCTGAAAACTAGAGACCTAGGGGAATCCAAGGAGGGGTGACTGGCGGGGCTCGGACCAGGTTCTGTTACCCAGAATCCTTTGCAAAGCTAAAAAATTGGCTAAAAAAACACATGTTCCTCACATTTCTGTGGCAGAAAGTTCTGGAATCTGGGAGGAGCCACAAATTTCCTTCCACCCAGCGTTCCCCCAAGTCTCCCGATAAAAATGATACCTCACTTGCGTGGGTAGGCCTAGCGCCCGCGACAGGAAGCGCCCCAAAGCGCAACGTGGACACCACCAAAATTTTGGAAGAAAACAGAGGTGTTTTTTGCGAAGTGACTACCTGTAGATTTTGGCCTCTAGCTCAGCCGGCACCTAGGGAAACCTACCAAACCTGTACATTTCTGAAAACTAGAGACCTAGGGGAATCCAAGGAGGGGTGACTGGCGGGGCTCGGACCAGGTTCTGTTACCCAGAATCCTTTGCAAAGCTCAAAAATTGGCTAAAAAAACACATGTTCCTCACATTTCTGTGGCAGAAAGTTCTGGAATCCGAGAGGAGCCACAAATTTCCTTCCACCCAGCGTTCCCCCACGTCTCCCGATAAAAATGATACCTCACTTGTGTGGGTAGGCCTAGCGCCCGCGACAGGAAACGCCCCAAAGCGCAACGTGGACACATCACAGAAAACAGACCTGTTTTTAGCAAAGTGCCTACCTGTAGATTTTGGCCTCTAGCTCAGCCGCCACCTAGGGAAACCTACCAAACCTGTGCATTTCTGAAAACTAGAGACCTAGGGGAATCCAAGGAGGGGTGACTGGCGGGGCTCGGACCAGGTTCTGTTACCCAGAATCCTTTGCAAAGCTCAAAAATTGGCTAAAAAAACACATGTTCCTCACATTTCTGTGGCAGAAAGTTCTGGAATCTGGGAGGAGCCACAAATTTCCTTCCACCCAGCGTTCCCCCAAGTCTCCCGATAAAAATGATACCTCACTTGCGTGGGTAGGCCTAGCGCCCGCGACAGGAAACGCCCCAAAGCGCAACGTGGACACCACCAAAATTTTGGAAGAAAACAGAGGTGTTTTTTGCGAAGTGACTACCTGTAGATTTTGGCCTCTAGCTCAGCCGGCACCTAGGGAAACCTACCAAACCTGTACATTTCTGAAAACTAGAGACCTAGGGGAATCCAAGGAGGGGTGACTGGCGGGGCTCGGACCAGGTTCTGTTACCCAGAATCCTTTGCAAAGCTCAAAAATTGGCTAAAAAAACACATGTTCCTCACATTTCTGTGGCAGAAAGTTCTGGAATCCGAGAGGAGCCACAAATTTCCTTCCACCCAGCGTTCCCCCACGTCTCCCGATAAAAATGATACCTCACTTGTGTGGGTAGGCCTAGCGCCCGCGACAGGAAACGCCCCAAAGCGCAACATGGACACATCACAGAAAAAAGACCTGTTTTTAGCAAAGTGCCTACCTGTAGATTTTGGCCTCTAGCTCAGCCGCCACCTAGGGAAACCTACCAAACCTGTGCATTTCTGAAAACTAGAGACCTAGGGGAATCCAAGGAGGGGTGACTGGCGGGGCTCGGACCAGGTTCTGTTACCCAGAATCCTTTGCAAAGCTCAAAAATTGGCTAAAAAAACACATGTTCCTCACATTTCTGTGGCAGAAAGTTCTGGAATCTGGGAGGAGCCACAAATTTCCTTCCACCCAGCGTTCCCCCAAGTCTCCCGATAAAAATGATACCTCACTTGCGTGGGTAGGCCTAGCGCCCGCGACAGGAAACGCCCCAAAGCGCAACGTGGACACCACCAAAATTTTGGAAGAAAACAGAGGTGTTTTTTGCGAAGTGACTACCTGTAGATTTTGGCCTCTAGCTCAGCCGGCACCTAGGGAAACCTACCAAACCTGTACATTTCTGAAAACTAGAGACCTAGGGGAATCCAAGGAGGGGTGACTGGCGGGGCTCGGACCAGGTTCTGTTACCCAGAATCCTTTGCAAAGCTCAAAAATTGGCTAAAAAAACACATGTTCCTCACATTTCTGTGGCAGAAAGTTCTGGAATCTGAGAGGAGCCACAAATTTCCTTCCACCCAGCGTTCCCCCACGTCTCCCGATAAAAATGATACCTCACTTGTGTGGGTAGGCCTAGCGCCCGCGACAGGAAACGCCCCAAAGCGCAACGTGGACACATCACAGAAAACAGACCTGTTTTTAGCAAAGTGCCTACCTGTAGATTTTGGCCTGTAGCTCAGCCGCCACCTAGGGAAACCTACCAAACCTGTGCATTTCTGAAAACTAGAGACCTAGGGGAATCCAAGATGGGGTGATATGTGTGGCTCGGACCAGGTTCTGTTACCCAGAATCCTTTGCAAACCTCAAAATTTGGCTAAAAATGTTCCTCACATTTCTGTGGCAGAAAGTTCTGGAATCTGAGAGGGGCCACAAATTTCCTTCCACCCAGCGTTCCCCCACGTCTCCCGATAAAAATGATACCTCACTTGTGTGGGTAGGCCTAGCGCCCGCGACAGGAAACGCCCCAAAGCGCAGCGTGGACACATCACATTTTTTCATTGAAAACAGTGCCTACCTGTAGTTTTTGGCCTGTAGCTCAGCCAGCACCTAGGGAAACCTACCAAACCTGTGCATTTCTGAAAACTAGAGACCTAGGGGAATCCAAGATGGGGTGACTTGAGGGGCTCTGACCAGGTTCTGTTACCCAGAAGCCTTTCCAAACCTCAAATATTGGCTAAAAAAACGCATTTTTCACACATTTCGGTGACAGAAAGTTCTGGAATCTGAGTGGAGCCACAAATTTCCTTCCACCCAGCGTTCCCCCAAGTCTCCCGATAAAAATGATACCTCAGTTGTGTGTGTGGGCCAGGTGCCTCCAACAGAATAAGGCCCAAAACTTGTAGAGATACAGGGGATAGTACTGCGAGTTTATAAGGACATATTCTTTTATACATCTTTAGACTGACTCTGCTTTGGGGACCCACATACGTGAGGTGTCATTTTATTTGGGAGACTGAGGGGAACACTGGGGAGTAGGAATTTTGTGCTGGAGTGGTGATCGTACGAAGAAAAGTCAGGAAAATATGCTTTTTTTAAGCACATTTTGAGGTTTACAGAGGAGTCTGGGTAAGAAAATGTTGGGGGATCCACGCAAGCCACTCCTCCCTAGACTCCTTGGGGTGTCTAATTTTAAAAAATGTCTGGGTTTGGTAGGTTTCCCTAGATGAAGGCCGCACACAGGACCAAAAACATAGGTGCCCTCTCCCCCCCCAAACACAGGTAGTTTTGTAATATATCGTTTTGATGTGCCCACATACGTCCGTGATGTGCCAAACACTAAAATTTTGAAAGGAAACACACTTAGGTTATGTGAAAAAGACCCCTCACCCACCAACCAAGTTGGTGGCATGCTTCATCATCGGGGTCCCACCTGAGGCACCTAGCGTGTCATAGGTGTGCTGCGACGCCTGATTACAGCGGAGCAGGTTTGGTCATTTTTACCACACATACTGGTTGGATTTGGCACGAGGGTGAGTGATGGTTCAGTGGATCAAATTTTACTAACAAGAGCTTTCACAAAAATGAAAAGCACTGTTAGTAACTGAAAGGCAAAAAACTGAACCAATGACTCACAGCTCGTGAGCTGTAAAGCCGCGACAAGGCACCAACCGCTTTACAGTCCATTCACACAACTTTCATACATGACACACACAAGGCCATTCACACCGCCAGCCACGGGCCCAGCACATTACAACACTCACATCGACAGACAGCGCCACTCAAGGGCCCATCACTTACATACGCCCACATGCCTGATACAACAATCACACCAGCTGATGGGAGTGTGTGGACTGGTGTTTGGCTGGCAGTGTGTTGCAGTAGCCAACATCAAGTCAATATGTACAGTCTCAGCCAAGCCCCACTCCACACACAATGGCATCATATTTTTTTTTTTTTTTTTAAACAGAGGAACCCCTAACTAAGTAGAAAGAATTACAAAACAACAAACACAAAAGCTCTAACTAACAACATGACAGAAATGCTAACCATGAAACTAAACACATGAAAATACAAAACAGACATGAGTTTACTCTCATGGTTGTTCCCAGAAATTCTTCTGGGTGTGGTAATTCTTAAAACAAGCACCGACACACAGCCCAGGCTTTGAAGGACAATCTGGGCAGTACATTCGAGACTCCCTCCGGATACCTCTTCGAAAACACACTCTACATTTCTTAGCTGGAAAGTCTTTTTTGGGTGTGGGAGGAATGTGCTCAGCAAAGTGGGGATCTTTCAATCTAGCCACATCCTCCACCACTGCTTCTCTAGGAACTCTGGCCTGTTCCACCACAATAAGGCTCTCTATCACTGACTCCTGAAATTTCACAAATGTCATCTTTGAGTCTGGAGACCTATCCCTAAACACAATAAAAGCATTGAAGGTTGCTAAGTGGAAGAGGTGAAGTGCTAACTTCTTATACCAAACATAAGACTTACGAATAGCAGTATAAGGTTCCAACCTCTGGTCAACTCTATCTACACCTCCCACGTGCTTATTATAATCTAAAATGCACACAGGTTTGCGCACTTCAGCAACCTGGCCCCAAACAGTCACAGGGGAAGTACTCTCATCATGGATGGTACTTAGCATGTAGACATCCCTCTTGTCTGAAAATTTCAAAGCTAGCAGCTCCTCGTTCCGCAAGGCACAGCACTGTCCCCTCTCAAGTTTTTTACAGACAAGCTCCCTTGGATAGCCTTTCCGGTTAGAACGGATTGTGCCACAAGCAACTGTGTCCACTCTAAACAATTCCTTGAACAACTGCACACCAGTGTAGAAGTTATCTACATACAAATGGTGACCTTTGTTGAACAGTCGTCTACCAAGATCCCACACTATTTTCTCAGTAACTCCAAAAGTGGGAGGACAACCAGGGGGGTCAATATTGGAATCCCTACCAGTGTACACACGGAAACTATACACATATCCTGTCCTACTTTCAGACAGCATATACAATTTAATTCCATATCGTGCCCTTTTGCTAGGAATGTACTGCCTAAAAACCAAACGACCCTTGAAGAGGACCAAAGACTCGTCCACACTTATCTCTTTGCCTGGAACATAGACCTCCGAAAACCGATCTACAAAATGATCAAGGACAGGCCTAATCTTAAAAAGACGGTCAGAATCTGGGTGATCTCGTGGCAAGGCTAATGCATTGTCAACAAAATGCAGCATCCTAAGAAGAAGCAAATACCGATTACGACTCATGGTAGCTGGAAATATAGCTGTTGCCATCAAGGGACTAGTAGACCAATAAGAAGCCAGTGACGGCTTCCTTATCAACCCCATCAAAAAAGTCAAACCCAAAAACTTTTTTAGCTCCTCCAAATTTGTGGGAATCCACTGGGCAGCTCTAGAGTGTGGCCTAAGTCTAGCAGCGTTGTCCCTCAAATGCTGCTCCGCATACAAATTAGTCTGCTCAACAATCTCTTCCAAAAACACATCATCCATGAATAACTCAAAGAAATTGATAGGCATAAAGTTCTCTGTATTGGCGTTACACCCCGGGAGACCAGTAAAGGCAGGCAACTCTGGCTGCTCCATGTTTGGGGCAACCCAGACATCAGGTCTTCTAACGGGAAACCTTTCAGCCCCAGGTTGCTGCACTATTGGCACATCAATGTCCTCCTCTAAAACAGAACCTTCATCTGCACTGAGTGTGGCTTCATCATCAGAAGATTCCCCTCCAACAGAAACATCACTGCCAGAATCTCTGACTTCCTCCTCTGCCTCAGATGCAGAGTCCGTCTCATAGTCATGATCAGACTGTGACTCAAAAAGCATACCAACCACCTGCTGAGCGGTCATCCTGCGGCTAGCCATGATCTCTCCTGCTAAAATTAACTGGACAAATTCACCACCAACAACCAGCACTGTGTAAGACAAGTAACAAAGTGTAGCTTTGTTAGTAAGAGTTACAAACTCAAAAACTATACCGCTCACTTGCCTGAAAAAGCTTGATTCACCAGCAACTACACAGCAATCACCAATTATATCCCACTAAAAAGAAAGAAAGAAAGGCAAATTAGAAATAAGACAAAACAAATATCATTGTGCACAAACCTAATGACAATTTCACACACAATCCTGCATTTAGTACACCCCCTACAAACATGTCATTCATGCATGGCAACAATACTCCTTTGGAGTAAATTGTTTTTACTTACCTAAAACATGCAACTGTGCAAACTGCAGGTCAACCACCGCCAAAACCGCAAGGAGCCACAGCAAATAAAGCAAAAGCTTTGAACTAGAACAAAAAGGAGGAAAATTTTTTTATCACAAATGCAAAGACTTCTTCAGTTGACAAACACCCCACCATCAAACATTTTAGAAATTGGTGCCTAAGTGGATTCTGCCATAGGGGCAGATGGGTCTACTAAAAAAATAGGCCTGTCTGCCCCAAGGAAGCCAAAAAATACCTTTAGTACTGTGTCCCCATGGAGAGCGACCCTTGCCAAAGGGGACAGCCCTCAAACAAAAAAAACACACACAACACTATCCCTGGTGCCTAAGTGGCTTCTGCCCCCTTGGGGGCAGGTGGTTCTAGAAAAATAGGCCCATCTGCCCCCAGGGGGGGCAGAAATGGCCAACAGGTCAATGCCCCCCTTGGGGGGGCGCCCGTGCCCAAGGGGACGCCCCCACACAAAAATAAACACATAAAAAAAATCCCTGGCGTTCTAGTGGTTTCTGCCCCCCTTGGGGGCAGATCAGCCTAAAAATAATAGGCTGATCTGTCTCCAAGGGGTGCAGAAATGGCCTGGGTACATGTGCCCCCAAAGTGGGGGGCGACCCTTGCCCAAGCCCCCCCCCATCCACTAACACACACACACACACACACTATCCCTGGTGTCTACGTGGCTTCTGCCCCCCTTGGGGGCAGGTGGGTCTAGAAAAATAGGCCCATCTGCCCCCAGGGGGGGCAGAAATGGCCAACAGGTCAATGCCCCCCTTGGGGGGGTGCCCGTGCACAAGGGGACGCCCCCACACAAAAATAAACACATAAAAAAAAATCCCTGGCGTTCTAGTGGTTTCTGCCCCCCTTGGGGGCAGATCAGCCTAAAAATAATAGGCTGATCTGTCTCCAAGGGGTGCAGAAATGGCCTGGGTACATGTGCCCCCAAATTGGGGGGAGACCCTTGCCCAAGCCCCCCCCCCATCCACTAACACACACACACACACACACTATCCCTGGTGTCTACGTGGCTTCTGCCCCCCTTGGGGGCAGGTGGGTCTAGAAAAATAGGCCCATCTGCCCCCAGGGGGGGCAGAAATGGCCAACAGGTCAATGCCCCCCTTGGGGGGGCGCCCCGTGCCCAAGGGGACGCCCCCCCACAAAAATAAACACATAAAAAAGCATCCCTGGCGTTCTAGTGGTTTCTGCCCCCCTTGGGGGCAGATCAGCCTAAAAATAATAGGCTGATCTGTCTCCAAGGGGTGCAGAAATGGCCTGGGTACATGTGCCCCCAAAGTGGGGGGCGACCCTTGCCCAAGCCCCCCCCCCCATCCACTAACACACACACACACTATCCCTGGTGTCTACGTGGCTTCTGCCCCCCTTGGGGGCAGGTGGGTCTAGAAAAATAGGCCCATCTGCCCCCAGGGGGGGCAGAAATGGCCAACAGGTCAATGCCCCCCTTGGGGGGGCGCCCCGTGCCCAAGGGGACGCCCCCCCACAAAAATAAACACATAAAAAAACATCCCTGGCGTTCTAGTGGTTTCTGCCCCCCTTGGGGGCAGATCAGCCTAAAAATAATAGGCTGATCTGTCTCCAAGGGGTGCAGAAATGGCCTGGGTACATGTGCCCCCAAAGTGGGGGGCGACCCTTGCCCAAGCCCCCCCCCCATCCACTAACACACACACACACACTATCCCTGGTGTCTACGTGGCTTCTGCCCCCCTTGGGGGCAGGTGGGTCTAGAAAAATAGGCCCATCTGCCCCCAGGGGGGGCAGAAATGGCCAACAGGTCAATGCCCCCCTTGGGGGGGCGCCCCGTGCCCAAGGGGACGCCCCCCCACAAAAATAAACACATAAAAAAACATCCCTGGCGTTCTAGTGGTTTCTGCCCCCCTTGGGGGCAGATCAGCCTAAAAATAAAAGGCTGATCTGCCCTCAAGGGGGGCAGAAATGGCCCTAAAAGACATGCCCCCCAAAGGGGAGCGACCCTTGCCCAAGGGGGCGCCCCCCCATCCACTACACACACAATCCCTGGTGCCTAAGTGGCTTCTGCCCCCCTTGGGGGCAGATGGACCTAAAAAAAATAGGCCGATTTGCCCCCAAGGGGGGTAGAAAAGGCCAACAGTTCTCTGCCCCCTTGGGGGGGGGCGCCCCTTGCCCAAGGGGGCACCCCCCCCCACATAAATACACATAAAAATAAAAAACCCTGGTGATCTAGTGTTTTCTGCCCCCCTTGGGGGCAGATCTGGCTAAAAAGTAGCCAATCTGCCCTCAAGGGGGGCAGAAATGGCCCTAAAGGACATGCCCCCCACAGGGGAGCGACCCTTGCCCAAGGGGGCGCCCCCCCATTCACTACACACACAATCCCTGGTGCCTAAGTGGCTTCTGCCCCCCTTGGGGGCAGATGGACCTAAAAAAAATAGGCCGATCTGCCCCCAAGGGGGGCAGAAAAGGCCAACAGTTCTCTGCCCCCTTGGGGGGGGCGCCCCTTGCCCAAGGGGGCACCCCCCCCAACATAAATGCACAGAAAATAAAAATCCCTGGTGATCCAGTGGTTTCTGCCCCCCTTGGGGGCAGATCCGCCTAAAAAGTAGGCCAATCTGCCCCCAAGGGGGGCAGAAATGGCCGTAACAAATTGCCCCCACAAGGGGAGCGACCCTTGCCCAAGGGGCCGCTCCCCGCCAACAAGAAACAGGAAAGAACAACAAAAAAAAAAATCCCTGGTGTCTAGTGGGCATTCCTGCTGCCCGATCGCAATGCGATCGGGCAGCAGGAATGCTCAAAGAGACACCGGGGGAAAGGAAAAGCCTTTCCTTTCCCCCGGTGCCTCTTTAGCCCAAACCCCCCACCCACCGGGAAGAGGAACTCACCTCTTCTCCGTTCGCCGCACAGGAAGCAAATGGCTTCCTGTGCGGCGAAATCCCCATAATGAAGTCAGCGCGCGATCGCGCGCTGACGTCATTATGGGGGGGTGGGGGGGGTCGGGGGTGGAAGGGGAAGGGCTTCCCCTTCCATCCCTGACTTTGGGGGGGTGGGGGGAAGCACACAGACGGAGCGAGAGCGCTCCCTCTGGGCTGTGTGCCGAGGACGTAGTGGTTACGTCCTCGGCACAGCAGCACTGTGCCGCGGGACGTAACCACTACGTCCGCGGCACAGAAGGGGTTAATAGTAGATGCTATAGATCATAGTGTCATCAACGAGATACAGCCAACACGTGTTTCGTCACACAAGTGACTTCATCAAGGCTGAGCCAAAAGGCCAGAATGGTACGTGACATGGGTAAGTGGCGAGGGAGCCCGTGATCAGTTAGCTGGGCTCCAGAAAGTCAATTGTAGCTGGTAGTAATGGACCTAGTGGTCATGTGTCTGGGTATGGTAATGAAACCGTAAGCATACACAACGCTCCGATTACTTGGTGCCACACTTCATACTCGTACGGCTCTCGACCACAGGCTTATCAGGGCCTTCCATTACTGTCCTTTCCTTACGGTTTCATTCTACCTTTCGCTTCACCAATATACTATCAGGGTTGTTTCTCCCTGTCACACAATTGGACTGTACATTCTGTGTGCTGTGGCCATCTTTTTCATATATATATATATATCTATATATATATATAGATATATATATATATAGCACTGTAACTTTTTTCACTCTGCACTTTTTGAAGGAATAAAAATGGCGGGAAAACATGTATATACTGACATTTTTATGCATAACAAACATACTTAATATATACACTTTCAGAAAAAAATCCTCCATCCCTTGTCCTTCGATAGTTTACTATACACTATAGGTGGTACGGACTCATTCTAGTCCATGATCCACCTGGATCACACATGTGGCGCATGACCTTGAAAACAACAGGCCTATGTGTCTACGCCCTGGGAAAAGTCTCAACTTTCTCAAATGAATTTACGTCCAAGGACTCCTGCGATTCCAAGGTTAGAAGCGTTTCAGCCAAATTAGATACGCCTCTTCAAGACCAAAGTAATACAAAAAATCATATATCACTAAAACAGAATAAATCGCTGATTCACCACCGCTTTATATGAATGAACACTCTTCTTCATGCGGCTAGGCTGTGGAATGTAATTCCACCAGAACACAGACAAACAAGATTAATTTCCTTGATCTGTTTACAGGAGGATAGGGTCTGCTTTTGGATTTTTTTGCTCTGTCTACCTTTCCACATGTCCAAAACCATTATTACATACCTCACATCAAATGGCCACCACACCTTCCAGTCAACGCTTCAATATTATCACTTTGCTCCACTAATATTGCAAGTTCCTTGTCAAAAATTGATCAGTAGAAGGGCTTTGGAGTAAGCAGATGTTGCTCGAATGAAGATTTACCTTAAAGACCAAGAGACAAGAGGCGTTTGGCAAAACAGGAAATGGTTCATTTAATTAAACATTACGGCCGGGAGAGCAGTACATTGGAATGACCCACGTTTTATACATTTCTCTGAGAGTAATAAACACATAAACATTCTTTTCCTGGTGAAATTTGTGAACTATTGACAAGTAGTCACACATACAATTTCCAGATCGGGAATGTAGGTGCGCCTTGACCTGCCATGAACACTATGTGAGCCAGCAAGTACGTGTCCAAATGTCCAGCCTGAGGGGCACATGGTTGCTGCGTGCGCTGTGTGTGTTGTTCCCTGATTGGCTAAGTGTACCTAACTACATGTGGCATCTTCTTTGTGGTGTTTTGGGAATGCATGTTCTCTCTAGGCCATTTGTGCTTTATTGGGGCAAATCTCTTGGACCTCTTAGGTTTGCTGCCTATCTGTGGGTTCTGATCTGAGCTTGTGTGTTTGGCTGTTGGCTTAGTGTTACCCCACATGTGACCTGTCAGTCATTAACCTTCAGGCCTGGGCCGCAGAGTCTGCCTGACCATGTACCTACATGCTGGGGTTGACAGAGAGTTCATGACGGGGGAATCCAACAGGAGTGATGTGACCGTGTTTGTGTATAGAAATGTATTGTTCATGTATAAAGGTGTCTTGTTGTTGTGTGCATCGATTGGTCTGATATCCATCAGATATCTCAACCACCACATGAGTTCTGCATGATCTTTCTCCGGACCAATAACATTTGGGAGAGGTATGTTTGAGAATCCAAACAGAGTTGGCACCGTTAGCCAAAGCAGGTCCGCCTATGGGAGAAAGAACAGTGGTAAAAATATGTTTATACAATATGTTCATAAAACAAGAAAAATATCATATTACACAACAAAATTAATAAAGTATACAATTACTAAAAACATATTTCACAGCACTCTAAATAAAGCTCCCTATCTATCAAAACATCTAAAAAACATGCTATCTAAATGATCAGAGGCAATTTGTCTTGCATATGCTGAATACTTTACAAAACAGGTTTTAAAAACATTCTATGAATACGTATTGTAAGGAAATGCCTCCTTGGCATGGTTACCCCCTGACTTTTTGCCTTTGCTGATGCTAAGTTATGATTTGAAAGTGTGCTGGGACCCTGCTAACCAGGCCCCAGCACCAGTGTTCTTTCCCTAAATGGTACCTTTGTCTCCACAATTGGCACAACCCTGGCACTCAGGTAAGTCCCTTGTAACTGGTACCCCTGGTACCAAGGGCCCTGATGCCAGGGAAGGTTTCTAAAGGGCTGCAACATGTCTTATACCACCCAAGGGACCCCTCATTCAGCACATGCACACTGCTTCACAGCTTGTATGTGCTGGTGGGGAGAAAATGACTAAGTCTACATGGCACTCCCCTCAGAGTGCCATGCCAACCTCACACTGCCTGTGGCATAGGTAAGTCACCCCTCTAGCAGGCCTTACAGCCCTAAGGCAGGGTGCACTATACCACAGGTGAGGGCATAAGTGCATGAGCACTATGCCCCTACAGTGACTAAGCCAAACCTTAGACATTGTATGTGCAGGGTAGCCATAAGAGTATATGGTCTGGGAGTCTGTCAAACACGAACTCCACAGCACCATAATGGCTACAGTGAAAACTGGGAAGTTAGGTATCAAACTTCTCAGCACAATATATGCACACTGATGCCAGTGTGCAATTTATTGTAACATACACCCAGAGGGCATCTTAGAGATGCCCCCTGAAAACATACCCGACTTCCAGTGTAGGCTGACTAGTTTCTGCCAGCCTGCCACACACCAGACATGTTGCTGGCCACATGGGGAGAGTGCCTTTGTCACTCTGTGGCCAGGAACAAAGCCTGTACTGGGTGGAGGTGCTTCTCACCTCCCCCTGCAGGAACTGTAACACCTGGTGGTGAGCCTCAAAGGCTCACCCCCTTTGTTACAGCACCACACGGCATCCCAGCTAGTGGAGATGCCTGCCCGCTCCGGCCACTGCCCCCACTTTTGGCGGCAAGGCTGGAGGAGATAGTTAGGAAAACAAGGAGGAGTCACCCACCAGTCAGGACAGCCCCTAAGGTGTCCTGAGCTGAGGTGACCCTTACTTTTAGAAATCCTCCATCTTGTGGATGGAGGATTCTCCCAATAGGATTAGGGATATACCCCCCTCCCCTCAGGGAGGAGGCACAAAGAGGGTGTAGCCACCCTCAAGGACAGTAGCCATTGGCTACTGCCCTCCCAGACCTAAACACACCCCTAAATTCAGAATTTAGGGGCCCCCAGAACGTAGGAAACTAGATTCCTGCAATCTGAAGAAAGAAGAAGGACTGCTGACCTACAAGCCTGCAGAGAAGGAGGAAGACGACAACTGATTTGGCCCCAGCCCTAACGGCCTGTCTCCAACTTCGAAAACCTGCTCCAGCGACACATCCGACAGGGACTAGCGACCTCTGAAGCCTCAGAGGACTGCCCTGGACTACAGGACCAAGAAACTCCCATGAACAGCGGCCCTGTTCAAAACCTGCAACTTCTTTATAACAAAGAAGCAACTTTCAAAGACTGCACGTTTCCCGCCAGAAGCGTGAGACTTCACACTCTGCATCCGACGCCCTCGGCTCGACCTGCGGAAAACCAACATTTCAGGGAGGACTCCCCGGCGACTGCGAGCCCGTGAGTAGCCAGAGACGACCCCCCTGAGCCTCCCCAGCGTCGCCTGCAGAGGAAATCCAAAGGCTCCCCCTGACTTCGACTGCCTGTAACAAGGGACCCGACGCCTGGAACCAACACTGCACCCGCAGCCCCCAGGATCTAAAGAAACCAAACTCCAGTGCAGTAGCGACCCCCAGGCGACCCTCTGCCTAGCCGAGGTGGTGGCTACCCTGAGGAGCCCCCCCAGTGCCTGCCTGCATTGTTGAAGAGACCCCCGGGTCTCCCCATTGCTTCCTATCTAAAAACCCGACGCCTGTTTGCACTCTGCAACCGGCTGCCCTTGTGCCACTGAGGGTGTACTTTCTGTGCCTGCTTGTGTCCCCCATGGTGCCCTACAAAACCCCCCTGGTCTGCCCCCCGAGGACGCAGGTACTTACCTGCTGGCAGACTGGAACCCAGGGCACCCCTGTTCTCCATTGAAGCCTATGTGTTTTGTGCACATCTTTGACCTCTGCACCTGACCGGCCCTGAGCTGCTGGTGTGGTAACTTTGGGGTTACCTTGAACCCCCAACAGTGGGCTACCTTTGACCCAACTTTGAGACTTGTAAGTGTTTTACTTACCTGCAAACTTAACCTTTACTTACCTCCCCCAGGAACTGCTGATTTTTGCAGTGTCTACTTTTAAAATAGCTTATTGCCATTTTTACAAAGACTGTACATGATATTGTGATTATTAAAAGTTCCTAGAGTACCTAAGTGAAATACCTTTCATTTGAAGTATTACGGTGGTTCTTAAAATAAACTAAGAAAATATATTTTTCTATATAAAAACCTATTGGCCTGAAGTAAGTCTTTGAGTGTGTGTTTCTCATTTATTGCCTATGTGTTTACAACAAATGCTTAACACTACCCTCTGATAAGCCTACTGCTCGACCACACTACCACAAAATAAAGCATTAGAATTATCTCTTTTTGCCACTATCTCACCTCTAAGGGGAACCCTTGGACTCTGTGCACACTATTTCTTACTTTGAAATAGTATAAACAGAGCCAACTTCCTACACGTATAAATAAAGGACAATCAATTAACACAAGGCAAATAGTACACTTAGGCCCTCATTACAAGTTTGACGGTCTTCGGGCAAGACCGCCATGCAAAATCCCGCCACCATCCCGCCAGTGTTGGCGGTACAGTGTCCGCCGTAATACAAGACACAAACACCAAGCCGACGAAACACAGCCAGAAATCCAACACCGCCAGTGCCACTGACGGCGAAAGAGTATGAGTCACAATTCAGCACAGCGGAACATGCATGGCGGTAAACCATTGGCACCACCAATAGAAGGCAACACCAGATTGGACAGCCCGAATACTCCACACCTGAAATATATACACACACCACACACACCTGTTCACCACACTCTAATACACACACCCTCACACCCGCACAGACCCTTGTGAATATCACCACGAGCCAGAGATATACGACCCACGAACCAATGCACATAGAGCAAGAATCCACATGTTGCACGCACCCCCACAACATATCACGCCACAAGCACCCACGCTTCACTGACAATGAGTTGCAGGTCATGGTGGACAAGATCGTCAGAGTTGACCTGACAACCTGGGAGGAGAAGGCCTTTGACATCATGCATCCAGAGGGCCTAAAAGGAATCATTAGAGGGATTGATACTGGTAAGGACCCTACACCCCCAGCACTAACCACTCCAGTCCTGCATGGGTCCCAAGCACCTACCACTCCCCATCATATCACAAACAACAATAATGCACATCCCACTATCACCCCACCTTTCTACTCTGCATGCCACACCACCCCTCTCCCAACATCCACACACACAAACCGCACAATGCATGCTAGACCTTCACTATCTACTCAACTACCACTCCCACAATCCATCACTAGGCATCCCGGATCCATGTCACACTCACACCTCACAATGGTGCACCTGCATGCATATGCATCCTACAGCCCACCCAGAATGCTAGCCAACACCACCTCACTACCAAGGCCAATTACAGCAATGTCAAACAGCAAACCCACTACTACAATTGACATGACAAGCCCAAAGGCCATTCACCATGCAGTGTCAGCATTGCTGCAAATGTCATTGCCATCCCTCGGTAACGAATCCACCCACTGCAAGCGGCACACCATTATACTTCAACAAAATGTCCACGTAATAACTCTCACCCTTTCTATCCACAGTGAACCCTGCTACTGCCATCAGAGGATTCCCTCCCCAGGATGAAGGCCCCAGTGGATGTCTGGAGGACGATGAAATGCCTGCGCCATCTGGGGCGGCTGGCCAGTCCACCTCCAGCAGCCCCAACCTAGACACTCCGGACTCACCCTCCTGTGTGGCTACTTCACCTCAGCTAGCCCCTCCTCCCCAAACCTGTGCCCCACAATACAGGGGCCTGAATCAAGGGCACCCGCCCTAGACAATGAAGGCTCTGGTGCTACTAGGAGTGGGCACACTGTGCCAGGAGCACAAGCACAGGGGGCTAGGGCTAGTGGGAGAGGATCTGTGGTCCAAGGGAGGGTGCAGCAACAACATCAGACTGGCCAGGAGGCCCTCAAATAGGTCCTGGGTGCATATCACAAACCCAGGACACCATGGTCCAGATCCTTACTACCCTGCAGGAGACCCAGAGGCTACAGAGGGAGAACCATCGGAAAGCCATACAGCAGTGGCAGACCCACAATGCCACTATGGCCACCATAGCAAGGGTGCTGACGGAACTTACACCATCCAGCGTCAGTCTACCTCCCAACAGCAGGCCCCACCATAATCCAGATCACATCTGAGCCCTCCATGTCAGCCACAACCAGTGAAATGGAGGCCCTGCCACAGGACACGCAGGACACCAGCGCCTCTTCCCCTGTAGCTGAGGAGCCCGACGCATGCGAGGGCATCCAAACAGACATGCAGCCTCCATTGATGCCAAGACCAAGACCACTGCCAGCAAGTGAGCCACTTCAGAACATACCATCTTGTGTGTCACAGCAACACCTTGTTATCTGTCCACTGACATAACACCTTTTTCACATGGACATCATACTGGGCAACGACTCCCCACAGGTGGGCTAAGTACTTTGATGATCCCACTCACCAACACCCCACTCATCAGCCCTTGCCCTTGTATCATAAAAATAAACACCTTTGAGCACAGTTTCTGTCTACATCTTTATCTACCATGAGTACATTGTGTACAGCCATCACATATGTTACAGGAAGTCCATTGTCCTACCAATTAATGTGGCAGTGCCAGGAGGGGGAGCAATCATATACAAGTTCTGAGATACAGTTTACAGCACCACATCTAAAGTAATGTGTACACACTACACCTACATTGAATACACAATCCTGGTAGCAGACCTGCACACCTCAGACAATGTCACTGGTTACATAGCATGGCTCTGACACATGCCTGTATGTCAGTGAAAATATTGTTGTATCGGCTCTGCTCTGGAATCAGCGGCATCCTCGTCATCATTCTCCTCATCACTCCCCATATTCCCTTCATCAGCCACTGGCACAGCTGCACTCTCCTCAGCATCCAGTAATGGGATGTGATGTCTGATAGCCAAATTGTGCAACATGCAGCATGCTACAACGATATGGCACACTTTTGCTGGTCTGTACAGTAGGGCCCCTCCAGTAAGGTGCAGGCACCTGAATCTGGCTTTTAGTACTTCAAAGGCATGTTTGATTACCCGTCGGGTCCTACCATGGGCCTCTTTGAAACGGTCTTCTGCTGCTGTAGTCGCATGCCTTAGAGGTGTCAGTAGCCATGGCAGGTTGGGATAACCAGTCACCTATGTGCACACAGGTAATAGGCATATTGAAAACTGTATGGAAATCTGGAAGGTGGTGTAGAGTGTGCTGAATACAGAGGCACACATATGACACGATGTATACCGATGAGCCAGGCACGATCCCTTTGCAGTGGTGCCATCAGGCGAGGGATACTGCTGTTCCGCAGTATGTAGGCATCATGCACTGACCCTGGGAACCGGGCAGTCACTTGAGTGATGTCTGCGATACTTACCACCTGAAAATTGGTTAAGTAGAAGTTTTTACGGTTCCTAAACAACTGTTCACTCCTCCTGGGTGGCACCAGGCAATGTGGGTCCCATCAATAGCCCTGATCACATGTGGCACATGTGCCTCAGCATAGAATGCTGCTTTCACAGTGGGCAGATTGTCACATTGTAGGAACCTGATATGGTTTCCAATATGTTTCAGTAGGGCAAATAGGACATTCTTCAAGACGTACTGAACATGGGCTGGGACATTCCGGCAGTCCAGCCCACTGAGGCAAGGAAGTGGAGGACTGCCAACACCTGTACTGTGGGTGTGAGGGCATTGGAATGACAAATTCCAGGCCGCAGATCCTGGTCCAACAGCCTCACAAGATCCATGATGGTCTGACGGGTGAGCCGATAGCACTGGATGACGTGCCTCTCTTCAAGGGTGGCAAGATCGACCAGGGGCCTGTACACAGGAGCATTCCTCACCATCATTTTTACACCATATCTGGGAATAGGAGGGAGTGGCAATCCTTATATGCATGAAGGACTATGTGGAAGCAGCAGAGCTGTGCACAGGTCACTATTAAACATCCATGACGCACATCGCAAACCACCTCTGTACATATTGTAGTAGTAAAATGGTAGCCGCCTGTCCTGCATGCAAAGGACAGATGGAAGTGAGCGAATTCCGCTGGCGTAAGACATCATGGCAATAGGCGGTCTCAACCGCCGTGCAACTCCTCGTTGGTTAACATGGTTGCCTATGGGAGACATTAGCCAATGACGATCACCAACGGCGGTGACAGTGATGTCCGCGGCGGCTGTGACCGCCATTTCATGTGCTCATGTTCACTTGACTCCTGGCACTCATGCTGAGAAGACCTCCACTGTGTGTGCTGCTGTGTTTTGCCACTGGTAGCCAAGATGCCACGTGCTGCAGGGGATAGGGCCCCAGGCTTCACACAGGAGGAACTTGAGAAGCGTGTGGAGGGTGTCCTACCCCTATATTCGCAGTTGTATGGGGGAACCAGGGCAGCAGGTGAGTGCACTATGATTGTACTGTCTGTCAGTGGTGCGAATGTGGATGGGGGCCTTGGGACGAGGATGATTGACTTGTGGAAGGACCGGGCTGTGGGCTGTGAGGACAACTGGAATGTTGAAATGTGGGTCTGTTCAGGGGATGTGTTGTGTCCAATGTAGTCCCTAAGATGCCACGCTACATGACTGTCTCCTTTTCTCCGTGCTATCCATGCAGGTGAGCGCCCATCAAAAGAAGTAGATTTGGCATGCCGTTGCCAAGCAAGGGCGGACCCTGGGGGTCCATGCCCGGCAAAGCACCCACTGCAGGAAGAGGTGGGAGGATCTGCGATGTTGGGTGAGGAAGACTGGTACTCCCAACAAGTGAGGGGTGCCCTGACCCCCCTTATGTCCCACATTTTGGCGTGCTGTACCGTGAGGTGGATGGGCGCTTGAGGGCAGCACAGCAGCCACAAGGGGGTGAGTTCACATTCATACTTAGGTTATGTGGTGAGTGATAGGTGCAGCCTGTGCAGTGTGTGAAGGCTGTGGAATGTGTGCTAGGTAGCTATTGTATAACTAGGCTTGGGACACATTGATGCCGGATGTGCTACATACATGTGTTAAAATGCTGTGCAGGATGCGAGTTGGGGTTACCTTCACTGTTAAGTGGCATCGATGACAGGGCAACTGTGTAGCACTTGAGCAGGGTCTTAGATGTGGACATGGTTCCTGCTTCTGGAGTCCACACACATTGTACTCCATACTATCCTATCAGTATTGCTGTGGCCATATCCCTATCTGCTGTCTACTGGCATGTGGTGTATGTATAGTGTTCAAAGTCTGAGGTTTCACATCATACAGCTATATGTGCTTGGGTTATATAGCTGTGTCAGTATGCCTCCAAACGCCCATAGAGTACAAATGTAGGGTCTAGTGATCGTATGGAGCCATGAGCCAATCGGGTGAATCAGACATGTGTTGAGGGTATGGCTTTCATCCTCTACAGGATTGCATGTGTGTCAGCATGTGTGTAACTCATGAGCATGACTGAGGTGGCACACATGGGGTGTCATTGCAGTGGAATGGGTGTGTGAAGGCATGGCATGTAATGACATGGCACTGGAGTATGTTGTAGTGTCTAATATGTGGCTGTTGTACTGGCATTGACCACTTGCTCCCTGTTTCTTTTCCTCCCACCCTGTCTCTCACTGTCCCACCCTCCCTCTGCTCCTCTGTCTTTGTGTGGAACAGCATCATCTTGCGAAGAAGAAGGGGCACCAGCAAGTGGGGAAGCTGCATCCCACGGGATCCAGGAGGCTGATACCAGCGGAGCCGAGGGGGCCAGTGAGACAGAGGGCGAGTGGAGCACCACGAGGAGACAAGAACATCTACAGCATCATCAGATTCTTCCTCTGATGGTGACTCCCTGGTGGTGGTGGCGGATCCTTCAGGCCCTATGCCTGCACCATCCTTGTCCGCCACGCCATTACCAGCACCACCTTCCCTGTAGCTCCCCACCCAGTTTCCTGTGCCCACTCACCCAGGAGGGTGGGGATCTCCTTAGCCGCAGGCACCTCTGCCCCTGCCCCAGTCAGTCCTGCTGCCCTCAATGAGGAGGCTATTGACCTCCTGAGGTCCATCTCTGTTGGGCAGACAACCATTGTGAATGCCATCCAGAGACTGGCATCCCAGATGCAACAGTCCAATGCGTTCCTGGTAGGCACTCACGGTGCCCTGTCTGCCCTTCAGAGATCTTTTCAGGCTCTGGCCTCCTCATTGACAGCAGCCAGTGTTCCTTCTTCTTCTGTCCCCCCTTCAACTATCTCTTCACACTCCCACATCCCTCTCTCATTTCCCATCCAAAACACACTTTCATACCAGCATGCATCCCCACCAACAGACCCAAAGCGCAAGGACATTCTCATGCACCCAGATGCCACCACCGCCATGCACACACCCACCATTCAGATGCACATGCCAACATCCACTACCTACCCTGACTCCTCCACCTGCTTCCCCTTCACAGTCACCTCGCCACTCACACATGCAGACGCCACATCATCAGTCCCAGGTCTAGACACATGTCCTGTCACTGCCACCGTCACCACCACAACAGCTAACCCCCATGCATGCACCTCATACACAGCATCCTCACGCACCACAACAGTCAACACATACACATGCAGCACATCCACCCTACCTGCACACACCACCACAACATTCACTCACACATCCCTCCTGCCATCTTCCTGTGTCTCCTCTGCGCCTCCTCCCAGTACAGGTTTACGCCCACACTCATCCACCCAACACACACCCAGCACACACATTTCATACACCCACGCACACACACCATATCCACGTACACACCTATCTACCATCCCCCCTCCCTTCACTCCCAAATGCCTAACCCTTAACCTACCGCTGCCCCTAAAAAGAGATTCCTGCAAGAGTTTTCCCTGTTACCATCTCCTGGTCCAGTCCCTGTTCCCCCCAGATGCCCTGCTACCCTTCCCAGAGCCCTGCCTTCTACCTCCCTGTCCTCCTCTGGGCTGAGCCATGCCCCGCAGTCAGCACTCTGCAGTGCTGCCACAACAGGCACACCTGCCCCTCACACCTCCAGCCCTGGTGGCACTCCATCTGGGTCCTTTGCTGTGATGGCCTGAGGGGGGAAGCATGATAAGAAGAGGAAGGACCCCCCCATCCAAACCCTGATCACACACCCCCCACACCCACATCCCTGAGGTGCCTGCATGTCCCATTGATGCCCCGCTCTGGGGAGGTTTGCACATTGAAGTTAGGAGTTAAATTGGGCAGTCCTCAGATGCCCAGTGTGCCCGGGACATTTGGACTAAGAGACACTGGCCCTTGTGGCATCTTGTATATAGCTATTTTATTGAAATTTTGATATTCAAATAATATTTCTCCCCAACAGCACCATTGGTGTCGGTGCTACACAGCTTGTCCTGGCTTTCCTTGCGCATGTATGTATGGTGACTGTGCGTTTGTGCGTGTGTGTGCACTAATGTCTTTCCCGCCAGTGTGTGCTAGGATGGGATACTTACGTCTGGTGTCTATGTCAGCGTCGCTGGTCCTGGATGTCAATGGCCAGCAGAAGCATTGGAAAGACTTGCAATTTGCGTGCCATGGCGTCACGGACGTGCCTGTGTCCCAGAAGGTGGGTGCTTCCTTTTATGTTGTTCATTTCTGCCATGGTTTTTGCGGCGGTTAGACAGCCCCAGAAGTCCTGGCAGTGTGCAACCTCGTAATGCGGTGGGTGAAAACTGTCTGACTGTCAGAATGAAGGGGCCTTCTGCCGGCAACAGCGGTCCGTCCACATTGGCGGTCCGGACAGAAACTTAGCTGTGTTCTGTTGGTGCATTCCCAGTACTTGTAATATGGCGGTCTATACGGCCAGTCCCGCTGCGGTGCAACTGCCATCTCCACTGCCATCTCCACCGCGGCAGCCCACTGACTGCCAAACTTGTAATGAGGGCCTTAGTGTTGAGTAGACAAAGGCATATCCCTTCCATTCGCTTTGTGCATAAATGGTGAATGGCATGAATTAGATTGCATTCTAGCCGAAACTTTACCATCTCAAAATGTAATTTTAGGTCAGGTAAGTAATGGGAAAACTTTTCCAGGACCGCTGAAGCCGCTGCAGGCTACAGACACCCATATTAGGAGTCCTTGGAGGACTTCTGCCTATTTCTGGGTGGAAGTCCAACTCCAAAATGGCTTGTGCATCACCAGCGCTGCCACGCCAGCAGGACTCCACCCACCGTATTACAGGCCATAATACGGCATGGTAGAGTCCTGCTGGCGTGGTGGTGCTGGCGTTGCAAGACTGCCAGGACCCATCCTCTCCCGGACGTCCTCCTTGACGGAGAAGGTAAGTGGGTGACTGAAAGGGGGGAGAGTGCCTGTGTGTGGGGGTGGTGAATGCATGCATGTATGCGAGTGAATGCGAATGTGTGTGTATGTGTGCATATATGGGGTGTCTGTGTGCATGTTTGCGTGTGAGTGGGGGTGTCTGTGTGGATGTATGCTGAGTTGTGTGTATGTGAATGCATGCATGCGTGAAGGAGTGGGGGTGTTTGTGAGTGTGTGGACGGGTGAGGGGAGATGTGTGCATGTGTGTGCAGGCAACAGGAATGGAGATTCCTATCACCGGGTGTGTGACCGCCAGGGTTTTCGTGGTGGGGTGACCGCCACGGAACGCCTGACTGCCACAGAAAGCCTGGCGGTGTTGTGGAGGCTTGTTGTCTGCCAAGCCCCACAACTCTTGATTTGGCGGGCCTTACCGAGCCTATTTGCTTCTGACATCTTTGTGCTTTCTCAGCAGTAATGTCCTATGGTTACCTGTTTCTTTGAGTTGTGGCGGCTTTGTGAATTATATAGCAGTTTGTTTATATTTCCTGTAGCACTTCACAGTGAGCCACTGCCTGTCCCTCCACACGTTCCTTTTAAGGTCTTCCTTACAGATACCTTTAGCTACTGTTGTGTTTCTGTTGTCAATAGTTCATGAGTCTGTATACAAAAACTTGGCCTTGGCTCAGACCCTTGCTCTTAATGGGATGACTTTCTTGTCCATTTAATTTCCATGCTTCTTATTGGATGGTGTTTCTTCCTATTCTTTCTCTTGCCATTGTCTTTATTGTGTCCGTATTGGATGACCTGTGTCTTATGTCCTTCCACTGCTTGCATTCAGGGTACTACTTGCTTCTTTTTCTTACCGCAACTTTTTTGGGCAGATACATAGTAAGCAATATATATCAGGTTGCTGAGAATTGCCACTTGCCCAATGTGAGATCTTCTCAAGTTTCTGAGCCTTTTACCCTTACTCAAGCTTGCATCCTTGCTGAGAAAAAGATTGTAACTATTTACAGACTCAAATTATGCGTTTAGAGTATGTATGAATTTGGGCTTCTCTGGATGCTGAGGGATTTTATAACTTCTGACGGTACGCCAATTAAACATGGTTTATATATTCAAAACTTGATGAGCGTTTTGTTTTTGCAACTCCAAATTGCCTTTGTTAGGTGTGCAGCTCATAATGAAGTTTCCCAAGGGAATTCCCTTGCTGATTCTGCAGCTAAAAAGGCTGCTCTAGCCTTAGGAAATGAAGCTGCTATGTATGTTGTACAGATGAATCTGTCCCATGTTCATTCTTTAAAGGATTGGTCTTCTTTGCAGGACTAAGCTTCTGAAATAAAATAAAAACTATATTGAACAAAGCAAAATTGTGCCAGGGATCTGGAAAGAGTGTGGAGAGACAGCACAGGGAACATGGCTCAACCAAACGTTCTGCTCCTCACCCTTGAGCAGCTGTATCATGCATGGAGCTGTCCACATCAGAAGGGATGGTATGATTTTTGGCACAGTAACCCACATGTATGTGCCCATCTTTCTTTCTATAATCCAGAATTATTCACATTCCTGTGCCATCTGCTAGTCATATTATATTGGTAAGGGAATCAAGACCACTTGGGTTGCTCATCCACCTACGTAGGGCCCTTTGGTCCACATCCAAATGGACTTTATTCAGATGCCAAAATGTCCCTCCTATTCTTATTTACTTATAATTGTTTGTATGTTTTCTGGGACGGTGGAACAGCAGTGTGCAAGAGCAGATGCTTTATCTGTATGTAACAGCAAATGCCATCTCCATACCTAAGTTCTTACTCAGGGACTTTATCCCACATTTTGGTCTTCCAAGTCCACTCTTGAGTGCCTGAGGATCACACTTTATTTCAGCAATAATACAGGAGATTTGCAAAGCTTTAGGGATCAAACAACACTTTGTCTGTGCCTATTACCCAGAGTCAACAAGTGCAGTTGAGAGAAATAACAGCACAATTAAGACTAAGATAGCCAAAACCTGTTCTGAGACCCAAATGAAATTGCCTGACAGTTTACCTTTGGCTATGTGGTCCATCAGAGCTAGTCCAACCCAAAAGAACTAAACTGAGCTCCTGTGAAATGGTTATGTAGCACACTATGATGATGCTTCAACCCTGCAGTCCAAGCTACTAAACTTGACTTGCCATTAAATAATGATGCAGTTCTTCAGTATTGTTGAAAACGTATTCGCTTCCTCAACTGTTTCTGTTTTCAGGTTCAACCTTCCTTACCTGATTGTCCGCCTGAGGGCTACCACACCCTTTAGCCAGATGACTGGGTTTGTGTGAATGTGTATCAGAGGAAGTCCATCCTGTGGCCCTAGTGGAGAGGCCCGTAACTTATGCTGCTCATCATCAACATAGATGTGCAGTGTTGCAGGTTACGGATATGGGCCCACTCCTCCTACGTGTTCTTTCTAAAGCTATTTCGCCAGCCAGAAAATCTTTCCTTATGTTGAATTTGCCCTCACTTACCCCTCATATCTGGGGGTCCGCGATGCCTTTGATTGAGGTGTCTCTCAGCACAAATTAAACTTGCTTTGATCTGTTCTACCATGGGCATTGTTTGACTGAGTGTGCAGGCCCCACCATCCCACCAAATCTACATCCAATATAGAGGGTTTTTACAATACCACAGCTTACTACCAGGATGACACAATACATGTTGTTTATTTATAGCAGAGGTTCTTAAACTGAGGTCTGGAGAGACTGGGGGTCTGCAATACCTACTCAGGGAAATCCGCGACTGCTTATAAATTTAAATAATATTAACAGATTAATCAAGTGCACATAATAAGGAAGCAAAATGTAAAACTGGCCGTTTTCAAACACTCTGTAAATGAAATTATAAGCTAAAAATGAAATTGGTATCCTGAGACTGATTTGTGGTAGAAGTGCAAGTACATCACACCAAATATAGTACGGATGATTGGTGGCTTCAAATAAATTTATAAAAGCTCCAACCTCCCCATTAAACTTGAAATTGTGATTTTTAAAAAATATTTGTTTGTGAATTTACTAAAATATTTCAGCATTTGTGTATTTGTTTGACGAATGTTTCCATATTTTTGTGTATTGTTTTTGCTTCAAATCATTAAAATTGCTTAGACAGAGGTCCCCAGATTCCAAAAATGATTTGCTGGGGGCTGCGGATTCCAGTAATGATTAAGTAGGGGCCCACAGAAGTCAAAAGGTTAAAAAACACTGATTTACAGCATCCAGATGTTGTGTTTTGTTCTGATGCTGTGTTCTAGAGAATGTACATGTCCCGACATTCTGGAGGTGGCGGTTACCGGCTTCCCTCTAGCATGGTTGGACGCTATGTCGTGCTGTCCAAATAAATGACTTTTTGAACATCCCTACCATGTGGATATTGCCTTTACTCACCACATTTTGGCGACAAGGGTGGCAGGAGCATGGAAGCACGACCTAGGTCAGCCTCGAGCAACTGACAGTCGGCATCCTTCAGCGGTGGCGGAGCGGATTGGATTGATGACCGACCTCACAGCTGTCGGTGTGAACGAGCGACCTTGTTCACTGCTGGTTTCCTGGTTGGGTGCTTATGAGGTGACAACTGTCGGCCAAGCTGACCCACGGCGTTGACTGGTTCTGAGTCAAATGCGGCGAGGAGTCGTCATTTTTGTGGGCACGCGCTGAGTACGTTGGGCACGTTTCCCTGTGGAAGGAGGCAGGGGCGGTGTGATTCCTCCGTCGCCCCAGCGACGGAGCGTTGACCCTATGCGATGCTCACCCTCCTGTAATTTCTTCCCTGGAGGGAAGGGAGGGGCATTCCTCCATCGCATTTATCTGTGGAAGGCGGAAGGGGCAGTGCGATTCCTCCGTCGCCCCAGTGTCGGAGCGTTCACCCAACGCGACGCTCACCCTCCTGTAATTTCTTCCCTGGAGGGGCGTTAGCCAGACGCTTACACGCTGTGACTCGGAGCAAAAGGAAAAATCTGTATGTAACTCCAAACTGGTCCATTTGTTTTTCTTTAAGTTGCCTAATCGCTGGATTAATAGTCATAGTGGGTTATGTACTGTTACTGTTATTCTTGGTCACGGCGATCTGCACACCAGTGCTGATCTTGTGCGGAGCTGGTTTTAGTCTGAGTAGACTTTATTTCTCGGTAATTTACATCTCTACAGTGATTTTTATAGTGCTGTTGAGATGGCTGCTCAGACCAACATTTCTCCACCACCATCATTTCTACTTCTTCCTGGTGCACCTGTTCTTCCTTGGGAGGATTGGGTAGAGATGCTTGATAACTATATCATTGCTCTTGATAGACAAAATGTTTCTTCTCAAAGGAAAAAGGCCATTCTCTTGAGCACTTTGGGGTGTGAAGGTCATTGAATTTTTTAATACTTACCTCCTGTTTTAGGGCCTAATGGTCAACCAATGGATGATGTATTCAAGGAAGCCATTATTAAGAGGTTGGAAAATATATTTGCCAAAGAGACCAATTTAGTGTTAGCCAGATATAAATGTTATACTTAACCTCAGGATTATCATGAGTCCATTGATGACTTTGTGTCAAGGTTGAGAGAGTTTTCTGTCAAGTGTAGGTTTGGGACCATGACAGAAGAATTGACACAAGACCAACTCACTGTTCAGTGCCATGATAAAAAGATTCAGGAGAGGTTATGGGCGGCAAAGAATCCTACTTTATAGCAGGCGATTGACTTAGCAAAAGTGATTGAAGAGTTGCAACGCTGCATAAAGGAATTGAAGAAAAAAGAGAAATCTACGGATGTTATGGCTGTGTCTGGGGACTCTATGGGGTCTCAGCAGGAAATTAGGAAGGTATCAAATAAAGTGTTTCCTGCCAAAGTTAAAGGGAAAGAGTGTTCTCGTTGTGGGAGTACTTATCATTTGGTTGACTCCAAGAAGTGCTTTGCTGTTAATAAAGAGTGTTGCACGTGTGGCCACAAGGGACATTATGCTCGTGTGTGTAAAGAGAGTGGGAAATCCCCTAAGTACGTCAAGACCAATATAAATGTTGTGGGAGAGTACTTTGAGTCTCTTTGTGAAGATAGAATACTTGTAGTGGGGGATGAACAAAGCATGATGGGGAATGGAAGTGAACACAGATATTCTAGGCCTACAGCTCTTTTCTCTATAGGTGAGGTTCAGGTTAGTCTTATGGTGGATTCTGGTTCATTGTTCACCATAATTCCTGAGAGCCTGTTTAGAGGACATTGGAAGAATGAGAAGTTGCTTCCTAAAGATATTTCTCCGGGTGGGTATCAAGGTGTGGAAATTCATTTGGTGGGATACATGCTTAAGGAAATTCAATTTGGGGGAAGGAAGGTCATGGGAAAAATGTATGTAGCGGTTGAAGGTCCACCTATTTTGGGATGGATGCATCAATTTGATCTCAACATAGTCATTAGTCCAAGAGCATCCAATCAAATTCTTGTGGTAGAGGAAATGCAGTTGCAGGATATTTTGGAGGGAGACAAAGATGTATTTAAAAAAACTTTAGGATGTTTAAAAGGCTATGTACATAAAATAGTTTTGAAAGATGATGCCCTCCCAAAACAACACAAAGTACATAAGATACCAATTGTTGTGAGGGATGAAGTCAAAAAAGTGATCAGCAATATGTTGTCTGAGGGTACTATTGAACCTACTGAGGTATCTCCTTGGATTTCTCCAGTGGATATCACACATAAATCTGATGGAAGGGTGAGGTTATGTGTTGACTTGAGGTCTGTAAATCAAAATATTGTGGTGGACACATATCCTCTCCCTAATATTAATGAGTTGTTGACAGCTGTAAAAAATGGTAGGTATTTCTCTAAATTGGATTTGAGGAATGCCTATCATCAGATCAGATGTCATCCAGAGTCTAAGCATGTTACAGCATTTGTGACTCCTGAAGGCACTTTCCAGTTTACCCACATGCCTTTTGGTCTTGCATCTGCCGCGAGTGTATTTCAACATATGATGGCAACATTTTTTGTTATCTTAAGGATGTTTTATTCTTCCAGGACGACATTCTGGTTTTGGGTGAAACTGTTGCTGAACATAATCTCACACTAAAGAATGTTCTCAAGGCCATTGGGGAGGCAGGGTTAAGTTTGAATCGGGAGAAAGGCACCTTCTTGGCGGAAGAAATTGATTACTTGGGGTACACTATTTCAAAGGAGAACATCCAACCTAAGAAGAGTCTTCTGGAAGCCATTAGAGTAGCCCAAGCACCTCTAGATAAGGACCAATTGAGGTCTTTTCTGGGTTTGGTTGAGTACTATTCTAAGTTTGGGGACAAGTTTGCAGACCAGACTGAAGAGCTACGAAAATTGTTGAGGAAGGGGAGTAAGTTCCTTTGGACAACTGAACAATCACGTTGTTTTGACAATATCAAAAATTAAATTTGTGATGCTGGTATTCTTACTTCTTTTGACATTAAATTGTGCTCTGTTCTGACAGTGGATGCCAGTGGTACCGGTTTAGGTGCTGTGCTATCGCAAATACATGGGAGTCAAGAAAAGACTGTTGCATTTGCTTTGCGAACTTTGCCTCAGACGGAACGCAATTATTCGGTGATGGAATGTGAGGCCTTGGCCGCTGTTTGGGGTGCAGAGTATTTTAGGGCGTATTTGTGGGGTTTGGAGTTTGTGTTCCGGAGTGATCATAAGCCTTTGTTAAAGATCTTGTCTGCTGGAGGTGCTGGTAAAGGGTCAGCAAGGTTAGCTAGACTTTCTGCAAGGCTGCAAGAGTATGTTTATCGTGTCGATTATGTTCAAGGTTGGAAGAATGTTCAAGCTGATTGTTTGTCGACATTATCCCTTGACTGGGAGAGAGTTGACGCTCAATCAGTGAAGAGTAGTGATACTGGGGATGCAGTTGCGTCAGTCCTTAATGTGGTTGAGTGGGGTTTGGGTACGTTTTCACAAGAAGAATGGGTGAGTGAGATGGCTGCGGATACTTGTCTGAAGCAGGTTTTTAAATTGGTCTGTGAGGGAGCTAGGAGAGAAGTTCTCTTTCGTTGTCGGTAATACCGTTTCCAGGTGTTATGGACGAGTTGTCTTGTTGTGGGGACAGTGTGTTGATGGGTGGATAGTGTTTTATTCTACCCTCTGGTTTGAGGTTCAAATTGTTTTCCTTAGCACATGAAGGTCATTTGGGCCAATGGATGACGAGCAGAAGGTTAAAGGAGTTTTTTTGAGGGCCAGGGTTGGATTCTCAAATTAAAGAATGGGTGGAACAGTGTGGACTGTGTATGGAGAGTGAGAAAAGGTTGAAGGTTGGTGTAGGTAAGGTTGATGAACACATTGAGGATCCTGGGAGGCCTTGGCATACCATCTGTTTGGATTTCATTGGTCCTTTGTCAGAACTCCTGCTTCAGATGCGATTTGCAGTAGTTGTGGTGGATGTACATTCAAGGTGGTTGGTAGTTAGATTTGTGTGTGATGTGACCACAAATATGATGATAAAGGTCTTGGATGAGATTTTCTTGGAGGAGGGGTTTCTGGTGGTTTTAATTACTGACATTGATACTCAATTAACTTCAAATGATATGTGTTCATTTTTAAAGAATTGTGGAGTGAGACATTCGAGGACCTCTTTGTATTATCCTCAAGGCAATGGAATTGTGGAGAGGATTAATAGATTGATCAAGGGCACGGTACAGTTAGCTCTTGCTAATCATTGTTGTGTGAGGAAAATGATTTCCGATATGGTGTGGGCTTATCGTTCCACAATTCACAGTGTTATCAAAAAGTGTCCTTTCCAGTTGATGAGGGGGCGATCAGTGGGTTTGAAGTTGATTCCCTCGTGGCTTCAGGAAAGGGTTGCCTCTGGTGGTGAGAAGGCTGTGGTCTCACAAGACGCTAATAAATTGAATGTAGGAGACTGGGTCAAGGTCAGGTCTGGTGGGGTCAAAGGGGGTGTTTCAAAATTTAGGGGGCCCCTTCATGTGGTGAAGGTAGGGAAGTTCCAGATTGAATTGGAAGGGGGAGAGAAGTGGAATATTAGAAATGTAGCACTGTATCAGAGAGGTGCTGTGTGTACTAGGAGGGAGGAGGAAGGATGTTCTGGTGCCCTTTTTATGAGTGATGAGAAGAAAGTGAATGTTGATGCTGGAACATTTGATGCTGACACGAGTGGGGGTCCTTATGAGGTGTCTGGGGAGGATGGGTTACAGGATGCACTTGAGTTGGAGACGGTCGCACGTAAACATCCTGTAAGGGTACACAAACTTCAAGTAATTTGGAAGTTTGTGTACCCTTACAGAATGTTTACGTGTGACCGTCTCCAATTCAAGTGCATCTTGTAACCCAGGATGCTTGGGGAGTCAGGCATTCTTGTACATCCTTGTATAATCCAAGAGGGAATGGAGTGGCTGAGAGAGCTGTCAGACTTCTCAAAGGATCAAACCAGTGTGATGTCAGAGAAACCATTTCGGACATGGTGTGGGCGTTTCGCACCACACCACACAATGTTACACAGAGGATCCCTTTTGTGGATATGAGGGGGCGATGGCCGGGCACCAAATTAGTGACAGCCTGGTTGAAGGGGGTGTTGTATGATGATGCGGGTATCAGTGATCTAGATAAGCCCCTCAAGAGGGGTGTGATGCAAGCTAGATTACGGGTGGAAGTAGGAGACTGGGTCAAAGTGAAGTCGGGTAGGATACAGGGAGGTTTAACCAAGTTCAGGGGTCCTTTCCGTGTTCAGTGAGTTGGTGCATTTTTTGTGATTTTGAAGAACGGTGAGAGGTGGAATTTTCAGAATGTAGCCCTGTATCAAAAGAGTAGGATGTTTGAAGGGAATATTGATGAAGGTTGCTCAGGAATGATATTCATGGATGATGATGATGAGGTCGTCAGTGAGAGGGGTGAAATGTCACTGGATGGTCGTGTTGAACAACAGCACGGGATGTTGGGAGTGAGCGTGGTGATGATCCTGTTGCCGGAGATGTTGGGAGTGAGCGTGGGGATGATCCTGTTCTCGGGAAGAGAATTAGGAAACCACCTTTTTATTTGAAGGATTTTGTTAGATAAGAGATTGTTTGAAAATAATGTTCATTATTATTAGCATTTATAATTTTAACTTCTTGTTTTTCAGGATATGTTGTGTTTTGTTCTGATGCTGTGTTCTAGAGAATGTACGCGTCCCGACATTCTGGAGGTGGCAGTTACCGGCTTCCCTCTAGCATGGTTGAAAGCTAGGTCGTGCTGTCTAAATAAAAGACTGTTTGAACATCCCTACCGTGTGGATATTGCCTTTACTCATAACACAAGACTTTTCTGAATATCCAAGTAACTAGAGCATCTTTGTGGCCTGAGTGAGTGCAATACTGTGGTAGAAACTATACCTGACTACATCACTCCCTTTGAACACCGCCACCTTACTGGTAAGTTATTTCATAAATGTTATCAAAAGGAATTTATCTATTTCATTTGTGGCAAGAAAGCTTATCCCTGGTTACCCTGAAACAGGAATGGGGTCTGTTTTGCTGGATGTGCGGTCCCTCCCATCAGATATTCTGCAGAGCACCTTCTTCAACGACTGCAGAGACACTGTGAGGTGACTGAAATAAACAGATACTTCTCCTTTTTGTTTCCCAACTATGGTGAAGAGCAGGATATCTGAGAAACTGGACACAATGGTAAAATACTAGAAGACATTGCCAATGCCACATCCATCTCTTTAGCCCTGATAACTGATCAGCTAGAGGCAAGGAAAACCATGCTCTTGGGGAACAGAATGGCCCTGAAATTCGTCCTTGCAGCCACAGGAGGGATTTGTGGCAAAGCAGGGTCGCACACCCACATCTAACACTTCTCTTAGCATTCACGAACAAATGGATCACCAAAAGAGAAGTGTTAAAGAATTTCACAAAATCAGATGTGTTTTGGGTATAAATGGAATTTCCATCTGGTTTTAGATATCTGGATTATTTGGGAAGTAGTGGATTAAGATTTTTGAAATCATAATAGCAATCATCTTTGTTGTTTTGACCATCTACGTTTTGGTTTTAAACTGAGCCTATGCATCGTCCAATGTGGTTGCAACAATAAAGGTGCTGCCCATGCTTATCTGCTTGGTATTGGTCGTATTGCTGAAGGTAATAACAACTATTTAAAAAAAGAAAAATGTAATGATGGTGAACATCAAGGTGAAATGATTACACTCAATGCTATTGAATTGTTGTACCTTTTTGCCTCACAGAGAAAGAGAAGGGACTGAGAACAGGTTTTAAATCTGCGTGTAATAACATGTGAAATAGGTTTTATAGCTGCTAAAGTAGTATCAAACCCTCTTCATTATTGCATCGCAATTTAAACAGGCATTCTGCATTTCTGTGTTGCACACTGCACATTTAGCCTAACTGTTCAAGTGTGCCTAGCCTCGTTCTGAGGCTGACACAGACAAGCACAAATTGCAGAATTAATTAAATCAGCTTTCTATCAGACCCTCCTGTATCTTCCTCCCAAGGTCTTCTCATATTCTTCTAACAAAAAGAGCTAGGCACCTGCTCTTTAATGTCTACCTTGAGTTTGGTTTATTCATGCATTGAAAAAAAGTAGAGTAAAAGTGCACTGAATTTAGATGTATTTGCTCCGACAGTGAAGTGCTGGTCCATTGACATTGCAATCGCACAAAAAATAGTTTTGCTGCTAGCTATTGTTTTGCATTAAACACGTTAGACTACTATGAGCTTTCCTCAGTGTCTGGTTTCTTTAACAGTGGTTACAAAAAGCAAAAGCTTTCTTGTATTCTTCACTCACCAAACATCATGATAATGAGAGTACGTTCTCATGAATCCTTGTAACATTAAAAGGTGCTTATCTGTTGGTGGTGTGGTCACGGCGGCGGCATACTGAGTTGGTGACTTACTAGCCAATCATGGCTGTGGTGCTGAAAAGTGTGACGTCTTCCTTCCTATACCTTCGGTTCAACCCCTGGGGGTCCGCGAAGCCCCCTCAGGGTGTCCCCGACTGCTTAGAAAATTCAATAATATTAACAGATTAGGTCCCCAGCTTTCAGTAATGACTCAGTGGGGGGGTCCCAGGATTCTACTAATGACTAAGTGGGGGTCCCTGGGTTCCAGTAAGGATAACATGGGGGTCCACATAAGTCAAAAGATTGGGAACCACTGAACTAGGACTTACAGCAGATTTATGACAGCATATTAGATAGGGCACTGCCTCAAGATGGATGGCACCTGGCAACATTTTGAGCTGTAATTGTTATTACATTTATATAGCTCTTACTATCCCTGATCAGATGCTGAAGCACTTTACCGTGAGCAGCACACTACTCCGGAACCCCATGTTAGTGAAGGGGTGTCCACTCGCTATCAGGTCATCCACCAGCTTGATTGCTTCTGCACTTTGGTTATTTTTGGCCCACTTAGTCACCTTTACCCAGGCATTAGGGTTTGTCGTGTTTTGGTTTGCATTTTGTCTGTTTGCCTATTCCATTAAAATGCTTGTGCTTCCTGACCTGCTTTCTCTGACTCACCTTCAACTGATTTGCTGCTTCCCAATCTCCTCCTGGGCTATAGGTTCAATAATTCCTGATTTAAGGAGGCAAATAAGACATTCTTTTTGTAATCCTTTCAATTAACATGTCATAAGTAAACTGTGTTCCAGTAAAGGCCTTCACATCTTGTCTAGTTGCATGTACCTTAACACCCATCCCTATTTTTCCTGTAGGTGTTGCATATAATCCTGAATCGCTTTCGAACACCACTGAAGAAACTCCGACTGCAAGACTAAATGAGTAAAAAACTCTTTTGGATCGGTGCTGTGATTTCTTTTCTCCCTAGATCAGTGCTTAATTTGAGCCGGTGGTTGCCGGTGGGGGCACCTGCACTTATTTTTTGCTTCAGGCAATTACTGCAAGAAAAAGACACCAAGGGGAAAGACGGAGCAAAGAAAGACAGAAAAGCGTTACAGTAGGAGAAAGCAGAAAGTCGCAAGAGTGAGCTTAAGGGGCAGGGAGTGGCTATAAATGGATCAAAGAGGCCCAAGATGGCTTTAGAATTACGCTTTCTCAGTAGTCTGTGCTCACACATTTAAATGCAGCAGCCGCATGTTTCAAGGAGAGCTTTGGGAACCAGAAGGTTGTTTATTTACAAATTAACCACTTCCTTAGATATTACCTCTCTTCCCTTCTCCCTTGGGAAATCCAGAGTTTTTGTGGACATATTCACAGAACTCTGTGTATGAAACTAGGAAGAAGGTTGGAAATGCATCAGCCTTGGTTGGCTTTTGGCGATTAGTGACACCGTGTGGAAGCCATACACAAGGTGAACCTTGCTCTGTCTTCAGGCAGCGAGGAAAGATCTTCCAGAGATGACCGCTGACTTCTGGCATTTTGCCTAGACTTGGCTCTGTCCCAAGCTGTGGGTCGAGTTCAATCTTGTTTTTTAAGTATGTGATTCCTATATCTTATCCTCCCCTGAACATCAGATTTTCTAACAGTAATCAGTGCAAGGTTGTGCAGAGAATACATATTACCCAAAGTAATGCTTAGTTTTACCATTATGTTACTTTTATGTTTGCTATTTCCAGTTGGTTCATATGCCTTGATAATATTTTGCTTCATATATTCTGCACTAGGTTTACTTAAAATAAAAGTCTAAAATATTCTAGTCCAGAAGTCTTGTGGGTGAGCCACCTTGGAAAGTGTGAAGAGGGGTTCTTACCAACAACCTGAGATAGGAATGATTGTCTGTACAAAATGGGAACATTTTAAGTATAATAAGAGGGAGGGTTTATGAGACAGCTGTCCAATTCCTTTGCTCAACACAGTAGGTGGAGCAGGAGGTCAAGGGACATTTACCAGGTGTGATCAAAATCTAGCCTCAAACTAGGCAGTAATGGCACGGGTTTTTTATAGTGTGCAATGATGGGTGGCAAGGTGCGCAGTCATTTCTAAAATGTGGCTCACACTGTGTAATAAACTGAGCAGGATATGCCATACTGCGCAGTGATAAGTACAGGTTGTACCATATTGTGAAGTAAGGAGGGGGGAATGGCGGCCTGCACTGTGCATTGATGTAGGCATTGTGTGCCACACTGTACACAATGATCAAGGCAGTGAGTGCCACATTAAGCAGTGACAGGTGTGGGTGCCACAAATATGCATTAAGAATAACAGGAAGCTACACACTGCAGGAATGGATAGGGTGTGTTCGGATAAGAAATTATAAGTGTAGAGCTTGGATGTCTATAGTATCAACTGTCAATAAAGTAACATATTGATTTTACTGCAACATATATGTTTACTTAAAGGGGAAATGGGTTAATGCACTTCAGCCTTTAGCTAACGTTTATGAGACTGACAGCATTCTAACTCTTTCACAGAGAGCACACCCACACAAAATAGATCCATTCAGTGCCAGCGACTACTCTGAAAATGTATGATTTTTTAGTCAAGTAAATATAGATTTTTGCTTGTAGCCCAAGTTTGTTTTTTTTGTAACAGAGAGGGCACATTAGCTCCTATCAATAGAATTTTACAAAAAAAGGACAAAACAAATAAGCACTGACAAAACCAGAAGACTGTCAGCCAAAGCCAGACCTATTGGCTTTGCCAATTCTTTTAATTTTAATAAGGGGGTAAGCAGGAATAAAAGTTTCAGAATACAAAGCAAAAACATGGACTGAATGAGCTACTTTTGCATAGACTTACGGTAATCTGAGTGATCTGGTCATGGGATGTAACATACTGAGGATATGCTATATGTGGTGTGCCATGTTGTTCGGTAATAGGAAGTGGGTGTGTCATTCAAACTGCAATAAGATGGGGCGGAATGTGATACACCACAATGATCCCTCTTATAATGCACTATAGTGTGCGCTGATGTGGTCTTTGATCTATTATATTGTGTAATGCTGCTACCAGGATGTACCGCTGTATGTAGTGTTGACGGAAGGCAGTGACTAGGCTTGTCAAGCATTTTATTTAACAGTTTTTTCTGGCTTCACAGGAAGCGCAGCAAGGTGATAACTCCAAGTATGGTGGCATTTATTACATTTTATTAACTGCAATTCTAGAGTGGAAGAAAAGTGCCTTGTGCACACGGAACGACCGCGGATCGCTCTTCTTGTGTAGTGATGGGCGAAGGGGTGTGCCATGCCGTGCCAGTGTGCGTGGAGTGATGGAGCCAGGGTGTGCCAGCCGTGTGGTGCTGATGGGTCACGCTGCAGCCTGTTCCTTTAAGGCACTACGGAGAGGAAGGCTCTAACCCGCCATTGACCTGCATCCAGGACACCACCCTCCCCGACTGGCCGTGCAGCAGCATCTTCCACTCTCGCATCAGCCCCAGTAGAGACACCCGGTTGATACATGTAGCCGTGGGACGTTGCATTACCGGGAGGGGTGTCCGTTCCCGGCTCGCCGGCGGTGCCGGGGGCAGGACACACACACGCGGGGCAGGCCGACCGCTGCCGGTGGGGGAGTGTTGCGTGTGTGACCAGCTGCGCGTCGAGGCCCGTCGAGCGCTCTCTGGGCAGCACGCAGCCCGCCCCCCGCGCGGCCCCCCCCCGCCCCGGCTTGGTCTCGCCCACCCTGGAACAGCTTCTCTTTGTGGCTGCTGCTGGCCTCAGAGGCGCTTCCTGTGCTGCTCGAGCCGGACGCCATGGCGGCCACCGAGATCGCGCGGCAGATGGTGAGCCGGGCGCGGAGGGGCCAGGGCTCGGTCCGGGGGTGCGCGCAGGGCTGGAGGGGGGCGCCGCGGGGATAGACGCAGGTGCCGTGCCTGGAGGTGGAATGCTTCGGGGCGCTGGAGGGAGCACGGCTCGGGGAGGTGGCGTGACCGACCGCACCCCCCTACACGAGCTCACCCTCGGGAGTGAACGGCGGGCGGCCCTCCCTGGCCTCGGACGGTGGTCGCGGCGCCCCGCCGCTGTTTCGCCCGCTCCCTCCCCTCGGTGGGTTTGTTGATCTGTCTGCCCCTGCGCTGCGCCGGGCCATGCTTTTGCCTACTATCACGAGAGCTGTTCTCTTGTCTTGGTTCTGCCTCGCCTTGGCACAGACTGTATTGCACATTTTATTTTTTTACTTTACTTTTTGTAGTGCCCTATCGCTGGTCTGGCCTTAGAATGGATCTAGAATGATTTGTTGTTTTGTAGAAATATATAGAATGTTTTGAGTATATGTGAAAAAGTAAAAAATAAATACATATATATATGAATGTAATATGAAAATACTTAAAGTCAAATTGGGTTTCCTTCCCGAACTGGTACCTGAGGCAATCGGAGAAGAAATACAGATTGTGTTTGATATCTTGCTATGTTAGCCTTAGAATGATGCAGGTCAGGCGGTAGTACGCCTGGTGAAGCCTGCACTTGGCCGTGCCCGGTGGAACCCTGCCTTGGCCAGGTGAAGCTGTGGCCATGTCCTGGTGCAAGTTTCCGTCACTCTTTGCCTTAGTGCTGTTACTGGATTGCCTTTCTGCTAAGTGTGTCAGGACATGGTACTACTTTGGGAAAACCTGCACAACCTTGTTTTGGCTATGGCCTGATGCTGCTCTGCCCATGCCCTGGTCATGCACTGCTGGTGCTTTTGGTCTGTCTGTGCCCTGCATCTACTGCAAGGTTACCCCGGTGATCGATCTTTATGTGAACTGGCGCTACTGTGTATGATGCACTGTTTCTGGTGGTGCCCAGTTATTCCACTGAGCATGGTAGTGCCCAGGGTCTGGTGATGATATGGTGGTACGTAGGTTTGTTTGGGTTTTGCTGTATCTGGCAGTGTCATAGTACTATTATGTATTATACATTCTTCTCTTGGTAGAAGTCTGGTTTTGGGCAATGGTTTTGGCTTTGCCCATTACTAAATAGAGTCGGGTAGTGGTATAGTGGTGGTTGGGTGTTACTCTGTGTTGCAGTGCCTTGATGCAACTTTTGTTAATGCTGCTCTGCTTTCGGTGGTACCCTCGTGTGCCGCGACATGTGGCACTGCCCTGCTGCTAAGTGTAATATTGCAGTGTCATGTTGCTGCTATGGGCCTGGGTTTGCTCTGGTGTTGACTACCCTGGTACCGTTTTGGGTCTCTCCTTTGGCGCTGCTCTGCCTGGCTGTTCCCTCGTGTTGCTCTGGCTGTGACCTGGAACTGGTTGCTCTGGTGCATCAGCGCTGCGCGAGCCTCACTGCTAGTTCCCCATTCACCAATGAACAGAAGCAATTAACCTGCCTGTTTCACTGAACTTGTCTTTCTGGGCTTGGAGTTTTACCCTTTATGTAATATGTATCAGCTGGGGTCGTCCTGTATCTTAAGCACCATCACTTGAGAAAATGTCTCTTCAATGGATGTGCTCACATCTTCATGAAGTCCCTATGGGGAACGTCCTCGCCTGGCAGTCTTTAATCTTTTTAATGCCACACAAAGTGTTAGAATAAATAAATAAACCGCCCTCACCCCCGTGAATGGGGAAACATTTTTTCAGAATTATTCTACACATATGTGTGATGTGAACTTATTTAGTGTTTTGGACAGCCTGGCCTCCCTAAACCTTTAACGTACCTTTCATCGCATCTGTGTGGGAGGGATTTTGAGGGTTATTTACTCCCTCCCTGGCCTCTTGGCACCTACTTCCAGCCAGGACGTGTGCGACAAAGGGTGATCCTGATGACCTATTGCAGTTTCTCACTACCACTCTTTTTTTTTTTTTTTTTTTTCTCCACTAAATACCCAGCACGTTTCGACATGATGCTCGTCTTGACCAGTGCGTACCAACTCCCCGAGATTAATTCAGACCTCCGAAAGGAGTCCCGGCCCTCCTTCCCTCAACCCCCAGTGAAAGGCCTCTGTCCAGTTCAGTAAATAACCTAGAATGCTGCTATTTAGAGCAAATAGCAGGCTTGGCCCCTAGACGTACAGTCGGGGAAAAAATGTCTTGCGGCATTAACACACTGTGTTGCGCTCTGACTCGAAGCTTCTACCCACTGTGATATAATCCACCGCCTGGGAGTAAGTACCCACAGGCGAGCCCCTGGCATTGTCGTTATTGGACACAGCGCCCACTGAATTGGTTTCAGTTTACAAGCAGCAGACCTGCGCTTCACTGGCCAGTTGCGCTGCATATGTCAACCGTGAGTGAATACAAGGTATCAGAGTTTAATTGAAGGCAAAACAAAGCTTCTTTTTTTTTCCCACAGTATAGTAAACCAAGTACAAGATAATTAAGGGTAAGTACAAGAACTTCCAAGTAGGGCCACAAACCTTAAATTAGCCGAGGCAGTGAAGGCTGTGAACTTTACTATGGCAATGAAAGCTTTTCGACTGTGTCATATCAACGACATATTACCACCTCAGACTTCACTGACACATTCATTCTTTTATCGAAAAATCAATACGTGGTAGCTAAATTAGATTACTTTAACTCCCATTTGTTGGGGAGTACAAAAAAGGAAGATACGTAAAGTCCGGTGATCCGTGTGGGGACTGTTGGAGCCCTAGTCCACATCTCCAATAAAGAATAGTCCACATCTCCAATAAAGAATGCTTCTCAGCCACACTGGAAAAAACATAATTTGCTTTAGTTTTAGGGCCTTGGTCTTGACTTACAGATTTGTACACAGTAGTAGCATGCTGTACTCCATAATTGATTAAGACTGTATGCCCCAAAAACAAGCTACTCATTCATGTGGCACAGATCAAATAATCCAGGCTGATGGCTTCTCCTTTCTACTCATGTAGTATACTGGGTGACTCGGTACCTGTTTCTTCCAGAAAATGGTGACCGCTTCTGTCTAGAACACTAAGTCTGAGTTGTATTGGGCGTGTGCATGGCCGTCCCATTCCGATGAGTTAGCGGGATGTAAATCTTATGATAATGATGTATTTGCTGCTTCTACTGTATCTATTTCCTCTGAGTCATCTCCAGCTGGCCTGGCCACCATTCAGCACAGCAGTCTTTTAATGGCTGTTGTCCATGTAGAGCTACTGCGCCTTCAGATCAGTTACCCTCTGCTTGAGCTCTGAGTACTCCTCGTGTTCCCAAGTCAGCCCTGCAGAATCCTCAAGAGTCCCGAACGGTGCTTTGATCAGAGCTGTATAAGTCAACCCCGAATGGAGAAGAAAATATTTACATTTTCATAAGGGCTGTAAAACTCTCCGAGGAGGGGCTGGTCGGTGGGAAGGGTATATGAAAATGAGCCCCCAATGCTCATCTTGATTAACGGTTAGTTAGTTGCCCGTGCTGGTGAGATGAATAAACTATAACTGTTGTAGGCAGTAGCTGGATGGAATGCACCCTCAGGACTGCCTGGGAGACTCTGTCTTGCTGTCCACCAGGCTGCTGCTCTGCCTTACACAGGCGCGAGCATACACTCGGAGGGAGGCCGGGACAGTACTTTCTGGATTAGTAAAATATAACCCAAGAGCGCCAGGGAACCCAGGGTTGCCGGACTCCAACCTATCATTTTAAATGTAGGGCTGCAACAGTCTTACATAGGCTACTAATGGCTGTTACCAGTTATTGCAGCTCTTGGCCGATGCAGCGTTGGTGTTTTCTTCAGGGATGATAATTGTGTTGACTCTAGCTGTAACATCTGTTCAATCTCGCTGAGGGTGGAGTGCCTGGAAACTTTAGCACCCCTGAAACCTTGGACAGCTCTAGCCTAAGTTTTCCCCTGCTACTGCTGCACTCAGTTATTTCCTGGGAGTGCTATAGTCTCAAATATGTTAAAACAGAAGTTATGCCCTTGTGGAACTTTTGCCATGACCCTGCTTCGGCTGAACTACAGACCTGTCTCTTGTAGCGTCCTAGTACCTCGCTGATGTAAGCCGTGTCCAAGATAAAGCTATGCTGTAGCCTAGGTTACGTGTTGGGTTGACCTAGTCCTTTCCTGGTATGACCCTAGGTGGATCTGACCTGTGGCATTGTGCTGCCAAGGCATGGTGTTTCTGCTCTAGCCGGAACGCTTTTCTGGTTGTGTTCTTGGAAACGCTGTATCTCAGCGCATCTGTACCACATCTCGTGCCTGTTCTTGGCCCTTCCTCTCTACAGGCCAGTGAACTGCTCCTAAGTAAATGAGTGCTCTGTGCCCATATACAGCAGCGCCTGTTCACGTGCACACTGAAAGAAACAGACGAAAGAGTAGTTATGTGGCATCATCTTCCTTCATAGAGGTGTTGACATGCGGGGTGAGGCGGTGGTGGGTTCAGTGCTGTCACCTTTGTGATGTGTTCAAGCATCAGTGTGCCTAATCCAAGCCCACAGCTCGTGCGCAGGGTGTGGGTGTGTTGATAGCACTGATGGAGACAGGGTTCCGTGTGCTCTTAAAACACCCTATGGGGACTGGACTGATTGTCATAGTGTTGGTAAAGTCGGACTCGGCCAGAAAAAACTCCATCTCTGTGAGGAAAATGGCATTGTGAATTGTGGTCCTGTAGTGTATTTTAGAATGAGTGAGTGGTTTTAAGTCTAGGCTCTGACTGCACATGTTAAATAAGGCCTATAACTAACAATATATTCAGTGTGTTTAGGTCCGCCTCTTTGAGCCATCGGCTTGAGACTTAGCCAAGTCACCTCTTGATTGATCTTGGTGGTGAAGAATCCAGCTCTCACCTAATGCTGTTGGCTATTGAGTGTATCCTTCCGTGATTGCGTGCGTTGAACTTTGAGGGACTACTTTACAGCTGTAGACAGCTCTGGCATCTTCTACTGGCCCCCTCCCCTGGGTCTCGATCTAATGTGCTAACACTGTATGCACTAGGCTTTTACTCCCAGACCCAGTACCTTTGCCAGTGCGTACTTTAGAGTATGTTGGCGCAGAAACACTTTGTTCCTCTAAACAACAAACCCCCAGTAACCAGGTGGAGGTCGAGCTGTACTGGAAAATGTAATTGAAGTCGGTGGTTGGTTGTCACAGTGTGCGTGCTCCCCCCCCCCCCCCCGCACACGAGCGACAGGCTCTACTGGGAGAAATGTTCCAGGGCCGCTTGTGACATTTTTTATTTTCCTGTGTGATAAACAGGCCGGCGGTCTCCGCGCCTATGTCTTGTGCTTTTCAACTTCCTGTTCTCACTGTTATCGCACAATAAGGCACCTCTGAACCGTTAGCACCGCTTCTCCGCCGGTGCCCTGACAAGCTAACCCAAGACTCACACTCCCCGTTGTGCATAACACACACCTCCGAATCTTACTAAGGGATGACACTGAGGCCCCTCAGGAATAAAACACATAGATAAGACACACAAAAATGCTTAACAATAGAGAGGACTGTCTGTGCCACCTAAACTGTAACATATTTCACTCTTCTGGTTACAGGCAGTACTTTTTATTCTCTCTTTACTCTGGCCATGTGTGTGTTAAATTCCATGTCTGCCAAGTGAAAGTGCTCCAAAGCTGCCATCTGGCTACATTTCTGGTACTCTGTAAATTTCCTAAAAATAAGAAGTGGCCATATGATCCTTCTACACTCTCACCCCTCCTAAAAGCTGGATATTGGTCTTAAACGCTGCTGTCGTTTACAGTATGCTAAACATACATTGACAAAGCCAATAATTTGGGCTTTTGTATAGTGTAAAGTGTTGCCTGGTGGTCTGGTCTGTCTACTGTTGTTCAGTGTCCTTTGTCTCTGTCAGTGATGGCCATGAGTCCGCTCTTGGAATGTGTGTTGCTTCTTGTGTTCTGTGCCACTGTGTGGGACAAGTCAGTGTAACTCTTGCTGAGTTCTGAAGACACCTTTGTTGTGTAGTTTCATTGGGTCTTTTGCATCATGTCTGTAACTTGAGACTACGCTAGCATACTAAGCTAGCAGGACAAGAAGTGCCCATTTTGTTCATCACCTGAATTATTTCTGGACACGGTGTTGATTAGTGTTGGGAAAGGCTAGATGGATTGTGCTGCGAGATACAGTGATTGTCTATCTTCTCCTGAACATATTATTTCACTGTAAAGTGTTAAATAGATATAGGAATATATTCTAAGATCATTGGAAGACCTACATTGTGGAACTTAGGAACTATGAGTTATGCATTGGGATCTAAATCTTATGTGGTTTATAAAAATCCTTAATCAATATTTGGAAATTGTTAGTGAAGGTGTGTAATGTTGTGGTTATTTTTAGATCTGGTTGGACTGTGCAGCTGCCAAGAGACACATTGTTACCAATTTTTAACATAGGCACAGGATGCCCTTGAGCCCACGCCAAAAGAGCATTACCCTCTCACCTCATGCTTTTGGCTGTTTGGTTTCAGTCCACCTCTGCTGAAGTACGTTGCAGTGCATGAGGGATTATTTTACACTTAAAAAAGTACACTAGATATTGACAGTTTTTAGCTCATAGATGTACTGTGTACAGAAAGCAATCGTCTTGTTTTTGTTCACTACAGCAGGCTGTTTACAAATATTTACTTGGAGCTCAAAGTGAGAATCAGACCTTCGTCGGTGCCTTTGTGTATTTCTGTATGATGGTTTTACAGGATTTAAACCAAACGCACTTTATTCATTCAATAAAGAAACTCCGTACTTGACATAAAGCCTGAGTTAAGTATGGCCATCATGTATGCATACATTATCAGTGTGCAAGCTCCCAAATGTTCACTATCATTGACATAAACTAGTGACGAGGCTGGCACTAGCTGGATAGAAGAAAGGCACCCCACTAATGCCAAAAAACGCCAGTCAGTCCTGGAACTGGAATCTCTAACAGCAGAGGGATGATTCTATGGACCAGGCAGAGGTTTCCTGCAGTCTGAAACTACTACCCAGTGAGTAGTCTTACAGATTCAAGAATGAAATGAACTGTAATCCTCTAAAGATCACAGACTGGATGAGTAGACCGGCACATCCACTCAAGGATGCTGGCCAGGAGTTTGATGCAGGAACTGATGCTCATGGGGGCCCTCAGGAATCCGCTCAAAGACACTGATCAAGAGTTGGGTGAGGGGAGCTGGTGCTCCTGGCATCCTTCAGGCATCTGCCCCTCAATGTTGTTCAGCAGTTAAGGGAGGGAGGCCAGTACTCATAAGGGCCGTAGGGCATCTGCTGGTCAGGAGTTTGGCGACCAGGGCCAGTACTCATGAAGGCCCTCAAGCATCTGCCAAAGGATGCTGGTCAGTAGTTGATCGAAGGGGGCCAGTGCTTGTGAGGGCACTTGGGCATCCTCCAAGGGGCGTTGCTCAGGAGTTGGTTGTTTATGAGGTCCCTCGAACATCCGCCAAGGGTCAGGAATCGGGTGAGGGGACCATTTCACCTCAGTTTGGACCCAGCAATGTGCCAGTCAGTCTTGACCCTACTTCAGTGGGAATAGTCCAGCCGGGAATAGTCCAGCCTGAACAGCCAAGCCATGTCCTCCCTGAACCTGAACACCAGCAGCCCTACCTGGGGTTTTGCACTAGGTGGGGCTCGTCAGCCAGCTATAACTTGGTTGCTTGTGTTTTGGTTCAAGGAGGACCTGGACTGATCCTATTGGAGCAAAGTCATGACTAATTTGCAAATGGTTGAGTCTAAACTGAGGTGACATGATGTGAAAAATAATGATGGACTGGAATGCAGCCTGAGTAATTACCAGTGGCTTAGATTAATTCAAGCATTCTATCCATCGCTTTTCGTATACTTCAGGGGGTCGCTGTAGGTGGGACTGGCATGCCCCAACGTGGGTCCCATGCACACGGTCACTGGAACCAAACTATATCTGGCTGATGAGTCCTAGGTTGCTTGTGTTCCTGTTCAGGGAGCTTGGGCTGGGCTGTTCTCATTGGAGCATGGTCAGTGTTGATTTGCATGTGGCTTTGTCCAAACTGAGGCGGCATGGTGGGCAAAATAACGATGGACTGGGATGCAGCCCTGCATAATCACTAGTGGCTTAGACTAATGTATGCGTTCTGTTCCCCACTTTTTGTATACGTCAGAAACCGTCGGTTAGCTGTGGTTCTAACCGCAGGACCTGCCCTATCCCCCAGGCCTGTTGGTGACCCCGGCTGACCCCCAAAGCACTGGTAATTTCTGAATGACCTGTCTCCAGTAAGACTCCAGAGCGCCTTGTAATAAGCAGCTGCCTGTTAGCTCAAGTGTCTTTGGTCTGCCTCGGACACGGTCTCCTGGAACCAGACGTAAACCGAGAGGAAACCTTCGGGGTGTTTTTGTCTGATGTAATTCTGTTTGTAGGTGGAGCATGTTCACTGATGGCACTGAATTTAAAAGTCTTTAATAGAACAGTATGCTTAAACGGGCATATGCCGATTAATTTGATTGCATGGGTCGAAATAATTTTAAAGTAAAGCAGCAGAACATTGTACATCTATTTGGCCTGACTTATTAAAGCCATTTACGTCCATAAACATGCATTTTGCATAAAAATGCTCAATGTAAACAAAACAGCAGTCCACACGAGTACCTTGTAGGGTGTTAACGGTTTTACTACTGCGTCACGATATGCCACAACTCTGCATTGTATTGCGATAGTCCAATCCTTGCAAAAGGTTTTGAGTAGGCGGTTCAGCGCGTGGCTCGTTTTAAAAGCTGGTGAACACTCCCACAGACCCCTCCGACCCCTTCCTCCTGCACACGGCTCGAGGTTTAGTACAGCAACAGGCTGGATCCACTCTCCTTCCAGGGTGGGAAGGGGAACCTAAGCTGTCAAGTGTTATCCCCCACCCCCGAAGAAAAAAACATTGTATTTCCATATTGGGCTGTCTCCAAAGTGCAAAGTTGAACAGCCGCGAAAGTTAATTTTTACGACTCACTCAGTACTACACGTTTCGAGGTGCACTACTGCAGACTTTTGTGGTGTACATCGTACAATTGAAGCCGTGACTACTGCTCCTTGGAGTGAAGATACCCGATTCCCTTAGTGAATCGGGCCCACTGTTTTTTATTGTAGCAGCAGCACCCCAAATACGAGTCACTGTATTTGGAACAGCGTAAATACTCTGGTAGGGTTGAGAACACAATTCAGAAAGCAGGATGTGCTCTGGGCGGGCTGGAGACACGTGGATGAGAGAACCCTGGGCGGCAGACTGCATAGAAAGTGTGAGTTTTTTTATTTATTTTATACTATTTACATTATTTCTCATTACTATTTGAGGCACAGAGGCGCATGATGTGCCAAAAATCACAAGGTACTTTAGGTGAGACGCTGAAAGTGGGATCAGAACCCAGGTGGCCAGGTCCTGTACTCTTCAGTTTAAACCACACTTCGTACATTTTCTGTTTAGAGTGTCTTTAACATAGCAATGTATGTGTTGCTTCAACTTTTCAAGGCAGCATCCAGTGGAAAAAGGACACAAGTTGTCCTTGCCCAAAACTTTTTTTCAAAATAAAAAGGTCGCCTTTGTGTAGGCTTAATTTATCTAAAGCAGCTCTAATGTCGTCGTTTTCGCATGATCCAGGTAGTTTTCTTTCGCCTCACTGTTTTTCCTCTTCCTTGGTAAACAATGTTATACAAAATAGGACAGCCCGCTCCTGTGCTAGTAATGTTAAAGTTACTCCAGGATCCCATTAATTCGAGGTACAATGGTTCAGTGGAAAGGAATCGGTGTGTTGGAACAGTCTGACGGTAATTCAGACGTTTATGTATTTATTTATTTTTAAACTTTGTCTCTAAGGAAATTTTCAAGAAGGACAAATACGATAAATCTGTTCTCGGTTACCTAATTATTCACAAGCAGCATTTAAAACTATTTTGCAGGGTTAGTGACCCTGCTTCGGAGTTCTTTGTGTGTCCAGCAATTTTCAGAGTATAACAGGAGTAGGATAACTCCGGTGGTTAATACATTTAATGTGCAGTCTAGTCGCAGGTTTGCCTTTCCATAAGATAACATAGGGGTTAGTATGCCTGTTACAAGCACAAGCAAGGGGCCTCCCTCTCACCCTGCAGGTTACTACTCTGAACCCTAAGGGCACAAAGTGTGGAGTCCACTGAAATTGCCTTGGTGTTGTAAAATGGCATTGGGGTACGTCAGCACTGCTCCTGGCCTAGATTCGCCTCAATGACAATTGCCAGAGCTGGGATCCAGATGAAACCTCCACTTTCCTAGCACTGCTCTGCTCCTGCTTGCCCATCATCAACACACCTCAGTTTCTGGTCATTTGGTGAAAATGTACTGGCTACTTCTGAGTAAGCACACTCTCGTGAGAGCGTTTTCAATTGCTAAAGGCGTTTCATCTTTATGGGGTCTTCCCCCCCCCCCCCCCCCCCTTTTTTGTTTTTTACACTTATTGTAGACGCCCCTGGTCCTCCTTTTCCAGGTTACTCAGTGTCCCAAAAATGTGCATACCACGCCTGTATAGTCATATTCTTTCATTGGTGTATGCTAAACGCAGGGGACACCTGGGTTTTGCTGTGACTTAACTCCTGGGATCTTCTCGGAATCCAGGATTACTTCTGACCAACTCCTAGTATTTATTTACTTCAAGAGTAAGTTGCACCTACTCCTAAAAATGTTTTTAAATCGTGCCCAGGATCTTTTAAATTTCATTTTGCTTCCATAAATGTGCCAATAACGTACCACAAACACTAACAAAAACATTCCTCAGCGATTCGTGTACAGCCCAGGAACTCTTCATTGCTTACCCGCCTTGAACCGGCTAACCATCTGACCGCCTGAAAACGTGGTTATTTGCTTCTAGTCTCTAATTTCCTTAACTGCTCGTTTGCTCACTCGCCAGGGCACCCTTCAGGGCAATCACACAACATCCTATTATTTTGAAGGCGTCATCCTGGCTTTGCACCCTGTATGACCTGTAGTGACCTAATTCGGTAGCTGGCTCCTCAGCCGACGGCCTGCATCTCTTATTTAGGCACAGAAATCCCCGCTCCTCGTTATTTACACGCTGCGTAGTTTCCACCTCGCGCGGCTCTGGTGGGATGTAATATTTATGTATCCAGGGCTCCCGCGGCCTGCTCGTGAATCGCGTTGACGCACCACATCTGCAGGAACCTGCAGGCGCTCGCCAAATCCATGCAGACTCTGTCGGGGCAGCGAGCCAGTGCGGTCCAGAAGAGCCTCTGTGACATGTCAGGTCGAGGCCCTCCACACCACTTGCCTTGCTGCCAGGAAAAATGTGAATGTCGCGCCAGGTGACGTGGGTCTAAATATACAGAAACGTGCAGGCCCGCCATTACCCGTGTGAGCCTTTGAACTAAACCGTGATGAGCAGGGGAGGTGTCGCTCTTCGTCTGTGATGCTGAGAAACACGTCAGTGCCACCAACTTGGGATGCTGCGAATACTTGTTTGAGCACTCCGCTATGATTCCTACCTCTTAGGTTTTTCCATGGTTATCGAACACATCTTTCCGCAAACTTCATATTCTGCTTAGCCGCCGCATCATAATTTAATTAATTTACGTCGTTTTACTTCTTACCCAACTTGTACCCTGTTCAGTGTTTGCAGCTGCCACATAAATGTTTAATTACCCCTTTCAGATACTTTTCACGAGGTGTGACGCCAAGCGTCCAGGGCTTTTTTGAGCCCACATTCTCTTTCTTTTGTAATAAGTACCATTTTTCGCGAGCAGTAATCCCTGTTGTGACCAGCGCTACCGAACATCACCCGCGTGCAGATGATATCACCCTGCACCAGCACCTTGCCAGTGCGCTTTTGGGTGCTACCACCTACTGACGAGGGTTGCAGATTTAAAGGATGACTACACTGCCCCACAGTCAGCTTGCCCCCCCCCCCCCCTCCTGCGTACACGCCCATGGTACCTGCCAGTTCCGTGAATTATTTTGAGTCTGGTTAATTCGTTATTATAAATTGCGGTCTTAATTTCCATTCAGTAGAGAAAATACACACGTGAGCATGATTCCACAGATTCTCATTCACAGAATTATACTCTGCAGAGATTTATAGCGACAGGTAACTTTTACCCGGAGATTGGGGAAAGTGGGAATTTGATTTCTCTACAGCTGCAGGTTTAGGCTAGGAGCACAGAAAGAGAATGGTCAAAGGGGAAAGGAGGCTGACTGTGCAAAATGCATCCAACCCCAATAAAGTCAGAGATCTGTGGAAATTATCATTTGAACATAAAAAGTCCTTGTTGTTGACGGTTGTTAAAACGAAATGCGACAGGCAGATTAAAGTAACGAGAGCAAATTGTTAAGTAAACTGGTGCTACAAAAAAGGTCTATGCGCCTGCTGAAAGAAATCATTGCGCATGAAAGCAGGTTGGCTACGTTCAGTCTGTTTACGGATATCATTCGTTTGAACAGGCAGTAATAATTTGTGGTGTAGGGATGTGCTGTAAAATGGGCTATGGTAAAATTGTAAAGCATATTGAAAAACGTAGGCCATCTGGCCCTAACGCTGAGTAGACTTGAGTAATTCGACTCTGAGAGTTATCTACCCATGGGGCTGGTTGGAGTCCTGTTGGAAGAGTATTTTGGACGTCCTTTTTTCATCAAGAGAAGTGTTGGGTTGCCTGACTGTTAGATTTTCCCGGCTGGTAGAGAATTCTAGACTACTGCAGCAGTTGCATTGAGGGTTGTCCTGTGTGTGTGTGTGTGTGGGGGGGGGGGGGTAGTTTAACATACGGTAGCAGACAGATCTCTTGATTGAATAGTCTAAACCAAAACCCTACAATTATGCCCTACTTTACATGCTGCATCGGATCTGCTAGATTTTGAAGAATTATTACCTACCTATATCTCCTATGGTGATGCTTATGCAATGGAAGTTTCTTACTATTCTCCTGTACAGTGCCACAGTTTGACAACACCAGGTGAAGCACCCAATTGATCACCTGGATTAAAGTACTACGGTTGTGATATTTTACACTGGCTGAGGATGCGCGGTTATAGCTTGTTTTTAGCATAGTGCTGAAGTAAATGATTTTTGTTTTTTTATTGCTTCTTTAACTTGCATAGAAGGGCACTAAATACACTACCGGTCTCTACAAAGAAAGATCACCGAGTTTTCCAGCTACTAATAAATACACTACCTTTTTATGATGGTGCAGATCACTTTAAATTTTAGGGCCACTGCATTTGTTTAGGCAGTGAGTAATACCTCGCGTAATGTGGTTCAGACTAGTTGTAAAAGTGCGCCGAAAGACTTATTTGAGGATGGAAGATATGCTAGTGTGAAGGGAAAAGTCTGCATATACTTGGTATTGTGTTTATTGTAAATATTATGGTATGAACAGTATTATGGTTTTTCTTCCTGGATCGTTGTCTGGAGCTTTTAAACCAGATTCAAATTTGTCCAAATGAGAAATCTGTGGAAAAACGATGAAATTGAATGTCTACTGGTCCAAGCATCTTCAGAATAGACTGCGAAGAAGTACCCACGAAAATCTGAAACGCATCATTTTAGATTGTCTAGCAGTGCAAGAATTGCACTTTATAGACATGCCACTCTTGCGCCTTTCTGTAGTGCCAGTACCCTCAAATATGAATTTGTAGATGTTGTGATGGTATAATTTGCACTGGCCTGATTTTTAACTAAAACTAGTCGTATTACAAGTATTCTTGTGTTCCCTTTAAAAGGGATAACCTAAGTCCAAAGGGCTTTCTCATACATGAAAATATTTTGATTAAAGAGAAAAAAATAAAAATGTAGTGATTCACATTTTCATAAAACTTACTGCTGTTTACTACCTACCATGCTGAGTCTAGCAAAGAGATGGAAAGAATGCTTGAATTTACCCCAGCCACAGCTGTCCAAGCTGCATTTTGTTCCTTCACTTTTCACCATAATTCCTTTCTAGATGGAGACCAGCCTGGTTACTGCACCAGACGGAGCAGTCCAAACCAAACTGCCAGGCCAGGACCTCTGCAGATGGATGTACAGCAACCCCAGAGTGGTTTAGGCCTACCAAGGCACCGTAGATGAGGCATAGCTGGAATTCTGCATTGAACGGTCGATCCATATATGCACATAAATGTCACACGTAGCAACAATGTGATGTTAGGGCTGGTTGAATTAATCTCTGCCACTTGCACTGAGGGCTGAATTCCTCTCAGTCATTTTTCTGCCTCCATGTCAGTCTGGACAAAGATCAACCATATGCAAATGAGTCTGGTAACTGCACCAGTAGGAACAGTCCAGGTTGAACTGCCAGGACCTCTCCAAAGGGGACAGTCCAGTTGGTTTGGGAATCCCTCATAACCTGACTTGTGAATATTTGTATAAATATTAGAGGGCTTTTTCAGAATCCATCAGCTCCGTAATGCGCCTGCGTTTTCCAGTTCTGAGCTCCCGAGGGGCTATGATCAGGGCTGCTTGCAGTAAGGTAACCCGCTCCCGTAATACTCTCCATACTTCTGAGCCGCTGTCCTCTGATGTGTATGCACGGCGAGGCGAGGTATGCTACCTGAATGTATGTTTCTCTCTGTATCTCGCGCTGGCGGAACAAAAATAGAAGCCCAAACTGAGATGTGAAAAATTAAGTCCTGTCTTTCCCAACTAGTTGTAGACATACTTCCGTTTAAAACTAGTGATGTCTGTTATCATCCAGCATGTATGCAGTTCTCCCAACCCCAGTGAGTATTTAGGGGAGTTATCCTTGGTGCCGAACGCAGTGATAACTGAATTTCCAAATACTTTATTCACCATCATTTACCAGGCAAAGTATTTTCATTTCCTCGTCTTTTTTTTTTCTTTTCTTTCCATAACCAGGCTAAAAGCAACGTTTTTGATCGTGTAAAAAGCACGTATTTACATACAGTCCCTTGCGCTGAACTGGGCTGCTTTGTGCGGAATGCTGTCCATCATAGTGACGTTGGCCAGTGGCTGAAGTGGGCTGACCAATTGTCCTATGCTGTAATGAAAAAAGGGATGACCTAAATCCTTTATAAGTAAGCATATCATACTACAATTCTAGCAAAATCAGAAAGCCTTTGCTAACGCCAGACCTTAAAATAAATCACTGACATGAGGCACAGAAAGAAGCAGGTTCCACGGAGGCCTGCAACAAAGAGCCCATGCACACTCATGTAGTCCTTTGTTTGCATCTGTAAGACATCAAAGCCAGACCCTCTGGCTTTGCTGGTGCTTGTTAGTTCACCGCTGGGCTGTCTGCAGAAGAGGCCGATCTCTGTTGATTACAGTGCAAGCAAGGGCAAGCGAGGTCTGGAACTCATCATTGCCTAACGCAAAGGTCATTCAGATAGGATCATTAAAACAAGACACGAGGCCTGGCTGTTCCGACAGACTGATCATTCTCGTACCTAGATACTGTGGCGCCTTAAACGTAATCGCATTTAGAAAATGGATCTCGATCTTTATTTTATTAAGTACTTAGCTGCTTGAGTGTAGGCGACCGCCTATATTTTGACTGTGTGTGAAGTGCATGTAACAAAAGCATTTGGTGGTAAATGCAGACCATGTGAGTGAATTACATTTTAATTTGATGGGGTGCTCCTCCAAGGGACGCTAAGGGTGGTTGGCTTCCAGTAGTGCACTAATTAGTTTCTGGAAGCAGTCGGTAACCGCAGGATGTTTTGGTTTGCTGCCACCCTTGCTAAGGATGTAACTAACTGTTGAATGAGGAGAGAGACTTATTGACAGGGCCAATAGAATTATGCGATTGTGCAGCTGTGTGTCGATTTTCGCACAATTGTAGGTTTGCCATATTTGCCACACAATCCACCACCTGTCTAAAAATCTGCAGATTTTTTTTTTGATAAAGACATTTTTATTGGTTTTGCAAAAAATAAGGCGAAATACATACATGTAATTGGGTGCCAACGTGCACCAAACAATGGTCAATCCCTAGTCTCAGACAATACACTGTGTGTGAAGATTATGCATCTCTCCGTAAAGTATCCCATGCTTGTTACCACCCTTTAAAGGGGGGAGGGGGAAGCCCGTTTAGGTTCTTTCTGGTGCTGGGCCAGTCGACAATGCAGGGAGGTTGAGTGTAGTGGCATCCCATTTCCCCCAAACCTTATCATATTTATTCGGGCACCCTCTGGCCTCGTAAACGAGTTTTTCACGTTGAGCACACCAATCCACTCCTCTTTTCCATTTAGTCAAAGCTGGTGCGTTTTGGGCTTTCCAGTCCGTCATTATGTCTCTTTTGGCCACTAAGCATGCCACCCCCAGAAAGGTCCGTTCCGCTCTCCTCAGTCCAGTGTCACCCATGATCCCCAATAGGAGCAGCATTGGCGTCAACTCGATGTCCGATTGTAAGGCCGTTGAGATCTCCATGATAACAGCCCCCCAGTAAGCTTTAATAATTGGGCAGGACCATACCATGTGGAAAAAGTCAGCGTCTGGGTCCCCACATCGTGGACAGTCAGCTGCGTCACGGAGACCTGCCCTGAACAACCTGTCGGGTGTTAGGTAAGCAGTATGGAGATAGTAAGTCTGTATTAGACGGAGACAAGTCGTCATCGTTAAAGTGTGTGGAGCTGCCAATGCTTCGTTCCAGTCTACCTCTTCCATAGGACCCACCCACCCTTCCCATCTCTGACGGAGTCCCTCCATGGCAGCACCAGTGGTGGCAACCAACGAGCGATATATCTGGGAGACACCTCCTCTACCTAGGCTCCCCATCAGGGCTTTCGCCTCCATAGGGCTATATTCAGGTATGTTATCCCCTGTCCGGATTTCTGTCAGCAAGGCGTGGCGGATCTGGAGATACTTATGAAATTGCGTCTTATTTAGTGAGAACATTTTCTGGAGGTCTTCAAAAGAGCGCATATGTGAGCCATCCCATACATCGCCTAGTGTAGAAATACCAATGTTGTCCCACTTCTGGAATCCCTCCAATCTCGCTATCTCTCTTAAGTGTATTCCCTGCCATAGTGGAGTCTGATGGGTGAGGCGTCCCCACCACCCTGTCACTTTTGGGCCGTCCGCCAACCCCGCAGTACCACTCCGGTCACCTCCGGGGTCCCACGCGAGATCGGGCCTCCATACAGAGCATCAAAGATCTTTGGATAACTCATGGTCTGAAGTTCTAATCGATACGCCGGATCTGTCCATCCACCCCCTACCCAATCATTTATCACTAGTATTTGCGTTGCTAGGTGGTAGTAATGGATGTTGGACATTCCCAATCCCCCCTCAGAAACGTCCCTCTGGCATGTTTTAAGCGCCAATCGAGGGCGGGAGCCATTCCATAAAAATTGGCGTGCCTGTGAGTCCATTTCCCTGAACCATCTCATGGGGATAGGGTAAGGGAAGTTCTGGAGGAGGTAAAGAAGTCTGGGGAGAACCATCATCTTGTAAAGAGCGATTCTCCCATACAAGTTAAGGGGGAGGTCACTCCAACGTTGGAGGTCATTTTTTATTCTTTTGGTTAATGGTGTGATGTTAAGCTCCCATGTTAGTTCAGGGAGCAAGGAGACATGCACGCCCAGGTATTTAAAACTATTTCTTCGTATTGGAATGTTTTGCTGCCAGTCTATGCAGTCTCGAGATTGATGGAGAGGGACCCGCAAGGACTTACTAGGGTTCAGGGTCAGTCCTGAGGCATCCGAGAAGAGATCTAGAATTTGTAGAATGCGGGGGCCACTTTTGGCTGGGTTTGAGATGTACAGCAGGACGTCATCCGCGTACAGTGCCACGCGGTCCTCTTGGCAGACGGGCCAGGACCAGCCCTCTATCAGCGGATCTTCCCTTAACATTTTCGCCAGAGGCTCTATTGTTAATGCAAAAAGCAAGGGGGATAATGGACATCCCTGCCTGGTGCCACGGCCGATAGGGAATGGGTCTGAGATTACTCCGTTTACTTGGACATGTGCTGTGGGATTAGAATAAAGTAGCTTCACCAATCCTCGGAATCTGGGCCCAAGGCTGTTGCTTTGTAGGACGTTTTCGAGGTAAGACCAGTCTACCGTGTCAAAGGCTTTCTCGAAGTCGAGTAGAAGCAAAGCCAGAGGGGCTCGAGACAGGGTCTTTTGATGCGCCAACGCTAGGTGTAATCTCCTAATACAGTGTCTAGTGCTACGGGCAGGCATAAAGCCACATTGGTCAGGATGCACCAGTGTGGGTATGGCGTCTCTTAGTCTTGAAGCGAGGATTGAGGCTAGGACCTTGACTTCAGTGTTCAGGAGTGAAATGGGTCGGTATGCCGAGCAGTGTTGCGACGGGGGTTGTGTCTTGGGGATCACTACTATTGTCGCTAGGTCAATCCCAGGAGGGAAGTGGCCCTTCCGCTCAGCTTCTTCGTACATGTTGAGCAGATGTGGAGCCAGAATATCGCTGCATTTCTTATATAACTCTGGTGGGAATCCATCAGGACCTGATGCCAAGTTGGCAATCGCGCTGGTTATTTCTGTGAGGCTAATTGCCTCATCCATACTGCTCCTGGCCGTCTGGGAGACTCTGGAAAGAGTTATGTCGTTCAGGAGGGGGGATTCCCTTTCAATGGTGGGCCGAGGGTGCTCTGCGTATAGGCGTGCATAGTAAGAGGCAAAGCTCTGAGCTATCTCGATGGGCGCTTTGGAAAGAGCACCTGAGTCGTCTCTAATCTCAGGTATGATTCTATTGGCCAGGGGGCGTGTGGCTAGCCAATGCAAGAGTTTTCCATTCTTGTCCCCCCAGCCATACATTCGGGCGGCCGATGCTCTCCAAATGTGTTTTGCTGACTCAAGGACCAAATGTCTGATTTCCTCTCGGGTCCTAGTAAGTTGCCTCAGAATAGAGGCCGAGGATAAGGTCGTTTGTTGGCGCTCCAGATTCAGCGCCTCAGCCTCCAACTCAGACACTCTTGAGTCCCGAGCACGTTCACGTGCACGAAGAAGACACTTGGCATGCCCTCTTAGTGTGGCTTTGCCGGCAGCCCATATTATACCTGGGGACTGGACCGTTCCCAAATTCAACTCAAAATATTGAGCAAGGCGGTCTCTTATTTCAAGGGTATATTCGTTGTCTTGTAAGCACCATGCATTCAGGCGCCACAATGGGCGCCTGGTGGGGTCCGTCCCACCCAGTCGGACTCGTACAGGTGCGTGGTCTGAGACCCCTTGTGGCAGTATATCAGCCCCCGTGACACCGATGACGTCTAATGCAGGCATAAATATTAAATCAATTCTGGAATGTGTCCAGTGGGCGGCTGATGTGTGTGTGTATTGACGTTCTTTAGGGTGCCAGGTTCTCCATACCTCGCAGAGGCCGAGGCTCTCCACCCATCCGTTGACTCGCAGCCCGAGAGGCCCTACCAGTGGTAATGTCCCCGGATATATCCAGTCTGGGGTCCAGAACAGCATTAAAATCCCCTCCTATCAATGTGGTTCCCTGGGGGAGTCCCGCTACCACCTGGCGGAGTGAGAGTAGGAAGGCGTCGAATCCCACTGGGGGGGCGTATGCGCATACAAGGTTCAGCGGTGTACCGTGAAGCATCCCTGAAGCAATTACGAATCTGCCCTGTGGTCAGACAGCGTAGATGTTATCACCATAGGTAGAGAGCGGCTGAGTAGAATGGCCACTCCCCTGGATCCCCTGGAGAAACCTGCGTGGTAAACCCTATCAAATCCTCCCTGTGTGAGCATAGGGCATTTAGTTCCCAGGAGATGAGTTTCCTGCAGTAGGACCACTGAGGGGGAGTATCTGCGGAGGGTGTTAAAAACTGCAGATCGTTTGATCTTATCTAAGAGCCCGTTTACATTCCAGGAGATGATTTGTGTCAGTGAGGACCAGGCGTGGGCTGCGCGGGTATCATATCTTGTTGGGTGGCTGTCAGTGGAAACAGGGATGACCGCTTAAAACATAACATTGAGGTACTAAACCTGTACCGAGTGCTACTATCTAACCCCAACTCAAACTTCTCACCCCCCAACTGCCCCCCACCCCATACTCCCACCCCGGAAGCATCTGTCGCCCCTAACCCCAACCAGAACATAACAGCCAGTAAGACTGTCTTGGGAGTGGAGTGGTGGACCCCTCCATTCAGTCGGATCATTCTGCAATCATAAGTGAAAAGTCTTCAAATCTTGTTTGGCGAACACCGGGGGGCCGCCGAGTCATCCGACGACGCGCCCCAGGGGCCCCGCAAGAGCGGATCGTTCTCCCCGATCCCTTCCATGTGTCACAGCAAAAACTCCGTGTAACAGTTCAGCCAAGCACCGGGGACTGGCTCAGACGTCTATCATCCTCGGCTTGTATCTGTTCCTGCCCTTCTGGGGACTCGATGGAGATCTTCCCCACCCGGGAGCCAGAGTCTCCAGCCATCCCTCCACCTCCAGGAGCGGCCAGACCATCTCTCATCCCGCCTCCGTCTCCTTCGAGGTCCCCCCAAAAGGGGGGGGTCTATCCCGAGCAGGCTCTCCTCCTTGTTTAAGGACTCCCTTTCGGGCTCCAACGCCCTCCTCGGTCAGCCAGTCCCATGCCTCCTCCGGAGGTTCAAAGAAATACGCCCTACCAGCCATGATGACCTTAAGCCGTGCCGGGAAGAGGAGCATGTATGAGAGTTGCATTGCTCTGAGTTTCTGTTTGACTTGCTCATACGATCGGCGGCGGGTCTGAACCTCCCGTGTGTAGTCTGGGAATATCAGGATCTTGTGGTTCTCCCATTTAAGATCTTCCAAGCGTCTCGCCTCTTTAAGGATGTTGTCTCGATCTTTAAAGTTAAAAAAACGTGCGATCATTGGGCGCTTCGGGCCGCCCGGAGGGGGGCGCGGTGCAAGGGCTCTGTGAGCGCGTTCAATTGCAAACCAGGGTGAGAGGGCCTGGTCTGGTATCCAGGTCTTGATCCAGCGCTCCAAAAATTCTGATACTTTATCCTCCTCCGCGCCCTCCGGGAATCCGATAAAACGCAGATTGTTGCGTCTCGATCGATTTTCTGCATCCTCGGCACGGCGGTGTAGCTCGCTGGTACGTGTTTGTAGCTGGGCCACTTTCGTTTTAAGATCGGCCAGCTCGTCTTCGGTCTGGGAGACCCGGCCCTCCACCTCAGTAATTCGGCTCACTGCATTTCTGAGGTCCTGTCTGATAAGGCCCATGTCCTCACGCACTTCCCCAATTTTGGTCTCCACAGCCGATTGCGACGATTGAATTGCTTGGAGGATGGCGCTCACTCCGTCAAGCGCTGGGCCTCCACTGGCGGTTTCCCCTTCTCTTCTGGGGCCCGCTGGCATCGTGAACTGGTCAATCTTTTGCTGGGAGGTCGGGGGTTGTTTGTTTGCTTTGTCCTTTCCCATTCTGTCTCAGGAAGTTGGGGGTGTCCGGTTGTCACCCAGATCCACCTCGTCCAGGTTCCTGCATCCGGGCCGTTTCGACAGGGGACCGCCTCGGAGGGGGTCTACCGGCAGGGTATCAGAGCACACGCTGGTGGGCACAGCCCAATCACCCCCCCGGGGTCCAACGGGAACCGATCCTCTCCACTCCGTTAACTCACACCGTCAGGCGACTGCCCAGCATTGCGTCGGGTCTCGCCTCGTGCCTCCAGGTCATCGGGGGCTCGCAGGACTCCTTGCCCTCCCTGCAGTCCAGGGCGTCTCCAGCGGCTCCCCCTCGTCCGGGGCCAGTCAAAGTGTTGCCTGCACTGCGCCCCCAGGGGGCCTGAGAGGTCTCTCGGTATCAGTCAGGATGGTGGGGTTAGTCCTTTCCTGGATTCAAGCGCCCATTGTGATGTATTGTATTGTATTGTATTGATCGGGAGTTCCCTCCCCGCCAAGCTCGTGCTGGGGTGCCTTTGTTTTCTTCCGAGAGGCGGGGGATCTCCCTCGCCTTCCAGGGCCCAACGCCAGCGATCTCTGGGGGGCCACCTACTCCGCCCCAGGCGCTCAAAGTCAATGACTGGGAGCAGGAATGTCTCACTTGGCAGCCTCTTTGTTGAGATCAGTTTTATCTTTCGGGGCCCCGCATACCTGCACAGAGGGTCCGACCCCCCAAGAGTCCTTCAGCCGCCGCTCGTGTGCTCACGGTCCAATCCTCCGGGGCCCGGATCCCGGGGCACAGCGTCGGTGTCCCCGGCGCCAATCCCTCCACTCGGGACGGCCGCCGGGCGAGCCAGCTCCCCTCAGGAGCGCGGCCGGAGTCGCGTTCACGGCCCCTCCTTGACTCCCGGGCCTCGTTCAATCCGGACGGAGGAGACCTCCTCGCGTCTCGGGATATCCCCCACTTCTCCCGGGCCCCCGCGCAGATGCGCAGCGGGGTCCAGGCCGCCAGGAGCCTCTCTCCTCACCGCAGACACGTTTCGCCTCACATCGGCCCACAAGGGGCCCGGGCCCCGGATCGCAGGGCCGGCGTCTGCGGCGTCCTCCACCGAGCGGCCGCCTCAGCAGGGGAGCCTCCCACCTCGGGTTCGGCCGAGCGCCGCGGTCCCGGCCGCCATCTTGAATTTTTCGAGTCAGCCGCGGCTGGTGCTATTACGGCTCAAATATGCCGTAGGTGGTTCCAGGGGGGATCTCTGGGGTCCAGGAGCCGATGGGCACCCCCAGGGCAGCGCCAGTAGTGTGAATAGCGGCAGCTTCGTAGGGCGGATGACGGAGGGGTCCAGAGCACTCTTAGAGTGCGACCGCCATCTTGACGCCCGAAGCCACGCCCCAAAATCTGCAGATTTTAACCCAAAAAAAAAAGTTTCTAGCTCAAACGTTAATGAAAACACAGCTACGTGTTGGAGCACAGAGGAAAGCCCTTTGCAGAGGTTCACGGATCACCTTTCTGTAACTTATTGCTATATTTGGGTGTTAAGCTGGTACTAATGAGATACAGCTAAGTGCCAACGCAGCCCACGCACTGGTAACAAGTTTAAAAATGACTAACTGATAGAATAGCATTGTCACAAAATGTGCTGCATAATTTGCTTTTTCCTGCCACATTATTTACTCACCCCGCTGCAAAATGTGTCCCTCCCCTGCCGCATAATTCCAGTGGCTCTGCTTATTGGATACTTCTAATGTTGTTGACGGGGCTCAACTACCGAAGTTCTCCACTCCTGTGGTCACTTAATGTACTTATTTTCTAATGTAAATATTCAAACAAGGAGTTTATGCGGCGTTTCATACCGCAGGTTTTGCCGTATACATTTTAGAGGAGTGACTGGGCAGTTTTAGTCCGAGCAAGGCGCATCTGACTATGGGCAAGCGTTATTTTTTGGTCATGTGTAATTTCGAGAGGTGTGCCTTGAGTCCGCAGTGGAATGCAGATAAGTTGTCCCTGGCACACTGTTAGATACGGCTGTCCCGCAAGACTTTTGCAAAAGGCAAGATATAACATTGTATTGGTGAGCGTTATAGGGCGAGAGGTTTCCATACTGATTGTGGAACTCATGCCCCCTCTCCAGATCTGTGCTCCTTCCTACCAGGAGCATGGGTTTATGTTGGTGAATTATTTACGCTGGCACCGCTGTGTGACATTTTGAAAAATATGAAGTATTTGACTGGAAGCCCTGGATTTGTATCTAAATAAAGAAAATGGTGGGGATAGGGCTACAAAGCTAAATTACCAGATATTGGTAGGAAGGTGTTTATCCTCCCCGCAAGACTGAATGAGTGAGTGAATGAATGACTAATGCACACAATTGCTGTTGGTTGTAATAAAACGAAGAGACAAGCATTTGCAATGCAATGGGTCTCTCGTTTGATCAAGTTAGATGTGTTCACATTGTAAATTCCTAACTGGACTTTTCTTGCTACTTAAATTGAAAAGTAAAACAATTGACATAAGCGAGCCTATTCAAAGCGCCATGATCGCAAAGGAGAGACACAAAAGGAAAAAAGTTTGCTCGCAATCAAACGTCTCCGCAATCGTGCAACTATCCATGTAAAGGGGAAAGTCTGCAAGGCGGTAACAGAACCGCCCCAAGGAGGGACAAACGTAAAGCATTTACCAATGATAAAGGATTTTTGAAAGGCAAGAGTGATGGGTGGGCGTGGTTGAAAGCCCATGGATAGATTACAACAGGTCAGAGCGCTTGCGCGCTCGACCTAAAAAGACTAGGACCTTGGAAAGAAATGTACTTGAAGTCTTAGTCAAAAGCATAAGGGTATAATACTGTCTAAATAAACAGTTGAGTTTTCGCTTTAAGCTCTGAAAGCTTGAATGCCACAGTAATTGATTCCAAGCTTTAGAGATTAGAACAGAGGAAGCTTTACCTCTCTACCGATATTGTCTGAAATGAGGAGCTAGCATTGTGTCCAGAGACCCTAGTGGAGTGAATGAGGCAAAAGGTATGGAGTGATTCTAGCATGAATCTCAGGGCGGCTAAGGACGTTTAGGACTTGAACGAAACTTGCAGAATTCTTTGTTCTGCTGGCCGTTTGTCAGGCCTCTCTCACATGACCATAGCAGTCCACAACCCAGCTTCCTTTGCTGCCTCTTGTCGACTCTGTGCTTGTCTTTGACCACGTACAGTGCTTCGCCTCCTTTTTGACCGGGTTCGTTCTATAGAAATACCATATAAATAAAGGTTCAAAGTTACATATTGCAGAAGCCGTCCTTGCATGCACGTTCTGGACCAGCCGCAGTCTAGTAAGCAGCCTAGAAGGAAGGGCTGAGTAACCGCACTGGCATAATCCAGCCTAGAATGAATAACGGCGACCAGGGCAGAGCTCTGAATGCCTGGAGGATCACTGTTAGGCGCTTCTCCAAAACCTTTAGTTGATGAAAATACGAAGACGCAACAGAATTAACTTGTGATTGAAGCAGCAACTCTTTGTCCGTTTTGAACCCAGCATTTGTTAGTATTCAGGCAGGGGATGGAGAGATCAATAATTCTCTGGGCCAGAAAATGGCATTCTGTAAGTACTCAAGCCCAGATATGAGCACCTCTGCTTTGTCAACATTCAATTTTCGCATATTTCTGTTCTTCTAGCTTGGCTGGCCAGGTTTGGAGAGTTTGATGGATCTTGAAAGGGAAGTCAAGAATGAAAACGAGCTATATCCCCTCTGCCTAGTCTAGGCCGCGCGCTGCCCACCACGTGCACCGAAGGCCGGGCCTCTTGAATCTTTAGAGGGGCCGTAGTCGATCACCTGGTGGGGCTTAAAGATGGGTGGCTCGCGACAGTGTCCTTAACTGTTTAAATGTTCTTCAGCCAGCGCTAAGGGCGCTAAGCCCACAGCAGCTGCCTGCAGGCGAGCCTTGCCGCCCAATTTGCTTCTTGCTTTTCGGCAAGCCGCTAATAAAGGGTTAGACGAAAATGTAGTGAAATACTAATCTTTTTTTCATGCTCCAGGGACTGGTGATTAGGTTAGTAGATGGAGGGCCCTGCATGCTGAAAACTCGCCGCTGACAAATGTTGTGCTCTGGAATTCATGAGTTCAAATTCCAGCAAGGCTGTCTTTAATCCTTCTGAGGGGGGTACACTGAGGCCATTCCTACGCTTGCAGACCTTTAGTGCACTCCTTTGTTAGTCAAAGTTCATAAAGTATTAAAAGGCTCTCTTACTGGTTATAAGCAAAAAATAATAGTTCTGTATTTTCACTTTGTACAATATGCATGACTGTAATAAACAATTTTCTTCAGTGGAATAAACAAATACTCATTTGCTTTGGAACTGGATGTCACAACAGCTGATTCTGTTACAGTGAACCTTACCTTATAAATGTGACTTAAAACTAAGCTTCTTTTTCAGGATTGGGCTCAAACTTTGCATCATTATACTTCCATAAAAGCCTGGTTCTCCCATGGATGTGACATAGTGGGCACAGTGGTAAATGCTTAATATCGTACATACAAATTAGCTTGTGTAAGCGTATACCAATGGCTCTTATTATGTGGCATTTTTCTTATAGAAGGTTGGAGCGTTTATGAAGTAGGGGTGTGTGAAGAAGATTTTGAGGGTAGCCCTGATTGGACATTCTTTGGGGTTTTAAAGAAGGTAAATCCATATAATTTTTTTGGTCTTCAGTAGCGCTTGCGTTAGGATGTTTGTAAAGGCTGTTAAGTTGTTTATTGTCCTATGTTCCTTAAATGTATTGTTCCAAACTTTTCGTCCTCACACTTAATTTTCTTTGACTCTTGCTAGCCTCCATTTTGAGAGTTCAAATGCACCATAGTTGTTTGGTGGAAGTTGAAGAGGTCTAATAAGTTTCCAGGTGCTTTTTGCATGTCAAGCTTTCCATATAACCTGGGGGACATTGTGCTGTATTTGGTGTACACGGATTTACCAGGATAGGTATGACCTGAAAGTGGAAATGTGGTTGTATTTCTCTAGACCGAGAATGATGTATATGGCTCTGTTCTGCATGCACTGTAGCTTTTCAATCGCGTTGCTGAGAAGGTCTAGGTATTTTGCTGTGCAGTGATGTTGTGTGGGTAGGGCGACTGCCTTAACCAATAGTTTTTTGTGCTAGATGGTTAGTTGATATTTTGATATGGAGTAAAAGTGATAGTTTGTTTTTTGATAGTTGCTTGAACTTGACTGTTGAAAGGTAATTGGGAGTCGAACAGGGCTCCAGTGTTGTGTAACACATCTACTGGCGAGGCACGGCCTGGTCCATTGAAGAGGGCCGGTAAGTAGTCGATTGAGGCATTGTCCTTGTTGGGTTCTCTGACTTACCTCTGTTTTAGTCCGAGGCCATTTAGGTTCATCCAGTGTTTGACAGAAAGGAGACATTTGGCAAGTGATTCCATTTTAAAGTTGTGACTTACATCTACTCGAAGTTGTGTGTCATTGCCAAACCAATACCACTGACATTTGAGACCCCTCCTTTTTCATCAGATGGGCTTACTGCCACTTGTATATGTTTGAAAAGGCGAGGGCTGAGTGTTGATCCTTGCGGCATTCTGCGTACTAAGGTAGTCAATTCACTTGTCCTAAGACGTTACCAGCTGAAATCTCTGATGGCTCGCCTCAGTGACCGCTTTCTTGGTCGGGTCGGCAAAGTTGGACACGTGGCCTTTCTGTGATCATAAGGAACCTGAATTTTGCTCTCCCTGTGCTTTTGTATTGGTTTGTGATACACATGAGTCATAGACATATTAAAAAAAAAAAAATACACTTTTTCTGTTTCTGCTTCCCACTGCAAGGCTGAATGCTTGTAAGTCATAGGGTCTCGTTCTAGGGGCCTGTCTTGGGCAAAATTAGGTATCGGTTTGCAATGGCACCATGTAATATAATCAATAAATATATTTTTCTTGTAATAGTAATTTACAGTTAGCCGGTTCTGATATGGAAGGTCCCGTTAGCCTCCCTGATCTGAAAGAATGGTCCTTTAACCATCTGTCCTATTTTATTACTCATTAAAAATGCATAATTCATATTTAATAAATGACCCCTTCTGGTGTGTGTTCTAATGGGTATTCTAAAACCTGACTCCTTGCGAAATGTGGGTGTATTTTCTTATCTGTGTCCAGTCATTAGTCAATTGCAAATCAGACCTGAATTCCGCATCTGTGGATGCTGAATACTAATCTAAATATCTGTCTGTTTGGAATTCCTACATCTTGCATGTCCTACGATTTAGCTCAGTAATACAGATGCTATTAGAGTGTGAGGAGATTCAGGTTCCTTAACTTTTCTATTAGCTATGCTGAAACTTGAGTATTGAGCATATATCTTGTAATTGGTGCCTGTTCATCTAATGTGATCTAATCTCCAAAGACGTGAAACCTCAAGTTTAAGTTAGGGAAAAGTTGTGACCTGGGATTACATGCATATCATTTGTCATCAAATTCTGCACTTGAACAAAGGCAACACTTAATTTATATCTTGTTATTCAGTCATTTAGGTTTGTGTCTCTATTTTTTTCTATCAAGAAAGGCTCTCTTATTTCCAGCAGGAACGGACGCTCTCCTCCTCTTTCTGATTGTTTCACTGCTTTCAGGATTGTGAACTTAATTTGGTTCCAATTTTTTTTCATGATGGCTCCATTGTTCAGCTACTGGAGCTTTGGGGATGTTTGTACGTATGTTACTGTTGTATTGGAAAATCTTAAGCTTTGCATTTTTGCAAAAATGTTTCACGTTAGCTTTACCACATGGGTACATAATCGTATAGATACAGCTCTTTGTTGCACAAGTGGTGTAACTCTTTAGGCATTTTTAGATGTTGCCTAGATAGCGCATGCACCGTCTCTTTGAGATCTTTTGTTTTCTATCAGTTAGTGGGCTGAGAGACCATGCCCATTGGGTGGCTTAATTGTCAGTCATTTGTCTGTTTCTTATTGGGCAGCTGCTGACTGCTTCCGTTGCCGTCACGTGCTTGCCCCTTGCCTGGAGCTTGTACGTATTACTTGTCTTTCCACGGCTCATTTTCTTATGTGCTACCTTTTTTTTGGAGTTGAGCATTCTATCAGAGAGGTTTTTTCAGCTTGTTTCCTTGTGTACTTCTTCATCCCTCTGTGTTCCTCTTACAGCACCTACTTGCTACCCACTCTCCCAACAGTGTCCTTGTTGACTTGGCTCCCTACATCCTTTCCTTCCGTTTGATGTTAGTGTTGGCTTGCCCCCGCCCTGCTGCTCTACCACATGGCTTAAAACCATTGACAAAGCTTATACTCCATGCAGGCGACCTATTGTCTTTGCCAATGCTTATTTCTCTCTGGTGCTGTGGTAGTGTGCAGTTGGGCCTTGAACTCTATACGAACAGCGTAAGCAGTTCGGTCTTGAAAATGGTAATTTAAGTATCGCAGTAAGTTATTTTATCTATTTTGCTTAGATGTCTGAAGTGTTATTTGGCCCTGTGTAAAAAAAAAAAAAAAAAAAAAGTTTGTTGGTATTAGCTTTACATCCACCTCTGCCGTTTCCATTCTGGCCATTTTTTCTTCCTCTGTAGTCTGGTAACTTCTGTGGTAAGAGAGTACGCCTTAGCCCATGCTTGCCCTCCACCCTTATGTCTCATTTATGGCTCTCTCATTCATTGCTCCCCTCACGTTCATCCTCGTAGCTCATTGGTGCTTGTGTCTTGTATAGCTGAGATTCTAGAATATATTGAAGCGCTGAAGAACAGGTCTGCCCGAGAATATTATGATTTAGGAGAAGGTAAGTCTTATTCTGTTAATCAAAAAACACATTTTGTTTTCTTATTGACATTGTGTACACCATAATTGTCAATCCAAGAACTGTAGAATGCTATTGTCAGTCTAGACCTCCACATCCACGTAGGTTAATGACTGCCCTCTTCCTATCTGTGCTGCTGCCAAAGGAAAACGCCATAAATGATCTGGTTATCTAAGACCCTCTAATAGCAGTGCAGTTTCACGTCTGTACCTCTGAAAATTGAAGTTCAGGCAGTTGGTTCAATAAACAAAATGATCATAGCTGTGGGGAGGCCGCAAGCACGTTTTTAGTGGAAGTACACAACTTCTGCCCAACCAAAACATGTACTCTGGTCTCCCAACAAGTGGGCAGAGCCAAAGGCCTTCTTTAGTGATGCTCACTGCGCTGCCAAGTAGTGCAGAAGGGGCTCTTGGAACAACACTCCTTCGCTCCCCTTTGTGCTTTGCATCATAGATAACTTGATCTATTTTGCAAAAGCCCCACAGGTCCACGAAAACTCGTAATTGGTAGATAAATTATTACAAATTCAAGACCTGTGTCTCTTTTGTAAGCATGCTCTTCCCTCCACCCTTAAATTATGACCCTTTGAAGACCACTTCAAGTTCAGGTAAAAAGTGGACCTCATCTCTCTTCCCTCCAGGCTTTTAAAGAAATGTAGCACACAGCCAAAGTAAAGTTATTCTGGTCTTCCACACATTCTTCCGAATAATCCACCATGTTCTTTGTAGCACCAAGACTGTTTGATTAACCTTTGTCGGGCTTCTACACTTGCGATAGGTTTTGCATGCAGTGCCGCAAAATACTTAACACAATTGTTTGTGGTTTGGCTGGGGCATATGGCGTGCCAACTCAGTGTGCCCATTGGCTAATAAGTAGGATGGCATGCTTAGTGTGGCCATTAACTGGGTGTTGTATTGCAGCTGGGACCCACATTCAAAGAGCTCAATTTTAATGGCCCACAATGGTTTCTAAATACATGCCTCTGTTTTTATTATCGGATTATGCCACATGCCTTTTGTAGTATTTTGTCAGTTGTTTGCAGACCTTTTTTTTTTTTTTTTTTTTTTTTTTTTTTTGTCTAGAGCCATCCCCCCCCCTCCCTATCATGGTGTTCATGCCTCTATTAGGTCTCTTTTACAGTGAAAAGTAGATGTCCTACCATGTTGTATTATGCATACCTATTTTGTTTTCTTCTCCTCCAGTCTGACCAGCTGGTGGGCATGGCTCTCCTTAAGGAAAAATCCTGAAACTTTTTGGTTTTCCCCCGTCTGCTTATGCTCTCTCTCCGTGCTGAGCCTTAGGACTCTGGACACTCCCTCACTGTCTGGCAGGGGGGAAATGAGTTCTCCTCTACCTGTAATAGGAAGAGGCGGGGGGAGGACGTGGTGGGCACTGCACCCCTGTTAGCCCTATAAGAAGGGTGTTTAGATACCTTGGGAGGTGGGTGACCCTGGTTGCCAGGAGACGTATGGCCACCTATGTTGCCCCGATTGGCAACCCCTTCCCCCCTTAGCCGTTTTCAAGACCTGAGTGAGTAGGCCTGTGGGGCCTGCCGGCACCTGCACTCAGGGTAGGGACCCCTTGAGAGGAGGGGAAGGGAGTTTTACCCTGAGTGGGCCCTACCCTGTCTCCGGTATTCCTGATGGAGGGGTTAGAGTACAAGGTAGAGCCAGACTAGTGCATCCCAAAGGATATGCCTGGGTAGGGAAGGCCACCTAGAAAGGGGTGCCCACTGCCGGAGGGAAACCAGCCGATACCCTAGGTGGGGAGCCGGTTCCCTAACCAGGGGCTGTGGACAACAGGCCATGACCCCTGTATGGGCAGGGTGTAAGGGGCCCACGTGGGTGCTCCTCGAATGTGGAGACCACATTGACCTGCGTATGCCTTGGGCCCTGCTGACCCTGGGTAGATACCCTCCCTTCCACCCCACCCCCATAAGGCATTCACCTGTGCCTCAGCACACGTGGGGACTCCCTATATGGGAAGGGCCAGGGCAGTGGCCCAGCAGATGCCTAAACTGTATCATACGATTCAAGAGCCTAGGGCTCTGAGCCCTTTCCCTCTGGCAGTGCAGAGTGAAAGCGCGCACTCCACCCATATGGATTGAAACTGGCACTGATACCATGGTGTTGGGTTAGAGTACCCGGGCAGAGCTATGTATGGACGGTGGTTAACTTCTCCTACCTCAGGTATACATGGTCATGGCTGGGTGGAGTTGTTCCTATCTGGGCATGGGGAGGGAAGGCATAGCCATAGTGACCATAGTGCACATATTTCCGCTTACGTATTTCCTAAGAGCTTGTGGGATCAGGTTAACCCAAGGTGCACAAGCACCCTGTTGGTGATTGAACCGAAGTGTCATCTGCGTTAGTAGGCAGGTGCGTGCACACCCAGGAAGTGCCAAACACCCATGCATGTTCGCACTACCCATGAGTTACTCTAATCTTATGGTGATATAAGAAGCTGAGGCTTAAGTCTGGTTGCAATATTAAATTAGAGGGGAGCGGGCTCGTACTGTTTGGTATCTGTGAACTCAGAATGACAACCCTACACCATTGATGCCAGTAGTTTTGTCATCTCTGCCAGAGAAGTGCCACTTTTGGGCAGTGGGAATTTGTAGGTTGGGACTGGTTCTGGTGCCCCGTAAATTAGGTTTAATTCCCTCAGTCCCGGGGGAAGAGCACATCTGCACATTCCCCAGATGACTGCTATAAAACTCGGGCATCCAGAGCGACATGCCATTTGGGGCCCGGTCAGATAGCTGTGGGGAGAGGTTGTGATGCTTGGCCTCCCAGAGCCTAGCAGCCATAAAGTTAAAGATCTGCATTCCAGGGCTCCAGGGCAGGCAGGGAGGAAATTTAGGGGACATCTGTGATTCAAGAGGATTCCCTTCAGCTCACCCTAGCTTCAAAGCATTTACCTAGTATAAATAGGGGTTCTCAACGTTTGCAACTTAGAGTATACATGGGACAGTGTCGGCGCGCTGTCGGAGAATCTGGGTGCCCAGAAGGATAAATGCCCAATCTTTGCAGATTAGAGACTGGCCTGTGGCTGATTCCCTGCTGCTGTGTGGCATCCCGAAAATGACTCTCCAAGGGCAGGTTGGCTTTCCCCATTTTCTCGGCAGAGGTCTCCGAGACATCAAAGACCTCTGAAGTGGGACTTGCATAGTAATCTGTAATATTTGGAGAGCGGTGCCCTCTGTTGCATGTACCCTGTGCTGGATTCCATCTGGCAGGAGAAGTGTGTGTAGCCTGAGAAATTAGTCTGGCAGACCGGGTGTGGGGTAGCAGAATACTATGCGCTCAGCTGGTGTGGCCCTTCAAAGTAAGGACTAATGAACCTCGCAATGGCTTATGAAGGGAACTGGTCTTTGTTGTGGTATTTATATTTGGTGGGAAGCATATCTCTTTTGTGACCCCCCGGCTGCATGCTCATTGTGTCCATTCAAAGGCTGGAATCCTTGGAGGTTTGGGTGCAACCTGAGGAGTGTGGTACTTGGCCTGGTACTGCCCAACAGAGCTTGTATCTAGTGTGTTCATCTGGAGTGAGGGTCTAGTACGGCTTAGGTCCTAGCGTACTGGATGGAGTACCTCAACCCAGAGGAGTTCAATAAGCAGGAGTTAGTTGGAGGAACCTTGTGCCATCAGGGAACCTCAAGTCATCACATCCCTGACTAGTATCCACTTTTTCCTGGAGCATGGCACCCAGCCCTTTTGAACTCTGGTTGAACCTGTCGGAGGGGTGCCCTTGGAAGTTCTTGGGCATAAGACAGGGTGTTTCCAGTCCAGAAGCATGGACCTGGTAACTTGTTGTGTACGATCTGATCTGTCTAGGGTGGATCGAGACAACACTCCCTAACAGCACCTCTTAATTCTGGAGGTGCTGAACTTGGTTACACTTTTACAACATTGGGCTGTCTGGTGGGGCTGGGTGCCTCAGCCTGTGGGCAGGTCCCGGTGACTTTGTTCATTGAGATTCATGCCCACGCTTCATTGTCTATTATTGTGTGTTGTGTGCTCATTGACCTTTTAGGTTGAGTTTACATTGTAATCGATGTAAAGTCTTTTTTGGGTTGTTCAGCAGGGGTGTTGTGGGAACATGCTGTGCTGTTCCTTTATACATTGCCCCTGAGAGAAGCCTGACTGCTCTGTGCCAAGCTACCCAAGGGTGAATATAGGTTATTTAGCAGGTTTGTCTGACCACCCCGGACAGGATTAGCGCGCTCTGTCTGGCTGGGCTCGCGATTAACCAACCGGCCGGAGTTGCCTCCAACATCGGCCAATAAGACCCTGTCTTTGACATGAGAGTACTTGAAATCAGACTTTCGTTGTATCTGCCTCACCACTGTTGGCCCCTAAGGCCTTGTCTCTGAGATTGACTTGAGAATCACACTTTCGTTGTATTCGCCCCATGTTTCACTTTTTTTTTTTGTTTGTTGCATTGACTCATTCCTGCTTAACCTTTGTGGAGCCACTGAGGCCTGGTCTTTCACAGGGACTCAGTAACTGGGAACTACTCTTTCATCACATCCATCTACCTTTTGACGAGCTGCTTAAACCTCGTTTTTGATGTGGGGTCCCTTAGTAGGAAATAATTTCATTGTATCGGCCTCACCTTAAGGGAGTTGGAGAGGCCTTGTTTTCAGTATGGACTTTGGGTTCCGGAAATTAATGTTGCGGTGTCCACCTCTCCTTCAACAAGCCCCTGAGGCCGTGTCTGTGATGCGGGCTCGAGTACTCGTTTGGAGGCTCGGGTGTTCTAAGCTTTCCAAGTTCGTCTGTCCCAAGTCCTGGGGCTTTCCAGAAACTCCTGTGGAGATGATCTGCAGAGCTCCTAGTGCACGGTAAATATGTTTTTAAGAAAAGGCGTAAAATGTATTCCAAACATCTGACTGGTGTGAAATGTTTTGTTGCCATGAAACAACCCTCTGCAACACTGTCTGCTTTCTATAAGAGTGTCAACCCACATGGTTCTTCCACGACTCCACAAATACGATAGCATAGACCCATCATGTGGTTCCTACCTGCCTGTAGCACTATACTGGACAGCTCCTGGTGTTGGCTGTCATGTCCTCCCGTGTGCTGTCTGCCACGGCTGCCCATACGGGTGCTTGCAAAGGCTTCAGCGCCCTGCCACCAGCCTTCCTTTAAGGAATTGCTGCAATGAAGGACACAGGGTAATGCACGAATAACAGCAGATGGTAGATATCTTGAAGCTCTTTAATCAAGGATCCAAGTCATAGATATGTCCCGGCAGGATCCTGTCCGATAGTCGTGCACTCCGACCTTGTGTAACTCTCGAGACCGTACATTCCCTAGTGTGACGTCACTCAACCTATTGTGCGTCTCCGGTCCCTTTTCAATATGCATGTATCTGCGAGCTGCCATGCACACAGACCCAAACGGAGAATTATCGTGAAATAATTGCCTGCCCCCTGTGTTGGGGTGGGTAATAGACGAAGGGCAGAGTTCGTGTTAATGAGAAATGCGGGACCTAGCCTCACGATAGGGCCTACCCCATCTGCCTGTAACATCAGTTCGAGACCGCTGCAGCTAATTTGATTTCGGCATTTTATTCCACCCAATTTACTCGTCGGAACAGGGTGCTTGTTTTGGTATGGACGCCTTTCTTCTGCAGTATATTTAATATACGAGAAACAAACAGGCCGAATAATTTAAAGGGAATGTCTGTCTCAACAATGTATTTTACGTTTGTAACCAAAATGACACAAAATGACCCCTTGTTTTTATTTACTTGCTGGTGAGGCGGATATAACACTGAGCTCCAAAAGTCTGGCCATATCGGGTGAACAGAGTGGTAAGGGCTGGCTACTGATGGGGTGAGATCGCCACGTGATGCTGCCTCGGAGTGCCACAGTACGACGGGGGACAAGCCTGTGCCAGTCAGTTTATCGAAGAGTCGGGCAGGGCTTTGGTTGAGCCCTGCACGATAGGCACACTCCGAATACCTGCCACGGCGGGAAGATCGTTTCTGAATAATCGTGTGCAGATATGGGTCATTTTGCTGGTTTGCTTGTTATTTCATAGACTGCAAAAAAAAATATTCCCAGGAATTACGGCATATCCTTTACATTTGATACCCCTTCTATTTTATGAGGTGTGTTGTATATCATAATTCTCATGTCAACCAAAAGCAAGCTAGGAAATAAACTCCCTCATCTGACTCGATTCACCCTGGTGAAGTAGCTTCTATCGTTACCAGCACCCTGGCTCCACTGTATGCCATGAAGAGCAATCTCCGCCCTGGGTTCGTGGAGCGTGTCCCCCGGAAGGTAACATCGGCGTTCTTTGCTGTGAGTGGTCTATTCTTGCTGGACCATTGCCAGACGAGCAACTGCTAAAGCCCCGCCTCTTGCTGTCAAAATGTACTTTCAAAGTAGCAGAATGTTGTCACTCAAATCCTACCTTCTGGTAGCATAATTTAATATTTTCCACTCTTATTTTTACTTATGACAGCATAGCATTTACATTGCTTTCTTCAGGATATATTATCGTTTCATGGAAAAAAGTTTGCTTTTCATGGCAACAAAACAGCACTAAAACGTAATTGGTAAACTGCATGATTGGCAAGGCGCAGCCACCGTGGGGTGAGAAGATGTGTTCTAATGCTAATTTCAATTCACTCCGCTTTTACCTTCGTGTTTTTTGTTTTTTTTGTTTTTTTCTTAAGCATGTCATCAGGCCCATCGTGCACTTGTCGGGTGCTAGTTCAGTTAGGTCTTGTGCTTGTTGTTTTAATCATGGCTTTGTATGTAGTTGTGGGTGACCTGTAGATGCTAGTATTATAGTTTGAGTTCTATTATAAATTGACTTTTTCTTCTCCTGTATAATCATTCGGATTTGTTGGGCCAGTGATACAGCATATCTCCAAGTTTTCTTGCAGTTCTAATTTCAGGAGTGTTTTTAAAGGTAGTGCCTCTTAATGGATTTACATGAATGAATCCTGTTGGCAAGGATGCAAAATGTGGTTTAAAAGCATTGTGAAACCGCAAGTGATTTGGAAACTGAGAAACGGGATGTCAGATTTTGATGTTTGTGCAAACATCTTTATTCCGCATCTTGCCCTACTTTATTTAAGAGTCCACATTCTCTTTGTTAAAGAGTGTGGATGAGGAGATATTTCTTTGCTCAGTAGCCCCCTAGTGCAAAGAAGTGCCCAACACCAGCGAGTGATAGGTTTGGACATAAGCAGGGTTGCCCAGCAGCTCATTTTTCAAGATGCTTAAAGTGGGTACTTTTTAGCGCGATGGCAGCAACGATGACTCGGGATTGTTTTTCGAAATAATACACCTTTTAGGGATTTTTGTTTGATATATCCATGGGATTTCGTTTAAAGAAGACTCTACTTTCAAATGTTTACTGGCTCTGTTCCTCCCTCTAGCCCTGTGCACTCACAAATAGCTCTGAAAAATGTTGCCCATTGCACCTTCAAGTGCACGGCTACAGTGTTTGTATTTGTGAGTCCTTGGAGATAATGATTGTGTAGCTAACAGATGTTTCCGGTGTGCAGTTTGTGAAAGCCTGAACTTCCGGTTCTCACTCTGTTGTACATTGTAATCTCCCTTCATTTTAGGAAATGTATTCATGCCTGCATTCATACCAGTGCTACGCCTGACTTGTGAAATGCTGCTGATCTATTTACAGGGCCTGATGCGGGGGGCGTCGGAGCCCCTCTGCCAAGAATTAAATAAAGTGGTTCTTAAAAGTTCATCAGGAAAGTATGTGCTCTGATGGGCGGGAGAACCCTGCCCCTTCCTCCCAGAAGAGGAACATTGTTACACACCCCGGCTCTCAGATCCTTGTCCCCGCGCTGGTGTTCACTGTGAGGGGCAGGGGACTGACCAGTGATGCGATGGTGCACAGCGCGGGAAAGTGGCGCGGGCTACTGTGCATCTAATTAAAGACCGCAGCAAACAATGACCCCGCATTAGAAATGCTGAGCAGTGCTAATCGGCGCTTCATGCTTGCCTTGAAAGAATCTCATTCTTGTGAGGCTTGCTGTTGTCTTGCTTTGCGTCGGTGCGGCTTACCTCATCCTGTTGTCAGCCTCGGTGAAACGCTGCAGACTTTCAGATCCTTTCAGGCAGGTCCGCCGCTAACTGCTGAACAAATTCAACTTAGCGATACAAAAGAAGTGGGAGAACTGCCAGGTTTGGCAACCTAGGCAGGAAGTGCTCAATCTGAAAGATCTAAGTGTCATTTCCTCCAGTTTGGCCAAAAGAGGCCATCATTTTGGATAGGGTTTCATAACCCCTCCTCACTCCCCCCCAACCCCCTCTCATCCTTCCAAAGGCGGACAAACACAGCCTTACCTGCCCTGTTCTGGTGATGACTCGGACCCTAACCAGGCTAGCTCTCTACACACGAGGGCGCGAGAGGAAGCGCTTCGTGCCTTGCTCTTTTGACAGCACAATAATGAAATTGCCAGCCCCATATTACCCTTCGGTATTCAGTCTTTCTCCATGCGAGCTCATTCTCTTATCCTAGAGCTCTGAGATCCTTGCTCTTCTATATATATTTTTTAAAATTTTATTTTATTTGTTATTATTCGGCAGCCCCTCGTCCTAGAATTTCCTCCTAGACAGCATGCGCTTTTCATTATTAGTACACATGGTAATGCTTTAAGGATAGTGCACATCTTAAGGTGGCTTTAATCAAGATGTCCATCACCTCTCCATTGCCATTGGCTCCCCCTCATTTGGCGAATGTCCTCCTTGGATTTGTTTTCACCTTCCCAATGTGCCATATGCTTCCCGTAGACTTCAGGCGCCCCACCCCATCTGCATACTTTCTGTGGGATCACTGCAACTAATACCTGACTTCACCCCATCTTAGGAGACTTCTGCTAGAGTTATAGCTCTCCCAGGGTTCACCCGATTTTTTTAATTTTTTTTTTCATTTTCACGTATGTAATTTCAAATCTAGGAAGTCACCAGTAACTCATGAGAGATGAGGGTACATATCTGAAAATATACACATTTGCTATGAGTTAGTAAAAGCTGCTGCCAGTAGGTCTGGCCATTTGTAAGTGTTGTTAGTTCACCTTCACGTTCCACCAAACATGCATTTCCCGCCCGATCTGCCCCATTACTGGAGGTAGTCCCTCCCACAATTCCAGCTCCGCAGCTTTGGTCCAACGAACCCAGGTGAACACAGAACATCTAGTCGCACTTTTGTACCTGAGAAAAAAGTGCACGTCTTGCTCCTGTACTATTTCCCCTCGTCTTTACTATAAAACGTGGATGCAGCGTTTGGCCTTTGATGTTTTATAGTCCACTCTGTTCGTGCATGCTCTTGATGCCCCTGGGAGACCTACGTCACCATCTCCGTTTGGTCCATATGCGCTGACTAATGGGTATATTAAACATTGCGCTGTTTGGGGTATGGATCCAGCCTATAGAAGAGGACCGCTGTAGCGCACAGTTGTAGAAAGAACCCAAACAAGAAACATCTACGATCGTCCCATAACTGGTGAATGAATAGTAATTTTCATTCTGCCTTTATAGTCCGAGCCTGAGGCTCTAGGAATGTGGGGAAAAAGTTCCAAACACAAAGACGAAACCTCACGGCGTGTATTTAAATGCGTTGGTGTGAGCTTTAGAACCAGCCTCCCTTCTGATGGGTGGTGCCTGCAAAGAGTCTCGGTTCAGCTACATCCGGGGCATAACAACTGATGCCTGGGTCCGCAGCCTGTGTCCAGGTCGTCCTCTCTGAATAAGCAGGTTCGTTTTGCATTCTGTTTTCCCAAATGGCTCTCCTGCTGCCTTTTAATTTTTCTTTTTTTTTTTTTTTGGTCATGCTTTAGCTTTGAGTTATGCAAAACACAAAGCAATCTACTTTCTGACTGGCGGTGTGTGCACATTTCTCATTTTTAGTGTACCTTAGACGTGACGCCAGGAGGAACAGAATGCAGGTGCGGCCACAAGGGAGCTCTCCAGACTCCAGAGAGAGAACTTGAATGTGTAATGCAAGGTTCTGGTTTTCATTAGGTCCGAATGCTTCATTTCGCGAGCCCTCTGAATTGTAACAGTAAATTTAAGTCATCAGGTGCCTGCATTTAATAAAACAAACTACTGATCATTGTGTTTAGAAGTTGTTGTCTTCAGATCTATCTACGGCCTTTTGGGTGGGGTTTGGCAACTAGAACAGACCTTTGCAGGCATTTAACCCACCAGTCATGACATCTTGTTTTATACATTTGATTGTGTACAATCAGATGGGCTCCTCACCTGTGAACCTGGCTCTGTCTTCTAATGAGACCATGCAACAAATCCTCCTAGGGAGACTGCATCTCTACCCTACCGTTCAAGCCCATTTATCATCTTCCTTCATTGAGAGTGATACAACCAGTGAACGCATGAAGTTGCCACCTTAATGGTCCCTGGTACAGCTGCTATGGGACCAGGACATGAAAGTAGGAGAAGCGATGCTGGTCCCTTGACCTCTCGACCCCTCACATTCGAAGACCATAATGGCTGTTTTCACAACTGGCACCACTTGGAGTTTTTATGACTTTTTTTTTTTTTATACAAGATGCCCTTTTAGTGCACTCTGTAGAATGAGTAGCTCATGTATCTCTGGCTACCTTTCAATAATTGTTTATTTTTATGTGGCACTTACATGTTTTTGGACATCAACTCTGCATCGTCTATGTTGGGGCTAGAGATGAATGATCATGTGATGCTTCCATAGTTGAGGCAGAGTTGATGGAATGAGTTTCAGCGCCTCAGGCTTGCTTCCCACCTCTTCATGCCTCCCACTCGACATGGTTGAACAGTGAGGACTATTTGGACATCCACTGTACATTCTATGTTGGGACCTGAGGCCGCTGATCGTCTGTAGCGTCTGTGCAGGGGGATTGGGCAATGCAGATCAGAAAGTCATCTTTGTACTGATAGTGCTGTAACCCAGATGTCTCCCAACTGCATGTATACAGAAGAAGAGCTGCCTGGTGGAGATCTGTGAGTTCTCAAACTAACTGAAAGTTGTGCATGATGTGGATGAGCACGCTGGGGGGCACTCTCCACCACTAAGTGGGACTACTCTACCACCAGACGGCTAATGGACAGAAAGCACTGCCATTGTTCCACCATGCTGTATCCCTCCTAATGTACCCTACACTGAGACAGTATGAGGGAACCTCTTTTGCTATTGGCAGCATTGAGCAGCTAGTTACTGCACCACCCACCCTCCAGCGGAGTGGCATTAACTGCGGTTTTTACAAATATCTACTGCAGTGTCGGGAGGTTTAATGAGGTATCCCCAAGAAGCATAGTTTGGTTTTCACTATGACTTTGCAGGTGTGCGCCAATTCATATACGTTTCTGCCCTGTCGGAATTTAGTAGGTGGACCGGACGCTGTTGATAGTCCACGACGGACAGAACCTTCTCGCCTGTCGTACTGCTCCCAATTACATCTGTTAATATATTTAAATATGCAGATCTCGTTAGGAAATGCAACTTTTCTCTTTTTTTCTCCTAAATTGTTGACCTCTGTCCTTCCTTTTTTCCCATTTCCTTTTTTAATTTTACTTTGTTTTACTCATACTTGTTTTTGGTTTTTTTTCCCTTTTTTTTTTCCGCCAGGTAAAAATATCCATGTAATATCTTGCTAAGTTTATATACTTCCCACCCAGGAGAACCACTGTGGTGGTACTCTTAATATGTAGCACACCCATGAATGGCTGATGAAACTTAAGCCTCATTTTTTTTTCTTGGAGAATTTCGAGGCACGGTGCCAAAAATGGTAACATTTCAAGCGGCAAAACATTTTTTTTTTTATAGCGAATACCGTAATCCTAGATGTCCGCGAGACGGAACTGCCACAAAAGATCACCGCAGATCGGTGTCCGCGCGCAAAATCCCTCCCTGGGAACAGTTTCCGTTTCCTTCGTATGCTGCACCGAAGCCTAACGAAGTTTGTGTGTAGCTGAAAGACCACCAAGTCTCCGATATTGCCAAAAGTCACTGTGCAGGGCCTTGCAGCCACGTGGTTCCGTGTTGTGCTTCCAGTGCACCGCCGTGTCCGGGGTTATACCTGTGTTAGCGAGTTACAGCCCCTTTACCACCGACTCGGCGACCAGCCTTGCCTCCAGCGCTTGAAGGCCTCTCTCACGGCAAGAGTGGGATGCTTAATGAGCTCCTTCTTGGCCGCGCACGCGCCCCCGGGGCTGCACCAGCAGCGACCACGGCCTGGCAGCGCGAGGACAGACACAGCAGCCTTTCCGCAGCGCCGGGCTGGTGTTTAGTTGTTGTTTGGCCTCTAACAACGCAGCCTCTGTGGCACCTTTCATGCACTGGTATTGATCGTTCTGCCAGGATCGGGGCGCCGGGGTGGCTTGTTCATTCAGAGGATGAAGGCGGCCATTGAAGCAGCATGTCCAGTGACGGACTGTCCGCCGCGAGGCCCGTGGGGATGGGGCGGGGGCGTCAGTCATCGTGCACCCTCAGTGTCTGGCACAGCTGCACTGGCCTCTCCGCCTTCCATAAGCTGCAACGGGCGCTCGTGGCCTGTGCACGTGCTGTTGACTGGACCTTGCTTTCATCTTCAGCTGCAAAGAGCATCACTGATGTAAAGCTGGCTACCGAGCAGGGTGCCAGTTAGAAAGACGACGTACCGACCACCCTAGAGTTTAAGTTAACATTAAGGCACACCTCCTTGTCATGCAATCCTCTCCACCCACTCCTGACCTTCAGGCACAGCCCTTTGCATTCTGGGACTTGTAGTTTTAGTGTTACCTTTAGGTGTGTGGCTCGGGCGTAGCTGTGCTAGTGATACACGCCAGGTACAAGAGGCCCCGTGACTTTGGCATGGAGCCCCTTGTACTGATTCTGTGGTCCCGGGGCAGCGCAGCTAACCAACCTCATCGACAGCACCTTCCTCCCCAACTCGCGCCCGCTGAAGGCTTGGCACCTGTTTCTGGGCCCGCGCCTTCCTGCCCCCGGCCTAGGCAGGTGCATGATCTTTTAAGTGTTCGCCTCCGAAACAAATTCCTTAGGGATTTCGAAGGCGCTCTCTTGACACCGGACTTGTTCGCGCTTTAAAGCCGGGCAGCTTCATTTAGTCCTCTGATCGCCAGTTTCTTTTGGCCACGGAGGACTTGAGAAAGAGCAGAGGGGCAAACACTGATGGGAACCGAGAGGGTCTACGAGGTGCAGAGGCTGAATGAGAAGCAAAGAGGTCTGGCAGCAGCGGGTGGAAGGAGGCTGGCAAAGCGTCATTTGTTGTTTGCTTTTCCTTGATTTTTTATTTTTTTTTAAAAAAAATTCTCTGCGCCGCCTAAAGTTTTCTCAATTTTCGGGCAGCTGTTGGAAGAACTGCCTAATTTATTTTTTAAAAAAACCTATATATACTGCTAAGGCAGGGTTCCAGCAGCTCTCCTCTTTGGGGGGAGCAGTGAAGTAATTTTGATTGGTTAGCAGAAGGCCGGCCACCGGGCTGGAGAGGAATTTTGCTTTTCCTCACCCGGAAGAGGTCCTCGAAAAGGTGGAAGCCGATGATTAGTTAAGGTAGCAGAGTGTGTGGCCGTCCACATGCTTATTTATTTTTATTAATATTTTTAGTGATTTTGTTGTATAGCGTGGACCTAGCCCCTGGACATCCGAGCGCTTCCCATGAGACAGCAGCAATCATTCCAGCAATATATTTGAGTTAAGGCACAGGAACAGAGAGAGACAGGCATTCGAGAGTGTGTGGAGCTCACACATTTAGCCCCAGTGACGTTCACGGGAAGAGTATTAAGTTCTTCTCTAAAGGCAGCTTGACAGTGAGGTCCTACAGAGGGTCCGAGGAAGAGGGTTCCAGGTCCTTCTGACACTTCGGGAAAATGATTCACTAATGGATCACTCCCGTTTGAAGGTGGGAGGCCCCAGGTGAAGGGATTGTTCGCATTCCCACCAGCATGGATCCTCCTCGAGGGCACATCCGCTCGCCATCTGCAATGGGTGTGATGAATCTGCTTGTGAACACTGAGTAGAACACACGCTTGCTAACAAAAAAATACCATTTTTGACAATTTGAACAAAGTCCAGGTTGGAGAGCATAGTGGGAGACATGGGAGGGAATCCTCGATTAGATGTTCCTGACAGGGAATTCCAAACATTTTGGAGGCTAACAGGTTCTCTTAGAGGGCCACAAACTGGGAGACCGCAATGCAAAACACTCAGAAAATAAATTGACAACACCAGAGGTGTGCCTTCTTGCACAACTGCTGGAAGAACTGGATTCCAGGTATTTATCTGACAACACTGACCTGCCCAATGTGGAGCATCAAATGGTCTATGTGGAAGACACTTGGTTGAGATCCAGAGCTATGAAATGTGAATTGAAATTCTTTCTCTAGGAAGTGGAGAACTAGAGATATTACCTATGATCTGCATGGAAAAATAACCTAGTGGAAGTCCATTCTGATGAATCTTTTTTTGTCTTCATCGTTTCCATAAATATTGAAATGTAAATAATATTCATTGGTTTTTGGGTCCTACGTGGAGTGTGCCTTTCATATCGAAAAAATGTTTACACGTGCCTTTTTTCATAATGCAGATTCTTTCTTTTTGGAGTCTGTGTAAAACCCTTAATATTTCAGTCTACACCCCACCCTACCCTGCCTTTTCAAGAACTCACTGGTCCACTCACCTCGAATCATGACTCATTTCTTTTGCTCAGTCTGTTCTTTTTGTTTTCTAGTATTCTGCTGTTTGAAGTCAGCCACTTCCACTGGCATCTCAGGCAGCCACATCCATATCACTTCTCCGCCCCCCTTTTCTGGGCACGTCTCTCTGTGGCTTATAATATTTTGTGTACTACCCCAACATATTAATATATTGTCCTGGTGTGTCCAACATGGATCCAAAAGGGACTAATCTGTGCCAAACTTTCAGAATAACCACTTGCTGTGTAAACTTTTTCCTTTGGAGTGGCACGCAGATGTTGCCCTGGACCTACATTGTGCATCCCTATCTTAACCACTTTTCTGAATCCTCTTTCCATTTCTTTTCTTGAGTTCTCAGTTTGTCGTCCGTTCCTTAGTTCTTCAGTTGTCTCCTTAGACAGACACATGCAACATGTTTATTTCGTTTTACCTCAAACCCTCTTTCCATACTGTTTCCGTTGTACCATTGCTCTTTCTGTTAACTTTTAGAAGTTTACTTCATCAGCCAAAATGCCCAGCTTCTGCTCCAAACCGAGCTGCTCTTTGTACTAATTTGAAACATTTTGCTCTTGCTAGGAGCATTAAATGGACATATATCCTGAGTTTTACCCTGTTAGAGTTTTTGGTGCCACATTGCTCTGATGGCTGTGACTCTAGTGCCTTCCGGAAATCTACATTTTGGGCTTGCAAGGAGCAGCTATGTATTCCCGCTCAGCATTTCATTCTTTTGAGGTCACTACTTTGAGCACTGTAACATTTGGGAAAGAAGCCTTGCTGGAGAAAAAGAGGGAACTTCGGTCTTAGTAGTAGCTCTACCTAAGAGGCCTCTGCACCGTAGCATTGTGGGGAGGAAAGCCTTGGTTCATTGAAGACTGTGGTGGAGCATTCTTGGTGCATCTAATGCTGGTTCCTGATGGGTATGTTGTGTTAATGAAGATTTGGCAATGCTAATTTGGGTGAATGAGAGACAGAAGTGTTGGGATGGTGCATCATGCAACCCCCCACTTCTGCAACAGATTAATTAATGAAGAATGTGAGTAGTGGATAGTTTGCGTTGCATTGGTCCAGTATATTGAGGAGCAGCTCTTTGCTGGGCGAGGGATATTCTACTAAAGCCAAGTGCTGCAGTCCATGCAGTAGATAAATGTTGAAGAAAATGACCCCAAACAGTCTTGGGGTAGACTTCCTTGACCTAAACAATAATGACTGAGTGAGATTGTGGGTTGTCCTGTTGGTAATTTTGATCTGGACTGGCTTGATTTTTGTCATCTGGCCGCATGCCTCCTCTTTTGAGACGACTGAAAAGGGTTTCTTAGGTATTTGAAGTGCCTCTCTTTTCGGCTGCACTACTTCTGCCACAGTAAAGAACTGGTTTCTGTCCTACAAAGTCCTACCTTAAAACCGTTCTTTACTTAGAATTCCCACAGCAGATTAGAACTAGGGGTCGATTATGCCAATATCATCCTCGTGAGCTTTACTTTGTACATGGCAATGAAGTTGCAGCATCTTCAAAGCTGGGCCGCGGGCCTGTTGTATGAACCACGTTCAGATCACTCCTCCCACCTGTGCTTTCAAAGCATTGTAGGTCATCACTAGGGAGACCATTATTTCCCCATACCATAGCCTAATCATACTATCATTACTTTGACCTCTTACCCCTAAAATCAGACCCTGTTGTTTGGAACCCTGCCTTTTAATAATATTGCTAGCCCTAATGCAAACCATGACCTTTGCCCTTACATGAATCCTATGTTGCATTAAAACAAGCACGCAACTCCACCCTAAAGATAATGCTAACCAGGATCTTGAAGTAAAGTTAATAAAATGTAGTTCTTAATGCTGACCCCAACCTAACCATACAAATAATTTAAATTCATACTCACTGTGGGTTAAATTATATAAATAAAGTAAAAACAAGCGTTTTTTGGTAAACATTGTGTACCCGACATTAAATTATTGCCAGCCCTGACAGTAAATTCAATTCAAAATATGACATTAATCTGATTCTAACAGTGACTGTAAATTAAATAGTCTTAACCCTCATTTGAATTCAATAAAAATACAATAATCTAACACACAATTAAATTGTATGAAATTAATATTAACTTTCGTTTTGGATTAAGCAAACAACACCTTTTTTCGTACCGAAGGAAAAGTTTGACCATTAACCTAAATTAAATGAACATTTTTTAAGATAATTAAGTCCTGAATAAAATGTAATTTTATTATTTTAAATTTAAATGAAATGAACATGTAAAATTATTCTAAGACCGCCGCTAGTTATAAACCAAACCTGGAAATAACACTAAGCCTCTAATTACGACTTTGGCGGATGGAAAAGGCCATCTGCCGAAATCCCGCGGTCCGGTTACGCCAGTGCGGCCCCTTCCCGTGGCCCCTATCACGAGTTTCCCGTTGGGTCAGCTGGCAGAAATTGAGTTTCTGCCCTCTGGGCCAACAGGAAGCATTGCAACTGTTGCGGTGCGTAGGGTGCACCAGCACCCGTCATGCTTTTCACTGTCGCAAAGCAGACAGTGAAAAGCGCAATGGGGCTGGTTATAGGGGCCCTTGCACCCTGTCCCCACCAGCCTTTACGTGGTAGTGCTTCTGCAATGTAAAAGCTGGCTGAGAAGGAACTCGTAATCACCAGGGCAGCACTGCGTGCATGAAAACACTTTTATTTATACACTTGCGCGCACACAACCTTCATGAACTGAGTAGTGGAGGTACCGTGGACAACCCCACATTGCTCACATGCACAACGAGCTAGATAATGCTGACCTGAGATTTATCACCCTCAGCATCTTCCAGTTCATGGACAGCAGTATCCTCTACCTTTTAATGGTAGCTCAACCACAAGCTGCCTATCATACACCACCGTGAACACCCAAGCCTCAATCTTCCCTGCCACACATCCTGCTCCCTCAGCCCGAACCTCGCAGAAGTCCTCGCGCCAAGATTGATGGGCTTGAGGACCATAATCCTGGGAGGTCCACACCAAGGGCCTTTCCTAAGAATGTAAGTGACCAACTCACACCATTCAAAGAAGAGGAACGAGTTATTAAAAAAGAAAGCATTGCAAAGACCAGGAACCCCGCCTGTGAGAATGGGGGCTCTGGAGAGCAAGAGTTAGCACGGGAGCAGCCACATAGGTTGAGGTAAATTAATCAACGGCCCTCTTCCCAGTCACAACACCCTTAAACCCACAATGCTCCAGCAAGAGCTAGTCTAGCTAGGCACCGAAGGCAACCAGCCACATACTTTCTGCCCTCCTATTCACACCACTGGGAAAGTGCAGAGATTCCCCCTGCAGTAGAGGTCCTAGAGAACTCCAAAAGGGTTAGGCGGAGAGTCAGCCGTCTGCCCAGGACACACCATGAGGGACCTTTTTAAAGGTTTTCCCCTCACTGAGGGTTCGGAATGCAGGCCACCTTTTCCCCCCAAAGCAAAGCCACGTGCACTAACTGGACTAGGCGAGGTGTGTCCATCTGGCCACCGACACCACTGTGGGACATGTTTTGTGGCACACCCACGACAAATAGACCCGTACATCTGCAGCTACAAGCACTCAGGGGCCGAGTAATTGATGGCCGTGGCTCTAAATAGCGCGTGACTTAATTTATGAACCAGGTTAAAAGGAGACGATGAAAGGCGGAGGTTGATTAGTGTGAGGACACAGATGGCCGATCAATATTGGAACCCTTTGGGCTTCTGTTGCACAGAAAAATAGGCGCCTGTGACCCTCAATTAGCTGACCCTTGATCGATCCTTTGTGATGCGTCCGTGCCACATCATTTCAGACTCACTGGAGTTATTTTTTTAATAAACTCACGGAAAGCAGAGGTTCGCCATAGAGCCACAGTGCTTGACTAAGGCACAAATATGTGTTGCATTGGCAATGAAAATAGCGCTACCTACCCCTGGTGCGGCCCCGGGACACCTTGCAAACGGGTAGAATGGTATGCCAGGGGTTTTGTTTGGTTGGAAGGTAGTGTGACCGGTGTCTAGCTCACCACCTCGCAGGTGGCATCTCTGAACCGTGCCCACGTTAATCTTTGTGCCAAAGTGCGTTGTTAACCCCACATTGCACAGGTCGGCTTTGAACATTTTGCTGTCCCTTTAAAACTTTATTCTGAAACCAATACAGGAAAAAGGGCTAATCTACAGCGGGTAAATGAGTTTTCAGTGCTTTCCTTATGTGATACTCTTTAGTTTAGTCTGCATTGAAGATCACTCAATAATATTTACTGCACCAAAAAAGCAAAAGGATTGGTCACGGCAACTATCCTCACATAAAAAAGTAATTGGAAGTTACACAGCGCTCAAGGGCAGAGTTATGTGGTGGGTTTGGGGGGGGGGGGGGGGGTTTGGTGGGTTGGTGGGTTGGGGGGGTTGGTGTGGAGGGGGGGTGGGTTGGGTGGTGTTTTGTGTGTTATGTTGCGTACCAACTCACCACTAAGGGAGTATCTTGGTGCTAATGCCACAGTCGCAGAGGCTGGAGGTTACGAAAGCCTTAAAATAACCAGATTGTCAGCATTTACTTAAAAATCATATGATTCTGGCAGGAAGGAATTTGAAATAACTTGTTCCAGTGGTATGAGGATAAATATGAGAAAGAATGGCCCACATTGAGTTGAACATTTTTTACTGCTAGTGCCTTATTAGATGATCTCAGGCACCTGTCCAGATAGTAAACGATACCCTCGTCTATCTCTGGTCAAGGTTATCTCCTTAAAAAGCTTAATGCGCATAGCAGAGAAGTTTAAACAGGCCACAGGCCACGCTTTCTATTAGGGAGCTAAAGTTAAGCTCCAAGAGTTGATTCGGAGGCGGAGCCAGAAGGGAGATTGCTTACCAAATGGGCTGCTGTATTCTGCACCACCTGTAGTCTTGACAGAAGTGGCTCATTTGCAGCCACCAGTAGCACATTGCCACAGTCCTAACAACTAGTTATAGGAGCTTAGCCTACAAGTCTTTTTTTCCATACGATGAATTACAGTGAAAAAGTTTGCTCTTCAAGGCGAGCCTTCTTACTTCTACAGCGAGCCACTTTAAGTCTGTCTGCTCTACTCTTGGTGGTCCTGTATGTGCATTTATCAGTCCTCTGGTGGTTGGTGTTTCTGAAAGCTTGAGAGGCAGGAAATCACTTCTTGACGTAAGTCAAACCGTGTGATGCAGAACTTTCTGTGGTTTCTCTTTAGGGGCAAATATTAAAGTGTTGATTAATAATAGCACAAAGGTACCATTTCCGGCAAGCTGGGACTTTAGATGTGATCCCTTGGTTGGGCGTTTATTCTGTTTTGGGATGGGGTCTATGGCCAGTAGGCGTAAGCTACTGGTGCTGGCTGCAGTGTTTTACCTGCTCTGTGTCGATTTGTTTGTTTCAGGGTGAAGGTTGCCGCAATGTCCCCCTCGCCGGGCACGTAGGATTTGACAGCATGCCGGACCAGCTGGTGAACAAATCCGTGAGCCATGGCTTTTGTTTCAACATCCTGTGCGTGGGTGAGTATTTCTATACGAGGAAATTCTCTCACTGTGTGTGTTTGCTAAACAGAGTATTGATTATGCTGGTAAGTAGGTTAATAGCCTGCTCTCCTGACCCAGCTTACTGCTGTACACTCAGTCAACTCAGTGCTGCACGCAAGGCAAGGACAACTCGTACAAATACTTGAATTGTGTTCTGGTAAACCGATATACACGTTTTCTGTAAATGTTTATTTAAAGGATACTGCGAAGGGCCACAGAGTGTTGTTCCATCCTAGTTCAGAAATACTGAGATATTGAGATAAATCTTATACAGAAGATAACATCCCTCGGGAGCGGAAGAACTTGTGTTGCCTGTGTAATTACAGAGTTAGTTTGAGAACATTGGGGGTTTATATTTAGGGGGTAGTTAGGAGGCGCCTTAGAGACACTTCGCCTTGTAGGCAGAATCCTGCTACATATGTGCAGTGCTTGGGTTTCTTGAAAGCTCTGGTCTCTCTTCAAAGATGTCCAGTGTGGAAGAACCAGAGATCAGCCGGACTTACTTGACTTCTGGACTTCTTCGGCAGGTTTCCAGGCAAGCATTGCCTACATCTTTGCAGTAGAGAGCCGGTGTTTGTAAAATGTGCTGATAGTCCCTTTCGGAGATATTTTGCTGTATTTCTATCAGTAAATATATATGATAAATAGTCACTAGCTGATGCTACAAGAATAGTTCTTCTGGGCCTCTTCATGCCCATTAGTAAGCCAAGAGATTTGGCAATTTACTATGTTTTTTTATTTTCCCATTGTAGTTACTTTAGCACAGCTGGAGGACTCCTGGTCAAATTAATGATTGCCCACACTGTTGTACAGAAGTTTTCGTTCTCTCCCCTCCCCAAGCTCCCCCCGAAGGTTTTTGGTGTTTAAGGTTTTATGTGAAATATTTATCTTTAGCCCATGTATTCCTGGTGCGATCTTCTTTTTTTTTTTTTTTTTTTTTTTTTTTTTTTTTCCTTTCAAGTTTGTTTTTTACTTGACAAACCCCGAAAGCATTGGTTGCTTGGTGCACTTTATTTTATGATACTTTATATCAGTCCCAGAAATGGGTCTGGATGAATGAAGCAGAACACTGGGGTGAGGAGCACGACCAAGAATAATTGGCGGTAGAGAAATGTTTATTTGGGATTCTTTAAATTAAGTTATATGTATTTAGGACACAGTAATTGGCATTTTATCTACCATGTAATGAGCCCTTCCTTGGGGGGCAGATTTAAGTGCTTGGTTTAAAGAATGTTGACTAAAGAAGTCTAATTGGATTTAAAGTTATTTAACCTATCAATGATAGTTGAGTGTTTTAGACTGTGAAGAAGATGGACATTAAATTCATGTTTTCGTCGTAACATCTTAATTGTATTTTCACTTACTATACATGTTCTCTTCCACGGAACAAAGCTGTGGTGTGCTCCTGGTTCATGAGAGGGTGAGGGGGTCACACAGGTGAAGGGAGATTGTAGTCCTTAGATGGTAGATGCTCCTTGGTAGGAAATCTTTTATACCCCCATAGTTATTAAAATTCAAGGACAGGTATTGGTAGAGGAGGCAATAAAGCACACTCAAAGAATAAATCCAATTGTGTAAAATTGAGCGATCAGGAGAGTAAATGTTGAAGGATGTTTGAAGTTGAAAATTGATGAGAGCGGAGTTTGGCGTCCAGTCAATTTTTCTTGGGTAAATATCGAACCTTTCTTCTATGATAGCAAAAATGTGCAATTTTTAATGCCACTTACCAGAACTGAGGACATGATGCAAAGTGGCATTTTACCAGTCAAAGCTCTTGCTAGGAGTGGTTGCTTTTTGGAGGAAAAACTACATTCAGTAACCGTGCAGCCAGTATTACTGATCCTTGATAATACTAGGTAGTGATAAAATCTAGCAGTATTATCTGGGATTATGACCTGATTACTTGTAGGCCCTTATAGAATGGGGCAAGATGCAGGAATGTCACCACCAAATTACTGGATCGGACCGGTAGTTATGGGCCGTTTTCAGAGCTAAGAGCTGGTCTGGACGATGTGTCCCATTAAACGATGAAGTGTCGCCACCACGGGCGCTATTGCTCTGGGATTCAAAATAACTGTTTTGCAGAAACTCCAGTTTCCACCCAAATCAGTATGAAAAGGTGGCTCATGATGAGGAACAAAGTAGGTCTGTACACGTGGTCCTTTTTGGCTTCCCTCTTCCTGTTTATCTGTGAAGCGTAATCTGTCGCACTTGCGTGCTGGCCATGCCAAGTGCGGCCCACAAGCCACCTTTATTCTCCTTAGTATTTTACTACTCTCATCCTTTCATTGCCGCCACTCCTGTAGCATGACTCCCCGGGCAGACCTGGTGAAGTAGAGCAGCCCAGCTACCCAGCTGGCTCTGGAGTGAGCAGGCCTGAAGTGACACTGGACCGGGCTGGCCACCAACACGGGGGTGAGGAGCGTGACCAAGAATGCCGCAGTAGGATTTAAAACTTTTACCATGGAGAATGTGAAAAGAATAAGGGGTTAACTAGAGTCTCATTGGAAACACCTAAAACGAAATTTAGGTTGCCAAAGGAACGAAAGAAAGGCAACTTTAGGTGAACTTTCATGAACGGCAGATGTTATGAAGCTTTCCTCGCTGTGCACAGGCGAGCATAGGCGACACTACGCCCTGATTTATTTGACCTGGGCGCTCTGTGGTTTTTTGCGTCTTTTAGAAAGCCATTTATGTGTGAATAATTAGAAATGGTAACCCAGAACTCTGTCACTAAAACATGTCGGCCCATAGCTCAATATCAATAATTTAATTATATTATAAAAATCCACTGCAGTTTCCTGTATAGCTCTGGAGACGTTACAGATGCAGAGTTCTAATCTCAGTACATTGCCTTCCTGCGGTCGTTAGAATCGATCACCTCCTCCGCGCCGCTTTACAAAGCACCCGCGTTAGGAACCATTGACTGTCCAAATGGTTCCTCCAGGTCGCTCAAACCAAAATGGTATATCACCCTGGAAAAGTGATTCATCTCTTCAGGGAAATCTGTAGAGACTGTTGTACCTCAAAGGCAACGCATTGGGAAACGAAGATAACAGTTTCCAAGCTCACTAAGTTGCTAAATGCAGTCTGGAACTGCAAGTCGAACTTGATTGGCAACATCACAAAAGTCACCTGTAACACGACTGTGAACAGTGTAATCAAAAATATTGTGAAGGCAAAACACTCAAATTAATTAACAGTAAAGTAGAATTGTTATCTATCAATATATAGCATTCAACTCAGCGTCAATCCTTTTATTATTAATAATTGTATTAAGGGAGCAAAGTAGCCAGCCAACACAGGCTTACAATATGATAAGAGTTTTCTGACTATGTTGAAGATCACAGTTCCTCTTCATGTGGGAAACATGTACATAACAAGTGGTCAGTGCAATGTGCTGTGACGGGTCCTATGTTTCCTCAGTTATGGTAATATCCGTTCCTGTGATCTTCTTGAAAGCCTCCCTCCTCAGAAAAAGCAGCTGCAAAACAATGTGAAAGTAAACGAGCCACCTCATTGTGCCTTTCACAGTGATATCAAGGAAGAACATCCTTAAGTCTGTGTGACAGCTCCTGACTTGAAGACATTACACCCATATCGTTCTCGGAGTGGATTCACACATCGTGGCTCCACTCATAACCGTTTGGTCACATTCCTTTGGTGAAGGAACAGTTCTGGTTACCTTAAAGAAGCTATTGATCCCCATTCCCCCCCTTTTTTTTTTTCTCAAAAGTACCCTCACCCCAGCCACCTCTGACCAGCAGAATCCCAGCACAAACACAAAGATTTTTAAAAGCTCTTTCCCATCTTTGATTTTTGTTGACATCCATGGTCTCCTCTGTCCCCTTCACTCTGGGCTTCTACCATAGTCCTGATACTTTAAATGTTCTTCCATAAAATGAAATCTGGGAGAACACCCAGGACCCCGCTGTAGAAGGGGAGTCCATCTTCTTATAGCACTAAAATAGCACTTTCAGCTTATGACGGTGTACACATTTGGGATCTAATACGAAACCAGTGCAGCCCTCTGATTGCTTCAGACCCTGAACAGTGTTTTGGAAGTTTCAATATAAGCCGGTCTGCTGCAATCTGAATTTATTTAGAATGCGGTTTTCAGAGCCAACCTATAGGGCATTGCAGTATTCCAGTTTTGATATGTATCCAGTGCAGTGATGACACTTTTTCGAAAATCAAGTGGAGTAAAAGGGAGAATATTCTTTAGTATTCGTAGGGTCAGGAAACATGAAGAGGCAACATTATTGGTTTGCTCTCTGAAGGTAAGCTTGGAGTCGAACACGACCCCGGGGTTCTTTGCTTTCTGAACAGGTGCTGGCAGACCATGAAGTATTCCAAAAGGAGGAGTCCCTGCCAAATAGTAACACTTCTGTTTTGTCAGAGTTTAACTTTAAACAGTGATTGTGCATTCAATTCGCAATGCTGCTCATAGCGTTAAGTTGTGTGGCAATTTTTTTTTTAGTCCGATGAAACCGATACCACTATTTGGGTATTGTCCGTATACGAACAGAATGAGAAACCCATGTGCTCTAATCCATTCGGTCAGAGGAGTGACGTATGGGTTCAAAAATGTGGGGCTAAGTGAGGATCCCTGAGGGACCCCACAAAGAAGATAGAAAGGGGGCTGAAATAGAATCCCCAGAGACACCACATGTTCTCTACTGGTTAGGAATGATCTAATAAGTTTTAAGATTGTCCCTTTAATACCAGTCTTCTCGAGTCTGTTGATCAATAGAGCATGTTGTACTGTGTCAAATGAGGCCAACAAATTCAATAGGATCAAGGCTGCGCTATTTCCTTGATCTACAATGGTTCTGTTTTCTTCCAATGCTGCCAAGAGTACTGATTCTGTACGATGGATAGGTCTAAGACCATGCTATGCCATATCAAAGCGATTTTTGGCTTCAAGGAAGGAAACCATTCCCTTGTTAATAGCTTTTTCCAAGATTTTGGCCGATAGCAGAAGACAAGATATTGGCCTTTAATTCTTCACCTCCAAAGGGTCTAAGGAGAGTTTATTCAGGAGTAGTAAAATAGATGTCCTTTTCCATGCATCTGGAAAACAGCACTAGGTTAGAATCTTACTAAGCAACAAAGTAAGCTGGGCTGAGATAAATTCTGAAACGTGACGAAGCACCTGAGGAGGACAGGGGTCAGAAGGGGCACCTGATTTAGTGGTTTCTATCAGAGAGGCAACTCAATAAGTGGAGTGAAACTCGATAAAATGGAAAGAGCCTTTAAAAGATCTTTTATAGATGTCTGGTCTATTTCGTTTGTTGGGGGTGGGACTGTCTTATCTGATGTCATGAATTCTTGATACAGTTGATTTACTTTAGAGAATAAGAAATCTGCTATTGTATCACATAGCAGCTGGTCCGGGGTAATCTTAGTTTTATTACTAACTCTGGATAAAGACTTTACAGTATTAAAATTCCTTAGTGAATTGCCTGATGACATGATTTTATTTGGAAAAAAAAAAAAAATTGGTTGTGGCTATATGTATTTGCATTCTATACTATTATCATAGAATTGTATTGTATTTTATTTTCTCCTCTAGGCTGTAGTTCAGGCACCAACATTGTTCTTGATGCCTGCATTTTCTTTGAACTTCTCAAAGTTCCTGGGAATATCACGGAGACGAGGGTGTAAGCCTATGGTTAGACCTAACTTTAAGAGGGGCTAATTGGGTGACAGAAGCCTCAATCCATTTAAAATAGTTTGCTGTAGCTTGCTTGACTTCCTCAGCCATAGGGTGGACGGTGTTGTGTAACAGTTGATGTAGTTTTAAATTATCTATATTTTTTCAGGGGTGATATTTTAAAATAGCTGGGGTCTTCGAAACTGTTGGCCTTAGACTACAGCTAGTCAGCTTAAAAAAAAATGGCCGAATGATCAGTTCAGGCTAGAGGCAACATTTTACTGATTCATAAATCGGGGTTGCTAGTGAAAATGCTGTCTAGTGTGTGGCCTGCTTCATGCGTGGGAATCTTTTATCTTCTGTGTAAGCTCAAAACTTTTGAGGTTGCCTTTCAAGTATTCCGTATGTTTATCCTCTAGGCAGAAATTGAAATCCCCCAGAATTGTGAAATTGGGGTGGTTAGTACATGATTCCAACAAACCTAGTAGTGACTGAGTGAAACCTTTCCTGGCTCATAGTTGCAGAAACGTGGCCTGAATTGGTACTCTCATGACTCCTCACCCATGACTAAGCACAGTTTGGTGATCGCCACAATTACAGCATTAGCCCTAATAAACAAACCACGCCATCACTACTGCCTACAGACCCAACATCAAAGGAGTCCTATGAAAACAGGCACGTACCTGCTCTCAAAGATCTTGCACCTCCTGTTACCTATTGCATATTGGGCCTTTCACTATAACACAAGAACATGGCAGACCTCATTATCTGGTTGCTTATGCAGTGACACCTTCCTCTCCACCTTTATGATCCTGGAATTGATTTTTTGGCTGGATATTGAAGGATGACCTTGCATTGCCAACCTGACGAGTTAGCCATGTTTTTTTTCCATAGTAAATTGGCATGATCTCTTTCAGCCTGGACCACCGCACTCCAATATAGACACCACTACCCAGCCGACCCGGTAGAAAGAGAACTCTGGATATAAAAAAAAATCCTGACTCTTTAGTTCATCACGGAGGCACTTGCCTTTCTTCATCCATAAACTCCAATCAGGATTTCGCCACACTACCATAGTAAGACTGAAACTAGAACAATGAAGGGAACTGCTCAAGAAATGGACATCACAAAGCTGTACTTCTCCATTACAGTAAAATCAAACTGCCGTGCAAAAATAGAAACCGGAAGTGACCAAGGGCTTTTAACTGCAGTTTATCTGTAATGGAGAACATAAGCAGGTCAAGAGCGGAGAAGGTTGAGCCATGGTTGTGAGGCTTCTATGTAGGCTATCACAATGGCTCTGTGTTTTGTTTGATTCTTAGTAGTGAGTCAGTAACTGAAGATATTATGGCTTGTTCTGACTGGTGCAACGCCGCTATGGTTTTTTATGTGCTCTGAACTGTGATTTTTTTTCTCGTGTATACGCCTATGTAGACTGTCTCATTTCTACGCTTATGTAGACTGTGTCTAGATATTGATTACTTGACTGACTCCCTGGTTTGGCCAGGATTTCAGACCTATTATTGCACTCAGTTTCGTCATTTTCAATCAAGTACTGCTTAGAGTTCTTTAAAACAGTGTGGATGCATTTTGGAATGGCATAGGCGTCCTTGCAGAGTTTTGCTTGGCAGGACATAGTGTGCTGTGTTTCTGGGATCATGCCAGTTAAAGTCAGTAAACTGAAAAGTATGGATCTGTGATATGTGCCTAAAATTAGAGAGCTGGCATTTTTGGGACTGTAAACTGAATTTGTTTGCTATGGCATGGGCATGTTTGTAGTACATATCTACTATTCATATGGCCCTGCTTTTTTCTGCTTTAATAACTGCTAACAAAGGCCATGTCTTTTCACATGTTAACTGAGCCGGCACTATAGTCTGTTCTTTCATTGTTGTCATTGGCATTAGTTAAAGCCTTTTTTCAAGCAACTGCTTGGCTAATGACCTGTGAGGCGCATCTCCCACACCTTGAGGGAACTGCATTGGCTCGCCTTTTTGCCAGATTCCACTTAGGGTTTACTTGGGTGATAGTCTTATGGATCAAGCAACAGAATACAGTTGCCGTACTTCTAAGCTCAATGTATCTGGTAGCCCACCAGCACTTCTAGAAGCCCCTACCTAGCCAGGCGTGAAATCCAAGAGGCCAACAGAGATGACGCATACCAGCAGGCCTTCTCAGTGTCTGGACTGAGTCTCTGGAACAAACTCTTTACTGCACTTCAAACTTGGCCTTCTTGTTGTAATTTAGGAATGGATCATAGTTTCCTCTTCACAACCTTTACACCCTCCTAGAGGATCAATCGTTCCTACTTTCCTCACTGCAGGTGTTTTTCTGATCCCCTTTGTATTTTTTTTTTTTTTTTTTTTTTTAAATACTCGATTTCCCCAGTTCTCTTTCCAAATGTACCTTGATAACCGTGTAGCCTCATATGATGGCTAATTATAGTGTTTTTAGAAAGCGCGCTCTGCTGTACTTTGGGGCTAGGTTAGTGCTCAATAAATAGCCATATGAAATGAACAACCAAGTGGAGCTATTGTTTGAAATCACAATGCACCCACAGTATCCTATGCGTTGATTGTGCTTCTAGGGAAATTCATTTTATCTGGTGCCTAGTCATCAAGACTACGTGGGCTACTGTGGCATAGGATATTACTATTCGATTGTTTGGGAAGCTTTGTCTTCATGAGGTGTTTAACATCACGCTATTCTGTTTTCTTTCAAGAACAAGATGCTCCTTGATATTCTCCCTTTCAGTGCAAAGGACATGTCAGATTTCCATGTAGATGGAAAGATTACTCTGCTTGCATTTCCCCTAGATTCCATCCTCTGTTGGTGCGGAAACTGTTAACAGTCTGGGTGTGTTAAAAAACAATCCTCTGATTGGGCAGGGAGGGTTGGACCTTCATAAAGACTTTCTCTCGTCATTGGTGGGGAGGTTCTGACAAACGAGTTACTGCATCTTTTACATCCTGCTGAACCTGGTTTTGAACCTCCGCTTTGTGACATCCTTCCGGCCCTCCCTTAGGTTGGCTCGTGCTTGTATCTGTACTACTCTTTGGCGGTCATCTTCAAGTAGACATGAAGAGCCTCGAGGGGGATCACTGCAACTGTTACTCACTGAAAGGCAATTTGACAATAAATGCTCGGTTTGGGCATTGGCTCTCCTGGACACTGACCTGAAGCCTACCACACGCCTCGGTCCCATCACGCGTGGTGACCTCGTCTCCGGTTGCATGTATGCGTGTGGAACAACTGTATATTATAGAGTTTTACTTCATGGATGTGTTAACATGAATAATGCCTTTCTGCCAGCCCCAGCCATCTGTACAGGAAAGTACATGTAGACGGGGGACTTTTCGTTCCCTTGCTTGCGTCCTTAGTTACATACATGGCTTGACTCATGGCTTGCTGCAAAGGATCGAACGGCCATGGCGTCTTTGCGTAAATACTCCTTATGCTACAGGCCGGTACACACGCACTGGGCCGCGCTCCTTTCACTGTTTTTTTTTATCCTTATGCCATACTTTGTCGCGATAGGAATGTTCAGCGTCTGCCGCAGCAGCATTCTTTGTGAATGGTATGAGAGTTTGCTGTATGCGAAAGTGAGAGGACAGCTGGGCACAGACACTTGTGCCCATTCCAATCTGGGCACAGCCCCATAAGCAGCTGGAGGGAAAGTCTGCTTCGAAGAAGGCAAGGCTCGCCGTCTGATCTCCTAGACTCTGCAGCGACTGTCTAAGCTGTCTCATCTGTTTTACATTCACCGGCGATTGAATGTTACCTGGAATTAAGAGCAGATGGTGACTAGAAGAAAGCTCTCAGCCTTGTGCATATTATGTTGGAAGTTCCAAATTTGACTAGCGTCAATAGGTGATATTAGACAAAATGTGTGTTTATATTTATATATATAGTGCTTCGAGTGGTCAGTAGCTGAACACTAAACCCGCCATAATCCCGCATAATTTTCCCAATCTCGTGTCACTCTTGTTGTGGAAAACGCATGTGATTATGCCATTAAACAAAACGCCCTAATTGAGATTTCATTCAGGGAAAAAAGGTATCACACTAGAAATCAAACACCTGTTTACATCATGGGTGATTTTCCATCCTTTTTTTTTTTATTATTTTTTTTTTAATTATTTTTTTTGTGAGAAGCCTATCCTCTGGTTCAAAATAGATGCAAACATTTACTTTGCACGAAAAGTGCAAAATTCTGGACCGGCATGTGTCAGTGATGCACAATTTTGCTTTTAGGGGCGTTTCACATTTTGTGTTACAGGCTTGCTATGCGGAATACCTTAGATTACACCATTACGTGTCCCGGGTGATTTTGAGATTTTGTTTTTTGTGTGCAAAATGTGTCCTTGTGTTCAAGTTGGATGCGAAGACCCATCTCGTGCAAAATAATGTGCTAAATCCCAGACTGACACGTCACAATATAATGCACAATCTGACTTAATTTTGTTGGTATGTCTCATAGTTTTTTGCAAAGTAATTTATATTTACCTTTACAGCTCCTGGGTCCTCGCCCGTGGCATGTTCAGCGCTTTAATTTCCCAGATATACACTTTCTTCATTGCATTGACCCATATTTTCACCTTCTCAACGAAAGGCAGGGCAGCCACACGGTGTATGGATAACACAATGTTTCGTTTCAGCCAGGATTATTCAAAGTATGCGGCTTTGTATCTCGGATTACAAGACTAACATTAAACCCTGTCAATCACCAAATCTTCACTCTGTTTTGCTTTGCCTTCTTCGTGGAATCCTTGGGCACATCTGCTTTCTCAGGTCACATGCTTGTGAATTCAAGGACCACTTTTGTGTTAGCTTAAAATGATCGGTTTACAGGGCAAATACCCGAGCCTCGTGTTGTCCTTTTCTCAGACACTTCCAGTGGACCGTGTCACGCTTATAATACCTGTGTATAAATCCGAGTGAGTCTCGAGTGCTCAAGTAGAGGATGGATTACGAATAGAACAGTTAAATGTTCCATAGCGTCTGCCACTTTTTAGTGCTGCAGTGTTTTTTTATTTGTTTTTTGAGTTTTATTAATTTGAGATTTTTTTTTTTGTGTAGGGTGGTGATGACTAAATGTAATGTTTACTTAGGATACACAAAGGCCATTTTTGTATGATTTCATGCAGTCTTTAACCTGGGGCAAGATATTTATGGTTTACGGTGCCTTTTTGACAGGTGGTCTCGTAACCTACTCTCATAACTCTTGAAAGTCTGATGGAATTGCTTCAATATCTTCTTCCCAGGTTACATCCGAGAGGCTGACTGTCTAACATGCAGGGGTGTAGGTTGGAGAAGTCACTCCCCCTCCAGGAGCGGTGGTTCTCCTTAAGCAGGCGTTGTGTAAACTGCGGATAAATGAGAAATCTGCTCCAGGTTGTGAGTAAGAAAATCGCTGTAGCCAAACAGTTCTGTTTGGCCAAGATAAATTGCACTTATCCAAGGCTAGTGCCACGTCTCACTTTGTCATGGATGCTGTTGTTATAATCCGTACGTTTTCCCCAAAAATACCAGAATGTGCTGCTGTCGTACAACTAAGGCTTACTGTGCATTGCTGGGAGCAGGTATGTGCACCCTCTGCAGAGGCTGTGAACTGCTGGTACTTGCCCTTCCCATAGTTATTGTCCCAAGGTGAAGTGGCATCATAATAAGACAAGTGTTTAGCACCTGTGAGACTATCCCAGCCTAGCCTCCCTCCCCAAACTGGTGTTAAGGACTCCAGCTTTCTCCCTGCTGAAGGTAGTGACGCCTTTTCATGTTGCACAAGCCATCACTCTTCGACCGTCTTTGCTCTTCCTCTTTTGAGGTGCGAGGCCCAGTGACTCCATTGTTTGGACCTCAAGTTTTACATCAAACAGACCAAGGAACATTGGGTGGACAGTCAGCTCTTTGTGGGGTTCTCTGGAGAAAAGAAGGGGAAGGCGACATAGAAACTGGCCATTCCACAATGCATGATGCTCTGTATTAAGAGCTGCCATGTATAGGGTAAGAAGCAGCCTCCTATAGGTATGAGAGCGCATTACACCAGAGCGAAGGCTGCTATCGCTGCTTTGGTATGTGAAGTTTCTGTCCTGGATATCTGTCAGGCAGTTAAGTGGGGTTAGTGCACATGTGACACAAGTGTGGCTAGAGTGTTCATCTGAAAGAGTGTTAATTGAAGGTAAATAACCTGTTTTTGTCTTGGCTGAACACACTAGAGAATTAATCTCACCCAGTGCTGTTGACTAATTAGGTATATCCTTCAGCGTTCACTCCAAGCGCTTGAATTGAATGGCATGAGGGTCTAAATTCCAACTATTGGCCTCTCTGGCCTTTACTGCTGAATCTCTCCCTTAATTTTTACCACATTAAACCCTGGCATACTGGCTTTGCCAACGCCTAATATTATTATGTACTCAAAAAGTGTGATATTTATGTATGCTGCTTCGGGTTTGACAGTTACAGCACTGCACCTCTTTCAGAAGACTTTAAGGATGTCCTCAACATGCGGTGTTATTGCTTTCAAAGTTTTACCTCCTGACTGGGTTAGCAGGCCAGATCAGAAAATCTGGCAGCCATGATGTTCTAATAAGTATTTTCAAAACGACCGTCAGTTGTCTGTTGTTCACACTTTGAAATCAAGTTCTCCCAGAAAATGTGCTCACGGTCATTAAAAACCTGTGTCCTTGGTTAACCATGCATTATAAAATGTGTGATCTTCTAGAAATGTGCCTTTTTACTGACATTTCTTAAATTTCATGGGACATTTGAAAAAGGCAAACGGTTCGCAGGTTTCGCAAAATAGAGTGGTTTGTTAAAGCCTAGGAGGAGCATCTGTCAGACTCAGCAGAGCAAGCTATTGAGGACTTCTAAATCCAACCATCCGAAATTAAATTACTGTGGAACCCTGCTTAAGTACACAAACACCACTAGCATTTTAAAAATCCCTATATGAAGTGCATCGTGCTGCTTGTTGTGGAAAGTTATCTTACCAGTGAGTGCACCAGAAAACAGTGGGTAAGAGGGCTGGTCATAGGTACTACCATGTTCACTGAGAATAGGATTGAGTGATTAAACCAGTTTGTAAAGTCAGGTTTACATTTCAACCAGTTCAGCCGTAGTGATGCAACAAAGCAAACTATCGATCACTAAATCGCAGTATGCGGGAGTGAGCTGTGCTAAGCACAAGTTGTGCATGATTGTTTTGCTTGGGAATAAACACAAAATGCTGATGTTCTACCACAATTACCATATTTTCGCACATGGGTATCAGAGGGTTCCAGGCCCCAAATTCAAACTGTTAGCCTTGATTAAAGATCTGCCATGTGCCCCCGGTTGTCTTCTGTGAGCTGTAGTTAGAGCAATAAACAATGGTTGTATCTCTCGAAGTGAAGTACATTAAAACTTTAAGAATTGAACATGCGCCAAACTTGAAGAGCCAACAGAAGTGTAAAAAGACCGAGAGAGAAAGCTAACTAGATTTTACAAACCAAAACTGTAACTACATCTCCCAGAAGGCCATTAGAGTTGCACACTTGGGTAAATGGGTTTCACTATTTTGAGGTGAAAGGAAATAAAGGAAATAAAGACTGTATTGGCGATTGTGGGCAAGCCAATGGTGCATAAATAAATATGGTGTTTGAGCTATTTCCAAGTGGCACTGCATTTTCTTTGTGAGGCAGGCATTGGCACAAAGAGTTAAGCGCAGCAACACCCAAAGAACCAACAACAAGGTGGCCTGTTTCAGTGGTCCAGCCACCGATTCAGTGTTGAAAAGAAATAGTGAAGTAAACCAAACCAAGTGGTTTAAGTGAGAAGGATGTGAGATCGGAGGGTGGCGGGGAGCCAGCCGCTCTCACAAGGCAACGATTCCTTCAAGTGCAAGTGTGGGGCTGAAAATTATTGAACAGACGTAACCAGAATAGTGTTTGTGTATTAAAGTGTTACACAGTTGAGTTTCAGACATAGGACAAACGCAGAAAGGTGGTAACAGCTACCTAAGGTTATAATATCCCAGAGTACTTCAATGTAATAGACCATAGTAACAGTGGAAGACATGTTGGCCCATCACAATAGGAAAGCAAAGGGATTGTTTGTAGGTGAAAGTTGTGATATCGAAATAACCCTGCACAGAATGTTAACAATGAAATGCTTGTCCCAATCAAACAAAAAATGTTCCAACTTGAAAAATGTAATCGGCCAATAAATGGTGAGACAAATCTTTCCTAACCAAATACAGTCCCCATGCACTCTCATGGGGATTTAGGATACTTCTCATTTAGAAGATTAATGGGAAATTGATCAAACAGACACATAGAGAGCTACAAAAATAAAACATTTAAAAAATGAAATGTTTAAAGGATATTACACAATTAAATCGGAAGGAAGAAGAGGAAAATCTAAAATTAGGTGTTGGCAGGTTTAAAAAAAAAAAAAAAAAAACACGAGGATGAAGTAAAAGGAAACAAAGAAAATTCATTTGTGATAAAGATTATGAACAAGGAAAAATTACACCTTTGCAAAGAGGTGAGAAAGTCTAAATCAGAGGTGCTAATTGGACAAAACAAGAATAGAAGCTGACTATGGATCAAGCTGGTTGGAACAAGAAGTAAGTGACGGGAAAGGCATTTCAACATGTGATTACAGCCTCACTAAATTGACAAGTTTTTTTTTTTTTTTTTTTTTTTTTTTTTTTTTTTTTTAAACCAAACGTATACTGACGAAGAACAAGACCGGGAAAACGGACAAGGGGAGGAATAAGATCCAAGTTGAGATCTCACTTTAAGAAGGGCATGGTGAGATGCTACTAAAACCTATCTGAAAAAGAAATCGGGAAAAAAAGAACTTGATGTTGAAATATCTGTTCTGGAGAAAGGATTACGCTTCTGCCCCTTTGCACATTTGAATTATGTAAATACAAGGATAGATATGTGTAAATACATACACAGATTAAAATTGGCTAATTCATAGGATCTCCAAAATGAACAAGACAAAACTTGAGAAAAGGTGAAGTAGATGGAGATGTAATCTTACAGATTGGTGTAAATAATCTACAGACATTAAATGAATTTGGGGGATTGCAAAAAGAGCTTTCAATGCGGAACGTCTTAAGTACTAAGTACATTATTATAACTTACAAACTGGAGAAGGGTAATCTAAAATAATAAGCTTGATTATGTCCTGCACTTCCAAACTGGAAAAAGTACAAATACATGGTTACACATATACCACAAATGAGGGTTTAATGAAGGAAAGCAGAACTCTCATAGAATCAAAAAAAGAGGAGATTGAAAATTAAGTGGCGACAAGTATTGTAGTAATCAGCAACAAAGAACTCATGAGAAAAACAAAAAAAAACTGAAAACTTGAATGATGATCCAATAAAATAAATTATGGAAAACAAACTTTGTGGAAAGATAATGGATTATTTAATGAGGATGAGTGAAAATATGAGAGTGAAACATCAGTAACCCTCTTGCTATATTTTCAGCCAAAAGTACACAAGAATACACAAAATCCGCATGAATGTCACATAATTTTCCTGCAGGGGGGCCTGTTCCTGAAAACACCTACCTATATTAGTTATTTCCTAGCACCAATGGTGTAAGAGCTGAATTCTTACTTGAGAGCTACAACAGTCTTGTGGACACATTTTCAGACTATATTGTGGGTCGATGGCTATTACTTCAAGACCAAGGTGTAGTCTGTTAATGCAAACAAATGCAACATGTTGGTCACAATGGAAAACATTTTTCCGCTCAACCCTCAACTTGACAAGCAAATGTTGAGCATCCATGGGAATCTCCTCCTCTCTCAGGGCTGGTGGAAAAGGATATGGCATGAGAAGAAAGATGAAAAATACTTAAACAAAATGATACTAAGACTAACATTCAATAATGATCTTACCTTGCTAATGAGACGGCGCATATCAAGAGTTTAAACAATGTTTTGAAATCCCGAGCAGCAATAAGTTAAACTTGCCCTTCACATAAGAGATCAGTGAAAAGGAGCACTATAACTGGACATGAACATTCTTCACAGAAATGGACAAGTTCAAACCTCCTTATAACAAAAGAAAACGACTGCAACACTAGGAATGTATGTTTATAAAAGTCTTCCATTTGCATCGGGTAAACAGCACGGTATTCCTTACATAGAATTTGTACAATGAAGATAAAACTATTCACAAGTACAGAAACGCAAAAGAAACTTGCAGAATGGAAATATCCTGAAAGAATAAAAGATAGACTTTGAGCAAAGCAGAGGGGTCACACCTAGTTATTGATCACTAAAAAAAGAGAAAAGATCAAAAACAATGAAACGGGACAGCCAAATAAGAAAGATAGCAACGTAAACAGCGGAGGCGAAGAAAATCAAGAGGATTCTAAAGAGGGTCCCAGATCTAGAAAATGGAAATCATCCTGTTATCATGATCATCTGCAATAAAGGACAAACTAGTGCAAAGTCGTTTTCAATCTTTAAAAAATAAATAAAAATAAAAATTGGAAAGATGGCTGATGGAGAAACAAGTGAGTGTCAGGAAATGCCTGCCCTGCAGAGCATGCAAGGCCGCTGTGGACATGAAAGAATATAAGACTTGGCAATAACCAAAACATGTAAAGTGATGTGATGCACTAGTAACTTTGTGGTTTATATAACTGAATGTCCATGTGGACTGACGTACATTGGTAGCATGATATGTATACCTTGCCAAAGGATACTGGAACGCATAAGAGATAGGACAGACGTTACACCTTCACAGAGCACTGTGAAACATGCCACCAAAGTAACTGGAAAACTATAAAATTAAGACCTATAGAATATAGGAACATAAAGGGCTAAAACATATCGTAAAAAAAAAAAAAAAAATCAAGAAGACTGCTTTGGAAAGTTAAATGACGTGGACAGTAACAAAAATATTGAAATTCAGTTATGACAAAATAAATCTAATATAAGGCCTAATCAACAATTAAACGTTTGTGGATTTGAGGACGTCAGGCTGTTTTCACAAAACTAAAACTGTTTTTAGGTAGCTTCTTTTCAGAATGTATTTAAGCTTCTTTCCACCTTTTCTTAATTGCTATAGCTCCACAGTCACATATAGCTATATACGGTTACATACACTGGCAGTAACTGCGTATTGTAAACGAAACTGGTAATCAGTGATCATGTATGTTGAAGTAGGTTTCAGCAATTGTAATCGGATACTATTTATGACTATAGTTGCTCAGCAGTGATAAGCTCCATACAGCTTCTGGCTATGAATATTTTAATGAAAAGGCAATCCCTGTATTACTATGGACATAACTATTTACTAGTCCTGCCCTTCAGTGAGATTTCTGTATTATGAAATAAGAGTCTTTAAATATACTCTGTAAGAGTTCATCAAGGCCCGGCAGCTGCTCTGTTCATTTCTTTAAATCGCTCAAGGTACATTTGTCACCCCCTTCCTCTATTTGTAATTATTTGCCAATATATACATTTTATTCTTGTTGTCAGGAGTTGAAAGTGGTTTTTGGGACAGAGGAGGTGAGATGAAAAGGAGACGGGCATTCAGTTACGATGCTGTTGTCAATACCTGCATCTTCCGTACTAGTCTCCGTATGGGAGTACATCTGTGTTGGCGAAGCAAGGACGGTGCTTGCGGTCGTGTTAAGCCCTCTTGAATGGCATAAAGATTTACTACACGAGCCTTGTTAGCAAATGAAGCAGCCGGCACGTTGCATATTCTGCTGTGTGATCACATTAGTTTTAGTCTGCCCGAACCATCATAAATGAGTGATTCCCTTTTTAAAAAAAAAAAAAAAAAATTACCTCAGGGTTTGCAAGTGTGGGTGAGCAGGTTCCAAAAGTGCATTTAAGCATGCATTTAAGCAAGAGGCCATCCGGTGAATATCAGTGTCACAAAACCCAAGCAGACATCATCAAACTAGGAGTCATTCTGGAATGTCTGTTGTTGGTTATTGTTCGAGATTCAGGGATTGGGTTAGAAAAACTGCTTTTTTCTATTCGCTGGAAGGTCCCTTTAAATAGAGTACGGCCTAGAGGAGCTAAACGAATTTTACTTTTGTGGAGATTAGCAAATTATGCTGCAGACGGTGGATTATTGGCAAACATTCCATCAGTCTCGGGATCTGATAATTTCAGTGTCCTCTAGTCCAATCAGCAATAAAAGGGGTGGCCAGGAGGTTGAGGAGATACAGGAGGAACGAGGTGAAGGAGGGAAGTAAGGAGACTTAGTGGGAAGATGGAGGCACCAGAGAGGCCGTAGGGTGGCTTGTGCTGGGTGATGTGCAACTCTTCCATGATGAACACGACTGCAGGCATGAAATGGCATTTCTGCCTGTCTGTGTCAAGGGCTGGCGTAAGATTCGCCGCTGGTAGAAGTCAGGTCTGGTCTGTTTCTTTGCCCCAATCATGCTTCTGACTGTTGTTTAGGATAACCCATGCCAATATTCTGGTTTTTGACTGTCCTTTCCTTATTCTAAGGGGAAACGGGTCTTGGAAAATCTACACTCATGGACACTTTATTTAACACCAAATTTGAAGGTGAGCCAACATCGCATTCACAGCCTGGGGTCCAGCTGAAATCCAACACGTATGACCTCACGGAGAGTAATGTGCGGCTGAAAATGACCATTGTCAGCACAGTGGGCTTTGGCGACCAAATCAACAAAGAAGACAGGTAAGGACATGTTGTGCGCTGTCATTTGTTTGACAATAATAGCTTGATACACCGGCTGGCCTAAGCCAATATTCTATTAAAATGGTTTCCTTTTCAAAGATGCCAATGCTTGTTTTTCTCTCTATACACCCCCTTGTAACCCACAAAAACGAACTCCTATGGAGAGTCCACATTGTCTGCTTTTCCCACCGCAGTTCAGTTTGTTCTAAATGGTAGCACTAGCTCCTAGAAAGTGCTGCATGCCTTAAATGTTTGCCTGCTTCAAGGAATTGGGTCTGCCCCAGAAGTTTGCATGCTCCCAAGATCTTGAGAATTTTGGACAAGGTGTCCTCTGGAGTAATGACAGAATTTTACAGAAGCATCTTTTTTTTTTTTTCTTTTTTGTATGGCAAAAGCGTTTTTTCCTATAGAAAAATCTCTGTACCTACACTCATACTGAAGAGGTGAACCATTTATTTGCTATTGAATAAAGGCTCTTATTTTGCCTTAAAGTGAATAGTTTTACCAGTATTTCCAGAGTGGGGAAACTATTTGAAAAACACATTTTTCATTTTGCATTGACAACCTGTATCTTTCTTTCCGGCCCCTAAATCTAAATTTCACTTCGCGTTTCGCAAATTACATAAATTTTTAATATGTGAATCAGCGTGTGAGGTTGCAAAGTTGAGAACGTGAGTGTTTACCAACGTTCCATGCGTTTTAAAAAAAAGGTCATCCAATTCACTTAGCTGGCAGTTTAAAAAAAAAAAAAAAAAAGAGAGTTGGGGATCTTTGCTGCTGCTGCCTCAGGGTAATGAGTGGGCTACCGCCGCCACTCTTCTGCTGCGTGCTAGGACGTGTTGAGGGAATCGACAGGGTACTGCTGCAGAGCGATGCTGGGGCACCCATAGCCCCCCCAGTCAAAGGACATCGCTGAGTGACCGCGAGTACACCAACCTCACAGGAAGCCAACCCCTGCAGCGGATGCCTTGCCCGATCTTGTTTGGAAATCAGTCTTTTGGACTCAGGCTGGAAGAAGCAAAATCCGCCCCTGGCATTGCCCAGGAAACTTTGTTGGCCTTTGAGTAAGAAGTTACCTGCTTTCAGAGGCAAATGCATTTTGATTGGTTTTAAGTAGGTATGTTTCAGTTATGTGCAGAAAAATATTTATAAAATTGCTTCTGCATATAGCTTTAAGGTCACATGTTCAGATCTGGGAGGGTCTACTTGCTGGCTTAGTGTTTACTCCTCCAGCAAAATGAATAGAACTGTCGGTTACTCTTTGATGGACAGGCCCACTGTTTCTGCAAGCTCCCAAGACTTGATCCACACGCCTTCCTTCACCACAAAAGGGCTCAGTGTCCTTAGTCTTCATATGTCCTTACAAAGGCCCACGTGGCCTTCATTTTTCGTCATTATGTTCATGCTCCCACATGCCCCACAGGTTGCCTTTCTCCCTACAAAGGTTCTCATACCAAGCAAGGAGTGACAGGTTAGGAATGTTCTTATGAAGAGCATCTACTGCGAGGGAATCCTTCTATTTCATGATCATTTTCCAGGTGGCAGTTTCAAGGTGCAAGACATAATACTTTTCTTCATGTGTTTTTCTCCCCTCTAAAAGTTATAAGCCCATCGTTGAATTCATAGATGCCCAGTTTGAGTCCTATCTGCAGGAAGAGTTGAAGATCAAGCGGGTTTTGCACAATTACCACGATTCGCGTATCCACGCCTGCTTGTACTTCATCGCGCCTACAGGGCACTCGCTGAAATCGCTGGATCTAGTGACGATGAAGAAGCTGGATAGTAAGGTACGACAATCAAGTTAACTTAGATGAGGCATTTCCCATGTTATGAGAATCTCTGCCTGTTTTAAGCAGCCAAGCTATAGCGTGACCTTGGTGATGACTGTTAACAGAAGCCCTAAATAGATGGCCTATTTTTTATTTTATTTTGCCTGTCCTGTTTTATAAACCTTCATAAGTTGACTGGATTGGCCAGTGAGTTAACCGCTTGCTGCTGACATCTGTAAAGGGCCCGTTACCAACAAAGCCAACTCAGCCCTCTGTTGTTCCAAGGATGGTGACATTGAGACTACAGATTCGGGTGATAGTAATACTTAGTGCCTAGTAGTTACAAGCACCAAGAGAACTGCTTTATTAAAATTAGTTATTGCCGTTATTGGATCTTGTTACTTCTTTAAACTGTAAACCAATGTGAATGTAGTTACTTAACTTGTTATCTGATTTGTTTTAAGGTTAATATAATTCCAATTATTGCCAAATCGGATGCAATTTCCAAAAGCGAACTCACAAAATTCAAGATAAAAATCACAAGTGAACTTGTCAGCAACGGTGTGCAAATCTACCAGTTTCCCACAGACGATGAAACGGTGGCGGAACTCAATGGCACCATGAATGTAAGCAGCAGACACTTTCCTCTTTTAAAGTATTCGAGTTTGAAATGGAAGCTTTTCCATTTGACAACTGATGAAAACCTAGATTGCATGCATTTTTTTTTGCAGGACTTAAAACTTCAGAGTATTAGCTAGTAGTATCTCGGCTCTTAAAAATCTGGCCATAAAAACGTCATCTTGCAAAACTGCCACTGTTCTGCGGCCCAGTCTGTGTCCTATTTTTGTGGTCCCCTCTACCGTAGCTTGCACCATCCCACTGTATGCCAGAAATTCCCCCCACCCCCCATCCTCTGACAATGTGTGCAGTGGTGAATATGCCCTTTACTTGGTCTAGTCACATCTCTCCAGTGTAGTCCTGAGATCTAGGCAGACAGCACAGTGCGCGATCCTCCTTGGGCAGTGCTACCAGAGTGTCTTTGCTACTGGCTTGAGCTCACTTTGCAGGTACCAGGCCTCTGTAGTCCTCACCTCCTCCATATTAACTATTCCCTCACCCAGCTGTTCTGCAGGATAAGAAAGCTCGATGCTGGGGGCTGATGGTGCAACAGCGCGTTCCTGAACTCCAGTAGTCACCACAAAGCGGTCACTGCCCTCCCCAGTGTTAAAAATAAAACACATGTAGGGGAGCCTAAAGTCCAACTAGCTTGTAATGCAAATTAGCAAGCAGCACAACAAAAGATCAAAGATAATTGTAATTTCTAGCTAGAAAACGGTCAGTTGGAGCATACAGCTTAAATTCCTAGAAAATCAAATGAGTACATAGGTTTTCTCTCCATACAAGTCAGTGAAGCTTCATCGTGTGACAAACTTTTTTTCTCTCAGTGAAAACGTAGTGCACAGGTGGCAGTGCTGAACAACCTTGAGCAGAAGATATAGTTCATAGAGACCATGCAAACCTCATCATCCTTGCAAAATCCCACTTGTCCGGTTTAAAAACCAGTTGCACTTTTTGGAAATGTGCAAGGTACACTCATCAGCCCTACGGCCTTTGAGCCCCCAGAGTCACAAACCTTAGTGAGCATTTTTAGCGTTACAGGAAGCCTCGAACAAATCTAAAACATCCATATTTGGTTCAAGTAGTTGATTGATTCAGGCCAATTATTAACATAACATTATATGAGAGTATATTAACACACAGGATTTTAAGTTTGTTTACCCTGCAGCGAGTTATTGTCTTCTGTTGACATCCCAGGTTGATTGGCTCCCATCTGACCGGTGTAGTTCTCGCCATCGGCCCCTCTCCTCACTTGACCGGCCAAGGGCACTGATGCAAAGGCACACAGCAGTGGTGACAGTGGGCAGCCCTGGAGGGTCATCCTGCCTGCTGACCAGAGATGTCCTCGGTCCAGCATCTGTGGTAGTAGTTACAGCAGCTAAATCCAGTGAATGATTTCCAGGCAAAAATGTATGTACTGTTGTAAATGGTACAAATACTGCCATTGGAGAGTGTCGCTACCTGATGATGCCACGGATTTGACTCGCACAGCCTCTGCTACGGCTGCCATTAGGGGGCGACAGTCTTCTCAAGTCGAGCTATGTTTTCACCTGAGTAAAGCCGTTCTTGTCCGAAACAATGGAGTACTGGCAGCCCTATGTGCTAAGACCTTCTTCGTGATTTTATTATCCGTTTTTCATAGATGAGTTTATCCCTCTCCGGTTTTGTAATTACTACTGCAATCCCTTGTCGCGTTGACCCAAGTTTACCGACCTTCCAAGCGGAGTCATAGATATCCATTAGTTTAGATGTTTGTCACAAAATCTATTGTATAGTTTGGCTGGAAGCCATCAAACACTGGCTTTTTATCGACAGCGGTTATTCTTACGGTGCGACAGACTTCTCACAGTAACAGCTGCCTCTAATTCCGGTCTTCCTCTGTCGCTGGGGAGGCTGGCAGCACCTACAGACTCTAAAGCTTGTTGTGTAGCTCTGACGGTGCTGCTTACAGCGTAGTGTGGTAATCGGTGACTACACTGTTAGGCTCTACCTGTGTGTGGTGTAGCGCTTTGTTCTCTCCCCTCAGGGAGTTGCCGCCTTGCATCTGTCAGCTGTGGTTCACCAGACACTACAATCTGTAGAGCCTCCGCATACTTCAGTCTCAGTTCGGGCGGGCTTCCAGTGTCCACATGCACTCTAGTGTGGTCACATGTCTTGTAGGGATGCCGTAACCCCCATTGATGTCCTCAAGGATGCACTTGTAAGGACCACATTGAATGCCTCCCATTCAGTTGATCAACTGGCCACTCTGCCCGCATGTTCTCTGTAGTAATGAGTGATTGTATCTGACGCCCCTTGGAGGGCCCCTGGCACTCTCAGATAATGCTTAGCATGGCTATTCCACGCTAGACGCTAAGCCCACTGGATGCTATGTTTAAATGTGTGTGTGTGTGCAGCTTCTACATCTGCAGGAGTGGACCAGCATCCACTATTTACCCTGTTTTTAGAAGCCTGCATCTTGGAATCTACTGGTCACAGTTGAATTTGTCGGATATGTGGAACTCGCAGGCTACCTGCTTAATTAATCCAGTTGCTTTGCCACTTCCCACTGGGAACTGGGCTGAGTAACGAGATGAATCACGACTTAAATGACAACATTTCCATAGCTTAATGGACTAGAAATATGGATCAGATGATTCTGGAACCAAGGTGATGTCCCTGAGTCAACATAGCTAGAACTCATTCCAGGAGGGGGAGTTCGGGAACTCCTGGTCCACCTGGAACTGGGAAATGGGCATCAGAGCCTATCTATAGGTGCAAGCTGGGTCTGCAATGACGCACACTCACGAGCTGAGCAAAGACTGGTAGCAACCTACCTCCATGACCCAGATGTTAGTTCTTGATTCTTTAGTCTCCCAGCAAGGTGGACTTTCTGGACACAGGCCCTGGGCAGGCTTGTCTCTCGAGGCGTCATTCGTGCAGGTTTTGTTTCCTGTTTTTTAACCTCTCAATAGTTAATCTGTACGTAATAACTTCTGCAGGATATCAGACTCTGGTCCGACCTGAATCAGAAATCGGGCAGACCAGTCAAGAGGAGATGAACCTCTGCCTAAACAGTGGTATGTGGTGGGCAGACAGTCTACAATGGCTGCCTCACCGGGGCCATTATTTATAGGCCAAGGTGAAAATCCAGAGCCAATTAGAGGTGTTCATTATTTAAAAGTTCAAAAGCTGTAAACGTTTTTCTAATTCCGTGAAGGGCATCTTTCTGTAGTTGACCAGGCTCTTAAGCCTGAGTCATATGTCAGACACATTTTTATTGGCCCTGGTACTCTACAGATTGCAGGACACAGAGCTCCATGTCTGAATACTCTGCCGTAATAGACTGGGTCATGTGACCAGCAGGGTTGAACCACGTTTCTGCTAGGTAAAGTATAGATTCATTTCCTGAAGAACAAAGCCTGTGAACTCTTCCGCAAGTTACAAACACCCCTAGTACTGAACAGGAAGCAGTTTGTGGTGGAGAAGGGTGGGAGTCTGTGTCTGACAGTCGTGTGGTCTGGAGAGTCCGTTATGTAAAATACCACCTGGCCCAAAAAATGTTAACATCCTCCTTGACAAATTTCTGGGGAAAACTGATCAAAGCTTGCAGTTTTGCTTTTTTTCACTCCTTTTGGACGCCCTACCACATACTTGGTGTACCGTTGTATTGGGGAGAGTTTGGAAATATAGAAGAGTAGGCAGTGAATTTTGCAACTATTTAATGTAATAAAGATTTACTGAATATAGGTTATACCTCCTTGAACTCCTCGGAGTCCTGCTTTTCACAAATTCGTAACGGACTGTAACTTTCCTTGAGGTCAGGCTTTCTTGGACCTTTAACAGACATACCATTTGTCTTATTTAAATGCAAAATGTGAGTCCAAGTGTTTTTAGCGTATTCCATTCTTATAGGAAACGTAATCACCAAATTTTAAGTATCATTGTATCTGGGATAGTGTGGGAATGTTAGCTGAGACGGTGTTACTAGAGAGTTACTACAGCTTGATTTTCACCGTATTTTAAAGGTGATATTGATAGTTTTTTCTTTTCTTTCAAAAACCTACATCCCAGTTTCACAGCATTTTGGGTACTGGTTTTGGGAGGTAATAACTTCATCTGTCCCCAAATGTTTATTTATTTTCTTACACCTTTTGAAAATGATTACTGGCAGTTAATACCATATGTCATGAATTTTATTTTCCACTAGCAAGTTCTCCGTGGCATGTACACTTTGAAACAATGCTGTAGGTGCTGCGTGTTCGTCAACTAACATTCACCGTTGGCTATGTTTGATTAGGACCAGAAGACGCTGGAGAACGTGGTGGTATCGATTATAGATCATTCAGCATGAAAACCTATAGGTTTTTGTTATCCGTTAATTTTCATTTTTCCTGGAATTATGTACAATTTTTATAGAGAACTTGGAAATTTGCAAACAAGCCTTTTCTGCCCTCCAGATATCTACTGTACGAGGCTGGACTGGCTTGTAGTGAGTACCAAGGGGTACTTACACCTTGCACCAGGCCCAGGTATCCCTTATTAGTGTAGAGGGGTGTCTAGCAGCTTAGGCTGATAGAAAAGGTAGCTTAGTAGAGCAGCTTAGGCTGAACTAGGAGACGAGTAAAGCTCCTACAGTACCACTAGTGTCACATGCACAATATCATAAGAAAACACAATACACAGATATACTAAAAATAAAGGTACTTTATTTTTATGACAATATGCCAAAGTATCTCAGTGAGTACCCTCAGTATGAGGATAGCAAATATACACAAGATATATGTACACAATGCCAAAATATGCAGTAATAGCAATAGAAAACAGTGCAAACAATGTATAGTCCCAATAGAATGCAATGGGGGCACATAGGGATAGGGGCAACACAAACCATATCCCCTAGAAGTGGAATGCGAACCACAAATGGACCCCAAACCTATGTGACCTTGTAGAGGGTCGCTGGGACTGTAAGAAAACAGTGAGGGTTAGAACAATAGCCCACCCCAAGACCCTGAAAAGTGGGTGCAAAGTGCACCTAAGTTCCCCAAAGAGCACAGAAGTCGTGATAGGGGAATTCTGCAAGAAACAGCAACACCAGCAATGCAACAACGATGGATTTCCTGACGAGGGTACCTGTGGAACAAGAGGACCAAGTCCAAGAGTCACGATCAAGTCGGAAGTGGGCAGATGCCCAGGAAATGCCAGCTGAGGGTACAAAGAAGCTGCCACCGGATGGTAGAAGCTGTGAATTCTGCAAGAACGACAAGGACTAGAAACTTCCCCTTTGGAGGATGGATGTCCCCACGTCGTGAAGAGTCGTGCAGAGGTGTTTTCGTGCAGAAAGACCGCAAACAAGCCTTGCTAGCTGCAAGGGTCGCGGTTAGGGTTTTGGGATGCTGCTGTGGCCCAGGAGGGACCAGGATGTCGCCAATTGCGTGAGGAGACAGAGGGGGCGTCCAGCAAGACAAGGAGCCCACTCAGAAGCAAGCAGCACCCGCAGAAGTGCCGGAACAGGCACTACGAAATGGAGTGAACCGGAGCTCACCCAAAGTCACAAAAGAGGGTCCCACGACGCCGGAGGACAACTCAGGAGGTCGTGCACTGCAGGTTAGAGTGCCGGGACCTAGGCTTGGCTGTGCACAAAGGAAATCCTGGAAGAGTGCACAGGAGCCGGAGTAGCTACAAAACACGCGGTTCCCAGCAATGCAGTCTAGCGTGAGGAGGCAAGGACTTACCTCCACCAAACTTGGACTGAAGAGTCACTGGACTGTGGGAGTCAGTTGGACAGAGTTGCTGAGTTCAAGGGACCTCGCTCGTCGTGCTGAGAGGAGACCCAGAGGACCGGTGATGCAGTTCTTTGGTGCCTGCGGTTGCAGGGGGAAGATTCCGTCGACCCACGGGAGATTTCTTTGGAGCTTCTAGTGCAGAGAGGAGGCAGACTACCCCCACAGCATGCACCACCAGGAAAACAGTCGAGAAGGCGGCAGGATCAGCGTTACAAGGTTGCAGTAGTCGTCTTTGCTACTTTGTTGCAGTTTTGCAGGCTTCCAGCGCGGTCAGCAGTCGATTCCTCGGCAGAAAGTGAAGAGAGAGATGCAGAGGAACTCTGATGAGCTCTTGCATTAGTTATCTAAAGAATTCCCCAAAGCAGAGACCCTAAATAGCCAGAAAAGGAGGTTTGGCTACCTAGGTGAGAGGATAGGCTAGCAACACAGGTAAGAGCCTATCAGAAGGAGTCTCTGACGTCACCTGCTGGCCCCGGCCACTCAGAGCAGTCCAGTGTGCCAGCAGTACCTCTGTTTCCAAGATGGCAGAGGTCTGGAGCACACTGGAGGAGCTCTGGGCACCTCCCAGGGGAGGTGCAGGTCAGGGGAGTGGTCACTCCCCATCCCTTTGTCCAGTTTCGCGCCAGAGCAGGGCTGGGGGATCCCTGAACCGGTGTGGACTGGCTTATGCAGAAATGGGCACCATCTGTGCCCATGAAAGCATTTCTAGAGGCTGGGGGAGGCTACTCCTCCCCTGCCTTAACACCTTTGTTCGATGGCATCTGTCGCTGTAGATACACATGGTCTGCATAGCTCACCATCTGGTGTTGGGTCGGAGTGTTACAAGTTGTTTTTCTTCGAAGAAGTGTTTTCGAGTCACTGGACCGAGTGACTCCTCCTTCTGTGCTCATTGCGCATGGGCGTCGACTCCATCTTCGATTGTTTTCTTTCCGCCATCGGGTTCGGACGTGTTCCTGTCGCTCCGAGTTTCGGAACGGAAAGATAGCTGAAAACGGAAGATTTTCGACGGTATCGTTGCGATCCGGTTCAAGATAAACACATACGACGACGCATTGAACATCGAAGCGCTTCGGTGCCCTTCGGGGTAGATTTCGGCACACCGTCGGGGCCTAGTCGGCCCGACCGCGTGGAGAACAACGCCGATGGAACGGACCCCGTTTCGATTCTGCCCTGAATGCCACAACAAATATCCCTATACGGACCAACACTCGGTCTGTAACCTGTGCCTGTCACCCGAGCACAGCGAAGAATCCTGTGAGGCCTGTCGGGCGTTCCGGTCCCGAAAAACTCTGCGCGACCGTCGAGCGAGAAGACTGCAGATGGCGTCCACGCCAAAGGAGCATCGACAGTTCGAGACAGAAGAGGAACAGGAGGAATCCTTTTCCATCCAGGATTCAGACTCCGACGAACTCGACAATACAAAAACTGTGAGTAAGACGTCGAGATCAGAAATTAAAAAAGGCAAAAAGGCCCAGGGGACGCCACTGCCAACCGGCCATGGCTCAACCCAAATTCACGGTGACCAACAATCGGCACCGAAAAAGGCCCATTCAGTGTCGAGATCGTCCGACTCCGGTCGAGACACCGGCACGCAGCCTCCTCGGGACCGAGAGAGTGCTAAAGAGAAGCATCGACGCCGAGACAGTGGCGCCGAAGACCATAGAGGCCAAGATTTTTCAGCACAAAAGAAGAGGAAGGTTACCTCGGAGCCGAAAAAACAAACAACAGGGTTTTCGGAGCCGAAAAAAGCACCAACAGACCCAGTTTCAGGCTCCTATACTGAAGAACATTCTATGTCTTCACAAATGAAAAGACACAGATTCGAACAAGAACTGCAATCCACTGAAGTGGATCACACGCAAAAGCGTATCTTTATTCAGCAGGGGACAGGGAAGATCAGTACCCTTCCACCTGTCAAAAGAAAGAGAACACTTCAGTTTGTAGCACGAGAGGCTCCTCAGCAACAAACAGCAAAGACGGTAACACCTCCTCCCTCGCCTCCACCTGTAACTCCGGCTTCGCCAACTTACACCCCGTCACATTCGCCAGCTCACACCGCCATGAGCCACGACGACCAAGATCAAGACGCGTGGGACTTGTACGATGCACCAGTGTCTGATAACAGCCCAGACACATACCCAACTAGGCCATCACCACCTGAGGACAGCACAGCCTATTCACAAGTGGTGGCTAGAGCAGCTCAGTTCCATAATGTGGAACTACACTCTGAACAAGTAGAGGATGACTTTTTATTTAACACCCTCTCCTCCACCCACAGCTCCTACCAAAGCCTGCCTATGCTCCCAGGCATGCTACGCCATGCAAAGGAGATCTTCAAGGAGCCAGTTAAAGGTAGGGCAGTAACGCCTAGAGTGGACAAAAAGTATAAGGCGCCTCCTACGGACCCTGTATTCATCACCTCTCAGCTGCCACCAGATTCTGTGGTGGTAGGGGCTGCCAGAAAACGGGCAAATTCACACACTTCTGGGGATGCACCTCCCCCAGATAAAGAAAGCAGAAAGTTCGATGCAGCCGGGAAGAGGGTCGCTGTCCAGGCAGCAAACCAGTGGCGCATCGCAAACTCACAAGCGCTGCTAGCGCGATACGACAGAGCCCACTGGGATGAGATGCAGCATCTCATTGAACATCTCCCAAAAGATCTACAAAAAAGAGCAAAACAGGTTGTTGAGGAGGGTCAAAACATTTCCAACAATCAAATACGCTCCTCTATGGATGCAGCAGACACAGCCGCAAGGACCATTAATACGTTGGTTACCATCCGTAGGCACGCATGGCTCAGAACGTCTGGATTCAAGCCAGAAATTCAGCAGGCAGTACTTAACATGCCAGTAAACGAAAAACTTCTGTTCGGTCCGGAGGTCGACACAGCCATAGAAAAGCTCAAAAAGGACACTGACACTGCCAAGGCCATGGGCGCACTCTACTCCCCGCAGAGCAGCGGATCTTATACCACCTTCCGCAAAACACCTTTTAGAGGAGGGTTTCGGGGTCAGGCCACACAAGCCAGTACCTCACAGTCCGCACCGTCCACCTACCAGGGACAGTACAGGGGAGGCTTTCGGGGCCAGTATAGAGGAGGGCAATTCCCTAGGAATAGAGGAAGATTTCAAAGCCCCAAAACCACTACCAACAAGCAGTGACTCACACGTCACTCACCCCCCCCCCACACAACACCAGTGGGGGGAAGGATAGGTCAATATTACGAAGCATGGGAGGAAATAACTACGGACACATGGGTCCTAGCAATTATCCAACATGGTTATTGCATAGAATTCCTGCAATTCCCTCCAGACATACCACCAACATCACAAAATTGATCAAAACACCATTCACAGCTTCTAGAGATAGAAGTTCAAGCACTACTGCAAAAAAATGCAATAGAATTAGTACCAAGCACACAAATAAACACAGGAGTTTATTCACTGTACTTCTTGATACCAAAAAAGGACAAAACACTGAGACCAATTCTAGACCTCAGAGTAGTAAACACATTCATCAAATCAGACCACGTTCACATGGTCACACTACAAGAAGTGTTACCATTGCTCAAAAAACACAACTACATGACAACCCTAGACCTCAAAGACGCATATTTCCATATACCAATACATCAATCACACAGAAAATATCTAAGGTTTGTATTCAAAGGAATACATTACCCATTCAAAGTAGTTCGATGGCATCTGTCGCTGTAGATACGCATGTTCTGCAATAGCTCGCCATCTGGTGTTGGGCCGGAGTGTTACAAGTTGTTTTTCTTCGAAGAAGTCTTTCGAGTCACGGGACCGAGTGACTCCTCCTTTTGTCTCCATTGCGCATGGGCGTCGACTCCATCTTCGATTGTTTTTTTTCCGCCATCGGGTTCGGACGTGTTCCTGTCGCTCCGAGTTTCGGAACAGAAAAAATAGTTAATTTCGGAAGATTTTCGTCGGTATTGTTGCGTTCGGGATCGGCGTACTTACATTCAACACCGCATCGAAGATCGAAGAGCTCCGGTGCCCTTCGGGGTAGTTTTTCGATCCTCCGTCGGGGCCTGGTCGGCCCGACCGCGTGCTGAGGAACGCCGATGGAACGGACCCCTTTCCGTTTCTGCCCCAAATGCCACAATAAATACCCCTACACAGACCAACACTTGGTCTGCAACCTGTGCCTGTCACCTGAGCACAGCGAAGACACCTGCGAGGCCTGTCGTGCGTTCCGGTCCCGAAAAACACTCCGAGACCGTCGAGCCAGAAGACTTCAAATGGCGTCCGCACCGACAGCCCGACGGGAGTTCGAGGAACAGGAAGAGGAAGGTACCTTCTCGATCCAAGACTCAGACTCCGAAGGATTCGACGATACACAAACCGTGAGTAAGACGTCGAAAACCACACAAAGAAACATTTACAAGGCCCAGGGGACGCCACTGCCACCAGGCCATGGCTCAACCCATAAAATCGGTGACCGACCGTCGGCACCGAAAAAGGCCCAAACGGTGCCGAGATCGTCCGACTCCGGTCGAGACACCGGCACGCAGCCTTCTCGGGACCGAGAAAGTGCTGGAGACAAGCCTCGACACCGAGATGCCGGTGTGGACACGGCTCGACGCCGAGACAGCGGCACCGAAACAGATCGACGCCGAGAGGTTTCGGCCCCGAAAAGAAAAAAAGTCACCTCGGAGCCGAAAAAACACGCAGACAAAGTTTCCACGCCGAAACAAACTGCAAGCGACCCAGCTTCAGGCTCTTATACAGAAGAGCACTCGCTAACCTCCCAAATGCAGAAGCATAGGTTTGAGGAAGAGCTACAAGCAACTGATGCGGACCATACGCAAAAGCGTATCTTCATTCAGCAGGGGACAGGAAAAATAAGCACCCTTCCCCCCATTAGGAGAAAGAGAAGGTTGGAGTTCCAGACGGAACAAGCACCACAACCAAAAGTGGTGAAAAGAGTTACACCACCACCCTCTCCTCCGCCCGTGATTAACGTTTCACCAGCACAAACGCCATCACACTCCCCAGCTCACACCACCATGAGCCAGGGTGACCAAGACCAGGACGCATGGGACCTATACGACGCCCCAGTGTCAGATAACAGCCCAGAGGCATACCCTACAAAACCATCTCCACCAGAAGACAGCACCGCGTACTCTCAGGTGGTGGCTAGAGCAGCACAATTTCACAACGTAAGCCTCCACTCAGAACAGGTCGAGGATGATTTCTTGTTCAACACACTCTCCTCCACCCACAGCTCCTACCAAAGCCTGCCTATGCTCCCTGGTATGCTCCGGCACGCAAAAGACATATTTAAGGACCCGGTCAAAAGTAGGGCAATCACACCAAGGGTGGAAAAAAAGTATAAGCCGCCTCCTACGGACCCGGCTTTCATCACAACACAGCTGCCACCAGACTCTGTTGTTGTAGGAGCAGCTAGGAAAAGGGCCAACTCTCACACATCTGGAGATGCACCACCCCCAGATAAAGAAAGCCGCAAGTTTGATGCAGCTGGTAAACGAGTCGCAGCACAAGCTGCAAACCAGTGGCGCATCGCGAACTCCCAGGCACTACTTGCGCGCTATGACAGAGCCCACTGGGACGAGATGCAACATCTCATTGAACATCTGCCCAAAGACTTCCAAAATAGGGCAAAACAAGTGGTTGAGGAGGGACAGGCCATCTCCAACAACCAGATCCGCTCCTCCATGGACGCTGCAGATACAGCTGCACGGACAATTAATACATCTGTAACTATCAGAAGGCATGCATGGCTCCGAACGTCTGGATTTAAACCAGAGATTCAACAAGCAGTTCTCAATATGCCTTTTAATGAAAAAGAACTGTTCGGTCCAGAAGTGGACACAGCGATTGAGAAACTCAAAAAAGATACGGACACTGCCAAAGCCATGGGCGCACTCTACTCCCCGCAGAGCAGAGGGAATTACAGCTCATTCCGTAAAACGCCCTTTCGAGGGGGGTTTCGGGGTCAAAGCACACAAGCCAGCACCTCACAAGCCACACCGTCCAGTTACCAAGGACAGTATAGAGGAGGTTTTCGGGGACAATATAGAGGAGGGCAATTCCCTAGAAATAGAGGAAGATTCCAAAGCCCCAAAACCCCTACTACTAAACAGTGACTCACATGTCACTCACCCCCTCCACACAACACCAGTGGGGGGACGAATAGGTCATTATTACACAGCATGGGAAAAAATCACTACAGACACTTGGGTTCTAGCAATTATCCAACATGGTTACTGCATAGAATTTCTACAGTTCCCTCCAAACATACCACCAAAAGCACAAAATTTAACAACACACCATTCCAATCTCCTAGAGATAGAAGTGCAGGCACTATTGCAAAAGAATGCAATCGAATTAGTGCCAAACACACAAATAAACACAGGAGTTTACTCACTGTACTTTCTGATACCAAAGAAGGACAAAACACTGAGACCAATCCTAGACCTCAGAGTAGTCAACACTTTCATCAAATCAGACCACTTCCACATGGTCACACTACAAGAAGTATTGCCATTGCTAAAGCTGCACGACTACATGGCAACTTTAGACCTCAAGGATGCTTATTTCCATATACCAATACACCCATCGCACAGGAAATACCTAAGGTTTGTATTCAAAGGAATACATTACCAATTCAAGGTACTGCCTTTCGGATTAACAACCGCACCAAGAGTCTTTACCAAATGTCTAGCGGTAGTCGCTGCACACATCAGAAGGCAGCAAATACATGTGTTCCCATATCTAGACGACTGGCTAATCAAGGCCCATTCGTTAATAGAGTGCTCAAATCACACAAATCATATCATACAAACCCTCTTCAAACTAGGGTTCACCGTCAATTTCACAAAATCAAAAATTCTGCCACGCAAGGTACAACAATACCTGGGAGCCATAATAGACACATCAAAAGGAGTAGCCACTCCAAGTCCACAAAGAATTCAAAATTTCAACACCATCATACAACGCATGTATCCAACACAAAAAATACAAGCAAAGATGGTATTACAACTCCTAGGCATGATGTCATCATGCATAGCCATTGTCCCAAACGCAAGACTGCACATGAGGCCCTTACAACAATGCCTAGCATCACAGTGGTCTCAAGCACAGGGTCACCTTCTAGATCTGGTGTTAATAGACCGCCAAACTTACCTCTCGCTTCTGTGGTGGAACAACATAAATTTAAACAAGGGGCGGCCTTTCCAAGACCCAGTGCCACAATACGTAATAACAACAGATGCTTCCATGACAGGGTGGGGAGCACACCTCGATCAACACAGCATACAAGGACAATGGAACGTACATCAAACAAAACTGCATATCAATCACCTAGAACTTCTTGCAGTTTTTCAAGCACTAAAAGCTTTCCAACCAATAATAGTTCACAAATACATTCTCGTCAAAACAGACAACATGACAACAATGTATTATCTAAACAAGCAGGGAGGGACGCACTCCACGCAGTTAAGCCTGTTAGCACAAAAAATTTGGCATTGGGCAATTCACAACCAAATTCGCCTAATTGCACAGTTTATACCAGGGATACAAAATCAACTCGCAGACAATCTCTCTCGAGATCACCAACAGGTCCACGAATGGGAAATTCACCCCCAAATACTGAACACTTATTTCAAACTCTGGGGAACACCTCAGATAGACTTGTTTGCGACAAAGGAGAACGCAAAATGCCAAAACTTCGCATCCAGATACCCACACAAACAATCCCAAGGCAATGCCCTATGGATGAACTGGTCAGGGATATTTGCTTACGCTTTTCCTCCTCTCCCTCTCCTTCCTTACCTGGTAAACAAACTCAGTCAAAGCAAACTCAAACTCATATTGATAGCACCAACTTGGGCAAGGCAACCCTGGTACACAACGCTGCTAGACCTATCAGTGGTACCCTGCATCAAATTGCCCAACAGGCCAGATCTGTTGACACAGCACAACCAAAAGATCAGACACCCAGATCCAGCATCGCTGAATCTAGCAATCTGGCTCCTGAAATCCTAGAATTCGGGCACTTACAACTTACCCAAGAATGTATGGAAGTCCTAAAACAAGCAAGAAGGCCATCCACCAGGCACTGCTATGCAAGTAAATGGAAGAGGTTTGTTTGCTACTGCCATATTAATCAAATACAACCATTACACACAACTCCAGAACATGTAGTGGGTTACTTGCTTCACTTACAAAAATCTAACCTAGCTTTCTCTTCCATTAAGATTCACCTTGCAGCAATATCTGCATACCTGCAGACTACCTATTCAACTTCCCTATATAAAATACCAGTCATTAAAGCATTCATGGAGGGCCTTAGGAGAATTATACCACCAAGAACACTACCTGTTCCTTCATGGAACCTAAATGTTGTCCTAACTAGACTTATGGGTCCACCATTTGAACCCATGCACTCCTGCGACATACAGTTCCTAACCTGGAAGGTGGCATTTCTCATCGCCATTACTTCCCTGAGAAGAGTAAGCGAGATTCAGGCGTTTACTATACAGGAACCTTTTATACAACTACACAAAAATAAAGTCGTCCTAAGGACCAATCCTAAATTTTTGCCAAAGGTTATTTCACCGTTCCATCTAAATCAAACAGTGGAACTTCCGGTGTTCTTTCCACAGCCAGATACCGTAGCCGAAAGGGCACTACATACATTAGATGTCAAAAGAGCATTAATGTATTACATTGACAGAACAAAGAACATCAGAAAGACTAAACAACTCTTTATTGCATTTCAAAAACCTCATGCAGGAAACCCAATTTCAAAACAAGGTATAGCCAGATGGATAGTTAAATGCATCCAAATCTGCTACCTTAAAGCTAAACGACAGCTGCCCATTACACCAAAGGCACACTCAACCAGAAAGAAAGGTGCTACCATGGCCTTTCTAGGAAACATCCCAATGCAAGAAATATGTAAGGCAGCCACATGGTCTACGCCTCACACATTCACCAAGCACTACTGTGTAGACGTGTTATCCGCACAACAAGCCACAGTAGGTCAAGCTGTATTAAGGACATTATTTCAGACTACTTCCACTCCTACAGGCTGATCCACCGCTTTTGGGGAAATAACTGCTTACTAGTCTATTGCAGAACATGCGTATCTACAGCGACAGATGCCATCGAACTGAAAATGTCACTTACCCAGTGTACATCTGTTCGTGGCATCAGTCGCAGTAGATTCGCATGTGCCCACCCGCCTCCCCGGGAGCCTGTAGCAGTTTGGAAGTTACCTTCAATTATTTATATATGTATCATCTCAACCTTAAATAAGTGCATACTTAGTCACTCCATTGCATGGGCACTATTACTACAATTCAACTCCTACCTCACCCTCTGCGGGGAAAAACAATCGAAGATGGAGTCGACGCCCATGCGCAATGGAGACAAAAGGAGGAGTCACTCGGTCCCGTGACTCGAAAGACTTCTTCGAAGAAAAACAACTTGTAACACTCCGGCCCAACACCAGATGGCGAGCTATTGCAGAACATGCGAATCTACTGCGACTGATGCCACGAACAGATGTACACTGGGTAAGTGACATTTTCATTGCCTTTCGGTTTAACAACCGCTCCAAGGGTATTCACAAAATGCCTAGCAGTAGTCGCTGCACACATCAGAAGGCAGCAAATACATGTATTCCCGTATCTAGACGACTGGCTAATCAAAACCAGTTCGCTCACACAATGCTCAAACCACACAAATCAAGTCATACAAACCCTCCACAAACTAGGGTTCACCGTCAACTTTGCAAAATCCAACATTCAGCCAAGCAAAGTACAGCAATATCTAGGAGCCATAATAGACACGACAAAAGGAGTAGCAACGCCAACTCCACAAAGAATTCACAATTTCAACAGAGTCATTCAACACATGTCTCCAAATCAAACAATACAAGCAAGAACAATACTACAGCTCCTAGGCATGATGTCCTCATGCATAGCCATTGTCCCAAACGCAAGACTGCACATGAGGCCCTTACAACAGTGCCTAGCCTCACAGTGGTCTCAAGCACAGGGTCACCTTCTAGATCTGGTGTTAATAGACCGCCAAACTTACCTCTCGCTTCTATGGTGGAACAGTATAAATTTAAACAAAGGGCGGCCTTTCCAAGACCCAGTGCCACAGTACGTAATAACAGATGCTTCCATGACAGGGTGGGGAGCACATCTCAATCAACACAACATAAGAGGACAATGGAACATACATCTAACAAAACTGCATATAAATCATCTAGAATTATTAGCAGTTTTTCAAGCACTAAAAGCTTTCCAACCAATCATAACCCACAAATACATCCTTGTCAAAACAGACAACATGACAACGATGTATTATCTAAACAAACAAGGAGGAACACATTCAACGCAGTTAAGCTTATTAGCTCAAAACATATGGAAGTGGGCAATCCACCATCAAATTCGCCTAATAGCACAGTTTATTCCAGGGATCCAGAATCAACTGGCAGACAATCTCTCTCGAGATCACCAGCAAGTCCACGAATGGGAAATCCACCCACAAATTCTGAACACCTACTTCACACTCTGGGGAACACCTCAAATAGACTTATTTGCAACAAAAGAGAACGCAAAATGCCAAAACTTCGCGTCCAGATACCCACACAAGCAATCCCAAGGCAATGCCCTATGGATGAACTGGTCAGGAATATTTGCTTACGCTTTTCCTCCTCTCCCTCTCCTCCCTTATCTAGTAAACAAATAGAGTCAAAACAAACTCAAACTCATTTTAATAGCACCAACGTGGGCAAGACAACCCTGGTACACAACACTGCTAGATCTATCTGTAGTACCCCACATCAAACTGCCCAACAAACCAGATCTGTTAACGCAACACAACCAACAGATCAGACACCTAGATCCAGCATCGCTGAATCTAGCAATCTGGCTCCTGAAATCCTAGAATTCGGACACTTACAACTTAGCCAAGAGTGTATGGAAGTCATAAAGCAGGCCAGAAGGCCATCCACTAGACACTGCTACGCAAGTAAGTGGAAAAGATTTGTTTGTTACTGCCATCATAATCAGATACAACCACTAGACGCAACTCCAAAACATATAGTAAATTACTTGCTCCATTTACAAAAAGCAAAGCTAGCCTTCTCTTCTATTAAAATACACCTTGCAGCAATATCTGCATACCTGCAGACTACCTATTCAACTTCCTTGTATAGGATACCAGTCATCAAAGCATTCATAGAAGGTCTTAAAAGAATTATACCACCAAGAACACCACCTGTTCCTTCATGGAACCTAAACGTGGTCCTAACAAGACTCATGGGCCCACCTTTCGAACCCATGCACTCTTGCGGAATACAATTCCTAACCTGGAAAGTTGCCTTTCTCATCGCCATTACATCTCTGAGAAGAGTAAGTGAAATTCAAGCGTTCACAACACAGGAACCTTTTATACAAATACATAAAAATAAGGTCGTCCTACGACCTAATCCAAAATTTTTACCAAAAGTTTTCACCGTTCCATCTAAATCAAACGGTAGAACTACCAGTTTTTTTCCCACAGCCAGATTCTGTGGCTGAAAGAGCACTACATACATTAGATGTCAAAAGAGCATTAATGTACTACATTGACAGAACAAAGAACATCAGAAAGACTAAACAGCTATTTATTGCATTCCAAAAACCTCATGCAGGTAACCCAATATCAAAACAAGGTATAGCCAGATGGATTGTTAAATGCATCCAAATCTGCTACCTTAAAGCAAAAAGACAACTGCCCATTACTCCCAGGGCACATTCAACAAGGAAAAAAGGTGCTTCAATGGCCTTTTTAGGAAACATCCCAATGCATGAAATATGTAAGGCAGCCACATGGTCTACGCCTCACACATTCACCAAACACTACTGTATAGATGTGCTATCCGCACAACAAGCTGCAGTAGGTCAAGCTGTATTAAGAACTCTATTTCAGACAACTTCTACTCCTACAGGCTAAACCACCGCTTATGGGGAAATAACTGCTTACTAGTCTATGCAGACCATGTGTATCTACAGCGACAGATGCCATCGAACTGAAAATGTCACTTACCCAGTGTACATCTGTTCGTGGCATCAGTCGCTGAGATTCACATGGGCCCACCCACCTCCCCGGAAGCCTGTAGCAGTTCAGAAGTTACCTTCAATTTTGTACATTTGTATATATATTATTTAAACCTTTAATAGGTACATACTTACACATTTCATTGCGCGGGCACTATTACTATAGTACAACTCCTACCTCACCCTCTGCGGGGAAAACAATCGAAGATGGAGTCGACGCCCATGCGCAATGAGCACAGAAGGAGGAGTCACTCGGTCCAGTGACTCGAAAACACTTCTTCGAAGAAAAACAACTTGTAACACTCCGACCCAACACCAGATGGCGAGCTATGCAGACCATGTGAATCTCAGCGACTGATGCCACGAACAGATGTACACTGGGTAAGTGACATTTTCATTCCAAAGGGAGAGGGTGTAACACCCTCTCTCCCAGGAAGTCCTTTGTTCTGCCATCCTGGGCCAAGCCTGGCTGGACCCCAGGAGGGCAGAAACCTGTCTGAGGGGTTGGCAGCAGCAGCTGCAGTGAAACCCCTGAAAAGGCAGTTTGGCAGTACCCGGGTCTGTGCTAGAGACCCGGGGAATCATGGGATTGTCTCCCCAATACCAGGATGGCATTGGGGGGGGCAATTCCATGATCTTAGACATGTTACATGGCCATGTTCGGAGTTACCATTGTGAAGCTACACATAGGTAGTGACCTATGTGTAGTGCACGCGTGTAATGGTGTCCCCGCACTCACAAAGTCCGGGGAATTTGCCCTGAACAATGTGGGGGCACCTTTGCTAGTGCCAGGGTGCCCACACACTAAGTAACTTAGCACCCAACCTTTACCAGGTAAAGGTTAGACATATAGGTGACTTATAAGTTACTTAAGTGCAGTGGTAAATGGCTGTGAAATAACGTGGACGTTATTTCTCTCAGGCTGCAGTGGCAGGCCTGTGTAAGAATTGTCAGAGCTCCCTATGGGTGGAAAAAGAAATGCTGCAGCCCATAGGGATCTCCTGGAACCCCAATACCCTGGGTACCTTAATACCATATACTAGGGAATTATAAGGGTGTTCCAGTATGCCAATGTAAATTGGTGAAATTGGTCACTAGCCTGTTAGTGACAATTTGGAAAGAAACGAGAGAGCATAACCACTGAGGTTCTGATTAGCAGAGCCTCAGTGAGACAGTTAGTCATAACACAGGTAACACATACAGGGCACATTTATGAGCACTGGGGCCTTGGCTGGCAGGGTCCCAGTGACACATACAACTAAAACAACATATATACAGTGAAATATGGGGGTAACATGCCAGGCAAGATGGTACTTTCCTACATCTACTTTTTAGAAATGTACTTTGGTCTCACTTCGCTGATGATTTACTCAGGATTTTAGGCAGTAGGTGCTAGCGGGCAGCAACAGCCAAACCGTGAATATTAACCAAATTAAACAACTGGCAAAGCCAGTAGGCCTTGTCTTTGAGAACTATTCGTTCTGCAAGTGCCTTGTGTTCATGCTGTACAGCATCACCAATAATGCCTGTGCCGTACAGCTTGACTAAAAAGGAAAAAAGACGCAGTGACCTGGACGCTTTTTAATAAAAAAAATAAAAAAAATAAAAAAATGTAAGACTTACACAAGTCATTAAGCGCCCGCTTTTTTTAATTTGCTTTTTTTTTTTTTTTTTTTTTTTTTAACCAAAACCAGATGGATCAGTAAATAAAGAAAATTGAAACTAAGCAGCGTAAAGATGCTTTCATTTATGAAGCAGAAGGTCCGGCACCAATTTTCTGCCTGGACCTCCCAAAAAAGGCCAGTTAAACAAAAAATAATAATAAAAATAAGACTCCAAGGGAGCAACAGAGGAGCAGGTTAGAGGAAGGCAATAGAAGCAAATAAGGGAGCAGTAAGGAGAGAGGGAGACGTGCGCAAGCAAGAGAATATAGAGATGGAGGGTGAATCGCATGGGTGGGACCAACCTGGAGTATGGGGGAGGGAAGTACAAGGATGAGATGCATCAAGAGGGAGCACAGGGGGAAAGAAGCACACTAGGGAGTTGGCTAGAAAACATGCATTCTAAAAGTAGTTGTCTACAAGTGAGTAGTGAAAGGACTTGGAGGCTATGCTCCAGGAAGGGACCTGCACAGATTGACAGGGCATGCCTTCGAGTAAAAAGTAAGCAAACAAAAAACAATAAAACCAACCAATGGTGAGCAATAGGTGGGCTTATTCCCATTGAGCTACAAGCTGGCCTTTTACAGATAGGTAAGTGGTACGGTCTGGTATGCTCAACTAAAAAATATATACATCTGAAGTGTGTGGGTTTTTTTTTTTTTTTTTTTTCAAAGTACCCAATATTTACCACTGCAGACCTATTGTGTGGCCATTTTTGGAAAATAGCAAGACAGAACCAGTTTGGACCCAGACATATGCAAATCAGTTTTGACCCTGCTTCTAATGGGTACAGACCAGCCTGAACTGCCAAGCCAGGTCTTCCCTGGACCGGAAATGAGCATCCTGGGACCGGTTTCGGGGTATCATCCGTCCTCAACCAGGCTAGCTTGTTTCCAGTGACACAGTGAGCAAGGGACCCACGTCTGGGTAGCCTGGCCACTTAGGGCAACTTTAGCAAAGTAAAAAGATGATGGACGGAGTGGTGAAACTTTTCAAACACTCATCCTCAGACAGACCGGTCTGTGTTAAATCCATTGTTCTTTTGCTCGCCATGCCACCCCTGCCAAATGCAAATCAGTCTTGACCTTGCTCCTATTTTTAGAAAATAACACCTTCTAGGGCACTCAGTTGGTAAATGATGATATGAGGGAGAGTGGTTGAATGTGTACACCTGGCAATTGGTGTCTAGTAAACAGTCACTGGGGAGGAAAACGTTGATCCGTTATAGTCTCCCAATTACTTGAAGCATAGTTCCCATAATTAGTGCCTTAGATAGTGGATTATTTTTTAAGAGCGTCCTTTGAATAACGTAAACCCGTTGTGTGCCCGACGCACAGTCTCCGTGCCTGAGAACCGAATGCTTTCACTCCACCCTTCCCAGGAGGCCTGAGGCTGACCGGCAGCGCTGCCTCATCGCCGTCGCTATGGAAACGTTGATGTCCAAGAGGCGAACAGAAGACCCATTGAGGCCTGCACTTGTTTGGTGCTTCTTGGGCTCTTCATGTCAGCTTTAGTTAACATTGCTAATTGTGGGTTTCCTCTCTTCACGCTCCAGCGGAGAGCCAACTAAGCAACAGCGGGCCCAAAACTGCGAAACACTAAGATGGGGGACGAGGGGGTTTAAAACGAATTAGGAAACTGATAATGAGACCCCTTTGATCGCGCTCGTGGTGCATCGTAATGCCTGGTTTTGGTTTAAGATGCATGGCTGTCACACCGAGGGAAGCCAAGGTAATTGATCACTCTGCATAGTTGGCGAGGAAGTTACCTTTAATGACTAGGGCTTTAGTGCAGTTTACAGGCCCTTACAACCAAACTCTGCCCCAGAGCAACGTTTGGGGACACGATAGCAGGTTGGAGCATCGTCATGAAATGTGTGGTACATAAAATCTGTACCCTTATTCTCTACCTTAGACGTTCTGTATTGAAAGACAATGTGTACCTTTATGATTAGGGCATAAAAAGTGTTGTTTCTGGTCATTCACCTTCATAATTTTATGAGTGTAGGTATCGCTGAGGTTACAGATTCCGGTGAGTGATTGAACAATGGCCAGTGGGTATTTTCCAGATTCCACACTTGTGTTTTGCTGACATTGTTACAATTGAATAAGTTTCTATATAAATTATTTTTTTATTTCAAATTCCGAATCCATTCGATATTCTTAAAATATATTCAAAAGATGTTTGTGCATATTCTTTGCAGATTACTAAATAACAGATCTCCAAACAGCCAGTTGAAAGGTTTATTTTTATTGACAGGTGTGCAGATAATTGAAATCACCAGTTTCCATGTTCTTATTCGTCCAAATTATAAGAATTGTGTTTTTGTGAAGGAGACAAATTTGGGAGGGATATATATATTTCTCTGTTTATGTGAATTAAAAAAAAAAAAATCACGCATAACCATACCCTTGATTTTCCATTCCGTGCTTAAATGACTCGACCATGTATTTGTTGGCTCCATTCAGGCGCATTTGCCATTTGCAGTCGTCGGGAGTACAGAAGAATTGAAAATAGGCAATAAAATGATGAAGGCGCGTCAGTATCCCTGGGGAACCGTGCAAGGTAGGCGCACTCTACTACTTTGGGTGGGATCATCAGTGCTATAATTCTACAAGGAGTCCACCTCCTCTCATTACACATGTAACACAAATATATGAACAATGGCTACTTTGTGTCTGTGACTGGTGCAGCTTTTTAATTTAGTTTGTTTTAGATGTTATGATCACTATGCTTCACCGCTGGAGTTGCTAGGCTTTTGTATATATGAATAAAGATTTTGTGTGATATTTACAGTATCGGGGAGCATGTTTTTTCTGTTTTTCTGGCCCTACATCTCCTCTGTGGTTTCCTAAGCAGTAAATAACTGAAACCTCTCTCCTGAGGGTAACTGGCCTACGTAATAATCTTCAATTTGCTCCTTTCACATTCAGCCGATTGTACATCCGACTCAAAATAAAACATACTTTTATCGGCTGTTGATGGTAATAGTTATTGCTCAAGGCTGATGTCCGCGCCAGGAGCATTGGCCCTCAGCCAGTCCCCTGCTCATTCTGCTTACAGAAAGCAGGGTGGTCCTAGATGAAGCATCTTCAGCAAGAGGCTCGCTTTCATTCCAAAGGCTTCTGATGAAACTGTGCCTCATTCTGAAAAAGCCAGAGACAGTTTGGCTAATACAGATACAATGCCAGGCATGGTATCTGAGCTTCCCTAGCAATCTGGTCAGAAAGCCTGCTTTTGGTATAGGATGAATTATACAGACCAGATGTTTTTTAAGGTTGTCCTGTAAGGGAGATGAGGCACATTACCAGAATATGAGACCATGATAGACCAGTTCAAGCTAGGTCCCCCTCCAGAAGGCTCGTTCTGAGCTAGGAGGCCCGCCTCAGTCCGTTCACAACAATGCTAAGATACAGAAAAATTACGACTGTTGAAGCTAAAGTAAAGTAAATGTTCCTCTCTTACCCTTGATAAAATTGTCAACTTTCCTTATCAGCAATGTTCTGTTCTCCCAGAGGCAGCTCACCCCTTCATAAACAATCATCTGGTTGGCATTCTGCTAGCAGAAGAGTACAGATGTTTCTTATTGTAACTGTTACTCAACTTCCCAACCTGTGCACCATGCCAGCCTCCACCTCCTGTTCGTAAATTCATATTCACAGTGATGCTACTGCCCTTTCCACCTACTTACTACACTCCATGGGAGTGCCCTCCTGCTGGGTCTCTTGTCTATACCTCTTTTTTTTCCCCATTTTTAAAATCCCTGTCAAAAGACACCTTTGTGAATCTGGCTTTAAACACCTTAATGTGCTAAAGCCCCTTTCGATCGCCTTCTGTGCCTTCCCCATTGCCAGCCTGGACATCTTAGTTTAATGTATGTTATGTAATGTTACTTTATCCTGTATATGTTCCCTTGGTGTCTTCTCCATCTTCCTTAGTACAGTCAGCCTCTTCACTTTAAATAACCACGTTGCCGATTATGTACTTTTGGTTATTTTGTACAGAATTTCCTATAGAAGTGCCAATTGCCGCTGGACTCCAATAAATATAACCAAAAGTAAATACGTTTTTGTCTTGCACTTGGTGCTTGGTCGCAAAGTTCCAGAGAAGCCAGTGCACTGCAGTGAACATTTTGTCGCATCGCCTATATGTATATGATCTCAGAGATGAAGAACGTTCGGCCAGATGCTCTGCCCCTTTTAGCTACCTGGACCACGAGAGCTCACTTTTTCTCATGATTGCTATGTTCAACTTTGGGAGCCACAGAACCTTTGGCCATCAGAGATTTTCATCTGCCATGACATTTTCTTTTGTAATATCAAAATGTTCTTCTCTGCCATGAATATAATTATATTCGTTGCCAGGAGAAAAGTGGTCTGCTGTTTGTTCTTGAAATTCCAGCTTTATCTATATGGCTAGATCAGATAGCAACTTGTTGAGACTATCTGACGAGCACTCATGTTGCCATCTTGTAAGTTTGTTTTTTGTTGTCATGCTTTGGATGTAGACACCGTCCTTTGTGTTTGGGTCTTGGTTTTGATAGTCGAAGAGGCCTATGGCCAATAATAAACCTAGATTGGGCTGTGGGTCCACCCCCATTGGCTTTCTTTAACCAGCGCCTTACAGTAAAAGGCTGGAGACTTTAAGCATCTGTTGGTACCTCGCCTTTCCCTACACACTCCATAGTTTACAACCACCTGCTGTTGCGTTCTTCTTCCAACCTTGTGATCTGTTACATTTTTTTTTTTTTTTTTTTGTTTTTTTCCTTTTTCTTTTTTTATTATTGATTGAATTGGTGTTGTCATCTTGGAATGGTAACTGTTTAAAAAAAAAAAAAAAAAGCCACCACATGCACCACCATAACTTGCCCACCAGCAGCAGACACACCATAGCACTTTTTTTTCTGATGCTGCACAGGATCAGCAAAAAACATTGAAAAAGTAAACAAGGCGAGATATCTTTGGTTTATTTAATGCCAGTGCAAGGCTTTAATTTATACATTTTACGACAGTGCCGACCAAAAGTGTTCTGAGTGATGTATTTACTTTGAGACAATCACTGCAGGTTTTCTAAGTGCGAGGGCTGCTCGCATAAGCAGGCAGCACGTGTTTAGCACAATTCTTCACTTTGGAGGCAGTTGTGGTCCTTAACCTCCTGGCAGGATGCCTGTGTGCATGTGGATCTTTACCTGCAGCTTTCATTTTCCCATCAGGTCTGTTAGCTGCCTCGTTAGCTAGTCAGAAAGGTCCGAGTGTTTACAAAATAAGAGTTCTTCCTCAAAACTTTGATTGAAATAGCTGTAAATGTCTGTATCCGCCAGTGCCTCAAATTTGTTTTTATACAACTTTTTAGTCGAAAATGAAAATCACTGTGACTTTGTGAAGCTTCGAGAGATGCTAATTCGAGTCAACATGGAGGATCTCCGCGAGCAGACGCACACTCGCCATTATGAACTGTACAGACGGTGCAAACTTGAAGAAATGGGCTTCAAAGACACAGATCCCGATAGCAAACCATTCAGGTATTGTTGCATACTCTGTACATTTCTGAGGACCTGCATTAGGATAAGAGTTCCCTTAAGATAATGGACTTGTGAATCATTGGAGCTGCATAATTGTCTTGGGTAATAGGAATTGTGCACATATGACCCGAGGAGCACCCCGTTACAGTCAGCATTTGCGTTGTGATGGGCCTCAAACGCACTGGCTTGGGTTCCGATGTGTATCTGTTTGCAATTATGCATGTAGAAAGGTACAGTGTTCTTCCCTATTAGGTGTAAAGATTCAAATAATCTTTTCATCTTTACCCATTTGGACATTTGGGAAACGGTTGAATGCAGAGAGATGTGTTAACATGTATTACGTTTAAAACACTGATCATTTACTTAGGTGCTCAGTTAATAGTTTGTTATTCAGGAATGCACCTTTAAAATGGTAACAGCAGAAAGGTTTTCGCATGAAGCCTTTGGAGGAAACAAGTGTATCGACTTCCATCCAGTTGCATAATGTCTTTCTGTCTAAACTGAAAACCTGTCCCCTTAAGACGCTGGAACAGAAAGTGCTTCTGTCCCAGACCTTATTCATGACGCACCATTCCTCTTTCTCACGTGTTTTCAAAGTCATGGACACCTTGACACCCTCACTTAGTTTTGAATCAGAATTTTCATGTACTCAGTTGGAAGATACTGGTTAATACAACTTTTCAGATGTCATTCATCCTCTACACCTTGCTGATTTGGCATGTCAAATACTAGCCTCCCTGTGTGGCAGTAACCTTACCATCACCAGGGGTGTGGAATGTTTAAAATAATCTACTTGGCCAAGGGACAAAATGCTAATGAGATCTACGTGTCCTGAAAAATCCACTTGTCCCACCTACTTCCTACATCAATTATAAGGGCTGACGCAGAAACATGTAATGTGTTTTTATTTTGTTTTATTAAACCAGTAATTATTCAGTGCTTCGTAATCATGCTAAAGAATAACTTGAAAAGCAGCTACATTATCCCTATTATCCAAAAGTATAGAAATTGTATAGGAATACAGCAGTAAATGATCTTGCATGGCAAGCTGCTCTAAGACTCATCATTGACAATACTTCAGTAGTTATGATATATGTGGCCTCTTATGTCCGCACACATGCTTTGTGCCTCCTGTTGTAAGCCAGAGATCAATAGCTCTGCTGGGGTCATATTCTTCAAAGTTTGGCCCTTCTATTTTAAGAAGCATTAGATCTTGGAGAACATCTTGATTTAACTGTGTTCTTAGTGGGTTCTTAATGACATTCATTGCAGAAAACACACGTTCAGCTTCTGCTGTAGACACACTAAATGTGAACATCTCCACGAGCTTTAATGTATTAGTTAATGTAGAAGGTTTTGTTGCTAGCAGGGTGGAGTATGCAGGCAATACCGGAATGCCTTTGCTCTGAAAGCTTTTCATATGGGTTTTAAGTCCACAAAACTCGTCTACAATTGCCAACCGCTTGTCTGTGGTGAAAAGTACTTCAAAATGTTGAACAATTGCCTTAATATCAGAGAGCCCATATTTATGCAGTTCCTCTCTACTCTCTGCCATAGTGTATAATCAAATGCCTGAAATCCTTGAACTGGCATGGAATTAAAATTTGCAAACCTCATCAATGTACTTAACTACACTGTCAATGAGCTCACTGTCACTTTGGATTGTTGCTGCTGGTGGACAGCAGCCTGATAACTTTATTTCCCAGCCGTCAGTAGAAATGTTTCCAAACGTTTCTTCTTCAGGGTGGTACAGTTTTTTAAAACTGCTGCATGTATTCGCCCAACTCACTCTTAAGGCCTACTAGGGTCAATGCACACCTCTCTACAGCAGGTGGAACATGCAATAAAAGCAGTTCATTAGACTGAAAGAATTCTGAAAGCTGAGACACTGGCTTCAGAACATCTCTCAGGCTGTAAAGGTTTTTTTATAAATGTAAAGCTAGTTACAATTGGGAGGTACTTTTTTGCCTTAGCAGCAGAATCATCACTCCCAGCAGCAACGTGTCCCAGGTGTAGAACCACTGTCTGCAGGTTTTGTTGCATCGCTGCCAAAGCTCGGGTTTTGCTGGATACCCATCTAACCTGTTTAATATCAGTGAAATGTGCAAAGTTTTCATCAATTATTCTTGAAATTTATTTGGCATCTCGTCGCCTCTTAGGACTATACCAGTAAAATTTGAAAATCCATTTCAAAGTTTCTTCAAACTGACAAATATAGGGTTTGGATTTTACAGCGTCTAGAATCCCAAGCTGAAGTTTGTGAGCTACACAATGTAACGGTAGAAGAAAAGGAATGTCTTTCTTTAGAAGGGCTGCAACTCCTCCCTTAGATCCCATCATAACTGCAGCACCATCAAAATTGTCAGATATTAGTGATGGGCCTGGATATTCTGTTGACCTCATACCTACTAAATCCAAATATAAACTTTGGATTCCTTTAGCTATACCATCCAGGACACCATGAGCATGTGCATGTTCAAGTGGAGCAAGATCTTCAAATAGAGTGCAAGGTTTCCCATCACTGATTACTCTCACCAGCACAGTTTCCTGTTCAATGATGGCACTATCTGTGCTTCCGTCCGCAATAATGCAAATGAAGCGAGAATTTGAAACTATTTTTTTTTATGTCCTGTCGAAGTATATCTGCCTCACATCTTATGAACTCTGAGGCCTTTTCACGGTTTGTATAATTTTCTCCTATATCCACACCAGCTTTCTTCATAGCACTACATATGGTTTCCATGTCTGAGAGTGGCTTACCTTGTTTTGCAATTAGGTAAGCATTGTTACGCACTGAGTCTGGTGCTACACTGGCTGCACAGTAGACCTACAAACCAAGAAAAGATTTACACGAAGAACAAGGATGTGGGCTTTGGAAAAGGACAAGCGTACCTAAATGGGATTCAAATATACCATTCATGTTACCATAACAAAAATTCAAATACATGTGAGGCTGTATCGGCATGTTACCATTCAGAAAGGAACACAAGCACTTTTCTTTGAACCTCAGCCTTGTGTCATATTTTATGGATATATGGGTCTGGCGGTCCACATTCCAGAACCGTTTAAACCATCTTTGTATGGGCTGCAGTTCTGTGGATCTCAAATCGAAAAAGATGGAGCTGACTTTGACCTCAAACCCCGTTCTCTAGTTACATCTGACAATCTTAGCCACAACCAGTTGCCTTGTAATATGGGCCCCTAGAGTTTGATATCTCAGTGAAAAGAGTTGTTGTTTTTTTTAGCACATTTCCAGCTCGGTTAGTACCTGGCATTTGATTTCTTTGGCTGCAGAGACCTTAGAGAGTTTTAGCTAGTCTCCACAATTCACTCCTGTCTTGATTTCCCTCAAAAATGGGACTGCAGCTTTGCCTTGAACCCATTATTTGGACGTCTAAAACCATAATGTTTCTGTAGGTGGGAATCCCAGATCACTTTAAAGACCAGGGGCTAGATCGACAAGAAAGTGGCTCATCGGTCCTGATGCACTACTTTTCTTGCGCCACCCCTGCTCCTCCTAACCACACCATGGTTGCGCCGTATTTAGAATACGGCACACCATGGCGCTCGTTTCTACAATAGCGTCATAATTTATGGTGCTATTGTGGCGCATTGCTAGATTAGCGCCATAAATTATGGCGCTAGTGCAGCAAAGCACTAGGGAGTCCCGTAGGTTACTATGGACCTGTCACTTTAACTCCTGCCCCAAGCAGGCATTAAAAATAACGGGAAAAAATGATTCCGTGTAATCTTGTGGATTTCACTACACCATTTTTTTTAGGCCTCCCTGCATGGGAACTCCCCCCTTGCATACATTATACCTGGCGCAGGTATAATGTGGCGCAAGGGGTTACAAAGTGGGACGATGCTAGCATTGCGCCACTTTGTAAATTTGGTGCAGAGAAATGGCCTACTTAACACCACATTAGTGTAAAAATGAATTATGCTAATGTGGCGCAAGGGCCTTGTAAATCTGACCCCAGGACTGTGAGTACAGTGAAGAACATGCATTTCTCCCCATTTAGTAACATTGTTCTTTTCTGCCTAAGTTGTATAAAACTATTTCAGCTCCAAATACTCTTTTGATCTTTTGTTACTTCTTTTGTTATTTTGTGTGTATCATCACTGTTATTCTCCTGCAGTGTACTGCTGTAAATAGAGACTTAGATCCTTTTAAAGGAACCGCCTGACTGGACAGGTAATTTCAATGAGTGGCATTATTTGTGTCATTCAGCATTTGAGGTTCAAAGCCTCATCACATAATGGATTAGGCCTTGGTTGCTTAACCACGCTACCCTCTAGAGACTCAAGTCCTAAACAGGAATACCGGATGCCCAACGCGCACTGCGTTAACCATGGGACACTAGTGCTGAACACAGTTACTCAACAGACAAATGTCCGGTACTGACTGCCCCAGGACTTGGAGAAAATCAAACTCCTGAGGTGGAACCAGCACAGTGGAGGTCCAGCAGAAACCAGTGAAATAAAATTATATGGATGTAACCGGTCAGTCTAAGCAGACACTTAAAGCAGCTCTTCCTTTAAAACAACAAAAACATGGTAGGAGTGTTCTCTAGATCATGAGGAACTCTGCTTAGCAACTGCCCCTCAAAATTGTTTACCATAGGTGCAAAATCTTCATCTTTCTCTGTGAATGGTGACTAAAAAGGAGTAAAATACTGCCCAGTTGACAGCATTGAAATCCCTTACAGACTATGTATAAAAGTAAATATACAGTCCAAGAGAAGAGATGTACAGGAGCAAGAGCTTTTTGAGAGGAGTTAGGGGAAACAGCCTTGTTATGTGCCAGTCGCAGATCTCTGGAGTATAGATCAGGCAATCAAGCTTTCAGACGAAGTTGGTCCCTAAAAGGAGCCATGCTGAGAGCAGTAGTCTGCAAGCAGGGGCCACGTTATCCATCTTTTTTGATTTCGGATAATTTGCATTAATTGTATATTCTTATTTATAGAGGTACAACAAACCAGGACACCCCAACGGTCCATAAAATATAGTAGTACAGACGGTAGTAGCACCAAATTATCTACAACACTGATTGGTAGTAATCGAGGTGTGACAACATATTCTATGCTCATACAAAGTATATAAACCTGTGAGCAGTCATATTTTTACCAGTGCTTAATTTGTGCTTTTTGTTTCCAGGTCAGGGCACCAGCACTTATTTTTCTACCCCAAGCATTTGAAAGCAGAGAAAATGAAAGGCCTTGCTCCCCGTGTGATCATTAGACCTATATATTCGGTGGACGTGGCAGTAGATTCACATGCTCTGCATTCTCCTGCCATCTAGTGTTGGGTCTGGAGTGCTACAAGTTGTTTTTGTTCAAAGAAGTTGTTTTTCAAGTCAGAGTAGAGTGACTCCTCTGTCTCAGTGATACTGTGTATGGGTATCCTTTGTTAGATTGTTTTCTCTCTGCCATCAGGTTTGGGCATGTAATTTTTCGCTCAATCTTCGACTTGCTCCTGACAGACTTTCTCCCAGTCTTTTCTATATTCTACGTTGTTGTACTTTTGATCGAGGTTTCTGTTCGCACTTTGATCTTTCCATCTTATCAGGTACAGTTTTGACTGCACGCCCTTCGTGGCAGGCCCCGCCAGCCTTTGGGCCTATATACTTGTGGTCCTGAAAAGAATGCAATCCTATAGAACAGACCCTGTTCCAATTTATCCTCGGTGCCATTCGAAGTGCCCTTACACCGATCACCATCAGGTGTGCAACCTGTGCCTCTCACTGGACCAAGAGGCTTCCTGTGAGGTGTGTCGATCATTTTGATCCAAGAAAACTCTTTGAGATCGAATAGCTCGCAGGTTGGAGATGGCACGCAGATCTCCAGAAGGCACCTCAGATATTTTCGGGCAAGAACATGCACAGGAAGAGCCTGAACAGTCTCCATCCAAGATTCGGATTCCAACATCCAATCTGACATTGAGAGCCAAGAATAAATGTCAGCACAAGCAGTGAGTACTGTGGCCTCACCTCCACCCACAAAAACTCTGGGGGGGGAAAAAAAAAAGTCCCTACTTAGGTTACCGGACCACCACTGCAGTCAAGCTATGGTTGGTCTCAGAAGGATGGTTCGGCTGCCCCGCTTACCGGCTTGGCACCAAAACTTATGAAGGCTGCTGCTGCGTCTTCAGTGTTGACCTCATCCACTTCAGTCTGACCTACTATTGGTAAATTATCGGCACAGACTGCATCTGCTTCAAGCCGAGACTTCTTCGGAACTAAGCTCGGCACCGAAAAAGGTCCATCGACCAAAAACTTCGGCTCTGAAAAATAAAAAACATATTACTTTGGAGCCTTTGGACTCTGACCACACTTCCTTCACGCCCTCACCTATTCAGCCCATACTTGAAACTATGGATGCTAGCAGCACAGGCTATACATTCAAGAAGGCACAGGGCAAATTGTAGCTTCCTCTACTGAGACTTTTAAAAGGAAGCTAACTTTTCAGGAGGCATTGGACACCTTGACGTCTCCTAAAAAGATTTTTAAGGAGAAGGCTGCTTCCTCAGATGAGCCTGTACCACCACCACCACCACCACCTCCTCCTCCTCCTTCTTGCCTTACTCCTTCCCTTACGTCACCTCCACCTATCTCTTCTCCTCATTTTCCCATCTCTCAAACTGTGGGAGATCTCACTCCACAGGGCTCACCCTTGTTTGAAGGACACTACTCTGGGTACACACAATAGGATCCAAACTGCTGGGATTCTTATGATCAGGACCCAGTCACTAACACTGAACTGGATATGTATTCTGCTACGCCTTCCCCTCCTGAGGATACTACAAGCTACCAACACGTTATTGCTAGGGCAGCTGCTTACCATAATGTACCAATACATAAGGAACCCATTGAAGAAGATTTCTTGTTTGAGACCCTTACCACTACCCATAGACACAACCTGTATATCCCTATGCTTTCAGGCATTATGTGCCATGCGGCTGATAACTTTCAAGAGCCTGTCTGCTCCAGAATCATAACACCCAGGGTGGATAAAAAATATAAGCCTGCACCTTCAGACCCACTGTTTATCAGGTCACAAGTGCCACCAGACTCAATAGTGGCTACTACCACCATAAAGAGGGCTAATAGCCAGGCCACTGGAGAATCTCCTCCACCAGACCAGAAGAGTAAAAAGCTTGATGCAGGAGGCAAGAGTGGCTGTGCAAGCCGCAAATCATTGGCACATTGCCAACTCATACGCCTTAATCTCTAGATAAGATAGTGCTCACTGGGACAAAATGGAGGATCTCCTCCAATATCTCCCAGAGCAGCATTGCAAGCATGGCCAGCACATTGGTATAGAGGGTCAAACAATTGCAAATAATTCAGTTAGGTGTTCATTAGTTGCTGCCAGTACAGCCGTACGGGCCATAAATACCAGTGTGTTAAGGAGGCATGCATAGCTTAGGTGCTCTGGATATAAGCCAGAGGTTCAACAACCACTATTAAATATGCCTTTCAACAAACCATCTTTTTAGTCCGCAAGTTGAGTCTACATTAGAGAAGTTGAAAAATCTTTGTCTCTTTTAAAAAAAAAAAAAAAAAAAAAAAAAAAAAAACACTGCGAAGGCCATGGGGGCTCTTTAGTCCCAAGCACAGAGGGGATTTTTTTGCCACCCAGTGTATAGAAGTGGGTTACAGATCCCCTACAACATCTGACCCCTCCACCTCCCAAAATAAACAAGCCTCAAGCTCTTACAACAGAGGCTCCTCTAAGTGTACATTCAGAGGCAATCATTTTAGAGGTAGGGGCAAAAACAATAGCTCCTGGGGCTCAGCTTCCAGACTACCTGAAAATGCCAAAACCCCATATAACACCAGTTGAGCAGTGGCGGCTGGCAGCTTTAGGAGGGGTAGGGGTGGGTGGGAGACACACACACACACACTTGCTCTCTCATTCTTTCACACAGACACGCATGCACATCCATTAACAACACTCACAACATTCAAACATGCACGCAACACACTCTCTCTCTCCCCCCCCCCCCCCCTTCAGCCTCAAGATCCCAGGAGGGATCCGAGTGGGATGGGGTCAGAGAGACTGCTGACTCCACTCCGTGACGAAGTGTCACTGATTGACGCCCTGGGTGCTTCAGGGCTTAAACCTGAAGCGCCCAGGTCGAAGTCAATGGGTGACGCTTTCCTCGTCACCCAGGGGAGGGCCTTTAGGCACCTTTTGCTGAGCCGAGGAGGTCACGCCCATAGGAGCTGTGACCTCCTCAGCCCAGCAAAGTTCAGCTCAAGCAGCCTGGAGTCTGCGCAGATTGCGCATGTCTCACTCCTGGCTGTCTGAGCTGAAATTGAAGAGTATCTGTCAGGCTGACCTTTGCTCAGCCTGACAAACCCTCTTCACGAGGGGCAAAAGTTGGGGGGCGTGACCCATCCGCCCTAAAGGACGGGCCGCGTCTGCAGTTGAGGGATGCCTTCAGTACTACTACACACAATGGACAGACATAATATTGGACAAATGGGTCTTCTATTATCCAACATGGTTAATGCCTTGAGCTTACTTCGACACCTCCCAACATCCCTTCTCGGGTTATCTCAAGAACACCTTGCACTCATCAAAGAAGAGGTACAGTCTCTTCTGAAAGGGCCAATAGAACCCGCCCCATCCCAATATCACGGGACAGGAGTATACTCATATTTCATCTTTCAAAAAAAAGGATAGGTCACTCAGACCCATTTTGGATCTCAGGCCCCTAAATCAGTACATTCTTTCAGAACATTTTCACATGGTCACTCTTCAGGATGTCATCCCACTCCTTCAACAGGACGATTTCATGACCGTTCTAGACCTGAAAGATGCATATTTCCACATTTTCATCCACCCTGCACACTACAAATATCGAAGATTTGTGGTCGCAGGCAAGCATTATCAGTTCAAATTCCTTCCGTTTGGGGTCACAACCGCTCCCAAGGAATCCACCAAATGCCTAGCAGTTGTTGCAGCGCACCTCGGAAGACAGAAGATTCATGTCTTCCCATATCTGGACGACTGGCTTATCAAAGCCTGCACGCTACAGCAGTGCCGAATCCACACTCAAATCACAGTAAACCTTCTTCACAAGTTAGGGTTTACACTCAACGTTCTAAAATCTCATCTACAACCCCTTCAGATTCAACCGTACCAAGGGGCCTTTCTCAATACACAACTGGTCCTAGCATACTGCAATCCAACTCGCATACGATGTTTTCAACATCTTCTTACTTAGTTTCAAGAGAATCGCACTTCCACAGACAAAACTATCATGCGTCTTTTAGGGATGATGGCACCTGCATTGCTATCGTCCCTCATGCCAGACTCCACATTGTCCACTACAGCAATGTCTGTCTCGTCAGTGGTCTCAGTCACAGGGTCACCTTCAAGATCTAGTGTTAGACCGCCAAACACTCTCTGCAATGGTGGAACTCCGCCAACTTTTTAAAAGGGTGGCATTTTCGAGACCCAGTGCCTCCACTCATTCTGACCACGGATGTTTTGTTGACGGGCTGGGGAGCACAGCTTCAAGACTTCACAATCCAGGGCCTTTAGGATCACATACACCGATCCATGGACATCAACTATTGAGATCTTCAAGCGGTATTTCTAGCCCTGAAAGCTTTCCTTCCTCACCTCTCACCCAAAGTTGTCCTAGTTCAGACGGACAATTTGATAGCAACGTATGATCTACAAAAACAGTGTGGGGGCGGGAGCACGGTCATTCAGTTATCAAAACTGGCACAATCAATATAGAAATGGGCTCATCATGACAACATTCACCTATTGACAGAATATCTCCCCGGAACGGACGATAACTTTGCAGAGCTGCTCAGCAGGATGCATCAACAAGTCCACAAATGGCAACTCTACCCACAAGTCCTTCAGAATACTTCCAAAAGTGGGGAACTCCTCAATTAGACCTTTTTGCAACAGCAGAAAATGCTAAATGCCCATACTTCGCGGCCAGGCACCCTCACCCTCTGTCCAAGGACAATGCTGTATGGATGAACTGGTCAGGGATGTTTGCCTACACTTTTCCACCTCTTACTCATTCCATTCCTGATAAACAAACTCACACAGACATCACAACCATGATACTGGTAGCGCCTACATGGTCACGTCAACCTTGGCTTACAACACTTCTGGATCTCTCACGAGAGGCTCCCTCACAGCCTGGACCTTCTCACGCAGCAGCATGGACAGATCAGACTTCCAGGCCCCAAATCTCTCAACCTTGCGATATAGCTCCTGAAATAATGGAATGTGGCTACCTCAATTTACCTATTGAGTGTATGGAAATTTTGAAGAAGGCTCCCAGACCAAAAACTAGTGTGTTATGCGGCAAAATGGAAATGTTTTGTTTGCTGTCAGTCTAAGCACACTGACCCAATAAAGCATCTGTCCAATATATCATTTGCTATTTGCTACACTTGTAAAAAGCCAAGTTGGCTTACACTTCAGTCAGACTACACCTTGCAGTCATAGCTGCATACTTACAAAATAGAGAACATACTTCATTGTTCAGAATCCCAGTCATTAAAACTTTCATGAAAGGACTTAAGATTCCATGATGGAACTGGGGGAAGTCTAGGTGGGATTACTCTTAACATTGTACTCACTAGGTTTATGGGTCCTCCTTTTGAACTACTTCACTCATCTCAAATCCAGTTCCTTTCATGGAAGGCAGCTTTTTCTAGTCGCAATTACATCCCTCAGACATCTGAGTGAACTCCAGGCATATACTCTAGAACATGGGTACTCACAAACTTTTTCTCGGGGGCCAAAATTGCAGTATGGTTTGCGGCCGAGGGCCGCACTGAAGTGACAGCGGGGGGGCGGGGCTTAGAGGGGGCGGGGCTTAGAGGGGGAACAACCACCCCACCCCCTTTTTCAAAACAATGCCCCTACCCCAGTAACACACACAGCGCGCACACATACAGCGCCATCTGCTCTCACCCCTACCCCAGTAACACACACAGCGCGCACACATACAGCGCCATCTGCTCTCACCCCTACCCCAGTAACACACACAGCGCCATCTGCTCTCACCCCTACCCCAGTAACACACACTGCGCCATCTGCACACAGCGCCATCTGCTCCCACACCTACCCCAGTAACACACACAGCGCCATCTGCTCTCACCCCTACCCCAGTAACACACACTGCGCCATCTGCACACAGCGCCATCTGCTCCCACCCCTACCCCAGTAACACACACAGCGCCATCTGCTCTCACCCCTACCCCAGTAACACACACTGCGCCATCTGCACACAGCGCCATCTGCTCCCACCCCTACCCCAGTAACACACACAGCGCCATCTGCACACAGCGCCATCTGCTCTCACCCCTACCCCAGTAACACACACAGCGCGCGCACACACAGCGCCATCTGCTCTCACCCCTACCCCAGTAACGCACACACACAGCGCAATCTGCTCTCACGCCTACCCCAGTAACACACACTACATTAAAAACAAATAAATAAAAAACCAAAGAGCCTTACCTGACTCAAAGCACTGTAAAGATGCCACAAATGTGGAACAGCAGGCAGGCGGGCAGCAGACGTGGAGCCGGTGACAGGAAGCAGACGACCAAAGCCCCATAAAAGTTAGCTGCAAGCGCTGACTTTTATGGGGCTTTGGCTTCCAGGATCGTCAGGGCAACGCCATAAACAATGGCCGCCGTATGTAAACATAGAGGGCCGCGGGAGCATTCTCCCGCGGCCCTCTTCTGTTTACATACTGCTGCCATTATGATGTGGCGTTTGGTGTGCGTCTCGCGGGCCGCCACGCTAGGTCCGTGGGGCCGCTGGCGGCCCGCGGGCCGTACTTTGAGTACCGTTGCTCTAGAAGAACCTTTCTTTCAAATACATAAAGACAAGGCAGTCCTTGCACAAGCCCAAAATTCCTACCAAAAGTGGGGTCTCAATTTCATATCAATCAAACCATAGAATTGCATGTTTTTCCCACAGCCTGACTCAATAACAAAGAAAGAGTTTCATACTTTAAATGTAAAAAGAGCGTTTGTGTAGTATATTGACAGGACAAAAGAGTTTATGAAAACCAAACAACTATTTCTAGCTTTTGCTTTGCTGTTTAAGGGCAATCCATTTTTTAAAAAAATGGCATGCATACAAACATGTTCTGCTAAGGCAAAAAGACAATTGCCGCAAACTCCTAGGGCACATTCCACTAGGTAAAAAGGTGCTACAGTGGCATTTTGGGGAAATATTGCTTTAGCTGACGTCTGCAGAGCAGCTGCCTGGTCTACACCGCACACATACACGAAGCATTATTGCGTAGATGTATAAGCACAACAGCAAGCAAATGTAGGACAGGCTGTCTTAACAATTTTCCAGACAACTGCAACTCCCCCACGCTAGGCACTGCTTTTTGGCCGGACTACTTTACATTCAATGCAGACCATGTATATCGACAACCACACGTGCCATTGAATGGAAAATGTTACTTACCCAGTAGACATCTGTTAGTGGCATGTAGTGCTGTAAATGCACCCTTCCTCCTCCCCTGACGCCTATGGCACTTGCAGTTACCTTCTATTGTGTATATGTAGATACACTTGCATGGACATCTTTCTCTGTACTTCTCTCTCATTACTCTTTCTCACCCATCTATGGGAAAACAGTCTAACAAAGGACTTGATGCCCATGCGCAGTATCACCGAGAAGGAGTCACCACTCGATCCCATGACTTGAAAAACAACTTCTTCGAACAAAGACAACTTGTAACGATCTGGACCCAACACTAGATGGCAGGAGAATATGTAATAGAGATGGTTCCCATCAGTCAACAAGGGACCGGAGTATATTCTCTATACTTCCGCAAACAAAAGAAGGATGGTACTCTCAAACCAATCCTGGATCTCAGACCCCTCAATCAGTACATTCTGTCAGAGCACTTCCACATGGTCAAACTACAAGACGTTATTCCCCTGCTACGAAAACAAGTCTACATGACAGCATTAGATCTAAAAGATGCTTACTTCTACATTTCCATACATCCAGCACATCGCAAATTTCTAAGATTTGTGATAGCAGGCAAACACTACCAGTTCAAAGTACTACCCTTAGAGTAACAACAGCACCAAGGGTATTCACCAAATGCCTTGCAGTGGTTACAGCATACCTCAAAAGGCAACGTATACATGTCTTTCCCTATCTGGATGACTGGCTTATAAAAGCCAGCACCATTCAAACCTTTCAACAGCACACACAGTGGACACCCTACACAACCTAGGATTCACAATTACCAAAAATCTAATCTGCAGCCAGCACAAATACATCTGGATCTGGGAGCAATTCTAAACACTCAATCAGCATTAGCGTACCCAAACCCAATGAATTCAAGCTTTCCACAATCTCATATCTCAACTAAAATACAATCTCACTTACACAGTAAGGTTTATAATGAAACCTTTGGGAATGATGACATCATGCATAGCAATAGTAACCAATACACATCTAAACATGAGACTCCTACAACAGTGTCCCTCGAAACAATGGTCTCAGGCACAGGGTCATCTTCACAATCTAGTGTTGGACCGCCAAACTTACAACTCTCTGCAATAGTGGAATCACACCAACTTATTAAAAGGGCAGCCATTTCAGGACCCTGTGCCACAGACTATAATCACAATCAATGTATCAATGATAGGTTAGGGAGCCCATATCAACAACCTTACCATACAAGGGGAATGGGACTCAATTCAACAAACTTATCACATTAACTATTTGGAATTGCTAGCAGTGTTTCTAGCACTCGAAGCTTTCCAACCACAGATCACACACAAAACAATGTCAATAAGGACAGACAACATAACCACAATGGGGGGGACACACTCATCTCAATTGGTAAAAGCATGAATGGCAAAGACATAGGCATGGTAAAGGTTTTGCAAGTATATGTAAGTATTTTGCAAGAGTAAAGTTTTTTTTTTTTCCAATAAATATATACATTGTTTAGATTTTCCTGTAAAATCATTACATTTTTTGTGGTGAAGGCATGCATGGTAAAGCCATACATTTGGAGAAAAGAAAAAAAAATGTCCAGTAGGTACAAACAGTATATATAAATATACACACGCATGTACATAAATATGGATATTTTCATATACACACGTGTGTGTGTATATATACTATATATACATAGTAAGTACATAAATATATCTCCATACAAATCCAAAACCCACCGTAAAATTATCCGTGCTACCCAAAACCGCATACTCACTCTAAACCCTAAAAATATACCTGCCACCCAAAAACCCATACCCACCCTAAACCCTAAAAATACCCTTGTCACCCAAAAACCCATATTCACCGTAAACCCTAAGATATCCCTTACCACCCAAAAAAACATACCCACGCTAAACTCTAAAAATTCCCTTGCCACCCAATAACCCATACCCACCCTAAAAATTCCCTTGCCACCCAAAAACCCATACCCAACATAAACCCTAAAAATTACCTTGCCACCCAAAAACCCGTCCCCAACGTAAATCCTAAAATTACCCTTGACACCCAAAAACCCAGGCCCACCCTAAACCACTAAAAAAACCACTTACTAATATATACTTACACGAGTGTGTGTGTGTGTGTGTGTGTCTATATGCTTACCCAGTAGACATCTGTTTGTGGCATGTAGTGCTGCAGATTCACATGCTTTGCATAAGTCCTCCACCTAGTGTTGGGCTTGGAGTGTTACAAGTTGTTATTCTTAGAAGCTTTTTTTTGAGTCACGAGATCGAGTGACTCCTCCTCTTGGTTATAGTGCTCATGGGCATCAAGTCCTTTGTTAGATTGTTTCCTTTCCGCCATCTGGTTTTTACTTGTTCCCTCTTGCTCCGGTACTTTCGGTTTGATACTATCTGAACTTCTCTTTTCTTTTCCTTAACATCGGTATCGTTTTCTAACGCGTTTCTGACTACACTCGATCTGATTGTAGCGTTGGGATTGATTAAATGTTCTTTCGGGCGCCCGCGCCCTTCTCAGGCCTTTTCGGCCCCACAGCTCATGAATCGGACTCCATTTCGATTCTGTCCTCGGTGCCCTGCCAGGTTCCCCCTACACCAACCAGAATTCGGTGTGCAACATCTGCCTTTCTCCCGACTACCAATAAGAGACCTGCAAGGTCCTTTCAATCGAAGAAGACCTTACGAGATCAAAGAGCGAGGCTGTTGAGATGGCATAGAAGTCCACCGAACAAATGCCCGACATCTTTGGTGAGGAGCAGGAAGAGACTGCAGTCTCAATTAGAGTCTGTGACTCCGACTGAGATACAGATGAGGACAGCCAGGTACTCCCTGCGGCACAGTATGTGAGTACACCAGCCCTTCCCATCAAAAACAAACTAAGAAATCACAGAAGGCCTTTGGTCTACCACTGCTTGCTGGCCATGGTTCGACCTGAAAATAACAGATCATCGACCAACCCTCGGATTCAGCAACGAAAAAGGGCAAGACTCACTCACACAAACAGACTGTCACGCCTGTTTTGACATCAAGTCGAAAGATGGAAGCTTCCACTTCGGAACTGAGAAACCATAAGGCTTCATACCACATCAGAGCTGAAACGCCAACGCTCCTCTTCGGAGTCGAAACATCAAAGCCAGTCAGACTACTTTTTCGGCCCATATTAAGCATGCTGCCTACAAGCTTTCAGAGCATTCATTAAGGGGCAGAAAACAGGTTTCTTCTTCAGAACAGGAGGCAGATAAAACAGACACTAGACCCATTCTTGAGGTCCTGGACCAAAAAAAAAGTAGGATTCGAATCCAGAAAGAGACTGGAAATATTATTGCCTCTCCTCCTCCAATTACAAAGAGGAAACTAGCATTCCAAGAGTTTGGATACTGGCCCCTTACCAGCGAAAATCTTTAAACATAGAGAAGCCAAAGACTGTACAGCTTTCTCCAACACATTTGCCTTACCTTCTCTTTTCTCGACCACCTCATACTCCACCACCGCAACTCCACCCACACAATCTCATGCTTCTTCCCATGGGGACTATATGGGTGATAGTACTTACAACATGGATCCATGGGACATGTATGACTCTGACCCAATCCTACCCAATGATCTTGATTTGTATCCCACAATACCGTCTCCACCTGAGGATACCCCAGCCTATAATCAGGTCATTTCCAGAGCAGCCGCCTATCACAGTTTACAGATGCACTCTGAGCCAATAGAAGATGATTTTCTATTTAACACTCTTGCCTCAAATCACAAACAATATCAATGTTTGCCAATGTCACCAGGTATGTTAAAACATGCTGATGACATTTTCAAAGAACCAGTGAAGGCCAGGGTATTACCACCTAGAATAGATTAAAAAAAATATAAAGCGGCACCAACTGATCCAGTTGTTGTTTCACAGCAGTTACTGCCAGATTCCATTGTAGTCAGTGCAGCCAGAAAACTGGCAAATAGCCAGGCCACATGTGATTCTCCTCCCCTTGATAAAGAAAACCGCAAAATCGATGCAGCAGGCAAAAGAGTAGCAACTCAGGCTGCAAATCAGTGGTGAATTGCTAACTCCCAAGCTCTTTTAGCCAGGTATGACAGGGCACATTGGAACGAGATGCAGGAGTTCCTGCAATACCTCCCAAAGGAACACCAGAAAAGAGCACAACAAGTAGTGGAACAAGGACAAGCCATTGCTACTAGATGCAGCTGATACAGAAGCTAGGGGAATAAATACTAGCGTCACAATTAGGAGACATGATTGGTTGAGGTTCTCAGGCTTTAAGCCTGAAATACAACAAGCGGTCCTTAACATGCCTTTTAAAAAGCAGCAACTCTTTGGACTGGAGGTGGATACAACCATTGATAAATTAAAAACTGTTTCTGAGACTGCAAAGACCACGAGAGCCCTTTTATACAACACCTTTTCAAGGCTCATTTCGTAAACCTCAATTTAGAGGAGGGTTTAAGCCACAAACTTCAGAGGCCTCTATGTCCCAACAAAAACAGGGACAACAATATTATGCCAGGGGATCTTTCAGGGGCTCTTATAGAGGACACACTTTCAGATCTAGAAGTAAATCCCCTGCCGCAAGAGGTGCCTCCACCTCATCACAGCAGTGAATTTCCCTGCATCCCCAGGCAGCATACATCTCCTGTGGGAGGAAGACTGCAACATTGCCATCCTTACTGGCAACAAATTACAACAGATCAATGGGTACTGTGTCTTATCCACAATGGTTATTGCCTAGAACTTATCTCCACTCTACTAAAATTCCACTCTGTTCACACAGGCTTTCTCTCAAACACATTGCTCTATTAAAACAAGAGGTAGAATTTCTTCTACTCAAAGGTGCAATAGAGATGGTTCCCATCAGTCAACAAGGGACAGGGGTATATTCTCAATACTTCCTCATACCAAAAAGGACAGTCCTCTCAGACCAATTCTCAATCTCGTTCCTCTAAATCAATATATCCTGTCAAACATTTCCACATGGTCACTCTACAAGTTGTCATTCCCTTGTTACAAAAACAGACAACATGACAGAATTAGATATAAAGGACGCTTACTTCCACATTCTTATATATCCAGCACACTGCAAGTATTTAAGGTTTGTGATAGCAGGCAAGCACTATCAATTCAAAGTACTACTACTACTTTGGAGTAACAGCACCAAGGGTATCCACAAAACATCTAGCAGTAGTTGCGTCATCCCTCAGACAGTACAAACATGTCTTCCTTATCTGGACAACTGGTTAATAAAAGCCAGCACCATTCGAAATTGTCAACAGCATACAATAGATACCCTACACAAATAAGGGTTCATAATCAATTACCAGAAATCTCACCTTCAGCCAGCACAAATTCAACCTTATCTAGGAGCAATTCTGAACACTCATTCAGCATTAGCTTACCCAAATCCACAACGAGTCCAAGCATTTCACACACTTGTATCCCAATAGCAGGTCAATCAAACTTAGACAGTAAGGTTTGTCATGAGTGTAGGAAGTTGGCTCTGTATGCACTATTTCAAAGTAAGGAATAGTATGCACAGAGTCCAAGGGTTCCCCTTAGAGGTAAGATAGTGTCAAAAAGAGATAATACTAATGCTCTATTTTGTGGTAGTGTGGTCGAGCAGTAGGCTTATCAAAGGAGTAGTGTTAAGCATTTGTTGTACACACACAAGCAATAAATGAGGAACACACACTCAGAGACAATTCTAGGCCAATAGGTTTTTGTATAGAAAAATATATTTTCTTAGTTTATTTTAAGAACCACAGGTTCAAATTTTACATGTAATACTTCAAATTAAAGGTATTTCAGGTAGGTACTTTAGGAACTTTGAATAATCAAAATAGCATACACAATTTTCATATAAATCACATATAGCTATTTTAAAACTAGACACTTAGTGCAATTTTCAACAGTTCCTGGGGGGAGTAAGAGTTTTAGTTTTTGCAGGTAAGTAAACCACCTGCGGGGTTCAAGTTCGGGTCCAAGGTAGCCCATCGTTGGGGGTTCAGAGCAACCCCAAAGTTACCACACCAGCAGCTCAGGGCCGGTCAGGTGCAGAGGTCAAAGTGGTGCCCAAAACGCATAGGCTTCAATGGAGAAGGGGGGGTTTTGTAGGGCACCGGGGGGGACACAAGCCAGCACAGAAAGTACACCCTCAGCAGCGCGGGGGCGGCCGGGTGCAGTGTGCCAACAAGCGTCGGGTTAGCAATAGAAATCGATGGGAGACCAAGGGGTCTCTTCAGCGATGCAGGCAAGGGGGGGGCTCCTCGGGGTAGCCACCACCTGGGCAAGGGAGAGGGCCTCCTGGGGGTCACTCCTGCACTGGAGTTCCGATCTTTCAGGTCCTGGGGGCTGCGGGTGCAGAGTCTTTACCAGGCGTCGGGATCTAGGAAACTGGCAGTCGTGGTCAGGGGGAGCCTCGGGATTCCCTCTGCAGGCGTCGCTGTGGGGGTTCAGGGGGGGCAACTCTGGCTACTCAGTCTCGTAGTCTCCGGGGAGTCCTCCCTAAAGTGTTTCTCCACAAGTCGAGCCGGGGGCGTTGGGTGCAGAGTAGCAAGTCTCGCGCTTCCGGCGGGAAACGCAGTGGTTTTAAAGTTGCTCCTTTGAAACAAAGTTGCAGTCTTGGGTGAACAGAGCCGCTGTCCTCGGGAGTTTCTTGGTCCTTCTAGAGCAGGGCAGTCCTCTGAGGATTCAGAGGTCGCTGGTCCTGGGGAAAGCGTCGCTGGAGCAGTGTCTTTAGAAGTGGGGAGACAGGCCGGTAGAGCTGGGTCCAAAGCAGTTGGTGTCTCCGTCTTCTCTGCAGGGTTTTTCAGCTTAGCAGTCCTCTTCTTCTTAGGATGCAGGAATCGGAGTTCCTAGGTTCTGGGGAGCACCTAAATACTGAATTTAGGGGTGTGTTTAGGTCTGGGACGGCAGTAGCCAATGGCTACTGTCCTTTAGGGTGGCTACACCCTCTTTGTGCCTCCTCCCTGAGGGGAGGGGGGCACATCCCTATTCCTATTGGGGGAATCCTCCATCTGCAAGATGGAGGATTTCTAAAAGTCAGAGTCGCCTCAGCTCAGGACACCTTAGGGGCTGTCCTGACTGGCCAGTGACTCCTCCTTGTTTTTCTCATTATCTCTCCTGGACTTGCCGCCAAAAGTGGGGGCTGTGTCCAGGGGGCGGGCAGCTCCACTAGCTGGAGTGCCCTGGGGCATTGTAACACGAAGCCTGAGCCTTTGAGGCTCAATGCTAGGTGTTACAGTTCCTGCAGGGGGGAGGTGTGAAGCACCTCCACCCAGAGCAGGCTTTTGTTTCTGTTCTCAGAGCACAAAGACCCTCACCACATGGGGTCAGAAACTCGTCTCTCAGCAGCAGCCTGGCACAGACCAGTCAGTCCTGCACTGAACAATTGGGTAAAATACAGGGGGCATCTCTAAGATGCCCTCTGTGTGCATTTTTTAATAAATCCAACACTGGCATCAGTGTGGGTTTATTATTCTGAGAAGTTTGATACCAAACTTCCCAGTATTCAGTGTAGCCATTATGGAGCTGTGGAGTTCGTTTTTGACAGACTTCCAGACCATATACTCTTAGGGCTACCCTGCACTTACAATGTTTAAAGTTTTGCTTAGACACTGTAGGGGCATAGTGCTCATGCACCTATGCCCTCACCTGTGGTATAGTGCACCCTGCCTTAGGGCTGTAAGGCCTGCTAGAGGGGTGACTTAACTATGCCACAGGCAGTGTGAGGTTGGCATGGCACCCTGAGGGGAGTGTCGACTTAGTCATTTTCTCCCCATCAGCACACACAAGCTGGCAAGCAGTGTGTCTGTGCTGAGTGAGGGGTCCCTAGGGTGGCATAAGACATACTGCAGCCCTTAGAGACCTTCCCTGACACTCATCCCAATTGTCCCTTCTAGCACAAACAATTTGGAAATGGCAATTCACAATCATGTCCACCTGCTAGCGGAACATATCCCATGGACACACAACCAGCTAGCGGATCTCTTAAGCCGGATGCAGCAACAAATGCACAAATGGGAGATTCATCCACAAGTAGTTCAGTATTAGTTTCAGATGTGGGGAACACCAAACATAGACCTTTCCACAACCAGCAAAAATGATCTCAATCTAAGGGCAATGCTCTATGGATCAATTGGTCAGGGATATTTGCCTACACTTTCCCCCTCTCCCGTTTAATTCAGTTTCTGGTCTACAAGACCTGTCGCACTTCCCTCACTATGATACTCATAGCTCCCACGTGGGCATGTCAACATTGGTACACAACACTGTTGGATCTGTCTGTAGTACCACATCACAGGCTCCCAAACAGACCAGACCTATTGACTCAAAACAAGGGTCAGATCAGGAATCCCAATCCCAGTATGCTCAACCTGGCGATTTGGCTCCTGAGGCCATAGAATTTGGATAGCTTCAGCTTCCATCAGAATGTATGGACAAGCAACTTTTTGTATATTACTACCAACCGAAAAACATTGAAAACCGTAAAAAGTTATTCCACCTACAGCTCCACCAGCTCCTGCAAGGAATCTTAACATTGTGCTCACAAGACTTATGGGTCCACCATTTGAACCCATGCATTCTTGCACTCCTCGGTTTGTCTCATGGAAGGTTGCTTTCCTGGTAGCAATTACATCCTTATGAAGAGTAAGTAAAAATGTAAGCATTCACCTTAGAAGAACCCTTCTTCCAAGTACGCAAACACAAAATAGTAGTTGGGACAAATCCAAAATGTTTACCCAAAGTGATTTCACCATTTCACATCAATCAGTCAGTGAAATTGGCAGTCTTCTTTCCACAACCAAATTCAGTTGCAGAAAGAGCTCTCCACACTCTTGATCTCAAAAGAGTTCTCATGTATTATATAGACAGAACAATAGACTTTAGAAAATCTAAACAACTTTTTGTGGCTTTCCAACAGCCTCATAAGGGTAATTCTATTTCCAAACAAATGCCTGTTGCTTTCTCGCCACCACACAAAGGCAATCCTATATCCAAATCTGGCATAGCAAGGTGGGTTGTTAAATGTAGCCAGACATGCTATGCCAAAGCCAAAAGGCCATTACCATTTCTCATAGAGCACACTCCACTCTCAAAAAAAGAGCAACTTTGGCCTGTTTAGTTAACATTCCCATAGCTGACGTATGTAAAGCAGCTACATGGTCTTCACCACACGCCTTCACTAAACATTATTGTGTAGTTTTTCATGTCAACAGATGTTAAAGTGTGGAGATTTGTAAACTCAGTACCGTCCCACTTAGGGTTATAGCCTTCATGTACTTCACTGCTCTGATGTTGGTAGTGGACACCTGTTTTTCAGGTGGTGGATTCTTCGTTTTACTGGCAGATTTCACTGATTTAGGTTTATAGCCAAACAGACTTTCACTTGATTACTGTTGCATAACTATATTTGTGTGTCTATATGATGATTTAATTGTTTAAAATAACACCTTTATTGTTTCCTTAGCTTGCAAGAGACCTATGAAGCAAAAAGAAATGAGTTCCTGGGAGAACTACAGAAGAAAGAAGAGGAGATGCGGCAGATGTTTGTACAAAGGGTAAAGGAGAAAGAAGCAGAGCTGAAGGAGGCAGAGAAAGAGGTAACATTTTTCTTTTTAAAAGCTTCTGTTACTAATGCAGTAAACAAGTGAAGACTTAGGACGGTTAAAGACAAAAATACAACCTCGAGAAACCAGGTCAAAAATAAGATGTGTTCTATAAATGTTTTAAATATATTTTTTTTTACTGTCCTTAATTGTCACATTCATGTTTATTAGGTGGATATGTTGTGAGTTTTCAAAACCATGTAGTTCAGGTTATACAGTTTTTTTTCTTTCTCCATTCCAGTTAAAAACCTCTTAACTTTATTTCATGTCTCATGGATAAAGAAGGTGGCTTGTTTCATTTTGTACTATCCTTTTCCTAGTTTTTATTGTTTTTAGTAGATTTGAATTAATTATAGGTTATGGATTGTAATGCCTCTTTAAGAAGAGGGCATGAGCATGTGCAATAGGAGACACACATTATTATATATTTTTGCTGAATTGCTCACCGAAAACTGCTGGACAAGGTTGATTTAAATATGTCCGTTAAGTTTTAAAATTAGTAATAAAACATATTTAAATATCAGCAGAGAGCCTTTCCAAATGTGTTGGCTGCCTAAGAAGATTGGCTTTTGCTTCCACCTGCCCGTACCAAGTTCAAGAGTCAATTCTGTAACGAAGGCCCTGGCGAACCGGCTCATACAATATGTCCCCGATCTGGTCCACCCGGATCAATCCGGGTTTGAGCAACCTGTCAGAATATTCGCATGTATATAGTGCCCTGGCAGATAGGCTGGGAGGGCCGGTCGCACACTTACTAGCTGACATTGATGAAGCATTTGATTCAGTGAGCTGGGAATATCTCTTTCTCCTCCAACGTCTGGGATTATGTTCCAAGTTTAAATTCTACATCCGCTTGCTCTGCACCAATTTAACAGCATCAATGAAGGTGGTGGGGTAAAGTCCGATAAATTTCCCATCCAAAGGGAGACATACCAAGGATATCCCCTGTCCCCTCTACTGTTTTCTCTGGCCATAGAGCCACTGTCTGTATGGGTAGGGATGGAGGTGCAGATGAGGGCTTTTTTTTTCTTTTTTCCGGCCCCCGAGGCAATAGAACCTAGGCTATTACAATATGCATACATTTGGGGAAACATCAGGCCTATACTTCAACACACGTAAATCCACAATATTAGCCGTAGGAACATGCCATCAGAACATGACCTGTGCTGGTGGGCTGCATATCGCAGCTGAGGGTTTTTGGTATTTAGATGTCTGTCTGCAGTTGAAAAGAAAGGATGGCGCGCTAATCTAGAACCAGTACTCGACTGCCGTAAAGACGATATAGTGCTTCCACTTTCCTTGATGGGTAGATCAGCAATCTTTAAAATGGTGTTGCTACCCAGACTACTCTAACAACTTCAGATCTTCCCACTTACAGTCCAGAGGCAGTGGTTCCCCCAGCTAAATTCGATCCAGACCTTCTGCTTTGGGAGGGCGGTCCCCCCTCCGGGTGCCGCTTAGTAAATGTTTTCAGACCACATATTGTGGGGATATCGCAGCACTAGATGTTGAATCATACTATATAGCGGCCCACCTTCTGATCATGAATTAATGGTGGTATGACACACAGGGAGACCCAGCATATCCACTAGACAAATAGACACTGAGTAGCTTACCTCTAATGGACTACCTTTACGGTGAGAAAAGAGACGTGACTCTGCCCCCGGTGACTAGAGTAGTACTGTCATTATGGCGCTCCACCCTCGTCTCATGAAATGGTGGCGCAGACTGACAAAGCAGACATCGCTGTTGCAGGTGAGCATTCTCCCACAGGTGGCAGCACTTCCCCGCTTTCAGAAATGGGTTCGTATTTGCAGATCTACCCTGGGGGACATAATGCAGAAAAAGTTCTCAAATCGTTTTAGATGCTTCAGAATGGGTACAAGCTTCATAAGAGTCCATACCATAAGTATCTTCAGCTCCGACATGCATTAACTTCCTACATATCCATGATGACAGAACTCCCAGACTAATCCTGTACAGGGAGTGCAGAATTATTAGGCAAATGAGTATTTTGACCACATCATCCTCTTTATGCATGTTGTCTTACTCCAAGCTGTATAGGCTCGAAAGCCTACTACCAATTAAGCATATTAGGTGATGTGCATCTCTGTAATGAGAAGGGGTGTGGTCTAATTACATCAACACCCTATATCAGGTGTGCATAATTATTAGGCAACTTCCTTTCCTTTGGCAAAATGGGTCAAAAGAAGGACTTGACAGGCTCAGAAAAGTCAAAAATAGTGAGATATCTTGCAGAGGGATGCAGCACTCTTAAAATTGCAAAGCTTCTGAAGCGTGATCATCGAACAATCAAGCGTTTCATTCAAAATAGTCAACAGGGTCGCAAGAAGCGTGTGGAAAAACCAAGGCGCAAAATAACTGCCCATGAACTGAGAAAAGTCAAGCGTGCAGCTGCCACGATGCCACTTGCCACCAGTTTGGCCATATTTCAGAGCTGCAACATCACTGGAGTGCCCAAAAGCACAAGGTGTGCAATACTCAGAGACATGGCCAAGGTAAGAGAGGCTGAAAGACGACCACCACTGAACAAGACACACAAGCTGAAACGTCAAGACTGGGCCAAGAAATATCTCAAGACTGATTTATCTAAGGTTTTATGGACTGATGAAATGAGTGAGTCTTGATGGGCCAGATGGATGGGCCCGTGGCTGGATTGGTAAAGGGCAGAGAGCTCCAGTCCGACTCCGACGCCAGCAAGATGGAGGTGGAGTACTGGTTTGGGCTGGTATCATCAAAGATGAGCTTGTGAGGCCTTTTCGGGTTGAGGATGGAGTCAAGCTCAACTCCCAGTCCTACTGCCAGTTCCTGGAAGACACCTTCTTCAAGCAGTGGTACAGGAAGAAGTCTGCATCCTTCAAGAAAAACATGATTTTCATGCAGGACAATGCTCCATCACACGTGTCCAAGTACTCCACAGCGTGGCTGGCAAGAAAGGGTATAAAAGAAGGAAATCTAATGACATGGCCTCCTTGTTCACCTGATCTGAACCCCATTGAGAACCTGTGGTCCATCATCAAATGTGAGATTTACAAGGAGGGAAAACAGTACACCTCTCTGAACAGTGTCTGGGAGGCTGTGGTTGCTGCTGCACGCAATGTTGATGGTGAACAGATCAAAACACTGACAGAATCCATGGATGGCAGGCTTTTGAGTGTCCTTGCAAAGAAAGGTGGCTATATTGGTCACTGATTTTTTTTTTTTTTGTTTTGTTTTTGAATGTCAGAAATGTATATTTGTGAATGTTGAGATGTTATATTGGTTTCACTGGTAATAATAAATAATTGAAATGGGTATATATTTTTTTTTGTTGAGTTGCCTAATAATTATGCACAGTAATAGTCACCTGCACACACAGATATCCCCCTAACATAGCTAAAACTAAAAACAAACTAAAAACTACTTCCAAAAATATTCAGCTTTGATATTAATGAGTTTTTTGGGTTCATTGAGAACATGGTTGTTGTTCAATAATAAAATTAATCCTCAAAAATACAACTTGCCTAATAATTCTGTACTCCCTGTATAGAGGGAACTTCTCATGGGCGACATACGGGAACACAAAGTAGCAAAAATATATCATACTCTCATAGCTAACCAACCAGACAGGTTCATGGCTCTCCGTGCAGCAGGGGAGGCAGATGTGGGAGGGATAGCAAATGAAGACTTGAAATTCTAGGCAAACCTAGACTTCAGTTGGTACAATTCAAATATATCCATAGGGTTCATCTCACCTGTCATTGCCTCTGCGCATGGGGTGATAGCACCCCCCATACTCTGTTGTGGAGCGCAAGACGGTACATTTCTGCACACAGTATGGATTTGCCCAGAGTTGGCCGGTTTCTGGTGGGAAGTAACATGCCTGAGTGGAGTCCTGTCATGGCAGATTCCACTGGACCCTTAAGTAGTGCTGCTACACATAGAAGTTATAGGAGGAGACGGGTATAACTGGTCCCTCCTCAGTCTAGGTCGGACAATGGCTAAGAGGGATGTGGCAAGAGAATGGAAAGCAACACGATTTAAACCCCACCACCCACCCCCGGTCGGGTTGGAGGACAGGACTGGATCCATGTATGGGATGGAAAAAGCTCTGTACAAAGCTAGGGGCTGATCTAAAAAACACACAAAGATTTGGCAACAATGGCCTTATTACCGAGGGATTGACTTGGCACATTCACAATCCATCCCACATTCCCTCTTCTAGAGGGAGAAGTTGGGGATTATAATGGGGGTGGAAGAAATACTGTCAGCAGAGGCATTCAAGGTACCAGTCAGGACAATCCCACCCTTGTCTGAGGGGATGTATGATGGAACAACGCAAGTGCCAACCAAGCATGCCTGAACAACTCGTTCGGAACAACGACTGCGTTGTTTCCACGCATTCCTTTACAGCGACTTATCGTTGTAAAGGCATGCCTAGTAAAGGCATGTGCGGAACGGCATGCATGGTTTACACATGCTTATTCACCCCCCCACCCTAAAACACAACTACTCCTATCCCCCACTCGCAAAATAAAACTACCCGCCCCCTCCACCCGCCCCAAAAATCAAACTACCCCAACCCCCCCACCTACCCTAAAAACAACCAACCCGCACCCTAACAAAAAGTACTCTGCCTCTAGAAACTAAATTACCCCAGCTGCCCTAAATACAAAACTACTCCGACCCCGCCCCTAAAAACCCGCCTAACCCTAAAAACAAAATTACTTCAACCCCGCCCTCAAAACAAAACTACCACGACCCCCCACCCTTAAAAACTACCCCAATCCCTACCAGCCCCACTTACCTGACCGTGTCCTACCCCAAACCTGACCCCCTGCCCTAAACACAAAATTGCCCCGACCCCTCCCCCCCCATGCCTCTAAATAAAAAATTACCCTGACCCCTGCACCCCACCCAACCTAAAAACAAAATTGCCCCGAACCCCGCTCCTAAAAACCCGCCACCCAACCACCCTAAATACAAACTTACTCTGACCCCCTCCACCTCTAAAAACAAAATTACACCAGCCCCGCCCCTTTTAAACACGACCCCCCAACCTGCCTTAAATGTAAAATTACCCCGCCCCAACCCTAAAAAACAAAATTACCCCACCCCCACTCCCGCCCCTAAAAACTCATCCCCACTTACCTGACCCCGCCCTCTCCCGATGCTGACTCCCTTTTCTCTGCCTTAACCACGCATGTGCGTTGTTCAGCATATGCGTGGTTAAGGGAGCGAAAAAGGGAGTCATTGTTCCGGTAAGCGTGGTGACTGCATCGCAGTAAATGCATCTCGTTGCATTTGCTGCGTTGCAAGTGATGTTTCCCGTCTGAGGTGGGGTGGATGGGGGAGGAAAGTGAATGACTGGGCAGAACCATCATATTAGATGTTTGTTCCTTTTTCTATGTAGACATCAAGTCTGCTGTTGCTGCAGGCCATGTTACCCCAGTTGTTGTTTCTGCAAAACCTAATAAAATATTTTCAAAAAATCCGTTTTGTTAAACGTTCCCCTGGTGATTACACTAAAGAGTTTCACAACTTAGTGACTATTAAATGGAATTATTTTCCTGCTCTTGAATGATAAACATTTACCTGCTTTGTTTGTTCACTACTACTTCAGCTACATGAAAAATTTGACCGTTTGAAGAAAATGCATCAGGAGGAGAAAAAAAAGCTGGAGGACAAAAAGAAATCTCTTGACGATGAAGTAAACGCATTCAAACAGAGAAAGACAGCAGCAGAACTACTACAGTCCCAAGCACAGCAAGCTGGCGGGTCGCAAACTCTAAAAAGGGAAAAAGAAAGGAAAAAGTAAGTATTTTGTATCCTTGGGCAATGGTGATCACATTGCTTCGGTCAGTCCACCTGGGTTCAGTGGATTGGGCCAAGTTGGTGCACTGGGCTATGGTTTGCACCCTTGGACCCTTAGAATATTCAGTATTTAGTCTTTTTAGTTCCAAATATTTTAGGCATACTATTTCTAAAATGAGATTGTTCCATACAGCATGTTGGCCTCCTGCCCTACCATTTGCATCTTCCTAGCACCAAGAGATCGGATTAGGCTTTTTTTAAGATCATGTACACACTGTGAGAGTTGTGAAGAACTCTACCTTGATGAGTTGGGACCCACACTATCAGAAAGCATGGTATGTTTTTTTAGGCTGCATGAGAAAGACTTGTGTGCCCTGTCCCCCTTCTGGTGACCTGTTGCTGTACCCCATTCCCATAGGAGTGTGGATCAATATTCCCTCTGTATGTCGCACCTCAGCCATTTACAAATTTAGCAGAATGCGCTACTGGTTAGTGAGCTGATTGTTCAGAGACACAAGCCTACAAATACTTTCAATAAGAGTCTGGGCTAAAAACCTTCCAGTGTCATATATTTAGTTTGAGTGCTTCTGGCAAAAGGTCAGACAGTTTTACAGAATAAAAGATAGCCGATCATAACAAGCATTTAGAGATAGTGGACAGGAAGACAGAAACCGGTGTGGCTACCTAGTGAAGAACTGCAAACTCAAACGTCCACCTCAACCGCTACGGTCATCAGCAGGGTACTGAATGAAAGAGTTCATGCAGCATCTCCTAGAGGAGTACCAGAAGTGTGAAGGCCATGGTACAGGGGAGTAAAACCATTCCCAACACCTTCTTCAAGTGGGCACTCAATTAAGTGGTGACAGCCAGCAGGCTGATATTTACAGGGACAACTCTGAGAAGGCACGCCTGGCTGAAAGTCTCGGTGATCAGTCCATAGGTACAAGCCTCATGCATTACTATGTCCTTGGCAAACAAGATCCTCTTCAGCTCAGCAATGGATGAGGACCTACAACAGATCACAAAGGATAATGAAATGTCTAAAGCAATAGAGGCATTGTAATTTTGAGGGTCATCAAAACAATGAGCCATGGCAACCAGAAGACCGTTAACAGAGTGGGTATCCATCACAGAGCAACCTCACAACAACCAGGATTTAGCCAATCAGCAGCACCTCTGACCTCAACCACCCAATGGAAGTATCCTCAACAGCAGCCTTTTGGGGGGAGGGACAGAGGAAGAGATCCAGCCCCAAAGGGAGCAAAGCCAGCAAACAAATGACTTTCATGAGGCACACCCCAGCACAAGACAAGATGGAGGTGGGTGGGAGGAGATTCGTCCACAAATTGGGGCAATCAAATCAGACAAATAGCTATTTAAATTTATATAACAATGTCTCAGAAAACCCCCTTCTATTCCACCAAGGTAGAGGTCACTCTCAAGGGAAGAGCCACTTCAGCTGCGACAGGCAGTGAAGGAGCTTATCAAAAAATGAGTCGTACAGAGTTTCTCAAAGAAATCTCAGAAAAGTGGTCTACTCATCATACTTTCCTGTACCAAAAGATCAATCTTTGAAACCAATCCTAGACCCAGGCCATCTAAACAAATACATATGCACTCAATGTTTGAATATGACATTGATACAATTAATCATTCAATTCCTAAAGATGACAGGATTATATGGTACAATAGATCTGAAGGACGCCTACCTGCACATTCCTGTGACCCACAAGCACAATAAATACCCCTGAATCGTCAGATAAGGTACGCTACCAATTCAAGGTAGGTTACCCTTTGGCATAAAATCTGTGCTAGGGTTTTTTTACAAAATGCTTAGTAGTAGTAGCCGCACACATAAGGAACCAGGTCATACATGTGTACCCATACCTAGGCGACTGGTTGATAAGTGTTTATAATGCCAATGTCAGGAGAATATATGGATTGTGACGAATACACTCCACAGCTTAGGTTCACAGTAAATTAAAGAAATAATTTCCAATTCAAGAACAAGAGAAGGCTTTCTTGGGAGCGACACTAAATTTAAGAAAGGTGAGGGCCAGTCCTATCTCTAAACGGATCAGGGCACTAGCAGCCCAAGCATACCTTTTTACAGAAGGGGCCGTCTGGTATCCTGTATCCCACAAGCTAGATTACACAAATGCGCCCAATCCAGGAACGGTTTCACAAGTGGTCACAGGGAATTAAGAAGAGCTATTGGTTGTCACTGAAGGTATCCAGGAGCACATAAAGTGGTTGATCACAATTACAGTGGGAAGACCTTTCAGGCCATCAGCTGCAACAGTAGCTGTCACCACAGGTGCATCCCACATAGGTTGGTGGAGGGTGGGGTTCATCTGGAACCTCAATCATGGAGCTGTTGGAGCACTATAGATGCAGTCAATAACTTAAATCTGTTAGAACGCAAAATTGTGTTCCTTGCACTGAAGGCCTTCCAAGCACTATTAGAGAGCAAAACGGTGCTTGATACTAACACACAATAAAACTACGATGTCTGAATCAACAAACTGAAAGGAAAGAGGTCCTGCCCACTGTCAAAACTAGCCGAATGTGAGATTGAGGGAGATGTCACAGGGAGCCGTACACCAACCAGGTATTCCACACCTAGAAACAGACAAGCTAAGCAGGCATGAGTGGGCGCTAAAACAACAAAAGTTGGATGACGCTTTTTGCAAATAATGCATACCAGACACAGATCTGTTCACAAGCCCAGAAAACGCTTTGGCATCCATGTACAGAAACCACCATTCCAAGGGAAGTGCCATACCGATAAGCCAGTCAATTATATTTGTATATGATTTTTACACAGGTTCCACTGATCCCAATGGGAAGGCAAATTCAGGCACTCTGATATGACCCTCTTCCTGATATTCTCATAGTGGGCCAAGCAGACGTGGTTCTCAGATGTAGTGAAAATCTTGCACGGAGCAAAATTGAGCCTGCCAGCAATGCAGGGCCTACTCACAATGCAGAGGGGGCAGGTCTGCCACCCAGTACCAGCAAGCCTGTCTTGCAGCCTGGTCCAGAGTATCATGGAAATCTTCAAGGAGGCCAGAAGACCAAGTCTATACAACTGATGCACCGTACAGTGGAAGAGATATATCCACTGGCACAAGAAGCAAGGTTTCCTCTATAATAGTACTGTGGTGCTCTTAGTTCTAACGTCTCTAACCCACCTCATAGAGATCAGCTTGATGGATGCATGACTCAAAGTCCACTTAGCGGCCATTGTGGCCTACAGTAGAGGACTCCCAGGAGCCAGTCTTTTCCCTTCTGGCAATAAAGAGTTCCTAGAAGGTGCAAAAAGGGTGGCCCCAAGCGCGGCACTCACACATGTAGAACTTCAATACAGTACTCGCACAACTAGTGAAGGAGCCATTTAAGACCATGCACAAGTCTGAATTCAAATTCCTGACATTGAAAACAGACTTTCTAGTAGCTATCGCTTCACCATCTAGGGTCAGCAAATTCCAAGCACTCACAATTCTAGAACCTTGCTTACATATCCACTAGGACGGAGTGGTTTTGAGAACGAACACTCAGTTTTCACTTTATCTGATCTATACAGCTACCATAGTACTTCAAAATTCCAAAGAGACATGCTGAAAGAGCCCGGCACACACTAGACATAAGGAGGGCAGTCATGCTACATCCTAGAAACAAGAAATCTAAGAAAATGTGAGTCTGCGTTTTGCCTCCTTTGCACGGGCAAGCAAGAGGACACAAGTAACCAAGGGAATGATCACACAATGGGCAGCGTAGACAGTTCAAACCTGCTAAACAAACACCAGGAAATCACTAGAAACTAAATCAATCGTGCTCCCCACAAGATAAAAGGAAACAACCCAGCCTTTCTGTCAGTCAACAGCATTCGTATGACAGCTACATGGTCCTCCAGACACCTTCAGAAAGCATTACTGTGTTGACATCACTGTAAAACAAAATGGTTACTTACCTGCAAGAGTAGCTTTGCAGCTTTAAGACGTTTCTGTATTTACATGCGACCCACCTGCCTCCACGGATTTGAGAGGTCAAACAATACAGCCAAACGAAGGAAAGGTTCAAGAACCAACAAGTCAGTAAGGAGTGGAAAAATCCGAAGACTGGAACCATGCACGGGAACTTCCAAGGCGTATGTTTGAAGTCGCAGAGGGCAGAGATACCACCAAATGATGGTAGACGACAGCACCCACAAAAACCCTACTCCTGCAGGTAAGTAATCATTTTGTTCCTTTACAGTGACTAAAGGGTCCATCATATCCTTCTGTGTAGGATTGAACTCTGGCACCACAGTACTCCAGTGTTTGTTCGTCTTTGAAGAGGTCAGTCTTCCTCTACGCTGCCTGAGATTAAAGTATCCTATGTGAAATCATTTCTCTGTAGGTGTGTGTAGGTGGTGTCCCATTTGCTTTTGGGTGACAAGCTCTATTAAGTGGCTGCTGTATTGATAAATGGGCCCCATAATGTATGTCTCCTCTTATGGCACATACTGCAGATGGTCATTGCCGGGGTTTAACACTGGATACTTAAGGGTCACATTCAGTTGTTGGAATATATAGGATGCTGATCATGTACTGTATACAATTTTATATGGCAACTTGAAATCATGATATGGGTTCTGATGCTGGGGGAAGCCACTAAAGTGTCTCACTTCGCTTTCTGAGGAGCCAGCACTTCCTACTTGCTAATCACTGCTGTAGTATGGAGATTCAAATGATCGTCACACAAAGCATGATAAAGAGGGGCTGACATGGGACTGACAGAACTATTTTCATCGGAGTAGAAACAGTGACACCGCCTTCTTGTTAGTGGGGAGACCAGGGTTGAAATTCTGATGTCTTTTCTCTGTGGAAGGCCTGCGTCAAGTGCTTGTTGGGGGGAATTGTTTTCCTTTTGTAATTCGTAGGGCTGAACTGCTAGGGTATTGAATTGGACTGGGAAATAGTAAAAACACAATAAACCTCTGCCAGGATAGGGCTAAGTTGAAATATTCCTGCAAAAAGATATGGCAAACGTATTGGACAGTATGTTCTCGGAGAAGAAAGACATCAAATTGCTTAGATCCACTGATGGACTGGGTCTACCCTTTAAAATCCCATGCTTAGGCCACCATTAAAGGAAGATTGTGCTTGCTTTGCATAAGTCTGCCATCTAGTGTTGGGCTCGGAATGTAACAAGTTGTTTTTCTTCAAAGAAGCTTTTTCTGGTCACAAGATTGAGTGGTAATAGTGCACATGGGCAACGAGTCCCTTGTTAGATTGTTTTCTCTCTGTCGTCAGGTTCGAACGTGTTTCCTCTCGCTCCGGTATATCTTGGTTCGGGAATTTCTCTCTTCTTTCTTAAAACGTCGGTATCGTGTTTTCTCACCTACATTCGATTCAATTCGATTGCAGTTGTTGGGGATCGATCAAACACCATTTTAGGGCGACCGCACCCTTCTCGGGCCTACTTCGACTCGTGGTTGTTAAATGATGTCCGGCTGATGGAGCGGACTCCATTTCGCTTTTGCCCTCTGTCACACCAAGGTCTCATACACCGACCAACACTCAGTGTGCAACCTCTGTCTTTCTTTGGATCACAGGGAGGAAAGCTGTGAAGCGTGTCGATCCTTCAGTTCCTAGAAAACTCTGAGGGATCGACTAGAGCTTTGGTTGGAGTTGGCGTCCAAGTAATCAGAACAAGCGCCCGACATTTTTGGAGAAGAACAAGCTCAGACTGCAGTTTCCATCGCAGACTTTGATTCAGACCGAGACTCATATGGGGACAGTCAATCGATTCCAGCGGCGCAGTACATGAGTACATCAGCTCCTTCCCATCAGCTAGAGGCAACCAAAAAGACATCAGCACTGGTCTTGGGTCTACCACTGCTTGCTGGCCATGGTTGGGCCCGAAAAATACATACCGATGACCAACCCTCTGGTTCGGCACCGAAAAAAGCCAAAGTGCATTTGGTGCAGACCGAACAGTGTTCCACACCTGTTTCTGGATCGGGCCAAAGAGCGGAGACTTACACCTCAGAGCCGAAAAACCCACGATTACAATACAATACAATACCATCCATTTTGGTGCCGAAAAAACTACCATCCACTTAGGAGCTGACATTCTCGGTCCGAATAAAATATTTGGTCTCCAAACTTTCAGAGCTAAAACCTGTTGGTGGAAAATATGTTCCAACTACAGAGGAGTCTTCAGAAATAAGGCCCATACTGTGCCAAATCCATAAAGACACCAGAAGGATTATTGCTTCTCCTCCTTCTACAACCAAAAGAAGGTTAACTTTCCAAGAGAGTTTAGAAGCTGGGCCTCCACCTGCTAAGATATGTAAGCATAAGGCGAAACCAAAGGCAGTACATCAGCCTTCACTACCACATTCTTCTTTGCTTCCTACATCTCCACCACCACCTTCACCTACACAATTTTCTCCATTATCCCCTATCTCTACACATGAGCATGATTTGGGTGACACATTACAATATGGACCCATGGGATTTATGATCCATACCCTATTCCATCCAGTGATCCTGATTTATACCTGGATAGGCCATCTCCACCTAAAGACACCACTGCCTACAATCAGGTCATAGCTAGGGCAGCTGCATAGCACAACGTGCAGTTGCAGTCAGATACCATAGAGGATGATTTTTTTTATTCAGTACACTATCAATCACTCACAAAGAGTATCAATACCTACCAATGCTCCCAGGCATGCTTAAACATGCATGTGACAATTTTAAGGAGCCAGTGAAGGCTAGGATGATTAGACCAAAGGTGGATAAAAAGTACAAACCTACATCTTCAAATCCACTTTTTATCACACAACAGTTGCCACCTGACTCTGTTGTTAGTGCAGCGAGGAAAAGGGCAAATAGCCAGTCCACAGGGGATTGTCCTCCCCCAGATTAGGAGAGTCGCAAGTTTGATGCAGCAGGGATGAGAGTAGCAACTCAAGCTGCTAATCACTGGAGAATTGTGAACTCTCAAGCTCTATTAGCAAGATATGATAGAGCTCATTTGGATCAGATGGAGAAGTTCTTACAGTACCTTCCACCAAAACACCAAAAAAGGGCACAGCAGGTAGTTACAGAGGACCAGGCTATCTCTAACTATCAAATTCGGTCTGCCTTAGATGCAGCAGACACTGCAGCAAGGGGCATCACCACCAGTGTGGTTTTCAGAAGGCATGCATGGCTAAGAATTTCAGGGTTCAAACCTGAGATACAACAGGCAGTACTCAATATGCCTTTTGATAAACAGCACTTATTTGGCCCAGAGGTGGATACCACCATGGAGAAATTAAAGAAAGACTCAGACAGCTGAGACTATGGGTGCCCTTTATAGTACACCTGCTCTGGGAAATTTACGTAGGCCCCAGTTCAGAGGTGGTTTTAAACCATCAACTTTGGAGCCATCCACAATCCAACAAAAGCAAGGACAACAGTTTTACACCAGAGGTTCTTTCAGAGGATCTTAGAAAGGAAACCACTTTAGAGGTCGAGGTAAATCCACCACCTCAAGAGGTGCCTCCACCTCAACTAAACAGTGACTTTCTGCACATCTCCACACAGTATATATCTCCTCTGGGAGGAAGACTGGAACATTTCTACCAACAATGGCACAACATTACAAATGGATCAATGTGTTCTGTCAATTATCCAAAATGGATTTTGCCTAGAACTCCTCTCTACTCCACCAAACATTCCCCCTCGCTTGCACAGGCTTTCTCTGGAACACCTAAATTTGTTAAAACAAGAAGTACAATCACTTCTACTAAAAAATGTAATAGAAATGGTACATATACCTCAACAAGGGGCCGGAGTATATTCTCTATACTTCCTTATACCAAAAAGGATGGTACACTCAGACCAATCCTGAATCTCTGACCCCACAACCGACACATCCTCTCAGAGCATTTCTACATGGTCACTCTTCAGGATGTCATTCCCCTACTACAAAAACAAGACTACATGACAGCATTAGATCTAAAAGATGCTTATTTCCACATTCCCATGCATCCAGCACATCGCAAATACCTAAAATTTGTGATAGCAGTCAAACACTGCCAGTTCAAAGGGCTACCCTTTGGAGTAACAACAGCACCAAATGTATTCACCAAATGCCTCGCAGTGGTTGCAGCATACCTCAGAAGGCAACATATACATGTCTTTCCCTATCTGGACGACTGGCTCATAAAAGCCAGCACCATTCCAACCTGTCAACAGCGCACACAATACAGTTGATACCCTACACAGTCTAGAGTTCACAATCAAGTACCAAAAATCTCATCTGCAACCAGCGCAAATACAACCGTACCTGGGAGCACTTCTCAACACTGAGTCAGCATTAGCATACCCAAGCCCACAGAGAATTCAAGCTTTCCACAATCTCATATCCCAGCTACAATACAATCACACTTACACAGTAAGGTTTATCATGAAACTGTTTGGAATGATGACATTGTGCATAGCAATAGTACCCAATGCATGTATAAACATGAGACCCCTACAACAGTGCCTTTCACAACAATGGTCTCAAGCACAGGGTCAACTTCACAATCTAGTGTTGTTGGACCGCCAAACGTACATCTCTCTGCAATGGTGGAATCACACCAACTCATTAAAAGGGCGGCCATTTCAGCACCCTGTGCCACAGAGTATAATCACCACAATGAATCAATGATAGGTTGAGGAGCCCATCTCAGCAACCTTACCATACAGGGGGAATGGGACTTACATCAACACTTATCGCATAAATCACTTGGAATTACTAGCAGTGTTCCTAGCACTCGAAGCATTTCAGCCACAGATCACACACAAAACAGTGTTGATACGGACAGAAAACATGCCCATAATGTATTATCTGCAAAAACGGGGGTGGGAAGGGGACACACTGGTCTCAGTTGTCCCTTCTAGCACAGACAATTTGGAAATGGGCAATTCACAATCACATTAACTACTAGCAGAGTGTATCTCGGGGATACACAACCAACTAGCGGACCTTTTAAGCAGGACGCAGCAACAAATACATGAATGGGAGATTCACCGAAAGTGATTCAACAGTACTTTCACATGTGGGGAACCCCCAACATAGACCTCTTCGCAACAAGCGACGAACAGATGTGTACTGGGTAAGTAACATTTTCAGTTTTTATCATTTTTGTCAATGTGCAACTTTATTCTGCTGCGCAGCATCATTTCACTGCACAGAGGTACAATTCCAGAACAAGGTAGGAAGCAATTAATGTTGTCTGTATCACTCGCATAAGACTGCAATAAATGTCTAAAGCAAATAAACTAAACCTACCATAGCGAGTTTGGTGTCATTGAGGCCCTCTATATCTCTACACACATGGGTGTCATGGTTGAGTTGTGATACCTTCATAGGACATGTAGGAGAATTAATGGCTGGGACAAGTAATACTGGAGTGTTGTGCATGTTACATAGAGCATGCATGTTCCTCCCTCGTTTGGAGTGATATCAGGGCTCCTAGAGTGGCAAACCTCTATCGTGGTCTGTGAGCCCCATGTCAGTAAAGCTGGGTACAACGTCTTGCCACTGTTCTGCCAAAGGTTTCCTGTGTATCCTTTTATGTTTCTCTAGCTGTATGGCAGTTTCCTCTGCTAGTCCCCAGCTTTCAACATCTGCCTTTCACGAGCTATGCTGCGGGCCATCTGGCGATTTTCAGTGTCTGTCCTTGCACACAGTGCCCAGTGCTAAATCCATGAACCTGTTACCAGTCTTCTTGCTGGGGGAGATGTGGTGCTTACTGCTTTGACAGGCATATATAATATGTCTTTGAATAATTGCATTGTTCCAGAGGAATGGAAAAGTGGTTATTTGGCCATTACTTAAGAAGCCTACCCTGGACCCAGAGGTTTCAGGAAATTATAGATCCATATCACTTCTCCCAGGAGTTAGTAAGATCTTAGAGAAGATAATAAACAGATGGCTCGTAAACTATTTGGAAGCCAATAATATCTTCCACCCCACCTAAGCAGGTTTACATTTGAGCTGCGGCACAGAAAAAGCCCTGCTAAGAGCCACAGAAGATCTTAAACTAGTCTTAGGTCAAGGTGGCTCTGCAGCGTTGATCCTTCTAGACTTAAAGTGCTGAATCCGACACAGTCTCCCATTCCATCCTACTCCATTGTCTGGAGGAATACGGTATTACAAAGAGAGCCCTAGGATGGCTTGCATCGTTCTTGGAGAAGCATAGCTTCCAAGTTAAAAAGGGACCATTTTTCACCTCCAGACACCAGCTGATATGTGGGGTTCCTCAAGATTCCTCCCTGAGCCCTACACTCTTCAATTTATATCTCCGCCCTCTTTCTGATATCAGTTGTTCTTTTGGCTTTAAAATTATATTGAACGCGAACGATACTCAGCTTATTGTCTCGCTAGCCCCTGATATAGGCTCCACTTCTGTGAGACTGAACAGCTGTTCAGGAAAGGTTTCCAGTTGGATGGCAGCCAGCTGCTTAAAGCTAAATAGAGAAAAAGAACAGAGGTCATGGGAGCTGGCAATAACCTATCACTCTGGAACCAAATTAGCTGGCCCTGTTCCATTGGAGAACATCCATCTCCCGAACTGGAAGTTAAGAGCCTAGGGATCACACTGGTTAAGCATCTTTCTATGTCATCCTAAGTAAAGAAGATGGCTGGCAGTTGTTTTGGTCTTTTGGGAGCCTTAGGGAAGACTCTGAAATGGCTGCCAGTAGAGGCTCAAATAACAGTGATTCAAGGCCTAATTCCTTCCTGCCTCGAATATGGCAACTCCCTGTATCTGGGTAGCCTACTGGCAGTTATTAAGAGACTACAAATTATTCAGAACACTGCTGCACGGTTGCTGCTGGGGGTTTTAAAATCTCAATCGGCGCGCTCAAAGCTCTGCATTGGTTACCCATAAATTGCGGAACACAATTCAAGGCTCTCTGTATGCACATCAGGCAACACATAATGTGGGCCCCCTCATTCTTCCCCAGCTGGATCACTCCTTATCAGGCCAATAGGGATCACCGGTCCAACAACCTTGATCTTCTAGTTGTTCCCAGGATCAGGAGAACCAGACGTGGACATTGTTCATTCATATATCTTGGACGCAGACTCTGTAATGCTTTACTGATGAAGCTGAGAAGGGACAATAACTACAGGAGTTTTAGAAAGAAATTCAAAACCTATTGTAGGAAGTTGGCTCTGTTTATACTATCTCAAAGTGAGAGATAGTGTGCACAGAGTCCAAGGGTTCCCTTTAGAGGTTGATAGTGGCAAAATTAGATAATACTAATGCTCTATTTTGTGGTAGTGTGGTAATGTGGTCGAGCAGTAGGCTTATCAGGGGGTAGTGTTAAGCATTTGTTGTACATACACAGGCAATAAATGAAGAACACCCACTCAAAGACTTAACTCCAGGCCAATAGTTTTTATATAGAAAAATATATTTTCTTTATTTTAGAACCTCAAGATTTGAAGTAAATACATAAAATGCAAGGTACTTTACACAGGTAAGTAAGGAACTTTGAAATAAAGCAGTAGTACACACAGTATAGGTTAAAATGGCAATGAGCTATTTTAAAAGTGGACACAGTTCAAAAATCAACAGTTCCTGGGAGAGGTAAGTATGGTTAAGTTTCTGAGGTAAGTAAAGCACTTACAAGTTCAGTTATCTGGGCATAGGCAGCCCACCGTTGGGGGTTCAAGGCAACCCCAAAGTCACTGCACCAGCAACACAAGGCCGGTCAGGTGCAGAGCTCAAAGGAGGGCCCAAAACACATAGGCGCCTATGGAGAACAGGGGTGCTCCGGTTCCAGTCTGCCAACAGGTAAGTACCTGTGTCTTCGAAGGGCAGACTGGGGGGGGGGGGGGGGACAAACAGGCACACAAAACACACCCTCAGCGGCACAGGGGCTGCCGGGTGCAGTGTGCTTAGTAGGCGTTGGGTTTTCTGTAGAAATCAATGGAGGGACCCGGGGGTCACTCTAGCGATGCAAGCAGGGCACAGGGGGGCTTCTCGGGCCAGCCACCGACTGGGCTAGACAGAGGGTCGCCTGATGGTCACTATTGCACTGAAGTTCAGTTCCTTTCGGTCCTGGGGGCTGCGGGTGCAGTGCTTGGTCCAGGCAATCGGGTTCTTTGTTCCAGGCAGTTGCGGTCAGGGGGAGCCTCTGGATCCTCTCTGCAGGCGTCGCTGTGGAGGTGCAGGGAGGTCGCAGTCGCCTGGGAGTCCTCTCTGCAGTGTTGGTTTTCTGGAGCTCGAGCCGGGGGCGTCGGGTGCAGAGGATGAAGTCTCAAGCTTCCGGCGGGAAGAGTGAGTTCTTTAAAAGTTGCTTCAAAGTTGCAAAAATGTTGCTGTAGGTGAACAGTGCTGCTGTTCTCGGGAGTTTCTTGGTCCTTCGGTTTCAGGGCAGTCCTCTGAGGCTTCAGAGGTCGCTGGTCCCTGTCGGATGCGTCGCTGGAGCAGGTTCTTTGAGTCTGGAGACAGGCCGGTAGGGCTGGAGCCAAAGCAGTTGTCGTCTCTGCAGGGCTTTCCGGTTAGCAGTCCTTCTTTGTGTAGGTTGCAGAAATCTGGTTTCCTGGTTTCTGGGTCACCCCTAAATACTAAATATAGGGGTGTATTTAGGTCAGGAGGGCAATAGCCAATGGCTACTCTCCTGGAGGGTGGCTACACCCTCTTTGTGCCTCCTCCCTGAGGGGAGGGGGGCACATCCCTAATCCTACTGGGGGGAATCCTCCAATCTCAAGATGGAGGATTTCTAAAGGCAGGGGTCACCTCAGCTCAGGGCACCTTAGGGGCAGTCCTGACTGGTGGGTGAATCCTCCTTGTTTTTCTCATTAACTCCTCCAGCCTTGCTGCCAAAAGTGGGGGCAGTGGCCGGAGGGGCGGGCATCTCCACTAGCTTGGATGCCCTGGGTGCTGTAACATAAGGCATGAGCATTTGAGGCTCACCGCCAGGTGTTACAGTTCCTGCAGGGGGAGGTGAGAAGCACCTCCACCCAGTACAGGCTTTGTTCCTGGCCTCAGAGTGACAAAGGCATTCTCCCCATGTGGCCAGAAACTCGTCTGGTTGTGGCCGACTGGCAGAAACTGGTCAGCATAGCACTAGGAGTTGGACTGCTATTCAGGGGGCATCCCTAAGATGCCCTCTGGGTGCATTTTACAATAAATCCCACACTGGCATCAGTGTACATTTATTGTGCTGAGGGGTTTGATACCAAACTTCCCAGATTTCAGTGTAGCCATTATGGAGCTGTGGAGTTCGTGTTTGACAAACTTCCAGACCATATACTCTTATGGCTACCCTGCACTTGCAATGTCCAAGGTTTTGCTTAGACACTGTAGGGGCATAGTGCTCATGCACCTATGCCCTCACCTGTGGTATAGTGCACCCTGCCTTAGGGCTGTAATGCCTACTAGAGAGGTGACTTACCTATGCCACAGGCAGTGGGTTGAGGGCATGGCACTCTGAGGGGAGTGCCATGTCGACGTAGTCATTTTCTCCACACCAGCACACACAAGCTGTGAGGCAGTGTGCATGTGCTGAGTGAGGGGTCCCTTGGGTGGCATAAGACATGCTGCAGCCCTTAGAGACCTTCCCTAGCATCAGGACCCTTGGTACCAGGGGTACCAGTTACAAGGGACTTATCTGTATACCAGGGCTGTCCCAATTGTGGAAACAAAGGTGCAGTTTAGGGAAAGAACACTGGTGCTGGGGGCCTGGTTAGCAGGGTCCTAGCACACTTTCAGTCATAACTGGCATCAACAAAAGGCAAAAAGTCAGGGGGTAACCATGCCAAAAAGGCATTTCCTCACACTTATCTATTTTCTTAAGTTTTTTCTGCTATGCGATCCAGCTCTCTACTTAAATTAGCACTGACAGCGCTGGGAAGCCCGTCGGTTGGCCACGCACTGTATAAAATCAGGTGAATAGAAAGGTTACTAGGCTGCGAAATGCATCATGTGTGTAACTGTCCCCCGGTGTGGTCTGCTCTGCTGCCATTCACTCCTCCACCAACCACACTCCATTCTCCTGGCTGTGAAGGAGCAGCAGCAGCAGCATCGCTTCCCATCCACCTGCGCCAGACCAAAGACCTCATGACCTTCAGGAAACTTCTCAAGACCTGGCTGGTCGAGCAGTCGCGGGGTCTCTCCCTCTCTCTCTCCCTCTCTCAGCGCCTTGAGATCTTCACGGGTGAGTAGTGCGCTTTACACCGACCTCCCCCAGTTCTTCATGCTGGTTCTGGCCAGTCATTAATGGTTACTGTAGCTGCGCCGCAAAGTAATACAATTTGTAGTCTGGCACCCCAAGTCCATCTTCTCACAGCAGATGTTGCAGTGCACGCTGGGACACTCTATTGACCTCCCCGTCCCATATTAGTTCCCGGAGTAGGGTGCTTAGGGAGAAGAACTAGTTCCGTGGTATCCAGCCTGGGGTATTGGTGAAATCATATAAAAGTTGCAATAGTATGATCATCTTTGCCAGCGCTATCCTGGCGATGATGGGTAGTCTAAACGTTAGCCAGGCCATCACATTTCCTCTTAAGGTCTGCAGGGCACCCCCAGGGTTACCCTCTGTGGCATCCTTATCCGAGTGGTAGATCCTGACCCCCAGGTAGTGGAAACCCTGGGTTCCCATTGGATGTCGGTGAAGTGTATGACCTCGGTGGTTCCCATTGAGATACAGCCAGAGGACAGGCGCACGTCTTGCTCCAGTTCGTAAAAAGCCCAGCTACTTCTCCCCGTTCGGCCAGGACCAGCCCACAATATCCTGGTTCGGAGATCCCACAGGTGCAGCAGCTTGTGCTCTGCATACAGGGATACAACGTGTTCCCTCTTCTGCAGGCGTATGCCCTTCCCCCATCCTTCAGTGCTTAATATGTTGTCCAACGCAAGCAGCATCTGAGAGAGCGAGCAGCCTTGATGGGTTTCCCTGAATATTAGGAACGGGTCAGATGTGCAGCAGCCCACGCATACCCGTTCCTCCGCTTCTGCATAGAGAAGGGAGAGCCATTTACCCCACTGGGGTGTCGACTGCCGTGACTTGAGTTTCTAGAGCACTTGTCCTGCCTGGGACATCTTTATCCGCACTCCCGAGAAGCCAGTGCTGATCATCTGAGAAGTGCCTCCTTGTCGATGGATGCTTGCCAGGTGAACTTGCGCTAGGAAGCCCGAGTGCTGTGATGCTTGAGTGGCTGCTGCTAAGTAAGACTTGACAAATAGAGTTCAGCAGCACCAGGCCTGAAAAAGCAAGAAACTGCTTTGAAGATTTAGGTTTTAACCCTATATCAAAACGTTGAATCACCAAGCACCTTAGCACAAAGAAGGGCAGCAATTTGAGCCATGTTGTTTGCACCCAGTAAGAAGCATCCACAGAGTCGTATGGGGCTCCAAATCTCTTAGCCCCAGCTTCCGGGATCTACACTGCCTTCAGGGAACACTCGGCGCTGCCTTACCAGTGCCTGAAGCGAAGATGTGTGAAGACAGCGAGGTGCGACTGACTAGCCGGATTCAAACTGAGCTTCAGTAACCACGGAGTATCACTGGATTACATTTGGACAGATTTAATTCCCTGGTGACTATATATGTTATATTTTATACCCTATCGGCTATTAACAAACCAAGCAATGTCTTATTACTCTTCTTTATCTGATTAAATCATGATCACATTATCAAATGGCTAATGAAATTCTGCGCAGAGCATAATAAATAAAATAATGGGCATTGTTTGACGCGTGTTTTTATTACAAATGTGGAACACCAAAAAGCAGGGAATGCTTTAAAAACACGAAAAACAGCTCACGCTTTCAACATCATAAAGTGGAAATGTGCATTTGTTTTAGTTCCCATTAGTGTATGGGCATACCTGCTAAGCGATCTAAGGCACGTGGACCCTGCAGCCTTGTCTGACTTTTAGTCAACAGAGGTGTGCATTCTGGGACTCTACCATTAAAGGTATGCTTGAATCCCACCAAGTGTAATGCTTCGTCCCCAAAAAATCAGGACTTGCCATGTTATATCTGCATCCATTGTCCAGCGGCCTTACTGCATATCATCGCTTGTAATAAATTCAGATTCAATCTTGTGCCACTGAACTGTACCAAACCATGTGGTCCAATGATGCACAGCATACAGGTCCCTGCAGAGGTGCAGCGTTGCGCGTCCTGTCCCTTAGGCGCCATCACCCCGTCCTCATCTGCAGGCTCCCCCCCCCCCCCCAAGTGCTCCCTTAAGTATTAATTGCCCTGTTCCAGGATGCCCCGCTCCTGCACATCGTCCTCAGTATAATAACTTGTCCATTGCTCGTTTATAAACACTTCCTCTCGGTTCCCAAAATAGTATTTTGAGCAGCCTGAAGGTGTGCTTGGGCCAGTGCTTAATTTGTCAGAGGTGCCGGTGCTCAAAGCCCTTCTCTTAAACACGAGGCTGCTGTAATTAAATCTGCCAGCACTGAATACTGAGGCAGCGTAATCCTGAAGCCATCTCGGGCCTCTTCAATCCATTTACGGCCACCCCTGCCCCTTCAGCTCATCCTGCAATTTTCTACGACGCGTTTTCCCTTCCTCCGTCTTTCCCATGTGTCTTTTGCTCGCAGCAAATGCTTGAGGCATACGAATAAGCCCCGGCCCTCAAAAATAAGTGCCGGTGCTCAGCCCCGGAAACAACAAGCACAAATTAAGCACTGGCTTGGGCCCTGCACGATGACACGCAGCAGCGTTTACTAGCCATCAAGTGTCCTATGTAACGAAAACCGAGGCCTCATCCCAGCTTGTGCTTCAATGAAGGACCGTAGATTTAACAATGCGACGTTTTGCACGGGCTGTGTGTGAGCTCCGGAAGTGCTGAACATACCAAGTACCGCAGCATCCGTGCTTGTCTCACTTAATCAATGTCCCCGTCTAGTTACTCTTGGAATCCGTTATTGATCTGTAGTTTCATGAGGATTCACTTCCACGTTTCCTGTATTTGGTAAGTTGACCTGGGATCGTATTCAATTGACATGTTTAATAGTAAAAAAAAACTGTTCAGGCATAATGTTGTCTTCATCAGCCAGTGTTGTACCCTCGACTACGTGCAAACGTGCTGCTCGGCTCACCTTCAAGGTTTAAATGTTTGTTTTTAGAGATTTCTTTACTGTTCTTCATTGTTCACATGAAGTTGTAACTTGAAAGTTTGCTCTGTTATATTCTGTCTTTTGGGTATGTGAAGATGGCGGTCTCGCCCAGTACTGTGCATTTCTTTCAGCAACACTATTATTGGTTGACAAACATTCACTTGTGTCTCCTTGTTGTCGCGTCCTCTTCATTCGCTTTTACTTGTGTACTGTTTTACAGTTAACTCTGCTGTTTGCTGCATGGTGCATGAATTACATTGCCCTGGTAAGCTTTATTAACTAAAATGTATCTCGGGGGTGGAATCAATTGCGCACACTTTCTATAAAACAAGAATTGAAATCCTTTAAACACTGGCCTTTTCCTTAAAGTCACAAAACATGTCTGGTGAAGGGGACGCTGTAAATCTGCCTCATCTGAAGCGAGAGAGCCAAACTGCCTTAAAATAGCACCATTGCAGAGCTAGTGTTTTTAAAGGGAAAATCTTCAATTTCATGCGCCCTAAAAAAATACTTTTCTGGCAGAATAGAGATGAGGGTCTTTCAGGATTCAACACATGTGATGTTAGCGAGCATTGGCCCTACCACACGTTACACAGTAATTATTTTACTACACTTTACATATTCGTTATTTCATAAATTGGTAAAGTATTTTAAAGCTACCAACATCCACGAGGCACAATAGTTCCTCAACATTTGACGGTCCTAATGCTTTACTTGCATCTCGGATATCAAACCCTGGTGCACCTTCCTGATGATGTAAACCAGTGATACTCGAAGTGCGGCCCTCCTGACCTTTACGTGCGGCCCTCCTGACCTTTACGTGCGGCCCTCCTGACCTTTACGTGCGGCCCTCCTGACCTTTACGTGCGGCCCTCCTGACCTTTACGTGCGGCGCCCTGCTCAACACCAGGACTGGGCTGCTGTTTACTCACCTCTGCACAATGATTACAAATATGTTAAATAAAAGGAAACCCTTTATTTAAATGATAATTGGAGGCAAAAAAGGAAGTAACTAGGTTGTCCTGCACCTTTAGGAAAGCCGTCATTTTTAAAGACATACTGCAGCAAAATTGTATAAATATAATAAATTCTCTTAAAAAATCAAAACTGTATTTCATTAACATACAGAGTCATTTCAACTTAATACATTAGATTATATCAGTGCATTGAGAAGTATTTTCTTTTAAAGTGATGGTTTTCAATCATAAATCCAGAAACATTTACCAACCCCCCCCCCCCAATCCTGAAAACCATGCCAATAGTGAACTAAGAGGCAAGTCAGTTGTTATGGGCACTCTCCATGGGTGGCCTGGGTTCTTGTTACACATGAACAGTATAGTTTATTAAATTAATCACAGGAGGAGGTTTTGCACAGCACACATCCTGAAGTCATGTATTTTGAGGTTCTCTTATATGCACTAATGAAGAAAAAGGAGGGAAAGTGAAATAAAAGAATTGCCTAGGATCACACATTTTGCTAAAGTGGGGAAGCTAGGATTCATTGCAGGTTTTCTGGTTTCACATTATGCAGTTCAGCCACCATACTGCACCCTCCACCCCCCACCTAACATCAATGCGGCCCTCGGTCACATCACAAACCAAACTTTGTGGCCCCCGGTAAAATGTTTGGGAGTACCCATGATGTAAACAGAATTACCCCTTCTAAAACTGAATGCCTGTCTTCAATCTGGATTGCTGCCTATAAAGGCGGTAAGTGGGCATTGTATCCAGAATCTATATCGCGCAGCAACAGCTGAAAGCCACCATAGTGCTGTACCAGAGTCCAAGGCAAAGGCAGTCAATTGGTGATAGTTAACTGGCTTCTAAAAGTGAAAGTTGACAGTCACTGCATCATGGTGTAGTGTTTAAAGAGCTGTGTGTTCAGCTCTTTTCTAAATTTGAGTAGTATTTAATCTTTCTTACTCCACTAATTCACAAGAACTTGGAAACCTCTTGCAGTATACTTTGTACCAAAACATAAGGTGCTCCCATTTACTTAGCACAACTCCTTTGGCCTTCAGAAAAACCTGCATCCTGCTGAGCCAAGCTGTTATGACATTTTTACAGCTGCATGCTTATGTCCTCTCCTATTGCTGTTTCTCAGCTTCAGATGGATCTTAAAGTTTCCATCATAGGTCTTTTGTAGATGTACATGTTGGAAGCTCTCCTGCCATTGTGGGGTCTGGAATGACAAAACCACAATTTATAAGTCCTTTGTTTCCAAGCTCAAGTGTGCCTGCCTTTCATAAAGCTTTTAGTGGACTAGGACAGTGATTCAGAGACTCACTTTTCTCCCCATCAGGGTTGAAGGTGTTTGAGGGAGCTCCAGTAAGTAGAACGTTCACCCTGTAAAGATTTACATTTAGGGAAAGATAATTCAGAATATTGGCGCCGACTGGAGAAAGCCAGGCTATGGTTAGTCTAGACTTGGGCTAGGCTGTATGAGAATGACTCTCCAGGGTGGCAGTGGGTTTAGTAATGGGAAATGACCTGTTTAAGTTCTGTCCAACCTGCAACACTTATGACTCAGGAAATTACCATCATCAGTCTGCAGTTTGCCTAAAGTGAAGCTTTAGTGTTGTGTGTGTAACTTTTGGTGTAAAACGAATAATAGGCTCTGTATTGAGTGTCTCTGGGCACACAAATGTTAGATCTGGATGACTACCGAGAACCATCCAAGAGCCTCAAAGAAGAGTTTGAGGATGGCCCAAAGGGAGCAGGGAAGATTTATATGTGGAACTTTCCATATAAATCAATGTGGAAAAGAGGTTTAGAGACTGTCACAGCTAGAACTCTTTCAGAGGCCTGGTCCTTCACCCAATAGTGATAGGATAGGCTAGCACATATTGTACACTCTCCAATTTGGTATGGTGGCCCCGCACCAGACTTTAATTTAAAAATGTGAAACTTGCGTGGGCAATTGATTCCACTGCCGTTTGTGTCCGTGTGGGTGCACGTCAGGATCTTGCATGTTCATTTATGTTCACCAATAACAAATTTGGGATCGCTTTCATTTATTCGTTAAGTTGGAGACCATGTTTTAATTAATCCATAATAACATGAATCCACCTTTTTTTCATTTTTCAGTTCGGGTTTCCTGTAGAACCCTTCCTTTGGAAATGAGTGTTCCCACATTGGCTTGTTGTGCCCCCACTCCATTATGCTGCCTGCCTCTCTTGCCCACCTCCCCTGCCCTGTGTTCATTATTTGTAGATCACGGGGCATCAGAAATGGCTGTTCCTTGGTGAAGAAGCGAGCAGTAACCCATGTGGAACTGACGAGAGTGGCTAAACATACGTTTGTTTTAGCATGTTTTTCCCCACAGGAGTAGTATGCTCTTAGCCAGTTACCACCGTTAGCCTGAAAGAGGTGCTGGTATGTGTTTCACTGCTGCATGTTGTCGGCTTCTTCATTCCATGGATTGAGTACATTTCACACAGCTGTAATCATTAGAGCTCCTTACCTGTTGAAGACTGATATAAAAAGGTTTTCTTTTTTTTTTTTTTTTTTTTCTTTTAACAAACAAAAAGATTGTGAACAAGGTTTTAAAATTGTGCTAAGAACTGTTGTCAGAAAACCGTGGATTAACTTCCCATATCATGACTTTATAATGGAAACGTGTTCCTGTGAAGAACTGAGTATAGACATTTTTTTACTGCTGACCGGACATTTACTGTGTTTGTACAGTTTCTTTTCCTCTTTTTTTCTTACCCCAATATTTTTGTATTTTTATAAAATTGTTTTAGGGCGATACAAGAAAGTGTTACAGCAAGATGTGTAGAAATAAACATGTCACGCTAGTTATACATTTTTAAGACGTTTCAGACCTTTTTTTCTTTATGCATGCCATATGAGTAATCCTTTGCCTTTCTTGCAAGAATCCTGGTAAAGGTAAAACTGTGCTTCTTACATCTCCTCATTCTTGATGTGAGTGTTCTTCGCGTTTTCAGATGATGCCCTGTTGGTAACTTTACATTTTTTTTGCATTTTCTTTTCAGTACTCCGTGGCTGTGCACTGAATAAATAGCTCCTTTGGTACAGTGTGATGGGACAGACCTTCATGTAATGCTAGCTTGTGGGAGGTTGATATTCACAGCCTGCTGCCGATGGCATAGCCTTGGGCTTAGAACAGTCAACCCTGTGCCAACATTCTCTCTACTGGGCTTGATATGCTTGTTAGTAGGATGCTTAAATAAAGCGGTGTAGTCAGATGGTTATACTCACTTTGAAAACCTGTATACAGAAGCTACTCTCCATCACGGGCACTGCAAAACTGAAGGTCCTTGCTTTTCAAGCGACTGTGTTACATAGATTACAGTATTTGTAAGAGAAGTAATGTGAAAAGTAGTGTTGTGTGCATTATTTGCTAGCTAAATGTTAATGGATCTTCAAGGTATTTATATAAGCATTTTAAGACAGCTTGGCCCTAGTGAAATTATGGGTTAGGCTACAGCCCCCCTCCACCCCCCTTCCTTCATATGCAACATGTTTTTCAGTCCAGACTTGTAGGCGCAATGCTTGATTTAAAAAAAAAAAAAAGTGGAGTTTTCAAGTAGGATTATTGTTTTCTGTTCTCTGCAGTACTGATCATCTGTTGTACACTGATGCAAATAAATTACATTGTGGCAAAAGAACAGTGGCACAAAATCAACCTGGCATTGGAGGTTGTCCGAGCTCAAACTCCTATCTCACAAACGATGCAGGCTAATTTAGATGAAGGAGGTCTTGTGTGAACACCTCTGTACAGTCACTTTCAGATGAAGGCTTTTAATACTTCAGCTATTTTCGTATTTCCTTGACACTTTAAATCTACTAGAGTTGGAGATAATTTCCGGGAAAATAACAGTGGCTTTGAGTCCTTTGCAGGTTGCACCAAGAAAATAAAACTCAACCTTAAATGTTTCCACCAACCCATATATTTTAGGATTAAGAACTGAAATGTCGACTAGTTCACGAAGACCAGTATCGACACACTTTATGCTTGGCGGCAACCTCAGTGGGTGTTTGAAAAGCTGAAAGAACGTTTACATTAATAATGCATCAAAATATATGTTGTTTTAATAATATTACTTTAGAAAAATAATTTTTAGTACTTTAGTAAGTACATCGCCTTGGAGGCTGATCTCCATCAGACTTGCTATATAAGTTAACCATTCTTTCCAGACCTCCTGACAAAGACCCACTGACCAGCAAAGAGTGACCTCACAGACCGGTGTTACCTTGCTGAGGGCATTTCCTTTTAGTCCATTGGTACACTACCGGCCTACTCGAGCACATTGTGAAGATGAGCAGTCTCTTCGTCCATAACGCTCAAGCACTAAAATTGGTTTTAAAAGCAAATTGTTAATATCACATTGTCCTTTTTTATGTAAGCTGCTATTCTTATGTAAGCTAGTTTTTCACATCACAGTGCACACCCTGTTCATTGAGGGTTAGAACTAGTCATGCTGTTAATCTGGGGAGCTTTCATCTTACCTGTGTATATATATTTTTTTTTTTAAAGGGCAGGGGAACGTGGTTGTCAGATGACAGGCCTACTAGACATCTCCTGCATTAATACAATCTACATTATTGTTTTGTATGTTGTGGGACGTGTATTTTATATGCCATTTTCCCCAGTTGTTCTGTGCTTGCCCCATTGCTCCCCACTGCTCAAGGTGTATCTGGGTTGTGACAATAGTGCAGGTGGTTCTCACATAAAACTCAAGGTTGCTGGAGATGTTAAATGCACACTACCAGCCCGACTACTCTAGTTCATTGAGGAAAAAGGGGATCATACGAGAGGAAATGTAGACCTTTTCAACCTATGACCACAAAGAAGTACAAACTCAACACAGTGGGACTCCTGTGGGTATATTTATCTATTTATTCTGAGATGTTATACAGCATGTTTAAGTCATGAATGGCCATCTAAGCTCTTTACAAAGAGGAAGGAACAGTGCATTCAAGATTAAGAAGTATGATACACATTGCATAGTACAATTATACGCCCTTATAGATACATAGATGTGGGAGAACACCACAGCTTCCAGAACGCAAAAAGATAAATGATGATTTAAAAAAAAATCTTCGTTTTACTTTTGACCAAAGCAGGGGAGGGGATGCAAGACCCTAAGTCACAGCTGAAAAATGGTTGGTTGATCCTGATTTTTTTTGTTTTTTTTTGTTAAACAGAAGATTAACCCCATAGTGCGTAGACACTGAGGTTATCCGATACCTTCCGTTTCCCTTACAGAAAAAATGGTCTTTCTCAGCAGATACTTTTGTGGACTAAGCAGGCTGGTTTCTGTATGCACGCCCCTCAACGGGAAGCCAACTTAAAGTTCTTTGCATGGATGTAGGATTACTTTCTTACCCAGCAATGCAGTCCGTTTTAGATATGGATTGAAATCAACTCTGAAAGTCCTATTTTTAATCAATTTTAGTCTTTAACGCATATTAATACGCATGCACTGATTATCCATCTTTCCTACAATCATCTAAGGGCAGTGTTTCCAAATTCTGTAACCCATTCTTCCTCTGAGTCGATAATATTTTTTTAATATTAAATTTGTGCTTCCTACATTAGCCCATAATTAAACAGTTGTTGCTTAATTTATGGAACGTGTTGTTTTCTCCTCAGGAATACTGGTTTTTCCATAACTTGTAAAAACAGGGAATGAACGCTTTCTCTCATATTTAAAAATATTGTTGTTTCTGCTGGCTTACTATCTTGATTTTTTTTCCCCCCATAAATTGTGAATCATCGGTGCAAATAGCCAGTACTTTGATTTTGCCTTATTTTAATGGGCAATGCTTGGACAGTCTGCTTTCACTTACTGCTTTTCTGATTTTTGTTTTTTTGTTTTGTTGATGCTCTAGTGAAGCAAAGCTATTAAAACATTTCAAAATATTCCAACTTGTGTGGTTTCCTGACACGTCCTGCAGCCTATGTCATTGTATTAAAGTAATGTGTGGCTTTGTGTGTCATCTTGTTTGCTGTTGTCACTGTGGTCTTTTCTTTTACTTCATGCTGCTTTCTCCTTTTGATAATGTCATGTTTTCTTTCTTTCTTTCTCTCTAGCTTCTTTTAATCTGTCCCCACCAGCAGTACTGTGTCTGAAGGAGAAGACTGCCAGTTGTAGAAGAGTTAGGGAATCCTATTTTGTTTCTGGGAACATCTTCAGTGTTAATGTTTTGGAGAGAAGTTGTTGTGTGACTTGCATGGTATTTTAAATCGAGATGTCTAGTACCTTTTCATAATTAGCCACACAAACACCTCTTCCGCCCCATTTCTGACCCCACGTTTGTACAGTATGCAGAAGTAACATTTTAGCTCCAAAATGAGACTCCATAAGTTTTGTTTTTTAAACTTTGAGTGAGTGTTCCCTTTCTCACTAATCAGATTGCCAAATAAATGTTGTGTGGGGATGGGGAGAATTTCTAGGTGTCCAGTGCAGTATTAAGAGTACTTGTACCAGTTATTTATTATTAGATTTTAAAAATATGAACAATACATACATGGTTTAGTTGATCCTATTTTCGGCATCCGGTTTCATACATTAAAGAATGAATGAAAATACCACATAAATGCTCATAATACATAATTAGGGATAGTTTTAATCCTAAAATGCAAAGCAGTTTTATTCTCAAGGCATCTCTTGGTTCTAAAATAGGCCCCAGCTATGATTACAACTCCCAAAAGCCATAAAGCTAGCTTAAGAGCCTATTATAAAGCCTATAAAATACCATGTAAGTGGTGTGGTGTCCCTTTTAATACATTTTAAGACTGTTAAAACTTTTTTTGCTTGTCCTGTTCTAACTTGAACATTCACTGCATGTTTTCCAAACTTTGTATGTTCTTCTTTCTTTATTTCGTCCCTTTTTACAAATGTATGGATGAGGATGCTGAATATATATTTACATGACGAACGTGAAAGAACTAGCACTGTCTACCTTACTGCCTTTCTGTACATTTTCAATAAAACCAGTAAAAATCCAGGTCTTGTCTCTGACGTGTAATAGGCAGTCCTTGGGCTCCTCTTCTATTCGGTGTCAAACATGAATCACTGCCAACTGGAACATAACATCTTCGAACCGGTACAGCTTAAACGTTTTGAACTTTGTAACACATTTTATTCTCATGTAGTGTCAGATTTTCTTTCCCTCTTTTTCTGTGAATTATCTCCCTTAAATGGACAGTCTTCCAAACTTAGATGTTATGAACAATTTAGGCTTTTTAGATGTTCTTAGGTGTTAGGAACAACTTAGGCTATTTAGAAGTTCTGCCTAGTTAATAGTGCTTATTAATTCAATGCCCATGTTGAGACTGATTGAAGTTTAAAAGTTGTGTTGGGTCTGATGGCACTATTCATTGCAATAAAGCAGCCATGCTCTAGGTGGATTTAGTGTGGGGTATCGCCCATGGAGCAGCAGAGACGTTAGTGGTGGCACAAGCAAAGTCTTTGCCTGGGCAGGCCCTCGGTTGCAATGAAATATTACAACAGATTCATCTGCGACTGGATGGGGAGATGTACAAGACAGATTTAACAGTGGTCAGTGAAGGCAGCTTAGTAACATCTGTAGGAGCTCACAGCAGTAACTACTGTTTTGAAGACTTTTCAGAAGGGATTAGAGAATGAAGTGGTCTTAATACACAAACAAAATGAAAACGATATTATATATAAGATGCATTTATTGCATTGATCTAGTAGAACATCTGCTGAGGGTGGACAAAGACCTTGCAGACCTGTTGAGCCTAAATCGGCATATCAATGAAACATAAAAATTAAGTGTTCTCAGCAAACCTTTGTAAGTAGGGACACCCCACAAAGAAGTTTTTATTGTAACACAAATGAACTTATGCCTTGAGTTACCCAGTGAAAGAGTCATTGGGCATGGTGTGTGGCTACAATATTTCAGGCCTTTCCACCCTTTATAACTTCATTATGTCAAAAGCGCGTTGTTCCTGTGATTTAGTTCCAACAGAAGGGATTAACATGGCTCAGTCATTAAATCTTATAGCAGGTTTCTAAATAAGACCGACTTGCTAACCCAACTTGAAGGGAAACCCTTACAACCAAATCCACATTCAGTGAATTTCACGATATTGTACATGATATCCCAACTGTAGGAGGCGGGCTCAGTATATGGTGTACATCTATAGGTGCGGCACCCTGTACTGAGTCCAGGTAACCGTTTGTGATGGTTTAAGAGGTTCTAGATAACCAGAGCTGGCAAAGAGCAGCTAAGGCTTATCCACGAGGGTACAAAGCAGTTGCAAATACCCCACAGATCAGTCAGTGATGTACACACAGAAAAGAACCACACCAATGTTGGATTAATAATGTATTGTTCGGTGGCATGTGTAGCTGCAGATACACATGCTGTGCATAGTCCGCCGTCTGGTGTTGGGTCGGAGTGTTACAAGTTGTTTTTCTTCGAAGAAGTCTTTTCGAGTCACGAGACCGAGGGACTCCTCCTACTTTGGTTCCATTGCGCATGGGCGTTGACTCCATGTTAGATTGTTTTTTTTCCGCCATCGGGTTCGGACGTGTACCTTTTCGCTCCGTGTTTCGGGTCGGAAAGTTAGTCAGAATCAACGGAAAATTCGTCGGTATTGTTTCGTTCGGTATCGGGTTAGATTGGAATCGACACCGAATCTTGAAGAGCTCCGGTAGCCCTTCGGGGTAATTTCGATCCCCCGTCGGGGCCTGGTCGGCCCGACCGCGTGCAACATCGAGACTGATGGAACAGACCCCGTTCCGATTCTGTCCTAAATGCCACAGTAAATATCCCTATACAGACCAACATTTGGTCTGTAACTTGTGCCTGTCACCCGAGCACAAAGAAGAAACGTGTGAGGCCTGTCGAGCGTTTCGGTCGAGAAAAACGCTCCGAGACCGAAGAGCCAGAAGGTTGCAGATGGCGTCTACGCCGACAGGACTGCAACGGTTCGAGGAAGAGGGAGAAGAAGAAACATTCTCCATCCACGAATCTGATTCCGAAGAATTCGACGTCGAAGAAACCGTGAGTAAGACGTCGAAACAAGCATCACACAGAAAAACAGACAAAGCCCAGGGGACGCCACTGCCGACAGGCCATGGCTCAACCCATAAAGTAGGTGACCGCCCATCGGCACCAAAAAAGGGCGAGCTGGTGCCGAGATCGTCCAACTCAGGTCGAGACACAGGCACGCAGCAATCTCGGGACCGAGATACTGCCGCAGAAAAGGGTCGACACCGAGACAGCGGCACCGAAGCTGCTCGGCACAGGGATAGCGGCACCGAAGATGGTCGACGCCAAGAAGGTACGACACCGAAAAAGAGGAAAATCTCTTCGGAGCTGAAAACAACAAAAGACACGGTTTCGGTGCCAAAACCCCCAGCAACCGAACCGAAAGCCAGTTCCTACTCAGAGGAACAATCACTGTCCTCCCAACTTCAAAAACACAGGTTTGAGGAGGAATTACAAACAACAGCTGTAGATCACACGCAAAAGCGGATCTTTATACAAAGTGGTACAGGGAAGATCAGCACCCTTCCCCCAATCGGAAGAAAAAGGAAACTAGATTTCCAACAACAAGAAAAAACACCACAAGCAAAAGTGGTGAAGAAGGTAACTCCACCACCGGCAACTCCTATATCACCGGCACAGACTCCGTCACAATCACCAGCTCATACCACCATGAGCCAAGATGACAAGGACGCATGGGATCTCTATGACGCCCCAGTATCGGACAATAGCCCTGAGTCGTACCCCACTAAGCCCTCACCACCTGAGGACAGTACAGCGTATGCTCAGGTGGTAGCTAGGGCAGCAGAGTTTCATAACGTATCGCTACATTCAGAGCCTATCGAGGATGACTTCCTTTTTAACACCCTGTCCTCCACCCATAGCAATTATCAAAGCCTTCCTATGCTCCCTGGAATGGTAAGGCACGCTAAACAAATCTTTAAGGAGCCAGTTAAAAGCAGAGCAATAACCCCAAGGGTGGAGAAGAAATACAAGGCACCACCCACAGACCCTGCTTTTATTACATCACAACTGACACCAGATTCAGTTGTCGTAGGAGCAGCTCGTAAAAGAGCCAACTCGCACACATCAGGCGACGCACCACCTCCAGACAAGGAGAGCCGAAAGTTTGATGCAGCTGGGAAAAGGGTTGCAGTACAAGCTGCAAATCAGTGGCGCATCGCCAACTCGCAGGCACTCCTAGCGCGATATGACAGAGCCCATTGGGACGAAATGCAGCATCTCATCGAGCACCTCCCCAAAGAATTCCAAAAACGGCCAAAACAAGTGGTTGAAGAGGGACAAAACATATCCAACAACCAAATCCGTTCTTCTATGGATGCAGCAGATACAGCTGCAAGAAGTATAAATACTGCTGTAACGATAAGGAGGCACGCATGGCTGCGCACATCCGGCTTCAAACCTGAGATACAACAGGCAGTGCTCAATATGCCGTTCAATGAACAACAATTGTTTGGACCAGAAGTGGACACTGCAATTGAAAAATTAAAGAAAGACACTGACACAGCTAAAGCCATGGGCGCACTCTATTCCCCGCAGGGCAGAGGCACATTTGGCACATTTCGCAAAACTACTTTCAGAGGAGGGTTTCGAGGTCAAGCCACACAAGCAAGCACCTCACAAACAACACCGTCTACCTACCAGGGACAGTATCAAAGGGGAGGCTTTCGAGGCCAATACAAAGGGGGCCAATTCCCAAGAAACCGGGGAAAATTTCAAGGGCCCAAAACCCCTCAAAACAAGCAGTGACTCACAAGTCACTCAACCCCTTCACACAACACCAGTGGGGGGAAGACTAAGCCAGTTCTACAAATCTTGGGAGGAGATAACAACAGACACTTGGGTCTTAGCAATTATCCAACATGGTTATTGCATAGAATTTCTCCAACTCCCTCCAAACGTCCCACCGAAAAAACACAAGATGTCCAAACAGCATATAGACCTTCTAGGACTAGAAGTTCAAGCATTACTGCAAAAAGACGCAATAGAATTAGTACCAAAAACACAAAAGAACACAGGAGTTTACTCACTGTACTTTCTAATACCGAAAAAGGACAAAAGTCTGAGACCAATATTGGATCTCAGAACACTAAACACCTACATCAAATCAGACCACTTTCACATGGTCACGTTACAAGACGTAATACCACTACTGAAACAGCAAGACTACATGACAACGTTAGATCTAAAAGACGCGTATTTCCATATACCGATACATCCCTCGCACAGGAAATACCTAAGGTTCGTATTCGAAGGAATACATTACCAATTCAAAGTGTTGCCATTCGGAATAACGACAGCACCAAGAGTCTTTACAAAATGTCTAGCAGTAGTAGCTGCACATATCAGGAGGCAGCAAATACACGTGTTCCCGTACCTAGACGATTGGTTAATCAAAACCAACTCGCTAACAAAGTGTTTACACCACACAGATTATGTTATACAAACCCTTTTCAAACTGGGTTTCTCCATCAACTATGCAAAGTCACACCTTTTGCCGTGTCAAACACAGCAATACTTAGGAGCGACAATCAACACAACAAAAGGGATAGCCACTCTAAGTCCACAAAGGGTTCAAAATTTTCACAAGGTGATACAAGCTATGTATCCAACACAAAAGATACACGCAAAGATGGTCTTAAAACTCCTAGGCATGATGTCCTCATGCATAGCCATTGTCCCAAACGCAAGATTGCACATGCGGCCCTTACAACAGTGCCTAGCATCACAATGGTCACATGCACAGGGTCACCTTCTAGATCTGGTGTTGATAGACCGCCAAACATACATCTCGCTTCTATGGTGGAACAGTACAAATTTAAACGAAGGGCGGCCTTTCCCAAGACCCAGTGCCACAATACGTGATAACAACAGATGCTTCCATGACAGGGTGGAGAGCACACCTCAATCAACACAGCATCCAAGGACAATGGGACGTACATCAAAGAAAGTTTCATATAAATCACCTAGAATTGTTAGCAGTATTTCTAGCGTTGAAAGCATTCCAACCAATGATAACCCACAAATACATTCTTGTCAAAACAGACAACATGACGACAATGTATTATTTAAACAAATGGGGGAACACACTCGACACAGTTGTGTCTCCTCACACAAAAAATATGGCATTGGGCAATTCACAACCATATTCGCCTAATAGCACAGTTTATTCCAGGGATCCAGAACCAGCTAGCAGACAATCTCTCTCGGGATCACCAACAGGTCCACGAATGGGAAATTCACCCCCAAATCCTGAACACTTACTTCCAAATTTGGGGAACACCTCAAATAGATCTATTTGCAACAAAAGAAAACGCAAAATGCCAAAACTTCGCATCCAGGTACCCACACCGGCAATCTCAAGGCAATGCTCTATGGATGAATTGGTCAGGGATATTTGCGTACGCTTTTCCCCCTCCCCCTCTCCCTCTCCTTCCATATCTAGTAAACAGATTGAGTCAAAACAAACTCAAACTTATACTAATAGCACCAACATGGGCAAGACAACCTTGGTATACCACAATACTAGACCTGTCCGTAGTACCTCATGTCAAACTACCCAACAGGCCAGATCTGTTAACACAACACAAACAACAGATTAGGCATCCAAACCCAGCATCGCTGAATCTAGCAATTTGGCTCCTGAAATCCTAGAATTTGGACACTTGAACCTCACACAAGACTGTATGGAGGTCATAAAACAAGTTAGAAGGCCATCCACTAGACACTGCTATGCAAGTAAATGGAAAAGATTTGTTTGTTACTGCCATAATAATCAAGTCCAACCATTGCATGCATCTCCAAAAGATGTAGTAGGATATTTACTACATCTACAAAAAACAAATCTAGCTTTTAATTCCATAAAAATACATCTCGCAGCAATATCTGCTTACCTGCAGATTACTCATTCAACTTCCCTATTTAGAATACCGGTCATTAAAGCGTTTATGGAAGGCCTAAAGAGAATAATACCACCAAGGACAACACCTGTTCCTTCATGGAACCTCAACATTGTCTTGACAAGGCTCATGGGTCCACCTTTCGAACCCATGCATTCTTGTGAAATGCAATACTTAACGTGGAAAGTTGCATTTCTCATTGCCATTACATCTCTAAGAAGAGTAAGTGAAATTCAGGCATTTACTATACAAGCACCATTTATTCAAATACACAAAAATAAGGTAGTTCTAAGAACCAACCCAAAATTCTTACCAAAGGTCATCTCACCGTTCCCCTTAAATCAAACAGTAGAATTGCCAGTGTTCTTTCCACAGCCAGACTCAATAGCTGAAAGAGCACTACATACATTAGACATCAAAAGAGCACTAATGTACTACATTGACAGAACAAAACTAATTAGGAAAACAAAACAACTATTTATTGCATTTCAAAAACCTCATACAGGAAATCCAATATCAAAACAAGGTATAGCTAGATGGATAGTTAGGTGCATCCAAACCTGCTATCTTAAAGCAAAGAGACAGCTGCCTATTACACCAAAGGCACACTCAACCAGAAAGAAAGGTGCTACCATGGCCTTTCTAGGAAATATTCCAATGAACGAAATATGTAAGGCAGCAACATGGTCTACGCCTCACACATTTACTAAGCACTACTGTGTAGACGTGTTATCTGCACAACAAGCCACAGTAGGTCAAGCTGTACTAAGAACTTTATTTCAAACTACTTCCACTCCTACAGGCTGAACCACCGCTTTTGGGGAGATAACTGCTTACTAGTCTATGCACAGCATGTGTATCTGCAGCTACACATGCCACCGAACGGAAAATGTCACTTACCCAGTGTACATCTGTTCGTGGCATTAGTCGCTGCAGATTCACATGCGCCCACCCGCCTCCCCAGGAGCCTGTAGCCGTTTGGAAGTAATCTTCAACATTTGTACATTTGTAAATATATTACTTTAACCTTCATTTTGTACATACTTAGTCATTCCATTGCATGGGCACTATTACTAACATACACAACTCCTACCTCACCCTCTGCGGGGAAAACAATCTAACATGGAGTTGACGCCCATGCGCAATGGAACCAAAGTAGGAGGAGTCCCTCGGTCTCGTGACTCGAAAAGACTTCTTCGAAGAAAAACAACTTGTAACACTCCGACCCAACACCAGACGGCGGACTATGCACAGCATGTGAATCTGCAGCGACTAATGCCACGAACAGATGTACACTGGGTAAGTGACATTTTCCATTTATTACAACACAAACACTAATCTAACTATGGTATAATCTCCTAAACGGAGCTATGAACATACAAAATATACTCAGAAACAGGTAAGTAAAAGCATCAAGTTGCATTGGCCCAGGGGGTTTGGGGGTGGGGGGTGTTACCGTGTACTAAAAAAATGGAATGTGAAAATCACTACCAACCCAGACTAACACCCAAGGATTCTTACCATTGGTGTCTTAGTGCTTCCCCAGCCGTAAGTAGCTAGAATGCCCCAGGTTCCTGTGTGCAGAGTTGTAACCCCAGGTCAGTGTCCATAGGATAACGTGGGGACGATGCAGCTGGAGTTTTTGAGTTTTAGGACCCTTCCCAGAGGAAACCCTTTGAGACAAGGGAGTTTTCAGAGTGCCCCCACCCATGGACCCCCAGAGGAGCGGAGCACTTACACCAGGGAGCCGAGGTGCATAGGGGTGAAGTTGTGGCGGAACTTCCTATTGAAGTTAATAGGGGACCTCAGTTGTCCAGCTCTATTGTGACCCGTGGACCAGGTCGGTGGAACCCAGGTATGGATTCCTTAAGAAGAGGACCTAAGGAAACCGGGGACAGACTACAGTCCACCCAAAGGTATTAGGCAGCAGGCAATGCCCACTCTTGTTGGAGTGGCTTTTCTGTTGGCTGGTGGTTGAAGAAGTGCAGGTGTGGGGTCCGGGTGATGCAGAAAGATCTCCGGAGTCATCCATGTGTTGTCCCACACCGGTGGTCAGATTGCAATAGGGTCAGTGGTCCGCAGAACCACGAAGCCTTGGCAATTGTAAGAAAGCATTGCATGAGTGTTGCAGAATTTTGGGGACCAGCAAGGTCCCGGAGACTCTACCTTTGCAGGTAAGTCAAGGCCATCCTTCAGCAATCAGGAGAGCCAGAAGGGATCGTTGAAGCCCCAGCAGGACCCAATGGCAGCTGGCACAGTGAGTTGCAGGAAGGCCTCAGCAGCAACGAGGGGTGCATAAGCTGCAGGATTTGCAGAGAGGACTCTTGGTGCTGTGTAGTGCTAGAGGCTGGGGCTTTTGGAGCTTGGTGGTGTTCGGACTGAAGAGCCAACAAGCCTTGGCAACTGCAACATTCAGTACACAGGGGTTCCAGTCAAGCAGCTCTAGTGAGTAGGAGCCCTCCTACTAGATGCAGTCTTGTCTTGGGTCCTGGTGAAGTCCAGCAGCAGTTCCAGTGTCCAGGTTGCAGAAGTGTCTTCAGACAGTTGCAGAGACGAATCTAAAATCCCACCCTCAGGGGAGCCCTTAAGTAACCCAGGAAGGGGGTTAGACACTTACTGCAGTGGCCCACCTATTGGGGGGGGGGGGGGGGGATGTCAGGGACACCACCCAGATGGACTAACCAGTCAGATGCTCCTAGGAGCCTTTGCTAATCTTATTTCCAAGTTGGCAGCATCAAGTGGCCACCTGGCAGAGCTCTTGGTACCTCCCTAAGGGAGGAGCTGAATGGGGGGGGGCGGGGGGTCAGTCCCCTGCCCTTTGTGTGGCTTTGCACCAGAGCGGGATCCAGGGGCTCATGCACTGGAGTAAATCATTTATTCAAGGAGGGCACTAAATGTGCCCTTCAAAGCAGTCTGGTGGTACTTATAGGCACCCCGAACCCCAGCAACACCTATTTCTAAAGGAGAGGTGGAAACACCTCTCCTCTACAGGAAATGCTTTGTCCCACCTTCCCTTGCCCAAGTTGGCCTCTGCTGCAGGAGAGCAGAACAGTGCCCGGGGCAAGCAGCAGCACAGGCTGGCATGCAAAGCTGTACAGGCATACATGGGTGATTCCCCCTAGGGAACCCCCATAGTTCATGGTATCCTGCAACTAGCACTGGAATCGGTGTAGTTGCATGATTCCAACTTGTTTGATACCAAACATGCCTAGGTTCCGTGCAGCTATTGTCAGGCCTGTAGTCACAGTTTGCATGGGCTCCCATTGGTGTCACAATGTGTACTGCAGCCCATGGGGGAGAGAACACTGACACTGGGGTCCTGGTTAGCAGGATCCCAGTGTACTACAGTCTAAACATTGACAGGCAAAACAAAGTGGTGGTTACTGTCAGAAAGGTGCTACTTTCCTACATAACACCTACCCTCCAAAAAAAAAACACACACACCCCACCTTACCCAGGTGAGTCTTCATTTTCTAAGTGGAAATATCTGGAAAGTCCATCTGCCTTGCCATGGTTTCTCCAAGGTCTATGTTCCACTGAAAAGTCAATCCTCCTGTAGGGAAATGGGCCACCTCAAAAGTTTTGGATTTTCACCCTTCATCTGTTTGAGCCATAAAATGGGCTTGTGGTCTGTCTGAACAAAACATGCCTTAGCAAAGGCCTGCCTCTCAATGGCTGACCAACATGTTTCTCTAGGGGTCAACATCCTGCTAATAAAAGCTACTGGTTGATCCTGGACCTCTTCATTAAGTTGAGATAGTACTGTTCCTATTCCTATTTTTGAAGCATCTGTCTGAACAATGAATTGTTTTGAGTAGCCAGGGCTTTTAAGAATTGGAGCTGAGCACATGGCCTTTTTCCAGGGCTTCAAAAGCCTCTTTGACAGCTGACTGCCCAGTTTACCCTTTTATGCATTTTCTTAGAGGTGAGAATTCAGGAGTGTCACAATGGATCCATACCCTTTACAAATCTGTAATACCCAGTCAGGCCCAGAAAAGCTCTGACCTGAGTCCAAGTAGTGGGAGCAACCCAATCCACAATGGGTTGGATTTTGCTCTGTAAAGGTTGAACGGGGCCTCCACCTAACAGGAGGCCCAAGTAAGCACCTTTGCTCTGCCCTATCTGGCATTTGTTAGCTTTGATAGTGAGTCCTGCCTTTTTCAAGGCCTCAAGTACACTCCTGAGGTGGACGGGGTGATCCAGCCAGGTAGAGCTAAAGATCGTAGTATCATCTAGATATGCTGCATTAATCTTCCAGGGCTGCCCGAACTTGATTCACCAACCTCTGAAATGTGGCAGGAGCATTTTTCAAACCAAAGGGCATCACAGTAAACTGGAAGTACCCACCAGGAGTTGAAAATTCAGTTTTTGGTTTGGCAGCATCTTTGACCTGATCTGCCAATACGCTGCAGTCAAGTCAAAAGTGGTGAGATACTTGGCTGCAGCCAGAGTATCAACAAGTTCATCTATGTGCCCTGGGGATAGGATGGGCATCAGTCTGTGACCGCATTGAGACCTCTGTAGTCTACACAGACCCTCCTCTCTCTTTGTGCCCCGGGAGTAGGCTTGGGTCCATGAACTACAGGGCTAGCCCAAAGGCTATCTGAAGGCTTGATAACCGCCCCCCCCCCCCCCCCACTCTAGCATCTTATGGACGTCTGCCCTGATACAGTCTGACATGGTCAGACTGCCTGTAGATTTTGCTCTTGACAGGCAGACTATCACCTGTGTCCACATCATGGGCACACCAGGTGGTCTGACTGGGTGTCCAAGAAAAGAGTTCTGAGAACTAATTTGAGTACCTGTCTGCAGTCAGCTTGTTGTTGGTCAGTGAAGCCGTCAGCAGAGACTACACTATCTACTGAACCATCAACCGGGTTGTGAGAGAGATCAGGGAGAGGGTCACTCTCTTTTCCCTGTTCCTCATCAGTGGCCATGAGTAAGCTCCTGTCCGCCCTGCCAAAATAAGGTTTCAGGTGAATCACATGAAGCACCCTGTGGAGGCCTTTTTAAAGGGGCATGGTCCACCAAGTAGGTGACCTCACCTTTTCAACAATTGTGTGGGGTCCACTCCGCTTATCTTGGAGTGCTCTTGGGGCCACAGGCTCCAAAATCCATACCTTCTGCCCTGGCTGGTAAACAGTCAGAATGGCCTTCTGGTCATGCCATAACTTTTTGCTGTTCTTGGCTGGCCTCATAGTTTTTATTGGGCTTCATGTACTCAGCCACACATGAACGTAGGGACTAGTACATAATCTACAGTGTGCTGTGTGGGAGCTTTGAGAGGCTGCTCCCATCCCTCCTTCACGAGACCGAGGACCCTCTAACTGGATGGCCAAACAAGCTCAAATGGACTGTAGCCCACTCCCTTCTGTTGAACCTCTCTGTAGGCAAATAGAAGGCAAGATAGTAAGACATCACATCTCCTCAATTTTACAGAAATCCCATAATCATACCTTTGAGGGATTTGTTGAATCTTTCAACTAACCCATTTCCTTGTGGATGGTAGGGGGTGGTGAATTTATAAGTTACACCACACTCCTTCCACATTGTTTTCAGTTAGCCAGAAATGAAGTTTGCATCTCTGTCTGATATCACCTCTTAAAGGAAACCCACTCTGGAAAAGATTTCTAAGAGGGCTTTGGCTACTGCAGATGCTCTAGTGGTCCTAAAGGGAATAGCTTCTGGGTACCTGGTGGCATGGTTTGCAAACACCAGAATAAATCTGTTCCCTGAGGCTGTAGGAGGGTTTAGGTGACCGACCATGTCAAATCCTACCCTTTCAAAGGGAACCCCAACGAATGGTAGTGGACTTACGGAGGCCTTTGTGGTGCCACCTGAATTGGCACTGGCTTGGCAGGTGACACAGGAGCCAAAAAACGCCTTTGTGTCTTCAGATATGTGGGGCCAGTAAAAGTGTGGAACAAGTCTGTCCCAAGTCTTGCTTTGCCCAAGATGTCTTACAAGGGGAATGTCATGTGATAGGGTCAATAAGAACTTTCTAAATGTATGGGAAATGACCAACCTCCTGGTAGCACCATGTTTGGGGTCTCTAGCCTCAGAATAAAGGAGACAATCTTCCCAGTAAGCCCTATGGAGTCCAACAACATCCCCTGCCTTTTCTGCAGCAGCTTGCTGTCTGAGGCCTTCAAAAGAGGGGCAAGATTTCTGCTCCAGACTAAATTCTTTCCTGGAGGGTCTCCCTTACCCCAAAAGCTCTGCTGTCTTAGGCCCAAGCTCCTCTGGGGAAGTTCCTTCACAAGCAGCAAGATCATCTCCCTGCGGAGATTGATCCACACATGAAGTCTTGTGGGAGCATAACTTTTTACCCTTCCTACCTCTCTTAGGGGTTGTCTGGGCCATTGTTCCAGGCTCTACTGCTTCTTGTTCTCCCTGCTTCTTGACCTGTGCTCTAGTTGCTGTAAACACACTTGGGGACTATCCTTCTGAGATTCTTAGAGTCCCTGGAGTCTCTAGTGCTGCCACCATGGGGTTCTAACCCCACATTCTTCATTTCTCTCCACCTCTAGGGGGTTCCCTCGCAGGGGCCAACTGCTCCCTTTTCAACTTGAGCTGAGTGTTCTCAAGTTTGAGCAAGTGGAACCCCCTATCTAAAGCTAACCTACTTTGATTTGTTAGACTCGATTGACTCAGGAGTGGATACTGAGGAGAATGAGCATGAAGTTCAGTAGGGTCTATTCCTCCTCATAACCCTTTGTACCACCCCATGGGGAAAGAAAGTGGACCTACCTCTGTGGTGGCTCCCCCTCCTTATCAATACTTCCCCCGCCCCACCCCCCTATGGGCTTAGGGTTGTCCTCAAGGATCTCTTCTGATTCCTCTTTGACTTGTTCAGAGTGAGCTTGAAGGACCAGGTACTTCCTTCTCTAACTCTGGCTGGTCATCACTCACACATTAGTCTCCCTGCTGTTCCTGCCCTTCAGGATTCTGGAGGTCATACTGAATGAACATCTCTAGGAGATGAGGTTTAGTAGGATGACTACTTGTCTTCAGTTTCCTTGCTTTACGCAGTCTTAAGTTCTTGGAACTTAAGGCCACTGTACCTAGACTCCTGAGTCTGGTCAGCTCCCTCAACTGAAGACATGGTACTAGTGTCGTGTGTGTACACCTACCACCACCTTAGTGTTCTAAACTTTTTAAGATATTGGAGAAAAGGTTATGCTAGACACCTGCCAAACTATCCAAAAATATTTAGAAGAAATTACCAATTTCTCAAAAGTACACTATGTACCTAAGTCAGCAGTGGTTTCCGTGGAAACTCACCTATGACCAAATGGTAAAGCAATGCAAGTCTTTATCCCAACAGCTGCTTCCAATGTAGGAGGCTGGCTCAGCATATGGTGTACACCCTACAGGTGAGGCACCCTGTACTGAGTCCAGGCAATCCTTAGTGATACTGTAAGAAGTTCTAGATAACCAAAGCTCTCAGAGGGTAGCTGTGGAGAGCAGCCTAGGCTTATCCAGGAGGGTGTAAAGCAGTTGCAAATACCACACAGGTCAGTCAGTGTACACACAGGAAAGAACCACACCAGTGTTATCATAAATACAATTGTTTTTTTTAAACTGACATTAAACTAACTTTGGTATAATCTCCTAACCGGAGAGATGAACATAGAAACATATACTCGGAAACAAGTAAGTAAAAGGTGTGGGGGGCAAGGGGGGGGAATTAGGTAGGGAAAGGTAAGCTGGGAAGGAGACCTGTAGGAAGCAAAAGGTCAAACACAATATCAAGATATAATCACATTGACTTTCAAAAGACTATGGTTTTAAGAGCTCTTATACTGTAACCATGGATTACCTAAGAAGTGACCATAACTAGACCTCAACAAATCTAGGTACTGGAAAAGAATCAAGAATGGGTTAATACAATGTGTCATATGAGCTCTTCATGAAATATCATATAATGTCTAGAAAATACAAGAGCCTTCTAGAATAATGTTTCAGAACAAACATTGCATTTTAACATGAGGACAAAAAAGGCTATCTGAAACATTCCCTGGAAAACAATAGGAATTGAACTAGGGACTTAATATGCACACAGAATGTCACATTTTGCATTAGGCATCTTCACAGAAAATCCAAAAGCTCGGCATTAATGTGTGCACCGCAACAAACACAACACACCTAAGTTTTAGTTCCCAATAAATGATCGTGCACACTGTTGCCGATCTGAACGTCCAGTTTTATATACTGGGAGTGAATGTCACACAATGCCGATTTAAACAAGAATGTGTTAATGCCATGAAATGATCGCGCACACTGTTGCCGATCTGAACATCAAGTTTTACCTGTGGGAAAAGAATTGCGCACCCTGCCGATTCGAACAAGAATATGCAAATGCCATGAAATGATTGCACAAGCTTTTGCCGATCTGAATGCCAAGGTTTACATGAGAGCAATGAATTGCGCAAGTAGGCCCAAAACTCGAGAGTCTTTGAGAATGGGGTCTGGGGCTCAGCCCGACCTCCGCCTTACCGCCCTGCTCAAGGATCACCAATATAATGCGGGGCAGGCCTGGAACATCAAGGTAGGCCTCCAGAACAGGAGCTCAGGATGTTGTTGCTGCTGCTCTGCACCGGGACCTCTGAATAGTGAGCACGTGGAGCTGGGCTGGCTCCCTTATATAGTCTGGCGCAGCCCACAAACCACACCCAGTCATGCTGCAGGCAAAGCTTCTAGAAGGTCCTAGAAAGTGACCACACCCTAAAACTCAGCAAGCCTGCAGCAATACCTTGCAAATTAAGTTATTGCAAACATCATTAATGGTGTTTTTCAAGGTTAAAGTCTGCAATGCAAAAGGTTAACATATGCAAATAAACACAATGCGTGAATTATGCTCTTGCATAAAGGATAGGTTTTTGCCTTTTTGTCACCCATAGAGCGCGCACTGTCCTGATGTTGACAGTAAGTAGCTAGAATTCCCCAGGCACCCGTGTGCAGAGTTCTAACTTTCCTGTCGGACGGTGGTCGAAGAAGTGCACCTGTGGAGTCCAGGTGATACAGGAAGATCCTGGGAGTTGTCTATGAGCTGTTCCATGCTGGACGTCTGATTGCAGAGGGGGGTCAGTGGTCTGCAGAAACACCAGCAAGCCTTGGCAAATGCAAGAAAGCTTTGCACAGAGTGTTGCAGAAATGTGGGGACTAGCAAGGGCCAGGAGACTCTACCTTTGCAGGTAAGTCAGGGCCAGCCTGGTCATTGTAGCCCTCTGTTAGACGGTACAGGAAGCTGCAGGCAGACCGCAGCAGCCCAGCAAAGAGGGGTGCCCATGGCGCAGGAATTGCAGAGAGGACGTTTTTCTTCGAGCTGTGTAGTGCTGGAGGCTGGACCTTCTTGGAGCTAGGTCTTTGGACTGAAGAGCCAACACTCCTTGGCAAAGACAAACTGATACGGTGCACAGGGGTTCTAGCTGCGCAGCTCCAGTGAGAGACCTCAGACTTCATTCTGCCTTTCCATGCCTGAGTTAGGCTCATCAGCAGGAGGGCAGAACAGTGTCTGGTGTCTGCAGCAGCACGGGCTGGCATGCAGATCCTACAACGCTGTAAGAGTAGACCTGGGGAATCGCCTAGGAAACCCCCAGACTACAAAGTATCATACAATTAACACTGGAATGGGGGTAGTTACTTGATTCAAATGTGTTTGATACCAATCATGCCTAGGTTCTGTCAGTCATTATGTAGTTGGACATCTTGGGTTGACAAGTGTCCACTCCATATCTTAAATGACTTCACTGCACTTACGAAGCCCAGAAAAGGGAGTCTGGGGTTTGTAGGGGCACCTCTGCTCATGCAGGGGTGCTCTCACACTGGACCATGCACCATGCCTTTTGGCTGAAGGGCCTACCTTAGGGGTGACTTATTGGGTCAGAGTTCAGTGACCATGATGTAAGGTAACCTTATGTCTGGGGTGAAAGGTGCATGCACCATTTCACACAGGCTGCATTGGCAGGCCTGTAGTCACAGTTTGCATGGGCTGACATGGGTGGCACAATTCATGCTGCAGCCCATGGGGAAGGGTGGCACCAGTATGCCAATTGTGAGATGTAAAAGTTACATATCAACTAAATTTAGGCGAAAGAACACTGATACTGGGTTCCTGGTTAGCAGGTTCCCAGTGTACTACAGTCTAAACATACTGACAACAGGAATAAAGTGGGCATAGCTGTCAGAAAGGTGCTACTTACTCCAGTATCGGAACTTTCATGGATTCACATGCTTGAATCATTCCCCGTCGTCGAGATGGGAGCCTCCGGTATCATTTATACAAGCAGTGCCAGGATATATAAACAAAGAAAGGCCCTAGGCCTTTTCAATTTAACAGTCTATCAGAGTCATTTTGTGAAAAGGACCAAACTTGAGCATCCACCAATCAGGCGACAGCACCCTCTAGAATCCTCCTGAGAGAAGCTCCAGCACCTCAGATTTTCTACCTCACGTCGTGCTAGGGAGTCTCCTAAGAGCTCTGCTCTTTCTTCACACCTTTTCAACAACTTTTTCTCTCAGAGAAACTTATCTAACTTGATTTGTCAGCTGTTTTCCAACTATGTCTAACAAGGAGAAGAGAGTTCTTTTCAGAGACTGCAAGACTTGTGGAAAGAAAAGGCTTCATTCCGAAGACCCTCACCAGGACTGCATTTACTGCCTCTACCCAGACCATTCAGCCAAAGGCTGTAAGATTTGTCGTACTTTTTCCTCTAAGACCTTAAAGGATAGGGAAGGCAGATTATTGATATGGCTGCAGAAACTAAAACACAGAAAAAAAATCCAGTTTCTGACTCTGAGAGTGATGACTCTACAACATCCAAAAGGTCATCAAAGAGGGCGAGATCAGGCTCAAGATCTCGCTCTCAACTCTCAAGGAAAGCCCACAAAAAGACTGCTTCAGGGTCTTATAAGGGCCGCAGCCCATCTTCCTCTCCTAAGAAAGATTCCAGGAAAGAGGGGAGAGGTCATTCTAGCAGTTCAGAGAGGCACAGAAAATCTTCCTCTGTACCACCATCTGTGCCTTTTAAGAAGCCATCCACTGTGACTGCGAAAAAAGCACAGTTGACGACTCATTCATCGTCGACGGTGAGTACTTTTCCGACGACATCCAGTTCTGCGTTTCCACCGTCGGCGGCAGTCCGGAGAACTGCAGCTACGACATCAGCATCGACGACCGTCTACACATCGACAACGGCGCTGATGTCAGTGTCAGCCCTACCGTCATCGACGGTAGACTCGTCGGCGAGACTTTCTTCTATTAAAATCTCAGTGCGCCCAGGGTCTACGACACTGCCCACGACGAAATCTATTTATGCGCCGTCGACGAGGGAGAAACATAAAAAAGTGTGGAAAAACTGATGCCAACACATACATTTGGAGCAGCCCATAGTCCATCCCAATTAAACGTAAAGTATCAGGAAAAGGAGGAGTATGAGGAAGCCTATGACCCCCAATTTTATACAGAACAACAGCAATACCAACAGGGAGCATATATTCCATCCTCCCTATTGACTGACCTCAGAGCGATGTTGGCTGATTACAGCAGGCGCTTTCCCCCTCAAGGGTAACAACATCCCCCATCGCCCGTCTCTGGGGTTACCACTCCACATCAGAGGCCAACTTCTTTACCTCTCACGAATGTGGCTACTCCTGATATGTCAATTCCTCAGGATACGGACATCTCAGAGGGAGATCAGGAAGAAGGGGAGCTCCTGGACACTCACTCCAAGTGGGACGAATACATCATCCCTGCTCCTCATTCTTCTCAATCTAAGGTGGAGTCCCCACCAGAAGACATAGGAGGGTTTCACAATCTTCTAGAAAGAGCTGCCAAACATTTTGCTTTACCAATGCCAACCAAGCAAACAGACTGTTTCCTTTACAACTTTAAGGAGCCTGACCAGAAATCTGTGCTCTCTATCCCGATGGTTAACTACTTGTGGGAAGAGGGTCAAAAAGTCATGCATAATCCGGCTCCAGTTACTGCAGTACTGCCTCGTTTAGATAAGAAGTACAAAGCACTGGACGATGCACCAACATGTCTAACTGAACACCCTCCTCTGGATTCGGTGGTAGCTCAGGCAGCACAAAGAAGGTCTAAGAATCCTTCTGCCCCGATTTCCGCACCTCCAGACAAAGAGGGTAGACGGCTAGATAATATAGGTAAAAGATTTTCCTCTATGGCTAGCCTAGTGGTAAGAGCTGGCAACTCTTTGGCTATATTGGCTAGGTTTGATAGGCAACTTTCGGCGGACATTGCACCTTATATTAGCCAGTTGCCGGAAGATACAAGATCAGAGGCAAACAAAACTGTACAGGATGGTCAACGCACGTCTGCAGAACTCATCAACTGTGCAATGGACATAGCAACCACTGCTTTTCGTCAGCTCGCCGGTGTAGCGGTGCTTAGAAGTCAAGGTTGGCTTAAAGCTACCTCTTTCCGTCCAGAGGTGCAAAAAAAGATCTTGGTCTTACCTTTTGATGGCCGGGTGTTGTTTGGGAAACAAATGATGACACCCTACAATCTATTAAATCGGACACAGACACAGCAAGGTCACTAGGGACCCTGCAATATCGAAAGTCTTCCTTTCGGCCTAGAGGGCGTGGCCAACCCTCATACAGAGGAGGATATCAACAGCACAGATATTCCACCTATCCTTCCTCTTCCCAACAATATCGCCAGTACTATCCGCAGAGGCAGCTGCCGCAACCAGCCTATGGTAGACCTGGAGGTCGTGGATGCTCAACCCGTCCGGCCAAAGATTCGGCTCGTGGAGCCTGATGCATCCAAGGCTCTGGCTACATCCAATTCTCCTCCTTTCAGTCTGGGCGGGAGGATATCCCTATTCCTCAAACAATGGCAAGTGGGTCCTCCAATTAGTGAAACGGGGCCATACTTTAGAATTTACCCAACTACCTCCCTCCAACCCTCCGCAGGACTCCTTTGAGATACCCTCAACAACTCAAAAAGGAGATCGACAAAATTTTTTTTTTTTTACATAAAGAGCGACCCCTTGGGCAAGGGTCGCTCCCAGGGGGGCATTTTTTTTTTAAAGCCTTTTCTGCCCCCAGGGGGGCCAGAAACCTCTAGGCACCAGAGAGAAAAAAAAAAAATTGTTTTTTGTTTTGTTTTGTGTTTTAGGTGTGGGGAGCGACCCCTTAGGCAAGGGTCGCTCCCATAGGGGGCAAATTATATTTAGGCATTTCTGCCCCCCCTTGGGGGCAGATTGGCCTTTTTTTATGAGGCCAATCTGCCCCCAAGGGGGGCAGAAACCACTAGACACCAGGGGTTATTATTATTATTATTATTTTTTTTTTTATTTTTATTTTTTTACATAAGGGGAGCGACCCGTTAGGCAAGGGTCGTTCCCCTGGGGGGCAAATTTGTTTTAGGCCATTTCTGCCCCCCATGGGGGCAGATGAGCCTATTTTAATTAGGCCGATCTGCCCCCAAGGGGGGCAGAAACCACTAGGCACCGGGGATTTTTGTTGTTGTTGTTTTACAGATGGGGAGCGTCCCCTTAGGCAAGGGTCGCTCCCCTGGAGGGGCAAATTGTATTTAGGCCATTTCTGCACACTTTGGGGGCAGATCGGACGATTATAGGTCAATCTGCCCCCAAGGTGGGCAGAAACCTCTAGGTGCCAGGGCAATTTTTTTTTTTTTTTTAAGAGATGGGGAGCGACCCCTTAGGCAAGGGTCGCTCCCCTGGAGGGGCAAATTGTATTTAGGCCATTTCTGCCCGCTTTGGGGGCAGATCGGCCGATTTTAGGTCAATCTGCCCCCAAGGGGGGCAGAAACCACTAGGCACCAGGGATCTTTTTTTTGTGCCATCACGCAAGGGGAGCGACCTTGTAGGCAAGGGTCGCTCCCCGAGGGTGGGGGTCAAATTTATTTTAGGCCATTTCTGCCCCCCCTGGGGCCGGCCGAGCTGGAGGCCAAAATCCACAGATAGGCACTTTGCAAAAAAACACCTCTGTTTTCTGTGAAAAATTGTGATGTGTCCATGTTGTGTTTTGGGCCCTTTCCTTTCATGGGCACTAGGCCTACCCACACAAGTGAGGTACCATTTTTATCGGGAGACTTGGGGGAACGCTGGGTGGAAGGAAATTTGTGGCTCCTCTCAGAATCCAGAACTTTCTGTCACCGAAATGTGAGGAAAAAGTGTTTTTTTTAGCCAAATTTTGAGGTTTGCAAAGGATTCTGGGTAACAGAAGCTGGTCAGAGCCCCACAAGTCACCCCATCTTGGATTCCCCTAGGTCTCTAGTTTTCAAAAATGCACAGGTTTGGTAGGTTTCCCTAGGTGCCGGCTGAGCTAGGGGCCAAAATCTACAGGTAGGCACTTGGCAAAAAACACCCCTGTTTTCTGTCAAAAAATGGGATGTGTCCACGTTGTGTTTTGGGGCATTTCCTGTCGCGGGCGCTAGGCCTACCCACACAAGTGAGGTATCCTTTTTATCGGGAGACTTGGGGAACATAGAATAGCAAAACAAGTGTTATTGTCCCTTGTCTTTATCTACATTTTTTCCTTCCAAATATAAGAGAGTGTGTAAAAAAAGACGTCTATTTGAGAAATGCCCTGTAATTCACATGCTAGTATGGGCACCCCGGAATTCAGAGATGTGCAAATAACCACTGCTCCTCAACACCTTATCTTGTGCCCATTTTGGAAATACAAAAGTTTTCTTGATAGCTATTTTTTACTCTTTATATTTCAGCAAATTAATTGCTGTATACCCGGTATAGAATGAAAACTTACTGCAGGGTGCAGATCATTTATTGGCTCTGGGTACCTAGAGTTCTTGATGAACCTACAAGCCCTATATATCCCCGCAACCAGACGAGTCCAGCTGACGTAACGGTATATTGTTTTTTAAAAATCTGGACATCGCAGGAAAAAGTTAGAGTAAAACGTAGAGAAAAATTGCAGATTTTTTCACCTCAATTTCAATATTTTTTTTTTTAGTTGTTATTTTCTGTAGGAAACCCTTGTAGGATCTACACAAATTACCCCTTGCTGAATTTAGAACTTTGTCTACTTTTCGGAAATGTTGCGGTTTCTGGGATCCAGCATTGGTTTCATGCCCATTTCTGTCACTGACTGGAAGGAGGCTGAAAGCACAACAAATCGTAAAAATGGGGTTTGTCCCAATAAAAAGCCAAAATTGTGTTGAAAAATTGGGTTTTCTGATTCAAGTTTGCCTGTTCCTGAAAGCCGGGAAGCTGGTGATTTTAGCACCGCAAACCCTTTGTTGATGCCATTTTCAGGGGAAAAAACACAAGCCTTCTTCTGCAGCCCCTTTTTCAAATTTTTTTGAAAAAAAACGAAATTTTCACTGTATTTTGGCTAATTTCTTGGTCTCCTTCTGGGGAACCCACAAAGTCTGGGTACCTCTAGAATCCCTAGGATGTTGGAAAAAAAGGACGCAAATTTGGCTTGGTTAGCTTATGTGAACAAAAAGTTATGAGGGCCTAAGCACGAACTGCCCCAAATAGCCAAAAAAAGGCTTGGCACCTGAGGGGGGAAAGGCCTGGCAGCGAAGGGGTTAAACAGTTGGGGTGAAAATGGCTTCTGAAAATGAATATTCTGTGAATTGATTTCTCTGTGAAATCATGCACACCTTCATAGATTTCGGTCCACACCTCCACAAAGCACTATTGTGTAGACATAAAAGCCAGGAAAGAATCACAAGTTGGTCCTACAGTTTTAAAGACATGGTTTGCTTCCTCCTATACTTTTTTCACTAGCCACCATTTTACGGGGAGACAGCGTACAACTTTATTGTCCATGTACAGTATGTGTAGCTACAAAACATAGACTGCAAAGTGAAAAAGTTACTTCTAACGATTGGTTTGGTTCTTGTTGAGCTGTAGCTTCACGTGTGACCCACCTCTTTGGAAGCATAAAAGTAGCAGTACAAAAATATAACGAATACACACATTTTTATTGTTATCTATATGTCCATATAAACCTGTTGCAATGGGGTAGATAGTCCGAGGTGCAGTCTGCGTCCCTGGGATTGTGGGTATCTGCAAATGTGCCATACGTCAGTTGATACATTCCTGAAACCAAAATAAGACATCAAGAGAAAAACTAGTTGCAACATTACACTACACAGCACATGAGTACGTGGCTTGTAACTCAAAAACGCAGATTCAGACAGATTGTTCTTGACAAATAACTTCCCACTCCTAAAACACCTTATCCGCATAGGAATTCACACGCCTGTTCACTCAATGTGACAACCAAAGAAACCTTGATTAGCCTAGGTGGAACTGAGCGTCTCAGAGCCAGAAAATAAGTGACATGTGCCATAAAGTTAGTACAGTTAAATTGTGTTTAAAAATAAATGAGGAAACTGCGAAGAAGAAGCAAATAAAAAAAAAAAGTTACTAAGATAGAAGTACTCGTGGAAGGAGCAGGATTTATTTTTTAAAGAACAGAAAGAAAACTCTATAGAACATCATGTTCTGCGGGACCAGGTTAAGTTGATGTAAAGTTTGTGAACTCCCACAGTTGCCCTCTTAACCAGCGAACGATTTACCCTAGGAAGTAGTTCAAAAACGTTAAGAATGGTCTCTGAGTCCTAAAGCAGTTTTGCTTTTGGCTCCCTTGATGCTGGCTAGCTGGCACTACAGTTAATGCTGGACAGCCATTGGTCTAGCATGTCAGATCTTGCTATGCGTCCTCCCGTGTACTGAGGATGGAGTAATGTGGGAAGTGGTCACTGAAGCCCTAGTAGCACACTTCTAATAGATCCCTTTTTGCCAGTCAGGAAACACACTCATGCCAGAATAATAGGATATTTGGGGAGATAGTGGGATGCTTTTGGCAGATATTACTTTTTACTCAGTGGAGAAATTGTGTCAAATGAGCAAGATGTTCATCACGATGGTAGTGGTCATGTACCAATGTGTTCATCAACTTCAAGCATCAGAGAGACTGACTGTCTTAAGATCCACAAACTTTGCCAGACTGCTCTCCTGCCACTGGATTTACTGTGGTGTTTGCCCAGAGATTTTCCTGAAGATAGAAAGTAGTTTTAGGTGTTGCTTACTAGACAGAGCAAGATGTCTGGTTGCGAAAGACCTATTGTGGGCTTACCAAGAACTTTTGGTGGCTGACATTCCTCTGTTTGCCCCTCCAAAGGAACCCAGCCTCTTTCCCATCCTTTTGATTGGCTGACTGGTATCCTCCTCGGCTTTTGAGAACTGCTTTTTTTTGTTTTGTTTTTGGTTAAGCATGATAATGCATTTGTTGACCAGCTCTCATGGGCTTCTCCTGCATGCTCCACGTAGCTTCCCCTTGTGTGGGTCTGCTCATGCTGCTCTGTTGCTATCTTCCTCGTATGCTGCTTTTACCCTCCTCTGTCCTTTTTAAAAAAAAATCTATTTTAAATTCCCCCACCAACTCAGTAGCTGCCCTCCTTACCCCTGTGGTCAATGTATTTATTTTTTAATTTCATTCTTTTCAATGGGGTGGGGGTTAGGCAGCATATTGCTGCCAGCACCTTCTTACGAAAAACACTTTCATCCTAGTGACCTTTATTTACCAATCTATTTTGTATCGGTAAATAAGAAAAATTATGCCGGAGTCCTTTCAAGGGCGTATGCACAGTGATGCGTGCGCAGGCATACAGGTTTTGTTGAAATTCAAAATTCAGTAATGGCCTGGCCAAGTCTGGTCGTTTGCGACCACAAAAATGCATTCTGGTATGTATGAATTCCAAATTGCGATTCGGTAACATGTTACTGAATCGCAATTCTGACTGACTGGATATCAGAAATAGGACATGATAGGCATCTCCAACAGGGGAGGTATGGGGGGGCAAGGAGAACTAAAAACCTTTGAGGATTTCCAGGAACAATAAGTTGGCCAATCACAAAGATACAAGTGCTTACTGTTGCAACATGCACCAGCCAAGCTCTCCGGGAATCTGGAGGAGATGCAAGATAAATCATCCCTACAGTAAAGTATCTTACCACGCAGTTAACAAGGCTATAATCACGTGTAGTGCACACTGGTCAACAAAATGCCAATCACTTTAAAAAAGTTGACAGGTGGTGGAACCTAGGACATACTGGTGAAACTGACTGATACGAAGCATGTGGCTATTGCAAGTTACTAGCCTGTATGTCTGGATTCATGCTGGGACAGCTACACAGAGCATAATGTGCTATACTAGGACACTTCTGCACTGTCTCGGGGATGTGGGCAGCTGGGCACTTTCTATCATATTTAGCATTGCTCCAATGGGAAGGCGGGGGGGAGATGAGCCTCACCCAAGATAGCAATGCTGGGAGTGTGAAGTGAGCAGACACCAATCAAATATTTTTTTTGGGGGGGAGGGGGGTTTCTATGATGGCTTAACAGAGGCCAGATGAGATGTGGCAAGGCATTGGGCGAGGAGGGGAGGCTCCGCCAGGCACACAAGAATTGAAAAACTGCAATGATGTTTGAAGAGTGAAAGGAATGTGTGCAGTGGATGGCTGCTCAAATGTTTTAAAAAAAAAAAAATGGGGAAATGGTGCCAAAATTATGGAATGTCCTGAAAGGAACGGAAAACGAGAGGGATTATAACGCGCTAACCAAGAACGATATGAATGATACCATTAAAGGTAAACAAATGTTAAGGAAGTTGGAAGAATAATGTATAAGAGGGAGACATGAGTATTAACTCGTGTCACTTGGAAGTGTTAGAATCAGTTTATGAATGACTGTCTTATAGTTCAAGGAAGTGAAATGTACTCTCTTACCATGCAAAAAAGTACTACTCACAAAGAATGCATTCCAACAAGTGTTAGTTTTAGAACCAAACAGTGGCCCAGATGTTCTCATGTTTCCCGTAGTGCGGCCCAGCGTACCAATTTGCTGCGCCGTATTGGGAAAGGAGGTAAAGAAGCTCAATGTCATATCTACCACGATTACCCTGCTAGTGACCCCCCCCCCCCCATGCTGGTGCTCAAGTGAGGCTGCTTTGCACGACGTGCAGCCTCCCACCACGGTGCAGCGGCGTGTGCTGTTTAGCATATGATTTGTAGCAGGCATATCCCTTCAGTACAAATTCCAGTGTGTTCACAAACTCGAAAGGTTTCCAAACACTGGATGCCTGCTTTGGATTCTTGCAGACTCGTCCTTCTTTGGAGAGTTTTGGCATCATCCGCAAAACTGAATCCGTGTTTGTCCTCTAGCACTGCTGGACATTGGCTCCATGGGGAGCAGAGTTTAGTTTTAGGCACAGTGTCCATATGTACTAACAAGGCCACGCGCTGCCTCAGCGTGCCTACGCCCTGTGGAAAATAGCATGAAGTATCCATTTTCCGAATATGTTAAGGTCCGCCTTGTAGCTTCGAAATAGATTCAGAACAGTGAATTAATCGTGGCTGTTATTGTGGCCTACAGATATTACTTTGTGCAGAGTGCCTAGATGTGGTCCACTTGTGTGTCCTGTAGATTTCGAGCTTCCCGGATGAAATTGGTATATGGTGTTGGGGCTGCTCAGTGGGAAGGCAGTGTTTACTGCAGGCCATTTCAACAGAAGCTGCACTAAAATGTGGCTGCTGGGACTCGCCTCCGTTCCAGCAGCAACTTTTTTATCAACAGTTTCTTTAGGATCCAGTGCTGCTGTCAGTGGCAAAGTCTCCTGCCCATTCAAACCCCACAGCAACCTTTTTGCGCGTGAGGGTTGTATGACAGACCCACGCAGGCTGGAATAGCGCATGCCTTAACAACGCAGTCAGAAGCACGACAGCACTGTTTCCACGCATGCCTTTACCACGAACTTTGTTGTAAAAGCATGCCTAGTAAAGGCATATGTGGAAATGGCACGCGAAAAGGCATGTGTGGTTCTGTCACACAATCCTACCCCGCCCTGAGGCTCAGATCTACCCAGACCCCGCCACCCGCACTGAGCCTAAAAAAAAAAAAGCTATCCCACCCCAAAAAACTAAAGTACCCTGACCCCCTCACCCCTGACTCATAAAATTAAACTACCCCCCACCCACCGTAAGCCCTAAAAAAAAAAAAAACTATTTCCCCCCCGCCCCTAAAAGCACAAGTTACTTACCTTAGATAACGCCTTTTCTGGTAGATATTTTAGCTACCTGTGGATTCCTCACCTTAAGAATTCTCCCAGTGCGCCAGCATTCAATAGAAACTTTTTTTTCCAGCTCTCCATGTCAACGTCATAATAGCATGGCTCCACACCCAACTCCATCTAACGTCATCAGAGCCATAAGAAGTACTCGCCGGTGTGCTGATGTCAATTTCACACAATTTCTTACTGTGCCTTCGAGGCGAGGGGTGAATACTGACATCACAAGCACAACATGTACAACTCAATATACATACAAAAAACGTTATATACATAAATTATTATATATATATGGATGTTCATTATCCTGCCATCTCGTGTTGGGCTCAGAGTTTTGCAAGCTGTTTTTCGTTGAAGAAGTGTTTTCGAGTCACAGGATCGAGTGACTCCTTCTCTTCGGTTCCATTGCGCATGGGCATCGAATCCATTGTTAGATTGTTTTCTTTCCGCCATCGGGTTCGGATGTGTTTCCTATCGCTCCGAGATTTCGATTTGGAAAACTCTGTAAAACACTTTTTGTCGGTATTGTATTGATTGGGTTAATATCCTTCCATCGACACTACAGTACCTTCAGGAAAATAACTTTGTTCGGCCTTCAGGGAGTGGGCGCGCCCAACTCTGGCCTTTTTGGCCCGACCAGGTGGAAGCATCATGGATCGGACTCCATTCCGATTCGGTCCTCAGTGCCACACGAAGTAAACGTACACACACCAGCATCTGGTTTGCAAACTCTGCCTTTCCCCAGATCATCGGGAAGAAAACTGTGAGGCCTGTCGATCCTTCCTATCGAAAAAGACTCTCTGAGACAGAAGGGCAAGAAGACTCAAAATGGCGTCGAGAAGCGGTGAACATCTCGACATAGAAGAAGAACTGATGCAAACCGCAGTCTCAGTTTGAGATTCCTAGTCCGAGCAAGAATCAGAGGAAGACAGACTGGTCACAGCAGGTCAACATGTGAGTACGTCTGCCCCTGTGCCCTCACAAAAGAAAAAGCACAAGGCCTTGGGTACGCCACTGCCGGAAGGCGATGGCTGGGCCCGAAAAAAGACTGGCAGTGACCAACTTACCAGTTCGGCACCAAAAAAGGTCACTCCTCCGAAGATATCAGAGACAACAAAAAGCTCGGTTTCCGAATCCACTAGATACCATTTTTCAGAGTCGAAAATTAGAAAACCAGTTTCGGAGCCGAAACCTTCCTCCTCCTCATCTTTTTTTGATCCTGAAAAAAGCATGCTTCGGAGCCGAAAAGGCCAACTTATACAGAGGAACATGGACTTTCAAAGAGACTTAAAGAAAGCCACAAAACCTCTGAAGAGGAGTTAGAGGTACAGCCTATACTAGAAGTTATGGATGAAAGGCAATCCAGGATCCACATCCATAAGGAAACAAGGAGAATTCTAACAGCACCTCCTTTAAAAACCAAAAGGAAGCTAGCTTTTCAGGAGGAACTGGACACTATGCAGCCTCCAGCAAAAGTGCCAAAGCACATGGAGAAACCACCACCTACTGAATCTTCTCCTCCTCCTTCTAGCCCTACACCAGTGCAGTCTCCCACTCACTCTTTTGATTCAAAAGACAATGTGGATCCATGGGATCTATATGACCCAGATCCCGTTCCAAGTAACGATCCAGACAGCTATCCCTCTAAACCATCACCACCTGAGGATAGTACTGTCTGTCACCAAGTTATAGCTAGGGCTGCAGCATATCATGGTGTCACCATGCATACAGAGCCCCTAGAAGAGGATTTCTTATTTAATACTCTATCCTCAACACACTCCCGATGCTCCCAGGCATGGTAAAACATGCAGATCAGATATTTAGTGAACCTGTTAAAGCACGCATCATAACAGCCATGATAGATAAAAATATAAACCTGCACCCTCTGACCCTGATTATATCACCCATCAGGTACCTCCTGATTCTGTGGTAGTTAGCGCTGCCAGGAAGAGAGCAAATAGTCATCAGGAGATGCACCTCCTCCTGATAAAGAGAGCAGGAAATTCGATGCTGCAGGGAAAGGAGTTGCGTCCCAGGCAGCAAATCAGTGGAGAATAGACAACTAGCAAGCACTATTAGCTCGCTATAACAGAGCCCACTGGGACGAGATGCAAGACATAATCCAGCATCTCCCCAAAGAACACCAAAAAAGGGCACAACAAGTAGTGGAGGAAGGGCAAGCCATTTCTAACAATCAAATAAGATCTGCTCTAGATGCAGCAGATACTGCTGCTGGAAGTGTCAATACTGCGGTCACTATACGCAGGCATGCATGGCTCAGATCTTCTGGATTCAAGCCAGAAATTAAGCAGGCTGTATTAAATATGCTGTTCAATAAAAAATAAATAAAAAAAAACATCTTTTGGGGCCAGAAGTAGATACAGCCATAGAAAAATTGAAAAAGGACTCTGACACATTAAAAGCAATGGGTGCACTCTACTCTGCACCATACAGGGGTTCCTTTCGAAAACCTCAGTTTCGAGGTGGATTAAGACCACAGCCCACTGAGGCTTCAACCTCACAGGCAAAGCCAACCTACCAACCGCAATACCAATGGGGTGGTTTGAGGGGCACATATAAAGGACAGTACCCCAGAAATAGAGGAAAATTTCAGGCCTCTAAGCAGCCTCCACAGCACCCAAAACAGTGACTTCTCTCATTCCCTTCCACTCCACACCTCCCCTGTGGGGGGAAGACTACAACAGTTCCACACAAATTGGCAAAATATTACCACAGGCAATTGGGTGCTATCAATTATCCCCAAAGGCTATTGCCTAGAATTAATACACAACTCCAAATATCCCACCAAGGTCACACAAACTATCCACAGAACACACCATTCTGTTGCAAGAAGAGGTCCAATCTCTACTACTCAAACAAGCAATAGAATTGGTGCCACAGTCTCAAATAGGGACAGGAGTTTACTCACTATATTTTCTAATTCCCAAAAAAGATGGCACCCTCAGGCCAATATTAGACCTCAGGGCCCTCAATCTTTACATCCTGTCAGAACATTTTCACATGGTAACTTTACAGGATGTCATCCCACTACTACAAAAACAAGATTTCATGACAGCCTTAGACCTCAAAGATGCGTATTTTCATATATTCCCATCCATCCTGCACACTGAAGAAATCTCAGGTTTGTCATTCAGGGAAAACACTACCAGTTCAAGGTGTTGCCCTTTGAAATAACAACAACTCCAAGGGTATTCACAAAGTGCTTAGCAGTAGTGGCAGCCTACCTAAGAAGACAACTTATACAAGTCTTTCCATATTTAGACGATTGGCTAATATAATCAAACAGTCATACGCAATGCCAAAATCATACGCATTATATAATACAAACCTTGCACACACTAGGGTTCTCGATAAACTACCAAAAATCACACCTTCAACCAGTACAAATAAAGCAATATTTGGGTGCAATATTAGACACTCTGCAAGCTCTAGCATATCCAACTACACAAAGGATACAAGCTTTCCAAAATATAATCACACAAATACAAACAAATCAACAATACACTGTCAGATTTGTCATGAAAATTTTAGGAATGATGGCATGATGCATTGCAATTGTGCCACACGCAATATTAAACATGCGGCCCTTACAACAGTGCCTTGCACAACAATGGTCACAGGCACACGGTCACCTTTATGATCTAGTGTTGATAGACTGCCAAACGTACATGTCCCTTCAGTGGTGGAATTCCACAAATCTAAAAAAAGGGCAAGCATTTCAAGACCCTGTGCTTCAGACCATCATCGCAACAGATGCATCAATGATTGGTTGGGGAGCTCACCTAAACAATCACAACATTCAAGGGCAATGGGATTTCAAACACAAACAGCTACACATAAACCACTTGGAGCTATTAGCTGTTTTTCTAGCACTCAAAGCTTTTCAACCGCTTCTCAACCGCTTCTCACACAGAAGAATGTTCTTATCAAAACAGACAACATGACAACCATGTATTATCTCAACAAACAGGGAGAGACACATTCATCCCAACTCTCCCTTCTAGCCCAGAACATTTGGAAATGGGCAATCCACAACCAAATTAATCTATTAGCACAATACATTCCAGGGATAGATAATCGTTTGGCAGATATCCTCAGCAGAAATCACCAACAAACTCCTGAATGGGAGATTCATCCTCAACTTCTTCAAAAATACTTTCAAAAGTGGGGAACACCAAGCATAGACCTGTTCGCAACAAGCAAAAACACTAAATGCCAAAACTTCGCATCCAGACACCCACATCTCCTATCCAAGGGCAGTGCTCTATGGATCAATTGGTCAGGGATATTTGGATACGCTTTTCCCCCTCTCCCACTCCTTCCGTTTCTAGTCAACAAGTTGCGTCAAACTTCACTCAACATGATACTCATAGCACCAACATGGGCACGTCAGGCGTGGTACACAACATTATTAGATCGGTCAGTAGTACTACACTCCAAACTCCCAACCAGACCAGATCTGTTAACAAAAACAGATGTCAAATCAGACTTCCAAATCCTAAGACACTCAATCTAGCAATTTGGCTTCTGAGGTCATAGAGTTTGGATATTTACAACTCCCATAAGAATGTATGGAAGTTATTAAGCAAGCTAGAAAACCCACTTCTAGATAGTGCTATGCAAACAAATGGAAAAGATTTGTATAGTACTGTAAATCCAAAAATACTGACCCTCTTACAGCATCAACACAAGAGTTTGTATGTTATTTACTTAATTTACAAAAGACAAATTTAGCATTCTCTTCAATAAAAATTAATCTTACTGCAATTTCAGCATATTTACAAAATAGACAACATAGCTCTTTATTTAGAATTCCTGTCATTAAAGCTTTCATGGAAGGTTTAAAACACATCATTCCACCCAGAACACCACCAGTTAATTCTTGGAATTTGAATATAGTGCTTACACAACTTATTGGACCACCATTTGAGCCTATGCACTCTTGCCAAATTCAATTTCTAACATGGAAGGTTGCCTTCCTAGTGGCAATTACTTCTTTAAGAAGAATAAGTGAAATCTAAGCCTTTACAATTGAAAACCGTTCTTCCAAGTACACAAGCATAAAGTTGTACTAAGAAGAAACCCACAATTTCTACCAAAGGTGGTATCACCATTTCATATAAATCAAACAGTGGAACTGCCAGTATTCTTCCCACAGCCAGATTCTGTGGCAGAAAGAGCTCAACATACATTAGACATCAAAAGAGCTTTAATGTACTATTTAGATATAACTAAATCATTTAGAGAGACTAAACAACTATTTGTTGCTTTCCAAAAACCTCATACAGGCAATCCCATATCAAAACAAGGTTTAGTACGACGGATTGTAAGATGCATCCAAATATGCTATATTAAAGCAAAAAGACAGCTTCTAGTTACTCCTAAAGCACATTCTACAAGGAAAATAGGTGTGACATTGGCCTTTTTAGGGAATATACCAATGGCTGAAATATGTAAAGCTGCCAGTTGGTCAACACCACATACTTTCACTAAACACTACTGTGTAGACCTATTATCACGACAACAAGCCACAGTAGGCCAAGCTGTACTAAGAACATTATTTCAAACAACTTCAACTCCTAACCACCGCTTTCTTATGGGAGGACAAACTGCTTTGTAGTCTATGCACAGCATGTGTATCTGCAGCTACACATGCCATTGAACGGAAAATGTAACTTACCCAGTGTACATCTGTTTGTGGCATGTTCCGCTGCAGATTCACATGCACCCTCCCTCCTCCCCGGAAGCCTGCAGTTGTTTAAATTACAAACATTTGTACATATGTATATACATTTACATTAGCATGGACATCTCTTACTTTGTACCTATATACTCTATCACTCCTTCCTTTACCCTCTGCGGGAAAACAATCTAACAATGGAGTCGATGCCCATGCGCAATGGAACCGAAGAGGAGGAGTCACTCGATCCCGTGACTCAAACACTTCTTCAAAGAAAAACAAGTTGTAACACTCCGAGCCCAACACTAGATGGCGGGATAATGCACAGCATGTGAATCTGCAGCGGAACATGCCACAAACAGATGTACACTGGGTAAGTGGCATTTTCCATATACAAGATCTAATAACCATTCTTTATAAAATAATAAGTACATATATTTTCTATAATACAAGAATAAAACCACCTAAACTACTGTTGGTATGACCAGACAGTCAACGGGGAGGCAGGTGGGACTGAGAGGAATCCACAGGTAGCTACTGTATCCCCCCACAAAAAGCATTACTGAAGGTAAGTAACTTGTTCTTCTGAGGGGTACAATTACATCGGGATTCCTCACCTTATGAATAGAATCCCAAAGCAGTCCCGCAATTGGAGGTGGGTGCCTGACTGGTCAAACCAAGAAGTCCTGCAGAGCAGAACGGGCAAAATGGCCATCCCTCCTCACTTCCAAGTCTAAACAATAATGTTTTGCAAAAGTGTGGAGGAAAGCCCTAGTCACTGCCTTGCAAATGTCAACAACAAGCACACCCCTGGCTTAAGCAGAAGTGGCCGACTTGGCTCTGGTTGAATGAGCCCTAATGCTCTCCGGAGGATCCTTGCTTGCCAGCGAGTAACAAATCTTTATGCAAAGAATAACCCAGCTTGAAAGTGTCCTGTTGTGGACAGCTTTGCCTTTAGTTTTGCCCACGGAGCCAACGAAGAACTGCTCAGCAGTTCTGAAGTCCTTTGTCCTCTCAATATAGAAGCTGAGGGCTCTCTTTGGATCCAGGCGATGCAGCCCTTCCTCCTCCTTAGATGGATGGGGGAGGAGGATAAAAAGATGGAAGTGTTACAGTCTACCCTAGATAGAAGGGTGTAGGCAGAAAAGCCGCCCTGGTTCTCAAAACCACCTTATGCACATGGAAGGTAGTTTTACACTAAGAACTTACAGCTCACTCACATGTCTAGCCAACGTGATGGCTATTAAGAAAATTGTTTTAAAAGTCAGGCGCCTCAATGGGCAACTATGCACTGGTTCAAATGGTTAACCCATCAAAAAAGATAATACCAAATTTAATGAGGCATAACAAATCGGGTGGGAGAAAAATGTGTTTGTTAAACCCTTAAGGAACCTAAGAACTATAGGGGACTGTGACGGGCTGCCCGGAACCCGCCGGCACACAAGACCGACTTGTGCTGCCGCTGCCTGTGGTGTGCAGGAACACCACGGGGCAGCCACCAATGGGAGGTGGAATGCTGGCTGGACACATGAAGGAGAAGGGACAAGAAGGTCGGCGTCGGCAGAACAAGGAGACGAGGAGGTGGACGATCGAGGAGATGGAGGCGGAGAGGGATGAGACAAAGGAAACAAGGAACGAGAAGACGAGGAGATTTCCCACGGCCCGAGGAACTTTGAGGCTGGAGAGTGGCTTCTCCCTAACGGGGAGAAGAGTACGACGAAGCGGCAGACGGAGGTCTGAGTACCGCGTTGACCCTGGGAGGCGGAGCGCAGAATCCTGCCACACTTCTGGAGAAGCGTGGAATAGCCAGGTGTGTTGAACTACTGTATTGAGGGAAGGGAGGACGGGAGGAGTGGGCACTGAGGAACAAGGGGGTTGTGGGCGGAGGTTGGAGAAAGGAAGGGAAAAGAGGGGCGAGCACTGGGGTGGTTAATGTCCACTGGTGGGGAGGGGAGTTTTAGGGAAAAGCACATATGAGATAAAACAAGTGACAAAGCCACACAAGTCATAAACGAAGGAAAGCATAAAAAGATAGACAACAGGGCCACAGAAGCACGCGTACAGGAAGAAAGAGGAAGACAGGAGAAGAATAAGGAAAGCCACTGACAGGAAGGGAAAGGAAAAAGAGGAGACCAACAGACCAGGAAAGCACAGAATGTAAGAAAAGACAGAGACAAAGAAAGAAAAGTAATAAGTAGAGTGAAAGTAAGAAACAGATAGATAAGGAGAAAACCACACCAAGTGAATCAAATCACTTACCGATATTGTTCTTCTTCTCTCCACATGCGCTTCCCGGGAGACCTGAGAGACGGAGAGAAGCAAGGAGAAGAATAGGATCCAGGGACCGGGGTAGCTACCTCAGAGAAAGACAAGAAGAGCAAAGAGGAAAACCCACAATAACAATTCCAATTAATACTCAATAAACAACACTTACCTACTGACGGCAGAATCCTGTGTTGTTATTTACCCCTTGGTTCGCCGCAAGTGGTGTCAGAAGTGGGATCAAGAGAAACAACGCCACAATGGAAGAGAAACCGACCATGGCAGACATGATCGCTCAGCTGGCTGAGAGGCAGCGTCATTGACAAATCGTATGGGAACAGCAGATGAAAGAGGCCAAGGAAGAACGCGAGGCCTTGCAGACAGCTCTCAAAAGTCAGGCGACAATAATAGCGAATAACCCCAGCTGGTGCACAAAACAGCCCTGGGGAAACTTACGGATACTATTGCCCATACCAAGGTTCATCAAAATGTACCAAGTAGTGTGCTGCAGCGGTATCAAGAACAGAAAGATCCGGACTCATTCTTTACGAATTTTGAAAAAGTTGCCAGCACAGCAAATTGGCCAGAGGAAAAATGGGGCCAGTATATAGCGGCACTACTCACAGGACATTTACAAGCCACCTACCAAGCTATTAACCCTGGTGGCACTCTTCCTTACAGAGAAATAATGAAAACTATCTTGGAACACGTCGGGCTGGATAGTGAACGCTATTGCACCAGGTTCTGCCAAATCCAGTGGCAGCATCAAGAGAACCCTCGTACATTATACTATAGAGTTCAGCATGCAGCAGGGAGATGGTTACATCCGACAGAAAAGAACCAGGAAGAAATGTTTGACACTATTGTTCTTGAACAGTATCTGGATGCCTTACCCTCTAACACACGCAACTGGGTCAGACAACATCCGGGACTGAATAATCAGACCGCAGTAGACCTAGCATGTGCGTATCACCGGGCCCCAGACTTCCGTGCTACATCTAGCAGACATTCTCTCCCTTCCCCTGTCCACCCAACCATAGCAAAAAGTACCACCCAACGACCAGTGACGGTACATGGTCCTGAGCGTTCCCTGCCTGCAGCAACGGCGACTCCCAGCTATCCGAGCGCAGGACCCCAGTGCTACCATTGCTCCGAATGGGGCCATATCGCTAGACATTGCCCACTAAAAAAAAGATCCTGAGGAACCCATGGAAATCGGGTTAACAAGAGGGCGGGTGTTCTGGTCCGGAGGGGAAAGACCAACATATACCCTAACTATCCTCATCAATGACATTGAAAGAACAGCTTTAGTAGACTCAGGGTGTAGTCAGAGTGTAATCAGACAGAAGTTAGTATTGCCAGGTCAAGGGGATCCACAGGCACAGGTATTAATCGCATGCGTACATGGGGATCAATGTTATTATCCAGTAGCCACTGTACGCCTGAATTGGAGAGGAACTAATGAGACAATACGGGTGGGAGTACTTCCCCATCTGGGCGAGGATATCCTCCTCGGGACTGACTATGAGGATTTCCCCTTCCTCTTAACCAAAGGAGGACGGGAACACATCCTTAGGACTTGGTGGGAGGAGGTACCTCTTGGAGCAGGTGAGGAGGGGAGCCGAAGACCCAGAGTCATCCTCAGTAGGAAGCAAAAAAGGGAACAGCGGCAAAACTATACCCAGACTCAGAAAGCCTCGACATTCGACATCCCAGAAGCTGCCAGTAGTGTTTGTACCATTACGGGAGATTTCCGGCAAAGTCAACACAATGACACCTCCCTGAAACATGCGTGGAATCAAGCTTTGAATCCGGAAGATCATGTGGTAGGTCCCAGGTTCATAATACAAAACAACCTACTGTATAGAAGACCCACCACAGCGGGAGGGAAAGCTTTACAATTAGTTGTCCCCATGAGTCATAGGCAGCAGGTCTTACACCTAGCTCATGGGGATAATGGGGAAGGGCATCTTGGAAGGGAGAAGACGGAGGAAGCAGTACTGCGGCGCTTCTATTGGCCTGGAGTGTTTGGGGAGATACGTAAGCATTGCTCAGAATGTCCAAAGTGCCAAATCTTTAACCCCTCTCCACACCGACCAGCTCCTCTCCAACCCCTTCCTATCATAGACACCCCATTTTTCAGAGTAGGTATGGATATTATCGGAACCCTCACACCTTCAATAAGGGGACGACAATACGTTTTGGTATTGGTGGACTACGCCACTCGTTATCCGGAAGCAATCCCTATTCCCAGCATGCACACAAAAGCCATTGCGCAAGCAATGATAGAATTCTTCTCCAGGGTAGGATTTCCTAAAGAAATACTTACCGATCAAAGGACCACATTCATGTTCAGACTCATGACAGAGGTGAGCCGATCACTCGGGGTAAAACAAATTAGGACATCTGTTTATCACCCACAAACAGATGGATTAGTAGAAAGGTATAATAGAACAATTAAATCGCTCCTCAGAAAAAGCATTTCAGAGGCAGGAAAAGATTGGGAGAAAAAACTACCTCTAGTATTATACGCCATACGCACCCATGTTCAGGCCTCCACGGGACATAGCCCCTTCGAGTTGCTGTTCGGCAGACAACCTCATACCCTGCTAGAAATGTTAGCCGAATAGCGGGAAGAAACAGAGGAAGAAGTAAAAGATCTCTTGACGTACACCCGTGAATTAAGAGAAAATGTCCATACGGTGTGGGAAGAGGCCCACACCACCCTACGAGATGCCCAGATAAAACAGAAACACTTGTATGACACTAAAAGTGTTTAACGTAGTTTGAAGGTAGGAGACAAGGCATTAGTCTTGCTACCTAGTTGTGAGAACAAACTGTTGACCCGGTGGCAGGGACCTTATGATGTTATTGAACAAATCAATCCCACCACCTATAAACTAGTCGTTCCACAAGGACCAGGAAGAGAACAAATATACCACATAAATCTCCTTAAGAAATGGCAGGAACCCTTGTGTGAGCAGCCCGTTAGGTATATCACACATGATACCACTGAGGAGATCCCCCTACCTTTTCCTTCCTTCAAGAATCCCCTGTGGGACTCATTCCCCTCAGATAAATCCCACGCTCACAGAACCCTATCGTAGGCAACTCACTCAATTGATAGATGAGAACCGAGATGTCTTCTCCAAGAGTCCAGGTCGAACGAACTTAGTGCAACACCCCATTCGGCTAAAAATAGATAGAGTCTCCCGACAGCGACAATATCGTATCCCGGAAGCTAAAAAGGAAGTAATAGAACAGGAAGTCCAGTCCATGCTAGAAGCTGGCATTATTGAACCGTCAGCTAGTCCCTGGTGTTCCCCTGTCGTACTAGTACCCAAACCTGACGGAAGCACCCATTTCTGTTTGGATTACAGACGGGTCAACGACCTGACACACTTTGATGCGTGCCCCATGCCACGTATTGATGAACTCCTGGAGAGATTAGGCCAAGCCCAATATATGTCCACATTGGACCTGACAAAAGGATATTGGCAAATACCCTTGAGAACAGAAGACAAAGAAAAGACTGCCTTCGCAACACCATCTGGACTCTATCAATTCACGGTCCTTCTGTTTGGGCTTCATGGGGCACCAGCCATCTTCCAGAGGCTCATAGACAGGATCCTCCGTCCATATCATCAATATGCAGCAGCATATCTTAATGATATTGTTATATACAGTATGACCTGGGAAGAACACATGAAACATTTAGGCGACATTTTGCAGGCATTAAGAACAGCTATTCTAACGGCAAATCCAGAGAAATGCAGATTGGGACATACCAGTATCAAATATTTGGGCTATGTCTTGGGAGCAGGTCAGGTCAGACCACAGATAGAAAAACTAGAGGCCATCATGAAAATACCCTTTCCATGGAAGAAGAAAGACATTAGAGCCTTCCTCGGTCTGGTAGGTTATTATAGATGTTTCATTCCACAATTTTCCACGTTAGCAGAACCACTTACTAACCTTCTACGGAGGTCATGTCCCAACACTCTTCCCCCTCTCTCTCAGTCAGAATGTCAGAGCTTTGAACAACTGAAGACAACACTGACATCTGGTCCTGTATTGTGTTGTTCGGATTTTCAGAAGCCCTTTATTTTGCAAACTGACACCTCCGATGTGGGTCTTGGGGCAGTGTTTTCCCAGACACAAAATGATGGGACCCAGCACCCCATTTTGTACATCAGCCGGAAGCTCCTCCCGAGGGAACAACATTATCCCACTATAGAAAAATAATGCTTGGCCATTAAATGGGTAGTGGAGTCTCTAAGATACTATCTCACAGGCAGGACTTTTACTCTGATAACCAATCATGCTCCCCTCACTTGGCTCGCTCACAACAAGGATACTAATTCCCATATCCTGCGGTAGTTCCTCTCACTACAGCCTTTCTCCTTTCAGATACAACACTCCCCGGGTAACTAAATGGCCAACGCTGACTCTCTATCCCGATATCTAGCGGCCAAGCGTCTCTATCAGCCGCACTCTAGGGGGAGTATGTGACGGGCTGGCTGGAACCCGCGCCGCACACAAGACCGACTTGTACTGCCGCTGCCTGTGGTGTGCAGGAACACCACAGGACAGCCACCAATGGGAAGCGGGATGCCGGCTCAATGCGGGAAGAAGGAGGGACAAGAAGATCGTCGGCGGCAGAACAAGGAGACGAGGAGGTGGACGAGCGAGGAGACGGAGGTGAGGCAGGACGACACGAAGGAAACAAGGAACGAGAGGAAGACGAGGAGATTTCTCACGGCCAGAGGAACTTGGAGGCTGGAGAGTGGCTTCTCCCCAACGGGGGAGAAGAGGACGACGAAGCGGCAGACGGAGGTCTGAGTACCGCATCGACCCTGGGAGGCGGAGCGCAGAATCCTGCCACGCTTCTGGAGAGGCGTGGCATAGCCAGGTGTGTTGAACTACCGTATTAAGGGAAGGGAGGACGGGAGGAGTGGGTACTGAGGAACAAGGGGTTTGTGGGCGGAGGTTGGAGAAAGGAAGGGAAAAGCGGGGCAAGCACTAGGGTGGTTAATGTCCACTGGTTGGGAGAGGGGTTTTAGGGAAAAGCACATATGAGATAAAACAAGTGACAAAGCCACACAAGTCATAAACGAAGGAAAGCATAAAAAGATAGACAAGAGGGCCACAGAAGCACGCGTACAGGAAGAAAGAGGAAGACAGGAGAAGAATAAGGAAAGCCACTGACAGGAAGGGAAAATAAAAAGAGGAGACCAACAGACCAGGAAAGCACAGAATGTAAGAAAAGACAGAGACCAAGAAAGAAAGAAAAGTAATAAGAAGAGTGAAAGTAAGAAACAGATAGATAAGGAGGAAACCACACCAAGTGAAACAAATAGCCTTCCAGGGCTATTAATATGACTTGGGCTCGGTCTTAGCGAATCTTCCTCAGAACTAGAGGAATCAAATGTATGGGGGCGGGGGGAACATGTAAAGAAGCCAGTTGTTTCAGCTCAACTGAAACGTGTCCCCCAGCACCCCCTGCATTGGATACTTGAGGCTGCAGAACGATGGGCAGTGTGCATTCTCGTGAGTGGCAAACAGGTCTATCCAAGGTGTTCCCCACAACTGGAAGATGTAAAGTACTACCTCTGGATGAAGAAACCACTTGTGACCGGCTGAAAATTGCCAACTGAGACTGTCTGCACGTACATTCAGAACTCCGGCCAAGTGGTTTGCCACTATGTAAATCCAATGGTCCTGAGCTCAGAACCAGATCCACAGCGCCTCTGTGCAGAGAAGATACGACCCTACTCCTCCCTGTTTGTTGATATACCACATCGCAGTAGTGTTGTCTGTCAAGACTTGTATTGACTGACGACGAATGGACGGGAGAAAGGTCTTGAGAGCCAGCCCTGCAACTCCAACAGATTGATGTGAAACATCTGTTCTAATGGAGACCAAGGGCCCTTGATCTCTAGGTCCCCCAGTTGAGCTCCCCACCCTAGAGTGGAAGCATCCATTATGACTGTGGTCCCCAAAGGTGGAAGAGAAAAAGGCCTTCCTTGGGACTGGTTGCCCTGTACACTCCACCAGCGCAGATCCACTGCAGCGTCTCTGGAGATCATTATCTACTCTTCAAGATCCCCTCTGTGTTGAAACCACTGCTTGCGAAGGCACCACTGGAGAGCCCTCATGTGCCAACGTGCTTGAGTGACCAACAGAATGCAGGAAGCAAAAGGACCGAGCAGACTTGGGACCTTTGGGACTGGAACAGCTGCTTCCTTTTGAAACATTGGAATCATCGCCTATATGTCCTGAATCCTTTGGGGAGGAGGATAGGCCTGATTCGATGTAGTGGCCAGTACTGTCCCTATGAACAGGAGGCACTGAGAGGGCTCCAGGTGAGATTTGGGCATGTTCAAAGAAAAGCCCATGTTGAACAACTGGGTTGTCACCTGCAAATGGTGCACCACCAACTCTGGGGACTTAGCTTTGATCAAGCAATCATCCAGGTAAGGGAATACTGATATTCCCTTCCTTCTGAGATGCGCTGCCACTACTGCCATCACCTTCATGAAGACTCTAGGTGCGGAAGTAAGACTAACAGGAAGGACCGCAATCTGGTAGTGTTGCGACCCTACCATGAACTGGAGATACTTCCTCTGCAACTTTAGAATGGGGATGCTCTTCTGAGCAAAAGGAATGACGGGGAGGGAAGTGAGGAGAAAACTTCCAAAAGGGAAGGGCATAGCCTTTTCTCAAAATACTTAACACCCATGAGTCCGATGTTATGGACTACCATTCCTTGAGAAAATGTAACAACTTTCCCTCCATGGGCAACACATGCTGGAGGAAGGGGAGGGAAATAGGGTTGCTTCCCTGACTGGTTCCCTGCAGTGCTCAAAGAGGTGGAGGAGGAAGGCTGCTGGGCGACACCTCTTGATCTAATCTTTCTACAAGACCCGTAGAGGGGATTGGAAGGCTGCTGGACTCAATCAAGCCACAATCAAACCCACTGAATCTCCAGATTGGCCTATAAAATGATGAAGATGACTGAAGGCCCAAAGATTTTGCAGTGGCTCTGCTATCTTTAAATCTCTCCAGGGCAGAGTCTGCCTTTGTCCCAAACAGGGTGGCACCATCAAAAGGGAGGTCCATTAATGTTGCTTGTACATCAGATGAAAAGCCAGAACCTCTAAGCCATGCATGCCTCCTGGTGTCAATTGATGTCTCCATGGCTCTTGCAACAGAGTCTGCAGTGTCCAGGCCTAACTGGTTTACTTTCTTGGCTGCCGCTTGACTATCCTGCAAACGTTCTTGTAAATGTCTTTGAACATCCTAGGGCAACTTAGAGACCACCTCCTTGGCCTTATCCATCAAGGCGTAGATGTATCTACCCAGCACACAGGGTGCATTCGAAGACTTCAAGGCCATACTTCCTGAAGAGAGGGTCTTTTTAGCAGTTTTGTCCATCCGCTTTGACTCTCTATCCGATGGAGTTGTAGGTAACGAGCCTGGAGCAGCCTTAGAACAGGAAGCCTGAACCATCAAACTTTCTGGTGTCGGGTGCTGTGTTAAAAATTGTGGGTCCTCTGGAGCAATCTTGTATCTCCTAGCTATGGACCTGGAAACTGCCAGAGTGGTCACTGGCTTTTTCCAAATATCCAATATGGGCTTAGTCAAAATATCACTAAATGGAAGCTGAGGCTCCAAAGATGAGGTTGTGGGGTGCAATACTTCCGTTAGAATATTAGTCTTTGGTTCTGAAGTGGGCAGACGTTGATCTAAAAACTCTACCACTTTCCTGATAACCCTGTAGTAGGTTGAAATTTCTGACGAAACTGCACCTCCAGGTGAAAAAAGCTCCCACTAAGGGGAAGTGTCCAGTCCACTAGCCACATCGAGCCCCTGGTACTCATCAAAATGTACAGGAATCTCCCCTTTTTCTAGATATTGGCCTTGTTGCTTCTCTAGATACTGCTGCGCTTCCAGCATCTGTAAAGCTTCCCTCCTTGATATGTCTCAACCCCAAACGCGGCGGCGACAAGGAGTTCACTGACGTTGAGGACGCCCGCAAAGGCAAAGTCGGAAGAGGGTCTGTATCCACACTCCGGTCCGGAGTAGCCTGAGCGAACACCACTTGAGGTTTGTCCGATGTCATCATCGGCACCGAACCAGATGCCGGAAGAAAAGGAGCCTGCCTGTACGGCAACGGCAACCCCAAAGTGAAGGCTAACAGATCCGTTGGGCCAGCAGGCGCATCACAGGGGACCATTGCCTTATTGAATATACTGAACATAGCATTAAGGAACAAGGACAGAACCGCTTCCGGAGCCGGAAAGGCAGGATAGTCCTGTTCCTCTTGTGGAGGTTGGGTCTGCTCTGACTCCCTAACTTTGAACTCCTGATGCGTGGATCTCGGAGAAAATTGAGCCCCCAGACTCGTAGGTGAGGCTGAAATCTACACCAGCTGCGGTGCCAGAGACGCCTCGGGTGACTTCGGCAGGGGAGAGACCGTGGTACTGACTTCCCATGTCATACGGCGTTGCAATCTCGAAGTCGGTGAAGGCGATCTAAGACTGTCTCTGGATGAACAGTGTTGTGATCCATGGCAACAATGCTTTTTGTGGGACTTTGAAGATCTATGTGACGAAGAGCCCCGAGTTCTTGACCTACGATGTCCTTTCTTCTCCTTGGCTTTAGAAAGAAAGAGCTTCGCCTTCCTCTCCTTCAGAGCCTTCGGATTCATGGTCTGACAGGAAGAGCAACCTTCAACGTCATGATCCGAACTCAGACACCACAAACAATTTTCATGCGGATCCGTCACCGACATGTGACCTCCGCACTCGCTACAAGGTTTAAAACATGATTTCCTCGGCGGAGACATAGTAACTCGTACAAGAAACTCCCTTGACCATTTAACAAAGTACGGAAAGCTAGAAACTGTTAGCGTCGAAGGCACGGAAAAAAGGGAACTGATGTCAGCACGCCAGTGAGGACTTCTTATGGCTCCGATGACGTCAGATGGAGTTGGATGCAGAGCTGTGCTATTATGACGTCCTCATCAACGTGGAGAGCTGGAAAGAAAAGTTTCCTTCGAATGCTGGTGGATTGGGAGAATTCATAAGATGAGGAATCCACAGATAGTTGTATTTATAACCCCAAGCCCCCTCCCCACCTGCCCTTAACCCTAAAAAAAAAAAATACCCTGACCTGACCTCTGACGCATAAAACTAAACTACCATGAAACCCCCCAAGCCCTAAATCCATCCCACTGCTAGAAACTCACCAACCTTACCCCAACCCCACTTATCTCACTGCGTCCTCTCCCGATCCTTTCTCCTCTTCTCTCCTTCCTCCCTACATTAAAGCTTCCCCCACTCCTTTAAAAATAGACTACCCCACTCTAAGCCCTAAATAAACAAAAACAAAAAACCCAAACACGCCACTCCTGCCCCTAAAAAAAAATAATAGCCCAACCCCCCTCAAAAAATGTACCCAAACCACCCCCCCCACCCCTGCCTCCGTCAAACATGTCAGAATCATAACCAATACTGCTACCAGTATTGGTTGCATGATTCCATGCACTCTGAGGGCTCCTTAGAGGACAGTACTGCTCCTACCAGCCTTTCAGGGTTTGTGGGAAGCCCATGCTGCTGCAACCCATCAAAAGGGTTCTGCCCTCCTGCCCTCCTGCTGCTTGAACAGCCCAGGCAGGGGAAGAAAGGATTCCCTATAGGAAAGGGGAGGCAACACTCTCTCCCTTGGAAATAGGTGTTACAAGGCTTGGGAGGGGTAGCCTTCTCAAGCCACCGGTTTGCTTTGAAGGGCACATTTAGGGGGTCATTCAGACCCCGGCGGGCGGCGGGAGGGAACCGTCATATGGCCGCTCCGCGGTCGAAAGACCGCGGAGGCCATTCTGGCTTTCCCGCTGGGCTGGCGGGCGACCGCCAGAAGGCCGCCCGCCAGCCCAGCGGGAAACCCCTTCCCACGAGAAAGCCGGCTCCGAATGGAGCCGGCGGAGTGGGAAGGTGCGACGGGTGCAGTTGCACCCGTCGCGAATTCCAGTGTCTGCTGAGCAGACACTGGAATTCAAAGTGGGGCCCTCTTACGGGGGCCCCTGCAGTGCCCATGCCCCACGACACCCCTCACTGCCATCCGGTCGGAACCGCCAGGAACAGGATAGCGGTGAGGGGGTCGGAATCCCCCATGGCGGCGCAGCAAGCTGCGCCGCCATGGGGGATTCCCAGGGCAGCGGAAAACCGGCGGGAGACCGCCGGTTTTCCTGGTCTGACCGCGGCCAAACCGCCGCGGTCAAAATGCCCTGCGGGGCACCGCCAGCCTGTTGGCGGTGCTCCCGCATCCCCGGCCCCGGTGGTCCATGACCGCCGGGGTCGGAATGACCCCCTTAGTGCCTTCCTTGCATAAACCGGTTTGCACCAGCCCAGGACCCTGCTCTGGCGTGAAACTGGACAGAGGAAAGTGAACACTCCTCTGTCCATCACCAGGGGTTCCCAGAGCTCCACCAGGTTGCCATTCGATTCTGCCATCTTGAAAAAAAGATATGCAGAGGCCCCTAGGAGCATCTATGTGGCCAGGTCAGGCAGGTGATGGCCATGCAAAGTAACCAAACCCCATTTTAGGGCTATTTAGGGACTCCCTTGTAGGTGGGCCCCCAGATTCGGAGTACAAGACTACACCAGGACTCCGCTGCATCGTGTACTTCTGCTCCTGGCCACCGGAACCGCAACTGGACACTTCAGCAACCGACAAGACTGCAACTCCCAAGACAAGCTCGCCTTGAGCATGGTTTCCCTGGCTCCTTCCAGCAACTGCAACACTTCAATGGCTATGTATCCACTGGGGTCAACAAGACTTCAGAAGCAAGAAGGAACCTCCCTTGGAGTGATGGAGTCAACCCCTTGCATCTGCAAGCACCTACAGGAATAACATCCAGATGTGTGGATCTGCTCTCCTCTGGACCTAAGTGGATCCTGCATCACAGGTAGTGGTCTCCTTGGTCCTCTCTGCCCGCTGTCCATCTTGGGAGATACTGAGCCCTTGCCTCTCCTTGCAGGACAGTGCCCCTGTGCACCCCAACTCTTGCAGCAACCAATGCTTGTTGTCTCCTGCACCAAGGGATCTTCAGGCCCTCAACACTTCATTGCAAGGACAGTCTCTCCTCTGCTGCTCCAACGGCGTGGAACTCCTCTCCAGGTGTACTGATTGGGCCTCACTGCAACTTACTGTGCCTGCTGCCAGTGGGTTGCCTTTGGGGGCTGCACTGATTCTACTGGCTCTCCTGACTGCTAAGGGTCAGCCAAGACTCCCCTCCAAGGGTCAAGTCCCCTGGACCTTGCTGGTCCTCTTCATCCTTGCAACTCTTCTTTTGCCTCATCTTGCATTTGCCAAGGCTTGTTGGTGGTTCTCCTAACCACTGACCATCTGCGACCTGGTGACCGACGTGGTACATCATCTGCACCACTCCAAGGACTCCTCTGCAGCTCCTGGGCTCCCTAGCTGATCTTCTCCTTCCCCTGTCGACCTGGATCTCAGCCACAGAAGGGTGGGTAGTGGCTCCTGCCGTGACTGGACACTTCATCATGGACTGAACGCTGTCACCTTCTTTTGAAGCTCTTCTTCTTCCAGAATACACCTCTGGGTTACTTTGGTCTGGTCCTGTTCTTGCACAATTCATTTTCTAAGTCCTCTTGTTAGTCCTTGGGAACACCAGGTACTTACCTCTACTCTCCTGGTCACTGGGGGGTCACAAAGGTACTCACCTTTTGTGGGCCTGAATTCTCCCAGCTCCCCTCCAACTATTCCATACCCTTGGGCGGGGGACTTCACTTTGCATTCCACTATTTTAATATATGGTTTGGTCTTCCCCTAGGGCCCCAGCTATTTTCTACAATTTTTGCCAATGCTTGTTGTTTCCTGTGATAATTCCTAATTATTATTGTGTGTATATATGTGTACATATATGTGTATATATATACTATGTACTTACCTCCAGTTGGGGGGGACTGCCTACAAGTAATCTAGTTCAGTGTTACTATAATAAAGTACCTTTATTTTTGCAACACCGTGGTTCCTTTCAGGTGTGGTAAGTTGCTGTGTGACTGCTGTGGTATTGCACGTGCTTTGCACTCCTCCTAGATAAGTCTTGGCTGCTCATCTACAGCTACCTCTAGAGAGCCCTGGCTTCCTAGACTCTGCCTTCATTCACTAATAGGGGTTGCATGGACCTGGTATAATGTGCCAACCCCATAGGTGTCCACAACACAACAGGCCAGCTTCCTACATTGGTGGTGCAACGGAGGGGTACAGCTTGCAACTGCCTTACCACTGTCATTGGTAGCTTTCCACAGGAAAGCCCACTACTAGTTTTTAGGGTACACTGCACTGGGTAAGTTGGGGGTCTGGCATAGCCCTTTCTCGAAACTCTTTTAGAAGTCTAGTTACTTGGAGTAGGTAGTTGGACCCACACTACTCTAGGAAAAATGTCTTCAGTGGAAAACCCATCTCAGGCCCCAGACTCTCAGTATCTGAGCTGCACTTTTTAGGAGTTGAGGGAGATATGTGCTTCTTGGAAGCTGAAGACAGGGAAAAATCCCAACAAGAGCCTACTTCTGGGTTTCTTACTCCAGACTGACCAGGAAAATTCAAGCAGCCAGGGAGAGGAAGAAGTAGAGACTGACCCTCCAGTTTTGGATAAGGTAGACTTAGGCTACACTGAGGAGGGTCAGGAAGAAATTGGGGAACACCACAGCCCTGTTAGGAGCCCTCTAGGTACGAAAAAGGGGGGGGGGGGTCACTCAAGTAGGCCCACTTTTACTCCTAGTGGGTTGGTACAAAGGGTCTCCAGGATGAGGGATAGGTCCTCCTCATCTGTCCACACCCGTCTCAAGGACCTCCTATAAGACAGACCACTCTAATTCAGGGGGTGAGTCCCTAGATAGGGAATTCAACAGACTGAAGTTAGACCAGGCCAAACTGATGCTGCAGCAGCAACAGTTAGCTCTAGAAAGGGAGGCCCTGGCAGTAGAGACGGAAAGACATAATTTGGGGCTAGCTCCTCATGGTGGCAGCAATAACTTTAGGGTCACCAGGGTCAGGAAGGACTCCTATGACTCTAGGAACCTGAGTAAAATAGTCCCACCTTACAAGGTGGGAGATGATATCCACAAGTGGTTCACTGCCTTGCAGATGGCCTGTAAAGCACAGAGGGTCCCTCAAAGACAATGAGCAGCAATCTTGTGGCCCTCCTTCTCTGATAAAGGCAGAGACAAACTCCTCACTGTCAGGGAAGAAGATGCAGATGACTATCTGGCCTTAAAGAATGCACTCTTAGATGGGTTTGTGCTAACCACAGAACAATACAGAATCAAGTTCAAGGAAACTAAAACTGAGTCCTCCCAGGATTGGGTAGATTTTGTGGACTGCTCTGTCATGGCCATAAAAGGCTGGTTGTAAGGGACGAAAGTAAGGGGTTACTAGGGCTTGTACAATCCTATTTTGAAAGAGCACATTCTTAATAATTGCATTTCTGATCAGCTACATCAGTACCCGGTGGACTCAGATCTGACCTCTCCCCAAGAATTGGGAAAGAAGGAAGGCAGCGGGTCCACACCATGGTGGGTAGGAAAGCTCCCACTGGGGGTGACCACAAGAAGAGGGATTTTGCCAAGCATCACTACAAGGGTGGGGAAAACCATGAAGAAAAAGAGTCTTCATCAGGCCCACAAAATCCTTCTGGGGTGCGTCTAAGTCATCTTCCTCTTCCTATAAGACCTTGGTGCTACATTTGCAGACAGAAAGGCTATAGGGCAGGTAACAGCACCTGTCCTAAAAGAGCACCAAGCCTATTACTGCTACCACCACTTCTACCCTTAGTGCCCCTAGCAGTAGCAACAATAGTGGTAGCAATAGTCAGGCCGAAAGTGTAGCTGGGCTCACCTTGGGGACTGTATCGGGTTCTGGGCTAGTCAGAGTGACCACTGAGGCAGTTCTGGTCTCTGAGGGTCGCACTGACCTTGTGTCCCTAGCTGTTTGTCCCCTTAATATGGATAAGTACAGGCAGCATCCTTTAATCAATGGTGTCGAGGCTGAGGCCTACAGGGACACAGGTGTCAATATCACAATGATGACTGAAAACTGGTGTCACCTGAACAACACTTTCTCGGTCACACGAACCAAGTGACTGATGCTCATAACAACACTCCATGCCACCACATGACAGTTGTTGACTTAGCTGGGGGGACGGGGAATGAGGGTTTGGGGGAAGGGTTACTGGCTGAAAGAAATGTGTAGTGTCCACTGATCTACCTGTAGAGTGTCTGTTAGGTAATGATTTGGAGACTTCAGCTTGGGCTGAAGTGGAGTTGGAGGCCCACGCAGCAATGCTGGGCATCCCTGGGCATATCTTTGCTTTACCTAGAGCACAGGCTAAAAAGCAACAACAATGGCCCAGGAAGCTCCTAAAAAGAGAAGCAGGCAGGGTAAAAAAAATGCCCCCTGCTCAGGCTTCCAATGGGGATCCCACAACTAAGGAAGAGCAACCCAGTCCTTGTGTGAAACCTACCCTAGAGGAGCTTAAAGCTGACACAGCTGAGCTCTTAGGTGCAGGAGGGCCCACCAGGGAGGAATGTAGTCTAGAACAGAAATCCTGACCTCTGGAAAGTCTGAGGCAGCAAGCTGCAGCCCAGGAAGCAGAGAATGTCAGTGGGACCCATAGGGTCTACTGAGACAACAGCCTCCTTTATTCTGAGGCAAGGGACCCCAATCCTGGTGCCACCAGGAATTTGGTCATCCCTCAAAAGTTTAGGGAGTTCTTGGTATCTTTAGCCCATGACATTCCCCTCGCAGGCCTTTTGGGTCAAAGCAAAACTTGGGACAGACTTTTCCCTCACTTTTACTGGTCCCACATGTCTGAAGACACAAAGGAGTTTTGTCGCTCCTTTGTGACCTGGCAAGACACGTGGCACTCCAACGGCCCCCTTAATTCCACTACCATTGGTCAGGGTACCCTTTGAGAGGGTATGGGTGGATATTATTGGCCCCCTGGACCGTCCAACTACATCTGGGAACAGGTTTATACAGAGGGTGGTGGACCATGCCACTAGATACCCAGAGGCAATTCCTCTTAGAACCACTACAGCCCCTGCAGTGGCCAAAGCTCTCCTGGGAATCTTTTCCAGGGTGGGTTTTCCTAAAGAGGTGGTATCAGACAGAGTTACAAACTTCATGTCTGCACACCTTAAAGTAATGTGGAAGGAGTCTGGTGTAACATATACGTTCACCTCCCCTTATAACCCCAAAACAAATCGGTTAGTTGAGAGATTCAACAAAACCCTTAAAGGCATGATCATGGTACTCAGAAAAGCTCAGAAGGAGGTGGGCTGTCCCATTGCCTTGCCTCCTCTTCACCTACAGGGAGGTTCCTCAAAAGGTAGTGGGCTACAGCCCCTCTGAATTTTTGTTTGGACATCCTGTCAGGGGTCCACTTGCCCTTGTGAAGGAAGGCTGGGAGCAACCTTTCATGCATCCCAAACAGGACATATTGGATTATGTATTGGGCCTTAGATCCAGAATGGCTGAATACATGAAGGCGGCAACTAAAACTCTTCAGGCCAGCCAAGAACTGCAAAAGTAGTGGCATGACAAGACGTTTGTACTGACTGTTTACCATCCAGGACACAAAGTGTGGGTCCAGAGCCTATGGCTCCCAGGGCACTCCAAGATAAGTGGAGTAGCCCCTACACTATTGTGAAGAGAAAAGGTGAGGTCACCTACCTGGTTGACCTGGGTACTCCTGGAAGTCCCCACAGGGTGCCTCATGTGAATTGCCTCAACCTTACTATGACAGGACTGACAGGACTTTACTCATGGCCACTGATGAAGGTCAGGAAGAAGAGAGTGACCCTCTCCCTGACCTCTTCTCCCACAACACAGTGGATGGTTTAGTAGAGGGAGTTATTCTTGCCGACTGCCTCGCTGATCAACAGAAGGATGATTCCAAAAATCTCCTGGGCCAGTTCTCTGAACTGTTCTCCTTGCCCCCTGGTCAAACCTCATGGTGTGAACACACCATTGACACTAGTGACAGCCTGCCTGTCAAAAGCAAAATATACAGGCACTCTGATCACATCAGGGAGTGCATCAAAGCAGAAGTGCAAAAGATGCTTGACCTAGGAGTTATTGAACCTTCAGACAGCGCTTGGACTAGTCATGTAGTCTTGGTACCAAAACCCCACTCTCAGAATGGCAAAAAAGAGTTGAGGTTCTGTGTGGACTACATAGACCTCAATACTGTCACAAGGAAAGATGCTCATCCAATCCCTAGGGCAGATGAGCCCAAGGATACTCTGGCTGCTGCCACATATCTAAGCACATAGTGTAGTGTTACCATAATAAAGGTACTTTTTTTTTTTTTTTTTTTTAGCCGTGTGGTTTCTTTCATGTGTGATAAGTTACTGTGTGACTAGTGTGGTTTACACTTCTCCTAGATAAGTCTTGGCTTCTCATCCACATCTACCCATAGAAAGCCCTGGCTTGCTAGACCCTGTTACTAACTAATAAGGGGTTGCCTGGACCTGGTATAAGGTCTAATCACCGCAAGTGTCCACCACATACCAGGCCAGCTTCCTACACTTGTTTGCTGACAGCCTTGGAGGATGCCTATACTGAAGAACATTGCTAACATAAAATTAAATGTCCTTGGCAGTCCCCAGGATTTCCATTCCTCTTTCTTGACTGTGGCCTGGACAGTACTTCGAAGTAACAGTTGGTATTCTCCGTTCCTCTGTGAGAAATGTAACCCCAGGCAAAAATGTGCATACATTTTGAAAACAGTCAGCTGAGCTCTGGATGAGTATATTTCATATTCTTAAACTAATAGAGGGATTGATTACATGACAATGCTGCCCTTTCCGTGCTGACTACCTCTAAACTCCAAAATTAATTTTGATTGTACTTTTCTAACCCAAATTAGAACAGTGGAATGCTGAGGGCTCCATTGAAAACAATGGAGTGCTGCGGGCTTTTACTGGCCGGTAAAAGCCCGCAGCGCCAACATTCCAATGTTCGCTTTGTTCACAGCAGCAGCTGTGAACAAAGCCTCACGGAGCCCGAGGGGATTTTAATCCCCTCGGGCTCTGTGAACATTTTTTTTTTAATAGAACATTCTGCCCTGAGTGGCAGAATGTTCTAATAGCCTTAGAACCCGCCGTAGCGGGCTCTACCGGCTATTAAAGTCCCTCTCCCTTGTTAAATGCCCTCGCCTTCGGCTCGGGCATTTAACGCGGGGAGCAGGCCTTTAATAGCCGGTAGAGCCCGCTACGGCGGGTTCTAAGGCTATATTATTAAATTGAGTTCTCAGTGCTTCTTGCATTCTAAAAAGCATATTATGTTTATGTGACACCCCCATCTGCATGTAACAGACAACTGATTCACTGAAGTGACAGTTACTGCAATTTATAATAAAAACGGTTACAGTCTTGCTGGGGTACAAGGATTATGAATGGAAAGGCTGCAGGAGGTGAAATGCTTTTCTGAAGTCTGATGGAAAGAAAGATTGAAATAGGATAAAAACAAAGCAAGACAACTGTGGTATCCACAAAGTTAAATGTGTGCTGCAATCTGAGTCCCACACACTATTGTTTGTGCCCACATAGAGTTGGCATTAACACTGCATGGCTGATGCCAATTTAGTGGCCATTTCAAGAGTTCATTCCAATGGAAAATATGTTGTCTGAAAAAGGTAATAGCATAGCACCCAATGCTGCAGTCATATATTTGGGGAAATGCACTTCTAAATGCACAAATAGGGACACACCCTTCCCCCACTGCTTATTGGGTGTGGTTAATTTGCTATACTTTGTGTAACACTTGGATTTTTCACAGCCCCTTATGAGTTGATTGATTTAATATAGATGCCAGCATTATCCTCTGAAACTTGATCTAGCACTGTTGATAGGCAGGACCTTTAGGACCCTGTGCAGCTGTCTGTATTGATACACAGGATCCAGCTCTAATTGTGGCATTTTATTGCTAAAGTTGCAATCTACTGGCAGGTTTTGGGAGACAGCTGCTATGCTTACATACCCTTCTCTGCCAAGGTAACTAAAGCCAACTGGTGGTCATGCTCAGTGTTGCAGACAATGGCTACCTTGTATTCCTGACCAAAGAGGTATCATTTCCTGTTCCTAGCTGTACTCTCCCCACTGTTTCTCAGAGAAGCACTGTTGCTCCCTGTACTGCACAATGTTTGTATCCGCGAAGCGTGCATTGCTTATGTTCTCTAAAGGGGTGTGAGCATGCACTGCTGTAGCCTCTGCTCCAGCTGAGCTGTCCATGGGAAAAGCGTGTAGTGAGCTTCCCTGGGTACAGCACACTATCAAGCATGCTCAGGAGTGTGCAAACGCCATGCCCATTTAAATAGTCTAGTTGCTAGGCATGGGAAAACTGACAGCAGCAGATAAAACCTGGGGCCCACATATACGGTACATGTCAGAAGAATTCAGGGAATTATTCTGCCCGTCTTATCGCCGCATCCTCCGACTGACAATCCCAACAGGTACCACCCGAACAAATTAAAAGGCACCCCATCAACACGAGAGTACTGACAACCTGACGCACCTGAGGCACACTCATGAACTAGGAAAGCATAGTGCATGCATACAGTGGACCTACCAGCCCCCCCCTTCCCCTTGTGTCTTCTTTCCTCCCCCCTCATAGGTACTCCTCCCTTCCCCACCGGCCACTGGTTGTAGGTGGGCAATGTTGTATTGTTGCTCTTTAAATTCAATAAAAGAGATTTAAAAAATAAAAACATATCTCTACCGTGAAGTTCTGATACTGTCTGTTTTAAAGCGTATAGCAGCTATGCCAAGAGGTTTTGGTAACGTCCTATGACAAATACAGTATGGCTTCGCAAAAGTGGCAATACTACAGCTGCACTGTAGTGTGGGGCTGGTAATGTCCCACTAAACGTATAGCAGTCCTGCTGAGAAGCTCTACATTTGTCCCATCAGAGCAGAAGATTCCTGCTCAGAAGAGCCAGTACTGCATATATACAGGGAGATGAATGCTTCTGCAAAACCCAGATGATGCCCTGCTGAGAAACGCTCGTACTGCCCTGTTTCCATGCAGCAGCCCTTATAGGGAATGCCAAAACAGTCATCACTAGAGTATACTGTGCTGCTAAAAGCACGAGTCCTGCTAAGATGCCATGATACTGTTCCATTCAAGTAATATTGCGATTGTGCGTCCACAGCATTTTTTGCATGGTTATAGATTTGCCACATAATCCATCACCTGCTGCATAATCTGCAGATTTTAACATAAAAAATGTTTATAGCTCAAACGGTTTAAAATTTACTAAAAGCGGTGTGATGTCTTGCTGCGCAGTTGAAGGCCCTTTCCAAAGCTTGACTGCTCACCTTTCTGGTTGCGTATTGCTGTATTTGAGTGTTACACTTAAACAAATGAGGTGCAATCAATGCCTAGACAGTGTCAACAAGCATTTGCAATGCAACGGGTCTTGCGTTTGCTCATGTTAGAGCTGATTGCGTTGTAAACTCCTAACCTGACTTTTCACCTATGGGACAAAAGTGCATTTATGTACATAACCCGAAAAAGTGAAATTAACTATGTGAAGCGCTCGACTTCTACCAAGTGAGATCGCGCTCGTAAATTAGAGAAAAAGAAGTCCACGAGCCCGATGGAAAACAGCGAGCCTCGCATGTTTTATGTACTTGGTTGCTGCCCTCGAGGAGGGCTAGCCACCGGAAAAGGCATGAGTTATGCGTGCCTTGACTAATGAAAGCAAGCAGATTTTATTAGGCAAGCCCACGAACCACTAAAAAACACTGACGTGACGTTGACAGGGCTCCGAGCCCTTTTCTAAACACTAAAGCGTCTCGCTGCGATACGCATGCGCGAGCGCATGCAACGCAGGCTCGACCCTAATAAGTTAAAAAACGACACAATAATGGCATAATACTATCATAAACATGCACAATTACGCGGAATAATTTGCCTTTCCTTGCTGCATAATGCACTCAACCCGGCTGCATAATTTGTCCTGCCCTGCCGCGTAATTCCAGTGGCCCTGAATTTAAGTCACAGTAACAGTGCTGTGAAGTCATGGGTCTGTCACATTCTAAGTCGGTCCGCCTTGGTGAATAAAGTCACAGTTCAGTAAAAGTATAGTGGCTGTCCTGAGACGAAGAGAGAGCTTCTTGGACTTTCTACCAGTGTACTCGGCCTACACTTCCTCGGGTGTGTAAATTGGATTAAAGATCGTGGAATTCAGTCCGCTCACTTCACTATTGGGTACACCACCAAGTAAAAGTACCATCTTCAGATACACAATCTTGCAAAAGGTGGCACACAACACATTTTCATACTCGCCCCATCAAAAGCTTTCATTATGAAAAACAGAAACATAATAATAAAATACCAGCTATACTGGCAATGTTTGTTGAAGAATGGCTCTGCACATCCAAAGCATTACATCAATGTATTGATTCAAATCAAACCCATGCATTAAAAAAGAAAGAACATATCACACCCACTGGTAAAAATATGTTTTCCAAAGCTAAAATCAAGTGATTTAGGCTTTTCATAACCATCAGCTGGATTTGTAGCTACCTTTGTGTGGCATAAAAACTTATTTGCCAAAGCCAAGCCTTGTGTTCACAAGGCACACGCATTTTTGCTCAGCCTGGAGTGCAGTTAAGCATTTTATTAAATGTACAATCTTTCACTGAAATGCTGCGCGTGCACCACATTCGAATGTCTTAGTTATTGGTTTCTTGTCGAAACAAAAGGTTCTTCGCACAGAGCCCACCCCAGCATCTGGTGTTCGTGTTCCCCTTCTGCTCTGTGACACGTGCTTGCAAACAGGAACAGAGCATTGGCGAGGTACAGGCACCGCCCTGACTCGCCTGTGTTTTCGTCTATCTTCATCATCGACGTCTTTTCCATCAGCCTCGCCCTCTCCAGTGGGGCTGATGTTCTAATTTGTCTGACCTCTGACGCACTTTGTCCTGGACTCCCCACTGCACAACCAGAATCTGGACATGTCCATGGAAGCTGAGAAATGCACGCTCTGCAGCACACACACTGACACTAACCAGCCCACCCTGGAAACTGTAAGGTAGCCTTCCAACTCCAACTGCACCAATTTGCCCCCCCCCCCCAATCGGTCCCCCAAATCTAGCTAGCAGGCACTACCACTGTACTATGCCTGGCCCATATGCTGTCAGACCATTTGAAACTGTTAATACTCTTAACATTTCAAGCTCCAAAATGGTGTCTCTGGGTAGCATGCCTAGGGATGTACTTTTTTGGCTTAAAGGTTCAAGATGAGGGGAAGAGATTGAAACTCCTTCATTTAGTTTGGGAATCTGTGTTCAAACTTTAATTTACCTTAAGCGCAGCAGGACCTCCTTAAACATAAAACATGCTAAGCCACTTATGACCACTTTGACAGGCCAAGCTAGGCTGGGAAGAAGAGATCACCAACGCTGAAGTACAACTTAGAGACCTAGGAGGCACATTCACTACATTAGGGGGCAAAACAGATTTGTGTGGAAATTATCAAAGGGTTTGCCTCTGCCAAGCAGACACCTTTTTGTCAGACAATCATGGATACCATCTGCTAACATGTTCGCACTTGGCCGTTCTCTCAAATACCAGGGCATTACACATCCAGGCGATGCTAGGGGCGGCTTCTCCATTAGGTCAGAGAAGTGTCGCCCTCTGCCAGCAGCGGCAGCTGCAAAACCTTTACAAGAAAACAATACTAAACTGCTCAAAACACCACCAACCATAGTTTAAATCTTTGCATATGGGAACACTGCAGCGTACTCCTCGCTGGGGTATCTATAGCTCACTCAGCATTGTCTGTACCAAAGTGTTTACCAGCAAGTCTGGATCTGGGACTCTTGACAGTTGTTACTTCTCCAAGACACGTGTCTCATCCAATTCCCTGTGGGAACTGATAACACTGTTAATGGATGTACAACACTTTTCAAGAGCATATAAAGCCTGAAAGACAAGATGGTGTGGCTGCACATTGACCAAAGTGAGCAGCCTGTTGCACTTTGTCATTAAGTGTTGCATTCCATGTGCACCTCAAGGCAGGAGAAGAGTTAGCTGTGCTCAGACAATTTGGCATCATGTAGAAATTAGAAGGGCTCATCCCCTTCAACCGCCTGGCATTTTCGCAGCACTGCCATCAAGCATGAGCTACATCTAGCACCTATAGTTGACAATCTGGTTACTGAAGTCAATGGAGCTTGATGGCTCTTGAACATGGATGTTAACTATGATATCATCAGCAGCTCCAAAACTCTGGCACCGCCTGTTTGATACATGTTGAACTTAAAGAACTGTTGAGGTTTTCCAAAACTGTATTAGAGAAGCCCACCCAGGGCTTAGCTGAAACATCAATGTCCATGATGACATGCTTGTCCATGCCAAACCCAGTAAAAGGCACAAGACTGCATCCTCACCCTGCGTGACAAGAAATATGAATTTCTCAACCCAGCATCGACTTCTTTAGCTACTGTTTCTCAGGAGAAAGAGTGGTAACCGCTAACGTGGAAGATATCAAATCTGCTCCGCAGCCATACTTGGTATCTGAAGTATGTAGTTTCCTGGCTATGGTCCTAAACTGTGACTGGGTCATTGGGAACATGACCTCCCACTAAACTGTTTGGGTATATATTCAAGACTACTTAAGTGGCAGTGAGGAGGTGAGTATCAACAAGTCTAGCAAGCAACCAACCACACACAACTCTTCAGTACTTTGACTCTGCCAAAAAAATAGAACTGTCCATAGATATAAGCCCCCTGTGTCTGGGTGGTGTGCATCAAAAACAAAATTAACATGTGGAGATTGGGCCCTCCAACAGCCTAGGCCAGCAAGGCACTAACTCACTGGTCAGAGGTAGACACACATCAAGAAAGAACCCATCACCATCCACTGGAGTATTTCTCCACAATCACATACTGGACATCTATGCATCCTAGTCCGTGCCAATGTTGTCTATCTTCCTGACAGGAGACATTCGCAAGTTATCATCAATGAGTTTTCTAAATATCCAGAAGTGGAAGTGGCACTGATTACCTCCACAGAAGAAGTCATTCCAGAGATACAAAAAGTTCTCACTACAAAATAGACTCCTGGAGGAGGAGGAGTTATGTACTGACATTGGACCTCCGCTACAAGGGTTTTTAGACTAAGATAACTCAAGAAACAACAGTCTGAGGTATCTCCTCGATGTCCCCGAACCAACAGAAAAGCTGGAAAATCCATGCATACCCTATTGGAGATTCTTCACAAGGCTCATTCTTCACTGCATGACTCAGAGTGGGCAATATATTTGATTTTGAGGAAATATTGAGACCCTTCCCATTTGGTCACAGGACAACCTTCTGCCCAGCTCTGCTTCTGACACCATACTACTCCGCCCACCAGGACTCTGACTCCTCCTGATAACAGCACCACGTTAGCATGCCAGCAAAATAACAATGACAGCACCAGCACCGGTGCCTACAACAGCAACACAGAAGAACAGGTATCTGTGAGAGACAGCCACCTTGGGAGCAACTTAAAACACCTGTGGGAAGTTCATGCCTGGACTGCATCAGGCAGAAAAGGGACCTAGATAACAACAGGAAGTCTGTTGTGACAAGAAACGTCTTGTTCTTTAAAGGTAATCAGAGCCCATGAGATTACAGTTAAAAGTCTGTCATGATGAACTGACTTGTAAAGAGCACATCTCCCTGAAACAAGAAAATCCACCTTCATTGCCAGCTTCTCCACAGGGTCAGTGAATGCACTGGATACCTGCTACCCCTCTGCCATAACCCCTGCTGAGAGTCCTTATTACGCAGACCCCGAAAAGATTTGTGTGCCCCCAGAACCAACTTTAGCATCTGTTCCCGTTCAACACAAAGCATGGCTTAAGATCTCACCTTATAACTTCCCAAAACAGTGTTTCTTTGTACTATGAACCAGGGAGACCATGGTTGCTAAAGATTATCTTTAATGTTTTCTTATTCATGTGTCTCCAAATTCCGACGGTTGTTGTGCACGTGAACACCCCAGTGGTTCTTGGTTGGTGGCTCTTCTATGACATAAGGATGCTGTTTCAATGAAGGGCTCCATCCTACGCACTTGGCACACAGAGACCAAACCTGCATCATCTGTGTGTGTTCTCCTTCTGCACCACAACACATGCCAGCAATTCGGAACAGGATAAATAGGTCCTAGAGAACTGGAGTTTCCTCGAAAATATAGTCCACAAATTCCAGTAATGTATTTTCTTTACCAATGATACATAAAGATGAAAAAAATCGCCCAGGATGACCTATAGTCTCCGGATGCAATTCAGTTTTGAACCTATTTCGCAATATGTGGATACTCTTTCGAAGCCATTCATCAATGATGTACCATCCTATCTAAGGGACACATTTGACGTAATAATTAAAATTGGAGGGCTGGAATTTGATGCCAACACAATGGCTAGTTACATTAGATATAGTTTTTCTCTAAACAAAGCTCCCGCAAGATGAAGGCGTAGAGGCTATCCAATACTATCTGGAAAAAAGACCAAAATCTCATAAGGTTCCAACAGAATTAATTCTACAACTGGCTGGCTTTGCACTCAAAAGTAAATATTTCAAACTTGAGGACAACGTCTACTTTCAGATCAAGGGGACTGCTATGGAGTGTTCCTTTTCCCCAGAAATGGTAATACTGTACATGGGCTTGTGTGGAGAAAACATTGTTTACAATAATAATCACATAACAAAGTAATTTAGATTTGTAGACTACATATTGTGTATTTGGACAGGGAAAGAAGAAGCTCTTGATGGATTGTTCCTTTGGCTAAATAACAGGACACCAGACATCAAGTGTGAGCAAGAGTAACAAAACAATCCCATTTTTGCATGTGGAAGTTAAAGCAGTGGATGGTCAGCTAATCACCACTTTGTGTAGAAAGCCAACAGACAAAAATAATGCTTTACATTTTACAAGTTTCCACCCACACAGCCTCAAAGAAAATTTGCTCTAAGGGCAATTTTTAAGAATACGGTTCAATTGTACATTAAAAGTGGATTACTTCCAACTTGCTGAAATTCTTTTTAAGAAACTGAAAGAAAAAGAATATCCTCACAAACTATTAAACAATTCAATGAAAAGAGCTTTGTTTACTCCAAGAGAGTCACTTTTGGAAAAGAAAATCCGACCAAAATCTAAGCGAATGGTCTGTGTCGCTACATATTGCCCTCAGACAACCAGGAAAATCATTCTTCAAAACTGGCATCTCATCTCAAAATTGGACAGAACATTGCAACATCCTTTGTTTGTATTCAAGAAAAATGCTAGCATTGGAAAACATTTAGTAAGAGCTTTTACCCCATCAAAGTCAGCTAAAAACAATTTACGCCACTACTGAATGTTACTTCCATTGGAGAGACACCACAAGATCAGTTTGTGCGTAGTATGTATCCAGACAAAGGAAAGATCAGAGTTCCAGTTAGACAATATACAATGAAAACACCTAGCCTTCTCCAATTGTTGGACAAAGAGTGTTGTGTATGGCATAATATGTGGCTGCAAAAAACTCTATATTTGTAAAACAAATCCAGAAGTAAAACAAAAGATTATTCAACACAATTCCTGCATATGCTGTAAAGTTAGTTGATTAACCACTTCCCTGAGAAGGGACATACAGAGAGTAATTTTCAGTGGACAGTATTGGCAGTGCTTCAGTAAAATCCAAGAGGCGGCGACTTAGAGAGACTACTTATCCAGAAAGAAGCTTATTTAATATGGCGGTTCAATTCAACTGTCACAGGCTGAATGAAATGTCGGAATTAAAAAGTTTAGGAAAGTACCATCTTTTTTGGCATGGTTACCCCCATTTTCTGCCTGTTGTCATTGTGTTTGACTGTGTCCACTGGGATCCTGCTAACCAGGTGTTCTGCTCTCTCCCTTAAAACTTGGAAACTGTACCTTTTTGTTTCTCACATTTGGCATACTGGTCCCCCCATGTAAGTCCCTAGTATATGGTACCTAGGGCACTGGGGTACTAGGGGATCCCTATCGACTCCAGCAGTTATTATGCCACCCATAGGGAGCCCATGCAAAGTGTTCTGCAGGCCTGCCACTGCAGTCTGCATGAAACGGGTGCATGCACCCATTTTCACTACAGGTCATTGCACCAGATCACTGTAAGTCTCCCCTATGGAAGGCCCTCTCAGTCCAGAGGGCAGGGTGCAGGTACCTGTGTGTGAGGGTACCCTTGCACCAGAAGAGGTGCCCTGCGAACTCCAGTTCCATTTTCCTGGAGTTTGTGAGTGCGGGGACGCCATTTTACGCGTGTACTGGACATAGGCAACTAACTGTCCAGCTACATAATGGTAACACTGAACCTGGGTATGCGTGGCATCAAACATGTCGGAATTATACCCCAATGCTGTTGCAAGTATTGGAAGTATGATTCTATGCACTCTGGGGACTCTTTAGAGGGCGCCCAGCATTGCTACCACCAGTTTTACAGGGTTTTCTGGGCAGCCCAAGCTGCTGCCACCCCACAGATAGGTTTCTGCCCTCCTGCTGCTTGATATGATCAAGCTCAGGAAGGAAGAAGAAAGGGTTTCCTTTGGAAATAGGTGTGACTGGCTTGGGAGGGGTAGTCTCACCAAGCATGGTTTTGCTTTGAAGGGCACATTTGGTACCCTCTGTGCATGAACCAGTCCACACCGGTTCAGGGACCCCCAGTCCCTGCTTTGGTGCGAAACTGGATAATGGAAAGGGGAGTAACCATTCCCCTGTCCATCACCACCCCAGGGTTGGTGCTCAGAGATCCTCCAGGGGGTCCCTGGGTTATTCCATCTTGAATCCAAGGTTGGCAGGGACATCTGGGACCATCTGATTGGCCAAGCCAGGCAGGCGACATCAGAGCCCCCTCCTGATAGGTGGTCACCTGGTTAGGTGACCAATCCCCCTTTGAGGGCTATTTAGGGACTCTCTCATGGGTGGGTCCTCAGATTCGTCTTGCAAGATTCCAGCAGGATCCCTCTGCAACCTTCACTTCGACTTCTGGCCTCCGGAACTGCGACTGGACCCTCCAGGACCCGACAATCTGCCTCCAAGAAGAAGAACTCTTCTGCAACATTGTTTCCACAGCTCCTGCCAGCTTCTGCAATGTTTCCACTGGCTGTGCGTCTACTGAGGGCAGCGTGTCTTCAGCCTACACTAGAATAAAGAAGGAATCTCCCTTGGGGTGAAGGAGTCACTCCCTTGCATCACCAGGCACCTACTGCAACGACGACCGGCTGCGTGGATCTCCTCTCATCCTGAGCTGCATGGATTCTGCATCACAGGTGGTGGTCCGGAGTAGTCTTCTTGGTCCTGTCTGCCAGCTGTCCAATTTGGTAGAAGTAAGCCCTTTCCTTCCCTTACAGGGCAGTACCCCGTGCACGGCTTTTCTTGCAGCTGGCAAGGCTTGTTTACATCTCCTCCAAGGGAACTTCAGGCTACCTGCAGTGCCAGCCCCCAGCACTCCTTCCTGTGATGCACAGCCCTCTGCGTGGTTCTCCTGCATCGTGGGATCCCTTTCTGTAGTTCTGCGTGGGTTCCTTCTGCAACTTCTGTGTCTCTGTCCTGTGGGACTCCTGTGGGTGCTGCCCTGCTTCTGTGGACTCCCTGTGTCATTGAGGGTCCCCTGTGACTCCCCCCTCCTGGGTTGAGTGTTCCTGGGCCTTGCTGGACCCAGCAGTACCACTTTTCCACTAACAGTGAATTTTCCTTTGCCAAGGCTTGTTGGTGGAATTCCTGCACCGACACCCGTCTGCATTCTTCACTCCAGGCATCTTCTGCATCCCTCAGGATCTCTACTCCGGCTTCAAGGCGGCAGTGCTGACCTGATCTTCATCATCATCATCGAACCAATTCCTTCATCTACAGCTGGGTGGGGGTAGTAGCTCCTACTCCTCCTGGACTCCACTGTGACTTTTGGACTTGGTCCCCTCTCTCCACAGGTCTCTCTCTCTCCAAGAATCCACCGCTGGTTTTTTGCAGCTTTGTCTGGGTGTCCTCTTTTCTATCCTTTTGGGTGGTTTGGGGAATTTCCAGTGATTTACTCCTGCTTTCCTGCTCGCTGGGGGGTACTGTGTTACTTACCTCTGTGGTTTTCTAGTACTCCCAGCTCCCCTCTACACATTCCACTTACCTAGGTGGGGGTACTGTGTTCGCATTCCATTTTTTTTAGTACATGGTTTGTCCTCCCCCGAAGGTAACTATTGTTTATTTGCAACTGTACTGTTTTCTAACCGTTTCAGTGCCTATTACTGTTTACTAGTGTATATAATTAGTGTATTACTTACCTCCTATTGGAGGGTTGCCTTTCTAGTACTTTGTGGTACTGTGTGACCAAAAATAAAGTACCTTTATTTTTGTACAACTGAGTGTTTTCCTTCATGTATGTAAGTGCTGTGTGACTACAATGGTTTTGCAAGAACTTTGCAGGTCTCCTAGAAAAGCCTTGGCTGCTCAACCACATCTACCTCTAGAGAGCCTGGCTTCCAGACACTGCCTACATTTCAATAATAGGGGCACCCTGGATCTAGTATAAGGTGTAAGTACCACAGGTCCCACCACAAACTAGGCCAGCTTCCTACACAAAGGTTGTAATTTCAAGAGAAATTACTATCACAGACAGCCCAGTGACCAATATAATTAGTCAATTTTGTTTGGTCTGCCCATAGAAGTACATTGAAAACCTGATGCTGACCAAATCTTTGTTGAATTTTAGGTACCAGTATATGATATGCAAGCATTTGAAGGTTCAACAAGGCTCATAACCCACAAGGGAGCTGGCAGATATTAAGAGAGACTACAGCTTTTAACAAACTCCTTGTGGATTTAGAAGATACATGATGCAGTAAAAGTTCAGCCTTCATTTTTATTTGGTTACTATTTAAAAAATGTGTACTTACAGATCTCTCACCGGAAGGGAATGATACAATATTTCGCTAAATGACAGGCAATCGGCATATTGAGAAGAATCCTTTAAATCAAGAACTAATTGGAAGGTGTCAGCAACAATCAGTAAAAATTGCCCGGGGGCGTGGCTTGGGGCGTCAAGATACTCATCCACCAAAACGTGTACCTGAAGGTGGTTACCCTCTCCCCACATGTCTGGCACCCCAACGGAGGTTCCTGCCCGGCTCCCATGGGGCTAGGAGAAACCAGTGATCCCAAGGCCCTTCACCTGCTGGCTTGCAAGATGGCAGAGGTGACTAACTGAGGGACCTGGCAGGTAAGCGCAGCGCCTAAATACGCAGCTGGGTGGCGGCTGCCTAGAGCCGCCGGCTTGAGGCAACCACAGTTCCCCAGAGACTCTGACTTGAGCAGCCTTGTGGGGGCCCAGGCCACAGATGGGCCGCAGCTGAGTGATGGGCCGCTGGAACACACCGCCTGAGGCTGAGTGGAGTGACCGGCTGGGGTGCCAAACGAGCAAGCGACACTGGGTGGCGGCACCTGGAAGGCCATGCCGGATTGAGGCACCCCCCTTCCCCCAGGCGCACTGACCAGAACAGCCTTGCAGCATGCCGGACTGCGGATAGGCCACCAATGAGGGACAGGCTGTGGGATCGCGCGGCTCAGAGTGAGGAGGACGTCTCCGGCTGCGCTCCCTCGGAGGAGACGCTCACTCCCCTGGAGGGGTGCGGGCAAGGAAGCGCGGTCGCAAGCGTGTGGCCCAGCCAGGGTTCAGCCTGGTGCTCCTCCCACATGGTGGCCGTGGGCCTGAGGCGGTGAGGTGGACCGAGGCCTGAGGGAATGCAGGTCCTGACCCCTGCGACTGCTCGCTTCCCCCTACAGGGCATCCCCCCTCCTGGGATGTCACAGGGGCACGGGGACGTGCGATGTGCCCCTGGGGTGGCGAACCGGCCTCACAGGCCCAGAGAGGGGCCTAGTTGGTGCTTGAAGACGGTGCTGGAGACGGACCTGGAGACTGGACCCTTAAGAGGAGAGGATAAATCAAGGCCCAGCAGACAAGAGGAGGGGCCTGGATTCGGAGAGGCTGGTTGCTCAAGCAGCCTGGACAAAGTGATGTGGAACTGAGGAGGTGGAAGGGCCAAACGACGAGATAGTGCTAAGATCTAGATAAGAAATTTTCAGAGGTCTGCACGGAGGTCTGTGTAGGGTCCTGGATGAGCCGGCCACGGGCCCTCAAGATGGTACGGGAGCTTTGAGCACATGTGGACAGCCCTGAATGCAACATTCGGGGTCAAGTACATCCGGTGAACTGTCCTCGGTCCTCAGGGTGGTGTCCATCGAGGGAGAAAGGGACCTTTACGAGTCTGCCTCCAAATAAGTAAGTGGGTCAGAGACTGTCTGGACTGTGTGGGCCCGGACTCACCCCATACCACTTACTACCTAAAGACTGCAGGAGCGAAAGGCTCCAATCGAGCCAGGGTTGAAGGGCCTTAAGTGCTGCAGGAGTTCTTAGCCGGGCCTGCCGAGTAGACCGCAAGAGCGAGCTGCCCTGTGAATGGGATGGTCTTGAGATGGGAAAAGACAAACAAACAGAGCTGAATGCCTCTGAGCCGCACATTGATAAGTATACTACCCAGGCGGGGGTACGTGGTGATGACAATATGGAAGCCTCTGCTGCTGGATTAGGGGGACACAGATAGGATCTTAGGATCTTGCAGGCAATCCACACATCCCAAGCTGCGGTAGAGAACAAGATTGGGGAAATGCGAGTGGATATGGCCTTGCTCTGTCAGGATCTGAAGAACGCTACAACCCAAATAAATGACGCAGAGAACCGTGTATCAACGGTGGAGGATGGCGTCACGGAACTGAAGATTAAAGTCAACCGCTTGCTCACTCGACATCACGAGCTCCAACAACGGGCGGAAGATGCAGAAAACCGCTCACAACGCAATAACTTAAGGTTTGTTGGATTCCCGGAAGCAGTTGAGGGGTCACAGGCTGTGGACTTCCTTAAGACCTGGTTGAAATTGTGAGTGCCACCAAATAATGGTTTACATTTTACAAGTTTCCACCCACACAGCCTCAAAGAAAATTTGCTCTAAGGGCAATTTTTAAGAATACGGTTCAATTGTACATTAAAAGTGGATTACTTCCAACTTGCTGAAATTCTTTTTAAGAAACTGAAAGAAAAAGAATATCCTCACAAACTATTAAACAATTCAATGAAAAGAGCTTTGTTTACTCCAAGAGAGTCACTTTTGGAAAAGAAAATCCGACCAAAATCTAAGCGAATGGTCTGTGTCGCTACATATTGCCCTCAGACAACCAGGAAAATCATTCTTCAAAACTGGCATCTCATCTCAAAATTGGACAGAACATTGCAACATCCTTTGTTTGTATTCAAGAAAAATGCTAGCATTGGAAAACATTTAGTAAGAGCTTTTACCCCATCAAAGTCAGCTAAAAACAATTTACGCCACTACTGGATGTTACTTCCATTGGAGAGACACCACAAGATCAGTTTGTGCGTAGTATGTATCCAGACAAAGGAAAGATCAGAGTTCCAGTTAGACAATATACAATGAAAACACCTAGCCTTCTCCAATTGTTGGACAAAGAGTGTTGTGTATGGCATAATATGTGGCTGCAAAAAACTCTATATTTGTAAAACAAATCCAGAAGTAAAACAAAAGATTATTCAACACAAATCCTGCATATGCTGTAAAGTTAGCTGATTAACCACTTCCCTGAGAAGGGACATACAGAGAGTAATTTTCAGTGGACAGTATTGGCAGTGCTTCAGTAAAATCCAAGAGGCGGCGACTTAGAGAGACTACTTATCCAGAAAGAAGCTTATTTAATATGGCGGTTCAATTCAACTGTCACAGGCTGAATGAAATGTCGGAATTAAAAAGTTTAGGAAAGTACCCTCATTTTTGGCATGGTTACCCCCATTTTCTGCCTGTTGCCATTGTGTTTGAATGCGTCCACTGGGATCCTGCTAACCAGGTGTTCTGCTCTCTTCCTTAAAACTTGGTAACTGTACCTTTTTGTTTCTCACATTTGGCATACTGGTCCCCCCATGTAAGTCCCTAGTATATGGTACCTAGGGCACTGGGGTACTAGGGGATCACTATCGACTCCAGCAGTTATTATGCCACCCATAGGGAGCCCATGCAAAGTGTTCTGCAGGCCTGCCACTGCAGTCTGCATGAAACGGGTGCATGCACCCATTTTCACTACAGGTCATTGCACCAGATCACTGTAAGTCTCTCCTATGGAAGGCCCTCTCAGTCCAGAGGGCAGGGTGCAGGTACCTGTGTGTGAGGGTACCCTTGCACCAGAAGAGGTGCCCTGCGAACTCCAGTTCCATTTTCCTGGAGTTTGTGAGTGCGGGGACGCCATTTTACGCGTGTACTGGACATAGGCCACTAACTGTCCAGCTACATAATGGTAACACTGAACCTGGGTATGCTTGGTATCAAACATGTCGGAATTATACCCCAAAGCTGTTGCAAGTATTGGAAGTATGATTCTATGCACTCTGGGGATTCTTTAGAGGACGCCCAGCATTGCTACCACCAGTTTCACAGGGTTTTCTGGGCAGCCCAAGCTGCTGCCACCCCACAGATAGGTTTCTGCCCTCCTGCTGCTTGATCTGATCAAGCTCAGGAAGGAAGAAGAAAGGGTTTCCTTTGGAAATAAGTGTGACTGGCTTGGGAGGGGTAGTCTCACCAAGCATGGTTTTGCTTTGAAGGGCACATTTGGTACCCTCTGTGCATGAACCAGTCCACACCGGTTCAGGGACCCCCAGTCCCTGCTTTGGTGCGAAACTGGATAATGGAAAGGGGAGTAACCACTCCCCTGTCCATCACCACCCCAGGGTTGGTGCTCAGAGATCCTCCAGGGGGTCCCTGGGTTATTCCATCTTGAATCCAAGGTTGGCAGGGACATCTGGGACCATCTGATTGGCCAAGCCAGGCAGGCGACATCAGAGCCCCCTCCTGATAGGTGGTCACCTGGTTAGGTGACCAATCCCCCTTTGAGGGCTATTTAGGGACTCTCTCATGGGTGGGTCCTCAGATTCGTCTTGCAAGATTCCAGCAGGATCCCTCTGCAACCTTCACTTCGACTTCTGGCCTCCGGAACTGCGACTGGACCCTCCAGGACCCGACAATCTGCCTCCAAGAAGAAGAACTCTTCTGCAACATTGTTTCCACAGCTCCTGCCAGCTTCTGCAATGTTTCCACTGGCTGTGCGTCTACTGAGGGCAGCATGTCTTCAGCCTACACTAGAATAAAGAAGGAATCTCCCTTGGGGTGAAGGAGTCACTCCCTTGCATCACCAGGCACCTACTGCAACGACGACCGGCTGCGTGGATCTCCTCTCATCCTGAGCTGCATGGATTCTGCATCACAGGTGGTGGTCCGGAGTAGTCTTCTTGGTCCTGTCTGCCAGCTGTCCAATTTGGTAGAAGTAAGCCCTTTCCTTCCCTTACAGGGCAGTACCCCCGTGCACGGCTTTTCTTGCAGCTGGCAAGGCTTGTTTACATCTCCTCCAAGGGAACTTCAGGCTACCTGCAGCGCCAGCCCCCAGCACTCCTTCCTGTGATGCACAGCCCTCTGCGTGGTTCTCCTGCATCGTGGGATCCCTTTCTGTAGTTCTGCGTGGGTTCCTTCTGCAACTTCTGTGTCTCTGTCCTGTGGGACTCCTGTGGGTGCTGCCCTGCTTCTGTGGACTCCCTGTGTCATTGAGGGTCCCCTGTGACTCCCCCCTCCTGGGTTGAGTCTTCCTGGGCCTTGCTGGCCCCAGCAGTACCACTTTTCCACTAACAGTGAATTTTCCTTTGCCAAGGCTTGTTGGTGGAATTCCTGCACCGACACCCGTCTGCATTCTTCACTCCAGGCATCTTCTGCATCCCTCAGGATCTCTACTCCGGCTTCAAGGCTGCAGTGCTGACCTGATCTTCATCATCATCATCGAACCAATTCCTTCATCTACAGCTGGGTGGGGGTAGTAGCTCCTACTCCTCCTGGACTCCACTGTGACTTTTGGACTTGGTCCTCTCTCTCCACAGGTCTCTCTCTCCAAGAATCCACCGCTGGTTTCTTGCAGCTTTGTATGGGTGTCCTCTTTTCTATCCTTTTGGGTGGTTTGGGGAATTTCCAGTGATTTACTCCTGCTTTCCTGCTCGCTGGGGGGTACTGTGTTACTTACCTCTGTGGTCTTCTAGTACTCCCAGCTCCCCTCTACACATTCCACTTACCTAGGTGGGGATACTGTGTTCACATTCCATTTTTTTTAGTACATGGTTTGTGCTCCCCCGAAGGTAACTATTGTTTATTTGCAACTGTACTGTTTTCTAACCTTTTCAGTGCCTATTACTGTTTACTAGTGTATATAATTAGTGTATTACTTACCTCCTATTGGAGGGTTGCCTTTCTAGTACTTTGTGGTATTGTGTGACCAAAAATAAAGTACCTTTATTTTTGTACAACTGAGTGTTTTCCTTCATGTATGTAAGTGCTGTGTGACTACAATGGTTTTGCAAGAACTTTGCAGGTCTCCTAGATAAGCCTTGGCTGCTCAACCACATCTACCTCTAGAGAGCCTGGCTTCCAGACACTGCCTACATTTCAATAATAGGTGCACCCTGGATCTAGTATAAGGTGTAAGTACCACAGGTCCCACCACAAACTAGGCCAGCTTCCTACACAAAGGTTGTAATTTCAAGAGAAATTACTATCACAGACAGCCCAGTGACCAATATAATTAGTCAATTTTGTTTGGTCTGCCCATAGAAGTACATTGAAAACCTGATGCTGACCAAATCTTTGTTGAATTTTAGGTACCAGTATATGATATGCAAGCATTTGAAGGTTCTCCAAGGCTCATAACCCACAAGGGAGCTGGCAGATATTAAGAGAGACTACAGCTTTTAACAAACTCCTTGTGGATTTAGAAGATACATGATGCAGTAAAAGTTCAGCCTTCATTTTTATTTGGTTACTATTTAAAAAATGTGTACTTACAGATCTCTCACCGGAAGGGAATGATACAATATTTCGCTAAATGACAGGCAATCGGCATATTGAGAAGAATCCTTTAAATCAAGAACTAATTGGAAGGTGTCAGCAACAATCAGTAAAAATTGCCCGGGGGCGTGGCTTGGGGCGTCAAGATACTCATCCACCAAAACGTGTACCTGAAGGTGGTTACCCTCTCCCCACATGTCTGGCACCCCAACGGAGGTTCCTGCCCGGCTCCCATGGGCTAGGAGAAACCAGTGATCCCAAGGCCCTTCACCTGCTGGCTTGCAAGATGGCAGAGGTGACTAACTGAGGGACCTGGCAGGTAAGCGCAGCGCCTAAATACGCAGCTGGGTGGCGGCTGCCTAGAGCCGCCGGCTTGAGGCAACCACAGTTCCCCAGAGACTCTGACTTGAGCAGCCTTGTGGGGGCCCAGGCCACAGATGGGCCGCAGCTGAGGGATGGGCCGCTGGAACACACCGCCTGAGGCTGAGTGGAGTGACCGGCTGGGGTGCCAAACGAGCAAGCGACACTGGGTGGCGGCACCTGGAAGGCCATGCCGGATTGAGGCACCCCCCTTCCCCCAGGCGCACTGACCAGAACAGCATGCCGGACTGCGGATAGGCCACCAATGAGGGACAGGCTGTGGGATCGCGCGGCTCAGAGTGAGGAGGACGTCTCCGGCTGCGCTCCCTCGGAGGAGACGCTCACTCCCCTGGAGGGGTGCGGGCAAGGAAGCGCGGTCGCAAGCGTGTGGCCCGGCCAGGGTTCAGCCTGGTGCTCCTCCCACATGGTGGCCGTGGGCCTGAGGCGGTGAGGTGGACCGAGGCCTGAGGGAATGCAGGTCCTGACCCCTGCGACTGCTCGCTTCCCCCTACAGGGCATCCCCCCTCCTGGGATGTCACAGGGGCACGGGGACGTGCGATGTGCCCCTGGGGTGGTGAACCGGCCTCACAGGCCCAGAGAGGGGCCTAGTTGGTGCTTGAAGACGGTGCTGGAGACGGACCTGGAGACTGGACCCTTAAGAGGAGAGGATAAATCAAGGCCCAGCCGACAAGAGGAGGGGCCTGGATTCGGAGAGGCTGGTTGCTCAAGCAGCCTGGACAAAGTGATGTGGAACTGAGGAGGTGGAAGGGCCAAACGACGAGATAGTGCTAAGATCTAGATAAGAAATTTTCAGAGGTCTGCACGGAGGTCTGTGTAGGGTCCTGGATGAGCCGGCCACGGGCCCTCAAGATGGTACGGGAGCTTTGACCACATGTGGACAGCCCTGTATGCAACATTCGGGGTCAAGTACATCCGGTGAACTGTCCTCGGTCCTCAGGGTGGTGTCCATCGAGGGAGAAAGGGACCTTTACGAGTCTGCCTCCAAATAAGTAAGTGGGTCAGAGACTGTCTGGACTGTGTGGGCCCGGACTCACCCCATACCACTTACTACCTAAAGACTGCAGGAGCGAAAGGCTCCAATCGAGCCAGGGTTGAAGGGCCTTAAGTGCTGCAGGCGTTCTTGGCCGGGCCTGCCGAGTAGACCGCAAGAGCGAGCTGCCCTGTGAATGGGATGGTCTTGAGATGGGAAAAGACAAACAAACAGAGCTGAATGCCTCTGAGCCGCACATTGATAAGTATACTACCCAGGCGGTGGTACGGGGTGATGACAATATGGAAGCCTCTGCTGCTGGATTAGGGGGACACAGATAGGATCTTAGGATCTTGCAGGCAATCCACACATCCCAAGCTGCGGTAGAGAACAAGATTGGGGAAATGCGAGTGGATATGGCCTTGCTCTGTCAGGATCTGAAGAACGCTACAACCCAAATAAATGACGCAGAGAACCGTGTATCAACGGTGGAGGATGGCGTCACGGAACTGAAGATTAAAGTCAACCGCTTGCTCACTCGACATCACGAGCTCCAACAACGGGCGGAAGATGCAGAAAACCGCTCACAACGCAATAACTTAAGGTTTGTTGGATTCCCGGAAGCAGTTGAGGGGTCACAGGCTGTGGACTTCCTTAAGACCTGGTTGAAATTGTGAGTGCCACCAAATAATGGTTTACATTTTACAAGTTTCCACCCACACAGCCTCAAAGAAAATTGGCTTTATGGGCAATTTTTAAGAATACGGTGTAATTGTACATTAAAAGTGGATTACTTCCAACTTGTTGAAATTCTTTTTAAGAAACTGAAAGAAAAAGAATATCTTCACAAACTCTTAAACAATTTATGGTTTGCGGGGGAGTGTGCACATAGTGCTTTATCGTCCAGGCTGCCATCCCCCGGGGTGCTGCCCAGGGCTTTCACAGCTTGCTTCTTCAACTTCTGAGACCGGGACTGTATCCTGAAAGAAGCTCACCTACAGTCTGACCTCTGTTTTAAAAACTCAAGAATTTTGATTTTTCCTGACTAGTCACGGGAAGTCCAGCCTCGTCAACCTGCTGAGCCAGACACAGGCTTTTGCATACCTCTCTCTTTAGAGCCCGACTGATAACACCCACGCTGAATTCTGTTTGCAAGAGGCATGAAGAGGAAATGTTTTGAAGGCAAAGAGGATATCGAAGGAACAAGAGCTGGCTTTAGAACCATACCTTCATACAATCTCACTCCAGCTGTGCCACATGCTTGTGAAACCTAACCTTTGTCACTCTGTGCTCATAGCCAATCCTGTACGGCAAATTCAAGAGGAAATGACACAAGATGGGACTTTGCAAATGATCAATGCACAAACCACAGGACAGCTGCCTTTGGACAGATTGATTTCAACAGACATCCTTTGTCGTTCTTTGAAGAACATGAAGGAAAACACACTTCTGGTTATGGTGAATATGAGGAAATTCAAACACAAGAAATTTTTCATTTATCAACTGTTGGTGGAGTTCAAGCACCACAAAGTTACAGAACAATCTTTGGGAAATGAAAAGCCAGCAAGAAAATAGGGGGGAATTTTCATAAGTAAGATTTATTTTCTGATGTGGACACTTCTTACTATGATCGTGATACATTGTTCACAGGAATGTTGGGAAATTCCAAAGTAGGCCATTGTGATGCCCAGGATAACTTCACAACTCAACCTACAACACATAGTAACTGTAAATCAGAACTTAGTGAGATTGACCATATCGTAGAAATTCTTGTTGAATCTTGAAACTTGTGTACACACTAGTTAAATATGCTTTATTGAGATACTTGTACTTCATTGATAAAGAAATTTGTAAATGCAATTTGCGTTAAATGTAAAGCACTTTCGAACTTTTTGATTAAAAGTTAACATGCACAGTGTTTAGTTATGATGTATTAAAATGCAAGTTTTCCCTGCATTTTCAGTTTACAATGTTTATGCTGTGAGTCCCTACACATAACTAACTGTTTCAACTTTAGATATTTTTTTCTGTTCAGAAAATCCAAGCCTCTAATAAATTATGGCATCAACGCTCTTATGAACCGGTCAAATATAAGCTGAGGGCACTCCAGCTTACTTATATGCTCCTGTTCCCGGCTCGTCTTAAGGCTCTGCATGCTGGAAAAGCACATTTTTTTAATACCCCGGAATCAGCGTGGGAATGGGTGACAGAGGAACGTCCTCTGCAGAGTAACACCCAATCGTCCTCTTTCTCAACCTTGGATGCAGCCCGTGGAGGGAAATCACAGCCGCAGAAGCCTGGTTGCCCGAAGAGACCTCGCACCAGATCCCGCTGGCGGCGGGGGTAGTTCTGGTTCCTCAGCACTGACGCTCCAGCAACAAATAACTCATTCGTTGGACCTGTTGAACGGAGAGCCGGCGGAGGCGCTAGAAGGGGTGGGGCTGAGGCAGGCGCCGCTAGTATGGTTTAAGCTATATGGAGAAAGCCTTACAATGTATTTAACTCAATAAATGGTGCTTTAATCCTACCATGGCGAGGGGTCCACCACTCCACGCTATACTTTGCTCCCAGTTGCTTACGGGGACCTTGAAGTTGGGGCGACAGATACTTCTTCTTGTTGGGAGAGGAAGTAGAAGGTAGGGGGCAGTTGGGGGGAGATGGGTTGTGTTTGAAAGTGCCCTTGCACTGGAGTTGTTGTTATTCCTTTTACTGTCACACAGGTCTCTTCATTTCTCATCCATCAATGATGGTATCCCGCCAAACCCAGCCATGGGAAATGTGTTTACTAAGATGGTTCTGGGGACACCTGGGTGGGTTCAGGGGCTGGCTACATACACTGACTCGCTCTTGTCATGGTGTCATGGAATTTAAATGGGCTTTTGGACAAGATAAAACGCACTGCCGTAGTCAGACATATGTAAAAGCTTCATCCCTCCATTCTGTTTTGCAAGAGACACACCTAATGGGTGCATCCTGTCCCTTCCAGGCTCGCTATGAGTTTGACCGTGTCTATCACGCGTGGCTCCTGTGGGGTTACGATATTTATGCATAGGGGGTTTCCCTTGGTAGTGCACCAAACAAGGCTAGACACACAGGGCAGATAAGTTGCGTTTATGGGTATGGTGGGGAGGACACCACTTAAACCTGGTATGTGTATATGCCCCTCCCCTGGCGCTTGACCCTTTCTTCAAGGAACTTGCGGCAGTGGTCGCTCCGATGCCCCTTGGCCTCAGTATCATTGGAGATTATATAAACGCGGTTTTAGATCCCACCATGGATATCATAGGTACAGCTTCAGATTTTGACGGTCCATTTCCTTACGTACATGGATGTCTAATCTAGGTCTTTGTGAGGTGTGGTCGACCTGCAATCCCTGCTTCAGGCATTAAACCCATACTTCTGCGACACATCACAGGCGTGCCCGCATTGACATGATTTTTATGCAGCTACAGATCTCTCCTCAGTTGCAAAGGTTCAAATACTTGCCCGGGGCATATCTGATCATGCACCTGCCCTCAAGAGCACTGACTCGCCCCAAACCTTGTAAGAGAGAAAATTCAGGCCCAATCCCTAGAGGCGGCAAAACAAAAATGGTGGGTGTTGCAAGCGCGGATCTATTGTTGGGGAGCAAAAACAGCAAGTTGCTGTACTGGCTGGCTACTAAGCCTCTAGCTGGAAGGATTGTGCCTGAGGTGGTGGACACGACAGGAATGTGACAAACTACTCCTCCGCCCATAACGGCCTTGGTCGTACGATATTATGCCACGCTCTACACATCGGCACCAAGGCCCTGGGTGGAACGAGAAGGATCGATTTTAAATTAGATGTATTTTCCAAGTCCCCCGGACCGGGAATGCCGGGCTTTGGATCAACCCATTCCTTTGGTGCAGATTGGCGATGCCATTTCAGCATTAAAAACCGGGGAAACCCCAGGCCTGGATGGATATCCTACAGAGTGCTACTCTAAGTTTAGAGATCTCCTGGTGTTGCGGCTGCACGGCCTCTATGAGGAGGTGATGGAAGTCGGGGTCTTCCCGGACAGCTTGGACCAGGCCATAATAGTGGTTTTTCCTTTGACACAGCCCCCATTGTTATCTTGCACAGATTACCGAACGATATCTCTGATCAATGGGGAACAAAAAATATATGCCACTGTATAGGTGAACCGTCTGCGGAAGGTCCTGGGATATTTGATCCATTCTGATCAATGTGGTTTCATGCCAACCGCCAGAACCAGGCATTGTTTTAGGCGCTAACGAGTGGCATTGGCACATAGGCATGCTTTTCCCACCTCACTGGAGTTGGTGTTAATAGATTTCAAGAAGGCTTTCAATACTGTGGACTGGGGATATCTCGGTCAGGTGCTTCAAAAGGCAGGGATAGGGATCAAATTTGAAGAATATTGCATTTACTATATAAATCTCAACTGCAAAGCTATTGGTTAACGGGGCAATGTCGGAGGCCCTCCCTATTCGTAGGGGAACACGGCAGGTGTACCCACTATCCCCCCTTCTCTTTGCCTTAGCCATAGAACATGATCCGCGGGGACCCATTGCTTGCAGGCTGGCGTTGGCCACAGAGTGAGGAAGATCTTATTGCCCTATACGTCGACGATGTGATGTTGCATCTATCAAATCTGACAGAGAGAGGCCCCTGTTGCCTCAGTCTCCTCTGCCTCTTCTCAGAGGCTTATGGACTCCTTATAAACCCTAAAAAATCTCTCTTAGTTCTGCTGACTGGTGCCCAGGACGTAATTGAATGGTAATATGACTTGCCCATAGCGCTAAAACCATCTCTGACATGAGTGCTTAACATCACCCCGTTCGTTCGCAGAGTGTAGTCGGACTTGGCCCCTGTTGCCCCTAAATGTCCTGGGGCGCATTGCCTTATTTAAGATGCTGGTACTACCGCGCTTTTTTTATCTCCTTCAAAACCTCCCAATACGGTTACCGTCCCATTGGTTCAGAGAGATGGACGCAAGAGCTAACGTTTTTCCATGGCAGAACGGGAGGCGGCATCTCAGTTGGGCTACATGTAAATGAAGTACATACAAGGAAGGATTGTGTATGTCCAGCCTACAATACTATTATTTAGCGATCCAAGTCCTTGTGATCAATGAATGGCTTACCGGGGGTGGGCAGATCCAGCTTACCGCTTGGAACTTATGACGCTGGGGTTTTCCCATATTATGGACCTGTTGTACTGCGACCCTGTCTCTCTGAGCATCCCAGAGGTTACTAGGATGGTGTTCTTTGGATGGCAGGGGGTGCAGCGTCCCTCGGGGTGGTGGAAGAATCTAATGCAATACACCCCATTATGGCAAGGGACTTGGTTGAGTGAGGTGAGTGTTCTTCAGGGCTTCTCTCGAAGGGACGCTATAGGTATGGCAGTACTTGTAGACATGTGGTCCTGCAACCATATGCAGTCCTTACAAGAGCTTCAACAGGGATTCACGCTGTCTTACACACAATTCAATTAATACCTACAACTAAGGAATGCCCTTAGGTCACATATATCCAAGGCTACCTGCATACCCGAATTTAGTCTCATGGAAGCAAAGGTGGTGATGGGTGCCCTGGGTAAGGGTGGAGTCTCCCACATATACCGCTCAATAATACTAAATGCCTCGGAGACACCTCCGCCCATAAGATCCCATTGGCAGAGTTGGGTGGGGCCGATGGACGAGGAAGACTGGCGGGATGCATTAATGGCACCACGAGTAATTGTAACCTCAGCTAAACTGCGATTAGTGCAGCTGTATTACCTACACTGTGCGTATCTCACCCTAGCTAAATTGTGCAGAGATGGTCTACGGCCTACTCCCCAATGCGGTCGCTGCTCCCACTCCCCAGCAGATTTTTTCCATATGGTGTGGTCCTGCCCGCTCATTGTGCTATACTGGAAGCAGATATTGGCAGAGCTTTCTACAGTTATGGGACAGACATTGGAGCTGTCCCCATTGATGGTCCTTTTTGGGGTAATAGTGGGGGTGAGGAACTCTAGAGCAGATAGAGTGTTGCTGGGCATCGCTGTCCTCATAGCCAAACGAGACATTGCAGTGCAGTGGACGGAAAGTCAGCCGCCATCGCTCTTGAAGTGGCGGCAGGAAGTGGACTAGTGCGCTCAAATAGAGAAACCCATATACGCGGCTAGAGGCTGTCCACAGAGACATTCTAGAATCTGGTCCAAATGGACGGGGAACTCCTGGAGCGAAGCGGATGGGTGACACCTTACTAAGAGATGTGGAATGCTAGTTGTGAGATGTGTGGGGGGGAATCAAGGGGCAAATGGAGGGTGGGGATCGTTGATCCATTTGATTTGTTTTATCAGACCTGTATTGTGACAAACTATGATTTTAATTAAAAAACAATTGCCAAAAACTGTACAAGGAAGCCTTTGAAGAATAACCAACTCACGGATTAGCCTACATGTACCAGAAATTTAGCGGTGCTTCAGGTTGATTACTTCAACCTTCCAATTGTCATATTTTTAAAAAGAATCATTAAAATCTAGAATCGATTTGAAGGAATGCTTGGATGATAGCTAGAATATAATCCCAAAATACTATAAGTACGCCTTCAGAGAATAATCGACTCATAGATCAACCTACATGTACCAGAATTCCACTGGGCCTCAGACTGTATGCTTTTGACTTTTAAGGAAGATTGGCGCTAAGCTATTGGTACACAGTTATGGAGCCAGAACAGTGATCGTCTAAACAAAGCAGCTTTCAACTCGGAAGACCAGTGAGGGACAACATTGAGGAGAATATTTTCAAGTAAGTCAGTCTTAAGTCCTATAAAAGACTAAGGGCCTGATTACAACTTTGGAGGAGGTGTTAATCCGTCCCAAATGTGACGGATATACCACCAGCCGTATTACGAGTTCCATAGGATATAATGGACTCGTAATACGGCTGGTGGTATATCCGTCCCTTTACTGTCACTTTTGGGACGGATTACCACCTCCTCCAAAGTTGTAATCAGGCCCTAACTCTGCTGCTCCCGTGGGAAAAACTCCTTTCACTGACGGTTGCTACCAATAACTTGCCTAACCAGCCTGATACAAGCGCGCCGCTAAGCCCAACGTCAGACTCAGTCAGCCATGTACAATAATGGCTTTAACTTAGGGGAGAAACTGCTGTGTAAAAAAATACCCGTCTTTGTTTCTCTAAGGCCACTATGTAACAAAACAAGAAAAGAATGGAAGAGCATTAACATCTGCAGTCATGGAGAATAAGCAAGCTCTCCCCGCTAGGGAAGATTTCAATTCGGAACATTGGAAAACGATAGGCTGCCACCTTCTCAAACAATCAATCAGGATTCCTTTAAAGAGCAACTACTCACCCTTAAGGGTCTCAAGGTGCTGAGTGGGGGAACCAGGGGTGGATCTGTGGTTTAATTGAAGAACCAGGTATTGAGGTCCTTCCTGAATTGCAGCAGCGATGGTGATTGCCTGAGGTGCAGAGGCAGGGAGTCCCAGGTCTTCGCAGCAAGATAGGAGAAGGATCTTCCTCCAGCCGTGGTCATGCTGATCCGTCGGATGGTGGCCAGGTTCAGTTAGGCAGAACAGAAATGACTGAGAGGCACTTTCCTGTGCTTCTTGGCGCCCCCTTTGCCAAGGCCCTTCCCTCCTTTGCCGTGTCCAGACATGCTCTTCTCACGGTCAAAGCAGAAACCTTCTCACATGCGCATGTGTCGACCTGTTGATTTTTTGTTGATACAGAACTGTAAGTCTTATGCCTGCTCATGGACTAGGTTTAAAATACTGTTGAGGAATATGTAGCAGCAACCTTATGCTACTGAATGTTTTCTTTTCAGAAATAAACCCTTGAAACAAATTGGAGGACACAAGGAGAATCATTTTGTAATAGGAAGTACCTTTTTAAGGAATTAGGAGAAATTTTAAACAAGTCTTTTCCAGAAAATTACACTAAATACAACCAACAAGATTATGTATTTTGTCTTGTTTCTTTGATTTTTCTTTTCTTCAAATTTTCCAGTCATGGTCCTGAGATGACCTATTAACTCAGAGGGTCGAAACACGTTGACCTGAAGGCATTAGGGAGTTGTTGAACCTAGCAAACATTCACAGGCAAACTTGTAATTGTAGGGTCGTGGACTTCATTGAATATGTGTCTGCTACGGCCCCTATGTAGGCCTTAATTGGGGGAGGGGGGCAAAGAACATATTTTTAGTGTACTGACTCCCCATTGTGTAAATGCAGGACTGGACTAAACAATCTTCCGTAATGAGAATGTGAAAATTCCTTGTTAATTTTTTATATATATTTTTTTATTTTGTTATTATTTGATGTTTTGATTGGTGAATAAGACTTACAGCTTTTCAGTGATGTCTTACACTGTTTATGATATACAGGACTCAAATAGTTGTTTGTAAATTATTGATAATTGCATTTTTTCATAAATAACTAGTCCAAGGTAATTAAATTGCTTGATCTGCACAAATTAATGTTTTTTTCAATAACTTTCATTCAAGATACACTTTTGATTTTATATGCAATTGGAAACACAGAATCTACCACAATATGCATCACTTTTGTACTATCCTTAGTTGTATAATGGATGGTTGAATTCATCTTGCAAATATCTGTGATTTCAATTTAACTTTGTAGAGCACTATATTAAAAATAAATATAGATGTAGTATAAATACAGATGTAGATGAGAATAAGCTCACCCATGGGGATCTATATCTTTACTTTTTTAAGTCATTTAAAGGTTAATGATGCCATAACTTGCATACAATCACAACTCAGTAAGCTTGAGATTTGCATTAACAAAATATAGTACGTAACCCAGGCCTGGCTCCTGGATTCTGGATGTGGAAGGGCCATGAAGAAACTTAGATGTATCAACAAGTTCAATGTGTCGCCTGTGGAGGTTGGGCATGACACATTGTCCTGCGTGTGCACTTTGTTGGGTAGAAAAGGATGATTGGTTATATGTGACTTGAGGATGGCCGATGATCCACCCCAATTGGCAGGGGATTTGCTCAACACTGCCAGGAATACTGAGACAACCCATGGACCTCTCATCAAAACTGTGTCTCCTAGGTATCATCAGTGAGTGAGAGGGATCATGACATGCTTGCAACCTGCTGGGATTGGATTGCTTCCTTGCAGAAGGGACAATGCACAATACTGTAGGTTGAACATGGCTCTGCCCCTTCTAGAGTGGCTCTTGAATATGGACTACTGCACAGTTACGGATAATGCAAAATACCAGGTGAGAGGGTTTCCTGACAAAAGACAAAACATAGAAAGATATGGGGCTCTTGAAGGGTCATTCAGCCCTAGATGTGTGTAAACAAGAACTGATCATGATGCCTCAGCTTTAGGCAATAGTACACCTATCTTCCTGAGTCTACACAATTGTATGATAATGCATATGTCTGTATTATGGACTACTCTTATATTGCCAAAACTTCAATAAAGTGTTTATAAAAACATGATGGATATAGGTGAAAATCAACAAATAATTTTCAAAGATCTGCTGTTTTATAAACTGAGAGTTTATGTTAAATCTTGACAAGTCTGTGAAGTTAAACTTGCATATCATTAGTAATGTTGAGTCTAATTGATAGGAACATTTTCCCTACACTGTACCCTATTTCTATTACGTGCAGAGGTACTGACCATAGGGCATGTGAGATAACCATGGCCTATGCATAGTGCCATCTCAACCCAGCTACTGGGAACAGGTAGTATTACAGCAGGGAATGGGCATCGTTGTGTCCTTTGCCAAATTCCTACCTATCCATAACGAATGTCCATAGATTACTGCAGGCAAGAGCATTTTAGCTACAGATCATGGCTAAAGTTTATCAGCTGTGAAGATGGGTGCTCCATTACCATAAACATAATTTGTGAAAGACAATATTTTCAAGTTTTAGATTTTAAAAAGAATGGCTTTTCAGCAGTGGTTTCAAATGCCATAAATTTCACAGGGATTTTGATAAATTATTTATTTTCCAATTTTACAGAAATTACATAATCAACTAATAATAAGGGTAAAAAGTAGTGTAGTATAGTATTCTACAGTAATCATATGTAGTACCACATTCAAAACCTATTTCCAAAAATGTGATATAAAAAGTATATAACATAAAGTAAAGGGCCTAATTCACAAAGGTAAACTTAAGCCCTTGTGTAAGTGTATTCTTTTTTGGTATTTACAAACAAAGAATTTAATAGTAACTTTACGACTGGGATGACTCCACAGTCGGGTGCAGAACACCACACATAAAAAGATAGGCCTGTCTTACCTTTTTAGGTGCTGAGTCCTTTGCCCCGATTGTGGAGTCTCAAAAGTTGATAAGTTACTATGAAATTGTTTGTTTGTGAATAACGAAAAGAGTAAACTTACAAGAGTGTAAGTTTACTTTTGAGAATCAAATCCAAGGAGTGCTGGCAACATTGTCAAATCACTGCCTCATGCCTGAATAGAATGTCATGAGAACTTCACATTCGATGCACAAAAATAGGGAAACACAAATTATGAACTGTAAGGTTCCTTTTTCATCATACGCATCCTATCACCTGCAACCTGAAGTCGTGGAGGACATCCAGCTGCAGGGAATTGTTTTCCATGGGGTCATGAAACCAGAGAGGCAGCAGGGAAATGAAGAGCATACTTCCCCTTGCCCTCTGCCAGAGTACCTGCTTACGGACCTTCAGTACTGGAGAAAGGGAGATGAGCATCTCATTGAAATCAGTAGCGGATGTTTAAGACTGAATTTACCTTTTTCATTTGCATCTACCAGGAATTCCAGAAGGGTTTATCAGCAGGTTGATATGTATTTACTACAACAGATTTCTCTGCAGCGGGTGCAGAGAAATCCGCTGTAGAAAATCCCACTCACAGTGCAGTAACTGGGAGTTCAATAATGTGGTTTGCCGTGTATCTTTCAAAACACTAACGCATGTGTATGTTAGAAAGCATTCCCAAACGCTACCCTGCCCCTTTTTGTTGGAAATGGGGTTTCTGGTTGCCAGAGGTATGCACCCTGAGCAGAACGACAATCCTAGTCAGGGTGAAGTCACAAACACACCCTAAATTAACCTGTGCTCATCCTCTTGAAGCTTGGCACAGAGCAGTCAGGCTTAACTTAAAAGGTAATGATAAAGTATTTGTCTAACACTTCAAACAGTAAAATATATTAAAAAACACACCGCACAAAACGATGCCACCCCGGCTTAGAAAAATATAACTTAATGTAATAAATAAAACAAGACAAAAATGACAAAAATCCAATAAGTAAAGCTTGAGTTATGAATTTTTAAAGAATAAACTATAGAAAAGCACTTAGACGCAAAAAGCACCAACCAGGACTATCTGGTTGCAATGGACTGGGACAAAGTCAGAAGTTCAGGTCAACCTTGATGGAGCAAAGGCCACCTGAACAAAAGTATCTTAAGATCCTAGTGCGGGAGTGTTGCGGTGGTTCCAAACCATGCCGTCCAGTAGATGTGTCAAATTTCCCCACACAGTCAAGGAGATGTATCGAAGTTCCCCACAGCGATGGCAATGCGTTGGAGCTGAGATGCGATGAAGTTCGGAGGCAGGAGCCAGCAGGGTCAACGTGAGGCTATGCGCAGATTCCAATGAGCGCAGTGGCTGCGGTGCAGAGTTTGTCAAGTCGTTGAGGGGGAAGCAGGAGCCTTGCGCCAAATGAAACACTGCAGTGCTGGTTCCGAAAGCAATGTGCTAGTTTTATCCATGCAACAATGGAGATATGCCCGTTCTGTCCACGTTATGGCAGAAATGTGGTGGACCTGCTGGAGCAGCACCTGAAGATCTACCTCCAAAGGTCCAGGACTGGGGTGGTACCACTTGGCAGGTCAGGCTCCCAGCTGGCAGAGTCCATTTGGGTTGGCTGGAAGTCTTTTATGTCCCTGAGACTTCAAAACAGGAAACCAGTCGACTGGTCTTTGGAGTCATTCTGGGATGGAGAGATGAAGGTCCAGTCCTTTTCACCTGGGCAAGTAGGGCAGCATTCCAGAAGAATGTCAGTCCTTGTAGCAGCGCAACAGTCCTTCTTCCTGGTAGGGTATCCACAGGTCCAGAAGTGTACTGAAGTGGTTGGGTCTGAGGTCCGGTTCTTATACCAAGTGGTGCTTTTAAAGTAGGGGAGACTTCAAAGAAGCCTTTGAAGTGCATAGAGGTCCTCCCTTCCTGCCCTGGCTCCCAACCCATTCCAGGGGGGTATGCAGCCCTTTGTGTGGAGACAGGACACAGCCTATTCAGGTGAAAGAGTGAGGTTATGGCCAGCTCTTTCCTCCCATTTTATCCTGATGGCCCATAAGGGACCATCAAGTCACACCTGAGATCCCATTGCGTGTGCTGTCTAAAGGGAATACACTGAGCCCAGCTGTAACCCACCTCTGACTAGTGATCAAAGACAGACTGCAGGCACACTGGGCTAAAGGCGGGAAATGCCAACATTCTTAAAGTGGCATTTTCAAAATTGTAACAATAAATCCAACTTTATGATTAAAGAGTGCTGGAAGGTGGGTCATTAGTTGTGTGGCCTGTACACGACCACCACTGGGAACCAAAAACCCCATTGCAGCGCTTGACTCTCATAGGGTAGCGTTTCAGAGCAGTCCAAGGCTTACTCAAGGGAGGTGATGTGGGCTAGTAATCTCCATTCACGAGCACACAAGCATGACTCTCAATAAATGATTGTCCAGTCTGTGCTTTTTCTTTTGATAAAGTAAAAGTACATTTATTACTCACACACACTACTCAATACTATGCAACAATCTACAAATATACACAAAGTGATGGAATCACTTTGGGAAAACATTGTGTAATCTCTCATGTCTCCTCAAGGGAGGATATAATCTAACAACCCACATGGCAAAACAATCCCCGGTGTCCCCCTTGCGACATTTGAACATTTGACAGTAATGTGAAATAAACACACCTACATTTGCAATTAAATACTTCTATCTTGCCAAGAGGTGGCTGTCAGTATTATTATTCAAATTACCATCATCAGGGAACATATAGAATCATATTCAAACAATTTAACCATTAGGATTACTTTTACATTACTTATAATTGACCATCAAATAACAGTTCAATACATTGAGTTATACCAACCTACACCTCTAGTAAGCACGGTCCCACAAGCTGGAGCAAAAGTTCACACAAGCTTGGGCTCCAACCACAGCTCGAACCCTTGGGGGGTTATCCTTCTTTTGTCCCTTTTGCTCCTGAAGCTCCCCCTGTCCCTGGGTGTGAATTTGGTGCTGGTCCCATCTTCCTGGGACCACCACAAGCTTGTTTAAGGGACCATCCCCCAGCTCCAGCCCCGCAAAGCATGCAGGGGCGGCCGCATATTGAATGAGCCGCTCTCCGGCTGCGCCGGGGAGAGCAGCGTTGCTGCCCAAGTCGATGCTGGTCCCTGGCGGGTGCTGGTCCCACCCAGGCACCTCTGCACCAGGTAAAGTCTCCCTCGTTGGAAGACGGTGCAGGGAGCCCACCCCTGGCCGCCCCCACCAGCTCCCCGCATAGCCAGCACCTCCGTGTGCTGCCATGGGAGCCGGCCTTCTCTGTGTTGACTGCTCAATCCAGTGGGTAGACGCGTGTAGGCTCGCGGCTGGACGGGCTGCTTGGGGGAGTGCAACGGCACCCCCCGTTTCGCTCCCTGCAGCTTCGGGGCCCTGGGATGGGGTCCGGGGCCCCTCCTCGTCTCCACGGGGAGCGTGACGGCGCTCCCAATGTCATCATCTTCTTGGGGCCCTGGGATGGGGTCTGGGGCCCCTCCAGGGAATCTTCACGCCCCGACTTGACTTCTGCTGGGGGCCCCAGGATGGGGTCTGGGGACCCCCAGGCCAACCTTCACCGGGGTCACAACAGCGCTCCCCAGCTTCTGCTTCGCCGCCGGCTCCTTCACAGCCGGCGCCCATCTGGCAGGGGAGCGCGACGTCGCCCCCCCCTCCTCATTTTTTATGGGACCCCAGGATGTGGTCCAGGGCCCCCGCCTTACATCTTCACGGGAGCGTGATGGCGCTCCCCGGCTTTACTTCCCCAGGATGGGGTCCGGGGTCCCTACCCACTACGGCACGGGTGCGCGACGGCGCCCCCCCATCGACTCACATCAGGCCAGGCTTCACGGGCCCCAGGATGGGGTCCGGTGCCCCTTCCTCATCCAGAGGGGGAGTGCACGGCACTCCACCTCGCTCCTCTTCCTCCGGTGGCAACCACCGGGCCCTGGCCCACCCCGGGGGCACAGTCTCGAGCAGCTGCGGAGCCCCATGCGGTTAGTGGCTGCTTCTCTAAAGGTCGCCATCCTTTTTCCTGGGATATCTCGGGCCCCCAAGGGCCAATTTTCATCATTCATGTGTCGTATCGCTCCTAGTGACAAACCCTTGCCACCAGGAGCACTCTCCTCAGGCCTCCTGGCCTCGAAGGGTCCCAGATCATAGGGAGCCAGTCCCACTGACTCCCTGCGCCAACCTTTCCTCTGGGTTCCCTCTTTTCCTTCTGGGCAGCATGCTCTCCTTGCGCTAGCCCAATCCTTCCCCCAACTAGTCCTCTGGGGGGGGTAAAGGGGCCAGCTTGCCTGGCCCTGGCATTCGCTGGCCTGGAATCCTTCAGGGGCAGAGTCCCTGCCCCAAGGGCAGTCAGGAGGTTCTTCCTTCCAGTTATCCATGACGCCCGTCTGCAGTCCTTGTGTCCAGCAGTGAAGCACAGCCAACAGAGAGAGCTCTCCCCTGTGCAGGACCCTTTAAGTCGGGGCGGAAGAGTCCAGCAGGTCTGCACCTCTGGCCTATCCAGATGTGCCACATCACTTCCTTGCCCCGTCCCCTTCTTCTTGCAGTCTTCTGGGATAGCTCAAAATGGCATCCTCCAGGAGTTAGTTGGCACATGTGCTCTGAAAGTCTCAGTCCCTCCTCACTGACATTCCTCGCAGGGCCTCTCCAGCCTGCCCCTGGCACGGAATGACAGCTGGCTGATTGATGCAAGGCCCTGCTCAAGCAACTGGACAGAGCAGTAATTGGCCCTAATCCTGAGCTGAGTCAGAGAAAGATGACATCCATGGATGACCCATAAGTTGTACAACTATTCTCTTGTAACCTACTGCATCATTCTTTTCTTACAGGTTACAGTGTACTTTGGTGTGACTCTGGTCTCAGTGGACCCCAGAGATCTGGAGTTGCACCTTAGGCTCTCCTTTCCCATTGACATTTAATGGAGTATTCCTACAATGCAAATACCTTAAGCACACTGACATTGGCATTGAACTAAGTGTACCTACAGTGAAAAGACAGTAAGCACACTGACTCTCCCTCACATGTGTACACGCCTCTCATGAGACCTACTCCAGGTCACCACCCACTGTGCATAGTTCCTCCTGCACCAGGCTTACCTAAGTGCAGTTCTTGGGCTGCGCACACCAGGAATCCTCCTCCCACAGCCCTCACATGGGTACACATCCATGTGCACACATGATCACACGTAACCTGCCCGGGGCCTCCTGCCCTTGCTGCGCCACAGAAGCCTTTCCGTAGCACGGCGGCACCGGCGTTAAACATGTGCAGTCCATTTTATTATGTGTTTACTGTGCGTGAGTCCCCTCATAGAAGGCTTCCTCACAGTAAAAAGTAAAAAAACAGGTGATGAAAAAGCGAAAAATCAGGGCAGACCTGATGGTCAGAACCATCTTCTAACAAAGAGGATTTAGTATAACAATTCCATAAGTACTAAACATGAAAGATCTACCTCCCATCAATCAGGAATACGGCTTATTAAATGTCATAAGGAGTACTCAATGTTATCGTTTGAGAGGGGTAGGCCTCACAGTAGTGAAAAACGAATTTGGGAGTTTTTCTACTACCAGGACATGTAAAACTGAAAGGTACATATCCTACTTTTTAATGACACAGCATCCTGCCCTACGGGCTACCTAGGGCCTACCTTAGGGTGGCCTATATGTAATAGTTTAAGGCTTGGCAAGGGTTTTAAATGCCAAGTCGACATGGCTGTGTGACACTACATTCAGGCTGCAACGGCAGGCCTGGGGCACGTTTAAAGGGCTACTTAAGTGGGTGGCACAATCAGTGCTCAAGGTCCACTAGTAGCATCTAATTTACAGGCCCTGGGCACATGTAGTGTACTTTACTAGGGACTTATAAGTAAAATAAGTATGCCAATTAGGTATATAGCAATAAAACCAGAGGGGATTGAGCGCAAGCATGTTAGCGTTGGTTAGCAGTGGTAATGTCCACAGAGACCTACAGTCAACAAACGTTAGTTCAGCAAAATTAGAGGCAAGCAGGCAAAGTCTTTGGAGGAAACCACCCTAAGGCTGACAGGTCTAACAATTTTCTACCTGGAAATGGTCAGAGATTTAGTCCAGCTAAGGGCTGGAGTAACTCCACTTCCAGAAAGTTAAGGGGGACACATCACCCACTGATTTACCAAGAGTGTTGGGAAAGGGTTTTCTCCACAGGGAAAACAGTTTCCCCACAGAGACAAATAACAGAAAAAGTGCATTTGCACAGGAGGCTCTATTCCCTGTGTGCCGAGTTCTTAACTCCAGAGGACTCTGCACAGGGAGAATAGGCAAGTTCTCAAAAAGTCACATGACATTCCCACTAGTAAACCTGGAAATCAATGCCTGCAACAGACTTCCATTTTTTTGTGTGTGTGAACAGTGCTCATTAATATGATAGTGGTATACATAATAACGCCACAACAGTTATGTTAAAGCTGCATGTTTGAATTGTTTGCAAACTTTCAAAATCTTTGACTAAAAGTTCACCATATCTAAAATAGCTTCCTGGGATCCACATGTAGTTACACATATGACGTTTGGTGAAAACTGACAAGGATTTTATTGTTTAAAAGAGGATTATTGAAATCTGTTTTGAGGATCAGTATACCATAGGTTTCTTCAGAGATGATGGTAAGCACTAATATCTGTAAACCGTTTTCATCAAATTTCAACAAACTTGACATGCACCTAGAATCAACTTGGATTATGTTCGCATTAATAGTAAAAACACGAGAGACATCCAACATGGTAAGACCTATCTGTAGAGGTAGGAATGCACAGAAAGAGCAAGTTCATAATTAGAGAATATCTGAAACGGTGTGTGGCAGTACTTTTCTCAAAATGAAATATGTATACTTTAAAAACACCTTTACAAGGTCCACTTCATTAACTATCTGCAGTGCATGGAATTGAGCCTAATGAATTGTATAATCGTTTTAATGAATATACATTTCTTTGCAAAAAATTTACATTTGGAGCATCAAAGTACATTTAAACCTACAAATGTACTATGACACCAAAGAAGTGCAAATGTACTATGACACCAAAGAAGTGCACGTAAAGTCACAAAGACAAAAGTACATTTAACCAATAGCCACACAATGTCCCAAACAGACGATTCACCAAGTGGTGCGCCATAAAGAAATATTATTATTTAAATAAACAGTTTTGCATGTATTGCATTTCTATAAAAAATATGAAAAGACGGACACCTGTAAGAATTCCCTTACAGAGTTTCCCTCTAGGGTGAATAATATTTTACTGAAGTTAACCCCAGAAAATACTGAGTTTCTTATTCTGGGCAGGGGACAGAGCATCTGATCCAACCATTTTTGGCCCTCAAACCTAAGTGTAGCTCCAGCTCGACTCTCAACTGTGAGACATCTAGGTGCAACACCTGGTACCACCCTAAGGTTTGAACCACGTGTAAATAGAATAATGTAAACCTGTTTTGCGGCATAGAAAAATTTTAAGAAATCTGTCTTTCTCTCCAACACTGTATGAAAGCAGACTTCCAGGCCACAATGTCATCTAGACTCAATTACTGTAACTTTCTTTTAGTTGGAAGGTCCACACAATAGATTTTTAAATTTAAAATGATACAAAATATGGCAGCACACATTATTTTTGGACTCCAGATATGTGATCACATTCTCTAAGGTTTAGGCCAGGCTCACAGTGGACAAAATAATTTAATCTAAAATCCTTTGGTCACCCCAACGGGCGTTCTACCAGGGGGGACCTCTTTATTTACAAACCAAGCTTCAATTTCACAGGCCAGAGAGACTGCTGCAATCTGCAACATAGAATAGACTGGTAATTATCTATCATTCATGCTCTGATTATTGTCAGGTTGGACTATGGAAATGCACTATGTCTTGACTAATCTGCCAAACTGACAGCACAATTGCAAAAATTCAAAATGCTGCAGCCAAATCTATCTGCAATTCCAACTGTCAAGTACACCTATCTTCAGTCACTTCACTGGCTTCCGATTAGGAAAAGGACAGTTTTAAATGCTTTGTATCTGGCTCATAATCCGTCCATGAAATGGACTTTAGGTATTTTTGGAGCTCTATCTTGCTTTATTTACTTGAAAGAACCTTACAATAACTGCACAATGGTTTCTGGATGTTTCACATATCCGCCGCACTTGTTCTGGTTGTGCTTTTTCTATTTAGCTCCAAAAAGATGGAATGAGACACCTCCCTCTAAGATAAGAAAGCTACGTTATGCTGTTCACGAATAAATTGAAAAACTAGTTGTGTACCACTGCATTTTGAAGGACCAGGATGGCCTTGTTTGGGTAGCAGAGTGCTTTTTATAAGCTAAACATAACATATAATGCTTAGTAGCACATAGTTTATAAATAGCATTGCAACTAGTAAGAGTTCCTATTCTTCAAGTCAATTATACGCATTTTTCCAATATTAGATGGATGAAATGCTGAAAAGCCTATGCTGGTGTTGAAAGTGGTGTCCTGCAGGTTAGACGTGATGCTAGCAGAAACACAAACCTGGCACGGATATCCCTCTAAGTACCTATGCATACTGTGTAAATCAAATAGAATGATTCAAAGAATGTGTGGAGATTCCAATATCACCCAAGAAGAAAAGATGAGAATACAGGGGCTGAAGCATAACACAAGTAAGTTTATTCTAACAAGCTGCCACATCAGGGGAAGTGTCAAGCAGCTCTGTTCACCCAACTCCTAGCTGACAAAAGGTACCCCGCATTCCACATATAAACAGAAAGAACATCTTAACTATCCTATTACGAGAACACTACAGAATGTTTTTTATTAACTGTATTTTTTTTTTAATTAGCCCTTCAAACAAGAAATGGTCTCTCAGTAAGGATAAAATGCAAGAAAACAATACTAAAATAAATATTATCTAGTAGTATGCATTTCATTTTGAAATTGTTGGGGAAGGCAAAATTATTTTCAGTTTGTGTCTGTCATTCTCCCGCCGTTTAATTAACCGTTCACAAGAGCTTGCATTTCCTGTCCTTTGCTACAGCACGATAAGATACCCTGCTGCTCTTTTATGAATGAAGCGAGAACAGAAACATCTATCCTGTCTTTCATACTATACAAGTAGACACTTTCAGAAGCCCTAAGTGAAGTGATGCTGCAGAGAATTTGCAGGCAGATAAATACACGTGAAGCATTTTGCAAAACAAATGGACATTCTTCCACTTGTGAATGAACATTGGGTGAAGCAGAGGAACACCCTTGAGGCGGAGAAGGGGGGCTCTAGTCCTTCTCAAGTACTGGGCCTGAGACCCTTTATCCCCCTCATATTTTATAAATGTCCTATTAATTGCTCCAAGCAAAATTATGTACATTCCAGCTTCTCTTCCAGTTACATAGCATCCACAACAGTCGCACTTGAAGTAACTTGTGTATCAGAATAAATCTGTGGCTATACCTGTAGTATCGTCAGATCATCAATATCATCTTCTTATCGCCATTTCACTGATTTTCTCACTCTACAAAACATGGACAATTTAAATGAACTAACATGCTTTGGTGACACTATTAATCTTGATCTCAGCAATTTCACTGAATGAGCATGGATAATACCCTCATCTATTACCTTTTATGTCATGATCATTGACTCCACAACAAAACTCTATCATGGTCTGATTGAACTACTTGATAAACTAGCATTGCTCAAGAGTAAAAAGAAAATGACCAAGCCCTTTGTCCCTTGCTTCACTAAAGACGTATATGAAAAAGGACCTAAATGAAGAAAGGAAGTCCTTTACAATGCATGTGAGAAAACGGAGACAGTCACCTTTTCCACCCGACATTCATGTCTGTCTCAGAGCAGCGAGATCACTCTACATAAGGAGTATTTTTAAGCCAAAATTCGCCCATTTCAGCTGACTAACACAACCACCCTAAACAAAATTTTAAAATAGCCAAAGCTGCTAACAATTCCCCTCCCTCAGTCAAACGTGAGGACCCCTTGATCTAAATTAAAAATATTTGTACAGTCTGCTTTAGATAATCAAGTATCATCATCTGGCTACTTCCTGAATCACAAGTGACTATGAACTCTACTTACAAATCCACAAATACACAGGAACATTTTGAATCCACATTGGTGAATGTTTTATCTAAAAAACTGATGAAGACCAACCCTTGAATCACTTTACGGACCTGATACTGGGGAATATTTCCAAAGAATTAGCTCACCACCTACTGCCTTATTGAGCCAATCTAATGAACCCAGCCAACAGAAACTTCTGGGCTGCCTCATGATTGGACAAGTAATCCCACTACTAAAGAAAGCATTGTGGATACTTTGGAGCCAAACAAGAATCTAAAGAACTTCTACCTTCAATCCAGCCACCCCTAAAGCCTTTGAGAGCCGTGTCACAATGCCACTTGTGGGAACGACCTCCTAGATGAAGTCAAGTTGAGCTTCTACTAAACACAATTGTGGAAACAACCTCCTAGATGAAGTCAAGTTGAGCTTCAGTTAAGGTTGCAGCACAGAAACCTCACTACTTCAAGTTATAGAGAATGCACTCAGCATCATGAATTCAGGCATCGTTTGTCTTTTTTGATTTATCTGCTGCATTTGCATTTGATTCAGTGAATCACTGTATGCTCATCGCAACACTCCATGATTGAAAGAGCATTGAAGGAGTGGTCATCAAGTGATTCACATGATACCTAACAAACAGATCACAAAGGATAAACAGTAACTCAAAATTGATGATTTTTTAGCAACGGTTGCGGAAGCCGAAGCAATAAATAAAGATGAGTATGAATTTTGTAGTTATCAGGTTCCATCTGCTGTGCTTCAAAAAGAGAAGTCAACCTATATCAGCTTAAGTCTTCTGCTGTTTTTTTTTTGCCATGAGGACTTGTGTTTATAAACTCCTCTCACTTTGCAGTCAGAGAAAGTAAAATAAAGTGAATTATGTGACAATCTTGCTGGGGTACATGAAGTGTGAAAGGGAAGGCTTAGGATGTCAGTTTTTAGTAACACACAACAAACTATAATTACTTGTAAATGAACTGTACACACTCACAGCAGTTAAGAAATCAAAAAGCACATTTTATTGTACTTCTGAAGTGTGATGGAAACAACGAGCCTAATTTACAAGTTGGCAGGAAACCGGTTTCTTCACTAGGGGGACGAAGTTAATTACTCTATTGGTGTCACCCACAAAATTGAGAAATGACCGTCAACCAGGTAGTCATTTCTTAAAGCATTAGCAAGAAACCACTCTCACAGCTGTTACTGTCAATGCTTTGGGAAGTTTGGTGCCCTGCTCCTTCAACATAACAGAGCCATGCACCAAACTGCTTTCTTTTGTATTTTCAAAAAGAAAATCCAGAAGCAAGATTTTCTTTTTGAAAATACAAAAGAAAATGCTTCCCTCACAATAGGGATCCTGACCCATGGTGAGAGGAATATTTAGCAGCCCTGTCCATTAGCTCCAGGGTTTTCCTGGTGTTGACAGGTAGTGGAAACTGACTTCTAATTCCGCCCATCTATATCAGGTATGTGAAATTACATGTCTGCCTCTAACGGCCCTTACTACACAGGACCATCGGAAAGGTTTAGTGATGGTGTAGACGGAGTAGTCTCTGCCACGATTAAACCTATGGTCTGCCCACATCTAAACTGGGCGGGTGGACCACATTCTTGGTGGTAAGGATACTCCTTTGCTGTTTCGACAAAGTATCTTTACCACCAAGAATTAAATCAGGACCAAAGGTTCTAATAGGATCTGAACAAATCAAGACACTTTACATGGTGATGCAGAAATAATAGTCACTGATACCTGTTTATACATATTATCATTTGTATTCAATATAGTTATATCAGTAAAACCATGTGTCTGTGCAAATTTAGTGACCATTTCAATGCTAAATGTGCTGTCTTAAAATGACAATGCACTAGCACACAATGCTTTAGTTACATTAAAAAATCATCCGGCTCATGTCCATTACAGCTAGGTGGGTCACGAACATTTGTTTGACTGCTCATCATTTAAAACCCAATCCATCCAAAATAGAATTTCTCATAATCTTCCTTTCTATGTCATTCCTCCATGTTCAATTATGGATCCACTCAGTTTTTGCCATAGACAACAATTCCATCATCATTGCTCGAAAGCTCTTGGTGTCATTCTTGACACAAGACATAACCACCAGATTTACCATAGGAAGAAATACCCACTTTCAGTTGTGATTGCGCTGGGGTATTTGTTCTTACGTCCCCAAACAATATTTTAAGATATTTGACTGATCACTTAGGCTACTAAGGATTAAGTATTGCAACTCTTTCCTGACTAGTCTTCCCAAAATGCATCTTACTCCTCTGAAAGTACTGATCCATGCCACAGCAATCTTCATTTCTGGCACCAAAGGAAATTACCACATTTCACCAGTACTTCTAACACTGCAATGGCTTCCTATTGGAACTTTATACACAGCTGTCTATATCATTCACAAGGCCGTACACACTTCCACTCTATGGTACCTGGCAAATGAGCTAAAGAAATTGGGAGGGATCAGATCTTCACATAGTGCTGACATTCTGCTTCTTGAACCCCGGCTTTCAAGTAGGAACACACAAAAGCACAATACTTTTTGGGTAGTGCTACCAGAGTCTGGAACTCTTTGCCTCCTGATGTATACACCACTTCCTCACTGCCATTATTCAAGACTGAACTGAAATACCTCCTCTTCCAAACATACTTGCTCTTTATTATACCTATTTATGTCCCCCCCACGGATAGTCTCCACCTCAAAATGTACATATCCTGGAAGACTAGGCTCCTAACTGCAGGACTCTTCTTCTCCAATACTCCTTGTGCTCTTTGTTGCTTAACATACAACTCCATAGTACCAACTCTATCTTGCGTGCTCACTGTACCTGGGCACACACACCATGATGGCATCTTACATGAAAGTTGAACATTTTTTAGTAATCATGCACAAGAATTTTCCTTTCTATTAAGGACACAGGGGCAATGGTTATTTGCTTTATGATAATAGTAAATACAAAAAGAATAGCTGATGGACGGAATACTGAACAATGTCAAATATTCACCCCGTCACAGATCTGGGCCTAAATCCTTTGTTTTTTTGCTCACCAAGCTACTACAGTTTGGGCCCAGCCATATGCAAATCAATCTTGACCCTGCTCATATGGGAACATTCCAGTCCAAACTGCCAGGGCAGGTCCTCCCTGTATGGGAAACAAGCATCCTGGGACTGGTTTCGGGATATCACCCCTTATCAGGCAGGCTAGCCAGAATCCATTGGCATAGTGAGCATGGGGACCAGGTCTGGGCATACCCTTACCACTTAGGGTGACAAATGCAAAGAGAACACATGATGGACAGAATGCTGAACAATGTCAAACATTCAACCCCAGTCACAGATCTTCTTCTTGCTCTGAGGAAACCATTCAGTAACCAATGTATAGATCCGAAATGCTCTCATGTTTTCGATCTGCAACTGTACAAAAGAGGCTGACATGCTTGTTCAAACAGTTCAATAGAAAGAAATGGATGGGATAAACATGATATGCAGCATTGTGAAACAGAACAAATTATACATCCAAAATTTAAATCTCACGCAGATGTAATCTGAACAACAAAAGGTGAGATATTTCTCCACTCCATGTACATAACAGAACTGAAGTTTCTTGTACGCAATTGCTAGAAAATTTTTGATTCTGTTTCTGGCTCAGAGGTGATGCATATTTGCAAGTTCAAGCCTCATCCATAACAAAAGAAAAATAATTACCTACGGGGTTGTACCAGAATTGTTTGAACATTGATGTAGAGGAACACTCAGCATATGCATTATGTCTTGAGGTCATGCTCTCAAAGAGATAGAGTTTGATGCCATGGCTTCCCTAACTGAATGTGCTTCAAAATTGATGTGCCAAAAATGGATCTACCTCTGACAAGATGCATCTAATTCATTTAGTCGATGAAGAGATTGGGCTGTATGGATGTACAAAAGAAATAAGAAGTTGGTTAGGGGAGAAGATCTCAGGGTTTTAGTTGCCTTCTCATACAAATATAAGTAGTTAACCACAAAGAAGTTGGTGGGGCTCATGGAAAATTGAGATAGGAAATCAGCCTAGAGGTGGATTGTGTCTGCCAATGAAATTCAAGACCCTTACATCTAACACAACTCCAACATGAAGTCAGACACAAGAGCATGGTAACTTTAGCTGATTGTTGTTTCATAGATAGTTGTTTGTGGAGCATGACTGGAAAAATCTGGAACTAATGGAAGCATCCTAGAGGAATGTATGTTTCGGTTGTGGAATAGCTGGAAAAAGAATTCCCTTGAGTAATGTAGGCAACAGAGGGTGCTAGCCAATTGGGTGATCTGCAACTGGAATGTGACCTGCTGAAGTGGCTGAGGAGTAGGAATCGACTATTCAAAGGTAACCCAGTAGCTGCCATGATGATTCCACTCAGACCTTTGCAATGCAAATGAAAGAACCATTCCTGGAGATATTTTGGGATGCCAAGAAGAAGGGTAACTTGCCCCCCCACACTGTGAGAAGGAGTTGTCTGTATGGTACACAAACTGGGGGATCCTGTGGACCTTTCCTCATATAGACCCCTGACCATGCTCAACGCTGACACCAAGCTGCTCTGATGGTGGGAATGCTGGTCCACGAGGACCAGTGTGGCTTCGGACCAGGTCATCGAAGAGTAAACTTTCAACCAAATAATGCCTGAAAAAGCACACATTAGAGAAATTAAATCAGACAGAAACAATTAGGTGGACTATTAAATAATGAGAGAAAGAGTACTGAGCTATGGAGATGGATTCCAGGTTGCAAAAGACATTGTTTCTTTGCCCTCTTGTATTCTTAAGCTCACCTCTTGAACAAAGACTCCAGTCCCTTCAAATAGACACGCCCAGACATGTGCCTGTCGTGGCAAGAGGAAACAGGCAACACAATACTTGAATATCAGGTAACCCTTTCACCCTTGCCTGGATGGAGTACTTCAACATGTAAATATGTAAAAGTGTTAAATTAGTTAAGGGTACAATATATATGTTAAATATTTTGTCTCTATGCTTGTGTGCCTGTGTGTTGCATTTACAAGTATGTTCTTGTATGCGGAAGAATGAGGTGTAACATGGAATACTTAAGCATTATTACTGAAGGCAGCAAAAACTATAGCGCTGGCCCTGCAACTTGATCCACAGAGATACTGCCCTTTGGACAGGCACCCCTAATCTTGGGAGTTGCTACTGTGCTTGCACTTGCCCATAGTGCAGGATAAGAAGATAAAGGTACAGACTGTTGAGTAGTGGGGTGGAGCCAAAGTAATTTGAGCTGATGAGGAGTGCCTTAATCTATCTGCACAGGAAACTCCTAAAAGTGGGGTATCTTGAGATGGATGCACCATTATTAATATTTATTCACCTCATATCCTTCAATCCACTTGCCAAGTTCATTGACTGTACCCTGTCCTCTACTTACCCAATCTTGTGTTGACTATTTTTCCATTGCTATTTCTAAACTGTGGAGCCCCTTTGCTTTTTCAAGTCTGTCTTGAACATATTCTGTCCTCCATCCACACCCTTCTGAAGCACTATATACTTGTTTGTTCCTCATGAGCAGACTGCAATTTATCTAGATATAAATTCACTAAAGTAAAGTCATCACGATCAGCCCTCACTACCCACCTTATCTTGCAGACAGGCTCACTGTTTCTGGTGGTTCCTGGCGTAACAACAGTCTATACAAAATGTATATAGCCTAGACAAGATACATAGAGCCACAGCCAGACAAGATATATCTTTCTCTGTTCAAGCAGCCAAACTATGGATTCATTACCCCCAAACATAACATCCACGGGTAACTATCGATCTTCAGAAGACTACTCAAGAGTCGGTTCTTTCCTACATAATCACCATACTCAAACACTAATCTACAGCATATTCCTGTGTATTTAAACATTTATTATTTGATTATATTTATGTATCTAGATATGTGTATTTATTTGAACAAATATGTATAATAATTATGGTTTTTAAAATATATAGATAATCTTTATTTCTGCTTAGGAAATGTGTATATTACATATTTATATATTAATCTATGCTTAACATGTATATAGATCACTGCATACTTTTCATATACGTTATTTGATCAGATACTTATGGATCTCTGTTTCATTTATCTATGACAATATGCAAATATTACCATAACTATTTTGTCTACAAGTGCATCACTATTGATATATTGAAGAAAATATTTAAAAAGTTATAAAATACAAAAATAAATCAGCTTAAAGTACGGCAACAAGTGAAAGTCTGAGTTATTAACATACAGCTGTAAATCTCTATATCTCATCTACCTTATACGTGTGTTACCCCTCTATGTACTTAAGTATCTATATATTTTTACTTTATCCCTACTGTAGAAGAGAAAAAAAAAACTTTGACTCACTCCTCTGTTTCACCCTATACCTCTTTCAATATATACTCTACCTTCACTTTCTGAATCATCCCAAACCTCATTCTACTACTATGGTCTCCAACATAACCCTTTCTAGAGTCTTCCCAACGCAACAACATGGAAAAGATGCTGGAGGGTCTAAAATTCTCCATAAACATCTGGAATACACTGCCGCTCTCTGTAGTGGACAAATTGTGGTTGCAAAGAAGGTCTTCGCAAAGATGCCAATATGTAGTCCAGAACTTGCTGAGTATGCTTAGTGGCAATACCTTTAAGGCACTGGAAAGTCTATTGAACTCCCTATTGTGGGCAGGAAAGAGAAGCAGGGTAGTATTTGCTACCCTTGAACTAAGAGAGTGGCATGGGGCTACCCGACATAAAGCTCTATTACTATCCTACTAAGCTACACCACACAGTGGACAATAGATTTTTAAATGCCCCCGCCAGAGACTTGGATTTGTGGACATTGCTGCTGTTTGAACGTATTAACAAGGATATGTCTGTTGCTCGGTGGCAGGAGGACAGCTGAAGGACGATGGGAGTCCTGTACCCTGGGGAGCAATTCATCTGATTCGCAGACACCTGCAAAGCATTCTCAATGGGGTCCGGCCAGTTCTTACAATATGCTAGGCTTGTGGCTACGGCCCGGGATCTCTGGACAGAGTTCCTGGAAACTTCCCCTCAGACAGAGACCTTGCAGATGGAGCTGACAGTAGGTGCCACCCGATGCCTTGTGCTAATATTCTAAAAAACCCTCAAATGTGACAGGATCAAAGAGAGCCCTAAAGCCCAGCTGGCATGGAACGTCACATTAGGGGACCCACTGACAGACAGAGAATGGAGAGTGATGTCTGAGTTAACTAAAAAAAGTATCCTGCAACACCAGGTTCAAACTGATACACCTCAATCATATACACCATACCTATCTGTCACCAATTAAATTTAGTAGAATGTATGTGGATAGGATGGCAACCTGCCCATGATGTAGAGGGGAGGATGCCTCCTTGCTACACATGGCATGGCTGTGTCCCTGAGTGCATGCTTTTTGGATGACAAAATTGTGGGTGGTGACTGGAATTATGCTGGAAGATGGCTCTCGACAATGCCTCCTGCATGTAACAACAAAACCACAGGGGAAGAAACTGCAGTAGAGGTTCCTACAACTTGCATTGGTCCTCACTGAGAGAAGCATAGCCAAGGGGCAGCTAGGGGACAGAGGTCCCTCGATAACCCTATGGTGCAGGGACACAGTTGAAAGGGGGGTAGCAGAAGAGACACATATTCGACTAACTAGGACATCTGGTCTGCAATTCTTGGTGCATTCCAGGGTGCAGATGAGGCCACCTTACACCCAAGGCTGCAGACACAGGGTACAGAAAATGGGACACAATTCACTGAATCTAGAACCGACAAAGGCAGATCGACTACTGCGAGGTCCACGGCTCTGGGAGGGCAGCTGAGAGACGGGGAGAGACAAAGTGATTGCTGAGACAGGCAGGTGCTTGGTAATTCCACAGACAATGGAAATGGATGAGCTATACAGTAGACTCTGAACTTGGGACAGGAGACCCATATCTGGCACAGAATACTGGATAGCTATGTAAGTAAACAAAAAACAAAGAATGTTTTGAATTGCTGTGTCAAACGTTCAAGAGAACCAAGTCCAAAATGGACCTCTGGAAAGGACATAATTCTGCACCGCCTGGTCTAGAGTTGGCATGTTCTGCTCAAAAACAAACTAGTAAGTCTCTCAGCAGTGAGGTCAACTGATGTCCAAAGGGGATGCCCTGAGACACGATTCCTCAACATTGTATGATCGGGCAGCATCTATTTAAGTCACTGTCACTACACACCTTTGCTTGCCAACAGGGACACTCACCACTGCCTAACTGATATTAAGCGCTATGGGACACACTTTACCCCAAGTACTGAGGCTCTGCTATGCAGCGTCTGAGCAAACCGCTTACAATAAATTAGTTCATTCATAGACTTTCACACGGCCTAAGCATTGCAAGAAAGTGTCAATCGAAGTGTAATACATTTGACAACAGAATGTCACATGTAGGTACAGTAAAAGCATGATAATGTCAACACATAACCTGAACAATTGGCACCTATATGCCTCGCCCATGATGGGGTAACAGGTACTGAGGTGGGCAGCAGATGGAGGAAATGTACCCCCATACTGGAGCACCGTGTAGATAATGGTACCATCCCAGAACGGAGAGAAGGGGCAGGCGTTTGGGGGGGGGGGGGTGTAAAGTGTTTGTAAAGAAACTTATAAGGCTTACAATACCCCGGGCTGGGCCTAAAAAGGGCAGGACAAAAAATGGTAACAGTGTCACCAACAGCTATTCCTGTGCCACCTGTATTTACACAATCACAATATGGATCATGGAGGCGTGGCTAGGACGCCACCTAAGATGGCCGCCTGACTATCGAGCTCCCTGCCACCTTGAAACTTTGGGAGGCTTTTCCCGAATGTTTCCCATTCGATGGATCGCCCCAAGACATGAACATTGGATGGAATGATGCCTGCAATTACTTTTATTGCTTTTAAAGTGCATTCAAGGTATTTCTGACCTTAAAAATGTCAGTTATGTTGCCTGAGGGACTCCGGCTCCCATTTTGTTTTCCTCACTGCATTGTTTTTATTTTTCTGTCTCTTTTTCATTATTTAACACTCTGACATTCCTGGTCCTTCATCATTTCTTTACGTTTTTTACGTTCATAATGGGTATTTAAAGGATGGATACTTATTTCTCAGATTTTTCTTGGATTTACACTATGTATTTTGGATGAATTATTATTTTTGGTGAACTTTGGTCTTTTCTCTTAGAACTGAGTTGGGGTCCTATTGGTTTGTTTTTTACATCATTTACTTTGGATTTTTCTTCAATATTTGACATTTATGAGAAAAAATAAAGAAATTGTTGCAACATACTAATGCTCCCTCAAATGTTATCTTGGGTTTGGATCACCCATATATGATTTCATTGATGGAGGCTTCAATTTCTGCTGCTGACAAAGCTCAAGCAAATTATCCTCGTCCAACGACTTCTACGCTTCTACCCTTGCAGTCGTCATTATAGTCTTTGGCAAATAAAATATATAAACATGTCCCTCTTTCCCCTCCAAAGTCTACATCCCCATTTTCTCTTGACAATATACTGGAGAAAATCAGGGCCTTACGGCCATTTATTGAGGAAACTAATGCTTGAATTCAAAATTTGGACAATAAATGGTCCTCTATGGAGTCTAGGATGAGTTTCGTGGAACAAAATGTCAGCTCTTTGCAGGAATCCTCTTCTCGAATTGCATCTCTAGAGAAAGATGTCTCAGAGTTGAAGAAACATGCTGAAGATCTTGAGAATAGAAATAGATGCAATAATTTACGTTTATATAGTCTTCCAGAGAACATTGAAGGTGGAGATCCAGTTTCTTTCTTCACTTTTTTTCTACCAAAACTGTTGGATCTACCTTCAACTTCTACTTTTAATATTCAGCGAGACCATTGGTTGGGCCCCAGACTCACTTCTTCCTCAGCCCCAACAAAACTTCGGGTTTGATCATTTTATTTGTGAAGTTCACAGATCTTTTCCAAATTTTAAATGCTGCCAAAATGAAAAAGCAACTTATATGGTCTGGAGCAAAATTATTTTTGACCCAAGATGTGTCTTCTGCCACTGCTAAATGTAAAAAGGAATTTCTTGATCTTCGGCCTGCATTGCGGTCTTTAGGTGCAAGATATGGTTTGTTTCATTCTTGCACTTTCAAGTCACTTTCCAGAATAACACAACCTCTTTTGAAGATCCTGCAGATCTCAGAAAATGTATCCATTCTCATTCAACAGACTCGATGGACATTGCAGGCCCCTCAACTTCAAAATGATTTGATCGTTGATTTTAATTGTCTTTATTCTTGATGCATATGTTTTATATTAATACGTATTAATGTTTATTGTTGATTCAACCATATTTCTTTATTCTCTTTACAGAACATCATGGTCTCTCATGTCTTCGTGTCCCGTATGCTCCTATGTGAAGTTCCGGTGTGGCCTGTTCTTCATGTTGGTCGTGCTGTCTCCTGTGTGTTACCACACCCAATTTCCTTCTTGTTTCCTATAAGGTACATTGTTTAGTCGTCGTTGACATGTACTTTCATCTCATTGTATTCGATTCTCTTTTCTTCCCTTCTTCTCTTTTCTTTTTTTTTTTCTTTTTCTCATTTCCTGTATTCTCCTCGTTTTCTTTTCCTCTTTTTCCTATTCCTGAAAGATTGTTTGTCTTCATTTCCAATTTTTGCATTTTTGAAGGTTGTGTAGTTTTATCTTTATTCCCTGTCGCTTACATTCAAAGTAATATCCTGGAATGTGAAAGGATTTGTTAATTCTGTGAAAAGACAGAGAATCCTATCTCACCTTGCCTCGTATAATCCAGATTTAGTGCTTTTGCAAGAGACTCATCTTACAGAAAAGGAGGCATTAAAACTCAAGCAAAATTAGGTGGGATCAGTTTTTGCTTCTCCCACCTCTACTAAGAAAAATGGAGTAGTTGTTCTATGTCACAAACAGTAGAATTGTATTGTTCTGTCTCAAGAAAATGATTCTGAAGGTAGATGGTTGTGTGTAAAATTACTTATAAATGATATTCTCTTAACTGTTCTCAATGTATATGGCCCAACTCAACCAGATCTTTTGTTCTGGCCTAATATGGCTAAGAAATGTCTTCAACATAAAGATGAGTTTTTTATTTTAGGTGGTGATTGTAATCTGATTATGGACCCTTTTATGGACCGAAGGTCTCAAATTTGTTTTCTTCCGATTAAGTCTCATAAGCAATTCCACTACAGCATTTCCCATAATTGTTTAGCTGATACATGGAGATTATGTAATCTCACTGTTCAAGAGTATTCATTTTATTCCCCCCCCCCAACATGGTTCTCTTTCTCGCCTAGATTATATTTTTCTTAGCAACTCACTCACACAGAACCTTATCTCCGCCTCTATTGAACCTAGAGTCATATCTGACCATGCCCCTGTTGTTGCCGGTTTGGATCTGGTTCAATCACATCCCAAGTCTCCTAGATGGAGATTCAATAATTCTCTTTTGTTGGATCCAAACTTTTCCTCTTCTTTTGTCTCTTTCACTAATGAGTTCTTTTTATTTAATACCACTTCTGATACGTCTTGATTCGGGGCTCCTTTAAAGCCTCAGCTTGTGGTTTTATCATAGATTTTGTCTCAACGAAAAAAAATGTTTTTGCTCACCAGCAGAAACTCTTGTTATCTAATATTAAACGTTTAGAACATAAGTTTTATTCCTCAGCTTCAGATTTTTCATTACATGAACTAGTTCAGGCCAAATTATCTTTTAATACAAAAATCAACTGATCAAGCTTCCTCCGTATTTTTACATAGTAGTGCCCGTTATTATGGTGGTTGTATTAGATCAGGAAAACCTTTAGCCAATTATTTGAAAATACGTAAGCAGCGCTCTTTTATTGAATATATTCAATCATCAGATGAGAGACTTTTATTTAAAGAGGGTGACATTTTGACTGAATTCACAAAATTCTACAAAAATGTATATACTTCAGAACATCCCATTCATTCTACTTCTATTGATTCTTATCTTAACTGTGTTTCTCCTCCTTCCAAGCCTTTATTGAATTTTGATCTTCTTGAAGCTGATTTATCAATTACAGAATTACTCAAAGCCCTTAACTTGATGAAAAAAGGGAAGTCACCTGGCCCAGTGTAGAGATGTCACTCTCCATTATTGCCAGGGACATCTCTTTCTTAGAACCTGGAATGTGATGATGTGACGGCTGAGGTCAGGAATAGAATGAGGAGGCTGAGATAGAGACTGGGAGAGAAGGGAGGTTGGATTGGAGTTGTGCTGAAGGTGTCTTGATTTGCTGAACTCCAATAAAGAAAAACGTATGGAAAAGGAATGGATTGCTGAAGGAGTAATTCTTACACCCAGATTGGTTTGCTGTAGAATTTTATCTACATGTTTCCAATCTTTTGATGCCTAAACTTTTACAACTCTTTCAATTTGTTTTCCTTACTGGCAAGGCTGGTGGTACTTTTCACGAAGCTACCATCTGCCTTATACATAAAGATGGATGAGATTCCACACAATGTAAGAACAATCACCCTATATCTCTTGTTAATGTAGATCATAACATTTTTGCCAAATTACTAGCCATTTGTATTGAATCCTTTTTGCCCAAATTAATTGGTAAAGAACAATGTGGTTTTGTTAAAGGTAGATTAACTTCAGATAATTCTCACTTAATTTTTAATGTATTAAATAAAGCACCTTCTCTTCTTACAGCTATTTCTAGAGAAGTTGAAAAGGCCTTCGACAGAGTAAGCTGTTTTTTTTTACTAAAAGTTTTGGACCCAAAATTATATCTCTCATTTCCTTACTTTACTTTAGACAGATCCTCAGGCTGCAGTATTAATTAATGGTCGTGGATCTCGTTATTTTTCCTTGCAACGAGGAATTCGTCAAGGGTGTCCATTATCACCTCTTTTATTTGTTTTAGCCCTTGAACCTTTCCTCTCTCGTATCTGTGAAAATGCCTCTATATCAGGTTTTCAGTATGGTGATAAACATTTAAAACGATATGCCTATGCAGATGATATTCTTTTCCTTTCTAATCCTTATATTTCTATACCTGCTTTACTTAACCCCTTCGCTGCCAGGCCTTTTCCCCCTCCTGTGCCAGGCCTTTTTTTGCCTATTTGGAATAGTTCTCGCTTAGGCCCTCATAACATTTTGTCCACAAAAGCTACCCACGTCAAATTTGCGTCCTTTTTTTCCAACATCCTGGGGATTCTAGAGGTACCCAGACTTTGTGGGTTCCCCTGAAGGAGGCCAAGAAATTAGCCAAAATACAGTGAAAATTTCGTTTTTTAAAAAAAAAAATGGCAAAAAGGGGCTGCAGAAGAAGGCTTGAGAAGAAGGCTTGTGTTTTTTTCCCTGAAAATGGCATCAACAAAGGATTTGCGGTTCTTAAATCACCAGCTTCCCAGCTTTCAGGAACAGGCAGACTTGAATCAGAAAACCCAATTTTTCAACACAATTTTGGCATTTTACTGAGACATACCCCATTTTTACGATTTTTTGTGCTTTCAGCCTCCTTCCAGTCAGTGACAGAAATGGGTGTGAAACCAATGTTCGATCCCAGAAACCTAAAAATTTCTGAAAAGTAGACAAAATTCTGAATTCAGCAAGGGGTAATTTGTGTAGATCCTACAAGGGTTTCCTACAGAAAATAACAACTGAAAAAACAAAATACTGAAATTGAGGTGAAAAAAATAGCAATTTTTCTCTACGTTTTACTCTGTAACTTTTTCATGCAATGTCAGATGTTTGAAAGCAATATACTGTTACATCTGCTGGACTCTTCTGGTTGCGGGGCTATAGAGGGCTTGTAGGTTCATCAAGAACCCTAGGTACCCAGAGCCAATAAATGAGCTGCACCCTGCAGTGGGTTTTCATTCTTTACCGGGTATACAGCAATTCATTTGCTGAAATATAAAGAGTGAAAAATAGCTATGAAGAAAACCTTTGTATTTCCAAAATGGGCACAAGATAAGGTGTTGGGGAGCAGTGGTTATTTGCACATCTCTGAATTCCGGGGTGCCCATACTAGCATGTGAATTACAGGGCATTTCTCAAATAGACGTCTTTTTTACACACTCTCTTATATGTGGAAGGAAAAATGTAGAGAAAGACAAGGGGCAATAACACTTGTTTTGCTATTCTATGTTCCCCCAAGTATCCCGATAAAAATTATACCTCACTTGTGTGGGTAGGCCTAGCGATCGCAACAGGAAATGCCCCAAAACACAACGTGGACACATCCCATTTTCTGACAGAAAACAGAGGTGCTTTTTGCAAAGTGCCTACCTGTAGGTTTTGGCCAGTAGCTCAGCCGGCACCTAGGGAAACCTACCAAACCTGTGCATTTTTTAAATCTAGAGACCTAGGGGAATCCAAGATGGGGTGACTTGTGGGGCTCTGACCAGGTTCTGTTACCCAGAATCCTTTGCAAACCTCAAGATTTGGCAAAAAAAACACATTTTCCTCACATTTTGGTGACAGAAAGTTCTGGAATCTGAGAGGAGCCACAAATGTCCTTCCACCCAGCGTTCCCCCAAGTCTCCCGATAAAAATTATACCTCACTTGTGTGGGTAGGCCTAGCGCCCGCAGCAGGAAATGTCCCAAAACACAACATGGACACATCCCATTTTTTGACAGAAAACAGAAGTGTTTTTTGCAAAGTGCCTACCTGTAGATTTTGGCCTCCAGCTCAGCCGGCACCTAGGGAAACCTACCAAACCTGTGCATTTTTGAAAACTAGAGACCTAGGGGAATCCAAGATGGTGTGACTTGTGGGGCTTTGATCAGGTTCTGTTACCCAGAATCCTTTGCACACCTCACATTTGGCTAAAAAAACACATTTTCCTCACATTTCGGTGACATAAAGTTCTGGAATCTGAGAGGAGCCACAAATTTCGTTCTACCCCGCGTTCCCCCAAGTCTTCCGATAAAAATGATACCTCACTTGTGTGGGTAGGCCTAGCGCCTGCAACAGGAAATGCCCCAAAACACAACGTGGACACATCCCATTTTTTGACAGAAAACATAGGTGTTTTTTGCAAAGTGCCTACCTGTAGATTTTGGCCTCTAGCTCAGCCGGCACCTAGGGAAACCTACCAAACCTGTGCATTTTTGAAAACTAGAGACCTAGGGGAATCCCAGATGGGGTGACTTGTGGGGCTCTGACCAGGTTCTGTTACCCAGAATCCTTTGCAAACCTCAAAATTTGTCTAAAAAAACACATTTTCCTCACATTTCGGTGACAGAAAGTTCTGGAATCTGATAGGAGTCACAAATTTCCTTCCATCCCAGCGTTCCCCCAAGTCTCCCGATAAAAATGACACCTCACTTATGTGGGTAGGCCTAGCGCCCGCAACAGGAAATGCCCCAAAACACAACATGGACACATCCCATTTTTTGACAGAAAACAGAGGTGCTTTTTGCAAAGTGCTTACCTGTAGATTTCTGGCCTCTAGCTCAGCCGGCACATAGGGAAACCTACCAAACCTGTGCATTTTTTAAAACTAGGGACCTAGGGGAATCCAAGATGGGGTGACTTGTGGGGCTCTGACCAGGTTCTGTAACCCAGAATCCTTTGCAAACCTCATATTTGCCTAAAAAAACACATTTTCCTCACATTTCGGTGACAGAAAATTCTGGAATCTGAGAGGAGCCACAAATTTTCTTCCACCCAGTGTTCCCCCAAGTCTCCCGATAAAAATGATACCTCACTTGTGTGGGTAGGCCTAGTGCCCGCTACAGGAAATGCCCCAAAGCACAACGTGGACACATCCCATTTTTTGACAGAAAACAGAGGTGCTTTTTGCAAAGTGCCTACCTGTAGGTTTTGGTCTCTAGCTCAGCCGGCACCTAGGGAAACCTACCAAACCTGTGCATTTTTTAAATCTAGAGACCTAGGGGAATCCAAGATGGGGTGACTTGTGGGGCTCTGACCAGGTTCTGTTACCCAGAATCCTTTGGAAACCTCAGAATTGGGAAGAAAAAAAAAAAAACTTCCTCACATTTTGGTGACAAAAAGTTCTGGAATCTGAGAGGAGCCACAAATGTCCTTCCACCCAGTGTTCCCCCAAGTCTCCCGATAAAAATTAAACCTCACTTGTGTGGGTAGGCCTAGCACCCGCAGCAGGAAATGTCCCAAAACACAACATGGACACATCCCATTTTTTGACAGAAAACAGAGGTGTTTTTTGCAACATGCCTACCTGTAGATTTTGGCCTCTAGCTCAGCCGGCACCTGGGGAAACCTACCAAACCTGTGCATTTTTGAAAACTAGACACCTGGGGAATCCAAGATGGGGTGACTTGTGGGGCTCTGACCAGGTTCTGTTACCCAGAATCCTTTCCAAACCTCAAAATTTGGCCAAAAAAACACTTTTTCCTCTCATTTCGGTGACAGAAAGTTCTGGAATCAGAGAGGAGCCACAGATTTCCTTCCACCCAGCGTTCCCCCAAGTCTCCCGATAAAATGGTACCTCACTTGTGTGGGTAGGCCTAGCGCCCGCGAAAGGAAATGGCTCAAAACACAACATGGACACATCAAAATTATCAAATACAAAACTACCTGTTTTTGCAGCCTTCTAGGGAAACCTACCTAACCAAGACATTTCTGAAAACTAGGCACCCGAGGGAGTCCAGTGAGGTGTGACTTGCATGGATCCCCGAATGTTTTCTTACCCAGAATCCTCAGCAAACCTCAAATTTAGTTAAAAAATCTCATTTTTCCCACATTTCTGTGTGGGATCACCGCACTGGGACACATTTCATACCACCCAATGTTCCCCTCAGTCTCCCGGTAAAAATGATACCTCATTTGTGTAAGTGGGCCAAGTGCTTGTGAAAGGGAAGAGCCAAAAACATGTCGCTATTGAGGGGGAACAAAGGGGAGCCAAAGGGGCAGTTTGCAAAAAAACATTTTTAGGCTGACAAGTGCAGCAGAATTTTTATCGGTATAGAAGAGAAAATGCTGGGTGTTAGGAATTTTGTGGATTTCTGCAGATTCCAGAAGGTTCCATCACAAAAACGTGGGAAAAATTTGTGATTTCCAGCAAAGTTGGAGGTTTGCAGGGGATTGTGGGAACAAAAATGGTGCAGGTGCATGTGAAACACACGAATCTGGAATCACCCAGATGTTTAGTTTTCAGATGTGTCTAGGTCTTGTGGATTTTTCTACATGGCAGCGTCCCAAAGTCCATAAAGTGCAGCCCTCACCATTCCAAGTGGGACAATTTTGAGAGTAAGCCAAGTTCTCATAGCCCAAATGTAAAACTAAAACCCCAAATAATCAAATGCATTCTTGCTTGCTGTGGGATAAGATGTTTTAGAGTGTATGGGAGAGCTGAAAGACTGTTACCCCCTTCAGTTGAGGTGGGGGCGTAACCAGGCCCATGCTGGTTGGTAGCCACCACCCCAATATTTTTCGTTTTTTAAAAATTCCCTGGCATCTAGTAGACTTTCTGACCCCCCCAGGGTGTGGATCAACTTTGGCCCCATTTATTTGGGGTGGGGATGTGGCCATACCCCCACCCTCTTATTTTTGGAAAAAATGGCCTCTGGTGGTCTTTCTGCCATCCAAAAATAGGCCCATCTGCCCCCAATGGGGGGCAGATATGGCCAACAGTAATGTGCTCCCAAGGGGCTGCCTCCCTAAAGAAAACACACGCATACACCCACACCAATCCCTGGTGCCTAAGTGGTTTCTGCCCCCATGGGAGCAGATTGGCCTAACAAAAATTGGCCGATCTGCCCCATGGTCTAAATACAATTTGCCCCTCAGGGGAGCGACCCTTGCCTAATGGGTCGCTCCCCATCTCTAAATAAACAAACAAACAAAAACAAAACAATTTTTTTTTTTTAGCCCTGGTGCCTAGAGGTTTCTGCCACCCCTTGGGGCAGATCGGCCTAATAACAATAGGCCGATCTGCACCCATGGGGGGCAGGAATGGCCTAAAATAAATTTGCCCCTCCTCAAGCTCCCCCGGGAGCAACCCTTGCCTACGGGGTCGCTCCCCTTGTGTGACATTGGTGCAAAAAAAAAATTCCCCGGTGCCTAGTTGTTTCTGCCCCCTTGGGGGCAGTTCGACCTAAAATCGGCCGATCTGCCCCCAAGGGAGGCAGAAATGGTCTAAATACAATTTGCTCCCCAGGGGAGCGACCATTGCCTAATGGGTTGTTCCCAATCTCTAAAAAAACAAACAAACAAAAAAAACACAATTTTTTTTTTAGCCCTGGCACCTAGAGGTTTCTGCCCCCCTGGGGGCAGATCGGCCTAATAACAATAACAATAGGCCGATCTGCCCCCGGGGGGGCAGAAATGGCTTAAAATAAATTTGTCCCCCAAACCCCTCCAACTCCCCCCCGACCCCCCCGTGAGCGACCCTTGCCTATGGGGTCGCTCCCCTTTGGTGACATTGGCGCAAAAAAAAAAATCCCCGGTGCTTAGTTGTTTCTGTCCCCCTTGGGGGCAGATTGACCTAAAATCGACCGATGCTCCCCATCTCTAAAAAAACAAACAAACAAAAAACAAAAAAAATTAGCCCTTGCGCCTAGAGGTTTCTGCCCCCCCTGGGGGCAGATCGGCCTAATAACAATAGGGAGGGTAGAAATGGCCTAAATTAAATTAGCCCCCACCCCCCCAGGGAGCGACCATGCCTACGGGGTCGCTCCCCTTGCGTGACATTAGCGCAAAAAGATAGATCCCCGGTGCCTAGTGGTTTGGGGGCAGATTGACCTAAAATCGACCGATCTGCCCCCAAAGGCGGCAGAAATGGCCTAAATACAATTTGCCCCTCCAGGGGAGAGACCCTTGCCTAAGGGGTCGCTCACCATCTGTAAAACAACAACAACAACAAAAATCCCCGGTGCCTAGTGGTTTCTGCCCCTCTTGAGGGCAGATCAGCCTAATTAAATTAGGCTGATCTGCCCCCCAGGGTGGCAGAAATGGCCTAAAATAAATTTGCCCCACAGGGGAAAGACCCTTGCCTAAGGGGTCGCTCCCCTTGCGTGAAACTCACAAAGAAAAAAAAATCTCCCTGGTGTCTTGTGGTTTCTGTCCCTCTTGGGGGCAGATTGGCCTCATAAAAATAGGCCAAATGGCCTAAATATAATTTGCCCCCTAGGGGGGCGACCCTTGCCTAAGGGATCGCTCCCCACCTCTAAAAACAAAACAAAAACAAAACCAAAAAAAAATAAATCCCTGCTGCCTAGAGGTTTCTGCCCCCGGGGGGGCAGAAAAGGCCTTAAAAAGAAATGCCCCCCCTGGGAGCGACCCTTGCACAAGGGGTCGCTCCCCTCATGCCAGTTTCCTATTCTAAAATAAATCCCTGGTGTCTAGTGGGCATTTCAAAAGCCGGATTGCTTTACAATCCAGCTTTTGAAACGCTCAGAGAGACTTCAAAGGGAAGGAAATTAATTTCCTTCCCTTTGAAGCCTCTCCAGCCTCCTCCACGTGATCAGAAGAGAAATGCTTTGCATTTCTCTTCCTATCGCGCTGGAAGCTCAGCTTCCAGCACGATAGGGGAGGCCTCTGTGATTGTCAGCGCACGATGCGCGCTGATGTCACGGGGGTTGAGGGGTCGGGGGTGGAAGGGGAAGGGATTCCCCTTCCACCCACGACCGGGGTGTGTGGGTGGGGGGCCCATGGGGGGAGTGCTAGCGCTCCCCCCTGTTCCCGGGTGCAGGACGAGGTGATCTCGTCTAAGGCACCGTACCGGTTAAAGAACATTCAAGTTTTTCATCTGTCTCTGGTTATAAAATTAATTCAGAGAAGACCGAAATTATGCCCCTTACAAAATGTTGTACTAAGCATTCCTTTGACTCCACTGAGTTTCATTGGAATAATTATAAAATTTAATATTTGGGCATTTGGTTTGCTAACTCTGTTGTAGAATCTGTTAAAATAAATATGAAGGGTTGTACAAATAGAATGACAAACTATTATCCTCCTGGAATATTCTTTATTTATCATGGTGGGGTCGTATGGATTTCATTAAAATTATGATTATTCCCATTGTTTTATACATTTTGTCTATGACTCCAGTTAACAAACCAGATATTTGATTTTAGAAAATTGACTCACTTCTCTCCAAATTCCTCGCGAATAAGAAAAAATCTCGAATTTCTCTTTTACTTCTTAAAAAAGCTAACGATAATGGAGGGGTGAACTTTCCAAATATTCGGACTTATCATAAAGCTTTTTGTTTGAAACAAAGTACCAAATGGGTTTCTTCAGCTCCCTCTCTTTTTAATCCATTGTGGCTTGACATTGAACTAGCATTATTTGCACCTTTCACAAGCAAAGAAATTTTAAAGTTTTCTTCAAAAAATAACATAATTTTCTCACCGCTTTTTCAACATACCTGCTGTTTATTGAGTCTTTATTATCAAAGAAAAATCTCATCTAGAGTCACTTTTTTGCAAACTCCACTTTGGTATAATAAACTCATAACTATTAATAATAGACACTTATATTGGAAATCTTGGAGAACTAGGGGAATTATCTGGGTTCAAGATCTTTTTGATGGCCTCAATCCTCATTCCTTTCTTCGATTCCAAGGGATTTTTGACTGTCCTCAATCATTTTTACACAAATTTTCAACCCTTATGAAGACAGTTTTAGACATTTTTTGTTCGCTCCCATTTGAGCTCTTATCCCTTCTCCCCCAGATTCACTTTGACATTTGTTATCTCTTAACCATAAAGCATCTTTTATATACAAATATTTTCGATCAACTGATCCTTTTCGTCCTAAAGCCAAAGTAGAACTTTCTTGGGAAGCTGATTTGGGTTGTGGTTGGACCATTCTTTTCTGGAACAGAATATGGTCCAGAATCTTTAAAATTTCAAGATCGGACTCTACCACTCAATCTATGTTTTTTCTTTATCATAGGCTATATCATACACCAACATCCCTAGCTAAATTTGGTATCACGTCTAGTCCTGCTTGTTCGTCATGTCATTTCTCGAAAGGTGATTTGCTTCATAACCATTTTTTATGTCCCTCTACTGCCATTTTTTGGCAAAAGGTTTTGGCCCAACTCTCAGTTATTTTTAGAATAAAATGCCCATAGGTCAATTATCTCAATTTCTTTAGGTAGCCCTTCAGATCAAATTGAATTACATGCCCATGACAAAGGATTGTTTGATCTTATGTTGGCCTTAGCTTTTCAACAATTTGCAATTAACTGGAAATCCTCCTCTAGCATGTACTTTGCAGCTTGGTGGAATAATGTTTGCCATTATCATCATTTGGATACTATTTTTGCTTCTGTTTGTAGACCTCTGGTGAATAGGGATTTGTATTGGTCCACATTAATGAACTTTCTCAATAATAACATTAAACAATGTGATCAATCCATTAGGTCTGATAATTTTAAACCACCATAATATGTTTATTTAGCTCTGTTGTTTTCTCAGTAACATGGTTCTAGTTTTTCTCATTATGCTTATATATTATTATATCTACCTACCTGATCTTCAAATGTTGAATTGCATTCCCCTTCCCCTTTTTATGTCCTTCCTTCTCTCTTTAATTATAAAATTGTAAACAGCTTTTCTCTCTATATTGCTTATTAGATTTGTACTGTTACTATTTCCTGTGTAGATTACATTTTGTTGGATTTTTTTATATTCCATAATAAAGCTGATTAAACTTAAAAAAACAAAACAATATGGATCATGGCAGAGGGCATACTTAACATGGCCGCTGAGCAGCAAGAAAGAAGCGGTCCCACAAGAGTCAGTTGTGTTTATAATGTTACATGGGCCCTCACTGGAGTAACATGCCTTACTCATGGGACTTGTAGTTTTTCACTCAAACCTCATTGGGTCTTGTAGTCTTTGAGGTTTTGTGGTTCAGTGACATGTTTTCACTTTGTTATGACTGCTAATATTACAAAAGCAAGGAAGAGAGTGTAAATGAGCATTGTCTCTAGAGATAGAGTATGAAAGTTCTTGATTAATACCAGAATGGATCAAGCCATGTTTATTTTACTATTATCTTTCTCACTGTTTTTTCTTGTTACTCTGTACTTAACTTTTATGTTTTTATGGATGATGCTGATGTTAGCATCTTATTCAGCCAGCATCTCATTAGTAGGTAGCATTTTGTATAAAACACATTTCATTTCCCTAAACAATTCAGCTTCACTTAATCGGACTTTGCATTGTCATACTTTGAATACAACACATAAAGGGTCTATAGCATTTATTCTGGGCCAACCAACTTTTCCATCATAATGTGAGCCAATTGTGCCACCCTAAATATTCCCTTGATCTTAATAAATGGAGTACCCTTCAATGCATTCCTACGCAGTTGCATTAGGATAAGTAATCATACTAATCCAACAGGAAAATCATATTGGCTCACAAATATTTGCGTTGTGTTGCAAACACGCCACATCCCTCTACAAGGGTCATGAGGATTTGGCCTGAGCCAAACAACATTTTTATACCAATATTCATACTGTTCCTAATAAATGCAGTCTCTCGCTATCCGACCTTTATGTAAAATGACTGAGTCAAGCAAGACTCACAATAGGAGGCACCAAACGGGTCATCCTCATCTCACTGCAATACAATGCAGTCACGTTTGAATAAGTAATCATACTTGTCACAGAGGAGAATCACATTGGCTCACAAACATTTGTGTTATATTTCACAGACACACATTCCCCCCCCCCTACAAAAAGACATGGTTCAATTTTGCCATCCTCCAGCCAATGTATTTCTAGTGAGTTTTAGATGACTATGTAGCCATCCTTTTTTCATGAAGATCACCTTGGATCATCAATAATAATAAAGATCCTAATAAATGAGGCAACCCTCTGCCCGTTTTCCTATGGAGATATGGATGAATAAGTAACCATTCTTTTACTCATGACGATTAACGTGTCTCACCAATTATCATACGGATTCTAATAAATAGAGCGTCCCTCTCCCTTACCAGTATGTAAAATATCAGAGTGAAGCAAAAGTTCCCACAACAGGCGGCACCATAAGGCAGCCATCACCTCAATACATTCCTGTCACATTGGCTCACATAGTTTCAACAAGTAATCATACTTGTCCCACAGGAAAAAATAAACACTTGTTCACAAATATTGTTTTTCAAACACTCCACACACCTTACAAGGTTTATAAAGATTTATCCTGAACCAAGCAAGTTCTCCAACAAATAATGGGCCTAAAGTGCCTATCTGACCTGTAAGTAAAATATCTGAGCCAAGCAGAATTTGTCACAACAGGTAGCACCAAATGTTCACCCTTACCGCAATATATTCCTATTACGTCTGAATAAGTAATAATACTTGTCTTACAGGAAAAGCACATTGACTCACAAATATTTATGTTGTTTTGAAACACACTACATTCCCCTACAATGTCTGTGAGGATTTAACTTTTGCCAATCTACATTTGTACCAGACCAAGTGTGCCAAATGGATTGCTACTGGCATATACATAAATAAGTAAACATTCAATCCTTTATGAAGATCAGGTTGGCTCACAAATATCCATATTCACTTTTATAAACAGAACAGCCTTCTATACTACCTATATGTTATTTGCCTGAGCTGAATAATGTATATTCTGATATGTGGCACCAAAACTAGCCCTGCCCTGAAGCAATGCATTCCTTTATATGTGTCTATGAATGGAATTTATTTCCATTCGTAATATGGCACTAAATTTGCGACCCTCAAGATAATTTAGTCCTACGGAGCTGTATACAAATAAGTTCAACTTGGCTTACAAATATGTATGTTATTATTTATAATACTCCCTTTTACCTTATGTTTTATTTGCATGTGCTGAGCAGGAGTGATCACTACAGGTGGCATTAAAAGGATGATGTTCAGTTCAATTGGTTGGCTTTTACATCAAATTACATAACTATACTTTTGTTTAGGGATGTCACATCATCTTATCCTAGGAGTGTTTTTCTTAGAGATTATGCCCTTCCACAAGTCCCATTTAGAATCAGTCTGAGTCTAGCAACATTTTTACCAATCCATTGTAGGAAAGTACCATCTTGCCTGGCATGTTACCCCCATATTTCACTGTATATATATTGTTTTAGTCTATGTGTCACTGGGACCCTGCCAGGCAGGCCCCCCGTGCTCATAAGTATGTGCCCCGTATGTGTTTCCTGTGTGATGCCTAACTGTCTCACTGAGGCTCTGCTAACCAGAACCTCAGTGGTTATGCTCTCTCTGCTTTCCAAAGTTGTCACTAACAGGCTAGTGACTAAATTTACCAATTTGCATTGGCATACTGGTACATCCATATAATTCCCTAGTATATAGTACTGAGGTACCCAGGGTATTGGGGTTCCAGGAGATCCCTATGGGCTGCAGCATTTCTTGTGCCACCCATAGGGAGCTCTGACAATTCCTACACAGGCCTGCCACTGCAGCCTGCGTGAAATAACGTCCAAGTTATTTCACAGCCATTTATCACTGCACTTAAGTAACTTATAAGTCACCTATATGTCTTACCTTCATCTGGTGAAGGTTGGGTGCAAAGTTACTTAGTGTGTGGGCACCCTGGCACTAGCCAAGGTGCCCCCACATCGTTCAGGGCAAATTCCCCGGACTTTGTGAGTGCGGGGACACCATTACACGCGTGCACTATACATAGGTCACTACCTACGTATAGCGTCACAATGGTAACTCCGAACATGGCCATGTAACATGTCTAAGATCATGGAATTGTCACCCCAATACCATTTTGGTATTGGGGGGACAATACCATGATCCCCCGGGTCTCTAGCACAGAACCCAGGTACTGCCAAACTGCCTTTCTGGGGTCTCCACTGCAGCTGCTGCTGCTGCCAACCCCTCAAACAGGTTTCTGCCCTCCTGGGGTCCAGGCAGCCCTGGCCCAGGAAGGCAGAACAAAGGACTTCCTCTGAGAGAGGGTGTAACACCCTCTCCCTTTGGAAATAGGTGTGAGGGCTGGGGAGGAGTAGCCTCCCCCAGCCTCTGGAAATGCTTTGATGGGCACAGATGGTGCCCATCTCTGCATAAGCCAGACTACACCGGTTCAGGGATCCCCTAGCCCTGCTCTGGTGCGAAACTGGACAAAGGAAAGGGGAGTGACCACTCCCCTGACCTGCACCTCCCTGGGGAGGTGCCCAGAGCTCCTCCAGTGTGCCCCAGACCCCTGCCATCTTGGAAACAGAGGTGTTGGGGGCACACTGGACTGCTCTGAGTGGCCAGTGCCAGCAGGTGACGTCAGAGGCTCCTTCTGATAGGTTCTTCCTCTCTTGGTAGCCAATCCTCCTTCCTAGGTAGCCAAACCTCCTTTTCTGGCTATTTAGGGTCTCTGCTTTGGGGATCTCACCAGATAACGAATGCAAGAGCTCATCAGAGTTCCTCTGCATCTCCCTCTTCACCTTCTACAAAAGGATCGACTGCTGACTGCTCAGGACGCCTGCAAAACCGCAACAAAGTAGCAAGACTACTACTAGCAACCTTGTATTGCCTCATCCTGCTGGCTTTCTCGACTGTTTCCAGGTGGTGCCTGCTCTGGGGGTAGCCTGCCTCCTCCCTGCACCAGGAGCTCTGAAGAAATCTCCCGTGGGTTGACGGAATCTTCCCCCTGCTAACGCAGGCACCTAAAGACTGCATCACTGGTCCTCTGGGTCCCCTCTCATCCCGACGAGCGTGGTCCCTGGAACTCAGCAACTCTGTCCAAGTGACCCCCACAGTCCAGTGACTCTTCAGTCCAAGTTTGGTGGAGGTAAGTCCTTGCCTCCCCACGCTAGACTGCATTGCTGGGTACCGCGTGATTTGCAGCTGCTCCTGTGCACTCTTCCAGGATTTCCTTTGTGCACAGCCAAGCCTGGGTCCCCGACACTTCTTCCTGCAGTGCACAACCTTCTGAGTTGTCCTCTGGTGTCGTGGGACTCCCTTTTGTGACTTCGCGTGGACTCCGGTTCACTCTTCGTCCAAGTGCCTGTTCAGGTACTTCTGCGGGTGCTGCCTGCTTCTGTGAGGGCTACCTGCGTTGCTTGGCGCCCCTCTGTCTCCTCCTCCAAGTGGCAACATCCTGGTCCCTCCTGGGCCACAGCAGCACCCAAAAACCTCTACAGAGACCCTTGCAGCTAGCAAGGCTTGTTTGCGGTCTTTCTGCGTGGGAACACCTCTGCAAGCTGCATCGCGATGTGGGACATCTGTCTTCCAAAGGAGAAGTCCCTAGCTCTCTTCTTTCTTGCAGAACTCCAAGCTTATTCCATCCGGTGGCAGCTTCCTTGCACCCACAGCTGGCATTTCCTGGGCTCCTGCCCACTCTCGACACTGTCGCGACTATTGGACTTGGTCCCCTTGTCTTACAGGTACTCAGGTCCTGAAATCCACTGTTGTTGCAATGCTGGTGTTTGTTCTTCCTGCAGAATCCCCCTATCACGACTTCTGTGCTCTCTGGGGGTAATAGGTGCACTTTACACCTACTTTTCAGGGTCTTGGGGTGGGCTATTTTTCTAACCCTCACTGTTTTCTTACAGTCCCAGCGACCCTCTACAAGCTCACATAGGTTTGGGGTCCATTTGTGGTTCGCATTCCACTTTTGGAGTAGATGGTTTGTGTTGCCCCTATACCTATGTGCTCCTATTGCAATCTACTGTAATTCTACACTGCTTGCATTACTTTTCTTGCTATTACCGGCATAATTTTGGTTTGTGTACATATATCTTGTGTATATAACTTATCCTCATACTGAGGGTACTCACTGAGATACTTTTGGCATATTGTCATAAAAATAAAGTACCTTTATTTTTAGTACTTCTGTGTATTGTGTTTTCTTATGATATTGTGCATATGACACCAGTGGTATAGTAGGAGCTTTACATGTCTCCTAGTTCAGCCTAAGCTGCTTTGCCATAGCTACCTTCTATCAGCCTAAGCTGCTAGAAACACCTCTTCTACACTAATAAGGGATCTATGAGGTAAAATGTGACACCATCCATTAAATGCATCCCTGTGGAGATATGCATGAATAATGAACTATAGTTTTCTTTATAAATTCATCAACTTGGTCCACTTGTTTTTATAAATGGTGCACAGCTCAGCACTTCCTATCTGTAATTTTGCTTAGCACATGTGCAGGAAAGTAGCCTCTTTCTAGCAGGTTACCCCCCCCTTTTTGCCTGTTTGTCAGTGTGTTTGACTGTGTTCACTGGGATCCTGCTAACCAGGACCCCAGTGATTATGCTCTCTCCTTTTAAACATGGCTGCTGGAAACTTTTTTCACCCCACATTTGGCATACTGGTGCCCCCATGTAAGTCCCTAGTAAATGGTACCCAGGTACCCAGAGCACTGAGGTACCAGGGCATCCCTATGGGCTGCAGCATGTATTATGCCACCCATAGGGAGCCCATGCCAAGTGTTCTGCAGGCCTACCATTGCAGTCTGCGTGAAAGAGTGCATGCACCCTTTCACTACAAGGTCACTGCACCAGGTCACTGTAAGTCACCCCTATGGCAGGCCCTCCTAGCCAAGAGGGCAGGCTGCAAGTACCTGTGTGTGTGGGCACCCCTGCACTAGCAGGCGTGCCCCCACGAACTACAGTCCCATTTCAATGGAATTCGTGAGTGCGGGGACCCCATTTTATGCATGTACTGGATATAGGTCACTACCTATATTCAGCTACATAATGGTAACTCCAAACATAGGCATGTTTGGTATCAAACATGTCATAATCATACCCCAATACTATTGGAAGTATGATTCCATGCACTCTGGGGGCTCCTTAGAGGACCCCCAGCATTCCTACCAGCAGTCTTCTAGGGTTTTCCGGACAGCCCAAGCTGCTGCCACTACTCAGACCGGTTTCTGCCCTCCTGAGCTTGATCTGATCAAGCCCAGGAGGGCAGAACAAAGGATTTCCTTTGTGAGAGGGAGGTTACACCCTGTCCCTTTGGAATTAGGTGTGACTGGCTTGGGAGGGGTAGCCTCCCCAAGCCACTGGTATGCTCTGATGGGCACATTTGGTGCCCTCCGTGCATAAACCAGTCCACACTGGGTTCAGGGACCCCCAGTCCCTGCTCTGGCACGAAACTGAACAATGGAAAGGGGTGTGACCACTCCCCTGTCCATCACCACCCCGGGGGTGGCGCTTAGAGGTCCTCCAGAGGGTCCCTGGGTTCTGCCACCTTGAATCCAAGGTTGGCAGGGACCTCTGGGAGCATCTGAGTGGCCAGGCAGATGACATCAGAGCCCCCTCCTGATAGGTGGTCACCTGGCTAAGTGACCAATCCCTCTTTCAGGGCTATTTAGGGTCTCTATCTTGTGTGGGTCCTCAGATTCAGCTTGCAAGATTCCAGCAGGATTTCTCTGCAACCTCCTCTTCGAGTTCTAGCCACTGGCACAGCGACTGGACCCTCCAGGAACCAACAATCTGCATCCACAAAGAAGACTCTTCTTGCAACATTGTTTCCATGGCTCCTTCCAGCTTCTGCAACATTTCCCCGGCTGTGCATCCTCTGAGGGCAGCAAGTCTTCAGTCTGCATGAGAAGGAAGAAGGAATCTCCCTTGAAGTGAAGGAGTCACTCCCCTCCATCCGCAGGCACCTGCTGCAGTGTTGACCGGCTGCGTGGATCTCCTCTCATCCTGAGCTGTGTGGATCCGGCATCACGGGTGGTAGCCTGGAGTAGTCCTCTTGGTGCTCTCTGCCAGCTGTCCAATTTGGTGGAGGTAAGCCCTTGTCTTCCCACACAGGACAGTACCCCCATGCACTGCGTCTCTTGCAGCTGCCAAGGCTTGTTTGCATCTCCACCAAGGGATCTTCAGATAACTTGTAGCTCTAGCCCCCAGCACTCCTTCCTGTGATGCACAGCCCTCTGTGTGGCTCTCCTGTGTCATGGGATCCCTTTCTGTAGTGCAGCATGGGCTCCTTCTGTGACTTCTGTGTCCCCGTCCTGTGGGACTCCTGTGGGTGCTGCCTCTGCTCCTTTGGGCCTTCTCTGTTGCTAAGGACCCCCTCTGACTTCCCCTCCTGGGTTGAGTTCTCCTGGGCCTTGCTGGTCCCCGGCAGCTCCACTTTTCTACTACTCGCAAATTTGCCTTTGCAATCTTCATTCCAGCATGAGACATCTTTTGCATTCCTCAGGAGCTCTTTTCCTGTTCCAGGGCTGCAGTACTGACCTGATCTTCATCGCCATCGACCAACTCCTGCAAGTACAGCTGGGTGGGTAGTAGCTCCTGCTCCTCCTGGACTGCACTGTGACTCTTGGACTTGGTCCCCTCTCTCCACAGGTCTTCCTCTCTAGGAATCTACCGCTGGTTTCTTGCAGTATTGTCTGGGTGTCTTCTTTTGTTCTTTTCCTTTCTTTTGGGTGGTTTTGGGAAATTTCAGTAATTTACTCCTGTGTTCCTTGTCGCTTGGGGCTACTGTGTTACTTACCTCTGTGGTTTTCTAGTACTCCCAGCTCCCCTCTACACATTCCACTTTCCCAGGAGGGGGGGCGGGTCCTGTTTTCGCCTTCCATTTTTTTAGTAGATGGTTTGGGCTCCCCCTAGGGTCACTACTGTCTAACTGCATTTGCACTGTTTTCTAACCTTTTCTATGCCTATTGCTGTTTACTTCGGCAATGGTTCCCAACCTTTTGAGTTCTGTGGATCCCCACTTAATCATTACTGGAACCCGGGGACCCCCACTGAATAATTATTGGAATCTGGGGACCCCCCACTAAATCATCACTGAAAGCTGGTGATCTAATCTGTTAATGTTATTTAAATTTCTAAGCAGTCGCACACCCAGAGGAGGCTTCGCGGACCCCTAGGGGTCCCCGGACCACAGGTTGGGAACCACCGTACTAGTGTATATAATTAGTGTGCTATTTACCTCATATTGGAGGTTTGCCCTTCTAGTATCTTGGGGTATTGTGTGACCAAAAATAAAGTAATAGTGTACAACTGAGTGTTTTCTTTCATGTGTGTAAGTGCTGTGTGAGACAATGGTTTTGAGCTTTGTATGTCTCCTAGATAAGCCTTGGCTGCTCATCCACAGATACCTCTAGAGAGCCTGGCTTCTAGACACTGCCTACACTTCACTGAGAGGGGATACCTGGACCTGGTACCTTGGGTACCTCGGGTACCCATCACACACTAGGCCAGCTTCCTGCAACGTGGCACAAAATGTACTACCCTCAAGCCACTGCATTTCTATTGCCCTCTATACAACTAAGTAACCATCCCTTTCTTTCTGAAGATCAACTTGGTTCATTTATGTGAATGTTGTTATTTAGAAATAGGGTAGTCCTCTGCACTTGCTATGTATAATTTGTCCGAAACCCTCAAGCTGTTGAACTCCTATGGACTTCTGTTCAATTAAGAACCATCATTTGTGTTATGAAGATCAACTTCACTCTCAAATATGTGTATTGTTATTCATAAAGCACCCTCCATTACACACTACTGATGTGTGATTTGTCTGATCTGAGCAGAATTTCCCTCGAAAGGGCCCCCCATTTGTCACAGCCGCCCGGATTAATGCTAATTTTGGCAAGGGCTACCACCTACAAAAAAGTGTTGCCTCTCCTACCCAAAGAGTAATGGTTGGCAGGTGAAATGGTGAACTGCTGTTGTCAATGCCACCTGGGTGAATATTTGCCAGGAACAGGTAATAGAGCAGCCACCCTGAAGGAACATGAAGGAACAAGGTCATGATATAGGCATACTATAATGGGAACCTTTGTGTCTTCATAAATTCATAAATGCCAAATACAGCAAGCCACCATGTGCACTGTGCAAGACAGAAACGCGTTCATACACCTTAACTGTTAAGGTTGGACTGCAGTCAGAAACTAGAAACTTACAGAAGCCGTTACATGAGATTTTCAAATCTAGGTAGATGTTCTGGGGCTCAAAAGTATAAATACCAAGGCCCAACCACCACCCCCTTGCTAGGCAACAGAAGAACTTATCTGAGGAGAGTATCTCGCACCTGCTTGGTCTGATGTCTGGTACCGGCGGACAGAAAGTGAAAGAGATGAGTACTTTAAACGGCCTAGTTGACAAGAGCTATCATGGAATATTTTGTAAAAATCTCAGTGGATTCATGTCTCCAGTGCAATTTACCAATGTATATGGGGCTTGATGTGAGAAAACGTGGGACATATGAAGTATTAATCTGGTAACTAAACTTGGTACCGTTTTGTGAGCGTAACAGATCAAAACCTCTTGGGAGAAAAAAAAACATGGTTAACAGGTTAACATGCATTTGCAAAGCCAATAGGCCTCGGCTAGGCAACAGCTATTGGCTTTGCCAATGTGTTTTAGACATGTCGTACACCAGCGTGGCTGCTATTCAGCATGGCTAAATGTTAGTGGTGTAGAGGAGAGTGGCATGGAGTGTCTTAGAGTGGAATGGTGAAGAGTGTTGTAGAGTGGAGTGGCAGAGAGTGTTGAGTAATGGAGTGGCATAGTGTGGAGTGGTGTAGAGTGGCAAACACTGGAGTGGTATAGAGTAGAGTGGACAGGTGTAGAGTGTATTGGTGTAGAGTGTTGCAGAGTATAGTGGCATAGAGTGCAGGGACACAGTGCAGTGGCACTGAATTCAGTGGCGTACAATGCAGCATTGTAGAATGCAGTGACGTAGATGAGAGTGGTGCATAGTAGAGTGCAGTGATGTAGATTGCAGTGGTGTAGAGTGGAGTGACACAGAGTAGAGTGGCACAAAGTAGAGTGGCACAGAGTAGAGTAGTGTAGAGTGGAGTGGCATAGAGTGGAGTGGCGCAGAGATGAGTGATGCAGAGGGCAGTGGCGTAGAGTCAAGTGGCACAGAGTGCAGTGGGATAGAGTGCAGAGTAGAGTCGAGTGGCATAGGGTGGTGCAGAGTAGAGTAGCATAGAGTGGTGCATAGTAGCGTATAGTGCCATAGAGTGCAGAGGCATAGAGTGCAGTGATGTAGAGTGGAGCAGCATAGAGTGGATGTAAGGAAAAGGCTCCCTGTTGCAGTTACCCCCCACTTTTTGCCTGATACTGATGATGACTTGACTGAGAAGTGTGCTGGGACCCTGCTAACCAGGCCCCAGCACCAGTGTTCTTTCACCTAAAATGTACCATTGTTTCCACAATTGGCACACCCCTGGCACACAGATAAGTCCCTTGTAAAAGGTACCAGTGGTACCAAGGGCCCTGTGACCAGGGAAGGTCCCTAAGGGCTGCAGCATATGTTGTGCCACCCTAAGGTACCCCTCACCTAACACATGCACACTGCCATTGCAGATTGTGTGTGTTGGTGGGGAGAAAAAGGCAAAGTCGACATGGCATCCCCCTCAGGATGCCATGCACACAAAATGCTGCCTGTGGCATAGGTAAGTCACCCCTCTCGCAGGGCTTAAAGCCCTAAGGCAGGGTGCACTATACCATGGGTGAGGGCATAGCTGCATGAGCAATATGCCCCTACAGTGTATAAGTCTATTCTTAGACATTGTAAGTACAGTGTGGCCATATTAAGGATATGGTCTGGGAGTCTGTCAAAAACAAACTCCACAGCTCCATAATGGCTACACTGAATACTAGGAAGCTTGGTATCAAACTTCTCAGAATAATAAACCCACACTGATGCCAGTGTTGGATTTATTAAAAAATGCACACAGAGGGCATCTTAGAGATGCCCCCTGTATTTTACCCAATCCTTCAGTGCAGGGCTGACTGGTCTGTGCCAGCCTGCTGCTGAGAGACGAGTTTCTGACCCCCTGGGGTGAGAGCCTTTGTGCTCTCTGAGGCCAGAAACAAAGCCTGCACTGGGTGGAGATGCTTAACACCACCCCCCTGCAGGAACTGTAACACCTAGCAGTGAGCCTCAAAGGCTCAAGCTTTGTGTTACAATGCCCCAGGGCACTCCAGCTAGTGGAGATGCCCTCCCCCCTGGACACAGACCCCACTTTTGGCGGCAAGTCCACTTTAAGCTGAGGTGACCCCTGCCTTTAGAAATCCTCCATCTTGGTTTTGGAGGATTCCCCCAATAGGATCAGGGATGTGCCCCCCTCCCCACAGGGAGGAGGCACAAAGAGGGTGTAGCCACCCTCAAGGACAGTAGCCATTGGCTACTGCCCTCCCAGACCTAAACACACCCCTAAATTCAGTATTTAGGGGCTCCCCAGAACCTAGGAAACTAGATTCCTGCAACCTTACCAAGAAGAAGGACTGCTGACCTGAAGCCCTGCAGCGAAGACAGAGACGACAACTGCTTTGGCCCCAGCCCTACCGGCCTGTCTCCCAACTTCAAAGAAACCTGCAACAACAACGCATCCAACAGGGACCAGCGAGCTCTGAAGCCTCAGAGGACTGCCCTGCAACCAAGGACCAAGAAACTCCCATGAACAGTGGCCCTGTTCAACAATCTGCAACTTTCTTGCAACAAAGAAACAACTTTAAAGACTTCACGTTTCCCGTCTGAAGCGTGAGACTTTCCACTCTGCACCCGACGCCCCCGGCTCGACCTGCAGAAAACCAACACTTCAGGGAGGACTCCCCGGCGACTGCGAGCCCGTGAGTAGCCAGAGACGACCCCCCTGAGCTTCCACAGCGACGCCTGCAGAGGAAATCCAGAGGCTCCCCCTGACCGCGACTGCCTGTAACAAGGGACCTGACGCCCGGAACCAACACTGCACCTGCAGCCCCAGGACCTGAAGGAACCGAACTCCAGTGCAGGAGCGACCCCCAGGCGACCCTCTGCCTATCCCAGGTCGTGGCTACCCCGAGGAGCCCCCCCGTGCCTGCCTGCATCGTTGAAGAGACCCCCGGGTCTCCCCATTACTTCCTATCTAAAACCCGATGCCTGTTTGCACTCTGCACCCGGCCGCCCCAGTGCCGCTGAGGGTGTACTTTCTGTGCATGCTTATGTCCCTCCCCGGTGCCCTACAAAACCCCCCCTGGTCTGCCCCCGAGGACGCGGGTACTTACCTGCTGGCAGACTGGAAACGGGGCACCCCTGTTCTCCATTGAAGCCTTTGTGTTTTGGGCAGCTCTTTGACCTCTGCACCTGACCGGCCCAGAGCTACTGGTGTGGTAATTTTGGGGTTGCCTTGAACCCCCCAACGGTGGGCTACCTTGGACCCAACTTTGAGACTTGTAAGTGTTTTACTTACCTGCAAAACTAACTTTTACTTACCTCCCCCAGGAACTGTTGATTTTTGCACTGTCCACTTTTAAAATAGCTTATTGCCATTTTTACAAAGACTGTACATAATATTGTTATTATTCAAAGTTCCTAGAGTACCTAAGTGAAATACCTTTCATTTGAATTATTACTTGTAAATCTTGAACCTGTGGTTTCTTAAACTAAACTAAGAAAATATATTTTTCAATATACAAACCTTTTGGCATGGAGTACGTCTTTAACCCCTTCTGTGCCCAGGACGTAATGGTTACGTCCTGAGGCACAGTGCTGCTGTGCCCAGGACGTAACCATTACGTCCTGTGCACAGAGCCCAGAGCCCAGAGGGAGCGCTCTCGCTCCCTCTGTGGGGTTCCCCCCCACCCCCCCAAGTCAGGGATGGAAGGGGAAGCCCTTCCCCTCCCACCCCCGACCCCCCCAACCCCCCCTGTGACGTCAGCGCGCGAGTGCGCGCTGATTAGCCACAGGGTCTCCCCCATCGCGCTGGAAGCAGAGCTTCCAGCGCGATTGAAAAAGAAATGCTTTTGCATTTCTTTTTCAATCCCATGGGGGAGGCCCCGAGAGGCTTCAAAGGGAAGGAAATGTATTTCCTTCCCTTTGAAGTCTCTCACAGGTTTCAAAAGCCGGATTGCTTGCAATCCAGCTTTTGAAACCCCACTAGACACCAGGGATTTTTTTTTTTTCCAGTGAAATTGGCAAAAGGGAGCGACCCCTTGGGCAAGGGTTGCTCCCGGGGGGCATTTTTTTAGGAAGGCCTTTTCTGCCCCCCCTGGGGGCAGATTGGCCTATTATTAGGCCGATCTGCCCCCGGGGGGGCAGAAACCTCTAGGCACCAGGGACCTTTTTTTTTTGTTTTTTTTTTTTGTGATGATTTCTTTTTTTTTTAGGTGGGGAGCGATCCCTTAGGCAAGGGTCGCTCCCCTACGGGGCAATATATATTTAGGCCATTTCTGCCCCCCCTTGGGGGCAGATTGGCCTATTTTGATGAGGCCAATCTGCCCCCAAGGGGGGCAGAAACCATTAGACACCAGGGAGTTTGTTTTTGCGCGCAAATTTCACGCAACGGGAGCGACCCCTTTGGCAAGGGTCGCTCCCAGGGGGGGCATTTTTTGGGGAAGGCCTTTTCTGCCCCCCCTGGGGACAGATCGGCCTATTATTAGGGGGGGCAGAAACCTCTAGGCACCAGGGATCTTTTTTTTTTTTTCTTTTTGTTATGTTTTCTTTTTTTTTTAGGTGGGGAGCGACCCCTTAGGCAAGGGTCGCTCCCCTAGGGGGCAAATTATATTTAGGCCATTTCTGCCCCCCTTGGGGGCAGATTGGCCTATTTTGATGAGGCCAATCTGCCCCCAAGGGGGGCAGAAACCATTAGACACCAGGGAGTTTTTTTTTTTGCGTGAATTTCACGCAAGGGGAGCGACCCCTTAGGCAAGGGTCGCTCCCTGGGGGGGGGGGATTATTTTAGGCCATTTCTGCCCCCCTGGGGGGGGGTAGATCAGCCTATTTTGATTCAGCTGATCTGCCCAAGGGGGGCAGAAACCACTAGGCACCAGGGATTTTTTAGTTTTTCTGTTTTACAGATGGGGAGTGACCCCCTTGGACAAGGGTCGCTCCCCTGGAGGGGCAAAATGTATTTAGGCCATTTCTGCCCGCTTTGGGGGCAGATCGGCCGATTTTAGGTCAATCTGCCCCCAAGGGGGGCAGAAACCACTAGGCACCAGGGATCTTTTTTTTGCGCCGTCACACAAGGGGAGCGACCTTGTAGTCAAGGGTCGCTCCCCGGGGGGTTGGGGGGTGGGAGAGGCCAAATTATTTTAGGCCATCTCTGCCCCCCCTGGGGGCAGATCGCCCTATTGGTATTAGGCCGATCTACCCCCAGGGGGGGCAGAAACCTCTAGGCGCCAGGGCAAATTTTTTTTTTGTGTTTTTTTTTTTGGTTTGCTTTCTTTTTTTAGAGATGGGCAGCGACCCATCAGGCGAGGGTCGCTCCCCTGGGGGGCAAATTGTATTTAGACCATTTCTGCCTCCCTCGGGGACAGATTGGTCGATTTTAGGTCAATCTGCCCCAAGGGGGCAGAAACCACTAGGCACCGGGGATTTGATTTTTGGCGCCAATGTCACGCAACCGGAGCGACCCCGTAGGCAAGGGTCGCTCCGGGGGGTGGGTGGGGTGGGTGTTCGGGGGCAAATTTATTTTAGGCCATTTCTGCCCCCCCTGGGGGCAGATCGGCCTATTATTAGGCCGATCTGCCCCCAGGGGGGGGCAGAAACCTGTAGGCGCCAGGGCAATTTTTTTTTTGTTTGTTTGGTTTTTTTTAGAGATGGGGAGCGACCCATCAGGCAAGGGTCGCTCCCCTGGGGGGCAAATTGTGTTTCGACCATTTCTGCCCCCCTTGGGGGCAGATTGGTTGATTTTAGGTCAATCTGCCCCAAGGGGGCAGAAACCACTAGGCACCGGGGATTTGTTTTTTGGCGCCAATGTCACGCAGGGGGAGCGACCCCGTAGGCAAGGGTCGCTACGGGGGGGGGGGGGGAACGGGGGGGGTGTTCGGGGGCAAATTTATTTTAGGCCATTTCTGCACCCCCTGGGGGCAGATCGGCCTATTATTAGGCCGATCTGCCCCCAGGGGGGCCAGAAACCTCTTGTTGCCAGGGCAATTTTTTTTTGTGTTTTTTTTTTGTTTGTTTGTTTTTTTCGAGATGGGGAGCGACTCATCAGACAAGGGTCGCTCCCCTGGGGGGCAAACTGTGTTTAGACCATTTCTGCCCCCCTTGGGGGCAGATTGGTCGATTTTAGGTCAATCTGCCCCAAGGGGGCAGAAACCACTAGGCACCGGGGATTTGTTTTTTGGCGCCAATGTCACGCAGGGGGAGCGACCCAGTAGGCAAGGGTCGCTCCGGGGTGGGAGGGGGAACGGGGGGGGTGTTCAGGGGCAAATTTATTTTAGGCCATTTCTGCACCCCCTGGGGGCAGATCGGCCTATTATTAGGCCGATCTGCCCCCAGGGGGGGCAGAAACCTCTTGTTGCCAGGGCAAATTTTTTTTGTGTGTTTTTTTTTTGTTTGTTTGGTTTTTTTTTAGAGATGGGGAGCGACCCATCAGGCAAGGGTCGCTCCCCTGGGGGGCAAATTGTGTTTAGACCATTTCTGCCCCCCTTGGGGGCAGATTGGTCGATTTTAGGTCAATCTGCCCCAAGGGGGCAGAAACCACTAGGCACCGGGGATTTATTTTTTGGCGCCAATGTCACGCAGGGGGAGCGACCCCGTAGGCAAGGGTCGCTCCGGGGGGGGGGGGGTGTTCGGGGGGCAAATTTATTTTAGGCAGAAACCTGTTGTTGCCAGGGCAAAAAAAAATTAGTGTTTTTTTTTTAGTTTGTTTGTTTTTTTAGAGATGGGGAGCGACCCATCAGACAAGGGTCGCTCCCCTGGGGGGGCAAACTGTGTTTAGACCATTTCTGCCCCCCTTGGGGGCAGATTGGTCGATTTTAGGTCAATCTGCCCCCAAGGGGGGCAGAAACCACTAGGCACCAGAGATCTTCTTTTTGCGCCGTCACACAAGGGGAGCGACCTTGTAGTCAAGGGTCGCTCCCCGGAGGGGTGGGGGGAGGGGGGGCCAAATTATTTTAGGCCATCTCTGCCCCCCCTGGGGGCAGATCGCCCTATTGGTATTAGGCCGATCTACCCCCAGGGGGGGCAGAAACCTCTAGGCGCCAGGGCAAATTTTTTTTGTGTGTGTTTTTTTTTTTTTTTTTTTTTTTTAGAGATGGGCAGCGACCCATCAGGCAAGTTGTATTTAGACCATTTCTGCCCCCCTCAGGGACAGCTTGGTCGATTTTAGGTCAATCTGCCCTAAGGTGGCACAAACCACTAGGCACCGGGGATTTGTTTTTTGGCGCCAATGTCACGCAGGGGGAGCGACCCCGTAGACAAGGGTTGCTCCGGGGGGGGGGGGTGTTCGGGGGGCAAATTTATTTTAGGCCATTTCTGCAGATCGGCCTATTATTAGGCCGATCTGCCCCCAGGGGGGGCAGAAACCTCTTGTTGCCAGTGCAAATTTTTTTTTAGTGTTTTTTTTTTAGTTTGTTTGTTTTTTTAGAGATGGGGAGCGACCCATCAGACAAGGGTCGCTCCCCTGGGGGGGCAAACTGTGTTTAGACCATTTCTGCCCCCCTTGGGGGCAGATTGGTCGATTTTAGGTCAATCTGCAACCACTAGGCACCGGGGATTCGTTTTTTGGCGCCAATGTCACGCAGGGGGAGCGACCCAGTAGGCAAGGGTCGCTCCGAGGTGGGGGGTTGGGGGGGGTAAATTTATTTTAGGCCATTTCCCCCCCCCTGGGGCCGGCTGAGCTAGAGGCCAAAATCCACATGTAGGCACTTTGCAAAAAACACCTCTGTTTTCTGTGAAAAAATATGTTGTGTCCACGTTGTGTTTTGGGCCATTTCCTTTCGTGGGCGCTAGGCCTACCCACACAAGTGAGGTACCATTTTTATGGAGAGACTTAGGGGAACGCTGGGTGGAAGGAAATTTGTGGCTCCTCTCAGATTCCAGAACTTTCTGTCACCGAAATGAGAGGAAAAAATGTTTTTTGGCCAGATTTTGATGTTTGCAAAGAATTCTGGGTAACAGAACCTGGTCAGAACCCCGCAAATCACCCCATCTTGGATTCCCCTAGGTCTCTAGTTTTCAAAAATGCGCTGGTTTCCTAGGTTTCCCCAGGTGCCGGCTGAGCTAGAGGCCAAAATCCACACATAGGCACTGTTTTCTATGAAAAAATGTGATGTGTCCACGTTGTGTTTTGGGCCATTTCTTATCGCGGGCGCTAGGCCTACCCACACAAGTGAGGTATCATTTTTATCGGGAGACGTGGGGGAACGCTGGGTGGAAGGAAATTTGTGGCTCCTCTCAGATTCCAGAACTTTCTGCCACAGAAATGTGAGGAACATGTGTTTTTTTAGCCACATTTTGAGGTTTGCAAAGGATTCTGGGTAACAGAACCTGGTCCCAGCCACACAAGTCACCCCATCTTGGATTCCCCTAGGTCTCTAGTTTTCAGAAATGCACAGGTTTGGTAGGTTTCCCTAGGTGGCGGCTGAGCTACAGGCCAAAATCCACAGGTAGGCACTTTGCTAAAAACAGGTCTGTTTTCTGTGACGTGTCCACGTTGCGCTTTGGGGCGTTTCCTGTCGCGTGGGCTAGGCCTACCCACACAAGTGAGGTATCATTTTTATCGGGAGACGTGGGGGAACGCTGGGTGGAAGGAAATTTGTGGCTCCTCTCAGATTCCAGAACTTTCTGCCACAGAAATGTGAGGAACATGTGTTTTTTTAGCCAAATTTTGAGGTTTGCAAAGGATTCTGGGTAACAGAACCTGGTCCCAGCCACACAAGTCACCCCATCTTGGATTCCCCTAGGTCTCTAGTTTTCAGAAATGCACAGGTTTGGTAGGTTTCCCTAGGTGGCGGCTGAGCTACAGGCCAAAATCTACAGGTAGGCACTTTGCAAAAAACACCTCTGTTTTCCTTCAAAAATTTGGTTTTGTCCACGTTGCGCTTTGGGGCGTTTCCTGTCGTGGGCGCTAGGCCTACCCACACAAGTGAGGTATCATTTTTTATCGGGAGACGTGGGGGAACGCTGGGTGGAAGGAAATTCGTGGCTCCTCTCAGATTCCAGAACTTTCTGCCACAGAAATGTGAGGAACATGTGTTTTTTTAGCCAAATTTTGAGGTTTGCAAAGGATTCTGGGTAACAGAACCTGGTCCCAGCCACACAAGTCACCCCATCTTGGATTCCCCTAGGTCTCTAGTTTTCAGAAATGCACAGGTTTGGTAGGTTTCCCTAGGTGGCGGCTGAGCTACAGGCCAAAATCCACAGGTAGGCACTTTGCTAAAAACAGGTCTATTTTCTGTGATGTGTCCACGTTGCGCTTTGGGGCGTTTCCTGTCGCGGGCGCTAGGCCTACCCACACAAGTGAGGTATCATTTTTATCGGGAGACGTGGGGGAACGCTGGGTGGAAGGAAATTTGTGGCTCCTCTCAGATTCCAGAACTTTCTGCCACAGAAATGTGAGGAACATGTGTTTTTTTAGCCACATTTTGAGGTTTGCAAAGGATTCTGGGTAACAGAACCTGGTCCCAGACACACAAGTCACCCCATCTTGGATTCCCCCAGGTCTCTAGTTTTCAGAAATGCACAGGTTTAGTAGGTTTCCCTAGGTGGCGGCTGAGCTACAGGCCAAAATCTACAGGTAGGCACTTTGCAAAAAACACCTCTGTTTTCCTTCAAAAATTTGGTTGTGTCCACGTTGCGCTTTGGGGCGTTTCCTGTCGTGGGCGCTAGGCCTACCCACACAAGTGAGGTATCATTTTTATCGGGAGACGTGGGGGAACGCTGGGTGGAAGGAAATTTGTGGCTCCTCTCAGATTCCAGAACTTTCTGCCACAGAAATGTGAGGAACATGTGTTTTTTTAGCCAAATTTTGAGGTTTGCAAAGGATTCTGGGTAACAGAACCTGGTCCCAGCCACACAAGTCACCCCATCTTGGATTCCCCTAGGTCTCTAGTTTTCAGAAATGCACAGGTTTGGTAGGTTTCCCTAGGTGGCGGCTGAGCTACAGGCCAAAATCCACAGGTAGGCACTTTGCTAAAAACAGGTCTGTTTTCTGTGATGTGTCCACGTTGCGCTTTGGGGCGTTTCCTGTCGCGGGCGCTAGGCCTACCCATACAAGTGAGGTATCATTTTTATCGGGAGACGTGGGGGAACGCTGGGTGGAAGGAAATTTGTGGCTCCTCTCAGATTCCAGAACTTTCTGCCACAGAAATGTGAGGAACATGTGTTTTTTTAGCCACATTTTGAGGTTTGCAAAGGATTCTGGGTAACAGAACCTGGTCCCAGCCACACAAGTCACCCCATCTTGGATTCCCCTAGGTCTCTAGTTTTCAGAAATGCACAGGTTTGGTAGGTTTCCCTAGGTGGCGGCTGAGCTACAGGCCAAAATCTACAGGTAGGCACTTTGCAAAAAACACCTCTGTTTTCCTTCAAAAATTTGGTTGTGTCCACGTTGCGCTTTGGGGCGTTTCCTGTCGTGGGCGCTAGGCCTACCCACACAAGTGAGGTATCATTTTTATCGGGAGACGTGGGGGAACGCTGGGTGGAAGGAAATTTGTGGCTCCTCTCAGATTCCAGAACTTTCTGCCACAGAAATGTGAGGAACATATGTTTCTTTAGCCAAATTTTGAGGTTTGCAAAGGATTCTGGGTAACAGAACCTGGTCCCAGCCACACAAGTCACCCCATCTTGGATTCCCCTAGGTCTCTAGTTTTCAGAAATGCACAGGTTTGGTAGGTTTCCCTGGGTGGCGGCTGAGCTACAGGCCAAAATCCACAGGTAGGCACTTTGCTAAAAACAGGTCTGTTTTCTGTGATGTGTCCACGTTGCGCTTTGGGGCGTTTCCTGTCGCGGGCGCTAGGCCTACACACACAAGTGAGGTATCATTTTTATCGGGAGACGTGGGGGAACGCTGGGTGGAAGGAAATTTGTGGCTCCTCTCAGATTCCAGAACTTTCTGCCACAGAAATGTGAGGAACATGTGTTTTTTTAGCCACATTTTGAGGTTTGCAAAGGATTCTGGGTAACAGAACCTGGTCCCAGCCACACAAGTCACCCCATCTTGGATTCCCCTAGGTCTCTAGTTTTCAGAAATGCACAGGTTTGGTAGGTTTCCCTAGGTGGCGGCTGAGCTACAGGCCAAAATCTACAGGTAGGCACTTTGCAAAAACCACCTCTGTTTTCCTTCAAAAATTTGGCTGTGTCCACGTTGCGCTTTGGGGCGTTTCCTGTCGCAGGCGCTAGGCCTACCCACACAAGTGAGGTATCATTTTTATCAGGAGACGTGGGGGAACGCTGGGTGGAAGGAAATTTGTGGCTCCTCTCAGATTCCAGAACTTTCTGCCACAGAAATGTGAGGAACATGTGTTTTTTTAGCCAAATTTTGAGGTTTGCAAAGGATTCTGGGTAACAGAACCTAGTCCCAGCCACACAAGTCACCCCATCTTGGATTCCCCTAGGTCTCTAGTTTTCAGAAATGCACAGGTTTGGTAGGTTTCCCTAGGTGGCGGCTGAGCTACAGGCCAAAATCTACAGGTAGGCACTTTGCTAAAAACAGGTCTGTTTTCTGTGATGTGTCCACGTTGCGCTTTGGGGCGTTTCCTGTCGCGGGCGCTAGGCCTACCCACACAAGTGAGGTATCATTTTTATCGGGAGACGTGGGGGAACGCTGGGTGGAAGGAAATGTGTGGCTCCTCTCAGATTCCAGAACTTTCTGCCACAGAAATGTGAGGAACATGTGTTTTTTTAGCCAAATTTTGAGGTTTGCAAAGGATTCTGGGTAACAGAACCTGGTCCCAGCCACACAAGTCACCCCATCTTGGATTCCCCTAGGTCTCTAGTTTTCAGAAATGCACAGGTTTGGTAGGTTTCCCTAGGTGGCGGCTGAGCTACAGGCCAAAATCTACAGGTAGGCACTTTGCTAAAAACAGGTCTGTTTTCTGTGATGTGTCCACGTTGTGTTTTGGGGCGTATCCTGTCGCGGGCGCTAGGCCTACCCACACAAGTGAGGTATTATTTTTATCGGGAGACTTGGGGGAACATAGAATAGCAAAACAAGTGTTATTGCCCCTTGTCTTTCGCTACATTTTTCCCTTCCAAATGTAAGACAGTGTGTAAAAAAGACATCTATTTGAGAAATGCCCTGTAATTCACATGCTAGTATGGGCACCCTGGAATTCAGAGATGTGCAAATAACCACTGCTTCTCAACACCTTATCTTGTGCCCATTTTGGAAATACAAAGGTTTTCTTGATAGCTATTTTTTACTCTTTATATTTCAGCAAATGAATTGCTGTATACCCGGCACAGAATGAAAACCCACTGCAGGGTGCAGGTCATTTATTGGCTCTGGGTACCTAGAGTTCTTGATGAACCTACAAGCCCTATATATCCCCGCAACCAGAAGAGTCCAGCAGACGTAACGGTATATTGCTTTCGAAAATCTGACATTGCAGGAAAAAATTACAGAGTAAAACTTAGAGAAAAATTGATGTTTTTTTCACCTCAATTTCAATATTTGTCTTTTTCAGTTGTTATTTTCTGTAGGAAACCCTTGTAGGATCTACACAAATTACCCCTTGCTGAATTCAGAATTTTGTCTACTTTTCAGAAATGTTGCGGTTTCTGGGATCCAGCATTGGTTTCATGCCCATTTCTGTCACTGACTGGAAGGAGGCTGAAAGCACAAAAAATCGTAAAAATGGGGTATGTCCCAGTAAAATGCCAAAATTGTGTTGAAAAATTGGGTTTTCTGATTCAAGTCTGCCTGTTCCTGAAAGCTGGGAAGCTGGTGATTTTATCACCGCAAACCCTTTGTTGATGCCCTTTTCAGGGAAAAAACCACAAGCCTTCTTCTGCAGCCCATTTTTCCAATTTTTTTAAAAAAAACGAAATTTTCACTGTTTTTTGGCTAATTTCTTGGCCTCCTTCTGGGGAACCCACAAAGTCTGGGTACCTCTAGAATCCCTAGGATGTTGGAAAAAAAGGACGCAAATTTGGCGTGGGTAGCTTACGTGAACAAAAAGTTATGAGGGCCTAAGCGCGAACTGCTCCAAATAGCCAAAAAAAGGCTCGGCACAGGAGGGGGAAAAGGCCTGGCAGCGAAGGGGTTAAGTGTGTGTTCCTCATTTATTGCCTGTGTGTGTACAACAAATGCTTAACATTCCCCTCTGATAAGCCTACTGTTCGACCACACTACCACAAAATAGAGCATTAGGATTATCTCTTTTTGCCACTATCTTACCTCTAAGGGGAACCCTTGGACTCTGTGCCCACTATTTCATACTTTGAAATAGTATATACAGAGCCAACTTCCTACAGTGAAGTAGTGCAGAGTAGGGTGGTGAGAGATCGTAGTCTAAATAACATATATAAGAATGCAATGCTCATATCAATGCTTAACGATGTTTCATAGAAACGACAATAATAGTGATTTTGCTTAAACGCGCATCTGAATTATGACTATAATGTGTGTGGCCACCAATATATACACGTGAACTAATAATCATGAGCTAAACTGTTTATGATTTAGTTATATTAACATTTACGATATTGCATTTATATTAAAACCTCATAGGCCTTAAGTTAGCATAAGCTGTGGATTTTAGCTGCCTACCTCTCATATTAAAACCATTTTTCTGTTTTTCAGTGTGCTGACTCGCAAAGGGCCATGACCCTGCAAATGTTCTTTTCTTCATCCCAATGTATCAGTATAAATTTGTTCTCATCCGCATGCTTGCTGCATTAGTATGGGTTTATATACAAAGTTGAAACAAATGTAGATTTATGTAATGTACAAGGACGTTTAAACCATGGACAAAGGAACTCATGACCCGAGAAGACGTGCCAACCCGTGAAGTAATTTCCGGATGTGCCACCTCCGAAGACGCCAATTATGAAGACCAATCAAAGTGTTATAAATTATCGTGGGGTGACAATTTGAATTACCTAATGTATAATTTGATAGGTTAAAGATAGTGGGGTATAGCAAATGACCAATAGAATTTTGGGGGAAGGTATTACGAAAAGAGATTAAAAACCCATGACACAGAAGGGTCAGTAGAACTAGGTAGGGAATGCTATTGATTTTATCCAGAAACTCTGCCACTCTGTTTGGTGACTTTGAGACTTATTAAAACCATCCTCACCCATAGACTGCCCTATACACTTCTTCTCCTTATGAGGGAATTGTCCCCTGTCCTTTAGACAAAGTTTAGACTGATGGCGTTTTGACTGATGTCCTGAAGACGAAGACTGATCCTGCTTGCTGACCTAATCCTTGGAGGGTAATTATGACAATGCAAATTGTAATTTGTCTGTTTGCTTTTCCTTTCTAGGTACCAACTGCTCATTTTGATAGAGACCATAGTTAGATGTTTTCTAAATTGGTGTTCTAAATTGTTTTTGCATGAAGCCCAACATGATGATGCTAATTAGTGGTTAGGACAGGAGTCCACCTCAACTGACGCAAATTGACAAATGACTGACGTTGTGCTATGCTGAACTAAGACATATGTGATATTCACTGTATTCTGATCTATGTTCACGCCGTGCTATCTTCTTATGTTTGTGATTCTTGCATTAATGAAATCTTATCACAGTTGCCATATCGTGACTATGCTCTTATGCTTCCTGGTATTGAGATTAACTCATCTGCTCGTAGATTGTAATCAATAGGGAATAAAATTCATAAAAGTTCTATAAAAGGTGTGGTTATTCGTGGCTGAAAGGTCATGGTTGCGCTGACAATTTGATTAGTCTTTATCTGAAGTAAAGTGCATTGTGATGGTAAATATTGATGATATTATTGATACATTGCTGGACATACTGATCAGTTATCTCATCCTACGGTGACTCACCATTGGGTCACAAGATTCATTGGCCTAAAACGAGTCCTAATGTGTATGAAATTAACATAGAAGGACGTGTTAGCAGTTCTGGTAGCAGAGCAACGGTTTTGGCCCTTGGGGGCCCTAGGACGGAGAATCATTGTTTAATTTGTTTTTCTGTGATAATGCAAATTGGAGGTATGATGGGTTTCTAACTTCACCATGACTTTCCCGGGATCTCGGAGCCTGCCTAAGTGAGTTGGGGAATGTTCTCGGCGCCATAATGTGTGTGGTTTAGGGTCTTTGCGCTTGCTAAGTTTATGCTTTTCGCAGGTGATTGTAAGATTTGTGTGTATTTAGGCCAAATATGTGTTATTTAGTAGGGGTAGGCGTACTCTGCAGTATGAGAGTAGGGAAGTCGGCGTACTTCATATGAGTGTGGCGCTTGGTGCTCAAAAATTATCCACGTGGTTGGTTGTTTATGTACGGACCTGTCGTGGTCTAAGACTCCGGAGTATGTTGACAAGTGTAGGAGACACTTGGATTTATGTTGTAATCTGTGCGGTTTAATAGGTCAATCGGGCGTGGTTAACAAGTCAAGTTTAAGTTGAAACATATGTATGAAACCTTCGATGGAGATTTGGCAAATTCTAAAGTGCACTAGGACGAGCCATTGACAAGTCGAGAGTAGAAATTGCGGGTCGAATTCTACTTGCGTATGCGGGAGCTGATAAGGAGAAAGTAGCGGCCGAGGCTTCAAGTGAAATCTCTGTAAAGTTCTGAAGCGAATGTGTTACCCTTCCTGTAGTAAACCGGCAGATTTGTGTTGTCATTTAAGGTGCTCGCAATAATTTGCATTAGTTGTATGGATACAGTGAGGAGCGGATGAGCCGCAAGACTCTGTCAGCTGCAGTGTGTGTGAGTGTGACATCAGTGGTGCCACGCTGAGATAGGTCAGTTGTCGAGAGGGGTCGCGCACGGATTGGCTGCCGTCTGTGAGAGGCGATAGGTTGAGAAAGGTGGGTGAAGAGTGTCCTGGGAACTAAGTCACTTCTGATTTAAATACAAATAAGAGAAAACCGCAAAATGAATTTTGTCAAGGCATTTAAGAGCGCTCTGAAAGGAGACGCCTATATTGTAGCAACTGATGGGGAACCTACACCACCGAGGGTACTCCAGCTTATATAGTCATGGAAGAGAAAGGTGTTGCGCCTTGTTTATGGATAAAGCAGTGGCGCAAATTAACAGAGAAAGAGGGATGTTTAGCGTTTCCGGAACATGGGACGTTCAATACAAGGGTGCTAGAGAATTTGAGGTGGATCTTAAGTGTGCGGAAACCACCTCCGAGGCCAGCTCAGTATGAAGCTTTAGCGGTTTGGGATCTAATGGCTCTTAAACAAAGACAAGAAAGGTTTCAGAGAAGACTGAGAAGGGCAGAAAAATCTTATGCAGAGGCTAGATGGGATAACAAGAGTAAAATGTGGAGAAGGGGAATGGTTGATGGATTAAAATTGTTCCCAGCAATAGCACAAGGAGAAGAGACACAGGGAAAGAAAGCCTCCTGTAAGACAGACAAAGACTCGAACAAATCCAAAGAGAATTAAAGACCTTGGGAAGAGGAAGATGATTCAGACGATGAGGAATTTATGGACAGATTATTACATGATCGCCCGCCACACTATGCAGTGAGCGACAGTGCTCCAAGCACTAGCATAGACCCTGGGAACCAGACGCAAGAGAAGGGAGTTGCTGATACGGTACAGACTAGTGATACGGCTTTGATACAGAATAGTGTCAGTGTACCCACTGCACCAGACATACCGATACAGTTGCAACCTCCACCACAGATACAGAGAATCTACCCAGACGTTCCAGTACTTGAGACTACTACAAACCTGATAGTTTCGCCAGATCCGATATACACGAAATCAAAATTGGTGCGGATTGAGTCGACTCCAAAATTATTGCCCCAACCGCAGCCACAGCTGATACCCGGGTACAACCCTGTAGCGGGTCCGCCATTAGTACCTGCCCCGGGTACTTTGGAACAGACTTATGGGGTTACTGCTCCACGAAGTCTGGGACCGGGTCAGACACCTGCTGCCATATTGTTACCAATTACTGTCGGTCCACCAGTGCCATTGTATGCGCAGGGCAAAACTGGCGTATGTGACCGGGGTAATGACTCAAGATGTGATAAGAGGAGGGTCCATGGGAACTCCCCAGATAATGGCCCCAGGAGAACAAACGGTTGAACAGCTGAGGTCTTTAATGGACCTTAGCCCAGTGGGAGCACCCATAGAAGCAATGCGTCAAGCAGGGCTAGGGGTTTTAACCCCACAGACAATGAGTACAAACACCTCACATTCACCGATGATACATGCAGGAAATATTTCACTGCAAGGTTTCACAGTCCAACAGCTAAACGAGTGGCTAGAAAAGACCTATACTTCACAAAAGGCTGCAATGGCTGCAGTCGAACCAGAAAAAGAAAGGCAAGATGAATACCTACATTTTGTAAGGTTGGGTGCAGAAGCTGCTGAATTGTTGGAAGGTGCAATGGGTGTAAATAGATTGGAGTCGTACACGGAAGCAGAATTGAGATTCCTATGCCCCAAGATTACCAAATAAGTAGGTAAGGTGCATCAGAGGTTAGCGAACCTGGCAGATAAACACAATATTGATATCGGAAATACTAAACACCTGAAAAGAAGTTACAGACTGGACTTTGACTAAAGATTTTGAGCACATGAGGTCTGCGGGAATGAAGGCTCATTTGAAAGAATTGTTGCAAAGTGCGCAAGTTTGGGGTGCGCTGGAAAAATGGGAAGGCAGGTGGGCAAAGAAAGGAGATAAGGTCCAGGGTCTAATCAAGCCAAGGCCTCACCCGATCTGGAATCAGTAAAAATATTACCCATGAGAGAAACAGCTGGTGGTGTCTTAGTTCATGTACCATGGTCCAGAGGGGACATCTTATCCTTTAGCAATGATTATCCCAGACTGAGGGAGAAACCGATCGAGTGGTATCAGCAGACAGACAGGTTTGTGAAACTTGCGAAGTGTCTCTGGGAAGACTTGAATACCTTGTTTGAGATCATTGTTCCGCCTGATTTGTGGCTCGAGTGTAAGAGAGGGGTAGATTGGCCGACAAAGGAGCCGGCAAGGGATAAGGTGACCGGGGCACCCTCTGAAGAGGTGATGAAGTATTATCATAAGGTGATTAAGTTTTTGAAACAGAAGGTGTCGCCAAAGGGGACTGATTGGCAGAAGATCGACCGAACCTCTCAAGAGGTTAAGGAGTCAATACACGCTTATTATGAGAGATTGCTTAAGGCATTCAAACACTACAGTGGTACTGAGACTATTGAACTGAAAGACATGAATCATCTTGTGTTCAGATTCGTCGAAGGGCTGAGACCAGAAGTTAGCCAGATGATTAAGAATCATTTGATTTGTTGGCAAGCAAAGCCGATTGATGAAGTGCTGCAATATGCGAAATACTGTAGTGATGAGATTGGGCTGAAGCAGAAAAATCTGAAAGAGAAAGTGATGGTGATGCAGATAAAGGCTGCACAGGCAGGAATACAGGGAAATGGAGTTCAACAGATGATACAGCAGCAACCGCAAATGAATGGTGCGTTTCAGACACAGCCGAGAGGTCGAGGCTGAGGGTTTGTGAATCGCGGTCCAGACTTGAATACTGTTGTGGTTCAAAATGACATGCAAGGAGCAAAAAGGATGTCGCCATGTCACGTGTTCGGGGGCGTGGGGCACTGGAAACGGGAGTTACCGAATATGGTGCAGAATGGTGTTGTTCAGCAAAGTGCTAATGTTGGTACATTGCAAAATGTAAGAGGCCCAAAAATAAGACATCAAAACCCGAATTTTCAGGACAATCTGGTACAAATGCAAGGGGTACAGCCCATGCAGCAAATGCAAATGCCGCGTTTACAGCCAGCGCAAATGCAACCAGTACAAAAGCAGGTTCCCGTGGTACCTAGACAGCAAATGCAATTACCAATGGCTCCGATGGGACAGCAGCAGGTGATGCTTCCTCAACAGGTCACAGGCCAGGTAATGAGTCAAAATAATACAGTACAACAGTTTCCATCGCGAGGTGAAAATGGCATGAATGAAGAGTGGTCAGATGATAGTTCAGAGAGCGAAGAGTGCAGGCTTGCAGCGTCCTTAGAGGTGGATCCGAGGGGTCCATATGTGGAAGGAAAGGTGATGGGCTACAAAGTCTCGTTTCTGGTTGACACCGGAGCTACACGTTCTACAGTCAGAATTGCAGAGGTTCCGAAATTACAACTTTCGGGGCGTACCATAAGGGTAGTCGGAGTAGCAAACCAATATCTGACAAACCTGATTACCGATCCAGTACAGGTTGAGATTGGCAACTTCCAGGGACTACATAGGTTTGTAGTCTGTGATTCAAGTCCAGTATCCCTACTGGGAAGGGGCTTACTGTGTAAGACAAAATGCTCGATTACCTGTTCCAGTGAAGGAATCGAGGTACAGACAAATAGTGACGATGAGGGAGATGAAGGTCAGTTTTCAGAGGAAGACACAGGAACGGCTAATGAGGATTACCCTTTAATTACCTTGTTCCCAATGCTTACCATGATCGATCTACCTGTTGAATTACAAGGAACTGTGACAGAGAAAGTGTGGGATCTGACAGGAAAGGAAGTGGGATTAATAAAAGGTGTAGAACCAGTTAGAGTCCAGGTAAAGCCGAATGAGGTGTTTCCTCAGGTGCCACAATATCATATGGCACAAGATGTCCTCATCGAGGTGTCACAGATAATTACAGACTTTCTGAGACAAGGAGTCCTGAAAGAGGTTTTGAGCAGTCCGTGCAACTCTCCCATAATGGGTTTGAAGAAGCCCTGTGGAAAGGTTCGAATTGTGCAGAATTTGAGAAAAATAACGAAATTGTGGTAAAATTTTGCCCCATAGTGCCCAATCCAGCACTGATCATGTTTCAGGTTCCATGTGATGCTGAGTGGTTAACCGTTATAGATCTGTCACAAGCTTTCTTTTCAGTACCTCTCCATGAAGACAGCCAATTTTTGTTCAGTTTCAAATTCCTGGATAAGGTGTACAGTTGGTGCAGAATTCCACAAGGGTTTTCTGAATCACCGTCCATCTTTAACCAGATACTGAAAAAGGATTTGGAATCCTTGGTGCTGCCTTTTAATTCGACTCTAGTGCAGTACATTGGCGATTTGTTGATTGCATCTAAAACAAGGGATAACTGTAAAAATGATACCATTGCCTTACTGAATCATTTGGGAAAGAACGGACACAAGGTATCACCCAAGAAGCTGTAATACTGTCAGAAAGAGGTGAAATACCTAGGGCATCTAATCGAAGGAGGGTCCAGGAGAATATCAAAAGAAAGAATAAAAGCCATTTTGCAAATGAACCCTCCAACGACAAAAAGAGATGTCAGGATGTTTCTGGGAATGGCGGGCTACTGTCGCCAGTGGATACCCAACTTCTCGATCATCTTGAAACCTTTAATAAGACTGACAGGAAAAGAAATCAAGGATGAGCCATATACCATAGCTTTGTCCAAAGAAGAGCTTGAGTCATTTATGGAATTGAGAGAATGCATGTGCAGGGCACCAGCGTTAGGTATGCCTGACTATACGAAACCTTTTCTACTGTTTTGTCATGAACGTGATGCCTGTTCTTTGTCTGTTTTGACACAGGTCCATGGAGGTGCAAATCGCCCTGTAGCATATTTTTCAGGTACCTTGGACCACTTCGCAGCAGCTTTACCGGGTTGTTTGCGCGCAGTTGCAGCAGTTGGTCAGAGCCTTACGCAGTGTGAAGGCATAGTCATGGGACACCCCCTAACAGTAATGGTTCCGCATTCAGTTTAAATTTTATTGACTCGAACTAAAACTCAGCACATGACAAATGCTTGTCTCACTAAGTATGAGACAATCATATTGGGGTCAACGAATGTCTCTTTAAATCGATGTACTGTATTGAACCCGGCAACTTTACTTCCTGTTGAAAACACTGAAATTAACAATGAGGAAGAATTTGAACATGACTGTCTTGAGGTAACCAAACTATGTACCAAACCACGTCCAGATATTCAGGACACACAGTTAAAAGAAAATGACTGTATTATGTTTGTCGATGGGTCCTGTTTAAGAGATTCTGTTGGAACACTGAGTGCTGGATATGCCGTATGTACCATAGCTAGTATCAACGAAGCTTCCTGGCTTGAAAAAGTGTTTTCCGCACAAGTGGCAGAATTAATTGCCCTTACCAATGCATGCCACGCAGCTGTGAACTTGAGAGTCACTATCTATACTGACAGCAGATATGGATTCGGATTGTACATGATTTTGGCAAACTTTGGTCACAGAGAGGTTTCATGACCTCATCTGGTTCTCTTGTGAAAAATGGTGAACAAATAAAGGATTTGTTACATGCAATTCAGTTACCTCTTGAAATTGCCGTGGTGAAATGCAATGCTCATGTTAAGTCGCAAGACTTTGGGGGTTATTACAACTTTGGAGGAGGTGTTAATCCATCCCAAAAGTGACGGTAAAGTGACGGATATACCACCAGCCGTATTATGAGTTCCATAGGATATAATGGACTCGTAATACGGCTGGTGGTATATCTGTCACTTTACCGTCACTTTTGGGACGGATTAACACCTCCTCCAAGGTTGTAATAACCCCCTTTGTGTCCATGGGAAACGGTTATGCAGATCAAGTCGCAAGGTTTTGTGCATTGAACTGTATATCCTTCAAGGAGCTGTGGGAATTGTTACCGCAAACTGAAAATGACACATGTTTGAACCTTGCATTACAGGTGGTTGATACACTAGATGAGTTAAAAACATTACAAAGTTGTGCAAGCAAAGAGGAACGTTCCTGGCAAAGAATGCAATGTGTACGGAGGGCTGATGATTTGTGGGTCTCAGAGGAAGGAAAACTAGTCTTGCCAAACAGTCTTCTGTCTCAATTTGCCAGACTGTATCATGGACAGGCTCACCTTGGGAGGGGTGCAATGATCAGGTCATTTAAAATCGACTGGTTCAACCCAAAATTCAGACATGCTGCTGATGTTATTTGTCACAGATGCATCATCTGTCAACAGATGAATGCTGGAAAAGGGACAGTGGTAACTTTGAGCCACATTGGGAGAGCTGGCGGTCCATTCAGCAAAATGCAAATGGACTTCATTGAAATGCCTGTTTGTGGAGGATTGAAGTACGTGTTGGTGATTGTGTGTTTTCAGTCACTGGATTGAGGCATACCCCACACATAGGAATGACAGTCTTACAGTTGCAAAATTACTACTTAGGGAACTGATACCAAGGTTCGGGTTTCCGGTCTCTACAGAGTCAGACAGGGGCAGACACTTCGACAATGAGGTGATTAAACTCCTGTGTGCCGCACTTGACATCGAACAAAAGCTGCATTGTAGCTACTGCCCTGAAGCATCAGGACTAGTGAAGCAAATAAACGGTACTTTGAAATCGAGAATGGCAAAAATGTGTGCAGCTACCAATATGAAATGGTCAGATGCATTGCCCTTAGTACTGATGTCAATAAGAAACACCCCTGACAAGAAAACTGGACTATCCCCCCATGAGATCCTCATGGGTAGAGCCATGAGGTTGCCAGCAGTACCTGAAAATGCTCTACTGAATATCACAGATGATATGGTGTTGGACTACTGCAAAGGTTTGGCTGATGTGATTCGCTCTTTCTCTCACCAGGTGGAAGCTAACATGTTGGCACCGATTGGAGATCCAGGCTACACCCTACAAGCCGGTGACTGGGTGGTTGTCAAGAAGCATGTGAGAAAGTCGTGCCTGGAACCACGTTGGAAAGGGCCGTGTCAAGTAATCCTGACAACTACTACTGCTGTGAAGTGTGCAGGAGTTCCAAACTGGATACATGCCAGTCACACAAAAAAGGTAATGTGTCCGGTTGATGAGGAACTTGAAGTTTCCGGCACAACTGCTCCAAGAAGAGAAGTCTCAGAGTTAGAAAACAGTCAAGAAGGTACTGAGACTGCAGGAGGGCCCACTGAGAACAGCCTCGTCCCTCAAGCAGTGAATGAGTTCGAGAGAGGTGACAGAGTGCCTATCTCAGTAGAGGCAGCAGGAGACTTAAATCAAGGAGAGGTTCTCCCAGAAGTAGATAGATACGGGTTAAAACTCAAGCCTGGTACAGACCCAGAAGAAGAGGGAGAAGAAGAAGAAGAAGGAGAAATAGTAGAGAGAAATCGGAGCGTGCCAGAGTCTCCCGAGACAGCTGCAGGTCCATCAAGTGAAAACACCATATCACAAGAGGAGGGTGCTATCCAATGTCCTGAAAAGACACATCGAAAGAAGACACATAAGGGTGATAACTGGCCAGAGAAACCACTCTTAAGGATAAGAGACACACCAAGTGAAACAATAACAGAGGAAAACTATACATCCCGAGTGGAAGACCTAAGTGAAGGAGAACAGCAAGGTGAACGAAGGTTGAAAAGAAAGAGAGTCGCAAACAGAAGATATACAGGTCCTGAATGGGCGTATGCTACAACATCTGAATGGCAACAAGAATTCCTAGCATTCTGTTTTGATCGAGAAGTACCAGGCCAATACTACGGTACCTGAGTTAATCTAAAGGAAAGACTTGGTTAAAATCGGAAAGCTGAAAACTGATAAAGAGACTTTATAAATTACTGATTGTGACATTAGAACTGGATTGACTTTGAGAAACCTGATTATGACAAGCTGCTAACCTGATTTGACAAAAAGGGGTCCTGGAGTGAGTGAAGACGCTGTAAATACACGCAGAGAGCAAGAGAAAATTCTAAATCATTCCTGAAGTTGATTGTTATTCTGCTATCTGATTCTATACAGACATGGCTTATAATAGAGGTAGTAACAAGGGAAGCAAGGTGTGTGGTTGGCTAGGTCTTATAATAGGCATTGTGTGTGCAATAATAATTGTGGGAGTGATTGTGGGAATGCCATGGATAGAGAAAGAGACTATTAATGCTACTTCAAAACCTGAAACTACAACACTAACACCGTGGGAAAGATTTGAGCAAGATGCGAGACACCTGCATGAGGGAACTAATTCTAAAGGGGAACTTTCTACTAATGTCTTCTATCGCTTGCTGAATTAGTATGTAGAGACCATGGATGCGAAAGACTGTTATGTGTGCACTAAGATTCCTTCATCTGTGCAAGAGGGAGTAACTTACCATATCCTTCCTCTAACCTATGGGATTAGTTGCAGTTTGCTACTAACCAGATTCTATAATCAAGAGCATGTGCAATACTTTTATTCATATCTGGATGTTGTGTTTTCTTTTGTGCCTGTGATTGAATTCTTGAATAAGTTAGCTAAGGAACATGATATAAAAATAGTTAGAGGATTCTTCGAACCAACGCTTACATTTGGAACTGCTTATGCACATCGCAATAATTTGACTTGCTTGTTATCACCTGTAGAGAAAAGCTTTTTAGACCACACTGATGATAGACGCAAAGCATTAAAAGAAAGACTAGAAAAGGATTAGAAAAACACACATATGCAAATGATTATGCTTACACTGCAATCAAGACACAAGGCAAGCTAGCTATAGATGCATTACATGTAGGTAGGCTTTGTATATATAGGCCAAAATCTGAGCAGGACAATTTGTTTGTGGGAACGAGTGAATGCAGACATGTGTTTTTGTTTCAGAGTAAATGGACATTTATGTTGAATGGACAGGATCCAGCGATGCCTGGGATCTATTACATCTGTGGGCTAAATGCTTATTACCGTCTCCCTAGGGGATGGTATGGGACATGTTATTTGGGAATAGTTTTCCCACAGATTTACCAGATTGATGACTTAAAGCAAATACCTAAAACGTCTGAATTACAACACACTAGACAAAAACGAGAATCAGTGGCTGCTGTCATTGGTGACATATTTGGAGCTATAATCCCTTCAGTAGGGGTTATCTTGAATTCTATGAAGATTCAAAAGTTGTCTATTATCGTGGATAACATGCTGACAAACTTCACAGGGGCTATACTCCTGATGGATACTGAACTTGCTGCAGAAAGAGCTATGACTCTTCAAAATCGGCTTGCTTTAGACATTCTTTTAGCAAAGAGTGGAGGGGTCTGCAAGTTGCTCAACGAGCGCTATTGTTGCTCGTTCATTCCGGATGATAGCAAAAAGATTAGAGGTATGCTTACTAACCTAACTAGAGATAGTGTGGATTTGAAGGATTTGAAGGAACCTGGAGTGTGGGAGAAATTTGGAAAGGGAATTTCCAGAGTAGGGAGCTGGTTTACCAATATTTGGAACGGGGTACTTGCAAAAATACTAATGGGTCTATTAATTGTTCTGGCCTGTCTATTAGGATTATGGGAGGCATGCAAAATCAATGACAGAATTACGAAAAATTGGACTAAAGAACCAGAAGAAATGAAGAAAGTGAGAAAGAGAAAATGTTCAATGAAATTTGGGAAAGTTCACATAAAGGGCAAGATGTTGAAATGCGCATTATGCGCAAGGTGAAAAATTAAAGATGAAAAAAAGGTCAAAGGGCAAGGATTGTGTGATGATGAGCGTCATCAGAGGAGGGACTGAGAGAGCGTAGTCTAAATAACATATATTAGAATGAAATGCTCATATCAATGCTTAACGATGTTGCATAGAAACGACAATAATAGTGATTTTGCTTAAACGCGCATCTGAATTATGACTATAATGTGTGTGGCCACCAATATATACACGTGAACTAATAATCATGAGCTAAACTGTTTATGTTTTAGTTATATTAACATTTACAATATTGCATTTATATTAAAACCTCATAGGCCTTAAGTTAGCATAAGCTGTGGGTTTTAACTGCCTAGCTCTCATATTAAAAGCATTTTTCTGTTTTTCAGTGTGCTGACTCGCAAAGGGCCATGACCCTGCAAATGTTCTTTTCTTCATCCCAATGTATCAGTATAAATTTGTTCTCATCCGCATGCTTGCTGCATTAGTATGGGTTTATATACAAAGTTGAAACAAATGTAGATTAATGTAATGTACAAGGATGTTTAAACCATGGACAAAGGAACTCATGACCCGAGAAGACGTGCCAACCCGTGAAGTAATTTCCGGATGTGCCACCTCCGAAGATGCCAATTATGAAGACCAATCAAAGTGTTATAAATTATCGTGGGGTGACAATTTGAATTGCCTAATGTATAATTTGATAGGTTAAAGATAGTGAGGTATAGCAAATGACCAATAGAATTTTGGGGGAAGGTATTACGAAAAGGGATTAAAAAACCATGACACAGAAGAGTCAGTAGAACTAGGTAGGGAATGCTATTGATTTTATCCAGAAACTCTGTCACTCTGTTTGGTGACTTTGAGACTTATTAAAACCATCCTCACCCATAGACTGCCCTATACACTTCTTCTCCTTATGAGGGAAGAGTCCCCTGTCCTTTAGACAAAGTTTAAACTGATGGCGTTTTGACTGATGTCCTGAAGACGAAGACTGATCCTGCGTGCTGACCTAATCCTTGGAGGGTAATTATGACAATGCAAATTGTAATTTGTCTGTTTGCTTTTCCTTTCTAGGTACCAACTGCTCATTTTGATAGAGACCATAGTTAGATGTTTTCTAAATTGGTGTTCTAAATTGTTTTTGCATGAAGCCCAACATGATGATGCTAATTAGTGGTTAGGACAGGAGTCCACCTCAACTGACGCAAATTGACAAATGACTGACGTTGTGCTATGCTGAACTAAGACATATGTGATATTCACTGTATTCTGATCTATGTTCACGCCGTGCTATCTTCTTATGTTTGTGATTCTTGCATTAATGAAATCTTATCACAGTTGCCATATCGTGACTATGCTCTTATGCTTCCTGGTATTGAGATTAACTCATCTGCTCGTAGATTGTAATCAATAGGGAATAAAATTCATAAAAGTTCTATAAAAGGTGTGGTTATTCGTGGCTGAAAGGTCATGGTTGCGCTGACAATTTGATTAGTCTTTATCTGAAGTAAAGTGCATTGTGATGGTAAATATTGATGATATTATTGATACATTGCTGGACATACTGATCAGTTATCTCATCCTACGGTGACTCACCATTGGGTCACAAGATTCATTGGCCTAAAACGAGTCCTAATGTGCATGAAATTAACATAGAAGGACGCGTTAGCAGTGGCATAGAGTTCAGGTGCTAAAGTCCTGCCAATTGTTTCACAACTGAGTAGGTTGTTTTTAGAGGAAAATGAACTGGCACTGAAGCCTCTTTGGCAGGCTTCAGTGCACTGTTGGAAACCAGCATCAAACAGTTCAAATGAACACAGTGAGAGGTCATTTGAAAAGAAGTCCAGTTTCCTACAATACGCCTTCCCCTCACTCACCTGATTTTCTCACCTGTTCTGTTTCATTTTCACCTGTTTCACTTACTTCCACCTCTCAACTCCCTTGCCTGCCTCTTTCTGATCTGTCTTATTGTCCTCTACATATATCTTACCTTTCGTCCACCATGCCACACCTTCAGATGTCTTTTCTAAGGAACCTCTCTCTTTAAACTGTAATATTCAACCCTGTCACTTATTGCCACTGGCTCAGTTGTCTCTCTACTTTTAGCTGCCACTAGCTCACTTGTCCACCTCCCCGCCTACCAGTCACTTGGTTGTTCCTCTATCACTCCTGTCAGCCCTTCTGTTACATGCTCGTGTATTTCAAGTATTGTTATCTTTTGTACTAAGCCACGTAAATATGTTTTTGCATTAATGTATTCCAGCACGCGTCTTGAGCCGCACTCAGTTTGTATGATGCAGACGCAGGGTGCTGTGCTGTGCAATAAATACTTATTCCAACTTTGTACCTACTGGTATGCTTTATAACACCTTCTCTATGAGCTGTCTCTTACATTATTGTTTCTATCACCTCTCTCAACTGCCCCCAGCCTCTGACTCTGAACAGCTCTTTCTCATTGCCTGTCTTGCTCCAACTGTATCTTTCCAGTAAGTTTCACATTACTCCTTCTATCTCTCAGTTGTCTATCACCAGTTGTCTCTCTGTCACTTGTCTTACCACTTGATTTTCCTTCTCATCTGCCTTTATTTATATCATGCCTCCCATACAGTCATCCTCTCTCACTGGCCTACCTCTCTCTGGCTCTTGGCTGTCTGTCACCTCTCTATGCTTTTTATCACATATCCTTTTCCCTTGTCTCGCTTACTTTCCCACCTTTATATATATATCCAGGGCCACTGGAATTACGTGGCAGGGGATGGCCAAATTATGTGTCAGGGTTGAGTAAATTATGCAAGCTAGAAAAGGCAAATTATTTGGCATAATGCGACACATTTTGTGATAGTACTACTTCATTATTTTGTTATTTTTACACTTTTTAAGACTGTCTGGACATTGATTGCACTTCATTTTAACATGCACATATAACAATAAGCAACAGAATAGTGACCAGTGAACCTCTGCAGAGGGCCTTCCACTGCACTGCAACATGTGCCGTTGCGTTTGAGCTAGAAACAATGTTTTTGTTAAAATCAGCACATTATGCAGCAAATGATGGATCATTTGGCAAATCCAGCAAATCTAGAATTATGCGGAATCCGCTGCACAATCGCATAATTCCAGTGGCCCTGTATATATCTCTCTTACACCTGTTAACTCTCTGTATATCTCTTTAATACCTCTCTATCTCTCTCACACACAGGCCTTGCCTTTGTCTCTCAATTGTCCACTCTTCTCTCTATAGTGTCTTCTTCTTGCTCTTCCTTTCTTATATTTTACCCTTATTGGCCCAGTCTGGTGGCTTAACGCATCCCACTTTAATGGCCAGATGTATCATTGTTTCCAATAGTGATCACCAAATTGCGATTTTTTGCGAATCGCAATTAAGTAATCGCTATTGGAAAGTATGAATCTCCAAGAGTTTCATATAACGATTCGTAAGGGCTCGCAAATGGACCTACCTCATTAATATTCATGAGGTAGGGTGCAATTTGCGACCCATTGCAAATGCTTACAATCACAGGGATGGTGGCCTACTGGACTCAGCATTCCACCATGTCTGTGATTGCTTTAAGCAATCTTTTTTTTCTTAAATGCAGCCCGTTGTCCTTAAAGGAAAATGGTATGCTTTTAAAAAATGAAGTTTTCTTTTCATTTTTTAAGAGTAGGCAGTGGTCCAGAGGACCACTGCCTACTCTTAAAAAATGTTTTGCACGCAGTCACAAAGGGGAAGGGGTCCCTGTGGACCCCTTCCCCTTTGCGAATGGGTTACCACCAATTTGAAATTGGTGGTAACTACGATTGTTTTGCGACTGCATTCACGGTCACAAAACAATCATACATACCTCTGCGATTCGGTATTAGGAAGGGATGCCCTTGACACATCCCTTCTTAACACCGAATCGGTATGCAGTTGCAAATCCAATGTGCGATTCGGTAACAGGTTACTGAATCGCAAATTGGATTTGATACATACCAAAATGCATTTTTGCGATCACAAACGGCCCGTCGGGCCATTGGGGTTCACACACTGCCTCAAAGCACGCTATAGCAGCTGGGCACTTCTACAATGGCACTTGCAAACGTACAGAAAGTACTTCACCTGCATCTGTTTGCGGCATAGGTGGGCCAAGATACAGATGGCACTTACAAAACATTATATGTCACCTTTAGGCTTCGGTAAAATAAGATTTTGAATGACCCTATCCCGCCCCTTCGCCCTTCACCTCCCTCCCACCTACTGATCACCAGAATCCTCGCCAACCAAAGCTCCAGTGGCTTTACTAGAAAACTACATTGACCGGAGTCATCAACTAGAGTAGAAACCTGAAGATACAGGCAAGATATGAATTCTGTTTTGTTTCTTAGATTAATTACCGTGTGGGTGGAAGCCCCTGAAAGGTAAATGAGGAAGGGTGTCACACGATTATTAATAAAGATGAGTGCACATGGACCTTAATGCAATTTAGGAAAGACAATAAATAACTGCAAGCAAGGTGGTAAGTAAGACACTGCTACAGAAAGCGGGAAACTGGTGATGTGTGGAGGGAGAGACTTACTACATGAGCTTGAAAGGAAAGTAATCACAGCAGAAACCCAGATGCATGGAGGGATGGCAATCTCAGATGCTGGCAGCAGGGTCAGAAGAAAGTATTGGTAGACGAATCCCTCATCCACGAATGGCAAAATCATGCACCATTTCAACTCTGGCAGTAGGGTGCAGTTGCTATGCGTGGGTATAATAGGCCTTACAAACTAGGACATTATGCCTACTGGTACATCATGATTAGTTTCCATAAAGTGTCTCACAAAAGGATAACACATTAGCAGGTCACAAACATAGAACTGTCACACATAAGCAGCTTTAAAACTTAGCATCTATGCATACATGTTAACACAGTAACTCTGCAAAGGGAGAATGAGCTTTACCAGACCCTGATTTTCCTGGAATCAAAGTTACTCCTTCTGCACCAATCTCCTGATAGACACCACTTCCTCTACTGTGCCCCATCAGCACAAAGGGTCCTTAAGCAGTCCTGCCAAGTGGAACACATATCGCGTTCGGGTAACGCAATTTAAGTATAGTTTCCACATTATCGCATGAATGGTAATTTATCACGCAAACAAGATGAAGAGAAAGCTAAGCGGGATGCCTCTAATTCCCTGCCTTGTGAGTGGCTCGACTCTTTTCAATTAGCTGCCTGAAAGGAACACCTAGAGGCAGCAAGTCTGTTGGTCAAAACAGCTGCAAGAGTGCTCCTGAAACATGAGCAAAGTTACATAAGCACCTGAGATTAGGCACTCTTACCTGACCAGGCTTGTGAGTGTTCGAGAACTATGTTACAGCTGCAGCTAAGAGTATTGGGGCCAAGTAGATTGGGTGACATAACACTTGCTGACTGTACTGCATGGGGGGCAAAACATAATCCAATACCTTATCACTGCGCTGCTTTCTACAGACTAGTAAGTGCCACTAATACCTTCCCCAATACTTATTTAATTTCCTTTTAGTGCGTCATGATCACGGGCCTAAGTAAACTGGGCACTAGCTTAGTGCCCTTCCATTTCTGGTGCTTTGCAGCAGTTTTAAGATTTTCTTTGAGATTCTCATTGGTCAAATGTGTGTAATTTCTGAAATGTATATATTTCACTGGTCTTTATTGCTTGATTTTGCTTGTGATAAAGTGTCACTCATAGCTGTTTAATGTCACTCATAATTGCACTGAAATTATGAAAATGGCACACATAAGCAATCTGAAACCTTGGCAGCTATGAGGAGGATCTCTATGCAGCAGTCGCAGCAGGGCCAGAGTGACTCTCGCTGTACTGGGAGGATGGCTCTCCATATGGCACAGTCAGTAAAGCGAAACATTGGGCAGCTGAAGTCGCAGATGTGATGACGTAGCAGCCAACACAGTGTCTATCCACGCTGTAACCACTCTGAGATACCTGTGACCTCTTCTTATATCACACTGGCAGCACCTTAACCTTACTGCATACTGCCATGCATTCAGTGCTCACAGCAACAATTTTTATCACACATTTCTGACAGTTGTCACCTTGTAAGCAAAGTTGTTTCCATGGCTTCAAAATTTCCCAGGTCCATGTATGATGTGCTGCTCCAATTCAGGTTTTTTAATTTAAATTCTGGGACTTGTAGTCCTGTTTTTTATAATGAAATAAAGGAGACTACAAGTCCCAGATTCAACTAAAAAAAGTTGGAATGGAGGAGTACATCACGCATGGACATGAGAAACGGCATGGCTGCGCGGCTCACTTCATAGAGCTTTGAAATGCGCGATAATAAGTGTGCTAGCGCGTCTGGTCCTTAGTAAGTAAACGTACAAGGGGACACGTATAGGCCAATAAACCTTTTGGATCGCATGGAGTATCCTAGGTATGTAGTGACCAATGTTATCAATATTCAATATACCCAATCAATAACCACTAAGAGAATTATTAATCATTAATCAATTATATCAACATTCCATGAATAACCACAACTCAATATGCATTTTAGTAATGTCATTTCCCTATTAGTTACAATTCTAATCCATATGGTTAATTCAAACTTTATTCAATCAGCTCAGAATTAGTTCATTAATGACCACCAATAACATAATCTAATTAGAACTTGAGAAAACATATGCTCGAATGCTTCAGCATAAGCCAACAAAGGTGAATATAACAGCATTAATAGCAGAGTTCAGCAATCAGTTTGTCCATCATTTGTCACTGTCAGCGTCACTCAAAGGCACCTTAACTAACCCAGATTAGCATTAGCATGTAGAACTTCCTGTGAAAACAATTTAGAACATGAATTTGGAAAAACAACTAGCTAAAAGAAAAACTATTTAAACAGCGCAGTTTGTACCTAGAAAGAATGGCACAAAAGTTAACAGTCACATTGTCATAGCTACCTATCCACAGAATGGATCAGCAACAAAGTCAGTCTTCGTCTTCAGGTCAACAATAGATCAGTAACGCATCAGGCTCTCAAGAGCATGAGCCCAATGACAGAATCTTGCATCAATTTCAGCAAGGTCTCCCCCGATCATCTGCCTCTAACGCAACCCCAACAGTTCTGAAGTTTTTGCCCTTTGTCATGACATTTCATTAAGGTTACCCAGTCCATCCCCCTAATTCCTAATTGGTCAGTCAATCACCAGTTATTACCCTAACCAATAAGGTTTATTTTACAAATCTATAAGTTCTAAGATTACGCTGTTCCCAAGGTGTTGATTGGTTCACTCCACGATGTCCTCATCATCCGGATCATCAGGTATCGAAAATGTTGCATCTTCTTCTTCAGTCAGTGTCTCTATTGTTAGAGTCCTGGGAAAGTACATCTTGTCTGCTCTACAAAACATATGTTGCGAGTTGATTCACTCACCTCCTGTCCGACAGTACATTGCAGAAAATTCTAGCTAAGCAGACTTTATTATCACAAGAGTTTCAGGGACAGTTCAATACATTAGCTTCTCTACAGTGCTAATATTTCAGCTACTGCATGAGGCCTGTCAAAACTAGGGCTCAACTTCGGCTAAGTTAGCTCTACAACATAATGCAAAACATATGTTATACATCTTAATATGGCATATTACTATATTATTATTGCACATTATCAATAATTTATGCATTTTTAGTAATTTTAGTATAATTAGTGAACTCTAATAATAACTCTTCGTGGGCACATTTTTCAAACGTGCACATTATTTCTCTATGTTATTTTTCTAACATTTTCTTGTTAATCAAAACCCATAAACATTCATTAATAATTTAATTTGCATCAGACTGACCCCAGATGATTGACACTTGGCAGAGCTGCGGAGGAAACACGTTCTCCCCATTTTTTTTTATCTTCCACTGCGCTTTCCTAAATTGTTGGTATGTATGGTCCTGAGGTCCCATGTTTCCCACGTGTCCAATGTTTTTCATTTGACTTAAGGAATGTGATTCTTTTGTACGTACTGCTCCGACACCTTATGGTGAAGTACGTGCTATATAAAATCATATTCATAAACAGCGCCACAGTCCAAGGACATTTATTTCTCTTTCCTCAATGCCCCCGGCTCCGCCCACAATGATAGGAAGCCGCAGTCTTTCCTTTGCACGCATCGAGCTAGACGCCGAGCGGGCCTTGCGTTTCGAATGAGGCTTTCTATCCTTTCCATGAATTGTCACAAACGCCGCAGCAAAATAGCGATTCTTTCTAGGAAGGAGTGACGTAACGCGGTGACGTGTGTGACAATGACAGCTGCCAGGGAGCACGTTACGCAGTACATTAAATGTTGTGATTTGTGCAGGGATGCGGGGCTGGAGTGGAGAGAGCGAGGGTTCCCTTAGTGTTAAGCCTGCAAACCGAATGATCTAGAGATGTCTGCCGCACGGAGCCGGGGCTCGGCTTGCGCTCCCTCATCACCTTACCCAGGAGGCTTTGCGGCGGCCGGCGGCCATGCTGTGTTAGGAACTAAGATGGCGCAGGGTGGCGGAGGTGCCGGGCTGCGAAAGCCGCCTGCCGGGGGACTGAAGGATTCCAGCAGCAACGTGGAGCCTGCCCTACTCGACCTCCTGCGCCAGTACCATGAGAGCGACAAGCAGTGGGAAGCGCGCAAGCAGTTCATCGTGCGGAATATGTCCCGGTACAGTGGCCCCGGACGAATGGACCAGCTGCTCGCACTGTCTATGGTGTGGAGCAACCACGTCTTCATGGGCTGTCGGTGAGTACGTGGGAAGGGGGAGTGCACTGGAACTGGGTTCATGTTTCTGTCTTAACTTCATACACAGTATTGCCATCTACACAGTACCAGCTTGGCCTTCTCTAATCGGTAGATCGGCCTCCTCACCGAGGGATGTAAGGGCTGGCTGGCACTTAAAAGGCTGGGTGCATCACAGTCCATTCTCGAACTGCGTGACGTTCTGGTTTAATAGTGGTAGTATTTAAAAAGCTTCAAACAAATTTTTAGTGTAAACGAAAGGTAGGTCAATTCTATAACCCACAGTCTCCATGCAAAACCCATCGCGTCCTCTTATTTATTTATGCTATTTTATAATACGTGCACCTTAATTACATAAAGGTGTTAAGGTGCTTTACAATTCAACAGGTTTTATTACAAGAGATGGAAAAGTTACCCTAATTAGTTAAGATAACTACAAAAGGGCGCAAGGTAGGGGAATCAAAGCAGCAATATATTTTTTTGGATAGACTATTAGAATAGTTAGGTAGTGATGGTAGTAGCAGCCAGGCTAGGTGAGATGATGCAGGAGTAGTGCAGTTAGTCAGTCTTGGGTGCACTATCTTAGGGGAGGTTGACTAAGAGGACAACTGGCCAGAATGGCTATGTGGGAGAAGGGGTTTTAGGTCTGTTTTGAAGATCAGCAGTGAGGTGGTGATACATAGTTTCGAGGGGAAGTCACACCACCCAACAAGGAGTGTACAATAAGTTGTTCCTTTGTAAAGGTTAGATGCTCCAAAAAGCAAAACTTGCATTTTGTGATTCTGTGTATTCTTCAAAAGCTCGTTTTTTCACTAGGTAGTGAGGAGAGGATTTATGCAAGTCCTTGAGGGTGATACAGGCAGGCCTATAAATCGTTGTGGCCTCAGTGGGGAGCCAGCGAAGAATGACAAGTATTGGTGCGATATGGTACTTCTTTGTGCCCCATAGGGAAAGTGTACCACCAAATGTAGAGTCTGCAGTTAAGGTAATATTTGTTTCCATATGTTAATACTGTTTGAGCTTGTGTTTATGGTTCATTAATGCAAAGCCTTTATTATTAGTGTGAGCGCTTTTAGGAAAGGTTGTAATCTTGGCTTGCACAACTGCTGTTAGTTCCAGTATAAAAATGTGTACACATGTTTGCAAAGTTGAACAATATGAGGCTCCCAAAATACTCTCTGATTAGATGCAAGTATTTGCAGAAGCTTGAAAGCTAGATTGGGGATTCTTTGCTTTCAAAATAAAATATTCACAAAAACAATGCAAGTAGGAAAAAAAAAAAGTTTGGCTAAACTGCTGTGAAATTTTTGGTAGCATTTCTTTGAAGCACCATTTAGAAAAATGTGTTTATGCTTGCTAGTATTTCCCAAAAATATTCATAAGGGTAAACTCAGTGTGAACAGTTTCAACAAGGTTATGGGAAGCATGAAAATAAACAAGCGTTGGCAAAGTAAGTAGGTGAGACATTGGTCATCAGCCTTATGGTTTTGTCGATGGGTGTTTTTGTTTTGAGGTGGTTTTTGCAGAACTTTGTTGAGGAAGGTGACGGCTCATCACTATTATATCAAACACTAGGAAAAAGCCAAATAATTTTTGTGGTCTCAAAAAGCACACATTGCCCCAGTAGGTCCTGGCATTGAACAAAACAACCTTATGTGCCAATATGCTCCTCATGAAAGCTCTCAATGCTGTTACTCATAGTAAAAACAACCACAAATAGAGCTAGAATTTTAATAAAGACAAAAGGTCTTCGTTGACACCAGACTTAATTAAGGGCCCAGTTTTTAAAGAAAGCCACAGATGTGCAACCATCGCATATGTCCTTGAACTAGAGCACTTTTACAGCTTTCATCAGTTTCCACAAATTTACAGAAGTAGACCAGGAAATTGTACCCCTAGAAAATATTTGTGAACTGCAATTTAGCACAAGCAAATATGCACATGTAGATTTGCCTGTGCGAAAAAATGTTGAAGGTTTACAAGTTTACCTTACCTCCAACCACTTCTTTCAAGATCCTGGAATAAATGTTACTTGTGCCCTTATCAGGAATACATTTCCAGGCTTTCTACAGGAAAACATTAGAGAAGAGCTGGCAAACTCCCAAAAACATGCAAGTTGGTAGATTCACAGAGACTCAAAAGGGCATTTCAAACATGGAACTATTGCTTACTGCTACCTCAGCTCCAGTTTCTACATCTGTGGAAAAAAGGACATTACTAGTATTTAAACCCTTCTTTAATACGAGCACTGCCATTATATCAGAGGCTATCAGAGCTCTATTGCTGCCATAATTTGTTGTCGCACTACATGGTACCATAGGGGCAAGTGGATTTTGTTACAGGACAAGTAGATTTAAGAAGCAACCGGTCATGTGGACAAATAGATATTTTAATAAATTCCACATTGATGTGTTGCGCCTTCTGTACAGAGTGACTCCCAAAAGATTTGGCACTGTCGGTGATATTGAGTTTATCCATCCATGTTTTTACAGGTGATGGTGAATTCGAAGAAGAAGCGAGGAGGAATTTTGTTTTAAAAAGGTTCAGTTTTAGGTTGAGAGTTCATCCAGTCTTAACAGAGTTTAAGGTGCTGACAAGATGGGAGATGTCATGTGTGGAAGAGACCTTAAAGTAGAGCTGGGTGTCGTCAGCATACTGATTTTTATAGAATCTCAGCCGTTCTTAGTAGGGCCTCAAGAGGTTCGATGTAAAGGCTGTACTAGGTGGGAGCAATGATAGAACCTTGTGGTATTCCTTGATCAGCTACCTTTAGTAAAGATAGTTTTAGTCTTCTGTGATCGGCCCATGAGGAAGGATTCAAACCATTTTAGGACCTCGCAGTCGATGCATATCCAATTTTTTTTTAGTGTGTCCGTCTAGAATCCTGTCATGATTTACAGTATCAGAAGCTGCCAACAGGCCCAGAAGAATAGGAAGGCTTCCAGAGTCTAGGACTTAGAACGTCAACGACAGCCTGAAGCAGTGCTGTTTCTGTACGGCATCCTTGATTGAAGCCAGATTGGAATTTGTCCAGAAGGTTATTGTCTTTTATGTGTTGGGTGAGCTGTTCCACTCCACATCTTTTAATGATTCTTTGCAAGAAAAGGTAGGTTGTGGATAGGGTGAAAGTTATTGAGGTCATTTACAGCTGCTGAAGGTTTTTTGAGAACTGGGGTGACTTGGTCAGTTTTGAGGGAATCTGTGAATGATCCTTTGCTAAGAGAGAGATTGCTAGTTCTGTCCAGTAGGGGAGCATTTGTGTGTAAAGATCTTTGGAAATGTTACTCGGAATGGGTCCACAGAGTGATTTTAGGATTTGGTTTTCATGATGTTTTAAGATGTTCTCCTTGTTCATGTGAATGGCTTCCCAGGTGTTCTTGGCTTTGCAAACCGTGGTGGTGATAGGATGTTCATAGTGGCATAGTAGCCATTTCACTTTGGAATCAAAAAATTTTACAAACTCTTCTGCTTTCTTGGAGGGTTTATCCAGTTTTGTGGACGCGGGCATGGGAGGGCTGGTGGCTGTTTTGATTAAATCAAAGCATTTTCAGTTGATTCCTTGCTGAGTCAAGTAGGGATCTGAAATGATTTGCTTTCTCTCCAAAAAATGTGCATTTGGTAACGTAATCTGAAATCACGGAGACATGACAGATTAGTGGCGGAAGGTGCCCTTTTCCATTTATTTATGTGTGTGTGTGTGTGTGTGTGTGTGTGTGTGTATATATATATATATATATATTTATTTCACTTTGTCACAGGGAGTAAGGATATGCTTAGACACAGCTGTAGGTTCTGTGAAGTGTTGGGGGAAGCCAGCAATAAATCACGTTACACAACCTGCAGCTGTGTCTAGCATATCCTTACCCCTCTGCTACAGTGTACAATTTATAGAGGCTGCTGGACCTGTGCTTAGACCACTTTGACAGGACCTCGGAACACCAGCGCTGCTGGGTGTTAAAATATAAAAATATATATTCATCCTAGTGGTGGTCGCCACTAGGTATTTCTAGTTAGGACAGCTCACAAAGCAAACAGTCTGCTTTCAGCATCTCTCTCTTGCAGAAAGCAGAGTTTTCATCTCTCCCCCACACGCAAATATATGTTTGGGGAAGACAGATAAAAACATTGTTCCCTCATGCAAGGAGCTCCTATTAAAAGCAGCGCCCTGCATGGGGGAGCAATGCCGGCTCCCAAATGACGTGGGTAGCTGGCTAGGACTGCTGGGCCATTGAGGCTAACCCTCCACCCCCCCCAAGGTCCTCTCTCATTTTCTCACTCTTTCTTTCATCCCATAATGGGATGTAAGAGAGTCATTGCAATGGTCTCTCCATGCAATGGCTTAAAAAAAGAATTACAGAAAGGAATCACCTGTAGGACAATAGTTAAGGTCGCAGACCCTCTCACTGAAAGTTGAGGGTTCTAGTCCAGGTGTGTCTGTTGTCATTTTCCCTACTTTTATTTATTTATTTTCTACTTCAAAGTTTTGTGGTTCATAATAGGTGATCTTGCTCTTTTTAATTGACAAATACATTTTTCTTTTCAATTTGTCCAGAAATATCTCATTCACAAAACCTAAAAAAAAAAAAACCTCACTTTCTCTCTTTCAGTTTTACTCACACACCCACTATAACTCGCGCCCTCGCCATGCACAGTTTTCTCATCAGTAATTTTATTGTAAATGTTTCAGTGATATCAAAGATGCCATGGAGGGAGTCATTAATGATATAATGTGTGGAGTAATTAGCTATGCATGGCGAAGGCATGAGTTATAGTTTCCTTAGGCCGCGAGTTACGGTTACCTGAAATAACTCTAACTGCTGAATTTCTCTGGTTTTGTATGAGTAAATTCAGAACCTAACTATAATATCACTGTTACCTTTGTTTTTTTTTCAGTGAATGACAAAAATTGTGTACTTTTTTTTTTTTTTTTTTAATGTATTTTTTTAATTTTTTTTTTAGGATAAAGTAGTTTTAAATACTAGAAGTTAATCCAACCACTGACGGACATGGCCTTTGGCCGAGCACAGTGGGGGTTGGCCACAGGGCCTGCAGCCAAGCCCTTATGACCACTAAGCCCCACGCTGCACACAGCCTTCGGCTCGGAGTGGGTTCAATAGTGTCTCAGTAGGTCTGTGAGTGGATGCATGAGCATTTGAGTGGATCTGTGACTGGGTGTGTCTGTGAGTGGGTGCATCAGTATGTGATTGGCTCTATGAGTTGGTTCAATAGTGTCTCTGTGGGTCTATGAGTAAGTGTTTGACTGTCTCTGAGTGGGTGTGTCAGTATCTGCAGGTTTGTGAGTGGGTGCATTAGTATCTGATTGGCTCTGTGAGTGGCTGCATTATGGTCTGAGTCGCTCTGTGAGTAAGTGCATGTGGGTCTGTGAGTAGATTCGATAGTGTCTAAATGGGTCCATGAGTGGGTGTTTGAGTGCCTCACTGGGTCTGTGACTGAGAACCTGAGTGGGTCTGTGATTGGCTGTGTTAGGGTCTGAGTGGGTCGGTGAATAGGTGCATGAGTGTCTGAATGGGAATGTGAGTGGGTGCATAAGTGTGAGAGTGAGTGAATGAATTATGAATGTTTTTTTGTTGTTGGTGATAATCATACATTTTTGTGACGTTACACGGGGGGACTGAGCTCCAACATATTCGCACATTTCATACAGCATGGAGAAAAAAAACTTTTAATGGCATTATTTAAGACTTAAAGCCTCTGTATAATATCCTTGGGGTCAGGGTACTGCCACCCTGACCCCTTATGTCACTTCAGTTTATTTTTCAGCCCCAGTGACTGTGCCCCATTACTCAAAATGATGGCTGCAACTTTCTGGTCAGGTTGCAGCCAGCCAGTCCCAGCATTTCTGCTGCCTCGCGCATTTGCGAATACTCCGAAATCGTTTTGATCAATTCGGGGTCACAAATATACAAATGTATTTCCTCTTTAATTTCTCTTAAACTACTGAGCGGATTTACATCAGACAAACACCAAAACCTACCCTAATTTTGTGTAATTTTGTCCAGCAGCTCAGACTACGGTCTTGTTCAAAACTCATATGGGAAATTCATGTTTTTATTATCCCCCTTTTTCTCTGCCCCCACTTGACTGAGCACCCTAAAACTTCCTGTGCGCAACAAGAATCACTGGTACCATTTTTGGGGGAAATTTTGTGAAGATTAATAAAGCGGCACCAAAGATTTAAGGTTTTTCTTTCCTTGAATGTGGCCTTATTGAACCAACGAGCAGATGTTGTTTTTTTTTTTTTCTTTTTGCTTTGGAGTGGGGCTTCCACATCAGACAAAAGAGAGGGATTGTCAAAGCAGTGGAGACAGTGACCTCAGAGTTGGGAGGAATGGGAAGAAGTACCTTTTTCCCCAGATTTTTTGAGTTTGCTGATGTCGATGTTCTTGATATAGCAAAAACGGGGGGTCACATTTTTTGGTTGGCTTCTGAGTGAGAATTGAAATGAGGAATGAATGAGAAAGTGTTTGGACCAGTCTACCGGTTGGTTCTTCAACTGAGAGCAGGTCATCTTCGGATATTATTAGATTAAGTATGGAGCCTTTCTTGTGCGTTGGTTTAAGGTTGTGTTGTACCAGTTTGTAGCGAGAACGGAAGGTTTATTGAAGAACCTCCTGTGATGTGCCAGTGAAGATTAAAATCGTATAGAAAGATCACTTTATCGATTTGTGTTGATTTGGTCGCTTGCAAGAGCGATGTATTCCTTGATGAAGGCTGTGTTGTTACCTGGTGGGTGATAGATGACATTAAGTCTAAGCGGGGAGTTGTGTTGTACACATAGTTCCCAAGATAGTCGTTGGATTGTAGAAAAAGGGCCATTGGGAAGCTCCTTGCATTGTAGTGCATCTCTGAAGATGGGTCACGCCTCCACCAACTGCCTACTATGTAATTTCTGGCAATGGAGTAGTTCGGAGGAAGAAGATCGAATATGGTATGAGATGTGCCAGTGAACCAGGTCTCTGTGAGAACTAGTATGTAATCATGTCAGAATTCTGAAGCCTGATTCCATTGCTAATCTGCAGATATGTAGCATGCAGCGCAGAGCAGATGTGTATGATTTGGTGTTAGAAGTGTTGGGGTTTCGGTTGCAATCTTGAGGATTTTTTGTTGGCAAGTGTCTGCTTTGGAGTAGAATAGTGTTTGGATCGAGACTGGGAAATAATTGTAATTTGGTTTAGCTTTGAGTTGTCTGCGGTATTGACAGTGGGAGTGGGGGCGTGGTTGATAATGTCCGGGAGTTGTAGCTTGAAAGTATGTTTATAGTATCTGCTTGGGAGGAGTGGGAGGGAGAGAGATGACTGCTCATTTGTATTGAGTATCTGGAGTAATGTGACTTTTTCTGGGGGAATGGAGAGTTGCATGCAGTACATAGCAGAGATGTGTAATCCCTATGTCCTGGCACCCAGGACCTATTGTGTGGTGTCAAGGACGACACATTTTCATGTTTATTTTCTCCTTGGAAAAAGTAGGCCTAACCGCTTGCAAAACAAACCCTTTGGCTGCCACGTTACAGGGAAGGGAACTCTCTGCATTTAAGGTAATATTTGTGTCTGTATGTTAAGGCTGTATACATTTTGTATATATGATTCATTCAAGAAAAGCCTTTTTTATTTGGGTGAGCAATCTAAATAACCGGAAGGTCACACTGCACTACTGACAATTGTTCCAGTAAAAACAAAAACTGTGTACACACATTTGAAAAGTTTAACAATATGAGGCTATATGAAATGCTCCTAGAATGCTCTCTGGTTTGAGATTGTAAGAACGATTGATGATTCTTTGCTTTCAAAATGAAATGTTCAGGAAAAGAAATGCAAGTAGGAAAAAATGTTTTACTGTGAAATTCTAGGTACTAATTGTTTGAACCATCATTTAGTAAACTGTGTTGATACATGATAGTATTTTCAAAAATATAATGGAAAATCAGTGTAACCATTTTCAACAAGATTATGGAAAACATTGAAAAAAAAAAGCAAGCACTGGCAAAGCCAACCAATCCAACATTGGTCAGTCTTTTGGTTTTGTTAATGTGTGTCTTGTTTTGACACGGCTTTTGTAACACTTTTTATTGTTGTGGGGGCTGTCAGGCCTTCACCACTGTAAGAAACACTGGCAAAAGGCAAAAAAAGAAAGAAAATTAGTCTCTAAAAGTACACATTGCCACACTAGTTCCTGGCACTGCTAAAGCTACTGTGTGTGCCAATATTCTCCTTGTGGAAGAGCAGCATGCTATCACTCACAGTAAGGACAGCCAGATAAACAGAGAAATTCAATTTTAATAAAAACAAAATGTATTGGTTAGCACCCGACCTAATTGGAAGCCTGATTCTTAAAGAAAGTCAGAAAAGTGCACCCATCGTACACGTCTTTGCATTAATGACATTCATGAATTCACATGTATTTACAGAAGTAGGCCAGGAAATCGTACCCCTAGAACATATTTGTGAAGAGTATTTTGGCACAAATAAATATGGATGTGTAGAATTGCTCATGCGAAAATCTGTGGAGTGCTTACAAGCTCATTTTCCCACCAACCCCAACCCTGGAAAAACATCTACTTCTGCCCTTGTCAGGAGTACATTCCTAACCTTTTTCGGTATGGGAAAAAATTAACAGTGCTAGTGAACATCCTTAAAACATGCGTTTTAATAGGTTTTACAGACTCAAAGGCATTCCAGCCCTGGAACAATTGCTTACTGCTTCCTCTAGCCTCAGTATGTAGATCTGCCTAAAGGTTGCAAAATAAGGTCATTGATATAGTAGGGCTTGAAATTGCCAGTGTTCAAGCCCCACTATAATATTAGCTCTGGCATAATCAGATATCCTATTAGAGTGCTTTCATAATGTGATTGCTGCCATAATTTGTCGCTACACTACATGACACCACATGGACAAGTAGTTTTTTTTTTTTTTTTTTTTTTTTTTAATAGATTTATGGAGCAACCTGTCCCATGCACAAGTAGATCGTTTAACCCCTTCGCTGCCAGGCCTTTCCCCCCTCCTGTGCCAGGCCTTTTTTTGCCTATTTGGGGAAGTTCGCGCTTAGGCCCTCATAACTTTTTGTCCACATAAGCTAACCAAGCCAAATTTGCGTCCTTTTTTTCCAACATCCTAGGGATTCTAGAGGTACCCAGACTTTGGGGTTCCCCTGAAGGAGGCCAAGAAATTGCCAAAATACAGTGAAAATTTAGTTTTTTGTTTTTTAAAAAAAGGGAAAAAGTGGCTGCAGAAGAAGGCTTGTGGTTTTTCCCCTGAAAATGGCATCAACAAAGGGTTTGCGGTGCTAAACTCACCAGCTTTCAGGAACAGACAGACTTGAATCAAAAAACCCAATTTTTCAACACAAATTTTGCATTTTACTGGGACATACCCCATTTTTACAATTATTTTTGTGCTTTCAGCCTCCTTCCACTCAGTGACAGAAATGGGCATGAAACCAATGCTGGATCCCAGAAACCTAAACATTTCTGAAAAGTAGACAAAATTCTGAATTTAGCAAGGGGTCATTTGTGTAGATCCTACAATGGTTTCCTACAGAAAATAACAACTGAAAAAGAAAAATATTGAAATTGAGGTGAAAAAAACATAAATTTTTCTCTACATTTTACTCTGTAACTTTTTCCTGCAATGTCAGATTATCGAAAGCAATAAACCGTTACGTCTGCTGGACTCCTCTGGTTGCGGGATATATAGGGCTTGTAGGTTCATCAAGAACCCTAGGTACCCAGAGCCAATAAATGAACTGCACCCTGCAGTGCGTTTTCATTCTGTACCGGGTATACAGCAATTCATTTGCTTAAATATAAAGAGTAAAAAATAGCTATCAAGAAAACCTTTGTATTTCCAAAATGGGCACAAGATAAGGTGTTGAGGAGCAGTGGTTATTTGCACATCTCTGAATTCCGGGGTGACCATACTAGCATGTGAATTACAGGGCATTTCTCAAATAGACGTCTTCTTTACACACTCTTATATTTGGAAGGGAAAAAATGTAGAGAAAGACAAGGAGCAATAACACTTGTTTTGCTAATCTATGTTCCCCCAAGTCTCCCGATAAAAATGATACCTCACTTGTGTGGATAGGCCTAGCGCCCGCGACAGGAAGTGCCCCAAAGCACAACGTGGACACATCTCATTTTTTGACAGAAAACAGAGCTGTTTTTTGCAAAGTGCCTACCTGTAGATTTTGGCCTCTAGCTCAGCCGGCACCAAGGGAAACCTACCAAACCTGTGCATTTCTGAAAACTAGAGACCTAGGGGAATCCCAGATGGGGTGACTTGTGGGGCTCTGACCAGGTTCTGTTACCCAGAATCCTTTGCAAACCTCAAAATTTGGCTTTAAAAACACATGTTCCTCACATTTCTGTGGCAGAAAGTTCTGGAATCTGAGAGGAGCCACAAATTTCCTTCCACCCAGCGTTCCCCCCAAGTCTCCCAATAAAAATGATACCTCACTTGTGTGGATAGGCCTAGCGCCCGCAACAGGAAGTGCCCCAAAGCACAACGTGGACACATCTAATTTTTTGACAGAAAACAGAGCTGTTTTTTGCAAAGTGCCTACCTGTAGATTTTGGCCTCTAGCTCAGCCGGCACCAAGGGAAACCTACCAAACCTGTGCATTTCTGAAAACTAGAGACCTAGGGGAATCCAAGATGGGGTGACTTGTGGGGCTGGGACCAGGTTCTGTTACCCAGAATCCTTTGCAAACCTCAAAATTTGGCTTTAAAAACACATGTTCCTCACATTTCTGTGGCAGAAAGTTCTGGAATCTGAGAAGAGGCACAAATTTCCTTCCACCCAGCGTTCCCCCAAGTCTCCCGATAAAAATGACACCTCACTTGTGTGGGTAGGACTAGCGCCCATGAAAGGAAATTGCCCAAAACACAACGTGGGCACATCACATTTTTTCATAGAAAACAGTGCCTACCTATGGATTTTGGCCTGTAGCTCAGCCGGCTCCTGGGGAAACCTAGCAAACCAGCGCATTTTTGAAAACTAGAAACCCAGGGGAATCCAAGGTGGGGTGACTTGCGGGGCTCTGACCAGGTTATGTTACCCAGAATCCTTTGCAAACATCAAAATTTGGCCGAAAAAACACATGTTCCTCTCATTTCGGTGACAGAAAGTTCTGGAATCTGAGAGGAGCCACAAATTTCTTTCCACCCAGCGTTCCCCTAAGTCTCTCGATAAAAATGGTAACTCACTTCTGTGGGTAGGCCTAGCACCCACGAAAGGAAATGGCCCAAAACACAACGTGGACACAACATATTTTTTCACAGAAAACAGAGGTGTTTTTTGCAAAGTGCCTACCTGTGGATTTTGGCCTCTAGCTCAGTCGGCCTGGGGTGTGAGGGGTCAGAAATGCCCTAAAATAAATTTGACCCCAAACCCCCCCCCCTGCCCGGGATCGACCCTTGCCTACGGGGTCGCTCCCCCTGCGTGACGTTGGCGCCAAAAAACAAATCCCCGGTGCCTAGTGGTTTCTGCCCCCTTGGGGGCAGATTGACCTAAAATCGGCCAATCTGCCCCCAAGTGGGGCAGAAATGGTCTAAATACAATTTGCCCCCCAGGGCAGCGACCCTTGCCTGATCGGTCGTTCCCATCTCTAAAAAAGCAAACAAACCCAAAAAAAAAAAATTGCCATGGTGCCTAGAGGTATCTGCCCCCAGGGGTGGCAGAAATGGCCTAAAATAAATTTGCCCCCCCAACCCCCTCCCCGGAAGCGACCCTTGCCTACGGGGTCGCTCCCCCTGCGTGACATTGGCGCCAAAAAAAAAATCCCCGGTGCCTAGTGTTTTCTGCCCCCAAGGGGGGCAGAAATGGTCTAAATACAATTTGCCCCCCAGGGCAGCGACCCTTGCCTGATGGGTCGCTCCCCATCTCTAAAAATAAAAAAAAAAAAAACACCCAAAAAAATTTGCCGCCTTTTGAAACCCTGGGAGAGACTTCAAAGGGAGGGAAATACATTTCCTTCCCTTTGAAGCCCCTCCGGGCCTCCCCCACATGATTGAAAGAGAAATGCTTTGCATTTCTCTTTCAATCACAAATCGGCTCGTGCGCTGACGTCACAGGGTGTGTGGGGGGGGTCGGGGTGGAAGGGGAAGGTCTTCCCCTTCCATCCCCGCCTTGGGGGGGAGGGTGGTGCACAGGGGGGGCGCGCTAGCGCTCCCCCAAGTTCCCGTGTGCCTTGGACGAGGTGACCTCATCCAAGGCACATAGGAACTGTAGCCTTGGACGAGGTCACCTCGTCCAAGGCACAGAACGGGTTAATACATTTCACACCGCAAGATAGTCTGGAGACTAAGTGGGGAAATAGTGGTATCAAGTTGGGAGAGTGTTGTGGTGAGGATGTCAAGTTTGTGTTCTACGGTCTGTAAAGAAGAGGGGTGTGGTGGGATGTGATAATCATTTGTCATTTGAGGATACTTACTTTGAGTGGTATTCATGGGTGAGGTAATATGTGGTTTGTTGTGAGGGTTGTGCTAACTAGTGTGTACAGTGCTTGTGGAATCCTTTCGCACAATCGTGGTCTTATGAGTGTCAGTTTTAAAATTTGGTCTCAGTATTCCTGATATATTTTCGTTATTTTACAGTAGATGTGAACATGAGTGACGATTAGCCCCACTCCTTTGAATAATCTGCCTTGATCTGTGCAGTTTAGTTAATAACTTTCAAAAGAAAATACATCAACCAATTAGACACACATGCTGGAGACATGTTTTGGACTTCCCCAGGTACTTGTAACTTGCACACTATACCCCTAGATTCAGTAATCTTTTAAGCACACTTTTTTTGTCAGATAGCAAACGAATCCAAAAGTGTGGGGTGGTTTAGTGGGAGCTAAGTAGGGATCATCAAAACACAATGTGTTCCTAATTTATCAGCCAAAAAGGCCTTGTCCGTTCCTAAGCGTCTATTTTAGTGTAACATAAACCCTATAATTGTGTATTATTGGGAGAATACCGTACTGACCATCTAATTGCATATTCCCACTTTGCTGAAAATCACTTTTTTGTGAACCTGGAGTTATTTTCCACCGAGTTTCACTTTGCGTAATGAGTATTTCATCGCACTAAAAAAAAAAAAATATATATAAATATATATATAATATAGGGGGTGGGAGTAGTCTTAAACTAGATTTCGCTGTGTGGACTAAAAATGGATTTCCCCAAATGTATTTGAAGTGTGCCATGTGTCAACGCTCATTTACTGTGGCTGAGGGTTTGGGAGCACAAATTCTCATACATCATATATAATCTAGATTCAAAGCACTGTAGCATGGTATGCCATATGAATGCTGACTTGGGCGCAAGGGCAGGTTTTGAGGAGCCGCTGTTTGGCATAGCCATGTTTTTGTTGGACTAATATTCAGAATTGCTATTTCTTCTTTGTTTTGTGCTATTGCCCTCCGTGCATCTGCTGCTCCTTGGCCATTTCAGTAGCAACTACCCAAACATTTCCAAGATTAGCAATAAGCTGCAAAGACTGCAGCCTGTCAGATCATTGCAATAGAATGAAAAGATGTGCTACATTGTTAGCATCTCTAGCTCCTCATCAGGGGTGTGGAATTTATTAAAATATCTACTTGTCCAGGGGACAGGTTGCTTCTCAAATCTACTTGTCCTGTAAAAAGATCTACTTGTCCCTTTGGTGCCATGTAGTGTGGCAACAAATTATGGCAGCAATCTCATTATGTAAGAGCTCGGATAATAGCCTCTCTTATTATGCCAGGGCTACTACCATAGTAGGGCTTGAATACTTGCAGTTTCCTTATTTTGCCACCTTTCTGCAGATCTGCATACTGGGGCTGGAGGAAGCAGTAAGCAATAGTTCCAGGACTGGAGTGCCATTGAGTCCGCAAACCTACTAACCTGCATGTTTTAAAGATTTTCACCAGCTTCTCTCTAATATTTTCCCATAATAAGAAAGGTTGGACATTTACTCCTGACAATGGCAGAATTAGAACTTCTTCCAGGGTTGGGAAGAAAGTGGCTGGAGGGAAAATGAACTTGCAAATGCTCAATAGATTTTCACATGAGCAAATCTACACATGCGTATTTACCCATGCTAAAATACAGTTCACAAATATTTTATAGGGGTATGGCAGATACCATAGGTGCACTTTTGTGACTTTCTTTAAGAATTTGGGGCCACATGTAGGTAGGTTCAGATTTGCGACCAGCAAATTGCTAGTCAGAGCAACTCGCAATTTGCGAGTCGCAAATCCTAATGTAGGATGGTGTCCCTGACACCATCTGTGATTCGCAAGGGCTTCGTAAATGCCCACCTCATTAATAATCTTGAGGTGGGTCGCAATTTGCGATCCCCTTGCGAATGGCGGCCCTCACAGGGATGGTGGCCTGCTGGAGACAGCAGACCACCATGTTGGTGACTGCTTTTCAATAAAGCAGTTTTTTTTTGTAATGCAGCCCGTTTTCCTTAAAGGAAAACAAGATGCATTACAAAAACGAAAAATGAAACGTTTTTGTTTCATTTTTTCAGAGCAAGCAGTGGTCCGCAGGACCACTGCCTGCTCTGAAAAAATGTTTACAGTGACATTCACAATGGGGAAGGGGTCCCATGGGGACCCCTTCCCTTTTGCAAAAGTGTTAGCACCCATTTGAAATGGGTGCAAACTGCGATTGGTTTGCGCCCGCGGTCACAAAACAATCCTACATTGCACTGCGAGTCGCAATTAAGAAGCGGTCGCAAACCTGTTTTGCGATTCAGTAACCAGGTTACCGAATCGCAAAACTGGGTTTGTGCATCGCAGTGTGCTTTTTGCACGTCGCAAACAGAGAAAGTCGCTGTTTGCAACATGCAAAAAAGCTACCTACATGTGGGTCTTGGTCCCTAATTAGGTCTGGTGTTAACAAAGACATTTTGTTTTTATTAAACTTCTATTTCTCTCTCTCTCTTTCGGCTGGCTTTTCTGTGAGTGATCGCACTCTGCTCTTCCACAAGGAGCATATTGGCACACAAAGTCGTTTTGTTCAGTGTCGGGAACTACAGTGGCAATCAGTGACGTAATGAAACTGGAGGGTGCCCCTTTGCAAAGAACATGGAGGAGCCCCCCCTCTCCAGACCCACTCAGGGCAGGTGCTGTGCTGAAGGGGCCCCCTGGAGGGATGCTGCTGAGCCTTTGTTATGCCACTGGTGGAAACGTGTGCTTTTAGAGTTCAAAAACGTTTTTTTTTTTTTGTTGCCATTGTTTGTTACAATGTTGAGGGCCTGGTAGCTCCCACAACAATAAAGTGTTACAAAAGCCATGTCAAAACAAGACACGCATTGATGAAACTAAACGACTTAGAAAAATGTCAGTTGGCTTTGTCAGTGTTTGTTTATTTTCATGCTTCCCATAATCGTGTTGAAAATGGTTACACTGATTTTCAATTAGAAATATTTTTGGGAAATACTAGCATGCATCAACACATTTTACTAAATGACACTTCATTTGCATCTAATCAGAGAGCATTCTGGGAGCATTATACTTAGCCTCATAGCCTAAACTTTTCAAACATGTGTATACAATTTTTTTTTTTTTGTACTGGAACCAACGTCAGTAGTGAAGTGTGACCTTAAAACATTTATTTACAGCACTCACCCTAATAATGAAGACTTTCAAATAATGAACCATAAATACAAGTTCGAACAGCATTATCTTTTGGAAACATTACCTCAACTGCAGAGAGTTCCACTCTCTGTAAACAGGCAGCCAAAGGGTTTGTGCTGCAGAGGGTTGGGCCTACTTGTCCTAAGGACAAAGTAAACATAAAAACTTGTTGCCCTTGACCCCAAACAAGATGTCCCGGGCGTCGGGCGATAGGAATTCCACATCCCTGCCTCATTAAGGAGTATATTGACTTAGTGATATTTTAGGTCCTTCAAAAGTTGTCTTATAGCTCAGTGCCTAGAAACCTTTCCATGGCGTTTCGTCTACCAGGTTTGTTCAGTTTGCTTCCCTCAATGATCTGTCACTTATGCAAGAGATGTAAAACAGTGGATAGAGGGCAGTGTTTATTTCAGCTCCAAGGTCTGTAATTATCAAAGTAGAAATGGCCGTACACAGATGCCAGTAAACGCTAATATTCTGCATGATTGAGCCTCCTAATCATCTAACAACCCAATTTAGCTCTGGCTTCTATATTCCCTGTTCTTACCATTCTGTTTTAAATTATCCACTTTGTTGTCCCACAGAGCTGAATCTGTCAGTTATTTATGAGCATTTTTTTATTTTTATGTTGTAGGCTAGGTCCAGTGGTTGGCAGAGCACTTTTAATAGGATTCGTCTTACAATGAAAGATAAAACACCGTAGGTAAAAGGAGGCAATATCATATAATCTACAAAGTATGAGAAAAGGAGTATTAGTATTGAGAGCAATAAACAATATTTAGAGAAATACCAGCAGTTGTACGTACTGCAAGAAATTGTTTTAGCACTATTTTCATCTCTTCTGATCCGTTAATAGTTGAGAGTGCTGCTGAACCAGGATCTTCAGTTTTCTTATGAATGTTTGTACAGGGCAGGATTGTTACAATGCCAGGAGGAATCATATTCCCCTTCTCAGGTGCACTTCCTAAGAAAAGTTGCTTCAGGGTGTTTGTCTCTTGGAGTCTGTCATTTTGAGATAAAGAGTGTCAGAGCCATATAGGCGGTCTTGACTTTCTGATGGATACAACTACCTGTGGATTCCTCACCTAATGAATTCTCCCATGGCGCCAGCATTCGACGGAAATCATCTTCCTAGTCTCTGCACGTCGACGTCACTCTAGCCCACGCGACGCCGTCTGACGTCATACAGGCAATAAGAGGTCCTCGACGACGTGCCGACGTCAGTTCCCTTTTTTCCGTGCATTCGAAACGGTTATCTTCGAGGGAGCAACTGTTACTTTTGTGGTTACAGTGTATTTTTGCTGCGTAGTCTTTCGCTGTGGTAATAATGTCGCAGAGAAAGTCTGGATTCAAGCCTTGTCGTGAGTGTGGAGGCAAGATGTCAGTGACGGATCCTCATTCCGACTGCCTTTGGTGTTTGAGCTCCGACCACGACGTCTCGACTTGTGATTCATGCCAGCACATGAATCCAAAGGCCCTCAAGGAACGTGAGGCGAAGCTGTTTATGGCGAAATCGAAAAAAGAAAAGCATCACAAGAAGTCTTCTTCGCCAAGACATCGGCGTCATCGAGACTCCCGGCGCCGTAGAGAATCTCGGCGTCATTCAAGCAAGGAGACTCGTTCCAGGTCTTCGGATCGGCGCCGAAGGACATGGGAGATCAGTCCCACGGTTACGCCGCATCCTTCGACGCCGTTGCCCTCCCCGGCGTTTCCGACTTCACCTGGACAGGCGTCGGTGATTGAGGTATTGGAGCCTCAGGTGTTATCTCCGGCGTCGCAGACGTCGAGGTCGCCTCCGAGACAGGCACCCCAGTATCCGGCTTTTCCCACCCCTGGAGCCGATAGTTCCGCATTCTTGAATGCGATGTATGCCATCTTCCAACAGATGTCTCCAGGGGGTGCTCCGGCTGGGCCTTTGGCCTTTTCTTTGGGTGATCCTGCGCCTCTTCGGCCGGCACCCTTTATGCCCTTTCTCCCTTTTGGGAACGTGGGCTCGGCGCCGGTGTCCGCTCCGGTGGCTTCAGAGGGATTGGCCCCGGGGATTTCCATCCCGTCGACGTCGGGATTTCGGCCTGTGACTCCGGTGGGTCCATCTGCTTCGACTGCTCTTTCGTCGGCGCCGAAGTTACCTGTGGCGCCTGACGCGGCGTCGGTGGGTTCTGAAGATCGGCGCCGATCTTCGACTTCAGCGGAGGCATTGTCGACTCCGCGTATTGAGCAACGGCTTCATTCGAGGAGACGTGCTCTACGTGTATTAGAGGAGCAGGAGTACCAACGAGCCCTGGAGGAAGGAGAGCTAGAGGACTCGGGTGATGGGCTGCGTGGTTTGGAGTCGGCCAGTGGGCTGGACACTTCCCCTGAGTGGGATCTTTCGTCCCCGGGAGAATATACTGAGGAGGCTGCTTCCTTTCACGCAGTGGTACGGAAGGCAGCTAGTTTTTTGGACCTGCCTTTGCCAGTGGTGGAGGCAAAACAAAACCTTCTAACAGAGGTGCTACATCCGGCCTCAGCTGCGGCGGAGCCTCTTTTGCCATTTAATGACGCTCTGCTGGATCCGGTGTTAGAGGTGTGGAGGAGGCCGGCATCTTCCCCAGCAGTTCACAGAGCCGTGGCCAGGAGGTATCGGGCGGCTCCAACTGACCCTGGTTTTCTGTCCAGGCACCCTACGCCGGAGAGCTTGGTGGTGCAGGCCTCCTGTTCATCCAAGTCAGCGCCTGGTTCTTTCCCGACGGTGCCTGGGGACAGAGATTCAAAGAAACTGGAGGCGCAGTCCAAGAAGATTTTTTCGTCCTGCAGTCTGGCGTTGAAGGCCACCAACGCAACCTGTATCCTGGGGAGGTATATTCATGCTCTGATGGATGACATTTCCTCATCATTTACAGAGCTTCCCCAGGGTCTTTTGGATGTTGTTTCAAATGCCCAGGCTGCTGCGACCCAGATTATCCAGACTGGACTGGATACGACCGACTCGGTGGCCAGAGCAATGGGCACAACTGTGGTGGCAAGGAGGCAGGCCTGGCTCCGTAACTCGGGCTTTTCTGCGGATGTACAGTCCACATTGTTGGATCTCCCGTTTGATGGGGACAAACTGTTTGGAGCCAAGGCTGATTCGGCCTTGGAACGTTTTAAGGAGAGCAGGGCCACGGCTAAGTCGTTAGGGCTCCAAGCTCCTTCTTCCACGGCCTCTTCCAGATTTTTCAGGAGGTTTCGTGGATTTGGGCGTGGCTCTTTCTCCTCTTCCTTTCGGGGAAGATATCAGCAACCTGCCTCTTCCCATCCCTATAGATCTTTTAGAGGGAGAGGTAGGGTCCGCACCAGAGGAGCCTCTCAGCAGCACTCTGCCTCCTCCTCATCCTCTGGCGGGGTGCAGCAGGGGAAGCAGCCTTAGGCTTCCACCATTTCCCACTCACTCCTCTCCTGTAGGGGGAAGATTACAGCATTTTCTCAACAAATGGAAGACTGTTACAACGGACACTTGGGTTCTCAGTATTGTGGGAAAAGGCTACACCCTTCCCTTTCGGGAGTTCCCGCCCCTCATCCCGCCCCGCCCTTCTTATTGTTAAGAAGAACACCTCCTGTTGCTAGAACAGGAGGTACAAGCCCTCCTTTCAAAGGGCGCGGTGGAGTTGGTCCCAGAGCAGGAAAGGGGTCGAGGATGTTACTCAAGGTATTTCCTGATTCCCAAGAAGGATGGTCGTTTGAGACCAATCCTGGACCTGAGGATCTTGAATTGGTTCCTCAAGCAGGAAAAGTTCAAGATGCTGACCCTAGCACAGGTGCTTTTGGCGTTGAACAAGGAAGACTGGATGGTGTCTGTCGACTTGCAGGATACTTACTTTCATATCCCGATACTCAAGTCACACAGGAAGTATCTCCGGTTTGTGGTGGGATCGCAGCACTATCAGTTTGCGGTCCTTCCGTTCGGTCTTACTTCAGCACCTCGAGTCTTCACGAAGATGTCGGTGGTTGCGGCAGAAGGAAGGGGATAGCAGTATTCCCTTACTTGGACGACTGGTTGATCAAAGCCAAGTCCCCGGAGCTTGTGTCGCATCATCTGCAGTCAACAACCCAGTTGTTGTTCGACCTGGGTTTTTCGGTGAACGAGCCCAGATCTCACCTAGAGCCCTCTCAGCGCCTCCTGTTCATAGGGGCAGTACTGGATACAACATTGGGTCGGGCCTTTCCTCCGCCTCAGCGGATTCAAGATATTCAGGATTTGGTTCCAATGTTTCGAAATGGAGCGGTAGTTCCAGTCCTCAAGGTCCTTCGTCTGCTCGGTCTGTTTGCCTCCTGCATTCTGTTGGTCACGCATGCTCGCTGGCACATGAGGGCTCTTCAGTGGTGCCTCCGAAGGCAGTGGTCTCAACACAAAGGGGATCTAGAGAGTACTGTCAAGATCTCCAGAGATGCTGCTGTGGATTTGAAGTGGTGGATTGCAAGCAACAATCTTTCACAAGGAAAGCCGTTCGAGCAGTCGCCACCAGTGGCCACAGTCATAACGGATGCTTCCACTCTAGGGTGGGGAGCTCATCTGGGGGATCTGGAGATCAAAGGCCTTTGGTCTCCAGAGGAACAGATGTTTCACATCAATCTGTTAGAGTTACGGGCTGTACGTCTGGCTCTCAAGGCCTTCCTCCCTTCCCTTCGTGGTCAGTCGGTACAGGTCCTAACGGACAATACTACCACGATGTGGTACATAAACAAGCAGGGAGGAGTGGGGTCGTACCTTCTCTGCAGAGAAGCTCTTCGACTATGGTCCTGGGCAAAGGACCATCAGATTTGCTTGATAGCAAACCATCTGGCCGGAGTCTTAAACGTGCGTGCGGACAGTCTCAGTCGCCAATTCTCGGCAGACCACGAGTGGCGTCTCCATCCAGATCAAGTCCGTTTAATCTTCCAGAGGTGGGGGTTTCCTCGGGTAGATCTGTTTGCCACTCGAGAGAACGCGCATTGTCCGTTATTCTGCAGCCTCCAGTATCCGATGCAGGGAGCGTTGGGGGACGCGTTTCAAATAACCTGGTGCGGCCAGTTGCTTTACGCGTTTCCTCCCATACCCTTGATTCCTCGAGTATTGAGGAAGATTCGCCAGGACCGGGCTCTAGTCATCCTAATAGCTCCGGATTGGCCAAGGAGGGTATGGTACTCCGACCTTCTCCAACTCTCAATGTGCCCTCCGCTCCGTCTCCCTCTCAGGGCAGACCTCCTCTCGCTGTTGCAGGGGCAGGTTTTACACCCCAACCTCCAGAGTCTGCACCTACATGCCTGGAGATTGAACGGGGCAACCGGAGTTCTTTCTCTCTCCCGCCTGAGGTAGTGGATGTTATATTAGCGGCCAGGCGACACTCCACTAAATCTATCTACGCTAATAGATGGTCTAAATTTGTTGCGTGGTGTGGAGAGAGGCAGATTGATCCCTTACATGCTCATCTATCGGACGTTTTGTCTTTTGCTCTGTCTCTAGCGCAGAAAGGTTGTGCAGTGGCTACCATTAAGGGTTATTTATCGGCCTTGTCAGCCTTCATATGTCTTCCAGACCAACCATCTTTATTTAAATCCCCTATTGTTATCAGATTCTTGAAAGGTCTTCTAAATAAATATCCTCCAAAACCATTCGTTATGCCGCAATGGGATTTGTCCTTGGTCCTGACTTTCCTTATGGGGTCCCCTTTTGAACCTATGCATTCTTGCCCCTTAAGGTATTTGTTTTTAAAAACAGTCTTCCTGATAGCTATAACATCAGCAAGGAGAGTGAGTGAGTTGCAGGCCTGATCAGTAAAGCCCCCTTATACAACTTTTTATGGGGATAAGGTGGTGTTGAGGACCAAGGCTGCTTTCCTCCCGAAGGTTGTTTCACCTTTCCATTTGGCTCAGGCAGTTACTTTGTCCACGTTCTATCCTCCGCCTCATCCTTCCAAAGAGGAAGAAAGACTGCACCGTCTGGACCCAAAGAGGGCGTTGAGCTTCTTTATTGATAGAACAAAGGATTTCAGGCTGGAGGATCAGCTGTTTATTGGATACGTGGGCAAGAGGAGAGGAAAGGCAGTCCACAAGAGAACACTATCCAGGTGGGTTGTTCTTTGCATTAAAATCTGTTACTCTTTGGCAAAGAAGGATCCTCCTGAGGGCATTAGAGCTCATTCCACCAGAGCTAAGTCGGCCACTTCGGCCTTGGCCAGAGGTGTTCCTGTGGTCGACATCTGCAAGGCCGCAACTTGGTCGTCCCTTCACACTTTTGCAAAACATTACTGTTTGGATTCTGAGGTTAGAAGGGACGGCCATTTTGCACGGTCAGTGCTGCAGGATTTCTTGGTTTGACCATTTAGGCACCCACCGCCAGGCGTGGTACTGCTTTGGGACTCTATTCATTAGGTGAGGAATCCACAGGTAGTTGTATCCATCAGAAGAACGAGTTACTTACCTTCGGTAACGACTTTTCTGGTGGATACATTAGCTACCTGTGGATTCCTCACGGTCCCACCCGCCTCCCCGTTGCCTTTCTGGTCTTACCAAGTAATCCTTGAGTGCGCTCCTCTTGGTCTTCGAGGGTGCAATAGATGTTGTGTATAATATATTTATATATGTATATATCTTTGTGTATATACTTGATGTGTATATATATTTTTTTTTAAAAGAGAGAGTTATATATATATATAAAAGATTTACAGCTATTCATGCAATGTTGTGTATTTTACAATGTTATGGGATGTTGCCTTGCTCTTTCATTGCATTGCCTGGTTGTTCTCATGCACGTAAAAAATGATTGGTACTGACGTCGGCACGTCGTCGAGGACCTCATATTGCCTGTATGACGTCAGACGGCGTCGCGTGGGCTAGAGTGACGTCGACGTGCAGAGACTAGGAAGAAGATTTCTGTCGAATGCTGGCGCCATGGGAGAATTCATTAGGTGAGGAATCCACAGGTAGCTAATGTATCCACCAGAAAAGTCGTTACCGAAGGTAAGTAACTCGTTCGTCTAGGACAGGGGTTTTCCACCTTTTCTATGTCGAGAGCTACTTTTGACCAGTGAAAATCAATGTGAGCTACCAAAGGCAAACCAACTTATGCATTATTACTAGACACCCTCACGCCCAGCTTCCTTTACTTTAAGCTTAATGTCCATAGAGCCAGATACTATCGTTTAAACAAAAAACTTTGACTAGGGCACTGGTTCCCAACCTTTTCATTCCTGAGGACCACCACTGAATCATTACTGGAAGCCGTGGGCCTCATGCAATTCGTACAATTTAAATTAAAAAAAATAATTTAACTTGTAAAATATGCACAAGCAAGTACATACCAAACAAATACTCGAATTACTAAAGATTTGATTATTATATATTTGAAAATGCCAAAATCTAAAACAGTTTAATAGAAAGGTCGACGCTGCATTTCGGCAACTAACTTTTCATTGATAACTTTTCAATGAATTGTTTTATTTAGGAAGGTTGAATCCTCAGATCAGACTGTACATTTCCCAAGTGATTTCAGTTTTTTTTTTTTTTTGGTACATTAGATCTGAGAAAACCTTTTCAAATAAATATGTGGTGGGGAAAGGAAGTAAAACCATAAGAGCCCCTCTCTTAACGTCTGTCACATGTAATTAATTTGTTTTACAGCACACCTCACACCAGTGTAGGGGTGTCGAAGCACTTTATAGGGACTAACTACAAGGTGTAGGATTCACATGTCATCCACACTGGTAGGCATTTTCTAAGAGTGCTTGGTCTGGTGAAGCAACAATCAGGATTCGGAACATAACACAGTGTTTAGTGTTGACTTAAATAATACAAATGTATTTCTACTCCAGCAAACGTTTTTCAGCAGCATAAGGAAAATGAAACTGGGGGAAAAACATAACTTTCTAATTTGTGCCATGCAGTTTGCAGGCAGCTCTGTGATGGCAGTTTATAGCTACCTGTGCTATATAAGATTGTAACTTATGAACTGCCTAGTAACAAAAGAATCTCTATAACAAAAGCAGTAGCCCACTGTAATATGCACATAAAATGTTGTTCTTTGCACGATACACGTTCTTTGCAGCAGGCATAGTACCCATCTGAGCTACCTTAGATGAGTCAAAACTGCCACTAGACAAAACTCCCATCTCTCTTAAGCAGGTACATTAATCACCAGAATTATCTTGATGCTTTTATTTTTGCCCGAACTTGGCTTTGCAGTGCTTTTAAAACTGATGCACAAAAGAAGTAATAAATATAAAAACACACACTTCTGTCAGAGGCCCCAGCTGGAAAGGGTTTTCCTGGTAGCCCGGGCCTGCGGACCCCCTGGGAATGTATTGCAGACCCCTGGAGGGCCGCGCACCCCAGGTTGGGAACCGCTGGATTAGGGGCACTATGGCAGGGATGCCAAGTGTGTCAGTGGGAGTGTGGTCTTGGAGATGTATGAACACGTGTGCATGTGAATGGAATTTGAGTAACTGAGAGCCTGTGTCGTATCTACTTGCGGCAAAGGGCATACATTTTGCCACATGTGGCACCATTACACGTATAACACAAACATACAGCCAAAGATATTCAAATGTGGACATTTTTCTGCACTTTAAATTTCTTCCATTTAAAAAATGACTATGTTCTAGTTATAAATAAGGCAGTGTTCTACTAGCCACGGGGCGCAGAAGGCCTGCTGTTTGAAAATTCAATACTTTAAAAAAAAAATTGGAGAAAATTAAAATGAGAAGTTAACTTAAGTATAAGGTAACTTTTCATTTCAATATTCTTTGATACAAAGGCATTGAGAAATGTCATTTTGATTTCAACTCCAATATTGAGTTGACGAAGACTTTTATATAAGAGTTAAATACTTTAGTGCTCCACCTGTGTTCTCTGGGGCATAAATCTGACTCCAGCACTGCACCTTATAAGGCTGTGCTATCGGCAGCCTGATGAAAATAAATGTATAATAACACAACTTTCCCTTAACTTTAAAAGGAAACGCGTGACCCTGTGCTTATTTAAAATCGACTCGGCCACAGCCTACTCTGAAGGGGTCTGGGAGATACTGGTAGCTCACGACCGACTGAATGGAGGCACCTGCTGTAAAGTAAGAGAGGCTGTGTGTTTGTGCCCCGTCCCACCAGTGCATTGCTGACCTGGGCTTTTCTCCAAAGCCAGACACTCTGCAAGCACAAACCTCTCCATTCTTCCTAAACCACCTGCTTTCCAAATACCATTCATTCATTTTTTTTTATTTTTATCCCACTCAATCATTTACATTCCCTATTGGTCAACTCTGACTGCACCATAGAGCATCTACGTTTAACTTGTAATAGAGTAACTTGTATCTTCTGTTACCTTTTTTGCCCATTATTAAATGCAACTGGCATGATTGCCATCATTTGCTTACCACTTGCCTCCGGCACTTACTTTTTAAGAGCCTTTATCAACTTTAGGTAGCTAGCAGTACACAGATTTTAGAAAATGAGTCCGGAGACTGCATCCAGCTTTAAACCCATGACTTTGCACTCTGGATCACACTCTGCATGGACTCTGCTACGCTGCACAATATTTATGCTTTGCGTTTCCTTGGCAAATGCTCAGCACTTGCCCAACCCACAATGCAATCTCTCTGCTAGGCTCTGAACAACCTTGGCCAAAATGTGCTGATTTTTGTTTGAATCATTTTTCTTCTTCTAAGCAACTGTAGTTATTAAGTTGCTAACATTTTTCTTTACTGTTTATAAAGGTTATTGTTTTTATTTTTGTGTCCTTTCCATTAAAGCTTTTTTACATTAGTATTTTCAGACTTCATTTTCATTCTTTTGATCATTTCTCAATTTTATCCCACCCCACCTCTCCTCCCCACAACAGTGAATCCCTGTGTATCATTTGTAGATGTAATCTGAGTTTAAAGGAAAAGGCCCATAGTAGTCAGTCCAACTAGTTATGAGATCGGAGTTAAGTATACAACAGAAACCAAATACTTAAACTGACATCAAACCTCTAAATTAGTTTGATATTTCATTTAGAGGGCGAGAGTAGGCCATGCAGTGCACAGTAAAAAGTGACTGGAAAAACAAGACGAGTGAAAAATTGCTGAATTTAATTGTCGTAGCAATGTTGCACTCTCATTGTTTGCAAACTACACTATCTCTAAAAATCACACCCAGGTGAAGGAAATGTCGAGTAACGCCTATTCAATGTTCAAATTAGGAGGGGATGCTTCATGACTCACTTGTCACTGAGTCCTTTCTCATGGATGATTGAAACCCTGTTCTTCTCTTCAAATGATAAATAAAATTCAGGTAAATTCAGCAGTTATGGTCTATGCTTTTGTGTGAGTAAAATGTAAACCTCTCTATAACATCCCTGTAACCTTGGTTTTTCTCAGTGCATTTCTGTGTTTGTTTGATGTAAAGTAATATATAATAATTACTATATGCTAATGCAGCCCCCAGCTGTGTGCGCAGCAGGGTGGCTGTAGGTTTTTACAAGGCCCTATGGCCAACCCCTTCACATGCATACAAACCCATGCTGCTCAGGACCTTTAGCAGGGATGTGTAATTCCTATCGCCCGGGACATCTTGTTTGGGGTCAAGGGCAACAAGTTTTTATGTTTACTTTGTCCTTGGGACAAGTAGGCCCAACCCCCTGCAGCACAAACCCTTTGGCTGCCTGTTTACAGAGAGTTGAACTCTCTGCAGTTGAGGTAATGTGTTTCCAAAGGATAATGCTGTTCGAACTTGTATTTATGGTTCATTATTTGAAAGCCTTCATTATTAGGGTGCGTGCTGTAAATCAATGTTTTAAGGTCACACTTCACTACTGACGTTGGTTCCAGTACAAAAAAAAAAAACGTGTACACACATGTTTGAAAAGTTTAGGCTAAGAGGCTAAGTATAATGCTCCCAGAATGCTCTCTGATTATATGCAAATGAAGTGTCATTTAGTAAAATGTGTTGATGCATGCTAGTATTTCCCAAAAATATTTCTAATGGAAAATCAGTGTAACCATTTTCAACACGATTATGGGAAGCATGAAAATAAACAAACACTGACAAAACCAACTGATCTGACATATTTTTATAAGTCTTTTTTAGTTTCATCAATGCGTGTCTTGTTTTGACATGGCTTTTGTAACACTTTATTGTTGTGGGAGCTACCAGGCCCTCAACATTGTAACAAACATTGGCAAAAACCCCCAAAAAAGTTTTTGAACTCTTAAAGCACACGTTGCCACCAGCGGCATAACAAAGGCCCCGCAGCCACCCTCCAGGGGGCCCCGTCAGCACAGCACATGCCCTGAGTGAGCCTGGAGGTGGTGGGGCCTCCATGTTCTTTGCAGGGGCACCCTCCAGTTTCGTTATGTCACTGATTGCCACTGTAGTTCCTGACACTGAACAAAACTACTTTGTGTGGCAATATGCTCCTTGTGGAAGAGCAGAATGCGATCACTCACAGTAAAGCCAGCCGAAAGAGAGCGAAATAGAAGTTTAATAAAAACAAAATGTCTTTGTTAACACCAGACCTAATTAGGGACCAAGACCCACATTTAGGTAGCTTTTTGCATGTCGCAAACAGCGACTTTCGCTGTTTGCGACATGCAAAAAGCACATTGCGATGCACAAACCCAGTTTTGCGATTCAGTAACCTGGTTACCGAATCACAAAACGGGTTTGTGACTCGCAATTAGTAAGGGGTGTTCCCTTCCTAATTGCAACTTGCAGTGCAATGTAGGATTGTTTTGTGACCGCGAATGCGGGCGCAAACCAATCGCAATTTGCACCCATTTCAAATGGGTGCTAACACTTTCGCAAAAGGGAAGGGATCCCCATGGGACCCCTTTCCCATTGTGAATGTCACTGTAAACATTTTTTCAGAGCAGGCAGTGGTCCTGTGGACCACTGCCTGCTCTGAAAAAATGAAACGAAAACGTTTCATTTTTCGTTTTTGTTATGCATCTCTTTTTCCTTTAAGGAAAACGGGCTGCATTACAAAAAAAACTGCTTTATTGAAAAGCAGTCACAGACATGGTGGTCTGCTGTCTCCAGCAGGCCACCATTCGTGAGGGGGTCGCAAATTGCGACCCACCTCATGATTATTCATGATGTGGGCATTTGCGAAGCCCTTGCGAATCACAGATGGTGTCAAGGACACCATCCTACATTCGGATTTGCGACTCGCAATTTGCAGGTCACAAATCTGAACCTACCTACTTGTGGCCCCAAATTCTTAAAGAAAGTCACAAAAGTGCACCCATGGTATATGTCGTACCCCTATAAAATATTTGTGAACTGTATTTTAGCGTGGGTAAATACGATGTGTAGATTTGCTCATGTGAAAATCTATTGAGCATTTGCAAGTTCATTTTCCCTCCAGCCACTTTCTTCCCAACCCTGGAAGAAGTTCTAATTCTGCCATTGTCAGGAGTAAATGTCCAACCTTTCTTATTATGGGAAAATATTAGAGAGAAGCTGCTAAAAATCTTTAAAACATGCAGGTTAGTAGGTTTGCAGACTCAAAGGCATTCCAGCCCTGGAACTATTGCTTACTGCTTCCTCCAGCCCCAGTATGCAGATCTGCAGAAAGGTGGCAAAATAAGGAAATTTCTACAGTAGGGATTGAAACTCCAAGTATTTAAGCCCTACTATGGTAGTAGCCCTGGCATAATCAGAGAGGCTATTAATTGCTGCCATAATTTGTCACCACACTACATGGCACCAAAGGGACAAGTAGATCTTTTTACAGGACAAGTAGATTTGAGAAGCAACCTGTCCCCTGGACAAGTAGATATTTTAATAAATTCCACATCCCTGCTTTAGCCATATGCAGCAGGAGTTTCATGATTGAATGGGCGTAAAAATAAATAAAAATTAAAGTCTGCTTTAGATCTGTGGATCCATTGCAGATTTACACTGGGCCTCTGGCTGAGCCCCTTGGTGGATCTGCAGTTCGTCTGAAAAAATATATAGAAAAACAAATCACCAATTTTTTTGGCCATGATGGATCAAACAAAATGGTGGCCGGAACTTTGCTCTCAAGTGGGTGGGCAGCCAATCAGGGACTTGCTTTTCCTCCGTGAGTGGATCCGCCACCCCAGACATCTTTCTTTTTCCTTTAGTAACTCCTAAACTACTGGACAGATTTATGCCAAATTGCAAAAAGCAATCTTTTCGGACCAAGATCTAGCTTTCTGCCAAATTTGGTATAATGCCATTTAGCGGTTTGGGCAGTAGTCATGTCTAAAATCCCTATGGGAAAATACACTCCCCTACTCCCCCGCACACCAACAGCCACCACCTCCCCACACCCCCACCCCACCCTTTTTTTTTTTTTTTTTAGGTCGAGGTTATGCGTACAACCTCTTGTATACGTCTGTGGGCTTCCAGCTATTTCATTTATTTTCACTGTCACTTAAAAATCCTTGCTTCTTAGTGGTCAGTGATGGCTCTTTGTGCCTCCATCTGTGTGGGAGCAGTGACCAACAATTGTAACATTATCCTTTGTCCTGTTTATCTGGTCTGAAGGGGACTTTTTAAAAACTTTGTTTCCTGCTCCTGTCCAGGGAAGCTGCCCTTTTAATTTGCAGAGCATTCTTCCTCCGAGCTCAGCTGTAAACAAGGCTATAAATCAGTCTGTCTTGGTCACCTTTGGTCTTGGTGGGCTCTCTGCACACTCTCTCAGCCTCATGGCTCCCGCCGTACCTTGACTTGGATATTCTTTACGAAGTGTGCCTGCCTGTGTGCATAGAGCAAAGGCGGAGGATCACTTGTAATTGATTATAGCTTAGGCACCCAGCTCTTCCAGGGCTCTACAATTCTTAGAGACAGTGACCACTTCTGCTCCATACTGGGATCCCACTCGCAGCTCCTGCAGTACACCTCAGTTCACTCATTCCAAGCCCTCGGGTGTGCCAGTGCCAGGAACCCTAAACTTGCTGTCTGCCAGAGCACCTCAGTTCTTGCATTCAGTACACTCTGCTGCTCCAGTACTGGGACCTCGGGCGCAGCTTCATCAGTGCACTGCAATGCACACACGCCAAGCCCTCAGCAGTGCCACAGCCAGGATCACCACACATGATGTCTGCCAGAGTACCTCAGTATTCCCAGTCAGTACACTGCTGTTCAAGTACTAGGACCTTGGGCGCAGCGCCATCAGTGCACCTCAATTCTACCCCAAAGATGTAACTTCCTTTCCTATACTGGGGCCCGCTCACATACAGTTCCATTACAGCAGCTCAATTCTAATATTCAGTTCCACTGCCAAGACAATACTGGACCCAAAAGAGCAAAACACAGCTCAGCCAGTGCACCTCAAGTCTAACATCCAACACCACTGTTGATGGGGAACCACCACAGCTCTGCCATAATCCATCAATTCTAACATTCAGTACACATTTCTTCTCATTACTAAGGCTCTCACACACACTCCCATCAGGACTCCTTGCTTCTGCGGCTCAGAGGCAATGCTGCTCCCATACTGGGCCCCACTCGCAGCTTCACCAGGGCACCTCCAGGCTAACCCTAGGCAACACTTGCACACTAATTCTAGGTTCCACACATAGCTCCATTAACATACCTCACTTCTGACCTTGTGTGCCTGTTACCATTCCAGTACTGCAGCCCACATCAGCTCTTGTCAGTGCACTTCAGCAGTGACCTGCAGTGCCCCATTATTCCAATACCAGGAATTACGGCACTTCATTTCTCATTCCTCACCCGCCGCCTTTCTGTTTTTCCAGCACTGGTCTGAGACACAGCTGTCTATATCCCCAGTTCTGATCTGCACCAATATTGCTGTATTGGGGTTCACATACAACTCTGCTAATGCACCTCCTGCTGTTCTGAAGTGCCCCCTGTTGTTTCACACTCTGACGTCTGTATGAGGGCATGGGGAAGCCAATTAAATCTATTCTTAGCTGCCATCTTTATTTGGGAGGGTCTGTTTTACCTATCTCAGTTTCATTTGTATTTTATTTTTATTTTTTACTTTGTTTACTCTCAATGTTTTCTCCCTCCCTCCCTCCCCCCCCTTTCCCTTTTCCACTTGTAAAATCCACATGTTAAGTGTTGCTTTTTCTTTCAACTGCTTATTTCTACTCCCTTTGTTTGTTTATTTCCCTCCTCCTCTTGCTACCTTCTTTCAAACTGGCAAAAACTTGGTTATTTCTTTCCTTGTTTTGTTCCTCCCTTTTTTTCTTTATCAGGCATTCATTCTTTCACAATTTGTTTACCTTCATTCTTTCTTTTATTTGCTCTTTCCTTTGACTCGGTATGCGTCCTTTCACTTTTTTTGTTTTTAAAGATCTTCTTTCCTTTCTCTGGTGTTTTTCTTATCTTCATCTATTTAGTATAAATTTCTCTGTTGTGTTTTTATTTTCACGTTCGTTCTTGCCCTTCTTTCTTTTGTTTGCGACTCCTTATCTTTCTTCCTTTTGTCTGTTGTATTCCTTCCACTTCTTTTTCTGCCCCATCTGCTTTCTCTCCTGAGGCCTAGTTAGCAATGGAGCAGCAGGTGCAGTGGCACTGGGGCCCAGAGACCCATGGACCTCACTCAACTCTAATTACTGCTGTATTTTCCTACTGAAATTGCAGTCAACCATTTTTCTTTCCTACTTCAGGGCCTATGATACCAATACCATGCCACTTGTCCTCTCCATCTTTACTCCCGACTCCCTCTTTTCTTTCACCATCCAATACGTCCCAAATGATATTCTTGTTATGGTGTTTTGTGCAATACATTTTAATGCCAAAAGTATATTACTGATAAACGTTTATATGATAATTGTATATGTTTTAAGATAGAGGAAGAAGGTAAATGGAAGTGCTTTAGTTAAATGCTGGGCCACTGGAATTATATGCAGGAAAAGACAAAATTATGAAACAGGGTTGACCAATTTATGTGGCAAAGAAAGTCCAGTTATTGATTTACAATGCCAATAGCTCTAACTCAAGAAAATGTGAGGCCTATTGCATTGCAAATGCTTGGTTTTTTTTCTCAATCCCTGCTTGATGGATCACACCAAATCTTCGGGATAGCAGCTGAAGTGAGTAAGGACAGTTAAACTTATCTCAAGAAACTAGTGTCCTAAGGTAACTATAACTTGAACCCACACCATGCACAGTTTTCTCATCAAATAATTTTATTGTAACTGTTGCAGTTAAAGTATTAATGATATCCAGGCATATAAACCTTATGTGCTACTTTATGGCGTTAAAACTGCCACTAGACAAAAGTCCGATCTCTTTCTCTAGCAGGAACATAATCACAAGAGGTATCTTGACATTTTTATTGCTGTCTGACAGCTATCCATGCCTGAAAGATAGTAGGGTGGATATTTGTTGTCAGAATAAATAAAACGGATCAATTAAAATCCAAGACAATTGTGGCCGCAACAGTTTTTCTTCCTTTAACCCCTCCTGTGCCAGGCCTTTCTTTGGCTATTTGGGGCAGTTCGCGCTTAGACCCTCATAACTTTTTGTCCACATAAGCTAGCCAAGCCAAATTTGCGTCCTTTTTTTCCCAACATCCTAGGGATTCTAGAGGTACCCAGACTTTGTGGGTTCCCCTGAAGGAGGCCAAGAAATTAGCCAAAATACAGTGAAAATTTCGTTTTTTTTCTCTCAAACAAAATGGGAAAAAGTGGCTGCAGAAGAAGGCTTGTGGTTTTTCCCCTGAAAATGGCATCAACAGAGGGTTAAACAGTGCTAAAATCACCAGCTTTCAGGAATAGGCAGACCTGAATCAGAAAACCCAATTTTGCAACACAAATTTGGCATTTTACTGGGACATACCCCATTTTTACAATTATTTTGTGCTTTCAGCCTCCTTCCAGTCAATGACAGAAATGGGCGCGAGACCAATGCTGGATCCCAGAAACCTAAACATTTCTGAAAAGTAGACAAAATTCTGAATTCAGCAAGGGGTCATTTGTGTAGATCCTACAAGGGTTTCCTACAGAAAATAACAACTGAAAAAGAAAAATATTGAAATTGAGGTGAAAAAAACAGTAATATACCGTTACGTCTGCTGGACTCCTCTGGTTGCGGGGATATATAGGGCTTGTAGGTTCATCAAGAACCCTAAGTACCCAGAGCCATTAAATGAGCCGCACCCTGCAGTGCGTTTTCATTCTATACCGGGTATACAGCAATTCATTTGCTGAAATATAAAGAGTGAAAAATAGCTATCAAGAAAACCTTTGTATTTCCAAAATGGGCACAAGATAAGGTGTTGAGGAGCAGTGGTTATTTGCACATCTCTGAATTCCGGGGTGACCATACTAGCATGTGAATTACAGGGCATTTCTCAAATAGACGTCTTCTTTACACACTCTCTTATATTTGGAAAGAAAAAATGTAGGGAAAGACAAGGGGCAATAACACTTGTTTTGCTATTCTATGTTCCCCCAATTCTCCCGATAAAAATGATACCTCACTTGTGTGGTTAGGCGTGGCGCCCGCGACAGGAAAGGCCCCAAAACGCAACGTGGACACATCACATCATAGAAAACAGTGCCTACCTGTGGATTTTGGCCTCTAGCTCAGCCGGCACCTGGGGAAACCTAGCAAACCTGTGCATTTCTGAAAACTAGAGACCTAGGGGAATCCAAGATTGGGTGACTTGTGGGGCTCTGACCAGGTTCTGTTACCCAGAATGCTTTGCAAACATCAAAATATGGCCAAAAAAACACTTTTTCCTCTCATTTCGGTGACAGAAAGTTCTGGAATCTGAGAGGAGCCACAAATTTCCTTCCACCCAGCGTTCCCCCAAGTCTCCCGATAAAAATGGTACCTCACTTGTGTGGGTAGGCCTAGCGCACACAAAAGGAAATAGCCCAAAACACAACGTGGACACATAAAAATTTTTCACAGAAAACAGAGGTGTTTTTTTGCACAGTGCCTACCTGTGGATTTTGGCCTCTAGCTCTGCCGGCCCCAGGGGGGTCAGAAATGGCCTAAAATAAATTTGCCCCTCCCCCCCCCCCCCCAAACCCCTCCATGGGAGCGACCCTTGCCTACGGGGTCGCTCCCCTTGCGTGACATTGGCGCAAAAAAATAAAAATCCCCGGTTCCTAGTGGTTTCTGCTCCCTTGGGGGCAGGTTGACCGAAAATCGGTGGGTGGGGAGCACAGGGGGGGGGGGGGGGGAGCGCTAGCGCTCCCCCCAGTTCCCAGGTGTAGGACGAGGTGACCTCGTCCAAGGCACCCCGTAACCGGTGCCTTGGACGAGGTCACCTCGTCCAAGGCACTCAAGAGGTTAAGGACTTCTGTCTTTGGGTAGTGGAACAGTGATTTTTTTAGATAGAGAGATTGAGATATTCATTCTCAATTTCACTTTTTTTGTTTTAAATATATGTGTGGGCTGATTCCCTGCCCCTAGTAAAACCACACATTTATAAAACTAAGTGATATATGTTTATATAGAGAGAGAGTGTCTTTCTCGCTCTCATTTTTTTTTTTTATACATGTGGTTTATCTGGTGGCCAATCGCAGCCCCTAGGAAACGGTGCCAGGAAGGCATCGATGGAAAGGAGAGACTCTCCCCTTTCCATCGATGCCTCCGGGGAGAGGACACTTGCCTACTCCTTGATCCTCTGGTGTGGAAAAATGTATGTAGTTTTTGTCTCGCGGTATGCTGATGTCACGGATTGGTGGGGGAAGGGGGAGATGTGGAAGCTATTTTGAGACTCCAGAGGGCATTTAAAAAACAAAACAAAAAAAAATCCTTCCATGCAAAGCACCGGAGGATTTATTTATTTAAAGCCCACGCCGGTGTTGGCCAATGGTCGTGGCCCTCACCAGGGAGGGTGGGTGTGTCTCGCCCGTTGGCTGACACACATACCTAAGGGATTAACAAGCTATTAGTGTAAACTGATAATTCAGACAAGAATGTTGCCACGTTATACAAGACTAATTAACTGGATCCGCTCCCATCTTCATTTACCTAAGAAATCAAGTTAGTTGTGGAGCACCATTTCACCTCTGGTGGAGTTCAGTTAGTTTACTAATATTTCTGATGCAGTTTCTATCCATATCTTGAAATCTCACAGAATAATTTTCTGCAATAGTGTGTGATTTCTGTTGCAAGGCCGTTCTTGGTCAGATAGTAAAGAAACATATGAAAGCCTTTAATGCCATGTCCATGTACCCTTTAAGAAACAGATGATTTAAAAAGTATCTTTCGGCAGAGGTGGTGGGTGGGGTACATAGAAAGGCCTTTCCCTCCAATCATTAAATGAAAGTAATCATGATAAATTGTTTTGTATTAAATGCAGGTATGGCACAGCACTCATGCAAAAAGTTCTTGAGATGTCTGAAGGGATTGATATTGGACCGGTTCCTTCATATGAGCTTGTTCCAGGAACTACAGCAATAAAAAGAACAAGTGCCGCTGGTTCTGGTAAGTATATTTGCCTCTGACGCAGCTTTGAATGGTAAAGTAATTCTTGATCATTTTTATAAAGAAACCTTCTTGCTACTACTTTCCAGTATTAACTTTTTTCTCCAAACTCATTTTCTTATCCGAATTAACATATTTCATAGTTTTAAGTTCCTAAATGTTGAATGTTCCACAACTTTCTTTATGCATCTTAATTATCTTGCTGCTTAATGAGCTTACTGTTTGTGCTCAGAAGAAAGTTGGTTCAGTGTACTAGACAAGATGGTGCATCAACTGCCCATTCCAAGTTGTTAACCAATTTGATTTGCCTTCATTATAATCAGGAATGCTGGTATTAATGTTGGTTTGGAGAATGTACACTGGAGCAGTTCTTCGGAATTATTCTTCAAGAAGCATGAACATTAAATCTGTTCGCTCTAGTTGGGGAACATTTTCAGAGATATGTGTCCTACATGTATGTGCCTAGGCATTTAAAAAGTACTTCAAATCATAACGTCAAGTAACCCCTCATTGTTTATGGATTTTCATTAACCTATAACACTGATAAAATGAGACCTCGCTCCACTAATTCTAAAAATCAAAATCTTTCTGGAAGGCAAATTGCCCTCTCTCTTAAATCTGGGCAGATTTCGCCATTGCGTTAACTCTGACCTAGACTCTTCACTTTTTGGAAAAGACCTGTTTCCAAGCGCCCTGATTTTGCGAAAAGTTAATGAATATGGCTGCTACTCGAGTTGTGCTTCACGTTTCCAGTGATGACCTGCTGCACACATTTCAGATTCGATTTTGCTGCAAATGCAATGCTGCAGATTTATTATACATTCTAGAGATTCTGGATGAGGGACAATCCTGTCTCTAAGTGGTGCTAGGCCTAACATCGACAGTTGACAAAATTGACACTATGCTCACAATGATCCTCTCTCCCGGGAAGGATAGAAGGCAAAATCTTACGTTGAATTCAGTCTTTCATCACATCAAGATAGTATAAATGGACTCCTCCAGTATTCTGTATGTACAGCACTGTACCACAAGGGTCAATTCTTTGCAGTACCCTTTCACCAATACATAAAACCACTAAGCAGGATAAACTCCTTCCCCTTTCCTCTCTAAAATGGCATGCCCAAATAAGAACGTCCTGCCACTACTAAAAAGGTGGACAATCTTGTTCTCTGTTCACTTGCAGCCAGCTGGGAAAAAAAACATCTGTTTATGACTCTCTGACTCTGTACAAATATGGCTGGAAGATATGTCTGTTTAGGATTCCTCACATTACTTTTTCAAATAATGTGTCTTGTAATATCACTGTCCTACCCTCTGACTGCCTTAAATATTCCAAGCCCATCCTCATTTTACTTTTTACCCCAAGACCATTCACATTCCATTACAAAACGCTTCAAGGATGTTTCCTTTTAGACGCTGTCATTTTCCTTCTGAGTTCTTTGCCTCCCTGATGTGGGTTATGTGAGCGCACAGGTCATGCAGTGCAGAAGAGAACCATCTCTAGATGGATGGTTCTCTGCATTAAAATGTGCAACCCGCGGAGGGCTTGCCTAATTCTGCCAAAGCGACTGTTGCAACCAGTGTGTTAGCATGCGGAGTTCCAGTCGGGACATCTGCCAGGCAGCAGCGTGGGTGTCTTTGCACACGTTTACTGGCCCCAGCACCATGCCTCGCCATAGCGGGACTCTGCCGCCACTGCCGTTGTTCCCAAAACGGCGCTCCCAGTCATTAATGTCTCCACAAAATCTACCTGCAGGTAGGACAAAAGTATTCACTTTTCGTACTTCCAAAATTACATAATAAGCATAGTGCGGCACCAGAGGCGGAGAGCTCTCAGCTGGCTGCCTTAGCTGGCAGCCATGGTCCCCTCATCTGCTAAGAAAATGAATCCTTCAGTCCTTCCTTCAGACTTTGGGACAGCAATACAAGCATTAGTGCTGTATCATCTTGTCAGTGGGAATGCAGCACTAGCCAGCCTTTAGGTCCTGGTGTGCTTCCATTGGTCTTCAGTGCTTAAAAAAAAAAAAAAAAAAAAGTCAGGCCACATTACCCCTACTTCACTGGCTACCTTATAATGAACACACAAATGGGATGGGGCACACATCTAGGTCCAGCATGCAAGCTCATAAATATAGATGTAGACAAGTGGAGTATGCAGTTCCTAAATTAATCAAAAAAGGAAACTGAACAGGCAGTAGGTTGGGATGGGTCTGAGCAAGCGGATCTGGGAGGGGGATCTGATTGCTCAGAGGTTAGAGCTCTCACACACCCAGATGGGTGTCATGCTTCATCATTGGGCAAATCCTCGTTGGGCTGGCGCATGATTGCCCAATGGGCCCTTGGAAGGGGCTCTTTGTTGGAGGTATTTTAAAATAAATAAGACGCCATGATGAAGTGTAAGTGCTCTATGTGTAGATTGGTGTAAGTGTAGTCTAAAAATATCTAAGAAAGACCCTGAAATTTTTAATACGTGGGGCCTCTTTTTATAAATAAAAACAAAGGGTGGCTGTGTTGGAGACCATGATCCAGTACAGCTCACAAGGAAGTGAGAATGTCAGACATGTTTTGTGCTATGTGAAGTCCCTGCGGATCAGGGCACTTTATCAGGACCATGTAACCTAAAATACCAATGGGTGGGATTATAGTAGTGGTAATCGGCAGCAATTCCCAATCTCAAAAAGTCATTCTCAAAGTGTAGAGTACACCTTATGATATCTAAAAATCCAACCCAATTTGAGTAAGTAAATTGCCCCCTAGATGGCGACAGAGAGTACGCTAGCTTTCGGAGCGAAAGGTGTCCAGCACACTAGGAAATCTGCGAACGACCCCTCTCTGCCACCAGGTCCACCCCATGCAGTGCCAAACAGTTGAATTTTACACCATTCCACTCCACTCAGTCCCACATGATTTCACTCCACACAGTGTCACACATTTCCGAGCCATACAGTTCCTATCCGCATCTCAAAATCAAACTCCACAACACACTTACAGTTCCATGCCACTCTGCCACACAATGCCGCTCTGCGACACAATACCACTCCACAGAATCACTCAATGCCACTCAGTTCCACTCTACTCAGTGTCACACAGTTCCATGTCACTCTACTCTACCGAATGTCTCTTCATGACACAGTGCCACTCCACAGGATCACACAGTGATACTCCACACCTTTCCAGTCAACCCCTTTCCACTCCACACAATTCCACTCTACTCCACATCACAGAATGCTATGCCACACAGTGCCACTCATGCCACACAGTGCCAAACAGTTCCATTACATAAAATGCCATGCAGTTCCAGTCCACTCCACACAGTGCAACCATGCCACACAGTTCTACATAATTCCACTAACTTCCACTCCACATAGTTCATGCCACACACTGCACTCAGTCCACACCACACAATTCCACTCCACTAAACGCCCCTCCGCTTTACACAGCTTTACTCTGTGCTGCACAGCGCTAATCCACTCCACTCTGCCATGCCACTCTACATGGTGCCATGCCACTCCCACAATGCCACGCCACTCACTGCAGCCCATTCAGTTGTAATTGTTTTTATTTAGCGCTTGCTACCCCTAACGAGATGTTGAAGCACTTGGTGGAATGCCACTCCCCGTGGTTTTAGTCCATGCCACACAGTGCCATGCCATGCGTTGTCACCTGACACCACACATTGCAACACTACCAACTCAGACCAATAGACCTCACATAGGCAAAACCTATTGCCTTGTCAGTGCTTGTAAAGTTTGTGCATTTCGTTTACCTCTGCGTGTTTTTTTGTTGTTTGATTAGCCTTTGGTAACTAGTGTAATCGTACTTATTCTTTTGACTTTCTTATAGCCTTGTTTTTGTCCTCTTTTTCTACATCATCATTTTGTTCAAATAGACTGCATAAAAATTCGATTTGCAATTGTGTGGCCGAAACCTTACCTTTTCTTGTTCTAGGTGTTTATTTCCTGTGTTCTTTTGAAAAGTGCTTCATCGTTTATTATAAAGGTTTATGATTGATTGTTGTAATTAGTTCAATTATTCTTGTATTGTTTTTATCAAATAATTACCTCCTAGTCTGTGCGTGACTAAATACACTTGCAGCTCCCCAGCCTGCCTTATTTGGCATTTCTTGTACTGACCTGCATAATACATTTTGGCCTGGCATTTTAAATTCTGTGTGAAACTTTTCTGGATGCCTTTCTTTTGTTTTAATTAGATGCCTGTATTGTGCCCCCAATATTTTCAAAAATAGGACCTCTCCACGCTCTTTTTTGGCCAGCTATTTGCATTGTTCTTCATCCTGTTTCTCTCTGTACATTCTCCGATTGGATGGAGCATCCTCGGTCAGACCGATCTTTTGAACAGTTTAAAAAACACTCCTTAATCTCCTGTTTTTTTGTTTGGATGTGTGCAGTGCAGTGCAGCTGTGCTTCAAAGCTGCCATTTCCACAGTTCTGTTATTTGATTCAAAGGGACTTTTGCATTCTGCTTCAAGATAATATCCTTTACATGTTTTTATCGTTGAGATGCTGTTTCTTAGCACGCCTTCTTCTACGTTTTCTTCCTTGAACTGTTTCGTAGAGAAAATAACACTCATCTTACTCTCAGTAAGCATTGTGCCTGCAACTGAACAAAAGGGCAAAACTGTAGTATATTTTTCAGACACCCAGTGTGTTACAGATTGGCTCCAGGCCACGATAATCAGTCATAGGTAAAGCCCCTGTAAACTTGTGCCCGTCCATCAGTTCAGTGCATCAGACGCCCTAGCAGCGAAATAGTGATGCGCTTTGCAACCTTTATTCTCCAAATGTTTGGTCGGCAGTGCTCTGGCTTAACTTTTTTTGCCAGCATGTTTTTCCCCATGCTGTAGTGGTGATGACAGTATGCAAGCCTACTGAGCGTGATATGGAGTGCGCACTGATGTATGTCAGCTGAGCCCAGCTCTTCTCAAAGGAGGTTTTCTCAAAAGGTGTCCTTAACTACACTGGGGGTTCCTGCTGCTGTAGGAAGCTGGCCTGGTGTGTGGTGAGCACCTATGGCGTTATCGCCACAATCCAGGTAGCCCCTATTAGTGAAGTGTAGGCAGTGTCTACGAAGCCAGAGCTCTCTAGAAGTAGATGTGGATGAGCAGCCAAGACTTATCGAGGAGACATGCAAAGCTTATGCAAAACCACTATAGTCGCACAGCACTATCACACATGAAAGAACCACACAGTGTTAATCAAATGAAAGTACTTTATTATAGTAACACAAATATTAGAATACTGAATAGGCAATCCCCCAACTGTAAGTAAACACACTATTGTATATACATTAGCAATCAGTAAAGAGCATAGAAAGCAATAAACATTGGCAAAAGTATAGGTAAATAATTCAGGCCCTTTGGGAGGGCCAAACCATATACTAAAAAGTAGAATGTGAAAGAAAGTCCCTCACCAGAGGAAGTGAAATCAGTAGAAGGGAGCTGGAGGAACTAGAAACCCCAAGAGGTGAGTACCAGAGTGTCCTTCAGCGACCAGGGGAGTTGAGGTAAGTACCTGGTTTTCCCCAAAACCAACAGGAGGACTTTGGAAAATGAATATGTAAGACCCAGCCAAGACTAGAAGAACCCGAGGGTGGATCCTGACAGAAGGAGACCTGCAACAGAAGGGGACCAAGTCCAGTCTGTGATGGAGTGTCTAGTTGTGGCAGGAGCCACTACCCACCTTTCTGCGGATGCAGGAACCGGTTAATGCTGGACGAAGAAGGTCAGCAGTGCAGCACAGGGAATGACATTTTTTTCCAGAAGTGATGCGAGTGATGTCCCACGTCAACGGTCGCGATGCAGTCGGTTAGTGGTGCTGGAACACCACCAACAAGCCTTGGCAAATGTAAGAGATGGAGAAGAAGGTTTGCAAGGCTGAAGAGGACCAGCAAGGTCCAGGGGACTTGACCCAAGGACGTGAGTCCGGGGTGACCCTCAGCAGCTGGGAGAGACCCAAGAAGAGGAGGCAGCCCCCACAGGCAACCCACTGACAGCAGGCACAGGAGTCGCAGTGAGGCCCACTCAGCACACATGAAGACGAGTCCCACTTTGCTTTACCAGCAGGCAGGAGACGCTGCTTTGCAGGAAGGAGTGCTGGGGGCCGAGCTATGAGGATTCTGAAGATCCTTTGGAGGAGGAACAAACAAGCCTTGGTAGCTGCAAGAGTCATTGCACAGGGGTACTGCCCTGTAAGGGGAGGCAAGGGCTTACCATCTCCCAAGGTGGACAGCTGCTAGAGAGGACCAAGGGAACCACCTGTGATGCGGGATCCACGCAATTCAGGAGGAGAGCAGATCCATGCAGCCGATTGTCATTGCAGTTGGTGCCTTAAGATGCAGGGGAGTGACTCCTTCACTCTAAGGGAGATTACTTCTTACTTCGTGTGCGGGCTGAAGACTCTCAGCCCTCGGAGGATGCTCAGCCCGGGAAATGTTGCAGTTGCTGGAAGGAGCCATAGAAACCAAGTTGCAGAGCGGAGTTGTCGCTGTAGTTTCAAATTGTCAGTTCCTGGAGGGTCCCTTTGCAGTCCCACTGGCCAGAAGATGAAGTAAACTATGCACAGAGCCCTGCTGGTATCTTGCGCATCGAATCTGAGGACCCACCCAAGTGGGAGTACCTGGAAGGAGGATTGGTCACCTAGCAGGGTGACCACCTATCAAGAGGGAGCTGTGACGTCACCTTTCTGACCTGGCCACTCAGATGGTCCCAGGGGCTGCTGCCCACCTTGGATTCAAAAAGGCAGAATCAAGTGGCCACCTGGAGGAGCTCTGGGCATCACACATTGGGTGGTGATGGACAAGGGAGTGGTCACTCCCCTTTCCTTTGTCCAGTTTACTGCCAGAGCAGGGACTGGGTGTCCCCTGACTGGTGCACACCAGTTTTGACCTTCAAAATTCCCAGTGCCTTGGGAAGGCTACTTCTCCCAAGCAATGTAACACCGATCTCCAAGGGAGATGGTGTTACCACTCCCTCCCACAGGAAATTCTTTGTTCTAACTTCCTCTGCCTGAGCTGGTCAAGCAGAGGGAGGGCAGAAACCCTCCTGTTTACCGGAAAACAGCGCGGGCTGACCGGAAAACCCCAAAAGACTAGTAGGAGCACTACCGGGAGTCCTTTAAGGAGCCACCAGAGTGCATGGAATCATACAGCCAATAATGGCAACAGTATTTGTGTTTGATTCCAACATGTTTGATCGCAAACATGTCCAGGTTCTGGGTTACCATTATGTAGCTGGACACAGGTCACATGGGTAAAATGGCTTCCTCGCACCTACGAAGTCCAGTGTAATGGAGCTGGAGTTCATAGGGTCACCTTTGCTCATGCTGGAGTGCCCTCACACACAGGTATCTGCACCTTGCCCTCTGGGCTAGGAGGGCCTACCATAGGGGTGACTTGCAGTGACCTGTAGTGAAAGGGTGCATGCATCTTATCACGCAGGTTACAATGGCAGGCCTGCAGACGCATTTTGCATGGGCTCCCATGGGTGGCAAAATACATGCTGCAGCCCATGGGGAGCCCCTGTTGCCCCACTGCCCTGCATACCTAAGTACCATATACTAGGGAGTTATACGTGGGGCACCAGTATGCCAATTGTGGGGTGTGCAAAGTCGTGAGCAACCAAATTTAGAGGGAGAAAGCGTAATCACTGGGGTCCCGGTTAGCAGGATATCAGTGAAAACATCAAAGGATACTGGCAGCAGGCATAAAGTAGGGGTAACCATGCAAAAAAGAGGATCCTTCCCTACAGCTGCCTCCACTTAACAGGATATGAGACAACTGTGTTTGCTTTGATCATAGTTCAGGCATACAGACTTTTTCCCCACTGGCCTTCTCCTGTAAATTATGTTACAGACTTCTATAACTAAGGTGGTTATAAGGACCCTGGTGGTCGGTGATAATGTGGCGGTAGTACCGCCAGCAGGCTGGCGGTACATACCGCCACAATATGAAATTGGCAGGTTGGCTGAAGCCAACCCGCCAATATACCACACCTACCGCCATGGCGGTAGCAGCTACCGGCCCGGAGATAAGAATCTCCAGCCCGGCGGCCGCTAATGTGCTGCCAGCTGCATTTTGACCCTGCCTACTGCCATGATTTTCGTGGCTTTAGTAACTCCACGAAAACCATGGCTGTAGGCCCTACCAGTGACAGGTAATTATTTCCCTGTCAGTGATAGGAGGCCCACTCACCCCTAACACTCCCCAGGCACGCACACTCGCATACACACACTCACTCATGCAGGCATCCATTCATTCACACATCCGTACCACATTCACACTGACAAGTATTCACATTTCTATTCATACACGCATTCTCACACATGCATACGCGCCCAAACACTACACACACATTTGCATTCACGCACACACTCACACCCCCCTCCCCCCACACTGACTTTCTTTCTTTCTTTCTTTCTTTCTTTCTTTCTTTCTTTCTTTCTTTCTTTCTTTCTTTCTTTCTTTCTTTCTTTCTTTCTTTCTTTCTTTCTTTCTTTCTTTCTTTCTTTCTTTCTCTTTCCCCCCCCCCCCCCCCCCCCCCCTTCCTGGAAACCCAACTTACCTGCATCCAGGGCGCCGTTACCGCCAGAAGCGCCTGCCAGCAGCACATAGCCCGGCCGTATTATTTTTCATAATACGGCTGGCGGCGGTCTACTGGCGTGGTGCTGCTGCTTCTAGCAGCGCCACCTTAACACCATCCGCCAGTATGGCCACAGCCCGATTTCCGCCCTTCTTGTGGCGGAAATCCAGCTGTAGTCTTTGAGAAAGTAGCCTCTTTCTAGCCTTGTTACCCCCACTTTTGGCCTGTTTGTGAGTATATGTCAGGGTGTTTTCACTGTCTCACTGTGATCCTGCTAGCCAGTGCTCATAGTGAAAACCCTATGTTTTCAGTATGTTTGTGTCACTGGAACCCTGCTAGCCAGGACCCCAGTGCCCATAAGTTTGTGACCTATATGTATGTGTTCCCTGTGTGATGCATAACCAGAACCTCAGTGGTTATGCTCTCTCTGCTTTCCAAATTGTCACTAACAGGCTAGTGACCAATTTCACCAATTCACATTGTCATACTGGAACACCCTTATAATTCCCTAGTATATGGTACTGAGGTACCCAGGGTATTGGGGTTCCAGGAGATCCCTATGGGCTGCAGCATTTCTTTTGCCACCCATAGGGAGCTCTGACAATTCTTACACAGGCCTGCCACTGCAGCCTGAGTGAAATAACGTCCACGTTATTTCACAGCCATTTACCACTGCACTTAAGTAACTTATAAGTCACCTATATGTCTAACCTTCACCTGGTGAAGGTTGGGTGCAAAGTTACTTAGTGTGTGGGCACATTGGCACTAGCCAAGGTGCCCCCACATCGTTCAGGGCAAATTCCCCAGACTTTGTGAGTGCGGGGACACCATTTCACGCATGCACTATACATAGGTCACTACCTATGTATAGCGTCACAATGGTAACTCTGAACATGGCCATGTAACATGTCTATGATCATGGAATTGTCACCCCAATGCCATTCTGGCATTGGGGAGACAATTCCATGATCCCCCGAGTCTCTAGCACAGACCCGGGTACTGCCAACCTGCCTTTCCCGGGGTTTCACTGCAGCTGCTGCTGCCAACCCCTCAGACCGGTTTCTGCCCTCTTGGGGTCCAGCCAGGGTTTGACCCAGGAAGGTAGAACAAAGGACTTGTTAAGGGTGTTACGCCCTCTCCCTTTGGAAAAAGGTGTCGGGGCTGGGAAGGAGTAGCCTCCCCCAGCCTCTGGAAATGCTGTGATGGGCAGAGATGGTGTCCATCTCTGCATAAGCCAGTCTACACCAGTTCAGGGATCCCCCAGCCCTGCTCTGGTGCGAAACTGGACAAAGGAAAGGGGAGTGACCACTCCCCTGACCTGCACCTCCCAGGGGAGGTGCCCAGAGCTCCTCCAGTGTGCTCCAGACCTCTGCCATCTTGGAAACAGAGGTGTTGCTGGCACACTGGACTGCTCGGAGTGGCCAGTGCCAGCAGGTGACGTCAGAGACTCCTGATAGGCTCATACCTGTGTTACTAGCCTATCCTCCTTCCTAGGTAGCCAAACCTCCTTTTCTGACTATTTAGGGTCTCTGCTTTGGGGAATTCTTGAGATACCGAATGCAAGAGCTCACCAGAGTTCCTCTGCATCTCCCTCTTCACCTTCTGCCAAAGGATCGACCGCTGACTGCTCAGGACGCCTGCAAAACCTCAACAAAGTAGCAAAGACGACTACTGTAACCTTGTATTGCTTCATCCTGCCGGCTTTCTCGCCTGTTTCCTGGTGGTGCATGCTCTGGGGGTAGCCTGCCTCCTTCTTGCACCAGGAGCTCTGAAGAAATCTCCTGTGGGTCGATGGAATCTTCCCCCTGCAACCGCAGGCAACAAAAGACTGCATCACCGGTCCTCTGGGTCCCCTCTCAGCACGACGAGCGGTGTCCCTGGAACTCATCAACTCTGCCCAAGTGACTCCCACAGTCCAGTGACTCTTCAGTCCAAGTTTGGTGGAGGTAAGTCCTTGCCTCCCCACGCTAGACTGCATTGCTGGGTACCACGTCATTTGCAGCTGCTCCGGCTCCTGTGCACTCTTCCAGGATTTCCTTCGTGCACAGTCACGCCTGGGCCCCCGAGACTCTTACCTGCAGTGCACAACCTTCTGAGTTGTCATCCGGCATCGTGGGACTCCCTTTTGTGACTTCGGGTGGACTCCGGTTCACTCCTCTTCCAAGTGCCTGTTCCCGTACTTCTGCGGGTGCTGCCTGCTTCTGTGAGGGCTCCCTGACTTGCTGGGCGCCCCCTCTGTCTCCTCATCCAAGTGGCGACATCCTGGTCCCTCCTGGGCCACAGCAGCATCCAAAAACCCTAACCGCGACCCTTTGCAGCTAGCAAGGCTTGTTTGCGGTCTTTCTGCGTGGGAACACCTCTGCAAGCTTCTTCACGACGTGGGACATCCATCCTCCAAAGGGGAAGTTCCTAGTCCTCTTCGTTCTTGCTGAAACCAAAGCTTCTTCCATCCAGTGACAGCTTCTTTGCACCCTCAGCTGGCATTTCCTGGGCATCTGCCCACTCTCGACATTGTCGCAACTCTTGGACTTGGTCCCCTTGTTTCACTGGTACTCCGGTCCGGAAATCCACTGTTGTTGCTTTGCTGGTGTTGGTCTTCCTTGCAGAAACCGCCTATCACAACTTCTGTGCTCTCTGGGGGTTATAGGTGCACTTTACACCTACTTTTCAAGGTCTTGGGGTGGGCTATTTTTCTAACCCTCACTGTTTTCTTACAGTCCCAGCGACCCTCTACAAGGTCACATAGGTTTGGGGTCCATTCGTGGTTCGCATTCCACTTTTGGAGTATATGGGTTGTGTTGCCCCTATACCTATGTGCTCCTATTGCAATCTACTATAACTTTACATTGCTTGCATTACTTCCTGTTGCTATTACTCTTTTGTATTTATAAAAGGGCTCGGAGCCCTATCAACTTCACATCAGTGTTTTTTATTGGTTGGTGGGCTTCCCTAACAAAATCTGCTTGCTTTCATTAGTCGAAGGCACGCATATGGCATGCCTTTTCCAGTGGCTAGTCCTCCTCCAGCGCAGCGACCAAGTACAGAAAACATGCGAGGCTCGCTGTTTTCCATTGGGCTCGTGGACTTTTTTTTCTCTAATTTACGAGCCCGATCTCGCTTGGCAGAAGTCGAGCGCTTTACATACTTGTTTTCACTTTTTCGGGTTATGTACCTAAATGCACTTTTGCACGATAGGTGAAAAGTCGGGTTAGGAGTTTACAACGCAATCAGCTCTAACATGAGCAAACGCGAGACCCGATGCATTGTAAATGCTTGTTGGTATTGTGTACATATATTTGGCATCCTCATACTGAGGGTACTCACTGAGATACTTTTGGCATATTGTCATAAAAATAAAGTACCTTTATTTTTAGTACTTCTGTGTATTGTTTTCTTATGATATTGTGCATATGACACCAGTGGTATAGTAGGAGCTTTGCATGTCTCCTAGTTCAGCCTAAGCTGCTCTGCTATAACTACCTTCTATCAGCCTAAGCTGCTAGAAACACCTCTTCTACACTAATAAGGGATAACTGGACCTGGCACAGAGTGTAAGTACCCCTTGTTACCCACTACAAGCCAGGCCAGCCTCCTACATGGTCATAATTTGGCAGACGGGTGTTGGCAACGGTCTGTTGGCGGTCATCGCTGCAGCAGTATGCGGCACTTATCGCCAATGTTGTAATGTGCCCCTAAGTCTGGCGTGTGTCCTCCAGTGTGCTGTACATGGAAGCTGTAGAAGAAAACCTGGATGTCAGTTTGAGACACCTTGTGCTTTACTGCACCAGCCATAGGCTTTAATGCAGGCTACCCTATGGGGCGGTATGAGATCAGGTGATGGCTGCTGCCATGCAGTGCTCAAGCTAACTTGCCTCTCTTCTGGCAGAGCAAGGCACCACCACCACCACCAAAGAACAATGGCCAAAATGCATTTTGGTTGGAGGAAAATGTTAAACATTGGTTGGCTCTGGCTTCCCGTTTGTTTCTTCAGATTTGGATAAATGTAGGTCCCCTTCAGACAGTTTTTCATGTAGGTTTTAGTTTACCACTCTTCATTACACCGCTGGGATAAGTGTTTCCTAGAACAGAAATGTTTCTTGCAGTTGTGCTTAATGTTTATATTACAGGTGCCCAACATAGGTCCAACAGGGCAAGATTAGTGTTTGATTTTCAGTTTTCACAACCAATATATTTACATTAAATTAATCTAAATGGTAACAAATGTTGAAACAGCCAAAGGTCAATCAAGCAATAGCTTACTGACTTCTTGAATTTTTTCTTGGGCTTTGTTATATGACATTGGTTAAATTGTGGGGCAGAATAAAATTCAGGATGCCATTGATCCGAGTTGAAAGGAAGTTCTGGTGATATATCTGATCTGAGTGTTGTATCCTCTGTACAAGTTTACAAACTGAATCACTGTGTTTTTTCCTAACCCCTATACTTTACTTAATACCGGGAAGTGGATTGAAAATCTTCCATTAACTTTTGTGGCAAATCCACTTTCAAATGTCAGCTCTGAAGGCGTCATTTGCAAGGAGTTGTAGCCACAGGCACACTCTTAGCAAAGGCTTTCTCTTTGGGTTCTTTGCTCCATTGGACTGTCCAGACATACAGGAAGACAAGCAGGTCTCAGTCAGGATAGCCCCCTTTAGCTATCTCAGATTTTGTTTTCAGATCGTTTTGCTTATCTTGCTGCAATGCTTCAGAGGTGCTGAATTACCTAATTTAGCAGAAACAGCTAATTCTTAAATATTATTTTTTTGCCCACAATTTAAGAACGTGGTCCCTGAAAGACTACACTGTGCAATCTTTGATGGTTCAGATAAGAACGTTGCCATTGTATATACCTTAAGAAATTTGACAGTTTGAAAGGAAATGGCTCTGATTTAATCGTTTCTCACTAAACACATGAATTTCTCGTCAGCAATGATTATTTTAGTCTGATTGAGGGATCCTAATTAAATACTCTAACCACTACCTCAACGAGCTTTTGATTATCTAATCCAGCCACAAAAAACATTTTCGTTTCAGAACGAAGTTAATTGATTACTTAATTTACACCCACCACCACACTGCCAAGTGAAATATCCAGGTGTTCAGTGGAAAACTACATGGATCCTAGAAATAGGATGCTGCATGGAATATGTGAAAGATACAGATGTGTCAAAATAGACTGTTTCCAGAGAAGATACATTTTGGCCAATTGCGCTTAATTCTCATCTCACGGGACGGTTATTATGGTTAAAATCGGATTCAAGAGTTAAGTGGGGCAAACAAAAGTATTTATATGTATCTATTTGGTGTTTTTTCAAGCAATTTATATTTAATAACAAGGTACTACCAATAATTGCTAGTTCATACCACCATTGCAACTGTATTTGTAGGCTGTTGAGTGCAAAGATATATACCTTGAGCTTAAAGTTTGACTGTAGTTACCCCATTTAGGTTTTAATCCCATTTAGATCACTTTACATTCTGGAAATGCTAGCTGGTAATGAGTATGTGCAGATGAACCAGTAATCTTAAATGCATGGTCCTTTGGAGACTAATTAAAAACTAAATATACGTTAAATGGGATTTGAGCATTTGTATGTGAGATTTTTGTCATGGAATAGATGATCAGCCATAGTATTTGATAACACTTTGGAAGCAAAGGAGCGATTGAAGTATTATAATGCAGATTCAGTTTTCTTAGAAGGTTGCCTGAAATATTTACATATTTAATTATGGTGTAACTTTGAGTGTCTTATTATTTTGTTGAGTGAGTGACATTCTTCATTTTCTAGGAAAGACCAGGAGAACCACAATGCCAAATTTAAGAGGATTGGACTATACAACTGGATTTAGTGATTATAAACTGAATTTAGCGACTCGATGAACGAAACAATATTTGAGAACAAGAAACACATGGACCAAAATAATTTAAATATTATTCATTATTGTTTTTGGAAAATGTTATTTAAAGGATATTGGTGAATTGTGGCTATGGTACAACATGGCACATCTTTCAGAAAGAAAGTCTGGAGCACATTCCTTTGTGGTGCTGATACTATTATTTATAGAGTTATTTGTCTTGAAATAAAGATATTTTTCTACATACAAAGATGGGGTCTGTATATTCCGTTCTTTCTGAACCTGGGGTGTCTAATCGCAAAATTTCACGTGTGTGTGTGTGTGTGTGCTTCCATGATTGACCATTTAAGACTAAAGTATGAAAGTAGCAACACGAAAGTATGATGGACGGAGTGTTGAAACTTTTTAAACACTCGCCCTCCGTCACAGATCTGGGTTAGATCCATCTTTCTTTCTCACCATGCCACCCCTGTTTGGACCCAGCCATATGCAAATCAGTCTTGACCCTGTTTCCCATGGGAACAGTCCAGCTCGAACTGCCAGGCCAGGTCCTCCCTGGACCAGAAACAGGCATCCTAGGACCGGTTTCAGGGTATCACCCTTCATCAGCTAGGCTAGCTGGAATCCAGTGGCACAATGAGCAAGGGACCCACGTCTGGGCATACCCTTCCCACTTAGGGCAACTTCAGCAACACAAAAGGATGATGGACGGAGTGTTGAAATTTTTCAAACACTCAACCCCAATCACAGATCTAGGTTAAATCCATCTTTCTTTTGCTCATCTTGCCACCCCTGTTTGGACCCAGCCATATGCAAATCAGTCTTGACCCTGTTCCCCATGGGAACAGTCCAGCCCGAACTGCCTGGCCAGGTCCACCCTGGACCAAAAACAAGAATCTTAGGACCGGTTTCAGGGTATCACCCTTCATCAGCTAGGCTAGCTTGAATCAAGTGACGCCATGAGCAAGGGACCCAAGTCTGGGCATACCCTTCCCAGATGAGCAAAGGAATGATGGATTAAACCCAGATCTGTGACTAGGGGTGAGTGTCCGCATTGTTCAGCACTCCGTCCATCATCCTTTTGTGTTGCTAAAGTATGAAAGTAAGCAGCTTTATTTTGTCACTGGATTTTTGACACTTGGACCCGTGAAATGCATTGGTAAATGACGTATTTTTCATCTGACTGATTCAGGAATTGTAAAAAATATTCCATTGAGTACACCTTTTAATCAAAGCAGCCTTTGCGTACAGGTTGAGAAGATGGCAATACAAATTTCATTATTTTGTTTGTATGTGTAGGAAAATGGCTACCTGTTACAGTTACCCCCGACTTTTTGCCTGATATTGATGCTGACTTGACTGTGAAGTGTGCTTGGGACCCTGCTAACCAGGCCCCAGCACCAGTGTTCTTTCACAAAAAATGTACCATTGTTTCCACAATTGGCACACCGATAAGTCCCTTGTAAAGGGTACCAGTGGTACCAGGGGCCCTGTGACCAGGGAGAAGGTCTCTAAGTGCTGCAGCATGTGTTTTGCCACCCTTAGGGACCCCCTCACCTAACACATGCGCACTGCCATTGTAGAGTGTGTGTTGGTGGGGATAAAAAGGCAAAGTCGACATGGCATCCCCCTCAGGATGCCATGCCCACAAAATACTGCCTGTGGCAAAGGTAAGTCACCCCTCTAGCAGGCCTTACAGCCCTAAGGCAGGGTGCACTATATCACAGGTGAGGGCATAGCTGCATGAGCAATATGCCCCTATAGTGCCTAAGTCTGTTCTTAGACATTGTAAGTACAGTGTGGCCACATTAAGAATATGGTCTGGGGGTTTGTCAAAAACGAACTCCACAGCTTCATAATGGCTACACTGAATACTGGGAAGTTTGGTATCAAACTTCTCAGAATAATAAACCCACACTGATGCCAGTGTTGGATTTATTAAAAATGTACACAGAGGGCATCTTAGAGATGCCCCCTGTATTTTACCCAATCCTTCAGTGCAGGACTGACTGGTCTGTGCCAGCCTGCTGCTGTGAGATGAGTTTATGACCCCCTGGGGTGAGGGCCTTTGTGCCCTCTGAGGCCAGAAACAAAGCCTGCTCTGAGTGGAGGTGCTTCACACCTCCCCTCTGCAGGAACTGTAACACCTAGCAGTGAGCCTCAAAGGCTCAGGCTTTGTGTTACAATGCCCCAGGGCACTCCAGCCAGTGGAGATGCCTGCCCCCTGGACACAGCCCCCACATTTTGGTAGCAAGTCCAGAGGAGCTAATGAGAAAAACAGGGAGTCACCCACCAGTCAGGACAGCTCCTAAGGTGTCCTGAGCTGAGGTGACCCCAGCCTTTAGAAATCCTCCATCTTGATTTTTTAGGATTCCCCCAATAGGAATAGGGATGTGCCCCCTCCCCTCAGGGAGGGGGCACAAGGAGGGTGTAGCCACCCTCAAGGACAGTAGCCATTGGTTACTTCTCCCCAGACCTAAACAACCCCCTAAATTGAGTATTTAGGGGCGATCCTGAACCCAGGAAATCAGATTCCTGCATTCTGAAGAAAGGACTCCTGACCTACAAGCCCAGCAGAGAAGACGGAAAACAACAACTGGTTTGGCCCCAGCCCTACCGGCCTATCTCCTGACTCGAAAACCTGCAACTAGCAAGGCATCCAACAGGGACCAGTGACCTCTGAAGCCTCAGAGGACTGCTCTGGACTAAAGGACCAAGAAACTCCAGTGAGCAGCGGCTCTGCTCAATTTCAACAACAACTTTGCAACTTCAAAGAACTTCACACTTCCCGCCAGAAGCGTGAGACTTCACACTCTGCACCTGACACTCCCGGCGCGAGATTCAGAGAACCAACACCACAGGAAGGACGACTGGCGACTGCGACCCCGTGAGTAGCCCGAGACGATCACCCTGGACCCCCACAGCGGTGCCTGCAGAGAGAATCCAGAGGCTCCCCCCTGACCACGACTGCCTATAACAAGGGGCCCGACGCCTGGACCAAGCACTGCACTCGCAGCCCCCAGGACCTGATGGAACTGAACCTCAGTGCAGGAGTGACCCCCAGGCGACCCTCTGCCTAGCCCAGGCGGTGGCTGACCCAAGAGCCCCCCCCCCCCCTTTAACCTGCCTGCACCGCTAGAGTGACACCCGGGGCCCTCCATTATTTCCTATACAAAACCTGATGCCTGCTTTTCACACTGTACCCGGCCACACCTGTGCCGCTGAGGGTGTGTTTTGTGTGCCTACTAGTGTCTCCCCCTCCCCCATGCTCTACAAAAAAAATCCTAGTCTGCCCCGCAAGGACGCGGGTACTTACCTGCTGGCAGACTGGAACTGGAGCACCCCTGTTCTCCGTAGGCGCCTATGTGTTTTGGGCACCTCTTTGACCTCTGCACCTGACTGGCCCTGAGCTGCTGATGTGGTAACTTTGGGGTTGCCTTGAACCCCCAACGGTGAGCTGCCTATGCCCAGGAACTGAGACTTGTAAGCGTCTTACTTGCCTCACAATCTAACCAATACTCAACTCCCCCAGGAACTGTTGATTTTTGCCCTGTCTTCTTTTAAAATAGCTTATTGCCGTTTTAACAAAAACTGTATATTTTATTGCTCTAATTCAAAGTTCCTAACTTTCCTGTGTGGAATACCTTGCATTTTATGTATTTACTTCAAATCTTGAACTTGTGGTTCTAAAAATAAATTAAGAAAATATATTTTTCTATATAAAAACCTATTGGCCTGGAGTTAAGGCTTTGAGTGTGTGTTCCTCATTTATTTGCCTGTGTGTGTACAACAAATGCTTAACACTACCCTCTGTTAAGCCCACTGCTCGACCACACTACTACAAAATAGAGCATTAGAATTGTCTAATTTTGCCACTCTTACCTCTAGGGGAACCCTTTGACTCTGTGCACACTATTTCTTACTTTGAAATGTTATATACAGAGCCAACTTCCTACAGCATGTATCTATCATTCATCCAGATCCTATTTACAAGGCCTGCAGAGCATTGACTCCCTGTGAAATGTCCTTGTCAACTTGAAAGCCAAACTTTCTGGTGGAAGTGCTAAAACTACTTAAGGGTTTGATATTTTTTGGGGGCGTTGAGGGTGAGTTAAACCTCCTGTAATTTTCATAAAACATTGTTATCCTTCAAACAGATCCTTTGATTCCAGAGGCTTCAACAGTTACATTTGAACCAAAACATTGTTTGACAAATATCCAAAACACCCTCAACCTGACGAAATGCTTCCCTGGGAAAGGAAACTACAGGCTGTTAGCCTTTGAAACAGATTTTCTTTATCAAGGAAGAAAATCATTTGAGAATTTCAGACAGTTTGTCTTGAATAGCATGTTAGATGTTAGCAAATCCTGTTGCTCCTGATGTGAACCTGCCTATTTAGTGTTTTCTGGGGTATGAGTGATTGGTTATAACAACACGTAAATGGGAAGCATGTGTACTTGAAGGTACTCCCCTTTTGTTTCTGTAAGCGCAAGCCTGCCTGTAAGTGGATTGGGCAGGAACCTTTTCTGACCTGCTGGTCAGACCTCTGCACTACCCTGTTGAACGCCCCTCACTTCAGAGTAATCAGGTACAGAGACAGGGTACTTCCATTCTCTCAACCATCCCCCTATTGCCACTGCAGAGAGAACTAACTTCTATTGTGTGGGCAGCCTGTCTGCTAAAATGCTTTTGGACCTATGTCACCAATTGGGAGTTGTTGGAAATTGGCAGTGCCCAGAGCAAGCAGTGGAAATTTGGCCTGTCACCCTCCCAGTCGTTGGCTTCACGAGAAACATTACTCCTTATTCCCTCATTAGTGCAAAGCTGTCATCTTGCGTTCAGTGCCTCTGCGATCACTACTCTAGGCAGGATATCTTCCCACTGTTTTTTTTTCTTCCAGAATTGGGTATTTCCATGAAACGTATTCACAAGTCACAGCCGAAACATAGCCAGTGTCATCATATAGTTCAAAAGTGAAATGGCATACAGACCATATTGACCATCCTCAAGGGAAAAAAAACACTGACTTTCACAGTATTTTCCTTCTTCCACGCTGCCAAGTCCTGAATGAAAAATTTGCTGTTTGAAAAATTAGAAACGGGTAACATTATTGTTTCACATACATTTAAAGTTTCCTTACTCAGTATTACATGCACCAACTTTAGTGATAATTTTAGCCAAAAAGTTATTAGCCTTGCTTAAAACGGACATGTAAAAAGAATATGCAGCTCATCGTTAACATTAGTTCATAACGCAGCTGAAGTTTATGAAATTTGCAAATGACAATCTTGACAGGAAGTGGACCACTGGTACAATACCTAAACACAATTTCATGTAAAGATTTCTCAGAGGAGAAGTCATCTGATCCAGGTATTTGGCTCCATTTCTAATAGTGTTATAATGGGTGTTGGAATGGGCCCTTTTTGCCGGGTTATCTCCAGACCTTTTGCCTCTGACGACCTGTTTTTCACTGTGTGTTGCATTTCATTTTTGCTAATTTTAGGACTCTGGGCACTTTACAACTGCTGACCCAGTGCTAAAGTGCAAGTGCTCCCTGAGTAAATTGTATTGGTGATTGGTTTATCTATGATTGGCATATCTGTAAGTCCCTAGTAAAGTGCACTAGGTGTGCCCAGGACTTGTAAATCAAATGCTACTAGTGGTCCTGCAGCACTGATTGTGCCACCTGCAGGCGTAGCCCTGTAATCCTGTCTAAGACCTGGTACTGCAGTGTCTGTGTGTGCAGTTTTAGGCTGCCATTTTGACCTTGCATGTGCACCTACTTGCCAGGCCCAAGCCTTCCCTTTTACTGCATGTTAGTCACCCCCTAAAGTATGCCCAGGGCAGCCGTTCCATGGGCATGGTGTGGTGTATTTAAAAATTAGGACGTGTACTGGTGTGTTTCACATGTCCTGATAGTGAATTACTGCTAAATTCGGTTTCCACTATTGCAAGGCCTATCTCTCCTATATGGTAACGTGGGGATTGTCTTGAAATATCTTTCAAGTGTAATTTCCCATTGGGAGTAGGTAGAGATATGGTCTCTAATGTCACAATTTAAAAATACATATTTTGGTGAAGTTCGTGTTTAGGTTGTAAGTTTGAAAATGCCCCTTTTAGAAAGTGGGCATTGCTTCACCATTTTGTGCCTCTGCCTGTCTGTAGAATTCACATCTAGGTCAGGATGCATTCACCCTAAACAGTCACACAAATGGGGCTGAGGTGTGCGCTGCATATCCTGATGGCCCATCATCAGACTGATGGGTCTTCCTGAGCTAGAGTGGTGGGAGGAGCTGACAGTTGCCCCTGAGTAGGGCTGTGTCTGTCCTTACACAAAGCAGTCTACACCCCCCTGGAGTGTCTGGGGCCAGAGCTGGAAAGGCAGGGTCTTGTGCACTACAAAGACTTCGCTTTGAAGTTTGCCTACTTCAAAGACAGAAATGTGCATAAGTACTGGATCTCTGACACCACATAGAACACTTCTGGACTGAGGACATTCTGTCAGTAAGAGGAGCTGGGTGCTGTAGGAGGGACTGACACTTTTCCTGTTGCTTTGTTGTGCTGGCCTGCTGCTTCTGTGCTGGGCGTGAAAGGACTGGACTTTGCCCTCTACATCCTGCTTTCCAAGTTTCTCCGGGGGCTTCATTTGAGATTGCCTCTTGTCAAGAAGTCTCAGGGACATCAGACTTCATCTGCCAGCACCTGGGCTCCTTTGTTGAGTGCCCTCTCTTGTCAAGTAGTGCTAAATTCAGTTTGGGCCCTTAAGAGGTTTTTGGTGCTACAAGAATATAATCCAAGGATTGACTACGTGTCATTCCAAACCGACGCATCCATGTAAGGATTCGACGCATCGCTTACATGATCGGGGTGATGGTTAGCAGGACTACATTTTGGAGTAACGCCTTAGAATCAAATTAATGTGCCAACTGCATGGCACAGCGGAAAAGCTTGGATGATTTATTGGGTGGTTAACTGCTCCCATCAGTGAAAAATGTTATTTCCTTGACATTTAGGTTACGCCTTTTCTTTCTGCATTGTAATTCAGAAGTAGACAGCCGCATTTGAAGACTAGTTCCTGTCCTGACAGTTAAAGCTGCATTGTATGCATATAACAAAAGGAACTGGGATGACATTTTTCAAGGGTAATCACCACTTATACACCTAACTGCTGCATCGGAATCACTAATTAGGTTAAGGAAATAAATAAAGAGGCTACAGACATCCTGTCTCGCACGTATATATTGTACTAGAAAAAGAAAGAAGCTCTACTCATTCTGATTCAGTAAACTGTGGCACCTATTAGCAGTGAGACAAGTAATGTAAATTAAACAAAACATGCATTCACTGTGGTGGGCTCCACTAATACAATATTTTACCATATTAAAGCATCTATGATTTTCGCCTCCATGACTTGTCTCACTGATGTTCTAATTACAATGTCCTTAAGGTCCCCTTACTCTGCCACATTCCAAGGCTCGGACAAACCAAGTGATGGATGGAAAGCTTAAATGAATGTCAGCCATTGGCATTTGTTCAAGGCCACCTACCAGTCCATCACTTATCTCCCACTGTGGACCTGCCATATGTAAGTTAGTTTTGGTCTAAATCCATTAGGAACAGTCCAGTTCAAACTACCATGACCGGTTCCTCCAGCCAGGATAACAAGCAACCCCAAACTCATTTCAACCCATTTCATTCTTGTAACTTCATGTGGCACATTGAGCACTGGGACCCACGTCGAATGTATTTACATTGTTACATATATAAAGGCATTAAACGCAAAGGAGGTGAACTATCTTTTTTTTCTCCTAATGTCACACTGACCCTGTGTCTGGTTTGGTAGTGGCTGAGAGGGACGGAGGGGCATATTGCTATTCTGATGTTATGACAGTTTATTGGACTATTCTCATAACCTGAGAGTACAGTGAAAGCCCTTTGAGTAGGACTATTGATACAGCAAGTGTATTGGAAGTCAAAACATTGACTCTAGATAGGAGGACCGTATTTGAAGGTGGACGGAAAGAGTTCAAACTTGTTTGGGGTTGATTGAGTAACTGGGATGCAGTATCTCCCAAGTGATGAACGATGTAAAAGTACTTCCTGTAGGTCAGATGATGCATGCTCACAGAAACTCATCACTGCCATTGTGCTGGGAGCCTTCCAACATTGGCTTCTGGTACCTAGAAGTGTTCTATTGAACCTATATATATATATATATATATATCTATATATATATATCTATATATATATAGATATATATATATATATATATATATATATATATATATATATATATATATATATTCGATGGCATATGTTGCTGCAGATAAACATGTTGAGCACAGTCCGCTGCCTGGTGTTGGGCTCGGAGTATTACAAGTTGTTTTTCTTCGAAGAAGTCTTTTTTGGTCACGGGACCGAAGGACTCCTCCCTCTTCGGCTCCATTGCGCATGGGCGTCGACTCCATCTTAGATTGTTTTTTTCCGCTGTCGGGTTCGGACGTGTTCCTTTTCGCTCCGTGTTTCGGTTCGGAAAGTTAGTCAGAATCTCGGAAGAAAGCGTCGGTATTGTTCCGTTCGGTATCGGGATAGTTAGGTACATCGACACCGATCATCGGAAGACTTTGGGGTAGTTTCGATCCCCCATCGGGGCCTGGTCGGCCCGACCGCGTGTGACGCCGAAGCCGATGGAACGGACCCCGTTCCGTTTCTGCCCAAAATGTCACAGTAAGTATCCTTATACAGATCAGCACTTGGTCTGTAACTTGTGCTTGTCCCCCGAGCACAAGGAGGATACCTGTGAGGCCTGTCGAGCCTTCCGGTCCAGAAAAACACTCCGGGACCGAAGAGCCAGGCGTCTACAAATGGCGTCCACGCCGACAAAACAACGTTTCGACCACGAAGAGAAACATTCTCGGTTCCGGACTCAGAATCTGGAGACTCCGACGTCGAACAACAACAACAAACAGTGAGTAAGACGTCGAAAATAAAGACCATCGAAAAAACAAAAGCCCAGGGGACGCCACTGCCAACAGGCCATGGCTCGACCCATAAAACCGGCGACCCGTCGAAGGCGCCGAAAAAGGGCACGCCCATAGCGAAGACACCCGACTCCGGTCGAGGGACCGCCATGGAGCAACCTCGGAGCCGAGATAGCGGCTCCGAGAAGCAAAAACAAGATGCCGGCACCGAAAAACATCGGCACCGAGACACACTGCCGAAAGCCACAAAAATTCAGTCGGTACCAAAGCCGAAAAAAGATTCTCTCTCGGCGCCGAAAAGTTCCACACCTCCTTCCTACACAGAGGAACAAGGAATAAGTGGCCAGATGCACAGATTTGGACAAGAGCTCCAAAGTGTAGAATCAGACTACACACAAAAGAGACTGTACATCCAACAAGACACAGGGAAGATATCAACCCTTCCCCCAATAATGAGAAAAAGAAGGATCGGATTTCTCAAGGATGACGCACAACCACAAGCCAAAGTGGTTAAAAAAGTAACGCCTCCGCCCTCTCCACCACAACAGGCATCGCCGGCACAAATGCACTCACCAGCGCAAACTACTATAAGTCAAGATAATCAGGATCAAGACGCTTGGGACTTATACGACACCCCAGTGCCGGACAATGATCCCGATTCATACCCCACAAAGCTGTCACCGCCAGAGGACAGTACCTCATACTCGCAACTAGTGGCTAGGGCAGCAGAATTCCACAATGTCCAACTGCATTCCGATCCTATAGAGGATGATTTTTTATTTAACACCCTCTCGGCTACACATAGCCAATATCAATGTCTCCCAATGCTACCAGGGATGTTACGGCACGCAAAACAAATTTTTGAAGAGCCCGTAAAATCAAGAGCCATCACCCCAAGGGTGGATAAGAAATATAAACCACCACCCACACACCCAGTGTTTATTACTTCGCAGTTACCACCTGACTCCGTAGTAGTAGGGGCAGCTCGCAAAAGAGCAAATTCCCATACATCTGGCGACGCCCCACCTCCGGACAAAGAAAGCCGAAAATTTGATGCGGCAGGAAAAAGTCGCATCACAGGCAGCCAACCAATGGCGCATCGCAAATTCTCAAGCGCTGCTAGCCCGATATGACCGCGCACACTGGGATGAGATGCAACTTCTCATAGACCATCTTCCCCAGGAATACCAAAAAAGGGCGCAGCAAATAGTTGAAGAGGGACAAACGATCTCGAACAATCAAATCCGCTCTTCAATGGACGCAGCCGATACTGCAGCAAGAACAGTCAACACTGCTGTCACCATAAGGAGACACGCATGGCTCCGCACTTCAGGGTTCAAACCTGAAATCCAGCAGGCTGTCCTTAATATGCCCTTCAACGAAAAACAACTTTTTGGCCTTGAAGTGGACACAGCCATTGAAAAACTTAAAAAGGACACAGACACGGCCAAAGCCATGGGCGCACTCTACTCCCCGCAGAGCAGAGGCTCTTTTAGAAAAACTCCATTTAGAGGGGGGGTTTCGTGGCCAACCCACAGACACCACCAGCCAGCCAACAAACAAGAACCACACCCTATCAGGGTTCATTCCAAAGGGGAGGTTTCAGGGGATATAGAGGGGGGTCAATTCCCAAGGAGTAGGGGAAAATTCCAAACTCCAAAAACACCTCCACCTAAACAGTGACTTTCAAGTAACACAACCCCTTCACTCAACACCAGTGGGGGGAAGACTAAGCCAATTCTACCAATCTTGGCAGCAGATTACAACAGACAATTGGGTACTAGCAATAATCCAACATGGCTATTGCATAGAATTCCACACATTCCCACCAAACATCCCTCCAAAAACACGCAAAATGTCACTACAACATTTAGAACTTTTAGGACTAGAAGTTCAAGCACTACTGCAAAAGGATGCAATAGAATTAGTACCAGTACAACAAAAAAACACAGGAGTTTACTCCCTGTACTTTCTAATTCCAAAAAAAGACAAAACATTAAGACCAATATTAGATCTCAGGACACTAAATACCTACATCATATCGGACCACTTTCACATGGTCACACTACAAGACATCATTCCACTGCTCAAACAGCAAGATTACATGACCACATTAGACCTAAAAGATGCGTACTTTCATATACCGATACATCCTTCTCACAGAAAGTACCTAAGGTTCGTATTCAAAGGAATACATTACCAATTCAAGGTGTTGCCATTCGGAATAACAACTGCACCAAGAGTATTCACAAAATGTCTAGCAGTAGTAGCAGCACATATCAGGAGACAACAAATACATGTGTTTCCTTACCTAGACGATTGGCTAATCAAGACCAACACAGTAAGAAAGTGCACAAACAACACCACATATGTCATACAAACCCTTCACAAACTGGGTTTCTCCATCAACTATACAAAGTCACACCTCGAACCGTGTCAGACACAACAATATCTAGGGGCAACCATCAACACATCAAAAGGAATTGCCACTCCAAGTCCACAAAGAGTTCAAGCATTCCACAAAGTAATAAGTGCTATGTTTCCAAACCAAAAGATACAAGCAAAATTTGTGCTAAAACTTCTAGGCATGATGTCATCATGCATAGCCATTGTCCCAAACGCAAGACTACACATGCGACCCTTACAACAGTGCCTAGCATCACAATGGTCACAAGCACAGGGTCAACTTCTAGATCTGGTGTTGGTAGACCGCCAAACATACCTCTCGCTTCTATGGTGGAACAGCAACAATTTAAACAAAGGGTGGACATTTCAGGACCCAGTGCCTCAATACGTTATAACAGATGCTTCCATGACAGGGTGGGGAGCACACCTCAATCACCACAGCATTCAAAGACAATGGGACGTACACCAAACAAAATTTCATATAAATTACCTAGAACTGTTAGCAGTATTTCTAGCGTTAAAAGCCTTTCAACCCATAATAACACACAAATACATTCTTGTCAAAACAGACAACATGACAACAATGTATTATTTAAACAAACAAGGAGGAACACACTCAACACAATTGTGTCTCCTAACACAAAAAATATGGCAGTGGGCGATTCACAACCACATTCGCCTAATAGCACAATTTATTCCAGGGATCCAAAACCAACTAGCAGACAACCTTTCGCGAGATCACCAACAAGTCCACGAATGGGAAATTCACCCCCAAGTTCTGAACAATTACTTTCAAATTTGGGGAACACCCCAGATAGATTTGTTCTCAACAAAAGAAAACGCAAAATGCCAAAACTTCGCATCCAGGTACCCACACCGCGAATCACAAGGCAATGCTCTATGGATGAGTTGGTCAGGGATATTTGCATACGCTTTTCCCCCTCTCCCTCTCCTTCCATATCTAGTAAACAAATTGAGTCAAAACCAACTCAAACTCATACTGATAGCACCCACATGGGCAAGACAACCTTGGTATACAACTCTACTAGACCTTTCACTAGTACCGCATGTCAAACTACCCAACAGACCAGATCTGTTAACACAACACAAACAACAGATCAGGCATCCAAACCCAGCCTCATTGAATCTAGCAATTTGGCTCCTGAAATCCTAGAATTCGGACACTTAGACCTCACACAAGAATGTATGGAGGTCATAAAACAAGCTAGAAAAGCTTCCACTAGACACTGCTATGCATCTAAGTGGAAAAGATTTGTTTGCTACTGCCATACCAATCAAATCCAACCATTGCATGCCTCTACAAAGGACATAGTGGGATACTTACTACATTTGCAAAAAGCAACCCTTGTTTTTTCATCTACAAAAATACACCTCGCAGCAATATCTGCTTACCTACAAACTACTCATTCATAGTCTCTATTTAGAATACCAGTTATTAAAGCATTCATGGAAGGGCTAAAAATAATTATACCACCAAGAACACCACCAGTTCCTTCATGGAACCTTAACATCGTCTTAACAAGACTCATGGGTCCACCTTTTGAACCCATGCATTCCTGTGAAATGCAATATTTAACGTGGAAAGTCGCATTTCTCATTGCAATCACATCCCTCAGAAGAGTAAGTGAAATACAGGCATTTACCATACAAGAACCATTTATTCAAATACATAAAAATAAAATAGTTCTAAGAACAAATCCAAAATTTCTACCAAAAGTAATCTCACCATTCCATTTAAATCAAACAGTAGAATTACCAGTGTTCTTCCCACAGCCAGATTCCGTGGCTGAAAGGGCACTCCATACATTAGACATCAAAAGAGCACTAATGTACTACATTGACAGAACAAAGTTAATCAGGAAAACAAAACAACTGTTCATAGCTTTTCAAAAACCACACATAGGAAATCCAATCTCTAAACAAGGCATTGCTAGATGGATAGTCAGATGTATTCAAACATGCTATCTTAAAGCCAAGAGAGAATTGCCTATTACACCAAAGGCGCACTCAACCAGAAAGAAAGGTGCTACAATGGCCTTTCTAGGAAACATTCCTATGAGCGAAATATGTAAGGCTGCAACCTGGTCTACGCCTCATACATTTACTAAACACTACTGTGTAGATGTACTAAATGCACAACAAGCTACAGTGGGCCAAGCTGTACTAAGAACATTATTCCAAACTACTTCAACTCCTACAGGCTAAACCACCGCTTTTAGGGGAGGTAACTGCTTTATAGTCTATGCTCAACATGTGTATCTGCAGCAACATATGCCATCGAACTGAAAATGTCACTTACCCAGTGTACATCTGTTCGTGGCATTAGTCGCTGCAGATTCACATGTGGCCTCCCCGGGAAGCCTGTAGCCGTTTAGAAGTAAATCTTAAATCTTAAACATTTGTACATTTGTAAATAATTATTATAAACTTTTTATGTACATACGTATTCACTCCATTGCATGGGCACTATTTATAGCAAACAACTCCAGCCTCACCCTCTGCGGGGAAAACAATCTAAGATGGAGTCGACGCCCATGCGCAATGGAGCCGAAGAGGGAGGAGTCCTTCGGTCCCGTGACCAAAAAAGACTTCTTCGAAGAAAAACAACTTGTAATACTCCGAGCCCAACACCAGGCAGCGGACTGTGCTCAACATGTGAATCTGCAGCGACTAATGCCACGAACAGATGTACACTGGGTAAGTGACATTTTCAATATATATATATATATATATATATATATATATATATATATATATATATATATATATATATATATATATATATATTTTTTTTTAGAGATTTTGAAAACACAAAAGAAAACAAGCATTGGCAAAGCCAGTCAGTCTTGCCCATGGGTGAGCTATTGCCTTTGGCATTCGGTCAGGGGTGCCTAACAAAGCGGTGGAGAAACAGGATAAGAAGAAACTGGGAGGGACAGGGTGGGGACAAGTTGAATATAAAAAACAAAAATGACTCAACCCAGCAGCAAAGTTCAAGCTGCTAGAAACTGCGTCACTACCCCCCCACCCCCAATAGAGTTGGTCAGTCAAAATAGCGTCCACGCATCCTGCATTGGCACGTGTGGATTTAATAGCCAATGAACACTTCGGAACTCCGAGTAGCACACTAGGATTGTCTGAGGGTCTCCTGATTCTCCAGTTCTAGGAGAATATTTAAAAAATCCCACTGGACTACAGTCTTACGGTGAAGCAACAATTTATTGTGACTGGCAAGGTTCTGTAACACATCATTAATCTATTTATACAGCAGGACACATCATCCTCATGATACCTGAGGTTCATGTTTTATGATTATTTTGAACCCCCAGAAAACTATATAAAATTGAAGCAATCGACTTGGAATGAATCTGCATTTAAATTTAACACACGGATTGTTCAGTGTGTGGTCCCCCTATATGCCATATCGGCTGCGCTTTTGATACAAAAGTAAAGCTTAAGCACAACAAAGTGGCTTCTGTGGACCTGCCATTTAAATTATTACATTGAAACATTTTTATTTTTGAAATTCACATTCTGATATTTCATCACAGCATAAATAAATCACACCCCACTTCAATTTTAAAAAATGAAGTTGGCCGGCTCTGGACAAACAGCGATACATGTTTCATTAAGTTGCACATACCATTCCCAGTAAATAGGAATATTTCAGACTGCAGTGCTCAGCTGACTGTAAGACTGCTGAATCAGGTGTAGCAAATGTATGCAAAGGAAGACTGCTGGTTGCTAAAAGGAGAAGTCAACTAAAAATCTAGCAAAGGTCACCTTTCTAAGGGTTCCGTTTCCCTGACGAGAAAACACAGCTGATGTGTATTGTGTGCTTTCCTTTGTTAGTAGAACAAATAAGCGAGTATTGGTTACCTGCATTCACAGCAGGAGAATGGCTTAGAAGGGGAGCTTTAAGGGGTCTGTAACGCTATTAAAATGCACGTATCAAGAAGAAACATACTTCCAAGAAATCTTTTGTTCTTCTGTAAATGTGTCTTCCTACTCTAGGGTGAGATGTGCTACTGGTGGCCACAAAGGAGGCTGGCAGTCAAGGCAATTAGAATCCCCCGCCCTCCCCCCACCCAATCCGTCTTGATAAATGGTGGACAGTAATGTAGACAAACATATCCACTGGCTAGAAACAGGATGAAACAAACATCCCATCCCTCCCCACCACATGGGAACAAGTGCCCAGTGCTGCTTGGTAATTGGGAGGAAGTCACCTCCCACAGCCCGGAAATGGTTACTCATTCAGTGAGCAGCAGACACAGCACAGGCAAAACAAGCAACGGGGCAGAAGGGGGAATGTGCAGTACAACGGGAAACAAAAGACTTGTAAGTTATCTGGGGCAGGTAGCGATGAGGGAGGTGGTGGGGGAACTGGTCAAGCTGTGAAGGGGATGGAACAGGCGCCCTTGGAAAACAGCATCTGACATTTGATCTTGGTCTTTGAATGCACAGCTAATCTGATCAGCTGTACACCCTCGCCAAGTTCCCATTCCGCTTTATCACTCCATCATTCTTTAAGGAAATCGGTAGTATTGAAGCATGATTTTTGTGGGAATGGAATCGTTCTAAAATCTTCCAACTGCCCAAAGGAAAGTCAGATGTCCGCTTTCCACTCTGTAGCACCTGCTAAAGCGTAAAGATTTGATCAGGCATATCACGGTCGTATTGTGTCTGAAGATCACAGAGTCAAAGTTGAAGCACTGCTCACTATTTTTTTTTTTTTTTTTCAATTATATTTTTTTCATCGTCTGGCAACAAGAAAGACAGCAGGACACTGCCACCACCTTCTAATGTCAACAGATAATGCTAATGTTCGATGGCATCTGTCGCTGTAGATACACATGTTCTGCATAGCTCGCCATCTGGTGTTGGGTCGGAGTGTTACAAGTTGTTTTTCTTCGAAGAAGTCTTTCGAGTCACGGGACCGAGTGACTCCTCCTTCTGTCTCCATTGCGCGTGGGCGTCGACTCCATCTTCGATTGTTTTCTTTCCGCCATCGGGTTCGGACCTGTTCCTGTCGCTCCGAGTTTCGGAAATGAAAGTTAGTTAATATCGGAAGATTTTAGTCGGTATTGTTGCGTTCGGGATCGGCGTAGTTAGAGTCAACACCGCATCGAAGATCGACGCGCTCCGGTGCCCTTCGGGGTAGTTTTCGATCCCCCGTCGGGGCCTGGTCGGCCCGACCGCGTGTCTAACAACGTCGATGGAACGGACCCCGTTCCGTTTTTGTCCCAAATGCCACAACAAATACCCGTATACAGACCAACATTTGGTCTGTAACCTGTGCCTGTCGCCTGAGCACAGTGAAGAGACTTGCGAGGCCTGTCGTGCGTTCCGGTCCCGAAAGACACTCCGTGACCGTCGAGCCAGGAGACTTCAGATGGCGTCCACGCCGACAGCGCACCGAGAGTTCGAGGAACAAGAGGAAGAAGAAACCTTTTCGATCCACGAATCGGACTCCGAGGAATTCGACGATCAAAGAACCGTGAATAAGACGTCGAAAACAACACAGAAGAAAAGTGACAAGGCCCAGGGGACGCCACTGCCACCAGGCCATGGCTCCACCCATAAATTCGGTGACCGACCATCGGCACCGAAAAAGGCCAAAACAGTGCCGAGATCGTCCGACTCCGGTCGAGACACCGGCACGCAGCCTTCTCGGGATCGAGAAAGTGCTGGAGAAAAGCAACGACACCGAGATAGCGGTGTAGAAGCGGCTCGACGCCGAGACAGCGGCACCGGCGAAGATCGACGCCGAGAGGTTTCGACGCCAAAAAAGAAAAAAGCCACCTCGGAGCCGAAAAGAGATACAGGCAGGGTTTCGGTGCCGAAACAACCCGTAACCGACCCAGGTCCAGGCTCTTATACAGAGGAACAATCACTGTCCTCTCAGATGCGAAAGCATAGGTTTGAGGAAGAGCTGCAATCCACCGAAGTGGACCATACGCAAAAACGTATTTTCATACAGCAGGGAACGGGAAGAATAAGCACCCTTCCCCCTATTAGGAGAAAAAGGAGACTGGAGTTTCAAACAGACCAGGCGCCACAAACCAAAATGGTGAAAAAGGTGACTCCGCCACCCTCTCCTCCACCTGTAATTAACGTCTCACCAGCGCAAACTCCGTCACATTCCCCGGCTCACACCACCATGAGCCAAGGTGACCAGGATCAAGACGCTTGGGACTTATATGACGCCCCAGTGTCGGACAACCGTTCGGAGGCATATCCAACAAAGCCCTCACCACCAGAAGACAGCTCAGCATACTCTCAAGTGGTGGCTAGAGCAGCACAATTCCACAACGTAAACCTCCACTCAGAACAAGTCGAGGATGACTTTTTATTCAACACCCTCTCCTCCACCCACAGCTCCTACCAAAGCCTGCCTATGCTGCCAGGTATGCTTCGGCACGCAAAGGAAATATTCAAGGAGCCGGTCAAAAGTAGGGCAATAACGCCAAGGGTGGAAAAGAAGTATAAGGCACCTCCTACAGACCCTGTTTTCATCACCACACAGCTGCCACCAGATTCCGTCGTAGTAGGAGCAGCTCGGAAAAGAGCCAACTCCCACACATCTGGGGATGCACCACCCCCAGATAAAGAGAGCCGCAAGTTCGATGCAGCTGGGAAAAGAGTCGCAGTACAAGCTGCAAACCAGTGGCGCATCGCTAACTCTCAAGCACTACTTGCGCGCTATGACAGAGCCCATTGGGATGAGATGCAACACCTCATCGAGCATCTTCCCAAGGAACTACAAAAGAGGGCAAAGCAGGTGGTTGAGGAAGGGCAGAACATATCAAATAACCAGATACGTTCTTCTATGGACGCAGCAGACACAGCTGCAAGAACAATTAATACATCTGTGACCATTAGAAGGCACGCATGGCTAAGAACGTCTGGGTTCAAACCAGAGATACAGCAGGCAGTGCTCAATATGCCATTCAACGAAAAACAACTGTTCGGACCAGAAGTGGACACGGCAATCGAAAAACTTAAAAAAGACACTGACACTGCTAAAGCCATGGGCGCACTCTACTCCCCGCAGAGCAGAGGAATCTACAGCACCTTCCGCAAGACACCCTTTAGAGGGGGGTTTCGGGGTCAGGCCACACAAGCCAGCACCTCACAGGCAACACCGTCCAGCTACCAGGGACAGTACAGGGGAGGCTTTCGGGGCCAATACAGAGGAGGGCAATTCCCTAGGAATAGAGGAAAATTTCAAAGCCCAAAAACCCCTACAACCAAGCAGTGACTCAGATGTCACTCACCCCCTCCATACAACACCAGTGGGGGGAAGAATAGGTCAATATTACAAAGCATGGGAGGAAATAACTACAGACACTTGGGTCTTAGCAATTATCCAACATGGTTATTGCATAGAATTCCTACAATTCCCTCCAAACATACCACCAAAAGCACAGAATTTATCAAAACAACATTCCGAACTCCTGGAAATGGAAGTTCAAGCACTATTGCAAAAGAATGCAATCGAATTAGTACCAAACACACAAACACACAGGAGTCTATTCACTGTACTTCTTAATACCAAAAAAGGACAAAACACTGAGACCAATCCTAGACCTCAGAATACTAAACACCTACATCAAATCAGACCACTTTCACATGGTCACGCTACAAGAAGTGTTACCATTGCTAAAACTACAGGACTACATGACAACCTTCGACCTCAAAGACGCGTATTTCCATATACCAATACATCCGTCGCACAGGAAATGCCTACGGTTCGTATTCAAAGGAATACATTACCAATTCAAAGTATTGCCTTTTGGTTTAACAACCGCACCAAGAGTCTTTACAAAATGTCTAGCAGTAGTGGCTGCACACATCAGAAGGCAGCAAATACATGTATTCCCGTATCTAGACGACTGGCTAATCAAAACCAATTCACTAACAAAGTGCTTACAACACACAAATCAAATCATACAAACCCTTTACAAACTAGGGTTCACCGTCAACTTTGCAAAATCCAACATTTTGCCGTGCAAAGTACAACAATACCTGGGAGCCATAATAGACACAATAAAAGGAGTAGCCACTCCAAGTCCACAAAGAATTCAAAATTTCAACAAGATCATACAACGCATGTATCCCACACAAACAATACAAGCAAAGATGATATTACAACTCCTAGGCATGATGTCTTCATGCATAGCCATTCATTGTCCCGAACGCAAGACTACACATGAGGCCCTTACAACAGTGCCTAGCATCACAATGATCACAAGCACAGGGTCACCTTCTAGATCTGGTATTAATAGACCGCCAAACTTACCTCTCGCTTCTATGGTGGAACAGTATAAATTTAAACAAAGGGCGGCCATTCCAAGACCCAGTGCCACAATGCGTAATAACAACAGATGCTTCCATGACAGGGTGGGGAGCACACCTCGATCAACACAGCATACAAGGACAATGGAACGTACATCAAACAAAACTGCATATAAATCACCTAGAAATGCTAGCAGTTTTTCAAGCATTAAGGGCTTTCCAACCAATTATAACTCACAAATACATTCTTGTCAAAACAGACAACATGACAACAATGTATTATCTAAACAAACAGGGGGGGACACACTCAACGCAGTTGAGCCTTCTAGCACAGAAGATATGGCGATGGGCAATTCACAACCACATTCGCCTAATAGCACAGTTTATTCCAGGGATCCAGAATCAACTTGCAGACAATCTCTCTCGAGATCACCAACAGGTCCACGAATGGGAAATTCACCCCCAAATTCTAAACACTTACTTCAGACTCTGGGGAACACCTCAAATAGACTTGTTTGCAACAAGAGAGAACGCAAAATGCCAAAACTTCGCATCCAGATACCCACACAGGCAGTCCCAAGGCAATGCCCTATGGATGAACTGGTTCAGGGATATTTGCCTACGCTTTTCCTCCTCTCCCTCTCCTTCCTTATCTGGTAAACAAATTGAGTCAAAACAATCTCAAACTCATTTTAATAGCACCAACTTGGGCAAGGCAACCCTGGTACACAACACTGCTAGACCTATCAGTAGTACCCCACATCAAATTGCCCAACAGGCCGGATCTGTTAACACAACACAACCAACAGATCAGACATCCAGATCCAGCATCGCTGAATCTAGCAATCTGGCTCCTGAAATCCTAGAATTCGGACACTTACAACTTACCCAAGAATGTATGGACGTCATAAAGCAAGCCAGAAGGCCATCCACTAGGCACTGCTATGCAAGTAAATGGAAGAGGTTTGTCTGCTACTGCCATCATAATCAGATCCAACCTTTACACGCAACTCCAAAGGACGTAGTGGGTTACTTGCTTCACTTATAAAAATCTAACCTAGCCTTCTCTTCCATTAAAATACACCTTGCGGCAATATCTGCATACCTGCAGACTACCTATTCAACTTCCCTATATAGGATACCAGTCATTAAAGCATTCATGGAAGGCCTTAAAAGAATTATACCACCAAGAACACCACCTGTTCCTTCATGGAACTTGAATGTTGTCTTAACAAGACTCATGGGTCCACCTTTTGAACCCATGCACTCTTGCGAAATACAGTTCCTAACCTGGAAGGTTGCATTTCTCATCGCCATTACATCTCTAAGAAGAGTAAGCGAAATTCAGGCGTTTACAATACAAGAACCTTTTATACAACTACACAAAAATAAAGTTGTCCTAAGGACTAATCCTACATTTTTACCAAAGGTTATTTCACCGTTCCACCTAAATCAAACAGTGGAACTACCAGTGTTCTTCCCACAGCCAGATTCCGTAGCTGAGAGGGCACTACATACATTAGATGTCAAAAGAGCATTAATGTACTACATTGACAGAACGAAAAACATCAGAAAGACTAAACAACTATTTATTGCATTCCAAAAACCTCATGCAGGAAACCCAATATCAAAACAAGGTATAGCCAGATGGATAGTTAAATGCATCCAAATCTGCTACCTTAAAGCAAAACGACAACTGCCCATTACACCAAGGGCACACTCAACCAGAAAAAAAGGTGCTACCATGGCCTTTCTAGGAAACATCCCAATGCAAGAAATATGTAAGGCAGCCACATGGTCTACGCCACACACGTTCACCAAGCACTACTGTGTAGACGTGTTATCCGCACAGCAAGCCACAGTAGGTCAAGCCGTGTTAAGAACATTATTTCAAACCACTTCCATTCCTACAGGCTGAGCCACCGCTTTTGGGGAGATAACTGCTTACTAGTCTATGCAGAACATGTGTATCTACAGCGACAGATGCCATCGAACTGAAAATGTCACTTACCCAGTGTACATCTGTTCGTGGCATCAGTCGCTGGAGATTCACATGTGCCCACCCACCTCCCCGGGAGCCTGTAGCAGTTCGGAAGTTAGCTTCAACTTTGTACATTTGTATATATATATTATTTTAACCTTAAATAGGTACATACTTAGTCACTCCATTGCATGGGCACTATTACTACAACACAACTCCTACCTCACCCTCTGCGGGGAAAACAATCGAAGATGGAGTCGACGCCCATGCGCAATGGAGACAGAAGGAGGAGTCACTCGGTCCCGTGACTCGAAAGAGTTCTTCGAAGAAAAACAACTTGTAACACTCCGACCCAACACCAGATGGCGAGCTATGCAGAACATGTGAATCTCCAGCGACTGATGCCACGAACAGATGTACACTGGGTAAGTGACATTTTCATTCCTGATCAAACTAAGTAAATCTGTGCATTTCAACTGAACAAAGGATGACCGCTCAACCACCTTTCTGGAACAATATGGTAAAAATAATTGCCAGTATCAGTCATGTTTCATGAATTTTAAGTTGAATTCCAACTAGAGTATAAAGAAGAAATATATTTTCTAGCTCCCTCTCCCAAAATACTTTTAAATGTTTGCAGTTATCGAGCATCAAAGGAAACCATGAGTCCAGCCCAGCCCTAGTGAATCGAATGTCCCATGTACCCAGATCTACACCAGCAAATGAAAGAGTTCATTAAAAACTACTGTGAGGCTACTTGAAACTCCTCCAGCTCCGTGCCTGGCTAATGTTATTTAATATCCAGTATACTAATGAATACGAAGGTGTAGGAGGTTGGCTCTGTATGCACTATTTCAAAGTAAGGAATAGTATGCACAGAGTCCAAGGGTTCCCCTTAGAGGTAAGATAGTGGCAAAAAGAGATAATACTAATGCTTTATTTTGTGGTAGTGTGGTCGAGCAGTAGGCTTATCAAAGGAGTAGTGTTAAGCATTTGTTGTACACACACAGGCAATAAATGAGAAACACACACTCAAAGACAATTCCAGGCCAATAGGTTTTTGTATAGAAAAATATATTTTCTTAGCTTATTTTAAGGACCACAGGTTCAAGATTTACATGTAATACTTCAAAGGAAAGGTATTTCAGGTACGTACTTTAGGAACTTTGAATTAGCAAAATAGCATATACAGTTTTCACATAAATGACATATAGCTATTTTAAAACTAGACACAGTGCAATTTTCATCAGTTCCTGGGGGGAGTAAGAGTTTGGTAGTTCTTGCAGGTAAGTAAACCACCTACGGGGTTCAAGTTTGGGTCCAAGGTAGCCCACCGTTGGGGGTTCAGAGCAACCCCAAAGTTACCACACCAGCAGCTCAGGGCAGGTCAGGTGCAGAGGTCAAAGTGGTGCTCAAAACGCATAGGCTTCAATGGAGAAGGGGGTGCCCCGGTTCCAGTCTGCCAGCAGGTAAGTACCCGCGTCTTCGGAGGGCAGACCAGGGGGGTTTTGTAGGGCACCGGGGGGAACACAAGTCCACACAGAAAGTACACCCTCAGCGGCGCAGGGGCGGCTGGGTGCAGTGTGCAAACACACGTTGGTTTGTAATAGAAATCAATGGGAGACCAAGGGGTCTCTTCAGCAATGCAGGCAAGGGGGGGGGGCTCCTCGGGGTAAGCACCACCTGGGCAAGGGAGAGGGCCACCAGAGGGTCGTTCCTGCACTGGAGGTCGGATCCTTCAGGCCCTGGGGGCTGCGGGTGTAGAGTCTTTACCAGGCGTTGGATCTTTGAAGCAGGCAGACGCGGTCAGGGGGAGCCTCGGGATTCCCTCTGCAGGCGTCGCTGTGGGGGCTCAGGGGGTCAACTCTGGCTACTCACGGTCTCGCAGTCGCCGGGGAGTCCTCCCTGAAGTGTTTGTTCTACACAAGTCGAGCCGGGGGCGTCGGGTGCAGAGTGGCAAGTCTCACGCTTCCGGTGGGAAACGCAAGTTGTTTCAAAGTTGCTGCTTTGTTTCAAAGTTGCAGTCTTTGGTGAACAGGGCCGCTGTCCTCGGGAGTTCTTGGTCCTTCTAGAGCAGGGCAGCCCTCTGAGGATTCAGAGGTCGCTGGTCCCTGGGGAAAGCGTCGCTGGAGCAGTGTCTTTAGAAGTGGGGAGACAGGCCGGTAGAGCTGGGGCCAAAGCAGTTGGTGTCTCCGTCTTCTCTGCAGGGTTTTTCAGCTTAGCAGTCCTCTTCTTATTAGGTTGCAGGAATCTGAGTTCCTAGGTTCTGGGGAGCCCTTAAATACTAAATTTAAGGGCGTGTTTAGGTCTGGGGGGTTAGTAGCCAATGGCTACTTGCCCTGAGGGTAAGTACACCCTCTTTGTGCCTCCTCCCAAGGGGAGGGGGTCACATTCCTATCCCTAATGGGGGAATCCTCCATCTGCAAGATGGAGGATTTCTAAAAGTCAGTCACCTCAGCTCAGGGCACCTTAGGGGCTGTCCTGACTGGCCAGTGACTCCTCCTTGTTTTTCTCATTATCTCCTCCGGCCTTGCCGCCAAAAGTGGGGCCGTGGCCGGAGGGGACGGGCAACTCCACTAGCTGGAGTGCCCTGGGGTGCTGTAACAAAGGGGGTGGGCCTTTGAGGCTCACCGCCAGGTGTTGCAGTTCCTGCAAGGGGGAGGTGATAAGCATCTCCACCCAGTACAGGCTTTGTTACTAGCCACAGAGTGACAAAGGCACTCTCCCCATGTGGCCAGCAACATGTCTCGAGTGTGGCAGGCTGCTAAAACCAGTCAGCCTACACAGGTAGTTGGTTAAGGTTTCAGGGGGCATCTCTAAGATGCCCTCTGGGGTGTATTTCACAATAAAATGTACACTGGCATCAGTGTGCATTTATTGTGCTGAGAAGTTTGATACCAAACTTCCCAGTTTTCAGTGTAGCCATTATGGTGCTGTGGAGTTCGTGCATGACAGACTCCCAGACCATATACTCTTATGGCTACCCTGCACTTACAATGTCTAATGTTTTGCTTAGACACTGTAGGGGCACAGTGCTCATGGCACTGGTGCCCTCACCTATGGTATAGTGCACCCTGCCTCAGGGCTGTAAGGCCTGCTAGAGGGGTGACTTATCTATACTGCATAGGCAGTGTGAGGTTGGCAAGGCACCCTGAGGGGAGTGCCATGTCGACTTACTCGTTTTGTTCTCACCAGCACACACAAGCTGGCAAGCAGTGTGCCTGTGCTGAGTGAGGGGTCTCCAGGGTGGCATAAGATATGATGCAGCCCTTAGAGACCTTCCCTGGCATCAGGTTCCTTGGTACCAGTTACAAGGGACTTACCTGGATGCCAGGGTGTGCCAATTGTGTAAACAAAAGTACAGGTTAGGGAAAGAACACTGGTGCTGGGGCCTGGTTAGCAGGCCTCCGCACACTTTCAAATCAAAACTTAGCATCAGCAAAGGCAAAACGTCAGGGGGTAACCATGCCAAGGAGGCATTTCCTTACAGAAGGCAAATCTAGAAGAGTACACTGGTGGTGGTGCCAGTACGGTGGGTGTAGGTATGAGAAGCAAAGCATTTACATCCAGTGGCTGGATTGCACAATGTGAAACCAGAAAAATGGAAGTAATCAAGGCTTACCCCCTTAACTAAATTGTGTGATCCTAGGCAATTGTTTAATTTAACTTTCCCTCCCATTTCTTCATTATCATTTATAAAAGTACGTTGAAATACATGCCTTCTGGATGTGACCAGTACGAAACCTTCTGTGTTTGATTTAATAAACTGATATTTTTCCTGTATAATAGGAACCCAACCCAAAGTGTGCACTTAGCAACTGTCTTGCATCTTTTTTCACTATCAGGGTGGGGGGAAGAATGCATGTTTGTAAATCCATGTTTGAAAGCTATTTCTTTAAAAAACTAAAAAAATAATAAAAATAATTCTCAATGCTCTGATATAATGTGATGTACTAAGGTGAAACCGTTCTTCATGTTAATGAAATGCACTTTTTGAATTTTGAAGAGACGTTATCATATTTTTACACTTTTGCTGTACAATGTCTTTAAAAATGAAGGTGCTTCTAAAGTCAGACGGTGCAGGATAACCTAATTACTTCCTTTCTTTAGTTTCAATTAACCTAGAAATAAAGGCTTGCCTGTTTGCTCAGCACTAACATTGTTAAAGAAGTTAAACAGTCATATACCACCCCTTTTAACTGGTCCATGTTTTATCTAAATCTTTGGCTAGCTTTACTAGCACATCGTTTTACTATTTTTCTTGTAATAGGCACATTTGTTTGCTTCTTGGTCTAAAATGGTTATAATTTAGTTTTCAAGGCTTGACACCCTAGTAGAAAGGTCCATCTTTTACTTACTTCTTTTGGTACTTTTATTAGCAGATCATTTGAACATTGTTCCTATAGTAGGTAATTATTTTGCTTCTTGATCTAAGGTGATTATAGTTCAATTTTCAAGGCTTTTGTTAACTCGCTTCCTCCCTTGATTATTTTTCAAAAGTTTTTGGGGGAACGTTATTGCTAATGAGGCTGTGCTCAGAATGTTACTGTTAATAGCCTGGAACCCTTGCTTTTAAGGACACTGCTTGTCTTTGTCAATTCTGTCAGAAATTGGTCTTGAGGTAGCCGTTTTTATTAAGCTTTTGATAGCTTTCCATATTAGCAGTATGGTTTGTGCCAGATTTATTGTTAGTGGTGAACACACTGAATTATTTTGCATCCATCAGGGGATTAAGAAAGGAATGGGTCTCATCCTTTTTATTCAATTATTGTATTAACTCGTCTGCTTCTGAGTTCAAATCTTAACTTGCATCCCCAAAAGTTGGGGCACATCCCTTTGCTTCTTTACATTGATGACCCATTCCGTCATCACTCAGGTTACCACGAACGCCACCTTGACGCAGACAATTAACTGTGAAGTTTGTGCTGCAGAATATTTTTTATGTGCATCTGCTAATTTTCATGACTTTAATTAAATATTACAGACACACGCCTTTATCTCATTTCTTTTGGGACAGTGACACTTTCCATTCTAAGACTTCTATTTTTTTTTTTTTTTTCTAGTTATATGTAATGTCCTAAGTCCTTGCATGTGTTTTGCCTTTGGCTAAAAATCAAAGCTTTAAAATCACGTAAAGGGCTCCTGTCAGATACTTGCTAAGGATCGTATACAGAGGTGAGGAAGCAATGTGGTTGGTGGAGAGCTTGAGTAGATAGTAGTCACTGGTAATTTGCTTACATTTTAGAATATTGAGCAACTACCATAAATAGGATGTGTTTGTGCTGATAGAATCTATCTCAAGTAGGAAAAAACTCAAATTCGTTCTGCTGGAATTGCCACGTTTTAAGACGTTTCTTAAAAATAGGGAAGTTGGATGGGTAGCAAATGTAAGTAGGAAGTTTACCAATTCTCGGCAGCAAAATAAGATACAGAGATGAATCCGAGGGACAATTGCCTGATGGAGATTGGCGAGAAAAAGGGCCCGTCTGAGTTGGTAAGGTTTTGGTCTTTTGTTGATGTAAGCTGGGCTGGTCTCAGAAAATGCCGTAGACATGGAGCACACAGTTCTGAGAAGAGAATGGTTTCTTACAGGAAGGCAATGCAGGTCCCTAAGATAGTGTGAAGAATGAGAACTAGTAGGAAGATCCCAGATGAGTCTCGCTGCTAAAATGTAAGTAAGCTGTGGCCGGTGTATTCAGGTATACTGAAGTAAAGGGCTTTACTGTAGGATAAGCAGGAAGTAATCAGTCTATGGATGACTGATTTCTGCCCTAATAGGGGCAGCCAGGTAAAGGGTTTCCACAACTCTCAATGACTTTTATGACTTGTTTGGCCACGGATAGGTTATCATCCGGATGAGTCCATGATTCTAAGATAGTGTTACTAGTGAATTTGCAGGACCCAAATCATTAAGCCAACATACTTGGGACTAACTGGAAAATAGTTTGCCAGACATCAAGACCTCCGTCCGTTGCTATTTGGTTTCAGACAGCTTGACTTTATCCAAGGGGCAATACCAATGTTTGCCTTTGTAACAACAGAAAGTGTCTAATTTCTGACCAGGTTGGTGAGAGGGCAGATATCAGAAGTAGATATTAAAAAGTGTGGCCTTTGGAGGACCCCTGAGGCACACCATAGAATAAAGGTGATCCAGTGAGTGCAAAGGAGGAAGGGAAACGTCCTGTGAACCAGAATATCAGAAGGAACCAAACCAGATCAAGGCCTTGAGGCAAATGTCTAATTCAAACAGTTGTTTAATTTAGGTGGAATTGAAGTCAGTATAGAAATCCACAGAAATATTGAGTAGGGTCACAGCAGTCGAGTCTCTGTGGTCCAGGATGGTATGAAGGTGGTTAGTGGCTGCAAGTAGAGCTGACTCTACCAAAAGAGGTTTGAAAACCATGTACAGGTTGAATCAAGGATTGGCATACAGATATTTAAAGTTATTGATTTGCCAACTTTTCCACAACTTTGGCGGGTAGAGGAAAAGCCTAGATTAAGCTATAATAAGTGCATAAGAGTAGTAGACTAAACACTTGCTTCCAACATTTAGGAACTGAGGTTTAGAGCAAGACCCATTGCCTAGTAATTGCCAGTGGCGAAGATTAATTGAAGCATTCCACCCATCACTTTGTTTATTTAAAGTGAGACACCTTAATTGCGATGGACATGCTGCAAAGTCAGTCCTGCACTCGCAGCACAATTAGACTTCAGCTGCACCCACTGACTGTTTAGGCCCAAAAGGCCCATGAGTTTGGGGTTGTGTGTGTTACCATTTGCATTACACCTGGCCTGACAGTTATGGCTGGGCTAATCCTAATAAAGGGGGCTCAAGACTAGTTTGCATGTGATTGGTACCTTTCTAGAGTGGAATGGTGGGCTAAAAATGATAGACAGGGATGTAGCTTTAAGTAATTACCAATGGCTGAGATAAATTCAAGCATTTAGCCCATCCATTTATTCTCTTTGGAGAGCGAGCATTTGTGGAAAATTTTAAGGGTTACTAACGAGAAGGATTGAATGTGATGCCATTGGCACTTAGAGTGACTGGAACATGTGAAGGAGGTATAGAGAGAGTCACTGTAAGATGGTCAGGACCTAGAGCTCTATTCAGATGTGTCATGTCTATATTTCTGACATTCGTATCCAGCTCATTTGGCTTCCAGCTTCCAAACTGAGGATTTTTAAAGCACTGAGTCTACCACGAAGCCTTGCATGATCTTTCTGCAAGCAGCTATATATGTAATGTCTTATTTTTTTTGGGGGGTGGGGGAGGGAGGGCCTCTTGCATTCAAGCTTCCCGTATTTCGCCACAGTTCTGAAGTTGAGGAGGACTATAATGGGCGATCATTCCTTCACCTTGTTGATACCGATGCCAGACGAGGCAGAGCTCTCAATTGACACTCTTTTTAGGATTAGTCTTTTTTGGGTCAGATTGTTGGAAACCTTGTTATCAGTTCTTCAAAAAAGTACAATAAGAAGTAGGGGGAGAGTGGGATCAGCCCCCTTCAGCTAATGGCTTCAATTAATTTTTCATATCGTGCCATGGCTTGGCTGTCCTTCAGACGATAGCCTTTTAAGGATGTTTACGTTGTCCCACTTCTTTTAAGTTTTGATGATGGGCCCATCAAGTAGTTCTTTTGCTGAACTGCAAATACCACATATAGCTTGAGACCGAGTGCTGTTCTTTGGTGTAATTACTTTGCTGGCATAATTACAGTTTATGTGCTGGTTTACAGTTTTAGGTTTTGCCTGAACAGCGTGCATGCGCTGTCAGCGAAATCTGTTGTTTACAAAACAAACAAAAAAAAGCTTCAAACTGGCTGAGAGTCTACTCATTACTTAACCGTGCTTGGTTTCCACATCACTAATTTCCTTGCTTCTTACTGGTCACACCTCCTGTTTCCTCCTGGCTGCTTGCCTCCTCCCGCTTTATTCTGGGGTTTCGGCCCCTGCTATGGAGCCTGGACCTAGCACAGCTTTATATTTGCAGAGTGTCTTTCCTCTTTGCGTTCCTCCATGTACCTTTTGGTTTTTTAAATATTTTTTACCAGGCACGCTATAAAGTGAATGACATTTAACTGCCAGTCCCCCCTCCTCTGACACACACCACTGGTGCTTTCTGTAATTTGTTTCCTCGCATCTCCTTCATGCTGCTTGCTCTCTCCATTGCTTTCTTTAAACACATTCCATGTTGTGCAACATGGCTTAAAAAAAAAAAAAACACCATAACGAGGTCCACTGCACAGCAGCTTACCGCTGTACGTCATCTCTTTAAAAAAAATAAAAATAAAAAATAAAAAAATCTTTCATTTAGTGTGATAGTGTTGCAAAGAGGCACAGTGCAGACTATTTGTTGAGGGCGCCTGCTGATTTACAATATGAAATAATTTACAGTACGTGATCTATCATATGGAGGAAAAACAGTAAAGCGCTAGCTTCAAAGACTATAAATGATAAATGACAACTACTATGACTGTAGAGACATCAACATTTGGATTCTAGGTAATGACAAACGATTGGAGGGCAGTATCAGGAGTAAAGTGGGAGTTTGAGAATAAATCATTGCAGACGTGTGGAAAGCATTTAATTCAGGACAAAGATGTGTATGTTTAGTGAAATGTAGCCCTTCGTGTGACTTTTTTTTTGTTCTTGCATTTATTCCACAGGTCAAGAACCTCCAACAAAGCAAACTGCTTCGAAGTTTCGTCCAAGACCACGTTTTGAACCTGTACATTTTGTGGCCAGCACCATTCAGGAAGAGGAAAAGAAACCATTTGAAGTACAGAAAGAAGATACTAGCCGCGAAGCACCAAATTGTTTTGATGGAAAAATAGTTTCCAATCATATGCTTGAACAGAGTTCTGCGGATTTTGCTTTGGATAGCTTCAGTGATCATGAAGAAAATTCACAATTTCACGATTACTCTCAAAACGATCGGTATGTCGATTATGACACATTAGACCGTTCTGATCAGCAAAACAAAAGCCTAAACGATAACGAAACTTTTATGTCTAAGCTGGAGCAGAACTACTCTGCAAAATTTGAATCTCACAATTCAACTTTATCCAAAAACTTTAGGGCACATGTGTTAGATATGTGGACTGAGAACAGCAAACAGGGTCGAAAAGGCATTGGCTTTGTGAAAGCACCGCGAAAAACAGGCAGAGCACCTTTGATTCGTAAGGGACCCAGAAGAAACATTACCTTAGACCGATGTTCACCAACACAAAAGAGAGAGATGTTAATCCAAAAACTTTCAGCTGTAGCATTGCAGAATCTTTATGCTCCTGAAGTCATGTGTGCTCCAGAAAAAGTTAATCATACATATTTGTTGACTCGTTGTATTCAAGCATGCAAAACCAATCCAGAGTATATTTATGCTGCTTTGAAAACCATTCCACCTGCTGATCTGCCAAGAAACAAAAAGCTTCTTGGAGATGGTTATGCGTGTGAGGTAAGATGTCAAAATGTGTACTTGGCCACTGGTTATTCTGGCAGCAAAAATGGAGCCAGAGACCGGGCTGCAGAGCAGGCAATGAGACTTTTACAAAAGCCTGTTGAAATTCGGTGTGTCCAGCGAAAGTTTAAACACGGCTTTCAAGAAGACTTGGTAGTTTGTCAGTGTGGTGCACCCACTCCAGAATTCCCAGCAGCTCTTAAAGAACCGCAACACGACAATGATGATTTTACATCTAGGAACGAAGATTTTGCTAATGTCCAAGAGGATGCTAATCAAAACAAAGAACCATACTCAGCGAGACCTTGGACTAGTTTTGTCATTACTGAAAATGCCAGTGATGCAGTATGTATCCTTAACAATTCTGCTGCCACAAACAAAATGAAACTGGAATATAAGTATGATTTGATGCCTTCTCTTGCTTGGCGTTGTAAATTATTTTTGCAGGACCATTGTGTGGCTGAGGGATATGGAAATAAGAAAACCAGCAAGCATGCAGCTGCTGAAGAAGCAGTACGAATCCTCAAAAAGATGCAGTCTAATGTCCAGAAAATCAAAGAACCAGAGGGCCCAATGACAAGCAGTACATCTTTTCAACAGAAGAGCAAGTCTCTTAAGGATCTTGTTGTTTATGAAATTTCTGCAAATCCTGTTTGCACACTTCATGATACTGCTCAGTTCAATAAAGTAACAGTTGAGTATACCTTTGACAAAATGACCGGTGAAGAGTGGAAGTGCAAGGTGTTCTTGGACAGTCAGTTTATTGGAGAGGGGATAGGCCTGAAAAAGAATGTGAAACACATTGCAGCAGAAGAAGCTTTAAGAGTACTCAAACAAACCCACCCTACCGTGGTAAATAAACTGAAGCAGGGTCCTACAGAAGAGGCAATTTCAAGAAATCAGATTTGTGGTCGATCGGCACAAGAAGCTTACAAACAAAAAATTAAAGATGACAACATAGGAAATCAGCTACTTAGAAAAATGGGCTGGACTGGTGGAGGTTTGGGCAAAGGGGGTGAAGGTATAGCTGAGCCCATCATGGTGAAGGAACAATTTAAAAGGGAAGGATTGGGTCTTGATCTTGACCGAAACCATGTAGTCAATAAAAGAGATATTGAGATGATGATCAGAAACTATGCAGCTTCCTACAGTCAGGAGAATTTAACGTTCTCTAACGAACTTACCAATGATGAGCGAAAGCAAATTCACCAGATTGCCCAAAGATATGGGCTCAAAAGTAAATCTCATGGGCAAGGTGCTTCCAGGTTTTTGGTAGTGAGTAGAAAGAGGCGTAGAGAGGATTTGATTGATGAACTTAAGCAGGTTGGCCAGGTAGCAGGCTATCAGCTAGTCATGCCAGTCCCAAATCAGTTTTAGTGCTTTGCATTTTAGTTTACTACACATTTACTGACCAAGTTATAGAAGCTGGTCATACAGTAAATGCTCAGTTGTGTTGCAGAACATATCCATATTAAAATAGGTGTTTTGCTTTGTTTATATATTTTCTGATACTTGGTTAGAGGCATGTGTAAGTTATTCTCTTGTGCTAGCACATTACAAGATGCACTCTAGAGCAGTTGCATTATGTGTTTGATACAAATGTTCATATTTCGTTAATGTGTAATAAGGAATCAGTTTATTTTCAAAATGACGTATTAAAACTATAACAACTATCACTGATTTACCTTCCCTCTGTAAACAAAAAAGATTTATACTGTTAAATGTTGTCGCTACTGAAGAAAGTATTCATGCAATTTGGCTTTGGCTATAATCAAGGTTATTTCTTTGTCATTCTACATGGAGCATAACCTAATTTATAATTCCAGATGAGGCACTTGTTGATGTAAAATATGAATATATGACAGTGTTTCTATTAATAAATCTTCCCATATTTTTTTTATCTTGAGAATTTCTTAATTTTTATCAGTCGTGATGTTGAGAGTTTGTGTTACGAATACATGAACTACTTGCTTAAAAAATGTGTCACTTTTTAATAAAGTATATGAGGAAGACGTTTACTATGTATTCATAATAGACACATCACTTCGATATTTTCCTCTAGGTAAACGTAAAGAGCCATGAAGCCAAACTATCCATTTAAACTTTGTACTACTGAAAAATCTGTCTTGGGTTAAGAAACCGCCTAATTGTAATCTGTGCAACTACATGTTCATCTGTTTTATTATTTTAAGTATATTTTCAATTTTAACTAGTATGCTTATTTTTGTGTGTAAAACTATATTTTAGCTAATACATTTTCCCCTATAAAAATTTCAATTTTAATGAGTAATATTTCTAGTTGTGGGTGCGAAAGGCAAGTGCTTACAAATAACCTAGAAACTGGATTAAGTATATGTATTTGGTGCTGCATGTTCATATTTTTGGGCACAGGTGCTAACAACATACCATAGACGACCCACCGAATTCACCAGCTGTTTTGGCCCATCAGTGCAGACTGAAACCTACTTAATATTAGTGACTAATGTGTGTTCACATTTAGGATTTACTTTTTTTTTTTTTTTAAGCAGCTCTTGACTCTGACCCATAATATGCCACATATGTACGTGTATCTTTGTACATTTATATGGATGTTTAACCAACACAAACCCCTTATCTTTGTGGTTTGTCACTCCTTATTGAAACCTCAGATGCAAAATCTCTTCCACTTTAATGTGTATGACCTTGTGGCAAAAAGCATATTGCCTTCTTGTCATGTTGATGTGGTCTGGTGGCAGGTTTAATTGCTTGTTCCAGAAATTCAGGCGCCAGAGCACTTAGTTTGACAGGAAGCTGTAGTGCCATGTTCTGCCTTATACTCGCAATAGATAGTTCAGTCTGCACTTCAGTCTCATGTGTTTCTCCTGTGATAGGTGTAGCACATCTTGTGCAACCAGTTGGCGAAGCCACTCTGCATTGAAGATCATTTATATGGGGCCTTTTTTTAAATTGTGATGGTGGAAACAAAAGTCAAAGATTTATTGAGAGAATAGAGAAGTGAATGACCAGTTCATTAAAAATGCAGTCATATTTGATCCAGCCTCCTGGTACCTGCATTTCCGGTCCTGGCATTATGAGTTTCTGGCTGTTGTAAAGAGTCTATTTGTTGCTTTTTTCCATTGTAGATTATTTGATAAAGAATACAGGTGTACTTTACTTGTATGGTAGTTTCTGTGCAGTTAATGTTTTTATTTGCTTGAATGTTCAGTATTCTCGGCTGGGGGACTTTTGTAACAATGAGGTTTCTTTCAAAGTGTCCTCCATGTTGTACCTCTCTGGGTTTTCTGGTTCTACTTACCTTTATGGTGCGTCTTGCTAGCCCTGATAATTTATACTTACTTGCAGGTAAAAGGGAAATTTCAGAAAGATCAATATAGCCCTCAGTTCCACCATCTTTGTGATATGGCGACTCAGCGTAGACCAGAAACTCTAGCTAACTGATTTGCAGCTCTCACCTCATCAAGGTACGTTCAGTCACTGTGGCCTGAGAGGTGAGCATTTGCGGGAATGACACTCCTTTGCTCATATTCTCTTCCTTTGTCCACCACTAACAACTGCAAAGCTGCCAGCAGAAGTATCAGCTGATCTTTAGTTTCCTAAGTGTTGAGTCCAATGGTTCTTTATGCACTGCTGGAAGAAAGCCTGCATGAAGTTTCACCTTCAGAACTAAATAGATTCATCCCACATTCAAGCCAATGGAAGATTAGTTCTGTTGGCTCAGTTGTGGCAAAACTAAATTGAAAATTGGCTCTCCCCTGAAGAATGCTCACTTTGTGTACATCTCAACACTGCCAAGCAGTGATCCTTGTTAAATATTTTGAAGTTGTTGGGTGAAACTCTGCATAGTTGTCTTGTGAGGTGGCCCTTTGCAATAATTCATCGAGTTATGGCTGTTTCCTTTGCTCCAACATAAAATGCCATGCTAAATGGCAAGACCTTAAATTGAAAATGGGCCTTGCTTATGGTGAATCTTAGAAACCTCCTTTATTTATGCACTTTGTGACTGAGCAAGTCTTCCGATGCATAACCATGCGTTCAATGGCATATGTCGCTGCAGATACACATGTTGAGCACAGTCCGCTGCCTGGTGTTGGGCTCGGAGTATTACAAGTTGTTTTTCTTCGAAGAAGTCTTTTTTGGTCACGGGACCGAAGGACTCCTCCCTCTTCGGCTCCATTGCGCATGGGCGTCGACTCCATCTTAGATTGTTTTTTTCCGCTGTCGGGTTCGGACGTGTTCCTTTTCGCTCCGTGTTTCGGTTCGGAAAGTTAGTCAGAATCTCGGAAGAAAGCGTCGGTATTGTTCCGTTCGGTATCGGGATAGTTAGGTACATCGACACCGATCATCGGAAGACTTTGGGGTAGCTTCGATCCCCCATCGGGGCCTGGTCGGCCCGACCGCGTGTGAGGCCGAAGCCGATGGAACGGACCCCGTTCCGTTTCTGCCCAAAATGTCACAGTAAGTATCCTTATACAGATCAGCACTTGGTCTGTAACTTGTGCTTGTCCCCCGAGCACAAGGAGGATACCTGTGAGGCCTGTCGAGCCTTCCGGTCCAGAAAAACACTCCGGGACCGAAGAGCCAGGCGTCTACAAATGGCGTCCACGCCGACAAAACAACGTTTCGACGACGAAGAGGAAACATTCTCGGTTCCGGACTCAGAATCCGGAGACTCCGACGTCGAACAACAACAACAAACAGTGAGTAAGACGTTGAAAATAAAGACCATCGAAAAAACAAAAGCCCAGGGGACGCCACTGCCAACAGGCCATGGCTCGACCCATAAAACCGGCGACCTGTCGAAAGCGCTGAAAAAGGGCACGCCCATAGCGAAGACACCCGACTCCGGTCGAGGGACCGCCATGGAGCAACCTCGGAGCTGAGATAGCGGCTCCGAGAAGCAAAAACAAGATGCCGGCACCGAAAAACATCGGCACCGAGACACACTGCCGAAAGCCACAAAAATTCAGTTGGTACCGAAGCCGAAAAAAGATTCTCTCTCGGCGCCGAAAAGTTCCACACCTCCTTCCTACACAGAGGAACAAGGAATAAGTGGCCAGATGCACAGATTTGGACAAGAGCTCCAAAGTGTAGAATCAGACTACACACAAAAGAGACTGTACATCCAACAAGACACAGGGAAGATATCAACCCTTCCCCCAATAATGAGAAAAAGAAGGATCGGATTTCTCAAGGATGACGCACAACCACAAGCCAAAGTGGTTAAAAAAGTCACGCCTCCGCCCTCTCCACCACAACAGGCATCGCCGGCACAAACTCCGCCACAAATGCACTCACCAGCGCAAACTACTATAAGTCAAGATAATCAGGATCAAGACGCTTGGGACTTATACGACACCCCAGTGCCGGACAATGATCCTGATTCATACCCCACAAAGCCGTCACCGCCAGAGGACAGTACCTCCTACTCGCAACTAGTGGCTAGGGCAGCAGAATTCCACAATGTCCAACTGCATTCCGATCCTATAGAGGATGATTTTTTATTTAACACCCTCTCGGCTACACATAGCCAATATCAATGTCTCCCAATGCTACCAGGGATGTTACGGCACGCAAAACAAATTTTTGAAGAGCCCGTAAAATCAAGAGCCATCACCCCAAGGGTGGATAAGAAATATAAACCACCACCCACAGACCCAGTGTTTATTACTTCGCAGTTACCACCTGACTCCGTAGTAGTAGGGGCAGCTCGCAAAAGAGCAAATTCCCATACATCTGGCGACGCCCCACCTCCGGACAAAGAAAGCCGAAAATTTGATGCGGCAAGAAAGAGTCGCATCACAGGCAGCCAACCAATGGCGCATCGCAAATTCTCAAGCGCTGCTAGCCCGATATGACCGCGCACACTGGGATGAGATGCAACTTCTCATAGACCATCTTCCCCAGGAATACCAAAAAAGGGCGCAGCAAATAGTTGAAGAGGGACAAACGATCTCGAACAATCAAATCCGCTCTTCAATGGACGCAGCCGATACTGCAGCAAGAACAGTCAACACTGCTGTCACCATAAGGAGACACGCATGGCTCCGCACTTCAGGGTTCAAACCTGAAATCCAGCAGGCTGTCCTTAATATGCCCTTCAACGAAAAACAACTTTTTAGCCTTGAAGTGGACACAGCCATTGAAAAACTTAAAAAGGACACAGACACGGCCAAAGCCATGGGCGCACTCTACTCCCCGCAGAGCAGAGGCTCTTTTAGAAAAACTCCATTTAGAGGGGGGTTTCGTGGCCAACCCACAGACACCACCAGCCAACAAACAAGAACCACACCCTATCAGGGTTCATTCCAAAGGGGAGGTTTCAGGGGATATAGAGGGGGTCAATTCCCAAGGAGTAGGGGAAAATTCCAAACTCCAAAAACACCTCCACCTAAACAGTGACTTTCAAGTCACACAACCCCTTCACTCAACACCAGTGGGGGAAAGACTAAGCCAATTCTACCAATCTTGGCAGCAGATTACAACAGACAATTGGGTACTAGCAATAATCCAACATGGCTATTGCATAGAATTCCACAAATTCCCACCAAACATCCCTCCAAAAACACGCAAAATGTCACTACAACATTTAGAACTTTTAGGACTAGAAGTTCAAGCACTACTGCAAAAGGATGCAATAGAATTAGTACCAGTACAACAAAAAAACACACAGGAGTTTACTCCCTGTACTTTCTAATTCCAAAAAAAGACAAAACATTAAGACCAATATTAGATCTCAGGACACTAAATACCTACATCATATCGGACCACTTTCACATGGTCACACTACAAGACATCATTCCACTGCTCAAACAGCAAGATTCCATGACCACATTAGACCTAAAAGATGCGTACTTTCATATACCGATACATCCTTCTCACAGAAAGTACCCAAGGTTCGTATTCAAAGGAATACATTACCAATTCAAGGTGTTGCCATTCGGAATAACAACTGCACCAAGAGTATTCACAAAATGTCTAGCAGTAGTAGCAGCAATATCAGGAGACAACAAATACATGTGTTTCCTTACCTAGACGATTGGCTAATCAAGACCAACACAGTAAGGAAGTGCACAAACAACACCACATATGTCATACAAACCCTTCACAAACTGGGTTTCTCCATCAACTATACAAAGTCACACCTCGAACCGTGTCAGACACAACAATATCTAGGGGCAACCATCAACACATCAAAAGGAATTGCCACTCCAAGTCCACAAAGAGTTCAAGCATTCCACAAAGTAATAAGTGCTATGTTTCCAAACCAAAAGATACAAGCAAAATTTGTGCTAAAACTTCTAGGCATGATGTCATCATGCATAGCCATTGTCCCAAACGCAAGACTACACATGCGACCCTTACAACAGTGCCTAGCATCACAATGGTCACAAGCACAGGGTCAACTTCTAGATCTGGTGTTGGTAGACCGCCAAACATACCTCTCGCTTCTATGGTGGAACAGCAACAATTTAAACAAAGGGCGGACATTTCAGGACCCAGTGCCTCAATACGTTATAACAACAGATGCTTCCATGACAGGGTGGGGAGCACACCTCAATTACCACAGCATTCAAGGACAATGGGACGTACACCAAACAAAATTTCATATAAATTACCTAGAACTGTTAGCAGTATTTCTAGCGTTAAAAGCCTTTCAACCCATAATAACACACAAATACATTCTTGTCAAAACAGACAACATGACAACAATGTATTATTTAAACAAACAAGGAGGAACACACTCAACACAATTGTGTCTCCTAACACAAAAAATATGGCAGTGGGCGATTCACAACCACATTCGCCTAATAGCACAATTTATTCCAGGGATCCAAAACCAACTAGCAGACAACCTTTCGCGAGATCACCAACAAGTCCACGAATGGGAAATTCACCCCCAAGTTCTGAACAATTACTTTCAAATTTGGGGAACACCCCAGATAGATTTGTTCGCAACAAAAGAAAACGCAAAATGCCAAAACTTCGCATCCAGGTACCCACACCGCGAATCACAAGGCAATGCTCTATGGATGAGTTGGTCAGGGATATTTGCATACGCTTTTCCCCCTCTCCTTCCATATCTAGTAAACAAATTGAGTCAAAACCAACTCAAACTCATACTGATAGCACCCACATGGGCAAGACAACCTTGGTATACAACTCTACTAGACCTTTCACTAGTACTGCATGTCAAACTACCCAACAGACCAGATCTGTTAACACAACACAAACAACAGATCAGGCATCCAAACCCAGCATCATTGAATCTAGCAATTTGGCTCCTGAAATCCTAGAATTCGGACACTTAGACCTCACACAAGAATGTATGGAGGTCATAAAACAAGCTAGAAAAGCTTCCACTAGACACTGCTATGCATCTAAGTGGAAAAGATTTGTTTGCTACTGCCATACCAATCAAATCCAACCATTGCATGCCTCTACAAAGGACATAGTGGGATACTTACTACATTTGCAAAAAGCAACCCTCGCTTTTTCATCTATAAAAATACACCTCGCAGCAATATCTGCTTACCTACAAACTACTCATTCATCGTCTCTATTTAGAATACCAGTTATTAAAGCATTCATGGAAGGGCTAAAAAGAATTATACCACCAAGAACACCACCAGTTCCTTCATGGAACCTTAACATCGTCTTAACAAGACTCATGGGTCCACCTTTTGAACCCATGCATTCCTGTGAAATGCAATATTTAACGTGGAAAGTCGCATTTCTCATTGCAATCACATCCCTCAGAAGAGTAAGTGAAATACAGGCATTTACCATACAAGAACCATTTATTCAAATACATAAAAATAAAATAGTTCTAAGAACAAATCCAAAATTTCTACCAAAAGTAATCTCACCATTCCATTTAAATCAAACAGTAGAATTACCAGTGTTCTTCCCACAGCCAGATTCCGTGGCTGAAAGGGCACTACATACATTAGACATCAAAAGAGCACTAATGTACTACATTGACAGAACAAAGTTAATCAGGAAAACAAAACAACTGTTCATAGCTTTTCAAAAACCACACATAGGAAATCCAATCTCTAAACAAGGCATTGCTAGATGGATAGTCAGATGTATTCGAACATGCTATCTTAAAGCCAAGAGAGAATTGCCTATTACACCAAAGGCGCACTCAACCAGAAAGAAAGGTGCTACAATGGCCTTTCTAGGAAACATTCCTATGAGCGAAATATGTAAGGCTGCAACCTGGTCTACGCCTCATACATTTACTAAACACTACTGTGTAGATGTACTAAATGCACAACAAGCTACAGTGGGCCAAGCTGTACTAAGAACATTATTCCAAACTACTTCAACTCCTACAGGCTAAACCACCGCTTTTAGGGGAGGTAACTGCTTTATAGTCTATGCTCAACATGTGTATCTGCAGCGACATATGCCATCGAACTGAAAATGTCACTTACCCAGTGTACATCTGTTCGTGGCATTAGTCGCTGCAGATTCACATGTGCCCTCCCGCCTCCCCGGGAAGCCTGTAGCCGTTTAGAAGTAAATCTTAAATCTTAAACATTTGTACATTTGTAAATAATTATTATAAACTTTTTATGTACATACGTATTCACTCCATTGCATGGGCACTATTTATAGCAAACAACTCCAGCCTTTCCCTCTGCGGGGAAAACAATCTAAGATGGAGTCGACGCCCATGCGCAATGGAGCCGAAGAGGGAGGAGTCCTTCGGTCCCGTGACCAAAAAAGACTTCTTCGAAGAAAAACAACTTGTAATACTCCGAGCCCAACACCAGGCAGCGGACTGTGCTCAACATGTGAATCTGCAGCGACTAATGCCACGAACAGATGTACACTGGGTAAGTGACATTTTCATTTCAGTTGAAATTGCAAGAAAATGTGATTGTGTGCTAAATTCTTCTCTCTCTCTCCTACATGTATAGTGCCTCTAGGTCCAAGAATTACTCATATTCCTTTTCTGGGCCCATATTGTGCACCAATATGGCTGAGCCTTTGTTCTTCTTAGGTTTTTCCTCTTGATTGTGCTGTAAAAGGCACACTTTTAACTAGTTAATGTGGAACTGCTTGGACTTTATGGGTGATAAACCTGTTGACAGTGTTTTAAACATTAGAGCATAACGACCTTTCTTCCAGGTAATTATTGCTGACTAGGAATTGACCGAATTCTGCACACTTTACCCCTGCTAACCAGTGGTAAAGTCCACGCGAACCTCCTTTAAACATAATGCCACTGTGTATACACCGGATTGGCATGATTAAGTTATCTGTAAGTTCCTAGTATATAGTACCACGGGTTTCCAGGGCCTGTAAGTTAAATTTCATTAATGGACTGCAGCACTCATTGTGGTATACACCACAGTGACTATGCCAACATTACTGCAGGTCTACTATTTGTAACCTGGCTGTTCCAATTTTCAGTTCAAAACCTTCCTTTAAAAATATGCACTTGGCTCTCTCAGGGTACAAGATGATAGCAGTTCAGTGCCGACTCAGGGGAGGTAATGTGGCCTAGTAATCTCCATTCAGTGGTACACAATAAATCTCAATAAAATATTGTCCAGTCAGTGCTTTTTTCTCTGACAAAGGAAAACGCTTTGTTGTCAGGAAGTTAGGGTGCATGGTATTTAAAATTAGGACATGTAGATATTTAATGTTAAAGGTGTCCTTACAGTGAAAAGGCCCAAAAAGCTATTTTCAATTTAGTAAGGCTGGGTGTCCCATAGGAGAAACTCTGTTGAACTATTACAGCTAATACTGCTAATTTTGGTTATGAATCAGCTAAACAAATAAACCACTAATTTTAAAATCGAAGTTGGGTGCATGGCCAAGCCATGCATGGTGGTGGACATATGATCATTTTGTTCTCCATCCCCTCTGGTTTTGCTGATTCCCCTGGATCAGTGGATGAGCTAACCTGTGCACTAGACTCATCTCCCACGGCCTGTGAGCCATGCCTCGGCCTTCTGTGCAGATGGGGTGTGACGAGGCAACGGGCTGCTGGGGGCCTTCACCCTGCATCCCCTGTCAGTGGCACATCGAGAGACTGTGTTGGACCCAGGGGCACATCGAGACAGACTGGTGTGTCAGCATCGGCCCTTAAATTGCGTGGGGGCCCCATGCCATAACTGAGACCAGACATCTGTGCCTGTCTTCCTGCTCCTCTGTTGGCACTGCCCTGGCCAAGGTGAGCAGAGCTGAGGTGGTGGGTGCCTACCTACAGAGATTAGTTTGGTCCCTTGTTGGGAGTGGGGCACCAAAATTTTTTTTTTTTTTTGTCTGCTCACTTCACCCTGCCATTGACCTCAATTGGGCCCCAGGGAGGGCCTGAGATCCCTTTTTCTGGATGCATGCTGTGCTTTGTGCCCACTGTGACCGCCTCATGCCTGTACTGAGGTCCTGGACACTGGAACTTTAAATAGCAGCCTGTGGGGCCCATCTCACTGCCCCCTCACAAGGGGTTTTCAACGAGGTGCTGATGGTTTATCCCTTGGGAGCCTAAGTGGAGACCGCACCTCCCCCGCTACATCTTTCTGATCTACTGGAGCCCGGCCCCCTACCCTTGACTTAGTGTGCTTTACCCACTGGTGTGGCTACCCTGTGGACCAGTCCTGTTTGGTAGGCGTGGCATACTGTATGTTTTCGCTGCCGTGTTGTGCCCCTAGGATGCTGGTATGAGCATCATACTGTCCAAGGGATGGCCTGATCACTTGTAGCGCTCCTGCAAAGACCTTGAGAATAGATCTCGTCACAGCATGATTGATATTAGAGGAATACCCACTGCCATTTCAGGCCTCTTAGATACTATCAACAGGAGACCAAGGTGTTGACCCAGTACTCTTTGATAGAGCATATTCTAACCTGTGTCCCTTGCGTCACTGACAAAGGACAATCTTGAACAAGGTGATTAGACATGAGAACCCCCCCCCCCCTTTTCCTCCTTTCCTTCAATGGAGTAAAGCGTCTACTCTTCCTGGACCCCTCAGTGGCCACGCTGGTCTATAACAGCAACTTCAAACCAGTTTCGGACTTGTCACACATGATTCTATATGCCACTGGCACACCCATTTTTTTCATGGGATGATCAAACACACTTCAAGGTCTCACTAAAGCAAAGCAAGTCTTGGATATGCTTGTGCAGTCTGCGGAGGACGAGCCCTCCAGGGTGTTTGGGGCAGAGGGCATTGAGTGGTGCACAATTTCCAGAAGGCTGGGGCGGAGCTCGCCTGGAAGCTGCCATGTTAGGGAGTTTGAAAGGGGCAGGGACCGGGAACCATCCTCCATGTCAGGTCTGGAGCTGGCGAGGGAATAGTGAGACTTCCCACCCCATCACCCCTCAGTGACAACTAACTGTAATTTTAAAGGTAGTGGCATTCAACATTTGAGGTCTCAATAAAGCGTATTCTGGGAGCACTGCATTTGATTGTGATGCTGTCTGTGTTAGGTGACTCTGATCTTGAGAGCGGAAACATGTTGCCTCCGTTCACATGCTTCCACTAGAATATTTTGCTTCTTCGTGCTTTAAAAAAAAAAAAAAAAAACAGGAGTGACAGTTCTTTTTGCAACACACACACATTTCAACACAGCCACATTTGGATAAAAATGGCAGATGGGTGGCAGTCAATGGCCTTTGGCATGTCCAACTGATCTGCATACCCTCTTTCCCCCGACATCCGGTCAAGAATCATTCTTGAGGATAACTTTACAGACCATTATGGCTTTTTCAGAGGGCCCCTTGATAAAAGGGGGGAGATTTTAATATGGTTTTTAGCACACCACAAGATGGATCACAGCAGTGTCATGATGGGACATACGCTTTACTTCCTGAGGGAAGAGCATGGTTGGTGGGCCTAGGCCTTATAGATGTGTTGCACACGTGACACCTCATAATCAACCTGCCAACACACCACACTTATGCCCAAAAAGATCTCTAGATGCAAGACTTAGACACTTTGAGGGCTTCCAACTCCACCAGGCTCTTTCAGATAATGGCCATGTAGCCATTGTTCTTCAGTGGGATCGGCTCCTACCCAGGTGCTCTGCAAAGTAGCAGCTAAATGAGGTCCTGCTCTGGGATCTGGTGGGCCTGGCTGAAGCCCGGAAGAAACGTATTAAATATTTAACACTGAATGGTATGGGGGCATTGACAACTGGTTGTCTGGGATGCCCTTAATGTAGTCATCCAGGTAACCATTATTCAAGAGGTTGCACGCCTCATATGTGTGAACATACGACTCACCTGTCCATGGAGCTGGTGGATCTTGAGCCGCAACACAAGCAAACCTCCTCCAATAAACTCTGAGGAAAGTGCTTACAGTGACGGATCAAGTCTGTACACTCCAACACAAAAGAACTCACTACATTTGCACCCAATTAGGGGCTTGCTTCCATGAAGAGGAACCAGGCCTTACGCTAGCGCATAGAAACATGCCAGACTCATTGGTGAGAACAAATATAGCCATAGTAGAGGCTGTGACCAACAAGAGGGTGGGTGATGGCCGTGGGGGAGTCCTGACATGAACTGTGCCGGCGTAGTGATTAATCCAACAAAATGGTGCCTGCTCCAGCTGGCTTCTGAAGAGGTGAGCCCTGGCCATTATTGAGCTCCTGTGAGGCAGACAGGGGTGAAATGTTGCACCGGGTGAGCTCCTCTGGGACACTGGACCTTAATGGCTTCTCTGAGACTATTCACAAAAGCGGCACTGCAACGTATATATGAGGAACGAGTTAAAATAACCACATGGGCCTTTGGATCTGAGGGGTCAAGTGAAGAACCAGACAGAGGTTCCCTGGTGGCAATGGTCATTTGTTGGATTCTACCACCCCAAGTTGCTTTGACAAATATTACAGAGTTAGAGGGGCTGGGGGCAGGATTGTGGGGGTTGTGCTGGTTGAACTTCTGGACCATCCCTTATGACCAGAAATAGACTTGTGGCCTTGATCAGGAAGGCTGGCCCCACATGTTCTGAACTTTCAGAACTTTGGTGGGGACCCCAGGGAAACAGTTGCATCCTGTTGGGACACTTGATACTCAACTCCCCCTTCCCCTTGGCCGCAGATCTGTGAAGTGTTGGGCCCCAGGAGAGCGCTCTAGGTCCGGGTGCAACACTTCATTGGTGGGTGATTCGGGGAGGGAAATGCTAGGGGTGCCTTGACGTAGAATTATCCTGTACCACGAAGGAGCCCTCTCCTGGCACTGAGCAGAGACTGACGGAGGATTCGCATTGAGGAACTGTCTGAAAGAGACTGACCTGGAACCCTTCCCCCCCCCCCCCCCTCTCCCCCCCCCATTGCAATAGAGAGGGAGAAATCTGCTATCGAGGATATAGGGAGGCTGCCCTGGACTGACCCATCAAGTAAGAGGAGTGTGGTTCTAGGTGTCGAGGGGGGGCATGTTGGAAGCCATCCTGTCAGGGGAAGATCAGCAGATATACTTATACAGTGGATGTCCCCCAAAAGATATGGGCCCTCACTGCCTGACAATGCCGCTCTCTTGGCTGTGATTCAACAGTCCAGGATGGCTCTGTATTCTAAAATTGGTGAGGTGGCCATGGAGGTTTCATTGTTGAGAGAAGGCCTCAGGAATGTTCCCAACATTAGAAGATAACTGGAGGATGGCACACACTCCCAGGATAAAGACCTGACTGAAAGTGCTTACTAAAGACCTACTCCAGAGAAATGACCCCAAAAATCGTACAAGGTGCAACAACCACAGATTTGTGGGCTTTTTTGAAGGAGTAGAGGGGTCCAACACTTCAGAATTTCTCGAACAGTGGCTTTGTACCACCTTCACCTCTGGTAACTTTTCCACCTGCTTTGTGATCAAATGAGCACATGGGGCACTTGCTGCTAAGCCGTCAATGGGTGCCTTATCGCACGCTTCTTATATTTCCATGATCGCGATGTGATCATCGAAGCACAGCATTTGGGGGTGATCAGATATGATCCATCCACAATCATGACTATTCCTGTGAGGTACGGAAACTGAGGTGTTATTTTGACAGCTAAACCATTGTCAATGCATCTCCAGTACATGCTTCTTTTCCCCACCAAATTGTAGGTGATCTTTCAGAATAAAACTCATTTTTATAAAACACCGGTGGAGCCCTGTATATGGCTGAAAGAGAGACCTAGACAGGGCCCCCCTCCAGAGAGGCCTGGGGACCAGACCCAGAACCTGGCCCTTGAAGCGCAAACTTTGGACCCAATCAGGGGGAAGAAGTAATAAATCACTGGAGAGAACTCACAGGAAGGAAGCAACTGGAGAACGATCTTCTGAATCTGAAACAAGGATCAAGACAAGGAAACCTCATCTGAAGACGAGCATGGTCACGGCTTGAGAGTCTACCCTGAACTCTGAGCTGTGGCAGGCTGAACAGCCTGAACTTTAAACTGTTGATCTGTGTCAAGGCATTGATGGAATACAAAACCTTAGTAATTGGGGGAGTTTCTTAGGCACTCCGGTCTCCATGGCGAAGGGGCACAGATGTGGCCTGTGAGAGGGATTTCTATCAGCAACTTCTTTTCCCCTCATTTCTCCTTCTCTTGAGCTCTAACTGACTGAGTGGTGTGTGTGGTGATTGATTGTGTATGAATGAGGTGTCTTGGAAGTGGAGGAGACCGGATGATAGTGGGACTGCTTACATATGATTTCTGCTTCCACTCTTCCTAGATTCCAAGATACTGGCTGTTTAGTTGGTGAGTAGCACTTTAGTGTAAGATATGTTCTTAGGGTTTGCAGTAAGGAGTTTGAGGGTGGGGTGGGCTACAAACCTTTAAGGCTTGGACCTGGGATGTAGTTGCCTTTGTACGCTATTTGGGTGAATGCTGGTGGACGCTTGGGGTGCGGGTGATAGGGATGGGATGATTGGGATTGTTATGTCCTAGTTAATGCTAGTTTTGTTTAGATCTATTTTCTGTTGGTTGGAAAAGCGGGTAGTGCCACTAGTTAAAAGCAGTGTTTATTCCACTCATTTGATGGGAAATGATATGCTGCAATACAGTTTAGATGCATACCCTGTACTTAGACACATGGGTCTCTCCATTCATACATGGAATGTCAATGGGAGGGCAATAAAATTAAGAAGGGGCTTGTTGCAGCTTATATTAGACACTTAAAACCGAATATAGTTCTCCTCCAAGAGTCCCACCTGAGGGGGACCCAATGTCGCTTCCAAGCCTGTGGGGACATAAACAACACCAGCTCATGCAGGCTTTACCTCGGGCTCCCGGGACTAGCAATCGTGATCGGAAAGTGTTCCCCTTTCCAGATTCAGAGGTTATGGGTGGGACGTATGTAGCGGGTTCAGGGCCTTTGGGGGAAGAATGAATGTTACAATCATTAGTGTCTATGTGCCGCTGCAACTCCAACCCATCCTAGACAATAATGGACATATTCTTAGCAATGGAGTCTTCACTACACATGATTAGGGGGAAGTTCAATGATGTTATGTTCCCCGACTGAGACAGATCAGGCACTGTATCAAACACACCCAGGGACATACATGCCTTTGGACCTGTTCGCCAGCACATCTTCACTCCTGCTGGAGAAGTGGAGACGATCCAATGAGTAGATTACTAGGCTAGGGAACTCCCTGCTCTGGATTTCCCTAGGATGGAGGCCCTGTGGTGCCAGCTTGGGGTGGAAACTGAATGCATAGGAACAAAGGAATGAGGCTGTTTTGCGTGAGTTCAGTGTCAAGACCAAACTCTATAATAGAAAATAGGGAATCTGTGAATTCAGCAGTGGTCTTGTGGGAGGCCTACAAGACAATGTTAAGGGACCGAGCACAAAATATCATTGCTTTCAAGAAAAAGTCATGAGAGAGAGGGATTTGAACTGTGACTGAAACATGCTGAGGCTGCGAATGTAGCCTCACCAAACTCTCTGATTGCAATTAAGCTTGAAGTGTGCTGAATGTAGAGATCTGATAACCACTGAAGAGCGTAATCCACTCTTGGCCACGCAGCACCGTCTCTGTGATACTGGTGACAAGGCGGTAAAGCTGTTGGCTTGGTTATGCCGAAGAGAGGTTGAGGCCTGATGGCTGCATAAAATGGAGGGGACAGATGATAAAACCCGTGCAACAGACAAAGAACGAGCAGATGGGTTTGCAGGGCCCTTTACAAAGATCACCCACTGACTGAGCAATGACAAATTGAGGAATATTTGAAGACAGCGGCTGTGCTGACCCTCCCAAAAGAGGATTGCATGGCCTTTGAGGAGATCACCCTCCCTGACAGCTGTAGCTAAGATAAATTTGGGTAAAACCCTGGGGCTTAGTTGCACCCCCACCACCTGAATTTTTTAAGATCAAATCTGTTTATTGTTGTATAGAAATATAAACATACAAAACACCACTCATCGTGGGACATAAAATGAAATATATCAGCACAGAAGCAATGTTGTATCTTCGTACAAAGGTCTCTCTCGTAAATCCCAAAACCATGCTCAGAGGAACCACCCAGTCAGTCCTCTCCCTGCTGAACCATATACCCACTGACGATGTCCAATAGTCATCCAAGATGTCAGTCCCGCAGATGAGAACCACATAAACATATAAATAACACTTCAGCAGTGCTTCCCTCCAAGAGTCCATGTCATCCTTCTACCTCTCCCCTCATCTATCCTTTGCATCATCTAAGCGCATCCCCCCCTCCAGCAACCTCCCCCACAGCACTCCAACCAGGGATTCAAATCAGCCTCAAAACTCTCAGGTAGGTCAGGCATGTCAGCTCAGTAAATTCTGCAGAAAGAAGCCGAAGAAACTGCTTCCACAATGCGCCCAGGTCTCCTACCCGCTGCTGGGAGGCTAATGTAAGTTTCTCCATTGAAAGAATAAACCAGAGCTTCTGGAGCCATGAGACACGAGTCGGGCCCCTATCTGTACCCCAGAGAGCTAGAATCAGCTGCAGCGCTCCATTCAGTGCTAGGGCCATCTGCCTCTCTTTTAGAGATCTTAAAGGAAAAGTAAGAGGATTGGGCAGCCCCAATAAAATGTATGATGGGAATCTCAGAATCTTAACTTGGAACGCTGCATCTATATCATCTATAATGTTTTCCCAGTAACGATGTAACTTGGGGCAGTGCCAAAGCAGATGCACCAGTGTGCCTGTAGCTCCGCACCCTCTCCAGCAAAGGTCTATCTTATGATCCCATGCATGTAACCGCGCTGGAGTGTAGTACCAGTAAGAGGCAACTTTGTATGATGTCTCTGTCCCTGCTGCATTATATGCTTTGTGGTGTATTCTATAGAATATGCTGTCCCATTACTCATCTGAGAGTTCTCTCTCCAGCTCCCTCTCCCATCTCAGCTGACCCTTTGACTTAGGCGGGCGGCTTTCCCCTTGCAGAAGGCGATAGAGCTCCGAGATAATTTTCCTATCATCCTTCTTTAGGAGCAGCCTATCCATCAGAGCTCTGTTCGCCGGCAAGAGAGCCCAGTGCCGAACCTGATAATACATCAGCCTATCCGCCTCCTCTAGGCCATAGGCCTCTCATCTGGTCAAAAGACAAGACCCCGTGTTCATCAAAAAGGCTTCCCACCCTCCTACAAGCCCCCTCATACCAGCGTCTCAGGCCTACCAGACGGAGTCCAGGCTCGAAATTAGGGATTGCACCTATGGGGGTCATCGGGGAGGGGAAAGAAGTCAGCCCTAAACTGCAAGCCACCGTATCCCATACCCATAGCGTTGTCCCAGTAATCGGGGACGCATAAAGACCTCCAGCACTATGCCTGCGTTGGAGCCAAGGCTCCTTCCATATATGAGAGCCCGCCACCGCCTGATCCATAAAACACCAGTGTTTCTCCGTGAGTGGGCGACTCCACTCTACAAGAAAGCGTAGCTGTGCTGCCTGAAAGTCTCTCAGAAGACATGGAATCGCCAGTCCCCCACTGTTCTTGGGGCGGTATAAAACCTGCCGCGATAGGCGCGCCTGTCGTCCCTCCCATATGAATCTCAGGACCGCCGATTGTAGGGTGGCAATCGTCCGGGGTCAATGGGAGCACCTGAAATATATACAGAATTCGCGGCACAACTGTCCTCTTGACCGCAGCCACCCTACCCAGCAAAGACAGCTTATGTCTCCCCGACAACTCCAGATCCCGCTGTATATCGCGTACCAGCTTCGTGTAATTCAGGCTCACCGTTTTTGTGGCAGACATCGCTAACTCAACCCCAAGGTAGGATAGGCGTGAGGACGAGCAAATAAAGGAATATCGAGCTCTCAACTTCTCCTCATGGTCAGAGCTCAAAAATAGACTAAGGACCTGAGACTTCTGCATGTTCACTTTAAATCCCGAAACCTGGCTATACTCAACTAGTAGCTCCATAAGCGCAGGCAAAGAGGTAGCGGGGTTCGCAAGTGTAAGAATCACATAGTCTGCATATAGGGTAATAAGATGGTGGTCTCCGCCAAATTTCACACCAGAAACCAAGGGGCTGTCTCGTAAGCGCTGTGCGAGGGGCTCCATATATAGCGCAAACAGGAGTGGGGAGAGTGGGCATCCCTGTCTGGTCCCACGCCCAACCGGAAACGGTGTAGCGAGCACGCCATTGACTCGAACCGCCGCTCTAGGGGACCGATAAATGCATTGGATCCAAGATCTAAAGCCCGGGCCCAGACCGAAGCGTTTCAGGACCCAGAAGAGGTATGGCCAATGAACCCTATCAAACGCCTTTTCAGCGTCGATAGAGAGGAAAAGCGCCTCCCTACGAGATCTATCAATTTTATCTAGCAGATGCAAAAGTCGCTTCGTACTATCGTCACATTGTCGATTTGGAATTAAACCTGACTGATTGGGATCAATAAGACCCGGCATATAAGAATTAAGGCGGAAGGCAAGTATCCAAATGAATAATTTAGCAGCTATGTTCAGAAGCGAGATCGGCCTATACGAAGCACAGTCCTCTGGGTCCTTACCCGATTTATGTATAACAGCAATGGTAGCGTCCAGTATACTTGGCATCAGGGTCCCCGTCGTCCGAAAATAATTAAAAAGCCGTGTGAGAAGCGGGGCAAGCTCCACACAAAAGGTCTTATAAAACAACGCCGTGAACCCATCAGGGCCGCGGGACTTCCCATTCTTCAGCCGGGAAATCGCCAATATAACTTCTGGCCTTATCTGCTGGTCTAATAACTTCGCTTCCCTCCCACCAAGAGGAGTGATTCCTATGCCCTTTAAAATAAGAGTCCAGGGCAGCATCGTCCCGCTCATCCTTCGCATATAAACACCGGTAAAACCCCGCAAAGGCCTCAGCAATCTGGTCACTCGTGCAGGCCACTTCACCGGAAGGGGAACTAATCCGTTTGACTGCCGATGCCGCACGCTGCGCTCGCAACCGGTGTGCTAATAACTTTCCGCATCTATTGCTCCCAATATAGTATTTGTGCTTAAGTCGTACTACTGCGTACTCCACCCTATCCCAGTCTAGTCGCTTCAACTGCTGCCTTGCCTTCTCTTACTCTCGCCAGATTCTGGGCGCGCCAGTAGATTTATGGGAACGCTCCAGGACCGCCACTCTCTGCTCTAACTTCTCTCTCCCTCGCAGACAATGCCATCACCTCGTCCCGCACTACTGCCTTTAACGCCTCCCAGACAGTCTCCATGGAAGTGCTACCATCGTCAATAAAGACAATATAGTCCGCAATCACACGCCGAAGCGACTCCACCGCTGACTCACTCTGAAGCAAGGAGTCCTTAAAGCACCAGCTCGGGGTACCAACACGACCTACCTCCATGGTCAATTAAACAGTAATAGGGGCATGATCAGCCAAGGCCCTGGGCTCAGTTGTAGCCTCTCTAACCCAGGACATAAACTCTTGTGAGGCCCAAAAAAGATCAATCCGTGCGTAAGTCTTGGTCGCCGCAGAATAGAAGGAATAATCTCAGAGTGTAGGGTGCGACTTCCTCCACACATCCTCCAACCCACACTCAGCTAACCATTGACGCCCCATCTCCGACAATGCCCCAGTCTGCCCAAAGCGTTGGCCCGAGCGGTCAAGCTTGTTGTCCATCACCAGATTAAAATCTCCCCCTATCAGGATGGCGCTATCTGGCGAAGTAAATATAGGGGAAATTGACTGTCTCAGGAAAGCCTCCTGCTGGGAATTCGGAGCATAAAGGGAAGCAACGGTGAACGAGAAAGCCCCAAGCCTTATTCTAATAGCCAGGAACCTACCTGGGACTTCATATACCTTCCCAACTACCTCCCTAGCAACAGTCCTCGAGAGCAATATTGCCACCCCGCATGTTTCGTAGTAGCTGAGGACCAAAGCTGCCTAGGGAACCATCTTGAGCGCATACGAAACGTGTCCTTATGTAACAAATGGGTCTCTTGTAAAAGGCAAATGTGACTCCCAGATTTCTCTAGGCCTGACAGAATCGCTAACCGCTTGTTTGGGTTGTTAAGCCCACGAACATTCAAACTTAAACACTTAACTGTCATATCGTCGCAGGGAGAGAGTCGCCCAGGGGAAAAGAGCACAGGGCCGCTCCGCCAATAACACTCATAGACCGGACTCCCAGGGAAGCACACCAACAGACAACCATTGCGCACAACAGGTGCTCACAACAAAAAAGTCCTTGTGCACTCATTTCCAAAGAGGAAAAAGTCTCAACTGGGCCGTGTAACCCCCTCAAGTTCACCAGCTAGGCCCATCCACCCCGCCGCCCAGGCCCCTCCTTGACAGCCCGTAGGCCAGCGAATAAGCGGCCCGATGCTGACCAGCAACCCTCAGGCTCCCTAGTCTTAAATATTGGTCCCAGCTGCCACATTGCTCACTGCCGACTGCCGCTCCGACAGTTGCTCCAACGTGGTAGGTCGCTGTTGCTTCCTCCTTCTCTCCTTTCTCCTCCAGCTCGGACGGTGCTCACCGCTCGGGCCCGGCCTTGCACCCAGGTCCTGGCCACCCTCCACCAGGCCCAGGATCCGGTTCGCCTCCGATATGGACTTCACTTGATGGAGCTGCGCCTCCCAGCGAAAGATAAGGCGGAACGGGTTGACCCCAAGAGTATGACACATCCTGTGCTCGCAAGTGTTCCGTGATAGGCTTGAATTCATGCCGCTGCTGCAGAGTCCATGCCGAAAGGTCCTGAAATAATAAGCTGGTGCCCTCTAAATTGGATCTGCGGCAGATTACGTGCCCGCTGCAATATACTGTCCTTGAGCCCATAATTATGGACGCATGCCAAGATATCCGGAGGGCGATCTCCATCACCTCGAGCCCGGCCCACCCGATGCACTCTATCAAGCGTAATCTCTCGGGACTCCTCCAAGCCCAGAACGGAACGGAACAGCTCCACCACAAACTCTCCGATGTCGTCCTTCTCAGCCCCAGACGGCGGTCCTCTAATGCGGATATTATGCCTACGTGACCGGTTCTCTAGGTCCTCCACCGCAAGCTGAAGGAGATCCTGTTGCTCCCGCTAGCAAATGCATTCTTGTTGGAGATCTGCCACCTCCTCTCCCCAGGAGATTTCACCATCCTCCACCTGTGCCACCCGCTCACCTAGGGAGGTGACCTCTGCTCTCAGCTCTTTTACCTCGTGGGAGATGTCCCTTCGAAGCTCTAGGAGATCACTCCGGAGCGAGTCGAACAGGGAGGCAAGAAAGCCCCTCGTAACCGGGGCCTCCTCATCCTCCTCCACCTCACCCCTCGCCTCCGGAGACCTCGAAGCAGGCAGCCCCTCAGGAGCCCCACCTGGCACTGGGCGAGCCCCGGTGAGCATGTCTCTGACAGTCCGTTCCCACTTGCCTTTAGAAGCCGCCATCACTCCAGCTCCCCCACCGCGTCGTGCGTCCAGCTCAATCGAAGCCTCCTCACAAGTACACCTAGGGGTCGGGCCACCCGACGCCCACCGAAATCACCAGGCGCCACTGACCTCTCCACTCACGGGCAATGTACGTCACTTCTCCACCACTCCACGTGCCTCGTCTCCAACTGGGCCCACCGCGGGCCGCCTGCACCGCTTATCAGTGGTCCCAGGACCCCGCGTCATCAAGGGCCGCTCCACACCCGAATCCGGCCGCCCAATAGTGCACCGGCACACTCGTCTCGCCGGCCAGGGGCCTAGGCCTCGCAGCCCTCAAAGCTCGGCGCTCCGCGCCACATCAGGAGCACAGCACAGCCCCCGCCGAACACCAGCAGTGCGGCACCCTCCCGGGCCGTCGCCGTGCCACCTCTCACGGCCGTCCGGCCAGCAGGCCCAAGGGCCACCGTGCGGCCCGCGCCGCCGCAAGCCGCACCTGCCTGCTGCAGGTGCCGGCACTAGCCACGCGGCTCCGCTCTTCTGCTCGGCGTCTCTGCAGGCGCCTCGGGCCCCCTGGGGCACCCCACCGGGTGCGATCACCGGGCTGCCCAGATGCACCCCAACTGGGGTTGCAAAGCTATGTCGGAGGCCTAGGCGGCAGAGCACGGACAAACACGTCCTTGGGCCTGCTGGCCGGACGGCCGTGAGAGGTGGCACGGCGACGGCCCGGGAGGGTGCCGCACTGCTGGTTAAATGGGTGACCTCCTTGAGAAGGGTAGCCTTGCATCTTTTCAGTCCCTTCATTGTGACTACCATCTCCATTATATAAGGTATTTTAAATATTTACAGCAGAAGCACTCGTGGGGCTGAGGGCATTGACACGGATCTCCGTGAATATGCTTCCTTGGAAGGCAGGCTCTTAATGGGGGAATTAGTGGAAAAGTCAGTCTCCTTTGTGTATAAAACAATTATTAATAATGTACCTGATGCTCTGAAGAAATTGAGAGGCAAGTGAGAAAATGAGGTAGAACTAGATGATTTGGACTGGGAGGCTGCACTGATGCACCCGAGAGAAGTGGCAATTAAATCAAGGTTGAGACTCATCCAATTCAAAATCCTCCATCGAGTTTATTATGACAGAACACGCCCACATAGAATAGGGAGAGTAATATCCCCAAACTGTCTGAGGTGTAGAGTGCATCGGTACAGTGGGGGTTTCTTTCATACTTTCTGGGCCTCCCGTATTAGCAAAATATACTCTTTGAACTACGTAATATAGTAGGGACAACACTTCCTGTTGTGGACCCAAAAGTGTCCTTTTAGGTATTCCCACTGATAGCGAAACTCCTCTGCTGTAATCTTGACCTTCCGATGAGGAGGTGGTCTATCGCTGATGAGAACACAGGGATTGATGGAGCAGAGACCCTCAGTGCAAGTAGCAGTTGTGGCTGAGTCAATCCCCGACAGTGAGGAATATTGCTAGAGTGATGAGGCATAATCAAACTTTGGTGACGTTGGGTAGTTAAGTCGCAAAACCTAGAGAATCACCTTGTCATGCGGGCATTCTGAATCTGTTGCACCTCAGATCCAAGATATTTCAACATAATTTGTGGACCACAAAGTAGCAGACTGTAATAGGGACTGTTCCTGTGCAGTTTCATTGCAAATAATGTCACCTTCACTTGCACTGCAGTATTTTTTACAGTGCCCTTGTGACACATCAGACTATTTGCCAACATAACGTGTTCACTCCTATAAGTAACTAGCATTTGTAATGCAAGAGGTCTCGCATTTACTTGAATTGGAGCTATCAGCATTGTAAATGCATAACTGGACTAGGCTTTTTTTGCCATATTAATTGGTCAACCCTGCGCATATTTTGGTCCTTTCTGCCACCGTGGCCCTGCTTATAACTAAAGGGCTAGTAGGCCTACCAGAATATTTTTTTTAAACAAGGCCCTTAACCCCTTCGCTGCCAGGCCTTTTCCCCCTCCTGTGCCGAGCCTTTTTTTGGCTATTTGGGGCAGTTCGCGCTTAGGCCCTCATAACTTTTTGTTCACATAAGCTACCCACGCCAAATTTGCGTCCATTTTTCCCAACATCCTAGGGATTCTAGAGGTACCTAGACTTTGTGGGTTCCCCAGAAGGAGGCCAAGAAATTAGCCAAAATACAGTGAAAAATTCGTTTTTTAAAAAAAAATGGGAAAAGGGGGCAGCAGAAGAAGGCTTGTGGTTTTTTTTCCCCTGAAAATGGCATCAACAAAGGGTTTGCGGTGATAAAATCACCAGCTTCCCAGCTTTCAGGAACAAGCAGACTTGAATCAGAAAACCCAATCTTTCAGCGCAATTTTGGCATTTTACTGGGACATACCCCATTTTTACGATTTTTTGTGTTTTCAGCCTCCTTCCAGTCAGTGACAGAAATGGGTGTGAAACCAATGCTGGATCCCAGAAACCGAAGCATTTCTGAAAAGTAGACAAAGTTCTGAATTCAGCAAGGGGTAATTTGTGTAGATCCTACAAGGGTTTCCTACAGAAAATAACAACTGAAAAAAAAAAATATTGAAATTGAGGTAAATAAAACTGCAATTTTTCTCTACGTTTTACTCGGTAACTTTTTCCTGCAATGTCAGATTTCTGAAAGTTACGTCTGCTGGACTCTTCTGGTTGCGGGGATATATAGGACTTATAGGTTCATCAAGAACTCTAGGTACCCAGAGCCAATAAATGAGCTGCACCCTGCAGTGGGTTTTCATTCTATACTGGGTATACAGCAATTCATTTGCTGAAATATAAAGAGTAAAAAATAGCTATCAAGAAAACCTTTGTATTTCCAAAATGGGCACAAGATAAGGTGTTGAGAAGCAGTGGTTATTTGCACATCTCTGAATTCTGGGGTGCCCATACTAGCATGTGAATTACAGGGCATTTCTCAAATAGACGTCTTTTTTACACACTCTCTTATATTTGGAAGGAAAAAATGTAGAGAAAGACAAGGGGCAATAACACTTGTTTTGCTATTCTATGTTCCCCCAAGTCTCCCGATAAAAATGGTGCCTACCTGTAGATTTTGGCCTCTAGCTCAGCCGGCACCTAGGGAAACCTACCAAACCTGTGCATTTTTTAAAACTAGAGACCTAGGGGAATCCAAGATGGGGTGACTTGTGGGGCTCTGACCAGGTTCTGTTACCCAGAATCCTTTGCAAACCTCAAAACTTGGCTAAAAAAACACGTTTTCCTCACATTTTGGTGACAGAAAGTTCTGGAATCTGAGAGGAGCCACAAATTTCTCCTTCCACCCAGCGTTCTCCCCCACCCCCAAGTCTCCCGATAGAAATGGTACCTCACTTGTGTGGGTAGGCCTAGCGCCCACGAAAGGAAAGGAAATGGCCCAAAACACAATGTGGACACATCAAATTTTTTCACTGACAACAGAGGTGTTTTTTGCAAAGTGCCTACTTGTGGATTTTGGCCTCTAGATCAGCCGGCCCAGGGGGCGGGGGGCAGAAATGGTCTAAATACAATTTGCTCCCCAGGGGAGAGACCCTTGCCTAATGGGTCGCTCCCCATCTCTAAAAAAAAAACAACAACAAAAAAACACCAAAAAAAATGTTTCCCCAGCGCCTAGAGGGTCGCTCCCCTTAGTGACATTGGCGCAAAAAAAAAATCCCCGGTGCCTAGTTGTTTGGCAGATTGACCTAAAATCGGCCGATCTGCCCCCAAAGGGGGCAGGCATGGCCTAAATACAATTTGCCCCTCCAGGGAAGCGACCCTTGCCTAAGGGGTCGCTCCCCATCTGTAAAACAACAAAAGAAAATCCCCAGTGCCTAGTGGTTTCTGCCCCCCTTGGGGGCAGACTGGCCTAATTAAAATAGGCTGACCTGCCCCCCAGGGGGGCAGGAATGGCCTAAAATAAATTTTCCCCCCAGGGGAACAACTCTTGCCAAAGGGGTCGCTCCCCTTGCGTGAAATTCGCGAGAAAAAAAGAAAAAAAAACTACCTGGTGTCTAGTGGTTTCTGTCCCCCTTGGGGGCAGATTGGCCTCATAAAAATAGGCCAATCTGCCCCCAAGGGGGGCAGAATTGGCCTAAATATAATTTGCCCCCTAGGGGAGCGACCCTTGCCTAAGGGTCGCTCCCCACCTCAAAAATACAAAACAAAACAAAAACAACAACAACAAAAAAATGATCCCTGGTGTCTAGAGGTTTCTGCCCCCCCTGTGGGCAGAAAAGGCCTTTAAAAAAAATGCCCCACCTTGGAGTGACCCTTGCCCAAGGGGTCACTCCCCTTGCGTGAAATTCGTGAAAAAAAAAAAAAAAAAAACTCCCTGGTGTCTAGTGGTTTCTGTCCCCCAAGTGGGGCAGAAATGGCCTAAATATAATTTGCCCCCTATGGTGGCGACCCTTGCCTAAGGGGCCGCTCCCCACCTAAAAAATATTTAAAAAAATTATTAAAAGAAAAATACTCCCTGGTGCCTAGAGGTTAGGCCGATCTGCCCCCAGGGGGGGCAGAAAAGGCCTTTAAAAAAAAAAGCCCCCCCTGGGGCAATCCAGCTGCCAAAACGCGCAGAGAGACTTCAAAGGGAAGGAAATAACTTTCCTTCCCTTGGAAGTCTCTCTGCCTCCTCCACGTGATTGGAAGAGAAATGCTTTTGCATTTCTCTCCCGATCGCGCTGGGGGAGGCCCTCTGTGACAATCAGCACGTGCTCGCGCACTGATGTCACAGGGGGGGTGGCGGGGGGCGGGGGTGGAAGGGGAAGGGCTTCCCCTTCCATCCCTGCCTTGGGAGGGTGGGGGGGAACACCACAGAGGGAGTGCTAGCGCTCCCTCTGGGCTCTGTTCCCAGGACGTAATGGTTACGTCCTGGGCACACGAGCACTGTGCTGCAGGACGTAACCATTACGCCCGCGGCACAGAAGGGGTTCAAACACAAACTACTCCCAGGTGCAAAACATATTTACTTGGCAATTGGTACAGGCGACCTTGCCCGTGGGACAGTAAATAAAAAATTGCACTCCAAGAATGCATGCTTGCTGGATCACTGTCTCTTAACTGCAGTCTGGGAGTCCAACAAAACGCCCATGATTTTTCACGCGCTTGAGGGGAGCCGCCTTACATGATACTAATGATCCTCAGTCAGTCTTGAACTGAAATATTAGTTATAAAATATTGACCATTGTACAGCATAAACTAAGCTCTCCTCCAGGTTAGTTTTATAAATACACGCACACACAGCTCAAATTTCACATACTCAAACGTGTGTAGTTCATCTAGTCAGGTGTCTGCTTTGTATTCGCAGTAAACGGCGCATTGAACTAGGAAGCTGGACAACTTTATGAATACTACTCCAAGGGCTGGTTTCCAACTTGTACCATGTGAAACTACAAGTCCCAGAATGAATGTGTGCTACAAAGAATGTGTACTAAGCTGATCAGGGTACATACAATGTAAAAATATCAAAATAACTCTGGCGATTAATGTTCTTTTTGGAGGGAGAACGTACTTTTGTTTAGTGGAAGTTTGGACTCATTATAAGGTAGCGCAGAGGGTTAATATTCTTTCTGGAGAGAAAACCTACTTTTGTCTAGTGGAAGCTTGGAGTCATCATAAGGTAGCGCACAGGGTTAATATGCCTGCTGCAAAGAACATGTACTAAGCAGATCAGAGTGCATATAATGGAAAAACAATGCTGCCGATCAAGTTTGTGCTCTGAGCACCATGGCAGCCAAGAGAACGTACTTTTGTCTAGTTGAAGCTTGGAGTCGTCATAAGGTAGCACACAGGGTTAATGTACCTGCTGCAAAGAACGTGTACTAGCAAATCAATATAGAAATGTCAAAATAACTGACGATTTATGTTCTTTCTGGAGAAAGAACGTACTTTTGTCTAGTGGAAGCTTGGAGTCATCATGAGATAGTACACAGGGTTAATAGGCCTGCTGCAAAGAAAGTGTACTAAGCAGATCAGAGTGCATATAATGTAAAAACTATACCGCCAAAAGTGAGTGCCATGGCAGCCACTAAGCGCAGACAAATGAAAAAAGTAGTCCGCCCATGCTAAAGTAGATCAGCAATTATGCAATTATCCCTGTAACAGGGTCTGTGTCCAAGGCGGTAACCAAACCACCCCAAAGCAGGACAAACGTAAAGCATTTACCAATTACATCAAAGTGATTTTTGAAAGGCAAGCCCATGAACGAATGGGCGTGGTTAAAAGCCCACAATACTTACGTGTCAAAGCACTTGCACGCTCGACCTAAAAATGGACCAACCCACTTCTCATTTATTTTATTTTTTCACATTGTCAGTTACTGCACCAACACTGAGTGCGAGATAAGAGTCCCTATCGGATTATTAGTATTCTGGATTTTCATAAAATAGCCTCTCATAAAACGTCATTGTTGGAAATGGCCCTTTTTGCAGGGTTATCCCCAAACTTTTTGCCTTCTTCTTTCCTATTTTTTTAGGTCTTCTTTTTTTGTCTCTGCGCACTTTACCACTGCTAATCAGTGCTAAAGTGCAAGTGCTCTCTATAGAAATTGTACTGTTGATTGGTTTATCCTTGATTGGCATATTTGATTTAATAGTAAGTCCCTAGTAAAGTGCACTAGAGGTGCCCAGGGCCTGTAACTCAAATGCTACTAGTGGGCCTGCAGCACTGGTTGTGTCACCCACATTAGTAGCCCTGTAAACATGGCTCAGGCCTGCCACTTTTTTGTGTGTGTGTGTGTGTGTAGTTTTAAACTGCCAATTCAAGTTGGCAAGTGTACCCACTTGCCAGGCCTAAACCTTCCCCTTTACTACATGTAAGGCATGCCTAAGGTAGGCCCTAGGTAGCCCCATGAGCAGGGTGTAGTGTATGTTTAAGGTAGGACATATACTAGTGTGTTTTATATGTTCTAACAGTGAAATACTGCCAAATTCGGTTTTCACTGTGTAAGACCTATCTCTCTCATAGGTTAACATGGGGGTTGCGTTTAAATATCCTTAAAGCGCAGATTCCTTTTGAGAGCAGATACAAATGTGGAGTTTAGGGTCTCTGAACTCACAATTTAAAAATACATCTTTTAGTTAAGTTAGTTTTTAAATTGTCTTTAGAAAGTAGGCATTTTCCTGCTTAATTCATTCTGTGACTTTGCCTGTTTGTGGATTCCCCATCTGGGTCAGTTTGACAGTTGGGCTGCTCACACCTCTCCTCTAGACAGTGACAGGCTGGGGTGTAGCCTGCATATCTTGATGAGCATTCACACATGAAAGGACTGTGCCTGCCCTCACACAATGCAGTCTCCGACCCCCTGGCGTGAGTCTGGGGCCTGGCCTGGGCAAGGAAACACTTGAGACTTTGCTTTGAAGTTTGCCAACTTCAAAGGCATAACTGGGTATAAGAAGACCCAAAACCCCAGACTTTGAGAATCTTTCTGGAATCAAGAGGAACCTCTGCCCAGGAGAAGAGCCGAAGGAGGAGTACTGTCCCTTTGCTGTCTTGCATTGCTGGACTGACCTGCAGTTGCTGCTTCTGCCTGAAAAGAGTGCAAAGGGTGAACTTTGCTGTGTGTCCTGCTTGAGAAAGTTCTCCAAGGGCTTGGAGTATAGCTTGCCTCCTGTTGGAAGTCTCAGGGACACCAAAGACTTCAGTTTCCTCGACCTGCAGCACTGGGAACTGTGTGTTTTGTTCTGTTCAAGAGGAGAACCCCTGCGCCACCGCCAAAGATGCCACTGGCCTGCACCGTTATCTGCAGATGCCACATGGAGTCTCATTGCCCCGCTTCGCACCACGACCCTGGTCTCCCCGACACCATCATCGGACGACTTAACCGAGCCGCTGCTCGCACCGCGACCTGTGGGCCCCGCACTCCGGCATCGCCTGCTCACACTGCAGCCTGGGCATCTCTGACGATGTCGCTCCTGCTGACACCGGCGCTGCTGCCTGCACCGTGGCCTGTGGACACCGCTCGTGAGGTACACGAAGCACTGTCCCGTCCCGCCCTGCAACCCCGGTTCACCGATGCCAGCACCATTGACTCCTGTGTCGTCACCAGGCATCCTGCCTGCACCGTGGCCTGTGGACACTGCTCGTGAGGGTCACGAAGCACCGTCCCGCCCCACACCGCTGGCTTGGGCCTACCAACGACAGTGCTTCAGCAACGCCGCCGCCGCTGCCTGCGCGTGATCTGTGGACACCGCACGTCGCACAGCCCCGCTTTACATCGCAGCCCTGGTCACACCGATGCCGCTGGATGCCATTACCGAGCCACTGCCTGTACCGTGACCTGTGGGAACCACACATTGCATCGTCCCGCTTTGCACCGCAGCACCGACACCATCCACGCCGGCGCACCTGACTTCATCAGCCTGGAGTTTGATCTGCAACACGTGTGACCTCAAGGGCCCGACGACTCCTGCACCGACTCCGGAACTGACACTGCGACGTCAGTGACGCCGCTCTCCGGAGCTCACCGCGAGGATCACAACACCCTGCAAATCCAAGGTACTGTTTGCGGGGCTTCCAGACACCATAGCTGGCCCGCAACACCGAGGCCGGCCTGAACTGTTGGTTATGTTGATCACGACACCGTGATAGCCCCAGGTAGAGCTATCGACTTCTATAGTTTTGAGTAACTTTTGCAGAATTCATATATTTCTTACTATATTTTAGATTTTTATCGTATTTGGTCTTGTTTTATATAGATAAATATTGGCTGTTTTTCTAAAACTGGTGTGGTGTCCTTTTGTAGTGTTTTCACTTACTACTGTGTGTTATGTGCAAATGCTTTACACATTGCTTCTGAGATAAGCCTGACTGCTCGTGCCAAGCTACCAAGGGGGTGAGCAGGGGTTATCTGAGCGGGTATTTCCCTTATCCTGACTAGAGTGAGGGTCCCTACTTGGACAGGGTGGAAACCGACTGCCAACTAGAGACCCCATTTCTAACAGTCATCAATACAATTGAAAAGAATGCTTCAGCAAATGTGGCTTGTGTAATTAATAAATGCTAACATAAAACTGTTATTATTTGCCTTTCACTGCTCCCATGCTCGAAGACTCTCACCACTTCTGGAATTCAAACCAACCTTGTGTGGGCCTTCGTTCAACTAAGGGGCAGGATTAACATTTCTTAAGACTTAATGCTGAGCTAAATATAGCTTAAAATGTGTGAAATATGAAAATAACTGCATGCCGTCAGAGTATTGTATGATAAACATATCTGTTTCTTAGCCAGCCTGTTCATTTCCAAGTTAAGGGCGATGGAGGTTCCCTGTTGTAAACTGACTTCCTTACTGTGTTTCTGCTCATTTACCCACCAAAGCAACAACATTAAATTGATTCTAACTCCATAAAAAATATATAGCAGTGTCACCACACATAACTCTACAGAAGGCAAACTCCAGGACCGCCATACCCTTTACCAGTCACTGTAACTGGCACTTCAAGCTCCCCAAGCCTGGCAACATACTTATTTAGACTCCATTACTCTTCCTCGCCTCTCTGCTACATCTGCAACAGAACTCATTTAACCTATTACAGCTGCTGCAATTATTAGGGTTCCAATAAGCAGCTCAAGCCCTCTAATGTTAAGAAGCTAGATGGGCACCATTCTACAAGAGATTTGTCCCTCAACTCCTCTCCACCCATACTCTTTCAATGACTTAACCACCAATAACTGTGCTACCCATAGCATGACCGAGTCCTCTGTTGTATTGATCCCGAAGTAGGGAAGGATCCAACGCTTTCCTATTTCCCGCTTTTGGTGCTTAACTTGGCTCTCAAGCGTCTTGTCAAGGTACTGGCCAATATGTTGGACAGGCTTCTGTCTGATTTGATCAATTCCGATCAGGGCGACTTTGTTCTTAACAGTGCTGTCAGTGACAAAAAATAAACATGTCCTGCACATGATCAGTATAGCAAGGAAAAAGAAGAGTGGTGGTCCTCGTGCCCCTCGATACTACAAAAAATGAGTGATAAGGTAGACTAAGGTTATGCCCTTTGATGTCTTGCAGACGTTTAGCCTGGGTGTCTGATCCTGTGGTTGGATCTCTGTTCTTCAATGCAACCCCACAGGTAGGATCAGGCCAGGCTTTAGACCACACATTTATTCATAGAAGCACTGTACATGGTTGCCCAGTCCCCACTCCTGTTTGATCTTTTTCTTGAACCCTTCTTATAAAAGATTAGGGACCACCTGCAAACACGTCATTTCATTTTTCTGAGATACCTTTAAAGTGTCTGCTTTCATTGATGAACTCCTCACCATCCCTGAACCCAGACAATCACTACAGGCCCTCATCCCGAGAGGGTTTGAGAATTGACAGGCCTGCAGATTATTATGACTACATCGAAGGGTTTGGTCCTTGTCTGACTCCATGCTCTGGCCAGCATGCTAAATTCTGCTATACATTTCTGCTTGTGCACTGATTCTGTTAGGTATGCCGGTATCCAACTGACATCAAACCTGAGTGTAAGAAATTGGGTTATTAGTTGTGCGGATTACGAGGCCCACACGAGTTCAACATTTTCTCCTACTGGGAACCAAGAACACCGTTGTAGCACTCAACTCTCTCAGGGTAGCAAAGCAGAGCAGTCCTAGGCCTTCTCATGGGAGGTAGTGTGGGCCAGTAATCACCATTCATTGGCACACAAAAATTAATTCATTCAATTTACAAATATATACAGCAGGTGGATAGAAATAGCTTAGGGGACATTTTGAAATCGTACTTGACACCCTAAGGGTCAAATCACAAATACTCCAACCCTTATACCAACATTGAACATCTCAGTAGAGCAGGCCTATTAGCTTTGTCAAAGGCTCACCTTATCTGTATATAAGGCAAGCCAATTGACTGTCAAGGATTTACCACATTATTAAGATCAATAGTTCACATAATAAGTCACCATTATATCATGGAAATCAATGTTTAAATGCAATCATTGTCACCAATAAAGCATTTCACTAGTTATCGAAAGCCACTGTCAGCAATGTTGTTAATAAAGCATTTAAAGTCAATGTAGCGTGAGCTGCAATCTCATCTGGCTGCCCATGTGTTCCTTCTATGCAGCACAGTAGCTGGCAACATCTGTGCTTCTCATGTTACTCTGCAGCCCTTCCCTGGTGCTCCCGTGGCTGGGAGTAGTGTCTTCTCAGTCCTGGTATGAGATCATGAAACCAAATAAGGAAGTTCAGGGACAGGGATGGAGTCCATGGAAAGAAATAATGCATGAATCTTGCACATACCACCATGGGGCTTGGCCCTTCCCGGGTGGACTCAAAAAAATTGCAGTAAAACCCCACATAATCTGTTTTCTTCAGAAGGGGTCAAAGATCAAATCAGCTAGGTAGTCCTTGACAGCCCAAAATGAAGACCTGAACAGACTTGCTTCCCGAACTCCAGACTGGTGCTAGGGGGTCCCCCTGAGTAGACGCCACCTGGATAGGTCAGACACCACTTCTTGCACAACCTCAGCGCAGGCATCTGTAGCACTGGTACACCTACAGTGCACCCACAAGATGTCTGCTGGGCAAAATCCACTACAGCCGCCCTTTTGGGTGAGGAGGAGGAAAGACCTCCTGGACAGATCTAGTAACTAGCCCGACTGATGCACAAGGTCCCTTCAGTAAGGATAGGCCCCACCTGATTGTGCTACTGCAGGCACGCCTTCTGCATCACCACACCATGTTGGGGGCTCTACCCACCAGCCAAGCCAATGCCCAACAGGATTTCACAGGACCTCAGGGCTGCACCCAAAGTCTGGTACACCAGAAGTGCACCAGACGGGTGTTCGGTAAGGCAGAGACTCTCAGCCTGCCCTGACAGTTCAGAGTGATAATTCCTAAAAGACTTGCTTCCCTATCTCCAGACTGATAGGGTCCCCTCTTAGAGTAGACACCACCTGTGTAGGTCACAGTGGTTCACCTACCTGCTGCACACCCTGTCTACAGGGCCTCCACTCTCAGTCTTGGTGTCTGACCCCACAGAACCTACCTGATGAGACATCCACCTTGGCATCGCCTCAGCCGCCACCTCCGGTTTTGGTAAAACACCTGGGATGACATAATTTCCTGTGCTCAGGCAGTTACATACCCTATCTTGATTTCGGGGTCTACCACTGACCCATTGTGAGAATCTTAGAGTACCCCTCAGTCCTGATCTCCTCAGGGTCAGTCAGTCACTATACTTTCTACCTCTGGATCGATCCCCCATACTGGGCCTCCCACTGCTATGGACCACCCTTAGACCGATCCCCCTCCCCACTAGATTACCTATGGCAACCATGGGAACTTAAGCTTTTTTTCTACACCTCACCATGGGAACATTTGTCGGACACCACCCCACCCTCCTAGTGGGGTCACTACTTCTGGGTAGCCCTCCGACCCCAACCATGCGGTGGTTTCTGGGCTCTGTCAATGGTGGGAAAAGCTTTAATCCTTGTGACTATTACATTGATCATTATATTACATCAGCTAGGAGGGTCAGCGAGCTTTAACCTCTGTCTATCGATCCTCTCTACACCAGCTTTTCGTGACAGAATGGTTCATCTGACACATGCCTTTTTCCTGCCCAAAGTTGTCACCCTATTTCATGCTGACCAGAGCGTCACTCTGCCTACCCTTTTCGCCCCTTCATCCTTCCAAGGAAGATGAGACTCCATCACCTGGATCCAGAGAGAGCTCTCTCATTCTACATTGATCATACCAAAGACCATTGAATGGATGATCAGCTCTTCATCGTGTTCACTGGTGCGAAAAAGTGGAAGGCTTTGTAGGAGTGGACCATCTCTCTATGGATTGTACTCTGCATCAAGATCTGCTACAAACCAGGTAAGATGCAGACTTGTGGGCCAATCCACCAGGGCCAAGGCTGCTACCACGGTGTTAGCACGTTGGGTACCTGTCCTGGACATATACCTACTTGCCATGTGAGCATCACGCCACACATTCATGAAGCACTACTGCTTGGACAGGTGGGTATGTTGATGTGGGCATTTTGCCCATTTGTTCCTCTAGGATTTTCTGGTTAGAGCCAGTTCGCAGACCCGCCTCCAGAGAGCTTTTGCTTAGGTATTTTGAATTAGTGAATCTGAGGTTAGAAGTCTCTGTCAGAACAAGTTACTTACCTGCAGTATCACTTTTTCTGGTAGAGACTCTAACTGCAGATTCCTCACTGACCCTCCTGTCCTCCCCTTGTACAAACTTGGGGCTTCCACTCCATTAGAAACTGCATACTGGTCAAAACACATTGGCTTTTACGTGACTCTGCATTTTTGGTGTATGAAAGAAACTGTGGTGGCCCTTATATGGGGATTGCGATGTCTCCTCTGACTCAGATCGTGATGACGCAAAGCCCATCAACACCACTTACCGGCACGCAGAGGTACAAGTTGGAATTTTCCAGATCTAGTCTGACACCTGGGGAATATTTTAAGGTGAGGAATCTGTGATTAAATAGTGTCTACAGGGCGTGGCCTGATGAGCCATCCTAATGGACGCTCAGTAAGTAGGCTCCCCCGCAGTCACATTCAAATCCGACATCATCCTTCCCACACTGTAACATCTACACATCCCGCAACAACGGTGGCGGCTGGAGATCTGGCGGTGGCCTTGGTAGGCTGAAAACTGTAGCTCTGGCCCCAAGACTGTGAGTGTCCCCGTCCTTTTGGGGCGGCATATGGGAGGAGTGGTCGGGCATTGGTGGGAGCCACTGGGGTCGGCTGCATCTGCGTTTGCCGGGCAGTGCGCTGCCACCTGGGGGCCTGTAGTACGTTGCCAGGCGCCACCTGGGGGCCCTGGTGGGCTCCCTACTGGCCTTGTCACGCCTAGCGCAAATCTGCTGGGGCTGGACGGCCGGCACCTGGAGGGCTGGAGGCACGGTCGCCGCAGCTGGGAGGACCAAGTGGCCCCATACCAGGCCTTGCTGCCCTAAGGATGAGTGACGCAGTCCTGGGGTTGGCTGCGTAAATACACCGCCCCCCCTGGACTACAACTCATCCCAGAGTGATCGGCAGACCTGGGCGGCCAAGCCGCAAGGAAAGTATTGCAATCAGTCCCAATCGTCCTGGAGAGGCTTGGGCCGAGAAGCTGCAACATAACTTTATTATCCATTGAATGAGTCTCTATCACATCTGGACTATAATGCCTTATTACCCGTGGACCCCCACGGGACTGATGCTTATGTAATTATCCAAATGAGACTATGGAATAGACCATATGACTGCACCCCTAGAGAAAGAGTTTTTCCTCTCTAGCATGTTTCTTGATGTGGTTATGGGGATCTATTGGCGATGGTCCCCAAGGGGCCCCCATTGGGGCTCCTGGTGGACATTTACCACAACAATAATGTCCTGCTTTCTGAAGTATAGAGTCCCTGGCAAAGTCCTCTATAGGGTGTCACAGATATACTGCCCCAGGGGCTCTCCTATCACTCCCCAGTGGTGCTGTGGTTGCGGGTGGCACCCGCGCGCCCAATGTTCCGCTGGCATATGTCCCCCTGTCATCTACAGAACCCAGCATATGACTGCTACAACAGTCTATAACTGAGTACTTCTTCCACAATGGTTTGTCCGTGCCCTCCACAGAAATACTCTGGGAAGCCCTTAAACTGACATATCGGGGCATTGACATCAGCTTTTGTGTGGAGGAACGTAGAAACAGACAATAGCTTAATCGTACACAGATATGTACGCTAGAAGAGACTGGTCCACAACCTAGCTGGGACGAGGCACGAAGGCAACTAAGATTAGCTCAGCAGCGATATCAACAGCTGCTTCTGGACGACGCCAAACTGATATGGGAAGCGACCCAAAGTCGCATATATCAATAGGGTGACAAATCCAGCAGGTTATTGCACCAACTATGCTGGGCTGCACGGAACATTTCTTCAATGCCGGTAATCCATGATGACCAGGGTGGACTTCTCTCGGGCCCACGTGCGGTGGCCCAGAGCTTCACGCCCTACTATTGGTTGGTATATGTCTAGCGTATGGGTGCTGACTCCGATCAGACTATGGAGCTCATCACGACATTCCGCCCACCGGCTGTGCCTGAAGAGGCTAATATTAGACAAAGTTATAACAGAGGATGATCTCTCGTCGGCCCTGGCAAAGATATGCAAACCGTGAATGCCCCAGGCCCTAATAGATTACCCAGTGAATTTTTCAAAGCCTATATGCCCCAGTTGAAAAAACATCTCCTGGGAGTGATCCACTCAGCATTGAGGAAATTGGTGCTCCCCCTGGACTGGAGACACACTGAGATTGTAGTCATTCTTAAACCAGGCTCCCTCCAGAGGAGCACTCCTCCTACCACCCAATCTCGCTCCTAAATTTGGAGGCGAACATTCTTGTGAAAACCCTCACCAGCAGACTTATCAAATACATCCCAAATCTGGTTCACCCCAATCAGGAGGCTTATGCCCTACCTATGCTCCACAGAGCTGCTAGTCATAAAATCAGACAGGTATATAATGCAACGACCCTAGCGGAGCGGCTGGGGACACCGGCAGTGGTGTTGTAGTGGATCCTATTTAGTTTTACTGGGAATCAAGAGTTTAGCTTAGCCTTTCGGCTTGCAGGCCTGTGCCCCTGTCCCCTAGTGACTTTTAACCTACTTAGTTTGCTCTGTTTTAGCACATGTATTTATTTCTTCCAAGATGGCTGCTATGTTTATAGTTAGGAAGATCTTTTAGTTTCACATTATCAGTGCCACTCTGTAAAGGTGTCACTATCAGCATCAAAGATAAATGAGATACGTAGGTATTCACATCATGTACTTTCCCACTTTCGTGTGACAGTAACATATTGTACCTTTTCAGAGAATTGGTTATATTATTGCCACCCCAAGCATGTCTTCTTATCTGTTGTTTGGGAACATACCTATGTCATCTCAGACAGACAAGATAATCAGAGGGATTCCTACCAGATGCCATCAATGCTATGTATGCTACGCGTTGCCTTGACGCAGACACAGCCTTGGTGTCACCATGGAGTCTGATGTAGAGACCTCATTCCAATGTAACATGGGCTGGGGGAGCTCTTCTCATGGACATGGTACTGGTAGATTAAACATACCTAGCTCTCTAGGTTAGATATTAGATCCATCATGTTAGGGTATTAGAGCTTATTTCACATCTCATGTTATTGCAAGATGGTAGGGGTCTTTGTATTCATGACTCTCGTTTTTACCATTCTTTTTCTTGCATTGTTTATTATCCTAATCATTGCAGTCCATGCAATTTATTGTAAATTACAGTCTTGTTAATAAAAGCTATTGAAAACTTTACTGCATCTCTTTCATTGCCTGTGTGTGACTGAGACATTTTGCTCATGTGAGAAAAGGGTAATCTTCGTTTAACCATGACCTCCCTGAGATGTCGCACTCTGGAGTTCATGCGTAAAGGCTGCCACAAATAACCTTTTACTTCTTTGGGTTTTGGTGAGGTGCTTCTTGTGAGCTGGCAGGATTGTGACGACAGTTGCTACTTGTAGGATTGGCCTAGTCATCTACAAACAGAAGAGCTATCATCCTTAAACCAGCAGTCTTGCTTCGAGCAAGAGACCAACTATGACAGTGTTATTGGCAGATACTGACAAAGCTTTTGATTCAGTGGGTGGGAGTATGTGTTCACCCTCTTAGAGTGTCTGAACATAGGCCCACAATTCTTATTGTACGTTTGACTTTTATAGGCAGATCTGACTGCCACTGTCTGAGTTGCTGGAGTGGTCTATGATCCCTTGCCAATATGTCGGGGGACACGACAGGGATGTCTGCTGTCCTAACTTTTGTTTGAGCTGGCCATGGAGCCATTGACTACATGAGTGAGAACGGATACCCTGGTTTGAGGCTTCTAGTGGACCGCGTCACTGTCTGACAGAGTAGCCCTTTATGCGGATGATGTCCTTTTCTTCCTCACAAACCCCATAGAATCCGGACCCCGCATTCTACAGATCATTCAGATCTTTGCCGAGACCTCCGGTTTACATATGAACCTAGAGAAATTGGTTGTGTTCCAGATCGGAGGCAATGCCAGAACCCAGAGATGGATGTCCGGTTTGACCCTAGCCACTGAGGGGTTTAAGTACTTAGGTGTATATATTTGCCCTGACCCGGCCCTGGCATGGATAAGAAATCTATCCCCGAGTTCACCCGCCTCAGGGAGGAAATAAGGAATTGGTCCCTGCTGCCGCTGTCCCTACTGGGCAGGTCAGCAATCTTTAAAATGATATTCCTGCCTCGGCTGCTTTATCAACTCCAAAATGATCCCTACGGTATTCCCCCTTCGTGGTTCAGACAGCTTACCGCCAGTTTCGTGGGTTTTTATGGAGGGGTGGTGCGACATGTTTCGCCCTCCTTGCGTGCGGTCAGTCCTCATATTGTGGAGGAATTGCTGCTGCGGATGTGAGGTCCCATTATGCTGTGTCCCATCTACAAGTAATTAATGATTGGTGGTAGTGCCTTCAGGGGAACCCCAGCATGCGCGCTAGAGCAGTGGTTGTTGTGCAACTCTCCTTTGTTCGACTACCTCTACAGCAACAAGAGGACAGGTTCTCTGCCCCAGTAATTCAAGTAGTCATTGACACCTGGCGATGGTCCCTCGGGCAGATGGGGTGGTGAGGGAAACTGACATGTCTGACACCTTTGTGGCATGGCACCCACCTATGTAGGAAGCTGGCCTGGTGTGTGGTGAGCACCTATGGTGTTATCACCTTATATCAGGTCTAGGTATCCACTATTAGTGAGGTGTAGATACTGTCTAGGAAGCCAGGGCTTTCTAGAGGTAGATGTGGATGAGCAGCCAAGACTTATCTAGGAGACATGCAAAGGTTATGCAATACCACTATAGTCACACAGTACTTACACCTATGAAAGAACCACACAGTGTTACAAAAACAAAGGCACTTTATTATGGTAAAACCAATACTAAAATACTGTATAGGCAATACTTTACTAGCAGGTGAGTAAAACACACTATTATGTACATATTAGTAATCAGGAATGGGCATAGAAAGCAGTGAAATAGCACTAAATAATAGAGACCCTGGGGGAGACCAAACCATATACTAAGTAAATGGAATGCGAAAGGCAGGCCCCCACCCAAGGAAGTGGAATCTGTAGAGGGGAGTTGGAGAAACTAGGAACCCCAAAAGGTAAGTACCAGAGTGCCCCCCACGGACCAGGAGAGACCTGGTTTTCCCCCAAACCCACAGGTAAACTTTGTAAAAGGACTGTGCAAGACCCAAGCAAGACTGGAAGAAACAGAAGATGGATCCTAACAAAAGAGGACCTGCAAATGAAGGGGACCAAGTCCACTTCCAGTTGGAGTGTCCGATTGGGGCAGGAGCCACTACCTACCCTTCTGGAGATGCAGGACCAGGTCGACAGTGAAGACCAGGAGTCGGTTATGCAGCACAGGAGCAGAAGAGGAGTTCTAGAAGTGATGCAGTCGATATCCTATGTCGGAAGAAGAGTTGCAGTCCGTTAGTGGTTTGGAAAAAACCACCAATAAGCCTTGGCAAAGGCAAGAGTTGCAGAAGAAGAGTGGCAGAGCTGTTGGGGACCAGGAAGGTCCAAGGGGACTCAACCCAAGGAGGGGAGTCCCAGGTGACTCTCAGCCAGAAGTCAAGGATGCAGCCCCTACAGGCAGCAACTCACAAGCAGCAGGCACAGGAGTCGCAGTAAGGCCCACTGAGCACACCTGAAGAGGAGTCCCACGTCGCTGGAGCAGCAGGCAGGAGACTGTGCTTTGCAGGAAAGAGTGCTGGAGGCCGGGGCTACATGGAGCCTGATGATCCCTCGGAAGAAGTGCCAAAAAGCCTTGGTAGCTGCAAGAGTCGCTGTGCACAGGGGTACTGTCCTGCAAGCAGAGGCAAAGACTCACCACCTCCCAAGTTTGACAGCTGGTAAGGGGACCAAGGGGACTACTCCAGACCACCACCTGTGTTACAGGATCCACACAGAGTTGCAGGAGAGAGGATCCAAACCGCCGGTCGTCGCTTGCAGTTGGTGCCTGCGGATGCAGGGGAGTGACTCCTTCACTCCAAGGGAGATTCCTTCTTGCTTCTTGGTGCAGAATGAAGACTTGCTGCCCTCAGAGGATACACAGCCAGGGAAATGTTGCAGTTGCTGGAAGGAGCCAGAGAAACAGTGGTGCAGAGTGAAGTTGTTGTTGGAGCTGCATATTGTGGGTTCCTGTGAAGTCCAGTAGCGGTTCCAGTGGCCAGAAGTCGAGGTAAACGTTGCAGAGGAGTCCTGCTTGAACCTTACATGTCAAATCTGAGGACCCACCCAAGAGGGAGACCCTAAATATCCCTAAAAGGGGGATTGGTCACCAGCAGGGTGACCACCCATCAGGAGGGGGCTGTGATGTCAACTGCCTGACCTGGCCACTCAGATGCTCTCAGAGGCCTCTGGCCACCTTGGATTCAAGATGACGGAATCAAGAATCAAGTGGCTACCTGGAGGAGCTCTGGGCACCACCCTTGGACATTGTTCTGTTTTGCGCCCGAGCAGGGACCAGGGGTCCCTGTACTGGTGCAAACTGGTTTATGCAAGGAGGGCACGAAATGTGCCCTTCAAAGCATACCAGTGGTTTGGGGAGGCTACCCCTCCCAAGCCATGTAACACCTATTTCCAAAGGGAGAAGGTGTTGCCTCCCTTTCCCAAAGGAAATCCTTTGTTCTGCCTTCCTCGGCTTGGGCTGGTCAAGCAGCAGGAGGGCAGAAACCTGTCTGTAGGATGGCAGCAGCGCGGGCTGCCAGGGAAAACCCTGCAAACTGGTAGGAGCAAAGCTGGGGGTCCTTTAAGGAGACCCGAGAGTGCATGGAATCATACAACCTATACTGGCACCAATATTGGGGTATGATTCTGACATGCTTGATACAAACATTCCCAGATTCAGAGTTACCATTATGTAGCTGGACACAGGTAGTGAGCGACCTGAGTCCAGTACACGGGTAAAATGGCTTCCCGCACTCACAAAGTCTGGAAAAATTGAGCTGGAGTTCATAGGGGCACCTGAGCTCATGCAGGGGTGCCCTCACACACAGGTTCTTGCACCCTGCCCTCTGGGCTAGGAGGGCCTGCCATAGGGGTGACTTATAGTGACCTGGTGCAGTGACCTGTAGGGAAAGGGCTCATGCACCTTTTCACGCAGGCTGCAATGGCAGGCCTGCAGACACATTTTGCATGTGGCATAATGGGTGGCATAATACATGCTGCAGCCCATGGGGAACCCCTGGTGCCCCAATGCCCTGGGTAACTAGGTACCATATATTAGGGACTTACACTGGGGCACCAGTGTGCCAATTGTGGGGTGCACAAAGTCAGGAGCAACCATGTTTAGGGGAAGAGAGCACAGTCACTGGGGTCCTGGTTAGCAGGATCCCAGTGAACGCAGTCTAAACACACTGACAGCAGGCAAAAAGTAGGACTAACCATGCCAAAAAGAGGGTACTCTCCTGCACCCTACACCAGGTAGCCCTTTTAAACGGGCTCCAGAAATGGGACTGTATGGGCATATTCAAGCTTGGTGATGTCATGCATGGCACAATTCTTAAATCATTTCAGGAGATGCAAGCTGAACATCAACTCCATCCTAGCCAATTTGACCAATGTCTCCGATTCCGTCACGCTCTTTCCCTGTATATCAGAGACTTGCAGGAACTACCAGAAAAGAGCCCTCTAGAACAGTGGTTCCCAACCTGTGGGCCGGGGACCCCTGGGGCTCCGCGAAGCCTCCTCAGGGGGTCCGTGACTGCTTAGAAAATGTAATAATATTAGGTTCCAACTATCAGTAATGACTCAGTGGGGGTCCCCAGTTTCCAATAATGAGTCAGTGGGGGTCCCCGGGCTCCATTATCGATAAAATGGGGGTCCATAGAAGTCAAAAGGTTGGGAACCACTGCTCTAGAAGTGTAACTCCTGACAGGAGCTCCAGGTGCACACAAGATTATAAAAATATATCAATCCCTGATCACACAAAGCTCCGCCACATTGCCGGCGCTGCAACAGTCTTGGGTAAAGGATATAGACATCCTAGATTATGACGATTGGATGGGGGCTTTAGGGGCCCCTCGCACAGCTGCGGTACCTGCCCGCTACAATAGAAAATTGATACAATTGAAATATCTCCACAGAGCATACTTCACATGACGCTGTCACGGCACGACACAACGTTTATATCTAAACGCTATGTTAGCTTTATTTTTGTAGAACATGATGTAACTCACCGATATGCACATCATGACTAGATGCTGATTCACCCAGCGACGAGGCACTGATGCATAAAGAGCACCAGGCCTATTAATTGAGCGACGCTTCGCCAGAGGCTTACAGAGGAGGTTTGCAACCTCCCGGTTTTGTTAGTGCAACAAGTTTGTTTTAAAAAAGGAACACGTGTCTTATATTGTCCTGAAGAGGCCAGCAGCAACCTTGGCCGAAACGCACTAACATTGTCATTTTGCATAAGGAGTCCTCAACGAAGTGCAAAGAGTTTACAATAAGGATAATTAAGACCATCGGCCATAAATCGTCACTGGGAGTAAGAGAATTTGGTTGTTTGGCGATCAGGTCTTTTAATATATGGACTACCTTACAGACGGACCAAATAGATGGAACTGGACATATTTGGTTGTCACTCTTTTAATAAGATGATTTACTATAAGTATTTGCGTGGAAAAAAGTGTTAATTTTAATGTGAACTGCACAAGGGAGTGGTGGTTTGTTGCATAACATATTAAAGACCTTAATACAAGTTTTGCATTTGTTTTTTCTTACAGCATCTGTGTGTAAACTTGTGAATGTAATATACAGGAAGGAAGGTGAGTAATAAGAATTGGCCCAATAATAATTAAGGTATTATTGTAGACTACATTATTTTGCATTTATCGCTCTGCAGTCAGTTTTTTATATAGTCTATGGCGTTTGGGCGTAATTGCCACCCTGATGTGCTTACGCTGCGGCGAAGAAGGGACCTTTCTCCACACAGTATGGAGCTGCTCTGTGCTGACGAACTATTGGCGTGGCGTTAGGACTTGCTTTAGGAAGGTTCTTTCCTGGGTTATTCTGCTAAATCCCAAGGTGATCCTTCTTCGTAGCACAGAAGGCATTGGTGGAAACCACTATAAAAGACAACTGCTATTCCAGGGACTTACACTAGCAAAAAGAGATATCGCCAAAATGTGGAAGGCAAACACCCCTCCATTGCTTGGTGTTTGGAAGAAGAGGCTTGACCACTGTATGTGCCTCGAGATAGCTGTCTACCAATTTAGAGCTGCCCCCAGAAATTACCCAAAGTGTGGCAGTGCTGGGCATGTTATAGGGGCATCGTTCTGGCACCCATTTTTACCCCGACCTCCACACTAAACACAGAGATACGGGAACACCTATCAACAGGACAGGGGCCAACATTGCTAGAGTGAAATGTATGCTGTATTGTGGGTGCTCCTGTGATGCGGAGTTCGGACGGGGTGACATAAAATTGTCTGTGCATGTTCTTATGTTGTTGTCTTTGTGGCTGGTGCAGGGGGTCTAATTACAAACCTCCTCTATTCAGAGGACAGCCAGGTCCGATGTTAATGCTAAAACACAATTTGCTGTAAAAAAATTAGTGTGTCTAGCAGAAAAAGCATTACAGAAAGAAACTTGTTCGTAAGGTCTCTTTGTGTGTACTGGGGAAAGACCCTTTGAAGTGTAATCAGGGCAGGGGCCACCTCCTCCCCAATCATCCTGTCAGGATGACCCATCCTGTCCACAACTAGGCTCCTTTGTGCACTGTCTCACCCTAATATTCCAGTGGGAGAGTCATCACCAGTCCAGGCAGCTGGAAACTTACTTTAGACAGGAAAATGCCAACTTTCTGAAAGTGGCATTTGCAAAGTAATAATTTAAAATCTGACCTCACCATGAAAGTGGACTTTACTTCTTACACTCTTAATGTGTAATTTAATTTCTAGCTGCCAATAATCTGAATTTTGCACTTAATAAATGTACCAATGTTGCCCAGTGATTCCCTATGGCAGCTTCTCCTGAGAAAATAGTTTCTAGGGATATTTCACTGTAAGGACATGTTCAATATTAATTTCTACATGCCCTACTTTTTTAACATCTGCACTGTGCCTTAATGGGCAGTGGCTTATTAATATTTGAAAGGAAGGTTTAGGCCTGTCAAAAAGGGTATTTTGACTGGTAAAATGACCAGTTTAAAAGTGCCACAGGCAGGTTACCTCTTTGCAGCTGCCAGGCTGCACATGACTGTAGTCTCTTATGTTCAGCCAGTAGGATGCTGGCCTTGTGTGTGGTGGACACCTATGGTGTTTGGACCTTATACCAGGTTCAGACAACCCCGATTAGTTAGTGAAACAGTGTCTAGGAAGCCAGGGCTCTTTTGTAGTAGATTTGGTGAGCAGCCAAGACATATCTAGGAGTAGTGTAAAACACTTGCAATACCACAGTAGTCACACAGTAACTTATCTCACATGACAGGAACCACACAGTGTTGCAAAAATAAAGGTACTTTATTACAATAACACTGAACTACATTACTTGTAGGCAGTCCCCCAATGGAAAGTTGGGTCCCCCACCCAAGGATGTGGAGTAGTTAGAAGGGAGCTGGGAAAACTGGGGACCCCAAGAGGTGAGTGTCTAGATGACCCCCGGCGACCAGGAGAGCAGAGGTAAGTTACCTGGTCTTCTCATAGACTAACAAGGGCACTTGGAAAAGGAACTTTGCAAGAACAGGACCAGTCCAGTGGGACCCAATGGTGGATTACAGAAGAGAGAACCTGCAATTCCAAGTGGTGGCCACATACATGGCAAAATGTATGGAGCAGTGGGATAGGAAACCTCTTGAGAGGCAACAGCGAACTCTAATGCCGGCAGAATGGCCCAGACCACTCATAGATGACAAAGTAGGCCAGACACCAAACTTGGACCAGTGAATTGATAACATTCCTATTTAAGTGTGGTAAAGACTCAAGAAAGAGCCTGGAACGGTGCCTGAAACAATGTCTCTTGGATTTCCTGGGTCCTTTGGCTCAGATACTGGACACTTGTGCCCTAAGGTGGCTATAACTCACGCCCCTACCATGATCAGTTTTTTAATCAGGAATGGTATTTCAAATATTACATTGATATTATCACTGATGTTATCAAAGATGTCATGACTTCTGTAATTTGTGGGGTAATTAGCAGTGCATGGTAAGGCGTGGGTTATAGTTACCTTAGGGCACGAGTTACAGTTACTCGCAATAACTAGCTCTAACAGGTGAATTTCTATGGTTTTGTCCATTTCAAATGGGGGCCTAACTATAAGGTCCCTGTAACCTTTGTTTTTGTAACTGAATTTCTATGTTTTTTATAATTCTATTTCCCAACTATAACGTCTCTGCAAACTTGGTTTCTTTCTGTTAATTTCAAAGTTTTTTAATGTACAGTAATTTTAATTACTATACATTAATTCAGCCACCGCCGTGCATGGCCTTTGTTCTGCGGCCAGGCCCTGCAACCAACCCCCCTATAATCACCCAACTCTGCATCACACACAGCCTTTGGCCATGCATGGTGGGAGTTGACTGCAGGGTCTGGCCTGTGGCCAACCCCCTATAACTACCCAACCCCGTGTCGTACACAGCCTTTTGGCGTGCGTGGCAGGGTTGGGTCTCCGGGCAGCTGACAAAAAAGAGCCCACTCGTCACAGTCACTACATAATATATTGTGATTGAAAAAGGCAAGGATGCAAACACCTCTATCAAGGCTTACATATTCCCTTTCAAGGTAGAAATGCAGAGAAAACACACTTGCTTTGTCTTGGCCATGTGCACAAAGTTAGGCTGATTAGTACTTTACAGAAGTAGAGCTTCAACGTTTGTATCTGTTAGTGCTTGCTGCTGAGGTTTAATTTCTGTAAAATGAGCATTGTGCCAGATTGAATCCTGCCATGGGTATTTACCCAACAAGAGTCCACTGTTTTGTGCAAAATGTCTAGCCAACTGGAATACTTTCTAGTAGCTAATTAGTGACTGTTACCTCCTTGAATGAATGTATAGTGCATCTCCTACACTACAGCTGCGTAAAGGACGTCAATGAAATATCTCTGTTGATCTTGTGTGCTTGTAACTTTGCCATTGTGATTGTTCCTCGAGCATCTTCATCACATAATTTTCAAGGTGGAACTGCAAATCTGCAGTTCCATTTTGGAAATATTGATTTATCTTTTTTTAATTTGGGGGATCGCGGGGGGAGCCTTAAGTCTCGCTATAAATAGCAGCTCCCTGCTTGCATGCAGGGAAACGGATGAAAACTCCACTTTTTGAAACCGGGAGCTATTTGACAGAGCTATGTGTGCTTTTGATTGGTGGGAGCTTTTAGCTCCCACCAAGCAAAAACAAACAGCTACCTCCAGAGGGTGGGCACCACGGGAGGTAGGAGGAGCTGGCCCTGGGAGGTAGCGGTCCCCAGGGCCATCAATGGATCCACGAGGGAGGCCATGCGCCCCCCTCCAGGGTTTATTTTAGCCCCGGGGAGGTGGTGGTCCCTGGGGTTCAGCAACGGACCCCCTTTATTATTTTATTTGAGCCCTGTGGAGGTGGCAATCCCTGGGGCACATGGGTGCGGGGGTGTGGTTCCCCCCCATATATTATACTGATTGCCCCAGGTAGGTGATGGTCCCTGGGGCCAGGGGTTCTGAAAACTGCTCTTTTCATGCAACAAAGGGCAGAAGTCTGCATTTGGTAGCACTGTTCTGCTTCTGGATAAGTGAAAGATGTCTTTCTTAAGAAATTTCAAAAAACAATTACCAAGTCCTTTATTATCAAGGTTTCTAATGAGAAAGCTTTTTACAACAAATCACCAGGATCTTTATGATTTCGCTTCATAATAGATTACTATCATACTTATTAAATACTATTGAATTTTTTTAAGTTAAATCCTATTCAACAAAGGGCTAATTATCCTCCAAATTAACTCTACAGCCCATATTTACAAGAAAATCGTGTAGCATGGCACCGCAAGCCAGCTTATGGCGCCGCACCATTAGGAAAGTGCAGGGATGCATTGTATTTACGGCAATAAGACCCATCCCTGTACTTTCCTCTGTGCTGGCGCACAGTTGGCTGCCTAGCGCCTCCCATGCACCCTTGCACCATTGCAGAATGCAGCACACACAGAGCAAAAAACGAGGAGAAATATAGGTATTTCTCTTCGGTGTGCCACTTTTACGCCTTCCCTGGGGTGGCATAGGTATCTAACATTCACAGGTTTACAAAACCTTGTAAATCTGGGGATGCATCAGATCCCATGGTGTTGCATGGGAACACCCATGGAACGCCCCTGTCACGCAGTTATGTGTGAAAGGGGGCCTTATTTACAAGGCCATGAAAAGCCACGCAAGGTGGCTTTATGTGTCCTTGTAAATATGTGTGGGCACACTATGCTGCCGGAGCGTCACAATAGTGATGCTCTGGTGGCGTTATTGTGTCGCAGGGGGCTTATAAATTCGCCCCTACATTTGAGCAAATGTGAGTTAATGAACACTTAGTTATTCCTGGCCATCTGTGCTATTATCCTTTATTTGAATTTTCGATGTACATCTTTCAATTTAGGATATGTATGCCCTTAACAGTCAGAGAATCCTTGGCTCGTTTGCTCTGCAGAAGGACCTGCCCCACACATGTTTGACATTGGTTTCTCCTAATAACAAAGTGATTTCATTTCCTAAATAGTCGTGTAATATCTTAAGCCAAAGTTAGAACATAGCTTTCATGAATAGTTCATTTTGGGATCTACTTGCTGTGTGGCAGTTTCACAAATGGTGCTCCACTTGTTGATTTTATGCTGTACATTATGGTGTCTGTATGTATTTATCCCGAGGTATTTGTGAAGCATGGACCTCGCTAGACAGGAACAGAGCGTCGAGTCATGAGAGATTATTCAAGATTGTTTATAATGAGGCAGATAATTTGTGGGTTGGGACACATAGACATATAGGGCCTGATTACAACTTTGGAGGAGGTGTTAATCCGTCCCAAATGTGACGGATATACCACCAGCCGTATTACGTGTTCCATAGGATATAATGGACTCGTAATATGGCTGGTGGTATATCCGTCACATTTGGGACAGATTAACACCTTCCTCCAAAGTTGTAATAAGGCCCATAGTGTTCTACGAATAGGTGTCTCTTAAGCTCCTTTCTGTACTGCAGGAGTGTTGGGGTAGTTTTAATGATGATGGATGAGTTTTCAGATCCCAGGAGTGTAAATGGCGAAGGCCTGTCTGTTTTTGCTTTTGTTTTGTTTTTTTGTCTCCCGCCTGGCGAGATCCTGACTTCCATTGTGGCACTGTTCCCTGGTGGTGGGTAGTTTCTTTGTCATTCTGTGGTGCTGTTTGTAGTGGACTGGTAAGTGATGCAGCTGGTTTTACAGAATCAGTCTGGGTCCTTCAGGGCTGCAGTGATAGTGTCTGACTTGTTGGGTTTATGAGGAGATGTTAGGTTGATTGGGCCCGACCCCTCATTTTCAGTGCCAGGTCGAGCAATGTATTATAATGCTGCAGACTCAACCTTGTGATTCCTCAACCTCAGACAGAAAGAGACACTGGAGGATAGACTGCCAAAAATTAAAGAGGGCTGGGAAAGCGTGATGAAAGAGTGGGCTTGAGAGAGGAGGAAGAGGGAGACACTGGGAAGGCAGGGGTAAATGACTAAGCGTGGAGGGAAGGATGGAAGAGAGAATGGGGAGGAGGCAGTAGATAAAGAGGGATGACACATAACACCTAGTGGTGCTTGAATGGGTTTGAGCCATTAATGTATACGCACTCAGCATTGACCAGACAGCGTGTCTTAGTGAAGGGTTGAAGCAAATGGCACATTATCCGGTTGTGCCATCTGTGACTTGTGAAGCATGGTTGGTATCCATCCTTAACTGTCCAGTAGTGGCGGGGTAGCTTTGTGACAGATCTAGACATCTACAGGCCACAGCCCAGGCCTACCCTATCTCAGCGCTATAAGACCAGTTAAACCCACTGGGGTTTGACAGACTCATGGAGGGCACTTTTCATTCACCAAGGCATGACCTCCATGTTATACCAGACTGGATAGTCTGTACTGCCCTGATGCCCTCCTCAATAACCCAAGGGGAAAACCTATGTAGGATGCTATCCAACCATGACCCCCTCTTATTGGCCATAAGTTGGGGGGAGACTAGAGCAGTATTCCCTACCTTATGACTGCAGGTCACTGCCCAGGAGGACCTAGGACCAGATTTATACTTGCTTTGCTCTGAATTAGCATAATTTTTTTATGCTAATTCAGCACAAACTTAATTCCATATTTATATTTTGACGCTAGACCAGTCTAGCGCCAACGTTTTGGAGTTAACGTAATTTTTTGGATGCATGAAACCACTGTGCGTCAATGAGATGCAAGGTAGGCGTTCCCGTCCAAAAAATGACTCTAAGCCCCTACCTCCATATTTATCCACCCAGGCAAAAATGACTCACGAGTGGGTGGTGGACCCAAAAAATGACATTACGCCTGATTTGCGTCAAATGTTAACGCATGGGTCAGACCAGGCATTAAAATGAGGCAAACACATCACTACTTAAGGAAAACACACAGAAGCAACATTACCAACCCACAGGACAACATGGAAGCGCTACTGCTCCAGCTTGCGAGACGATACAGAGGACAGCAACAACTGCAACCACCACCACCACTACAACTGTCCCACAAATGCAATGCAGAAGGCAGGCAGGATATTCAGAAACAGGACAACCCTCCTTGGCCTCAGGGAACAAGACATCATAAGGACATACAGATTGAACTGGCAAGTCATACTCCATCTGTGCACCAAATTGAGCCACAGATCACAGCCAGCCTGCAGACCCCACATAATATACCACCTGTGACAAAGCTGCTAGCTGTCCTGCACATTCTGGCAAGTGGCTCATTTCAAACAACGGGTTCCCTGGTGGCTGGTGTGTCACAGCCATCATTATCAGTGGTTCTGCCAAAGGTGTTAGACATAATTATCTCTCTGACACTCCACCACATCTGCTTTCCCAACACCCAGCAAATGCAGCAGGAGATAAAACAGGGTTTCTACCAATTTGATGGCTTCCTGCATGTGCTCAGTGCAACTGACTGCACCCATGTACAACTTGTTCCACCTGCAGCAACAGAGCATTTATACCGGAATCGCAAACACACGCATTCCATAAATGTGCAGGCCATAGTGGACCACTGGGGACTAATCACAAACATTTTGGCCAAGTATCCTGGGAGTGTCCATGACGCCTACATATTCAGGCACAGCAGGATCAACGAACACTTCCAGGATGGGCAAAATGGAAATAGCCTACTTGTGGGTAAGTCAACAAACCTAGCAATTTGCACATAACACACCAACCCTGTAGGACACACAGGACGTACACCACTCCAAAAACACATGGCCAGGGTAACACAGATCTGCAGGTAACTACACATATGCACAATGCTACAGTGAAGGACAATCAGTGCCCAACACAAACACATGCACCCACATGTACGTAACACACCCACAACTTAACAGGCACACCACATGAAGGACAGTTGCAGATATGCACTCTTTGCAAACAGAAGATGTACACAATCCATTAGGTTGCCTACTACGTACACTTCACACACACAATCCACCAAACAAAGAATAGCACAGCAATGTCAGTGGCATACACCATGCTCATGTAACATAAGTCACACATAGACACAGATCCCCCAAATCATCCTGTGCAAGTCTTTGCCAGAACAAACATCAAATGCCTGACAACTGGTGCTAATACCAACTACATCTCATCAGCACATACCTTACTTACCTGTATTGTGTATATACATCTGCCTGATGCATTGGGTCACACACATAGGAATACGACATTAACGGCCATCACATACCATGTTCCAGATTTGTGAGAAGTGGCACTGTGGTGCCACCTCACATGCACCACTTACTGACCCACAACACTATCATGTCTATACCATAAACAATAAATGGCCCACCATGGGGCAGAGTCACTGTTAAAGAGTGCAGATCATGGATGCCACAGTGGGACCAAGTAGGAGTACAGAGGACATCACTGAACTTACATGCAATGTGCTAAGGGACACATTTGCTAAGTAGCGTAACTCCATCCCATAGCCTGCACTGTGCATGTGTGGGCAGTATAAATTCTGAATCATGCTTTGGAAGATAGGAGAGACACCTGCAGTGATGTTGATCATCCTGAAACAATGGGACACACAGCCTTGGACACCTGATCCCTGGCACAAACATCAGCTGCCACTCAAGATCACTAAGGGGCCTATGTAAGAGCCCCCAGTGCCATTGTCATGGCCTGCACTGTATGTACAAGTTTGCGGATGACCACTTGACTTGAAGCCACAATGGAAATCGGCCACCCTCCCACGCAGCACTTAGCGTGGAAGGTGCATGCAATGTATGTAGCTGCAGGTCTGTCACCACAAGATACATAGCATTATGATGCTGACACAGATGTAGGTCTCACCTAAGACCTGAGGCAGTGCCTACATCAAACACCACCCAGGGGTGCCATTTGCAGGTTGCAATAAGGACATAGACTGTGATTTTACCCCATATGAATGTGCTACCTATGCATGCTGCATATTGCTGCACACACAGCAAGAGGTAATTGGCCAACAAAAATGAATAGGAATGTGTCCCTTCCTGCATAGATACATCCACCTCCACAGGGCAGCTAGCCAAGCATCCTGGTGCAAGGTTGGTAATATTGGTGACCGGCTGCATATTAGGCTCCGGTGCAGGGAACAGCAAAGGGTTGCCTAGTAACATGGCACACATGGTGCATTCCTGCATAGTCAAAATATTGCAGCACAGTGCTGCTAATGTTGGAGTTATGTTGTGCCTTGTCACGTACTCATTAAAATGGGCTTAAGTGTTGCACTTCATCTGTGATGACACATCAAAACAGCTGGGATGTCCAGGCTCTGCAGGGCTACCATGTTGTCACCACATCTGACCCCATTGTGTTGTGAGGATATGTCCTGTCCCCTATAGTGATAGCACACTGATACAAAGGTGCACTACACAACAGACAGTACATACATACTGAGCATCAGTTAGGATTCTAAAATATATGTCCCAGGTCCTTGAGCCAATACCAAAAATAGTCATGTTCAACAACGCGGTGCTAAGAAAACGTTGCACATGGCCAGGAACTCACACCATACCACAAACACATATAAGTCACAACCAAATCAAAATAACAACCGCTATACCACATGACATGATAAACCTGTTGGAAGCCTAAACAACAGCTTACACCTTTTATCTTTTGCAAGGAATCAGGGCTATGGCATACAGCCGTGGAGGATGACCCCATTTGCAAACCGAAGCACAGCAGCAGAGCGTGCATACAGTGAGGGACACTGTAAGTCACCCAATATCGTGGACAGGACATTGGGCATACTGAAAACAAGATTCAGGTGCCTAGACCTCATAGGAGGCAGCCTTCTATATGCACCACACATTGGCCCATATTTATACTCCCTTTGCGCCGGATTACGGTCATTTGTTTTACGCAAATCCGGCGCAAACTTAACACCATATTTATATTTTGACGCTAGACCTGTCTAGCAACAAAATATCAGAGTTTGCGTCATTTTCTGGATGCGTGAAACCACCTTGCGTCAATGAGATGCAAGGTAGGTGTTCCCATCTAAAAAAATGACTCAACACCTGTGCGCCATATTTATCCAACTGGGCAAAAATGACGCACAGCTGGGCAGCGGACCTAAAAAAATGACACCAAACCCGATTTGCATCAAATTTTAACACCTGGGTCAAGTCAGGCACTAAAATGGGGCAAACACACCACTACTTAAGGAAAACTCCCACAAGCATCATCATTGCTGAAGAAGGACAACATAGAGGTGCTACTCATGCAGCATGCCAGATGACGCAGAGCACAGGACCAACAGCTGCAGCTCCCACCACACCAACGTGGACCCCAAAGGCAACGCAGAAGGCAGGAGAGGCTCTTCAGGACCAGGACAACCCTCCTGAACCTCAGGGAACAGGATATCATCAAGAGGTATAGACTCAACTGGCACACCATACAGCAGCTGCTGCGCCAAATTGAGCCACAGTTAACAGCTAGCTTGCAGACACCCCACATTATTCCATCGGTGACCAAGCTGCTAGCTGTCCTGCACATGTTGGCAAGTGGCTCATTCCAAACTACGGGTGCCCTGGTTGCCTGGGTATCACAGCCCTCATTCTCTGCCTTCCTTTCCAGGGTTCTTGATGCCATTATCTCCCTCACACACCGCCACATCAGCTTCCCCCACACACAGCAGAAGCAGCAGGAGACCAAACAGGGGTTTTACCAAATACATGGCTTCCCGCATGTGCTTGGTGCTATTGACTGCACACATGTTCGGATTGTACCACCTGCTGCAACCGAGCACCTATACCACAACAGAAAGCACACCCACTCCATGAATGTGCAGGCCATTGTTGACCACCAGGGATTATTCACCAACATCTTGGCAAAGTATCCTGGGAGTGTACATGATTCCTTCATCTTCCGCCAAAGCACCAACAATCAGCACTTCCAGGATGGACGATATGGCAATGGCCTTCTTGTCGGTAAGCCCATAAACCTAGTAAATTACACACGGCACAGCAACCCTGAGGGGCACACAAGACATACACCACCACATTGACACGTGGCAAAGAAGACACTGAGGTGTGACACAGGTAGTTATGTTTGATATACTGACCCAATGGGATACACACCTATGGACAAATGACGGCTGCCAATAACAATAGATGCCACTCTAGAGCCACAAGGGACCAATTTAAAACAACACAGTGACAATGACATGGCCTGCACTGGCAGTACAACTTGGAAGATTAACCATTCAATATCACATAAGGCCACATAGTCAATCCCACACCCTCCCAAGCAATAAGTACTATGTAAGGGGTGTGCAATGTGTGTTGCTGCAGGTCAAACACAATGAGACACATAGCATGATGATGCTGACTCACATGTAGGTGACATGGGAATACTGAGGCGGTACAGACATTTCACATCACTCCTGGGATGAAGTTGCCAGCTAGTAATAAGGAAGTGGACTGTGCTATGAACCCATGTTGATGTGACACTAATGCAAAGTGCACACTGCTGCACATACTGAAAGATCCAATTCTCCAGTTACATAACAGATGTACATGGAGATGGCCCTTCCTGCACACATACATCCACCTCCACAACCCAGTTAGCCAGCTCACCTGGAGCAAGTTCAGTAGTGTAGGTGCACAGTTGCACATGAGCCAATGGCAGAGGGAACCACAAAGGTTTGCCTAGAACCTAGTCACACATGGGACAATTGTGCATTGTCAATACTGAAAACCTCAGTGCTGCCTACTTATGGAGATGTGTTGTGCATTGTCACCCAGCCAAATAAAAGGGCCTCACTGTTGCATTTCATCTGCAATTACATATGTCTAATTGGATGGGATGTCCAGGCCATGTAGTGCAACCATGTTACCACCACAGTGGAATCTATTGTGTGTGTGGAAGTATCATGTCCCCTCCAGGGAATGCACACTAAAACATCTTGCTCACTACATAACGCATGGTAGATACACACTGAACAGCAATTTTGAAACTAAACCACCGATATCAGGTCAATGAGCCAAACACAAGTTTTCAAGTCAAACAATCCAATGCTGAACGAACCTCACAGAAGCCCAGGATCCCACACAATACCACAAACACGTATGAATCACAGACAACACACAATATCAACTGCCATGCTACATGACATTCCTGGTGCAAGCAACAACCAAATACTTACTTCTATTTTCTCTTTCAGCTGATCAGGGTTACGGGATCCAGCCATGGATCATGACCCTATTCCCCAACCCAAGCCCAGCAGCAGAGCGTTCCTATAATGAGGCACATCAGAGGACACTCCCCATTATTGAACGGACCTTTGGCATCCTGAAGTCCAAATTCAGGTGCCTGGACATCACCGGAGGCAGCCTCCTATATTCCCCAGAAATGGTCTGCAAGATCATTTTGACTTGTGCCATCCTGCACAACATTTGTGTTAGGAGGAACATCCCCCTATATGAACCCGAACAAGAACTGCCTGAAGAGGGGGAGGAGGTGGATGTTGCCCTGGAAAATGAGGGGGAACATCCAAACACATCAGCAGAAATGTGTTGAAGACAACAGATAGTTCAAAACCTTTTTCAACAATAGTCACTACAAACACGTTGTTACAATATGGAATTAAACACCTCACTTTATCATTGAATCCCACTCTGGGTAATTATTTATGCATCACATGTTCTTTAGGAATCAGAGTATTACCTCAGGGAGCATGTCACAAAGACAAATCAGAAATACTTCTAATGCCACATCACATTTGATGTGTATGATTGTACAGCAAATGTCACACACAGTTTGTATGAAAACCATCTTTTCTATTTCACTTTTGAAGGGCAAATTCATAGGACCACAGCTATGACAGACTTCCATGTTGCCAACATGGTCTACTGTCGAATATGACACACAACTAAGACATCATCAATCATAAGGTAAACAAGCGCATCATACATGAGGCAGTGGATGTGAAATTGCATTGGTAACAGGAATGTATGATCAGACCCTTGACATCAGTAAGTGTGACATTAGCTATCTCTGCAAGGAGCTTGTGTGACAAGAGGTGCATCAATCCTGAAAATGGATAGCACGAGTGTCCCAGGTATGACAAGCAATGCTTACAAGGCATGCCCTGCACAGTCCATCCCAGGTAATAAGCCCTGCTACAGCCATGTTTTAAGTCTCTGACCTCCATTCTCTAGGGGGCGCTGTTAATGGACTATCTGTACCCTGGGAATCATCATCAACACTGACCCAGACTCCCATTCTGTCTCCTGTTTGCTTCCCTTTTCAGTATGGCATGCCGTAGTACAACTACATTAGCCTGCATGGACTTCAGGTCCCATAATGCACTGTCTGGTAGTCGGTAAGACCTGTAATCTTCTGTCCATTGCTTCCTATGGGAAAAGTCCGATTGGCCCCTTATACTGGATTCTCTCCTCCAGGACTTGTGAGAGACTGAAGCTGCACACACCTGTGAGGAGCTTGGGTGACAAGTGGTGCATCAATCCTGAAAATGGATAGCACAAGTGTCCCAGGTATGACAAGCAATGCTCACAAGACATGCCCTGCGCAGTCCATCCTAGATAATAAGTCCTGCCACAGCCATGTTTTAAGTCTCTGACAGCCTTCTCTAGGGGGCACTGTAAATGGACTATTTGTACCCTGGGAATCATCATCAACACTGACCCAGACTCCCATTCTGTCTCCTGTTTGATTCCCTTTTCAGTATGGCATGCCATACATAATACAATTACATTAGCCTGCATGGACCTCAGGTCCCATAATGCACTGTCAGGTAGTCAGAAAAACCTGTAATCTTCTGCCCATTGCTTCCCATAGGAAAAGTCCGGTTGGCCCCTTATACTGGATTCTCTCCTCCAGTGAGAGACTGAAGCTGCACACACCTGTGAGCTCTCCCATGCAGCCCAGCCATTTTACTCTGCCCTGGCCTTGCTGCTGCCTGGAACATCTTAGAAGCTCCTTGTTGTGCATTGGGGTACAATTCATTTGTGTACCAGAGCCCTTGTTGGATTGTTACAATTATGTGTACCCCTAAAACTGCTCTCTGTTTCCACAGAGTTGTTCCTGCTTGTTCCAGTCAGACTCTGTTCACTGTTTTTCTGCCTTGTTCATGTTTGTTCCTGTCAGGGCCTGCTTCCTGTTAGCCAGACCGGTTCCAGTCTTTGCGTCAACCAGAGCCTGTTCCCTCTGCCTGCATTTTCCTGATAGTTGGTTTCCATGCCCTCCCTTTCCTCTTGGGGTATTGTGTCTGGTAAGTGTACGATCAGTCCTCAACTGTATGGAATAGTTTGATTTTGTATTTGTACTGGCACATGTTTTCCAGGGTGCTAATCCAGCCCCCATCCTTTGTCTGGTTTTGCATGTATTCATTAGTGCCAAACAGTGACAGTGTGCTATGGCTGTATTCCTGGATTTGGTTCTGTGCCTCCAGCCCAACAACAAGGGCTGGTCATGTGTATGTAAGGACAATCCATGTTTGTGCCCTGACGGTCCAGACACAGATTCACTTCTGCTGCCACCTTTCGATGGGGCTTGCGTGGTGACTAGCTGTACGAATAATCTGCACAGAGGCACTGATGTTCCTTGTTGCTGTGGGAAGTTCAGAGCGCTACCCTGTGTACAAATGTGATGAGACCTGCGTGTTTTTCCATTACTAATCCGTAACATATTTGTCCAAACCAAGGTTGCTCTGTCTTCACTCTTCTGTATTTTCTGCTGTACCATAGCTGCCTTATCCCCTTGTATGCCTCAAGCGGATCTTCGGCTTTAGGTCAAATTTGCTTTGAAAGATACTCTGTGAACTCAAGGGTTGCCTCCACACACCCCTGACTAGACCTGCACAAAGCTGTTACACCATGGAGGCCAATACTGACACAGGGTACACATGCCCACACACTTGAACTGGACACTTTTGTGCAATGCACCTCTGAAAATATCTGGACACATGCAGCCTGGGCTGCTGGTCTACCACAGCCACAGGAGGAACATAGGTAATTTACATTAGGCAAACGGACGTGTACATAACAATTTAATGATTGGAAATGAGGCTCTGTGTCGCAAACACTGTACCTACGAAACATGTTCAAATGCCTGACTTATGGGTAGTATACACACAAGTGAGCATGAAGTGGTAGGCAACAATTAATGACATTTGAGGGGTAACATATCCGACATAGCCCTCATCAGCCATCCTCGATCTTTCCTGTGTATTGTTTGTGTTGGGAAATGTTATTGTCCCCAAAATCAAACAACTACACACAGCAAAAGAGTTGACACATAGTACAAACACATATCATGATTCTTGTACCTCATTGATTGATATCTGATGTTGATACACATTTGTAACACATTCATACATGAAAATCATGCATAATGTATTGCATGCCGTTCCAACTGAAGCACACAATTAGTTGTAACAGTCAAATCACACACAAAACACACAGGACATGATGTATATTTTTGTAGCATAGCCATGCTGCCCTCTACACAACATCCGTGCAAACTTACAAATTCCATTTTAATTACTTAAGTTTGCGCTGCTGTTGTGTCAGTTAAAAAAGCAAATCCTGCACAAAGATATTAGTAATGTGGGCCGCAGTTGCATGGCCTACCACATGTGGCCAAACACTAGAACACCTACTGCAGGTCATACCATCCTATCTTTGTCCAGATATAGGCTGCATGCATGTTAAAATATGAAAAATTACGCAAACACAGTTTGAGTCAGACATTTTGATGCAAATGCATCGAAAAATGATGCAAGCGCACAATATGCATCAATGGGTCCCTAGCGTTAATTCCACCAGCACACCCCAGGCATGCGGATATCCATAGAAAATGTATTTTTCCATGAATGCGTAGGATTTTGACGCTTATGTATCTTATGCGTCAAAAATATTGACGCAAACTACGTAAGCATCAAAAATCTACATGCAAGACAGAAAACAGGGTGCAAATGGGACAGGAAGTGATGTAGTAAGATATCCTGTTTACAGAAATGGTACAGTGGGTGTACTTTCACTTTCACTTTCACTTTGCAGTCGGTGATTTTTCTAGACTGTGTGGCTGTGTGTTGGTCTTGCTCTCTTGTGGATTGTGGATTTTGTCTCTTGTGTGGTCTATCTTTTGTCTTTTTGGTGTTACCTAACTGTATTTTGTACCTGTGTAAATGTTTTTGTGTCTTTTATTGTTGTCAGAATTGTATATGTACTGTTGGGGATCTGTTTATGGGTATGATTAGTTAGGGTAGTTTGGGTCTTTCATTGGGGTTTGTAAGTTTCCTTTTTTCGACTTCCTTTTCCTTTTTTTCCTCGTTTTTCTGTCATACATTGTGTATTGTACCATGTTGGGAAGGGCAAGGCTGGGGCACATGGGTGAAGAGGAGCTTGGGGCATTTGGGTGCCTGGTGTGCCACTTCCTTCCTATGATGTTTGAGGCAGGGAGCCATGTGATACAGGGGTATCACATGGAGGCAAGACTGCTGTGTTGGTCAAAGGTGCTGTTCCACCTAAGAAGAATATTCAACACCTCCCGGAATGAGCACCAGCTCAAGCATCGCTGGGCTGACCTGGTGGCTGAAGAGCAGGACCTGCTGGACCACTTGAGTGTGGTGATTGGCGGCCCTGTTAGTGAGTATCACATTGACAAATGTGTACAGTTGAATGCTCCTGAGTGACTGTACCAGTTGAATGCTCCTGAGTGACTGTACCAGATGTCGTGACATGCTGCATGCAGCGTTTGTGGCCATGTTGAATGCAAGTTGAACAAACTGTTAGTGTACCAGTAATGTGATATATTACACATGGTAATACATGGTAACAATGCAGTCCACAGTTTCGTTGAACCATGTCTGACTATTATTCAGGGCCATATGTACCAAGCTCTTGATAACTTTCACTAATAGCTAAGTTTACTGAATTTTTGCGTTGACGTCAGGACAAACATTCATTCACATGGACAAACCCAAATGGCCCTTTCTGCTATCAGATTGCACAATCACAAAACAGGGTCTTCTAGTGGCATTTAGGATTAGGTGTTCAAATCCTATCATTGAGTCGCAGGCGCCTATGACATTTTTTTCCTGGGCACAATTACAGTTACCATCTGTTTCAAATTGGTGCCAACCCGTTTTGGAAAGGGTCCGCATGGGATCCCTCCTTTTTGTGAATGCATGGCCACAAACTATTTCTGAGCATGAAGTTGTGCAAGGGACCACTGACTGCTTCCAAAAATCTATTTTAGTAATGAAATAGTTTGTTAAAATACTTTCTGTACACCCCTGCTGAAATATTGCTGCATTTCAACAAATGTTAACATCTCAATATGAAAGCAGTCACAGACATGGTGCTCTGCTGAGCTCAGCAGGCCAGCATTCCTGTGAGTGCCACCATTCCCAAGGGGTTTGCAAAATGAGACCTACCTCACCATGATTGAAGAGGTAGTTCATTTGCTACCCCATTTATTATTTGCAAAGTGTCATTTCGAGTGTTCTACCACTGATCATCCAACTTGCTAATTGCTAGTTGCTGAGTCTTTCAATGTGTGAATCACAATACCTGATATAGGTACATATGGCCCTGAGTGACACATTTCAGGTGCAATTACTACACCTGTGCCCATGCATTCTGTCAACGATGATCAGCTAAGACACTGTCAGCATACATTCTTTCGCAGTTTTGGAACAGCAAAGTGGGCAATCCATGTTTAGCGCTCCATTGTCAATATTACACTTACAGGATCCCTGCTATCATGTTCTCAGAGGGGGCATATACGGCTTAGCGGACACTGCCAATGGGGCATATGTAACCTACATACAACACTGGCACCCCTTTTATGGACCACTGAAAGCACAATAATTCCTGAATGCAAATTTGTAAGAGGCTGGACTGGCTTGTAGTGAGTACCAAGGGGTACTTACACCTTGCACCAGGCCCAGGAATCCCTTATTAGTGTAGAGGGGTGTCTAGCAGCTTAGGCTGATAGATAGGTAGCTTATCAGAGCAGCTTAGGCTGAACTAGGAGACGAGTGAAGCTCCTACAGTACCACTAGTGTCATGTGCACAGTATCATAAGAAAACACAATACACAGATATACTAAAAATAAAGGTACTTTATTTTTATGACAATATGCCAAAAGTATCTCAGTGAGTACCCTCCGTATAAGGATAGCAAATATACACAAGCTATATGTACACAATAGCAAAATATGCAGTAATAGCAACAGAAAACATTGCAAACAATGTATAGTCACAATAGAATGCAATGGGGGCACATAGGGATAGGGGCAACACAAACCATATACTCTAGAAGTGGAATGCGAACCACGAATGGACCCCAAACCTATGTGACCTTGTAGAGGGTTGCTGGGACTGTAAGGAAACAGTGAGGGTTAGAAAAATAGCCCACCCCAAGACCCTGAAAAGTGGGTGCAAAGTGCACCTAATTTCCCAAAAGAGCACAGAAGTCGTGATAGGGGAATTCTGCAGGAAAGACCAACACCAGCAATGCAACAACGATGGATTTCCAGACGAGAGTACCTGTGGAACAAGGGGACCAAGTCCAAAAGTCACAATCAAGTCGGGAGTGGGCAGATGCCCAGGAAATGCCAGCTGTGGGTGCAAAGAAGCTGCCACCAGATGGTGGAAGCTGTGGATTCTGCAAGAACGACAAGGGCTAGAAACTTCCCCTTTGGAGGATGGATGTCCCACGTCGTGAAGAGTCGTGCAGAGGTGTTTCCGTGCAGAAAGACCGCCAACAAGCCTTGCTAGCTGCATGGGTCGCCGTTAGGGTTTTTGGATGCTGCTGTGGCCCAGGAGGGACCAGGATGTCGCCAATTGCGTGAGGAGACAGAGGGGGCGTCCAGCAGGACAAAGAGCCCACTCAGAAGCAAGCAGCACCAGCAGAAGTGCCGGAACAAGCACTACGAAGTGGAGTGAACCGGAGCTCACCCGAAGTCACATAGGAGGGTCCCACGACGCCAGAGGACAACTCAGGAGGTCGTGCACTGCAGGTTAGAGTGCCGTTGACCCAGGCTTGGCTGTGCACAAAGGAAATCCTGGAAGAGTGCACAGGAGCCGGAGTAGCTGCAAAACACGCGGTTCCCAGCAATGCAGTCTAGCGTGGGGAGGCAAGGACTTACCTCCACCAAACGTGGACTGAAGAGTCACTGGACTGTGGGAGTCACTTGGACAGAGTTGCTGAGTTCAAGGGACCTCGCTTGTCGTGCTGAGAGGAGACCCAGAGGACCGGTGATGCAGTTCTTTGGTGCCTGCGGTTGCAGGGGGAAGATTCCGTCGACCCACGGGAGATTTCTTCGAAGCTTCTAGTGCAGAGAGGAGGCAGACTACCCCCACAGTATGCACCACCAGGAAAACAGTTGAGAAGGCAGCAGGATCAGCGTTACAAGGTCACAGTAGTCGTCTTTGCTACTTTGTTGCAGTTTTGCAGGCTTCCAGCGCGGTCAGCAGTCGATTCCTTGGCAGAAGGTGAAGAGAGAGAGGCAGAGGAACTTTGATGAGCTCTTGCATTCGTTATCTAAGGAATTCCCCAAAGCAGAGACCCTAAATAGCCAGAAAAGGAGGTTTGGCTATCTAGGAGAGAGGATAGGCTAGCAACACCTGAAGGAGCCTATCAGAAGGAGTCTCTGACGTCACCTGCTGACACTGGCCACTCAGAGCAGTCCAGTGTGCCAGTAGCACCTCTGTTTCCAAGATGGCAGAGGTCTGGAGCACACTGGAGGAGCTCTGGGCACCTCCCAGGGGAGGTGCAGGTCAGGGAAGTGGTCACTCCCCTTTCCTTTGTCCAGTTTCGCGCCAGAGCAGGGCTGAGGGATCCCTGAACCGGTGCAGACTGGCTTATGCATTTCAAAGCATTTCCAGAGGCTGGGGGAGGCTACTCCTCCCCAGCCCTGACACCTTTTTCCAAAGGGAGAGGGTGTAACACCCTCTCTCTGAGGAAGTCCTTTGTTCTGCCTTCCTGGGCCAGGCCTGGCTGGACCCCAGGAGGGCAGAAACCTGTCTGAGGGGTTGGCAGCAGCAGCAGCTGCAGTGAAACCCCGGGAAAGGTAGTTTGGCAGTACCCGGGTCTGAGCTAGAGACTCGGGGATCATGGAATTGCCTCCCCAATGCCAGAATGGCATTGGGGTGACAATTCCATGATCTTAGACATGTTACATGGCCATGTTCGGAGTTACCATTGTGACGCTATACATATGTCGTGACATATGTATAGTGCACACGTTTAATGGTGTCCCCGCACTCACAAAGTCCGGGGAATTTGCCCTGAACAATGTGGGAGCACCTTGGCTAGTGCCAGGATGCCCACACACTAAGTAACTTAGCACCCAACCTTTACCAGGTAAAGGTTAGACATATAGGTGACTTATAAGTTACTTAAGTGCAGTGGTAAATGGCTGTGAAATAACGCGTACGTTATTTCACTCAGGCTGCACTGGCAGGCCTGTGTAAGAATTGTCAGATCTCCCTATGGGTGGCACAAGAAATGCTGCAGCCCATAGGGATCTCCTGGAACCCCAATACCCTGGGTACCTCAGTACCATATACTAGGGAATTATAAGGGTGTTCCAGTATGCCAATGTAAATTGGTGAAATTGGTCACTAGCCTGTTAGTGACAATTTGGAAAGAAATGAGAGAGCATAACCACTGAGGTTCTGAATAGCAGAGCCTCAGTGAGACAGTTAGTCATAACACAGGTAACACATACAGGGCACACTTATGAGCACTGGGGCCCTGACTGGCAGGGTCCCAGTGACACATACAACTAAAACAACATATATACAGTGAAATATGGGGGTAACATGCCAGGCAAGATGGTACTTTCCTACACAACCCCCCTCCCCCCAAACGAAGGACAATAAGACTAGCCATGACCTGATGAGTCTTCATTGTCTAAGTGGAAATATCTGGAGAGTCCATCTGCATTGGAGTGGGTACTCCCAGGTCTATGTTCCACTGTATAGTCCATTCCCTGTAGGGATATGGAACACCTCAACAATTTAGGGTTTTCACCTTTCATTTGTTTTAGCCAAAGTAGAGGTTTGTGGTCTGTCTGAACAATGAAGTGAGTGCCAAACAGGTATGGCCTCAACTTCTTCAGTGCCCAGACCACAGCAAAGGCCTCCCTCTCTATGGCAGACCAACGCTTTTCTCTAGGGGTCAACCTCCTGCTGATAAAAGCAACAGGTTGATCCTGGCCCTCAGAATTAAGTTGTGATAAGACTGCCCCTACCCCTGCCCCTAATTCAGATGCATCAGTTTGGACAATGAATTTTTTTAAGTAACAGGGGCTTTTCAGGACAGGTGCAGAGCACATGGCCTGCTTCAGCTCCTCAAAAGCTTTCTGACAGTTTGCTGTCCATAATACCTTTTTAGGCATTTTTTTAGATGTGAGGTCATTAAGAGGGGCTGCAATGGAGCCATAGTTCTTTATGAACCTCCTGTAATACCCAGTGAGGCCTAAAAAGGCTCTCACCTGAGTCTGAGTTGTAGGGGGAGCCCAATCTATAATACTTTGGATTTTCCCCTGAAGTGGTGCAATCTGTTCTCCACCTACCAGGTGTCTCAGATAAACCACTTTCCCCTGCCCTATCTGGCACTTTGAAGCCTTGATAGTGAGGCCTGCCTTTTGCAGGGCCTCCAAAACATTCCAAAGGTGGACCAGGTGATCATCCCAGCTGGAGCTAAAGACAGCTATATCATCTAGATATGCTGCACTAAAAGCTTCCAGCCCTTGCAAGTCTGTATTCACCAACCTTTGAAAAGTGGCAGGTGCATTTTTCAATCCAAAAGGCATTACTGTGAATTGGCAATGGCCTCCAACGGTTGAAAATGCAGTTTTTGCTTTTGCATCCTCTGATAACTTGATCTGCCAATACCCTGCAGTCAAATAAAAGGTGCTTAGATACTTGGCAGATGCCAGTGTATCTATTAGCTCATCTGCCCTGGGTATAGGGTGAGCATCAGTTTTGGTTACCTGGTTGAGACCTCTGTAGTCAACACAAAATCTAATTTCCCTTTTACCATCTTTGGAATTAGGTTTTGGTACGAGTACCACAGGAGAGGCCCATGGACTTTCAGAGTGCTCAACCACTCCTAGTTCAAGCATTTTCTGCACTTCTTGCTTTATGCAGTCTCTGACATGGTCAGGCTGCCTATAGACCTTACTTTTAACAGGCAAGCTGTCTCCAGTATCTATAGTGTGCTCACACCAAGAAGTGGTGCCTGGCACAGTAGAGAAGAGTTCAGAAAACTGACCCAGGAGATTTATGCAGTGGTCTTTCTGCTCAGCAGTAAGACAATCTGCCAGTACTACCCCTTCCACTAGAGCATCTTGTTCTGTGGAAGAGAAGAGATCAGGGAGAGAGTCACTCTCTTCTTCCTGTCCCTCATCTGTTGCCATGAGCAGGGTGAGATCAGCCCTGTCATAGTAGGGTTTCAGGCGATTGACATGGAGCACCCTAAGGGGACTCCTGGCAGTGCCTAAGTCAACTAAGTAGGTGACTTCACCCTTTTTCTCAACAATAATGTGGGGTCCACTCCATTTGTCTTGGAGTGCTCTTGGGGCCACAGGCTCCAAGACCCACACTTTCTGCCCTGGCTGGTACTGAACCATAACAGCCTTCTGGTCATGCCATTGCTTTTGGAGCTCTTGGCTGGCCTGAAGGTTTTTACTGGCCTTTTTCATGTATTCAGCCATTCTAGATCTTAGGGCAAGTACATAGTCCACTATGTCTTACTTAGGAGCTTTTAAAGGTTGTTCCCAACCCTCCTTCACAAGTGTTAGAGGACCTCTCACAGGGTGTCCAAATAGGAGTTCAAAGGGGCTGAAGCCCACTCCTTTTTGGAGTACCTCCCTGTAAGCAAAAAGGAGGCAAGGTAACAGGACATCCCATCTCCTGCGGAGTTTGTCAGGGAGTCCCATTATCATTCCTTTGAGAGTTTTATTAAACCTCTCAACCAGTCCATTTGTTTGTGGATGATAGGGTGTGGTGAACTTGTATGTCACACCACATTCCTTCCACATGGCCTTTAAGTAAGCAGACATGAAATTGCTTCCCCTGTCTGATACCACCCCTTTTGGGAAGCCCACCCTGGAAAAGATTCCCAGGAGGGCCTTTGCCACTGCAGGAGCTGTAGTGGTCCTTAGAGGAATAGCTTCAGGATATCTGGTGGCATGGTCCACTACCACCAAGATAAACCTATTGCCTGAAGCAGTAGGAGGGTCAAGGGGGACGACTATGTCAACCCCTACCCTTTCAAAGGGAACCCCAACCACAGGCAGTGGAATAAGGGGTGCCTTTGGAGTGCCACCTGTCTTGCCACTGGCTTGACAGGTTTCACAGGACTTAAAAAATTCCTTTGTGTCCTCTGACATTCTAGGCCAATGAAACAAGGGGACAAGCCTGTCCCAAGTTTTCATTTGCCCCAAATGTCCAGCTAAGGGAATGTCGTGGGCTGGAGTTAGGAGGAACATTCTGTATTCCTGAGGAATCACCAATCTCCTGGCAGTTCCAGGTTTTGGATCCCTTGCTTCAGTATACAAAAGGTTGTCCTCCCAGTAAACTCTGTGAGAGTCACTGACATCCCCATTTGCTTGTTGCCTTAGACCCTCTAGTGTGGGACAGGTATGCTGTGCCACACTCAGCTCCTCCCTGGCAGGCCCCCCTTCACCCAAAAGCTCAGCAGTGTCTGCTTCCAGCTCCTCTGGTGTAGGTTCTGCACAGGGTGGAAATTCTTCTTCCTCAGAAGTTGAATCCACTGTAGAGGGAGGGATAGTAGGTAGTGTTTTACCTTTGCTAACCCTAGCTTTAGGGAGCACTTGGTCCATTCTTCCAGGATCCAAGTCACCCTGTCCTTTTTGCTTTTTGGCCTGAGCCCTGGTTAAAGCAAAAATATGCCCTGGAATGCCAAGCATTGCTGCATGAGCCTCCAACTCCACTTCTGCCCAAGCTGATGTCTCTAAATCGTTCCCTAGTAGACAGTCTACAGGTAAATCTGAGGCAACCACAACTTTCTTTGGACCAGTAACCCCCCCCCCCCTCCCAGTTGAGATTCACAACAGCCATGGGGTGGCTAAGAGTGTTGTTATGAGCATTGGTTACTTGGTACTGGTGACCAAGTAGGTGTTGTTCAGGGTGGACCAGTTTCTCTATTACCATTGTAACACTGGCCCCTGTGTCCCTGTAGGCCTGAACCTCAACACCATTTATTAGGGGTAGTTGCTTGTACTTATCCATATTAAGGGGACAAGCAACCAAGGTGGCTAAATCAATAGCCCCCTCAGAGACTAACACAGCCTCTGTGGTCTCCCTAACAAGACCAACCCCAACTAAATTACCAAAAGTGAGCCCAGCTACTCCCTTGGATTGGCTATTAGTAGGTTTGCTCCCACCACCACTGCTATTACTAGGGGCACTAGGTGTAGCAGCAGGGGTTGTAGTGGTAGGAGGCTTGGTGCTTTTCTTTGTGCAACTGGGATCAGTTGTCCAATGGCCTTTTATTTTACATAAATAGCACATTGGTTTCTTTTCTTTGTTTTGATTTGAAGAGGATTTGGGCCCACCACCCCCACCAGAGTGTTTTTGTGGGCCTGATGAAGACTCATTTTCTAGATTTGTCCCCACCCTTGTCAGAAGACTTACCATCCTTCTTCTTGCCATCCTTGTCACCCCCTGTATGAACTTTTCTGTTCACCCTTGTTCTGACCCATTTGTCTGCCTTCTTTCCCAATTCTTGGGGAGAGGTCAGATCAGAGTCTACCAGGTACTGGTGTAACAAATCAGACACACAATTATTAAGAATATGCTCTCTCAGGATTAAGTTATACAGGCTTTCATAGTCAGAAACTTTACTGCCATGTAACCACCCCTCCAAGGCCTTCACTGAATGGTCAACAAAGTCTACCCAGTCTTGTGAAGACTCCTTTTTGGTTTCTCTGAACTTCATCCTGTACTGTTCAGTGGTTAAGCCATAACCATCAAGGAGTGCATTCTTAAGAACTGTAAAATTATTGGCATCACTTTCTTTAACAGTAAGGAGCCTATCCCTACCCTTTCCACTGAAAGATAGCCATAGGATAGCAGCCCACTGCCTTTGAGGGACCTCCTCTACAACACAGGCCCTCTCAAGTGCAGCAAACCACTTGTTAATGTCATCCCCCTCCTTGTAAGGGGGAACTATCTTCTGCAGATTCCTAGAATCATGCTCTTTTGCAGGATGACTATTTGAAATACTACTGCTGCCACCATGGGGTCCTAATCCCAACCTCTGGCTTTCTCTTTCTAAATCAAAGGACTGCCTATCTAAATCCAGCTGTTGCTTCTTGAGCTTCAGCCTGGATTCTTCCACTCTCAATCTATTGAGCTCCCTTTCTAACACTCTGTCATCAGGGTGGGTGGGAGAGGCATGTCTTGACACAGATGCATGGTGAGAATGAACAGAGGGAGACCTGGCCCTAACAGATGGCACTCTAACAACCTGGCTAACATAAGTAATACTCCTACTGTGATGAGAACTCACATTAGTACCAGCATTGCTAGGTGGCCTGCTAATGGGCAGGTTGGGAAAGTTTCCTTCTACATCTTTTGCTAGGGGTGCCCCAGGATCAGATTGGGAACCATCAGCAAATCTCTCAACAGAAGTGCCACCTAAGGTCTTATCTTGTTCAATGAGCATATTAACCAACAGTTCTCTAGAGGGATTCTTCCCTACCCCTAAACCTCTATCAACACAGAGACTCCTTGCTGCCTTCCAGCTAAGGTGGTCATATGCAGTCTTGGACAGATCCAGAGTTTGATCTGTACCAGACATAATAGAAATGGTTTAAGGGACAGAAAAAGTGAGAAAAAAGTTTTCAGAACTTTTTAAAGGACAGAAAAAAAACTTTTAAAACTTTTTAAGAACTTTTTGAAAGTTTAGAGGTACTTTTCAGCACTTAGCAAAGAAGTGAGAGAAGAAAAGCAAAACTTTTTGGTTAGGTGTACATACACTGAACTTGTTTTGTATATTTTTCTCTTATGAAAAGTACAATACGACAAAGTGGTAAGTAGTTGCAAAGTACTTATCCCACCGCTGCACAACCAATGTAGGAGGCTGGACTGGCTTGTAGTGAGTACCAAGGGGTACTTACACCTTGCACCAGGCCCAGGTATCCCTTATTAGTATAGAGGGGTGTCTAGCAGCTTAGGCTGATAGAAAAGGTAGCTTAGCAGAGCAGCTTAGGCTGAACTAGGAGACGAGTGAAGCTCCTACAGTACCACTAGTGTCATATGCACAATATCATAAGAAAACACAATACACAGATATACTAAAAATAAAGGTACTTTATTTTTATGACAATATGCCAAATGTATCTCAGTGAGTACCCTCAGTATGAGTATAGCAAATATACACAAGCTATATGTACACAATACCAAAATATGCAGTAATAGCAATAGAAAACAGTGCAAACAATGTATAGTCACAATAGAATGCAATGGGGGCACATAGGGATAGGGGCAACACAAACCATATACTCTAGAAGTGGAATGCGAACCACGAATGGACCCCAAACCTATGTGACCTTGTAGAGGGTCGCTGGGACTGTAAGGAAACAGTAAGGGTTAGAAAAATAGCCCACCCCAAGACCCTGAAAAGTGGGTGCAAAGTGCACCTAAGTTCCCCAAAGAGCACAGAAGTCGTGATAGGGGAATTCTGCAGGAAAGACCAACACCAGCAATGCAACAACGATGGATTTCCAGACGAGAGTACCTGTGGAACAAGGGGACCAAGTCCAAAAGTCACGATCAAGTCGGGAGTGGGCATATGCCCAGGAAATGCCAGCTGTGGGTGCAAAGAAGCTGCCACCGGATGGTAGAGGCTGTGGATTCTGCAAGAACGACAAGGGCTAGAAACTTCCCCTTTGGAGGATGGATGTCCCACGTCGTGAAGAGTCGTGCAGAGGTGTTTCCGTGCAGAAAGACCGCAACAAGCCTTGCTAGCTGCAAGGGTCGCCGTTAGGGTTTTTGGATGCTGCTGTGGCCCAGGAGGGACCAGGATGTCGCCAATTGCATGAGGAGACAGAGGGGGCGTCCAGCAAGACAAAGAGCCCACTCAGAAGCAAGCAGCACCCGCAGAAGTGCCGGAACAGGCACTACGAAGTGGAGTGAACCGGAGCTCACCCGAAGTCACAAAGGAGGGTCCCACGACGCCGGAGGACAACTCAGGAGGTCGTGCACTGCAGGTTAGAGTGCCGGGGACCCAGGCTTGGCTGTGCACAAAGGAAATCCTGGAAGAGTGCACAGGAGCCGGAGTAGCTGCAAAACACACAGTTCCCAGCAATGCAGTCTAGCGTGGGGAGGCAAGGACTTACCTCCACCAAACGTGGACTGAAGAGTCACTGGACTGTGGGAGTCACTTGAACAGAGTTGCTGAGTTCATGGGACCTCGCTCGTCGTGCTGAGAGGAGACCCAGAGGACCGGTGATGCAGTTCTTTGGTGCCTGCGGTTGCAGGGGGAAGATTCCGTAGACCCACGGGAGATTTCTTCGGAGCTTCTAGTGCAGAGAGGAGGCAGACTACCCCCACAGCATGCACCACCAGGAAAGCAGTCGAGAAAGCGGCAGGATCAGCGTTACAAGGTCGCAGTAGTCGTCTTTGCTACTTTGTTGCAGTTTTGCAGGCTTCCAGCGCGGTCAGCAGTCGATTCCTTGGCAGAAGGTGAAGAGAGAGATGCAGAGGAACTCTGATGAGCTCTTGCATTCGTTATCTAAGGAATTCCTCAAAGCAGAGACCCTAAATAGCCAGAAAAGGAGGTTTGGCTACCTGGGAGAGAGGATAGGCTAGCAGCACCTGAAGGAGCCTATCAGAAGGAGTCTCTGACATCACCTGCTGGCACTGGCCACTCAGAGCAGTCCAGTGTGCCAGCAGCACCCCTGTTTCCAAGATGGCAGAGGTCTGGAGCACACTGGAGGAGCTCTGGGCACCTCCCAGGGGAGGTGCAGGTCAGGGGAGTGGTCACTCCCCTTTCCTTTGTCCAGTTTCGCGCCAGAGCAGGGCTGAGGGATCCCTGAACCGGTGCAGACTAGCTTATGCAGAGATGGGCACCATCTGTGCCCATCAAAGCATTTCCAGAGGCTGGGGGAGGCTACTCCTCCCCAGCCCTGACACCTTTTTCCAGAGAGAGAGGGTGTAACACCCTCTCTCTGAGGAAGTCCTTTGTTCTGCCTTCCTGGGCCAGGCCTGGCTGGACCCCAGGAGGGCAGAAACCTGTCTGAGGGGTTGGCAGCTGCAGCAGCTGCAGTGAAACCCCGGGAAAGGTAGTTTGGCAGTACCCGGGTCTGAGCTAGAGACTCGGGGATCATGGAATTGTCTTAGACATGTTACATGGCCATGTTCGGAGTTACCATTGTGACGCTATACATATGTCGTGACATATGTATAGTGCACGAGTGTAATGGTGCCCCCGCACTCACAAAGTCCGGGGAATTTGCCCTGAACAATGTGGGAGCACCTTGGCTAGTGCCAGGGTGCCCACACACTAAGTAACTTAGCACCCAACCTTTACCAGGTAAAGGTTAGACATATAGGTGACTTATAAGTTACTTAAGTGCAGTGGTAAATGGCTGTGAAATAACGTGGACGTTATTTCACTCAGACTGCACTGGCAGGCCTGTGTAAGAATTGTCAGATCTCCCTATGGGTGGCACAAGAAATGCTGCAGCCCATAGGGATCTCCTGGAACCCCAATACCCTGGGTACCTCAGTACCATATACTAGGGAATTATAAGGGTGTTCCAGTATGCCAATGTAAATTGGTGAAATTGGTCACTAGCCTGTTAGTGACAATTTGGAAAGAAATGAGACAGCATAACCACTGAGGTTCTGAATAGCAGAGCCTCAGTGAGACAGTTAGTCATAACACAGGTAACACATACAGGGCACACTTATGAGCACTGGGGCCCTGACTGGCAGGGTCCCAGTGACACATACAACTAAAACAACATATATACAGTGAAATATGGGGGTAACATGCCAGGCAAGATGGTACTTTCCTACAAAATTGACCCACATGTCCATCACACAGTTACTCATTGTCCCTTGATGCACCAGCCACAATACCTGAGTCACTTGTATTGTAGTGCATCAGGAAAGTGCCATTGCAATTGTCACCAAATAACAAATGATGAAATGGAGTACCATCTGAAATGGATTAGCCACAAAAGTGTGCAGTCAGGTTTAGCACCACATGATTGTTAGGGCCAGTGCATGTGTGCATATGTGTGTCTATCACTCACTGGAGTGACAGTGTCAATGCAGGTTTGCAGTGGTATGTCTGTTGGAGTGTCTACATGCCTGATGTGCAGCTCTATCATATACATGTCACACACTGTGATATGTTGTTCCCACATTTGTACGGTGATCAGACATTGAGCATGTATCTCCCTTCCATGTTTTACAGGTGGACCGGACCCCTATACAATTGGGGAAGTGGCTCGATTTGAGGACCCAGACGTATCCAGTAAGTGTGAAAATGTCTGTCCTGTGTTGTGATTGCAGCTGTTGTGTGATTGACTCTTGTGTATTGGACTCATTGCAAGGTATGATGAGCTGGCACGTGATCTGATATGTGACTTGACTGGAGTTTGGCATAGTGTTCCATGCAAGGGTTAGACATTCACTGGCAGAGAGTCATATCTTGGGAGTCTAGTGCTGCGCAATAGGAAGGGGCAAGTGAACAAGATAGCCACATGTAGACCCACATTTGATTTGGAGGTGGTCCAAACTTGCACATCCCTGTCCATGTAGGACTGTATGGGTGACTGTCCCCCAGCATCTAGCCCGACATAATGTACTCCATTTACGGGGCACTTCAGTGGTATGTTATAGGCGTGCGTGCAGGTCAAGGCCAGATGTGTGCTTGAATCAATGTGGGTGATTTAGGAAATGTGTCAGTGAGATTTGATATTGATGGTTGTCCACAAATGGAAACATGAATGTAGATGTGATTGACCAATGGTTGACTCACTCCTAGTCGGCAGGCCTCCTTACATGTGTTCCACTCACTAAATCCATGTACAGATGGCCAAAGCTTTGGGGTTATCCTTGACGGTTGAAAATATGTATTGCATGCCCATCCCGCCTGAGGCACAGGGTTAGGGGGAGAAAATATATGTAGCTAGGTGTGATGGTCACACTGTAGATGACAGACATCTAATTCAAGCATGCATGTGTGCCAAACTACACTGACCCCTTATGATTAGCAACTGCATACCATCCTGCCATTTCCATATACAAATCACAGGTCTTGTGTGCCTTGAAGTTGATCCAGATGATAGGGATTTGTTGGCCTGGCACAGGTGGAGTACTTGCTGCATTTGCATTGTGACACATTGCACTCCATAAATGCACAGATCAGTTAATTTGGTACACACCTTGAGCTTTGCTGTGCTGTTAGATAGTTGATGGGTAGGCTGCGTTGGCATGTCATTCCTGAGGGACAATCTATCATCTTTACTGTGATTTGGACTGCATGTGCAATTTGTGGGGAAGTGTTAGATTATCATCTGTACATGCATCACACAATGATGACACTAATGTTTGCCTGTCTCTATTTTGCAGCTGCCAACATGAATCCCGCACAAATCTGAGCGTTCCAGAGGCAGGCAGTGTGATACAGGCACACCCTCGATGTGGAGGCTGGTTATAGAATGATGGCAAGACTCTATCGGCGGGCGAGAGCCACTGGAGCATGGTGGGCTTTTAGCCAAGAGGGCCAGGCATTAGCCACAACAGGTGCCGCCACCACCGACTGCAGGCAGTGGCACAGTGGGCTCCGGTATCTCTGCCACACTTACTGCCCTCTCAACATCTGGAGCACAAGGCACAACACCTGCTGCACCATCTATGCCACCACCCCCAACCACGGCACCTGCACCTGCAGTTGCTACGTCTTCAGCGACACAAACCACCAAAGCAGCTGGTATGGACATGGCCACATTCAGACAGCTTCAGCGGGACATGCGTAAGGTCCTCAAGAGAATGGACAGTCTCCAGCGTGACGTAGCTCGCAGTAGCCGGAGACTGAAATCGATTAAAAAAACTGTGACGAGGGCAAACCTCTAGGTCCAGTTTTGCCTCTCCCCTAAGTCCGTCTCCTCCCTCCTCTTTCTTTATACTGTTTTTTAGTGGGTTTATGGGGTTTAGCGATGGGTTAGAGTAGGCTATTAGTTTAGAAAGGATAAGTAGGTTGGGGGGTGGGGGAAGTTATATTATTACATGTTAGTTTGTGGGTTGGTTTGTTTGTTTGTTTATGTTGGGGTTTATGTGTATTCTTAAAAAAAATGTGTTTATATGATGTATACAAAAAAATACAAAAATATATATATTTGTTTAGTATTAGTTAGTATCTGTTTAGGTTAGAATATGTTGTCCTACATAGGTTCCGTCATATAAGGGAGGGGGGGATGGAGGTCATGGCTTGACTGACCAGCACGATGGCTGCCACACCGTGAGGCTCTGCTGGGCGGGAGACCCGATCCGCTTGTTTATCCTTGAGAGTGGCTGCCTGACTCCTGTGACAGGTCGGGAGCGGCGCCAGAGGTCGCAGGGAGGCTGCGGTTTGTTGTGGTGTGCTGCTTGGACGTCTGACAGCGCTTCAGCCTGCCTGGCGTCCCAGGGCGGGCCTGGTGGAGCGCGCAGTGCACAAGGGCCTCGGCTGAGGTGGCGGGCCCAGTTGACGCTGGGCCAGATTGGTGAGTGCCGCCGGGGAGGGTGGCCCCTTATTTCTGCACTCCTTCCTCTCCCGGTATCAGGAGCTGTAACCTAGTGGCAACCTCGTCGCCATCCTGCGGGCGCCCTGTTTTCTTGCCCATGCGGGGCGCATTCGGCAGTTGTGTCGGGCCGCGGGCACCTGAGGGGGTTTGGGCCTCCTATTAAGCTGGGAGCCAGCCCCTCCGTTCCGCCTCCCCTGTGACTGGGCAAAGTTGGACAGCTTGCTGCTGCTCTGGGCTGCGGGGGGGTGTTCTCCGCCCCCCCTTTTTTTCCTCATCGTGTGTTGGGGGTGAATTGGAGCGCCGTGACCCAGTGCCTTGGATTTGACTGGGGTCTGGCTGTGGATACTTCTCGGGGCTCTTTCAGCAGCAGGTCCCGATCTGCTCAGCCCTGAGGTGGAGGCGGGGTGCCGCTTTGGACTGTTGAGATTGGTTATGGACAGCTGCGCTTGACCGCATGGTGCCAGGCGCGGAGTTAACTTTGGGGCCTGTCATCTGCCTTTTCTCCATGCAGGGATGGGATGTAAATGAAGTGCGGGAGTGAGTTCCTACATGGTGTTCTTATCCTTGGTGGGCCTCTCCCCCCGGTGACTACTACTGATGTGGTACGGCACATTCTGCTGGACACTGGTTTGGCTGACGGAGCTGAGGATGGGGAAGGCCTACCATAAGCAGCCCAAGCTCACTTTCAAGGGGGGTAAAAAGAAGGGTGGCGTGGCTGGCCATCCAGTGGAGGATCTGCCACCTGAGAAGGGGTCTTCAGCTTCTTCTGTGAAGGCTATGTTCTTAGACCTCAAACATAGCCTAGCTGGCATTGACGCGAAGCTTGACCATTTTATCAAGCAAATGGATCGTATAAAGGACCGGGTGAATGGACATGACGCCTGTTTTGAGCAGTTGGAATCATGCACGTCGGATTTGGAGGATGGTCGCTCCGGAGATGGAGAACAATTGCTGCGCATGGAACGTGTGTTGGAGGTGATCCGCAGCAAGAACGAGGACTTGGAAGCCCGTTCGCGCCGTAATAACATTCGCATACTTGGTCTCCCTGAGTCAACAGTTATGGGGCGTATAGAGGACTATGTTGAAACCATGCTGGCTAAGCTATTCCCTGGTGAGCTCTCCCGGATGTTGGTGGTGGAGAGGGCCCACAGATCTTTGGGACCTCGTCCGCCGCTGGGCATGCTGGCACGCCCCATTATGGTACGCTTGCTGAACTATCAAGATAGGGACACTATACTTAGGCTGGCCAGGGAACAGAGACCTGTGATCTATAATAACACTGAACTGAGTATTTTTCCTGACTATACTCCTGGGGTGCAAGCTGTCCGCAGGGCTTTCTTGCTGGTCAAGCGCACTCTGAGTCAGACCAATGCTAAATACTCCCTCATTTACCCTGCTAAACTGCGGGTGCAGCATAAGGACAAGCTGCATTTCTTTACTGATCCGAAGTTGGCTGCTAAGTTTGCTAAATCTGTCCCTAAAAAGGCACCGTTGGAGAGCCTGAGAGATACGGGCGGAGAGAGAGATGCTCTAAGTGATAATGACTAAGGGGGTCATTCTGACCTCGGCGGTAAAAGGCGCTTACTGCCGGTCAGAAGACCGCCATTACACGGCCGCAGCCGCGGTAAACCGCCACGGTCATTCTGACCCACAACTGCCAAACCGGCAAAAACCGGACATCCACTGAAGTCCGCCTCATCAGCGGTCAGCGATAAACTGGAGACCCCACCGTCACGCCAACACAAACACGCCCATGCCATTACGACCGACGAATCAACGCGGCGGTCTTTCAACCGCGGTATTCCATTGGTGGTACACACCGCCGCGCTCAAAATACACACACCTTTACAAAACACAGCCACATTGGACAATTACAAATACACACACCTGATACACATACAAACAACACACCCACACACCCATCACTATATAAAACACACACCCACATCACCCACAAACCCCCACAAATCGAAATTCAGAGACAAGGCGCAAAACACAGAGAGAGAGCACAGGGAACGCAAAGCACAACACACACAGGAACCCAACCTCATCACCCACACCACATCTACGCACAAAACACCACACACCACCACACTCATCACCACAAACCCCACCCCACACCTCATCCACACCACCCCATGGCACCCCAAAGACACCCCAGGTTTTCAGACGCTGAACTCAGGGTCATGGTGGAGGAAATAATGAGGGTAGAGCCCCAGCTCTTCGGCACACAGGTGCAGCACACCACAATAGCCAGGAAGGTGGAGCTATGGCAAAGGATCGTCGACAGGGTCAACGCTGTGGGACAGCATCCCAGAAATCGGGAAGACATCCGAAAGCGCTGGAACGACCTACGGGGGAAGGTGCGGTCGATGGTGTCAAGACACAACATCACTGTGCAGAAGACTGGCGGCGGACCCCCACCCACTCCACCCGAATTCACAGCATGGGAGCAAGAGGTCTTTAACATCCTGCATCCTGAGGGCCTCGCTGGAGTAGGCGGAGGAATGGACTCTGGAAAGTCTAATCTCAACTACTTCACCCCCCCGAACCACCAGCATGTCAACCCACACCCCCACCCTCACCCCCAACCCCCCAGCACACATCCTCCCTGTTAATGTCTCACCAGCACAACCCACCCAACCCAACACCAACCCCTGAATGCCAACACAAACCATGGACACCCATCACCTAAGCATGACCACTGCACATACCCATCCCCCCCCAAACCACCCTCACAACTCCTCCCACAAGGGACTGCCAGCACTGGGGGACAAGTGCACCCACAAATCGCACGCCATGGCACACACAAAAGCAATAACCATACTCTTTTACCCCTGCAGGGCCCGAACGCCAACACACCGGCCAGGAGGGTCCAGATTTGTCCATCCCACCCCCAGAACAGGCCCCCAGTGATGACAGCAGCTCTGTCGACCTAGAACCTGATGACCAGCCTGGACCATCGGGGACCTCTGGACAGTCGGTTACCCTCAGTCAGCCACAGCAGACCTACCCCCCTCTGGAAACACCAGCACAGCACCCACCCAGCGGGCCCATGCCTCTGTCTCCAGGACAGGTCAAGCAGCGGTGTGTCTACCACTACAGGGCACCCAGGGTAACCCACCACCCCAACAACAACAGGGACCTGGGGGCAGTGGTAGTGGGCACACCGTCCAGGGGACAGAGGCCCAGGAACAAAGGGGAACTGGGAGGGCTGCTGTGCGACAGAGGGAGGACAGGCCTAGGGAACCCACTGTCCAAGAGGCCCTCACCACCATCATGGGAGCGTATCACCACTCCCAAGAGACGATGGCGACGGTCCTGGCCAGGTTGCAGGAGATCCTGCTTCTGCATGAGCAACAGAATATGGGGTTCCGGGAAGAACTGCGCAGCATCAGTTCTGCAATGGGTACAATGGTGGTGGCACTCAACCAGATTGTCACCACTTTGCAGGACCATGTGGCCCCCCAAAGGGCCCCTGCCACTAGCATGGAGGAAGAACAGCCCACCACCTCCACCGGCGCCAGTGGTCAGGATGCCCCGACACAACAGCAACGGCCCACCCGGACCCCACCCCCTGCAGAACAAGAACCACCCCGCAAGAAAGGCCTGAGATCTAGGAAGAAGACAGAGTAGGATGTCAAGACCCCCGCCATGCACGGATACCCCCGGATGTCATCCCACTGTCCCACTTGTTCACCCTGTCCAACCTTGAACTGCCCCTACTCCACCTTCCACAGGCATATGGACAATGGACCGGTAGGAACGACAGTCTGGACTCTGCCATGGACATGCCTCCACCATCACCCATCACCCTTTTTTAACTATACACCTATTTTAACAATTCAATAAACACAATTATTGCACAAAAACAAACTGGATTCTGCTATCTATTTAATTAAACCAAATGTATGCGATATAACCAACAAAACATTTCTATTTACATTGTGATGACAACATACCAGTGTCACACAGCGGTAGTCCATGGTTAAAAAAAACAGAGGGCACTCCATGGGGATCAGATCACTGAAATAGGAAGTGAAATACACAACTAAGTTACCATACATTGGGGTGAAAGGTCAGACAATAGAGAGCCACTACAGTTACAGATATAATACAATGCAGGAGTAGATTCTTACCTGTGTGTTACTGGAAATACTGCAGTATCACTCTGTCCCTGTTGTCTGTGTCGTCCTCTTCGTCTTCCTCCTCTTCACTCTCCGCAGGCTCCACAGCAGCCACACCAACACCATCTTGACCATCCTCCTGCAGGAAAGGCACCTGGCATCGCAAAGCCAGGTTGTGAAGCATGCAGCAGGCCACGATGATATGACACACCTTCTTTGGTGAGTACATTAGGGATCCACCAGTCATATGCAGGCACCTAAACCTGGCCTTCAGGAGCCCGAAGGTCCGCTCAATCACCCTCCTAGTACGCCCATGGGCCTCATTGTACCGTTCCTCTGCCCTGGTCCTGGGATTCCTCACTGGGGTCAATAGCCAAGGCAGGTTGGGGTAACCAGAGTCACCAATTAGCCACACACGCTGTCTCTGTAGATGTTCCATCACATAAGGGATGCTGCTATTTCGCATGATGTACGCGTCATGCACTGACCCAGGGAACTTGGCATTTAAATGGGAGATGTACTGGTCAGCCAAACAGACCACCTGGACATTCATCGAATGATAATTTTTTCGGTTCCTGTACACCTGTTCATTGTCTTTTGGGGGAACCAAAGCCACATGGGTACCATCAATGGCACCAATGATATTGGGAATGTGTCCAAGGGCATAGAAATCACCCTTCACTGTAGGCAAGTCACCCACCTCAGGGAAAATTATGTAGCTCCGCATGTATTTCATCAGGGCAGACAACACTCTGGACAACACCTTAGAAAACATAGGCTGAGACATCCCAGATGAAATGGCCACTGTAGTTTGAAATGATCCACTGGCAAAAAAATGCAGTACTGACAGCACCTGCACTAGAGGCGGAATCCCTGTGGGTTGGCGGATGGGGGACATCAGGTCTGGCTCCAGCTGGGCACACAGTTCCTGTATAGTGGCACGGTTGAGTCTGTAGGTGAGTATGATGTGTCTTTCTTCCATTGTCGACAGGTCCACCAGCGGTCTGTACACGGGAAGATTCCTCCGTCTCCTCGCAAGTCCCAGCGGACGGTGCCTAGGAAGGACAACATGGAGCACAGAGTCGATCAACCCACAGGTAAGTGCCCACAGCCTGCACATAACACGAATCTCTCGGGATAGAATGGCTAGTATGAATGTCGGTGCAAGGCCTAGCCATGTGTGACGCAGTAGGAATTAAGCCATGTGGGCCCTTGAAATGGCGGCTGCCTGACCTGTGAAGTGTGACAATGTGAAGTAAGGTCATTGCGCTGGCGTGGCACACCGTGGCGGTAGGCGGTCGCAGTCCGCGGCGCAAAGCCGCATTGGACAACATTGAACCCTATGGGTTTCAGGAGCCAATGGCGATGAGCGCCGGCGGTCGCGGTACGCACCGCCGCGGTACGCACCGCCGCGGCCATAACCGCCATTTTCTCTATGCTTAATCACACGAGACCTGAGCATCCACAGGAGAGGACCCATACTGCAAGTGCTGCTGTGACCTCGGTCTGGAAGTGACAATGGCTGCTGCGACTGGGGAAAGGGCCCCCACCTTCAGTTCCGAAGAGTTGAAGAAGCTCGTGGACGGGGTCCTCCCCCAGTATGCGCTACTCTACGGTCCTCCAGACCAACAGGTGAGTACACGGGGGGCAATGCATAGTGGGTATGCCTGTGATGAGTGGTGAGGATGTACGATGGAGGGGAGGGCAGCGACTGACGAATGCATGGCCGACAGATGAGAGCATGTGCCACAGGTCTAGTTTGGGGAGGGGGGCGTTTGAGGACATCACAGCAGACACAAGGGGGTGAGTACCAGCACATTCAGCTATTTAGCGCGCAGTGGAGGTGCCTGGGTGGGGGAGGAGGGCTGTGGGTATCCCTAGGCCAGGGCGATTTCTGTAGGATAGGCCCCTCCGTGAGGTATGGTCCTGTGCCCCCGCCCCCCACCTCAGTAGGGTGCCTAGTAACGCGATTCATGGACCTGTGTATTCTGTGTGGGCAGTTGTCGCCCATAGGCTTGTAGGGCATGTCCCATGGAATGAGTTGTATACCCCAAGTGCGCAGCGTAGTGCAGGGGGCTTCTGTGTCTGTCCTCTCCGCCAATGGTGTCCCAATGCATGCACTCAACTTGTCTTTATGTTTTCCACCCCCCCCCCCCCATTTTCTTTGTTTTTCTGTGATTGTGTGCATTAGCATCATCAGGCGGAGGAGAAGTGGCATCGGCGCAAGAGGGAGCTGCATCTCACATGGCCCCAGAGGGCCATGCAACTGACTCCGACATGACCAGTGAGACGGAGGGCGAGGGGGGCTCCACCAGGGGGACCGTGCAGACGTCAGTGACACCGACACGTCCTCGGATGGGAGCTCCCTTGCGGTGGCGGCAACATCCGTGCCCACCGATACTACAGGTACAGCCGCCACCCAGCGCACCAGCACCGCCCTCCCAGCAGCCCCTCAGCCTTCGGCCCGTGCCCGCACGGCCAGGAAGCCAGCCATCTCCTTCGCCCCAGGCACCTCAGGCCCTGCCCCAGTCACCCCTGCTGCCCTCAGTAAGGAGGTCATTGACCTCCTGAGGACCATCATTGTTGGGCAGTCTACCCTTTTGAATGCCATCCAGGGTGTGGAGAGGGAGGTGCATCAAAGCAATGCATACCTGGAGGGCCTTCATTCGGGTCAGGCTGCCCAGCAGTGATCGTTCAACGCTCTGGCCTCAGCACTGACGGCAGCAATTGTCCCTGTCTCCAGCCTCCCTCTTCTAACTCCCTCCACCCAGTCCCACTCCCCTGTTCCTCTGCCTATCCCATCCACACCTACAGACCAGCCTGCACACACCTCAACACCCAAGGGAAGCTCATCCAGACATAAGCACCACAGAACACACAAGCATTCACCCAAGCAACATACAGATGCAGACATGCCAACAGTCACTACCTCCTCTGTGTCCCCCACCTCCTCGTCTCCCTCCTCCCTCCCTGTGACGTCTCCACTCACACCTGCAAGCACACCACCATCAGCCATTACACCCATCACCAGCACACCCTCCAGTACAGTCCGCACACGTGCAGTCACCACCCCCACTGCCATGTACACGTCCCCTGTGTCCTCTCCCAGTGTGTCTGTCACCCCCGCTTCCAAACCACACAAACGCAGGCAGGCACCCACCCAACAGCCATCCACCTCACGTCAGCCTCCAGCCCAAGCACCTGCACCCAAAGACAGCACACTTGACTCTCCTACAACCACATCCTCTTCCTCCACTCCCATACCCACTCCAGCTACCCTTCCTATGGCTCCTAAAAAACTTTTCCTCTCTAAAGTGGACCTCTTTTCCTCACCTGACCCACCCCCTCCATCCCGTAAGAGTTCCACAAACACCTCAGCCACCACCAGCCCAGCAAACTCCCAAGAACGTAGTGTCTGGTTTTTGGAGTCCGCCCTTTCCTTGGGCTGGGACATCGTCCAGCAGCAAAGGCACAGCCAGCACCCCCCTGGGAAGAGGACCAAAAAACTGAAGGCCAGGCGCGACGGGCCTGATACGCCTGCCCCCAAGGAGGGTAGCCGTGCACCGTCACCTGCCACATCGGGTAGGGGAGCCAAGGGCCACAGCGAGTCTGCCAAGGAGGCCAAGGGCAGCAAAACAAAAAAGGCAGGGAGCAGCCGACCTGGCCATGAGGGCCCCACCAGCCCCATTCCGGGGGTATCGGAAGAGACCCAGGACTCCATCACAGGAGGGCCCCGCAACGGAAAGGTTCGATGCTGACTGAGCGGCAGGTATTGGCCAGGTGTGGGTCACTCGAAACACAAGACAGGCACCGCTGAACAGGGACCGCCGTGAGAAGCACCGCTGAACAGGGCCCCGCCGTGAGGAGCACCGCTAAACAGGGCCCCGCCGTGAGGAGCACCGCTGAACAGGGACCGCCGTGAGAAGCACCGCTGAACAGGGCCCCGCCGTGAGGAGCACCGCTGATCAGGGGCCGCCGTGAGGAGCACCGCTGAACAGGGTCCCGCCGTGAGGAGCACCGCTGAACAGGGACCGCCGTGAGAAGCACCGCTGAACAGGGCCCCGCCGTGAGGAGCACCGCTGAATAGGGCCCCGCCGTGAGGAGCACCGCTGAACAGGCACCGCCGTCTCAAGCACCGCTCCGCTGGGCCCTTCCTGTCAAGCACCGCTCCGCTGGGCACCGCCGTCTCAAGCACCGCTCCGCTGGGCCCTTCCTGTCAAGCACCGCTCCGCTGGGCACCGCCGTCTCAAGCACCGCTCCGCTGGGCCCTTCCTGTCAAGCACCGCTCCGCTGGGCCCTTCCTGTCAAGCACCGCTCCGCTGGGCCCCGCCGTCTCAAGCACCGCTCCGCTGGGCCCTTCCTGTCAAGCACCGCTCCGCTGGGCACCGCCGTCTCAAGCACCGCTCCGCTGGGCCCTTCCTGTCAAGCACCGCTCCGCTGGGCCCTTCCTGTCAAGCACCGCTGGCCCATTGCCAGTCCTGGTTCTGTGTCGGGCAGGGCTTCACGAGGCACTCTGCCCGCCATGCCTCCTCCATGACCAGTGGACTCTGTTATCCACCTGATGGACTGTGGCTTTGCACTCCCCAGGATGGCACAGTGGGCAACCCACCCACTGTAGAGACTTGTGAGACTGTGGCTTTGCACTCCCCAGGATGGTACAGTGGGCAACCCACCCACTGTAGAGACTTGCTAGACTGTGGCTTTGCACTCCCCAGGATTGTACAGTGGGCAAGCCACCCACTGTAGAGACTTGAGAGACTGTGGCTTTGCACTCCCCAGGATGGCACAGTGGGCATGGAGGCCCTTCGTGGATCTGGCGTCGTGGACTCATGTGGCTGAGGTGCCCCCCCATCCCTTCCCCCTGAGGTGCCTGTTTTTAATTTTTGTGATGCCCCAGCAGTGTTCTCTCCAATGGACTCGATCTCGTGTGTTGCTGCACATTGGCCCACGGACATTTGAACTTTGCATAACTGTGCCGGACTTTTGCTACTTGTATGGATATGGTTCTAGATGTGTTATGTGCACTGCTTGAGCCCTTGTGGCTGGAAAACCTGTTACTGTTACACTTGTTCATGGTGGCTGCTCTACTATACACCCTGTATTGTGTGTACCCTCGCCCCTCCATCCAGCTCGGATGGTGTTTCAGATGGCCTGGCTCACGCCCACTGGATGAGTCCTTTCACATTGTTTTTATTACTTTTTGGAATGTGTATCTAGGGATGGGAGGGATTGTAGCTCTGCCCCATTTGGGGGGTCAGCGTGGGTGGGGGTTGGATATGTTCTGCTTCTGGCTCGCTTTCTCTATCTTTCTTCCTCTCTATGCATGCTGCTGAAACCTTAACTGTGATGGTATCGGAGGATGTGTGCTCAGATTGGATATTGAAATGGCACGGAAAAGCGTGACGCCTGTGCGCTGCCTTACTTGGACTGTGCGTAGCCTGAACGATGGGCGCAAGATGAGACTGCTGTCTGCCTATATGCAGCCCCATGCGATTGACATTTGCATGCTGCAGGAGACCCACTTGGTCGAGGCCACCAAAAAATGGATAAAAGCTGGTTGGATTGGAGAGTGTCATGTATTCGCAAAATGCTACAGGGGTGGCGATTTTGCTTCGGAAAGGGCTACAGTGGCGCACCGAAAAGTTACTTGCGGACCCTAATGGCTGTTACGTTATGTTACGTGGCACATTGCTGGATAGACCTTGTAGACTAGTATCGATTTACGGCTCTAATACTGATGACCCTGAGTTCATCGGGAAAGTGTGGCGGTTGATTGAGTCACTGGGTAGTGGGCCCTTGCTGTGGGGCGGAAACTTCAATGTGATATTGGATCCTGTTGCGGATCGGGAAAGCCTGGCTCAGCTGCAGCACGTGGCGGCTGCCAAGGTCCTATCACTTGTGATGGCTGAGGGTGGTTTGGTAGATATATGGAGGGCAAAGCATGGAGTTGCCAGGGAGGGCACCTGTGTCAATTATACTCATAGTAGTTGGTCCCGCATTGACAGATGGCTTGGTACCAGGGATGTTGAGCTCTGGAAGCAGTCGATTGAGCATATGGCGTGCACCCTCTCGGACCATTCGCCGGTCCTGATGGAGTTAGCTGTACCTGGGGGTCCCGGGCATGCTTTTATGTGGAGGCTGCCTCACGGTGCACTCCGTGAATAGGTATTTAGGGATGAGGTCCGTGACGCTATTGTATATTACTTTGCGGAGAATCGGGGGTCGGTGACCTCGGCTGGAACCCTGTTGGAGGCTTTCAAGGTAGTGATTCGTGGTATCTGCCTCTCTAGACAGCGTGGAGTGTTGAAGATGTTGAGACGAGATCTGGCGGATCTGGAGGCCCAGCTCGTTGATATGGAAAACCGATTAGTCGCGGACTGGTTCAGGGACCTTTTGGCTGCCCTGAGAAGCACGATGAAACGGTATGAGGAGGCGGCGCTGGGTGAGGTCTGCTTCCTGGGGCGACACTCCACAGGGAGGAGATAAGGCGAGGGGGAGAGGGCTGGCCGTATGCTAGCAAATATGCTCCGTAAGCCGTGGGCAAGTAATTATATTGTAGAGCTGGCGGATGCGACTGGCGAGCGTTGCACCGGCACTGAGGAGATCAGGCGCGCCCTCACTGACTTTTACGCGGACTTGTATGCGGAACCTACTGGGTTGGACTCTGCAGCGGCCAATGACTACTTTAGAAATATTAGTCTGTTGTGGTTTGAGGATTCCCATCGGTCGTATCTGGATGCCCCGTTTTCGGAGGAAGATGTGATCCAGGCTATCCGTAGTATACTGGGTGACAAGGCACCTAACTCTGTCATAAGGAATATGCTGATATCCTTGCGCCGCACCTCCTGGAGGTTTATGCGGAAGTGTTGGAGACCGGGTTTCTCCCTGCCTCACTGCGAGAGGCTCTTAATGTGACTATTTTAAAGCCCAGGAAGGACCCAAGCAGTTGCGATTCATACCGGCCACTTTCCTTAATCAATATAGACAATAAGATTCTGGCAAAGATGATAGCTGCTCGTTTGCAGCCTTTGCTTCCGATTCTGGTGCTGCTGGATCAATCCAGCTTTGTGCTGGGCTGCTCTACTTTGCACAATCTTCGTACATACTTTGCGGTATCTAGCACGATCGAGCCTGATGACCGGGCGGCGGAGGTGTTTCTAGATGCCACTAAGGCCTTTGATTCACTGGCGTGGTCGTACATGTTTGCTCTGCTGGCTCGAGTGGGACTGAGTGTCAGGTTTATTCAGCTGATCTGCTTGCTGTACTCGCGATCTTCTGCTCAGTTGCGCGTAAACGGGACTATCTCTGACCCCTTCTTGATTGCTAGGGGCACTCGTCAGGGCTGCCCACTTTCTCTGTTGCTTTTTGCAATAGCGATGGAGCCACTGGCGGCGCACTTGAGGCAGCACCACAACCATAGAGGACTGGCATTTAGACAGCGTCCAGTATTAATTTCCATGTATGCGGATGATATTGCTTTATATGTCCGCGATACGCAGCGTCACCTCAATGCCCTGCTAGATGAAATAGTGTGCTGTGGACGGTTTTCCGGGATTACCATAAACTGGTCCAAGTCGGTGGTACTGCCTCTTTCTGAGGCTACGGCGCGGTTCCCCTCTGACTACACTATTGGCTGGGCTGATGGCCCGGTACGTTATTTAGGTGTCTGGCTGTGCAGGGACGCAGTAACGCTTTGGTCTGCAAATTACGGCAAAGCAATTACCTGGCTGGAGGACAAGGTGGAGATGTGGCGCTCGCTGGCGCTTTCGCTGATGGGTTGCATTGCGATAGTGAAGAAGGTCATTCTGCCCAAATTTTTATATCTGTTTTTCAATCTACCTCTCATCCTTACTGTGAGTTTTCTGCAGAGACTTAGGTCCGTGCTGGTAAAACTGGCTTGGGCTGGTGGACAGCCCAGAATATTGTGGGAAAAACTGACACTCCCGTTTGAGATGGGAGGTTTAGCTGCTCCGGATTTAGAGGACTATTATCAATGTGCGCAGGCACATTTTGCGCATTTTTGGCTGCACCCCACAAGATACCTGCCACATCTTGCGCCTGAAAGTGATGCCGTGTGACCTGATAGATTACTGTGGGTGCTCGGGAACCTGTTTAGACCCAGACTACGTGAGGTTGACACTGTGACTTTTACGGCAAGGGCTTGGCCTGTGTTGTTGCGGCGTGCCAATGTGCGTGAGCCTTTTGCACCTGCGATGCCAGGATTGGATGTTGCGGACACACAGTTGTCCGGGGATGCATGTGTGTGTGAGTTTTTTCGTGAGTCTAACTTAACCACTTTAGGCTCATGGTTTTCTAATGGGCTGTTTATCTCCTCGGAGGCGGCGCTTAACGTTGGGCGAGATACTGCGCTGCACCGGCTATATGTACTTAGAATTGGTGTGATGCTCAGCGCGCGCTTCCCCTGTTTCCCTGAGATGCCGCCGGTGTGCCGAGCGCTTGAACTCATGTATCAAAAGCAATTCCTGTGCAGGCTTATTACCAAGTTTTATGCTTGTATGCAGAGCAAGACGCCTAAGACTGAGATTAAAGCTAAGGTGCACTGGGCGGTGGACATTGGCGAGACCATTCCTGATGAAGTGTGTCGAAAATGCACATATGAGAGAGCTATCCCCTAACTACAGACCCTGTAGCTTGCGAGGTATGGGTCTGCGTGCTGATGCATGCTGTGCTAGATGTAAGGCCCCTGATGCAGACTTTCTGCACCTCGCGTGGAGTTGTGTTGCTCTGCGCGAATACAGGTCAGAGGTGCTGCGGATGATTGAGGCGATGACTGATCTCGTACTGCTACATACCCCTAAACTTGCCCTTCTGGGTTACATGGAAGAGATCCCCTCTGCTCACAGGGGACTAGTGGGACTGCTGTGCTACTGGCTAAGCGCAGGGTCCCGATGTGCTGGGGGCATAGCCGTGCTCCCTGTTGTCATGAGCGGCTGTGAGATGCTTCGTTCTGTCAAGAACAACTAATGTTATGCTGGGAGCTGATGCCTGAGGGATCCCGGCCGAGAGACATATGGGCCCTCCTGCGCTCATTTTTGGAATCCGAGAATTTGGCACTATCTGACGGCAAGGCGCTTCTCATTGAAAATACCAATTGCTATGCTTTCCTTCCATGCTATCCCTCACGGCTTGCAGTTATACTGGTGACCTGACGGCTGCACTGTTTTTCTGTGCTTTCCTCTTTCGCTTCTATCTTTACTCCCCTCCCGTTTCTCTGTCTTCTTTCATTTCTTAATCTTTCTGCACTTAGCCTTCTGTTGCTGTATGTTTTTTCATTCCTCATTGTGCCCGTCGGGAGGTTACTGTATTTGTGATGCCCTGACTCCTTTTATTGTGACGCCCTGACTCCTTTTATTGCTATACTGTATGAAGATGTATGCATTTGCTGCTTCTTACGTTTTAATCAGTGCACAAGATGTAAGGGCTGGCCTCTCAGATGGGGTACAATGGATGTGTTATTATAAATGCTTAGTAAAAGTAAAATAAAAAAAAATGGGGTTGGGGATCAATGTTTAGAGTGTTTAGTGACACGTGGTAAGTAAGTTTAGCATAGGGTAGTTAGAGCCAGTTGTGGGTAATGTATAGTTAGGATAGGTTAAGTTAGTATAGGTGTGTGGCATAGTTTAACTTTTCTTTAATACATATTTAATAAAGTTTTAGGTACTCATTTACGGTATGTATCATATGCTTCGGGATCTGGGCCTTTGCATGAGTGTACAGTGGCAAATTTGTGTTTGCCTGTGTATTCCGTCCGGCATACACATCCCATTCTTGACATGTTTATTCCCACTTCCAAATGAGCTGTCACATTGGCAGCTACAAAAAAGCTACTTCTCTATGCATCTGCCATCTATTGTAGCCACCACTCAAGGTGACTATGGTTCCCATGTATTGGACAGGTAGGTGTGCTTTTTAAACTGTCATCGTTTGGGTCCTGTGTTGGAATCCTGCACACTGTGGGACGTCTGCCTGCAGCCTCATGTTCATGTGAACCCTGATAAACTGAGTGGTGTCAAATTATTATGAGGTTAAGTATACAAAATTCACACCTATGAGTTTAGATTGTGCTCCCAGGTGACGTTATTGTCCAAACACTCTTACACTGCCATTCCTGCTGTATGTTGTGGTTGTAGCATTTATGTTTAGAGTCAAATGTCACATACACAATAATTGTCTTGTAGGGAATGTGGCCAGCATTGAGTTTAATCTTGTGGATACATTGGGCCTGACATATACAATTTTTACACAGCATTTGACTGTTGGAGGTGCTTTAACTTCAGAAATGAGCCACAAGCAGCACAGATGATTTTAAAATCCAGACCCTTGTTCATAGATATCAGCCCACATTCTTTCTACGCCCTTGTATTGACATTCTTAGGCCATTGACATGTTACATGCATCACAAATCTCCAGCACAGTAGATGTGCCACATTACATAGAGACAAACTGGTTGTGTAGGTGCTGTTTATTTTAAAGTGCTGTAGTGCAATATTTACATAGTCCAGGTTTGTAAGTCCATTGGTGTGACGCATTCTATTGTGACTCAACACAAGTGCAATCTTGAGGGACATGCCATTGGACGTGCTGCGCTGGAGTGTCATTCAGTGCAGAGGAACACGAATTGCCAATTGGGTAGTGAGTGACAATTGCAGTCCATAGTAGTAAGGTTAACAGTGTGTCAGACAAGAGTGCATATCACCAACTGTAGCAAGACTGGCATGTTGTCAAGCACAGGACAAAGGAAACACAGTGCCCATGTGGAATGGGCTGGTGCTACCGGGTACTCCTACGGGTGAAGGTGATCTGTTCCACGTCTTCATCCTCTGATGTGTGTCATGTCGTCTGCCCTTGATGGTGGTGGTGGTGGGTTTGAGGGGGCAATACACACTTCAGTGTTTGGAGAAGTGGACACTGAATTCCTGGTAGCTGCCAACTATGGAACTATTAAAGGTATAACTGCAGCAAGGAGGAGCTGCTGGTTATTGAGTTTGGCAGCAATATCCCTGTGGTAGGCAGCCATGTCTGCCCTGAGGGAGTCCTGATTGTTGTCATGCATGCAGTGAACAGTTTGGGAGGCCAGGTGTTGTGGCAACTCCCTCACTGCAATGGTGAGGTCCCTCACACATGGTTGCAGTCCTTGCAGTAGTGATTGTTGGACTTGCATGGCTGCTGACTGTTCTGCGGATGTCATCATGCACATGCGAATCCCCTCAATGCTGGCTGCCATATTGTGCATCCCCACCCGCACCTCCTTGGCCAGTTCCCACTGTACTCCCACAGCTGTCCTCTCAAAGGTGGTTCCAGTGTCATCAGAGTCCTCAGCTGTGTTGGAGCTGGCAGGTCGTATTATTGGGGTGGTGGGTGGCTCCTCTGGGATGGCTGCTACATCTGTGCTCCTCCTTGCGACTGGAGGTAGGGTCTGGAGGGTTCCCAGGACATCTTGGAGGGTTTCCTGGCTGATGGATGTCAGCTCGTCATCCATGTCATCAGGGTAGTCCAGGACAGGCAGATCCACAGGACAGCCATCCTTCTCTACATTGAGATATTGTACAATTAGTGTGTCTTTGTTGTGGCAATTGTAATGTGACATCACTGACTTCCTATTAGTGGAATACTGTAATCGGGGTTCTCGTTCATTGTTCCTGTCTTTAATATTTGCATTCTCACAGGCCTATGCCCCACCTGCATGTCACGTGTAGTGTGGGCAGTTTTGGATATTGTCTGCGTCACGTCCTCTAGGTGTAGGTTCTGTCCAAATTGTGTCTTGCCATCTTCTTGTCCTACTCAACCCTCCCTCTGCTACCATTAGCATGGTGAGGCCTTGCAATGCTTGTTGGTGCTCTGATGCCACATGCACCACACATAACAATATGGCCCCGACCCAGTCTATGATATTTCACATACACCTATACGTTGCTGAGACCTAGCACATACCATGTATTGCATTGGCATGACACCATACAGGTGTCAGCATTGGTAGTTTGTCATGTTGATGTTTGCATATGTGTGCTACATTGCATTGCACTGATGAGCCTGGCAGAGTTCCATTTCCTCTTATGACCGTGCGGGTGTGTTTCACTAGCTAACATATATGTCCTCCCTCTCAATGCTGTTGTCTTAGCAGTATGACAGTTGAGATGTTGCAAAGTGCCATTGCAGCTACTGTAACACAGGCACATGGTAGACCCTAGAAAGGGCAGCATGGGTATGAGTTTACTGCTGTAGACTTCATAATGTAAGTGACAGTGCCTGGTGTTTATTGAGCCTATGGACATGAGCATTTGACAGGATTTGCACTTGGATAGGAATTGAAGGAGATTGATCACGTAGTCATCCAGAACCCTCATGTTGAGTGTGTTTGTGCCACGGGCACCTAACTGCCATTTCCTAATTGACCAGCACACACCACAGATAGTAGTGTCAAATGTTGTCAATGGTAAATGCCGCTTGAGGCAATGGCCTGAGACTGGGCATTGTCCCCTAGTTCACATTCTGACGATACCAGCTATCCTGCGACAGCAGCCCAGTTTTACATTCTACCCTACCCTCCTGGACTTGCTTTGCCTTTCCAGCAGCCTTGGCATGGCGGTGTACCCCCATGCAAAGGTTGTTGGTGTTGTGTTGTGCTGTGCCCCTGGATGCCGCTGCACAGCCCATGCACCCGTGCCGTGCCCCTTTGTGCTTTCCTCTGCCTGATTTCCATAGCTGACATGCATTGTGTAGTAGGTATGTACCTCCCCCTTCTTGCACTTGACATTAAGGCATTTTCTCCCCCATGAAACTTACCCTGCATATGTGTTGTTTCCTGAAAGTCTGCACTGTCCTGTCCTGCAATTCCTGTAACAATCTCCTCTGGGATGATGGCTGCAACCATCTCCTCCATCTCGTCCAGGGCCCCCTGCAGTGCTGGACTCCCAACTCCAGTCTGCAGTGCTGCCTTCCTGTTCCTTACAATTTTCTCCTTTGTCCTGCGCTTGAAGTCATGCCAGCGTTTCTTACACTCAGTGACAGTTCTCCTGACCTCTGCCACACTGTTTATCTTGTCCACAATTTGTTGCCAAATTGCCTCTCTCCTCCCAATTGGCAATTTAGAGGTGAAGAGTTGATGCTGGTGCTCTGTCACCTCTCTGACCAGTATTTCATGCTCCTCTGCACTGAAACAATACTTTATTTTCTTCTTGTCTCTGGTTCCTGGTAGATTGAGGTCTCCCTGGGGTCTCTACTGGCTTCTGGTATCAATTTTGGGGCTTCTTAGCACTGTTTGCTGCGTTTGCGTCGCTTTTTTACGCTATTGCGGGGAAAAATGGCGCATATCCGGTTTGCAACGTTTTCCGTGTTGCAAACCGGATTAGAGTCATTTTTCCTATATTAACGTCATTTTGCTTTATAATGCAGCACAGTGGTTAGTGTAAAAAAAATTACTCTAACCAGTTCTTAGCGCCACTGTGCATCAAAGTATAAATTTGACGCATGGGTCGGCACTAAGAAATGGCGTTAGCCCGCATTCAATTTTTTGACACAAAACTGTGTTAGCGCAGTTTTGCGTCAAAAAGTATAAATATGGCCCAATGTGTGCAAAATCATCCTGATGTGCTATCCTGCACAACATACATGTGCGGATGAACGTTCCGATGTATGACCAGGTAGATGACCTGCCTGAGACGCAGGAGGATGGTGGTGATGATATGGAGGGGGAACAGCACAACACAGCTGCTGGGGTACGCCGGAGACAGCACATAGTTGACAACTTTTACTCTTAAGAACCACTGAATTCACCTTGTCAATTTTGTAAATAAACACTTCACTAATACAACCAATCCTGCTTTGGTCTTTTCAATTTCCACTACACATAGCATAGGAATGTGAGTCAAAGGTCAGGGATCATGTTACAAATAGTTGCAACATAATATGTGATGTGTAAGATTGTACTGCCACCATCACACACATCACTAACAGCCTCATCACTGGTATGTGACAACTGAAGGACACAATCTATAGACCACTACATGTTTTGTACATCCACGTTGCCAATTTGTTAGTCAATAGGTCATCAGACACAACTACATCATGTCCAAATAGGATGTATGCAAGGGGCCCACACATGAGGTAGTGGATGTCAAAAAATAGAAATGAAGTCATGTTGGAACTGAACACTGTCACAACTCAGTGTGAGAGTTGCAATGGCTGCACGGCACGTGTGACAAGGGGGGACATCATTAGTAACTATGGTCATCATGATTTGCCCACGTACAACAACCAATAGTAGAAGTTGGCCCTGCGCAGAATATCGATGCTAATCTCTCCTGCCACTGCCATGGGGCACAATCCTGACACAGGGTACACATGACCTCACACACTGCACGGACATGTCTGTGGAATGCACATCAGCATGGATGAGACCATATGCAGCTAAGACTGCAGGTCCACCAAACAAAATCAACATCCATTGGTAATTGCAACGTGTTCAATAAAATGTTTGTGATCAAAACATATTCTGGATAGAATGTAGGATAGAAAGTAGGCAGAGTGTGTCTATGTACACTATGTACCAAAGATGTACACGTCAGACAAATATGAAGCCTTCACACAAGTTTCCATAAACTCAAAATCTACATATGGAGACAGTTGTCAGGTAATAATTCCTAGATGGCATTGGTTCACCCTTCATCAACAATGCCTGACCTTTGTATGTAGCTTGAAATATTATGCTCTGTATTACACCATCACACATCACATACAAAAAACACAATCACAAATCAGAATGATTGCATTGAACTGAATGCCAAATATATGTGGATTCACTGTTGTCACACATTCATATATATGCACGACATGCAACAATTTGCATGCTGTTGAGCCTGTAACACACACATTGGTGGAACAGACCAATCACACCTTTGTCACATTGTTGAATGGACTACCACATGTGGCCATACCCAAAATGCCACACTGAAGCACAGCCCTTGTGATATGTATGTTGATTCAGGGTGCATCTAAGGACAATGCAAAAAAATCACTCAATCAGGAATTGAGTCAAAAAATATGACGCAAATGCGTCTAAAACATCCGCAAACGCTAAGTAAATGACACATGGGCCCCTTGAGTGAATTCCACCTTCGCACACCTCTCAATGCTGCCTTCAGTGAAATTGATGCATAACCTTCATGCGTCTATATAAACGACGCACATGCGTTATGCGTCTAAAAAAAACACAATTGTCAAATGTGTCAAATAAATACATTCACAACTGACAAACGTGGTGCAAAGGGACAGGAAGTGATGAAATAGGAAATCCTGCCTACAAGCATGGTACAGTGGGTGTAGTTTCACTTTCTCTTTACAGTCTGTGCCTTACTGGCTGTGTGGTTGTGTTATGGAGCTGGTGTTGTCTTGGTTGTTGATTGCAGTTTGTGGTGTCCCTCCTGTTTGTGTCCTGTCAATAACTGTGTGCATTTGGTCCCAGTTGTTGTGATTCTGTGTGTTTATTGTCTAAATTTGTATTTGTACTGGGGGTGTCTGTCCTGGGTAGTTTAGCATTTGGGATAGTTGGGATTAGTTAGTGGGGTTATGTTTCAGTTTATTTTTCCTTTTCATATTGTATTTGTGGTCAGCTTTGACCCTTACAACATGTCTGGCAGGGGGAGGCAGACAAGGATGTCAGAGGAGAAGTTAGGTGGATTTGTGTGGCTGGTATGCCACTACCTTCCCATGATGCTCGAGATGGGTGTCCGGGTCATCCAAGGATACCAGACGGAGGCCAGGCGGCTACGGTGGGGCAAGGTGCTCCACCACCTGAAAAGAGTCTACAGGAGTGACAGGAATGAGCACCAGCTTAAGCATTGCTGGGCAGACCTTGTGGCCATGGAGCAGGATCTGTGTGATCACCTTGGTGTTGAGATCAGCAGACCTGTTGGTGACTCTCCCATTTGAAAACTATTTACTGTTCACTGCTCTTGAATGACAGTAGCAGATGAGTTGGGGTGCTGCATGCAGTGCTTGTGGACAGGTTGTATGCAACCAGAATGAAGTGTATCTGCGTCAGTCTAGGCCTGGAGTTCATATGTCCAACCATAATACCAATGCAGGTCAGATGTCTGGTGAGTCCTGCACAACCATCCCATAGGCACACATTTCAGAGGCCATGGCGACACCTGTGCCCCGGCATAGTCTCATGTATTAAACGCCAAGGCACAGCCAGCCTACCATATTTTCCCTGGATTCTGTAAACAAAGTTGGGCAATGCATGTATAGCGCAACTTTGTCATCATTTAATGCACATGGCCCCTGCCCCTGCCATTATGTTAGCAAAGGGGGCTTACCCGCCCGTATATGGGGCAGTTGATACCATTAGACAACTTTGCCACATCAGTCATGGACTAATCAACGCATGATCATTGCAGACTTTAAATTGAGCCGCATGTCTATCACAAAGCGCCTCTGGGTGCTTTGCAGGACAGGCTTGAGTGCTTGAGTCATATGTGTTGTAAAACACCAGGGTAATGTCATGTTTGTTTACATAACTCCCCCCCATACCATGTTGTTCTGTTTTCTATAGATGGCCCACATATGGTTGTTGCAGGGTGTAGCACTACATGAGTCCCTGGCCCTGTGTTAGTGTTCAGATGTGTGGCTCTTACTCCCCTGAGTGTCTGCGTCATTATGTGATCGTAGTGATGTGTCTGTTGCACTGTTTTCCACTAGGATAACTAGCTCACTCATCTCAACTAGTTCACACTGAAATTTGTTGTCCAATTGCAGTGACTGTGACATGACATTAAGCATGGTTTTTTATTCATGTCTTATAGGTGGACCTGCCCCCTACACAATCGGCGAAGTGGCGCGTTTTGAGGACCCAGATGTATCCAGTAAGTTGATAATGTGTGTCATGTGAAGTAATCCAGGGCTTTGTGTGAGTGAGTCCTGTGTGTTGAATACAATGCCAGATGTGATAAGCTGTCCAATGATCAGATATCAAAGCAGGCTGGATGCTGACATTATGGCCCTTTTAAAGTATCCCCATGCACAACCAGAGAGTCACATCTTGTGAGGCATGTGGTGCACAATGGCCAGCATCATGTACACAAGGTGATGACAAGCCACATGTAGGGCCATATGTGACTACGAATGACAGAGTGCAACTCTGTGAGAATATTGGTAGTGGCACACTCTAACATTCTCACAACACTGGGATGCACCATATTTAACCCAATTTGGTGCATCCCTGTATTGTCATAAAGATGGAGGACTGAGCTGGCAACTGTCCTCCAGCATGTTGCTCCGTCTTTTGCACTCCATGCATGTTACACATGTGGTATGTAATAGGCTTGCATGCAGGTCAAGGCCAAACAGGTGCTGGCATGGAAATGGGTGTGTAAAGAATAGTAGTGGCAGATCAGGTATTGATGGATGTCTACACCTGGACACATGAATGTACGTGTGATAGTACAATGGATACCAGCTTCCTAGTTATCAGCCCTCCTAACATATGGTCCACTCCTTTACTCCATGTATGAGTGTGCATGCCTTGGTGGATGACCAGGACAGTTGAGATGATGGGTTGTATTGCCACCCCCCCTTGGGCTCAGGAGGAGTTGAATACCAAATTTGTAGGTAGATGTAATGCTCACACTGTAGGTGACAGTCATATTGATCAGGCTTGCATGTATACCTATCAGCTCTGACCTGTGATGGTTACCAACAGCAGCCAATCCTCCCATTTCCATGTCCAAGTTGCTGGTGATGTATGGTTGTTAATAGACACAGATGATGAGGAATATTGGGCCTGATCTATGTCAAGTTTCACACTGCCTTTGCATTATTGTTCATAATGCAAAAGCAATGCACACTTCATGTGTCTGGTTAATTTTTGCATTTTGCGTTGCCTTAGTGGCAATGAAATTATGCTAAGGCAGCGCTGTCGTTACATTTATCAGGGCCATTGTCTTTTCTGGAAAGGGAGTTGGAGTGCATGTGTAATTAGATGTAGCAGTGTAAGCTACTAATCTGTACAGACTCCACACAATGCTGACCCTGATGGTTGCCTGTCTCCATTTCGCAGCTGCCAACATGAGCAATGAAGAGCTACGGGCATTCCAGAAGAGGGCGGTGAGGTACCGCCATATCCTGGCAGTGGTATCTGGCTTCCGTAGTATGGCTCACCGCTACCGTGCAGAGAGGGCAACGGGTAAATGGCAGGCATTCCCAAAAGGGGTCCCCACAGTGCCAAAGAAGGCACCGCAGACACAGAGCTCATGAGCAGTGCAGGGGGCACATCTGGCACCACTCCCACAACCTCGCTGCAACTAATTTGACAACAACTGTGCAACAGCTCACACCACCTGCTGCTATGGGCATGCAATTGTTGCAGGATCTGACAAGGGACGTTTCACTGGTCCTGACATGTTTGGACAGTTTAGAGAACTAGGTGACCGCCAAAAACCAAGCAGCTGAAGTTCATTAAAAAAACACTGAAGAAGGCAAAACTCTGAGTGACTTCTGAACTGCCACCTCCCTTCTGCTTTTAAGTTATGTTTTATTGTGGGTTTTAGGGGGATAGCGTTAGGTTAGTGTAGGTATGTAGTTTAGTTAGGTTAAGTGGATTTGGGGGGTGGGTTTTACTTATTACGTGTTAAATAGTAGGTGGGTCGGAGGTCATGTTGGGGTATCTATGTGTTTCTTAAAAAATATATATATACATATATGATACAAAAAATATATATTTGTTTAGTTTATTTAGTAGATGTGTAGTATTAGTAAATGTTGTCCAACATGTCTCCTGTTCCCTAAGAGGCGTTGTGGGCCAATGTTTGGGGTGAGGTGTTGAATATGTTAGTTAAGTTTAGCATAGGGTAGTTAGCTTTAGTTGTTGGCTAAGTATAGTTAGAATAGGGTAGTCTAAGTTATGGTAGGTTTTAATAATTTTTTAGTTCAGATTAAAATCTTAATAAACAATTTTTGCTTACTCCTATACATTTTGTGTTAAATGATAGTGTCTTAAGATCTTCCCATGAGTGCACAGTGCAAATTGTGTGTAGGCCTCCTAATACCTCTCTTGACATGTGCATCACCTATTGACGACATATTGGCAGCAACAATACATCTACTTGTCCATGCATCTGCCATCCAGTGTACCCACCACTCAAGGTGACTATGTTAACCTTGTATTGGACAGGTAGGTGTGATAATTCAACTGTCAGTGTTGGGGTCCTGTGTAGGAATGTTGGGGATGGTGTTACATCTGACAGCAGGCTACATTTGAACTCTATCCTGCAAACATGAGCAGTGGCAATCACTAATGAGGTAAGGTACCTCTGTTTCACACCAATATGTTCTACTGGTACCCCCAGCTGACGATATTGCCTGAGAACTGTTTCACAGCCATTCCTGCTGTATGTAGTGAGTGAAGCATACATATGTTCTTCATTTTTGACATACTCAGTGAATTGCCTGTAGGGGATGAGACCAGCATTGACATTTAACATGTAGGAACCTTGTGTGTAGATATGTGGCCACATATTCCTGCACTCTTGTACTGACACTCTGTGACTAATGACACAGGGGGTCATTCCGACCCTGGCGGTCCATGACCGCCAGGGCCGGGGACCGCGGAAGCACCGCCAACAGGCTGGCGGTGCTTCCTGGGCCATTCTGACCGCGGCGGTAAAGCCGCGGTCAGAAAAGGGGAACCGGCGGCATGGGGATTCCGACCCCCTTCCCGCCATCCTGTTCCTGGCGGTTTTTACCGCCAGGAACAGGATGGCGGGAACGGGTGTCGTGGGGCCCCCTAACAGGGCCCCATAAAGATTTTCAGTGTCTGCTTTGCAGACACTGAAAATCGCGACGGTGTCACTGCACCCGTCGCACCCCTGCAACTCTGCCGGCTCCATTCGGAGCCGGCATCCTCGTTGCAGGGTCTTTCCCGCTGGGCCGGCGGGCGGCCTTTTGGCGGTCGCCCGCCGGCCCAGCGGGGAAGCCAGAATGGCCGCCGCGGTCTTTTGACCGCGGTGCGGTCTTTCGGCAGTGACCGCATGGCGGGCGGCGACTGCCGCCCGCCGCGGTCAGAATGACCGCCACAATTCCTAAGCGTAGTAGATGTGTCACAATACACAAAGACATGCTGTTTGTGTAGGAGGTGTTTATTTACAAGTGTTGTAGTGCAATATTTACAATGTCCAGGTCAGTGACTCCATTTGTGAAATCCATACAATTCTGACACAACACAAGTCCAGCGTTAAGGGACATGTCGTAGGACATGCTTGGGTGAAGTGCGGAGGAACATGATTTGCCAATTTGTAAGTTAGAGACAATGACAGTCCATAGCAGACAGGTCAACAGTGTGTCTTTTAAGAGTGCACATATTCAACTGTGCTAACACTGGCATGATTTCAAGCACAGACTAAGGAAAACACTGCCCATGTGGCATGGGCTGGTGCTATCGGGAACTATTACGAGTGAAAATGATCTGTTCCACATCTTCATCTTCCGATGTGTGTGGTGTCTCCTCTGTCCTTGATGGTGGTGGTGGGGAGGTAGAGGGGGCCACACACACTTCAGTGGTTGGAGATGTGGAGCCCCAATTCCCAGCAGCTGCCAACTGTGGCACTACATATGGAATCACTGTAGCAAGGAGGAACTGCTGATTTTTTAGGACAGCAGCAACATCCCGGTGGTAGGCAGCCATGTCTGTCCTTGGGGAGGCCAGTTCCTGGTGCATGGAGTCCATATTGTTCTCACGGACGCCGCTGCCAGTTTTGGTGGGCAGTTGTTGTGGCTTCTCCCTCATGGCAGTAGCTATGTCCCTCAGGCACTGATGGACTCCATGCAATGGGGAGTGCGTGCCTTGTTTGGCTGCAGCATGTTAATTGGCTGTGACGAGGCACGTGCGCATACCGTCTCGGCTGGCTGTCACAGTCTCCATCCCCTCCCACACCTCCTTGGCCAGCTCCTGCTGGACTCCTACCACTGTCCTCTCAAAGCTGGTCCCTGGGTCCTCGGAGTCCTTGAGTGAATGTATTAAGTTGCGTAGCCTTGCTATCCTCTATTGATGTACCACCTGCTCAAACTAGGTAATACCAATTTTTATTCAAAATGTTTGGGTAGCTGTTCCGTCAGTTAAGAGTGCTCATCCGGTACAACAACATGAGTATTATGGTCCGCAGTAGTGTGGTTTGCCTCATGTGCCCAAACACTGGAACACACAATGCAGGCGCAGACAACCTATCTCTGTACAGTTACAGCTTTCATGTATGTTAAAAATGAGAGAAATGACACGAACACAGTTAAAGACAGATATTTTGACGCAAACGCGTGAAAAAAGACGCATATGCGTCAAAATTCACCGCATATGCGTTGAAAAATGACACTCACAGCCATTATACATCCATTGGGCCCGAGCGGTAATTCCTACACTGCACCCCATGAAATTGGTTACCAAGGAAAAATATATGAACTATGAATGCGGGGGAATTTTTAAGCATTTGCGTCAAAAATGTTTGACGCAAAGCCCATAAGCGTCATAAAAGTTTCACGCATCATAATAAAAACGCACCGCATTTGAGACAGGAAGTGATGTCATAGGATATCCTGTTTACAGAAATGGTACAGTGGGTGTACTTTCACTTTCACTTTGCAGCCCGTGATCTTTCTAGACTGTGTGGCTGTGCTGAGAGTTTTGTCTGTCCAAATTGTGCTTTTGTCTCCTGTGTGCCATCTTATTTGTCATCTGTTGTTTTAGTAATTGTCTCAGTTGTTCAGTGTAAGTGTGTTTTTGCCATATTTGGTGTCTAATTTTGTCTTTGTACTGTTGGGAGTGTGTAGTGGGTATTGTTAGTTTGGGAATTGTTGGGCTGTTTGTGGGTTTCTTAACTTTCATTTTCCTCCCTCCTTTCCCTGTATTTTCCTCTGTACCTTTTCCTATAACTATGATTTTGGTCATGTTGGGTAGGCTCCGTCTGGGGAGAATGGGTGAGGAGGAGCTGGGGGCATTCATTTGGCTGGTGTTCCACTTCCTCCCCCTGATGATTGAGGATGGTGGCAGGGTGATACAGGGGTATCACACCGAGGCGAGGAGGCTCAGGTGGTCCAAGGTGCTGTACCATCTGAGAAGAATTTTCAACACACCGCGCAATGACCACCAACTCAAGCATCGCTGGGCTGACCTTGTTGCCAGAGAGCAAGACCTACTGGACCACCTGGGTGCGGTGATTGGTGGCCCTGTTGGTGAGTACAATTCAGAGTATGTTACACATTTAAATGCTCTGTAGTGACAGTAGGAGATTTGTTGAAATGCTGCATGCAATGTTTTTGGACATGTAGAATGCAAGTTAAATATACAGTGACCCTGATTTATACAATATTTGCTACACATTACTGTAATGTGTTGACGCAACAGCTGCACAAACTTACAAAACACAACTTGATCTTGTAAATTAGTGCTGCTTTGACATCAATAGATGATGGTAATGCGGCTCACACATATGTTTAGTTCATGGTCTGTGAGTGTACTAGGCAAGAGATGTATTTCACAAGCTAAAGCAAGGAATTAATGTGGTCCCCAATTATGGGTGTATGCGAAGATCAGAAGACCAGCATTCCTGTGACTGCTGCCATTCCCAAGGTGCATACAAATCGAAACCTACTTCATCAAGATTGCCACATTAGGACATTTGCTAAACCATGTTCCAATAATGGGACAGTGTCAGTTTGTTGTATACCCGCAGATCACCCAACTTGGCTAATGTAAGATGATGAAGGTGGCTAACTGTGAATTCCAATACCCGATATGGGTACACAGGGCAATGAGTTACACATTTCAGGTGCAATGACTACACCTGTGCCCATGCATTCTGTCACGGGTTACCAAAATAGACACTGTCAGCATATATTTCTTTGTTGTATTAATTTAGATAAATGGCTAATCCATGTTTAGCGTCAGATTGTCATCAAGTAACACACAGGATCCTTGGCATTACATGTCATAGGGGGCATATCTGGCTCTGGGTACACTGTCAATGTAGCATATGTAACCTACAGACAACACAAGCCCACATGTAATGGACCATAGAAAGCATATTAATTCATGAGCTAAACTCAACCTACATGAGCATCACACAGTAACTGATTGTCCCTTGATGCACAAGCCACAATACCTGAGTGACTGGTATTGCAGTGCACCAGGAACGTGGCTTTGCATGTCTCTCATAACAACAAATGAATAAATGGAGTACACTCTATAAGTGAATCTGCAACCAATTGTGTGTGTATCACTCAATGGAGTGACAGGTTCAATACATGTTTTCAGTGGTATGTATGTTGGAGTGTCATCATGCCTGAGGGGCTGGACTATCAGATATAATGTCACACACAGTAATTTTTTCTTCAAAGTGTTGTACAGTGCACAGATATTGAGCACATTTCACCCTTCCATGCTTTACAGGTGGACCTGCCCCCTACACAATTCGAGAAGTGGCTCGATTTGCGGACCCAGACATATCCAGTAAGTGTTGATATTTCAGTTCTGTGTTGTGTGTGCAGCTGTTGTGTGATTGACTCCTGTGTGTTGGACACATAGCAAGGTATGATGTACTGGCACATGATCTGATATGTGACTTGACTGGAGTTTGACTTTTTTTCTCCATATTTGAGTTTGACAATCAGTGGTGTAGAGTCATCATTTGGGATTGTAGTGCAGCGCTGTAGGCATGGCCGTGTGAATAGGGTGACATTTGTTGTTACATTTCTTGTAATGAAACATTTGGAGGTAGCCATTTTCATGATTTAGTTAGCAAGTCATACCCTGCATCACACAGAGCAGGGATGCCAAAGTATTACCCACAGACTTGAGCCTATCTGTTAACTAATGAACATGTAGGACTGTATGTTTGACTTCCTAGCAGCAGCTAGCTCCACATGTTGGGCTACGTTTATGTGGCACTTGAGTACAATGTCATAGATGTGCATGCTGCTCAAGCCCACATGGGTGCTTGCATCTATTTGCTTGTTGTAGAACAGGTATTGGTGATTTCAAATGATGTTGACAATTGTCCGCAATTAGGCACATAAATGTGGATGTGTTTGTACAATATTTGTGTCTATCCTAGTTGGACACCCTCCTTACCTGTGGTGGACGAACTAAACCCATGGACAGCTGTCCAAAGCTTCCTGGCTGTCCTTGATGTTTGAAAGTATGTGTTGCATGTCCATCCCCCACTGAGGCACAGGCGTAGGGTTATGAAATATGTGTACCTAGGTGTGAGGATCCAAGTGCAGTACACACACATGTAATTCAGAAATTCACTTGTTCCAACCTAGGATACCCACTCATGATTAGCAACAGCATACCATCCTGGCAATTCCATATAAAAATCACAGATCTTGTGGCCCTTGATTGTCATCCAGAAGATAGTCATTAGTGAGCCTGTCACATGTAGAGGAGTTGCAGCATTTGTTATGTGACTAATGGCAGAACAATGATGCTTAGATTATTTAAGTAGGTACACATCTTTTAGAGCATTGCTGTGCTGTTAGATAGGACATGTGTTGGCAGCGTTGGCATATACTTCCTCAGGGACAATCCGTGATATGTACTGTGATTTGGCCTGTTTAAGCTAATTTTGATGATTTTTTTTATATCATCAGTAGCTGTATCACACAATGATGTAACTAATGTTTGGCTTCATCTTTTTTAACAGCAGCCAATATGGATGCCAATCAGATCCGCGAATTCCAGAGGAGGGCGATGCGTTACCGCCACATTCTGGATGTTGAGTCTGGGTTCCGCCACATGGCATGGCGTTAGCGCCATGAGAGAGCCAGAGGTGTCTGGAGGACATTTGCCCAAGGGGGCCCATCCCTGTCCAAAGCAGCCCCCACCACCAGCACCACCACTCCGACCCACTTGGCACCAAAGATGACTGCCACCACTACAGGTCCCTCAACATCATCCGCTCCTGGACCACTGACAGCAGCCCCTACACCTCCCCCTCCAAACATGGCACTTGCACCAGCATAACCCTCCACAACTGGCACACAGACCACCCCTGCTGCAGTCAATGACTATGTTGAATTTAGGAACATGCAACGTGACATGCAACGGATGTTGCGCAGAAAGGACAGGCTGCAGCAGGAGGTGTCCCAGATTAACAAGAGAGTGCGTGGGATAAATAAAATCGTGTGGAGGGCAAACTTATAACTGTTGGACCCTCAGCCATGATTCCCTCCCCCCCTCCTCTTTCCAGGTTCTTATATTTAGTGGGTTTAGGGGGCTTAGTGTTAGGTTAGAATAGGCTGTTAGTTTAGTTAGTATAAGTGTGTTGGGGGGTGGAGGGTATGATATTTTTACATGTGTTTTTTTGTGGGTGGGGGATGATGTTGGGGATTTTGTGTATTAAAAAATAAAAAAATACCAAAAAAAATATATATATATATATAAAATATATATAATTGTTTAGGATAAGATAGTATGTGTTTAGGTTAGTAAATGTTGTCCTCCATGTGTCCCATCATATAAGAGGGGTGGGGTGTTGATGTTTAGATTGTTTAGTTAAATGTGATAAGTAAGTTTAGCTTAGGGTAGTTATGGCCAGTTGTGGGTAATGTGTAGTTAGGATAGGTTAGGTTAGTTAAGGTGTTTCCCCTAGTTTTATTATCCCTTTTTACAGTTAAATAAATATTTAGGTACTCCTTTACAGTATATGCCATATGCTTGGGGACAGGGCCTTGGCATGGGTGAACAGTGTCAATTTAGTATTTGCATTTGTGTTCCATCCTGCATCCAAATCTCAATTGAGCTGTCACATTGGCAGCTACACCAAAGCTACTTATCTATGCATCTGCCATCCATTGCACCCACCACTCAAGGTTACTATGGTTCCCAATGTGTTGTTAAGTTTGTATTTATGTTTTCAATCTGTCATACTTTGAGACCAGATTTTGAATCTTGGGCACTGTGGTACGTCTGCCTGAAGCCTGATGTTCATGTGAACCATGATAAGGTGAGTGATGGTATAATCTTATGTAGTTCTGTATACATAACTCACACCTATCATTTCTTACATTGTACTGCCAGGTTACATATTTGTCCGTACACCCGTACACATTCATTCCTGCTGTATGGTGTGTGTGTGATGAAATTTTAGAGTCAGATGTCACATACCTAAAGATTGTCTAGAAGAGAAAATTGAAGTCATTGATTTTCTGCTTAGACATCCCTTGAAGCAGACTTATTCTGTCCAACACAGCATTATACTGTATTTTTTCTATTTATTTCAGAACAAAACCCTCAGGAAGGGCAGATGACGGTATAATCCAGACCCCAGTGCATAGTTATCAGCCCACAATCTTTCAAGGCAGTTGTATTGACATTCTCTGGCCATTGACATGAGGCAAACATCACTAATCTCCTACACGGTTGATGTGTCATGTTACACAGAGACAAAGTGGTTGTGTAAGTGATATTTATTTTAAAGTGCTGTAGTGCCATATTTACATAGTCCAGGATTGTGAGTCCATTAGTGTGACGCCTTCAATTGTAATACTCCACAAGTGCAAAAGGAGATGTCATTGGACATGCTGGGGTGACGTGTCATACAGTGCAGAGGAACATGAATTGCCAATGAGGTAGTAAGAGACAATTACAGAGCATAGTGTTAAGGTAAACAGTGGGCTGGAGAACAGTGCATTTGAGCAGCTGTTGCAAGACTGGCATGTTACGAAGCACAGGACCTTGGATATAAGTGCCCATTTGGCATGGACTTGTGCTACTGGATACTCTTACGGGTGAAGGTGATCTGTTCCACGTCTTCATCTTCTGATGTGTGTGTCGTCTCTTCTGCCCTTGGTGGTGGTGGGTTTGATGGGGCAACACACACTTCAGTGTTTGAAGATGTGGAGTCAGAAATCACGGCAGCTGCCAACTGTGGGGCTATTAAGGGCAGTACTGCAGCAAGGAGGAGCTGCTGGTTCTTAAGTATAGTAGCTACATCACTGTGGTAGGCAGCCAGGTCGGCCCTGAGTGTGTTAATATTGCATTCGTGCAAATAGTGAAAGGCTTGGTGTTTGAGGTGTTGTGGCAACTCCCTTACTGCTGTGCTGATTTCCTTCACACTTTGTTGAAGTTCTTGTAAGATAGATGTTCGCCCTTGCATGTCTGCTGCCTGTTCTGCAGATGACATCGTGCACGAACGCACCCGCTCTAGGCTGGCAGCCATATTTTGCATCCCTACCTGCACCTCCTTGGCCAGCTCCCACTGTACTCCAACTACAGTGCTCTCAAAGCTGGTGCCAGTGTTGTCAGAGTCCTCAGCTGGGTTGGAGCTGGCAGGTTGTACAATTGGGATGGTGGGTCCTCTGTGATGGGTGCTACTTCTGTGCTCCTCCTTGCAACTGAAGGTGGGGTCTGGAGGGTTCCAAGGACATCTTGGAGGGTCTGCTGGCTGATGTTTGTCAGCTCGTCATCCATGTCATAAGGGAAGTCCAGGACAGGCATATCCCCAGGAGAGCCATCGTTCTCTGCAATGAGATATGGTACAATTAGTGTGTCTGTGTTGTGGGATTTGTAATGTGACATGCCTGCCTTCCGAATCTTTTCACATTGTGATCTTGGTTCCTGTTCATTGTTCCTGTCTCTCATATTAGCATTCGCCCAGGCCTATGCCCCACCTGCATGTCACATGTATTGTGGTCAGTTTGGGGAAATGTCTGCGTCACATCCTCTAGGTGTAGGTTCTGCCCAAATTGTATGTTGCCACCTTCTTGTCCTATCCAACCCTCCGTCTACTTCCATTATCATGGTGTGGCCTTGCAATGGCTGTGGGTGTTCTGATGGCACTTACACCACACTTAACAATCTGGAACTGACCCAGTCTCAGATATTTCACATCCAGCTATATGTTGCTGAGACCTAGCATATACTATGTGTAGAATTGGCATGGCACAATACAGGTGTCAGCATTGGTAGTGTGTAATGTTTATGTTGGGGAATGTGTGCTACATTGGATTGCACTGATGGTCCTAGCAGTGTTCCATTTCCTCTTCTGACTGTGTGGGTGTGTTTCACTAGCCGGAAACAAATGTCCTCCCCCTCAATGCTGTTGTCTTAGCACTATGACACTTGAGATGTTGCATGGTGGCATTGCAGCTATTGTGACCCAGGCACAGGGTGGACCCTGACATGTGCAGCATGGGTATGACATTACTGCTGTGTAGCTCATCATGTTTATGACAATGCCTGATGTTTGTAGCGAATATGGACATTAACATTTGACAGAATAAGCAAATTTTTATTGATTACAGGGGATTGATAACGTCATCCTGAACCCTCTAATTTGGGTGTGTGATCCATGGGCATGTTACTGCCATTAGCTACTTGACCTGCACACACATCAGAGGTGGTAGTGGCAACTGTTGTCAATGTTAAATTCAATTTGCGATTATGGCCTGAGACTGTTAATTGAGCCCTAGTTCATGTAGCGACAATACCAGCTGTTGTGTGACGGGATGCCAGTTTTACGTTGTACGCTATCCTCCTGCACTGGCTTTGCTTTTCCAACATCCTTGGCATGGCAGCATACCCCCATGCAAAGGTTGTTGGTGTAGTGTTGTGCTGTGCCCCAGGTTTCCCCTGCACAGCCCATGCCCTTTTGCCCTTTCCACTACCTGATTATCATGGCTGACATGCAATGTGTAGTAGGTATGCCCCCTCCGCTTTCAGTTAACAATTAGGCATTTTTGTTCCCCATGCCACTTACCTGTATCTGTGTGGTTTCCTGGTAGTCTGCGCTGTCCTGTCCTTGAATCCCTGTGATGATCTCCTCAGGGATGACGGCTGCCACCATCTCCTCCATGTGGTCCAGGGCCTCCTGCGGTGCTGGACTCCCACCTCCAGTCTGCAGTGCTGCCTTCCTGCCGTCTTTTCCTTGGTCCTGCGTTTGCAGTCATGCCAGCGTTTCTTGCACTCGGTGACTGTTCTCTGTACTTCTGCCACACTGGTGATCTTATCGACCATTTGTTACCAAATTGCCTCTCTCCTCCCAATTGACAATCAAGAGGTGACAAAAAGTTGGTGCTGGTGTTCCGTCACCAATTTCACCAGCATTTCATGCTCCTCTGCACTGAACCGACACTTCCTTGTCTTCTTTTCCCTCTCCTGGGTCTTGTGTGGGTCCTCCCGGCTGGTTCCTGGTCGGTTGTCATCTTCCTGGGGTCTCTAATAGCTTCTGGTATCCATTTTGGGGCCACTTTGCACATTTTGCAGTGTTTGCGCTGCTTTTTGGCGCTATTGCGTAAAAAAATTGCGCATTTCCGGTTTGCGACGTTGTAAACTGGATAAAAGTCATTTGCGCTGTGTTAACGTTGTTTTTCTTTACGACGTGGCGCATTGGTTTGAGTAAAAAAAAATGTACTCTCACCGGTGGTTTGCTCTGCCGTGCGTCAAAGTATAAATTTGACGCACAGTTGGTGCAATTAAATGGCGTTAGCTGGCGTTAACATTTTTGACGCAAAACTGCGTCGGCGCAGTTTTGCATAAAAAAGTATAAATATGGGCCTTAGTGCTTATGGATATGCTAGGTGACGAGGTACCGCATAACTTCAGCGATAACAAAGACTCTGCTACCAAAACTCCAGGGGGGTGGAAAGCCTATAATGCTAGGATAAGAGCACAATGTTATAGAACTATAACTGGGGTGAGGCAGGCACCGCCAAGGGAAGTAAGTGATCAGTAGCATAGACTGTGTAACATAGAGGAGACCTGGACGTCCTCTAATGAAGGAGGGAATTGCTAGTAGAAAAGAAGAAGCTGGCACAGAGCACAGAAAGTCCTAGATTATTGGACTACTGAGAATATCAAATCAGCGTATGTAACGAGAGAGACGAGACAGGACTGTTGTTGGCCTGGCCGTCGAAACAAGATTCGAGGGAATCCCCTATTGCGCGTGTTCACACAGTAAGTTGGTACCACCAAATGAAGTCAATATAAACGTTGTTTTCACTGAGTATTATATCACCTTCATGACGTGCCAGCGCACCATGAGCTCCACTGGCGACAATATCTCTGAGAACAGCAGAGAACCGAAGGGTGGACTTGACAGAACTAAAAAGGGCAGTTAAAGGGATGGCTAGGAGTAAAGCTCAGGCTCTGACGGTCTTCTGGTTGAATTTTATGCCACATTTATGGGCCTACGGCTTCTGTGGATAGCCAGGGTGTACAACACGGTGCTCCAAGAGCATCTCCTGCCATCTGTGTCTTGTGAAGCATGGTGGTATCCATCCTTAATTCCGGACATGATCCAATGGACCTGTCTTTCTAAAGGACCATATTGATGCACAAAAGGCACAAATCTTCAGCAAGAGCTTTGCAAACAAGCTGCTCCCACAGCTCCCACGTGCAGGACACCCAGGCCAGAACGGCTGTATCCCAGGCCGCAGCACATCACTGAACAAGGGGGACTGTTCCAACTGTTTGGTGAGTTGGCTGCTCTTCCTCCGACGGCCGTGGTCAGGCCTACAAATGTCTGAAAGGCGTTTGACACACCGAGTTTAAGATTTGTATTTGTTGTGGAGAGACCAGAACAGGGAATGCACCTCACTGCTGTAAACCTGCATCAAGGGCTGAAACTGCCACTGTTATTCCGCCATCTTACCCTGTAGCGCCAATGTGCTAAGACGGCAAGGTGACAATAGTGGCATAACCATTAATGGGGGGACCCACATAGTTGACTCTACACTGACGACCTGTTGCTGTTCCTCAGTGACATTCTAAATGAGGCTGACTCATCTGAAGGAGCTGGAAGAGTGTGGAAGAATACTGGGACTCTAACTGGAAGTAAGTCAGTGCGGCATATTCCTGATACATCCCGAAAGGAACAGAGAAACATCCCTGAGGCTTGCCTGAGACTGAGATGGGAACCCACTACATTTCAATATCTGGGAGTGCGAATGTAGCACCATGAGTTAGACATCATGGATGGATATGTTAGGGTGCACTGACAGCGATGAGGGGCAGTATGTTTTTATGGAGAACTCTGAACCTGTCTGTAGTAGGGAGGATATGCTGCCTTGTCGATTCGAGTTTTAGGAAGTCTCTTTGCAGAATTAGGTTTGTTGCACCCAGTGCACACTGGGACTGCAAACTTCAGCTGCCAATGACAGAGGGTGGCTTAGGTGCTCTGGACTATGACCTATATGGGGCATATTTATGAGAAGTTTGCATCACGTTTGTACAACGCAACATGGTACATGCGTGACGCAAACCTCTAAGTCATATTTTTGAAGCCCAGCAAAGCCACTTTGCGTGGCTTTAAGTCGCTGAAAAAATCTGGGGTAAAGCAATGCAGTACAAATCGCTGCGTTGCCTTACTTTTCCCTGGGAAGGCGTTCCATGGGTGTTGCGTGATGTTCTCAAGCAACTCCCATGGTTTTTGACTCATTCACAGATTTACAAGAACATACCAAAAAGATATGCCTCCCAAGGAGAGGCGCAACAAGGAGAAATATCTTTATTTCTCCTCATTACTTCCTCTTTCCATGTGTACTGCATTGTGCCGCACACAGAGGAGTATGCCTCTCAGGATTGGTTTTGTGCAGGAAGGTGTCCTTTCCTGCATAAAAATAATCCTGCTTGCAAAACAGGCGCCCTTGCACTATGGTGAAAGGATGCCTGCGTTGGTACTAGGCTGCAAAAGGACACCAACGCAGAGGAAAAAGGCAGGAATGTGCTGCATGCCTTAAATACGCCCCATTACTACTCTCTCCCCCAGTGACGCAGTGCAGTGCTGTAAGGTCACCTGCTGTGCTTCACTGCATCATTATCCCATAAACATGGCTGAGTGAGAATGGGCGGCCAGGTGATCGGATGGGCCTGAGTGAGGGGAAACAGAGGTCCCTCTGCAGCTACAGAAACTGTAGCCATCCTCCTAAGGTGCAAAGGCACGGTGAGAGCTCTGTCGAGTCTGCTGAACACCCTCAAATATTAGTGCACAAGATGCCTTCAGCACACACACCATCTCCCTGCACCCTCATGTCAGGGTTGCCGGACTGTGCACTGGGGAGGCCAAGAGACAACTGACTTCCCGGGGGGATAAAAGGGTTAGCCTTAGGGGTGACCTATAGGAGTTCGGAATTTTCAGAAGGTCTCAGATCTTAACTCAATTACGAATTTCGAGGAGAGAGGTTTGTGTACACAGGTCCCTATGAGTGACAGTGAACGGTATGAAGGCAGGGCGATGTGTAGCCTACAACCATTGACACTGTGGGTGAGGCCTGGAGAAGCTGAGGAACCCCCCTGGGTCCGAGCATGGGACATGATCCTTATGGACTTTGGTGGTGGAGAGAGCGAGGGTGATCACCTCTGACTTACTACGCGGAGGCAGAATGTAAACTACGTTGTGCTCCAGAACTCCTAGGAATTCACCAAGGTGCGTGGCTAGTGCAACTGCACGAGGAAGTCGCTTAGTTATTTTCTGGATGTCTGTACACGTCACGCTAAGATGAGATACGCACATTAGTTAGATACAATTGAAAGTAGAACCCAAGGGACCGAAGTTCAAGCTGTGCATGATTGCATTGGGCCACATGTGTACATAATGTTACTGCCATGAACAGTGCCCCTTATATTTCACTAGCAAGGCTGCGTAGATAATCCTTGCTTTTTTAAATATCAACGCGGTTAGCTTTCTACTGATACACTGGCTACGGTTGAATAAAAACAACACAAATACGCTTTTAAAATTCCTGTATACTGAAATTAGATGCTTGGAATGTCACAAATGATCTTTTGGGCCCAGTCGTGTGGCCGTGTTCCTGACTTTTGTGGAGTTGACTAGCCCTTGTGGCTAAACAGCCATGATGTTTTTTTTTACTTGAGACAAGATTGTGTCTGGATCTCCTTCACCCAGCTGGGCTATGCAACGGGCACGGTGGGCAAAGGACTGACCAGGACAGGTAGGTAGGTTCTGACATCTTGGGTGTTAAACAGAAGAAAATCCAGCTAATGCCACTGCAGTTGTACAGCTACAACCGTGCTCACATAAAACATGCCCTCCCAAGGATGAAGGGGCCCAAGGTGTTCAAAACGAACAGAAGAAAAGTTGCCTTCCCTTGAATGACCAGGATTGGCCCGCCTCAAAAGTGCCTTAGCCACTATGATGCTCATTTTTGGTGTATCACCAAGAGATCCCGTACTCTATACAGAAAGAAAAAAAGTAGCACAGACTAGTCCCACTGCAAGGTTCCCCATTTCATCCACGGAGTAATCCTTGTCCTGGAGAGTCTGCAAGTATACCTCATCCCAGGAAGTGTGGAGAGAGGAACTCACTTACCTGCCTAGGAAGTTGTGACTTGATCACCAAACAACAGCCAAAACTTAGCTGAAAGAATAGACCTGTTTGGGGGTTGGCAGAGGATGGAGGATACCCTGGATCCATGTCGTCCCTGTCAGCGGCCCAGGAGGAGCTACGTCATACACAATAACAACTGACATTGCTCCAGAAAGATGAGTTTGCTTCTTTTCAGTCCCGTAGTGGGGCCTTTCGTTATCCTCTGTCAATAGTCCCAATTCCCTGGTCTTCATTCCCTGGTGGCAGAAGGTAACTGATGAAAAGTTATCAGCTGTTATGAAGGTACAGTAGTCTCACCTCGAAGCCATGAGTACCATCTAGTGTGAGCTGGCAATGTAGCCAGTCTCTGTCACAGTCATGAAATTAGTCAAGGAAACTGAGTTCTGGACTCTTACTCACTCACTTACCAGATGCCAGGATTAGAGCCCTAGGAGCTCTCGTCTTTTTTAGGGTGGGCACTTGCTCTTGGTTAAGTGCTAGGTATTTGGTCTTAGGGCGGCTCATATTCCAATAGTGGACTTTTCAAGCTGGTCTCGCTACTATTGATAGGAAGGGCTCTACATATTCCTTTCAAAAATTGATATCTGTCTGGTCCTTCTTAGTGGCTGTGCTCTATGGGACTTATTAGGCACTATTAAAAAATTGCATTTGAGTATGTTTTGTGTTACTACATTAGTACTAAAAATGTTCTACAAAATGTTATACACTAACCAACATACGGAGTTTGTGCCTCTGCGCCTCCTCTTTTTCTGTTGGAGATCTCAGCACACGTAAGTATAAATTTTAGTGGGGTTTGGAATGGCCTAAAAATGGCGCAGCGCTCCCCATATGCTGGGCTCCTCAGGAGGCACCGGAGCAGACACATAGGGGCAGATAGGCCAGCACATCAGCAAGAAATTCAGGATCCAGTTGCTTCTAACTCCCCAGAACCTTGGCAGTTCAGAGTCAGGGGACAGGCTGGCATCAGAGCAACATACAGAAGGGCAATCCAGTTGGGTCCTTTAGGCCACCCAGAAACCACTAGACAGCAGGCCAACAAAAGAAGTGCAGTCCAGATAAGTCCTTTATGCAGTCAGGCAGTCCCCCTGGCAGAGGTTCGGTCCCCAGTCCAAAAGTGCTCCAATAACGTGGGGGACAGCCCCCTGTACTTATACTCATTTTGCACAGCCTCCATAAAAGGGAGAAAAGGGGTTCCAACCAGCACTAGCCAGTTCCAGGGATGTCCCCTTTCTCCACCAGCACTGGCTCCAGAAATTAACGGGGGATAAACAAGCCCTTTGTGTGAGGCCAGGGCACAGCGTTTGCAAATGCAGGCGTGCCCCGCTTCTCCTTCTCCCAGCCCAGGAAGAACATTTAGTATGCAGATGTACTCTTGTGACACCTCCACCCTCCCTGTGTACAGGCTGTCTGAGAAGTATGCACAAAGCCCAGCTGTCACTCTGCCCCAGACGTGGATTGGCGGTAAGCGGCAAAACACGAGTCATAAGCACAGAGAAATGCTCACATTCTAAAAGTGGCAGTTCTATAATGGTGATAAAAAATCCACCTACAACAGTAAGCTGCATTTCTCACTACCATTCCAAACATAACAAACATGTTAGGCCACCTCTCATAGATCAGGCAATACCACTTAGACATATTCAGACAATACCACTTAGACATATGTTACAGCATTTCCAATGCAATCCTATGAGGGAGGCAGCACACACAGTAGTGAGAAATCAAATAGACTGTCACTACAAGGACGTATAGTACATAAAGACATATATCCTACCTTTTACATACGTAGCAGCCTGCCCATAGGGCTAGCTAGGGTCTACCTTGGGGGTGACTTATAGGTAGTTAAAGGTCACATGTACTTTAGCACTGATCAGCAGCGGTAAAATGCCCAGAGTCCTAACATCAGCAAAAAGGGTCAGAAAAAAATAAGAGGAGGCAAAAAGTTTGGGGATGACCCTGTGAAAAGGGTCAGGTCCAACATTCATAGAGATGTGTGAAAGACTCTGCACTTGCCTGGTCTGGATTAAAAACTGTGCGCCAGGCCATCATACAAGATGTGTGAGATATCATCCAAAAATGCCCTCTTTAGTCGAAAATTATGGTTTGAGCCATGATGGTGCAGCCCTTGAAGGCATCTACACTTGCTGTCCTAGACAGCAACAACTACATTTTTCATCAACTGGCCAGTTCTAATAGACAGCCTGGATCCAGCAGAAGATGACACAGGCAGTGTTCCATTGCTCCATCACCTTCATTGCCTGCATTGCTCCTGATAGCAAGTGAAGATTGTGACCCACCAGATGCGGATGGTGCCATTGCTTCGGGGGCACTCCTGCAGTCATTATACCTTCATCAACTGTTTTGATGTGAATTGGGATACCTCGAGTGTACTCACACTCTGCATCAAGTAGGATTTTGTATTTTGCTTTGGACTCCAACATCATGAGCATCATGCCCTTCGCACAGTTATTGTTCTTTTTGTTAGCCCCAGGACATAGTTACTGACCATATCATTCTTTGATATTCTCTCTCAGTCGGCTATCGTGGTGAACAAGTTGGCTGGTATTTTCCAGAGTGCACTTTTTATTTACCAACTGTACTAGATGCCATCAAATTACTCCTCAGTGTCTTCATTTTCCAAATACTCATGCAGAGCAAACGCAGACCAAGCAAAGAATTTTCAGATTGCAGAATTTGCACATGTTTGGAGCAATAAACTGTACACACATTTAATTGCTATCAATGTATAAGCTATACTGTTTTACTCTCATTGTTGCAAAATATAGTGGAAATGCATATGATTCATAAATCTTTAGTCGCTCTGCAATTAATTATAATTTCAGTATAGGAGCACACGGGAGTGTAAGGACAATTAAAACTTATTTTATTTTAAGAAAAAATACCTCCGTCGTGAGGGTGGCCTCATGCCAAACATCTAAATAACTTCCAAAGTAAATAGAGTGCACTCATGGGGTCCAAATAGTTCCTTTTAGTTACAGCCATCAGACGTGTTTCGACAACATGCCTTTATCAGTGTTGATGCTGTAATGTAATTGACTGCGTTCAAATTTTTAAATGCGTCTGGATTGGGGGAATGTTCATATGCATGGAAAGAGGACGTTTCCTTTCTGGTGCCAAATACTTGAATATTTTGCCACCATATGGTATGTACACCTAAAATAGGACACATCAGAAACTTGATGTCTATGATGGCGAAATTTTTCAGTCCAACAACGATCAATTATGCCCAAATTCTTCCATCAACCGACCCCCAAAAATCAAGGAATTCCCAACAATGTTCACTATATATTGGGAAGATCCACACATTATCTCTTTCGTTAATTTGCCCCTCATCAACTGCAAACAATATTAATAGCAGGAATAACATCAAACGTATGCCTCGTGCTACGGGGGGTGTCCCTCTCCCTCTCCCTCTCCCTCTCTCTCTCCCTCTCCCTCTCTCTCCCTCTCCCTCTCCCTCTCCTTCCCTCTCCCTCTCCCTCTCCCTCCCTCTCTCCCTCTCTCCCTCTCCCTCTCCCTCTCTCTCTCCCTCTCCCTCTCCCTCTCTCTCTCCCTCTCCCTCTCTCTCCCTCTCCCTCTCCCTCTCTCTCTCCTTCCCTCTCCCTCTCCCTCTCCTTCCCTCTCCCTCTCCCTCTCTCCCTCTCTCCCTCTCCCTCTCCCTCTCTCTCTCCCTCTCCCTCTCTCTCCCTCTCCCTCTCTCTCTCCCTCTCCCTCTCCCTCCCTCTCCCTCTCCCTCTCCCTCTCCCTCTCCCTCTCCTTCCCTCTCCCTCTCCCTCTCTCTCCCTCTCCCTCCCTCTCCCTCTCCCTCCCCCTCCCTCCCTTTCCTGTTGTGATACACTATCTTCCATCACGTTGTGAGACATCCGATGCACCAGTTGTCCTCTCTGTACCATTTGTGAAAATGATATTAAGGTGCTTAAACTCATGCTAAATATATTCTTCATTATGTCTGAGGGTGCTTTTAAAGGTTGCCTTATGAAGGTTTCTGTTTTTCAACACAAAATCATAAAGATAAATAATATTTTGTAAATAAACCCCAATAATGAGCTGCACACAACTACAATTACTGGAAATAGCTTAATGTATCATGATGAATATTTTATGTCATTCAACCCCATGTTAACATATTGATGGTTACAATCAGCAGCAAAGAATTGTTACCAAGAAATGCCCAGTTTGATACCATTACACAATGGTCACTAGCCTGTATTTCTATCTGCGTATGTTTGACGTAGATTCAGCCACCGTCTGCTGTGCTGTTGCAAAGCTCAGGGTTAACACTAAAAATAATAATGACATGTCTACAGCGGATAGCGATCTCATTGGAAGTGTCACAGCGCTCGCTACAGAAGTCCACCTGTCTACGTGCAATTCTCAAACACCCCTGCATCCTGATCTCAAGAACCATGTTTGAATTTTTTTCCAATTTTTTTTCAATTTTTCTAAACAGTTCCTCTGACTGTGCCTGCCGAACTGCTAAGGGCAGAGAATTCCACAGTTTGGGCGCTAGGTAGCCAAACGACTTCCTGCCTATCTGTGCTTTCCTCGCTCTGGGCACTATAGCTGACAGCTCACTTGCTGACCTAAGATTTCTCCTGGGTACTCAACGCCTCACCAGCAGTTGCAGCTACCATGGGCCTTTATTATTCATGGCGTTGTAAAAGAAGCACAAGGCTTTGAAGACTTTTTGTCCCACAGAGAGCCAGTGAAGCTGCTTAAGTGCATCCTCCATGGACGCACGTCTGGGCAGATTCAAAATTAGCCTAGCTGCTGCATTCTGCACTGTTTGCAGCGTGATTAGTCTATTTGTATCACTCCAAGATATAGCACATTACAGAATCCTGCCTTGATACTATCATGGCCTGAACCACTATCTTCCTGGATTCTGCTGGTAAGAAGCACACTATTTTCCTCAGCATTTCCAGGAGTCCAAAACACTTTCCCACCACCACCGAGATTTGCTTGTTAAAAGATAATTTATCATCCACCCACATGCCGAGATTCTTGACCTGCGGTTTAGCTTCCAGAGCAGGGCCCAACTCCTTAGGCCACCAGACCGTTGACCAGATATACATCTGGTTATCCAGAGTCAAAACCTCTGTTTTCGCTGCATTGAGTTTCAGACAATTTAAATCCATCCACTGCGCGACTTCTCCAAGGCAGAGGCTGAGAGACGCAGCCATCTGGGTAGCATTTTTGACAGTGTAATATTAAGCTGAGTGCCATCAGCATATGACACAATCGAGAACCTGAAGCTCTCAACTACCTCTGCTAGTGGGCGCACATATACGGTAAACAGGGCTGGGCTCAGATAGGAGCCCCGTGGCACTTCAATGGGGGCACCCTTGACTGATGAGGCTTCTGTGCCACCTATAAAAGTTTACATCTGTTTATTAACAGCTTTTCTGTGATTTTAGAGAAAAGTGGAAGGAGCGAAACTGGACGATATTTTTCTGGTTTGCTGGGGTCCAGCGGTGGCTTTTTCATAAGAGGAGCCACCACCTCATGCGTCCACCTCCTGGGTCCCTGGCCAGAATGTAAAGAGCTCTTGATCAATTCCCTTAGAACTGGGAGGATCACCTCCAAGCCTTGTTCCAAAATAAACAGAAAGGTAGGATCTTAACTCTTCCGCATCAATAGGTCTGAAAATATTCATCCTAGAACTGTCCTCTAACGGTTCAAACCATACGTTCTAACGGGGAGCGCTTCTAGCTTCAGCAGGAAACAAGTCATAAATGTTGGCTACCTTATCCAGGAAAAAGTGCGCTAAAATGTTACAGCCTTCCTCTGTTGGAGTGGTAGACGCGGAGACAGCATTTAGTGAAGAAAGAGACTTCACCACCCTGAAGACCTCACAGGAGGAATTTTGGGCCTGTTGGATTTTATTAGTATAAAATACACAGCAACCCTTTTTAATATCCCGTGATAGATTTTTCTTGCTGCCTTGTAGTCTCTTTTGCGATCGGAGTCATAATCAGACAAAGGTGCTATTGCCGTTTACAGATTTTGTTTTAAGCTAGTAGATCCGCATTAAACCACTCAGCTGAGAGTCGTGTTCTGTGAAAGGCCCGCCTTCCACAAGGCGCAATCTGATCTAATGCTCCATTAATCCATTTTTCTACTTGTAAATCAGCTGTCTCAATACAATTATCCAGACTCAGTCAGTTAGTCACCAAAGCACCACAGAATGCTGAGGGGGATATTTTGTCCTAGCACCTGGTCCATGCCACCAAGGCCACCTGGGCCTCTTTGGGTGTATTTCCGTGTGGAACCAGTAATGGGATGGCACAGTGATCTGACCATACCAGTGGCATGGGCTTCCTAACCACTATGTCAGCTATGTTAGAGAAAAACGTATCTAGAGTGTGCCCCATCCTCAAGATGTAAAATCAAGTCTCCAACCACTGTAAAATTAGCACAACGCAGTACCAGTGAGGCTAAAACATCTGCTACTGTTGTGACAAAGTTAGTGGCGGTTCCTAGAGGACGATAAATCAGAACTCGTGACAATGTACAGTTGCCAATCAATACCAAAGAAAAGAGGGCCGCTTCACTTCCCTCAATGTTCATTTCAGAGAAGTTGCATTGAACTTTTCTTGTTTAAAAAATAATTGCAATACCTCCTCCTCTTTGTCCTTGTCTATCTCACCTACTGATGGCGTAACCTATCGGAATATCTTAGAGTAGGTCAGAGGAGTCTAGTTTATGATTTATTACCGACCTGCAGTTCATGGAGAAAAACGTGGCCCAGGCCATGGTGGTGTATACAGCCTTGACACCCATGCTCACCTCCAACATATCTGTGGGTGAAAACCCACATCTTTTACACCCAACAGTTGTCCTGCTGTCTGTGACATGCTGGCAGGCCCTAAGCAAGGCGGTGTTGAGCTTCATTTACTCTAATTTGGAATACACAATGCGGGTTGCCCTCAAACCACCAGAGGTCCTGGCGCCTAGCGCTGTCCAGGTGTGGACAGGTGTGGAGGGGCATGCCTTAGGCATGCCTTTCACGTGCCAGCGGCGCACTCGCTGCACACATCCACTGCACGTCTGTGCTGGCGTACCACAGAAATAGCCCAGGCGAAGAGAGTGCTAGAGCGCTGACCTTCCAAAGTAAGGGGCATATTCATACTAGCTGCGAAGTTGCATCATTTTTTTTTTTTACGTAAATTCAGTGCTAAACGAACTCAACATTTATTCTTTGGCGCTAGACCCGTCTAGCGCCAAATTTATGGAGTTAAAGTCGTTTTTTGGATGTGGAAACCTACTGTGCGTCAATGAGAAGCAAAGTAGGTGTTCCCGTGCAAAAAATGACTCTATGGCCTTAGCGCCATATTTATCCCCTGTGATAAAATCATCCACAGGAGGGAGGAGGGGTCAAAAAAAATGGCGCAAAGCTTGCTTTTCACCATTTTTTAACACCTGGGTCAGGACAGGCGTTAGGGGACGTGTGGACCTATTTCCATGGTGGAACACCATGGAATAAGCCCACAGGTGCCTTCACCAGGGACATGCCCACCCACACCAGAGGGACAGCAGAGGATGGGGGACCCTATCCCAGGTAAGTATTTTTGTTTTAAGTGCCCATTGGGGGCACTGAAATGGCCCCCCCTACATGGCACTGGGTGCAATGGCCATGGCCAGGGTACCCTGGTCTCTTGTGCTGGCCATTGGGGTGGTGGGCATGACTCCTATCTTGTCTAAGACAGGAGTCATGTGGTTGGATGGTTTTGCATCAGAAAATGACTTTAGGCAGGTTAGAGTCTTTTTTTTTTACTCTAACCTGCCTAAAGTCATTTTTTGGTGCAAAACCCCCTTCTTCCATACCACCAGCCCCACCGGACTAACGTCATTTTCTTTACGCTAGCCTACCCTTTGCACCGGTTTGAACCATTCCATAAATATGGTGCCTGGGTGGTGCACAGAAATGGTGCAAGCCGGTGCTAAACTTTTTGGTGCAAAACTGCATTAGTGCAGTTTTGCACCAAAAAGTATAAATCAGGGCCTAAGTGTGTCAAGTGAGCCTCGGAACCTCATGCACACAAATAGAGGGGCAGATTTATTGAAAAGTGGTGCAACGCGGTGCTGCGCCAAAATTGACAGTTCCGTGCTGCGTCACTATAGAAACACAGGAATGTGCCGTATTTAACTGAATACAGCGCACCCCTGCCTTTCCCCTATGCTGGCGCTAAATTTAGCTGTAAGCGCCAACGCAGGCATCCTTGCACCATTGTGCAAGGATGTCTGTGTTGAGGGGTGTGATTGTTTATGTGCGGGAAGGTGTCCCATCCTGCACATAAACAATCACTAATGGCACTTTGGCACTTCTTTGTGTGCTGCACAATGCAGCACACACAGAAGTGCCAAGGTGTCATTTTCAAATGATTGTTTATGTGCAGGAAGGGACACCTTCCTGCACACAAACAATAATTTCTGGCATTTTGCTTTTTCTATGCGTGTGTCAGAATGCAGCACGCATAGAAAAAACTAAGAACAGGGAGGAATAAAAGCGTTCCTCCTTGTTGCGCCCTACTAATGCCACCCCTGGGAGTGGCGTTAGATTTTGGCGCTGCATCAGGTTTACGTGATTTCATAAATCTGAGGCAGTGTCAAAATGCAATGGGTGTTGAACACCCATTGCACGCCCCTTCCACGCACAGTGCTGTTTAGGAGAAGGGGCTGAATTTACAGAGTGGCGTTAAGCCACAAAACGTGGCTTAACACCACCTTGTAAATACAGCGCTGTGCTTAGCGCCACAGGAGCGTCACAAAAAGTGACGCTCCTGTGGCGCTAGGGCTGTATAAGTATGGCCCAGAGCCTCTGTGGCGGACCAGAGGGCAGAAAATTAATTGCAGCACCACAAACTGTAAGTACAACAAGCATTTGCAATGCAACAGGTCTCGCGTTTGCTCATTTTAGAGCTGATAGCGTTAAAAATCCTAACCCGACTTTTCACCTATCGGGCAAAAGTGCATTTATATACGTAACCGAAAAAGTGCAATTAACTATGTAAAGCGCTCGACTTCTGCCAGGCGAGATGGCGCTCGTAAATTAGAGATAAAGAAGTCCACGAACCCGATGGAAAACAGCGAGCCTCGCATGTTTTCTGTACTTGGTCGCTGCGCTCGAGGAGGGCAAGCCACCGGAAAAGGCATGCCGTAAACGTGCCTTCGACTAATGAAAGCAAGCAGATTTTATTAGGCAAGCCCACAAACCAATAAAAAACACTGACTTGATGTTGACAGGGCTCCGAGACCTTTTGTAAACACTAAAAAGTCTTGCTGCGATACGCATGCGCGAGCGCATGCAGCGCAGGCTCGACCCTAAAAACACCCTTCCTCCCCAACACAAACCCCAAGCACAGTGGTGTATTTTAGTTTAAAAAAAGCTTAAAACAACAAAACAATTGAGAGCAACAAAAGCGATAACTTTTATTTTTCCAAAAAGATGAAAAGCAATTTGACAAACTGACATGCAGCATAAGCACCGATACCTTCTGTGCGTCTACACTGGCACGCGACAGAAATAGCCCAGGATAGGGGAGAGGGTGCTCTATAGCACTGGTCTTCCAAAATGGTGGCCGGTAGTGTGTCATAGTGAGCCTCGGAATCTGCTGCCATCTGCGCACAAACAGAGCCTTTGCAGCAGACCAGAGGGCAGGAAGTTACTTGCACCACCACACAGCGTAAGTACAAAAACACCCTTGCCCCTAACACAACCCCCAAACTTACAAATAAATATATTGTCATTTGTGTAATGATTCGTGAAATCAGTTGTTTGTTTTAATCGTATATCACATTTTGTATTTTATTTTTATTAGTTGATCAAGGTTATGCTATCCAACATTGGCTAATGACACCAAGATTTTGGTCGAAAGAAATATGATTTTACATTTAAACACAGGAATATAATTGAACCAACATTTGGAATTTTTAGATCTAGGTTTACATGTTTAGATCAATTTGGAGGTTGACAGCTATACATGACAGAGGTAGTGTACAAAATGATTATATTGTGTGGCACTCTTCACAATATTGCTGTCAGAGCTTTTATTGATTGGGAGAAGATTTGCCTTATGATGATACATCTGATTCTAATAATTCTGAAAATTAAATGGATGAAGAAATTACATAGATTTCAATTATTTTCCGATCCATGGCTATTATTGTTTCAGTGACAGCATTTATATATTTCCTAAGCCAAATTAATAATGATATTAATAATAATAGTGTGATTTATTCCTAACAAACACATATTTTTCATTATATCAGGGCTATTCACTTGTGAGTAATTTACAAACATGATTTACTTTTCTACGTTTGGCTATTCACAAAGTCTGAGTATAAAATTAAGTGTAGGCTTGCACGTCTGCAGCCCCTGAAAAAGGAGTGGAGACAAATTAATGACTGTACATTACTACTGCCAAAAAAGTAGTAGTAACCCCAGCATCACACATGGACAACCACTGATTCTGCAATACTGTCCCATAGACAATAATGGAAACAGGTACCTAAAATAAAACCTTATATGAAATAATGTTACATTCAATTATTATTTAAATTAGTTTAAAATATAAATAGATATAATTAATGTTGAAAAATATATGAAACTAAACATGTATTTAATTATAAAATATTTTAACGTTTCTGAACTTATAAATAAATAACAATGTTTTATTAAAATGTAACTAAGCTACTTTTTACTAATTCTGTGCATCACTTTTAATAATTATGGACATTAATGCAGAATAAAAATGTTCTTTTGTATTTTATGTGGGAATTCATTTTTTTATTTAAACTTCAGAAAACTTTGGAAAAATAATTGTAGTTAACTACATTTAAATTAATTAAACTCTAATTCAGCTGCAGAATTTCCTCTTTTGTTTAAAATAAATATATCATCTTAATTTACAATAACATTGAACATAAAGCTAATTTTACTAATTTCAAAGTGTAATAAGTGTTTTTAATTTCCCTTTACTTTACTATAGGGAGATCCCCAACCCAAATATGAAGCTCCCTATGGTAAATAAAAAATAGTAAAAATAATGTTTATGTCAAATATTAATGTAAATCAATTTTATATACTTATCTTAAATGTAAAACAATATGAATGCTACAGTACTATGAAATAAATATTTTTCTGACGTTTAAATTTTAAAAAAATACATTTTGTGTGCATCATAGTTCCATATCAGCCCTGCTAAATCTGTCCCAGGCGCCTATTCAAAGACATACAGGTAATCTAAAAATAAGTGTAATACATTTATAAACAATCTAGCTACTTACCTAACTAAAATACAAACTCCATATCATCATAGATAGTAACATTTCATTAGTAGTAAAACATTTATATTCAATTGGTATAGGTGACAAATATATGCCCCAGTAAGCCTCCAAATTAAAGGCTCAAGTATGGAGCATATGTTTAAAAACTGGACAAAATGTTGCCACGTAACCTCATTTTTGTTGATATTTTCACCTTTTGTATAGCACACCAAAATGCTTACAGATTTTACTTAATTTTGTTTTTTGGTATAAACATACTCATATTTTTTTACGAAACCAAAATAAACTCACCAATATGAATTAGGTATGTTGTAAATAGCAACAGACTGATTCATGGCCATCACATTGAGGTTGCATTGCTGTGCTAAGAAGACCACATATCAATCAATCAATCAATCAATCACAGTATTTATAGAGCGCACTACGTACCCATTAGGGTTTCAAGGCGCTGGGGGGGGGCGGGCTGCTGCTACTGGTCGAAGAGCCAGGTCTTGAGGAGTCTCCTGAAGGTGAGAAGGTCCTGGGTCTGTCGCAGGGCGGTCGGGAGGGGGTTCCAGGTCTTGGCGGCGAGATAGGAGAAGGATCTGCCGCCGGAGATCTTGCGTTGGAAGCGGGGAACGATGGCGAGGGTGAGGTTGGCGGAGCGGAGTTGGCGGGAGGGGATGTAGAAGTTGAGTCTGTTGTTCAGGTAGACAGGTCCGGCGTTGTGGAGCGACTTGTGTGCGTGGGTGAGGAGTTTGAAGGTGATCCTCTTGTCCACGGGGAGCCAGTGGAGGTCTTTCAGGTGGTGGGAGGTCTGGCATCGGCGGGGTACGTTTAGGACCAGTCGGGCGGAGGCGTTTTGGATGCGTCGGATGTCTTTTGCTGGGATGCCTGTGTAGAGTGCGTTGCCGTAGTCCAGTCTACTGCTGACGAGGGCCTGGGTCACCGTTTTTATGGTTTCCGTCGGGATCCATTTGTAGATTCTACGGAGCATGCGGAGGGTGTTGTAGCAGGAGGAGGAGACTGCGTTGACCTGCTTGGACATGGTGAGGGCGGAGTCGAGGACGAAGCCCAGGTTGCGTGTGTGGTTGGTTGGTGTTGGAGGGGGTCCCAGCGCAGTGGGCCACCAGGAGTCGTCCCAGGCCGAGGGGGTGCGTCCGAGGATGAGGACCTCCGTTTTGTCAAGAGTTCAACTTCAGGTGGCTTTTTCTCATCCATTCAGCGATGGACTTCATTCCCTCGTGGAGGTTGGCTTTGGCGGTGTGTGGTTCTTTGGTGAGGGAGAGGATGAGCTGGGTGTCGTTGGCGTAGGAGAGAATGTTGAGGTTGTGCTGATGGGCCAGTTGTGCGAGGGGGGCCATGTAGACGTTGAACAGCGTCGGGCTGAGGGATGAGCCTTGGGGTACGCCGCAGATGATGTTGGTGGCTTCGGAGCGGAAGGGAGGGAGTCGGACTCTCTGGGTTCTGCCGGAGAGGAAAGAGGAGATCCAGTTGAGGGCTTTCTCTTGTATTCCGGCTTCGTGGAGGCGTGTTAGTAGGGTGTGGTGGCATGTGTGGTGGCTGTGGTTGCGTCTGAAACCGGATTGGGAGGGGTCCAGGATGGAATTGTCCTCGAGGTGGTGGGTGAGTTGGGCTTTGACGATCTTCTCGATGACCTTCGCCGTGAAGGGCAGGAGGGTGATCGCGCGGAAGTTTTTGAGGTCGTTGGGGTCTGCCTTGGGTTTCTTGAGGAGGGCGTGGATTTTGGCGTGCTTCCAGCTTTCCGGGAAGGTTGCGGTTTCGAATGATAGGTTGATGATCTTTCGAAGTTGGGGGGCGATGGTGGAGTCGGCCTTGTTGTAGACGTGGTGGGGGCATGGGTCTGAAGGGGATCCTGAGTGGATGGAGTTCATGATCTTGCAAGTTTCCGAGTCATCTACGTGGGTCCAGGCGGTCAGGCGGTTGTTGTAGGTGGAGCTGTTGGAGGTGGGATCTGGCGGAGGCGTGGTGTTGAGGCTGTCGTGGATGTCGGCGATCTTCTGATAGAAGAAGGTGGACAGGGCGTCGCAGAGTTCTTGGGAGGGTGGGATGTCGTTGGCGTTGGCGGTGGGGTTGGATAGCTCTTTCACGATGCAGAAATGTTCTTTGCTGTCGTGTGCGTTGTTGTTCAGGCGTTCTGTGAAGTGGGAACGTTTGGCGAGTCGGATTAGTTGGTGGTGCTTGCGGGAGGCTTCCTTGTGGGCTGCCAGGCTGTCTGGTGAGCGTTCGAGGAGCCATTTCTTTTTTAGTTTCTGGCAGGTGCGTTTGGAGGTGATGAGTTCGTCTGTGAACCAGGCGGCTTTTTTCTTTTCTTGGTTGTCGGTGGACCTCTTCAGTGGTGCAAGGGTGTTGGCGCAGTCGTTGATCCACCGTCATAGGTTGATGGCGGCGGTGTCTGGGTCGGTGGGGTCGGTAGGCGGGTTCTGGGCGAGGGCGCTGGTCACTTGGTCTTTGGTGACTTTGCTCCAGCGGCGGTGAGGTGGTAGTTGGGTACGGTGGTGTTCGGTGTGCTTCTTGAATGTGAAGTGGACACAGTGGTGGTCGGTCCAGTGGAGTTCAGTGGTGTGGCTGAAGGTGACGTGGTTGCTTGCGGAGAAGATTGAATCGAGCGTGTGGCCGGCGATGTGGGTGGGTGTGTTGACCAGTTGTCTGAGGCCGAGGTTGGAGAGGTTGTCGATCAGCGATGTGGTGTTGGCGTTGTTGTTGTTGTCAAGGTGAAAATTGAGGTCTCCAAGGAGGATGTAGTCCGTAAAGGCGAGGGCGTGGGTGCTCGTGAGGTCGGCGATAGAGTCGTTGAAGGGAGCTCGTGGTCCTGGGGGTCGGTAGATGAGCGTTCCCCTGAGGGTGGTGTTGGGTCAGTGTGGATCCGGAAGTGCAGGTGTTCGGCGGTCTTGAGGGTGTCGTCCGTGTGGGTGTGGATTTTGAGGGTGGATTTGTGGGCGATGGCTATTCCTCCTCCGATTCCGTTGGGGCGATCTCTTCTGGTGATCTTGTAGCCGTCCGGGATGGCTATGGCGATGTCAGGTGCTGAGGAGTTGTTCCACCAGGTTTCGGTCAGGAAGGCTACATCTGGGGCGGTGGTGTCGAGTAGGTCCCAGCGCTCGATGGCGTGCTTTCGTGCGGAGCGTGTGTTGAAATGCTTCTTGAGTCTCTTTCCCTTCAAGTATAAGGTTTCAAGAAGTGGACCAAGTGCAAAATTAAAGTTGGCATGTTTGTCTAGTGACTAGTCACCTAACACTATTTTCACTGTCAGGACTGTAGCTGGATCCTAGAAAATGTCAAATTACAGATTACAAACTTTAATCTGTAGCTTTTGACAAGAAACAGCTACAAAAGTCATTCAAAGACTATTTCTAATAAATGTACAGGTGTGAAGACTCTGCAGTGGTAAACATAATACTCATAAACACCTTTGTGAATATCAAAGAATCGTAAATCGTACTAATTTAGTGACTTTGGGGTTCACCATGATAAGTTAGTGTTACTATTCCTTGAGCTTGGCAGCCACCAACAACAATTAAAAATCCACTTTCTTCCACTGAGTAAAACATGAATATATGGAATGATGACACTTTTATTAAACACATCCTGTATAAAGCATTTTTAAATATGAACATCACTTTTTACAGAAACACATGTATTATCTCAAAAACACTGGCGATGACATTACATTCTAAATGTTGGTAATAATTGTGTTCTTTAGAAACATTTTCTTAAAGAAACATTTGATACAAAATAAAATGGTAATCATTTTTATAAATAACATGCATTTAAAAAAAATATTTACACTTATCAATCCTATTTGGATTACTGAAACTGGAGATCTCCAAATAATCAAATATTGAGAATCCACCTGCAAATATAAAACATCTTTTTTGTTACATTGGTAAACAAAATTGTCAATATCACTTTACAGGATTTCAATTAATATATCATTAATTTAAAGCGAATTATTTTAAATAAAACATATGTGCCACCTTGGAAGAAACACAATTAGTACAGGCAACATAGAAACTATTCTTATGACTTACCTGCTGTTCCCCCAGTTTCAATTCCGAGATAGTGAAAGAGGCCTCCTTCCCCTAACATTACATGAGCCCATCTGTGCTGCACTTACTGAATGCTTTTCAAGTCATTAGCAACATCTTTCCTCCTTCTCACAGACACAATGCTCCCAAAACGACCCCAACTAGCACCCAAAAATTATACGCTTCAAAACTGTACCGATCACAAACAAACAAACAAACACAAAGCTGACTAATACAACACAAACTTTACAAAACTCATAAAATTCCAATCACACAAAACAAATGCTCCAAAACCTTTTGAACTAAAAAAAACACAGCAATCCATCAAACCCATCTATGCTCTCCTAAACTTCAACCTTCTAAAGAAGTAGTGACCGTATCCTTTGCATCTTTTTTCAGTGTGTGATGACATTTTGCAACATATTATTTGACTTTTTCTACACAAAGCTATGCAAAATGTAGATTCATGAGAATGCATGCTAAAAATACATATCTTCATGTAAATGCGAGGTTACATCACACAAAATAGCATCACCGACCCAGAATGTATCTTTCATATTTTTTACTTCATAGAAATTAACAATTTAATCCAATATGTATGTGTAACCTTAAAAATAATGAATTGACAAATATTACATTTTAAATTCTTACAAACATACTTGAAAAATATTTTAGCATAAAGTACCCTTCAAAATAAAAATGTCATATTAATGTCATCGTATGTAATGTTAATTATACGATATTTATGATATTTCTGTATAAGTGTGGTAATAAAGTCTAATGCTAGGTTAAGTTAGGTGATGTTGTATCAACCATTACAAAGTACATATAAGCAAACTGAATTCCTGATGTTAATTTTGAAATGTTACATGCTGTTTCAAGTTTATTCGTAAATATTTGTTTAGCATTATAACCGGGATTCAAGGTTCAGACTTCCAACGTTAAGGGTGTATTTCCTGTGTTATAAGAGTATAATATAATTATATATTTTGTTGCCCAACTAAGAGAACATTTGTTGATCAGCTGCGGACAGTAAATGTCATGCTGTGCAAGTGCTATGTTGATCATGGTGAATCAGAGAACAAGGACATACTTATATAATGTTTAGATGTAAAGTAGGTAATTTTGTTCCTTACCTATGCTGTATACTGTACACATTAAACAGGAAATTAAAGAGGCCTCAATAAAGCAGCAGTATACAATACTCATTGGTCACGTCGTTCGACAATGAGGTATGGTATGCAAAATAAATGGAAATAAAATTATGCTACCTTTGGCCCACTATTAGATTTACAAATATTCACTAGTCAGTGACAACAGACATGGCATAACCCTCCTGCAGTCTGTTGAGTTTGTGCCTCTACTGTTTATTACTGTGAATATTACCAACAAGCAAATACAAATTCTGATTTAGAGAATGTCAGAGCAGGTAGTCAACATAACTCTGAAAATGGACATCTTCAATGCAAAAAGTAGGGCCTCATTTTGAGTTTGCAGACGGAAAAGCCCTTCCACCAAATTCCTGACAGGGTGGCTGCCACCGTAGTGGCTAACACCCCGCCGGACCTAGTATGTGTTTCTCGATAGGCTGGCGGGCGTAAACCAAGGTTTCCGCCCATCCACCTAGCGGGAATTAGGCAGCAGCATTGTCTCTGGCTTGAAATCGAGCCGGCGGCAATGCTGTAGTCTGCAGGGTGCACAAGCACACTCGCAATGTTCATTGTCTGCAAAGCAGATAGTGAACATTGCGAGGGTGCTAGGCAGGGGGACTCCTGTACTGCCCATGCCAAATACATGAGCAGTGCAGGGGCCCCCTGTGGCCCTCAGCACCTGTTCTCCACCAGCCTTTTCATGGTGGTGAAACCGCCATGAAAAGGCAGGTGGAGAACGAGGTTGCAACCCACGACCTCCACCTGCCGTCAACCTGTCACGATCACCGAACCCGGCGGAGACAGCAGGATCCTGGCAGTCTGACTGCCATGGTCTTTATGTTGCGGTTGCACCGCCACAGCAGTGTCTGTCCTGACCACCACCACCAGCCTCTTAATGAAGCTCATAATTTTAAAGCACTTTTCTATATTAATTAGTTTGTCTTTAGTAAACTGAGATTCGAAGCATGCTGGCATGTCCACATAGAAAATTCAAATATGATATTTTCATACATTTCCTAATCTTATCTCAATCAATCACCATAAAACCCTATCTGATTTTGAAACAAATGTTAATTACATTTTTTAAGAATGGTGTAGGCCTCAATGAGGAACCCAGCGTGAATGCACACAAGATGTTTTTCCACTTCCAGAGAAATGGTAGAGCACAATGCATTAGATTCATTTTATATAGAATATTTGAAGCTATGTAAGGCAATTTTCAGCAAATTTAGGAAAGATATACATACTTGAACAACAACAACAATACTCTTTAGTAAAAATAAGCACTGATTTTAATGACTGTAGAAATAATGTTCATTTTTAACTTTTTATACTTTATTAAATTTATATATTCATTAAAATGAAAAATAAACTCAATAACTCAAATTCAAATCCAAATGCCAAACAAAACAAAAGAAATGTTACCATATAATCATACAAATTACATTATGCAACAACAAAGCTTAATATAAACAATATCTTGATAAAATAAACACAGTAACACCAATTCAGGACTCCTGATGGTAAAAAGATGACATGATGACAAATTCAAGACTAAGGTCTTGAATTTGTCCAATAACGCTGTGCAATAATAGCTCACTAATGTGTATTTTGTGACTTGGGGTGCATAATATGTGTGCCATTAGCTTCACACTGATAAATCTTCATGCTTCTTGCTTGGTTTTGTAGAAGAAGACAAAGGGGCTGATTACGAGTTTAGTTGTCGGAAAAACCCGACTGCCAAAGTCCCAATGAGCAGACCGCCACTGTGCTGGCGGTCTCCCCACTGGCCCCAATACGAGTTTTCCACTGGGCTGACCGTCGGAAACTAAGTTTTCCGCTGGTCAGCTGGAAACCTTGAGAATAGAAGGTGGATAGCTCACTCACATCACACAGAGACGCATGAAACTACTCCCATATCCACTCATGTCAGTATATGGTGAAGTGAGCTATGATTTGCATACTCCACGAGTAACTGGATGTGTTCCACTATGCAGCCCATTGCCTGCACATGTGTCCAAAATCCACGTCACCTTGCTGCACACCAGCACTCAGCACATCCATTTGATATATGGGTGCATGCATGCCCTAAATCTCATTTGCACAGGGATCTTGGAACGGCAATGGCTAATGCTGTTCATTGTGTGAGCCTCTTTGCATAACATCCTGTAGACTATCAGGGCCATTGCTATCTGAAGCTAAATTGAGTATTGGCATGTCGTATGACAATATTGTATGGACATCCCTCTGGTCTAACACACATTTCTAGATCTTTGAAGATAATGGGATGGCAATGTTGCTACATACAAAATAGAGTATGGGGCATCACATCACATTGGTGGGCAATTCAACTGTAATTTCAAGTGTGGTACCACTGCCCTGCTAATCGTAGGGCCCTATTCACATGGCCCTCAGGCCTGGAAGCCATCAGTAAATGATAAGGCTGCATGGTAAAAAAAAAACGAACACACGTGCTTTATCCATCCCCAAACCACAACATTTTTATTTCATGTACAGATGTGTGTGACATATACAGGTGTATGATAGTCCATATGTCATAGCTATGTGCAGCGTCACATACATAATGCCTCATCTACATGAGACAGGATCCACTGAAGTATCTAAATAGGATTGCTAACACTAAGGGACATTCCCCAGGGAGGCACATGTTGACATATGCCCTGGCAGCAGCCCATGTACTGAAAATGTGCACACTTTCTCAGGCTACCCACAGCACATCTGGTGACATGTGCACTGTGGTGTTAACAGGAAAGTGTCTGACAGGTATTCTAGGGACACTGCTCAGTGTGGCGCATGACAGCTCAGTATTACCAATCCTTTGTGTCATGCTTTGGCACTAAAATGGGGTGTGACTGCATTTGAGTCCTGACATATATCAACCACTGACACAATGGGCCACAGTTACCAGCCCAAGTGTCACCCTGCACCATCAGAGAAACATATCTGGTGAGTTTATGTGGCACAGTGTGCCAAGCCATGGCACAATGTGGAGGGGTGTGCTCTGGAAGCCCCCTCCACAATGTAGCAGGTCCTATTTAGGGCATGATTAAGACTCTGCTGGCTTTTGTGTGGATGTGTTTGTGAGGAGTACTCGCCCACAGCTACAGGTTATGGCCCATATTTATACTTTTTGATGCAAAACTGCGCTAACGCAGTTTTGCATAAAAAAAATTAGCGCCGGCTAACGCCATTCTGAAGCGCCATGCGGGCGCCGTATTTAATCAATGATGTTAGCCGGCGCTGCCTGGTGTGCGTGGAAAAAAACGACGTACACCAGGCAGCGCCGGCGTAGGGGGATATGGAGCTTGGGCTTAGCAAAGACAGGAGTCATGCCCCCTTGCCCAATGGCCATGCCCAGGGGACTTCTGTCCCCTGGGCATGGTCATTGGGCATAGTGGCATGTAGGGGGGCACAAATCAGGCCCCCCTATGCCACAATTTTTTTTTTTTTAAAACACTTACCTGAACTTACCTTAATGTCCCTGGGATGGGTCCCTCCAGCCTTGGGTGTCCTCCTGGGGTGGGCAAGGGTGACAGGGGGTGTCCCTGGGGGCATGGGAGGGCACCTATGGGCTCCTTCCGAGCCCACAGGTCCCTTAACGTCTGCCTTTTACAGGCGCTAAAAAACGGCGCAAAAGCGGGCGTACGTCATTTTTTTTGACCCGCCCACTCCCGGGCGTGAATTTTGCCCGGGAGTGTAAATACGGCGCACATGCCGCAGAGTCAATTTTTTAGACGGGAACGCCTACCTTGCATATAATTAACGCAAAGTAGGTGTCCACGCTAAAAAATGACGCTAACTCCATGGACTTTGGCGCTAGACGCGTCTAACGCCAAAGTATAAATATGGAGTTAGTTTTGCATCGGAATTGCGTAAAAAAAAACGACGCAATTCCGGCGCAAACGGAGTATAAATATGCCCCTATATCTTTTGTCAGCTGCACAGTGAGTAGGAGCGGATTGGGGGAATGGTCATTACAGCTAATGGCCCCACATACATATACAAGTCATTCTGTGTCCCGATTTGTTCAGACATATTGCTGACAGTATGAGATGCGCTATGACATTGATTGGCATCCATGCAAGATGATCACTGATGTGCTGTACACTGTGTTACACATACAGGTGTACTGTCCTCTGTGATGCACTTAGGGGCATATTTATACTCTGCACCGGATTTGCGTCATTTCTTTTTCGCAAATCCGGCGCAAACATAACTCCATATTTATATTTTGGTGCTAGACATGTCTAGTACCATAATATTGGAGTTAAAGTCATTTTTGGCCTGCAGAAAACTACCTTGCGTCAATGAGATGCAAGGTAGGCGTTCCTGGGCAAAAAATAACTCAAAGGACCAAGCGCCTTATTTATCCTCCTGTGCAAAAATCACGCATGGGAGGAGGAGGGCCTTAAATAATGGCACTAATCCTGCTTAGCGCCATTATTTAAGCCCTGGGTATGGGCAGGCATTAGGGGAGCTGCGGGCCTTTTTCCATGGTCAGGGACCATGGAAACAGCCCACAGGTGCCCTTCCCTGCTCCCAGGGACACCCCCACCCACCCGCACCCACACCTGGAGGACAAGTAAGAATGGGGGGGCCCATCCCAGGTAAGTCCAGGTAAGTATTTTTCTTTTTTTTCAAAGTGCCATGGGGGGCCTAACTTGGGCCCCCCTACAGGGCACTGTGCCCAGTGGCCATAACCAGGGGACCTAAGTCCCCGGGGCATGGCCATTGGGCTGGGAGGCATGACTCCTGTCTTTACAAAGACATGAGTCATGTCCAGTGGGGTTGTGCATCAAAAAAATGACGCTAAGCAGGCTAGAGTCATTTTTTATACTCTAGCCATTCTTTCTCACACAACCTCCAGTTTTCCCTACGCCTCCCCTACCCAGTTAGCGTCATGTATTTTGACGCTAACTGGGCCTTAGCGCAAGCTTGAGCCATTCCTTAAATATGGCGACCGGCTGGCGTCCTGGAATGGTGCTAGCTGGCACTATACTTTTTGACGCAAACCTGCACTAACGCAGGTTTGCGTCAAAAAGTATAAATATGGGCCTTACTATTTGTCGTACATGTGAGTGCATATGATGTGGATTTTGTGAGTTGTCACCAATCTTTCAGTCATTGACACTGATCCACTGTTGCAGTTTATGGCTACTTTTTACAGACATTGCCATACAGTTGTGCCCCAATGCATCACACAATGGTTCATATCTATCTGTTTTCCATTTGTAACAACAGTTAATTGGCGGATATGAGTGTTTTCAGTTCAAAATGTTTGTTTGACAGGCAATGCAAACATTATTAACCACAATTTTCAGAGATCAGTGCATTATGTCCTGTACTTTGAGTAGGATGACAGTGTTCACACGTGATTGATGACTGTTGTTACCTACTTATAGTTTTGTGGATGTGTGTGTTTAGTTTTTTTAGTCGGACTGTGACAAACTCTCCAAAACATACGTTAGATGAAATCATTTATTTACGTGTTTGGCAATGTCATGCCTTCGGGATACTTCATAAATAGTAAAGAACGTAACTTCTTACATAAAACCTGTTCGGAAATCAACTTAACTGTCATTTGGGAAGAAATAAATTGTGACAGCTTCTACAGTATTCACTGTTGTTTATGACAGTGTGAATGTGTCACCCACTGGAAAAGGCACGCAGCAAGAGTGTGATGAACGCTATATTCTATACATTCTATAGTTAGGGCCACAAACTTCAATATTATTGTAAAAATGTAACATTCCTGGAAATATGTTGTGTTTTACCAAAAGGAAGAAGTTCAGCCCTGTGAGGGTACAGGAATACCTTAAATAACAGTTTGTTGAATCCTTCACACCCTGCTAACATAGGATATAAATGATTTATTCTGTATGTTTTGCTGAATTTTTGAGTAATTCATGGCATTACAAAATCTCTCTATTTTAAACCTTTCGAACCACGTCTTAACCTATGAATAGAATACTTATATTTTTAACAATACTAGTGGCGGTCATGCTTCAGAACAATTGTTAACAATGGACAGAGCATAAACAGGGACAATCGTTCAACTAACCAGTCAGTGAAGCTTGTTACATTAGTCTTTTTGTTATTACATTGCACCACTCATATCTGTACACTGCTACTCAACTGCTTGCTGCCCGTAACTTGCTTGTGTACCTGTGGCCTGCTATCTTAAAAATGCACTTTTTCATAAAATAAAAGAAAAAAACAAAGATGACCACCACATATCTGATGCACAGGTAGCCATTTTTAATGTTTTATTTTTCCGTTTTGGAAATGCCAAGCAAAAAAGCATTGGCAAAACAAAAAACTCAGAGTTCATTTTTAGAAGGTGAGACCTAATGGCTTTACCAATGCTTGATTCACTAAAGATTTCAGCTATGCCAGCTAGGAAATCATCAGTTTTTTTTTTAGCCCAAAATAGGTATAATTCATGTTCTGAACAAAGTATGTATTTGAGTTCAGAGAACTTAGGACTCCTTCCACAATGTCAGTCAATGTCTCCATCAACCTCTTGACTTACAATGTGCTCCTGTGGCTTCATCTCTCACATGTCACTTCCAGTTGTGGCTTGCTTCGCTCAAAAGGAGTGGGTGCACTGCACGGGGGCTGGGGGGAATGGTGGGGGTGGGAGTGGGTCTAAAAATTAATTTAAAAAATAAAATAAAAACGTACCTCGCTCCTCTCTGCGCTGCTTCCCTCCCAGGCACAGGCTCCCAACTCAAAGCAGCATCAAGATTGGCTGGGAGCGCCCAGCCAGGGCGCTCTGAGGCAGACTGGGAGCCTGTGCCGGGCTGGAGAGAGCCTACTGCGCATGTGAATTTTGCTGGTCCGAGATGGCCAGCCAAACATACATGTGCACTGAGGGGAGCGCACAGTGCACGCCCCTCACTGCTCATAACCCCCATAGCCCTGCCCCTTTCACAATGAAGGGATAATAAACATAATTTATTATCCTTTCACTGTGAAAGGGTTTGCATCTTCTGCTGCTGGTTGGGGGGGGGGGGTGACGCTCCTCCGTCCTAATGAGGAGCCGCCCCTGATCACTTCAGGACCATTGTCATTCACAAGAGTACAGGGATTAGTTCTTCTTAGTTAAAAAGCTGGTTAAGTTAAGTAAATGATTTACTATTCAGAGGGGCAAGATGTGTCAAAGATGGCATTGTTATTCATTACATCATAAGATTGTCATGATCTGAAACAGAAAAAAACAATAAATTTAAATTATCATTATACTATTACGAATTTTTAAGAGTAATTTACAATGAGTCAGAACCTGCAATATTTCGTTTCATAAGTATATATATTTTTAAATCGACAATGTATAATTAACTACACATAAATATTGTTCCTGTGTTAGAATCTTTTCAGTCAAATGATTTTTCGATTGAACATTTATTTTAAATAACTCAATTTGTGTCTGATTGTTTCACTGCTGCATGATATTCTTCAGTGCAACAGTGCTTTTCAAAATAAAACATAGATACTAGAATATTATGTATATCTCTAGTTTAAATAATTCCTTTGGCACAACACAGCACATCATAGATCAATTATAGAAAAAAATGAAGCACAAAAAACAAAAATAGAATGCTTTATATAAGATATGTGTTTCAAAATATAAACTTTTGGCTGTGGAAATGATTCTTCCTATTCAAAATTGTGCCTTTAATATGTATCCTATTTAAGATGTATCTATTAGAATGTAAGCTATCACACAGATTTTTATCAAGTAACAATTTCTTGCTACACATGTCTGAATCATACGTGGAGCAACATAATGCCTGTATACCATGTGTATGATATAATATTATATGAAAATGTATGGTAAGATGCAAAGGAACACTCAAGGCTAAAACATACACCAGGCCCATCATGCAAAGTAAAACAAAGTAGGCTATATTTTAGGTTGGATTTCATTGTGAACCTATCTCAATTCATGGATTAAGTTACATGTGTAACTTCCAATTTTTATATAGGTGACAAACACTTAAGAATTCTTTATAATGATTTACATTTCAATTCCTTTGAGACAAAGCAGACAATGAATCATTTATTGCTACAGCCTAATAAATACAGAAAATACTATCAGTGGCGGCTGGTAATGTTTGGAGGGAGGGGGGCGGGAGGGAAGCACACTCACCCTCATTCATTCACACACGCATGCACATCCATTCACAACACTCATCAACATTCAAACGTACACACATGCACCAAACATTCATTTAAAAAACACACAAACACACATACACACACTTACCTTCAGCTCTCCCTCAGAGGTCCCAAAAGGGTTGGGACTGCTGCCTCCCCTCCAGTGAGGGAAGGCAGCAGTCACAACTTCGTCACAGAGTGGGATGGGGTCAGTGAGACTTTTGACCCCCCCCCAATTCTGCGACAGTGTGTCACTGATTGACACTCACCCTGGACGCTTCAGGGCTTAAACCTGAAGCACCCAAGTCGAAGTCAATGGGTAACGCTTCCCCTCATCACCGAGGGGGAGGGCCTCAAAGCACCTTTGCTAAGCTGAGGAGGTCACGCCCATAGGAGGCGTGACCTCTTCAGCCCAGCAAAGTTCAGCTGTGGCAGGTCAGGAGTCTGCGCAAATCGTGCATGTCTCGCTCCTGGCTGCCTGAGCTGAACATGAAGAGTGTCAGGCTGACTTTAGCTCAGCCTGACAGGCACTCTTCGTGAGGGGCAAAAGGTAGGGGGGACGGGGGGGGGGACCTTCTGCCCTAAAGGATGGGCCGTGGCTGAATATCATTCATCACAAAATTGTTTTTTCAAAAAAAAATTTTTTTTAAATGGAGCATAATGTAAGAAACGCTCAATAAATGTGTTTATTCTACATGCCTAATTAATTCAAAGTTTCTTAGGACGTAACCCCACACATTGATAACAAGGTTGACATGGCCACATATACAATAAACATTTAGATGTGTTGAAATACAGATAAAAATATACATTTCAACACTTTTAGAATGCAGTGTTATCTTGACATGTAGATAAGCCCTCAATATTAGGACCATCAGTGTCCTCAGCGCCAGAAACCATCAAGTCCTATGAGTGCTGCCGTTTGCTCCTTCATTGCTTTCAATTCCTCATGGATATCTGCACCCTCTACTGGTTCGCGTTGCAGCCTTCACATTCCTTGCACGTATTTTCCTTGGTCCTGCACATGAAATAAGGCCACTTTTTGTTGCAATCTACAACAGTTCTGTGTTTTGCTTTTACTACATTTATTTACTCAACTACACCTTTCCATAAAGCTTCCTTCTTGGTTAATGGTGTAAAACTGACTTTTATTTTTCTGCTGTCCTCCTGGACAATCCATCCTTGATGACTACCCTCCTAGATGGTATCATCTTCCTATCTTGCCGTGTTCCAAAAGCTGAAATAATGTGTGTGATTTGTGTCTTCTATTTTAAAGTGAAAAGCAATGCAAAGACATCTTGAGCGATGCAACACTGCCTTGTGGCGCACAAGTAATATGTTTGTCACGCAAAGACAAGCTGTATTACCTCAGATTGTGCTATGACTCAGACCTTTGCATCCTAATGTGTTGCACAGTAAATATGGTGCTTCCCTTGTCAAAAAAGTTACGTAATGCAGCACAATGTTTTCTAACACAATACTGTTCCCCTTTTTGTAAATCTTAAGCCTCGTATTTATTAGCTTTCATGATTGCATCTTAAATTTTTCTAATACTTTATCCTTTTTTGTGATTGCATCCTAAGTTTCAGCAATTTAGGGTTTATTATTACAAACGTTGAAATCTCAGTGAAAACATTTAACGCTTTTTCATTTCAAAACTTTTTATTGGAATGTAGTGCAATTAGAATGTGTCACGGTACATACAACCAAAAAAACAAAACTAATTAGTTAGAATTCATTCATGGCAACAGACAATGAATAATACATATGTAATTAATAGTTAAGAGAAGTAGACATAATATCAGTTAGGGCCAACACGTCTGGCTTGAATCTATATTAGTGGAGTAATTAAAAAAATCACATTTACGTCTATTGGCAAAAAAACATTATTAAAAGAAAGATATTCCTGTGCCGTAATATTAGACAGATGGCAATGGGGTTTTTTCTTGGCAAATAAAGAGAAAAGGAGAGAAGGATGGAGAATATAAGTAGGAAGAGAGACAGAGAAAGAATTCCAGTGGGACTGTGATGTGTGCATCAGTAGTTATATAGTTGGGGTAGGATCTGGCGCAGCTCATTGGCAGCTGTCAAGTTACAAGTTGGAATTGCAGAGAAGAGCGTTAAAAGGAACATTATGGAGGTTTGTTTTTCTGGAGGTAGATGTCACACAGGTTTCTAGACTAGAACAGAGATATGATTTCTGAGAACATGCATTGTCAGCACATCTGACGAAGCATTAGCCATGCCTACTATATATGAAAGAAGACATTTGAGGGGCTTCTCCATTTGGAAAGAATCAATTTAGTTCCTGGGGCTAACAGAAGGTCAACACATTGAAGGTCAGTAGAGGGAAGTACAGCTATATGTGGAAATGCATATATGCCCAGAAGGGCCATGGTATCATCAAAGATAATAGGGAGTTTGAGAATATTATGTATTGTATTCTGGATTTGGTGCTGTTAGAAATTGTGTTTCTGGTTGTCAGAGTATGCACCCTGTGCAAGCAGGAACCACAATTCTAATCAGATACACACTTTAAATTAACCTGTGCTCACCCTCTGGTAGCTTGGCAAAGAGCAGACAGGCTTAACTTGAGAGGCAATGTGTAAAGTATTTGTGCAACACACACACACACACTCTCTCTATCTCTCTCTCTCTCTCTCAAAGTACCATAAAAATATTCCACACAGGTTTCTAAAAATATAGAATATTTATCTTAGTGTAATGAGACCAAAACAACAAAAATCCAATTAGTAGAAGTTGGGACATTAATTTTTAAAGAAAAAGCTAAAAATAGTGCTTAAAAGTCACCAGCGGTCAAAGGTTACTTGAGGTTGTGAGGGACCAAAGTTCAGGCCGACCGCAATGGTGTGCACGATGAATACAGTTCCAGGTAAGTGCTGCTGACGTTTTACTTTCTCGGTTTGGTGTAAAGAGTCCGTCCCCGGGCGAGAAAAGCCACCGGGCATCACAGGCGGACTGGTTGGAGTCATAGCGGCGAGAGCAGCGATACTGCTGTGCGAAGAGACAAAATTGAGCCTGCTCGGACTGATCCTATGTGCGAGTGACGCAGTTCTGGTGTGAAAGGGCCCATTCGCGAACAGCCCAAAAGTTTGATTTGAAGAGCAGAAAGACTACTTCCAAGGGCCCAGGACTGGAGAGGTGCCTCTTGGGGGCTCAGGAGTTGCTTGAAGATGGATCCAGGAGCTGTAGCAGGTGAGTTGGAAGAAGTCTTTTGTGTCCCTGAGACTTGAGCAAACAGGAGGCAAGCCAGCAAGCCCTTGGAGTCACCCTGGGTTTAATTGAGATGGGTCCAGTCCTTGTCCTCAGCAGGGCAGAGATCAGCAGGCAGCAGTGACAGCTCAGCAAAGCAGTGACGTAGTTCCTCAGAACAGTCAGTCAAGCATAGTAGCAATCCTTGCAGCACAGCAGGCCTTTAGTCCAGCAGAGTTCTTCACTGGTCCAGTAGTGTACTGATTTGGTAGGGTCAGAGCTTCAGTTCTTATACCCAAATCTGCCTTCGAAATGGGGCTGACTTGAAAGAAGGGACTTTGGAGTGCACAGAGATCCTTTCTTCCTAGCCCTGGCTCCAGACAACCAGTAGGGGGTATTCAGCCCTTTGTGTGGGGTCAGGTACTTCCCTATTCAAGTGTGCATCAGCTCCCCTCCACCTTTCCTGCCCAGTAAGGCCCATCAAAATGAGGTGAGTGCTCACACCTCACTTTCCTGAGTTTGTGGCTGTCTAGAGAGAATGCACAAACTGTAGCTATCACCTATCCAAGACGTGTATTGGAGATAGGCTGCATGACACAAAGAGCAGTAAGAGCAGAGAAATGCCCACTTTCTAAAAGTGGCATTTCTAAATTAGTAATGTTAAATCCAACTTTACCATTAAAGAGGATTCATCATGACCATCCCAAAAATATGAAACATATTGGAGCTACTCCTTTCTGATCGTGAATTACAGCTTAAAAGTGTATTAGGGAATTTTCAATGCTGGCCTATGAGAGGAGTAGGCCTCACAGTAGTGGAAAATAACTTTGGGAGTTTTTCACCACCAGAACATGTAAAACTAAAAAGTAAATGTCTTTCCTTTTAGTTACATGGCACCTTGCTCTATTGGCTACTATGGCTTACCTTAGGGGTTACTTATATGCAGTAAAAGGGGAATTTAAGGCTTGGCAAGAGGTTTTAAATGCCAAGTTGAAGTGGCAGTGAAACAGCACACACAGGCTCTGAAGTGTCAGGCCTGAGACATGTTTAAGGGCTACTGACGTTGGTGGCACAATCAGTGCTGCAGGCACACTAGTAGAGTTTAATTTACAGACCCTGGGTATATGGTATATCACTTTACAATGTACTTACAAGTAAACTAAATATTCCAAACAGGTGTAAACAAATGTTACCATGTTTAGAGGAGAGAGCACATGCACTTTAGCACTAGTAAGCAGTGATAAGGTGCTCAGAGTCCTAAAGCCAACAAAAAGATACAGCAAAAAGTGGAGGATAAAATGCAACAAGTTTGGGAGTGATCCTGCAGAAAGGACCATTTCCAACAGGTGCCATAAATGGTGAATGTACTTACAATTGATAAACGTGGTGGTTTGATTGCCTCATGGTGTAGGTTGAGGAGGAAGTGGTGAGAGAGTGGTGGAAAGTGGGTGAAGGAGGAAGGTTTTTTTTCTTAGGTGGCACTCTGTGGGAAGAGGAGGACACTACACAAGAGGAGGATGGAAAACTAAACGATTCCAAATGGTATTGCTATTGGCTACAGGAAGGGTTGGCTGAGATGAATATTAGATTGATGTCCTTGAAGCTGGCTGGATGTTTAGCCCATCCATATGGCTTGAGTATCTAGGATACATATTTCCTCTCTTAACATCTGTGGGTTGAACGAGAACAGTAAAATGCAGAATGTTGCTGAAGATCTTATGGCTCTTCGCGTGGACATGTTTTGTCTGCAAGAGACTCATATACAAGGCTTGAGGAAAAATTGACTAGAGTCATTAGTCTTAAAGGTAGGGGCTTAAACAACTCAGGGCATGAACATCCATGGTGTTGCAATCTTATCCCGAAGAAGTGTCAAGGGGCTAAACCGAGTCTCTTCTGACAAGTTTGGTAGATGGGTGATTACTGAATGCCAACTTGCAGGGGTCACAGTGACACTTTGGGCCAGATCTAAGAAAGTGGTGCTGCACTCAGTGCAGCGCCACTTTTCTTGTGCCCCTTAGCGCTCCTAATGCCACCATGTGTGCACCATATCTAAGAAACGGCGCACCATGGCGGTAGTTAGAGAACAAGCATCAAAATATTTGATGCTAGTTCCAAGCTTTGCAGGATTAGCGTAGAAAATATTGACGCTAATCCTGCAAAGCCCATTGAGGCCCATTGAAAACAATGAGAGCCTGCTTTTAACTCCTGCTCTGAGTTGGCGTTAAAAGTGCCAAAAAAAATGACGTATAGAATCTTTTAGTTATTATGAATCTCCATACAGAGACAAGGACGTGAATGAGATCGAGAAGTTCCTTGGGTTTATCTCTTCACGGCAATAGCACTCCTGCTGGCAATCTGAACGATCACCATACACTGGTGATCACCCACCCCCAGTCGAGGCGTGGAAGGGAGCCCTGAACAAATGGGAGGTGACAGAGGAGGAAGCCTTGCGCAGAGAGGCAATATGGGGACGCCGCACCAGAATCCCATTGCTCAGCTTCAGATAATGGGAGGGGAATCCAACCACATTAGTATTTTGAGAGGGACTAGACAAGGGTGACCCTGTTCTCTGTTATTATTTGCCCTCTACATTGACCCTTTCATCAGAAGGCTGCTGGCTAATTCTGTTATTAAGCCTATGTGATTTCATAATAATAGCACCAACTTTGCGCATGCTGATGACAATTGTCACACCTGGCCCGGGGGTATCAATGTGGGAGACAGAGAAAGAAGCTTTAGTGTTTGGGAGAATGTCTGGATATTCCTTTAACCAAGTAGGACTTATATAGTGTCCAACAAGCATGTTCAGGTGGCACATGTCAATACTGTAAAGGAGGCAGCTTACCTGGGGTTTAACATTAAAGTGGATTTAGACCAATTAGTTGAATCCAATCTTTCATCTGTGTTGTCTAAAGCTAAAAGAGACTTACGGAGACTTACGTTGGGCGTTTAACATAATCAGAATGCTGTTTTACCTAAGGTGCTTTATTTGTTTACAGCAATCTCATTGGAATTTGGGAATCAGTGGTTTAAGATGATGGATGATATGGCCAGTAGTTTTATTTTGTTGTATTCTAAAGTAAGAAGATCCTTTAAATTCTTGATTCTTCCTAGAGAGAGAGGTGGCTGGACCATCTCCAACGTTAGACTATAATAATGGGCTGCTGTTTTACAATACATGAGGTCTCTGATTAGTGGGATTGACGGGAATCATGGTTCCAAATGGGGTTGGGAAAAATTAATTTTTACACCCCAATGTGGGGGAACCACCTGCTTCCCTTCTTGTCTCAAAACCCTTGTTGTCTTGGCCAGGAAGCCTGGGGGCTCCGGAGGTTAGGAGTTTTTTTATGACAGGGACATTATATTGTCTTCTGAAGAACAACAGCAGTCTATGGCTGGATAAGAGGGAGTCATAGATATTCTCAGATTCAGGATTTTCTCTTGAAGAAGGGTATGGGATCAAGTGGGCTGGGGAAACTGCTATTGTTGTAAACTGTGGGCAATAAGGCTAGCTGTACAACTAGTCATATTTATGAATGCTTGGGTCTATTATGTCAATTGTTCTCAAGCATGGTTTCTTTTCCTTTTTTTTGGACCAGATTGTTGAAAGGAATTTTGGTAGTTTTTTTCTGTATGTACCTTTGTATCCTCCTCCTGTGAAATGAACTAAGGGAAAACATTCTCAATAAAAATAATAGTAATTAAAAAACGTTTGCAATATTTCCTGGGGCAAGATTGCAATTCCAACAAAGATATGAATCAGAAAGCCCCAATCTATGTAGGTTTGTAGGGGTCCAATATTCTTTTTGTATAATCCATAATCTCATTTGTGAAAAGGCTGGTGTAATTTGCCCTTTAAATGGTCAATTCCAAATGTTTGGCAGTGCAGATGAGGAAATATCATCTCCATACTGTGATCTGTTAATCGTGGTCCATGTGTTAATAGTCTTCTTCGTCAATCATGGGCAGGAATCAGAGGAAATGATAAACCTTTAACCCAAAATGTCCTAGCTTAGCAAAGCTGCTTAAAAGAGGTGGATGAGAAGAAGGATGTGGAGAGCCCAAAATTCCTAATGCCAACTTTTTTTAAAAAGGTATAGTAATCCGAATAAGAAAGTTTGTATTTAATTTGCAGGTCAGCAAAAGAGAGCTGATTGGCTTGAGTACCATGATCTAAAATTAGAGTAAACCCTGTAATTGTCCATGCGTTCCAAAAAAAATCTCGACCATCCATTCTGATAGGTTTGTTGAACCATAGGGAAGCAAGATCAGGTTTAGGTAGTTTCATGTGTAGCTTTCCATCAATGGCACGTAGTGAGTCTGCTGCATCATGTATAATAGTGGACAAGTGTTCCAAGTGAAATCAGCTAATATTGTGAATGACGCTTAGAGGGGGGGAGGGTGATGATAATAGCCCTTTCTCCAGGAAGTGAAATAGATATGTTTAAGTTATTTGAGTAAAGCCACCGGGCACATTAGCTAGCAAAAAAAGCCAGATGATATATTTCGTAATCTGGCAATTTGACTCCTCCCTCCTTTTTTTCCATTCAGAGTTTTTTTTTTATTTTTATTCTAGACTTTTTTTTTCCCGGAGAAACTCAAATGTTTGCCTATAGATTTAAAAAGCCATGTGAAAATGTAAAGGGAAGCACTCTTATTGGGAAATTAATTATTGACGTTAGCATCATCTTGATTGTTTCAAATGTACCCCAACAATTATAAATTTAGGGGAGCATTGCATGAGTAGTTCCTTGACTTTTGAACTTGTTTTATTCTCATTTAATGTTAGAGTTTCTCTGAGATATCTTCTAAACAACACTCCAAGGTATTTTGAAGACTTACTTTGCCATTTCAGACCTGTATCATGGATGTACGAGGGCAAACGATGAATGTTTAAAGGGAAACCCTCCGTTTTTTCCTAACCTGACACATCTGTACAATCCAAAATCACTTTCAAAATGCATAGAATTGCAATATCAATATCTTCCATAAGAATCAAAACATCATTAGTGTTAGCCGCCACTTGTATCTCCGTAGAAAACATTCAGAGACTGTAGGCTATCTGATTAAAAAAAACTCAGAAGAAAGTTTTTTGTGATATAGAAAATAAATTTAGATGATTATAAAGACTTTGAGATGTGATCATCTGCCACATTGGAATGGCCAAAAGACAGCCCAAAATTTGTAAAAGGAAATCCTGTGTGTTGCGCTCTTGAGCACTCTTGTCAGAGATGAGAATTAGATATATAAAATCTTAACTTGTAATGCATTGCTTGCACCTTGGTCTGACCCAATCCAAAGCAATCAGGATGGCTTGGGCCGAGTCAGGTATGATCTTTAGAACCTGAGTCAAGTGGGGTAGAGGTCGAAAAGGTATACAGGAGCCTCAAGCTCCATTCTAGGCAGAACATCCCTCAGAGAAAGAGCCCTCCTGGGAACTATAGTGCATGAAAATGTTGATATTGCATGTTCTCAGTGGTGGTAAAAAGTCCAGACAGTGTTTTCTATATTGCTGGAAAACGCACTACGTTACCTCCTGATGTAACTGCTATTCATGATCTGCTAGGTGTTGGGCATCCACCCAGGTGCTTAGAGATCTCACCAGGTGGTTCATGGCCAGAGAAATGCCCTGGTGAGTCAACCACTTCCAGAGGCACAGAGCCTCCTAGCACATGACCCAAGACCCCATTTTACTCTGCTTGTTGCAGCACCACATGCCAATAGTGTTGTCTGTGAGAACCTGTACCAGCTTCCCTTTGATGGCTGGCAAAAGGTCTTCAATGTCAAGCAGAGCATCTGCAACTCCGGAAAATTGATGTGGAAGCAAAACTTTCTGCCTGAAATGAAAGTCCTCTGATCTCCTCCTCCCCGACGGCCTCCCTGATCATTAGTGATTCATCCATTACCATCATGAACTCAGGTCTATGTGGGGTAAGGAGAGCAATATGCTGCTGGACCAGTTGTGGCTGAGCAGTGGCCACTGCAGACCTTTTGCAGTCTCCTCTGAAACATGGATCAAATCAGATAGGTTGTACTGGTGCGGTGCCCACTGGGACTTCAGATCCAGCTACAAAGCCGACATGTGCCATCTGGCATTTTCAACGAGCAGGTTGCAGGTTTCCAGCAGCCCCAAGGAGTATGTGTTATTCTCATTGAGAAACCTAAAATGTCCTGGCCTCTCTGTTTCAGAGAAAAATCATTAAATTGCACCTTATCCAGAACGACTCTGATGAATGGGAGCATCTGCGAAGGAGTAAGGTGTAACTTAGGCATGTTGATACTAAACCCTAATGATGTTAGTAAGTTCACAGTTTGTGGGTAGTCTAAGACGACTTGGGGCGAGCCCAGCTCCAGCAGCCAGTTGTCGAGGTACAGGAAGACTCTAACCCCCAACCTCTGTAGAAGTGCTGAGACCACCGCAATCGCCTTTGTGAACACTCAAGTTGTAATGTGAGAACAAAAGGGGATACTGGAAGCTGGGGATTCTCTTGGCCCACTGTGAACCACATATGGTGCCAGAAGTCCTACAGGATGGGGATATGAAACATATCCTGCATGTCCAACGCTACCATCCAGTCTCCAAAATCCAAACCAGACAGAACCTGGGTATAAGCATTTTAATTTTGCCCTGTTGCTGGAAGGCACTGAGGTCGGAGATCTAAAATAGTATCCCATCCTCCTTGACACAATGAAGTAGCAGGAATAAACCTCTGTTCTTGCTTCCAAGGTCAGAACCCTCTATATGGCCCCTTTAGCCTAAAGGGCCTGACTTCCTGCTGAAAAGGGGACCCTGAAGGGGGTGGAAGGAGTTGCGGGTAGAAAGAAATGGGAGGCCATATCTCAGCTGGACAGTTTGAAGGACATTCTGTCGGACGTAATATCTTGCTTTCCCTTGGGCAAATGAGTCATCCTGTTGCCTACAGCCTGGCGGTGTGCAGAAAGGACACACTAAAGTGTTTTTTACGTTTTGGTTCTCTGAGGGGCAGGGGACTGAGCTGTCCGTTTTCTCTGATGTCCTGAGTGTTGCCTCTTGGAGCTGCAGTCTTGACCTCAAATGGGCTGGAAAGTTTACTTTGCTGACAGCAGGAGCTGACGTGGAAGGTCTGCCAAGCCCCTAATGTAACTCTCAAATGACTGAATTTGTTAAGGAAACTGGCTGTGTATAAAGACCCAAACAGCAAGCTGTGGCGCAGTTCCTCTTAAATCGTTTAAGAGCCGATTAACCTTCTCACTGAAGATGCAAGAGCCATCAAATGGCATGTCCATTGGGGTGATTGGTCATCTCCTGAGAAGCCCAGAGGCCTCATCTAAGCATGGCACTGAAGCACCACACTCTTGTCAGTTGACCCACCAAAGCAATTGGTTGTGTCCAGGCTAGATCAGATACCTTTTGCTGCATTTGGACATCCTGAGTGGCTTGGGCTAAAGACACGTCGGTCTCCTGGAACTTTTGGCAAGATCTGACCGACCATGTCCTACGGTACAAGGGTGTTGCAACCAAGGAGACACCTGGCAGTTACTGAAAGTAGGGCAAGACTGGGAGAAGAAAACAAACACATTTATGTTTGGATTCACAGTCACATAAGAGCTTGGTGGGAATGTGTAAGAGTTGACTTTACCGGTGGATGCCTAAACACACTAAGTTCTCTGGTGTTGGATGTTGTGTGAGAAATTCATGGTCACTTGGAGCTGGGCAGTGGCGATGAATGACCTGCCTGTTGACTGGAGGAACAGGATATGACTTGGCCCAACAACATATCTATAAGAGCCTCATTAAATATCAGGAGTGGGTTGGTAAGAACCGGGTCAGCTGGAAGTATCTCTGTTATAACATTGGGTTTAACCTCCATAGTGGTGAGCTGCAGGTCAAGGACTTGTGCCACCCTTACAATCACAACAGCAAAAAATGTGCTCTTCTCTGTAGAAGGACCAGAGGGAGATAAGCCCAGTGTCTGACAAGGTGTCTTAACCACTGGCATCTTGTAGCTCCCCATACCAACTGTCATCTTCATATTGTGAGATAAACATGTCCCCAACATCACCATAATTCTGGCTTTGAGTCAAAAAGTTGAAGTGTTGTATGTGTGCGGCCACACAGTAGAAGTACTGTCAGGGTTGTGCTTTGAGAGGTTCAGAGCACAGACTTGACTGAGGTCGAGACATGTTTGGATTGGAGTATGAGACCACTCACTACAGGGCATGGATCCTCCTCCAGCAGTGGCTATGTCTCAGGGTCTGGCACAGAGTGTGGCACCAGGACCAAAGTCATCATTGAAGCCAATGGGGAACCCGAAGCAGGTTTGAGAGGCATAGATAGCGCCAATGGAAAACCTACTTCCTTAAGTCTGACCAGAAGCCCTTGAGGATCCTTGGGGCCCAAAGGCACTCTGGAGGGTACCTGATGCATGCCAAAAATGTGCCTCCCCTAAATGCCTAACCTTGGTGCAGCATGACCAACAGACCTGGAAAATCAGAGTGCAATGGGACCAGACTCTAAATGGGCTCCTCGTGTACAGAGGCTTTCAGTAATTTTACCAGGGAGGGGGGCAGAAGGCCACACATACACACTCACATCCATGCATTCACACAACAGCGCACACAAATACCCATTCACAACACTCACTAACAAATACACATGCATTCATACATACACGCACACATGAAACATTAAAAACACATAAAACTTGCCCTCATTGTAGAGAGGGAAGCCTCAGAGGTCCCAGGATGTTTGGCCCAGCTGTCTTCCCTCATTGGCAGACCTAAGGTCAGCCAGTGAGGTAAGGCAGCAGTCCCTCACTCTTCTGAGAGTGGGGTGGGGTCAGGGAGACTGCTGACCCCCAACTTACTCTGTGACGAGGTGTCCCTGAGTGACACTCGGCCCTGGGGACTTAAAACTGAAGCGCACAGGTCCAAAGCAACCAGTGAAGCTCGTCATGGCCCTTTTGCCAGGCTGAGAAGGTCACGCCCACAGGGCTGTGAGATCCTCAGCCTGGTAAAGTTCAGATCAGGCAGCCTGCACATTTACCGCATGTCTAGCTCCTGGCTGCCTGACATGACCAAGAAAAGTGACCTTTATTCAGTGAGACACTCTTCTTGCCTGAAAAAAGGTGGGGGAATAGTCCTTCAACCCATATCGACGGGCTGCTGCTGCTCGTGTTCGGGAGTGAGACTGGGTGGCAGGTAGAGGCCCTGTCTCTTCCTCTGGAGATTGATGGTGGTAAGAAGGGGAGGATTCCTGCTTTGATTTCTATTGTTTCTTCTTTGATTTACTTAAAAATGTTTACTGTGAGGAAGATCTGCTGTGGGAGTGGGGCCTTCCTTTCAACTTCGACCGGTCACAGGGCAGTCCAGCGGTGCACTGTTCCAACCTCAAGCACCAAAGGCATAACTGGTGGGGCTCTGTCACAGACATCTGTTTTCAACAGTCCCTACAAGACTTAAAGAAGGATTAAACACTTTTAGGATGGGACATTTCCCTTGGACTCTACTAAAATATTTAGAGAAAAAGATTAGATAAATGTAGTCATAGACGAAAGGAGAAGAACTCCAGATATGTGTCTGAAATCACAGTAAAAGAAAATGATGTCACCATGCACGGGTGGCAACTATATGCTTCTCTCTTCGTTACTTCTGGAGCGGAACGTCAATGAAGCCAAGTCACTCGATGCCACCTACTAGTGTGCAGGAGTACTACTTTAAAGTTTTTCTGATATTGCCTGAAGCCTGGGGAATATTCACAAGGTAATGAATCTGCGGTTGAATGTATCCATCAGAAGAACTCTTCTTTCATAGATATGTTGAAGAAGCCATCCATTTTTTCTAGCAGATGAATGTAGGAGGCTGGACTGGCTTGTAGTGAGTACCAAGGGGTACTTGCACCTTGCACCAGGCCCAGTTATCCCTTATTAGTGTATAGGGTGTCTAGCAGCATAGGCTGATAGATAATAGTAGCTTAGCAGAGCAGCTTAGGCTGAACTAAGAGACGAGTGAAGCTCCTACAGTACCACTTAGTGTCATATGCACAATATCATAAGAAAACACAATACACAGTTATACTAAAAATAAAGGTACTTTATTTTTATGACAATATGCCAAAGTATCTCAGAGTGTACCCTCAGTGAGAGGATAGGAAATATACACAAGATATATATACACAATACCAAAATATGCAGTAATAGTCTCAGAAAACAGTGCAAACAATGTATAGTTACAATAGGATGCAATGGGGACACATAGGGATAGGGGCAACACAAACCATATACTCCAAAAGTGGAATGCGAACCACGAATGGACCCCAAACCTATGTGACCTTGTAGAGGGTCGCTGGGACTATTAGAAAATAGTGAGGGTTAGAAAAATAGCCCACCCCAAGACCCTGAAAAGTGAGTGCAAAGTGCACTAAAGTTCCCCAAAGGACAAAGAAGTCGTGATAGGGGAATAAGGCAGGAAAGACACAAACCAACAATGCAACAACGATGGATTTCCAGTCGAGGGTACCTGTGGAACAAGGGGACCAAGTCCAAAAGTCACAAGCAAGTCGGAGATGGGCAGATGCCCAGGAAATGCCAGCTGCGGGTGCAAAGAAGCTTCTACTGGACAGAAGAAGCTGAGGTTTCTGCAGGAACGAAAAGGGCTAGAGACTTCCCCTTTGGTGGACGGATCCCTCTCGCCGTGGAGAGTCGTGCAGAAGTGTTTTCCCGCCGAAAGACCGCCAACAAGCCTTGCTAGCTGCAAATCGTGCGGTAAGCGTTTTTGGATGCTGCTGTGGCCCAGGAAGGACCAGGATGTCGCAAATTGCGTCAGGAGAGAGAGGGGACGTCGAGCAAGACAAGGAGCCCTCTCAACAGCAGGTAGCACCCGGAGAAGTGCCAGAAACAGGCACTACGAGGATGCATGAAACGGTGCTCACCCGAAGTCGCACAAAGAAGTCCCACGTCGCCGGAGAACAACTTAGGAGGTCGTGCAATGCAGGTTAGAGTGCCGTGGACCCAGGCTGGACTGTGCACAAAGGATTTCCGCCGGAAGTGCACGGAGGCCGGAGTAGCTGCAAAAGTCGCGGTTCCCAGCAATGCAGTCTGGCGTGGGGAGGCAAGGACTTACCTCCACCAAACTTGGACTGAAGAGTCACTGGACTGTGGGAGTCACTTGGACAGAGTTGCTGGATTCGAGGGACCTCGCTCGTCGTGCTGAGAGGAGACCCAAGGGACCGGTAATGCAGCTTTTTGGTGCCTGCGGTTGCAGGGGGAAGATTCCGTCGACCCACGGGAGATTTCTTCGGAGCTTCTAGTGCAGAGAGGAGGCAGACTACCCCCACAGCATGCACCACCAGGAAAACAGTCGAGAAGGCAGCAGGATCAGCGTTACAGAGTTGCAGTAGTCGTCTTTGCTACTATGTTGCAGTTTTGCAGGCTTCCAGCGCGGTCAGCAGTCGATTCCTTGGCAGAAGGTGAAGAGAGAGATGCAGAGGAACTCGGATGAGCTCTTGCATTCGTTATCTAAAGTTTCCCCAGAGACAGAGACCCTAAATAGCCAGAAAAGAGGGTTTGGCTACCTAGGAGAGAGGATAGGCTAGCAACACCTAAGGGAGCCTATCACGAGGAGTCTCTGACGTCACCTGGTGGCACTGGCCACTCAGAGCAGTCCAGTGTGCCAGCAGCACCTCTGTTTCCAAGATGGCAGAGGTCTGGAGCACACTGGAGGAGCTCTGGACACCTCCCATGGGAGGTGCAGGTCAGGGGAGTGGTCACTCCCCTTTCCTTTGTCCAGTTTCACGCCAGAGCAGGGCTAAGGGGTCCCCTGAACCGGTGTAGACTGGCTTATGCAGAATTGGGCACATCTGTGCCCAAGAAAGCATTTCCAGAGGCTGGGGGAGGCTATTCCTCCCCTGCCTTCACACCATTTTCCAAAGGGAGAGGGTGTAACACCCTCTCTCAGAGGAAGTTCTTTGTTCTGCCATCCTGGGCCAGGCCTGGCTGGACCCCAGGAGGGCAGATGCCTGTCTGAGGGGTTGGCAGCAGCAGCAGCTGCAGTGAAACCCCAGGAAAGGCAGTTTGGCAGTACCAGGGTCTGTGCTACAGACCACTGGGATCATGGGATTGTGCCAACTATGCCAGGATGGCATAGAGGGGGCAATTCCATGATCATAGACATGTTACATGGCCATATTCGGAGTTACCATTGTGAAGCCACATATAGGTAGTGACCTATATGTAGGGCACGCGTGTAATGGTGTCCCCGCACTCACAAAGTCCGGGGAATTGGCCCTGAACAATGTGGGGGCACCTTGGCTAGTGCCAGGGTGCCCTCACACTAAGTAACTTTGCACCTAACCTTTACCAGGTAAAGGTTAGACATATAGGTGACTTATAAGTTACTTAAGTGCAGTGTAAAATGGCTGTGAAATAACGTGGACGTTATTTCACTCAGGCTGCAGTGGCAGGCCTGTGTAAGAATTGTCAGAGCTCCCTATGGGTGGCAAAAGAAATGCTGCAGCCCATAGGGATCTCCTGGAACCCCAATACCCTGGGTACCTCAGTACCATATACTAGGGAATTATAAGGGTGTTCCAGTAAGCCAATGTAAATTGGTAAAATTGGTCACCAGCCTGTTAGTGCCGATTTGAAAGAAATGAGAGAGCATAACCACTGAGGTTCTGATTAGCAGAGCCTCAGTGAGACAGTTAGTCACTACACAGGTAACACATTCAGGCACACTTATGAGCACTGGGGCCCTGGGTGACAGGGTCCCAGTGACACATACAACTAAAACAACATATATACAGTGAAAAATGGGGGTAACATGCCAGGCAAGATGGTACTTTCCTACACCTACACAACCCCCCCCCCCCAAACGAAGGACAATAAGACTAGCCATGACCCGATGAGTCTTCATTGTCTAAGTGGAAATATCTGGAGAGTCCATCTGCATTGGAGTGGCTACTCCCAGGTCTATGTTCCACTGTATAGTCCATTCCCTGTAGGGATATGGACCACCTCAATAATTTAGGATTTTCACCTTTCATTTGTTTTAGCCAAAGTAGAGGTTTGTGGTCTGTCTGAACAATGAAGTGAGTGCCAAACAGGTATGGCCTCAACTTCTTCAGAGCCCAGACCACAGCAAAGGCCTCCCTCTCTATGGCAGACCAACGCTTTTCTCTAGGGGTCAACCTCCTACTAATAAAAGCAACAGGTTGATCCTGGCCCTCAGAATTAAGTTGTGATAGGACTGCCCCTACTCCTAATTCAGATGCATCAGTTTGGACATAGAATTTTTTAGAGTAACAAAGGCTTTTCAGGACAGGTGCAGAGCACATGGCCTGCTTCAGCTTTCTGACGGTTTGCTATCCATAATACCTTTTTAGGCATTTTCTTAGATGTGAGGTCATTAAGAGGGGCTGCAATGGAGCCATAGTTCTTAATGTACCTCCTGTAATACCCAGTGAGGCCTAGGAAGGCTCTCACCTGAGTCTGAGTGGTAGGGGGAACCCAATCAATAATTGTTTGGATTTTCCCCTGAAGTGGTGCAATCTGTTCCCCACCAACAAGGTGTCCCAGATAAACCACCTTACCCTGCCCTATCTGGCACTTTGAAGCCTTGATAGTGAGGCCTGCCTTTTGCAGGGCCTCCAAAACTTTCCATAGGTGGACCAGGTGATCATCCCAGCTGGAGCTAAAGACAGCTATATCGTCCAAATATGCTGCACTGAAAGCCTCCAGCCCTTGCAGGACTGTGTTCACCAACCTTTGAAAAGTGGCAGGTGTATTTTTCAATCCAAAAGGCATTACTGTAAATTGGTAATGGCCTCCAATGGTTGAAAATGCAGTTTTAGGTTTAGCATCTTCTGACAATTTGATCTGCCAATACCCTGCAGTCAAATCAAAAGTGCTTAGATACTTGGCAGATGCCAGTGTATCTATGAGCTCATCTGCCCTGGGTATAGGGTGAGCATCAGTTTTGGTTACCTGGTTGAGACCTCTGTAGTCTACACAAAACCGCATTTCCTTCTTTCCATCTTTGGAATGGGGGTTTGGTACAAGTACCACAGGAGAAGCCCATGGACTTTCAGAGTGCTCAACCACTCCCAGTTCTAGCATTTTCTGCACCTCTTGCTTTATGCAGTCCCTGACATGGTCAGGCTGCCTATAGATCTTACTTTTGACAGGTAAACTGTCTCCAGTATCTATAGTGTGCTCACACCAAGAAGTGGTACCTGGCACAGTAGAGAAGAGTTCAGAAAACTGACCCAGGAGATTTATGCAATGGTCTTTCTGCTCAGCAGTAAGACAATCAGCCAAAACTACACCTTCCACAAGAGCATCTTGTTCTGTGGAAGAGAAGAGATCAGGTAGAGGATCACTGTCTTCTTCCTGTCCCTCATCAGTTGCCATGAGCAGGGTGAGATCAGCTCTGTCATAGTAGGGTTCCAGGCGGTTGACATGGAGCACCCTAAGGGGACTCCTGGCAGTGCCTAAGTCAACTAAATAGGTGACTTCACCCTTCTTTTCAACAATTGTGTGGGGTCCACTCCATTTATCTTGGAGTGCTCTTGGGGCCACAGGCTCTAAGACCCACACTTTCTGCCCTGGTTTGTACTGAACCAAAACAGCCTTCTGATCATGCCATTGCTTCTGGAGCTCTTGGCTGGCCTGAAGGTTTTTACTGGCCTTTTTCATATACTCAGCCATCCTTGATCTGAGGCCAAGTACATAATCCACAATATCTTGCTTTGGAGCTTTTAAAGGTTGTTCCCAACCCTCCTTGACAAGTGTTAGTGGACCCCTAACAGGGTGACCAAAGAGGAGTTCAAAGGGGCTGAAGCCCACTCCTTTCTGGGGTACCTCCCTGTAGGCAAAAAGGAAGCATGGTAACAGGATATCACATCTCCTGCAGAGTTTTTCAGGGAGACCCATAATCATGCCTTTGAGAGTTTTATTAAATCTCTCCACCAGTCCATTTGTTTGTGGATGATAGGGTGTAGTGAACTTGTAAGTCACACCACACTCCTTCCACATGGCCTTTAAGTATGCAGACATGAAATTGCTTCCCCTGTCTGATACTACTTCCTTTGGGAAGCCCACCCTAGAAAATATTCCCAGGAGGGCCTTTGCCACTGCAGGTGCTGTAGTGGTCCTTAAAGGAATTGCTTCAGGATATCTTGTGGCATGGTCCACTACCACCAAGATAGACCTATTGCCTGAAGCAGTAGGAGGGTCAAGGGGGCCAACTATGTCAACCCCTACCCTTTCAAACCACAGGCAGTGGGATAAGGGGTGCCACCTGTCTTGCCACTGGCTTGACAGGTTTCACAGGACTTACAAAATTCTTTTGTGTCCTCAGACATCCTAGGCCAATGAAACAAGGGGACAAGTCTGTCCCAAGTTTTCATTTGTCCCAGGTGTCCAGCTAGGGGAATGTCGTGGGCTAGAGTTAGGAGGAACTTTATGTACTCCTGAGGAATCACTAACCTCCTGGCAGTTCCAGGTTTAGGATCCCTTGCTTCAGTGTACAAGAGGTTGTCCTCCCAGTAAACTCTGTGAGAGTCACTGACATCCCCATTAGCCTGTTTGACAGCTTGCTGTCTTAGACCCTCTAGTGTGGGACAGGTTTGCTGTGCCACACTCAGCTCCTCCCTGGCAGGCCCCCCTTCACCCAAAAGCTCAGCAGTGTCTGCTTCCAGCTCCTCTGGTGTAGGTTCTGCACAGGGTGGAAATTCTTCTTCCTCAGAAGTAGAATCCACTGTAGAGGGAGGGAGAGTAGGAAGTGGTTTGCTTCTACTAGCCCTAGCTTTAGGGAGCACTTGGTCCATTGTTCCAGGATCCAAGCTTCCCTGTCCTTTTTGCTTTTTGGCCTGAGCCCTGGTTAAAGCAAAAATATGCCCTGGGATGCTCAGCATTGCTGCATGGGCCTCCAACTCCACATCTGACCAAGCTAATGTCTCCAAATCATTTCCTAGTAGACAGTCTACAGGTAAATCTGTGGCTACCACAACTTTCTTTGGACCAGTAACCCCCCCCCCAGTTGAGATTTACAACAGCCATGGGGTGGCTAAGTGTGTTGTTGTGAGCATCGGTTACTTGGTACTGGTGACCAAGTAGGTGTTGTTCAGGGTGGACCAGTTTCTCTATGACCATAGTCACACTGGCACCAGTGTCCCTGTAGGCCTGAACCTCAACACCATTTATTAGGGGTAGCTGCTTGTACTTATCCATATTAAGGGGACAAGCAACTAAGGTGGCTAAATCAATAGCCCCCTCAGAGACTAATATAGCCTCTGTGGTCTCCCTAACCAGACCAACCCCAACTAAGTTACCAATAGTGAGCCCAGCTACTCCCTTGGATTGGCTATTAGTAGGTTTGCTCCCACCACCACTGCTATTAGTAGGGACACTAGGTGTAGCAGTAGGGGTTGTAGTGGTAGGAGGCTTGGTGCTTTTCTTTGGACAACTGGGATCTGTTGTCCAATGGCCTTTTATTTTACATAAATAGCACCATGGTTTCTTTTCCTTGTTTTGATTAAAAGAGGATTTGGGCCCACCACCCCCACCAGAGTGTTTTTGTGGGCCTGATGAAGACTCATTTTTAGATTTGTCCCCACCCTTGTCAGAAGACTTACCATCCTTCTTTTTGTTGCCATCTTTGTCACCCCCTGTATGAACGTTTCTGTTCACCCTTGTTCTGACCTATTTGTCTGCCTTCTTTCCCAATTCTTGGGGAGAGGTCAGATCAGAGTCCACCAAGTACTGGTGCAACAAATCAGACACACAATTATTAAGAATATGCTCTCTCAGGATCAAGTTATACAGGCTGTCATAATCAGTAACTTTACTGCCATGTAACCACCCCTCCAAGGCCTTCACTGAATGGTCAATGAAATCAACCCAGTCTTGTGAAGACTCCTTTTTGGTCTCTCTGAACTTTATCCTGTATTGTTCAGTGGTTAAGCCATAACCATCCAGGAGTGCATTCTTAAGAACTGTAAAATTATTGGCATCACTTTCTTTCACAGTAAGGAGCCTATCTCTACCTTTTCCACTAAATGATAGCCATAGGATAGCAGCCCACTGCCTTTGAGGGACATCCTGTACAACACAGGCCCTCTCAAGTGCAGCAAACCACTTGTTAATGTCACCCCCCTCATAAGGGGGAACTATCTTATGCAGATTCCTGGAATCATGCTCTTTTGCAGGATGACTATGGGGAATACTGCTGCTGCCACCATGGGTTTCAAAACCCAACTTCTGTCTTTCCTTCTCTAATTCTAAAGACTGTCTATCCAAATCCAGCTGTTGTTTTTTAAGCTTCAGTCTGGTTTGTTCCACTCTCAACTTATTGAGTTCCCTTTCTAACAATCTGTCATCAGGGTTGGTGGGAGGGACATTTCTAGATACAGAGGTATGATGGGAATGAACAGAAGGAGACCTGTCCCTTACAGAGGGCACCCTAACAGCTTGGCTGACAGTGTAATGTGAGAGCACATCATCTGTATGATGTGACTCCACCTCAGTACCAACTATGCTAGACTGTCTAGTAATGGGCAGGCTCAGAAGTTTCTTTCCTGAATCTTTTCCTGGGGGAGTCCCTGGATCAGATTGGGAACCATTAGCTACTTTTTCAACAGATGGGGCACTTTTAGCCTTATCTTGTTCTCTAAGCATATTAAGTAACAATTCCAAGGAAGGATTCTTCCCTACACTCAAACCTCTCTCTACACAGAGACTCCTTGCTCCTTTCCAGCTAAGGTGGTCATATGCAAGTTTGGACAGATCAACATTTTGGCCTGTGCCAGACATTTTTAGAGAGAGTTAAAGTGATAGAAAAAGAGAAAAAAGTTTTCAGAACTTTTTTGAAAGACAGAAAAAAAACTTTTTAAACATTTTAGAAAGTTTAGAAGTACTTTTCAGCACTTAGAAAAGAGTGAAAAGAGGAAATGCTAAACTTTGTGGTTATGTGTATATACACTGAACTTTGTTTTGTATATTTTTCTCTTATGAAAAGTACAATGACAAGAGTGGTAAGTAGTCTCAAAGCACTTATCCCACCGCTGCACAACCAATGTAGGAGGCTGGACTGGCTTGTAGTGAGTACCAAGGGGTACTTGCACCCTGCACCAGGCCCAGTTATCCCTTATTAGTGTATAGGGTGTCTAGCAGCATAGGCTGATAGATAATGGTAGCTTAGCAGAGCAGCTTAGGCTGAACTAGGAGACGAGTGAAGCTCCTACAGTACCACTTAGTGTCATATGCACAATATCATAAGAAAACACAACACACAGTTATACTAAAAATAAAGGTACTTTATTTTTATGACAATATGCCAAAGTATCTCAGAGTGTACCCTCAGTGAGAGGATAGGAAATATACACACGATATATATACACAATACCAAAATATGCAGTAATAGTCTTAGAAAACAGTGCAAACAATGTATAGTCACAATAGGATGCAATGGGGACACATAGGGATAGGGGCAACACAAACCATATACTCCAAAAGTGGAATGCGAACCACGAATGGACCCCAAACCTATGTGACCTTGTAGAGGGTCGCTGGGACTATTAGAAAATAGTGAGGGTTAGAAAAATAGCCCACCCCAAGACCCTGAAAAGTGAGTGCAAAGTGCACTAAAGTTCCCCAAAGGACAAAGAAGTCGTGATAGGGGAATAAGGCAGGAAAGACACAAACCAACAATGCAACAACAATGGATTTCCAGACGAGGGTACCTGTGGAACAAGGGGACCAAGTCCAAAAGTCACAAGCAAGTCGGAGATGGGCAGATGCCCAGGAAATGCCAGCTGCGGGTGCAAAGAAGCTTCTACTGGACAGAAGAAGCTGAGGTTTCTGCAGGAACGAAAAGGGCTAGAGACTTCCCCTTTGGTGGACGGATCCCTCTCGCCGTGGAGAGTCGTGCAGAAGTGTTTTCCCGCCGAAAGACCGCCAACAAGCCTTGCTAGCTGCAAATCGTGTGGTAAGCATTTTTGGATTCTGCTGTGGCCCAGGAAGGACCAGGATGTCGCAAATTGCGTCAGGAGAGAGAAGGGGCGTCGAGCAAGACAAGGAGCCCTCTCAGCAGCAGGTAGCACCTGGAGAAGTGCCAGAAACAGGCACTACGAGGATGCGTGAAACGGTGCTCACCCGAAGTCGCACAAAGAAGTCCCACGTCGCCGGAGAACAACTTAGGAGGTCGTGCCATGCAGGTTAGAGTGCCGTGGACCCAGGCTGGACTGTGCACAAAGGATTTACGCCGGAAGTGCACGGAGGCCGTAGTAGCTGCAAAAGTCGCGGTTCCCAGCAATGCAGTCTGGCGTGGGGAGGCAAGGACTTACCTCCACCAAACTTGGACTGAAGAGTCACTGGACTGTGGGAGTCACTTGGACAGAGTTGCTGGATTCGAGGGACCTCGCTCGTCGTGCTGAGAGGAGACCCAAGGGACCGGTAATGCAGCTTTTTGGTGCCTGCGGTTGCAGGGGGAAGATTCCGTCGACCCACGGGAGATTTCTTCGGAGCTTCTAGTGCAGAGAGGAGGCAGACTACCCCCACAGCATGCACCACCAGGAAAACAGTTGAGAAGGCGGCAGGATCAGCGTTACAGAGTTGCAGTAGTCGTCTTTGCTACTATGTTGCAGTTTTGCAGGCTTCCAGCGCGGTCAGCAGTCGATTCCTTGGCAGAAGGTGAAGAGAGAGATGCAGAGGAACTCGGATGAGCTCTTGCATTCGTTATCTAAAGTTTCCCCAAAGACAGAGACCCTAAATAGCCAGAAAAGAGGGTTTGGCTACCTAGGAGAGAGGATAGGCTAGCAACACCTGAAGGAGCCTATCAGGAGGCGTCTCTGACGTCACCTGGTGGCACTGGCCACTCAGAGCAGTCCAGTGTTCCAGCAGCACCTCTGTTTCCAAGATGGCAGAGGTCTGGAGCACACTGGAGGAGCTCTGGACACCTCCCATGGGAGGTGCAGGTCAGGGGAGTGGTCACTCCCCTTTCCTTTGTCCATTTTCGCGCCAGAGCAGGGCTAAGGGGTCCCCTGAACCGGTGTAGACTGGCTTATGCAGAATTGGGCACATCTGTGCCCAAGAAAGCATTTCCAGAGGCTGGGGGAGGCTACTCCTCCCCTGCCTTCACACCATTTTCCAAAGGGAGAGGGTGTAACACCCTCTCTCAGAGGAAGTTCTTTGTTCTGCCATCCTGGGCCAGGCCTGGCTTGACCCCAGGAGGGCAGATGCCTGTCTGAGGGGTTGGCAGCAGCAGCAGCTGCAGTGAAACCCCAGGAAAGGCAGTTTGGCAGTACCAGGGTCTGTGCTACAGACCACTGGGATCATGGGATTGTGCCAACTATGCCAGGATGGCATAGAGGGGGCAATTCCATGATCATAGACATGTTACATGGCCATATTCGGAGTTACCATTGTGAAGCCACATATAGGTAGTGACCTATATGTAGTGCACGCGTGTAATGGTGTCCCCGCACTCACAAAGTCCGGGGAATTGGCCCTGAACAATGTGGGGGCACCTTGGCTAGTGCCAGGGTGCCCTCACACTAAGTAACTTTGCACCTAACCTTTACCAGGTAAAGGTTAGACATATAGGTGACTTATAAGTTACTTAAGTGCAGTGTAAAATGGCTGTGAAATAACGTGGACGTTATTTCACTCAGGCTGCAGTGGCAGGCCTGTGTAAGAATTGTCAGAGCTCCCTATGGGTGGCAAAAGAAATGCTGCAGCCCATAGGGATCTCCTGGAACCCCAATACCCTGGGTACCTCAGTACCATATACTAGGGAATTATAAGGGTGTTCCAGTAAGCCAATGTAAATTGGTAAAATTGGTCACCAGCCTGTTAGTGACAATTTGAAAGAAATGAGAGAGCATAACCACTGAGGTTCTGATTAGCAGAGCCTCAGTGAGACAGTTAGTCACTACACAGGTAACACATTCAGGCACACTTATGAGCACTGGGGCCCTGGGTGACAGGGTCCCAGTGACACATACAACTAAAACAACATATATACAGTGAAAAATGGGGGTAACATGCCAGGCAAGATGGTACTTTCCTACAGATGGCACCAAATAGGAGTGACTCAGGAGGAAAGAGAATAGCGGGAGAATGTGTCAGAAAATAGAGGGAAATAGAGGATCACTGTTTTTTTATAAGTTGAGGGTTAACTATTGCAGAGCCATCCAGTGTCTAGCAACAATGCAAGGGAGGAGGGGTAGAGTGAGAAGAGGCAGTACTAATCCTTGAGGGACACCTATCGCGAGTAATGTGGCTACTGAGGACTCATTCCAGACCTGTAGAAGTGATTGAAGGGGTAGGACTCAAAAGTTGCAGGAGGAAGGATAGTGAGCGAGTCAACTGAACACTAGTTTCTCCTAAAACTTAGGAAAAGAGAATAATTAGTTGGGGATGAGGGTTCAGTAGACTACTTCTTCAGGAGACATTAATCTATTGCAGACTTGAAGCCTGATGAAAAGAACCTGGAGGGAGCAAATAACTGAACAGCAATGTGAGGCATAGCAGCGTTGGAAAGTTCGAGGCTTGATTAGTGGTTAATTTGAGCTGGTGGTTTGCGGTGGGGGACACCAGCACTTATTTTTAGGGATCAGCACTTAGTTTTCCACATCATTCATTTACAGTGCAAGAGAGGGAAATTGCACAGATCGGAAAGAAGGAGGAAGAGAAAGACAGCAAAGTTGTTACAGAAGGGGAACGCAGGAACCTGCAGAAGTGAGACTGAAGGTGGTGGTGGGGGTGTCTCGTAGTGGATTAAAGAGGTAGGATGGTGGTTATAAAACTATCAGCCGTGGTATTTGGTGCCGACGTTTAATTGCACCAGCAGCGGCCTACTGAGCAGAGTTTCTGGCTCTGGCACTCTTTCTTGTGCAAAGTAAGCACTGGGTTTGATAAATTGTAGGTTTAATGGGTTAGAGGGAGCAATCTGCTGTCTTGACTGTGGAGTTGAAGGAAGTAGAGCAGTTCTGGAAGTATAACAATTTAGAATTAGGTGTTAAAGGGTGAATTTTGGGCATGTTTGTAGTTCAACTTTATGGAAATCTTGCACCTTCACCTCTTGCGCTGTAAGGCCCTCACTTTGGTTTTGAGGCACTTGAGGTCAGATTTGGATATCCTGTGTGGTTGGGGAGAGAATGCACAGCATATAGTGGACTGAAGGACCGCATAGTCACATCATATAAGGAATTGAAAAAGGTGTAATTTAGGAAAACAGGAAGGACATTGTGAGGCTCATACAAAAAGGCGAAAGTGTTTCTTTCTGAAGATGGGGAAGCAGCAGAGGGAGGATGAGCATGCAGAACAATAGCTTGCACACAAAACAGATAAATGGTCATAAGGGGAAAAGGGTGATAGTGGGTTTTGAGTCGGATAGCATGATGGAGAAGTATGAGGTAAACTGGTTTTCCCAACTGGTAAATAGGCTCAAGAAGGGTATTAATTAAAGGGTGCTCATATAACAACAGCAAGAAAAGAGAATGTTTGAGTTAGCTGCTAATTGTCAAATTGAAGTCACTCAGAAGTGTTTGAAACGCAGCGGGTGGGTCAAGGAAGGATTAAGGTTTATCAAAGAAATGGTCAACCAAGCCAGATGAGCAGCAGATGGTACGGATGTAGGCCCTAAGAAGTGCAGCGACACGGAATTGCAAAGGATGTTATGGTGAAACGAAACGTGCTTGGGCGAATGCCTAGAAATGTTTGTGTACAAGTAGTAGCTGTGGAAAAAAGTGATGCAAGCAGTGTGCAACGTGTGGTAAATGAAGAGAAACGAGTTATGCAGCAGTTGCACAACTGCAGTAGAGAACAGTTTTGAAACTGGAGAGCAGAAGATTAGGAATCACATGTAGATATCAATAGTGGTGTATATTGGGGCGATGAACATCAGCAGTAGTGATGGTCCATGTAGTGGGGAGATGGGCTGTTACATTGAACTAGTATGAGAAATGGAGGATAGGTAGTGTGGCCTGCAGCACTTACACAGTACAGTAGTAGTAGTGCGATGGCATCGTTTGGTGGCGGAAGAGCCTACCCCTTGAAGCCCTGGCAAACTGCTAGCTCCTTTTAACACTCCTGAAACCGTGCTCTCTGAGAATATAAGTAAAATGTGGTCCAGTCTACTGGTCTGGGATTTTCTGATGAAGGAATTAGTCTGTCACCGTTTCTCCACTGTGACTGGTGCTCCCTGACCTTGTTAGGAGATGGCCCAGGCCAGGCTAAATCCAGAGGAGGCCTCCCTGATTGACCAGCAGTCTTCAGAAACGTGTATGAGCCCAATGAAATAAAAACAATTTAAAAAGTTTATAGAGGAATTTACCGTGACGTACCACATGTGGGAGTGACCGCCAGACTTGTCACGTTGTTTTCCCAAGACATTCTTTTCCCTCCCCTCTCCGCCCCGCTGGCCCCTGCCTGCTCCCCGTGCCCCTGTTGCGAGGCATCCCAAGGACAGCCTGAGCGGCTCTTCTTGAGCTGTTGGGGTTTTCTGGCCGTCTGTGTGTTGCCTCTGCCCCCAGTCTGGTCCCAGACCTGCGGCTGCGACACCCGCTACTGTTATGTGGGTCGATGTTGTGAGGTCAACCTTGCATAGAGGTGCTGCACCCTCCTTTTGACCTCGCAGCCCCGTCGCTTCTCTCTTCCAGATTGGTGGCTTTAAACCATGCTGACCAATCACCTGTGACTTCTTTTGGGGGTTTGCAGCCTCCCACCTCTTGCCGGAACCGCCCTCGGAGGCGTTCTTCGCAGGTCCCTAACTGGTCCAGCTTTACATTCCATCCTGCGATCAAACCTCTCCAAGACATGCGAGGGATCGCTAGACCCCCACAGGTATTTTACCAAGACATGCTCCCCCCCACCATCAATCAATCACAAAGGGAGACATTGCTGGTAGTTTAATTACTGCGGTTTATTAAAGTGTAAATTTTATGGCTCATAAAACAGCTCGTGGTCATTCATACGTTCCATGTTTTCTCTTATTTCGCATATCTGTCATTTTGTTCGACTTTGGGTTTGTTTATCATTAATAATTGTTGCCAGCATTCTTGCAACCTTCCGGGCGATAGCCCCCTTGGTCAAGTATCCAGTGCTTGACGGCTATTATGATTCCCTTGTACCAAATTCTACATAGGCGGCCCTCCGGCCTTGCCCGGCTCCAGTTTCCATGTCTGCCCAGTGCTGGCCCCTACCTGCTCCCCGTGTCCCTGCCTGAGGCATCTCAAGGACACTGTCTGAGCAGCTCTTCTTTTTAGGCTATTGTGTTTTTCTGGCTGTCTGTGTGTTGCCTCTGCCACTCTGCCTGTGGATTCCCGACTGCAGGCAGCTCCCCCCTTTTTGCTCAGCTATGAAAAACCTAGTTGCTCCAGTGCCCCAACTCTATTTAGTAGGAACACAGTCAAGTGGACCCTGTCCACCACATAATACACCAGTGTCTTGACACTGATGAAACGGTGCCTACGAAGCCCCAGGAGTTTGTCCTGCATATCTTTGCCATGGAGATGTTGGTTTTCTCTTAGATCTCTCCACCACCCCGTGGTCCCTAGCCCCTCTCCAGTCTGGCCTTGCTATAATCTCAGACCAAAAGATGTCTGCTGGGCGCAGCAGTCATGCCACAGTTGTAAGCCAGGATACCTTTGCCCCTAATAGGTCCTTACTCCCGAGGCAGGCTGGGTCATTCCCCCAAACCCAAGGTGAATTACCGTGGCACCTGGGTTCCCCTGCCGCATCGCACTCTGGATGGTAGGGAGTAGCTTGGCCCATCTCTTGCCCAGCTGCCCCGGCCACATCACTGATGTGTTCCGGAACCACAGCTCTTTGTAGTCTTTCCACGCCTTTGCCCACCATTGTGCTTGTGTGACATGAGTGACCTAGAATTCATATTCTGAGCTTGTCCCTGGGGGGGGGGAATGTTGTGCAAGAAACATGACTTGGGGGCCTGATGCAACCCTTCAATGCACCCGATGCCCATCGGCCTGTTTTATGCTTCGCTTAGCCCACTTGTTGCTGCTGTTGTGGCGGCATCTATGCAGAAACAGTGGAACCCCAAAAAATAGGAGAGGGGGGGAGAGCTATGCCTTAGCTACGGCCATTCTGTGCATAGCGATAAATTGAAAGTGGCTTAGGCATGAGCAATCCTAGTGTCAAAAAAGCGGTTGACCTCTGCATCTTCCCGACTAATGTATTTCCACATGATTCACACTGTGCAGTATCCCCCCTCCTCTAAATAATACAGGCGTGAGTATTTTGCCTTCCCCTCCTGATTGTGTTCAACCTTCATAGGTGAATTACCATGTAATCACCCCCCCATGTGTATGTTCTTGAGACAAAGGCAAGTCATCAATCAATCAGGATTTGTAAAGCGTGGCTTATCACACAATACGGTATCCAGGTGCATGTAGGTCCCAGAGGCTTATTTGAACAGCCAGGTCTTGAGAATTCTGGAAGTTAGGTGATGGTCCGGAGGTGCGTGGGCAGGCTGTTCCATGTTTTTGCTGTGATGTGAAAGAAGGAGCGTCCTCCACTTCTGCTTCGGTAGATGCGAGGAGTATGGGCAAGTGAAAGGGAGACAGAGCATAGCCTTCTCGACAGTTAGTGAAAGTTTAGGTGGTGGTTAATGTACGCAGATCTTTGGCTGTGTAGAGCCTTGTGTGCATGGGTCAGCAGCTTGAATTGGCATCTCTTCTGTACAGGGAGCCAGGGTAGTTGCCTGAGGTGGGGTGTGATGTGGGTTCGTCAGGGAAGGGCGAGTGAGCCTGGCTGCGGCTTTTTGGATGGTTGTCTCTGTAGGTGATGTGCGGTGATTGGTACCTAAAGAGCATTGCCCTAATCCAGTCGGCTGGTGATGAGGGCCTGTATCAAGGTGCGTCTCATGTGTAGAGGTAGCCACTTGATCTTATGTAGCAAGCCCAAAATGAGGAAGCAGGCAGAGGAGACTGTGTTGAGCTGTGATTTCATGGTGAGCTTGTTAATGATGATTCCGAGGTTTTTGGCATGGTCGGAGGGAGTGGGTGTGGGTCCTAGGTCTGATGGCCACCAGGAGTTGTTTCATGTGTTGCTGCTATTGCTGAAGGTCAATAATTCCTTCTTTACTGTGTTCAGCTGCAGACAGCTGTTTTTCATCCAGTCAGCGACATAAGGTGTTGAAGGCTGCCAAGAGGTGGAAGAGGATCAAAACAGCTGTTCTTCCGCAGTCGAGGAGGGTTCGGATGTCATCAGTGGCTACGATCAGGGCAGTTTTGGTGCTGTGAGGCGTCCAGTAGCTGGTTCTGCTCCAGACGTGTCATAAGTATGTCAGATATGTCATGAGCCATCCCTGGGTTTGTTCTAGAAGGTGCAATAATCTTGCCAATGCTGTAGGCCCCAAAATATCACCAAAGTGAAAACTGCTTTGAACAACACACCTTAGTGCCCTGCTCTGCACACATCCAGTAGCATTGCTATTAACCTTTTTAACAAGGAAAATTCAATGGATCATCTCTGATCTTAGCAGCTGGGTTGCATCAGCCCCCACCCTTTCATGACAGCCCTGGAATAAAATGAGCTCACTGGGTCCCTTTTCATGAAGAGATTAGTGTAGGAAAATGGCTCCCTGTTGCAGTTACCCCACACTTTTTGCCAGACACAGATGCTGACTTGACTGAGAAGTGTGCTGGGACCCTGCTAACCAGGCCCCAGCACCAGTGTTCTTTCACCTAAAATGTACCATTGTTTCCACAACTGGAACACCCCTGGCACACAGATAAGTTCCTTGTAAAAGGTACCAGTGGTACCAAGGGCCCTGTGACCAGGGAAGGTCCCCAAGGGCTGCAGCATATGTTGTGCCGCCCTAAGGGACCCCTCACCTAACACATACACACTGCCATTGCAGATTCTGTGTGTTGGTGGGAAGAAAAAGGCTAAATCGACATGGCATCCCCCACAGGATGCCATGCCCACAAAATACTGCCTGTGGCATAGGTAAATCACCCCTCTAGCAGCCCTTACAGCCCTAAGGCAGGGTGCACTATACCACAGGTGAGGGCATAGCTGCATGAGCAATATGCCCATACAGTGTCTAAGTCTATTCTTAGACATTGTAAGTAAAGTGTGGCCATATTAAGTATATAGTCTGGGAGTTTGTCAAAAACAAACTCCACAGCTCCATAATGGCTACACTGAATACTGGGAAGTTTGGTATCAAACCTCTCAGAATAATAAACCAACACTGATGCCAGTGTTGGATTTATTAAAAAATGCACACAGAGGGCATCTTAGAGATGCCCCCTGTATTTTACCCAATCCTTCAGTGCAGGACTGACTGGTCTGTGCCAGCCTGCTGCTGAGAGACGAGTTTCTGACCCCCTGGGGTGAGAGCCTTTGTGCTCTCTGAGGCCAGAAACAAAGCCTGCTCTGGGTGGAGTTGCTTAACACCTCCCCCCTGCAGGAACTGTAACACCTAGCAGTGAGCCTCAAAGGCTCAAGCTTCGTGTTACAATGCCCCAAGGCACTCCAGCTAGTGGAGATGCCCGCCCCCTGGACACAGCCCCACTTTTGGCGGCAAGTCCAGGGGAGATAATGAGAAAAACAAGGAGTTACCCACCAGTCAGAACAGCCCCTAAGGTGTCCTGAGCTGAGGTGACCCCAGCCTTTAGAAATCCTCCATCTTGATTTTGGAGGATTCCCCAATAGGATTAGGGATGTGTCCCCTCCCCACAGGGAGGAGACACAAAGAGGGTGTAGCCACCCTCAAAGACTGTAGCCATTGGCTACTGCCCTCCCAGACTTAAACACACCCCTAAATTCAGTATTTAGGGGCTCCCCAGAACCCAGGAAATTAGATTCCTGCAACCTGAAGAAACAAGAAGGACTGTTGACCTACAAGCCTGCAGAGAAGGAGGAAGACAACAACTACTTTGGCCCCAGCCCTACCGGCCTGTCTCCAACTTCGAAAACCTGCACCAGCGACGCATCCAACAGGGACCAGCGACCTCTGAAGCCTCAGAGGACTGCCCTGGACTAAAGGACCAAGAAACTCCCGTGAACGGCGGCCCTGTTCAAAACCAGGTACTTCTTTGCAACAAAGAAGCAACTTCCAAAGACTGCACGTTTCCCGCCGGAAGCGCGAGACTTAACAATCTACACCCGACGCCCCCGGCTCGAGATTTAAAGAACCAACACCTCAGGGAGGAACCTCGGGGACTGCGAGCCCGTGAGTAACCAAAGACGACCTCCCAGAGCCCCCACATCAACGCCTGCAGAGAGAATCCAAAGGCTCCCCCTGACCCCGACTGCCTGTAACAAGGGACCCGATGCCTGAAACCAACATTGCACCCGCAGCCCCCAGGACCCGAAGCAACTGAACCTCATCGCAGGAGTGACCCCCAGGCGACCCTCTGCCTTGCCCAGGTGGTGGCTGTCCTGAGAAGCCCCCGTGCCTGCCTGCACCGCTAGAGTGACACCTGGGTCCCTCCATTGTTTCCTACCTGAAACCAGACGCCTGCTTTGCACACTGTACCCGTCCGCCCCTGTGCCGCTGAGGGTGTGTTTTGTGTGCCTACTTGTGTCCCTCCCAGTGCTGTACAAAACCCACCTGGTCTGCCCCCGAGGACGCAGGTACTTACCTGCTGGCAGACTGGAACCGGAGCACCCCTGTTTTCCATAGGCGCCTATGTGTTTTGGGTACCTCTTTGACCTCTGCACCTGACCGGCCCTGAGCTGCTGGTGTGGTAACTTTGGGGTTGCCTTGAACCCCCAGCAGTGGGCTGCCTATGCCCCAGAACTGAGACTTGTAAGAGTTTTACTTACCTCCTAATCTAACCTTTACTTGCCTCCCCCAGGAACTGTTGATTTTTGCACTGTGACCACTTTGAAAATAGCTTATTGCCATTTTTACAAAGACTGTATATGATATTGCTTTCATTCAAAGTTCCTAGCGTATCTAAGTGAAGTACCTTACATTTAAAGTGTTTAATGTAAATCTTGAACCTGTGGTTCTTAAGATAAACTAAGAAAATATATTTTTCAATATAAAAACCTATTGGCCTGGAGTAAGTCTTTGAGTGTGTGTTCCTCATTTATTGCCTGTGTGTGTACAACAAATGATTAACACTACCCTCTGATAAGCCTACTGCTCGACCACACTACCACAAAATAGAGCATTAGAATTATCTACTTTTGCCACTATCTTACCTCTAAGGGGAAGCCTTGGACTCTGTGCACACTATTTCTAACTTTGAAATAGTATATACAGAGCCAACTTCCTACATTGGTGGATCAGCGGTGGGGTCTAAGACTTTGCATTTGCTGGACTACTCAGCCAATACCTCATCACACGACTAAATTCCAAAAATTGTCATTAGAAACTGATTTTTGAAATTTGAGCTATTTTTCTAAATTTTTAAAAGTCCTGCTAGGGCCTTGTGCAAGTCCCTGTTAGCATTTCTTTTAGAGTTTAAAAGTTTGGATTAAGTTCTAGAAGTAGTTTTTAGATTCTTAAAAAGTAATCCTAACTTTTAGAGTAATAATGTCTAGCACAGATGAGACGGTGGTGGAACTCAACCTCACAGTTCAGGTCTCTCTGTAAGCTAAAAAAGATAAAAACTGGGTCCAACCCTACCAAATTAAAGCTCCAGGAGCTTTTGGCAGAGTTCAAAAGGGACCACCCCTCTGAGGATAATCCTTCAGATGGGGAAATTAGTGAACAGGAGGATTAATTGCCCCCTCCTGTCCTAAATAGGGAAAATAGGGTCGCTCAAACCCTGACTCCTCAAATCATAGTCAGAGAGACTGGTTCTTCCACAGAGGAGACCAGTACCTCTGAAAGCACTGAGGGCAGCCTCAATGAAGATGACCTCCTGTTAGCCAGGATGGCCAAAAGATTGGCTTTGGAGAAGCAGCTCCTAGCCATAGAAAGGGAAAGAAAAGAGATGGGTTTAAGTCCCATCAATGGTAGCAGCAACACAAATAGGGACAGAGAGAATACTGACATCCTAAAAATCCCCAAAGGGATTGTAACAAAATATGAAGATGGTGATGACATCACCAAATGGTTCACAGCTTTTGAGAGGGCTTGTACAACCAGAAAAGTAAACAGATCTCACTGGGGAGCCCTCCTTTGGGAAATGTTCACTGGAAAGTGTTTGGATAGACCCCTCACACTCTGTGGTAAGGATGCAGAATCCTATGACCTCATGAAGGCTACCCTGATTGAGGGTTTTGGATTCTCCACTGAGGAGTACAGGATTAGGTTCAGGGGGGCTAAAAAATCCTCGAGCCAGACCTGGGTTGATTTTGTAGACTAGTCAGTGAAAACACTGGATGGTTGGGTAACTGGAAATGACGTGCATGATTATGTTGGGCTTTATAATTTGTTTATGAAAGAACACATTTTAAGTAACTGCTTCAATGAAAAGTTGCATCAGTATCTGGTAGACCTTGATCCAATTTCTCCCCAAGAATTGGGAAAGAAGGCAGACCACTGGGTCAAGACTAGGGTAACCAAAACTTCCACTGGGGGTGACCAAAAGAAAGGGGTTACAAAGCCTCCACAGGAGAAAGTGAGTGACACTAGAAACAAAGAAAAAGAGTCCTCTGTAGGCCCCCAAAAACCAGACCAGGTGAGTGGGCCCCAAGACACAACCCAAAACAAAGGTGGGTACCAGGGTAAGAACTGGGATGCCACTAAGGCATGGTGCCAAAATTGTAGAGAGACAGGGCACCACACAAAGGACACTTCTTGTCCCAAAAACAAATCCCCTAGCAAAATTCCAGGGGTGACCAGTGTGGCCATTGGGGACGACTCCTCAGATGAGGAGGTCTTCATAGCCTTCAACTGGAAAAAGGGCCCAACAGGTGAGTTGGAGATTCCAGAGGGAAGTAGACACTTCCACCACCTACTGGTGAATGGAATCTCAACCACTGCCCTGAGGGACACCTGTGCCAGTCACACTATTGTGCATGACAGGCTGGTGCTCTCAAACCAGTACATCCCAGGTGAGACTGCCAGAGTAAGAGTTAGCCCAGATAGGGTCACTGATAGGACTGTGACTTTTGGTCCCATAGAAGTGGGTGGGACTTTTAGCTGGAGAAGGGTGGTAGTCAGTATAGACCTCCCCCTTGATTGTCTCATTGTAAATGACTACCCAGAGGTTAGTCAGAGCCAGAGAGAGAAACTGGTCCAGTGCCAGTCCTCTCCCAAGGATTCTGGAGGTTCTACCCCTGCAGTAACTGCAAGTAGGCCCCAGAAGAAAAAGAAAAGAAAACAGTGTAGGAAAGGTGGAAAATCTTTAGCCAAGGTTCCAGCAAGCCAAAAAGATTCTGCTCCAGTAGGGGAGAGCTCCAAAAGTGGCACTGGTAAGGTCCAACCTGTCCCACAAGAAGTCCTGGCTAGTCAGGCAACTGTTAAACCTGAGTGGGTGGCTCCTCAGTTAACAGAAGAAAGAGTGGAAGGGGCGTGGCCAAGGTGCCGAAGATGGCGCACGCATAATCCCCTCGCTCCGGAGGGGCCTGTAATCATCCGAATATTGCGAGCCGGCCCCGGGGCAATCAGTGCTGGAGCTGCGGTGGAGACCCGAGGGAGCCTGCCGGGGAGCCGCGGAGCCCTGTCGCATGGATCTGGGCCGAGCCGGCGGACTCCTGAGCCTGCGGCCTGTCCCTCGGCTGGAGCCGGGGACTCGAGTGCAGACGCGGACCGGAGCCGCCGGCCGCCCGGACTGAGCTGGAGTGGCTCTGCCCGTTGGAGTCCCGAGATTGAAGACCCCTCTGTCTCAGATCGAGGGGGGGCAACCAGCGGCCCCCTGGGGTGAGGAGGGAAGACTGGGGCCCTGCGGTGACTGCGCAGCTCAAACTGAAATTGAAGCGGCAGCCTTGGGGGCAGGACGGGAGGCCTGGTGAGGCCCAGTCGGACTACGGTGTACCGGGCGCGTGCCCAGGGAGGCAGCATTAAACAGATAAAGCTGGATATAAGGAGCGGCCCCCCAGGGAGTGAAGAGAGGCGGGCGACCCCGACAGCCCAAGCGGTGAAGTGACAATGGCGGTCTCCTGGTGAGTGGCGCATCAACGGTGGGGCCTGAGGGGGCGCTTCGCCCAGGAATTGCGGCGTCCCGGGGCTCTGTGGTACGCCCCGGTAAAAATAGCGGACGAGGCGGTACCTCCGCCGGGCAATAGAAGTCGAAGGCCTAACTTAGTGGACAATCACGGCGTCAAGGCAGAAAGCCGAGGATAGCTGAGGGCCCGGGGTGGGCCTGCCCGGCACCCATCTGGGATCGGGTCCGGGCCGGCGGTCGCCGAGGTACAGTACCTCGAAACGAGGAGAGTTTGTCCATAGAATCGGGCCCGCGTCCTGGGGGTGCGCTCCTCCCGGCCGATGCCCTCCAAGGCTCGTCATAAGAGGAAAATCATGGATCCTGTGTCACCGCCAGGGCGCAAAGAAATGGAAGAACAGACCCACTCACATTCCAACGTAGAGGAAACACTGGACAAAATACCAGGGGCGATTGAAGACACAAAGACCACACTACAACGCAACATCAACCAAGTAGCGGTCGAGGTAGGCCTGCTGAGAGCAGACCACCATAAACTGGCGGACAGGGTCAAGGAAACGGAATCCACATTGGCAGACATTGGGCCGAAACAGAAAGATCTTGCGGCCGAGGGGACCTCCCTGGCTTCCAGGGTGGCGCGACTTGAACAAAGAGCAGAGGACGCGGAGGGGAGAAACAGGAGGAACAATGTGCGCGTGGTGGGCCTCCCCAAGGGGGCTGAAGGAGCCAACATGGCGGACTTCCTGGAGAAATGGTTCAGTACAACGGTTGCGCCCGGGTGCCTGACACCCTTCTACACGCTGGAGCAAGCACACCGGATGCCTTCGAGGCCTCTCGCCCCTAGCAGACCGCCTCGTGTACTGATTGCCAAATTACTGCATTACAAGGACAGAGATACTCTTATACAGAAGGCTAGGGAGATGGGCCCGTTTAGAGTAGCGAACGGAGAGGTGACGCTATTCCCGGACTATACTTTAGATGTTCAGAACAAACAAACCTCTTTTTTGGCAGTCAAAAGGGCCCTCAGGGACGAAGGGATTCAATATTCGTTGTTGTACCCGGCCAGACTGAAAGTGATATTAGAGGGGAAAACCACTTTCCTCCAGACACCGGAAGAGGCATGGGAGTGGCTCGAGAAACGTGGCCCCCAGGCGGGGCGACCCACTGGTGAGGGTGCGGCTGGGAGCTGGGCTCGCCGGGCCCCAGGGGCACGGAGACCCGGGAATCGCCCGAGGCTGGCGCCAACACGAACTCTAAAAGAAAAAGGCAAGAGAGCGGCTTTGGAGGCGGCGGCCTGGGTGGGTGGTGGGGCGGCCCCTTCGGGGGGCTCAGAAGAGACAGTGGTGTCCTCGGATGGGAACTCAGGCTGCTCGGCGCGTGCTCCCAGGGTGACACCGCAAACTGTTGACAAACGCGGATAAGTTTGGCACGGGAGGCCCTGGTGCTGGGGTACAACAGAAGAACGTGAGGCCCCTCCGGACCTGGCCACCCCCCGAACCAGTACCTCGCTGGTCCAATTAGGCTGGCGACAACTGTAGCTACATGGTTGAACAAGTTGCACTGTTGCATGTTTTTCTGGGCTACCTGCAGGTTAGTGGGCGCCCTGGGGTGGGTGAGTTGGGGTTTATGGTTACAAGTTAACTTGGCTAAGTGGGTGGCATGGTATGGCGATAGCATAGGTCTGATCATGGGAAGGGGTAAGCCGGAAGCCTGGGTGAACCAAGGGCGCTGTCATCAGACTACTATATTAAAATGGCAGACTACAATCTCTTAACATGGAATGTCAGGGGGATGGGCACACCGGCCAAGAGGCATAGAATCCTCTCCTACTTAAAGAGAAGAGGTGTGCAGGTAGCAATGCTGCAGGAGACCCATTTAGTAACTGGGGAGGTGGAGAAACTGAGACGCAGATGGAGAGGACAGGTGTTTGCCACGGAGTACTCAGCTTACGCAAGAGGGGTGATGATATGGGTCAGGGCTGGGGTCCCACTAAGAATAGACTCATCCAATATAGACCGGGAGGGCAGATTTGTGATACTGGAGGGGAGACTGCATGGTATTCCGATTGTCATGAGCTGCATTTATGCCCCCAATCAGGACCAGATCCCCTTCCTAACTAGGTTGTCGAGCCACCTTACCCGCCAATGTACAGGAGAACTGCTAGTGGGAGGGGACTTTAATGCAATACTAGACACCAATATGGACAGATCAATCCCCCCGCTACAGGGTGCAGTGTCCACTAGGATAGCCAAAAAGCTTTGTGAATGGCTGGACACCTGGGGGCTGGTGGATGTCTGGCGGGAGCATCACCCAAAAGACAGAGACTATTCGTATTACTCAGGCCTCCACCGGCTGCACACTAGAATTGATAGAATGACATGCACGGCGGGCCTTGCGCGTTATATGACCCGCTCCGAGTATCTCGGCTGCACACTGTCAGATCATAACCCCTTGCTGCTGACACTAAGAGTTTTGGAGGGCAGGCCCCCAATACCATCATGGAGACTGTTCCCTGCGGTGCTGGAGGATCAGATATATAGAGACACCCTTCGGTGCCACCTGACAGAACATATTAAGATTAATAGTGGATCCACCCCATCTAGGGCCACAGAATGGGAAACACTCAAGGTGGTGACGAGGGGCTTCTGCCTGGGTCAATCGGTGGGGGTGAAACGCACACTTGAAATAGAACTGGCCGCCTTAGAGAAGAAAATACACGCAGGGGAGCTGAGACAGGGTCTTGAAGATCAGGAAAACGAGGAGTATAATCAAGCCCGTAGAGAGCATTCCCGGATCGTGGAGCAGCTTAAATGCCATAGCATGCAAAAATACCTGGCATCAGTACAATCAGAGGAGGGTAGGTCAGGGAAACTATTGGCGTGGCTGGTGCGCCCAGGCGGGGGTGGAGAGCCCATAACGAGTGTACAAGACAAAGAAGGAATATGCAGACGTAGTCCAGGCCCAATTAACGATGCATTTAAGGAATATTATATGCACCTGTACAGGAAACCTGGCGACCTGGGGGTGGAGACCTTTGAGAACCACCTCCAGCGAATTTCGCTCCCAACCCTGAACCCGGTAGAGAGAGATAGCCTGGGGGGTCCTGTGACAGCGGAGGAGATAAGCGAGGCCATAGCGCGATTGGCTCCCAGGAAGACACCCAGTACAGATGGCCTCCCAATGGACTTTTATAAAAAAAATATAAGACGCTGCTGGTACCCCAGCTGGCGGAGGTGTAAGCGGAGGCTCTCCGCCGGGGAGAGCTGCCGTGCACACTGCGAGAGGCCTTGGTGGTGCTGCTCCCCAAGACAAAAAACAGGGAAGCACCGGTGGCTGACTTTCGTCCATTATCAATGCTAAACAGCGCCTTTAAGATTCTTAGTAAGATCATGGCTAGCAGGTTGCTCCCCCTTATGACCACATTAGTTCATACAGACCAGAGCGGTTTTGTTCCTGGCCACAGCACCTCACTAAATTTAAGGCGAATCTCGGCTATATTATATATGCCAAAAGAAGAGAAACCTCCAGAGGGGGTCTTACTTGCGGTTGACTTCGAGAAGGCCTTCGACTCGATCAGGTGGGACTGTCTCAGGGCCGTGATGTTTAAAATGGGATTAGGGGAGGACTGGGTGAAATGGGTGGACCTGCTATATTCGTCCCCACTAGCCAGGGTAAAGACGGGCAGATCAATATCCGACACATATCCGGTACATCGGGGAACCAGGCAGGGATGTCCCCTATCCCCATTGCTATTTGCACTGGCAATTGAGCCACTGGCGGCCCAGATGCAACAAGAGGGAGTGGGCAAAGGAATTGAATGGGGACTAAACGAGCATATTATCTCCCTGTACGCTGACGATATTCTGGTGTATCTGAGAGATGGAACCAGTGGTCTCCTGTGGGCTCTGGGGATTCTGGAAGACTTTGGGGAGCTATTGGTGCTTCGCCTCAACCGAGGCAAGACATTTATATTCCCCATGCTACCAGACTGCATACCCCCCAAGACATGCCCGAGGGATGTGAACTGGGCCCCACGGACCTTTAAATATCTGGGCATTCAAATATTCCATGAATTGGGCGACCTCCGGGATGGCAACCTAGGTAGGACGCTCCGCTCCCTGTGCTCATCGGTTGGGTTCTGGCGATCACTGAAACTAACAACAATGGCCAGAGTGACTTTGACCACATGATATGGAAATGCTCAGTGTTACAGACTGGCTGGACAGCAATGATAGTGGTCATGACAACATTATATGGCACGGAGCTGCCGTTAACTTCCGATATATGTTTACGGGGAAAGATTAGGAATCGTTTCCTAGACCTAACCCTAGCCCTCTACAAAAGGCTGATCACGAGGGGTTGGAAGGCTCCCAGCTCCCCCCTCGCTAGCTGAATGGAAAAATGACGTCACGAAATGGACCAGGGCCGAATTGCAGGTCCTGAAGGTGGATGAGGCAAAAGGCATCCGACAGGCTCCCATTGCCCCAGAATGGGAAGACCTAGTGATGAGCTGGGAAGACATAGTGAAAGGACCAATAGCTCCCAATGCGGAACCTACAGAAATAGGGCCCTAAGTGGGTATTAAGATGAGATACTGGAAGTGCCCAATAGATCCGCCTTTTTGGGAGGGGTAAGAAACACCAGAGAAGCAATTAGACGAACATACCACCAGTATACAATAAGACACAGGGGTTAGAACGGAGTTGGTCAATAATCAACACAAAAAACAGTAGGAAAGCGAACGAGGATGGGCAGCCGCCCCCCCTAATAATGGAATCCCCAATGTGAGACCTCCCAGCCAACATAAGTACCACCCACAAATAGCCTCCAAGTTTGTACATAGTTTAATGTAGAGTTAAAGCTGTTATGCAGACACATAAAATTAAAGGGTACCACAAAACAACAGAGAGTAGGACCCCTAAGGACAAGAGCGCTAGAACACCAGAGCTAAAGATGAGAATCAAAAGGAGGTCAGGACGAACAAGAAGTCAGGACACAACATATATGTGACATCTCATATAAAGATATATATCTTATAAGTATGGTGTCTGACAAGAACAAGATGCTCCCATCAATGTATTTGTGTAATGTAAAACAGCGAATTGTTAATAAAAATATATTATAAAAAAAAAAAAGAAAGAGTGGAAGAAGGGTGTTTACTACTGGATGTAGTAACCCCCCACTAACACAGCAGACAGGCACCCTGAACCCAAAGAAGCCTGTAACTTAGCCCCTTCCCTTGTAAGTTAACCATTATGGCTGCACTATCCATGGCATGGTGGTCTGACCCCATGCCAAATAGCAAGTTAGGCCCCCGACCCTGTTGGTCATGGTGGGGTTACTCCAGCTATGGGTAACCTTTTTGGGTAAGTTAGGGGTGACCCTGGATAAGATAAGATTAACAGAGGTGGATGCCTCTAACCCCAAAATAGAGAAAATGGGTGAAGATATCAAAGACACAGACACAAGGCATATCAGACTAGGTCCTATCACTGTGGAAGTGGGTCAGTTCCCCAGAGGGAATGACCTGAACAGGAGGATGTAAGGCAGAGTAGGCCCTGCAACAAACCAGCCTGTTTTCCCTACTCTTCCTTGCCTGACAGACTAGGAAGACTCTCCCAGCTTTGGCTGAGTCTCCTGGCCTGTGGGCTGGGGAGGGGCTTGTGTAGGAAAATGGCTCCCTGTTGCAGTTACCCCCCACTTTTATTGCCAGATACTAATGCTGACTTGACTGAGAAGTGTGCTGGGACCCTGCTAACCAGGCCCCAGCACCAGTGTTCTTTTGCCTAAAATGTACCAGTGGTACCAAGGGCCCTGTGACCAGGGAAGGTCCCTAAGGGCTGCAGCATATGTAGTGCCACCCTAAGGGACCCCCTCACCTAACACATGCACACTGCCATTGCAGATTCTGTGTGTTGGTGGGAAGAAACAGTCTAAATCGACATGGCATCCCCTTCATGATGCCATGCCCACAAAATACTGCCTGTGGCATAGGTAAATCACCCCTCTAGCAGGCCCTACAGCCCTAAGGCAGGGTGCACTATACCACAGGTGAGGGCATAGCTGCATGAGCAATATGCCCCTAAAGTGTCTAAGTCTATTCTTAGACATTGTAAGTACAGTGTGGCCATATTAAGTATATGGTCTGGTAGTTTGTCAAAAACGAACTCCATAGCTCCATAATGGCTACACTGAATACTGGGAAGTTTGGTATCAAACCTCTCAGAATAATAAACCAACACTGATGCCAGTGTTGGATTTATTAAAAAATGCACACAGAGGGCATCTTAGAGATGGCCCCTGTATTTTACCCAATCCTTCAGTGCAGGACTGACTGGTCTGTGCCAGCCTGCTGCTTAGAGATGAGTTTCTGACCCCCTGGGGTGAGAGCCTTTGTGCTCTCTGAGGCCAGAAACAAAGCTGCTCTGGGTGGAGTTGCTTAACACCTAGCAGTGAGCCTCAAAGGCTCAAGCTTCGTGTTACAATGCCCCAAGGCACTCCAGCTAGTGGAGATGCCCGCCCTTGGACACAGCCCCACTTTTGGCGGCAAGTCCAGGGGAGATAATGAGAAAAACAAGGAGGAGTCACCCACCAGTCAGGACAGCCCCTAAGGTGTCCTGAGCTAAGGTGACCCCTGCCTTTAGAAATCCTCCATCTGGATTTTGGAGGATTCCCCCAATAGGATTGGGTATGTGACCCCCTCCCCACAGGGAGGAGGCACAAAGAGGGTGTAGCCACCCTCAAGGAGAGTAGCCATTGGCTACTGCCCTCTCAGACCTAAACACACCCCTAAATTCAGTATTTAGGGGCACCCCAGAACCCAGGAAATCAGATTCCTGCAACCTGAAGAAACAAGAAGGACTGCTGACCTACAAGCCTGCAGAGAAGGAGGAAGACGACAACTGCTTTGGCCCCAGCCCTACCGGCCTGTCTCCAACTTTGAAAACCTGCACCAGCGACAAATCCGACAGGGACCAGTGACCTCTAAAGCCTCAGAGGACTGCCCTGGACTAAAGGACCAAGAAAAACCCGTGAACCAGCTACTTCTTTGCAACAAAGAAGCAACTTCCAAAGACTACACGTTTCCCACCGGCTCGAGATTCAAAGTGTATTGTAAATGTAAGTTATTTCACTTAGATACTTTAGGAACTTTGAATGAACGCAATATCATATACAGTCTTTGTAAAAATGGCAATAAGCTATTTTCAAAGTGGACACAGTGCAAAAAGCAACAGTTCCTGGGGGAGGTAAGTGAAGGTTAGATTAGGAGGTAAGTAAAACACTTACAAGTCTCAGTTCTGGGGCATAGGCAGCCCACCGTTGGGGGTTCAAGGCAACCCCAAAGTTACCACACCAGCAGCTCATGGCCGGTCAGGTGCAGAGGTCAAAGAGGTGCCCAAAACACATAGGCACCTATGGAAAACAGGGGTGCTCCGGTTCCAGTCTGCCAGCAGGTAAGTACCTGCGTCCTCGGGGGGCAGACCAGGGGGTTTGTAGAGCACTGGGGAGGGCACAAGTAGGCACACAAAACACACCCTCAGCGGCACAGGGGCGGCCGGGTACAGTGTGCAAAGCAGGTGTGGGGTTTCAAGTAGGAAACAGTGGAGAACCCGGGGTCACTCTAGCGGTGCAGGACAGGCACAGGGGGGGCTTCTCGGGACAGCCACCACCTGGGCAAGGCAGAGGGTCACCTGGGGGTCGCTTCTGCACTGGAGGTCAGATCCTTCAGGTCCTGGGGGCTGCGGGTGCAGTGTCTTTACCAGGCGTCCGGTTCTTTGAAGCAGGCAGTCGCGGTCAGGGGGAGCCTCTGGATTCCCTCTGCAGGCGTCGCTGTGGGGACTCAGGGGGGTCAACTCCGGCTACTCACGGGCTCGCAGTCACCGGGGAGTCCTCCCTGTAGTGTTGTTTCTCCACAAGTCGAGCCGGGGGCGTCGGGTGCAGAGTGCAAAGTCTCATGCTTCCTGCGGGAAACGGGTGTTCTTTCAAAGTTGCTTCTTTGTTGCAAAGATGTTTCTTCTTTGGAGCAGAGCCGCCGTCCTCTGGAGTTCTTAGTCCTTTTAGATGCAGGGTAGTCCTCTGAGGCTTCCGAGGTCGCTGGACCCCTTGGAACGTGTCGCTGTTGCAGTTTTTCTTGAGGTGGGGAGACAGGCCGGTAGAGCTGGGGCCAAAGCAGTTGGTGTCTCCGTCTTCTCTGCAGGGCTTTCAGGTCAGCAATCCTTCATCTAAGGTTGCAGGGTTCTGGGAGCCCCTAAATAATCAATTTAGGGGTGTGTTTAGGTCTGGGGGGTTAGTAGCCAATGGCTACTAGCCCTGAGGGTGGCTACACCTTCTTTGTGCCTCCTCCCTGAGGGGATGGGGCACATCCCTAATCCTATTGGGGGAATCCTCCATATGCAAGATGGAGGATTTCTAAAAGTCAGAGTCACCTCAGCTCAGGACACCTTAGGGGCTGTCCTGACTGGCCAGTGACTCCTCCTTGTTTTTCTCATTATCTCCTCCGGCCTTGCCGCCAAAAGTGGGGCTGTGGCCGGAGGGGGCGGGCAACTCCACTAGCTGGAGTGCCCTGGGGTGCTGTAACAAAGGGGGTGAGCCTTTGAGGCTCACTGCCAGGTGTTACAGTTCCTGCAGGGGGAGGTGAGAAGCACCTCCACCCAGTACAGGCTTTGTTACTAGCCACAGAGTGACAAAGGCACTCTCCCCATGTGACCAGCAACATGTCTGGTGTGTGGCAGGCTGCTAAAACTAGTCAGCCCACACTGGTAGTCGGGTATGGTTTCAGGGGGCATCTCTAAGATGCCCTCTGGGGTGTATTTTACAATAAAATGTACACTGGCATCAGTGTGCATTTATTGTGCTGAGAAGTTTGATACCAAACTTCCCAGTTTTCAGTGTAGCCATTATGGTGCTGTGGAGTTCGTGTTTGACAGACTCCCAGACCATATACTCTTATGGCTACCCTGCACTTACAATGTCTAAGGTTTTGCTTAGACACTGTAGGGGCATAGTGCTCATGCACTTATGCCCTCAGCTATGGTATTGTGCACCCTGCCTTAGGGCTGTAAGGCCTGCTAGAGGGGTGACTTATCTATGCCATAGGCAGTGTGAGGTTGGCATGGCACCCTGAGGGGAGTGCCATGTCGACTTAGTCATTTTCTCCCCACCAGCACACACAAGCTGGCAAGCAGTGTGTCTGTGCTGAGTGAGGGGTCTCCAGGGTGGCATAAGACATGCTGCAGCCCTTAGAGACCTTCCCTGGCATCAGGGCCCTTGGTACCAGGGGTACCAGTTACAAGGGACTTACCTGGATGCCAGGGTGTGACAATTGTGGAAACAAAGGTACAGGTTAGGGAAAGAACACTGGTGCTGGGGCCTGGTTAGTAGGCCTCAGCACACTTTCAAATCATAACTTGGCATCAGCAAAGGCAAAAAGTCAGGGGGTAACCATGCCAAGGAGGCATTTCCTTACACACACCATCAAGCGTGTCCAGTTGAATCATGAGGAAGGATAGATTTGTGGCTTGTCCCTCCATCTCTTGCTGGCCAATGCCACCACTATCTCCCCACCAATTTTATAAAGGACTACAGCAAATCACCACACTCAGTGGTGCCGGTCTTCTCAATGAATAAAGTTGTCCAGGTAGTGAATGCACCCCCCTTTTGTGGATCATGTCTGCAGCTCCCACTCTAGAAAGCTGCTGAAGGTTTCACAATATGCACAGGAGATTGCGCCACCCATCGGTAGGCATTTGTCATAGTAAAAGTCATCGTCCACATGGAAACCAAGCAGGTCTTAGCTGCCAGGGTGTACTGGTAAGAGGCGGATAGTGGACTTGCTAGAAGTGCCCCTTGTCCTGCTGCCTTTATTAGGTCAACTGCATCATCCTCTATCACATAGGACACAGAGCAGCTATTTTGGTCCAGGTCATCGTTCACCGACTCACCTGGAGTTTATGACACGTGATAAATAAGTCAATTTCCATTGCTCTATCTTTGGGACTACCCCAAACGGGGAGAGGGGCACAATTAAGTTTGCTACTTTTTGCCTAGCCACTGTTGGGTTGACCCTTATTGATTTTAAGTTCTGGCAAAGGCGGTGTGTCTGGGGACCTTGGTATGGGATAGTGAAACCTGCAACAAATCCCTCTGCCAACAGCTGCCCTTCCTTCTGCTTGGGATATCTTCTAAGTAACCATATAAGCCATCTTGTGTTGAAGAGGGTTGGAAGAGGATCTGCAGGTTCCAGTGGTTCCCCCTTCCCAGGGCCCCTTCTTAAGTACGCTATTTCCTGTTGCAGCTGTCCTTGCCTTCGCCTACCCCTTTTGCACTCAGCTGCTGGATGTGCTCCTCCCCAATTGATGCAGCTGTCTGTAAACTTGCAGGCTTGCTCCCATTTAAACTCATCCTCATATTTCCAGCATGTTGTAGTGCGTTTTTGTTCCCAGTTTACTCACCGACTGGGCCCTTGCCTTCCCACTGAGTGTGAACCCTTTAAATTTCCCATTTCCCCATGTTGGACGAAAATGATGTTCCTGTGCGTTCACCCCTTCTCAGGCACCCACCATATGGTAAGTGAAACCTTCTACATCCTGGTGGTCCCAATCCATGACTGGCCAGGTCTGCATTTTTTCCCTGAGCCCTTCATCATTATGCAGCCATGCTTCCCCTTGGTACTTTTGCTTCTCTGAATACACCCTCTGCTCATGGAGGAACAACGCCCCTGCACTTTCAGGGAATTTCTCCACAAATACGCATGCCAAAGTTCTAAATGCCCGCAGCCAGTTTTCTATAGATCCTTCTATTTTTGGTCTGCGCCGATCCTTTTTCCTCTTCCTTCTTGTCATGTGCAGTCAAACCTAATCCGGCCTGGTGCACCCCAAGAAGAATGAACAACTCTCACCAGGTACTTTCTTTGACTGCCAGCAGAATGAGGCTTGCCAGGCCTGTCTCTGGTGCAGTCATGGGTGGGTTGCTTGGGGAAGGTCGAATGTACTTGCTTGCTGGCTTGGGACCGACCCCCAACCCCGCCTAAGGATTGCCCCTCCTGTCTATGTTTTTGAGAGGTCACTTTTCCCCACGTGGGCCTTGTCATTAACTGTTGCCTACCCGACTCCATCCTTGTTCTTGTCCTGATCACCCCGCTTGTCTGTGCCTTGTGTACCCGAGGGGTGGGGGCTTCATTGTTTTTGGCTGGTGCTACATTTGGTTCCACCCCTGTATGTTTGGTAGCTGCTGGTGAATGCTGTGTGTTTGCTCCGCCACTTTCGTGGCCCTGCCAAGGGATTACGCCAGACCAATAAACAGGAGGAAGCCCTAGGGGGATGCATTCCCTGGTCCCGGCCATTGCCACCAAGGACTGCCTGTGAGTGGCGTTGGAGGCATTGTCTGCTGAGGCCAGGTTCCCATCCCTCCCAAGCCATGGTCCTGCCTGACTAGAGTGAGCCTGGGTGTGTGTCTCATGATGCCCAGGAGCGCCACACCTACCTGTGTGCCAAATTCACTAAACCTTCACTGGCCACCTCCGAGCCATGCTGCGTGCGTCTTTTCTGCTGCGCCTGCGGCTCACCCTTCTGTGCTGCTAGTTGCTCCTCACCAGGTCCTGTTGCTGCCACTGTGCAGGGTCCAGGCACCACAAGCTGACCCCCTTCGTTGGCCTCAGAGTACTCCTCTCCAGCTCGGGGGGGGCATTATTCCCTTTCACCTTGTGTTGGTGCACCTCCACATCGACATGCCTTGTTCTCCAGGTGCCCCTTCTCACTCTTACTCTGTGCCACAGCCTCTTTCACAGGGGCTGCTGTTCTGCCTGAAAGCATCCTGTGCCTGGGTCCTCAGAGGACATCACAGTTCTCCTTGGTTTGTGCTGCCTTCCGCATTGGTGGTTTGCCTTGTGTAACTTTGCGCTTCTTCTACAATCCCTTCTCCGGTGGCCCCAGTACTTGGTCATCAACCCAGTCCCTGCCTTGCCTGGCCATGAGCTGCTTTCCCTTCATTAGCAGCTCCAGTAGGTCTCCGTCCAGCTCTGGGGTTGTGCTGCCTTTCGTGGTCATCCTCCTTGTCTGCCTCCCCAATGCTTCGGCAGCCACAAAGTCCTCCTTGTAACAGTTGGATCGCTTCCTTTCTCTTCCCCGCTCGAGTTATTGCTCCTGTTCTCCAACGTGGAACGCTCGCAGGGGAAAAATCTACTTATTGTGACTACCTGCGAGCCCACCGCAGTTCATCACTGCTCACGCTCTCCTTTCAAAATGTGCCAATTTGTCTCTGTGTGCAGTTCCACTACTGCACGATTGCAAATTCCACATAAAGGTGGGCTGGGAATGGCTCCTTGGCACAGCCCCACCCACCCATACTGGTAGCGCTCCGCCAGAGGAGCCCCATAAGGCCAGCAGGTGTGTCCCTTGATGCAACGGGACAGAAGACGAGCTGGCCCGCTCTTCATTGGGACCCACTGTAGTCTCCTATCCTTCGGGCGAGATGGCAAAATAACCAGACCGTGTTCAAGAGAGTAAAAGGCCGCTTTATTGGACAGGTAAGCAGTTCTGAAATCTTTAACACATTTTACAAAAAATAAACCATGGCCTCACTAATACACAACCAATACTAACACCCCACCCTTAAACCTCCCCCACCAAACAACTCAAAACCTCAGAGCAGTCTTCAAGGCTTCAATCTTCCCCAATTCCTTTCTTCCATTGACCTTCCCCGTGACTCCCCAATCGCTCCCCGATGGCACCTCTGCCTACCCCTCTATAATGACCCCAATACATCCTGTTTTCTGCGCCACCAGGAAAAACCCTGATAAGGAGTTATTTCCTGACCCACCCCCTAACTCTGGTTTGATTTTTTTTTTTGTGTGTGAAAAAAGCTGCTATCAGGGCAGCTAGGCATCACCAAAATGCCCTGCTGTTATTTTATAAAAAATAACCAACTAAACCCAACCTTACGCTTATCAGCAGGTATTAGATACCCAGCGTGGATGCTAATTTTTCCCTCATTTCAAGAAGATATAGTTCGGTCCCCATGAAAGAAAGATGCACCCCATCTTGTCTAAAAAACTGAAAATCTTCCTTTTTTATGTCATGATGCTCTAACCAACCCAACCCCCTACCTGTGCAAAAACGTGACATTTCTCTATTCACTTTCCTTCTTGCCCTCTCTACCGCTGTGTATTTCACCGCCCCCCTCCAGATCCTCCTAGGCACTAGTGCTGTTACCACCACTTTCGTCCCAGACCATGACCTCCCAATGACATCCAAATCCCTCTTCATATCTTTAATTAAACCCAAACCTGACAATTGTACTAAATCATTTTCTCCTAGTTGTAACATAAGGACATCAGGACAAACTCTGACAGAAACCAAATCTGATAGATAAGGAAGCAACTGTCCCCATCTTATGCCACCCTTGCCCGACCATTCAATTTTTTTTTAAATGAAACTGTGTTTATTGACATTTATCCTTTAGGAAACATTAAAAGGGATACATCAGATCCCACAAAGTCTCTGACAAGATGCCAAATGTGCTCAACCCCCCCGCAAAAGGGGGAAACTTTCTCTAGACATTAGGGAACAAAATTACTATTAAAGCTTGCAACACCTCGCATATATACCCCACATCACTGACTGCTGAAGGCACCTTCAGAAGAAGAGAATACACAGACTAGACTATAAGGAAATAAAATAGGAACGACAATAACATAAAAACTAACATCAACACTTTTGGGGTTATTCTAACTTTGGAGGAGGTGTTAATCCGTCCCAAAAGTGACGGAAAAGTTACGGATTTACCACCAGCCGTATTACGAGTCCATTATATCCTATGGAACTCGTAATACAGCTGGTGGTATATCCGTCACTTTACCGTCACTTTTGGGACGGATTAACACTCCTCCAAAGTTAGAATAACCCCCTTTATGTCTCGTATTCCTACCATGTGTATCTAAATAAGCGGGGGTTGGGGTTCAGAAAGCAAGGCGTGCAGAGGGCCCCAAGACACATCTCCCCATTCCTCCCCTGAATTACCCCACCTAGACTGAACCCCATACGTGGAAAAGATGTAGCACCCTAAGACTTGGACTACAGGTAGTAAGCGGGAAACCCCTGGACAGAAACCTCACCAGGGGATCTCAAAATATAGTCAAAACTCCTTTGAGAATCATCCAGCTTGTCAGCTAAACGCTCCATAGCAAGCCCACACCAGAGTCTGGCATACCACAACATCAATGGGGGCGGCTCCTTTTTCTTCCAGTATGATGCTAGAATAGTCTTAGCTTCTCCCAATGCCAGCCAAAGGATAGAGTGATCACCCTGGGTTTGATTTTGCAGCTCAGGAGCGCGCAGACCCCATAAAACATGGGCTGATGAAGTAGGAATAGGGTATCGCAGGATCTCTTTTAGATGTGACAGAATTTCCTTCCAAAAGAGCTTAATAACGGGACAGTCCCACCATGAATGCCTGAAATCACCCAACATCCCACAGCCACGCCAACATCTATCTGATGTCTGAGTAAATAGTTTAAGCTTCTCCGGGTAAAGATACTAATTATAAAGAACATTATAATGAGCTGCCCTAGTCCCCGTGGAATGGTTATAGTTGACTATATCCTGAAATAGTTTGTGCCCAAAGCCCGTCCTCAACTGGACCATCTAACATCCGTTCCCAAAATGCCAAATGACAAGGAGTATACTGACATTGTGCTGATAATAATTTGTATAGTGTACAAATGCTGCCCCGCTTCAGTCCCCCCTGTTGAACAAACCTCTCAATAGGAAGAAGCTCCCTGGTGGCCGCCGCTCTCATATGTGGTTGAGTAACCCAATGGAGTAACTGATTACAGTGGAAGCGCTCAGAGCTGGGAAGATGAAAATCCCTACAACAATTTTCGAAGGTGCACTTCTGATCCCCATGGCCCTCCACCTATCAAAGGGTCCTGTTGTGGCTCCAGGAGGGAAGTATGCGTTATAATGAATTGAGGTATGTGGTGAGGGAAAGGATATGAGTCGAAGAGCACTGGTCGCCTTGTCCCACACCTTAAGGGTAGTAGTCGTAGGGGTGCTAAGATACTCATTTTTCAGGCGATCACCCCTAGGTTTCCACAACACATCCCACAATGTCCACCCCGTCACCGCCATATCCATCTAAGTACCCGTGTCCTCTGGGGGCAGACCAGGGGGGTTTTGTAGGGCACCAGAGGGGGACACAAGCAGGCACGGAAAGTACACCCTCAGCAGCACAGGGGCGGCCGGGTGCAGAGTGCAAACAGGCGTCAGGTTTTAGATAGGAAGTAATGGGGAGACCCGGGGGTCTCTTCAACCATGCAGGCAGGCTCAGGGGGGGCTCCTCGGGGTAGCCACCACCTGGGCTAGGCAGAGGGTCACCTGGGGGTCGCTCCTGTACTGGAGTTCGGTTCCTTCAGGTCCTGGGGGCTGCGGGTGCAGGGTTGGTTCCAGGCGTCGGGTCCCTTGTTACAGGCAGTCGCGGTCAGGGGGAGCCTCTGGATTTTCTCTGCAGGCGTTGCTGTGGGAGCTCAGGGGGGTTGTCTCTGGCTACTCACGGGCTCGCAGTCGCCGGGGAGTCCTCGCTGAAGTGTTGGTTTTCCGCAGGTCGAGCAGGGGGAGTTGGGTGCAGAGTGGAAAGTCTCACGCTTCCGGAGGGAAAAGTGAAGTCTTTAAAGTTGTTTCTTTGTTGCAAGAAAGTTGCAGATTGTTGAACAGGGCCGCTGTTCAGGGGAGTTTCTTGGTCCTTGGTTGCAGGGCAGTCCTCTGAGGCTTCATAGGTCGTTGGTCCCTGTTGGATGCGTTGCTGTTGCAGTTTTCTTCGAAGTTGGGAGATAGGCCGGCAGGGCTGGGGCCAAAGCAGTTGTAATCTCCGTCTTCACTGCAGGGCTTCAGGTCAGCAGTCCTTCTTCTTGTTAAGGTTGCGGGAATTTGCTTTCCTGGGTTCTGAGGAGCCCCTAAATACTGAATTTAGGCGTGTGTTTAGGTCTGCGAGGGCAGTAGCCAATGGCTACTGTCCTTGAGGGTGGCTACACCCTCCTTGTGCCTCCTCCCCGAGGGGAGGGGGCACATCCCTAATCCTATTGGGGGAATCCTCCAAAACCAAGATGGAGGATTTCTAAAGGCAGGGGTCATCTCAGCTCAGGGCACCTTAGGGGCTGTCCTGACTGGTGTGTGACTCCTCCTTGTTTTTCTCATTATCTCCCCTGGACTTGCCGCCAAAAGTGGGGGCCGAGTCCAGGGGGGCGGGCATCTCCACTAGCTGGAGTGCCCTGGGGCATTGTAACACGAAGCTTGAGCCTTTGAGGCTCACTGCTAGGTGCTACAGTTCCTACAGGGGGGAGGTGTTAAGCATCTCCACCCAGTGCAGGCTTTGTTTCTGGCCTCAGAGAGCTCAAAGGCTCTCACCCCAGGGGGTCAGAAACTCGTCTCTCAGCAGCAGGCTGGCACAGACCAGTCAGTCCTGCACTGAAATATTGTATATAATACACAGGGCATCTCTAAGATGACCTCTGTGTGCATTTTTTTAATACATCCAACACTGGCATCAGTGTGGGTTTATTATTCTGAGAAGTTTGATACCAAACTCCCCAGTATTCAGTGTAGCCATTATGGAGCTGTGGATTCGTTTTTGACAAACTCCCAGCCCATATACTTAATATGGCCACACTGTACTTACAATGTCCAAGAATGGACTTAGACACTGTAGGGGCATATTGCTCATGCAGCTATGCCCTAACCTGTGGTATAGTGCACACTGCCTTAGGGCTGTAACGCCTGCTAGAGGGGTGACTTATCTAAGCCACAGGCAGTATTTTGTGTGCATGGCATCCTGGGGGGAATGCCATGTCGACTTTGCCTTTTTCTCCCCACCAACATACACAATCTGCAATGGCAGTGTGCATGTGTTAGGTGGGGGGTGCCAAAGAGTGGCACAGCACATGCTGCAGCCCTTAGAGACCTTCCCCTGGTCACAGGGCCCTTGGTACCACTGGTACCTTTTACAAGGGATGTATCTGTGTGCCAGGGGTGTGCCAATTGTGGAAACAATGGTACATTTTAGGTGAAAGAACACTGGCGCTGGGGCCTGGTTAGCAGGGTCCCAGCACACTTCTCAGTCAAGTCAGCATCAGTATCCGGCAAAAAGTGGGGGGCAACTGCAACAGGGAGCCATTTCCTTACACGGTCATCTTAATAGTCTTAATGCTGCCTAGCCAAGAGTGCCACAGGATGGACCATCTCTTAAAATCAGTACGCAATGTCTTAAGGAGGGGCAGAAAATTTGCCTTAAAGAGATCTGGCACCCTATGAGTAGGCCGAATTCCCAGGTACAAGATGTCTTTTTTTTAGCCAGAGCAAATGGAGAAGCGGAGGCTACTACACTCATTTCTGCAGCAGGAACCATTTGATGAAGAATATAGTGTTTCCCTTTATTCACTTTAAAGCCTGCTGCCTGCTCAAAGAGACTCAGCTCCTCCAATACCACCCAAAGAGTTTGGCGAGGATTAGTGATAAAATGTAGAATATCATCAGCAAACAGAGAAATCTTGTGTTGATCGGGGCTAAATTGAATGCCCTGAACACTCGGATTTGCACTTATCCGGGCCGCTAGAGGTTCCATGCTTAGTGCAAAAAGCAACGGAGAAAGTGGGCAACCCTGCCTGATCCCCCTGGACAAGTCCATCACCTGGGGCCCGAGTAGTTGCTCATCACCAAAGATATAAACTGGTCCCCAAACTCAAAGCGCCGCAGGGCTGCCACTAAAAAGGACCATTCCACCCGGTCGAAAGCCTTCTCCGCATCTAGCGCCAATAAAATCACTGGGACCTGCTTCTTCTCCACTTTTTCCATCAGATGGATAACCCTTCTAACATTATCATGGGCTTGCCGACCTTTGATAAAACCAGACTGATCCGGATGAACCAAATCCGGCAATATTCCTTCCAATCGCCGTGCCAATATTTTAGTATAGAACTTGCCGTCAAGATTGAGTAGGGCAATGAGCCAAAATGATGCACACAACTGGGGATCCTTCCAGTCATTAGGAATAAGTGAAATCAGAGCCTCCCCCATAGTAGGGGAAAGTGTGTGCTCAAATTGTATAAAATTAAATAAAGCAGTTAAATGTGAGACAAGCTCAGCCCCAAAAGTCCTGTAGAAGTGCGCCGTGAAGCCGTTGTGGCCCAGTGCCTTATGCAAAGGGAGGGAGTCAATTGCCTCCCGTACTTCGTCAAGAGTGAATGGGGCCTCTAAGAGTTCATTAGTTTCCCTAGCGACCTGCGGGAGCTGGATATGTCTTAAATAACTCTCCTGGGCTGCCATACTCAGGTTGTCTGAGGTATACAAGCGGGTATAGAAGTTCCTGAATGCTCGCACTTTCTCCTCTTCTGAATGGTATTCCCCTGTGTCATCCCGTACTTGCGCAATATAACCCTTGGACTGCTTAACCCGTAGTTGCCTAGCTAAGAAGGAACCAATTTTGTCCCCCGCCATCATAATGAGACCTCTGGAGACGTAGTAGGGCCATCTCTGCCCTCTTTATATAAATAGACTGTAGTTTGCCCTTTATGGAGGTTACCTTCCTCTGGCTCTGCCATGTGGGAGAAAGCTTGTGTACCTCCTCAGCTTCCCGCAGTGCCTCCTCCAATCCCAATTGCTCTTCAGCTTTTAGCTGATACAATGACGTCACTAAGGAGATACAAGTGACCCGCATAACAGCTTTGAATGCATCCCAAATGATAGGAAGAGGGGGATCCCCCAGGTAATTATTCTGAAAAAACTCCTTAATAGCGCTCCGCAGCTCATCTCTAGTCGTAGTGTCTCTAGTTAGGATGTGTGGGAATTACCAGTGCCCCCTTGTAGCGTGCGACAGAGTCCACTCCAAACTCACCTCCACCGGGGCATGGTAAGAGATGACTATCGGGTGCATAGCATAGCTGCCCGAAGAAGCTGCCGCAGAGGTAAACTCATGAAAATATAATCAATCTGAGTATAGGACCTATGAGAGTGGGAGAAAAAGGTATAATCCTTTGCAGTAGGGTGGTAGGCACGCCAAGCATCAAAAATCCCCAACCTATGAAATGCCGTTTTAACGGATTTGGTAAAGCTGCTAGAAGGCGGTCTCTGAGGGTGTGTTGTATCCTGAGTGGCATCCCAAATCAAATTGAAGTCTCCCATGAGCACTATCTCACCCTCAACGCCCCCAAATACATCCAAAAAGTGCAAAAGAAACGTCGATTGGCCACTATTAGGAGTATAGAGGGTAGCTATCGTAAAGACCCGTCCACCCAAGGTTCCCTTAACAACAAATACCTGCCCCCTTTATCTAAGTGGGACCCCGAGAGCTGAAAATGCATCGATCTATGAAACATCAAGGCTACCCCACAATGTTTTGCTGTCGCGGATGACGTAAAAATCTGCGGATAGTATTTATGCTGCAACCTATGGCCGTCACCTTTCTTGAGATGTGTTTCCTGCAATGCCAGTATGTCATACTGCTGATCAAAGAATTTCCGTAATTGTGAGCGCTTATTGGGCGAGTTCAACCACTTAATGTTCCAGGTCAAAAAGTGAACAATTATACCAAAGAAGCTAGGGGGTGCTTGCTCATGTGCAGGTCCAACCGATTAAGTCCTCTTGGGACCCAAGTACCCCCTCTCCCTCCCGCCTCCTCCTCTCCTCCCCCCCCCCCAACCATTCTGCCAAAAGGAATAGAGACAAAAAACAATAAGCAAACAAACTGAAGAACTCAAAACATATCAGAACGCCTACGAGTCTCTCACAAAGCAGCAGAAAACTCTGCCAAGTCTTCATGATCTGGAGGGGGTATCCATCCGCCCGCACACCGCCCCCCACAGACCCGTGACAGAAGCTCACTTGTCGTCTGGAACAAAGATGCCCTTCACTGTCCCAAGAGGAGCCACAAAAGAACCGTCGCAAGAAGGTTCGGTACACTAGCAGATTGTCAGCCCATCTAGTACCACCACGTTCCCCTCGGGGAAATAGACCAACACAGCCCCTCCCGGAAAGCAGATAACATCTCCCCAGACGTCTCTGCAAAGAGGATCACAAACTACTCCTTAGAGGCCCTCCTACTCCTCTGCGGCAGTATCCAAACTTCTCCTCCTTGAGACATAACAAAAGATTCCCGGTGGCACACCTCCTCCTGCCTCGCACTGCCATTATCTCCACCTTTCTCCTGTAGCCCCAGCACTACCACTGCCTCTCCGCATTCCACAAAATGATACAGCTTGTTGTTAAATTCAAAAGTAATGCCAAATGGAAAGGTCCACCTGTACTGAATGTTCTGCGCATTCAACTCATCTGTAATCACACAAAAGCGCTGTCGTCGTTGCAGTGTGGCGGGAGCAATGTCTTGAAACAACCTGCACCGAGCACCCTTGAAAGACACCACATCTGGACGTCTCACCTTCTGGAGTATGCGCTCTTTAACCTTAAAGGAACTCAATTTCACCAGAACATCCCGGGGTCTCTTATTTCTAGTGGTGGGACGAATCCCCACCCTGTGCACTCTTTCGATCTGCACCTCGGGATGGTCAGCGCCCAAAAGCTGCGAGAAGAAGCCCCACTACAAGTGCCTCCAAGTCTGGGCCCTCGCTGCCCTCCTCCAGCCCCTGTACTCTAATGTTGTCTCTTCGAGACCGATTTCCCAAATCCTCGCATTTAAGAAACGATTGCTGGAGTTGCGATTTAATATGCGAAACCTCCGGCTCCAACGGGCTTACTTGTCTGTTTTATCTCTTGGACCTGGGTTTCAAGGTCTAACATGCAGGTCCCCACCAAGTCCACGTCTGCCTGGAGAGCAGTCAGGTGGCCAGTAATGTTGGATTGAAGCGCCTCCAGCGCTGACCTCAAATCCGCCATAAGCTTCTCTTGCAATTCCTCCTTAAAGGTGCTGAGGGAGGCCAAAAGATCGCCCTTAGTGAGCGCCATGTTGCCGGGTCTCTGCAAGACAGGAGTCTCCCCTTTGGCTGGCATGAAAAAATCAGAGACCTTAGTAGATTGTGGTTTCTTCCAAGGCATAGGCGCCTTGCAGCTCTCACTTCTCGTAGTACTTCTTGTGCCTATGATAAATGCCGCTCCATTGGTTAGTTCCCAGCTAAAACTTGCTAGGACATAGCTCTCACCGAAAAAAAAAAAAAAGGAAAGAGAGCCTTGTGGACCCACAGAATAAAAAATCAGATCCCAGAATCAAGACCAGTAGATCACTCCTCCCACACGTGCTCATGGCAGGCCTGTCTCAGGAAAATTCCATGGAGTTGAACACCAGGTGCCATCTTGGGGTTAGGCATCTAGGACAGGCAGGCCCCAGTAAGAAACAAATTTGCCCCAGCAATCAAGTTGTAGGTGGCTAACCGCCTACCCTTCCGGGGGTTCCATATTGGGGGGTCAGGGGGTCACAGCCTGCCCAGCCGAGGTCCTCCTGGCAGCCCCCGGCCAAAGCGCTGCGCCTCCAAATCCACTCCCCAGGACCAGACGAACGTGGAAATGAAAATAAATAAATAAACGGTGCACGTCTCCACACGCTCTGCCGCTCATTAAAATAAGGGGGCTCCTTACCTCTGGCCGCATCTCTGCCGTCCTCGGCCACTCAGCTCCACCTAGGGGGATCCCCTTGCCTCATCCAGGGACTCCTCCCGGTGTGCGCCGCCCAGGGTCCCGCCTGTGGTCGAGGCACAATCCAGGCCACCCGCGGGAGTGCAGCGGCAACCAGCCTCTGGGACACTGCGGTGAGCCCGCTCGATTCCTCGGGCTCACTGCATCTCCAGGGAGCCCGCTTGGCCCGCTGCTCCTCCCAGACGACAGCAAAAAAGAGTCTGAAGGTGCGGGGGGTCGCGGAGCCTCCAGGCTTTACGACGTGTCGGCCATGTTGGCTGGCCCCACCTCTGTCACTCGAACATTAAATTTTTACTTCATCATTCCTGATTTTTTCCAAATGGCCGTTTGCTCGCTTGCTTTGCTGCCCATATAACGAATGAATGTCCAACTATCCAAATTGACATGAATGTTACTGCCGGATCAGCTACACAACCTGAAATAAGAGAAAATTAATTAGACATGCCATACATGTTAGGCCTCGTCAAGATCACTAATATAACTAAGAGAGCAATCAGATGACAACCTCCCTATTTTCTTCACATCTTTGATTGAAAATCCCAATTGAGCTGCTTCAGATGCTGCGCCTGTATGGAAAGAGGGCGTTCCAAAACAAAAAGGACCCAAACCTTCATAACAACGTGCTTTCCTCAAAACCCCCAACACTTGTACTGCTGTAAGCCTCGTACCATCTTGATTACTGAATACAAAACCAAACTCACCTCACTTAAATTCTTTAAAACTGAGCCAATTATCCACTGGGCATACTATACCTCCGATCCTCTTTAATTACATAGTTGCTCCTCTTTTCTTTTGATCTGTCTTGGAATGTACAAGGAATATTCTTACACACTCACCAGACACCTTGACATGTTTCTCCCTTAGCCCAGATTCCTGGTTTGTCACAAATAACTCAGTTGTTAAGTGCATAACTTGAACAATGTTTGCTCAAAATATGAAAAACATACCTGCCCCAAACGTTTTAATAAATTTACCAACATCCTCATGGAAATAGGATCCCTGCCTGGGCGAATTAACTGCTTTTCTTTTGCCCATCCTTGTAGTAATCTCCTACCCTTTTCCCCAGCCGAGGGCTCATATCCCCAGAAAAACTTGCCGTAGAAACTGAAACCGGCCAATTTACCAGCAATAGTGGTGGCCGTAATCTCTTTCAATATTATTCATTATGAAGCTCAACACATAATTTCTCATTTGTAAACCGCCTTGTTCATCACGAGGCCTATATGCTGCCCCTGTACTCAAGAACTCCTCCCATGCTCTCCTGTAAGCCCTTTTAGTGCTCTCTGCTAAAGACTTCTCAATCAAAGTTAGCATCCTCATTCTGCAAGCTTCCGTACCTCCTTTGGGACCTGTGTTTTCAGTAAGTCTGCTCCGGGCGCCAAACCACGGAATCTCAGCCACTGTGAAAGAGATAATGCATCTTCTATATTATTGTTCATGCCTGGAACATGTTTGGCTCTGAATACTATATTAAACATCAAGCATCCCAGCATAAATCTTTGTAGCATTTTCGATAGAAACCTATCTTTGACCCTCTGACCGTTTACCAAACCCACCACTGTGATGCTATCTACGTTAAAAGTAACTGTTTTATTCTCTAGGTCCTTTCCCTATACTGCTAAAGCAACTAACAAAGGAAAAAAATTCAAAGAAAGCAATACTTCTTTTCTCTTTTGACCATCTTTCCGGCCACTCTTCTGCACACCATTTTCCATCCCAAAAAATTCAATCACAAGATAAACTAAACAAGTGCTCGGACCTTCAGTTTTCTCCTGGGCTAAAGGTACCCCTAAAGCACCTGCCATATCCTGAAACTGCTGCAGCACAGCTGCACACACCTTGTCTCCACCTGAACCTGCCAACAAAAAAATCATCCAAATAGTGCGTAATAAACTCATTTCCCATTAAATGAGTAAAACACCACTGCACAAAAGTACTGAAACATTCAAACAAACTACAAGAAATAGCACAACCTCATTGGTAACACCTTATCCACATATAATCGATTTTCAAACTGGATTCCTAACAATGAAAAATCCAAAGGATGTACTGGCAATAATCTAAAGGTGGATTTAACATCACAATTTGCCAGCTCAGCCCCAGGGCCCATAGTTCACACTAGAGCCATGGCCACATCTACTGATGCAAATTGAACAGCAGCATCCCCCCTTGCTATAAAAATCATTGACAGGATGAACCGTCTGGCAAGGAAAGATAATGTATCATCCTAACCTCACCCTTGTTCTTTTTTGGTACAACACCTAAAGGAGGTACTATCAAATCCTGTAAAGGCCAATACTCAAAAGGACCTGCTATCCTGCCCTCTGCAACTTCTTTGTCCAGTTTTTCTTTAATAATAGCATGGTGCTCTTTTTCTGATTTCAAGTTATCCGCAAATCTCCTAGTTCTTGGATCCTGGTAACCTAATCGAAAACCTTCTTCAAACACCCACTCCAACTTTACTGCCTCTACTCTGTTGAGGAGAAATTTTAACCACTAACTCAAGACGTCCAACTTAATTGGAGTAAAAGACCTTTTGTCCAAATTAAGCAGATCCTCCTTTCCCCTTGTCCACCTGTGTGAAAACCTCCTTGCTCCCCAAAACATTGTAAAACTGCATGACTGCCTCCGCACATTGAGCATTCGTGTTTGTATCTGCATGGGGTTCCTTGGACAGTACCCCCTATTGAAACTCCAGCATGCTCCTAAATTGGTATTCTGACCATGTTCCCACCCCTCCCACGCTGGGTTTCCCGAGAAAAGACCGCAACTGTAGTGCCAAACCGCTGGCTGTATGCATCATATGTGGTGGCCTCTGTGGATACATCCACTGGTCCCATGGCTCATTATCGACTCCCCCTCCCCATGGTTTCTAAGGTAACAGAACCATTCTAGCCCTGGCCTCCTGGCGCAAGCTTTGAAAAATATTTTTTTTTCCACTGACATTCTGTGTCGACAAGTTGCTGAGCAACCGCTCTGTTTCAGGCAGATTTTCTTGCCTGTAGCGTACATTTCCTGTTTGACCGAGCGTTTCTGTCAAGTCACGCTCCGAACAGCCTCCCACTTCAGGGGCATGTTCCTCAGAGGCCCGCCCCTCTCTCACAGGCCAGTTCACAGCCGCGACCTGAGCGTGCGCGCAGCCCTGGCCTCGCTTCTCATCCTAAACTGACGTCACAGTCAGTAAGCTGCTTGGCACAATCAGTGCCATTTGTTTTTTAATTTTTCTTTTTTGCTTCCCTAGACAACGAGCATTCATACTTTTAACGTCACGCTGTTGCGGCAGCCAACAAGCCAACACAGCCGCCGCAACACCATCAGCCACAACATGCTTAGTCGTTCAAAACCAGCCCAGGCTTGTGATAGGACTCCTGGTTGAATCAGGTCATCCCTACTAGCGTCACATATTATCTTAAGAGCTTCCCTAACTGCTGCTGCCTGTTCTGCCATAGTTTATAAGTGAAACATGTAAAATTATTTATACCAGCCAAGAATGTTCTTTTCCTACCCTACTTCACCACAGAGCCAGAATAATGTGCCTCAGAAAAACGGCTAGTCTCACCATTAATCTGACTTCGTTACCATGACAACCAATCAGCAGTCACCATGCGCCTGGGCTTTCCCATTTGCCCGAAGCTGCCCAGGGTAGACATCCGCAGGATGCCACCCCAGAAGCACACATTTTCCTGCCAGGAGCGCAGGCTGCAGACATTCTCAGGTGCACGCTTTGCTTACTGTGGTCCTTGCGGCTCTCGTGCTTGATGTCGCTGCCATTGTGACGATTCTGCAGTCCTCACTTTTCTTTTGGCAGCGTCGCAGATGGGCAAACCGATGTTGACGATGCTTGCATCCTCACCTCCTTCCAATACAATTCTCATTCACTGATGCTGGTCGCACAATCCCGCAGAGATTAGCTCTCCAATCTATGCTGCAAAGTCAACCTTGCATGGAGGTGCTGCGCCTTCCTTTCGACTTTGTCGTCCCTCTGCTTCTCTCTTCCTAATTTGTGGCTTTAAACCACACCGGCCAACAACCAGCGACATCTTTTTGGGTGTTTGCAGCCTCTGGCCGGTGCTGCCCTGGGAAGGCGTTACTCGCGGGCCCCTAACTAGTGCGCCTTCACCTCCCCTTCCGTGATCAGAAAGGTTAATGATAATTAAGGAAAGCACAGAAAACTACTTAGCAAACCATTGCACATTTGTTTTTCATATATAGTTTACATTATGTGGCTTCAAAGGCATGGTCCTGCTAACTTTGTCTCTCTTATGAGTTCATATGGGGAAAATAATTAGGCATTTGGACGCCACCAATGTTAAAAAATAGCTTAGTTTTAAAGTTTAAAAATATTAAAATTGAGGATCACGTGGGAATTTTAGCTGTGGAATGTGAATGGAGGCAGGTTTAGAAACTGACTGAGGAAACAAACCATTACACATTGATTCGGTAAAACCATAAATGTATAAATGGTCTCTACTAAATGAATATAAAAATACTTTATCCAGATATTTAAGACCACTACATCATAATGTGCCATTAAACCACGTTTTAGCTAACCTCTCAGACTGCCTTTTCATCCATTTCTTACCCTCCCACAAACATGCTTGTTTCTCACTTGAAAAGTTTTTTGTTCATTTGCTGCACTTATTTGTTCAGTAACTTCAGGATTTTTTTTTTTTTTTTTACTCCTAGAATTTTAGAGCGCTGATGCCCCTGGCCTGCACCCCACTCAGAAAATTGTTCCAGCACAACTGCCACCTAGTCAATTTCAGCTGCTAGTTAGGCTTCTTATGCTGTACATGTGCACAGATGTATCATGTTAAGAAGTGTGTGTCTCGCATCTAAGATTTGGTGAATTATGGTTTAATGTGCCTTTCATTGAACACTAAAGTACACAAGTGACTGAGTGAACCTATCTGATCAATAACTGCAAAATGTACTTTTTGTGAAGTTGGTATTCTGCCCCTATGCAATGCGATATTTAACTCTGTAGTCGGTTTGGCAAAACCAAATGCTGCTATGTACAGAACCAAGAATATTCATAAGTTTTTTTAGAGCCTTTCATCCTCTGGTGCTGTCTGATCTTCTTGCAAGATGGGCAGCACTTAAGGCCCGATTTTCCCTTTAAAGAATGGTGGTAAACGTAAGGGAGTGCAGGGAAACTGAATCTTAAATGAGATGACATTTACCCGCCACCATCTTTCTCGCGTTTTACTATACACGGATATTTCAGGTGGAAAAAAAGGCACACCCTACTATGTTACATGCAGCAGCACTCTTTTTTAAATTTTTTAATCATGTTGTATTGTGTTTTAAAGAAAAGAAATAGCCCACCTGAACACATTCGTACAGGATAACCCATAGCATAAATGTTATTGACATTGCATTGAACAGAACACCTTGATCATTTGTATCGGAGCATATTGCTGCATCTCTATCCCATGTTGTCCATTGCTAGCCTTCAGTAAACGTCAGAAACATCCTCATCCCCCAACAATTGCATCTGCAGTAATCAATAATAACAATAATGCCCTGGTTAGGGCCCCAGGCAGCAAATTACGGTCAGGCTGCGTTTGCCAGTCCCAATATACCGTGTGCCACAGAGGGGGGATCAGCAATCAAAGCGTCTGAGGGACAAGGCGCAGGCCGGCTATACAGTTCCCCTAGAGTACCCCTCAAGGTATTGCGTCTTCCTTCATAGCGGCTGACCGAAGATCATCTACCAGAGCCTCCCATGCGTGTGCCATCTCTAGTGTACCAATCACCCTTTTCGCTCCTCTCAGCAACACTTCTCTCTACTGCTGCCCATTTTTCCAACTCACTTTGCCACTTCGGTCATCAAGGCACCCCCACCTCCGATTTCCAGTTCCTCTTAATCTTGCCATTGCCAAAGGAAACGATAGGCCCTGGAACTTGCTGATAACTTTAGTTTTCGAGGTGTGCGGGAACCACCTCAGAAGGCAGTGCCCCGGTGTACATGGGATTTCTGTATCTAGGACAGTGGCCAACAGTTCCGTAATCCCCTTTCAATAATAATGGATCTGAGGGCAGTTCCATAACATGTATTAGACTCACCCTGCTCTCCCCACATTTGGGTCAACCTGCAGCTTCTACTTGGAAATATCTCTGAATAAACTTGAGAGTTAAATATGCTCACTGCAGCAAAAGTTAATCAATTTGAAGCGTGAATTTCAAGACACAAGGCGTCCTATCAAGAGGAGCATCCCAGGCATCCTCCGATATCGGGATCCCTAAGTCTTCCTCCCAGCTGGTCTTCAACTTTTTAAGTGCCTTTCCCCACTCCCCTCCCTTATCAACATTCAGCATAGCGAGCGGCCAGTAGGCTATACAGTCACTTGGGGGCTTTCCAGGCTTTAGCAGTGGCACTATCGGTGCCTCACAGGTAATTTTGGGTAGGCAGCATGAAGCTTGGGCTCCATTTTACAATGCTTCGACTCTAGGTGCCAGCTGGTCTGTATAGGTCAAATAGCACTTCACAGGAAATCTATCTGTCCCCTGGGTCTTCCCTCGTGCCATGGTCTTTATTGCGACTGATCTCATTGGGTGATAGCTCCTCCTAGCACCTCTGCTTCCTCACCCGTAAGGTGTGGGACCTCTAAGGGATTCAGATATTTCCTCACTGCTTTCACATCATTAGTGCATACGCTCTGATACAGTTCTAAAATTTGGGTCTCTCGCTTACTGGGGTTGGCCAGCCAGGCCAGTAATGTGCTAGCCCGGTCACTCTCTGCATGTGTGCACTCCATATATCCCTTATAGTCAAAGCAGCAGAGCCTCTCCACTCTAGCTGCTACCTCCTCTCTTATATAGCAGAGACTGATATAGATCTGGGTTCTCCGGTCTGTCTCTATCTGGTGGAGTTCCTCCACAGCATCCAGAACCTTCCTCAGTAGCGTGCCCCTCACACCCACCCCCTTTGCCAAGCACTGGCACCTTAGTGCTTCTTTAAAGGCGTCCCATTCAGCCTGCTTAGTCGAAGCTGTCCCTTCGTTAGCTTAAAAAAACGAGTCTATATTTTGTCGTATTTCCTCCCTAAAGACCTGGTCTCCTAGCATTTCAGGCATTAACCGCCATGTGGGTATCATAGGAATAAGGAAGTGCCAATCAAAGCTCAAGAGTGGTGTGTTATCTAAGACCATGAAGGCCAAGTATTCTGCATTTAGAGCCATGCTTTTAACGCCAACGGAACATAAAAAGGTGTCCAGCTGCACATGCAGGTTATATAGGCTAGAGAAATACAAATAATCCCAAGCATGGGGCTTCACCAAGCTCCATGTGTCTACTAGGCCCCATGCTCTTTGCCAATTTGAGAAGGCCCATACTACTCTAAGCACTGGTGATTCCCATAACAGGGGGTGCAATCTATCCATCTCCAAGTCAGCCAAACAATTAAAGTAGCCCCCTATCAACATGGATTGGGTAATGCAATGCACCAGTGACCCAGAAAGACTTGCTATAAAGGAGCTCTGGTTTGTTTTTGAAGCATATGATAATTAGGGTCAGGTCCTACCCTCTAACCTCCTGCTCACTGCTACGTACCTCTGTCGGGGGTCTGTCACGAGTCACATATTGCAAGGGGACACCTGCTCTCACCCAGATAAGGACCCCACTTGCAAAGGCAGAGTAATTGGTGTAATATGCCTGACTTGAGCCATTGGTGCTGAAGCGCCAACCCTTCCTGAGCAGTAAGGTGGGTTTCCTGGAGAAACACTATGTGTATACCCTATCTATTGAGGTATGAGAATAATTTGTACCTCTCTGACAGGGTGTGCATGCCTCTGATATTCAAGGAAAGCATCTTATAACTCTGTTGTGGAGCCATGTAAGTTACCTTTAATGTGAGTGCACATACAGCCAGTCTCCCTCTATGTTTGCCCCAAGATCCTCTGGAGCTATATGGCATGTCAGTACTTTGTACTTCGCAGAAGGAGTCAGATATGTTTTTTTTTTTACTCTGCAGTTGTCTATCAGCAAGTCCCCTTTCTGCTGGCCCTGAGCTAGTATATACTCCCAATCCTTGTAGAAAAGGAGTTTCGCCACAATCGACCGCAGCGGGCCCCCAGACGCAGCAGCCTGTCCAGCACCCGGTGGGCTTGCTCTATGGTGAATAAGGGTGACAATCCCTCCAGAGGGAGCTCGGTGCGGATAAGCTTTTCCAAGTAGTCAATCATGTTGTTACCTCAGTGCGCTTTGGAAGACCCACTAATCAGATATTACTTTGTCGGGACCGGTTCTCTGCATCCTGCAACCTCGGCTCTCAATTTAAGGGTCTTGACCTTAGTTTTCCATGGTGGTCAAACGGGTTGTCAGATTGGCAACAGCCGATGGTATCTCTGCCACCTCTCTATCTGTGGTGGTAACTCGCTCCACCAGCCGACAATGGTCGTCTCTAATCAAGTTCAGGTCCGCCCCTAAGGTATCTATTTTTGTTTCTAAAGCCTCTCTAGTGATGTTAAGGCTTGTATCACATTTCATAGAGTTGGTCCGTGCTGTGCGCTCTTCATGCTCAACTCCTCGTCAATTGGGGGGGACTAGGGTCCTTCCTCCCGACCTTCTCCATGTCTGCCACCACTGTCAAGGAGCGAAGTGCCCCCTAAGATAACTTCAAGCCCCACAGGTGGACCTCTCTGCCACGTGGAACGAGGCGTCCTATCAAGAGGAGCATCCCAGGTATCCTCCGATACCGGGATCCCTAAGTCTTCCTCCCAGCTGGTCTTCAACTTTTTAAGTGCCTTTCCCCCCTCCCTTGTCAACATTCAGCATCGCGAGAGGCCAGTAGGCTATATAGTCAGTTAGGGGCTTTCCAGGCTTTAGCAGTGGCACGATCGGTGCCTCACAGGTAATTTTGGGTAGGCAGCATGAAGCTTGGGCTCCATAGTACAATGCTTCGACTCTAGGTGCCAGCTGGTCTGTATAGAGGTGAGGGGGTAGGCAGTATTTTTTAAATGTCTTCTGTCTATTCCAATCTGCAAGTGGCAGCAGTAGGCCTAGTCGTGCAGTAAAGGCCAGAATAGTAGAGTCCCTACCAGGGCGATCCACCAGCAGCTCCTATTCCTTTGTTCCCCCAACCTCCCCAAACACGTCCGCTCTTGTCCAGGGTGGGGTGGGGAGTCCTCCTCCTGTAGTTGCCTCCACTGCCCCTTTCAAAATGCCCAGGGTCCCACCTGCCAAGCACCGCCGAGGCGGGGCCCAGCGCCCGTCTGCTCCCGCACCACCACCTGCAATGGTTTCGGACGGGGCAGCCACGCCATTCCCCCATCTCCTGCATCCTCTACTGCCATCCGCGGCAGGTCCTCCCGGTCCTCTGCACCCAGTGCCAGCGTCACCCCAGGCCGAACCGCCTAAGCCTGGGCCCCAATCACAGGACTGAGGCCTCGCCCGTCCTTGTGCGCCTCCACCACTGATTTTAATCCGGAGTGTGGCAAAGACTCCAGCTGCTTCAGCCAAGCAAGACCCCTTCACAAAGCCTCAACCTTTGTCACCGCAGCAGCCACCACCATCTTGCTCCACACAGGCCGTCACACCATCGTATCGTCAGAGTCCCTCGCCATTTTCACTCCTGCCCCAGTCAGGGGTCACCCAATGTCATAGAAGGAGAACGCTGCACCACGTACTATTCAGGGCTGGATGCTCATCAGGATGCTGGTTGATTGGGGCTCTCGGACTGGGAGCTCCTCACTGTGCTGCCGTCGCCATCAGGCCACGCTCCCACATGCAGCACTCTTGCCACTGAAACCATGTAAGTAACAAAGCTGAACAAAATGACAGGCGTTATACTGGAAATAATAACATTATTTTGGGTAATTCAATTCCCGAAAAATACGTTCTGATGGGGATCTTCCATTACATGCTAATTTTAAGAACAGGGCAACTCAAAAGGCAAAGTTTGTTATGGGTGTTACATGAACACAAAAGAAATGAAGAGGCAGGTAGAGAAGAAGTGATCACTATTTCAGAGGAGTTCTTGATCCTTGTCTACCTGAAAGTATTTCTGCAAGGCAACACGTTACAATGAAGCCCAAGGTGCTGTTTCCAAGAGCCTTTCCATATACTGATGTGTAGGAGCGGTCACATTACGTTCTCACGAAGAATGAAGCAAGAGAGCATTTTACATATTTTAAATAGTTTTCAGGTTACACTTTTATTTACAAGTTTTGAGAAAATGTACAATTTCTTACATGGGTTACTTGTACAAATTTATACTTTTCATATATTCATACCGATAATGTGCACAAGAATTGACACTGCAACACCAGACAATACATATAAATAAGTATCATCGCGCACTGCAACTGAAGGTATTGCATCCAAAAGAACAAATCAAACCCAAAGAAAATCATTATGAATCTTGGAATGCTTGGAAAACTAAACATGCAGAAGCTTCACACAGGACATTCATAAAACTAGGAAGAGGAAAAAATGTGCACAGATTGTGTCCACTCCACAGCCTAGACTCATTCTCGGACTTGTGTTACTGCAATTCTTAAACTTCAACCACTATAACGAATTTATGGTAAAACTACTAATGTACAGGATTAACTGCACATAGGCATTGTAAACCTTTCTTTAAAAAAAAAAAAAAACCTGTTGTGCATGATTGCATCCAGCTCACTGTTGACCTGAAATCGCACTAAACCTGGAGACTGGTTTACTTTTTTGCCTAATAAAAAGGTTTCAGCTTCTTCCCTAAATTAAATGTATGGTATTTTGAACCATACATACAGTACCAACACATCGTGGCCATGAGTACAGAGCTGAAGCAGCAATAACTCAAAACAGACATTAACACATGAAACAAACAGTTGTCTGTAAAGAAATAAAAGGAGATCGGATAGACTTGTAAGGACAGGAACACAAAAACAAGAAGTGCATTCTTGAGGAATGCAAAGTACATTGGTGACTAAAATCAATCAGAGAACTATTTGGGGCAGATCGATGCTTTTGTAATGTCAGTTAAAATGGGCATGTATATATTAACGTATTTCTATACATACACAACCCTTTCATAAAGCTACATGTATAAGCACCACTGTGTATAACACAATTAAAATTAAAAGCTTATAATGTAAATTACTGAAAAGCAAAATACTGCCCCAAAACAAAAGATGGACAACAGAAAACAGATATAGCATCAAGTAATTATTTTGCAAGTAACCCAGGTAAAGTACATTCGACTTCATGTGGATGCTTTCTGATGTCCGAGGAAAAGAAGCTTCAGCGGGGAAATGGTGACAGCACAACAGCCATTTTGTTCAGCAAAGTAAACGCAATGATGCAAGGAGAAGAGGATTATGACTCAAACACTTCATATATATTTTCCTCTTGACAGAGTGTTCATGTTCATATCCATCATCCTGGGTCAACAATCACGCCAACTCTGTTCTACTATCGCAGAAACTCGTTTCTCATATTCCCTCTTGTTTTCCTGGTATAGCTGGGCTGCTTGGCTATTTGCTGGACTGTTGGGATTTGGCTCATCCAGTAATGACTATTTTGGGGAAAATAACAAACTGCTATTAATATTCAGAATAAAATCTAAAATAGTTACTACACCAGTAAAAATATACAAAAGGTAAATGGGTGCATGCACAGAATACCACAATTGTTCAAAGACAAAGTATGAATGGTTTTTAGTTTAATCCTACTGACACAGCAACACAAGGTACTGAGCCAGAATAGGAAAAGCGTCTAGCCTCATGAGAGCCTGAAACACACAAATGTGTCGTAAGCATATTATTAATTTATATGTCCCTTGGTGGCCTCATTAATATAAAATACAAGCATGGCTTAACAGAACACGTTGCACAAGGAGGAGCTAATGGGTAACACAATGAAACCCATAATTACGCACTGCCCCTCAGCCGCCAATCCCTGCTGTGAAAATATGGCAAGACCCTCGTTAGTTCCTGCAATCAAAACAGCACTTTGTGTAATCTAACTGAGGGTCGCTTACATGTAGCATGACGAACACTTAAATATCGCATCCAATTTCTAAAGCACCATGTCCTCACAAGATGGCCAGGGGTCGTCTGATTGAGATATGAGAACAACTTCAGTAAACGTTTTAGGACGCAGTCTTCAGGACAACCAACACTTGCAAGAAGAAAGACCATAAAACACTGAGAATGTTTCCTTTTCCCTCTGCTCCGTCACCTCCAACTCACTTCTGCCCCCATATTAAAAATTATACACTGGAGATGTAGACAACTGTCGGAGTAGAATCAAAAAGGAAGGCTTCAAGATTACATTGCTCGCAAGAGAGGTTCCCGAATTTCTTTTAAAGTATTGCATCTTTGGGATCTATAAAGAAAAATCCTAGCGTTGGCTTAGATGTAGGGATAGTTTATTTTTGTTAGTGACACCGATTTAACCACACTCACATCACATTTTAGGTACTACAGGGCAGATACAGTGACTGAAAAAGTGTTTTGTGGAAAACTTATATAAAGAGCAAATGAGCGGCATTTAATATCCTGGCTGAGACGGCAATACAATAAAGCAGCTGTTTATTCACGTTTAGCCAACCGCAAACCCTCCTTCGACAGGGTTTCCCGTGCTAGAGTTTGGGCTAAACTGGCATATTGGGGCCTTCTAGAAAAATTGCTAAACACAATCATGGTTCTGCACATCGTACTGGACACCTTGGTCCATGTTAAAATCAGCAATGTCAGTAGTCAACTCTAAGATCTCAACTAAAAACAGCCTGAAGAAGGGGTGAATCTTAGTCACGTGCCTACTCAATATATACTTAGCCGCCCTCGATCGTTATCTGGAACACATTGAGTAACTGGTCACCTACAATACGCTGACGTAGTTATCATAAGTCAGGCACCTGTTGGGCTACAAAGGTTAATAAATACATTGGTCTAATACATTGAGCAGCAAGATCTTGAGCTTAACTTAAGCAACAAAAAACAAAAACAAAAAAAAGTGGTCCGCCTGGTCAACTACAAGTAAAAGTCCCCTTGCTTGTTTGTAAAAGAAAAAAGTATAATAGCCGTCACTTCTTAGAAGTACTTCTGAATATTTATTGAATGCCAGCTGACTTTCAAACAACACTTTGCCATGATATGGGCGAAAGCCCACATTACGTTTTGCATTTAACCAGCTGCAAATGAAGATTAGCTGCCCATCATACCAGCAACTGCTTGCAGTTATGGCCGCACAGCTATTACCGTTGGTAGCATATGGGCTGGAAATTATCCACAGAAAAGAAGCAGCCCTGCTAAATTTTCTACAATCAATGATTTATAAATCCATCTTTTATTTGCCCAGGTCAACCTTTCAAGCTCAAGTACTGCTTGAATTTGGTGTAATGAATAAAGCAGCAAAGAATGAATGCTTTTACAAAGCTATGTTGGTCTGTCTGTGCATTCAGAAAGAGGCTCCCTGGATAATTGGACAAGAAATAGAGTCTCAGATGAGTAAAAAAATAAAAAAATTATTGGGGAGCACTAACGGTCGTCGGCAATAGACGCGCTAGGTATCCGACTAACACTTCGAACAATGCCCTGTCACAAATGCAAGACCAGAACATGTTCGCAATGAAACATCACACCTGGACTGTTATTACATCATACCAACTTTAAAACCTCAGGCATATCTGACAACTAATTTTTCACTTACATTATAGTGTCAGTTCATGTTTCGCTTTAGGCAATTTGAAACAAAAGACCGCCTACCATCATGGAAGACTCGGCCAACAAACTCACGCTGTCACGTATGTGGGTACAAACAGATAACAATCCACATTTTTTGCACATGCACCGACCTCTTGGCTAGGGATCGTTCCTTTTGAAACTGTACACTCTACAATTACACATGCGCATCCCTGAAGCCAAGCCATAATCTCTTGGCTAAGTGGAGTCTTAACACCACTGGTGTACCAGGAAACTAAATTATTTTGCCTGGTGAATAAAAAGCTCAGAAATACTCCACGTAAGATGCGTGACAGATGTTAGACCTGATAGCCTTTGGGTGGTCACCCCCAACTTTTTTCCTGCCTCCCTCCACTTTTTGACACTGTTTTTGCCGTTTTAGGACTCAGCGCACTTTACCACTGCTAACCAGTGCTAAAGTGCATATGCTCTATCCCTTAAAACATGGTGACATTGGCTGCTACCCAATTGACATATTTAATTTACTTGTGAGTCCCTAGTAAAGTGCACTGCATGTGCCCAGGGTCTATAAATTACATGCTACTAGTTGGCCTGCAGCACTGATTGTGCCACCCACATAAGTAGCCCCTTAACCATGTCTCAGGCCTGCCAATACAAGGTCTGTGTGTGCAGTTTCACTGCCACTTAGACTCAGCATTTAAAAGTACTTGCCAAGCCTTAAACTACCCTTTTTCTAAGTATAGTTCACCCCTAAGGTAGGCCCTAGGTAACCCACAGGGCAGGGTGCTGTGTAGATACAAGGCAGGACATATACCTATGTGTTTTATATGTCCTGGTAATGTAAAACTCCTAATTTCGTTTTCCACAGCTGTGAGGCCTGCTTTGTTCACGTGCTAACATTAGGGCTACCCTCATAATGTTTGAGTGGTAGATTCTGGAGTAGACAGGTCATTTAGTATGGCAAGAATGGTAATACAAAATCCTGCTGACCAGTGAGGTTGAATTTTATATTACTATTTTAGAAATGCCACTTTTAGAAAGTGAGCATTTCTCTGCAATTAAAATCCTTCTGTGCCTTATGGCCAGTCTCCAATCCCCACCTGGGCTAGTTGACAGCTCCCTTGTGCATTTCACCCAGACAACCACAAATACAGGATTCTCAGTCACACCTGCTCACATCTGCATACTGAACGGACCTTCCTGGGTTGGAAGGGTGGAGGGCCTGCCACTTACATTTTAAAGGACAGTGGCCTGCCCTCCCACAATGGACTGCCAAACCCCCTACTGGAACCCTGGCAGACAGGGTTGTACTGAAAGGGGACCTTGTGCACTTCAAAACCACTCTTTAAAGTCTGCCCCACTTCAAAGTCTCTTTTGGGTATATAAACTGAGTCCCTGACCCTACCAAATCAGGCACTTCTTGGGACACAGACACACTGCACCAGAACCTGCCAAGAGAAGCTGCCTGGCTGGCCAAAGGACTCACCTGGACTGCTTTGCTGTAAAGGACTGCTGCCTTGCTGTCCTCTAGCTCAGCTTGGATTGAGCTTGCCTCCTGTTCTTGAAGTCTCAGGGCCAAAAAGACTTCTTCTCTGCAAGGAAACTCCTTGTGCAGCGAAAACTGACGCACAGCCTGCCGGAATCGTTGCACAGCCTGTCCAGCTGTGAGAAAATCACTTCATTGCCGAACCGGAACAACACAGCCCGGCTCCCAGAGTGGAAATTGATGCAGTGCCAACGTTGCAACCAGAACTTCAACGCACAGCCCACCAGATCGAAGTATCGTCAGGCCGGAATGATGCACCAGACTCCCTGTGAGAGGAATGAACGCAGTGGCAGCCGTGCAGCAGAATTTCCGACGCATCACCCACCGGATTGACGTAACAGCTGTGACTTCGTCCTGCGCGCCCAGGATTTCCACGCATTGTCCCTGGGTGTCAAAAGACGGCGCATCGCAAAGAGAAATTAAGCATGCGCCCCAAAAATGAGCCTAAAGTCTTTGCTGCGTGGAAAAGAATTGACGCATCGTCTATGTGCGCCTGGGAAACCGACGCACACCTACCTTTTTTCACGCATCTCCTCCTTTATGGTCTTAGTGTGTGTAATTTTGACTGAAACCAGATACTTTGTGCTTGCAAGAGAAAATTATTGCTTTTAAGAACTAAAGACTCTGCTTATCATTACAAAAGTGATATTACAGTTTGTGATTATCAAATCTTGATCGTTTTGACCTTAATTTAATCAGATAAATATCCTATATTTTTCTAAACCTGTGTGGTGTCTTTTTGTGGTTTTCTCACTGTGTTATTGCATGATTAATTGCACAAATACTTTACACATTGCCTTCTAGGTTAAGCCTGACTGCTCAGTGCCAAGCTACCAGAGGTTGGGCACAGGATCATTTGGATTGTGTGTGACTTACCCTAACTGGGATCCCTATTTGGACAAGGATGTATACCTCTGCCAACTAGAGACCCCATTTCTAACAACAGATAATCTATTGTGCACAATACACTCACACTTTTGTTCCCCCTTATGGTGGGTGTTTTATTGTGATAAATGGCAAAATCAGTTGTCCGATAATGTTAAAGCATGATCTCTTTTTAATGTTATTTTGTATTGTAATTATTTTAATCATCAAAAATGGACTACTACAAATGAATTGTAACAGTTACATGTGCACTATTCCGCACGTCTTAAGGCACTGCAGTTGTAATACACACACAAAACAATAGGTTTCTGGGACAAGTTTTCTACCTTGGTAGTTAGGTGATCTTTTTAAGAAATTCTCACTTCTGGTTATGAGTTTCACTTACTTCTGAAGACTGAAATCTTTTAGTTCCACAGTTGAATAAAAAAGGTGGATGTCTGAGAAGACGTCTATTGGTGACTCTTCACTCACACAAAAGCTAAGAAATCAATATTTTGCACACCAAATTAGAGTGGCACTGGGTTCTCTGTACATTTGTGTGCTAAATACAAGTACCTGAAAGTCAAAGCAATCTTCTATCTTTAACTGATATAAATTTCTTCTCGCCTCCAAGATGTGGTCTCTGTAATGAAGACCAATAATTAATTTGATTCCTGTATTTTACACAGCCTGGAGACCTGTACATGGTCCTTGGTCATCCTTAAATGAAGAACATTTGAGAAATCTAAGTGCGGCCCCCCACTACCTCCAGATGCGCTGATGAAGGAGAAGATGCCACACACTAGACTTTTGTACCACGTGGAAGAACGTGTTTTGGAAAAAGAGGTCACTTATGCCTTTACTGTGTTGATCAAGTAATATGCCTAAAATTTTAACCTTTTTCGTTCAACACTGTGTAGAGATCAACATTAATACTTCTTCAGTGAAAAAATATAGACTATCCGATAGCACATCAACACCAAGCCTGCTTCACTCTTAAGGCCACCCTTTCCATAGATTCATTGTAAATGACAAAGGTCATTCTTCAAAGCCGTGTCTCTCACAGATATTGCTGTCATGCTCAAGTCCCTCAAAGGCTTCTTATGAATATGATGTCAACCTTGTCCTTCATCAAACCCTTCTCTGGGGATGCGCTCTCTCCCCTATCATCTATAATGAATGCCTCGCTCAACAAAAGGAATATTCTAGAAGCTCTCAAGATAGGCCAGATCCTCCCCCTCCTAAAGAAACAGACATTAGACCCAGAAGAGCTCGCAGTCTATGCGCCCATTGCTAATTTACAATTCATCGGCAAGCTGAAAAAGGAGTCTATGTTCAACTCTTAAGTCATATTAATACTAATATTCTCCTACACAACTACCAGTCTGATTTTAGATCATGCTGCACCACGGAAACCACCATCTCAAACACCACAGAGTATGCCCTCTTGACCACAGATGAAGATGACTTCTGCCACCTGATATTGCCAAACCTACCTCTTAGCTGCCTTCAACAGTTGACCATTCAATCTTCAAACACACCCTGGATTCTTGAATGTCCTTCACTTGTTCTCACACCTTTCCAATGAACACCAGTTAATTCAGAAGTGCAGCTCCAGGTCCCAAAAGATCCCTAACACCTGCAGATGCCCCTAGGATTCAATAGTGTCTGTCATCTTCAACATCTATATGGAGCTGCTTGGTGCTCTGCTTTTAGCTTTCAGAATCATGATTCACCAATACGCCATTGATACTTGAAAGTCTCCTCGGCTTCAGACATCCAACACATCAAAAACACCGCTTGTACATCATCCAGACCAGATGTCCAGTATCTATCTGAAGCTCAACCCACCCAAAACAGAATTCCTGTTATTTGCCAAGACCTACTAACAAGAAACTATACCAACATGGGTCAATGACATTAACTTTGGCAGGTTTGAACCCAAACTTTAACTGAATGCTAAGTGATTTGGAGTCCTCCTGGACACCAGTTTCACAGTCAAGGAACACAGAAAGGGTCTCAAGAGTAGAGCGGTTAGTGGGTATACAGGTTTATCAAACACCAGGATGTTCTCTCCTGTAGTGGGTATCTTATTATGAAGAAAGTTGTATATATTATTGCAGTTTTTTAAGGGAATGTAGGAAGCAGATAGTGTTTGTCTTTAGTACAGTTTAAGAAGGTTTGTTCTAGAGTTAGAGTCTTTCTGTATTTTTCTTCCAATAACAGCCTTAGCTCTTCCTAAGGCATTCTTGTAAATGTGTTAATAACTTTAGTTAGCTTTATCTATGGTGTTCCATTATGTCTCAAGCTGGCATACCTTCTGCATTATTTATTTTTAAAGCACTCCTGTATACCATGTGGCTGAACGTGTTTATGAACTTTTTTTCTTGGGGTAATTGTATCCAGGAAAGACTGACAAGTGCCCTTAAAGAGTACCAGCTGGCATCCCACTGGAAGCTTGTGTGATAAACTGTTCAAACGTTCACTCAGAGGTTCTAAGGTGAGGGCAGGGATACCTTCTCACACCTCAGTAGACAATAGTTTTGTCACGGTCAGTGCTTTTGAACACCTCATATAGAAGGGATGGCCAACAAGGTATTACCATGACTAGACAGGCAAAGGGCACGATTTCCTGGGGATGTAGGTTGTTTTCATATAAAAGATTTAAACAGGTCTGGATTTTTTGGGCAAATTATGGATAAAAAACATCTACATGGAATGCAGGCATACTGACAGAGTCCACAGAGTTAGCTAAATATTCTCTCAGACTATACCGCATTTTACACACATGTAGTGGAATTAAACCATATCCATTAAACTCTTGGTACGTGGGAAAAATTCCCTTTGTCACATTTTGGACTCAATATCATATACCATTTCTTTACGTTTACTAATGGGTCACTACAGCAAATAATCTACTTGCTTATGCCCTTACAATAAAACACGGGAACAGACATTACTTCACTTAATTTGTTTGTAAATTTGAACTAAATTGTATTTCATTACGTTGATTAAAAAATAATATTTTACGTGCTGTAGACCAGCACTCTGTTTTCTAAAATTTAGTCTGGACTGGATGTACGTCCTGATGTTTGGACATATATATATACACTTCTCGGTTACTTTAACACTGTATGTATTTTTTATCGTGCCTTTTATGTCTCATAATCAAGGAAAGTCTAAGATATGTTGCTCAAATCTTGTTTAACAGGAGAATTACCATGTAAATACATTGTTAATTTATATTTTCTAGAAATTCATAAACATAACTCAGGTAGGCTAAAAAAGGAACCCTGATAGAATATCTCCCGACTGAGTATAAAATTAAATGACATTTCAGCTTATTCCACTATGTACAGTAAAGGCCCCGAACAGTAATAACAGGCGCATATTTAGTTAGAAATTAAAAAAGTCCTACAGGTAAGCCATCGTTCTAGCACATGTAACCTTGGAGCTTGCAGCCTCCATTTCTGTAGAAGCGTGTGGTGTCCCCAAACAAGTGAGTGCAGATCAAAATGCATTTCAGCACAGCACAAGAAGAAATCAAACTGAAGCCTGGTTACCACAGACCCAGGACCTGCCCGCCACATTAACTCACTAATTTCATCACCAAAGGCCCCTTTCCTTATTTATGGCCATGAACATCCAGAATGCAATGCAAGCTGTGTGAAGGGCTTAAGGTGAAGAACTATGAGGCCAAGAGTGACTTAAATGTGTACAATTAACCAACTCGTCTATTAGATTCCTCACCTTTTGTATACTTTATGAGACAACACTTAAGAATATTAAATAACGTTGAATGAAAATTCTTGGTAAAATAGTTAACATATTAATCAATTATTTGAAGGTATGAAGACTTGTTGTCTGCCATATGACCTTGCACTGCTGACTCAGTAACTCCATACAATCAACTGGATCCTGCAAAGGTCGGGATGCCCTCACGGGTAACCAGAAGCGTTCTACAAATCTATTGACTGACTGATACAATGCTGCCATTTTAGTTACATTCTTAGCACATAAATGCAGCTATTATTAGCTCCTTCTGATAACATGGGAGGGTTACATGTGAATGTACACAATAATGCTGGAGGACAGCATTCTCATTACATTTTCTCCAGCACTGCATATTTTATATATTCATGCACTGTTAAAACATAACTTAGCTGAAAATGTTTTTTTGCCAACAGGACTCTGCATTCTGGGGCTTGTATATTGTTGGTTTAAAATTCATGAAGTGTCACTGAGTAAAACTTCAGTGCCAGCGAAATATTTCTCATGACATAGGGCCACTTGGCAAATAAGAGTAAAAGGAAAAACGAATTTACAAATTTGTCTTAAGCATATTCTTAGGATCACTTTAGCATCAGCTTTGGATTCACTTTCAAGAACAGTACTGGCAACAAAATATGTTCTGATTGGAGTGTTGCTGCTTTTCCCAAATCAACCAATGGAGTGTGTTCTCAAAATACTCCTGTGGTGGCCTTTCCTTTTTGAGGAGTGTGATGTAACCAGGTAATTGCTTAGCAGACTATTCAGATGCAGTTGCCTAACCACATAGCTACAGCAATTATATTTTTACTGCATACTATGTTTTGGGTTTTCAAATTATGAACTATGACTGTTCTTTCCATACAGTAGATCAAGATTCTTTTGGTGTTTGGGGTGGCAGAAAACCCTTCCAACTTACTGGATTTTTGAAAACCGGTAAGTCCGAGATGAGTAGTGATGGTGAACTCTTTGCTACAAAACTTGATGTAGGGTTCGGCAACCTAGAAAAAAATAAGTTACTTACCTGAAACTGTAGTTCTCCAGTATTGGTATCTTTCATAGATTCATATGCTTGAATTATTCCCCAATCAAAGTGGGAGTCCCCAGGTATTACAGAAAGCAGTAAAGAAAAAACTATATTGAAGTTAATGCGCAAGACATTCACTTTAACAGCTTATTAGTGTTACAAGAAATGACCCAAAGTCCAGCCAATCCAGCAAAAGCACCCTTTAGAACATTCACCACAGAGGCTCCAGTCTCTCAGATGTTTAAGCACAAGTGAGACATATAATAGAAGACATATGAGGAGGAGGGTGGGTCACATGTGAATCTATGAAAGATACCAATACAGGTAAGTACTTCTTTTCTTCTCCAGTATTGGATCTTTCATGGATTCACATGCTTGATTCAGAATAGTTAGCAGTGAACATCACAGTCAACATATAATGGTAAGAACATAGTGCAAGGTAGGAAGATAGTGGCTCACCCAATTGGAACAAATGCCGTAGAACTGCCTGTCCCACTGCTGCATCAGTTTTCTATGTGGAATCAAGGCAGTAATGTTAAGTAAAGGTGCGCGTGCTAGACAAGTTTCCTGCTCGGTATATCTTCTGGTAAAACTGTACTGCTGAAGAAATCCATATTGATATAGTCTGTTTAAAGACCGGAATCCCCTTTCTGATGTCTTCAAAGTTACAAATAGTTGATCTGCTTTACGGATGTGAACAGTTCTGTGTAGGTAAAATCTTAAACATTGTTTGACATCTAACGTATGCAATGCTCTTTCCGTCTCTCCTGAGGTTTGAACTGGAAAAACGTCTGATTGATCGTGAAGGCTTGGATGGCGCTCACTTGCTTGGCTAAAGTAAGCACCAACAGAAGCTCTGTCTATCAAGAAATGTACTTTAATTCCCTCCTGGTGAATGGTCTCAAACGGATGTCTCATTAGTTGTGACAGCACTATATTTAGGTGCCAAGGAGGAGGAAGTTTCATGGGGGAAACATTCTAAAGAGTCCTTTAATGAACTATCTGATCATTCTTGAAGACCATAGAGATGGAGAATTATGGATTGTCAACATCTAGAAATTGCTGCTAGATCTACTTTTATCGAAAAGTGAGAAAGGCCAGATTTCGCTAGGTGAAGGAGATACGAAGGTATGTGTTCTGGTGACAACATAAAACGACGGATCGTGGAAGTCATACCAGAGACAAAATCTCTTCCACTTACGTCTGTATGTCTTGCTTGTGGTCTGTGCCTTGGGGCATTTGCAAGTATGTCTCTACATTCTGAAGAAATATATAATTCGACAGTTGATGGACCTGCCCTTGGTTCATCGTCAGCAGCGTTGGCACTTGAGGCAGCTGGGCGTGCGATTGTTTCAAAAGGAGGATGAGCACCATGAACCAAAATTGCCTGAGCCATCTGGGAACAATGACGACTCGGCAAGGCTCTTTATTTTTCACAGAAACCTTGGCATCAATGGAATTGGGGAAAAGCGTAAGTATAGGTCCCTGACCATCGTATAAAAAACGCATTACCCCACAATCCTTTCTGTGGTTGCCAACTGCGGAAGAACTGGCATTTCCAGTTCTCGCTTATCACAGACGGGTCCAAGTATGGTTTGCCCCACTGATGGAACAGCTGGTCTAGAGATCGCTGGTCGAGCGCAAATTTGTGGCAGTTGGTGCTGGTCCTGCTCAACTAATCTGTGAGGATATTGGATATACCTGGTACATGCTCTGCTCTGAGTGTTATCTGATGTTGAGGGGCCCAGTGCCATATCTCCTGCACTTGAAGAGAGCGCGCTGAGGAGGGTGTTCCCCCCCCCTTGCTTGTTTAGGTAGTGCATACTTGTGGTGTTGGCTTTGCGGATGAGCACCAATGATCCTGTGATCTTGGACACAAAGGACTTGAGCGCTAAGGTGATGGACTTCAGTTCCAGGAGGTTTATATGGAACGTAGCTTGTTGAGCATTCCTTTTTCCCTTGGCTGTGAGGTCTTGGCGGTGTGGGCACAAGACTTCTAGGGTTGCGTCTGTTGTAATGACACTCTGGAATCTGTGCCAAAAAGAGAGGCCTTCGGAGAGGCTGGTTTTGCGCGACCACCATAAATTGCTTGCCTCATTGCTGGTGCAACCTGAATGGTGTTGTCAAATGAGCCGCTGGTCTGCAACCACTGCTTGTCTGGGTCTTTTTGCAGTGGTCTCAAGTGGACACGGCAGTTTGGTATGAGGGGAATGCACGAGTAGAGTATCCCCAGAAAAGATTTGTAGAGTCGGACGGAAACTTTTTTTGTAGTTAACCTCAGTGCATGTCTTTGAATTTTTTCTTGCCTCTCCACAGAAGAAAATGCCTTTGTTTGCAGTGTATCCAGCACTGCTCCTAAAAAGGTGATGTTTTTCCTAGGTGTTAGATATGACTTTTGGTCGTTGACTCTAAGACTTAAGGTACGGAATAGCAATAGACATGTTGTGTCTCGTGTTGCTTGCTTGGATGTGCATGCCTTTATCAGCCAATCGAAAAATAAGGGAATACTTATATTCCCTTTTTTCTGAGCTAGGCCGACACTGGAGATAATACCTCAGTGAAGATTTATGGTGTTGACCGTAGACCAAATGGCATCACTTTGAATTGGTAATGGGTGCCGGCTACCCAGACACACAAGAATTTCCTGTGTTTAGGGGTGGATTGGAACATGGCAGTAGGCGTCCTGGAGATCCAAGGCCGTCATATGATCCCCTTTGGTTGAGAAGATGCAGCAAATCCAGAAAAGTCACCATGTAAAATGATTGCTTCTTGAGAAATTTGTTGAGTTGTCGAAGATCTAAGATGGGGCACCAGTCTCCTGTCTATCAGAACAAGAAAGAAGCAAGAATAGAAACAGATTCCCCTCCGAGTCTTCAGAACCATTTCTATTGCTCCTTTGCGCATCATGGCTAAAATCTGCAATAGAAGCACTTATCAGGTGGGAAGGTGGTGGACCTTTTGGTGGCACATTGGTGGAGTTGTCTGAAACTCTATGGTATGTACCCGGACAATGATATCGAGCAACCTACTGTCAGATGTTACCTGGGATCACGAATGTATTTAGCTGGAAATTCTGCCCCAAATTTGAGTTGACAAGATCCACAGAGGGATGGGGGTGTTTGCTTCTGTTCCCGAGTGGGATGATTATCAGACACAGTGTCCCTGATCTCCCCCTCTTCTCGGTCATCATCATCATCAGTGGAAAATACGTGGTCCACTAGAGGTTTGCATAATGTAGCAGCCAATGGAGGCAACGGTGCAGGGAGTGCTGTAAACAGAAGTAAAGGACACTCACTAGGAAAGCATGTTTGAGGAGGTGGTCTCTCCTGAGGTGTCTGTGGTACTGGGGTGGCAGATCCAGATTGTGGGATCTGTTGCGATAGTCCTTCAGAATATGTTGCAAGTTGGTTACTAATAATGCTGGCATCTGTATTGCAGGTTCCTGCTGATGTTCATAATAGGAAGTGAATTGTTCCTTATACCCATATTGTTTTGGTGTATAATGCTCCCTATAGTATCACTAGTCCTTTTCATTTTCCTCTTGATATTTGACATATAGCTCTGAAGGGTTATGAGGTACTCTGAATAGGCCTCCATCATTGGCTACCCCTCCTCATCCTCACAGTCATCCAATAGATTATCAGGTGCCGTAGGCAACACTTTACTGGGTGAGGTGCAAAATGGCAATGTCTCCTGGAAGAACTTGCGATTTATTGTATTAAGAGATAATGGAATAAAGGACGGGTTTTGTTTTTGGTAACTGCTCCCTCGTTGACGGAAGGGGTCATCGACAGTGTCACAAACTGTTCTCCCATCGTCGAATGGTCTCTTGTCGCCTGTCTTGTCGACAGTCCTTCCGTCATTGATGGGGTTGCTGACGACTGTGTTGTTGCAGACACTGCTGCTGTTGATGGTGCTGCCGTTGATGGTCGGGGTCACCAATGGTAACTTCAGTGTCGACTGAACGAGTGATGCTGTCGGGCCCTTCCTAGATGCCTTAATCAACATTTTCTTCGGGGATAGCGAAGACATTGCTGTGGTCAACGGTGATGGTGCCGTCAATGGTAACTTTGGCCTTGCACAAATTCTGACAGATGTATTTGATGATTACTGCGATGAGATTATCATGGGTGAGACTGCTGTAGTGAACATTGATGTCGCTGTAGTGGCAGTGACAGCAGAGACTGCCGTCAAATAGGAGCCCGTCTACTGTGTCGTTGACGAGAAAGTAAATTTTGCAGCCTGAGGTGAAAATACTGACTTTGTAGATGACGGCAAGAATCTAGCAGGTTTTATTTTTAAGCCTGGGCTGTTTTGGTGGAAGGAATGAGCCGTTTCTGAGGTAACTTGTCCCTTTTTTGAAGTAGTTAGGTGTTTTAGGTGTTCCTCTGCCCTGGAATGTAAAAGATGGGCTTTGTTTTTTTAACGGTCTTTAGAGATTTTGGGGACAATCTCTCAATGAAGCTTTCTCTCTTCTTTGAAGCATTAGCCTTTGAGGAAGTATCACTATCCTCATCAGATAGAGGGCATTCCTTGATTTTACGCTTCTGGAGCCATAAAAGAAGTCTAGACTCTGTCTCAAAGTCTTTTGAGAAAAAGTATGGCAAATCTTACAGTATTTCACCTGGTGGTCTGGGTGAAGGCAGTAGATGCATTTCTTATGTGGGTCCTCTCACATTTTCCCACAGGTGCCACAGGGTTGAAATAATCCTTTCATGGCTAGAGCCAACATGATGGTTTAATCAGAAGAAAGACCAATCAAGAAAACAAACACTGTTTTGAAGAAAAAAATCCTCTCAAATAGAGCAGAGATCAGGAAAACGGAGTAGAGCTCATGGGGATTCCCATCACATGAAGCACGGTAGAAAATCTGAGAGACTGGAGCCTCTGTGGTGAAGGTCCTAAAGAACGAGTTACTTACCTTCGGTAACGACTTTTCTGGTGGATACATTAGCTACCTGTGGATTCCTCACCTCATGAATACTCCCATGGCGCCAGCATTCTACGGAAATCTTCTTACTAGTCTCTGCACGTCGACGAGGACGTCACTGTCTCGCACGCGACGCCGTCTGACGTCATACAGGCAATAAGAGGTCCTCGACGACGTGCGGACGTCAGTACCAATCATTTTTTACGTGCATGAGAACAACCAGGCAATGCAATGAAAGAACAAAGCAACATCCATTATAATGTAAAAATACACCACATTGTATGAATAACTGTAAATCTTTTTATGTACATATATATATATATATATATATATAAAACTCTCTCTTTTAAAATATATACACACACCAAGTATATACATAAAGATATATAGACATATACCTACATATATATAAATATATTATATATATACATCTATTGCACCCTCAAAGACCAAGAGGAGCACACTCAAGGATTACTTGGCAAGACCATAAAGGCAACGGGGAGGCGGGTGGGACCGTGAGGAATCCACAGGTAGCTAATGTATCCACCAGAAAAGTCGTTACCGAAGGTAAGTAACTCGTTCTTCTGATGGATACAACTACCTGTGGATTCCTCACCTCATGAATAGAGTCCCAAAGCAGTACCACGCCCGGCGGTGGGTGCCTAAATGGTCAAACCAAGAAATCCTGCAGCACTGACCGTGCAAAATGGCCGTCCCTTCTAACCTCAGAATCTAAACAGTAATGTTTTGCAAAAGTGTGAAGGGACGACCAAGTTGCGGCCTTGCAGATGTCGACCACAGGAACACCTCTGGCTAAGGCCGAAGTGGCCGACTTAGCTCTGGTGGAATGAGCTCTAATGCCCTCAGGAGGATCCTTCTTTGCCAAAGAGTAACATATTTTAATGCAAAGAACAACCCACCTGGATAGTGTTCTCTTGTGGACTGCCTTTCCTCTCCTCTTGCCCACGTATCCAATAAACAGCTGATCCTCCAGCCTGAAATCCTTTGTTCTATCGATAAAGAAGCTCAACGCTCTCTTTGGGTCCAGACGGTGCAGTCTTTCTTCCTCTTTGGAAGGATGAGGCGGAGGATAGAACGTGGACAAAGTAATTGCCTGAGCCAAATGGAAGGGTGAAACAACCTTCGGGAGGAAAGCAGCCTTGGTCCTCAACACCACCTTATCCCCATAAAAAGTTGTATAAGGGGGTTTTACTGATAAGGCCTGCAACTCACTCACTCTCCTTGCTGATGTTATAGCTATCAGGAAGACTGTTTTTAAAACCAAATACCTCAAGGGGCAAGAATGCATAGGTTCAAAAGGGGACCCCATAAGGAAAGTCAGGACTAAGGACAAATCCCATTGCGGCATAACGAATGGCTTTGGAGGATATTGATTTAGAAGACCTTTCAAGAATCTGATAACAATAGGGGATTTAAATAAAGATGGTTGGTCTGGAAGACATATGAAGGCTGACAAGGCCGATAAATAACCTTTAATGGTAGCCACTGCACAGCCTTTCTGCGCCAGAGATAGAGCAAAAGACAAAACGTCCGATAGATGAGCATGTAAAGGATCAATCTGCCTCTCTCCACACCACGCAACAAATTTAGACCACCTATTAGCGTAGATAGATTTAGTGGAGTGTCGCCTGGCCGCTAATATAACATCCACTACCTCAGGCGGGAGAGAGAAGGAACTCAGGTTGCCCCGTTCAATCTCCAGGCATGTAGGTGCAGACTCTGGAGGTTGGGGTGTAGAACCTGCCCCTGCGACTGTGAGAGGAGGTCTGCCCTGAAAGGGAGACGGAGCGGCGGGCACGTTGAGAGTTGGAGAAGGTCGGAGTACCACACCCTCCTTGGCCAATCCGGAGCTATTAAGATTACTAGAGCCCGGTCTTGGCGAATCTTCCTCAATACTCGAGGAATCAAGGGTATGGGAGGAAACGCGTAAAGCAACTGGCCGCACCAGGTCATTTGAAACGCGTCCCCCAACGCTTCCTGCATCGGATACTGAAGGCTGCAGAACAACGGACAATGCGCGTTCTCTCGAGTGGCGAACAGATCTACCCGAGGAAACCCCCACTTGTGGAAGATTAAACGGACTTGATCTGGATGGAGACGCCACTCGTGGTCTGCCGAGAAGTGGCGACTGAGACTGTCCGCACGCACGTTCAAGACTCCGGCCAGATGGTTTGCTATCAAGCAAATCCGATGGTCCTTTGCCCAGGACCATAGTCGAAGAGCTTCTCTGCAGAGAAGGTACGACCCCACTCCTCCCTGCTTGTTTATGTACCACATCGTGGTAGTATTGTCCGTTAGGACCTGTACCGACTGACCACGAAGGGAAGGGAGGAAGGCCTTGAGAGCCAGACGTACAGCCCGTAACTCTAACAGATTGATGTGAAAAATCTGTTCCTCTGGAGACCAAAGACCTTTGATCTCCAGATCCCCCAGATGAGCTCCCCACCCTAGAGTGGAAGCATCCGTTATGACTGTGGCCACTGGTGGCGACTGCTGGAACGGCTTTCCTTGTGAAAGATTGTTGCCTGCAATCCACCACTTCAAATCCACAGCAGCATCTCTGGAGATCTTGACAGTACCCTCTAGATCCCCTCTGTGTTGAGACCACTGCCTTCGGAGGCACCACTGAAGAGCCCTCATGTGCCAGCGAGCATGCATGACCAACAGAATGCAGGAGGCAAAAAGACCGAGCAGACGAAGGACCTTGAGGACTGGAACTACCGCTCCATTTCGAAACATTGGAACCAAATCCTGAATATCTTGAATCCGCTGAGGCGGAGGAAAGGCCAGACCCAATGTTGTATCCAGTACTGCCCCTATGAACAGGAGGCGCTGAGAGGGCTCCAGGTGAGATTTGGGCTCGTTCACCGAAAAGCCCAGGTCGAACAACAACTGGGTTGTTGACTGCAGATGACGCAACACAAGCTCCGGGGACTTGGCTTTGATCAACCAATCGTCCAAGTAAGGGAATACTGCTATCCCCTTCCTTCTGAGCTCTGCCGCAACCACCGACATCACCTTCGTGAAGACTCGAGGTGCTGAAGTAAGACCAAACGGAAGGACCGCAAACTGGTAGTGTTGCGATCCCACCACAAACCGGAGATACTTCCTGTGTGACTTGAGTATCGGGATATGAAAGTAAGCATCCTGCAAGTCGACAGACACCATCCAGTCTTCCATGTTCAACGCCAAAAGCACCTGTGCTAGGGTCAGCATCTTGAACTTTTCCTGCTTGAGGAACCAATTCAAGATCCTCAGGTCCAGAATTGGTCTCAAACGACCATCCTTCTTGGGAATCAGGAAATACCTTGAGTAAACTCCTTGACCCCTTTCCTGCTCCGGGACCAACTCCACCGCGCCCTTTAAAAGGAGGACTTCTACCTCCTGTTCTAGCAACAGGAGGTGTTCTTGTGAACAATACGAAGGGCGGGGCGGGATGAGGGGCGGAAACTCCCGAAAGGGAAGGGTGTAGCCTTTTCCCACAACACTGAGAACCCAAGTGTCCGACGTAACAGTCTCCCATTTGGTGAGAAAATGCTGTAATCTTCCCCCTACAGGAGAGGAGTGAGTGGGAAATGGTGGAAGCCTAAGGCTGCTTCCCCTGCTGCACCCCGCCAGAGGATGAGGAAGAGGCAGAGTGCTGCTGAGAGGCTCCCCTGGTGCGGACCCTACCCCTCCCCCTAAAAGATCTATAGGGGTGGGAAGAGGCAGGTTGCTGATATCTTCCCCGAAAGGAAGAGGAGGAAGAGCCACGCCCAAATCCACGAAACCTCCTGAAGAATCTGGAAGAGGCCGTGGAAGAAGGAGCTTGGAGTCCCAACGACTTAGCCGTGGCCCTGCTCTCCTTAAAACGTTCCAAGGCCGAATCAGCCTTAGCCCCAAACAGTTTGTCCCCATCAAACGGGAGATCCAACAATGTGGACTGTACATCTGCCGAAAAGCCCGAGTTACGGAGCCAGGCCTGTCTCCTTTCCACCACAGTTGTGCCCATTGCTCTGGCTACCGAGTCGGTGGTATCCAGTCCCGTCTGGATAATTTGGGTCGCAGCAGCCTGGGCATCAGAGACAAGATCCAAAAGACCCTGGGGAAGCTCTGTAAACGAAGAGGAGATGTCATCCATCAGAGCATGAATATACCTCCCCAGGATACAGGTCGCATTAGTGGCCTTTAACGCCAGACTGCAGGACGAAAAAATCTTCTTGGACTGCGCCTCTAGCTTTTTTGAGTCTCTGTCCCCAGGCACCGTCGGGAAAGAACCAGGCGCTGACTTGGACGAACAGGAGGCCTGCACTACCAAGCTCTCCGGCGTAGGGTGCCTAGATAGGAAACCAGGATCAGTTGGAGCCGTCCGATACCTCCTGGCCACGGCTCTGTGAACTGCTGGGGAAGATGCCGGCCTCTTCCACACCTCTAAAACCGGATCCAGCAGAGCGTCATTAAAAGGTAACAGAGGCTCCGCCGCGGCTGAGGCCGGATGCAACACCTCCGTCAAAAGGTTTTGTTTTGCCTCCACCACCGGCAAAGGCAGGTCCAAAAAACTAGCTGCCTTCCGTACCACTGTATGAAAGGAAGCAGCTTCCTCAGTATATTCCCCCGGGGACGAAAGGTCCCACTCAGGGGAAGTGTCCAGCCCACTGGCCGACTCCAGTCCACGCAGCCCATCACCCGAGTCCTCTAGCTCTCCTTCCTCTAGGGCTCGTTGGTACTCCTGCTCTTCTAGTACCCGGAGAGCACGTCTCCTCGAATGAAGTCGTTGTTCAATACGCGGAGTCGACAATGCCTCCGCCGAAGTCGAAGATCGGCGCCGATCTTCAGAAGCCACCGACGCCGCGTCCGGCGCCACATGTAACTTCGGCGCCGACGAAAGAGCAGCTGAAGCAGATGGACCCACCGGAGTCACAGGCCGAAATCCCGACGTCGACGGGATGGAAATCCCCGGGGCCAATCCTTCAGAAGCCACCGGAGCGGCCACCGGCGCCGACACTGGCGCCGAGCCCACGTTCCCAAACGGGAGAAAGGGCATAAAGGGTGCCGGCCGAAGAGGCGCAGGATCACCCAAAGAAAAGGCCAAAGGCCCAGCCGGAGCACCCCCTGGAGCCATCTGTTGGAAGATGGCATACATCGCATTCAAGAATGCGGAACTATCGGCTCCAGGGGTGGGAAAAGCCGGATACTGGGGTGCCTGTCTCGGAGGCGACCCCGACTCCGGCCTCGGCGTCTGCGCCGGAGAAAACACTTGAGGCTCCAATACCTCAATCACCGACGCCTGTCCAGGCGAAGTTGGTGACGCCGGAGAGGGCAACGGCGTCGAAGGATGCGGCGTCACCGTGGGGCTGACCTCCCATGTCTTTCGGCGCCGATCCGGAGACCTGGAACGAGCCTCCCTTGAATGACGCCGAGATTCTCTACGGCGCCGGGAGTCTCGATGACGCCGATGTTTTGGAGAAGACTTCTTGTGATGCTTCTCCTTTGACTTGGCCATAAACAGCTTCGCCTCACGTTCTTTAAGGGCCTTCGGATTCATGTGCTGACATGAATCACAAGTCGAGACGTCGTGGTCGGAGCTCAAACACCAAAGGCAATCGGAATGAGGATCCGTCACCGACATCTTGCCTCCACACTCACGACAAGGCTTAAATCCAGACTTTCTCTGCGACATTATTTCCACGGAGAAAGAGTACGCAGCAAGATATACACTGTAACCGCAAGAGTAACAGTTGCTCCCTCGAAGATAACCGTTTCGAATGCACGGAAAAAAGGGAACTGACGTCCGCACGTCGTCGAGGACCTCTTATTGCCTGTATGACGTCAGACGGCGTCGCGTGCGAGACAGTGACGTCCTCGTCGACGTGCAGAGACTAGTAAGAAGATTTCCGTAGAATGCTGGCGCCATGGGAGTATTCATGAGGTGAGGAATCCACAGGTAGTTGTATCCATCAGAAAGGTGCTGTTGCCCGATTGGCAGGACTTCGGATCATTTCTAATGACACTAATACGCTGTTAAAGTGAACGTGTTTTGCAATACCTTCAATGCAGTTTTTTCTTTACTGCTTTCTACGGTACTGTGAGACTCTCACTTCAACGACGGGGAATGATGCAAGCACCTGAATCTATGAAGGATCCAATACTGGAGAACAGGAAATTCCCACTGTCCTAGAGGAGTACTGTAGCCTTGAGGAAAACAAATGATGTTCAGACCTCAGTGGATTCTTTGGTAAATGGGTTTAAGTTTATCTTATCAACAGATAGAATCCATCCAGAAAGATAAGGTATGAATGGGAATTACATCAATGTTGAAAGTAAATACTCAAGGTTGTGAGAAGGAAAATGTTACCTACCCATAAGACATCTGTTCGTGGCACGTAGTGCTGTAGATTGACATGCTGTACATTATATGAAAAAGCCTTTAGAGTAAAGGGATTTGGTGACTCCTATTGCTGGTAATGCGCATGGGCATCAACTCCATTATTAAATTGTTTTCTGCCATGGGGTAACAGAGGATGGAGTGATGCGAAAAGCTATGTAGAGACTTATGCCCATGCAAATAGTAAGTTTAAAAAACAAAATAATTTGAAAGATTACTGCAAAGATCAAATGTGTCCTAGGAGGAAGGTGGGCACATGCAAATCTACAGCACTACATGCCACAAACAAATGTCTATTGGGTAAGTAATATTTTCCGTTCGAGACTTGTGGCTGTAGTTACACATGTTGTGCATAGACTGCAAAGCAGTCGTCCTTAAAGCGGTGGTCATCCTGTGAGTGTGGCAGTTTCTTGAAAAGTGTACAAAGTACTGCTTGGCCAACTGTGGCCTGTTCTCTAGCTAACACATTTACACCACAGTGTTTTGTGATGGTATGTGGTGTAGGCCAAGTAGCGGCTTTGCATATTTCAACTATTCAAATCTTTCCTAAGAAAGCCACAGATGCTACCTTCTTGCAAATGCATTGTGCTTTTTTTTGGGGGGGGGATTTTGTTCAATCTATATGAAAACACAAGTGCTCTTTTTGCATCTAGTGTATGAAGTGCGCTTTCTGCAACTGATGTGGGGGAAAAAACAAGTTATATTGGTTGATTGAGGTGGAACTGTGAAACCACCTTTGTTTTTTGGTACAAAGGACAACTTTGTGAACTTGAAAGAAAGGTTCCTCTAACATTAATGCCTGGATTTCGCTAACCCATCTTAAGGAAGTAATAGCGACTATAGCAAGCATTTGAAATGCAATAGGTCTCACATTTTCTTGAGATACAGCTACTGGCATAGTAAATTCATAACTGGACTTTTCTTGCCACATAAATTGGCGGACTGTCTTAATTTCGTCTTTTCCAGCCATATAATTCCAGTTCCCAGCATTTAACGAAAGCACTTCCATCTACCTTCTTCCTCTATCTTAAAACATATACAATTATCATATAAACCTTTATCAGAAATAAACTTTTAGCATAAGAGTGTAATACTCAAAACACCATATCAAAAAATATCATTTGGGATGGACTGGCGGGTGAAAGGAAAGAGGGAAGGAAAATGGAGAGGACAAGTGGCATAGTAACTGTCATGGGCTCTGGCGTAAGAAAGGAAAATGGTTGACTACAATTTCAGTAGGAAAATACAGCAGCAATTAGAGCTGAGTGAGGTCCATAGGTCTCTGGGCCCAAGTGCCACAGCACGTGCTGATCCATTGATAACTAGGCCTCAGGAGAGAAGGTGGATGGGGCAAAAAAGAAGCAAAAGGAACACAACAGAAAAAGAAGAAAGAGAAGGGGGCTTGCAAAGAAATAAAAGGGAAAGTAAGAACAAGAAAATGAAAACACAGCTAAGAAGAAGTAGAGCAAACGTGCGAGACAAAAGAAAAACGGGATGGAAGCTACTGAATAAACGACAGAGGAAAAAATAATGAAAGAAGTGTGAAAAGAAAGAGAAAAATGAACAGAGAAAAGAGTTGGTGAGAGAAACAAGCAACGAAAGAACCAGGGCATGAATGTACTGACATTCCCCACAGACACGGAATGGGAAAACCACTTTTACACTTCGGGCCTGACAAGTAACTTGTGGCTTCCACATACAAACGGGGAAAAAGAGGGACTTGTAGTAAAACGTGAATTGACAGATAAAGATAAGAAAAACACCAGAGAAAGGTAAGAGAAAATAAAGAAAAAGAATGAAGAGAAGAGAAAAAATAGCGAAAGAATGAACGCCTGATGAAGAAAAAAGAGGAATGGGGGGTTGGTGGATGGGGGGGGGGGGGGTTTGTGTGTGTGTGTGTGTGTGTGTGAGAGAGACTTGGTACTGAAAGAAATGTGCACTGAATGTTAGAACTGATAGATTTTGGCAGAGCTGTGGTGATTCCCCATCAACAGTGCCATTGGCTGTTAGACTTGAGGTGCACTGGCTGAGCTGTGTTTTGCTCTTTTGGGTCACGTCTTGGCTTGGTAGTGGGACTGAATATTAGAATTGAGCTACTGTAATGGAACTATGCGAGCTGGGTGCCAGTACAGGAAATGAAGAGACCTCGCCGGTGTGGAACTGAGGCGCACTGATGGAGCTGCGCCTGAGGTCCCTGTACTGGAATATTAGTGTGTACTGACTGTAAGAACTGAGGTACTCTGGCAAGACAATGTGTGTGGAGTTCTACAACCGGGATAGCTGAGGGGCCTGGAGTGTGTGAACTGAGGTGCACAGATGGAGCTGCGCCCGAGGGCAGAGTACTGGAACAGCAGTGTGTACTGACAGTAAGAACTGAGGTGCTCTGGCAGATAGCGTGTGTGGGGTTCTGCCATGGGCACGGCTGAGGGGCTTGGAGTGTGACTTGAGGTGCACTGATGGAACTGCGCCCAATGTCCCAGTACTGGAGCAGCAGAGTGTACTGACTGCGAGAACTGAGGTGCTCTGGCAGATAGCATGTGTGGAGTTTTCAGCACTGGCATGGCTGAGAGCTTTGAGTGTGTGAACTGCGGTGCACTGATGGAGCTGCGCCCAAGGTCCCAGTACTGGAGCAGCAGAGTTTACTGACTGCGAGAACTGAAGTGCTCTGGCAGACAGCGTGTGTGGGGTTCCTAGCACTGGCACGGCTGGGGGACTGAGGTGCACTAATGGAGCTGCACCCAAGGTCCCGGTACTGGAGCAGCAGAGTGTAATGACCGCAAGAACTGAGGTGCACTGGCAGCAACGTGTGTGGGGTTCCTGGCACTGGCATGGCTAAGGGCTTGGAGTGTGTGACCTGAGGTGGATCGATGGAGCGGTGAGTGGAATCCCAGTATGGAGCAGAAGTGGGCTCTGTCTCTAAGGATTGTGGAGCCCTGGTAGAGCTGGGTGCCTTGGCTATAAGCAATTACAAGCGATCCTCTGCCCTTTCTCTCAGCACACATGCAGACACACGTGGCAAAGAAAATCCAGTCAAGGAAGGGTGGGAACCAGGCAGCTGAGAGTGGTGCAGAGAGCCCACAAAGACTAAATGTGACCAAGAGAACAGCATGATTTATAGCCTTGTTTACAGCTAAGCTTGGAGCACGAATGCTCTGCAAATGAAAAGGGAACCCTCCCTGGACAGGAGCATGAAACAAAGTACAAAAGACAGTCCCCTACAGACCAGATAAACAGGACAAAGCGTAGTTATATAGTAGTTGGTGCCTGCTTCCACACAGAAGGAGGGACAAAGAGGCATGACTGACCACTAGCAAGCAAATATTTTATATTACACTGAAACTAACAAATGAAATAGCTGGAAGCCCACAGAAGTATACTTAAAAGCATACAAGAGGTCGTATGCTTAAGCTTGACCTAAAAACCACTTTCCAAGAGAGGAAATCGGAGTGGATATAAATGAAGGGGCTCAAAAGGTGAGTCCATAAACCTCATGAGTACGTTTGTTAAGGTTCCATGATGGGATGCTGGGAAGTATTAATCTTTTGAGGCCTTGCCTCAAGGATTTTATCACCAGAATTTTTAAAAGAGATATACGGCAGCTAGATGAAGCCTGACAGAAGTAAATGCTAGACCACAGCCTTGTAACAGGTAGCAGACTATCTTGCACCACTGATATAAGCGAGTCAATTGGTTTTGAATGACGATAGTGAACAAAACGTTTCAACATCGCTGCACAGCATGCACACATAGTAGGTCTACGTGCCTCTGAGAATGGCCATACATTCAGGTGGTAGTTTCAGACTGCCAAATTCTAGGACCTCAGAAACCATGAGGTTGAGTGTCCAGAGGTCTGGGTGGCGTATTTGTTCATGGTTTTATGTGAGAAGGTCAGGACTGATTGAGTGTTAGTCGTGAGGGCCTACTGACAGTTCCAGAAGTGTTGTAAACCATGGTTGTCGAGTCCCTGTGGTGCTACCAAACCAGAAATGGAATTAGAAGAGGAAAAGTGTAAACAAATATCCTTGACCAGTTCATCCAGAGAGCATTGCCCTTGGACTGTGGGAACCTGGATAGGAGGTTTGGGCATTATGCATTCTCTGCAGATGCGAATAGGTCAATTTGTGGAAGGCCCCACCACAGGAATTATTGGTGGATGATTTGGGGTGCAGTTCCCCTTTGTGGGCCTGTTGCCAGGTTCTGCTGAGGAGGTAATTAAAACAGTTCTCTGTAGGTGTATTTTGTGACAAAGCCCATCTCCAAATTCGCTGTGAGAGCTGAAAGAGCTGTGGCAATCAAGCCACTCCCCCTTGTTTCTGTAGATAAAACAGGGTTGTTTTGTCTGTACGACCTAGAACTACTTTTCCCACAAGGTCTGAAAGATAAGCTTTCAGCGCTAGTTCCACTGCTACAAGGGCTTGGTAACTGATGTGAAACCCGTGGTGTTTAAGTGCCCAATGTCCCTTGTTTAGAAGCGCCACCCATCTCGCGAGGGATGGGTCCGCCGGGAGGGTCTCCTGCTGAACTGGGTCGCAAAAAGGCAGCCTCTGTAACAGATTGTTGACTTGCCATGGAAGAGAGCGAGGAGCTTGGCGGCTGACCAACACTAGATTTTCCCAGTGACCCTCTGCTGGAGACCATTGCTCTGTAGCAGACACATTTAGTCTTGCATGAGGCACTATTGCAATGCAGGTGTTCATGTCAAGGATGCATGAAACTGTTCTGGCTCTAACCTGACATTCTGGTTGGAATTGTGGAAGAAGTTTCAGGAAAGACTATTCTTGCCACACTGGGATAAGCCAAACCTTTTTCTGAATTGAAAACTGTGCCCAAGTATGGTTACATTTGTTGTGCTTGGAGGTGGTATTTTGCAATGCTGACTGTGATGAACAAACTGTTTAGAAGATGTAAAGTTTCATGAGTGTATATGCAGCATAACTGATGGGTTGAACTTTTCATGAGCCAGTCGTCCAGATAAGGGAAGACATGAACGTTTGGCTTCGTAGGTAAGCAGCTACTAATGTAAAGCATTTTGTGAATAACCTGGGAACTGTACTAGCTCCGAAGGGGAGTACTAATTAATAGTGTTTACACCTAACCACAAAACTGAGGCAACGTCAATGAGCTGGGTGTATCAGTATGTGAAAATATTAATCTCTGCCTAGTGCAGACAAAGTCGACCTCCTGTTGAAGAGGCACGACATACTGTAGCGTGACCATATGGAAATGATCTGAACGAGTATTTGTTCAAATCGAGAATGGGCCAGAGTGAACCATATTTTTTGGTTTTGTGGTGGTACTTCCTCCATACCTCCATTGAGTACCTCCTCTGCGAGCAGATTTATGTGCTCTGGTGAAGGTCTGTGTTTGAGGGTTGGTATTGTGGGAGGGGTGGTATTAAGCTCCAGAAAATTACCTTTCTCTATAATGTCCACCATAGAGTGGTCTGTGGCGATGGTACGCCAAATGAGTAGAAACTGTTCTAAGCGACCCCAACAAAGGTTATGTGATCGGGGGACTTGAGTAGAAAGTCAGGGATCAGTAAATGTAGAAAGAGGAGCTTTTGATGAGCTTTTGCCTCTTCCTCTGGACTTATTTCCCCTATACTTGCCTCTGGAGTAGCCTCCACCTGCCTGGTTTTGTGGGTGGTTGTATGCTTTTGTGTTTTCCTGTGATATTTGTTTGGACCCTCCCCGAAATTGTTGTACCTTTTGTTTAAAACCGGATAACCAGAGACATGCTGGTTGTCTAAAATGGAGGCTTGAGTTTGTGCCCCAAGTTTTAGTGTCATAGAATCAATGGCACATCGTATGGTGGTGTTTAATAGGCGTTGCCACTCAGACACTAATTGCTGTCCCGCTTCTCTTCAGGAAGGTATTGAAGGAGTTCCTACATTCCATGAAGCCCCACCGTACCTGCTTAAGACGCCCACAGAATTAGCAATCTGCCAGTGGTTTTCAAATTGTGCTGCTACCCTCTTCCTTGCTACGTCTAATCTCTTGCTTTCTTTTTAAAGGGGGGGGGGGGGTCTTCCTCTGCTGTCTGGGAGTTATGTCTTTTCCTTGCTGTGTGCGTAAGAGAATCTGGTGTTAGCTAGCCTCTAATATAAGGCAGGGCAGATGAAGATGCCTTGTGTTTCTTGTCTACATGGGGAGTAATCACCCATGCACGAACAGGGACCTTAAAAATATTTGTGCGCCTTGACATACCCTTGCTATTGTGTTCTGCATTGGGTAGAGGAAAGAGGTTCAAATAAAAAATAAAAAAAAATAAAAAGAGTCCTCTATAGGGTCAGTGTGGAGTTGTTTCTTATAGTATGCTGCTGCCCTGGCCACTAGCTCTGGATAAGCGGATAAATCATCTGGAGGGGATGGACAATCTGGGTACAGGTCTGGGTCACAGTCTGCTGAGGCTTCAGCATCGTATTTGTCCCAGGGGTCTAGCTGTGGTGACAGAGGGGCTAAATCTTCACCCTCGGTTCCTCTTGTAATGGTAGTGGTAATCCTTGTGGTGTATATGAGAGAGGATCTCAATGTGAACACGGTGGTGAAGGTGGATCCTGCTTAAGCTGAACTGATGAAGGGGGTGCAGCAAGGGTCTGGTGGTCTTGTCTGTTTTTTTTCTTTGCTTTTGGCACTGGGGCTTCATCTACTGCGTTCTGGAATTAATACTGTTTCTTTGGAGTTAGGCAAAAAGTGTGTGTGTGTGTGGGGGTGGGGGGGGGGGGGGGGGGTGCCTGAAGGGGGGAGAGTACTGCAACTAGAAACTCAGCTCTCTACAGTGCCCTCTAGAAAAGTACACTTCCTCATTGGCTGCTGATGCCTTTGCATATTAAGGACGCTCTTCTGTGCTGAAGGATGTCGCAGGATTGTTGCCTCTCCTCCGGGACATCTCTAAACATCGAGCACAAAGGTCTTGGAGAATCTTTTTGAATCAAAAGGAGCGGCAGGCAGAACACTCAAGCTTGTTGTGCTCGGGAGACAGACACGGGTTACAGACCCAATGTTGGTCAGTCCTAGAGTATTTAGAAAGACATGGAGGACAAAACTGGAAAGGTGTTCGTTCCATCACCCTTCACGGTACAATTCTTAAGTCTGAGAAACCAGGCCCCGAAAGGTGAGCCCTATGTGGGCAGAGACCTATCTAAGGATCACCGGGTGGAGGTGGATTCTTCAACCAGATATGAAATAATACAGACGATCAAGAAAACCATTAGAAGCCAAAAGAACGTTTCAACGTGGCTCTTGATCTGGAGCATGGAAGCACAGGATCCGGAGGTCAGAAGCACACGTCTGAACCAGACGGCGGGCAAGACAAGGAGCCACCGAACTCTGATTTAAAAGATTTCCTTGGAGAAAGACAACTTGCAAATATCCAGACTCACCATCAGATGGCAGAATAATGCACAACATGTTTATCTACAGCCACACATGCCTTGAACAATCATTTCCTCATTTACTTTCTTTCTAAATAATACAACCATTGTAGGTGCAATTGTTCCAGTCTTGATGTGGTCAGATGTAGTCAATGTGTTTGTACCATATGGGGTTTGCAAGTACCTACATTTAGACTTTTTTCTTTGCATCTTGAAGATTTTTTGTGTTAGTAAAGTGGGTTCCTCACTGGGACAATAACATTTATGCACTGCTGAGACAAAACGTTAACCTTCGGTATCAAAAAGAAGGTTAGGTTCAGTAGCGGTCATTGTGGTGAATTCTACTTTTGCACATGGGTGAGTTTAGATATAGAAGTGTCTCCCTGGGAGAACCAGCAAAATATCTCAGAGCAGCCTCAGCTTGCTTATAAATGCATATGCTCAACTGTTTTAAATCTCACTTCTGAGCATTCCTGGTTAAATAGTGCACTCACATCCTCTCCAGTTCTAAACCTTCCTTTCTTCCTGATCTCCCATGCCTAACCCAACTGCTCCTTCCACTTTCCCTCTCTCAACACGTCTTTCTTCTGCCATCACGTGAGGCTTCAATTCTTCATCTAGTTTGCACCCCATCAACCACCTATCTCCTGTTCATGGCTAATGCACTAGAACGGCAGTGTATTCAAAATTACCGCCACCCTCTTAAAATTTTCCCAAAATGAGCCAGCTGCTGCTTGCCTTCACTTAGCAAGGCCACCACAATCCTGTAACCTTTCACCATTTCTGACCTAGACAATAACTTACCTCTATATTAATTTAGTCAAGTTTCGACCATCCTAAATGTTCTTCTCAATTATTTCGTAGTCTCCAGTCTCCCTTTTTAACCCATATAGCCATCTGCTCATACTATCAACAACAGATCTATTTAAAAAAAAAAAAAAAGCCTAGTGACTAATAGTCATCTGAGATGGGCATTGATTTTGGAACCGTGACAAAGCAGAGGACTGTATTTTGAATGTGCTGTAATATCCTTTGATGTATGTAAAGGAGCCCAAGATAAACATTGTTTCCATAGTCCAAGCAGGAAAGAATTTATGGTATAAAGACTAAGGACCATTAATTACTCTTTGAGAATGAATGGAAATTTTTTTTAGAGTTCACAAGAGAAGGAAAAAGGATGTGCACATTTTCGAAAAAAGAACGCCAAAAATGTAAGAGGTCATCAAACCAGGGCCCATGCGTTTCAGAAAATCTTCAGACATTATGAAAGAAGAAAGCGCCATGGTGAGAGAAGTTAATGGCAAAGAGAACCACTGTTCTGAGTCTGCTGACCAACATGCATGCAGGACAGTTCCTAGACCTCTACTCTTCCTTCTACTGAAAGACGACTGTGTAAGGCATAGTCTCTTACCAGGGTGATAGCTCCTTCCTGTGCCGAAAAAATTGGTATAAAAAGCCAGTGGTTCATGTTGTTGCAGAGAGAAAGACGTTTTAGCTTTGTTATTTTTCTTTTCATCTCTATCCATATCAAGCTGAATTTTGATGGATCAACCATTAAAATGTAAATGACCAATTGTCAACTAAACCTCTGTATTAAAGACAGTTAAGTTCAAGAGTGTCTCTTTAATGCCATATGACGAGATGTCTTTCTGGCAGCAAAATCAGTGACAGCATCTAAAAATAAAATAAGGTGACTGGAAATAGCTCAACATGATTTGCCAAGCAAAGTTTCCATTGTGTGGCATGAATGCAGGTAAGCTTGGCAAAAATGGCAGGTCCATTATATGACCTGAGTAACCTGCACTAATAATACATACTTTCTTGCCACAGCATCAAGTCTACAGGGCTCTTCATGAGGAGGAGTATGGCACCTTAGTTAACAAGGTACCTCTTGGTAAAAGTAGCAAAAGCTACAGAATCAGTCAGGACTAAGGAAGAGCATGGCCAGGTTCCTTCCAACCCTGGTAACAATCAGCATAGTGTACACACGTACAAAAAAACAGGCTTTACCTGATACAGTAACACCAACTGTGACAAAAAACCTCTCAGTGCTAATCAAGGGTTATGTTTATCTTGCCCTGTTAAACCCAATTATTAAATTCCCCATAGAGCTTTAGGCATTAGAGCAAGGAAAAACGAACTAATAGTCGACTCATGTACAAAAAGGTTTTTTTGTTTTTGTTTACATTTATATAGTGTTCATTACAATACATCAGATTGAATGTATACATTTTATACGATTTGATGGTCGCTGAGCATCGTTAATGAATAACTTCTTATATTTGAGCATCTGCTAAATTTGTTATCAGCTACATGGAATAATCGGTCAAAGCCAATTTCCAAGTAGGGCAGTTTCCACACCCTGTCCAGCATAAATCTGCTTCCTAAGCCCACATTCAGTTGTAATCCATTTACCATGTGTAATTCACAAGTTTTCTAAGTAGGAGTTGTGCCCCCCGCCTCCACTTCATAGCAATCCTTTTTTGCCACCATTAACACCCCAGTTCTACCAATTTCCTTTTTCTTGTTGGATACCACACTTATTAAACATAATTACAGGCGTGGCAAAGGCATCCAATCAGACAACGGTCAGAACTGTAGTACATTTACACACAAGAGGACCTGGAGACATTATCCAACACTTCAACTGAGGATACTTGTGTGTTCTGTGTTTGCACTTAAGGGAAGCAATGCGAGACTGGCATTTCTAGTCCCCTATCTACAACTCTTGTAAGTTCTATGCCAATTCTCTTCCAGTAAGCACTCTCACAGGTCAGTTCCCACATTTCCTCAAGGTAAGAGAGCCAAACACCAGTGGATAAACATGTATAGTGTAGTTATTCATTTGCCCCCAGCTCAAATGTTATTTGGAGAACTCAGCCGTATTTTCCTCGTAGTGGGTGCTTTTAGGGCAGAAGATTGAAAACCGATATTATCCCTACTCTACCCAGAACAAAAATCACCAACGTCCAATAATAGTATTTCCTTATAAATATATATCTCTCGTGTCTGTCCTCCCTGGTGGTTATTACATGAATCTCTGCACGTTGGGGCACATTACAGTCTTCAAAATGACCGATGGCGCGATAAACATATACGTATACTATATTTTTGTGTATTTTGTGTACATCTGTGGGTGTTACTTTGATCTTGCCTCTATAAACTAATGGTACAGCATCCAGTGCCACTGTTAGAATCAGTGATGGTATTAATCTACTAACTGGGACATCATCGCTGTTTTTGAACCAGAATACTACATACTGCAACTGTCAACATCAGTTTTCATAAAATCTGTAACTAACATACCCTCTCTGTTCCACAGGAGCCACAATGCAGCCGTGGCCGTCCAAGCCAAAGCAGTTGGCTCACCATTCCATCAAGGCATCCAAAACAACTTTCTATTATCTTTATAGCCATATGCTGTGTATGTATAACACTCTAGGACTGAATATTATTTTTCTCTGCATTATGCTCCCCACTAATAACACTAGGAAGTTTACCCATTTGTCTTATCAATTTCAAAACTCTTAGGCAAGGGCTTCACATTTGCCTCATTTGCCAGTGGTATATAACTCAAGTATACCCCAAGATATTTACCCCAAGATGCCAACTGTAATCACAAGGGGGTCTTTTTAAAGTTTGATGGATCTATGACTGCGAGGCGGTAAGCACTGAATTTGAAACGTCCAACCTAAATCCAGATGCAACACCCACATCATTTTAATGTGCTACAATTTGCTAAATGAACGAGTCTCTTACATATAGCATCATATCACTCACCTATAGGGATCTTATATGGGATATTCCTGCAATCTCCACACAGTCTACTGAGAGCCTAAGTCTTGTTTTTAACCCAAGTTGTTTTCACTACCAAAGAGAATTTCATTGGTTATGTGGGAGAAACTGGTTACATAGCACAGGATATAGGCCACCTGTCAGAACATTTCATATTGATCAGATCTCTTGCAGATCCCCCATCATTGTTTAAATGTCAACCAACTCATATCACTTCAAACATATTACCAATTGACCAGACTTGAAGGCCTTGATCTAAACTGCCTGATGTATGTGGTGTTTGTGTACCACTACTTAAGCAGGAATGATTTCCTAATATTCATGGTGGCATTCAGTCAGACTCATAACCCAACTGGTCGCCCTACATCAAGACACTTATTATACCCGAGACACCTCACCAATATCTTCAGCAAGGTCCCACAGATAACACTGCTCATTAATAAGGGCCTGTATGATTCGTGATCACAGGGGTGACAGCTGCTTTTCAGCAATGCTTAACTGTGCATATAGAACAGGTGTGGCGCTAATAAGTCTGTTCTAAAGTCCATTGGCAAGTTTTTGCTTCCTACTGTATTCCCTGGTCTAAACTAGAGTATCCTCCATTTTATGTCATCAGTATCTATTTGAACATTCAGATTAGCCTTCAAGTCTTCTGTGACCTTGGGTAATGAGGCTGAAAAAGAATTCCCCACACCATGCTAACTACCTTTGCTGCATGTACAATTTTCATAGTACTCCAAGTCTATCAATAATTGTTGACTACTATTAGCCTTTTTCCATCTCTCAAGCGTGTCACCATAAGGTAACCTTCTCTCCATTTACTAACCATGGCAGAACATGCCCAGTTATGACCACTTTCATGTTGTAATTCCTTTTAACATCTGTAATTGTGTTTCCAGCCCATCTCTTGCTGGGCCAGTTCCTCTTTTTTTGCCAACCATAAGTCATTATTGTCCACTATTTCGGTTTGTTTGATGTCCAATAGCTTAATTTCACCCTATTGCTTTGATAGAGTGAACATTATGTCTGAGCTGACCTTTATGTGGTACCAGTGCATTTCTCATATATGCACTCTTGAAGGTTTCCCACACTGTACCTGCAGAATCAAGTGATGTAGAGTTAATGATGACAACATGTAAATATTCTCCCAGCAAGGTATGTATAATAGGGCTAGTTTGAGGTCATGTCGGCCCTCCCAAGGGTTGTCACTCCAATTTGTAGGTGTTAGGATCAGAAAGGATATGATCAAGAAACTCTAATCTCTGAAACTCTAATCCCTGCATCATCCTCTTTAGGACAAGACTAAGTCTTGCTGAGAACGCAAACCATATGGAGTACAAAATAATTAATATTCCCTAGTGCTCCCCTTGCCTATTTGCCATACCATCACCAGCTTTAGCCTGCCCGTTACATTCAATGATGGGCATCTCAAGAGTCTGGTCATGGCTTCAGAGATTTCATGTTGCCTGTCCAATATGCAATTGAAGTCTCCAAGTCATGGGATGTAATGGGCATAGTACGGGGCTAGAATCAGAGAGACAGACTCAAAGAAATAAACAGATTCTATCATGGATGCATAGGTATTTCATAGAGGACTATTGGTCTGTTGTAAAGCACACTTACTACTCCGATAAATCTACAATTAGGATCCTTAAAGACGTCCGCTTTGAATGGTAACACCAAGGGCTATCCAAAGCAACACGTCTTAAGTTGATAAGATGAATTCTGATTATAATAAGGTACCTCCCTATTTACTTATAAGTGGCTTGCAACAGTTAAATGAATTTATATGTTTATACCTTTTACATATCAATCTGAGCTAGGGGACCACCATGTTCCAGCTGTATGTAATATATCTGATATAGGTATTGTATCAGCTGTATACTATCGTGAGAAGCATTGTTATTAAGGTAAATAAACCATCATTACATTCCAACACACATTTCTCTCGTCTGCCCTTCCACCCCACCAATGTGTCACACATTTATCGTACGTTAGACACACAAATAGGTAAAGTAAGTACCATTTCCTCTACTTCTGCAAAATGCAAAAAAATACTCTAAAATCATTTACCAAAAGCTTCTGGTTTGCACCAATGCCCTCCTTAAGGGTACGGCTGCCAGAGATAGTCAGGTCATTGGTCCCAAACAAAGAATTGAACACTTGAACAGCTGAACAAGGGGACGGCAAGATTAACTACTATGAACTTGCCTGTGTGCGCAGCAATTTATTCATTAACATATAGATTGACCACATGCTCTTATCTTGTTAATTATCAAAGATCCTCACTAGATGTCAGGAAACACGTTTTAGGGGGCAGCTCAATGCCCCGTTGGTCATAAAGTCCCCCTTATTGGAGTGCCTCATCTAGTTGATTAAAGAACCGCCTCTTCCCCTTTGCATCTATTCAAATCTAGCAGAAGGCAGCAGTGAGTATGTATGTTCACAGCTCTCAAGTCGCATTTTAATTCATGTCAGGGGCCCACAGATGAGTCTCCACCCACTTGCTTACCGGACACCATCAACTCCTAAGCATTAGACTTCACCCGAGGCCTGCTTGAAAAGGCTCCAAGGCCCAAACAACATTGGGCACATTGGTCTGGAAGGCATTCTTCCCTGGCAAAAGGTGTATCATGAGAGAACTGTGGTCTCCAACCTTGTGCCCACCACAGTAATCTTGCAGGAGCATGGCAATCCTGGAAGACTTCAATGAACCTGGGCGGGGACAATCTATTTAAGCCAGTGCTGCGTGGTTCTCTTGAAAGCAAAGCAGCGTTCTAAGGGAAGCAGGTGAGTTTCCTGAGCAAGGTTTGGATTAAAAGGTAAGCTTTTCTAAGAGAAGGCCAAATAAGAGTAGATTTGTGGGAATAGCCTCTTTCAGTCCCCAGAATAAGTATAAGCCTGAACTTAAGACTGTGGTGGTGGAAAGTGTATTTCCCAGGCCTGATATTCAATACTGACAATCCTATGCTTGCCTTGTAAGACCATGGTAATGGCACAGTGGCAAAAAAGCTAGGACTTAGAAGGTCACAGAGTCATTTTATCTAAACTATCCATCCAAGAGATAAAAGTGAATAAAGCCTTTGTACTGAAAGATCACCATTTTGCAGTACAAGTCTGAGGTAACACTACAAACTTTACAGAATCCCAGAATGTGATAAAGAAATGGTAATTGAAGTACAGGGTGTTTAAATGGTCTGCAGAAAAGCTGGAGACCTGGTGTACAAATTAAGGTTTGGAGAACATAGTCCTGTTTTGATGGTGTATTTTGATATAACTGTTGTAATACTCACTTTGTGGTTCTTTCTTAGGTTGCTACTTACTGGAAACAGGTGGATCCCCTTGCAGGTGATGTGCGCTTTAGAAATACATATAACACGGTCAGATTTCCCTTGAGTGTGTTCTTATTTCTCCTTCCTAGCATAGCCAATTAAAAAGATCTGGGAAGATGAATTATCAGCCATAGGTAAACACACCATAGCTCAGGAAGGAGAGTTTTCCTTTACCTTAAGTGATTATCCGGCTGCAACTCTGACATTAAAGTGACAGTCGCCCTCTCAACAGGATCACCCTGTTGTCGCCATCCTAACTACTACCCAAATCCCTATTTTGTCTAAGTTCACCACTGATGTAAAAAATAGCTTCTGAACCAACTGAATGGAGCCGAAAACGGTTACATTCTGAATATATGTAAGCATCTGGGTTTCCCCTGACACTTTGTTAAACTTTCACCTCAGAGTGAAAGGAGATGTGGTTGCTGTCATAGTAGATGTCGTTCTGCTGTCAGGCTGGTATCTAAACTTCAAATGTATGCCTGTGTCTCTGCAATCAGATCATTTTCATTTAACACATATTCAATCAGATCATTTTTATCTTTTGCCCTAAAAGAACCTACCATCAGGAAAATAAGGCAGAGTCCTCCAAATAACCAGACACTCCTTTGCATTGGAGAGGGCTGTTGATGCTGAAATGATATGGTGTGTTATGTGCCCTATTTACCTACATATATCTCTCTTAGTTATAGGTTTATTTCCATCAACAGGGAAGTGATTCATATCAGTTTGAGTACTTTGCTTCTTGTGACCTGTAACATGTCTGCAAAGATTTCTTTGCTCTTGTGTTTTCATCAAGTCTAAACAATGGATTCCATGGCTTTATTCGGAGATCTCACAACCACTCCCTCTTGCTTAATTACTGCAGGTTGTGAAGGTATTATGGGCTTCCCAAAACCCTTGATTTAAAGATGCAGCGGTTCCCCTCCCCCACCCCCACCCCCACCCGCACCCCCACCACCACCACCACCAAAATGGCATCTAACAGTGTGTTGTCTATTCAACCTCGCGTTGTTTATAAAGGAACTACACTGTGCACTAGTTTGGGGCCTGCTATAATTGTGGCTCATTACTCCCAGCCCTCAATGTCAGGCTACAGTTTTCTCAGGTGGCTGTAAGTTCCACCACATACCCCCATGCATGTGGCAGCTCCTCCAGGTGTGCAGTTCACCACACTGCCAAGCACTCCTACTGTGACAAATTCCTACTCACTGGGGCCTCTCAAAGTCCCTCGTTATACTAAACAACTCCATCCACACAACCCAGCTCCAGGGGAGGAAGAAAGAGCAGAAGCCCCAAGTCGCAGATAATCAGAGGACCCACCCTCACTACACAGAGCTGGGAACTCAGTGAAGTAGGATGGTTTGGACAGAGCAAGTTGACTACGTGGTTAAAGAGGGTTTGCATTAATGTAGCAGCGCTGCGTGGTGGTGAGCGCGATTAGGCTTTCATCATGGCTCCTCCCTTCTACAAAAATCAACAACATCTTGAGAAACTCGCAGGTAAGCCAAGCAGCATTACCATCTTCATTACCCTATGAATCTCCTATGCAATCTGTTAGATTGTAATTAAAATGATCTAGGGCTTAGCAGTCTTGATCAACCTCCTGAGAAGCACAAAATGGTATATTTATGCACTTTCTATGAAGGTGACTACAAGTCTCTCCCTCTTAAAATGTGATGGCTCCTTGGATCTCGAGTCTTGTGCTGAAATCTTTACTCGTTAAGGCAAATATTCGGTTTCTCAGCACCAAAAGACAACACGATCCCATAACATTCCAAAGCACCAAAACTACAGACAGCACAGACGGTTGACTGATAGCTGAAAAACAGATAATGAGAGCAAGGAAGGTATGTAGGCTCTACAAACAGCCTTTTACAAGGAATGTAGATGCTGCACCCAGGGTAGAAGGAAAGGTCCCACACAGGCAACTTTCTAGGAATCCCTCCCCAGGCCTACTGTGAACATAAGATTTGGAGTGATTGGCAGCAGAGTTTCAACAGTCATTCTCTGTTGGATCTGAATTTGAGTTTTAGGCAATGCCTGAACACACATGTGTTTTTGGTCCAAAGGCAGGCAAGGCAAAAAAAAAACAACAACAAAAAACATAGCTGGAGTGTTCATCTTCACTTTACATTTTTCCATCATGATGTTAACTGTATTCGAAAGAACACCAATGATAGAAAAAGTGATAAAAATTATTGTGAGGAAAGTACAGCACCACAACTTCTGCTCCACAACACAGTGCAAAGAGAATGAAGTGTCAAGGCGTCGCAAAAGCAACGACGGTGGAAAATGAACACTCAAAGAAAGAAAAATTGTGTAAATATACAAGGGCGTCCTTTGCTTTGGCCATCCTCTGATAAGGCCCCCCAAAAAAGGTCAAAAATGCCTCCTGAGGCAGACCCCTCTAAGTTACATTAAGTTATACATATCTTAAAGGATGAATTAATAGGACAATCACCCTTTTCTCTGGGGCATGCAGTTTGAAGGGGTTCCTATTATTCCTGTCCCAAGTGTAAATCTTTTCTGCACTGGGCCAACCTTTCCTCCCATTGCTCACTCGCTTTCCTTCTCATCTTTCAACTCCACCCCCGGCCTTTACAGCTGTTTTTCTGAAACTCCTGTCTGCAGCTTCCTCACATCCATCACTCGTAATATCTTTCCTTAATACCTACGGTCAACACATGCTGCTGAAAGAGAAGAGAACTAGGGCTGATTTCCTGACAGGTTCCAGGCAGAAGATGAAGTGGAGGAGGAGGAAGGCTGCTGGGTGGCACCACGTCTTCTGAAAGGGCTATAGACCGAGGAGATAGGCTGGAGACCCAGAGACCTAGCTGCGTGCCGTACTTTCCTTGAAGCTCTGAAGTGCAGAGTCAGCCTTCTCTCCAAATAGTCTCGACCCATCAAAATGGAGATCCATTAAGGTGGACTGAACATCAGGGGAAAACCCTGATCCCCCTAACCACGCATGCCTTCTGCTGGCCACCGATGTACCCAAGGCCCTGGCAACAGAGTCCGCATTGTCCAGGCCAGATTGGATGACCTATTTAGCAACTGCCGGATTGTCTTGAAACAACTCTTTAAAATGCTCCTACACATCTTGCGGTGGCTTAGGAACCACTTGTAGTAAAGAACCCTCTTTTTGGCATGTTACTCCCAACTTTTTGACTGTCAGCGTGTTTTGACTGTTCACTGGCAAGGATCCTGATAAATCAGGACTCCAGTGACTGTGCTCTCGCCCTCTAAATTTTGTTGCTTCGGACTTAGCACATACCACAATTGACATACTGGTGCTCCCATATAAGTCCCTAGTAAATGGTACTTAAAAACCCAGGGCGTTGGGGCACCAGGCGTTCACCATGGACTGCAGCTTGTATTGTGCTGCCCATGCAGAATGTGTCTGTAGGCCTGCCATAGCACCCTGCGTGAAAAGGTCCATGCACCCTTTCACTACAGGTCACTATAAGTCACCCCTATGGTAGGCACTCCTAGCCCAGAGGGCAGGGTGCAGGTACCCATGTGTGAGGGCACCCCTGCATGAGCAGAGGTATCCATACGAACTCCAGCTCCATTACACTGGACTTTGTAAGTGCAGGGAAGCCATTTTACCCATGTACCGGACACAGGCCACTATCTGTGTCCAGCTAAATAATAGTAACACCGAACCTGGGCATGTTTGGTATCAAACATGTCGGAATCATACCCCAATACTGTTGCCAGTATTGGTTGTATGATTTCATGCTCTCTGGGGGCTCTTTAGAGGACTCCCCTAGCATTGTTCCTATTAGTCTTCTGGGGTTTTCTGGGCAGCCTGCTCTGCTGCCACCCCTCAGACAGGTTTCTGCCCTTCTGCTGCTTGACCAGCACAATCAGAGGAAGGCAGAACAAAGGATTTCCTGTAGGAGGGGGCAGTAACACCCTTTCCCTTGGAAATAAGTGTTACATGGCGTGGGAGGAGTGGCCTCCCTAAGCCACTGGTATGCTTTGAATTGCACATTTGGTGCCCTCCTTGCACAAACAGGTTTGCACCAATCCAGGCCTCCCCTCCCGCCCCGTCCTTGCTATTGCGAGAAACTGGACAATGGAAAAGGGAGTCACCACTCCCTTGTCCATCACTACCCCAGGGGTGATGCCCGGAGCTCCTCCAGGTGGCCACTTGATTCTGCCATCTTGTATAAAAGGTGGGCAGAGGACCCTGGGAGCATCTGAGTGGCCAGGTCAGGCAGGTGACGTCACAGCCTTCTCCTGATGGGTAACCACCCTGATAGGTGACCAATCCCCCTTCCTGGCTATTTAGGGTCTCCCTCTCAAGTGGGTCCTCAGATTCGACGTGCATGATTCCAGCAGGACTCCTCTGCATCATTTACTTCATCTTCTTGCCACCTAGACTGCAAATGGACCCTCCTGGAACAGACAATCTGCAACTACAGCAACCACTCCGCTCTGCAACATTGTTTCTCCGGCTCCTTCCACAAATGCAACATTTCCCTGGCTGCGCATCTTGTGAGGGTGACAAGTCTTCAGCCTGCACAAGAAGTAAAGACGGAATCTCCCTTGGAGTGAAGGAGTCACTCCCCTGCATCACAGGTGGTCTGAAGTGGTCCCCCTGGTCCTCTTTACCAGCTGTCCAACTTGGGAGACGGTAAGCCCTTATCTCTCCTTGCATGATCGTACCCCTGTGCATCGAGACTCTTGCAACTACCAAGACTTGTTTATTCCTCTTCCAAGGGATCTTCAGGCTCCGTGTAGCGCGCCCCCCAGCACCTCTTCCTGCAACGCAGTCTCCTACCTGCTGCTCCAGTGACGTGGGACATTTCTTCAGGTGTGCCGAGTGGGCCTTACCGCGACTCCTATACCTGCTGCCAGTGGGTTGCCTGTGGGGCTGCCTCCTCTTCTTGTGACTCTCCCAGCTGCGGAGGGTCACCTCGGACTCCCCTCCTTGGGTCATGTTCCCTGGACTTTGATGGACCTCTTCAGCCTTGCAAAACATTCTTCACAGACTCTTGCATTTGCCAAGGCTTGTTGGTGGGTTTCCAGCACCACTGACCACCTGAATCACAACCGCTGACATGGGACATCACTTCTGGAACTCCTCTTCTGTCCTGGTGCTGCACTGCTGACTTTCTTCATTCACGGTCGCCCTGGTCCTGCATCCACAGAAGTGTGGGTAGTGGCTCCTGCCACTCCATCACAAACTGGCCTTGGTCCCTTTCCTTTGCAGGTACTCTTCTGTCAGGATTTCTTCTAGTCTTGTCTGGTTCTTGCACAAACCTCTTCCAAAGTCCTCCTGTTGGCTTTGGGGAAAACTAAGAATTTACCTCTGCTCCCCTGGTCGCTGGGGGTCCCTCTGGTACTCACCTCTTGGGGTTCCTAGTTCCTTCAGCTCCCCTCTACTGATCCCACTTCCTTGAGTGTGGGACTGCCTTTCACATTCCACTTTTTTAGTTTAGGGTTTGGCCCTCACTATTTGCTATTGCTTTTACCAATGCCTATTGCTTTCTATGCTATTTACTGACTGCTAATGGGTATATAATAGTGTATTTACTTACCTCCAGTTGGGGTATTACCTATATAGTATTTGTGTTAGCATAATAAAGTACCTTCATTTTTTTAACACTGTGTAGCAAGCTGGACTGGTGTGTGGTATGTACCCAAGGTCGACCAGCTTAATTACAGCAACACCCTCTATGCCGTCATCTCAACTAGGAACATCAAAAAACTTCAACTCATCTAGAAAGCCACCCCCAGACTCATTCTGGACCTCCCTCGCCAAGAACACATCTCCCAACACCTGGGGACCCTCCACTGGCTACTGGTCGAGAAGCGAATCACTTTCAAGCTTTTCACCCACACGTACAAGTCCATACACAACTCAGGACCAGCCTACTTCAACCACTGCGTCTCCTTCCACACCCCTGCCAGATCCCTCCGCTCTGCCCAAATGGCCTTGGCCACCATCCCTCGCATCCGCAAAACCACACCGGAGAACAATCTTTTACCTACACTGCAGCGAAGAGCTGGAACAACCTCCTCCTGCATCTCAGACGAAGCCCGTCGCTCACCATCTTCAGGAAGAACCTCAAGATGTGGCTCTTTAGATCAGGCTGCCGCCACCGCCACCCTCCCTTCCCCAAGCGCCTTGATACCCTCACGGGTGAGTAGCTGCGCATTATGAATACTGTTTGATTGACACATGAAAGAAAACACTGAGTTGTACAAAAATAAAGGTACTTTATTTTTTTGTCCCACAATATGACAAGATGAAGGACAACCCTCCAATAGGAGGTAGGTATTACACTGATTACATACACTAGTAAACAGCAATAGGCATAGAAAATGTTAGAAAATTGTGCAAATGCAGTTAGACAATAGTGACCCTAAGAGGAGCCCAAACCTTACACTAAAAAAATAAAATGCGAACACAGGACCCCCATCTACGTAAGTGGAATGTGCAGAGGGGAGCTGAGAGTACTAGAAAACCACAGAACTAAGTAAAACAGTACCCCCCCCAGCGACAAGGAACGCAGGAGTAAATCACTGCAATTTCCCCAAACTACCCAAAAGGAAGTAAAAGACACCCAGACAAGACAGCAAGAAACCAGCGATGGATTCATGGAGAGGAAGACCAGTGGAGAGAGGGGACCAAGTCTACGAGTCACAGTGGAGTCCAGGAGGAGTAGGAGTTAATACCCACCCAGCTGTACTTGCAGGAGTTGGTCAACGGTGATGAAGAGAATGTCACCATTGCAGCCATAGAGGCGGAGTAGAGTTCCTGAGGGATGCAGAAGATGTCCCAAGCTGGAAGGAAGATTGCAGACGGGTGTCAGTGCAGGTGGAAAGTGGTGCTGCGAGGCACCAGAACGGCCCAGGAGGACTCAACCCAGGATGGGAAGTCAGAGGGGGCCCTCAGCAACACAGCCCACAGGAGCAAAGGCAGCACCCACAGGAGTCCCACAAGAAGGGGGCACAGGAGTTGCAAAAGAGCCCACGCAGCACGACTGAAGAAGGGTCCCACGCCGCGGTGCAAGGGGTACTGTCCTGCATGGGAATGCAAGGGCTTACCTCCAACAAAGTTGGACAGGAGACAGACAGGAACAAGAGGACTACTCCGGACCACCACCCGTGATGCAGGATCCACGCAGCTCAGGATGAGAAGAGACCCACACAGCTGGTAGTCATTGCAGGAGGTGCCTGTGGATGCAGGGGAGTGACTCCTTCACTCCAAGGGAGATTTGTTATTCCTTCTTGTGCAGACTGAAGACTTGCCACCCTCAGAGGATGCACACCAGAGGAAATGCTTCAGAAGCTGGAAGGAGCCATGGAAATAATGTTGCTAGAAGGGTTTTCTTCATGAATGCAGACTGTCGGTTCCTGGAGGGTCCAGTCGCAGTTCCAGTGGCTAGAAGTCAAAGTAGAGGTTGCAGAGGAGTACTGCTGGAATCTTGCAAGCTGAATCGGAGGACCCACCCAAGAGAGAGACCCTAAATAGCCCTGAAAGGGGGTCACGTCTCCAAGCAAGGTGACCACCTATCAGGAGGGGGCTCTGACGTCACCTGCCTTGCCTGGCCACTCAGATGCTCCCAGAGATCCCTGCCAACCTTGGATTCAAGATGGCAGAAACGAGGAACCCTCTGGAGGAGCTCTGGGCACCATCCCTGGGGTGGTGATGGACAGAAGAGTAGTCACTCCCCTTTCCATTGTCCAGTTTCGCGCCAGAGCAGGGATTGGGGGTCCCTGAACCAGTGTGGACTGGTTTATGCAGAGGGCACCTAATGTGCCCTTCAAAGCATACCAGTGGCTTGGGGAGGCTACCCCTCCCAAGCCAGTCGCACTTATTTCCAAAGGGAGGGGGTGTTACCTCCCTCTCCCAAAGGGAATCCTTTATTCTGCCTTCTTGGGCTTGATCAGATCAAGCAGCAGGAGGGCAGAAACCTGTCTGACGGGTAGCAGCAGCTTGGGCTGCCTGGAAAGCCCTAAAAGACTTGTGGTAGCAATGCTTGGGGTCCGATCCCCCAGAGAGCATCGGATCTAACTTTCAATACTTGCAACAGTACTGGGGTATGATTCTGACATTTTTTATACCAAACATGGCTAAGCTCGGAGTTACCATAATGTAGCTGGACATAGGTCACTGCCTATGTCCAGTACACGGATAAAATGGCGTCCCCGCACTCACAAAGTCCTTGCGAAAGGAACTGGAGTTCGTGGGGGCACCTCTGCTAAGGCAGGGGTGCCCTCATACACAGGTACTTTCAACCTGCCCTCTGGGCTAGCAGGGCCTGCCATAGGGGTGACTAACAGTGACCTACCTCAGTGACCTGCAGGGATAGGGGTTCATGCAGACTGCAATGGCGGCCTGCAGAACATTTTGCATGGGCTCCCCATTAGTGGCATAATACATGCTGCAGCTCATGGGGCTCCCCTGGTACTCCAATGCTATAGGTACCACATACTAGGGACTTACATGGGGGGTGGGGGGGGGGGGGGGGGGGGGTGGGACCAGTATGCCAAATGTGGGGAGAAAAAAGTGCGGTCAACTAAATTTAAGGGAGAGAGCATAACCTCTGTGGTTTCGGTTAGCAGGATCCCAGTGGACGCAGTCAAACACACTGAAAACAGCGGTAACCATGCCAAGAAAGAAGGTAATTTCCTACACACTGTGGTTCTTTCATGTGTGAGAGTGCTGTGGGACTATAGTGGTATTGCATAAACTTTGAATGTTGGCTCGATAAGTCTTGGCTGCTCATCCAAAGCTACCTCTAGAGAGCCCTGGCTTCCTAGACACTGCCTACACTTCACTAATAGGGGAATCCTGAACCTGGTATAAGGTGATAACACCATAGGTACTCACCACACACCAGGCCAGCTTCCTACACTACTTCCTTAGCAGAGTCCATAAGAGTATGGATGTATCTGTCCAAGACACATGTAGCGTTCACAGATTTCAACGACATGCTATATGAGGAAAACACCTTTTTGCAGACTGTTCTATACGTTTCGAGTCCCTATCTGCAGGACTTGTAGGGAAGGAGTCGGGAGCTGATTTAGCAGAACAAGAAGCCTGGACCGCCAGACTTTCAGGTGTCGGATGTTGGCTGAGGAATTGAGAGTCACCAGGTGGGGCCCTATATCTCCTAGCGATGACGTTGGTCACAGCAGGAGTAGACACAGGCTTCAGCCACAGGTCCAGGATTGGCTCGGTCAATGCCTCATTAAATGGCAGCAGAGGTTCAGATGTAGCACATGAGGAGTGAAGAACCTCAGTCGGGTTGTTAGCCTTCAACTCTGAAGTGGATAATGGCAAATCCAAAAGTTCAGCTGCCTTCCTAATCACTTCATGGTAACATTGTTACCTCCGGAGGTGAAACACCCCCAGCTGACAACATCAACTCCGGAGAATTATCCAGTCCATTAGCCACCTCAATGACTTCAAAGCCCTGAGAAGGTAATGGAATCACTCCTTCCTCGAGCTCCAAAGTTTCCCTTCTAGACCTTAATCTAGATTCCAGTCGCAGCATCGATAGCGAGTGCGCGGACATCGAGAATTTTGTTTTTGGCGCCGGTGAAGCCAGAGCTGGGATAGCACTCTGAAGGAGTAGAGTGACGATGTCGAATGAGATCTATTCAATGTCAGTATTGGTGCCAGCGGCGCAGACATCTCCGAAGGTGATGGAGCCGTTGGCAGGAAAGGAGCCTGTTGATATAGTGCTGGAAAGCCCAGATTAAAGGCCAAAGGACCTGTGCAGCCCGTAGGCACACCAGCAGGAGCCATTGCCCTGTTAAAAATGCTAAACATAGATTTAAGAAGACAGAAGGATCCGTCCCAGGAGGCAGAAAAAGCGGATACTCCTGCTAAGGCAGGACCAGACTTGATTCCTGCTCTTAATTCTCCTGGCCTGGTGGAGTAACAGGAGTGAATTGCGCTACAGGGCTTGCAGATGATGCCAGGATCTCCACCAAAGACCGCGCTGGTGACATCTCAGGCGACTTCAATTGTGGAGGTGATAAGGTGGGACTCACCTCCCAGGGCGACCGGCGTCGAGAATTAGAAGTCGGCGACAAAGACCTCGGGCTAGCATCTCAGGAAGAGCGACGCAGAGACCTGTGATTACGCCGCTTCTTAAGCGATCTCGAGGACCTGTGGACCGACGACTCCTCTCGAGGAACAAATCTTCTATGGCCTCGCTTCTCTTTTTAAGCCTTTGCCAGGAATAGATTTGCCTCCCTTTCCTTCAGTGTCTTTGGGTTCATACTCTGGAAGGAAGAGCATCCCCGACATCATGGTCAGAACTCAAGCACCAGAGGCAATTTTTGTGTGGATAAGCGACCAACATATGACCACACTCTTTACAAGGTTTAAAGCCCGACTTTTTCGGCAAAGACAATGTAACCCGAAGAAAACTAGGTAAAGATGCTCCCTTGATACAGTGTAACACTTAGAGAGGTAGAAAAACCATTAGCGGAGGAGTGGAAAAAAGGGAATTGATGTCAGCACATCGGCAAGGACCTATTGCTCTGATGACGTCAGAAGGAGTCGCGTGCAGAGCCGTTCCATTGTGATGTCCTCATCGATGAGGAGGGCTAGAAAGAAAATATTTCCGTTGAATGCTGGTACATTGGGAGTATTCAAAAGGTGAGGAACAGCTCCTTCAGCGCAAGTCTTTAAATCACTCTTACCATGTGACCTTAAGTCAACTAGATGGTCAAGCCTTCCACCACCCACGACCACCTGACATATTATTCTTTCTTGGGTTTTTCTCACCAAGTTTAAGCCACTATTGCCCTTGTAAACCCACAACACAACTATAGAAATGGATCACCTTTGAACTATAGACTACTTCTATGGAGGCTCCAAGGGCACAGAACTAAGCAGGAAGAATCCAACTACACCTTCGATACTGCAATCACATGACTTGTACTGCCCAACAGGCTTTACTTTGTATCGGATGCACATGCCTAACAAAAAGGGAAAAGAATACTGAACCTAGTAGCCAAGATGAAGCTTTTACTCAAAAGTATCCAGATCTGCACTGAAACCCTAACCTTCAAGAAATCCGATCTAGGCAGATTAACACGCTCTGTCCAACCTGTTAAACTCTGGAACTCTCACCTAGTGTCAAGACAATTCATGGCCATTTGGCCTTTCACAAAGTCATCAAAAACAGAATATCTGCTTCTAGCTAACAAATATCACTAAGAGAGGGATGGCTGTATCAGGAAATCCACATCAGCAACCTTTCCTACTGCATGACAGTGCTGACATCAACCAGCACCAGTTTTTCAGAGACAGGACAGGGATGCTGGACAACACAACAGTGCTTTCAGTTGAACATCTTGGCATAGTTCACTATAAGAAACACTCTGGGAGACCTCTCATGATATGGGTTGCCTCCTGGGTTTGCACACATGGGTAGTTCGCTCCTTCCGAAATTCCACAAGGTGAGACACACTGTCTTCTTGCCCTAGACAGTCTCTCCTTCTGGAGGGTCAGGTACTCTATCCTCTCTGAGCAGGCAGCTAGGCTTCTAGGCTCTAGACAGTGAACTTCTCCAGTGTCTTGAAGACTTCAGGTAATTTCCCCTCATCTCTTCTAGGCTGGCTGCCATGCAGACACTAGCCATGATCACAGAGCAGCACTTCAAGTACTCCACTGAGTAATCCCTTCCTTGGTCAGGAAGAATTTACAATGGGCTAGTTTGGTTCCCAAGTTTGTCCGTATGCTTAAGTTTCAGACCAGGGTTGTATATCCACCACCTTAGCTTTGGAACTGGATCAGGGTGGTTGTTTTTCAGAAGTCTTTCTGGCTGCCTTGAAGACACAGACTTTATGCAAGGTGATGCTCTCACAGCAAGTAGTAGGCACAATGAAAAATAAGATATCTATACCTGGCTGCATCAGCATTCCTTAAGCAGTAATCTGGGACAGACTGAATGCAAGGCCTTGTCCAGAAACGTTATCACATTGAACAACAGAAACTGGTGCACAACCCCTTGCCCCTACCATTCATTCATCAAATGGCAGTGCTCCATAGTCAGCAGCCTTTGCTAACAAAGACCTCACTGAACTTCTAAAGGAAGTACTGTCTCCAACTTCCCTGGCTTCCATGACTGTCTCTACACGATTCAGCCAAAAGAATAAAGTTAAGACACTTGTACTACATCTTGGAAGATTATATCCACCCTCCTACTTGTGCCATGCTAAGCCAGGAGGCATCTAAATTGGATCCCACTGGTTCCTGCACTCAGACTCTCACCACAAATGGTGTCTTACTACCACACATGCACCACACTTCCACGACTTGTGGCACACAAAGTGTCGGTACTAAATTCTGGGGTTCACACTAATGTTGATCTTTATATGAGTGTAGACAACACTGTCCTCTGACACACAGAAAAGGTCTGGGCAAGACTAATAATTTACAAAACTCTGTACACTGCCACCACTGATTTATGTTACACTGTACGTGGGACAGTCCCATGCCAACTATGTGGGCACACTTGGTGCGCCTCTCGAGGTCACAGGAGAGGTTCTGGACATCACATTACCATGGACTGGTAGCAGGGCCCAATAAAAAGTCAGGATACCAGTTTCACATTAAGTAAGGCACTCAGGGAATGTGTTGACATCCGGAAACTCAGGACATTGCTGTCCCCCAACACCTGTGTCGGCTTAATGGATACCTACTCATAAGGTGACCCCTGTAAATAATTTATGACACAAAGAAAGAAAGATCTTTCTCTGCTAGAGGTGAGATGTGATTAAGGTGCTTTCCTGTCATGCCCTAGTAGTAGGATTCCAATAAAACTAACACTCTCTAAGGACTTGCTAAGTTCTGAGCACCGAGGAGGTCTTTTTAAGTTGGTCTTTTTTTGTCATAGTTTTTTTATTTCTTGTTAACCAGTTTTTTCTGTCTGTATCCACTATTATTTTTTTTCTCACTGCTTCCCCTCAGATTTCTTCTTTGTCTAGTATGACAGCACTTTTTTCATAGTTGAGAACATTATCTGTGTAGAGGTACCAACTGACATTTAAGACAGTATGGAAGTCTACAGCACTGTCTTTAGCACAGGCTCAACACTAGGATATCTGAGGTCAAGGGCGACAGTGGACGTTTGGATTGGCATGGAGTCCTGGATGTATTTTCAAATGGTGGATATCCGTAAGTCAGAGAAATAAGGCTCAAATGCTGATGCAGGATAAATTATAGGCCTTGGACCACTTGAATCCTGCCGTCAGGAACCAACATAGACACTAATATTGTGAGGGAATGCCAAAGAGCGCTTAGATCTCCTTTTGAAAAGTCTTCATATAATACTTTTCAACTTGATGGCTGCGATTCTGAACTGAAGAAATATAAATAATTTCTATAGCATGAATTCACAAAAATGTCGAAGGTTTTTCTAAGTGGGTTTTCACCACTGCTTGGCCAAAATAGTCATCCAAACTGGAGCACAGGATAGGAGCAGTCGAACAGGCAATAAAAGTCACAGATTCTGCCTAGGCCAGACTGCAAATCAGAATGCAAGTTCCAAAAGGCAGGATAATGCAGAAAATAACTGTAGTGTTGGCAGGCTTTAAAGTGAATTTGCTTGGATTAGGATAAACTATGAAGCTGAAGAGCCATTTTTCAAAATGTTCCAAGAGTGCCTACCAAACAAGCCCCTTGAAAATAGCCCACAATTACTGCCTTGAACTTGCAGTGGCACATCATCGCCACAAATTCTTACTGTTTCTTATGCAGAAGAGATCATCAACAGTTCATAAATTATAATGTCTGTTACTTATTGTTAGTGCTGTAATCACCTTGTAATGTTTCACCATGCTCTCTAACAAATACTGGTTTTCATTGCTAATGATTAAGTGTTTTTTGCTATTAATGTAAACTCAGTATAATAGTGAGGTGAATGTAAGCAAATACAAACATTAATCTTACTTCCCCAAACTTTAACGTAGTGCTGTATTTCTGATCTTTTATCCTCCACAAGGAAGCCCAAATGTAGTTGGCACATAATTAGCTGACACTTCTTAGTCTGCTTTCAATGCTTCGTATTCATAGTGATGGCTCTTACAAGAGCAGTCACATACCCGCTGCTTTTAAATAGGTTACAGAATAATTAATCGAAAAGAACACCTAACAGATGTGTATAAAATGTTTGCAGGAACTAAAAGTAAACTGAGAACAATGGGTCATGGTTACAGAATTACTTTAAAGGGGCCACCCAGGTAATTATAAAATCAAAGCAGACATCAAAAGAAGCAGCTTCTAGAATGTCTATTGTTGGTTATTGCTAGTGGTATTAGATGGGATTAAGGGATTTTGTTTTGGTCAATCTAAAATGAGCAGTACATGGGTTCACTAGAAAACAACCTCTATTATACAATGCATACCTGTATGGATGTTAAAATTGAGGACACATCATAGGTGGGACTCCAACGGTTCTGAAGAATATCCAAACATATACTGCCATCAGCATAGACTAGAAATATAACAAAAGATTTTACTTTTTTATTTTTTTACAATGCTTGATACAATATGCAGCAACTCACAATCCATGACAAGTCTGAATAGAGAGGGACAGTAACATCAATAATAGTAACTGTATATGATTCACAGGGTGGAAAAGTAAGCTTAATTGTAAAATAAGAGTTTCTTCATTAAAATCATACATTTAATAGACCTGACCAAGGGCGTGGCTCCACAGCACTTTAAAAAATGTACATCATGAGTAGGGTCTTAAAGGCTCAAGTAACAATTTTGATGCCAAAATTTGTTTCTAAACAAAAAAAAAAAAAACACATTTATATATACAAATATAATATAATCTATATCAAATTGTTTCCATATGCATGCAACCTCGAAGAGAAACGGACGCTGACAACACCAATAGGTCCAATGTTGGATGCCCACCTTCTGGCTTTGTTGCAGCTTATTTTGCTGATGGGCCATACGCTTGGCTAAAAGCTAAAATATATTTTGGGCTCACAAATCACACTTTGACAAAAGTGGTCCTTAGTACTGACGGAAATTACTTTGTGTGGATGTGCTCTTTGTGAAAGAGCAGAATTATGTCACTCACAGGTAGCCAATGGCCGAAGTGGGCTCCATTGCGCACGGGCAGAGACTCCATTGTTAGATTGTTTTCCCGCAGAGGGTGAAGAAAGGAGTGATAGAGTATAGAAATATAAAGAAATGTCCATGCAAATGTAAATGCATATACATATGTACAGATGTTAGAAACTTAAACGACTACAGGCTTGCGGGGAGGGTGCATGTGAATCTGCAGCACTACATGGCACGAACAGATGTACACTGGGTAAGTGACCTTTTCCGTTCGATGGCATGTGTAGCTGCAGATACACATGCTATGCATAGACTACAAAGCAGTTAGTCCTCCCAAAAAGCGGTGGCTAGCCTGTAGGAGTTGAAGTTGTTTGGAATAACGTCTTTAAGACAGCTTGGCCTACAGTGGCTTGTTGCTGTGAGAACACATCAACAGTAGTGTTTTGTAAATGTATGAGGGGTTGACCATGTAGCTGCTTTTCATATGTCAACCACTGGTATGTTTCCTAAAAAAGCCATTGTTGCTCCTTTCTTGTAGAATCTGCTGTAGGAGTGATCAAAAGTGGTCTCTCTCAGGGATGTGGAATTCCTATCACCCGACGCCCGGGACATCTTGTTTGGGGTCAAGGGCAACAAGTTTTTATGTTTACTTTGTCCTTGGGACAAGTAGGTCCAACCCTCTGCAGCACAAACCCTTTGGCTGCCTGTTTACAGAGAGTGGAACTCTCTGCAGTTGAGGTAATGTGTTTCCAAAAGATAATGCTGTTCGAACTTGTATTTATGGTTCATTATTTGAAAGCCTTCATTATTAGGGTGAGTGCTGTAAATAAATGTTTTAAGGTCACACTTCACTACTGACGTTGGTTCCAGTACAAAAAAAACAGAAAACGTGTATACACATGTTTGAAAAGTTTAGGCTATGAGGCTAAGTATAATGCTCCCAGAATGCTCTCTGATTAGATGCAAATGAAATGTCATTTAGTAAAATGTTTTGATGCATGCTAGTATTTCCCAAAAATATTTCTAATGGAAAATCAGTGTAACCATTTTCAAAACGATTATGGGAAGCATGAAAATAAACAAACACTGACAAAGCCAACTGATCTGACATATTTTTATAAGTCTTTTAGTTTCATCAATGCGTGTCTTGTTTTGACATGGCTTTTGTAACACTTTATTGTTGTGGGAGCTACCAGGCCCTCAACATTGTAACAAACACTGTAAAAAAAAAAAAAAAAACGTTTTTGAACTCTAAAAGCACACGTTGCCACCAGTGGCATAACAAAGGCCCCGCAGCCGCCCTCCAGGGGGCCCCTTCAGCACAGCACCTGCCCTGAGTGAGTCTGGAGAGGGGGCTCCTCCATGTTCTTTGCAAAGGGGCACCCTCCAGTTTCGTTACGTCACTGATTGCCACTGTAGTTCCTGACACTGAACAAAACTACTTTGTGTGCCAATATGCTCCTTGTGGAAGAGCAGAATGCGATCACTCACAGTAAAGCCAGCCAAAAGAGAGAGAAATAGAAGTTTAATAAAAACAAAATGTCTTTGTTAACACCAGACCTAATTAGGGAGCAAGACCCACATGTAGGTAGCTTTTTGCATGTCGCAAACAGCGACTTTCGCTGTTTGCGACGTGCAAAAAGCACATTGCGATGCACAAACCCAGTTTTGCGATTCGGTAACCTGGTTACTGAATCGCAAGACGGGTTTGCGACTCGCAATTAGGAAGGGGTGTTCCCTTCCTAACTGCGACTCGCAGTGCAATGTAGGATTGTTTTGCGAACGCGGGCGCAAACCAATCGCAGTTTGCACCCATTTCAAATGGGTGCTAACACTTTCACAAAAGGGAAGGGGTCCCAATGGGACCCCTTCCCCATTGTGAATGTCACTGTAAAAAAAAAATCAGAGCAGGCAGTGGTCCTGCGGACCACTGCCTGCTCTGAAAAAATGAAACAAAAACGTTTCATTTTTCGTTTTTGTAATGCATCTCGTTTTCCTTTAAGGAAAACAGGCTGCATTACAAAAAAAAAAAAAAAAAAAAAACTGCTTTATTGAAAAGCAGTCACAGACATGGTGGTCTGCTGTCTCCAGCATGCCACCATCCCTGTGCGACCCACTTCATGATTATTCATGAGGCGGGCATTTGCGAAGCCCTTGCGAATCACAGATGGTGTCAGGGACACCATCCTACATTCGGATTTGCGACTCGCAAATTGCGAGTCGCAAATCTGAACCTACCTACATGTGGCCCCAATTCTTAAATAAAGTCACAAAAGTGCACCCATGGTATATGTCGTACCCCTATAAAATATTTGTGAACTGTATTTTAGCATGGGTAAATACGCATGTGTAGATTTGCTCATGTGAAAATCTATTGAGCATTTGCAAGTTCATTTTCCCTCCAGCCACTTTCTTCCCAACCCTGGAAGAAGTTCTAATTCTGCCATTGTCTGGAGTAAATGTCCAACCTTTCTTATTATGGGAAAATATTAGAGAGAAGCTGGTGAAAATCTTTAAAACATGCAGGTTAGTAGGTTTGCAGACTCAAAGGCATTCCAGCCCTGGAACTATTGCTTACTGCTTCCCCCAGCCCCAGTATGCAGATCTGCAGAAAGGTGGCAAAATAAGGAAATTGCTACAGTAGGGATTGAAACTGCAAGTATTCAAGCCCTACTGTTGTAGTAGTCCTGGCATAATCAGAGAGGCTAGTATCAGAGCTCTTACATAATGAGATTGCTGCCATAATTTGGCGCCACACTACATGGCACCAAAGGGACAAGTAGATCTTTTTACAGGACAAGTAGATTTGAGAAGCAACCTGTCCCCTGGACAAGTAGATATTTTAATAAATTCCACACCCCTGTCTCTCTGCTTTGATATAACATGTTTGTATACATCTAACAATCCATCATGCTAAACCTTGTTTTGAAATAGGATTGCCTGTATGTGGTTGTTGGAAAGCAACAAAAAGTTGCTTTGTTTTCCTAAAATCTTTAGTCCTGTCTATGTAGTACATAAGAGCTCTTTTAAGATCTAGGGTATGAAGAGCTCTTTCTGCCACAGAATCTGGCTGTGGAAAGAAGACTGGCAATTCCACTGTTTGATTGATGTGAAAAGGAGATACTACTTTTGGTAGAAATTTTGGATTTGTTCTTAGTACAATCTTATGTTTGTGCACTTCGAAAAAAGGTTCTTCAAGAGTGAATGCTTGTATTTCTCTAACTCTTCTTAAAGACGTAATAGCCACAAGGAAGGCGACCTTTCATGTTAAAAATGTAATTTGTCAAGAGCGCATGGGTTCAATAGGTGGTCCCATGAGTCTGGTAAGTACAATATTTAAATTCCATGATGGAACAGGTGGTGTTCTGGGTGGAATGATGCGTTTTAATCCTTCCATGAAGGCTTTGATAACAGGAACTCTGAACAGAGAACTAAGTCGAATAGTTTTTAAGTATGCAGATATTGCAGCAAGGTGAATTTTAATGGATGAATAAGCCAAATTTAATTTCTGTAAATGAAGTAAATAGCATACAATATATTGTATAGATGCTGTAAGTGGATCTATGGTTTTAGATTGACAATAGTAGACAAATCTTTCCAATTGTTTGCATAGCACTGTCTAGTAGTAGGTTTTTGTGATTGTTTAATTACTTCCAAGCATTCTGATGGAAGATTTAAATAACCAAATTCTATGACTTCATGAGCCAAATGGCTAGATTGAGAGCATTGGGGTTTGGATGCCCAATTTGACCTTTGTTTTGTGTTAACAAATCCCGTCTGTTTAGGAGTTTGGAGTGAGGTACTACAGATAGGTCTAAGTGTTGTGTACCAAGGCTGGTGTGCCCATGTTGGTGCTATGAGTATCATGCTGAGTGACGTTTGACGTAATTTGTTGACTAGAAATGGAAGGAGTGGGAGAGGGGGGAAAGCATAAGCAAATATCCCTGACCAACTGATCCATAGAGCATTGCCCTTGGATAGGGGATGTGGATGCAAAGTTTTTGCATTTTGCGTTTTCGCTTGTTGCGAATAGATCTATGTCTGGTTTTCCCCACCTTTGAAAGTACTTTTGAAGTACTTGGGAGTGAATCTCCCATTCGTGTGTCTGTTGGTGATTTCTGCTGAGGAGATCTGCCAACTGATTGTCTATTCCTGGAATGTATTGTGCTAGTAGATTAATTTGATTGTGAATTGCCCATTTCCAAATTGTTTGGGCTAGAAGGGACAGCTGAGATGAATGTGTCCCTCCCTGTTTGTTGGGATAATACATGGTTGTCATGTTGTCTGTTTTTATGAGAACATTCTTCTGTTTGAGAAGAGGTTGAAATGCTTTTAGGGCAAGGAATACAGCTAATAATTATAAGTGGTTTATGTGTAGCTGTTTCTGTTTGGCATCCCATTGCCCTTGAATGGTCTGATTGTTTAGGTGAGCTCCCCAACCAATCATTGATGCATCTGTTGTAATTATGGTCTGAGGCACAGGGTCTTGAAACGACCGCCCCTTCATTAAATTGCTGCAATTCCACCCTTGAAGGGACATATGTGTTTAGTGCTCCATCAACACTAGATCTTGAAGTTGACCGTGTGCTTGTGACCATTGTTGTGCAAGGCACTGTTGTAAGGGCCTCGTGTTTAATCTTGCATGTGGGACTATTGCTATGCAAGATGCCATCATTCCTAGAATCTTCATGATAAATCTTACAGTGTGTTGTTGATTTGGCTGTATGAGTGGTATTAAATTTTGGAAAAGCTTGTATCCTTTGTATATTTGGATACGCTAGAGCTAGTTGAGTATTTAGGATAGCACCTGGGTACGGTTGTACTTGTGCTGGCTGAAGGTGTGAGCTTTGGTAGTTTATAGAAAACCCTAGTGTGTGCAGAGTTTCTATCACATAACGAGTATGTTTTTGGCATTGTGTAAAATTGCTTGATTTTAGTAGCCAATCGCCTAGATATGGAAAGACATGGATGTGTTGTCTTCTTAAGTATGCCGCTACTACTGCTAGACACTTTGGGAACACCCTTGGAGCTGTTGTGATGCCAAATGGCAACACTTTGAACTGGTAGTGTTTTCCTGCTATGACAAACCTGAGGTATTTTCTGTGAGCTGGGTGGATGAGTTGTTTTTGCAGTAGTGGAACAACATCTTGCAGAGTTACCATGTGAAAATGCTCTGACAAGATGTATAGATTGAGAGGCCTGAGGTCTAATATGGGCCTGAGGGTGCCATCTTTTTGGGGAATTAGGAAGTATAGTGAGTATACTCCTGTTCCTTGTTAGGACTGTGGAACTAATTTTATTGCTTGTTTGAACAGTAGAGATTGTACTTCTTGTTTTAACAGAACTGTATGTTCGGGGGACAACTTGTGATATCTTGGTGGAATGTTTGGAGGGGTGGATATCAATTCAAGGCAATAGTCATTGCGGATAATTGATAATTCCCAGTTGTCTGTGGTGATATTTTGCCAATGAGAGTGGAACTGCTGTAGTGTTCCCCCCCACAGGAGATGTGTGGAGTGGAAGGGAGGGAAGGAAGTCACTGTTTAGGTTGTATTGTTGTTTGGAGGTTAGGAATTTACCTCTATTTCTGAAGTATTGACCTCTATAGGATCCTCTAAACCCACCTCGTTGATACTGGGTTTGTTGTGGTTGCTTTCTTTGGGAGGTGGAAGCCTCTGAGGATTGTGGTTTAAAACCTCGAAACTCTGGCCTGCGAAATGAACCTGTATATGGGTAGTGTACAAAGCGCCCATTGCTTTCGCAGTATGTGAGTCCTTCCTCAGTTTTTCAATAGTGGTGTCTACTTCTGGGCCACAGAGGTGCTTTTTATCAAAAGGCATGTTAAGTACATCCTGTTGAATTTCTGGTTTAAAACCAGAGGAGCGCAGCCATGCATGTTTTCTGATTGTGATGGCAGTGTTTACACTAATGCAGCTATATCAGCAGCATCAAGGGCAGATCTTATTTGATTATTGCTAATTGCTTGCCCCTCTTCTACTACTTGCTGTGCCCTCTTCTGGTGCTCTTTTGGGAGCTGCTGTATAATATCCTGCATTTCATCCCAATGGGCCCTATTATACCGGGCTAGGAATGCCTGAGAATTTGCAATTCTCCACTGATTTGCTCCCTGTGTAGCAACTCTTTTCCCTGCTGCGTCAAGTTTTCTGCTCTCCTAATCAGGAGGAGCGGCACCTCCTGAAGCCTGACTATTTGCCCTCTTTCTTGCTGCACTGACTACCACCGAATCTGGAGGGACCTGGTGAGTAATGTAATCTGGGACAGAGGGTGCAGGCTTATACTTTTTCATTGATTCTAGGTGTGATAATTCTAGATTTTACAGGCTCGCTAAAAATTTGGTCTGGTGTTTAACCATGCCTGTTAACATGGGGAGACACTGGTACTTTGAATGTTTAGAAGATAGTGCATTAAATAAGAAATCTTCTTCCAATGGCTCTAAATGCATGGTTACCCCATGATAAGATGCTGCCCTGGATATGACTTGGTTGTATGCAGTGGTATCTTCTGGTGGAGAAGTTTTGATGAGTAAGTATCTGGGTCATTTTCTGGGATGGTATCAGGATCATAAAGATCCCATGGGTCTGCCGTATCTCCCTGTGAATAAAACGAATGTGTTGGAGAAGGCATTGGTGGTGGGCTGTTGTGAGGAGAGACAGATAATTGTGGAGAATGAGGAGGAGAAGTAGGAAGAGGTATTGTCTTCTTTTGTTTTTGTACCTTTGCTGGTGGCTGTACAGAGTCAAGCTCCTCTTGGAAAGCCAGCATTCTTTTGGTTTTTAAAGGCGGTGCAGTGACAATTCTTCCTGTCTCTTTATGGATGTGTATTCTGGATTGACTCTCATCCATGATTTGTAATATTGGCTCAATGTCAGGCACTTCCTCAGAGGTTTTATGGGATTCTCTCAATTTTTTTGGAAGTCCTCGCTCCTCTGTATATGAGGATTTTTTCAGCTCCGAAGTTTGTTGTTTTTTCGGTCTCGAAAAGGTAGTAGGTGGTCTTGGCTCCGAAACCGACTGCCGAATTTTCAACTCCAAAGAATGGGCTTTTTTTTTTATTTTTTCCAAACTGGAGTCCGAAATGGAGCGTTTGACAGATTTATCCCGGCTCCGAAGTAGACTGAGGAGTGGCCTTTTTCAGCGCAGACCCCGAAGGACGGTCGCCAACATTCTTTTTTCGGGCCGAACCATGGCCTTCCGGCAGTGGTGTACCCAAGACCCTTAAATGTCTTGTGCAGGGGTTTAGGGGCAGACGTACTCATATGCTGTCCATCTGTGATGGGTCCGTCATCTTCAGACTCTTGTTTGGAATCTGTGTCTTGGATGGAGACTGCTGTCTGCACCTGCTCTTCTTCAGCGACGTCGAGATGTTTACTGCTTTTCAATGCCATTTCGAGTCTTCTAGCTCTGCGATCTCGGAGGGTCTTCACCTTGATCGACAGGCCTCACAATCTTCCTCTCGATGGTCTGGAGAAAGGCACAAATTACAAACCAAGTGCTTGTCTGTATAGGGGTACTTCGCATGGCACCGAGGGCAGAATCGGAAAGGAGTCCGATCCATTAGGCTTTCCATGCAGTAGGCCCGGGTTGGGCGCAAGCGCCCCAAAGGGCGAAAAACAAGGTTCCGACGGTACTACTAGTTCGATGCTAGATGGGAAACGCAATCAAAACAATACTGACAATGAAAATGTCACTTACCCAGTGTACATCTGTTCGTGGCATCAGTCGCAGTAGATTCGCATGTTCTGCAATAGCTCGCCATCTGGTGTTGGGCCGGAGTGTTACAAGTTGTTTTTCTTCGAAGAAGTCTTTCGAGTCACGGGACCGAGTGACTCCTCCTTTTGTCTCCATTGCGCATGGGCGTCGACTCCATCTTCGATTGTTTTTCCCCGCAGAGGGTGAGGTAGGAGTTGAATTGTAGTAATAGTGCCCATGCAATGGAGTGACTAAGTATGCACTTATTTAAGGTTGAGATGATACATATATAAATAATTGAAGGTAACTTCCAAACTGCTACAGGCTCCCGGGGAGGCGGGTGGGCACATGCGAATCTACTGCGACTGATGCCACGAACAGATGTACACTGGGTAAGTGACATTTTCAGTTCGATGGCATCTGTCGCTGTAGATACGCATGTTCTGCAATAGACTAGTAAGCAGTTATTTCCCCAAAAGCGGTGGATCAGCCTGTAGGAGTGGAAGTAGTCTGAAATAATGTCCTTAATACAGCTTGACCTACTGTGGCTTGTTGTGCGGATAACACGTCTACACAGTAGTGCTTGGTGAATGTGTGAGGCGTAGACCATGTGGCTGCCTTACATATTTCTTGCATTGGGATGTTTCCTAGAAAGGCCATGGTAGCACCTTTCTTTCTGGTTGAGTGTGCCCTTGGTGTAATGGGCAGCTGTCGTTTAGCTTTAAGGTAGCAGATTTGGATGCATTTAACTATCCATCTGGCTATACCTTGTTTTGAAATTGGGTTTCCTGCATGAGGTTTTTGAAATGCAATAAAGAGTTGTTTAGTCTTTCTGATGTTCTTTGTTCTGTCAATGTAATACATTAATGCTCTTTTGACATCTAATGTATGTAGTGCCCTTTCAGCTACGGTATCTGGCTGTGGAAAGAACACCGGAAGTTCCACTGTTTGATTTAGATGGAACGGTGAAATAACCTTTGGCAAAAATTTAGGATTGGTCCTTAGGACGACTTTATTTTTGTGTAGTTGTATAAAAGGTTCCTGTATAGTAAACGCCTGAATTTCGCTTACTCTTCTCAGGGAAGTAATGGCGATGAGAAATGCCACCTTCCAGGTTAGGAACTGTATGTCGCAGGAGTGCATGGGTTCAAAAGGTGGACCCATAAGTCTAGTTAGGACAACATTTAGGTTCCATGAAGGAACAGGTAGTGTTCTTGGTGGTATAATTCTCCTAAGGCCCTCCATGAATGCTTTAATGACTGGTATTTTATATAGGGAAGTTGAATAGGTAGTCTGCAGGTATGCAGATATTGCTGCAAGGTGAATCTTAATGGAAGAGAAAGCTAGGTTAGATTTTTGTAAGTGAAGCAAGTAACCCACTACATGTTCTGGAGTTGTGTGTAATGGTTGTATTTGATTAATATGGCAGTAGCAAACAAACCTCTTCCATTTACTTGCATAGCAGTGCCTGGTGGATGGCCTTCTTGCTTGTTTTATGACTTCCATACATTCTTGGGTAAGTTGTAAGTGCCCGAATTCTAGGATTTCAGGAGCCAGATTGCTAGATTCAGCGATGCTGGGTCTGGGTGTCTGATCTTTTGGTTGTGCTGTGTCAACAGATCTGGCCTGTTGGGCAATTTGATGCAGGGTACCACTGATAGGTCTAGCAGCGTTGTGTACCAGGGTTGCCTTGCCCAAGTTGGTGCTATCAATATGAGTTTGAGTTTGCTTTGACTGAGTTTGTTTACCAGGTAAGGAAGGAGAGGGAGAGGAGAAAAAGCGTAAGCAAATATCCCTGACCAGTTCATCCATAGGGCATTGCCTTGGGATTGTTTGTGTGGGTATCTGGATGCGAAGTTTTGGCATTTTGCGTTCTCCCTTGTCGCAAACAAGTCTATCTGAGGTGTTCCCCAGAGTTTGAAATAAGTGTTCAGTATTTGGGGGTGAATTTCCCATTCGTGGACCTGTTGGTGATCTCGAGAGAGATTGTCTGCGAGTTGATTTTGTATCCCTGGTATAAACTGTGCAATTAGGCGAATTTGGTTGTGAATTGCCCAATGCCAAATTTTTTGTGCTAACAGGCTTAACTGCGTGGAGTGCGTCCCTCCCTGCTTGTTTAGATAATACATTGTTGTCATGTTGTCTGTTTTGACGAGAATGTATTTGTGAACTATTATTGGTTGGAAAGCTTTTAGTGCTTGAAAAACTGCAAGAAGTTCTAGGTGATTGATATGCAGTTTTGTTTGATGTACGTTCCATTGTCCTTGTATGCTGTGTTGATCGAGGTGTGCTCCCCACCCTGTCATGGAAGCATCTGTTGTTATTACGTATTGTGGCACTGGGTCTTGGAAAGGCCGCCCCTTGTTTAAATTTATGTTGTTCCACCACAGAAGCGAGAGGTAAGTTTGGCGGTCTATTAACACCAGATCTAGAAGGTGACCCTGTGCTTGAGACCACTGTGATGCTAGGCATTGTTGTAAGGGCCTCATGTGCAGTCTTGCGTTTGGGACAATGGCTATGCATGATGACATCATGCCTAGGAGTTGTAATACCATCTTTGCTTGTATCTTTTGTGTTGGATACATGCGTTGTATGATGGTGTTGAAATTTTGAATTCTTTGTGGACTTGGAGTGGCTACTCCTTTTGATGTGTCTATTATGGCTCCCAGGTATTGTTGTACCTTGCGTGGCAGAATTTTGGATTTTGTGAAATTGACGGTGAACCCTAGTTTGAAGAGGGTTTGTATGATATGATTTGTGTGATTTGAGCACTCTATTAACGAATGGGCCTTGATTAGCCAGTCGTCTAGATATGGGAACACATGTATTTGCTGCCTTCTGATGTGTGCAGCGACTACCGCTAGACATTTGGTAAAGACTCTTGGTGCGGTTGTTAATCCGAAAGGCAGTACCTTGAATTGGTAATGTATTCCTTTGAATACAAACCTTAGGTATTTCCTGTGCGATGGGTGTATTGGTATATGGAAATAAGCATCCTTGAGGTCTAAAGTTGCCATGTAGTCGTGCAGCTTTAGCAATGGCAATACTTCTTGTAGTGTGACCATGTGGAAGTGGTCTGATTTGATGAAAGTGTTGACTACTCTGAGGTCTAGGATTGGTCTCAGTGTTTTGTCCTTCTTTGGTATCAGAAAGTACAGTGAGTAAACTCCTGTGTTTATTTGTGTGTTTGGCACTAATTCGATTGCATTCTTTTGCAATAGTGCCTGCACTTCTATCTCTAGGAGATTGGAATGGTGTGTTGTTAAATTTTGTGCTTTTGGTGGTATGTTTGGAGGGAACTGTAGAAATTCTATGCAGTAACCATGTTGGATAATTGCTAGAACCCAAGTGTCTGTAGTGATTTTCTCCCATGCTCTGTAATAATGACCTATTCGTCCCCCCACTGGTGTTGTGTGGAGGGGGTGAGTGACATGTGAGTCACTGTTTAGTAGTAGGGGTTTTGGGGCTTTGGAATCTTCCTCTATTTCTAGGGAATTGCCCTCCTCTATATTGTCCCCGAAAACCTCCTCTATACTGTCCTTGGTAACTGGACGGTGTGGCTTGTGAGGTGCTGGCTTGTGTGCTTTGACCCCGAAACCCCCCTCGAAAGGGCGTTTTACGGAATGAGCTGTAATTCCCTCTGCTCTGCGGGGAGTAGAGTGCGCCCATGGCTTTGGCAGTGTCCGTATCTTTTTTGAGTTTCTCAATCGCTGTGTCCACTTCTGGACCGAACAGTTCTTTTTCATTAAAAGGCATATTGAGAACTGCTTGTTGAATCTCTGGTTTAAATCCAGACGTTCGGAGCCATGCATGCCTTCTGATAGTTACAGATGTATTAATTGTCCGTGCAGCTGTATCTGCAGCGTCCATGGAGGAGCGGATCTGGTTGTTGGAGATGGCCTGTCCCTCCTCAACCACTTGTTTTGCCCTATTTTGGAAGTCTTTGGGCAGATGTTCAATGAGATGTTGCATCTCGTCCCAGTGGGCTCTGTCATAGCGCGCAAGTAGTGCCTGGGAGTTCGCGATGCGCCACTGGTTTGCAGCTTGTGCTGCGACTCTCTTACCAGCTGCATCAAACTTGCGGCTTTCTTTATCTGGGGGTGGTGCATCTCCAGATGTGTGAGAGTTGGCCCTTTTCCTAGCTGCTCCTACAACAACAGAGTCTGGTGGCAGCTGTGTTGTGATGAAAGCCGGGTCCGTAGGAGGCGGCTTATACTTTTTTTCCACCCTTGGTGTGATTGCCCTACTTTTGACCGGGTCCTTAAATATGTCTTTTGCGTGCCGGAGCATACCAGGGAGCATAGGCAGGCTTTGGTAGGAGCTGTGGGTGGAGGAGAGTGTGTTGAACAAGAAATCATCCTCGACCTGTTCTGAGTGGAGGCTTACGTTGTGAAATTGTGCTGCTCTAGCCACCACCTGAGAGTACGCGGTGCTGTCTTCTGGTGGAGATGGTTTTGTAGGGTATGCCTCTGGGCTGTTATCTGACACTGGGGCGTCGTATAGGTCCCATGCGTCCTGGTCTTGGTCACCCTGGCTCATGGTGGTGTGAGCTGGGGAGTGTGATGGCGTTTGTGCTGGTGAAACGTTAATCACGGGCGGAGGAGGGTGGTGGTGTAACTCTTTTCACCACTTTTGGTTGTGGTGCTTGTTCCGTCTGGAACTCCAACCTTCTCTTTCTCCTAATGGGGGGAAGGGTGCTTATTTTTCCTGTCCCCTGCTGAATGAAGATACGCTTTTGCGTATGGTCCGCATCAGTTGCTTGTAGCTCTTCCTCAAACCTATGCTTCTGCATTTGGGAGGTTAGCGAGTGCTCTTCTGTATAAGAGCCTGAAGCTGGGTCGCTTGCAGTTTGTTTCGGCATGGAAACTTTGTCTGCGTGTTTTTTCGGCTCCGAGGTGACTTTTTTTCTTTTCGGGGCCGAAACCTCTCGGCGTCGATCTGTTTCGGTGCCGCTGTCTCGGCGTCGAGCCGTGTCCACACCGGCATCTCAGTGTCGAGGCTTGTCTCCAGCACTTTCTCGGTCCCGAGAAGGCTGCGTGCCGGTGTCTCGACCGGAGTCGGACGATCTCGGCACTGTTTGGGCCTTTTTCGGTGCCGACGGTCGGTCACCGATTTTATGGGTTGAGCCATGGCCTGGTGGCAGTGGCGTCCCCTGGGCCTTGTAAATGTTTCTTTGTGTGGTTTTCGACGTCTTACTCACGGTTTGTGTATCGTCGAATCCTTCGGAGTCTGAGTCTTGGATCGAGAAGGTACCTTCCTCTTCCTGTTCCTCGAACTCCCGTCGGGCTGTCGGTGCGGACGCCATTTGAAGTCTTCTGGCTCGACGGTCTCGGAGTGTTTTTCGGGACCGGAACGCACGACAGGCCTCGCAGGTGTCTTCGCTGTGCTCAGGTGACAGGCACAGGTTGCAGACCAAGTGTTGGTCTGTGTAGGGGTATTTATTGTGGCATTTGGGGCAGAAACGGAAAGGGGTCCGTTCCATCGGCGTTCCTCAGCACGCGGTCGGGCCGACCAGGCCCCGACGGAGGATCGAAAAACTACCCCGAAGGGCACCGGAGCTCTTCGATCTTCGATGCGGTGTTGAATCTAAGTACGCCGATCCCGAACGCAACAATACCGACGAAAATCTTCCGAAATTAACTATTTTTTCTGTTCCGAAACTCGGAGCGACAGGAACACGTCCGAACCCGATGGCGGAAAAAAAACAATCGAAGATGGAGTCGACGCCCATGCGCAATGGAGACAAAAGGAGGAGTCACTCGGTCCCGTGACTCGAAAGACTTCTTCGAAGAAAAACAACTTGTAACACTCCGGCCCAACACCAGATGGCGAGCTATTGCAGAACATGCGTATCTACAGCGACAGATGCCATCGAACATAAGGTTTCCTGAGGTTTTCCGAATCGAAATCTCAGAGCGAGAGGAAACACGTCCGAACCCGACCGCGGAAAGAAAACAATCTAACAATGGATTTGACGCCCATGTGCAATGGAACCGAGAGGAGTCACCACTCGATCCCGTGACTCTGAAAAGACTTCTTTGAAGAAAAACAACTTGCAACACTCCGAGCCCAATGCTAGATGTCGGAAGGGATATGCATAGCATGTGTATCTGCAGCTACACATGCCATCGAACAGATATATATGGAAAATTTCACTTACCCAGTGTACATCTGTTCGTGGCACGTTGCGCTGCAGATTCACATGCTGTGCACTGTTCCTGCAATCTAGTGTTGGGCTTGGAGTGTTACAAGTTGTTTTTCTTCAAAGAAGTCTTTTCGAGTTACGGGACCGAGTGATTCCTCCCTTTCGGCTCCATTGCGCATGGGCGTCGACTCCATCTTAGATTGTTTTCCCCGCAGAGGGTGAGGTAGGAGTTGTTAAAGTAAGGATACTAGGAGTGCCCATGCAATGGAGTAAATGTGTATGTACATAGAGTATTAAAGTCAAAAATGTTTACATACATACAATTTCAATGCAACTAAAACGGCTACAGGCTTCCGGGGAGGTGGGAGGGCGCATGTGAATCTGCAGCGCAACATGCCACGAACAGATGTACACTGGGTAAGTGAGATTTTCCGTTCGATGGCATGTGTAGCTGCAGATACACATGCTGTGCATAGACTACAAAGCAGTAATCTCCCCAAAAGCAGTGGTTAGCCTGTAGGAGTTGAAGTTGTCTGAAATAATGTTCTTAGTACAGCCTGTCCTACTGTGGCTTGTTGTGCTGCTAACACATCTACACGGTAATGCTTAGTAAATGTATGAGGCGTAGACCAAGTGGCTGCCTTACAAATTTCTGTCATTGGTATATTACCACAAAAAGCCATTGGGGCACCCTTCTTTCTAGTGGAGTGTGCCCTTGGAGTAATGGGTAATTCTCTTTTAGCTTTTAGGTAGTAGGACTGTATGCATTTGACAATCCATCTGGCAATGCCCTGTTTGGATATGGGGTTACCTGCATGTGGTTTTTGGAATGCTACGAACAATTGTTTTGTTTTTCGAAATTGTTTTGTTCTGTCAATGTAGTACATTAGCGCTCTTTTTATGTCTAACGTATGTAATGCCCTTTCTGCTACTGAGTCTGGCTGTGGTAAGAAGACTGGGAGTTCTACCGTTTGATTTAGATGAAAAGGTGGATATGACTTTTGGTAAGAAATGTGGATTTGTACAGAGAACCACTTTATGTTTATGTATTTGTATAAAGGGTTCTTGAATAGTAAACACCTGTATTTCGCTAACTCTTCTAAGTGAAGTCATGGCTATTAGAAAGGCTACTTTCCAAGTTAAAAATAGGATTTGACAAGAAGCATGGGCTCAAATGGTGGGGCCATGAGTCGTGTTAACACAATATTAAGATTCCACAAAGGCACTGTGGTGTCCTTGGGGGTATGATTCTTTTAGTCCTTCCATAAAGGCTTTAATAACTGGAATTCTAAAAAGGGATTTTGTATGTTTAATCTGCAGATAAGCAGATATTGCAGTGAGATGTATTTTAATGGAAGAGAAGGCTAGATTGGACTTTTGTAAGTGTAGTAATTAACTTACAATGTTTTGTGTGGAGGCGTCTAGTGGCGTAATCTGATTAGCCTGGCAGTAACAAACAAATCTTTTCCATTTGTTAGCATAACAATGTCTGGTTGTGGGTTTTCTTGTTTGTTTAATGACCTCTATACATTCTTTAAAAAGGTTTAGATATCCAAATTCTAAGACCTCAGGAGCCAGATTGCTAGGTTGAGCGCTGCTGGATTCGGGTGTCTGATCTGTTGTTTGTGCTGTGTTAACAGATCAGGTCTGTTTGGTAGTTTGATGTGGGGTACCACAGATAGGTCCAACAGTGTGGTGTACCATGGTTGGCGAGCCCACGTTGGTGCTATAAGTATTAGTTTGAGTTTGTTTTGACTCAGTTTGTTGACCAGATAAGGAATGAGCGGGAGAGGGGGAAAAGCATAAGCAAATATCCCTGACCAGCTGATCCATAGAGCATTGCCCTTGGACTGAGGGTGTGGGTACCTGGACGCGAAGTTTTGGCATTTTGCGTTTTCTTTTGTTGCAAATAGATCTATGTTTGGTGTCCCCCAGCGGTAGAAGTGATCTTGTAGAATCTGGGTATGTATTTCCCAGTCGTGAGTTTGCTGTTGATCTCGACTGAGATTGTCGGCCAACTGATTTTGAATGCCTGGTATGTATTGTGCTATGAGGCGAATGTTGTTGTGAATTGCCCAATGCCAATTTTTTTGCGCTAAGAGACACAGCTGTGACAAGTGTGTGTCCCCCTGTTTGTTTAGATAATAAATTGTTGTCATATTGTCTGTTTTGACAAGAATGTGTTTGTGGGCTAGAAGTGGCTGAAACGCTTGAAATACCGCTAGCAGCTCCATTTATGTGAAGTAGTTTTTGTTGATTGTTGATTGTCCCATTGACCTTGTATGCTGTGATTGTTGAGGTGTGCTCCCCACCCAATCATGGAAGCGTCTGTTGTGATAATGACGTGAGGCACTGGGTCTTGAAAAGGCCGCCCTTTGTTTAAATTTACAGGGTTCCACCATTGAAGCGTGTGTTTGGCGGTCTATCAACACTAGATCTTGGAGTTGACCATGTGCCTGCGTCCATTGTTTTGCTAGGCCCTGCTGTAAGGGCCGCATGTGTAGTCTTGCGTTTGGGACAATAGCTATGCATGAGGACATCATGTCTAGTAGTTTCATCACAAACCTTACTGTGTATTGTTGGTTTGGTTGCATTCTTGATCTTACATTTTGGAACGACTGAACTCTTTGTGGACTTGGAGTGGCAATTGCTCTTTGTGTGTTGAGTGTTGCTCCCAAGTATTGTTGTATTTGGGATGGTTGTAGATGTGATTTTTGGTCATTTATAGAAAATCCTAGTTTGTGTAGAGTATCTATGACGTATTGCGTGTGAAGTTGACATTGTTGCTGAGTGTTGGCTTTTATTAGCCAATCGTCCACATATGGGAATACCTGCATGTGCTGTCTCCTTATATGAGCTGCTACTACGGCTTTGAAAATACTCTGGGGGCTGTTGTTATTCCAAACGGTAGCACTTTGAATTGATAATACTTGCCTTGTATTACAAACCTGAGGTATTTCCTGTGAGACGGATGGATGGGTATGTGAAAATATGCATCCTTGATATCCAGTGTTGTCATGTATTCCCCTTTTTTTAATAAGGGAACTACGTCCTGAAGTGTTACCATGTGGAAATGATCTGATTTGATGAAGAGATTCAGTGTTCTGAGATCTAAGATAGTCCTTAATGTTTTGACCTTTTTTTTAATTAGGAAATACAGGGAGTAAACGTCTGTTCCCTTCTGGTGATAGGGTACTAGCTCTATAGCTTGTTTTTGTAGCAGTGCTTGGACCTCTGTTTGTAATAGGTCTAAGTGTTGTGGAGACAATCTGTGCGCTTTCGGTGGAACATCTGGACGGAATGTTGTGAATTCTACGCAATAACCATGTTGGATAATTGATAGGACCCACGTGTCTGTGGTAATGTGTGTCCAATTGTGGAAGTATTTGGTTAGCCTCCCCCCCACTGATAAGTGTTGGGGTAGTGTGACAATGAAGTCACTGTTTGCTAGGGCTTGGTTTGGAGGGCTGAAATTTCCCTCTTCCCCTTGGGAATTGTCCTCTGTAAGAACCACGAAACCCCCCTCTTTGGTATTGCAACTGGTAGGTGGGTTTTGTTTGGGAGGTGGATGGTTCAGGTGTTTTTGTCGAACCCCCCCCCCTAAACTCTGGTTTCCTAAATGTGCCTCTGTACTGTGAGGAGTAGAGCGCGCCCATGGCTTTAGCTGTGTCCGTGTCTTTTTTCATTTTCTCGATCATGGTATCCACCTCCGGCCCAAACAACTGATGTTGATTAAACGGCATATTCTGTACCGCCTGTTGTATTTCTGGTTTAAATCCAGCACTTCGCACCCATGCATGCCTTCGAATCGTTACAGCTGTGTTGACAGTCCGTGCTGCTGTATCTGCAGAGTCTAAGGCAGACCGTATTTGATTGTTCGATATGGCCTGTCCCGCTTCAACTACTTGTTGGGCATGTTTTTGGTGTTCCTTGGGCAAATGCTGGATGATGTCTTGCATTTCGTCCCAGTGTGCCCTGTCATAGCGTGCAAGTAGGGCTTGCGAGTTTGCAAATTGACATGGATTGGCTGCTTGTGATGCCACTCTCTTGTTCGCTGCGTCAAACTTTTGACTCTCTTTATCAGGCGGTGGGGCATCCCCTGATGATTGTGAGTTTGCCCTTTTCCTTGCAGCCCCCACAACCACTGAGTCCAGAGGGAGCAGTTGAGTTATAAACACTGGGTCTGACAGGGCGGTTTATATTTCTTTTCGACCCTTGGCGTGATAGCTCTCCCCTTTACAGGCTCTTGGAAGACCTGTTGTGCGTGTTTGAGCATGCCAGGTAGCATTGGCAGGCTTTGATAGGATGCGTGAGTGGATGCCAGAGTGTTGAAAAGGAAGTCATCCTCCACTCGTTCCGAGTGCATTGTTAAGCTGTGGAACGTAGCTGCCCTGGCTAGTACTTGCATATATGCTGTACTGTCCTCTGGTGGTGAAGGCTTGGTTGGATAACACTCTGGGCTGTTGTCCGATATAGGTGGGTCGTATAGATCCCAGGGATCCGCATCATCTTGGGTCATCCCAGTATGTGTGGGTGACTGCGCCATCGGTGTACCCACTGGTGACAAGTGTGGTGATTGCATTGGGGATGGTTGTGGTGAGAACTGTGGTGGTGGTGATTTGTCTCTAACCACTTTGGCTTTCGGTTACATTTCAGTTTCTTGAAAGGCTAGTTTTCTTTTCGATTTGAGTGGAGGGGTGGTTTGTATCCTCCCTGTGTCCTTCTGGATTTGTAACCTTTGTTGTGTTTGGTCATGTTCTCCTACATCCAGATCTTGCTCAAATCTGTGCCTTTCTTTGAGCTGCATAGAAAGCCCTTGCTCCTCAGTGTAGGAAGAGCGTTTCGGCTCCGAAGCAGTTTTTTTTGGTACCGAAATTCCTAATGTAATTGTCTTTTTTGGTTCCGAGGAGCTTTTTTGAGGCGTGCTTGACTCGATAACTCGATGCCAAATTTTTTCGGTGCCGGAATCTCAACCGGAGTCGGAAGTCTTCGGCAAATCTTTGGCCTTTTTCTGTGCCGATGTTATTTGGTCACCTTCCTTTCTGTGGGTTGAGCCATGGCCTGCTGGCTGTGGCGTTCCCGTGGCCTTGAATTTTTTGGTATGACCCGGTGTGTGGGACGGGGCAGGTTTACTCAGTTTGTTGCGTCGTCGAGAGTCGTTCACCTTCGGATTCATCAGAGTCCGTTTCTTGGATGGAAATTCTCTCTTCCTCCTCGACGCTGAGGTCTTGTTTCGGCTTTGACACCATTTGTAGTCTTCTTGTGCGTCGATCTCTTAAGGTTTTCTTCGATCAAAATGCTCGGCAAGCTTCACAAGTATCCTCTCTGTGTTCGGGCGACAAACACAGGTTACAGACCCGGTGCTGGTCTGTACAAGGATACTTTGCGTGACACTTAGGACAGAAACGGAAGGGGGTCCGGTCCATTAGTCTTGGACGAAGGGTGTGGTCGGGCCGACCAGGCCTTGATGAAGAGCGGAAGCTCCGAACCGGTCTTGATGTCGGTGCCGATAACCTAAAACTAAACTGGTACCGAACGAGAACAATACCAACGAATTTTCGATTCTTTTCTAACTTTCCCGATTCGAAATACGGAGCAAAGAGGAACACATCCGAACCCGATGGCGGAAAGCAAACAATCTAAGATGGAGTCGACGCCCATGCGCAATGGAGCCGAAAGGGAGGAGTCACTCGGTCCCGTAACTCGAAAAGACTTCCTCGAAGAAAAACAACTTGTAACACTCCGAGCCAAACACTAGATGGCAGGAACAGTGCACAGCATGTGTATCTGCAGCTACACATGCCATCGAACACACATATGGAAAATGTCACTTACCCAGTGTACATCTGTTCGTGGCATTAGTCGCTGCAGATTCACATGCTGTGCACATCCCGCCATCTGGTGTTGGGCTCGGAGTGTTACAAGTTGTTTTTCTTCGAAGAAGTCTTTTCGAGTCACGAGACCGAGGGACTCCTCCCATTTCGACTCCATTGCGCATGGGCGTCGACTCCATCTTAGATTGTTTTGCCCGCAGAGGGTGAGGTAGGAGTTGTGTATGCTAGTAATAGTGCCCATGCAATGGAGTGAATGCGTATGTACATAATAAAGTTTTAAGTAATATATTTACAAATGTTTAAGATCTACTTCTAAACGGCTACAGGCTCCCGGGTGGGCGCATGTGAATCTGCAGCGACTAATGCCACGAACAGATGTACACTGGGTAAGTGACATTTTCCGTTCGATGGCATGTGTAGCTGCAGATACACATGCTGTGCATAGACTAGTAAGCAGTTATCTCCCCAAAAGCGGTGGTTCAGCCTGTAGGAGTTGAAGTAGTTTGAAATAATGTTCTTAGTACAGCTTGACCTACTGTTGCTTGTTGTGCAGTTAACACATCTATACAGTAGTGCTTGGTAAATGTATGAGGCGTAGACCATGTTGCTGCCTTACATATTTCGTTCATTGGAATATTTCCTAGAAAGGCCATGGTAGCACCTTTCTTTCTGGTTGAGTGTGCCTTTGGTGTAATAGGCAGTTCTCTTTTAGCTTTAAGATAGCAGGTTTGAATGCACTTAACTATCCATCTAGCAATGCCTTGTTTTGAAATTGGATTTCCTGTATGAGGTTTTTGAAAGGCGATAAATAGTTGTTTTGTCTTTCGAATTAGTTTTGTTCTGTCAATGTAGTACATTAGTGCTCTTTTGATGTCTAATGTATGTAGTGCTCTTTCGGCTACAGAATCTGGCTGTGGGAAGAACACTGGTAATTCTACCGTTTGATTTAAGTGGAACGGTGAAATTACTTTTGGTAAAAATTTAGGATTGGTCCGTAGAACAACTTTATTTTTGTGTATTTGAATAAATGGTTCTTGAATGGTAAATGCTTGAATTTCACTCACTCTTCTTAGAGATGTGATGGCAATTAAAAATGCAACTTTCCACGTTAAGTATTGCATTTCACAAGAGTGCATGGGCTCAAAAGGCGGACCCATGAGTCGTGTTAGGACAATGTTGAGGTTCCATGAAGGAACCGGTGGTGTCCTTGGTGGTATAATTCTCTTTAGGACTTCCATAAACGCCTTTATGACTGGTATCCTAAACAATGAAATTGAGTGCGTAATTTGTAGGTAAGCAGAAATTGCCGTAAGATGTATTTTAATGGAAGAGAAAGCTAGGTTAGATTTTTGCAAATGTAGTAAGTATCCTACTATTTCTTTTGCAGATGCGTGTAAAGGTTGAATTTGATTATTATGGCAGTAATAAACAAATCTTTTCCACTTATTTGCATAGCAGTGTCTAGTGGTAGGTTTTCTAGCTTGTTTTATGACCTCCATACATTCCTGTGTGAGGTCTAAGTGCCCGAATTCTAGGATTTCAGGAGCCAAATTGCTAGATTCAATGATGCTGGATTTGGATGTCTGATCTGTTGTTTGAGTTGTGTTAACAGATCTGGCCTGTTTGGCAGTGTGACATGAGGTACTACTGAAAGGTCTAGTAGTGTTGTGTACCAAGGTTGCCTTGCCCATGTTGGTGATATGAGTTTGAGTTTGTTTTGACTAAACTTGTTTACTAGATATGGAAGAAGTGGGAGAGGGGGAAAATCGTACGCAAATATCCCTGACCAGTTCATCCATAGTGCATTGCCCTGAGACTGATGTTGTGGGTACCTGGATGCGAAGTTTTGGCATTTTGAGTTTTCTTTTGTTGAAAATAGATCTATTTGTGGTATTCCCCACATTTGGAAGTAAGTGTTTAGTATTTGGGGGTGAATCTCCCATTCGTGGATCTGTTGGTGATCCCGAGAGAGATTGTCTGCTAACTGGTTCTGAATTCCTGGAATAAATTGTGCTATTAAGCGAATGTGGTTGTGAATCGCCCAATGCCATATTTTCTGTGTTAGGAGACACAACTGTGTCGAGTGTGTGCCTTCCTGTTTGTTTAGGTAATACATTGTTGTCATGTTGTCTGTTTTGACAAGAATGTGTTTGTGTCTTATTATGGGTTGAAATGCTTTGAGCGCTAGAAATACCGCTAACAGTTCTAAGTGATTTATGTGAAACTGTTTTTGCTGTATGTCCCATTGTCCTTGGATGATGTGTTGATTGAGGTGTGCTCCCCACCCTATCATGGAAGCATCTGTTATTACGTATTCTGGCACTGGGTCTTGGAAAGGCCGCCCTTGATTTAATTTTATACTGTTCCACCATTGAAGCGAGATGTATGTTTGGCGGTCTATCAACACCAGATCTAGAAGCTGACCCTGTGCTTGTGACCATTGTGATGCTAGGCACTGTTGTAAGGGCCGCATGTGCAACCTTGCGTTTGGGACAATGGCTATGCATGAAGACATCATGCCTAGTAGTTTCATCACCAGTTTGACTTGTATCTTTTGATTTGGATACATGGTCTGTATCACATTGTGAAATGTGTGAACTCTTTGTGGACTTGGAGTGGCAATCCCGTTTGCTGTGTTGATTGTTGCTCCTAAATATTGCTGTGTTTGACACGGCAGAAGGTGTGACTGTGTGTAATTGATTGAGAAACCTAGTTTGTGGAGGATTTCTATGACATATTTTGTATGTTGTGAACACCATCTTAGCGTGTTGGTTTTGATTAACCAATCGTCTAGGTACGGGAACACATGTATTTGCTGCCTTCTGATATGTGCAGCTACTACTGCTAGGCATTTTGTAAAAACTCTTGGTGCAGTTGTTATTCCGAATGGCAACACTTTGAATTGGTAATGTATCCCTTGGAATACAAACCTTAGGTACTTTCTGTGTGAAGGATGTATTGGTATATGGAAATATGCATCCTTTAGGTCTAGTGTTGTCATGTAGTCTTGTTGTTTGAGCAGTGGGATTACGTCTTGTAATGTAACCATGTGAAAGTGATCTGATTTGATGTAGGTATTTAATGTTCTGAGATCTAGTATAGGTCTCAGACTCTTGTCTTTTTTGGGTATTAGAAAGTACAGGGAGTAAACTTCTGTGTTTATTTGTTGTTTTGGTACTAACTCTATTGCTTCTTTTTGTAGCAATGCCTGAACTTCTAGTCCTAGAAGATCTATATGTTGTTTTGACATATTGTGTGTTTTCGGTGGAATGTTTGGAGGGAATTTGATAAATTCTATGCAATAACCATGCTGGATAATTGCTACGACCCAAGTGTCTGTTGTTATTTCCTCCCAATGTTTGTAAAACTTGGTTAGTCTCCCCCCCCCACAGGTGTTATGTGTTGGGGATTTGTGACCTTGAAGTCACTGCTTGTTTGGAGGAGTTTTGGGACTTTGGAACTTTCCTCTGTTCCTTTGAAATTGTCCCCCCTCTATATTGTCCCCGAAAACCTCCCCGCTGATACTGGCTCTGGTAAGTGGGCTTTGTTTGTGAGGTTGTGGCTTCTGTGGTTTGCCCTCGAAACCCCCCTCGAAATTGTGTCTTTCGAAATGTGCCTCTGCTCTGTGGGGAGTAGAGTGCGCCCATGGCTTTGGCCGTGTCAGTGTCTAAGTTTTTCGATCGCAGTGTCCACCTCCGGCCCAAACAACTGCTGTCCGTTGAATGGCATATTCAGCACAGCTTGCTGTATCTCTGGTTTAAATCCTGATGTACGCAGCCATGCATGTCTCCTTATTGTTACAGCTGTGTTGACAGTTCTAGCAGCTGTGTCTGCAGCATCCAATGCTGACCGTATCTGATTATTTGAGATACCCTGTCCTCCTTCTACTACTTGCTGTGCTCTTTTTTGGAACTCCTTGGGTAAATGTTCAATAAGGTGTTGCATCTCATCCCAATGGGCCCTATCATATCTGGCTAGCAAAGCTTGCGAATTTGCAATATGCCACTGGTTTGCTGCCTGTGCCGCCACCCTTTTGCCTGCAGCATCGAATTTTCGACTTTCTTTATCTGGAGGTGGTGCATCTCCTGAAGTATGAGAGTTGGCTCTTTTGCGCGCTGCTCCCACTACAACAGAGTCTGGTGTTAGCTGTTGTGTAATGTACACTGGGTCTGTTGGTGGCGGTTTATATTTTTTTATCTACTCCTGGAGTAATGGCTCTCCCTTTAACAGGCTCCTCAAACACTTGTTTGGAGTGTTTTAGCATTCCGGGTAGCATAGGAACCCTCTGATATTGGCGGTGTGTGCACGACAGTGTATTAAAAAGAAAGTCGTGTTCAATGGGCTCTGAATGAAGGCTGACATTATGAAATGCAGCTGCTCTTGACACCACCTGTGCGTAGCCTGTACTATCCTCTGGTGGCGATGGTTTAGCTGGATAGCATTCTGGACTATTATCGGACACTGGTGCGTCAAAGGTCCCATGCGTCAGGGTCATCTTGACTCATTCCTGTATGAGTTGGGGATTGCATCATTGGTGGAGCGGCTACCGGTGATGGTTCTGGAGAGTGATGTGGAGATGGTGGCGGTGTTACTTGTTTAGCCACCTTTGCGTGTGGCTGTTTGTCTTTGTCTTGGAAGGCAAGCTTGCGTTTCATTTTGACTGGAGGAAGAGTGCTGATCTTCCCTGTATCTTTTTTAATAAAGAGCCGTCTTTGTGTGTGATCTGGCTCTATTGCCTGTAATTCCTGTCCAAATCTATGTGTCTTCATTTGTGTGGACAGTCCTTGTTCCTCAGTGTAGGAACTTGTTTTCGGTTCCGAGGCCGGATATTTCGGTACCGAAACCTTTTCGGCTCCGACGAAACCTTTTTTACTTTCGGCGTTGTGTTCTCTCGGTGCCGACCCGTTTCGGTGCCGCTGTCTCAGTGCCGAATCTTCTCTGAGCCACTATCTCGGGCCCGAGATTGCTGTGTGCCGGTATCTCGACCGGAGTCGGATGACTTCGACACCAGCTCGCCCTTTTTCGGTGCCGATGAACGGTCACCTACTTTTCGGGTTAAGCCATGGCCTGTTGGCGGTGGCGTCCCCTGGGCTTTAGTGCTTTTCTCGTGAGTTTTTGTTTGACGTCTTACTCACCGTTTTCGGCGTTTCCTCGGGATCGATCTCCTCAGAGTCCGACTCCTGGGTGGAGAATGTTTCTTCCTCCTCCTCGAAACGCTCTTGTCCTGTCTGCGCCGACGCCATTTGCAGTCTTCTTGCTCTTCGGTCCCTGAGTGTCTTCCTGGACCAAAACGCTCGACAGGCCTCACAAGTATCCTCCTTGTGTTCTGGTGACAAACACAAGTTACAGACCAGATGTTGATCTGTATATGGATACTTGTTATGGCATTCTGGACAGAAGCGGAATGGGGTCCGTTCCATCAGCCTTGAAGAGACATGTGGCCGGGCCGACCAGGCCCCGACGGGGATGGAAGAAAACCCCGAAGGGCCACCGGAGCTCTTCTTAATTCGGTGTCGATCTGTTGTAACTAACCCGATACCGAACGCAAACAATACCGACGATTTTTCCGAGATTCTAACTAACTTTCCGACCCGAAACAGAGCGAAAAGGAACACGTCCGAACCCGATGGCGGAAAAAAAACAATCTAAGATGGAGTCGACGCCCATGCGCAATGGAGTCGAAATGGGAGGAGTCCCTCTGTCTCGTGACTCGAAAAGACTTCTTCGAAGAAAAACAACTTGTAACACTCCGAGCCCAACACCAGATGGCAGGATGTGCACAGCATGTGTATCTGCAGCTACACATGCCATCGAATATATATATATATATATATATATATATATATATATATACACACATACATACATATACATATACACACACACACAATTTCAGTAACATGAAAAGGTCTTGGCTGAGGCCAGACCTAAAAAACCAATGCAGTGTTCGTGGACTTTCTAAATTTAATTTAGCCATGAACTGACAGCCTTCAGTGCCTTTTTGGTGGTCCTTCGAAGAATATAGTATTTTACTTACAAGCCTCTGAATATACCCTTGATGGATGATTTCTTTTCCATCAATGGCTATTGTTAACATTCTAGAACAATGAAGACAGCAGCAACATACTTCCTTCTGAAAAGCAGCAACACAGCTATTTGTAATGTAAGATGTATATCCATGGTAAAAATGAAATCCCAAAGTACAAGCACTTGGAGAGGGCTAAGAAATTCAGGACACAGTGTAAAAAGAATGTAGGGCTGTGTCTCTTTTCTGAAAATAGCAACCTTGTCAGAGTATTCTGTGCCACATTTAGCTTGCAGTCTTTGAGAAAAAAATATAATACTGGAACGCTAACAGATACCTTAGCCCATGCAAACAATAAATTACTATCATTAAACGACATTGGCCTACGAGAAATAATGATCTGTTGGAATTAAATAATTTGATAAACTGTGTGCATTCCAACATTTTCTCTGTTAGTAATTCTGTACTCAGTACAGTATTACCCTCACCAGAAGAAGGAGAGTCCAAAGGATTATTTGGAGAGACAGAGCATAACTACCAGTAATCACAGAAGACAAAATATTGCAAGAGTAGAAAAGAACAAGTTACTTACCTTCGATAGCGCATTCGCTTATAGAGACAGGATCCAACCGCAGATTCCCTACTTTAGAGTCTTCCCCAGGCGCAAGCCTGGATCTGGAAAATGTTTCCATCGTACATCTGCACATCGATGGAGGGTGCCGCATGACTCCGTATAGATGTCCACAGGATGTGATGTCAGCAGAGTCCATATAACTCCATTGCTGACATGCCAACGTCTGTTTCTTCCAAACCAATTTTCCGCTCTCAAAATGTGGAGCCACACATAGAAACAGTCTATTGAAACAGTGTGCTTTAAATAGAAGACACTCTTGTGTCACATAATCATCGAATTGTAGGAGCTGCTTCCAATATGAAGGAGGCAAAAGAGGAACTCAGTTTGCAGAACGGGGAAGATCATTAAGGAATCCGCGGCTAGATCCTGCGTTACTGAAAGTAAGTAACTTGTTTATCTGATAGAGACATCTAGTCGCTGATTCCTTACTTTAGAATCAGATACCAAAGCATAGATACCCGGAGGAGGGACTGTGAACTTAGACCCTTGAAAATGCCTCTAAGTATTGGAAAACCAGTCCAGAACAAGAGTAAAAAGACCAGATAATCATACTAATGAAGGAGAGCAATAATATGCTCTACGACATCAAAACCCATGGAAGTAATCACAGGTAAATCAAATCATAACACATGAGAGCATGAAAATAAGCTCATCCATGTTAGAATGTCAATTGTGTGTTGCAAGCGACTTCATCATATTGAAAGTCTTTTATACAGAAGAAAAGTGGTCTATTACTGGAGAAATAAAATATGCACTTGTAATAATACCTATGAGAAATCCTTGTTGGTAAAAAAGAACTGTGTGAAAAACCGCAGTAATAAAAAGGTATTAAAACATTAAGAGCATGGGATAGCATCATCCATAGCCGATACCAATAAAACTATGTTCGTAGAACAAAAGCGGTTTAGCGTAATGCAAAAGACCGGCAAACACAAGAATGTAGGTGAACTCCAACATATTTCACAACTAGACTCCTAGGAAAAACCACTGACAAGGAGTCATAAATAATCAAAAACATGGAATAAAGAAAAATCCATACAAGTTAACAGAACTGAATATTAATCTACTTGTTCCCTTAACTGGATGTAAACCCATCTATCAACAACCTGTCAATACTGTGGAAAGAACCACAGCAATATCATCATAAAGACCGCATGTGCTACCATTTTGGAACACGGAGCAGCATAAGTAGCCATTGTGCAGAGCCGCTTACCATGTAAAAGTATATTCCAACTAGACCTACGTTATGAGACACACAAAATATTTTTCTCTTGCAGAGAAAACATACAATTGCTCTTGCTAAAGAGAAGACAACAATAATAATCATCTGGAATATAAATATACTTTTTCCCTATGAAAAGTAGCAGATATAATAAAAACACCCTTAAGATAGCTTCAACATATATTTACACTGACATAGGAGTGAAACAAAAACTCCAATGCAGTACCAGTGACACATATATATACAAGATATTTTTGTATCACAGACAAGTAGATAATTCCCTTTATTTTATTTTCATTAAAAAAAAAGAAACCTGTAAAGGGGGCATTGGTAGAGTTGTAGAAACCAAGGGCAATACGAGTCTTATGGTGAGTAAGACTCCATCCTATGACAACACTACTCCAACGGTGAACCCAACTTACGCCAAGAAGAGTCATGTAGAGATCAACAGTTGTATCTACATAAGGTATCAATAATTAACTTCTAACAGAACAAATATAACTATCTTCATAGAGAAGAAGTACCCCTGAAAAGGTTAAAACCCTTCTGAAAAGAAGTCTTGAATGCACATGGTAAAATTTTGAACGACTGCTAACGAGTCCATACATTAATCGGTCTCACAAGAGACTGAACAGAATCTACAAAGAAAAGACCCATTGTCAAGTGACATAAGTCAGGAAAAGAAATGAAAATGTTCAAACAAGTTGACACCCTAGAAAAGTCTACACTAAAGTGTATAAAATACGTAAACTGTGATGAGTATCCAATATGAACCCTTTAGGACCAACCAAGGAAAGTCTTAAAGTCCTCAAGTCCTTACTTTCTGGCTTATACTGTCTCTGAAAATCCTGGTGTACGTAACCAGGTACAGTGACGCCAACACAAATGAGAAAAACATAGCTTGAATAAGCGAAACGTCCCAGAACATTTGTTCACATAGCACAGAGCAGAATCTGTGGAGGAAAAAATATGCCTGCCACAAACGTCTAATCTCCTAGACTCTCCATCATCAGGTGGAACATGTGGAAGAGACTCGGATCATTAAAAGCTAAAACGACCTGTGCCACCAAACGTCTATGAGTGGGATAGCTTATTACACAGGGCGGATCACCTGGGGCAGGTCAGTGCCTATGGGATATAGCCCGGTCAACAGGGGAACCTGCATTAGGCTTAACTCAAGCTTCCAACAAGACATCATATAGTGCTTCGCTGTAATGAAGCACTGGTTCAACCCCTGTATGACTGATGGAGGACATCAATCAGGGGACTTGAAGCTAATTCCACTGAAGGAAGAACCAGATCCAACACTTAGGCAACCCTTTTTAGCATGTCTGCAAAGGAGGAGTTTGCCTCCATAGCATGTCTGGGGTTGAAAGTAGGACTGAGGCTGGAGAAGAATCCAAGCCAATAGCTGAAGCTAGGTCAATTTACCAGCTGGAGGTTCCGACTCCTCTCTCACCTGTCCACCATGTCCATCATGAGGGAATTCTTGTGTAGAAAGGCCAGGGATAGCAGGCATGACGACACCGTCCCCGACAAGGTACTTCCTCAACGTTGACTTAAGACAGAAAGAGGGATTACGACTTGGATCTGCGCCGCCAGTGGAGTCGCCAGATTCAGCTGATCGGAAACCAGTGCCGAAGGTGGAAACCTTGAAGGGCTGTGCACTGGTGCCGTAATGGCTTCGTCAACCGACGTCAAGGGCCTAACAGAAGTAGAGGGCGAATCAACCGGTGTGAATACAGTCAAGGCACTTTGCACCTCTTTGGGACCCACAGGCGCTCATACAGGGAGGCAACTGACCAAAGACAGCGTGAAGGGATGCATATTACTCACACACCTGGTCTAGAGCCGCCCCGTCTCCTGGAAAGGAGGGGAGGCACCTGGCAGACTCCGACCTAGTCTCCTTAACCGAGGAATGACGGGAAGTCATATGCAGTAAAGTCAGCAACTTTAGTGACGTCGACCGCTTGGGAGACTTACCTTTGGACGACGATGGATAATGGCATCCACAAGAACGACTGCTTGAACAGCGCCATAAACTGACGCTAGTCCGAGAAGGAGACCTCCTTCAACAGGAAGGCAGAGATGACAGGGACATCCGCCAGCTAGAATTTTCATCCAATGCTCCCGTCGAGCTTTCAGCCAAAGTTGCTGGCAGGAGCTTCACTCGTCAGCATTATGGTGCTTACCCAGGCACCACATGCAAACAGAATGGGGGTCCGTAGCAGACATCTCATGTCCACATGACCTGCAGGGCTTAAACACCAAAGCCAGACCAACTGTGTTCGTATCCGCATTGCGAGCGCAGAAAAGAAGAAACTGAGGTCGGCAAGGGAGTTATATAGACTCCCTTGACATCACATCTGGTCGGCGATACAGAGTCATGTGGTGCCCTCTACCGATGCACAGATGTACTATGGAAAAAGTTTCCGGATCCAGGCTCGCGTCTGGGGAAGATTCTAAAGTAAGGAATATGCGGTTAGATAACTATCAGATAATATTTCTGCAACACAACTGCTAAAAAACAACAAGCATCTGCAATACAATTGGTCTTGCTTTTTTCAAAGTTAGAGCTCTTATCATTGAAAACGCAATTTTATTTACGGTATGGACTCCGTGGTTGGGGCACATTGTAAAGGCGCGACCATCATATGCAAACACGTGGCGTGCCCTGCTGCAATAACTGAGGTAGTTGGAATGCCTCGTGCACCACAGAAACCTGCTTGAATAGGGAGGTGTGGCACAAGGACTAGAGCAGACTTTGGAAAGGAGGACCCAGGTTTGAGTCACAGTGTCAGCTCAACATCACTTAATCTCACTGTACCTACAAAAAATGTATATGTCCTTCTGTAGTGTAGCTGGTACTCATGTAAAGCCTCCAAAGTTAAAACAAGTAAATAGACAAGCAGGCCTCCGCCATCCCGCCCACAATCGGGGACTGCTCCAGGCACACACTTTGCTCCACAAAGAGCAAATGTGACCAAGATAACAGCCTTGTTTACAGGGAAGGGAAGCCAAGCTGAGAGCAAGAATGCTCTGCAAATAAAAACTGAAGCTCCATGTAACACGAGCAGGCATTGAAGAAAAAAAGTTCCCTACAGAAGAGATACACAGGACGAATCGTACTTATACAGTAGTTGGTCTCTGCTCACAAAGAGAAAAAGGAGAAACAGGGGCATGACCAGTGCTTAATTTGTGCTTGTTGTTTCCGGTCCAGAGCGCCGGCACCTATTTTTGAGGGCCAGCGCTTATTCTTCTGCCTCAAGCATCTGCTGCGAGCAAACAACACATATGGGAAAGACGGAGGAAGAGAAAAACGAAAAAGAGTCACAATGGGAAAAAGCAGAAAGCTGCAATAGTGAGCGGAAGGGGCAGGGAGTGGCTGTAAATGGATTGAAGAAGCCCGAGATGGCTTCAGGACTACGCAGCCTCAGTACTCAGTGTTCCCAAATTTAATAGCAGCAGACAGGTGTTTAAGAGGAGGGCTTTGAGCCCCAGCACGTTTTTATTTACTAAATAAGCACTAGGCATGACTGACCACTAGCAAGAAAGTATTTCTAAATGACACTGAAACAAGCAAATGAAATGTCTTTAAGCCCACAGTAAGTATACTAAAAGTATACAAGAGGTTGTACGCTTATGCTCGTCCTAAAAAGGACTCCAGACTCTAGAGCAGAGGTCTTCAAACTGAGGGTGCCCCAAGTGATCCTGGGGGGGGGGGGGGGGGGAAGAGGGGTGCCAGACACTGGCCAAAAGAAGCATTATACAGAAAACAGTCCTTTGTTTTATTCAGAAGCATGTTATTGCATTTTTTTAAAGGTAACAGTACTTAACTGCAATGTTTAAATATGTCTGCACATATTTAAACATGGTCATCTTTATGAAATAATTGTGAAACATTCTGAGGGGGGGCCCCAATGATTTTTATTATTCAACAGGGGGGGGGGGGGGGGGGAGGAAGCGCGGCATTAAAAGGTTTGGAGACCACTGCTCTAGAGAGATGGATGTGCATTCTAGAAATACTCCCATTACTAAAAGGAACAAAAGACACTGTAGTCAAATATGTAAACAGAAGATATGAGAGCCGGAATGCATTAAGCTATAACACAAGCATTTTAAAACCGAAAGTGTAACAACAAATTCTTTCATTGGAAGGAAATTATTTAAATGACCTTTGATTCTACAGATATAAGCTACAGACTCTAGGTTGTTAAGCACCCACTGCCTTGAGGGGCATTAGGACCAGGCTTATGTAAAATGTGGCTCAAGTATTCTTTCTCCGTTTAGTCTGGGTAGAGGCTGTTCCAGCAACAGTTATTACTATATGCAATACGTGTCTTATGAATTTTGTCTCTTTTTCTTTTGGGTAGAGGAAGACTCCAGCATGTTATCCCACTGCTCTGGAGCCCAATAATAATACAATGATGTACAATACACTAAGGGCCACGTCGCCCCTACTTTTCAGCTATCTGGTTGTCCAAGCACAGAACGATTAAGTGGCAGGGCCACGTCGCCTCTACTTTTCAGCTATCTGGTTGTCCAAGCACAGAACGATTAAGTGGCAGTTTCTACAAAGGAAGATACAGATTTGACAGTTTCAAAAAAGGACTGGCAGGCACCCAGCTCCACACCACTAGGAGACCACCAAAAGCTTCTCCTACTGTCTCTACTCAGTTCCACACTGAGGATAAACAGTAGGATTCACTTCAAACTGATGCTCCTTCTTTATCTTTCGTTAAACCTTCCACTGGCTCTAGTACGGAAGTGTTTTCTTTACATTCTACTGCTTTTTGTGATGATTTTAGTTATGTACTTCATGTTCCAGTTTTTGATTGTCAAAGACCCATTACTTATCTGCATAACTTCACTAATCACAGCCGCTCAGCTTTTGCTTGCTTGAAGACGACACCGTGGTGCAAGCTGCTTTCATTATGTTGCTCTTCTTTCCAAGTTGTGGAGGTCCACCCGGCATGTCTGGGTGATGGGCATCTATTGGGTGCACTTGTGTTGTAGTCATTGTCAGAAATTCAAAACAGATACCAATTTGGAAGGTGGAAATAAAATGTGGATTTGACATGGGTAAGTGGTATTGATAAATTAGCATGGTGTCTTACCTTTGTCAGATGAACTAGCAATGTGTCAGCTGTCGGACGTGTTCAGGATCCATTGGACTGGTAGCAGTCTTGGATAATTTGCCTGGCTTTTTCCAGGTTTCCTTTTACCCACATTCGTGCAAATTCTTTGACTCCGCTCTGCCTTTTCGTTTCCACACACCTATTTACTTGATGATTCTTTGAAGAACCACCATATTTTCAATTATTTCTGCATAGCTTTTCTCCGCCCCATAATGAAGAACATGTCTACAAATATTTTTCTTCAAAGTACCTCTTTTTTCTGTACTTTCACAGGCTACACTTTCCATTTTATCCTTTGTGTTTTTGCGGATAACATCACATGAATATATCTTAAGCCCAAATGTGTCTACATCCAAACCCTGCTGCACACAGTACAGACTGCATGCAGGACCTGGACTTCGCACAGGACCTGCACTCATCCACCCATGCTTCCTACAGCTTCCTTCTCCTTGGAAGGATAATGTGGCCCATAGTCAAGTTTTGCATTTGCCACCAGTGCATTTAATGCTGCAGTTCACACCCTTTGGCTAAGCCCTAAATCCAACCTCTGTTGTGCATGTCCTTCAGAAGTTGAACACAGACCTGTGCCTTTGACAACCTCTCACTATGACCACAGGCAAGGCTCTGCACATACCTCCATTGCAAATGGACCACGGTTGCATGCAGCAAATGCAGGTTTATCTACAGCAGGCTGGGCACTGGGTCATGCTGGAATCCCTCTGCCCAACCCCCACTGCACACAGTCGGAGGCAGGGCGTAGAGGGAGCCCAGTGCTTGCAGGGTGTTGGACACTGGGCCTGGCTATAGAGGATTTAGATTACAAAGATACATTAATACCCATATGCAGAAAATATATAACAGATAACTATGTAATTTGGCTCCATTCCGCTGTCAAGGGGTTCTGGTTACATCATAAACCACAAGTATAACACGAGTATTCTGATCTACTTTACTGTAGGGCAGACCATGGATTGCAGTGTGTAAGATATGTCCTTTAAAAGAAAACGATCTCGAAGTAAGACTGCATAAGTCTTTCCATTTTATAGCTTTACATAAACAGTGGCATTTATGAGTTTGTAAATAGTGCTTCAAAAACGGAACTTCATTTTCAGAAAGTTATAAAATGTGCTTAGACTTTCATATTTATTTCGCTTTCAAATGGTCTTCATAAATATTAATTAACAATCTCAAAGGACTCAACACTGAATTATAGGATGCTGTTCATGAATCTAGTCTATAAAAGGCACTCATAGCAGCAGCACAGTTCTAACTTGACCAATATTAGATCAAGGACTATTCACATTAAGCTAGCAATAGGGCACATAGTAGCATAGCTACAACTGTGTGTAATTCACCATATCTGCTGCACAAAAACGCAAGGAAGTCTAAACTAACCCTTGAACAGTCCCATACCACCTAACGTCTCACTTTCTCCATTCCTAAGAAAAGTTGTGACACTGGTGATCTAGAAATGGTGTACAGCCAACTACCAGGCATTACTCACTGGATATACCAAGGTAAAATAGGAGGAGAGAAAGAACAGCTTTAATATCTCCTGTTATCTTATCCGATAAGGACTCAAAAAATAGTACATAAGGGGACAACCACTTTTGATACTGGTATGTGTGTTTGATGCAGCACGCTCAGCAACAAATGAAATAGCTTTCTTTTCTTACACAGGCATGCAAGGCTTGGAGATGTCTTTGAATCACAAGGGTCGAAGTCTCGTGACCAGAGGGACATGCATGAGCCTAACAGGTTGTGAAACCTTTTGTTCAAAGTTGGTCATGGCACAGTGCCTATTAACTTGTACTCACCATAACTGTAGCATTCCTGGGCGAGTGTTGAGGCACACAGAGAACCCAAAGGTAGTTATGGAGAAGGTGCTTAAATTCACTACCCATGTCTCTGGCCACGCGGTTTGTAAATCTTTTAAACGGGTTATTGGTTCAGCACACTGTGTGTTCTCACATTTGAATGGGGTGGATGGCATATTAAAAAGTTCCTAAAACCTATCAGAACAAAAATATAGATTTACAATAGTCTTTTCCAGACAAAAATGGAACAACCAAAATCATGCTAGCATGTTTAATTCAAATTCTTTTTTTTTTACTGCACAACGGACCTGGTAAATTATTCAGACGTTTGGCTAATTCATGTTCCAAGCTTGTTCCAGGTTGACCCTCTAATTGTGTTCGGCCTTTCTAGTAGATCCTCTCTTACTTCAAGACTACCTTGATTTCTAGACCAATCCTTGCTTCTCTTCAGGGGAGACTAAATTACAGAAGACACACAACTATTCATTTTCCTCAAGGCTGGTGGAGTCTATGAAGCTGGTTTCCCCAGTGGGATGATTATGGTGGGCTCTGGATAGCACACAGATTTTATTTGGATGTAACTTAGTGAGTGGAAGGCCTCTGGAAGCATCTGCTGGAGACTGACTCCAGTCCTCTTTGCCCAAGAACATATAGGTCTTCCATACTCCCTGTTTAATTTACACTTCTTAAAGGTTTGTGAAGAGAATCAATAGTTTTTTCTGTGCCCACAACGCGTAAAAAGCCAAACCACATTCTTTGTAGTCTTAGAACCATTTTGCACCAAAAAACCTTAGCACACCAGACACTTATGGGCAACATCTGAAATACGTTTTCAGAATTCAACCCCAGTTACACCTTTGGAGTCATTCATGTACAACCGGGGGTCTCATAAAACCATATCAAAGATTGTACTTCTGAAAATCTTCCATGTCTGGTCATGGAAAAGTGCCACAGCTGTCGTCCACATTTCGGTCTCAACATTTAGCAGAGGACGCCTCAGTATTGGTGCTTAGAGGGCTTCAGAGTATGTTATCACAATTCAATCCAGTATCATCCACAGCCAAAACCAAACTTCCCAAAAGGTAAGCTGTAATATTCCTGACCTAATCCAGTGCGTCAGCAGTACATAAATGCAAATCTGCAAACAGATGGGCAATGCAAACACAGGTTTACAATGAATGAAGACGCATGACAAGCCTCAAGAAATGGATGAAAATATGCAAAACATTATTAAAATATTCCTCAATGAGGAATAATCTATTTGACAGCCCATTTTAAAAATCCAAAACTAGGTAATGGTATCCGGCGAAGATGTTTCCGGTGAAGATGTTGTGGACATCTTTCAAATGTAATTCACTGTAACATTCCTTAAGAAAACACCAGTGGATGCCTTAATTCTGATGAAGTGCTTCAAGGCCGACCGACCAAGGAGGGAACAGGGAGCTGTTTGTTAATATGGTAACCAAAGAGAGCAGAAGCCTCCCCACTCTCTACACAAGTACATAAAAGTTGGCACACATGGAAGGGTGAGTATATTGGAAAAAGATAACATTTTAAAAATAATCATCTTTGTTGCCCATTTACTAGGCTGGTGCAGTAAAATCACACAAAGAAAACACTGGAAAAAAAAAAAAAAAAAATCAAGAACATTCATGGTTTATCCACATTTACAGTTGTATTTGACACCATCTGCTACCTGTCAATACATTTCATATAAATGTTGGACAATTGATCACAAAACACAGATATAACATGCTTACTTACCATTTGGATGAAACATTTTAGAGACAAATCTAACTGTTGGTGGCTTATTTGGATATTCTTCTGTAAATTCAATTGTGAGTTTGAACGTTCCTAGAATGAAAGATAGGAGCATTTTCACATTTAATAATAAAGTATGCATTTGTCTAATCCAGTAACAACTTTAGTTGATTAGAAATTACATTGTGCATCTCAACTAAAATGTTACACACTACCTCTAGGCCATATGGAACGTTCTAATAAGTCTGTTCCTTTGCTATTTAAAAAGCCTTAATGTTCTATATTGTTGCTATGATAGATATTGAACAAGCTTACAGAACCCAAATAAAGCCTAAAGAAACCTGAAAGAAGATAAAATGTTATAAGACTAGCCTGGTAATCTGCTATCCAATCCCGTTCCTTTGTAGTCTCAGAACAAGCAAAAAATGACACCTAAATGACATTAGTGATTGCTTTAAAAATGTTTTAATGAAAGTAATTTTACAGAGCACACAAATACCATCAGGCATCCTGGAGCTGATGGCTCTGGAATGAGGAGATCTATAGCTGGAATAGCCAGGTTATGATCCGTTTGCTGGAAAGCACGTATTTAGGGATCATTTTGTGTATAATGTGTATTGTTTAATTTGACTGCAGTATCTCATAATAATAAAATTATATTGAGGACAATATCATTTATTTCAGTTCCCATCAGAACTATAATAAGTAATAATCAGTGATAAGGGGATTAATTTGACAGACCACTTATCTATTCATTTAAGTAACACAACAGTGATTAGGGATCAGTTTGATGTCCAGAGGCAGCTTGTTTCACAGTCTGATAGTACAATGGGAGAATTATCTGCCTCCTTGGGTTTTATGACGAATGGTACTAACGCCAGGAAGGCAAAGCACAAGGAATGGACAGGAAGATACAGCAAGAACCTTCACCCTAAATAAGATGTACCAGCCTTATTAAGAGCCTGATGATTAGCTCAGAGGACATTAAACTCATTTTTTTTTTCTGCACGAGCAACCAGTGTGGGGAAACAAAAGCGAATCAGAGCTTGGATAACAGTTTTCTAATGAGAAAATCAGAAGAGGGAGGATCTTTCAGAGAGTAAGGCGAATGTAGAAGCAGGTAGCTGCCACTCAAGAGATCAAAAAGAATGCACAGATTTAAAGCTTACCTCACTGGGTCAGGGAGAGGACCTAATTTGGGCGGCCAGCAACTAGGGGCCAAGGAGGAAGGTTTTCCTAAAAGGAGTACTTGTGTGTTGTTTCCATTAGGTTTGAGAAAATTGTGGTGCATCCAGTTGATTATTTTGGTCATACATTGACAGATTCTAAAATTGGGATATGATTTTTAGCTATAGGTACTATAGTTTGGATATCAACTGCATAAGAAGTAACGCTGAACCCAAAGGATCAATCCAATCTTGCCAACGGGGCCACAAAGATGTTAAGCAGCATGGGGGTCAGTGAGGACCCCTGGGCAACCCCACACTGCATGGAATATTCATTGGATTAGAAATGGGGTGGGGGGCAAAACACTGATTGGCTGTGGTGACTGAGAAAGGACCAGATCCATTTAGGAACAGTTTCTTTATTTTCAGTCTGGAAAGCAACACGGTGTGAGACAATGTCGAAGGGAGGGGATACGTCCAGGAGAAGGATCAGAGCAGCCTATCCTCCCTGGTCCATAATGGGTCAAAAACCTCTATCAGAGTGTATTTTGTGTTCTAGTCTAGTCTACACTCACACTTAGGGGTATCTAAAATCAGGCAACTTTCCACATAAGCAGGCCACTAGATATTAACTGTTTATTTGCAGAAACCTGGAGGTAACAGGGATATAGGCATAATATTTAGAAGCACAGTGGGATCTAGGTTGCGTTTTTTTATTTTTTTATAATGAGGAGAGATCATCACTTTTTTCCAGAGCAAGAGGACCGTGGTGGAGCATAGGGACTTATTGCGATGGTCATCAAGATTGAGGCGACAGTACTGAAAGCAAGGTGCAAAATTCTGAGAGAGAATGGGTCGGTGGGTGAACCAGATTTCGAATGAGTAAGGGTAATGATAACCTATTCTTCTGAGAGAGGGGAAAAGATAGTAAGTGAAGGGTAATTTGCATCCGAGTCAAACTGTCTAATAGGGAAGCAGCACTACGTTCAGAACTAGTATAGTTTTCATAAACAGTCATGATCTGTTCTTTGAGAAATTGGTGGGACTGTAACATGCATTGGGGGACAATGGTAGAATTCACGTTTTCAAGACTGATGAGGCTATGTACACAAGAGAAAAGATCTGGTAGGATTATGAGAATTGTTTATTTTGGAGGAGTAGAATTCAGGTTTAGCTATTCTAATACGTGTTTTCTAGTTCTCCATAGCTTTTCTATACTCACTTTTGACCTGTGGACAGTAGGATTTCCTCCAGGCTTGTTCAAAGTTTATGCAGACTCATTTGGCTTTATGTAAGTTATCACAATACCAAGGACCAGGAGAATGGCAGCATTTACTCGCAGATGTGTGAATTAGAGCAATAGCGAGGAGTGCTGAGAAAAGCCAAAGGTTATAGAGTTCACTGCATGCTAAACAAAGGGGGGGGGAGAAGGAGGGTTAAAGGGGAGGGTCTATCCTCCTTGAAGCTTCAGTAAACGTATTTAGTGACCCAACCCAGAGGGGAAAAACTTCCACAGAAAAAAAGTTTTTTTGTTAGAAAAACCCTCAACCACCAGGGTTACCCCTTGGTGGCATGCTAAACATTGGACATTTTAACCGTGACCTTCCTTTACAAGCCTTGCAGAGTGATTTAATAAATGTCTTCTCTACACTAAGAGGTGCATTCCAGAGATTCTTTTCACTGTGTGTATTTCAGCTCTGTCAGCAGTAGAGCAAAAACAACCATGTACTAGGGACTTATAAGGGGCACCAGTATGCCAATTGTGGGGTGTATAAAGTCCTAGGCAAGCAAATTTAGAGGGAGCGCGCACAATCACTGGGGTCCTGTTTAGCAGGTTCCCAGTGAAGACAGTGTAAGCATACGGATAGGCAAGAAGTAGGGGTAACCATGCCAAAAAAGGGTACCTTCCTACACTAGTCAAGAGCTAATATCTGTTGCCAGAAAAATATCCCAATACCGAAAATTAAGTGCTGGTGATCACTAGTAGCAAACACTGCCACAAAAGACGCCATCTTGAAATCTACAGCATTCCAACCTGCTGGGGGGGGGGGGGGGGGGGTAGTAGAGTAGCTTTGCTTCCATTAAGGATGATACATGTTTCCAGATGGTCGCAATTACAGTCACAGGGCCATGAAACTAGGCACTGGGTCGTGAAAGGATACATTATTGAGGAGGGTCACCTTCGTAAGGGTGCGAACTAGGGATGCAGTCCTGGCAGCAGGATGCCTTTGTATAAGGTTTGTTGTGTGTCAATTCTATTTGGGTTGCATGTCTTGTTGAAACGTCCATCGATTTTCCAAGTGTATCGTCTGCTCACTGAACACAATTGGAGAATGATCTAATCACAATTATGGTTGCATCATTTGGTTTGTAGTTTCAACATTGAGTGTGAAAATAAAGTCAAGTGTTTGACCTGCTAAATATGTCATATTGAATGAAGTCAAACAGGAGAACGTGAAACATTCCAAGAATTAGAAATCATAAGACAGTAGAAGCCCAGTGGTCTTTGATGCATCTTTAATTACTAGGGCAAGGTCAAATAAGGTGGTCACAGTAAGACAACACTTTAATGGATATAGCCAGATTGCTGCCTTAAGATGGTTCAGCACCATTAGTGATGGCCACCACTTGTATCTCAGGTGAGGTTCAATACACAGTGTTACTGAACCCCCCCCCACCCCCCCAAAAAAAGGCTGCTTCTGTACTAGACAGTTGATGACGTGCATAGGAAAAGGGCACACCACCAGTCATGGGGGCCTGCACTAGCTTCTCACTAAATGTGGAGGACAAAAGGGAAACCTAATCATGGTGTGAGCACCTTTGGGATGGAGGAGTGGGACAATGAACGATGGGCCAAAAAAACACAGCAGTGAACCTGAAGGGCCAATACGGTGCTAGATATTGTGTAGGGTGAATTATAAGAGGTGAGAAAAAGTGGTTGTCAATCAGACTAGTGAATCAGTGACGTGAGGTCCAGGTTATGCTGAGCGGGTGCTGTGGGGGGCAGTGAATGGGGAAACCTAAGTCCAGACGGTGAAGGAGCTAGTAGTGACCACAAAGAGGAATTGCCAGGGTACAGCAGGGTGCGCCTGGGTTGTTCAGGAAATAGAACTAGTATCTAGAGTCTGCTGTAGGGCTCAGAGCAATGGTGTCCAGACAAAGAACTTGGTGCAGAGTTGCTCAAGAGCAATCTAATAGCATTTTACATGGGGTAGGGGGCGGCAGAAACGACTGGTGCACTTGAAAAACAAGCTTCTATGAAGACAGAAAAAAGTGATCATATGGGCAGAATTTAGGCAAGAAGGACTATGGCAAACAGACCCTATCTGTAGATGGTATAATGAGGTAGAGGTGGCGGGGATTCATTCAAGGTAGTTGATGTGGAGGAAAAGTCGACCACAGTCATCAAGGGTCCTCCACATTTTCAGACAGGGTCTAAGGAGACAAGACCGGCAGCATCAAGGCAGCAGTGCAGCAAGAAACATGCAGGTAATGGTACCTGCCTTTTGTAGATGCAAAAATGTTGGCCAGAGGCAGGAATGAAATGGAATGCTTTTCCCTGTACTCTAAGGTGCTAGTTCTTAATAGAACAATCTGCATGGGGGTCATTGCCATATACAATATTTCAACAGCAATCTCTTGAATGTGGTAATGTCTTTCGAATTTGAAAAGCCCATAGAGTGAGCACATAATGTACATACAAACGGAAGCATAGTGCAACCTCATCAGGAATAGAATAAGAGTATTTGGATGCTTAAACCAAAGAAGGCACACCAGATCTTAGCTCTACTAACGGGTATCAAAGCACAAAAGCTTGGCTGTGGGTTCAGTGCCGCCAACAACGGCAACAAGGTGATAAATGGAATGCTTGAATTAATCTCCACTATGCACTTGTCTGGGGGTTGCCTCTAGTCCCTCATGGAGGGGACCTCAATGGGCAGTTTGTGATGGATTGTTCCCATGAGGACAGGGTCCGTACTGATCTGCATAAGGTAGGCATTTATCTAGCGTGGCATTGTGGGTGGAAAACAATTGAATGTGGCCCTGAGTGACTTATAGCGCCTGAGATTAATTCAAGCATTCAATTCATCACCTTGTTGTTGCAGCCTTCAACAAATGAGCACAAACAAGCATATCCAATATATGGTGCTTCACAACAACTCATGATGACTAGGGGCCCATCTCAGCCACCACTCAGGTCTGGGATGAGGAGCAGAAACCCAATGCTGAAGCATGTTACATCTGTGAGTGAGTGTTTCGCGCCCTTTTAGATAACAGACTCCACAGATTAGTGTCTTGTGTGTGTGTTTGATGAAACTCTTGGCTCCTGAACGACGGGATGATGCAAGTGTTAGAACGTGGTGAAGTGAATGCAAGTTTAGAATGTTGAGTTTGCAGTTACACGCAAACGAATACAGACACGTAATACATAGCTCTGTATGTGGTGTATTCATTGGCAAGTACCCACGCTGGGGAGGACGCAACAACTAGCGATGAGATAAGGAATAAGTAACCCAAAGTTAGACAGTGCTCTCCCAGAGAGTTTACTGTGCTGGCTGTCAAAAGTGCAAAAGGAAAGTCAGAAAACACAATTCGGATACACAACAAGGTCATCTGCTTACCAGAACTGATTAAAGAGTCATCATGCAGCTGCTGAAGGTGACTAAGGGAAGTGCCTGGGGTTTGTGCTTACGGAGCCGTCCATACCTGCAGCAAGGAGAGACCCAGCAGAAGGCTGTTCTGCCAATGGAGACCATAAAAGATGACAGCAAGGCCAGCATTTCACAGGATCATGATGGGGGTATGAATGGAATAGATTCTGATTTCTGGCAGATGGAGTTGGAGAGAGGTCTGGTCGCAGTGTCAGCCCCAACAAGCACGGCAGAGGAATCAACATAATTTTCAAGGAAACCATCCAATGCTCCGCCATGAACAACGACCAAACACCTGTCATGGAGCACCTTAATTTCCTACTATACATACAAGACAACCATAAGTGGTACCCTCGCATACACACCACCAGGACCCCAACCAGCTTTCTGCAACAAAACTGGCCACATCATCGCCCCCCTTGCCATCGACTCCCTTCACTACATGCTGCTCGGCGACCTCAACTTCTACATAGAGGACCCCAAGGACACCAACTCCATATCCCTACTGGAGAACCTAAACAACATCGGACTAACCCAACTAATCTCCAAACCCACCCTTGACATTTTCTCCTCCAGCGACAGAATCAAATTCACCCACACCACACAACTCTCCTGGGCTGACCACACAATCGCCAACTTCACCATCTCCAAAACCCAGCACACCATCACCAAGCACCGAAGTGCCACACACCACAGCTGGGGAAAAGTAACTGAAAGCCAATGGATGCAGGCTCTCGGCACCACACCACCTGATACATCAACCAACCTCGACCAGACCATCCACAACTTCTCCGCCTGGATATGCAAATGCACCAACCAAGTTGCCCATCTGAAACCAGTAAAAGCCAACAGAACATCAAAACAATCCATCTGGTACACCCCAGAGCTCAGAACCACCAAGCATAACTATCTTCTACTCAAGAAGCAATGGCGCTTGTCCAAGGACCACTCCGACATAGCCCCACACAAAACAGCACTCAACGACTACCACCAGCATTTCAAGGAAACCAAAAGAACAGCCATCTCAGACCTCAATCAACGTCGCAGCCAACCATACCAAGGAACTATTCAACACCACCAAGGAATTCTCCAACCTGACTCCCACAGAAAACACAGTACACCCCTCCAAACAACTCTGTGACTCACTATCCGACTACTCCCACAATAAGATTGACAATATCTACAACAACTTTAACCCTCAACCCACTTTGTTTAGACCCTGACAAGCTCATCCAACCAGCAAACTCCAGCCATGCCATAACCACCTGGTTCTCACTCAGCGTCCAGACTACTGCTATAATCATGTCCTCCATCCACTCCGGTGCACCCACTGTCCCCTGCCCCCACCATCTCTTCAACCTCGGATCCAACATAATCAGCACTGAACTACCCAACCTCCTTAATCTGTCCATCTCCACAAGATCTTTCCCAGACAGATGGAAACACCCAGAAAGCAGACTCCCTCCTAAAGAAGCCCTCAGCCGACCCAAGCGACCTAAAAAACTACCGCCCTATCTCCCTGCTCACATACCCACCCAAAGCACTCGAGAAGGCCATCAACCGACAGCTCACCGACTACCTAGAATGGAACCACCTACTCAACGCATCACAATCAGGTTTCTGGGCCAAACATAGGACCAAGACTGTACTCATCGCTGCAAAAGAATCCTCTTCAACCAAAGACAACAGTAGCTCTTCATCCTCCTCAGCCTGTCTGCAGCATTCAACACCATCGCTCACCACATCCTCATCAATAGACTCCACAACACTGGCATTCAACAACACGCCCTTAAGAGGATCATTTAATTCCTCTCCAGGCGCACCCAGAGCATCTGCCTACCTCCGTTCTCCTCCATTCCCAAGATCATCATATGTGGTGTGTCACAAGGATCATTGCTCAGCCCTGACCTCCATGGGGACATCATCAGAGCCCACAAACCTACCATCTTCTCCTACGCCCATGACACCTAGCTCGTCCTCTCGCTCACCAAAGACGCCTCTATCACCAAAACCAACTTCCGCAATGCCATGACCGACTTAGCCAACTGGATGAGAGACAGCTGCCTCAAACTGAACTCAGGCAAAACAGAGGTACTGATCATGGGAAAGAAGACATCTGTCTGGGACCACAGCTAGTGGCCTAAAAATAAAAATCAGACCCACTTCATACTGACTGACAACTCTAGCATAATCCTCAGCATAATCTTGGACAGCCAACCAACCATGAAACAAGAAGTCAATGCAGTCACCTCCTACTGTTTCCACACCCTCTGCATGCTCTGCAAGATCTTCAGGTGGATCCCATTAAACACCAGAAAGATCGTCGCACAAGCCCTTGTCACCAGCCACCTCGACTACGGCAACACACTATACACCGGTATCCCCTTGCAGCTCCTCCGAAGACTCCAGACAATTGAGAGCGCAGCAGCCAAACTCATCCTGGGCTTAAGCGCACTCACATTACTCCTCACCTCAGGAAACTCCACTGGCTCCATGCCCAGAAAAGATGTCAGTTCAAGCCACTTATAACCGCCTACCAAGCACTCCACAAACTGGGACCTTCCTACATAAACCTCCGCCTGAACTTCTATCTTCCCTCCAGACATCTGTGCTCCTCTCCACCACTCGCCCTCGCACATTTCCCCCACATTCATTGCACCTACAGCAGGGGCCGCGCTTTCTCCTTTACCACCGCCAAAGCTGCAACTCAAGACCTGACTTTTCGACACAGATGCAGCCTCCTCAGGCCCAGATACCCCTAAGGGTGATAGTGTTGCGCTTTAATAATGATTAATTGATGAGTTTCTCCCATAGTGGTAGTGCCCAAATAGGAAAGTGAAGGAGGCATCTGCGTGGGTACACTTCAAGCGAACAGGGCAATTGAAAGAACGACATCCAGGTCTGCACACTGCAGACATAATTCTACTGAATGGTGTGAAAGTCTTCTCACCTTTATTTAAATAAAGGATATCATCAGTTGGAACTCAAGGAAAACTGCAGGTACTTTATAACTAAGTTACAACTTTTTCTATACATATTAGTCTGTTTTGATACAAAAGACCAAGTTTCGATAAGTCATCATCAGCAGAGATTTTTTCAAGAGGTCATTAGACGTATCATACAACCTACTGTAAATGCTTTCAACTATAGCAATGATATATTAGTTTTAGGAACTACACAAAAGAAATATAACAATGCTCAAAGGCAAGTGTCGTTTACTTAGTGACAAAGCTTTAACACTAAAGGCTGAGAAATGTGAATTAATTAAAACAAAGCTAAAGTTCTTTGGCCAATCCCCCACAACATGTTTCCAAGTTACGTTCATTCCTTGGCATAGCAAGTTACTTTTACAGATATATGCAAGCCTCTGCCACTGGAAGGGGAGAACACGAGTAGCAGGTAAGCATTCCTCTCCTACGGAAGCCTGTGGGTGCACTTGCTGCATTTCTTTCGTTAACAGGAGCGCGACAGCAAGGCAGACGTGTGGATTATTTAATGCATTGCTACTCATGAAAGCACCAGCCATGCTGCTAGACGACACTGCTGTTTGTTTTTTTAAGATATATTAGTGATTCTGAAAGCGAGGTAGCACAGCTCTTCTAATCACTAATATATTTAAATAATATTTAAAAAGCCACAAAACAGCAGCAGCACCGTCTAGAAGCATGAAAGGCGCTTTTATAACTGGCGCTTTTGTGAGCAAGAACACTTTCAACAAACCACACAATCTGTCACTGCGAGGCAGTTTGTGTGGCTTTTTAAAAATCATTCCTGCTCACGAAAGCGTTGTTACGCTTCTAGATGGTGCTTCTGTTGTGTGGCCTTTTAAATATAATAGTGATTATTAATAGCAATGTAGCGCAGCTTTCATAATCACTAATATATTTAAAAAGCCACAAAACAGCAGCGCCGTCTAGAAGCATGACTGGTGCTTTGATGATTAGGAATACTTTATAAAGGAATGCAGTAAGTGCAGGAGCCACTTGCTGCTGAACTTATTCTGCAAATTGTTTGGCACTTGGAGCACAATAAGCAACTCAAGTCCGAGGTTCTTCCAACCATGCCATGCAGGAAGGACAAGGCTGGACTGGCGGTACCAGGCATTGGGCATTTCCAGCAGCTGGAAGGGTGGGCTCTTTTTATTACTGGGGGTGGGCGGAGGTTATGGGCAAGGGTGGGTTTGTAGCAGTGCATCAGTGTTAAAAGCACAGCAGAGGTCCTTGAATATCAAACCGTTTCCAGGCAACAATAAAAGTGCTAATATAACTCTGGTGATTAATGTACCTGCTGGCGAGAGATCTGTTTTTTGTCATATGGCAGTTTTGACTCCGCTTAGGCAGCACAGAGGGTTAATATGCCTCCAGCAAAGACCGTGTACAATGGATATCACGACAGCATTTTATGTGCACAGCTCAAGTGGGATACTTTTGTCACAGAACTCCTTGTTACTGTGCAGTTCATATGTTGCCATTAAAGCCACAGAAGAAAGATATGAACCCAGGCCAAATGCATCCTGCTTCCCCTCCCTCACCTGTCAGCCACTAGTCTGCAGAGAAACTGAACGCGCCCACTCTCCTCCAAGGAGAATTCAGCCCCCACCCCCACAGCCCCACCCACCCAGTCTTTGATTATCCTAATGTTGCTAAAAAGGGTTTGTTTTGGTGGAAATAAATTGATATTAGTAAAGTCAACCCTAAATTGTGTGTATCTAATTTGCAAACCTACCTTAAGACCCCTCACTTGGTGCTGTATGTGTGGAAATGCACCATCTTTTCACGTTTTAAAGCAAAAGTTTGGAGTAGTATTTGCACTGATATTTGTCGCTGCACTCACACGCGTGGTCAGGTTCTTGGCACACACAGCTTTGGAACCGCAGCACACAGAGACCATACACTGCCGCACAGAGGCAAAAAATGTGAGGAAACATTGTTAGCAGTGGTGTGGGCTTGTGAACATTTCCACATGTTCCTGTACTGAATGTTTTTTATGTGACAGATCATCAAGCATTGCTTGCTATCCTGGGCAATCCAAAGGCTAAGATGCCTCCGCACATTGAACTTTTTGGTCTAGGATTGCAAGACTAAGACTACGCAATTGTGCATCATCCAGGTAAAGATCAAAACTCTGCTGACTACTTCTCAAGAGTGCCTAAACAGTGTCAAGGTACCCTATTTAAGGCTGCTGAAGCCCACATAAACTTCATTGTGAAATCAAATACACCAGCTTCCTTTTCGTTGGAAAAAATGGTCACTGCCATGAATCAAGATAGTTAAAACTGAAAGCCATAATAATGGAATCAACCTACTCAACCTCTTACCAGTGACAGCGAGTATCAGAAGTATAAAAATGTCAAAGATGAACTGTCCATGACACAAGAAGGCACTATCCTGAGTGCAACAATTGCTATTCCGGAGAGTGTGACAGTAGGTGACTGAAGTGACCCAAGAAGGACATTGTGGAACTGTTACCACAACAATTTAGTCAAGTCTGGTTTCCTCATGTCGATGAATGAGTTCAAAGAGAATTAAAGACCAGTCATCTATGCAACTGCTTGTCATTGAAAGACACTGAATACCCATTAAATATGTCAGAGTTGCCAAAGCATGCCTGAGAAAAGATTACTGTTGACTTTTTCAGTCCACTTGGCAATGGACATCACCGGATGGTGATTGTGGACGAATAGTCTCACTTTCCATTAGTTGAAGATCTCTTATCTATCACTCAGGACAGAGTCACTGAGAGATTAGATGGCATCTTTATGACATGGGGCATCCCCATAATTTTGAAAGTAACAATGGCCAACCATTTAATAGCAGAGAATCCAGAGACTTCCTCCATCTGCTTAGCGTGAAGCATCAGAAAAGCACACCTCTTTAGCCACAGGCTAATGGTCTTGTTGAACGTTTCACAAGTACATTAGAGAAAGCTGTTCAGCCAGCTGCATTAGAGAGGCTCAACCTCAAGACTGTACTGAATTTTACCTTACAAGCTTACCACTCAACACCTCACTCGATTACATGTGAAAGCCCTGCAACACTGATGTTTGGGAAAGCCATGACGACCAAGTTACCTCAGTGGACCAAAACCAGATCCAGAACTGATAAAGAGTCATGTACAACAGACTTGAGTAGTAAACAGAAAATGAAGGCCTACGCCGACCAAAGGTGACATGCAAAGAACACTGTCTTCACATGAGATGGAGTGCTCATCCGTCCGCCACAAAGACAAAAAACTGATGCTCCTTTTGAGGGCGAGCCATTTCATGTTGTAACCAGCAAAAGGCACATAGTGACTGCCCAACATCCAGGGAAATCCATCATGCGAGATTTGCTTGAGGCTCAATGCTCAGATGCTGATGTCAACGTAGAGACTGGCTCAGAGAAGACAATTAGAAAATACCAGATGGCTACTGCTTCTAGCAGATCATGAACACTGATTACTGATTCCCAGTTTCCAAAGACACAATTGGGACATGTTATCAAAGCGCCAAGGAGGCTCACTGAAGAGTTATGATGTGTATATGTTGTTAAAAATTGTATTTATCATCTAACAGAAAGGGGGATGTAGTGTCTTGTGAGTGTGTATGATGGAACTCTCTTAAGTGTTAGAACATAGTGAAGTGAATGCAGGTTTAGAACGCGGTTCCATGCAAAATAATAAAGATGTGTAATACATAGCTCTGTGTGTGCCGTATTTATTGGGTGGGGTGGACGCTACACAGAACTCACAGCAGAGCTAAGGGAGCTCCGATACATTTCTTAGTAACCCATAGATCCACTTTAGCTGGTCTCACCTTTTTGGTTGAGAATTTCAAATCATCTCTTTCTCTCCTCTGTCATTAATTACATACTTTAATGTAACAACTCAACTATAAAAACAGAACATGTGTAGCAACATGCACTACATCACAGGAATAGACTGCATATTCACTGCCAAGGAAACAGTGCTAGCGAGATAACACACATAGGCGCTCGGTCATAATTAAGAAAGTCCATTAATAGCTCATGTCCAAAGAAATTAAACAATGACTAATAGTTGGTGCACAGGCTTTACTAAGTAGGCCTTTGTCATCATCCAACAGTCTACTGCAGAAGGAGGAAAATAAGTACTAACAAAGCCAATAGTTTTGGCCTTTTCTTTTTAGTAGGATATAATGGGCAATGTGTACATTTGTGATAGTGGGTAAAATGAGGTGTTTAAAAGCATCTTTAAATTATTATTCCTAGTAAGATCCATTTTCTGGCCTTATTCTGTGGATGCGCAAAAGAAAATAGCACTTGAAGTGGGCACAATTTTTAGTACTGATTGTGTGAGGTGTATGGATTATTTACTTGTAATTTAAATAGATGATTGGAAAAAAAAAAAACTATGAGTGCAACATCCATTATCCATGTTAAGGAACAAGACATCAGCTACTGAATTTTCAGTAAATATAACAAATAGGGAAAACCTGAATAAAAAACAATTAATAGGTTTCATAGGTCAAAATGAAACATTCTTCTTCTATTAGTGTGGCCATTGTGATTTATATCTTCCTGGGATAAATAGGAGACATAATAAAGGCTGTATGATTACAAAGACATTCTTGAAAAAAAAGGTTTGACAAACTGAACAAAAAAGCGACGATATCAGAAGAGGATGATGTAATAGGAAGACTGGATAAGCACGAGCAAAAATCTAGCTCGGCCAAAAGACCGAAGAAGCTAAAATCAATCCGACAAACAGGGCAGAAAGATAACAGCTCAAGAAACAAGAAAACTAACGAAATGAAGGCTACTAATATATGTATTCTGGAGAACCTCAAATGTTAATAAGATCTTGTAAAAGAAATCAAAACCCCTCTGCAGTGTTGATGGCAGAACTGGAATGTAGATCAATGCCTTACAAGTTCCACTCTCACCCAGATGAAAAAAACTTTCACAAGCCAATTCCAAATTACCCAAAATGCATGGTAAGCAGGGAGTTTTGTTGGTGTCATTCACCCAAACAGAAATATTTTGATATACTGAATGAAATCTGATGATCTGGTCAGTGGCCTAATAATTCCAAACCAAAGACTAGAGGAATTCAATGATACCAGGGCTGGTAAAAGTTCAACAGGCATATTGGAGCCTTTGGTTTTTAGGCTTGAGTCTGCAAGTGCATGCTATAGCCCAGGAGTCTTGCTTGGGAGATTGTTGTTGTGAGAAAGTAGCCTCTTTCTAGCCTTGTTACCCCCACTTTGGGCCTGTTTGTGAGTGTATGTCAGGGTGTTTTCACTGTCTCACTGGTATCCTGCTTGCCAGGGCCCAGTGCTCATAGTGAAAACCCTATGTTTTCAGTATGTTTGTTATGTGTCACTGGGTCCCTGCTAGTCAGGACCCCAGTGCTCATAAGTTTGTGGCCTATATGTATGTGTTCCCTGTGTGGTGCCTAACTGTCTCACTGAGGCTCTGCTAACCAGAACCTCAGTGGTTATGCTCTCTCATTTCTTTCCAAATTGTCACTAACAGGCTAGTGACCATTTTTACCAATTTACATTGGCTTACTGGAACACCCTTATAATTCCCTAGTATATGGTACTGAGGTACCCAGGGTATTGGGGTTCCAGGAGATCCCTATGGGCTGCAGCATTTCTTTTGCCACCCTTAGGGAGCTCTGACAATTCTTACACAGGCCTGCCACTGCAGCCTGAGTGAAATAACGTCCACGTTATTTCACAGCCATTTTACACTGCACTTAAGTAACTTATAAGTCACCTATATGTCTAACCTTTACCTGGTAAAGGTTAGGTGCAAAGTTACTTAGTGTGAGGGCACCCTGGCACTAGCCAAGGTGCCCCCACATTGTTCAGAGCCAATTCCCTGAACTTTGTGAGTGCGGGGACACCATTACACGCGTGCACTACATATAGGTCACTACCTAGATCTGGCTTCACAATGGTAACTCCGAATATGGCCATGTAACATGTCTATGATCATGGAATTGCCCCCTCTATGCCATCCTGGCATAGTTGGCACAATCCCATGATCCCAGTGGTCTGTAGCACAGACCCTGGTACTGCCAAACTGCCCTTCCTGGGGTTTCACTGCAGCTGCTGCCAACCCCTCAGACAGGCATCTGCCCTCCTGGGGTCCAGCCAGGCCTGGCCCAGGATGGCAGAACAAAGAACTTCCTCTGAGAGAGGGTGTGACACCCTCTCCCTTTGGAAAATGGTGTGAAGGCAGGGGAGGAGTAGCCTCCCCCAGCCTCTGGAAATGCTTTGTTGGGCACAGATGTGCCCAATTCTGCATAAGCCAGTCTACACCGGTTCAGGGGACCCCTTAGCCCTGCTCTGGCGCGAAACTGGACAAAGGAAAGGGGAGTGACCACTCCCCTGACCTGCACCTCCCCTGGGAGGTGTCCAGAGCTCCTCCAGTGTGCTCCAGACCTCTGCCATCTTGGAAACAGAGGTGCTGCTGGCACACTGGACTGCTCTGAGTGGCCAGTGCCACCAGGTGACGTCAGAGATTCCTTCTGATAGGCTCCTTCAGGTGTTAGTAGCCTATCCTCTCTCCAAAGTAGCCAAACCCTCTTTTCTGGCTATTTAGGGTCTCTGTCTCTGGGGAAACTTTAGATAACGAATGCAAGAGCTCAGCCGAGTTCCTCTGCATCTCTCTCTTCACCTTCTGATAAGGAATCGACTGCTGACCGCGCTGGAAGCCTGCAAACCTGCAACATAGTAGCAAAGACGACTACTGCAACTCTGTAACGTTGATCCTGCCGCCTTCTCGACTGTTTTCCTGTCTGTGCATGAGGTGGGGGTAGTCCGCCTCCTCTCTGCACCAGAAGCTCCGAAGAAATCTCCCGTGGGTCGACGGAATCTTCCCCCTGCAACCGCAGGCACCAAAAAGCTGCATTACCGGTCCCTTGGGTCTCCTCTCAGCACGACGAGCGAGGTCCCTCGAATCCAGCGACTCTGTCCAAGTGACCCCCACAGTCCAGTGACTCTTCAGTCCAAGTTTGGTGGAGGTAAGTCCTTGCCTCACCTCGCTGGGCTGCATTGCTGGGAACCGCGACTTTTGCAGCTACTCCGGCCCCTGTGCACTTCCGGCGGAAATCCTTTGTGCACAGCCAAGCCTGGGTCCACGGCACTCTAACCTGCATTGCACGACTTTCTAAGTTGGTCTCCGGCGACGTGGGACTCCTTTGTGCGACTTCGGGTGAGCACCGTTTCACGCATCCTGGTAGTGCCTGTTTCTGGCACTTCTCCGGGTGCTACCTGCTTCAGAGAGGGCTCCTTGTCTTGCTCGACGTCCCCTCTCTCTGCTGGTCCAATTTGCGACCTCCTGGTCCCTCCTGGGCCCCAGCAGCGTCCAAAAACGCTAACTGCACGATTTGCAGCTAGCAAGGCTTGTTGGCGTTCTTTCGGCGGGAAAACACTTCTGCACGACTCTCCACGGCGAGAGGGATCCGTCCACCGAAGGGGAAGTCTCTAGCCCTTTTCGTTCCTGCAGAAACCTCAGCTTCTTCTGTCTAGAAGAAGCTTCTTTGCACCCGCAGCTGGCATTTCCTGGGCATCTGTCCATCTCCGACTTGCTTGTGACTTTTGGACTTGGTCCCCTTGTTCCACAGGTATCCTAGATTGGAAATCCACAGTTGTTGCATTGCTGGTTTGTGTCTTTCCTGCATTATTCCTCTAACACGACTTCTTTGTCTTTTGGGGAACTTTAGTGCACTTTGCACTCACTTTTCAGGGTCTTGGGGAGGGTTATTTTTCTAACTCTCACTATTTTCTAATAGTCCCAGCGACCCTCTACAAGGTCACATAGGTTTGGGGTCCATTCGTGGTTCGCATTCCACTTTTGGAGTATATGGTTTGTGTTGCCCCTATCCCTATGTTTCCCCATTGCATCCTATTGTAACTATACATTGTTTGCACTGTTTTCTAAGACTATACTGCATATTTTTGCTATTGTGTATATATATCTTGTGTATATTTCCTATCCTTTCACTGAGGGTACACTCTAAGATACTTTGGCATATTGTCATAAAAATAAAGTACCTTTATTTTTAGTATAACTGTGTATTGTGTTTTCTTATGATATTGTGCATATGACACTAAGTGGTACTGTAGTAGCTTCACACGTCTCCTAGTTCAGCCTAAGCTGCTCTGCTAAGCTACCATTATCTATCAGCCTAAGCTGCAAGACACCCTATACACTAATAAGGGATAACTGGGCCTGGTGCAAGGTGCAAGTACCCCTTGGTACTCACTACAAGCCAGTCCAGCCTCCTACAGTTGTGTAGAGTAAAAGGCTTGGAGCCTGCCCGTCGCTTACCATTTGCTGGCTTGTGTGGCACTCTTCTTTAATGCCTCGTAACTCGCCACTGCCAGGCCTAGCAACACTTTTTCTCTCTGTGTGGAGTAGGGACCCAGCACTGATTGATTCAAAAGTTATCAGTGCCCGTCTGCTGCTCCTGACAAGATTGAGGTACTATTTTGTTCTTTTTAACTACTCGGGTCATGCAAAGAAAAAGGTGTGTGAATGGCAAAAAGGTGTACAGTAAGACAAACAAAACTACAAAATGTTATTTTTTATAAGGAACTTTCTTTTATTTTCCCATGACGTCTTTTCTCACTTGGCACTCGTGGTTTCTTTTGTTTTTGCTTGTGGGTGCTGTTCAAAAAAAGACAATTATTATCTTATTCTAAATATTACAACGCAACATTGTTTTTTTTTTTTTTTTTATTATGGGTAATTTCTGAAATGTTGCTTTAACACAATCGTGCAGTACACCCCAATCCATCCCACCTCAACCTTCCCCATTTAAATTCTCCCAACCCATTAAAATCCAAAACAATCTGCCCCTAACTATTTCGCTTAACTCCAGTCCAAAATAATCCGCCCCCCCCCTTCCAGTTCGCCCCACTCCAATCCAAAACGATCTGCCCCCATCCAATCTGCTCCATGCCAATCCAAAACAATCTACCCCACGGCAATCCAAAACAATGTGCCCCACAGAAATCGACTCCAACCTGCCCCACAGAAATCGACTCCAACCTGCCCCACAGAAATCCCAAACAATCCACCTCACATCAATCAAATCCACCCCACTCTTATCCTGAACAACCCACCTCAACCCATCCCACTGCACCCCACTCCAAATCCCCCACAATCCATTCCACTCAGATACTAGCCACTTTAATCCATCCCACTCCAGTCCAATCCAGCCCATATTAACCCACCCCACTCAGATACATTCAATCCAAACCACCCCACCCCACCCCAATCCACCCCACCCCGATCCAATCCACCCCACCCCACCGCAATCCAATCCAATCCACCCCTGTATACAGGGGTGTGGAATTCCTATAGTCCGACCCCAAGGACATATTGTTTAGGGTCAAGAACAACAGGTTTTCGTTTTATCCTTGGGACAAGTAGGACCAGCCCCCTACACCTTGGGACTAGTAGGGCCACTCCTCTACAGCACAACCCTTTGACTGCCAGTTCACAGTATCACATAATGGATCAGGGAAGGGCCTTGTCTACAGTAGAGGTAATATGTGTCCATATGTTAATGCTGTTCAAACTTATATTTATTGCTCATTAATGCAAATTCTATATTACTAGATTGAGCGCTCTACGGAGATGTTGTAAGCTTAGACTGCACTACTAATAGCTGTTCCGATACAGAAACTTGTACACATGTTCACAAAGTTTAACAATGTGAGGCTACGTATAATGCTCGGATTACACACAAATATTTTCAGAAGCGTAAAAGTGAAGATAAAAACATTAACAAAAAACTGCAACTATGAAAAAAACAAAATTGCTGAAACACTGAAATTTCTTTGAAGCATCATTTAGTAAAATGTGTTGATGCAAGCTAGTATTTCTAAAACAAAAAAAAAAAAATACAAAAAACAAAAAAATAAGTATTTGCACCCAATGGGTATGTCCTTGTATTAGTGTAGATTTACAGCTTTCATGAATTGCCAAGAATTTAGAAAAGCAGGCCAGGAAGTAGTACTCTTAAATATTTGGGAACTGCATTTTAGTGCGAGCAAATATGTATGTGTAGATTTGCTCATGTGAAAATCTGTTGAGCGTTTACAAGTTCACTTTCCCTACAACCACTTTAATTCCAACCCTGAAAGAAATTGTAATTTTCAGTAAGGGCATTAAAAGTGCAAAAGTGTAAGAAAAAAAAAAAGGAAAAAGTAAAGAAAGAAAAAGGGGCCAGGGTACAGACACCCTGACCTCTCAGTTCTGGTGGTGGAGTCCCAGAGATTTTCATCTGGATACGTGGCGGATCCGCAGATTAAGCCCCAGGTGGACCAAGACCCGAGGGGATTTTGAGTGCGGGGGAGGGCCTCCTGGCCACCCCACCAGCCCCGGGGCGAAATCGCAATTATGGTTCTGTGCGAGGGGGGCTGGGGATGATGATTTGTGGCGGGGGGACCACACGGCCCCCACACCCTGGGGATCACCACCTTCCTGGGGTGAAATTATTTATTGGCATGGGGGAAGGCCCATCAGCCTACTTCTCAACCCGAGGGGCCACCACCTCCTAGGGGCTTCAATTAGTTAAGAAGCAGAGGGCCATCCGGGACCACCCCCGGGTGCCCCGGCTTCATTAGTATTAAAGGGTGGACACATAGCCCTCCCGCTGTCCTGGGGGATCACCACCTCCCCAGAGGAAATAGAAAAAAAAAAAAAGATAGTGAAGGGGGTCGTTTTTTAGCTCTGGGGATCACCACCGCCCTGGGGTTATATCTTGTTGGAGGTTGGCCGCAGCCTCAACCCCCCCCCCCCCCCCCCCCACACCAATGGAGCCACTGAGGGCCCTGGGGACCACCACCATCCAGGGCCGGCTCCTTCTATGTCCTGGGGTGCCCATCCTTGGAAAATAGCTGTTTGCTGTGGCTGGGCTGCAACTTTGCAGCTGCAGCCACACAAACACTTAATTTTTGACAGAGGGACCTGACAAGCAGGTCCCACTGTTAAAAAACAAAAAAAAAACAAAAAATTAATCTCGGTCCCCTGCATGCAGGTATGCGTGTAGGGGATTGAGATGAAAAGGTTTGCTTCAGCAAACACAAAGCTGCTGCTTAAAGCAGCTCTTTACTTGCTGAAGCAATGGGACTGCGGGGGAGGCCTTGAGGTTTCCCCCGCAGTTCTAGATAGCCCGTCAAGGGCTTGGTAAAAATAAAAAATAAAGAAAAACAAGTAGGGACTGCCGGAGAGGCTTTGACGGCTCCCCGCAAATACCCTGCGCAGCGGTGGTTGGATTAATGTATAGTAATGAAAATAACTATACGTTAAAAAAAAAAAATTACAGGGACGATATGGAAAAGTTACTTACCTGTAAATCCTAGTTCTCTTCCAGGGGTATCCTCATCAAAGTCATAAACATTGAATATTCCCGCCCTTGTGCGGGGACCCCGGAGCATATATAAAATACACACATATAAAGTATGAAATATGCACGAAAAATATATATATAGCATTTTTAGTAGACACATTTTTCATACTAAACTCATATATACATGTGTAAAACAGCAATGCAGGCTATAATCATAAACAGGCTAAAATGCTTCATTTCTATGAATTTTTTTTATTTTTTTTTATTAATCTTGATAAAATTACAATAGAGAATAAATATCTACCCAAGCCCCAAAACTGGGCTTAGGGAAATAAGCAGTAGTAATCACTAGGGAAAAAGAGGAAAAAAAAAAAACTACATTGAAAAACAATGGAGCATTCTTAGCCAACAGGCTGCATGCAGGTTAACACAGGAGAACCATAAAAACTTTGGCACCGTGCCTTTAAGACCCTGAGCACCTCCAGTATCCCACCATGCCTCAGGGGTGAAGGAGAGGTGACAGTTGGTTCACAGTTAGGTCAGTACTTTTTTTACGGTGAATCTGTGTAGCCGATTAGAAAGATAGTCTGTCCTGCACTTCTAGTAGACGTGCGTCCGGGGAGGAGGGTGGGTTGTTTATGACTTTGATGAGGATACCCCTGGAAGAGAACTAGGATTTACAGGTAAGTAACTTATCCTTCTCTTCCAGGGGATCCTCATCAATAGTCATAAACATTGAATAGATTAGCAAGCCCATCCCTAAACTCTGCGGACTGTCCAATAGAGGTGCAGGAATAGATATGTATCATGCAAAAAATTTCTCAGAGAGGCTTGCCCCACTTGGGCGTGTGCTCTTGCATCGGAGTCCAAACAGTAATGTCTAGTAAATGTATGTACAGACTTCCATGTAGCAGCCTTACAAATTTCAGATATTGGAACATTGTTAAGGAGGGCAGCAGTAGCCGCTTTTCCTCCTGTGGAATGCGCTTTAGGTCTAGCAAGTAGTTGTTTGTTAGCCAACTGGTAAGCATTAACAATACAAGAAACTATCCATCTTGATATGGTTCGTTTAGATGCTGCCTCTCCTGTCCTCAAATGACCATAATTTACAAACAAGTGGTTGGAATGTCTAATCAATTTTGTTTTAGCCAAATAAAAGTTTAGCACTCTTTTCAGATCTAGGGAGTGCAACGCTTTCTCCGTCGGAGTTTCCGGATTGGGGAAGAAAGTTGGTAGAGAAATAGTCTGATTGATGTGGAATTCTGACACCACCTTCGGTAGGAATGATGGGTGAGTTTGCAGAACTACTCTATTGTCGTGAAAGACTTTGTACGGTTCTTTGGAGGACAAAGCCTGAATTTCACTGACCCTCCTTGCGGAAGTGATGGCTACCAAAAAAGCCGTCTTCCACGTAAGGTGTTGCAAAGAGGCTTTGTGTATAGGTTCGAAAGGAGGGCCCATAAGTTTTGACAGTACTATGTTCAGTTCCCATAGAGGGGAGGGTTTCCGAATGGGCGGAAAAACTTTTTTCAAACCTTCCAAGAAATCCTTGACTACTGGTTTCGTAAAGAAGGATTCCTGAGAAGGTGACTTACGATAGGCTGTAATGGCAGACAAATGTGCCTTAATAGAGGATACCTGCAGACCGGACTTTGCCAGATGGAGTAAGTAAGACAATATGTCGTCCTCCTGAGCCCGTATGGGATTCTGACCTTGCTGACAGCACCATATGTAGAACCTCTTCCACTTAAACGCGTAAGAACGCCGCGTGGAAGGTCGTCTGGACTCTTTCAAGATGTTCATGCACTCCTGCGAGAGCCCTAGGTGCCCATACTGCAGGAATTCAGGAGCCATGCTGTCAAGCTCAGAGAGGGTAGGTTGGGATGCAGGACCCTGCCCTCCATCCTGCTCAGAAGATCCGGTCTGCACGGCAGCCTCCTGTGAGGTTGTTCCGATAGGTCGAGGAGATCTGTGTACCAGAATTGACGGGGCCATTGCGGAGCTATGAGAATCATTCTGGTGCTGGATCTTTAAAGTTTGTTGATCACTACCGGTATGAGGGGAATCGGTGGAAAAGCGTAGAGAAATGTCCCTGACCAGTCGATCAACAGGGCATTCCCTCGAGATCCCGGACGGTAGAACCTGGATGCGAAGTCTGGGCATTTCTTGTTTACCTCGTCTGCGAAGAGATCCAATTGAGGTCGACCCCATTGAGCGAAGATGTCTTTGACGACTTCGCCATGTAGGACCCAATCGTGGGCGTCCTCTAGGTGTCTGCTCAGGAAATCTGCTTCCACGTTTTGTTGACCTGGTTGGTGAACCGCTGTAAGCGACATTCCTCTGGCCAGGAGCCAATGCCAGATTGTTTGGGACTCCGAGATAGGGGTAGGGATCTCATTCCCCCCTGTCGGTTCAAATAATACATTTTGGTTGTATTGTCCGTTTGTATTAGGAGAGATTTCCCCTGAATCGATGGAGCAAAAGACTTGAGAGCCAGATGGACCGCTCTGAGCTCCAGCAGATTGATGTGGTACTTCCTTTCGTTGTCGGACCACAGGCCCTGAGCTTGAAAGGGACCTAGATGAGCCCCCCATCCTTGAAGAGACGCATCCGTTACCAGAGTGTCGGATGGAATTACCTGGTGAAACAGAGCCCCTACTGATAGGTGAGGTTTGTGCATCCACCATTGCAATGACTGACGTGCTGCTATCGGTAACCGCACTCTGTCCTCCCAGCGACCCGTCCTTTGGTTCCAGTTGTTTTCCAACGCCTCTTGGAGGGGCCTCATATTTAGCCTGGCATTCGGGACAATGAAAATGCATGATGCCATGGAGCCCAGCAGAGATGTCACCTGACGGGCCGTAGGTGCGTCGGATCTTAACAGGTCTTGACACTTTTTCTTTATTGAGAATTGTCGTTCCTCCGAAGGATACACTCTTTGGAGCTCTGTGTTTAGTATAGCTCCCAGGTAGTGGAGGTTCTGTGTTGGAATCAAGGTGGACTTTTGGTAGTTGACTTGAAGACCTAGAGACTCGAAAACCTTGAGCACAATGTCCCGATGGGTTCTCGCCTGCTCCGGAGAGGAGGCTTTCAGTAGCCAGTCGTCTAGGTATGGGTAGATGAAGATTTTTTGTTTTCGAAGATGTGCCGCTACCACTGCCACACATTTCGAGAAGACGCGGGGGCAGATTTCAGGCCGAATGGTAGCACTTTGAACTGATAGTGCTGTGAAGCTATCTGGAAGCGCAGGAATTTCTGATGCTTGGGAACTATCGGGATGTGAAAGTATGCATCCTGCAGGTCGATGGAGCACATCCAGTCTCCCTGATGTAGCTGAGGGAAAATCTGGTGAAGAGCCAGTATCCTGAACTTTTGCTTTCTTATGTACTTGTTCAGAAGCCGTAAGTCCAGAATCGGTCTGAAAACGCCCTCTCGGCCTTTTTTCACCACCAGATAATAACGGGAGTAAACCCCCTTTACTCTGTGCGCAAGTGGAACTTTTTCTATTGCCTTCTTTCGTAAGAGGTCGAGAGCCTCTTTGCGCAATAGGCTGACGTGAGATGGATTGCATTTGGCTGGTGGCAAGTGCGGTGGAGGTTGTCTGAAAAGAAGAGAGTAGCCATTTTCGACAATGTTGAGCACCCATTTGTCTTTTGTGATAGAGTGCCACTCATGAAGAAAATCTGTGATACTTCCCCCCACCGGAGTGGTGTACAGTGTTGAGGGAAGCGAGTTCTCATTGCTTGGCCGGCGCTTTGGGTGTGGACTGTTGAGGTCTACTTGACCCTAGTTCCCTTGTGGCCTTACGAGCCTGAAAAAGAGAGCGTCCCTGCCTTTGCTGTGGCCTCTGGGACCAGTGAGGGGTTTGAACCCTCTGCTGGAAAGGGCGCCTGTCATAAGGCCTATACCTCCGCCTGAAGTCCTCCTTCCTTTCCAGGCCTACTGCCCTCATGGTGTCCACTTCAGTTTTCATGCGCGCCATTTCTTCGTCCATATGGGTACCAAACAGCGAGTTCCCTTTGAATGGAAGATTTAGGATGCACTGTTGTGCTTCCTGTTTTAAACCAGTCAATCTCAACCAGGAAGACCTTCTTGCACAGATTCCATGTGCGTACCCATGTGCAGCTAAGTCTGCCCCATCCGCCGCTGCGCTGATGACTTGGTTTGATAACAGACATCCCTCTTGAAGGATCTCTTGGAAGTCCTGTCTGTCTTCTCTAGGTAATTTTTATGTGAACCTGTTGAGTCCCACAGAGAACGGTCATATCTGCCTAGGAGTGCAGACGCGCTGGAGACCTTCATTACAGATGCCGCCGTGCCGCACATTTTTCTCCCCAGAGAGTCTAGATGTCTGCTCTCTTTGTCCGGTGGGACCGTGGAGGATGATGCCACTGAGTGAGTTTTTCAGGCTGCGGCCAATATGACTGAGTCTGGCGGCGGATCGTTCTTAGGAATAGAGGATCTTGTTCAGGCGCTTTATATTTTTTCTAAATCCTAGCAGGAGCAGATTTGAGGGTGGCTGGCGCCAAAAAAGTGTCCATGGTTGGCTGCAACAGACCAGGCACTAGCGGCAGTAGCTTTTTCGAAACTGCTCTATGCTGTAGAGTCTCAAAAATGACTGATGAGGAGGTTGATGGTTCTGGAACCTCTATATTTAACTTCTGTGCTCCCCTGAAAAGTACCTCATTAAAAGTAGTGATGTCATCCACCGTTGAAACTCTAGCTGGTGGAGAATCTGTTAAGGTGGGGGAGTATCGTCTGACTGACGACCCTGACGATGACCAAGAGGGCGATCTTCTGTGTCTTGATCGTGACCTAGATCGCCGCGCCGCTGGGAGCGTGACCTGCTGCGAGACGCTGTAACAGAGCACACAGGCCTCGTGGTCGGTTGGCGAGAAGCATAACGAGCCCGTCCTGCCCGCGCGGTCGGTGATGGTGTTCTCGGGAGAGAGGCAGTAGGAGAGTACATCCGTGAATTCTGCGAATCCGGAGAGGCCGCTGGCCTGTTAAGGCTCTCCAACCATCTTGGTGACAAATTGATGGGTGAGACATGCCCCGATGATGCCGCTCTTGAACGAGATGAACCACTCCTTATGGAGACCACTGGAGATGGCGCAGCCTTATCTGCTGGCGGAAGCCGATGCTCTACTCCCTGCAAAACAGGTAAAACCTGTGTCGACGTCGACAGCCGTAATGACGTCGAAGGGAGCGCCGTCGGTTGTTCCTGCCTCGACGTTGAGTGCCTCGACATTGAGTGCCTCGACATTGAGTGCCTCGACGTCGAACGGCGATCTCTGGACCTCAACCTGCTCGCCGTCGTGTGTCTCGACGTGGAGCGGTGGGCGGCCGACGGCGGATGTCCTCGCTCTCGCCGCTGTGGCGATTTCAACGCCGTCTCTCTTGACGTCGATGGGTGCGAGGCCTTCGGCGGCGAATGGGCGCGCCGGTGATGGCTCGACGCCGATCGGCAGGCTGCTGTCGACGGAGATATGCCCCTGCGATGGCCATGTTCTCTCGACGTCTTATCCTTCGACGTCGGGCGGGTCACCGTCGACCTATGTCGGTGAGATGGTGGCAGCGACGACGTCGACGGGGAACAAACAGGTACTTTCCTACCTGCTGACGTCGACCTAGCCATTCACTCCTGAGAGTGGCTTGTTGGCTGCCTGGGAAGCGAAGAGGATGATGTTTTCTGCCTCTCGTGAAGTCCATGAAGCCTGATCCTTTCTCTGTCCTTCAGAGTCCTCTTTGACATGTTCTTGCAGTGTTTGCAAGTGTCAGGGCAGTGACTCTGAGGCAGGCACACAATACAAAGAGTGTGTGGATCTGACTGGGCCTTCTTCTTCCCACAGGAAGGGCATTTCACAAAAAGGGAAGGCATTTTCTGTCAGGAAAAAACTGCCAAACTCAGACAATGATGTTGGATGTCGAGTAAAATAGGAAAAAACGCTGTTCTAAAGTATTTTTCTGAGAAAAACTCAGAAAAACAGCTCAATGCTCCAGGATCCTCTCAGAAGAAGCCGGAAAAAAGAACTGACCTAACTGTGAACCAACTGTCACCTCTCCTTCACCCCTGAGGCATGGTGGGATACTGGAGGTGCTCAGGGTCTTAAAGGCACGGTGCCAAAGTTTTTATGGTTCTCCTGTGTTAACCTGCATGCACCCTATTGGCTAAGAATGCTCCATTGTTTTTCAATGTAGTTTTTTTTTTTCTCTTTTTCCCTAGTGATTACTACTGCTTATTTCCCTAAGCCCAGTTTTGGGGCTTGGGTAGATATTTATTCTCTATTGTAATTTTATAAAGATTAAAAAAAAAAAAATTTTTTTAAAACTTTAGAGAAATGAAGCATTTTAGCCTGTTTATGATTATAGCCTGCATTGCTGTTTTACACATGTATATATGAGTTTAGTATGAAAAATGTGTCTACTAAAAATGCTATATTTATATTTTTCGTGCATATTTCATACTTTATATGTGTGTATTTTATATATGCTCCGGGGTCCCCGCACAAGGGCGGGAATATTCAATGTTTATGACTATTGATGAGGATCCCCTGGAAGAGAAAGTTAGGAAATGTTTTTTTTGTTTTTGTTTTTTAACACATACAAATTCATTTAAAAAAATGAATAAAATAAAGGTTACAGGGACCTTATAGTTAGGCTCACATTTTAAACGTACGAAACCACAGAAATTCACCAGTTATAGTTAAAGTTAACTCAAGGAACCACAACTCGTCCCCTAAGGTAACTATAACTTATTTCCATAGAAAAGTATGGTTAGTGCAGTAAAACAACTAAAATGATGACATATTTTCTGCGTTCTCAAATAGTTACAAAGCACTTTTAAATTACTTGCTATACTGCAGGGGTGTGGAATTAAAAACAATATGTACTTGTCCATGGGACAGGTTGCTTCTTAAATCTACTTGTCCCTTTGGTGCAATGTAGTGCAATGACAAATAATGGCAGCAATCTCATTATGTAAGAGTTCTGAAAATAGCCTCTCTGATTATGCCAGGGCTACTACTATAGTAGGGCTTGAATACTTGCAATTTCAATCCCTACTATAGCAGTTTCCTTACTTTGCCACCTTTCCGCAGATCTACATACTGGGACTGGAGGAAGTAGTAAGCAATAGTTCAAGGGCTGGAAAGCCTTTGAGTCTGCAAACCTACTAACATGCATGTTTTAAGGATATTCACCAGTTCTTCTCTAATCGTATCCATTAATAAGAAAGGTTGGAAATTTACTTCAGACAATGGCAGAAGTAGACGTTCTTCCAGTGCTGGGAAAAAAGTGGTTGGAGGTTAAGTGAACTTGTAAATGCTAAATAGATTTTCACAAGAACAAATCTACACATGTATATTTGCTCGTGCTAAAATACAGTTCACAAATATTTACTAGAGTACGTTTTCCTGGTCTATTTCTGTAAGCTTGTGTGAATTCATGAAAGTCACTAATTCAAAGACGTATACCATGGGTGGACTTTTGTGACTTTCTTTAAGAATTGGGTCCCTAATTAGGTCTGGTGTTAACAAAGACATTTTGTTTTTAATAAACTTCTATTTCTCTCTGTCAGCTGGCTTTACTGTGAGTGACTGCATTCTGTTCTTCCACAAGGTGCATATTGGCACACAAAGTAGTTTTGTTCAGTGCCAGGAACTACTGTGGCAATCAGTGGCGTAACAAAACTGGAGGGGGCCCCTGCAAAGAACATGGAGGCCCCACCACCTCCAGGCTCACTCAGGGCATGTGCTGTGGGGAATCCTGGAGGAGGCTGTAGGGCCTTTGTTACGCCACTGGTGGCAATGTGTGCTTTTTTAAACCAAAAACATTTTTCTTTGTTTTTGCCAATGGTGAGGGCCCGGCAGCTCCCACAACAATAAAGTGTTAAAAAAGTCATGACAAAACAATACACGCATTGACAAAACCGAAAGACTATCAAAAAATGTTGGATCGATTGGGCTTTGCCAGTGCTGGTTTATTTTCATGCTTCCCATAATCTTGTTGAAAATGGTTACAATGATTTTCCATTAGGGGGAATAATTTTTTGAAATACTTGCATGCACCAACACATTTTACTAAATGACGCTTCAAAGAAATATCACTTGAAATTTCATTGTAGCTAAGTGTTTTTTTTGTTCCTACTTGCATTTTTTTTAAAACATTTTATATTGAAAGCAAGTAATCATCACTCTTGCTTACAAGCTTCTGCAAACATTTGCATCTAATCAGAGAGCATTCTGGGAGCATTATACTTAGCCTCATATTGTTAAACTTTTCAAACATGTACATATTTTTTTTTTTTACTACTGGAACCACTGTCATTAATGCAGTGTGACCTTAAAACTTTTGTTTACAGCACTCACCCAAATAATGAAGGCTTTTCATTAATGAACCATGAATACAAGTTCAAACAACATTACCTTTTAGACACACATATTACCTTCACTGCAGACAGTTACTTTCTTTGTAAACTGGCAGCCAAAGGGTTTATGCTGCAGGGGGTTGGGCCTAGGTGTCCCAAGGACAAAATAAACATGAAGACTTATTGCCCTTGACCCCAAGCAATATGTCCCGGACGTTGGCCGATAGGAATTGCACATCCCTGTATATTGTTTTTTTTTTCTCCAGTTGTTCACTTGATTATATGTTACACCTAGGGGAGAAACGGTGGGGTTACAGCCAGAGCTGCAGACTATGCAACTGGGGAACCAGGTTCAGCGTGAGCTCGACATTCTGTGGTAAAGCTAAAAAGGAATCTGTCCCTATGTAATGCAACTGCAACCCAATCCCTTCAGGTCAAGTCTGCACTACATAACACCACCAAAAAAGGAAAAAAAAGTGTTTTACACACTTCTGTCATTGGGCTATATTTGGGTGATGTATGGGCTACATTGGGGCTCTTTTTCTGGTGGCCATCTTGGGAGACTTATTTGTTATGAAGTTCCCTAATTTCCTTATTTACTGCAGTATCCTCCACTGAAAATGCTTTCAGTTTTCCACTTTGATTCCTTCAAGATGGTGGTCAGAAGTGCACACTTTTGACATAAATTCAGAATATTAACACTCTAGTTGCTCATTTGAACACTGTAGTAAACTGCCGATCAGTCTGCTGCTGCTGGTGTTGAAAGTGAATGTTTGTCTACATGTCAGAATGTTTTAATTAAATAGAAGAGGAAGATATTTGAGAACTCAGTTAAAAAGTTCCCTAATTTTTCATTCCACAGCACTGACCATAATTTCTAAAACCAAACCCCTATTCTGTTCCTTTCTAAATTAAATGTTTTAACAGTTTGCTTCAATAAAGATGGCTTTTTTCATAAGTAAGACTGTTAGCACTCTAGTTGTTGTTTAGAGCACTCTGGGAGGCTCCAGTAGTACATAAGGGAATCAACTGACAGGCTGCTCCTGTTCGAAGCAAATGTTTAACTGAAAATGTGACTTAATTCTCATATGGCTGAGAAAGATAGTGTGAATTTACAGAAAATATGCTGTTATTTTAGCTTCTGGAGCACCTTCTATAACCTCTAGGAGCACATCATGAGAAAACAGTTTTCACTTAAGCTTGATTTATGAAATTCCAGCAGAAGGCTTTTTCCGGGGGTAAAATCACCTTAGCAACAAATTATTTATATTGTAATTAAAATCTGTTATACCCCTTTATACATTCTCCGTTTTGTTACCCTCAAAACCTGCCATTTACTACAATGCATTTCAATGGTTGCTATCATGTATATTGGTCCCAAGACGGCTTCCAGCACTTTCTGGTTGAAGTGCTGACAGCCAATCAGATCTCACCAGGAGATCTGTGCTTAAGCTCCGCCCAGATATCGATATTTCCTTTAATATCTCAAAAACTACTTAATTTACACCAAATCACAAAAAACACGCTTTCTGGACCAAGAGCGAGCTTTTCCCCAAATTGGATGTAATTCCATCCAATTGTTCAGACTTTAGTCTTGTTCAAAATCATTAAGGGAATTAACATAGGAAATGCATTTTTTTTTTTTTTTTTTTTTACACAATAGGACACTTTTTTTGGAAAATGTTGTGAAGATTCGTCTAACGGCGCCAAAGTTATAGGCAACTAAAAAACACTTTTCCTATGGAAACTAGGTCCTAACTAACTACCTACTGGCATCCGCCGGTACGTAATACACACATACACAGTTAGTCACAGGCCAGGATAGGTCACTGTTGACTTTTGTCAGCAAATATCCTTTCTCCGTAGCATGTGGTGGGTATAGCTATTGAATTTTCTCCTGACACACTGATAAATTCTTAATTTTCGACGGAAACCTGTAGTGACCTATGGCAAAAGTGGGTTCTGAATGAGCTTTCCAAGTAAATAAACAAGGAGGCAGGTCTCTTAAACTGCTGAAACTAGTACTTCACTGATCCTAAGCCTCAAGGTAGAACCAAACTATAAGCTTTTCAGGAAATGCCTAAAACATAAGAACTTTATCATTCAATTAAACACCATACTTACAGGACAGACAGTGAAGAATTCTGGATAGGGACCCTGACATCACTAATTAGACTACTCCCCCTTTCTGTTTTTTCGATATCACTCTGAGATATCCAAAGGGAGATAAAGAGGTTTATCAAAATTCTACACAGATGATGTAGTTTATAGTTAAGAGTTTACCTGAATGACTATCATATGCTAGCCTTGCATATTTGTTTCTATTGCTCCCTTATTAGGGCTCCAGGTTGTGCTAGAAACATGGCAAAACGTAGCAAAAGCTATGCAGGAATAACAGCAAAACCTTAAATCTAAGTAGGCAACAATGCATATCCTCACCAGAAGACCAATAAACATGCACAATATAATACATCACTCATACTCTAGAGATCGTTTCCATGAGTTCACTTGAAAGGCTAGGTGTTGGCCTTTTAGATCAAGATTATTAGTTGTACTGTGCTGTCCTGAAGAGACCCGCGGATTGGGTACTTTATGGGTCGAAACGTCAACATTATTATGGGTATTTCCTATCGACATTGTTCTGTGTACAGATATATGCAGAACTGATCGGTTATATAATGTGGACACCCTATGTAAGAAGAATGTGTATATATGCAAAACTGTTTTGTACACAACACCTTTCTGCAACATGCACTGGCTATATTGATTGGACTACTTTATCATAGTGTTGTAATGATTACATACCACACTGGTCAGACAGATATTTTGGGCCCTTCTGTCTCATTCACTGATATACTATAATAATAATACCTACAGTGGAATTAGTGTCATGGGCATGATAGATATGGAATTAAGTGTTTCACAATGGGACTGTTGTGTTTGTATTTGCTTCAGCAGTAGGCATATTTCTTTAAAAAACTAGAGTAAGACCACCTTCTTCCGTACAAACAGCAACGTCCTCATCTTCAAAAATATAGTACAGGCCAGTGCTGCAAGTAATCACACCACTGAAATGTTCTCAAGCAACGACCACATTAGAACATAAGACAACAGAATTAACAACATGTACTGTGGTGAAAACCTCTGGGCAAGAGATAAGTGTGCAATGAATGTTATGGCACACATGCTCTTTTTAATAGGCTGGCATGAACATGCTGAACTGATCAGACTGATGGTAGACCTCAGTGAGAGACATGAGGAGACAGTGAGGACATTTGCTGCATTATTATGGAATTACCACTTTGCTTTTTGCTGTAAAACCTTCATATATCAACAAAAAAAGAATAAGTTACTTAATTTAGCCAATTCTGCAGCATAAGTTGGTCCTTTATTTTGCATAATTCAAGCTGCTCTGATGCTACTTCTTCTGAATGTGTGCACAACAGGAATTCTGCACTAGGGAACCTTGTCTCTTGGATGCACTGGTCAGCAACACTTGTTCTCGGCTAGTTGGAAAGCGTTTAAAATGTACACACAATGTGTTTCACTTGCAGATCTTTGGCGCAGAGTCATAGTTACAATTGCAATTCAATGAAGGGCAAATACTATACAGCCAAACCAACACAACAGTCCCGAAACCACCTTTTTTTCCCCCCATAAACAACTGAAAAACTTACCATCCTCGAAAGGGGTTCCCTCTGGCCTGCAAAAACAAAAACACACGAGATGTCAATTTTGTTAGGTTTGGTACAAGTATACACAGATTCAAGAGTGACAAAGTTCTGTTGAACAGAACAAAACCAGAATTTGCCAGACCACACACAGAGCCAATAATATGCTCATTCTTGCTTATTACCCAGGTATGAAGGTTCAGTGGGGAGCCGTTGCTCCATTCATGCTACTGTTAGTTTCTCTTTTTTTGCCAAGACAGTTCCTTCTTTGACAAACACGGTCCTAACGTTCTCAAGACACCATTGCAGCATAAGCAATATAATATCTTTTAAGTCTTCAATTTAAAAACAATGCCTTCGTTTTGCAGATTAGGCATGAGGACTGAGCATGAAGTAAACCATGGAAGCCCCTTACATATACAAAGGTGGCCTCATGCCCGACAGATTCTTGCGGGTCAACAATTCTTCATGTTAAATCTGCCCTCTGGACAAGAAGATCCACTCCCTTTGCACAAACCGTTTAGCTGACACTTTACAGTGCCACAGTATGGTTGGGGAAAGATTGTCTACTGCTGCTAAAGCAAGACACGTACCCCAGTGTACATGAGTTCAAAGCTTTACTGTTAGGACACGCACTTAGGAAACACATTGAACTGTTAATTCAGTTTGCTTTACGGACAGTAGTTCAAAGGTAAAAAATAAAAACATTTCCACATGGTTGCAAAATATACACTTTGTGGATGGTTATAATGATCCCACGATGCTTATATGCAAATACATACAGAAGAATTGAAGCAATATTGGCGATTCCATGCATTCAAAATAAAAGTTATCAAAAAATGTTGCTGCTTGGAACCATAAAGATGCTACTAGAGTATATGAAATTTTAAAGATAACAAATATGCATGTCCACATTAAAAAATATATATTATGGAGGGGTATAAAACGCACTTTGGGCAACATGTTTAAAAATAAATGAGGGCCCCATTCTTAAAGAAAATCACAAAAGTAAACATGCAGATATATGACCTTGCAGGAGTGCAGTTTTACAAATGCCAAGAATGCACAAGTGTTAATAGAAGTAGGTCTACAAAGTACTAGTCGAAAACACCTGTGAATTACATTTTTGCATAATCAAATATACAAACATATTTGTTTAAATGAAAATCTGATGAGTTAGTGCAAATTTACTTGTTAAAAACCTTTTTCCTGTTCAGCCCCACACCCCACACCGACTAAGAGAACCTCCTTTCCCTACACCCCACCTCGCTTGTGGTGGATGACGAAGTAGAGTTCCTTCCTATCCTGGAAAAAGTTATCCACCTGCCCTTCTCAAGAATAAATTAATAACCTATTTCAGGGTAGGAAGGGATCTGAAAAGGAGGTGGTGAATACCCCTTCATCATGTATGCGAGTGTGCACAAACTCCTAGGGCATTCCAAACTACAGGAGGGTGATCATCAAGCAGGGATTCATCCATCAGACATCAGGAAGTATTTCTGAGAGAGGGAGCGGTGCTCCTGGCAACGGACTAGTGCTCCCCAGCTCACCAAGGACCTGGATGTCTTTCTGCCCCCGGGAGCATATTGGAGGACCTTAATGCAAATCTGCCTCCCTGGGATTTGGAAAGGGGAAAGTGGAAAATCAGAAAGCCCACCAGACACTAGAGTTATTGATTTATGAATACCAGAAGTGACGACGGCCCACCAAAACATCGGACTGACCCCAAATATCAAAATGACCACAGCAGTCTCCCCTTCTGCAGGACAGATAGGAGGCCTTGGATGGGATGGTTTGGGCTGATGCACCTGTTCTTGGGTGGGAGCATGGTGCAATGCCTGGGTGAGCCACCCCACACCCATTTTACCTTTCTATCTCCCGGAGCAGATTTGGGGTAAACACCCTCCAATCCACCCTCAGGGAGGAGAAAGCAGAAATACTAACACACCTGTTCTGAGGTGGGAGCATGACACAAAGCCTGTGTGAGTGTGGGGCAGCTTAGTTACTGGCTCTGGGTATCATGTTTTTGGGGAACCTACACACTCTATAGACTGCCTTGACCAAAAAAGTCGGACATAACAGTAAACTGTTTTTGCAAATCTGCCACTGTGACAAGTTACAGATGAAAATGTTGTCATATATGGCCATTTTTAGTATTCATGCTCATTTTTTTATTTCAATAGTTAGTTTCTTTGGAAAAACCTGGAGGTGGAAAGACAAATGACCTTTTGCTAAATTCCAAATGTTGTCTACTTTTAAAAAATGTATAGCTTTCTGTCATCACCCATGGGGTTTGCACACGTTTCCACAACAAACTGCAAGTAGTTTGAAACCAAGGAAAGGTGGACTGCAAAAAGTGTGGTAAAAATCTAAATACAACTGTGCTTTTTTCTGAAATCTGCGAAGATTGTGATCCAAGCACTGAAAAACTTTAGTTTATGTTAGTTTTATAAAAAGAAAAGTATGTGCTTTCTTGTGCTGCACTTTCTCCATTTCTCACAAAAAAATGTGTGTTTTGGTTGCCTTCTCGGTCCCCTCGAGGGGGAAATGGACAGGGGTACCTTTAAAATCCCCAGGATGCTGGGAAAAATTTGGCGGGGATACCGTCAGTGGGAAAAAAAAGGTATGAAAGTTGGGAATAAAAACAAGTTACTAAGGCATAAGTGCACATTAACCCAAATACCAAAAAGGGATTAGAATTCTGGGAGGAAAAAAGCCTAGCATCTAAAGGGTTAAAGGAATGCTTAGAAGTAGTATCCGGAACTTTCCTATAATCTGAATGCTGGCAGAATCAAAGTGCTGCCATATTTAGAGTCCTAACTTAATCAGACAGCTGGCTAGCCTGAGTATATACCATTCATTAACAGTCTCTGCATAGGTACTTAACACAAACAGAGAACACTTACATGTTCCGAGTCTGGTATGATCAGAAAGGTGATATAATCAGTGCATCACTAGAATCCAACCCCTGTTGTAATATAAACCCTACACACAGGAGTGAGAGTTAAAGTTGTTACCCTCATGCTTCTTCCCTACTTACAAGACCACAACACATAAGGTGAAGTTAGACTGGACAACACTGTTTTTTAGATATACTTCTGTGTAGGCTACGATCCCTCTTGGAAAGATAAAAGAGCCCTCAACCACAATGTGTGGCATGCTTCATTTTTGGGCCAGTTTCTAGGCACATCAATAGTGTGTCAGGAAAGGCTTCTACCAATAAATTGGGAGTTTTTGATACTGTATTCAGCATCTAAATTGTTTCTTTTGTAGGGAAATTTGAGTACAACTGTCTAGGGAACCCAAGTATGTTTTTATTCACGGTTGTTCTGGCAATATTAGAAACTTCCAAGAAGGTGGACAGAGTTATTACTCAATCAACATGTTTCTCTCTATTGACACTGCCTCTATAGGTCTCCAGGCCTTTGAAGGTGCTCATTTCTTGTCCTGCCTCACAAATGCTTCTATAATTTATAACCTCACTGCATGGCACTAAATGAGACAAGTACATTTGTAAACCATGTTACCCCTTGGTACGCATAGGTTTACAAAAAAACAAATTTACACAGCTGAATATAGAACTAGGATATCACATTCAGCTTAGAAAAACCTTGATTACTCTTTTTAAATTAACATAGTTGTATGGAATTCAACTTATTAGACAGGTATTTGCCATTAGTTGGACATTCACATTTGTTTTACTATTGAACTTGATCTGATACCACAAACAGCTGATTTTAAATTGATGTTTAATGTTTACTACAGAAGCGTGGTACTTTAAGATAAATGCTAATATACTAAAAAATGTGTAGCTGTGCATGAAAACTCCATTGGTAGATAACAGAACAATCCAGGTTTTCAGGTGAACAGTATCAGACCATGAAGAGTGTTAGGTAAGCCATAAAGCAGCCTTTAAGATTAGGAGGCAGTCTTAGGTCACGACGAACATCCCTGCCTTTAGACAGGCTCTGGACTAACATTATGCTCCTTCTCCTGTTCATAGTTCCAATGCTACTGTGAACTCTATTTCTTATGCCAGGTCTAGTCTTAGTTCAAATGTTGATTAGTCTTGTGCAATTCTCTTTTTGGGGATGACAAAACTGGTTAGCACTCTCTACCCAAGCAACATTACAAGAAAATAGTCAATGAGAATAGAAGTGCTTTGTTACATAGTTATATCTTTTACAAATGTGTGAGAAAATACGACTGTACAAAAAAGGAGCAACAGAGCAAATTAAATTTGTGGAAGTAATGTCACAAGAGAAGACACATCCATTAGTGAAAGGTAGCGCATAACAGTGCAAGTGTGTGATGGGTCAAGAAACTGAAAGAACAGGGGTGCAGGCAAACAAAGTAGAAGCCAAGCATTGTGTAAAGAACCAAACAGACGGTGGAAGAAAACAGTAAGTACAAAACATAAATAGATCCAAGGGGTCAGGATAATACTATCCAATGTGTAAAGTGTAATGAAAAGATTTAGACCACGGCAGAGGTTTACATTTTTGGTGCACAGTAAGTTACTATCTTGTATTTAAGAGAAGTTTAGCTCCAAGACAGCTGCTCAAATGGAAATAGAACATACCAAAACATGGTGATCTATTGTTGCTATCTGATCTGAGGGAATATTATAAGAAATAATATTTTCTTGGAAATGGCATTCCAGCAACAGAGTACGCTATATGGATTAGAAATATATCCTCAAGTTAAGTAAATGTGAAGTTAAGAAAACAAAATCTATACTACTCCATATCATACATTTACAATGCAATGTAGGGGCGTCGAATCTAATAAAATATCTACTTTTCCTTGGGACAGGTTGCTCCATAAGTCTACCTGTCCTGTAACAAAATTCACTTGTCCTTTTGGTGCCATGTAATGCAGTGAAATTATGGCAGCAATTCTATTACATAAGGGCTCTGATAAAGGCCTTTCTGATAATGTAAGTGCTCATGCCATAGTAGGGTTAGAATACTAACAAATCTCTTATTTTGCCACCTTTCCACAGGTGGACCTACTGGGGCTGTGAGTAGCAATAAGCAATAGTTCCAGGGTTGGAATGCCCTTTTGAGTCTGTGCAAACCTACAAACTTTCATGTTTTAGGGGTTTTCACCAGCTCTTCTGTGATCTTTTTTCCATGCTGAAAAAGCTTGGAGATGTATTCCTGATGGTTATGAAAAGAGTAATTGGAGGGAAAGTGAACTTGTAAATGCTCAACAGATTTTTTGTATGAGCAAACCTACACATACATATTTGCTCAAACTAAAATGCAATTCACAAATATTTTCTAGGACTAACATTTCCTGGTCTACTTCTGTTAATTCTTAGTAATTAATGGAAGTTGTAAATCTGCACTAATGCAAGGACATATACCATGGGTACACCGTTTTAACTTCCTTCTTCACTATGAGTGATAGCATTCTGCTCTTTCCCAAGGAGCACATCGACACACAAAGTACTTTTGTTCAATGCCAGGAACTACTGTGGCAGTGTGTGCTTTTTGAGAACAAAAATATGCTTTTTGCCAGTGTTTATTATAATAGCAAGGGCCTGGCAGTTCTCACAACAATAATGTTTTACAAAAACCATGTCAGAATAAGACACACTTTGAAAAAACCAAAAGACTGACAACCAATGTCAAACCCACTGGCTTTGCCAACGCTTGTTTATTTTCATGTTTCCCATAAGCTTGTTGAAACTGGTTACACTGATTTGTCTATTATGGATATATATATATTATTTTTTTGGAAGCACTAGCATGCATCCACACATTTTACTAAATTATGCTTCAAAGAAAGGGTACCTAAAATTTACCAGTAGTTTAGCAAAACTTTTTTTCTATAGTTGCATTTTTGCAAATTAATGGTTTGGTTTTAAATGCAAACAATCCTCAATCTTGTTTTCAAGCTTCAGCAAATATTTGCATGTAATCAGAGAGCATTCCTGGAGCATTATATGTTGTCTCATACTGTTAAACTTTGCAAACATGTGTATAAATTTTTATACTGGAAGTACTATCAGTAGTGCAGTCCAGAGCTTACATTTCCTTAGCCCACCCACCCCAATGAAACATAAATACAAGCTCGAACAGCACTGACAAACAGACAACTGGTACCTTAACTGTAGACAGTGTCCTGCCTTGATCCATATAATACAGTACTGTAAACTGCCTGCACAAACAGCCTACTTAATTCAAGGACAAAATAAATATGAAAACTTGTTGTCCTTCTCCCCAAACAATATGTACTGAGCTATAGGAATTCTACACCCTGGACGATGGTAGTTGATACTGTGGATTCAATACATGTTGGCCAACACTACTGACCTCAATATCATGACATACAATCATATTAACTGCCCACTGTTAGAATAACACAAACTCACCTTCCCTTTATTCTTTGAAACTGGCCTGCAGGTTAACACAGCAGACACAAATATTAGACTAAAGTGTACATCGTGGTTCTAAATGAAGAGGTCTAGTGTTACTTAGCTGAAGGTTAAGCTAATTTTACACTGTTACTTCAAAACCATTTTAATTAAATTGAAGTTCAGTGTACTCTATTAAGAAGGCACACTGTCGTTGTAGTAAAAGTTTAAAATGTGTATTACATTTAATTGTATTATTTAAATGCATATTTCCTAAAGTTTCTGCAGCTACGAATTCCCCATATGAGCCACATTTTACACTGGCTTTAAGAACAGATAGCAACGGGCTTGGTCCTTTATACACCAGAAGAAAATCATCTGGTGTTGGAACAGGAATGTCTCCTACAATATAAATTCTCGCATTCTGAGAGCCCATTGCATGTGTATGTGAACTTATTTTTTTGCCCTGGCATCACTAGTGTCGGGGCAGAGGCCTACGACTGTCTCCGCGGCCTGAACCAGTCCTGTGAACTGGAGCGACGTATCCAGCATGCCCTCATGCAGGACTAGCGACTCTGTCCTGGGTATAAAACAAAGAGCAGTGGTGGCACCATACCATTATTTTTTACAATGATACTGCGGGACTGAGAGCAAGGCCTCCAGGTCCCGGTTGTGTAAAGTTTTCATGTTACATGTATGCCCATAACTGTTTGTGCTGGTATCCTATGCATATGTTTATTGAATGTGCACTGTATATATTGCACGTGTGCAGTAGTAATGCTTCATGTATGAAATAGCACAAGTATAGAGGGCAGTTGGAACAGTTTAGGAACCAAAGCTGGAAGTTGAGGAAAGCTTCCCCAGAAGGTGAAAGAGTAGTGCCTGCATTCCTATGGCTGGAGGACAGGGATCCAGACACATAAGTGAGCAGGATAAATACAGGGCTACCATTATAAAATTCCATGAGGACTTTTGTCAGCAAATGGCTTCTGATTAGTTCTTTGTAAGCACTGCCCTTTGGTTGACAGTACAGCTAAAGAGTGGGCCAGCAGTTTCTGTTGTGTTAGGTGAGGAAGTTTGTAGGTCAGGTCTGCACCTTTGTTTACACCTGATTACTGCTCACAATGGCTGATGGCCATCGAGTGCAAAAACACTTGATTGTGCTTGTGTTGTGGACGCTACAGTCTGGAGACATCCCCTGTGCTAATTACTGTGAGAAGCAACACTTAACACAAAGGCTGTCTGGAGAACAGCCTGAAAATTACACCGGAAAGGAGAAGAAACCCAAACCGGTTCCGTATTAGACAGTTGATTCATGTGTAGAAGTACTGTATAAAAGTGGGACTGGAGCCATATCACTGTGTTCCAGTTCCAAGTCATTAAACCCAAAGGAAAGGAAAGTTCTGTAGAGTACTCGAAGAGCTGCTGTGTGATCGGGGTTGGTGTCTGCCTGACAGAAAGACTTCCAGAACTGAGAGGACATCACTTCGAAGCTGCATTTTCTGCTGGAAGAGGTAAGGGTCTACAAAAATACCCAGGAGCTTGCCAAGAGAGGGAGGACCCTGCCCAATCCTGCAGGAGAGGCTGTACAGAAGGAAATGCACAACCAGTCTCCAGGACTGTGGGACAGCCAGAAGAATTGGACTACTGAGAGCAAGCTAGGAGCAACCCATGCTCTAGAAGGTCCCCCCAAGTCTCTCAAACACAGTTCCTTAAAGGAACTGTTTTACCCATGTTTTTACCTCATTTGTAAGTCAGTCTTTCTTTACCTCATTTGTAAGTCAGTCTTTCCAAAAAGCAGGTATGGTTTGTTCACTGCACCCTGTTTTTGATCCACAGCCAGATATCACATCCAAAGTTCAAAATATGAATGCAGGAGATGGTTGTATCTCCTGGGTACCAAGAATTTTGGTGTTGCAGGGACCCTTCTTGGTTTTCCACGAGATCTCACATGTTAAAAGTATAGTCTTGAGCATGTTTGTGGTATTTCTGTGTGGTTGATGTCCTCGAATTTTGAAAAATGACCATGTAGTTTTAATGTTGCACCCTGGTCAGGGGGAGTTTGAGGGGGGTCACAGGGCAGACTGACTACTATGCTCCAGCTGTAGTAGTTGAGGTCATTTGACAGTGGTGGCCTGGGATAAATACAACGCCCCCACTCTAGACTCTGTTTCGAGTGGAAGCAATTACAGACTACTCAGTGAGTTAGTCTTGAGGGGCACAACCTCAGAACTCAACAGGCACAGTACCTTCAATGTACACTATAGTACTTATCCTTAAGCAAAGAAAAGTACTTTTAACCACAAAGCAGTAATCAGTACTACACCAAAGTTTCACAGACCGATTAGAACCACTACTTAATTTTAGAACAAACTTTTGCGACCAACCTAGCTTTAATAGATATGAGGTGGGCAGTGTTTTTAATGTAACTAACATGTGGAGCTGCAGGGGAACGACTACCTGTCTCAATTCCCTGACCTGTCATCTGCTGCCTGTTGGGGTTGAGGCCAAGACGTTGCTGGTGCTATATAGCACACTGTTCTACCCTGCTGCGTGGGATGCAAGGAGTGGCAGGGGGACTACCTGTCCACAGTTTCCCGACGTGTCTGCTGCTACATGTTGGGGTTGAGGCCAAGACGCTAATGGTGCTGTATAGCGCATTGTTCTACCCTGCTGTGCGGGATGCGAGCAGTGGCAGGAGGACTACCTGCCCCACAATTCCCTAGCGTGGCTGGTGATATAAAGTGCATTGTTCTACCCCACTGTGTGGGACACGTGCTGGCCAAGCCTGGGTAAAAGGGTGGGTCCATCCTGCATCAGGAAAAGGCAGTGCCACCCCACCCTCCTTGGCTCTGGGGAGGGCCACATTTGGTTCTTTCTGGTCTTGCTTCGCTAGTTACCATTTATTACAAGGTACACTTACATTTATTTATTTGCTGCTTTTGCCATCCTCCTGCACATTTTTTTTTTCATCTTGGCCTTGGACAGAGGCTCGCCCTTTTAGACTTGGCCACAGAATTGGAATATATTCAGCTAGTGGTAAATTGATTTATTTTACTTTGAGGATCTGTGGATAAGTTATTTTAATTGTTTTGTCGCTTGACTGTAGATTTTAATGGGCCTGGATATTTTTTTTTACTTGAGGCAGGGGATAGATAGCTTGTGTGTCAGATAGCTTTGATAATATTTGTCTTGTGCTTGACTTGAGCGTTAACTGTCTGTAGGTGGCCAAGTTTGTTTTAACTTGTACATGGTTCTGTCACTGATTAGGTTTTACATCTTAATTCTTCACGCTGAGTTTTATTAAACATGGAAAAGGGAAACCATCCCTCTACTTTGGCCAAGATGAAATCTCTGGCTACTATACACTCTTCAGTGATGAATTATATAACTAGGTCCATGGGAGGGATTGAAAAAGAAATTGAGTGTTGGAGAGATTGATTACATGTAATGAAGGGATGGTGGTCTTTCTAACTCATCTTTCCCAAACCAATGACCTCAGTGAATCTCCCACGCTTCTTGTGGGTGATGTGGTAGAAGGGGTGGGGTGTAGGAGGTTGAATAGGGCAAATGGCTGTGTTCAGGTATTTCAGCCTCTTACCCATTCTGTCCCGGAATCCCAACCACCTCTAAAGTGATTAAAGACTCTAAGGGCCCGTACTAAAACTACAGATGGTATTTTCTTGACAGGACCCTTTACAAGCAACAGGTCTAAGGGTATGATTATGAGTACGACAGTCCACAGGACCGTCGTACAGCGCTGTGGCGGTCCGACCACCGCATCCCTGACGGTCCAACTACCAGATTACTATCCCGGCAGTTGGACCACCAGGAGACTGCTGCCAGGATCAGAGATCCCGACGGGTTGGCACCACCGTGCTGATCACAACATGCCTTTTCATGGCAGGGACTCTACCATGAAAAGGCTGGCGGAAAGGCAGAGTTGGGGCCACAGAGGGGCCCCTGGACTGCCCAAAACCATGCTATGGCGAGGAGTGTGCATTCCAAGTGTGCTGTGTGCAGCTGCATTGGCCTCTGCTCTCCCTAAGAGCAGAGGCCAATGCCATCCACTGTTTCCGCCAGTCAGCCCGGCTGAAACATGTAAAACGTTGAGGAGGCCACTGGCTGAACAGCCACCTCCCCACCACTTTACTGGAGTTTGGGCGGTTAGACCACCCAAGTCATAATGAGGCCATTAGTCCTCACCTAAACCAGCTACTACTAATTCTAGAGTTGCTTCCACCAAGGCTTCTCAATATGATTTCAAATCCTTGTGCGCTATGGGTAAAGCACTGCAATCCATGGTGAGGACTTCAGTGGACTCTTATTAGTAAAATAAAACATGTGGAAAGCCTTACATCTAACTGTTCAGATTTATTGAACTCGAAATCAGTTCCAACTGTCAGTCGCTCTTGGCCTAATGTCAGAGTGGATATCCCACAGGGTGATCCCGCACCATACAATCATCATTTGGTTACACCTTTAGCATCTTTGATTCCTGCATAACCATTGTTTCGCCCATAAATCGTAATTTGGGTGAACATTCCAATTCATGTACACAACCTTTCCCAAATGGCATGAAGGTACATCACAAGAATTAAAATACAACTAAATTGTTACCTTCTAATATACAGACTTGTAACATGTTAAACGCAGAACAGATGGGCAAGAAATCTGATGTCTTAGTGCTACTGCCCCAAATCAACGACCTATGTGGTGATCTTAGCCAACGCTCCAACTTTGCCAGCACCAGAATCTGAATCAGAGACTCACTGAGAAACAAAGCCCTGAACTGGGTGGGTACAAAAACAGGCCTAGCAGAGGCTGTTTTTGATGACATAAAAATGGTTCAAACTGTAAAATTGGTTCGGAGATATTGCAAAGTGTTACTGGGAGACTGTGCAGTTTTATCTTTTAAATCACCCCACTTAGTTGACACCATTGTGCTAAGCACCAGCTCTCTAGCTGTGACTTAACATCAAATATCAGTATTAATACCAGCCTATATCCATCAACCAACGAATCCGGCCAGCAGTTTCTTTGCCGGTTAGACTTTCATCTTTATATGCCCCTGAACTCCAATTTGCAGTCCCTACCCATAACCGTTTTGTCAGATTAACGACCTTAGATGGGGTAGACTGACTTATTGTAGAACCCGGTTTGGTTTTAGTACCTGAATGGGATAACATTTCCACTTTTATTGGGTCTTCATTTGATACATTGTCCAATCTTGACTATTGTCTCTGTCAAGCCCCTCTGCCTCCCCTTCCTTTATCAACAAGAAGGATTGTACCTCTGCAGTCCTAGGTGCTGTGATAATTCCTCCACAAAAGTATTTTTTGGGTTTTGTTTTGGAATGTGGTAGGCCTATATGGTAAGGCTAATATCCCTGAATGGCTGGACTATGGGACTAGTTTATAGGTCCTATGTTTACAAGAGACTTGGGGGGGTGAGCCTGTACACATTAATGACTACAGAACCTGTCATGTAACCCCGTGCATTGCTTTGGCTTAAACTAAGAGGAAACAATGCCAAAGAATGCAGCACTCTTAGTCTGAGTAATGGATTAATAAAGGCACTTCCCAGATATCAAATAAAAGGCACACAAATAAGCATATAACTCAAATGAAGTAAAACGTGTGTATACTCAAATGAAGTAAAACATGTGTATATACAAGAATAATCATAGCACTTAAGCATCACAGACAGAAATGTGCCATGCAGCTAATGTGTGTGTGTGTGTGTATATATATATATATATATATATATGGTTTAAAATGCATCACCATAGAGGGTAGGTTCATCATCCTTGCCAGCCAGACTGGGGAACCCGGTATCAGCCAAAGCTGGAGATGCCCAAATTGGGAGCAAAAAGATCCTAGACAGCGCATCCGCTCCACAGATGAGTTCCGGTCTTGGTGCCAAGTCTCTCCGTCTTTTATACCTTAAAACAAGCTCAAGGGAGAGATTTCTAGAAAACCCCTCCCCGTTATGAAATTAAACACTGTCTGTACTTCGTCTGCGTCAAAAACATGCAAGAGAGTTGGGCAGACTTCCCATGCTTATTTCTGAGGCAGAACCATTCATTCCTCTAATAAAAACATTCTCAGCCTTGTGCACTTGAATCTAGTCCGCATCCACCAGGATATGTTCCAGCACAGTATGAGAATAGAAAAACAAGTTCTGTGTGGAGAACAAGTTTTGTATAAAAGAACATCTGCGCTGCCCTGCAACCGTAGCAGGGCACAAAATTAAATCACACACACCATGGAGTCGATGGCCAAACATGGAGTTGGTGGTTAAATACTCATAGCATTACACTGCATTACCTACAAAATCTGGCAGAGCCAAAGGTGGATTATGTATGTACATTTCTAACTATTTTTCCCTTTCTAGCATAACGATGCTGCTACAACCGTTATGTTATCAAATTATTGCCATTGTAGTTTTATCCTTGTGCTATATGGTGATAGTTAATTTTTACAACAACATATTGGTGGGTGAACTAGTGAATGACCGTCCTTAGGCAGCTCAACCAAGATCTTGAGTCCATTAGTAAGGGCGGTAGGAAGGAATTAATTAACCAAGGGGATGGTGATTTTAACATTCACCAGTGTTCTTTATCATTAAAAAGATCTGTGCTTTGACTGTGACTGACACTTAAGACTATGATTTGTCTCACTTCATATACAATGATTATGGTGACAAACAAAGTATTGTTTAAACCCAATCTGGCTTGTTGTAATGAACTCTGTACTCCCTATGTTCCGTTCAAATGTACTTTCAGTTGCAGAGGTGAGAACACTGTTATTGATCATGTTTTTTTCTAACATATGCTAATATGGCATCACGTGTAGCATCTCCTTGAGTGATCATTACCCACAGAGTGTACTCTTAATTTTAAACATCTGAGTAAGCAAACAGACTCCTGTCCCATGCGTTGTTGATAAAATTGAGATTGCCACACAAAATGGTTTCACTCTGCATTGGTCACAGATTGATCCAAATGATTTACTGGATGGGCTAATTTGTAAACATAAAGAAGCTTTTGAGATATGACTGGATGATACAGCTAACCCTTAAAACATCCTGAAGGCCTTTAAGCCCATTACAAATGAGATTAAGGAAGGGTTTGATTGCCACAGGGAATAATCAAATTATTGAGAGACAAGGGTGGTTTGATTTTCTTTGCTCAGAGGCTCACAGATGGCTTATGGATACTCTTCATAAACACCAAGATGCACCCACGAATTTGAGGCCTGCAGACTTGAATATTGATTAGCTGTGAAGGGGAGGAAAAAAGATATAAAGGATGAAGCTTGGGAGTCCCTTCACGAAGCTAGCCTCAGCAAGGATAGGACAGCTTTCTGGCGCGTATTAAACTTACCCTTTTTGAGGGAAGATATCAACCCATGGCTGCAAGCTGCAATCACTGAAAATGAGTGGGTTATCCGTTTTGCTAAAGTGTATTCAAATTAGAGTAAGGATCCGCCATGGTTAATATCGCTTGATTTAGAAATTAGTGCTGCTTACCCCCAATGTAGTACAGATAGGCTTTTATTCTCCATTGAGGAAGTTAATAGGGCTCTTATGGCCAGCAAAGAAGGGAAAGCAATGGGCCTGGCAACCTTTTCAAAGCAAACATTCCACTCTGGGTCCCTATATTGACCCTGGTATTGAGAGTGTGCGATCTCAGGTTTTCATAATACACGGTCAGAGTCACTTTTTATAGTTCCCATTTATTGCAGGTATGACAGCTCGTAACCAGCTTATTGCCCAGTCTCATTACTTGATTCACTGATGAAAGTTGTTGGCTGCATTATTTGGTATAGGCTAGATGACAGGCCTAAAGTAACAATTCTTTCCGACCTTTAATACTATTTTCGATGTGGTCTGGGGACGATAGAATAGGGACTAAATCTTAACCTTCTAAGTGGGCAGTATACTCTAATTAAGCAAGAGCATATTTTTTGTATCTTTTGTAGATCTGTTCAGCGCATTTGATTGTGTTGTGCTTGATGAGCTGTGGAACATCTTGACAGATCTCGATGTGGACCCACCCATTATACAGTTCCTTAGGGAATTGTACTCGGGGAGTAGGGTCAGAGTACGGTATGGCATCAAGGGAGAATGCACATATTACTTAAGCATAGAGAGGGGGCTCAGACAGGGATGCGTTCTTGCACCCTTTTAATAGTCTGGGAAAAGTGGTAACAGAAATGTTTTAGTGATCTTCCTCAGATTTGTCACTGTCTGATTCCCAGCACTTCTCTCTGCAGAGGACAGCGTACCCATAGTCTGTACCCCCATGGGTCTCCAACGACTACTTACCAACTTTGTCAGATACATACAGGAATTAGGCCTTTTGGTTAATTTCGGCAAAACTTTCATATTAAAATGTGGAAGGAGATCTCTGATTTGCTGCAATATAACGATTGGAGGCATACAGATCACTTTTACTTCTTATTTTTCCTACTTATTTGATAAGGACGGCACATGGCAACAGGCTATTATTCCGAGGAAATTACACTTTGCGAAAAACACTGCGGCACTGACTAACTTTGTGACAAAGTTTGACATAAAGCCCCCTAGTTAGATGTTAACGATATATAAAACAAACAAAGTGTTGACAGCCCTTTACGGAACTGGAGTCTGGGGATATAGAAATACCCAAATTCTACAGATGGTAGAAAATTCCTTTTTTTTAAAAAACTTTTATCTGTACCCAACAGCGGTTTGTCTTTTGTCTGCCATTCTGAACTGGGGGCTACTTTCTTATCAGATGTGGCTAGAGCTCAGCCTATCCTTCTCGGGCATAAGATCTGGTCCTCTGAGTATACCAGGCTTAATCATGTGGTCATCCAGGATTGTCTTAAGCCTCCTTCTGCTCTTTGTATTTCTTGGCTGAACTATATTTAAAAAATTTGCACAGACCTGGGATTCCCTGAATATTTTGAACAACCTGAAACACTGGAGTACACTATCAGAACGGAAATTAAAGGAGGTTGCATCACACGGTTAAAGGACTTAAGACTCTCCACAGGATTGTTGAAACCAAGCTTCTTGAAAAACCAAATGAGGTTGGTTACTTATGATATGCAACCATACCATAAATTTGTGCACAATGCTCGACATAAGATTGTTTTAACTCATTTTAGATTGGATATGTTCCATCGCCTGACGAGTTTTCCAACTACAATTGACTGGTCTACAACATTAGCAAAATGTCCTTATGATCACCTGTCATACCAAACCGCAATGCACATTGGGTTTTTTCTATAAATTCTATACAGCTGTGAGGAAGAATTTAATTTCACCTATGCTGAGAGGGCAAAACGTTGTGCAATGCAGTCTTGCATACTTGTTTTTGCAGTCTCCTTACACGTTTGTAGTATTGTGGCAAAGTATCTATGGGTGGTGATAAGTTGGAGCAAATCTATAGACATTGATAATGAGTCAGATAAGGTTAGAAGACCTTTGTGCTATTTGTACTTGTTGCTTTTGATGTGGTTTTATCAAATTTGTTCTTAATGCTTTTTTTTAACGATTTTATGTATTGTGATTGTATGCTTTTATGGTTTTTAATAAAAAAAAAAAAAAAAAAAAAAAAAAAAAAAAATCGAATAAACTTTACTTGGACTTGACTTAATGTAACTAAAGCATTGTGAGATAGCGCACTCATTTAAAGGTAGCACATTTTCCATTGAAATTGCTACTAAAAGATGCAGTCCCGATCAGGCCCAACGGTAGTTGCATGCTTGGCTGTATGAAAGTTGTCGAACCACAGATGCAGCCCAGGTAGGGCCACACAGGCAGATGCTTCTTTTACTAAGCCACACAGGCAGATGCTCCCTAATGGGGTCAAACAGGCAGATGCTTCTTCTATTAAGCCACACAGCCGTGGAAAAGCTGACGGAATGGGCAGTGCAGGGGCCCCCATGCACAGCCCCGTCGCACATTTCACTGCCTGAATTACAGGCACTGAAATGCGGGACGAGTGCTGCTCCACCCACTGCACCGCCGCATTTGCGCCGCCTAGATTCCGAGCTGGCGTCAATGTTAAGACAGTCTTCACTGCAGGGTCGGTGGGCGGAAACAAGGTTTCCGCCTACCAGCCCTGCGGTGAACTTGGAATAGGGCTGGCGGTGACCCGGTGGCATTAGCGGCCAGGTAGCGGGTTGAGTTTGGCGGAACTCAGAATGACCACGTAAATCTTCAATCATTTCCGTTTATAGACTAACACGCCTTTTTTTTGTTTTTAAACTTCATCATAGGTCTTCTGCCATTGGTGTTACAACCGCAAAAGCTCACATTTGGCCTCAACTTATTCTTGTATATACCATGTGGCAGGATTAGCTCTTTTAGCTACATGGCTACTAATCTTGGAGCATGCATGTATGTTACTAACAACTTGTAACCCAGTGCTGGGTGCTTTTTTGGCACTCTCTACCGTAGGGTCAGGTCGAGAGTTTAAGTGGTGTTACTATAGATTCAACATTGACTTCTATATTTACGCACTGCACTGACATCTATTGGTGTAGTATTTTTCGGTACCCAATCAGTAGATCAAAGGTAATTAAATAAGGATCAAACCAAACATGGGGAAAATGGTGGTGTTTCTGACTTTGCAATTTATCAACTATATTGCTTCTAAAATGTGACCCTTAAAATGAGTTAGGGATTGAATAATTTCAGTCTTATCGAGAGAGTTTAAATTATTGCACTCTTTGGCTCTCACCTTGGAAACATAGACAGAGTAAATCAAGCCTTGAGTACTATCAACTGTGAATGGTTAGTTAGCAATGAGCAAATTAGATCATAAAACTTGTTGGGGAAGTCGAGCACATAACTTGATGGACAAAAAGCAAGTCTGCCATAATTATTTATTATTACTTCAGGAGGAAAACTATCCTACAGGCCGATATACTTTGCTTGCTGAGTGCTTGTCGGCAGTCTTCCACACCATGCGGTTTTATGTTCAAATCTCAAAAGGGCGTGAGGTCGATAACGTGAGCCCCACAGAGTAGAGCTGGGTTTATAATACCATTATTGTAACTCTTTCAGACTTCCATTAACTAATCCTATAGAAGAACTCAGTTATTATTAAAAATGCAAGTACGTGTTTCTCGAGAAACAACGGCCAACATCTTTACCTTGAACTTCACCATGCAGAACCCAGTTTTAATGTATGTGATTGATGGCAGGATGAAAAACAATCACCCCCAGATTTCAGTTTCAAAAGTATGATTAGGCAAAAACAAAATAAAACAAAAAACTGAAAAAGACAACTTTAAACAGTGCCACCATTTGCTTGACACGTGTACAAGTTGAAGCATGTTTAATTAGCAATTTCAGAAAAGGGGTACATAAGATGCTATTTCAACAATTAACTAGATTTCCTGCATTCTACGTGTGAACAACTTAAAAAGGTTGTTTGTTTTTTTTGTTTTGTTTTTTTAACAGTAGGCTGGGGGACTGCAATTCTAAGTCAGGACCGGAGGCTCTGATTATGCTTCTCTTTCCATGCCTTAATAAAACTCAGCAGCCAATAGGAAAGACTTTTTGTAAGAAACTACAAATCCCATGAACCCACCATATCGTATGAACGACCATAGAGGCCAGCCATATAAAACCTTTGTAACCAAACGTCTCTTCCTCTTTCTTTGCTGCTCTGCAGCCAGTTAAGTCATTTTGCCTTAGCGTGTTATGGTGTTTTTTATGTTCTTGCATAAATGTTTTTAGCGTTGCTATGTATGTTACGTGCTGCCTTTGTACTACTTAGTACTTTATTTGAATTTATAATACACTCGGTAGAGGCTTGCCGCCCACGTCTTTCGTGGAGCGGGAGCTTTGCTGTTGGGAGCTGGGGCGGCGTGACTTGGGTCGCACAGTCCTACTTTTATTTCTATTGAGGGCTTCACACGCACGAGCATCTTTTCCTCTGCGTTGAGGGCTTGCCGACTCGCGCATCTTTAATGAACTACGTGTCCAGACACCAGCGTGCTCCAGGCCTCTGCCTTCCCTTGAGAGCACTTGCAATTCGGGCCTCTTCTCTCCTCAGCCCTTGGCTCCGTCTGAACGCCCTGGCAGACATTGTTGGGGTTGTAAAATTTGTTATAGGAATTAGCCTAGAGCTTACCCCAGGGGCTCCCTCCACATCTGACCAATTTTACACCTGCACTGGGGTTATATTTGTAATCTCCCCCCTTTAAGCCCCCCCCCCCCTGTTCTTCAACAGTGGTGATTTGTTTTTACTCTGTGGCAGCTTGTGCAACCCTTACCAATCATGTATGACGAGTATCAAGAAGGGGATAGATGATTGAAGGATCTACAACTCTTACCTTCTAAGGACATTCACTCTGAAGCCTTCGAGAAACTAGCGGCTTCTTTGGCTACTGAACACCCTTATAGTATGCCTCCAGCTCCACGCGCAGATAGGTTAACTGATGACTCTGATGCCGATTCATCTCGAAGTTCGTTCAAGGGCGACCCCCAACCTCTGTGCAAGTGGAGGCAACCCATCATACCTCTGCCACTAAACAAGATTATCCATCCCAGATCTACTGCTTGAATTCCTCCCCCTGAAGTAACTATGTGAAGGATCACATTAGACAAGCGTTTGATAAGGAGGTGCACGAACACTTACGCTCGGAATGCCCCAGACCGGATCTCCCTGACAAGGTAACTGAGACCACTGAAGTAGATCCATTTATGGTAACTTACCTGAAGAAGTACACAAAAGACCCTAAGAAGGGAACCGACAGGGCTTGGAAATCCTGTCAAGATAAACTCTTAGACTTGTCAGGCCCTTTGGCAAAGATCTTGGAACTAACTTACCAAGCAAAAGAATCCAATACTCCCGTGGACACGGAAACCCTTATTGACTGGTCACAGCGGTCGATTTGCATGTTGGGTAATACCAACCGGCACTATTTCAAATGAATGGTGCTGTTCTATTCTGATGAAACTGGACACTAAGTAAGCAGATCTTGCATCTTCTGAAGCGAGCCCTGCAGCTCAAGGCCTCTTATTCAGAACCCCTTTCTTGAAGGAACTATCAAAGCTCAGGGTTCAATCAAGAGAGCCCTTCGTCCTCTTTTTTTCCCCTGGGCCGGACACTTCAGGGGGCGACCGTTCGGCCACCGATATCAGAATCCCACTGGAGACAGCTTCCAAGGCCACAGGGGTAGAGATGGCTATCAAGATCAAACCTCCACCTTCTACCCTTCAAGACGGTCCTTCAGAGGCCACTTTCGTAGAGGAAGGTTCAGGGGTGCAGCCGACGCCATCCAGGACTCCTCTCCTGCAGGTGAGAATTATTCCTTGGGAAGAGGTCTCTTTAGGGGGTTGCACTAAATTTTTCTACCGAAATTGGCAACAACTCTCAAACGATCCTTGGGTATTGGAATCCATTCTGGGATTCAAAATAGAATTTTTTCAAACCCCACGGTCAAATACTCCCCCTCCCCCCCCCCCAACGCAATGTATTTTCCCCTCTCAGATTGGACATTCATTCAAAAAGAAATTCTTGTTCTTCTATCAAAGAATGCGATAGAAGAAACAGACATACATCCCCGAGGGTTTGTGAGCCCCATCTTCCTGGTAGACAAAAAAAGGAGGCGGCTCAAAATTGAATTCCTTCAAATCGAGAACCAATCAGTGGATTCTTTACCAACGTTTCAAAATGGAGAGGATCCACTTACTCCGGGACATCCTTCGGATAGGAGACTGGATGGTTCGTTTGGATCTGAAGGACGCATACCTGTCTATTCCTATTTTTCCTCCTCACAGGTGCTTCCTCCAATTTCGTTGGGAGGGAAGGATTTACAAATTCAAGGTTCTTCCCTTCGGTCTGTCGTCAGCTCCGTGGTGCTTCACAAAGCTGATGAGACCGGTGGTGAAATGTCTGAGAGCCAGAGGTGTTTGTCTGATCATTTATCTGGACAACATAATTATGTCCCAGTCTCCTCAAACAGTAATGCTCCACCTGGAATGGGCGATCTCTCTCCTTTAGGAGTTGGGTTTTGTTATCAATGTCCAAAAATCCATCCTGGTCCCTTCACAATCTATAGAATTCCTAGTTTTTTGGTGGACTCCCCTTCCGCTCAATTGATTCTTCCCCAAGTGAAGGTGAAGAACATCAAGAGAGAATTGAGACTAGCATTGTCCAAGATGACTGTATCCTTGGGATCCCTGGCTCATCTGGTGGGACTGCTAGCTTCTTCTATTCAGGCGATTGTTCCGGGCCCCCTGCACTACAGGTCTCTCCAACATCTGAAGATTATGCATTTGAACAAGGGCTTGTCTTATTCTCAGTCAGTTCCACAGAGGAAGTGAGAATCGAGATATCTTGGTGGTTAACTCACATGGAACGGCAGGGCCATTTTCCCCTGTTCCCCAGACCTAGTCATAGAGGCGGATGCCAGTCTATGGGGTTGGGGCGCTCGTTGCGGCCAACTTTCCACTGGGGTCATTGGTCTCAGGAGGAGCCGTCGATGCATATCAATTGCATGGAACTCTTAGCGGGTTCCTTTGCTATTCGCAGCTTCACAGCGGGCAGAGTGAAATGTTGCATTCTGCTCAGGCTGGACAATGTTTCAGCGGTTCGGTATGTGAATAAATTAGGAGGAACCCGTTCACATTTACTGACGGAGATTGCCAACGATTTTTGGCATTATTGTCTCCAGAACTACATTTCGGTAACAGTAGAGTACCTTCTGGGTCAACGAAATGTGATAGCGAACTGGCACTCCCATCATTTGAGGTATGCCAGCGATTGGATATTGCATCCTCGAGTTTTCATAACTGTCATGCGGAAATGGGGGTCCTTCCACAATAGACCTTTTCGCTTCACGTCTGAACACTCAACTTCCGACATACTTCAGCTGGCGTCCGAATCCAGGAGCGACAGACGCTTTCCTCCAGGATTGGACTCCATTCCTCTCCTATGAATTCCCTCCTTTTGTAATGATCCCCAGGGTATTAGCACATCTTCAGAGACAGGAGGTGGAAATGGTGTTGATTGCCCCATATTGGAGAGCCCAACCTTGGTTTTCCATCATTATGTAGCTGACCTGCGCTCCTCCCAGCCTCTTGCCCTGGTGTTGGAATCTCCTTCTGGTTCCAGGGAGATCTCAGCATCCTTTGATCCTATCAGGTCAAGTGTCTCTACTAGCTTGGCGTCTTTCAGGCAAAACTGGAGCCTCCTAGGCCTTTCGAGCGAAGCTCAGGAGTTTAATCAATCCTGGGCCCCTAACACACAAACGCTATGCGTCAGCTTGGAGACGCTGGTGTAGTTGGTGTTCTTCACAGGGTTCAGATCCCTTTAATACCGATTGCACCTTGATCTTGAATTTCCTAGCTTCCTTGGCCGCCTCAGGGATGGCTTATAACTCTTAACAATTTTCGCTCAGCCATTTCAGCCGGACATGTGTTCATTTAGGGTAGACCGGTTGGTCAATTACCCGTTTGTAAATTGATTCGAGGTATTAGGATGTTAAAACCCCCTTTACCCAAATACTCGGAGCTTTGGGACGTTAACATTGTTCTACAGTTTTTGGATTCCTGGCCCTCCAATAAATATCTCTCCAGGAAACAGTTGTCTGCTAAACTGACCATCTTATCTTGTAAACGAGTGTCTGACGTTAAAGCTCTAGATTTGGCAGGGAGAAGATTTTCTCCTGAAGGTGTTTCATTTGTCATATCCAGAAGAACTAAGTGCAATACCAGGTTAGTATCCTATCCAGCATATCCTGATAATAACAAGCTCTGCATAGCACAATGCTTGAAGGATTATGAGATGAGTACGGCCGAATTTAGATCGGATATGTCGGGTCAATTGCTTATTTCACTTCAGAAACCATTTCGACCAGTTGCTTCTGCAACTCTAGCCAGATGGGTGAAATGGATTTTGTCAGAAGCAGGCATTGACATATCCAAATTTGGCTCACATTATGTGAGGGGTGCTATGGTATCAAAGTCCTTTGCCCTGGGTTCTCGGTAAGAGAAAATTTTGAGCGCGGCTGATTGGTCTTCTGATTCCACGTTTAAAAGGTTTTATTATAAACCTATTTTGGATGTGTCATCAATAGTAATGGCAAGACTTTAAATCAGCATAATCAGAGCCTCCGGTCCTGACATAGCATGAAACATTTTCTAGCTATCGCGTCTAGAATTTTCTGTTCTATTAAGGACACGGAGGGAAGGATTATTCCTCCCATTGTTTGAAATTTCATCATGGAGTCTTTCAGGATTTCTTGTACATATGTATTTTGCATACTGTTTCCTGTGATTTTTATTATTTCTTTCCCACCCGGATATTAACATTGTATTATTTGCATTAAAAAAAAATGAAAAATTGTTGTGATTTAACTTTATTTATACACAAGACAGTGTTTATAGCTATATTTTATTTCTTCCTGATTTAGGTCAAGAGGACAAGTGATTGCCTTTCATCACTTGGATACCTCCTTGGGACTCCTCTTCCACTTCGTTTGGATGTTTCTTCGTCCTGGTTCAGAGGTTTATTTTTGTGTGACACTTTCGGCATCAGTGAATTAACTGTGTCTATGTGCAAAGAAAAAGGAAGAGACGTTTGGTCACGAAGGTTTTATAGGGCTGGTCTCTATGGTCGGTAATATGTTAAGGTGGGTTCATGGGATTTGTAGTTTCTTACAAAAAGTCTTTCCTATTGGCTGCTGAGTTTTATTAAAGCATGGAATGAGAAGCATAACCCTCGCCTCCGTGTCCTTAATAGAATTGAAAATTCTAGACGCGATAGCTAGAAAGGTTTTCAATCCCCATTCATGTCTCTCCAAAATGGCTGAGCGAGCCAAAGAACAGAGATGTCTCAAGTAGAAGAGAAATTAATACAAAGAAGTTAAAGCGGGGGAGAGCACAGTGTGCAATTATACATATGAAAAACTCTCATCAAACACAAGTAATACATTGTTGAGAATTTGGTTATTACAGTTATAAGCCACTGAGTTCAGGTTTAACTGCAAGTGCTGCAAGCTTTGTAGCACCAGCATAGAAATATTTTACATCTGACTTACATTTGTGACTAAATGGCAAATATGATTATAACCAGTATTCTAGTAACATGAGAACCGCTCAAATAGAGGCAATTAATTAATGTGTTAACCATCCGGAGTTGAAAATGTGTGGAAGAAATCTTAAGACTCTAATTAACACCTTTGATGGCCTAAATCAAGTTTGCACCTTGGCCCCACTACCTTTACGTTTATATATCTTAAATCTCCCTAACGTATTACACCAAAGCATGGGCAATGCTCCTAACACCAGCTAACTCTGAAATACCATATATGGAGTATACTGATGATCTTATCATCCGTTCTACTTCCCAGATCGGTCTACAACGAAAATTGGCCAGAGCCCCTCCTTTCAATACTGACACTAATTTGCACAATAAAATTAACAAATCTAAGGAGATGTCAATTGTATGCCAAAAAACAAAACTTAGGGTTTTGTAAAAATGTTACATATCAGGTGCTATAATAGATCACAACTTAAGCTGGAGCCCTCAAATAAAAGACCTGAAGAGTCTTTAAAGCCAGCAGAGCAAACCAAAGAGTTGTAGAAGAATATGGCGGGGACGAGATTTGTTCAACCTCAACAGCAACTAAAACAAAAATAGTTGTTGCTCTTAACTATGGTTCAATGTGTGGAATCTCTAATACAATAGGAAAGTCAATACAATATTTTTGAATTGCATCAGAAAGTTACTTAACCCCAGGATCTCAACACCGCAAAGTCATACAAGTACGGAGCTAGACCTCACGTCTTTACGTGCTCCTGCAACCACAAACCAAATCAACTATTTCATTGACTGTCATCAGGCAGATGACTTGATTTTAAAATCATATATTAAAAAAAGAAAAAAAGACTTACTAAATCAACAAGCTCAGTGAAGTACAGTTAACAGAGGGTTACATTATGGAACTTTAGTCAAGCACAATCTTCAAGCTTTGGATGAATTACATAAGATGACTAAGGTAGCATGGATGTTAAAGCAATAACCTGCTGTTTATCAGACACTGAAACTGCAAACAAGTAAAAGAACAGATACATCATGGGTTCTTGTACTATGCAACGACAACCATAACTAGATTCTAAAATAAATTCGCAGGTGAATAAATCTTTATTACGTTTTCAATATTTCTAAATAACTTTTAGACAATTTGAAGGCTCCCTCTCAGAGTCGGTAACCTATGTCAAATCTGTAACTCAGGTCAGGAAAATCTGGAACATTTTCTGTCAGTGTCCAGAACTTCTTGATCAGTGGAGGAAATATATGAAACCAATTATTAAATCTAAATGAATAAAAAGCAAGGGTGTGGAATTCCTATAGCCCAACGCCCAAGACATATTGTTTGGAGTCAAACGCAACAAGTTTTCATATTTATTTTGTCCTTGGGACAAGGAGGACCAACCATCTGCAGCAGAAACCCTTTGGCTGCCAGTTTAAAGGGAAGGGAACTGTCTGCAGTTGGGATGATTATTTTTGTCTATATGTTAACAGTGTTCAAAACTTGTATTTATGGCTCATTAATTAGGGTGATTGCTCTAAATATATGTTGTAAGGTCACACTGCACTACTGAAACCGATTCCAGATTTTTTTTTAAAAGGTACACAGGTTTGAAAAATTTAACAATACAAGGCTACATATAATGATCCCAGAATGCTGTCTGATTAAATGCAAATGTGTGCAGAACTCTGATGATTCTTTGCTTTCAAAATAAAATGCAAAAAAAAGGAAAAAAAATGTTTTGCAAAATTACTGTGAAAGTGTATGTATTATTTCTTTGAAGCATCATTTAGTAACATGTTCCCATGAATGCTAGTATTTCCAAAACAAATTCATAGTGGAAAATCAGAGTAACCATTTTCAACCAAATTATGGTAAACATAAAATTAAAACAAGCACTGGCAAAGCCAACCAATCCGACATTGGCTGTCAGTCTTTTGTCAATGTGTATCATGTTTTGACATGGCTTTTCTAACACGTTATGTTTGTGGGAGCTGCCAGGCCCTGATCATTGTAACAGACATTGGCAAATAGCAAAAACAAACATTTTTTTAGTCTCGAAAAGCATGCACTGCCACAGGAGTTCCCTGCACTGAACAAAACTTTGTGTCAATATGTTCCTTGTGGAAGAGCAGAATGCTATCACTCACAGTAAAGCCAGCTGATAGAGACATTGAATTTTAATAAAAATAAAATGTCTTGGTTAACGCCAAACCTCATTGGGGGCCTAGTTCTTAAAGAAAGTAACTGGTAGTCACTGCGAGTTCTGTGCTTTCATTTTTTGTTTGAAACAGAGCCAGCAACTCCCATACATAATATACACACACACATATACATATATATATAAATAATATTTTTAATACATTTATAATTGGAAGCACTGGAGACTTCGACGCTTAACATGTTAGTTAAAAGCTCCGAAGGTGGAGTCATTATAGTCCAAGAGTTGGGTGGAGACACTCAAGTCCAAAAACAGACGACAGAGACACTTAAGTCTAAGCACAGATAATAGAGGTACCTACGTCAAAGCACGGGTGGGGGATTGGGGGAGGTGGGGCAGGGCAGAGTATGATTAAAACACCTCTTAAGTCCAAGTACCAGTAGGAACTGAAGTCCAGCTGGGGGAGAGAGTCCCTTAAGATCAAGCACAGTGGAAAGATATATATAATTGCAGCAGAAAGAAGAGTAGCAGTAGGATCAGGGAAGATAAATAAGAGGATGGCATACATTATGGGATAAGGAATAGAGTAACAAGAGTAGCATAAACATTGTAGGGGGGACCGATCGAAATACAGCAGATGGCATATGTACAGCCGAGGTAGGGGCAGAAAAGCACAGAAGGACAATCAGATAGGGGACACGGAGAGAGTCAGTAAATTAAACATTAATAACAGAGGTAGAGATCAGAAAATGACAGCAGGTAAACGGGGTCACTGAAGCCCATCAGAAGTGGTACGAGGCTAGGGCTGCCACCTTTGTAAATAAAGTATCTGTCATACTGATGTGCATGACATAAGTTGCAGTACTTCACTCACTGGCAGCTGGTGAAGTCTGTAACAACGGGGGTGTACAATTGAACGGGGTGACTGATTGAACAAGTGAAGCACGCGTGCCCGAACGCCCAAAGTGGGTGAATAGGTCAGGGTCATCCCTAGGGGGATAGGCAAGCACAGAAAAGAGAAAGAAAATATGGGGGCCAATGAAGTAGCAAGCGCTGAAGAAAACAAGACACTCACCCGAAGATAACAGCATTCCACACCATGATATTGTTTTCGGACGGGGCTCCACTCACTCCCGCGGGGGGATCCTCCTGCAGCCTGTGGGGAAAGAGAAAGTAGATATTACACCACACAGCCATTCCCAGACTAGCTTGCGTCAGAATCGTCCTCTGACTGAGCAGAACGACCTGTTCCTGCGCAAACAGCGTTTGGCTCCCAATTTAGCGTCGGCGAGCGTACGTCGTCGCCACGCTATCAGCGTAGGAGTATGATAAGAATAGAGACGAGAATACCCGAGACCGGTGCCGGTCGAGTTCGGTCCTGGATTGCCCCAGCACCTTTAAAAGTGGCCTCTTAAAGACCGGTAGGGATCATTCCTTTACCTCTTGAAGTCTCGCATGAGCCGCCGTCTGGCCGGGGTTGACATGGGGCCCCTGCTCTATTTGCGGCTTCCGGTGGTAGCTGCTGTTTGGGGACGAGGGGAAGGCGTGAAAGCAGGAACAAGGGCTTAAAATGAAAACATAAAAATAAATAATAACCGGCGGCTTGCAGGGCACCCTGTCCGCGCTCTGCCCAAGCTGGCAGCAGACCCTCCTACGTCACACCAAAAAACCGTGACACGGCAGCCAGTTCCGCCGAGCGCAACAGCACTGGAGGCACAGAGCGTACCACTGTGGAGGGAGGGGTGTTTAATGAAATCGTCCAGGCCAGCGGATCTGGCCTTCATTAGAGGGATTTCACTGTGATACCAGAAGCGATTAACATTTGTATTCCTGAACTATTATGTTCTTTCTGTAATGACTTTCAGCTTAGTTGGTACATACTGTTTTTTTTTCCCGGCCTCCCTCCCTTTCACAGCAACGTCCTGGACCGGGCGACCAGGAAGCCCCGCCTACGGCTGCCTGATTGACACTCAGGTGAGTAGCGTCACTTCACTGTGAGAAGGACAGGAGGTTGTTGCTGCCTGAGCTGACCTGGTGCTGAAACAAGTCTGACCGCCAGTTAACATCGGTGCTAGCAATTTAAGGGGCTTATTTCCAAGCCCCTTGCGCCGCCGGTGCGTCACTTTTTCCCATATAAAAAAAATGACGCACCGACGGAGGAAGGGGCTTGTAATTAAGCCCCTATGTTGCCCAAACAAGCGCTAGCCACTGCCCAAATCCAAACAACAAAATTAGTACCGGTTGAGGTTGATCATAAATATCACGCAAACCACTGCCTGATACTACAGGTGGACCCCATCTGATAACAATAGAGCTAGCAACCAAATAGCTATATTTAGGCTGACCAGATTTTTGAAATCCCATAAACAACTGTCCATAAACATCGAAATAGGACTCCCTGCCATTCTGCAGCCTCAAAATCACTCGCTCAATTGACCTCACTTGTACCCAGCCAAGGCACTATGTGGGATGAAAAAACTGCGTGAGGGTGGTCTATGTAGTTATGGGTGAGGCTTAAACATGTAAACAAAATTTCTCTGATTCCTATAGTGTGCCACCGACCCCCATTATTTTGGTTTCTTCCTGAGGTTTCTGATATTGCATATATATATATATATATATATATATATACACATATATATATATAGAGAGAGAGATATGTTGCCATGTATATAATATCTACATGGCAGCATTTTAGAGCAGGCAACTGGGAGGTTTCAGAAAAAAAATAGTGGGAAGAATGTATTTTCCCCACTGACATATTGAAGGAAAAGCAATGTGGCTTAATCATGTCTAGTGGTATGTATGGCGACAACCAGCATTTCATTTTTGGCAGTTTAATGACAAAGCGCAAATAAAAACAGAGTTGAAAACTCTGCTTTTGCTTCTGCTGTGTGTGATAGGAGGCCTATTTTTGCATGGTTAGCCCCCACTTTTTGCCTGATGTTGATGTGTCCTAGGAGTTTGGTGCCCAGGGCTCTTGCTAACCAGGTTCCCAGGGCAAGAGCTCTTTCTTCAAATCTGTTCTGATGCTTGGCACAATTGGATACACTCTTACATATCACTGTAAGTCCCTAGTAAATGGGTACCCCAGGGCCCACAGCATGGGGTATTAAGGGTAGTACCCTGAGGGCAGCAGCAGCACCGATTGTGCCACCCTCCAGGGCCCTGCACCCAGATGCACCCAGCACAGCCATTGCAGGCTGAGTGTACTGGGGCAAACCTGAAAAGGCAAACTTGACATGGCACACTCCCTGTGTGCCCTGTCTACCCTACACTGCATATGTTATGGGTAAGTCACCCTTCTGGTAGGCCTTACAGCCCTAAGGCAGGGTGCACCATACTATATATGAGGGCATAATATGCTCCCAATATGTCCTTGCCAAACCTGGGACATACTGAGTGCACAGAGCAGCCATTTTAAGTACATGTATTGGATACTGGTCAAACACGAGATCCCCACTTACATGATGGCCACTCTGCACCCTGGATTGTTTGGTATCAATTGACTCAGAATGATAAATCCAAACTGGGAGCAGTATTGGATTTATCCCTAACTGTGCCCAGGGGTCATCTTAGAGGTGCCCCCTGCAAAAGCTAACCTAACTGTCATAGTTGCTGACTGGTTCCACCCAGCTTGTCACCTCCAGACAGCCAATATACAAACCTGGGGGAGAGCCCCGGCTCTCTGGTTTGTAAAACAATGCCCTTCCTGGGTGGATGAGCTAACACCTCCTCCCTCAGGAATGTTCACTCTCCTGGTGGTGAGCTTCAAAGGGCTACCACCCTTAAAACTCGAGCCCCCAGGCCTGCTGCTAGCAGCAGATGGCTTCCCCCTTTGCCGAACCCCACTTTTGGGGGGAGTAAAGGCAGGAAACCACAGAAAGGGTAGGAGGAGGGGTCTTAACGAGCATGCACCACCCCTAGGGGTTTGGAGGCAAAGTGGACCCTCCATTTCATTTTCCTCCATGTTGGATGGCAAGAACATATCCAATGAGGTTTAGGGAAGTGACCCTTCCCACAGAAAGTGGTCACTTTAGTGGATGTAACCACCCAACAGTAAGTGTCCCATTGGACACTGCCAGGTTTCCCCTAAAACACCCACTAAATTCAGTATTTAGTGGGCTTCCCTAGACCAAGAAACCAGATTCATTAGGAAGAAAAGAAGACAGCACCAAAGAACCCGACAAGATGAGAACAAAGCACCTGCTGCACCAGAAGAGGCTCTCAGACCCCTGCTTGCTGCACCAGAGTCCCGACAATCGCCGCTGCAGAAGAGCCGACCACTGGACTGACCTCAAAAGTTCCAGAGGACCTCCAGGCTTCACAAATAGCCTGAGATCTCCCTCCTGAAAGGAGGCACCACTCCAGAACCAAAGAAACCTACAAGGAACCAGCAAACCGGTGAGGGTCACTTCACCGACCAGCCGATATCTCTGCAACCGGAAGTCTCAGCCAGACCCGATGACACACCAACAACAGCCCGGACGAGACCTACAAGTGTGCCATTGGTGGCACAGCGCCCTCCTGTGACCGAGTTTTGCCAATACCCCAGGTACTGGTCAGTGCACATCGGACACCACTAAAACAGCCCACCCAGAGCTGCAACTGGACCAGGAGGAAGCCCCAGTCGAGGGACTTCAGAGACACCCTGGACCTCCAACCAGAGCACCCTCCTCATCCATCAAGGCCCCCGGAAGAAGACTGACCTCCAGCTCCAAGGGCTCCATTGCGCTCAACATCCAAGACCTGCAGCTTTCCCTGCATCTGGCCACCCTGAGCCCTCCACTGCATAACTTGCTGGGTGCCCCGGGTCCCTAACCCCTTGCAACCTCAACAGCCTAAGGGGTCCCAAAGGCACCACCTTTAAACCAGAAAACCAGCTCCTTTTCCAGGTGGCCCCTCCAAGTTGTCCTGTGTCTGTGTCAAGAGTCTTTCCAGCACTGCTCCCCCCCCAGAATCTGGAGCCGTCCAAGACTCTCCAGCTGGCACAGTGTGCCCACCAACCCCATTGGCCATCCTGCAAAAAAAGAGACTGGTAACTCACCTGTGTGATTTTATATCCATTTTTCTAGATGGCCTTCCATTGATTTCTATGTTGCGTAATTACGTACAGAAAGACTAACTTCATTAAAACTTTGAAAAATCATAACTCAAAAAGTACTTAACGTATCTTAAAGATCTTAGTCTTAAAAATTATATAAAAGTCTTAAGTATTTTTATAAATTCTGGTCTCAAGATATTCATTGAGTGTGTGGTGCATGATTGGATTTGTGAGTACAACAAATGCTTAACACATCTCCTGGATTAGCCTAACTGCTCAACCAGCTACTTTAAAAATTAGAGCATTAGGTGGTCTCATTTTTACCTCTGAAAACCAACGTGTGGTTGCCTGGACCCCCTGGACAGTGTTCCTAGTTTTGCATACTACATAGATGGCCAGCCTCTTACACTGTGTAAAACTGCCAAAAATAAAATGTTGACGTCTGTCACATGCTCTAATCTCCCCCTCCAAAAATAAAGGGGAAAGCGTTGACCTTTGATGTCAGGTCATTTTTGGAGGGGAGACTGGAGTGTGCATGACAAACATTTTATTTTCGTGTCAGAAAACTCTGAGTCGGATTTCTGCATTCAGGAATCAGGAGGAGGGAGATCAGCCTTGAAATCGGTAGTCTCAGCTGAATCGGGAGGGTTAACATGACATTCAGATATATACCTACATGCATATGTATTTATATACATATACATATTTATATACATACATATATATATATACATATGGATATATATATATACATATACATAATTATAAATACACACATATATATACATATATATATATATATATATATATATAATAAAACTGAAGAAAAAAAAACAAAGGTTACTGGGACGTTATAGTTAGGTTCCAATTTTACACATTCACAACCATAGAAATTCAGTAGTGATGTAGCAGGAATTTTAGTACTGTCCTTCATGTCACAGTAATCATTTATACATGAGTTATGTCTTACAATAATCTTACAGCAGTAGAAAGAACTTTGGGAATGTCATGTGAAATGTTGTTATGTCACTGCACAAGCTGGTTATAACACTTGTGTAAAGATTCTGGAGGGCTGTGACAGTTGGGGAGAGAACTGCTGCTTATAGAGTTAATGGAATTCAGCTCTTCAAAATAAAACCGACAAAAACACATGGTGAAGGCTTTCTTTATTGACCTTAACAACGTGCCAAATTGTGCATTATGTTAATCAAAGAATACATTGTTTTTTGTAAAGTGGTGCACCGAAAAGCCATATTAACATGCGTTCACTGTAGGTTCTTTAGGCAAAAGGCATGTGGTATAGTCTTGTAAGTTTATGTTTAACAGATTAATTCATTTCCATCTTATAGTTTATGAGGTAAATTAACAGTTTGCATGAAAACAATAATACATTTCCTGTGAGAAATATTTTAAAAGTGACATGAAAAGGTAGAAAATACAGTTGTACATTATAGTTACATGAAAGGCTTAACAGAATCTTTTCATTTTAAATTTACTGTACTATGAACACTGATAACGCTTATTAATATTGATTTTATGGTTTAGAATGCTAAATGTATGTTAAATTTATAAATGAATGTACTGCTTTAATTCATTTGCATTAGCCAGTATATATATATATATATACTGGCTAATGCAAATATGCATGCAGGGAAACAAATGAAACATTTCTCCTACAAACAGGGAGCTACTTTTTAAAGCAGCTCCCTGCTTGTAGGAGCAATGCCGGCTCCTGCAGGACACAGGTAGCTGGCTAGGACTGTGTGGGCCTTGAGGCTCCCTCCGCGGTCCTGTCACTCTCTCTCTCTCTCTCTCTCTCTTACATCCCATAATGGGATGGAAGACAGAGATTGTCATTGCAGTGGTCTCTCCATACAATGACTTCAAAGAGTAAGACTAGCAAGAAGTTTGGTATGAATGTTATAGTTACATTTGAATGCAGAGCAGTACGGAGTCACTTTTGGCCTAATGGTCAAGGTATTGTGCTGTCACCTGGTAGGCTGAAGGTTCAAATCCTAGTATCACCTGCGACTGTGTTTGTTTATTTACTAACTGTTTTAACTGTTAAAGCTTCCTAGTGATGGAACTTTCACGTTTCTTTCCAGTCACATGCGTGAGTTAACAGTCATAGGTATGCCTGGACACATCACAGTTAGGTTAAGGTCGGTCACAGACCAGCACAATGAAAGCTGAGGGCTCTACTCCAGGTGTGTCCATGGTCATATTCCTCGTTTATTTTTTTTTAAACTTCGAAAGTTTAAGGTTCATACTGAAAGATGATCTCCCTCTGTTTAATGGACAAATACATATTTCTTTCGAATTTGCCCAGAAATATCTCATTCTAAGTATATCCTTCATCAAAGACTAAAAAACTGTCTATATCTCTCCCTCTCACTATCGTTCTCTCTCTCTCTCTATCTCTCTCTCTCTCAATTTCTCTTTTTCAATCTCTTTCTCCCACTCACACACCCTCTCAAACCCTCATGCACCCACTCACAGACCCTCTCAGACACTCAAGCATCCACTCACAGCCCCTTGTGCACCCATTCACAGCCCGATCAGACCTTCATGCACCCACTCACAGACCACACAGAACTAACTCACCCACTCACAGACCCACAAAGACACTGACATCCAGACACCCTCTCACACACAGATACACCCTCTCACACCCAGAGACAGAGGCCACGGCTAACTCCCACCGTGCCCAGCCAAAGGCCGTGCGCAGTGTGAGGTTAGTTGGTTAGGGGTATTGGCTGTTTGAGGCATGTATACAGCTGGGTTATTGCCTTTCCCATGTTTGTGGAAGATGGTCAAGGAGTATTGTTGCAGGCAAATTCATTCTGTTATTTTGGCTTTGGGGTTTATAAAAACCATTGTTAGTGCTTGGTAGTTGATCACTTTGTTGAACTGTTTCGTACTTAAAAAATGTGATTGTGCTCACATGCCCACAGTACTGCCAGACTTTTCTTTTCTGTTAGAGAGTATAATCTTTCAACATCTGCTGCTACAGTTGACGCAGGGTATAATTTGATTACATTCATCATCTGTATTATTGTGCCAAAATGGCTACCAAGCCCACCTGGGTGGCACCCACAGTGAAGCCGGTGGACAAGGCTGGATTGAAGTAAGCCGTGCTAATGGTGCTGCCTACTCTCCTTTTGATCTCCTGAAACATCTGTTCACAGGGCCGGGCCATTCAAATCTGCATCCTTGCTTTGTCAACTCTTTGAAGGGCCTTGCTTATAAAAGCATAGCTCATTATGGATCAGGAACAATAGCTGGCCAAACCTGGAATAATCAAAGATCACTGACACCTTTGGGAGGCGGTGTATCATTGAGTGATTTGATTTTGCCTGGGTCAGGACTCATGCCTTTGTCCAAGAATATGTGCCAGTAAGAATTTCACTTGTGGGGAGGATGGGGGGACGGATGGGGTGGCGGCGTGGTCTGGCCACAGAAGAAGATAATCATTATATACAACAATGCTCTAACGGGGAAAGATCGACAAATTAATTATATATCATAAAACAACATAGGTGAAAACAAAAAAACTATTTATTCATATAAATATATATATTCATTTATTTACTTATACATAAATATCAATTTAATATATTCATCCTATATGGACAACCCATCTAGTAAAACAACACACCAAAGGACAGATAGTGTGAGAAAAAGTGCTTGTGATAGATAGAAAGAAGAATACATATTCCAATGAATCAAAAAACCTATACAAAAAACATTAAAAACAGTCGGTTGGTTCTTTTCTGTTTGCTGCATTAACTCCATTCCAAATCCTCAGAGAGTCTAAATCAATTCCTTTAATCCTCCAAAGATCCTCTGCAGAAACCAATCCAGACTATGATATCCGTCGACGTTTCGACCCCTCTATACCTTGGGCCAAATCCCAGCTCTACAATGGGTCTTCTTCAGGACTAGTATGATGGGAGTCCCTTAAATATATCCTCAGACTTCTTCACTTCTTTTACTTGTCTACTTATGAGGAGATTATGGGGGTCATTACAACATTGGCGGTAAAAGGCGCTTACCGCCGTGCAGAAGACCGCCAATACACCGCCGCCGCATTCCGCCACAGCTAATATGACACACATCTTGGAATCCGCCGAAATTCAGACACCCACACAAGACCGCCACACCGAAAGGTCAGTGATAAACTGGCGGAAACAAATCCTCCACCCCCATGCCAACAGAAACACGCCCATGCTATTACGACCCACGAATCCACGCGGCGGTCTTTCAACCGCGGTATTCCATTGGCGGTACACACCGCCGCGCTCAAAATACACACACTCTTACAAAACACAGCCACATTGGACAATTCCAAATACACACACCTGACACACATACAAACAACACACCCACACACCCAATACAATATAAAACACCCACCCACATCACCCACAAATCCCTACGACCAAAAATTAGAGACGAAGGCGACTGAGAGAGAGCTCAGAATGGACAACCCCACTACACAGAGGCACACAACACCATCACCCACACAACATCCACACACAAAACACCACACACCACTACACTCACCACATACACCACCCCACACATCACCCACACCATCCCATGGCACGCCAAATACACCCCCGCTTCTCCGAGGAGGAGCTCAGGGTCATGGTGGAGGAAATCGTCCGGGTAGAGCCACAGCTATTTGGCTCACAGGTACAGCACACATCAATAGCCAGGAAGATGGAGTTATGGCGCAGAATAGAGGACAGGGTGAACGCCGTGGGACAGCACCCAAGAAAAAGGGAGGACATCAGGAAGAGGTGGAACGACCTACGGGGGAAGGAGCGTTCAACGGTCTCCAGGCACAACATCGCAGTACAGCGGACTGGTGGCGGACCCCCACCTCCTCCCCCACAACTAACAACATGGGAGGAGCAAGTCTTGACCATCTTGCATCCTGAGGGCCTCGCAGGAGTCGGTGGAGGATGGGACACTGGTAAGTCAAATCTTAACTATCATATCCCCCACCCTACCTGCATGCTGTCACACACCCCCTCCCTCACCCCCTCTCCTATCACTACAACTCCTCACTAATGTACCCATGACACCAACCACCCATCCCAACACCAAGCCCTGCATGACACAACTAAGCATGGACACCCCTCACTAAAGCATGCCCACTGCACATACCCAGTACACCCCCCCAACCATCACCACACAACCCCACACACAGGAATGCTTGCACTGGGGTACACAAACACCCACCCATTGCACACCATTACACACACACGTGCAATAATCTAGCTCTTATGCCCCTGCAGGAACCCGAAGGACCGTCACCACACCAGAGGGTCCAGACAACACCACTCCACCCCCAGAAGAGGCCCACAGTGACGAGAGCAGCTCTGCCCTACTGGATCCTGATGACCAGCCCAGACCATCGTGGGCCTCGGGACACTCGGTTCCCCTTGCACAGGCACAGCCCAACACCGACCTTCCACCCTCTGGTAACACCAGCACAGCACCCACCCAGTGGGCCCAAAACTCCCTACCCAGGACAGGTCAATCAGCGGTGTGTCCACCACCACAGGGCACCCAGGGTAACCCACCACCCCAACAACAACAGGGACCTAGGGGCAGTGGTAGTGGGCACACGGTCCAGGGGACGGAGGCACAGGAACACAGGGGAACTGGGAGGGCTGCTGTGTGACAGGGGGCGGACAGGCCAAGGGAACCCACTCTCCACGAGGCCCTCTCCTCCATCATGGGAGCATACCACCACTCCCAGGAGACGATGGCGACGGTCCTGGACAAGTTGCAGGAGACCCTGCGCCTGCAGGACAAACTGTATTTGGGGTTCAGGGAGGAGCTCAGGACCATCAGCTCCGCCCTGGGCACCATCGTAGGGGTGCTGAAGGACATACAGCAGACCTTGAGGGACACCGTGGCACTCCAAGGGGCCCCTGACACTAGCCAGGACGATGAACTGCCCACCACCTCCGCCGGCGCTAGTGGACAGGACGCCCCGCCACAGGACCAACACACCAGCACCCCACCCCCTGCAGACGGACAACCACCACGCAAGCGGTCCCTGAGATCCAGGAACAGGACAGAGCAAGATGGCAAGACCCCCGCCAGGAAATGAGACCACCCTGATTGTCCTCCCACTGTCCCACTTTGTTATCCTGTCCATACTTAAACTGCCCCAGCTCCACTTCCTATGCCCAGATGGGCAGTGCACCTGTGAGACTAACAGACTGGACTCTGCCGTGGACATTCCTCCGCCATCACCCATCCTCATTTTACAACCCCCTCCCATTTCTGAGCACTTCAATAAACACCCTTGAAACACAAAACAATCTGGAGTCAGTCTGTGATTTAGTAAAAATGTATTATCAATGACAGTGTCATAATGGGTGTACCATTGTAAAGCTAACATACCTATGTCACACATCACAAGCCCTTGAAGGATGCAAGCAGTTGACACGTAGGTAACCACACCTGTGAAACCGTAATGGAAGGGTACAACTCAGTTACCAAATAGTGATTTAAATCGAAAAACAGGATAGAGGTAGACGTGTGAAAGTTAATGTAATGCTAAAAATGAAAATTTTCTCACCTGTGTCTCACTGGAAATATTGCTGTATGACTGACTCCCTGTTGTCGTTGTCTTCTTCATCAGCTTCATCCTCATCACTGTCCACAGGCTCCACAGCTGCTACAACACCGTCATCGGGATCATCCTCCTGCAGAAAAGGCACCTGGCGTCGCAAAGCCAAATTATGGAGCATGGAGCAGGCGATGATGATGTCGCACACCTTCTTCGGTGAGTAGAATAGGGATCCACCTGTCATATGGAGGCACCTGAACCTGGCCTTCAGGAGGCCGAAGGTGCGTTCGATCACCCTCCTAGTCCGCCCATGGGCCTCATTGTACCGTTCCTCTGCCCTGGTCCTGGGATTCCTCACTGGGGTCAATAGCCAGGACAGGTTGGGGTAACCAGAGTCCCCCAATAGCCATACACAGTGCCTCTGGAGTTGACCCATCATATCGGGGATGCTGCTATTCCGCAGGATGTAGGCGTCATGCACTGAGCCAGGGAACATAGCATTTACCTGGGAGATGTACTAGTCTGCCAAACAGACCATCTGGACATTCATCGAATGATAACTCTTCCGGTTCCTGTACACCTGTTCAGGACCAGAGCTACATGGGTCCCATCAATAGCACCTATGACGTTTGGGATATGTCCAAGGGCATAGAAGTCACCTTTTACAGTAGGCAAATCCTCCACCTCTGGGAAAATGATGTATCTCCTTACGTGTTTCAGCAGGGCAGACAACACGTTGGAAAACATAGGCTGGGACATCCCTGATGCCATGGCCACAATTGTCTGAAAAGACCCACTTGCAAGGAAATGGAGCACTGACAGCACCTGCACGTCAGGGGGGATTCCAGTCGGATGGCGGATTGGTGACATCAGGTCTGGCTCCAACTGGGCACATAGTTCCTGGATTGTGGCACGGTCAAACCGGTAGGTTACGATGACATGTCTCTCTTCCATTGTCAACAGGTCCACCAGCGGTCGGTACACCGGAGGATTCTGCCATCTTCTCATATGTCCCAGCAGACGGTGCCTACGAAGGACAACAGCGAAGAACCATTCATTATTCCTCCAGGTATGTACTAACAGTCACACACAAGACTACACCACTCACAAAACCCTTCCTGTATGTGTGTTGAGTGTAGGCCTAGCTATGTGTGACGCAGTAGTAAATGAAGCCATGTGGGCCCCTGAAATGGCGGCTGCCTGACCTCTAAAGTGGGACAATGGGATTGTGGGGTAACTGCGCTGGCGTTGCACACCGTCGCGGTAGGCGGTCGTAGACCGCGGTGCAATGCTGCATTGGTTAACATTGGACCCTATGGGTCCCAGGAGCCAATGAACAGGTACGCTGGCGGTGATGATGCGCACCGGCGCGGACGTCACCGCCATTTTCTATCTGTTCAATCACTAGATACCTGACCTTCGACAGGAGAGGACCTACACTGCAAGTGCTGCTGTGACCTCGGTCTGGAAGCGACGATGGCTGCTGCGTCTGGGGAAAGGGCCCCTGCCTTCACTGCACTGGAGTTGGAGAAACTAGTAGACGGGGTCCTCCCCCAGTACACACTACTCTACGGTCCTCCAGACCAACAGGTTAGTACACAGGGAGCACGTTGTATGGGCTAGGCCTGGGTGGAGAGGGCTGGTTGGAAGAGGGAAGGGGGCAGAGTTCATAGAACATTAATGCATGTGAATGAATGGGCCAAATGGCCAGAGTATGGAGGGGGCCACTCACAACGACGGTGCAGTTGGTAATGACTGTTCCTCTTCCCTTGTGCATGTCATGTAGGTCAGCGCCCACCAGAAGAGGGACATCTGGCATGCCATCGCCAAGGAGGTCCGGACCCTGGGGGCCCACCAGAGACGGGGCACCCACTGCCGTAAGATATGGGAGGACATTCGCCGCTGCAGCAAGAAGACGGCGGAGGCTCAGCTTGGGATGGCCTCCCAACGTGGGAGGGGTGCCCGTCGCACCATGACCCCCTTGATGTTCCGGAACCTGGCGGTGGCCTACCCAGAGTTGGATGGGCGTTTGAGGGCATCACAGCAGACACAAGGGGGTGAGTACACTCTCATTCTGCGGACTTTGCGTGCAGTGGAGGTGTCTGGGTGGGGGAGGTGGGCTGTGGGTGTCCCTAGGCCAGGGCGAGTTAGGTAGGCAAGGCCCCTCGTAATGTAGGCCATGTGGCACTCTACCCCACCTCAGCAGAGTGCCAAGTCGAGGTATAGTTGCCCCTGTGGCATCCATGTGCGCAGATGTCCACCATTGCCATATAGGCCATATCCCAGAAATTGCATGTGCAGAGGGCAGGAGCACGGCGTAATGCAGGGGGCAGCTGCGTTTGTCTTGTCCGCCAACGGTAGCGCTATGCCATGCACTAAAACTCTCTTTCTTCTGTCTCCCCCCCTTTTTCTGCTCTCCCTGTCCTTTTGTACATCAGCATCAACAGGCGGAGGTACAGTGGCACCGGAGCACGAGGGAGCTCCATCCCACATGGCCATGGAGGGCCACACCACGGACTCTGAATGCACCAGTGGGACGGAGGGCGAGGGGAGCTTCACGTCGGCCACCGGATCACCAAGCAGCGACATGGACTCGTTCGACGATGTGGGCTCCCTTGTGGTGGCAGCACCATCTGTGCCCCCCACCTCTACAGGTACAGCCGCCACCTCCCCTACCAGCCCCGCCCTCCCAGCAGCCCCTCGCGTTCGCCCCGTGCCCGCTCACCCAGGAGGGTGGGCATCACCTTCGCCCCAGGCACCTCAGGCCCTGCCCCAGTCACCCCTGCTGCCCTCAGTGAGGTGGCCATTGACCTCCTCAGGTCACTCACTGTTGGGCAGTCTACCATTGTGAATGCCATCCAGGGTGTAGAACGAGAGTTGCAACACGGTAATGCATTCCTGGAGGGCATTCATTCTGGTCAGGCTGTCCTTCAGCGAACCCTGCAATCCTTGGCCTCAGCACTGATGGCAGCCATTGTCCCTGTGTCTAGCCTCCCCCCTCCAACTTCCTCCACCCAGACCCAATCTCCTGTACCCCAGCCCATCCCAAGCACACCTACAGACCAGCATGCCACAAGTCAACACACACAAGTAGCTCAAGCAAACATAGGCACCACACACACCACAGGCTCTCACGCAAGCCTCACCCACATACAGACACAACAACATCCACTGCCTCCACTGTGTCCCCCTCCTCCTCTTCTCCCTCCTCCCTCCCAGTCTCGTCTACACACACACCTGCATGCACCACATCTACAGGCACCATGAATCGCACCAGGACACCCAGCACCACAAGCCGCTCACCTGCACTCACCACTTCCACTGCCATTTACACGTCCCCTGTGTCCTCTCCCAGTGTGTCTGTGACGCCCCCTCCCAAAGTACACAAACGCCGGCAATCACTCACCCAACATCCATCCACCTCACAACAGCCTCCAGTACCTGCACCCAAAACAGCTAAAGTGACACCTCCAACAACCACATCCTCTTCCTCCACTCCCAGACCCCCTCCAGCTACCCATCCCAGTGTTCGTCAGAAACTGTCCCTCTGTAAAGTTGACCTTTTTGCCCCCACCCCCCCCTCCAATTCATCAGTCCCATCGTAGCGCCTCAGCCAAAAAGCCTCCAATACCAGTGGTGCCTGTTCAAGGTTTTTAGAGTGCACCGGCCACCAGGGCAGGCAGTACGACCCGGAGCCAAGGCACTGGCAGCACACCCCCTGTAAAGGCTCTAAAATTGGAGAGTGGACGACGGGACCATGTTAAGACTCCTGGTGGGAAAACGACTGACATGGGTTCCAAGGGGATTGGAGAGTCAGCTGTGACTCCACCAAAGGTGGGGAAGGGCCAGAGGAAGTCTCCTCAGCCTGTTGTGAGTGTCACGGCAGAGAAGTACGCCATCATTTCCGGCGGTCGAGACACAACCGCCAGCACCGTCGTTACTGGTCCAGAGACCACCGCCAGAGTCACAGCCCAGGAGGGCCCAAGTATCGTCAATGGTCCAGAGACCACCGCCAGAGTCTCAGCCCAGGAGGGCCCAAGTATCGTCACTGGTCCGTAGACCACCGCCGGAGTCACAGCCCAGGAGGGCCCAAGTATCGTCACTGGTCAGGAGACCACTGCCGAAGTCAGTGCCCAGGAGGGCCCAAGTATCGTCACTGGTCAGGAGACCACCGCCGGAGTCAGTGCCCAGGAGGGCCCAAGTATCGTCACTGGTCAGGAGACCACCACCGGAGTCAGTGCCCAGGAGGGCCCAAGTATCGTCACTGGTCAGGAGACCACCGCCGGAGTCACAGCCCAGGAGGGCACAAGTATCGTCACTGGTCCAGAGACCACTGCCACCGCCGGAGTCAGTGCACAGGAGGGCCCAAGTATCGTCACTGGTCAGGAGACCACCGCCGGAGTCAGTGCCCAGGAGGGCCCAAGTATCGTCACTGGTCCGGAGACCACCGCCGGAGTCACAGCCCAGGAGGGCACAAGTATCGTCACTGGTCCAGAGACCACCGCCTCCGCCGGAGTCAGTGCCCTGGAGGACCCCGGCTGCCACAGCCCCACTGGGCAATGATGAAACGTCATGCCACACACCAATGTCCAGTGTAGAAGACGTCATGCCACACACCAATGTCCAGTGTAGAGAACATCATGCCACACACCAATGTCCTTATCAGAACCGCCATGTCACAGCACCGCTGAACAGGGCAAAGACCGCCATGGCAAAGCACCGCTGAACAGTCCTGAACCGCCATGTCAAAGCACCGCTGAACAGGGCAAAGACCGCCATGGCAAAGCACCGCTGAACAGTCCTGAACCGCCATGGCAAAGCACCGCCGAACAGTCCTGAACCGCCATGGCAAAGCACCGCTGAACAGGGCAAAGACAGCCATGGCAAAGCACCGCTGAACAGGGCAAAGACCGCCATGGCAAAGCACCGCTGAACAGTCCTGAACCGCCATGGCAAAGCACTGCTGAACAGAGCAAAGACCACCATGGCAAAGCACCGCTGAACAGTCCTGAACCACCATGGCAAAGCACCGCTGAACAGGGCAAAGACCGCCATGGCAAAGCACCGCTGAACAGGGCAAAGACCGCCATGGCAAAGCACCGCTGAACAGTCCTGAACCGCCATGGCAAAGCACCGCTGAACAGGGCAAAGACCGTCATGGCAAAGCACCGCTGAACAGTCCTGAACCGCCATGGCAAAGCACCGCTGAACAGGGCAAAGACCGCCATGGCAAAGCACAGCTGAACAGTTCTGAACCGCCATGGCAAAGCACCGCTGAACAGGGCAAAGACCGCCATGGCAAAGCACCGCTGAACAGGGCAAAGACCGCAATGGCAAAGTACCGCTGAACAGGGCAATGCACCGGGTAGGAATGAATGGACCGCCACATCAGGCATCCTTATCCCATGTGCAGCTGGGACAGTGACAGGACACGACCTTTCACGGGGAGACTCATCCAGTCTGGGCACTAGTCCTCCCCAGTACCAGTAGAGACCTGCATCAACTTGAGAGACTGTGGCTTTGCACTCCCCAGGATGGCACAGTGGGCAAACCACCCACTGTATAGACTTGAGAGACTGTGGCTTTGCACTCCCCAGGATGGCACAGTGGGCAAACCACCCACTGTATAGACTTGAGAGACTGTGGCTTTGCACTCCCCAGGATGGCACAGTGGGCAAACCACCCACTGAATTGACTTGAGAGACTGTGGCTTTGCACTCCCCAGGATGGCACAGTGGGCAAACCACCCACTGTATAGACTTGAGAGACTGTGGCTTTGCACTCCCCAGGATGGCATAAATGGGCATGGAGCCCCGTCGTGGATCTGGCTTTGCAGTCATCCTGCTGAGGTGCCCCCCCTTCCCTTCCCCCTGAGGTGCCTGTAGTATTTCTATCTGATGCCCCGGCAGTGTTCTCTCCGATTGTGGTCAGGTATCGTTTGTGGGCCTCGCCCATGCATTTTTGGACTGATGGTGCACGGACATTGTTATGTACATATCTGCACTACTTCTCGTATTGTATATAATTATGACTGATTTTCAAATATATATCTGTATATTTTTGTATGACATGTATATTGGCACATTACATTGTTTGACCGATTTTCGCTTTGTGTTTTCATTCTTCCGGGGGGATTGTGGGTTGTTACTGTGATTTTTTGTGAATGCATTGGTGTGTATGTTGTAATATGCGAGGGTGGGGGTGTTTGGTGGGTGTCCCCCTAACTTTTGCCTCTCCCCTCCCCCATGTCATAGGTGCAGTACTCACCGTTGTATTCAGCGCCTACGTAGCTGTTGGTCATAGAGGAGCAGAAAGACAAGGGCAGGGAGTATCTGGAGTTCCGGCTCCATGGATTCCTCGTGGGATATGTTCAGGTGAGCGTTTTCCCATAGCAAAAGCTGTTTCCGCCGTGTTTTTATCCACAGTGAATCCGCCCCGGAAAAGGTGGCGGATTGGTGGGTTGTAATACTGTGGGCGGTACATTGTCTCCCGCCTGTCTGTTGGCGGTGACCGCCGCACTGCTTGTCTGTACCGCCGTTGCGGGCGAAGTGTTAAAGTGGCTGTCTTTGTTGGCGGTTTCCGCCAGGGTCATAATTCACTTTTTTTGTCCGCCGGCCTGTTTGCGGTATTTCTGCTGCTTTAACACCGTCCGCAAGGGTTGTAATGACCCCCTATATCTAATTTTGAAATATCATTCCTCCTCATATACCAGGTCACCAATCAATTCCAATGCACTCTTCGTTCACGTGTGAGCCTTCAGAAGACTAAGCGTTCACAAAACAGAAGAAGATGGCCGCTTGAAGTGAGTGCTCCGCGAGGCGTCGGGGCTCGGGCCGGGTATGAGGGTGCTGCAGAGGCACGGAGCCTCTTTTCCAACGTCGTGTGGGCGGCTGGAGGGCACCGCGGCGGCGATTCCCGGGAGCGTTGTGGACTTGCGAACCCAGGTGAACTTAAGCTGCGGGAGTGCGGCCTGAGGAGGAGCCCAGAGCCGCGGCCTCCCGTACTCTGAGGGCCCGGTGCTGCCCCCGAGTGAGGCCGAATCAGGCCAGACTGAAGCGGGCGCTTCCTAGCGTCGGCTCACCTGCGGCCTTCCCCACTCCCACCCTTACCAGCTTATTGAACTGCCGCTCGTACGCGGCTCGTGGTGGGGGCCCAAATCTGTGTCCCTCCACGGTGACTGCCTGCCGGATTTGGCCTGGCGCCGCCCTTAGAGCAACTGGAGCGGGGCTGGCGCCGGGCATCATCATCAACGGACCCTTGCTGCACTGGGGGCTTAGAGGTGAGTTGCTCCTCCATTGGGAGTACCGCCTTCCCTTCCCTATACTCGCCCTACCCTCCCCCCGGTGGAGGGCCCCTTCTTCTGAGGTGAGGGCCCGTGGACCAACAGAGGCTGTGTCAACAGCGCTGGGGGTGAAGGGGAGAGATGGCGGATGAGCACCCTGGACACTTCTCAGCGATTGGTGACCTGCCAGTACGAGGTCTACACGCTTGCTGGGAGTGGTGCCCCCACACGTTCCTTGCTGCCTGAGATGACCAGGAGCCCTAGCCAGAGCAGACTCTAATGGAGCCGGACGCAGTGAAGAAGGGTGCAGGACGGAAGCCACTACCACAACCAGAGCGGCATCCCATCCTGGACCGCTTCGCGGACCTTATACTCTCTCCCGACTGACTCGGATGGAGTCTGACAGACCTACTACAGTGACACTGTGGCGACACAGGTCCCCGGCTACCTAACCGTCCCTCGCCCCCCCCCCCTTTGCTGTACGGATATCTCGGAGACTCGCTGGTGTTCTTGGAGGCCCTACATCATACCGCTGGGACTGCACACGTAGCCCGTGTCCCCCTTTTCCCTCCCCCCAACCCCCATTGAGAGTACAGGGTGCGGAGCGGAGCAACAACAGCAACTGTCAGGAACCGGCCCACGACGTGTTGTGCAACCAGTGATCTCCGCCTGGTGGGGTGCCCACGTCCCTGAACACAGAGACTGAGGCTCCCACCCTTTGCCGTCACACCTCCTCCGCAGCGGACGAAAGCCTACCTACCTCCGGGCTGCAACCCTCTTCCTCTGTTGGGGCACGGGCTGTGTCGCGGGCTTCGCTCGGGCCGCGCTACCCACCGGTCACGCTGCTTAGAGGGCCAAGACCCTCCCACCCCTCCCCCCCTCCATCCTGCCATGCGGAGTTTGACCGATTCTAACCCCAAGAAAGGACTGCTGGGAACTCTAGTTTCTCGCAACACTGCTACTAGGCTCTGCGGCAGGACCAGAGATGCCAGGCGGCAGGTCGTCAAATAAAAACTCAGGCAAACTGGTGAGACAGCTGCTCTTTTCTGAGGCCTTACTTCATTCGAAGGTGCCACCCCCTACCCCAGCGGCGCTGCCACCTGCCCGACACCACACAATGGCAGACGCAGCCCAGGAATCCACCATGGATCGTATCCTCCAGGAAATTTCGGCGGTGGGTCGCAGGCTGGAAGGTATGGATAGTGCAACGGTCTCATTGACTGGGGAAACTAAATCCATCCGTCTGGATATTGCAGGCTTCTAGACCCGCATGCTGGAGCAAGTGATCTGAATGTCAGCGGACTTCTCTAAGGAAACCAGTGAGCGTCGAAGGGCAGATGGAGGTGAAGTATGGCCTGTTCGAACCAGCGAGAATGTGGATTACGAAAAATTGTACTTCTAAAGCCCTTTTATGACCCGGAGGACCTGCGCTCTTTCCTGGATGGCCTGCTGCCTATGGACACTTCCACCCCAAACCCATCTCGGGACCCAAGGTTGCCGACCACAATGCTTTGCCTCAACACCTTGCCACAGGAGGGTCAGGGTTTGACCGCCACCCTACTGTCTCCCACCCCAGGAGACGGGACTTGGAGAGACTCATGAACAGTCACGACGACAGAGGGCAGGTTCTGCATGCGGTGGTGCTCCACACGCAGGTGGCCGACAGAGACAAGTCTTGTTCCCCCTTGAAGCCCCCTGCGGAACCCACTTGAACTCGCTATTTCCTACTGGGCTGCAGGAAGTTGAGAGCCTGGTGACCCTGGCCTCCCCCGGACTGAGGACGGCAGACCCCTCACCGATCCACTGGCTGGCTGAGAACCGATCTATATTACTGCATAACGTTGGTTGTTTTGTTATTCTTTTACAGCAACGCTCTACTACAGGTATAATGGGGTTACTGAATGGGTTCATAGGACTATCCATTCCCCGTTGGGACTGATGGCACAATGGCATTGCGTACTTTCTGAACCTGGTACCCCCATAGTTAACTTATTAGCTTCTATTATAATGATAATTGATCGATCGTTCATCACTTCTGTATTTTTTTTCGGGGTTCCTGTGACGATATCTATATGGTCAAGTTTTGTAACTCTTTTGCCCCCTTTCTCTGCCTGCGCTCTGCTCCAATTCCCTCCCCTCTTTCCCCTTCCCCCCCATCCGATGTACACGCAGTGACACTGACACCATAGCGGCCTTCAATACCCCCCCCATTCCTCCTTGGGGAGGTCTTCTGCGCCCGCTGCAGCTTCCCTCAGCAGGCTAGCTCTCCCATTGCGCTGCGCTGCGTTGTTCTGGTCCCTGTCGGGTGATACCATTCTGGAGGACTTCGGCTCCATGACTATAGGAAGTTCGCGTCACTGGGCAAAGAAGATCCCGCGCTGCGCCCCCTCCCCCGGCCATGGTCCCGCTGGCCTTGCGCTGGAGCTCTCTGGGTTCAGGCATAGACCCGCAGATTAAGGTTTAGGATTTCTGGGGCTCTTGTTTTGCTCCACCCTTTTCTTCCGTTACTCCCCCCTCCCCTTTCTTATCCTCTTCGCTATCTTCTCTTCCTGAGCTGGGCTTAGTTTTGTTTTGTTAGCCCTGCTTTTTGCTTGTCTTAGCTTTGCCTTTTTCATCACTCCTCTCTCACCCCCCCCCTCTTTCTCCTTCCCCCCTTCTCTCCCCTCCCGCCCTCCTTTTCTACTCTTGCTTTCCGTCTCTCACCTTCTTATTCCTCTCCCCCCTGGTGTCTCTTTATATTCCGTTCCCCTCCTCTCTCTATCTCTGCCCCCTCCACTCTCCCTCCCCACTCATAATCCTTTTGGTCTTTTATCACATAGGACTCCGTCTCCCCACTCTCTCCCGTTTATTTATCCCACTTCTCTACATCATCCACCCTTGCCGCCCCTTCTAGCCTTTCCTCATGGCTGGACACTCGCCCGCCTCACTCACCCCGCTACAGGTTGTCTCTTGGAACGTTAATGGCCTTATCCATTTCATTAACTGGAAGAAAATACTCTTGTACCTCAACACCAAGCAGGCGGATGTGGCTCTCCTCAAGGAGACACACCTGACCAGGCTCAAATCTGACAAGCTATGACGGGACTGGGTGGGGACAGCGCTGTCCAGCTGTACTCCTTCCCCGCAAGACGAAGGGAGGAGTGCTTTGCGAAAGTGTGGTGTTGCGATTCTGTTGCGGAAAAGCCTACCTTTCACAGTCACCAAATTATGGGCCGACCCAGAGGGATGATATGTGTTTGTCAAACTGAAACTAGGAGCCTCTTCGCTCTGTGTGGGCTCCATCTACGCCCCAATCGGTTCAAAAAGGCACTTTTTCCTACTCATCAACTGCCTCTTGACGGAGATCGGGGCTGCCTGGTACATAATTGGTGGAGACTGGAATCTGACTAGAGACACAATACTGGACAGGACTGGACCTCTGGACATCACTAATAATGGAGACAGAGCCCTGCAGTCTGACGTAATGCAGGAAAACGGCTTGGTAGACTTCTGGAGACTGACACACCCGGCTGATAGGGAGTATACTTTTTTATCCCCGGTCCATGGTACCCAATCCTGACTGGACTATTTTCTTATCTCACATAGTCTTGTGGCACACACACAGGACGCTCGCATATTGGGTGGAAGTTTGTCAGACCACTCCCCGATCCTCTTAGCCATCCAGTTGGGTTTGGCGTCCCCAGGCCGCAAGCCATGGCGATTTGCTGTTCACCGATACCGAACCCCTCAAGGGAAGGCGCAACTGCAAGCACAAGCATCCACCTACGTCTGGGACAACCTCGGCTCAGTGGCGTCCAGGAGGGTTACCTGGACAACGGCCAAGGCAACGATACGGAGCCACATGATGCATGATGTCGTGCTAGCAAACAAGGACAGGAAGGCGCGACAAGCGACTTTAGAAACTGACATCGAACGCTTGACACGAAAATACACAGCTCACCCCTCCCTCTCCACCCATAGGAAACTGGAGAGAGCCCGAATGGCTTTGAACAAACTCTTTACTTCTCAGGCCGAATACGCGCTGCAATGCCAACAAGGACGGCATTATGAACAAGGGGAGAAGGCTGGCCGCTAGTTGGCAGCACAGCTCCACCAGAGAGCGGCGACCCTAGCTATACCGGCCATTAAGGTCCATACGGGGGAGACTCTCACACACCCACTAGGGATAGTAGATGAATTTGCAACCTATTACCGTCGCCTCGCCAACCCGGAATCGCAGTCTTCTCCTGCCCAGATAGAGGCTTTTCTCAATAACGTTACTTTGCCCTCGCTCGCGGACGAGGGCCGAGAATTGCTAGAGGGGGACATCACCCAACAGGAACTCCTACAGGTTGTCTTCAATCTCCCATATCATAAGTCACCCGGAGAATACGGATTCTCTGTGGAATTCTACAAGTGGGCAGGAGAAGAAACGTTAGATGTCCTACATGGGGCGCTAACTGAGGCATGTCAGATGGACTCTTTGGGTGCGATCTCCAACACCGCCATAATCGCTGTTATACCAAAACCCGGTCGGACCCTCTGCTTTGCGGCAGTTACCAACCCATATTCCTCCTGAACAGCGATATTAAGATACTGGCCAGTGTCCTGGCGAATAGCCTGCGCAAGGTCATACTATCTCTCATACACCAGATGCAGGTAGGTTTCTTGCCGGGCCGTAACTCAAGAAACCATCTCTGTACCCTCTGTCACCACCTTTGGGGGGCTCGGACCATGCCGGAGGCTGCGCTGGCACTGTCCCTTGATGCCGAAAAGGCGTTTGACCGCATAGAATGGCCATACTTATTTGCATCATTGACGAAATTCGGATTGGTTGACCAATTTATTTCCAAAGTCCGTCTGCTATACGACCATCCTACGGCGCGGGTCAACTGCGGGGGCTTCCTTTCGGATCCTTTTCCTATCTGTAGAGGACCCCGGAAGGGGTGCCTTCTATCCCCCCTTTTTTTCCTGCTGTCATTGGAGCCGCTGGCAAGTGCCATCCAAGCGTCCCCCAGGATAGCGGGCCTCCCTATGCCGGCAGGCACCACCTCTAAACTTTATCTGTACGCTGATGATGTCCTGCTCACATTAACCGACCTTGAATGCTCACTGCCTGCTCTCATGGTGATTATTGACGACTTTGCTCCCCTCTCTGGCTATCGGGTGTATTGGGACAAGAGCGAGGCCCTCCCCCTTTCATAGGGGACGACGAAATCAGCGCTCCTGTGCTTCCCATTTTGCTGGACCCCAAAGCACCTTAAATATTTGGTGGTCTTTATCAACTGCTGCCTAGAACGAATGGCGGCAGAGAACCTGGATCCCCCCTTTGCACGCATAAGACTTGACTTTGACAAATGGACCTCAGCTAGGCCTCTCCATGTGGGGCAGGCTGCAGGCGGTGCGGATGGTCACGGTACCGCGCTGCACCTATGTACTGGGACTTCTGCCCCTCCAGATACCCCTTTCCACGTTGAGATCGGTGGACGGCGCAATCAGGTCCTTTGTGTGGGGATCTATGCGCCCACGACTAGCACCGGACAAACTAATAGCACGCAGATCACACAGCGGAATGGGGCTCTCCTCGGTGGAGCATTACGCCTTAGCCCTCCACCTGTCACCATTGGCAGCTGCCCTGTCCGACCCCGCAGAATCACCACAGTGGATATCCGTAGAGAGAGAATTGCTTTCCCACAAAGGAGGCTTTAACGGGCTTTACTGCACGACTTCCGCACCCTCTAACGATCTGAATCCGATTCTGAAGGTAACAAGTGTGGCATGGCAGAGGTCCCACCACCTTCTGGGGGTTCACCCCTTTCTCCATGCCCAAGCCCCCTTGTGGCACAATGATAGCTTGCGCTAGGTGGAACGGCTCTTGACTGGCCGCGATGGAGGGACGCCGGTCTTAACTGCCTAGTCCAGGTGTTGGATAACGGCAGGCTCAAACCCTTCGCCAGTTTGCAGGAGGAATTCCGCCTCCATCCTGCACAGGAGTGGAGATACTTGCAACTCCAGCATTGCATGCGTCAACACCCCGACATTGTCCGACGGGGGCTGCAGCCCTCACCCATAATAGCTTACCTGAAGACATGGGGGAAGCACAAGGGTGTAATGGCTGGCCTGTACGAAGTCCTTACAAGTCACCTATACTCACGACCTGTCCTAGATAAACTGCGTATACAATGGCAAACCCGCCTCCAGCAGACTTTTCATGTGGAGGATTGGGTAGACACGGTAGAAGCGTTAGACAGAGGTACACTCGAGGCTCGCTTAAAGTTCTGCCTCTTCAAGATACTTCACGATTGGTACTGGACCCCGGTGAAATTACACAGGCCCGGCCTCCTCCCGCATGCGTCATGCTGGTGCTGCGCAGATCCACGCTGTGACTTGCTCCATGTACTCAGTAGCTGCCCGTCGGTACAACCTCTATGGAAAGCGGTTGAACATATCATGACGGAATCCATGTCGCTCCCAACCCCCTTACCCACCTCGCTAATCATGCTGCACAACACAACCTCCCTCCCTCCCGGCCTTATCACAACCGCAAAAAAGGCTTCTACATACAGCCCTGGCAACTGTGAAAATATGTATCTTGCGGCACTGGAGATCTGCAACTCCCCCCGCGCCCAAGGAATGGATTGTGGCGATGACTAGCATAGCTACACATGAGAGAGTCATTTATAACCTCCAGGACCAGGCTGCCATCTTTGCTCAGGTATGGGCCCCCTTCCTTTTGGACGTCTCGGCCGCATCGTCGTCGCCATTACCAACCCTCAGTTAATTTTCTGACCCTACCATTCCCTCTCCCTCCCCTCTTCCCCCCCACCCCTGTCCCCCTCCTTTCTCCTTTCCACACTCTCCTCCTACTCAATGCCCTTGCCCTGGGGCCACCGCACTCGCCCACCTGGTCTCGCTATTCCCCCCTCCCCCCCATCCCTCCATATATATATATATATATATATATATATATATATATATATATTTTATTTTATTTTATTATCTTTCTTCTTTCGACACCAGCCCCACACCTCCCCCCTGTTTTTCCCCCTTTCTTTCTGTTTTTCTTTCTCGCCTCTGCCTTCACTTCCCTCCCCCCCTTCTCTTTTCCTTTTTCCATCCTTTTCTCAACAAGCCCTACACAACCTGGAGATATCCCACCTTTTCCCCATAAATATCTTCATAACTCTTCCTTTCAGAATCGTCAGAATGCCAAGTTGCTGCTTTCCTCTGCCGTCGCACCTGCCCTGACAGACAGCCTCTGTTGCAGGACGGATTCCGTTTGAGACAGTTGTACAGAATATTTGTCCATATCGATCCTCACTGACGGAGGAGATAACACACAGGGATTCAGGGATCTTATGAGGTGGACCCACCTCGGAATGTTGCCCAAACATACTGGTTAATACCCTCTTTGACAGCATACTGCTCCAAGGCCTGCATCCCCTGCTTACCCTCCCATCCCCCTCCCCCCTCCCTTCGGCATTGGTCTTTCCATTTACTATCGCTGATCGCCCTCATCCCTGTTATTCTCTTCTGGTATTATTTCTTTTTTTTTCCTGTTACCATTCGAATATTACGTTGATCATGCATACGTCTTGTTTCTTCAGTCCCTCTTAAGGCGACGCTCCTGTGATCTTCGGACCATAATATGTGAGAACCGTTATTTGTTAGCCTTTGTCTTTTTTGGCTTACTTCTTGCTTATTGATGCTGTATTACAATGTATCTTTATTGCTATTCTCAATAATAAAAAATTACAACACAAAAAAGAATTTCACTTGTGCTTTGTGGAATTGACATTTGGCCACATTCAAGTTTAGATTAGCTTTCCGCTGTACTCGGCATACTTGTTCTAAGGTTTGGCAGTGTTCTGATGTGGCTCTGAATACAAAAAATGTCTTTGCTATAATTTATTGCATTGACCACCAGGGTGATGACCCTTTGAATGGCTTGTTGGAATATTTCTGAAGCTGACGACATCTTAAAGCTGAGGTGTTTGTAGCAAAATAGACCCAGATGCTTGCGAATGTGGTGATGGGCCAAGAGTTATAGGGTAGTTAAAGTGTACTGTATCCTTTAGTGAGATCTAGCTTAGAGAATACTCACACACCATTGATGAGCATAATCATTTCTGTTGTGTGTGTGGTCCAGGATGTTGTACCTGTTAAATGTCTGTTTAGTACTTTCAGGTGAATACACAGATGCACCTTGCCTTCCGTGTTGTGGTTGAATACCACAACCAGACGAAATACCCATGGAGTTGGCCCTTCAGTCTTTTTGGTGATATCTGCTTTGAAGAGTTCTTGGATTTCTTCTTCAACTGCCTTTTGAAGGTAGAAAGTTGTTTTGCTGTGGTGTCAGACCACTGGCTTGACATGTTATTTATGTGACGCTGTACTGTAAAGGCTTTCATCTTTCCAAGTACAATGGATGTCTGCTTACTGGAGGTGTAATGTCTTCCACTATGTAGAGGACAGCTATCAGCTACAACTGCTCTGCGCTGGTCAGACAGAAGTGACAGTTGGCCTGGATGAGTCAGTCCCTGGCATGTATTTCAGTTTAAACATTGTAGTCATTGTCTGTGAGTGTTGCTGTTAATTTGCCTCAACATGGTAGTGGCTCCATGACCATCCAGGCATAAAGTTGGATATTAGTCTGGTGTGGCTTGGGGTTAATTTTGTATTCTGTGGTGCAGCTGTAGTTCAAAGGTGCTCCACTGTCGCCCACAAAGCATGAAGGGTGACTGCCCATCAAGAGGCATAGAGTTTCGGTATTCCTTTCTTGTAGAGTTGGCAGGTGCGACCATGAATAGTTACTTACTACTTTTTTGGATGTAAGAGGATATTGACCTGCCAGTTGAGTTTCTGGATGATGATGTCTTTGACTTTGTCATGGTACGCAAAGTCATGCAGGACCTGGACGAGCTGCTGTTTTTGCCCTCCTGGGTTTTGCATGGTGTTGCTTTGTGGGCTCTTTTGATTTCATATGTTCCTGGGAGTGTTCCTTTGCAAACTGTTGAGAGTGTTTTTTCCGCACTTGTAACACTCCTGTCCCATTGCAGGGCATATGCCCTCATGTGGGTTGGCTAGCCACAGCATTAACTTTCTTTTGAAGTTGTAATGTCTTCCTTTTCATCAGTGCTAATCCTTTAAACGTGATTGTCACAAGGAATTATTGTGTGTTCTCTTCTGTGTGTGATTCTGTAGCTAGAATACCTGTTCTCGCTTTTCCATCTTTAAGGTTCGATGTTTTTTGCTTGGGTTTCTGCTTTATCATTTATACATGTAATTTCCTCATTTCCTTCTAGAATGTAGCTCTTCACCAGCAGATGAAGTTGAAGTAATTCAGGCTGGCATCCTTTTATGATTCATAGGTTGATTGAGTCTTCGTATGGAAATTTATTGAACTCGCAATATCTAACTAAACAACACAATCTTGTGATAAGTTTGCCCAAGAATTCTCCCTTTTCTTGGATGCCAAGTTGAATCTATACCATTCATAGTTTACATTTTTATTTCATAGGAACTCTGCATTGAAAGCTTTTTATACTTTTTGATACATAGCTGACTGGGCAGTTGCCAGTTCATTGATAATTTTGCAATTCTCTTTGCGTATGAGATATTTTATTGTGGATAATCTTTGTCTCTCATCATGTTTTCATGATGCCTCAATAAGTTTGTCATAGTTGTTCAGCCATTAAAGCCATCTTGGTATCATATATGTTACTGCTCAAGGTAAAGAGCACCTGATGAAAGGGCCTGAGATATGAGACCTTTTCTGGGTTTTGTTTCTGTAGACATGGTGATCTTTGTAGTTTGCATCTGTAATCTGTTTTTTGTGCACTCTCTATTGAAGATGTTCGATGGATGGGCTGCCCTTTCTCATCTGTGGCTTCAATTTAACTATTTTAGGAGATCCCCTAATTTCAAACTTGACAGGCACAATGTAACTGAATGGGAGCTCCAGAACCTAAGACTTTCCCTTGAGGCCATCTGATCTCAAAATGGTGGCTCATGCTTGCTTCAGCTGGGCACCTGTCTTTCCTATGGGGGTGTTCTCTCTTCAAAATGGCGCTTTTATGTGTCAAATGAAGTCACCCGACCTCAAGATGGCAGCTCAGATTGGAGAGCCTGGCCTGCTTTGGCAAACTCTTGAGCTGTCTCTCCTCTTCTTGTTTGATACAAGTGCATTTGGCCTTTTCTCCCTGCTCAGCTTATTAGGTGGTCAGTTGTGCCCTTCCCTCCTTCAGCGCTGCTTCTTAGCACACTTGGCAACATCTGCGTTTCAGGGTAGTAATGTGTTGGATGTGCACATGTGCTGAGGTGATAATGTGCACGGTGACAATTGGTTGTTTAGTGTGAGGAGGGCCTTCCTAATGTGTGATATTGTTACTGCACTCTTGAACACACTCTGCTTCTTGTTGGGTGTGTGTTTTAGCACTCAGTGGTGCTTCAGTGGTCTTTTGTGGCCTGGTCTCTAGTTGTTCTGTTTGTGGAGACAGGGTTGGCACACTGGAAGCAGACTCAGCACACACAGATCAGATTCTTTTTCTTTGCTGTATTATTATTTGGCCCTGACTGACATTAATTGGCCTATTGCTGCTGGAGCTATTTCCGAGCATTTTCATGTCCCTCACTATTTGCTATTCTCTCTCTCCTCTCTTCGTAAATCCTGTTGAGGCATTCTCACAGGAAGTGAAGTTCATTGTTAATGTGGAGCTCTGACCTCAGTTAGGCCTTTGTGGCACAGTGGCAGTAGTCTAGCGACATGAAAACATATCAGAATAAACATGTGTCCTGGTATGGCGTGCCTGTCTGAGGGGTGAACTCCATTTAGTAACTTATTCGCTCATGATAAGAACATGACATCCCTTCCAAAACAATGATAAAATACTGAGTGTTGAGGTTTGTTGTCTTCCAGCTTCACAGAAGGGCTGGGCTGAGGCTCTGAGTCACTTATGAATGCTCTTTCAGGGATTGACATCACTTCCAATTATTTGGATATTGCCCATGAAGAGGTCCCTAGGGTCAGAGCCATTGGCAGTCTTCATCACTGTCCCAGAACTTAGATAGACAACACTGATTTTTTTTTGTCCTCGATTGGCATCTCCCTTTGTAGATTCTTAACACTGCATACAAAATGTAATTATTAGCTTACTTATTTATCTAGAAGCATTTTACTATTGAAATATTGAGGAAAGATAAAATACTGTTATAAAAGTACACAAATAATTTAACTTCAAATACTGTGTAAGACTTGAAAGCCTGTGTTTACTTTAAAAATCAATATATTATATTCCTTACACATTCATTCCTTTGATTATGTAAACATGGTTATGTAATCATGTATCTGTATATCTACTACTCTAATCCTACTGTACAAGAGAAGAAAATACATTTTACTCTCTTGAAAGCTTTACTCTGTCTGACCATCACCCTATACCTCTATCAATCTATCCCTATCGCCACTCTCTGACTCATCCCAAACCCACTTTACTACTATGATCTCCAAAATAACCCTTCTCAGACTCTTCCCTCCTCTACCCCTCCTGGCTCACCCCAAACCTCAGTTTACGACAGGATGTCCCAAACAACCCTATGAAATTCTCCCTCATTTATCTATTTTTTGACTCATCCCAAACCCCATTTAACTACTATGATCTCCCTAATCCCTTTCTACACTCTTACATCCTCCATCCTTCCTTTACTCATCCCAAACCTCATCTTACTACTATGATCTCCCAATTAACACTTCTGGATTCTTCCCTCCTCTATCCCTCCATTATTCTATTCAAATCAACTAACAGACTCACATGTCCTCTGCGCAAATTGACTCATACCTCCCTATACTAATACTAATACCGTACTCATATTTCCCTATACTAATCCATCACTAATCCTTTTGGGTTCTGGAGTAGCGGGCTACTCACCAAAAAGTGCTTCAATGCCTTGTCAGGGGTAGTAAGCCCTATGTAAATACAATTACAGTTAAAATACAGGCCAACATTTGAAAACAGGAAAGTGGGGATTTAGAAAAAACTCAGGAGAATATTTTTCTCCATTAACTTCAATAAAAGTGGAAACAATTTTAGGTGGCCCACAGCCAAATCAAATATATTTCTGCCTTAAAAATCAGGAGTCTCCATCTGAATCAGGCATATATAGCATAGATACATTTTACGTAACGGTGTCCTCACCCCCAATACTATTCACTGTCATGCCCTGTCAATTACAACGAACATGAGATGATCACATGGTAGATGGAGCTTGACTTTCAGATATCAGTTCCAAGTATGCACCTGGTCCACACAATGAGTGAGCTGAGGAGCTAGGAGGTGCTGCTGTTCCTCTCAGCATGACAGGTTGTAAGAACTCTGAAAATAAGTTTATTGATTACACCAAAGATGTGTTGTATACAAAAGGGCACCGAGAATAACTGACTAGGAGAAGCATGAAACACTTCTACATCACACAATTATCTGATGTCATTGTGTTCCATGCATCTCCAGCAGTGACATCACCACATTTCTCCCTTCTTTAAAACAAAACAACAAATACACAAGAAAATACAATAACATTAGGAAAACTCACTGCTGAATAACAATCCTAATTAAACCCTAAACTGACCCCCATGTTCTGAATATTCAAATATATAACTATTTGTCCTTTATATATATATATATATATATGTATATATATACATAAAATGCATTCTGCATTTACATGAAACAAAAAAATAAATAAAGCAAAACATTGGCCAATCTGGAAACTGACAAAAACGATGCTTGTTGCATTTATGAAACAATGTAATCTTGTAATTTCTTTGGTTTCAAATGAACCCTTGTACTTCTTCTGTTTACATAAATATTGTCAATATTATCATCTGTCTGGTTTTCTTAGTATATTGAACTTTTTTGGAATTTTGAAACTGTAAACTTGGATCCAGTGCTTTATGAGAAACACTCCACGAACTTCCATCTGACAGTTTCACCACATTCTTGTATCTCACAGATTTGTTGAGATTCTTTGAATTTTGTTAAACCTTTTCTCACGAACACAGGGTTTTTTACTCTTACCCAATCTCCCACTTGTAATCTGCCACTTTTGCTGCAAGACTTGTTCATTTTCTCCTTGCTCATAATATTCGAGTTATTTTCTGCTGTTTGCCACATTTCTTTTACATTACTTCCTTCATGGAACAGCTTAGCCATCCAAAAAGGATACAGTTCAATAGAAGCTATTCTTCCCCTCATGAGTTCAAATAGACTCTTCCTGTGGCTACCTGTGGTGTTGTTTGATAAGACCACACTAAATCTTTGATTGCTTGATCTATACAAATGGTATTTCTATATGCAGCCTGAACACACTCCACTAACATTTTATTAAAACGTTCAATTTTCCCATTACTTTGTGGGTGATACAAACATGTTCTAATATGTTTGACACCTCATTTACTCAAAAACTGAAGTATTTCCGTTGAAATAAATTGCACTCCATTGTCAGTTAATATCTTCTCCGGAAACCCTTCTCAGATGAAAATTCTTTTCAAACAATCAATCACACTTCTGGTAGTTGGAAGCCTAACTGGTTCAACCTCAACCCATCTCGATAAATGATCAATAACCACTATAAAATATTTCATGTTAGGTGGGAAAATATGGTAAGGCCCTTGAAAAAAGTTCTAATTTTTTACAGCCTCCAGCTGGTGAAGGGACAAAAGCCTCAACAGTATTTTCAGTAACTAATACTTTATCACTCCAATTGCATCTTTTTGCACCCATTAACAAACTCCTCAATTTCTCTGTCCATCTTTGGCCACCAAAAATAACTTCTTATTTTTATTTTTGTAATGGTAGTACCCAAATTACCAGAGTGAGGTGTAGATATTATTCTTTGTCTGAAACATTCTGGTGGTACAAGTTTGTTTCCCCGGACTAATTTTTTTTCTATAATAGATAACTCATCTGAAACCTTCCAAAACATTTTTAAATGTGCTATGTGAAGCAGTGGACATTTAAGTTGTTTAGTTTAGTGCAGCCAGCCTTTGATTTATTTCCACTGTCTTCCACACTTTTAATAATTGGTATTCCTTTGGTGGTCTACGGATAGAGTGAATGTGTTTTTACCCCTATCCATCATTAACAACAAAGAAAAAGAAGGTTGACCTTCATGAGTAGAGAAGACGTGAGAATAACATCGGGTTTTGCATGTGTACTTGTTAGAGTTTACTTGACGAATCTTCACGGTCACATTTCTTGGTGACTTCGGGCCCCTTTTGGTGGCTTTGTACATTATGGCACAGTAAGAAGTTCATGCTTGATTTTTGATGAATGCTTCTTACAACATTACCTCGTCCTGATGATGACCCATTTTTTAATCCACTTTATAGGTTTGACAGGATTTGGATGTGGACTATTATTAAACCTGTTAGTATATTCTAGACACATTTTACTAGGGGTTGTATAGAAGACTACAACAATTTTTTGCCATGTTTGTATCTATTGTTTTATAACACTAGTGGACTTTTAGATTCACTTTATTCACTTGCACTGCGTTGTCACTTTATAAGGAGCACCTAAACTGAAATATAAAAAATTGAAGTTTGTTTTGAGTTAGGCAATTCTAAGATATTTTTGTTGAATCAAATATTTAAGGTACCGAACAAGCCTTAGCAATGTGGAAGGTTTTTGGGGTAATCAACCACTGCTGTGAAAGTCAAGGGCTACACTTCCCCCATGGAGACCACCTTTGTTGTTATATAATTACTTATCCTGGTCCTGGGGTTACTGGGCTTGCCTCTTTGTTTTGAGTTTCTTTGGATCGAGGTCGTCCTCCTACGAGGGCCAATGTGGTTCTTATTTCTCGTAGGTCTTTTTGGACCAATGCCACCAGCTCCCTTGGGAGAAAATAAGAACACCAAGGTTAGTATCTGTAGGGCACACCGATTTCCTCTTCTCTTAGCTTATATTAGTCTTTCAGTTTTAACCTTATCGTCAATATTTTCTGCACCTTACACCTTATATGCCATTCCTACGCGCCATGCGGGCGCCTTATTTAAAGAATGACGTTAGCTGGTGCTGCGGACTGGTCAGAGTAAGAAAAATGACTCAAACCAGGCAGAGCTGGCGTAGGGGAAAATGAGGGTTGTGCGTCAAAAAATGGTGCAAGTCGGGTTTGAGGCAAAAATCATGCCTCAAACCAGACTTGCGCCATTTTTTGACGAACAACCCCCACTGAATTTACTCCTGTCTTAGCAAAGACAGGAGTCATGCCCCCTTGCCCAATGGCCATGCCCAGGGGACTTCTGTCCCCTGGTCATGGTCATTGGGCACAGTGGCATATAGGGGGGCCCAAATTAGGCCCCCCTATGCCACTTAAAAAAAAAAAAATACTTACCTCAACTTACCTGTACTTACCTGGGATGGGTCCCCCCATCCATAGGTGTCCTCCAGGGGTGGGCGAGGGTGGCAGGGGGTGTCCCTGGGGGCAGGGAAGTGGACCTCTGGACTCCTTCAATGGTCAGAGACCATGGAAGTGAGACCACCAGTCCCTTAACCCCTGCCCTCACCCAGGCGTTAAAAAACGGCGCACATCAGGCTGGGCGCCGTTTTTTAAGGCCCGCCCCCTCCTGTGCATCAAAATGACGCAGGAGTATAAATAAGGCGCACAGGTCTTGAAGTCATTTTTTGGACGGGAACGCCTACCTTAGATGTCATTAACGCAAGGCAGTTTCCCGCATCCCCAAAATGACGCACACGGAGGAATTTTGACGTCCGCGGGCGTCAAAGTTTAAATATGGTGCACGGTTTGCACCAAATGTGCGTCACAATGTTTGACGCACATTTGCCGCAAACAGAGTATAAATATGCCTCACAGTGTCTTTGCCCAAACTATTAAACAACAACATTATTTCAACAATGATCATAGTCACTACTGTGCAGATCACAGTGTGTGGTGGGTGGTGACCGCGGTGCTCAGCAGCTGGAAGCTCCAGGATTCCACCAGCCCATTCCCTCCCCCCTCATCATTTTGAGTAACGTGCATGAGGTTCCAATATCGCAAGAGGGAGCCGTCAGTGTCAGTAGTGAGAAGGAAGTATGCTTCACTGTTCGCGTTGTGTATTCGGGATCTTAGCTACTGAGTGACACATTAATGGTGCCAGTGAAGGCCTGCCACGGTAGACCGTTCTCTTTCAAATAAGTTCATCAGCCGTGCCTGGGGTGACCACAGGTAGCACTATGCTTGACTGAGTGGAGGTTGCTGTCTCGCTATCGGAGTCCGAACATCCATCTTCCCTCTGTAGGTTCGAGGGCAGAGTACTACTTGATGCCTCTGGTGGCCCGCCCAACAGCGCAACCGCCGCCATCACCCGCTGTCTTTCTTCCTGTGCTTCTTCGGGGGTGGGTCAACCTTGTGTGATGGTTGTCGCCTCCTCAATCTAGGCCGTTGTTTCTTCTTGTTGTGGTGCGACATGGTGTTCGGGCCTAAGTCCGGTCTTGACTCTAGCCAGGCCCATGCCTCCTCTGGAGCAGCGAAGAACTCCTCTCCTGACTGCGTGACCACCTGGAGTCTAGCTGGTAACAACATAGAATAAGGAATCTCTAGATCACGAAGCCTGGGTTTCACTGAAGTATATGCTGCACTTGGCCGTTGTACTTCCCGAGAAAAATCTGGGAAGATAGATATTTTACTTTTTGCTATTGTCATCTCATCGTTTTGCCAGGTTTGGCGTAGTATATGGTCCCTATCTCTAAAATGTAGGAGTCTCGCTATCACCGGTCTCGGAGGAGTCCCTGGAGGTGGTGTTTTGCTAGGTACTCTGTGGGCTCTCTCCAGTATGAAGAAGGACGAGAGTCCCTCTGGGGCAACCACTGTTTGAAGCCAGTCCTCCAAGTATCTCACCATATCCGAGCCCTCACTTTTTTCCGGGATGCCTATTATCCTGATGTTGTTACGCCTCGCCCTGTTTTCAGTGTATCCTGCCCTATTTTCCAGTACTTTGAGGCGGTTGTCTATGGTGTTCAGGCAGCTGTTTGTTAAAGCCAAGGCAGGAACCGCATCCGCCAAGTCTTGTTCCGTCGTAGTGACTGTCTCTGCCAGCCGCTTGTGGTCATCTCGTAGGAGGCCCCGGTCTATACTCAGCGTGTTTCTTGACTTCCAACGCTGTCCGGGAGGCCGCGATGGCTTGAAGCACATCCTGAAGCATTGGCGTGGCAGACGTTGTCTCCAGGGCAAGGTGCGTGACCGGGTCTGCCGCCTCCGTGCGTGTCTGGGTCGTAAGGGGCCCCCCATGTCGCAGTCTCTTTTTTTGAAGGCCTTCCCCATTCGTAGTTCCCCTGCGGGTGGGACTGACTTTCAGGGGTGGTTCTCCTGCTCCTCACTCGTGCTCGTGTTCCTGGGCTGTGCTGTGGTAATCAGCGTTATCCTGAGGCAGATTGTGCACCCAGTCTGCGCAGGACTCTCTAGGCACTGTGTGCCCCAAACTTGAATATATGTTCTATCTGTGCTGTGTCCGATTAACTTGCACTCCTACTTTCGCAGTGGGGGAGATCTCCTGTCCTCTGTCAGGGAGCATTGCAGCCAACGCTAGTAGCTGTGTCACCACTCCCAGGAAGCATGGGGGCCTGTTGTAGTACACTGTTCCCTGCTCCATATTCTCATCAGCTGGCTTTGGCAACGAGCTGGTGATATGCACACATTTGTGGTCCTAGCATTGCTCCCATGCACCTCCTCCGTCCATGAGATCTTTTCAGGGCGTCTTCACCCCCTTCTGAGTTCCTCGCCCCTCCTCGCTAGGGTACCGGCAGCGCACCAGGTCTCTGTGTGTGCCTACCAAGGATATCGCCTTCGCTCATGGCCATGGGTCTTCAGCAGTGTGTGCAGGTCAGGGCCCCACCGTCATGTTCCTTTCTTACCGGCAGGGTCTCAGCAGGTGCGCTCTCTGCCTCCACTCATCTCGGTTGGGCTCCCCCGAGGTTCAGGCGCTGTGCTCACGGAGGCGCCGTGCCGATTTTCCAGGCACGCAGGTCTCTGGCGCTGTCTCCAGTGCTCGCGTCAGCACCTCCTTAGGTTTCCAGGTCTCTCGCACTGCTCCGGTCGGCGCACCCTAGCGGTGTCGCCTCCCAGCTCTCAGCGACCGCTCATGCCATTGAATTATAGAGCTATCCAAAATCAATCATACCATCACTGTTGAGAGCTACTTTTGGCTCAGCCCCGCTTCTTGGGCTGATGGAAACTGGTCGGTGTTATTGGAAGAGTTACCTTATGCAATCAGGATAAAAGGTAGCTTATGTACCTGACATACAGATCAGGTGTCTCCTCAGAATCCAAGAGATTGCTAATAAAAGTGTTGCTAAAGTTTTGTTGAGTGCAGGCATCACATGAGTTGAGGACTTATATGTGAATCAAGGGCACATATATTTGCGAGACTTCAGGAGGTGTGCAGTGTAGCAATAGATAAGTTCATCACATTTGGGTTACTAGCTTACCAGACTGCAAAGCTAAATTGGGCTACAGAGCTGCTTGAGCCACAAACAAATGAACAGTTGACAGCACTACTGACAATATATGATGGTACTGAGGGACACCAATGAAACATACATTTTATTTGAAATTATTAGAGTGCTTTATTGACCTGAATTGTTGTTTTTGCTTTAGCTTCTTAAATAAAGAAAAAGAATGCAACAAAAACATTCATTTAAGTGTACATTTTCAATAAAATGTATTTACTAAACATTGAAAGTCAATAAAGATATAGTAAAAATAAATGTACTATTTATCACGTGTGCATCCTTCATGCCCTCTGAAGCAATTCTGCATGTAGAACCAGTTTAATTTTATTGTCTCCTTTGCTATCATATTGAAAACATTCCCATTTGTTCTTCAGAGGAGCATATTTTGCTAGCAAAATTACTGTGATTACGATATTATGCCACATCGTGTAATCCCGGGGAGTAATTCTAATGCAAGATGTACAGTTTGGGTCATTTTTTTTAATACAAGCGGAACTTCACATAGGTTTTTTACCCAAGCAAATCATTTGGGCAATTTCTGAGCGTGACACTGCAAATCCGGACGCAGGTGACAATGTTTTGAATGACAGCGGTAGTTCCTTTAATCTGGGCAGTCAACAAACATTTCAGGTATACTTACCCGAGAGGAATATTTAAGTAATTTTTTAGCACAAAACTACTAGTCTGGAACCGGGCAGTTCGGGTCATTTTTTGAGTGTGAAATCCATTTTGAGTAGTTTCACATAATTTTGTAGTAGTTTCACATAAGTACGCTAGTTTCGTACACCCCTAAATTTTACTCGGGTATCATATCCACCCACTGAACTGGCAGAACAGGCTAATGTGTGGTTTAGAAGTAGGTTGCTAATCCTGATGGATTAGTTTGATCTAGGGTAGTGTTATAGGGTGGTGTGTAATTCTGTTAAGATGGTCGTCACCCATCTGCTCAACAGGTTCAATCATGGCATTTGTTAGCTCATTAAGAATCCTCTCTGTGCACCATGACTGCAGCTGTAGGATTCAAATGCTGTACCCTGCTCTACTTTTCATGCACAAGTCTTTCTTGCTGTACATGCACAAGCTCATCAGTTGTCACATGCATGTCCAAGTAAGCATCTGGGCAGCAGTGGTTAAGGTTGGGAATATGCAGTGGCACTAGAATTATACAATTGTGCAGCAGTGGCAATTTTCACGTAATTGTAGATTTGCCACATTTGCCACCTAATCCATCATCTGGTGCCTACTCTGCAGATTTTAACACAAAAAAATGTTTCTAGCTTAAAAGGTTCAAAAGTTAGTAAAAATGCAGGAACACGTGTTGCCATGCAGTGGAAGGCCCTTTACAAAGGTTGACTGGTCACCTTTCTGTAGCTTATTGCTATATTTAGGTATTAAACTAGTACTAATGAAGTGCAACTGTTGCCAAACAGTGTTAACAAGTTTTAAAATGCCAAATTAACGAGGTAATATTATCACAAAATGTGCTGCATAATGCCATACAATTTGGCTTTTCTCGCTGCATAATTTACTTGACCCTATCGCATAATTTGGCCCTCCCCTGCCACATAATTCCAGTGGCCCTGGCAATATGTTGGATACAGGGGAAAATAAGGAGCTTCCCTGTTAAGGTTTGTGACCACAATTTGGGTACAGAGTGTCAAATACTGGAATTTCTGCATCGCAATTGAGTATTCGTAGAATCTGGGAGAATGTGGCATGCCGCTTCTTTCACTGCTCGCCTTCATGTTCCAATTCAAACACACCATGTAAAGGAAAATGCAGTACAACACAGTGACGTTCTGACTAAAATTTCAGAACAGGAAAGTTGGAGAATGTTTTTAAAAAAATCAGGGGAATGCATTTTCCCTATTAACTTCTATTGAAGCAGAGGCAATTTCATGTGGGAGACAGCAAAAATAAAGTTATCAGAAGTCTTCCACCTAAATTGGGTTGGTTGGCATATATTCAATAACCATCCACTGAAATCAGAAACCACTTAGGGTGGATTACTGCAGATATGTTATAGCAGACTCTGGTGCCGCTCAGTCCTCCTAAGCAGAATGGGCACTAGACGGAAGAGCAAAGTTCCATGATCTTAAGGATGGCAATTAGAGTGACATTTCTGTGGTGTCTCATAAAGACTGGCGTCATGATCCAGAGGAGTCCTGATACTCACTCCATCTGTCACTCAACATATAGAATGGTGTAATTAGTGTAGATAAATTACTGTTGCATTACATAAATGTAGAGTAGGTCATTCAGGATGTATTTCATGCAAAATGTATTGCCTCCATTGTTACCTCAATTAATTACAGTGAATAGCTGATAAGCCGTAACTAGCTTGTGTTCTGGTTCAGGGAGGACCTGGCCTGGCCGTAAGGGCTGGACATTTCCCACTGAAGCAGAATCAAGGGTGATTTGCATATGGCTAGGTCCAAAATGAGGTGGCATGGTTTGCAAAATAATGAGGGACTGGGATGCAGCCTGAGTACACACTGTGTCAATAGAACGCATCTATACTTGGCTGACGAGCCCTAAGTAGGGTGAAACCAGTCCTAGTTTGCATATGTTCTGGTTCATGGAGGACCTGGCCTGAAAGTTTGGGCTGGATGGTTCCTATTGGATCAGGGTCAAGAATGATTTGCATATGGCTAGGTCCAAACAGAAGTTGCATGGGGTGCAAAATAAAGATAGACTGGGATGCGGCCTGAGTAATTATCAGTGGACTAGATTAATTCAAGCATTCCATCCATCATGTTTTCTATTCTTTACTGGTATTCATGGCTGTCAAGTTTTTAGCTTGCTTATGTGTGACGCTTCTCATTCTGAAGTGTGCTTATGGGTGACATTTCAATATTTTATGTGTGAAATTTTGAGTAACACTTTATCACAAGCTGATTAAAAAAAAAAGTGTTTCCATGTCATGGGATTTATTTAAGAAATTAGCCCCTTGTGAACTACATAATAGCATGGACAGGGCCATAAATAGTTTCAGCACTCCTGAAGTGCTTGGACCAGGTAGTTAATCTACATCACTTTTCTAATATAGAAGCACTAGAAACATTTGTGGTGGCATAGCTTATAAGAAGTATGACATTTTAGGCATTAGAGCTAATGCACAGAGACCCCTTGGGACACCTGCACTACTCCCTCCCTTTGCAGAGTCTCCTGTGACACCATCTGTGCAATGATCTCCTGAAGCACTGTCTGACCGTTTCGTGGAGATCTGCCTACTCCACACACTTAGGCCTGATTTAGGAGTTTGGCATAGGGATTACTCCATCACAAGGGAGACGGATATCCCATCCACCGGACTGGATATCCGTCACCGTTATGAAGGAGTAATCCCTCCACCAGACTCTAAATCAGGCCATAAATTTGGCAGTGCCTGTCTGGCTTACCATGCCAAAGAAATACCTACTTTGCATTGTAGACTCCTCTATACAGAGATTCCCGTCATGGTAGATACCTCTTGTCTATCATTCTCACACATCTCTATCCTCCAAATATCTGCAAAGCCACCCAGCACACACCTGCCTGCTTCTAATATTTAGAGCTAGTGGGCTGCCATATCCAGGAACCTGCCTCACAGCAGGTAAAGACATGAATTTAAACTTGAGTAAGACTTGTGTAAGTTGTTTCTGACAGGGACCCAGCAGTTAAGTAACCAGAGATGCACACAGCAGTTAAGTAACCAGAGATGTACACAGGGTTTACTTCTTTTTTTAAGTATTGAGGCGTGGTGGTAAGTTGTGCTCTACCCTGGCATCCCTCATTTGAGATTCTGATAAAAGAAGGATTTCCTGCCTGTGAGGTGCGGCCCCTCTCATAACAAGGCTGCTCTTGCGCAAACTGCTTACGTGACAGGCCCATCTCACATGGTGCTGTGGTACAGAGCTGTGGCTGGAAGAATCCTGAGGGGTCGAGCGGTGAGCATGCATCAAGACTACGAAGGAGAGACACATTGGATGTCAGCCAGCTGAGCTCCAACCTGCAAGCAAGAGTATAGCACCTAGGCTCCAAGGGAAGTTGCCATGTGTGGTTCCATGTGTTGACTAAGTGAGTGACACACTTGGGGGCATATTTATCAAACTGTCACGCAGCGCAGCAAGCCACCTTGCTGTGCTGTGCTGCATGAAAAGGCAGGAATACTCTGTATTTAACATTGTACAGCGCATTCCTGCCCTGTCCTTGTGCCGCCGCACAGCATGCCGCTTAGCACCAATAAAGGCACCCTTGCGCCGTGGTGCGGAAAAGGAATGTTTTTGTGCAGGAAGGCACACCTTCCTGCACCAAAACAATCCTCTGAGACAGTGGTTCCCAACCTGTGGCCTGGGGACCCCCGGGGTGTATGAAGCCTTCTGTGGGGGTCCGCAACTGCTCAGAAAATTAAATAATATTATCAGATTATTTCCCCAGCTTTCAGTAATGACTCAGTGGAAGGTCCCTGGATTCCTATAATGATTCAGTGGGGGTCCCCGGGTTCCAGTAATGATAAAGTGGGGGCCAACAGAAGTCAAATGGTTGGGACCCACTGCTCTGGGGCATTTCTTCTTTCTATGTGGCTGCAGCTCACATAGAAAGGAGAAATAACGAGGAAAAATAAAGATATTTCTCCTTGTTATGCCTCACCTGGGGAGGCATAGCAGTTTGACACATTCTCAGGTTTACCAATAATGGGAAATCTGGGAATGCACCAAAACCACTAGGAGGAAGCGTGGGAACACCCACAGAACTCTTACCTATGGAAGAGTAACGCAACGCAGTCATTTGTGCTGCGTTACTCTAGATTTATCAAGCCCCGCAGGGCCACGCAAGGTGGCCTTGCATGGCTTGATAAATCTGACTTACTAGTTGCATTGTCCTTGCGCCCCTTGCATTGCGCAAGGGCGACGCAAGTAGTTGATAAATCTGCCTCCTAGGGTTTATGGCGATATGCCAGTCATGCATGCTGTCGCCATTGATTCCACTGATGGCAGGCTGCCCTGGGTCCATAATAACACTTGCGCAGTAAAACGTAAGTGAATTTGCAGAAACTGAAGCACTATGTCTTGACTGTTGCTAGAGACAGAATGCAACTCAGTAAGAGTGCAGGCTTAAAGGAGCTGAACCTTACGCAACCAGCTGCAGCCACAGGGCAGCAGACACAGGGACGCCTCTTAACTTCTCGTCAGAGTTTTCATTAAACAGAGTCCAAATCTCAACGCTGGCATTGTCACTGGCCAGGCGAGCGCTGCGAAACAATCCAAGACAGAAAGAGGGGCTCGAAAAGGAATGCCATAATCTTTTAGTGCGGTAATGCTAAGACGCACCCATAAAAGTATCAGTCTAATGGATGAGTGACACTAGGCAAGTAGGGGCGTAGCTTCAGGGGGGTGTTTGGGGTGTTACACCCCCTAATGTATTTTTCTGATGAAAAGTTGGATACAGGTGCTTTCAGTCGAGTATTGCGAGGGGTCTCTCAGATTTTACCCTGGAGTTTTGCATACTCACCGACAAAAACACACACTCTCCCCTTCGCTCTGTTTTGAAAGTATTCAGAAATGTTAATTATTTTACAAAATATTGTTTTTACTCCATTAGTACTCCTACCAACCCGCATTACTCTCCCTTTCCACTGCCCGTTAAGCCCCTCTCATGCGACCCGCTTGTTGTATAATGGGCCAGATTTACAAGAAAGTGGCGCATCGGTCCTCATGAACCACTTTTCTTGGGCACCCCTACCTCCACCTAACCACACCATGGTTGTGCCATATTTACAATATGGCACACCATGGCCATGTTAGGACAATAGCATCAAACTTTTTGACGCTATTGTGGCACTTTGCCTCACTAGCGTCAAAAATGTTGACGCTAGTGCAGCTAAGTGCAAGAAGGCCCATTGATTACAATGGGTGTGCCACTTTAACGCCTGCATTGAGAAGGCATTAAAAATGACGCCAAAAATGGTGCAGTGAAATCTTTAAGATTTCACTGCACCATTTTTGCAGGCCTCCTAGCGCCAGAACGTCCCCTTGCATACATTATGCCTGATGCAGGCATAATGTGGCGCTAGGGGTTGCACAGTGGTGCAATGCATGCATTGCGCCACTTTGTTAATATGGTGTTAGCGCGTCAGAGCCTAGAAAAGTAAACTTACCAGGAGACGCGTTTAAGCCGACAAACCTTTGGACCACGTTTGGAGACTTCCCAGTACGAAATATTTTCTTGTCATCGCCAATCAATAGATCAATAATCAATTCAAAAACAACAATCACTAGTCAATAAACATTTGATAAAATCAATAATTGAACACAACATTGATTCCTCAGTCACAAATAACTACACCAGGTTAGTCAAAAGTTAAGATATTTTTTCCCCTATCGGTTACAATCTAATATCATATCTATTAGTCTCATTAGCAATAAATCCACGCAAAAACAATCCAATCAATAATCAAAACGCTATTTTAATCAATACATCTACTAATTTAATTTAGCATCTAGGCACATCATTATACGAATCAACCTAGCAGAGTCTCATTAGTACATGAATCAACAAAGCAAGAACTCAGTCATTTGTCTATTTGCACAAAATATTAGGGAACGCCTTAACTAACCTCAAATTTAGCATTGGCATGTTGGGCTTCATGCAAACATTTAGTGAACACGAATTTGGAAAACATCTAAACTAAGGCCTCTATCAAAATAGCAGTTGGTACCTAGAAAGAAAAGGCAAACAGACAATTACAATTTGCATCAGATAGTTACCAAACCAAAAGATCAGCAAACAGTGTCAGTCTTCGTCCTCAGGACATCATTCGATTCACCATCAGCAGAGATAGGACGCAGCCGAGTCTCATTATAGCATAACTACAGAATGGATTACTTCCCTCAGATAGAGGAGAAGTTAGCATCAAGCAAAGAATGCACAAATGATGGTTTAAGGTGACAGGACAACTAAACTAATTATGGCAACTGGCAAGAGTTCTCTAACAAAAGTCTCATAGCAAAAGGAATGGCAAGGATAAGAGTAAGAGTCCCCGTTAAAGTGGAAGAAAAAGTGTGTGTCATTTTCCTCAGGTAACTCTGTTAAATCAAAACTGTCTATCTATTCCCTAATTAGATGAAGTTTGGTGCATTATTAGCTCTATACAATAATTCAGTAAGTACCTTACTAGAACTTTCCACAATTTGTAGTTCCCATATCGCAGATTGTTCCAAGATATTGACGTCTTCAACAGTTGGAATGTCAGGTAGAGAATGTTACACTCTGCGCTCCAGTCAGTGTCTTCGTTGTCTTCTCCTAGTACAGTTAACCTTGCACCTGTTACAAATTACACTGTTGCATCTAGCAAGAACGTCGCCTTGAGCAAGCCGATTCTCATGAGAAAGAATTTACTACGGCTACACACACATAACTCCTGGAAAAATACAGCTTCGTGTCCTTCAGGAAACAGCACATTACACGTTAGAAAATACAATGCAATATGAGGCCAGGCAGATAGGCCCAAACCCTCGCTAAGCTAAGGCCCTCTGATTTAATAAAGCAAACTCTTAACACACAACTCTAACTATGATATACTAATACAAATTCAGACCTGATTGCATATAAAATTTCAGAATTAATAAGCTTTTCATTAGTCTTCGTATACATTGGTAGCCACTCCCCGTGGGCACATTTCAACGCGTGCATTATTTTCTACGTTAACACATTTTCTATGCAGTTTCATCACACAATATATTGCAAGCTTTTCATATTAATATTGATTAAAAAAACACACTCCAACAATGGTGCGGCGAAAATTGCCTCCTTGAGTCACATTAGCTTAAAAAATGACTAATGTGGCGTAAAGCGGCGCTAGGGCCTTGTAAATCTGGCCCAATATATTTTACAATTATATACCAACGTGATTTTTGGGAAATCTGAACTCATCCCCCAAATCCTACTGACCAAGCTACGCCCTGGCCCTGTTGGCAGGGCTGGGTATTGCAAACTGGTACATTTCCGCTGCATTCCTGGATTGACTGTTTTTGTTTCCTGAAGAAACTCTGGTGGTGTCAGGTATGAATGAACTAAGCTTATTTTTTAACTCTCAATTCGTGCTGTTGGTGATGAGGGTTAGCAGCTCTTTTGGAGAACTTTAACCATAGTGGATTTTAGATGTCATGACTTAGAGGAAATGCAGTTTGATTCCTGTACGAATCACAATTTTGTTTTGCTGAAATTGGTTTTAAGAAAAGATATTTCACAAGATATCGTGAAACAGTGAAAAATACTATGACTATAATATGACGTTTTCAATATTAATTATGTACAGCAACATGTATTACAAGAGAATTAGAGTGAAACTAATGATTGTAAGGCTTGGGACTGCTAAGGTCATCTCATTTGTTTGCACAGAAATTGCAAACGAGCTCTGTGCTTTTTATATTTGACATGTGTGATGGAGAGCACTTCACCATCATCATTCAAGCTCTGCATCGATATATCACCATTGTTTCATATTTCTGTATGAATAACACGGGCCGATTATACGGTCGTTTAAGGTGTCTTATTCTAGTTTATGTTCCTAATTGATATTGACTTTGTTTATAAGCACCAATAGATTGACTGCTATTGTAAATGCTCATATCTGATATAGAGGGCAGCCCTGTTCCATGTTACATATCCCAAAAAAGACAAGAGTCCACAATGTACTACAAACTTTTTCAAAGTTCAAACTACATCAAAGCCTCAGCTTTTTAGTTTTATCTTGACTGACTTGAAAGCAGCAAAGGAGCTCGAAAGCCCAACCCTTTGCCAACATCTAGGTCCATCACAGGTTGATTCAAGTAGGTACACCAAGGATTTGGCGTTTTATTATCAAACTTTATAACCACCTGAAATGCTAGGATCTCTGTTGTGTCCTGGGCAGCAAACCTAGACCTGAAGAAGGCTTTCAAAAATTGATCTTACGTTGCCAGTGATTGAGGGATCAGAATAAACGCCAATCAAATCTGTGATTGTGAGATGGAGTTCAGTAAACATAAAAGTAGTTCTGACTCAGGCACACTATGAGCGTACAAAGAGTAAAAGACTAAGAAGAAGAATGAAATGGAAAGGCACCCACCCCATAGGTCAGATATGGTAAACTTTTGACAGGGCCGCATCCATTGGGATAACAGGACCGCCTCACTCCTTGAAACATGGCCCTATACTATTTTAATATGCAATTGGAGACTCCTATTGATTGTTAGAAAGCCAAGTACCAATGTTACACAACTTGCAGAAAAGGATGGAAAGTGCAAGTGTGTAGACGCGTAGAGCTCCCATCAAGCTCCGCGTCTCAGAAGCTGCTTCCAGGGGGCGCCACTGCCTTGAGGGATAGCGTCTGCTGGTGGAGGGGAGCGCCGTGCGGAGTTTGATGTACTCCAGTGCCATTATGCCCGTTCGTTCGTGGTGAAGGTGTGGCTGGTTGCATTTCCACTCGTGCTTTAACCTGGCTTCAGAGGCGAGGAGTTTGCAGTGCAGTGCGACAGGGGAGACTCAGCGCTTGTGCGAGGTGACTCTTGTTCACTTCTTTTTGAATTCTCACTGCAACCAGACACCACAGATTTGATAACCTCGAAGGGATACGCTAGGTGACCCCCTGAGGGCAGTTGGAGCCTGAGTGACCGCGGAAGCGACCCTCCTAGGTGCGGGTGTGGCTTGCAGCCGCTGGGCCTCCTTCGCATTCGGCGGCACGTCGTGCTTCTCACAGCAACTTACCTGAAGATAATTCATTCGGCAGCAGCTCGCCTGCAAATGTGCTCATAGCGAAGTCCAGGGCGACTAAGTGGCTCTGCCACATCCTACACTGAACCTAAGAGAAATAAGGACTTTAAGAAAAAGTAGTCATCAGCATTTTACAGAGAGTGAACCCTGGTCCTTCCAAACAGAACTAAAGACCATCCTCCCTCCTGGTGTGCTTCCAATGAAGCGGCATTCAGTTCGGGAGACAGCTGACAGAGTACAAACCCCCGCAAAATCAACAAAATCACTCAAAATGTCAATAGCCCATCACAACCAGTCAGTGATAGAAGGCTCTAAAAGTATGGATCCGGCGGGTAGGCAGAAGGACTATGTTCAGCAACCAGGCGGAAAGGGAGATTGCAGTCTGACAACCAATGCAAGTGCAGTGCACCCAGTGCAGCGCCACTTTCCTTGTGTTCCTTAGCGCCCCCCTAATGCCACCATGTGTGCGCCATATCTATGATATGGCACACAATGGTGGTAGTTAGAGAAACTAGTTACAAAGGTTTTGACGCTAGTTCGGAGCTTTGCATGATTAGTGTCAAAAATGTCAAAGCTAATCATGCAAAGCCTATTGAGGCCCATTGTAAACAATGGTGGGCCTCCTTTTAACACCCGCTCTAAGCAGACATTAAAAGTGGCCAAAAAAAGATGCAAAGAAATCTCTTAGATTTCTTTGTGCCATTTTTTCGGCCCCCCTAATGGGGGAACGCTCCCTTTGCATTCATTATGCCTGGCACAGGCATAATGTAGCGCAAAGGGTTACCAAGTGGCACAATGCACTCATTGTGCCACTTTGTAAATTTGGCGTGGCCATTATGGCCTCGTTGGGCTACATTAGCATAAAAAAAGACGCTCTTAAATCTGCCCCTATATTTGTCAGTAACTTGACTCAGGCACTATATGGATACTAAGGCACTCCGCAAAGGGGAGGGAGAGAGAGGGCAAGGGCAGCCCCCGCTTGAGGACCCAAGACGGGTGAGCTTCTCTGGGGTAAACTGCTCTAAGGGGGAGGAGAGGAGGCCAGAGGGTGGGGATTGGGGTGAGGGGGTGTGAGTGTGATAAAGGTGAGTGTGTAGGTGTCAGGCAACCACAAAAAGAATGTATCAGAGATACTAGTGTATTTGGTCAGGGGTTTGAAAGGAAGAACAGCTTATTATTCTTAATTGTATATCATGACCTATAGACAAGTGAGAATAATTTCATGCAACGCCAATGGTCTCAATAATAAACTTAAGTCTTGGGCAATGCTGGATTTATTAAGATTGCTGCAGGTGAATATTATTTTCTTTCAAGAGACACACCTAAAAGTGAAGCAAGCCCCTCCATTAAATGTCCCTAGCTATTTTCAGCATGCACTCAATGCCTCCTCCAACGCTGCTCGAAAGGGGGTTGCTATTTTAATTGCTAGAGAACTGCCATGTGATATACTAAAGGTTTATAGAGATCCGAGAGCTAGATGGGTCCGGTGCAGATAAAGGTTTTGAGTCAACTGATAAACTTGGTGAGTTATTAGGGCCCCATTGAGCACTCACCTCCGACTCTTGAAACCTTATATAGTATTGCAAAAGAGGAATTGGGCTCTCTGGTGCTAGGGGGTGCTTTCAATATACCCCTGGCATCACTCTAGACTCATCTCGCATCAACAAACTTAAGAACAAGACTAAATAAGTCAATCTTCTGCATCGACTGATGCAAGGGTGAACCCTTGGCATAGCAATCATCTCAAGGACAGGCTTTACACCTGTCACTCAAAAAAGTTTAACTCGTTGTCTCGAATAGATTTTTCTTAGTTTCACACATTCTTCATAGAGCCCAATCAGAGATGATAGCCAATCCATTCTCACGTCATTCGATAATCATGTTAAACCTTCATTGGAACTTCATGAGGAACTCAGGTGACGTTTTGATGCGTTTCATTTAGTCAATGACCGATGGGTTAGCCAAATGCGGCAGACCATGGATGCTTTTTCAGAGCAGAATACTGATACGGGCACTGATTTGTGAGGCGCTTTGAGAGCTTTCTTCAGGGGAGAAGTGATATCCTTTCTAGCAGAACAGAGGCAGATAGAGAAGAATAAATGTCACCAACTACAATCAGCTTTTCATCAGGCAACAGCGGCATTTGTAGCATCTCCAGTGAGGGAGTCTAAACATGAAGTGGCTAGTGTGAGATATAACCTCCAGGATCTTTTCATTTCAAGGGAGATATTAAAACCAAAGCAAAATTCTGCAAAAGATATATGAAGAGAATGAACATATTGGCAAATACCTGGCCTGGTTTATTAAGTGTAGATCAGACATCAATCGCATTAAGCAGATTCAAGATTCAAACTCGGACAGACTTAAAACCCAACCACAAGAAATAGTTGACACCTTTCGCAACCGCTATACAAGGCTTTACTCTGATTCACATAATACGGCTCCAGAGATGGCAAAAAAATGGTTAGAGAGGCTTATTACACCCACAATATCACCAGAGCAGGGGGAAGCTTTGATCAGTCCAATTACATTAACAGAAGTTGCGCAGGCTGTCAACTCTTCCCATAATGCAAATGCTAGCGGCAGTGACAGGATACCTGCGAAGTATATATAAACTATTCGCTCCACAACTGAATAATTCTTAGCTAGACTATTCAATAGAATCCTGATAGGATGCAAAATTTCTAATTGATTTACGGAATCAGTAGTTATCAGCTTCCTGAAGAGGGGCAAGCCAGAGAAGGATATGAATTTCTATCGCCAGATCAGCCTTCTCAATTGTGATTTTAAGCTGTTTACTAAAATCTTAGAGAATCATCTGGCATTAGTAGTTCCATTGATTGTTCACCATGATCAGACTGGTTTTCTACTAGGTAGATAGATGGCAACCAACGCACACTATTTAATCCAGGCCATAGACTACTTCACAGTACAGAGAACCAAGGCAGCCATTATAATGCTAGATGCAGAGAAAGCATTTGATCGCGTCCAGTGGAATGTTCTCTTCTCAGTCTTATCAAAATTCGCTTTCCTGTCCAGGTTTATCCAAGTATTAAAAAATCTATGCCTAAATGCTGAGGCTTTTATAATCATAAATGGCAGATCTGCAGGGAGCATTACTATGAACTGTGGGACGTGTCAAGGCGGCCCCCTTTCCCATATTTTGTTTTCTTTGTTTATCAAACCACTAACCGGTGCCATTCGTCAAGACCACAATATTAATTCCCCTGTGGTAGGGGGCAGTTAAATTGAACCTTTTTGCTGACTATATGGTTCTTTGCTTAGCAGCCGATAAAGCCAACATATCCTGCGTATTAAAAAAAAATAAGCCCTTCTTTTTAATTGCTCCCCAGACGTTTTACTCCTTACAATGCAGGTCCATTACACCCCTTGCTTATAAGATATTTAGTAATCCACTTAACTTCTGAATTAGGGGATTTTTTTGCACAAAACTTCAAATTCACATTGAACAAAAATCATAAGTTATTAAATCAATGGCAAAATCTCTCTATGACAATTATGGGTCGGGTTGCCCTGGTTAAAAAAAATAAGGATTCTTCCGCCATTATTATTTTTATTTGCAAACATTATGATTAAATCTCACACTCTTTTTTTTGAGTTAGTCAATACCGAAATTTGAAACTTTATCTGGCAGGGAAAGAATCCAGACTCAAAATTCATGCTGTTCAGTTGGATCCCGAGGAAGGAAGGTTGGCGCTCCCCAATATAAAAAGTTATTATCAGGCGTCATGTCTTGAGTGGTTGGTAAGGCCCTCCTCTGATGCCTCTACCGATGGGATTTTTTTTATCTAGAACAGATGGTAACACATTCAAAATTGGGCTGATTAGTTTTCTAAAAATCACAAGGCAACCTAGGTGGCCCAGGTATAAGACCCCTCACACAATTGTGGATCGTTTTGATCTGGGAAGGATTAGAAATTTGCTGTTTTTATCCTGAGTTGAACCTAGTGGAATTTATTCCACTAGGTCTATGTCTGTCCAATTAAACATGTAGTCAGCAGTTTCAGTTGGGGTTTCGAGGGTACAAGAATTCTATTGTAACAAATTTTTGCAATGGCTGGTTAATGTGAATTCTAATCTTAGCACCACTCTCTTTTTTAGTTATGTTCAAATTAAACATTTTTGTTCTGGATTCACAATAGAGGGTGAAACTTAAAGCCTACTTAAGTTCCAATATGCAGGGTACAGGGAATTTGTATAGATAGTTGCACCCCAAAAGAAGCGAGGCTCTGATCTCAGAATTACTACAATCAGTTGAATCCTCAACAGGGTGTAGACTGGATATCTCTCAGTGGCAGTTCTATAACTGGTTTGGGGGCAGATATACGAGCCCCAACAAGGCCAAAATCGCGGCGTCAAATTTACAAAGTGACGCCATGCATGTATGGCGCCTCTTTGTGATCCTTTGCTTACATTATGCCTGCGCCAGGCAGAATGTATGCAAAGGGGGCATTCCCCCGTTAGTGGGGCCAAAAAAATGGTACTAAGAAATCTAAGAGATTTCTTTGCATTTTTTTTTTGTGGCACTTTTAAGGTCTGCTCAGAGCAGGTGTTAACCCCTTCGCTGCCAGGCCTTTTCCCCCTTTGGTGCCAAGCCTTTTTTTTGGCTGTTTGGGGCAGTTCGCGCTTAGGCCCTTATAACCTTTTGTCCAGATAAACCACCCACGCCAAATTTGTGAGCTTTTTTCCAACACCCTAAAGATTCTAGAGGTACCCAGACTTTATGGATTCCCCTCAAAGAGACCAAGAAATTAGCCAAAATACAGCAAAAATTTCATTTTTTTAAAAAAAACTGAAAAAAGGGCTGCAGAAGAAGCCTTGCGGTTTTTTCCTTGAAAATGGCATCAACAATGGGTTTGGGGTGCTAAAATCACCATCTTACCAGCTTTCAGGAACAGGCAGACTTGAATCAGAAAATCAAAATTTTCAACACAATTTTTGCATTTTACTGGGACATACCCCATTTTTACTATTTGTTAGTGCTTTCAGCCTCCTTTCAGTAAGTGACAGAAATGGGTGTGAAAACATTGTTGGATCCCAGGCAGCTAAACATTTCTGAAAAGTAGACAGAATTCTAAATTTAGTAAGGGGTCATTTGTGTAGATCCAAGAAGGGTTTCCTACAGAAAATAACAGCTGAAATAAAAAAATATTGAAATTGAGGTGAAAAAAACAGCCATTTATCTCCACGTTTTACTCTGTAACTTTTTCCTGCGATGTCAGATGTTTGAAAGCAATATACCGTTACGTCTGCTGGACTCTTCTGGTTGCGGGGATATATATGGCTTGTAGGTTCAGGAAGAACCCTAGGTGCCCAGAGCCAATAAATGAGCTGCACCTTGCATTGGGGTTTCACTCTATACCGGGTATACAGCAATTCATTTGCTGAAATATAAAGAGTGAAAAATAGGTATCAAGAAAACCTTTGTATTTCCATAGTGGCCACAAGATAGGGTGTTGAGAAGCAGTGGTTATTTGCACATCTCTGGATTCCGGGGTGGCCATACTAGCATGTGAATTATAGGGCATTTCTCAAATAGACGTCTTTTTTTACACACTGTCTTACATTTGGAAGGAAAAAATATAGAGAAAGACAAGGGGCAATAACACTTGTTTTGCTATTTTGTGTTCCCCCAAGTCTCTTGATAAAAATGGTACCTCACTCGCGTGGGTAGCCCTAATGCACGCAACAGGAAACACAACATGGACACATCACATTTTCCCGAAGAAAACAGACCTGTTTTTTGCAAAGTGCCTAGCTGTAGATTTTGGCCTATAGCTCAGCTGGAACCTAGGGAAACCTACCAAACCTATGCATTTTTTACACCTAGGGGAATTTAAGAGGGGGTGACTTGTGGGGCTCTCACAAGGTTCTTCTTTTACCCAAAATCCTTTGCAAACCTCAAAATTTGGCTAAAAAAACACTTATTCCTCACATTTTGGTGACAGAAAGTTCGGGAATCTGAGAGGAGCCACAAATTTCCTTCCACCCAGTGTTCCCCAAGTCTCCCGATAAAAACGGTACCCAACTTGTGTGGGTAGGCCTAGTGCCCCAAAAGGAAATGCCCCAAAACACAACGTGAACACATCACATTTTCTGAAAGAAAACTGACCTGTTTTTTGCAAGTGCCTATCTGTGGATTTTGGCCTCTAGCTCAGCCGGCACATCAAAATTATCAAATACAAAACTACCTGTTTTTGCGGGGGCACCTGCATTTTTGGGCCTGGGCTCAGCAGCCATCTAGGGAAACCTACCTGAGGGACTCCAGGGAGGTGCGACTTGTGTGGATTCCCCAATGTTTTCTTACCCAGAATCCTCAGCAAACCTCAAATTTAGCTAAAAAAAACAAAACGCATTTTCCCTCATTTCTGGGACAAATTTCCTACCACCCAACGTTCCCTTCAGTCTCCTGGTAAAAATTATACCTCACTTGCATAGGCGGGCCAAGTGCCTGTGACAGGGAAGAGCCAAAAACATGTCAAAATTGAGGGGGAACCAAAGCGGATCCATAAGGGCAATTTGGAAAAAAACATTTTTAGGCTGACAAGTGCAGCAAACTTTTATCGGTATAGATGAGACAATGCTGGGTGGTAGGAATTTTGTGGATTCCTGCAGATTCCGGAAGGTTCCATCACAAAAATGTGTGATTTCCAACAAAGTTGGAGGTTTGCAGGGCATTGTGGCTAACAAAATAGTGCGGGGTGAATGTGAAGCAGACGTCACGGGCGGGGCACGGGTGGGTGGGTGGGGCTGGAAGGGGAAGCGATTCCCCTTCCATCCCTGCAGTGGGGGCGCTGAGGCGAGGCTCATGAGCCAGTCTTGACACTAATTCTGCAAAGTGCCGAACTAGCTTCAGTTCCCTAACTACTGCCATGGTGCGTCGTATATTAAATATGGCACACGTATGGTGGCGTTGGGGGGGGAACTAAGGGGCACATGGGAACACCCACTGCAACATGCATGGAATGCCTCCCTAAGCAGAGTAAGACAGCACAGCAATTTGCGTTGCCTTGCCTTACTCCATAATTATAAGGCCATTCAAAGCCACACAATTTGGCGTGGGTGGTTTTATGTGGCCTCAAAAATATGATTTGGTGGTGTGCACAGCCATTGTGTCACAAAAAGTGACACAATGGCAGCCCAAGGGCCTCATAAATATGGGCCTATGTGTGTATGTGAGCCTTGATGAGAATTTTCTGACCACACCCAACACCTGCCCAAGATCTGTAACCAGAATTATGGCCGCAAGCCACTGATACATCCGGTATTGATTCAGTATTTGGAAGGGATGCCCAAAACAGGCCCCTTCCAATAACCAATTAGTATCCAGTCGCAATCCCATTTTAGGAGTCAGTAAAACTTTACCAGCTACTAAAAAGGTTTTGTTCATGCTAACATGTTTTTTTCATAGCTGGTCCCAAATCTTTCTCAAGTGTGATTACAAATGGGGTTATGCTGGTGAAGTAATGCTCAAATTTGTAATATGCTTCATTCTTCAGTAGTTACCCTTCATATTACAATCATAATTTATGAAAATGGCAAAAATTGCTTGAGATAAACTTTAAACGGGTTCTCATGGTGTAGCGTTTGCTTTATATTTACATAAGCTATCTTTGCCACTAAAATATATATTGTTTTTTCTTATGAAACAATTGTTTTTTCCCAGCAGTTTTGTTAGCTAGATACTATGGCACGAAAAACACTGTTTTAGCCTTGCAAATAAGATGTCTGGGATTAGCAGTTAAAGATAATTGGCCCCCAAAAAGACTACAGAGGGAAAAAAAACTCTGATTCCATTCCTGAAGGTGTAGTATAAGCACAGAAATGGTACAACACATAATATTAATTAATACTCAAATTAACTCTAAATGGGCACTCTTCGACTAAGATCTTTTTTTTATTAATCATTTAGAAATATTTTGGAGAGACAGTAAAACGTCTTATAGAGAGTATCAGCAAGCAGATCTCCATTTGGTAACAGGAGACAGATTCAGTGTCAATTACATTAATTCACAGTGACAGTCAGACGAGCTGCAGGGAGCATCAAAGTATGCAATGGAACAGGTTTGTGATTGTTAGTGCGCAGGGAAAGGGGTGGTATTTACCACTCCCAGAATGGGGTATTTACTAGCTGCTTTAATTATCTCCTATTCTGTGCTTTGTTAGGTGGGAAAGGGGCGTAGCATGCAGAATACACATTGACCACACCAAATTTCACGTTTTGCCTTTTTTCAAGTTTTTCCCCCCATAATAAGCTTTGCAAACTTTTTGCTGGAGAAATCTGTCAGAGAAAATTGAGGGGCTGTGGTACTTACCACCTATAGCACGTAGCTCAGCATGTGGTAGAATCACCTCATGTGGTAATTATTGCACAACTCAGAATTACAATGCCTGCACTGCACAACATCTAATTATTTTCAATGTTATCTTAGTTTCATGTTAGTGCCATCAAAGGACAGTGCAGTGCCATCAAAGTGCCATATGCAAGTACCATAAAAGTACCATCATTTTTCATCTATAAAATATCCTTATTGAGCAATAAAGTACACTACCATCATTTAACTACTGTTGACCATTCTCTAATATTTATTGCACACATTTTAAATTGGCCCAATTAAAATTATATCGATACCATACAGAAACTATTTCCAGTCCTGATGGTGACCCGCTTTTGATTTATTTCTATACACAGGGTCGAAACGTCGACACAAAACTGAATGTGGATTGAAATTGTATAATTCTAAGTGACTTCAAGGCTTCCTGGATTGACGGAGCCTTTAGAAGTTCACATTGATTTTAACCACGTCTTGTATGTATTGTAGATAACACTACCACTTGTTTTCACAATATTCGCTTTCACTGTGTTTCAATATTTAGGAGCACCTATAATTGTAAATAACTCTATACCTGTTTTTAATAATGTGCATTGTATGTTAAATACTTTTTCGAAGGAATTGAATAAATTAATAAAAGAAACAAAATATCTAAAATTAATTAATCAAAGATTGGATGAACTCAATTGTTTATAGTCAATTTACCGCGGAAGTTTAGGATTACTTCCCCCTTGGAGGGACCATATAGTATTATTTCTGTTAATTACCCTGGTCAAAGGGTTAGTGGGTATTACCTCATTGCTTGGTATCACTTTTAGAAATGTGGCATTTTCTTGTCCTAACCATTTGTGCCTTCTGCCAGTATCCTGGGTCACAGGACTGTGATTAGCTCAGTTGTTGGCATTTGTGTATTCTTCCTAGACTGTGAGACAAATGGGGACTAGGCTGGGGCAGAGCTGTTCTTTGGCCCACTTACATTTCAGAGGACTGCTGCCAGTATCCGACACTAGTCTTTTGTCACCCAGACTGCTTTAATTATTGACAAGGGAAAGGAAGAGGTTTTCAGAATTAGCTCAGATGTGGGGGTAATACAGGGAGGCCTCCCACTTCAAAGGCTGGCACAAGGTATAAATATATGACCTCCTGAGACACTCATCAGCTCATGTCTGGACCTGTGGAAGATTTAGGAGAATGACGGCTCTGATGCACTCCTGCCTGAGGAAGGGAGGCTGGACCTGCTTCTTGACCACAGGGCCACCAGAGTGACCCCAAGGCCTAGCTGGCTGACCTTCAGCGTGAGCTACAGGAACATTACAAGCTATAGAGACATGTTGTGCATCTGACTAGCTGATCAGATCCAACTGAACCTGCCTGTGCCCTGCTGCTGGCCTCTGCTGGAGTGAGTCCTGATCCTCAAGAGGTACTCCTCAGGTCCTGGACCTTTTGTTAGCATCAGAGCGTACTCCTCCTTGTCCAACTGAAGGTTTCCTCAGAACCAGAGCAGTGCAACACAACTCAACGCAGGTCCTCGTAGTGCAGCAGCTTCTCATCGGCGCCCTCATCTGAACCGATGCAGCATGATGCAGGAACCCACATCTCAGCCCAAGCACAAGGTACACTTTCTAGCTAGCCAAACTCGGTCCTGTACCGAGCCCGTCACCCTGAACTTGTGATTTTGTTCCAGTTCGGCATGACCAGATACCCCAATTGGCAGTTTGTGCTTTTTGGCACTTTTACTTGAGATATTGAAACTGCATATCTCCAGTTTAACTGGTTGAACTATTGTCATTCAGGTATCATTTTATTCATTAAAATGTATTCTATCTTTCTAGATAGCTGTGGGACTTTTCTCGTGTTGTGTTTTCACTGTATTAGTGGTTGTGTGCTGCATAGCTGCATAAATACTTTACCCATTGCTTCTAAGTTAAGCCTAAGTACTTTGTGCCAGGCTGCCTGAGGGTTAAGTACAGGTTAATTTAGTGACTTTCGTGGTTCACCCTGACAAGGATTGTGTTTATTTTTTAAGTGGGGCTTCCTCCTCCCTCGACTAATAAACCAATTTCTTAAAATCTGAAAAAGTGATGACCATAGCACATCTTTAACCATTTTGCTTTTACAGACACAGATGTTGGTTATTCTAGAAAATAATGACCCATGTGTTATAATCAACCACAGTGATACCCATATATTTTGGGTTCCTTTGATTACCTGTTTGAAAATGGAATTTATTATTAATTGGCAAAAAATGAACTGTAGGAATTGTCTATTTAATTTTCTCTAAAGCTGAGATTGTCAAAACGTTATCATGACTGCGTCATAACCATAGTAGCACATAAATGTGAGTGGAGGTACAGGTCTATCAAAACTTAAAAAGATGTCCTTCCGTGCCATTAATTTGGCCTTCCATTTAATACATTTAATACACCCCTGCAACATTTTATTGATATTAGGTTCAATAGTCTTTAGGCCTCTTGACACCATACACTCTGACATTTTTGGTAATGTTGTATCAAAAAGCATAGGATGCGCACACAGGAATATTCAGCAAATAACTGATACTTGAGTCTAAGGTTATGTAATGTAGCTCATTTTTAATGTTAAAACTACAGGCTGTTTGAAGTCCATATTTTCCTCCAGAATTATTCTTCTGATAACGTGATGCTGTTTGCTATACTAATTTTATTGCTATATCGCTTAGACTCCTTGTGAATTATATTGACTGTGAATATGTATACAAAAATCAGACGACAACACACTGTCTAGCTGTTTATGTATTAAACTTTATGGCTTCTTAGTTGATCTAACCTGCAGGATATATACATGATCCTAAATAGTTATAGCACCCAGTTCATCCCAACCTACTTTTGCAGTGCACCACACACATGGCAATAGCTTACTGAAAATTTACAGTCTAGACAGTAGTAGCCAAGTCTACAGAAGAGGGGTTGGAGATTAATCTAATCAATGCAATGAAAACAATCTAAGATTGACACTCATATGACACTCTCAGGATTGCTTCCCCCATTGATCTAGATATTTATACCAGCCGTACAGCTGTACTACATTTGTCAATGTATACTTTCGCTGGGCACAGTAAAAGTCTTGGATTATATTCTTCAAATGCTTGATAATAGAGCTATTAATTCTACTGGCTTGAAGGCGGCTTTTGACACAGTTGATCATAAAACTCTCTTAAATATGCTAGAGTGGAACTGAACAGGAAGTACTCATTTGGTTCAATTCTTTTCTGATTGGTCGCACCAACCTAGCAAGATTGGGAGGCTGCACATCTAAAATACAAAAAGCTACTCTTGGGTCATCTGCCCTTTCCAGCCTCTATGTGGAACTTCTTGGTCAACTCACTTGAACTTGGTTTACTTGAACGTAAAACTGCACTGAAACACAGGTCACACATAATTAAATTTAAATATGCACAATCTAAAGGATATCAGAGGTATAAAAAGAGGTATGCATTGATATTGATATGGATGTCAGAAAATTCATTGAAACTCAAACTCAGAAAATTGAATTCACAGTAATATCCCACAAATCAAACATAAAAAGTGACCCAGTCCTCATTGATATGCTTAAAGACTACTGCCACACAAGTCAAATCACTTGACATTATAATGGACAACACCCTCTCTCTTGAACATCACATCAGTAAATTGACACATTCACCTCTGACAACTAATTAAATTAACCACTTACCGGCCAAGACTAACTAAACTAAAGACTATTGGTATCCTTTGGTTATCTCCAGACTGGATGCAAACATTCCACAGTGAGATGATCACAGACAGTAGAAAATATTGCCACATTTCCCCAGTCTTGAAGATCTTCAAAAGTTTCCACTAGAAGCTAGAATAACATCCAAGCTTTACTGTTTAACATACAAAGCACTCCATCTAGGTAGGCCAGGTACTGGTCAGATCTCTGGTGGCCTAAAAAACATGCTACACCAAGACAATTCTTCTCATGATCTGCATCCACAATTTAAAACAACCTGTCAGTTCATTTAAGAACAGCGCCTGATATCCTTTCCACCCACAAAAAAACTTAAGACTTACCTATTCAGACGTTACCTTAATTAAGAACTTTCAAGAAGTTATCTACCGTAGACCACCAAGATTTCAAAAGATGCAATGCATAAGTTACAGCTGCCCAAATTGGCGAAGGTGTAGTATCTTGCACTAGCAAAGGATATTCTAGTTATACTCCACAAAATCCCTGATCTCTACCTTGAGCCTATCACAGCCTCCTTGATGATTTCCCAAACTGTTTGGTAGTTTTTTAAAATGTTGCTGTAAGCATATTATGTATAAGCGGGTATGGTCTGCCAAGATGGCGGATAATACATACTGAGCGTGAGCTCTGTGCCACCTTAGTAAACATCCTGCAGCATCCTCCTAAAGATGCATGAAAATAACCTAAACAGAGCTATTAGAATTATATGCAAGATGCGTGTCACCGATGGGTGGTTTTCTTGTTTTTTTTTTTTGGGTGGCCCAACTGCGGTGGAGCTTGAGAGGCACGACGTGGCATGTACCGATATGGCTGGCTGGTTATTTTTCTGCGGCCTATGGTGGCGAGTGCGGAGTGGATACAGTGCTCCAGCTGAAGGAGGCTCCGGTAGGGGCGGAACGCTGGTCTCCCAATCACCGTTGTCAGAAATGGCTTGAAGAGGGAGAGTGTGATGCCCTTCGATTGTGATGCAGCCTGGAAAACCCAGGTGCCAAGAGTTCGCTATGGGAGTCCGTGGCAGTGGAAAGAGCGAGCCTTTGACCTTTTCCACCATTGGCACATGTTTTGTGGTCTCCCCAGATGAGGGGTTGGGGGTTTACTGGTTTTGCTCTGAGGCCTGTTGGTGCCTGTGAAACCCCTCCATTAAACAATTGACGAGCAGATCTCACCCCCTGCTGTGGCCAGTCGGGGCGAGATGCAACTGATCCTACCTGCGAAGAGAGATGGTGACCCTCCTGCTTCACTGATCGAATAGATAATGAGCCGCACATCCCCTCCAGACTCTTACTAATTGGTGCTCCAGTTGGGCGCGGTGCTGGGCTACCAACTGATGCTGTTGGAGGTGACCAGTGGGAGGTGAGAACTGTGTACTCTGCCTGCGGTGAACTGCGACCTCTGTGAGCGAGATGCGGAGAGCCTGACTTGGTGGTACATAATGGAGGTAAGAGTGAGTCTGCAAAATGTCCCTGCTGGCGACTGCTCAGCAAACTACCTTTTCCCTTCGGATGGGGAATTAAGGACTCACTGTTCTTGAATGTTAGGGCATTTTGGTGTTTGAGGCGGATTTCTGTGTAGAATGCTTCTTAGAGCAATGAGGGCAGGACACGATTGACTCAGCACTACCAATGCTGTCTGCAGGGAGAGATAGTGCAACCTCATTTAAGTCATACTGGATAGCGACATTGTAAGTTGCTTGTTCTTATCAACGGAACTAGAGATGGCGATCCCCTAATGTTATCTCTGAGCATGTAGTCGGTTGCAGAGCATCTGTGCCCCTGTAGGGGACCAAAGACATACCATAATTCATGGTGTGGAATGTGTGCTAGGGCCTGCATTTAGGCCAAAGATTAAGGGAGTTGGAACAGAAAGAGTAGGTCCTGTCCTGTCATTATAACTCACCGCTGGGGAAGTATAAAGCCCAAAGATCCTCCCATCAAACTATGATAGACCAATATATTGGAAGTTCCAGGAGTACACATACATCTGCTGAAAACCAATGACTGAAGGCCTCACAGTCGACCTCTGAGATCGGTGGTTACCAGATTTTAGCTGCAATTTAAAAATTCGAGTCTTAGGGCCTGATTTAGTGTTTGGGGGACAGGTTACTCAATCACAAAAGTGAATGTTATTCTGTCCACCGTATTCCTATCTCCATAGGCTATAATGGGATTGTAATACATCGGACGTGATAACCATCACATTTGTGACCCCCTCCGCCAAACTCTAATTAAGCCCCTTAAACTTTGAAATAAAATAGACACAGTCCCTAAGAGGTGAATCTGCTTCTCTTGGATCTGCACAAAGTAAATGATACATCATGGGCTACTGAGTACAGAAATGTGCAGAAAAAAACATAAATCTTTTGACTCTGTAAAGCAAAAGCTTAGAGCCATGGGGGTGCAATACATGTTTCTGTTCCCTGCCAAACTGCATCTACTGCGCAATGGCTGCTCACAATTTTTTATGACCTGGGGATGTTTATACATTGTTGTGGAACCTAGACAACGGATGAGATGGCCTAATCGACTATCAAACAAAGGGCTGTTTTTAAGAGCCTCTAGCGCCATTCCATGCCACATTAGCGTCATTTTTTTATGCTAATGTGGTTATAGAAGGCCAAAAACACCATGCCATATGCGCTAGGCATAATGGGGGTTATTACAACTTTGGAGGAGGTGTTAATCCGTCCCAAAAGTGACGGTAAAGTGACGGATATACCACCAGCCGTATTACGAGTTCCATAGGATATAATGGACTCGTAATACGGCTGGTGGTATATCCGTCACTTTACCATCACTTTTGGGACGGTTTAACACCTCCTCCAAAGTTGTACTAACCCCTAATGTATGCAAAGGGGGCACCCCCCCTTTAGCAGGGCCAAAAAATGGATTTCCGTGGGCCATTTTTTTCGGCACTTTTAACGCCTGCTTAGAGCCTCTGGGTGCTTTGTAGGATTAGCGTCAGAATTTTTTATGCTAATCCTGCAAAGTGCCGGACTAAAGTCCAAAATTCTGACGCTAGTCCCCCAACTACCGCCATGCAGTGCTGTATTTGAATATGGCGCACACATGGTGGTGTTAGGGGGGGCACTAAGGGGCTCAAGAAAAATATGCCCCAAAGTGCGAGGGAGTGTGGCGGCACTTCTCCAGCAGGCTTGAATCACAGTTCAGGACAATGATGCTCTGGTGGCTACAACACCCACATTGGACAGAGAGGCTTTTGCTGAACAAATCTAGAGGTGCTCTGAATTTAGGGGTAAAAGTGGCACAGACTGTAGCACCGACACTCCCTTAGACTGACTTGTCAGATCGCTAAAAGTATCCGGCTGATGGGAGAGAGAGTTTACACCTCATTGAAGACGTGGCCTCTTTTCCATGGTTATTAGGACTATGCCTGTCAGATCATAATGCACAATAGGTTGTTAGATCTGCTCAAAAGTAATAGTATGTTTTCATTCCAGTTCAACTTCTTAATGTTCTATTCATGCTAAAACTGAAACCAAAAGTTGGTGGTTGCTCTTACTTTGCTGTTTCCATAACTGTTGTCCCCCCACATACAGAGTGAGCACATTTCTCTTTAAGTAGAATAGGGTTTTTAGGGGTGACTACCATTAGGTAGGTGTTTGCTCCTCTTCTTTTTGGTGGGTGGGTGACTCACCAGCGCTTGGAACGTCTCATGCATTCCAACATATTGATAGGATGTTACATGCTGGGGCAGTTCTGACTGGACTGGTTATGGTTATTACAGATTAGTTCTTGTTTGCTTTTCTCTTTAGTTTTTTTTTACACTTTTCTTTTTATGCAATACATACAGTTTAGAGTTGAACAAGGTAGGAAACACATCACTAGTTTATCGAATCTTTACCCAGAGGTTGGGTGGAGTTGCCTTATTGACGGGTAATGACTATAGAAATATTTCAGTGACTTATGTTTATCAGGTGTGCATGGGAGTTATGGAACTGACTGTTCTACTGTCAAAAACCCTTTCAGAGGGCCACAGGGCACACATGATCCGCTGGGCCTAACCATGACGGTTGTGTCCTTTTACTCCTGATGTCCCAGGGCCAGGACTACTATGGATCCTGAGCATCTGGGCCAAGAATCCCGCTTGCACTTGATTCTCAGAAGAGACGTGAACAAGCAGTCTAAGCTTCCTGGGGATGGGGTGTAGGTGGGAATACAGATTAGTAGCAATAAATTAATGTCCAGTCAAATGCTTATTTTTAGAATAAAAATAAGTGTTTTATTTCTAGCTCTACTCATTCAAAGGGAGGTTATGTAGTTTATATACAATAACACATTTCCCCCTAGAGGTTGTGTTCAAAGGCAAGCCCCTGACCCACCAATACTTATAATGTGATCAGGATTTGACCCCATTCACTGGTGGCTGCATGCAGGTAATGCTCACTAGCAGGCATTAACTCAAAAGTCCACTTTGACTCTTAGCAAATAGTCAAAAGTGTCTTGGCGCCGAAGCGCTCTTAACAGAAAGTCCCCCGGGGCTTGATAGGCATGTACTCAGTCTTGCCCGCTCCATCAGAGAGGAGGCATGCAGCGTCCCACCCACTGGCACTCTCACAGCTCCAGTCCTGTTCAGGAAGTTGGCTGTATGAGGGAGCGGCAGCAGCACCCGGCAAGCGCAGGGTCTCCTCTGATCCCATGCGGTCAAGCAATCAGAGGTGTTTCTACACTCCTCCTTCAAGGCTGCAAGGTAGGTTTCCATGTTTCCCAGAGGAAGGGGTGATGCCAATGCACCTGATCTCGATCCCATAGATGGCTGATGAGTCCACAGTGTCCTCACTCAGTCCACAGAGGACGGTGATTTGTAAGCCTTGTTTGTTCCTAATGACCCCCTGCTCACAGTTCTCAGGCTCTAGAACAATCTGCAAGGTACAGCTGCTTCCGGCAGTCCCTCCTGGCATATTGGATTGCCACACCATTACTACCCAAGGTGCCAGCCCATACTGCATGCAAGTCTGCATCACGGCAGCCCCTCTATGCATATGTGTTCACTGCTACAGTCCCACACAGCCTTCAGCCCTATTTAACTGGAAGCTTCTTCCATGGGTTCCCCTCCTGGCACATGGAGTTGCCACAACGGCACTCGTACAATGCCTGTCTTCACTGCTGTCTTCTCTTGGCATACTGGGGTTGCCGACTTCAATCTGCAGATGAATTGTTTTTGGGGTCTCAGGCTTCACTTTTTATAGCCCTTTTCCTGACATCAAATGTGGTCAGTGCAGCAGCCATCTCCACAGAGCAGGTGGTCTTGGTTTCCCAAGTGATGTCCCCTCACCCAGCAGGGAGATTAGTAGGCCTTGGTATTGTAGATGGTGGTGAATTTGTAAATAAAAATGTGCCGGTGCCCAAAGCTCTCCTTTGAAAACAAACAGCTGCTGTAATTAAATGTACGAGTACAGAATACTGAGGCAGCGTAATCCGAAAGCCATCTCAGGCCCCTTTAATCAATTTACAGCCATTCCCCGCCCCTTTAGAGCACACCTGCAGCTTTCTGCTTTTTTCCTTTCTGACGTTTTTTCGTTTTTCTATTCCTTCAGCTTTTCCATGTGTTTCTTTTGCTTGTAGTAAATAATGCCTGATGGCAAAAAATAAGTGCTGGTTCACCCCACAGGAAACCACCGGCTTAAATTAAGCACTGCTTGCAGACCTGGCTTGGGCCTACTGACGCCAGCGGTTCCGCAACGACGCCGCCGCTGCTTGCACTGTGACCTGTGGACACCGCACATTGCACCGCCCCGCTTCACACCGAAGCCCTGGTCTCACCGACGCTGCTGGACGCCGTCACCGAGCCGCTGCCTGCACCGTGACCTGTGGGCACCGCACGTCGCATCGTCCCGCTTTGCACCACAGCCCCGACGCCATCCACGTCAGCGCACCTGATTTCATCAGCCCGGAGTTCGATCCCCAAGGTGCGTGACTTCAAGGGCCAGACGACTCCGGAACCGACGCCAGCGACGCTGCTCTCCGGAGCTCAACGCGAGGATAACGGCGCCCGGCAAATCCAAGGTACTGTTTGCGGGTCTTCCTGACACCGTAGCTGGCCCACAACGCTGCGGCCAGTTGGTTTTGTTGATCACAACGCTGTGATAGCCCCAGGTGGAGCTATCGACTTTAAGGAACTGTAGTTTTGAGTAAATCTTGCAGAATTCATATTTTTCTTACTGTATGTTGGATTTTTATCATATTTGGTCTTGTTTTATATAGATAAATATTGGCTATTTTTCTAAAACTGGTGTGGTGTCCTTTTGTAGTGTTTTCACTTATTACTGTGTGTTATATGCAAATGCTTTACACATTGCTTCTGAGATAAGCCTGACTGCTCGTGCCAAGCTACCAAGGGGGTGAGCAGGGGTTATCTGAGCCGGTATCTCCCTTATCCTGACTAGAGTGAGGGTCCCTACTTGGACAGGGTGCAAATCGACTGCCAACTAGAGACCCCATTTCTAACACCAGCATTACCCCCTACTTCTGAGATTCTGACTGAAATCCTGGAGTCAGGTCATACTGCCCGTGATTTCCATACTTTATAAAGTGCTGAAGGCTGATTGGCAGAAACCAAGTGCTTGTGTTTTAATCCTCTAAAACTTGCATTTTGAACTGGATACACCAAATTGACAGGCACCCAGGGCATGTAAGACAGAATGTCCACTCAGGGCTGCAGCACTGTTTGTGCCACCCTTCGTGTGACAAGGTACAAAATGGCCCCAGCCTGCCACTGCAGACTGGAAGGTCAGTGTTTTCACTGCCAGTTCGAATTTGCCATTTAAACCCGTGGCAAAGCCACCCTATCCCTTATCACAGTGCATAATTTGTAAATTCAGAGGTGCCTGTGCTGAAAGCCCTTCTCTTAAACACGAGGCAGCTGTAATTAAATCTGCCAGCACTGAATACTGAGGCAGCGTAATCCTGAAGCCATCTCGGGCCTCTTCAATCCATTTACGGCCACCCCTGCCCCTTCAGCTCATCCTGCAACTTTCTACTTTCTCCCTATATGACGCTTTTTAGTTTTTCCTTCTTCCGTCTTTCACATATGTGTCTTTTGCTCGCAGCAAATGCTTGAGGCATAAGAATAAGCCCCGGCCCTCACAGATAAGTGCCGGTGCTCAGCACCGGAAACAACAAGCACAAATTAAGCACTGCCTTATCATTATATACAAGTCTGCACTAAGGAAGGCCTATGTAGTCCCATGGCAGGGAGCTGTATTTTGTTGAGGCATTTATGTTTTTCAATATGTCTTAGCAGCAACTGGTGGTATCCCAACCCGGCTTACTTTTGACTGGGACAACCAAACTGGGTCATGTAAGGTATCAAATTAATAGTGGCATTAAATGTGACTTGATGGGCAAGTCGAAATGAATGTCACTTTTGAAAATAGGCAACTTTTATGAAGTTGCCACTCTGTGCCCCAGCTAGTACAGTGGTCTCACAAAGGTACTAGCACATAGAGAGCCTTCTGCCCCCCTGATTTTTAAGCAAGCCAATACTTATCGTACTAACACCTCTACAATGTCTGACAGGCTTATCATGGTCATGTCGGTTGCTTAAAAATCAGGTTCAATATACATGGTTTGAGTACTACACCATTAGGATTTCTCTGTGCTTAGAAATGCATTAACAAATATTTGGCGACTTGGATTTGTACTTAGCTTTGTGCCTTGAGGAAGTCATGTTGACGAAACATGTGTCGGCTGTTGTATCTTTGGATTCATGATGGATGTTACCATATGGAACACTTGGATGAATAAAAACACTACCATATACCTCTATTGAATCAGAATTTTTACTGATACAAGAAGAAGAATTGGACCCTTATGGCGTGCCTTGCTACAACAATATGGAACTTTCAAGTATCATTTGAGTTTTCAAATGATACTATTGCATCCTTAGTGGCTGGATGCTTACCAGTTTGGCATCCTCTATGTTACTATATATGAACGTACTGATATTGTTTGCTATACCACAATATACCTATGTATAAGAGGTGCGAACTTCTTACATAGCCACTGTCTTTTGTATTTATACATATTGAAGTATGTCTGGCTCTAAATGAGGAGGTGGACCTTCACTTTGGCAGAGGGTACTCTGTCGGTACTCTGTCGCCTTTGCAACAGAGTACTCTGCATGCCAAACTCTAAATCGGAACCTTAGTAACATCATTAACAAAAAGTGAGTGGAAACAAACCTGTGAGCATGTGAAATCAATTCTAGCAAAACCTAATTTCAGTTTCCACACTTCATTTTTCTACACCGAACATACCTTACCACTTTGTGGTTGGCCAGAAGTTACCCGACTGGGGACCGTTTTACTCACAGGGTGCATGTTCCCTGTTTGCGCCACAGTGTACCATTTAACAGGTGAGTCGGGTGCAAACACGGAAGTTACATTCTATTATGGTGAATGCGCTGCTCTCAGGGCAGCTACAAACTCACGTCTGCCTTAGGGGCAGTGCATACAAGAGAAATACAGAGCAGTTGTTTACAAGTCGCACAGTCTTTCACTGTGCTGGCAGCAACCTGTCTGCAAATTCAAGATGGAAGAGAGTTCCCCTTGCAGGTGGGTGCAAGAGTGATTACACCCACCTACAGGGAGGCGTCTGGGAGGTCCATGGACACCCATTTCCCCCCTCCTGAGGGTTGCCCTCTGGGGGTGCACTGACAGTCTGCCACCTTTTTGTGGCACACTCTAAGTGCGCCTCCTGAGGGTTTCTTTGCCTTTCTGCCCACATCCAAAATATGGTGTGGGCACAGAGGCAAAGAGATTCCCTCATGTGCAAATGAGGGAATGCCCTCCCACGGTAGCAGTAGTGCACTTGTGCGACAGCGCTTTCAGTATTACAGAAGGGGCTGCACAAGCGTCTGTGGTCCCTTCTGCAATACCAAAGTGCTCTAGGGGGTGCGGAAAGCGGGCACCCATGCCAGCTGCCCACCTACCGCATTTTGTATATTGCCCCAGATCTTTGGAAGGACCTAGATGTGAAGAGGGTCAGGATGTTTTTTTTTTTTTACAGATAACTTGGAGCTGTTATCAAATATAAAAAAAATTGTGCAGTCACTGGTTTGGCTATACGGGTGTCAGACATTGCTTTGTCAGTGTTCTACCTCTACGTAAGAAAATGATAATTAGATATAAATTTGCATTATTGGGACTAGTGTTGGCAAAAAGACGAAAGCCATTTGGTGGCTCAGTGTGGCCCAGTGGGGGCCTCCTGTGAGCGAGATCTCTCAAAGTAGGCTATTTCTGAAGAAATCGGAATGAAAATGGTCCACAAAGACGGTAAACTGTCTGATGACCTAGAAATTTGGTATGCTGTGATTAGTGAATTGATGATGGTGACTGAGGAGGTGAGGTCAGAGGACTGGTACCATATCTGAATGAACAATGTAAATGTATATATACACGTTGTAATGATCATGCTTTATACTGTAATGTTTCTTGTGTCACTCTGTGTATCTTTTAATTTTGTTATTACAGACAAATATATAAACAAAATCTTAAAATAAATGTATCATGTTTAAGAAGTTAATGTTACATGTAAACCTCTGTAAGACCAACTGGAGCAATAGAAAAGCAAAGTAAATGAAAATGAATAAACCCAGTGAACGGCAACACACAACTAACTGATTAATACCTGCATTGGTCAATGAGACATCTGGGGCCACCAGGCCACAACCCTCCCTTTTTATAACTAATCTGAGTGGAGTTCCCATGATAGTTAAAGCTCAGAATGTGAATTCACTCGATGCAGCAAAGTGGTATAACTAGTGAGAGGAACTGTGTACTTAATTTGCCTTTAAGACTTTAAATATCACAATTTTAGCATAAGAATTTTCCAACATGCGTTATCATAACTAGAGGCAAATATTACTATCTTTATACTTATATATCATGCCAATGCACCTGATCTCGATCCCATAGATGGGTGATGAGTCCACAGTGTCCTCACTCAGTCCACAGAGTACGGTGATTTGTAAGCCTTGTTTGTTCCTAATGACCCCCTGCTCACAGTTCTCAGGCTCTAAAACAATCTGCAAGGTACAGCTGCTTGCGGCAGTCCCTCCTGGCATATTGGATTGCCACACCATTACTACCCAAGGTGCCAGCCCATACTGCATGCAAGTCTGCATCACGGCAGCCCCTCTATGCATATGTGTTCACTGCTACAGTCCCACACAGCCTTCAGCCCTATTTAACTGGCAGCTTCTTCCATGGGTTCCCCTCCTGGCACATGGAGTTGCCACAACGGCACTCGTACAATGCCTGTCTTCACTGCTGTCTTCTCTTGGCATACTGGGGTTGCCGACTTCAATGTGCAGATGAATTGTTTTTGGGGTCTCAGGCTTCACTTTTTATAGCCCTTTTCCTGACATCAAATGTGGTCAGTGCAGCAGCCATCTCCACAGAGCAGGTGGTCTTGGTTTCCCAAGTGATGTCCCCTCATCCAGCAGGGAGATTAGTAGGCCTTGGTATTGTAGATGGTGGTGAATTTGTAAATAAAAATGTGCCAGTGCCCAAAGCTCTCCTTTGAAAACAAACAGCTGCTGTAATTAAATGTACGAGTACAGAATACTGAGGCAGCGTAATCCGAAAGCCATCTCAGGCCCCTTTAATCAATTTACAGCCATTCCCCGCCCCTTTAGCGCACACCTGCAGCTTTCTGCTTTTTTCCTTTCTGACGTTTTTTCGTTTTTCTATTCCTTCAGCTTTTCCATGTGTGTCTTTTGCTTGTAGTAAATAATGCCTGATGGCTAAAAATAAGTGCTGGTTCACCCCACAGGAAACCACCGGCTTAAATTAAGCACTGCTTGCAGACCTGGCTTGGGCCTACCGACGACAGCGGTTCCGCAATGACGCCGCCGCTGCCTGCACTGTGACCTGTGGACACCGCACATTGCACCGCCCCGCTTCACACCGAAGCCCTGGTCTCACCGACGCTGCAAGCCAATCTAAGAGATTTCCTTGTGCCATTCTTTTCAGCATTGTTATCGCCTGCTCAGAGCAGGCATTAAAAGGGGGGCATGCCATTGGATACTTTGGGCCCCTATGTACTTTGCAGGAGTGGTCTACTCTTGTAGAGTACATCAATAACGTCAGGAATTTTGACACTATTGCCCCCTACCCTGTGCCATGGTGCCCTGTATTTTAAATAAGGTGCACACATGATGGCGGTGGGGGGGGGGGCTAAGGGTCGCAAGGAAAGTGGAGCTGCATTGGGTGCAGAGCCAGTTTTCCTAAATCAGCCCCTAATACTTTAGTCACCAAACATTCACTGTGCCCCAGGGCCTCAGACATAGACCACCTCATCTGCATATAGTGTGAAAAAGAGAAATGCTTGGTGACAGAAATACTTCAGCCAATTTGGATTCATAAATCAAGCACCAAATCTCAAGTGAGGTAGGAAAATGAAATGGAGACCAGTTTTCCCATGGCGTTACCCTTTACACTGAACTTGTTCTTTCTTCCATATTCCTCATATTTATTTTCGCCTTCCATAAATGAAGTATTCATAGTCAAACAGAGTATTGAGATTTCCTCTTGTTGTTTGCCATTGAGCCTACTCAATGTGCCATCAGCTATTTTATATCTCTATTGAACCTTCTCTGAATGAAGAGGTGAATGCTTCTGTCAGTTTACTGACAGAATAAGAGACTAATACAGCAGGAGTAAACTGCAAAAAAAATGGCCACTTTGAAGAAATGTCACTTATGAAGCTATAGTAGTGGAGTGGCCTCCCTTTAATTTGTTTTCCTTAACATACCCTAAAATACATTTATGAAACAGTACCTCCCACACTGAGGGAACTCAATGTCACAGGAAGACTTTACTCCCTAGTTATACTCTAAGTTTGTAGTTTAATGCTGCCATGTTCATCCTGGTACTATGTGTTAGGCTGGAGGATATATTTAAGTAATATTATTATATTTAAAATAAAATTAGTAGGCCTACTTTTGTTCTATAGTATTGTCTCTTATTGGTTTTGTGTTCATGAAGAAAGGGAAAGGCCGTTTTTACAACTAAATGCTGGACCAGTTAGACACCAGGAACTTCTTAAAGCCATAAGAAGAAAAACTGGAATGTCCTGCCTAGCTCCCAGATGGCAACATAATTGCAGATGATACAAGACTGGATTCAGAATTCTTTACATTCAGAATGTATCTACAGCCTCTCTTTTTCAAACTGAATCTTCCTGATTAGTTGTCTCTCTTGTTTCCTCCTTCTTCAGTACCTTTTCATTCAATGTAATTCATGTTCATTTTAAAATGCTACATTGACCCTGTGGCTAGCTCCGTGCCTTAACAAAAACTTCAGTGAAAATGAATAAATGAACAGTGCATTCCCGAAGTCCTTCAGTTTGAGATGCTGGCAATTAACATTCTGAGGTAGACACATCAGTAACTGGATGTTTGTCTGTGCCTAGGGGATCACAAGATCAGATTTTAGTGGTCTATAATTCTTGCAGGTAAACCCATTCAATTGTGCTGTTCAGAAACATTGCTTTTTGGAGGAGTTGTCTGGCTGAAATAACTTCTCTCCTTTAAATGTCCTGTGTTCCTCATGGTACAGTCCGAATGTCTGTCAGAATGTTATCAATGGTCCAGGACCCATCTTCCCTAGGAATAACATTATCCAGCAGTAAGAGTAACCACCTCTGCAAAAACAGAAACAAAATAGCACAATCAAGAATGTACTTCATGAAAACAATAACATTAGCAGTCACAATCCACAGCAAAAATACATCCTTCTTAGTCCCCAATGTATCTCCTATTACACATACTTATCAACCTCCCCCATCCCCCAAACCCACTTTTCCTGATGCCGGGGGTCTGTGAACTTAGTATGAATCTTTCCTCACTCAGCTGTGATAGAAAGGACTGATGCTGTGTCTTGTTCACCCAAACCTAAAACATTCTTTAGTATTTGCCTCTTGGCAGTAAATACTCTACTTGCTTCCCCTCTGGGCTACAGGAAGCAGGGAATAGGCTTTTGGAAACGGTTACCCTAGTTTCAGGAGCTGATGCAGTGCAGCAAAGGATCTATTTTTCTGGTTCTCCTGAAGATTGTGAAACCGCTTGTCTCAGTACTACTAACCCCTTGAAGACACTTTACAAATGTGTTTCTTACCACTGGATGAGTTTCCTCTTCTTGAAAAAAGGGTTTAGTACTTAATGTATCATTGCCTCTTGTGCTAGGTCTGGTGCCAGCTCCCCCTGCTGCCTGCCTCTGCCCACTCTGCTGAGTAGGGGCAGGGTGCTGCTAGGCATTTTGCTGCTCCTTGCCAAGCCTCTCTTCCTGGCCTATGCCCCTGTGCCGCCTGCCCCACCCCTGCTGCCATCGCATAGTTTTTTCAATGCTCCCCCCTGCCCCTCCCACCCCAGGACCTGCTTAATGGTGGTCACAGTGTGACCCCACTGAGGAGGTCCTGTGCCAGCTCCCCCTGCTGCCTGTTGCCTTTGTGCGCCTCTGCCCACTCTGCTGAGTAGGTGCAGGGTGCTGCAGGGCATTTTGCTGCTTTTTCTGCTCCTTGCTATGCCTCTCATCTTGACCAATGCCCCTGTGCCCCCTGCCATCCCGCAGTTTTTTCTCTGTGCTCCCCACACCTCTTCCTCTCTAGGACCTGCTTAATGGCAGCAGGTGCGTACAGCGGGTGTGCCACTGGCATGCCAAAGGCAAGCCGGTCTACACCCATCAATGTCTGGACCACGCCCAGCGCCAGGAAGCCTGTCGCTCCCACCAACTGTGGATAATCTGCTGCCAAACTCTGGCCCTTGGCCCCCAGGAACCGGGACAACAACTGCTGCATCTCCTCCTCCCAGATCACAGTTGGACCCTTCACATGCCCCCAGTGCCACTTCACCTGCAATACCGAGACCTGCACCGCTGCCCTCCAAGCCCAAGAAGCAACTCCAAAGCCTATTGCTCAACGCACGATCCCTCTGCTAACATGCCACAGGAATCTGGGACACCGTATCCACACTCAGACTGGACATCATGTTCATTACCTAGACCTGGCTCACCCCCCTCAGCCCCCAAAATCGCCTGTGTCAACCCCCAAGGATACAAAATGATCCACAAAGATCACCGCAACAATCACGGAGGAGGCATCGCCATCATACATAAGGACAACCTCTTGTGCACCACCTTAGAAGAAGAGGCGTCCCACCTCATGGAACACCTAAACCTCCTAGTCCAAACCGATGCCAGCACAACCATCAGGGGAACTCTTGCATACAGACCTCTGGTGGCGGGCATTCTGCAAGGCCTTTGCTGACTTCATTGCCCCCCACGCCATTGACTAGTCAAGCTACATATTCCTAGGAGACCTGAACTTCCATCTAGACTTCTCCAGCGACCACACCGCCAATCTCCTGGACAACCTAAGCAACATTGGACTCAAACAACTAGTCACCAGCCCCACATACACCGCGGGCCACACCCTGGATTCCATCTTCACAGCCAGCGAAAAAATCAAGTTCACCTGTACAACAGAGCTCCCATGGACTGACCACCACCTTGTACACTTCGCCAAACTGGAGCAGTTCACCACAACCGCAACTCCCCCTCTCCGCAGATGGGGAAAAGTCACAGAGACCCAATGGATCATCGCCCTCCAGTCCAGCAAACTCATCCTCTTTGGCAACCTCGAGCAAGACACCGGCAATCTGAAGATCCTGCAAGCCCGCAAGGTGGTTCACCCCTGAACCACGCACACACAAGAGAGACTGCAGAAGGCTAGAAAGGCGGTGGCATTGTATCAGGGACTTGGCAGACCGCACAACCTTCAAAGATGCACTGAACAAATATCATCTCTGCCTCAGAGAAGCAAAAAAGGTCACCCTACTCAGCTGCACGAGGAGAGCACCAACCACCCGAAGGAATTCTTCAACATAGTCAAAGAGTTCTTCTTCCCAGCACCCACCGAAAACACAATCAAACCCACTCAGACCCTCTGCAATTCACTAGCCAACTACTTCCAGAACAAAATTACAGCTATCTACAGAAACTTATACCCCCAAACCACCAGCATCGAACACCTACTGACCCAACCTGGGGACTCCTCCAGCCACCTCATCATGGACTGGAAGCTATTATCCATCCAGGAAACAGCCGCCCTCATGACTTCAAACCACTCCATCTCACCCATTGAACCATGCCCACATTACATCTTCAACCTTTGCCTGAAGGAAATCAGCAGCATCTTCTCTCCCATTTTCAACACCTCAATCAGGACTGCCACCATCCCCGAAGAATGGAAATGAGCTGAGGTCAAGCCGTGCCAGAAGAAACCCTCCGCCGACCCTAGCAAACTCAAAAATTACCGCCACATCTCTCTGCTCCCCTTCCCAGCCAAGGTCCTGGAAATAAGCCATCAACAAGCAGCTCTCCGAACACCTGGAAAGACACAATCTACATGACCCCTTCCAATGCGGTTTCTGCTTCAACTCCAGCACTGAGACCGCCCTTATCGCCGCAACAGATGACATCAGGTCCCTCCTTGACCATGGGAAGTTAGAAAGCGGCCCTGATCCTCCTAGACCTCTCCATAGCGTTCAACACCATCTCCCTCTTCTCGCTCACCGCCAGACTCCACCACATCGGGATCCAAAGCAATGCCCTCAAATGGATTCACGCCTTCCTCACAGGCCGCAGTCAGAGGTTCTGCTTCCCACTTTTCACCACAGAACCTAAGAGTAACATATGTAGCATCCCCCAGGGATCCTCTCTCAACCCCACCCTTTTCAATGTCTATGTGACACCGCTGGCTGAGATGGTTCGTTCCCATGGACTCAACATCATCTTTTACACCAATGACACCCAACTAATACTAGATCTTTCCGAAGACCACGCCACCCCACAGAGACAACTTCAGCAATACCATGCCTCACGTCGCTGAATTGATGGAATCCAACTGCTTAAAACTAAACATGGACAAGACAGAGGTGATCAGCTTCGAAAACAATCCCTCCCCTTGGGAAGGCTCCTGATGGGCCGCCACTCTTGGACAACCCCGACCGACAACCTCAGCATTATCACAGACCGCAAACTCACCTTCAAACAGCAGATAAACACAGTGGCCTCCTCCAGCTTCCACAACCTCTGCATGCTATGACAGACCTTCAAATGGATCCCCATCGAAACCAGAAAGACAGTCATCCAGACTACAGAAACGCCCTTAACGCCGGACTCCCTGCCCAGCTCCTCCACCGCCCCCAGACCATCCAGAACACAGCAGCAAGACTTGTTCTAGACCTCTCGAGAAGGGCCCACATCACCCCCCACCTCAGAGGTCAACACTGGCTACCTGTGCACAAGAAGTGCAAATTCAAGGCTCTCACCATCGCATAGAAAGCCCTCCACAACATCAGACCTAAACTAATCAACCTCAGACTCTCCTTCCACCAGCCAACCAGGGAACTCCGTTCAACAACTCTTGCACTTATACCGAGAGTCCAACGCAGCCGCAGCAGAGGGTGCTCCTTCTCCTACCTCGCTGCCTAAACCTGGAATGACCCCCACCCCCCAACTTTGCACCTCGCACACCCTCCTTGACTTCATGAAAAAGCTCACAACATGGCTCTTTGAGGAGTAACTCTGACGCACAGCGACAACCCTAAGCGCCTGGGTGCTCCCCTGGGGTGACAAGCCGAGCTTTACAAATCCTATGATTGATAGCCAATTAAAACCCCATCTATCATAGATAATATTATAATAACTAGATCTCTGCCTTTATTGGGGTTCTTAACACCCTAACCCTCACCAGTCTGAAGTATGTTCCTTTCATTACAGTGGGCCAATATTTACTGCATTTGATACTGTCCCTCACTCAATCGTGATGGATCAGTTGGCCATTGAAGGAATCTGCACGACTGCATTGATTGGTTTACCCGATCTTTTATTGGAAGGTTTTGGGTAGTATTTCTCCTTCCCTCTTGAATTTCATTCAAACCTATAGCTTCTGTCATTCCACATGGCTCTCCCCTTTCCCCCACTCTAGTTAACATTTATGTGGTGCTTCTCAACACTCTGAATCACTGTTTTGATCTCAGTATATATGCATACACGGACGGCATCCAGCTGATTCTAAGGCTGGAAGGCGATCTTGTGCCCATGCAACTCTGTTTTCATAATCAATATTTGGTTTTGGTTGAATAATTACATGTACTTGTAATTCAGAAAAACAGAGAAGCTGTCATTTGACAAGGCCTTGTTAAATGAAGTGAGGGCCATAAAAGCTAGGTGTCAGGAGTCCTCTGAAACATACATACTTATTAGCAGGTGCAGGTAAAGGCCTGCTGCACAGTGCCCAAACTAGCTCTAAATCTGTAATGCCTGTCGAATCAGCTAAGATATTACTGGAAGCTGCCCATGCCTGGATTCTGGCCATCAAGATGCTACCAAGCACTTTTACAGTTGAAGCAGTCACCTTGAATCACCCTCATGACTTTGTTTTAAGATCGGTACAATAATGTGACCAAGAGCTAGCATTGTTAGCAGAAGGTTAATTTATAACCTTTGTTAGAAAAGGGCCTCAAAATTCAGGGATGTGATTGTACATATCCACTAAGATCCCACCGGGACCAAGTAGATAGCCTAAGGTACTATTCTTCAAGGCTGCAATAACTCCATCAGAAGTAATATGCAAACTGTCTTGGTTCTCCTCAAACTCTCTCAATTGGAGCCATCAGAAATTATAAGGTTTTAAACTGATTAAAATAATCAATGCATGATTCAGCTTTTTTATATGTTTGCAGCTTAATTTCTACATTATCCCCAGTAAAACACCTAGCAATAATTACCTTCCAGAAAACTGCTGTCTCTTTTGCATCACAGGTCACATTTTGATTTTCCCATGACTTTTCCTATAAAATAGGTCTATGTCCTGTGGCAGCATTTGTATACACTAATCTACAAATCTTAACATCCTCCTGGTTTCTAGGACATTGGTTTAGTGCAAGTCTCAAATTCTGGTCGGCCTTGCTTCAGCGTGTTTTAAACCATTTATTTGTATCATGGTTCCACAGACAGGCCAGAGGAAGTCCAAGTCCAATTAACATGGGCAATTTACCTAAAAGGAACCATGATGTTAGAGGCATCAGCTTAGTCAAACAAACACAATATAACATCCCTGTAGGAAATGGTGATAATCCCTTTCAGGATAATTGTAGGGTCGATTAAAGCCCAACTTTCTAGTGTGTGGCCATTTATCTTCTATATATTTTAGTGTTTCCATCAAGCCAATCCCCATTACCAACGGATTATGTCTGAACATACCAGATACCGTTCATTAGCATTTTATTAATACTTCATCCCAGAATTATTTCCACTACATTTGCTTACATTGCTAAATTTATAAACCAATCCGAAGGGGGCACCAAGTCTGCTGAATATAAGACATTCTTGACATGTGCAGTCCAATCGTATAGACCCTCTTCTCTATTATCCGTACAAACCAATTTAATTTGTATTCCTCTGCACTAGCCTAACAGCTACATATTTGATCTATCTCTTAAGTATTGGTAGTTCATGAATCAGGGAATGCATAGCTTTGTTCCTTTTAACTAGTAGTAGTAATGTTGTACTACTTTTAAATGGCGATATCCACAACAAGAATTTGGTGTCTATGTGGTACATAAGCCTATGTTTTTCAGGTGCCCCCCAGAGACTTCCAACAAATACTTCTAAATGTGGGAGCATGACCACACATTTCAGGTATCTATCTACTTTCTCTGGGTCAATCTTGCCGAGGATATTGGGGCCAACGTATGTATGATGCAATATAATAAAGTGCATAAGGAGAAGGCATCACTTATGCATTCATGATGTGTTAGGGCTCTTATCCATTCTTTGGCCAAATACTACCCTCCACAATCCATTCTCAACATTTCTCTCAATACCATCTTTTTTGGACATATCCTTTCGTAGCATCTTATAATGCCTTGTGATCAAACTCTGATATTAATGAATCTAACATGGCCGCAAGCATGTTTAAGATCTCTGGGGCATGTGGGAAGGTTTACCACACATCCATTACTGCTGTAGGTACTTAAGGAAGCTGGCTCTCTACATAATGCACTAAAATGTAGTACACTGGGCAGAGAGAACAGTGGATCCTCTATTGGTTTTGCAGAGACAAAAGTAGGTAGAACTAATGATCTATTTGTGGTAGTTTGGGCGAGCAGTTAGGCTTATCAGAGCATAGTGCTAAGCACTTGTCGCACTCACAGAGGCAATAAATGACACACACACTCAAAGAATAAATCGGAGACCTCAAAAATCAACACAGTGCAATTTCCAGAGTTCTTTCAATGTTATCCTATGGAGGAAAAACAATTTTCAGCAAACACAGGGTTAACAACAACTTATGAAGCCAATCTCAGGGAGTTAAGGTAAGTACTTGGCACTGATCAGAACCACACCAGCATGTCACACTGGGTGGCACTGGGGCAGCCTGGTGCAGAGGTGTAGTAAGGCGTTGGGCGCCTAATGGTTTCCTATTGGAGTTTGGTCCTCGTGAAGATAGGCTGCATGCTCTGGCTAGGAAGCCAGTCAGGGACAAGAAGCAGGTAGGTCGAAGACTTGAGATGTCCAGATAGGTATGTGCACCATTGGTCCTTGTCTCCAGGGCCCAGGGGTGACGAATGCAGAGATGTCCTTTGGCGTTGGGTTTCACTGTCCGGAAGTACTCGCGGTTCGGGGATCCTGAGTGTTGAGGCTGCAGGCGTCGTCGAGGAGTCCAGCAGGTGGTCAACAAAGGTGGACGTAGCTGGCAACAGTGGCCCTCCTCAGTTGGCGTTGGGGACATCGGGTGTAGTGGTTGCTGTAGGGACTGGGTATTGTCTCACCACCAGGCTGAGGGAGAGGGGGCCTGCATGCAGGGACTGCGGGCGACTTGGATGAGTCCAGGAAGGGTGATAGTCGGGTGGACTCGGGCTCAGGACAGATTGGGGAGCCCTGCTGGCACTGTTGGTAGGCTTCTTACCGGGTCAAGGTCATCGGGTGCAGAGGTCACTTAAGGTGCCAGGTTTCCAGGTTGCAGAGTCCTTGTTGGATACTTTGTTGCTGAGCAGGTCCACTACTCACAGGAGTCTGAATCTTTTTAGAAGGCAGACAGGCTTCCTGGGTATCTTGAAACTGCAGGACGAGTCTTTTTGTGCACAGTCCAGTGAGGATAGCATGCATGCCGGAAGGGCTAGTACCGGGTTAGCTGCTTCTTCTTACTCTTTTTCTGTGGAATTGACTCTTCTTTGTTGTTAGCCCTCGCCTTAGGGGCTCAGAACGTGGTCTAGGGTGACTGCACTGGTTTGTACCAGTCAGTGAACACACCAGTAGCTGGGTAGCTTTTCAGGGGGCACCTCTAAGGTGCAAGCTGTGTGAATTTATTAACAAATCCATCACTGGGGTCAGTGAAGGTTTATTATTCTGAGATCTTTGATACCTAACATCCCAGCATTCAGAGAAGCCATCATGTAGCTGGGGAACTCGTAATGACCAATACCCACCATATACATTTAAAATGGCTTCCAAGTGCACTTACTATGTCTCAGAATCGACAGAGTCACGGCAGTGGCATATCTGCCCCACATGTGCCTGGATGCACCCAGCTTTAGGGGTGACTTACACCTGGCACATGCAGTGATATGGGACCTGGCACACAGGGGTGAGTGACAGACCATGTTTTCAATTCAGCCTGCACCAACACACTCAGTCTGCAATGGCAGCACTATGTGGGTTAGGTGAGGGATCCCTCTGGGTGGCACAATTGGTGCTGCAGCCTTCAAAGACCTTCCTTAGTACCCCAGGCACTAGATTCTAGGGGTACCATTTACTTGGGACTTACAGTGGTAGCTAAAGAGTTTGCCAATTGTGCAAAACAACTGTGCAGTTTTGGGGAAGAGATCTGGCACTGGGGACCTATTTAGCAGGGACCCAGTGCACTAACAGTCAAAGCCACATCAGAAAGCGGGCAAAACGTGTGGGCTAACAATGTCAAAAAGGATGCTTTCATACGGGTACCTTACTGTCCTGTATAAACTCACCCTTTCCCAACCAATATATTGTCCTTGCTTCCCATTTCATTACATTCTCCCTCCATCCTCCTTGAACTTTCCATTTAGTGGTGGTCTACTTGTCAACCTTTTCCTCAGTGATCACTGCACTGCATTTGGTGTCCCCAACCCTGTGCCTCATCTCATGCTACTATACGTGCCCTCATCAGTTCCAGAAAGGGGGATGAGGTTATAGTCTATAAGCAATTCCCTACCATCTGTAAGCCATCCTGCCACAAAGCCTCTGTGGCCAGATTGTATATTCTCATACCTGGCAATTGTAGACCACCCTTCCTATATGGCAGTTTCAATGTGTACAGTGTCTGGGCATGAGTGCAGGCAACATGGCAACACCATCATTCTTGCCAATGTCACTCTTCCAGTTAGGGACAAAGGCAGATTCTGCAAAAAAGTTACAGATTTATGGAATCTATCAATTTGATCATAATGACTGTGTCTCACTTTTGTTCAATAGGTTCCTTCTAAATGTTCTACGTTCCCCAATGTAAGGAAAGGTCTGGGAATTCAATTTGTGATACAGTTTGAGCCAGCCTCAAAGGGAATCATGCTGACATGTCTGGATAAATCTTCAATCCAGATATATATCGGAATCTGTCTTCTATCAATAATAGGGAGTCTAACTTTGTCGCTGGGTCCATGAGCATGTCATCTGCATATAGCTAGACTATATGCGCCATTGTGCCTGTCATTATTCCATTTCCTGTCAAGGAAGTTCAGGGTTGGCAAGACCATAATATGATGGCTGTTTCGAAAAAGCAAAAGGGAATCCCTGCTGGGTAACCTTTCCAACTGTGCTTTGTCTAACATAGTCTCATTAGCCTCCACACATGAGGTAGGCTGGGCATAAGGGCTATCTATCCTACAGCTTTTGGCCCAAATTTCTGAAGCTTCAGGACATTAATGTGATACTTCCACGATACTGTGTTAAATGTGTTTTTAGCATCTGAGTAATACAGTGTCAAATCCTTTCCACTGTACACTTGCTCACCCATAACATGTACCAGCCATCTGATATATGCCTTTTTAAAGACCATAACACAATTATTTACCCAATATTGGAGGTATTTTCATGTGCACTATAATTGTAACCTAAATTTACAGCACCGTGGAACAAGTTTAATGCCACATGCCTGCTTCCGCAAAGCAGAAAAGGTGATGTGGCATCCAGCAAAACTGCCTCTAAGCTACATGCATCCCAATTTTATGGGTGTTCTAGGAAAACAGTCCAGTGAAATCCTGCTGCTGTACATTGACCTAGAAGATGAACTACTGGCTACCCCTATCTGGTCCACGTTTTCTTAAGAGCAGGACACTGCCAGAAGTACATTTTCAGCATCACTGATGAGTTTATAATTGCTCGTAGGCTCAGAGTGGCCAAACGGGAGGTTGGGACGGCATTTAAAATTAGTAGGGCATTGTCTGCTGGGAGGGATGTCCAGAACAAGAGAGTGGACACGTGAAGCAGGTGGCTGGATTTTTAAATCTCTTTGTGTGGTATTCAGAGCATTACAATGCCCTAGCCTGTTTACTTCAAGGAACAAATTTAAGTACTATGTATCCCCTTGCCTGCGTTATTCCTCCACTTCCGCACTATTAGTCATACCTAGTTTCTGACGTGCTTGCATTGGAGGATGTCCCTTCCCTGCTAAGGCATTGCTCTTAGGAGCATGACATATAGACATGGAAGGAGGCTCCAAATACCCTAGCTTTTCTCAAAGCATTCACCCAAATTTGTCGTCTGGTTTGCTCTTGATCCTCAACTTAGGACTCTTCTGGCTCAATGTAGTACTTCTAAAATAATGTATAGTGTATTGTAGCTTACTTACAGAAGGAACAGAATTCCTTTCCCATTTAATGAGTGAGGGGAATAGGTAGAATCCTGTAAACGCAATTTGCCTCGTACACATCGGTTTGTGAAATATCATGATGTCAGCAGCTTATCTCTGAAAGCTGAAGTGTACTGTTTAAATGAAAACAGAATATCTCATCAAAACCTGAACAGTACTTTACTGCTAAATAAAGAACAGAAAACTAAATGAAAGAGGCAGGGCCTTCATCTACCACAGTGCTGTGGGACTTTACTGAAAGCACAGACCTCTGAGCTGCTTTGTTTCAGCGCTATCGCAACCTGTGTTGATGGATATGTGTATTTTGTACATCTTTTGTATGATTTTTCTGTCAAGAGGAAAAGTCCTGCAAAACACTACATTATCATGTCTAAGATGATTCTTGTCCCGGAACCTTTTGGTTTAAAAATGACTATTTGTAAAACGGGTATAGATGCCGGTGGAGCTGGATATTGGCATTCTAAAGAAAAACACCTGCAGAACTAGTCAAAAGAGCATTTGACTCGGAGCTTTGCTCCATATATCTTAAAGCAAAGTCTCTACATTTTGCATTGATATTGAGAAACTGGACACTGAACACAGACTTCCGCAAGCATTTGGAGATGATCGGCACTGATGATCTTCTGAGGTAGATCTACCTTAAGAGTAAGATTTCACTTTCAACCCTCATTAGATAAAGTGTCATTAAACTGCAGCACTTCAGAGCTTCCTCTGTGTTCTTGCTGGTTAGTGTCAAGTTGAGAAACTCTGAGTTTAGAATATTCACCTAAACACTGAAATGATAGGTGTAGCAACCCAATCTTAACCCTGGGATGTAACCTTCAGGGTTATCCAGAGCAGGGAGGACATCATCAGCTAAAGAACACATTTTCCACTCAATTCCTCCAATGCACATCCCTTCGTTGCTGCAGACTTTTCCCGTCATGTGTTGCATCACCACTGCAAACTGCCTTGCACCCCTCTCTAAATAGGTAGGTTTGAAAATAGATCTATTAATAAATACATTACAATACACTGACACCTTGCCATGATTATTTGGCTCTCCTTCCCCGATTTCCTGATGGACCTTTGCCAAGCACAAACATCTGGCTAAAGGAAAAGTTATTCACCTTTGGTAACATTTTTCCTGATGGACATGATCTTGCCACATACTTCACATCTTCCCCAGGTGGCTCCAGCATTGGAATGAATGTAGTGACTTCATAGAGGTGTCTCCCCCACATCAGTGATGCAGTTCGGGACATTGTATCCCCACACAATAAAAGCCATAACAAAATGATGTACCAAAACAAACAAAAATAATATTACCAATTACCTCTTCAAAGGAAGGAAGGGGGGAGAGCAATGAAAAATCAGTAGGATATCCATCAGAAAGAGCATTACTAAATGTAATTACATTTTACTTTTAGTGGGTGAGCCTTTCTGCAGGTTATTATCTGGAAAAAACTCCCAAAACAGCGACCATCCAGTAGCAGTGTCTGAGGAGTATCACAGATTGTAACCCAACAGTGGTTTTAGAATTGTTTTATAAAATTGACCCTGCTATGTTGCATCCAAATTAAAGAAGTAATACTTGCAAAAGTGTTTATGAAAGCTCAAGTGACAGCTTGACAAATCTCAGAGACCAGCATCTTTACGGTGGCAAGATCATTGGGTGTGGTGGTGTAGCAAGCTGGGACACCCAAGATAGGCACTCTTCAACGGAGTCCTGAGCCATGAATCAAAAGGCCTCCTTAAGGCTGAGTAGTAAGTACTCAGGTAGCCCCCTAAGAGGGAGAAAGAAGGACAATAGGGATTTGGTACTGAGATAGATAACTTCTGAAAGGAACTCACTAAACAGCTGTATGCCCTCACCACTGCTGTGCAGAAGACTTCTCCTCATGAGTGTTCCGGTGATGATGGGCCTCACTCTTACTGACCAGCACAGGGGTGTGGCGGGTAACATGGGAGTAGAAGTGGCGAGTGTGGAAGATGGTGAGAACCTGGGACACTAACCAGATCTCTTGTGACATGACTGGAGACTCATTGGCTTTCGGCTATGACGCGCCGAGGGTGCCATAGCTATGAGATACAGACTAGCCACCAGAGGGAGGTGCAGAGGTCCTACCTGAAGAAAATCAGTGGTGGGAAGAAATTCCGGCCAACGAGAGGGTCTATGACATCATGGCACCTGACTGAGCATCCTTTTCCGTAAATGACTCCTGTACTTCGTGTGCAAAAAGAACAGAAGATGGACGGAATGCTGAAAAATGCAAACGTTCATCCCCAGTCACAGAGATCTGGGTTTAATCCATTGTTTTTTTGCCCACCGCGCCACCCCAATTTGGACCCAGCTATATGCAAATCAGTCTTGACCCTGCCCTCTATGGGAGCTGTCCAGCCTGAACTGCCTGGCCAGGTCCTCTCTGGACTGAAAACAAGCATCCTGGGACTTCTTTCAGGATATCACCCCTCATCAGCCAGGCTAGCGTGAATCCAGTGGCACAGTGAGCACGGGACCCACGTATCGGCATACCCTTCCCACTTGGTGCAACAAAAGCAAAAAGTACAGACGATGGACGGAATGCTGAACAAAGCAAACATTCACCCACATTCATAGAGATCTGGGTTTAATGCGCCATTTTTTTGCCCACCATGCCACCCCAGTTTGGACCCAGCCATATGCAAATCAGTCTTGACCCTGCTCCCCATGGAAATATTGCCAGACCCTCAGGAAACTGTGATTTGAACTGCTGATAACTGCTCTAGCAACTTGTGGAATAAAAGTCCCAAAAGGGCAATAAGGAGAATTTTTCAAAAGAAAACTTTCTTTACAGTGCAAAGGGCACTGACCAGAAGAGGAAGGCTGGGACAGTGACTACGCTATGACTCAGGAAAACAATACCTCAGATTGACTCTATGAAAACCTTGCACAATGCCATGGATATCAAATGTAACTCCATTGAAAAGGAAGTGAATGAGGATGAACTGAAACAAGAGTCCTTTCAGGAAAGACTGAAATGAGTGGAGCAGTCACTAGCATTGGTGGAAGTACGTATGGGAATAGTGGAGCAGCATAAAACACTATGAAAAAGATCATGAAGGAGAAAGCAATAGGAGTTGTGTAGCTGAAAATATTGCAAAAATGAAACGGGGGCTTTTGCAGGAACAGTGTGACAGGTGGTGGGTCACTCTTCCGGACTTTGGGATCTTCTCACCATGAGGTAGATTTTCTCAGGTATGGGAGGAAAGTATTACTGTGAGCTTGCATCCATACTGGTGCAGGCAATCAATTTCTTCTTTATTAATAGTCACATTTGAAATTATATATTCATAGCCCAGGACCACTGCCCTTAGACAGGAGAGGAACATAGCAGTTCTTCCCTGTGCTTCAACTAGATTGATTAGGAGCCAGTGGTAACTGTGCCAGGATTGTATTGTAACCGATTGCCTGTTTTTTGTACAAAATACAAAAAAAATGCAACACCTTCAAATTTTGGTTTATCCAGAGAACAAAACATTTAGTCCAGACAAAAAGGCTGATAATTTTGATGTAAAAAAAAAAATTTTTAAGGGGCACACATTGGTCTGTAGATAAACTTACATAAATTAGTTCTTCATTCCAATTTTGATCTTGGAAGATTTCAAAAAGTTTTCTTGCTTCTGTTTTCCAGCAATCACGAATCACTATTGTTGTGCCTGTGGCAATATAAGAACAGTTACTATTTACATTAACAAGTCTTCATTGTTTTATTCATTTGTAAAATATGTAATGGACACACCACATACTAACTCATACATTAATAAACATGGAACTGCCTTCCAAACCATGTTGCTGGAATTAGGGACTATCTGGTACATTAGTAACATGTCCTCCATCACTGATAATTTTGGCTCCTGCAGGCCTTCTCTTCTGGATTAAGAGATGCAGCACCACCCAAAGCTCTCCACACCATCGGTGCTAACTTCACTTGTGGACTTGTGAACATCCCTTAAAGAAGGTGAAATAGTCTCTGTGGTTATACTGCGTTCCCTTGAATGAGCAAATCATTCTCAAAGCATCTTGATGTCATTGTTGGTCCTCAGCCATTCTTCGCACCTTTCAAAATCTAAAAGGAACTGCATTTAAAACTGAAACATATTTGCCAAGCTCTTCTTGGATCACTCCCTGACAAACACCACGCTTTCACTCACTTAAACAGCGAACCACTAAACAACTTACTAATTTAAGCCTTACAGAATTATTCCACTCCCATCAGTGACATTTCTCATCAGACCATGCCATGCCTCTTCAAGCCTCACTAACCAGAGCTCCCATATCTAAACAACAAAAACAGTTCCTTACAAATCTGGGCCTAATTCTCAATGGCCTGGCTGCACCTCTCGACTATACCTTATGTATCATTCCATGGCACATTTAAATCTGCCCTTAACTCTTATTATCCCTTAAGACTTTCACCCCAGTTGCCCTCCCCCCCAGCCCCTTTTCACTAACAGATGAAAACACATACACCAAAGCATTCGTGGGGACCATATGAAGGCTCTTAATATATTCACATTGACTTCCAACGGTGCTTTCAAGATTTATTTTATCTTACTCCAGACCCCATCCCCAACAGCAGCCCTATCCTATTCTATCAACTCTATAGTACCCCCCAGCAAACCAATCCAACATCTTTGAACCTGAGTGCTTTCTATTTCTCCTATCATACTAGCCTCCTCATTGCTTCGTACTCATATACTCCTCTCACTCTTTCTTCTCATCCCAATCATCTTATCATCTTTTCACTCTTCAATGGTCAAAGAATTAATCTTGAAATTTGTGAAATCGGAACTCTTGGGTGAAATGAAAGCATATTATGACGATTTTGATGAAAAAAGTGTTGATTATGTATTTGTTATGAGGGTAGATTATACCACCTAGTGTTATCAGAGGGAAAATTGTTTCAATTTGCCATGAAGGACTTTGAGGTAAAGCATGTACAAAACGTAATATGAAGACTTTATGCTGGTGGACTAGAGTGGATATAGAAACGGAAAGGTTTGTACAATTCTGCATGGAGTGTGAAAGTGCTGATAAATCTAAAAAAACTTTGAAACCTCCTGTGTTTAGGGTGTCCCAATTCACCATGGGAAGTGGTAGCAATAGACATCATGGGACCTATTAAATGGAGTAATGGTTCTTGTAAGTACGCTGTGGTACTAGTGAATATGTTTTCAAGATGAATGGAATTGGTCGTAGTTGGTAGAGTGTACACTGGTACAGTGATCAAACTTCTGGTAAACATTTTCTTGGGAGAGGGTTTTACGTCATCCATCTTAACAGATAATGGGGAGCAGTTTAAGCCTGGAAATGAAGAACATTTGTGGGTATTGAGCAGAGATCCACAGTACTTTATCATCCTAGGGGAAAGGGTGTTGGGGGGAGAGTGAACAGAACAGTTAAAGGTGTTTTACAATGGTCAGGGAAGAAAAGAGTGGGATGTGGAATTGAGAAAAATGTTATGGACTTATAGGGTGACTCTTCATTTTTCAGTGGGTGAGAGTCCATTTGGGTTGATGAAAGAACAAATATAGCATTCCAAAGTGAACCTTGGTTGCATGAAAAGAGGGGAAAAAAGCATGGTATGCGAAGGAAGAGAGGAAGTGCATTCTAGCATCCCAGTAGAAGAACAAGACACATTTTGATTCCAAACATGGAGTACGTGAGGTGAACTTAAAGGTGGGCCAGTGGGTCTGAGTCAAGTCAGTTTGGAAGGTTGCTAAAGAAAGTAGTACATTTAGTACTCCAAAACAGATTGTGAAGTCATGAACAACACTGTTGAATTGGATGATGACAGTATTTGTCCTACCAGTCTATAGCATTGGCAAGAAATGGTAATGGTAAGATTAAGGACATGAAGAACAGAATTGGGAATGATTCTGTAGACAAGTTTTGGTGACTGAGTTTCTTACCTGAAGTGGCAGGTGAGAAGAGCATCACTGAAATGGGATGTTGTTGTGAGTGTGAGAATGGGAGTGTTTATTTGGAAGAGGATGAAAGTTGTGGAAGTCAGAGAAGTCAAAAAGTTGCGGTGTCTGAGGAGGGTGTTGCTAATAGTGCATTGATGGGTGAAGAGAAAGGTAACATGAGGGCAAGCACCTTTAGTAGAAAAGAAACCTAAGAATTTAGAAGATTATGATTGCAGTATGTGAATTTATAAAATTTTAATTGCTGAATATTAGTATTTTGTTGTTTTGTTTTCACTCAAGGGAGGGGATGTGTGGTAATGGGTTTATGTTGTAGAGGGCAGAGAATGGAACAGGAATTTAGAGTGTAGAATGTCAGGTATGTTCTCTGTATTTAAGGCGTGGTGTTGAAATGTTCTGGCAATTGGAGAGTAGGGAAAGGACATTATACCTTTATGTATTTACTTGCATCCTATGAAGTTGTTCTAAATAAAGGACTTGAACTTACCTGGTGGTCTGTCATTATTATAGAGGCAACCAGAAAGAACACTAGTTCTCCTACTGTCTCACAAGGAGCCTTAGTAACTGGAAATAAACCTAACTGTATTATACCCGTCAACTTGATCCCTGGTCTAATGACTAGTAAAACCATAGTAAAACTCTGTGGAAGTCCAAATAGGGAATGCGATGGCTCAAAATATCCATGGGAATGCACTGTCTTGGGTACCAAAGATATGGTCAGGACCCTCCAGTCTGCGGTTAAGGCACTGTTGAAAATGTCCCTTTTTGCAGGGTTATCCCCAAACATTTTGCCTTCTTCCTATTTTTTCTGATCTGTTTTTGTAGGTTTATTGCCTCTGTGCACTTTACCACTGCAGATCAGTGCTAAAGTGCAAGTGTTCCCTGTGTAAATTGTATTGGTGATTAGTTTATCCATGATTGGCATATCTGATTTACTAGTAAGTCCCTAGTACAGTTCACTATGTGTGCAGAGAGCCTGTAAATCAAATGCTACTTATGTGGGCCTGGAGCACTGAGTGTGCCACCCACATAAGTAGCCTGTAAACATGCCTCAGGCCTACTACTGCAGTGTCAGTGTGTGCAGTCTTGCACTGCCAGTTCAACCTTGCAAGTGTACCCACTTGCCAGGCCCAAACCTTCCCTTTTACTACACGTAAGTCACCCCTAAGGTAGGCCCTAGGTAGCCCTATAGGCAGGTGCATTGTATTTAAAAGGTAGGACATGGTGTGTTTTATATGTCCTGATAGTGAAATACTAACAAATTTGTTTTTCACTGTTGCAAGGCTTATGTCTCACATAGGGTAACATAAGGACCTGTCTTTAAATATATTTTAAGTGCAGTTTCCCATTCGGAGGAAATAGAGATATGGAGTCGGGATCTCTGAACTAACAATTTAAAAATACATCTTTTGGTAAAGTTGGTTTTTAGATTGTCAGTTGGAAAATTGCATTTTTAGAAAGTGGGCATTTTCTTGCTTACCTATTCTGTGGCTCTGCCTTCTTGTGGAATCCACGTCTGGGTCAGACTGACAGTAGGGCTGATTGTAAATTCCCTCTGGACAGTGACACAAAGGGAACAGGAGAGGGTCCTGCATATCCTGATGAGCTTCCTGGGCTCGAGTGGCGAGGGAGGAGCTGACAACTGCACCTGAAAGGGCTGTGCCTTTCCTTACGCAATGCCACCCCCAACCCCCTGGTGTGTGTCTGGGGCAAGGTCTGGGCAAGGCAGGAGCTTGTCCACAGCGGAGACTTTCCTTTGAAGTTTGCCTACTTCAAAGGCAGAAATGGGTATAAGTAATGAACCCAAAAGCCCTGACTTTTAGAACACTTCTGAATCAAGAGTCTGCCATGGAGAAGAGCTGAAGAGCTGGAGGAGGGGTACTGCCCCATTGCTGTGTGCGCTCTGCTGGTTTGGCCTGCAGTTACTGCTTCTGCCTTAAAGAGGACAAAGACTGGACTTTGAAGTTACTTGTAAAGTTTCTCTAAGGGCTTGAAGTAGAGCTTGCCTTCTGTTGGAAGTCTCAGGGAGATCAAAGACTTTATCGGCCCACAACACTGGGAACTGTGTGTTTGGTGCTGCAACAGAAGAAAAACCACAATGGCGCCATCAACGATGCCACTGCCTGTACCATGACCTGATGATGCCGCACGGAGTCATGCCCCACTTCGCATCGTAACCCTGGTCTCACCGACACCACCTGATGCCGTCACCCAGCCGCTGCTTGAACCATGACCTGCGGGCTCTGCACTCCGCATCACCTTGCTCACACTGCAGCCTTAGCATCCCTGACAATGCTCTACGGTGACACCGAAGCTGCTGCCTGCACAGTGGCCTGAGGACACCGTTTGCGAGGTACACAAAGCACCGTCCCATCCTGCACCACAACCCCGGTCCACCGACGCCAGCACCATCGACTGCAGCTTCGTCAACAGATGCCCCTGCCTGCACCACAACCTGTGGGCGCAGCACAGAGCCCGCCCTGCATCGTACCACTGCCATGGGCCTCCCGATGTCAGCGCTTCAACAATGACGCACCGCTGCCTGCACCGAGACCTGGAGACACTGCATGTCGCACCGCCCCACTTCACAACGCAGCCCTGGATGCCGTTCCCGAGCTGCTGCCTGCACCATGACCTGTGGGCAAAGCACGTCGCATCATCCCACTTTGTACTGCTGTCACAACACCATCAATGCCAGCGCTCCTGACTTCGTCATTGCCGGGAGTTCAATATGCAATGTGTGGGACTTGAAGGGCCTGACGACTCCTGCACCGACCTCTAGAACTAACACCTGCCGACGCCAGCGACGTCGCTTCCCTGATCTCATTGCGAGGAACAAGACGCCCTACATTTTTAAGGTACTGTTTGCGGGTCTTCCTGACACCGTAGCTGGCCCTCGAACCTGCAGTCGGCCTGAACTGTTGGATTTGTTGTTCATGACGCTGTGATAGCCCCAGACAGTGCTATTGACTTCAAGGAACTGTATTATTAAGTAGTTCTTGCAAAATTCATATATTTATTACTGTATGTTGGATTTCTTTAGTTTTGGTCTTGTTTTACACAGATAAATATCGGCTATTTTTCTAAAATTGGTGTGTTGTCCTTTTGCAATGTTTTCACTGTATTACTATGCATCATGTGAAAATTCTTTACACATTGCTTCTGAGATAGGCCTGACTGCTTGTGCCAAGCTACCAAGGGGGTGAACAGGAGTTATCTGAGCTGTGTATCTCCCTTACCCTAACTAGAGTGAGGGTCCCTACGTGGACAGGGTGTAATCCGACTGCCAACTAGAGACCCCATTTCTAACGGGCACCCACAAAAATGCATGTCCTGAAATTAAGGTCTCAAGGTGTACAATTTTGTTGTAGGGGTAATATTTTCCAAAGGTGGGTTTCCCAGAGGCAGAAAAGGTGACAGCCAGAAGCAAGTTTCAGACTATAATAACACTTCCACACCTCTAAACTTCAAAGGCAGAGCAATTAAAACAAAGGAGTCCCATTCAAATGTCAGAACACAGAAGTCCATATCTACCCACTCTACACCTGGGTGATACAAAAGGAAAGAGCAGTCAAGAAGTGGCTTCATGAAGTGTAAAGGAAATACATGCTTAAGTATCCTGCCAGTATGAAAAGAGTGTCTCAGGGCTTCTTATGTTGTTTTTGACTGACGACATGCTATGCAGCAACACAATGAAACAGAGGAAGGATTATGCTAAGAAATCTTAAAAAACAATTAGAAAAAAAAGACGCCATACAAACCAACATTATGTAACACTGGGACTACAGAAGGAGATGACATGAGAAAAGAAGAGATGTACACTAGGGGAACACAGGAGTGTGGTATCTAACTAGAGTGTGCCACGCAGCCCGTTTATGCTGTTATGACAGTCAGCATTCTGGAATGGTAAGGTGACTGTGAAACAGCAGTTGGAGGAAGTCAGAAGCAGCTAGGAACTACCTGCTCTCCAAAAAAGCATTGTTACAACTTACCTTGGATTACGAATCTTCTTTCCACAAACTGGCGACAAGTTTCTCCATCGTGCTGCCTTCAAAACGGTCTACTGGCGGCTACTGGAGAGCAAGTTATGACAATTAGCTGCCGGACATTGACGTATAGCTCGCTGGTTGTGGTCAATTTCCTGGAGGTGTTCTGGATGTGCTGCATGGTTCATCTCGGTTCGCTGGTGGATAAGAGGAACTGCAGGACTGTGGAAGTGGTGCTGCGTTGTCTGGAAAGGGGATCGGCTCCTGGAGCGTGCATGCACTGGACGCATGCATGCAGTCCTCCTTGACGCACATAAGGAGCGTGCAGTCATTTTTAAGTCTGGCATTGGCACGTCGACGCACGTAAAGAGAGGGCCACCATTTTGAAGTCAGGCATTGGCATGCCACTCCGTATCCGTGCCTAGAAGGACATCATTTTAAGGTAAGGCAAAATGCCTTTTTTAAGGGTAACAAATGCCTGTACGTATCACATAAAACACCCGAGATAATAATTTCAAGGGGTTACCCCGATGCTGCGGACACCTTTTTCAACACTGTTCAGCTATTGTTAGATTGACAGTACTGTGTGTGTGTATTTTCATAGTGATTCATAGGGCGTAAGTGGAGCATACCTATTGTGGTCTAGGGAATCTTCTTATTAAATTTTTTCAGGGAAAAAAAAAAAGAAAAACATGTGCGCGCAAGCATTTTCTCTTACACCTCCTGTACCATTTCTTCCCAGAGCAGGTGAACCTGCAATGAAGTGGACGGATTAGAAAGATTATTTCCTAAACTATATTGCTGCCATTGAAGATGAGAGCAGGGAAGAATTTGAGTGTCAGAAGAAAACGTATACTTTTGCATAGTTTGGGAACAGAAGGTCAAAGAGTTTTTACCCAAATGTAAAAGAAAACAAGAGCTAGTGATGATCCTGATGTGTTCAAACACGCCTTGGGAGATTTAGACGCACATTACCAACCTATTGTTTGTGCAGCTATGGACAGATTTAATTTCTTTTAACGCAAACAAGGCAAGGTTAAAAGAGTTGATGAGTATTTGTCTGCTCTTAAAAAGTTGGCAATCATTTGCAAGTTTGGACAACTACACGATGAACTTATTCATGATCAAATTCTAATGCATTCTAATAATGTAGGGGTGCAAGAAAAGCTATGGGTATGTGGAGATGCTTCCATGAACGAAATTCTTGCCATAGTAAAGAAAGCAGAATTATCAAAGCATTGTGCCTAAGCTGCTCTGAGCAATAAAGTTATGAATGAGGAGAAGATGTTTGTTAATATAAGGAGTGCTATGCAAAAACCTGGACCGAGGAAATATTTGCAGGAGAAAAGTGCTGTGTTTTACAGATGTGGGAACAAAGGACATTTTCGAGAGACAAGAGTTGCCCTGCAACTAAATCTAAATGTGCCTATTGTGGCATTATGGGGCATTTTGCGAAGGTTTGTAGGAAAAAAGTTAATAATTCAGTGGTTAGGTGTGATGGGGATGGGCAGGAATGTCCTGTTGAGGGTTCTGAATCAGAGGACGAAGATTGTATCTTAAGTATTGAAACACTGTGTTAGGAATCAACGTGATGAAAAAGAAAGATTTGTGTGATATGAAAATTGGAGGTGTACAGATACTTATGGTAGCTGATTCATGATCACCTTATACTATCATTTGTAAAGACACCTGGGAGGAAAAATTCTCAAAATTACTAGGAGGTGAATTATCACCTTCCAGTGTTCACCCAGTTACATTTACGGGTGAGAGGATTCCTATAGTGGGATGTAAGAGTTTAACGTTTGAATTTATAGGCAGGGAGGCACAAAGTACTGTGATTGTTGCAGGCAAAAGGACCATCTATGTTAGGGTGGATAGATTAAGGAGCATTAGGAGCCATACTAAATCCTAGTAGTGATACACAAGTATTATCTCTAGAGGAACCTCGTAAACTATTAGAAGATGAGTTATTAAAGAAATTCTCCCTAGTATTTTCGGGTAATGTGGGCAAACTATCCAAATTTAAACATAAAATTGTAGTTAAGGAAGGAGCTACCCCAGTATGCCACCAAGTGAGGAACATTCCCATGAAAGTGAAGGAAGCTGTAATGCATGAACTAGACCAGTGTTTTTCAACCTTTTTTGGACAAAGGCACACTTGTTTCATGAAAAAAATCACGAGGCACACCACCATTAGAAAATGTTAAAAAATTTAACTCTGTGCCTATATTGACTATATATAAAGTAATTCTCTTGAATAGGAATCAAATAAACACAAAGAAAGTATTTTATAATTACTTTATTATGAAATAGTAAGTAAACAGAAATATGAAAAATTATAAAATACTTTATTCAGTGCGCAACCTGGGCCTGTTTGGCTGAACACAAAGCTGATATTCTGGCTGGAATCGAAGAAAGACACACACGTAGCTCTTCGTCAACAGCTCTCAGTCTCTCTCTGTATTTAGTTTTTATAGCAATCATGCTTGAAAAGCTCATCTCACACAGATATGTAGTGGAAAATGGGAGCAATGTCAAAATAGCTTTGTTTGCCAGAAGGGGGAACTCCTTGGCAGTATCCAACCAAAAACTGTCCAAAGGTAGATCAGCAAATCTTAGCTTGAAACCACGATTTTGTCTCAGTTCAGTTAGTTCCTCCTGCTCCTGTAAAGTCATGTCCTTTCCACCAACTGATGCTGAGCTATAAGGGTCCCTAACCCAGTCAAGGCATTCAGTGGAGACTGAAGAGAAATAAAATGACAACTTCTCCTCAAGAGTTTTTAAATGTTTAACTATTATCTCACACAGTGCAGCAGTGTGAACACCTTGCCATTGCTTGGTGAGTGTGAACATTTCAAGATTGCCACTTTCCACGTGTTGATGCCAGAGTTACACCTTTGAACGGAATCCATTTATTTTATCTGTACTTGTAAGCAGGTTTTCATTTCGGCCTTGCATTCGTGTGTTCAGTTCATTCAGATGATGAAATATATCTGCCAGGTATGCCAGCCTTGCACACCACTCATTACTTGCAAGCAGCTTTGCGTAATCTGACCTCTCATTTGTCAGAAACACTTTAAGTTCCTCCCGCAGCTCATACACACGAACCAAGACCTTGCCACGCGACAACCACCGGACCTCCGTATGAAACAGCAAGGTTTTATGCTTCGCTCCTCACACAAAGCTGCAAATATGCGAGTTTTCACGGGTCGTGACTTTACAAAGTTTACCATGCGCACAACATCATCCAACACATGAACTAGGTCTGCTGGTAAAGTCTTGGCTACGAGGGCCTCACGGTGTAAAAAACAATGCGTAACAATAACATCTGGATTTCTTTCCTTCACTCTGCTTACAAAGCCTTTGGTGCGCCCGACCATGGCTGCAGCTCCATCGGTGCAGACACTTGTGCAGTTTTCCCACTTAAGTCCTCCTTGTTCAAGGTATTCTGATGTGACCCGAAAAATTTCTTCTCCTGTTGTTTTTTCTGGCAATGCCTTGCAAAAAAAGAAGTTTCTCTAATTGCATCACCATCAACAAAACGCATATTGGCCAAGAGTTGAGCATGTCCACTGATATCAGTAGACTCGTCAAGTTGCAATGCAAATTTCTCACTGATACGGATCTTTTCCAAAACCACACTTTCGATGTCTGCAGACATGTCATTAATACGTCTGGAAATTGTGTTGTCTGAGAGAGGGACTTTGGCTATTTCCTTAGCTGCTTCAGGTCCGAGCATCTCCTCTACAATAGCTTTGCAGGCGGGAAGTATTAATGTCTCTGCCACAGTGTGCGACTTTTTTGACTTGGCTATAAGTTCAGCAACTTGATAGCTAGCTTTAAGAGCTCTTTCATTTACCTTTGTGGTTTTTCTCATGAAAGTTGCCTCTTTCTCCGTGTTTTCACGCAGGCGAACAAAATAGTCTGCATTCTTGTTTTGAAGCGAAGGGTGTTTCGTTTGGAGATGGCGTTTAAGTTTGCTTGGGACCATAGCACTGTTAGCTAGCCTTTCACCACACACCACGCACAGTGGAGTTGGTTTGTTTGCATCTCCGGTGAAAGTAAATCCAAATGAAATATAGCTTTCGCTATATTGCCTTGTGCCAGAGAATTTGCTTGAGCTAACCATCTTTGCTTTCTTTTGATCCACACTCATACTTGGGCTCTCATCTGGCTCCAAATTTTGTTCAGAGTCCAGTTCTTTCCTTTTCAAAAACTTGTCCATCACTGCAGTATCTCACTGTCACTCAGTACTTACTGCGCTTGTCTCCTCCAGATAGCCGCTGTCCGTCACACTCAGCACTCTTCTGCGCATGTCTCCATCCAGATCCATCAGTCAGCGCTCTTCTGCTCATGTTTCCTCCAAATCCAGATCCATTGGTGCTCTTCTGCTCATCGGCGATCTACTGCGATGTCTCCTCCTGTCCTCCTCCTGTTAGTGTAACAGTGACACCGGAGCTATTTATAGTTAGGTTGGAGGCTCTGGTGGGCTCTGGTGGCTCCAGCATTACCGGCAAGAAAAACAGAAATAATACCAAGGTAAGTGACGGGGTTTCTCTGGGGTTTCTATTACCGTAGAAGAGGGGAAGGGGTTGTGGGGTGACAGGTACATAGTGGAGTTACCCGGTGCAAGCAATAACGGGTAATGGTGAGGGGTCTCTAGTCTAATAGCTGTCAAATGACTCTCAGGGAGGGAGATGTAAGGTAACTCACACACGTCATGAAAGGCCTGTCAGTCTCCAATAATGGTTCTCCACATCTAGGACATGAAGTGTGCTTTCTGTGGCTATCTAGATTGAAGTAGGGACCTGCTTTGATCAGAGCCGCTATTTAAACTGTGTGGACTCTATCATAGCAAAACTGTACTTATTATGTGTACCGAACCACAATATTTTGGTTCTCGATATTTAGGCCTCAAATGTTTTGCCCCACAATATTTCAACATACAGTCGTCTGCATGGAGCCCAGTCTCCATCTACTGTCAATGCACACGCCAGAAGGATTAAGATAGCATGGTGTTTTTAACACCAATGGCGCAGTTTCAAGGGTCAAGTATCAGGTTTTGGAGACTGAGTTCAATCTGAAACCTCGGAGACGCTGGTTTAGAAGCATCTGGTTACGTAGACATCAAATTGGTTCAGCACCTCTGCAGCAAGTTTATGCAGCATCGGGGTCCCTGGAAGCCACACACTGTGACTAGACCACACATATGTGTAACCTTCCATCACTTGTAATTCCATTTCTTTCACAATGCACAATACAAAGGTGTGACAGGCTTGGGCACAGAGACACTAAAATGGTTGCTGAAAGGAGAACTTCCCCAGACAGGAGCATCCCGTAGAACACAGACCCAAGCAGAGCATCCCATACAGAAACAGACTAGTGGGAAAAGCCCCAAGGGTTCTTGCCTCAGACAAAACCAGCAAAATAATGGCCGCGACATACGACTTCGGCTGTTCCTCCTTGGTAAATGCTAGACAATGTCTGACTTCGGTTGGGTATACATATTTCCCTAAAACTTCACACATGCTTCGAAACCAGATTTACATGGGGGAAGTTATAGTAACATTCAGGGAGGTCAACAACTGGGCAGTGATTACATGGAACATTGAAGCTATTCTTCAACATAATGATTCCTTAATCATCTTTAAAACAATACTGCCTCAACCACAAGCAGGACCAGCTGTACCATTAGTTGCAGGGCTTATGAAGCATACATACAGTACACACATTCCTGTGTTCACAGTTGAGAAGAGGCAAGAGATTAAATACAATGGGCCCACTTTAAGGCCTTTCTCTTAGGGCCCTGGGACAGTCAGAGATTAATGGATATTACCCTGTGTGGCTCATGTCACTTACCACTGGTGTCACAGGATCACAGTACTGGTGCACTCCAAACTGGATAGCCAGAAAATTCAATCCCTTTAGTTCAGGCACTTGACTTTCAGAGTAGTGAGGGTGGACAGTCAGGCTTAATCCAGAAGGGTTGTGGGCTTAAAGACTCACATTCAGTGTGGCTCAAGAGATATCACTCAGTACCTCCACTGTTGAGCCAGCGCTTTGTTGTATCTAGGTTCCCGCGTCCCCAGGAGGGACCGTACCTTTGCAAGCCACGACCCTCCTGGGTCGTGGCTGGCTCCTCGGCTGTTCTGCTCCGGCTCTTCTCCGTGGTAGACCTCCTTCTCCTTGTCTCTCGTTACCGCCGCTCTCTCGTCCTCCTCGTCCCGCTCCTCGACTCCAGTTCTTCCTGACTTGACCTCCTTCACCTCGTCCTGACCTCATCGCGCTCTCCCTCTCCGCGTCTTTCGGCTCTGGCCCCTTTTCACCGTCGCTGCCCCGGAAGTCCTCAAGCGTTTCCCTGGATACAGGGAAACGCGTCATCGACACCCGGAGCGTTCCCATGGAGACATGGGAACGCGCAACTGACTCGTCGGGCTTTCCTGGCGAGAAGCCGGTTGGCGCTGGCGTGGACGTGGTCGTAACGACCCGTTCACAATGTCCTACAGTCCGGCGCCCGCCGCCCTAGTGGGCGAAAATTTGAGTTTTTTTTTTTTTTTTTTAAATCTTTCGAATTTTTCCCACGGCACACCAGGCAACATCTCGCGGCACACTAGTGTGCCGCGGAACAGTGGTTAAAAAACACTGAACTAGACATATTAGAAAGTAGTGGTATAACAGAACCCATTGAAAGTGCTGAATGGTTAGCACCCTTGGTAGTAGCCTGTAAATCTAATGGACAAATTAAGCTCTGTGTTGATTTAAAAGAGCTGAACAAGACTATAGTAGTGGATACATTTCCACTTCCCAAGATAGATGAGTTATTGACTAAAGGTAGTCAGTGGTTTTCTCCAATTTATCTGAAGTCGGCATACCATTAGATTCCTTTACACAATTCAAGTAAGAAATTAATATCATTTATAACACCTTTTGGGTGTTACAGATTTGTTCGAAACCGTTTGGTTCCGCTGCTGCTGTTTTTCAAAGGTTAATGCACAAAATATTGTGCGACATTGAAGGTGTTACTTATTTCCAGATGATATACTCATTATGGGGAAAGACAAGGAAGAACATGATGCAAGATTAATGCTATTAATGGAAAGGCTTGCTACTAATGGGTTGACTGCTGAACTCAAAAAATGCAAATTTGCCAGGAAGTCTGTTACGTATTTGGGGCATGAAGTTGGTAGGCATGACATCCTTCCAAAAGAAAGTATTTTGTCTGCTATCCAGGATGCTTCACTCCTGTAACTAAGGATGAAGTGGGGTCCTTTTTAGGGTTAGCAGAGTTCTATGCAAAATTTGTAAAACACTTTTCCACTAAAACTTATGAATTAAAGGCAACTGCTTAAGGACAAACAAGAGTTTAAGTGGAACACAGAATTGAATGAATTTGAACAGATTAAACAAGAAATTTGCACTGCTATTCCTTTACAAGGATTTGACAGCCTAGAGCATAGCATCCTAACTGTTGATGCTAGTGGCAAAAGTCTGGGTGCTGTACTGACACAAAAATCTGAGGGTATAGAATGAATGATAGCATTTGCTTCACGTGCCTCATCTCCCACGGAAGATAAATTATCTGTCATTAAAAAGGAGATGCTGGCAGCCGTTTGCGGAATGGAAAAATGTAGACATTACCTATGGGGTTCTAAGTTCATACTGTGGACTGACCATAAGCCCTTAGTTATGGTTTTAACGTCACAGGGAGTGGTGAAGGCTACTCCCCGTATTGTTAAGATGTTGTTAAGATTATTGGACTTCGTCTATGAGGTTGTGTATCTGCCAGGTCTTAGAAATAAGGTGGCGGATTATTTAAGACGGTCACCATTACCCATGAAGGATTGTAGTGCATGTGAGTGGGATGAATATAGTGTAGCCCTAGCAGATGACGCAGAAGTAGGGTTTACTGATTCAGAGAACAATGTTATAAGTAAGGAGGAGTGGTTAACAGCTAATAGCAATGATGAAGTTTTATGTGCAGTAATGGAATATGTTTGGTTAGGCTGGCCAAGCAAAAACAAATTGTCCAAGGAATATCTTAAGTGGTGGGAAATTAAAGATGAGTTGCTTATAAATGACTGTGATTTCCTCATGAGAGGTGAAAAGATTGTCCCCTCTACAGTTCTTAGGGATACATTTCTTAATGGAACACATGAAAGCCATCTTGGCATTGTAAAATAAAAAAATAAAAAGAGTGAAAATGTTGTATTGGTGGCCTGGGTTGGATGGTGACATTGAAAGAACTGCGCATGTTTGTGAGATGTGTGCCAACGCAGACAAGTCTTTAAAGGTTTTTAGATCTGCTTTAGGTGAAGGTGTTTGTCCTGAAGGTCCTTGGGAAGAGTTAGCTGTTGATATTTGGGGTCCAGTATTGAATTTGTTAGGTGATTCCAAGTATGTAATACTCCTGTTGGACCTTTATTCAAAGTGGCCTGAATATAAAGTGTGTGAAAAAATTGACACATCTCTGATAATTTCATTTGTGTCTGGAGTGTTTTTAAGGGAAGACATTCCAAGATCGATCCAGAGTGACAATGGGCTTCAATTTGTATTGGATAAGTAGAAGAATGTCTTGTTAAGGAATGGCATTAAAAAAACATATGCCAGTACACCATCCTGCAGGTAATGGTGCTGTGGAGCGTTTCAACCAAGTCATTATGGGATCTATACAGGCAGCCATTAGTGCAGGTGTTGACTGGGAAAAGGAGTTAGCTAGTATGGTGTGGGCCTCCAGAATAACCCCTACTCTCACTGGGTATAGTCCTTTCAAAATACTCCGAGGAAGAGAACCGTTCACCAAAGATAATAGAGCTTGGATGAATTTAAGGATTCAGAGTAAGTGTTCCCTGTAATGGTCAAAAGCAATATTTTAAAGGTGCAAAAAGGTTATAAGGAACATTATGATCAAAGCTACAGTGTGAGAGATGTTAAGCTGGTTATTGGGTGAAGGTAAAGTTGGGTTGTAAAACACAAAAAGGAAACAGCAAGTATTCCAATCCAAGTTAAGTGATGGGAAAATGTGGCTCATGGGAATAAAATCTAAATACAAATTTAAAGCGGAAATCTGAGAGGGAAGTGTATGGAGAGTCGAAAACTGGCTTTGATTGGTTATGGCCAGAGGTTGTGGGTAATAAAGGGGTACACGATAAAGGTAAAAATAACCAAGTTGTGTTAGAATAGGTGAGTCTCTTTAATAAACAATATAGAACTCCTTTGGTGGCTACCTGCATTGGCAAAAAAAATGAACTTCGACTGGTGGCTACCCATAGCGCTAGACTTATTGCACAACCAAAGAAATATAAAGATTTTCTGTTGAGTAATTAGAGTCTATTTTGTACCTTCCTAATCGCTCTTATAGGCATTATGTATATTTTCTTTGATAGGAGTATTAATGTTAAGTAACCTATAAACATGTTTAAGAATGGTTGTATTCATTAGCCGTTATTAGTATGTTGTAGTTGTAACATTGTTAAAGTGGCGGGATTTGTGGTATCTAACTAGAGCGTGGCGCGCAGCCCATGCGTGCTGTGATGACAGTTGGCATTCTGGAATGGTAAGATCACTGGGAAACGGCGGTTGGAAGAAGTCAGAAGCAGCTAGGAACTACCTGCTCTCTAATAAAGCACCTTTACAACCTACCTTGGATTACGAATCTTCTTTCCACAAGGAGATTATGGTGATTGGTTACTTGAAGGTCCAGGAGAACCCTTGAAAATTAGGTAATGATCTTTACAGATAATGTGAAATGACTTTGCAGGTAGCAACCACATTATCTGCTCAAATATGCTGGACAGCAAATGCTAAAATGGCAAATGTGAATAAACAAAGTGATGGTCTTTAGACAAGAACTCATACCACCCTAGATTTGTGGAACTCTACACAAAAGGCCATGTTGTGAGGGAAATCTAATCCAGCAGTTACACAACATAAGTGATAATTGTTAAGTTAAAGTGTGAAAGAATATTGGAAGTGACAAAACCTACTACATACTGGATGACGTTTTCTCTATTTAGGTAAAGCAGCTTCAGTGTTGGTGCAGAGGGGCAAAGTACATTAGGTGACTAAATTGTAGTTTAGTGAGCACGCAGTAGAAGTTTCACTTTCTGATATCTAGACAGCATTAAAAGGATATTGAAAGACAGTTTTGCGTTAACGAACATAGAGTGAAGTTAGATGATCAGCAAAAAGAAATAGTGCTAATGTAGTGATGCTGGGTGTTTAATGCATGTACACATAACTATCTATGAGAAGCGTGCATATATGACTGTATGATAAAGGAATATTGTATAATGTAGTGATGGATTAGACTAATTGAAGTGAGTATGGGAGACAAAAACAAGTCAAAAACACTTATCTTTATTGAGATACCTGAAGCATACATGGAGCTCCGCTGCCTGCCCTAGCATAGCTGACACCGGCCGCACTGAAACACCCTGAGCTCACAAACCCTGATCACTATGGCAACCTGCTGAGTATATACTTTCTACGAACCCCACTGTGGCTAGGTGACATAGCTGTTTCAGTTTAGTCCTCTTTCTAGTTTAGTGTTCTCTGGTTTGTTTAGGTAAGTCTTGTGCCTATCTCTGTGTTTCTCTTTGCAGTGCTTCCTCTTCGTCGAAATGTGAACAATGTTGTACCGCTTCTGACACACTATCCCTTCAGAGCACTGATCACAAAGAGGGTCATCAAGTATGATGTGTGGGTCTTCAAAGGTGCACCAATGACCCAGGAAGTGACAAACCATGAATATGCGGCCTCACGCAATGCATGCTGGGACCCACACAGCGAGTCCCAGGCTGCTCCATGTTGACACGAGCGCAGTGGGTAGCTGATGCAGGGGCGGTGGGCAACAAAAACAGATGCCTAAATGATCATTCCTTCGGTCAGCATAAAATTTAATATACATGACCTTCATTAAACTCAACCCTCACTGGTGAGGATCTGGTTGTAAGTTCTGGGCTAGTCCAAAATCATGGCGTAAGAAAGACTGATGGGCACAACATGTGTCCAGCTGTACAGCAGCTGGTGAGACAGTTTCAGGCAGACAATGTGTCACCAAACAAAACAAGTAAGAAATGCTTCTCTTTATTCAGCTACTAGCAGGGTACCTAGAGCTCACCTTGCATGCTCTGGGTAACTGACAGCAACCCCCATTGAGCACTGTGACATCACAAACCCTGCTCAATGTGAAAACCTATTTGATGTTAACATCCTACAAAGCCCCACTGTGGTTAGGTTACACACCACTCATGCTGCACTTAAATAAACACTCCTCATAGGCACTACCAAAGTGTGCTATGTATGCTCTTTTCTATCAGATGAAGGGAAAAGACACGGTACAACTGTAAAGTGAACATATGTGCAAAAGGTGAAGAAGTCCGCTATACCTTCCCGTTTTACAGACTCAAACAAGTCATTTGTAATTTAGCTACATCTCAAACTATCATTCGAAATGTTAAATGAACACACATGATGTAGAGTAGATGTGCATTGATCCAGATTGTTGGGGAGCAATACAATGAACTTGGTACTTACATGTGCCATGAATTTCCCTGATAGCTCCCTTTTAAAGAAAGAAGTACTTGTATTGTTTACACCTAGATCCACAGGCTGAAACCTTTTGGGTGAGGTCAAGGAAAATCGAAATCTACTGGTTGCATGAAGAAGTGGGCACCCAAAATTACACGATTTTCATTCTACTCTCCAGTACACACACAGTGTGCACCATAGAGGACCTAACCTTGGAAAACACAATGTTAGCATTAAATGCAGGATCTGAAATTTGGGGGTACAGATGTTTTGGACTGTCCCTCACTTGCATTCTAGAACCAAGACCCTATGCCTTGTCCCTTATTGGAGACCGTATGTTAGTTATTTTCCATAATATGTATTCTGGAAATAGGTAGAAAGGCTGTAAGAGTTCTGTTTGATCAGAAATTATGAAATGTTTTCAAAGTATAGATTAGTGTAAATCGTTTCTTACTTGCATCCAGTGCAGGATACACACGACTGCATGGGACTATTTAAAAGTACGTTGACAATTCAACAATGGCCTGCATTTACAAAGAGAAGGTTACAGATAAATAACAGCAGGAGATGGTACTAACATGTTGTAAATGACCCAGTGATTTTCGTTGTATATAGGAACTACCTGACCAGACTCGACTCCACAGGGATGCAGATATGACCAGTGCCCAAAGACCTGAACTGGATGCGCCTGTGAATGGGGAGCCAGTGGAGCTCCCGGATGTGAGGTGAGATGTGGGTGCGATGAGAAAGGTTGAATAGGAGTCTTGCGGCAGTGTTCTGGATGGTGTGACGTCTGTTCAGGAGTTGCTGAGAAATCCCGGCGTAGAGTACGTTGCTGTAAATGAGTCAGCTTGTTATGAGTGCTTGCGTGATAGTTTGTCTGTTCTGTGAAAGCAACTTGAAGATTTCTCATAACGTTCATAGGATGTGGAAGAAAGCAGAGCTCCGGGAGTTGACTTATGTTGTCATGTTGAGCTTGTCGTCAGGATTATTCCCAGATTTCTGGTGTGGTCAGTGGGTGTTTGTGGGGGTCCCAGTTCTTTCAGCCTCCCAAGGGGAGCTCTGGTTTCCAAAGGAAGGTACTTCAGTCCTGTCGGAGTTCATTTTCAATCAGTTGGTTCTAATTTATTCTGCTACCAGGTTCATGTAGTTGGTGAAGTTGGTTCTCATGATGGGTGTCATCTCAGTCAGGGTGTTGGGTGTCCTTTGCGTAGGAGATGATGGTAATGCCTTGAGATCTGATGATAATGGTGAATGGAGCGATGTAAATGTTGAACACAGTTCGGCTGAGTGATGAACCCTGAGGGACTCTGCATACCTGTTTCTTGGCCTCGTTTCGGAAAGGTGGCTATCTGAAATGTGTCAGTCAATTTGTGAGGATGTTTCAAATACTGGTAACATAGTTGGAAAAGGTCTGCAGCTTTGTCTTTTTTTTTTTTTACACTTATTAGTCTGTAGCTGATGGTGTCCTCCTGTGTGTGAGCCTGTGACCACCTGATATGGTGAGCTTGTATGTAAGACAAGCAGATGTCTTGGTCTTGATGGCTTTGTAAATGAAACAGCTGTTTTTGAAGATGGTGCAGGTTGGCAAGGGGAGCAAATGGAAGTCCATCAGGATGGTGTGATGTGGTCATATTTCATCTGGGCCTGGATGAGATGTGCTGCGGTATTTAAGATGCTCTCAAGCAGTGCCAGTGTGGAGTCCATAAGGCCATGGAGCATGGCATTACCACCACAAGGGTTTGAACTGCAATACTGAAGTCATATTCTGGAAGAAACAGCTTCATTTTCTTTAGAAGAAAGAGCCTGCACCAGGCGTTCATTGTTTTTTGGCAATGTGTAAGAGGTGCCCATGGTGAACCCAAGTGACTTGGCATTCAGTGAAAGTTGTGGTTCGAAGCTATCAAGGTTCATGGCATTGAGCCAGGCATGTATTGTTTCTTGTTTATTATTCTTGGGAAATAACAGGAATTCTGTCTTGGTTGAGTTGAGCATCAGCTAGGCGCTGGACACCCTGGTCTGGAGGATGTACAGGCAGTGTTTGAGGAACTGGAAGTCTGAATTAGAGTAGACTTTCAAGCAGAGTTGTGTATCATCTGCATCATATTGAAGTTACTGTGTTAGCACATGATCATTTGGCAATGTGGAATTATATTTATAGTGCTCATTATTTAGACTTTGTAGTCTAAAAGTGCTTACACTTTGTTATTTATTGTTGTAAGAATGTATCGCTCTTGGTTGTGACAGAACATGCTATGGGTACTTGTTTTAACTGATTACTCATAGTAGCAGACTGTTTAGTTCTTCTGCCCCATTCTGTCCATTTATCACAGTGTCAAAGATTTGTATAAATCTTGTTCCTTTAAGCCTGCCCTTACCTCAATGTTATCATCTGTAGGTTCAGATTTGAAATTGCCTAAGACTGCACTTGCAACCTTAAACATTTGATTTCAGAAACCATTACAGAAACACAATGAAAATTGAACGAGTAAGGAAGAACAACTTTTGAATAACAACCTACCAACAAACCACCTAGATTGTTGTGACTCATAAATGTGTATGGTATACACTATGAAAATACTGCCAAACTGACATTGAACAGGGATACAGACATAAGCCCCAATGTGCAAATAAAAATAGGTTTGTTTACAGGTATATTTACTTAGAACTATAAGTACAAAGGTATCATTCCCTGGGGATTACGCAGTTCTGCACAGGCAAAGGCACAAAGAAATTAATACTTATTTTCAATACAATCGGACATGAACAGAAATAGACCCTGCACGTACAGGTGCAGAATAAGTGGAAAGCCCTCATGGGGTTGATGCAACCATTAGAAGAAGAATATGAAAGAATAATGCTGAACTTATCCAAACATGCTTTTGACTTCTAAATGTGGTCTTTTGTTCCCATATATATTTTATTTTTTAATTTATTTATTTAGTAAAGCTCTGGCACAACAACAAATGTGTCAAAGCTTTTAATGGACGAGGGCCTTGGGAGAAGGAGCTACATGTATAAGTGTATCATAAAAGGGAAGTCTTCAGATATTTGCAGATTATTTGTAGGTCCACCTCAAGGTAGAAAGGGTTAGACTTCCAGAGGGACTATCTGAAGACCTGCCCCAAAATGTTTGTACCTCATAAGGCATATCATCAGACAGCAGTGGGATGCTGACTTTAGGCATCTAGTTAGCCATTGCATGTATGCAAAACAAAACGTGCATTGGACCACTGTTTGTCAACTTTAAGGTGGTCTTCCTCCAAACATTTTGCCTCCATCCTCCTCTTTTTGCTGATTTTGTTTTTGTTGGCATTAGGGCTCGGTACACTTTACCATGCTCACTAGTGGTAATGTGCTGTAAACATGGTAAAACTGGCGTACACCCAACTAGTACATTTAATTTACTTGTAAGTCCCTAGCAAAGTAGTACCCGTGAACCTAGGGCCTTTAAAAGAAATGCTACGAGTGGGCCTGCAACAAGGAGTGTGCCACCCACTTATGTAGCCCTTTAAACCTGTCATAGGCCTGCAATTGCAGCCTGTGTGTGCAGTTTTAAACTGCCATGTCAACCTGGCAAAATAAACCTTTTGTCAGGCCTAAACCTACCTTCCTTTTTAAAACACATAAGTCACCCCTAGGCGAGGACCTAAAAAACCCATACGACAGTGCGCAGTGTATTTAAAAAGTGGGATCTGTACTTTTTACTTTTACATGCTGGAGTAGTGAAAAACCCTTACATTCATTTTTCACTACTGAACGGCCTGCATCTGACCTTACTACATTTAATAAGTGATAACTTTCAATTGGAGGCAGGTATGAAAGTTGATTTCAGTCTCTAAAGAATGGTAATTTATAACCTTCTTTAATAGTAAAGTCTGATTTTAAGTCATAATTCTGAAAATGCCACTTTTAGAAAGTTAATTTTCATGCCCCAGCCATTTGATGCCTGCAGCCTGTATCCCGGTTCCCATGACTAGGTGTAGCTGGCAGTTGGTGTTTGTCTATTACTCTGAGACAGAGAGACAGAGGGGGAACAGGTGTTGGCCATCTCTGACTTGATAGGGGCTAGTGAAGCTGTAAACTACCACGCTCACCCAGCTCTGTCTCAGCACACTCACAAAGGATTTTGCACTAGTCTTTTGTGACCCCCGACAAGCTGGAGCCAGGGTAGGTAGGCAGTAAATCGAAGACACCTCTGTAAAGGGAAGGACTCTAGAAGCTTCTTTCACTTCAAAGTGGGTACCAACTATAAGTAGTGAACCTTCAGACCCAACTCTTCAGCACACTTCTGAACATGTGGAAGATGTATAAGGGATGCTGTGCTGCTCTGCTGCAAGAAGGACTGCTCTGCTGCCTGAGTAGGAAGGACTGAACCTGCATGTTGAACCCAGAACCACCAAAGTGACTCCAAGGGTGAGTTGGCTTCACTCCTGATCAGAACCTCAGGGACAGAAGAGAATCCAGCTATCTTGAACTCTTCTCCTAAACTTTGTCTGATGAGAGTCCTAACCCTTAAGTGGTGCCCCATCCTGGCCCCTTGGAAGTTGGGTTAAAGATGCTCTACCAGCCCAGCTGTGATCTCACCAGAACCCATGCATCATAACGCAAACCCACCACTGCTTGTTGCAGCATCTCATCGGAACCGACACAGCTGCGACAACACCTAATAGCAGCCTGCATAACTCATTGGATCCACAGATGTGTGATGCCTCCTTGATGCAGACCATGCAGGCTCTCGAAATCAACGCAGCCTCAGCGTGAGCCTACATCACAGTCCTCAAGCTTCTTGCAACCACTGCAACACTCAGCAACTAGGATTGAAGGTACATTGAAGGTACATTTCTGAGGAGGACTAACTTGGTCCCTATGTCCAGCATGCGATTCATCGCAGTCGGCCTGAACTTGTGACTTTCTGACACAACCAGGTAACCACAATTAGTGCTTTGTGCTTTTAAGCACTAAGGTAACCCAAGCTTTCAAGATTGCATATCTCTAGTTCTACTAATTGGATGGTTGTTGTTTTGGTGTCAAATAATTTATTAAAATGTACTTTATTTTTCTAAATTGGTGTAGGATTATTCTTGTGTTTTCACTTTATTACTGTTTGTGTGCTGCATAAACATTTTGCAGATTGCCTTTAACTTAAGCCTGACAGCTTTTGTGTCAAGCTGCCAGAAGGTTAAGCACAGGTTAATTTATTGGCTATTGCATGAAAAGGATACACACCCACCTCCAACCAACAACTGAATTTCTCACAACCACTAACCCTACCAGAACAATATCTGCTCATGAATGCACTGTGGAACAAAGATAATCACCATTGTTGTATGCAAACAAAAATATGGAAACAAAGCAGTCACAACAATGTAGTACTTACAGAAATTCAGAAGCAGATCCTTTGCTTTTGATCTGGTTTCCTGCTTCTCTTCTGAGGATCGGGTGGGAATTTGTGCAGGCTTTCCATTGGGCCACAGTATCTCCCTCAGAATATCTATATAGGCGATCAGCTGCCCTTCACTGATCATTTCATCTATCATAGCAAGCAGGTCATCCTTTATGTTAGTGCTGAAAAAAATGTTATTAAAACTCAAAAATCAGTTGCATGCATCCATGATGCAGTTTGCATTTTTCACATTCTGGAATCAAAATATTTTCTCACTGATTTAAGATCTGCTACAATTTTGATAACTGAATCTTTATGAACTGATATAATAATAACCATTGTAAAAGGCAGGTTTGTTTTTTGTGTAGCGCATGCCTCTAGAAGGCCATAGCATACATACAGTCACACATTGTATGTGTGCATATGTGACTGGAAATAACAAAAGACACTCAGGAACAGCAAAGAACATATCTATAGACACCTAAGCACAGAAATCAACATTTATACATATCAATAAATGTGCAAAGGCATTGAAGAACACAAACAGTTGGACAAGTACATTCTCACACAAGAGAAACAAAGATACTGGCGCATACAACAGACACAGTGGCACTCATGTGCACAGGCTAACAGACAATAGCACAAAAGCGGAAAGCATCAGACACAGAACACTAGACCCACTGGCATTCATGGCCGTACACTGTTTCACAATTACAAAACACATACATAGACCATGTGCAAAGAAAAACACACAAAAAACAGTCCCTAAATGTATATATTTAGACAAACATACAGTCCCCTTCAAAGACACCTGGATGGTGGACTGGGTAAAATGACAGTGATGGAAAGAATGATGGCCACATCAACGAGTCCTGGAAGGGGAAATGGGTGCATGAGGGGTGATGGGAAGATCCAAGATTAAGCTGTACGCCCTCTGTGGAGGAAATCCCACTTGTTATATACCTTGTTATATACCTCTTGATATACCTTTGTAAAAAATTGTTGTCTAGAGATTTGTATTTTTGATTTGTGTTTTATATAATTAGAGACGTAATTTAGCTTAGGTAGACATTGCTAATCTGGGCCGATGTTTTTCCGGACGACATTTTTAAAACTGGTGGATGTGTTGCGGTGATGATGTAATATTTCAGGAACCATGAGACCTATATACTCCATGTTGATGTCAAAATATAGGTTTTGGGGGTCTAGTAGGCTTATAGAGACAAAAAATAACTCCTCGGACCAACCCCTCTGCCATTTTCCAAAATGGCGGCTCTATATTGATGTATTTTAGCCATTATATTAGTAATTTATTTTAATATTGTCTTTGTTTCAGGTATTCTGTTGATTCAAATTTGTAAACATGAGGGAAGCAGGTGGTAGCAGAGAATCTTCACCTCCTCACAACTGAGTGTTGCTAACAAAATCTGAGGACTCCTTCAACAAAGAAAATTGTGTCATATGCCAAACTAATTTGAAAGAAAAGCTAACATCAACTGCGGTCGGACAGAAGAGAGTCCGAGATGCTGCAGAAATATGGCAAAATGAAGTTCACAAAATAGATTGAAACTGATGGGTGAAGAGGATCAAATACTTTATCATTGTAACAACAAGTGCTACATGTCATATGCAATGGAAAAAAGCCTGGAAACAAATTGTCAAAAACTAGCAGCACCAGTGAATCACAACAAGAATCCAAGTTTTTTGAGAAAGCAATAACCAAACCCAATGGCCATCCACTTAGAAGATTGATGGTTACTCCTTGTCCACCTCCAACAACTGATCGGAAAGCAAATGATCTTCAGTGTGTTAATCTGTGTTTAGCCATAACAAGGGCCTAATGGTGGAGGAGAGAAAGCTGCCTCAAGCTCAACTCGGAAAAGACTGAACTCATCATTTTTGGAAATGCCACCTGAGCATGGGACGACTCCTGGTGGCCCACATCTCTCAGCACCCCGCCCTCACCAACTGAGCATGCCCACAATCTAGGCATCATCGTTGACTCCTCCCTATCTATGACCCGTCAGGTAAACTCAGTCCCCGCTTCCTGCTGGCACGCCCTCTGCAATCTCTGGAAGCTTTTCAAATGGATCCCAGCAAACCCACGCCTTAGTCACAAGCAAGCTTGACTACGGCAACGCTCTCTATGCCGGCACCACGACGAGAAACATCAAAAAGCTGCAACTCATCCAGAACGCCGCCGCCAGACTTCTCCTCAACCTCCCACACCAAGGACATATCTCCCAGCACCTGAGGACCCTCCACTGGCTCCCAAAAGAAAAACAAATCAACTTCAAGCTACTCACCCACACTTACAAAGCCATACACAACGTCGGACCGGCCTACCTGAACCACAGCCTCGCCTTCCACACCGCCCAGCAAGCACTGGCCATCATGCCACGCATACGGAAAACCACTGCCAGAGCAAGGTCCTTTACCTACCTCACAGCAAAGAGCTGGAACAAACTCCCTCTGCACCTCAGACAAAGCACATCGCTCACCATGTTCAGGAAGAACCTCAAGATGTGGCTCTTCGAATGAGGCTCTGTCTGCCCCAACCCTTCAGTGCCTTGAGACCCTCACGGGTTAGTAGTTGCACTCTACAAAAACGGATTGATTGATAAGGGATTGATGAAAGAACAAAGTACAGAGTATGTGAGTCTCACAGGGCAAACATGTGTTTTTTATCTGCAGCTACTTTTTTTCCAGGATGACGTTTTCAGTTGAGAAACTGATCTAAACAACGAGGTGAATGTATTTGCAGCCTATTTCTATGCCCACCCGAACTGCATGCGTTCATACATTCGAAAATATGAATGAAAAATTAATGGTAACCACCACCCTTCAGTTAAGTTTGCACTCTTTGAAGAAGCAAATGACGTTTTAAAACCACTCTTAAATGCTGGCTAAGGGTTCACACTCAGTGAGATCAGAGAAATAATGGTCAACATTGATGAAACTGTATTGATCCATAATAATGAAATTAAGATTTTCTGGTGATAATGTACAATGACAGAATTCATTTTTGTCAGTCTAACAAAAAGAACGAGCCACTTACGGTGTTCTCAGCTGATCTGCCTCCTGAAGTACTTGCTGCCAAAATAAGATCACAAAATGCAGTAAAATCAGCAGGAACCATTTTAAGAAACATCCTGAAAGATTTAGGGGGTCATTCTGACCCTGGCGGTAATTACCGCCATGGCGGAGGTCGGCGGTAGCACCGCCAACAGGCTAGCGGTGCACCGCTGGGCATTCTGACCGCGGCGGTTCAGCCGCGGCCAGAAACGGAAAGTCGGCGGTGTACCGCCGACTTCCCGCTGCCCTTGAGAATCCTCCATGGCGGCAGAGCGCGCTCCGCCGCCATGGGGATTCTGACACCCCCTACCGCCATCCGGTTCCTGGCGGTTCTCCCGCCAGGAACAGGATGGCGGTAGGGGGTGCCGCGGGCCCCTGGGGGCCCCTGCAGTGCTGCAGGGGCCCCCGTAAGAGGGCCCCACGAAGAATTTCAGTGTCTGCTTTGCAGGCACTGAAATTCGCGATGGGTGCAACTGCACCCGTCGCACCTTCCCACTCCGCCGGCTCCATTCTGAGCCGGCGTCCTCGTGGGAAGGGTGTTTCCCGCTGGGCTGGCGGGCGGACTTTCGGCGGTCGCCCGCCAGCCCAGTGGGAAAGCCAGAATGACCGCCGCGGTCTTTCGGCGGGAACCGCTTGGCGGGCGGCGACCGCCGTCCGCCGCGGTCAGAATGACCCCCTTAGTTTTTAAACTTAATGACAAATGCTGTGATGCCACAGTGCTCTGCAAATCATGGGAGTCAACAAGAATGCTTGATGTTGTCTTAACATGTTTTAAATGATTTAATATCAGCAAAGCAAAACTGTTACAAACTAAAGTTCTTGAGTTCGGAACGGAAGCCAACAGCATTGATGACAGCTTTTAAGATATAACCGAAGAAGGGGATACAATCCCATGAACTAACAGGCTTATGCTGTGCAAATGTACTGTCTTTTCCACAACATGTTTTATGAATTACATCATGGCAAAAAGAAACCACTGCTACACATGATGACTGCCCACGCAATCTATGACAAGTGCAAAAGTAGAGAGATAATCACTTCAATTAATAGGATTAGTGTATCAACAAGTTATTATGACATAGTACAGAGCAGGAACTTGTTACCAGCTCATGCTGTAAAATCTTGTGAATCCGACATCACACTACTTCCAAGTCACATTACTAGGAAAGGATTTGCAATTGCTGCTTTTGATAATTCTGATTTTGAAGACATGTCTTCTTTGGAATATCTAGCACATATGATACTGTCATGGTGCTTTTTCAAAACGGTACCAATGAAGTAGCTGCTGGAAAACAAGCTGTGTCAGCTGTAGGTATAAACAAATGAAGCTGCAAACTTATAACCCAACTGCCTTGTCAATGTGAGAAAAATCACTACAAGTCCTCGACAGATCCCAGTCTACCAGAAAGTTTAAAAGTGGCAGAGGACCTGGATCTTCTTCTACCCGATGCTGTGGTCCGCAAAGTTGATTTAACTGAATTTATCACATTGCTTTTTCAGTGTGGACTGAAAGATGAAGAAAAGCCAGTTCGTCCGTGGGCTGGAATTCATGCTCTAATCTCTTAGAATACCATCCCACTGAAGAATGTTGGGTTTTTACCAGTAATAACATCTTCAGTCACAAACTACGCAACAGTATACACAGCTCTAAAAAGTTTCCAAAATGTGCATGCTCAGCTTGAAGACCAGCCAACCCTGTCAATTTTCCGTGGTGAAGGTTTGTTCTGTATAGTAACCAACATTTCTATGAGCAATCCAGTAAAATCTGATGATCCTTATCCAATGATGGGTGTTTTCCACATTACAAGATTTGCATTGTGGTGTGCAGGAAGTTATCTCAGTGGATGTAGCATACACATTGCACTCACTGAGGTTGAAATCTTTGGAAACAAAACTGTCCAGTCAGGATTGAGCGGAACTCATTATGTTCGGTTCATTACAAGGTATGCTCATCATATCTGAGGCTACAGAGACACTGCGTTGGAATGCTTTCTAGAGCAAGAATGACAAATTAGGTTTTGCATATCTTATCTCAGAAGCGAACAGGGCACAGGGTGCACTTCATTCAAAAGACATAATGCAAAGCCAGGCAATGTTCAATATACTCAGTTCAAAATCAGAAAACCAAGTTCGTAGAGTTTGTCAAAGAATGTGAAGAAAAAAATCAGAAGTTTGCAAGTACTAGGGAAATGTTTTACACATGATCGCTCTAGTGAAACACTTGGTACATGCTGATCCGGAAGGTGATTGGGAGTTGCACCTGAATACTGTGGAGTCACTGATTACTGTGTTTTGTGAATTTGATAGCAGAAATTACCTGAGATATGGGTCCTGGTATTTGGAAAGAGTGAAGAAACTAGTGCAAACACCATACCTATGCAGAAATTTCATCCAAAAACATTTTGAAGTGAAAGACAGAGAGGGAAGGTTCAATGCTGTGGATCCAGATATGAAACCGGAACAGACAATCCAGAGATCACAGAAAAGCTCCAAGGGTACTGATGGTCAGACAAGTAAAAGTGAATATGTTTCTCAAAGGCAGCTAGTTTACTGTGAAGGCCTTTCTATTTGCAATGTTGTTTTAAGAGATGACAAATAAAAAATTGATGGGCTATTGTTAAACTGTTCTTCACCACAAACTTGTGGGAAAGAGAAGGGAACTTTTTAATAAAGATGTTGACACCCTTCTCCATTTCATGCAACAGCCAGGAAACCCCTTTAAAATGACTGAGCCTATGCGACTACACAACTTCATGACCAAACAACATGTGGATAAGGTTACAAAGACACATCTATTAGATGTCCTGGAACATGGATCAAAACTGTACGCAGAACTGAAGCAGAAGAGATTTGTATTGAAAGAGGAAAATCTGTTTGACATAATCACTAAAGCTAAACTTCTATGCATTAATTGCCATAGTAGGAGTCTAATCCAACCAGCCACTAAAAAACAGGTAACAGAAAACAACTTTCGCAAGCACATAGAGAGATGGATGTAGCAAAAGAAAGGGTGAATTTATCAAGAACATTCTGTCCCATGATCTTCTTCCAACAAACTCATAATTTGATGGAGATGCTGAAACCAAGCCAGTGAAGCACAAACTCATAGAAGAGCTCAAAAAAACGTTCACTGAATCTCAATTCGAAAAGGTGTCCTCATTGAAAACTGCTGATCCAGTGGACTATAAGTCACAATTGCGAATGGTCAAGATTTCATCCATGCAAAACTTCGGAGAGGTCGTTCTGACTGTTCTACAGATATCAAAGTCAATGTGTACCTTGTAAGAACTGCACACTGTCTTTGACAGTTATCTTGAACTATCTGTCATAGAATGTGAGAGAATCAGATGAATATCTACAAGTGGAACAAATGACCTTGCCTGCATCAAACACTCGACACCTTTACCTGTACAACGTGATAAATTTTGGTCATCAACATCGACTGAGATGAATTTGGAGCTGGTAACTTATCAAAACATTGCTGATGCTTCAGTGAACACCGCATTTCCAATTATTGCAAGTGGCATGATTGTCAGTAAGGAATTGGTGCCTGCAGAGATATATTCAAAAAGTACGGGTCATATTGTTCAAGAACTTAACAGCAAATTGGAGGAAGCTGACCTTCATGTTGTGCCACATGTTGAGTGGGTTGTTCAAAATGGTTCCAATCGAGTCATTGTACTGTCAAATGACACAGATGTAATTTTTGCGCTACTTAGATTTGTTGCAATGTTCATATGTCAAGGACTGTCAGAATTATGGATACGTTATGGAATAGGCGAGAAAAGACACTTAATCCCGCTTCATATTCTGTACAAGAAACTTGACCCAAAGATGTCCAGTGTTTTTATGAAGGCACATATCCTTACGGGTGATGACACTATGAGCAAAACTGGAACAAAACATAGACCATGAACTGCTAAACCTATGCAGTTTCTATGAGGATTTGCTGAGACAGAAGAAGAAGAATGTGACTTTGATGAAGAAAAATACATTCTGCATGTGTGGAAAATGAATTCTGGCTGTAACACATTTGACGATCTTCTGTGCAGTGAGTTCAAAAGATCAGTCCTGCTAAGTGACCATCCAACGACATCACATTCTGTGTTTGGACACATTAAAAGAGCGTTCTACTTGATTAGAAGATGTGGAAATATCTTGGATCATGCATATGTGGAGAAAGATCCTTGTGAATTTGGTTAGGAAGAGATTGATGGGGTGCTTAAACCTACAAAATGTCTAAAACCTCTACCCATAGAACTTACACGTACATGTACTTGCAAAACCTGTGCTACAAACAAGATGTCCCTGTCGATATGTTCTTCTCAAATATTCAACATTTTGCAAATGTACGAGTGATTGCTGAAACAAATAAATTAGGTGGACTGTGAAAATGTGTCTAAAACCGGGGTGATAAACATTATTTTTTTCATATTCAAATCATAAACATTGTTTGGTGTATACACAAAAGGATTTTAAACCATTATTATTTGTTTCATTTCTACACATTCTTCCTCTATTATAGCTGCCATTTTGGAAAATGGTGGATGGGTTGCTCTGAGGAGTCGTTTTCTGCCTCTATAAGACTACTTGACATCCCAAGCCTATGTTTTGACAGCAAAATGAAGTATATAGGTCTCATGGTTCCTGAAACCTTACCTCTTCACTGCAAAACATCCACCATTTTTAAAAATGTAATTCAGAAAAATTTGGCCTTGATCAGCAATGTCTACCCAAGCTAAATTACTTCTCCAATGATCCAAAAACACAAATCAAAAAAGAAAATCTCTGGACAATTTTTTTTACGGAGGTATATCATGGAGCCAGGATTATGAGAAAGGAGTGGCCATTCAATTCTCACCCTATGCTAACCACCGAACAACAGACGCAAAGGCACCCGTGTAGACAGACTGACTGACATGTATACACATTATCTAAGAGACTTACAGGTAACTATTAGGACAGATACAGCAATTATGGGCATATGAAGAGGTGTGCACGCATTTGGATAAACACACACACACAAAAAATGTTCAGAGGAACTAAAAGAAAGTTAGTTGGAAAGATGGATGAATACATCATTAATACTGGGGAGATGAAAAAAAAATTGGATGAAATTAAGAAGTTGAGGGAGGAGTGAAGTACCATCATCCATGTAATCCTTGACCCCTCCTGGTATGCTTCACTATTGCTGGGAGATGGAATACTTCAGTGTCCGTGCTCATCCTAACCTTACCCACCTAAGGGTAACACTACAAGAACACTCTGTATGCCTATCCCTTACCTGCTCGGTTTGCTATCTTCCTACTTATCTAGCACCGCAACAGAACGCATGACTCTCAATCGTATTATTATTTGACACAAATAAGGTTGCCTGATCACTCTATATAGACTGGACAACTTATAAAATATCCGGGATTATCCTTTCACAAAACACTTTTGTCAGGTGTGTTAGTCAAATGAGTTCAACTGAAATAACCAAAGTTCACACTGGTTCGGTAAATCAACGCCTAAGATGATAAAACATGGTGCTTGACATATAAGGAATAATCTGCCTAAACTAGCTCTAATGCATTCTGCATCCATCAACTTAACCAGATTTCAGCCGTGGTTATCTATTCAATGGTATGCCACTGAAATTGATGTCACAAACCATTGATACATTTCATTGTGAATTGTTAGGCGGGGAGTCCAATTTCGAATCCCCTGATGCTACAGATTAGTAAATAGTTGCAATATGTGCAAAAACACTTGAGGCATGCAGGACCCTGCTCATGCAAGCGTCACTTAACCTGGGCACCACTTAATAACAGGGTCTATCGCCTGATGACACTGCAATGATAAGGACTGGGTGAGGATAATCAGGGGCGTAGCTTGGTTAGTAAGACTGAGGGGTGGGAGCTTCAGATTTCTCAACAATCACGCTGGCACAATGTTAGAATAGATCATAGGTCATGATGGGAGCACAGGAGGGGCTTAAGGGGCAGAGGAAACAGACAGGAATGTGTATTGGGGTACCAAGGGGAGGGGGGGGCGTTAATACCCCAAACATCCCAACCCCCCGAAGCTACGCCCCTGAGAATAATGGCTGTCTAGGTCATTTCCATTGCAGAATTTACGGAAGTGTCAGTTTCAGAAGTAAGAAGGAGTTGGTCTATCAGTAATGCAGATCACAAAATGAAGTACTTTTCATCTCCATAAATAATCTGTGTTCACTTCTTTGATGTTGTTTTAGTAGAACTATTTAACAATCATAATTTTGAGATCTACGCTGCTGACCAGCCACCAGCCCACGACACGTGCAGGAAGGACCTTTTTTAACAAATGTGCAGAATTTCTTCTGTACAAAAGGCTGGGAATCCTTGACGTTCGACTGGATTCTTGAACTGAAGATCATAAAATAAATGTCAATCACTGGGTTTAAAATTACTTTTAAAGACAATGCAAATTGGAAATCACTTTGACACTTACCAGTTTAGAAAAAGTGAGAGAGACCCTGCAACAGAAGAAACAGACTTTTAAATATTGCAACTTAAATAATACCTTGCATGTTCTTTGTGTAAAGTACAACAGCAGCGAATTGCTGTTCAATACAATGTATTCAAACTAAAATAAAGTGTGTGTTTCATTTTCTGTTTTGTAACATAGATTTACAGATTTAATATCCCACTATTTAACCCCACTGATCTAAACTACAAAAATTTCTCGGGCAAACTTTCCATAACATTTTAGCTTTCTGGTGCCATAACAAACAGGCCTGATATTACTGGTGTCAGTTCAGTCTCAATCAGGGGTGGCTCCTCCGCTATAATGGAGGAGCGTTGCCTTCCCCACCTCCCCCCCCCCCCCAGATGTGGCTGTTGATGGTGACAGGTACTAGAGGTTGGTAATTCTGGAGACTAGTAATAGAGCATAGGTACTTGTAGGTTAGAGATGTATTGTGGAGACTGGAACAAGGGAGGTAGAGAGTGTATACATTGTGGAGGGCACTTTTATTGGGAGGTGTACATGGATGCTGGTAATCCAAGGCTGGAGTAAGTTGGGGTCCAATGGGTGGCAGAAAGGAAAACAAAGTTTAAACGTTTGCCCTGCCTCCTCTGTCTTGCACCACATCCCCTCGCTTTTCTTCCCCCTTTTCACCTCCTGGTTTTCCCACACTGTTCACCCTTCTCTCTTCCATTAACTTCCCACCTCCACCCTTTAGTCATACATCTTATTATCTCCCTCCCTATTCATCACCCAGACCCACCCCCCACCTGCTCTCTACCATTCATGTGTCTCACCCTCTCTTCCTCCCTTCCCTCTCCCTCCCTCAGAGATCTGAAGTTTCCCCTCATCAGTAGTCTATAACTCATGCATCTCTGTAACACCTTGTCATTCTTGGTCTTGTAATCCTGCCTCTATAATGTGAAATTCAAAACTACAGATGGCAAAATGTAAGGAAAAAACAGGATTATATAGGTTCCACTCGCCTGAACCAGGAGCGCTTCAGATTTGTGTATCTTGCCTCCTTCTGCTTGCGTCTCCCTTCTTTCGGTCTCCTACCAGTTTTCTCCTATCTCCTCTTTGTCCATCCGCCCTTCAGGACAACACTCTGCCTCCCTCTTAGTCTTTCATTCCCACTCAGCTACTCACTATTCGGTCTCCCCTCACTGTCTCTGCTTGAATGCTCTCATTTGTTTTTACTTACATTGCTCCTAACTCGCTCTCTCTTGCCCTCTTGCTTCTTCATTCCTTTCTCTCATTCGCTCCATTCCCTCTCTTAATGTATCTCTCCTTTCAACTCCCTCTCTTCTCCCTTTCCCACCCATTTGTTCCACCACTCTTCTGTTTCCATACATTTTCTGTTGACCCGTTACATCCCTGTTTTTTAAGTTTCACCTAAGACACTGCATGCACATTCTGTTCTGAGACATGTTCCCTTGGAATCAGCTTAGAGCCAGCCTGGTGCTCACCACTGGTTGGCCTTATTGTTACTGTCATTTGCTTGCTTCTCATGATGGCTTGCATGGGGTTTCATTCCCCTTCAAGAATGTGTCCCTCCCCTGGAGAATGGATGCATTACTGTGTCCTTTCACTGCTCGTTTTTTATGCTACTTTTTTCTTTTTAGTTAAGCACACTGCAAGAGTTAGTGTGAGATCCAGCTGTTACTCTTGTGGCTTCTCTGCCCCCACCTTTGTCTGTGTGTTGCTCTGTCTCGCTGTGTGCTTCCGTACTTTTCTTGCACCCTGTCTCAGTGTTTCTCTGACTGGTCATGTGCTTCTCTGCTCCTCTTGTGCTGTTTCTGTTCCCTCTGCCACCTCACCCACCCCTTCTCTGTTTTGCTTTGTCTCTCTGTGTGTTTGTGTCCCCTCCATTTTGCTTTATCTTGCTATGTGCTTCTCTGCCCCTCATGCATTTTATTTTCAGGTACTGACCCCACGCTGATTGATTACTAAAAAAAAAAACCTGTGGCGTTTTGTTGTCACGTGCCATTACCAAAGGCAATAAGTTTCAAAGCCACAAACTTTGCTTGCCAATGCTTATTTTCTGTGAAAAGCGTGTATATTTATGTTGGACATTACTACATCTCCTGCCACTACATCACCTCTATTTCATTGTCGGATGGGCTACTGTTCAAAAAGCCATGTCTTGAGGTTTTTTCTGAAAAGTAGGCGGTCCTGGGTTTTGCGAAGGTTGGTGGGGAGGGAGTTCCAGGTCTTGGGGGCGAGGTAGGAGAAGGACTTGCCTCCAGTGGTGGTGCGTTGGATGCAGGGGATTGTGGCTAGTGCGAGGTCAGCAGATCGGAGGTGGCGTGTGGAAGTTCAGTCTTTCGTTGAGGTAGGTTGGGCCTTTGTTGTGGAAGGATTTGTGTGCGTGGATGAGGATTTTGAAGGTAATCCTCTTGTCTATGGGGAGGCAGTGAAGGGATTTGAGGTGTGGTGTGATATGTTCATGGCAGGGCAGGTTCAAAATGAGGCGTGCAGCTGTGTTCTGGATTCTCTGGAGTATGCGTTTGAGTTTGAGAGTGGTGCCGGCATAGAGGGCGTTACCGTAGTCTAGCCTGCTGCTGATGAGTGCGAGTGTGACGGTCTTCCTGGTTTCTGTGGGAATTCATTTGAAGGTTTTTTTTCAGCGTGCGGAGTGTGTGGAAGCAGGATGAGGTGACTGCATTGATTTGCTGGGTCATGGAGAGGGAGGGGTCTAGGATGATGCCGAGGTTGCGTGCGGGGGTGGGGGCGGGGCCTTGGACGGTGGGCCACCAGAAGTCGTCCCATATGGTTTTGTTGGGGCCGAAGGTGATGATTTCTGTCTTGTTGGAGTTGAGCTTGAGGTGGTTAGTTGTCATCCAGGTGGCGGTGTCAAGGAGTGTGGCGTGGAGGTTGGATTTGGCAGTGGTGGGGTTGCGGGTGAGGGAGATGATGAGTTGGGTGTCATCTGCGTAGGAGAGGATGGTGATACCGGCTTTGGGCTTTTTTAGGAGTGCAGTGATTTCTGCGTGCTTCCAGGGGTCTGGAAAGGTGGCGGTGTCGAATGAGGTGTTGATTATGTTGCGGAGCTTGGGGGCAATGGTAGGGCTGGCTTTGTTGAAGATGCGATGGGGGCAGGGGTCAGAGGGGGATCCAGAGTGGATGGAATTCATGTTTTTTTCAGTTTCTTCATTGGTGGTTGGGGCCCAGGTGGTGAGTAGGTTTGGGGGTGTGTGGGGGGGTATGAGTTGGGTGGGTGAGAGGCGTGTGTGGTGGGTGTGTGTGGTGTGAAGCTGTTGTGTATGTCCAGGATTTTATGGTGGAAATGGTTGGAGAGGGAGTTGCAGAGGGTTTGTGTGTGTGTAGGGTCTATGTTGCTGGCTTTGGGTTTGGATAGCTCTTTAATGATGATGAAGAGTTCTTTGCTGTTTTGGGAGCTGTTGTCAATGCGTTCCTTGTAGTGTGCTTGTTTGGTGGTGTGTATGAGTTGGTGGTGGTTGCAAATGGATTTTTTGAGGGTGGAGAAGTTGGTTGTAGAGGGTTCTTGTCGCCAGGCTTTCTTCGCTTGGCGGCATATGCGCTTGGAGTCTTGGAGTTCAGTGGTGAACCATGGGACGTATTTGATGTTGCGGGCGGTGATGTTTTTTCTCAGGGTCGGGCTAGTGTGTTTATGCAGGTAGTGATCCATTTTGAGAGGTTGTTGGCCACGGTGTTGGGGTCGTCGGTGTGGGAGGGTGTTGTGCGACAGTTGGGAGTTCAGGCATTCTGCGGGGATCTTGTCCCACATGCGGTATGGTGTGGTGTGTTGGTGGTGGTGAGTGGGGTGTTTGGCAAAGGAGAAGTGGAAGCACTGGTGGTCCGTTCAGTGGTGTGGGTGTAGGTGTAGGTTATGTGTTGGCTTGAGGTGAAGATTGCGTCAAGTGTGTGTCCTGCTGAGTGGGTGGGTGCTGTGACCAGTTGTTTGAGTCCTAGGTTGGCGAGGTTGTCTAGGAGGGAGGAGGAGTTGTGGTCTTGAGGGTTCTCCAAGTGAAAGTTGAAGTCGCCGAGGAGGATGTCGTTTGTGGATGTGAGGGCGTATGTGCTGATGGTGTCGGCGATGGCGTCACAGAAGGTGGGGCGTGGTCCTGTGGGGCTCTAGATGAGTGTGCCTCTGAGGGTGTTGTTGTTGTTAATGTGGATTAGGAAGTGCATGTGTTCTGCGCTGTCGATGGTGTCTTGGGAGTTAGTGGTGACTTTAATGGTGTCTTTGTGTAGGATGGCGATACCACCTCCTGGCTTGTTAAGGCAGTCTTTGCATTGGAGTTTGTATCCCATGGGGATGGCTGTGGCTATGTTGGGCTCTGAGGAGTGGTTCGTCCAGGTTTCTGTGAGGAAGACGATGTCAAGTGTATGTGATGTGATGAGATCCCAGGGTTCAATGGCATGTTTGTGAAGGGAGCAGGTGTTAAGGAGCAGGCAGTTGAGATGGTTGTGGTGGGTGTGGTTGATGTGTCGTAGGATGTTGTTGCTGTGGGTAGTGGTGGTGTTGTAGGGTGTGTTCAGGTTGTGAGGTGTTATGTGGTGGGGCCCGGGTGTGAGTGCAGGGGCTGTGCGGGTGTTTATTGCATTGGGGTTTTTGTTTTTGGCGGGGGCGCTGGGGTTGGTGTGGGATGTGGAGCTGAAGAAATGGTAGGTGTAGCAGGTGAAGGGGCCCTGTGTGCGTGTGGGGCTGGATTGGGTGCAGGTGGGGTGAGGTCCTAGGTTGAGGGAGTGGAGGGCGAGGGCGGAGTAGAGAATGAGTGGCCTCATCTTGAAGAATCATTAAACTAAAGCTTGCGGCTCTACATATCTTTAAGGTAACAGCTGATTTTAAATTGAAATGTAACAGAGAATAGAGAAACATTACCTCCTCCTCTGAAGTCAAAGAGTAGAGAAATATCTCCTGAGATAATCAATTTGAGTGGCACTAAGAGAGGCCTGCCCTGTTTCATCAACAAATCATGGGTATCCATGACATGCACTGGGCCAGCTATGAATAGCTTGGTTTAATCAGGCTTCTGGCCAAGCATCTGGCAGGGTACCGGGAAAAAGCCAAGACTATGGAGAATGTCCCAGGTTCTCTGGCTTGGGCTGTTGCCTGAAGGATTTCTAGGCCTGTGCGAGATACGCAAGAGTAATTGGAAATTCTCATCTACCTGGGGAGCTTAGGAGTTATTTAGTTTGTCGAATACATTAAGATTACATATAGAGTAATGCTAGTAAATTATTTTACGTTGTTCCCAGTAAAGATAAATTACTTGGGATTTTATAGCAGGTTCAGGTTCCAACCTATTCAGTTTATGATTCTGGGCTTTCCAAATGTTACCATCCAGAGGTATAATGATTTATTTGCCCTTGCACACTAGGGCTATGTACATGTCTAAGATACAGTAAAATGTACATAGTTGTGAGAGATTAATGTGAAAAAGAAAGCTCAGAGAAATAGCCATCCTTGTCAAATTTCAGCAAAAGCAGTGTCCTTGTTTTGGTGTGGTCATTGATGAAACTGCAAGCTCAGTAATACATGCCACCTTCTTTGTTAACCTCCTTTGCAAAAAGAAAGCTCATTTAGCCTTATTATCCTCCACTAAACCTAAATCAACAACCACACTTACCTGTGCATAAACGTAGCCAAAATATATACAAAGAGGAAGCAGACAGAAAACAGATCAACGCTTGCACACAGATTAAGAGTAAGGACGTTTTTAAAGCCTTTCTGGATAAAATGGGCCATAGCAGTAGGAGAAACGATGCTCGGAAAAGTAATGATTCTTAGTTCATATTTTTATGGTGCCTTTCGTTTAATGTCAGCAGCAGGGGCAGCTCCTCCACTATGGCGGAGGAGCGCCACCCCCTCCCCCGCCCCCCCCCCCGCCAGCAGCAGCTGCTGCAAAACCTTTGCAGTACAACCATAATAAACCTGGTTGGTGAGATCAGGCAGAGACTCTCAGTCTGCCTTGGAGCAGGCTGGGAGCCTGTGCCTGCAGTGGAGGACTGGAGTGGATCGGAGCAGCGAGAAAGGTATGCTTTTTTATTATTAGATTTTTTCTTTTGCTGTTCCACCCCGCCACGCGCCGCATAGCCCCACCCCTTTTCCCTCCCGTGAGCTGCAAATGGTCAGCAGCGAACATACAAGCTCAGTAAGAGACCAACAGCTCCTTTTCTCTGAAGTGGCAGTGTTTGCCTTTGGTAAGGTGGCACCTGCGAAGGGCAGGCCTTTACAAACGAATCCTGAGTTTAGTACTATACTGACTTGTGTTGATAGTAGGGAGCTACATATACAAGGAGGCGAAAGACAGGCCGAAAGGTCAAGGCATACAATCAGATTCCAGAGCTCAAGACTCACACATGCACACTTTAGGCACGGCCACTGGAATTATGCGGCAGAGGGGGACCAAATTATGCAGCATATTTTGTGATAGTGTTACTTTTTTTTTTTGTTACTTTTTTTTAAACTTGTTAACAGTTTATGGGTGCTAGTTGCACCTCATTAGGACCAGTTTTACCCTCAAATTTACCACTAACCTACAGAAGGGTGACCAGTCAACCTTTGCAAAGGCCTCTCACTGCACGACAACACACGTCACTGTGTTTTTAGTAACATTTGAAACGGATGACCAAATAATTAATTTTTTTGGTAAAATATGCAGATTATCCAGCAGATGATGGATTATGAGGCAAACTCTGCAAATCTATGATTATGTGAAAATTGCAGCAGCTGCACAATCGCATAATTTCAGCGGCCCTGACTTTAAGGTACTCCATTCTGAACATTGATAGAGGCAGCATACATGGAGTTAATTCACTTGTCACTTCTTTCATTTAAAAGCACAGAAGGGATGTTTCTATAATAATAAATACAATAAATATAATAAATTATTGAAGAAGCAAGTAAGTGAGCACTGATCTCCTGCACATTACGGATACAGTCTTTTCTGCATGGTGGATTATCATTATTCCTTTGGTCATGGAGGAGGTGTTCCTATCAAACAAATAACAAAAGGAGACCAAAGTTAGTTTCTGTTTGAATGGAGGTGATGGACAGGCACAACTGAGGTCCAAGTTGGTAGTGTACACTGGATAGGAATTAATGAAGCCCCAAAATTATTTTGAAGGGTATAAACCAAAGTAAACTCCGAAGCTAAGGGGGTGACTCCCAAAGGTAACTTACACACTTGAGCAGGCTTACTGCTTTTTGGCTTCACTCAAAAAGTGTAACTTTCATGTCTCCACCCCCTGAAAAACGGTGGAAACCAGCTTTACGGGTGTAAGTTACTACTGCCAAAGAAGTAGTAAGTCCAGCACTACACATTGCCAACCAATGGCACTGCAACACCATCCCATAGACATTATGTAGATAGGGAATTTAAATAAAACCCCGTAGAAAATAATGTTAAAATAATGTATTTAAAAAATCAAAAATATAAATATATTTAATATGTTAAAATATATTAAAATACATATGCATTATTTAATTTTTAAATATCGTAACAACCACTTTTTAATGTAAAAATCTAATTTTAAGATGTATAATTGCATTACTTATCATTATTTCTATACCCTATTTTTAATAGTTATTAAAAGATGTTTTGTAAAACATTTTATACCAAATGTATTTATTTTAAAGTATAGATAACATTTTTATTTGAATATATGTAAATTAAATAATTCAAAATAAAAATAATAGTGCTGTAGCATTTTTGTTATTCTAGATTTTAAATAAATACATACGATTAATTTACATTAATATTAAACAAATATATTTTTTATATTTTTTTCAAAGTTAAAACAAACTTTTTATTTTTTTCTATACTTTACCATAAGGAGCTCTTTGCCTCAGCAGCAGAGTCTCCCTCTGATAAACTATAGGTAAGAGGCAACTTACCTTTTTGAGTAGGTTTACAACTTTTGGTTATATACAAAATCTGAGTGCCAGTTACTCCATACAAAATAAAAAGTCCAGAACCACACCTGGTCAACCACTAGTAGTGCAACACTTTCCCAAAGACAATAATGGAGGTAGGGATTTAAAATAAAACTCCATTGGAAATAATGTTAAATTAAATTATGTTAAATAGTAAAAAGTATATGTAATGTAACAATAATTTCTATAACTTTTTAACAGAATGAGGGCCTGATTTAGATCTTGGCGGTAACGGGTCCACGGCCACTTTTTCAAAGGAAAACTCTGACCACCCGATTTAAATTTTGCCGGTCCCATGGTTGACAGAATACCTGAGTCCCACTAACTCAGCCAAGGATTCCCATCTGCGTCGATGGCACCATTCGGAAATAGTGGCTGGCGGTGGAACTCTAGTAACCCTTACCGCCATGCAGGTTTCAATGTGCCTTACCCTCAGGCCAACTGTGGCGGTCCAACCTCCACATCTGAGTTGGTAGAATAAGAGGGTAGGGGAACAAGGTAAAAACTTAGCTTATTTCCTGATTGCACTTCCATTGTCGACTGGACAAGACCTTCCATTGCTGCAGCCACTGGACCACGGAGAAAACACAACCTCCCCCATCGCCGACTTGAAGGTAGGTAACCTGCATTGCCTGGATCCGTTGTGTGGCCACTGCACATGAGCTCGGGACCACTGCTTTCATATACATGTCACAGTATTTTTTTTTAAATGAGTGTGGCATGCATATTTCAGGGAAATTATGGTGTCCGACATAGATGGGGACACACTAGTACAAGACACATATCGCACACATGCACAACTGTTGTTAAGGTGTCAGTATTCATTGACAAATTAATGGTGGCACTACAATGGCGTTACAATCACACTTGTCAACTATGTCCATGTATGCACATTACAAGAGGACCTGTACCTGCCATGTTGTGCTGCCAGTTGTGTGTGTGAGTCAGTATGTGTGTGTGAGACTGGATTGGCTGGTTGAGGTGGATGAAGCTGAAGTGGGTGATGTGGTAGTGTCGGAATGTGTGCCATTTGCATATGGGTGTGATGTTGTGTGTGTTGTGCTGCTGTGTACAACATTCAGGTGAGTGTTGTTGTGTGGCAGTCGATGTTGTGATGTATGTAGTTGTGCTTTTGTGTGAGTGTGTTTGGGTAGGTTAGTGTGTAGTTGTGTCAGTTGTGATTGTGTCGTGTGTGTGAAGTAGCAATGTTGTGTGTAAGTTGTGTCATGGATGTATGTATGTTTGGAATGTGCTTGTGGTGTTGGAATGGCAATGAATAACATTGTGTATGTGGTGTGGTGTTTTGTGTAGGTGGACACATATGACTAAGGTACAGTGTGTGTGACTTACCTCTATTCTTATAGTCATTGCCATTGTACAATATCCATTGGATCCAGCGACTACCTCACTCTGTCAGCAAGCCGCCGACAGGACATCCTCTGCAGGACTGTAACATCCAAGTATGGTCAGCGGGAAACTGCCAGCCTGACGGTCAGGTGGTGCAGCTCGGCCGCAATACATCTAAGTACAGCGGGCGGAACACCCTCAACTTGGTGGTCGACTTGGCGGTGTTCACTGGTCCACCGCCTGAGGGGACTGGCAAGATTTAAATTCAGGCTCTTCATTGTAATTAATTATATACATCAGTTTTAACATTCATTGCATAATTGAAAAATATATATTTTTTGCTTTTGCTGGAAATATTTTTTTGAGGGAGACTCTGCATTTGAGGCGGAGATCTTTGAATGGTAAATTAGGGGAAAATATTAAAAAGCTTATTTAACCCTAAAGCAAGTCAGACTGCAGTAATTTTACACTCCAACCTTTTATCACATCGCCGTCATCATTCGTTGTCCTTCATAGGTAGCTACCAGACTCCCAGGAATTAATGATTGCTATTGACAAATAGAATTGTAGATGGGTATGTGTGAATAATGGGGCTGTTTTTCACTAAGGGGTTATAAGTGACATCGAATAGACAATGACAGGTAAGCTCGAGTTGTCTATGAAGTCACTCATAACCCTGAGGTGAAAAACATCCATTATTCACGTTTTACCTATGTGTAACTGTATATTATGTATGCCCCCCCAACCACACATAATATGTCATACATTACATGGCTTCTGCTCCCTATCCTAAATTAAAAAAATAAAATAAAAACTGTGTGTCATCCCACCTACATCTCCTTCAGAAGCTGTATCCTCAGCGATGCACTGACAGGCTCTCAGAGAGTGGGTAACAACTCATGATACCCACTGTTGCTAAATCATAGCAGTGAATACCAAAATGTAGAATCGGGGCCCCTATCTGTGGCCTAACATTTCCCCCTGTAGCCCCTGAGCTCCACTGCCCCCCCTCAGTACAGTACGCTGACTGGGTCTGGCCCCTGGCCCGAGAAATCCTGAATGGGTCCGGGGAGGAGGGACTCTCCATATACTTTGCAAGTATGCCCCTCAAGTTTCGTTATGCCACTTGCTTCTCTCAGGGCAGCTGCAAGCGTGTGCTGCCATGGGGGCAACACATTCAAGTGAAATACGTGCAACTGCTTCAAAGCCACTATGTTTCACAGTGCAGGCAGCAACCCGCTGCTCTTTCAAGAGGGATTAAAGATTCCCTTACAGGCGGGTGCAGTGAGTGACTGCACCTGTCTGTAAGGGACATCTTGGGGGTCCATATGACCTTCTCCCTGAGAGTACGCTACATCTTTGTGGCGCACTTTCAGTGTACCTTCTGGCAGCTTCTTTACCTCTGTGCATGAGTCCATAATACAGCTTGGGCGCAGAGGTAAAGAGATTCCCTCATTTGCATGGGGCCACACCCCCATGCAAATGAGAGAACATTCTCTTGAGATAGACTGGTGCACATATATTACAGGAGGGGCCGCACAAGCGTCTGCAGCTTCTTCTGTAATACCAAAGAGCCCCGGGGACACACAAAGAGGACGCACATGCCAGTTGCACCCCAGGGCACTTTCTAGAATACAGCCTCCGGTATTCACACCAGCTACACTCAGTGAGAGGCATCCATTCCATATAGAATTATGGATGGCTAAAAGTGAATAACAGGGCTGTTTTTCACCGAGGACTTTTGAGTAAGAACAAGAACACAAGAGCAAAGCTCAAGTGCTCTATGAGGTCACTCAGGTGAAAAACATCCCTATTATTCATTTGTAACCATTTTATGCACTATATGGCCCCCCATATAGCCTACTTTCAACTGCCACACCAGGGCAGAGAAGTAATGGGAATTCATAAATAATTTGGCTTCTCCTCCTTGTCCTATCTTTCAGAAATAATAAAATAACTGGCCTCCGGCCCTCTATGTCATCACATCCCTTTCTGTCTTTCCATAAGAGCAGAGAGTCAGTGCTGTGTAGTTAGTCCATCAGGGAGTATTCCTTTATGATGTGGCATATGACATATCGTCTGTGCCATAGCCATCAGTAACCAGTTTTAGAATCCGGCATTGATGCTAATGGCTACTAGTCACAACCATACACAACAATGTAACTGACCCTGCAAAGCCTCTAGAGTATGAGGAACTGCTACTGACAATGTAATTGTCATTGCATGAGTCAAGAAAAGGAGCAACTGCTGCTGGCAATGTAATTTATCCTGCAAGATTCTAGGGCAGGGGTTTTCAAACTGGGGAGTGGGCTGCCCTAGGGGGGCCTCAAGTGAACTTGCAGGGGTTAGGGGGCACGTTCTGGCCAAAGGAAGCATACTGCTGATAACAGTGCTTTGTTTTAAACAGAAATAAATGAGCAGCAGTAAACCACTCTGTTTTGGGGCACCACTAACATATTTTGTCATTTATATCCTGGCTGGGAGAAGGTGTAATTTCTAATAATCACACCATGGATAATATTACACATTAGCAAGGCCTGGCTGACTAGAATGGTATGTTTTGCAATCATGTATTTGATTTCATTTTTAAAAAGGTAACAGAACCTAACTACAATGTTTAAATAAGTCTAGACATATTTAAACATTGCCAATTTCATAGGGTAGTTGAAGAATTCTGAGGGGGGCGGGGAGAGCGATGATTTTATTTTCCACTGGAGGAGGTGCGGCATTAAAATGTTTGAAGCCCGCTGCTCTAGAGAATAAACAGTTGCTGATGTAAATGATGCTGCATATTACACTACAGTTCGACAGCTTAGCGTTTCCGCTTTCTAGATGAATGACTCAGCGTACCTATGTCAAAGCTCTTTCCATTGTGCTTCCGAGAAGGAAGTCCACCTCCCATTTTGTTCGTGAATATAATGGGTGTTTATGCGTTTCAGCTACTTGTTTAGCTGCATGATGACCCCTACCCACAGTCCGCATCGACCAACAGGTCTAGGGGGGGCAGAACATGCTGAGGTTGTTCAGGTGCCCCCCCACAAAGGTTGCTCATTACCCCCCTTAATAGAATGGTATTATATGTATTGGCTGTGAGGGATCTGAATGTGTAAACGGGCTGTGTTAAAAGTGGTCATTGAGTATAAGTCCCAGATACCCACCAGTGTGAGGCAGCCCCACGGCTTTCTTTCTGATGTCTATAGTACGTTCCAATCGGGCGACCTCCATCACACACCACAATGATAATTCAGCGACATATGGCACGCTCAGAGTATCTCTTCCATAGAGACGATGCGTCTTGCATCATGGAAGGGGCTCCCTTTAGTGTGCGCAATGACACCCACCAGCACAGGCCGCTCAACAGCCCTCCATCCTTACTGTCATCAGTACTGAACCAGTGGGATGTGAACTGCAGCTAAGCAGCCAAGTAGTATACCTCCATTTCTGAAATCTGCATGCCTCCCTGTGTGTATGCTCAAACTATTGTAACCAATGCAGCAACTCCGTGGTCCTTGTTATCACTGGTTCCAGCTCTGAACTCTTGAGGTTTGGATAAGAGTCTCCTTGACCTCACCTAGCACTCCCTTTGGTAGTGGCACTTGTTTTCTTGCTCAACTGACTGTCCCAGTTTGTTCTTCAATGTCAAAGACCCAAAACACCCACCTGTGCCTTCAGGCCCCATTCCTAGTTATTGACTAGAAATGGTTGGTCTCCATTGCTCATTTGGGTAAGAAATTCTGTGGAATTCTGTGCTGATCAGCATCCTCTTGCCCTTCAGGAAAGTGAAGCCTTTTTTGAACATCAGACAGCTACCCCTTCAATGAAAAAGGTTGCAAATCTATGCCATAACCATTTCCTTTGAGAGAATTGCAGAAACCACTTCAATTGGGTTAATGTAGCCTGTCCAACTGAAATTCAGTTGATGTTTTGAATAACATCACTGGAGTGAAGCCGTACAAACATTTCTATAGGATTTGAGTGCAATATTTAGTACATGTCAGGACAATTGATAGCCCCACACTGACACCCAATGGGCTATCAATGAGCCAGAGAGAGGGATAAAGCAGTAACCTCCAGACACCCAGCCTTGTCGAATGTCAACAGTCCTGCTCCAACCCCTCCATGTTTGTCCATTTATTGTTTTGCTCCATCTTTCTCCCTCCGTTCTGGGATTATATGTATGGAGGACATTTTATTCAGCACTTTTCTGATAAAACAGCAAATTGATTGCAATGTATATTTTGAACAAACCAAGCAATAGTGACTTATGTGACATATACTAATCAATGAAATTGACTAAATCCTTGTAGTAATATCAACTGAAATCACAGCAACATCTAAGCTTCTTGCAGCTTACCAAAACTGGAAATATTCTGAAAACAATGACAGCAAGTGGAACTGCGGACACAAAATGTATTTTAGTGTAGCTGCACTTTTAATATAATTGAATGTAGGTGAAATAGTTATTAACACCATTAAAACCTATTGCTTTTTCTCTCCCCCAAAAATGTAATTTGTTGAGCATTTGTGCCGAAAGAAAGGGGACTTAAATGTGTGTAAAGTTCCACACACATGGCACCAGATCAGAAAAAAATACCAGTCTGTATTCCTCAATAAAAGATAACCCAAGCATAGTAGGCCGAGGAAAGGAGCGATGGCAAATAAAACAAAGTGAAACTGCTATTTTAAAGAGTGGAAAACAAGCACTGGTGTTAAAGTAGTTAATGTTGCAAAAATTAACTTGAAGTGGGCATGCTTGCACTGTCCTTGTTACTATTCTGCTAGCTAGTGCACATCTGTGAAATATGGATAGAAACAAAATGTTACATATTTAGAAATGGAAAGTGTTAGAAATGGGGTCTTTGGTTGGCAGTCAGGTCCCTGTCCAAACAAGGATCCCCACTCTAGTCAGGGTAAGTCACACACAATCCAAATTATCCTCTGCCCACCCTCTGGTAGTTTGGCACTGAGCAGCCAGGCTTAACTTCAAAGGCAATGTGTAAAGTATTTGTGCAATAAATCATGCAATAACACAGTATAACACCACACAAATACACCACACAGTGTTTAGAAAAATATATAATATCTATCTGGTTAAATGCAGGTCAAAACGATCACGATTCAATAAGTATACGTTGAAATATCACTGTAGAAATGATATAAAGTGTCTTTAGTCTTTAAAAAGCAACAAGTGTCTCTTGCAAGCACAAAGTACCTGGTTTGTATTCAAAATCTCCTCAAAGGACTGCAGAGGAGGAGATGCGTGGAAAACGGGGAGGTGTGCGTCGGTTTCGCGCACACAGATGATGCATCATTATTTTTCACACAGGGAAAGGTTTGGGTCGATTTCCAGCAAGCGGACTTGGATCCTGTTCGGGTTGCGGGGTTTTCGGACACTCCGGGGGCGATGCGTTGAAATCCTGGGCGTGCAGGACGAAGTGACAGGTGCTGCGTCGATCCGGTAGGCGATGCGTGGAAAAATGTGTTGCACGGCAGGCGCTGCGTCGATTCTTCCTCTCAGGAAGTCGGGCTGCATCGATCCGGCTCAGCTGTGCACCGATCCAGTGGGCCGTGTGTCGAATTTCCAGTCGCAGTGGTGGCGCTGCGCCGATCTCCACTCGAGGAGCTGGGCTGTGTCGTTCCGGTTCGGCGTGCAGTGAATTGCCCACTGCGATGCAGGCTGTGTGTCAAATTTCCGCCACACAAGGAGTTCTTTTGCAGGATGAAGTCTTTTTGGTCCTGAGACTTCAAGGAACAGGAGGCAAGCTCTATCCAAGTCCTTGGAAAGCGCTTCTTCAGCAGAACCAGAGAGCAGCAAGGCAGCAGTCATTCTCAGCAAAGCAGTCAGGTGAGTCCTTTGGGCAGCCAGGCAGCTTCTCTTGGCAGGTTGCAGGTTCAGGTGCAGAGTTTCTTTCCCAGGAAGTGTCTGAGTTGGTAGGGTCAGAGGCCCACGTTTAAATACCCAAATGTGCCTTTGCAGTGGGGGAGACTTCAAAGAGTGGCTTAGAAGTGCACAAGGTCCCCTTTCAGTTCCAACCTGTCTGCCAGGGTCCCAGTAGGGGGTGTGGCAGTCCATTGTGTAAGGGCAGGCCACTGTCCTTTGACATGTAAGTGTCATGCCCTCCACCCTCCCAGCCCAGGAAGACCCATTCAGTATGCAGATGTGTGCAGGTGTAACTGAGCATCCTGTGTTTGGGGTTGTCTGAGTGGAATGCACAAGGGAGCTGTCAACTAACCTAGCAGGTGTGGAGTGTAAGGCAGAGAAGGATTTAAGTGCAGAGAAATGCTCACTTTCTAAAAGTGGCATTTCTGAAATAGTAATATTAAAGCCAAGTTCACCAGTCAGCAGGATTATGTATTACCGTTCTGGCCATACTAAATATGACCTTGCTACTCCTTTCAGACCAGAATCTACCACTCAAACATTATATGAGGGTAGCCCTAATGTTAGCCTATGAAAGGAGCAGGCCTCACAGCAGTGTAAACTACACAGGTACATTTCCTGCCTTTTACCTACATAGCACCCTGCCTTAGGGGTTACCTAGGGCCTACCTTAGGGGTAACTTATATGTAGAAAAGGGGGAGTTTAAGGCTTGGCAAGTACTTTTAAAGGCCAAGTCGAAGTGCCAGTGAAACTGCACACACAGGCCTTGCAATGGCAAACCTGAGGCATGGTTAAGTGGCTTCTTAGGTGGGTGGCACAATCAGTGCTGCAGGCCCACTAGTAGCATTTAATCTATAGGCCCTGGGCACATGTAGTGCACTTTACTAGTGAGTTACAAGTAGATTAAATAAGCCAATTGAGTTCGAACCAATGTCATCATGTTTTAAGGGAGAGAGCATATGCACTTTAGCACTGGTTAGCAGTGATAAAGTGCACAGAGTCCTAAAACCAGCAAAAACAGTGTCCAAAAAGTGGGGGAGGCAGGCAAATACTTAGGGGTGACCACAGTAAGGCTGTCAGGTCTAACAGAAAATAATGTCACAGTATAAGAGTGCTTAAGCGAATGAATCTAAAACTGCCTATAGAAAATGGATACTGAAATTTGCTAGCCAGAGCAATGCAAATTCAAAGTACAAACACCCTTCCCACCTTGTTCTTACAAAGAAAATGCTGACATTTTGGCTGATCAACAAAGAGATCAGGTACACTATTACTATAGCGACATAAGGACATAGGGACCTATTAATAAAGGTGCATCTGGACATAAACCCAATGTACCTTTTTAGGTTGCGCATAGCAACGCGCAAGCACTGCTCTTGACATGTTGTAATCTATTCTGCGGGCTTTAAACACACCCATCGCTTTCTTCCGTTCCTGGGCCTGCCTTTCAAAAATCCCTTGATGTAGTTGGTAAATGCTCTACGTTTGTCCCACCTTGAGGCTGTTTTGTTACCGCCTTGGAGACTGACCCAGTTACATGGATGATTGCACAATTGGGAAGGTACCTTAGTGTGGTTCACAATTTTTAATTTTGCCTTGCTGCTTTGCTCATGGCAGTATGTTGTTTCTTCGTCTTCCTTGGTTCTGTGCATCTTGCTGTTTCTTTCCAGTGTCTGCGGGGGCTTTTTTATTATTATTTGTTTTGCAGTTTTATGTAGTGGAACTTGAAACGAAGGTAATGGAGCACTTATTTTTTTTTTTTTGCAGTTTTATATAACGCAAACGCTATACAAAGGTATTACAGTGCTTTACATAAGCACTGTTTACATTACACAAGAACACATTCATCTTTCGTAGCAAGTGACTTGCCCAAAATCACAGGATGTTTAGCTGGCACCTAGACTCGAACCATGTTCCCAAGCTCCAAAGTCGGCAGCTCTGGCCCTTACGCCACATCCTCTCCCCTAGGGCTCTTTGTCTGGTGAGTGTTGGGGCAGTCTGGGTATAACTCGTTTTTTTCTATCTAACGCTCAGTAAGTAATACAGGTTTTGCCACTTCATAGCACTCCAAAGCAGGTGTGATTCTTAACAAAATTGCTATAATTCATTTGCACCGACCTTGCAGAGATGAACAGGTGTAAAGCTGGGTAATACAGGTTCTGCCATTCTTAACAAATTCGCTATAATTCATTTGCATCGATCTTGCAGAGATGAATAGGTGAAAAGCTATGTCAGGATTATTTTTTTATCTTTTTTGCAGCTTTGTGTAGCACAAACTCGACACAAAGGTATTGGAGTGCTTTATATTTTTCAGTTTTATGTAGTGCAGTTTTATGTAGCGCAAACACTATACAAAGGTATTACAGATGAATTCTAGAGATTTTGTTAAGAATGGCACTTGCTTTGTAGTGCTATGAAATGGCAGAACCTGAATTATCAAGCGCTACATAAAAAAATGAGTTATTCTCAGACTACCCCAACATGCTCCAGACAAAGAACCCTAGGGGAGAGGATGCGGGATAAGGGTTAGAGCTGCCGACTTTAGAGCTGGTGAACACGGTTTGGCGCCGGCTCCACATCCTGTGATTCTGGGCAAATCACTTAATCTCCCCTTGCTACCAAAAATGAATGTGTTCTTGTGTAATGTAACCAGTGCTCACGTAAAGCGCTGCACAACCTTTGTAGCGGGTTCACAGTAACTGAACTCTGTTTCAAGAGGCCCAATTTACAACCAAAGGCTAAATGTCTTTTGCTATCAAGCTTGAGGCTGTGAAGTGCTTGGGTCTGGAGTCACAACTCCTTTTCCACCATTTTGGAGACAAAACCTTTTGCCATCTTCTTGCCTATAGCTAACCTATGTGCTTGGTTGGTGGCCCCCCGGAGATTATCAAGAGCACATGCTATCACCTAGTGTTAAGCTCTACTCAAGTCAGGTGGTTAATGCATCCGCTGCAGAGGTCTTGACAGAATGAGAATGTCACAGATTACAATCCTGGCATAACTTTTTCCCCACTTCATCTCTTCATGGTCGATATAAATGTATTATAGCAGTTTTGTTAAGAATGGAACCTGCGTTGACGTGCTATGAAATGGCAAAACCTGTATTACCAAGCGCTATATAAAAAAAATTAACAAATTATTGCCAGACGGCCCTAGCACGGGATGTGATGTAATGGCCAGAGCTGCCAACTTTGGAGCTGGGGAAACACCTTACGAGTCTCGGCCTCAGGTCAACATCCTGGGGGTCATTACAACCCTGGTGGTCTTCGACCGCCAGGGCTGTTTTGGAGGAAGCACCGCCAACAGGCTGGCGGTGCTTCCATGTGGGATTACGACCGCGGCGGAAGCGCTGTGGTCGCACCGCCGGGACCGGCGGTTTTCCGCCACTTTTGTCCCGGCGGTTTTCCGCCACTTTTGTCCCGGCGAGAGTAATCCTCCAGGGCAGCGCTGCTTGCAGCGCTGCCCAGGGGATTACGAGTCCCCCTCCCGCCAGCCTTTTCATGGCAGTTTGAACCACCATGAAAAGGCTGGCAGAAAGGGGAGTTGCGGGCTCCTGGCTTCAGCCGCCCACCAAGGTTGTATTGAGGGCCCCTGTGATTTTGGGACAATCACTTAATCTCCCGTTGCTAATAAAAATGACTGTTCTTGAGTAATGTAACTGGTGCTCATGTAAAGCACTATAATGCCTTTGTATCGAGTTGGAGCTGTATAAAACTACAAAAGAATAAGTAAATAAAGCACTCCAATAACTTTGTGTTGAGTTCGTGCTACATAAAACTGCAAACTGTATTACATTGTGCATACCATGCACCCACCCTTTAGGCACAGGGAAGCATGTACAGCAGCCAACAGCCAGTTCACCTCTCACAATGGGCACCACAGTCACAGCTTCACCGGGTCCCTCCCTCGAGAAAGTCCCCTCGCCACAACTAGTGACACAGGATGCCCTCCTGGCGGTGATCACAGATTCCTACACTGCACCGGAAGCCAAGGTAGATGCTTTTTGACTTTACTTTACTTTGAGACAAATCAAAAGAAACTGGCAGAGAAAATGTCTACGACTTCTATGGCAATTGTTACTCTTAATCCTCAGTCCCAGGACCAATTACAACACACCCATTATGTCCTGGAAATCCTTAAGAACTTGTAAGACAGACTTGAAAATGCAGAGGGGTGGTCCCACCACAGGAATATTTGTCTTATTGGTCTTCCAGAGGGGACGGAGGAGGTGGACCCCCCCTACTTTCTTGAAAGATTGCCTGCGGAGGTTGGTGACCCTGGCCTCCTTGTCCACCTGTCTTGTAGCTGAAAGAGTGCATAGGGTCGTGGCCACTGCCCGGAACAGCCCTGGAGTCTGTAATAGCACAGCTATTTAATTTCAAAGACCATGATTTGATACTGTCCGAAGCCTGGGAAAACAACCAAATCAATAATGCGAAAGTTATGATCTTCTCTGAGTATACACTTTCCGTCCAATGCAAATGCTTTTCTTTTAAGCAGGTCAAGGAGGCTGTGCTTCTTGGGCTACAAATACACATTACTCTTTACAACTAGGGTATGAGTCATGGCCGACCAGCAAACACATTTCACCCCAGAACCAGAATCGGCCTGGGACTGGTTAGAGGCTCAGGCAAGCCTGGTGTCTCCCTCTTCCCTGATTCCATCATCCTTTATCAAGCCCTTCATGAACAAAGACCCTGTGACAATTTGGAGACTATGCCCCAAAGGCAATGCCCCAGGCGCCACCCCAAATCCCTCCAGGTCCGCCAAAACCAACAATGTGAGGTTGAAGTGCTGGCATCACTGAAGGACTTATCCGCCACCCCCAACTCTCAACATCAGGTTCCAGGGCTTCCTGCGACAACGCTTCCTTGAGGTTGCTCGACTCATACAATGGACACACCAGAGATCACAGCACAAAAAGCAGAAGTCTTGCTTTAGGCCCCCCCTAAATCCCACTCCCTTCAGATATATTCCTGGATTTGGGAGCTCCCTCCCTTCTTGTGGCCGATACTTGTACAATATCAACCCATGGATACATACTCTCGGGCCTCTGTGAGACCTACTCCTTTTGTCCAACAAACCGAACCACTACTGCCACATGGATGTTGTTCACTTTGCTCCTCAACCGGACTATTGAGCGAGCCCGCTGGTGTCTCGGCTGTCAGACTTTCCCTCTCTGCCATGTTCCCCTGCTTGGTTTGCCACAGACCTACTTTTTGTGGGGTTCTGTGTAGGCCTTCGATATTGGTTTTGTTGTTAGGGTGTGTTTTGTTGGAGGTTCCTTTCATACAGATGATTTACGCTTTTAAGATGTCAGAACTACCCTATTAGGACCGATTTCCTCACCCTAACCAATCCTATTTCAGTCTGATCAGCACTCACCATGTGACCCCTCGGTTCCCTCACATGTAACATTCATGAGGCAGCAAAAATTACTGATGTGGAATGTAAGGGGATGAAGTTCCCTCATAAAAGCCACACAATCCACTTCATCTTGATCAGATGGAAAGTACATATAGCTACCCTACAAGAAACTCACTTACTGGCCCCTGGGATCTCCAAACTCTAATACATGGCAAGGCCAAGTACTTGGGACTTGCTTTTCTGCTTATGCTAGAGGAGTGGTACTATGTATCAGAGCCAGAGTTCTGTTTGATACTGAAGCCACTAAAATTGATGTAGATGGCCATTATGTGTTATTCCGGGAACAACTAGATGGGTCCCCCTTGGTGCTCTGAGGCATTTACACCTCACAAGCTGACCAAACTAGTTTTTGCACTGCTTTGTCGAACCGTTTGGTTGACAGGACTGGGATTCCTCAGGTGCTGGAAGGGGACTTTAAATGCATACTGGCTATGACTCTAGATCGCTCTATGCTCCTGCTTCTACAATCCTCGGCCATCCCCTCATTGAAAGCCCTCTGGGCATGGCTCGAAGGCTGGCAACTAGAAGACATTTGGCACTTAAAATTTCCACTCTGGAGAGATTACTCCTATTATTCTCCAGTTCACCTCTGCCAGTCCAGAATAGATAGATTTGTAGCCACCCCAGACATTCACCTATGTATTGTGGCTACCTCTTACTATGCCAAGATGCTGTCAGACTATAACCCTCTACAGGTCAATTTAACCTGAAGCAGCACCTGGCCGTGGTTCTGACCTGACATTTACAGACGTCATTACTTTTTGACAAGATATTTCACCAATCCCTACATGACTATATTGATCCTTAGTTTCTGCATTAAATTGGTATCGAGTATGGAAGGTATTAGAGGAAGAGCTCACCCTAGAAACATCACTACGCTCTCTCGAACAGTCACTGCTGTCCAACCCAGAAAGGGCAGCAGGCATTAAGCCCATTAAAAGCTCCGTTTTTGGCGTCTTATAAAAGCTAAGCTGCTTTGATTATAATGCCTACCAAGCCAGGTCCCACAATGAGGTTGACAGAGCAGATCGGCTTTTGGTGCACCTCGCCAGACTGAGGCCATCAACATCCACCTCACTTAGTATTTTACCAAGGGGAGAGACAATCTGACTACCAAGTCAACCAATAACAATGTATTTTGCACCTACTATAAGGCTGTTTATACACACCCAGTAGTTCCCACCACTTCAGCGTTTGTTGCCTTCCTTAACCAGCTTCCATTACCTCGGCTGACTCCAGCAGCCAAACAAGACCTCTATTTTCCATTGTCACTACAAGAACTCAAAGCGGTTTTACATGATCTGTCCGGGGGGGGGGGGGGAGGGGGAGAAACTCCTGAAGCATGTGGACTACTATCTGAGTTCCATACCCTCTTTTCTCCCCAGCTGGTACCCCTGCTGCTTAGCTTTATACCACCTCTTTGAAATGGGAACAGATCCCAGATTCCTCAAACAAAGCTAGCATTTCTATGATGCTCAAACCCCACAAGGACTTCTTACTATCTATTATTGATTTTCAATGCTGATTTTCAGATCCCCACTGAATTGATGGCTATTCAAATGCTTCCGAACCTTCCCTCCTTGATACACTCTGACAAGCTGGCTTTATTCAGGGTCGTAGCATCTCACATAACCTAAGAAGACTTTGGCATGTCATGGCTCGTTCCTTGGAAAACTTTCTGAGAGCTGCGTGTATCGCCCTAGATGTGGCGAAGGCCTTCAACTCTGTCCTCTGGGACTCTATGCTGGAGGGTCTTAAGTGGATAGGCCCTGGCCCCAATTGATGTAAATGGATCCACCTCATATATGTGGTTCCGACTGCTAAGGTCCAGGCAGGCCAAAGTATCTCACACTCCTTGTCCATAGGTAGAGGCATCCATCAAGGATGCCCTCTCTTGCCACTGCCTTTTGCAATAGCAATGGAGCCACTGGCAATTCAATTGCGACAACAGGCTGTGGGCTGGGTATACCTTTTAGAACCACTTTCCATGCAGTGTCACTATATGCTGATGACACCTGGCACAGGGAAGTGCATACAGCAGCCAACAGTCAGTTCAGGTCTCACAACACCACCACAGTCATGGCTTCACCAGATCCCTCCCTCGAGAAAGTCCCCTCGCCACAACCAGTGACACTGGATGCACATACTTCTTTATGATGGGGATGCCCAATTAGACCTTGCTCCCATAGCTTGTCTCCTGACTGATTTCAAAGAGATTTCTGGACTCAAATTCAATTGATCTAAATCCAGCATTTTCCCTCTCTGCGCTGTTTACAGACTTCCAGCTTCTCTCCCACTAGATTCTTGACTTAATCAAGAACTGGTCATATTTAAATACCTCAGGATTAATATATAACATGCACCAGAGGATTTGCAGTATAACTTAGGTAGAGCACTTCAGTCACTGAAGACACAATTTACCTTTTAGACAACATTGCCATCATCAGTCACGGATTGGATAGCTTTGATTAAAATGATAGCACTTCCCCGCCTTCTATATTTTTTAATCAATCTTCCCTTATTACTCCCTTGTTCCTCCCCCCCCCCAAGTGGGATGCAATATTAATTGAGTTTATTTGGAACAGGGGTCGCAGGCCATCCTAAACTCCCAAAAAAAATATCTCAGCCCGGTCCGCATCTCCAGGATTCACTGAGGGGCTCCCTCACTTTGCTCCTACTGCTGCTCTGCCAACACAAACCTCCCTCATATACTAAGGTTGTGTAGGTCCCTAACCAGTGATTGGACTGGAATCATTACCATACTCTACTAAATTACAGGACGTTGATTAAATAATTTCTTAGAGGAGCTTCGGATAGGCCTTTTCCCTTGCTAACACTTGGACAGAGCCTCAACTAAATCCCTGAACCTGACCATACCGTTGGCGAGTCAGGGTTTTTCCAATGAAGTTGAAAAACCCTGTACCAGCATAAATACAGTCCTGGGGGAGCTGACCACCCCCTGGTTAGCATCCGAAAGTGTCCACCTCCATAAGGAAGAGAGGGCAGACATAGAATTATCAAATTGCTCAGGACGGGGATTCCTTGAGGAGATGTTCTCTTAAACTAGTAAAGATAATAGGCATCCAGCCTGAGCATCCCACTATACTCACACTGCCCCTAATGGAAACAGATATGAGCATAGTCAATATTTTAGGTAGAGTACCTTATGGCAGAGCTTGAATATTTGACTTGAGTCACTTGACTCGTAAGTCACCAATCGTACACCTAACACAGAGGCTGCCTGTTCAAATACACAAAGTTAGAAGGAACAAGTTGGGGCAAGGGGTAATGGGTGGATAGGATGGGGAGTTATCACAAGTGGGGCGGTGGGAGTTCAATTTGGGATATTACATTATTGATAAATAATAGCAAATCTTACTATTGTATGCTTTACCACATAACTGTGTACGACTTACCGACTATTGAAAACTGTATCTGCTTGATGATGATAAAAAGATATTTAAACAAAAAATCTGCCCTGGCCACCAATACACCTGCAAACCAGTACTTGGGCCCAACCTTCCAGGCATGCTATTGGGAATGTAGGCGATTACGAAAAGTCAGTACACCTGCACCTGCATGAAGATGTAAATTTACAGGTGCAGATGTAACACTTGGTTTTTGTTAATAGGCCATATGGTGATTGCCTTATCGCCAAGATTTCCAATACCACGTCCAACTATTGTATGGTGTGAAAGTGTTTCATTTAATTTGTACTGGATGTCACTATTTTTTTTTAACTTTTATCCACTGCTTTACTAATCTTATTTCCAAAAAATCATTACAGTGAAATCCCTTTATTGGAAAAAAAAAGTATTTAAATATTTATATTTGTTACTGCTTAAAAATTATTTTGATGCGCGCACACAGGTTTTCAGGCAGCATAATAGAGTTAGGAGAACTCTGCTCCAACATTCAGTACTTGTAACAATCCAAGATTCATCTATCAGCCAAGGATAGAATTGACCCCTAAGTGGGACGGGGGGGGGAGGTGCGGGGGCGGCATTCTTAATAAACAGACATGTCTATGACATCTCTCCACTTACAGCCAAGTGCTTCTGACAGCAGTTGATTCAGTGCTCTTTTCAGAGTCCCCTCGCATGGATTTTCCAGAATCGGTATTTCTTTGCGAATTTCGCGTGGTAAAATATCCTGGCCAGGGGGCACGGCCCTTCGCACTTTTCGAGTTTCATGTGGCTTTCCTGAGAAGGCGCGAAATGACGAACTTGTAGCCCCATCTGCCTACAAAACAGGAATATTTGCGCAAAATGTGATTTTAGTTAAACATCTATGAACACTGGTGCTGAGCGGTTTCTTTATGACAAGCGTGCTTTCTTGAAAGAAAATTTCATTTGTCTTTAGCTTTCAAATGTTTTTTTTTTTTTTTTTTAATATATTTTTATTAACATTTTGTTTTTACACGGTTTCATATTTGTTCATTTTACATGCATTTTTTGCTTATATTGTTATATTCTTCTTTTTGCTCATTGTTTGCACTCTTTATTATCGTTGGTCTTAATGATTTTTATTCCATAAATTGTGCACATTTACTTTGTTAAAGTATATTTTCTTTCTGTAATTCGCTGTGCTGTGTAATCAACAATCAAACAACAAACTTGGATCTCTTCTTCCTTGTAACTTGGGAGAGTGGTGCTCGGGGCTAGATACAGGAAGGTAAGGGTGGTGGGAGGGGAAGAGGAAGGTGAGGGGAAGGGAAACCCGAGGTGTGCGATGTACAATTTCTGTTGACAATCGTATTGAGCTAGTTGGAGGTAGGGAAAGGAGGAAGGCGAGAAAAAAGAAAATCAAAGGACCACAAACGGTCAACTTTACGGCTTCGTGCGAATGGCTTTTGTAGTTGCTGGCTTGAAGGTACTATAATGTGCCCATTTTTGGGTGAGGGAAGATGCACCGGCGCACCGTGAAGGTGGCGGGTCACTCACGTTGCTTAATATTATTGTCAGTGGGTCAGGGATCCAACTGTCCTCCCACCTTTACTCTTGGTGCGATCTATGTGTGGTTTGGGTCTGATTTTGGGTGCCTGTCTATGTGCTTCCACCATTTGGTTCCATCCTCGGTGTGGATTGAGTTGCACTGGTTTCTCCTACTGGGCTTGCCAGCCTCTTATTTATACTCTCCCAGTTCATCATTAAATTCTCCCACTCCGGGGCTATAGGAACCTGGTGAATATTTCTGGCTTCTTCTGCTTTTAGGACCTGTAGTTCAGCTCTAGACCATGTTGATATATCCCTTTTCCAGTCAGACAGTGGAGGGTGATCTGTGGTCTTCCAGCCCCTCGAGATTAGTCTCTTATAAAGGGCCAAGGAAAGGTCCAAAAAGCGCCCCTTCACTTTTCCGCAGAGCACAGCTGGTCTGAGGCCCAGCAGGCACAGCTCAGGGGTGGGTCTCAACTCAGTCTCAAACAATTCAGACAGTGTGGGCAATATTTCCCTCCAGCCCGTCTGGATCGCTGGGCAAGTCCAAACCATGTGGTCAAAATCTGCCCCTCCTCCTCCACATCTCAGGCAATTCCCCAAAGCCCCTCCATATATATGGAACAGTCTGTGAGGCGTGAGGTAGGTTCTGTGCAAATAATTATACTGAATGTATCTTAGCCGTGTATTACGTGATATTTTCCGGGGGTAGGCCAGTGTTCTCCTCCATTCTGAGTCAGTTAGTTCCCGCCCAATTGTGCCCTCCCACCTTCCTCTCAGCGACCGTAATGGATCCAAGGCTGCCTCAACTTGGGCCCGATATATTTTAGTGATCAGATGTGATTCCTCCCCTAATGTCAACAGCGAGTGCAGGACCTCGTGTATGGTAGGCTCCGCGTTCACCATGCCCCAGTGGGTCTTAAGAGTATGTACTAGCCTCCCATAAAGCAGGAACTGCCCCCCGGGAACCCCCTCTTCCGTTAATTCAGCAAATCCCCTCAGCACTCCCTCCTTGAAGAGTCCTCCCACTACTTCTATTCCAGCTGACAACCAGGGGCCAAGTCCGGTGTTTCCCGGCCCTCTCCCCCTGGGTTCTATGGCAAGCACCGCCAGTGGCAAAGCTGGGGAATATGGAGGGCCCACTCCCGCCCTCTTCATGCATCTTTTCCAGCATGCCAGCGCCACTTTTATCATTATATTGTTCCCAGGGGGGGTTATCTTTCTGTTTGTCATGCATGTCGCAATCCACGCCGTGTCTATTGCTCCTTGGGCTGTATCTAAATACAGTTGGCCCTGGCCCGCAAGCCAGCCAGGTATCCACTGTAATTGGGATGCCAAATAGTATGCCTCAAAGTCGGGGGCTCCCAGGCCACCCGCGTTGGGGTCTTTAGCTTTCAAATGTTAAAGCGGTTTAACTCCTCTGATAAATCTGTTGCCGTTTTGAAAAAAAATACGTTAACGTGACGTACATGCAATGGCTACATAGGCAATCTCTGTAGATCTAATTAACATATGAAATTACATCAACTAATGTCCGGAAAAAATAGTTATTTGTTAACATTCCGCTGTCTCATCCTTTGAATACTGTTCTGACAAGCATGACCTGTGTAGCTGAACTGGAAGCCTGGAAATGAGGCTGCAGGTATGTTTGAGATACGAATTGTTTTTTTGAATTTCAATGCTTTTCACGTCTTTTAGAGGCATTATAATACATGCTTTAGTCATATACTCCACTCAAAAATGTAACACACTGATAACCTTTGCGCAGTCAATTGGTTATGCAAACTTAAAATATGTTATATTGAGTTATGGGGTTTAAATAGTGCGCGTTCACCAATTTCTTGGCCTCTTTGTTCTTGTGAGGAAAAGCACTTGTGGGCTAATCTGCGTTTCCCCTAGGGTGACCACCTGGCATGGAGGCAAATTCTGGACAGGACTCTAAAAAATTCAGGACAAAGGGTCACAATTCAGGACAAAAATTCAGGACAAAGGGTCAAAATTCAGGACAGAAATTCAAGAACAAACATCAGTTTTACAGACACACGCAAGAGAGGCCATGCCCCACTATGTTGTCAGTGCATTTATTCAGTCTTTTTTTAACATAGCACTATTTATTCACTGTGGACCTTTTGTGATTGTCTCCTGGTGTGCTAGATTCAGGTGTCACATTACGTCCTTGTTCAGTAGCAAATTAGTGCCCTTCAGTACTGCAGCAAGCCCATCACCCCTACCCAAATCTGCCCAATCTTTCCTGAAGAGAAAGTAACAGCAACATTTTTATTATGTTTCTGAACATTTTAAAACCCCTGGCAAACAGTTTGGGAAACATTAAGGTAATTAACCTTATGCTAGTTTAAACAAATTGAACAAAAACATCTGGCTTACCCCAACCGCTCATGGACTTTCAACCTTATTTTTTTTTTAAAGAGGCAGGGCAGATGGTGTGGGCGACAGTCTCACACCTAATGTCAGGATGTGATGTACCCATAACTTGTCTGTAGTCTCACTGCACTAGAGTGTATACCTGGGACTCTACATTTATCTCAGAAATGGGAGCCCGGACTACCAATCAAAGATAATAAAAGAGGAGGATGAAATTGAGAGCAAATGGGAGATCCACGGCAAGTAATTCAAAGGGTTGTTGCTAAAAACTGGATAAATAAAGAAGAGAAGAACAAGGAGGGACAATTCCTAAAACCAGACAAGATGGGTCCACCAAGACTATTCGAAGGTATTGGGTACCTGGGGAGTTGTCTCTGCCAACAAGAGCGAAACAGAAGGGGCACTGTCAAGTGGTTGAACAAGCAACACCCATCCACCTTGGCAAACTCTTCTGGTGCAATGGTCCGCAGTTAGTGCTTTTGAAGGGTGAGCAGGGGCCAGACCCCTTGCAAGGTTGTGCAAGTCAATTGCCTGCTTTGTCCATGTCTTTATAAGGTTTTGAAATTGAGCAAAAGCCAAACTAGAGATATGGGTTATCCCTAAGTGTCAAGTACACATAGAATCTTCAAAATATTTGGAATGTAAATTGCACAAACAAAATTTACAAATTTTAATTGGTGTTTGTTTAACATATGGCACTGTTTTTGCCTTTATGTACAATTAGATCTCAGACTGAACTGGGAACCAGTTACCTTTTGATACCTAATGATTAATATCTACCATTCTTACACTGATTTCCAGGATGAAAATCTCGGCAGAGCGAATGGTCCCTCTAAGCCCAGTTTGCTTTTTGGTCTTCTCTTCTGCTTTCTGTAGAGGCCATGTGGCACTAGTGAAGATTGTGTGCTACCCCAATGATAGTATTTTTTTGCAAATCTTCCCCTGGACATCCTTCATTCTTTCTTCAGACAGGCCACACATCTGATTTGGTCACTGCGGCACCGTCGGGTAGCTCTTTACCCTCTAAAGCTAACTGTGACTGCGGGTGGATTAGGTCTTCTGGACTTAGAATGCTATTATTCAGCTGCACAGGTCCAATGGGTGTCTCGCTGGCTTTCTGCCCACCTCCCTGCATGAGATGGGGTTTACCAGTAAAGACTTTTAAGAAAGGCTTCATGCACTGCTCATTGTTTCCTACTGACCATTCTACGGATCACCATCCGGGGTTATCATGCATTGCTTTCTCTTGCCTTGCCAGAACCTGTAAACTCACTGACACAAAGAAACCCTATGCTCCTGCACTACCTTTGCTAAGCCTTCCCACTCGCACAGGATGGCTGTGCTCAGAGCAACTCCATCAATGGCATGTTGCAGGTGTCTTAGAATTGGGGACTTTGTTTCTGAACAGTGAGCTACTAAATTTCCAAACCCTTGTGGCAGACTACCATCTTCACCCCGGTCAACTCCTTACTTACAACCACCTTAAATAATCATTAAATGCCTTATTTCATGTCTGCCACCTAGCACTAACCCCACAAGAGGTGTGCCAGAAGCTCTGTATCATAGGAAATGGTGGCAAACTGATAGAATGGGTGTACAGACCTATCCTGCAACATGGAAACCACTCCAGGTCTTCTCGTCATACTACCTGGGTGATTGATGTGGCCAAACCTCTGCAAGATATGGACTAAAATACTGGACTTTCCCCACAAAGTATCCCACAGCTGTCACTTTAAGTAAATTCATAGTGCTTCCTTGTGAATGCATTCTTCCCGTTGCTTGCCATTGGCCTTGTGGTTTGTAACTCACAATTTGTTGCTTTCAATTTGCTGGCTTTATTTGTTTTAGGCTATGCAGCTTGAATTCATCCCTTCCCTTGTCAAAACCTTAGTGACAGTATCCTGCAGAGTGCTCCCTTTCTGTAAAAAGGCCTGTAAATCTTGTTCTTATCTTATCATATTTGATGTGCATTCAAAGAACAAAGTCAAATGTCAGGCTCTGTCTTCAGTGGGAACTTAGTGTTTACTTTCCTTTCTCTGACTTCAAAGTGAGAGGATTTATGCGACAATCTTGCTGGATACTGGGGTTAGGAAAGAGTTCTTTCTATCACATGACAACATTTAAATAAACCTCAGAATATATCAGAATTAGAAGTACAAATCAAGCAAATTTTTGTTAATTCTAATCATGTAATACCTTTACATGATTAAAACAAATCATTGCATTAGGTGATGCAATTTCCACACATCATCGTCTGTGCACAGTATAGTTTGATTTGAAAAACTGTATATCTGTGCAAATGTAATGGTCATTTCAATCAAAAATGTGTCTGTAATGGCAGTGTGTTGGCATACCATCCATACTGCACTCCACTCTGCTCCGCAACACTACACGCCACTGCACCCTACTCTGTATCACTCTACTTTACTCCACTCCATGCCACTGCACTCTTCTCCATTCAGAACCACTCTACATTATGCCACTGCACTCTATGCCTCTCTACTCTACTCTGTACCACTCTACTCTATGTCACTGCACTTTACGCCTCTCTACACCACTGCTCTCTGCTCGTCTGCACGCCATACCACTCCAGTCTAGGCAACACCAATCTAATCTGCACAACTTCACTCTCTACCACTCTGCAACACTGCACTATACGCCACTGCACTCTAAGCTAATACACTCTATGCTGATGCACTTTACTCTGTAACACTCAACTCTATGACCGTGCACTCTACATCAATACACTGTGCATCACTATAATCTACTCTGCACCTCTGCACTCTATGCCACGGCACTCTACACTACTTTACTCTATGCCATCACACTCTATGCCACTTTATGCAACTCCACTCTACCCTGTACCTCTCCACTCTAGGCCACCTCACTCTACTGTGAAATAATCTACTTTATGCCACTGCACTCTGTGCCACTGCATTCTATGCCACTGCACTCTACCCTGCACCTCTCTACTCTATGCCACTGCACTCTACTGTGAAACAATCTATTCTACGCCACTGTACTCTATACCACTCTGACCACTGCACTCTAGTTCAATGCACTCTACACCACTGCAAGCTGACACTCTGCAACACTGCACTGGCCGCCACTATACTCTACACCACTCTGCTCTATACTACTGCACTCTGCACCAATATACTCTATTCCACTGCATTCTATGCCACTCTACTCTGCCCAATGCCACTCTATGCAACTGCACTCTACACCAGGGCACTCAAGCTGCACTGTATGCCACTGCCCTTTACTCTGCACCACTGTACTCTATGGCACTGTTCTCTGTACCACTCTACACCACTGCACTGACACTCTACTCTGCAACTCTGCACTCTACACCACTCTACTCTATGCCACTGCACTCTATGCACTATACTCTACTCTACACCACTCTACAATACTCCACTCTGCACCACTCTACACCACTGCACTCTATGCCACACAAGTCTACTCTGCACTCTGACACTGCATCACTCTGCATTACTGCACTCTCTGACACTATATTGTATGCCACACTACTCCACTGCACTCTATGTAACTCTACCCCGTGCCACTCTATGCCACTGCACTCTGCACCAATGCACTCTAAACAACTGCACTGTACGTCACTGCCCTCTACTCTGTACCACTGTACTCTACTCCACTGCTCTCTGTGCCACTGTACTCCACTCTACATCACTGCACTGACACTCTACTCTGCAGCGTTGCACTCTCCACCACTGTACCATACACCAATGTACTATGTACTACTGCACTCTATGCCACTCTACATCACTCAACTCTACAGCACTTTGCTCTACTCTGCACCACTCTACACTACGCCACTGCACTCCCTGCAACATGAGTCTACTCTGCAATCTATGCCACTGCACCACTCTACACTACTGCTCTCTCTGCTACTCCATTGTATGCCACTCTACTCCACTGCACTCTATGCCACTCTACTCTGTCTCACGCCACTCCATGCCACTGCACTCTAAACCACTGCACTCTACGCTAACACACTCTAAACAACTGCACTGTACCCCACTGCACTGTACTTTGCACCACTGGGCTCTACGCCACTGCTCCTATGCCACTCTACTCCACTCCACACAATTATGCCACTAACTTTAAGCCATGCTGAACAGCAGCTACTCTGGTGTATAACATGGCTAATGGCTAAAACACATTAGCAAAGCCAATAACTCTTTCGTAGATGAGACCTATTGACTTTGCCAATGTTTGATAGTACTATGAGGTACCGAGGTACCCGAAAGAACTGTGAAAAATACAATTACATCATAATAAAGGCTGCTACAAAATGCACAAATACATTTCGATTAAATACAAAAAAAAAGACTTCTCAAATACAGATTTGAATAATATACAGTTTATACTTAGTACTAAACCTTTTTATAACACTCCATTAAAACCACACACTCCACACCTCACCTTGGAACACCATTACAATACCTTTCTAAAAGAAATATCTTTGCCACCAGAAAACTTCAAGTGACTCCTTTTAGTAAAGTCAATGCAGGTTTTCAAGCCCCTTTGTATTTGCAGATTTACCAGTTGGGCACATTTGAATGTCTTTAGGGAAGGAGACCCCCTGTCAAGAAGGTCTGATTCTTATCTGTCTGCCCCTCCCTCAGAGCACAGGAGACTCCCAGCCTTTCAGTCCAGCTGGGGAAACTGATCTGTCCGTAATTTCGCCCTGCCTCCGTTGCCCTTTAGGTGAAAGGCTAAAATTACGGACAAATGCCATCCGTTAAGGCTTTCATCACGAACAACGGACGGCAGGGCGAAATTACGGACAGTCCGTGAAATTTTCGGACGGGTGGTCACCCTAGTTTCCCCATAGTGATCTTCCGTGGGGGTGGGGGTTCTCATCAAGCCCTGGCCCAATTCAGTGAGCATGCAGTGACGTGGATCTTTGCGCTTTCTTTACAGTTCTCCTGCCTCACAAGTGCGGTGAGTTTGAGTCTTGCAACCTACTCCCCAAACCTTTGTGGGTTTAATGTGCCTATGGGTTGTCTCTGTGAGGGTCTGGTCTTCTGACCGTCGAAGCCATCCCTTGTCGTTACATAGAGTGGGGATTGGCCTTTCCTTGGCGACGGATGAGTGACTGTGCAGGATCCTGTAGTGCAGTGAATGTGGGTATTGGCGTTTCCTTGGCGACTGATGAGTGACTGTGCAGGAGTCCAGTGAATGTGGCTGGCTGCTCAGGTGCCCGTACAATTGACTGAGTGTCAAATTTGAAATGACAGACAGGCGGCCTGTTTTCTTCTTACAATACAGGCATTCAATTTGGTGTCCATCTAGGTCTGAGCTCCTACTTCCATCGTGATGTTTGTTGTCATCTGGGGCACTTCTATGTTCAACCTAGTTCTAGGGTCCATGTTTCCATATTTCCTGGTTCATGTGTTGGCTTCCCAGGGTCCTTGCTTATGGTTTGCCGGCCCCTGCGACTGTGGGCTCAACTGGTCTTCTTCCTCTTTTTATGCACCAAGTTTATCATCTTCTGCCCCTACCCCTGAGCTCATAGATTTTGCCAGATGACCTGTTTGCTTCTTCATCATCTTAAATAGCAGTTTTGTCAGATTCTATGCTCTCATTGCGATTTAACAATATAACATCTTGTGTTCTTTAACGGTCCTCTCCTTTCCCTTCAGTGAGACGCAAATACCCGTCCTACGTGCTTCGCCTTTATTTCCAGGCAGCCCAGGTGACATGCAGTGGTAGTTCTGCAGCATTAATGTAGGTGTGACATGCTATCCTTAGTGGATACCAAAATTCAAGATTGCCCGAAATCTTGTGTTTTAAGTGCTGCCCACCCACAACTTTCGGCTCCCTACAGTGAGCATGGGAGTAGTGATTCTTTCTGTCTTCAGGTATGTTTTGTCTTCCAGGTTTTCTGGGCTTCAGAGTGTGGCACTCTCTATGCTCTACCTCTGCTGCTTGGTTTCCCCAGTTATTTACTTTGTCTTTACCTCCACTCTAGCTTAAAATCAGGGGTTTCCCTCCTACCTCCACTGGACTGTGGAACCGGCATCTTCATGCCATCCCTCCATCTGCTGGCTCTGATATGGGCGAGGACCTTTTCATCATGGTGTCATCTTGCCTGGTTCCTGACAGATGGGGGTGTCTCTTCTCCCCCTTTAAAGATTTGCTGAGGAGACTTATCGGTGTGCTCCCAGAGACTACTTCCTGCTACTTCGTCAGCCAGTTTCCTCTATATGCTCTTTAAACAAAATAAACAACATTCAGTTTACTTTATCTAGTTTTGGAAAAGTTGCGGTTCTGGTGCTAAATCCTGGTATTCTGGCAGCAAAAGCTCTTTTTTAATATGGGCTACTAATAGTGGAGATGTATTCCTCAATTTTATTTTTAAACCAGGCTAATTTTCTCATCTGTCTGAATTTAGAGATGGCTGAGAAGGTGAGTGAGTTTCTTTAGGTTTGGTGTGATTTCTCCTACTTTTAAACAGGCCGGGTCAGAGTGTAGATCATTAGTGCCTTTTATTCTTTGAATAGATGAAAATGGTTTTTGACTATACCCCCTGGGGTGGTGTCTTGTGATGGAGGCTAGGGTCGAGATTCTTAAGAGTTTTTCAACTTCATCTGTGTTGGATGTTGGGTCATGGATGTAGGAAGTGGTAAATGAAGGGTCATTGGTGAAGTGATCTTTAGGTTTCAACAGGTTGCCTGTTGAGCTTTACTTGTCTATATGTGTTTGAGTTTGCTGGAGGTGAAAAGAGGTGTCCGGTGTTCAATGTGATACTGGGGTTCACAGTATGAGTTACATAGTGTTAGAGTTAAGGTTTAATAATGTGAAGCTGAGTGGTGTGCCAGTTGTGTATGATACACTTGTAAGTGGACGTGTGATATCTGGTTGTTGGCTGGGTTGCCTGTAGCAGAATGCAGGGGTCATTTGGTATGAAATGTCAATACATAGGGAGTTGGTATTCGTATGTATATTTCAGGATAGTGGGCTGAACAGCCAGGGTTTTAAACACTTCTTAATGCCAAGTGGGCCTGTGTTGTATGTAGGTGGGACAGAGATGTCCCCAGGTTTGCGGCAAGAACAGGGAAACATGTACCTACGATTTGTTTCCTCCAAAGGTATTTTTTGCAATTAGGAGAGCCTGGCTAGACTCTGATGCGTCCGCTGGTTGGCATTTAGATAGATATGGGGAACCTGGGTCATGACTAATGTTTTTAAAGGCGGTGCAAGTTTGGAGTTTTGGAGGCCTTGGAGCAGGGTGTTGCCATCATCCCAAATGGCAGTAATAAAGTTGCTTTCTTGGAGAAACTTTCACTTTCTTTAATAAAGAGCACTGATACCACAACATCTTTGTTTTCTTACCAATAACTTTCTTAAGGGTGATGTTGGTGTCCAGGGGTTCGAATCAATCCGGGTTCTTGTCATGGAGCCAGAGTTGGAATAGTTGTTGATTGTTGGTGAATAGTAGGAACTCCCCCAAACGAAAGCCTCAGCCTCCCAGGGTGCCACCTAAGACTCTCCTTGCTTAGCTGCATACAACATACCAATCTGCAAGGATCTATGCAGGCAGCCTCAGAGAACACAGAGAGTAGCATGTCCATCTCTGGCGTAGTTTGACACTTGCTCTAGGCAAGACTGCTGGTTTAAGGATGACAGTACTGATGTTTGTAGGCGACTAGACCAATCCTACACCAAATCGCAACTGTCGTCCCAACCCTCCCAGCTCACAAGCAGCACCTCACCAAAAACCCAAGCAGTAAAAGGTGATTTGTGGCAGCCTTCACGCATGGACTCAAAAGTATGACATCTCGGAGTGTTGTGGTTAAAGACAACCCCTTTCTCACATGAACAACATGTCTCAATTAAACACAGACAATAAAGAAGATGCTGTAAGATTTAATTAGGTTTTATTTTAACAAAACTGCAATCTACGATAAGTTGCATTGGCTGCAATGATTAGGATAATGAATAATGCAAGAAACAGAATGGTAAAGACAAGAATCATTGATCCAAAGACCCCCACCATCTTGCAATGACATGAGATATGAAATATGTACTAATACCCTAATAATGTAAACCTAATCTCTAACCTAAAAGAGACTTGGGGCCAGATGTACGACCCAGAGTTTTGCGACAATTTGTGAATCCTTTGCGAGTCGCAAATTGTGTGCCGCAAAACCTTATGTACAACAGTTTACTTTACACTGTTTGCGATTCGCAATGGGGTCGCAAATGACCTACCTCATGAATATTCATGAGGTAGGTCGCAATTTGCAACCCTATTGGGAATGGCCGCCCTCACAGGGATGGTGGCCTGCTGAAAACAGCAGACCACCATGTCTGCGACTGCTTTTAAATAAAGAAGTTTAAAAAAAAAAAAAAAAACAGTCTGTACTATGTAGGGTTCACTCTACCCACTGCCAAAAGCAACAGATCCCAGTCACGCTACTGAATTCCAAAGCTTCACCATCAAAATGAGAACTTGTGCAGACAAATGAACTCCCGATTAACCAGTGGTGTGCAACTACAACTCACATACAGAGCATGAGTTTGTAAACTGGGAGAAGGAAGGTAACCAACAGATTACATTTCTCATTGATTTGCCAACATACCACCAACTCGTCACAAAGTCCCATGGCAAGAAACTCTTCTTCAGGAGAAACTTCAATGGGGAGTAAGAAAAACAGTGCTTCACCATTCTGACTTCTTTGTACAATTGATATGAGACTCTGAAATCAGAAACGAAAGACCATTGTTCAAGAGTTTCATTAACATGCTTTAAAGAACGCATGACTGATTACATGACAATACAATTATAAATTAATTATACAATTATCAACTACCTTCCCTTCTACTTGTATGCACACAATGCCTGACATCGCTTGTAATGGTGGTGTGTTGGCACTACATAAAACCTCTGATAATGAAATGCAGTTGAAACCACCTCAGTGCCCACTGTAAACAATTCACACACTCGGGAGGCTCTAGCCTTTAAAGTGGAAGACTCGGGCCCAAATCTTTGGTTCCTTAAATGGGCTATCCAGTGATTATAAACAAAAAAAACTGTTCCTGCTGTGGCAGACCGTCCTATGGCAGCTGGGACACTGTGTGAGTAGCAAGTCATACTGGATCAAGGGTGGGAAGTGTGGGTCGTTCTATCGCCAGAGAGTTTCCGTGCACACCTGGACTGCAACCAGAGACGTAACACCAAAGAGAGATGCACTAAGGAAGGCCAGGTCAAGTTTGCCGGTCTCTCTTTCCTTCTCGAATCCATTCCCCTTTATTTCTAGAGTCTGTCTGGTATGTCCACCTTGGCGCGGATAGAGACATACTTTGAGGAGTGAGGCATATTGTCATTAGAGCTCGCAGGTTAACATTTGCAAATCCTGACAATTCCCACTCCCACTTCATGTAATGTACGGCACTGATGTAAACATTTTGCCTAGGGCCCGATTTAGAACTCAGTGGACGTGTAACTCCATTGCAACGGTGAAGGATATACAGTGCGCTGAAATCTAAATCCCATTCTATCCTATGGGATTTACATTTCAGCAGACGGAATATCCATCACCGTCGTGATGGAGTAGCCTGGCCCCGAGTTCTAAGTCAGGCCATTAGTCTTTTTCAGAAGCTCTACAATCTTCAAAAGGATGTTTTTCTAAAAGACAGTTGATAAGTAGGAAAAGACATCTTGTACTATCCTCCTACGTTTTGATGCTGTTTCCCATTACAAATATGCTATAAGTATGTTCTACACTACAGATTTTGCAAACCACGTCTTTCAGGCCTTGAAAATGTGAGTGAAAGGATTAGTCACAGCTTGCGGCGCACTGAAGGGGTGGGGCGGTGCGCGGGTGGAATAAACATTAAATAATTGTTTTTAAAAAAACTACTTACCTGGATCGTCGCCGCCGACACCACCGTGCCGCTCCTCTGGTGCAGACACAGGCTCCCAGTCTGCCCTGCGGGCAACCCTCATGCTGCTCAGAGTAGTGTCAGGATTGGCTGGGAGCGCCCAGACAGACTGGGAGCCTGTGCATGCTCTCTTCAGCCTGGCAACACAGTGCCGGGCTGAAGAGAGCCCTTTGCGCGTGTGTGTTTGGCCGGCCCGAGACAGCCGCCCAAACATAAAGGCGCACTGAGGGGGAGTGCAGCACTCCCCCTCAGTGCTTGTCAGAGCCCATGGCCCCTCCCCTTTACAAGAAAACGATAATAAACACAGTTTAGTTAACGGAGCAGCCGCCGCTGGAAAGGATCCAACAAGAGAGCCTAAAGGAGTTATAAAACCAGGAGCTTGATGGGAAGACAAACGAGTTGGAGGTATTCTTTGTCCAGTTGAGAGAACTGAGTCTAAGACTAAAACTGGCCGAAGAACATCATGTCACACTGCAGAACGTCTGGCTCTAGAAACAAAAACAGACCATTTGCCTGCTTGTCTGGAATACAACAAGCACCCTGAAATTCACTTTGTTGGCCAACAAACACTCAAACAAATGTCCTGCTATTGCTCTGATGAATAAATAGCCTTAATCTAAATACTAGTAATGTAGCTTCAGCCCTATATAACCAAATCTGGAGCATCCGACATGCACATGTGTGTTAACCCTTCCATCACCTGCCCCACTCTACAATAAAAAGCCTCATACCAATGATGAAAAGCCCAATAAACGCAAAGACTTGCTTTGCAACTTCAGCCTTTCTGACTATGAAGTGTATGGGAATGTCCCCTGGACTCAGTGACACCCACCACTCAGATTTGAGATTTATATATATCTACATTTGCCACTCTTTAGTTATAGTTAGGGTTGCCAGAGATGGGAATTACTCAGATTATGGTGTGCAGATGATCCGTTTTGGAATTACAGGGAGTGCAGAATTATTAGGCAAATGAGTATTTTGACCACATCATCCTCTTTATGCATGTTGTCTTACTCCAAGCTGTATAGGCTCAAAAGCCTACTACCAATTAAGCATATTAGGTGATGTGCATCTCTGTAATGAGAAGGGGTGTGGTCTAATGACATCAACACCCTATATCAGGTGTGCATAATTATTAGGCAACTTCCTTTCCTTTGGCAAAATGGGTCAAAAGAAGGACTTGACAGGCTCAGAAAAGTCAAAAATAGTGAGATATCTTGCAGAGGGATGCAGCACTCTTAAAATTGCAAAGCTTCTGAAGCGTGATCATCGAACAATCAAGCGTTTCATTCAAAATAGTCAACAGGGTCGCAAGAAGCGTGTGGAAAAACCAAGGCGCAAAATAACTGCCCATGAACTGAGAAAAGTCAAGCGTGCAGCTGCCACGATGCCACTTGCCACCAGTTTGGCCATATTTCAGAGCTGCAACATCACTGGAGTGCCCAAAAGCACAAGGTGTGCAATACTCAGAGACATGGCCAAGGTAAGAAAGGCTGAAAGACGACCACCACTGAACAAGACACACAAGCTGAAACGTCAAGACTGGGCCAAGAAATATCTCAAGACTGATTTTTCTAAGGTTTTATGGACTGATGAAATGAGAGTGAGTCTGGAGGGCCAGATGGATGGGCCCGTGGCTGGATTGGTAAAGGGCAGAGAGCTCCAGTCCAACTCAAACGCCAGCAAGGTGGAGGTGGAGTACTGGTTTGGGCTGGTATCATCAAAGATGAGCTTGTGGGGCCTTTTCCGGTTGAGGATGGAGTCAAGCTCAACTCCCAGTCCTACTGCCAGTTCCTGGAAGACACCTTCTTCAAGCAGTGGTACAGGAAGAAGTCTGCATCCTTCAAGAAAAACATGATTTTCATGCAGGACAATGCTCCATCACACGCGTCCAAGTACTCCACAGCGTGGCTGGCAAGAAAGGGTATAAAAGAAGGAAATCTAATGACATGGCCTCCTTGTTCACCTGATCTGAACCCCATTGAGAACCTGTGGTCCATCATCAAATGTGAGATTTACAAGGAGGGAAAACAGTACACTTCTCTGAACAGTGTCTGGGAGGCTGTGGTTGCTGCTGCACGCAATGTTGATGGTGAACAGATCAAAACACTGACAGAATCCATGGATGGCAGGCTTTTGAGTGTCCTTGCAAAGAAAGGTGGCTATATTGGTCACTGATTTGTTTTTGTTTTGTTTTTGAATGTCAGAAATGTATATTTGTGAATGTTGAGATGTTATATTGGTTTCACTGGTAATAATAAATAATTGAAATGGGTATATATTTTTTTTTGTTAAGTTGCCTAATAATTATGCACAGTAATAGTCACCTGCACACACAGATATCCCCCTAACATAGCTAAAACTAAAAACAAACTAAAAACTACTTCCAAAAATATTCAGCTTTGATATTAATGAGTTTTTTGGGTTCATTGAGAACATGGTTGTTGTTCAATAATAAAATGAATCCTCAAAAATACAACTTGCCTAATAATTCTGCACTCCCTGTATAATAAGACAAGTAAGTATATTTAATGTTATAAGACATTTAAACTTAGTGATATCCATGGCCGCAATAGTTCTGCAAACTTTTTGTGAAATTACCCAGGTACATGGCAATGACAAGTCATTACGTGATTGGCTAATGATTGCCTTTACAAAAGTTAAAGGCAGCCTTGTTGTTTTAATCACATTTCGGCTGTGTTCTGGGTTAGGGGCTCAGAGCTAGGTAAGTAGTAGATTTTATATGTTTTTCCTACCCATTACCAATTTAGCAAAGTAATAGTGGGTGGAGAAAATATTTATATGTGTATACATATTTAAAAAACAAAATTACAGATTACCGGGGTCCTACCTAGAAAGTACGTGAGAATGAAAACAAATTTAGAAAACAGAAATATGTACAAAAAAATGATAAACACTGTAACACACTATATTTAACAAATATAGGGGGTCATTCTGACCCCGGCGGTCTAAGACCGCCGGGGCCAGGGTCGGCGGGAGCACCGCCGACAGGCCGGCGGTGCCCCGCAGGGCATTCTGACCGCGGCGGTTCGGCCGCGGTCAGAAGAGGCAAACCGGCGGTTTACCGCTGCCCTTAGAATCCCCCATGGCGGCGCAGCTTGCTGCGCCGCCATGGGGGATTCTGACACCCCCTACCGCCATCCTGTTCCTGGCGGTTCGCCCGCCAGGAACAGGATGGCGGTAAGGGGTGCCGTGGGGCCCCTGGGGCCCCACAAAGTATTTCAGTGTCTGCCCAGCAGACACTGAAATACGCGACGGGTGCAACTGCACCCGTCGCACCTTCCCACTCCGCCGGCTCAATTCTGAGCCGGCATCCTAGTGGGAAGGTTGATTTGCCCTGGGCTGGCGGGCGGCCTTTTGGCGGCCGCCCGCCAGCCCAGGGCAAATCTCAGAATCACCGCCGCGGTCTTTCGACCGCGGAGCGGTGTTCTGACGGCGGAGCCTCCGCCGTCAGCCAAGGTTAGAATCAGCCCCATAGTGTACTACAGTGTGTTTACACTTTTTTACATATTTAATTATTTTTAAATAGTCTGCACAGTACCGCTATAATGCTTACAAATTACCATGCTTAACATTTTTTCTTTAAAAAATAAACATTTTAAAAAACATGGTATTTGCAAGTTACTAGCACAGTACTCTGTAAACTGTTTAAAACAAATACAGAAAAATATCAACATTTCCGTACCCAATAACACTTTAATAAAGTGGTAATAGTTAAGAAACATCAATAAAACGTACTTACGTGTATTTAAGGACCTAACCCAGAACAAGTGCTTAATGTGTGAATAAAAAGGTGCTGTGCTCAAAGCCCTTCTCTTAAACATGCGGCTACTGCAACTAAATGTGCAAGCACAGAATACTAAGGCAGTGTAATCCTGAAGCTTCTTCAATCCATTTAAAGTCACCACCTGCCCCTTCAGCTCACTCTTGCAGCTTTCTCCCATTGTGGCTCTTTTTTGTTTTTCTCGTCCTCCGTCTTTCCCGTGTGTGTCATTTGCTCGCAGTAAACGCTTGAGGCAGATATATAAGCGCCGGCCCTCAAAAATAAGTGCTGGTGCTCCGCACCGGAATCCACAAGCACAAATTAAGCACTGCCCTGAACACAGCTAATGAGTAGTAAAAAGAATATGGCTGCCTTTAAATTTTGTAAAGGCAGACATTAGCCAATCATATACTGCCTTGTCATCGGCATGTATTGTGAAGTTACCACAGTATTCTATGGCACAATGCATCACTAAGGGACAGACTTATCATTGTATTGCATTCCCCATGCGTCACGCATGGTGTTGCAAGGACAACGCAACATTTAAGCCAGATTCACCAAGCAACACAAGCCCTCCATGCACCACCCTGTGTTGCTTAGTAAATCTGGAGAAACGCAAGGCACTGCAAGTCGCTGCCTTGCGTTACTCTCAACACAATATTCTACATTCCTGCAAGATTTCAGGTACATTAATTGAGTCATTTTCGCACTTGGTCACTTTAAAATAGACTCTGTGACACAACACAGCCGCTCCACTCCATTATAGACATGAAACTCCACTATACAAAATACCACTCCACTTCTTTGTACAGCATGACACTCCATTCAAAGACAAGTCAGTCTACTCTACAACACACAACTTATTTAAAAGGAATCACAGCCGTAGTCTGCTGGCCACAGCAGGCCATCATCCCTGTGGAGGACTAGTCAGTCAGAATTTGTGACTTACCTTATTAATACCAATGGGGTAGTTCTGGATGCACCCACGAACTGCTATATTAATACATATGTTGTTTTTTTAACAATCTTTAATGGTCGAAAAATACTGGTTCCAAATTGTGCTGATCATTCTGCAGCCAGATGTTTGTACATCTGGCCCTTAGATAAAAAGTTTAAATGGGTTTTATAGGAATGCAAAAATTAAGTGATGCTAAGTAGGAACAGACAATGATCGCTGGAGAGAAGTGGGAACCACTCCAAAAGAGCAATAAACAGTTTTGATTGTAACAAAAACGAACTAAATGTAATTTAAAAAAAAAGTAGCCTGTATCAACACATTTTTCTATACACAGCATAGGTAAAAGCCTTCAGACTCTGTGGTCCTTTAACATAAACCTTTAGTGAAGTTCTCAAAACATCAACACTAGAGGACAAGGAAGGATATGTGCCCCTTAGAATAAGGGCCCATGTAGTAAAATAGGGGCAGGCTCAAAACTTGGCGGCATGCAAAGTATAAAGTTAGGATTATGGGAGGAGGGCAGAGAACTACGTGTCCAACAGCACCTACCACTGGAGGGAGGGTGTAGGTGTTCACTCAGAGCACCAGTCTATCTCATGAAAACAAAGCTGCCATTGATGATTTCAGAGCAGCGTGTGATCACAGGACTTCTCCGATGGGAGAGGCTGTTGATACTTCAAAGTGGTTGCCCATTTAGATTTTTGCACAGAGGTCCCAGTGCCTGGGGATCATTGTTGATAAGGAAACACTGTTTATAAAGGGATAAACTCCACCTTCATCACATAGGCAGAAGAAAGAGATACTGGAGTGATGTTGTGCACAACTCGCATTGACAAGAGTGAGGACAAAAAAGTTCAATTAAGAGCAACATGGCTGACCAGGAATTAGCCACTGATGGCCTTGGTGTGCCTGAGAGCATACAAACAGCGTAATCTACGTGGCAAGGTCATGCCACAGAGGGCTGAAAAATACTTTAACTGTTGCGCAGCATAGAGCTTCACTGCTTACTAGAACTAAATGGTTTCAAATATAGATCTAACTGTAAAAATTGTCAAGTGCATAGTTTATAGTTGAGAGGTGGAAAACTATGGGCATCATTATGAGTTTGGCATGCGGTTTAGGCCGTCTGCTGAACTGCCAACAAGGAGGTTGCTGCCATATTGGCTACCTCCACGCTGAGCCCATTAAGAGTTTCCCGCTAGGTAAGCAGGTGGAAATCTGGGTTTCCGCCCTCTGGACTAGCGGGAAACACCCTATAGCATTGTATCCGCAGCAGACAGTGAACATTGCGAGGGTGATGGCCAGGGGGATCCCTGCACTGCCCATGCCAAGTGCATGGCAGTGCAGGCCCCCCCCTGGAATCCCCTGCACCCATTCTCCACCAACGTTTTCATGACGGTGCTATCACCATGAAATCGCTGGCAGAGAACGAGGTCGCAAGCAGCGCTGCCCTGGCAGATTAGGCCCGCTGCTACTTCTGGCAACCCGACCAGGGCACGACCGCCGTGGTCATATTATGGCGCTTGGACCACTGCATTGGTGGTGGTCTGACTGCCACCGTCAGTCTGGAGGTCTAGTGACTGCCAGACTCGTAATGGGGGCCTATGTGTTAAAACGGGCACGCATGGTGCATTTGCAGTGCCATTAGTCCTACTGCCTGCCGCCTTAAAGCTGAGCATCACCAGCACCCTGCCCAATTAACCATTTCTTTTTTGGTACTTAAAAGTTTTTTTTTTTTTTTTACAATAAGTGGACAATAAATGTAACATTATTTTGTAAGCGCCGATAAATACATTTCAAGCTACCAGCAATCTAACAAGGAGGAGTAGCCTTCAGTACCTATACTTGGCCAGCATAACAACACCACTGGGGAAACCCAGGCAAAATGAAGAAGAAAAACTGTTAGGCTCTTAAACAGCAACAACATTTCAAGTACAATTAATATAATATGTTCTACTAACTCTCTTTATATAAATGTTTGCGACTACTGCTTATTTATATATGATTTTCTGGTATGTACAAAGCAGAGTTCATCTTCAACACAAAAAGCTAATGTCCTTTTCGTTTTTCTAAAGACTTGTGTTGGGATTGCCTCTCGCCTCCTGTCATTTGGGTGTATAACTTCCCTTCCTTTAGAGTCCTTGCATTGCAGTGTACAAGGGACTATTTTGCGAAAGTACATTAAATCATCACACATCAAATTATTTATCTTATATATGTATTGTACATATAAAACAATAATTTCTGTTTTGCCTCTTTCACTGCAGCATGCCTTTAAGATGTTTTAGTCAGAATGTATGTGGGTGATTCCCTGTTAGTCTTCCCCATTGTTATTCCTCGCTGTGCCTTTCTTGTTGACTTTTCTTTTATGCTAATTTTCCATTGCTTTCCCCTGTGAATTATTCGGTGTTTCCTCCATCTGTCTTGTATACATTTCTCTTCCTTGTACGTTTTCATATTAAAATTACCAAAAACAACAGGTCTGGCCTTAATGAGCTACCACATGTAAAAACAAGCAACACGAATGATGTCATGGATTAGCACGGTAAATCTAGGCCTATCAGCGTTGCCATAGGTCTTGGCTACAGACAACTATACCCATCTTGTGGCAGACCTATAGTTTCTGACACAGTACATATATTTGGAATGGGCTTTAGGTCAGTCTCTTGTTTAAGACTGGATGGCTTGGAATAGTCCAGTCCTGTGGCTCTGATGACGGTGTTCTGATCGGATGAAATGTATCCTTCCATTGCAGACCTGAGGGGACTCTTTCCCCCCGCCCATTCTCTTTTGACTGCCTCCTTCCACTGTTCCACAGTATTCTCTGCCCCAGGCCCCATCATACTACTAATGCCACTGCTCAAGTTAATTCTTTTTAATTACTGATCGTAAGCTTGCATGCTTCATGAGGTGTGTGTTTGCATGTGAATGACAAAAAGCATTGGCAATTCCAATTGCTCAACAATTTAGAACAGAGGCCAATTAGCTTTGCAATGCTTGTTTTTTCACAAACAAATTATTAGAGTCACATTTAACAATGAGTTACATCACTGACGAAGATCAAGTGGTGCATCATTCCAATGTGATTCAAAATGGCTAAACTGAGCCAATAGTAACTAATAACCAAGAACAGAAGAGGGTGAACATTATGTACTTCACAAACTTCTGTTGAAAAGGAGGCAGGATCTCAGGATGTCTTGCTGTCGTCTGTGTTGCTGTTTGAAAGGGACAGGACCATGTTCACCCACTGCTGAGCTATTGTAAGTCACTCAAAAGTGCACTACATTGTTGTCTTTTTCTGGGCAATGAATCACAGTGATTTTCCACCTGGTCCCTTGGGGAGACCGAGGGCCTTTCCATGACGGAGCAATGGCTCTTTGTTTCCAGTAGCAAAGCCAAGTTACTGAATTTCATCACTGCTTTGTACCTTTTAGGGCGTGTAAGTAGACCCAATGCATACCTTCCAATGTCGAGGAGATCTATGCTTCCTGTCATCTTGCCAAGCACCCCTGTTACTCCCTGCCAGAAATTCACTATCTCTGGGCAATACCACATCATATGTCTAAACCCCACTTTGGGTCATGACAACTTGGGCATACGCCCTATGTAACACGTTATATTGTGGATATTTAAGCTACATTTAAACTCTGGGTGGATAGTTTAGAGTAGTGGTTCCCGACCTGTGGTCCTGAGATCCCTGGGGGTCCGCAAAGCCTTCTCAGCGGGTCCGCGAATGCTTATAAAATTAAAAAATATTAACAGATTAGGTCCGCAGCTTTCAGTAATGACTCAGGCGGGGGTCCCCAGATCCCAGTAATGAGTTAGTGTGGGTCCCCGAGTTCCAGTAATGATAAAGTGGGGGTCCACAGAAGTCAAAAGGTTGGGAACCACTGATTTAGAGCCGTTTGTCTCTCCTTAACACTGAATACCCTTTTGATCTTGGTTTCCCACTTATCCTTAAGTGAATCTGAGGATTCTTCTGCATGCTCCAATAGAGCTTAGTAATGTCTTTCCATCACCCCACTTGTGGAAGATTTGTATCATCACATGAATTTGAAGCTCAGCTTGGCTGTGTTACCAATGTCCCTTAATAGCTTTTAGTATTGTCCCATGCATTAAGAACTTACCACAATGTAGCCCTTTTTTTCCTCCCATATCTGGAAATTCAACCGTTTTCCCTCCTAGAACTTACTCCAATTGAATGCCAACCTAATATTTCACAGAATGTACACAAGGTCTGTGCTATCAATGTCTGGCCTGCATCAAAGTCTTCCTGATACAACATGTCAGTGTAAACTTAAATTGTGTAGATGGCCCTGCCTATTTCGATATTCCACGCTCTGCCTTCCTCCTCCATGCTAGTGATTCAATAGGTAGGTCAAGGAGCAGGGCAACAGTGGACAACCCCTTCAAGTCCTGTGCAAACTTGGAATAATGCGGATTAAGTTAAAACCTGTTCTGATCTTAGTTGTTGGTCTAGCATAAAGTAATATAAGCCACTGTATAATTTGTCTCCCAATCCTGAAGTCCTTGTTCATATAATTCGAATATTAGATATCAAAGGCCTTTTCTAAATCAAGCAGAGTGTAGCCAATGGTGTGGAGCAGCCCAAGTATACCAAATAATCTCCTGATGTTCAAGGATGTGCAACGCCCAGGTATTAACTCGTTTCGCTGTATGTGTATTAATGCCGGTGGACCTGGGAGTAAATTCTTCACTAATAATGTACTGAGAATCTTATAAGCATTATTTAAAATAGACAAGTAGGTGTCTGTATGTTTCCCTGGTTTAGATAGTGACATCGTAATGCTCTTGTTCACTGTTCACTTATTGTAAGAAAGTGCCACTGTTGGCATGGTTACCCCCCCCCTTTTTTCCTGATATTGATGCCAACTTTGATTGAAAGTGTGGTGGGAACCTGCTAACCAGGCCCCAGCACCAGTGTTCTTTCCCCCAAATCTGTACCTTTGTGTTCACAATTGGCACACCTATGGCACACAGTTAAGTCCCTTGTAAAAGATACCCATGGTACCAAGGGCCCTGAGGCCAGGGAAGGTCCCCAAGGGCTGCAGCATGTATTATGCCACCCTGGGGGACCCCTCACCAAGAAGATGCACACTGCCTTTGCAGCTTGTGTGTGCTGGTAGGGAGAAAAAGGTAAAGTCGACATGGCACCCCTTCAGCGTGCAATGCCTACAAACAACTGCCTGTTGCATAGGTTAGACACCCCTTTAGCAGGCCTTACAGCCCTAAGGCAGGGTGTACTATACCACAGGTGAGGACATAGCTGCATGAGCAATATACCCCTACCGTGTCTAAGTCCATTCTTAGACATTCTAAGTGCAGTGTAGCCATATTGAGAATATGGTCTGGGAGTCTGTCATTACGAACTCCACAGCTCCATAAAGGCTTCATGAATAATGGGAAATTTGATATCAAGCTTCTCAGTACAATAAACCCACACTGATGCCAGTATGGGATTTATTGAAAAATGCACCCAGAGGGCATCTTAGAGATATATATGGGATATGTTAGCCAAACTGCTAGTGCAGGACTGACCGGTCTTTGCCACTATCAGACAAGTTTCTGACCACATGGGGTGAGAGCCTTTGTGCTCTCTGTGGCCAGAAACAAAGCCTGACCTGGGTGGAGGAGCTTCAAACCTACCTCCTGCAGGAACTGTAACACCTGGTGGTGAGCCTCAAAGGCTCAAGCCTCGGGTTACAGTGCCCCAGGGCACTCCAGCTAGTGGATTTGCCCACCCCGAACAAAGTCCCACTTTTGGAAGCAAGTCTGGCGGGAAAACAGGGATGAGTGACCACCCCAGCTAGGACCACCCTTAAGGTGTCCAGAGCTGGGGTGACTCCCTCCCTGCAGAATCCTCAATCTTGGCTTGGAGGACAGGGACCAATAGGGTTAGGTTTGTGTCCCCCCTCCCCAAAGGGAGTGGACACAAGAAGGGTGCAGCCACCCTCAGGGACAGTAGCCATTGGCTACTGCCCTCTGACCCCTGAAACGCCCCTAAATATAGGATTTAAGGGCCTCCCTAAACCCAACTCACCAGATTCCTGGTGACCGGACAAGAAAGAAGAAGGACTGCTAAGCCGACCCCCCCGGTAGAGAAGAAGGAAGATGGCAGCTGACTTGGCCCCAGCCCTACCGGCCTGTCCCCTGCTTCAAAGAACCTGCACGAGAACAGTGACGCTTCCATAGGGTCCAGCGACCTCTGCCAAGCTCCAGAGGACTGCCCTGCACCCAAAAGGACCAAGAACTCCCATGGTCAGCGGCCCTGTCCAAGAAGAAACAACAACCAAGGACTCCAACCTCACTCTGAATCCGTGAGTCCTGACCACTCTGCACCAGACGCCCACGGCCCGTGTCCAAGTGGTCCAACCAACTAGAGAGGACACCCAGGTGATTCTGAATAAGTGTCCACCCAGGGTTGTCCTCTCCACCACTCCACGACGATGCCTGCAGAGGGAATCCTGAGGACCTCCCTGACCACGAAAGCGTCGGACGAAGATATCTGATGCCTAAATACACACTGCACCTGCAGCCCCCAGGCCTTAGAGAACCCGATCTCCAGTGCAGCTACGGTCAGCAGGCAGCCTACCTCCCTATTCATCCTGTGGTTTGTCCCAGTCAACCCCCTGGACTTTGCGTGCAGCATCTGAGTGACCCCCCGGGGTCCCCTCCTAGAGAATCATTGGAAACCTGACGCCTTGTTTGCACCCTGCACCCGGCCGCCCAGTGCCGCTGAGGGTGTATGTTTGGTGCGTATGGGTGGCCCCCCAGTGGTCCTCTAAACACCACAGGTCTGCCCTCCAAAGTCACGGGTACTTACCTGCAGGCAAGGCCTGATTCAGAGTGCCCCCAGTCTCCATAGGAGCCCATGTTAATTTTGCCTGCACTTTGACCTCTGCACCCAGTGGGCCCCATGTTGCTGGTGGTGGGTGTTTGGGGTTAACTTGAACCCCATCCTGTGGACTTCCTTATCCCCGGAGACTGGAACTATACGTTGAGTACTTACCTGTAAATCATAGTAACTTTTCTTCCTCCCCAGGTTTTTGAATATTGCACGGTCAACTTTTAAAACAGATAATTGCCAATATTTCAAAAACTGTATAGCTTATCAATTTCAAACAAAGTACTATTGATATATGTGTGAAATTCGAATCTACTGAAGTACTTACCTTCAACTTGAACCTTGTGGTTCTAGAAATAAATTAAGAAAATATATTTTGTTATATAAAAACCATTGGTCTGGAGTTCAGTCATTGAGTGTGTGCTTCTTCGATTGTCTGTGTATGCACAACAAATGCCTCTGATAAGCCTAACCACACTATCACAAAAGAGAACATTAGTATTAACTACTTTAGCCTCTGTTAAGCCTCTGGGGAACCCCTGGACTCTGTGCACACTATATCTCATTTTGATATAGTATATATTGAGCCAGCGTCCTACAATTATCATTCATTGTTCATTTCCTGCAAATGCAGTATGGGATCCAACCTATCATTGGTGACCGTTATTGTAGAATCCATATGTCACGGATTTATCAGACTCACCAATGGCCTGCTAGCTTTGTCACCCTTTGTGTATGTATGTATTTGTCCATGTATGTTTTCTCTTCCAGCATTGCGCACTTTAACCGCCACATGAGTATGGGAGTTGGTAAACCAATGCCTGTTTCATAGCTACTGCAAAATCTCTGGATAACAACATTCCTGCAAAACATGATAAAACCATTTTTTTTTAAATCTTGCAAAACAGCTAAAAAAGAAGATTACTGAACTTTCTGATTCTGATCCAGCACAATTGTGTCAAAACCTATAGTCAATGTGCTGAAACCCTGCGGCAGAACCAAATGGTACAAACTTCAATACTAAGGCCCTCATTTCGAGGACGGAAAACCACCAGTTCGGTTTTTCACCCGCTGGCCCCATTATGAGTTTCCCGCTGGGCCAGCGGGACACTACCCACAACACTGACGCCAGCTTGTAACCGAGCTGGCGGAGATGTTGCGGTGCACCAGGCGCAGCAGTAAAAAGCGCAACAGGGCTGGCCATGGGGGACCCTGCACTGCCCACTCCAAGTGCATTCCAAGGCCATGGAGCCCCCAGCGCCCCGCCTCCGCCAGCCTTTGCATGCCAGTGGAAGCGCCATGCAAAAGCTGACGGACACGGGAGTCGTAATCCCTGGGCAGTGCTGCACTGGTGGATCAAGATTGCCAGCCCAGGCACGCCGTCGGATGGCAGCAACGTGGCGGTGCCGGCGGTCGGACCATGGCGCTTTCACCAATGTCATAATGTGGCAGTGGGACCGCTGCATCGGCGGAGGTCGGACCGCCACTGTGACCCTGGCAGTCTTCAGACTGCTAGGGTCATAATGAGGGCCCAAATGACAAATTACAGGACTAACATCTGTTAGGCTGCAACCGTTTGAACGTAGCCATTTTTCACTGGCATAAAGTCAGGCTAAACATCAGTTATTTTTTTAACAAAGTAAGTTTAGTAAGTTCCTAGTTCAGTAAGTAAGAACTATCAAAATGTCTTCTAGAATAAATGAAAATGTTGATGTTATCTTCACTCAAAATTTCCTCTGCAAACTTTTTTTAACCAATTCATGTTTAGCATTTGCACAATCATCTTAAATACAAACGGAGCTCACACTGAGTGCACATGAAAGTCGACTTTGAACTTACTCTGTTGAAGTTATAGTAGTGCAATAAATTTGCTGTTAACGTTAATTTTAATGTTTTTCGTGTGGCGTTTTCTCACCATTGAGAAAAAAAAAAAGAAACAAGTTAACAAACGGCAATATACCTGCTTATGAATTTAAAAATCTGAAACTGATACATTTACGAATACATAATTGTTCATACTTATGGCCACTGCTGGAAATCTGCTACTGTTGCAGTTTCCAGAGATTGCTCATGGAATTTTTGTGAATTCCAAACAAGTCAGAAATTCTCTTCAAATGTCACAGTATCCCTGGTCTGAAGTTTTAAAAATAAACCATGTGAATCTTTGTAATGTTCATATGATGTTGAATTTTCGCTTACCTGGAGAAAGTTGTTTAGTGTGTCTTTAGCAATATTATTTTCCATCGTAGGCGATTCATTTAAAAGAGAGCCAATGTTGAATTGATTAAGTTCAGGGAAGTCCTATAGAAGAAACACATACAACTATTTCAGAAATTTCGTATAAGAAAATAAGTTCTATGCACCAGCAAATATTCCTATTCTTGAAGCTACCATCTCTTGCACTGAGTCAGGTCATCTGACCTCACCACACTGGCTCAGCAAGCTGTGGCCTTCACCTTACCTCCTCCCTGGCTCTCTCTCACCCACTAAATGCCGCCCTGGGCCCCTCAATCTTTCCTTAGCACATGTGTGTCCAGCTGAGGCCTTCTCTTCGTTAGCTCCATCTCCTGGCAACCATGACGATCCAGCCCCTAACTAAACATGCTCATCTATTACAGAGCACATCTTCGGGGCTGCACGTGTAGCCCATTATTATGTATAAAGTAATGACTGTCATCAATAACTTGCTGCCTTGTTTGCGGTGCCTGTTTCAATGACGTCATGGTGGTGCCACATACTTGTGGATGGTCTCTATGAAAGTTTGTGTAAAATTGATCTCTATAACAATTGCTTAATTTGTAATAAATAAGTGCAGGGACTCAACGTTTTCTTGACAGCCTGCTGTAGGTGCTGTTGAGTGCCAAATACCAAGTCTACCTATTCTCGATTCCTCGTCATGCCTTTTTCTTCCACCACTGTACACGTCCTGTTCCTTCATCTCACACTTGGAGGTTCCTCTTCTACCCATGGTGTCTCCCGTTGTCACAGTTTTCCTTTTTCCACCTCCTTTTTCATTCTGCCTTGGCTGAATTTCTCTCTCTTACTCCGGATTGAAGTCTAGTGATGAAAAATATAGTCCTCGTCCTGAAAAATATATGCCGGTGAGCACCACCTACAGAACTTAAGCACTGTTTAGGACACTGAATAACACTGCTATGAACTGCACTGCTAATGGTGGACTCCGGAAGCGGACCTCCACCTTTGCACCCTTTTACCCCAGTAAATACAGAATGTATCAGACAAAGGGCCTGATTAGGACCTTGGAGTATGGGACACTACCTCACAAACGTGACGGACATCTCGCCCGCTGTTTTAAAAGTTCCATAGGATATAATGGAACGTGTAATATGGCGGATGGGATATCCGTCACGTTTATGACAGAGTATCCCATCCGCCAAGGTCGCAATCAGGCCCAAAATCAGGCTGAGCCCGAAATGGATTGTTGCTATCTTGTGCTGGTACTAATCTATTGGCAGTATAACATTAGCTTATTTTTCTAAAGAATTAATAACATAATAGGAACACAAGATGAGGAAAGTAGTGGTCTCATGCTCCCATTGTTACTTACAAGACCCCCCCCCACAGTCACCCTAGCACGGTATCAATGATGTCAGCATTTCTCCAGGCGGGTTGGTCAAATTTTGAGAATGAAATGTGGTTCATAATTTTAAGGAAGAGCAGATGAAATCCGCAGTGGCCCTCAACACTGTCCTTTGGTACACTATAACCTCTGTTAAATTTATTGTGAGGGCTCAAAGGATGCTTTGTCTAGGCATGATGTGATTTTTATAGCGATGAGAATCAGTGTACCAATTTGATGTGCCATGTCTAGGGCCACTGGAATTATGTCATTCTGCAGCCGTGTTGTTTTCCATATTGGTATGAATTTGCAGCACTTACCCACATCGAGTAACATTTGCTGCATAGTTTGCAGATTTTACAAAATAATGTGTTTCTAGCTCCAGTGGCTCAAATGTTACTAAAAAATACACTAGCATGGTCTTCCATGACGGGGAATGCCCTTCATAAGGTTCACTGGCTACACGCAATCAGGGGCGTCTCCTCCATTAGAGTGAAGGAGCGTTGCCCCTCCGCCAGCAGCGGCAAACCTTTTCCCCAAAAACTATAATAAACTATATTTATTATAGTATTTGGAGAAAACGGGCAGGGCCACGGCGGTGACGAGCAATGAGGGGGAGTGTTCAGCACTCCCCCCTCACTGCGCATGCATGTTTGGCCAGTCGTCTCAGACCAGCCAAACACACGTACGCAGAAGGGTCTCTCCAGCCCCCTGGCGGGGTGCTTCCAGCCAATCCTGACGCTGCTCAGAGCAGCATCAGGATTGGTCGCAGGGCAGGCTGGGAGCCTGTGCTGGAGGAGACGGAAGAGCAGAGGAACGGAGCGTCGCGAGAGCGGAGGTAAGTGGTTTTTAAATCTTTTTTTTAATGTTCTGTGTTGTCGTCCCCTCCATCCCCCCTCGCGCACGCCGCACGCCCCCTCGGCGACCCGCGAGCCGGGCTGATTTCAACTGCTCATTGCTGTAGTTAGGTGTTAAACTGACACTAATGAGGTGAAAGCTTTGTCTAGACAGTGGTAACGTAAATATGACAAAGAAGTGAGGCCATATTATTACAAACTGTGCCACATTAGGCCACATAAATTGCCTTTTCTTGACACATTTAGTCAGCCCTGCTACATAATTTGATTTTCCTCTGCTGCACAATTTTGTTAACATCTGCGGATTATGCAACAGATGATGGATTGTGTTAAAAGTGGCAGATCCATAATTATGTGAAAAACACAGCCTCAGAATGGCATAGTTCAAGTGGCCTTGAGAATAATTCCAGTGGCCTTGGCTATGACTCTTGCAGTCAAAAGACTGAATCCTTACATTTGTATAAAATATTCACCATGTCAGAGCTACTACTGTTTTTCAAAAATTAAAGTGAATGACTCTCTTTACAGCCCGGTTAATTGTGATATATGAGGCAACTCCTGTTACTGTAGAGATCACATTTAGGAGTTCAGCAGGCAATAACACTTTTGCAGTATCCACCTACGATAAATTTCAGCTTGTCAAACCTGCTGAAATTTATCAGTGAAAAATACCCAATAATTATTAGGACTTTCAGCTTTTGATCACAATCTGCATGTTATTCCCCTTTTTTTGAAGGGGGGGGGGGGCAATCTCCTAATTGGGAGTTAATTATTGGATCTGATAAATTCCGACCCAGCGGAGTCAGATGTTGTCAGGTTCAACAAATATCGGCCCAAACACACAGTCACTTGTATTTAGGTCCATTATGTTAATTTGTTATCTAAGGGGTTATGGTGATTCTTCTCACAGTCTGCAACAATGACCATAAATGACCTTCTGAACTTTTCTGACCGAGTATACCACCAGCCTCATGAGTACTTCTACCTCTAATTTGCTACATGGTTTTGCTAGATCAGGTCCAGCAAAGTTGGGAGCTCAGGAGGGTGCAGAAGGGGGACACAGGTCTGTAGAGTATGTACTCAGACATGTACGTGAGTTAAGAGGGAAATGTAATGAGTTCTCACTGAACTCTTTCAAGCAATATTTTTCTAAACTCTTTCCCTCTTTGGACTCTTGCTACACTGGATTTATTGAATTCCTAAAGAACTTGTCAACTTACTGTACCTTGGAATATTGAACCTTTGCTTCTATGAACTACTGACTCTTTTTGCTACATGCATTGTGTGTGGCCACCTGGCTCTGCTCTTGGTGCTAAAGCAACAAGGTGATGGCCATCGCTTGTGGCTGTATCTCAAACTATCATTTTTCACCCACCATGACTCAGTTTGAACCCAGCCATATGCAAATCAATCTTGACCATGTTCCTCATGGCACCAGTCCAGTCCGAACTGCCAAAACCCGATCCTCCCTGAACCGTTACTTCAAGATAAGTATTTTTTGTTCAATGTATTTTTTGGAATCTATTTTTTAAACAAACTCTTCATGACAATATTTTCACTGGCTATCTTGCTCATCACAAGAGTAAGGTAGTTCTCACCAGCAAATAGACTACAGTAATATAGTGATAAAGGCCTACAGTAATATATTAATCAAGGTGCACAGAATCACCATGAGTACCAAATTGGGAAAAGCTACTAATCTATAACAGGAGTGTCCAGTTCAGCATCCCAAGGTCTCAAGAGTATTATCAAAGTACTTAACCAGATGATTTCAGTGCAAGTAAGGTAATAGGCCTGTAGTTTTACAGGTCTGCTCAACCAATATCGGCCTTTTCAACAGGGGTTATGACACCTTTATTGCAGAAATCCAGCAGTGTCAGTGCAAAAAGAAGAATTCATCAAATCACATAGAAGAGGTGTAAGAGGCAGAGAGTACAGAATGGTTTGCAGTCAAAAGTTAAAGTTTTTTGGGGGAGCCGGACATAAGTCTTTAGAAGTAGCACACCTTTAACTACATCTTGACACATTTGAGGGAGCTTAACGATATTGGTGACATATGAGTCGGAGTGGATAGACATGGTCGATGAGTCAGTGGGACTATACAATTGGATTTGATCATAGATGTAACTGATTTTATTTGAGAAAAAAAAAAGAAGGCCAAGTCTTCTCAAAGCGTTAACATTAGAGTGAATACTGACCCCGAGCATTCAAGAGGCATGAAGGATTGGCCAATCTTCAAATGTCTGTGGAACAGATTCTCAGAAGAAGTGGAAGGAAAGGGATTCTGCTTTTACGACACGCAGGCATAATTTTTTATTTTAGATCTAAGCTGAGAAGAGCAAATGTGACTCTGGGGAATGAATGTCCACTAATAGTATGAGCTTATCATTTAATTGGTATAAGGGATCCATAGTCTCATCACTGTGTCTATATGGATTAAAATTGGCAACATCTGCTGCACTGGTGTTAAATAGCCTCCTATGTCTATCCTTAAGGACCAATACCATCTTGGTTGTTGTAATCTCTGGGTACTTCCCCCTTGGAAATTAATGAGATGGTGATCAGATGTATCCGATACAAATGTTTCCTAGACATAATAGACTCTCCTCCACCCACATGTCCTTACTGTGGGACACTAAAAGCTGGTGTGATAGCAATATGAGTTATTTAGTATGTGAGGTAACAAGCAGTGCATTGTGGGGGCGTAAGTTATGGTTAGCTCAGGTAACAACAATTTCACTGTGAGCCTAATTATAACATCCCTGTAACCCTTGTTTTTTCTGTGAATTTCAATGGTTTTTTTATTCTATAATGTGTCTGTAGCCTTTGTTTTTTTTAAAGTGAATATCTAAGGTTTTTTAAATTTAATTTCATAACTGTATACACTAATCTTTGACAGTGAGTGTGTGTGAGTGCATAAGTGTCTCTGTAGTTTATGAGCGGGTGTGAGAGTATCTGAGTGGGTCTTTCAGTACGTGTGTGAGTCTCTGAGTGGGTCTGCGAATGGGTGGGTGAATCTGTGAGTGGGTGTGTCAGTACCTGTGTGAGTGACTTGGCCACAAAGGAACCTCGCCTGCCCTTTTATCCAACAAGATTCTACAGTTCTGGGCAAAATATTTACCTCAGTGGAGTTCTTTTTGCCTTCTTGGGTAAATGTCCAGTATGTATTCTACACTACAGCTTCGTAATGGAGCACAAGGAAATGTCACTAGTGACCTTGAGTGTGTTTTGGTAATAAGTTCCTGGTACGTTTTTATCCAGAAATATGTGACAACATGAATCCTCCTACAGAAAGACCAATGAGACTTCAAATACATAAATATCCACCAAGCCAGGGTCCTTCCTGTTATCTATATGATGCAAGTGCTTCTTAGTTTTGTGGAGATGGATTTAAGAAGGTGCCACCAAAATTGGAGGGAAATGCACTGGGGGGCCCTTTGGTGAGCTGTCCATCACCCTGGCAAATGGAGAAAACGTTTGCATACTAATAAAGATGGACAGGGCGGGGCCAAGTGGGCAGAGCTTCCAGGTGATTTGCACATTTGCATACTCGTAGCAATTTAAAGTGTGAACCATGGACTCTGCTCTCACCAGGACAGGATAAGAAAGATTCCACTTGTCAAAGTCACATACAGACTGCACTCCAATAGATCAACAATGCATTCACCTCCATGAAGGATTTCAGATCAGTTTTCAATATGGAATAGCCAAGAAAACACACTTGCTTTGCCTTCACCAAACCAGGAATTAGAATTATTTGTCCTTTACAGAAGTGGAGCTTAAGCTGCAGCAACTGCTTTGTTTATATTTCTAAGTGCTTCCTGGTGAGGTTTTATTTCTGTGAAATGAGCATCAGGGCCAAAATGGCCCTGGGGACCCCATCCCCTGAGGCCTGGTCAAAAACAAATGGAGGAAGGGGACCTTGCGGCCCCCTCCCCGGGCGTATTTCGTCATCGGGGACCCCATCCCCCAGGGCCCAGCCATGTCACCTGGGTGCCCTGGGCACCCAGTGTGCACATGGGAACTGTGGGGGGGGGGAGCCTAAAGGCCCCTGCGGTCCCAGCTGCTCCTTTTCTCCTGCGGGAGCCGGCATTGCTATTGCACAAAAGGAGCTGCTAAACATGCAGCTCCCTGTGTGCAAGAGCAATCGTTTTTGTTCTGACTTGGCGGGAGCAGGCAAAGTGGCGGTAACCATGCTAAAAAGAGGGTACTTTCCTACAGTTACCTAAAGACGCGAGTCATAGTTACTTCAAAGAACTCTAACTTCTGAAATTCAATGGTTTTGTACGAGTAAATTCAGAACCCAACTATAACGTCCCTGTAACCTTTGGTTTTTCTCAGTGAATTTCTATGGTTTTTTTAACGTAAAGTAATTTTAATTACTATACATTATTCCAACCCCCCACCACAGGCCTTGCAGCCAAGCCCTTATAACTATCTACCCGTGCCGCGCATGGCCTTTGGCCTTGCACAGTCTAGGTTGACCACAGGGCCCATCTCTGTCAGTGGATGTGTGAGTGATTGCGTGAGTGTCTGAGTGGGTCTAAAAGTGGGTGTGTGAGTCTATGAGTGGGTCTGAGTGGGTGCATGAGTGTCTGTGTGGATGTGTGGGTGGAGGCCTGAGCCTCTTAGTGCATGTATGAGCGAATCAATTACTGTATGAATCAGTCTGTGGTTTTTCTTTCAAATTTTTCCTTAATTGTGAATATTTTGCAATAAATTGCAGATATTCATGATTTTTTGTGAACAGCATGCACCGGACTGAAAATTATATTAGACCTATAATTTTCCCCTAAAACACCCCTATATCACACCCCTGGGGTCAGGGTACCTTTACCCTGACCCCTTATGCCACTTTCATTTTGGATTTTCACTCTGGCTGTATACATGTTGACAGGTCCTATGAGATCTAACATGGGAAATGCAACGTTTTTTTAGCCCCTTTTTCTCTTCCCCCACTTGGGCGGATCACCGCAAAACTTCCAGTGCGCAATAAGAATCACTGGGCCAATTTTTGCGAAAATTTTATGAAGATTCGTCAAATGGTGCCGAAGATATAGGCAAGTCAAAAAACGCTTTTTCTATGGAAACATGATCCTCACTATAACTACCTAAGGGCGACTGCCAGTAGGTAATATATTTTCACTTTAAAAAAAAACAAAAAAACAAAAAAAACAAAGGTTGCAAGGACGTTATATTTATGTTTTTAATTCACTCACAAAAAACAAGAGAAATTCAGCAGTTATAGTTACTATAACTTACGCCCCTGCCATGCACAGTTTTTTCTTCAATAATTTGACTGCTAATGTTTCATTTATATTTTTATTGAGGTTATAAAAGTTGTCATGAGTGCTGTAATATCTGGGATAATTAGCAGTGCATTGATGATGATTGTTCTTGTTGTCTATTTCTCAAGAATTCTGTGATAACACAAATCCTCCTATAGAAAGGCCAAAGAGTGCAATGACGTAAATCTTCACAAAACCAGGGTCCTTTCTATTATCTATATGATGCAAGTGCTTTTTAGGGTCGAGCCTGCGTTGCATGCGCTCGCACATGCGTATCGCAGCGAGACGCTTTTGTATTTAGAAAAGGGCTCGGCGCCCTGTCAACTTCACGTCAGTGTCTTTTATTGGTTCGTGGGCTTGCCTAATAAAATCCGCTGGCTTTCATTAGTCGAAGGCACGCATACGTCATGCCTTTTCCGGTGGCTAGCCCTCCTCGAGCGCCGCACGACCAAGTACAGAAAATATGCAAGGCTCACTGTTTTCCATCAGGCTCATGGACTTCTTTTTCTCTAATTTACGAGCGCGATCTCGCTTGGCAGAAGTCGAGCGCTTTACATAGTTAATTTAACTTTTTCGGGTTATGTACATAAATGCACTTTTGCCCGATAGGTGAAAAGTCGGGTTAGGAGTTTACAACGCGATCAGCTCTAACATGAGCAAACGAGAGACCCGTTGCATTGTAAATGCTTGTTTGTTTTGTGGCAATGTCCTCATATTCCTCTGCATCAAAAACATACGAACAGAATCGGTGGGAAACACACTGGGAGGCCCTTTGGGAAGCTGTACATCATCCTGGCAAAATTGGGAAAGTCATATGCATACTACTAAGGTAGACGGTGCGGGGCCAAGTGGGCGCAGCTTCCAGGTGATTTGCACAATTGCATACTCTTAGCAATTTAAAGGGAGAACTATGTTATGTAAAGGAAGGGGGCCATGCAACCCCCCTCCCTGGGCCATTTTCGGCCCCGGTATCTCATCCACCCGGGGCCCAGCCGTGTCACCTGGGCGCCCCCCAGGACACCCAGTCACCACCATTGGGAAGAGCGGGGAAAGCCTGAATGTCCCTGCAGTCCCAGCTGACTCTTAGCCTCCTGCAGGAGCGGGCATTGCTGTCACAGATAGGGAGCCGCTAAACATGCAGCTCCCTGTCTGTAATAGCAATCCTTTTGTCGGTTTCCCTGCCTGCATTTCTGTGGGCAGGGAAAGAGATGAAACCTCTGCTACCAGAAAGTGATAACTGTTTGACAGCTCTTCCTTCCTGGGAGCGGAGTTGTGTTTGTTCTGACTTCGAGGGAGCCATCAAAGCTCCTGCCAAGTCAGAGCAAAAATATATGTCCCGGTGGTGAGCACACTGAGACATAGCAGGAGCTGGCCAGTTGGGGGTGGGAGGGAAGGGGTGGTGGTCCCCAGGGCCACTATTGTCTCCATGAGGGGGGCAGTGCAGTCCCTCTCAAATGTTTAAACAGCTCCGGGGAAGTGGTGGTCCGCGATGGACCCTCTTTCTTCTTTCATTACAGGCCCCTTATTTTGTTGCCACAGAGAGGTGGCAGACCCAGGGACTGCGGAGGGGGAGTGACAGGAGGCCCCAACACATATAATCAAAACAGCCCCCGGGAGGTGGCGGTCTCCAGGGCATAAATAAGCCCAGAGGGGGGCGCACCTGTGTACCCCCATCCTTTATTTTATATATGCCCCTGGAACCTGGCCCAACCGGGGCCTTTACTAAACCTATCAGGAGACAGTGCTTTTTATTTTGCTGCAAATTTGCAACGTTGTCATGAATTTGCAGTAATCATCTTTTTTTTAAAGTGCTTTTTGCCCCGGCGGGGTACCTGTAGGACCCCAACACCAGAGATAAGTGGTCAGGGTGTCCCTACCCTGGTCCTTTTTCTTTTTACATTTTTTTAGTGACTAGGCTGAAGCAGAGTCCCAAGATGGCTGCTAACACTTCCTGGTTTGAGCTCATTATTATTTGCGAAGTCATCAGGGAGGAACCGCAGCCCTAGATATACATATTTGGATTTCCTTACATTTCTCAACAACTGCTGAATGGATTTAAACCAAATGAAAAATATCACAATCTGTGGAACAAAATCTAGCTTTCTGCCAAATTATGTGAAATTCCGTCCAGTGGTTCGGGCTGCAGTCATGTTCAAAACTCCTAGGGGAATTGACATGGGAAACACACCTTTTTTGACCTTCCTCTTACTCAACCCCCGCTTGACGGATCACCCCAAAACATTTCATGCGCAACAAGAATCATTAACTTACTTTTTTTTGGAAAAGTTTGTGAAGGTTCCTCAAATGGCGCAAAAGATATAGGGAAGTCAAAAAATGCTTTTTCCATGGAAACATGACCCTGACTATAACTACCTACTGATCGACTGCCATTAGGTTTTATACTTATTATCTATATAGCAACATATCTACAGATTTGCAAGTAAAGGTGTAAAGAAAAAATATATGGAGTACATTTTCCTATGATATCTTTGGAGATGTAATACCTTTACCTCACTCAGTATATTCTGGATCCATAGAAATGTCAGTATATTTCTTTCAATGTCCCAGTGTTTTACTGCAGGACACTTTTGATCTTCTATGTGAATTGAACACGTAAGCATCTGATCGTCTAAAACCTGGGGATGAGAAAAGTGTGTTTAAGAAATCTGCATCACTTTTTAAAGGTAAAAATAACTTCATCAATTAACGATATTATCATTTTAAATTAAGAGTAAGCACCGGCCTTAGTTCTGGTTCCTAAGGTAATGTTATTGCATCTTATTAGGGCCACATTTGATGATAACCATTATCACCACAGGGATAAATTAGGCCAGCGTTTTCTTTTCTTTTTTTTTTTTTTATATCGAGGAGGACAGAGGAAGAATAAATAAAACAAAAAACAACGGATAGTAATGTGACGTAAGTAATTAAAGTCTTTCAAAATCTATGCCCTACTCCGTCGCATCGAGGAAAGCACTAACTTACCAACTGAACTTTTCAAAATAGTCAAAGAGTTCTCCTGCCCAGCAGCCACTGAAAAAAACCCAATCCAACCCTTCCAAACCATTTGTGACACACTAATCAACTACTTCCATGACAAAATCACAGCCATTTACAGCAACCTTCACCCCCAACCCACCAGCATCGACCACCTTCTGGCCCCTTCAGGTGACTCCCCCAGCCACCTGATCACCAACTGGAAGCCTCTATCCATCCAGGAAACAGCAGCTGTCATGAGATCGACCCACTCTGGTTCACTTAACGACCCATGCCCCTACTACATCTTCAACCTGAGCCAGAGGGAAATCAGCAGCATCCTAGCTCCTATCCTCAACACCTCTATCCGAACTGCCACCATCCCTGAAGCATGGAAGCAAGCAGAGATCAAGTCGTTCTTGAAGAAACCATCCACCAACCTCGGCGAACTCAAATATTACCACCTTATATCACTGCTCTCCTTCCCAGTTAAGGTTCTGGAAAGAGCCATCAACCAACAGCTCTCCGAACACACAATCTACTGGGCACCTCCCAATGTAGTTTCCGTACCAACCACAGCACGAGACTGTCCTGAACGCTGCAACGGATGACATCAGGTCCCTCCTCGACCGCAGAGATAGGGCTGCCCTGATCCTCCTCGACCTCTCCGCCGCATTCAACACCGTCTCCCACTACACCCTCACCTCCAGACTCCACCACGTCGGGATCTGAAGTGACGCCCTTAAATGGATTCCTGCCTTTCTCACAGGACGCACCCAGAGAGTCTGCCTCCCACCTTTTACCTCGGAACCAAAGAGCACCATATGCGGTGTCCTCCAGGGGACCTCACTTAGCCCCACCCTTTTCAACACCTACATGATGTCGTTGGGTGAGATTGTAGGTTCTCATGGTCTCAACATCACCTCTTACGCCGATGACACTCAACTCATGCGCTCCTTCTCTGAAGCCCACGCTACCACTAGAGCCAACTTCAGCAACACCATGACCCAAATTGCCGAATGGATGAGGTCCAACCAGTGCTTAATTTGTGCTGGTTGTTTCCGGTGCTGAGCACCAGCACTTATTTTTGAGGGCCGGGGCTGCTTCTTCGGCCTCAAGCATTTGCTGCAACCAAAAGACACATATGGGAAAGACGGAGGAAGGGAAAAACGAAAAAGCGTCACAAAGGGAGGAAGTAGAAAGCTGAAAGAGTGAGCTGAAGGGGCAGGGAGTGGCTTTATATGGACTGAAGAGGCCTGAGATGGCTTCAGGATTACACAGCCTCAGTGTTTCGTGTTTGAACATTCAATTGCAGCAGCCGCGTGTTTAAGAGGAGGGCTTTGGGCACCGGCACCTTTTTATTTACAAATTAAGTACTGGGTCCAACTGCTTGAAACTGAACACGGATAAGACTGAGTTGATCATTTTCAAAAACAACACCTTCCCGTGGGACGAACTCTGGTGGCCCTCTATGCCCGGACAACCCCAGATCCCAACTGACCACGCCCGCAACCGCAGCATCATCATCGACAGCAAACTCTACTTTAAGTGACAGCTAAACGCAGTGGCTTCCTCCTGCTTCCACGGCCTCCGCATGCTATGGAAGATTTTCAGATGGATTTTCATTGAATCCAGAAAAAACGTAACCCGAGCAATCATCGCCAACAGACTGGACTACTGAAATGCCCTTTATGTCAGACTCCCCACCCAGCTCCTCCACCGCCTCCAAACCATCCAGAATCCAGCAGCGATTCTTGTCCTGGACCTTCCCTGGCAGACCTGCATCACTCCCACCTCACAGGTCTCCACTGGCTGCCCGTTCACAAAAGGTGCCAATTCCTGGTTATCACCCTCGTGTACAAAGCCCTCCACAACATCCGACACAATTTCATCAACCACAGGCTCTCCTTTCACCAGCCCACCAGGTAGCTCCGTTCTGCCACCCGCGCCTTCACTCAGGTCCCAAGAGTACACTGCAGTCGCTGTGGTGTATGATCCTTCTCCTACCTCGCAGCCAAGATCTGAAATGACCGCCCCCCACACACACACACACACACACACCTGTATACCACTCACACCCTCCTCAACTTGAGGACAGAACTAAAGACAGGGCTGCTTGATGAGAGGCTACCAGTTTGCAGCGACAACCCTCATAGCCTGGATACCCCCTTGGGTGAGATGCTGCGCTTTGCAAACACCTAATGATTGATTGGCTCAGTTCAGGAAGGACCTCAAGGCCTGGCTCTTTCACTGACCCGCATCCCCCTTGAGTGCCTTGAGACCCCCCCATGATAAGTCACGCTCTACAAATATTTGATTGATTGATTGGTGTGAAATAATGTCTTCCAATCTCATAAACTGGCAGAGCTAGGCCTTTTTACTATTAACCCATCAAAAGGCAATCAGCCATATGACAGGTGTTCTGCGTGTATTTCAAGCATATCTAAGGATACTTGATTGCCCCATCCTTTGGTGAAAACTGCACTTACATGATTCATATGTATGAGGCAGGCATAGAATAGTAAGGCAGAATGCCTGGCATTTTGCTTAAGGGTGGGCAGAGCGCAATTCCTAGGATTCTGTGCATTTCCTCTTCGTGTTAAATATTTGCCCAACTTCCTGTATGCAGCACAATATGATCCTGAATCATATTTCAGAGCTTCCACCCATGTTCAGTGTACTGCAGCTCTCTAGGTAGGTCTGCCCTCTGCAAATACCCATATATACATTAATGCAATATGTAATAAGGAAATGCATTTCTATGGATCACATTGTGCAAAGATGCCATAGGGCACCAGAGTTTTTCTATTCTTGAATGCTTGAGGTTATGACCCTGTTTTAGGAATGACATCCCCAACCTCTCTCAGCCTCATGCCATTGAAGAGAATATAGACTATTGGCCCATTCCTGCCTCCTGAGGAAATCTTTTTGAGATCATGACATAAGCCTTACTGTACCGGTTAACACTGCAGAATGCTGTAAGGAGCGTCCTGAGCCCAGGACTGAAACTCCCCTTGAATTATTACAGATGCCACTCACTGCACTTTCTCACAAAGAGTTGGCTATTCAACATACTGGCATTAATATTAGTGCCTATGCCTTCTGTTGATTTGGAGCAAAAGGGAATAACTGACGGTGCGGCCTATATTCAACAACTGTTGCTCACATTTCCAAATTGCATCTTTGTATTTATTATGAACAACTGTCTTCTGTTTATAAATCAGTTTACTTCAGCATATTCACACATATTCCACTGGGGCATAAACAGTACTAAGCGAGAGTTTAATGTTTAAATGTATTTTGGAAATTCCGAGAGGGTACAAATCTCTGCCTTCAAATATCACTGTTTTCAAATTGTGTTTCACAGGTGGGTGTCTATCTGGCAGTGTTGACAATGAGATACAGTATGACTTTCTCCACAATAACAGGTGTGTAGCAAAAAGGAGGAAATCTGCCTTTTCTACCTGGTCACCTCTGATTTTTGTATTTTTATGCACCACAATTTTGCTTTTCTGTGTACTGCGACATTGCTATTCAGTTCAGGAGTTTTTGTGCTCGGACCATAAAATGGTGTTGGCAAACCTGGTTCCAACCATTTCACCTGTACAGCTTTCCTGTAAGGCTATAGTAAATGTTGCGAAAAATGCACTAATTACATCAGAGTTATATTTTATGTATAGAGTACAGTGTGTATTTACACCACACACACATACAAATTTATGGCTGCAGAAAGCACCACTGGGCTCTGCCTGGGCTTCAGTTTGAAGGTACTGCAGTAACTCATTGCAGGGAAACGTGTGTTGTGCCCGTAAGAAATCCTATTTTATATATTATTAGGCCACCCTAAACTCTACCAAAGTAAGCTTGCAGGTCATGGTTCCCAATATACATAACAATGGCACAATATATATTTGAGATGAGTGCCCTCATAGTGTCTGATGGCCTAAAAGCCATTTCTACTGTGGTGATTTAGGGTAGATATTTCATAGACATGGTATTTCCCACTTACTTTTAAAGATCTAAATTATCTAATTTGATGTCAAAACTGTTTTTTTAATAACATTAGTGAAAAAGTAACTTTATGAAAGTGTACTTTATAAAACTGTAAAATAACTGCATTAGAGCTACTTATCCCCCCCTCCCCCGAGGCCAATACAAATTTCTGGCTGGAGTTAATACCTCTGCCTACCAGAGAACCATAATCTGGCATCTGGACCCAGGGAGAGAGAGGTGTTTTCAATAACTGGTCTCTTGGCAGTGATTAGCCATCTGAGATGGGCATGAGAAAGCTGGAAAAAAAGGACAGCCTTAACACTTCTTTTGACTTGCTGATCTCAAATGGGGCTGAAAAGATCAGCTTCCAGCTGACCACCCAACTCCAGCTAAAGGGAGGACCAGCTAATCCAAAGAAGTTAGTGCCTTCCTGGAACTCTTCCAGAGGGAAAGAGGGTTCAAACATCTTGAATGTAGGGCTGCCAGACCTAGGAAGACTACACCTGAAGAAGGCTGTGCTAGAAGAAAGAGGAATCTTGAAAGAGGATTCTTGACCCCCGACTCCTGCTGGAAGAACAGGACTCAAGGACCTATGACCCCTGCTGGCACCCAGGAGCTGGAACTGCCATTGAAGAGACAGGTGGCTGACCTGTTTGCCTGCTCCAGGAACACAAAGCAGGTACACAAAAAGAACCCAGCTGATCACAGAGGACTGGACCCTGCAGGAGCCCTTGCTGGGTAAAACTGGTGCCTACAATCCTTCCCTGAGGAACTGGGTGCAGTCAGAGTTACTGGTAAGAAATTTCCTAGGAGTTGGAGAAAAGTGGGGCTTAGTTATTTTTTCCACCCGCGGAGGATCAGGAAGAGGTGCTGAGGCTTGCCCAGGGAAGTTGTACCCAAGATGGAGAAGAAATCCAGGTATTTTGCACTCACCATTTTTGTCTGCGCTGGTTACTCTTCAGTAACTTGTTATTTCTAATGTCAAGGAAGCCTCACTGGCCTCAGCCATGGACCTTCCCCTGGAAGCGTTTTGACTGCTGTTGCAGGGACTAAGTCCACAGATAAAATAGTTGACTGGGATGGCCCACTTTATAGATCAAACCTCTATTCCACTGCAGTCAGTTTGAAATGGCAACACCTTTTGATCAACTGTGAACTGCTATTAAATGGTGCATTACTTTTTCTAGGTGCTTTTGGTCTCAAAACTTGGAAAAATCATCTCTGGGTTCCCTTAACCACATTAAAGACACCATTGCTGTGGCTTTATTATGGTTGGTACTGCTTGAAACTAAAACACACTTCTTTGGAGATTGCTTGCTGCATGTGCCAATCCTAAAAAGGGTCGAGCTGAGCTCTCGAACAACTGTTTTTTGGCCAAACCAGACTATTTATTAAGTTGGTACTCATCCCTCCTAAATTAATAGTACAATTACTGACAAGATGGGAGCCATCCTCTTTTCAACAAAGGTGTGAACAATTCCTTCATTCTCTGCCTCACATACCCTACTCTTCTCCAAGAAGCGCTTTGTTGTATAGTGGCAAATGGCATGAAAATGTGCTGGACAGGGCATACCCTCAGCTCATACAGTGGAGACCTGTGCATCACAGCACTATATTCAGGGCAAAGGTCTATATAAAAATGAGGCCTTGACTGCACAAAAGAATGATCTGCAGTATCTTAACTTAAGGATAACCTGGTTTGATCCCCTGCAATCTACCAATAAAATTACCAGACACCGAATCGAATTGGCTACCAGCCCTTCTGACCTGCCACTATCCAACACATATTAACCATCCTAGTGTGAAATATACCACATAAATAACGAAATATATTAAAATATAAATATTGTTCACCTGTAGATTGGAGATTGTTGCAGTCCAGCTGCCATGGTTCCATTCGTCGCACAGCATTTTTATCACTGAAGACCACAGATCAGAGCCAGGCATGTGGTTATTGATATTGCTACTTTCCTTAAAAAATAAATTAAGTTAAACACATTTTAGTATCTGACCTGTGTATTTTTTAACAGAAACAGACATCATGGAATAGAAAACTAGCATGGCTGACTGAATTAAAGCACCCCCATTCCCAAGTACAGTTCAGCACCGCAAACTAAGTTGACTAAGGGCCATATGTACGAACACATTTCCCCATAGACACAGAATGGGTAAAACGGTTTGATACATCTGGCCCTAAATGTTTTGCTGAAGAAGAGGGGGCACATTTCATCAGTGAAATAAATATGTCTGTTCAACTTGTTCTCCCAAATGTATGAACATTGTGACGTGCCTGTTTTAACTTCTTTTGTTTGATCACACACTGGCTTGCAAACTCTTAATCTCTTTATATTAGAGTGTGTGAAGTTTTAGACATGCACAGAAGTGTTATTGTCATATCTGCCTCCTATATAAGCGGACATGTTTTTGTTGTTTATATTCTGGTCACTGCCATGTTAACATAGATGCTTACAGCAGATGCTATAATATCAATATATGAATTGACCCGACACATTTATTCCCATACTTATTTTATCTTATTGGGAATTTAGTGTTGCCAAACGTATAAACATGAGATAAAATTGGCAATTAAGTGCTGAAAACAACCCACCCTGTTCTTGTATTTGGCCATAGTCTGGAAATGCTTCATAATCGAACTAGTCCCAGGCAAAGCTGGTTTGCTTGCTTCAATCAGGGCTTGCTCCATGATTCTTAGAGTGGCCTTTGGCCTGGAACTGTTTATCATTCCTGGGAAAAGGCTATGATGGATAATAGCTGAACAGCTATTTCTCACTAAGGAATGTATGCTGAGCAATCCAGCTTAACAAACTAGATTTATAACACTGCTATTTTCTGTTCTTGCTAAATTTTAGTATAGTTCTTAGAAGTAACAATAGGGTGTTAGGATGCTGGGAACATATAAACCATGTTAGGTCCTTTCATATTGTATTGGTCGACCATGCCATGGTCTGCTGCATTTAATTGCCCATCATGTGTGGTTACCCTTCAGTCTTTATGCACTAGAGTAGCGTTTTAGAAAATAAACAGTTTAAAGACTTATTCAGTGTTTCTTAATGCTATTTTGAGAGTGTTAGTCATTTACAAAATAGAATTTGGAGTTCCTCTCTGTCCCTGACGTCATCTGGAGGGACTATTAATGACCAGAAAACGCTACACACACAGTATTGCTTAGTGAGCGGAGTACGGGTTGTAGTCCAACTGGACTTCTAATTCATGTTGGTGTATTGAACTAAGTCCAGGGAGTTAGAATTCAGACCCCTGCAGCTCTGGGAAGGAGCCAGATCATGACATGATTTGGCTTTATTTCTTGAAAATAGTTATATTACAACTTCTCTAACAAAATCAGTATTACAGAGATTACAGAATTAGTCACCAAATACCTGAACAAATGATGGTATCAGAGGTGAAACAGCACGTTCTGGTTTTGCTGTATTCATATTGTTTTGTGTTTACAGATTTAGCAAAAAAATAGATGAATTCTCAATGGCAGATTATCCACAAATGTTCAGGATTTTTTTTTTTTGTGTTGTATTTTTTTTTATTGTTAATTGCATCATATTACATAGTATAGTGAACAGTCTGTTAACCTAAGCCATTTCTGTTTCCAATCAGGTTTTCTCATAGGGAAGATAACAAGTACAGTTTTACATTCTATGAGTCATTATCAATACACATGTCTGTTTTTTCTAGGCATCATACATGTACAATTGTTATTTTATATCTCTCTTGTCTATTGCTATGTCATTTGCCATAGTTGTGGCTTTTTTCTTATAATAATGCATATACAATCAGAGATATGGTAAACGATTCAATGAAACCAACTTATAAAGGAAGAGGGAGAGAACAAAAAAAAAAACACAAAAAAACAAGGATCCATTTGCTCCATGATGTCCTCGTTATACAATTCTACTGTAATAACAGTCGTGGTCAATACTAACCAGGTGTCCCATTTTTCATCTCCTTGAGTCTCCCTGGAATATGCTGCTAGTCCATTTAAAGAGTGTGAGTCATAATGTTTTGTGATAAGGGTGGGATACGGTCAAGGGTAGTGGGGGACCATTAGAAGTGTATTGAGGGATATAATGAAAAGTAGTGATTAGTGTGGGTTATGAGAACGGGGGAAGGAAGGGGGGGTGGCGGGTGAGGGGGAGAGGTGTCTGGGTAGGATTCTAAGTGTATAGAAAATGTAGAGTAGGGAGGGATGGTATGGAAGGGGTAAGGGGAGAGATGGCGTATATATGGATTGTATTAGTGTCAATGGTGTCTAATAGGCAGAAGAAGAATAAGGAAGTGGCAACGATAGTAACAATACAAATCACTGTAATAATAATGATGTTAACATTAGTAGTGATATTAGTAGTGATAGTGATAGCGATAGTGACCAAGGGGAGGGGGCCGTGTGAATTCAAAAGGCAAATCATTATAGTGGCTGCTTCCATATGAAGAGAAAAATAGAGCCAGACTATAAAGTGTTATAAGATGTTTTGGGGCAGGGGGGTGTGGTGGGGGGGAATGGATTGGGGAATGACACGGTGATATGAACATCAATAGTATGTATAAGGATTGGGATATGAATAACAGAATAGGTTATGCCAAAAAGGTCAATGAATAGTGGATGGTGAGCAGCGGTTTTTATCATAGGTTATACGGTAGCTTTCTACCTTTCTACCGGGGGGGTGGAGGGGGTCATCTGAGTCCAGGAGGGGAGGGATGGTTTGTTAGGTGTGGGTGGATGTACCTGCATGGGTATGATAGCAGGAATGGTATATTCCCACTACGTGGTATTTTGTGGAGTTCTCTAGGGGTAATCTGGTCCTACTGTCCGGAGATGAAGGGTGACCAGGTCTGGAGAAACACCTCCGTTCTGTCCTGTAAACTGTAGATAAGTCGTTCGTGTGTGGCTGCTTGGTACATTGCTGTCAACCATTCATCATGGGAGGAGACGGTCGGTGCACGCCAGTGTCTAAGGATGCATAATTTAGCTGTTGCTAGCGCGGTGTGTAGGAGTCTACTTTGAGTTTGTGTGATCTTATGGAGTTCTCCCATGTCGTGTAGCAATAGAAGAGATGGGGTGAGGAGTGGTGGGAGGGGTAGGGATTCTCGGAGGGTGTTTCCCACTGTTCTCCAAAAAGGTTGTACGGCTGCGCAATCGTGTAGGATATGGAGTAAGTTGCAGTGTGTGTGTGGGCACCTCCAGCAGTTTGCATGGGGGAGAAGTCTTGCCATATGTAATTTTTGTGGGGTCCAGTACCAATCATGTAGTGTCTTAAAGAGGCAGAATTTCAGACGAGCCTCGCGTGCTCCGCGGTCCCTGGCTTCGATCAGGTCAGTCCAGTCCTCCAGGTCATATTCAGTTTGTAGGTGCGTCTGCCATTTGTTTTTGAGGGAAGTCAGGAGTGGGAGTGAGAAGAGGTGGCGATTCAGCAATGCCTGGAGTCCCGATATCGCACCCTTCATCTTCCCCCATGTCTCTAGATAGGGTAGTATAGGAGAGCGTGGGAGCTGTCGGGAAAGGGCACCTAGTCTCTGTTTAAGACAATGTCTGAGTTGGAGGTAACGCCATGAGTGGTATTCCGGGAGGTTGAATTCCACCTGTAGGTCCCTAAAAGTTTTCCAGGTTTCCCCTGATATAAGTTGGTCCACTCGTCTGATGCCTCGTTGACCCCAATCCTTCCAAGTAATAGTTTTCCCTCCGATTTGGAACCCTTTGTTGCCCCATAACGGAGCCCTGTCATGTAAGTGGGGGTCTATATTAAGGAGCCGATGTACCCGCTGCCAGGTTTTCTTCCTGGCTCCTATCATAGGATTGGTGGGTCGGGGGCATTTTTGGCTCGTATCGTATAATAGCTGGAGGCCGTAGGGGGCCCCTGTAAGGGCTCATTCTACGTCCACCCATAGCGGCGGGGTTATTACAGTCGGGAGTAGGAGGGCCATTTGTGAAAGATGTAACGCGTACGAATAGTGTTCGATCGAGGGAAGGCTTAGTCCACCGCATTCCCGACGGGCTATCAGGGTGGTTTTGGGTAGTCGTGGGCGCATGGATCCCCAAGCAAAGGAGCGGATACAGCGGTCTATCTCTCTTAATACAGGTAAGGGGATCTGTAAGGGGAGCATGCCTAGGACATATAGGAACCTCGGCATGGTTACCATCCGCACCGCCTGTACTCTGCCCCACATGGAGAGGTTCAGTTGGCCCCATTTCTCAAAGTCCCGTTTCATGGTATTGATCAGTGGGTCTATATTGTCTGACACCACATTGACTAACCCTGTATTTACGTCAATTCCTAGATATCCTAGTCGGGAGTGTTTCCATTTAATCGGTAAGCCTTGTATGGAGGCACTCACTGTGACTGGGGAAAGTGGTAGAGCTTCGCACTTGTCCCAATTGATTCGATATCCTGATATGCATTAAAATTCCGTTAGAATCTCCCTCAGGGCTGTGATGGAGGTGGGCAGGTCAGTGAAGGTAAGTAAGATATCGTCTGCGTATAAGTATATGTCAGATTTTCCGCCTGGTAGCGGGATTCCTGATATGAGGTTGGAACTACGGATGGCTGCCGCCAGAGGCTCCACCGCGAGTAGAAATAGGAGGGGTGATAGTGGGCATCCTTGACGTGTCCCTCTCCGAATCTCAAAAGTGTCCGACAGGAACCCCCCACAGTTTACCTGTGCTGTCGGGGAGCCATATAGGAGGTGCACCTTGTTAATGAAGCCTTCTCCTAACCCGAATCGTTTCAAGATTTCGAAGAGGTACCGCCATTCTATTTGGTCGAACGCTTTCTCGGCATCCAACGAGAGGGCTAGAGCTTCTTCTCGTGTATCGCGGGCGGCCCAAATGGCATGGAAAAGTGTGCGGAGGTGATTCCTGGAGGAGCGGCCCGGTGCAAAGCCTACTTGGGAGTGATGTATTAACGAGGGGATAACTTTTTTAAGGCGAGTGGCCAGTATTCCCGCTAATATTTTTATATCTCCATTCAATAAGGAGATAGGGCGATAGCTTGCGCTAAGAAGTGGGTCTTTTCCGGGTTTCGGCAAGACTGTGATAATGGCTTTATTAGACATAGGATGTATGGAGCCTTCCCTTTCGGCCCCTTGAAATGCTTTGTATAAGACATCTACAGTGTCGGTTCCCGTCCATTTATAGAATTCAGATGTAAACCCATCCTCCCCCGGTGCTTTGTGATATGATAGATTAGCTATTGCTTGTTGTATCTCTTCCTTACTAATATCCCCTTCTAGAAGAGCCCTGCCTTCATCTGAAAGATGGGGGATGTGCGTCCTCTGCAGGAATGCGTCTTAGCGGGCAGTGTCTTCCGATGTTTCTGAGGAATATAAAGTTTGGTAGTACCGGCCGAATTCTTCTGCAATCGCCTGGGGGTGTGTAATGAGTAAGTTATCCTGGGTGCGTATTGCCGGTATAGCAAGTGCTGTTTCCCGTTGGCATAGTTGGGCAGCCAGTAAGCGGCCCGCTTTCTCTCCGTGCTCATAGTGGCGTCCCTTCAGCCGTTGTAGGGCATATTCTGCCTGTGAGGTGTAGAGGGTGTTAAGCTCCATTTTAGCCTGTCATAGGGAGCGGCGATTGGAGGGGGTGGGTTGTTGTGTGTATTTCCTCATGGCCTGTGTTATTGTGTCTTCTAGCGTGTGTTGTCGGGCCCGTCTATGGGCATTGGAGATAGCTGCATCTCTCATTAATTGCCCTCTGATAGTTGCTTTCGCCGCAGCCCAGAGAAGTTGTGGTGAGGTCACTGAGCCTTTATTGTCCTTCAAGTATGTGGCCATATGGGTCTTTAGTTGTTCCTTCCCAGTCGGGGATCGGTATCTAGTGTTAGGGAGGCACCAGGGTTTACAGCCGGGTGTAATCATTCCGAGTTCCAGGGTTATTACTACCGGAGAATGGTCTGATAGTGCGGCTACCAGTATTTCTATTGACTTAACCGCTTGTAGTATTCTATGATTAAGTAAGAAATAGTCTAGCCGTGACTGGGTCCCCTGGACCGAAGAGACAAAAGTATATTCCCTATTGGAAGGGTGGGAGAGACGCCAACAATCTATTAGGCCATGATCTGAGAGGATGTCTTTGAAAACGGCTCTATCTGCATTGTTACCCGCGTCAAGACCAATTGATCGGTCTAGAATGGCATCTTGGACTATGTTCCAGTCCCCCCCAAGAATATATTGTGAGGCACCTATCTGAGTCAGAAGACGGTTGAGGGAGAGGAAAAAGGTGCGCTTCGAGCCGGTGGGGGCGTGTATGGAGCCTATGCATATTGTGGAGGATCCCACCACTAGCTTAGCCAGTACGTAGCGTCCCTCTGGGTCATGCCATGTTTTAATTAGTCAGAATTGCAGGGAGCGACGCAGGAGTATTGCCACTCCACATTTTCTTCCCGTTCCTTGTGTACCTGCCAACATGGGTGGTGTTCCGCTGTATATTACTTTTCCCACCCAATCTCTACCTAATTTCTCTGATTCCGTCGAGGAGAGGTGTGTTTCCTGTAGTAGAGCAATGTCGGTATGTTTGGAGCGGAGATAGGACAGTATCTTCTGTCGTTTAATATAATGGGTCATGCCATGTACATTCCAGGACAGTGCCGTGAGTGGGGTTGTCGATCCCGAGGGCGCCGGGTGTGTCATGGTTTATGGTGTATTGAATATGTTATGGTCCGTGTGGTGGGACCAGGAAGTAAGTAAGGACTGGGCTGAGAGGCAAGGAATATGGATTTCTTGTTCAGTTAGGCCTTGGGAGGTTGGGAGAGTTCCCCTTGGTCACAATATGAAAAATATAGAAGAGAGGGGAAAAGAAAAGAAAGGGAGGGAGGGAGGGGGATGGAGAGGAATAGCGTGGAATGTGCAGAGAGAGATGGACAACGATTAAGAATAATTGATAAAAGTGATAAAGAATAAATAGGAAAAGGAAAAAGGAATAGCAAATGGAAATTGGTCAGAGGATGAAAACACTCACTACTGTCTAAAACCTTCTAATCTGCGGGTCTAACCTGTAAGGCCCGCGTGCCGGTAGGGTATTATATCAATGGGGCATGATAAGGGGATAGATGCTTCGTTCCTGGTATCATGGGACCTCCCAGGGGGGTGAGGTGGGGGGGGGCGGGGGGGAGGGCCTCAGTCGTGTGGGTGCATAAATGGGTGCATGAAGTGCCGGGATGGGCTGGGCACGGGCCCGGAGTAGATGTTATGGTCCAAGAACGAGGAGGGAGGGGGAGAGGGACAGGCCCGGGGCCATGTGCCACAGGACCTCCCGCTACACGTTCTGTGCTTATCATCTGTTAAGACATCTTAGAATATGAGAATTCTTAGTATCTTATGATGGCCTGCGGTGTTGCATTTTGAGTGTTCGTCCGGGAGCATGCCCCTTGTGGTAGTCTTGGAGCCGCCATGACCCCGAGTTGTGTTAGTCTGATTACTCTCTTCAGTGCGATTGTTATATGCCTGAGAGTTAACTGTGCTGTTCTACAAGTATGCCTATGTGTTACATTGTGGCAATCAGTATTTGATAAATGTGTTTTTAGTAGGTCCCCACTCCCCTATTGGGTGAGCAGCAGATGTGGTGAATTGGTATGTCACTTATCTGTCCCAAGGTGAAGAGTAGATGTTCTAGAAGCGGGTCTGGATCTCCAGGGCAGCTGTCCTACTGTGGGTTTAGTGTTCAGCATGCTGATCTTCTGATGTTGGTTTCAAAGGGGAGCGGGATTTGTCTCTGCCCGTGTCTTGAGTGTGATCAATCACTGCTTGTAGGATGTGCTCCCTGGATTCCTGTGTCTTTGGTGACCGATCATATCCTCGCCCTCTTTTTTGCGAAGGGGGACGGTGAGTCTGGGGCCATGGAGTTGACAGACTAATAGCAGTTTCTGTATGCGCCGCTGGGGAGTCCGGACGGCCGGGGGCGGTGTCCATAGATTGCGGGGTCACACTATGTAGATAAGCGCTGAGGTCCTCGGGGTCAGTGAAGTCTCTGGATGTGCCGTGGTGTGTGATCTACATACGTGCTGGTTCAAAAAGACCATACTTGATGTCTAGAGATCTTAGTTGCGGACGTAGGGCAAGAAATGCTCTTCTTCTGTCATTCGTTAACCTCGAGAAGTCTGCTGCCACTCTGATTTCGTGTCCATCCAGTGATATCGGTTGTCGTGCTTTAGCTGTTGAGATGACCTGGCGGGCTTGTTCATGGCGCAGGAAGCATGCGATGATAGGGCGCGGTTTATTTGCAGACGCTTTGTGTGAAGGACCAATTCTGTGCACCCTCTGAAATTCTGGAGGTGGTGAAAACTCTATGCCGAAGTGGTTTGTCAGCAGTGAGCTAAGAAAGGTTTTGATATCAGATCCTTCTTTTTGTTCCGGTATACCGAAAAAGCGTGCATTGTCTCTACGACTTCGGTCCTCCAGTTCAGTAAGTTTAGCTCTGAGCGACTCTAGTTCTTCTTCCTGATCAGGGGTTGTCGCTATATGGTCTTCTACTGCCGACAGGCGCTGATCTAGGTTATTTGCTGTTTCTCTGAAGCCTGCTATATCAGCGCGGATTGAGGAGGATGCTAAAGTTAAGTCTGTTATTTTTAAGTCCATTGCCTCCAAGCGTCGTCCAACTGAGGCAATCTCTTGCAGTATACGGTCTGTGGCGTCTAGTGCGGGTTGATCTACCGGGGGAGATGTATGCCCCTGTGATGCCGTTTGTGCCGTCATAGCTTTGGGTTGAGCAATGGCTTCCGAGAATAGCAGTTGACGAGAATGTTTACTTGCGGTCTTGTCCTTGAGCATTGTTCTCAAGGGGTGGAAATCAATTAGGAGATATTATTTTAAGAGCTAGCACTTGTAGGTCCACAGAAAGTTTCCTCGACTTCCAAGGATGGGTCAGACCTTGGAATATAGGATCTGCTGTGGTCTGCTAAGCTTTAGAGCGTGATCTATAGAGGATTAGAATATGCTCAGTTTCTGATAGAGGTCCATTGATATAAAGCTAAAGAGAGATCAATGAATTTTGAGTGTGATGCAGCGTGCAATAGGGGGGGGTATCTTGTCTATCTTTTATTTTAGATCAGTCTCTTATTGTTTAGTTGGAGGGTCATGTTGCGTAGTGCGACACGTGTTGTTCTACTCTTCTTTCTTCTTCCTATTCCGGTTTTCCACCCCCTTCTTTGCTTCTTTATCGTTCCTTATGTGAGAAATCTTTGTCCCTCTGTTGCTCTTTGAGATCCTTTCTCTGTCTCCCTTTTGTCTTCCTTCCCCCTTTTCCTCTGCCTCCCCTCTGGGTGTCATGGAGATTCTTATTCTTTGCGCGCTAGGTCATAAACGAGGGGTGGGGGAGTATGTCCTTTATTTGCTGCTGGTGGTGTCGCTAGATAATGTTGTTTGAGGGGGTCTCACCATCTTAGCGTGCGGTCTCCTTCAGGCACTATTTAGTCCTTGTGTGATATTGCTTCTTTTCCTTTCCGCCGTGGTCGTCGTGGTCATCCTCAGGCCTAGGTTCCTCAGTGATCCATCCTCCTCGGGGTCCCCTCTCCCTCCATCCGCATGAGGGGGCAGTGCGGCGCTCCAGCACCCGGGGAGCCGAGGCGGAAGAGGGCCGATCCGGGCGCCTCCCTCGCGACGCGTTCCGGGCCTGTGTGGCACCGCACCTTAGTCCGCGGCTCCGCGGAAGCTCGGAGGCCGCATTTGCTCTCGCGTCTCCGGGCGTGTCTGCCGTCGCTCTGGTCCCACAACTTTGCCCCTCCGGAGGCCCCCTCCCTCCGCCAGCCGGGAGGCCTCACTAGGGGTCAGGATCGCAGGGGGAAGACCCTCTGTTTGCCAGCTTGGCCTGCCTGGCGCGCAAGATCTTTTCTCAGGCGGCCATTTTCTTCGACGGCCGGACCACGCCAAAATGTTCAGGATTTTAATGTAGATGGGAACATGTTTGAAAGAATTCCATTAAATCTTAAATGTCACCTACATCATAGGAACATGAAGGTTTACAGAAAGGAAACAGACATTGCTCTGGGATTAGTAGTTTACTGCAATTTCAAAGATAACATGCTGCCGTGGTAAAACCCACCTAGATTAAGAGAAAACAGCATAACCAATCTAGGGGAAATGTTAAATATTATACAATGTCACAATGGCAGTCACTTGCCATTTGTAACAGGGAGATGGCTCATCATTTAAAGTTAGATGGAAGGCACCCAACCTCAGTGAGGCTATCCTGTTTCACTGCTCTTCAACTGAAGAAAATTCCTGAATGTTTAATCTTGTTTTTGTTTGTTCATAATATGAACAACCTGTAATCTGTATAAAGAGAAGAAACAAGGGTGTTAACGTGTACCATCTTTCTCCTGATTGAAATAAGCGGGGCATTTAACACTGTATGAAAATAAAGAGAGACACTAAGGTGCGCATTCCGACTTCGGCATTCTTCTGGTGAGACCGCCGAAGTCGCAGATGCCAGAGGACCGCCAGTGCTGGAGGTCCTCCGAGCGCCATATTCCGAGTACTGAAGTACTTCCGCCTCAATTTGGATGGAAATCTTCCAGTATTCGTGCTGGTGGTCGACGGTGCAGAGGCGGGCCCACCGCCGGCCCCGCCAAAAGGACACCGCCAGCCGTATTACAACCTGTAATATGGCCTGGCAGTGTCCTGATGGCAGTGCGGGGCCAGCAGTGGGAGAGCTGGGACCCGTCCCCTCAGGGAGGAGCACCTCGTCAGACGAGGTAAGTGTCCTCCGCAAGGGGAGGTGGCCGGGGTGTGTGAATGGGTGTTTGTGAGTGTGTGTATGCGCGTAATGCATGGGGGGGTGGGAGGGGACTGTTTGTGTGTGTGTAACTGTGGTGATGCATGTGTGTGCGCGTGTGGGTTAGGGTGTTGTGTGTTTGTGCTTGTGTTTGTATTTGGGGGGCAGGGTTCAGTATGGGGATCGGGGTGGGGTAATCTGCAAATTCCTATTGCCAGTAGCCTTTCCACCAGGGATTTCGTGGTGGTGCTCCTGCAACGGAATCCCTTGCGGAACGGGGACTCGGAATTCCGCTGGCGGTATTGGGTGGCCGGCCGGGTCAGAGATGCTTATCTCCAGCCCTGTGGGTCCAGCCGCCCTGCCGGTAGCAACAGGATTATGGCCAAAAGACCGCCAAAGGTGTGGTGGTTCAGTTTCCGCCAAAGTCACAATGACCACCTAAATATTAGAAGGTTGAATACCTTATCAAATGGAAGCACTTGCTATTAGCCCATACAGTTCCTATCAAATAAATGACTCTTAACACATACAGAATAGTTCTTATTGGTTTTTGTTGGAGAATATCTTTAGACCAGAGGTCTTCAAGCCGGCAGACAAACCATACTGGGTGGCCTGAAGTGATCTCAGCAGGGGAGGCAGGGTGTATACAGCCTTTGGCCAAGAGGAGTAGTTATTCTGCTGCTAAGGAGCAGAGACAAACATGCAGACTAGCAGTGAGCCACCTTGGAGTGGGCCAGCAAAAATGTATTTTTCTCGCTTATGTCCTGGCTGGAAGTAGGTGGCAAAGTGGGAGGGTATCCTTACCCATGTTTGAGAAAGAATCACACTGCGGATATTTTTACATTTTCGTGGAGTCCAGGCTCCCACCAGCATTTTGGCAATCAAAGGGGTAACGAAAAAGAACTGCAATGTTTGAAATGGCAAATATGTTCAGACTGAGTTGAAAATTTCATTGAATAATTATGTGCACGTATGCTCATCATCATGGGGGTACATTGAAGATTTATACGGGGAGGAGGCATTAAAAAGTTTAGCTTTACACACAATGATCAGTCTTTGATGAACCTTTTGTGATGCAGTATTCTACTATGAAGAGTAAGCCAGGAAGGGAAGCTCACCGACGCGCTCACTGAACATTTTATGCAAGGAAATTAATCAGCAAAAGTTAGCATCTCATTCTAACTACTATTATATTGTGAAATGGCAAAGGAAATCCACAAATGAAGGAGTGTTAAAGATATCCCAGAAATTTAGATGTGCAGTTCCACTTCTTCCTATTGTATCCTTTGTAACTCATTTTGCGAATGAAATTCCTTAGATCATTGTATACAAAAGGGCTTAATTAGTAACACAGTAGTCCACACATTTCTAAGAGAAACACTTTGATGCAAAAGATCATCGTCAAACATCATCACACAATCATGATTATCTGCAACCATCATTATGCCATAGTATTTAGGAAAAGCGTCAAGTTCTTCATGTCAAAAGACTTCATGCAAACTCTTCTGCCTCTCCCCTTGTTACATCCTCTATACTTCACGTGTGTATTTATAGATGAAATGTAATAAATGTGCTTTTCCCAAAAAATAATTTTGATCGTCTTTACAATATTCGTATTCAATGAAACCAACCTCTGTGTCACTTGTATCTGAATATATGCCATCTGCCTCTAAACCATCTTGGCCTTCCTCTTCAGCGCTGTCATCCCAGTTACTTCTATAGGAGATCTCAATGCCACCATCAGGACAGTCAGCTTCCAGGCTTTTGTTGTGACTTGATGGTTTCAATTTCTTTGTAATTTTTTTCAATGTATATCGAACACCTGATAAACATAACAATGGTCAACTGAAACACGTGAAAGCAGTTTTTTCTAGGTGATGCAATTTAAAACACACTTTTAGTCCCTCCAGATATGCATGATAATTCTTGTGATCCCAAACTCATGAATCAATTGCATTTTTTTTTATATGCTTGTGTGTTTTATATATCAATATATATATATATATGTATACACACACATTTATGGTTATATTAACATGTGCATACAAAACATATGTGTATTTTCTTTTTTTTAGCTTTATTTAGCACTTTATAGATAGACTATTGCACATGAAGCACATTAACTTTTGTGTATATTTGATATTGGACTTTAGTAGGCATGAGTACTTTACTGTAATTGTTGTTTGAGTCTTTGGTAATTTAGGAAGTAGAAAATAGTCTCTAGTACTTTACTGAGTTGAAATATTTAAATATACTTCAAAAAGTACTTTACTATGTTGAATTTTGAAATATACATCAATAATTTAGATAATATAATCTGTACATATTGTATATTTATTCCACAGCCTTGACAAAGTCTAGGAGACGAAACACGTGTCGGCAGTTCGTGTTGGATTATTTGTTTTACATGTGGTCTTTGACCTGAATACTGACCACACTGGTGCAAACATCAATAAATGTCCGGCTGTTACTTACTCATTGGACCCTGACTCCTATTGATTGATCACTCGGATCAACTACTTGGAATTTGTTTTGGTGTGCCCTGGCTTGCTGTTCATATATTTGATATCATCATTGACTACCTTGCAGTCAGCGATTCTGGACACCTGTGGTGGGAGGTGCCCGGTTGGTTGGCACCCACTGGACTTCGATATTGCATTTTCTTTAAGATTTACTATAAGGACTTTAATCTGAAACCTGTGTTGATGTGCGAGCGTTGCGGCATCCTCCACCCTTTTTTCTCTTTGAACTTAGAGAATATAAATGTGACGACTGAGTAAATATTTGATGAAATATATTACAAATATATTCTTTTTATTTGATGTTAGAAACACAGCTTGACTCCAAAGATTGTACTTATAATAAAAAAAAATATTTTCTGTGGTCTGTGTGTATATCTTTTAAATGAATAGGTGTTGACATAAGGAGAATGTTCCTTTAAAAAGGGATTTTGCACTGCATCACGTGATGGCCCAGTCGAAGGCTTTTTTTGCTGAAATGCATAGGCCAGTTTGTTTGTAGCGAATCCTTTTTAAAAAAGCAAATAGCTCGTACCGGCTTGTGCTGTCTCTGCCCTGGCGAATGGATTGTTCATTGGGGCAGGCATTCTCAGGAAAGAGGATATATGAAAACCCTTTCAGGGTTAGAGTGACACATAAGTTATGAAAAACAGAAGAGAGAACTCTGGTTGGTTCCCAAGCCTAGGTGGAGAGCAGCTCCTGTAAGGAACACCCTGCAACACCAGCGACACTCTAGGTTTGCTCACCTCAAATGTATTTTTTCTAGCAAAGTTTTTAAGCATAGGATTGGCACAGTGCCATCCATGCTGAGCTTTGGAGAGGTGGCGGTCCCTGGGGTCTCGGGAAGTCTGCGTAGCTCCCCCTATTTTTTTTTTTTATGTAGGCCTGTGGAGTTGGTGGTCCCTGGGGCTGAAAACAGAGTAGGAAGGGGGGCCACGTTTCAATTATGTGTTTGCCCCGGGGAGGTGGTGGGTGGTGTTCCCCCAGGGGTCCATGCGGCCCCCCCTTAAAATTTTTTACATTAGCCCCAGGGAATCCCCAGGGTCTGCACGACCCACCCCCCCATATTTTTAAGAACTTACCCTGGGGAGGTGGTGGTCCCCAGTGCATGGGTGGGGGGCAGTGCGCACCCCCATATTTTCTTTATGTTCTCCTGGGGTGGTGGTAGTCCCTGGGACATTGGGGTGGGGTTTGCGCGGCCCACCCCATAGTTTTAAAATGTCGCCCCGGGCAGGTGGTGGGTCCCTAATCATAATGGGGTCCATACAGACCACCCCATATATTTTTTTATGTTGTCCTGGGGAGGTGGTGGCCCCCAGGGGAGTCTGCGCAGTCCCCCTAATTTTTTTTTTTTTTTTTTTACTATTTAGTCCTGGGCAGGTGGTGGTCCCCGGGAGGGACCTATGCGCCCCCCCCTCAACAAACACACACATTATGTATATATATATATATATATATGGAAAATGTCACTTACCCAGTGTACATCTGTTCGTGGCATGATACGCTGCAGATTCACATGCTTTGCACATCCCGCCATCTAGTGTTGGGCTCGGAGTGTTACAAGTTGTTTTTCTTCGAAGAAGTCTTTTCGAGTCACGAGATCGAGGGACTCCTCCCCTTTCGGCTCCATTGCGCATGGGCGTCGACTCCATCTTAGATTGTTTTCCCCGCAGAGAGTGAGGTAGGAGTTGTGTATTATAGTAATAGTGCCCATGCAATGGAGTAAAAATGTATGTACATAATGTGGTTTAAAGCTATATATTTACAAATTTACAAATGTTCAAGATCAACTTCAAACGGCTACAGGCTCACGGGGAGGCGGGTGGGCCCATGTGAATCTGCAGCGTATCATGCCACGAACAGATGTACACTGGGTAAGTGACATTTTCAGTTTGATGGCATTTGTAGCTGCAGATACACATGCTTTGCATAGACTAGTAAGCAGTTATCTCCCCAAAAGCGGTGGCTCAGCCTGTAGGAGTTGGAGTTGTTTGAAATAAAGTTCGTAGCACTGCTTGTCCTACTGTGGCTTGTTGTGTTGTTAACACATCCACACAGTAATGCTTGGTGAACGTATGAGGCGTAGACCATGTGGCAGCCTTACATATTTCATTCATTGGAATATTTCCTAGAAAGGCCATGGTAGCACCTTTCTTCCTAGTTGAGTGTGCCTCTGGTGTGATAGGCAGTTCTCTTTTTGCTTTGAGATAACAGGTTTGAATGCATTTAACTATCCATCTGGCAATGCCTTGTTTGGATATTGGATTCCCTGTATGAGGTTTTTGGAAAGCAACGAATAGTTGTTTTGTTTTTCGAATATGTTTTGTTCTGTCAATGTAGTACATTAATGCTCTTTTGATGTCTAATGTATGTAGTGCTCTTTCAGCTACAGAATCTGGTTCAGGAAAGAACACTGGTAGTTCTACTGTTTGATTTAAGTGGAACAGTGATATGACTTTTGGTAGGAACTTTGGATTTGTTCGTAAGACTACTTTATTCTTGTGTATCTGAATAAAGGGTTCTTGTATGGTAAATGCCTGTATTTCACTTACTCTTCTTAGAGATGTGATGGCAATTAGAAATGCTACTTTCCATGTTAAATATTGTATCTCACATGAGTGCATGGGTTCAAACGGTGGACCCATGAGCCGTGTTAAGACAATGTTGAGGTTCCACGAAGGAACGGGTGGTGTTCTTGGTGGGATAATTCTTTTCAGTCCCTCCATAAAAGCCTTTATGACTGGTATCCTAAATAGTGAAGTTGAATGCGTAATTTGCAGATAAGCTGAAATTGCTGTGAGATGTATTTTAATGGATGAGAAAGCTAGCTTTGACTTTTGTAACTGAAGTAGGTAGCTGACGATTTCTTTAGCAGATGCGTGTAAGGGTTGAATTTGTGTATTATGGCAGTAATAAACAAATCTTTTCCACTTATTTGCATAGCAATGTCTTGTGGTTGGTTTTCTAGCTTGTTTTATGACCTCCATACATTCCTGTGTAAGGTCTAGATGTCCGAATTCTAAGACTTCAGGAGCCAAATTGCTAGATTCAGCGATGCTGGATTTGGATGTCTGATCTGTTGTTTGTGTTGAGTTAACAGATCTGGTCTGTTCGGTAGTTTGACATGAGGCACTACTGAAAGGTCTAGTAGTGTTGTGTACCAAGGTTGTCTTGCCCAAGTTGGTGCTATTAGTATGAGTTTGAGTTTGTTTTGACTCAATTTGTTTACTAGATATGGAAGGAGTGGGAGAGGGGGAAAAGCGTATGCAAATATCCCTGACAAACTTATCCATAACGCATTGCCCTGAGACTGATCCTGTGGGTACCTGGATGCGAAATTTTGGCATTTTGCATTTTCTTTTGTTGCAAATAGATCTATTTGTGGTGTTCCCCATCTTTGGAAGTAAGTGTTTAGTATTTGGGGTTGAATCTCCCATTCGTGGATCTGTTGGTGATCCCGAGAGAGATTGTCTGCTAATTGGTTCTGAATTCCTGGAATGAACTGCGCTATTAGGCGAATGTGGTTGTGAATCGCCCAATGCCAAATTTTCTGTGCCAGGAGATACAACTGTGTTGAGTGTGTTCCTCCCTGTTTGTTCAGATAATACATCGTTGTCATGTTGTCTGTTTTGACAAGAATGTGTTTGTGGATTATTATAGGTTGAAAAGCTTTCAACGCTAGAAATACTGCCAGTAATTCTAAGTGATTTATGTGAAACTGTCTCTGCTGAGTGTCCCATTGTCCTTGGATGCTGTGTTGGTTGAGGTGTGCTCCCCACCCTATCATGGAGGCATCCGTTGTTATTACGTATTGAGGCACTGGGTCTTGGAAAGGCCGCCCTTTGTTTAAATTTATAGTGTTCCACCATTGAAGCGAGGTGTATGTTTGGCGGTCTATCAACACTAGATCTTGAAGTTGACCCTGTGCCTGTGACCATTGTGATGCTAGGCACTGTTGTAAGGGCCGCATGTGCAATCTTGCGTTTGGGACAATGGCTATGCATGAGGACATCATGCCTAGTAGTTTCATCACTATTTTGACTTGTATCTTTTGTTTTGGGTGCATGGCCTGTATTACATTGTGAAATGCCTGTACCCTTTGTGGACTTGGAGTGGCAATCCCTTTTGTTGTGTTGATTGTCGCTCCTAAGTATTGTTGTATTTGACACGGCTGAAGGTGTGACTTGTTGTAGTTGAGTGAGAAACCTAGTTTGTGAAGGGTTTCTATGACATACTTTGTGTGTTGCGAGCACCGTTCCTGCGTGTTGGTTTTTATTAACCAATCGTCTAGGTATGGGAACACATGTATTTGCTGTCTTCTGATATGAGCAGCCACTACTGCCAGGCATTTTGTAAAAACTCTTGGCGCAGTTGTTATCCCAAATGGCAACACTTTGAATTGGTAATGTACCCCTTGGAATACAAACCTTAAGTACTTTCTGTGTGAAGGATGTATCGGTATATGGAAGTACGCATCCTTTAGGTCTAGTGTTGTCATGTAGTCTTGTTGTTTGAGCAATGGGATTACGTCCTGCAGTGTCACCATGTGAAAGTGATCTGATTTGATGTAGATATTTAATGTTCTGAGATCTAATATAGGTCTTAGAGTTTTGTCTTTTTTGGGTATGAGAAAGTACAGTGAGTAAACTCCTCTTCCTCTTTGATGAATTGGTACCAACTCTATTGCATCTTTTTGCAACAATGCTTGAACTTCTAGTTGTAGAAGATCTATGTGTTGTTTTGACATATGTGTTTTCGGTGGGACATTTGGAGGGAATTCTAGAAATTCTATGCAATAACCATGCTGGATAATGGCTAGGACACACGTGTCTGTTGTTATTTCCTCCCAGTTTTTGTAGAACTTGGTTAGTCTCCTCCCCCACTGGTGTTATGTGTTGGGGATTTGTGACATGGAAGTCACTGTTTATTTTGTGGAGTTTTGGGACTTTGGAACTTCCCTCTACTCTTTGGGAACTGTCCCCCTCTATATTGCCCCCGAAAAGTTCCCCGCTGGTATTGGCTCTGATAAGTGGGCTTTGTTTGTGAGGTTGTGGGTTCAGTGCTTTGTCCTCGAAACCCCCCTCGAAACTGTGATTTTTGAAATGTGCCTCTGCTCTGTGGGGAGTAGAGTGCGCCCATGGCTTTGGCCGTATCAGTGTCTTTTTTAAGTTTTTCGATAGCAGTGTCCACCTCCGGCCCAAACAACTGCTGTCCGTTAAATGGCATATTCAGCATGGCTTGTTGTATTTCCGGCTTGAATCCAGATGTACGCAGCCATGCATGTCTCCGTATTGTTACTGCTGTATTGACAGTCCTAGCAGCTGTGTCTGCTGCATCCATTGCTGACCGTATCTGATTGTTCGAGATACTCTGTCCTTCCTCCACCACATGTTGTGCTCGTTTTTGGAACTCCTTGGGCAAATGTTCTATAAAATGTTGCATTTCGTCCCAATGAGCCCTGTCATATCTTGCCAACAATGCCTGTGAGTTGGCAATGCGCCATTGGTTGGCTGCTTGTGCCGCCACTCTTTTCCCAGCCGCGTCAAACTTACGACTCTCTTTGTCTGGAGGTGGTGCATCTCCAGAGGTGTGTGAGTTCGCCCTCTTGCGTGCTGCACCTACTACCACTGAGTCTGGTGTTAACTGTTGTGTGATGTACACAGGGTCTGTTGGTGGTGGTTTATATTTTTTCTCCACCCTTGGAGTTATGGCCCTTCCTTTGACAGGCTCTTCAAACACTTGTTTGGAGTGTTTTAGCATTCCAGGTAGCATGGGGAGGCTCTGGTACTGGCTAAGTGTGGACGACAGTGTGTTAAATAGAAAGTCGTCTTCAATTGGCTCTGCATGCAGGCTGACATTATGAAACGCCGCTGCTCTTGACACCACCTGTGTGTAGGCGGTAGAGTCCTCAGGTGGTGACGGTCTAGCTGGATAACAGTCGGGACTGTTATCTGACACTGGTGCATCATAAAGATCCCACGCGTCTGGATCATCCTGACTCATCCCTGTATGAGTTGGGGACTGCATCATTGGTGGAGTGGCTACCGGTGATGGTTGTGGTGAGCGTTGTGGAGATGGTGGTGGGGTTACTTGTCATGCCACTTTTGCCTGTGGCTGCTTGTCTTTTTCTTGGAAGGCAAGTTTCCGTTTCACTCTTATTGGAGGGAGAGTACTGATCTTCCCTGTCTCCTTTTGAATGTGGAGCCTTCTTTGTGTGTAATCTGGCTCCATTGTCTCTAGCTCCTGTCCAAATCTATGTATTTGCATTTGTGAGGACAGGCCTTGTTCCTCTGTGTAGGAACTTGTTTTCGGTTCCGAGGCTGGATGTTTCGGTACCGACGACACTTTTTTGCTCTTCGGCGTAGTGATCTCTCGGTGCCGACTTGCTTCGGTGCCGAGATTGCTCTGACCTGGTGTCTCGGGGTCGAGTCTGCTCTGTGCCGGTATCTCAACCGGAGTCGGATGACTTCGACACATGCATGCCCTTTTTCGGTGCCGATGCTCGGTCACCTATTTTTCGGGTTAAGCCATGGCCTGCCGGCGGTGGCGTCCCCTGGGCCTTTGTGGTCTTTGCGTGAGTTTTGTGTATCGACGTCTTACTAATGGTTTTCGGCGTCTGTTCAGGATCGACCTCTTCCGAGTCCGAATCCTCGATGGAGAAGGCTTCCTCTTCTTCCTCCATGTGTTTTTGTCCTGTCGGCACCGACGCCATCTGTAGTCTTCTTGCTCTTCGGTCCCTTAAGGTCTTTCTGGACCGAAATGCTCGACAGGCCTCACAAGTATCCTCCTTGTGTTCTGGAGACAAACACAAATTACAGACCAGATGCTGATCTGTAGAAGGATACTTGTTGTGACATTCGTGGCAGAAGCGGAATGGGGTCCGTTCAATTAGCCTTGAAGACGCACGTGCTCGGGCCGACCAGGCCCCGCCGGGGAAATCGAAAACCCCGAAGGGCCGCCGGAGCTCTTCAAAATTCGGTCTCCATCTGTTGTAACTAACCCGATACCGAACGTAAACAAACCGTCGAAATTTCCGAGATTTTCACTAACTTTCCGAACCGAAACGCGGAGCGAAAAGGAACACGTCCGAACCCGATGGCGGAAAGAAAACAATCTAAGATGGAGTTGACGCCCATGCGCAATGGAGCCGAAAGTGGGGGAGTCCCTCGATCTCGTGACTCGAAAAGACTTCTTCGAAGAAAAACAACTTGTAACACTCCGAGCCCAACACTAGATGGCGGGATGTGCAAAGCATGTGTATCTGCAGCTACACATGACATCCAACATATATATATATATATATATATATATATATATATATATATATATATGTATATATATAAATATATATAAAAAATACGTTGCCCCTTTAAAGCTCCAAACCCCTTCGGCCATGTGTAGCGCAGGGTATGGAACTTAAAGGGGTGGTGGCTGGCCGTGCATGGCCCGGTGTTGGGTGGCTATAGAGGGTTGGCCACAGGCCAGACCCTACAGCCAACCTCTGCTGTGCACGGCCAAAGGACATGCCTGGGGTGGTTGGATTACCATATAGTAATTAAAATTACTGAATGTTAAAAATCATAGAAATTCACTGAAAAAAACCCAAAAGTGACGTTATAGTTAGGAAATAGAATTTAAAAAAAAACAAAGAAATTCACTTAGAAAAACAAAGGTTACAGACATATTACAGTTAGGCTCACATTTTAAACGCACAGAACCATATAAATTCAGCAGTTATAGTTGGAGTTATTTCAAGTAACTATAACTTGTGCCCTAAGGTTATTATAACTCGCTCCCTCGCCAAACACTGCTAATTATATCACATATAGCAACACTCATGACATCTTTGATAACATCATATCAATGTAATATTTGCAGTAAAACTATTGAGGCTAAAACTGCATGGCAGGGGCGCAGTTATAGTTACCTTAGGACACGAGTTATAGCTACTTGAAATAACTGTAACTGCTGAATTTCAATGATTTTGAACATTTTAAAATGTGAGCCTAACTATAACTTCCCTGTATCTTTTGTTTTTTTAATGCATTTCTAAGTTTTTTTTAATTCTATTTCCTAACTATAACACCCCTGTAACATTTGTTTTTTTCAATGAAACTATATATACTTCATAAATATTGGCAGAATAATTTTAACACACAGACATTCCACTTGACTTAAGTGTGTGTTCCTGACAAACTGCTATTTTTCCCTCTGCACATAAAAAAGTGACATATGTGACGTAAATGTTTCTGAATATCATTTGGTCATTGAGGCATCCAAAGTATTTTCATATGTAAACAGCAATCACATTTTACTGGATCTGCTTCATGTCCCTGCTCCCATCTCACTGCTGCAGGTAAACGTTAGCAAAACAGGGATGACACTGAAATGCTTGGAGTCAAAAATCACTAAGGTGCTCATTTCAACTTCGGTGGTCTTTTCGAAAGACCGACAAAGCCGCGGGTGCCAAAAGAACGCCATATTACAACGTTATGCCAATTTCCACCCAATTTCGAGCAGAAATCTGACACCGTCGGCCTGGCCCGACGTCATAATAGAGGTGGTTTCCACTGCCGGCACCACCACGCCAACAGGACGCTGCCTGCTGTATTACGATCCGTAATACGGCGCAGCGGTTTCCTGTATGGCGGTGCAGTGCTGGCGGTGGAATGCACAGAGACCCATCCTGTGAGAAGGTAGCCTCTTTCTAGCCTTGTTACCCCCACTTTTGGCCTGTTTGTGAGTGTATGTCAGGGTGTTTGTCACTGTTTTCACTGTCTCACTGGGATCCTGATAGCCAGGCCTCAGTGCTCATAGTGAAAACACCATGTTTTCAGTATGGTTGTTATGTGTCACTGGGATCCTGCTAGTCAGGACCCCAGTGCTCATAGGTTTGTGACCTATATGTATGTGTCACTAGGACCCTGTCACACAGGGCCCCAGTGCTCATAGGTGTGCATGTATATGTTCCCTGTGTGGTGCCTAACTGTCTCACTGAGGCTCTGCTAACCAGAACCTCAGTGGTTATGCTCTCTCATTACTTTCAAATTGTCACTAACAGGCTAGTGACCAATTTTACCAATTTACATTGGCTTACTGGAACACCCTTATAATTCCCTAGTATATGGTACTGAGGTACCCAGGGTATTGGGGTTCCAGGAGATCCCTATGGGCTGCAGCATTTCTTTTGCCACCCATAGGGAGCTCTGACAAATCTTACACAGGCCTGCCACTGCAGCCTGAGTGAAATAACGTCCACGTTATTTCACAGCCATTTTACACTGCACTTAAGTAACTTATAAGTCACCTATATGTCTAACCTTTACCTGGTAAAGGTTAGGTGCAAAGTTACTTAGTGTGAGGGCACCCTGGCACTAGCCAAGGTGCCCCCACATTGTTCAGAGCCAATTCACTGAACTTTGTGAGTGCGGGGACACCTTTACACGCGTGCACTACATATAGGTCACTACCTATATGTAGCTTCACCATGGTAACTCCGAATATGGCCATGTAACATGTCTATGATCATGGAATTGCCCCCTCTATGCCATCCTGGCATTATTGGTACAATTCCATGATCCCAGTGGTCTGTAGCACAGACCCTGGTACTGCCAAACTGCCCTTCCTGGGGTTTCACTGCAGCTGCTGCTGATGCCAACCCCTCAGACAGGCATCTGCCCTCCTGGGGTCCAGCCAGGCCTGGCCCAGGATGGCAGAACAAAGAACTTCCTCTGAGAGAGGGTGTGACACCCTCTCCCTTTGGAAAATGGTGTGAAGGCAGGGGAGGAGTAGCCTCCCCCAGCCTCTGGAAATGCTTTGTTGGGCACAGAGGTGCCCAATTCTGCATAAGCCAGTCTACACCGGTTCAGGGACCCCTTAGCCCCTGCTCTGGCGCGAAACTGGACAAAGGAAAGGGGAGTGACCACTCCCCTGACCTGCACCTCCCCTGGGAGGTGTCCAGAGCTCCTCCAGTGTGCTCCAGACCTCTGCCATCTTGGAAACAGAGGTGCTGCTGGCACACTGGACTGCTCTGAGTGGCCAGTGCCACCAGGTGACGTCAGAGACTCCTGCTGATAGGCTCCTTCAGGTGTTAGTAGCCTTTCCTCTCTCCTAGGTAGCCAAACCCTCTTTTCTGGCTATTTAGGGTCTCTGTCTCTGGGGAAACTTTAGATAACGAATGCATGAGCTCAGCCGAGTTCCTCTGCATCTCCCTCTTCACCTTCTGATAAGGAATCGACCGCTGACCGCGCTGGAAGCCTGCAAACCTGCAACATAGTAGCAAAGACGACTACTGCAACTCTGTAACGCTGATCCTGCCGCCTTCTCGACTGTTTTCCTGCTTGTGCATGCTGTGGGGGTAGTCTGCCTCCTCTCTGCACCAGAAGCTCCGAAGAAATCTCCCGTGGGTCGACGGAATCTTCCCCCTGCAACCGCAGGCACCAAAAAGCTGCATTACCAGTCCCTTGGGTCTCCTCTCAGCACGACGAGCGAGGTCCCTCGAATCCAGCGACACCGTCCAAGTGACCCCCACAGTCCAGTGACTCTTCAGCCCAAGTTTGGTGGAGGTAAGTCCTTGCCTCACCTCGCTGGGCTGCATTGCTGGGAACCGCGACTTTGCAAGCTACTCCGGCCCCTGTGCACTTCCGGCGGAAATCCTTCGTGCACAGCCAAGCCTGGGTCCACGGCACTCTAACCTGCATTGCACGACTTTCTAAGTTGGTCTCCGGCGACGTGGGACTCCTTTGTGCAACTTCGGCGAGCACCGTTTCACGCATCCTCGTAGAGCCTGTTTCTGGCACTTCTCCGGGTGCTACCTGCTTCAGTGAGGGCTCTTTGTCTTGCTCGACGTCCCCTCTCTCTGCAGGTCCAATTTGCGACCTCCTGGTCCCTCCTGGGCCCCAGCAGCGTCCAAAAACGCCAAACGCACGATTTGCGTGTAGCAAGGCTTGTTGGCGTCCATCCGGTGGGAAAACACTTCTGCACGACTCTCCAAGGCGTGGGGGATCCATCCTCCAAAGGGGAAGTCTCTAGCCCTTGTCGTTCCTGCAGTATTCACAGTTCTTCAGCCTAGTAAGAGCTTCTTTGCACCAACCGCTGGCATTTCTTGGGCATCTGCCCATCTCCGAGCTGCTTGTGACTTTTGGACTTGGTCCCCTTGTTCCACAGGTACCCTCAGTCAGGAATCCATCGTTGTTGCATTGCTGATTTGTGTTTTCCTTGCATTTTCCCTCTAACACGACTATTTTGTCCTTAGGGGAACTTTAGTGCACTTTGCACTCACTTTTCAGGGTCTTGGGGAGGGTTATTTTTCTAACTCTCACTATTTTCTAATAGTCCCAGCAACCCTCTACAAGGTCACATAGGTTTGGGGTCCATTCGTGGTTCGCATTCCACTTTTGGAGTATATGGTTTGTGTTGCCCCTATCCCTATGTTTCCCCATTGCATCCTATTGTAACTATACATTGTTTGCACTGTTTTCTAAGACTATACTGCATATTTTTGCTATTGTGTATATATATCTTGTGTATATTTCCTATCCTCTCACTGAGGGTACACTCTAAGATACTTTGGCATATTGTCATAAAAATAAAGTACCTTTATTTTTAGTATAACTGTGTATTGTGTTTTCTTATGACATTGTGCATATGACACTAAGTGGTACTGTAGTAGCTTCACACGTCTCCTAGTTCAGCCTAAGCTGCTCTGCTAAGCTACCATTATCCATCAGCCTAAGCTGCTAGACACCCTATACACTAATAAGGGATAACTGGGCCTGGTGCAAGGTGCAAGTACCCCTTGGTACTCACTACAAGCCAGTCCAGCCTCCTACATTGGTTGTGCAGTGGTGGGATAAGTGCTTGAGACTACTTACCACTCTTGTCATTGTACTTTTCATGAGAGAAAAATATACAAAACAAGGTCAGTGTATATACACATAGCCAAAAAGTTTTGCATTTCCTCTTTTCACTCTTTTCTAAAGTGCTGAAAAGTGCTTCTAAACTTTCAAAAAGTTCCTAAAAGTTTAAAAAGTTTTTTCTGTCTTTCCAAAAAGTTCTGAAAACTTTTTTCTCTTTTTCTATCACTTTAACTCTCTCTAAAAAATGTCTGGCACAGGAAAAAATGTTGAACTGTCCAAACTTGCATATGATCACCTTAGCTGGAAAGGAGCAAGGAGTCTCTGCATAGAGAGAGGTTTGAGTGTAGGGAAGAATCCTTCCTTAGAACTGTTAATTAATATGCTTAGAGTACAGGATAAGGCCATAAGTACCCAATCTGTAGAAAAAGTAGCTATTGGTTCTCAATCTGATCCAGGGACTCCCCCAGGAAAAGGTTCAGGAAAGAAACTTCTCAGCCTGCCCATTACTAGACAGTCTAGCATAGTTGGTACAGAGGTTGAATCACACCATACTAATGGTGTGCTCTCACATTATACTGGTAGCCAAGCTGTTAGGGTGCCCTCTGTAAGGGACAGGTCTCCTTCTGTTCATTCCCATCACACCTCTGTATCTAGAAATGTCCCTCCCACCCACCCTGATGACAGATTGTTAGAAAGGGAGCTCAATAGATTGAGAGTGGAACAAACCAGACTGAAGCTCAAGAAGCAACAGCTGGATTTGGATAGACAGTCCTTAGAAGTAGAGAGGGAAAGACAGAAGTTGGGTTTAGAAACCCATGGTGGCAGCAGCAGTATTCCCCATAGTCATCCTGCAAAAGAGCATGATTCCAGGAATCTGCACAAGATAGTTCCCCCTTATAAGGAGGGGGATGACATTAACAAGTGGTTTGCTGCACTTGAGAGGGCCTGTGTTGTACAGGATGTCCCTCAAAGGCAGTGGGCTGCTATCCTATGGCTATCATTTAGTGGAAAAGGTAGGGATAGGCTCCTTACTGTGAAAGAAAATGATGCCAATAACTTTACAGTTCTTAAGAATGCACTCCTGGATGGTTATGGCTTAACCACTGAACAGTACAGGATAAAGTTCAGAGAGACCAAAAAGGAGTCTTCACAAGACTGGGTTGATTTCATTGACCATTCAGTGAAGGCCTTGGAGGGGTGGTTACATGGCAGTAAAGTTACTGATTATGAAAGCCTGTATAACACAATCCTGAGAGAGCATATACTTAATAATTGTGTGTCTGATTTGTTGCACCAGTACCTGGTAGACTCTGATCTGACCTCTCCCCAAGAATTGGGAAAGAAGGCAGACAAATGGGTCAGAACAAGGGTGAACAGAAAAGTTCATACAGGGGGTGACAAAGATGGCAATAAGAAGAAAGATGGTGAAAAATCTCAAGATAAGCATGGGGATAAGGGTAAAACCAAAGATCCCACTTCGAATCTTAAACACTCTTCAGAGGGTGGGGATAAAACAAATTCTTCCTCTTCTTCCCAACCTGCACACATTAAAAAGCCTTGGTGCTTTGTGTGTAAAAACAGAGGCCATAGGCCAGGGGATAAGTCCTGTCCAGGTAAACCCCCTGAGCCTACCACCACTAATACATCAAGCTCTAGTGCCCCTAGCAGTAGTGGTACTAGTGGTGGGACTGCTGGCAACAGTCAAGCAAAGGGTGTAGTTGGGTTCACTTATGGGTCCATAGTGGAAACTGATGTAATCAGTCCCAAGACAGTTTCTGTCACACCTAGTGGCATTGGCCTTGCCACACTGGCTGCTTGTCCCCTTACAATGGATAAGTACAGGCAGACAGTTTCAATAAATGGTGTTGAGGCCTTGGCCTACAGGGACACAGGTGCCAGTTTCACTTTGGTGACTGAAAACCTAGTGCCTCCTGAACAACACATCATTGGACAACAGTATAAGATTATTGATGTCCATAACTCCACTAAGTTTCTTCCCTTAGCTATAATTCAGTTTAGTTGGGGTGGAGTTACTGGCCCTAAGCAGGTGGTGGTATCACCTAGCTTACCTGTAGACTGTCTCTTAGGTAATGACCTAGAGGCCTCAGGTTGGGCTGATGTAGAGTTTTATGCCCATGCAGCCATGCTGGGCATCCCTGAGGAATTGTTCCCTCTCATTTCAAGTGAAATGAAAAAGCAAAGGAGAGAAGGCCTGAAAACTCAGGATCCCTCTCCATCAACAGGTAAAAAGGGTATCACAGTTTCCCCTAACCACCCTACCATTCAGGATACTATTCCTGTGGTGGGAGAAACCTCTCCTGGGGTGGCACCTGTTCCAAGGGAATCATCAGCTGGCAAAGCTGGACTCCCTGAGGTGGAAGTACCTCTCTGTGGGATAACTAACATTGGTGAGAAAAACAGCACCATTTTAGTTAACATGGAGCATCCCTCCAACCCTCCCAGAGAAACTTTAGTGCAGAAACCCTGCACTACCTCACAACACTTAGGACAGCATCCCTGCCCTAGTGTGGAGCTCATAGGACAGCATCCCTGCCCTGCTCCAACTCAAGAGAAACAGCATCCCTGTTCTCTCTTCCAGCCAAATGGACAAAGTTTTTGCCCAGCTATGGCTTTTCTGAGACAGCATCCCTGTCTGGCATTTCCATCACTACAAATAGGTTCAGTGGACAATTCCCACTGCTCTAAACTAAAACTTACTGATAGAAACTCTGAAAATACATCTTCACATTGTTGCTTAGCTAAAAAACTTCAAACAGGGTGGTTTACATCCCCACAGGGAAGTAACCATATAGTGGATGATAAAGGGAGTAACCAGTCTATTGCAGAGCTACTCTCTACTTATCACCACTTAGACAATAAAGTCTCAACTGGCCAAGGTTAGCCTTATTGTCCTTCGTTTGGGGGGGGGTTGTGTGAGAAGGTAGCCTCTTTCTAGCCTTGTTACCCCCACTTTTGGCCTGTTTGTGAGTGTATGTCAGGGTGTTTGTCACTGTTTTCACTGTCTCACTGGGATCCTGATAGCCAGGCCTCAGTGCTCATAGTGAAAACACCATGTTTTCAGTATGGTTGTTATGTGTCACTGGGATCCTGCTAGTCAGGACCCCAGTGCTCATAGGTTTGTGGCCTATATGTATGTGTCACTAGGACCCTGTCACACAGGGCCCCAGTGCTCATACAGGGAGTGCAGAATTATTAGGCAAGTTGTATTTTTGAGGATTAATTTTATTATTGAACAACAACCATGTTCTCAATGAACCCAAAAAACTCATTAATATCAAAGCTGAATATTTTTGGAAGTAGTTTTTAGTTTGTTTTTAGTTTTAGCTATGTTAGGGGGATATCTGTGTGTGCAGGTGACTATTACTGTGCATAATTATTAGGCAACTTAACAAAAAAAAAATATATACCCATTTCAATTATTTATTATTACCAGTGAAACCAATATAACATCTCAACATTCACAAATATACATTTCTGACATTCAAAAACAAAACAAAAACAAATCAGTGACCAATATAGCCACCTTTCTTTGCAAGGACACTCAAAAGCCTGCCATCCATGGATTCTGTCAGTGTTTTGATCTGTTCACCATCAACATTGCGTGCAGCAGCAACCACAGCCTCCCAGACACTGTTCAGAGAGGTGTACTGTTTTCCCTCCTTGTAAATCTCACATTTGATGATGGACCACAGGTTCTCAATGGGGTTCAGATCAGGTGAACAAGGAGGCCATGTCATTAGATTTCCTTCTTTTATACCCTTTCTTGCCAGCCACGCTGTGGATTACTTGGACGCGTGTGATGGAGCATTGTCCTGCATGAAAATCATGTTTTTCTTGAAGGATGCAGACTTCTTCCTGTACCACTGCTTGAAGAAGGTGTCTTCCAGGAACTGGCAGTAGGACTGGGAGTTGAGCTTGACTCCATCCTCAACCCGAAAAGGCCCCACAAGCTCATCTTTGATGATACCAGCCCAAACCAGTACTCCACCTCCACCTTGCTGTCGTCTGAGTCGGACTGGAGCTCTCTGCCCTTTACCAATCCAGCCACGGGCCCATCCATCTGGCCCATCAAGACTCACTCTCATTTCATCAGTCCATAAAACCTTAGAAAAATCAGTCTTGAGATATTTATTGGCCCAGTCTTGACGTTTCAGCTTGTGTCTTGTTCAGTGGTGGTCGTCTTTCAGCCTTTCTTACCTTGGCCATGTCTCTGAGTATTGCACACCTTGTGCTTTTGGGCACTCCAGTGATGTTGCAGCTCCGAAATATGGCCAAACTGGTGGCAAGTGGCATCGTGGCAGCTGCACGCTTGACTTTTCTCAGTTCATGGGCAGTTATTTTGCGCCTTGGTTTTTCCACACGCTTCTTGCGACCCTGTTGACTATTTTGAATGAAACGCTTGATTGTTCGATGATCACGCTTCAGAAGCTTTGCAATTTTAAGAGTGCTGGATCCCTCTGCAAGATATCTCACTATTTTTGACTTTTCTGAGCCTGTCAAGTCCTTCTTTTGACCCATTTTGCCAAAGGAAAGGAAGTTGCCTAATAATTATGCACACCTGATATAGGGTGTTGATGTCATTAGACCACACCCCTTCTCATTACAGAGATGCACATCACCTAATATGCTTAATTGGTAGTAGGCTTTCGAGCCTATACAGCTTGGAGTAAGACAACATGCATAAAGAGGATGATGTGGTCAAAATACTCATTTGCCTAATAATTCTGCACTCCCTGTAGATGTGCATGTATATGTTCCCTGTGTGGTGCCTAACTGTCTCACTGAGGCTCTGCTAACCAGAACCTCAGTGGTTATGCTCTCTCATTACTTTCAAATTGTCACTAACAGGCTAGTGACCAATTTTACCAATTTACATTGGCTTACTGGAACACCCTTATAATTCCCTAGTATATGGTACTGAGGTACCCAGGGTATTGGGGTTCCAGGAGATCCCTATGGGCTGCAGCATTTCTTTTGCCACCCATAGGGAGCTCTGACAAATCTTACACAGGCCTGCCACTGCAGCCTGAGTGAAATAACGTCCACGTTATTTCACAGCCATTTTACACTGCACTTAAGTAACTTATAAGTCACCTATATGTCTAACCTTTACCTGGTAAAGGTTAGGTGCAAAGTTACTTAGTGTGAGGGCACCCTGGCACTAGCCAAGGTGCCCCCACATTGTTCAGAGCCAATTCACTGAACTTTGTGAGTGCGGGGACACCATTACACGCGTGCACTACATATAGGTCACTACCTATATGTAGCTTCACCATGGTAACTCCGAATATGGCCATGTAACATGTCTATGATCATGGAATTGCCCCCTCTATGCCATCCTGGCATTATTGGTACAATTCCATGATCCCAGTGGTCTGTAGCACAGACCCTGGTACTGCCAAACTGCCCTTCCTGGGGTTTCACTGCAGCTGCTGCTGCTGCCAACCCCTCAGACAGGCATCTGCCCTCCTGGGGTCCAGCCAGGCCTGGCCCAGGATGGCAGAACAAAGAACTTCCTCTGAGAGAGGGTGTGACACCCTCTCCCTTTGGAAAATGGTGTGAAGGCAGGGGAGGAGTAGCCTCCCCCAGCCTCTGGAAATGCTTTGTTGGGCACAGAGGTGCCCAATTCTGCATAAGCCAGTCTACACCGGTTCAGGGACCCCTTAGCCCCTGCTCTGGCGCGAAACTGGACAAAGGAAAGGGGAGTGACCACTCCCCTGACCTGCACCTCCCCTGGGAGGTGTCCAGAGCTCCTCCAGTGTGCTCCAGACCTCTGCCATCTTGGAAACAGAGGTGCTGCTGGCACACTGGACTGCTCTGAGTGGCCAGTGCCACCAGGTGACGTCAGAGACTCCTGCTGATAGGCTCCTTCAGGTGTTAGTAGCCTTTCCTCTCTCCTAGGTAGCCAAACCCTCTTTTCTGGCTATTTAGGGTCTCTGTTTCTGGGGAAACTTTAGATAACGAATGCATGAGCTCAGCCGAGTTCCTCTGCATCTCCCTCTTCACCTTCTGATAAGGAATCGACCGCTGACCGCGCTGGAAGCCTGCAAACCTGCAACATAGTAGCAAAGACGACTACTGCAACTCTGTAACGCTGATCCTGCCGCCTTCTCGACTGTTTTCCTGCTTGTGCATGCTGTGGGGGTAGTCTGCCTCCTCTCTGCACCAGAAGCTCCGAAGAAATCTCCCGTGGGTCGACGGAATCTTCCCCCTGCAACCGCAGGCACCAAAAAGCTGCATTACCGGTCCCTTGGGTCTCCTCTCAGCACGACGAGCGAGGTCCCTCGAATCCAGCGACACCGTCCAAGTGACCCCCACAGTCCAGTGACTCTTCACCCCAAGTTTGGTGGAGGTAAGTCCTTGCCTCACCTCGCTGGGCTGCATTGCTGGGAACCGCGACTTTGCAAGCTACTCCGGCCCCTGTGCACTTCCGGCGGAAATCCTTCGTGCACAGCCAAGCCTGGGTCCACGGCACTCTAACCTGCATTGCACGACTTTCTAAGTTGGTCTCCGGCGACGTGGGACTCCTTTGTGCAACTTCGGCGAGCACCGTTTCACGCATCCTCGTAGTGCCTGTTTCTGGCACTTCTCCGGGTGCTACCTGCTTCAGTGAGGGCTCTTTGTCTTGCTCGACGTCCCCTCTCTCTGCAGGTCCAATTTGCGACCTCCTGGGCCCCAGCAGCGTCCAAAAACGCCAAACGCACGATTTGCGTGTAGCAAGGCTTGTTGGCGTCCATCCGGCGGGAAAACACTTCTGCACGACTCTCCAAGGCGTGGGGGATCCATCCTCCAAAGGGGAAGTCTCTAGCCCTTGTCGTTCCTGCAGTATTCACAGTTCTTCAGCCTAGTAAGAGCTTCTTTGCACCAACCGCTGGCATTTCTTGGGCATCTGCCCATCTCCGAGCTGCTTGTGACTTTTGGACTTGGTCCCCTTGTTCCACAGGTACCCTCAGTCAGGAATCCATCGTTGTTGCATTGCTGATTTGTGTTTTCCTTGCATTTTCCCTCTAACACGACTATTTTGTCCTTAGGGGAACTTTAGTGCACTTTGCACTCACTTTTCAGGGTCTTGGGGAGGGTTATTTTTCTAACTCTCACTATTTTCTAATAGTCCCAGCGACCCTCTACAAGGTCACATAGGTTTGGGGTCCATTCGTGGTTCGCATTCCACTTTTGGAGTATATGGTTTGTGTTGCCCCTATCCCTATGTTTCCCCATTGCATCCTATTGTAACTATACATTGTTTGCACTGTTTTCTAAGACTATACTGCATATTTTTGCTATTGTGTATATATCTCTTGTGTATATTTCCTATCCTCTCACTGAGGGTACACTCTAAGATACTTTGGCATATTGTCATAAAAATAAAGTACCTTTATTTTTAGTATAACTGTGTATTGTGTTTTCTTATGACATTGTGCATATGACACTAAGTGGTACTGTAGTAGCTTCACACGTCTCCTAGTTCAGCCTAAGCTGCTCTGCTAAGCTACCATTATCTATCAGCCTAAGCTGCTAGACACCCTATACACTAGTAAGGGATAACTGGGCCTGGTGCAAGGTGCAAGTACCCCTTGGTACTCACTACAAGCCAGTCCAGCCTCCTACACATCCCCTCCCAGGCGGCCACCTCTCTGAACCAGATGTCATCATCCAAATTGGGGGGGGGGGGTGCTGGGTGTTGTGTGAATGTGTGTGGTGTCTGCATGTGTGTATGAATGGAGGGGGGAGGCGATGTCTCTGTGTGATTGTGTGTATGCCGAGGGGAGTGTGCGTGTGTGTGGGAATGCGTGTATGCCGAGGGGGGTGTTGTGTGTTGAGTGGGTGTATGCCAAGGAGGGTGTTGTGTGTGTGTGTGGGTTAGTGTATGTTTATGTGAATGCGGAAGAGGGGAAGGGGGTGTCTGAGTGCGTGCATGTGAGTGTATGTGTCTGTTTGAGTGCGTGTGTGCAAGTGAATGGGTGTGTGTGTGAGTGAATGGGTGTATCTGAGTGCATGTATGGGTGGGAGTGTGTGGGGTGTATGTAAGTGAATGCATGCGTGAATGTAGGTGTGTGGTTGTGTGTGTGGAGGGGTGTCTGCCAGTGACAGAAATGGAGATTACTGTCACCGGGTGCATGACCGGCAGCATTTTTGTGGCAGTGCGACCGCCACGAAAATGCTGGTGGTCTACTGAGTCGTAATTCTGATGGCGTTAAGATGGCTACCGCCGGGCCAGAGGAAAGTCCCCTCCGGCCTGGCGGTCCGACCACCCTGGAGATACGGACAGCTGAAGCCAAACCGCCAAAGTTGTAATATGGCGGTCTTTACCGTCCAAGGACCGCCAGACTCAAGATGAGGGCCGTAAGTGTACGCCTTTTTTCTGATCATCCTGTCGGCACTATACACCTGATTTAGTCAACACTGTATCGTTTTTCAGCAGGTTAGTGCAACAACTATGACCTTCCTTTATTTTCTTTACACTCCAACTGCCCTTTTGGCAAACATATATACATGGTATAAATTATTGGGAGAAAGACCTTATAATATATAAATCTTCACTGAAAAAATAAAGGTTATCCTTTGTTATAGTGAAGAAAACTTTATTCCAGAGTAGAGGGGTGAGTTATAGGTAATTTAGTGTGGGTACCGAGCTGAATACAATGTGTATAAAGGTTTGCGGGTTATAATCATTTGAAGGTGTTGTGTTAATATTAATATATAAGTATAAGTTTAGAAATGTATATTTTTGTGTAATTTAACTGTTGTTTGTAGATAAAGAATGAAGGTATATTAATTTAAATGTGTGCGTAAATTATAAATTTAAGATATAACTATAACTTAAGAATTTCTAATATGCATTTCAAGTTTGGTTTGTATAGAAAGATTAAATAAAGTTTTCTTAACTAAAACAAAGGGTTTTTTTCATTAAATTTCTTTTTTTTTTTCAATAAAGTGTTGGAGAGTATTGTAAAGTGTACTGTTGTAGAGTATATTGTAGTGCGGTAGAGTGGAATGTGGTATAGTGGAGTGCCATACAGTGGAATAACATATAGTGAAATGGTGTACAGTGGAGTGGCATGGGGTAGAGTGGAGTGGTATAGCGTACAGTGGAGTAAATTCTTACATAGTGAAGTGGCATGTTGTATAGTACAATGATGTGAAGTGCATCAGAGTAGACAGGCGTAGTGTAGAGTTTAGTAAATTGTTATAAGTTGGAGTGGCTTCTTGTACAATGGAATTGTGCCTCGTAGAGTGTTGGAAAGCGTACATGGGGATGTGGGGGCATAGAATGGAGTAGAGGGTTGTATGGTGTAGTGTACAGAAATAGAGTGGAGAACAGTGTTGTATAGTGGCACAGAGCATAGTAGAGTTTTGTAGAGTGGAGCTGCATAGAGTGGAGTGCAATGTGTTACAGTGGGGCAATGTAGAGTGGAGTGTTGTACAGTGCCACAGTGTCATGCAGTGGAGTAGAGTGTAGTGTAGTCCAGTGGAGTGGCATAGGATAGATTGGGGTAGGGTGTTCTAGAGTACAGTGATATGGAATCAAGTAGATTGGAGTGGCTTAGTATTCAATGGAGTAAAGTGTTGAAGAGTGGCATGGTGTGTGGTACAGTGGACTGGGCTGCTGTGTTGTGGAGTGCCATAGAGTTAGGTGAAGTAGAGTGCCAAAGAGTGGATAAAAGTGTTGTACAGTGGATTGGAGTAAAGTAGAGTGTAGTACATTAAGGTAGACTCTTGTACAGCTGAGTGGCATAGAGTAGCGTACAGTGGAGTACCATAGAGTGCAGTAGTGGAATACAGTGTATTAGTGCCTGATAGAATTGAATATATTAACCAGTGGTGGCTCACGGTGCGCTGAAGGGGTGGGGCGCCGCACGGGAGGAGGAAATAAAAATTAAATTAATTACAAAAAATAAACACTTACCTTCTCGCTGCGTCGCCCCGCTCCTCTCCTCTGCTCTGCTGGCTGCAGGCAGGCACAGACTCCCAGCCTGCCAAGCGGCCAATCCGGACGCTGCTCAGAACAGTGTCAGGATTGGCTGGGAGAGTCCAGCCAGGACGCTCCCAGGCAGACTGGGAGCCTGTGCCGGCTATCTCCAGCTGTGCGTATGTGTGATTGGCCGAGACGGCCAGCCAAACACACATGCGCTCTGAGAGGGAGTGCTGAGCGCTCCCCCTCACTGCTTGTCACCTCCGTGGCCCTGCCTCTTTTACTAAAAAACGATAATAAACTTGATTTATTATCGTTTTGTAGTAAAAGGTTTGCAGCTGCTGCTGCTGGAGAAGCCGCCTCTGATATTAACTAGAGGAAAGTGGCATAGAGAGAGTTGGTGCTGGGGTGCATAGACAACCTGGCATTCTAATGGGTTAACAAAATGTCCCTAAACAGTATTTTAGAAATCTACCCTCTGCTTCCGACAGCATATGTTCCATTAGCTACCAACACTTTCATGCTAGTGGTCTGCAATAGCATTCACTTTGAAAAGCCTCTCTATCTAATCTGTGGGCTACTAAGAGCTCAGAATTCAGCAGCCTATCTCATCAAAGGTTTCAGTATGCACTATCCAGAATCAGATTCTCTTGTTTCTACTTCGTCTCATCAGTGCTTAATTTGTAAATAAAAAGGTGCCGGTGCCCAAAACCCTCCTCTTAATTATGCAGCTGCTGCAATTAAATGTGGGATCACGGAATACTGAGGCAGCGTAATCCTGAAGCCATCTCGGGCCTCTTCAATCCATATAAAGCCACTCCCTGCACCTTCAGCTCACTCTTGCATCTTTCTACTTTCTCCCATTGTGACGCTTTTTTGTTTTTCCCTTCCTCCATCTTTCCCATATGTGTCTTTTGCTCGCAGCAAATGCTTGAGGCAGAAGAGTAAGCCCCGGCCCTCAAAAATAAGTGCTGGTGCTCAGCACCGGTAAAAACAAGCACAAATTAAGCACTGGTCTCACTGGCCACCATAGAGAGGCAGAAACAATGCTTGCTTTGTAAAGAGATAATGCAGGGGCCCGGGGTTTTTCTTAGAAGCCCAGCAATGGCACTGCTGGAGTTGCCAAATGTTGGGTAATCCAAACACCACGCCTTCTTAGTTTTGATTCTACCTCATGCCACTTTCTTTCACTACTTACACGTCCTGTCTCTTTATGTTTGTCTTTCAGGTTCTTTTTCAACCCTGCTTTCTCCCTTTGCCACTGTTTTCCTGGATTTCTCTTCTCCCTTTTTCGTTTTCTAGGTTTATTTATATTGGCCTGGGTCAAAGTCTGAAGGTGAAAAACAAGTCCAATCCCAGGCAGATACAATTAAAGCAAATACCAATACCAATAGCACACAAAATCGTTCATAGTTTGGGCAAATGCTTTCTGAGTCAGAGTCATCTGCATTATCAATTCTCACATCCGGGCAGAAGTGTAGTGTTTCTCCTGTGAAATGTGTCAGGTTGTTTGTTATATAAAAATGTTTTTGTTACAATGCTGAGAAATGATTGAGACTGTCTTAGATACTCTGTGGGATTCTGTCACAATTAGAAAGTATGTAAATCGTAATGCTTAAATGTGTAAAACCAATAAAAACAAAGTGAAAAAAAATCTTGATCCATCACAAAGTCTTTCCATTGTTCCATCGCTTACTAAAATATTGGTGTTTCCCCAGGTTTAAAACCTGCACTCCGCCCTTACTGTACAATTACTGAGTGGTATTTGACCTGCTTTACAAACATTTGTAGCTTAGCATAACTTGTATGTACGTGCTTCTTCGTAAGTGAACATGCATAATTGCTCAAATATACAATACTTTATCTTACAATGATAATCATATGTGTGTTTAGGTCGCAGAAAAATAGGAATATCACACTGTGGAACATAGGTGGAAATACATTTAAAAACTCCTTGAATACACCCAATTTATTTTCAGGAGTCTGGCTCTTGATAGCTCTAAATGGGATCATTCTATATCAATACTGTGACATCTCTCTTTCCAGCACAGTATGGGCTGTAAAGAGGTTTCCAGAAGGAGCAAAGGTCAGGCTCCAAAGGCGCACAGAAAAAACTAGCAATTTTAAACATTAATATACTGGAAATGTTTGTCACACAAATCACTAGGGCCAAAAGCTTTCCCTTTTGGAAACTACTTTGTAACATTCTTAATTTCTTCTTGTTGACTCAGCTCCTATGGTATCTCACAATTGTTGAGTTAATTTGTGCAAATCCAGAGCTACATTAGAAAGTATACTTTTCATTATAGAGATTTATTGGATATTGGTCATCACACTGCCACTTGATCTATTGTTATCTAAGAGTTGGGCTGTGATCTCACTTCAGAGGCAAAGCTGCAATCTGAAAGCAAAGCATTTACATGTACCAATACTACATGCTATTGGGTAGGGACAATGAGATAGACTTGGGAAAACTAATCTCCTCAGCCTTCATGAAGCCCGTTGGTTTCATAATACTGGCCCATTACAGTACAAGTACAAAAGCGGCAGCCAGCTTGAGATTGTGTTGTTCACATTTATCTCTTCTGACATAATCTGTGGGCTAAATGCACAGTCTTATTTTGAGACTATGCTACTTTCGCAACAACAAAAAATGTTTGTCTTAACCTAACTTAATGACCCTGTAACTCTAATGACTACTAGAAAATTTAGTTTTTTGCAAGCAACTTACTTTGACACACCAGAGCCAGAGTCTAGGTGTATCTAGGCACATCCACCCAAGTGTCACAGGTGGCTTCCAGCCATGTCTTGGCTCAGGTCCTCACCTGATCATGTACACGCAGGAATTACTGGATTGCTCCTTCATACAGCAAACTTTAAAATGGTTCTCAATGTGGGCCATAGATTTGTTAAAAATGACTCTGTGAAGGATGGATTCCCAATGCTTCTTTGTTTATCTCTGGAACTACAGGAACTAGAATAGTAGGATCCCAGAAATGAAACCTTAACATTGGTAGTTTTTTATTTTTAAACCACAACTATTGTATGCCCGCATGCTGCAAAAAATAATCTGCACTTAGGTGTAAGTTAATAAAAGGTCCAAACATGAGTCAGTCTAACGTCAACCATTTAAAAAAAAAAAAAAAAAAAAAAAAACATTGACAACTTTTACATTAGATGACTGAAGATGTAATCTGAAGACCTTCAAAATCCAATCAATCTGTTATAGTTTTCATTCAATCTTTAAATTAAATTATAAACACCTATGGTGTGACCACTTCCATGCTGGACTGGCAGTCCTGCAGTTTGTTTCCCACTTTAGATATCACTAATGAACCAATACGTCACATACACAAAAGTATTGTAGGAATTGTAGATAATCTTCTATGCCCACTTGTATACAATATGTTATTATGATACAATTGCTATTAATTAGATATTCTTTCTTATTAGTTTTTTGCAGTTATTTGTGCATCTTGATCTGATGTAAAATGTGCTGTCACCATTTGGGTGTGGGCCACACTGAATGCAAGTGCGATCGGATATCTGGCGGCATTCACTACGGTGGTCAGCGGTGCTTAGGCGGTTCCACAGCTGGCACCGCCACGCCAGAAAAAGACCACCCACAGAATTATGGCCAGTAATTCTGTGTGGCAGTCTTTCTCTGGCGTGGTGGTGCCGGCGGTGGGAGCACAGGGTCCCGTCCCCGCACGGAGGAGCACCTCTTTGGACGAGGTAAGTGTCAACCGCAAGAGGAGGGGAGGTGGGGGTAAATGGGTGTGTGTATGAGTGTGTGAGTGCATGTATGCGTGTCATGAATGTGGTGGGGAGGGAGGGGGAGTGGTTGTGCATGTGTGTATGCCTGTGTGTAAATGTGGTGTTGCGTGTGTATTTGCATGTGGACGGAGGGTGGGGATGTGTGCATGGGGGAATGAGTGAATGAGTAAGGGGGTGTAAGTGAGTGTGTGCTGATGTTTGTATGTGTATATGGTGTGTGTGCGGTGAGGTACAATTTGGAGAGTGGTGGGTGTGGTTGTGTGAAGATGAGTCGCAGTGGGGGTTGTGTACGGATGTATGCATGTAGTTGAAGGGAGGGGCAGGGGGTTGGGATGGAGAGTGCATGCGTGCATGTGTGATGTGTATGGATAAGTACGTGTGTCAATGGGGGTGAATTTTGTGAGTGTGTGTGTGTGAGTGGGGTTTGAGTGGGGGTGTGTGTGGGTGTATGCATGCGAGGTGTTTGGGGGGGGTGATTGGACAGGATCATAATTTCCTGTCGTCGGGATACCTTTCCGCCAGCATTTTCATGGCGGTGAGACTGCCAGGAAGAGCCTGGCATTGTCCCAAGTTGGAATAACCTCACCGGTTATTTGACTCCCGCTGGGCTGCAGGTGGAAACCTCCAGCCTGGCAGGCCACGGTAAAGCGACGGGACTGGCGGGGATGTGACGGTCGTAATATGGCGGCCTGCACTGCCTGTCCCGCGGCAGTGAGACCGCCACCGCGGCCCAGGTGGTCCATGGACCGCAAGGGTCATAATGAGGGCCTATGCACCCATGAAACGAATTCAACTGACTTGCCGATCTGCAATGTGAAACACATTCTACTTTCTCACCAATGGGAAAATTGGCTGCTCTCCACAAAAAGGATAGGCCTAGTTTCGAAGTGGGTGAACATGTCTGGTCAGCAGCTTGAAAAGGCTTTAATGGTGGATGAAGCTGATGCTATATCAATTCATACCATGCTGGTTATCAGGAAAGCCCTTTTTCCTGTCACATTTATTTATACTGTATTAACTAGTTACTAGAACTTTGAGAACAAGAACGAGTATTACTTTCACTGAAAGTGGCCATCGTAGATTACATTGTGTATGTCTTTGCTTACCTTTCTTCTTAGTTTTGGCAGCTGCTTTATTCTCGTCGTCAGTGCTTTAAAAACAAAACATCCTGCTATAAATGTCAATATATGAGACGATTATTATCTTAGCGATACTTATAAAATTTAAAGTACTCATTCAAAACAAACTAATGCAGTAGCATATTCTCGTATTTATTACATCTGTACACAAAGTTCTTCATCGTTGTTCAAGCCAGAAGGAGACATGGTTTTTAGTAGGATTATATACTTGGGCTCTGATTGTCATAATTTCTTAGTGCGATCACTGCCACGTTCATAGTTCGGCACAATGTCAATACCATAATATCCGCGTGTTCTCCAATTACTTCAGTGGCATAGAGCTTGATGTTTTGAGACTGCATAAGTTTGATCTTTGTTTTTCAGCGCTCTCATATGTTCCAATATTATTTTTTTCAACATGCAAGAAGTACTGCTGACATACTGGAGCCCACAGTTGCATTCAAACATGTATATTACAAAAAGAGTTGCATGTGATTTTATGTTTGATTTTGATTGGTTGGTCATTTCTAATGAGAAACTTTGGCTTCCTTTTTGTTAATGTTTTGTTGCAGAATATTGTTTTCTCATGACTGCAGCACCCAGAATTATTCATTGCTGGCAGACCTGATGTTAGTGTATATAAAGTAAAAGAGACAATGGATTCACCTACCATGATAAAGACCAAGGTGATTGAAACGAGTGAGTCAGTGCGATTGTTTTTTTTTTAATTAAAGCAGTTTTATAGATCATGGAGTGCAGCGCTTCCCTTTATGATGAAATTGGTCTTTGGGGTTAACGCTCTGCCCCTATGTATGACCAACTGGCGAGCTCACTGGTTTTGGAGATCATATTGGGATATATATATATATACATGTATGAGAGAGAGAGAGAGCGAGAGATATGTATCTATATATATCTCTATATATATCTCTATATATATCTCTATATATATATATATATATATATATATATATATATATATATATATTTTTCTTTTCAAGGTTGGGGTGGGTAAGGGCATAGGGTCTTAGGAGTATTTTTTAGGTTTAGGGGTGGAGAGGGCCATAGGGTGGTAATGGTATTTTGGGGGGTTTAGGGGTGGGTAAGGGCATAAGTGTCCACTCCTGATCCTTTGAGTGGTACACATTAAGAGGTACTGAATGGAGCTGTATAATGTTCAGAAATTTTCAAAATGGCAGACTTTCAGAAGAGGATTGCTGTAACTGTGTCCCTCTAATCCTTTATGTAGATGTGCCCATCATCTAGACTACTTTCTGGATGATAATTCATAGAAGCACAAGTCTGAGAATGCAATGTGAACTAAACATTCTCACACAGCTGCACATTAGTTCATGGAGTCTATAATGCTTCCCTGCTGAACAGTCAACAGATGCCAACTGCAAGAAACATCTACCTCCCCAAAAGACTGCTCAGCAGTGCACAGTTACATTGATGCAGCCAGAGGGTAATGTCTTATAATGGATACACCGGGTTACAAGAGGCCCTTTTGGGTTGAATGCAGAGAGAATCAAAACAAAAGCCAGGAACAGGGCACAAGAGCGTGAGGGTACTCACCAGAGCACATTAGCAAATATGACCGAGCTGAGCAGCAAGTGGGAGGACTAGTGCATGTTTTTGGACAGGTGCCTGGACCCCAAATGCCAAAAACAGCTCTTATGCTCCACAGCTATAGCCTCAATCAACCTTGAGTGCATTGAGTGCAGCCAGTGCTAATAGTGGTGGGAGGCTCAGGTATTCAAAAAGTCATTGAACCAGACATGGTGCCCACCATGTGCTGCTGGGTGTGAGTGGTGCTGACCATCCATCTTGCAGGAGTGGCAACAATGAACCAATCAAGGTCCTGGGCATGAGCAAATGCAACTGTTTGCTCCTGACACCCATCTTGGCATTCCCTGGCATGGGAAAGGCAAAGCCTCTCCCTGACATGGGCCAGGCACAGTTTGGTACTCACTGAACATTTATGGGAAAGGGCGTGCAGCTGAACAAGTCCATCTGGAAAGCATGGTACGTAACATAATACCCAATTGGTGCATGTCAGGGGCGCAGCTTTGCTGTGTCTGCCCACCAAGCTACTGCCCAAGACCCGAGGGGTCCAGCCTGAGTTTCTCAGCACACACACACACACACAACAGGAGGAAGGGCTTGTTCACCTGCTCTGTTTCACCATGAACAGTTGATAGGAACAAAGCTGTGCAGGAAATTGACTGGTAGAGACCATGTCCTGCAGGACAAGTACTTCGGCTTGTGAATGCCATGCACAAGTATGGTGTGCACCTAGGCGTGGATGTTTGATGCACACCACAACTGTCAGTGCTGCACTGAGGTGATCATGCATAACTAAACCATGGACAATGGCTGCCAAGAGGGCAATGATGGAAAACATGCTACAAAGATGCTGAGTGCTTGGACCCATGGCTGAGCTACATGAAACACCAGAGTTGCTGTTTGCAGGGAGGAAGCATGATAACTTGCCTAACACAGCACACATCCAACTGAGATCTGACAAGAACCATAGATTCATACTGGACAATGGGTTGTGCTCTTACAGTAACAGCAATGTGCTGAACTACAGCCAGAGTAACATAACCACATGGAACAATAGGGATCATTAAGGTAAAATTGAGCAACCTATTCAGCCCCTTCCAGCCCATACTACGAAGTACTATGATGCTCCAGTGACGAATACAATATGTATGGAACTTTAGGAACAGACTGCCAAGGCGATGTATTAGTAATGTTTCTAGCAATGCTAGTAGGTAAGATGGAGTGACTTTTTTAAACATTTCATTGCAGCTTGTCAGGAGGAACGGAGGACTAACAGTTATTGAAGCAATGCCTTTGAAAACTTAAACTCCAATACACCCCATACCTGCCTGCGAATATGAGACTACTTTCAAGAAAGCAACCAGTAACGTTAATCATAGCATCTTTCTTAACTTGAGAAAAGTACCTGGTTTACCTCTATTTGTCGGTTTGTTTGACATGCAAGAAGTCTGTGTTCATTTGGCATGGCAAACTTTATTGTGCCAATGAACGCAAACAGTGTCGCATTTGTGTGTTTGCATACATTAGCCAGACCTATTGCTTGTTTATAAACAGTCTCCCATGTGTTTTTATTTCTGTGGATCAATCCTCAAACTGCAGGTAGTAATTGTGCCCAAACTCTTTGAATTAAAATGCATATAACTAAAAGTATACAATTAAAAACACTGATACGCAATACTCGCTGTACAGTAAAATAACTCAACTTTCAAGAACACAAAGTTAATCATAAAACAAAGCATTCCCACCGGCAATGTGGATGTGCACCTGGGCATGTTCCTTGGGCAGCAGGCCAGTAATTTTGTGGCATCAGGCAGTGCTAGGTGCAGTGCCACCAAAAACAATAGCTTCCCTGGATGAGGTGCCACTGATCTCCGTGAAGACACCTGATAGGTTGCTTGCTCACAGGTCAGGTTGCTTGTCAAGATAATTTTGCCTGCAGCACACTTTGTTTTTAGGTAGAGTGGCATGGACCACCTTCCACTCTCCGATTCCTTGTTTGTTAATCCCCCGCCCCATCCATCACCGTCAAATGATGGACATGTGTCGTTTGTTGTAACCCTAAATACAACATACTCATTTTATGGATTAAGAATGTTCTCTGCAAATGCCAAATGTGTCCACTTGTGACCTATAAAAGAAGAAGTACCTTCTATCGTGTGGTCTATGCCACAACTCTTATTATTGTATGAACAACCGCAATAGTATAATAATGCTGCACAGGTCAAGACGCCAGACTCATACTGAACCTCTGCCTGGGTAGCTTGGGCTCTGCATTACTTTTCCTGGATGACCACGGAGTGGCGGTGAGATGTAAACTCTCTACCACCCATAACTACGGACCTTCTTCCAATAAGCCTTACCCCCACCAACCACAAATTACCACCACCGCTACCAGCGTCAATGCTCAAAAATGTCCCTAAGCCACTCCAACTGAATCATGGTTTGCAGCCAGCTAAGGGCCAATCAGATTTATGCTACCTTCAACGTCATATTACTTGAGATAACTGTGGCAATGTTGGTGTTCAATGCTGAGTAGATACAAACCCATGTGGTAACTTTAGTAATTATGAGAGGAAATATCAGTGATACATTGAGTCTTACTTTGGATGTGCAGTCAGCGCATCCTCAGGAGATTGTGAAGGTACTTCTTGGGTTATCTCTGTTGGGGAAGGCTTGTGTGGCAATAGCTGCGCTGTGGATGGGTATTTCATCATGCTCAACAATTTATTTAGGAAATCCGGGTCAGACACAGTTTCCATCGCGGGCTTGAACACTGAAAAAATCCAAAATGATTAGTGGTTTATAGGATCTGAGCACAGTTCGCAAAAATGTTTTTGTATAATAAGTATAAAAACTATATGGTGGAGGCTAATTCTACACACTATATGTGCTTTGCCAAGTCAGTCAGAAATAGATGTTCAATAACCAAATTAGTAAGATTGGTAGTGAAGCGCTCCTCGCTGCGGGCTCTGGTGACTGAGTTACCAGAGCCAAGCAGGTCTAGTTCAGCAGGCTTACCGTCTCCACCTGAAAGAACGGCAAAGATTGGTCAGACTCTGACAGAGTACACTAAATGATTCTAGTAGGAGACATGTGCATCAGTCACTAAATATTCACTTCTGCAATGAAGTGCCGCAACTGTTTCAATAAAAAAAGGAAAGTTGGCGATGCTGCACAACTATGTCGGTGCCACCCCCGCCCCTATTAGAAGTACCACATTGCCGCAGAGGAGAGGTGTAATTCCCCCATTAAACAATGCCAGTCCTTCAGTTTCCCCCCAGACAAATGCATTGTGCATCAGTAGGCTTTCAACAGCCCACCCCCCGTGGGAAAAGACGCTTAACACACACAATTAAATATGAAACGTTGAAGGGTGATCAACATTCACTAGCCTTATCCGAGTTTTACAACATTTGGATAGAACAGTGTTTGTTTGCGTACCGGGGCAAGCAGAGTGAACCCAGAATGGGGGGAGGTAGGTGAATTGGTGGGAGATCATACGTCACTAATGGCCCTAAAGAGGATCAGGCTCGCACACCAGGATCACTCGACGCAACACGGGGCTGGTTTGTAAATTGATGCCAGGGCTCCTCTTGATTCATTATAGAATATACTCAACACCTAGGAAGCCAGTCAAAGCCTTAGTCTGCCAAATAACCAAATAGCCATGCCTTCAGTCCAAAAAAGATGGTTTCTTTCAGCCATTACCAGTCCACAAAAAAACCTTGGAATGACTCCCTCAAGATCTGTATGGCTAATTTTGTAGCACACAGAGAAATCTGTGGAGCCACGCCCTCTTAAAAAGGCCCACCCTACGTATTAGAGTAATAGGGCAAGGCCACCAGCAAGTGAGGTCACCTTTCAGGGAATCAATTTCTGAAGACCTATTCTGTATTCAACTCACTAGTTTGTTCCTTGTAATAACAAGGGTCTCACAATTGCTTGAGTTAGAGCTACTGGCGTTGTAAATTCATAACTGGACTTTTCTTGCCACATAAATTGGTCAACCCTACCTCATAATTTGGTCTTCTCTTGCCACATAATTCCAGTGGCCCTGCATATACCTAAACCACTTCCTTTTACCTTCTTCTATCTGCAGCCAAAAATGAAAATGTTGCCATTCAGCATCCCAATTTAAATCTACTATGCTAATTCCAATAGAATACCACTTTCACCACCCCACCATCAGAGTTGCTGGCTGGCTAAAAAAGGCCCAAAACAAGAGAGCCACAGAGGAGTAACACGAGAAATAAACTAGAAGGGTCACACAAACATATCAAGGATTTTCAAACAGCCATAGTGTAATAAGTTTGTTAAGTTGGCCTGAATCATGGTCATAACTGCAATAAGGAGAGATTAATAAAACATATACAATTACCATATAAACTCAATAAAAACCTTTATCAGAAATAAATGATAGGCATTAGACTGTAATGCTCAGAACAGGCCCTAGAGAACACCACAATGAAAATAGTATTTGTAAGAAACATGGTCATGTAACCATATAGTTAGACCCTAGAGGGCACAACCACATGAAAAGAAAATGACTGAACGTACTGCAGTGTAACCATATATTTAGCCCCTAGTAGGTGTAGTACATTACACATTTTCAGGGCTAGCAGGCCTACTGCAACGATAGTGCAAACAAGATCCTTAAAACACAAACTACTCTCAGCTGTAAAAAAAAAAAAAAAGTTACAGCCATGAGAGTGGAGGGATTATTATTATGGGGTCCCACTAACCTGGAGATGATCTAGACAAAACAAGCAGTTTGAAGTGAATGTTTTAAAAGTGGTCCCATTGTCCCAGGACCGCCAAAGGCTGCGTTGTGAGCAAAAGTGTTTTGTAAAAGAACGCCCTGCAAAGCACTATGGGACGACTGAGTGCAGCAATTATTGTAGTATGCAGACTGTAATGCTCGGAACAACAACCCCTAGACGACACCACAATAAAAATATAATTTTTAAGAAACATGGTCATGTACTATATAATTAGTCCCTAGACTCCATAACCACATGAAAATAGAATGGCACGAAGTAATGTAGTACAACCATATATTTAGCCCCTAGAGGGCATAGTGCCTTACACATTTTCAGGCCTAGCAGGCCTACTGCAATACTAAGCCTGTTAGAACACAAACTATTCAAGCTGTAATACAAACGTTCCAGCCATAAAAGAGGGACCGAATGATGGGAGGGGTTATCATATTGGGGTCCCCACTAACTTAGTGTGGGGATCCAGAGATGACCTAAACAGAAATACTGTGTCATGCTCAACGTTTTGGTGGTGGTCCCATTGTCCTAGGACAAAAAAAAGTATTGAAATAATGTTGCAAAGCATTATGGGGCGAGTTTTTCGAGTGCACTGAAAATTATAGTATTGGCTCTCCCGCTGTGCCAAGAGAGTTGTGTTGCAGATTTCTGTGTATTTTAGTAAAGCATTTATCAATTATAAGTGTTTTTGGGAAATCTATTGAGCGTGAAGGGGAGAGTTTAAAGAAAGGACTCTGATTAGGTAAAGGTGTGAACAATGTGATCAGCACTCCAACCGCCGATGGAGTTTGAGCTGTTTGTGCTGTGAGGGCAATGGCTGCCATGGAGCACAAAGGGGAGATACAAAAGATAAAAATTGTTCCCCTACACTGAGGTATATCCGCAATCGTGCAATTATCCATCTGTCAGGGTCTATCAGGGTCAGTCTGCAAGGCGGTAACAAAACTGCCCCAAGGCGGGGCAAACGTAAAGCAATTACCAATGAAATCAAGGGATTTTCGAAAGGAAAGCCTAAGAATGAATGAAAGTGATGGATGTGAGGTGGGTGTGGTTAAAAGCCCACAATACTTACAATAGGTCAAAGCGCTTGTGCCCTCGACCTAAAAATGGCATACTATATGAAGTGCAAATGCTATACTTTTAGCTCGGCGGCCCAGTCAGTAGTGGCTGTCTCACACTGTACCAAGTACAGTATTGAGTTCAGCCTATTTACTCTGAACCCAAACATGTTCCCAAATATGTTCAGCATTTAGATCACTGAGTCAAGTGTGGCTCAAATATTTAAGTAAATCAAATCGAAATTCTTTATTGTTTAGTTAATTAAAACCATAACAATATTAATTGTGTGCATACTAATAGTAATATATCCACAGTGCACTTAATAATATCAATATTTTGTGTTAATATGACCGTCAGCACAAGTTTTTATCTACAATAATTAATTCAATCAGCTATGATAAAAGCAGTATAATGGTCTACAAAATTAGGAAGATACACCAGTTCACATTGATTGTTGAATACTGATCGCCCTAAAAGAGATAATACCATTTACAAAATAAACAAAATCAACGTGACATCCTACTGGAACAATGCAATATGTGGCCTCCCTTCAACTAAACTATACCAGGCTCACTTTAGCTTTCCCCCTAGCTGTGATTGTTAATCACTTGATTGTGTGGTGATTAAAATGTCATCACTCTAGTATTCAGTTGGGATCAGACAGATCTAGACATTTTATTATTGCTGCCCTACATCAGTGGATGCCTCCAGCAATAAAGCATCTTTTTAACACAGTAACATGGGATGTGTGTAGGTAGGGACGTGAATATCAGATGTATTAAGTTCTCTTTCTCATAACCACAGAGCCTACATGATGTTACGCCATTATATTTCCAAGATGGTTGGTCGGCCAGGGTCGGCCAAAACGAATTGCCATAAATTGTCAAGCTGTGGTGTTAAGTCTGCCATGAACAAGTTAAAAAGGTGTGGAGCCAACACACACCCCGCTTCAGACCCTTATTTGTGGAGATCGTTCTTGAAATCCTGGAGCCATCCCCCAATTTGACACTAATCCAAGTGTGTGGAGTTGTTCATTTCCTCACAGTGTCCTTTTGGGGATGTTCCAAACCCGTAATTTCCTTTGCAGTGTGCAACGATCAAACGCAATCAAATGCTGCTTTTACGTCGAAACAGTACGAACCAGAGATATAGTTTTTGTTCTTTTTGCTTGCATTTATCTGCTATTAGGGAGACGACTTAGATGTTTGTAGTTGTGCCGATCTGTCTTCGAAATCCAGTCTGGTTAAGTGGCATTAGGTTGTTCTTATCAGACCACTCTGTGAGGTCCTCTAGGGTCAGTGATGCATAGTATTTTGTTCCTTGTCTAATAATGCGATTAACCTGTAATTTGCTTGACTCGTACAGTCTGCACCTTTGAAGATGGGGTTGTTAATAGAGCCGCGACAGCTCGATGGAATACTGCCTTTTGACTCCACCACTTTATATAAGATGGATAGTGGATTTGCCCAGTATTCAGGGTCCCATTTAAAGATGGCCTGTGGGATTCCATTGGGTTCTGGTACTCTGTCTCTTCTGCGTTTGGTTATTATTTTTTTGACTGTATCAGGTGATTAGAATGGATGAGTTTGGTTGTCTGAGCTTGTGCTTATTTCCTTTCCTGTGTCCTGTGTCCCCTTGCCCCATGTAGGGAACTGTTGATGCCCTGTTCGTTAGTCAGGCATGTTGATACTAACCTTACAATCGACAGTTCAGACATGGGACCCCCCTCAAGCATTCTGGTCAAGTAATCAACCCAGACTGACTCCTGGATGTTTGAGTTATTTATTACCTTTACTGGCCCGCCCAGGCTGTTCATAATCTCCCAGAATGACCTAGACTTGATCTCCTCAGAAATAAAGATTAGTTTTGTGCAAAACACTTCTTTATGTTCTTGTCTTTTCATAACTGCTTTTATATTCTTTCCTCGGACCCTGTACATTTTCCTACTAGGCAAGAAGGATATCTGTGGATTCTAATCTTCGGACGGCCTGTTTTAACTCCCTTTTCAAAAGTTGGCTTTTTCGTGAGAGTCTGCTGGAACTCATGCAAGCTACACACTTATTACTGATCATTGGTGAGGCGTGAAGTTTGTCCAGGCGTCTATTGGGTTATTTACTGTGAGTCTACTGGTCTCCACTAGTTTTTTTGCCTCATCATGCAGAGCCGGTATGATGGTATTTGACCATCTCAAGCAGTTTAGATTTGTAGATTCTAAGATCCCAGGACCTACAACAGCAGTAATATGGTTTATAGGGCTTATCCCGGATTTTATCTGTTGATAACAATGGTCACTAAGTGTGGTATATTCAATTGAATACTGCACTAGGTGCAGGATTAACGAAGGAGGTAGAATTGTATCGCTGAGTATAGACTGTGTATGTGCACCATGATAAGTACATTTTGGAGGAGTGTTGTCACTTGCTTACCGTTAATGATCCTCATACCTAAGTACTCTAAAGCGGTTACTAAATTTTGTCCCAAACAATCAGATCGACTTGATGGAAGGTGAAACTGAGGCTGCGCATTCCAAAGTATATTTTCTGACATTAGTTTATCGTCTTCATCTGGAGCGTAGATTAAGTTAGCATTAAAGTCCCCTGTTAGAATTACATCCCAAGTGGCATGAGCAAATCTTAATTTGGTTATCATTGAAATTATCAATGCTTTGAGTGCGTGTTTTTTCTTTGAGTTTGGGTGTACATAGACATTGAGTATCAGTTCCGGGTTTCGTTCGTATTTATTTAATTGGCTAAACTTAATTATTTGCAGTCCGTGGTCCGGAACCGTCAGTTGTCCTGTTTTGATATTCAAGGATAATAATACGTAAAATGCTAGGCCGCCCTTTGGTTTCCCATACAGCTCCGTTTTTTCAGCCTTTCAATAGTAGTGGGTGTAGCCATCCAGTGGTAAAGCATCCACTGCTCAGGTCTCCTGGAGAGCTATGATGTCACACACCTCTCAGTTCCGTGGTGGTGTACCCTTTTGATGCAACGATTTGGCCCCTGGTATATTCCATGAGAGGATGTATAGTTCGTTCCCCCGGGCACTCCTGTTGGCCGGTGCCAGTCATTTCTAGGAGTGTTTAGGGTTGCTTCAGACTTGTGTCACTAGTTGAATCCATGCTCCACGGGACCATACTCTGCCTTCTACCCAGAGCACTCCTCAAGAAAGAGTATACGGAGTCAATTTTCAGACTACGTCTTGGCGATGGTTTTGATAATAGGGGTAGAGGATAGGGAAGCTTTACTTGCGTTGATATTTTTATGCCCCATGCTTCAAATTGAAGCTCCAGATAAGATGCGTAATTTCCTCTGATTCCCATGTGGTTAAGGTTTGTTCCATCAAATTGTGTTATTCTTTAGGGATGAACTCGACTGACAGGAGATGTGAGGATTCTGAACGTTCAAGCCTGTTATTTCCACAGAGGATTTCAGTATGTTACCTCTGTTGAGGATGTTGTGCAGACCTTGTCAATCATATTCAGGTGTTAAAATGATTTGCACGATTGTTTTATCCTTCATAGGGGTGGTGGTCTTCTGTGACTGGGAACATCAGAAGTTTTCCAGTGAATTTTCCTTATGTTCTTGTTGAGTATCTGCTTGTCCTGGTGGTGAAGTAGTGCTGTACGTTGTTATGTTCACCGTTAGACTTCCACCTTTCATATCTACTTGTGCAGGGTCAATTTGCGTTCCTGCCAACAAAGGTGGTTTTACTATAAGTTCCTGACCATTAAGAGGTATTGTTACTACCCAAGCAATGGGAGCCTTTACCAATGTTGCAGGTTGGTGTGACCTTGTGTCCAATGCTGATGGCATCATTTGGTCCAGCAAGGACCCCCTGACATTATTTGCATATTGTGTAAGGTGGCCGTGTTCAGACGAGGTGGTAGCTGTGCTTGTGTTAGTGTTAGCCAAAGGTCTCATAATCTCCTTAGTGGCTTGATTTAAATGACTTTCCTGGCCATTAAAGATTGTCATTGCTTCTTGATCGTTGGGTATGCAAGCTTGTGCTTTTTGGCCATGGTGACAAGTAAGGGAGGGAGCACCTTTTCTTTTTGTGTGAATATTTTGCCACTTGTATTGCTGTAGGAATGTAGCCTCTTTCTAGCCTTGTTACCCCCACTTTTGGCATGTTTGTGAGTATGTGTCAGGGTGTTTTCACTGTCTCACTGGGATCCTGCTAGCCAGGGCTCAGTGCTCATAGTGAAAACCCTATGTAGTCAGTGTGTTTGTTATTTGCAATGGAGATCCTGCTAGCCAGGACCCCAGTGCTCATAAGTTTGTGGCCTATATGTGTTCCCTGTGTGGTGCCTAACTGTCTCACTGAGGCTCTGCTAACCAGAACCTCAGTGGCTATGCTGTCTCTGCTTTCCAAATTTGTCACTACAGGCTAGTGACTAAATTTACCAATTCATATTGGCATACTGGTACACCCATATAATTCCCTTGTATATGGTACTGAGGTACCCAGGGTATTGGGGTTCCAGGAGATCCCTATGGGCTGCAGCATTTCTTTTGCCACCCATAGGGAGCTCTGACAATTCTTACACAAGCCTGATACGGCAGCCTGCGTGAAATAACGTCCACGTTATTTCACAGCCATTTACCACTGCACATAAGTAACTTATAAGTCACCTATATGTCTAACCTTCACCTGGTGAAGGTTGGGTGCAAAGTTACTTAGTGTGTGGCACCCTGGCACTAGCCAAGGTGCCCCCACATCGTTCAGGGCAAATTCCCCAGACTTTGTGAGTGCGGGGACACCATTACACGTGTGCACTATACATAGGTCACTACCTATGTATAGTGTCACAATGGTAACTCCGAACATGGCCATGTAACATGTCTAAGATCATGAAATTGTCACCCCAATACCATTCTGGTATTGGGGGGACAATTCCATGATCCCCCGGGTCTCTAGCACAGAACCTGGGTACTGCCAAACTGCCTTTCCGGGGTCTCCACTGCAGCTGCTGCCAACCCCTCAGACAGGTTTCTGCCCTCCTGGGGTCCAGGCAGCCCTGGCCCAGGAAGGCAGAACAAAGGATTTCCTCTGAGAGAGGGTGTTACACCCTCTCCCTTTGGAAATAGGTGTGAAGGGCTGGGGAAGAGTAGCCTCCCCCAGCCTCTGGAAATGCTTTGATGGGCACAGATGGTGCCCATCTCTGCATAAGCCAGTCTACACCGGTTCAGGGATCCCCCAGCCCTGCTCTGGCGCGAAACTGGACAATGGAAAGGGGAGTGACCACTCCCCTGACCAGTACCTCCCAGGGGAGGTGCCCAGAGCTCCTCCAGTGTGTCCCAGACCTCTGCCATCTTGGAAACAGAGGTGTTGGGGGCACACTGGACTGCTCTGAGTGGCCAGTGCCAGCAGGTGACGTCAGAGGCTCCTTCTGATAGGCTCTTACCTCTCTTGGTAGCCAATCCTCCTTCCTTGGTAGCCAAACCTCCTTTTATGGCTATTTAGGGTCTCTGCTTTGGGGAATTCTTTAGATAACGAATGCAAGAGCTCACCAGAGTTCCTCTGCATCTCCCTCTTCACCTTCTACCAAAGGATCGACCACTGACTGCTCCAGGACGCCTGCAAAACCGCAACAAAGTAGCAAGACGACTACCAGCAACATTGTAGCGCCTAATCCTGCCGGCTTTCTCGACTGTTTCCAGGTGGTGCATGCTCTGGGGGTAGCCTGCCTTCACCCTGCACCAGAAGCTCTGAAGAAATATCTTGTGGGTCGACAGAATCTTCCCCCTGATAACGCAGGCACCAGCAGACTGCATCACTGGTCCTCTGGGTCCCCTCTCATCCTGACGAGTGTGGTCCCTGGAACACAGCAACTCTGTCCAAGTGACTCCCACAGTCCAGTGACTCTGCAGTCCAAGTTTGGTGGAGGTAAGTCCTTGCCTCCCCACGCTAGACTGCATTGCTGGGTACCGCGCGATTTGCAGCTGCTCCGGCTTCTGTGCACTCATCCAGGATTTCCTTCATGCACAGCCTAGCCTGGGTCCCCAGCACTCCGTCCTGCAGTGAACAATCTTCTGAGTTGTCCTCCGGCGTCATGGGACTCCCTTTTGTGACTTCACGTAGACTCCGGTTCACTTTTCATTTAAGTGCCTGTTGGGGTACTTCTGCGGGTGCTGCCTGCTTCTGTGAGGGTTCTCTGAGTTGCTGAGTGCCCCCTCTGTCTCCTCCTCCAAAAGGCGACACCCTGGTCCTTCCTGGTCCTCTGCAGCACCCAAAAACCTCTACTGCAACCCTTGCAGCTAGCAAGGCTTGTTTGCGGTCTTTCTGCGTGGGAACACCTCTGCAAGCTTCATCGCGACGTGGGACATCCGTCTTCCAAAGGAGAAGTTCCTAGTCCTTTTCTTTCTTGCAGAACTCCAAGCTTCTTCCAACCGGTGGCAGCTTCCTTGCACCTTCATCTGTCGCGACTATTGGACTTGGTCCCCTTGTCTTACAGGTACTCAGGTCTGGAAGTCCATTGTCAGTGCACTGCTGGTGTGTGTTCTTCCTGCAGAATCCCCCTATCACGACTTCTGTGCTCTCTGGGGGTAGTAGGTGCACTTTACTCCTACTTTTCAGGGTCTTGGGGTGGGGTATTTTTCTAACCCTCACTGTTTTCTTACAGTCCCAGTGACCCTCTACAAGCTCACATAGGTCTGGGGTCCATTCGTGGTTCGCATTCCACTTATGGAGTATATGGTTTGTGTTGCCCCTATACCTATGTGCTCCTATTGCAACCTATTGTAATTCTACACTGTTTGCATTACTTTTCTTGCTATTACTTACCCAATTGTGGTTTGTGTACATATAACTTGTGTATAGTACTTACCTTCTTACTGAGGGTACTCACTGAGATACTTGTGGCATATTGTCATAAAAATAAAGTACCTTTATTTTTAGTAACTCTGTGTATTGTGTTTTCTTAAGATATTGTGCATATGATATAAGTGGTATAGTAGGAGCTTTGCATGTCTCCTAGTTCAGCCTAGGCTGCTTTGCCATAGCTACCTTCCATCAGCCTAAGCTGCTAGAAACACCTCTTCTACACTAATAAGGGATAACTGGACCTGGCACAAGGTGTAAGTACCTTTGGTACCCACTACAAGCCTGGCCAGCCTCCTACAATTACACTTTAGGGAAAGTGAAAAATACCTCTGAAGGATTAGGTACTGTTTCATTAGGTGAAGCATTAAATTTGTCTTTCATTATATTCACTATGGCCTGTAGCTCTTCCTTTGCTTCAGCAATATCCCCATATCTCTTGTTTTGTTCTAAACATTGGGTGTATACTAGGTGGTTTCTCTGTTGTTGCTGGCATGATTTTGTTCTTTCCTTTTCTGGATCATTTTTTTCTGCCTCTTTGTTTGCTTACCAGCACTAAGTTCATTCGAGCTTGCTCCATCAGTTTGTAACTGCTGCTTATCTAGCGATGTTGCCATCCTGGGCTCTTGGCTTGTCGGATGTTCAGGCGCCTCCTTTGGCAACTTGGTGTGTTGTAAGGACTCACTTGACTCCCCCTCAGTGGTTTGAATGATGTTTGATATTATCTTACAATTGATGGTTATTAGGAAATTCGTAGACCAGGTTTTGCTTTTTTATGTCCATGATGCTTGCTAAAACCATTGGCAAGGTGCTTAATTTATCTATGATGGAACCACGTGCACAAGTTGGTCGTAAGGGTGAATGGAATGCTTGAACTCTGGTGATTAAATTGGTTAATTTTTCCAATTTTATATTTATACCTGTGATTTGGGAGGCCATTACATCCATTAGGTCTAAGTGGATGTCTAACTTGTCCGACTGTATGTTGAGCGCTTCAGTTGAAGCTTGTAAAGTGTTTAACAATTAAACAAATTCCCGACGGGCCTAAGTCATCATACTGCCGATTCATTGTTTCTGCCGAGCTACATGCTGGACTATTTCTATTTGTTTGGCCACTATACGAAGGGTTTGCCACAGATACTTCCTCATAGGGCTGTTGCAAGGTTTCCGAAGGCTTGGATGCAGGTATTTAGGGCTATCATCCTGTGCAGATGGGTAGGGTATTATGGGTGTGGTTGTATTTACTATTATGTGGTCTTTTATTTTTCCTTGGTCCCTGCCCACATCTACTAGGTTTTTACTTCCATGGCCTGTATAAGGTCTACATTGCTTGAAATAGAAATGGATCTCAGCCAGGAGTTGTCCTGGGTGTCCAGGTATTCCTTCAAGATGCTATTGACCCCCTGTAGGACTTCTGTGCTTAGGATACGTCTGGGGGTTGAATGAGGGTAAATTGTGGTGGGGTAATGGGTGTTTGTTGTCAGAACTAATAATTCTGGCATTTTGTCAGGGTGATTGACCTGAGATGTGTGTTTTGGGGGAGGTAATTGTCGCCTCCATCACTGGAGCCTCGATATCTCCATACTCAAAAGAGCGATCTATGGCATGAATCTGTGCATAAGTTGTAATTAGATTTGAATTATTCCCTTCATGGAGTGGTTTGACATCCGGGTTTTTTAGGGGGGTAATTCCCTATATCCTTCATGTCTTGATCAAGATATTCTCTGTGATCTTGACTCACTGATGGTTCAGGTTGTTTTACCAGTGGATCTGTTTTTTGAGGGGTTAGAAAGGTCAGTTAGATTACCAGGCACTGAGTATACTGCGGATCCAGGGGCTTAGGCTTATAAGAATGTGAACTTAGCACTAGGGTTCGGATTTCCCAAAAAGTTAAGTATTGTGGATATCAGGGGACATATTTACCCGTTTTTAATTTTCTGGGATCCCTCTTCTCGTTTGTCCATTTCTGTCCAGGCTACTGCCTTATCCTACTGGATCTCATTTCCTTGATTCTCGGTTCAGCCTGTGCTTTCCCTATACTCTATTCTCAGTTGTGCTTGTTTTAGTAATAGTAACATTAATTTCACTGTACGTCCCTCAACGCCTCACCGAGCAATGCCTGCCCTTGCGTCTTCACGAGGCATCGTCAAAAGGTAAAGAGGTAATTAACGTTAATGCTATTTGTGCTGTTGGTGAAGAGAGATGGGGGGAGCTTGTACCAGCAATACAAACTGCACCCCAGCCTAGTTGGTCTGTCTCCGTATTGCTGGGCACGACCCAATGTGGGGACACTACTAGCCACCCTACACTCTGCCACCAGGTCTGCTGTACTGATGATTATTGGTCCATTCTGTACTGCTTGTTGCTTGGTAGATTAGTGGGCCCCCTAGTCAGGCCAGCTGATTATTGAGCTGATTTTTGAAGCCGTGGGAGGAATGGCGGCACCGAACTACTTCGCATTACTCCAATATGAGCTCAATGAGTGCCGCCACACCCCTTGTGTCGTCCTGTAGTCCTTTGGTCTAGGGGAGCACGAGCACGCTCTGCTTGGTGGCCCTTAAGGACTCAAAGACTTGGGAGAGGTGGATTTGTGTGAGGGCTTTTAATAGCCTTTAAGGCTCTTAACAGGATTTCGGATCTTTGAGGTCTTCTGGCTCAAAGCGTCAATTGAGGATTGCCAGAGTCAGTTGACTATATCAGTTGAATGTTGCCTGAGCCAGGAAGTGATGCAGCAATGATGCCGTGCGCGACACACGTGCACCACACCAGTGCAGATGTCTTGCAGATGTCTCACAGATACCGTCTGGAGGGGGGGGGGGGAAATAACTGCAGGAGTGGAGGTGGAACAGGTGCTTCTACAGGAGCCTAAAATTAGAGGTCAAGGAAGGAAAGCCTTGAAGAAAAAAAGAGGCAAGGGGAGAGGCGGTGTGTAGGGCTGGCCTGCCATGGGAGCAAGTTGCACTGGCCTAATGCCAACCGCTTTTGCTCCTCTCCCGACAGAGTCTGTGTCCCTGAACCTGCCTTCCTGCCCCCTTCCCACTCTCCCTGCCTCTCTCACTGCACTCTTGGTGCACCTGTCACTGCTGGTCACAGGCCTCGTTAATTGCTGCCGGCAACCGCGCACCTGGCAACCGCGGGCCTCAGGTGGGCTGCCCAGCAAAATATTGCATGTCGCGCAAAAGGGGATCTGCGGGCACCCTGTCCTGCCCCAGTGCTCGGCCGCCTCCAACGGCCTTGAACGGCAGTGGTAGCAGGGTCAGGGGTCCTTGCAGACTCTGCATTTCTTCGCGTCTCTCAGAGGCATGCAACGTCTATACGCTTCCTGACTGCGACTCAGTTATAATTATTTAAGTAAAGTATCTGAATTTAAGGATATTGGAACATCCACATCTGGGGCCCATCAAAAACTTGCATAAAAGTACCTATTTAAATCTTCTAGCAACTGGCTTTGTTAGTACCGTGAATACGAAGTATGATAATCGACACCCTTGCTGTGTATCCAACCAATGGAGAATTGATCCAAAATGGCACTGTTCACCTTCGCTGTGTTAGCGTTTCTTTTATAGGAGTTTCATATATGTCAAAAATATTGGGCCAAAATTAATTTTGGGGGGGCTATCCGGGTTATGAGCCATCAATATATATAGTGAGTTAATCTTCCTGGCTTAAAACACTAATCTGTGTGAATCACAGGACAAATCTCCCAAGTAGTGGATTGGTCAGAGCTCTGGAAAAGATCTTTGCTGCCACATCAAATCAATGAAATCTGCCTATTGAAGGCACATTCATCTGCTGGATGGTCAGTCTCAGGAATTACTGTGATGAGAGCATCCCAGATGTCTGGGGTAGTAGACAAGTAGTGATTGACTCTTTTGTAATTGACTGCATAAGAGCAGTAATTCTGCTAGCCAGAGTTGGGGAAGTACACCGTGCCTTTTCAGGCCTTCACTCAACACGCCCATTAGTGTCTGCCGACTCCACCTCTGGGCCCCCAGGACACGAGTATATGCCTTCATAATGCCATATCTACCACCCGCCAACATGAACTGCGCCACTGAGGATAAATGGGAGTGTATCACAGTACTCTCAGCCCCACACCATCCATGTGAAGGGTGGAAAGGAGAGGCCCCCTCAAACCATGTGGTTCTTCATCTCTGGTGGTGAATAACCACTCTCTTGCCTTTTGTTGCTTCCTACGTTTCTTGGCTTCACAAATCTCCTGGTGAGTGACACAGCCTATTACAGCATTCTGCTCTACATCACCTCCATTCCAGGATCAGAGACTGTAAAAAGGGATCCCATTTGTCAAGCTTTTTATGCACCCTTCATTTCCTCTTTCAGGACACCTCACTGTAAACCATGCTACACCATGCCATTTGCCTTGCTCGACATGGAGTACCAGTAATGTTGTGAATGCTTGTGTTTGTGGTCCGGCTCCAGGAGTTTGGTAATCTCAGTATACAAAGTGGAGGTCAGTGGCAGAGTACAAAAGTCACCAAACCAGTCAGTCCCACTTGTTGCACCATCAACAGTTGGGGGCACCAATTTGATAGATGTCTCAACGATATTCAAAAAGGGCTCAACTTCTATGGTTTCTCCTAAACTGCTTAGAGGACTTAGGGCCAGATGTAGCAAGCTGTTTTGCCCATTCTGTGTCTATGGGAAAATGTGTTCGTACATATGGCCCAAAGTTACTGACTTTCTGAGTTACTTGTTTGCTTCCCACACCCTCTTCAAAGTCGTGACAGCTCAGGCTTTGGGACAAGGCATCAAATGCAGCTGTTAAAAGGGAGTTGCACCAGAGCTTTGGAAACCAGTGTTCACCTCAGAGTCTTGCAGGCTTCACACCCCCTGGCCTCTTCTTTGATGCCTGGTTCGTCACAACATAGTGGGCCTCATTTATGGATTGGAGGGTGGGTTGGGATGTAGAGGACAATACCACTTCCATTCTGTGGGAACCCCGCCTGCCAAATTAACAGAACTCTACCAGCCGTGCAGACAACTCTCAACATTGGTAGGAAATGCGGTCATAGAGGTTCTGGACAATACAGGAACATTTTGACAGATGATAGGGTCAGCCAGGATGGCTGGCTGGCAAACTTTTTAGAAGATTTTTGTTTTTTTATAAACAAGCTCCCAAAGTGGGAATTAGTTTTTGATAGAAAAAAAAAATGCCTTACCTGCACCCTGGGAGCTTTGTCCCCAAGGTGTGGGGGGTATTGTTGTTATTGTTCCCCGGTCCCTTACTACCAGGTTTTTCTTGGCAGCAGCAGACAGGTTAAACAAACAAACAAAAAAAAAAAACTTACATCGTGCCCCTAAACAGGTGCAAATTCCTTCCTCTGATGGCCGGGGGAGGAAGCATTCCAGTGATGGAGCCCACTGTGTCTCTGTAAAGGGAATATTTGTGGTCTCCTCAACACTAGATCAGGAGAGTGGCCCAAGGGTTTGGTTTTCAAGGCACTCTTTCGTTTTTGCCCACCATTTGTCCACCACAGTAGCATTTGTCAACCAGACTCTAAATCAGGCCATATGTCTTCAAGTACTGCTTTTGAAAGAGATATCATTCAAGTCTGCCCAGTCAGAACCTCTCTCATTAATATTTAAAGCTTTAAGCATATAGTTTCAAATTTGTAGTGGCTTTCGCTATTTGAAGAGTGCCACAAAGCTGTACTCTTTCTGTATCCCTCAAACTACCCCTGTAGTTTACCCAAACTTTGCCTTAATATCTTTGTCTGCAAAGTATACTCCAGTTAACTAATTGTATTTCAAATAAAGTGTGTCGATAACCTCACAGATATGAGCTCTGCTATATAAAAACACAACCTAAAAATGAATAATAAAATAAATTACCTTTCAGAGCTAGGATCTCATTCAAAAGAATCTTTGTGTGTTGCGAATGGGACAGTGATGGAGGTAACAGATGAGTGATGAGCTCTTCTGTGTATCGCCTGAAAAAGGCTATTTTCTTCCCATTGGTTTCCAGTATTGTCTTCCTGTTAACAGAACATTGATACACATAATCAAACTTTAACAAAAAGACCAGGTATGGTGGGAAAATTATTGTTTAGTGTACATACCTCGGGATCTCCTTATTGTTCTTACATCTGTGCAAGTGACTTGTCAAAGTGTTGATAAGGCCAACCATGATCTTGGTTCTGTTGAGATGTACAGTTTTCAATTTTATTTCTTCAATGGCCTCAAATAGTTTCTTCTGCAGGGCCTTGTAGAGCGGCTGCTCCTGTGCAGGCTCAGGGGCATCAATCCACACGAAAATGCACTGGTCATAAATGCAGGCAAACACTTGAACCAAAAAAACAAGCAAATAAGTCTGACCTTGGCAAGCTGATGGGAAGGTTATTTACATTTGATTTGTAAGCATAAAATACAAATATAAAAAGGAGAAAAATATGCCACAACCTAAACATGGTTCCCTTATTCAATAAAAGATTTACATTTAAAAAACATTTGCTAATGCAACCGATTTACTAGTGATGTTAGACAACACGCTTTTCAAGTTGTGCATGTATTTTACTATTATTTTTTGTGTATTCCCTACAGTTAAGGTGTCCTATAGTAGAAGGGAACAGAGAGGGCAAATATGTGAGCTACATCCTGAGGGACAAAACAGTTTTAGTCATGTCCCCTTTGTGTAGAGTTAAAATTTACAGGGGGATATTTCAACCCTGTAACAGGGTCATACAAACGTAGGGACATCAAGAGCTGCCCTTCATTCAGAGTAGCAGTCCACACTGGTACACTACGTGAGGAGTATGAGAAGGAGCCCATGATGAAGCACGCCACCCTGAGAGAGGGTGGGAGTTTTTGTTGTTTGTAAGATAATTTTGTTTTCATCCAATACTTTAGGGATACAACACATATACATACCCCTTTAACTATTTTATGCCCTAGAGTACTTGTCGATGATTGTTGTTGAATATTTGGGAGTGCGTGCTATGGGTGGCTCCTCTCCTCTAACTTAAAGTAAAACAGAATAAGTTACCTCATTGTAGGAAAGTGGAGTACTATGCAGTGAGGTTGGTTAGGTCTCATTATGCAATACTCTTAGGTTAACCCACGTTAGGTCCTTTGGGTTCACACTAATAAATCCCTAGCTCATCCTGGTAGCGTGGCACAGAGCAGTCAGGCTTTACTAGAGGAAAATGTGGTAAGCGTTTCAGAGCACCAACATGGAAAATGACAACTCGAAAAAAATCCAAAACCAATTTATAAAAATAGGGTAGAGTTTTATATAAATGTAGACAACAAAATAAATATAATCAGATAAGTATAACTGGAGTTATGGATTTTTGAAGGAAGAATAAATCAGTGTAATTCACAGCTGTCAAACTTTACGTTGTAGTCACTGGATAAAACAGCTAGTGACAATCAGTCACTTGCAGGTCGAGTCCAGTGAACACAACTGGGGGTTAAGCTGATGTGGGTCCCAGGACCAAGCCTCGATAGTCAGTTCAGTTTTACCTGGCTCGTGGGGCCCGGGTGTAGAGCTGTCCTGGCTTACCTTGGTGCTGAAGGGGGGACCCACGGGCATGCTGATTTTACCACTTAGACAGTGCTGGTGAGGAAACGGATACAAAAGCTTGACAACAGGGCCACTGAAGTGGAGCTGAAGGTGATGCAGGGTTCCCTTGAAGTGCAGTGTCTAACAAAGGTAGTGGTAGCCAGACTGGCCACCAACAAGCCTTGGCAGCAGTGAGCTCAGCTTTGAGTGACTTTGATGTCCTGGAGTCTGGGTAAAATGGTAGCTACCTGAAATTTGCTTGAGGTCAGGACTACATTTCTCACAACGCACTGGACCATTTACTTTTGAGCTACCTTAGCGGGCCCAATGGCCGGTGACTCTTTGGTTCTGGGAGCTTTCGGTGCCTGGGGGCTGCAATGGACTCTAGTCCAAGGGAATTCTGGAGTTGCCTTTGGTGCTCAGAGAAGTTCCTTTTGCTTTTAGAACTGGTCTCTAGTCCAGGACGAGTTGCAGTCATGAAGTTGCAAGATGGTTGCCACAGGTGCATAATATCATGCCTTTGCTTTGTGCAGCTCCTGAATTTGTCGATGCGGGGCTAGTCTTTGTCCTTCATTGCAAGTCTAATCAGATCTGAGGTTCTTGTGCAGAGGTGCCCCTTAAACCCAAGATTTAGGAGTGTTTGGAGTGTGGGTGCAAGTAGCCAATGGGCAACTAGCATGAGTGGCTAATCACCCCCCTGAGGTGGCTGCATCCGTGGGTGGGTGCCACCTTTTCTATCCAGAACTCTCTATTCTAATACTTTTAAAAATGGCAGGACCCATCCTCAGCTGTACTTAGCAGGTAGCCCACTCTAGCGGTGTGTCAAGCCTTCTGGGGAAGTATGACTCCCAACTACCTTAGTTTTCCACATGCCCAGGTGAAAATATGCCTGGGGGCGTAGGGATGGCATTGTCCTCCTTTGGGAGTCAGCCTGATTGTATATCAGAGGCGGTGTGGGCTTTGAAGATCACCATCTTGATGTGCCACTTCACTGGCCATTCTGTCAGGGAGGACCGTAGCACCCTCAAGCTCAGGCAGGCCTTTTTTCCGACTCAGGGGAGTGTTGACACCTCTTGGCAGAGAGTTGAATTCCTGTTGTGGCCACATCAGCTGCAGGCTGAAAGCCAGTGCAGAAGAAGGGCTGGGGCAACTAGGTGGGCAACCTCTCAGGTAGCCACCTCGGTGCATGTCACATTAAATCTGACTTTGGAATAAAGTCAGGTTTAATGACACAAGTCATTTGATACCAAACATGAAAGATTTCAGTGGGGTCATAATGGAGTTGGCGACCTCGGGATGCCCAGATGCCAGCCCGTGGCCCCATGAACATTTATATTAGCCCTTAATGGAAAGAGGCTAGTATAGGGACATATAAGCTTGCACTTTTATGTCCACACCTTTAATATAATACACCCTGCCTCTTGAGCTCAGAAGTCCTACCTTAGGAGTGACTTGGATATATAAAAAGTAGTGCTTAGTAGTCGAGCTGAAGCAGTTAGCACTGTGTCTGTAGTCTCCAATGGCAGGACTGATGTCATCTGTTCACTTGGGTCACTCAGAATGGCACAATCAGTGCTTCAGGCCCTGTGCACTCTCAAGCTCCCATGCCCTGGCTACCACTGGAACCACTTATAAGTGGGTGGAGGTCCGTGCCAATTAGGGATACCAATACACATTCATCATATTCAGGGAGAGAGCACTGGCATTGGGGTCTGGTTAGCAGGCTCCAATCCACTTTCTGAATCATAAACCAGCAGCTAGCAATCCAAACGGGGACAAAAAATGAGGGGGGACCTGCATAAAGACTACTTTCCAACACACATCACATTCTCTGGGAAGTGGTGAAAGCATACATGAGGGGTGAGTTGATGTGGGATTCTGCTTTTTGAAAACAGCATGCTCTCACCACCCAAAAAGCTTTACAACATCAAATTCAAATTTCCACAGCTCAACATAATAGGACAAACTCATGCAGTATATTTTCTGTGTGGTCCACAGAAAAGCATTTGACCGAGAGGAATGGGGCTACCTATTTATAACTTTGGATCTAGCACTGCGACTTAGACCCATGCAAGCCAAAGTCAAATGGCTGCATATAAACCCAATGGCAGCAGTGGCTTGCAATGGACACACCTTTTCTCCTTTGGTAGGGGAACCAGACCAGGGTGCCAACTTTCCCCATTGCTTTTTAGAATGGCCCTTGAACCCTGGTGATTGCCACTGGGTAAAACAAAGATAGTTTGGTTGCCCCCCATCCGGGCCAGAGAATCGTAGACATTGTTCTATATCCTTCTCACTTTGTCCAGTCCAGAAACTTCTCTCATACACCTCACATACTTTATTTCCAGGTTCTCTGTATTTTCAGTATTGTATCTATTGGGGAAAATGTGAAGTGATGCCCCTAATGAGACGGACTATGGTGGCCTCTCTGGGCTCTAATTCTTTTCGTTGGACACCATCCAAGCTTAAATATCTGGGACTATGCTTGAATCCAGGTCTTGTAAGCATGTAGAAGACAAACTGAACCCCTAACTATATATATATATAATGTTGCCCCTTTGCATACTTAAGGAACTGTTGTTGGAATTATTCATGATGGTGAAACAATTAGTGTGGGGGGGGGAGAAAACCTAGGTTAAGTATGCACAAACTCTATGCTAGTACGAATAGTGGAAGCTTAAAATTACCACATATGGAACACTACTGGACATCATTCCAATTGGCTTCACTGCATTATTTAATCTGTGACACCTGAACAGCTGAGATGGGAAAACTGAATGTTAAAATGCATGGTGGGTCTAAGTATATCTGTTATACAGATGTGAACAAAAGGGGTCTTAGTATATCTGGTAGCCAGATGTGAACAGCTTGGATAGACTTTGTGCAGTCACTCAAAGTGAAGGGAGCCAATGAGTAAAGTGGGCTGATCCACTGCCCTATGCTATAGTGGGCGGAATTAAAAATGTGAGGGACAATTTAAGTGTACAATAAATGAGCCCACTGACCAAAATCTCCAGTATTCATCTATATTATACATCTTAAAGTCCAGATCTAAATAACATGAAAAGAAAGCTGAAATTGGCCTACTAGCTCTGGCAAGGAAGTGAGATCCTTTTTAGGTGGCTATTACTCACACTGAAGAATGCTACTGACTGCAGTGGGCCGCCCCATGCTGCATGCTGTAGCAGGCTGAAGAAAAATGTGAATGGCACTGGAACAGACCCATGAATGAAGAGGGCTGAATGAAAGTCCCTTTATTTATCTATGTTTTTATGGAAAACTTGAGGCAGGTGAAAATGCTAAAGAGGTCTCTAGGCCAGACGTAAAAAAAAAGAAAAGAAAAGAAATTCATTTTTCCAAAGAAATATATCCAGACATTGGTTAACTAGGATTAGAAACCTACAGACTTTGCCACCATCTGGGCATAGGGGTCTGTGTATCTATCTATCATTCTGTCTATCTGCTCAAGGACAACATTCACCCTCATAAAGATTCCTGGGCCCTATAGCGCAAAGAAGATGGAGATGCAAAACATTTGTCCTTACCAGCCAGACAAGTTTAGACCATCCTTTTAATTTTAAAATCAGGTTTAAGCTTCAATTAGAGGAGCAAATCCTTGCATGGTAAATGCTCCTCCTCCCTATCTGGCCTTGCTGAAATGAGGGCAGAAAATAGCAAGTAGTGGGGAACTGAGATTTGTGTGTGGCACGTACCTGGATACCCTGTTCCACGAAAAGGAAGTAAAAGCTTAGTACATGAGACGCATAATGCATCAGATGTGGGATCACAGGCAGTAGGACAAACAGAAACATGCCTATTTGGAGTCTATCGTGGTCCACAACTGAACTCAAGGAGTCACAGAATAAGGCGGTAACGCTTTCAAACACTGGTTGGTAAAGCAACGATCTATTCCCCAAGCAAACTGTGCCAGGGAAGTGCATTTTTTAAGGACATATATTGTGCAAAGATCAGGTAAAAGGACTGAAAATCACTTTATCAATGTAGAGAGTGAACTAGAGGGTTGTGATTTTCCTCTTGCGTTTTCTCTGTAATGTGCCAGCTGACCACCAGTGTCCTCAGGTTATTGAAAGGAACAGCAGCATTGGGGACAGGGGCACCTCCTCCGCTATGGCAGAGGAGCATTGCCCCACTGACAAAAAGCAGACAAATAAAGGGATAATAAAAGTATTTTCTTATCACTTTATTTTACGCCTTCTTAGGGCGGAGCCAGCCTCCCCCATGTCAAGTGGAGGAGGAGTGGTATGTATGGATCTAAGTGCGCATGTCAGTTTGGCTGGCAGTCCAAGGCCGGCCAAACTGACATGTGCACTTAGAAACTCTCCACTCTGCTGTATTTTACAGCCAGGTGGAGACCAAGCGCAGTGCCCCACTCTCCCCCTAACTTAACAGCATGAGAGAAGTGCTGTGATTGGTTGAGCGGATAAGACGAGGCGGCTGGAACGGAGGGGCGCATCACGGAAGGACAGGTACGTTTTTTTGTTTTTTTTAAGTCAACTGCCCTTGCACCCCGCGCCCTGCCCCTGCCACCTACCACTTTTTGGTAGCAGCCACAACTGACTGGGGATAAGGCAATGGGCGCTAGCAGACAGCAATCAAATAGGTAACTACACCTAATTGCTTCATTTATATTACATTTTGTTTTATTAAAGAGCTGTTATCAAACAACAGTGCGGCACAGAGTGTGCAAACAAAAGTGATACAGTGCACTTGCTTCTAAAGCCCACACACATTGCCTCCAGGGTGGGACGGGATACAGTGCCTCGAGACAGACTAAACAACCTCACACCGCTTAAACGTGCACTCTGCCTCGTTTAGAACCCTCCTGCAGGGTCCTCTAAAAAACATTAAGTTCAAAAACATTATATGCAGAACACTTAAAATATTACAATGAGTAAGTTAGAATAAAATTCCACCATAGTTTGCTGAGGACCACAAACATGTTGCTCTTTTAGCCACCAGTCCGCAGCCTGAGGAGACCTCAGAAATACAGACGGTCGCAATGCATCAGCAAAACAAACCAAGGGAAGTGCCACCATTTATACCCTGAGAAAACCCAGGCCATTTATTGGTCCAGCCAGGGAGGGTTTAGACCTAGCAGCACCCACCGCCTTGTGGAAGGACATTCACAATAGGGTGTACAATAATATGGAAACAGTTCCCCACACCACTTCAAGAACTGATGTTTCTAAATAACTGCATACCCTCCTTTTCCTTCTCTTGGGTAAGTAATTGTGCACCTTTGTCCGTAATTAGGACTTTGTATATTTAACACATGAATTAATGGGCCTATGGACCTTTTGTGTATCTCTTAATTCCTTTTTTTCTTTCTTACTCCCTATTTGCAAATGTGGGAAGTTACTCACTTAAGACAAACCTCATGGGTATCTTTTCGGAGCACTAAACACGGTCATTGTTAATGACAATTTTGCGCATTTATAAAATGCATGCCTGTGAATATTACCTGTGCTCTCTCGTGTACAAATGTCATGATTGCTAAATATTTGCAAAATAATGAAATTTGCTTGTTGATTTTTCTACAGGATCTAACAGTTTGATACATATTGCATGCTGTGTGACTAAAAGGCATAGCAGGTTATGCACCATTGTTTATAAAGATTGTAATTGTGGTCCAGTCTAATTTCCCACTTTGCATGGCCCCACCCACATTTTCTTTAGGATAGGCAGGATCAGGCACAGTTGAGACTTTAGATCTGGCTGTGTGAGCAACTGCAAAGTTTGGTTTTGTTCACGTATGTTCACTGCACCACTTCGGTTCATTCTGGCAATTAGCACTCTCCCTAACATTCAGGGCTATCGTTATGGAGTTCAAGACACAGTTTCCCAGTCTTTTATTCCAGGCCCCATTATCTGTTTGCAAGTAATGCGGCTCGCGTGGAGGTTGGGGCTGCCCTCTTCATGGCCACACAGTCAGTGCCTCAGTCAGCGAGCAGGTGTGGGATCAAGGGCAGGAGCCCCGCATCTCACTGCGGTGGACAAACAGAAAGACAGACCTTGTCTGGAGTCACTTATCTAGGAGCAGGTCGATCTGCAAGGCGGACCAGATGGGGGCCTGCACACAATGCCTTCCTAAGGTGGGGACGGAAGCCTTGGGGGGGCAGCAAGCCCCCAACAAGCATTTACAATGCATCGGGTCTCGTGTTTGCTCATGTTAGAGCTGATTGCATTGTAAACTCTTAACCCGACTTTTCACCTATCGGGCAAAAGTGCATTTATGTACATAACCCGAAAAAAGTGAAATCAAGTATGTAAAGCACTCGACTTCTGCCAAGCGAGATCGCGCTCGTAAATTAGAGAAAAAAAAGTCCACGAGCCCGATGGAAAACAGCGAACCTCGCATATTTTCTGTACTTGGTCGCTGCGCTCGAGGAGGGCTAGCCACCGGAAAAGGCATGACGTATATGTGCCTTCAACTAATGAAAGCAAGGAGATTTTATTAGGGAATCCCACGAACCAATAAAAAACACTGACGTGAAGTTGACAGGGCTCCGAGCCCTTTTCTAAATACAAAAGAGTCTTGCTGCGATACGCATGCGCAAACGCATGCAACGCAGGCTCGACCCTAAAAAAGGTGCGCTCTGGATTGGGTGGGGACTTCTAAACCGGCCATTCTGGGAGCACCTTGCAGGATTAAAAGAGGGTATGCTGCAGGGATCCCACATCTCATTTGTCTGCAGCTTTTTTTGTTGCCCCTGGAAGGACTCACTCCCCTGGAGTCGTGCCCATAGGGTTCAGGCTGTTCATCGGAGAAGCAGCACCCTTGGAGTCATCACGCGGACCAGAGGAATCAACACCCATACCGAAGACAGAGGCAAAAGGCAGGAGGCCCGCCTCAGGCAGATAAGGGACACCGCAGGACCCAGAACAACCCTCCAGCAAGGTGAGTGGCAGCGCAGGCTGTGCAGGCTCAGCGCGAGCGAGCTGCCATCAGCCTAGTTCCTGCAGTTAGCCACTTGCCTATGACGTGGGCGATGCGGCCAAGCAGGGAAGGAGCTATGATCGGGCTGCAGAGGTATTTGGTATTGCGGATTCAATCACATGCCTTAACTGTGCACTTGGGTGCATTTGCTCAGGATTCAACAAGATCTGGCAGGATTCTCAGCAGCCCAAAAGGAATAGTTGAAGACGGCAAACAAAACTGAATCCATCACTCAGCATGGAATGGAGCAGTAAAAGAGCTATGCGGGCATGGCAGGGAGAGGAAACGCCCTGCCCGCTTCAGAGATGATGTAGCATGCACACCACTTCCAAGAACGCAGGCATTGGTCACAACCAACTCAGGGCCCGAGCTGGACGTGGATTTGGAAGAGCTACTAGCGAAGGCATGGGAACTACTTGCTCAACAGAGAAAGGTGCAAGGATTGGCACTAGGGAGCAAGCTGGGAGCTAAGGACAACTTGCAAGGGGGTAAAACAGTGAAAAGTATTGTAACTAATATGCAGCCAAATACCCTACATCAGAGCCCCGACCAAAGGGCATGTGGGGCCAGAAAGGCAGCTCCCTCCAATGGTCCGGGAGCCTGGGGGCAAAGTGCAAGGAAAAATACCTCCACAGCACGGAGGGAGGCCACCAAATTGCTATGTGATAGGGAGCAAGGTGTTTGGCAGTCAGGACGAGGAATCCTGGTCAAAAGGCCATGAAAGAGGACAGTGGGAGCAAACCTGAGGAGTGTCTGAAGCCACCACAGCAGCAACCTCTGGCCCCAGCCAAAGACAAGCTACAGCGCAAGAGGGTGAGACACAAGTACACGTGAGGGATGGGGGCTGCACGACGGGGGGCACCAATGGTAGCATTACCAACTTTGGGAACCAGGTGGGGGTGGTTAACTCGACACAGCAGGACACCGCAGGGTTATTGAGAGGGCCCAATCCATCACAGCAACAGCAAGGGCATCACTGGTTCGGGGGAGGGGTTTCTGGACCCAGCATCCCACCTTACCCTCATTTACAGCTAAACCCTGGAGGTCGTGGCCAAGCTCAGTGACCCCCTCGCCACAGGTTACCCGCCAATTCCATGGCCTAGCTTGACACCTTGGCATTTTCCGGTGGTGAGGGGAGCACAAGTTGACAAAACACCTGTGGGACCCACCCAAAGAGGTCAGGACTCAGAGACAGCCAGTAGGTAGGGATGAGGCAGATGGTGTTGAGGAAGGAGAGCAAGATGGGGTGAAGGACAATGCCCCAGAAGGGGCATCAGGGGAAAGGAGCAGGCAGTGGCAAACGTCAGTGCCCTGGAAGGAGGGCTTGATCCTACAAAGGTTTGGATAGGAGGGGTAACACAGAAAGGAGGAGTAGGCACGACACCAAGTGAGTTTATCAGGCAATCGCCGGGTGACCTCTTCACCCCCCATAATGGCAAGGGAAACATGCCTCGCTAGCCTGATCCCTCTGGCAGTTAAAGAAATAATTTAGCGAAAGGAATTTATCAACATATTTTCCTTGCTCAAGGTGCAACAGGCAGGTTTGGACCTGACCGCACAAGATAAGAAAGATGTGGATAGAAGAGACTAGCTCCGGCCAAGGATGGAGAGGTCCATAGAAAACTGGCTCAAGGCATTTCACACTTTGGCCAGCGTATTCGTAGAGAAATTTCCAGAAAGCGCAGCGGCATTGTTGTTACAAAGAGTCCACGCCACACAGCTAAAATACCAGGGTAATGCTTGACCTGGCGGCAGGTCATTGAGTGGGATCAACAGGATGTCGAAGGCTTCACCAATCACATGGTGGCCACCAGAGAAGGTGTGGGTGGATGAGACTATAGCATTCGTTCACCAGGAGGGAAACGAAAGGCTGAAGAGTTCCCACATGCCAACAAGTCAAAAGCACAGGTGGGGAGCAGACAAGGCAAGCCCAGAACTCCTGCATGTTGGGAATACGACAAGGACGAGCGCAAGTGGGGGCAATCTTGCAAATTCAGGCATAGCTGTGGCAACTGTGGGGAATCCCACATGACAATCAAATGTAAGAAAGCTAAGGTGGCTTTCCAGGGGAAAGATGACAACAACAGAAAGTGATGTGCATGCAAGTCAAGTCAGTATCGGAGAGATCCAGGCCCATACCACAGCCCTCTCCACTCCTACTAAATTAAGTTGACTACTAAGCATCTTGGCTAGGTACCCCAAGAAGAAAGAAAAGCAGTTATAGCAGAAGGATTCAGTTACGGTTTCAACATCCCTTAAGAAGGCCCCCGAGAGTTCCAAAGGTCCAAAAATCTAAAGTCAGCAGGGGACAATAAAGCAATTGCCAGGCATAAAGTAGCGAGGAGCTCACACTAGGTCCTTTTCCCCAACCACTAATGGACACATTTTTAGTGTCTCCTTTTGGGGGTGGTTCCCAAAAAGGAGGAAGACAAGTTTCGGTTGATCCATCACATATCATACCCCTTTGGCGTGTCGGTCATCAATGGCCCTGAACAAGACAGCTGCTGGGTATCTTACATGAGCATTTGTGATGCAGTGGATCGCATCAAGGCAGCGGGGAACTGGGCTTTGTTAGCAAAAAACAGGCATAGAATCTACTTTTCGCCTACTACCGGTGCACCCGGACAGCTACTAAACTGGTGGTCTTTCATTTAGATGGGGCATTCTGTTTCGAAAAATGTCTGTAAATGGATTGCGCCATCTCCTGTGCGTACTTTAAAGCCTTTAATACATTCTTGGAATGGGCATTGAGTGAGCATTGTAGGCGGAGCTGGGTCACTCACTACTTGGATGACTTTCTGGTCATTGGGTCACGGGGCACCACGGAGTGCGCAGACCTTACTACAAGGCTTCCGGGCACTAGCAGAAGATCTGGGGGTGCCATTAGAAGGGGACAAACTGAGGATCAAACGACACGCCTGTTGCTCCTAGGGATAGGACTGGACATGGTAAATGGGGTGTGCAGGCTGCCAGAAACCAAGGTCTCCGAGCTGAAGCTGGTCATTGAGTCCCTGCTTTAAAAGAAAAGACAACGCTGGGTGAACTGCAGCAACTCCTTGGCCAGCTCAGCCTTGCAGGAAGGGTAATACTGACAGACAGGCCATTCGCAAGGAGGTTGGCATGGTTATTCAGGGGTCTTTCTGAGAAACACCACAGGGTGAAAATCACACAAGGGGTCAGAGAGGACCTAAGGCATTGGCTCAACCTCCTGGTCGACTTCAATGGAACAATCATATGGCGTGAATCCTGGGTATCAGCAGAACAGTTGGAGCTATTTACCGAAGCAGCTGAGGATGAAAGGTTTGGAGCAGTCATGGGCACGGCCAGGACGGCGGCTTGCTGGCTTACCACCTGGCTGAAGTATGGGACAACCAAAAACATAACCATCTTGGAGCTTTTTCCCATTATAGTGGCTTTTTCAGTATGGGGGCGACAGGCTCGCTAACACGTAGACTATTTACTATGCCTCCAGGCTGCTATGTGGATGCTTTGCTAAGCCAGCATTGTCAGGCCTCACATGACTCACAGAAAATGAGTGCAGTGGCAGAACAGTTTGTGGGGGTGCAGTACAGTATGCTTCCACTTGGGAGTTTATGATTTCTCGCCCGCAGTTTGAGACATGAACCATACAAGAAAGTCAGGTGAACCCTCAGAGCTTGGGCTGGCACCAGTGACACACCCTGCAACATGGCCATGCTTCTGGGTGCTCCCTACTCTGTGACCATGGCTGGATTTCTCTGCCTGGACAATCTCCTCCAGCAGGGCTACGCACACTCCTTCATTCCCGGAGCAGACAGACAGGCTTTTAGACACTAGTCAGACTCCCAGCTCTCCAGCAAGTTGTGCAGACTTTTGGTAATGTCTCACCTCTGGGAGACTGGCTGTCAGTTATACACCAACCGTGGATTGCAGTTGCTCATCAGGTACTTTGGCTAGCATGCCCTTCCTTGGACAAAAAGAACTTAGAACTGGAATAAAGTGGGATGCTTTGGGCCCCATCTTTATACTGTTTATCCAGACAGGGGAATGATCCTCTGTCAAAAGTCCAGGAATCAATTTGGAATGGTTAATTTTTAAAATGTCATTTTATGAATGCAGTACGGACATAGGACCTTATTTAGATCTCAGCAGAGGGGAATACCCCATCACAAAGTGATGGATATCCCATCCACTGTACTGCGATTCCATTATATCCTATGGGACTCATAATACAGCAGACGAGAAATCTGTCACGTTTGCGATGGAGTATTCTATCTACTGAGATATAAATCAGGCCCAGAGGCTTTGTGTAAGGAAACTACTGTTACTGCAGGTGGCAACAATGCTGGCTCCAAACAGGATTATCCAAAACAAATGTGAAACCTAGCTGTCATTAGCTTACTTGAAGCAGTAACCAATGCAGGACAGAAAGGCAGGCCTTGCCTAAAACCTCACTCCGAAAAGAATCTGCTGACTCACCCCAATTCACGTACATCAACCAAATAGCAGTGCTGAGGAAGAACTAATCAGTAATCCCCTTCTTAATAGCCCTCATGGCATTTCTTTCTCATGGAATTTCTTAGAGTATCCCAGCATCCATTGTCCTACGCTTCAGTGTCTGGGGCTCCTACCTTCAACAGAATGCAGGAAATATAGTTCCCTCATGAGGAAGCTTTACTCCATCCTTTGCCTTGTGTCTTGTCAAATCAGGGGTAGTCTAAAATGCATCATACTGGTCCAAGCAACCATACTCTCACCACAACAAAGTTTCTTGACACTAATTAGACTTTACATCCACACAAGCGCATACACACACATTTGTAAATACAGGAAATGTACATGGAATAGCAGCACACGGGCCTAGGTGTCACATGTGAGTGGACTTTTATATAAATGGGGCAGGCAGGCACAACACTCTGCATGAGTAAGGAAAAAGGTCTGTTCAGTAGTTTAATCCACAAAAACCCATACGCTGCCACCACCACTTTCTGTCAAAATCCATGCGGTTGAGGCTATCAGAGCAAGGGTCCATGCTTGTCTACCATGCAGAGGATATTGCTTTTCTAAAAGATGCTCCTCCCAGATCAGACTAGAAAACTCACTCCACTTTTGGAGAAGTCCAGTTTTTGGATCAGCAAATCCAACAGGAAAGTCTATGTGCATTTCGGCTGTGTGTCTTACAATTAAATGTAGGCCTTGTAATGAGACAGACCATCTTAACAACTTGGGAATCTCACCCTTCCTTGCAATCAACCACTTGAGTGGTTTGTGATAAGTCAGGACAACAAGGTTGATACCAAACAACTAAGGCTGGACTCTGCTCAGGAGCATTACTTTTCAATGGCAACCAAATTTTGTTCCCTAGTAAGCAGTCTGTGGCAGATAAATGCCCCCAGGCACGCTCTACTCTTCTCATCAAGTAAAGCCAGTACTGCTCCAACTCTCTTGCCTGAGACACCAGTGTGGACAATGGTTGACAGTAGTCAGCTGCACTCAATACAAGAGCATTACACAGGATTCAGGTTCTTGAAGGTCTTATGATGCTCTTCAGGCCAGATCACCCTCTTATGGTGTTGTTTTTAAGGGGTGTTATGGACCCATGTTTGGCCACAATGTTTCTGTAATATTTTGAGAATCCTAGAAAAAACACTCACCTCGGGCTGTATAGTGGAGCTTTCCCAATTCAACAAAGACTTAATCTTGGTATCCAACAGGTACATTTTCCCATATCTCACTGGATGCCCATGGCATGCCTCTTGGCACTTGGTTACCTTGAAGGTCAGTTTTATTCTCTGTATCTTGATGAACAACTATTCTAAGAGCTCCAGGTGGTCCCCAAGAATTGCTAAAGTTGACAATACTGACAAGGTAGGTCACACAGAACTAGTAAAGCCCTCAAAGAACATGGTTCATCATAAGCTGAAAAGTGGCAGAGGCTTGTTGCCAGGTGGCAAACCCCTACACTGATAAAGGTCTAAAAGTTCTACAGACCATGTTTGCTTCTGGTTCTCACGGGTACTCAGGTAGCAGGCAGCATTCAGCTGATCCATCAGCTTGAGAGAACCAGGTGTGTGTCAGTTTTTTTTACTTTATTGAGTGCCCAATATCATGCAAAAGCATAGGTCAGTGAATCTCTGCTTGGGAATGAACACCAAATGGCTAGCCCAGGGACTACAGGAGTTCTTAATCACACCCAGGCCCAACCTCTTAGCAACCTCTACCTTAATGCACTCTTGGACCAGGTGCAATATACTATACATGTTCTTCATTACTAGCACAATATCCCTGTGTCTATGTCATGTACACAGATTGTTGTCAACCATGGGGTTAGTAGAAAGAGATAGGAAAAGCATTCCAGCACCTCTCTACAGCCTTCCTGTTAAGGAGTCAGCTCAGGGTCAAGTTGTACTCCTTCTATGCAGCCGTTCTTCTCATCACTGTTCAGCAGGTATGGAAGGGTCTCACTGTTCTCCCAGCTTCCTCAGCCACTGCCAGGATGTTCACCTAAAGGTGGAGGCATGGCTTCAGCCCGTCATGTGAATGCCCTCCTGTGTTCCAGTGTGACAACTGTGGGTCCACTAGGTAGCTCACATCTAATATCTTCTATACCACTTTGAATGTCCCACACCGCTTATCCTCTAAAGTTCTGAGACAAATAGGCTTCAGCACCAACACATCATGACCCTCCCCATACCCAGTTAGTGTGGCTTTCTGGTCATACCACGCCATCATTTCTTGGCTTGCCTCAAGGTCTTTCATAATTTGACTTATGTATTGTGTTCTATCAACACTCTGACGCTAATCACAAAGTCCCCCACAACCTATTAAGGTAACTCTATAGATCCTTCAAAACCTTCTCTGACTAAACTGACATCAGCTTGCTCTTATGGGATCAAGTTTGTTCTCTGGTTGGAAATCACTGTCATAGGAAATCCAACCCTTAAAAAAGGTCCCTATGACTGCAACTACCTCAGCGGTTGTGCTCCTCAGAGGTCCTGTCGCTGGGCACTTAGTGGCATGATCCACCTCAACCAAGATGTTCTTGTCTGATGCCGAAGAGGGATCAAATGGACTAACAAGATTAATGCCCACACAGGTAAATGACACATCTATCAGCAGCAGCACCAATCTATCTGTAGTCTTACTTCCTGACCTAGCATTCAGTTAGTATGTAGGACAGGTCCTGCAGAACCTCTCTGTGTCCAAGCACATCTCTGGCCAGTAAAGCAAAGAGTTCAATTTATTCTGAGTCTTTATAATCCCAAAGTGTCCTGCTAACAGAACCTCATGAACCAGTGATAATAGTTTCCATAGCCCACAGGAACTTCCTATTAGCTTTTTTTTTAGCTCTTTGCTTAGGATTCACAAGCTCACTCTAAAGTAGTCCGTCCTCCCATTCAGTGTGATGCGATTAAGCCACTCCCTCATGGACTATTCCCTGGGCTTGCTCTGAAGCCCCACAAGTGCTGGGCACTCACCTTGTGCCTGGTGGAATTCCTCCCAGGCATGTCGTCCAACATCTAATAAACCCTGCAGCTCTGGCAGTGACTCGTGCCAACACATGGTCTGCTTTGGTCACCAGGCAGGTCGCTCCCCCCATCTGCCACGCAGCCCCCTGTGGGTTGAACCTCCGCTGCCGCTTTTGCCGCCTGACTACTCGCTCCCTATTTCTGTACCCCTGCGCTTGGCTTCTGTGCCACTTCGTTTTTCCATTCTGTGCCCCTGTGTTTTGCTTTCTGTACCCCTGTGCTCTGTTGTCCCTCTCCCGCCGTCTTTTCTCGCCGTTTTTCCCCCGGGTTTTCCCCCGGGTTTTTCCCTTGCTGCTGAGCCCCTGCTGCCCCGCCCCCTTCACTCCCATTGGCCGCCCCGCTCCCACCTCCCAGCTGCTCCTCCCTCCCTCTGCCCTCATATGGAGGCCGCAAAGTGGGCGCGCAGCGGATGCACGCGCCGCTGGCGCGCCAAAGGCGCGCCTAAGGCAAGCCCGTCTGCGCCCGTCCGCGCCTGGACCGCACCCAGCACCAGAACCCCTGGAACCCACCCCCCCTGCAATGCCAGACTGCACTACGACGCAAGCACCCTCCACGCACTCAACACCAGACGAGACCACCCCTGCTACCGGGCCACCCCGAAACGCACCTAGGGGCCTTTCACCTGCCGGAACTGCAGATTCACCAGCATCCAACCCTCCGCACCACCAGCCAGAGAACCCAACCACCTCCGCTGCATCCTCCTCAACACCCGCTCCGCTCGTAAGCACGCCATCGAACTTTGGAACCTCCTAGACTCCACCGCCCCGACGTCGCCTTCCTGAAGGAGACCTGGCTGAACGCCACCTCAGCACCAGACATCGCCATAGCCATCCCACAGGGCTACAAGATCTCCCGCAGAGACCGCACCAACGGAGTGGGAGGAGGAATCGCCATCATCCACAAAGACTCCATCAAAATCTCAACGAACACCGAAGACACCCTCACCACCGCCGAGCACATGCACTTCCAGATCCACACCGACCCCAACACTGCCCTCAGAGGAACTCTCATCTACAGACCTCCCGGACCCCGCCCACAGTTCAGCGACACCATTGACGACCTCATCAGCACCCACGCCCTCGCTTCCACGGACTACATCCTCCTCGGGGACCTGAACTTCCACCTCGAGAACAACAACGACGCTAACTCCACCGCCCTGATCGACAACCTCGGACTCAAACAGCTCGTAACGACACCCACTCACGCCGCTGGACACACGCTCGACCCCATCTTCTCCGCAAGCCCCCACGTCTCCTTCAACCACACCACCGAACCACACTGGACCGACCACAGATGCGTCCACTTCACCTTCAGAAAACCCACCACACACAACCGCACCCAACAGCTACCACGCCGCTGCTGGGGCAAGGTCACCGAGGACCAACTGACTACCGCCCTTGCCCTGAGACCACCCACCAACCCCACCGACCCAGACACCGCAGCGACCAACCTCACACAGTGGATCAACGACTGCGCCAACACCCTCGCCCCTCTCAAGACCTTTACAACCAACCACACCAACAAGAAAGCCGCCTGGTTCACCGAGGACCTCCGGATCTCCAAGCACACCTGTCGGAAGCTGGAGAAGAAATGGCTCCACGACCGAACACCAGACAACCACACAGCCCTCAAGAGCGCCACCCGCAGACATCACCAACTCATCAGGACCGCCAAGAAGACCGCCTTCAAGGACCGCCTAGACAACAACGCACACAACACCAAAGAGCTCTTCAGCATCGTGAAGCACTCTCCAACCCCAGCTCCATCACCAACGACATCCCGCCATCTCAAGACCTGTGCGACTCCCTGGCCACCTTCTTCCACCACAAGATCACCGACATCCACGACAGCTTCAACCCCGACCCCCCCACCCACCACCGAGTCCACCACCCCTGCGACTACCACTCGCACCAGTCGCCTGACCGTCTGGTCCAGCGTCAGCGACGAAGACACCATCAAAACCATGAACTCCATCCACTCCAGATCCCCATCGGACCCCTGCCCTCACCACGTCTTCAACAAAGCCAGCGCAGCCATCGCGCCCCACCTCCGGAAAACAATCAACTGTTCCTTCGAGACAGCAACCTTCCCAGAAAGCTGGAAGCATGCAGAGATCAACGCCCTTCTGAAGAAGCCCAAGGCGGTCCCCAAGGACCTCAAGAACTTCCGGCCCATCTCCCTGCTCCCTTTCCCGGCAAAAGTGACCGAGAAGATTGTCAACAAACAGCTGACCCGCTACCTCGAAGTCAACAACATCCTGGACCCTTCCCAATCGGGTTTTCGCAGTAACCACAGCACCGAGACCGCCCTCATCGCCGCCACTGAAGACATCCGGACCCTGATGGACAAAGGAGAAACAGCCGCCCTCATCCTCCTGGACCTATCAGCAGCCTTTGACACGGTCTGCCACCGCACCCTATCAGCACGCCTCCATGACGCCGGTATCCAAGAGAAGGCCCTGGCCTGGACCACATCCTTCCTCTCCGGCAGAACCCAGAGCGTCCGCCTCCCACCCTTCCGCTCCAAAACCACTGAGATCATCTGCGGCATCCCACAGGGATCCTCCCTCAGCCCGACACTGTTCAATATCTACATGGCCCCCCTCGCCTACGTCGCACGACAACACAACCTCAACATCATCTCCTACGCCGACGACACCCAGCTGATCATATCCCTCACCGAAGATCCCCACACCGCCAAAGCTAACCTCCACAGAGGAATAAAGGCCATAGCCGACTGGATGAAGGACAGCAGACTGAAGCTGAACTCAGACAAGATGGAGGTCCTCATTCTCGGACCCACCCCATCAGCCTGGGATGACTCTTGGTGGCCCACGTCACTAGGCACAGCCCCGGAACCCACAGACCACGCACGCAACCTGGGGGTCATCCTCGACTCCACTCTCTCCATGACCAGGCAAGTCAACGCCGTCTCCGCGTCCTGCTTCAACACCCTCTGTATGCTCCGCAGGATCTTAAAATGGATCCCCCTTGACACGAGAAAAAACGTTACCCAGGCCCTCATCACCAACAGACTCGACTACGGGAACGCCCTCTACTCAGGAATTACAAACAAGCTCCTGAGACAACTCCAACGCATCCAGAACGCCTCGGCCCGACTCATCCTCGATGTCCCCCGCCGCAGCCACATCACACTCCACCTGAGAGGCCTGCACTGGCTCCCCGTCAACAAAAGGATCACCTTCAAGCTCCTGATCCACGCACACAAAGCACTGCACAACACCGGACCCACCTACCTCAAGCTTCCACACCCCCACCCGAAGCCTCCGCTCAGCCAACCTTGCCCTAGCCACAGTCCCCCACATCCGAAAAACCACCGCCGGCGGCAGATCCTTCTCCTACCTCGCCGCCAAGACCTGGAACACTCTCCCCACCATCCTACGACAGACCCAGGACCTGCTGGCCTTCAGAAGACTCCTCAAGACCTGGCTCTTCGACCAGTAGCACCCCCCCTCCCCAGCGCCTTGAGACCCTCGCGGGTATGTAGCGCGCTTTACAAATGCAGTGATTGATTGATTGATTGATTGGTGCCTCAACCTCCCCTCCATCTGAAGCAGGGTCAACAATTGCCACAGCCTGTGCCATCTCCGGGTCTGCCCAGACCCATTTACTACCTAGCATCTTTGGCTTGCTTCTCCCCTTTTGCTCTTCAGCCCTGCTGTTTTGCTGAATTCCTTTTGCTGGCTTTAGGGCTCTCCACTGCCAACCAGTGACAAAATGATTGTGCTCTCTCCTTTAAACATGGTAAAATTAGCTTACACCCAATTGACTTTTTAATTTACTTGTAAGTCCATAGTAAAGTGGTGCTACATGTACCCAGGGCCTGTAAATTAAATGCTGCTAGTGGACCTGCAACACTGATTGTGCTACCCACGTAGAGCAGCCCTTTGAACATGCCTCAGAGACTGTAGCCTGTGTGGGCAGTGTTAAATTACAATTTTGACCTGGCAAGATAAATCTCTTACCAGGCCCAAACCTTCTTTTTTTTAATACATATAGGTCGCCCCTAGGGTAGGCCCTGAACAGGCCACAGGGCAGGATACAGTGTATTTAAAAAGTTGACATATACTTTCAAGTTTTACATGTCATGGTAGTGAAAACTCCTATGTTCATTTTTCACTACTGCAGGGCCTGCCTCTCCCATAGAATAACATTGGAGTTACCTTATTACATTTCACCCCTCAACCAATAACCTGATTTCTTATGCTACCCTTTTCTAATCTCTGCAAATCTGGGCTAGTCACAGATTCCTTCCGAGATGGACTTGGAATCTGTGTGCTGGTCAAAACTTCCGATATGATCAAAGCCATGTAGGCTTCTGGCCCTGGTATCAGGTGCAATCAAATCATTACCCAAAAGATCGTCCCCTACATTCATCATGGCTGTCTTACCGTGACTACTGCCTCTACTGTGGCAATCATGTACTTTCAGATGGACCCCAATGGGTACCAGGCCTACGCCACTGGCACCAGGAACAGTCTCTTCAGGTTTGAGATATTTCCTCTCAACCATGTTCCTGAAAGCACCTGTACCTCTCAGGGCAGGAGCCTTCATTACAGTAATACTAGCTGGTGTTCGGTTTCTGGTTTCAGAGAAGATGCCATCACACACCTCGCTATCCGGCTGCTGGCCGCTGCAGAGCCTCAGCACATCCCCATTACATACCCGTCGCTGTGGCGCTACCCGCCTGCACAGCCTCCTCCAGGTTTCTTCAGTCCTGGCCCCAGGCCTCAGGCTTTCGCCCTGCCTTGCCTGGGGATCATTACACATCTGCACATTCTCTGTGGCGGACAGAAGTCCGTGGGTGCAGGCACGGGCGGCCCGGTGGCCCAGAACTGAAAAGAGAAACGAAGCACAGGAACAAAGAGCAGGAGCACCTTTTGCACCCACTTGGCCCTTACTAGTCTTATTTACAGGCTCGAGAAGCCTCAATTGCTGCAATTACAGGCATTATCACCACTATCAATTATATCAGCGCATCAGCGCATCAGCGCACCAGCATCTGCATCAACCTTGTTTCTGGGACTGTTTAAAAGTTGGCAAGGCAAGATCTGCTGCGGGCATATTATTGGCATTCTGCTGAAGTGGCTGGAGTGGGCAAAGAGGTGCACGGAGTGCCCGGTGAGCAATTGGAGGCATCACAAATAGGGAAGCGGTGGTTTAGTTACTCTCATCTTGCAGTTGAGCCCTGTGCCTGCGGAGGTGGACCTGCTAAGTCCGGGTGTGGTTTGAGGACCCGGGGAGCTCCTTTCCCCCCTTTTCTTCTTGCTCCATCTTGTCTTGCTTCCCCCTATCCAGGTGTGGTGCCTGCGACTCTGCACCCCCTCTCCATTGCAAACACAGGGTTCAGGAATTGCCAAAGAAGTTGCTGAACTGTGGTGAACTGAGCGGCTTTGCCCAGGTAAAGAGGTAAAGAAGCAACAGCTCCTGATCCCACTTCTAGTTTGGATTTGAGACCCCTCCAGAGCTCGGTCTTCTAAGTCCCCCTTGAGGGGGGAGCTATGGATTTCAAAACCAATAAGGCAAACAAAAAAGGAAAGACCAATTCCTTGGCACCCAGACCCACATTTCCTTTAAAATCCCCTTCAATAAAAACCAGATCCTGGTCTGCAAACAATAAGGAGGCCTTGATGGCAGCAGAATTGATTCTTCCTCTATCCCCTATGAAGAGTGTATCTTCTCTTGTTCCTTCATTAACGAAGCCTGCAAACGAACGACCTCTATCTTTTTTTTTAAAGGCTGCAAGCAAACACTCTGTCCTTGTTAGACATGCTACTGCCTCCTAGTACGTCACATGCTTGGTTTAACCAGGGAAAGGAATCATCTTTGGGAGGTTCTTCACATGAACGGCTAAAAGATGACAGTATGACGGAGTGCTGGAACCATGTTACTGCACGCAAAACTCAGCGGATGGTTTGCAACCATCCTGCGAGCACAGCAGGGTCTCGGAACAAGAGGTTTGGTTTGGTCTGTTTCAAACATTGGATGCTACATCAAAAGCGATTGAGTTTCAATCGAATACATTTGATATACAATTCTCTCTGCTGGCGACTCTGGCACAATACACTGCTGCTAGAGAATCATGCTTTGAGAACTTGCACTTGACAGTAAAAGAGCTGCTTAGTGAGTCTAGTAATCCTCACTCTACTGTTAATCAGAGACTGACTCCAAAATGCACACGTAGTCCCATTGTGGGAAAACCTTTTCACCCCTCTACAATGGTTACTCTATCTGGGGGTGTCTCATTGTTTTGAAACATCAGGACTAGCACAATAACTCCCTCTTCAACCATCTCTAATTGACCTTTAGGCTCCAACTAAATTGCGTGTGAGAACAGAAATACACGAAAGTCAGGACCATGAGGAAAATAATGGATACGAATTGCCAACTCCAAGGAGCCTGCGTCTGACACAAGAACTTCATCGTTTTCTGAAACTTTTAGTAACAAGAACCCTTCATCAAATTCTCCCATGAAAGATTCCTGTGCCTCGAGGAGTAAACGGAAACAATTAAGAAAACAAAATAAAAGAAAATAACAAAACGCAAAAGCTCTGAAACAAAGAGAAATTACTGCCAAATATTTCTCAATTTTTTAACAAATGAAAGTAGCAGCTGCTAATAACAAAGCTCAGGAAACTACACACATCTCAAGGGCACAAGAGGGGGCACCTACTGATCAGTGCCACAAACAATCACAAGACGGGAATCACTCTATCACTACTACAACCGCTTCTCCAGATCACAAAAGGTTAAAATTTAATCCATCTGAAAGTTTGACACGCCCTATACCTACATTTACAAACTTGTAACCTCCTTTGCAAAGTACGCTCAAGGGGCGAACCAACTCTGGGAGTCACCAGATGTTCAGACTGGATTGTAAAGAATTAACTGCTGGCATCATCAGAAGTCACCAGCAAACAGTCAGACGCCAAATGAGAAACGGTTTGACCACAATTGCACCATGAATATACCAAAAGTGTTCTCACTCAGTGGATCCTCTCAGGCTCCTGAATGGGTTCGCAAATATCCATGTCCAAGGAAGACAAACCTCCATCTCACACAAGCCTCTCTAGATTCCAAATGAGGTAAAAAAACATAAGTGGAAAAACTAAGACTGTATTTCAACCTCAATACAAATCCCGGGGCAGCAGTGAGATCTTATATTGACGTAACATTTTGAGACTTTTAGCCACACAGGAAGATATGAGGCATCGCTCCTCCTTGAGCATTGAGGCAGCCGAATTTAAACCAGTGGATCCCTATCAGGCCATGTTGGTCACCTGGTCTTCAGCTGCAAATGCAGAATTGGTACTCTCAAAACAGAGTTTTTTCTGAATGGGGAATAACAATATCATTCTTGCCCGAGGAGAAGTACCCAGTTGTGCTATTAGCTGAGGACTACAAATGAAAATTAATGGAGGAGGATAAACCATTGGGCTAAACAGAACTTGAAGAAAATCACCACTTTGTTGAAAAGTGCATTAGGTGCTTGTGGAGCTAAACAGACTACCCTCATAGATTCTGACCTGTTTGGACATGGTGAGAGCAGAGTCGAGGATGAAGCCGAGATTTCGTGCGTGGCAGGCTGGGGTGGGTGGGGGGCCCAGGGCGGTGGGCCACCAAGAGTCGTTCCAGGCCGAGGGGGTGCGACCGAGGATGAGGACTTTCGTCTTGTCGGAGTTAAGTTTCAGGCGGCTGTTGCTCATCCATTCGGCGATGGATTTCAGTCCCTCGTGGAGGTTGGCTTTGGCGGTGAGAGGATCTTTGGTCAGGGAGAGGACGAGCTGGGTGTCGTCGGCATAGGAGAGGATGCTGAGGTTGTGTTGGCGGGCCAGTTGTGCGAGGGGGGCCATGTAGACGTTGAACAGCGTTGGGCTTAGTGAGGAGCCTTGGGGGACGCCGCAGATGAGGTTGGTGGCTTCGGAGCGGAAGGGTGCGAGTCGGACTCTCTGGGTTCTGCCGGAGAGAAAAGAGGAGATCCAGTTGAGGGCTTTGTCTTGGATGCCGGCTTCGTGGAGGCGATTTAGTAGGGTGTTCGGCTGTCTTGAGGGTGTCGTCCGTGTGGGTGTGGATCTTGAGGGTAGATTTGTGGGCGATAGCTATTCCTCCGCCGATTCCGTTGGTGCGATCTCTTCTGGTGATCTTGTAGCCGTCAGGGATGGCGATGGCGATGTCTGGGGCCGAGGAGTCGTTCCACCAGGTTTCGGTTAGGAAGGCTACGTCTGGGGTGGCGCTGTCGAGCAGGTCCCAGAGCTCAATGGCGTGCTTTCGTGCGGAGCGTGTGTTGAGGAGGATGCAGTGCAAGTGGTTTAAGTTGGTTGTTGCTGGCTTCGTTGTTCTGTTGCAGGTGAAGTTGCAGGTGCGGCAGGAAAAAGGTCCTTTGGTGTGCTTCGGAGTGGCCTGGAAGCATTCTGTGGAGGAGCCAGGGTTGAGGGCGAGGAGTTCGCTGGGCGAGTAGCGGAGGCTGGGTGTGCGGGGGGCGTGATGACCAGGGGGGGTGGCGCTGGGCGCGGTCCAGGCGCGGACGGGCGCAGAAGGGCTTGCCTCTGGCACGCCAGCGGCGCGGACGCGCAGCGCCAGCCATTAAGAAGGGAGGAGCAGCTGGGAGGCGGGAGGGAGCGGCGAATGGGGGTGCGAGGGGGGCGGGGCCGCAGGGAGGCAGCGGCAAGGGGAGATCAGCAAGGGGGAGCGCCCAAGGGGCGAAAAAAAACAGGGAAAAAGGCACAAAACAGTAAGGAAAAAGTTTTAAAACAGGCACAAAATACAATTATGGCACCAGTTACAATCGGGGTACAGCAATCAGAGGGGCACAACGGGGGCAGAAGCGCAAGGAGGCAAGGCGCTGAAAATTGGAAAAAAACACTTATAGGATGGCGAAAAGCGGCACAATCAGAAGGGGCACAACGGGGGCAGACGCGCAAGGGGGCAAGGCGCTGAAATTAGAAAAAACAACTTACAGGACGGCGAAAAGCGGCACACGGGTCAAGTGAAGCTTACAAGAGCCCACTAGACACCAGGGATGAGGCGCAGGAGGATGCCTGCGGGTGGAGGAGGGCCTCGAACACGCTAACAGCAGCGTGGGCGGGGGCAGGGGCAGGAGACAGCAGGGTGGTGCTGTGGCCGTGGGGGGCGAGCTCTAGACCTAAGGCAGGTCAGAAGTCGCTCCAATAAAACCTCTGTGTTCTCAGTGCAGGCTCTGTCATCAATATATGGAAAGTTTAACTCACACCGTATCAATTTGCTCCAAGCTTTTGACTGAACGTAAGGCTTTGCTGCAAAACATTTTTTTCTTTTAATCAGAACGGCATCAGAAGACGCTGTCATGCCTTACACTTTTCTCTAAAAGGTGACTGCCCCCAAGTGGTCGGGGCTTTCATAACATTTATTTCAAAAGCGGACAGGTTGTCGTCAGACAAAGTTTGGATGCAGTAATTCCAAGGAAGCACAGGTAAAGCTCTAGACTGATGCCCTTCATGTTTCAATGTCACCGTTGCACTTTATAGTGCCTTACTCCTGCACTTTATACTAGGTGATGTGGAAGCGGCACTATAGGATATGATGTGGAACCTTAGGGAGGAAAGGAAAATGAAGAAATTATGAGGCAAATGTTTCGGTCTCATGCTACTTAATATCACCTTTTGCACTTTATAGCGAAGTTTGCACTAACTGGAAAAAGTGGACAGGTCACTGCTAGATAAAACCCAATTGCAGCTGTTGCCGTATGAGGGAGGTTTGACTAAATGATGTTTAATGCCATTTTTGCTTATTTTAGTAAATTTTACCTTCTCATACCCACACTTTATATTTGGTTTTTTTGGACGAGGCAGTGCACGACATGGGAGTCAATGTGGAACAAGAGAACATGGGGCGAAACTGCTGTCCATGAAGGAGTTCACGTTGTGTTTGTTTTTCCTTTATGCTACCCTTGCACTATTAGCATACCCAGGGCCAGCTTTAGGACTGGTGGCGCCCTGTGCGACAGTTTATTTTGGCACCCCACACCACATGACCTCCTCCTCGGTTTCCCTCACTACCACCCAGCAAATGTGCCCCTCATCTCTCCATAGCCCCCCATTCACACACATTCATTTGTTTTAAAGCACTTGTAAAGGCTAGCTTTACTAATCCACTCAGCTAGCCACATAAAATATAGGGGCATATTTAAGACCCCCCTAGCCCCATTCTAACGCCACATTAGCGTCATTTTTTACACTAGTGTGAAGTTAGAAGGCCAAAAACGCTGTGCCATATTAACAAAGTGGCGCAATGCGTGCATTGCGCCACTTTGTATCCCTTTGCACTACATTATGCCTGTGCCAGGCATACTGTATGCAAAGATGGCATTCCTCTGTTGGGGGGTGGGGCAAAAACATGGCGCAGATTTCTTTGTGCCACTTTTTTCCGGCATTTTTAACGCCTGCTCGGAGTAGGCATTAAAAGGAGGCGTCTGTTGGTTGCAATGGGCCTCTGGGTGCTTTGCAGGATTAGCATCCAATTTTTTAATGCTAATCCTGCAAAGCGCCAGACAAGTGTCAAAACTTCTGACACTAGTCCCCTAACTACCTCTATGTTGCACCGTATTTTAAATACAGCGCACACATGGTGGCATTAGGGAGCGCTAAGGGGCACAAGAAAAGTAGTGCAGCACAGTGAGCAGCGCCACTTTTTTCAAATATGCCCCATAGGACATATTTAAGAGCCCCTAGTGCCATTCTAACACCACATTAGTGTAATTTTTTTTTAACTAATGTGGTGTTAGAAGGCCAAAAACATTGCGCCATATTTACAAAGCGGCGCAATGCATGCATTGCGCCACTTTGTAACCCTTTGCGCTACATGTCTGCAGCATGCATAATGTATGCAAAAGGGGCATCCCCCCGTTAGGGGGGGCAAAAAATGGCGCAAAGAAATCTGACAGATTTCTTTGCGTCATTTTTTTCCAGAACTTTTAACACCTGCTCAGAGCAGGCATTAAAAGGAGGCTTCCTTTGGTTACAATGGGCCTCTGGGTGCTATGCAGGATTAGCGTCAACATTTTTTATGCTAATCCTGCAAAGCACCGGACTAGCATAAAAAATTCTGACGCTAGTCCCTAACTACCGCCATGGTGCGCCGTATTTTAAATATGACGCACAAATGGTGGCGTTAGGGGGGGAGCTAAGGGGCGCAAGGAAAGTGGCGCAGCACTGTGTGCAGTGCCACTTTTTTCAAATATGCCTCATAGGACAGTGCTTAATTTGTAAATAAAAAGGTGCCAGTGCCCAAATCCCTCCCTTTTAACAAGTGGCTGCTGCAATTAAATCTCAGCTCACTCTTGCAGATTTCTACCTTTTCCCATTGTGACGCTTTTTCGTTTTTCTCTTCCCATATGTGTCTTTTCCAGTAAATGCTTGAGGCAAAAAAATAAGTGCTGGCCCTCAAAAATAAGTGCTGGTGCTCTGCACCGGAAACAACAAGCACAAAATAAACACTGCCGTAGGGGCATATTTAAGAGCCCCTAGTGCCATTCTAACACCACATTAGTGTCATTTTTTTACACTAATGTGGCTTTAGAAGGCCAAAAATGCTGCGCCATATTTACAAAGAGGCGCAATGCAAGCATTGTGCCACTTTGTAACCCTTTGCACTACATTATGCCTGCGCCAGGCATATTGTATGCAAAGGGGGCATCCCTCCGTTAGAGGGGCCAAAAAAATTACGCTAAGAAAGCGGTCAGATTTCTTTGTGTAATTTTTTTCCTGCACTTTTAACGCCTGCTCAGAGCAGGCATTAAAAGGAGGCTTCCATTGGTTACAATAGGCCTCTGGGTGCTTTGCTAACTACCACCATGGTGCGCCGTATTTTAAATATGACGCACACATGGTGGCGTGAGGGGGGCGCTAAGGGGTGCAAGAAAAGTGGTGCCGCACTGTGTGCAGCGCCACGTTTCTTAAATATGTCCCATAGTTCTGTTTTTTGCAGCAGGCATATTAACCCTCTACGCTACTTTAGGTTGAGTCAAAGCTGCCACTAGGCAAAACTCCTCTCTCTCTCTCTCTCTCTCGAGCAGGAACATTAATCACAAGAGGTATCTTGACATTTTAATTGTTTCTTGGAGGCTAAACGCACAAGGAACCTTTCAGCAGGTGCTTTTAAGTCGGAAGTTTCGAAAGTTATTGCTAAACACAGCGCCCCCCTGAGGTCAGCGCCCGGTGCAGTCGCACCACTCGCACCGCCCAAGAGCCAGCCCTAAGCATACCTTGCACTGTCACATTTGCACTATATATCTGGTTTCATGGAAGAGGTAGTGCAACATAAGATGGGAGACAATGTGGAACAAGGGGATATGGGGTGATATTGCTCCCCTGAAAGAAGTTACTGTTTTATATTTCTGTGAATGTTTGTAATCTGTTGGTTTGGGAATGTATGGTTTTAATTAACTGAAATACTTGCTTCCAAAGGCTATGAATACCTACTTCCAACACAAACTCGATGGTATTTTGGATGAATGTTGTTCATTGCATATCGTTCACTTTCCCAAATGTTTATGGCAACTAGGCTGAGTCTCATTGGTCACTTTTGGTTCCCTTCACACACACTTAACAGACTGCCTATGATGAGTACAGAGGGTATAGGATCATTGACCTGATAATCTCTATTTAATGTCCCTCCTTGTGGTACCTGCACCAAGTGACCACCGAGGTCATGGAGGAGTTCTCCTTTGTTCAACTGTTCCTGGCTATGATTCCAATTTCCTTTTGTTCTGTGTTCAGCCTTACACGCATTGGACTTGTCAAGGCTCCTACCCACGAGTTTGGAGCCAGTTGGTTGAGAGTTCTTTGTTCCCTCTTGACTATGAACTATTCTGGTCCATGCTTTTGTCAACCTTGGTAACTAACCACTTGTCAGCCAACACTGCAAGATTCTCTAGGTTCTCCTCTGTCACGTCAGACAGGTTTTGCATAAGTGGTGGGGAGCACTGTCCTCCGAGTCGCTCTGTTGCCATTCGCATCCATTGCAGTCCATGTGACACCCCATGATCCTCGTTTCAAACACAACACCATCCGCTCTCTTGCTTTTCTTGACTCTCTGAAGTCACTGAGCTAGCCTCAATCCAAATGTTCTTATCAGAGGTTCCTACGTTCGTGCACAGTTCATTTAATCAAACACAGGCATTATCCCAATGAAAGCTGTACATTCGATTGCAATACACTCAAATCAACTGCCTTAAGCACACGAAGAAATGCCTGCACTCTGAGCCCCTAAACTTGAGATCGCTTGCAGTCAGACTCAACTCATCTATACCCATTATCCTAAGCATTATCACAAATAACTTTGACCATACTTGACTTTAGACTTGCTTCCAGATATCACTTTAGCATTAAAACACTAAACCTACATGCATATACTTCAAAAGGGGTACAAGACATCCAAAGCCTACTACAATGCTGTGCAGTATATAGGTAATGCTTCTTTCAATGCAATACCTTTTTCAAGTGCTTTGTGGACTCCTGTTTTCTCACAATGTTCAGGGCCATCAGGCTCATTTTCAAAGTACCTTTGTGATACCTAAAAGAAAGATCAAGCACAATGAAGCAATGAAGCACGCTTTGTCGCATTCATGGACAACCTACGACAGCTTAATTCTTTCTGTACTTAATGATTTCGAACAGGAAGGATGCACCAAGGTTAACATCATAATCCCTTGAAAGTGGCTTCCTTTTAGAAAGGCACAATTGAATATACAAACGTTCTTACACACAAAAGGTGATGGGAGGAGTGCTTGCAATTTGACTAATCACTGGCAACAACTCGGGGTAGAATCCCAACCTATCGTTCTTTTGCTCACCCTGCAAACTCAGCTTGGACCCAGCCATACGCAAATTAGCATTGATCCTCGTCCTCTTGGGAACAGTCCAGGTATTCACCGAAACAGAAGACAAGCAACCTAGAATCGTTTCGGCCTGATAAAGCATTCCTCCCATCACCTTTTGTGTGTTTAATATATAGAGCTTCTTAAACATAATCCACGCCAACTCCTTAAACCAAGAACAGCGATGAAAACTGTCATTTCGCTCCTGTCTGGCGCTATGTGGTAGCATTCTGCATGATACCTCAAGAGCTGTCTTGTAACAGCAAATAGTAACCCAAAATGGACATTTTACTTAAGAACATTCCTTCTTAATGCTTTACCTCGTATGATCTTGTCAGTGTTAATTTAAACATGAACATATCACTAGATACTTTAAAAACATTGTCTTTGAAATATTATATTGCTGTTGGATATTCTCAAAGCAGGAAACATTGCCTTTTTTGAATAAATTATCTATTAGCTGCAATGCTCTGTCTCTTGCAATTGTATACATTTCAGAAAGTAATTTTCATTCCAAATTGGTGAGACATAGGGCCTGATTTAGAACTTGGCGGATGGAATACTTAGTCACAAACGTGACGGATATCCTCTCTGCAGTATTATGATCCCATTTTATCCTATGGGGATCGTAATGTGGCAGACGGGATATCCGTCACATTTGTGACAGAGGATTCCATCCGCCAAGTTCTAAATCAGGCCCATAGTCTCAGTATCTACTACAATCACTCTAGACTCCTAAAAATGTTTGTTTGGTCTTAAACCTAACTTTCTTTTATTATGCCGGCTCAATGAATTTTGCAAATGGTAATAACTGAATGGAGTGTCATAAAAAATAGAGTGATGTTGTTTGGTGGATATGTCTGTGCATCGGAGTTCTTAATGTTTACTAAACATCAGCAAAATGATGCCCAGTAGTACAATCTGAAAAATCTTTTTTCCCTGTAAATATTGAAGACTGAACCATTTATTTGTGTCCATTTAGCAATTTTGGTTTTAGAGGAATCCTGAAAGAAAAGTAGGTAATTTATTTAAAAGGATAGAGGGTGTAGCACAGAATGGCCTGAAACAAAATACATTAAGGTTGAAGGTCTGTTCATTTGTTTCAGTGTATAAAGCTAGAAAGAAGGTAGTTATGATATTTCTTTAGTTAGCACATATTGTTTTACAAAAGTGGTTTAAAATTAATGTGCCAAGCTCTTGTGGATTTTGACACAGTTCTACCTCCAAATACGTGACAGATACTTACCAGGCTGGTGACATGAATTTAAACAGATTAACTGCTACCACCTGAGTTTTATTCATGTTTAATTAAGCCAGCATAGGTTTCCAAATTCAGCTGTTCATAAATAGATGGTTTTGAATGCATGAGTTATGTATTCCATTAGAACTGGAACATCTTCACTGAAAATTATAACAACATATAATTCTGCTACCTTAAAATGTCTGACAGCTGGTACCTGATGGACAGACTTTATCAAACACTCCATAGTTTAGTCTAGGCACTTGGCAAGCAATGGGACTACCATGTTAATGTGGCGGGTGGTATTTCTGTGTGGTCTAAATCCACGTAACTGGTTTGTGACTACTGAATTGAAATTTTGGGGTTTCTCTATTTGCCAGAAGCTTGCACAATGAGTTGCTATGAAGAGCAGAACTTTGAGTCATTGCCCATATTTAAAAAGTTTAAAATAGTACCACTATTTCATGAGGCTATAGATTCTAAAGCCATGTGATACTATTTTAAGAAACAGTTGCCCTAATTTGATAACAAACGTTCTAAAGAACTCAGCTAAAATCTCATTTTCTCTGCAGGTGTTGTCATTCAGTGACAGACTGATAACCTTTTCTAATTCTTGCACTTAGAAAGGTTTGCATGAGAGTCTGCCAAGAAAGCTTTGTGGTATTCACTGCACTTTGTAAGAAATCAAATCAGAATTTGTTGTCGAGATTCCAAACTTCTAGCTAACTTAAATTGTTTCAAATCTGGCCATATCTCTGCAGTAAGGGTTTAAAATCACCAGTACACAGATTTCTAAAGAATCTACCAAATATATTACTGACCTCTACACTCTCTGGTTGAAACTATTCACTTTTGATTGTTTTCATGTAATTGCAGGCAGACAGCTCCTTTCTCTGTAAAGGTAATAGTTTGCCTACATATGTGCTAACTTAGTAAGATTTAGATCTATAATCACAGTCTCACTCCTTGGTTCACTAATCACCATCATCCTTCAGTTCATGTTTTACTTGTACGATCTAGTTAAAAGTAGCCATGAACGTGTCCTAATATGCGTGAAACTCACTTCATCTGGGCATATATATATCCTACGAGTTAATAAATGCTGAGAGTGTATCTCTGCTCATTTTTTTCTAAATTGAATTGCCTGTCTCCAACCAGTATTTAATCATGCACAAATTTCTAGTACTGCCATTTAAAGTTATCCCGGTTACAGCAATGTTGGTACTCCCCACATTGAGTTTATCGTAAGCTTGAACTCCATTCATCAATTTTTACTTAAATTATACATTGAGGAACCAAGCCCTACAAAACATCACTGTGGAATTTTCAGTTTTCCCACAGGAAAAGCAAATTTTTGATGGACCGTCACATGCCATGACCAGAAGAGGGTGCATATTGTTGTAACGTACCTGCTTTAAATACAATGTTAACAAAGTCAATAGTTTAATATTTTGTAAGCACATTAGAATAAAAGATAATTGCTTGAATTGTGGATTATCCTTTCCAGACATCAAGTGAATTAAATACAGTAATTAACTCTAAAATATGTTTGCGATATCAGACTTGAGCGTTTGACCAGTATCATTTGTGAGCTGACGATATAACATTCAATCTAGTTTCACACTGAACTTTCCTACTATTGTATATGAATGTGGAAAATTAATTAAATCAGCCACTAATCCCGTTATTACTGTCCAGATATATTTAATATTCCATATACATTAAACAAAAAGGCACGAACTCATGACATCTTTACATCCTTCAACAAAAATTAATCTCCCAATTTGGACACTAACAATCTTCTTCACCTCTACCCCATCCATAGCAGGATGGCTACATGTTTAGATTTACTAAACTAATGTAAACAGATGTAAAACCTGCCGATCTTTGTGCTTTAAATGAGGCTGTGTTGTGGTTCCATATGCATTTGAACCCCCATCCGTTTCTAAAGGTTATGGAGGCTGTTAGCATTCTCTATGGCACTTCCGGTAACCATGCAAGCACAGCATGGTTGAAGAAGCTAGTAGGACATTCGATATCGTCCATCAAGAACCAAGGCGTTATCCCTGAATGCACTCCAACATCAGACGTTAGACAGTTTTTCCCCTGGAGTATTGTATTGTTTTTTGTTGTTGTTTTTTTTGTTCTACAGTTATGATCACTTCCGCCTTTCTCAAACTAGTATCTCCACTACATCAAACCCACCGATTCTATCATGTTCATACTTCCTAGCCCTCCTTCCCGGGCCTAGCATTAACTATGCTACTGATGCCACCAGGTAGGGCACTAGCATACACTAAACTGACAGACACAGTACGGCCACTGTGGAATTAGAGTAATATTGATCCACTGACAAAGAGATAACAGACTGTGCTAACATGAGGTTCCAGATGAAACATCATATCACAAATATACAGTCAATTGAACAGTAACCTGGGCAAACCTATGAATGAACTACATGAAAAACTGGAGACTAGTGTGGGCAGAGAACTGGGAGATGAAGAATTGGAAAAGCAACAGAATAAGTGCCTCCAGTATCAAGAAACAATAGACTAACCAACTAACTAATCAAATTCAGTGATCTCCAGCCCTCATCTGCCAAGCTCCATAGACTATTTGTGGACCATCAACTGCCCCACCAGATGCCTAATTTGTCCACAAGGTGTGTAGCTGTCCTTTCCTATTTGCATAGTGGAGAAAGGCAGAGACCCAGACTAATAAGACACTAAAAGGCAACTATAACAACGTGCCCCAGCTATCTGTATTTTATGGTGCTACTCACACAGAAACCAACAAAAAGTAAATTAACTGACCTAGCATTTTGTTGGCAAACTAATAACACCCATGCCTTGGAAATCTACCAGGCTACCATTAACAGCCAGATGGAGTGCTGATGTGTTCAGGTGGGCTTCAGCAGGGGTTACAGTACTATGCATTCTAGTGGTAAAACCAACTAAGCTTACCCCATTGGATTGTTTTGAGATTATATGACCGGTTTAGGCGATATGCCTCACTGAAAGACCATGCATTTGCTACACAGTGAAGAGACATTGAATATCCCATAATCCAGCACATACCGATTTCCTTATCCACCTCACGCCAAAATAATTAGTTACATACGGATTGGATATCTACCACCTGACTTAGAAAGTTCAACAATCTAGGGCGAGGAAACAAATACCGCAGGTGCAAGAAAAAAAAGAAAAAAAAACTGGTCCAACCTGAACTTGGAAGAAAATTGATTGGGTTTCCTTCTCTGTCGCCTGACGTCCCAACTATGGCTCGGGTGAGTAATGATGGAAGTGCATTTCCAGGGATGTCATTTAGAGGTCACTAGGGGTCGCAGCTGGTAAGTAAAACATACTTTTAAATGTATGGTGTACATGTGCTGGCAGCTGAGAGTCCGTTTATGTGAGAGAATTGACGCAGAAATTGGTCTCAGAATACATATGTGTGTTAGGATGTTTTGCTAGAGGTACACACACACACACACACACACACACCTTTAAACCAACATATGTATTTATTAAAATATAATTGTTTTATCATATTTTTTCTTTTAAGACGGTAAAACCCGCCCTTTTTTGTGATCACTGTCTTTTTAAATTATTTTATTTCCTTTATTATGGGGAAGACCCCATTCTCCTCGCTATACATATATACATACACACACACACACACACACATTACTTACTGGCAGTCACATGTAGGTAGGTATAGTTAGGACCTTGTTCCATAGGAAGAGTGTTTTTTGATTTGTAAATAACATTGGCGGTGTTTGACGATTTTCAAGACATTTTCAAACGTAGTGTGCTGCTGTCTGGAACGTTTTGGGGTAATTCGTCAAGCAGGGACCAAGAAAAAGGAGGGTCCCAAAATGGGTTTTCCTCATATGATTCCAATAGAGATTTTAGAAACGAATATAGCCCAAACTTCTGAATGGAATTACACTAAATTTGACAGAAACCTAGATCTTGGTCCAGAAAGATCTCTTTTTGTGAATTGGTGTAAATCTGTTCAGTAGTTTTTAACTAATTAAAAAAAAGATTTATGTATATCTAGCGATGCAGAGTGTCTGCTAATCCGACACATCTCATACTGGTATCTGATTAGTTACCACCACTTCAACCAGCCATTTTGGGCCTCAGGACTTGGGCGAGTCCCAAGAAAAAAACATTTAAAAAAAATACATAAATTTTTTTTTAAAAAACACAAGGGGGCAGGGTAGGAATACCCTGACCCCATAGGTCTTGTAGTGTGGAACCCCTCTAAGGGGCCCAATTTTTTTTTTTTTTTTTTTTATTTTGCTGTGAATTAACAGAGGTTCTGCAGCAAAATTCTGCACTGGCATGGGCAGAGAAACCTGTGTTTGCTCTCGCTTGGCGGGAGCAACTTCAAAGCCTTCACCAAGCGAGAGTAAACACTAAATCTGCTCCCAGCTGGTGGGAGCTTTAAAAATGCTCCCTCCAGCTGGGAGCAAACTTCAGATCTGTTCCCCTGCCCACAGCGATGTGGTCAGGGAAACAGATCTGAATATTAATCCCGCAGGGAAACAGCATTTTAGCTGTTCTCTGCAAGCAGGAGCAATACCAGCTCCGCTGGATGGGGGGAGCCAGCTGGGGCCCCTAGGGCATCATGGCTCCCTCCACAGACCCCAACCAGGATATTGAGGGTGCCCTGGATGGACACTAGGGCACCCACCCTTTGTTGGCGCAGCCCCCCCTCCCTTTTAGTATTTGGACAGGCCCCAGAAGATGGGGTCCCTGGGGCCGATATCAGCCCGGGGATGGAGGCTGCATTGTCCACCTCCCCTTTTAGTAATTGGCTGGGCCCTGGGTGGTGTGGTCCCCGGGCCTGTATCAGCCCGGGAAAGGGGGCTGTGTCCCACCTCCCCATTTTAAAAGGTGCGGGTCCCAGAGTAACGGGGTCCCTGGTGCCAAAATCATCCCAGGGAGGGGGGCTGCGTGGCCCCCTTCCACTTTACAATCTTACTGGGACCCGGGAGATGAGGTCCCCAGGGCCAAAACAGGCCCGGTAAGGGATCCTGCACTCCCCTATCCCCCATAAATATAGTGTTGAGCCCTGGGGAATGAGGTCCTGGGGCCGAAAATGGCCCAGAGAAGGGGCCCATGCACCTCCTTCCCTAAAAAATGCACCAGACACCAGGGATGGGGTCCCCGATGCCAAAAGTCAGACCAGGGAGAAGGACGCATGCCCCTACCCCACAAAATGTGCCAGGTCCTCAGAGATGGAGGTACCCAGGGCCGAAATCGGCTTGGGTAGGGTGGCTGCATACCTCCCTCCCAATTAACTATAGTGCTGGGCCTCGGAGGATGGGTGTCTGGAGCCAAATTTGGCCTGGGGAGGGGAGCCTAGTGCATCCCTTCCCCTGCAATATGTTGCCAGGAGTCAGAGGATGGGGCCCCCAGGGCCAACGCTGGCCTGGAGGTCCAATGCCCACCTCCCCTAAAAAAATGTGCCAGGGCCTGAGGGGTGGAGCCTCCAGGGCCATAAGAGGCCCTGGGAGGGGGCCTACAGTTTGGCTGCATTTGGGGGGTTGCCCCCCTGCTTCGCTTGGCTGAATGCTGTGAGTGCCATTGGGTTAGATGCATGCGGCCCTCCCCTCACCACGCACGGCCAAAGACAGTGTGTGGCGGCAGTTGGGTTAGCATATGGTAATTAAATATTCTATAGCAGGACCGGAGGCGAGGATTGTGCAGTCCTTTCTTCACTTTAATGATAACAGCAAGTTCAAAGTTCAAACACATTAAACTACAACTCCCATGATGCCCACAAAAAACCATGACAACGAGTAACCAATCCCAAGTCCATAACAGTGTATATATAAATAATTGGCGGGCACAGTCCTTCCTCTTTCTTCACTGCTGCCCATCAGTTAAGTGCTCGCTCCTTCTCGCTTTCGGGGGTTCGGGGATTTGCCTTGTGCTTAGCGCTTTTTGCTGACAGATTTGCTGGTTCAACTTTGTTTACTTGCAGCGCTTGGTCGTCTGCCCGCCGGGTGCGAGGTAGCTGCATTCCTCGCATTCCCGGTCTGTCATCTTGCGCGGCAGGCTTTTGCCCGAGCGCGTGGTGCGGTGACGGCCTGTCACCGCTAGGGGCGTTCCTCGCGCTCCTGATCGAGGGAAGGCAGTGCTTCGCGCGCTGATTCCCCAATTGCTTTCTGGGCCTGGCGAGCACCCGCCCTCAGGGTTGCTTGCCGCTTTGGCCCCCAACCCTTGCCGACACCGCATAGCGGTAAGAGCTGGCCAGCCTGCATTCGGATTTCCCTTTGGGGACCTCACTATTCTGTTTTTTTGTGCACGCATTTTACTTGGTGGTGTCACAAGTTTTTTCTTGGAGCATGGCAAGGGGGCTACCCATTGTATTTAGGTTGGGTGTTATTTATTGTGCTCTCACCCCTCTTATTGACGCCCCTTGGTGGGGTAAGTGGCGATTTGCTGCTGGTTCCGCTGGGTCCTTCCCGTATTTTTGCGCTGAGTTGGTTTCGTTGTGTGCGATGAATTATTCTTCCCCCTCAGTGGATTCCTTTTTGGATCACGCCTACGCCCCATCTTTGGGGTCGGAGATTTGGCCACCTCAGAGTAACATTCATGAGGGGATGGACAAACTTGTGTCGCAAGCGGTGGCGAAAGCCTTAGCGCCTCTGCAGGATAGGGTGGACAGGCTTATGCAGAAGGTGTCCCACGCAGTGAGCGTTTTGTGGTATTCGGACCCTAGGGCCAGTACATCTAAAGTTCCTTCTTCCTCTAGGAAGCGTGACGCGTGGCACCTGGAGGGTTTCGCCCGGTTACGGGAGGCCTTTGCCAAGAGTGCGCGAACGCTAGACCCTGTACGCGAACGCTAGACCCTGTACCCTGCCGGGAGGATGACCCACCCGGAGAGCATGGCAGCGCTGCTGCTCTGGCACTAGATCCCTTCGTCGGATCACCCCATTCGGGGGGGGGGGGTGACTCCGATGATGAGGGCTCAGCGGATGAGGTTCGCATTGTGGGGAGGACTTGGCGCCCATCTGCGACCTCTAGTGTGGAGGAAGAAGGTTGCGATTCTGATATGTTCGACCCTGAGGACATTTATCATCCTCGGTCCTCTGAATGGGTCCCCAGTTCTAAAGTGGCGGCCTATGTGGCTAAAACTATTCGACACCCCTTGGAGCAAGGGGTCTGGACCCGCTTACAAGCGGAGTGTCCTCGGCCAGCGCTGGGGGACAAGGTGGCTGCGACACCTGTGTTAGACCCAAAATGATGTACTTTCTTTTCGAAGTACATGCGCGATCCCAAAAAGGGGATAGATCGTTCTTGGCGGTCATGCCAAGACAAAGTCTTGGATGTGTTGGGCCCCCTAACGAAGATTATTGAATTGGCGGATGCAGCCAAGACTACGGGGGAACCCTTGCAGGCAGATCTAGTGGCCAGATGGGCGCAAAGGGCTGTTTGTCTATTAGGCAACGCCAATTGTGCCATTTCCACGGAGAGACGATGCTCTCTCCTGATAAAAATCGACCCTAAGTTGGGGGAGCTGGCAACATCGGAGGCTGGCGCAGTAGCCCAGGGCAATCTCTTTGGGGACCCCTTTGTGAAGGAGCTTGGGCGATTCGTCTCTACTTTCTCCGCTTTGGATAAGGCGCAATCCTCGATGCGCAAGATTTTTCCCGGGAAAGTTTTCAGCGGGGACGGAAGAGGAAGGGGTCGCTCCTCCGGCCGCTCTCAGCAGTCAGGCCCCTCCAGGTCCCAAGGCAGGCGCAACAACGGCTGGAGTGATGGCCGTCAGGGGACCTTCTTCCTCAACAAGGGTTCCGGCCGAGGACGCTCCTCGCGTTTTCAATGGGAAAATTCCAGTTCCCAAGGAGGAAGTACAGGTGAGCACCCCTCTTTCTTCCCCTCTAGAGCTGGGAGGCAGGATTGCGCTCTTTGCAAACAATTGGGCCAGGCTTACGTCCGACCCTTGGGTTCTACAGACGGTCACAGGTTTTCGCATAGAGTTCTATGGGACACCTGTTCAACTGGTTCGTCCTCCTCCCATTCGATTCAGCGTACAGGATTCACTGCTGATCGATGCGGAAGTCTGCCTTCTTCTGGGCAAGGGAGCCATTGTTCAGACCTCTCTTCATCCAAGGGGGTTTCTGAGCAATATTTTTCTGGTTGAGAAGAAAGACAAAGGGTTTTGCCCAGTGATAAATCTCAGAGCGTTCAACGAATGGGTGGTTTATCGTCATTTCAAGATGGAGGGTATCCATCTTCTCAGGGACCTTTTATGTCAAGGGGATTGGTTGATACGTTTGGATCTCAAGGACGCGTATCTTACGGTCCCCATTTACCACCCTCACCGCAGGTTTCTGCAGTATCAATAGCGGAGTCAGGTCTTCGAGTTCATGTGTCTTCCCTTCAGTCTTTCATCAGCACCTTGGTGCTTCACGAAACTGCTGAGACCGTTGGTCGAGTTCTTGCGGACTCACGGCGCAGGACTGATTATTTACTTGGACGACATCCTTCTGATGGACCAGTCCAAAGCACAATTACTGTCTTACACGAACATGACTATTGCCTTACTACAAGACCTGGACTTCGTGATCAATTCGGAGAAGTCATCTCTGTGCCAATCCCAATCCACGACGTTTCTGGGGTTTGTGGTGGACACAACGTCAGCAATGCTGCACCTTCCGGGACACAAGATCTCCAAGATAAAAAAGGAGATCGCCAGGGTGCTCTGCAGGGACAGGACTTCCCTCTGGCAGATCGCCAGGATTATGGGACTCCTGTCGTCGTCAATCCAGGCTATATTCCCGGGTCCTCTTCATTACAGGGCCCTGCAGCGGCTGAAGGCTTCTCATCGCCGGAAAGGGCATTCTTATTCAGCCCTAGTAGAGCTCTCTTCGGGGGCTCGTCTGGAGATGCAGTGGTGGTTGGACCACATGGAGGCATGGAATGGCAAGGCCATTTTCCGCTCTCTCCCCAACCTGGTGATCGAGTCGGATGCCAGCAGGTTGGGCTGGGGAGCCAGATGTGGTCAGATTCCCATAGGAGGAGCTGAACCTCTGCATCAATTGCTTGGAGCTTCTGGGGGGGTCGTTTGCGATCCGCTCTTTGACTCGAGACAGGGTTTCCTGTTGTGTCCTTCTTCGGATGGAGAATATATCAGCTGTTCAGTATATCAACAGACTGGGGGGCACTCGCTCCAAGGTTCTAGCGGACTTGGCGAAGGATTTCTGGAATTATTGTCTTCAGAGGCAGATTTCAGTCACGGCAGAATATCTTCCGGGAACTCAAAATCAGGTGGCGGATTGGAATTCCCGGTACCTCAAGGATTCCAGCGATTGGCGTCTGGATCCGGAGATATTTCGATTCCTGATGGACCGTTGGGGTCCTTGTGCGGTGGATTTGTTTGCATCCCGATGGAATGCTCAACTTCCGACTTACTTCAGTTGGAAACCCGATCCGGGGGCGAGAGAGCAGTGGATGCCTTCTTACAGGATTGGTCGAACGATCAGGGCTATGCGTTCCCTACGTTCCTGTTGATCCCCAGAGTGGTGGCCCAGGTGCGTCGCCAGCGAGCGTCTCGGATACTGATCTCTCCGATCTGGAGGGCTCAGTCGTGGTTCCCCACTCTTCTGGAGCTGTGTTGGATGGCTCCTATCATACTCCCCTGTGTTCCGGGAGTCTTCCAGGACCCTCAGGATCACCATTATCCTCTGGTGCTTCAGGGTCATATCGATCTCATGGCATGGAGGATTTCAGGGGACGTTGGGAAAACGGCTGCCTTTCAAGGGAAGCTACAGCCCTTACTAGACAGGCATGGGCCCCAGGTACCATAAAGCGATATAGATCGGCTTGGAACAAATAGGCCAGTTGGTGTATGGAGAGGGCAGTGGATCCCGTGGGGGGGCCCCATTGAGTTTATAGTCAATTTTTTGGCTGAACTTTTTTCTTCTGGTTTGTCCTATTGTACTATTAATTCTTTTCGTTCAGCGATTTCGGCGGGCCATACTACTATCAGTGATGTTCCAGTGGGGGAGCACCCCTGGGTGAGTAAACTCTTGAAAGGGGTTCATTTGTCTCGTCCTCCCGAACCTCGTAATTCGGGGTTATGGGACGTGAACCAAGTTCTTAATTTTTTATCTGCTTGGCTGGATAATTGTCTCTTATCCAGGAAACAGCTTTCCCCAGAGTTGGCGATGCTCTTGTGCCTGGTCTCTTGCAAGCGTGTTTCCGATGTGCGGGCTTTGGATGTGTCCACCAGGGTCTTCACCCCAACCGGGGTTACTTGCACTGTTTCTTGACGGACGAAAACAGGTACCAGGTTTGTATCTTACCCCAGTTTTGATTCTCATCCTAGGTTATGCGTGGTGAGATGTCTTCAGACATATGAAGTGGTCACGGAGGAGGTTAGACCTCCCGGGGAGAGGCAGCTTTTGATTGCTGTCAAGAAACCGTTTAAGGCAGTGTCTTCGCCTACCATTGCTAGGTGGGTTCGTTGGATTATGTCAGAATCCGGCATTGACATTGGACGTTTTGGGGCTCACTCTATTAGAGGGGCCATGGCTTCCAAGGCCATTTTGGTCGTGGGCGATTAGAGGATATTATGAGTTCGGCTGATTGGTCTTCGGAGTCGGTTTTCAAGAAATTTTATTTTAAACCATTCCATGAGGCTGCCTCGTTGGTGGTAAGTAAGCTTTCAACCTGCATAATCCTTGCCTCCGGTCCTGCTATAGAATGAAAAATTTCCTAGCTATCGTGAAGGAAACTTTCAATTCTATTAAGGACACAGTGGCGAGGATTATCCCACCCATATACTATTTCTTAGTATTACCCACCCGGGATTGAACTGCCGGCTTGATGATGTAGGAGTCCTCTTGGCAGGTGTATGGTATTTTTTCTTGGTGTTGATTAAATATTGGACGCATTTTCTTATGCTTTGTTATGGCTATACTTCGGAGATATATATTTACTTATGTATATATTTTAATTAACACTTGTTAGCTCTCTTTGGAGTTTTACTACTTTGAGTTTGGTCTCTTGCTATGTCTAATCTCTTCCTTGTCTTGTAGGAGGTGATTCTAAAGGAGATTGAAGAGGCGAGTTCCTTAACTTTCTTCAGTGAAGAAGAGGAAGGACTGCGCCCGCCAGTTATTTATATATACACTGTTATGGACTTGGGATTGGTTACTCGTTGTCATGTTTTTTTTGTGGGCATCATGGGAGTTGTAGTTTAATGTGTTTGAACTTTGAACTTGCTGTTATCAATAAAGTGAAGAAAGGACTGCATAATCCTCGCCCCGTGTCCTTAATAGAATTGAAAGTTTCCTTCACGATAGCTAGGACATTTTTCATTACTTTATGTTAAAAATCTGTAGAAATTTCACTGAAAAAAAAAAGGTTGCAGGGGCATTATAGCTAAGGCTCCTGGTTTTACGGTATTTTTTTTTTTTAACATTTCCGTCCGTATTTATCCAGATTAATTTTTTTAGCCATCTTACAAGTATTTTTCTGTATCTATTTTGTGTTTTATGGATACATTAAGTTGTAAAATGGTATATTTCTATGTTTAGTTAACTGATAAACAAACACTCCTATTTGATGCATATTGTATTTAGCAAATTAAGCAGCCAAATATTACTTAACAATACACCCAAGGCTAAATATTAGCATTATTTTACAGGTATATGTTGACAAATGACTATTTAATGACATTTCATCCTTTTTTTAACTCCCAGTGCTGTCTATCTGCTCATCTGTTTTCCTGGACTTCAGGAAAGACAACATGGAGAGCTACTTAAAAGAATCTGTATTTTTGCTACTACTAAAAATAAATGCAGACAGAAAACACATTGTTTTCTGTCTGTATTTGTCTGGGAAAATCGGTAAAAATGGAACACTGGGAGCCTTAATTATAGTTAGGAAATAGCATTAAAAAACATACTAATTCATTGGATGAAAAATAAAGATTACGGAGATGTTATAGTTAGGAAATACAATTGAATAAATCTTAGAAATTCACACAAAAAAACAAAGGTTAAATAGACAGAGTTAGGTTCAGATTTTACATACTCAAAACTATAGAAATTCAGCAGTTAGAGTTATGTCAAGTAATTATAACTCCTTCCTTATGTGTAATTGTAGCTCACACACTCGCCAGGAACTGCTAATTACCCCAAATATTACACCACTCAAAACATCTTCAGTGCCAACATTGATTAAATCACTGCAACATTTGCTGTAAAATTATTAATGGGAAAGCCTTGCATGGCGGGGCGTGAGTTAAAGTTGCCTTAGGGTACGAGGTATAGTTACTTGAGATAACTCCAACTACAACTGCTGAATTTCTATGGTTTTGTGTGCGTAAATTCTGAACCTACGTATGCAGTCCCTTCAACATTTCATTTCTCTCGTGAGGTAAAGACAGCACGCCAATGACTCACCACAATAAAATAGAACAGTGGGTGCGACCCTGCAGGTCGGATACCCACTGCCCACCCATGTTAGAATGCTGGCCTCGCATAATGGTGGAAGTTCTTGCTAACTTTTCACCACCATCAGAAAATGTTGGCCCGAGCAATATCGTGGTTCGTGGCTTGTGGTGGACATCCATTGTATGTGGGTGTCTATCTCTAGAATAATTCTGGTTGAGACAATGGTAGTCATTGGTGACTTATTGTGAGGATCCATTGCACAGTGGTGTCCAGTGCAACAATGGTGCACTGCTGGTCCTGGCAGTACGGTGATAATTGTGCGTATCCATGGTGCATAACAAGGGCAAACTCCTCAATGTGGTGGTAATTCAGGAAGATTGCGTGAAGTCATGGCATCCTGGTGATTCTGGCAGTATGGTCGTACTTCTTGACATAAGGTGGGTATCCATGGCACCCACGCATGCTATATTGTTCGCCCCCGCGTGACACAATAGCTTCCACCCTATGACAATGTTGGCCTCGGGCTAGTGATGCTAATTCCTGGTACAACGTGGACAGCCACGGTAGGATAGCGCTCAATATACAAGTATACAAAATGTAAATAATACTGAATACATTACGGTTTAGAGGCTAAAAACGGGGGTGGGGAGGCAGTGAAAGTGAACACTTTTCACTGCTGTATGTATCAGGTTAGCAACAGTTTCTTGAAGTTGTAGGACAGGTGCATCTTTGCCAATGTTCATGTTTTGGGGACAGGTGTGGCCAGTGTGAAAACTACTGCATTTGTGGGTTTGTTATGAAATGGGGCGAAACCACGGGAGGAGGAAGGACAAAACACATTCTAAAAATAAAAAGCAGGAGAAATCCTGAATTTCAAAACATTTAAAATTTTAAAGAAGCAAGTTAAGGAAGTAAATTTAGTTTCCAGAAGTTGTGGGTTCAGGCGGGGTGTGGGTTTGGGGTGGCTGACAGACTAAGCCCGGCTTGTCTCCGTCTTGGCAGAATCAAAAACACCCTTTACAGGAACGACAATTAAGAAAACGAAAGTAAAAAAACTTTCCATAAGAATGACAAGGGTCTCACCTAACAAATTCTGCCGACATGTAGCCACGCTGTCTTTGCGCTATACAAACACCACATAGGTAACTTCAGAAAGTATGCAGATGACTTCAACCCTTATGGCAGTAACGTGCAATCCTGGATTTGGCTGCAAACGCCGATTTGCGTCCGAGTGTGGCCTGTAACGCAAGCGATAGTTGAACACTCCACGGAGTTTGCCTGCAATTCATGCTGCAAACTATACAGATTCAAAGTCTGCGCACATTGGAAGAGATTAATTCATGAATGATAGCGCTATAACATCTGCTTCCCCGCAGTGCAAAACACAAAGTGATGCGCAGATTGTAAACCAAATCAATACCACATTCTGCGGTACCATTTTTTTTACGACTGAACAACTTGCATTGAGGTAGGGTGGCCAGATTTTGTAGAGTAAAAACCGGGACAAGTCAGATATAAAAGAAGGACTAAATACTTTACTCTCACTTTTATATCTGGCCTGTCCCGTTTTCTGCGTGGCTTTGTGAATGTGTGCCTGTACGTGTGTGTGTATATTATATATATATATATATATATATATATATATATATATATATACACACATATATATATACACACACACACACACATACACACTTATAAGACTACATATAAAATTAGCTATGGCTTGACCTCCCACTCTGCACCCACAGCCCGCCCCACCCACCGCTCTCTGCTCCCCACTTGTCTCTCTGCTGGGAGCAGACAGGGGACTGTGTTGCCTGACAGTAACGGATAAATTACTTTAATTATTGCATACTTTTTAGGCGTCTTTAACTTTTGCTTCCCTAGATGATCTGACATTTGTCCCATAAACCGGGACATTTATTTAATAATCTGACTTTTGTGCAAAAAAACGGGACATTTATTTAAGATAAAGAGAAGTGTCGGGACACCGGGGCAGTCCGGGGAAATCCGGGACGTCTGGTCACCCTAGGCTCTCAGTGTAAGTGTGCCTGGGTAGAAGAGGTTGGTAAGGGGGTCGTTGAGACCTGATCCCTCATATATGTACCTGCTTCAGCACCAGCATCGCCCCTAAACTTGAGCGCAACTTGTGATTGCTCAAATTTGGCTCGGGTTGCTCGCATATCTGGCGGTGGCTACCGCAACGTGTAAAGAAATGGAGCGGTAACCCACGCGTAATGCGTTTGGTAGAGAAACAGGGTGTTATGGGCGCAGAGTAAAGTTATCACAAATACACACTTGATTTTACCCTTCTAGCTGCTTTCAGATGTGACTTACTCCTGGAGCATTATACAACACAATTTCAACAGGCCAGGTTGATACACCTCCAGGAGAAACCCGGAAACGTAGAGGCCAGGGAGGTAACTATCAATAGTACAGCAGGTGCTGTGGTGCCGGGGCTCAGTGCACTCCAAATATAATTGTTGTTTTTGCCAAACCAGAGGATGGGACCGTTGTCCTTGCGTGGCTTAGTGCCCGTGGCAGCCTTGCTAAGCCACTGGTGACGCATAGGGTGACCACCCGTCCGTAAATTTCACGGACTGTCCGTAATTTCGCCCTGCCGTCCGTTGTCCGTGATGAAAGCTTTAACGGACGGCATTTGTCCGTAATTTTAGCCTTTCACCTAAAGGGCAACGAAGGCAGGGCGACATTAAGGGCAGAGGAGTTTCCCCAGCTGGGCTGGAAGGCAGGGGGTCTCCTGTGCTCTGAGGGAGGGAGGGGCAGACAGATAAGAAAAGGCCTTCTTGCCTGGGGGTCTCCTTCCCTAAAGACATGCAAATGTGGGCAACTGGTAAATCTGCAAATACAAAGGGGCTTGAAAACCTGCATTGACTTTACTAAGAGGAGTCACTTGAAGTTTTCTGGTGGCAAAGATATTTCTTTCAGAGAGGTATTGTAATGGTGTTCCAAGGTGAGCTGTGGAGTGTGTGGTTTTAATGGAGTGTTATAACATTTTTTATCACTAGGTATAAACTGTATATTATTCAAATCTGTATTTGAGAAGCACTTTTTTTTTATTTAACCGAAATGTATTTGCACATTTTGTAGCAGCCTTTATTATGATGTAATTGTATTTTTCACAGTTATTTCAGGTACCTCGGTACCTCATAGTACTAACAAACATTGGCAAAGCCAATAGGTCTCATCTACGAAAGAGTTATTAGCTTTGCTAATGTGTTTTAGCCATTAGCCATGTTATACACCAGAGTAGCTGCTGTTCAGCATGGCTTAAAGTTAGTGGCATAGTGGTGTGAAGTGGAGTAGAGTAGCATAGGAGCAGTAGCGTAGAGCCCAGTGGTGCAAAGTACAGTCTAGTGGGGTACAGTGCAGTTGTTTAGAGTGCGTTAGCGTAGAGTGCAGTGGTTTAGAGTGCAGTGGCATGGGACAGAGTAGAGTGGCATAGAGTGCAGTGGAGTAGAGTGGCATACAATAGAGTAGCAGAGAGAGCAGTAGTGTAGAGTGGTGCAGTGGCATAGATTGCAGAGTAGCCTCACGTTGCAGGGAGTGCAGTGGTGTAGTGTAGAGTGGTGCAGAGCAGGGAAAAGTGCTGTAGAGTGGAGTGATGCAGAGCAGAGTGGCATAGAGTTCAGTGGCATAGAATGCAGTAGTACATAGTACATTGGTGTATAGTACGGTGGTGGAGAGTGCAACACTGCAGAGTAGAGTGTCAGTGCAGTGATGTAGAGTGGCACAGTGCAGTGGCGTAGAGTACAGTGGTACAGAGTAGAGGGCAGTGGCGTACAGTGCAGTTGTTTAGAGTGCATTGGCGCAGAGTGCAGTGGCATTGAGTGGCATGGGGTAGAGTTACATAGAGTGCAGTGGAGTAGAGTGGCATACAATAGAGTAGCAGAGAGTGCAGTAATGCAGAGTGGTGCAGTGTCAGAGTGCAGAGTAGACTCATGTGGCATAGAGTGTAGTGGTGTAGAGTGGTGCAGAGTGGAGTATAGTTCCTAGAGTGCAGTGGCATAGAGTAAAGTGGTGCAGAGTTACAGAGTAGAGTGTCAGTGCAGTGGTGTAGAGTGGTACAGAGAACAGTGGCATAGAGTACAGTGGTGCAGAGTAAAGGGCAGAGCAGTTGTTTAGAGTGCACTGGTGTAGAGTGCAGTTGCATAGAGTGGCATTGGGCAGAGTAGAGTGGCATAGAATGCAGTGGAATAGAGTATATTGGTGCAAAATGCAGTAGTACAGAGCAGAGTGGTGTAGAGTATAGTGTGGCCAGAGCAGTGTTGCAGAGTTTCAGTTTGCAGTGGTGTAGAGTGCATTGAACTAGAGTGCAGTGGTCAGAGTGGTATAGAGTACAGTGGCGTAGAATAGATTGTATCAGAGTAGAGTGCAGTTGCATAGAGTGGAAAGGTGCAGGGTAGAGTGCAGTGGCATAGAACGCAGTGGCACAGAGTGCAGTGGCATAAAGTAGATTATTTCACAGTAGAGTGAGGTGGCTTAGAGTAGAGAAGTGCAGGTTAGAGTGGAGTTGCATAAAGTGGCATAGAGTGTGATGGCATAGAGTAAAGTAGTGTAGAATGCCATGGCATAGAGTGCAGAGGTGCAGAGTAGATTAGAATGATGTACAGTGTATTGATGTAGAGTGCAGGGGCATAGAGTGGAGTGTTACAGTGTAAAGTGCATTAGCACAGAGTGTATTAGCTTATAGTGCAGTGGCGTACAGTGCAGCGTTGCAGAGTGGCAGAGAGTGGAGTTGTGCGGATTAGATTGGTGTTGCCTAGACTGGAGTGGTATGGCGTGCAGACAAGCAGAGCGCAGTGGTGTAGAGAGGCGCAAAGTGCGGTGGCTTAGAGTAGAGTAGTACAGAGTAGAGTACAGGCATAGTGTGAAGTAGCATAGAGAGCAGTGGCATAATGTGGAGTGGTTCTGAATGGAGAAGAGAACAGTGGCATGGAGTGGCGTAAAGTGGAGTGATACAGAGTAGGGTGCAGTGGAGTGGTGCAGAGTGGAGTGGAGTTGAGCATGCCATTACAGACACTGCCATTACAGACAACACATTTTTTATTGAAATGACCATTACATCTGAACAGATATACAGTTTTTCAAATCAAACTATATTGTGCACAGACGATGATTTGTGAAAATTGCATCACCTAATGCAATGATTTGTTTTAATCATGTAAAGGTATTTATTTCCAGCACTGTTCAGAAGTAACAAAAATGTGCTCGATTTGTACTTCTAATTCTGATATATTCTGAAGTCTATTTAAATGTTGTCATGTGATAGAAAAAACTCTTTGCTAACCCCAGTATCCAGCAAGATTGTTGCATAAATCTTCTCACTTTGAAGTCAGAGAAAGGAAAGTAAACACTAAGTTCCCACCGAAGACAGAGCCTGACATTTGAATTTGTTCTTTGAATGCACAGCAAATATGATAAGATAAGAACAAGATTTACAGGCCTGTTTACAGAAAGGGAGCACTCGGGAGAATACTGTAAATAAGGTTTTGGCAAGGGAAGGGACGAATTCAAGCTGCATAGCCTAAAACAAATAAAGCCAGCAAATTGAAAGCAACAAATTGTGAGTTACAAACCACAAGGGCTATGGCAAGCAATGGGCAGAATGCATTCACAAGGAAGCACTATGAATTTACTTAAAGTGACAGCTGTGGGATACTTTGTGAGGAAAGTCCAGTATTTTAGTCCATATCTCGCAGAGGTTTGGCTACATCAATCCCCCAGGTAGTATGACAAGAAGACCTGGAGTGGTTTCCATGTTGCAGGATAGGTCTGTACACCCATTCTATCCGTTTGCCACCATTTCCTATGGTACAGAGCTTCTAGCACACCTCTTGTAGAGTTAGTGCTAGGTAGCAGACCTGAAATAGGGCATTTAATGATTTTTTAAGGTGGTTGTAAGTAAGGAGTTGACCGGGGTGAAGGTGGTAGTCTGCCACAAGGGTTTGGAAATTTAGTAGCTCACTGTTCAGAAACAAAGTCCCCAATTGTAAGACACCTGCAACATGCCACTGATGGAGTTGCTCTGAGCACAGCCATCCTGTGCGAGTGGGAAGGCTTAGCAAAGGTAGTGCAGGAGCATAGGGTTTCTTCGTGTCAGTGTGTTTACAGGTTCTGGCAAGGCAAGAGAAAGCCATGCATGATCACCCCGGATGGTGATCCATAGAATGGTCAGTAGGAAACGATGAGCAGTGCATTAAGCCTTCCTTAAAAGCTTTTACTGGTAAACCCCATCTCATGCAGGGAGGTGGGCAGAAAGCCAGTGAGCCACCCATTGGACATCTGCAGCTGAATAAAAGCATTCTAAGTCCAGAAGATCTAATCCACCCGCAGTCACAGTTAGCTTTAGAGTGGAAAGAGCTCCCGATGGCGCTGCAGCGACCAAATCAGATGTGTGGCCTGTCTGAAGAAGGAATGAAGGACGAGCAGGGGAAGGTTTGCAAAATAATACCATCATTGGGGTAGCACACCATCTTCGCTAGTGCCACATGGCCTCTACAGAAAGCAGAAGAGAAGACCAAAAAGCAAACTGGGCTTGGAGGGACCGTTCGGTCCGCCAAGATTTTCATCCTGGAAATCAGTATAAGAATGGTAGATATTAATCACTAGGTATCAAAAGGTAACTGGTTCCCAGTTCAATCTGAGATCTAATTGTGTATGAAGGCGAAAACAGTGCCATATGTTAAAGAAACACTAACTACATTTTTAAATTTGTAAATTTTGTTTGTGCAATTTACATCCCAAATATTTTGAAGATTCTATGTGTACTTGACACTTAGGGATAACCCAGATCTCTAGTTTGGCTTTTGCTCAATTCAAAACCATATAAAGACATGGACTAAGCGGGCAATTGCCTTGCACAACCTTGCAAGGGATCTGGCCCCTGCTCACCCTTCACAAGCACTAACAGCGAACCATTGCACCAGAAGAGTTTGCCAAGGTGGATGATAGTTGATTGATCAACCACTTGACAGTGCCCCTTCTGTTTCGCTTCTGTGTGCAGACAACTTCCCAGGTACCCAATACCTTCAAATAGTCTTGGTGGACCTATCTTGTCTGATTTTAGGAATTGTCCTACCTTGTTCTTCTCTTCTTTATTTATCCAGTTGTTAGCAAAAACCCTTTGAATTACTTGCCGTGGATCTCCCATTTGATCTCGATTTCATCCTACTCTTTTATTATCTTTGATTGGTAGTCTGGGCTCCCATTTCTGAGATAAATGTAGAGTCCCAAACATACACTGTAGTGCAGTGAGACTACAGACAAGTTATGGGTACATCACATCCTGTCATTAGGTGTGAGACTGTCGCCCACACCATCTGCCCTGCCTCTTTAAAAAAAATTAGGTTGAAAGTCCATGGGCGGTTGGGGTAAGCCAGATGTTTTTCTTCAATTTGTTTAAACTAACATAAGGTTAATTACCTTAATGTTTCCCAAACTGTTTGCCAGGGGTTTTGAAATGTTCAGAAACATAATCAAAATGTTGCTGTTACTTTCTTTTCAGGAAAGATCGGGTAAATTTGGGTAGGGATGATGGCCTTGCCGTGAAGGGCATTAATTTACTACTGAACAAGGACGTAATGTGACACCTGAATGTAGCACACCAGGAGGCAATCACAAAAGGTCCACAGTGAATAAATAGTGCGATGTTAAAAAAGAGTAAATAAATGCACTGACAATATAGTGAGGCATGGCCTCTCTTGCATGTGTCTGTAAAACTGACGTTTGTTCTTGAATTTTTGTAATGAATTTTGACCCTTTGTCCTGATTTTTTTACAGTCCTGTCCAGAAATTGCCTCAATGCCAGGTGGTCACCCTAGTGACGCAGCTCTTAAAGTTTTCCAGTGGCGGCCGGCAGCTTTGGGAGGAGGGCGGGCGGGGCACACACACAGACTCATTCTTTCACACCCAGACACGCACGCACGCACGCTCACCCATTAACAACACTCATTCCATTCAAACATGCACGCACGCACCATTCATTTTACAAATTCACACACATTCATTCTTACACACACGCACGCACGCACTCATATCCAGTAACAACACTCATTCCATTCAAACATGCACGCACGCACCAAACATTCATTTTACAAGATCAAACACATTCATTCTTTCACACACACACACGCACGCACATCCATGAACAACACTCATAACACTCAAACATGCACGCGCGCACCAAACATTCAAAGGAAAACATAACACACATACACACACACACACACACACTTACCTTCAGCCTCCAGGTCCCAGGAGGGTTGGGACTGCTGCCTTCCTTCATTGGCTGACCTTAGGTCAGCCAATGAGGGAAGGCAGCAGTCCCAGCCTCGTCACAGAGTGGGATGGGGTCAGTGAGACTGCTGACCCCACCTCACTCTGTGACGAAGTGTCACTGATTGACACTCGCCCTGGGCGCTTCAGGGCTTAAACCTGAAGCGCCCAGGGAGAGTGTCAATGGGTGACGCTTTCCTCGTCACCCAGGGGAGGGCCTGGAGGCACCTTTGCTGGGCCGAGGAGATCACGCCCATAAGGGTCGTGATCTCCTCAGCCCAGCAAAGTTCAGCTCAGGCAGCTAGGAGTCTGCGCAAATCGCGCATGTCTGCTCCTGGCTGCCTGACCTGAACATAAAGAGTGTCTGTCAGGCTGACCTTTGTTCAGCCTGACAGACACTCTTCATGGGGTGGGGGGGGGCGTGGCCCCTCCGCCCTAAAGGACGGGCCGCCACTGAAGTTTTCTAAGTCCGTGCTTCAGTAGCTGAACCAGACATCCCCTCCCCTTTTATATCCTGGTACCTATAGCCCTTTTGACATTCTAAGCGCAGGACCACACGTATCAGAAAAAAAGAAAAAACATGGACTGGGTGAGCTAGTAACGTACGGATCTGGAAAATCTGAGCGGTTGAAAATCCAAGGAAAATTCAGATTTATCCAACATGTGGGTGTTGATGATCACTCCTTTCAGCCTAGAGTCCTAAGTTGAAAAGTAGATTCACATGACCGGAAGAATAAATAACTTCTGTGAAAAACAGAAAGTGGCCCGTGTGAAGCACGATTCGCTCATTCAGTCCTGGTTTTCATTGCATTCTGGTACTTGTAGTCCTGTTATGACACCAACACAATAAAAACTAGGTGTAACAGTATCCACAGGAAAAAACTGACTTGATGATCTCTACACACCCGACCTGTAATACCCCGATATCTCTGGGTGCAGCGTGTGCTGACAGCTCTCATGTACGTCAGACGTTAATGCATTCAAAGCTTTCAACTTAGCATTCTGGGACTTGAAGTTTCAATTATAAAAAATGAATGCAAAGTAAAAACCCGGACTGTATAAGCTATTTACGCGTGAGCCTGAGAAACCTGAGGACTTAGCTAAGGGGCAGAGGTTAGACGACGTCTGGGTGGCCGCCCTGGGCTGCATTCTTGCAAACACGGATCTGTCACAGCCGCCAAGTTTTCCGGGTCCCTTGCGTGAAGTGCTGCTTCAGTCCAGATTTTCTTTCCTTTGAATTCTGGGACTTGTAGTCCTGTTTTATAATGAAATAAACAAGATTACAAGTCACAGAATTAATAGCAAAAAACCTTCGCTGGGGCAGCACATCACAGATGGACCTGAGAAACAAGACAGGGCTGCATCTCTCACCCCTGCCAACACCGCAACCAACTTGACACTTGTATGACAGAGCTACCTTGTGAGTGAATCAGAGAATTGGGATGGGGGAGGTCGGTGCTGGGAAGTTTGTGCTCAGGGGTCAGCCACTGCTTTGGTGTATGACTGAACTGCGAACACAAAATGAACCCCCCCTGCTGTCTCATTTTATCCACCAGCTGAAACTTCGCGAGGGAGCCAAATCTCTTTCCGCCCTGGGCGCTATCCGAGGGGGCCGGCCATGCAAGGACCTATATATATTTTCATGCCGCTGTGGTGCAGTTTGCCCGCCCCCTCTTCCCTGACCCGTCCATGATCTTACCCTGCCCAGGTGTGTAACCGAGTGTCCAGACGCGGCGCTTTCCTGCGGCTGCTCCCGGCCCCCGCCTCTCAGCTTCCAAGGCAGCACCGCCGCGACGCCCCAGGCCAGCAGCAGGACTGGGGTCCACCCGATGGAGACAAGCCCCAGGATGAAAAGGGCGAAGGCAGCGTGCCCCCACGACATGCTGCCAGTGGTCTCTGCCCCTTGGCTTCGGAGTACTGTGAGGAGGAGGTGGAAGAGCCCGGCTCGGGGGGTGTTACAGTTTTATTTCCGCCCAGAGGCAGTCTGACAGCACAAGACACGCAAACCACCATCTGTTACTGCCAGTGAGACGGCACCAGGACGACGGGCGCACTTCAAGCGGCGGTCTCCAAGAAAACAGTCCGTGCTCCTGTCATACATGCCACGACATCATCTGGGGACTTTTCCTGGCTTCTCCTCCAGCATTGCACTGTTTTCTCAAACTCGGTTTCACTATTGACACTTCAAAGGTGTTCAAAAAAAGTCCCAGCATGCAATGCTTCGTGGACAGAAAAGGGAGAGCTGGCCGAGGTGTCACTCATGAGTTCTGCAGCCTCCTGACTGGTTTCAGACCGGTATGGCCTGCACCGGTATAAAAAAAGAAAAAAATATATGTTAAAAGGCCAATCTTTTTCCCTTATCAGTATATCATTTAAACAGTAAACGTAGGAAGAGAACACTTTAAAATGCGTTCTACATCTGCCTTAATGACCTCTGACTGATAGCTAAAAATAAACAAAGACAGACAAGCCTGGTCAAAAATAAATACAGACTTAAGAAACATGCCTGAGTCTTTGCAGAATCTTCAAACTTGAACAGGTGACCAGCATTTTTTCTGGGAAAGGTGGCATCCTACTCCTGAAACCTGGCACATCCTTACTTCTCAGCAGCACTGAGTTACCAAGTCACCCAAACCAGGACATTGCACTCACTCTATCCAAGACTGGATCCATGCCATGTTTAACATTCCGTCTGTTGGCCTGTCGCAAGCACAATTCAAACTTTAACCATACGTGGCAAAATTTTAGAAGAGGAAAATGGGAGATTTAAAAAAAAAAAAAAAAAAAAAAAATCGAATGAAAGTATTTACCCCATTGACGTCTACTGAAGCAAAGATAATTTCAGACAGGAGACAGGCAAAATAAAGCCATTGGGTCCATGGGCCTGTGCGTTTCAGTCTGTGCTTTTTAGGTGGTTCGATGAAGTGGCATAGTGCACTCACTTGTGCAGTGTCGATGGGGTCTATCCTCACAAGGTGCTCGGGCCGCCCTCCCCCACAGAGGCAAGGGACTCCACTTCTTGGGTTAGGACGTAGCAAATTTACTTTCCGCCAAACAAGGTGGCATAACAACCACTGCAACCATTAACCCTGCACAATATAGCAAGTACATAGCAAACCTGAACACAAAATTGTACGTATCCTATTTACATCCCTCTTGGGGGCAACATAATACAGAAAGTCCAGATGACATAAAGGTACACATTAAACATCCTTGCAGGCCCGGGTACAGAGGTTGGGCCAGATCCACCCAAGCAAAATGTCTGGCCTACTCAAGGCCATTCAGAACTGGAAAATCAGCTTTTTTTCTTTATTTCCTATTGTTTCACGGTGATGTAGCTCCACAAGCTCTGCCTAGCTGTTTAATTTTAATTATTTAGATCATTGCCTTGGGCTACTTTTAGGCGTATGGACAGGTTTGAGGTAAAGTTTGACGTCAGCAGACATGGTAGCCTCGCAATCTTGCACCAATGAGCTGATCGCCTGAACACTTTAACAAAAGTCGCTGCAGCCCCCAAGCCAAGGTACTTAAGAGTGGCAAACAGTGACACGAAAGGAATTCTCTGCAAGTGATGTTGTCTGTCCTAGTGAAGAAAAATTAAAACGTTTATTTTCTTCTTGCAGCAGGCTATTCTTAACTTTGAGCAAAATATGCAAAATAAATTATTGAAAAAGCCAACAAACCCATTGTTGCATCATATCATTAGATTAAAGAAAGAACTTTCTATGCATCATTCCATTAATTGACATACCCTTCATATGCATGTATATGGTTCCTTGTGATAGAATGGTGCTTTGGTGCAGGGACCTATGTGCAACCTGCAGGGCACCTGTTTGATTCTCAGCAGGGCCATCCCAGGGTTTCATCCTTCTGAAGCTGGTAAAATAGGTGTCACTTGCTCAAATAATAGGAACAGTTGTTGCTTTCAGTTATACAAAATGGCAAATTGGGCAAAAACAGGTTCTACATAAAAAAAAACAAGTGATTATATGTTTATTTTAAGATAAAAAAAACAAAGATTTCAAAGATGTTAGTCATATTTGCAGCGGGTTACAACACATAAGGCACAAAATCTAACATGGTTTGGCAAAACCAATAGATCCTATCTGTGCAAGATCTATGGCTTTTCTCAGTGTTTTTTAGCCATGGTTTAAGGAGCCAGCTGCTGTCACGGCTGAAAAAAAAGAGTAATGATATGGTCAACACTATTTGGGTTTGTCATTGTGTTTTTTAGTAGCGCAGCTGATGTTCAACGTGGTTGAACGTAAAAAAAACTCCATGACATCGATATAAGCACTATAAAACATTAACGAAATTCAAATAGCTCTACTATTCAACGTTGTAAATTGTTTTTTGCCATGTTTTGCAGCCCACCCATGCTTTTTCATGGCACTCCTAGATCAAAAATCCAGGGCCGTGCCTGCATTCCTGCCCCTTTAGAGACTGAATAGCGCAATGGTCCCTGCCAGGGCATCCCGTGACTCTAGTTTATGCCCTCCTTAATCTCCAGGATACCCAATGTACAGCTAGAATGTAGGACCACGAGCACGTCTGCCCCCCTTCCGACCAGCCACAGCCCTGAAAGGCTTCTCCTAAAGGAGGCGACCAACTGGACAACCTAGTGCCCTCACAGATCAGTGCCATTATTTGGCTACAATAAGCCACAGGGCAGAGAGCTTACTGGTGAATCCACTCTCCTGCGCAGTTTTTTTTTTTTGGATCAACTGTCCCAAGTCTCGATCCCAGCCTCCGACTGGCGAATGCCCTCTTCATCAAAGAATTCAAAACTATCCCGGTGTAGTAGCCTAGGCATGATGGTGTTACTGGTTGCAATCTTCAGAACAGCCTGCACCAAATGGTTTAGCATTTTCACTGACGTGTTATTAAGCTCAGGGTTAGCATCGACAAGGCCCTCGCCCCTGAGGGATGACCTCGGACCACAATACCAGAACACCTGGTAGCAAATGGAACTGTTTGGCAAACATAGATATGAGCCGTTCCAGCACTCTCCGCCTCCCCATTGGGATCATGTCAATCCCCCTGACATGAAGAAGTAGAATGCCATCTTGGGAAGCAAGCCGACCTCAAGAGCCTCACTTAAAAGTACTGCCAAGTGTTGTAGCTTAAGCTCAGCAATACCCAAACAATGATGTTCTGTTTGAAGCCTCCCACCCCAGACACTGTCATTGAATCTCTCGGCGGCCCTGTCAACTACTGAATCCCGGAACCAACACATCTTCACAATTTTCCCTGTAATGTAAAATACAAATTGAGGCTGCCAATCACTGCCCTTCGAAGAAAAGGGTGGTGGAAGTCAGGAGGGGGACCCTGACTACTCTAACTTTTGGACCTGGCCCTTTTTGCAGGGTTATCCCCAAACGTTTTGCCGCCTTCTTTCTATATTGCCTGACCTGTTTTTGTTGGCTTTCGGACTCTGTGCACTTTACAGCTGCTGACCAGTGCTAAAGTGCAAGTACTCCCTGTCTAAATTGTATTGCTGATTGCTTTATCCATGATTGGCATATTCAATTTACTAGTAACTCCCTAATAAAGTGCACTACGTGTGCCCAGGGCCTGTAAATCAAATGCTACCAGTGGGCCCGCAGCACTGATTGTGCCACCCACGAGTAGCCTTTCAAACATGTCTCAGGCCTGCCATTGCAGTGTCTGTGTGTGCAGTTTTAAACTGCCCTTTCGACTTGGCAAGTGCACCTACTTGCCAGGCCCAAACCTTCCCTTCTACTACATGTAAGTCACCCCCAAAGTAGGCCCAACGCAGCCCTATGGACAGGGCGCAGTGTATTTAAAAGGTAGGACATGTACTGGTGTGTTTTACATGTTCAGAAAATGAAATACTGCTGAAATTGTTTTTCACTATTGCAAGGACTATCTCTCCCATTAGGTAACATGGGAAATTACCTTGAAATCTATTTATATTTTAAGTGTAGTTTCTGATTGGGAGCAGATAGAGATATGGAGTTTGGGGTATCTGACCTCACAATTTAAAAATACATCTTTTGGCAAAGTTGTTTTTTTAGTTGTGAGTTTGAAAATGCTACTTTTAGAAAGTGGGCATTTTCTTGCTTAACCATTCGGTGCCTCTGCCTGCCTGCTGACTACACGGCTGGGTAGGATTACTGTTGGGCTGCTTGTGCATTCACTCTAGACAATCACACAAAGGGAGCTGAGGTGTGCCCTAAATATCCTGATGGCTCATCAACAGACTGATGGGTCTTCCTGAGGTAGAGTGGTGGGAGGGTCTGACACTTGTACCTGAATGGAGCTGTGCCTGGTCTCATACAAAGCAGTCTTCAACCCCCTGGAGTGTGTCTGAGGACAGGGCAGGGTCTTGTGCACTACAAATACTTCTCTTTGAAGTTTGCTTACTTCAAAGACAGAAATAGATATAAGTAATGGACCTCTGACACCACATATTTAGAATCATTATGAGGAAATTCTGCCAGGAAGAAGAGCTGGATGCTGTAGGAGGGACTTGCACTCTGCCTGTTACTTTGTTGTGCTGGCCTGCTGCTTGCTGTTTCTATCCTGGGAGTGAAAGGACTGGACTTGGCTTTCTACATTCTGCTTCCAAAGATTCTACAAGGGCTTGGAGTGAGCTTGCCTCCTGTTATGAAGTCTCAGTGACATTAAAGACATCATCTGCCAGTGCCTGGGCTCTTCTGCTGAGAGTCCTAACTTGCCAAGTAGTACCAACTCCAGTCCCTGGGCCCTTGGAAGTTGAAGCTGGTGATCTGAAGGGGAAAATCCATGCATCAATATGCAGTGTTGGAAGAATCAATGCAGCGCCTGTCTCGCGGCTTAAAAATCAATGCAGCACCTGTCTCATGGCTGCAAAATCAACACAGCACCTGATACACCAGTGCAATATCAACACAGCGCATCGTCCCTGGGTGCCAATTTTTCATCAACCCCGCACCATAGTAAAGAACCAGGGCTGTGTGCCCAGAAAGTGACAAATTGGCTTTCCTGAGAAGAAAGAATCCATGCATCACCTCCTCTGCCAGTAAGGAACTGAGGCATTGTCTCACCTGTGAGGAAAGGATCAACGTATCACCGCCCCTACGCAGTAAGGAACTGATGCATCGCTTTGCTTTTCCAGTGTCTCACCTCCCCTGTGGCCCACTACTCCTTTGTTTTTGATGCATCCCAGGTATTTTGTGCTGAAGAGGTACATCCATTGATTCCTTTGGATTACTGCTTGCCTAAACCTTTAAAAAGAGATATTTTCACTTGTGTATGTTGGATTTTTGTCGTTTTGGTCTTGTTTTACTCAGATAAATATTGGCTATCGTTCTAAACTGGTGGGGAGTAATTTTGCAGTGTTTTCAGTGTGTTACTGTGTGTGTGTATTCAAATGCTTTACACATTGCCTCTGAGATAAGTCTACCTGCTTGTGCCAAGCTACCAATGGGGTGAGCAGGGGTTATCTTAGCTGTGTGATACCCTTACCCTGATTGGAGTGAGGCTCCCTACTTGTACAGGGTGCAAACCACTGCCAACTAGAGACCCCATTTCTAACACTGACGATATGCCAAATCAGGTCGGATGTAACATCCGAAGCAACAGGATTTCCATCTTCCAATAGGCTTAATCCCTTGTGGTGACATTCCGATACCTGCTGCAGTTGTAGTTGCACAAATCCTAAATGGGTGTGAAGTAAATTCTACAGTGAGCACTCCCAACCATGCAAGGGCCTTCTGGCTGACCCAAGTATTCTGTGACATGGGGGTCCGTGTACATGCACCAGGAAAATGGGGTGTCTCTCTGACCATCTGGCTCGCAGGTAAACTCTGGCCAGGGGAAGTGGCCAGCCATGACTAAGCGGTGCCTCCCCTAGCTGTACTCATATATTCTTGCCCCCAGCATCAGTTTTGGATCTCCTGACTAAAAGGCTCAGTGAGCACAGACCAATGATCATGTCCTCTCGCTTGTGTGACAGCCTGTGACCTAGTTACTAATTCTGAATGCTCCAAGGAAGACCAGGGAATAACCCAAGCTGAATGGCAATGTTTCTGAAAAAGACCCTCACAAAGAGGATGATCCTGGGGAAGAGGAAGTTAAGCCGCTCCACCAACCTCTGTAATTGATGGAGATTCACCTTGTTAGAGCTCGGGCAATCTGATAAAGTTGCAGGGGTGGTTCCTCCTTAAGAGTGGAGGAGTGTTCCCAACCTGCTGCGAGTGCATCAGGCAAATACAAATAAATAAAATGGCATAAAAATGCCATTTTATTTTGCTACCAGCTCGAACTGTGTACAGCACAAGTGTGAGGGCATAGGGCAAGCTGAATCATTCAATTGCAAGATGACTGCTGCCCCTTTCAGTGCGCATGTCGGGTTGGCCGGCTCTCCAGCTGCAACCAGCCCCATACGTGCACTGTAGACCCAGAAATCCCAGGCTGTCAAACAGCCAGGGGATTTCTAGCACTTGCCCCCCCCAAATTCAAAAGGAGTGCTGGGTTAGCCGTCTCCCACCAATCCTTGGGCTGCTCTTACGCTGTAAACAGCATGAGAGCAGCTCCAGGATAAGTTGGATTTGCATTCCACTGAGCAGGAAAGAAGTCCTTCTATTCCTGCTTTTGGACGCGGGGGGAGAAGTGCTGCTGCACTGGGGGGGAAGCTGCAAATATGGCGCCATCTCACCCCACCATATATTAGTCCTGCAGGCCACCACTGTAAAGTTGTTCGGAATTCCTTCACTTTACTTTGTCGGAGCCTGCATACTCCTTCCTCTGAATGCTTAGAAATGTCAGCCTAGTAAAGTGGTCCTCTGTTTTTTCAACTGCTAGTCAGATCCGCACCACTTTAGTTTTTGGAAACTTTGCAGGAAACACTTGCAAGCTTGGGATCGTGGTGGACCCAGGAAGAGGAAGTCATTCAGATAATGAAAAATGTCCTCTGACACAACCAGATCTCAAACTGCCCATTCCAGAAAGTGACTAAAAGGCTTAAAGTGTGCAAACGAAACTGCACAGTCCAAGGGCATGCACTTGTAGATGTAGAACTTCCCCTAAAATGTGAAATCTATCGTGAAAATCTTGCAGATGCACTGGTTACAGCCTGAATGTTGATTAGGTGTCAGACTTGGTCATAAGAGCCCCTTTACCCAGTGCTTGTAACGTATTAAGGGCTTCATCAAATGGCATGTACTGGACTGCACACATGCTGGCATTTAACCCATTACTGACCGATAGCCTGCAGGAGAGGAAAGGTTGTGAATGAATGTATGTGCCAAAGTCTTTCTAAGGTGCCAGACCCAGTTGAGAGCAGAGAAGTTTGCAAGTAGTCCTAGGATGTTTGGTTATTATGGCAGGGTGTGCTTTGTTTCAGAACCATGAATATGTTCTAACGGTGCCTGTGGCTTGCAGTAGGAGCCAATTAGTTGGATCAATACAGGTGGGATGTCATCAATGTTTTTGGTGTTCATCACCAAACCTGTAACTGCATTCCGAAAGGCTATTGGAGGGGCTTTCTTAATAACTAGGAGTCCGGAAAATAGGAATATACCATATTGAGTTTTAAAGAGCTCTTCTTTCAGGTCCTTGTTTCAGATGAAACTCTTAACTGATCCGATTAATCTTATCCGGTGGTGGGCGGCTGTTGAGGTTGTTCATTAGCAACACAAAAAGATGATGGACGGAGTGCTGAAACTTTTCAAACACACACCCCCAGTCACAGATCTAGGTTGAATCCACCTTTCTTCCAGTTCGGACCCAGCCGTATTCAAATCAGTCTTGACCCTGCTCCCCATGGGAACAGTCCAAGACTGATTTGCATGTGGCAGGGATCAACCTGGGGTGGCATGGTGAGCAAAAGAACAATGGATTTAACTCAGATCTGTGACTGGGGGTAAGTGTTTGAAAGGTTTCGGCACTCCGTCCATCATCCTTTTGTGTAGCTGAGGTCGTCAATTAGCCAAGATTTGCCAAGACTGATTTACCAAAATTACGTATATATTTATGAGCAGAGGTATAGCTTAGTGGGGGTTTTTGAGGTGTCCCGACACCCGAATAAATTCCTTCCCGTGTTTAGAGTGGGGCCTTGAGAGACCGAGCCGGGCCTGCCTCTGTCTCCTTGTGTTTCACCTGGGATGAGGGCAGGGTGTAGCTTTCCTGTGGATGGTGTAGCTCGGGATGCCAATGAAAACGTCCTGGGTTCGCTGCAGAAAGAAACACACCGTTCGTCCTAGGTTTAAGGCGCTGCTGAGATGCTGAGCAGTGGCGCCATGAACCCCCTGTTTTAGCAGTTTTAGGAGGTTCATCTCGGGCAATCTGGTTTCAGAGGGGGTGTTCCTCCTTAGGAGCGGAGGAGTGTCACCCTACCTGCTGCAAGTGCATCAGGGAAACACAAATAAATAAAATGGGGGATGATGTTGACAAGAAACCCAGACCAACACCCCTAAAGAAACAAAGTCTGCAAAAGAGAGGGAAAGTGTGAGAGAGACAGAGAGAGCGAGGTCAGGAAAGGAATGACATATAAAAAGAAGGAAGAAAATGTTACAAGAAGGAAGAGCCAAAAGGATAGAAGTATTGGTGCAAGGATGAAGGGATTGACAGATGGAATGGTAAAACAAAATGTGTATGGGTGGGTGAAAGAAAGAATTGATGAAATGTGAGATGAGTGGGTGGATGGATGGAAACCTGGATTGAAGGGTGGAAGGATGGATGGATGGATTGATAAATGGACAGTGAAATAATGGATGGATGGAAAAGTATGCACAGATGGTTAAAAGGATGGATGAATTGATGCAAGGATGAACAGTGTAATGATGAAAGGGTGGATGGATTGAATGATGAATGATGGAAGTGTGAAAACATGGATGGATGAAGGGCTAAATGGCTGGAGAGATGGATCGGCAAAGGAGGGATCAAGGGTCCTCCTCCAGAGCAGTTAGAGGTTATTCGCTTCACTCACCGATGACTTTCAAGGTATGAATTGAAGTGGTGGGTATTTTCATTTTTTGCTGCACCCCTGACGCAGAGTGCATGGTTAGGACTATGGCCCTGATTTATACTTTTTGGTGCAAAACTGCACTAACGCAGTTTTGCACCAAAAAGGTTAGCACTGGTTTGCCCCATTTCTGTGCACCAGCCTGGCACCATATTTATGGAATGGTGCAAGCCGGTGCAAAGGGTGGGCTAGTGTCAAAAAATTTGAAGCTATCCGGGTGGGGGTGGCGGTATGAGAGGTGGGGTTTTAGCACCAAAAAATTATGCTAGGCTGGTTAGAGTAAAAAAAAATGACTAACCAGATTAGCATCATTTTATGGCACAAAACCTACCATGCCACATGACTCCTGCCTTAGAAAAGGCAGGAATCATGCCCACCACCCCAATGTCCAGCACAGGGGACAAGGGTCCCCTGGGCATGGCCACTATACCCTGTGCCATGTATGGGGCCCATTTCAGGCCCCCCATGGCACTTCAAAAAATAAAATGTAATACTTACCTGTACTTACCTGGGATGGGGTCCCCCATCCTACGCAGTCCCTCTGGTGGGGGTGTCCTTAGGGGCCTGGGGAGGGCACCTGTGGGCTTATTCCATGGTGTTCCATCCTGGAAATAGGCCCACAGGTCCCCTAGCGCCTGCCCTGACCCAGGTGTTAAAAAATGGGGCAAAGCAAGCTTTGCCCCAGTTTTTGACCCCTCCCGTGCACCATTTTTGCACAGGAGTATAAATATGGCGTTAAGGCCATAGAGTCTTTTTTGCACGGGAACGCCTACCTTGCATCTCATTAAGGCAAGGTAGGTTTACACTTCTAAAAAATTACTTTAACTCCATAAATTTGGCGCTAGGCGGGTCTAGTGCCAAAGTATAAAAATGGAGTTAGTTTTGCACCGAATTAGAGTAAAATAAATGACACTAATTTGGTGCAGAGTATAAATATGCCCCAAAGTGTATATATATAGTCTGTGCACTGTATTATTTCCTCATCATTATCACCATGTACCGTCACCAGGAGCACCTTTACACTTTTGAACTGTCTCTAAAGCTCTTCATGTGATTTGTTTAAATAACATGCCAGGCATGTTCCTTGTTGTGCATTCATTGCTTTAACATGACAGGGAGGACACGTCATCTGGTTCCTCCCTGAATGGTGAATGATTATCGCATGGTTCCTGGTGGAGCGCTGCATCCCTATACCTGGAGATTTCGTTCAGGATGGCCTGCAGTTCAGTAGCATGCATTTCAATTTTTGAAACCGGTCCCAGGATGCTTGAACCTGGCTTGGCAGTTCGGGCTGGACTGCTCCAATTGGGAGCAGAGTCCAGACTGATTTGCCCATAGCTGGGTCTGAACTGGGGTGATATGATAAGCAAAATAATGATGGATTAAACCCAGGTCTGTGACTGGGGGGAGTGTTTGAAAAGTTTCAACACTCCGCCAATCATTTTATTTTGTGATATTCTCTAGCTGTTTGAGACTTGTAGTGTGTTTGCTAGGATAGATTTCAGCATTAGATGTCAGTCAAATATACCAAAATATTTCTTGATGATGGCAACATACGGGGTGGTGTCCAGTTTAGTGGTGCAAGCTTTTATAGCTCAGCTGTCGGACAGTTTTGAGAAGCCAGTTGGGAGGGCCGGAGTGCGAGTATGCATGAAGGCTATCAGTTCTAGTGGTGGTGCTCGAAGGCGTAAAGTGAGATTCGTCTTCTGACTTCCTCGTTAACTTCAGTATAGGAAGGGCTGGGGGGACGGGTGGGGTGGGGTCGGTGTGCATAACTGTGGCACTGGAATGTGGGTTTTTAGTGAGTGTGCCATAAGTGGGGTCAGATGATTGAGGGGAGGTGTCAGTAATATGTGTCAGGGACTTGCTCTCAGTAGTGGTGTGTGCTGACTCTTTTGTTGCTGTGTTAATTTTAGGGATGCTAGTTGGTGCTATGTCTGTTTGATTGTCTCAGTAGGGGCATAGCTTCACGGGGTGTTTGGGGTGTTACACCCCCCTAATAAAGGTATATTCTGGTAAATAATTGGGTACAGGTGATTTCAGTCTGGTATGATGTTTGTCGGATTTTTACATACACACAGACAAAGACACGCACACATGCTTCTGTTTTAAAAAAAAAAAAATCTTTAAAAAATGTTTGTTGTTTTACAAAATATTGTTTTCTATCACTTACTACCCCCACTAAGCATTCCTTTCCACTGTCTCTCAAGGCTCTCTCATGTGCCCTGCTTGTCGTATAATGTATTTTAACATTATATCCCACCGGGATTGTTGGAACATCTGAATCTCACACCCACAGCCCCCCCCCCACAATCTTGCTGACCAAGCCACGCCCCTGGGCGTTGGTAATCCAGGCTGTGGTAATAGAGCATGCATTGAATTCAGTGAGTGTGTGTTGGGCAGTTGTAGAGTGTGGGTTGTTTTTGATCTTGGATTAGTGAGAGTTCTTCAGGTTTTGGAAGATGCTTTAGGAACTAAGTAAGTTGATATCAGACACCTGAATTATGAAGATGGCATTGTTGTAGGTGGTCATATGAAGTCAGAGTTCACAATATGGGCTTTCAAAACTAGTGATGTGGAAATTGCATCCATGTGGAATATGGTTCCCTTTAAGGACTATGAGGAAATCATGAATGCATTTGTTGTCGTTCTAATGTTTTTCATGAAGACCAGAAGTTTGTTTTGTATAGAACCATTTCCTTGACTAAACTATTTATCCCCAAGTAGGGTTTCATGGTTATTGACGATTCCATGGTGTTTGATGGTTTCGGTTGTGTTTTTGAGATGTTTACCTGGTTTGTGTTCTGTTACAGCACTTCTCACTTGATGGTCCTAAATGGATGATGGTTTGGAGGGTTCCGGGCTCTGGCCTATGGATCTGAAGGGTGCGCAATGCAGGGAATATGACTCACACCTTTTCAAAGGCATCGTCCAACAGACACTCGCTCCAGCCACACAAGTGGTGTTTAAGGTCTGGGATGATGCCCTCAGTTCCCTTCACTGGTCCCGCTGCCTGACATATGAGACTTCCTTGTGGACAAAGCTGGTGAAGAGCTGTTGGGCTTTAGGCCCTGGGATCTATTTGGAATTTCCAAGTTAGATGATCTTATCCATCAGGCTATTTTTAGGTCCTGTTTGGAACTGCAGGAGGAGAATGATCTCCATCACAGCCAGTGTCATCGCTACCTGAAGATTAGACCATGAAGTTACCTCCCCATTTCTCCAGCCTGGGCGCTCTTCGGGCATGCAGCCCTCTGGAGGCCAAGGTGCTTATGGTGAAGCTCAAAAAGCATAAACTTCCCTTATATATAAATAACTAGTGGTTAACAAACCAGACTCCTTTAACCAACTGAGAGAGGCCTGGGCCTTAGACCTGGGTCCTCTCGATAAGGATGACTGGTGGAACGTCCTGGCATCTCCTAGAGAAGCCTCCATTGCTACTCAGTTTGAGCTATTCAACTAAAGTATTTCCACCGGGCTTACTTCATAAGGGCAATGCTGCTGAAGATGGGGGTTACATGATCACAATTTTACCTGTGATGTTCAGCACACATAGACAACTTTCTACAAACAGTTTGGAGTTGCTCAGTGCTGATGACCCCGGGGGAGGTCTTGGGTTGGAATCTCACCAGAAATGCTAGGCTTGGACTGCTTTCTATCTCTGATGACACTGATACATTGATAGGAATAGGTATATGAAAGCTATTTTGAAGAAGGACATGATGATCGGCAAACCGGACATTGCTGAGCGTGGAGAGACTCTGAAAACCTTTGTTGGAGGGATGGAAGAGAGGGCTGGACCGCTGCCTCAGTTTGGAATGGCCTATCTTCAAGGCCAGGGGCTATCCTCAAAAACATGGAAAAATATGAAGAGCCTTGTCCTAGTATTGGGGAATTCACCTTGAGCTGTGCATAGAAAAGACCTGGTCACTGGTTATGGATATACGTACGTTGGAGCCCCACACAGCTTGGGTGGGAGAGTCCCCATTAAATTAGTAAAAGTCAAGCCAAAGAGTTTAAATCCAGTACGTTTGAATGAGCGATATAAATGTCGTCACTGTTGTGAAAATATGGCCTATTGCTCTGAAGGGCTCATTCAACCCTAACAATTGCTGTATAATACTACCCCAGCAGCAGTCATTTTCCCTAATTGCACAGGGGCCATGGCATCCTTGCTAAGCAACTAAGTTGAATGAGAGGTCTAAGCTTTTTAGCCACAAGACGTTGCATGTTGACACTTACGTGCACATAGTCATATTAGGAGAATCAAACCTACATGTCCCAGAACATGCACTGCCGTAAATAACTGGGGGTGAGCGTGTATTGTGTGGGTGAGAACCTCAAGGATGGGAATCTGCATGCAGTATTAAGACCCATTAGTGGAAATAAAATGTTTTGGAAGACTTTCAAGATATTGTGAGTGGAAGGATAGCCCTTTCTAAAATGGCAGCCTGTTGTTCTTCTTCCTTAGCGTACAGTTGTGAGTGCGACCGAAGTGGTTTAGGGGCCTGGAAGCACTGCTCTGAGACTTTATATGGGGAACCAGTAGACACAGAGTCACACTCAATATGGTGAAACTACCAATCGCTGAAGGAGGATTGAGTGACCTCCTACTATTTGGAAACCCAGATACAGTGAATTGTTTCATGGTTAGATGAGATGCAACCTCAATAAACGGGTCAACTGGGAATTTCAGACAAACTAGGGGCCTTCATAGCATGGCTGCTAGAAAAGAACGGAAGAACACCTGAACAGTTCAGGATGGTGAGAATAAAGATGAGATGCTCTACAGATGTGTGAAAAAGGCAGCCCAAGCACCACTGTGTGCCTCCATTATTTCACTGGATAGCTTGTTAACATCACATGGATTGCTGCATACAGCCCAGCTGATGGCTTGAAGTGAAGCTGGCATTACAATAGTAGGATAGGAGAGTCCTACTAGGCAGGGAATTGATGCCCCTGACCACAATGTAGAAGAATATCGGTTGGCCACATCACAGTTCTTGTCATACAGGGCTATAGCGAGGACTTTGAGGATAAAATAGAGATTGAGAAGGTCAGAAGTCCAGGCACAGAAGGCTTTTCAATTGCTTTTTACTATGGGGGTGGATGTAACTACTGTTCTGGTTCCTTAAGTCATTACTGCATATGACCAAGTATAACCTACAATAGATTATAACTAATTGGGTAGTTAATATTGGAAAGAGTTTGCCAATGTGAATGGGAGAAAGTCTTGGAATTCACTTAGAGGGTATCTAGAAACGTGAGCATGAAATACACTCAGTTTCATTTTCCTACATAACATATATATGATCCCCAAACGGATAAACGTAATCTTTGGTGCAGAATCTATAAGTTGTCCAAGATGTGGCCTCCTTAGTGCTGATTTCTACTATTTGGAGTGGAGCTGTGATCTTATTTCTGTATACTGGAGAAGATACGGAGCAGCCAAAGAAGACACTAGAGATTTAAAACATTTACTTATGCAGACATGCCTATAGGTTTTGTTTCCCAAACTCAAGGTAAATAAAGATGGTAACAGGTTCATAGACCTGACACTGGCCATGGCAAAAAGGTGCATAGCAATTTATTGAAGGGCAGGTGAAGCATCACAGGTTGTATAATGAAGAAAGTATGTGTGCAAATGGGCAAGGAACCAGAGTACATGGTAATTTAAAAAGGGAATTTGCGAGAGGTCAATCAAGCGTCTCGGGAATTAAATGCCTTCCACATTAGAGTAACACTGAGGATGCGACTCAAGATCTAAACAAGGTAGTGCAATAGAGCTGCCCACCTATATCTTATCTGACAACAGAGACCGAACCATAAACTTGTTGTATGAATTAAGTTGTTAAAGTAAAATTGAATCTGGAAAGTGTCAACTTGCTATTTCCAACAAGGTGATGACATATGATGTCAAGGACTGGAATACAATTTGGTGTCCGTCATATAACTACATATTAAATATGAATAGTACAATATAATGTGGGCTCAGACTCGGTTATGATCCTAGATTGTATCATCAAAAATGTATGTCACAAAATACATACAATTCAACAAACATATTTAAAACAAAATCTATGGAAAATTGTATCTACCCATCTGGTTTAGGGATTAAGACTATGGGAGAATTTGAGGGGTTCATGAAGATTCAATTTTGACTTTCTATAAAATCTTTTATACTTTTCTTTTGACATATTGTCTTCAAGCTCCAGGTATGTGCTGGGGCACTGTATGGTAGTCTCTTTGGTATATATATTTATCCCTCTCTTCAATGAGTAAGCCCTGATTTTTCTGACAATAATGTGGACCATTTCTCTACTAGCATCTGTAAATCCCTTCTTTGAGATTTTGTATGAAGGTCTTTAGAGATTACAGGAGAAACAAAGTCATCTAAATTGGGCTGTTGACACAGTGCAGTGACCATTATGGATACTCTGTTGCTTTGTTTCTCAACTTCAAGAGGTTCCTCCCATTTTTCAAAAATATTTACATGGTATATGTGTTCATGTCTCTGTGACTGTGGTAAAGCCAGTCTATAAGTAACCACAATTACCTTCTCGCAGACTGTGAAGGTTCTCTAAATTCAGCCTGGATTCTAGGCTTAGTGGTGGGTAACATTCCTCATTTTCGGTTCTACCTTGTGTTCCTTGGCCACTATGTGTGCATGGTTGTCTACCAAACTGTAGTTTGAACAAGTAATACCCAGTGGGGTCTTGTTTATGAAACCACAGAGCATATAGAACAAGAGGTAATATGACACCTAAATTTCCTTCAACAACCTCCTTATGTTTCCTTAACACACTTTGTCTCCATGTACAGGTGTTATCCAAATACCCCTTCAATTCCAGTCTTGCAACACCCATATGTGTGATAGACTTCAAGGGTTGCTGTCTAGTAAAAATCCATTGTGAAAATGGAGGGCTACTATTACCTGACAAATATACATGGCTCTGGCCAAATCCATCATTAATGCGTTCTCTTCCTCCTTCTTTTCTTGAGCATTGCCTAGCTATATTTCCTCACCTGCTGCAATAGTTGCACCACAGTACTGGAACTGAATTTCAGGAAGAAAATAGTCTTACCAAAGGGAGTGGGGTCGGTCCTCTCAAGGAAAAGGCCAGTCCTGTTCCTATCGATAGGGGAGGTACTCCAAAACTATTCACAGATGTTTGGTCTAGGGGCTTGAAATCAGAAGCCTTATGGTTATACCTGGCTAGTCCAATGGCTTCTTTAAGGAACACTTGATGGTGTTGTGTGATCAGGGGGTTCTAAAAATCAAATCAACAAATTCCTTAAACCATCCAAAATGAGAATGCTAATCAAACAAACTCATTCAGAAAATTCATTCATCCATCCAGAGGTCTCCTTAGTTTTGACAGACCTTCTACCAGTAACGTAGGTAGTACCTTGAAAATCACTGATACTGCTAAAAGAATATTTGTTGAAAACACTGCCAGTATTTACTGCCTCTTCAGGACATTTCACCAGGTGAGGCATCTTCATAAAGCACTGTAAACAAGGGGCTACAGATGTGAGTCTAAAAGGCACCCTGGCAAAGTGATAAGCACCTAATGGAGTTACAGATGACAAGAAAGGCCTTAACTCTTCGCTCCGTGCAACCTAGTGGTATGCAGAGAGCAGGTCCATCATGCAGAACACACCTGTGCACCATTCAAAACAGAACGTTCTTCTGAAATTGTGGGAAGTGTCTGTCTGTCAACCTATATGCATTTGTTCAGGTCACACAGTTCTACACACATTTGGATGCTTTTGCCACCATTCTTCAGTGCTAAAATCACTGGCGCCAAACATTCTGAGTATTCAATTTCTTCATCAATGCCAAAATGCTTCAGCCTCTCCAATACACAAATAAAAAGCTTCAAAATAAAAAAGGCACTTTTTGAACCTTATGTACCACAGGCTTAGCGCTGTTTTTAAGAACAATTTTATCTTCAAAATTGCATAGTAACCCTATTTTTGTCCCCAAAGACATCAGCACATTTCTCAACAATATCATCACCCTCGCAGACGTGTGCTACCATCCTAACATGATCAGGTGCATTTGAGTTTAATATGATCCCAAAATCCCGCTGATGGCACCAGCCAAGTAAATTATTACCTCTTTTAACCACATAAACCTTGTCAAAAATTTCTCTCCTCTTGAAATTGATTCTCATTTGAAGTACAGAGTTTCACCACAGTACCCTACAGGATTGATGTTAGGTGCCCTCAAAGTGACTTAGGGCCTGATTTATATTTTGGCTGACGGGTTACTCCATCACAACAGTGACGGATAGCCCGTCCGCCAAAATATAAATTCCACAGGATATAATTGAATTTATATTTCGGCGGACGGGCTACCTGTTACCATTGTAACGCAGTAACCCATCCACGAGAAATTTAAATCAGGTGTATGTATGTCGTATTTATAAAGCGCATTCCGACTCACAAAGAGCATCGAAGCGCTAAGGTAGAAGGTGCAAAAGAGAGGGAAAAGATGAAAAACCAAAACCCCCCACCCTCGCAAAACAGTCACATCTGAAACGCTTACTAAAAAGAAAAGGTAGGCCAAGAGGCAAGACTAAGGCTATCGAGGAAAGAGCCAAGTTTTGGCCAGTTTCCTGAACCTTAAGTAAACTGGTTCTTGCCGGATGTTCAAAGGAAGCGAATTCCAGCATTTAGCGGCAGCCACAGTGAAAGATTTATCCCCCCCTCTAGCTCTATATGTACGGGGGACCTGAATTCTGTGGGCTTTGGAAGGCCTCAGGTTTCTCTTGGGAGCATAGCAGCAGAGCCTAGTGTTGAGATAACAAGGGCCAATCCCATGAATTGCTTTGTAGGTCAGGAAGAGCGATTTAAAAATGATACGCTGAGTCACCGGAAGCCAATGTAGTTTCTTAAGGCTCCCTCTGACTGGTGTCCACCGTGAGAGATTTAAAATCGCTCTAGCAGCTGCATTTTGGACCAATTGCAGCTTATTAATCAATGCCTTATCCCCGGTAAGGAGTAAGGCATTGCAATAGTCAACTTTGGTCATAACATGTGCTAAGATAGCAGAGACTCTCCATTCCTGCTTGAGGTAGGGAAACATTTTCCGAGCATTTTAATCAGCCAAAGGCATTTCTTTAAAGTATGATTTACATGATTTTTAAAAGAAAGGTGATCATTAAAAAGAATGCCCAGGTTCCTACTGACCGTGGTGGGGGTAGGAAGAGTGCCGCAACGTGTATTCCATAACTCTTTTGCCAGCCCAAAACCGAGAATTTCAGTCTTAGTAGCATTAATTTTCAGCCAATTAGCCTTCATCCAATTGCTGACACCTTGCATGCAGTTGCTGAACCGATCCGCAACCTCCTCCCAGGGTTTTTTAATAGGGATAATAAGCTGAGTATCATCAGCATAGGAGGTTGCGATAAACCCAAACGATCGGATGATATCAGCCAATGGGGCAACGTAAAGATTAAACAGAGTAGGGCTTAAAGATGAGCCCTGAGGAATCCTGCAAGGTAATAGATAAGACGATGATGTGAAATTGCCACAACTCACAGTAGTCCATCTATTTGACAGGAAAGATTCTAAAAGCTTAAGGGCTCGTCCTCTAATCCCTGCTTGACTAAGGCGAGACGTCAATAAGTAAGGAGAGATCGTATTGAACGCCGCCGATAGATCCAATAGTTCTAAGATGGCCCCTTGACCTTCATCAACCAATCTCCGAATCGCATCAGAAGATGAAATCAAGGCAGTCTCAGTGCTGTGCGCCTTTTTGAAACCGTGTTGTGAGGAGTCCAAGCCTCCCCCATCCACTAAAAATTCCCCTAGTTCCTTATTCAGAGCTTTCTCTAAAATTTTAGCCAGAAAGGCTATTGGCCGTAAATTGTTTAAGTCCTGACTATCTCCATCCGGCTTCTTCTTTAAGGGAACAACTATAGTCTCCTTCCATGAGGGGGGATACATACCAGAGTCTAGCACCTCCTGAAAAATCGGGACTAAAGCCCGAGCCATCAGGTCAGGGCCAATCTGAAAATGGAGGGGGGGCATGGGTCCAAAGGGGAACCTGACTTTATTTCTCAAATCATTTTTTTAATATTATCATGGGTTGGGGCATAGAATTCTGATAAAAATGTGCCATTTGCATTAGAATCAGAAACCAAATCCAAGGGGAGTTCCCTAGAAACCACATGGGGAACAAAAGTAGCATGTATTTGGAGAATTTTACTCTCAAAGTGCCTTGCGACCTTGTCACAAAACTTCTGGGAATTCTCCAAATCCAATGGTGCTTAGTCTCGTCAAAAAACTGTTTCCTAAGGTTCATGGCCAGTAAGTGTTAATGTTGAATCTGAAACAGCTACCACTTCAATCTTTTTGTCACCCAGAGTTATCTTACATCTTGGCACTTTAAAATACGACCTGCATTACACACAACATCTCCCATCATCAGACTGTCATATGTGGAATGTGATACCCTTTGCCTTTCATTATCAGAAACATTGTCTACCTGACGGACTGTAGCATTCTCACTTTTCACTGTTTCATCACTACTTCTACAAACCCTTGTGTGGTAACCACACTTCCCACATACCCTGCAAGATGCATCTCTAGCCATACAAGTTATACTATTCGAGCCATGATTACTATTACCACACTTGTAACATTTAAACTTACCAAGGTTCAATTTAACATAATCACCAGAAGGTTTCTCAGATTTGTTTTTCCCCAGAATTGTCTTTTACTCTATACTTGCCTGATTTACCATTACTACCACTCTTCATCTCCTTCACCCAAGCAGTGGTAGGTTCCATCTCTTCAACTATAGCAATTGCTTCCTTCAAGTCATGATTTCTAGTAAGTAACTACCCTTGCACTCTTGTGGTGTTTGTGCAATGTGCTAGCTAGTCCCTAATAAACTGGTCAGTCAAATCATCAAATCCATAAGCTGTGGCCACATTTATCAAGGATGCTACATAGTACCCAGTCCTCTCAGTTTTGACTTGCTGGTGAGAAAATATATGTCTAAAACAACATTAATGTTTCTGTCAAAATGCAATTCAAGCATACTAATCAACATCTCAGTTATATAACTGAGTTCACCATCTGTGCATCCCACAGGAATGTCTTCAAAAATGTGATATACATTTCTTCCCTCTATCCCTAAATTATGTAATAAGACACTGTGATTCCTTGAAACGCAACACTTTTTCCTCCTCAATGGCCACCGAGTGAGAATCAAAAGGTTTTCTCCACCTCTTCCAGGGAAAGAGGGGTTCACCAGCATCATGTAAGAATTGGGGAGTTTGAGACATGCTAGATGCTGCCACAATCATAAGGCATAGCAAAACGTATTAAAATAAAGAGTTAAAACAACAATATTTGGTAAAGTCAATACGTCTCACCTGTAGGCGAGCTATTAGCTTTGTCAGCCAGGTGTGGTTGGAGAGCATGACTGTAAAGGTAGAGCTGACAGGAACACTTGTCTTGTTCAATGATGTGGTATTAACGCATAGCTATCATAGCTACTAAGAACAGTTTGTAAACTATTCAAAGAAAGTAAACTGATGCATGTGAATTAGTGGAAAAACGAAAACTGAGAAACCACATTAGAGAAAACCAAATCATGGAAAATCAATTTAAGGGAAAACAAATTTAAGGAAATACATAATAAATACAAAATCATTGGAAACTTTTAACTGAAAAGATAATTTTACGTAAACCTTCAAAATCTCACGTGGGTGAAAATTATGGGCATTGAGGGCTTTTTAGAGCGGCTAAGGGTTTTTAGGGTTCAGCAATTAGTGGAGATTAGGGGTGGTAGCTTTTTAGGGATCCTGCATGGGTTGAGTTTAGGTGTGTGTTGGGTTGGGGAGGGTTTTTGTGGCAAATGGATGAGTGGAGTTTTGGAGGTGTGATGGTGTTTAGGGTTCAGGGATGGGTAGTGTGTATGGGTGTTCAGTTTTTTAGGTTTAAAGATAAGTGGAGTTTCAGGCTGGTGAGTGTTTTTAAGATTCAGTCATGGCTAGAGTCTTGGAGTGGTTTTGGGTGGGGAATGGTTTTTTAGTGTTTGGGGCTGGGTGGAGTTTAGGGTGGTATGGTAGTTTGAAGGGTTCAGGGATAGGTGGAGTTTAAATGTACCAATGATTTTTAGGGTTCAGGGATGGGGAATTTAGAGGTGGCAAGGGCATTTAGAAGTCATGAATGGGTGATTTTCGTGGGTGATGAGGGTTTTTTAGGGTTCATTGGTGAGTGGAGTTTAGGGGTGGTGTGAGATTTTAAGGGATCAGGAGGTTTAGGAGTGGAAAGGGAGATTTTAGGATTCAAGAATGGGTTGATTGTATGGATAGTGAGGGGGTTTTAGGTTAAGGCAACCGCCTTGAGACCCTATGGGTGATTAGCCGGGCTCTACAAATCCATGATTGATTGGTAGAGTTTAGGAGAAGAAAGGGCTTTAAGAGATCAGGGGTGGGTGGAATTTAGGGGTCAGAGATGGGTGGAGTTTAGACGTAGATAGGGTTTTTTAGGGTTCATAGATTGGTGGGGTTTACGGCTAGAAAGGGTTTTTAGAGCTGAGATCTGTGGAGGGGTCAGGAATGGGTGTAGCTTATGGATGGGGAGGCATTTAAGGGGGCAGTAATTGGTGGTGTTTAGGGGTGGTGAGGGCTTGGCAAACTAAAGGAATCTAAAGTAATTGTTTGACAATGTAAAATATATAAATATGAAATATTCCCTGGTGTAAATAACTGAAATAAATACCTTCAACAAAAATGTTTCTAAAAGTAAGATCTGCCACCATTTAATTTATACCTTAAACATAAGTATGCAGAAGGCAATTTAAAAAAAAAGGCAGTCTATCAATTGATTTCTATGGAATGGTAAATACCATTGAACCTGAAAATTCCCATTAAACCTTTGAGATGAAATAGTTTTTCAGTAATGGTATTCCATTAAGTCGTTTTTCTATGAAATCACATACAATGAAGTAAAATGCAAAGTATGGAGAAAATATCCTGATAAATTATACTACTGTAGACAGTTAATGATAATTTATTAAATGTAAACTTACCGTAAGGACTTTCTTCAGAATCGCAATGAGTTGTTAAAAATAAACATATGTGTATGCATTTTCAAGGAAATAGGCTCAAAAGCTGCACACAATTGACCAAATAAATATTTGTTTCTGTATATCGACTACTACATGGGCTAAGCATCAGTCCTTTAAAAAAAAATACTAGAGTAAAGATAAGTATGTACTTCGGGTATTTTGTCACGCCTTCCCTTGGACTCTTACCTAATGCTCCTAGAACTCATACTTATATTTTAATCTTTTCCAGGAAGAATCAGATGTTTTGAACTACAAACCACTTTCGGTTTTCACACACGAGCTCTGGCATGAGTGGAAAACTGAAAGAAACGTGCATCCTGGAGGGTATATGGACAGGTGCGCTCTGTCAAACAAGAAAGGCAGGTTACTGCACCTCAATTTCATATTTTTAAGCAACACGATCATTTGTTGTCCGTGCAGCATGTTGACAGCAGGATTTTCTGAGTACCCTTCGTGCTTTTGTCCAGATATGCATGCTGTTGCCTGAAGCAAATTTCAAGAAGGGAAGGGCCTGTGAAGCACCACACCACAGTACCCGCTGAACAGCCGCAATACCTTGCGTGCAGAAAACTGGCTGAACAACTTAAAAAACAAGACAAAAAAGCGCTATGATGTGGCCAGCATTAGCTGTGTCATGGCACTTATTTTTTAAGCATGTTGCATAGTTAAAAAACATGGGGCAGTATAAATAGTACCTCAACCACAAAGCAAGCAGCGGAAGGGCACTAATTAAGATGAACCCATCTGTGCTTGGCCCATCTGGCACTGAAAAGAACAGAAGTGAAGCTGCGCTGGCCAATTAGGAGGCAGCAAAAACAGTGTGACACTGAAGCCAACAAATGGTAAGCAATGAGCAGGCTCCAAGCCCTTTACTGTAAACAATACGTCTTGCAAGCTGTTGCAGGAGATAATAAACGAACACAATGAAAAAATGTTCTTATAATAACATTAATCTTGTTGAAAAAATCCTCTTCCTTTACAACTCCAACGATATTATAAAGATCGACGTGGACTCTGGAGTTGCAAATCTAAAATCGCTGCATCAAAAGTACCAAATTTACTAACATCCAAAATTGAATACCACAGTGATATTATGAAAAAAAAGTACCTACTTTTCCAGTCAGCAGCACCTATATGTAAACACTGGAAGAAAAGGTCCTTCTTACGCTGTGCTGGAAGACATGCTTCAAGGATTGTTGAAATGAACACCCCTGTACAAAAATGGCAGCCAGTGTGACTCAACGCGTGCAATGTTAACATGCGTGTGCAGCCCACCACAGGATGAAACACTGGTTAGAGAGGAACTCAGAGATGCCAGAGCTCTTCTCATGCAATGAACACCAGTGCACGTCAAAAATAATCAACAGTCCAACGCACAAAATGGTAAGTGTGCTCACTGAAAGGAATTGACAGTACACCGAGGGCCAGATTTATAAACCTTTTACACTCAATGTGCATCACAAAAGTGACACAAACCTGAACAAAATCATTTTTGTTGCATTTACCTTCCAGTGAAAAACTTGTTTTGTGCTGGAAAGTTACCTAAATGTAATGCAAGACTCACATAGACTCCTCGGCACTATGGTGCAAAGGTGTGTGGTGCTCACTAGCCTGATTGTGTGCCGGCACTAGGGAGAGTGGCGGAGAGTGTCATATCTCTGTAGATGTGGCACCTTCCTCCTCTCTCCTTGTCATGCAGCGCAGAAGCTTTGGGTGCTGTGCTGAGTTGTGTGACAGGGTTGTAAATCTGGCCCCATAACTTCCATAGACTGTAGTTTGACACTAGTGTCGGCAAATGAAATTACTCACAAATGCTGAGGAGTAAATGTAAAAGTTAGCCGACAGATTCAGTCATGTAACAGCTGTTCCGGAGGAGATCTCCAGGGTGGTAGTGAAAGACTGCACGCTGCAAGGGATTCTTGTTGCCAATGTGAAGTTGAGTTGACAAATAAAGTATTTCACAACTGCATGCTTGCATAGGTTTATTGGTTGCAAGTGCCCACCACCACCACCAAACAGGACAATGATCTCCAACAGCTCTGGCACCTCAACTCTGGACGCAGGTTGATGCTGTATTGAGTCCAATGACATGTCATGATTCTATTCATGAAATATTCTGGTTCCCGGACATCCCCGGATTAACCACAGTTGTTCCACAACACTGGCTGTTGTCGGTTCAACAGTATTGGACTTTAAGGCTACCTCCAGGGATGCATTTCTCTTTACATAAGCAAACACTACATAATTCACAGCACATCCTCACTCTGTCTAGAAAGGGCGTATGTATTTCAGAGGGATTGGTTTCCTGATACCTAGCTTGGTGTTCTCCAGACAAGAGAGGGGTGATATATTTGCTCCATCTCTCCCCCAGCCCTGCTGCATTAGTTACCACCCAAAATTAGTCAATAAAAAATCAGTATCCTCCCTCATATGATGTTGTTTGTTAGACCACATGGGAAATATCAACGTGAACCCCTTCAATTGGCCATAACATCACTCAGTCGTAGGATGGCCATATCCTGTGTTTGCTGGTTACTGGTTATGATTTCTTGTTGGAATGATGCATTTGCCTGATGTGCCCGCTTGAAAATATTTATAGATTCTCCTGTAGTATCTTGTGTGTTAGCGATAAAGGGAGCCTTTTGGTTCCTGATGGACTCCATAGAACTTTGACATAAGTGTTTGGGTGTGGTGAATAGATTTCATGTTAAAATGTTGAGTTTGCAGTTACACGCAGAGCAATAAAGACGTATAAGACCAAACTCCGTGTGTGGTGTAGCCCTGTACGAGTACCCAAGCTGGGGTGGATGCTACAGCTCCTGTCCTTCTTTTAATTGGTTTAATATATTCTCTAATGTCACCAGGTTGGCCAGGATTGGAGGTTGTCAAATCCTATTTCTGACACTACTGTAGTAGTGTAGGAAGTCTTGGACAAGGTAGTCATATGGTAAAAGTGATTTGTATTGTCATAAACCGGGATAGGTAATAGGTTACATGTACGATAACTTGAGGGGTAGTTTCTCTTCTTCATAAGTTTAATCTCTCAATTCTCAGTACATATGGAGCGATTTTAGTTAAGCTACCCCTCAAGGAACAAGGCCAGTATGAAAACTACTTGGGTTGTTAATGAGGTTTTGATGTTGTCCATCACCTAATAGCTGTGCCACTTTGATAACAAACAGGAAGAAGGAGCCCGCTGTTTTCCTTTTGCCACTTCCTGTCACCTCTTAATGGTGTCAACTTCACTGCACACTCAGGTAGGAGTTTACCATTCATCATTGTTTTTCCCACTTCATGTTATACCCTGTTGATGCCCACCACATTATTGTGTTTGTTGCACCCCAATTGTGAGGTGCTCCGTTATTGTATTGATCAATTTTATATACAGCTTGGTGTAACAGAGCATTGAGAACCTGCCTGTGTCCATGGTTTCTCCGTAACACAAAAGGATGATGGACGGAGTACTGAAACGTTTCAAACACTCACCCCCAGTCACAGATCTGGGTTTAATTCATCGTTCTTTTGCTCACAATGCAACCCCAGTTTAGACCCAGCCATAAGCAAATCAGTCTTGACCTTGTTCCCCATAGCAACAGTCCAGCCCGAACATCCTTTTGTGTTGCTAAAGTTGCCCTGAGTGAGAAGGGCATGCCCGGACGTGGGTCCCGTGCTTGATTTGCCATCATATTCAAGCTACCCTGGCTGATACCACAAAACCGGTCCCATGATGCTTGTTTCTGGTCCTGGAAGAACATGGCCTGGCAGTTCGGGCTGGACTCTTCCCATGGGGAACAGGCTCAAGACTGATTTGCATATGGCTGGGTCCAAACTGGAAGGGCATAGCAAGCAAAAGAACTGATGGATTAAACCCAGATCTGTGACTGGAGGTGAATGTTTGATATATTCCACATTCTGTCCATCACCTGTTCTTTTTGCATGGTTCCTCTCTGGCACCGTGAGCAAGGCAGACTCAGGCCCTGCTCCATGTACCTACTGGGGCTGGATGCTACGGCTTTTGGAGTGTTGAACCCACCTTTGTGTCTGCACCATTCCCTTGATGGTTTAAGCTGGGCGCAGTTGACTGATCTCTACGGTCTCCCCCACTCTATTTCTCCTCCACACTGCCCCTGTCTCCCCTCTGCTCAGTCTCCCCTTTGCTTCCATGTGTCTCTGTCTCTTTCTCACTCCCCCCTCTCCTTGACATCTGCTCCTCTCTGTCTCTCCTTGCCCCTTTCCAACCTTCATCTGCTTTCAGTCTTCTCCAGCTTCCAACATGCCATGCCTGGAAACACCCTCCTTTTCACTTCTCATGCCAGTCTGGTCTGGACCAGTCCTGATGTCAATGTCCCCTAAGCACCTGTTACTTATGGTCTGTTGAACTTGGAGCTTCTGTGGTTACAGGGTTGTATCTGTCGTAAGTAATTCTCTTGGTGGTGATGTGTAGTCTCCTGCCTACACAGTGTCTGCTGCAGCGGTGGGCGCAACTCTAAATCTTCCCCTTCTCTATCTGGCTCAGCAAATGCTGTTCACTTACGTTTCTAGTTCCTTTTCTCCAAATGCATGTTTCTTGTAAGCATTGGTGTATTTTGGCACCCAGGACCAGTCTCCTTGATTCCTGTTTTTAGTTGCTTTTTTACAATTTTTTTAATGTGTGCCACTCCTCTTGATCGGGTTGAGGCTTACTGGGCCCCCTCACGAGTGGCACCCTGCTCCTTCCGTGGACTTTGGCAGCTCCAGCTGGCATACATGCCATTTAATCCACATACCAACATACACACTCACAGTCATACACGCACACATACATGCAGACATGCATGCACACATACTGACAGACAAACAGACAGACGCGCACATTTTCAACCACACAGCACCCCCGCATGCATACACGCACTCACACACCCCCTCTACATACTCACACACACACCCATGCATGCACACAACACACAACACTCCCCCACCCCCTCCCCTAACGGACGATCAACTTACCTTGTCTGTTGATCTTCCGGGAGGGGACGGGATCCATGGGGGCTACTCCGCCGCCAGCACCCCGTCACCAGAACACCGCCACGCCGAATCACAGAACGTGATTCGGTGGGCGGTGTTCTGATGACGGGGCAGTGGAGATGGAGCAACCTCCACTTCCCCGCCGACCACCAGTATGGCTGCTGGTGGCTCCAGCAGTCATAATTTGCCGAGCGGCAAAGCACCTGCACTGGCGGTCTTCAACACGGCGGTTCCTCAGCAGTCTGTCAAAAAGACCACTGAGGTTGTAATGACAACCATAATGTATGTATGGGGGGGTTTTCTCCATTAGGGGAGGATGAAAAAACGCTGCAAGGAAATCTAAAAGATTTCCTTGCGTTATTTTTTTTGGCACTTTTAACGCCTGCTTGGAGCAGGCGTTGAAAGGGGGCATGCCATTATCTACTATCGGCCCCTATATACTCTGCAGGAGGAGCGCCACAATTTCAGTGCTACTCCTGCAGAGTACAACAATAGTGTAAAAAAAAAAAACTGCGCTATTGCCCTTTACCCTGCGCCATGGTGCGCTCTAGTTTAAATATGGTGCACACATGGTGGTGGTAGGGGAGCGCTAAGAGGCGCAGATAAGTGCAGCGCCACTTTTCTTAAATCTGCTTCTGACTTGTTTAGCTGCTGCATCTTCACATAGATCACGAAGACACATCCTAGGCTACTGACAATTCATGTACACAGAAAGTGTTGTCAAAGTAAGTATTCCATCTAGTTCGACGTTAAAGAGGAAAGTTCAGGGGCGCATTGATAGTTGTATAATAATAATTACACAATTTTCATATAATGGTAGCTTTAAAGCTAACTAAGGAATCCCTATATCTTTATCAAAGCAGGATTCAAAACCATTTAAACGTTTACCCAATCCCACACCTTGACACTCAGAGCCATTGTGTTTCAGAGTGAAATATCCACAGGCCTTTTTGTTTACTTGCTACATACTTTGCCTGTATTCTGGACCATGACTGTGCTGTGTAGTTGTTTGACCGGCACAGAGTCCACCATGACAAACATAAAGCAGGAATCTGCAAGCCCGAAAAAAAAGAGGCAGGGAGTGTCTGGCGGGGGCTTAAAGACTCCCGGCATTGGTACTCAGCGTGCCAACCTTTATGTGCGTCGGCTGCCAACTTCTGAGCAGAGCTTTGGCACCAGCACTCTTTCTTTCAGAAATTAAGCACTGGGGGTGCACTCTCTTCGCGTATCCTAAGAGGAGAACCCATGGTGCTGTGTGGGGTGTTCGGTGTGCCCCGAGTGCACCACTTAATGTTCGTTGGAATGGCACATGGTCTAGATCAGCTTGTTGCATGCAATTCTTCAACGGGGACACACACCTTTTCACCATTTCGTTGGCCTGAATTATTTTATGGTTCTTGAAATTAAGGTGTTTTGCAAAGTATGCAATTCCGTACCCATTCAATGAATGTCCATTGTCCGTTTTTACTATTGCAGGAATGCGGTGGGATGCAAACATTTCTTCTCAAGTCGAGATCACTGCAGCTGCTTTGACTGAGGACTGTTGTTTTACCAAGATAAACCTCGTCTACTAATCCTTCATAGCTATCCTGTGTTTTCCTGATTACACGGCCAAATAGACCAATGGTGATATTGTGATATGACCAACACCGACATTTGTAAATGGAGGAGGTGTGTCTGCTTCGTTTATTTCACTTTTGTGGCCTTTTCACAGGGTATCTTCTACACATTGGTCAAACATGGGAAACCATACCTTCTTCCTCAGAGCTCTTCTTGTGGCTATTATGCCCCTGTGTCCTTGGTGAGCCAACAAAGTGAGCTATAGGCACAAACTATTTGGAAGGAGGAGTCTTCTTCCTCAGGGGAAATGTGACATACAGCTATTGACATTTCTTCCCTAACATTTTTGATTGCCTGTAGCTCCTTGACATCGAATTCAGGAGAAAGGGTGTGACCATCAATGTGTCTCTGTTGCTGTTGAGTTAGTATTTTCTTCACTTCATTCAGTGATAGATAAGTCAGTGCTGCTTCAGCGAGGAGTGTTAAAAGGAGAGGAAGTGGTGACTCTTGTTGCATCACATAAAATAAAGAAAATCATCTGAAGGAGGCGATTGTGGTTTTCTTGGTACCACATGATGTTGTGAAGATGTGCGGATTATGTTCATCCACTGGCTTATGAGCAATGCCATAAATGTATTCTTGTAAAGTGTGTTCCCCATATTGTTGAATCCTTATGACACTTTAGATTTTCGATTACTGAAGATTATCAGCAATGGTATATGGCCACTCACTATAGAGTGTTTTTAACTATGGATTAATTGATTGTAGTATTTGCTTGGCTAGATGACTCTTAAGCTCTCTTTCTCGGGCTTTAAGTGTGCTCTTTCAACATCTGTTAGACTTCTCATGTGATAGGACACAATCTGACGTCTCTCATCTTCATCCTGATGCTGGGCTAGAATGACCTGAGGCCTACAAGTCTGGAGTCTACTGTGATTTCTGTGCAGAGGTTTGGATTGAAGTACACCATGTTTTGTGCACCAGTGACTCTTTTCTTGAGTGTCTCAAATGGTTGGCCACATGTGGGCAACCAGTAAAAAAGCTCTGCCTTACTTTATCTACTCTCTCAGTTGGGTTCTGATTAAGGCGTGGTCCTTGACATGGCCATCTGAAGAAAGCATAGAACCCCAATGGTGTCGCAGTGAGCTGGGATATTATTGATTCCCATGATTTTTCGAGGGTCTGGGGGCATACCGTTATCTGAGATGCTAAGCCTGAAGTGGTTTTTGTGGAGCTCATATTTGTTGCCTTTTAGTGTTACGTCAGTTTCCTGTAAGGGTCTGCCAACCCATGTTAAGGCCAAAGAAGAGAATGTAATCAAAGTAGTTTCAGACACTGGCAAATATTCTGATCAATTTCCTTACTGCCCCTTAAAAGACACCCCAAATCTGAGTCTCCTGTAGCAACAATGGGCCTAGTTGTGTGTAGAATGTTGTAATGTATGAAGAGACTCTCTGGATTTCAAGCTGATGGTACCCTTTGTTGACATCTAATTTTCAGAATATTTTTGCACCATTTAAAAGCATTATCATCTCGCTTAAGGGAGGAGTCCCGGGCATCACTGCCTCAATGGCGATATTTCATTGTCACATGGTGACACACAATTTTACCTTGCCCTTCTACATTTGCTTTTGGGGACTACAATCAGGGGGGCACACCCACTGAGTTGCTCCTTTTGAATTCTCGATGATGTCAGCTATCAGTAGGTCTTGGATTTCTTCTTCCACACCTTGTTACAGATGGAATGGCACTTGTGGTGCTGAACTACTGGCTTTATATTGTCATTTATGTGACGTTGGATTTGAAAGATCTATTTGTCTTGTGAGCCAAGGTTAAAAAAATATCCCTTATAGTCCACTGTGAACAGTCGGTTGGTGGCCATCCGTTTGCAATGCAAATGAATAAATGAAAAACTTGAAGGGTTACTCTTGCATTTCTTTGGTGCTCTTTTGGGATGTTAGGTATATAACTGTTTTGGTTGTAGGTGATCTCCTCAGGCTCTCCTCCTTCTTCTCAACAACTTGTCTGCTTTCTCTCCAGGTGGTGCAGCTGGTGGGATGCCTTCATACCTCTGCCAAACAGCACAGGAAAAGAATCATGTTAGTGTTTCCTTTGGGTTGGGGTTTAGGGAGGGGTGTAGTGCTCATGAGGGGAGAATTGAAGTCAGAGGGAGTTCACCCATGTAGACATCTGACTTATTGGTGCTCCCCAGTTTTTACATCCATAAAGGGAGGCAGGTATTGCCTTGGTTCCCTTATTTGCAGCCCCTTTCCTGGTCCGCTTTCCTTCCCCCTCCCTTTTCTCTCCCTCACGGTGTGTCTGTACGACCTAGCAGACGTCCTCCCCCTAATATGGACCGTACCTTAGACAGCCATGTCCCTCCTGGAACGTGGCTGGGAGTGTGCACCTGACTTCCCTCTCTCCTCCTTTGGACTCCTCCACTTTCCCTTTCCTTGTCTGTGCCGGTCCTTAAAAAAGTAATGCAAACCTGGAGCAAAGCATTAGTAAATCTGGGCGAGATGGGTAAAGTCTAACCTCGGGTTTGGGGTACTAACACAGGGGTTGTTAAACTCTGAGGTGCGTGGTCTGTTTCATGCTCAATGAAGGACAGCCTTGACTGTCTGGACACACGCAGCAGTTCAAGTGCTGAGAGTGTACTGTGCAAACAATGTGGAACGTATGACTAGGGCTATGAAGCGGGGCAGAGTCTGTCTAGAACCAAGTGAAGTCGGGGACAGCTGAGAACAGCCAAAACAGAAGCTGCCAGGATATATGCTGCGGAGGGACTAAGAGTGGCAGGTGAGGCAGGTGTCCTACTCAGATCCTGATGCCAAACAATGTAAAACCAGAAAACGCTGGATCAATCCCAGCTCACAACATACCACCTACCCACTCAGCTTTTTCAAATGTTGTGATTCTAGGCAAATACTTCGCGTCTCCAGTCTCCTTTTCCGCCTTGTGACATATGAGAGCACCTTCAAATGTGACTTCTTTCTTATTTCTCTAATAATATTGTTGTCAAGGCTGGGGCAGGATTGTCTCTAGGTGAATGACTCGGCGTAGTGATCTAATCACTTGTACTAAGGCGAAGCACTTCCGGATGTTAAAAGAACTACTTTTTTTTTTAATTCAGAAGAGAGTTTATCAGATGTTTGTTGCATAATTTACACTTCAAACCTTTGGGGCCGGACCCACCTCTGTTCCTCCTCTGCATGAAGCCTGGTGTACAGCATCCATTTTAGGACATCCTCATTCCTCACTCCTCATCCCTACTTCTCATTCCTTCTTCTCATCCCTGCTTCTCATCCATCATCCCTACTTCTCATCCATCATATATCATCCCTACTTCTCATCCCTGAGTCTCATCCCTGCTTCTCATCCATCATCTCTACTTCTCATCCCAGCTTCTCACCCATCATCCCTACTTCTCATCCATCATCCCTACTTCTCTTCCATCATCCTTACTTCTCATCCTTGCATCTTATCCCTGCTTCTCATCCATCATCCCAACTTCTCTTCCATCATCCTTACTTCTCATCCTTGCATCTTATCCCTGCTTCTCATCCATCATCCCTACTTTTCATCCATCATCCCTACTTTTCATACATCATACATCATCCCTACTTCTCATCCATCATCCCTGCTTCTTTTCCATCATTCCTACTTTTCTTCCATCATTCCTACTTTTCATCCATCATCCCTGCTTCTCATCCATCATCCCTACTTCTCATCCATCATACATCATCCCAACTTCTCATCTATCGTCCCTACTTCTCATCCATCATATATCATCCCTACTTCTCATTCATCATCCTTACTTCTCACCCATCATCCTTCTCATCCCGCTTCTCATCCATCATCTCTACTTCTCATCCATCAAACATCATCCCTACTTCTCATCCATCATCCCTGCTTCTCTTCCATCATCCCTATTTCTCTTCCATCATACATCATCCCTACTTCTCCTCCATCATCCCTACTTCTCCTCCATCATCCCTACTTCTCATCCCTGCGTCTCATCCCTACTTCTCATCCATCATCCCTACTTCTCATCCCTGCTTCTCATCCATCATCCTTACTTCTCATCTGTCATCCATCATCCCTACTTCTCATCCATCATCCCTGCTTCTCTTCCATCATCCCTGCTTCTCATCCATCATACATCATCCCTGCTTCTCCTCCATCATCCCTGCTTCTCATCCATCATCCTTACTTCTCATCCGTCATACATCCTCCCTACTTCTCACTGTCATCCCTAATTCACTTCCATCAACCCTGCTTCTCATCCATCATCCCTAATTCTCATCCATCATCCCTGCTTCTCTTCCATCCTCCCCACTTCGCATCCCTCACCCCTGCTTCTTATCCATCATGCATCATCCCTTCTTCTCATCCATCATCCCTGCTTTTCTTCCATCATCCCTGCTTCTTATCCCTCATTTCTGCTTCTCATCCCTACTTCTCTTCCATCATTCCTACTTCTCATCCCTGCTTCTCATCCATATTCCATCATTCCTACTTCTCATGCCTCAGCCATCATCCTTACTTCTCACCCATCATCCTTCTCATCCCGCTTCTCATCCATCATCTCTACTTCTCATCCATCAAACACCATCCCTACTTCTCATCCATCATCCCTGCTTCTCTTCCATCATCCCTATTTCTCTTCCATCATACATCATCCCTACTTCTCATCCATCATCCCTACTTCTCCTCCATCATCCCTACTTCTCATCCCTACTTCTCATCCATCATCCCTACTTCTCATCCCTGCTTCTCATCCATCATCCTTACTTCTCATCCATCATCCCTACTTCTCATCCATCATCCCTGCTTCTCTTCCATCATCCCTGCTTCTCATCCATCATACATCATCCCTGCTTCTCCTCCATCATCCCTGCTTCTCATCCATCATCCTTACTTCTCATCAGTCATATATCCTCCCTACTTCTCACTGTCATCCCTAATTCACTTCCATCAACCCTACTTCTCATCCATCATCCCTAATTCTCATCCATCATCCCTGCTTCTCTTCCATCCTCCCTACTTCGCATCCCTCACCCCTGCTTCTTATCCATCATGCATCATCCCTTCTTCTCATCCATCATCCCTGCTTTTCTTCCATCATCCCTGCTTCTTATCCCTCATTTCTGCTTCTCATCCCTACTTCTCTTCCATCATTCCTACTTCTCATCCCTCATCCCTGCTTCTCATCCATATTCCATCATTCCTACTTCTCATGCCTCAGCCATCATCCCTACTCCTCATCCATCATCCCTATTCCTCATTCCTCATCCTTCAGTCATACCAGCACATTTTCAGTTTTATGAAACACACCTTCACACTGATAGATATGAAACTGAAGCCAGAGAGGTTTTTGGTTGAACTGTAGATGACCTCTATAACCCTTTCTCCAAGAGCTGATTTATGGCCCAAGCTGGGGCTCCTTGTATTTCCCAAACCAGCAGAGATTTCTGCAGAGGCCTGTATAAAAAGAAAAACACTTAGTTAAATAAAATGAAATGTTGTACAGCCTTGAATTCACTGGAAACAAGCACAGATTTGCATTTCCTCTCCTCCGTCTTCACCCAGCACATGCAATGAGAAGGCTGTTTTTCAGTGAAATAGAAGCAGCTCTTTCTCATAACTCTGATTGGCTGTTACCAACCAATCAGTCCGAAGGTGTGTTTCACAAAACTGAAAATGTGTTGATATGACTGAGGGATGAGGAATGAGGGAGTAGGGATGATGTATGATGTATGATGGATGAAAAGCAGGGATGATGGATGAGAAGTAGGGATGATGGATGGGAAGTAGGGATGATGGATGATGGATGAGAAGCAGGGATGACGGATGAGGAGTAGGGATGATGTATGATGGATGAGAAGCAGGGATGATGGAAGAGAAGCAGGGATGATGGATGGGAAGTAGGGATGATGTATGATGCATGAGAAGCAGGGATTATGGATGAGAAGTAGGGATGATGGAAGAGAAGCAGGGATGATGGATAAGAAGTAGGGATGATGGATAAGAAGTAGGGATGATAGAAGAGAAGCAGGGGTGATGGATGAAAAGTAGGGATGATGGATGAGAAGCATGGATGATGTATGATGGATGAGAAGCAAGGATAATGGATAAGAAGTAGGGGTGATGGAAGAGAAGCAGGGATGATGGATAAGAAGTAGGGATAATGTATGATGGATGAGAAGTAGGGATGATGGAAGAGAAGCAGGGTTGATGGATGAGGAGTGGGGATGATGGAAGAGAAGCAGGGATGATGGATGAGAAGTAGGGATGATGGATGAGAAGCAGGGATGATGTATGATGGATGAGAAGCAGGGATGATGGATGAGAAGTAGGGGTGATGGAAGAGAAGCAGGGATGATGGATACGAAGTAGGGGTGATGGATGAGGAGTAGGGATGATGTATGATGGATGAGAAGCAGGTATGATGGATGAGAAGCAGGGTTGATGGATGAGGAGTAGGGATGATGGATGAGGAGTAGGGATGATGGATGAGAAGTAGAGATGATGGATGATGGATGAGAAGTAGGGATGATGGATAAGCTGCAGGGATGAGAAGTAGAGATGATGGATAAGAAGCAGGGATGAGATGCAGGGATGAGAAGTAAGGATGATGGAAGAGAAGTAGGGATGATGGGTGATAAGTAGGGATGATGTATGATGGATGAGAAGAAGGGCTGATGGATGAGAAGCAGGGATGAGACGTAGAGATGATGGATGAGAAGCAGGGATGAGACGTAAGTGGAAGAGAAGTAGGGATGATGGATGAGAAGTAGGGATGATGGATGAGAAGTAGAGATGATGGATGAGAAGTATGGATGATGTATGATGGATGAGAAGTAGGGATGATGGATGAGAAGCAGGGATGAGAAGTAGGGATGAGGAGTGAGGAATGAGGTTGTCCTAAAATGGATTCTGTACTGTTAGTGCTGTGTGCACTCACTGCCTGGCATGGTCTTGCCTCAGCGATCACTTTAAAGTGAGCACTAGCAGCAGTGCTTCATTTGTAAATAAATGCTGTCCTCTGAAACATGGGGCTGCTGCAATTAAATGTGCGAGCACAGAATGAGGCGGCGTAATCCTGAAGCCATCTCGGGGCTTTTAATCCATTTACAGCCACTTCCTGCCCCTTCAGCTCACTCTTGCAGCTTTCTGCTTTCTCCCTTTGTGGCGCTTTTCCGTGTTTCTCTTCCTCCGTTTTTCCCATAAATATCTTTTGCTCGCAGTAAATGCATGGGGCAGAAAAATAAGTGCCAGTGCCCTCGCACCGGAAACCACCGGCTCAAATTAAGCACTGACTGGCAAGTGGAAGCGTGTGTCCTACTTCCGAGGAGGTGATGCTCATAGTGGTGTTCATTAAAGAATTCTGCAGAAGACACGGATAGTCCATCTCTCAGCGTGAGCAGATCACCAGCTTTTCAGCTAACCATAACAACTCTGCCCTTTCCATAACCCCTGGTTATCCATTCGGGCTAAAAAGCTACCAGAAACTCCTAATAACTTTTTTTTTTTAAACAGAACAAAGCAAAAAAATGGTCCAGAGCGACAATTGCGTGACAATATGTTGCCAGTGCGGTAATAAGTTGGGTTACCCTGACCCGTGGTGCTCGGCGGACTGTAATTTTGCAGGCTAAATTCCGGGCAGGTGGTCACTGGGAAATTGTAATGCAGGCTACTCATAACGCGCATTCATGTCTTGTGCACCTTCTGCATCACCTGCTAGATTCCATCTTCTTACATCGACCAGCGACAGGAACACAGCATTGCTAAAAGGATGACACGTACTCATCGATGATGACCTATGCTACCTTTATTCATGTTAAACCTTCTCAAGTACTCATTCCTATACTTCTGGTAGACCTTGTCTGCCCTATGTAGCTCACAGTCTAGCATGAGTTCAACTACTCCCTTTTTCTCCTTTCATTTCCTGTCCAATCCATTACACCGGAAGTGATTACTAATATACACAGTCACTCTCATGTCCCGAGGGTGCTGTTGCCCATTGCGTTGTCCTGACTGTGTTTTTGTTGATATGGCATGACAGACTTGGAGACTATGAACTTTATTGATTTTATATTAAACCCCTTCTTCCATTTTGATGCCTTAATGCATTAGATGTGTATTTCACTTTTTAAATGGATGTCCTATTCTGCTCTGAGGTTGGCATTTGTTGTTAAGATGCAGTTTCTTGATCTCACACTGCGCACACCTGATGGCCAAGCGTGTATACGCAAAAGAGAAAAAATAAAGGATTTCTGCACCCACAAGTCCCAGCCCACAGCTGAGTACATGTTTGGCTTGAGCTGTCTCCTTTACACCACCTGCACCCATGGTGGTACACATCTTCTGAGCTGACCTCACATACAGCCTTGCCAAGTACCATACATTAGGGGTTAGACTAACGCATGTTAAAGCTGGTGTCCACATAACAACATTACGTTTAGTCACACATACATAGCTCCCTGACATGCATTGGAGATCGTGATGCGCTCCAAAAGTTGGCCGCCTACTCAGCATGTAATGACTGCACTGACGTTCTGCCTGGGAAGGAACACAAAAGGATAATGGACGGAGTGCTGAACAATGCAAACACACACCCCAGCCACAGATTAGGGTTTAATCCATCATTCTTTTACTCATCATGCCACCCCAGTTTAGACCCAGCCACATGCTAATCAGTCTTGACCCTGTTCCTCATGGGAACAGTCCAGCCCAAACTGCCAAGCCAGGTCCTGCCTGGACTGGAAACAATCATCCTGGGATAAAAATAGAACCTTAAAAATGCATGAATTAATTTATGTTTTGAATATTAACACTTTAATTACGAGGCTCACAGCACTATATAGTTTCAACAGGCTGGGCTTTAGAATATTACCAAATGTTGCAATACTTTTATATACCGCTAATTAATTACAGTGTATCAGCAGATATTTGGCTGCATCTTTCCTTTTAGAAAGAAAACATTTACATCAATATGTCTGTAAATAAGCTGTTCAAAGAATTATAGTCAACCATTTTAAAATATGACATCTCAAGTATAAAACCTCGTTGGTAACAAACATTTCAAATGGTTTTGTGGTGCTTGGCACCAGGAACGTTATTACCGGTTTCAGGGAATCATCCTCCATCAGCCAGGCTAGCTTGAATCCAGTGGCACAGTGAGCAAGGGACCCACGTCTGGGCATACCCTTCCCACATAGGGCAACTTTAGCAACACAAAAAGATGATGACGGAGTGCTGAACAGTGCAAACACTCACCCCTAGTCACAGATCTGGGTTTAATCCATCGTTCTTTTGCTCACCATGCCACCCCAGTGTGGACCCAGCCATATGCAAATCAGTCTTGACCCTGTTCCACATGGGAACAGTCCAGCCCGAACTGCCAAGCCAGGTCCTCCCTCCTTTGGGAAGGAATTTAGCCTGTTGGCAGGCCTGGAGGACACACTGTTATGGAAACCCAGCACAGTGCGATACATTTTTTTTTCCCCATGCCGCAAAACAATTGTGCTCCGTCTGTCAGCACCGCCCGGCATCTCTCAGAAACATGTGTGGCTGCTGGATCATCCTGCACATGGGGCGGCAGCCTGCAAAACTTTCATAATTTCAGTGTCATTATGAATGACATTTCAACGACTAGAAGTGAGCAAAATCAAACAATGAAGGTGAGGAAACATATATAGCTGCCAAGTTCACAGATTGCTTCTGTGTGACATTTTCATGGCTTCAGGGTACTTATGAGTGACATTCTACAGCTAAATGTGTGACACTTAGAGAGACACTTTTTCAGGAGTAAAACAAAGTAATGAAGTTAGTCTGAAGAAATAAATATCCGAAAGTACCCACTTTGAGCAATAAGAAACTAAAAAAAAATCTTTAAAATGCAGAAAACCCGTTGAAATTTCACCAACTACATGCTGGAAAATGTGCCTCACCCTACCTAGCACAGATTAATAAATTTGTTTTTGTCCTAAAATGAAAGTGTCACATGACATGAGGTCATGGACCTATATGCGCCAAGTGCCCACTGACTACTCAATAGTCTTCCAATCAGTCTCATTATGCTGCACACCATCACGGCTCCTTTTAGGCATGGTACAGAGCGAGCAAGCCTGAGGGATTCTGCGCCGTCCCCAAACACCACCCTCACCTCATACCTTGCCAGCCGTGCCCCTGAGATTATCATGATTCTCGAAGCGAGTCATAAATAATGAGCTCTGCACACATTCGGATCGCCCATTACACTGTTTAAAACAAAACTTCAAACCTAACAACATAATGTGCCTAAAAAGAAGAAATGAGTCGAGTTGATACACATGGCATGCGTAACCCTCTGTTCAGAGCACTGGGGCTCTGATAAGCAGCAACAGAGAGGGGTTGGACAACGGGGAAGGAGTAGAAGGGGCGCGCGCCGCCAGCAGACAGTGAATGATGACCCCTGGGGCTCACACTATCGGGTAAGTACACCGATGGGTTGTGCCCCCATTTTGTACAAAGATCACATACATTATAGAAGGCCTCGGCAGCTATTCTCCGTGGTCACGGCTTCTGTTTCTTTGATGAAAAAGCAAACTACAGATTCAGAGTCCTAATTTCTGTAATCATTCGCCTTGTGCCGATTACACTGGGGCTTTTCTATAACGCGCCTGCCACCTCCGGGTCCACTACCTCAGGTGGGCTAATAATCTCCTGCCTCACTACTTGCAGGCTCACTGCTGCTAAAATGAAGTTATATATTTATAATTTATTCATGTTCCTAATATAAATTCAGCATCAACGTCAGTGATGAATTCCGCAGAGCTGAGTGGCCAACGAGTCTTGCAGGGCACCATACTTAGGCGCATCATTTTTAAACAGGACCCCTCCCGCTGAACGATGACTGTGCGACCTCTCTGGTCTGCTGTTAGTTGCGCATGACACGCGCCACACTGGTGGCGCAGGCAGTGGTGCGGCAAACGGACACACAAGTGATTATTGTTTCGTAACGCCGTGTCACGTGATGACGCCGTGGCCGGCCCGGGCTGCGTGAGTCTCAGCAGCAGCAGATAATGAACACTGCTAGCATAGCTGAGCCCCGAGCCGGTGCAACCACCCACTGCTATGAGTGAACTTCAACAACTGTAGCAGGCATCCCTGTGCAGTGGGTGCAGTGAGTGTAGCGCATTGTGCTGTTTCCTTCAGTGCTTCTATGGGCGCCACTCTCGCTTGTGTCGGCCTCAGTGCCAGCAGTGTCAGGAAGCGCAATAAATGCGTGACTTGGGCATTTTAGTGTAGTGATGCGGATCATCACACAAAAATGCGTTAGTCTAACGCCTGATGTGTGGTTCTTAGCAGGGTTGGTGGGTGTTTCTTCCAGTTTCTGTTTGGTGCGGGTGGCCGCACAGAGCGCAAAAAATAATCTGGTGTGTGTTGTTCACACAGAAAGCCTTCTTATATTTAGCGCTGCTGCGGCTCGCCAGAGTGAAACACTCCCGTGCACAGCAAGGAGAGTAGACTGCGACTCTCTGTCCGGTCGGACAAAGCCTAGAACTGCTGCCTGCTGTTGTGGCCTATTGCTCCCCTCTCAGCTCGGTATACAATTCAGCCCCAGGATTCGTCACAGCTCACATTTTGAAGGACGCGTATAGGTGCGTGGTGTTGAATTTTATGGGATGATCTGCAAATTAAGAGAAATTAATCTACATTAAAAGGTAACCCATTTAAGAAGGTTGTTTTAACTGCATTTGCCACATTTGTGAGTGTTCTAATTTTTAGCATTTATGGAATTGGAGCAAATGGCAATAACGTGACATGCCCAAAGATCACCGTTTGCTCAAGCGATGAAGGCTGGAGGATAGCACTCGAGACTCCAGGTTCCTCAGCTCACAATGTCCCATTTGGAACATGTTAGAAATGGGGTCTTTGATTGGCAGTCAGGTTACCCCGTCCAAGCAAGGACCCTCACTCGAGTCAGGGTAAGGGAGAATCACCCTCAGTTAAACCCCGCTTGCCCCCTTGGTAGCTTGGCACAACCAGACAGGCTTAACTTCAGAGTCTAGGTGTAAAGTATTTGTACCAACACACACAGTAACTCAGTGAAAACACTACAAAATGACACAGCACAGGTTTAGAACAATAGGAAATATTTATCTAATCAAAACAAGACCAAAACGACAAAAATCTAACATACAGAAGTCAAGTTATTAATCAAAAAGCAAAAAGAGTCTTAAATCCTTTAGTGAACAGTAAAAACACTGTTAGCATTGAAAAGTACCTGGGTAGTGTCAAAATAACAAGCACGGGCGAGTGTGCGTCAAAAAAGGTTAGCGATGCATCGATTTCTCACCCGCAAGCGAGACCATGCATCGTTTCTCCTTCTCCGGTCGGGTCAGAGTGCTCCATTTTTCCTCTCTGCAGGAGAGCGATGCATCGAACCAGGCAGCACTTGGGTCTGGGCAGGCGTTGCATAGTCTTTCTGCGCCCAGAAAGGTTTGCATCGAAAATCCTGCTGCATGGTATTAGCAAAACCGTGCAATGTGGGTTGCAACGTTATCAGCCTCCGTCAGCAGTGTTGCATGTATTTTCTCCGGCTGCATGCGTCGATCTTCCAGCCGCGATGTCGGGGGAGCATCGATTTCTGCCATGAAGTCGTCGGCGTGCTGTTTTTCAGCAGCGTCTCAGAAGGTGCTTCGATATTTTCCCCACACAGCGGTCTGTGCCTGGATTTTCAGTCTTGGTCTGCCAGCTTCACCTGTCAAGGCCCCAGGAACTGGACAGGGCACCACTTGGCAGGGCAGGAGTCTCAGCAGAGAGTCCAGGTGCTGGCAGGAGAAGTCTTTGATGGCCCTGAAACTTCAACAACAGGAGGCAAGCTCAGGACAAGCCCTTGGAGATTTCTTCAAAAGCAGGAATGCACAACAAAGTCAAGTTTTTGTCCCCTTGCACAGGCAGAAGCAGCAACTGCAGGATAGTTCCACAAAGCACAGTCACAGGCAGGGGCAGCACTTCTCAGCTCTTCAGCTCTTCTCCAGGCGGAGGTTCCTCTTGATCTCCAGAAGTGATCTAAAGTCTGTGGTTTTGGGTGCCCTTCTTATACCCATTTTGGCCTTTGAAGTAGGCTTACTTCAAAGGAAAGTCCCTCTTGCTTGTGAAATCCTGCCCTGCCTAGGCCAGGCGCCAGACACACACCAGGGGGTTGGAGACTGCATTGTGTGAGGCCAGGCACAGCCCTTTCAGGTGTGAGTGACCACTCCTCCCCTCCCTCCTAGCACAGATGGCTCATCAGGATATGCAGGCTACACCCCAGCTCCCTTTGTGTCACTGTCTAGTATGAGGTGCAACCAGCCCAACTGTCAAGCTGACCCGGACAGGGAATCCACAAACAGGCAGAGTCACAGAATGGTTTAAGCAAGAAAATGCCCACTTTCTAAAAGTGGCATTTTCAAACACACAATCTCAAAACCAACTTTACTAAAATATGTATTTTTAAATTGTGAGTTCAGAGACCCAAAACTCCACATGTCTATGCGCTCCCAAAGGGAATCAAAGCTTTAATCAAATTTAAAGGCAGCCCCATGTTAACCTATGAGAGGGATAGGCCTTGCAACACTGAAAAACAAATTTGGCAGTATTTCACTGTTAGGACATAAAAAACACATTAGGATACGTCCTACCTTAAACATACACTACACCCTGCCCATGGGGCTACCTAGGGCCTACCTTAGGGGTGTCTTACATGTAAGAAAAGGGAAGGTTTAGGACTGGCAAGTGGGTACACTTCCCAAGTCAAATTGGCAGTTAAAATCTGCACACACAGACACTGCAGTGGCAGGTCTGAGCCATGTTTACAGGGCTACTAATGTGGGTGGCACAACCAGTGTTGCAGGCCCACTAGTAGCATTTGATTTACAGGCCCTGGGCACCTCCAGTGCACTGTACTGTACCAGTAAATCAAATATGCCAAGCATGGAGATCCAACCAACAATACAATTTACACAGAGAGCATATGCACTTTAGCACTGGTTAGCAGTGGTAAAGTGCTCAGAGTTCTAAAGCCAACAAAAACAGGTCAGATAAAATAGGAGGCAGGAGGCAAAAAGATTGGGGATGACCCTGCATAAGGAAAAAAGTCCAACAGAACATATCATCATTCTCCTGAAAGTGAGTTTGGACTGTCACTCGAAAATCAGGACAGAAGATGAGGGTGAATCTTAACCCTTCTGTTGCTTCCACAAGCCATTTCCTTGTACTTGCTGAACATAATTTGCCACTTCTTTAAAGTTCTTAAGTGTCCAATTCTGAGTGTGCCTGATTTCTTCAGGTAAGGACCCCGGGAAAGAGCAAGTTAAAGTGATGTGTCTGAGATCACACAATGTAGTCAAGTGGGGACATCAGGATAAGAAGTGGCATTCCTGACCTGGCTGTACCCAGGGTAAAAGCTCGCACCCGCAGGGGGTAGAGGAGTCGCAGAAGAAACCCCACTAAGGCCTGAGAGAATCCGCTACAAGACAAGGAGAATGGGTGCGCAGAAAGGTGCCAACAGGAAGCGGCCCCCCACCCCCTTTGTTGCCATGCAGAAGGTCTTGGGGAGGACAGGGGTGCCAAACAAACAGGAAAAAGGGCAAACCCCTGGGCCAATAGGAGGCTTTGTATTGATGTGAATTTTCACCCCTGCACCCACAGGGTTCATAAGGGTCATAAAAAGAGGCTGCCATGGCCAGGACCCCTTTTTTCATTGGGACAGCCGGGCCGCAATCAGCTAGAAAAGAGAAAGGTGAACAGCCCAGCAGCCCAAGAAGCCAGGGCGTCACTCTGGGCACATCGCACCACGGACCCAGGAATCGCCATCGAAGAAGAGGAGCCTTATCTTGGAGCGTCTGTCAGTTTCCAGGGACACAGGAGAGCCCCTTGTCCATTCCGCAACCAGGATAAGCAGGAGAAGCAGCCTGCAGTCATCGCCACAGCGCAGGAGAAGCAGCCTGCAGTCATAGAAGGAGCGAACACAACACCATAACCCAGGTTTGAGTGGAGGAGGACAGCAGGGCAATCAGGATGATGGAAGCACCATCGCAGGTGTGGGGATGACGGGCGGCCCTAATAAAGTGGCAGTTCCAGATGGAGCCAGGTCAGTTGGCAAGGGAGCTGAAAGAAGTAACGCAGAAGATGGAAACACCCAGCCACGCCAACTCACTGCATTAACCCTTCATCAGTTACTGCAACAAAGAAAGAAGTAAGTGCTGCTATAGGGGCCCACTCGTCAACACAGGAGCACGGGAACCAGCCAGCACACTCCAGATGCTAGCCAGCCAGAGAGACCGGAGTGAGACGTGCCCACAGCAAGTTGGGTGTGGAGTAATGGCCAGAAATGTCTGGGTTGGATTGGGTAAACCAGGTTTGAGACTCAGCGTTGGCATAACACCTTGTTATCCTGGGTAAATCACTTAACCCATGCTTACCAAAAATACTAATGTTTCCTTGGTTATTGTAACTGGTGATCCTGTAAAGCACTCAATTACCTCCGGGTCGAGTTTGATATCAAACTGCTCACTAGCGACCTGGCTGCAGAAGCAATGAAAAAAGCAATCTGGGACAAACCGCGAAGGTGACGCGACCTGAATTGACAATAAACAGGCTCATAAAACAAGGAGGCAAAACACAGTCTGTCACAGCCCGCATGGGTGATGCAACCCGGCTGTGAGAGCACTCAGTAATGGGGACAGACCACCGAGGCGATGCGACCCAGCTGCCAGTGCAACCAGAACCTGTGCCCGTCAGCTTGAGCATTGAGGGCCAAGGTACCAGCCAACAGTCTGATCTAGAAGAGATACTGAAGGCAGCAAGGGAGGCAATAGCGACACAGAGTAAGGAGTGACCCCTAAGGAGGGAATGAGCAAGGGAGCGACCGCAGCATGAAGCGCACAACGACCAGGCCAGCACAGAGGTAACTAGATAAGAGACAGATGCCTCAGAGGAACCAAATAAACAGCATCAAAATGGGAGCAGAAGTGGCAGGAAATGGGAAAATAAGGAGACGCAGCGACAGAGATGGGGGTACCAACACCTAGCAAGCGGACAAAGGCGAATAATGGTGAGCAAATCTGCACAATCGTACAAGAAAGCTTACAGTAATTTGTGCCATTGCTGTTTGCGAGCAAAGGGGGTGCAGTCGCTGATTCTGAACAGTTTGTGGGAACTGGTAAAGGTGAAGTGTCCCACTTACTAGAGCACACATTAGCCAAACGCTATGTGACATATGCACAAACAGTCCAGAGGGTAACAGGGCTAATAACATTTGAGATCACAAGGCAACAAGCAAGGCAACAGAGAGGTTCACTCAATGGGCTTTCAACCAGAAGAAGCCAAAGTTCTGGGCACGGGCACATATAACAGCGGTGGCACACTTTAGCAGGATCACAACAGGTGAGACCCCTCAGCTCACATTACATAAGGGCATCCATAAAAGGGTGGCAGAGGCTAGAGGGGCCTCCTCGGGATACAAGGCTGCTGATCGAATTTCACACACTGAACTTGCTGGTGGGGGTACTGGTTGTGGTGTGTACAGACAGTTTTGCGAATGCACTGTTGAAAGCGGCATTCACACTAGTGTTCTTTGAGGCTTTTAGAGTGAGCAAGCTGGTGGCCCCCTAAAAGCAGGGGGGATATGAGGCATGCCTACAGAGCCAGGATGTACAGAGAGGCAAAGGGCAAATGCAAGTACTACTGAGGAGATCCAAGATGGACCAGATGGGTAAAGGTGTCAAAGTGGATCTGAGGTGCCTAGGCGATTATAATCTGTGCCCGGTGTGCAGGGTCAGGAGATACTTATTGCTACAACCAACAGGGGACGGGGTGCTTTTTAGGCACAGCAACAGAGAATGCTTGAGCATCTTCCAGTTTAAAGCAGTGCTGAAGATGGCGCTAACCAAAGCAGAGTCGGCAGCACACCGCTTTGGCACAAACTGATTCCACATAAGGGCGGCAACCTCGGTGGCCCACTATGGCTTGCCAGCTGTAGACATCAATACAGTGGGTAGATGGCACCCTCAGGGTTCGTGGGGGCCATAAAAAGGGGCTTCCATGGCCGGGACCCCTTCTTTGATCAGGGCGGCTGGGCAGCAGTCAGCAAGAAATCCACACATCTGCACCAAAAAGAAACCCAGGAAGTCACAGGCTTGGGGAGACAGAGGCTAAAGGAGTGTAAGAAGGATGGGGAGGTCACATCCAACATTTCGGGGTGCAGGACTACTTACCTTGGGATGCCTTACGGTAGGGTAAGACAGTCGGTGGAGGGGGTACACGAAACACAGCGCTTGCAGCCCAGGTCCACACAACGATTAGCCTAAGGTAGCGAGTTAAGCCTAAAAAGGTAAAAAGGAGTACCCCACCCACAGGAAAGGAGAAATGCCAGTGCCAAGACTCAATGTAAACAAACCATCGGATTTATGGGTAGGTGATTTATGGTCATGTTACATTGATAAATGTCAGAATGATTTATGGTAGGCCTGTCAACAATGATTTATGGCCCTTTACGTCTTGCAAATGTCAAAGTGATTTATGACAGATGCAAATGATTTATGGCACTAATAAAGAGTTAGAAGAGTGTTATTGTAGTAAATCAATGTTAATAAACTGCAGCCAATGTTCTTCCAAACTACATGAAGGCTACATGTCATTGTATTGTTCCATGCCTGGAAGTTAACCGATCTGAGCAGTGAACATATGGATGTTACCACTCATCCAGCCATTCAAAACATTAAAGCCCTGACCCTTACTCTACCCCTCTGGATGCTCGCTCTAGATTTTGGCTGAAATCTAGCCCCACCCATCCTCGCCGGTAAGCCCAACACTGAGCAGGTACCAGGAAGAAGCGCATACCCCAGGCAAGGCTGTCTCATCTGAAGATAGATTACAGCTAGGTACTGCACTGTTAGATCTGAAGCATCCCCGCTGAGAACTGCTGATGCTGTCACATTATAGGCGCTCATTCCCTGCTCAGAAGTACTGGCACTTTTCGACTCAACATCCCTCTCATAAGTGCAGGCACGCTCTTGTTAAAAGTATAGACAATATATTGAAACACTGGCACTGTCACATCAACAACCCTGCTCAAAAGTGCTGGCACTGTCTGATTCACAATGTTGCTCATAACCATAGGTGCTTCCATACAAAACATATTGCCCAGTAACATGGCTTCAGCTGGCATGTGGGCTTATAAACGTTGTGTTAGAACTGTCAGCCATAGGGTGGTCTTCCCCCAAACATTTTGCCTGCTTGCTTCCATTTTTCTGGACTTTTGCCTATGTTGGCCTTAGAATCCTAGGTACATTACCACAGTTAACCAGGGCTAAAATGCTTGTGCTCAATCCCCTAAACATGGTTTCATTGACTATACCTGATTGGCATATTTAATTTATGTGTAAAACCCTTGTAGAGTAGCATACCATATACCCAGGACTGGTCAATTAAATGCTACCAGTGGGCCTGCAGCACTTATTGTGCCACCCTACTTAAGTAGCACTTTAAAACATGTCCCAGGCCTGCTATTGCTGTCGACTTGGCATTTAAAACCTCTAGCTGAGCCTTAAATGCCCCTTTTATTACACATGTCCCCCCTAAGGTACGTCCTAGGTAGCTTATAGGGCAGGGTGCTGTGTAATTAAAAGCTAGCAAATATACTTTTAAGTTTTACATGTCCTAGTAGTGCAAAACTCCCAGATTAGTTTTTCACTACCGTGAGGCCTACCCCTCCCATAGTTTAACATTGGAAATTTCTTATTACATTCAATAAGCTGTAATGTCTACATGAGAGGAGGTAGACATGGAATGTTTGGTACCTATGAACTTGTAATGATAAACCCTCTTTAATGGTAAAGTTGAACTTATCATTACAAGTTTAAAAATGCCACTTTTAGAAAGCTGACATTTTCCTGCCCTTAGCCCTCTGTGCCTGCAGTCTGCCTTAGATTACATGATTGGGTGTAACTGACCATTAGGACTTTAAGAATTCCCTCCAGACAGTCACACATTAGTGGGATTACCACAGCCTGAATGGCCTTTCCGCTGGCAGGATGGGGGGAAGGTGGTGGAGCTGAGCACAGTCCCACTTCCACCTGAATAGGCTGTGCCCTGTCTCCTCACAATAGGTTTAAAGACCCTGCATTGGCAGTGCAGCCAGATAAGAGCCAGGACAAGGGATGCAGGAAATTCCCAGAACTTCGAAGAACCTTTCCAGAAACTTCTGCCACCTTCTAGGAGCAGAGCCCCAGGGTATTAAATAGGGCTCTCAGATCCATTCTTCAGTTTGCTACTTGATCTGTGGAAGAACTCTCAGAGAACTGCCTGCTGCTGTGACCTGCTGGGTACTCGCCAGACTGCTGCTGTATATGGAAGGACTGCTTTGCTGCCCGAAGCCTGCTTCAAACCCTCAGAGGCCAGCCCTGTTGTTGAGCCCTGCATCTTCACCTGCATCCAGGACTTCCAGAAGTGACTTCAATGACTAGCTTGCTAGCCTCCTGTTCAGGCTCACATGGACATAACAGGCTGCCACCATCTTGAACCCATACTTGGACCCAGCCTGAGTGAGTCCTGAATCATCAAGAGGTCTCCAACCAAACCTGGACCCTTGGTCGTGGTGTTAAATTTGCCCAGATGGCACAGTTCTAAAACTGAGGGCTTAAAATTTGGCCAAAAGGTGTGTCTTTGGGCTCTCTCCCTATATCTTTATCCACCTTGATCTGTGCCACCTCTTCTTTCTCTGTTCCCATCATTCTGTTCTTCTCCTGACTTCCAGTAAATTCACACATAAGGTCTCCATTTTCTGAACATTAAACATCTGGAGGAGTCCTGAGCGGTGTGCTTCACATGCACCCACACCATTTTCTTACCCACAATGCCCTGCAAACCTCCAACTTTGCCTGAAATCATGCATTTTCCCTACATTTCTGTGATGGAAACATTCGGAATACGCAGGAATCCACAACAATCCTATCAACCAGCATTGCCCAATCTGTACTGATAAAAAATCTGCTCCACTGGTGTATGTACCCAAAGCAGAGTCATCCTAAAAACACATGAAAAGAAAACTGCCCTTTGGACCAGTTTTTGTCACAGGCACTTGGCCCACTCACACAAGTGAGTTATCATTTTTATCAGGCGACTGAGGGGAGCGCTGGGTGATAGGAAATTTGTGCCGGTGTGGTGATCCGGAAACCTTTCCGAACAGAAATGTGAGGAAAGCGTGCCTTTTTAGCTAAATTTATTCGCTAAATTTAAGATTTGCAGGGTATCTAGTTTTCAGAAATGTCAGGGTTTGGTAGGTTTCCTGAGATGGCCACCAAGCCCAGGACCAAAAACGCAACCCTATCTATCGCAAAATGACTGTCAAATTTGCTAGGTTCCCCTAGGTGCCATCTTAGCTAGGGGCCAAAACCGACAGCCAGGCACATTACAAAAAAAACTGTCAGTTTTCAGTTAAAAAATGTGATGTATCCACATTCCATTTTGGGGCATTTCCTGTTGCGGGCACTAGGCCTACCCACGCAGCTGAGGTATCATTTTTATCAGGAAACTTGGGGTAAAGCTGGATTGAAGAAAGTTTGTGGCTCCCCTCAGATTCCAGAACTTTGCATCACAGCAATGTGAGGAAAACATGTTGTTTTAGACAACTTTTGAAGTTTGCAAGGGATTCTGGGTAGAAACATGTGGCAAAAGCCACACCAGTCACCCCATCCTGGATTTCTCTAGGTGTCTAGTTTTAAAAAATGTACAGGTTTTCTAGGTTTCCCTAGGTGCTGGCTGAGCTAGACCCCAAAATCCACAGCTAGGCACATTGCAAAAAGCCAGTCAGTTTTCAGTGGAAAAATGTGATGTGTCCACATTGCGTTTTGGGGCATTTCCTGTTGCGGGCATTAGGCCTACCCACACAAGGGAGGTACCATTTGTATTGGGTGCCTTGGGGGAACACAGAATAGCAGAACAACCTTTATTACCAAATGTCTTTCTCTGCATTTGTGTCTTCCAAATGTAAGACAGTGTGTAAGAAAGAAGTCAATTTGAAAAGTGCCTTTTAATTCAAATGGTATTACTGGTAACGCAAAATTCAGAGACATACAAATAAACACTGCTTCTAAACTCTATATCTTGTGCCCATTTTGGAAATACAAAGGTTTCCTTGATACCTATTTTTCACTTTTTATATTTTACCAAATGATTTGCTGTATACCGGGTATAGAATAAAAAGCCATTGCAAGGTGCAGTTCATTTATTGGCTCTGGGTACCTTGGGTTCTTGAGGAACCTACAAGGCCAATTGATCCCCACAACCAGAAGCGCCCAGCGGACGTAACGGTATATTGCTTTCGAAAATCTGCCATAGCTTGAAAACATTACAGGTGAAAACATAGGCAGAAATGGCTGTTTTTTTCAACTCCATTTCAATTTTGTTTTATTTCAACTGTTACTTTCTATAGAAAAAATTTAAAGGGTGTACCCAAATAACCAATTCTGAATTTAAAATGTCTACTTTTCAGAAATGTATAGCTTTCCAGGATCCACCATTAGTTCCCCACCCATTACTGTCACTACCCGGGAGGAGTTTGAAAGCACAACAAATCGGAAAAATGGTGTATGTCTCAGGAAAACGCCAAAACTGTGTTGAAATATTTGTTTTTCAGATTCTAGTCTGCCTGTTTCTGATGCTGATTTTAGCACTGCAAATCCTTCTCGATGCCATTTGCAGGGGAAATTCCAGGTGCTTTCTTCTGCAGCACGTTTTTCCCATTTAAAAAACAAAACAAAATGTTGCTGCATTTTGGTTAACTTTTCGGCCCCCCCATGGAAATCCAGAAACCCTATGTATCTTTGGAATCCCCAGGATACTGGAAAAAAGGACACACATTTGGCGTGGCTTGCTAACCTGGTAAAAAAAAACTTATCCCAAATAGCCAAAAAATGCTTGGGGAGAGAGGCCTAGCAGCAAAGGAGTTAATCTGCGTGTGCCTACAAAAAAATAGACTTTGTCTAATTTAACAGGAGCTCCTGTTAAACTCTCCGCTAACCTTTGGGTCGAGGTCGCGCTATATGAAAATAAAAAAAATGCATAACCGTTGGGTGGTCCTGGGGAAACAGGCCCAAAAAACAGATAAACCGCATTCTACAATACCTGACAAGCTGAAAAACAGGACGATGGCGCCATCTGCTGATCAGAATGCGATAAAGCCGAATCTTCGAAATTAAGTTGCAGCATGACTTTAACCAAATGCCGCCAGTTGATAACGAAGGTCAGGAATCACAACAAAGGTGATAGAAGACTGTTTAACTTCCGGCTCACCACACTGGGTCTCGTTCCAGCAACTAAGAGCTGACTCACTTTACTGGGAAGGTAACCCTAGGTAGGTTTGGTGGGATCTCCACAATAAATACACTTCCAATATTGTATGATGCTGGAACACTGAGTGGCAAATACCAGCTATAGGGTTGCCACCTGTTCGTTTTTAAAATTAGCACAAAAATTGGCAAAAGTTTATATTTTTTTCTTTTTATCAGTACACAGTTCAAACAGTAAAGATTAGAAGAAAGCAGTTTGAAATATGTTCTAGCACCGTTTTAATAATCTCTGACTGAGGAAGCTGACAAAGGGCAAGAAAGACATGCTGAAAATGAATGCAGGAGATTTTAGGTAAAATTCGTAGCATGTTGAGGCCTATGCAGAGTCTTAAAATGGAAGCATATGGCAGGTTTTTTCCCACTGGGAAAGGTGACTGTCAACCATACCTTTGCCAAATCCCCACCATCAAATGGTTAGCAGACCTGCCAAGTCACATGGCACCACAGTGTGACACACGATATCGGCTCCTATCACACAGTCACCTGGTGAGGAGCCTGTGATGTTGTTGGCCCTGGGACCACATGCTATCAAAATAAGGCAAGCAGACCCATCGTTGGTGGCACTAGTAACTCTCCACGAGCACGCCCACTATGGCTCTTTTAGAGGCAGGGTCACCTGACCGGTGATGCCTGTGTTGGATGGGTGTCGAGTGGGTGTAAGTACAGCCCTCGAGGAGTGGATCTGTAACAAACACTAGAATGTGTCCAGCAGGACACTACATTTGTTCCAAACGTTATTAAAAATAAAAACAAGTCGAACCTGAAAGAAAAACGAAAACACAGGGCACCCACATAGTTTCTCAGCCTCTAGAGGCAGTCCGCAAGATGCCTTTGGACAGGTGCAGCTGGGTGCACCCAGCCATCTCTGATTGCAACCGTGATTTAACCAGCTACTACTGGGCATGAACACTGTGTAGATGGAGTTCGGATTCTTTGACAGCTGGTCAATTGGGTCAATGTCCGCTCATGCACTGTTGGTCAGTCCTGTGTGCTCTTGTGGTGATGCAGTTGGTGTCAAACAGTTCAAACTTGGTGCATCAGAAGCATTGGTGGAGACCGCTGCAGAGGTTTCTTTGCCGGTGTCCTGGCTCTGTGGATGGCAAACCCACAGAGAATGAGACGACAGTCTGATGTTTGGACGTCTTCCTCTGAGGCCTTGGTGCCTCGTGGTACCTGTCAGTGGAGCAGCTTCAGACTCATCTCTCACGCCAGAATCCCTCACACCAGAATTTCCTGGAGGTCCTTTTTCACTGGGTTGCCACGGGACCACGTGAACTATGCAGGGCCTCTCATAGACCGTGCAAAGGGGTCGCTGTGGAACCGCCAACAGGGCCACGGTCAAGTCACTCATGCAAACACAAAGGATGGGTGCTCTTGTCAGCAGGTCTCCGGTGCACGTGAAGCCTAACAGATAGTCTCTGGGTGACTGGTCTCCATGGCCCCAGTATTGCCTTATCAGTCCCCTGGTGTTGAGGTCTCCCAGGCATAAGGCTTCACTCTGGTGATGTGATGCTCCTTTGTTGGGTCAGGTGATGCACATGGCAATGATGGTGTGTTTGCCATTAGACAACCTTGACAACAGTAATGTCTTGCTGTAGTGGGGGTGACTGGAGGGACTTTGCAGCCACGTAGCCATTGTGTAGCGGGTGCAGTTCTTCTCCTTTGGCATGGGCAGTTGGTAGTAGGGATGTCATCTGCTTCAAGAAACCAGTGACAGGTGGCTGGATGGTTGCACTATTTAGCCATGGGGGAGATATGCAGTTTGTGCATGCAGGCAGCTTATTTTTGATACTCGCGCTGGGCTGTCTCCAGTTACGTCACTGCACCCCGGTGGCTGGCTTCTGTTGATAGGTGCATTCTCGGGTCTCCGTTGATGTGGCATTGTGCCACACTCGCCGCTGCTTCTGACCAGGGGCACTACTCTCTTATCCTTTTCTCGTTTTCTCCCTGTTGTGGCATCCTGCCAGAGGTAATATGTTTACTTCACATGGACCTCTCGCTGGTTGCATCCTCTACGTAGGGCGGTGCCTCTTCTTCCGCCATGGGCCTCTCTCAGGCCCAGTCCTGTCGGTAGGACTTGACTTTCTACTTGTGGACCTCTTGCAGGTCTTGTCCCTTCCTCGGAGATCTTCTTGGTGCTCCGCTTGCTGGATCACCTCCTTCCACCTTCACTTAAGGGAGTAGTGTATGCACTTCGAGGTTGCACTGTCGCAGCACCTCGTCCTGCTTTGGTTTTTGCAGGCTTGGTCACTACATGTGACAGCTTCATTGACAGGCCAACTGTGGCCATTAGGTGTTGGGGTGGCTGGCTGCCATGGTCTCTTTTGTGTAACATGTCTTTTCACTTTTCACCCTCTGAGGGCTCTCTGGTCCGCTAAACAGTCTCTTCAGGGGTACAATCTGCTGGTGCCTTGCACGCTTGCTCTTCTTTCCTGCAGGGGTGGCTGTTCACCACCAGGGGCGTGTGGCGCTCCCTGCCTGATTGGGATGGTGGCAGACAGCCACTAGGGGGTGCATGCGCACAGCACACAGTGCTCGTCGTGGCTTGTGAGCTGTCTAGCAGAGCTTGTTGGCTTCGGCTTTGCTGCTTGGGGCTTGGTTGCCTTTCGTTCCATTACCTCGGGTGGATTTTTCAGTTTTACTACCTTGGCAGGACTCTTCTTGGTTTTTGATGTATTCTTGGCAGCTTTCTTGGCTGGGGCAGTTTTTGGGTTTCTTGGGGCTCTTTGTGGAGATTCACAGTCTCTCTTCTCCTGGCCTTGCCATTCAGACACAAGTGCAGGCTGTTCCGCAAGGTATGTCTTGCTCTTCAATCGCTGAGGGCAGAGGACAGCAGGTGTATCATGAAGCACATCACTTCTTCAGTGCTGCAGTAAAGGCAGGTGGCCATCTGGGACCTCATGGTCTTCTCCTGAGTAATCTCGGCTTTTCTCTGCATCCGCTACCTCCGCTGCAGCAAGGGAGACTGGGAGCTTCTCCATTCATGCAGGGGAAATGTGGCTGCCCTTCATGTTTATGCCTTGGACCTTCTTGTGCTGTCAGCCATTCTGGGTGGAGGCATGAGCCTGTAGCCTCAAGCCAGACTACTCTTCACTTAATTGAGCTGCTATTGGCAGTGTTCGACAGCGCAGCTGGGCTTCTCTCAATGTGTCCATATGTTTTACTATTTTGTTCAGGGGCATTACAGGCTATTTAATTGTGCCAGGTGGCAGAGCGTTTTTTGTTCCATGCATAAATGTTTTTATTACTTAATTGAAACCACCTGTTTGCGAGCCCAGTACTCAAATCACTGAGGTCTGGTTGCGGTGCAGCCACTGCTCCCCTCAGACCACCACAGCCTCTTTAGTCCTGTGGATCACTCTCCTACTTTTTTTGTTTCTGTGATTCTGATGCTGCTGGAGGGGTGGGGTCCTCAGAACAGGTGCAGCCACAGGCCCAGCCGCACTTTCTCCTCTCTTCCCGCTTGGGCAGCCCATGCACACAGTGGCGCGGTGTTCAGCATGGTAAGTGTATGGCAGGAGGGATGCACAGCACTCCTGGCACTCTATCGAAGTTGGTGCTGTCCTCATTGTCCTCATTGGTAATGTGGAGGCCATGGCACTCTTCTCAGTAAAGCAGGCCATTTATTTGCAGATGGTGCATTGTGTAGGGGTGGGCAAAAAATTCGGATCCACTAGCGGAGTTCACAGAGTTTTCCCCACTCCACACTCTGAGCGGAGTGTGGAGTTCCAAAAAACTCAGTGATGTGACGTGGAGCAGAGTTTTTCTCTCGCTCGCACTCTCTGTTAGGTTGGTGAGTGCGAGTAGGTTGGCGAGTGCGATTTGTGAACGCAAGCGGTTGTGGTAGGCTGCAACTGCTCGCGATGAGAAAGCTGCCGCTCAGGTTGAGGAAGCTGCTGCTCAAGTATAAAATCTTCTCGAGCGGCAACAAGAATTTAGGGCCAGATGTAGGAAAGCATTTGCATGTAATGTGCTGTTGGCCCTGGCACACAGCATGTGGGCAGTAGCTGACAACAAGAACCCACAGGCTGGGGGTCAGAATCCTCCCCCTTTGCAGGATGGCCCTCGCTCATACCTAGAAATGCCCGATTGTCAATGAATGGGGCTCCCCCCTTTGTAGACGCTTTCCAAGTCTCCAGACCCATTGTGCTGAAGACTGAAGCAGTACAGACAGCAGCCGCTAAGTGGTGCCTTATCTCCAGCCTTGAAGGGCTTGCGGCTTACTCAGTTGCAGGCTCACCAGGCAGTCCCACCTCTTTCCAGCTTGGTAAGTGTGTGCCACATCACTGGTACACATCGGGAGCAAGGGCTCCAGATATGGACAGGACCAGTGTGAAAAAAAAATCTGGGAGGCAGGTGTCTGCTTTGGCACATGGCAGCACCTTCTCTGCAGTAGATGACAGTGGCCCCGGTGGAGGCAAAGCCAAGGGGCAAGTGGTGGACGAGCACACTGCATGGGTGTGGTGACACCTTCTCATCACCAATGTAAGCATGTGGGGTCCTGGTCACAAGAGCTGCTCACGTCTGCTGAAATAACTGACACAGATTGTTGTAACTGAAGATAACTCTTTTGTAGGCAAGAAGTCAGGTAGCCAGTTACGTAGATAAAAGATGTAGATTTATTAAGTTGAAGTCTCTTAGGTTACAAGTAATTAAGGAGTTGAGTAAAAGCCCCACCAGGAGCAGCGTCCTACTGCTCAGCCCACCCTCACCAACTGACACTTTCTCCACTGAAGCACTCATCAACATTCCATTACATCACACACACTGGCGGAGCAGCAGGGAACTACGTAACCATGGAGAGGATGCATCACAACATCATGTTACAACACATCTCCACTCTTTAGAACACAAATAAAAATACAACAGGACAAAAGATGGAAGTCCTGTAAATATTTAAACACATAAATTATCGATCAAGAAAATACAATTATACTTTCAGTTTAACATGACAATTAAATGCATGACTGGACAAGGGACAAGCACCCTTTACTGCACCTACTGATCCTTAACCAATAAGAAAAGACTAATACTACATCAGGGTGAAAGACAGAAATCCCCTTTATGCTGAGGGTAAATAACCACTTCACTCTTTACTCCACACTCATTCCAAACCAATGGGTCCCTTACAACCCACACACGCTCCCACACATAGGGAATATTCCCATGAGTATCTTTCAACCCTCACACAATGCCACACAGAGGGCATCTCCACAACTGGTATCTTCCAACCTTCACACACACACAGGGAATCTTCTCATGGGTGTCCTTCAACCCACACACAATGCCACACACAGGGCATTTCCGCAACAGGTATCTTCAAACCTTCACACATTCCCACACAGAGGAAATCTTCACAATGGGTATCTTTCAACCCTCACATGTTCCCACCCACAGGGAATCTTCACATCAGGTATCTTGCAACCCTCACGCATCCCCTTACCTAGGGAATCTTCGCAATGGGTATCCTTTAACCCTCAAACATCCCCACATTCAGGGAGTTTGCATAATGGGTATCTTTTTAACCCTTACTTCCACAGTAGGCAAAGGGTATATTCAGACCTCCTCATCCTTGCAACAGGACACTACATAAACAAACCACTTATCCTCAAAACAAGGGAAACTCACAACCACTACCACTCACAAAAACTTGCAAACTAAGATGCACGAAACATGACTCTATAGCACCCCACATAACAATGCATACCACGCAGGACCATGGACACTATACGCACACACACCATCTCCCGCATACCTTGCAGGGCCAATGACGCCATATTAAATGCTACTCTCACAACACAGACTTTCCTCAAGTGGAACAAATGCACCATATTCTCTGTGGCAATCTCAACATGGCATTCACTAAAATATGGAACTCCACAAACAACAATAATTTCTGTTGCAATCTCAAAATAGCATCCAGAAAAATAACAGTACTTGGTAAATATTTAGTACAGCATTAAAATCCATCAAACATGTACAGTCACTTGACATTCTGTGAAATGGGACTCTAGACCTCCGCCCCGTTGAGCGACTTCTCACCCAAATATGTTACCAAAGAGTTATTTTTTTTCTTTCCAGTTGGTGTTTCTCACTGCTATACACTGATCAGTTCACTAACAAAATGGTCCCAGCGAACTTGCTGTTCACCATTTAGCTCATTTCAGCTGTGGCTTAGCGCCCCTCACGCGCCACATTCTCCTCCCCGACAACGGCGCCCGTCAGGAGTGTCAGGAGTTGCCCTGCTTCACGCTGACAGCCAGAGTCTCAAGCAGCCTCGCAGTAGTCCCAATCGGCCCACAACCCTCTCTAATTAGGCAGCAATACTCCAAAGTTGCACTGCCACGCGCTAATGCCAGTATGGGCTTCTCGCTCTCTACATGCACAGATCTGCCTCAACAATGAGATGAGGTCACGCTTTGCCATACTGCCGCTCAAGTAGTGATCTCACCTGGTTTGAGATCGTGCTGCCTCCTGCTGGTCCACTGGAGTCAGGTCAACGGTTGACAATGAATACCAATTAAAATGTATTGATCTGGCAGTAGTATCCACCTCACCGAGTGGTGCACGGGTCTCCTTTCTCAAAACTTCTCACACATCAAATGCAGGTTTTCTTGCCAGGACAGCGGGGTACACCGAAGGCCCCTCGTTCACACTGGATTTCGACCACACATCAAAAGGAACGCGTGGTTTCAAACACCACATGCCAACAATCCCTCCAGTTCCCAGGAAATGCACAGAAATCACCAATAAACCATCTCTAGGCTTACTGTCTTTAAGAAAATTGTAGGGTGTGTGGTGTAATAAACACTGGTTGGGCACGAACACTTATTTTTCCTCCGTTTGCTGATCACTATTTATTTTTCTTTCCTCAGTTGAAAATGGTTAATCTCCAATCTACTTTCTCTTCACGTTCCCCCTCACGCATAGGTTCTTTTTCTAGTCGTCACCAGTGTTGTTATTGAAATATCTCTCTTGTAGGCAGGAAGTCAGGTAGCCAGTTACATAGATTAAAGATGTAGATTTATTAAATTCAAGTCTCTAAGGTTACAAGCTACAAGTAATTATGTAGCTGAGTAAATACCGCACCAGGAGCAGCATTCTACAGCTCAGCTCACTCACACCACTCAAGTACTCACCAATACTCCATCAATCACACTCACTATCTGAGCAGCAGGGAACTTCCTAACCATGGGGAGGATGCATCACAACAACATTGGGTTACAACACAGACAAAGTAGATATCTTCTTTGAGTGACCCTGAGATGGTCCTCATCCCCATTTATTAATCCCCTTGAATCGAGCCCAGCCCTCGGGGTGCGTGTGACGCAATTGCATGTTGACATAGAGATTGGGTGGTACTCTACATCTGTGAGTTGAATACCCCCACAGAAAGTGGGTTTATAATTCACTGCACAACCTTCCCAGAACATCAACGGCAGCCTATGAAGCTTCTGTCTTTGTCAGGGAAGGTTAGAGTGGTTCTCGGATAGCGATTTGCTGAAAGTCCCATCCTCGCCTTTCATGGTGCCTCCACCTCAAGAGCGCTCTTCGTGGCCGGTACAGCATCCATTTTAGGACATCCTCATTCCTCACTCCTCATCCCTACTTCTCATCCCTGCTTCTCATCCATTTTAGGACATCCTCATTCCTCACTCCTCATCCCTACTTCTCATCCCTGCTTCTCATCCATCATCCCTACTTCTCATCCATCATCCCTACTTCTCATCCATCATATATTATCCCTACTTCTCATCCAGCATCCCTACTTCTCTTCCATCTTTCCCTACTTCTCATCCCTGCGTCTCATCCCTGCTTCTTATCCATCATCCCTACTTCTCATCCATCATCCCTGCTTCTCTTCCATCATCCCTATTTCTTTTCCATCATCCCTACTTCTCATCCATCATATATCATCCCTACTTCTCATCCATCATCCCTACTTCTCATCCATCATACATCATCCCTACTTCTCATCCATCACCCCTACTTCTAATCCATCATCCCTGCTTCTCTTCCATCATCCCTGCTTCTCATCCATCATCCCTACTCCTCATCCTTCATCCCTTCTTCTCATCCATCATACATCATCCCTACTTCTCACTTCTCATCCATCATCCCTACTTCTCATCCATCATACATCATCCCTACTTCTCATCCATCATCCCTACTTCTCATCCATCATCCCTGCTTCTCATCCATCATACATCATCCCTACTTCTCACTTCTCATCCATCATCCCTACTTCTCATCCATCATACATCATCCCTACTTCTCATCCATCATCCCTACTTCTCATCCATCATCCCTGCTTCTCATCCATCATACATCATCCCTACTTCTCATCAATCATCCCTGCTTCTCTTCCATCATCCCTACTCCTCATCCCTGCTTCTCATCCCTACTTCTCTTCCATCATCCCTGCTTCTCATCCCTACTTCTCATCCCTCATCCCTGCTTCTCATCCCTACTTCTCATCCATCGTTCCTACTTCTCATGCCTCAGCCATCATCCCTACTCCTCATCCATCATCCCTACTCCTCATTCCTCATCCCTCAGTCATACCAACACATTTTCAGTTTTGTGAAACACACCTTCACACAGATTGGTTAGGAACATCCAATCAGAGTTATGAGAGAGAGTTACATTCTTACAGCTCTGCTGGTTTGTGAAATACAAGGAGCCCACAGCTAGGGCCATAAATCTGCTCTTGGAGAAAGGGTTACACAGTTCATCTATGGTTCATCCAAAATCTTTCTGGTTTCAGATAAGAAAAAAACCCAGCTCTGAGAGATAAAAGCAGCCTCAGATGTAAACATGTTATTTGTTACAAATAAAAAGCAGGCTCAGATTTAAATGTTTTATTTGTTACAAATAAAAATGAAACCAGAAAAGGTTTGGGTGAATTGGATTGCACTGTCACCAGAGTTGATTTTAAACATGTTCTTTCTACATATGAAACTGAAACCAGAAAGGTTTTCAGTTGAACTGCAGATGACCTCTATAACCCTTTCTCCAAGAGCTGATTTATGGCCCAGGCTGTGGGTTCCTTGTATTTCCCAAACCAGCACAGCTTTCTGCAGAGGCCTGTGCAAACAGAAAAACACTTAGTTAAATAAAATGAAATATTGTGCAGCCTTGAATTCACTGTAAACAAGCACACAGTTGCATTTCCTCTCCTCTTTCTTCACCCACCATGTGCAATGAGGAGGCTGTTTTTCATTGAAATGGAATGCATCTCTCTCTCTTAACTCTGATTGGCTGTTCCCCACTAATCTGTGTGAAGTTGTGTTTCACAAAACTGAAAATGTGTTGGTACGACTGAGGGATGAGGAATGAGGAGTAGGGATGATGGGTGAGGAGTAGGGATGATGGCTGAGGCATGAGAAGTAGGAATGATGGATGAGAAGTATGGATGAGAAGCAGGGATGAGGAGTAGGGGTGATGGAAGAGAAGCAGGGATGATGGATGAGAAGTAGGGATGATGTATGATGGATGAGAAGCAGGGATGATGGATGAGAAGTAGGGATGATGGATGAGAAGTAGGGATGATGGGTGAGAAGTAGGGATGATGTATGATGGATGAGAAGCAGGGATGAGGGATGAGGAGTAGGGATGATGGATGAGAAGCAGGGATAATGGATGAGAAGTAGGGATGATGGAAGAGAAGCAGGGATGATGGATGAGAAGTAGGGGTGAGGGATGAGAAGTAGGGATGATGTATGATGGATGAGAAGTAGGGATGATGTATGATGGATGAGAAGTAGGGATGATGGATGAGAAGTAGGGATGATATATGATGGATGAGAAGTAGAAATGATGGATGAGAAGTAGGGATGATGGAAGAGAAGCAGGGATGATGGATGAGAAGTAGGGATGATGGATAAGAAGCAGGGATGAGACGCAGGGATGAGAAGTAGGGACGATGGAAGAGAAGTAGGGATGATGGATGAGAAGTAGGGATGATGGATGAGAAGCAGGGATGAGAAGTAGGGATGAGGAGTGAGGAATGAGGATGTCCTAAAATGGATGCTGTAGGCCGGAGAGGTAGTGAGTTGAAGGCTTTGCCTCCCTCGACTGACCACATCTTCTCCAATTTCCTTTTTTTCACACAGTGACTTAAAAAGGACAGTCTACATCCTCCCATGCTAGATAAGATGGCAGGTTTGTCCAGTAAGGGCCAACGTAGGCCCTCCCTCTGTTTATTGCCCTGTAGCATCGGGGGAAGGAAAGAGGCCCTTAGGGGGGCTTACAAAGAGTCCTGAGACAGGGCTAGGCTTCTAGGTTAGCAGTCTGCGATGGACAACGTGGGAGCAGTTGTCAGCTGTGCTTATTGAGTGGGTGGATGGGGGTGAACGTAGGTAAAAGGGGCTGGGTTGCCAAGTCCATGCCCAAGGCCTGATTCCAGGATGGACGCCTAGATTTTAATTATTGCCATGCCCGAGTAAGTTCGGCTAGACTGACAAGTAATGCAAATTGTTAACTTGCCACATTCCTGCGGTTAAACATTTTGTCATGCTAATCTGAGCTTCTCTAAGCACAGTTGCAGTGTGCATGATGTAATAAAATTAAGTTACCACCATTGTACTGAAGACTCACATGGGAGCATAGTTACAAGAAACTAGCGCATCAGTGCTGATGCACCAGTTTTCTTGCATTGCCCCACCTAACGACACCATGGGTGCGCCATATCTACAATACGTCTCACGTTCGGCCAATAGCATCAAAATTATTGACGACATTGTGGTGCTTTGCTGCACTAGCATCACAAATTTTGACGCTAGTGCAGCAAAGTGCAAGGAGGCCCATTGTTTAAAAAGGGTGCGTCACTTTGACGCCTCCTTTGAGCAGGCATTAAAAATGATGCCAAAAAATGGTGCTGTGAAATCTTGCAGATTTTACTGCGTCGTTTTTGCTGGCCTCCTAATGCCGGAACGCCCCCCCTTAAATACATTATGCGTGACGCAGGCATAATGTGACTCAAGGGGGTCGCAAAGTGGCACAATGCATGTATTGCGCCACTTTGTAAATAGGGTGCAGGGAAAATTGCCTCCTTGAGCCACATTAGCATAAAAACAAATGGCGCTAGTGTGGCGCAAGGAGGCGCTAGGTCCTTGTAAATCTGGCCCCCTGGTACCTTGCTGCTCCTGCCCAGCTGGGTATCTAGGGTCGTTGTCATGAGAACTCGTCACACCTTTAAGCATCACTGTCTTGTCATGCAACAGGAGAGACCCCAGGCAAGCTGTCTCTCTGGTCGCTATGGTGATGGCTAACTAGATAAGCAGGCAAGGACAAGTGTGCCTGTCATTCTTTGCCTGTGATTCTATTGTACTGTGTGTCCCGCCAGCCCCTCATTATTGTCACTCTGACCAATAATGTTGACTCTGAGAGTGACCCTTCTGGGCGCTTCCCCTCACGTGATCAACTAGTGCATTAGCATGTTACTTGGGCCCATGGTTTGAATGAGAGGGCAGGCACTGGATCCTGTGGTATTTTCTATTCTGGAGAAGCTTAAAAATTGGACTGGGCTCCGCGTTTCAGGTCACTGCAGAAAAAAAGGCGTGCTAACAGCTCTGCCAAGTGTCCGTTGTTGTTAAAGAACTGAAATATGCAGGTCGCACCAAGTTCACACTGGCGCTATTAATTCAGTGTGTGAAATTGTTGAATTGCCTTTGCCTGCCTGAAAGCACAAAATATTAGACGGTTTAAGCACCTTTCAAATGTATTTGTCGATGCTCCATTGCTCCTCTTAGGATGTCTGTATGGACACATTTCAGTGTTTGCAAATTAGTTTTAGAGCATCGTGTTTATTGTCAATAAGAGCATCACATGTTTTTTTGAGTTTGGAAGTGTGACACATAAAAGTATTATTGCCTTAGAATCCAATATTTGCAAGGTTAGACAGTGCACAAAACGTTTAGACAGTGCACAAAACACCATTAATGGGAAAAGCGAAACTAAATGCCTCAGAATACAAAAGGATCTTGGCACGAAATTCAGGACTGGCTGGTGTTGTACATGACATGAGTTGAGTGCACCTGATCAAGCAAAGCAGACTGATGTTACAATAATTTAGCTACTGACAGGACATGTATAAAGCAGGTTTCAGGGCACACAGCATTGTTACGAAATGTACACTGCAGTGGAGAGTTGTCCATAACCTGGAGGTCTCATGATCGAACCCAGTCCAACCCAAGTAAGTCCTCGTCTACCAATTACCCCTTGGAGGCGATCTCATTATTATTGCTATATTTTTATTTCGGTGCTTTTTAATAGTGCTTTTTAAAGCAGACCCGGCTAGTAACTGGTTATAAGTGATATGACTTAAGTGTCAATTTAAATGGGGAATCTGAGGGTCTCCCCAAATTCTTTTAGCATTTTTCTCGCAAATTTAGTGTATGAAAGTATAGTCGGGCAGAAGTATTGATCAGAACTAATATGACTTAAACACTGCTTTAGATAGGGTTGTGGGGTCGTCTGACCCAGAAGACACATTTTGTTAATGTCATGAGGCATAGCGCATTTCAAAGCACATTGGGCAACTTCCAGTGGTCAAAACTGGTTATATCTAATGGACCACTTCAAGGGTTGCTTATAGGGTTTGTTAACAAAATCTGTTTTAAAACAAGATGTGAGAAATGAAATTGCTAGTTGAGGGGGTGAAACCCTACTCAAGCAACAGCCACAATCCTTGTCCCAAAACTACAAAAAGTCACCAAATTAAAGTTTTCTTTACCCTGTGGGTAGCTTTGTACAAAACAGTCAGGCATAGCTTAGAGACAGTGTGTAAAGTATTTATGCAGCACTTAAACAGTAACAAAGTAAAAACACAGCATAAGAAAAATAACATACCAATTTAGATGAATCGAGTACATTTCAATCAATTAATAGACACCAAAACAACACAAATCCAATTAGCAGAACCAGAGTTATGATTTTTTAAAGATTAAAGTGCAAAATGGCACCTAAAAAAACGAAGCAACAACCGCAGACATTTAGTTGCTCAATACCTGGGCAAAGTCAAAAGTTATGGCTGACTGCGATGGAGCGCGGTTTGATTCCACAAAGTGGATTGGGCCCGGTCTCTGCCTAGCTTTGTACTTAAAACATTTTTTTTAAGAAGAATGTCTGAGAAGGTAAAGTTCAGCGGGCAAGACAGCTGGCGGTGTCCGAGGAGGAGGCGTCTTCATTAGGGAGCTGATGGACAAAGTTGCAGTGAAGATTTCTATGTTTGGATTTAGGGCCTGATTATGACCTTGGCGGATGAGATACTTGATCACAAATGTGACGGATATCCTGTCCGCCGTATTACAAGTTCCATCATATTCTATGGAACGTGTAAAACGGCCAGCGGGATGTCCGTCACGCTTGTGACGGAGTATTCCATCCACCAAGGTTGTAATCAAGCCCTTATTCTCTTTTATGGAAGTCACAAATATCCAGCATGATGAAGCTGCGGGCTGTAGCCAACTAGGGCTCCACGAGGCCAGATACCTCTTCTGCCTAGGAGCCTTTGAATAGGATTTGCTGCTGCAGAGAAGAACCTAGCAGGAGCTGCGTGAAGTCAGGCAGATCGGCAATGTACCCTGGGTGGATAAACAAGAAGATTATCCACCCAAGGTACAGAGAGGTTCACTCTGGCGAGGGTCACATAGAGCTTCAGTGGTATAATCAGCACATAGTCATGGTGTCTATTTACTGTGCTGTCTCATTAGATTCTGGTAAGAATTGTAACACAAAGGACTGATGTTTCCTGACTGCACCCTGTGGCAGTACCTATTGCGCGGCTCATTCTTCTCCTATGAGCTGTGACCACTCAGAGGTACTCCGTAGAGCTAGTCTCCTCTCTGTTCTTAAAGCACTTTTTGGCACAAATGTTTTAAGTCCCACGTTTTTGATTTAGTCTATCTGCAGTGGTAGGCTTGAGATATGTTTAAAAAGGCTACTTAAGTGGGTGGAACAATAAGTGCTCCAGGCCAATTATTAGCATTTAATTTTCAGGCCCTGGGCATATGTGGTAACATTTTACTAGGGACTTATAAGTAAATTAAATGTGCCAATTCAGTGTAAGCCACTTTTACCATGTTTAGAAGAGAGACCACAATCACCTTCGCAGCGCTGGGCTGTGGTAAAGCGCACAGAGCACTACGGCTAACAGAAAATAATTCTGCAAAACAAGAAGAGTGAAGGCAAATAGTATGGGGGGCGCCCTATAGAGAGGGAACAACAACAACAAGGTATTTTAGAAGAAGGTCAAATCGTCTATTTAAAACACATTTGCTGGCTCCTGGGTATGATGGAGTGAATAGAAATATCAGTTCATCTCACTAGCACTCAGCTCCGATACCGCCCCATGGAGCCGGCTACAGTCTAGAAAGGGCTGGAGACGTTAAATATGAGGAGGTGTAGAAAGGCTGTGTTCAGCCTAATGCTTCCCCCCTGGTTGTTTCACCTTAGACCACTGCAGAATTGTGTAATTTTCAGAATAACTGTAGGTGAAAAGGCAAATGGGCACACTTTTGGTCCTGCCTTTTGAATAAACATTGGCTGAGTACATACATTGATAAGAAAATGCCACCACTCCTCCCCATCATTCTTATGCATTAGAAAGCAAAGTATTTTGTGACATGTTAAACTAGTGTTGGCAGATTAAGTCCTTGGTGTCCCTAGAAGGTGTTTTGCAGGCTGTGCTCCAGGCTCCCAGGTGGCCAGGGCACTATAGAGGAAGTCCTGTGGGAAGTCTCCTGACTGCGCCCTGTGGCAGTACCTACCGCGAGGCTCATTCTTCTCATCTGAGCTGTGACCATGCAGAGGTACGCCGTAGGACTGGAGCAGCGCCAAGAACACGGGCTTCTTTATGCTAAAGTAAACAAGCTTCAAAGTCAAAGGAACACGAGAACAACCTTGAAAGGATAGAATGGAAACGCACCAAGATGCAGCTCTTGCACAGATACATTATAATGCACCAAGGTACAGTCCTCCCAGGTATACATTAAAACCAACAGAGGTACAGCTTTTACAGGGATTTATAATAATGCACCAAGATATAACCCTTACAGGGATACATTATAACCCATAGAGATACAGCCCTCACAGGATACATTGTAATGCACCGAGGTACAGCCCTCACAGGGATACATTATAACCAACAGAGGTACAGCTTTTACAGGGATTTATAATAATGCACCGAGATACAACCCTTACAGGGATACATTATAACCCACAGAGATACAACCCTTACAGGGATACATTATAACCCATAGAGATACAGCCTTCACAGGTATACATTATAACCAACAGAGGTACAGCTTTTACAGGGATTTATAATAATGCACCAAGATATAACCCTTACAGGGATACACTATAACCCATAAAGATACAGCCCTCACAGGGATACATTGTAACGCACTGAGGTACAGCCCTCCCAGGGATACATTATAACCCATAGAGATACAGCCCTTACAGGGATACATTATAAAGCACCGAGGTACAGCCTTTACTGGAAAACATTATAATGCCCCAGGATATAACCCTTACAGGGATACATTATAACCCATAGAGATACAGCCTTTAAAGGAATACATCATAACGCACTGAGCTACAGCCCTTACAGGAATACATTAAAGTGCACAATGGTACAGCCGTTGCAGGGATACAATCTAATCCACCAAGATATAGCCATAACAGAGATACATTATAACAACCAAGATACAGCCCCAACAGGGATACATTATAATGCACCAAAGTGCAGCTCTTACAGAGATACATAACGCTCCATGGTACATCCCTTACAGAGATACATAATGATGCACCAAGGTACAGCCCTTCCAGGGATACAATATAACTTACCAAGGTACAGCTCTTACAGGGATACGTTATAGCATGCAAAGGTACAGCCTTTACAGAATTGCATTATAACACACCAAGGTACATCCCTTAGAGATACATAATAATGCACCAAGGTACAGCCCTGGCGAGGATACATTATAACGCACCAAGGTACAGCTCTTACAGGGATACATTATAACACACCGAGGTACAGCCCTTTCAGGAATACATTACAATACAACAAGGTACAGCCTTTACTGGAATACATTATAATGCACCAAGGTACAGCCCTTACAGCCATAGATTATATAGCATCAAGGTACATCCCTTTTAGGGATACACTATAGTGCACCAAGGTACAGCCCTGATAGGGATATATTGCAATGCAGTAAGGTACAGTCCTTACAGGGTTACATCAAATGCACCAGGATACAGATGTTACTGAGATACATTACAATGCACCAAGGTACATCCCTTACAAGGATACATAGCAAGACACCAAGACATCACAATTAAAAAGATACATTGCAACGCACAGAGGTACAGCCACTACAGGTATAAACTAAAAGCACGAAGCCACAGCTCTAACAGGGATCAATTAAATGAACATGCTATAGACCTTACAGGGATGCATTATAACGCACCAAGATACTGCTTTTAAAGAGATAAACTACATGCACCAAGCTACAGCCCATACAGGGATAAATTAAAGTACCAAATTACAGTCCATACAGGGATAAATTAAATTACCAAACTACACCTCTTACAGGGATGCATTATAACGCATCAAGATACTGCTTTTAAAGAGATAAACTAAATGCACCAAGCTACAGACCATAGAGAGATACATTAAAGTACCAAACTACAGCCCTTACAGAGATACATTATAACACACAAAGATACAAGCCTTTCAGGGATGCATTATAACGAACTAAGGTACAGCCCTTACAGGAATGCACTATAACGCACCAAGCTATAGCCCATTCAGGTATATAGTGCAACGTACCAACCCTTACAGGGATGCAAAGCAATGCATCGAGTTACAGCCCCTACAAGGATACATTGCAACATCACAAAGGAACAGCCCTAACAGGGATACGCTGCAACCAATGCTTAATTTGATCCAGTAGTTGCAGGTGGGGCCACTGGCTATCATTTTGGAGATCAGGACTCAGTTTTGCTCAAGAGAATATGATCCAGAACAAGAGAGAGAAAACCCCAAAATTAGGTAAGGAGGAGAAAGAGAAATATCGAAAAACAGTCACAAAGGAAGAAAGCAGGAACCTGCAAGAGTGAGATAAAGGGGCAGGGACTGTCTGGTGGTGGATTAAAGAGGCATGAGGCATGAGGTGGGATCAAGGCTATGAAGCCTTGGTATTTGGCACTCCAATCTTTGATAGCACCGTCCACAGGCTTCTGAACAAATCTTTTGGGCCCTGCACTTATTCTTTTACAAATTAAGCGCTGGGTTTCAGTGTTCAGCCAAGAGAACATGTCTGACCTCAGAAATGCCGAGGAACAGAAGCCTTGGATGAGAGTCATTTGGCAGCAGCATAGCATCTCAGTGCAGTAGGCTGCTGGAGCCTGTAGCTCACCCTGTTGTGGATGAGAGCCTGATCTGGCAGGTGTGGGGTTGTTGAACCCTGAATGCAGATGACACCCACAAATTTCAGGGGACTTCCCAGTTCTTTAGTGGTGGATGAAGTAACAGGACCTCCGGTCTGCAGCATCTTAGCTTCACTACTCCTTCCTTCTCAAGTTTCGCTCGTCCTGAATCAAAAGGAGATCTTTTCAGAAGTGCAGTTTTATGCCTTTTACTGCTGAAGATGCTGCTCCTCGCTTCGCGCTGTCAGATGCTGATGAGGCACTGGCGTGATGTGTCGAGGTATCTTCTCTTTTCTTGTGGTTGCTTTGTAGTTTCCTTCCTGGTAGTTTTTTTTCATGTCGATCCAACAGTTCACGATACAGCTCTCGCTGCCAATGTTAAGGTGAAGAGGACCACGTTACTGCAGTCAACATACGTAGACCTAACAAATGCCAACTTAGTAACAGCTGTTATCAGATACCCCACCAGGAGAAGTGTTTACACCAGCCCCGGCCATCAACGTACTACCTCTCTAACTTACCCTGGTGGAAACCCTAGCATCCATTCATACACATTCTCATATTGTTCAATACCAAGAGAATGAAATCCCTAGAGCGATTTAGACACAGGACTAGGGGAGGCGGGACACATCGGATGAAGTTCAAGACAAGTTTCCTTTTGGACAATGGTTGAAAATGGCATTGGCTATTCCACATCAAGAAACAAGACACAGATATATAAAGAACAGACATCAGGGTTTTGCCTCTTGCTTTGGAGAGCAGATCTTTGACTACCTAGAAATGGTCTTCTGTCTAAAATAGGTGACTCTTTAACCTACAGAGAAGAGAGTTAGGGCTACATATAACATACCAAAACCTGGCAAACTGGAGTAGAAGTTTGAAAAGAAAACTCTGACAATGGCAAGCAGCATTCCCACAACTCTGTTGGGAATAGATATATTCTAGGCAATTTTGGAAGGTTGAGTGAAACGTGCTTTAGTCGGTGATGCTTGGAAAAGGTCTCTCTCCCAGACAGACAGCCCTGGCAGAATGTAAATATATTCTATTGATAGTGTTGAAATAAACTTCAATTTCAGCTTCAGGTGAGTGTGAAAATATAATTAATGAAGCAGCGAATGGCAGAAAAATAGAGCAAGAGATCCCTAAGAAGTCAAGCCCCTCGAGGTAGCACACAAATTTGTATACGAATGTAAAAATTTCCAGAACCAGTCACATGTTCATCAGTTTCACTGTTCTAAAGAGCAGGGATGAACTCACGGAAGTGAGAGAAACTGGGAGCGAATGGACTTCAAAAGTATCAACATATGTAGAGTCTCTACAAGTACACCAATTTAAAAAAAATAACTTTTGTTTGCCAAGAGTGGCCATTTTCAGCATTTTTAAGAAACCATGGCTGTAACTGGTTACATTAGTTAAGTGTTAGTTTGAGCAATTTACATGTACTTACTTCTTTATTATAATCTTCAAGTTCATTAGCAGGAGAATTGGAAATGTTCCCTAGCCTGCTGTAAAACTCTTTTTTGAGAGCTTGTAAACTCAGAAGAAAATATAAAGGAGGGGAAATGCAACAAGAATTACCAGTACAACCTCATTCCATTATAGCCCAAAATACTTTGCGATCCAGAGGTCCCACTATTTTAAGCTATCATTGATAGTATGAACATTTTTATCTTTATTTCAGTTATTAGTAATCTGTTGATTCATTTCAAAAGAGTTTCCTGGGCATAGATAGATCCAAAATTCAGCCCCTGCAGTAGCACAGGCACTGACGTTTACAATCAATATGAAATCCAGAGCCATTCTGTTTTGCAAAATGGCGGTCATTTCAGCAACTAGTCAAGTATTTATACCCTCAAGAGCATTAGCCATGGAAATGGCCTCTTCCCCCTGCACCCTAGCCATTTGTCTCATTTCTTTTGTTGAAAGGCTTTGGGCCAGATGTATGAATCTGGCCCAGTGCGATTCGGTAATTGCGATTTTTAAGAAATCGCAATTACCGAATCGCAAAGGGCCATGTATCACATTTGCGATTCGTTAATTGCGATTTCTTAAAAATCGCAAATGCAAATACCGAATCGCAAATTGCGATACAGGCCCCATTAGCTGCGAATTTTTTGCATTTTCGCAAATTGCGATTTCTGAAACAGAAATCGCAATTTGGGAAAAGCAAAGGGCCAGGGTGCTGGGGGCCTAAGGCCCCCTCTCCTGCACCCCATCTTTTTTTTCCACATGTAAAGTACACACATGCCAAAAGGGCATGTGTGCTTTACATATCAAATTTAAAAATGCAGTTTTACTGCATTTTTAAATTTTGCACCAGGTTACCACCTGGTTGCAGGTCATGGTATTTTGCACTTGCAAAATACCATTCTGCGAAAAATCGCAATTTGTGATTTTTTGCAGAATTGCAGTGCGACCTGGATTTTGCGAATCGCAAATTGCGATTCGCAAAATCCAGGTCGCAACGCAGAAAATCGCAATTTTTGCAATTTTCTGTTTTTGGTCTGCGAATGCATTTGATGCATTGCAGACCCTGATTTTGCACTCACAAACGGCTGATTTCGCTGTTTGCGAGTGCAAAATCAGATGATACATCTGGCCCCTAATGCATAGTTTGGAAAGATAATGGCCAAGAATCTTGTGGTTTCCGAAAATCCTCTCTTGCTCTTGTCGCGTAGGCTCTCATTATCCTAATGAGACTACTGGATTTTTAGGCGGCAAGTTCGTTCACAGTGTGGGGGATTAAATCTGACCCACGGTGAAGGACCCTTGTCACCCCAAGTCCGGGTTATGCTCCGGCTAACTAGCAGTGCCTTATCTCTCCCGAAGGGAAGAGACAATTGGGCAGCCGAGCGCATGACATCTTAGTACTTCCCAGGGAAGTCGTGGTCACTCAGGTCACAACCGGTGCTCTCATACACAGTACGGTCTCATATAAAAATGACATAGGCAGTTTAAGTTTTAAAGATTGGTTTAATAAAACGACAGCATTTTATATATTAAGGCTTGAGCTGCAATAACCAGAACGAAACAACACAGTAGGATTAAAATAGTAACGATGAGAGTGAAGCACAAGAATAAGGCTATCATAGTGCAACTATATTAAGTTCTCTCTAAGTTATATTATGAGCACAGCATGTGAAGCTCTAAGCCTGCCTTTCAGGTTCCCCCGGGAGGACATCAACCCTCATACCTGAGCAAAGGCCTGTAAGCTGCATTAGCATCTGCAACGGGGCAGTCAGCATCTAGTTGTAGGTTCCTGGTCGGAATCTCCCTCTGACCTGTACTAGGACTAGAAAGTGATTTTACTAACACGCAGATGTTCTAAGAAAATGTCCCTACGTAAGGATGCGTATCGTCTACGAACACTAGAGACTAAACTTCTACCATATGTACCAGCAATGTGTCCAGACTGTAGCCTTGACTGAAGCACAGGGTGAGCAAGAAAGCATTGTTTGAGAACACAGTGCTGAACTAAGCTAAACAGTGTGATAGAAAGAAATAAAACGAGACCGTAAAACTGGTTATTGTAAAATAACAGTGCGAGGCTGAATAAAATGTATCTAGGGCAAAGTGCACACAGGCCTAATATGTTAACCTAACGTGCATAAAGCTATATCAAAAATGGATACACTACACTCTTCTTCCACAAGGTAGGATTAAAAGTAGTGAAGTGTCTTATGTCTGGCACAATATAGCCAGGAAAACATGGGCCAGAGCAGACTTTGGGAAGTCACATAAAAGCTCTATTGCAGCCGATATATTAAGTTCTAGCAGGAACATTTGTACTCCTTCAGGTGAACAGCAATCATGAAGGGAAGATAGCTCTTGGCAAGTCAACATGAGAGAACAAAGGAAATAAAAACCGGGTTCTTACAGTTATGTTACTATGGCTGTCGCCCACCAAAGATCTCCTGGATCCTTTTTCACAAGTTGGTCCTCCAGCATTGTCAGCCAGATGACTAAGAGGAGGGTGTACATCCTGTTGAAGGTGGAGGTGCATTCAGATTGTCCAAGGTAACAGGAGTGGTTCAATTGTTGCATTCAGGAATGAAGAGCGAGCGCAGGCCATGATGGTGCATTGCTTGCCAAAATCAATTGCAATCGTAATAATAGGCACACATCCAGTTGAGTCAGTAATGGGAACATGATCATCAAGAGAGAAGGTTTAAATCCTGCTTATACTGGTTCACCAGTTGCAGAAAAGCATTCTGCTTGTAAACTGATCATCCTACTCTGGGCACGGCAGTGGGTACTGTTCCATTGACTCTTCCAACTAACCGCACATCCCATCTTGCTGACAAAGATACATAATGAATCATCCAAACAAGCTTCCTACAAAAAAGGGACATCCGGACCCATTGAGGGATGAGATCCATGGCATGCTTCCTGCTGTTGGGGTCACAGGCCATCACCATGCGCACACCGAGGGGGATAGAATTCTCAGTGCTTCTCTGTTGTATGCCTAATGTGATGAATGCTCTTCAACAAGCTTTTCCTTCTTCCTCCAGCTCTATAGTCAGTTTACAATGCGATTCGTGGAACCTGGATGGCAGTCCTCTGCACTTTACAGCAGTGTTGGTGATGAGCAGAACTAGTTGGGGGCCTTGCGACTTGGGCTAGAGCAATTACTTTCTTAGGTGCATTTTCATCAAATTTTAGTCACCAGGTTGCAGGTCATGGCAAGCCTCAAATGGGTCGGTAGAAAGTGTTTTTTCACCCTGAGATCCAAAGCTATGAAGAGAGCACATTAGTTGTTTGCACTACATTCAGTTCACCTCATCTGAGAGGCGCAGATCTAGCAACTGGAGGAGTAGACCAAAGAATCTTGGACCTGAACATCAGTATCTTAGGTGGTCTTATCTTGCTTGGATAGGAAGGACTCTGATGCTCATACAGGCTAAAGGTGGGGAGTCAGGCCAGTTGATTTACGTCTCTGTACATATTTTCAATATACTGCTTTTTTAATCTCTCTCCTTTGCCTGAGAATTCAGGGTAATAGTCATAATGAAAATGCTGACAGATACTTAAGTCTTTATGTAGTTCTTTGTACAATTGATGACAGGAAGTGAGTCCTTCTATCCCTGGCATCACTCTAGACCTTGAACAGTAATCCGAACTTTGGGATAACATCTGAAATCAATCTTTTACTGAAGGTGATCTCTTCAGCTTTTGCACATGGGTAGCTTTCACGAACCTGGAGGACATACCAATATGAACTGGTGGTAGCAACAATGAGGCATCTGAATAAAGTCAATATGCGAACACTATGTACACATGTTGAAGTCTTGTCTACGTTAGTGATGCTCCTTCGAATGCGAATGCAAATAAAAATTGGCTTTCTATAGAGAGATAAAAGCAGACCACTGACAATTATGAAATAGTTGCAATACATGAAAGAATTATAGCATGGTGTGGACAAATGTGAAAGCTGGGTAATACAACAAAATTATTAGCTCCTAAATTATGTACAGACTGGTAGTTTCTTTTACATGCTGTTTCATTAGCAAAACTAGTGTGTTACAAGCACAGGTAGTGTGGACTAACACACCCTGTTCTAATAATGCATCAATGGTGGGACATATTCCTTCCACAGCTGCAGTTTGAAGAAGACATTGTGGGAAGTGAGTGGAAGTTTCTTCAGGAGATTCAAGTGAAAGTTACCAGGATCCTGTCATAATGCATCCTACATCACTTAAATGCTGTGAATCATATGGAAGAGAGAACCCGTTTCAGAATGGTGAACACATCTTGAAAGAAGTGAGCATCTTCCTCTACTTGTAGATAGAAAAGGAATATCCAGTTAATACAGCCAACTTAGCATTTTTGCTGTCAATAGGAATATCTTAATTCTATGTTCCAGTTTTTCTTGGGAGTTTTAAGACTCTTTACCTGAGATTCCTGCCAGCGTATAATTTCTGCCTCGTGGCAATTTAGGAATTACTTTGCGCTCCTCCCAATTCCTTAAATACCTGCATGTGCTTTTTCCATACTGGATACTCTTAAGGTTGGGGTGAGCCCCTTTTGTGGATCCTTGTCTTAGCCTCAATCATATGAAAGAAAAGGTTTAGTTTATCTCATCTGCCACATCTTATGCAGCTCGTGCCCCTGGAGGGAGGACAGAGACTGCAGCGTCAAGGCACAAGTAATAGGTCTTCTGCCAGGTCGTGCCTGGAGGACGGATGGACGGAAGCACGCATTAGGAGCATTATGTTCAACTGGCATTCTTGAATTTGGAAAATCCCCATTCACAACCCTTTAGGGTTTGCAGAGCTTCCAGGGATGCTGACCTCACATATATGACGTCCCACCCGAGCCATCTGCTCTTTGCTTAGTTTGCACTCACACCATATCTCTGGATACCCTGCTCTACAGTCCTTCACACTAGACCACTTCATTCCCTTATTTCTTGCCAGACATCTTTAACCCAATAATTATTGTAATGTAATTATCCTATTCTAATGAAATAAATACAAAACATATACTCAATCAAAGATCAGATTACAACAAACTATCTGCTCTGCATAACAAGCTGAGTGCTGGGACATCCTCCACCCAAGTACCTCTCAGGGGAGATGACTTCATCTTGCCTTCTGCGTACCATGGATAATACAGTAGTGATCTGGTCCAACCCCAGCTCCCACTAGCAGTCAAGTTGTTGTGTTTTCTGACTAATGCAATGAGAGTGTTGTAGAAAGCTTCACCTTCAACGCTAGGTTTAGTCTAAAAGCATATTCATTCAAAGATGTGAGTGACAGAAAAATGGAGAAGGTGGTCCCCACCAAGAGCTGAGTCGAGCTCACGGAGGAAGACCGCACACACATTTATACCAAACTTCAAATATCTCCAGGATCGGTCACTTGTTCATAATTATCACTATCCTAAGGTACATGTGTGGAGATCATCTCATCGGAGCGTAAGTAACTGAGAGTATACGGCCTTCAAAAGTATCAACATAGGCACGTTGTTTCCACCTGTACAGGTGCTTTTGAAAATCATGCTTTTCAAGGCCAAGTGTGCTCCCCGCCTAGGCTATACGTCAGGAACTTCAGGTAACCAGGGTTAAGCATTGTAAAGAAATTATTGCTACAGGTGACGTTAGGTAAGCTTTAGGCTGACAATGGTCTCTCTAAACATGTTAGAACAACTCATGGAGCAGAGCTTCTTCCATCTTTTAGCAAAACCAACTGGGACATAATGTGCTTCCCTTATGTTGTCAGACCTGGCAGAAAGGTAAACAACTAGGAAACTGCAGAATCTTTCCCGTGGCCTTGCATAGTTGAGGTGACCACTGTTAGGATGGGTTTTAAATTACTTCAGCGCCCAGATGTCTTTTTTAAACAACAGTGCTATTGTCTTTAAGCTCAAACTTAACCACTACCTGCTTTCACGGTTTGTTTCCCAAAGTTCACAGATAAGTCCTAATAAGCCCTGTATTGCCTCTTCCTCGCAGGTGTGGCTCCCCCTTCAGCTTATGGCCCAGTGGTTCTCTGTGGAAGAAAGCAGAAAATTATATAACCAGGTAAGTGGTATGATAATGGAAAAAAGAAGAAAGTTAATAACAGAGATCTTCTTTATTCCAATCCTATACTTAAGGCTGTTTGTCTTTTCTATTTCCCTTTCTTTCTGGAGTTTTGTGTTTTCCCTACTTGTCTATGTTCTTGTATCGGTCATAAGAATCATTGTCAAAATTTATTATACTATAATAGATAAGAGGCTCTTCACCACATCCCCTATTCGGCGTTGACCATTTATAAAGACCTATGCCCTTATTAATGGGATAGCTTCTGCTGCTGTAATTTCCTGCCTCTCTTTGTTGTCCCCACCAAGTGCCCTCCATGATTAAGGACTGCTTTCCGACCATCAGACCCACCTAATAAGGCCACAGCCCTCCTTGATTGTGTCAGGTTCGTGGGCTTCGGCGGTCCGAAGAGGTGGCGCGCCACCACTCTTCCATCCTGTCTTCGGTGGCTTCCAGGCTTTCCTTGCATGGAACATTGTTACCCTGTGTGCCGCTTGGATGGCTCGTTTGTGCGTCATTTTTCTCGCTTGCAGTGTCTGACGCCTCTGTCTCTCTCATTGTCAGCATGTCCCTCTTCCCTCACTCCTTTTCTGTGCTGCACCGTCTCAGCCTTAGTCGGAAGTGTTCGCTCATTAGTCCTTCTTATCTGTCTTGGCTCTCCCTCTCCCTCCTTCATGCATTTTCTAGCATTTCGTCTGTTTCCATTACTTTCTGACTTTGGGATCCTTTTGTTTAGTTCTAGACCTCCTAGCAGACCTTCCTTCTGGCCAGAACGTCATGGGATTTTCTTCTCAGGTAAGTGCCTCTGTCACATCACACAGTCACAATCATAAATAAGTTGCTTATAAAGTCATGGAGAAAGAAGCATCTATATGCAGGTCTAGTAGAACATTCTATTAGTAAAATTGACCATGCAGGATCTTCCTGTGGATACCATGTGTTCCTGCATGGATTCACCTATGCTCGTCCGTGAAGGCATTACCTTGGCAGCAGCAAAGGCCACCGCAAATCTCAAGGGGAGGGGCGGGCAGGGGGGAGGGACGGGAACTGGGCAGAGATGCATTTTTTTTTTTAAACGTACCTCTTCCCATCGCTACCACCTCCTGCAACCTCGCTCCTATTCTTCTGGTGTCCAAGCATTCACTGGCACACCAGCATAGGCCCCCCAGCAATCCTGTTGCTAATTGCATGATAAATGTAGTATGAAAGCAGTGTCAGGATTGGTCTGAACGGCTTGGACTGCCACTCAGACATTGCCCTGGGGTCTGTGCAGTTTCTCCAGCCTGTTTGGCCAGCCTTTCACCCCCCCCATATAACTAATGAAGAAATGCAACTATTTGTAAGTCTTTGATGCTTGTTTATCTCTTGCTTATCCTCTGCCCTTTTAAATTGTGGGTGTGGTTACCAGTGCTTTTATTCAGATAGATTGTTTGCGGGTATACTGATAATGAAACTTGTAAAACAAAAGAGTTTTGCAGAGTGTTGATCCTGGAAGGCAGGTTTTGGATCAAACAAGAGACACTTAGGTAGAAGATAGTAGCATCTAAGAGCACTAGGACAACTCTGTGTGGGTAACAGTGTGCTATACAAGTTCAAATAACATACCACAGCATAGCAAAACATAACAGACCACAGCATAGCAAAACATAACAGACTAGAGCATAGGGGCGTGTTTCTGAGATCTTATTCGAGGAAATGACAGCTAAATGAATTTTACGGGAATAATTAAGCATCTTTCACATCAATCATTCTGTAAATACTTTCACTCAAGCATCACCACATCACTCTCTTATAAATAGTATCTGGATAGACGGCGGTGCTCCATACTATAGACTCTTGACTTGGAAGGTCGTGCTCTTTTTACCTCATTGAGGTATGTTCATACCACCTGGCAATATGCTTGTTGAGGTTCTTGCTGCCCTCCATACAGCTTGTAGCATGACTGCGATAACAGACATGGCTGCTGGAGAACTTCCTGCTTCCCGCCATACTAGCCTGCTCAGTGACCTTGATTGCTCCGGGACCCTACTGTTTTCAGCATTTGGGACGAATGATGCAGGTCCTGTTTGCAGCCCCTTAGATAACAATTTTTTTGTCTTTTAATCACCCAACTCTTGCTATTCGTTTAGTCTTCCTGCATCAGCCCCAGAACAATGTTGTTGGGCCCTAGTTCTAGTTCACAATGTGGCTGCAGTTTTCTTCAGTTCTCCTGATCCCTTATGCTAGTGTCAGTGGAGCCAGAAGTCAAGTGGCATTTGACTCCAGTTGTTCCCAGTGCCAACACATGCTATGTCACTAAACATGTGCTCACTTGCAATTGCTACAGTTCCAAAAGTGCAATTCTTGTCCTCAGCTTCATGGTAGGACTGCGTCAAGTTTTCATTGCGAGAGGGTAGTCTTGTGTAGTCCTCAATTCTTGGCCAACCTGTGACTTCAAGAGTTTCCTGCTTTCCTATGTCCCCATACTCATGCATCATTTTCTCGCAAGTGTTAGTTGGTTGTTGATACTTCACAAGCATTTTGTAAGTGAGTGTGCGCATTGTTTAGCTTTTCCTTGTTAATGACTAAGAAACGTTTTGCTGTAGAAACTCAAAAGCATTCTGAACATAAATGAATACCTTGCTTAATTTTTCCTCATGACTGACACAACACAAATGCCATAGTTACAATAATTGCTAGTGAAAGTTCCTATTTTCCTATGTGGAAGGCCCTTCCCAGAGAGCTGCAGGTACTCTGAATGCTGTTCATAGTTGTGGTGAGAATTACTTGTGCTTCGTGAGGATTAAGAGCGGGCTGGGGAAGTGAAGCCAGACCATAAGGGGGTTGCAGCTAATGCACACTTAGGGCTTCAGGAGGTGCGGGCATCAGTGAGAAGGAATGAGGGGAGTGTGTCGAGCAGAAAGCATAAGCACCCGGCCCACTCCTTTGGCAGATAGCCACTCCTGGGCACGAGAGAGCCCGAGCTCAGGATTGCGAAGGTGTCCTTTTAAAGGAACTAATACAGGAGGAGGGTGTGACACCATCCCCCTCTACCCCCCCAGAAGCCTAAAAAGCTGAGACGGGGAAGGGGGGTCATCAGTCAGTTGCTGAATGCTGTCCCACCCACCCACACACCCACACCTACCGGATCAGCCACTGCTCGGGACTAGGTGGAAAGGATCAGCTACAACTGGCATGAAGAAACGGGGTCAATATAGAAACTGGTGGCTGGTAGGCCTTCGAAAGAAGGGAGTTGCCGTAACAGTGGTCTTTGAGTTGCCTCATGGCTGGGACACTGGGGAGGAGGGGAAACAGCGAGAGCCAGAAGGAATCGTTGCAAAGTAGAGATGGCATGGTGGAGACAGCACTGTTAAACTGCATCAATAAAACTCAAGAGTGCGGTAGGTCGTCGAAAGGAGAGAGTTGCCATGACAGTGGGCTTTATGGTGCCGCACGGCTGGGATACTGGAGTGGGGGGCAACGGGCACAGAGATAGGGAATAGTCGCAAAGCAGACATGGCACTTGCAGCCCGGTCATGGCCAGAAAGGGCCTTGGATGTCACACAGCGGTAGCAACCGAAGCCTAGAAGCTACTGTGCGCAACCCGTGGGGCCTTCACATCCAGATCATGGACAGGAGCCTGTGTCTGATGGCGCTGTCAAAGATGATTTACGATGATGCCAAACCAGATTAAAACTGGGGATCACTGATTTATGACTGTATGATTGATTTATGCTGACTTTCTTGCATGATTTATGGCATATATCAATAATCAATTACTGTCATGATAATTCATGACCGTCTCATGATGTATGACTTGATGTTTGTAAACTGTGACCTTTTACCTCTACCCATGGTCAATGACTCTTAAGGAAAGAAGGCCAGGTGGAGAGGAGCAACTGTCAAAGGCCCGGTAGAGCCAGGTATCGCATCTGGGATGGGTTAAAATTATGACAAGCTGGTGGCACACTACATTCGTCGTTACCTGGGTGATCTGACTCCCCTGCAGGAAGGCTGCCTCGTCTGCTGCACAAGTGAATGCAAGAGACACATAAGGGAAGGTAAGTAGCTGGTCATCTTCACCAGACTCCCTGCTCTCAGAGACATATTGTTGGAGACTGTTAAACTGCACACTGAAGTGAGTGTGGAGAGAACCTGTCCTGTATGGACCACACTTCCTATTACTGAACCTTGTTCTTTTATCATTATTGGAGGTGTGTCTTGATTTCAGTTGGCATTCTGCAGGCCACAAGATTCTTATTTCAGACAGTACCTTTAGGATCCCTGCTTACCCCTGCACGCATTTGCAATTAATTTCTGCTCTTGCTTTTTGGTGAAGGGAATTGGCAGACCTGTGTGGGGGCCTCTCACACTTAAACCACTGAATACATAAGTGCACCAGAACAGACCAGAACAAGAAGCAGGTGTCTGGCTGCCACCGAGTAGGGGGCCCTCTCTACTTCCAGCCAGAAGCGGCTTGCTGTACTTTGAAGGGGCAGGGTGGTGTGGCCCGTGCAGGGAATGGGGGGGATTCATTTAATAAAAAATACACTTACCTTCACTCACTCTCTTCACTGCCGCCAACACGCCACTCCTCTTCTGCAAGCTACAGGCACAGGCCCCCAGCCTATCCTGCAGCCAATCCTGATGCTGCTCAGAGCAGCATCAGGACTGGCTGGGAGCGCCCAGTCAGGGTGTTCCCAGGCAGACTGGGAGCCTGTGCCTGCTCTCTCTAGCCCGACAACACACTGCCGGGCTGGAGAGAGCCTACTGCGCATGTGTGTTTGGCCAGCCCGAGATGGCCAGCCAAACATACATGCGCACTCCCCCTCAGTGCTGGGTACAGCCCGTAGCCCCTCCCCTTTTACTAAAAAACTATAATAAACATTGTTTATTATCATTTTTTAATAAAAGGTATGCAGCTGCTACTGCTGGCGCTGGGTGATGCTCCTCTGCCCTAGCGGAGGGGCCGATCCTGCTTCCAGCGCTCAGCTACAGGAGGGCACTTATGTACAAGGAGAGGGAGACCATACCTGCTCTCATGGTGGAAGGAGATATGTGTGAGGAGGAATTCTTCACTGAGTTGCTAGTTTAAATTCCCATGTCATGGGTGTTGTTATGTGCGCTTTATCTCTGCAGGAGGGCCCACATGAAGCTCTGAACTGGATCTTACACACGCATTCAAAGCTGTATGGCACGTTTATGTAAATTATCCGTTCTGGTTATCTCAGCTTACACAATATTGAAATGAGGTTCCTTTTACGTTAAAATGCTGGTCCAGCGTCTACAGTTGCATTATAGGGAATCGTGGCATGAACATATTTTTTCCCACAAAAGAAGCCCCCTGTTGTCTAAAAATGAATTGGAAAGTTCTCTGCTTTTGCGTCAAGTTGTGTTTAACACTTGGAACATGCATGGGCTGTGCAAGCCAGGTTTTCGTGCAAAGTCTGCTTCTTTGGTGTGGGAGAGGCACAGGGTCAGATTGGGAAGGTGGGCAGTCAGGAAGTGGCCGATAGGACAGTGCCTTACAGTCACAGTTGGGCCAGTTTTATTAGGGTCGCAGTTAACCGGCCCATAAAGCCTCACAGACTGGCAGGCCACTGTAATGTGTATTCATCTGGTCCATGCCCCCACCCACCAAGCCAGCGTTGGGCCATTTTCACCTCGGCCCCCATGTGTCTGACCCAGCCCAGCGCTGTTTTCCCCTGACGCCTCCCCGCTGGGGCCATCACATTCTGGCCATGGTGAGCAGGAGTGAAGGAAGTATGCAGAGGATGTTGTCACCTCGTCCCTAGTGTTTTTTAGGCTGGTGGGTGGTGTGCAATTGAATAGGCCTCACTGTGAGGCCACCTTTTCCAGACAGAAGAAAAAAATAGGAAGGCTGTAAAGTACTTTCTAGTCCCAGCATTCCTCAGAATCCAGTGCTTGTGGGCAAATCAATTACTTTCTCAAGGCCTAAATAAAAATTAATTTGATCTTGTGCAGTGTAACTAGTGCTCATGTAAATGGCTCCAATACTTTTGGGCAGAGTTCCTGCTATTTAAAACTACACAAACAAAAAATAAACAGCCAAATTCTGCAAAGGCCCGAGCCATGATAAATAACGAGGACTCTTTGCATAAAACCATCCATATTCCTTTTTAAATTTACTTTTCTGCCTTTGTCTAGGACTAGGTTTAACTCACCTTTAAGAAAATATTTGAATGTGCTTTTGCACTACGCATGTTCTTAAAGTATGTAATGACCCAAGTTAAAAATACGAGCAATGTGTGATTTTCTTTATTTCCATACTAGCTGGGACTAGTCATGCTGGTAAAAATGGCCATCTGGAACCATAGTCAGAAATGTGGTTGTGGCCATTTACTTTCACCTTGCAAGCCTGGCCAAACTGCAGTGCTTCTAGTTGTCACTAACTTAATGGGCTCCATAAACTTTCAAAAGCCTAACATAACAACATTTCTCTAAAAATTAGTCCAATGAGACTAAGCAAATGGCGATCAATGTAAGGGTTAATCCGGGAATGTAGGCCACTTTTTTTTGGAGTGCCTAATTGTGATCCCAATCCAACCCTGGAGAGGTGTGAGCATGTGAGAGGTGGGAGCACAGAATGTTTGGGTTCATAGTGGTGTGTTTGACCCTCCAGGCAGCATCGACACTGAATATGTTGTGTTTACCTTTATTCTGTTGTTTTTTCCATGCTGGCATCACTTTATGCGGCTCTGCAGCCCGGAGCTATCCACCAGGGCTTGCAACTCAGTTTAGTTTCAGAGGAAGTATGCAGCGTCGAGCCTCGCATTCGGAACATATAGGGCCAGATTTAAGAAAAGTTGCGCTGCATCCAGTGCAGCGCTACGTTTTTTTATATCCCTTAGTGCCCCCCTGACGCTACCATGTCGGTGCCATATGTAAGATAGGCGGTAGCTAGGGAAGTAGCGTCCGAATTTTTATACTAGTTCGGAGCTTTGACACTAATCCTGCAAAGCCCATTGAGGCCCTTTGTAACAATGGTGTGCTTCCTTTTAACGCCTGCTCAGAATAGGCGTTAAAAGTGCTGAAAGGACGCAAAGAAATCTCTTAGATCTCTTTGCGCCATTGTTTCAGCCCACCTAACGGGGAAATGCCCCCTTTGCATTCATTATGACTGGCGCAGGCATAATGTAGCTCAAAGGGTTACAAAGTGGAGCAGTGCATGCATTGCGCCACTTAATTTTGCGTGGCAATTTTGGCCTGGTTGGACCACATTAGTGTTTCAAAAAATGACACTAATGTGGCGCAAGGAAGTGCTAGGGGCTCTTTAATCTGCCCCATAGTTTTTTCCTGAAAATTGAACTAAACATGTTTTCTTCATATTTAATCCGTGCTCAGCGTCCTGTTATTTCGGATTGTGAAAGACACTGTTACGAGGGGAGCACACAGGCTGAAAGACATTTGGATGTGACTATGTGTCTCAGTATTAAGCACAGATCACATTAGGTGGACACCATACACGTTGCTCACCCAGGAATTCATTTAGTACTAAAATGTTACATTTTCAGCTTTTTATTTTACTTCCTTTTAAAAGTCAACAGGAGTAAACACATTTGTCTGATTCTGCTGCAGTGGACCCCCTTGTTGTTACCAATGCCAAAAATGATAATTTCAGACAGAAGGAAAGATAACAAAATGACATCTCTTGTTCCCAAAAATTGTCCTGTATGCTAGTGTCAGCATCAGATACACAGAAACGGTTTGGGAGCTTCAATGTTTAAGTGCCTCTCTAGGCTGTTCTGCAGACAGAGCGTTTGTGTGGGGTGATGCTCCTCAAAGCAGAGCAGGCTCCGGCCTGGAGGACTCGCAACAGAGGCACAAGGAGGTGTGAACTAGCTGCTCCTGGCTATGAACAGCCACAAATACAGTGATCAGGAAAGAGTTGAAAGGCTGGCCTCACCTAAAGGAGCCTCACATTCTGAACAGAGAGTTACAGGAGAGACTGCACCCTCCCTTCTCCCCTTCCATCTACCAATTGGCAGTGCTACAGGAAGATTATTCAGGAGTTCCCCTTAGGAAAAGACATAATTGAGTTTCTATAGTAGGCTGTGTCCCCTCTGTCCCTACGTCAGTGCCTTGGTCTCCTCCCTCCTGCTTCAGGAACGTCAGTAATCGAATTCCACTCTCTGGGAAAACAACATCACCTCCATTTTATGCACAGGAACAGGTTCAGGAACTTCCAAAATGGAACCCACAGACCTTCCATCACTCTGATTCCCATATACGTACAATGCATATATTACACTTGCCACATATGATAACATGCACAAAGCTCTTAATGTTTAAGTGATGTGTACATTCTTACTTGCACTTTTTAAGCTGTCTGCCCCGAATTGGGCACTATTTATAATGTTTTTTCTTTCTACAGCTTACAGCCTCACCTTGCTTTCCACAGCTTACATCCTTAAATTCCTATCTAAGAAAGTCTTCTACCACTATACTCCTAAACCCTGCATGAAAAATTGACCGTGACTTACTTCCACTGAATTCCTCTTCCTGTCTCCAGAGTGACCCTCTTCTTACCTTCCATCCTCCAAATGCCTAGTTCTTAGTATAGCCTGCTCTCAGTCTCATGCTTGTCTGCCTTAATGTCTCTCACTGTAATTATGTAAAAGGCTGACACTTTATTTCATAGAGCACAAACTCTCCTGCTTTAAAACCCAATCCTTGAGGCGTCACCAAGATGGTGGCAGAGTAAGTTGCAGTTTGTGCTCTTTCGCTGCCCAGGTCCACTAAAGCTTTACCTGAAGGAGACCCGAGCCCAGGGCTGGCTTTCCCACTGGCGGACTGCTAAGCGGACACATCAGTGATGCTATCAGAGGGACCCTGATATGGCAGCAGTGTCTGCTCTGTCCGCAAACTTGTTGCAGTGCAGCACGCCGCTTGCAGAAAATGGCGGTTGCCTAGCCCATCCCACACTGCCTACGCTGATACACCCCGGAGGCTTCCATAGCACTTCATTTACCCAGCCTGCGAAGCAGACACCTATAACAGCCACTAGCCCAATGCACCCTCTACTCGCAGTGGTGCTGCCCATGAAGTTGATGCCCAATCGCCTGTCAGGAGTGGTCCCAGCTTGGGTCCACATGCTTGTGATCTGGGGCGTGGGCCTGGGCCTTCTCATCAAGCACCGCGATGGGCCCAGGCCCATGGGAGGGCCGCCGGCTCCCAACTAGCAGGGACACCATAGCGGCCATATCCAGTGGCAGGAGGGCCCCAGGTGTTCTAGACCCGTCCCGTCTGCCCCACCCCACTGGCCGACTTCCTGTCTGCCCTGACATGCCCCGGAGGATCACCCAGCAATGCATCTATCTTGTCTATGCCTCATCCTGGAGCAGGTGCCTTCTACAACCACTGCCCTCCGGTGCCTGTCCAATGTGGTGGCTTTGCTGAGACCCCCTGCGGGGCTGATGCCCGACTACATGCACACTGGTACCCACCACCTTGGCCTTGTGAGTTTGATCTGGGCCTCATCACTGGGACACTCTCTGAGAGACTGACCAATGCGGCAGAGCCAGGCCAGTAAGAGGCCCCCCCTGTGTCCCCACTATCAACAATACTGCAGTGTCTGGACCCAGAAGCTGAGTGGCTCTGTGTGATATTCCTGGGGAGCTTGTTCCTCGGTGCATGGTGAGTGTGGGGCACACCCTTTGGTGAGTCTAAAGGGGGGGTGAAGACTATGCCCCTGGTGGGGTGACAACACGGCATGAGCACCAACACCCAGGATAAACTTTGGGAGTGACCCACCATCTTATTAGCCTTTACGTTGATGACGTGATCTTAGCCATCTCGGACCTACTTGTCCCTTCCAGCCCTCGTAACTGAACTCCAGGCCGTCTTGGACATATCGGGCCTCAAGGTGAACATGCAAATATCTCAAATTTTGAACATTTTGGTGCCACCGCCCCCATGAAGAGACCCTCTGCTCTCTGTTCCCTTTCAAATGGGCAGCGGACTCTATACCATACCTGAGGATTAAGCTCACCTGATCTAAATCCTGAACTATCACACAAAGCTACACAGCTCTCACTTCCCAGACACTGGCTGATTTGCGTACCAGGTGCCAACTTTTCACCTTTCCTGGCTGGGCAGGGTAGCGTCCATTAAAATGACCATACTACCTTGCATTCTTTTTCAGACCTTTCCACTGACTCCTCAAATACTACTTTAGAGATCTTACAGCTAGAGCTCAATAAATTCATCCTCTCAAAACACCTGCTTTATTGCCCAACAAGGGAGGGAGGGCTGGTAGTACCATGCCTATTGTGCTATTTCTTCTTTTTGGTGGAGTGGAGCCGCCCTCTCTCAGAGAAACACTGGTGCTTTATGGACCAAATGATGGCAGGCTCCCACATCTGTAAAGAATCCTGGCTCCCCCTCAAACATCGGGTATGGGGATTCTATTCCTCTCCAGTTACTAGCACTGTTTTTCGAATATGGATTGCAATGGTGACCAAATTGGGCCCAACTTCTTTCTGTCTGCTATGACTCCACTCCTTCCTAAACATTTTTTTTTTAATTTTATTAACGAAAAGGAAGAGAAAGTTAACAAACGCATGTACATCACACCCAGAAATCACATTGTTATTGTAAACACTGATTTACACATTGCATTCCGTGAGACCTGGAAGCTATAGTATCTGTCTGTGTCCTGTGTGCGGTCAGTTAACTACAAACGGTTGCAAAGGACTCCAAACTGAATTGTCACAGTGACGTGAATGTACAACTTATACTAAAGGGAAAAAAAAAGGGGAACAAATGCTGCAGGGAACCAGTAGGGAAGTGTGGTCATGGGTGTCGAGGAGGATGCAGAAAGCAGCTAGCAATTGTTGCGGTATGAAGGTAGAGTATGCATGGTAGAGAAAATAAAAGAGGGAGGGAACATAAATAGTAAGGTAGGGGGCGTAGCTCCTTTACTGGAATGGGGGCCGGAGCAACGTGGTGGTGAATAGGGTAGGTCTTGTGGCGGCTGTCAGGCTGCTGGTGGGACCAGAGGACCCTCTCCTCGAATAGTGGGGTAAGGGTTGCAATGTCCAGCGTAGCAGACACAGTGAGAAGGTGGGATTAGTCTTAGTGCTTGCTGTACTGTGTGCGAGCGGTTAAGGTGGCATGGTGTCATCTCGGATGTGCTGCTGGAAATGTGTAAGGGTTGTGGCCCAGTGATTTGAGATCAGACGTTTGCGTAAGCCTCTCAGTTCCACACTGCATAGTGCTTCCTTTTCGGCTGTGCCCCATTTTCTCAAGGCTCCTCTCCAGGCCTCCACAGTAGGAGGAGATGATGAGCGCCTGTGTAATGTGAGTGAGCATTTGGCCAGCAGAGCGCCAAGGCCGCAAAGCGAGTGTGGACCTTGTGGTTCTTTTTGTGTGCAAAGATACCCACGGCCCTGGCTTCCCATGTCCATAGATCCAGAAGGTCCATCACTTCCCAGTGTTTATCGTGTATGGAGGACCAGTAATGTTGCAGTGATGGGCAGGACCACAGTACATGATGGAGCTCCGCCCCATGGAGGGGGCAGTGCGGGCCGGTAATGATCAACGAGTAGGGCTCAAACATGTCTTGGTCATAATATATCCTAACAACACCACCACTGTTATTTTAACCTTGCCAGAGGGTCTCATAATATAGAAAAGAGTAGAGGATCCCACGTGCAATTTTAATAAAAAAATCCCTTAGGAATATGTGATCTGTTTACAAACTGCGTCGAGCCTGCCTACTCACTAGGAGTAGTGGGCACGGATCCGTGAGCATGCCACGGAAGGTAACTGGGGGTGAGGATCCTTAAAAATATCTAAGAGATTCCTAGGGTGTTTCACATAACGACTCATCAGGGGAAATATAATGTAGGAGCACATATAACCAGGAATTAAGGAGGGAAGCAAGAGGGATTTTAAGACTCAAAGTACACACCTCTCTCATTAGTGAGAGCTAACAAAGCATTGCGGTCTGTGAGAGACTTTGCTTTCCATGTCTCTTACAACTTATGCCTGTTTAGACTCAATTGTACTGTATTATTTTTACTGTAAAAAAAAAAAAAATAAGAGGCCAGTATAGGTGACATGCTTCATTATAGGGGTTGCTCCTTCATCTGCAAACAGTGTTGGTGGTTGGCTCACCATTGCCTCTTCATAGAAAATGTCCATGTGTGGAGTGTTTTCTGCTCAACCAGTGAGTTTAGAATGTGTGATCGAAAGGTTAGGACTCCTTTATTTTTGTCCCACAAGCATAAGAGTAAAAACGAGAGGAAGGCAGCAGATGTTAGGACCCTATATCTTAATGATACAGTTAACATGTTTCTTTCCTTTTTAAAAATCACTCTTGGTTGGGGGCATTCATCAGGACCAGTTGTGACCCCTACTCTTTCCCATGTAGTCTAGTAACCGTAAACTTGTGAGAATATGTATAGGTGTTGGTGCCAATATGGGAAACTGAAAATTCAATCTGTTTGCCAGCTCAAACAGAATGTGTCTCCTACTTGGGCCCATATTTATACTCGGTTTGCGCTATATTAACGTCATTTTTTTACGCTAATTCAGCGCAAACCTAACTCCATATTTATACTTTGGCGCTAGACACGTCTAGTGCCAAAGTTATGGAGTTATCGTAGTTTTCTCAATGTGAAAACCTACCTTGCGTCAATGAGATGCAAGGTCGGCGTTCCCGTCCAGAAAAGGACGATATGGCTTTTCCGCCATATTTATCCTCCCTGTGCTAAAATCCAGCATGGGGGGATGGGGGCCTTAAATAATAGCGCTGAGCTTGCTTAGCACCATTATTTAACGCCTGGGTATGGGCAGGCGTAAGGGGACCTGTAGGCATATTTCCATGGTCCGAGACCATGGAAAGTGTCCACAGGTGCCCTTTCCTGGCCCCAGGGACACTCCACCCATACCAGAAGGACACCACAGGATGGGGGACCCATCCCAGGTAAGTCCTGGTAAGTATTTGTATTTTTTCCAGCTCTGGTGCCCTGACTTGGTGCCCCCTGTACGGCGCTGGCCCCAGTGGCCATGCCCAGGGGACGTTCGTCCCCTGGGCGTGGCCATTGGGGTGGTGGGCATGGCTCCTGTCTTTATTGAGACAGGAGCCATGTCCATGGGGGTTGTGTGCAAGAAAATGGCGCTACACTGCTTAGAGGCATTTTTCTGCCTCTAAACAGTTTAGCGCCATAATTCAGCGCACAAGCCCCAGTTTCCCCTAATCTCCCCCACCCTGTTGGCATCCTTTCCAAGGACGCCAACAGGGCATTAGCGCCGGCTAGCGCCTTTCCATAAATATGGCGGGCAGCCGGCGTCTTGGAACGGCGCTAGTCTGCGCTATACTTTTTCAGGCAATATAAATCCGGCCCCTGGTGCGATATCCAAGCTGGACTGTCTTCTATCGCCTAACTCAACCAAGAGCGATTGGAGTACACATAAATGGTGGTATTCCCGCTGTTAGACTGTATCTCTCTGAACATTGGCTACACTCCCCTATTTGCTAAAGGAGCATTATAGGGTTTGGAGCTGTCCTGGTAATGTGATGGAGTGCCTTGAAATAGCAAAATTGGAATAGAGGCAGAGAGGGTTAAACGTCAACCTCCTAGGGTTTCTCCAAATGTTGATGGCAACGGAGAAGTGGGTGAGCACTTAGCAGCTGGGGCGTATTATTCCGACGCCTCCTCTATGTATCCTTTACAACAAAATGTACATGCAATTGTACAAAAAAATAATAATGATCATATCTTTTTTTAAAGGACATACAAGTATGTGGCTATCTGTGCCTAAAGAGTCTGGAGCACGGGATCCCTGGGTGAAGGAAATTGGCCCCGAGAGTTCTGGTCCCGTGCACAGTATTGATACAGATATCCCGGGCGTTAGTAATTGGTACCAAGCAGTGTAGAAGGAAAGAGACCACTGGTAGTCCGGCACTATGAGTGGGGAGTTCATGGCATGGGTCTGGTAAAACAGCATTTCCAGATTCTGAGACATCTGGGTGGCCGCGCTGCCATCTGCGGCTACGGTGGGGGATACATGTAAAGCACCTGTCTGGTATAGGCCCATATCACATACAGATTACTGCATATGAAAGTGGGCACCCTGGTTGTGCTAACACCTAAGCAGTCCCGTTATTTTTTACAAATAGAACTTGTTGGCATGGAAAGCCCAAGCATGGCCCTGCGAGTGAAAAGTCTTGTGTCGCCCTCTCAAACAGCTGTGGTTTACGCTTGGTCAGCTCATTAGAGGAGACATAGGGAGTTGTAGGTTCGTCACTAACCATGTTAGTATTTAATATAATCATGATTTCACTACTCAGATGGGGGGGAAATCTATGTTTGAGCGGGATGCATCGAGTGTACCCTGAAAGCAGTCATGCCTCAAACTATTCTAGTCCCCCTTTGTGTCAACAATGGAATCCGTCCCAGCTCCCCTTAATGGCAAGCCAGCACGTAGCACGTTTAGTGACCCAGTAAGCATTTACTTCTGTCGCCATGTTATTAGTTTTGTGCATTGCATACGAGGGTGTCATGTTTCAGCGCCGCAAGGAGGCTGGGTAGGACCTTCGTGATAGTAGCGTGCCCTCTGGAGCCTGTCACAAGTTTAGAAACTGTTGACTTAAAAAGAGGACAACTTGTAGCAGTACAGCTAGGGCACGCATGTCAAATACAATGCCTAATGGTGCATTGTGGTCAGAAAATCAGATACGTCTATTTGTGTGTGCTGAATGTTCACAAGGCTCGAAAATACACTGTTTGGACGAGTGTGGTCTGTTAACCTGACAACGTATGAGCTGGAATGTGGTATACATACGTCGTTGGCCTTTGGGTTTATCTTAAATCTCGCCCTCTCGTTTATGTTTATTATAATCTGTCCCGATAGAGACATACCTTATGAAAAGCAACCTCCATAAAATATGCCATAAATTTAGGATACAAAATATATGATAGGTCAACGACCTTGCGAAAATGTACCAATGCCTTACTTTTTGATTGCGCTATGCACGTGTTAATTTTACAACAGCAATAATAGTTCTATATTAAAATGATAACAAAATGGAATTATTTACCTCATAAATGCATTTCCTCATAAGACCACTAGAGGTCAGCCTCAGGCGACTTCTACAACCACCTAATACTGAAATAGAGTTTCCGAACTGGCTGAAGGTGGCGCGAGGTGCGCCCTGTGAGAGTGGGAGAGGTTCTTCCTTGTTCCAAGCAGGCCCATACAAGGAAATGCAGTCACAGCGGTGACCTTCAGTCTAAAGTTGAACCGAGCCAGGTGGCGTTTTTCCGTGCTAAGGTCAATTGCACAAAATAGGAGCGTATTTATAGAAAAAGGGACATTCCTCATAACTTCCGGACAAATCTTTAAAATCGGAGTTGAAATCAGACATTTAAAACTTTTTAACAGTAAATATTGGTGTTAAAACCCAACTAGTGATACATATTTTCAGAAACACAAACATTGGTGCCTGCTGGCGCCAGGTATTGCAATGCCATTATTCACATAATAATACATCTCCTACTCGTTTTAAGCCACAGAAGCGCTCAATAACCGTTGATGCGTTTAGGCCAATAAGACTTCTAGCCTTCCCTTTAAACAATTATACTATAAAACACGTGGCAGTGTGCAGAATGAACCACGGACAAGCATACAATCTCAGTCTCTGCTTTGCATATTACAACATTATTTGTGCCCTGCAGAGCTACCCATCTCTAATCCCCAACACCCTTCCTGAGGTCGTGGGATGCTCCCTAGACAGACCACATTTACCATACTTAGTTAAATCATCAGCAATGTGGGAGTTTCAAATAGGAGCCACCCCACATATAGTGTAATGGTGGCATCAAATAAATGTCTTCAGTAACGGTCAGTCAAGAGGGTCACTGAGATCTGTAGCACATTAGTTACCACTGACGTCAGCAACAATGTAAAATTTCCTAGCTATCGTGAAGGAAAGTTTCAATTCTATTAAGGACATGGAGGTGAGGATTATGCAGTCTTTTCTTCACTTTTATTATTAACCAGCAGATTCAAAGTAAACAAAAAACGTTCAAAAGACTACAACTCCCATGAGTCCGTAGTCATGGAAACCATGCACCAATGACCAACAATATCATTAACAGTATAAGAGGCATCGCGTAACGTCATCCGCCCTCGACTTCACTGCGAAGGAACAGTAGAGCTTCAAGTAGACGTTGACTCAGCACCTACAAGCAGAAGTAATACGACATCAGCCACGAGATGATTAACCGTAACACATAATCGCTGACATCTAGGAATCTTAGGCATATCATGCAGTTAGAATAAAGAAACATTCATAAGGTATTCAAACCCAAATGTCCCATCACTGTGAATAGAAAAAACCATACAGTATAAGCACCATACAATAGAGTATGCGACTCAGTACTTAGAATATACCACCTTGAACTTGGTCCATGTCCGTTCCGGGTGGGGAGGAACTTCACATGTGACGGGAGGGATAATCCTCGCCTCCGTGTCCTTAATAGAATTGAAACTTTCCTTCACGATAGCTAGGAAATTTTACATTCTATATCAGGACCCGGAGGCGAGTATTATGCAAGTTCAAAGCTTACTCACCACCAGAGAGGTCGCCTCATGGATCGGTTTAAAATAAAATTTCTTGAAAACTGACTCCGAGGACCAATCCGCTGCGTTCATGATGTCCTCTAATCTACCACCGACCTGAACAGCTTTAGAAGCCATGGCCCCTCGAGTTGAATGGGCGCCGAAGACCCGAATGTCCACCCCCGCCTCGGAGAGAATCCATCTAACCCACCTAGCAATAGTAGGTGAGGAGACTGCCTTGAACGGCCTCTGTAAGGAAATCAATAACTGGTTCTCCCCAGAGGGGCGAAGAGTAGCCGTGGCCTCCTCATATGACTTCAAACAGCGCACCACGCACAATTTTGGGGCAAAAGGAAAAGCCGGATAAGAGACTGATCTAGTGCCACACTTAGTTCGTCGTGAGATCATGAAGGTAACACCTTCAGGGGAAAAAACCCTGGCCGTCACATCAAGTGCTCTAACGTCAGAGACCCTCTTGCAGGAAATGAGACACAATAACATTGCCAGTTTCGCTGACAACTGTTTCCTGGAAAGGAGAGCATTATCCTGCCAGGATGCTAGAAGCCTCAGAACCAGGTTGATATCCCATAATTCCGAATAACGAGGAAGGGGAGGGCGGGACAGGCGCACTCCCTTAAGCAGTCTACAAACCCATGGGTGGGACCCCACTGGGTAGCCTTCTAAAGGCGGGTGTCCAGCCGAGATAGCAGACCGGAAAGAGTTCACTGTGCAGTAGGACAGCCCCGAAGCGGCAAGGCCTGCTAGAAAATTTAGCACATCTGTAAGGTGGGCCCCCACGGGATCGGTATGTCTGTCCAGACACCAGCTAACCCATCTAGACCAGGCTGACCTGTACCTCTTTCCAGTTCCAGGGGCCCAAGCTTGGGAAAGGAGGGATTGAGCCTCTTGTGAAAGTCTGCAATCGTGCTAGCGACTCTGGAAACCTTCCAGGCCGCCAACTTCAGGTGACCCTGGCGGAGCAACGGATGGCCCTGGCCCGATGCATCCCGAAGAACTGAGGGAAGAAGAGGGAGGCGAAGAGGAAAGTCGCACAACAGCTCCAACAGGGTTGGGAACCACGCCTGGGAGCGCCACAACGGGGTCACCAGAATAATCGTGGCTCGCTGGCGACGAATCAAAGAACCCTAGGAATTAGCAAGAAGGGGGGAAATGCGTACCCCAGAAACGAGGTCCAGCGCTGCTGTAACGCGTCCACCGCCTCCGTCCCCAGATCGGGGCGCCAACTGAAGTAACGGGGAAGTTGTGTGTTCCACCTCGAGGCAAACAGGTCCACCGCACAAGGGCCCCAGTGAACCATGAGTGCTCGGAAAATCGCTGGATCCAGCTGCCAATCGCTGGAATCTGTCAGATATCTGGAGTTCCAGTCCGCCGTGGCATTGTGAATGCCCGGTAGGTACTCCGCTGTGACCAAAATCTGGTGTGCGAGGCAAAAATGCCAAAAATCCTTTGCCAGCTCGGCTAGAGCCCTGGAACGAGTGCCCCCCAGGCGGTTGATATACTGAACCGCCGACACATTGTCCATCCGAAGAAGGACCACACAAGAAACCCTGTCCCGGGTCATGGATCTGATCGCTAACGAACCCGCCAGAAGCTCCAGACAATTGATGTGCAGGTCGAGTTCCTGAGGCGTCCAACGACCCCCGAAGGACAAATCCCCGCAACGGGCTCCCCAGCCGTGACGACTGGCATCTGACTCTATGATCAAGTCGGGAGCAGAGCCGAAGATGGCCCTCCCGTTCCACGCTTCCATGTGATCCAACCACCACATCAATTCCGTGCGGGCTTCCGTAGAGAGGGCAATCCGTTTGGAGTAGGTCAGCCCCTTCCGTAAATGATATGCCTTGAGACGTTGGAGAGCCCTGTAGTGAAGAGGGCCTGGAAAAATAGCCTGAATCGATGAGGATAGTAACCCCACCACCCTGGCTAACTGGCGAAGAGATATCCTTTCCCGTCTCAGCATGATCCTCAGCTCCTTCTTGATCTTTGCGATTTTCTGGAGCGGAAGACTTAGGGTAGCTGCCTGGGAATCTATCAGAAATCCCAAAAACGTCATCGACTGTGATGGGGTCAGATCGGATTTCTGGGAATTGATCACGAACCCCAGATCCTGGAGTAGCGCAATAGTCATGTTCAGATTGGAAATAAGATGGCTTCTGGACTGATCCATCAGGAGGATATCGTCCAGGTAAATAATGAGTCGGATCCCCCTTGAACGAAGGAACTCCACCACCGGCTTGAGGAGTTTGGTGAAGCACCACGGGGCAGAGGACAGGCCAAAGGGAAGAGAGGTGAACTCGAAAACCTGCTGTCGCCACCGAAATTGCAGAAACCTGCGATGAGGAGGAAATATGGGGACCGTGAGGTACGCATCCTTGAGGTCCAGCCGGACCATCCAATCTCCGCGGAGTAACAAATCCCGTAGGAGATGAATCCCCTCCATTTTGAAGTGGCGATACACCACCCACTCGTTGAAAGCCCGCAGATTTATGACCGGGCGAAACCCTTTGTCCTTCTTCTCCACCAGAAAGAGGTTGTTGATGAACCCCCTCAGATGAAGCGAAGTGGGGCAGATAGCGCCTTTGCGCAGAAGATCCTGCACCTCCAAGTCCACGAGGCGCGAGTCCGCGTCCGAAAAGACCATGGGATGGGGAACGGAGTCCTGAATTGGGGTGCCCCAAAACTCTATGTGGAACCCAGACACCGTTTGAAGCACCCAAGCATCCGACGTGATGCGTTCCCAGTTGTGCTTGAACTCGCGGAGCCGACCCCCCAGATTTTGAGGGAAAGAAGGGGTAATTCTTACCAGAGGGTCCTCCCGGAGCATTGGCTGCACCACGGGCTCCTCTACGCGCTCGTCCCCGACCTTTCCCCCTGTTGGGGAAGAAGTTTCCCTGTCGACCGTCTTGCCAGTAGAATTGACGGGAACCAGGGCCTTGCTGGAACTGGCGGCCGGAAGAGCGACCCCTACCTCTTCCGGCCCCTCCAAAAACCTTTCCTGGGAAAATTTTCTTTATGGAGGACTGGGCCTTGTCCAGGGCCGAAAAAGTGGCCACAAACTTCCCCAGCTCCTTGACGAAGGGGTCGCCGAAAAGGTTCCCTTGCGCCACCGCACCTGCCTCTGAGGTTGATAACTCCCCCAGTTTAGGGTCAATTTTAAGCAGTAAAGAGCGGCGCCTCTCCGCCGAAATGGCGCAATTGGCATTACCCAGAAGGCATAAAGCCCTCTGGGCCCAACCCGCCACGACCTCAGTCTGGAGCGGTGTACCCGACAGTTTGGCCCACTCGGCCAATTGAATTATTTGTGTGAGGGGCCCCACAACGTCCAAAAGTTTATCTTGGCAAGCCCGCCAAGATCTATCAATCCCTTTCTTAGGGTCTTTAACGTACTTCCCAAAGAAAGTACAAAGTTTCGGATCCAGCTCAGGAGTGGCGGCCACTCTATCAGGAAGAGTGGGGCGAGGACACGCTGCCCTGAGCCGTGCCCGCACCTCTTTATCTAGTGGTTGACGGAGCTTACCCGCCACGTAATCCGCCACCTTAGGATCCGGGAGCCATTCGGAAGAGCGGGGATGATAAATGCCTTCCGGCTGAAACATGTCGGAATCCGACTCGCCCGGGTCCTGAGCATCCGGGATAGATGTAGCCGGACGCCACGGACGTCCCGTCTCCAGATCCTCCGCAGAGGAAGAGTCACCATCAGACTCATCAGCCATGCCCAATGCAGATCCCCCGAGGAGATCGGATTTGGGGTGACCTTTGTCACCGATAGCCCCGGGCAAAGAGCCCTCCCAGGAGGGTAGCCGCAGCTGCGAGGGTGCACCCGTATCAAAAACAGAAAGAGGAACCTCCGATTCCCCAAGGTGCCCCGCATTACGCTTGCGTGGTTTCCTGGGGGAAGCCCCGTGGGCAACCCCCGTCACCCCCGTCACGCCAGGGCCCCTAGAAACCTGCGCAGCCAATTGTGTCATGCTTTCCTTGAAGGGAGCCAAAGCCTGCGCAATGGCCTGCGATAAGACCACCTCTACCCCAGAAGGGAGAGCGCGGAGAGAAGGGGCGTCAGAGGGCATGAGGGGAAAGGACTCCTGGTCCTGGGCAGGCTGCATATTGAACATACAGGAGAGAAAAAACAGCGTCCCAAAACTGTGGGAACAACCCCCACCTACTCCTGTCACAGCGTAAAATCCTCAAAGGGAAAGTACCAACCATCAACCGCACAAGCGGTGTCTTAGGAGGGGGTCTGGCACCAGGCTGGAATTTTTTTTGCCCAAAAACGACGAAAAATGCAGCAGCGCGTGTTGAAAAACGCGCGCGCTGCAGTCGCGGTGCCGAAAGCTGGATGTGCGCCCTCTAGAGGGCCCGACACGTCACCGCAGCAACCAACGCGCTCGGGCACTGAGCCTACCACGCGATCGTAGCAACAGCGTTGCTACAACAAACCTGTAGAGAACAAACACAAGTAATCAATTGCGCTCGCGCGCACCAAAAGCCAAGTACACGCCCAGACTAAAGTGGATAGCGAGAGGCAGAAAAGGCACTTATCTGGTCACCGAGCAGTGAAGAAAAGAGGGCGGATGACGTTACGCGATGCCTCTTATACTGTTAATGATATTGTTGGTCATTGGTGCATGGTTTCCATGACTACGGACTCATGGGAGTTGTAGTCTTTTGAACGTTTTTTGTTTACTTTGAATCTGCTGGTTAATAATAAAAGTGAAGAAAAGACTGCATAATCCTCGCCTCCGGGTCCTGATATAGAATTCGGACGCAGTGTGTGATCATCAGCAGTGCACTGGGGGAACACAGGGGTTATGTTTGCACTGCTCTCCTCTCCTACTGAATTTCACTCTGTTTTAGGTTTTCCATTGTAACAGCAATATCCCATTTAGGGTAGCAATTATGTTTTTTTTTTTAATACGTTATTTGCCTGCTGAGTACTTATATCCCACTAGATTCTCTAGTAGTCGTTAGCTATACAGCCCTAATTCCCCCCAAGACACTGATCATTAACTCACACATGAATATCACAAATGGCATCATTGATGACATCACTGTACCACTTAGTACTTTGCGCTCACACTTTGACCCTGTTAGCAGGCAGTCCTTCTCCTACAGGACAAGCAACTCAACATTTGGCTGTATCTGGTAAATTTTGGGTGTAGGTCCAGGCCCCAGTTAAGGCCTGTACTCAGCACCAGTTGACCAGAAATCACTGATTTAAATTTGTTGTCACGGCCAGAAGGCTCTGAGCACAAGGCCGTGAGCCCAGCACCACTTGCTCCAGAGCCTACCAGATTCATCTGTTGACCTTGCTCTACAGGCTGTGAATGCACTTCCTGCCTTTTATCCATGCGCTGCCAATAGCAGCATTTCCTTACTACCTGCTGGACTCTGCCTCCTCCAAGCAAGCTGTGCACTACTTCCCACTCAACCATCTTCAGCCATTGCCAATAAATTCTGGTTTTAGGGCCCAGAGCCTGTGCTCAATGTGCCTGCTCATAGCCCACTGACTAGGACTTCTGGCAAACATCTGCATGTCCTTGCAAAGGATGTATAATAGTAATAGGCTTACATTTGTAGGATTTCAGGATGCAAAGTAGCCATATAAAATTAAATACTACAATCCACTGCATTGGATAACTAGTTGCAGTAATTACTCACACATCGTAGTTTTAAGCTGTACGGTTTATTACATCCAAGAGACCGCAGTTCATACGATCAGTGCCTCCAGCTGTTCAAACTCCAACCACCCTATCTTGCATGCAATATTCCGTTCACAAATTCTCAGACATCACAGGCACGAGCGTACAAGAAAGGCCTTGCACATTACATTATTCTTTTCTCTCATAAACATGACTCAACATTTGTTGAGACTATCTCTTTACAAATCTAAGAATGCATTTAATACAATAGCTACAAACAAAAAAACCTTAAGAACTAAAAAAACAAACACCATAAATTAAAAAACAGATTAGGAGACACATCATAAATCAGTATCTCATACCAGAATACATTTCAAATAATCAATTCATTCAAAAACAATTCTAAAATTGATTAGGAGACACATCACAAATTAGCATTGCATATTAGAATACATTTAAAATAAGTCAGTCATTCAAATAATAATTCTAAAATTGAGATTTTGGAATCTGGCAATTTAAGAACATGAATGCCCTCAGATTACCGATGTCTCAAAGGTTTTATCCTTTGCCTACTGCTTCTACAGACATACAAACTTTGATTGGACTTATTTACACTTTTAGGGTTAACCGCAGTTTCACCAACAACTCTATAATCTTGGTGAGAAGGAGAATTTATTGAACCATCCGTACTTACAGAATCATCTTTGCCCTTGACAATTTTATCAACATTCCACCAATTTCGCATATTAACCCTGACAGAATTCCCACATATTTTATCAATGTTCATTGGCTCTGAAAACTTCGTCTCTCCTTTCCTTTTGTGGATAGGTATCTTAATTCTAATTTTATCTCCAACTTCCAACTGGTGGGAACAAACTTTTTTTGATATATCAAAATACTCCTTTTGTTTGTACTGCACTTCTTGAACATTTTTCCTTACCATTCCATCAACCTCTTTCCACTCACTATGTTTTACCCACTTGTTCATCCTTCCCGGGCAGATTTTGGAAGAAGGTTTCCTTCTACGCAACAATTCAAAGGAAGAAAACCTAATGGACGAATGGGGAGTCGTGTGATGGAACCATAGCATGTATTGAACTGTAATCTGAATGTTTGAATTATTAGAAAAAGCCCATTGTACACAATTCCCCAATACACGATTCATGCGCTCCACAAGACCATTTTTTGTGGATGATAAAGTGAACTCTTGGTGTTTGAGATCTCCCTCCCACAAAGAATTCTCAGATTCATGACTTACAAATTGCACCCCATTGTCAGATACAGTGAATGATGGAAAACCCTCACATAGAAACACATATCTCAAAAAGTCAATCACGTTCTTTGATGAGGGATCACTTATGAATCTAACTTCTGGCCATTTGCAGTAGTAATCAATTAAAACTACAGCAAATTGTAATGAAGAAGGTAACATATTGAAAGGAACTATAAGGTAAATTCACACTTTTTCTCATTGTTTTGAAGGTAATTCAATAGGTTATAAAGGAGGAGTTCTTACCCTGAGTCACTTTTCACAACTGTTGCATATTACACACTCACTCACAAATTCATCAACATACTGGTCCATTGTGGGCCACCAAAATGTTTTACGTAACCTACGCTTTGTAAATGTTCTACCTAGGTGACCTTCATGCGCACCAGCAATAATCTTGTGTCTAATGCTTTCTGTGGGTACAAACTTTCCACCTCTCATCAGCATGTCATCTTCAACTGGCATTTCATTTGAAATCTTTACAGACGCCTGAAACTGAGTTGGTACATTCGTTTCTTTAGGCCATCCACACCTTATAAATTTCATGACCTGTGTCAAAATCATGTCCTTAGACAATTCTTCTTTCCACTCGTTTTTGCTCACTGCGCACATACCCTCTAAATCTATGGCTGCTATGAAACAACTGTTAACATCATCTTCAACATCAACACCACGTTCTTCATTAGTTGGAAACATTGATGAGAAATCTGCTCAAACATTCTTGTTGCCGGGGATGTATTGAACTTCAAGATTGTATTGTGGACAATCTTGCAATACGGGGTGTCTGATCTTTAATCTTGTCTCCTGTCAAAATGGAAACCAGAGGGCTATGATCTGTGCTTAATACAAATTTGTTACCCCAAACATACAGATGGAATTTCCTAATGACCCACCAACACGCCAAGGGCTCTTTTTCAATGACTGAAAAATTTACTTCTGAGCCTCTCAAGACCCTTGACGTGTAACCCAAGGTATTTTCAATACTTTCCTTTACCTGAGTCAAAACAGCCCCCACGCAAAACTCCTGGCATCTATAGTAATGACACATTGAACTTTTAATCCCACTAGCTGGGAATTGACCCAGTTGAATGCTTTCTGACAGTCTCCTTTCCACTCAAACACAACATTTTTCCTTAACAAGTTAGTCAAAGGTTTGGTTTTCGAGGCATAATCGTTCATGAAACAAGAGTAGAATTCACATGATCCTATAAAGGATTTCAAACCTGCCTTGTCACTAGGTAGTGATGCATCAATGATGGCTTTGACCAACCCAGGTTTAGGCTCTATCCCATGTTCTGGCACTGCATGACTCAAGTATTCAATTTAGTTTTTTTTAAATTGGCACTTTTCACTTCTTAAAACAACCCCTCTCTCCTGCATGATTTGAGGCACTTTTCTTAAAATGAGATCATGCTCCTCCCTAGATGCTGCATGGATCAAAACATCGTCCTGAAAAACAGCTACACCATTAATGTCTTTTAACATTTGAGACATTAACCTTTGAAAAACAGCAGCTGCTGACACCAAACCAAAAGGCATTCTACAATACTGGAAGGTACCCATGGGTGAAACAAAGCAGTAAGATGCCTCGACACAGGATCTAGAACGACCTGATGGTACACCGCAGCTAAATCCAATTTAGAAAATATTTAGATTCTCCAATCGTAGCTAACATTTCTGTTATTTTAGGTAGGGGATGCGAATCCACCCAAATGTGCCTGTTCAAACGGCGAAGATCAACACAAACTCGCAAATCACCATTTTTTTCCTGTCAACCTCCAAAGGGGACAACCATAGAGAGGATTCAATTGGTTCAATTTTACCTTTCTCACTCAATTCCTTTAATTCTTTCACTAGCTTGACTCTCACACTGAATGTTACTCTCCTTAACTTGTGCTTGGCGGGTATAATACTAGTCTTTACTTTTATTTGATGGGTAAAACCTTTCCTTGTGCACAAATTCCCGGAAAACAAATAGTGGAAATTCTTCCTTTAAGCTATCACTATAATCATCCGATTTCACAAGAGATACTTGCTCTTTGGTACCTGGTCTCAATACCATTTGAAAAAGGCCGTGATGAAACCGACCTAATATATTTAATCCCTTTATTGCAACACACATTTTGCCCAAAATTTTCCTACTTTTGAATTCAAGTACATCCTCAAAAAATACCACCAATTCAATCTTTCTGCCTTCATATGACACAGGTGATCTGTCTGGTGCATTGAGGGATCTGTCTCCCCAAAACTTCTTAAATAACTCTTGAGTGATCATCATGATCCTAGCTCCCGAATCAACTAGCAATTTAATAACCTTGTCATGCACGCCAATTTCAACATATGGATCTATGCACCTAGCCGGATCTCCACTCACTACTTGGCCATCAGTAACAATCACCACCATGTGTCTCAATTCCTCTTGGACTTTATCAACTTCATCCACAACTACTTCTGTAACATTAGCTACATCAGCGCTATTTGTGTACCTGCCTGAATTCTGATATGTGCTAACGCTGGTTGTGCCACTCTGGCACACTTTGGCAAAATATCAAATTTTATTGTATTACACATAACATTTCTTGCAGGACACCTTATACTGCTCTTGAGATGGTTTGTATTACCATATCTAAAGCATATATTTGTTTGCTTAAAGAATTGATTAATAAAATGTTTAGTCAATTTCAAGGTCTTTTCTTCTTGAGATTTTACTATCCCTATGGTTTCTGTTGACCTGTTCTCTAATTTCTTGACAGATTGTTTCAATGTCTCAATACTCTTTGCAAACCTTAATGTCTCTTCAAGCGACGGATTACTCATGGAGAGTAGCTTTTGTTGAATAGTTTGATCTGTGCACGTTGAGATGAATTGATCTCTCACTAATTGTTCACTGGATGTACAAATTGACAATCAGCTACCAGTTTTCTGAGTGCTGATATATACGTATCAACATCCTCTCCAGTATTTTGTTCTCTTTTAAAAAACTTGTGCCTGATTACCATCAGCCAGGTTGAACATCAAATCTCAGTTCAAGTTTTTTAACCATTTCAGTAGGCTCATTGATTGCTTACTCCCTCATTGAATACCAAAGGTGGAAGGTGTTTGAAGACTGACCAAAACCTAAAGAGTGTAACAGTAAGAATTTCTTCCTTTCTGGGCGACAACGAGATGCACCTCTTGCTCTTAGGTACATTTTGAAGGCGTCAAATCAATGTTTCCAAACAGTAGGTGGATTTCCAGGTGTCTCTAAAAATGGTGGTGGTGGGTTTACTGTTCGCATTGCACTATAATAAGTGTAAGTCTTTCCTGAAGTATGGTGAGGTTCTTAAAAACTGCCCGAAAATGCAACTGATTATAAATTATACTGTTTGCATGTACACAACGCTACTACTTCCATGAAGATTACATGGGGAGCTGTCATCGGAACAGAGGAAATGCCGCAGCCAGTCATCCGATACAAGGAAATGCAGCAGCCAATGTGTGGGTTCAAGTAAGCGGTCTCCTAGCTCGTCGCCAATTTTCTTGTAGTAATTACTCACATGTCGTGGTTTTAAGCTGTAAGGTTTATTACATCCAAGAGACCGCAGTTCATATGATCAGTGGCTCCAGCTGTTCAAACTCCAACCGTGCGATCTTGCACACAATCTTACATTCCCGAAATCTCAGACATCACAGGACCGAGTGTATGAGAAAAGCCTTACACATTACACTTACACATGTCCATATAAGCAGCTAATTAATCTTCATTAGAATATCTCATTTTTTCACTCTCTCTGCTGTCAATATACGGCATGGCTGTCTGAATGATTTAAAACATAGAGAGACTCTCAGTTTTCTATTTTTAAAAACTAAATAGAGTTAAAGATATTTTCTGTACTTATATGTAAGAAATAGTAGAAAAGAAAAATCTGGGAATTATTATTCATAACCTATTCAATTCCATTTAGGTCCTTTTGTGTTTCTTTTGTTTAAATCTCTTTATTAAGCATTTTTTTCAGTTTTTTCCTTTACATTGTATGATACATATATATATATATATATATATATATAACAAACACAGTGATGTCAGTATTAATTAGGCCTGGGCGGAGTTGCACTCCGCGAAGAGCCCAAAAAACTCCACTGCGCTACGCGGAGTTCCGCAAGCAGCGGAGTGCATTAGGTTGCGCCGTTCGCACTGATTTTTAGTGCCAGGTATTTGCCCCGCACTGAAAAATCAGCGTGAATGGCTCCCCTAGGCAGCGCAAGAGGGCGCTGCTTCTTTTCTGCCGCTCAAGTCGATTTTCTACGCGAACTGAAGGCTTCCCAACACGAGCGGTCGCAACCATCTGCGATCACCCACGATGAGAAATATCGGCGGGAGGTGGTCTTGAGTAAGATTTTCCTTGCTGGTTCTCACCAAATCACCATTGGTGAGCGAGAAAAAAATTCTGCTCCACTATGCTGAGTTTTTTGGGAATTCCGCACTCTAAGCGGAGCACGGAGCGCAGAGTTGGAAAAACTCTACGAGTAGAGCGGAGTTCACTGCCCACCCCTAGTATTAACCCTGAATCAAAAGGGGTGGATGAGGGATAAAAATATGCAATTCCGTATAACATACCATATAGAAAGAAACACAGCTGACTTGAGTCAATGAATCTAACCTGTAGGAAGGAGCACAATGAAACACAGCCAAAAATGCTCAAAACAATATATATTGAACGGTGAACAATAAACACAAACCCGCACCCCCTGTGGATGCCAATAAACACTGTGATACATAACATCATATCAGGTAAAAGCAGCATCAGTCAGAGTGAGAGCTGGTTAGTGCAGGGCATACATGACAGACTGCACTCATTGCTCTGTTGGGAGTCCTGTGGCTGTTGCAACACACTGGAATAGCTCAGGGAACTCAAATGAGTGCAACACATTAGCTTGGAAGTCAAGTAGGATGGTGTCCCAGGGGCTGCCAGGGGGTATTTGCGCAGTCCCATTGTGTCTTCCCTGTGAAGGGCAACACTTTCCTCCTCAGCCCACGTGTCCAGGAACATCTCCCAAGCAGTGGGGCAAGAGATGATTTCTTCTTGCGAGTAAGCAAGGCGTTTGGCCAGTAAAAGACCCAAGTTTAGAAAGTGGGCAGTGGCCCTGTGTTTCTTGTCTCTGCATTGAAGCCCAAGAGACAGACCTCCCATGTGTGCAATGAGGTGTGGCCTGTACAGTCTGATAATTCACCCCTCACTAGTATTGGTCAAGAGACAGACAGGCTGAGACCAGAGTGTGTGTAAGAAATTGGAGTCAATATAGGGGATGGAAAGATCAAAACAGTTATAATGCACAGCAGAATGCTTGATACATTTTGACACAGGCTTAGGATCTGATGATATGCCATGACTGTTTTTTGTTGCCTCAATTAAGATTGATTACTATTATGCAACTAGTATCACTGCTACAGAAGCCAACCAGATGTTCCTAGTGGCAATTTTGTTGATGAATTGTATCTATGTCTGATGTAGTAGAAGTGACCTTGCCATACCTGTTTCTTTTAGATTTTTCGGTGAATGGTATGGTATCGTCTTGTATACTTGTGGTGTGAGTGTGACTGTTTGCATGTTTAGAGTCTTTTTAGAGTAAGTGATGTCTGTGACCCAGATTTATTATATACGTGCGGTTTATGTTTTGGCAAAACAAATTGAACTTATGTTGGATGTGTAATTTTGTACATTGTAATATAGTATATGATTTATGTTGAACTCTGCAACCAGATCTAAAACTTAGTAAAATTGTTTGCAACACGTTTGCCTCCCCTGTATCTACATTGCTCCGATGAGTCGGATTATAAACTAATATAAGTTCGATTCTGAAAACATTTCTAACCCTAGGCAGCCTCCTGTAGCTTTTTTTGGTTTTTTTTATGGCGTCCATGGGGCCTATGGAGGCTCGGGTAGAGCGTTGTGTGCCCCTCCCCTTTTTAATGGTGACAGCCCTGGGGGATGGTGCACCTGGTACAAGTGAAGGGCTTGGAAGGGGGTGGGGCTTGCGTCCTCTCAGAGGCTCGAGGAGGGGGGCCAGAGGACTGCTCAAAAAGCCAGGTCTTCAGCCTCTTGCAGATTTCAAGAAACAAGGAGGTGGTCCTTATATATAGTGGCAGGATGTTCGATGCTTAAAATGCAGTGTAAGAGAAGGCTCAACAGCCAGATCTGGTTTTAGGTATGCATGAGGTTTGTGCAAGTAGGAGTCCAGCTGAGTGGAGGTATCTGGAAGGTTTGTGAAAGCAGATGCGATTGTTGAGGTATGCTGGGCCAGTGTTTTGTAGTGCTTGAAAGTTTGGGTGAGGACTTTGAATTGTGCTACTTTGTGAATGAGGAGCCAGTGGAACTCCTTCAGGTATGGTCTGATGTGAGTGTGGCATGGGAGGTTGAGAGTGATTCTTGCTTCTGAGTTCTGAATGGTCTGCAGCCTTCTAGTGAGATTTTTGTTGATCCCGGAGGAGAGGATGTTCCTGTACTCTAGCCTGTTTGATACCAGGGGATGCATGACAGTTTTCTGGGTGTTGATTGGGAGCTATTTAAAATCTTCCTCAGTACCTTCAGGGCGTGAAACATGAGGCAGTGACTCCATTGGCTTGGGTGGTCATGTTGAGGTTGATGGTAATCCCGAGGTTCTTGGCGTGGGTGATGAGGGTAGGTGTTGGTCCTAACTTTGAGGCCACCAGTGCGAGCCCCACAGTAATTTGTTCTTCCCAAAGATCACAATTTCGGTTTTGTCAGTGTTCAGCTTTAGGCAGCTGGTCTTCATCTATTGGGCGATTTCAATCTTGTAGGCATTGAACTTGATACGGGTATTGAGAGTCTTATCTCCAAGGAAGAGAATGAGTTGTGTGTCATCTGCGTAGGAGAGGACATACTGTGAAAGCAGATGATGCTGGCTAGAGGGATCATGCATGCATTGAAGAGGGTTGGGCTCAGGGAGGATCCTTGCGAAACTCAGCAAATAAGGTTGTGGGTGTCCAAGGTGTACGGTGGCAGGCTATTTGACTGGGTCTTTCCAGTCAGGAAAGAGCAGATCCATTAGAGTGCATGTTTTTGAGTTCTGATGTGATGAAGACGTTAGAAAAGGATGGGGTGAGAGACTGTCATTTTCTGCAGAGAGGTCCTGGAGGATGAGGGCTGCTAGAGTCATGTGGATATCATCCATTGGAGTGAAGAGGGCAGTTTTCGTGCTGTAGTGGTGTCTATTAGTTGGTGGTCATAGAGATATTCAGTGAGGTGTCTGTTGATTTTCTCTAAGACCTTGGCTGGGAGCAGCAGCAGGGAGATTGGTCAGTAGTTGGCGAGAGTTGAAGGGTCCACAGAGGGATTGGGAGAACAGTTGCATATTTCCAAGTTCCTGGGAAGTTAGCAGAAGTGGTGGAGGCATTCAGAATGAGAGTTGTGCTGATGGGTTGCAGTGCTCTAGAGTAGACATGGTGGGGGTCCAGTGAGGCCCCTGAGTGGATGGACGTCATGGTGGTGACTGTTTCTTTGTGGTGATTATGGGCAATGTGGTTAGCATTGATTCTTTGATAAGATCAGAAGGCGATAGGCGAGGTCTATCAGGTTTGGTTAAGGGCTGAAGTTGCTGTAAATGGTGGTGATTTTGTTGTTGAAGAATTGAGCAACATTGTTGCAGAGGTCCGAAGAGGGGTTGATCAAGTTTGAGGCGGCTGAAGGTGAGGTGAAATCTTTCACAATGGTGAAGATTTCTTTGCTTTTGTTGGCGCTGGCATCAAAGCGGTCTGCCAGAGGAGGACATTTGGTGGTCCATATCATTAGTTGGTAGCATCTTAGGGCAGATTTGAATGTACTCCTGTCTGCATTGCCCTGGCTCATTCTCCTTTTGCACTCCAGTTGTTTACAGTGGTGTTTTATCAGTCTGAGTTACTCTGTGTACCAACTGGCCTGGGGTTTGGATCTTGTTGTATTGCTGTGTGTGAGAGGGCCCAGTCAATGCAGGAGGTAATCCAACTGTTAAAATTCTTGATGGCTTTGAGGAGGCTGTTGCTGTTTTGGGGTTGGTGGGTTTTGAGAGCGGTGTTCTAGCCCATATCAGTGATGAGGACTAGTCTAGCGGCGGTGCGTGTTGATTGGACTGAGACAGGAATGCTAAATTTGACAAAGGGCTTAGTCTGTCCAGGAGGAGACTGGTGTGTGCCCATTGACTTGGATGTTGATAAAAATAAGGTCCAGGAGGTGTCCAGTGACATAGGTAGGACCCTTTACTCATTGGGTAAGGCTTAGGCTTCCAAGGACTTCAATAAGTGCTCTTGAGTTGGGGTTGGCGTGATCTAGTACGATGTTATTGCTAGCATCCAGGGTGAGTGGTGTGATGAAGTTCTTGATGGTGTCCTTGTGACCTGTAGATGAGAGTGCCACTTAGGGCGAATTTGGCTGTGACATGAAGCTTGAACGACAAGTGTTCTATGCTGAAGGATGACATGTCAGTTGATGTGGTGCAGCTGATGGTGTTCTTGTGGATGATGGCAATTCCGAGGGTTTGTGAAGTCTGTCTTGCCTAGTAATCTTATAGCCGTGGGGGGGGGGGGGGGGGGGTTGTTTGGAGGAGGGAGTTGTGACTGTGGCATTGTCAGGTGCTGAAGCAGGGTTTTCAGCCTGATTTCTGTGAGGAAAAGCAGGTCAGGGACATTGTCGTGCAACAGCTCTCAGATCTCTATGGTGTGTTTGGTGAGGGAGCGGGTGCTGAGGAGCATGAATGCAAATGTGCAGTGTTGTGTGGGTAGTTACAGGACTGTGTGAGTATGAGAGAATGGGGTGTTGGGTACTGTTGGTATGGTGAGTGTTGGCTGTGGATAAGAGCATGAAAACATGCAGGAAGCACAGGAAAAGGCTCCCTTGGCGTTGTGTGGTGCAGCCAAGCAGCTACCCGCATTAAGGGTGTAGAGCATCTCAGCATAGTAGAGGTGGAGAACCTGGGGTTGTGGTGCTGAGGGCAGGTCAGGAGCAGATGGGTGCATAAGGTTTGCCTTTGGTGTGCCTTTGGCGCACAGTGCATGCTCACACTGTGTAGCCATTAAGTGCATCCTGAGAAGGAAGAGGAGTGACGTCACTTCTTGCGTGGATGGATGATGTGAAATTCATTGATGTCATTTCCTGGGCAGTTGGATGATGGGAAATTCAGCGATATCACTTCCAGTGCAGATGGATGATGGAAATATATATATTTTATGTGTGTGTGTGTGAGTGTGGGGCACAGTGGCAGTTGCCGCTGTGTACCTATATTTAGGTCAGAGTTTCCATTGGGAGACCATTTGATGAATCTGCACAAAACTTTTCAAAAATAAAACTTCACCCAGCTCGGCTTCTTAATGTAAAGTTTTTTGCTGATCCGGTATGCAGGGGCCAAGAAAAGTGGTGGGGTCCCAAAACATTGATTGCCCATGTTATTTCCCATAGGAAACCTTGCTGTACGATACAGAAAAAACAGCAGAACTGAATTGTAGGAAGTTGGCTCTGTATGCACTATTTCAAAGTAAGGAATAGTATGCACAGAGTCCAAGGGTTCCCCTTAGAGGTAAGATAGTGGCAAAAAGAGATAATACTAATGCTCTATTTTGTGGTAGTGTGGTTGAGCAGTAGGCTTATCAAAGGAGTAGTGTTAAGCATTTGTTGTACACACACAGGCAATAAATGAGGAACACACACTCAGAGACAATTCCAGGCCAATAGGTTTTTGTATAGAAAAATATCTTTTCTTAGTTTATTTTAAGAACCACAGGTTCAAATTCTACATGTAATACTTTGCATGAAAGGTATTGTAGGTAAGTACTTTAGGAACTTTGAATAATCACAATAGCATATATACTTTTCAAATAAAACACATATAGCTATTTTAAAACTAGACAGTGCAATTTTCAACAGTTCCTGGGGGAGGTAAGTATTTGTTAGTTTTTGTAGGTAAGTAAACCACCTACGGGGTTCAAGTTTGGGTCCAAGGTAGCCCACCGTTGGGGGTTCAGAGCAACCCCAAAGTTACCACACCAGCAGCTCCGGGCCAGTCAGGTGCAGAGTTCAAAGTGGTGCCCAAAACACATAGGCTTCAATGGAGAAGGGGGTGCCCCGGTTCCAGTCTGCCAGCAGGTAAGTACCCGCGTCTTCAGAGGGCAGACCAGGGGGGTTTTGTAAGGCACCGGGGGGGGACACAAGTTAGCACAGAAAGTACACCCTCAGCAGCACGGGGGCGGCCGGGTGCAGTGTGCAAACACACGTCGGGTTTTCAATTGGAATCAATGGGAAACCAAGGGGTCTCTTCAGCGATGCAGGCAGGCAAGGGGGGGGCTCCTCGGGGTAGCCACCACCTGGGCAAGGGAGAGGGCCTCCTGGGGGTCACTCCTGCACTGGAGTTCCGATCCTTCAGGTCCTGGGGGCTGCGGGTGCAGGGTCTTTTCCAGGCGTCGGGATCTGGGAGTCAGGCAGTCGCGGTCAGGGGGAGCCTCGGGATTCCCTCTGCAGGCGTCGCTGTGGGGGCTCAGGGGGGACAACTTTGGTTACTCACAGTCTCAGAGTCGCTGGGGAGTCCTCCCTGAAGTGTTGTTTCTCCACAAATCGAGCCGGGGGCGTCGGGTGCAGAGTTGCAAGTCTCACGCTTCTGGCGGGAAACGCAGTCGTTTTAAAGTTGCTCCTTTGGAAACAAAGTTGCAGTCTTGGGTGAACAGGGCCGCTGTTCTCTGGAGTTTCTTGGTCCTTCTAGAGCAGGGCAGTCCTCTGAGGATTCAGAGGTTGCTGGTCCTGGGGAAAGCGTCGCTGGAGCAGTTTTCTTCCGAAGGGGGGAGACAGGCCGGTAGAGCTGGGGCCAAAGCAGTTGGTGTCTCCGTCTTCTCTGCAGGGTTTTTCAGCTCAGCAGTCCTCTTCTTCTTAGGTTGCAGGAATCTGGTTTCCTAGGTTCTGGGGAGCCCTTAAATACTAAATTTAAGGGTGTGTTTAGGTCTGGGGGGTTAGTAGCCAATGGCTACTAGCCCTGATGGTGGGTACACCATCTTTGTGCCTCCTCCCTGAGGGGAGGGGGCACATCCCTAATCCTATTGGGTGAATCCTCCATCTGCAAGATGGAGGATTTCTAAAAGTCAGAGTCACCTCAGCTCAGGACACCTTAGGGGCTGTCCTGACTGGCCAGTGACTCCTCCTTGTTTTTCTCATTATCTCCTCTGCACTTGCCGCCAAAAGTGAGGGCTGTGTCCAGGGGCCGGGCATCTCCACTTGCTGGAGTGCCCTGGGGCATTGTAACACGAAGCTTGAGCCTTTGAAGCTCACCGCTAGGTGTTACAGTTCCTGCAGGGGGGAGGTGTGAAGCACCTCCACCCAGAGCAGGCTTTTGTTTCTGTCCTCAGAGAGCACAAAGGCCCTCACCACATGGGGTCAGAAACTCGTCTCTCAGCAGCAGGCTGGCACAGACCAGTCAGTCCTGCACTAAACAATTGGGTAAAATACAGGGGGCATCTCTAAGATGCTCTCTGTGTGCATTTTTTAACAAATCCAACACTGGCATCAGTGTGGGTTTATTATTCTGAGAAGTTTGATACCAATCTTCCCAGTATTCAGTGTAGCCATTATGGAGCTGTGGAGTTCGTTTTTGACAGACTCTCAGACCATATACTCTTATGGCTACCCTGCACTTACAATGTCTAAGGTTTTGCTTAGACACTGTAGGGGCATAGTGCTCATGCACCTATGCCCTCACCTGTGGTATAGTGCACCCTGCCTTAGGGCTGTAAGGCCTGCTAGAGGGGTGACTTACCTATGCCACAAGCAGTGTGAGGTTGGCATGGCACCCTGAGGTGAGTGCCATGTCGACTTAGTCATTTTCTCCCCACCAGCACACACAAGCTGGCAAGCAGTGTGTCTGTGCTGAGTGAGGGGTCCCTAGGGTGGCATAAGACATGCTGCAGCCCTTAGAGACCTTCCCTGGCATCAGGGCCCTTGGTACCAGGGGTACCAGTTACAAGGGACTTACCTAGGTGCCAGGGTTGTGCCAATTGTGGAAACAATGGTACATTTTAGGTGAAAGAACACAGGTGCTGGGGCCTGGTTAGCAGGGTCCCAGCACACTTCTCAGTCAAGTCAGCATCAGTATCAGGCAAAAAGTGGGGGGTAACTGCAACAGGGAGCCATTTCTTTACATGAATTAAACAAAATTTGGCAAAAAGCTACAACTCATATAGTGTGCTTTCAGTGATTTTTAGATTTAAAGAGAGACTCAGATTGGCCATGAACTGGTTAACGCCCAGAAATCATTAGGTATAGCTAGATCACAGGAGTCTCACATGCGGAAAAATTAAAAAAATAGAACCATCTAATTCATCAAGGGAGCTTTTTCTTCGTCTGCAATGTCATTCCTGCGGTACCAAGTGATCTGATTGGCTGGTTGCAACTGTGAACAAAATGTTGTGGCCGCCATTACAGACTCAGGGATTTGACTCCCATGTCCTGGAAAAGCTTTTAAAAAAGAGCATAAGAGTACAGGGTAGGGACACCCTGATCCCCAAGACATCCCTCCCATGAGTTACCATGATACCAAGGCAGGAGCCACTGTACAAACTCCCACCCCATGGTACAGTGACAACATGGATTGGAAGTTTGCATAGTGGGTACCATAGGAGTACTTCTGTACCCTCAAAAAATGACAAAAAAGTAGAGGAGAGTGCAGGTTGGTCAGAAGCCCTACATAGTGGGTGTTGAATGCATGTGTTTGGTCTCCCACAGGAGAGTTGAGCACAGGGCTTGGAGGGATCATCAGTGATGTCAGTTAACATATCATGAGTGATGTAATATGTCCTGAGCAGTACATGGCGGGGGAACAAGTTATAGTTAACTACAACTTGTTCACAGTGTTTTTGGTTGTTCAACCTCAGTGTTTATCCCATTTCCACCCTAACAATACCATCACTTTAACCTTTGTTTTTTTCAGCGAATAAAGAAAAAGTGAGAGATAGATATGAATTTGAGGGAGCACACTGTCACACACCTGGTTCCAACCACAGGGGTGATGCTGGACCTCCAATCCCAGCTTAGGCAGCCTAGTACAACAAGTAATGACTGTCTAGTTCCACAGACTACCCCAGAGAGACAGGGGACGGGGATAAAACAAGAAAAAGATGAACCCACATTACTGCGGGAACTGCTCTGCTGCCTCTTGCACTGCCTAGAAGATTGGGATCCCCTGGACCTCAATATCCTCTATGCAGATGTGATACACTAAAAACTGCAAAAGACCATGTTACCCATAGATTATCTACTTAGTATCTCAACAATAGTTTGCACATCTATTGCACATCTGATACACCTACAGACATCATAAACATTGCATGGAAGAGAGCAGAAATCAATTCAAGATTAAATGGTAATCTCCGGAACATACAGGATTCCAATTCAACACAAATACAACTCTAGAATCTAGGATCCTGTTCCAAGGTGCTTGATTCAACTTGTCAAAAAACACAATGACAAGCTTTCAGTTTGTGTGTAAAGAGTTCAGAGCGCTACAACAACAGAGTCCAGAGCGCTGGGCCTCAAGGGGAGGATTCAATACTCCAACAATGTTCAAAATCCAAAACGTGCTCACACCTTCCAGAAATTATGTTTTGAAATATTGTCTGTCTAAGGATTAGTGCACACTAACCTGAGAGCTAAGTACCGAGTGCAGGAATGATGCTTGCACATGTTGGAACAGGTTTGAGGCCAAACACCTATGCAAGTCGGAGGAGCGTATTTACACAGGAACACAAGAGTGCTCCAAAAGGGCACGTGACTCACCTGGCAGCATGGAATATTCCAACAAACCTGGGTAAAATCATGTGTTATATAACAACAGAAGTGAGGCCTAACAGGTAGCAGGTGCAAACAGTAATTGACACTATAACAATTACAATGGAACCACAAGTGCATGATGGTACAATTCAGTGGTTCACAGTGGAGACGGGACTATCCAAAATAGACACGTGATATCTGCAGGTGCAAACTAGACGAAACTTGCATAGCAACAAAACAGGAGGGTCAATGATTCAGGCTTTCTGGGAGGAAAGAAACAATAGAGAGCTCGGGACTGGGAGGCACCACAAGGGAAGCAAGCATGACTAGGAGTACTCAGCGTAGGGAGGTGCCACAGGGGCGGGGTGACATGAGCCCGGCAAGTAAAGCCCACCACACACAGGGCACAGTATGGAGTCGGGACACATACTCCACTGGTATAGCCTCATGTCTTGTCAGTGGAAATGCTCCAGTTCATTTTACAGGCTCCTAGCAACAGGATGCTGGAACACAGTACTCCACATTTATTGCAATTTCTATAGGAAAAATCTTTCAAAACGTCCCTTCTCAACTTCACTTGACATTATTGAAGACAAAAAGCAGGGTTTGAGTGTCTTCTGACAGAAATGTCCTTTCTTTTTGACTTGAGCTCAATCTGTCAAAAATCAAGATAAACAAGACCCTTACTGTGTAATCCTTTGCAGACCAGACATTCATGACGATGTCAAGAACTCTAAGTCAAAGGGAGAAGGCCATGCTCCCTGGTATAGAAGAACACCAAAGACACTATAAATTGCTGTCAGGGAGGTCCAGTGAGTGTGAAAATGGTCTCTTCCTACCTTCCTACAAACTACCATCTCTACAAATCTTCCAAAAGAGAGATCCAGAAAGAGATCAACACACAATTGTTATCAACAATCCTGGTTGATGAGGCCAAGATCATTGGGGTGTATAGATCCTAAGGATAACCCTTCAATGACAAAGCACACAACATTGAAAAAAATCCTTGAGTCTTTCTGCTTCTTGGGTAAGTAAACTCAAGTCCACAAGGCTACCTCCAACCTCCAAAAACTCCAGGGCATACTTTCTGGTTAGCAAAGTCTACATTGTAATAGTGTTTTCTGATTCATTTCTTTCATGGAGGCGTTCCCCATTGCAGCACTCTCCAACTCCTCCAAGGGTTTGTACTAACACCTCACAGACTACATCTCAGCAGGGAGTTGTTCCTCCTCGATGCTTGTTCCTCCAGCAGCTCTACCACCTCCTCTGTGTGGTCTGATGTTTCCACCAGCTCAAATGGATCCAATAGGTACCACTCCAGATCTCATTCTCTTGACAGAAAGAGGTCACATTGCTGGTATTCTAGGAGATATTCCGGCAGAAGATCATATACTCCTGGGTGTTATTGCTCTTCCAGCCTCCGACTCCTAGAAAGGCTTCATCCATTTTAGTCATGAAAAACACAGTTCAGCAATTTTATCCAAGAAGCTTGGCAGACAGAAAGATGAGGGCCAAAATATTCCTGTAAAGATAAGCAAAGCTGACAGTAAGACCATTAAGAAAGCTGCAAATAACCCATTAGATCCAAGCTGTGAGAAAGAAGAAAATCAAAAATCCCACAACCCTGCAAGTTCCAGTTCATTTTTCAAAATAAGCACATAATATCAATCTATTTGGAACCCACTATTGTTATTAGGAAAGAAGGAGGTAGAGAGTAGAAGGAGTGGAAGAATGGTTCTGCTAGGAAGCCATGAGGGACAGGCCTTACTGCCTCTATTACCTGCAGTGGTGTCAGTGCCTCAATAGCCATTCAGTGCGGAAATCTATTAGAGAGTAAGGAGCTAGAATGTGTCCTGTGTAGGAAAGGTTGGCTCGCAGATGTTGTAAATATGAGCATCAGATAAAATGTATTATTAGTGGGAGAGAAGGTTGTGGAAAAGTCAGTAAGTGACATTAGCAAAAGAGGGCCATCAGAGGCTTCCTGGAAGCAGATTGACCAAAGGCGTATGGAAAGAGCCTGCAATGTCCTGTGAAAGTAGAATACTAGAGTGCTGGAAACTCCGGGCAACTCAGGAGGCAAGCGCAGGGAAGAGGCTTGTGCAGAACTGGAACACTGGAAGGTACGTGCAAGAACAATGCTTTCACATGTCGGGAACAGGTTCAAGGCCAAACACCAATGCAAGTTCGGAAGGGGGTATCTACACAGGAAGGCAAGACTGTTTCTAAAGGACACATGACCCACATGGAAGCATGGAATATTCCAATGAACCTGGGGAATCACGTTTTACATAACAACGAAAATGAGACCTATGAGGTAGCAGGTGCAAGCAGTAATTGACATTAAAACAATTATAACGGAACCGCTGATGCATGATGGTACAATTCAGTGGTTTACAGTGAAGACATGACTATCCCAAACACACATGTGATACCTGCAGGTGCAAACTAGATGAAAATTGCATAGCAATGAAACAGGAGGGTCAATGTTTCAGGTTGCACTCATTATTAAAGAACTGTCCTTGGCGATAAGAAATAAGAAAAAAATGTTAGAGAAAAAGGTAGACAATGTAACAATGCATACCAAAGCATCTCAAGCAGTAGAAAGAACAGTAAAAGTGATTACAACATTGAAAGTCCAAGATAAAGCCTTTGCAGAAAATTTGGAAAATTGGAAAAAATAGAAAATCATACTAGGGCAAATAACATACATATGTTTAATATATCAGAAGGTACTGAAGAGGACGGTTTGAAATCATTTGTGGCTTACCTTATTAAAGAGGTTGTGTTCAAAAGAGACTGCGATATTAATCAAAAATAGGAAATTCAAAGGGTGCACCGGGATCCCTTTTGATGAAAGCTGAACAAACAAAACAACTTAGGAACATTTTAGTCAATTTTGTAACATATGGAATTAAAGAGCAAATTCTAATAGCAGCCCTTCAGGCACAATCAGCAACCTAAAAGAGCTGTACTTTTTTGGTTAGATTAGACATTTGCCATATCAAAGAAGAGAGACAGTGGTAGTAGGAAGAATGGATGACTTGTGAACATTCCACGCTAAGGTTCAGTTGAGATTCCCTGCTTTGCATAGGATAATGTAGAACGATATAATGTATAATACCAGAAGTGCCGATTAAGTAGATAACTTAATTAAGAACTTTACAGTGCATCCACAGCATAGCGCACAATAAGCAGTTTTAGTCAAAGTCATTTTGGTAGTGTATGTACTTTGGGGAGGTGGCAATCTCTTAAAAGGCACCCACAGATGCCCCATTGCAGAATTGGGGGGGGGGTTCCCATATGGAGGATTACATAGGCTGGAGACCAAGTGAGACTATAAAAATATAGTTATCAAATTTTTTGTACCAGTCTCTGTATTAATCAAGAAGATGATAGATGCGTTAGGATGTCTAAGAACAGTGAAGTACTTTTTATGACATGGAAAGTTTGATAGGGCTATAGGTTAGAATGAAACAAAGATTGGCCGTGGAATATTTGAAGTGCTGTGAGGCACAAATATTAGTAGTACAAGAGAGTCACTTTATCAGACAAGGATGCAGGGCTTAATAAAGAAAGATGGGTGCAACAAGTGATATATCAAGATTAAACATGTTACTAAAGGGGTTGCAGTCATAGTAGGGAGTGTTAGGAGCTATAGTGGACAAATTGGTTAGATGGGTCATAGCCATGATTAGGTTGTGTAATATAGCTTTCATATGTGCTTGATATTAAGGTTTGAATATCGATGAACCTAGCCCACTGCGTTGTCTGTTCTCTGAATTATTATCATGCAAATTACTAATTATATCGGTGGTGATTTTAATACCTTGCTTGATAAAGATTTGGAGGCCCCCTTATGAATTCACCCGAAGGAGCAAAGTCCTTAAAGAATGTATTGCAAGTTGTGGGTCTGTATAAGGACAGGCAAGGAAACGAAGATGTTAAACGCTCCATAGTAAAAAAGTATGAACATTTCTCCAGAACTGATGTTTGGCAGCTAGATGAGGCACTTAAAGATAGTCTTAGTTGTATATTCTAGCACCTACCTCAAATCACGCGGTGGTTTGGATGGAGGTACCATCTGTTCCTCAAGATATATGTTTTAGAGGCATACTGAATCGATGAGGACGTGACCCAGGTGTTAAAATACAGTTCAAATTATTCTTTCAAACAAAACCTGGCCACGTGTAACTTGAGTAGTGTTTCAGACGCATACAAAGCCGATTTAAGAGAGCTTGTTATTAAACGGTCGAGAAGACGTGCACAAGAAGACCAAAAGGACGGACAGTCACTAATGCCAAAAATCATAGATGTAGAAATACGGATTATACAATTAAGTGCAACCTTCTATAGCTGTGGGTCAATGGCTGAGTTAAAAACCATCAAGAATTTTTTTAAGTAAATGAGATTAGAATAGATAAATACAGCAAGATGAGAAGTAAGTATGCTGCAAAAAAACTGAGTTTGTTGGGAAAAGTGGCAAGCTGATATTGTGGAAGAGCAGAACCGAAACAACTAAGAACCATATTATATATGTACAGAGGAGAGGTGAATTCGGAACCAATATTGTTTAGGATTGCGTGGTCTAATAGAACTAGTGTGTGTAACGTAACTGGAATCGTACCTTTTGAGATTATAAGAGAAGGTTTTCCAAGATCGAGATGTAATACTGAGTGGTTGTTTCACAGGAATTTGGATAAGGAATCATCCATACAAAAGATGAGCGAAAGAGAGAGAGAGAGAGAATGTGGAAGGGACATGACTACTCTAAAATATAAGTGTCTTGATCCATGTACTGAAGTTGGTCAATGGGCGAGAGTGAAGAAACTTGGCAGAATACCCAAGGAAGTTAGCAAATTCTATGAACCTTTGATAGTGGTTAAGGTAATAAGCAATTCTGTGAAACTGGGGTATGGGAAATGCTGGCACTGGAGTCACGCTGCAGGGTGCCATGAGGAAAAGAAGGACAATGTTTCTACTTGTATGAATTCTAGATTTTTATTGGATGCTGAAGTTTTGTATGTTGATTTGTAGAAGAGAAACTCTGGAGAAGGAAGTTTCCAAAGAAGTATGAGGGAAGGACTCTGTTGGAGGTCAAAGTGTTGGAGCAGAATGTGTGGGTTGGAAGCTTGAGGAAAATAGGAATGAGGTACCTGTTGAAGCTCGAGATCCTAATCAACATACTACAGTTGCTAATCGTACTCTGAATAGGGCTGTTAAGTCACCTAATTGGTGAAAGGATTATCATTGTGATATATGAATGTTGTAATAAATTTTTTTTTCTTTCTCTCCAAGGTTATCATTTTTGCAGTGGAATATGGATGTATTTGTGTTTATTTTATTTATAGTAGTACAGAGATAATTTTTATTTAAGTATGTGGGCTACGGAATGTAGTAGGCAGAACTTGGGTGGATTTCGTTGAGGCTGTTCCTGCAGGTTGCTGCTTTGAGAAAAGAATAAAGAAAATTGTACACTACTACACGCAGTCCCCATATGGTTCCTCAATTGACTTACTACATTCTGTCCCAGTATCTCAGAAGCACAAAGCAAACTGGTAACTAGTTGATAGGTATCAATGATGTTTTTTCACCATTGATTTCAGGCATGGGGTAGGGTGCATTTCCTGAGACTCCCTAGTTACCATACTAGAGAAATCAGTAGCCTTTTTGAGCATGGTTCCTGAATCAATATGCCAAACAGCTAAGCATCTGTCCTTGCACAGAGTTGTATACGTGCGGCTGTATAGTAAATAGTTCTATCACTTTAATCTCTGCTTCAATGGGCTTGCGTTTGCTGCCTTAAAACATACACACAGGGCCTGATTTAAGACAAGTGGCGCTGCATTCAGTGCAGCGCTACTTTTCTTGCACCCCTTAGCACACCCCTAACGTAACCATGTGTGCACCGTATCTAAGATACAGTGCACCATGGTTGTATTTAAGGAACTAGCTACAAAATTGTTGAAGCTAGTTCGAAGATTTGCAGGATTAGCGTCACAAATGTTGCCCCTAATCCTGCAAAGCCCATTGTGACCCATTGTAAACAATGGTGTGTCTCCTTTTAACGCCTGCTCTGAGCAGGCGTCAAAAGTGCCGAAAATGTTTTGTCCCCCCTGCGCCAAATGGGGTACACCCCCTTTGCATACATTATGCCTGCACCAGGTGCAGGCATAATGTGTCACAAAGGGTTACAAAGTGGCGCAATGCATGCATTGCACCACTTTGTAAATTTGGCGGGTGATTTGGCCTCATTGGGCCACATTAGCATTAAAAAATTACGCTAATGTGGCGCAAGGAGGCAGTACGGGCTCTTAAATCTGCCCCACAGTGTTTTCCTCCCATGAAGAACAAATGAAGCCATTAAAAATATGTAATCGGAAATTCTTAAGGGCAATGTTGAGTGATGGGTGGTCACGCAGATCAAGAGAAGTATTGCATAGTTTTCAAAGGTGATCCAAAATGTAGACATGCCTGGAAATCAAGACTAGTCAGTGGTGAAACAAAGGCTCTCACAGTCCCCTCAGTGCAGGGGCCCCTGAGCTCCAGCTGCCCCCCCATCAGCATATTACTCAGGCCTGAGAGCTCCTGTGAGACTGGATGGGGGGCCCTCCAGGCAGTGGCGCAGCCTGGGGGGTGCAGCGGGGGCCGGCCGCACCGGGCGCAACATCTGGGGGAGCTCTTAGGGGGTGCAAATTACTTGCCTTGCCCCGCACTCGCAGCTCTTAGGGGGCGCAAATTACTTGCCTTGCCCCGGGTGCTGACAACCCACGCTACGCCACTGCCTCCAGGTACTGTGCAGGGGGGGCTCTTATTTCGTTATGCCACTGATTAGAGTAGATAGACCAATATAATTTATTATAAGAAATCAGTTGAGCCCAAGACCATTCGCATGTGTTGAGTGAGATAATGAAAATGTCACTTACCCAGTGTACATCTGTTCGTGGCATTAGTCGCTGCAGATTCACATGTTTCGCACAGTCCGCTGCCTGGTGTTGGGCTCGGAGTATTACAAGTTGTTTTTCTTCGAAGAAGTCTTTTTTGGTCACGGGACCGAAGGACTCCTCCCTCTTCGGCTCCATTGCGCATGGGCGTCGACTCCATCTTAGATTGTTTTCCCCGCAGAGGGTGAGGATGGAGTTGTTTGCTATAAATAGTGCCCATGCAATGGAGTGAATACGTATGTACATAAAAAGTTTATAATAATTATTTACAAATGTACAAATGTTTAAGATTTAAGATCTACTTATAAACGGCTACAGGCTTCCCGGGGAGGCGGGAGGGCACATGTGAATCTGCAGCGACTAATGCCACGAACAGATGTACACTGGGTAAGTGACATTTTCAGTTCGATGGCATATGTCGCTGCAGATACACATGTTTCGCATAGACTGTAAAGCAGTTACCTCCCCTAAAAGCGGTGGTTTAGCCTGTAGGAGTTGAAGTAGTTTGGAATAATGTTCTTAGTACAGCTTGGCCCACTGTAGCTTGTTGTGCATTTAGTACGTGTACACAGTAGTGTTTAGTAAATGTATGAGGCGTAGACCAGGTTGCAGCCTTACATATTTCGCTCATAGGAATGTTTCCTAGAAAGGCCATTGTAGCACCTTTCTTTCTGGTTGAGTGTGCCTTTGGTGTAATAGGCAATTCTCTTTTGGCTTTAAGATAGCATGTTTGAATACATCTGACTATCCATCTAGCAATGCCTTGTTTAGAGATTGGATTTCCTATGTGTGGTTTTTGAAAAGCTATGAACAGTTGTTTTGTTTTCCTGATTAGCTTTGTTCTGTCAATGTAGTACATTAGTGCTCTTTTGATGTCTAATGTATGTAGTGCCCTTTCAGCCACGGAATCTGGTTGTGGGAAGAACACTGGCAATTCTACTGTTTGATTTAAATGGAATGGTGAGATTACTTTTGGTAGAAATTTTGGATTTGTTCTTAGAACTATTTTATTTTTGTGTATTTGAATAAATGGTTCTTGTATGGTAAATGCCTGTATTTCACTTACTCTTCTGAGGGATGTGATTGCAATGAGAAATGCGACTTTCCAGGTTAGATATTGCATTTCACAGGAATGCATGGGTTCGAAAGGTGGACCCATGAGTCTTGTTAAGACGATGTTAAGGTTCCATGAAGGAACTGGTGGTGTTCTTGGTGGTATAATTCTTTTTAGCCCTTCCATGAATGCTTTAATAACTGGTATTCTAAATAGAGACGATGAATGAGTAGTTTGTAGGTAAGCAGATATTGCTGCGAGGTGTATTTTTATAGATGAAAAAGCGAGATTCGCTTTTTGCAAATGTAGTAAGTATCCCACTATGTCCTTTGTAGAGGCATGCAATGGTTGGATTTGATTGGTATGGCAGTAGCAAACAAATCTTTTCCACTTAGATGCATAGCAGTGTCTAGTGGAAGCTTTTCTAGCTTGTTTTATGACCTCCATGCATTCTTGTGTGAGGTCTAAGTGTCCGAATTCTAGGATTTCAGGAGCCAAATTGCCAGATTCAATGATGCTGGGTTTGGATGCCTGATCTGTTGTTTGTGTTGTGTTAACAGATCTGGTCTGTTGGGTAGTTTGACATGCGGTACTAGTGAAAGGTCTAGTAGAGTTGTATACCTACGTTGTTTTGCCCATGTGGGTGCTATCAGTATGAGTTTGAGTTGGTTTTGACTCAACTTGTTTACTAGATATGGAAGGAGAGGGAGAGGGGGAAAAGTGTATGCAAATATCCCTGACCAACTCATCCATAGAGCATTGCCTTGTGATTCGCGGTGTGGGTACCTGGATGCGAAGTTTTGGCATTTTGCGTTTTCTTTTGTTGCGAACAAATCTATCTGGGGTGTTCCCCAAATTTAAAAGTACTTGTTCAGAACTTGGGGGTGAATTTCCCATTCGTGGACTTGTTGGTGGTCTCGCGAAAGGTTGTCTGCTAGTTGGTTTTGGATCCCTGGAATAAATTGTGCTATTAGGCGAATGTTGTTGTGAATCGCCCACTGCCATATTTTTTGTGTTAGGAGACACAATTGTGTTGAGTGTGTTCCTCCTTGTTTGTTTAAATAATACATTGTTGTCATGTTGTCTGTTTTGACAAGAATGTATTTGTGTGTTATTATGGGTTGAAAGGCTTTTAACGCTAGAAATACTGCTAACAGTTCTAGGTAATTGATATGAAATTTTGTTTGGTGTACATCCCATTGTCCTTGAATGCTGTGGTGATTGAGGTGTGCTCCCCACCCTGTCATGGAAGCATCTGTTGTTATAACGTATTGAGGCACTGGGTCCTGAAATGTCCGCCCTTTGTTTAAATTGTTGCTGTTCCACCATAGAAGCGAGAGGTATGTTTGGCGGTCTACCAACACCAGATCTTGAAGTTGACCCTGTGCCTGTGACCATTGTGATGCTAGGCACTGTTGTAAGGGTCGCATGTGTAGTCTTGCGTTTGGGACAATGGCTATGCATGATGACATCATGCCTAGAAGTTTTAGCACAAATTTTGCTTGTATCTTTTGGTTTGGAAACATAGCACTTATTACCTTGTGGAATGCTTGCACTCTTTGTGGACTTGGAGTGGCAATTCCCTTTGATGTGTTGATGGTTGCTCCTAGATATTGTTGTGTCTGACACGGTTCGAGGTGTGATTTTGTATAGTTGATGGAGAAACCCAGTTTGTGAAGGGTTTGTATGACATATGTGGTGTTGTTTGTGCACTTTTTTACTGTGTTGGTCTTGATTAGCCAATCGTCCAGGTAAGGAAACACATGTATCTGTTGTCTCCTGATATGTGCTGCTACTACTGCTAGACATTTTGTGAACACTCTTGGTGCAGTTGTTATTCCGAATGGCAACACTTTGAATTGGTAATGTATTCCTTTGAATACGAACCTTAGGTACTTTCTGTGAGAAGGGTGTATGGGTATATGAAAGTACGCATCTTTTAGGTCTAATGTGGTCATGTAATCTTGCTGTTTGAGCAGTGGAATGATGTCTTGTAGTGTGACCATGTGAAAGTGGTCCGATATGATGTAGGTATTTAGTGTCCTGAGATCTAATATTGGTCTTAATGTTTTGTCTTTTTTTGGAATTAGAAAGTACAGGGAGTAAACTCCTGTGTTTTTTTGTTGTACTGGTACTAACTCTATTGCATCCTTTTGCTGTAGTGCTTGAACTTCTAGTCCTAAAAGTTCTAAATGTTGTGGTGACATTTTGCGTGTTTTTGGAGGGATGTTTGGTGGGAATTTGTGGAATTCTATGCAATAGCCATGTTGGATTATTGCTAATACCCAATTGTCTGTTGTAATCTGCTGCCAAGATTGGTAGAATTGGCTTAGTCTTCCCCCCACTGGTGTTGAGTGAAGGGGTTGTGTGACTTGAAAGTCACTGTTTAGGTGGAGGTGTTTTTGGAGTTTGGAATCTTCCCCTACTCCTTGGGAATTGACCCCCTCTATATCCCCTGAAACCTCCCCTTTGGAATGAACCCTGATATGGTGTGGTTCTTGTTTGTTGGCTGGTGGTGTCTGTGGGTTGGCCACGAAACCCCCCTCTAAATGGAGTTTTTCTAAAAGAGCCTCTGCTCTGCGGGGAGTAGAGTGCGCCCATGGCTTTGGCCGTGTCTGTGTCCTTTTTAAGTTTTTCAATGGCTGTGTCCACTTCAGGGCCAAAAAGTTGTTTCTCGTTGAAGGGCATATTAAGGACAGCCTGCTGGATTTCAGGTTTGAAGCCTGAAGTGCGGAGACAAGCGTGTCTCCTTATGGTGACAGCAGTGTTGACTGTTCTCGCTGCAGTATCGGCTGCGTCCAGTGAAGAGCGGATTTGATTGTTTGAGATCGTTTGTCCCTCTTCAACTATTTGCTGCGCCCTTTTTTGGTATTCCTGGGGAAGATGGTCTACGAGAAGTTGCATCTCATCCCAGTGTGCGCGGTCATATCTGGCCAGCAGCGCTTGTGAATTTGCGATGCGCCACTGGTTGGCTGCCTGTGATGCTACTCTTTTTCCTGCCGCATCAAATTTTCTGCTTTCTTTGTCCGGAGGTGGGGCGTCGCCAGATGTATGGGAATTTGCTCTCTTGCGAGCTGCCCCTACTACTACGGAGTCAGGTGGTAACTGCGAAGTAATAAACACTGGGTCTGTGGGTGGTGGTTTGTATTTCTTATCCACCCTTGGGGTGATGGCTCTTGATTTTACGGGCTCTTCAAAAATTTGTTTTGCGTGCCGTAACATCCCTGGTAGCATTGGGAGACATTGATATTGGCTATGTGTAGCCGAGAGGGTGTTAAATAAAAAATCATCCTCTATAGGATCGGAATGCAGTTGGACATTGTGGAATTCTGCAGCCCTAGCCACCAGTTGCGAGTATGAGGTACTGTCCTCTGGCGGTGACGGCTTTGTGGGGTATGAATCGGGATCATTGTTCGGCACTGGGGTGTCATATAGGTCCCAAGCGTCTTGATCCTGATTATCTTGACTTATGGTAGTTTGCGCTGGTGAGTGCATTTGTGGCGGTGTTTGTGCCGGCGATGCCTGTTGTGGTGGAGAGGGCGGAGGCGTGACTTTTTTAACCACTTTGGCTTGTGGTTGTGCGTCATCCTTGAGAAGTCCGATCCTTCTTTTCCTCATTATTGGGGGAAGGGTTGATATCTTCCCTGTGTCTTGCTGGATGTACAGTCTCTTTTGTGTGTAGTCTGATTCTACACTTTGGAGCTCTTGTCCAAATCTGTGCCTCTGGCCACTTATTCCTTGTTCCTCTGTGTAGGATGAAGGTGTGGAACTTTTCGGCGCCGAGAGAGAATCTTTTTTCGGCTTCGTCACCGACAGAATTTTTGTGGCTTTCGGCAGTGTGTCTCGGTGCCGATGTTTTTCGGTGCCGGCATCTTGTTTTTGCCTCTCGGAGCCGCTATCTCGGCTCCGAGGTTGCTCCATGGCGGTCCCTCGACCGGAGTCGGGTGTCTTCGCTATGGGCGTGCCCTTTTTCGGCGCCTTCGACGGGTCGCCGGTTTTATGGGTCGAGCCATGGCCTGTTGGCAGTGGCGTCCCCTGGGCTTTTGTCTTCTCAATGGTTTTAATTTTCGACGTCTTACTCACTGTTTGTTGCTGTTGTTCGACGTCGGAGTCTCCGGGTTCTGATTCCGGAACCGAGAATGTTTCCTCTTCGTCGTCGAAACGTTGTTTTGTTGGCGTGGACGCCATTTGTAGACGCCTGGCTCTTCGGTCCCGGAGTGTTTTTCTGGACCGGAAGGCTCGACAGGCCTCACAGGTATCCTCCTTGTGCTCGGGGGACAAGCACAAGTTACAGACCAAGTGCTGATCTGTATAAGGATACTTACTGTGACATTTTGGGCAGAAACGAAACGGGGTCCGTTCCATCGGCTTCGATGTCGCACGCGGTCGGGCCGACCAGGCCCCGATGGGGGAATCGAAGCTACCCCAAAGTCTTCCGATGATCGGTGTCGATGTACCTAACTATCCCGATACCGAACGGAACAATACCGACGCTTTCTTCCGAGATTCTGACTAACTTTCCGAACCGAAACACGGAGCGAAAAGGAATACGTCCGAACCCGACAGCGGAAAAAAACAATCTACGATGGAGTCGACGCCCATGCGCAATGGAGCCGAAGAGGGAGGAGTCCTTCGGTCCCGTGACCAAAAAAGACTTCTTCGAAGAAAAACAACTTGTAATACTCCGAGCCCAACACCAGGCAGCGGACTGTGCGAAACATGTGTATCTGCAGCGACATATGCCATCGAACATTATGTTACATGGACAGAGACTGTCCACCTCACTCCCGGACAATGTCTCTAGTCTTGATTTCTTTATGTATGTTATTGATTTCTGGTGTGTTGGTCTAGGTAGTTCAAAAAAAGCAAACCAAGGGTCACCCAACGTGGACACCATTCATTGACACCAAAAGTGGTACACTACAGCATTGGTGTGGCAGTTAGATTGATGTTTTAAGGTGTATTGTACTGTGTTGTTTGAAACAATACAGTATTACCAGGCAATTCATTGCACTGTGCCGAATGTACTAATCAATGACAGGGCAGTAAGGTTGTTTGCAGAATTCCTGCTTCATTAATATTTTTTACATGATTCCTTATAAATGGCCGACAACACAGGGTAGGAGGCCTGCAAGGGACATAATACCTCTGTCACTGCATTTACTTTAGCAATGTGTCTGCATTGTGACCCATTGCTCTTAAAGGCCCATGCATTCCATTGACTTCATTTAGGGGTCGCCAGGGGTCACCAGGGGTCGCAGCTGCGAATCCTGGTTTGCTCCTTGCGACCCCTGGCACTGCATTTGTGACCCATGGGCTCAGAAGTGGCAACATAAGTGCCAGAAATACAGGGGCACCTCGTCCTTATGAACATTGGTTGGGGCTCCAATCTCCTTTTTTTCTAATAGTGAATAACACTAAATTATTCATTATTAGTGTAATAAAAAAATGGAGTACAATTAGGTAGAATATAACCCTCCCTGGCAGCTGAGGTAAAAAATAAAAATGCTCTTAAATATATGTTGTGTGCACGCATGCAGGTGAGAGTATGTTTATGTGGGAAAGAACATGTTTATGTGTGATTGTGTATAATTGTGTAAGCATGTGTGGGTAAGTGAATGTGTAAGTCAAATGGGGTGTGATGTCACTTCCGCTACCCCTGGCCTTCGGTGAATTGATGTTCATGATGCATCCCAATGCCACATAAATGGCAGATCAGGAAAGCCACACGGGGAGAGGGATGCAGCAGCTCGTGGAACCGCAGTCTGCTCTTAGGCGCACTGGTGCAGCTGCCCCCTTCCCCAGGGGTGTTTGCCACTGTGCAGTGGTTACCCACTGACTCCACAGATAATGGAGACCCGTGGCTGCCTCCTTTTCAATGTGATTCGCAAAGAGTCACAGAGTGCGTCTTGGAGTTCGCTATGTCTTCAATACATTCAAATTAGGATTTCCCCACCGTGGACCCTACCCTCGTGTGCAGCAAAGACTTAAATGAGGGAAAAGCATTTATAACCATATTTATACTTTTTTAGCGCCGCATTTGCGTCGTTTTTTGACGTAAAATCAGTGCAAACTTACAAAATACAAATAATGTATTGAAATACAATTGTATTTTGTAAGTTTGCGCTGATTTTGCGTCAAAAAACGACGCAAATGCGGCGCTAAAAAAGTATAAACATGGGCCTTGGTACATTTCACCCATGGTGTTTTCTGTTTTCTCTGACGACGCACCTCGCCTCGCCACGCTTCTGATGGACAATCTGCTTCTATTTATTTCAATGAACTGAAATGCCCTTATGAACATCAGTTTTTGTCTGCTTTTCTTGTGGGAGATGTCCACTAGAAGGATTTAGCTTATTGCAATATTTACCAATTTATGTGAGTAAATATTGTGTAAATTTGGTGGGCTCTGACCAGCTTATCTTAAGTTAGAGATAGCTGGGCGCGAGAAAGTTCAACACGTGGTGGGAATTTTGCCAGAGTGGCCAGCAGGGTGTTGTAACAGTATTGTTCTAAAAGATGTGTTTGTTGGAAGAGGGGATCTGTCACCGTGTTCCAAGTTGACTTTTTCTTTGCTGGCAATAGTGTAGCGATGCTAGAGAGTGGCAGCAGTCTGGAGGGAGCCAATGCAAGATGCTGCCAGTTGTGATGCAATGGAACTCGGACTTGGCAGTCACTAAAATAAACTTTGTTATCAATCACTATAACCTCTAGGAAAACAAATAGCAAGCATATTACTCGCCACCCAAAACTGCAATCGTATAACTGGACTAAAGTCTATAATCACAGATAAGGCTTTAAAGTATGCTAATGTGTCCACGCTTACATCTTATCAAGTGAAAGGTAGGAAAACATAATGACTTTGATACTCACTGGTAATCTTCATTACCCCCATTGGGGGTCCTCTTCGTCCCAGTCCTTACAAACCAAGAGTTATGACCCTCGCAGCAGCCATAGCACGCTAGTCTCCTATTATTATTTATTTATTTTTATTTATTTAAGCTCCTTCCGCCCTCACCTCCTCCTGTTATGTTACCAAGCAAAGACACAAGAGCAACCAGGGGGCAGTGAGGAAAGAGGACTGGGACGAGGAGGACCCCTAATCGGGGTAATGAAGATTACCAGTAAGTAACAAAGGGGGTTATTACAACTTTGGAGGAGGTGTTAATCCGTCCCAAAAGTGACGGTAAAGTGACGGATATACCACCAGCCGTATTACGAGTTCCATAGGATATAATGGACTCGTAATACGGCTGGTGGTATATCCGTCACTTTACCGTCACTTTTGGGACGGATTAAAACCTCCCCCAAAGTTGTAATAACCCCCAAAGTCATTACCCCCTCATGGCGTCCTCCTCGTCCCAGCTCTTACAAACTGAAGATATAACAAGCTCAGAAAGACTACAAAGCACACATGATGCAAATGGAGAATAGGCTTTTATTCCAACCTAAACAAAACATCACTTTGCAGCAGTACCCAAAACCTGGGCCCAAAACGGCCCACCAAGTAAGTACCAACAGAAAGATGGTAATGATGACCGAGTGGCAGTTCTGCAGGTCTCCAAGAGGAGCACACCCCCAGCCTCCACCCAAGAAGTAGAAACCGCCCTAATGGGCATGTCCTGAACGGCAAAAGGAAGAGCCTCCCCAATATCCTCATAGGCACAGGCAATGACCTGATAGACCCAGCGATTAATAATCTGAGTGGAAACCTCTCTACCTCTCACCAGGGACCCGTGAGCAATGCACAAAGAGTTGGACACCTTAACTGGGTTGTGTGCTCTAGATAAATCAGAAGGACCTTCTGACATCCAGAGTAGAAGGGATCAAAGAGGAAATAGCCGCAAAAAACATCAAAATGACTTCCTGAGCCAAATGAAAGGAAGAAGTCACTTTAGGAACAAACTTAGGGTCCAGGTGAGGCACAACATGATAAGGAAAGAACTGTAGATAAGGGAAAACTGCCATGAGAGCCACAGTCACACCAAGGTGTCTAGCAGAGATAATGGCCACCAAGAAGACCACCTTAGCGGATTAACACACCAACTCCGCCTCCTCTAGAGGCTCAAAAGGAGCACCCTGCACCCCCCTGAGAACAAGAGTCCGGTCCCAAAAAGGAACCTCCCTTCGAACAGAGTGATGCTTCAGCTGGAAAACTCTGAAGCAACCTGAAAAACAAAGGACAAGGTGTAGAAAATTCATCAGAAAAAGACCGAAAGGCCTAAGTAGCAGCCCACTGAGCAGAAAGAGTACTAGGAATCAGCCCCTCGAGAAATCCATCATGCGAAATGTCTAGAATTTTAAAGGAGGCAATGGCCATAGGAACCTCAGTCTGGGCCAAACACCACGTGGAAAAGGAAGCCCAATATGTAATGGAGGACGTAAGGGTGGACTGCCTACATGATGACTTAATATCCCAAGCCACCTGAGAGGAACAACCCAGAGACTCAAACCCTCTGTGCTCAAGTGTCAACCTGTCAAATTCAACCGGAGGAGCCTCTGGAAAAGACAGACATGGAAACTGAAGAGGAGTGGGCCTGCAAGGGGGATTGAGGACCCAACTCTGGGACAGAGCCAGAAGATGAGGAAACCAATGCTGCCTGGGGCATTGAGGATCAACTGAACCTTATCTCGTCTGATTTACTGGAGGACCTGAGACAGGAAGGGAACTGGAGAGAAGGCATACAGCAGCCCCTGAGACCATGGGACTGATATGGCAGCCATTGCCCATGTAAGAAGAGAGAGATTCTCCATACAAAACGCTGAGCACCTAGCATTGTCTTGGGAGGCAAACAGGTCCAGCATGTCACTAAGGAAGGGAGTTTCCTGCTGAGAAAGTAGGCCCAAAAATTAACCTCCAACTGAATGGAAACCACAGTGAGACCCAGAACATACTCCTCGGCCCAGAGAAAGATCAGGGATACAATCTAATTGAGGGGCCCGCACTTTGTACCCCCTTGCCTGTTCAAGTATGCCCTCGCCACCTGATAGTCGGTGCGTACCACAACATTGTAGCCCCAGAGACTGTCCTGGAACGTGGATTCAGGACAGCCATCAGTTCCTTCCAATTCGAGGACTGCTCACTTTCGCAAGGGGACCAAGGTAGACCCACCACTGCCCCCCCACAAACCCACATGCTGGCATCGGTCATTAGCAGAACAGGAGTTGGCTGCTGGAAAGGAACCGCTATAAGGTTGGCCAGATCGAGCCACCACGATAGACTCTGCACAATCTGATCCGACATGGGAATCAACACATTGTAGATCCAAGAGGCGCGATCCCAATGGCCAAGGATGTGGTTCACTGGGTTTCAAACGAAAACGTGCCCATGGAACCATTGCTGTTGAGGCTGCCAGGAGATCTCTCACCCGTTACCAACACCTTGCAATTGTGTGAATGGGGCAACAAAGACCGTACCTCTCACTGGAGGGAGCGCAGCCTGTGCTCCGGGAGAAAAGCTTCACCCACTCTAGTATCCAGACGAGGACCAATGAAAGGCTAGTCCTGAGAGGGAGGGAGATGCGACTAGGAAATACTCAGAAGAAGACCTAAGGCCTGCAGAGTGGAGAGGACCAGAGCCACATCTTGACTTGCCTTGGAAAATGCAGGAGCAGACAACAACCAGACGTCAAGAGAAGGATACAACCCAATACCCTGCAAAAGCAAAAAAGCAACAAGTGGAGCCAAAACCATGGGAAAGACATGAGGAGAAGTGGCGGGACAAAAAACGACCGAGCACAAAACTGGTAATGAAAATCCACGACTGCGAATCGCAGGAATTGCTGACTCTCCACATGAAGGGGAACGGGAAAATATGCATCCTGCAGATCCAGAGTCTCCAGGAAACCATCTTTCATCAGCAGGGGAATGATGGCTCGTAGAGACACCATCCATCTGTAAGTGCTCCAACAGTACAAAGGTGTTCAGGGCCTTGATGTTGAGGAAGGGACGAAAGGACCCGTCTGGCTTTGGAACCAAAAAACAGGCAGGAGTAAAACGCCAAACCCTCCTTCCGATGGGAACTAGAACAAATGTGCCCTTGAGAAGGAGAGACTGGATCCACTGAATCTTGAAAGGTTCTCCTGGAGAAGGAGTAGGTCTGAAACGGGGCAGTGAAGCAAGTCCTTCGAATGGAATCCTAAAACCATGTTTGACTATTGAAAGGACCCAAGCATCCTTCACCACTTCTTTCCACTGAGTGAGAAACAGCCAAAGATGACCACCCACCATCATATGGTCACTTCTGCTGGACCTCTGCGTTACGGGAGGAGGAAGGCTGGGATTGGTTATGAAAGGCGGCCCGACCACGGGCCTGCCCGCAAAAGGGGTGCCTCTCAACTGGCTGAAAGGCAGGCCTCTTGAACCCAAACTGTTGTTTACCCTGAACCTGTTGAAAAAGCCTCAGGATCTTCTTCTCTTCTGTCACCTTCACCAAAGAATCACTTAGCTCTCGTCCAAATAGCTTAGGACCCAAAAAAGGAAGCTTCTGAAGCACAGATCTCTGGGACGCCCCCAACTTCCATGAGTGCAACCACAGGGACTGACGACCAGAAATGGACGGTCCAGCAGCCTTTGTGGAAGCCCAAAGACGAAATAGTGTAAGACAAGAACTAAGACAGCCTCTCCATATTGGACAGAAGAGCTGAGAGATCATCATTAGCCCGAAGACAGTCAAAGAATGCATGGGAGTCCTTAAGAAGCACTAGTGCAGAATAGACAGCATACGTGTTCGCCCCAATACCATAAATGGATACAGCAAACACTCTCTTGAAAGTGGTTTCAACTATCCCATCTACAGGATCAGAGAGGACCTCCTTGGACACTGTACTATAATGGGCCAGAAAGTCCTCTTCCACCACATCCAGAGGAACAAACCCCAAAAGGTCCCAGAATGTGCCAAACCCTCCTTAAGCTGATCCCCCTGAATTTATCTGCCCTTGGCCTCATCAGTTTCAGCAGAATCATCATCCAAATGAGGACACTTAGGAGGAATGTCCCTCTTTATAATAGAAGTGTCAACCGCATCTTTGATCAGGGCCTCCAAATTGCCCCTATAAATGTGGAGGAGCTCCTCAGATAACCGCACAGAGCAGGAGCACAGGTAAACCTGTCCAGGATCTCAAGGCTGTGTGACCACCACCATTACCAAGAAGAAGCAATGTGCTAGAGCAGCGTTACGCTTCCTATATTAAAAATGGCAACCAGACAACGAAAATATGGCCTCGCAAAGCAATGACATTACAAACAGTGCAGCCAACCCCCACGCACCTGTGTATGCATATACACATGGCTCCCCAATGTCCCGGCCGCAGACACCTAAAATGGCTCTATGCCCAACTCAGCACAAGGAATAGGAGTGTGTACCACAGTCAGTGCACAATGTGCCCCACCCGCTGCAGCGAGGTGGAAGGCAGTGGAAAAACAAAGAGGCACAGGAGCCATCATAGAAGCCACAAGCAAGAAAGAGTAAGAAAACAAAACGTGTATACACTTACCCGAACCACGCGAGGCCAGCGTGCAGGGCCGCTACACAACAGGATGAGCTAAAATTTTAAAAATAAACAAAGAAAAATAAATATTAATAGAAGTAGGACTAGTGTGCTATGGCTGTTGCCAGAGGCATAACCCTCAGTTTGTAAGGACTGGGATGAGGAGGTCCCCACAAGGGGGTAATGAGTATATAACCAAATATAGAAGTTTTTATTTGTATGTTCTTGCTGTAGAGGAATGCACTGGCAAAGCCAATAGATTTGGTGTTTGTATGCCGGAGCATTCAGGTATGTGCACAACTCACAAGCACTGCGCCCATTGGCATTGCCATTGCTTTTTTTTTTGGGGTACCAAGCACAGACAAATGAAAATTGATGCTACTAAAAAGAGTTACGTTCTTTTCTGTAGTGTCTGATTTTTCAGAATATTTTGTTTGCTTTCCACTGCTGCTAGGCTACTCGCTGACTGATTATAAACATAGGCCCATAATTATACTCTTAGCGACGCATTTGCGTCATTTTTTGACGCGCAAACTTACAAAATACAATTGTATTTTGCAAGTTTGCGCCGTTTTTGTGTTAAAAAGCGGCGCAAATGCGGCGCTAAAAAGGTATAAATATGGGCTATAGTGTCTGTTATAGAATGGTAAAACAATAATAGAGTATACAGAATGCCGTTCCAAGATGGCCACCATGTGTCTGCTCCATCGGCAAACAGCCCAGCAGCAATGAGGAGAAAGCTCTGACAAAAGCATCTGAAAAAATGGATGCAACAGAAAATAAAGCAACCTTCGTTCTGTAGCATCTATTTTTAGGACACTTTACATAGAGCTCCTTCCTCAGAGCGACCGGCTGCTCTCTAACTGATTTAAATTGTAAAATAGCTCCTTACTCATTTCAGTGTAGGTGGAAAGACATGCCCCAACAGCCAATAGAAAGCAGTGGCACTAAAACACCCAATTGGCTGTTCCAGGATATTATTGACATACAGTATTATTTAGAATTTGGAGGATGTGGGAAATGCTCCAACCATTGACCTTATTTGGAGTATATAGCTACGTATATATCTACATATACATATCTAAATATCCTGTATATCTACATAGGACGGACTGGACATCCATCAGTTTTGGTGCATGCCCCACAACTGCCAAACTCTAAGTAACCCCATAGCCTTAAACCAGTGACTGACGGCTCTGAAGAAAAGAAAGCCATTAGCTGAAGGAGGTTGAGCCAAAGCCCCCCCCCCCCAGTAAGTACAGAATACAAGTTGTTTTCCATGGTACAAGCACCAGCTGTCAAAACAAAAAAGAGTGAAAGAGATATCCCACCAATATATTGCAGAGGACAATAGACAATAATGTCAGTGTGTAAAATTGGATGTTAATGTTCGTTGGCTTTTATAATTAAACATTAATTTCACTAATAAACGTGTGGTACACCCTACCTGCGGCATCATCAGTTGCTTCCCCTCACGAGTGCACTGTGCTCCTTAAAGTGTTTCCACAGGTCTGTTGATTCTGCACGAGCACTTTGCACCAGCGTGTGAATTGCACCTCTGTTTCCACATTCCTGAAGGTGTTGTACCAAGAGTGATTTTACACCTCTTTTTGAACTTCAGTGTGGTTTTGGTTACAAATATGATGCAAAATGCTGCATACTTTTCAATAAGGCCAATTTTGTACCTAAAAGTGATTTTGCAACTAAATGTGATTTTATACTCATTGATGTTGCTCCACGGGTGATTTTGCGCTTCAATGTGTTGTCAATCACATATGACAAAATAATGCTGCACACCTTTCCCACCTAATGTGTCATCTCATTGCTACATGCTTTCTCTATATTGAGTGATTTACACCTAAATCTGAGTGCTTACTCCTCCTGACTTTCCACTGTGGGGACTTTTGACCCATATGTGTTTGCTCATCAAATCTGATTTTTGTTTCTAAATGTGTTTTTGGACCTAATGGTGTCTCTATGTTTCTACTGGTGTTGCATCATGGGTGAATTTGCACCTACAATTTTTTTCCATGCTCCTACTGTTGTTGTACCAAGGGTGTATTTGTTCTTGAATGTTGTCTTGCACCAACATTTTATTTTGGCTCATAAATGTGTTTCCACACGCCTACTGATCTAGTACCAAGAACGACTTTACACTTTTATGTGGTTTTGAAAGTAAATGAGATGTTTCTAAATGTGATCTCACAATTCTGCCTATTTTGCACACCAATGCTAGCTCATTTTTCACATAAAGTGCTTTAGCACCTCAGTGTGATTTTGCACATGAACGCATTTTTTGCTTCTAAGAGTATTCCACAACCATGCACTTATAGTGATTGTGAACATCAGTCGGTTATGAACTAAATGTGATGCCATTTCACCTATGTCACCATTATCACCTGCATACCCTTTATAAAATGAAACGAAAAAGACACAAAACCAGCATAAACCAAAGTAATCTAGACTGTACTAAAAACAAATCTACACCGTTAGTGACACAGATAAAAAATACTGTCAAAGTCCAAATCCACAAGTCTTACATGTATCCACCAATGTTTTCTGATGCAGCCTGCATCTGGCAACCAACCCCCAATTGAATCCAGCCACACCAAAACAACGGCACACAGATTGACTCACACAGAAGGACTCTTTCACCTATGGGCACGATTCACGTGATATGTGATTACTTGTCCCAGCTGCGTTACAACCGCTTCCTACTGCCCAGAGAGCGCGTCTTTTATACACTCCCAACAATGAACTATTTCACATCAAATTAAAACTGTATTACGCATATTAGATGGTAAAAATCTTGCAAAGCTCAGCCCCTATCTCTCCTTCTTATCTGAATGCTCTGACCACAGATCCCACAGCACAGCCTGACACCACAATCTCTAGCTAGATGTCCTGCACACAAAGATCGGTCTGCTCTAGCCATCTTAGATGTTTTGCATCTCCTTGACCCAGTGACATCTGGTACACATCACATTAAAGCTACCCCTAATGTTAAGGAGGTCTGTGGTCTCTAATGCAACTTCCATATCTATCTCTGACCTTTGTGCTATTTTCTAAATGCCCCTACTAAATCCTGTTAAATCCTTGCCAACACCACTGTTGCCACACAGAATTTTATGTCCAGCTTCCCCTGTGCCACAGACTGACCCCGAATGATGTGGAGGGCCAGGATTCCTGTGCTGCAGAGCCAAGAACGTTCTGGCGTGCCACAGTCTGTGCTAGGCCGTCGGCACAAGAGTTGATGGCGTGACGTCCGATGGCCGATCATGGTCTGATGGTTGTGGCGCCGGTTGTGGCCCAGGCATTTCTCCCGGTGCTGCTCTACGACCAGTGGTGGGTCTGGCGTGAGGCTCCGGCCAGGTGCGGCCCTGTGGAGGCCGGTGTCTTCCTGTGATGAACGGCTGGCTCCTGCAACGCGGGCGGGGCCTGCTCATCTATGCCTCACCTGGGTCACCAGCGAGGCTGCGCCGGAGGTGGGGTATTGCCATCGGGAGACGCACCCGCTTGCCCGATACCCCTGGTATTTGGGGGGTCTGAAGGCAGAAAGCGGGGGTGAGACCCGTGACATCTGGTACACATCACATTAAAGCTACCCCTAATGTTAAGGAGCGCTGCTACCGTTGAGTGCTGGGGAGCTGTGAAACATAAAGACGGAATTAATAGAAAGCTGTCCTCTGACTTCCCTATTTGTAGGGCTATGAGGCAGGATTGCCCCTTGTTTCTTCTGCTGTTCGCCCTCACCATAGAACCAGTGGCCTGTATTGTGCAAGATCTCCCGGGGTCTGCGGATTCCACATCATGGGAATGGTCAAAGCTGAGGATAACATTTTGCTTTACATGACTGATATCCTCTTCTACATCACGGAGCCGTCCACAACCATCCATTTAATCTTCCACCTGTTTCGGGAGTACGGGAGCTACTCAGGCTATCAAATTAACTGGGATAAGTCAGTAGTCTACCTTGCATGGGGCGGGATAGACATGTCCCTACTCCCCCATTGCTTGACATTTGCTGATGGCGACTTTAAATATCTAGGTATTTTCATGATGCTAGGGAGTGACCTCTGTTTCGATCAGAACGTGGGGAGGGTTGTGTGAGCTTGCCGGGAAGAGATGGAGCGGTGGAGATAGCTGCACCTCACGATACTGGGGCAAACAGCCATGTTTAAAGTTATCTTGCTCCCAAAACTGCTGTATATTTTACAGAATATGTTCTATTGGATTCGCCTGTGATGAAGCAGAAAATGAAGGTTTTGATTTATTAACGCATAAACGTAGTGTGAAATAATCATGTGTGACTTTAACCGAACTAATAAAGATTGTACGGGGACAAAATGTGCCCTTAGAGTAGTTTGCCAACATTTATAAGCGCGCTTTATATAACGTGGTGTATTAGAATTGCACTAATCTGACATAATCATAAACGTGTGCTACGATTTGCTTGTTTGAAATGCTTTAGCTTAGCATTACTTTAATGGAGGCTTTGGCCTAGTTGCCTGGTCTCACGGTTTAGATGCCCGTATTTTTCCACTGTGCTAATAAACGTGTATTTTTGCTTGAAGCTGTACTTTTCCACAGAAACCGTTCACATGCTTATCTTAAAGTTTCGTGCCAGCCTGGCATAGTTTCTCTTTACTCCAAGGTCGATTTGCAGGTGCGGACAATGGAGGCTCTGAAAGTGAACTAATTGGTATACAATGTTGCAACTTGCGTACCCATCTCCAAGGATAATGTATGCTTAAGTAAAAGCTTGAGAACTGTCGTTTTTGATTGGACAATTTGAAGCTAACCTATGAACCCTCCAATGGAGACCCTACTGGATTTGAACTGTTGTCTATAAAACCCAGGTGCACGAGAAGAAATTGGCCATTACCCGGACACTACGCCATTTTGTAGACTTCGTAGCTATTATGGCCCACTTTGCTGCGACGCCATTTTGAGAGATACTTTGATGCTTTCTCTAATCGAGAGAAAGAGACTTTAAATGATTCTTGCCCTAGAGACTTTAACTTTGAAATGCCCTTTGCATGAAGTAGTAGTTTTATTGCCGCCGTGAGGCAATTGCCCCGTCCACCCCTGCCCCTTTGCCCCGTCCCATGCTGATCGAGAAACGGTACCTGTGAGACGAAGACTTCCTTGTATGCTGATCGTAATTGGTAAATATGAAAGGAAAATTGTAAAATTGCATTGTGTTTCTTTTAGGTAACCAACTGCTGATTTTGATAAGAGCCCTAGTTAGGAGTTTTCTAAATTTATGTTGCTAAATTGTTTTTGCATGAAGTCCCACATGCCGATGCTAATTTGAGGTTAGACGAGGATTCCATATGTCGCACGATGCAATTTGAGATCTTGTTATGCTGACTAAATGTACGCAATTAGCTCATTACAGATTATCGTATTAGTGATTTGCATTGCCATTATCGAATGCCTTGTGATTCAAATGCTACATAGATTACACTTGTTTCGCCGTTATGGACAGCTATTAATGTTCATTTATGTTTATCATTTGGTGTTGAGACACATATATATTGTGCTAGCTTTGTTAATATAGGGAAATAAATTCACTAACTTTGCAATAAACTGGTGTGGTTATTCCTGACTGAAAGGTCAGGGTTCGCCGAAATGTATTCTGGATTAATTGTTAAGTGTTATGTTGATCAAGGTATTGCATATGTTCGTTATTGATTATTGATTTGATGCGACTGATCGATATAAGAGTACGGAGAGTTCCCACTTAGTCAAAAGATTCATCGGCCTAAAGAGCGTCCGAACACAGGTAAATTATTACTACGGTTCGCTCTATCAGTAGATGGTAGCAGAGGACGGTTACGTCTTTTGGGACCCTGTACTCTTAAAGTACATGGTGTTGAATTAACGGTTACGCATTTTGAGACCCCACTCGAGAAGTTGAATTAGATTTTTCTTGGATAAAATAGATTGACAGAATGATGATGGGCTAGGTCCACCGCGACTTTCCCGGGATCTCGGAGCTTGCGAATGGAGAGAATGGAGGTGTGGAAACAGCGTTGGCGGTACTAGTGATGGTATGAGTGAAGTTAGGGTTTTGCGCTTGCACAGCTTATTGCCGCAGGGTGTGTGAAAAGGTTGCGAGGGATTTTTTTCTTTTGGAGGATAGCGGAGGTGCGACTCCGAGTGTAGAAGTAGTGAAGTCGTCGAACTTCATAGAAATAGCGGAGGTGCGGCTCCGAGTGTGAGAGTAGGGAAGTCGTCGAACTTCATTTGCGTGTGGCGCTTTGTGCATAAAAAGGTCCACGTGGTTGTTGTTGTTGAGACGGGCCCTGCGAGGTCAAGAGACTCCGGAGTATGTTGATCCATGTTGTGGTCTGGGCGGTTTAGTAGGTTGATCGGGCGTGGTCAACAAGTTGGTACGGGTGTTAGGGAGTGAAAGGAACTTCGACTTCGGGCTTTGACAAGATTCTAAGTGCACTAGAATAGATCATTGACAAGTTGAGAGTAGGTCTGCGGGTCAGATTTGCTTGCGAACGTGGGGACCGAGAAAGACGGAATAGCGGCCGAGGCTAGTGAAAGGTCCCTAAGGTCCTGAAGCGACTGTGTTACCCTTCCTGTAGTAAACCGACAGATCTGTTTTATTTTTTGGTAGCTCGCAATATATGCAAGAAGTTGTTACGAAAAGAGGTGAGTGAAGGAAGACTAGCCGCGAGGCTTTGTTAGCCGCAGTGTGTGTGAGTGTGACGTCACTAGGAGCCGCGCTGGGATAGGTTGGTTGGAGAGAAGGGTCGCGCACGGATTGGACGCAGTCCGTGGGGCTCGATTGGAAGGGGAAAGGCAGGCGAAGAGTATTCCGGGAATTAAAGTCACCTATTGATTACAAACTTTGTGAAATAAAAGACGAGAAAATGAAATTCCTTAAAGCATTTAGGAGTGCGATGAAGGGGGAGTCTTACATTAAAGCGAGCGTAGGAGAGGAGACGCCGCCCGAAGGTACACCAGCTTACATTGTAATGGAAGAGAAGGGGGTAGCTCCGTGTCTATGGCTAAAGCAATGGCACAAACTGACAGAGAAACATGGGAGCGTAGCGTTCCCGATACATGGGACATTCAATATAAGGATCCTAGAGAATTTGAGATTCACGATGTACGACATGAAGGTACCTCCAAGGCCAGCACAGTTTGAGGCGCTAGCGATTTGGGAACTGATGGCCAGACAGCAGCAGCAAAATAAGTTCGAGAACAGGATAAGAAAGGTAGAAAAGACACTAGCGGATGCTAGGTGGGATAATGCACAGAAGGTGTGGAGGTCAGATGTACTGCAGGGAATAAAACTGTTTCCCGCAATTACTAAGGAAGAAGAAGAGACAGGCAAGAAAGCTACCTGTAAGACAGACAGGAAGTGTTCCAAGGATAGAGAGGACGAGGAAAAGTTGAGAAGAGAAGAGGAGTTAGAGGATGAGGAGTTAATAATGCAATTGCTGAACGACCGTCCACCACCTTATGCGGAGAATGGACAAGGTCCAAGTACCAGTTCTGCCCCTCCGGCACCGGTACGGAACAGTGAAACCCAGAGTTCAGGAGCATCATCGGGATCTAAAGACCCGAGTTTACTGTTCACCCCGCAGATACCGCAGGTTAGGAGAATATACCCAGATGTGCCCATGCTGAAACCAGCAGAAAATTATCAGCCGCAAATGCCAGGGTACTACAGCAGTGACAACGGTGCAGGAATGATTCTAGATCCAACCGTAAGGGGAGTACAGAATGGTCACAATCCAACAATGACACAAGCTGAATCAACTCAGTTTTTGATGCCTCAAAAGCAGATGCAAGGGGGAAACGCACATGCTCAAATGACGGGGAGTCAGATGGGCATGCCGGCAATGATGACCCATGGTGTGGGAATGAACATGCCTCAGAACATGGGAAATGGACAGAACCCAGATGCGATATCCCTACCCATTACTGTAGGTCCACCGGTACCTCTGTACAGTCAGCCTAACTTAGGTATGAGCAGTCAGGGATCAATGCTGCAGAATGGGACAGAGAGGAGGTGCATAGAAAACACTCCAGGGATAACTCCTATAGCGGCTCAGCCAAATGGATCTGGGTCATTGATGGAGTTTAGTCCCATATGTGCTCAGTCAACACTGGTGAGGTCGAGCCCCCCACTGATAATACCTCTAACATCGAACACTGAAAAGTTGCCGCAACCATCAATGGCAGTCGATGTGAATGCTACACTGATGGGGGTAAATGCGCAACAGCTGACACAGTGGTTCAACAGTTTGAATTCCACACAAAGTTCAGACAGTGGGAAAGGAGAAGATTACCTGAATAGGATGAGGCTGAACATGGAAGCACAAGAATTGGTGGAAGGGACTATGGGTGTGAATAGGTTAGAGTCCTACACGGAAGAAGAGTTGAGATACCTATGTCCAAAGATTACGAAAGAAGTGAACAAGGTACATAAAAGCTTGCAGGAAGTAGCGGACAGAAACGGGATTGACATAGACAAGATGAAACACTTGAGCAGAAGCTATAGGTTGGATTTTGGGGCCACAGATTTTGAACATATGAGGTCAGCAGGCATGAAGGCGCACCTTAGAGAATTGCTGCAGAGTGCACAAGTATGGAGGTGCTTAGACAAGTGGGAAAGCAGGTGGGTAAAGAGGAAGGAAAAGAGGAGGGACAGTGCTACAGAGCATAATGAGAAAAGACCACAGAGTAGCGAAACAGTAACCATGTTACCAATGAGGGAGACAGCAGGGGGAAAATTAATACATGTACCATGGCACAGAAGCGATATTCAGTCTTTTACGGATGATTTTCCCAAACTGAGAGAGAAACCGATTGAATGGTATCAACAGACCGATAGGTTTGTGAAGCTTGCAAAATGTCTCTGGGAAGACCTGAACACTCTCTTCGAGATTGTAGTTCCAGCAGATTTGTGGGAGGATTGCAAAAGAGCTGTAGGTTGGCCGACGAGTGAACCAGAGAGAGACAGGGAGACGGGTGCACCATCACCTATGGTGATGAGCTTGTACTACAAGGTGGTTGAGCATTTGAAGACGAAGGTTGCCGCGAAAAATGTGGATTGGCAGAAGATTGATCGAACGGCCCAAGAGGCTAAAGAGTCGATTCATAGTTACTATGAGAGGTTGTTGAAGGCGTTCAAGAACTACAGTGGCACGGAAACAATAGAGGCGAAGGACATGCTTCATTTTGTGTTCAGATTTGTGGAAGGGCTGAGGCCAGAGATAAGTCAGATGATAAAGTCGCATTTGATTTGTTGGCAGTCGAAACCGATTGATGAGGTGTTGAATTATGCGAAATACTGTAGCGACGAAATTGAAGTGAAACAGAAAAGGTTGAAAGAGAAGGTGATGATGATGCAACTTAAGGCAGCTCAGACAGGTCTGCAAGGTTTGCAAGGGATGCAAGGGTTCCAACAGCAGGTACCGCAACCGCAGCCACAGTTGCAGGGAAATATGGCGTTTCAGCCACAGGCCAGAGGCAGAGGCAGAGGAGGTTTTGTGAATAATGGTCCGGATTTGAACACTGTTGTGACTGGTGTGCAGGCAATGAAGAAGGTGATGCCGTGTCACGTGTGCGGAATTGTCGTTCATTGGAAACGCGAGTGCCCGATGGTGGTGCAGGAAGGTGCAGGTGCAGGTGTAGGTGTTGGTCAGCAAAACAATGATGTCAATGCATTTCAGACAATGAGGGGACCGAAAATGAGAGGTCCAAACCCAAATTTTCAGACCATAAATCAATTGCAGGGATTACAACCTATGCAGCCGCAGCAGATGCAGATGCCCCGTATGCAGATGACGCAAATGCAGCCGATGCAACAGCAGTTACCCATGGTACCTAATCAGCAAATGCAAATACCTTTGGCACCAATGAGTCAGCAGCAAGTGATGGTTCCTCCACAGGTCTCGGGTCAGGTAATGAGTACAAATGGCACCGTACAACAGTTCCCATTACACAGTGAGAGTGGAATAAACAATGTATGGGAGAGTGAGAGCTCAGAAGAAGAAGGAGATTGTGTGCTTGCAGCATCCTTGGAAGTTGATCAAAAGGGTCCGTACGTAGAGGGAAGAGTAATGGGTCATCGTGTCTCGTTCTTGGTTGACACAGGAGCCACACGTTCAACTGTTAAGAGTAGTGAAGTACCGAATTTGCCACTCTCAGGGAGGACAGTTCAAGTGGTGGGAGTAGCAAACAGGCACCTGACGAACCCAATAACAGATCCGGTACCAGTCAGCATCGGTAACTATCAAGGGGTACATCAGTTTGTGGTATGTGACTCAAGCCCGATAGCACTGTTAGGGAGAGACCTATTGTGCAAATTGGGATGTTCGATCATGTGTTCGAACGAAGGAATAACAATCCAGACGAGCAGTGATGGGGAAGAAGAGGACAGTGTAGAGGGGGATGAGATGGAAACTGTCGATGAAGAGTATCCTCTGATTTGCCTTTTCCCGATGATAACTGAAGAAGATATTCCAGCCGAATTACGGGAAACAGTCGGAAAGGAGGTGTGGGACATGACAGGGAAAGAGGTGGGATTGATGAAAGGAGTGGAACCAGTGAAAGTGACTGTAAAGCCCAATGCGATCTTTCCCCAGACCCCACAATACCACATGGCACAAGACACCCTCATGAAAGTTGCCCAACTTATTGATGAATTTGTAAAACAGGGAGTACTGAAAGAAGTGTTAAGCAGTCCATGTAATTCACCAATAATGGGACTAATAAAGCCAAGTGGAAAGGTCCGACTTGTGCAGGACTTGAGGAAAATAAATGACATCATAGTCAAATGTTGCCCTGTCGTACCAAATCCAGCTGTGATAATGTTTCAAGTCCCTTGCGATGCTGAATGGTTCTCAGTCATCGATTTGTCACAAGCATTCTTTTCTGTGCCTCTTCATGAGGACAGCCAATTCCTCTTTTGTTTCAAATTCTTAGACAGAGTGTACAGTTGGTGCCGAATTCCTCAAGGGTTTTCTGAGTCACCGTCAATCTTCAATCAGATTCTAAAGAAAGATTTGGAAGCATTAGAATTGCCGTTTGAGTCAACCCTAGTACAGTACATTGATGATTTACTGATCGCGTCAAAGACAGAAAGTGGCTGTACAGCCGATACCATTGCTCTGTTGAACCATTTGGGAAGGAATGGACACAAGGTGTCTCCTGCCAAATTGCAGTTCTGTCAGGAGAAAGTGAAATACTTGGGTCACCAGATAGAGAAGGGGTCACGGAGAATAATGAAGGAAAGAATAACAAGTGTACTTCAAATGAGTCCGCCCAAGACGAGAAAGGAGGTGAGGAAGTTTTTGGGAATGGTGGGCTACTGTCGCCAGTGGATTCCCAACTTCTCGACTCTAGCAAAGCCTTTACTGAAGCTGACCCAGAAGGATGCCTTGGATCAAATTGAGCTGAAAGGAGATGAGATGGATGCTTTTGTTGAACTGAAAGAATGCATGTGCAGGGCTCCAGCTTTAGGTATGCCCGATTACACAAAGCCTTTCACATTGTTTTGCCATGAACGTGATGCATGTTCTTTGTCTGTCTTGACTCAAGCCCATGGTGGCGTAAACAGACCAGTAGCGTATTTTTCAGCTACTTTGGATCCGGTCGCAGCAGCACTCCCAGGGTGTTTGCGCGCCGTAGCAGCAGTTGGTATCAGCCTCACTCAGAGTGAAGGAATAGTGATGGGACACCCAGTAACAGTCATGGTCCCTCACTCAGTTGAGATACTTTTGACCCGCTCCCGAACGCAACACATGACTGGAGCAAGACTCACAAGGTATGAAACGATTATTCTGGGCTCACCGAATGTGCAACTGAAAAGGTGCACTACGTTGAATCCAGCAACCTTGCTTCCTGGAGAAAATGCTGAAATTGAGAACGCTGAAGACGTCGAGCATGACTGCCTTCAGGTGACTGAATTTTGCACAAAACCCCGACCGGACATTAAGGATACTAAGCTTGATGAAAATGACCAAATTCTTTTTGTTGATGGTTCATGTCTAAGAGACGGGATGGGGATTTTGAAAGCAGGATACGCTGTATGTACTGTAACAGGTGTCTTGGAAGCGGGATGGCTCCAAGGAGTCTATTCTGCACAAGTAGCAGAACTTGTAGCCCTTACCAGAGCATGTCAACTGTCTGCATTGATGAAAGTCACCATTTACACTGATAGTCAATACGGGTTTGGGATTGTGCATGACTTTGGACAACTATGGTCACAGAGAGGTTTCCTGACTTCTTCAGGATCCCCAGTGAAGAATGGGGAAAGGATAAGGGAATTGTTACACGCCATTCAAGTGCCAGCTGAAGTTGCAGTGGTAAAGTGCAGTGCTCACACGAAAGGACAGGACTAGGTTTCTCTGGGAAATGCATATGCGGATCAAGTCGCAAGATTTTGTGCCTTGAACTGTATATTACTCAGAGATGAATGGAATTCAATAAGTGAGCCAGAACTAGAACCAGCTGAAGCATTTGCCTTGAAGGTCGTAGATACGATAGATGAATTAAAAGCATTGCAGAATAACGTCAGGGAGGATGAAAGAGATTCCTGGATTAAATCACAGTGTATAAAGAGACCAGACGAGTTATGGGTTTCAAATGAGGGAAAATTTGTTTTGCCAAACAGTCTCTTATCACAGCTTGCGCGGTTCTATCATGGGCAAGCTCACCTAGGGAGAGATGCCATGATAAGATTGTTCAAAACTGATTGGTTTAACCCCAGATTTCGTCAAGCTGCAGAAGCAGTTTGCCATCGATGTGTCACTTGCCAGCAGATGAACCCAGGGAAGGGAACAGTTGTGAACGCGAGCCACATTGGTAGGGCAAGCGGGCCTTTTAGTCGTATGCAGATGGACTTCATTGAGATGCCTGTGCATGGAGGTATAAAGTATGTGTTGGTGATTGTGTGCATTTTTAGTCACTCGATCGAGGCATACCCCACACGTAGAAATGACAGTCTTACAGTTGCAAAGCTATTGTTGAGAGAATTAATACCACGTTTCGGATTCCCGATCTCTTTAGAATCAGATAGGGGAAGTCACTTCAATAACGAGGTGATAAAGTTACTTTGCGAAGCGCTGAACATTGAGCAGAAACTGCATTGTAGCTATCGCCCTGAAGCATCAGGACTGGTGGAGCAGATGAATGGTACACTGAAATCAAGAATGGCGAAAATATGTGCATCGACAAATTTGAAATGGCCTGACGCATTGCCCTTAGTACTAATGTCAATGAGAAACACCCCTGATAGAAAAACTGGACTGTCTCCGCACGAAATTCTCATGGGCAGGGCTATGAGACTTCCTGCAGTTCCCGCAAACGCGCTTTTGAATATTACAGATGATATGGTGTTAGACTACTGCAAAGGACTGGCTGACGTGGTTCGCTCTTTCTCTCACCAGGTGGAAGCGACCACCTTGCCACCGATCCAAGGTCCAGGACACGCACTGAAAGCAGGTGACTGGGTCGTGGTAAAGAAGCACGTGAGAAAGTCGTGTCTGGAACCCCGTTGGAAAGGCCCTTTCCAAGTGATCCTGACGACAACTACCGCTGTGAAGTGTGCGGGGGTTCCCAACTGGATTCACGCCAGTCACACAAAGAAGGTGTTGTGTCCCACAGATGAGGAAGTTGAAGCGCTGAAACTGCCAGTGCCTGATAAAACAGTGCCGAGTGCTGAGACAGAACAAAACCGAACTGAAAGCGGACAGGCAGAAGCAGGAGAGAGAGAGATATTATTGGAGAACGAAGAGTCCGACTCACTTGGGGAAGACCAAGGAGAAAGTTCAGACAGCGACGAAGAAGCTGAAGGTGACAAAGAACCTGAAGCAGCTGAAAGTGATACAGAGCCTGACGAAAGTAACGGTGAAGAAGGGCTCGAAAAAGGTGAAAAAGCAGGAGAGCCTGATCAGAGGAGGGCTTTCCCAGAAACAGACGATACAGAAAAAGAAAAAGAGAACGTGATCGATTCCCCAGAGGGAGGGGACAAGGCAGAACAGAGCGAAAAGGTTCAAACTTCTACAGAAAAGGTCGCAGGTCCATCGAATGGACACGGTGCAAAGAGGAGACTAAGTATATCACCAGTAAAACAAAGGACTGGAGAAGGTTTGAACGACGGAGAAAGGCCAAAAGTAAAAGAGAAAAGAAAGGAAGTGTCTGTCGTGGTACCAACCTCGAGTGAAGAAAAAGACTTGACAAAAGAGGAAAGTACCAGCGAGGCAGAATCGAAAAGAGAAGCAAAATTGAAAAGGAAAAGGATACCGAACAGAAGGTATTCCGGTCCTGAATGGGCATATGCAGTCAATGATGATTGGACTGACGAGTTTGTATCTCTAAGCATCGAGAACGAAGAAGAGGAAGAGATACCAATAGAAAAGAAAAGTTTTATGGACAGTGTTGATTGAAAGGGTGATAAATGATACTGCTTGCTACAATCTAAAGTGAAACAAACAACCAGCTGAGACTTTGCTAAACCGATAAAGACTGAGTTATTGCCGAATTGAGACAAATGCTGCTAACCGATAAGTGACTGGCCTCCTGAAGAAAACAGTGTGAACATTGCGCTCGTTCAGCTTTGTAACTGAATTGCTAAATAGTCTCATTTATAGGTGCTTCTAGCTCTCTGATTCTATACAGATCATGACGCAAAACAATAGAAAGAAATATTGTAAAAATGTGTGTATAGGCTTGGTAATTGCATGTGTACTAATAATAATGGCAATTGTGCTTGGAATGCATGGAAAGGGTGAGAATGAGAAAATTGCTGCTTCTACTTTTGCTCCTGTTACTGTCACTGAACTAACCGCATTGAAGAGGCTAGCATTGGATGAGAGACTCTTGCACGATAAGAAAGAGCTTTCGTATAATGTTTTCTATCGCTTGCTAACAGAATATGTTGAGACAATGGATGCGAAAGATTGTTATGTGTGTACACAGATACGGGGGCGTGGCCACGGAGCTGAGCATGGCGCACGCTTAACCGCTCGGCTCCGGAGGGGCCGACTTCAAATGTATGCCTAGACGCGCTGGGGCGGGCAGTGTCGCGCTCAAAGTGGAGCGTAACGACTGCTGAAGACGTGGGGAGACGGTGGCGGCGCGGCTTGGCCCCCGGGGTGAGCGCCTGGGTTCCCGGGGCCAATCGGGGCTGCGGAGCGGCTGCGGCCTAGCTGACGGGCGGGGCCGCCCCGCGCTGAATTGAGGTGCCGCTGGCTCGGAGCGAAGGAGGAGGTGAGCGGCGATTGCGGGTGGGGCCACTGGCGAGGGGCCTTTGCCCCGGGGGTGGCCCCCTACGGATTCGTGTGGCCCGGCGGGGATCGTGCCCGGGGGCCTGCTGGCGGGCTGCGGCCGCGGACCTGGGACGTGCGGCGTGCCGCGCCGGGCGCGGAGGCTGTGCGCGGGCCCGCCCCGAGGTGTGAGGGGCAGATCGGAGTGCCGAGTGGGGACGCCGGACGGAGTGAAGTCGGCCTCCCACCCGGGAGGCGGGGCCTGGTGCTTCCCGGCTGCGGGGGCACGGACGGTGAGGAGACAAGGGGACAAGAGGCGCCCCGAGGAGGACTGATAGGGAGCCAGCTTCTCCTGTGTCCCCTGGGGGCCGTACGACTGCGGTGCCGGTGGTCGTTGCCCGGGTGCCCCCTGTATGGTGGCGGGGGGGCCCCCTGCGCCTAGGACGGTTCAAGTTGGACACTGATCGCCCGTTGCGGGGTGTGGCGGCGAGGGTCCGCCCCGTGCTGATTGCTGTTATCACCCAAAATTTGAGACTGGCACCATTGTTGCCCGGGGTTGGGGTCCCTCCTGGCTGCTGGAGACGGCGCGGCCTTGGGGGCCTACCGCGGCTGCCCCTCCTGCGCAGGGCGGCGCAGTCTTGGGGGAGGCGCCACCCCCGACCCGATCCAAACCACCTTGTTTCCGACTGCGCCGCTGGTGGGGACGCTCGGCGGAGGCGAGCTACACGGCGACATCGAGGATCCTGGGCGCACCTGCTTACTGTGGCCCAATGAGCTGGGGATGACTGGCATGGTGTTTGAGACTCCTCCTAGAGCGACCAGAACCTGAGATCTTGACGGCAACAGATTGGGTGAACGGGCAGGCCAACAGCAGGCAGTATAATTACCTGCACAGCACGCCGGCCTCGCTGAGACGCCCTCCTCTGCATATCCAATGCCCTCCAAGGGCAGACACAAGAACAAAGCCATGGAACCCATGACACTGATACCAATGGCGGACAACGAGCTGACCACACAGAGCCAGTCACAAACCAAGGTTCAGGACACCCTGGACAAGATACTGGGTGCCATTGAGGACACCAAATCCACTCTACAGCGTGACATTAATCAGGTGGCGATAGAGGTGGGGCTATTGAGAGCCGACCACCACAAATTGGCCGACAGAGTAAAGGAGGCAGAAGCAACACTAGAGGAAGTTGTCCCAAAACAAGTAGAAGTATCAGCGGAGGTGACCTCTCTGGCAGACAGAGTGGCGAAGCTCGAACGGCGAGCTGAGGACGCAGAGGGCAGAAACAGGAGAAACAATATTCGCGTGGTGGGTCTCCCTGAGGGGGTCGAGGGGACTAACATCGTGGAGTTTCTGGAGAAATGGCTAAGTACGGTTGTGGCACCAGGATGCCTGACCCCCTTTTACTCATTGGAACGTGCACACCGGGTGCCGGCTAGACCGCTTGCCCCTGGCAGGCCGCCCCGGGCTGTAATTGCTAAACTCCTGCACTATAGAGACAGAGACATCCTCCTGCAGAAAGCCAGGGAATTGGGTCCGTTTAAAGTGGCCAATGGCGAAGCAACACTGTTCCCTGACTTCACCTTGGAGGTCCAAATCAAGCGTGCCTCCTTCCTGGCCGTTAAAAGAACTTTACGAGAAGAAGGGATACAGTACTCATTGCTCTATCCAGCAAGACTACGAGTGATTGTGGAGGGGAAAACCACTTTCCTCCAGACTCCGGAGGAGGCATGGGAGTGGCTTGAGAGCTCGGGGTCGGGCCCGGCGCGGCCTGCGCCGGGGGGCCGCGGTGGGGGAGGGTCCCGGCGGGCCCTGAGAGGGAGAAGGCCAGGGGGCGGCCGACGGCTAGCACCCACGCAGGCACAAAGGGAGACTGGAAAGAGAGAAGCCCTAAAAGCGGCAGCCAAGATGGGAGTGGAATCGTCTCCGCCGGCGGTCTCTGAAGAGGAATCAGAAGACATAGTGGTGTCCTCGCCCGAGGGCTCTGGGGGATCGACTAGTGCACCGGAGGTAACCCCACAAACGGCTGATGAACTGATCTAAACAGAACCCGCACCGGCGCTGAAAGGCGAGTCAAGATAAGAAGTACGGTGGCCCCTCCGGACCTGGCCGCCCCCCCGGACCTGTTTCTTGCCTGTCAACCCTGACCGGCGAGTATTGACTTGATGTGTTTGTGTGATCTGCAGTGTTGTAGGACTTATTGGGCAGCCTACAGTTTTGGAGGCGCCCTGGGGAAGGGGAGTTGGTTTCTTTTGTTATTAGTTATACCGGCTATATGTGCGATGTGGGCTGATCATAATGAAGGTGCAAGCTTCTGGGGGGCTTGGCCGGGGCCGGAGGCGTGTAGACTCCATGTACAACGGGTTCTAAGAATACGATGGGGGGCTACAACACTATGACCTGGAACGTTAGGGGGATGGGCACTCCGAGTAAGCGACATAGAATTCTTTCCTTTTTAAAAAGAAGAGGGGTGCATATAGCTATGCTACAGGAGACTCACCTCGCGCCCGGAGAGGGGGAGAAATTACGGAGGAGATGGAGGGGTCAGGTATTTGCCACAGAATATTCAGCTTACGCACGAGGAACCCTAATTTGGATTAGAGCGGGAGTTCCATTTGTGCTAGATTCCTCCAACATAGACAGGGAGGGAAGATTTGTCATTCTAGAAGGGAAACTACAGGGGCTCCAGTTGACCCTGAGTTGTATATACGCCCCCAACCAGGAACAAGCATTATTCATGACGGGCCTGTCTGGGCATCTCACTCGTCAATGCACGGGGGAAGTACTAATAGGAGGAGACTTTAACGCAGTGCTTGATATCGACCTAGATAGGTCTAACCCCCCACTGCAGGGAGCAACATCAATTAAAGCAGCAAAAAAACTAGCAGAGTGGCTGGACGCCTGGGGACTGGTGGATGCTTGGCGGCTACAACACCCTGTTGCCAGGGATTATTCGTTTTACTCGGGCCTCCACCAGGTACATACTAGAATCGACAGAATAGTTTGCACAGCAGGGCTGGCCCGAAGTATGACCCACGCGGAGTACCTTGCCCGCACAATATCTGATCATAATCCTCTATTGATGACATTGAATGTATCTCGGGACAGACCTCCTATACCGGCATGGAGAATGCTTCTGTCGGCCTTGGAGGACCAAGCGTACAGGGAGGGGGTACAAAGCTACTTAGAGGAACACATAGAGGATAACCGGGGATCCACTTCCTCCAGAGGCATAGAGTGGGAGACACTCAAGGTGGGGACGCGGGGTCATTGTCTGGGACAGTCAGTGAGGATAAAACGTACACTTGAGAGAGAATTAAACGCACTGGAGAAGGTCATCCACGAGGGGGAGTTGAGACAGGGCCCCACAAGACAAGCGGATGAAGAGTACGAGAGTGCGCATAGGGAGCACTCCCGAATAGAAGAGCGTCTTAGATGCCACAGTGTGCAAAGATACTTGGTATCCATGCAATCAGAGGAGGGGAGATCCGGTAGACTTTTGGCATGGCTAGTGCGCCCGAATAGTGATAGTGGTCCTATTGCAAGTGTATTGGACAGGGGTGGGGCACGCAGAATTAGTCCAGAATCCATTAACGACGCATTCAAAGATTATTATACGTACTTGTATAGGAAGCCCACAGACTTGGAGGTGGGGATCCTTGATGGTTTCCTAGCTCGGATGTCTCTGCCGGCTTTGAGCCCGGAGGACAGGGCCGGCCTGGGGGGTCCAGTGACTGCAGAAGAGATAAACGAAGCAATCACGCAGCTGGCTCCTGGGAAGACCCCGGGCACAGATGGTCTTCCGATGGATTTTTATAAAAAGTATAAATCCTTATTAACTCCCAGACTGAAGGAAATGTATATGGAGGCGGTAAAGAATGGGGTGCTCCCTTCCACGCTCCGTGAAGCATTGGTTGTGCCGCTCCCAAAAACAAACATTAGTGATCCATCGGTAACAGAATTTAGACCACTATCAATGCTAAATAGCGACTTTAAGATCTTGAGTAAGATACTAGCTAATCGGTTACTGCCCCTTATGCCGACCCTGGTGCACCCTGACCAGAACGGTTTTATTCCCGGTCGCAGCACCTCCTTGAATCTTAGGCGGATTTTCTCTATAATGCATATGCCTGATGATGCGAAGCCACCAGCCGGGACCTTGCTAGCTGTGGACTTTGAAAAGGCCTTCGACTCGATCAGATGGGATTACTTGAGGGCGACAATGTTAAAAATGGGCCTGGGTGGTGGCTGGGTTGCCTGGGTGGACCTGTTATATTCGTCCCCATTGGCAAGGGTCAAGACGGGTAGGACAGTCTCAGCTGCTTACCCAGTGTATCGGGGAACTAGACAGGGATGCCCCCTGTCTCCATTGTTGTTCGCTTTGGCGATGGAACCCTTAGCGGCGTGGGTGCGAGGTGAAGGAGCGGGCAGAGGGATTCGGTGGGGACCAGGGGATCACATTATCTCGCTATATGCAGACGACATTTTGATATACCTTAGAGACGGGGCGAGTGGACTCCCCTGGGCCCTGAACGTACTTGAGGAATTTGGTTTAGTATCAGGATTAAGACTTAACCGTAATAAAACATATGTGTTCCCCCTGACGTCTGGATATGGTCGCCCCATAGCGTGCCCGGTGGACCTGAAATGGGCTCCGCGTACATTTAGATACTTGGGGATCCAGATCTACCATGGTATGGCTGACCTAAGAGAGGGTAACCTAGGTGGAGCGCTTCGTTCGCTGAGATCATCAGTAACATTCTGGCGCTCTTTAAAATTGTCAGTGATGGCTAGAGTGGCGCTATCCAAAATGATCATGCTCCCCCGACTGCTCTATTACTTTGCCAATTTACCGCTGCTAATACCCCGGGCATGGTTCCGTGATCTGAACACATTGCTTAGAGAACTAATTTGGGATAGTGGGCGAAGACGTACCACTCTTGTGACCATCTGCAGGCCTCCCCAAGCGGGAGGCCTGGGGGCACCTGACTTTGAGGCATATTACCTTGCATCCCAATTGCAGTGGATAGCCGGGTGGCTTACGGGTCGGGGCCAATTGGATTTATATACGGCCCAGGGAGTGATTGATACGGCGTGGATTGCGGCAAACATGGCAAACAGGAAGATAACTCTCCCTGGGAACAACATAATGATAAAAGTGGCAATGGGATGTTGGAAAAGATGCACGAAAAGAGTAGGAGTTGGTCACCCGTATTCTCCAGCTCTGCCGCTGGCAGTACTTGCTATAGAACCCAGGGGGAGGGGGCCGGGAAGTATGGGACTCAGTCATTGGCTAGCAGCGGGAATAGAAGTAGTGGGAGGACTTTTCAAAGAGGGAGTCCTGAGGGGATTTGTTGACTTGATGGAGGAGGGTGTTCCCGGTGGACAGTTTCTACTGTACGGGAGACTGGTACATACCCTTAGGGCTCACTGGGACACGGCAAATGCGGAACCTGACACACACGGGGTCTTGCACTCACTGATGACATTAGGTGAGGTAACACGTCTCATCACCAAGATATATCGGTCCCAGGTTGAGGCAGCTTTAGACCCCCTACGTTCACTGAGAGGAAGCTGGGAGGGCACGGTTGGTCGAGAACTCACAGACTCAGAGTGGAAAAAGATACTGGCTTACTCCCGGATGGTGTCCCGTAATACACGCTTAAGGTACCTTCAATATAATTACCTGCATAGAACATACCTCACGCCCCACAGGCTGTTCCGTATATACGGTGGATCTCCAGCGACCTGCCCGAGGTGCGGGGGGGTGGGGCGAATTTCGACCACATGGTTTGGACTTGCCCGGTGATCCAGACTGGCTGGAAGGAAATGTTGACTACCTTAACTGAATTGCTTGAGATTGAGTTAAGACCCAGCCCCGAGATGTGCTTGCTGGGCCTTGGACCAACGGCACTCCGTGGAAAAGTGAAGGGGCGCTTTTTGGACCTCACCCTGGCACTATATAAGAGACTAATCTCGAGGGGCTGGAAAGCTGCGGGTTGTCCTTTACTGACTGTCTGGGAGAATGATACATTAACGTGGGCTAGAGCTGAATTACAGGTCATAAAAGCAGAAGAAGCCAGGAGTATCCGCCGGGTTCCCATAGCTCCGGGGTGGGAGAACTTAGTGACGAATTGGGAGAGTATAATTAGGAGATTGGTGAACCCAGCAAGAGAAACCAGCGACTCCCAACCCACGCCGAGGTCGGAGCCAGGCGATTGTAGCACATAGATAGGCGCCCAGAACAAACCCGACCTCCACGTGGCTTTCATTAAGTGTAGAGGCCTGAAGGCAGCTGGGCCGTGGATCCCCACCTCGCCATCGAACATGATAGGCAATGTGCGTGCCCCTCCGTCTACACGGCGCGTCCCTGCGCCCTGGGTCGATATCACCCCCTGCTTAAAATTAAAATAAAAAAATAAAAAATGGATCTGACATAGCACCTTCAATTCAACAACTATAAAAATCATTTGCACACAGCCGCATGGTTGGCCCTGGGTGGCCTGTTCTTTTTTATTCCCGCCTCTTCCTCCTTCCTCCCACACCCAATTGGGTGGCACCTAACCCTCTATATCATTATTCCAAGTTACAAGGAAGAAGGGGTTTAAACCTGTTGCTTGACTATTGCTTATGCAGAACAAAGAGCTGTAACAAAGAAAAGTGATTGAATAAGTAAAAGAGTAACTGGTTGAATAAAGAGAAATAAAACGACTGTTAATAAAGATCGAGCAATAAGCGAAAAAGTACAAAATAGGAAGTAGATATAAAAGTGCATGTGAAATGAATAAATATGTAACGTTGTAATAGCAAAATGTTAATAAAAATATATTCAAAAAAAAAAATGTGTGTACACAGATACCGACATCAGTGAAGGAAGGGGTGACATATCAACACATGCCTCTTACATACGGGATTACATGTAGTATAGTAATGTCTAGGTTTTATGGTCAAACTAACATACAGTATTTTTACTCAAATTATGATGTTACCTTTGCTTATGTTCCTATAATAGCGCAGCTAAGCCAGATTGCTAAAGATTGCGATGCTAAGATAATGAGGGAATTTTTCGAGCCAATGCTACCTTTTGAAACGGCTCACGCTCATAGGGAAAATCTTACCTGCTCGCTCTCTGCAGTAGAAATAAGCTTTTTAGATCGTACAGATGATAGAAGGGCACAAATGAAGGTGAAATTAGAAAAGGAGTTACATAAGAGGACTTCAGTAGATAATTATGATTTTGCTGCAATAAAGACACAAGGGAAAATTGCTTTGGATGCTTGGCATGTAGGGAAGTTTTGTATATATCGAGGTGAATCTTATTATGACAACATTTTTGTAGGAGCGAGTGAGTGTAAACACACGTTTATCTTTAAGGCCAAATGGACATTCATGATGGATGGACTTGACCCTGTCATTCCAGGTGTATTTTACATTTTTGGGTATAATGCCTATTATCGTCTTCCAAAGGGATGGTGGGGGAGATGTTATTTGGGTATAGTGTTCCCAAAGGTTTATCAACTGGATGACCTATCGATGATTCAAAAGACATCTGGATCCCATCGTATCCAGAAAAGAGAGACCGCAGCTGCTGTGGTAGGAGATATATTTGGAGCCATGATTCCTTCATTGGGAGTTGTGCTGAATTCCATCAAGATAAGAAAGTTGTCTACTATAGTGGATAACATGTTGACAAAGTTTTCAGGTGCTATAATCCTGATAGATGCTGAACTTGCAGCGGAAAGAGCTATGACTCTTCAAAATAGGCTTGCTTTAGACATTCTTTTAGCAAAGGATGGTGGCGTTTGCAAAATGCTTGGTGCACGACACTGTTGTACATATATCCCTGACAATAGTGTGAAAATTAAAACTATGCTTGCTAATCTAACAAAAGAGAGTGCAGATTTGAAGGAACTGAAAGAACCAGGAGTGTGGGAGAAGGTTGGAAAAGGACTTGCTTCAGTGGGACATTGGATTGGGGGAATTTGGAATGGAATATTGTTAAAAATAATAGAGGGAATTTTAATAGTGATAATTTGTGTATTTGGAATTTGGGGAATAAAAAGGGGAATAATAATGATTATGGAAAGAATTAAAAGAAGAAAGGAGGAGAAAATTATGAAAAGAATGGCAGAAGAATACAAAGCGCAAACTAGGGGAACTAAAAGGAAAAGAGAACTGACAGAATTTTAATGGAATAAAATTTGTGGGCTTAATTTGTGTGATGACTAGTAGTCATCAGAGGAGGGATTGATGAAGCAGAAAATGAAGGTTTTGATTTATTAACGCATAAACGTAGTGTGAAATAATCATGTGTGACTTTAACCGAACTAATAAAGATTGTACGGGGACAAATGTGCCCTTAGAGTAGTTTGCCAACATTTATAAGCGCGCTTTATATAACGTGGTGTATTAGAATTGCACTAATCCGACATAATCATAAACGTGTGCTACGATTTGCTTGTTTGAAATGCTTTAGCTTAGCATTACTTTAATGGAGGCTTTGGCCTAGTTGCCTGGTCTCACGGTTTAGATGCCCGTATTTTTCCACTGTGCTAATAAACGTGTATTTTTGCTTGAAGCTGTACTTTTCCACAGAAACCGTTCACATGCTTATCTTAAAGTTTCGTGCCAGCCTGGCATATTTTCTCTTTACTCCAAGGTCGATTTGCAGGTGCGGACAATGGAGGCTCTGAAAGTGAACTAATTGGTATACAATGTTGCAACGTGCGTACCCATCTCCAAGGATAATGTATGCTTAAGTAAAAGCTTGAGAACTGTCGTTTTTGATTGGACAATTTGAAGCTAACCTATGAACCCTCCAATGGAGACCCTACTGGATTTGAACTGTTGTCTATAAAACCCAGGTGCACGAGAAGAAATTGGCCATTACCCGGTCACTACGCCATTTTGTAGACTTCGTAGCTATTATGGCCCACTTTGCTGCGACGCCATTTTGAGAGATACTTTGATGCTTTCTCTAATCGAGAGAAAGAGACTTTAAATGATTCTTGCCCTAGAGACTTTAACTTTGAAATGCCCTTTGCATGAAGTAGTAGTTTTATTGCCGCCGTGAGGCAATTGCCCCGTCCACCCCTGCCCCTTTGCCCCGTCCCATGCTGATCGAGAAACGGTACCTGTGAGACGAAGACTTCCTTGTATGCTGATCGTAATTGGTAAATATGAAAGGAAAATTGTAAAATTGCATTGTGTTTCTTTTAGGTAACCAACTGCTGATTTTGATAAGAGCCCTAGTTAGGAGTTTTCTAAATTTATGTTGCTAAATTGTTTTTGCATGAAGTCCCACATGCCGATGCTAATTTGAGGTTAGACGAGGATTCCATATGTCGCACGATGCAATTTGAGATCTTGTTATGCTGACTAAATGTACGCAATTAGCTCATTACAGATTATCGTATTAGTGATTTGCATTGCCATTATCGAATGCCTTGTGATTCAAATGCTACATAGATTACACTTGTTTCGCCGTTATGGACAGCTATTAATGTTCATTTATGTTTATCATTTGGTGTTGAGACACATATATATTGTGCTAGCTTTGTTAATATAGGGAAATAAATTCACTAACTTTGCAATAAACTGGTGTGGTTATTCCTGACTGAAAGGTCAGGGTTCTCCGAAATGTATTCTGGATTAATTGTTAAGTGTTATGTTGATCAAGGTATTGCATATGTTCGTTATTGATTATTGATTTGATGCGACTGATCGATATAAGAGTACGGAGAGTTCCCACTTAGTCAAAAGATTCATCGGCCTAAAGAGCGTCCGAACACAGGTAAATTATTACTACGGTTCGCTCTATCACCTGGAGGACTTTACTAGGCTGGAAAGTGACATGCAAACCTTGCTGTGGGAGGGGAAACACCCCAGGATTGCCCGGAAAACTAAACTTTACAACGTAACACATATGGTGGTTAGCTCTACCAGACTTAAAAGCATACTATTGCGCAACCCATCTGATTAACGTCAGTGACTGGTTGTTTGTCCGGCTAGATCACTCCACTTTTTGGCATGAACGGCGTAGTGGGGCAAGATTCATGTCTACACTACTTCTATGGGGGCTAAGGGGCAAAGCGTCTTCTTCCAGCCACCCAAGTAGCCTTAGCGGCATGGGGAAAAGTAATGAAGTGCCTGGGCTGGTACCGTAGGCCCATGCGGGAAATACCCTTGCAGGAAGGGACTTGGCTCTCAGAGATGCGGAAATTGCAGGGCTTCAAGATCTGGGATCTTATTGGGATCTCCAAGGTAGGTAGGGGATCTTTTTATAGGGTCGTGACATAATGCCATTCCCCTCACTACAACATGTGTTTGGGATGATCGCCAATCAGTTTTTGAAATATGCAGAGGTACGGCATGCCTGGCAGCCTGAGGGGCTACCTGAGGAGGGCATCCCAGAATAAGCCCCATTGGAAGGGTGGTTGCTAAAAGAGGTGGTAGAAAAGGGTGCGATTTCCCTAACCTACAAAACCCTCAACAACAACATGCCCAACACTCTACTTAGTTTCCTTTTCTACACTATTTGGGGATGCCCATTAATACAGGACTACTGGGTGGCAGTTATTAAGTAACTCCATAAAGGTTGTACAAAATCGATCCCACTGAATCCTAAATGTACCCTCTTGGAGATCCCCAAAGACACTGACCTGCCACAGGCCAAGCTGTTGTTCTGTGGCATAGGACTTGTAGTGACCAACAGAGATATAGCCCGGTACTAGGGGGTGAGTGAGAGCACTGCATTGCAGGAGTGGAGACGGGGCATGGATATGTATATGATGGCAGAAAAAGTCACATATGCCAGCAGGGTTTGTCCCAAAATGTAAGGTGTGGAGCGGATGGATGCAATATTACTCCCCAGAGCAACTGGGAGGGGTTGGTGGACAGAGCCAGGGCATGCCATGATGGGTGTAGACATGATGTGTTTCTGTGAAATGATGCGATTGACTATGCTTTAATTGTATGTTGCACTTGTACCGACTGACAGATATTTAAAAAAAAAAGAAGAAATTAAGCAAAACACATCTTGTACTAAAACCATTTTCCCAATGATCCAATCTGGCACAAATTCAGCTTGAAAGTGTTATTTTAAGTTGATTTCTGGTCACTTGCTTTAAAAACACTATCCTTTGCATTCGGATTTGTAGTTTTGCACTAAAAAATTACCCAAATGGTGTGCTGGGGTAAAAAATATACCTAATATGTTTGCTGACTGCCTATGTTAAAGGAACTGCTCGCATTCAAAACACTGCCCCTCGCGTTTGGATTTGTAGTTTCGAGCTAAAAAATTACCACAATGGTCTGCTCAGGTAAAAAAGAACTGAAATGGCATTCGTGTTACAAAATGATCTGAACAGCACATCATGTGTTAACTTTTCTCCCCAATGTGGCATACACGCATAATCTCGGTAATTTTGCTTAGACTTTGTTACACTAAAATTATGCCAAGTACGCGTGTGTTAAATTTTCACCCAGTCCTAGTTACAACATCATCCGTCTCAGTGAAGCACAAAACAACTTGTGATTTTAAGAGTTGGGCGTTCCCTTATTCACATTGAATCACTTAAATGCACAGTGATCAACCCAAAACACTGTTCTTCATTCCAGTGATAATGTGGAGATTACCAACATGACGTTTAACCCACTAAGGATTTGCCAACATTGCAGCAAAACAAGTTTGTTGATGTTTTATTTGATAATAGCACTATTCAAATCACTCTTGTGATAAAATCTCCTGGGAGATTTCATTCTCTGCTAGGAGTAAGACAGACACCTACACATCTCTCCTGAAACCGTTCCTACCAGACAACAACCTGGAACATTGCACCTTCCTTACCTACAATAATGGCTCTAGGCTGGTCCTGATTTTCATAATTAAGCACCACATACAAATATCTAACTCTCTGAAATTAGATTGGTCACCACTTAATTCCTTCAAAATGCTGACCTTCACAAACCTTCCCTAATGCTAAATCGGAGATGAAAATTGGTAAAAACAAGAGACTTCAATCACAGTAACAAAAAAGGTCTTTAGACCCATTATTCCCTCTGTAAAATTAAAAACAGATCCAAATGGTGATTCTTCCTAGCAAAAAGAGAATTATAATGGTGAGATCTGCAGCAATATAGATAAACAAGCCATCACTAAAAGGTCCTGGCAATGCCATTATGACTTGCATTCATGTGCTAATTCTTGCAAACACGGACATGCACAAATGCCTCCTTTAGGCCTTTGTTTTTATCTCCCAAGCATGTGGTGCTACTAATTTTGATTTTGTAAACTCACCATGGTGGTGCCATGCATTATAGCAATCTTGAGAAATCAAAAATAGGGCTGCAGCATCGGATGCCTGAAAACAGACAGGATGCAGACACAGAACAAATAGTCTTTGTGCATTTTGTGCATGCCTGTGTTAGCATATGTTAGCACCTTAAATCCAGACCTATTGAGTTTAATAATGCTAGCTCTCTTTACTGTAGAAGTGAGCAAGACTTCAAATTAACACAAAGAGCTGAGTCAAGAGCCTGGTTCGGCTCCAAGTGTCAGGTGTTAGCCACGGCGCCTACATTGCCGATCGGGATAACATAGTCCTTTTGGACTACATATCCCATGACGCCTAGAGGGGAAGAGGTCGCTTAAAAAGCAAGCACATACAGGAAGTAATGTGCGTTATTCGTTTCCTAGAAACCAGTCGGATGGACAACGAGGGCTCTTGCTGACGGCGTTTCCGAGGTTGAGTTGTTTGCTTAGGAGGTTTAATTCCTCCTTTGGTTTTCCATGGAGCTTGGGACCTTCCCAATATCAGGGGGAGTGTCGAGTTTATTTTCCCAGAGGAACCTGCCACGAAGGAGAGGTGGTAGCGGTGAGACGATTTGGTGCCGGAATCCCTCGCCTTTCTTTTTCAGTTCGACAAGGACACTGGTAACTTCTGAAGCACGGCGGTCTTTTGTTTGAGTTACCAATAAAGCACGATTATCCTTGGGGCCAGAGAACATTATATGTTTGGCTACGACAAGGGGTTAATGTTTATTTTTGCGGGAATTGAACTGCCGGGACGATTTTTTCTTTTCAATACGTGATGAAATAACACCGGGTTATTCCTACAAATTGCGTGACTATGACCTGGGGCTTAGTGGATTAACTGAGTCATAGAAAGGACTCTTATCATCGTTAATTTTATTCCCTTTCTCTTTGTTTCTGTCTCCTCATTATTTCGTGACTATCTTGTATAAATGTGGGTGTTGAGCAACCCATTAGAGATCATCGGTATTAATTGTTGGCTTGGGGTGTCCATCTATGATTCAGATGGAGCACAGATAGGTGTTGGATTAGTTCTGCCCTCATGAGTTATGGGCAGGTACGGTCGTTGGTACTTTAGCGAGATATTGCGAGAGTAGACAGGCAATGTGATATTAACACTGTGTATTTCTCTCTTTACAGATATCCCGTCCCTGCTGTTCCTTCCCCTTCCTTCCCTCACCCGATTACTCCAATGCACCGTGGTTTATATAGGTGACTTGGTGGAGTCAGGAGGCGGACCCTTATTTGCATCGCGCCGAGTCTGAGGAGCATCTACAACGTGACAGAATAACGCACCCACGAATAACGCTCCTCCCGCTCGGTGTGATACAAAGATGGCGTCTATGGATGATGTACTACAGGCGTTAGTAGTAGTGCAACAAGAGTTGGCTAATTCTAGGGTGGAGGCAGCAGCGTTAAAGGAAAAGGTAGAAAGGCTTACTAGGAATCCCTTCGATGCTTCAGCATCCACACCACAGGTAACCGTGAATGTCTCCCCTCCTATCCCTTTGGCCAGCCCGGAACGGTATTCAGGGGACCCCAGGAAAGTTCAGGCCTTTCTAACTCAGTTGTCTCTACAATTCTCTTGTAGACCCGCGTCTTTTCCCTCTAACCTTTCCAGGGTAATGTTCGCTATTTCTTATCTCTCGGGAGACGCAGCCAATTGGGCCGTACCATTAGTCAGGAACGATGACCCCTTGTTATCGGACTGGAATGCCTTTCGGACGGCTTTCGAGAGGGTGTTTGATCATAGAACAACCACTTTTAGTGCTGACAGGGAATTACTGGAGTTGAGACAGGGGAGGTCTGATCTGGTCTCTTATCTCACGACCTTTAATAGATTGGTGGCAGAATCAGGGTGGCCAGAAGAGAAGAGAATGTCTCTCTATTATCAAGGTTTACGAGACGACATGAAGGATATACTCGCTCAAATAGACCCGCAGCCTTCCACTTGTACAGATCTTGTGAATCTTACCCTGAGACTGAATCACAGATTAGCAGAAAGAAGGGGAGAGCGTAGAGCGGGGGATAGGCGACCAGGCATTCCAGAAAGGGAAGTGCGATCTGTTTCTACTCCCAATGATATAGGTGGGGAGCCTATGGACGTGGGAGCCGTTAGGGCACCCTTGTTGAAGTCCGAGAAGGAGAGTAGGAGGGTACAGGGGTTGTGCATGTATTGCGGCAGGAAGGGTCATTATGTAAGAGAGTGTCCCCAGAAACCACGTAAGAGATTCTCCTACTCCCCCACCCAAAAGGCAGCGGTTACGGCAGGAAAAACATTGGAGAAAGAGGAATTGCCCGTTATAGAACCCCAACCGGTGTTACGGTTAACTTCCTTAGCCCTTTTTCCAAAGGAGCAAAAGGCGTCCCACCTTTTGTTAGCAGTGGAGCTGGTGTCCAAAGAACGAAATTTTCCAGTATGGGCGATGATAGACTCCGGAGCCACGGGAAATTTCATAGATGCAGGGGTGGTTAGGAGATTGGGACTTCCTAGCATTCCGAGAAAGGACCCCGAAATAGTGTTGGCGGTTGATGGTACACCGCTGAAATCTGGGCCCCTTACAGAACATACTGAGGACCTTGGGTTGATCTTCAATGGGGTATCTCCGGAACATAAAGAAAGAATTAGACTGGATATAATAGAGGCTCCTCAGTATGAAATTATTTTAGGAATGCCCTGGTTAAGAAAACACAATCCTGTTATAGATTGGCAAACCAAGACGGTTAGTTTTCAGTCCTCGAGGTGTGAGAATAACTGCTTCTTGTATGACGAATCCCCCATGTTAGCATTGGCTCAAGGGTTACAGTTGGCCACAGTGATGGAGAAAACAGTGATATTGCCCTCTGTTTATGCCGAGTTCAAGGATGTGTTCGACGAAGGTCAGGCTGAGACATTGCCACCCCATCGTGTATATGATTGCAAGATAGATCTGATTCCTGGAGCTCTCCTTCCTTCCTGTAGGGTATATGCTCTATCAGACCCAGAAACCAAGCATTTGAGAAAATACTTGGATCACTTCCTGGAGATCGGGTTCATTAGACCATCTTGTTCTCCGGCAGCCTCTCCACTCTTTTTCATAGCTAAAGCTAATAAAGAGTTGAGAACCTGCATCGATTATCGAATGCTGAACAAGAATACAGTGAGGAATAGATACCCTCTTACTCTCATTCCTGTGTTATTGGAACAGGTGAAAGAGGCGGTAATCTATACAAGGTTGGACCTGAAGGGAGCTTACCATCTGGTCAGAATCCGCAAAGGGGACGAGTGGAAAATGGCGTTCAAAACCCGTTATGGTCTGTTTGAGTACTTGGTAATGCCGTTCGGGTTGTGTAACGCCCCGGCGGCATTCCAGTATTTTCTGAACGATGTTCTCAAGGAATACGTAGACCGTTTCGTGATCGTTTATATAGATGACATTCTGGTGTATTCCACATCCCTGGAGCGCCACTCTGACCATGTTTCCTTAGTACTCCTAGCATTGCGACAGCATAGTCTTTTTTGCAAACTGAGCAAATGCGAGTTCCATGTCCGGAAGGTTGAGTTCTTGGGGGTGGATTTAAGCCCTGAAGGGTTTTGCATGTCGACAAGAAAAATACAGGCTGTTCAGGAGTGGCCAGTACCCACTAGTGTGAGAGACGTGCAATGCTTCCTTGGGTTTTCCAATTACTATAGAAGATTCATCTTTCATTTTTCTCACATTGTGTCACCTATAACAAGGTTACTAAGAAAGGGGGTGTCTTTTGTTTGGTCAGAGGAAGCAGAGGAGGCCTTTTGCTTTTTGAAACAGGCCTTCTGCTCCGCACCTATACTTCAACATCCCCAGCCGGATGCCCCTTTTATCGTCGAAGCGGATGCCTCGGATATAGCGATAGGGGCCGTGTTATCACAAAGAAACAAAACCACCGGACAGCTTCATCCTGTTGCGTTTTTATCTAGGAAACTATCGGCTGCGGAACTTAACTATACGGTGGCAGAAAATGAATTGTTAGCCATCAAAAAGGCATTCCAAGAATGGCGACACTACCTATGGGGAGCTCAACACCCGGTCACGGTATATACTGATCACCGAAATCTGCAGTATATGAAGGAGGCAAGACAACTTACCCAGCGGCAAATGAGGTGGATGCTGTTTTTTTCAGAATACGAGTTTGTGGTGACCTTCCGTCCTGGGGTTGACAATCGCAAGGCAGATTCACTGTCTCGACAAGAGGACGTGAGAACCATCGCTTCAAGACCTGAGGAAGCAATCATCAAACCTGAAAAAGTGCTTTGTGCCCTTCATATCTCCCATTTCTTAGAAAAGGTTTCTAAGCATAAGTCTGCTGCTCAGTGGAAGAAATGGGCGGAGTTAAGTCAGGACCGTACCCTTAAGCATGGAATACCGTTGCAAGGTAATCGTTTGTATTTGCCAACACGTGAACTCCGAGTGCAAGCCTTTAATTGGTGTCATGATGCGGTAACGGCTGGTCATCCTGGTTACACCAAAACGGCGCAAATAGTTCGACGACATTTCAGGTGGGAAGGTTGGGCTAAAGACGTTGCGGCCTGGGTGGCTCGGTGTGAGATATGTGCACGGGCCAAGGGAGAAAACGCGAAGAGCCAGGGCAGACTGATACCTTTGCCCACTCCGGATAAACCATGGCAAACCATTAGCGTGGATTTTGTGGTAGGATTACCAATGGATCAGGGGTACAACGCTATCATGGTGGTAATCGATAGCCTTACCAAGATGGGTCATTTTCTCCCTTGTAGAAATCTGCCTACAGCCAGTCAAACCGCCCATCTAATTTTGTCTCAAGTGGTGCGGTTACATGGTCTACCGAGAACCATTATTTCGGACAGAGGCCCCCAGTTTATTGCTAGGTTTTGGCGTATGTGGTGCAAGGTGCTGCGCATTGAATCCGCACTGTCTACCAGTTTCCACCCACAAACCGATGGCCAGACGGAGCGCCTCAATCAAACCCTGAAAAAATATTTGAGGTGCTATGCAAAGGACGCTCACGAATCCTGGGTTTCGTTGCTATGGCTGGCAGAACTATCATACAACAATGCTTGGCATAGCTCGATACGAGAATCTCCTTTTCGTGCTAACACGGGGTTCCACGCGGAAATGTTGCCCATAAACATACCTAGGGAAGTCACGGATCAACCTACGGTTCATGCCATGATTAAGAATCTCCAATCCGTGCAAAAGAAGATACGACTCAATCTGGAGAAGGCCAAAGAACAGTATAAAAAGTGGGGTGATGAACATCGGCGTGAGGGGCCGGCATATCAGCCAGGCGATAGAGTGTGGCTTTCCACCAAGTATATACGCTTCAAGATGCGTAGCGTCTTTCATCCTCGTTACATTGGTCCCTATGAGGTGTTACGCCAGATAAACCCTGTGGCTTACCGTCTCAACTTACCTGCTTCCTTAAGGATCCATCCGGTATTTCATTGCAGCCTTTTGAAACCGGCTCTTTCAGCGACCCGGCAGGCGGTGCCTCCGGTGGTCAGAGATGGGCAGCTGGAGTACGAGGTGCGCAGAGTGTTGGATTCCAAACGACGGGGGGGTAAGCTGTGGTACTTGGTTTCATGGAAGGGGTACAATGATGAGGACGATTCATGGGAGCCGGAAAGCAATGTCCATGCCCCTAGGGCAGTACGGCTGTTTCATGCCCGTCATCCCTCTAAACCTGGTCCTAGGAGGCGCTTTGGAGGCGGGCGTACTGTCAGGTGTTAGCCACGGCGCCTACATTGCCGATCGGGATAACATAGTCCTTTTGGACTACATATCCCATGACGCCTAGAGGGGAAGAGGTCGCTTAAAAAGCAAGCACATACAGGAAGTAATGTGCGTTATTCGTTTCCTAGAAACCAGTCGGATGGACAACGAGGGCTCTTGCTGACGGCGTTTCCGAGGTTGAGTTGTTTGCTTAGGAGGTTTAATTCCTCCTTCGGTTTTCCGTGGAGCTTGGGACCTTCCCAATATCAGGGGGAGTGTTGAGTTTATTTTCCCAGAGGAACCTGCCACGAAGGAGAGGTGGTAGCGGTGAGACGATTTGGTGCCGGAATCCCTCGCCTTTCTTTTTCAGTTCGACAAGGACACTGGTAACTTCTGAAGCACGGCGGTCTTTTGTTTGAGTTACCAATAAAGCACGATTATCCTTGGGGCCAGAGAACATTATATGTTTGGCTACGACAAGGGGTTAATGTTTATTTTTGCGGGAATTGAACTGCCGGGACGATTTTTTCTTTTCAATACGTGATGAAATAACACCGGGTTATTCCTACAAATTGCGTGACTATGACCTGGGGCTTAGTGGATTAACTGAGTCATAGAAAGGACTCTTATCATCGTTAATTTTATTCCCTTTCTCTTTGTTTCTGTCTCCTCATTATTTCGTGACTATCTTGTATAAATGTGGGTGTTGAGCAACCCATTAGAGATCATCGGTATTAATTGTTGGCTTGGGGCGTCCATCTATGATTCAGATGGAGCACAGATAGGTGTTGGATTAGTTCTGCCCTCATGAGTTATGGGCAGGTACGGTCGTTGGTACTTTAGCGAGACATTGCGAGAGTAGACAGGCAATGTGATATTAACACTGTGTATTTCTCTCTTTACAGATATCCCGTCCCTGCTGTTCCTTCCCCTTCCTTCCCTCACCCGATTACTCCAATGCACCGTGGTTTATATAGGTGACTTGGTGGAGTCAGGAGGCGGACCCTTATTTGCATCGCGCCGAGTCTGAGGAGCATCTACAACGTGACACCAAGAGCTTATGCACAAGCCGAGATGTGAAAATATTTGCCATGTAAATCATTCATCAAGCAATATCATAGTGTTTTCAAAATTCAAAAAAGTATACTTTATTAACATGCAGAAGCGTTTCACTTTAATTAATCGGAGTATATTACTGCATTGAGAAGTATTTATTAAAAGTGAGAGTTTTTAATCATGAATGTAGAAACATACGTACCCTCTATGTGGCCTAGATTCTTATAGACACTATAGTCTGTTAAATCAAACATAACAGGTTTTTTACAGCTCACATCCTGAACTCCTGTATTTATACAAGGCGATCATGATAATGAAAGAAAAAGAGAATGGTTGATATCAATTAGTTGCCTAGGATCACACAGTTTGGTCGAACAGAGAAGCCTGAATTGATCCCAGACTTTCGGGTTTTATGCACAGCAATTTAGCTATTAGATGGGGATGGGTGTCTCTTCCTCACATCAAAGTTACTTTGCGTTGAGGATGAAACCACTTTTTTGGGCAGTTTTGTATGCTGCAAATTTGATCCAAGGATATACTTTGCAACAGACCCAGACGATGTTTGGTACAGGACAATTAAGTGATTTGCCCGGCTTCACGGGATATTGAACCAAGGCGAGGATTCAAACCTGGCTCCTCGTGTTTAAGAGTCGGCAGCTCTAGCCGCTAGACCACGTGTGATGTAAAACCTTTTCTCATTTTGGACTCGAGCTGAGCTTTCAGTGGCTTGCCCACCTCTACTTTATGGCTTTATGGTAGCCCCTCCTTTGTTAATTGTAACTCACCTAATCCTCTTCAGTAAGTGACTTATAAAAGTGATATTAGAGTGGTGGATCGCTCTTTGAGTTTAGCCAGTTCTCTGCTGATCCACCTCGCACAGCTCTTCGGCTCCTATAGGTTTCTCATGTTGCGGGCCAGCACGATGGGTTAGAGATGATTCACAGCAAGCCACCCAGGCTCGGATTGTTTGGTGGATTCCTGCTGGTAGCTTTCAAGGTCTCCTCAAGCTTATCCATTCTGATATTTTTGAGTTGACTGTACTGCAGAAGCTGGGTATGTCTTTGAGAGACTAGAGGCGATATTAGAGTGTGAGACCATACATGGTTTTAAACCATGAAACGCACAGTTGCTGTGTTGTGAGAAAACACTAAACTGAGTGTTTAACCTACTATGTTACTTGGGCAAGTCACTAGTTCACGGACCCTAAGGCAAGCATTCTTTTAAATAGGTTTGATGCATTATTGTAGCTTGCTATATCAATTTACAGGTAGCACTCAACCACTACGATAATTTTTTGCGCTAGGGGAAACAGAAGTAGGGTCAGTGCTAGTAATTTTGTCCAAGTAGCAGGGGTTTCTATCCTGGTGGTCACCATTACATAATAAAACATTAAATAATGTTTCATTAAGTGTATACAACTTAACCTAAATTTTATAAACGTTTAAATGTAAAAGATGGGGCTGAGCAGATTTTTGCAGAGCCCCCACTCCACTGCCACAGCACACCTTATCAGTGTCATGTCTGTCAGTGCACATCAAGTGCTGGAACTGCAGTCTTACGCAATATTACACTGCTCTTGATGGCAGGGTTAAAGCCACACAAGACAATACCAATCTTTTGCTGGGTTCATTTTGGGGTTGTCATTGGGATGCATTGGTGCATCTATACAGAATACACGTGTGAGAGTATCAAGGGGGTCTCCACCTACCACTGGTAGGACACAACATGGTCTTCCTTCTACCAGGAGGTATTAGGTACCATTGGTACTTTACAGAAATACCAGCATGATTCTGGCATTATTACACTATGACTGTTACTGTGACATAAATACAAGCCCAAGGACCTGTTTTGCACTTACCAAAACAAATAAGAATTACATAAAGTAATAACTCTCCACAGTGGTACGTTGCCTAGGTGGAAATAAATACTTATGTACCAGGTCAGGCAGAATATTGTATAATTAGGTTGGCTGCAAGAAGCGAGAGGGAGAGAGCACAGCTGGATGTTGTATTGGAAGTAGAGGGTTGCATCCATCCAGAATTCCAGATCACAGTAGCCATGTTGTGTGTTACATAAGTATAGTCAACCATCCTTCTATGGCCATGTCTAAAGACAAGATAGTTGGTAGTGTGCACCTTAAAAGCACCAACATGACTTAACTTCTGGACCTGTGGAAGAAGGACTGTCATTCTGCTGGACTGCTAACCTGAAGGTCTTCTGTCCTGCTGTGCCGACTCACTGCCCTGCTGTCCTCTTGCCTGGGTGAGAAAGACTGGACCTGTAACCTGAAGCTAGAACCACTAGAATGACTCTGAAGGCTAGTCACTTGTAACCTGCACCTGGACTCTGCAGTTATGAGTCCTACCCTGCCTCCTGGTACCACCCAAGTCCAGGACCTTTGGATGTGGGCCTAAAGGTGCTCTACCAGCCCATCTGTGCAACTAGCAGAACCGACTGCTGTGCGGCACAACCCTGAGCAGAACCGAAGCATCGCCTTTGCTACGTCGACTTTCGCAACGCAATTTCTTTGCATCGCAGCTGCAGCCTGCTGAACCACTGCTGTGTCACTTATCCTTGATGCAGGCATCGCTGCTGCAGCCTGCTGAACCACTGCTGTGTCACTTATCCTTGATGCAGGCACTCACATTGCAAACTGCCTGTCAACGGCATCCTCAACGACAACACAGAACTCAGTACAAGTCTTGCAGCTTCTTCAGAGCCAGCAGGTGTGCGATGCATCCTCGATGCAGGACTTCACAACAAAACCCCCTTGTTGACGACCTCCTTGATGACAATGCAGGACCTTGCATCACAGCCTTGTAGCTTCCCGGAACCGATGCTGCACAACACATCTCCAACCCAGATTTTGCATTGGTTCGATTGCACAATATATCCTTGCAACGCAACCAGGATTTAAGGTACTCTTGTTCAGCAACCCTAACTGGGTCCCTGTAGCTGCCCTATGCTCCATCATGGTCAGCCTGAACTTGTGACTTTGTCCCAGCCGGTGCAACCAGATATCCATAGCTGGCACTTTGTGCTTTTTGGCGCTATTTTCACTGAAATCCTTTAAACTTGTATATCTCTGGTTTTACTGATTGGATTTTTGTTGCTTTGATGTTGTTTTATTTATTAAAATGTACTCAAATTTTCTTATTTGGTGTGGGATTTTCGTTATGAAGTGTTTTCCGATTAGAACTGTTTGATGTGTTGCACAAATACTGTACATATTGCCTCTGATTAAATCTGACTGTTCTGTGCCAAGCTACCCAGGATTGAGCACAGTTAGTTTAGGGTTTTCTTGCTCACCCTAACAAGAATTTTGGTTATTACTTGAGTGGGTCCCCCTCAACCAGTAACCTAATTTCTACACTTCTATTCTCTACTTCCACCTGTCCTTCTTTTGTCTTAAACCACAGAAGTGGGTGATGATCTGCATGTTGGCGCTGTACAAACAATGATAAATAATAGCAAATATCAAAACTATTTCAACACTAGAAGGTCCTTGTAAAAACATATACTTTAAAAGTATGTTTGCAAAAAAGCTGACTCCAAATCATAGACTGTCAAAATCCCAATGCCATACCTCGTCCAGGTCAGCATCAGATGTGCACCCCTCACCCATGCCTGTTTTTTTAACTGTCTGCACCCTTCGAAGCCTTACCACCATCCACCATACTGTTCTTGTTGTGCGGGGAGGACATCAACTGATTGGAAGGAAGTAGTTTAATATTCCATTTCTAATGGATGCTTAACGTGGAGAGTTTATTCTGACTGGATGCATGCACTTTTTTGTTATCTTTTCACGTTTCTTTTGATGGGAAGTAAAGCAGCAGACCAGGGGCTAGCAGACCAGGGGCTGCACAACAGTGCTGTAAACATTGGGCAGTGGTTCATCTTATTGAGTTGCATGTGTGAAGTGAGTGCAGAAGCCAAAGGATAGGGTTTATTTTAGCTTCCCAAAAGAAGAGAGATTGGCTGATCCAGGTGGGTCAGTCTCTCTTGCGGGGCCATTTATGTGCTGGCATCTATGGCCTTCTCCTCTATGGATGCCAGTACTATAGTAGTTTCACCTCTGGAAGCTGGGGAAGAGAAGCAATGGTGTGGAGTCAAAGAGGATTCCCCACAACTCTTTTATAGGTCCACAGCTGAATGTCTAGTTTCAACTGATCCTCTGACTTTCTCTGTAGAAGCAACAGCTTCATCTTCTCCAGCCACAGGAGGAAATTCCAGTGCAACAAGCATGAGAAACACAGAGAATCTGTGTCATACCTTTCACATCAGAACCCAAGGATATCATCTGCGGCATCCCACAAGGATCGTCCCTCAGCACCACACTCTTCAACACGTGCATGACCCCCAGACCAACACCGTCAGATTGCATGAACTCAAAATTATCTCCTATGCCGACAACACCAGGCTCATCCTGTTACTGTCAGAAGACCCCTTTACCACCAGAACCAGCTTCCATAGATGTATGGTGAATGTTTCCCACTGTATGAAGGGCGACTCTCTGAAGATTAGCAAAGACAAGACAGAAGTCATCATCTTTGGGAACAGCACCTTGCCATGGAACAAAACTTGGTGGCCTGCTGAACTCGTCCCTTCCCCAACCCCGACAGACCATGCCTGCAACCTTGGATCTTCAGGTGGCTCCCAATCAACACCAGAAGGACTGTTACTCAAGCCCTCATCACCAGCAGGTTGGACTACGGTAACACTCTTTAAGTAGGAATCACTGCTCGCCTCTTGAAGAGACTATAGACAATACAAAACTTAGCTACAAGACTCGTAATTGGCCTCCACAGATGGACTCATCACCCAGCTCCTCAAGAAGGTACATTGGTTCTTGATCCAGTAGAGATGCCAGTTCAAGATTCTGACCCATGCATACAAGGCCTTGCACAATGAAGGACCAACATACATCAACAAACGAATGACCTTCCACCAACCGACTAGACATCTGCAATCTGCCTCCCAATTCCTTCCAGACACCTCCCCGGGATCCACTGATCCAACAGCGGAGGATATTCTTTCTCTCACCTGGTGGCCAAAGCCTGAAACAACCTTCCCCTGCACCTCAGAAATGCCGCGTTGAACCAGGAATTCAGAAAAGGACTCAAGAAATGGCTGTTCGAATTAACAGGGCACTGCGAAGCAGGTAGCAACTACAGCACCTTGAGACCCTCATGGGTGATTTGCCACATTTTATAAATCCTTGATAGATTGATTGAGAAATGTCCTATTATAATGGCCCACTAGTCTTTTATCACACAGGCAACAACTTTCTGCTTTCATAATGAACCTTTCGAGCACAGCAGGGAAGTTACACCAGGGAAAGTAGACTTTTCTGGTAAAAATAGTCATCCATTACTTTGGCGGGGGGCATGAGACTTGTGTCACTAGTCCTGAAGAAAAGGTCTGATCCTAGAACTCCGAGATGAGGACAACGCCCCCAGGGCAAACCTTTGTCAGTCAGGTAGGAATTCAGTGAAGCAAGCAAAGATGTATTTGTATATTACACTGTTCCAGACAGTCCTCCTCAGGGAGCATAAAATCAGCCAGGTGTTGGTGATGTACCCCTCGGTGGATAAGAGTAATATTCCTGAATTTCTCCCTCCAAGATTTTCCTTTACTGTCATTTAGTTTCTGTTTTGTGGATATGCTTTTGGTCCAAGATCCCCCTACGCTACAAAAAACAAACATGGTGAACCTTCTGTTCTGCCATGCTGACTTCTTCCATTTATCGCCATCTTTGGCATTCTTATAAGCACCAAGCCTCAAAGCAATCACCACTCACCTATCCCCAAATGGTCCAAGCATCTTGCTGGGCCTGGCTCCTCTAGAGGCATATTTTACCTGGTAGATCTGCGGCTAATTGTATCTTCCTGTCCCATGTAGCTTTGTTTTATTCTGTCATCTTAATGTGAGCAGAGCTTCAGAGTGGATGCAACCTGACTACAGAAAAGATGGACTTTTAAAAGCACAAGCCAAATTTTAACACCTCATGGTGGTGAAATTATTTCCTACAATTCTGCACCCTGAATCTTTACTCTGTACACTTAATTAAACCACAGACAGCTGTGGCCATTTAGAATTTTAAAAATGGTTGTGAAGCAGAATAGTTGCAACCTACAGAAAATATGGATTTTTAAAAGCACAAGTCACATTTTAAGACCATATGGTGGTGAAAGTGTTTCCTACAATTCTGCATCCTGTATCTTTACTCTGTACACTTGTGCACAGATTTAACCCACAGATGGCTGTGGCCATTTAGAATTTTAAAAATGGTTGTTTATTGAAACAAAACTCATGTGGCTCAGACATGATTAGTAGACCTTCGGCCACACATAGGTAGAAAAACAAGGGATCTCCACAGTGGAAAATGGGGGAACATGGAATAAAGAGGGATTCTTCCAAAGTTTCCATGAGTGATGCATAGCAATCAGAGTTCAACTCTCACTGTCTCCTCCACACACTTGCTCCTTCTGTTACATACCCTTGACCATAAATCATCTGGCTACTTAAGGTTCTGATGTGCACTTCACTTTGCAGGTCATCCTACACTCCTGTTCACCTTGAACCCTGCGGGCTGATTCTCAACTTCCTCACAACTGCATTTGACTCTGCTAAATTGATCTACTATCAAGACATCGCCTCCTTCTAAACCCATACCGAGTGCCTACCTCAACTGCTGAATTCTCTTATTTGTCTTCAAAACTCAACCTCATCTTGAAAAGTCTCAAGACCTTCTCTTGTGCTTAGTAGTAAAATAGAATTTATTTAGGCTCAAGCTCCAAAAACAAAACCCATGATCATTACTTATCCCATTGGTATAATATAATATTGCAATCTGTTTTTACACAATGTCACATTAAACAGATTAAAGAATATCCTCCACTTACTGAAACACCCCAAAGTGTACTATAAATCTTAAACTGCATTAATATTTGAAATAGTGTTACTCATAAATATCAGTTGTAGAAAGGTTTTCCATATTTAAGAAAACAGAGCAATGAATAACAAATAGTCAACAAAAACACTTAAACCCTGTAAAATATACACACGTCATACCATATTCCTGATTGCCTCCATAAACACTATTTGCTAACCAATTCAGAACCTTGATATTTTAATATAAATTATTTCAGCAAAATAAATTCCAAATAATAAAAGATTTTAGGATATCTCTATAAATCAATGCCAATTTTACAGAGAATGTACCTACAAGGTACAAGTAATCCTTCTCAACACTCAGAGCAAAGGCAGTTAATTATTAATATTTCCTTATGCTGTGGGGAGGTCTGTGCAATGTAGGACTTGAAAGCATGCAAACTGAACCACTAGGGCTTTACCTTTACTCACAAATCAAGCAGCTAATCTAATCAATTTATTGTCCAATGTGCTCCATACTATGAGGATATCTTAAACTATCTTATAATATCTTACTATTTCTTACTCTTTTAAAGAATTCCACCAACTTTAGCCTAAGAATTTAAATCCCCAGATTTAATACCCATGTTGACTCTCGCTACTTGGAGCGTGGCCAAGCTCTGTGACTACAGGCTTTATCTTAAGCACTAACCTTTCAGGGGCATTAGAATATTGTCTCCTATCCAGAGTTGATTCTCCCCGAACACTGACAACCATGGACTTGACATTTTTCAAATGTTCTTGCTACTTCTTATACCCCTCTCCTTTGTAACATCCATATGGCCTCTTTTCTCATTGCTTACTAGACAAGCTGCTTTCCAAACACCAGCCAAACAATCTCTGCTGTTTATCCCTCTTGTCCTGAAATAATTGTCTTTACCAGTCTCCCACACAGTGTTTTTCTCGCTCTCCTAATTCTTCAGTCTTTGTCATGACTGGCGCCTACCTACAAAGCTTCGTCGCTACAATAGCAATATCATTGATCAAATAGCATAACGATTGACCCCTCCATACTTCTGAACTAATCTCAAGTCATCCAACTTCCACGTTTCTCTGAAGCATAGTATTCACCCGTCTTGCTCTCTATGTTATTTGGCAAAACCTATTCATCTCACTTAAATATGCATTCTTCTCACTTTGCCTAATCCAATATCCTCATCCTAGCCCACCATAGGCACTGCTTCTCTCTGCTCTGCTCCTTGACCTTTTAAACAACATTTGGCATAGTCAGCCATACCACAATGCTGGCTGCTCCCGCCTGCCTGGTGCTCTCTGGGGCGGCATAGAACTAACTCTCCTCCCATCAGTCACGTTTTGTCTCCTGGTGCTCTTCATCCTCTCTGTCCATGTACATACTAGTAAACTTTACTCAGTGCATGTGATTTTTTGATCTCTCCCTTTTTTCCCCTATGTGCTGCTTCTCCATTCAAATCCTTGGCCCTCACTGCACTGTCTGTGTTTTTCTCATCCTACTCCCCAGCTCATTTGGCTGTTTCCCGCACCTCTCCCCATCTCGCTTTATACTCCACTACCGGCTCCTCTGTTGCCCAGGCACCCCTCTCTGCTCACCATCTCTTGTCTGAGTCATTGACATGCTCCCCACCTCCCTCTACTTAAACGTACTCATCCATCCCCTTATTTCAATATTTTTTGTTACTTTTTAGCAAGACCCAGCCGCTGCAATTTGTTGCAGGGCCACGTGCTTGCGTGTCTCTTTTGTGTTTTTATTTACTGCTGTCCACCATCTTGGAAATATAGATTTTAGGTAAACTACTTGCGCTGCTAGATAGCACAGCCGGCATCAGCTTGTTTTTTAAAACAAAAAAGAAGTAAGGCAATGGCCCCACCAGCTCCTGGAATCCCACTTTGTCAATAAAGTAATGTTACCAGAGAAAACAATGCCCAGACCCTATTGCCAAGAAATAGTTATCACAATGGCCTATTTTTATTACCAGAAAGCCCCTTACATCTAAATACTTCTCTCACTTCTTCCCCTCTTGCATCCCAGGCCTGTGGTTATAGTATTCTGTGTGTTCTTACTATGGGTTTCTTGGTTGTGAGGTAGAAACGTTCACCTAATAACTCCTGGAACATTTAGGAGCATATTTGCAAAGAACTGGCATAGGGCAGCGTTGCAAGTCTATTAGCTTTACTGCCCTATGCCAATTCAAAAGGGGAGGAATGCACTGTATCTACAAGATGAGGTGCATTCCTGTCCTTTCAGCCGGCGCTTAATTCTGTGTCCACCACTAACGCTGGCACCCTTGCACCATGGTACCAGGGTATTTGAATTGTTGGCAAGATTGTTTTTGTGGAGGAAGGGGCACCTTCCTGCATAAAAATCCAAACAATGAACAATCCATGGAGGCTTTTTCCTCTTTCTATGTGTGTTGCAGTATGCAACACACATACAAAGAGGGAAAAAAACGATGAGAAAGAAATATATTTCTCCTTGCTAAGTCTCCCCGGGGAGGAGTACAGTTTTGAGACATTCCCAGGTTTGTGTCAAAACCCATTGGTGTTGTGTGGGAAACCCCACTGCAATCCCTTCGAACCCCCCCCCCCCCCCCCCCCCTTTTGCAGTGTAAGGCAATGCAGCGACTTGTGCTGCATTGCCCTACAACATATTTATGAGGCCATGAAAAGCCATGCAAAGTGGCTTTGCGTGGCCTCGTAGATATGTGTCTTCACTATGCGCTGTCAGAGCGTCAAAAAAACTGATGCACCGGTGACGCAAGGGGCTTGTATATATGTCCCCTTGTCTTCAACATTGGAAACAGTAGCTGCCCATGAGTGAAGTAGGGCTGACATGGCCTTGCTGCCTGCCCTGCAGTTGTACAGGGGATGTGAAATGGTGTCAATGTAGGCAGGTAGTGCTAAACGCATTTGGAGCAATATGTTGCACCTACATTGGAACAAGCAGAGCCCCAGTTGTATATGCTGCATCTTGTCAATAAATCCACTTTCCTGCAGCTCATGCTGCCAGTGCAAGGAGTCAGGAACTCAGAAGAGATGGAGGTCTGGGAATGGCTTGATAGCGCCTAGAGGTATCTTGTCTGCATTGCACATGTGTGGCAGCATGCATGAGCGTGTTCTCAGTATGTTTGCTTCTTATCTAAGTAGACCTTCGATCATGGAGTGCTCCACGCAATAGTGCTGTCATGAGGACGTATTGAGACCAGGGGATGACAGAAGTTTGACTAGAGGCGATTTTAAGGTTTTGCATGACTAAGTGGTGACATGAGCATGTACGGACTGGTATTAGAGGGTGCCAGGTGTTCCCAGCGTGGGCTGATAAATTTAGGTTGCTGAATGCATTACTGATGGTGTGAGCATGTCATGAGGCCGAGGGATGGAGATGAGTGTGTCTAGTTGTGTCAAGTTGTTTTATTCCTTAGTGTTGATGTGAGCACACAGTGGTACCGAAAGGTGTCATTTGTCTGCACTATATCTGCATGCCTTACTAGTGTAGTGAGCATGTACTGGTACCTGTAGTTGTGAATTGTGTGTACTTTGTATTTGCAGTACAAAGTGGATGTCTGTATCTATGGTGTTGGAAGGAGTTTTATACCTTGAAACGAGAATCAGTAGCAGTGATGCTGATGTTCAACAATTTCCCCTGTGTTACATACTCAGAAGTTTATAGTCATTGTTCCATCTTGGGTGATCGCTATTCAATTTTCAGTGTTCGCTAGACTGCATAATACTGGCATTGTGTTTTCGGGTGCCTATTGCTGTCTTGTATTTGTTCAGTCTGTGTTTAATGTTGGTCCAATGTAGTGTTGGATTGGTGCGTTGACTTTCTCTTCGTTTTGTGCTGTTCTCTGAAAGGGGGAAGGTGCGTTATGCTGGGGTCTTCTGGTACTGGTTGTCCATGTGTGTCTGATATGGCTCCTCCTACAGCCTTATAATGTAAAGGGCGGGTTATGATGATGTCTGTGGAAGGTCTGTTACGAGGAACGAGACAGGGCTGAAGCTTGGTCAGTAAGATTGGTGGGGAGGTGTGAGCTTCAGATTTTCCAACAATCAGGCTAGCATATAATGTTAAAATACATTAGACGACAACAAGGTTGCATGAGAGGTGCCTAAGGGGCAGTGGAAAGTAAGAGGAATGTCGATTAGTAGGAGTACAAAGAGAGAAACCACAATATTTGGTGAAATAACTAACATTTTTGAGGACTTTCAAAACTGGGAGGGAGACATAGTGTGTGTTTTTGTCTGTGTGTATGTAGAAATTCCTGGTTAAATCTGACCGACATCTCACCATACCTGACTGAAAGCACAAATTTATTGGGGGGGAGTGGGTGTAACATCCCATACAACTCCTATCCCCTGAAGCTACACCCTTGAAGTGAGAGTCTATGTAAGGACCGGAGTCAAAGATTATGCATGTCTTTCTTCACTTTATTAAATAGACGTCATTTTAAAGATCACCACTTCATATAAACAAGAAAGTAACTAAACTACACATCCCAGCAATCTCTGGAAATACAAAATTTTCTAGCTATTGCACTGAGAATTTTAGATTCTATTAAGGACACTGAGACGAGGATTATGCTTCTCTTTCTTCACTGTTTATTTCACAGCAGCCAATTAAATTAAGGTTTTAATAGAGAGTACAATTCCTATAGACATCATAAACATGGGATCAACCATGGTGCTCCTGCCCTATAAAACCTCTGGACGATCCCCTATCTTCCTCTTTCTTTGCTCAACTTAATATCAGTCTCATAACAAGAACTGTCCATCCCCTGAAACAACAGGACCCAATCCAAGAATATCCGCAGCTCCAATGGGAGCCCAACCTGACATCAATGGGAGTAGCAGTAGTTCCCCACTTCTGAACAGCCAACCTCACTCAAGGAAGCAGAGCCATCCACCGTAGGAAGCCAATAGCAGATCTCAAGTTGCCGGAGCATTAGATCCTACTGAATACAAGCAATTCATAAGCTCACCATAAATAACATTATTAAGGGAGGGTAATTTTAGATATAATACATGAAAACATCTGCACATTGAAATTACAAGTAGAACATATTTATAATGAATCTTCATCTGGGTGGGATAATCCTCGCCTTATGTTCTTAATAGAATCTAAAATTCTTGGAGCGATAGTCAGAAACTTTTGTATTCTATGTCAGGACAGGAGGTTTTAGATTATGCTAGTTTAAAGCTGGTTAACCACACCTGATGCTACATGAATAATAGGTTTATGATAAAATACTTTAAAAGTTGAATCAGAAGGCCAATCCGCTGCACCCATAATATCCTACAAATGAGAACCTATAGAAAAAGCTTTTGAGGCCATGGGTCCACGAACTGAATGAGCACCAAAAGTGGCCACATCAATAACAGCCTCACTTAACAGCCGTTTAACCCAGTGGGCCAAAGTAGCCTAAGAGACCGGGTGGAAAGGTTTCTGCAGGGAAATACGTAATTGTTTCATTTTGTTGACATGGCGCAGTTTACATTTTTTTAGCAGGCATATAACTCTCTGCGCCCATTCCAAACTGACGTCCGGATCAAGTGGGGAATCAGACTACTTAGCTTGAACCGTTAAATGTAGAATCTTGGTAAGAGGCCCAGAAAGATCTAAAAGGTTATTGTGGCAACCACGCCAGGCACGGTCTGGAAACTTTTTAGGGTCCTTTGCAATTTTTTTCAGAAAGGTAGCCATGATGGGGTCTAGTTCAGGAGTGTCTGCCACCTTCCCGAGGAGGGAAGGGTGGGAGAATTGTGACCAGTGTACTGCAAACCTTTTCAAATCCTTTGCTTAAACAATCCAGCACATAATGTGCTACCTCCACACTAGTGAACCACTCCATGGAGTGTGGGTGAATAATGTTTTTTATATTGAATAAGAAATTGTGACCAATTGACCCAGGAAGGTCCGGAGAGAGAGAAGGTGATTTGCGCTTCTTTTTCGAAGGAAGAATGGAATCTTTCAGAGACCCTTTGTCTGATTTTTCTGAATCTGAGGCAGAGGAAGGACTATAAGCGATCTCTTGAGAATGCTTCATAAGCTTTGGGAAGGATTCAGGAATCTCTTGGGGGGTGGAGACTGATCCCCAAATTCAAGGTTATGTAGCACTGAGGCCTCCATGTGCCAAAATCTTTGCCGACGAGGGTCCCCCCCCCCCAGTGCAGTCTCGGAGAAGGATCAGAGTCATGGGGTGTCATCTGTGGGGTTAAGCTTGACTGGGTAGGGTTACCCATTAACTCCCACCTGCCAAAATTAACCAGGGACTGAGTAAATGGTTTAAGGGCCCTGATCAGGGCCATTAGCAATAGTCCTCCAATCATAACTCGGGTCCTTGTACATAACCTGGTGAAGTCCCTTCCTGTTCCTCCACTTCGTGGTGGGAAGTTACCTGTTATGCCTTTCATAATTCATTCTTTGCTTGTTACCTGAAAGTGTTAAATGGAAATGTTATCCAGATCTTCCATTCAAATTCTTGTTGCACCCTGATAAAAACTATTAAGATTGCATGATATCTTAATTGGGAAGGAGGATCTATCTTTGCAAGATCTCCAAGCGGGATAATTCTGGCCTCGCGTCCTTAATAGAATTGAAACTTTCCTCTTCTATAGCAGCTGATAGGATTTATTACGAACATAAGAATAAACAGACCTGTTTATTAATAAATCCTGTTTACTGAACCTACCATTTTGGTTGGTTCCAACGCGCTGGCTTTTCAAAGGAATGGGTTGGTATTTTGAGAATCTCAACGACAAGTGAGTCCACTTGAGTCCGTGAGTGCACAGTGGTAGATTTTAAATTAGATTTTTACTGGCAACAAGCTTCTTACACGCTCAGTCATACATCCTAAACACGCGCGCGAGTGGATAGCAATCGCACGGACCTGCACTCTGCGCCAAAGGTCACCGCGAGATAGGGTTACTGAGTCACTGCTGCCGACGCGTCGCCCCCACTCTGCCCTTGGCACGGGCGCAGCTCCTTCACTGCAGGTGTCGGTAATGGCCGAGCGTTTAAAGCAACAGCGACCCGCTGGAAGCCCGGGTCGGAGATAAGGGGCTTCCACAACGCTGGGAGGACTAATGTCCGCCCCCACCTTCCGAGTAGCTTAAATATTATCCTGACAGAAGAAAAAAAGTGCATACCATTGAGCCATGGGCAGAGCTGTCACTCAGACTGCTCAGCAAATAGAACAAAACAACAAAAAAAAAAACGTTTAAAAACACCAACATGTATGCTTAGTGAGCACCAGAAAACGTGAAGAGCTCCTAATTAGAAGTGAACAGTGTATGTGCGTTTGCAGTGCTTAAAAAGGGAAACGCTGCTCTTTGTCCTCGGAATACTCAAGGACACAGCACACATACCTTTTCTGGTCTAAACCTGTCAGCTGATCAGAGGCAGCTCGTTCGGCAAGTTCACTGCAATCCAGCCCCAGCAAGTTCCTCGCATTCTTTCTTTCGGTGCTGACAGGATATGTGCAGCGCGCGCGCAGTGTCGTGCAGTGGAGATGTTACAAATGCACAATCTACGCCATCAGAAAGCAACACTCAATAAACATGATTTTAATTTTGGACACACGAGTTCAGCACAATTCCTGTTAAAACCTTAGAATTGCAGAGCCACAGTCGTCTCCTAATTTAAAAAGGTATATAAATATAAGAATGTGCACCTGCCCAGTGCTTTAAGTGTGGGATGAAAGTCTGAGGGGCTATCTCAAAGGGGCGTGTCTGTATAGGTAAGGGCGTGGCTTCAAACAGAAGCTAAAAACCTGTGATTAGCAAAGTTTGCCGCCCAACTGGCATCTTGTTGCGCCCTTCTGTCACTTCATCCAGATATAAAATACAACTGACATTACACCTAAAACAAGCCAGAACTACTATTTTTGTCAATGATTATTAGTTGCACAAGATAACAAGTCAGTTCTGAAATGATGAGACTGGGAACTAACTATAACGAGTCTCCTTGAAGTTGCCTCAAAGGCAGCTCAGGGTGGTACTGCTGCCGACCTCAGATGTGTTTTTCATCCCGAGGGTGAGGGCAATAATGGAGAGCCCGATTGGGACCCGTCTCAGCACCTGGTTTATTCAGAACTGCTGGTGTTGAGCCCCTGCCTAACTAATGCTTTCCGTGGAATGGCAAGGGTGCTTTGGGCGCTAATCCAAGCAAGGAAATGACTCCCAAAGTACTACGTGGGTACTGCAAGAAAACAGTAAAGTGCATCTCTCACAACTGTAGGTCCCGGTGCAGCTGTGCCTGTTGCACTACTCGTATACGGTGAGTGCCAGAGGTCTGTGAACCGTCCTGGGGCTGGACATGTCAGTAGGCCTCCAGGTTCTGAAGTACGAGTGATATTCCATTTGCAAAGAGGTGGTGCTTTCTTCAACAACTGGAGGGAGTGTGAATGGCGGGCAGGGGTAAAGGGCACGTTCCAATGCCAGGAGTGTGGCTGGAAAGGGTTTAGGGGTGGCAAGTTGCCAACCATGGTCCCTCATGGCTAGCCACAGTATTATTCTGGCTCCGCTCTGTGGGCTGTGGGCTACCCTGTGTTTTTTGTACTCTAATCTAGAGACCCCTAGGGGATGAGCCACAAAGACTTGGATGCAGCCCCAGCAGAGGTTTATACTTCCTTTGACGGGGGTACACACAAAGTGAACCACCATCCGTGATCCACGGGAGAGGTGTTGATTGTCTAAATAAGTAAATTCATAGTCTCCTGTAACTGTGATCTCAGTTCCACACCAGTGTGGCGTGGCCAGGTGTATGTAATGTGCATTCAGACCTCTCTGCGAGATCAAACTGCATGGAGTACAAAATGGGGATTCCAGTCACTGGGCTACGGGCATTCAAATCTCCCAGCCTTTAAACCTAGAACTACATCCCTGAGCCCCCATAACTGTTTCATTCGTCTAAATTCAGAAATCAATCGACAGTGAGAACTTTGTACAAATGCAATGCGAGACTATAGTGCCCATTATTTTTCTAAAACTGGTAATCCTAATTCACTCTGGGTGGTGGGTTTTTGGGTGTGTAAAACATTTAGGCTCATATTTATACTTTTTTTTAACCGCATTTGCGCCAAAATGATGTAATGCGGCACAAGAAAAGTATAAATATGGGCCTCAGTGCTTTGAGAGGTAGTAGGCAGATTCTCAAGTGGTGGGCCTTCAACCTACTCCTTTTGCACAGGGGACAGCTAAAAAAAACCAGGGCATAGGGCAGAGTTAACACACCTGATATTAGTAGCAATTAGCCTGACACATATGTTTTATCTTTGGGAGCTATAAATAAAACTATAGAAAGAGGACTGAGACACAAATGTCTGACGAGATCACTCATGCTCACTTGCATAGGATCAACATACCCCTTGTGTGACTGTCGCCTGCAGTGCCTTAGCATAGCTGCATGAAAACGGGTTGGGTTTGTGTCTTGCCTTACGTGACAGAACCTTTCTTATGTGCATTCTACTTTCCACTGTGGTGCATGTTGTTGTTGTAAGTAAAGACATCTACTGTGTCAAAAATATATAGCTGGCTCAGTCTGGACCTGAACTGCCCTCCCCAAATGCTCGTATTACAACATGCAGTGAAACTAGTCCTACGGCACTTCTTTCAACCTCTTCGAAAATGATACTCACTTAACAAATAGTTCCAGACAGGGTGAGTATGCGGCCACTGAATAACCATTAATACTCAGTTTCAGAAATGGAGCACTCATGCTACACAAAATTGGCACATGGTCCAACATTTGAAACGAATATGCAACATAGATAGCAACCTGTAACTGCAAGGCACTTGCAAAACGGGCTGATCTGACCCACAAAAAAAATAGTACACAAGATGCCCCGATGCAGTGGCTGAAACTCCTCCTCAACCTATGGACAGTATCACTGTCACGTCGCAGAACCATTCCCATTCACTGCTTGTGGAAACTGAGTAAAGGCAGCTACTAAATTGTGTGTATGTCATTTTCATCAATGGTGTGGAAAAGTGGCTCTTTTGGGGTGTCCAGTCCCAGTTTCTATAAATTTTTGTTTGGGACTCACCTGCTGGTAATTATGAACAAGAACACCGGCACACTACTATCCAGTCTATGCACCCTGACACCCTAAAACCTGTCAAAATTGGCTTAAAATCTGATTTGCACAGTTGACTTTCCTACAAAGGCACAGTATGTGGCCACATTATACACCTATAGCATGGAAAGTTAAATGACACTTGTGGATTGAGGCACTGTGAGAAATTGGGTTGTCGGTTGACTGAGGTGTGAGCCCTACTCAAGCAGCAACCACAATCCTTGTCAGGGTGAGGCACAAGGCAACCCCAAATTAATCTGTACTCAGTGCTTTAAATAGAAACATAGAAGTGTAGGTACTCTCTGCTTGGAGTACCTGTTTGCTCCTGAGAAGTGCTGGTACTCTGCCATTACATGTATTGCAGGAGTGCTGAGAAGTGAAGGTACTCTCCCTTTCAAATTAAAAAGGTGCAGGTACACAGTAGCAGATAGTACCTGCCCATTTAAAGCACTGCCAGGGCTCAACCCTCTCGTAGCTCGGCACAGAGCAATCAGGCTTAACTTAGGGGCAATGTGTAAAGTATTTGTGCAACAAATCAAACAGTACTAAAGTGGAAACACCACACAAAAAGGAACCCACACGAAGGCCCATATTTATACTTTTTTAGCACCGCATTTGCGTCATTTTTTGACAGAAAAGCTGTGCAAACTTCCGAATAGAATTGTATTTTGGAAGTTTGCAACGATTTTGTGTAAAAAAACAATGCAAATGCAGCGCTAAAAAAGTATAAGTGTGGCCACAAGTTCTAAAAATATAACTGTCTTTAATAGATAAAACAAGACCAGAACGACAAAAATCCAATCAGAAGAACCAGAGATATATAATTTTAAAGCACTGAGGACAGATAGCGCCAAAAAACACAAAGCGCCATCTGTGAATATCAAGCCACGCCCGATCGGGACAAAGTCCCAAGTTCAGGCCGACCATGATGGAGCTTGTGCTGGCTACAAGGACCCAGGAAGGCCAAGTGAACAAAGTACCTTAAATCCTGGTTTGTGGAGCTTTGGGAGAAACAGAGTCGAAGATGTGCTGCACAGACAAAGCGATGTGTTGGTTCCAAGATGCATAGAGGCTGTGATGTGGGGGCCTGCATTGTTGTCAAGGACCCTGCCGTGATGCAATGTCCGATGTCAAGGATGCGGCGCAGAATCGAGGCGGTGCATCAGTTCCGAAGTGATGCAAGGCTACATTGAGGAGTCTGGAGTCATCGCAGAGGCTGTAGTCGACTGGGATGTATACCATTGTGGCAGTTCAGAAGGTGTTGCGGGCAGTGGAGACAATGCAGGTCTTTTCGCCGGGTAAGATCTTAGGGGAAATGTGTTGGTTCTGCTCAGGATTGCGCCGCGCAGCAGAGGAGATGCGTCAGTTCCCCAGGATCCACAGGGGCTGGCAGAACACCATAAGCCAACTCCCAAGAGTCCCCGACTGGGCTGGATGGCAGAGTCCAGGTGTAGGTGCAAGGTTGTTGGGAGCCTGTTATGTCCCTAGGACTTCAGGTGACGAGGCCAGCCAACTAGCCCTTGGAGTCACTCAGGGTTCAAGAGATGCAGAACCAGTCCTTCTCATCCAGACAAGACTGCATTCTGGGAAATGAGTTGCCCCCGATATCAGGAGAAATGGGAGGGGTGGTCGCCAAATGCGTTCTAACAGTTCAGTTTTCTGTGGGTACCACTCCAAGAGGGAAGGTATAAGACCCCTGCAAGAGGGACAGGAGGAGGGAGAGCCCACCCCTATCCTCTACTCAGCCTGAGGGTGCAGACCCTAAGTTAAGTGACCGCTCTACGGATACCACACCTGAACTGGTGGGAGGTGAAGTGGAAAAAGGGTGCAAGGCACCAGGGGCTACTGTCCCCCCTTTTCGAAACCACAAAGTTGTTTTTTAAGTTGTAAGTTTGAAAATGCATTTTTTGGAAAGCGGGCATTTTCTTGGTTAACCATTATGTGCTTCTGCCTGGCTGTGGAATACCCGTCTAGGTCAGGGTGACAGTTTGGCCTGTTTGTGAATTCATGCTAGACAGTCACACAAAGGGAGCTGAGGTGTGCCCGATATATCCTGATGTGTCTTCCTGGACTAGAGTGGTGGGAAGAGCTGACACTTGCACCTGAATAGGGCTGGCTGTGCATGTCCTTACACAAAGCGGTCAACAATCCCCTGGAGTGTGTCTGGGGCCAGGGCAGGAATGGCAGTGTCTTGTGTGTAGAAAAGTGTCCCTTTTGGCATGATTACCCCACGCACACTTTTTCACTGGTATTGATGCTAACTTGACTGAGTGGGAGTGCTCCTAAAACCCATACACAAGTCAGGGCATTCCTTGGCTTGACTGGTTATTACAAGGGGGTTGTGAAGGGGTATGGATCCATTGTGACCCCACTCATAGAACTGACCTCTAAGAAGATGCCCAAGAAAGTAAACTGGGCTGTTAGTTGTCAAAGGGCCTTTGACACCCTGAAGGAGGCAATGTGCTCAGCACCAGTTCTCAAAACTCCAGACTACTCTAAGCAGTTCATTGTGCAGACAGATGCCTCTGAACATGGGATAGGAGCGGTTGCAGTGCCTTTAAGAGGGAGGCATTTGCTGTGGTTTGGTCCCTGAAGAAGTTGAGACTATATTTGTTTGATTCTTACTTCATTGCTTACAAATACTTTACACATTCTCTCTGAGATAAGTCTGACTGCTCTCCCGAAGCTACCAAAGGGGTGATCAGGGGTTATCTTAGGTATGTGTCTCCATTACCCTGACTAGAGTGAGGGTCCCTACTTGGACAGGGTGGAAACCACTGCCAGCTAGATACCCCATTTCTAACATGTACTTATAGTCATCCTGGGCAGGGAAAAGGAGAGGTAGTTCACATTTACATCTGAAAAGGCTGTCATGCCCTCACACAAAGGGCTGACTACCCTCTACTGGTAGCATGGAGCCAGGGCTGGGTTGAAAGGGAACCTTGTGCACTTCAGAGAAATATTTTCAAGTTACCCCTACATAAGAGGCCATTTGGGGTATAAGTTCTGGGCATATGACACCATGTACTTAAAACACATCTGGACCAAGGGCATTCTACCAGGAAGAAGGACCACTGTGCTGTCAAGAGGGACCGCACATTTGCTGCTTGCTCTGCTGAATTGGCCTACTGCCTGCTACCTCTTGCCTGGGAGAGGATTGGATCTAACTCTCTACATCATGCAATCTAAAGTTTCTCAAAAGTTTCTCAAAAGGCTTGATTGAGCTTGCCTCCTGTTTCTGAAGTCTTAAGTATATCAAAGACTTCACCTGCATCTTGCTACCAGCAGCTGGGCTCCTTTGCTGAGTCCTACCCCGCCATTGGGGTGCCAAATCCAGTCCTGGGCCCTTGGAGGTGAGTGTGGTGGTGCAACACAAGAACTGATGCAACAACACTGGCACGTCACTTGAAACCAACGCATCCCACTACAGAAGCGCTGCTTTGCTGCTGTCTGCACCAAAGTCGCAGACACTGCTCACCGACTGCACAACACAACCCCAACTTATACTGCAGCCCTGGCTTGGCCGACACAGCACTGATGCATCGGAACAAGTATTCATTGCTTCTGGACATCGACTATCAACTATGTTCAGGAAACGACTCATTGCAAGCAAGCGCAACGCATCCCGTCCTCTGGATCAATGCATCGTCACTGAGCATTAATGCAGCAAAAGTACTGTCCATGGATCTGTGTGAATCCTGTGCCTGGCCCACACTTAATTTCAGTCAGACTGCACTTTTGGATTTGTCCCCGTCCAGAGCAGCCAGACAGTTTTGGTTGGAGATATTGTCTATTAAGCACTGCATTTTGATCTAACCTTTAACAATTCATAAATTGACTTTTGTATGTTGGATTATTGTCATCCGGGTCTTGTTTGACTCAGATAAATATTGCCTATTTTCTAAACTGGTATGGAGTCCTTTTGTGGTGTTTTCACAGTGTTACTGTGTGTGTGCGTGTGTGCACAAATACCTTACACATTGACTCTTTAGTTTAGCCTGACTGTTCTGTGCCAAGCTACCAGAGGGTGAGCACAGGTAAACTTTTAGTGTGTATCTTACTTGCCCCGACTAGGATTGTGGTCCCGACCTGGACAGAATGCGAACCTCTGCCAACTAGAGACACGATTTCTAACATAGCATGGATTAAAATAGTACAGGGGTGTGGAATTCCTATAGCCTGACCCCCAGGACATATTGTTTGGGGTCAAGGACAACATGTTTTCATAATTATTTTGTCCTTGGGACCAATAGCGACAATCACCTGCAGCCGAAATCCTTTAGCTGCTAGTTTACAATACAACATCATGGAGTGGGGAAGGGAGCTGTCTGCAATTGAGGTATTTTGTGTCCGTATGTTAATGCTGTTCGAACTTGCACTTATGGTTCACTAATGCAAACGCTTTATTATTAGGGTGAGTGCTCTAAATAAATGTTGTAAGCTCTCACTGCACTTCTTGACAGTGGTTCCAATAAAAAAAAAAATTCACATCTTTGCAAAATTTAACAGTATGATGGTACGTATAATGCTCCCAGAATGCTTTCTGATTAGATGCACATATTTGCAGAAGTTTGAAAGCCAGATTGATGATTATTTTCTTTCAGAATAAAATGTTCACAAAAAAAAAGCACCTGGGGAAAAATGTTGCTAAACTACTGTGAAAGTTTAGGTACCATTTCTTAGAAGCATCATTTAGTAAAATATGTTGCTGCATGCTGGTATTTCCCAAAAATATTCAGAATGGAAAATCAATCTAACCAGTTTCAACATTATTACGGGAAACATGAAAATAAACAAGCATTGGCAAAGCCAATAAGTCTGACATTGGTAGTCAGTCTTTTGGTTTTGCCAATGTGTGCCTTGTTTTGACAAGGTTTTTAAAAAACTTTATTGTTGAGGGAGCTGCCAGGACCTCACTATTGTAACAAACGCTGGCAAAAAGTAAAATTATTTTTTTGGTCTCAAAAAGCACACATTGTCAAGTTGTTCCTGGCACTGAAGGAACCTACTTTGTGCGCTGATATGCTCCTTGTGAAACAGCAGCATGCTATCACTCACAGTAAAGCCAAATGATAGATGGATAGAGCGAGACATAGAATCTTAATAAAAACAAAAACTTCTTGGTTAATGCCAGACATAATAAGGACCCAGTTCTAAAGAAAGTCACAAAAGTGCACCCATGGGTGGGTTATGTCTTTGCATTAGTGCAGATTTACGTATTTCATTAATTCACAATAATTTACGGATGTAGACCTGGAAATTTTGTAAATTTGCTCAAGTGAAAATCTGTTGAGCGTTTACTAGTTCATTTTCTCCCCCAACCACTTTTTCCCAACCCTCGAAGAAGGTTTACATTTGCCCTTGTCAGGAGCCAATTTCGAATTGTTCTCAGTGTGGGAAAAGATAGAGAAATACTGGTGAAAAACCTTAAAACAAGCAAGTTAATAGGTTTGCACAGACTCAAAGGGCATTCCAGCCCTAGAACTAATTTGCTTGCAGCTTCCTTCAGCCTCACTATGTAGATCTGCGCAATGGTGGAAAATAAGAAAATTGCGAGTATTCAAGCACTACTATAGTATTAACCCTGGCATAATCAGTGAGACTATTATCAGAGATCTTATATAATGAGATTGCTGCCCTAACTTGTGGCTGCAAAACATGACTCCAAAGGGATATGCAGATTTTTTTTAAAGGACAAGTAGATTTATAAGCCAACTTGTCCCATGGAAAAGTAGATATTTTAATACATTCCACACCCCTGTTAGTAATACTGTTATCTCAAGAAAGAAACCAGCTAGTAAAATAATTAAACTGCCATTTTAAGTTATTAAAATCCAAACCAATGGTAAAATCCAATATTAATTCATATTAAAGAAAATGAGCTTTAAGTAAGTTACCTTTTCTCTACCAGAGCCTTCAGGAGGCTAATTAGCATTATGTTCTGAAATATGGTCAGCCTGTACTTTGCCTGAATGACATGTGACTGAGGTATGAACTTCCTCCCAGGAGCTACACATTATGTAACTTTGACTGGCGGGCCTACTTCATTGGGCAGGATTACGTCCCTCAGTTCAAACAGAATATTCAGGGTGGGTGCTGCTGTCATCACAACAGTGCCGCATTCTTCATGGCATGGCTGTCTGAGGCACATTTAAAACTCTTGCGCCTTCAAAAAGGACCATAACAATTCTTATATAACCCAGTCTGGTTAATGAAGCTCCATGTTTTTCCTACTACACTTCTGTCTCGTTTTTGTTGTGGGTCCAGTGCCTGCTTCAAGCTAGAACATGGATACTCAAAGTACGGCCCGGGGGCCGCATGCGGCCCTCTTGACCTCTAATTGTGGCCCCCTGGTTAATAGCAGCACTGGGCTGCTGTACACATGACAGAGAAGGAACATTCAGAAAACTGTGAAACGCACATCATTTATTTACACGTTAACTAAAGTAATGGGAAAGAAGCAAAGATGGTGTCCTAGCCAACTTATCTTTGGGAACACCTTTAGTTTTCAAGACATCTTGCACTAGACATGTAGAGACTTGATAAACGTCTCTTCAAACTTTAAAAAAGTGTGCTTTATTAACATGCATGAGCATTTTTCCTTAGTACATCAGGTTATGTCACTGCATTGAGAGACATTTGTTAGCAGTGATATTTTTCAAACATGATCTTGGAAACAATCACACTGCCCATATTCGGAAATCAATGGCATTATTAAAAGAAGAGTCATTTGTCAGGTGCACCTTCTGAATAGTCCTGGTTGTTATATAACTGGAACAACATTATAGTTTATTAAATAAACCACAAGAAAAGGTATTATACAGCGCACATCTGGAACTCGTGTATTTCAAGGACTCTCATGTGATAATGAAGAAAAATGAGGCAAAGTGAAATTAATCAATTGCCTAGGATCACACAATTTGGTCAAGTGGGAAGCCAGGACAGATACCATGTTTTCTGGTTTCACATTTTGCAATTCAGCCATCAGATGAGTCTCTCTTTTTCTCTTGTGTTTCACATGAGAAGTTTATGCTTTGACTTTAATTCTTGGTGCATGAGAATAGAGCATTGGTGGCAGACAGAAGTCACGCAAAGGCTTGGTTTGTTGTCCGCATCTGCTTCGCATCCCCCTACTCCCACCTTTCATCACCGAACCCTTCCCCGCTGGTTTAGGTGCGGCCCTCGGGCAAGCCACAGAGAGTTCTTGTGGCCCCCGAGGAAATGTTTGTGAGTACCCATGAGCTAGAATGTTGTGGTAACTTGGAGAGCACTATTTAACTCCATTGTATATTCCCCTACACACCTCCAGCTCTCAGAGCCCGATTTTAGTGTGGCTGGTGGCTTGAAAATCTTGGATTTTCTACGAAACTTTGCATTTTGAGCTTGTTTGCAGAAAAGAAATGAAGTACTGAAAAAGTAAGTAGGCCAGAGCCCGTTAGAATTTACTCCATTTGACAGAGAGCAGCTAAGAGTGTCTTAGGGTGTCATCTGCAAAGCTGGACCATCACACAGCTTTCCTCAGTATACTGACTGGATACGCTGTCTGTGACCACAGGGGAGGCCTGTAGGAGTGGAGATGCTGGTTGTCTGACCTCCTGTGTGGCTAAAGGGACACAACGTGCTGCAAAATGCCTTTTGCTGGAAATGCCCAACTGAACAGTAGCAAATGGACCGGATTTTTTTTTGTTTCAAACGGTAAGTTTTAACCAATATTTTCACCTAACTACAACGTCCTTGTAACCTAAGTTTTTTTCCAGTGACTATATATGTATATTACCCAGTGGGGTTGCTATTGGGTAGTTATAGTTAGGGTGTTTCCATAGTAAAAGCGTTTTTTGTTTTCCTGCTAACTTTTGCACCATTTGACGAATGTTCGCAAAAAAGTCTTATCCACCTCGGCTCCTTACTGGAAAGTGTGGTGGGTAGGAGGGAATGGGAGAAACAGGGGGTGAGTCCCAAAACATGTTTTTCCCATTCATTTTTTAATAGGAAAAAAAACACAGCTCCAGCCATAATGGCTGAATGGAATCACACCAAATTTCGCATAAACCTAGATCTTGGTCCGGAAAGCATGCTTTTTGCAATCTGGTGTAAATTCATTCAGTAGTTTTTGAAGAACTGACAAATCTCTAGATAAGATTCGATTGGCTGCCACCACATCAAGAAAGATGTGGTGGCAGCCAGATAATGACTCAGTGCATTGTCCTTGAAAAACGTATGCAGGAAAATGGCTCCTTGTTGCAGTTACCCCCCACTTTTTGCCTGATATTGATGCTGACTTGACTGAGAAGTGTGCTGGGACCCTGCTAACCAGGCCCCAGCACCAGTGTTCTTTCACTAAACATTTACCAGTGTTTCCACAATTGGCACAGCCCTGGTACACAGATAAGTCGAAAAGTACCAGTGGTACCAAGGGCCCTGTGACCAGGGAAGGTCCCCAAGGGCTGCAGCATGTGTTGTGCCACCGTAAGGGACCCCTCACCTAACAACTGCACACTGCCATTGCAGATTGTGTGTGTTGATGAGGAGAAAAAGGCAAAGTCGACATGGCATCCCCATCAGGATGCCATGCACACAAAATACTGCCTGAAGCATAGGTAAGTCACCCTCTAGTAGGCCCTAAGGCAGGTTGCACTGTACCACAGGTAAGGGCATAGCTGCATGAGCAATATGCCCCTACAGTGTTTAAGTCCATTCTTAGACATTGTAAGTACAGTGTGGCCAAATTAAGTATATGGTCTGGGAGTTTGAGAAAGGGAACTCCACAGCTCCATAATGACTTCACTGAATACTGGGAAGTTTGGTATCAAACTTCTCAGAATAATGAACCCACACTGATTCCAGTGCTGGATTTATTACAAAATGCACACAGAGGGCATCTTTGAGATACTCCCTGTATTTTACCAAATCCTGAAGTGCAGGACTGACTGGTCTATGCCAGCCTGCCACTGAGGGATGAGTTTCTGACCTCCTGCGGTGAGACCCTTTGTGCTCTCTGAGGCCAGAACAAAGCCTGTACTGGGTGTAGGTGCTTCACACCTCCCCCCTGCAGGAACTGTAACACATAGCAGTGAGCCTTAAAGGCTCAGGCTTTGTGTTTCGATGCCCCAGGGCACTCCAGCTAGTGAGGATGCCCCCCCCACCCCTCCAACACAGCCCCCGATTTTGGCAGCAAGTCCGGGGAGAGAATGAGAACAACAAGGAGTCACCCCCTCAGCCAGGTCCACCCATAAGGTGACCAGAGCTGAAGTGACCCCCTCCTTAGAAAATCCTCCACCTTGTTTTGGAGGACTTAGCCCAATAGGAATAGGGATGTGCCCCCCTCCCCAAAGGGAGGAGGCACAAGGAGGGTGTAGCCTCCGCAGGGACAGTAGCCCTTGGCTACTGCCCCCAGCCCGAACACCCCTAAATTCAGAATTTAGGGGCGACCCTGAACCCAGGATTTCAGATTCCTGATGACCTAACAAGGACTGCTGACCTGAAAACCCGGCAGAGTAGGTTTGACCCCAGCCCTACCGGCCTGTCTCCAGATTTTAAAAAACCTGCAACAGCGACGCATCCAGTGGGCCAAGCGACCTCTGCCGACTCAGAGGACTGCCCTACAAACACAAAGGACCAAGAAACTCCTGTGGACAGCGGCTCTCTCCAAAGCAACAAGAAGAAAACATCTTTAAAGGGACTTTAACCTCACTCCTGAAACGTGAGTCCCCAACACTCTGCACCCGACGTCCCCTGCCTGTGACCAGAGAAACCAACATTGCAGCTAGGACCCCCAGACGACTCCCACGTCGGGTCCACCCTGAGACTACCTCCCTTCACCCCCAAGTAACTCCTGCAGAGAGAATCCAGAGGATCCCCCGGACCCCGATTGCCCGGTAACAAAGAACCTAACGCCTGGAAGAGGCACTGCACCCGTAGCCCCCCAGGCTCGAGAGGAACCAACTACTGGTGCAGGAGTGACTAGCAGGTGTCCCTCATCTTTGCCCAGTCGGTGGCTGGCCTGAGAAGCCCCCCTGTGCCCTGCCTGCATCACCAGAGTGACCCCCCGGTCCCGCTATTGATTTCAATGCAAAACCAGACACCTTCTTTGCCCTTTGCACACTGCACCCGGATGCCCATGCCGCTGAGGTATTTTGTGTGCCTGTTTGGGAACCCCCGTGCTCTACAAAACGCCCCCTGGTCTGCTCCCCTAGGACACAGGTACTTACCTGCTAGCAGACTGGAACAGGAGCATCCCTAGTCTCCATTAGCGCCTATGTTATTTGGGCCCCTCTTTGACTTTTGCACCTGACCGGCCCTGTGTTGCTGGGTGTTTGGGGTTGACTTGAACCCCCAACGGTGGGCTGCCTATGCCCGAGAGACCGAACTTGTAAGTGCTTTACTTGCCTGACAAACGAACCTTTACTTACCTCCCCCAGGAACTGTTCAATTTTGCATTGTCCACTTTTAAAATAGCGTTTTTGCCATTTTATGCCAAACTGTGTACATTACTGTTTTACTTCAAAGTTCTATATTTACCTATACCAAGTACCTTACAATTTATGTACGTACTTGAACTCTGAATCTTGTGGTCCTAAAATAAATTAAGAAAAGAATATTTTTATAAATAAAAACCTACTGGCCTGGAGTTAAATGTTCTCATTTATTGCCTCTGTGTGTACAACAAATGCTTAACACTACCCTATGATAAGCCTACTGCTCGACCACACTACCACAAGTAGATCATTAGTATTATCTGTTATTGCCACTATCAACCTCTAAGGGGAACCCATGGACTCTGTGCACGCTAGCTCTCACTTTGAGAGAGTATACACAGAGCCAACTTCCTACAACAAAAAAACACACAGAACAGCTATGGGGCAGGGGAGAGATACCCTGCCCGCATAATACCTGCTTAGGGGAGGGTGAGGGGGCGTAAGAGAGAGACAGACCTGTTCACCTCAGATCAGTGGCTACAATTGGGGAAAAAAAATGGCAGTCTTTCAACTTTTATTAGAACACTGGAATGCTCTGCTCTCCATTGCAGACAATGGAGTGCTCCTGGCTTTTACTGGCTGGAAAAAGCCCAGAGCATGAACATTCCAATGTTCACTTTGTTTACAGCAGTGGTCTCCAAACTTTTTTATGCTGCCCCCCCCCCCCCCTCCTCATTTGAAAAATGAAAATCATTGCCCCCCCTCAGAACTTTTCACAATTATTTTATAAAGATGGCAATGTTTAAATACGTCTAGACCAATTTAAACATTGCAGTTAAGGGCTGATACCATTTTTTTAAATGCAATAACCTGCTTCTGCTTAAAACAAAGGCCTGTTATCTGTATAATGCTTCTTTTGGCCAGACCCTGGAGCCCCCCCGGACCACTTGAGGCCCACCTAAGGGGGGCCGCCACCCAGTTGAAGACCTCTGGTTTACAGCAACAGCTGTGAACAAAGGCCTCAAGGAGCCTGAGGGGATTTTAATCCCCTTGGGCTTCGTGAGGAATGTTTTATTTAATAGAACATTCTGCCTTCTAGTGGCAGAATGTTCGAATAGCCTTAGAACCCGCCGTAGCAGGCTCTACCGGCCATTAAAGTCCCTCATCTTCTGCTCGGGCCTTTAACGGCCAGTAGAGCCCACTGCAGAGGATTGTAAGGCTATATTAAAACACACCCCAGGACGGGCCAGGACCTGGGGGTGGGAGGAACCAGTGCAGCTATCTTTGGGGAAGGAGTGTGCCCCTGAGCCTTTTACAGGCCCTGGATATGCCATCCAGGCCATCTGAGGCCCCAGGCTGCATTGACATGACAGGGAGGGGACGTGATCAGATTCAGGGATAAATAGAGAGAAGGAAAGAAAGGCCCTCCACTAGGAATCTGGTCACAGAGAGCTGCTGCCATTGGGGCCTTGAATATTAAGGACACTGCACTGAACATTCCACAGGTTAAATTATTGAGCACACCCTCAAAAAAACTAGGGTCCACTTAGAGATGATTCCAGGGCCACCCCCTTTGGCCACAGATTGCACCGTTTTTGGCCCTCTACCACGTTCACCTACCACTTCTTGACTATTCATAATGCCGGTTAGTCTGCTTGTTGGTCCCTGTTTTCCGTTCCAATACTCCAAGCAGGATCCACAACAATGACGACAGTGTATTAGATTTTGCAAGGCTAGTCTTTAACTAGCTAACTTTCATCAATTGGATCGTTGCCCCCACTGCTTTCCCCCGTCATTTGTCACTTTTACACTCGGCAGGCAGGTAAACAGCACCAACCATGTTCAGATGGGAAAAAATAGGCATAAGCAAGATGAAAGGGTGACCCGGGGAGTGTGTGTGGGGGTCGCACCCGAGTCAAGATTGTCATTAGAGTCTGGTAAGAGTTGAAAGGCTGAAAAAGGGTCACCGAATTCGAGGAGGGGGGATGATCAATAGGTCCCATCGACTAGGGAGAGCGTGGTTCCCCCAAAGGCAACTGCACAGAAACAAGAACGGCTGTCCCTATTTATTTTTCCCTCAAGCTTCAATTGCGACCTCTTCTATCAGGGTATTCAGACTTTGGCTGTTTGTTTGATTTACAGGAGTAGGTTGTGTTCAAGATTCTAGTACCTGGGGATGTGTACGAGGGGCAGGCAGTGCAAATTTAGCATGGCCGTTTGCTCGCTGAATCAGGTTGATGGAATCTAAAGGGCATTAAGACGATTGCTGACAATTTGTGAACCAGGTAGGACGACAGCTTGGGGAAAACGTGAGCGAGGAAAGCCGGATGCAACAACTAAAGAAGTAACTGATCAGGTCACATCCGGCAAGAGGCTAGGCACGAACTCAGGACTGTGAGACGAACTTAGCTGGGACCATCCTATGCGAATGGGTGCGCTAAAACTCCCCTCCTCCTATCCCCGTCAAGAGCCTGAGTGGGTTAGTTAACAGGTAACAAAGGCGCCAAACCAGATCAAAGCTTGGTTTGCATTCCCAAGAAAGCCGTAACAATGTCAGACCATTTATTTCAATTATAAAAAAATAAAATAAAAAGCAAGAACTGTGCGTCGTGACTTCTCAACGTGGTTCCGGCAATAGATTCAGGAGGTACTCGGGCCTGCTTTGCGGGGCAACCGAGGCCCCAGGCACGTGTCTTTTGTTTCCAGGTCAACTTGCACACCAGACGTTCGGCCTAATCGCTTTGTACACGCGGCACTTTCAGTCTCGTGCCCTGCTCTTTTGCCTGTTCTCCAAAATCTTAGCACTTCAGACATTCTGCGCCAGGAAGGAATTTTCATTCTCCCACATCTGGTCAATTGTCTTATAGCCTCCCCGGCTCGTGAGACAGGTCAGCAGTGCTTACTGTTCTGAAGGAGCATGGCTTCCTTAACCTGCAGGAGTGCGAAGGTGGTATTCGTAGCTCCAGTGTTACCACACTCTTGCTTTATTTGAGACGGGGAATGGCTCCTTACGATTCAGCAGGCTCCTCTTGTCCTTGCTATTCTGAAATATGACAAACTGAGGTTTTGGGCGATTGAGAGGGCACAGTTAGTTCCAAAGTAGTTTTCTGGGCAAGTAGCCCATCCAGGAGGCATTCTTACCTCATATACACCAGACACTGGGCCTCAGGCAGTAGTAGAGTTACCATTAGTTTAATTCTCAGTCTTCCTTTGCATCACATCATGAATTTAATGCCTCTACCCAAGAGATTTAGGCCCCCCGTTTATCAAAGTTTTGCCCTGGCAACCCAAAGCCTGAATGACATGTATCAAGCCATGCAAGTTCAGTGCTTCAAATTACTCTTGCAGCAGGGAGGGGTACCAGAGGTGGAGTGTGGGTGCTCCCACACACCCACCAACACATTCCCAGATGTACCAGCACTGTAGACCTGGGGATGGATCCAAATTTTGTCCACCCACCAAAAGGGCAAAACTTTGTTTCTGCAGCTTAGAGGAAAATGCCTCCGAGGATTGTTTTGGAGCCCCTTCATGCACAAGAACTGGATATTCTGGGTACAACGCATGTGCTCTGCAGTGGCACTAGGCAACAGTTTGTGCGCCAGTGCAGACATGTGCTACAAAGCTAAATGTAACATTCCTGCCCTCTCCCTTTCACACAATAAACCAAACGAACCAGCTGGGTTTGAGCCTATAAAGCAGAGGTTTTCAAACTGAAGTGCTTCCAATGATTTGGTAAGGAAAGGAGTGCGTAAGACTCCGCAGTGGGCTACCACTAACATGTTTTGTCATTTATATCCAAGGTGAGAGTATGTGTCAAAAGGGAAAGGACTCCAAATACTCTTCAAACTCCCACTTCTTACAATGTAGAGACCTTTACACTTTTAAAGACCTGCCTGAGCAGAATAGCATGTGTGGCATCATGTATTTTTCAAATTTTTTAACCAGTGTAGACAAACATTGCAATTTAATAGAAATTTGAAAAATTGAGGGGCAACATCAAAAAAGCACTTGAAGGCCACTTTGGGGAGGGAAGATCAATACAAAAAAAATGTAGAGACAGAAGACTCCGATAGGCCATTAATCAAGACGAATTGTAATGGAATGAAGCATGAATCCTGTGTGACCTACAAACCTTTTTAAATTAATTACTTCAAGTAAGCCGATTGGGAAGAGGACATATACAAGTTCAACTGACTACGCAAAAAACGCGCACCATAAATACGCGACCTTCGCATTAGTGATCAAATAATGCACCTGAACAGCAGATAAAGCAGTTCTCATTTTTGCTAAGTAGCACAAACAGCCCAGATATTGTTAATCACAGAACAAACGAGCAACACAATCATTCTGTGCATGCCTGACACAGCCAATGATGAAGTCCCACTGAACTTGTTGCTATATTGTTTCTTTTAGTGCTAACATGAAATAATTGAATTAAAAAAAAAATATGAATGGCAAAACGTTTCTAGGTCACACGGGATGTGTCCTTAGTTGTGTTTTATTCCCTTACGAAACGTTCCGATTTATGCCCACTGGGTTCTTTGTGGAAAAGCGAGCGTTTCGCTTAAGAAACAGTGCAGCATAGTGGCTTGTAGCACTACTGTTAACTTTAATAAATGTGCCCTCAGTGGGCAGCAATTAGCGATTTAAGAGCCTCTTTGGTAATCTTGCGGAAGATTTGAGTTAATAGGCTGTTGTAGCATTTATTTTCTAGCTTGAGCTCTTCCGCTTATTCCCAATGTTTCAATGTCTGTCCCATTTTAGCCTTCTATTGACAGACATCTTGCCTTTTCCCAGTTGCCATAGCTACTGGCTAGAGTGGATGCACTTAGCCCTTTATCCTTCAAAACACCAACGTTCGAAAAACATTCGAGGGTAGGAAGATACTCAAACTAGGAGCTGGTTTTATACCTGAAAAATCCCACCTGCATTAGCGGCTGTAAATCCTGCTAGACATCTCTGCAAAACAGTCACTGGATAAGCTTGCGGCAAGTGTCCAGGAAAGAAGTTGGCCATGCTATCTAATGTATGGCAAAACACGGGGATGCGACATTAAGTAACTTGGTAGGCATGCCTAAAAAATAAAAAAAAACACAATCTGTGCATCTAGGTTTGTGGTAAAGTAACCATAGCACCTTTTCAAAAGCTCATGGTTGTAAACACCACAGAAACAGGTCTCTGCGTGCAAGGGAAACCTTTATCACCACTGCAAATCTACAGCCACAGGATACTTCGAGGGAAGTCAATCAGAAGCACAATACCTCCAACTGCCTTAAAGCTGGTTAACCTGAAGGAAACCAAGGTATTCACTGTGGAGACCAGAGGGGTCGCCCTGCTCCCGTTCAGTTGTAAGCTTAGGATAGTCAAAGCAGAGGCGAGCTATGTTACCAGCATAACTAAATGCGCCCGGGTAAGACTTTCGCAGAGCTTATTACACTCTTCAAACAAGCAGCCACTGGATTCTTGAACAGCTGCTGAAACTGACGCCCAAGTATGCATCACTGGCGTCAAAATGAGCGATACTTGCCAACAGTAAAGTCGTAGCTTATTAGTTGTCACTGCGTGTAAAAGAAAGTACTGACAGGAAAGGCTTTTCTTGTTTAGTCTTAGGCGGGGTGACAAATTGCGCCAATGAAAAGTCGAACTTTTCAGCTAAAAAAGCTGAACATTTAGACGGTACAAACAAAATTACAAAAATGCAATTCTATGTAAAAAATAAATAAATGTATAGGGTGCTGTTACCACCGAGAAAGCTCAAAAAGGCACTAAATACGAACACGCATGATAAATTCAATATTTTTTATTCCTCCAAACAGAATATTAAAACGAGGGAGACAAATAAAAAATATATACTTAAGTCCCACCAGAAGGGAATGATTTCGTGGAGTTGTTGGTCAGATAAAGGTTGGTGCCCCATATTCAACCAGTAAGTTGTACCAGTTGGATTTCATAAATAAAAGGCGGTTCGATGCACGTAGAGTCCATGAATTTCTCGGTATGTTACATTTTACAGCATGCCAATCCAGACAAGGCCAGCTGGAGTTTTAGATGACTTTCTTCAACTCGTCGTAAATGACGAGCACAAAAGCACCACCCATCCCTCGGAGAACATTAGACCACGCACCCTTGAAGAAAGCCTTTGAACCTTCATCACGAGCAATCTTCTTCCAGCAGTCGATGGTTCCAGTGTACATGATATCGGCTGAAATGAAAGAAAAAAAAAAATTGTAACGATGGATAGATAATTGTGTGTGTGGGGGAGGAGAACAAGTCAAGAGGGCGAACGAGATGGACAAAGGTCACTTAAATTAGTTGAGTTTTTAGATACAGCGCCCTCCCTCACCAGGGATGCGAATTTCTGGAACCTCCCAAGATAAGTTGACAGGTGGTTGACTCCCAGGACTGAAGTAGAGGTTACGCAATGAGCAGGCCCAAAGAAGGACTCCGGTCATCGATATACATCGGCGTGTACATAGATGTGGTTTTAATTCCAGAAACCCAGCCCCGCAACAACAAGTAAACCGACCACAAGAGAAAACGCAACTTACTTGCTTTCCTGCCGGACTGCATCATCATACGACGTCGGACCGTGTCGAATGGGTAGGAAGTAATCCCTGCCACTGCTGTCACTGTCTGGGCAATCATCCAACTGACAACGATGTGAGTGTTCTTAGGATCGGGCAACATCCCTAAAAAAACAGAACAAAGTTTTCATACTCGACAAGGTTAAGTCGGCAAAATTCCACACGTCGTGGATAACATCATCACCTTCGGGACAAGGTAAAACAGTTTGGACATCCGACTAATAAAGGCCTCTTGTTACGAACTGGCCTGTGTCACTGACGAGACATGCCTTCGCGCGAAGGCATTAACCCCCCCCCCCCCCCCCCCCCCCTTCAAAGCTGGCCAGGCTGCATGCCAGATGAACTAACCACCACTGAGCCAGCCAAGTAAACCTGCCTGTCCGCGGAGGCTGCTGTTGATAGAAGAAAAAATATCCACCCTCTATGCACGTACCTTTAGCCGTGTCGTAGATACCGAAGTAGGCCGCTCTGTAGATGATGATTCCCTGCACAGACACGTTGAACCCCTGGTAAAGCCCCTTGAGGCCATCCGACTTGAAGATCTTAGCCAGACAGTCGCCCAGACCCTTGAACTCTCGGTCAGCTCCGGCCTTCCCCACATCTGCAGCTAGACGGGTACGGGCAAAGTCCAGAGGATAGACGAAGCACAGAGAAGTGGCCCCAGCAGCGCCACCCGATGCCAGGTTACCAGCGAAATAACGCCAGAACTGGGTTCTCTTGTCCACGTTGCCCAAGAAGATCTGCTTGTACTTGTCCTTGAAGGCGAAGTTGAGGGCCTGGGTAGGGAAGTACCGGATTACGTTGGCCAAGTTACCGCGCCAGAAGGAGAGGAATCCCTGCTCCTTGGGGATACGGGTCACACAGTCCATGATGCCCTTGTACTGCATGTCTGCGGTGATCTGCTTACTGGCATGCTGGACCTGCGATAAGAGAAGTAGACGTAGTAAAAAACACAGCGACCAAAGAGTCAATCATTGTAACAGAACAGAATATCAAGGTTACAGTTTAGCGTTTGGTCGATTAGCAGAGAACAGCATTTCGGCAACCTGGGATTTTCGGACCTACGTTTAGTGGTATAACCCAAAGACGGAACATCCCGAATAGAAAGGGTTTCATGGCCAAATACCTCGTGCGACGTCGCCCTACAGACTGGGGGAACGGAGTGACACTGCAAATGGACTGATCAACGGTACATAATCTGAATGTACTGTTTGTAGAGACCCACATACCACGCCTATGTGGTCCACCCCCTGTAAAGTGTCACAACGCTACATTTTTCAGCACATCAGTTGGATAGTATGTTATATTACATTCTATAAGTTATTGTGTGGTTCTCCTCTACTTACGCCCTTCTGAAAGGACGTCACGGCATTTATATTCGAGGAAAGAAAAAAAAAGCGATTCCATAAAGGGCCCACGTAAATATATGGAAACAACGAACCGCGGGGGGCCGACTCAGTCCCGCGGAAATGGGCGCTGGTTTCCCAGAGAGCAGTGGACATCTTGTAGGCCGCAGGAAGCGGAAGCTGCGCATACAGGCAAGCCAGGGGCCTACGGAACAAAGGAGGATGCGGTGCCCTTGAGCCCCGCACACAAGGCCCACGACCAGCAGAGAGAGCAATTCATTAGAGACAGGTAAATCTTTAGGCCTCAGTAACGGGGCGTTCTGGGCCGTGCGCACGGGGCAGGCGGACTATGCATTTCCTGCACCAATTCTTGTGACCTTGGACGAGAGCAAGGAGGTTTAGTCTGCAGGTGGGGGCGCAGTCACAGCCGACGGGCCAGTGAAACCAGACCACTAGCGGCACAGTTAGAAAACCCACCGTAGAGGTACCAAAAACTAATATAATTCTCACTGCCTCGTTAGAAGACCGCTTGCTTAAAATGCACGTCGCTACTCTCCAACGTGTACCGCAGGTGCAAGTCCGTCAAAGATCCTAAAGTGCCTCACATATTTTAAACATAGCTCCTATAAATATGGACCAGTGGAAAGTAGGCGAATATCCTACAAAAAAGTCAATTCGATATTTATAGCAAAGTAAGTACTACAATTGCAAGTCGTTAGGTTAGCTACAAATCAGAAGTTAGTCGATACGGATTTAGTGTCTTGATCCGGTGTGGAGGCCATGCCCGGCGGGCTACATAGGTGCGAAGCATCACAGTTAACACATCACTGGCCCTTTAACTAGCGAATCCCAATCCCCGCGAGTAAGGTCACAGTAATACAATCGCAGCAGCAACCCGCAATTCGCTCGTTTTACCTGCAGCAACAGCTTGACCCTCTCGATTGGTGCTACGGCGGTCTTGGAAATAGCTGCGGCAACTCCGCCGGCCAGGAAGTCCTTGGCAAATGAAATTGCAGCGTCTGCCATGTTGACGGTTGGAGGTGTTATCAAGCCGCGAAAAAGAACACTTTGTTCTACCCCGGGTGGTGCGGGGTCTACGGGTCCAACGGCTGGGAGGAGAACTGGCGAAATGGCCGACTCTTATACAGCAGCGAAGCTTTCAGCCGGGCGGCAACGACGTACTCCGGCCTCCTCGAGATCTGATTGGCCAAGAAGGATGGGGGCCGGTCTAGGAGAGTGTGTCTTGCCGGGTATTGACACAGAAAAGTTACTACGGTGACCGTGGCCGCCATTTTAGGTCCCGGGAATCTCCAACGCAGTGGAATAGTGCCAGGAAACCAAGGTGACACTGATATGTGTATTGCACCCGGAATTAGATTCAGCAGGTTTAACTTATTCGTGGGTGACAGAAACTTCCAGGTAGCCAGAAAAGAGCTAAAAATGAAACAGTAGACTCTTATAAATGCTTTTTTAATTACACAGTTAGAAACTTAATAAAGATGCATTATCCTGACCTATAACAACTTAATTCCAAACATAATCTACGTTAGCTTCTACAATTTTTAAAATCAACAGGACGATTAAATAAACCCGTTTTCTTCCAACAGTGATGTAATGGGTTTACTTTTTCAGATATCGGCGTTTGAATAAAATTTTTCTATTTAAAATGGCTGATAAATTCACGTGAGTCTGTGACGTCACGCCTCCAATAAGCTGTCATTGCAGTCTCCTCTGCTGCCTTGAAGGGCGGGAGCTGGGAAAAGATGTCTTCGGGAAGCGCGCGCAAGGAGGTGCAGAGGGCGGGCGTCAAAGGAAATTGCCTTATAGAGAGTGGGAGGAAGGAAGTTGCAGTTTTTGGGCGTGACGTGGCCCATTGAACGAGTTGCTCAGCAACGCATAGATGACAGAAATAAATACGCGCGCTCTCGGTATCAATGAAAAGATTCTAGGACTATGATGACAGCGTGTACGGTAAACCTGGCCAGGAAAGTTAAAAAAAAAAAAAAAAAAAAACAGGCTCCCTTCGTTTTCCTTAGAATATAACTGAATATTACTTTCGAGATCCATTCTTCATTATTTTGATCACACTCAGTTAATTTACAGTATTTTCATTTGTAGTGAGACTGCTGTATTTGTCAGGAGCTTCTACCCGGGCCCTGCAAACCTGTAGCCAGGGGTTGAATTGGGAAAAATTGGGCACCCAAAAAAGTTTGAGATTTTCAACCATTTGTGAAGAATAGTAAGTGTAAGAGGGATAATATAAAATTTACTAGCTACCACATCAAGAATTTTCAATTCTATTAACCCCTTCGCAGCCAGGCCTTTTCCCCCTCCTGTGCCAAGCCTTTTTTTGGCTATTTGGGGCAGTTCGCGCTTAGGCCCTCATAACTTTTTGTTCACATAAGCTACCCACGCCAAATTTGCGTCCTTTTTTTCCAACATCCTAGGGATTCTAGAGGTACCCAGACTTTGTGGGTTCCCCAGAAGGAGGCCAAGAAATTAGCCAAAATACAGTGAAAATTTCGTTTTTTTCAAAAAAATGGGAAAAGGGGGCTGCAGAAGAAGGCTTGTGTTTTTTTTCCCTGAAAATGGCATCAACAAATGGTTTGCGGTGCTAAAATCACCAGCTTCTCGGTTTTCAGGAACAGGCAGACTTGAATCAGAAAACCCAATTTTTCAACACAATTTTGCCATTTTACTGGGACATACCCTATTTTTACGATTTTTTGTGCTTTCAGCCTCCTTCCAGTCAGTGACAGAAATGGGCATGAAACCAATGCTGGATCCCAGAAACCGAAACATTTCTGAAAAGTAGACAAAATTCTGAATTCAGCAAGGGGTAATTTGTGTAGATCCTACAAGGGTTTCCTACAGAAAATAACAACTGAAAAATAAATATTGAAATTGAGGTGAAAAAATCTGCAATTTTTCTCTACGTTTTACTCTGTAACTTTTCCCTGCAATGTCAGATTTTTTAAAGCAATATACCGTTATGTCTGCTGGACTCTTCTGGTTGCGGGGATATATAGGGCGTGTAGGTTCATCAAGAACTCTAGGTACCCAGAGCCAATAAATGAGCTGCACCCTGCAGTTGGTTTTCATTCTATACCGGGTATACAGCAATTCATTTGCTGAAATATAAAGAGTAAAAAATAGCTATCAAGAAAACCTTTGTATTTCCAAAATGGGCACAAGATAAGGTGTTGAGGAGCAGTGGTTAATTGCACATCTCTGAATTCCCGGGTGCGTATACTAGCATGTGAATTACAGGGCATTTCTCAAATAGATGTCTTTTTTACACACTCTCTTATATTTGGAAGGAAAAAATGTAGAGAAAGACAAGGGGCAAAAACATTTGTTTTGCTATTCTATGTTCCCCCCAAGTCTCCCGATAAAAATGATACCTCACTTGTGTGGGTAGGCCTAGCGCCAGCGACAGGAAATGCCCCAAAACACAACGTGGACACATCCCATTTTTGGACATAAAACAGAGGTGTTTTTTTGCAAAGTGCCTACCTGTAGATTTTGGCCCCTAGCTCAGCCGGCACCTAGGGAAACCTACCAAACCAGCACAAAAAACTAGAGATCTAGGGGAATCCAAGATGGGGTGACTTGTGGGGCTCTGACCAGGTTCTGTTACCCAGAATCCTTTGCAAACCTCAACATTTGGCTAAAAAAAACAAATTTTCCTCACATTTCGGTGACAGAAAGTTCTGGAATCTGAGAGGAGCCACAAATTTCCTTCCACCCAGCGTTCCCCCAAGTCTCCCGATAAAAATGGTACCTCAACTTGTGTGGCTAGGCCTAGCGCCCACAAAAGGAAATGGCCCAAAACACAACGTGGACACATCCCTTTTTTTTTTAACAGAAAACAGAGGTGTTTTTGGCAAAGTGCCTACCTGTAGATTTTGGCCCCTAGCTCAGCCGGCACCTAGGGAAACCTACCAAACCTGTGCATTTTTGAAAACTAGAGACCTAGGGGAATCCAAGATGGGGTGACTTGTGGGGCTCTGACCAGGTTCTGTTACCCAGAATCCTTTGCAAACCTCAAAATTTAGCTAAAAAAACACATTTTCCTCACATTTCGGTGACAGAAAGTTCTGGAATCTGAGAGGAGCCACAAATTTTCTTCCACCCAGCGTTCCCCCAAGTCACCCGATAAAAATGGTACCTCACTTATGTGGCTAGGCCTAGCGTCCACGAAAGGAAATGGCCCAAAACACAACATGGACACATCCCAATTTCTTTTACAGCAAACAGAGGTGTTTTTTGCAAAGTGCCTACCTGTAGATTTTGGCCCCTAGCTCAGCCGGCACCTAGGGAAACCTACCAAACCTGTGCATTTTTGAAAACTAGAGACCTAGGGGAATCCAAGATGGGGTGACTTGTGGGGCTCTGACCAGGTTCTGTTACCCAGAATCCTTTGCAAACCTCAAAATGTGGCTAAAAAAACACATTTTCCTTACATTTCGGTGACAGAAAGTTCTGGAATCTGAGAGGAGCCACACATTTCCTTCCACCCAGCGTTCCCCCAAGTCTCCAGATAAAAATGGTACCTCACTTGTGTGGCTAGGCCTAGCGCCCACAAAAGGAAATGGCCCAAAACACAACGTGGAAACATCCCTTTTTTTTTTTTTTTTTTTTACAGAAAACAGAGGTGTTTTTTGCAAAGTGCCTACCTGTAGATTTTGGCCCCTAGCTCAGCCGGCACCTAGGGAAACCTACCAAACCTGTGCATTTTTGAAAACTAGAGACCTAGGGGAATCCAAGATGGGGTGACTTGTGGGGCTCTGACCAGGTTCTGTTACCCAGAATCCTTTGCAAACCTCAACATTTGGCCAAAAAAACACCTTTTCCTCTCATTTTGGTGACAGAAAGTTCTGGAATCTGAGAGGAGCCACAAATGTCCTTCCACCCAGCGTTACCCCAAGTCTCCCCATGAAAATGGTACCTCACTTGTGTGGGTGGGCCTAGCGCCCACGAAAGGAAATGGCCCGAAACACAACGTGGACACATCACATTTTTTCACAGAAAACAGTGCCTACCTGTGGATTTTGGCCTCTAGCTCAGCTGGCACCTGGGGAAACCTAGCAAACCAGCACATTTCTGAAAACTAGACACCTAGGGGAATCCAAGATGGGGTGACTTGTGGGGCTCTGACCAGGTTCTGTTACCCAGAATCCTTTGCAAACCTCAAAATTTGGCCCAAAAAACACCTTTTCCTCTCATTTTGGTGACAGAAAGTTCTGGAATCTGAGAGGAGCCACAAATGTCCTTCCACCCAGCGTTCCCCCAAGTCTCCCCATAAAAATGGTACCTCACTTGTGTGGGTGGGCCTAGCGCCCACAAAAGGAAATGGCCCAAAACACAACGTGGACACATCACATTTTTTTCACAGAAAACAGTGCCTACCTGTGGATTTTGTCCTCTAGCTCAGCTGGCACCTGGGGAAACCTAGCAAACCAGCACATTTCTGAAAACTAGACACCTAGGGGAATCCAAGATGGGATGACTTGTGGGGCTCTGACCAGGTTCTGTTACCCAGAATCCTTTGCAAACCTCAAAATTTGGCCAAAAAAACACCTTTTCCTCTCATTTTGGTGACAGAAAGTTCTGGAATCTGAGAGGAGCCACAAATGACCTTCCACCCAGCGTTCCCCCAAGTCTCCCCATAAAAATGGTACCTCACTTGTGTGGGTGGGCCTAGCGCCCACAAAAGGAAATGGCCCAAAACACAACGTGGACACATCACATTTTTTCACAGAAAACAGTGCCTACCTGTGGATTTTGGCCTCTAGCTCAGCTGGCACCTGGGGAAACCTAGCAAACCAGCACATTTCTGAAAACTAGACACCTAGGGGAATCCAAGATGGGGTGACTTGTGGGGCTCTGACCAGGTTCTGTTACCCAGAATCCTTTGCAAACCTCAAAATTTGGCCAAAAAAACACCTTTTCCTCTCATTTTGGTGACAGAAAGTTCTGGAATCTGAGAGGAGCCACAAATGTCCTTCCACCCAGCGTTCCCCCAAGTCTCCCCATAAAAATGGTACCTCACTTGTGTGGGTGGGCCTAGCGCCCCCAAAAGGAAATGGCCCAAAACACAACGTGGACACATCACATTTTTTCACAGAAAACAGAGGTGTTTTTTGCAAAGTGCCTACCTGTGGATTTTGGCCTCTAGCTCAGCCGGCCCAAGGGGGGCAGAAATGGCCTAAAATAAATGTGCCCACCCCCCCCTGGGCTGATGTCACGGGGGTGGGGGGGTCAGGGGTGGGAGGGGAAGGGCTTCCCCTTCCATCCCTGACTTGGGGGGTATCCCACAGAGGGAGCGGGGCTGTGTGCCCAGGACGTAATGGTTACGTCATGGGCACAGCAGCACTGTGCCGCAGGACGTAACCATTACGTCCGCGGCACAGAACGGGTTAAGGACACGGAGGCGAGGATTATGCTTCTCTTTCCATGCTTTATTTTACTCAGCAGCCAATAAAAATAGAGATTTGTTTAAAACTACATTTCCCATAACTTCAATAATCATGTGACCGACCATAGAGATAGACCACATATATAAACTCCTGACATCACAAGACTTCCTCTTTCTTTGCGAATAAACATTTTTAACTAGAGTCTGTAATAATCTGAAACAGTTTTACAGCAACACCATAAGTTATTCACCTGAAACGGGAACCTGAACACAAAAACTTCTCCTTAATTGAAGTCCATACGAAAACCGGCCAAACTGGACCCGAACCTTGGGATCCCAGAAGAGGCGATCCAATGCCATACGTTGCTGAAGGTAGACACCACCTCGGAAAAGAACCTCTGGCGAAAGTCCGGCTCTTCAAGGTTGCTTCTGCTCAGTGCCTGAGGATACTAAGTAAAGCCATAACAGCCATTCCCTCAATTTTCAAACAAACTAACGGGAGGGTATAACAATATCTTTGCATTATGGCTATTCATATAAGCAACATACTTATACCTTACGTTAGTCTTCATAAATCAACGGGTCGGATAATCTTCGCCTCCGTGACGTTAATAGAATAGACAATTCTTGATGCAATAGCTAGAATATTTTATATTCTATGTCAGGACCGGAGGCTCAGATTATGCTTGTTTAAAGCTGAGCCACCACTATCGATGCAACATCCACTACAGGCTTATAATAAAATGATTTAAAAGTGGCTTTGGATGACCAATCTGCTGCCTTCATGATATCTTCTAGGTGAGAACATAGGTTAAAAGATTTGGACGCCATAGCACATCTAACTGAATGAGCTCCGAACACAGAAGTGTCAACTCCCGCTTCTGAAAGAATCCAATGCAGCCATCTAGCCAAATCGGCCGATGTAACCAGTTTAAATGGCTTTTGTAAGGCGGTCAGTAATTGCTCTTCCAGATCTGCCCGGAATTCACTAGTAGCCGTCTTATAAGCCCTGAGGCATTGTACCACCCACAATTTGTAGTCATTAGGGAACGCAGGATACAAGACAGACCTGATGTTAGTCTTGGTCCTTCTGGACATTGTGAAGCTCACACTATCTGGGGAAAAATGGCGACCTCTGAGATCCACAGCTCTAACGTCTGACACTCTTTTGCAAGAAATCAAACATAACAGCATAGTCAATTTAGCAGATAACTGTTTACACGATAAGTATTTGTTATCAGACCAGGGTTTCAAAAATCTAAGTACCACATTCACATCCCATGAGGAAGAATATTTAGCTTGTGGAGGATTGGACAAACGAATACCCCTCAGCAATTTACACACCAGGGGAACCTCTCTGACTGGTTTACCCTGAATCGGCACATGACCTACCGAAATAGCCGATCTGTAATTATTCACCAATCTATAAGACAGTCCTGATTCAGCTAAGGAAGACAAAAAATGTATTACAGAAGGTACACCTGCTTGAAAGGGAGCCAAACTCCTTTGGCTACAGCAGCAAACCCATCTCTTCCATGCCAAAGCATAACGCTTATGGGTATTTCTGGACTAGGCCTCGTTAATAAAGGCTGCAGCTTTTGATGAAGTACCTGGCAACTTCCATCTATCCATGAAACCTTCCAGGCCACCAACTGGAGTTGGATGGATGAGATCAGAGGTTGTGGAAGGCCCAATGGATCCTGCAACCGATTCGGAAGATGAGGTATCAGGAGAGGAAAGTCGCATGACACTTCCAAAGCTAAAGGGAACCATGGCTGAGCCCTCCATAACGGAGTGACTAAGACTAGGTCGATCTTCTGACACCTCACCAAGGATAGGACTCTGGGAATCATACTGAATGGTGGAAATGTGTACCCTCTGTGGGGAGACTAGACCTGCAAGAACACATCCGTTGCCAAAGCCTCCGGATCCGGACGCCAACTGAAGAAGGTCGGAATCTGAGGATTGGCCCTGGAGGCAAACAGGTCCACTGAACAAGGACAATTGATCTGTCTGAAAATTTTCAGATGCAACCTTCAATCGTTTAAATCCCGGAGATGCCGGGAATACCAATCCGCCACAGAATTAGTCGTGCCTGGGAAGTACTCCGCAATGACCGAAATCCTATGTTGCAGACAAGAATGCCAAATATCCTTGGCAATCTCTGCTAACATGCAGGACTTCGTGCCCCCCAGTCAGTTGACATAACGGACTGCTGAGACGTTGTCCATCCTCAATAGAATGCAACAGTCCGATTTAATTGGGGAGATGTTTTGATCGCTAAGGAGCCCACTAACAACTCCAGACAATTGATGTGAAGTTAAAGCTCGTTCTCCGTCCAGCGGCCTCCATATCTGTCACCCCAACCTCACTTGCTGACATCTGACTCCAGAATGACATCTGGAGTCCTGCCACAGATCGCCCTGCCATTCCAGGCTTCCACGTGGGTCAACCATCAATTCATTTCCAGTCTGGCCTCTGTCTAGAGTTGGATTTGATCTGAGTAAGACAGCCCCTTCTATAGGTGGTGAATTTTTAGGCGTTGGAGAGCTCTGTAATGAAGAGGTCCCGGGATATCGCCTGAATGGACGAGGCCAGGAGACCCACAATCCGAGCTACGGATCTCAACGATATTGTCTGGTTCCGCAAAGCAGAGCTCAACTCCTTCTTGATATTCCAAATCTTTTGAGGAGGTAGAACTAACTGGGACAATACTGAATCTATCTGGAATCCCAAAAATGTCATCTGGTGAGAAGGAATCAGGGATGACTTCGTTTGGTTGATGACAAATCCCAAATCCTGTAATAACAGGATTGTCCAAGATAGATGAAGAAGTACCGTCTGGGGATCTTGGGCCATTAGGATTAAGTAGTCGAGGTAGATGATTAACCTGATGCTCCTGCCGCAAAGGGCTTCTGCCACTGGTCTCATGAGCTTGGTGAAACACCATGGGGCCGATGAAAGGCCGAACGGAAGGACTTTGTATTTGTAACATTTCCCTTTACAAAAGAATTGAAGAAAGCGCTGTGAGGGGCAAAGTTGGGAACCGAGAGGTAAGCGTCTTTCAAATCCAGTCTCACCATCCATTCACCCTCTTGGAGCAGATCTCTTAAAAGATGGATACCCTCCATCTTGAAATGCCGGTATATTAGCCAAGAGTTGACGTTTTTCAAATTGAGAACTAAACAAGATCCCTCCTCTTTTTTGCTGACGAAGAATATATTGCTGATGAAACCCCGGGATGGGGAGAAGAAGGGCAAATGGCGCACTTCCACAGCAGGGAACAAATTTCCTCTGTAATGAGTTTTTAATCTTTTAGGGAAAAATATATTTCCTGAGGGTGTGCATCTTGGACTAGAGAGGTGTAAATTTCCAGTTTGAAGCCCTGGACCGACTCTAGTACCCAGGCGTCCTGAGTAATGTTCGCCCAATTGTGTATGAACAATTGAATCCATTCCCCCATCACTACCTCTGAATAAGGAATAATCCTCAACTGAATATCCAGTGTCTTGGGCACCTTTCTGATAACCTCTTCCTCTACAGAAGCGTTGACGACCTCCTCTGGGTCAGGTGGGGTAGAAGTTCTGGTCCTGATCCTGCCAGGAGCCTCTGGACCTGTTGAAGGCTTCACGCTGGGAGCCCTGGTAAAATCCCCGGCCCTGACGAACGGGCTCTGTATTGTCTGGCCCTTCCAAAAAGGGTATGGCGGAAGACCTTCCTAAAAGACAGATGTGCCTTGTCTAGCTTGTTATATGTGGCCGCAAACTTTGCCAAATCCTTAACAAATGGACCTTCGAACCAGAGGCCTTGTGCCACATGACCGGATTCCAATGAAGCTAGATCATTTAACTTTGGATCAATCCACATAAGTATCAATCTTCTCCTTTCAGTGGGCATGGGCACATTGGCGTTGTCCATTTGGCACACTGCACGCTGTGCCCAGCCAATCAAAATGTCTGGATCACCTGACTCCCAGACTCCTTTGCCAGGAACCCCATCTCCAGTATTTTTGTTAAGGGTACTGAAAGGTCAAGTAGTTTATCCTGGCAGGATCGCCAGGCTCTGTCCAGACCTTTTTTGGGATCACAAGACCACTTCTTCATAAAATTGACCATGGTAGAGTCTACCTCAGGAGTGTCCAACACTTTGCCCTCCAGGTCTGGACTGGGACATTCAGATTTAAGCCTCGCCCTGACCTCCTTATCAAAGCTTTGTCTGAGATGCACCTGCACATAACTGGCTACCTATCGGAATCAGACTTGGATGAGTCTGAACTTGAGAGGTAAAGTCCCTTATAAGGATTACCTAAGGATGAAGCCTGAGGTTGAGAGTGACACTAACTGTGTTCATTTGGGGGGGGGTGGCCTGGAGCCCATGGAGTGAGCAGCCAAGGAAAGGAGCTCTGGCCCGAGATGCCTGCACGCTTATTTCCTAGCCTGATAGCCTCACACTTTGCGCTACAACTCGTCCCCCCAATGTCTGGGGGTGCCACAGACAAACAAAGAATCGGGGTGGCGGGGCGCAGAGATGGATTGACGCGGCAGCGCCCACCTGGCCGTCTGAATTCAAAATGGCGGATGGGCCTGGCTGTGCGAGGAGCAAGGGCGGCCTCCGGGAGCCGTTGAGGCCATTCGACACGTGGTGGCCTCTCCAGGGGGAGCGCACACGGTTGCAGAGGGGGCAACCCAGCGGCACGGGGTCGCATCAGAGCCGAGGAAAAAATGCTGGTGGCCCGCCCCCCTTCGCCAGGGATGGGCACCCTCGACTGAAGGGACACGAAGCAAGCTCGGGGACTGAATCGGTCACGCCTCCAAAGAAGATCTCGACCACCCGGAACCAGTGGAGGGAACGAGGTGAGAGGCGATTCCCCACCACCCCGCAGTACAAGAGACTGTGAGCGTCGCGGCTGCCAGAGACAGACAGCGGGCCGCAGCGAGGTCATTGGTGACCCCACTTCCCCCGTGCCTGATTGAGCTGAGGGTGCGGGAGATTGCGTGCTGGATGTCGGCCCATTCTGGATCGCAGGCACAGCGAGGTGGAGCCTGGAAAGAGGGGAACGAAACCTGACTAATGGACCTTGCCACATGAATAGTCAGGACTGTGGCGGAATGCTAGGTAATCACTGCATAATGGGCAAAACCAGCAAGAAAAAGGACACATCAGGAGTCCCTGGCACGCAGCAAGACTGTCCCACCTCCTCCCCTAGAAACATGGTGCAGACAACACCTCTTGATGTCCAAGTGGGGGGGGGGCCTCACTGGGAGATATTTGCAGGCCATCACATCCTCTAGGGAAATCCTGGAATCTAAAATTGACATACTTGCAACGGACCTGGGCCTCTTGAGAGAGGACCAAAAAGGCCTGGCAGAAAGAGTTGCGACAGCAGAATGAAGTATGGACGAGCTCAAACCGGAAGCGACAGCAACGGAAGATCGGGTGACCATCTTTGAGAAACAAGTAGAGACATTAATGGCCCACGCTGAGGACGCCGAGGATAGATCAAGAAGGAACAACATTCATATCGTAAGGCTACCCAAGAAAGTTGAGCTCAAAGACTTAACAGAGTATCTTGAGAACTGGATTAGAGCTGAGGTGACACCTGAGGGCCTGTCGCAATTCTTTGCCTTCGAGAGGGCACACAGGGTGCCGGTGCGCTCCCCTCACCCTCCCCCCCCCCCGGACCACGCCGCAACCGGTGGTGGCCCGGCTGCTACACTACAAGGACTGGGACCACATCCTGGCTCAAGCTCGAAAAGGAGGGGAACTGAGAGTGAAGAACAACACAGTCCGAATTTACCCTGACTTCTCTTGTGAGGTACAAAAACAAAGAGCAACTTTCTAAGAAATCAACAAACAATTGCGATTATTAAACCTTCTGTATGCCATGCTTTTCCCCTCTACGCTGATGGTAGTGGAGGGACGAGGGGCGAGATTTTTCCATACACCGCAAGAGGCGAGGGAGTGGTTAGATGGGGAGGAAGGCCCCACAGACACAAGAGCACATCGCAGACCCAGGCCCAGGAGCAGACAACGGCGACACCAAGGATCATGGTATAGAGGGGCGGCGCCCACCTCGGAAGAAGCACAGGAGGAGAGACAGTGTGCCACAGCAGCCGTTGGATTATTAAGCGGGGGAGAAGCTAGCCCACGCTCAAAGGTGACAACAAGAGAAATGCGAGGATCGGACTCTGTGGAATCTGAGAGCTCGGCGGCACCAATCGTGGAGCTACCAGTGGTGACACCGGGAACATATGAAGATATAATTTGACACCATGGTTGAGATATGATGTGATCACATGGGGCCCAGCTGCCGCGATGATTCCGGGACCTGATGTGAGATGCGTCGCCGAGGCTTCAGGAACAATGACTGGGAGGCTCCAGTGCCGCGGGCTCCACGCGGCTGGAGAAGTACTCTCACCCACCCCTTATGTACTGATTTCAGTTGGTAAAAGTTTGGATGGGGGGCTGTTTTGACACCTGTCCTGGTAGGAGGGAGTTGGGGAAGTTGATGTTTACAGTTATTAAGAAACCCACCTGCTACCTCGCCTGACTTCTAACTAAGAAAGTAAACAATGATAATATGCGTCTACTGCATGGGGGGAGGACGTACAGAGACAACAGTGCTATTGAGTCATCATGGGTGATCTAAGAAATTACAAAGTGATCTCCTGGAATATAAGGGCACGCATAGTATGGCTAAATGTCTAAAGTATACTCCTATCTGCAGAGGAGAGGGGCTCTCATAGTAATGTTACACAAGACACACTTGAAAGCAGTAGAAGGTTTGGCGCTGCAGAGAAGATGGAGGGACCAGTCGTATTACACAACACACTCAGCATATGCACGGGGCTCTTATATTATTTTGCGGTATTGCCGGTCTGGGTCCCGGCCATGCTTTTCCGGGAACTCGACTCCTTACTCACGGCGTTCATATGGGAAGATGGGAGACGCAGAGTGGCCCTAACCACTTTGAAGTGACCTCCAGCTCAGGGGGTAGTAGCGGTCCTGGACTTTGAGGCTTACTACCTAGCAGCGCAGCTGCAGTGGCTGGCCCGGTGGATGGCGGAGGGCAGGACCAGAGTGGTAGATGGGGACACATCGCCCCCCCCTGTTTCAGTACTGGCGGGCCTGCTCTTTAATCTCACTGGGTAGGAGCAGGTACTCGCCCCGGAGACTCGGGTCGTCCGCCGGTGTTGGAGAAGATGCCTCTATAGAACAGGTACCACTACGCCTTACACACCTGAGATACCAATGACATGGCTTCAGTGACTACCTCGAGCAGGAGACTGGAGGGGACTGGCGACCTGGGAGGAGGCGGGGGCTTTACAGATGGGGGACCTTTATCGTGAGGGTAACCTATTACCATTTGAAGATTTTAGGCAGGACCATGATCTGCCACAGGGCCACTTCCTGATGCATCGAGCGCTAATATGCACTATTGGTGCCCACTGGCACATGCGAAATGTTGAGCCCCGCCCTCACGGGCCCAGCAACTACCGAACGACCTCCAATGGCACACAAAAAGCCACTTCCGGGCGATATAGAGTGAACCGCACAGGCGCGATACGCCCCCTTGACGACCTACGACATACATGGGAGATGGACTTCGGGACCCTAATACTAGAGGGGGCCTGGGACCAGGTCTTAGAGAGAGCACCGAAGGTCTCCAGAAACACTAGGTTTCAAATTATTATGTCATACATAGGGCGTATCTTACCCTGAAAAGACTCTATGAGCATTTACATGTGGATGCGAAGTGCCCCAGATGTGGCAAAGAGGCAGTGGAATTTATACACATGCTGTGGTCCTGCCCCCACTTGACCACTTACTGGAACACAGTGACCGCATACGTAGCGGAAAGCATCGAGCGAGAAGCTGTGTGCAGACCAGCCAATGTTTGCTGCAGTGGTTCTCCCACACTCCCAAGAATAGGGCAACTAGCAAATTCTAGGATCTTGCATACATACTAGCCAAACAAGAATTGACAAAAAACTGGAAGAGTTCGGCGGGTCCCACCTTTCAAAGCTGGAAGAGGGAACTAAGGCGATAGGCAGAATATGAAAGCTTAGTGCTGAAAAGGGAGCTTGATCGGGGAGAGGGATCCCCGGAACTAACAAATGCTTGGGAGCAGATTGTCACAACATTGCAGGAAGAAATTAGGACTTCCCACATAGAACAGACTTTACATACAACACCATCCACAACATGAAGCAACACTCTCCTCAAAGTAGTAAATAAGCAGAATAGAGACCAGAATTTGTACGGGACCTATAAACTTGAGCAATCTGAGAGATACCATGATGCAACACAAGCTTAGGCGCATTAAGAAACCATGGTACGTGGTTGAGGGCAGGTGGGTAGCAAGGCACGAGGGGTGGTTTAGAGTTGAATGGCACTGAGTATTGTTGTATCCTAGTCCATTGATAAGAGAAATATACACATTAATGTTTCCTTCATGCATACGTATACTGAGACTAGACATACTAAGAGGGGCTTGAGAGAATGTTATACGCTTCTTCCGACATGATTCACATGCTTTGTGACTATATAATGACAGCGCATGCTGCGAAGAACTTAATGACTTAAGATGTATGTATACAGACACTGGGACATTCCTGATAGTTGGACATTGTTGAATTGAAAAACCAATAAAATCTGTTTAAAAAAAACAAAAACGTGCTCATTCTGGATGGTTGTAGACTATTTTTCAAAGGCCTCAGAATGCCATGCTTTAGCCCCTTTCATTTTGTCCTTGGCCTTGCCCTCTGTGTGCGAAGCTGGATTGGGAATCCGGTCAACAGAGGCTTGGAAGAGGCGGAAGCCATCCTTGCTGGCGTGCAAAGCCCTTAAGATGGGAGGTCAGGAGACCTAGTGCTCTGGCCAGAGCTTTATTAACAGACAATCGGACATTTGAGTCCAGTGCTTCTACCAAACATTCTTCAAAAGAAGGGGGAAACTCTGTCCTGTTCATAGGGGTCATATTGGGCCATTCTGAAGCAGGAACCTCCAAGTAGAAGTGAATATATATGGCTGTAGCCCAACAAAAGGGAGAGTGCAACCCCACCAGGTGCAGGTTTTAAGTTAAAGAGTTGAGGGAGGCACCAGGAGCACTCTAGGCAGAGCCTATGCAAATATTTTACAACCCTGGGCACTCTCGGATGCCTCAGGGCATGGGGAGCTTTAAAAAAGGCACAATGTGGAAGACTGAGTCACATTTGGGGTTCAGAGGACTAATAGCGGTGGAGCGCACCGCCAACGCTGCCCCAAGCCTCCAAAAACGTGGAGAAAACTCACACAGTGAGATCGCACATGCGCGCCTGTGCCAGAAGTCTAGCCGAGACTAGAACAAAGAGACGCGACCCACCCAAGATGGCGGCCGCGTCTCTGCTACCTCTCACACTCCACAAAGAAAAAAAAGGGAATAGTGAGTAATCGCCTCCCTGGAGGCTGAAGCGCTCCCACCTGAAAAGAAATAGTAGCGCAATCACAGGCTTCAGCATGCGTGACGCGTCATACCTGTCAAATTAAAACACATTAACCAAATGTTAAGGCGAGCACTTAACTGGCTGCGGAGCAGCAAAGAAAGAGGAAGTATTGTGATGTCAGGAGATTATATATGTGATCTATCTGTATGGTTGGTCACATGATTATTGAAGCTATGGGAAATGTAGTTTTAAACAAATCTCTAGTTTTATTGGCTGCTGAGTAAAATAAAGCATGGAGAGAAGAGATAATCTGAGCCTCCGGTCCTGACATAGAATTCTCCTAACACTTATCTTGAGGTTTGTGAATCTCCATTATCCCACGCACTCCCCCATCCCCACTCATATCTATGAAGGGGTCTGCAATTTAATAAAAATCTATATGTCCATGGGACAGGTTGCTTCTTAAATCTAATTGTCCTATAAAAGAAAATCCACTGGGCCCTTTGGTGCCATGTACTGTGGCAACAAATTATAGCAGCAATACCATTATGTAAGCTCTCTGATAATAGCCTCTGTGATTCTGCAGTGGTTAATACTATGGTAGGGCTTGCACATTTACTTCCTGACAAGGGCTGAAGCAGAAGTTCTTCCAGGGTTAAGAAAAAAGTGGTTGGAGGGAAAGTGAACTTGTAAACACTCTATAGATTTTCACATGAGCAAATCTACACATGCATATTTGCTGGTGCTAAAAGACAGTCCTCAATTATTGTCTAGAAATATGATTTCCTGGTCTACTTCTTTAAATTCTTGTAAATTCATGCAAGCCACTATTTCAAAGACATTTACCAGGGGTGCTTTTTTGTGACTTTAAGAATTGGGCCCCTAATTAGGTCTGCCATTAACCAAGACATTTTTTTTTAATAAAAATTCTATTTGTCTCTCTATTGGCTGGCTTTACTGTGAGTGACAGCATTTTGCTCTTCCAAAAAGAGCATAGTGGGACACAAAGTAGTTTTGTTCAGTGCCAAGAACCACTGGGGCAATGTGTGCTTTTTGAGACCAAAAAACTAGTTTCTGCTTTTTGCCAATGTTTGTTACAGTGATGAGGGCCTGGCAGCTCCTACAACAATAAAGTGTTGCAAAAGCCAAGTTGAAACAAGACACGCATTGACAAAACCAAAAGACTGACAACCAATGTCAGATAGGATGGCTTTGCCAGTGCTTGTTTATTTCCATGTTTCCCATCATTTTGTTGAAAATGGTACACTGATTTTTCCATTATAAATATTTTTGGGAAATACTAGCATGCATCAATACATTTTAATAAATTATGCTTCAAAGAAATAGTACCTAAAATATCACAGTCATTTAGCAAAACATATTTTTTCCTACTTGCATTTTTGTCTGAACATTTTAGTTTGAAAGCAAAGAATCATCAATCTTGCTTAGAAGCTTCTGCACACATTTCCGTTTAATCAGAGAGCGATCTACATAGCCTCATATTGTTAAACTTCTCAAACGTGTGTACACTTTTTTCCCATTGGAACCACTGTCAGAAGTGAAGTGTGACTTTATAACGTTTATTTAGAGCACTCATCCTAATAATAAAGTATTTGCATTAATGAACCATAAATACAAGTTTGAACAGCCTTAACATATCAACATATATATTACCTCGACTGCAGGCAGTTCCCACAACCTGTAAACTGATAGCCAAAGGGTTTGTGCTGCAGGGGGTTGGGCCTACTTATCCCAATGACAAAATAAACATGAAAACTTGTTTTCCTTGAACCTAAACAATATGTTCTGGGCATTGAGCTATAGGAATTCCACATCCCTGTCTCGGAGTTCCCTCCTGTCTCTTAGGCCATAATCCATGTATAGCTTGATGAAGAGAAAAAATTATGAGCCAAAATTTTGTGCACAAAGATAATTGTTGAAAAAGTGTCTGGATGGAAGTGGTGACGTCTGGATGAAATTCATATTGCTTGGTGTTTTTGTACTTACTCAGTAGATATGTGTGAAGGAGAAGATGTGTCTCGAAAAGAACCGCATTGTTTAAAATATTTGAATAGATATGACGTACTAAACAGATCCCCAGCATAGACAAAAGACTGGAAGTGATAGGCCCTCAACATTGTGTCAGTAGTGGAAGGGGCAAACCACTAACATGTGTTTTATTTTTTATTTTTTTAGTCTCTCTCTTTTTCTCTCTCGGGCTGCTCATGCTTTATTCCCCTCGTTTTCTGCCTTTCTCTCTCTTGCACTGGGCAAAATCTCAATATAAAAAAAAAAAAACTTTGGTGTCCAAAATGAGTGCTGGTTCAACTACTACCTACAAACTGCAGAAATTAAGCACTGTGTGTTGACATTGCGATAAAAGGACGGTGATGTGTTCAGTGATGATGAATTAAGTGAGCTGCAGACATTGGTGCATCATAGTCAAAGGGTTGAGCGTTGCTGAAAGAGCCAGACAAAGAAAGGAAAGGTGCACACAATTTAAGTTGTCACATAGTGCATTGCACTGAATTTTCTGCTATTTTGTAGCACTGTATCGAACGGGTGTTTTTAATACCAAGATCCATTTTTCTCATGAAAAAGGAATACTTTTAACAAAAAGAAACTTTGTTTCTAGCTCAAACCGTTGAAAAGTTACCTAAAAATCAACAACACATGTTGCTGCGCAGTAGAAAGCCCTCTGCTATGTTTCACTGCTCACCTTTCTGTTGTTTATTTTCATATTTGAGTGTTACACTGGTACTAATGAGGTGCAACCAATAATCAGACAGTTTTAACACATATAAAAATTACAAAATAATGAAATAATACTCCACATAATGCCTTTTTGTGCCATCTAATTGGCTTAACCATTCCACATAATTCAGCCCCCACTGCTGCATAATTCCGGGTGGCTTTGGTTAAAATCAATGCACCCCACCGAACAGCACATTAATCACTGTGCTCTCTTAAGAATTAAACTACAGCCGTAAAGACAGTTTCACTGGTTTTGTTTGAATGTGTTTTATGTGTTTTTTCTGGAAGTAGTACATGATCAAACGTTTGATCTCTGAAAAATAGTAACATCTTCTGTGAGGCACTCTTTTAACTAAGGTAATTTAAAGGGTAGGAAACACCGCACTGCAAAGGCCATCTGCTGACAAACATCTCCATTAAATGCGAAATATCCATGAGACAGGTAATTCAGGGGGGTTGCTTTTTAGGGTCGAGCCTGCGTTGCATGCGCTCGCGCATGCGTTTCGCAGGGATACTCTTTTGTATTTAGGAAAGGGCTCGGAGCCCTGTCAACTTCACGTCAGTGTTTTTTATTGGTTGGTGGGCTTCCCTAATAAAATCTGCTTGCTTTCATTAGTCGAAGGCACGTACACGTCATGCCTTTTCCGGTGGCGAGCCCTCCTCGAGCGCAGCGACCAAGTACAGAAAACATGCGAGGCTCGCTGTTTTCCATCGGGCTCGTGGACTTTTTTTTCTCTAATTTACGAGCCCGATCTCGCTTGGCAGAAGTCGAGCACTTTACATACTTGATTTCACTTTTTCGGGTTCTGTACATAAATGCACTTTTGCCCGATAGGTGAAAAGTCGGGTTAGGAGTTTACAGCGCAATCAGCTCTAACATGAGCAAACGCGAGACCCGATGCATTGTAAATGCTTGTTAAATTCTGCGTTTGAGATGGGAGGTTGGTGGAGCAGCGGGATACCATGCCTGGCCACTATGAATTGCAGTGGGACCATCCACTGCGGGGACAAGAGCAGAACACTGTTTATTGCCCCCACCACTTTCCTTTTCAAGGGTAGTGAAAACCCCGCCTCTGAGAAGCAGCATCTCCTGTGGCGAGGCCGCTCTGTCACACCCTGAGGGCAAGCCTGGAGGAGGCGCACATGCCACATGCTGTGCCTGCTGGGCTGGCCCATTGTCATTCCATAGATGACAATGGGCCTTGATAAGCTGGGCTGGGAAGGGGCTGCTGCAGCCTATCGAGAGCAGACCAGGCCTGAACATTGCAGGAAAAAATTACCCACATCAAGCCTCGGGCTGTGGGCCTTGGGCACTGGCCAAATGCCCACCCTCCCAATCCGAATCTGGGCCTGGTCCCAAAAGATAACAATAGCATAAAAGTGGTCTTGGGGTCGACAGGGATTGGCTCTCCCTAGAACAGCAATAAAAACACAATGTACTCAGGTTTTACAGAACTCAATACATTTGGCTGTATTTTGTAAAGCATTCTACCTAGACATCTACATGCGATTAGTAATGGGAAATAGCAGTTCTATACACATTGTCACACGTGAGTACACAGGCACAATGCATTCAAAATGTGAGCTTACTGTCAGCACTTCGCTAACTGCATATAGCTCCTGCAGAAGACACCACTATGAAACAGAGCAGAAGAGAAAGACAAAGTAGGTATTCATTGTTGGGGGAAGGTGGGCACAGCTCAGCAAGTGAGTGTGGCAGAATGCCCACTTAAACTAACGAAAAGGAGCTAGAACCAGCCAGGCAGGTGCACAGCCATTGTTCCAGATGACTGGGCCAGTCCGATGCCACTTGCGAGGGAGTGTGTGTCAGTCACAGAGTCGTATGGACTCCAGATGCAGTACCTAAAGATGTTGCATAGAGTCGGAGGTAAGGCTTCTCTGGAGCCAGTGGGGCGTCAGTTCCTTATTGCTACCAGGGAGGTGAGGCGTTGGTTCCTTGCCTCTAGACAGGGGAGTTGAGGCATCTGCTCGTTATGGTTGCAGGGGATGTGATGTGGAATCAGTGGCGACATTTCAGTTCCTTACAATCTGGCGGGTCGATGAATCCAGCAGGTCAAGACGCAAGGCGTTGACTTTGGGATGTCGCGATCACACCACAGGGCTACAGGTGCTGCGGTGGAGTCGGTGTCCCGGATGTCAGGGACATGGCACTCAGGGCTCCTACTGTGGCAGGACTTCAGTGGCACCGGGTCTCCAGTGTCAGTCGCAGTCATTGCACTTAGCGGGGACCACAGATCCAGGGCAGGCAGTAGCACAGAGCCGGACAGCAGCACCAGTTCTGAAGTCGCTATGGAGACAATGTACTTGGTTTCTTCTTGTTTACACCAGAACTCACTCACAAAGGTCCAGGGCTGAATTGGCACCACTTCACAAGTCAGAACTCTGCGAGAGAGCCCAGGTGCTGGCAGATGATGTCGTTGGTGTCCTTGCGACTTCTAACAGGAGGCAAGCTCATTCCAAGCCCTTGGAAAACTTTGGGAAGCAGGATGCAGAAAGCAAAGTCGAGTCCTTTCACTCCTCCTACAGCAACTAGCTCTTTTTCCTGGCAGAATGGCCTTAGTCCAGAAGGATTCTAAAGTTGTGGTCTCAGACATCCAATACTTATACTCATTTCTGCCTTTGAAGTAGGCAAACTTCAAAGGAAACACTTTGTAATGCACAAGACCCTGCCTTCCCTGCCCTGGCCCCAGACTGCTTTGTGTAAGGACAGTCACAGCCCTATTCAGGTGAAAGTGTCAGCTCCTCCCACCACTCTAGCCGAGGAAGAACCATCAGGATATGCAAGTCACACCTCAGCTCCCTTTGTGGGACTGTCTAGAGTGAATTCAAAAACAGCCCAGACTGCCTTGTGCCTTCCTTAGGGGTGCCTAACATGTAGTAAAAGGGAAGGTTCGGGTTTGGGCCTGGCAAGTGCGGGCACTTGCCAGGTCGAATTGGCAGTTTAAAACTGCACACACAGACACTGCAGTGGCAGGTCTGAGACATGTTTACAGGGCTACTCATGTGAGTAGCTCAATCAGTGCTGCAGGCTTACTAGTAGCATTTGATTTACAGGCCCTGGGCACACATAGTGTACTTTACTAGGGACCTTCTAGTAAATCAACTAGGCCAATCGTGGAGAAACCAATCACCAATATAGTTTACACAGGGAGCACTTGCATTCTAGCACTGGTCAGCTGTGGTAAAGTGCCCAGAGTCGGCTTTAGGTTGTCTACTTGAAGGCGCTCGTACACGCACAAGCTGGCTCGATCGTTCCAACCTTGACGGTGCACTTACAAGGTCTAACCGTGCCTTACTGAGTTAGCCGGTTTTGAGGGATTTTGCTACCTTGTATTATAAATATTGAAAAGAACGCGGTGGCTCTTAAGCAATATTGATATTAACATAAAAAGAGGCTCCGTTGCCCCGATAGTCCTGATGAGGCCCTGACTGAAGAGGCCGAAACGCGTTGACACATATTTTGGCGAGATTGTGTTCTTTAAGTCAAGTTACTTTGAAAAACGTAATATGCACTGCAAAATATCCTTAAAAGATAAATAGGTATTGGTCAGTTGCTAACATTTGAACTTTCAATCATCGCAACCGAGTGGATTACAATCATAATCTTGTAATGGTAACCACCATTAAAGAAACATTGTTGGGCACAACCCTCTTCTGGCATGTTGCCAGTGTTTAGATCCTGTATAACTTATAAGGATTCTTCTGTTATAGGTAATTGTTATTGTATGTGTAAGTAGGTAATGTTGTTGTCTTGTAAATAATTGTGTTGTGTATGCAATTCACTGATGAGCCACTGCCGGCCCTGTATAAAACTAGTTGGAATAAAATAATGGAAAGTAATTGATCTTTAAGGACAGTATTGAGCACTGGTCTTTAAAAATACTGATTGAATTTATCCCTACCTGTTGACCGTATTGTCTGTGTTTGTTGTAGTTTAACCCAGGTCAGGTTAGGGTTACAGGGTTCCCTCTTTTCTGTACAAGAGTCCTAAAGCCAGCAAAAATAAAATTCAGCACCGGATCAAAAACAGGAGGTCAGAAGCCAAAAAGACAGTGCAAATCACGCCAAGAGCTGGCAGGTTTAACATTGTGGTTGTGCCCAAGTTTAACATTGTGGTTGTGCGACCGCATCGCGTAATAAACTCACTGACCCTTCTTGGGTTCAGTCAGGCTTGTTTGCAAAACCTTTGCTCAACTCTGGGTGGCTGTGGCTTTGAGCAGCCAGGCTTTGTCTGAGGAACAAGTGCAAAAGATTTAAAAGTAGCAAAACAGTCAGATAAGAAAGAAAAAAGACACACAGGATGCCCAACACAAATGTATAAAAAAGGTCTTATTTTTACAAATTTGTAAACACGAGTAAAACCCACCAGAGGGGTCCAGAGATATACTGCTTTTCATTCAAATAGCAAATAAGCATTGGCAGATACCTTATTTAGCTGTTGCTCTGAAAACTTTTATAAAGTTGTAGACTACTACTGCAGCCCACCTTGGCAATCAACTCTTACAGGGAGCGAGTCATGAGGACCAATGAGGCTTTTTTGGGCAATTAAGTGCACCATAGACTTTAATGGAGTGGTCCTGATGCAAGAGATACAATATTCTGAATGATGCTGAGGGTGCTGATCCAGTGACAGGGGTCTTCCTAGGGCTACTACTTGCTCACAGTGTTGTGACATTGGCTATAGGAATCAATGTCCCTTGAAGTCCAGCCAAAACCCAGTTGCCAGTGTTCCAATGGTGTCCTATTACAGTGAAACCAGTGGGTCCCTCTAACTGATGACCATGCTGCACTCTGATGAATCTCCTGGATCCAGCAGATTCGGGTGCAACTTTCGAGAGTCGGAGCTCATGCTGCACTTCTTTGGTCAGGCAGTCTTGGCTACCGACTCGCTAAGGAAGGCTTCTTCATATTTTGTGGCCCTGTAGCTGTAACAGAAAGTCAGCCAACTGACTCTTGCAGTCACTCCTTCTGCCTGAGGCCTGGGACAACTCTAGCAGGGCCCCACAGACACAGTAATTTTTTTGCTAGCCGAAGGAGCAGGAGATGCAGTGCAATATTGGTGCAGCGTCTCTTTGCTGGGGTCCAGGGAACAGCAGGCAGGCTTTCTTTGGTCCACTCTTCAGTAAAAACATGAGCTTAGGTCTTGGTGCCAAGGGGGGCACTTTTATACCCGGAACTTGCCCTCGGAGGATGCAGTGCTTACTAGCCAATGGGCTATCAGGTCCCATCAGCCTGATGATGACATCCTGCAAAGTGTGGCATCTAGCTATCCAAGAATGCACCATCCTGATCACTCCCAAAATGTCACAAATCCTCTCTAAGTGCATGGAGCTCGGTAGCCCACCCAACGGTAAAATGTTTCTAGCAGTTTGGGGGACAGGTTGTCCCTGAGGCCAACATATCTAACAGAACAAAAAAGCAGCCCCTATAGCATGTCCATCATTTGCCCTTCAAAAGCAACTTCTCCTGAAAAATTGTTTGATCTTGGGCTCACACCCTGTTTGGTCATACTGCCAGGGATAGATAACACCTATTCCAATGGCAGGTCCTTTTGTGAGTAATCCACACTCTTCCGTACAGGAGGGCAAAAAGTTGTCTTATAGCCAGCAACCATAAACTGTCATGAAAAAATTTGATCAACAGAGTTACTTAAGAGTGGCATCAGGTCAGGTTTAATGCAACAATTCTTTTGATATCTCCAAGCACCAACTTTAATAGTCCCATTCAGAAGTCAGCACAGATGAATGGTCAGTGTGTATCCAAGTAACTCCAAGTACCATCTTTAGTTGGCTCATTCAGAAGTTAGCACAGATGAGTGACTGCTGGAAGGACTCTGCCTTTCCCACAAGTGCTCTCCAAGGACTTGGATTGAGTCTGCCTCCTGTTCTGAAATCTCAGGGCCACAAAGACTTCACCCTAGAGAAGAACATCCCTGTGTGTCAGAAACTCAATGCAACGCCTGCAGAAACTGACACAGCTCCTGCCTCACAGCTTAAAAATCGCCACATCGCCTACCGGGTCGATGGAGCACTTGCTCCTTCTTACCAGCATGTCAAGGATTTTCAACGCATCGTCATTGGGTGTCGAAATATCCCCACATTGTAGTGAAGAACCAAGGCTGCACTACTGGAAATCGACGCATCACCTTGCAGCATGGAAAGAAACAACGCATTGTCTGTGCCACACCGGAAAATCCAACGCAGAACCTTATTTTTCAACACATCTCCTCTGCGGCCCCCATGCATTGTTATTTTTGGCACATCCCAGGTACTGTGTGTTACAAGGATACGACCACAAGGATTGAGACTCTTTTAATCCTTTAAAAAGTGATATTTCAACTTGGGTATATTGGATTCATGTTGTTTTAATCTTATTTTTATTAGATAAATATCTATTTTTCTAAACCTGTGTGGTGTATTTTTGTGGTGTGTTCACTGTGCTACTATATGAGTTATTGCACAAATATTTTACACATTGCCTTCTAGTTAAGCCTGCCTGCTCTCTGCCAAGCTACCAAAGGGTGAGCACAGGATCATTTGGATTGTGTTGCGACTTACCCTGACTAGGATTGTGGTCACTACTTGGACAAGGGTGAATACCTGTGCCAGCTAGAGACCCAATTTCTAACACTTATCTTGTTCCCTCTTAGTGCTAAAGGCTGTTAAAGACCAATGTTGTTTAAGTGCCTGTGGGACCCCCAGTCAATCTCACAGTTCTAGTCTTTGTGTCTTTCCATTAATGTCTTTTCCTCCCTTATGGATGTTTGTCCAATACAGCAACGTAAGAAAGTCAGCTCTACCATCCTTCCATATCTTAAACCCGCAATTCTTCATTAGTCTCCGGTATAGTACCAAAGAAATGAAAGGCAGCCATTTTTTCACCTCTTATAAAGTAGCCTTCTTTTAACCCTGAAATCTTAACTAACCATCGTCCAATCTCACTTCTGCCTCTCCTTGCTAAAGTGACTGAGATAGAGGTCCATAACCAGCTGTTTAGCCATCTGGAATCCCACAAAGCTCAGTCGGGTTTTTGCAAAGAAAAAGTAATTGCCGCCAAAGTTCCAAAAGACATCACACACACCTTGGATGGGAATGGAGTGGTGACTATGATTTCAGTAGGTTTATCTGCAGTCTTGATACCATTTATACCATTTCCTACTCCATTTTACTCCAAAGGCAAGCATTTAGCTGTGCTTACCTGCCAAACTCTGGTGACACCATGTGACAGCGGTCCTTAACAACCGACACAAGTTTGACAGGCCGACCCCTTGGAACACGCCTGGTGAAATGAGGACTCTAATTGGACAGCCCCCGGTGAGTGCTTGTGTCTTCAAAAGGCACAAACGGGTGTTCACAGATTATTATATCTATGTAATAGACTCCTCTCACTTTGTGTTCTGTACTCCACCCCATCATGGACTCACCAAGAGACCACAAATATTCCTCCTCACAGGAGGCTAAAGAAGGTTGTCTGCAACGCCTGCCTTCAGAGGTAGACAGAGCTCTGTCACACGCTATATCTAGAGTCTTGGCACCTCTACAAGGGAAGGTCAATAGACTTGCCAAAAGCACCCCAGGGTTGTTTTCTGACCCCTCTTCCGTAGGCACGCGGACTAATGGGTAGCAGTCAGGGGGCAAGAAGGCCAAGAACCGTGACGTACAGCACCTCGAGGGTTTCAATAAATTATACGAAACCTTCCATCAGAGTGCATGAATGCTTAAACAGGCACGCTAATGGGAGGACGATGTACCCAGGGAAATTGACGACCTGGTCGCCCCAAATTGGGACCATGACCCTAGGGTTTCCGTGAGAGGGGAAGGTGAGACAATGCCATCAGATGATGAGGGTGATTCTGGTAGGCCTTGGTGACCGGGCTCTTCGGCATCAGACTCCCCTGATGGGGAGACCGGACACTCGGACATGTTTGATCCAGAGGGGATCTACCATCCCAGATCCTCTTAATGGACTCTGGACACAAAGGTGGCAGAGTATGTGGGGAGCAAGCTTCATCAAACCCCAGAGAAGGAGGTCCGGGTGTGCCTACGAGTGGAATGCCCCAGGCCCGCATTGGCTGGGAAGGTGGCGGCGACGTCTGATATAGACCCCAAAATTTTCACCTTCTTCAGTAAATATATGAATGACTCTAAGAAGGGCAGAAATGGATCCTGGAGGGAGTGCCAGGACAATCGTCTGGACATTCTAGGCTCCATTACAAAAATCATAGAGATGACAGGACAAGCCAAACAGTGAGGAACACCTATGTCTACCGACATAGTGGTGGGCTGGACCCAGAGAGCAGTCTGTATTCTAGGCAACACTAACTGTCCCCTGGCAGCGGAGAGGAGGAGGACGTTACTCATAAAGATTGATCTCCAACTGTGAGAACTCGCAACATCTGAGGCCAGCGCGGTGGCACAATGATAATTGTTTGGCGAGCCCTTTGTTAAGGAACTGGGGAAGTTCATGTTGAAAAGTACCCTCTTTTTGGCATGGTTATCCCCACTTTTGCCTACTGTCAGTGTGTTTTGACTGTGTTCTCTGGTATCCTGCTAACCAGGACCCCAATGACTGTGCTTTCTCCCTCTAAATTTGGTTGATCCTGCATTAGTACACCCCACAACTGACATACTGGTTCCCCCACGTAAGTCCCTAGTATATGGTAACTGGTACCCAGGGCATTGGGGCACCAGGGGTTCCTCATAGGCTGTAGCATGTATTATGCTACCCATGGGATCCCATGCAAAATTTGTCTGAAGGCCTGCCATTGCAGCCTGTGTGAAAAGGTGCATGCGTGCCTTCACTACAGGTCACTGTAAGTCACCCCTATGGCAGACCCTCCTAGCCCAGAGGGCAGGGTGTAAGTACCTGTGTCTGAGAGCACCTCTGCATGACCAGAGGTGCCCCTATAAGCTCCAGCTCCATTTTCCTGGACTTCGTGAGTGCAAGGAAGGTATTTTACCTGTGTACTGGACACAGCTCACTACCGGTGTTCATCTATATAATGGTAATTCTGAACCTGTGCATGTTTGGTATCAAACATGTCGTAATCATTTTCCAATACTGTTGCCAGTATTGGTTGTATGATTCCATGCACTCTGGGGGCTCCTTAGAGGACCCCCAGGATTGCTCCTACCAGTTTTCTGGGGTTTTCCAGGCAGCCCGCGCTGCTGCCACCCCACAGACAGGTTTCTGCCCTCCTGCTGCTTAGCCTGCTCAAGCAGAGGAAGGCAAAATAAAGGATTTCCTTTGGGAGAGGGAGGCAACACCCTCTCCCTTTGGAAAAAGGTGTTACATGGCTTGGGAAGGGTAGCCTCCCCCAAGCCACCTGTATGCTTTGAAGGGCACCTTTGGTGCACTCCTTACATAAACTGGTTTGCAGCAGTCTAGGTACCCCCGGCCCCTGCTCTGGCATGATACTGGACAATGGAAAGGGGAGTAACCACTCCCCTGTCCATCACCACTGCAGCGGTGGTACCCAGAGCTCCTCCAGGTGGCCACTTGATTCTGCCATCTTGAATCCAAGGTGGGCAGAGACACCTGGGAGCAAGTGAGTGGCCATGTCAGGCAGGTGATGTCACAGCCCCCCCTTGATAAGTGGTCACCCTGCTAGGTGACCAGTACTCCTTCCTGGGCTATTTAGGGTCTCCTTCCAGGGTGGGTCTCAGATTCGATGTGCAAGATTCCAACGGGACTCTTATGCACTGCTTACTTCATCTTCTGGCCACTGGGACTACAACTGGACCCTCCAGGAACTGACAATCTGCAACTCCAGCGACCTCTCCGCTCTGCAACACTGTTTCTCTGGCTCCTTCCAACAACTGAAACATTTCCCTGGCTGTGCATCTTCTGAGGGCAACAAGTGACTCCTTCACTTCCTTGGAGTGAAGGAGTCACTCCCCTGCATCTGCAGGTACCAACTGCAAGGACGACAGACTGCATGGATCTTCTCTTCTCTGGAGCTGTGTGGCTCCTGCAACACAGGTGGTGATCTGAAGTGGTCCCCTTGGTCCTCTCTACCAGCTTTTCAGTGTGGGAGGTGGTAATCCCTTGCCTCTCCTTGCAGAACAGTACCCCATGTGCCCTGCAACACTTGCAGCTACCAAGGCTTTTTTGTTCCTCCTTTAAGGGATCTTCAGGCTCCATGAAGCCCCGGCCCCAGCACTCCTTCCTGCAATGCACAGTCTCCGACCTGCTGCTCCAGCGACCAGAGACCCCCCTTCAGGTGTGCTGAGTGGGCCTCACTGCAACTCCTGTGCCTGCTACCCATGGGTCGCCTGTGGGGGCTGCCTCCTCTTCATGTGACTCTCCCAGCCTGCTGAGCGCCACCTCAGACTCCCCTCCTTGGGTCGAGTCCCCTGGGCCTTGCTCGTCCTCTTCAGACTTGCAAAACCTTCATATCCAACTCTTGCATTTGCAACACGACAGCCGACTTGGAACATCACTTGCATCACTTCTGGAACTCCTCTTCTGCTCCTGTGTTGCACTGCTGACTTTCTTCATCCACCGTCGGCCTGATCCTGCATCCACAGAAGGGTGAGTAGTGGCTCCTGCCACAGCTGGACACTCCAACTCGAGCTGGACTTGGTCCCCTTTCTTTGCAGGTCCTCTTCTGTCAGGATCCACCGTTGGTTTCTTCCAGTCGTGCCTGGGTCTTGCACAGTCCTTTTCCAAAGCCCTCCTGTTGGTTTTATGGAAAACCAGGTACTTACCTCTTCTCTCCTGGTCGCTGGGGGGCACCCTGGTACTTATCTTTTGGGGTTCCTAGTTCCTCCAGCTCCTCTCTATTGATTCCACTTCCTTGGATGGGGACTGCCTTTCCCATTCCACTTTTTTAGTATATGATTTGGCCCTCCCCTAGGGCCCTCACTGTTTGCTATTGCTTTTACCAATGCCTATTGCTTTCTATGCTATTTCCTGATTGCTAATGTATATATAATAATGTGTTTACTTACCTCCAGTTGGGGTATTGCCTATACAGTATTTTAGTATTTTGTGTTACCATAATAAAGTACTTTTAATTTGGAACAGTGTGTGGTTCTCTTATGCGTGTAAGTGCTGTGTGACTATTGTGGTGTTGCATGAGCTTTGCATGTCTCCTACATAAGTCTTGGCTGCTCGTCCACAGCTCCCTCTAGAGAGCCCTGTGTGATGAAGAAGAGATCCAGAGTAAAATTAGCAGGCTCTTTATTAAGAGTATCCCATCCACAGGTCAGAAACACCTTCAGTATACAGCTCTCCTCCAGTCCAACCGACTTCCACAAGAATTCACCCAGAACTTCCACTCCTAACACTCTAATGTGATGTCAAAGAGAACACAGCCCAGCGCCTAACATTCTATCTATTCTACTGTCTAACACACAATCTACCACACACCTTCCCTCTAAAGATTTTTTTTTTTTTTTAAACCATTAAGACAACTAAGAATAAATGCAATAACTACGAATGGGTACATACAGAAGATTAAATTAATGAACTTTTCTTTGAAGCTACCACTCGATTGAGATTCCACACTCTCCCATTTCTGATCTTTACAGCATTTCTAAACAGTTTTATGACTTCAAAAGGACCCATAAATCTGCTTTCACTTTTGTGCAACATTGGTTGCTTAATTAAAACTTTGTCACCCACTTTAATATCAATTTCACATGTGTTCTTCTTATCATCATAATATTCCTTCCTCCTCGGCACACATTTCCTTTCATGCTCATCCCTGTCTCTCATGTCATCCCACAACACACAGTTATTCTTTCCCCAACTTACCCAACCTGGTGCTAATAAAGTATTGGCTCTGCGTCCTCTAAACAATTCAAAAGGAACCTTACCAGTTGTAGTGTGGGGAGTAAACCTATATGCATGCAGAAAACCTTTAAGACCATCCTTCCAATTCCTGTTAGCTGCAACCTCCAATTGTATGCACTCCTTAACACATCTGTTAAACCTCTCGACCATACCATTTCCTTCAGGATGATACAGTGAACACTTATTATGTCTAATTCCTCTTTCTTTAAGATAAGATTCCATTTCCCTTGACACGAACTGAGGACCATTATCTGTCACAATAGCATTGGGATAACCTTCACGATTGAAAATTTCGCTCAGAAAATCAAGTATTTTCCTTGTTTCCATACTGCAACTAATGCATAATTCAGCCCATCTAGAAAATTGATCAACCAACACCAAAATATAGTTACAACCACCCTTCATTTGAATGGGTCCAACCACATTGAGAGCCACAACCTCCCATGGTTTATGCAACACTACTCTAACTCCCATAGGAGGTACTCTAGTCTTATATATTTTGCCACTATTGCAACAATCCGAACAATCTCTAATTTTTCTTTCAATCATAAGATCCATCCCTGGCCACCAGTAATTAAGACAGATTCTGGCTTTGGTTTTGCCCATTCCCTGGTGCCCTTCATGTCCTAAATCCATTATCTTCTACCTCAATCTGGAAGGAACTACTAATCCAGAGCCTCGCAAAAGCACACCACCATCTATAGATAACTCCTCTTTAAATGTTACAAATCCTTCTAATTCCCTCTCACGCTTGGCATCCACACTCCATCCCTCACAAACTTTTTTGCATACTCGTTGCAATACATCATCCTCTACAACCGCCTTCTCCCATTCCTCTTGACTTACAATCCTTTCTGTTATACTACACACACTTATTTCACTTTCCAGACTCCTTTCCGAACACACTTCCGTCTCTGTACTAAGTCTAGATAAACAGTCAGCCATCCTATTATCAGACCCTGGTACATAAAGTACTTTGAATGCAAAATCCTGTAAACCAACAACCCACCTACTCTTTCTACTGGAAATCGTATCAAGACCTTTACTCATGAATACTTCCAGTAAAGGTTTATGATCAGTGAAGACCAAAAAATATTTTCCCCACAGAAAATTCCTTAATTTGTGAACAGCCCAAAACACACTCAAGGCTTCTTTCTCAATCGTGGAGTATTTGATTTCCGCTCCACGTAACGTTCTTGAACAATAAACTATAGGTTTGAGAACCCTCTCATCTGTTTCTTGCAACAAAACAGCACCAAAACCTTTCATGCTTGCATCCGTCATAATGACACTTTGTTTATCTGGATCAAATGTCTTCAAACTTTCAGCACCTGATAAATCCCTTTTTATACCCTCAAACTCATCCTTACATTCCTCATTCCAGATAAATTCACAACCCTTCTTAAGTAACTTCCGCATGTGCACTGTCTTTGAGGCCAAATTCGGCAAAAACTTAGCATGGAATTCTACCATTCCAAAAAATGACAACAGTATCTCCTTTTTTTCTGGATTGCGTAGGTTTATAATGTTTGTTACTAAACTTTCCTTCGGACACACTCCTTTGGACGTTATTTTGTGACCCAAATACTCCACTTCAGTCCTGCAGAAAGAACATTTTTTAAGCTTCAAGGTTAAACCATGCTCCCTCAAAAAGGTAAGAACCCTCCTGACTCTCATTTCATGTTCTGCCTCTGTTCGTCCATCAATTAGAATCTCATCTTGGAAACATTTTCCCCCCGGCTCCGAACCAAACAAGCTGTACATAATGCATTGAAACACCGCAGCTGCAGACACCAAACCAAACGGCATCCTCTTATATCTGAAGGTTCCAAACGGTGTGATAAAAGTCGTGTAGTCTCTAGAATCATGATCTAGCATGACTTAATGGTAAGCCGACGTAAGATCCAACTTGCTGTAAAACTTTGACCCATGCAACAACGTGACCATTTCAGTGATGTTTGGCAGAGGGAATTGATCACTGACAACACACCTGTTTAAATTTCTTAAAATCCACACACAACCTGATTTCTTCTGTTGGTTTGCGTGTGACCACAATGGGCGAAACCCACTCAGATGATTCCACCGATTCAATAATGTCTTCATTACACAATCTTTGTATTTCTCTTTCAACATCGTCCTTCATTGAGATGGGGATTTGACGCACCTTTGCCACCACTGGCACTGATCCTTCTTTAATTCTTATGCGATGAACATATTTTTTTAGGCAACCCAACTTGTCACTAAATACCTCACTGAACTCTTTGACAAAACCAGGCGGCTCTTCTGCATCACCAGCCTCGATAGAAACTGTAGAAATCTTTTGACACTGCAACAAACTCCTCTTTAATCATAACTGGCGTGGGAGAATTAGGATCTAGAATAATGTTTAGATCCCTTGGGTGTGGCCAGCTCAAAACACTGTCTCCTTTGATAGGAACATAAATCTTCCCGAATACAGAATTTGTTTTAAATGTGATCTCCGATTCGAAATATCCTCTCAAATCTATGCTCTGAACACCATAGCCACCAGGTATGACATTCGGGTCTTTCAACTCAACTTTATGGCTAAGATGTTCTTCAAAAAACTCACTTGATACTAAAGTTAATCACGCTCCTGAGTCAAATAAGACTTCACTATTGACTCGTAAGTTGGTCACTTTATCCTTTGGGTAATTTTTCTTTTTAACATTGGATGAGACAGACAGTATACAATCCTCAACCACCTTCACAGACGTTGGACTTTTAGATGATTTACAGCATTTAGCGAAGTGACCCTTTTTGTTAAAAAGTCTATAGGTTACATTAATGGCTGGGCATTTCTTATAGGAAGCGTAATGTCCATTGTTGCCGCAGCGAAAACACCTAGCATCCTTGAATTTGGCCCATTGTTCTTGAGTGAATCTGTTGTCTCCTTTGTCACAATCACCTTCTTTCTTTACATTTTCTTTTCTTACAGTAACCTTATTTATCGATAGGTTTCTCCCTCTTTCCAATTCTTCGACACATGCTGAGGTATGTTCCACACTTTTAGCCAACATGATAACTTCATGTAAAGGTGCGTCATCCTTACTCCACAATTCCTGTCTTGCTTTATCACTCAAACATCTCAGCATAAACTGGTCTCTGATGCGCTCATCGATCGTGCTTCCAAACTTACACATAGAAGATAATTTTTTTAAGCTGTGATATATTCTTCTACAATTTCTCCTGATTTTTGTTCCCTCATCCCATCCTCGTCGCCAAATTGTGATGAAGAAGTGATCCAGAGTAAAATTTGCAGGTTTTTTATTACGAGTATCCCATCCACAGGTCAGAAACACCTTCAGTATACAGCTCTCCTCCAGTCCAACCGACTTCCACAAGAATCCACCCAGAACTTCCACTCCTAACACTCTAATGTGATGTCAAAGAGAACACAGCCCAGTGCCTAACATTCTATCTGTTCTACTGTCTAACACACAATCTACCACACCCTGGCTTCCTAGTCACTGACTACACCTCACTAATGGGGGAGACGTGGTATAAGGTGATAACACCATAGGTGCTCACCACACACCAGGCCAGCTTCCTACAGTTCATCTCTAGTTTCTCTGCCCTCAACAAGGCGCAGTGTTGATAATGAAGATCTTCCTAGGGAAGGTTTTAGCAGGGGCTGGAAGTGGCTGGGGACACCCCTCCTGACGTCCACAAGAACAAGGTCCCCATAGAAACCAAACTAGGCGAAATAACGGCTGGAAAGATGGCAGACAGGACCCATTCTATTCGGACCGAGGAACTGGAAGAGGCAAGTCCTATTGGGGCGGCAGAGGCGCCAACTCTTCTTAGAAAGGACAGTCTGGTAAACAGTGCCTCATCTTTCCCTCCCACCAACTACAAGGCAGGTTAAAACGGTTTGCTCACAATTGGGAAAAGATCACATCAGACCCCTGAGTTCTTCAGACAGTCAGGGATTTTCACATAGAATTCTGACACACACCTGTTCAGAGTGCACCCCCTTGACCCTTGTTTTTTTCAAACAAGTAATCCTTCCTAATAGACTTAGAGGTAAGAGACCTCCTAGCAAAAGGAGCGACCCGCAAAACAACATGCCACTCATACGGTTTTGTGAGCAATCTTTTCTTCATCCAGAAAAAGGACAAAGGCTTCAGACCCGACATAAACTTGAGGGAGTTCAATGAGTGGTTGGTATATCGCCACTTCAAGATGGAGGGCCTCCATCTGTTGAGTGACATGCTTCTAAGAGGCGATGGGCCTGTCCAGTTGGACCTCTAGGATGCCTACCTCTCAGTCCCCATTTATCCCCTGCTCAGACAACTTCTCCAATTTATCTGGCAGGGGCAGACGTTCAAGTTCAAGGCTCTCCTCTTCGGACTCTCGTCAGCCCCCTGGTGCTTTACCAAGCCTCACTGGCCGGTGGTGGAGAACCTTTGCACCAGGGGGGTGAGAATGATAATTTATCTAGACGACATCCTGCTAATGGTTCAGTCTCAACACCATCTCACATACAATGTGAACATGACTATTGCCTCTGCTGCAGGATCTAGGCTTCGTCATCAACAAGGACAAATTGGAACTGAATCCGACTCAAAGAATTAGATTCTTGGGACTCCTAATCGACTCAACAGAAGACACTTTGAGCCTTCTGGCCACCAAGATTGCCAAGAAGAAAAAGGAACTTCGAAAAGGTCCTCAGAAGAGACAGAGTCTCTCTGAGACAACTCACCAGAATAGTGGGTCTCCTGTAGTCATTGATTCAGGCCATATTCCCAGGACATCACTACTACAGAGCTCTGCAAAAACTGAAAGCGGGCCACCTTAGGAGGGGTCTAGCCTACTCTGAACGGCTGGCCCTGTCAACGGAAGCCAGATCGGAGCTTCAGTGGTGGTTGGACAACACAGAAGCCTGGAACGGCCGATCGATATTTGGCACGACTCCAGATCGGATTATAGAATCAGATGCCAGCTGCCTCGGATTGGGAGCCAGATGTGGGTAGATCTCCTTGGGAGGCAGATGGTCGGAGGAGGAACTGACTCAATTGCCTAGAACTTTTGGTGGGGTTCTTTGCAATCATATCCCTCACCAAGGACAAGATATCCTGTTGTAGTCTTCTGAAGAAGGACACCATCTCAGCAGTCTGATATGTCTACCGGACTCAGTAGAAAGTCCTGTCTGATCTCCCAAAGGACTTCTGGCACTACTGTCTCCAGAGACAGATTTCAGTGACAACGAAGTACCTTCTGGGAATCAGCAACACAATTGAGGACTGCAACTCCAGGAACTTTGTGGACAGCAGCGACGGCAGTCGGGCCGCAGCACCTTCCTAACCCTCATGTGACTTGGATCTCTTTGCATCCAGATTGAACCAACAACTTCCAAGGTTTGTGAGTTGGCGACCGGACCCAGAAGCTGAAGCAGTGGATGCTTTTCTGCAGGGCTGCTCCAAGGATAGCCCATATGCCTTTCCACCGTTCGTTATGATTCCCCGAGTTACGACCCAGCTCAGAGAAATAAATCGTAATTGATTCAGGCATAGTTTCTCCTGTTGATGAAACTTTCTTGGGACCTCCTGATCGCTCTGCCCTCGTTTCTGTCTATACTAAGGGATCCCTGGGACAACTTCACCCGTTAGTCCTGCAGGGACATTTAACCCTCATGGCATGGAGGATTTCAGGTGACCATGGAATGACGAACGCCTTTCACAGGAGGCTTCAAAATTCATCCACCATGCATGGGCCGTAGGCACATCCAAGAGATACCATTCGGCCTGGAGATGATGACATCGTTGGTGCGTGGAGAGACAGTTGGATCCCAAGAAGACAGAAATTAAACATGTAATTCATTTTTTAGCAGAGATGGCCCAAACAAGTGTGGCGTACAGTACGGTAAATTCCTTCAGGTCCGCCATCTCAGCAGGTCATAATACCACTGACAACACTCTGATTGGGGAACATCCATGGGTCTGCACTTATGAAGAGTATCAGGCTCAGTAGACCACCGGAACCTTGGTACTGTTGAGGAAAGAATTATCTGCAAAGTTAGCTATACTTCTTTGTCTCATCTCTTGCAAGAGGGTTTCAGATGTATGTGCATTAGATATATCCGCCAGGGTATTCAACCCAGAAGCGGTAATGTTTACAATCTCCACAATAACAGAAACCAATACCAGGTCAGTATCATACTCCTAAGTTGTGTGTGGTGCATTACATAAAGGCGTACATGGAGTTGACCAGTGAATATAGACCTGCAGGTGAGAGACAATTGCTAATAGCGATTAAAAAGCCTTTTGAAGCAGTTTCTTCACCCTCGCAAGATGGGTACGGTGGGTGATAACGGAGGCAGGAATTGATGTGAAGAGGTTTGGTGCTCATCCGGCTAGGGGCGCAATGGTGTCTAAAGCCATAGAGGCAGGTGGTAGGTTGGAAGACATAATGAATGCAGCAGATGGATCTTCGGAATCGACCTTCAAGAAATTCTATTTCAAACCTATGATGCCACAACCCTAGTGGTAAGTAAGCTTTGAACATGGATAATCCTGACATAGAATGAAAAATGTCCTAGCTAGTGAGAAGGAGTTTCAATTCCATTAAAGACACAGAGGCAAGGAGTATTTCTCCCAGGATGTTGGGGAACATCTCTCCCCACCCCCAATAACTGTGCTATAGTAAGTATACAGTTTCATTCACGTTACTTCTCTAAAGAATTTACAAGGTTTCATAACAATGACATGAAGATGCAATTTCGTAAAATGATGTATGGATACAATGCTTATTTGTTATTGATTATATTGTTGCCTTTTAATGGTTAACTACTATGACCAGATCCGTATATTGCATAGTACCACGTGAGGATGACGATTCAGGTGGTAAACATGAACTGAGACAACTGAGTTACAGCTTGAACTAAGGCCTCTTTTTGATAACCTGTAATACATCTGCTGGCCCGATGAGTTGTTTCTTTTTCTAGTTTCTGTTTCCCTAAAGGGTGTAGGGTCACCTATTCTGTGCTTGGTGTACTCCCTTGGGTCCTCCTTTCAGTGCTAAATGTCATGTAAATAGAGCTTTTATGCACGATTACTTCAACGATGCGACCACACTGATCAAAGTACAATTAGCTTTGCAAGCAGTGAAGAGGCAGATAACCCTTACCTGAAAATGCTTAACTGTATAACAGACTGTTTCGGCAAGCCCATTTTTATGCTAAATAATGCACAGTGTGCATAAGTTAGCAGCACAAATGGTGCAAAAACAATTTCTTCAATTTTTGCAGCACGGTGTTGGGATTCCTAGGGCAATCAATTAAACAGCTGACATTGTAGGAGGGCAAGATAGAAAGAGACACTGACAGAAATAGAACAAGCATTGCCAAAACCAACAGGTCCTGGCTTTAAAATGTGAGGATCTAAGGTACTGGTTTTGCCATGCTCGTTTCAAAAGCATAATGAAAAATATATTTAAAAAATCAAAATGGCCAGCAGTGCGTTACATGTGGGGGCGCCAACGGCCGTCTTGGAATAGTGTGGGCCAGATTTACAAGGCCCTTTCGCCACCTGAGCATCACTTTTAGTGACACTCAGGTGACGCTATGCACTGTGCCATATTTACAATGTGGCGGTAAGCCACTTTGTGTGGCTTAACGCTACCTTTTAAATAAGGGTCCTTCACGCGCTGCACTTTGTGTGGAAGGGGCTTGCAGTGGGTGTTGCTGTGGGTGTGCCACAGCAACACGCATTGCATTTTGACGCTGCCCCGGATTTACGAGTTTTCGTAAACCTGAGGTAGCGCCAAAATCTAACACCACCCCAGGGGTGGCATGACCATGGCAAAACGAGGAGAAATGCTTTCATTTCTCCTCATTTTTGCTCTTTCTATTTGTGCTGCATTCATAGAAAGAGCAAAAGGCCATTGATTGTTTATGTGCAGGAAGGTGTCCCTTCCTACACAAAAACGATCTCCGCCGCAGTGCAGTCATCCTTGCATCATGACGCAAGGGTGGCAGCGTTGGCGCTCAGCAGCAAATTTAGCACCGGCTCAGTGGGCAACACCGGGCTGCCCCGTATTCTATTGAATAAGTTGCGTCCCTACGTTTTGAAAATGACGGAGCGTGGTGCTGCCAAATTTGGAACAGCATTGCGCTCTGTCATTTTCTAGTAAATCTGGGCCTTTGTCTTTATGATGAGAAAAACCTGTCCCAGGATTGCCACAAGTGCATCATGAAGCATGCACACTGATGGGTAGGCATTTTAAAATGTGTTTTCAGTAAGAAAAAACATACCATGATAGCTGCATGCGTATGCGCATCCAATGTGACATCATGACAAATACCTACGTATTGCAGTGCACCAAGCTGCCATTTTGACTTTCAAACAGTAAATTAAATTGAATTAGCAAACCTAAAATTCAAGGAACAATGGTCTGTAACCAATTCAGAGCTCCAGGCCGTTGAAAAATAATTATTATTTTATATATATATATACACACACACATTTATGTAGAAAAACAACGGGAGGCTGGGAGAACAATGCCAAGAAGGTGGGAGCTAGCAAGAGGGTGGGCGTTTGTGGGACTGAGAGCTATGGAGGAGCAGGGAGGAGTGGCAGAGGAACTGGCAGGCCATAAAATGCAATGTTCAGTGTGGACAAAATGTACGTGAAATTACCACACTTCCTTTACTTCCATTGTTTATCCACCTACTCCTAAATAGGTCACATTTTAGGCTACATTGAGGTCGCAGATAAATACAAGATGCCAAGGACTTGTAACCACCTTCACTCTGTGGTGATCTTTCTTTTGAATTCCATGCATTATTTAATTATCCCCTGGATCATGTGCATTGAGAGAAAATGGCTCACTCAGATTGAACTTAGATTCTAAGTCACTTGACTAACATGAAGGTGTAAGAGACAGCTATAGGGAATGTAGAAATTCTAGAGTAAGCTTGTGTTCAAGGTTCTGTACGTTTCCCTTTCCCTCACCAACCAATTAAGCAGGGGAATTCATAACATAACATGTATTTGTAAAGCACATGTTCACCCATAAGGGTATCTTGGCGCTGAATAACAGATGTTTATTGTTACCCCGATCAATGGTACTCATTTTATCGACCTCAGAAGGATGAAAGGCTGAATGGACATGCTGAGATTTGAACCTGTGACCAGGAGGTCAAGTACAGGCCCCTACAGGGGGTGCATTAGCCCACTAAGCCACTAGACCCAGCTATTCATGGTGCTCAAGCCCATATAAGTGACCCATTACTTGCACAATACATTTTATAACAATAAGCGCCAAATGAAGGCCAAATAGCTGCACTCTCATCTGATAATGTTGGGAGTTCTCAATGAGTAAAAATCATTTTGTGTATCTTTCATAGATCGGTATATCAGATTATGCATCTTCTAGATCCAGGACTGGCAGAAACCTCCCTGTTGAAGCAATAGTTGCACAGACATCAGCTGAAGACGTGTTGAAGTGTCACTGATCTGGATTTAAATTCATTTTCCTTCTCCAGACAATACCTTGAGTAGGCAGCCTTATTTACGAGATGCCCTGCAACATTCATTATCGTACACACTATCAATATAGGATGAGAGCTTCTTTCTTTGCCTGTTGCATGTACTATCATTTAGTCTTTTAGGAGATGTCCTTAGAGGGTTTTCTGCACACTTTTGGGATGATATATATATTTTTTTAGATATTCTCGTCAGTGATTGGAAATCCTTCATCGTACCCAGATGCGTAAAGGAAGAAGTGGGTTGACTTTTGAGAAAGGCCTGTTTCTGCGTCTGTGCTTTGTAATGACCAAAGTCTCTGGTGTCTTTTTACACATTTTTTGTTATGCCTGCATTGCTTGTATGTAGGGCAGCTGCCTTGATGTTTGAAGGCTTGATGGGAGAAGGAATAGCTGCTTGTACCCGGTCATACCATGTAGTCTTGGAAAAGAGTAGTTTTCCTAGATTGAACTTACTCAAATGATCTTAATATGTGTGTGTTGTTTGGGGGTTTGTCTATTTTGGGCCCAAATAGTAATTTGTCATAAAGAGCATATCCAAGATCATTGTCTGGAATTTGTGGCCTTCACTAATCGCTATGCACAACCAGCCCTTACAGTGGGAAGGGCAGAGGGAATGAGAGACAGGTTTGGGCCATGCACGTTTGCACTCTCCCTTTTAGATACCATTATTGCTTAGGAGCAAACGTGCCCCTTACAAGGTATAAATGAGAAACCCCTGTATTCTCTGTGCGGTAATACCCTTTTTTTCTGAGGGTACTTCTGTGTTCCTATTGTTAATTAAGGACCTAAACGATATTAATAAAAACTTACAGGATGACTTCGCAAACCGACCACCCATGGTGTCATGCTTCATCATCAGTCATTCTGCTCTCGCCAAAGAACCCTCAAATGGCAGGCAGGCCCTCGGTTTGGTCGAGGGTACTTGCAGGGAAACAGAGGTGAAGGATCCAAATAAAGTGTTAAAATCCCGATCACCTCCTCTATGGGTATTACACTTCAGTAGGCAGGCAGTGAGGAGAAGATTAAATAAGCATTGGCACAGCCAATAGGTCTCGCCTTTGAGACCTTATAAGTGTTTTACCATGCATCACATTACCCTGGGTGCTGTGCTGCCAAGGACTGAAGAGCAATACAGTTGCTACACACAAGCCTAAATAAATCCCCAATGTCTTGAAGAGAGGATGTGGCATAACATTTAGAGCTGCCGACTTTGGAACTAGGAAGCTGTGTTCAAGTCTTGGTGTTGGCTCTCCCCATGTGTTCAAACAAAAAAACACAGAAAACTTAAGTTTCAATCCAAGGAGCAGTTAATTGAAAATGTAGAATAATATGGCAAAAGCATGGCACTGAGCCAAGTGGGCTTCAAAAGCGTGCCAGAAATTAAAGTTTGTTTTACAGACGCATACACAGCTACTTTCTGGTTGACAAATAGCTTCAGCTGAGCACGTTTCCCCAGACATGAGCCAAGTGCCCTGAAACTAACCATTGTGGAAACATAGCAGAACATGAGTATAAAACTAACAAAAGCAGAGGCTAAAGAAAAAAGTTGTGCCCCAACAGTACATATATGGGCTATCATGCAATAGTCCATATAACAGGGTCTGTCACCAGGACAGGAACAAAACAACCAAAAGGCGGGACAAAAATAAAGCATTTACCAAAGAAACCAAAGGTATTTTGAAAGGCAGGCCAAGGAATGAATGAAAGGGATGGGCGTTTGATGGGCATGGTGAAAGCCCACAGAAGTAGATTACAGCATGTTGAGAGACAGCGCATGCGCGCTACCTAGGCTCGACCTAAAAAAGGATTATGGGATGTATAAGAAACCATTATATCTTTCATCCATTCAGGTCAACATGTTTCAGCCCTCTTGGTGGCCCCAAGAAAAGGATCCGTGGCTTTCTTTAGGATAGGATTCCCTCCTCAGTTGTGTCCCTGTTTATATGTGTATATATATATATATGTATATATATATATATACACACACACCACCATCTTACATACATACAATACCAATGGTAATTTTCTTCTGGGAGCGAAGAGTTGCTTAGCTCTTAAAAATTCATGAGGACCTGGATTAGGAGACATAGAAATTAAATTAAAAACACTGAAACAAAAAGAATAATGATATATAACAATATGGGGCATACAAATACACTCAACAAGGAGGACCAGCCAGGTTGGTTTCCCCTAGAAAACATGCTCTGCCAGTTCTGCGTGCATTGCAAGTGTGTGTGAGCACTGCAGACATTAAAACACAGTGATTTCTCACTCTAACTCACTAGCAAAGGTTAACACTTGTAAATGTGTGGAGAAACATTATGCCTTAACATTTCCTTACCCTAACTATGGGATAGTCAAACACTATGGGGGAGTCAATGAGGGGAGCTTTGTAGTCACATAGTGAAAAAACAAATGTAAGAAGCTCGAGGTTAAGTAAGGAATTTAATATGAAAACATATAGGTGAGGGATCCTATCTGGGCTACTTTGTCAAAGGTCTCACCCTGTATTCACACTTATTTAGCATTTGTGCTCCTCCCGACGGTAAGGCAGCCATACTACGCGCCATACTAGACCACGGAGGCACGGCCACACTCATCCTCCTCTACCTCTCCGCTGCATTTGACACGGTCTCCCACTCCACCCTCTGCGCCAGACTACACAAATCCGGCATCTGAGATAAAGCATTGGAATGGATCAGGTCCTTCCTCACCAGAAGAACACAGAGTGTCAGACTACCGCCGTTCACGTCAGAAATCAAACAAACATGCTACGGAGTGCCCTAAGATCATTACTCAGCCCAACGCTTTTCAGCATCTACATGGCCCGCTGGCCAAGATCATCAATCGACACAGGCTAAACATAGTCTCCTACGCCAACGATACCCAACTGATCCTCTCCCTGTCCGATGACCCTGTGAAGGCCAATAGAAATTTCCACAACACTGCCTGGATGGAAACTGCCACAAACTCAACACAGACAAGACGGAGATCCTCATATCCACCCCTTTCGCCTCTAATGACTCCTGGTGGCCCAACGCACTGGGGAATGCCCCCGCTCCCACAGACCACACATCCAATCTGGGCATCATCGTGGACTCCTCTCTAACCATGACCTACCCAGTCAACACCATCTTGTCATGTGCTTCCAGACCCTCCAACTCCTTTGAACGATTTTCAAGTGGATCCCCTTTGAGATGAGTAAGAGAGTCACCCATGGACTCGTCATTAGCAAACTGGACTACTGCAATGCACTCTATGCCGGCATCACCAAGAAACTACAATCAAGGCTACAAAGAATACAGAATGCAGCAGCAAGACTCATCCTGGACTTCCCCTAACACAGCCACATCTCCTCCCATCTTAGAGACCTGCACTGGCTCCCAGTCAACAAGCACATCACATACAAACTCCTGATCTACAAGGCACTACACAGCATAGGACCGGCATACCTCAACCACCGCTTCGCCTTCAACGTACCCAACAGACAACTCCAGTCTTCTCAGCTCACCCTTGCAGCCGTTGCCAAGATCCGTAAATGCACAGGAGGAGGAAGATCCATCTACATCGTAGCCCGGAAATGGACATGGATCATGCCACCTCTCAAACTCAGGCAGACCGCATCACTGAAGCAGTTCAGGAAGGACCTCAAGACCTGGCTCTTCAACTGAGCAGCACTCCCGCAAACACCCTACGGGTGATTAGCCGCGCTTTAGAAATCACTGATTTGATTGACTGATTTGTGGCACCTACTTACAATCACTCTGCAGCACAGTGTGGTGCAGCCCAAGTGAAGGGGGCATAACAGAGATCTTCCTCTGCAGTGTGGGGAGGGTAGCCTTCCATCCATAACGTGTGGTCCCCTAGGCTTGTCAGCTCGAGGACATGGGTATTGCAAGGGGCCCCCTGACCATTCCTTGCTGGGGGCCTCATTGGGTTTCCTTACCCACTGTCGAGTGACGTCATCATGCACCACGCACAGATGACTGGGAAATGAAGTCCTACAGACAGGGTTGCAAGCGTGTGAAACGCTAGCAACCTGATCATTGGGTTATTTTTTCATGCCCTGTAAACAGTAATCCAAATGCACAGAAGGTTTTGAGAGCTTTATCTCCATAGGGAGCCTTTAGAGTTCGGCGCGCCTTGCAATATTTACTGTTGAAAAATACCTTGGTGGTTGGCAGTAAATATTGCCAAGCGCTAGACTCTAAAGGCTCCCTATCTGGGTGAATGCGTGCAAAGACTTCACTCTGGCACCACTGTGCTCTGCTGCCGAGTGGGTGTAAATAGGCTGCCTTACAGTTGGGAGGAGCACAAATGCTAAGTAGGTGTGAATGCAGGGTGAGACCTTTGACAAAGGGGATTCGTGTTAAATTTCTTGCTTAACGTCGAGCTGCTTATACTCATTTATTGCAATGTGTGACTACGAGGCTCTCCTCGTTGACTCCTCCATAGTGTCTCAATAGCACATAGGGAAAGGAAAAGTGTGGATTGTATGGCATGATGTTTCTCCACTGTGATAAGGTCATCCTTTTTGCATGTTCATCCCTATTTTTTCTGACTGATACTGGTGATAACTGACCCGGACTGTGTCCTGGGCTCTGCTAACCAGATGTCTCTGTTAACCAGGCCCAGGGCCCTGAACAAAAGGTATACGATAAAGTGGTACGATTACAATTGGCAATGACAAACTCCTGTAAGTCCTCAGTATATAGCAGGGCAAGGGGGATTCAAACTACCTATAAGTCCCTAGTATATAATACTGCAGGGAAGTTTAGTAGCCCAGTAGATTTCCTGCACTGGAGTGTACACTGCTGTGTGACCTGCTGTCATTTTTAAAGGCTGCCCTGCCTTGTGGACTGTCTTTAAAAAGTAAAATGTGTGGAAATTTGACTTTGGAATTAAAGGTACCCCCAAAGTGATAATATACCTTATCTTTATATACAAGTCAGCCCTAAAGTCCTCCTAGGTGTCGCAGTGGTGGGGTGCCATGTAATTATAAGCAGGGACATTATAAAGGATGTTTTATATGCCCTGGTGAGGGAATATTGCCTCTCATTTTTCCTCATTGTAGATACTTAACACCGTAGGATAACATGGGAATATTTCACATAAGCATAAGTAATGCTAGGAAGGAGCTAAGGGGCATATTTATACTCCAGATTTGCGTATTTTTTTTTAAGCAAATCCGGCGCAAACTTAACTCCATATTTATATTTTGACGCTAGACACGAGATGAGATGCAAGGTAGGCATTCCCGGGCAAAAAATGACTCCAAGGCATTGTGCCTTATTTATCCTCCTGTGCAAAAATGACGCACAGGAGGAGGAGGGCCTTAAATAATGGCGCTAAGCCTGTTTAGCGCTATTATTTAACGCCTGTGTCAGGGCAGGTGTTAGGGGACCTGTGGGCTCATTTCCATGTTCAAAGACCATGGAAGCAGTCCACAGGTGCCCTTCCCTGCACCCAGGGACACCCCCTGTCACCCCCACCCACCCCTGGACGACACCCAAGGATGGGGGGACCCATCCAAGGTAGGTCCAGGTAAGTATTTCCATTTTCTTACGAAGTGCCATGGGGGGCCTAACTTGGGGCCCCCTACATGGCACTGTGCCCAATGGCCATTGGGCAGGGGGGCATGACTCCTGTCTTTGCTAAGACAGGAGTCATGTCCATGGGGGTTGTGTGTCAACAAATTACGCTAGTCAGGTTAGAGTCAATATTTTTGACGCTAACCTGACTAGCGCCATTCTTTGACGCACAATCTCCAGTCTTTCCTACGCCTCCCCTCCCCGGTTAGCGTCATTTATTTTGACACCTACTGGGCCTTAGTGCCGGATAGCGTAATTCCTTAAATATGACGCCTGGCTGGCATCTAGGAATGCCGGTAGCCGGCGGTAAACTTTTTGACGCAAACCTGCTAATGCAAGATTGCGTCAAAAAGTATAAATCAGGGCCTAAATGTCTCATGAAAGGACACAAAAGATTGGTAATGATAAATTCATAAGTTATAGGACTTTCTTTTCCATAAGCCAAATTCCAGCCTGCTAGTGGCCTCTCCTGATTAGTCAGCCTTAACAGGATTAGCCAGGCTGCTTTGATGAAGTGATAAGTGGCCTGCACTGAGCAGAGGTTATCTGATGGGGGAGGTCTGCAGCTGCAGAACCAAGGCCAGGAAGGGGGCTGGGTAAATCAAACTGGACTTCAAAGGAAGCAGGACAGAAAGGAATGTCAGCCAGGCCTGCCCTCTTACTCTATACCCCACAGATAGATAGCAGGCCCAGTAAAAGGAATTTGCAGATTGTCTGGAGAGGGAGCGTTAATGGAGATAATCAACACCAGTAGGTTGGCTTAACCAGGTCTAGCTCCTCTGGAGAGAAATCGTCCATCTTGGATTTTAAAGTGCAGTGCCTAATGGGACAAGACAATGCCACAATTTGGAGGAAGCTGCAGTGCTTTTGGGTGGCACCATGCAGTCCATTGGACAGGGGTGCTCCCTGCTTGTCCCCCAAGATGATTGAATAAATGTGCTGAGCTGCATTGCAACTCAAATCTGCTGCCGGAAACCACAAGAAAAAGGACTGCCCTGCTGGACCCCTTGTCTGCAACCCCAAGGACTGCACTCTGAAGTACTGCTCCTGTTGTACACTGGAGCAACAGCCCTAAGGACTCTGCCTTGCTTCAAAAAGGACTCAGGAGTGGACTCCCTGAAAATAGTTTAACAGAGCTTGCCTTCACAAACTATAACAAAAGTCCCCAGACTGAAGTGCATCCAGGGGACTTTTAAGGATTTGGCCAGGTGCATTGTGGGAATTGTGGTCAAACTTCCAAGGACCATCTCAGAGCTTCTAGACCCTTGGATTTGTGTTTTGGATACGTTGAACCCTCAAAAGAACTTCAGTAAGAAGTTCCAGAAGTTTGGAGCAACTTTGGGAAAAAGCTACATAAGTGGACTGACCAGATGTCGTGAGTCAAGCTGACTACATTCAATCGCGACAAGGTCTGAATTTCAGGTTTGTCCCGCTGAAAGCTTAAGAGCTAAAAACTTTCCAGATTTGACCGGGGCCTCGTGGCAAAGCAATCCGACATCCCATCAAAATTGGCTTGCTGGAGAGGACCGCACGACATTGAGAGAGAAAGGCTCCAGGAACGTTTCTGAGTTCAAAGGTAAAATTTTGACCGAGGTCTCCTGCTCAGTGTATCCGAGCAGGGCACCATCGTGGTTGGACTCAAATTGTGACTTGGTCCCAGTCTAGCGTGACCAGATTTCCCTGGTTGGCGCTGTTGATTTCTAAGCACTAGAAAGCACTTTTTAAATTTAATCTAAAAAAATACATATCTCCAGTTCTCTATAGTGGACTTTTGTCATTTTGGTGTTGTTTAAAGATAAAAACATTTCCTGTTTTTATAAATTAGTGTGGGATTTTTATTGTGTATTGTGTCTTATTTTCTGTATTGACGTATTTAAATGCTTTGCATACCTGTCTTCTAAGTTAAACCTGCCTGGTTGTTGCCAAGCTACCAGGGGTTGAGCCAGGGGCTGATGTTTTGAGACCTTGACTGGACTTAACATTGGATTGGTAGCCTTATTGCTAGTGGTAGGTGTGTACTTACCCTACTAATAACCAGCCTCCCATATTCATGAGTATTCACCCTTGCTAGCAAGTTGGAGTGAGAACTCACTGTGTTTTAATGTTTGCAGTGCTCACACACAATTGCAGGGCACACAGAGTTGGCATTGCATGTTTTCTAGGGGAAGCCAACCTAGTTGGTCCTCCTTGTAATGTGTATGTGCATGTCCTGTATGGTCATATCTCATTATTATTTTTGTTTCAAAGTCAATGTCTTCAGTTTAATTTCTGTTGCTATGTCTCGTATTACAGGATCTCATGAATTTTAACCGATAAGCTAATCTTTGCTCCCAGCAGAAAATTACCATTGGTTTTGTATGTATGTTTGCTGGTGATGTGTGTGTTTGTACATAGACAGGAAACACCTAGTAAAAGTAGGGTTCTTGTCCTGATGAAAGCTCCAGGCCCTTTTCTTGAGGCTGTGGGCATGGCACCCTGAGAGAGGTACCATGTTGACTTTGCCTTTTTCTCCCCACCAGCCCACACAAGCTGCAAGGGCAGTGTACATGTGCTTGGTGAGGGGTCCCCAAGGGTGGCATAATACATGCTGAAGCCCTTGGGTACCTTCCCTGGCCAGAGGGCCCTTGGTACCATGGGTACCTTTTTAAAAGTGACTTAACTGTGTGCCATTTCCTTTCCGGTGTTTAGCCCTACTTGAGAGCACCGGCCAAGTACTGTATCGTTACACATTGCATGGATACCTGTTCACTTAGGGGAATACTTTTGTTTGCAGTTCATGCCGCACACCTAACTTGTATCCACATGAGTGCCATGCTTCACGTTTCAGCACGGCACCAACTTTCTTGTTATTTAAATAATTGTTTCTTGCTGTTCATAAGATCCGGCTCGTGCCTCCTGGCAGTGATATTTGATCCCTCCGAGGCCTTGTGTCTTCCGAGACGGAAGGAGTACTACAATGTTCAACCTTTGGGACATCGCTCCCCTCCCTTTTTTTGCGACGTCAATTGATTGCATAACCCTCCCCATTTTCAATATTTCTCGTTCTTAATTGCGATTGTGCGATGTAGTTAGTGCCTTTGATTTTGCCTGTTTGATGGATCATATAAAAACACGCTCTGCAATCAATTAAGGAGGCAACGTGCTGCACCAACATTTATTTTCGAGTTATTTCAGATGGGTCCATCGCCTACCATTCAGCGCAGCCCACACTTCCTCTCCTCCAGCGGGTCAAGAAACGCAGCCACGGGGCTCTCAGAAATACTCGGCTCTCCAGCAACAGCCGCCGGTTCAATAGGTTAGTCAGAACAAAAAGCATAGCTCAAAATATGTGTCCAGTCGATTTACATCCCTATGGTGGCTGAGCCCTTGAAACTGCCTAAAAACCTGGTGCATTCAAAAGGAAGAGCTTTGCTAGCTATATTTATCAATCAATAGAAAAGCATTTCTTCTATCTTCAGCTTAAATGCTGTAGATGCCCTTTTTGTTACTGAATTAAGTGAATCTTTTTCATCTGGTGGAGAATCCAAATTTGGGAGCTTGAATGCACCTCACTCTGCACTATGAAGCACTGCCATTCCTCATCCTAATTAGTACTTAGATCCCAATATGCCTCCTCTTCTGCAGCCTCATCGTCACTGTCAGCTTCACTCCTGGCATGAGGTGGGAAGAACATCAGAGATCCTGGGGAGGACCCAAGTAGCCTTCATTGATGAGGCCTTCTCAGGTACTTCAGAAGGCACAAGGGGTTCTGTGAATCTACAGTTAAACTAATTCTTCACCATTTGGAAAGGTACATGCATTGCAGAGGCACTACCCGGACTATAAGAAGGCTTGGGGAAGGCTTGGGGAAGCAATTTCTTGAAAACTGAAAGTGACAGTCGAAAAGACAGCCATGCAGCATATCCTGGTCAGAATTTGATGACTCAGATATCATCATCTGAGTGTGTAAAATGTTTCAAAATGTATATTTCTACCATATGATCTTCCAGAACAAGATCATTCACAATCTTTCTCAGGAGCAGCATGTTGGCAGAGTGTTGGTTACTGGATGTTAAGCTGATTGGAATGGGTCAACAAGGAGATTGTTTTGGTGGACAAGTGCTTGGTCAGTGACTTGGTTGGTGAGAACAGGGAAGGTAGATGATTATCTAGTTGACGAGGTCCACACAATGAGATATTATGAATGTCTACTGGCACAGACAGTGTTGTTGATTTCTTAGATGTATTGAGTTGTACATTGTGTGCCTCAAACATTGTCCAGCTCTGGACTATGCCTGAGGTGTGCAGCTCTCCTACAGTCCAACAGCACAGGGCAAATCCATGGATGGTTCACTGTCAGATGACATTTACTCATTAAGAAACAAAAGCAATTTCCTTTGCCTACCCCCAAGGGTCCTTGTTAAGAATCCATTACAGCTATCATCCTTCTCTTGTTTGTGGTATTGATGCAGAGAAAAATGTCTTCCACAGTCTTTTCATGTCACATGAATGTCACCTCCTGGGCACTCACTTGTTTGCATGTGATATTCCACTGTAATTTCAGTTTAATAATGTATCCTGGAAGCTCAGGTCTAAGAGAATGGATCTGCATTCCTACTGGACAGATTAATACAGAACCCTGACAGCTTCAAAATAGTTACTTAAATCAATCTGTAATTTGCAGAGAATATGTTTACTACAAACAATTAATATTTTACTGTAATATTTCATACAGAAATGTTGAAGAAAGAAGACCGGTCTCTGAGGGCTTTCAGTGCCACGCCATGTGGTGAGAAGAAGAAGCAGCTGACCTTATGGGTAAAGCATAAGCCCAGCAACCTCAAAAACAAATTAAAATACAGAAGGGTAGACAGGCTATAAACAGTGAACAAGCAACTTACATCATTGTGGTGTGTTTTTGATACCAAGGATTCTTAGCTTGTCTAAGGGTGAATTATTCTATGCTTGTGATTTTATGAAAGCTCCAATGTTGGAGAAACAAGACTACATAAAGGCTAAGGGTCTAATTATGAGTTTGGCGGTCCTACTGCAGGACCGCCCTGAGCTTATTATAATGCTGCCACTGAGCTGATGGGAAGGAACATTGTAATACGTGTTCCCACTGGGCAGTGCTATGATATTTGCCTTGGCTCCCTTAGGGGAGCTGAGGCCAATACCGTAGCACCCAAGCACCATCGGAATGCACACTGTCTGCAGTGTGTGTCCCCCAGCACACCCTCACCGTCAGCCTTTTCCCATGGAAATGCTGGCGGCAAGTGGGGTTGTAATTAGCCAGGCAGCGCTGAGTTCTGCGCCGGCCTGGCTAAGCACAACCCTGGCCTCTGTCACCTTGTAGGGAACAATGTTTCTGGGGGGGGATGGCAGTCTTCAGACGGGTCCACCCGCCAGGGTCATAATGTGGCGGTGGGGGTGCCTGGAGTGTGGCGGTCCGAGTGTCACGAGTGTGGCGGGTCAAGGACCACCACACTCATGAGGCCCTAAGTATTCAGTACCCTTCACTGATTTGCAGCCACAAAGTCAAGCCAAAAATATGGGCACAAGCAAAACAAACTCATGACCACCATGCTCATGTCCCATTCCTGATCTCGTATTGTAGGTAACAGTACCATATAACAGTAGAATACAGTTCAAAGCCAGGTACGGTTTAGTGTCCACCTTGTAAACCAGAGGACAATTCACCGTGACCTTGCCCAGCCTCTTGGTAATGGCATCTTCTTCCTATTGCAAAGTGAGACCTTTGAAAACACAATACTATGCTTGCACCTCTGATAACAATAACCCTGTTGAAGATAGTTATGAGAGTTACGGAGTGCGCACTCTGCAAACAAAGGATCATAAACATTATTTACTTTGTATAATAACACGTTTATGTTTCAAGCCCAGAGGGAACCCTCTGACAGCCTTACACGACAGGCTATTGACAACATATTCACACTCTATATTTTATTAAACGTGTTCTTATTGAGGTTACACATGTAATATTGATACAAATATTTGAAGACCAATGTAGTAAGACGAGGCTTTTTCTTGAGACATTCATTAAAACATAATTTTGTACACCAAATTTTTCATTGGACGGAAGGCTTTTTCCTCACTGCTAATAAGATGTCTATGTTCATCGTGTCAATAAAACGAGAAACAATTTAAAACCATTGATCACAGGTATCAATATTTGTATGTTGCCAGTGTAGTCAGAAATATTTACCTGTGGTCACATCATTAATGAAATGTTGTCGCGACTCACAAACACGTTTTAAAGGATAGATGTGCAACCTATGCATGCAGAAACAGACACCGGGGGAGTAGATTGCGGGATCATGATTAACAGAATTCAGACCTGCAGAGAGTATCTGTTGTTCTAACTTCAGGGTTATCTTGTCTGCACGATAAACAAAAGGCCTAGGCCTGGCGGATTTAGCGGTTGTAGATAAAGCCTTATTCTTTTTTTTATTTTTATACAAAGAGACATTTTACCCTAAGGAAATATAGGGTACTTTGTTTCCCTTTCCCATCCTGTGAATACACTTGCTTACAATCGTTCCCATAGTGGGAATGGCAAAGGCAAATGTGTGTGATTACCCACGAACTTGCAACTTTGATTACCCTCCATTCATTTTGTTTGGTCATCAACAACTGGCTGGTTGATGCATCATTCCCCCTCCTATGGACGGCATGATGGACTGTTTTCAACTCAAAAGTACCCTTAAGTCATCACACATTAAATTATTTATCCCATAGACGCATTCTATGTGGAAAGCAATAATTTATTTTTCGTTTTTTTCACTTCAGCAGGGGTTTTTGTTTTAACCAGGTCTGAAATGAAAAAGCAAGCCAGACCTTGTGGGTTTTGCCAACACTTGTTTTCTTTGGTTTATTGGTCTGTGGATCCTTGCACCCTCTGGATCTTTCTAAGAGTAAGTCTGGAGCACCAACTGTGCAACCAAATACATCGTATTTTTCTATAAAGCTCCATACAGCACAATATTGTTTCTGTTTCTAAGAGCAGTAAATAAGAGGTGCCCCTTATTACTGAGTATACTTTCAGTCGATGTTGTAATGTGGATTTGTCAAGCATGGTTAGTCACCAGTGAGGGTATCCAGGAGCTGAGCAGGGCAGGTCCGAGGAGGGAGCAGGCAATTATACCAGTTTCGTCTTGAAGAGCCATGTCTTAAGGTTCCTTCGAAAGTTGATGAGAGGTGAAGGTTCTGAGGTGTCGCAGGAGGTCTTTCCAGGTCTTGGCTGCGAGGTATGAGAAGGAGCGTCCTCCGCTTATGGCCTTCTTGATGCGAGGGAGCTGTGCTCTTACCTGGGGCGCTGGTCAAAGAGTCTGGTTGGTTGGTAAAAGTTGAGGTCCGCTGTTGTGAAGAGCTTTGTATGTGTGGGACAGTAGCTTGAACTTACTTATTTCCTGGACTGGGAGCCAGTGGAGATTGTTGATGTGTGGCAGGGGCGTTCTGGGTGGTTTGGAATCAGCATAGAACATTGGTTGGATTCCCACTTAGGGGTGGCAATGTGCAGACCTTGAAAAGATGGAAATTGACTGTGCTGGGATTCAAACTTGTGATCTCTAGATGGCAACAGGTATAGGCAGCCAGTGTGTAACTCACACAGCCATCTTTCTGGCTTCAAGGAGACTAATGGCTTTCCTGAGAGCTTCAGTAAAATATATGTTGCTCGAATGTGATTTTACCCTGAAGGAAATAAAAAGACAAGAGGTGTTTGGCAAAGCAGGAACAGTTTATTACGACTGGGAGAACAGTTACGGAACCAGGGTCTGAGGACTGTTTCTTGCTCTACATCAGACTGAAGTTCCATTTTGAACATTTCTATGACCACCATAAACTAATGAAAACATTCTTTTTTTGGTTAAGAATGGTAGCTGTTGTCTTGAAGTCATAAATAAGGTCCTGATAACAAATCCAGGTGGACCTCGATCTGGCGTGGACATAATGTGGGTACCTGGATAACATGTCCAGATGTCCAGTATGAAGTATGCATGATCACTGCATGTTATTGTGGGAAACTCAACATCAGTGATGTGATTTTGTTACTATGTACAAATGTATCATGGTATACATCTACATTAATTCTTTCAATATAACATTCCCCCTCCAGTTGAATTTTCATCTATACCATCAGCCCCATACTTCATGACAGTCACATTATTAGGGACTTGTTGTTCTATATTCCTAACTACTTGCAATCTACTCACCTCGAAGACTGCATTTTTACAGCAGGAAATCACACAGGAACAATAACAATATGAAAATGGGCAACAATGACGTGCACAGACCGGGCAGCCACAGGGGGAGCCAGAAGAACCAGTTTGCAGACCACTCTTGCTCGGGGTACCTCACTCCTCACGCATGTCTTTCTGCAATCGGGGAAAGGCATGGATGGCAAGAGTCAGAGTCCCATTGCCCATGTCGTTGCCTGGTATAAACGTACAACATGATGCACCTATCTTTGCACACACCCCACTCTCCCTTGTGATCATCAAATCCAACATATATTGATGTTACATCACTATGAGGCGGATGGCTCTCAGTTCTTCTTTTATTAAATTGAGGCCAAGCTGAGTACTGTTCATCCTTTTGAGCATCTCCCACTGGGTTATCTGCAACCAGTAGGCGTTCGCTTTTGTCTGCAAGGTGAAAAAGGGTATGGACCCTCCGCTGAAACCTGTGCCTCAGTGAACAGTCTAAACTCTTCTGGGATGTTCTTGTACTGAGCCCAGCCAAAATAATTGTCAGTTCTTTTCTCACAAACCTGATGCAACAGAGTTGTCTTCTTCTTTAGTGGGTGTTGGTAAAACTCAGACAGATCTTCTCCAGGAATGACCAGGGTTGGGGTATGTATGATGACGAGGGAGCAAAGGCCACACCATCCAGGGACAAGCTGAGTATATGCAAACTCGCTGCATTGCCAGTAGGTGTCTATAAGTGTGGAGGTGCCCCATTGCATTTCTGGAATGTGCAGGATTGTGCCACAGTTTTCATTTGTACCAAGCAGGATTGTTCCTTTGCCTCTGAAACATAAAGGGTACATGGTGAGTTTCCCTACAATTATGGGTTGCCCCTTCCCTTCTATCCATGTATTTCTATCTCAGAAACCCAGATTTCCTGGCATGGGGTATCTATGCTGTTATTGATCCCTTCCCTACAAGACTCATTATCCTTTGTATCATCAAGGTGAATGGCCCTACACTGGAACTGCATGTCTGGGGTCCATTTGTTATTACAGAGCACAGTCCCAGACATGCTAAGACCTACCCTAGGACCACAGATGGGAGCAGATGTGTTTGTGTACTGGTTAGGTGGTTTGGGTACCTCCAAGAATCTTTTTTTCTGAAAAATATTGGAACCAAACAGCATCGTCTCCTATGGTGCCCTTCCCGCGCATACTATCTAGCTCAGTTTGGATGTCACTAGGCTCGGTGAAAGGTATAATGCTGTGGTATTGGTCTCATACCTGGTCATATTTACTTCTACCCTATGTGGCTCTAATCTATTAGGTTGTATTTTGGCCCTAATCTTACATAGGTATAGATGGTGAAAGCATTTTGCTTTTTTTCAGGGGCTACCTCTTGGGATAAGTAAAGTCTAACTGTGCCTACTGCATGTGGTATCAGCAAACAGATGTAACATGACCCAGCTGATACTTTGGTGGTCATGTGCTGATACCACATGCTGTTTAAAAGTGTGCTGTGTACTGCATGTGGAATGCTAGTGTTGAGTGCAGTGTAATTATAGGTGGTGTGAGAGAAGTCCCTACGCAAGTGCGGTAGTGATTCCTGAGTAGACTCCATTAGACTAGGTGACTCTTTGGAAATGCATGGATACATAGCATCTCTAGAAACTGAGTGTGTACATGTACAAAAGCACATAACTTATGGAACATTGTAGGCCTTGAGATGATTCAGGCGGAGGTATCCATTGACCTCTAGTGATGGGAGTTTCTTAGTTGTAATACAGTTCGAAAAAAGGTCTTTGGAGAAGTATGTAGTTCAGGATCCTGTTGGATGTATTGATGTGAAAAAGTTCTTGGAGTGGGTTGTAGCTCTTGATCCTGTTGGGGATATAGGTGTTAAAGTTCCTGGAGCAGTTTTGTGGCTCTCGATGCCGCTGGGGGTACGGAAGTAGCTGCTGACAAATTGACAGTACGCTGTAGAGGTGGTGCACTTAGCGGCTCAATTACAGACCTGTTGGGTGAGAGCTAGGTTTGGTTGTTATAAAGAAAATTATTATATCCTTGTCTTTATCAGTTGTTTTTTTTCAAGGGTTGCTGTGCAAAACTTAATTTGTGTTTGTAGTGTGGCACCGGAGTATGGCCCCACTTGGGTATCTATTTCGGGTTAATATTTATGGGTTGTTTTAAGTTTTGTGTGTCCCGTTGGGCCTCCCCCTCTCCATGCCTGATTAGGTGTATGGTGGCAAGCATTTTTTACAGGGTGGTTTTGGAGCACGTGGGTGCTTCTTGGTCATTTACTAGCTTCCTGTGGATGTTGCCAGCAACCCAGTATCCTATCCCTTCGATATGTGTATACAGGGGTGTCATTGTGTGGCCGGTGTCCTTTGACTAACACGATGTATAAGGGGGAGGGGCATTGCAAGTGAATGTTGTTTGCAACGTGCCCTGAGGTCACGTGTATGCCCCTCTACTCCTGGCATGTGGTGCGCAACGTGACCCTCCATAGTGGCGCCAGGTGTCTAGACTACAATATTTTCTGGCACCATCTTTTGGGCTAGTTTTGGGCTACTTCTATTTGCTGTCCGGGCACTTACCTAAAGTTTTGCATGCTCTTTGATCTTGCTGTCATGAGCTGGACGGGGCCGGAGAGTTATTCCATGGCCCCCATGTGCCTCTGAATTGCGGTGTTCGACATTGGGGACCACTGTTTCCTCCAGAGGGTGTGTGTAAGGCCAAGTGTGTCGGCTGATCGCTAGGTCTGAAACAGTAGTGAACATTTCCTGTGTTCTAATGTACTTGAAGCTGTGATGGATTCCTTCAGACTCTCTTTTTCCCCCCAGCACCCACCTCTTCCTCAGACCACATTTCAAATCTTTTGAGGGAAACGAGGAGGCAAAATTGCTGTGTGTAGAGCCCGGTGCAAGACTAAGAACTTGTCAAAATTTGCTCAAGTGATCGTGTTGGACTGGGATGGCTGGCCAGTCTTGTGAGCCCCCTTTCTATTGACTCATCATTATGTGGTGCTTCGCAATGTGCAGGACTCCGTGCCTACGCTGTGGAGGTTTTGGAGTCCTCACTATCCTAAGCGTGCAGGACGTCTGCCTCCTGATACTGGAGAACAGATTTGTTTTGGGACTTAAAGGGGGCCTCCATTTGACTGGAGGTTGTTAACGTTCTGTGGGTACTATTGCTGTTGGGACTTCCCAGCATAGGGGAACTTGTGTCCTGGCAAGGTGCCAGACAATGGGGACCTCTCAACTTGGTAATTGGAGGTTGTCCCAATTGACTTGTGGGTGTGGGGGACCATGGTGCCTGCTTTTGATCACTGGTCGGGGAGGCACCCTGCCTACCTCGTCAGACTGCCCCCACCACACCCCGGGCCACGGTCAATCAACCACACCCTGGGGTATCAGCAGCGGAGTGGGGCCTATGCTCCCGCCAGTTCCTTGGATGGCGGATTCTAGTGGGGATACGTGGTCAACAGAGCACGTACAGCAGCCCCGAGCTCCTTGAACACAAGTAAAGGTGTGAACCTCTAATGTTGCCTCATTGGTCTTTCTTTTGAGGATTAGTGTAGTAAATTTGAGATGGGCACGAGAAATGGATGCTTTGCATTGGGGGTATTATCCATACAGCACATTTGGGTTTTGTGCTTGTGAGAAGGCATTGCCTCCCCAGTTACCTCTCCTTGTCATGTTTGTGGCCTTGGTCCTTTTTGGGCTGGGTTTCCTGTCTGTGGCTGCTGTTGACACGTTTGTCCAACTACCTGACTCCTGTTGCTGTGGTGCAGCAGTGGACTGACTACCTGCAGCTGAATGTACAATGCATTTGGTTTCCCCAGGCTTGGCTTTGGGGATGAAGATTCTGCAGGGCCTGGCCCATCGGCTTCTGGCTGTGATATGCCGTTAGCCGGCACCTGTCTGCCATGTGGCCCATTCTGTGGCAATAGTAACACTGTATGAGGTCTAGGTGCTGCTAACCTCCCTGGTTTCTGTTGTGACTAGAATGAAATACTCTGTGGTTTTGTACTGGAGCTCCCTGTTGGACTGGTGCCATTTGCATGTTTGCGGCCAATGTGGCCCTCTCAAAAGCAGTCCTTTTCAATTTGTGTTGGACCAACTTAGATGTGTCTCTCTGGCCTTGCGCCTGTCTTTCCCTGTCCTTCTTTGGTTATTTTTGTAATAGTGCTGTATATGGGCTTGTGTCTCCCACAAGCACTTGGTTATTTAGCCCTACTATGCTGTCTAACCTGCATGTATTTTGGTGGGCAGCCCCCCTTTGAGGACATTGTAAAACAACACGACCTTGGGGCTTGTATCGATCCATGGTTGTCCTGTCTTATGTCCCCATTGTTCTCTCATTCTGTCTGGGAAATCAGTATAGGTCTCCCCAGGTTTCTGACATTAAACCTCCTACATCTAGGCAGTCAGAGAATATTTTCCTCAAAGCAATCCATATCTGGTGCCGGTATGAATTGAATGCAGCCCCAGCATGCTCTGTGTTTGTCAGCGTGATTGCTGGGATGCAGGCTTGGGCGAGCATCATGTTGGTCTGCTCTCTGATAAGTCTACTTAGCAGACTTTTGACATCGCCTATTGCCAGTTTTATTCCCACAGTGTTCTTCTCAAAACATGAGATCCGCTTCTCCACCCCACCCAAAAATGGTGATAACTTGGTTCTTAACCCTTTTTCGTCCATCTGAGCCCATGACACATAGATGGTCACTGACGTGTCCTTCTGCAGTAATGGGCATACTTTGGCTGTTGATGGCTCCACTGGTTTTTCACCAACGTAGCATTCCCACATACTTAGGCAATCTTGCATGTAGAGGAAGATACATTTAGAATTCTCCCCTCCCCTTATGCAATCTTCTGCAACGGCCATGTCCTGTGGTTCGAATGATCCCTCCTCCAGCCAGGGTGTATCATACTTGTCACTTCCCTTGGTCCAGCAGGCTAACAGGTGACAAAATGGCAGCCTAAAGATTTTGCCTATCTCTTGGACTACTATCTCCCTTGGAGTTAGTTTGTCTGCCTTGCACGTTCGGAAGGAGCGGCGGACGTCTTCATCATTGCCAACTTGTGCACACACAATGGTGCCATTTTGGTCCTCCTACGTCTGAGTTGGGTTTGTTATACACTTCTCCAAGCTGTGCTCTGTATTTACCCTCACACTCCTCGGGTAGAGGACACACAGCTCTACTCTCTCGTGAGTCCAGGGTTCGCGTGTGTGTTGTTGTGTTCTTTTTTTTTCTCTCTCTCCCCCCCCGTGGTCTGAACTGTGTGCCATTCTCTTGGTCAGGACCTGCCCTCAAACTCGTTCTCTGTCATCTCCTCGGCTACCTGAGTGAACCCTATGACTCCCTCTTTGTCGTCAGATCCTGGGACCCCTTTCCTCACCCCTGCTAGCTGTGTTGCTGTCCAGGACTGCTACGAATCTCCCTGTCACTCAAGTGTGCCCACCAATGCCAGTGGGAGTGCGTGCTCTCCTTGCTGCCAAAGTCCGATGGGCTGAACGAGACGGACAGGGGATCGAACTCCAGGGAGCCCTTGCGCTGGACTGGAGTAGTGCCTAGGCCTGGTGGCCTGGTAGGCGGTCATGTCTAGACCTGACAGTTTGTTCTTTGGTGGTAGATCCTCTGGCACGGATATTACTAACAGTACACGCAAAGACAGCTCACGCCTCTCTCAGTTGCCGCTTGATTAACAATTGTGTCCCCAGGCGTATGCAACATGTACATGTGCTGCAATGATGCTCCTCTTCCATCATTACTCTTATCAGGAGGACATACTGACTTAGGCGCCATAGGCATTCCCCATTGAAGGAATTGCTCTCTGCATCATTTTGTCACTGTGCCGCCCCTCGCCATTACAGGTAAATTTTTTCCTGCAAAACCTAGAGCTATTTTCATATTAGGTGAAATTTGTTTAAGTTTCTATTTTGATCCCAATTCTTTCGTTTTTATATCACACTGTGGGTTTATAGGCCTCCCGTTAGTACTCCATCCAAATCGATGTATCTAACAGAGAAATTTTACAAGCATTACTTTGGTAAGCATTGCCCCTAATGGAAATTGCGTGTGGGCTCAAAAAACCTCTTTTTACTTATTTGTGGCCTTTATTTTTCATATTTCAGATACCACAGACTAATCCAAAATGCAGCTTTTGCATAAAGAATAATTATCAATTGCATCCTTATTTTAAAGCAACCAGTACATATCTTCTCCTTTGTTCACCATGACACACTACTATTATATATCATTCTCCTAATAAAATTATCTGTATTAAGTTCCCCAGGTTATTCTGTGTCCTGATGAGACCCTGGCATCCTCATTAAGTGTCGACAGACCTGGCTATTCCCTTTCCCTTAAGTGAAATTGTTCTATGGATGCATTTGTTCAAATACGAATTGTGGCTATCCTTGTACATATATCAACACACAAATTATTGTAGAAACAATAGTGATTTGTCGTTGAATGTGTTTTTTTTCAATTGTGGTGCACTTTTTCACTATTACGTTGTTGTCACTACTGTGTTTTTTTTTTTTAGCTCGACAATAATAAAAGTACTTTGTTTTGGATGGTACAACATAATTCAGTACTGGTTGCACTATATATCATTTTCTTGACAGATTGCTTACTGTCCATATGCAAATATTTTTTGATTGATTCAGTAGTAGGATTTCCTGCCCCATTTTGACAGCAATGATTTGCACCAAGAAGAAATTGAAGACCCTCTACCTCCATGGCTGAAACTAACATAGCTTCTTAGGTCATCACCAACAGAAAGGAAAGTCCCACAGTAGTAAAACAAGCAGGGGGAGAGGAGACAGGCAAGCAACGACGTGGGAAGAGAAAGGGTGCAGCAATAAGGAACAAGTGCTGTCTAGCCAAGACCTAAAAACTATACAAAGAGAGGGAGAGAGGGAGAGACAGAGAGAGCGCCATGCAAACATGATGGAAAGTAAAATAGAAAGCGTGGATAAAGCCCTCCATCATAATGGTGAGCAGTCTGATCAATGTAAAGGATGAATATGCGACAGATTCCTGTGTTTTGCACTTTTGAGAATTTTGCACTGTAACTTGCAAGGGTCTTTGTCTTGACCGTGGCACATGAGGTAGGTTTTTGGATGGGCGCAGTTTCCCTGTAATAGGCTAATTTCTGCGTAGATTGGCCTTTATCCCTTGAGATATGCCCCACCAGACACCTCCCAACAGCAGAAAGTTGAAAAGGCGAGCATCATTTGTTAAAAATATGAATACATTTTAACTGCCCTTAAAACGCAAACGAACTGAAAGGCGGGGCACATAGACTAACAAAAGCTTCCATTTTAAATGGCTATTTCTAAGATCAGAAAGCAGGCAGGAGCCCTTCTTAGAGAGAAAGATGAGGAGAGAATGTGGCATAACGGCCAGAGCTGCCCACTTTGGAGCTGGGGTACCAGGTTTGAGTCTTGACGTCGGCTCAAAATCCTGTGTGTTATGTTGTATCGTTGGGTGAGCCCACGGTGTAATGGAGCTGGAGGGGTGTTCCCGGGTGGGAACCCTCCAATTGTTCTTCCCATGGTGCAGGCTATGATGTAAAGAGAGGAAGGAATTAAAATGTCCGGGTGTGCAGCTCCTGGCCATTGCAACCACCCACTTGTGTGTGAGTCTATGATTCTAGAGTGCCACACCACACACCGCATAAGGCCCAGCCTCGGACTCAACAAAGTGACTCTGGGCAAATCAGTTAATCTTCCTGGGCCTACCACAAATGAATGTGTAACGTAACTGGGGCTCATATAAAGCACTCCAATACCTTTGGGTTGAGTTTGCTCTACAAAAAGGGGTAGGACTGGAATACAGGGCAGGAGTTGAACATTGGCGTTCGCCCTGCCCTGTGCAGCACATCACATTGATTTAAGACTGCACAACAATTATTGATAGACCAAAACAATTGAATCCAGACACCCTCTTCATCCTAGAAAGGCAATTTCAAAGACAAAGAAACTCTCCTTGCAGCCACCCAGGGGGCACAGCGCGCCCGTCCAAAGAGAAAAGGGGAGATGTACTTTTACTCAACGTCTTCCATCTCTGAGATGTCTGCGAAAATGACAGACGACGAGCATCAGTGGCAGCCCTGAGCATCCAGCGCCTGCGATCGAGGCATGATAGCATGGGGTGGGCAGAGGTGGCCACTCTGTGAGCTGGGCAAAAAAAGAGCTGCATGGGGATTTTTATGCTAGCTTTCTCCTCAAAAACTGCTCCAACTGCGTTCAGTCTGCATGCAGTGGTCTGCGAAGCACACAATGTCTCTGCCCCTAGGAGGACAGCTCTCCTACTGCCTTCCATCCCTCTTCACTGCACGGGTCTGGGCTGCACTTCTTCCTGGTGTGTGCAGGGAGCTCCTTTCACCTTTCTGCAGGGGCACGGTGCCGCCTTCAAAGACCGAGAGGAGAGCTAGGGGTGTCAAAGAACACAGAGCAAACCGAGCAGCTCCCTCTCTGCCTTTCTCAACACTCCCTCCCTGGCACCTGTCCCTCGCAGCATGTCCTTTCTCTCCGTCTCAAAGTTTGTTGACAGTGAGACAGAAATGGCAACTCCTGGAAGGGCTGCTTCGAAATCGAGATTTAAGTTACGCTGCTTTTGCTGACTGAGAAAGGGTGGTGTTGACACAGATATGCTAATTAGAAATTATTTATAAATGTATATATGTTATGATTTACAAAAGTTAATAGGGAAATTAATCGTAGAGAAAAATGAATGTGCATGGTTGAAAATGTGCCCATAGGGTATGTCAGCCACTTATATGAACTTGTACTAAAAGAACTACAAATATGTGAAATAATGAAAATGTATAAGAATAATGTAGTAATATATCGTATTAAGATGTATAACCTATGTTTTGCATTATATTGTAGAATTACCTTAGCCGAAGTCGTGGTTTAGTTTTACCAGGCCTCATGCAGAAGCTGAATTATTAGAGCATGCTGGAAAGAAGTCGAGAGAGTAGGCTGACCTTGAACAACCCTGTGTTAAAGTTTGCTTAGCCAGAATTTTTTGCAATGTACCGACGGACAGGAGATGATGGAATCAAATTGAAACAATTATGTGACGAGTAGACGAGATGTACTTTCCCAGGACTCGAACAATAGAAGCACTGACTGGAGAAGAAGATGCAACATTTTTGATACCTGATGAGCCGGATGATGAGGGCAGCGAACCAATCAACTAATTGGGGATGGAGAAATATTAGAACTCATAGATTTGTAAAATTAATATTATAGGTTAGAGTCATATCTGCTGATTGACTGACCAATTAGTAATTAGGGAGATGGACTGAAAAACTCTAATAAAAAGTCATGACAAAGGGCTAAAACTTCGGATGCGAGGGGAGAATTGATGACATTAAGAGACGCAGTTCGACATTCTGCCATTGGGCTCATGCTTTTGAGAGCCCTATGCGTTGCTGATCGACTGATGACCTGAAGTCGAAGACTGACTTTGTTGCTGATCCATTTCGTGGATAGGTAGCTACGACAATGTGACTGATTAACTTTTATGCCTTTCTTTCTAGGTACCAACTGCGCTGTTTTATAGTTTTCTCTTAGCTAGATGTTTTCCAAATTCATGTTTTCTAAATTATTTTTGCATGAAGTCCCACATGCTAAATGCTAATCAGAGTTAGGTAAGGGTCCTTTGGGTGACGTTGACGGTGACAAATGATTGACTGATTGCTGAACTCTGCTATTAATGCTGTTTTATTCATCTTTGTTGGCTTGTACTGAAGCATTCGAGCATATGTTTTCTCAAGTTCTGATTAGATTATGTTATTGGTGGTCATTAATTAACTAATTCTGAGTTGATTGAATAAAGTTTGATCTAACCTGATGACTTAGTATTGTAACTAATAGGGAAATAAAACTGATAAAACGTATGATTGAGTTGTGGTTATTATGAAATGTTGATTTATTGTCTCATGCTTAATGATTCTCTTAGTGGTTGTTGACTGATTTCATTGATAATTGATGTTCATCGATTACTACATAGCTAGGATACTTCATGCGATCTAAAAGGTCATCGGCCTATACGCGTCCCCTTGTAAGTTTACTTACTAAGGGCCAGGCGCGCTAGCATTGGGGTGGTGGGTTTGTGATGTCTCTCCAGCCCACTTGACTAAGAGAGCGCAGGATAGGAAGGAAAAATAAAAATATGACTTTTCATGCTGGTGGGACGTAAAAGTTGGGGGCAAGGTTGACTTAGTAAATGAGACCGACTAACATAAGGGAGGCTCGGTGGGGGTTCTCGTGCAGAGAAGAATTTAAAAAGAGGGGCATATGGGCATTTCAAGCTAATTCTGGTAAAGAATTTGTTGAAAAAGCAATTAGAATCTAAATCACATGTAGGAGGCACATGACAACTGACTTAACTCTTAGTTCATTAATGGCATTGTAGTAAGGGGGAAGCTTAACGTTTCTAGTAAGTTCATGTTCATTAAAAACTTTCTCTTTTAGCAAATGGCACTCAAAGCAGTGATACAATTACTCTGACGTATTGAGGTGAAACACATCCATAAGTTGGGTTTGGTGGCTTAGTGGACTAATGCATCCACTGTAGGGACTTGTGTTTGACCTCATGGTCACAGGTTCAAATCCTGGTGGGTCCACTCAGCCTTTCATCCAAAATTCTGAGGTCGATAAAATGAGTACCGTTGAGTTGGGTAACAATAAACATCTGTTATTCAGTGCCAAGAGGTCTACGGGTGAACGTGCGCTTTACAAATACACGTTATGTAGGTTAAAAATTCACTTTTTAAAAATATGAAGAGGCTACATGACGTGCGTTGGATGATTTACACTGTATTGCATTGTATTGTATTGTAATTAGCACTTACTCCCATGATGAGGTTTTGAAGAGCTTTACGGCTTCGCAGAGAATACACACACATGGGTTGGCGTTTTTTGGGCATATTAGTTTTGGAGCGATGGTGCTTAATGTGGTAAGCATGTTACTCAAACATTGAGAAACTTAAGACAAAACATGGCACAGTAGATGCCTATGAAAGTCAGGATAAGGTAATAACCTTTCACACATATTTAGTGGAGTTTGCACATTTCACAGAATGTGTACGATCACAGGTGCTTACTCCGAAAGCAGTCATTGCTTGCTACCCTAAACAGAAAAAAATGGCAGCCCAATTGCAAAGTTATTAATTATTATTTAAACACAATGTGTGTTAATATTGACGTACAGGGAGTGCAGAATTATTAGGCAAATGAGTATTTTGACCACATCATCCTCTTTATGCATGTTGTCTTACTCCAAGCTGTATAGGCTCGAAAGCCTACTACCAATTAAGCATATTAGGTGATGTGCATCTCTGTAATGAGAAGGGGTGTGGTCTAATGACATTAACACCCTATATCAGGTGTGCATAATTATTAGGCAACTTCCTTTCCTTTGGCAAAATGGGTCAAAAGAAGGACTTGACAGGCTCAGAAAAGTCAAAAATAGTGAGATATCTTGCAGAGGGATGCAGCACTCTTAAAATTGCAAAGCTTCTGAAGCGTGATTATCGAACAATCAAGCGTTTCATTCAAAATAGTCAACAGGGTCGCAAGAAGCGTGTGGAAAAACCAAGGCGCAAAATAACTGCCCATGAACTGAGAAAAGTCAAGCGTGCAGCTGCCACAATGCCACTTGCCACCAGTTTGGCCATATTTCAGAGCTGCAACATCACTGGAGTGCCCAAAAGCACAAGGTGTGCAATACTCAGAGACATGGCCAAGGTAAGAAAGGCTGAAAGACGACCACCACTGAACAAGACACACAAGCTGAAACATCAAGACTGGGCCAATAAATATCTCAAGACTGATTTTTCTAAGGTTTTATGGACTGATGAAATTAGAGTGAGTCTTGATGGGCCAGATGGATGGGCCCGTGGCTGGATTGGTAAAGGGCAGAGAGCTCCAGTCCGACTCAGACGCCAGCAAGGTGGAGGTGGAGTACTGGTTTGGGCTGGTATCATCAAAGATGAGCTTGTGGGGCCTTTTCGGGTTGAGGATGGAGTCAAGCTCAACTCCCAGTCCTACTGCCAGTTCCTGGAAGACACCTTCTTCAAGCAGTGGTACAGGAAGAAGTCTGCATCCTTCAAGAAAAACATGATTTTCATGCAGGACAATGCTCCATCACACGCGTCCAAGTACTCCACAGCGTGGCTGGCAAGAAAGGGTATAAAAGAAGGAAATCTAATGACATGGCCTCCTTGTTCACCTGATCTGAACCCCATTGAGAACCTGTGGTCCATCATCAAATGTGAGATTTACAAGGAGGGAAAACAGTACACCTCTCTGAACAGTGTCTGGGAGGCTGTGGTTGCTGCTGCACGCAATGTTGATGGTGAACAGATCAAAACACTGACAGAATCCATGGATGGCAGGCTTTTGAGTGTCCTTGCAAAGAAAGGTGGCTATATTGGTCACTGATTTGTTTTTGTTTTGTTTTTGAATGTCAGAAATGTATATTTGTGAATGTTGAGATGTTATATTGGTTTCACTGGTAATAATAAATAATTGAAATGGGCATATATTTTTTTTTTGTTAAGTTGCCTAATAATTATGCACAGTAATAGTCACCTGCACACACAGATATCCCCCTAACATAGCTAAAACTAAAAACAAACTAAAAACTACTTCCAAAAATATTCAGCTTTGATATTAATGAGTTTTTTGGGTTCATTGAGAACATGGTTGTTGTTCAATAATAAAATTAATCCTCAAAAATACAACTTGCCTAATAATTCTGCACTCCCTGTATTCCTGGGATTAATGAATCATCCTGCTTTGTTACACATGATTAAAACAAATACAGACCAAGGAGCATAAGAATGGTTGGAGCATTAGAGACACATTACTATGACCCAAATATAGCGGTAGACAAATATGAAGATATGTCAGGCCGCAGCGCTCCATTAGTCTGTCAACCACATTGATACAGGGAGGTACAGTGCCCTTTTTAAAGTGAGCTCTATGCCTTCTGTTTGGAGGCACTGTGGAAAAAGAGGAAGTGTGGAGGGGAGGGCATGTAACCTTTGGCCGGTGGGGTGTGGCTGTGTCCTGCTGGAAGGGAGCACCGTGGAGAGATGTGGCTGTGTCCTGCTAGAAGGGAGCGCCGTGGAGAGGTGTGGCTGTGTCCTGCTGGAAGGGAGCGCCGTGGAGAGGTGTGGCTGTGTCCTGCTAGAAGGGAGCACCGTGGAGAGGTGTGGCTGTGTCCTGCTGGAAGGGAGCGCCGTGGAGAGGTGTGGCTGTGTCCTGCTAGAAGGGAGCGCCGTGGAGAGGTGTGGCTGTGTCCTGCTGGAAGGGGCGGCCATCCTCTGCTTACTTGTGAAATCAACCCAATGCTTTAAGTGGTGGCTGCCTTGTGTGCAGCTTGATCTCAATCTGTTTGCAGCCACCTAGCTCAGGACCCCCTACACCTTGCGCATTCCACAGGGCCTTGATGGCAATGCTAATGATATTTTGGTTTCTTATTTTTCTCATGGGGATGAGCAATACAGTAGTAGCATGAAGTAGCTTTTGGGACCAAGGTGGCGTAAATAAATGCATTCCCCAGCCCCTCTGGTTTCAGGCTCCTGCTGCAGGGTGGATAATTTAACTCTTAAGGTTGAGTTGGAGGTGACCTCCCCAGGTGTGCAGGGATTTTTACAGCAGGGAATAGAAAGGCAGAGAGGAAGGGGTGGGGGGTGATTGCTCAGCAGCAGAAGCTGGTAGGGAGTGTTCTTACTTGTAAATTCCTGTGCACTTCTTCACAGAGCCACCCGCCACAATATCTTTCAGCCACATAAGAATTAAAGCAGGCCACTCCATAAGTGGGTACGAGAGTGCCTTGAGTGTGCATTGGGCTCACGCTGACCACTTCCCATGGTAACAGAGCTCCCTGTGACCACAGACATGCCCTGAATGCTGAGCCTGAACTCCGACTGATTCCTGGGAGCAGCAGTGTCTTACCAGCACCCGGCGAGCATCAGATGCAGGGCACTTTCACAGCACCCTAAGAAGTCTGAACTCACACAGTGGACACACACACCTCCCTCCCCAGGACCTGTGGAATGTTTATGGGGGCACCCTCCTACAGTGGTCTGCATCTTATTGCCGTAAGGGGGAGTGAGTGCCGACAAGCGAAGGGCAGTGCACTTTATTTCACGGGCCACTCTCCTTTGGGTCCTGCAGCACTAGCCCAAGGCTCCTCACTCCTTTCTGGTCCCTTCTGCACTCTCCACTGGGCCCTTCCCCTCCTCCCTACATCGATCCCTCTGCTCTTCTCCTCATACTCGTAGTGCTCTCCCCTGACCCCCCCCCCCATGGTCGCTCTCCATGACCTTGCTCACCTCTGGGACCTCCACTCTCACATGGGCTCCATTGCACTGCTTTCTGGGCACTTTGCTCTCATGTGGGCCCTGCTATGCCGCCCTCCCCAACACCTTCCACAGGGACCTGCACTCCTCTTGGGACCGCCCCTCTCCCCCCCAGCCTTGCTGCACTCTCCCCGGCACCGCTCCTTCAGCAGGGTATTGTACCCTAGGCTCCCCGGGACCAATGAACGGGCCCGCTCTGCTTTGACTGGTTTCTCATTGCCCACAAATTAGGTTCCAGTGTTCAGCTCTGCAGGAGAAATGCTTCGTGAAAACACCTCAAACTTACGGCTTCATCTAACATGCTTCTGTACAGCCCATTCTGTGAGCAGGAATCAGAACACCGACTGCCGGTATGTAAAGGAGTATGACGCAGAGTAATTTTCACAGGCGAGTCGTATCTCATACAAGAAACTGTAGGTATTACGCTTGTGGTAGCTTCCCTTCAATATTAGTTAAGCCTTCCTCTTAAAAGCAACATTGGAATGTGGAAAAAAATCCTGCATTAAATTAATTGAAGCACAGGGGCACTATGGGTATGCAAATTTGAAAATTACCTCACCACCCAGGCTGGTTGCACTGTACTGCTGACAAAACATGTGGGCCTGCAAGACCTAGAGAAAGAACTATGGAGTAGGTGGAAGTCAGTGTAATTAGGAATGGAAACGTCTAACTCCCTTAAAAGCAAAGCTAATTTGGCCTGCCTAAAACACACTGCGTGAACACTGCTCTGGGTGTATAGTGACGGAGCAAGGACACTGAGGGTATTTTTTATAATACCCGGTTCTGGTGCAAAATAACCCGAGGAATTTGTCCCATCCCTCTTCTAATGGCAACCAGCAACACAATCTACTTTAAAAATCCAAGCATGAGAAGTGTTGCTGGTTAAACACCCAAAAGTGATGAAGGGTCTCCAGAGGAGACGGGTGCTGCGCCTCAGGTTAGAGGCTTATCGACTGCAGCTGCTCTCTTCCAGCCCAGTGACTCTATGATCCTTACACAGCCAACACACTGGGAGCATGACTGTATATATGCAAGGAACTAGTTTAGACAAAAATGAGCAGGCACACTCACCGTCCAGTCTGTCACGGTCACACAGTGAAAAGACTTGGGACTTTTGCCTCCAGTCGTGCATGGGAGTTCAGTTCACTGTTCACCAGCTCGGCCCTCCAGTCCCCCCTCCGCAACTCCTGACCCAATCTAGACGCTGCTCCCTTGCTGTAAATAGCATGAGAGTAGTGCGAGGATTGGGTGGATCAGAGGCTGCCAATGCTGCTTTGGAGACTTGGGGGCTGTGGATATAATTCTCCCTGGGCTCCTAGCATTGCAGGCAGGCGAGGGTTCAAGTGCGCATGTCAGGCTGGTCTGAGCAAGGCACCCGTCCAACCAGACACGAGTACTTCACTTCAAGGAGGCCCAGAGCTGTGCCACATCACATCATCCATTCAAGCTCCATCCCCCCCACCCACATCTGACACCGCCTGCCCTCACCTGACAACAGCAAAACAGCAAATTGCCTGGGCAATGCTGGCACTGATGTCCGCTAATAAACAGAGTCAGTGGGGAATCAAGAGTAACGGGATCAATTAATATGGGGCCTGGGGCAGAGGAGCAACGCCCCCACGCTCCAATGAAGAAACCGCCGCTGGTCATTGGTTTACCTTTATTTTGAAGAAGGTGGCCGCCTCAGTGTTTAGAAGCTTTCTCCGGGTCCTGGTGAGGGGCAACAGCAAAATAAGCAAGACCAGCAACTTTTCATTTAAAAAAAAAAAAAAAAAAAGATTATTCTGCTGTTATTAGGTGTCCCGTTTTCTTTGTAACCATTGGCTCTGTTAAACTCTCTGGTTTAAAATTAAAACCAGGGATTATTTGGCCTGACAGGTGCCATACTGAAACATGAAGGTGGGCGCATGCAGAAAAAGAAAGCATGGCACCAGTGTAAATAAAAGTTAGGCGCGCGGCCGCCATGGTGAAGCCTGAAGTGTGGCGGCCAAGAAGGGGTGCCGTGCTGAAAATAAAACATGTGCAGTACTAGGAACAGAACACAAGTAAAGGAGGCAACAAGCAACAGAGCAGGAGGTGTAGGAAGGATGTCAACAACAACAGGGGAAGAAGAGGGTGGAAGCGAAGGTGCAATAAAATGTGGGCCTCGAAGCTGAAAATTCACCCACAGTGTAACACGAGCAGGACATTTTTTTTTTAAAACTTTAATTCAGGACCTTTCTCTACAACTGTTTATGTGCCATTTTTCGCCTCTATTGCCAATTTAAATGCTTTCAGATTCAGTGTGGAGGTCCACAGGGGTCATTTCTGTTCCTCATGCTGTTGATTATGAATGAAAAACCTTTAGCACAGTGTTGAAATCAAAGATAATACTCAGCAGGCACTTAGGTTTTATCATGAAGTTTATTTGAAGAATAAAGTCTTAGTTACAGGTTACAAGGGTCATCCCAATTCTATATAAATGCCCCACAAGACGCAGTGTTATATTTCTTGGCATTATTAACAAGTAATCTTGTGAGGAAAATCGGCGTCAGAAGAGCGTTAAAATAAACACACCACACGCATTGTTATTCGGTGCCTAACTCCCGTTCTAGCGCGAGCACTAGAATCTTTATTACTGGCTCCCTGACGTCATAAAAACAAACAATCGAAACTGAACATTGAGAGGGGTTTCTACGCGACCGCATACCAGCGGCTCGTGTAGATTACCCCTCCCGAAATAAACTATCGGTAGTAAACATAACATTCCTCCTTCACTCAAAATAAAATAACAATTTAACAAAACAAAAAAAAAAGAAAAACACTGCAATGCATTTCAAAAATTCCTGAATACTCTAATCGCACACATAGTCTTTCATTTTAACAGGAGCTGATATTCGGGAACGCAAAGTATATCTATCCCTGCCTCTTCTCGGCACAGTGCCAATCGGGGAAGAACTGTCCAAAGACTTGCTCGTAGGCTTCTCTGTAACAACAACATCATCAGATGATTCAGTCTCATCCAGGGGCAAACACAGATCCGCAGCAGGGAGCCTGTCTTGTGCTGGAGAACCCAGAGTCATACATTCCTTCGGCAGGACAACAGGTGTACTCAAAACTGGCTCCCGAGAATCATGTATGGGCAAATAATAGGGTTTAAAGAAAGATATATTCCTAGTCACTATCTCCTTGTCTCGTTGGGCAGTGACCATTGTGCCTTTCACATTCACAACTGTCCAAGGGCTAGCTTCAAATGGGAGCTTGAACTTGCCTCCTACATGTCTATTTTTTTACTAACACCCAGTCTCCCACTCTCAAACGTCGCACCCAGGCTCTCCTCTTCTTAGACATCCGATCATTCAGCACCTGACGACTTCGCAAACGACTGGAAACTTGATCATGAAAACCACTCGAAGCATTCACTTGGGGCAACGTATCTCTCATACCCTGTACACGACACACTTCACTGGGAATAGCACCAGTGGTGCCATGGGGAGTCAGGCCTTACTCCCTTAGAAACTCAAACAGAGCACATTCTACATCCTTTTCCTGAGACACTGCAATTCTTAGCACCTTATTTAAAGTTCTCATAAATCGTTCAACTTCCCCATTAGCTTGAGGCCAGCGAGGGGTGATTTTTCGATGATGAATATCATGTGACACTAAATATTCTGAAAACTCATGGCTCGAAAACGGGGGTCCATTATCTGTTCTCAGCTCTTTGAATATGCCATGGGTGGCCATGATTTTTTCTAAACATGGCACAACTCGATCGGTAGTAGTAGAGGTCAAGACCTCCACCTCTGGGTATTTGGAGAAATCATCTATGGCAACTAGCATATGGCGCCCATCGGGAAGACTGCCTAAATCCACACTCACTCGATGCCATGGAGTGGGGGGAATTGGTTCTGTTATGATCGGAGCAGGCAAATCAGCAGGTCTGAGGATTTGACAGGTGAGGCAATGTTGGATCGTCTGTTCTACCCTAGCGTCCATGCCAGTAAACCATACTTTACTTCTCAGTCTTGCTTTGGTCTTTACAATCCCCTGATGGGAGATGTGAGCTAAATCAATCGTTCGTTACTGCAATGCTTCAGGAATCACCAAACGATGACCTCGCAGTAAGCACTCTTCCGGTGTCACCACCAACTCTTGGCGAATATTATGCAGGGAAGACAAAGTTACTTTGGCTTGTGTCGTTCTACGACCCATGTCTTGTTTTAGTAAATGCCACTTTCCATCACGAACACACGATATGGCCAACTGTAGCACTTCATCTACTCGGGTGGCCTCTTGAATTTCCTGGATTGAAATGGGACGTGGTCTTGACCGTTCCACCACCAATCTTACTTATTCTTCCACCTCCTCCGATTCCTTTTCCTCCTGAGTAGTGAGGGGTCTGGTGTGTCTAGACAGATAATCTGCCGGGTTTTGGGCTCCTGGTCGATACAGCACCACAAATTGATATTCCTGGAGCTGGAGGATCCATTTTTCTATCCTGGGTGGGGGTTGGGATGTTGACTTATTGAACAGGGGTATCAAAGGCTTGTGATCAGTATTTACTGTGAACGGATGGCCATAGATATACAAATGAAAATGACGACATCCCCAATGAACCGCCAACGCTTCTTTTTCTATGTGAGAGTAGCGTTGTTCCGTGGTCGTCAAAGCTCTACTCGCATAGGCTACCGGGGCCCATTCACCATCTGTTCCTTTTTGAGATAAAACTGCTCCCAATCCTACGGGACTGGCATCCACAGATATCTCGGTGTCTTTAGAAGAGTCAAAATACACCAACGTGGTGTCTGCCGACAACGCCCGTTTAGTCGCTTGAAAAGCATCGTCCTGGCGAGCCGTCCACTCCCACGGAGTGTGAGTTTTCGTGAGTTCTCTTAACGGCGCCGTGAGAGACGTCAGATTAGGAATAAATCTTCCGCAGTAGGTCACCATTCCTAGAAAACTGCGAACACCTGTGACGGAGGTAGGAGGACGTGCCACCTGTATGTCAGCCACTTTTCCTGGATCAGGCCTGACCCCTTGTGTCGAGAAATGATAGCCAAAGAATGCGATATCTTGTTTCAAAAATTCGCATTTCTCCCTGTGTAGTGTCAGTCCATTTTGTCTAAGTCTGTGGAAAGTAGCACGGAGTCTTTTGAGATGCCCTTCCACAGTAGGGGCATTCACAAGAATATCATCACTCACATTGATGACCCCTTCAAGCCCAGCTAACACACCACGAATCGTGTCCTGAAACACTTCTGCGGCACTAGCAATGCCAAAACTGAGACGCTTGTACCGCCTCAGCCCCACATGAGTTGAAAATGTTGTTATGGCCCTTGATTCAGGAGAAAGCAACAGTTGGTGATATCCGGCCCGAAGGTCCATTTTAGAGAACCACCGTGACCCACTTACCTCTGCCACAATGTCATCCACCGTTGGTTTGAGGTGCCGCTCTCTCCGAATGGCCACATTCGGCAACCTCATATCCACGCATATGCGCACCTCACCTGGTTGTTTTGGCTTTCGAGTGACAACTATGGGTGACACCCATGGTGTCGGCCCTTCAACTTTTTCAATAATGCCAGCTTTTTCCAATTTGGCCAATTCCTCTTCCACCTTTGGCCTCAGGTGAAATGCTATGCGTCGATGTTTCAGGCCTACAGGTTCAATCGTTTTGTCGATGTGCAGTTTCACTTGTCGCTCCTTCAAACAACCAATGCCTTGGAAGATATCTGCATATTCTTCTTCCAGACTTTCTACGGCACCCACATGAACACTGAAAGCAAAAGTGACTAGTTCCAGTTCCTCAGCCGTGCGACAGCTCAGTAACATCCCTGTTCCAGTTTTTGTGACATACACCTTTGCTCTGGTAGCAGTGTCCTCATGTACGATGTCTGTCGTGAACACACCTGCCAAAGGAATTGGGGTTGCCGACCCAAATGCATATACCTGCACAGTGGTGGGCCGAAGTTGGGGACGATTTGGAAGCTGCCGGAATACCGACTGTGCCAGTATATTTATCGAGGCCCCAGTGTCAATGAGAGCAGGCACTTGATGACTATCAATTTTCACTGTGCACCTTGGAATTCTCTTCGCCCTACCATTGCCTGGTTGTGTGGTGTGAATAATATACACTGTGCCTTCCGGTTCGTCATCATCATCCATGTCTAGAACCTCATTCTGTTGTTGGATGGTTTGAGCTTCATGTATCATTTTCCGTCCCCCTGGCTTAGGCTTCTTAGCTGACCTGCATACTTTCGCAAAATGGTTGAGACGTTGACAATTTGTACATTGCTTCCCCATTGCTGGACATTTTCCTTGGTGCGGATACACTCCTCCACACATGTAGCAGGTGCGACCCCCTCCCTCAGATTTATTCTTTTCTTTTTTCTTTATAGGTGTCGCCGCCACCACTGTGTTCACAGGTTCTGTCTTTATAGGTTTTACAAGTGCTGACTCCATATGGGCCGCCCTCACACGTGACAATTCCTTGGAGCGCCCCATTGTAAGTATGTCCACCATTGACATGCCTGGGACTTGTAAGATATGTTCCCTGAGCTTGGTAGAGTGACAGCCTTGAATAAACTGCGCACGAATCTCGTCAGCTGTATCAGGTAACGTACATGTGCTCGCTAACTCCCTGAGTCGAGCATAGAAGACATCTACAGACTCTTCCGGAAGTTGCCTGGCTTGCCTGAGAAGGAAACGCTCATAGTCTGGATTCGCCAATGGCTCGAAATATGCTGTAATTGCACGTTTCATAGTTTGATATGTGAATGGGGGACCATCTTCTACCACCGATTTGAAGATCTTGTGAATCGCAGGCCCTCCCAAATGTAAAAGCATCGGCCTTCTTCTTTCAGGGTGTATTGCTGCTGCCTCAAAATAGTTCTCCAAACGCTCCACCCATGTTCTCCATTTGGCAGTATGTGCTGATGGAGGACCATCAATTAGGAATGGTTCCAACGCCGGGAACGAATTCATGTTGCTGACAGTGTGTACTTGCCAAATAGGGACCACTTGCAACTGACGTTGACGTCCACTCAGTAATCTAAAGTGTCCCAAATACTCTGTGTTGTGTTCACAGGCACCTAGTTATTTTATTATTTATTTATTTATTTTTTTACCCATCAAATGTGCAGTCCTACTGCCACGCCATGAAAGCCTTGAATATAGGTTTATTTTTCCATTTCCTCACCTGCACTGCTTCAATGTTGTGTCTTCTCCCTGCTCCTGTCACTCATCAAGAGTCCAGTGGCTGCAGCCTCTGTCTGAATTTCTTGAATAGCGCTCCCCCACGTACTTTCCTCTAATCTCCTGATGGGGGCGTGGTTGTTTTCTTCTTCCTTTCTCTTTTCCTTTTTTTTTTTTTTTTTTTTTAACAACAATTCTCCTGATGAGTTGAACTCACGTCAGCTCCTTCTGCCACTGAGCGATTTAGAAACACGGCCGACTGCCCATGCTTCTACAGAGTCTACCACTTGAGAGACTCACCTCCTGAGTTTCTGCTCACCGAACACCTCAAAACGATGTCACATCAGCCACGCACCCGCCTGTTACACCAACACCACAGGCCACTTGAGGTGAGAAAACAAATCTAAACTGGCATTGATTGGGGTGCGAGGGTCGTATCCCGTCCTTTGTCGCCAATTTTGTTATATTTCTTGGCATTATTAACAAGTAATCTTGTGAGGAAAATCGGCGTCAGAAGAGCGTTAAAATAAACACACCACACGCATTGTTATTCGGTGCCTAACTCCCGTTCTAGCGCGAGCACTAGAATCTTTATTACTGGCTCCCTGACGTCATAAAAACAAACAATCGAAACTGAACATTGAGAGGGGTTTCTACGCGACCGCATACCAGCGGCTCGTGTAGATTACCCCTCCCGAAATAAACTATCGGTAGTAAACATAACAACGCAGCATCCTGCTGCTCAGCCCACTCTCCAACTGATCTCTACAGGCATACATAAACATTCTATGACATCACACACAACTGACTAAGCAGGAGGTATCATGGAAACTAGGGAGAATGAATACATTATGCCTAAATCAGAATGTACCACACAGTTTATAAGATTATTTGGCTGTCATCAAGTAACTTATACAGATGATGCTTAACTTGATTGTGTGCCTTGGCCATCTTCCCCCAAGTTTGACTTCAAGTCTGAGAGATCACCCCAGAGGCATTCAGAAAATGGACTAGTGGCATAGTTTTAAAGTTAAATAGCAACAAAGCAGAGCTTGTGCTGGTCAGTGGCCAAAAAGCACCATTGGAATGAGTCTCGCTGGCGCTCGGTAACTAAGGTGAAGCCCCTCGGAGTCAACTTGGATTTCAAAGCTCAAATTGAATCCGTTTCCTATTCCTACTTCTAAGCTCGGAAGGTTCTGGGCAGGATACTTTTTTGTATGTATGTATTATGTGATATTTGTGTGGCCCAAACCTTGGTACTTGGTGGTTATGTTATCTCCCAAATTGCAATAGTCTTTATTTGGGCCTTCCATTTGTAACACTTTATAACATGCAAAGGGTCTAGGCTGTGCAGTCCTGAAAAAATTTGATCATGTTACAGGACAGCATCCAGCATTTCACTGGTTGCCAGTGTACTGAAGGATTCTATTTAAGATTCTCTCCCTGATGCACAAAATATTCTATTGCTTTGATCACATCTATGCCTACAGAACAACTAGATTTCTGCACTCTGAACCCCTTTTCCTATTACAAATTCAGTGCTACCATCCAAACAGCCATTTCCTAACACCTACATTGTGGAATGCCCGTCGAGGGATGTCCATTCTCTTCATAATCATATACGTTTTAGGATATCATTGAAAATCTTGATTTGCTGATTTTATTTGCTGCTTCTTTTGATCTCTGGGTTTTGGTCGCTGCTTTGTATTTTCACTGTGTCTTGCTAGTCCAGAGAGCCCATTATGGTGAATATGCACCATATAAATACATTAATTCAATTTCATACTCCAAAGAAGTTCAGAAGCTATGTGTTTGAGCTGTATTGACAACTTGAGCTCATGCCAACCAAAAACATTTTAAAGCTCTATTGGAGTAGAATGACATACAGTGCTTCTGAATGGTTACTAGATAGTGGAGAACAGTTTAGAAAGTATTGTATCCATGGACAGTGATATTCAGTCTTGCTGCATAAATGTACCTGTGGTACATTAAAGTGGCCCATTGAAAGCCTCTGCTCATATTTCTCGAAGTCTTCCAAAATTTAGGAAATCTAAAAGAGTGCAAACAGGTATCATGACAGCATATAGTTGTGCGTATTCATTGCTGCTGAAAAGGGGTCCAGGCTGGCCTTCGACACTAACTTAAGCAACTGGTATTCTTCTTCAAGTGCACTTTATCCTAAAACACAAAAACTTAAACATGGCCATTAGTGGAGATGCCTGGCCTAATTTTCTAAGAGTACAACAAATACTGTTTCGTAAATGGGGTTTCTTGTAAATTATTACTGTAGAAATTACCATTATTGCAGTTTTGTTTTACCATTTTTAATTTTGCAACAAACATACGAGGGGGATGTTTCAATACAAGCCAGCAGCCCAAGAGGCGGGATGGATATTTTTTCGTTTGTGCTCATCACTTCAGCTATTCACAGAGTAAGCGTTCAATGAGAGATCACTTTAACCGATCAGCTAATTCTGACAAAGAACATCACAACAATAAATGTCAGAGTGTCCATCAAATGTGCTTCAAACAGTGTTCTATGTGTAGCTGAAACATACAAAATACAACTTATGTGTAATGCGTTTGTTCTTGTGCTACACATATGTGCCCAGGCATCGTCATACTTTGGCACATTTTGCACAGACCATACCTAATTGTCAAGTCGAGCAGATTTCCAAATACTTTTATCTCAGAAATACCACGCAATGAACATTTTTACAGTATATCAAGGCACATTTACACGATGCAGTCACTAATTTTAAGAATTCTAGTGCAAATTCTAGTTGACCTGCTACAAACGGTGTTTACTAAATCTAGTAGCAGCCTTTGTTTGCAAACTCTTCCTAATGCACAGCGTGCTAGTTTCTCGCTTTGAATAAAGCTTTATTCTCTGGACGTCCTAGTAGAAGCATGGTTTCGGTTATCTCATCGTGTTGCTAGGAAAACACTATAAAACCACAATATTTCAGATACTACTATACATGCCCAAATAAAAGGAAATGCCAAATAAATATACCAACTGATACAAAGTTGCAGAATTAGGCCTGAGGAAGCAGTAACAATATACAAATGGAATCAATGGGTAATTTCGCTGTAGTGACTCAGAAGATCTCCAAAAACTCGTATGTCACCAACTAGATCAAGTTCCTAGAGGAAATTGCACTAAAGGGTCAAATCAAATTGATCCACTGTGGGTTTATTCCTGAAAACCGGCCACTTCCGCTGGGGATGAAGAAGCCTGCTAAAATTCCATAAATGACCGGAAATATCCCTGTCAGGTGCCATTACGAGGGCGTCCTGTGTTGATCATGGCTAGGAAATGTTACAGGGTGCAATAGGCTAGGAGCATTGAAGAACACTGAATAACAGGTGTTACGCTATCTGCAACATAGACTCTTTGGAAAGTTTATCCTTGTACATACAAAGAAGTTGCAGACGTGCCTGCTGTTAAAGCAACTGGTTACTTATTCTGACAATGTTTCATTACGAAGAGGCAAAAACGACATTACTTGAAGTTTAGGAAGACGTAATTCACAATACTACCACACATGATTCTATGTCAGGACCGGAGGTGAGGATTATGCTTTACTTTCTTTCCTTTAATGAACAACAGCAGGAGTTAGAAGCAAACCACATTTCCCAGAAAAACCCTGGGATGAACAACAAAATGTCATCAGCCAATCAACAACAAGGCAGTCCATATCCTGGTGCCCCTCCTCAAGCACTCCCTCTTTCTTTCCTGCTAACGATTGAAGATAAGTGCCTTTCATGTTTTCTCCTATGGTTCTGTTCATTTGCTAAGTGTATTGCGCGCGTAGGCTACAGATTTATTGTTAACGTGGCAGCGCGTTTATTTTGTTTATATTTTCTCTTAACAGGGAGACGTGGGGGCGCTCATCGCTTCCCCAATCGCGGCTTGGTAGCCTGTGAGGCACTATGGTGTCCTAGCGCGCCTGAGAAGGGCATAGCAGTGCTTTTTTCCGACGCGCGTCTCACTGGTTCCCGCTGGGACCCGCTCTTAGCGAGCCTGCGGAATCGCATTTTGGAAGCCCCAATGCCCTTGCGGGTCTGTACTTAAAGTGCGCAACGCTGTTTTTCTCTTTTACTTCGGCAGCTTTGACGCTCAGAAGTCGGGATCGGTATCGCCTCTGGTTCTTATCTGAGTAGCGCTTTTAGTCATGCGCTTTCTACTTTCTGCTGCTGTGGGGCCGGGCCCGGATGTTTTTTTCTTGCTCCCATAGATCTAAGGGAGGTTGGCCTCAGGGTATTACCCCGAACAGCCTTTGTCAAGGCCTTTTAAAGTTTTCTGTAAGGGTTTTTGATTGTTTTTCCTTGCGAGCTGCAAGCTGTGCATATTATCTTTGGACTTGGTCCTATTTATATTCTTTGCTGCACGCTGTGCTTGACATTGCTGGGCTCTGTTCCCCGTTGTAATTTCCAGACCCTGTGGTGCCAAGGCCATTCTGGTCAATATGCAAGGAGAGGGTTATGTGGAGGAAGAGGCCTTATCGGTTCTTCCCACTGATGAGTTTGTGACGCAGTGAATGCGTCCATTCAGCAGGCGGTGATTGCCCCCTTTGAGCCGCTGGAGAGGAGGCGATTCCAACTGGCTCATTCTTTTCTGTCCTCGTTTAATATGTCTACTCAGGGTCTGTCAGACTGGGGCCGATCGGCACAACGACCCCATAAGTGCAATATGGACGGCAGCCTGGATATGGCACCCTTTGAAAAGGTGAAACAAGATTTTGCAGTGCCCTCCCCTCAGGATGACGATTCTCTCTCCCTGTTGCCATCGGCAGACCCGGAGGAGGAGGATGATTCGCACGACTCTACTAATGAGGCGGGCCGCTCTAGGCCTTGGCGGCCGGCTCAAACTCCCTCGGAGCTTCAGTTGCCTACGGGGTCGTCGGACATGTTGGACCCTGAAGACTTGGTCCAACCCCGCTCCTCCGAGTGGGTCCCCTCCAAAAAGATCACATCATATGCTGCTGCCAGGTTGCGCAAGCCTTTGGACAAGGAGGTTCAGGTGCGCTTGAGGGCGGAATGTCCTCGCCCTTCCCTTTCGGGTCAGGTTTCTTGCATGCTGGACATAAATCCCAGAATGGCCACCTTTTTGCAGAAATGTATTAAGGATCCCAAGAAAGGGATCAACAGGTCATGGAGGGCCTGTCAGGACAAACTACTTGATACTTCTGGCCCTCTTACAAAAATTTTGAAGTTAGCGGAGCAAGCCAAAGTGTCGGATATTCCTTTGTTCCCTGAGGTAATCTCTGGTTGGGCCCAGAGGGCTATAATATTTCTTGGGAACGCCAATTGTGGCCTCTCCGCGGAAAGGCGTAGGTCACTCCTGATTAAGGTGGATCTGAAGTTGGGGGACCTGGCTTCCGTGGAGACGGGGCCTGTGGCTCAGGGAAATCTCTTCAGAGACCCCTTCATTAAAGAGTTGTCCAAGTTTGTTGCTACATTTATATCGTTTGACAAGGCACAATCATCTGTAAAGAAGATTTTTCAACTGCACCTTTTTCTCTCGGCTGGTCGTGCTAGAGGGCGCTCGGCCGTCCGTTTCTACTTTCAAGGTCCCGCTAGAGGCCAAGCCCCACACAGAGCGGCCGAGCAGCCGATGTATGGTGAGTTCTTCCCCACTATGAGGGGGCAGCACAGCAGAGGAACCAAAGGACCCTTACGGGGGCAGTTGCAACATGCCAAATCCGGTAAGTGTTATGTAGGGGGTATTCCTTCCAAATGGGGGGAGGCTGGCTCTTTTGGCACAAGAATGGAAGTCCCTTACATTGGACCCTTGGGTTTGCCAGACAATCAGAGAGTTTCAACTGGAATTTTTCTGTTATCTGGTTCAGGTCTCCCGCCAGCGGCCCTTAGTGTTCACCCGTCGTCAGCAGCGCTTGGTGGACCGAGAGGTGAGAGTTGCGCCGGAAAACAGCTATAATTGCAACTTCCCTTCATCATCGGGGTTTCCTCAGCAACATCTTTTTGGTGGACAAGCGGGACAGGGGCCAGCGGCCCATAATCAACCTGAGGGAGCTCAACGGTTGGCTTCTGTACCGACACTTCAAGATGGAGGGCATCCATCTGTTGCTTGACCTTTTACGCCCTGACGATTGGATGGTACGCCTGGATCTACAGGACGTGTACCTTGCAGTGCCAATTTTTTCCCCCATCATCGTTTTCTTCAATTTCAATGGCAGGGGCAGATCTACGAGTTCATGACTTTACCGTTCGGTCTATCTTTGGCCCCCTGGTGCTTCACCAAGGTTCTGAGGCCGGTGATGGAACATCTCCGGGTGAGGGGAATGCATCACGATCATTTATTTAGACGATCTTTTGCTGATGAATCAGTGTCCCCGCACGTTGCGGGAGCAACTGCAGTACGCCATCTCTCTCTTCGAAGGTTTAGGTTTCTTGATAAATGCCAAGAAGTCAGCTCTGGTTCCCTCAAGGCAGACCACCTTTCTGGGGTTTGTCATTTACTCAGTGGACAAAAACCCTCAGCCTACCGTCTCGCAAAATCATGATGATCCGTTGGGAGTTAAGGAAGACAATCTTACGGCCCTCAACATCCCTGCGCCAGATTGCACGGATAGTGGGTCTTTTATCATCGTCCATATAAGCGATTTTTCCAGGACCCCTGCATTACATGGCACTGCAATGACTGAAGGCCTCTTACTTGCGGGAGGGCCTCTCTTACTCTGTTAAGGTGACTCGGACGGAAGGGGCAAGGTACGAGATGAGATGGTGGCTTTCAGAGGCCTGGAATAGCCAAGCGTATTTCGGTTTGGTTCCAGACATTGTTATAGAATCCGACGCCAGTGGCTCGGGTTGAGGAGCTCACTGCAGGGATTCTGTCACTGGGGAAGGTGGTCGTCCACCGAGCGAACTCTTCACATCAATTGCCTGGAGCGTCTCGCAGGTTCTTTTGCTATTCAATGCTGGACCAAGGACAAAGCAAACTGTGCAGTCTTGCTCAAAACGGACAGTCGTCCAGCTGTCCGCTATATCTACCACTGAGGTGGCCCCAGATCCAAAACTCTGGCAGACCTGGCCAAGGATCTTTGGGCGTATTGTCTCACATACAATATCTCAGTCACTGCGGAATATCTTCCAGGGTCCTTGAATCAGATAGCAGAGGGTGTTCAAGGGAGTGGCCAGAGGAGTTTGTGGCATTTAGATCCTGGGGTTTTTGCGAGCCTCAGTGCACGGTGGGGTCCATTCTCGATAGACCTCTTTACGTCCCCTGTTTTGTCAGCTGGAAACCGGATCCGTTGGCAGTGGCGAAGGATGCGTTTCTTCATGACTGGTCAAAGGAGAAGGGTTACGCCTTTCCCCCTTTTGCCATGATAACGTGCCTGGCTGCGCACGTACGCCGACAGGAACGCAGGTAGTGGTGATTACTCCGCTTTGGAGATTTTTCTGGTTCTTCTGGAACTTCCTTGGGATTTTACAATCCTTCTCCCCTAGGATCCGGATATTCTGAAGGATCCCCTGGGCCAGAGCCACTTATTGGTTCTCCAAGGCTGTCTTCCTCTCATGGCTTGGAGGATTTCAGGGAAAGATGGAGAGTTCCAGGCCTTTCATCGGAAGCTGAAAAATTGCTGGCCACAGCCTGGGCAGACAGCACTTCTAAGCGATACAAATCTGCATGGACAAAGTGGGTACGTTGGTGTCTTCAACGCGAAGAGGATTCCATGGGGTGCAACATTGTTCCAGTCTTGAATTTCTTGGCTTCCAGGGGCATGGCCTATCGTACTGTTAATGCGTATTGCTCTGCTATTTCGGCTGGTCATCTTCCGGTGCAGAGTTTACCTATAGCGGAACACCCTATGGTGTGTAAGCTGTTACGAGGCATTTGCTTAGCCCTCCCTCCTCAACCTAGATACTCGAGTTTACAGGATGTCAATTTGGTTCTTAATCTTTTCTAATCCTGGCAAGCGAATGAGTACCTTTCCAGGAAAGAAATATCGGCCAAGCTTGCAATGCTTTTGTGCCTCGTTTCCCGCAGAAGGGTCTCAGATGTCAGGACCCTGGATATTTCCAGTAAGGTTTTTACGCCTCAAGGAGTTACCTTTTATGTGTCCAGGAGGACTAAGACAGACACTAGACTGATTTCGTACCCTGCTTTTGATACGTCTCCTAAGTTGTGTGTGGTGCAGTGCCTCAAGGACTAGGAGATCGTGACTGAAGACATTCGTCCCCCAGGGGAAAGACAATTGCTTATTTCCATTCGAAAACCCTTTAAAAACTGTCCCTTCTCCAACCATAGCCAGATGGATAAAGTGGGTTATGCAGGAGGTAGGCATTAATGTGGCGAGTTTTGGGGGTGCATTCTATCAGGGGTGCCATGGCATCCACAGCGTTTTTTCTGGATGCTAGACTGGAGGATATTATCAATGCAGCAGACTGGTCATCTGATTCCATGTTCAAGAGGTTCTACTTCAAGCCGGTTGTTCGCCTCCGGTCCTGACATAGAATGAAAAATGTCCTAGATATCGCAGCGTAAAGTTTCAATTCTTTTAAGGACACGGAGGCGAGGATTATTCCCACCCGGATACGGATAGTCTACCCCCTCTGTGGGATGTGACCTTGTATGGAATACTCTCTTTAGAAGTAAGTTTCTTACGGACTACCTTATATGGTAACAGATGTTAAAGAAATGTAATGATGGGATGTTGTTTGTTTGATTCTCTTGCAGCTGATGTTAGAATAGTTGTACTCTGGTTTCTACTAAGACATGGTGGTTTTGCTTTCTCGTAGGTGGTGAGGCCAACAAAGGAGAGTGATTCTTCCGTCATCATCATCTTCTCGCATCAAAAAAAGAGGAAGTGCTTGACAGGGGCACCAGGATATGGACTGCCTTGTTGTGGATTGGCTGATGAAATTTTGTAGTTCATCCCAGGGTTTTTCCGGGAAGTGTGGTTTGCTTCTAACTTCTGCTGTTTTCATTAAAGGAAAGAAAGTAAAGCATACTCCTTGCCTCTGTGTCCTTAATAGAATTTAAACTTTCCGTTACGATAGCTAGGAAATTTTTCATTCTAATAAAGAAATCAGAGCGACATTTTAAGATATGTCAGTAAACATCTTGCACATTTTATGGCTTATTTAATACAGTATATATGATGGTTCTTTTTAAAAAAGAGTTTCTAATCAAATAGATTGCTAGTCTTAATTCCATCAAATTAAGGATACAAAGCTAGCCTATAAATATATCCTCTCTTGTATTCCAACAAATAAAATTCATTACACCCAGGACATCATTATATACAAGGACGTTATTATAAAATAAAGATCTCTGTTGATAAATAGTTCAAATGGTGAAAGTTGTAAGAATATTCATTAAAAAAATATGAGAATGTTGTTACTTCACAAAACACGCAATACGGGTGCCACTTGGCAGCTGATGGAACTTGATGTAAAGTACCACCCAATTCTGAAAGGGAGAAGCTGAGTGCTAGAAAAAGTTCCTGAGATTAAGTCTGAGTTTTGGATCTACTAAGCTTCAGCATTTATCCAGTTTCATCTTCACTATTCACTCTGATTGCAACTTTATACCTGAACCCTGGAGGTGGTTGCACATATTTCCCAAACTTCTTTCAATATAAACAGTGCTAGCTTCCTGCTGCGGACTGCCTGGTAGAAGCAGTTGCAAAGCTTGGAAAAACAGAGTAAACCATAATATTTCTCAGCTTGTATTCCATTCAACGTATGGTATTTCTGTTTACAGAGTCAATATCCCTATAAACATGATCATTATTGCTGCTTTGGATAAATACGGACCTTGAACACAAAATGTACCATTGTGGCTAGGCTACCAAAGTTGCCTTTAGATTGCAACCCCTTCAAACAAAATTGAACAGGTCTCGATCATACATTACACATTTTAAGATCTTATTAACAATCTGGCAAATTTGTCAAAGCTGCAAAAACAATAATTCCAAAAACATTTGCAAAGTAGTTGGTGTCTTCAAAGAATAATTCAGGATCTGATGAATAGAATTCTCTCATCTGGTCTGCATCCAATAGTGTAATCCTGTGGTATTTTGCCAATGTCATATTTAAGTGACAAATATTCTCAAAAGTGTGCGAATGACACACTTACATTTCTAGTGTTCAATTTTTCAGAGGCGATTTCCTGGTTTCCGCATTCTCAGTCCTTAAAAACTTCCTTAGTTCCTTTAGTTCTTGAGGTTGTAAACTCTGGTCCACTCCAGGGACTAGCTGATAATTTAGCGGAGATACAATGTAGCCATTTTTGTAGAGACAGACACGCTTACAAAATTCAAATGTGCTGAACATTAGAACGAAATAGGGAATAATCTGCAACAGAACAAATTATGAATATATTATATGAGTACACAACACATTGTATAACTATTGCTAATAAACAGCTGAAAGCTACATCGATGCACATATTGCATTCATTATCTAAAAGCGTGATACATTGATCTGGCTGTGTAATTTAGAAATATTACATTTAATTTTGTGAACTGGAAAGTTTGTTCTTTGGCTTCTAGGAGAGGAGTGCATATACTTTTATGAATAGGTACTGGAAATAAGGGTGCAGGGGTGCTGCAGCACCCACAAAATAACCAGACTGGAGTTTAGAAGGTGAATGAGCGATAAAGATGCGTTTGAATTTTGTCACATTTACTGAGAGTTGAAATACAGAGTTCAAATATCAGACTATGGCTCTCATTATGACCCTGGCGGTGGCAGTGGCAGTTAGACCGCCACATTATGACCGCTGCAGTATCGCAGCGGTCAGACCGCTAGCACCGCCACAAGACGGACTGACTGTCCTAATTCGTCAGGATTACGACTCCCCTCTCCACCAGCGGTCTCATGACGGTAGCACTGCCATGAAACGTCTGGCAGAGACGGGATGCAGGGGCCCCCTGCACTGCCCATGCACTTGGCATGGGCAGTATATGGGCCTCCCTGGCAAGCCCAGTCGCAGACAGTGAACTTTGCGACAGGTGCTGGTGCACCCTCCGCACTACAGCATTGCCGCTAGTGACAATGCTGTAGGCCTTTTCCCGCTGGACCAATGGGCGGAAACTCTGCTTCCGCCCACTGACCCTGCGGGAAACTCTGAATGGGTCCGACGGGGAGGCGGCCACACTGATGGCAACCTACCCGTCGGGACTTCGGCCAACTGTCTTTTCCGTCCGCCAAAGTCATAATCAACCCCTATGTCTCATGACAAATTGCTGCTTATTCTTTTAACAAGGAGATTAGTGTTTACTTTTTTAACTCTGACTGCAATGTTAGAGGATTTTGAAAAGTATCCAAAACTCTTGTTGGGGCACAGGCAGTGTGGAAGGAAAGACTGTTGTATGTCATTTTTTCCCCAAACACACAACATTTAAATACCTATAAATAACTTTACAAATATTTCAAAACATTCAGCAGTTGCGAAAGCACAAATGAGGCCAATTTTTTTGTAACTCTGAGGTGTGAGGAAAACTAAGATTTTATCAGGAACAAAGCAAATCAAGGCACTTTAATTGATGTCCAAATGAAAAACAATTCCTGAAAACTGATTTACAAACATCATTTGGGCACTATATAGATTTATCAATAAAAGTGCATGCCAGTACAAATTTTGATGCCATTTCAATGGAAATTGTGCTGTCTGCAAATAACAGTGTACTACCACACTAATGGTTTAGTAATATATTTGCAATAGTGAGCTCCAAGATGCACCACTGGCTACATACCACTCTCATGCTGGACTGGCGTGTCTCATTTGCTATACTTCTTTGCATGCTTGGATTTTTCACAGTTTATATGATTTCATCGACTTAACATCGAAGGCACCGCCACCACTCTGGAAATTGTTCCAGCACCACTGCTTTTATGTGAGAGCGGTAGGTGAAAATTTGGGGATTATGAACTTTAATGCACTCTATGGGGACTCTTTGATGTTAGTAAATGCTGTAACATACTTGTGCGAGAGAAAAAGGATGTGAGGCATAATTATATGTGTGTGTTTTAATGATTTTAGGTTGGGTATTATCATGTATACTGATTTTTTGTAGGCACTGCTCTTGTGTTTATTTGTGTGTGCTCGATGGAAGTACAAATCCAAATAAACACATTTGACTTCTAAAATAAGGAATGCCACTAACTAAATGAGTCTCTGCAGCCAACCAAGTTTTATTATGCGAATTGGCAATACAAGTTTACTCTTTAGACAATGTTGCAAACAGAAGGCATAGTAATATAGCGATTGAATTATCCTGTGCAAATAAACATTTGGGTCTTTAACTACAAATGTGAGATTGGGTCCTGTTAAACAATCTCTTAGATTCTCAGAATTGTCGCTGGATTATTTTGCTCTTTTCTCAGATATTATTGTTCATTTTTCCACACTGCTACCATTTGGATTTTGCTGTCAGCTGATTACAGTCAGGAAAGTAATGATAGTGGGTATACTTTGGGTATACTTTTGCTGAGCAGCAACATAAAGTCTCAACCAGTGGCTTTTGACTCCGAGAACTGCCAGGTGATGCTTGCGATTCCGCACTCAAGACCTCCAGGTACTGTACAAGGAACGCCTTGCCATCAACCATAATGTCAGGTCCAATAATCATGTAACCAAGTGGCCAACTGAAATGCCACCTGTTGTCCACCTTGCAACACAACTAACCCACAGTGTAATACTAAACGAAGCTGAAGGATAATACCAGCTAAAGCTGGTCAGGAGGGTACGCTGACTCCGTATTTTAAGAAAAGGAGTCTGCAAAACTGAAACATCAGCCATATGAAATATGCTTCCTAACAAACCATTCGTGGGCGGGGGTATTAAAAACACCGGTTACAAAGATCAGTGTTCTGCTGCTGAAACGTGAATTTATTATATTACCACAACAACACACCACACAAAAATATACTAAGAAAGCATAATCAGCAAACAGAGAGGGGCTGAGATCAGGACACGTGCTCGGATGTTTTGGGACCAGGGAAGAAAAGGAATGTGCAAGGCCTCTGTAATCTGCATACAAATTCAGAGCTGTTTGCATCTCAGCAGATGCCTCTGCTCCTGCTCTGTGCAGACCCCTCCTGGTTGCAGACCCTCTCTCTCAACCACCTAGAAGCACCTGTTAACTGTTCATAAAGGGCTGAAGGTGTTGCTTATCACAAGAGATGGTTAATACTGCCATGGAGCTAAACAGCAGGACAACAGTCATCCCAGGTACTTCTGTGTTGGGGTGTAGCGGATGCCTCGTATAACAGCAAGGGGAGGGGTCCCCACCCATGGGCCCAATTGCAAGATGCACTTTTCATGCTGTGCGATGGCTGTGTCGCACTGATGTGGGGCCCCCAGTTAGTGGGCTGAATGTGGGGCCCTGGGCAGTTGCTGCCCACATTGCCCATGTCCATAGCGCCGGCCCTGGCTGAGATGTCTGCAGACGAACAATAGAAGACCAAAGACCCAGAATCCTAACATTTAGAAACCAGGTTACTGGAGAAACAAAAACTTGGACAATAGGTATCGTTCCCACAACTCCCAAGGCAACAGCAAGAGAGTCGGGATTAAAAATGTAATGTAATAAGCATTGGAATTTCTTACTGACAACAGTGTCTGTCCCCAGCTTTCCCAGAGTATGTGTAAAACAGCACTCCCTACTGAGCTTCTGAAACAAAAATATAAAGTGTAAACAGTGAAAAACCTCCTTAGCGATGGTGCTATATCCCAAGGTGAAAGGTGTTCTTTTGTGAGTGTGAACTGAGACAACCCTTATCGAAGCTGCGTGTCACTTGGCCTCACCTTTTGGAGGGCAGCTGTAGTGATGACCAAAGGCAGGATAAGTGAGGCAGTGCGGAGAGCACATGTTAGCACCTTAGGCCTCAGGCAACGTGGGTTTGTGAGAAGGAGGCGTGTTGGCCATAGTCGCGGCTCGCAGCCATTACAGAGGGCGGGGCAGTGCTCGGTGGGGGCATGGGAATATTAATAAAATAAATGTTTAATTTTTTTTTTTTTTTTAAACCTGCACGCTTCTCCACCGCTCCTCCGTCTCCTCAGCAGCAGGCAGGCACCAGCTCCCTGCCTGCCCTGCAGCCAATCCAGACGCTGCTCTGAGCAATGTTAGGATTGGCCAGGAGCGCCCAGCCAGTGTGCTCCCAGGCAGACTGGGAGCTTGTGCTTGCCCTCTCCAGCCCGGTAACACAGTGCCAGGCTGGAGAAAGCACAGTGTGTATGTGTGTTTGGCCGGCCCAAGTTGGCCGGGCACACACACATGCGCACTGAGGGGAGTGCACAGTGCACTCCCCTCAATGCCCCACCCCTTTAACAACGAAAGGATAATAAACCTTGTTTATTATCCTTTCGTTGTTAAAGTATTTGTAGCGGTTGCTTCTGGCGGAGGCAACGCTCCTCCGCCATAGTGGAGGAGTCGCCACTGGTTGGCCACCTCTTGAGTACCGAGAACATAATATTTTAGAAGAACCATTAAATAAGTTGAAAATAAAATGAAACAACCATATTGATAAAACAACATCATGTCATGATCTCCTACGAGAGATTCTCAAAAACGTTTCTGAATATTAACTGAAGCAATCCCTTATTAACATATACACCGCCCTCCCTGATTGCACTCCCACCTCCCCATAATTTTCTTCTTAGACTTCACTTAGTATTTTATCAAACGCCACAATCGAGTTATCTATTTGCCTATTTATTATCTGTTAAGCAGGCCACGGGGTATCTGTTTCACCCTTAAGTCTGCAGGGAGTTTCCCTTCTCAGACAACTCTGTCCTCTGGAGCCAATCCAGGTGACTCATTATGGGTGGACGCTCTTCTTCACACAAATCCAAGTAGGGGGCTTGATTCCTTACCTCCCCTGGAGTTCTTCGCCTCTGTCTTCCAGAACAGACAGGTACTGAAATACTTCACATGGAGGCTCTTCTCTCATGATGCTGAGGATCAGTCTCTGTAATTTTGTTGTATATTGGCCTGTATCGAAAGGCTTCAACCAGAGCCTCGGAGAGTAATGTTGATGCCTTGGCCATGCCCCGAACAGCATTGCTTCAAATACCATTTAAATTGTTAACATTCTGCACAATGTTAACGTTTGCAAGGATTCTAGGTCTGGGCTGCCCGGAGGACACATAGTATGTGCAGCCATGTGCTGGCTGGCCTTGGCCTTGGGATCCCATTGTGAATTCCTGAATGAAGGTAGGCAGAGAATAGTGGGTTCAGAAGGCAGCAGGTGGGGTGACAGGAGAAATACTAATCCACCAACAGAAGTGATGACTACGCTGGGGAGTCAAAACGGGTCTGGTAAGTGCTCCACCAACAGACCACCTGGTGTGTGGAAATGCTGACTTTTATGTGGGGTGATTGTGCAACATCACTTGGTGCAAATGGCTCAATTCCATAACCGGTCCACTCAGGTTCATTTGTAAAACCTTAGCTCAGTCCTGGGTAGCTGTGGCTCAGAGCAGTCAGCCTTTGTCCAATGGGCAAGTGCAAAGCATATAATTACCAAAACAGTTGAATAAGAAAGACAAAACAATAAAAATTCAACACCAACTTATAAAAAAAATAGGTTGTATTTTTATTTTTCAAAGGACACCTCCATGACAAAAATCCATCAGAGGGTTTCAGAGATATGAATTTTAAAAGAGATAATAAATCACTGCTTTTCACTTAATGCAATACTTTTTTTAAAACCGCAATGATGGCTTAAATTTAACCAAAACAAGCAAGTTGAAAAACGCCGTATGGGGACTCATGATGGGGTGGCAACTCTGATAGGGAGACAGTCCCAGGGACCAGCGGGTCCGGGGGACTATTACTTTTTGGTCTTAGCAGTCTCCAGTCCAGGTCTGAATCCTATGGGTGAACCACCATTGAAGTCAATGCAGTGGTCAAGATGCCAGGGATACAGGATGCTGAAGATGCTAAAACATAAAAAGCTGAGGATGCAGAGCTGGTGTTGGGGGGTCTTCCTGTGGCCATGCCTTGGTGCTAGAGCTTGTAGGGAAGGGGAGGAAGGGTGCAGGCAACAGTGGCCGTAGGGTCAATCTCACTTGGGGTCTGGTTGAAGTCCAGCTCAAGATCCAGTTGCCACTGGTTTACGGTTACAACAAAACCAGTGTCTTCCTTTAGTTGGAGATGGTTTCTTTGTCGGATGACCAAACATCACTCTGATGTCTATCCCGGGTCTAGCAGACTTTGGGCAATCAGGCCTCTTGGTGCTGGGCAGGCTTCTCAGCTTTTATGGCCATGTGGATGTAACACAGTCGGCCTTCTGATTTTTCAAGACACCTTCTCTGTCTGAGGCTCGTTAGCAACTTTTCCAAAAGTGGGGCATCACAGGTACAGTCCTTTTTTTTTTTGCTAGTTCACAGGTGCAGGAGGTTCAGTCCAGACTTTGGTGCAGCCTCTTTTTGCTGGGTCCAGGGAGCAGCAGGACAGTCCTCCTTCAATTATCTACATATGTGATCTGAGGCCTGGGTGCCAGGGATGCCACTTTAATGCCCATTACAAGCCAAAGGGGATATGGCGACTAGCTAGCCAATGGGCTACCAGGTTCCCTCCCACCAGATGCCGACTTCCTGTGAACTGTGGCATCTAACTGGCCCAGAATGCACTCTTCTGCCTACTCCCAACATAGCAGCACCCTTCTCTCAGTGTGTGGAGCTCCCTTGCCCAACTCAGAGATGTAGCTACCGGGGGGCTACACTCCCCTTGAAAAAGCAGTTTGACAATGGCTTCTCCCTCTTTGCCCGAGATGCCAGCCTATCTGCCTAAACAAAACAGCAGCCCCTTCCTAGTGTGACTATCATTTGCCCTTCATAGATTGCTTCCTATTTGTAGCTCCTCGTTTTGGCCCATACCCACTCTGGCCATCCTGCCAGGAGAAAGGCACACGTTTCTCCTCAGTAGGTCCTTTCTTCTTTTTCCCAAGGGTCATTCTCATCTCTCAGGAGGACAGCAAGCCATCTCAAGGATAGCTGCTGTGTGAAACCGTAAACGGCTTACTGGAAACTTGGGGCAACAACGTGGCAACTTTCTAAAGTTACCATTTGTGAAATAGTTACATTAAATTCGACTTGAGTAACAAGTTGGGTAGGAAATTTCCCATTTCAGGCATGCCACCCCCACTTTTTGTCTGGTAATTGTTGTAGTTTTGACTGAACATGTACTGGGTTCCTGTTAACCAGGTCCCCAGTGCCAGATCTCTTTCCCTAAAACTGTACAATTGTACCCCATTGGCAAAGAGGGTCTCCAAGGACTGCAGCACGTATTGTGCCACCCTCAGGGACCCCTCACCTAGCACATGCAGACTGCCATTGCAGGCTGCATGTCTTGGTGCAGCTAAAAGTGAAAACACGACATAGAACTCCACCTGTGTGCAGTGGCGTAGCGTGGGTTGTCAGCACCCGGGGCAAGGCAAGTAATTTGCGCCCCCTAAGAGCTGCGAGCGCGCCCCCCCACCCCCAGATGTTGCGCCCGGTGCGGCCGCCCCCCCCTGCACCCCCTACGCTACGCCACTGCCTGTGTGCATATCTCCTAACACTGCGTCGAATATATGTAATTCACCCCTACAGTAAGCGTTACAGCCATAAGGCAGGGTGCATAATATTACGTGTGTGGGCATATCTGCATGAGCAGATCTGCCCCTATTATGTCTTTGTCGATTCAGAGATATAGTGAGTGAACAGGGAAGCTATATTAAGTGCATATGCTGGACACTGGTCACTACGAGTTTCCCAGTTACATGATGGCTTGACTGAAAATAGGGTTGTTTATTATCAAATATCTTGTATTAATAAATCCTCACTGATGCACCTTAGAGGTGCCCCCTGAAAACTTACCAACCTACGCGTGTGCCGACTGACCAGTTTAGCCAGCCTGCTGCCACCAGACACAAGTCTGACCTCCTAGGGTGAGAGCCTTTTCTCTTGGGTGATGAATCACAAAGCCTGTTCTGGGAGAGGTGTTGGCACAACCCACCCAACAGACTGACCTATGAATCTGAATTCCAAAGCAGGGGGGGCTTCGAAGAACCTCACCGCTGTTGGTATGCAGATCTGGCTTCACTCAAAGGAGGGAAGCTGACCCCTCGCCCCAGGGCCCATTTATCATCTAGACAGATGGGAAATTTAGCATTCAGGGAGGTGTGTCCACCCCTCAAGTCAGTCCCACCCCTTTAGTGATCTGCCTGATGTGGACACAACCTTTAGAAGTCTGCCATATTGGTGTTGGCAGATTTAGGAACTCTGGGAAAGGATTATGCTCACTTCGCACAGGAAGTAGTCATATAGGGGGTGTAGTGACCCCAGAGGTAAGTAGCCCTTTGGCTACTAACCTATGTTCCCCAAAACACCCCTAAATTCAATATTTAGGGGAGCCCCTGGCACCAGGAAATCAGATTCCTGCTGACCTACAAAGAAGGACATTCAAGAGCAAAGCCAGAAGAAGAAGCAGCACCTGACTTTGCCCTATACCTGCCGGCCTGTCTGCTGTTCCTGCCAATTTGCGCCAAAATTGAATCGTCCTGCAAGGTGGTATCTCTCCAAAAGCCTGGGAGGATTGTCTGCCTTCAACAAAGACCCAGGAACTCCCATGGAACAGCAGAACTGCTTCCCTGAATCTTGCAGGCACCTGAAGAGACCTGAGAGGACTCCAAACCTCAAAAACCTGACACCGAAAAGCCCCACTGCAACTGTGCTGCCTAGCTTGAGCTGAAGTGAGCCAACTGTGCCAACGTGGTTCCCCCAACCTCCAGAGACAGAGCCCACCTTGGACTTGCCCACTGTGGACTCCCCAACACCACTTGCAGCCTCTGCCCACAGGCCCCCTCAACTGCGAGTGCTCCAGTGGAAAAAAAAAAACAATGCCTCATGACACCTCTGCACCAGTCAATCCTACCCCGTGGAGAAGAGGACTGAAGGTGCCCTCACATCTTCAGACATCTCAAGATTGGAAGCCACTTGTTGGTTCCTCTCGACTGGATCCCCGTCCTCACCTGCAGCATCTTTCCCACCGGAATGATCCCCATTGACTAACATTGGGCACCCGATGCCACACACCACCTTGCACCCAGCCGCCCCAGTGCCGCCAGGTGTAACCTGTTGGTGTGGTACTGACCCTTGCCCAATACTTACCTTAAGTCCAAGAGATTGGTCCCGTAAGTTGCTGTACTGTACCTGAATGGAGTACTTGTTGCATAACACTGCAGCTTTTCAGAAATTACACTGTTGACTTTTCAAAACTGTAAAAAAAATTCTTGCACAACGAACTTACTTGATTGTATTGATTCTGATGCCAAAACATATAAAAAATTGTTATTTTTGTAAATTGGTGTGGATCTCCTTCTTGAGTCGTGTGTTTCATTTATTAACTGAGTGTGTATTTCCAGATGTCTAACACTCTTTTCTGATAAGCCTAAGGCTGCTTGATCACACTATCCCTTATAAGAGCACCATGAGACTGCTACAGCAAGCCCCTGCCCACTAGTAAGGAAACCCCTGGACTCTTTGCATGATATACCTCATTTTAATATATCATATAAAGATTCAGCTTCCTACAAGTTGGGTTTAATGCAACAATTGGTTTCATACTGTGAAGTACCATATTTGGTAGTCAAACATTTAAGTTAGCACTGCTGAGTTGTCGCTGTGTAACCCCAAACTCGGTACTGGGGCTACCAGACTTACTACAGTAAAAATGAAAACACGGGGTGACTTATAAACATTAATAAGGAAGGTCTCGCCTTTGCCATTGGTTTAAACGGCAGTCGAGTTAGCAGTTTAAAAACTGCCCTCCAGCCTGCGATGGTGGACTGGGAGTCATGCGTTGCTTTGTCACACTCGTGGTGGCACAGTAAATGCTGCAGTCCACATGGAACACTTAAGGTGCAGGCCGTAGGTATCCCTGGCACCATATGCTAGGGACTTATAAGTAAGTTAGCTTATGCAACCAGTGGATAAACCAATTAGGCATACACATTTTAAGGGTCATAGCACTTGCACTAAGGCCCAACTGGCAGGAATCAGAGCACTTTCAGAGTCGAAAAACCAAAAGCAGCACTCTAAAGGCTTAGGGGCGATGCAACAAGGAGCATTCCCTTACTCCAGATATATTGAAGAAACGCTGGAATGCAGAAGGCCACTATAACGTAGAGGTCGCACAATATAACAGCAGGGGAAATGGGGGCAGCAACTAGGCATTAAACAAAGCTGCAGACATTATCACAGACAGGGTGGGATAATGGGGAAGGTATGAATTTAGCTGTAGACATTAAATTGGATTTTGGGAAGGGGTCCAAACCCTGGAAGTAGATGTTGGTGGAATTACTGTAGCTCATACTGCTGAGACAGAGACCATAAAATGGTATAATCGGTCATTCCAGCCATTATGTGGTGTTTTTTTTATTTTTATTACAGGTGTGGCTTATTTTTGGGCAGAGTAAGCCGGTGAGATGGTGGAGAAGACTGCTGAGTGGGGCTAGAAACTTTCCAGGAGCCCAACACTAAATGGGCAGTGAAGCAGTCAGGCTTACTTGGTGCACAGTATTATGGAGGGAAAAAATATAATTGGTGGTTAAGCTACAGAAGTATTTTAAGGATTGCAGCAAATTGATAGAATAGCAATTTGGTTGAGTGATGGGTGAAGCCTTAATGAAGTGATGTTTGGGAGTCGCAAGCAAAGTAAATCATCTATGAGCTGAGCTACAATACACATGCAGCACTAGAATAGCCCGATGTTCCTTTTGGGAGCAATCCCTTAACAAGAGGGACATACACCGACCAAAAAAACAGGAGCTGCACAGGAGAAAGATCTGTGCTGGCAATTCAATGCATGACATTGTAGAATTGGGACAGACTGCACGTGGTAGCATTTGTGCAGCAGATGTGAAGGGCTGCGCTTGAGTAGTACATGCAAAAAGCATTTGTAGTTTGCAGGGGGATCTTAGTTTTGGGAGGCTGGAGATGAAGCAAAGATTGCCTTCAATATGGAATTGTTAATCCCACAGCCAGCAAAGATGGCTACAATTGAAGGGCAGAAAAGGAACAAAGTAGGAAGACATTTCGAATCCTATCAAGTTTGGGGGGCTAAACAAGCTCTGACTGAATTATAGGAAATGGAGGCGGCAAAGTTCTTGATTGGTGGTTTTGAAGGTTTCCTAGACTAGCATGAGTATTAAGAGCAGCCTATTGTATTGTTGCACAATATTGAGAATGAGAGACATTTGGAAGTAATTGCTGGTGATTCATGAACGTTAGCGTGTCTTCTTGGGTTGGTCTGGTCCCTAAGAAAGTGCAAGGTCAATCTCTCTATACATCATCTTTTGCATCGTCGGTGAAGTCGGCAAACCATCACCTGGAAAGGATGGACTGCTCTCTGGAGAACAAATCTTTCAAGGAAGTAAAAAAGATGATGTAAACAGAAGTGTTGCCAAAGAAGAACATTAATTCGGCCTACTCCAATCCTGCACTTGCAATCTGACAGCTATCATCTGTTTTGTAGATGAGATAAAGTTCTAATGCAATAAATGACTGCACATGGAGTGTACATTATCTTAGTCAATCTTTTCGCACTTCAGTACAGTTAGAAAGAAGGTATAGTACATCAAATGGATAATTCTTTATTTGTGGGAGCACATGGAAAGGAGGGTTGTGTTACAGCAATCATATGGATTAAGGGGGTGGCAGGCAGGGTGGGGCCGCTGTAGCTCCTGAAAAGTGCAAAGACGCCAAAACTTTCTAGGCACCAGAACTGACACAGTGCAGCAGGCATCAACGTATCCAACAGGCAAGATAGTGGCGTCCAGAGCTGCTGCCACTTGTTTGCTGGCCAAGCAGGCGACATTAATGCATCTACACTGCCTTCAGGTCAGCTAAACCTGTCACAAACGTGATATTGCTCACGGTGCCCTACTCTTGTATTTGTATTGAGTATTTATAAAGCGCCTTCCGGCCCAAGGGCATCGAAGCGCTAACTGGGTGAGGCGGGGGAACTAGACCGGAGAACTCCCGAACTTATTGGGGAAACAGCCAGGTCTTGACCAGTTTCCTAAATGTTAAATAATTATGTTCTTGCCTTATGTTCAGTGGCAGGGAGTTCCAGATTTTAGCAGCTGCAATAGTAAATGCTCTGTCTCCCCATTTTACTTTCTTAGTGCGGGCTGTTTGAATTTGGTAGGCACTAGTAGAGCGCAACAGCCGATTAGGTCTATGCCATTGCAACTTGGTGGTAAGTATTGCAGGCCCAATCCCATGGACAGCCTTGTGAGTGATGCAAAGAGCCTTAAACGAGAGCCGATGAATAACCGGAAGCCAGTGTAGGTCTTTAAGGCACCTCTTAATAGAGGCCCCACGAGGCAATTTTAGTAGCAGCCTGGCAGCAGAATTCTGCATCAACTGGAGTCTGCGCAAAGATTCTTTGTCCAAATTGAGTAAGAGCGCATTTCCATAATCCAATCTGGAAATGACTAGAGCCAAGATGACGGTAGCTCTGCAGGACTGTGGAATAAAAGGAAATATTTTTTTAAATTTCTTCATGGTCCACAAACAGGACTTGATTATCAAATTGACCTGAGGTTTGAAGGATAATTGCTCATCAAATACTACTCACAGATTTCTTGAGGTGGACCGTGGAACAGGAAGTGACCTAGTACACTAGTACTCTAGGTATTTAGCCACTGTAACATCACGACTGAAGTCACAAACACTCTCCGGCTACGGTATGAATTCATTAGATACTTCAATTGGATTTTAGTGTGAAGGATTAAAAGGAGGAGTTAACAGTGAGATGGAATTGCACATGGTTGCAAAAAGAAGCACGGGTATTGGAACTTTCTTGCAGAGGAGATGGCACACAATGAGAGTGGGCAGAGGGGTGAGAGGACAGCAAATTGAGCATCTGGTAACATTAACTTTCTAAAACTCTTCCCAATTCTAGCACCTCTGGAAATGTGAGGTTACTTCTTGGCAAATCAAGGCATTGTCTTTGATTGGGCAATTAAGTGCACAATAACTGTTAGCACATTCTGAGATTACAATGACATTACTGGCTAAGTGCCTAAATCTGAGCATAGCATTCAATGCTAAATTTGTGCAAGGCTGTAGAAAGAAACTGACTGATGTATTTTCTTGTGTTTGGTTCACTCTTTCAGAATGATGATACCAGAGGAACACGCAAGGATGTCCCGGTTCCTGCAAGACTTGGAATCTTTGGCTCCCTGATTGAATGAATTGGATATTGAATTCTTTTAACACCCAGTCCCTCAGTAAGTATGAAGTGGGCACAGAAAAGAAAACTGCTTGGTATGCTACGGAGAAGAGGAACAACCATTGGCCATACAAAGAGGCTGAGGAAAATTTCATAACACTGACTTTTCATGCTAACAAATACAGATCTTGCGCTGAAATCAGGCTAACAGCACCAGCTAAAAGCAGAAGAAAGGGTGAGATCATGATGGGCATCTGTTGTCAAGAAAATGTTGTTGAGCTGGGAAAGAGCCAGGGTGGTGTCACCAGACACAAGGGAGGGGATCTTGTTACCCATGCGAGAAAGCAGGAGGAATGCTCGTCTAGCTATGAGCAGAGGCTTTTATTTTGGGCAGCGTCCTTGGGTTTTTATGGAGCCTCAAGGGTGAGAGGGCCTGTAGCATCTAGGATGGGCAGTAACACCAGAAGAGTAATTGCCCAATAAAGGACAAGAGGAGGCAAAAAAAGGAAGCACATAATCCAATGGAGGATGGTGAAAGGAGGCCAAGAAGGGTTGTGGACTAATTGTGCTCATGGCTATGCCAGACACAGTGCTGGGGCTCCTTGAGAGGTGGATGCTTTTGGCACGGAAGGCTGGATGCTTTTTATACATGGATTTTCGAACTTCTGGGGTTTTGCCACATTTTTCTGAGCGCCTACTGTGGGCACACATCTATGGGATGTCAGAAGTTGGCACACATGGGGGTCCGACCGGAGTAGGAACACATGGAACAAAATGTTAGGACTTATATGGGCCTGTCATGGACGAATCATAAAAGGGTCGCCAACCTGGTAGGGCCAGTCACTGTTATTGGGTGCCAAGGAAATGTTACCCTTGTCTTTTTTCAAAGGCTTTCTTCGGGAAGGAAGAAGTACTGGCACGTTTGTTGGTATCAAAAGCTAGTTGTTACTGGTCTTTAGAAAACACGTTCCATATGGTTTTAAATTCTTGGGATTAAATCAATATGATAATTCTGTTCACGGTCGGGTGCCAATAAGTGAGCTTTATTGGAATCAAATATAGCAGTTCATTTAAAGTAAACGCAGGTAAACCTGAAACTGTGGAGTTATTTTTGTTGGAGTCCTCACAGACTGTTGGACGACACTGTAGGTTTGGAAAAGTAGCTATGGTAGTGAAATTAAATGACATGCTGTGCATCATTCGGCATGGAATGTTAGCATTGCACTTTATCAACTGACCAAGGAGGTGTGTTCACAAGGCCACGGCAGCATTGCATGAACTGATAGAGCATCTAGGACATCAAAGCCAACATACTCATGACAGCGATCTTCCAAGGATAGTCAGAGTCCTTGGGTATAGTGACACATGGGACTCAAAGTCAATTCTGAACCATACAGAGAATAGTTCTGTTCTGGGCTCTGTTGCTTAATTAGGTGACTACAACGCTGTTGGTTTCAACAGGTATCCACAAAATGTCCTGTTGTCCCACAGCTGAACAATGACTTGGCTTTTACAGGCTGTACTTAGGAATCAGTGGTATACGAAGTGACATCTGGGGTTCTTCCCTGAGAGGCAACGGAAAGTACCCACTTACCTGGTTCATTTATCCATATTTTTTAAACAAGGGGAAACAGTCTGATCTTTATTAATAATGCTGTCTTATGCACAGTTCGTGTTCCAGTTACAAAAATTTTTTATAAGGTATGTAATGTTTTCAGTGGATATTACCTAATTATTGATATGTTATTGATATAAACTAGATGTTTAAATGAATGAAAGTACACATCCATCATAAATTAATTCCATGTTGTTGGACTTGGCCCTTTCTGCAGGGAAGTTCTGAAACTTTTTGCCTCCTCTCCTCCTATTCTGGCTGAAAATGTTGCAGACTTCACAACTTCTATCCATTGCTAAAGTGCTTGTGCTCTCTCCTTAAAACATGACAGACTTGACTTATGTCCAATTGCAATATCCTAGTAAAGTGCCACTACCTGTGGCCAGGGTCTGTAAATTAAATGATACTAGTAGGCCTGCAGCACTAATTGTGCCACCCACGTAAGTAGTACTTTAAACTGCCATTGCAGTCTGTGTGTTTAGTTTTAAACTGCCATTTCGCTCTGGCACAATAAACCTTTTGCTAGGCCCAAACCTTCCTCTTTAATACATATAAATCATCCCTTGGCTAGGCCCCAGACAATCCAGAGGGCAAGGTGTAATGTATTGAAAAAGTTGGGCACAGATCTTTCAGGTTACATGACCTTGTAGTGAAAAACTCTTAAATTCGTTTTTTTCCCTACTTCAAGGCCTACCTCTCCCATAGGACAACACTGGAGTTACCTTATTACAAATAATAAGCCATAATTTCTAAATGGGCACAGGTACTCAGTTCCTGGTAGTGTCTTTAGAATTGTAATGAAAAATCCTAACCTATGGTAAAGTCAGATTTTAAATTACAATTTTGAAAATGCCACTTTTAGAAAGTTGACATTTTCCTGCATTAGCCCTTTGGTGCCTGCAGCCTGTCTCTGGATCACACGACTTGGTGTAATTGACAGTTGGGCTTTGTTTATTCCTCCTAGACAGCCACACATGATATGGAGCTTAGGTGTGCCAGGATGGGCCATCACTGGCAGGATGGGAGGGATGATCTGGACCTAGCCCAACACTTGAATAGATTGTGTCCTGCTTCCACGCAAATGGCTTCATACCCCCTGCGGTTTGGCTGGAGCCAGGAAGGCAGGGTGCCTGTGCACCTCAAATGTATGTCTATAGAAGCTTCTCCCCACTTCAAAGGCACAACTGGGTATAAGTGCATAAATATTGGACGTGAGATATCAGCTTTTCTGGACCTGTGGATACTCTGTCAAGGAGGATTCCTGTGGAGTTCAAAGACTGCCACTCTGCTGGTCTGCTGCTCTGAAGGACTGCTGACCTTGTGCCTGGGGAAGAAGGACTGAACCTGCATCTCTTCAACCCAGACAACCACCCAGAGTGACTCCAAGGACTAGCTGGTTGGTCTCCAGATCTGAAGCCTCGGAAAATTACTTCAGAAAATCTTCAAATGGCTCCCCATCAACACCTGTTGCACTGTCACTGAGGCCCTGGTCACCAGCTGTCTGGACTCCGGCAACGCACTCTACGCAGGAATCACATCTCACCTCCTGAAGAGATTCCAAACCATACAGGACTCTGTAGCCAGACTCATTGTTGACCTCCCCAAATGGACACACATCTCCCGTCATCTTAGTAAACTTCACTGATTCCCCCACACAAAAGGTACGTCAATTAAAGTAGCTGATCTACACCTAAAAGGCCGTGCACAACCAAGGACAAGCGTACATCTACCACCGCCTGAACTTCCACCAGCCCTCCAGACACCTGTGCTCTGCTTCCCTCTCCCTTGTTTACACCCCCCACATATGCTGAAGCAACAGTGGAGGACGTTCCTTCTCCTACCTCACAGCTAAATCCTGGAAGGAACTCCAGCTGCACCTCCCCCTCTCTTCTAAAGTTCCGGAAGGCACTCAAGACCTGGCTGTTCAACTGAACTCTCCTGAAGCTGCAAGACCATTAGTGCCTGGATAACCTCACGTGTAATTAGCCATGCTTTATAAATCCCGATTGGACTGGATATGAAGCCTCAGGGACAGCACAGGCTTCCAAGAACCCTGCACCTGGGCTGTGCCATCTTTGAGTAAACCCTGTAAAGTGGTGCCACCCCAGTCCTGGACCCTTGGCAGAGGGCCTAAGGTGCTTGCTAGCCTCTGGGGATCCAGCTGAACCAATGCAGCTCCTCAGCTGCGCAGCACAACCCTGAGTAGAACTGATGCATCGCAGATGCTGTGTGGATTGGACTCATTGCAAAGACCCACTGGCACTGCGCAATGCATCCTCAGCGCAGGGCCCTGCATCCTTCAGTGACAGCAACTTAGATGATGAGAACCGACTCTGCACCACAACTCCTTGGAAGCGATGCATAGCCTGACTGCACAATGAATCTTCAATGCCAGACTTCACATACCAAGCCCTTATCAATGGGCTCCTCAATGATGACGCAGGACCTCACACTGCAGCCTCCCCATCTCGGAATCGATGCATTGGTTTGGCTGTGTGATGCATCTTCCATGAGCATCCTCACAACACTCCGCAAACCAGGATTTAAGGTACTCTGTTCAGCAGGCCTAACTGGGTCTTGGTAGCCAGCCAGTGTGACCAGATATCCACAATTGGTGCTTTGTACCTTTTGCCACTATTTTCGCTGAAACTTTTAAAATTAAAAATCTCTGGTTCTACTGACTGGATTTTTGTAGTTTTGGTCTTGTTTTATTTATTAAAGAAACCTCTATTTTCCTAACCTGGTTGGCGAACCTTTTTGTAATGGTGTTTTTACTTGATTACTGTTCAAAGTGTTGCACAAATACTTTACACATTGCCTCTAAGTTAAGTCTGACTGCTCTGTGCCAAGCTACCAGAGAGTTGAGCACAGGTTAATTTAGGTTTGGCTGTGCCTCACCCCGACAAGGATTGTGGTTGCTGCTCAACCAGTGCTGATGTTACCATTTGTTACTGATGGCTACAAGTAACAAGGGCTGACCACTGATTTAAATTTAGTCATAAATGTATCATACTAACCCAGTAAGCTTGCCTTGTCTCAATCGATGGAGCTTGCCAGGTAAGGAGTTTGTCCACAAATTAATTACAAGTAAAGAAAACGTAGCTTATTTAAAAGGTAAAATGGATCGGAAGACCTGGGGACACTTCATAAAATGTATTACTAAATGGGTAAATTCATTAGGACGTTCCAGATATTTTGTAGGGAAGGGAGCAGAAGGTACTTGCATGCCTCCACTGGGACAAGAAGGTTTGGTTTATTAACACTCTGCCTTCGTGAGCTGCGGTTCTATATATCCTTTTCTTTTAAAAGAAATACCTTTCAATTCAAAAGGGTGTTTTCTAGACGAGATGCTGCCAAATCCACTTCTATGGCTTGGATTACTCTGGAGTCATTCCTTCTATGGCAGTGTGCATGCTTGCTCCAAAAGAAGGTGAGGTCTTAGCAAACTGTTGAACTGGGAGGCTGCTGAAACAGGTACTCTCAGGAACTGATAAACAGAATGAGCTCTATACCTCCCTGGGGGGCACTTTAGGTGCTCTCGCATGTACACTAAGGTCAAGCAGCCCTGGGCACACATAGTGCAGATCTCCTACAGGGGTAAGGTACCAGTGTAGTGTTGCCTTAATATCTTCTGCAAAAAGATTTTGTCCTATACATAATTTAAGAAATATCGCGCCACTGGCGCTCATAATAAAAAAATGCACTCTTAGTGGAGGGATAGTATTGTAAATGATGGTAAACAGTATTTATGCCATACAATGCTTTTGTTAAAGATATTTGACATACAGCACCTGTATGGGCAGATAAACAAAGACCACAGCAGGACAGGGAGCTAAAGCCAGATCAATGAACCGCCTATTTTGGAATTAAAAACGTGATACATGACAAAAAGGGAGTGATGTACACAGTGCAACAACAGTGGTGCCGGAACCCCTAATGGAAGCCATGAGTGTTGGCCCCTCTTCCCTCTGTGGGTGAAAAAAATACTTCACTGATGTGCAAGGGCCCCTATTACTCCGCTCGGCTATAGGGGAGAAATGGCTGATTTCTGTAACCCGAAAAGACTTAGATTCTCACATTCAGGGAAACTACTTGTGGTTGGGGAATGGCAGCTTGGAGGTCAACCTCTCACAAATTTGTAAACACAGCAGCTTGCAGCCTTAATATCTAATTGTAGCTTCTTTGGGCTCAGATTATATTTTATATACAAGCTTCTGCGTTTGCCGGACTGTGACACCTGTGTATTTCATGCCAAGCGGAACAATGCCGATAAATGACATGCTTCACCTCGGCCTCAACCCCCATCCACCCTTTAGGGAGGCCATGATAGACGCTGGTTACTGTTTTAAGGTGAAAGTTGGAAAACACTATGTTTAAACCAAAACTGAGAAAGCAACCTTGAGTAGTATGATAACGTTAATTTTCACAGGCCGTCTTAAAGCACCAGTGCAGTGGGTGTGTAAGCAAGCACACAGAAGATACAATACAGTCAACACAGCAAGCCACAGCAGACATCTCTGCGTACACGGAATACTTGAGGTGGGCACAAAGAAAGGAGAAGACAGAGAAAGACAGAGACAGGTCTGCATTGTCTTCAGTAATCACCTTGAGTAGGTTGGCTGTTAATCCACTCCACAGTCCTTGTACCCCTTGTGTCTTCACAATTTGCTTGAAGCAGTCAATCACCCCGGTGAAGTGGACATCTACCCCTCCACAATGGGGCAGGATGGGGCTCTGGGCCTGGGAAGAGATCACACAAGTTAGTACAGCCTGGCACCATAGGGGGCTTGGGAGAGACTGCAAACTGCACAGTGGGTATGTTTTTTTCTTTCTTATTCAATGCAAGGTGCTGGCATAGACATATCAATAACAGAGCAGACTGCAAAGGGTGGTGGAACCTACAGGTGCTGTCACCTGTAATGCCCGTGAGACAGACTTATGTACTCCACCTTGAACCTGTTCTTCTTGTTTGAAGGTAGCCTGGAGGATTAAAGCAAGCTTGGGTACAGACACATATTAATCAGCTTTCATCTTACATTAAAGACATACTAACAAGCAGTCAACGCAAGGTCTACATTGTGCGATATCAAAGGACGTTCAACTTTCCAACAATTACAAGAATCTGATCACTTTGCCCTGACTCGCTTTGTTGCACTTGCTGCTGGTTTGTGACATCTCAGGGTTGGGCTAACCAACCGAGCAACAGACTGCTGTGTGCAGGCACCTGACACCCTAATATCTGACGCTCCTTGTAAACCAGCACGCCTAGTTTGTAAACAAATCAAACTAGATGACACGAACATCGGACATTTTCGCATCTGAAGGGTGATTTATTTCAGCAAATCGGACTCAGTCGACGTGTTTACATTATCTATAGACTTAGTGTGATTTAAATCAAATCAATTATATTAGGGTCTGAAGGGCCACTTGTATTTTTTGAGAGAAAAGATAATAGTTTCAGTGTTTTCGTGAAAAACAGGCAAAAAGAAACAATATTCCTGGGTTCTGCAACGGGGGCTTATTTTCGGAAAGTTAATGTATCGCATAGTTTGGAATACGCTTTATTCCAGATGACTTATTCCACCCCACCCACAAGACAGAAAGCTAACAATCCTGTCCCCCTCCACGTTTGAGGGCTCAGTGCACCAAAAATTGCCATTTGGAGTTGGTGGTAGTGGAATAAAACCCGGTGCATCTGTTTTAGCACTGGCTCTTGTTTTTCAGCGAGCACTAGGTGTTCTCACCCGTGCTCCGTGATCACACTTACCAGCAACTTTCAGCTAGTGGTAGGTCGAAGCCCACATGGATGAAAATGAAGAAATAAAACATACAAATAGTACCTGGACCTGGTGTAGATGGAAAAACTCAACTGAACTTCACATACTTAATTTGGGCTGCTGGACTGTTGCACCTGACTTTGCGTACAAAATATAAGTGACCCCCACGCCCTACAAACGCCTGCGGTAGCGCACACCGTGCCAACTGTACGTCCTATGTGGCAACAGACCCACAGTCACGTGATTTTATAGCACTGGAAGCTTGAGTGGCACCCTTATTAATGCCCACTGGCTGGCGGTGTAAGTGCATTAAAAAACAAGCATTTGCAATGCAACGGGTCTCGCGTTTGCTCATGTTAGAGCTGATCGCGTTGTAAACTCCTAACCCCACTTTTCACCTATCGGCAAAAGTGCATTTATGTACGTAACCGAAAAAGTGCAATTAACTGTGTAAAGCGCTCGACTTCTGCCAAGCGAATTCGCGCTAGGAAAATAGAGAAAAAAAGTAGTCCACGAGCCGGACAGAAAACAGCGAGCCTCGCATGTTTTCTGTACTTGGTCGATGCCCTCGAGGAGGGCTAGCCACCGGAAAAGGCATGACGTATGCATGCCTTCGACTAATGAAAGCAAGCAGATTTTAATAGGCAAGCCCACGAACCAATGAAAAACACTGACGTGACACCGACAGGGCTCTGAGCCCTTTTCCAATACCTAAAGCGTCTCGCTGCGATATGCATGCACTAGCGCATGCAATGCAGGCTCAACCCTAAAAAGTATGGGACCGTGATGTTGCGCGCAATGGGACGGGTTAAGTGAGTGTGGGGGCGGGGCAGAGGCATGGCTACAAAAAAAAAAACTAAAATATTCTGTAACTTCTTAGGTCTTTTAACTTCAGGTAACTACAGATTAAATAATATGCAGCTTAAATTAAAAAAAAAATGAATGCAAGTTAAGTTAATCGGTGGGAAAAGAATCCTGTTTGGTGCAGGTTAGAACAGTGACTTGTGTATGTTTAGTGCTACGAGGTCACAGTCTGTGACAGAAAGCAATGAATATGTAAGTCATTATTTTAGGGTGACCAGATTTTCAGAATGAGAAAACTGAAACAGCCATAGAAAAAGACATAGGTCTATGTTTCAGTCAGTGCTGGATCACCATGGTCAAAATAATATGTATAGTATGTATGTGTGTATATATATATTATATAAACGTATATATATATATATATATATATATATATATATATATATATATATACACTGAAAAAAACAAAGGTTAAAGGGACGTTATAGTTAGGTTCTGAATTTACTCACACAAAACCACAGCAATTCAGCAGTTATAGTTATTTCAAGTAACTGTAACTCGTGCCCTTAGGTAATTAGAATTCGCGCCCCTGCCATGCACAGTTTTTTCTTCAATAATTTGACGGCTAATTTTTCATTTATATTTTTAATGATGCTATAGTGCTGTAATATCTGTGGTAATTAGCAGAGCATGGCGAAGGCGCGTGTTATAGTTACTTGAAATGTCTCTAAGTAGAATGCAGAATTTCTATGGCTTGGTACGAGTAAATTCAGAACCTGCCCACAACAACCCTGTAACTTTTGTTTTTTTCTAGTGAATTTCTATGTTTTTTTTAAACGTAAAGTAATTTTAATTACTGTATGTTAATACAACCTCTGTTATGCACAGCCTTTGGCCGTACACGATGGGGGTTGGCCACCCCCCATAACCACCTAACTGCGCACCATGCACAGCTGAATGATCTGTCTCCCTTAGTGTGAGAATAGGTGGGAGATAGTGTCTCTGGGTGTGAAAGTGTCGGTCTGGGTGTGAGAGTGGGTGTGTGAAGGTCTTAGTGGTTCTGTGAGTGGATGTGCGATGTTCTAAGTGGGTCTGTGAGTGGGTGTGTCAGTGTCTCAGTGGGTCTGTGAGTGGATGCATGACTGATTGGGTCTTTGAGTGGGTGTGTGAGTGTCCGACTAGGTTGGTGAATGAGTGCATGAGTGTGTGGGTGAGTCTCTGAGTGGGTGCATGAGTGTCTGAGTGGGTCTGTGAGTGGGCTTGTGACTGACTGATTGGGTCTGTTAGTGACTGCATGAGTGGGTCTTTGAGTAGGTGTACCCGTGTCTGTGTGGGTTTGTGAGTGGGTATGTGACTGAGTGGGGTATGTGAGTGGGTGCATGAGTGTGTCAGTGTGTGTGTGAAAGCATATATTATTTTATTTCTTTATCAGCAGGTTTCGCAACTCTGTTGCAATGTGACACAGGGGGCTTGGTGCGCTGAGCACCGCGATGGAGTCATAACTCCATGTCTGTGGCCAGAAAAAAGCATTTTTATCTTTTTTTAAGTAATAAGGGATCCCTCGGGCACCCATTAATAATGTCCATTGGGGTCAGAGTACCTCTACCCTGACCCTTTTTATTGTTTTCAGCCCCTATATTCATCCCCTGGGACTGTGCACCAGTTCATAAAATGGCAGCCGCAACATTCTGCACAGGTTGGGGCCAGCCAATCACAGTACTGCTTCTGTAGCATGAAGCCGCAGCAATCTGCTCAGGAGTCGCAACTGAACAGCGTCTCTACATATACAAATTTGTTTTCCACTTAATTGTAAGAAAACCACTGATTGGATTTACACCATGTTGGAACTGGCCCTTTTTGCAGGGTTATCACAAATGTTTTGCCTTCTTCCTCCTATTTTTTCTGACATGTTTTTGTTGGCTTTAGGACTCTGGGCATTTTACCACTGTAAAACAGTGCTAAAGTGTATGTGCTCTCTGTCTAAATTGTAATGGTGACTGGTTTATCCATGACTGGCATATTTGATTTACTGGTAAGACCCTAGTACAGTGCACAGGGTGTGTCCAGGGCCTGTGAATTAAATGCTACAAGTAGGCCTGTGGCACTGACTATGCCACCCACATGAGTGGTCTTATAAACATGTCTCAGACCTGTCATTGCAGTGTATGTGTGGGCAGTTTTAACTGCCAGTTCAACCTGGCAAGTGCCCCACTTGCCAGGACCAAACCACCCCTTTTACTACATGTAAGTCACTTCTAAGGTAGGCCCAATGCAGCCCCTGGGCAGGGTGCAGTGTATTTAGAAGGTAGGACATATACTGGTGTTTTACATGTTCTGATAGTGAAATACTGTTACATCTGGTTTTCACTATTGCAAGGCCTATCTCTCCCATAGGTTAACATGGGGATTGCCTGGAAATATCTTTTAAGTGAAATTTCCCATTGGGAGCAGATTGAGATTTGTAGTTTGGGGTCTCTGATCTCACAATTTAAAAATATATCTTTTGGTGAAGTTGTTTTTTAGATTGTAAGTTTTAAAATGCTACTTTCAGAAAGTGGGCGTTTTCTTGCTTAGCCATTCTGTGCCTCTGCCTGCCTGTAGAATACATGTCTGGGTCGGGATGATAGTTGGGCTGTTTGTGAAATAATTCTAGACAGTCACACAAAGGAAGCGGATGTGTGCCCTGCATATCCTGATGGGGCTTCCTGGGCTAGAGTTGTGGGAGGAGCTGACACCTGAATAGGGCTATGCCTATCCTCACACAAAGCGGTCTCCAACGCCCTGGAGGTGCAGTGGCACTTTACTAACTTCACATTTCTGTACTCTATGACAATACCATATTAAGTAAGGTACAAATTGTGAGTTTGGAACTCTGGGATATTAATTCAACATACATCACAACATAAACAACTATTGACGTTTACCAAATTTAAAACAAACATTATTATAACTTTTTTCTAATATTTATAATCCAGTTAGTAAGATAGAATGCAAAAGAAAAAAAAGGTGAAACCTATTGGCTTTGCCAATGCTTGTTATTGTTCATTTCCCTGATATTAAAACCAACATTGCCAGGAGCAACCTCAAACCCCTGCAGTCTTACATAAGTTACAAGTTCAAGGCTGGCCCAGTTTGTGAGCAAGTGCCATTTTATGAGCTTTCCGCATTTGGGGACCCCTCTATTTATGGATCACCCTGAAACTTTCCATACAGCAGCTGACATGAGCGTCATATTTTTGGGGGAAAATTTTGTGAAGATAAATCAAATGGCGCCAAAGTCATCAGCAAAACTAAAAATGCTTTTTCTATAGAAACTAGGTCCTAATTATAACTACCTAATGGCGACCGCTAATATATATATATATATATATATATATATATATATATATATATATATATATATATATATATATTCATTTATTTATTTTCTTTCACTGAAAAACCCAACGGTTACATGGACGTTATAGTTAAGGTCATGTTTTACCCATACAAAACCATAGAAATTCAGCAGTTATAGTTATGATATAAAACTATAACTCGTGGCCTAAAGTTACTTAACGGCACAAGTTATAGTTTCTTGAGATAGGTATAACTATAAGTATATCTATAACTGCTGAATTTCTATGTTTTTGTGTAGGTAAAAAGTGAACCTAACTATAAAGTCCCTGTAATATTAGTTTTTTGTGTGAATTTCTATGATTTTTTTTAATAACAAAGTCATTTATAGTTATTGTATATTAATACAACCATGGGCACGCATGGCCTTAGGCCGGGAGCGGTGGGGTTGGGTGTGTGAGTGCTTGTTTATTTTGTTTTCATTGTGCTCAGATCTGCAGATCCATCGCGAAATTATATTGGGGGCTGCACTGAGCCATGCGGTGGTTCCGCGGATGGACCCCTCAAAAAAATATATGGACAATTTCTGCCAATGTGAGGTCCCTTAGATACCCTTCCATATGGCCTATGGGATCAGGATACTTCTATCCTGACCCCTTATGTCATTTTTCATTTTAGTCCCCACACCCCCGCTCCCTAATATATATATTTATATATCCTTTCCTCCCCATGTGTGATGAGACCCAGGAGAAGGCTGCTAATGATCCTGGCTTGGGGTGTTCGGACACAGATTCTCTTCTCATTAAATTCTGCTGTATCAATCAGGACTGTCCCAAATTTAGGAAAGAGTTGAAGATGCACCTCTTGAAAGAGCACAGCATCACAATCCATAAAAGGGCCGTAGACCAGCTACCTCTGCTGTCACTCGTTGACTGCATGCTTGTCTTTGACCCTGTACAGCGCTTTAATGCCTGTTGGTTAGGTCTGCACTACAGAAACACCAATACACACTACGTACATACATTCAATGGACTCTGTGTTCAGTTTCCAGCATTGCCCACAGCGATATTGCATCACCATGCTGCATAGTCACAGTTCTACATAATGCAGCACAACAGCATGCAAATAGGTAGTATAACCATAAAATTACTGAAACAAACTCTCAGCCCTACAAATAATACCACTGTATAGTGCGTCATGGAAATTTACACTATTAACATGTGACGGACACCCATGGTGTTAGGCCTAAATCATAGCAATCCTGCACTATTATGTGCTAAAACTGGCCATATCACAACCATATCTACTGGGTGCCAGAATACCAATTAATTATCTTAGGGCTACTGTAATATACCGAGACAAACGCCGAGCATCAACAAATGGAAAATGCATTATTGTGTCCAAGCCACAGCTTACCACAACAGTGATGCACCACTACGTGCAAAATCCCAGTACTATTCTGGGCGTACCGCTTTCTTCTGCACCCAACCTAGACATGCAAATATTTTCCGGCATCGCCTGACTCCAACCTGGTCTAGATAATACATTCCATTCAGACAGAAGACAATAGCCACAAATTGTTTCCCCGAGTGGTCAGCTAACCCATAATATAATCAACGTCCTGATCATACTGGATAAACATCACGTTTGCAATGAGGGCCTCGGGCATGCCCAGCCTAAAGCACCGAGCGATCTGGTAAAACTAAAATAAAATTAAAAATTGAGAGATAAATATCACACAATGTTTGGCTACCTCTAAATGTTAAAAGTCAATGGCAAGCACAGACTCACAAATCAAACCTGTAAGTACTATTTGTTTCACCCTCGCGGCCCCAATCAGGCAAACACAATATAACCCCTAGTTTGTATCGGACAAGCCCTCCCTGATACTGCACTACGAAAATACTAACGTTTGACGCGCTACTGTTGCACATTCCGAAATGGACCCTATTAGAGGGGAAGATGCACCCAGAAAATGACCAGCCTGGCCTTTAGCTCAAAATGGCAGGAAAACTGTCGAGGGATGGGGCAAGAAGGGAATAATGAATATTCACCTCGAGTGATAATGATGCAGCAAAAACAACACGATGCTTGTAAATCAGGAATTGGATTAAAGAAAATGAGGACATCGCCTGCAAGCTTTAAAACCCATGAACTGTGATAACAGTTTCTGGAGTTCAAAACATTTATATTACCTGCCCGAGGCCATCTCCTTTAAGGGAGCCTTATAGGATAAAATTCGATTTTCAAGGCATGCAACATGTTGACAGTAACTAATGTATTTCCCCATAATATTATTTTCACTGGACAATGTATTATTGCAACTCCTGTCCTGAAATATTTGAGTATAAATGCTTGTTGTGACTTTTACGCAAGATAAGTGGGCATTCTTTGCGCATGCTCACAGCGGAAGCCAAAAGTGACTTAAACTGGTGACACACTGGTGTTTAAAGCCACTGTCAACCCAGACGAAGCAGAGGGCCGACGCAGCACCGGAAGTGCTCTAGTGTGAGCGTTACTTCTGCGTGGCAGTCGCCCACCGTGCCTGGGTTCAACATGCTGCTCTCAGGACAGATGTGTGCCTACAATTCCTTCAAAGCTCCTCTTCAACAACCAGAGAAGACAGCCCTACAAATGAGGCTTACTAGGACCTTCACTGCTAAACAGTTATCATTCCAAGTACTTTTGAAAACAACAGGCCGAGTATTTATTTATTCACAGTTCAACGCGCTGTAACTATTTGTTCCCTTCTTCAATGCTGTTTTTTTTAAGTATTATTTTTTTATTTACAAATTACTATTTTGGACTCGTTTGTTTTTACTCCATTTATTTATCTACTGATACTTGACTGTCTAAAGAGATACCGTATCGCTGAGCCCTGCACGTCTGACCCTAATCTTTGCATAGGTTCGTGGCTTGTTGAACTGTCATTAAGGGCCACTCACTTCTAAGCCCAATGTCTGTGGACAAGTAGAAAGCTCCACATCCCCGTTCCTCACAGCAAAGCGCTTCCTCCTGAAGTGGCACAGGATGGCCGATTGCACTGTGGTGTATGAGTTTTGTTACCGTGTGTGGGTGCTCACAGAGTAGATGATACAGGGTTTACGATGTGGATGCAAGGCATGTACTGGTGTGAGTAGCAAGGGGAATACATATGTATATTTTTAGCTTGGAGCTTTTGCTACAAGACAGATTTAGTTGCTCTGCAGTAAAGTGCCTGCGAGTCACTTTAGTTGGCTAGGAGAAAGGGACAGAGATTCACTTCTTAAAGGCTCTTTAAAGAGTCATTTAAGGACGAGCAAAGTTCCTTAGTCATGTCAATAATGAGAAAAAAAGTTTATCTTGTCATCCCTATCTTATAAATTAATGAACATACCCTTAAAACTGCCACGGTTTACAGAAATATATCAAACCACACTTCCTATGGGATGAAAAACCTGACAGAATACGAGAAAGGAGGAATGTGGAGATTTAAAACAACATTTTATGTTGGTACAGATACACCAATGTTTTCCACTTAAACTGAAATATAAAATGAGTAATGCTGGATATCCTTGGATGGTGGCAATATAACAAAATAATATGAGAAATGCTCAACTTGCTCCTGGTTCTAGACACCTTAACATACCTTCTCCTGTCATGGACTTTCCTTTTACAAGTGGTCGTATTTCTGTGACTGTCCTATGCTTTGAACTATAGTAAAACAGAACTACATAACCCAGAATGCACGGATGTGCAAAACATAACATGCTGGGCCTAAGTCCACTTACAATCTTGCTCTGATTCCCGTACAACATACCTCTTAATATGATTTATTGCTCAAATTAAACAAATATTCAATCCTGACGGGTTCCTCAGGCCCTTGTCTGATGTGCTGGTCCAGTCCAAGGTTTTTCTTTGAATATTGGGACTCACATCATAAACCAGTACTACAGGTCACAGAATTCAAAGAAAACAAGCATTTGCAATGCAGTAGCTCTTGCATTTGCTTGAGTTACAGCTGTTGGCACTGTAAATTCATAACTGGACTTTTCTTGCCACATAAATTGGTCAACCCGCCTCATAATTTTTTTTTCCTGCCATATAATTCCAGTACCCCTGCATCCAACTAAAGCACTTCCATTTACCTACTTCTTCTATCTGCAGCAAAAAAAATAAAATGTTGCCATTTAGCATCCTAATTGAAATCTGCCATGCTAATTTGATTAGAATACCACTTTCACCACTCCACCATCATAGTTGCTGGCTGGCTAAAACAATTCCCCCCACAAAGACAAAAGACAGTCACAGAGGAGAAATAAACTAGAAGGGCACCCAAACAGATCAGGTGTTCAAAAAGTCATTGTGTAATAAGGATGTTAAGTTGGCCTGAATCATGGCTATAATTGTAATAAGGCAAGATTATTAAAACATATAGAATCATCATATAAACCTTTATCAGAAATAAAGTTTTGGCATTAAACTGTAATGCTAAAAACAGCCCCCAGAGGGCACCATATCAAAAATATCATTTGTAAAAAACACATGTTCATATAACTGTATTGTTTGCTCTCCCTAGAGGGCATAACCCCATGAAAAAACAGGAGAAAGTAATGCAGTGTAACCACATACTTAGCTCCTAGATGGCACTTTTAGGGCTAGCAGGCCTACTGCAATTATATTACTAACAAGGCCTTTAAACAAAACTTCTCCCATCGGTAAAACAAAAGTTCTAGCCATGAGAATGCTTAAAAGACACTAAATGGTGGGAGAGGTTATTAATCTGGGGTCCCCACTAACCTAGTGTGAGGACCAAGAGATGATGTAGACAGAAAGAGCGTTTTGAAGGTGGTCTCAATGGTACTAGGACCACCACAGGCTGAGTTGTGAAAAAAAATGTTTTGTAAAAGTAAAGCCCTGCAAAGCATTATGTGGTGAAATTTTGTGCTGTGAATACTATAGTATGCTGACTGCAAAGCTCAGAACACCCCAGAGAGGACACCACAATAAAAATAGCATTTGGAAGAAACATGGTCATGTAACCATACAGTCAGCCCATAGAGAGCATAACCACATAAAAAAAAGAATGGGAGAAAGTAACGCAGTGTAACCATATATTTAGCCCCTAGAGGATGTAGTGCATGACACATTTTCAAGGGTAGCAGGCCCACTGTAATGATATGACAAACAGGGCCCACAAAACATAATTTCTCCCAATTGTAAAACAAAAGTTCCAGCCATGTGAGAGCTTAAAAAGCTAATGAATGGTGGTAGAGGTTATTATTTTGGAGTCCCTGCTGACATTATGTGGGGACCTAGATATGATGTAGACAAGAAGAGCACATTGTGGTCAAAGTTCTGAAGGTGGTCACATTGACATAGGATGACCAGAGGCTGAGTTATGAGCAAAAATGCTTTGTAAAAGTAATGCCCTGGAAAGCATTATGGGACAAGTTTCCATGCCACAAACATTGTAGTATGTTGATATGACTGTAATGCTTAGAACAGCCCTAAGAGGACACCACAATGAAAACAGCATTTGTAAGAAACATGGTCATGTAACTATATAGTTAGCCCGTAGAGGGCATAACCGAACAAACTGCATTAAATAATGCAATGTAACCATATATTTAACCCATAAAGGACATATTGCATTACAAATTTTCAGGGGTAGCAGGTCTATATCAAAGATATTACAAACAAGGCCTTTAAAATATAAGCTATTCCCAGCTGTAAAACAAAAGTTCTAACCGTGAAAGTGCTTTAAGAGACACTGACTGGTGGGAGGGGTTATTATTTTGGAGTCCCCAATAACCTAGTGTGGGTACCCAGAGATGATCAAGACAGAAATGGCGCATCGTGCTGAATGTTTTGGTGGTGGTCCCATTGACACAGGATCACCACAGCATCAGTTATGAGCAAAAATGTTTTGTGAAAGTAATGCCCTGCAAAGCATTATGGGGCAAGTTTCCAGAATGCAATGAATATTGTAGTATCGGCTCACCCGCTGTGCCGGGAGTGCCCCTTTCGCTTTAGAGGATTTCTGTTTTACTTAAAGCATTTACCGATTGTAAGTGTTTAAGGGGAGAGCCACAAGAAATGCCTCAGATTAGGTAACTAGGAACAATGTGACCAGCGCTCCAATACTGCTGATCGAGTTCATGCAGTTGTGCCTGTTCGCGTTATGGCCGCCATGCAGCATGCAGGGGAGAGACAAAAGAAAAAATAAATAGTTCCCCATGCTGAAGTATATCGGCAATTGTGAAATAATCCATGTAACAGGGACAGTCTGCAAAAACAGCCTTAAGGCGGGACAAACGTAAAGCATTTACCAATGACATCAAGTGATTTTTAAAAGGCAAGCCCAGCAATGAATGAAAGTGATGGGCATGAGATGTAGGTGTTTGAAAGCAATGGGTGTGGGCGCTGGACCTAAAAAACTGGATTGGAGCAGCACATCATCCATGGACCTGGGAAACATGGCAACTATTCGTATTCTGTCCGTACCAACTACACCCATTGAATATAAAACATACAGGACTTGCTTCCAACCAAAACGACCGCCATTTTGGCCTGTCGCACTCATGGACATTGTTTAGGGGTTGCAGCTGCGACCCCCTGGATTGCCCTCTGCTACACCTGGCACTGCCTTTGCGACCCCTGGCCTTAGAGGTGGCAAACTCAATGCCAGGAACACACTGGCAGCTCATCCTTATGGACATCAATCAGGGCTCCACTCTCTTGGTTTTCTATTTTTTGGCACACTAGTAGTGAATAATCGTTTATTATTCATTATTAGTGTAATAAAAATGAAGTACAGTTAGCTGGAATATGCCCTTCCACTGAAGCGGAGATAAGTAAACATGCTTTTAAATGTATGTTGTTTGCATGCTTGTGGGAGAGAGTGTGTTTCTTGGGTGTATGCTTAAGTATGTGTGTATGAGTTAAAGTGGAGGTCAACGGGTGTGATGTCACTTCCGCTACTCCTGGCATTTTGGTGACTACCTCTATAACATGACAGATTTTGTTGCTCTCTTCTCAGAGAGTATATTCAGACACTCAAACAATCGTTGTCCCGTCGGTCAAAAATATTTGTACACCCACCAGATTTTTTTTTCTTCACTCTGTAAAGGCTGACTCCTCAGTTTCAAGACGGGCGGGACGCCAAACGCCCTTTAGGAATGCTGCTGCTCAGGGCAAAAACTACATTCGTGCCAGACATCAACCGATGTGAGAAATCCGACCAAGTCCCGTGTATGTGATATGCGATACTACTTTTCAGCACACTATGTCAAAGCGTGGACTCGGGGGTGGCTACGCACAGCCATGAACAGGTAGCTCTTGATTTCCGCCATAGCAAATCTCTGCAGCCCACTGCAGCAAAGAATAACTGTGGCGTGAAAAATGTGTTTTTATGAAGCACTTTCGACCAGTCTTGCAGTTCAATCGATTTATTTATCCGACTATCTATATGGTTATTTTTTTAAAACAACGTATCTTCCACCGCACCCCCTCCCACCCCCCCCGAAAACATCTCCTGCCGCAGAAGAGAAACGACACTCAAAAGCAAGAACATTATTTTAAAATTAGGCAAGTCTTCACATTTCTTCTGTAGTGGATGAGTTTGAGGTATCTAACAGAAATGAGTTACAAAAACTGGCCCCTTAATAGTTTAGTGCACATCACTTTGGAAACTTTCAAAAGAAGATTAGCGTTAGCACAGAGAGCGAGGAGGAAGATATCAAACTTTGATTCAAGAAGTTTCTTGAATGGTAACACATGTAACTGTTTGATTAAACATGGTTAACTTTACTTAGACTAAAGATGATTTTGTTGTAATAGTGTGACTATATTGCACTTTGCACGCTTGTAGAGACAATGCACATCCAGAGGAAATGCAACAATAAAGAGCAGAAGACATTTGTTGGGGAGCAGGAGAGATTTGGAGTCACGGAGCTCATTTCCAGGGTTCAGTTGCATGATCCCCTCGTCTAAATCAGGCCCTTTTAAAGAGTAGGCGAGCTGGCTGAAGAGTTTATCAAGTCTGATTACTTTATCAAATTCCAACCCTTTGCCACCTCCTGGGAGAAGCTTTGAGTGATCGATTTATAACGGACTAACTCGAAAGACAAGTTTACAAAATGAATAGCTGTCATGAAAATGGAATAAGAGTCTTAAGAACTGGACGGCAATGGTGAACTAGAGTATCCACAGGGGTTACTCTCGGGTGCCACCTACTGCCTGACGACTTCATGGCCAGGTCTCAGTGTGTACTTCTGCCTTTTTCCCACCATATGTAAATATTGGTGGAAGAAGGCTTAGAAATGGGCACAAAACAAAAGCAAATGCTTTAGAAACTCCTTGGCAGGACCCCTACAACATGGGTGTTTCATTGGGGTCGGCAGACACAACCAGCAGACTTTATATCTAATCCTGGCTTTACCATTTTACCTAAATATGCTGGAAATAACAAATGAATTATAAACCTAGACAGGGCTAACAATACAGAGACATTTCCCTAAGAAAGTACCAGTCATTTCCACCAGACTCCTGGTCAGCTCAGTTGTAGTCTAGTTAGAAAATGTGGAACCAGGAGACAAGTTTTTTTATTCTGCTTCATCATTTAGGTAAATTGTGTGCTGTTGTGCAATCATCTTTTGAACTTATTCCCCTGTTCACATTTTCTGTCCAAGAATTATAGTATTTTGAATAAACCTAAGAGTTGTTAATTTTGTGGTTCACAAAACTGGACTGGATATTACATTGAGAGAGGGTGGCTAGAGAGTGTCCATATAGAGTGCCCATAGACAGTCCTTGCTCCCAATGTCTATTCACCAAAATGTAATGTGGTGATCAAGTAGCTGACTTTGGAACAAACAGTACTGCATTGCAATCTCGGGTTTCCAACTTTACTAAAGTGTTTGATATTAGGCACATCATACTCTTACTTTGCCTCTGTCCCCTGATCTGACAATGTGTGTGTGTACCTTGACTGAGGTTCAATAGAAGCAAAGAGCAAAGGCAGGTTCCCAGCATAGGCCCTCAGCACGGTTTTCATTCACACATTTCAAGGTTGTTGAAATCCAGATCTCCACATTCTTAGCTGGACTTTCTAATGGTAACAATATCCCTGAAGCTGCCATGTATGGGTCCCCTCCTGTGCTGCGGCTCCTCTATCCCAGCCACAGGCAGTGGCCTAACGAAACCCGAGGGGGCCCGCCTCTGGACTCACTCAGGTGCTCTCAAGCCAGGGTGCTTTGTTCAGGGGGGGCCCTGGAGCTCGGGGGCCTTTGTTACACCACTGGCATCTCTTTCTCAGCTCGTGTAGGGCTGAAATAGTGAGATGTGGATACTCTTCAGGCTGGTGGAAGAATCCTACCAGGTAGCTATGTGTAAGTAGCAAAAAGCGGGACACTTGGTGTCACACCAGCTGAGTGCGGGCAATGAGGCAGACAACCAAAACACAGGACATACCTGCAAAAAAGCAGGAAGGTTAGCCACTTTAAGAGGCACAAAAAAATCAACTGAGGATGAATAAAAGGATTAATGAACAGCAAAAAGACACTGAATTCAGACATGATAAAAACAAAGTCGGGTGACAATTACAATATAGGATATCAAAAGTAATTCAGAGTTGACATAAACTCCTACATGCCTAACCGTGTTGGCCAGTGTAGTTCAACAGCCTTTTTAGGAAGGCCAAAGGCTCGGATCACAAGAAATAGCGGTTTGGCTTCTTACCTGGACGGGTTACTTTCAGACAGTTGGCATTCATCCCCTAATGCACCATGTTGAGAGCCTCAGAGACTGAACAGGGTCCAGTTGGCCTCTTGTCTTTGATGTTGAAAAACCCCGAGTATCATCTCATACATGTTAAAGGCAAAGCCAAGTTCATGCAGCAGATGAGCCAGAGGAAGTACAGAGATATTAAACAACTAATGGGAAATTTAAGAACCTGGTGGAGCACCAAATGGCTTGGGCATTGCTGCGGATGAGTGAGAACACAACTGAACAGTCTGAACACTGATAGGCAAAAGGGAAGAGGTCCAATTTGAATCAGATTCTTGTATACGGAGAATCCCACAGTCTCTGTGCAGAAGGATTAACAATCATGGCACCAACGTCATCAACAATCCCACACAAATCATTCACTATGGAGACAGCAACAAGTTCTGTGCCCCAGCCCCACTGGGAGCCTGCTAGCTAGGAATGGATCAAAGAATGACTTTCCACAAAGTCTTGGCGATTAGAGTAATTTGGCTGCAGAAAAGAACCTCATAAGGGCTGAAAACCGACTGGTTCTTTCAGGCCCAAAGTTGCTTTCCTCAGTTATGGATGAACTGGGGCGGATTTCAGTTGCGAAGCTGCAAACCCACAACTAAAGGATGAATCAACCACAGAACACAGTAAAAGGGTTCCAATCACACTTTTCACAGAGCAAGATTTTGGCTGACCAAGGTTTTTGTAGGGGATCCTCAGGCCTTACCTTGAGTTAGGCAAGTTATTAGTCTTTAGAGCAAGAGGTAAAAATGAAGTAAGGATTGGAAGAGAAAATGGCACAGGCTAACAAAAGGAGCTTTAACTATTGAGGGCAAAGTAACAGATTTAGCAGCAAATACCTCGTGAAAAGCTCGCATTTTATCATGAAAGACAAGTGCAACAGCCAGCTACTGTGACGGCTCCGCCTGGGCTGCAGTGGCCAAAGGACTGGCTAAGTGACTCGAACAATTCTTTAGGTACACTTGGAGCAAAAGACACTTTTAGTGAAAAGGGATGCTTTTCTTTTAATATTGCTGATAATATCAGGTGTTATTTCAGGTTAAGCAGCTTTTTGGAGCAGGTGCATTAGCATTAAACCAAAATCTTACAACCTGGATTTGCATATTTTCCGAAATACGAACATTACACACCACAACTGGGCTTTCTGGTCATTTTATGGCTCTCCATTGGGTACACACAGATAGAAGTTAGGGTGAGCAGTTTTTTCACTTTTTAGAGCCATCTTTCACCATGTGCAGAAAGTATAAGCTTGCTGATGCCACCAGAATGGAAATGTGCAATGAAAGGGGGGCAAAGAGGCACCTAAAACTCTTTTCAAGAAGCAGGTTGCCGATGACCAGCTCCACAGTTTGCCCGCTACTTTTTCAGTAGTTGTGCCATACTCAGTGACATCAGTAACAATGTAGGCTCTCACACAGTACCCAGTACTATCTTTCACGTGTAGGTACTTCAAGAAGATTTTAACACAAATATTGCCATCTAGCAGGCGAGGCAGACATTCAGCCCACCTCACCTGAACACAAAGTATAGAGGCTCTCATCTGAAGTGCATCTTGTGGCACGTAGGGTATCCCCAGACCTCAGAGATTACAGGCACAATAACCCATTTACCAATCTAACCACTTTTTAACACCGCATGTGCAATACTTCCTGTTGGTTACTCCACAGTACTCTCCTTCGACTCCGCCACCTTCCCAGACAGCTGGAAACACGCAGAAATCCAACCCCTCCTCAAGAAACCCAAGGCTGACCCCAACGACCTCAACGACCTCAAAAACTTCCGACCGATCTCTCTCCTCCCTTTTCCAGCAAAAGTCATCGAGAAGATCGTCAACACACAGCTCGCCCACTTCCTCGAAGACAACTCCATCCTAGACCCCTCTCAATCCGGTTTCAGACGAAACCACAGCACCGAGACTGCTCTCCTCGCCGCCACAGATGACATCAGAACCCAAATGGACAACGGCGAAACCTCGGCCCTCATCCTCCTCGACCTATCAGCCGCTTTTGACACAGTCTGCCACCGCACCCTACTGACCCGCCTCCATGGAGCCGGCATCCAGGATAAAGCCCTCAACTGGATCTCATCCTTCCTCACCGACAGAACCCAGAGAGTCCGACTCTCCTCTTTCCGCTCCAAAGCCACCAACCTCATCTGCGGCGTCCCCCAAGGATCCTCCCTCAGCCCTACGTTGTTCAACGTCTACATGACCCCCCTCGCCAAACTGGCCCACCAACATCACCTCAGCATCATCTCCTACGCCGACGACACCCAGCTCGTCCTCTCCCTGACCAAAGACCCACTCACCGCCAAAACCAACCTCCACGAGGGACTAAAAGCCATTGCTGAGTGGATGAACGACAGCCGCCTGAAGCTCAACTCCGACAAGACGGAAGTCCTCATCCTCGGGCGCACCCCTTCGGCCTGGAACGACTCCTGGTGGCCCACCGGTTTCGGACCCCCACCCACCCCAGCCAGCCACGCAAGAAACCTCGGCTTCATCCTGGACTCAGCCCTCACCATGTCCAAACAGGTCAGCGCCGTCTCCTCTTCCTGCTTTAACACCCTTCGAATGCTCCGCAGAATTTTCAAGTGGATCCCAACAGGAACCAGAAAGACGGTGACCCAAGCCCTCGTCAGTAGCAGACTTGACTACGGCAACGCACTCTACACAAGCATCCCAACAAAAGACATCAAACGACTCCAGCGTATCCAAAATGCATCTGCCCGCCTGATCCTTGACATACCCCGCCGATGCCACATCTCCCCTCACCTGAAGGACCTCCACTGGCTCCCCGTGGACAAGAGGATCACCTTTAAACTCCTCACACACGCTCACAAGGCTCTACACAACACCGGACCTACCTACCTCAACTCCAGACTCAACTTTTACACCCCCACTTGTCAACTCCGCTCTGCCAATCTCGCCCTCGCCATCGTCCCCAGGATCCAGCGCAAGACCGCCGGCGGCAGATCCTTCTCCTTCCTCGCCGCCAAGACCTGGAACTCTCTCCCCACCTCACTGCGCCAGACCCAGGACCTCCTCGCCTTCAGGAGACTCCTCAAGACCTGGCTCTTCGACCGCTAACAGCTCACCCTCCCTCCCCCCACCAGCGCCTCGAAACCCTGACGGGTACATAGTGCGCTTTACAAATGTTATGATTGATTGAGTACTTCGTGATAAACAGCGGGGTGCCACATGTTGTGTCGATTATTTTTTCGTTTAACAACATTTTCCAAAAGAGCAGTCACGGTATAGATCTTAATATGTGGGATTGGATTAATATTTCTTTAAGAGTTCCCGCCTTTTTTCTAGATAGAAAGGGAACAGAGGCACAGAACTATAAACTGATTTTCACAGGCTTACACAATGAGGCGAAGTGGGGGAAAGTCTAGATTGGAAGTTATTTACTAGAAGTCACTTTGCCTGACGCAGAGACAGACACACACACACACACAGTCTCTCTCTTATAATTCTACATAAATACTTTACCAGAGCAAAGCATATTATCAGTGCTGTCATTAGGAATACAATCCCATCATTTTATACAAGGCCAGCACGAGACCTTGGGACACGACAAGGAGTTAGAGAAGCAGCACAGAACGAGAGCAAAGGTAGGTACAGTCCATCCGAGGCCAAGGCGGGATGCCCCATATAGTATTCCACTATTGCATAGGTGGTCGGGTTCTACTCTGCTCTTAGAACGCAGGTCGAGGAGTTCCATGGGCCTGGGGACCTGCACTTGTCATGTACAGCTACGTTGGTTGACAAGGATGCATGTTCGCTGAACGAAGGCGCCTTAGTGGCGAGCCAGGTTTTGTATATGTCCTGGCCAAAGTTCCACCCCGCCGGGCATGCTGAGCAAGGGACTTTGACTCTTGGCTCTACCAGGTGCCGAGGCCAGTTTGGCATGGCTGTGTTTCGAGGAATGAAGCAGAGACCAGATGCCGGCTTTTGTAGTCTACGGAGCTGATAAATAGTCGGACTGTATGATTATATTCAGTGTGAATTAGGACGATTCCAAAATACAGTTTCTTTCCCTAAGGAGGAACATTCTCCTCTGTCATCATCCGTGGCCACTCCCCTCTGGCCCTCCTTTCTTTTTCCGTCTTTGGTCATAGTTTTGCTCAAATACTGCACCCCAATATTGACTTACACATGAACATTCAACTAACTATACACAGTGCTTTAAATGGGCAGGTACGTTTTTTTTTATCTTGAGAAGGAGAAAACCAACACGTCTCAAGACAAACATAATACTTTTATTTGGGGAGTACCTGCACTTCTCAGATCCAAGCAGGTACCTGCAGTTTTGTTTTTCCATTCAAGCACTGACTGTACATATGTGTAGGTCCAACATATGTACTACAGACCAATGTTACATGGATACTCTGTCATACACGGGAACCCCGAGGATGCGGCCCTGATCTCAGGATGTCAGGGCAAAGTGCCATTTTCTCCGGACAGTATCCTCTATATTTCTTCACGCTGAATGGCAAAGTACTGCATATCAGTCTTAGATTCACCTTTGCTAATCTGTAAGTATTTACGTGTTCACTACCTAAGTGTTTTACAAGAAGCTGCGCGTTTTGTCTGGTCTAGATTGACATTTTTGTATAACCTAGTGAGCCACAACCACCGAGTATTATTGTATTATTTCCACCATTAGCAAACCCCCTGGGTGGTTCAAATTCAGACCACTGCAGGTAAAACGCTGAAGACGCACTAATGCACCGTGCACACGCTGGCCAGACTCGCCTCGCTGGCAGCCCCCTTTCATGTCCTTCCTTTCAGCAGGAGTCCGCCGCCGGTCACGCGCTACGGCCACGCACGCAAGGCACGCAGAGCACGAGGCAACCAGAACTTGATGCCAATACTGGAGGAGGGGCTGAGAGGAGAGGACGAGGGGCTATTTGCGGAAGGACACTTGTTTTATTTCTTATTTTGAAGTTAAATTTAGTAGTCAGGGTGAGACTGGGGCACAAAATAGGCCCAGGCATCAAAATAAAAGAGGTCCCCTTTAATGAAGAAGAAAGCTAATAAAATGGCACCTGCTCACAAACTGGGGCAGCCTTGAACTTGTAACTTATGGAAGACTGCAGGAATTTGAGGTTGCTGCTGGCAATGTAGGTTTTAATATCAGGGAAATGAACAATAGTGAGCATTGGCAAAGCCAATAGGTTTCACCTTTGTTTTTTTCTTTTGCATTCTATCTTACTAACTAGATTATAAATATAAGAAAAAAGTTATAATAATGTTTCTTTTAAATAAATTTGGTAAACGTCAATAGTTGTTTATGTTGTGATGTATGTTGAATTAATATCCCAGAGTTCCAAACTCGCAACTTGTACCTTACTTAATATGGTATTGTAATAGAGTACAGAAATGTGTAGTTAGTAAAGTGCCACTGCACCTTCTGAACCATTCAAATCATTCCATTTTTAACTGCAAGCAACTACAATTGTGACTGCGTGTTTAGTAGTAAAACATAGCAATATTTGGTGTATAGAGGAGCTAGGACAACTTATGGCCCTGGTGCCACTGCACCTGCTGCACCATTCAAATCATGATCTCAAACGCCTGCTTGATAACTGTGCTTGTGACTGCCTGTTTAGTAGTAAAATACAGCAATATGTGGTGTTTAGAGGGGTTCCTAGAGCTTTTGGCCCCAGTGTCACTGTCATGCAGGGCCTGCTTTAGGGCGTGAGAGCGGTACAGCCGCACCGGGTGCTGACCTGGCTTGGGGAGCGCTGACCTCAGGGGGGCGCTGTGTTTAGCAATGACTTATGAAACTTGCAATTTAAAAGCACCTACTAAAAAGTTCCTTGTGCGTCCCAGCCTTCAGGATCAATTAAAATGTCAAGATACCTCTTGTGATTAATGTTCCTGCTAGGGGGAGGGATGGGAGTTTTGTCTAGTGGCAGCTTTGTCTCGCCATAAAGTAGCGCAGATAGTTAATGTACCTGCTTCAAAGAACAGAAATACATTTTTATGTAGATAGCTTAGTGATTTAGTAAAGCCAGCCTTTATAAGCGCTTTAAAACAATTCAATATATGTGAAAGGGGGGCTATGGAGAGATGAAGGGCACATTTGCCGGGTGGTAATGAGTGAATCCCAGAAGGTGGTTTTATGGTGCGGGGGTGCCAAAAAAGACTGCTACAAAGGGCTCCACAGGTGCTAAAGCTGGGCCTGCTGTCATGTCAGTGTCAGCTTTATTGTTCAGTTAGTTAAAAACATTACAATAATAAGAAAACTAAAAACAAACAAAAAAAATATAATTTTTTTTTTTTAATTATCTTAAGTTAAAAAAGTGTAGACACATAAATTACCATTGAGTATATTTTGCTGATCTTACCACTTGTGCAGTTGCCTACAATATACAACTTAGTGAATTATATTACTCCACCAGTTGAGTTATCTACTGTCAATCCTTTATACATTACGGGCTAAAAAAGCTTGTGCAAGTGACCTTCGGCTATGAGAGTGTCTGTGACCCAGGTTTCTCAGAGAGTTCTTATTCTTCTCTCAAGCCTCCCTGCTCCATGCTAGCCACCCCCACTGACTGGGAGGACAGCCAGTTTAATACTGCAACATTATTTTCACATCTGGCCCAGGCCCAGACCACTCGGTGTGAGGGGCAGATACTAAATGGCTCCATACAAGTGCACACCCCCAAGGTCAAAGCTACTGGTTTGATTAACTGCCTCCTCTAGGAGGTTAGAGTGAGGCAGCAGCGTAAAAAATGTATGCAGAGGGGGCGCAAGTGCATGTGCAAGTGACATTCAGCTACGAGACTATCTGTGACCCAGGATTCTCAGAGATTCTTGTCCTACTCTTAACCTATCGTGCTCCATGCAAGCCACCCCCTCTGACTGGGTGAACTGCCGCCTTAATGCTGTAGCGTATTTTGCAACATCTGGACAAGGCCCAGACCGCTGAGAGTGAGAAGCAGATGTTAGATGCCTCCAAACAAGCGCATGCCCCCAAGGCCAGAGCTAATGGTTTAAATAACTGTCACCTCTGAGAGGCTAAGGAGGGGGCAGCAGCATAAAAGATGTAACCGTCTTTCACACTGATAGGAGCAAAGTCTGCAGACTTTTTCGTCCTTATGTGCGGGCCAAGAGGGGTTAAAGTCCTTGATTGGTAAGGCTAGTGTTCGCATTCCGTCTGGTTTCCACTTTTTTGACTTTAAAAGATATGGATGAGGGGCCCCAATCAAGTAGGAATCATTTAGGTCTGGCACCACTGAAGGGGAGTGGATGGTCAATAAGTCTTGCCCTCTTGAGATTTCCCTTGATCTTCTGTTAATTGTTGTTTTCCATGTTGTAAAGGAAAAGGTTTCTGCCATCTGAATGGCGTCTCCCATTTCGAAAGTTCTAAATGCATCATTTACATGCGAACACCAGGGATTTCCAGGAGTTTTAAAAATAAGTCTCAAGTAGCTTTTTAAAGACTGCTGGTTTGCCTTCCTGAGCCTGATGTAATACTTCAAGATGGAGGCTTGGCAGTCTACCTTCTACGACACGACTACCAGCTCTAATCTTTGCTGGGAGTGCTGAACATATTTATGTTTTTGTAGGATTTTTTGCACGCTCTGCAGTGTGCTTGTTCGATGGTAGCTTCTATGGATACAGGAGATGCCAGATTTCCATACTGCAGAGTCAGCAGTAGAGTTGCCTTTGTTACCCTCAGTATTGGGGCTGCTGAAGCTCTTCTTAATTAGTTATTCAGTTAGGCTATCCCTTATGTGATTACGGCCAATTTGTTTCTAATAGCGCTTTTCTGTTTCCCTGGCAGGTTATTTTCGGTAAACCACAAGCCAATGTAGTTGTACTTCCTGGCTGTGCCGATGATTTAACTTCCGAGTTGTCAGGAACTTCAGAAAATGAGGACCTTTGTTTTTTCCTGATTTACTTGTAATTGATTGGCTATGTTAAATGTGTTCACAGCATTTAGTGCTTGTGGTAAGCTGATTTTTGCACAGTCTATTATCACAATGTCGTCTGCATATTCAATGATTTGAAGCTTTGTGGGACCAGTCTTCAGTGGGACCAAACGGCTAGCCTCCAAGTGTTTCTCTAGATCTGCTGTATACACATTAAACAGCGGCGGGGCCAGGAAGCAGCCTGCTTCAGGCCTCTATTTGTTTCTGTTTTCCAAGTCATTGTGTCAGGACCAGTCGTTACTCGAACACGTGTGTGTGTTCAGTGAGATGACAGCACTTAGGAGCTGTGTGGGAATGCCCCATGCTGTCAACTTCTTCCATAGGGTGTCACTATCAACCCTAGCGAAAGCCGCGCTGTAATCTACAAAGCAGCAGACTAACAGAAGATGGTTGTTTTTAACCGCTTGTTGCTGCAGGTATGAGAGAGCCACAACGTTATCCACTATTAAGGCCCCGGGTCTGAAGTCAGACTGAAAAAACAGCAGAATTTGACACTCCTGGACCCAAGCCTCCAGGTGGTCCAGCAATATGCGGGCACAGATTTTCGCTTCCACATCCAAGAGAGATATTAACCAATAGTTTGAAGCGACTGTGCGATCTCCCTTTTTGTGAATTGGACAGAGTACGGACCCTCTCTAGGAGACTGGGACTGCAGCCGACTGATATGCTATATCAAAGAGCAGAAACAACCCCTTTGCACAGTCCGTTGGGGAGCATTTGAACATGGAAGCTGGCTGACTATTGGGACCTGCTGCACCGTCCTTCCTTATATTCTATGACATTTTCTATCTCTCTGGCAGAGATGTGATCTAATTCTGCCCTTTTATCTTCATCAGTTGCAACTGCCTGCTCTGCCCCGGGGTCCTCTCTGGAACTTCCTCTGCCTCCAAAGAGGGTGCTTCATGGTGGGGGAAAATGTGTACTGGGGTGGCTCAGACCTGTTGCCAGTCATGCCAAAATCTGACTGGGTGGCCGTGTACAGGTTTGTGACATGAATGACCCATGCAGCCTCCGAGCCACCATTCTCCCTTGAAACATTGCTGCTCTTTAACTTGTTTACGTGCTCCCAGAATTGGGCGTGGTTTGAGTCCTTTAATAGATGAAATAAGGTTTTTCATTCCTTTCGATCTTTTGACACCTTGCTTTCTCCCTCATTTTTTTCATAAGAGATCTTCTATTGCTTACTATCTGTGCCGCTGTGTTACTTGTGGGCTTTTGATTGTCCACATGCTGAGCTCTACAGAGCACCCGTCTTGCCCTAAGGATGGCTTTGTCTTGTTTTCATGCAGCGCTTCTCAATGAGTCGGGTCGGGTTAGGTGAGCACTGGGAGGTTTCCCTTGGAGCAAAGATTTAAGATCAACCACTAACTTCTCCCACCATGCGAAATCCGAGTGAGGTTTCAGGGGCTGGGCTTTTAGCCAGGAGTTAATGCGAGTTGAGTATTCTGGTCTCCATTTAATTGTTCTTACTTGATGCAAATTCTCTATGCCCGTTGATGCCCCTATCATGGTGATTTTTCCTGGTGGGTGACCTTGAAAATCTATAATGCATTTTAGCGGGTTATGATCACTCTCCCTCCTTTCAGTTACTTCAAAGTGAGTGAGCCTCGGACAAGGACACGTAGTCAATAACTGAGCCTCCCTTGAAAGTCTAGGGAAAGAAAACTAGCCTTCTGTTTTGCCAAGAACTCATGGCGAGATGAATTTAGCTCAAAGGAAGTCAAGAAATTATGTATAAATTGTCGCCCTCTGTCTTGGGGTGGAGGGGTTTCTTCTGGCAGATCACCTAGTCCACTCACGTTGAAGTCTCCCAACAGGACTATTTAGTGTCCAGGGTAGTCAAAGATGACTGATTCCAAGTTATCCAGGAGTTCATGAATTGCCGCTTAATTTAATTTTCTTAAAGTGTTTATATAGCAGTTGATCAGTATAAGGTCTGGTTTTTCCTGGTCGATGTCCAGGTCGCTAATGGAGGCTACTTGGGCTATTTTACTGTTTCTTAGAAGTTTAGTGGCCCCCAAATTGGCTGAATGAAAATGGATAAACCACCAGACGGATGGCCAAAAATACGTAGGTGAGTTGCTGGCAAAAAGATTTCATAATAGCCTGATAAATGAGATGGAGCAAGTTCCCAGGTTTCCTGCATTCAGATAATGTTGTTTGAGTTTAAGTAAGCTCATGCGCCCCTGCACCTAGCAATTTTTCTAAGGTTTGCCACATTCCACAATATTAACAAAGATTTTGTTAATTGCGGGAAGTAATGCAATGCACTTCCCCACAATGCTAGGGCCTATGGCTCAGACCGTCCAGTGCGTGGGACTCCTGCTCCTTCTGCAAACCTTGTGAAGCTGAGTGTATAACCAGGAGCACCTCTTTTCTGTTGTGTGTACAAACTATAGTTAAGGCATGCAAGGCTGCTGTCATGGAGGGCAAACCATTCTCCCCCCCACTTGATCCTCTTAAGACTGTTTTCGGCATTTCCCTGGGGCCGGTGTTTAGCAGAACAAAACGGGCATTTGACAGGCAGGGGGATATATAAGTCGATGCCCCGTTCTGTGATCAACTCTTTTGGCCCATCCCGCGGCTCTCTGAGCAGCCCTTTTCCAGATTGTTTTTGTGACATCTCCGGTAGCATTTAGGAGGGGTGTCTCAAACCTAACCCAATCAATGTCCTCTGAGGAAAAACGCTTAAGTGCTGGAACATGACTAAAGAGCCATAGTAAGTTTCCACTGTTTAAGGTGCCTATTGGTCATTTTAGAGTATAGCGTGGAAGGAAAATTAGTTCCAGAGAGTCCTGTTCTACTAATTCCGTTGAAGCCTGCCTGATGGATAACAAGGCCTGTCAAGCCCCTAGCAGGCTACCGGGGGCTCTACACTGTAGGGGGGCAGCCGTGCAGGGAGAAACGTTATTAGTTGTAACTTCCACTGAACAGTTGGCCGGCACACTGCGGTTCGTGTCGGTGGATAGTCCTGCAGGCTCTGTGGACTGTGAAGTTTGCTCATATCTAGCAACAGCTTGCGGTATGTGCTGGTGTGCCTGTGCACCATTTGGACTAAAGTGCTCCCTTGTGCCCCATTCCATGAGTGGTACTGTAACAATCATTGCTGGATTTACTTTTGAGTAATTCCCAGGAGCTTGAGTGGCGTGATCCAGGGAAATTCTTCTGTCACCTAGGCACCCAGGTGTTGTTGGTGCTCCTCTGGTACCGGTTTCGGTTGATGAAGTATATCCAGTAGATTCAATTGCCTCTGACCCCCTCGGAAAGGCTGACTGCGTCTCTATTGCATGTTCCTGAAACTGGCCTTTTTTGGGATTGGGAACAACTTCACTGACCTGCTGTCTTCCTGGGCTTCGGGTGCCTTGCTTGCTTTATGTCTACTGGTCCATTCTGCTTTGGCATCTTTGCTTCCTGGCTTGCTTTTTCACCCTTTTCTTTGCTCTCCTTGAGAGGCCCATGGCCAGATCTTGTAGGGCTTAACAGGCTAGTTGCTGGCGTTTGCTAGATGTCCTTGGTTCTCAAGAAATTCTTCAATTTTTAGTTCCAGGTTTACCCTCTTGAGAGCCTCTGTTTCTCTGCTTCGCATTATGACTAGCGAGTCTCTATCTCCTTCTTAGACTGAGGGGAGACCTTGCTCAGCCCCGTTTTTTTGTAGTGGTTGCTCTGTACTACAGGAAGATTCTATGGGCGTTAGACCCTTAGCCTCAGAAAGTAGCTGAGGGAGGTTACCTGGTTTTACCGCTGAAACTGCGGTGCTTGAGCCTTGACCTGCACTGCACATTTGGCGAGGGGGAGAGGGTGGCTCTGCTGAGATCTCATCTCTCTTGCCTTGACCACTCCAACTAGTTCACTCAATATCTTGGGTAAAGTACTTTTCTTGTCAATTACTGGGAAGGATTGACACTAGGGACCCTTTGTTGTCGCGATGAAGTGACTTTCCAGTAACATTACCTTTGCTCCGATATCGGGTAAATGCTGCGCCTGAGACTGAATCAGGTCAAGTTGTAACTCCATCTTATTTGACTGCCAAAGGAGGGCCCTTGCCATAGTGTCCTGCGAGGCTCTAATCACTGCCAGCTGTTGTATTTCAGGTATGTTCCTAGAAGTTTGAGAGGTTCCCTTCCCATCTGAAGGCTTCCTCGCTATTGAGGTATGTCTGAGTGTTTTATCCATCTGTGCCTCTATGTTGCTGAGGAAGTGTTCCAATAGCACCTCAAGTTCCTGGTCTGTGAAACTCACCTTTCTCAGGCTGATGGGTAATGTTTTTGCTACCGGCGCAGGGCTGTCTGGAGTGTCCAAGTGGGTTTTTCCCAGCACTGAGTGCCCTTGCTCAGGTGTCCACTCAAGCTCACAAACAACTTGGGCGGTGGTTGCCATCTGATGTATTCGGTTTTCGAACCCTAGTATAGGGGAGCAAGCCACAAGTGAATTTAATTGCTGGGTGGCTTCGGCTTCGGTTATACTGTCGTTACTATCCAGGAGTACAGGTGTAGCAGAGCATACTTGAGTTATGGACTCAGTAGTGATGTAAGGATCATGAAGGACTGTTATAAAGGCGGGCATGAAGAAGATAGAGCTCCCCGGAGGAGCCTCTACGAATGCAGCACTAGTCAGTGTAGATGACACCAAATTTTCAAGTTGATTGTCTGGGGCCTCCACTTCATGTGAGCCCTCTGGGTTGCACTCTGATCCCGCTCTGCAGTTTTGCAGAGAAATCGGATTATAGAGTTCTTTGCTTCTGGGCAGCCCTGAGGGGCTAGATGGACTGATGGACTCCACTGCCTACTAGGCGGCCTCCACTGCAGTCTTCAAGTACCCTGGCTTCCTGAGATAATGGGGCGCTTGCCCCCTTGTGTGTAGGTTGCGGGGTCGAGCTGTATCCCTGCCCTTGCCTTCGCGTGTTGCATTTCCTCTTTATCATTCCTTACTAAAAGGAGCTTCAGGGAGGCTGAGTTCCACACTATTTGGTTCACGTTGCACCTTGACTCCGTTGTTTTTCTTTTTTTTTGGCGATTCAATAGCTCTGCGCTTCATGCTCTGTGCTCTGTACAACTGGTCCTGGACCTAAATCTGATCCTGGGCCCGGTGATTAGCTGCGCCGCCATGCCTCCGGACCTGTAGACCTGCAGCTCGCGCTGTGTGGAGGGGCACGAGCACGGGGCCTGGCGCATCAACAAAAGCGTAGTGCGTGCTCTGGTTCGTGGCCGCGGCTGGCCCATGACTTAAGCGCAGTTTATAGTCCAGTTCGTGTTCCCCTGCGCCGAGACACCGCCCTGGTTTGCCCCCCAAGTGATGGGGATGTGGAGGGGCACGAGAACGCAATTGCAGTTGTAAAAGCTTGAGGATTATTGGCTAATGTCCAACTCAATGTCCAAATGCCCAATGTCCAAAGAGACTGAACTGCTCAGATGTAATAAACGGCAGCGTGTTAGGAGCTGATGGGGGCACTTGAAAAACTGATGGAGCGGTTGCGGTAGAGCAGGTAAAGCAGGTGTTTGGTATAATATGATAATAAAAATGTAGGCCGAAGGAAACTTGCCCAAGAGCGGGCTCTTTAGTGGCCACCAGCATCCATTACTGCTCTGCCCAGGCTTGCCGCACTCACTGTCGTGGTCTCCGAAGCTGCGCCTGCGAGGCCGTCTGCCGCTGGTCGCCTTGCGCCTCCACAGCCTGCCCTGGGGCCGGAGCCTGGTGGAGCGAGGATGAAGGAGCTTTCGCTCTGTGGAAATTAGGCCCCACTTGGTGCTGGTGCTAGCGCTGCGGACCGATCCCTATGCAGCTCTGCGGGTCAGCAGATCATTGGAACCGGCTCGGCGTGGCCTGAATTTGGTTCCGAGCTACACCATGGGCCTGGTAGTGGCGAGAGGCGGCGGCAGCAGCTGGCAGCAAGCTCCTCCTCCTTCTTTGCGTCCCTGGCGTCAGTTGCCCTCCAGATAACAGGATTAGTTCCGCCTTCACGCCGGCTGTGACAACTGCACATGGTGTCACTGCACCTGCTGCACCACTAAAATCATTACCCTACTGCTTGCAAGGTAACTGCACTTGCGATTGCCTGATCAGTAGAACAATTTAGCAATAATCTGTGTTTAGAGGGGTTTTGACACCCTGTGGCCCCGGCGCCGTGCACCATTCAAATCATGACCCTAGTACCTGCAAAGTAACTGCACTTGTGACTGCCTGTTTAGTAGTAAAATATAGCAATATCTGGTGTTTAGAGGAGTTCTGACAACTTTTGGCCCTGGTGCCACTGCACCTGCTGCACCTTTCAAATGATGACTCTAGTGTCTGCAACATAAGTACACTTGTGACTGTCTGCTAAAAAGTCACTGCAAGAATAACAATTCCAAATAAAGACGGGGCGGAGCCAAGATGGCGCCGGGAACGGACGCTCCTTGAAGAGCTCCGTACCGGCCTCCGCGAGAAATCCTGCAATTTCATATTTATACTCCCCAGTCTGGCCCAGGGCAAAGGAGAGTTCACCGGGCAGTCCGCTTGAGAGAATGTGGCAGAAAGCGGCTTAGTAGCGGCCACGGGAAGAAAAAGGAGTGTTCCCCGGCGGCCGCAAGGCCTATGCAGCTGCCGGCCTGGGGCACCAGGAAAGTCAGTCTCGGGCTGGAAGCAGGCCTGTCGGTCAGAAAAGAGCCTTACATACAGCTCTTTTGACAGCTCTGACGGTGGCAGAGGCAGCTGGAAATGCCTGGAAGACACAGAATGGGTCTCCGGGAACACCGGTGAGAATTACGCTGTACTCCGACCCTGAGAAGGACCTCATACAGTGAGGGTCATAGCGGAGTAGGCTGGCTGCCACCCCCCCCCCCCCCCCACTTTTTGGAGAGACCCCCCCCATTCCACCTTATTGGTTGGGCGACTGGAGCGGGCACAGGAGGCTGACTGGTGAAGAAGGTGCTCCACACAAGGAAGGAGTGGAGGGCAGACCGGGGGGACCCCGAGTGCACCGGCGAGTTCGCGACGGAAGAGTGGAGCTGAGGTGGTAGTATAGTACCGGAGCGAGGTGCTTGGCAGGACTCCTGGGACCTCATTTCTAGATGGCAAGAGATAAGGAGCCCAGACCGCCCCGGCAGGTCAAAATAGATCGTTACCCAAAAGTGATGAACCCCCATCGTCGGCCTCGGATCCGCCGGTGGCCCCGGACAATGCTGCTCCTCTATTGGCAATACAGGCCTCTAGGGAGGACATGGAGGGGCGAGTGGGGGAGGTGTGCTCGGAGGTCTCTCTTCTGCGACAGGACCTGCGAAATGTGGCAGAACGAGTAACGATAGCGGAAACAAGGATTTCAGATCTCAAGGACACTGTCCGAGACCTGCGAAAGGAGATGTCCGAGACCAGGGTGCTCAATAAAGTTATCATATGGCGGCTGGAGGACGCAGAAAATCGGGCTTGGAGAAATAATCTGCAATTTGTAGGATTTGCGGAAGGAATTAAAGGGACAGATATGATCCAGTTCTTAGATACATGGCTCTGAAGAGTCCTCTCGTCTGAGAAGCTCTCCCAATGTTCTGTGAGTGAGCGGGTTCATAGATAGCTGGGGGGGAGCCCCATCCTGGGGCACCCCCTGACCAGTGATTACCCTCTTTCTAAATTACCAGGACCATGACATGATTTTAACAGAGGTACGCAGAATGGGAGAGGTCCGATATGACAAAGCTAAGATCCTGATATTTCCGAACTATACTAGGGAAGTCCAGAGACAACGCTGCACCTTTGACTCAGCGAAGGCCAAGCTACGCAGTCTTCAAATGCAGTACATGCTCCTCTTTCTTCCCGGCTCTCCGGGAGGGGGAGCGGAGGAGCTGATGGAGCCCAGGAACAAGGAGGGAGCGAGAGAGACTGCCGGAATGGTCTCTACCCAGACGTAGGAGACAAAGAAGACAGAGAGGCGGAGGGGACACGCTGTGGCGGATTCCCCGGCGGACCAGATTCATCGGACTCTGAGAGAAACCGTAGTGCGAGCATCGAAAAAAGAGACAGAAAGGAGGACATTGATTCTGCTACACCGGGGAGCTGCTTGGGACCAGATAAGGAGTCTCCGCATCTGTAGATAGAGGCCATTAATAGTCTAGATGCTGACAGAGAGACCAGAGAAGCAGCACTATGAGCGGAGGCAGGAAAAGTATGTACTGGCTTTCTTCCGTCTCTCTCCCCCCCCCCCCCCCCCCCCCCCCCCCCCAGTTGGATAGAGAGCTCCCATATGGATGTTGGGAGTACTGTAAGGGGGTAACAAACTTCTGCCTGCTGTGTACTGAACTGAGGGGTACTTGCCTCAACAGCGAGGGATCCCCTTAAACCTTGTTCTTAGTTTAACAGTTGGGAGGGAGGGGGGCTACAGACCTCTTCACCCCTGTGGAGTTGGAGTATGGGGGTTGATACTCACAGGGGCCTGTGGGAGGTGGGGAGGGGGTGGGAAGACGTTTTATTCAGGGGGGTTCTCTTTTTCTTTGGTTTCGGGTTCATCCACAGACACAAGAAGATGATAGGTCTACCCATTATACAGTCAATTATCAAGCCACCACTTCATGCTCCTGGGGACCTAAGTTGGTGAGGAGCTACTCCGTTCCTGTCCTTTTTCTTAGTGGCTCCAAATGGTCCCCATGAGTGGTGAGACAGGGCCTCCTTTGGTGGACACACAGGGCCTCACGGTCCTCTCTTGGAACGTAAATGGACTAGGTGATAGGGATATAAAGAGGCTGCGACCGGATGTAGTATTACTCCAGGAGACACACCTTTGGGGCACAAAGTGTACTTTTGTGGGCAGAGGGCCTTATGTCATGCTGGCACATGCAGGCTATACAACTGGGTCCAGAGGGGTGGCAATCTTGATTCGCAGGTCCTCTCCCTTTTGCATCACCCATCAATGGGTAGACCCAGAAGGCAGATATGTGGGAGTGAAAGGGTTCTGGGGGCGGAGAGATATACTGCTGTTGAGTGCATGAACCCTGCCTAGGCTCCAGGCCCCCCCATTGGAGAAACTGGCGAAGATCTTGTTAGGAGTAAATACCCCGCTTCATGTTTTGGGAGGAGATTTCAATAATGTGATGGTGGTGGATATGGATAGATGGATAGATCTGGGAGACGGGGAACTCCAAGCCCCCCTACCCCACTTTGAGTTTGCCACAGCCCTGGAGTTGTCGGACCTGTGGAGACGGGCCCATCACGGGAATAGGAGGTATTCTTACTATTCTGGGGCCCATAGGGTGTTCTCTAGATTGGACTATATATTTACTCCTGCAGGTGAAGTGGGCACAATTATATTTTAGAGAAAATGTGGGCTCAGTCGGGGCTGCAGTGGTGATATGAGATGTATGTAAGATGGTGCTACGTGACTGTGCACAAAACTTAGTAGCTCAGAAGCGGAGGAGAACTTAGTAGCTCAGAAGCGGAGGAGAGAGAGGGAAACCCTGAGAAAGCTGGAACATCAGCTGACAACACTTGAAGAGGCCCTGGGGCAGGAGCCGTCTGTGCACTTCGCCAACTGGAGCTGGTGAGAGCTGAATACTGGAAAACTGCAGAGAGAGAGAGGCTACAGGACAGTTATGTGCTGCCCGGTATAGGCTTTGTGAGGCTGGGGACAAGGCCGGGAGGTTCCTCGCTTGGCTCGGAGAAGAGAGACGGAAGTGAGATGGGTTCAGGAGGTGGAGACCCAGGAAGGGGTTAGAGTGTCCTCAGATAGAGACATTGCAGAGACATTCGCCTGCTATTATAGTGATTTTTATAGAGCAAGGCCACTGGAAGAGGTTGGTCGGATTGCTGAATATTTAAAAGACTATAGTTGTGCCCGTCCTGGATGCAGAGTCCCAAGCAGAACTGGAAGGAGAAATTACCCTTGAGGAGATCACAGCTGCTTTGACACGGCTCCGACTGGCTAAAGTCCCTGGCCCTAACGGATTCCTGGCTGAGCTATTCAAGAGTCTGTGTGGCATCCCTGCCCCTCATCTGTTGAATATGTTTCTGGGGGCCCGGGGACAAGGAGTTCTCCCTCCTGATTTATGGAGGGCTGAAAAAGTTGTCATACACAAGGAAGGGAGGCCTAGACGGTTGTGTGCATCTTACAGACAAATCTCCCTCCGTAATGCGGAGGTGAAAGTTTTGGCCACAGTATTAGCAACTCGCCTTCATGGCGTTATTTCACCCCTAATTCACATGGGCCAATCGGGCTTTATGCCGGGGCGCTCTACAAGGCACAATTTGAGGAGAGAACCAGACCCACATTTATTTTTAGCTGAGAAAGCATTTGATGCGGTGCACTGGCCCTTCCTGGAAGCCACATCAGAGCGATTTGGATTTGGCCCTCGATACAGGGGATGGGTGAGGCTGCTCTACTGTAATCCAGTGGCGGCAGTGAGAGTGAATGGTGTCCTTTCTTCTTAATTCCTCATTGCGCAGGGTACTAGACAGGGATGTCCCCCTTGTTATTTGCCCTCACTCTCGAGTCCCTGGCGTGTAGGATCTAGGCACTGCCTGGACTTCATGACTTCAGGTTAAAAGAAAAGGACGACGAAGAGAAATGCAGTTCCCTGTATGTGGAGGATATACTCTTATACGTTGCGCGCCCCAAGATATCCTTACCAAAACCTTTTCATTTGTTTGAGAAATATGGGAGGTACTCCAGGTATCGCATTAACTGGGACAAATCAATATTATATGCTCCGCAGGGTGCACCTGCAAAGCTCCATTGAGGGATTCAAATATCTTGGTATTTATATGACACATAGGATAGAACTCTGCCAAGCCAACAATCTGGGGAAGGTAATGAGAGAGTGCCGGGAAGACCTGGAGAGGTGGAGAAGTCTTCCTCTCACGTTGATGGGACGTGTGGCTATGGTTAAGATGATGCCTCTTCCGAAACTCCTCTATCCTCCGGGACTCTTTAGGACCATAGAATGGGACATGCAGCTCTTTTTATGGGATGGGAAGCACCAGAGAATAGCCTTAAAGCGCTAATTTGCAATCACTATGCGGGGGGATTATCTCTCCCAGATCTGGAGGCGTATTATTGGGCAGCGCATTTGATCAATGAAAATGACTGTCTGTTCTCACCCGGAGACCATCCCACTTCTCGCTTGGAGAGACTACAGTGGGAAGGGGAATCCTGTAAATATTACTTGCATGAGGGAAGGAGGGGTCGCCATCTCTTGCCGGCCACTCGGGTGGCCTTGGGGCTTGGACTAGGGCCAACAAGATACTGGGATGGCACAGCCGCCCCACAAGAGAGACCCCTCTATGGGAGGGAGATTGGTTACCGAAAATTAAAAAATTGACAGGCTTTGAGAGTTGGGACCACATTGGTATCTCCAAGGTGAGAGATATGATGGAAGGGGGAGAACTTATGCCTTTTGCATCCCTCCGGGTCGAATACAAGCTTAGCAGGACACAATTCTTCCACTATACACGACTGCATCACGTATGGAGGGTGCAGGGTCTCCCGGGAGAAGGAATACCGGCTTACACCCCATTAGAAGGTCGACTAATGATGGAGTGCTTGGTCACCAAAGCGACGTCGTCAGCATGTCAGACCATAAATAATAACATGCCAAACCCACTTCTATAACTGCATAGGCGATGAGAGGCTGAACTGGGGGAACTCGAAGACATAGATTGGGAGGCGACACTGATGTTTCCAAGTGAGGTGGCTATCCGGTCGAGACTCAGACTAATTCAATTTAAAATCCTTCACAGTATATATTATGACAGACAACGATTACATATGATGGGAAGGGCACAGCAACCAAATTGTCTTAGATGTCGAGGAACTGTTGGAACCTTCCTACATACACTGTGGGATTTCCCTGTGATCCAAGATTACTGGGGAGAGATAGTGGGGGAAATGAGAGGGGTGCTATCAGCGCAGATCCCCCATGACCCTAAATTTATATTAGGAACACCTAATGATATTGATCTGCCCGAAGGAAGCTTCTGCTCCATGGACTTGGGCTGGTGGTGGCCAAGAGTGATATTGCCTACCCTTGGGGATCTTAAAATTCTCCCAATGTGGAAATATGGAGTAAGGGAATGGATGGGTTCATGATGGGAGAGAAGGTGACTTATACGAATAGAGGATGCCCAATGGAATTTCAGAAGGTGTGGGAGGATTGGATGACATGCTACTCCCTTGATGTGTAGTAGCCTGCTGAGCAATGACTGGTGGGACAACAGGAGGGCCATATACTATCACATTCTAAATGGCCTTGGGAGCATGATGTGGGTAGAGGAGAAATGGAACTTGGAACTGCTCAAATTTATAGCAAGTGTATGTGTCTGGGGTTGGTTTGAAGAGGAGGGGAGGGGATTGTTCGCAATGTGCCCATTACTCTGGTGCTTGGCGATATACTACAATGGAATGCTTAATTGGATATGGCATGCACCTGCTGAAAACCAAATAAAAAGACTTAAAAAACACATTCCAAATAAAACGTGGCCAAATTATACAAAAGACTTTTCTTTAAAATTTAAGAAACAAACACACATATAATTTTAATATTTACAACTGTTATTCAGCTGAAATGTAATGATTAAGTAATGAAAAACACAACATAATGATCCTACTTGCTGCTTGCTTTATATCTGAAATTGATACTCTAGTGCAAGACGGCCAACGTGTTCACCCATTTCAACGCGAATTGATTTGCATTCAGTTCATCTTTTTGCGTACAAACACTAACAAGTAACCAATCACCAAAAAACGGAAGGCGTACTTGAGCCATGCTCCACGCGGCAGCAAAGACAGAACAGAAGAGCAGAAGAGCTAGCCAATGAAATGCAAGTAAAATTAAGCGACGTTTGGGTGAAATATGTCCCTGTTCTAAGTCCCTTTAAATATTTGTTTTTAGTAAAATAAGACTTTGCAAGCACAGCACAAGCGCTGTGCGGGTGACATCTAAAAACTGGGCAAGCAGAGCATAAAACTGGCACACAAGCAGCCTAAACTCCTTCCCCCCCACACTGACCTGTTTGATACTGTTAGTAGCCCAGACAGGAAATCAACATTTTGAATCACCACAATTATAATGCATGGTTAAAAATCAAAACCTGCTGTACACATCAAAGTATGTTGATATATGTATAACAATATAGTATGATAAATATAATGCAGACCCAATATGTAGTAATAAATGTGAAAACAAATGTTGAGTCTGGCAATCGCTGTAAATGCAACTGGAAACCCAGAGTATGATATTTGACAGCCGGTTAACTTACTTAGTTTCTCATAATACCTGCCTCCATCACACCACTTAGGTGCTGTGACCCAAAACATGATGGCCACTCACACACAATATCAAAACACTTTCATTTAAGCACTCCCTCTTCTTTAGTGTGTTATCTGGCAAAAACACGGGATACTCTGCCCCCATAACATGGTATGAAGAACTGAGCAAACTAAACTCTAATACAATACGTTTGCAGTCAGGGACACCTAGGCTGGAAAGAAGAAGAATGAAGAAATGGTGGTGAAGGCAGTGGCTGAGGGCGTGTGTAAGTCATCTATGAGCAGTAGGTCTATGCCACGTGTCTGGGATTTGTGGGCATGGGGTGTTTGACGTGTGTATGAGGGCGAGTGGGCAAGTCTGGCACGTATGAAAGGTAAATGGAGTGAAAGTTTGTGTCACGTTTGTTGGGGTTGAGGTGTCTGTTGCGTTTGTGGTCGTTGAGATGTTTGTGGTGTGTGTTTGGTATAGCTTGAGGTAGTGTGTTGGAGTAAAGTGTAATGTGTGTGTGGGTTGCATGAACATAGTGGAAGAACAGGTGGTCTGCACAGGTGTTTTTATCTAGTGTGAGAAAGCTGCACGAGTTGAGTATATGTGCACAATTTCACTCTCTCTGGGATGTTCTCTTCATGCACTCTTAGAATGCAGTCTGTCCTTCCCTTCCCAAGTTTTTTCCTTCTCTTTACGAGGGCAAGTGATAGGGTGAGCACGCACCTCATTCCATGTCATCACAGGCAACACTTCCAGTCGTTAGCTTTCATGAGACAACACAGTTTATTCTAGGAGTTAGTGTCTTGATTTGTTTCAACTGAAGTAAACAGACTAAGGCACCAGACAGCAATGATTCATGAGTGAAAAGTTATCAACAGTAAACCGTGTCTGCCTTGACAAAGTAAGGAGGTCACCTTTGCGTGTGGCCTTTCATTTGGGTCCTCAGTACAAATCCTACATCTGTACAATCAGGGTCACAAAGCATGAACTGAAGTCTCCTCCTAGTGCTCCACAGGCTCTGCAGCACTTTCACTTAACTGTTGAACACTTTTGTGTAAGGACAGAAGCTAAACCCATCTTTGGTAGCTTTTTATTCAAACCCAAATGAAGCCCGTGGTGAGTACTTCCTTTCTGAGAGCCAGGAAGAGGTAGAGTGTTCTACCCACTTTAGTCAAAGAATGTACACATGAGCAAGGTTAGCTACACTAGGATTGATCCCTGGGGCTGGACTCTAATCCATGGGACTGAGGTTATCTATCTGTTTGCAGAGTCAGGTTACATTTGCACCAGAACTGTGTGATGCTGGATCCAACACTCTCGGTGTTTGGGTGTTCTGTTCACACCCATAAACTATCAGATTTTCTGTCAATAGACAGTCTGCTGGGTCAGTGTTTAGGCCTGGGCATTTCTGTGAATGCCACAAAACCATAACTTTACAGAAGTCAAGGTGTGAGCATGTGATTGTAAGGTTACTCTTTTCTTTGTGAATTGGTCCTTAGTCGTGTATGTTTTCTTTTGACTGCACTGGCCTATGCTTACTAGTGTCCTTAATGTGTCTTTGAATGTAGCTATCCTCAGCCTCTACTGTGTATTACGGGTGCTACACTTCAAGCATTCGCACAGAGTGTACTAAGATATAGAAGGACACTGTCCTAGACCCTCTGTCATCAGTTTGACCATGAACTCGTAAGAACCAACAGTAATGAATCCTGACTGTGTATCTACGGGGCCAGTCTTTGTGCCTACTCACAGAGTGTTCTTAGTTGTACTAGACCCTTAGTCACCATATCCACTCTCAGCTCCCAAAAACCACCAAGCCTTAAATCGTAGTGTACTGGGACCATTTGATAGACTCTGTCATCAGATCCAATCTGCGCTTGCATGACCCATTAGTAATGGCTCCTCCATTTGTACTGAGGACACCATGCTTCAAGCATTAATTCAACAGTGTGCCAACATACGACCACTGTGCTAAACCCTCTGTCAACAAATTTGCTCTATGCTTTAAGTGCCATCTAAAGTGAATGCGGTCTCTACCCAGGCCATCAGGCTTTAAACGTTCAGAGAGTATTAATATTTACCCAGGCCCCCTTAGGATTTTAAGGACCATTAGCCACATGTGTAGCAAGGGTGCCAGATTTCAAGCTTTAACTCCTAGCATACTAAGACCCTGTGTTAGACACCCTGCTGTAAGATTCATTAGTTAGGAGTGAGGGCTTTAAGTCCTCACACATTGGGCCTGATTAAGACCTCGGCAGATGGGATACTCCACCACAAATGTGATGGATATCCCATCTGCCGTGTTATATCCTATGGAACTTGTAAAACAGAAGGCGGGATACCCGTCATGTTTGTCATGCAGTATCCCATCCGCCAAGGTCGTAATCAGGCCCATAGTGTTTTGATATGTGATGGGGACCCTGTGTTGGATCAGTACCATGCTATGATCTTAAGAGTTCGTAGCAGTAAATTCTCATCCATGGTCGATTTTCAGATGTACACAGGAGAAGAATCCCCATTACTGGAAATCTTAGAAAGGATGTTGGACAATCACAGGGAACAATAAAACCAGTCAGCCTTATGTGAATAGAGAGTGTACCAGTTATTTCTCACTTGTTAAGCCATGAAATGGTCAACTCTGGCCTCAATTATTTGCAACACAACAAGAAGGCTTTTATTTGCAGGGGACTCTGAAGTTCTGAATCATTAAGCCACCTGCACACCAATTTTTAGGTGTGCCAATGGCCTGATTTAGGACTAACACTTGGTATTCACAGAGTGTGAATTTACACGTACAAATTGATTTACTCACAAATAAAATGACACCAATAAGGGGTAATTTCTTAAGCGTCAGCAAATATCCTCACACAGGAGCGTAGTGAGTGCTGCAGATCAGAGGTGCAATAAATATTGAAGGTGGTTTTGAGTATTAAACCTTTTTTAAGACACATTCCTACCCTGCATATGGTTAGAGGGGTGGAGTAAGCAGTCAATGTCAAAGGTCGAGAAAGTGTAGTGTATATCACAAATTTGGTGGTATTGTGGCAGATGGGGTTTCTCCATGAGGAAAGACACTTTCCACAAGGAGAAATGTTTAAAGTGCACATTAACTTTTTGTAGGTAGTTACACAAGCATAAATTTACACCTGTTACATTTACTCATGCATGAATCCTTAGATTTGTAAGTACTGCCAGCAAGCTGGAATGTTGGAGCTTACCATGAGTACCCCTGAACTTTAAGAATTCTCCAAAATGTATTAGTTTATTCCAAACAAAAGTATACCCTAAAGAATTATACAGAATCCTTGATTTGTGCCAGTATTCATCACCAGTGGTTGTATGACTGAATATCATGAACAATATCATGACAGCACAAAAATGTGTCAAAAATGTAAACTACAAAAATATTGAGCAACATACTCCGTATGTAAACTACCAAAATGATGTGTCAAAATATTGTGAAATACAATATCAAAAATATTGAAAGTTTAATATATAATGTATTTAAAATAATAAAAGTAGAAAATAATGCTATAATCAAAATAGTTTTAACGGATGTAAACAAAATACATAAATATACTTTGAAAATATTAAAAATCAAAATTTTAAAATATTGAATTAAATATATTGAATTAGATATAACAATATCTTAAAAACAATAATTAACATATACCTATCCAAAACATGAAAGTAACCTATTTTAATAATTAAAAATAATTTTAATTAATATCATGAACTCAATGAATATATTTTTTAAACAAAAATGTTTAAACAATTTTTAAAAAGTATGCCAACATTAAAAATAACATACAAAAGAAAATTACCAAACGATGTGTCACAGTGAAAAAAAATAAAATGATTCAAATTATTAAAAGTTAAATGAAAAGTTTCGTATTTGTGTTAAAATGATATAGAAATCAAAGACAAAATACACATTATTAACAAAATATCAAAAATAAACACTGCAAAAGTGTTGGACTTCAAATGCGTAAGATTAACCAATTTAACTACAATTTAAGCAAATGTAGGTAAACTGGTGGGCTTTAGAGATGTTAAATTTACCTGTCATACATAACCAAAAGAAGCTAAAGTGTTGTATTTTGGAGGGACTAGATTTACTATTCCTACTCAAACATACAAAAACAGAGAAAAAGGTGGACTTTGGAGGAGTCATGTTCCCTATTCCCACTTCAATCTAAGCAAAAGGAGAGAAAGTGATTGACCTCGGAGGGGTTAAATTCATTATTCCCACTCTAATGTAAGCAAAAATATGGAACATTTTTAGGCTTAGGAAGGGTTACATATCAAATTCCAAATCATTTATAAAAAAGCATTTAAATACCTAACAACATAACATTATTAAAACACATTCAAATAAAAAAAAAATATGACATAAATAAAACTGATTGTAAAGAAAAATATTAATACAACAATGTGACAAATAAAAAACACACTTCCCTCGCTGCTACACCAAACAAAAGCCCACAAACATTTTGAAATAAGACAAGCGCATTGAGATATTAATTGAATGATACAAATACAATTAAAAAAGTAATACATCAAAAATACACTTTACACATTTTATTACTGAATACACTAAATCAATTAACTAAACAAATGCATATAACACAAACAAAATATTAACATAATTTTCAATTAAATATAATTTAAATAGCTTACCTCCCTATTCCCCTACAAACCCAACAGTCTACAACTAAATCATAATTACTAATTTAACTACACTAAAATAAAATATACATTAAAAATCACAAAATACACTTAAATAATTGAAATAATCAAATCATCAATTTACATAACTAATAACCAATTAAATATGTAATTAACACTAAATTGAGAGTAAAAACGAATTAATAATTTACCTTTCAACCCTATACCCCTACAAACACAACCCACTACTAAATTATACATCACTAATTAAATGTAAAACAAAAAATTACACATACAAATTTACAAACTATTCTAAACTTTAAAAACAATTACATTAATAGTAACACTTTTAATTAATATCATAACATAATAAAAACTACATTTTAATACACGTTTATTAAAACGATTTTATATGCATAAAAACGATGTTATTATTTTCTACATTTTGATAAGTCTGTAGTCACAATATGGTACGGCACAATATTGACGTCAGGTGATATTTTTAATTCAATATTTTTGTCATTAACCATATCAGTAGTACTTCTTGGAAGCCAGGGCATTTTGCTGGAAGTGGGTTGTGTTTTGTACCCAGGCAGGGGAGACAATTATCAATCACTGCAATCATATTCATTTCAAAGCACACTGCAGTGATGACTGTGAGGCTCAGAGTGGCTGGGCAGCAGCTGTCACTTAATAACAGCAGTATTATCTTGTGACTAGTAATGTGAACCAAGGTAAGGTGGCAGAAAGTCAATCACATCACCGTCAGATACAAATTGCATGTCACGCAGATTCATAACCCAGCCAGCACTGAAGAAGAGGAGAGTTCCACAATCATAGCACGCTGGCTTGCCAACAGCCACTTCCCACTGGCTAATAATGAATTCTGCTGAATGGGCTTATTCAGGCGGGCCATGTACGCAGACATCTTTCCCCCTGTAATACCCAAGTGTCTACTGCCATATCCACTGCAAGGCGCAACCATAGCTTATTGGCCTGTCCAGACCCGGTTTGGCCGGACCGTATATTTCCCCTATCTTGGACCACAGCATTGGCAGCTGACCCTTGTTGCAGGTATGGAGCGGCTCCATCCTTTCACAGTTCTAAAACAAAGGCCTGCATTTCATGGCAGCATGAGCCAAGGGGCGGTCACCAGGGCACAAAACTAGACACATGGCCCTACTGATGCCTATACACCAGCAACACTTCATGGACAAATTAACCTGGTCTGTTCAGTCAGTGCTCAAGCACAGCCACTGGAGGTAACTAGTGAGCAACTGACTGAAAAAGTGGCCACTAGTAACCTCTGCCAGTCCCATTGATGCACACTATCAGAACCGGAGTGAGCCTATGTTGATAGCCTGGGTTAAAAAAAGCAACAAAAGTTATGGAATACTGCATGCGTGTTGCATGTTTTTGTGTGTGTGCGTGCCTGGACGTGTGTGTGCGTGCCTGGACATGGTGTGTGTGTGCCTGGACACGTGTGTGTGTGTGTGTGTGTGTGTGTGTTGGACTTGGGCAGATATTCTGGTGATAGGTCTTACCATATTGGGGGCATCCATGTTGTAATGGTGTTCACACTTCGCAAAATGCGTTCCATTTGCATATTGGTGGTGTGGCATACTGGAGGCACACTTGACTTGTTAATGCTGACCCCTGACAAAATGTCCCCAGGAATGTTTGTATTAATTCTGGCACATTATGAGCAGCCATGATACGATGGAACACACCACTGGTAGTGCTGGCCTAATAATGTAATTAATACTTTCAAAACATGGCCATCCATATGTACTATCCCGCTGCAGTATCATTCTGGCCCTGGCATAATGGTGATAATTCCTGTCCTTTTTTGGGGCATTCATGGCATGACTGTACCTAACACTGGTGTGATGATGCCCCTTGCATGCTGGTAATAATTACTGGTCTATTGTGGGCAACCATTGCATAATGGTGCCCACGCCGGTCTACTACCAGCCCTGGCAAAATGGTAACTTCCGGCCTACTGAGGCATCGATGGCATGATGGTGGGCAATGTTGGTACAATGCTGGCCTGACATATTGTTTGTAAGTCCTGGCCTATGGAGGACATAAATGGCGCAATGATGCCCATCCTATGTACACTGTTGGCCATAGCATAATGGTGGTAATTAATGACATACTGTATGAATCCATTAGATGAGCAAGGGGATACATAGGGATTCAAGGCAAAATCTATCCATGTGTGGCAGTAGTATACGTGAGTACGTGATGAAAGTGATGCATTGGTAGTTGGGCAACAAATATGTTTCCCATACATGAAAAGTTGGTACTTGAATGAGAGTTTTTAATGGATTTGGGGAAATGAGTTTCTTTAAAACTGAAAGTGTATATTTGTTAGCAAAAATTGCTTGTTTTGAGGTAATTGAAACTGAAACTTAGGGTAAAATGAATGTATTTACAAATAGTTAAAGCAGATATTTAAGGAATAATCTCAACTTCTATCTGCAAGCGTAATCTATAAAATTAGTGTAACCTTTCTGCTGTCCGCATCTAAAAGACGTTGAAAACGAAGCAAAAGTGCTGCTGTATGAGCCTGCAAATCTGCCCAAGTGTGAAACATATGCTTAGGTTTGGCTTGCGAGAGTTGCCACCGACTGACCTTACGTGCGTAGCAGAAAACAAGCTTTATGACGCCTTACTGCGAGAAGGGCTTTGACTCCACCCACACATTGATTTTCCTCCTCCCAGCATTTGATTGGGTAGAAGTTGTGTGTGTCTTATGACAAACAGTGCTTGTATTGCACTTTACACCTTGTTGTAAAGTTTATTTTCAGCAAAACTGGCACGTGTTGCTTATGATGACAAACCAATGATGTGACATGCAACATGCCATAGTTCATACTTGTTTAAGATGAAAAGTTATGACAAATGCAGTAGACGACTTATTTATTGTTAATAGCTTAAGTTAAAGCCAATTAGGCTTTAATAAAAAAAAAACATGGATTGGTATTACATTGTGGCAAAGGCTGTGCCACCTCTGGTAATGTCTGCGGGTAGAAGATTTGCACTTTAAGAATCCTTGTTAGGCCCTCTTAGGAGAAATTATTTGTTTTTACAATCCAGTTTTGTACATATTTATAATTTTATGCCTGCTAGTTGCCCATGGGAAAACTCATGCTCAATACCATAGGCATGAATTGGTTATGTGACAAGAGGCTGGTAAAGGATATTCACCTGATTGGTGCATTGGGAAAATGTATTTAAGATGCAACGGGAATGACAGGTTTATAAGGAAAAGTTACAACAAGGGCCGGAATTATTGATTGTACACACTGTTAAAACCAAGTTTTTAGGGTTGGAATTTTATAACACTGCAATAAAACCTGTAAGCAGGTATTTGGTTACATGGAATCTCACAGATTACTGTAGTAGACAAGGTGTTTGGTATTGGTTACACCATCCAAGTTAGGTCAACTTAAGAGGGATTAAATATTGTTTTTCAAATGTAATAATTTTGACTGTATGCCTGACTGTTACGTTCTGTGAAAGCTTATTCTCAATACATCAGGCCTAAGTTGTTTAAGGTAAAAATCACTCATAAAGGCTACGGGCCTAACTAATTAATTGAGAAAGTTTCCGATCTGTTTTTATTATCAAAACTTGTGCAGAGGCAGCAGGCCTGCCGTACTGGTTGTGAAGCGCATATGTAAAAGGAAACAGACTCAAGCATGTATTTTTACAATACTGTGTTAAAGGCTATAGACAGAATCTCACAGTTTACTGTATAGGCAAGGAATTTCATGTTCTTTGCCCCTTGCACAACAAACCACGGCGGTATAAGTTTTTCTCTGTTATAATCTTTGCTCGAACCTCTTAGGAGGAGTTCTATAACGTTTTACCAAGTGTAATTTTGTGCATATATATATTTGCAATTCTATGCAAATTATTTCGGTCAGTCTGTATTAAAGCAGTTGATAAACCTGTAGCTGTCTGCTAGACTTGTGTAATTAATCAATTTATAAACACATTCATTCTCCAACATGCTAAGATGGAGTAGCTTGGAACAGTCATTGGTCATGTCCTGTTTCAGCCCATGACCATATATAGCAGTGGCTAATGGGTAAGGCTATTTCCTCTAGTGCACTGTGAGAGAAGGCATTTTATATTATTACATTGCACATCTAGGAAGGGAATGTGCTTCACTGCAAAGACTGCTGAACTAGTCCTTCAAACTTTTTTTTTTTTTTTTTTTTTTAATAGATCGTTCTTGATTCTCTTTTTAGTGCACATCAGCTCTCCATACAATGCTTGCAGGGCGCTCGCTTGCAGTTTAGCTGGTCTTCAGTGCACAACATCCTGTGTACAGCCCCTACTTCTAAATCGGACAGTAATCTTGAAATAGGATTGTCCAAAATGCATCATTTCACGGTTGCAAGATGAGAGTTGCTTATAAACATGGTATTCGAGTTGTAACTTTAAAACAATGATAAACTATGCACGATAAAATTCCAAGACAGACGACCACTGCTATATTTGACTGATGTACTTATTTTTTTTCGAAAGAATGCAGCCGTCACATTTATTCTGTAGCACCTTTTCTTATTCGACTTGAATTCATTTAATTTAGCCCGTATATATATATTTTTAATTTGTGTCTGTGTTCTTTTGTGAGTGGGTGAATGTAAGTCAGTGGGTGGGTGAATGGATGCACAAATGCAACGATGAGACAGAGTGCATGTATCATGAGCTATGGAGTGCTTAAAGGCACTGGTAATAGCCGTTGTAAACAACTGTCCTTAACAAGGCTGATGTATGCGGATTTATTTTTCCATCCTCCCATGCCACACACAACAAAAACTGCGCCATAGCCATGCTGTTCACTATTTTTCTCTTTCCTTTGTTTATGGGCCCACAGCAGGTGGCACAAGCTGTAGTGTCAAAGGTATGGGCAAGTACAGTGGGAAAGTAAACCAGCACTGTTAAAAGTGGCTTACAGCTGTTGTACTTACCAAATGGTATTTTGAATGTGGCAGTCGGTGCAAGGCATGGCATGTGTTGTGCGCGGGTAAGCATAACTAGTAAACATCAAATGTTTGTCAGAACCACAACACAGTTTGTAGCAGCATTTTTCAGTGAATTTCAGAGTTTTTTTTTTTTTTTAACAAAGTGCTGTATTTTGAACTCTCGCTGTGCCCGACCTTAGGTCTGCGGCTAGACCAAGCATCCAATATGCTGGGAGAAGTCAACCCCTGCAGCTCCTGAACCTCAGCTGGAAACCAGCCTGTGCTTTGGAAAAGTCCTCCGTCCAACTCCGTGCCATCAGCGAACCCCTGCTGGACATTTCCTTTGGCCGTGATCAGAGGGGGTTTGCCACAGGTCTAGCCTGCTGCCATGTCCTGTGCCCTACCTCCTTGCTGCCAGACGCTTCCCATTAGGTGCAGGATCTGGTCTGCTGCAAAGCCCCCACACACCCAACACTCAACCATCGCCCAACCATCAGCCGAACCAAAGCTGCACACACCTTTGGCTGGCAGTCAGGTCCGTGCCTACCTTCTGTGTAGTACCCACTGCAGTGAGCCTACTCACACAGTGCACAGCCTTTACGCGTGCACAGGGGGGTTGGGCACAATTTCTTGGTCTTAGCTTGTTGTCCGATACTGTTAAAGTTGTTCCTTTTTTGAACAGCATGAAACTCTTGATTTAGAGGTGATCCGACAACCAGCCACAAAGTGGAGGTCGAGTCTAGCATCTAAAACGGTTGCTCATGTAACTGTCAAATCTTTTCTCTCAAATCTTTTGTGACACTCGATTTTTTTAAACTCAAGAATCATGCACGGATTTTAGTATTTTTTTTCCTGGTGTGGGGCTTGAGTTTTCGACAGCTCTGGGTACCCCTCAGCATTCCTGTCGGCCAGGCTCCTCCAATGCTCCATCACTGCTGTACAAAATGTTGTTTCCACTATGCAGCCAGACACATTTCTTAATTTGTTTTAAAAAATGTGATAGACAGGAATCAAGAGTTATGACTCTTAAGTTACATTGGCAGAGATATCCAAAAGTGATAGCCCTTTAATGACTGCTCAGCAACTTTTTTAAATGATAATGTCTTCAAAGCTATTAAATGGATTTACACCAAAGCAAAAAAGCATGCTTTATGAGGAAAGTTCTATTTTCTTGTCAGGTTTGATGTAAATTGTTTCTGAGATTTGGACTGTAGGTGTGAGCAAAGTTTTCTATGGCAGCTAAATGGTAAATCATTTATTTGTAACCCCTGCCTTTCCCCACTGCATGTAAATTGACATGCTGGACCTTAGCTGACTATGCTAGTGAACTGCAAATCCATCCATGGGGTCAAAAGTTTCAGGCAAATCAGTAAATTACTTTTTACTGGAAGTGTGTTCGAATCCTAACCACATGGTGGCAATCGGCAATATGCAACATATTAAGAATACATAATGTTTAACTGTATAAAATAGGCCTATATTTACATTGAGGCGTTCTGGTGACATTTATAAACCATGAGGCCGAAAGTCAAGTGAATTATAAATGTCACCTGAACTTTAAGATCAAACCATACTATCCCAGTTACTCTAAGTATTTTTTATATTACAAGATTTATTAATTGATTTTAGTACTCTTTGGAGGAACACTTCAGCATCTTTCATTTAGTATTCTTTCTTTGCATGGGATTGCAAATATGTCTGTCAAAGTTTGAGAAATGTGTGTTGTTGGGGATAATGTATTAATACATAAAATGGGTTATAAGCAAAAACATGTATTTATTATAGGTAAAAGTTTAAATTCAAAGCACATTGTAAAAAAAGTCAAAAACATATTAAAAAATGTCTTTTTTGTAGTACGTGGATACCTTAAAGTATGGTTAACACAATATAGACAAAGAAATAAAATAAAGGGATGCAGTGTAACTTTGTGCTGACATGTTCTGCATTTACAATGTTTATTTTCATATATTGAGAGCTCACTGATTGATCCTTGCATTAAAAATGGGCCTAACAAGGGTGACATAGCTTGTGATGTGTGCTGATTAATGTCCTAAAAGCAGCAATGCCATTATTAAAGCATTTTTATCAGCACTGAAAGAAATACAAATGCTGTGTTTCCTATTGTATATGTTTTTTTGCAAATTAAGTCAGTACTGGGAAATACAGGATATCGTTTACAGTTAAGGCCTTTATTTCTTTGAAGAAAGTGCTTTGAAACCTCTGGTAAACACTCAATAAGATGACTTAACCATATTTTAAATTTAATATAGATCTATAAGTATTTATATACATTAGAAAGAGAGAGACAGAGAGGTAGGTCTTTCCCATACTGCATACAGTATACATTTTTGTTGCCTTTGTAGCCCTTTTTTTTAATCTATTTAAATGTACCCTGATAACTTTTGGTTTACAGTAAAATGCAATAAAGTATTTAAATTATTTAGTTGGTGGTATTAATAAAGACAAGACGCGAGCCCAGAGGGCAGGAGAGCACATTACATTACAGTAGGATACACAGCCAACATGTGGCAATACTGATGTTTACAAAGTGAACAAGTGCCCGATACGTGCACTAATACATAAGGGGTCCCCAGGAGATGGGGCTTTCTACTTCAGGAAAGATGGGTGTCTTCTTGGCCCTGAGAATGTTAAAGACGACTGCTGGAAGCATCATTTGATGAAGAAAAACACGTTTTAAGATATCCTTGAATGTTAAACAGTCACCTGAGTAGTTTAAAGCAACACAAAGGGCTAGAAAGACAGGTCCAGAACTCATCTTCTGGACACAATAGCCTACGTGGAATGCATGTCTATATTGGGATAAAAAGCTGATAATAAATATAAAAACAGACCAATAAATATGTATATATCTCCTTATTCGATCTCAACAGTAATCATAAAAGAACATTAAAGATGTAAATAACTAATATCATTAAGCAATCAATACACCCAACTCATTATGCAGTATGATTTTACTAATCCATGCTTTTAAAAATTAGAATAATTGAACTCAATGATTATAAATTATGTAGATTAATTTAGAAGTGTTTAGATCATAGATCCAAACCCTAATTTCAGAACATATGTGATTGGCGAAATCAGACAGCAGATTTAAAAAAAAAAAAAAAGGCTTACACTTAAACAGACCTCAGCACAATCTAATAATCGCAAAAAGATCAAAGCCGGTCTACACATGTTAAACTGGAGCATCCTAAGAACTGGAAACAGGAATGTTCATGAGATTGGCTGATACAACTTACAAAAAAATAGAACATTTAATAAAGTCTGAGAAGATACTTTGCCACAGGGACGATTACAAATACTAGCCATCTCAAACTGCCCCACGGGAAAAATAAGGGCCAGATTATGAGTTTGACAGATGGGAACACCCGCCCACCAAACTCCCGAAGGTTACCTCCCCGCCAGCCCCATTAAGACATTCCCACTGGGCTGACCGACAGAAACAAAGGTTTCCACCAGTCAGCCCAGTGGGAAAGTGGTGGCAGCATTGTCACCGGCTCGTAATCGAACTGGTGGAAATTCGCCCACCTGCAGGGGGCACCAGCACCCTCGTAATGCACCCTCCACTGGATCTCATCCTTCCTCTCCGACAGAACGCAGAGAGTCCGTCTCTCCCCTTTCCGCTCCAAAGCCACCAACCTCATCTGCGGCGTCCCCCAAGGATCCTCCCTCAGCCCTACGTTGTTCAACGTCTACATGGCCCCCCTCGCTCAACTGGCCCGCCAACATCATCTCAGCATCATCTCCTACGCCGACGACACCCAGCTCGTCCTCTCCCTGACCAAAGACCCGCTCACCGCCAAAACAAACCTCCACGAGGGACTAAAATCCATCGCCGATTGGATGAACAACAGTCGCCTGAAACTCAACTCCGACAAGACGGAAGTCCTCATCCTCGGGCGCACTCCCTCGGCCTGAAACGACTCATGGTGGCCCTCCGTCCTCGGACCCCCGCCCACCCCTGCCAGCCACGCAAGAAACCTCGGCTTCATCCTGGACTCCGCCATCACCATGTCCAAACAGGTCAGCGCCGTCTCCTCCTCCTGTTTCAACACCCTTCGAATGCTCCGCAGAATCTTCAAGTGGATCCCAACAGAAACCAGAAAGACGGTGACCCAGGCCCTCGTCAGCAGCAGACTTGACTACGGCAACGCACTCTACACAGGCATCCCAACCAAAGACATCAAACGACTCCAACGCATCCAAAATGCCTCCGCCCGACTGATCCTCGACATACCCCGCCGAAGTCACATCTCCCCTCACCTAAAGGAACTCCACTGGCTCCCGGTAGACAAGAGGATCACCTTTAAACTCCTGACCCACGCTCACAAGGCACTTCACAACACCGGACCCTCCTACCTCAACACCAGACTTAACTTCCACACTCCAACACGTCAACTCCGATCCGCCAACCTCGCCCTCGCCATCGTACCCCGAATCCAGCGCAAGACATCCGGCGGCAGATCCTTCTCCTTCCTCGCCGCCAAGACCTGGAACTCTCTCCCCACATCTCTTCGCCAGACCCAGGACCTCCTCGCATTCAGAAGGCTCCTCAAGACCTGGCTCTTCGACCGCTAAATCAGCAGCGCTCCCCCCCCCCCCCCCCTCTCAGCGCCTCGAAACCCTGACGGGTACATAGCGCGCTTTATAAATACTATGATTGATTGATTGATTGACTACCTGCTGTGCACAGCAGACAGTGCAAATTATGCAGGTGCTGGGCAGTGCAGGAGCCCCCGTGGCTCCCTGCACCTGTTCTCTGCCAGCCTTTTCATGGCAGTAAAACCACCATGAAAAGGCTGGCAGAGAACCAGGTTGTAATCAGCAGGGCGGTGCTGGCTTCAGTGCCGCCCTGGCTGATTCCAACTTGCACCGCCATGAGCCCATCGGGATCACCAATCCCGGCGGAGACAGCGGTAGGTTGGCGGGGCTGCCCACCAACCTCGTAATGTGGTAGTCGGTCCGCCACAATCGCAGCAGTCCGACAGCCACCGCAATTCATCTAATAGAGCCCAGTTTGAACCTGTTTAAAAATATCCATTCCCAAGAATGGGGAACCAGATTCAGATAGACCACTATGCCTGTTGTGGTTTGAATCAAGAAGTATTCCTGTACAGGTGATTTTATTAGTTACATTTCCCCCATAACTCATTCAGATATATTACAAGTAAGGGACTGATGTGCTTTTTCCCCTGCTGACGCAGATATGTTAAAATAGAAACATTAATGAATGTTTATGCGTTTTGATTAACAAGAAAGTGTTAGAAGAATACCAGAGAAATAACGCACACGTTTGAATAATGTGCCCACGGAGATTGGCCATCAGAATGCACGAGTTATATTAAAATGATGAAAAATGTGTGAAATATTGAAAATGTGTAGTAATAATGTAGTAACATGTCATAATCAAATGAATAACGTATGTTTTGCATTATATTGTAGAGCCAATTTAGCCGAAGTTGTGGCCTAGTTTTGCCAGGCCTCATGCAGAAGCTGAATTACTAGCACTGTAGAAGAAGATGATGTACTGAACTGTCCCTGAATTTCTCATGTTAAAAAGTCTGCTTAGCTAGAATTTTCTGCAATGTACCGACGGACAGGAGATGAGTGAATCAAATCGCAATATATGTTGTGTAGAGCAGACAAGATGTACTTTTTCAGGACTCGAACAATAGAGACAATGACTGAAGAAGAAGATGCAACATTTTCGATACCTGATGAGCCGGATGATGAGGACATCGTACAGTGAACCAATCAACAAACTGAGAACGGCGTAATTTTAGAACTTATTTATTCATAAAATAAGCATTATTGGTTAGGGTAATAACTGGTGATTGACTGACCAATTAGGAATTAGGGGGATATACTGGGTAACCTTAATAAAAAGTCATGACAAAGGGCAAAATCTTCAGATGGGAGGGGAGAACTGATGCAGATATTAGATTTCGGAAGACGCGATTCGAGATTCTGTCATTGGGCTCATGCTCTTGAGAGCCTGATGCATTGCTGATCATTGATGACCTGAAGACGAAGACTGACTTTGTTGCTGATCCATTCTATGGATAGGTAGCAATGACAATGTGACTTAACTTTTGTGCCTTTCTTTCTAAGTACCAACTGCGCCGATTGAACAGTTTTTCTTTTAGCTAGATGTTTTCTAAATTTGTGTTCTAAATTGTTTTTGCATGAAGTCCCACATGCTAATGCTAGTCTGGGTTAGGTAAGGTTCCTTTGGGTGATGCGGACAGTGACAAATGATTGACGAACTGATTGCTGAACTCTGCTATTAATGCTTTTATAATCATCTTTGTTGGCTCATACTGAAGCATTTGAGCATATGTTTTCTGATGTTCTGATTAGATTATGTTATTGGTGGTCATTAATGAACTAATTCTGAGTGGATTGAATAAAGTTTTAATTAATCTTATGATTTAGTATTGTAACAAATAGGGAAATAGGGAAATAAAATTGATAAAATGTATAATAGAGTTGTGGTTATTCATGAAATTTTGACGCTATTCACTAATGATTAATGTTTTTGCTTATTGATTGTGTATTGAATATTAATAACATTGGTCACTACATGGCTAGGATACTCCATGCGATCCAAAAGGTTCATCGGCCTATATGCGTCCCCTTGTAAGTTTACTTACTAAGGATCAGGTGCGCTAGCACCCCATTGGAAGCAAGATAAAAAAAGGTGTTTTTTGCCAGCAGTTGGACCTATTTTTAGTTAGAAATTCAGGACGCCATGAGCAGAACAGAGCAAACGTAACTCCCAAATAGGAAAACTGGCAAACTCTTATTAAAAGCCTATTCTTGATTCTCAGGCAGCGGGTCTTCACATTTTTTGGGCCACATGCCATAATATAAGTTTCAGAATAATTATTTTCCAGATTCAAATTCTTCATGAAAACAATGAGAGTTTTGGCCAGTAGTTTCAGCGAACAAGGCTGCATTGTCAGCATACAAGAGCACAGGAACAGGATTATTGTTCACGGTTGGCATATCCTGCCCCTTCTTAGATAAAACATTTTCCAAGCCATTAACATGAAGCCAGGACTCATCCCTGTAGGACCTCTCACTAAAGAAGTAGAGTAAGTACATTCTCGACCCTCCCATATCTCAGTGTGAAGAGCACGTAAAAAGTCTGCCAACACCTCATCAAGGCCCTTCGTAATTAAGAGTTCCCATATCTTTGATCTATTTACCCTATCAAAAGTGCAGGAAAGGCCATGACTACTAAATAAGGCGAACCACACTTAGCGACCTTATATCTGCTAAAAACAAAACAAATGGAAGTTAAGTCATTGCTCGAGTTTTCCCAAACCTTTCCTAAATCCGAACTGCACCTCCGATAAAATATTGCTCTCCCATGTCCAAAGCAGCAACCTATCCATAATGATCCTTCCAATTATTTTCACTGTGGAATCTAAAAGAAATAAAGTGATAACATTTGGATCCAGATGATTCCCTTTTTAAAAAAGTGGGGCAGTAATTACTGTGGCCAGGAGCAACGGAGGTCAGTTTTACAGGCTACACTGATGTTATTAGTGAGGAGAGGTGCCCTGCACTCTAGATTATCAGTATAGAGACCTATAGGGCCCCTCTCTGGTCCCGGGACCATTTTTGGATGGCCTATTATTTTAGGGAATCCGTAATCTCTTCTAAGTAAATGATATATTTAATGCTAAACGAGAAACCTCCCCACCAACAGTATCTTGCTCACGACCTAAAGGGCAATAAATGGAATAAAGGTGGCCTACCCATTAATAAGGAGCAATGTTCAAACTCAGAGTCTTCCTCGGCGCTCTGGAAAGTATATTTGAATGCACTAACTTCCAGAAAACCTGAGAATCTTTTAATTTACACGAGAAAGCAACTTTTCCCCATGTTTTGAACTGCAGTCCCACCTTCCTGTTTTTTCAATGCAAGGTTGTACTCCAGTGTACCTGGGGCTACTGCATCTCTATTTCTTGGATTGGATTTCAGCTCTTTGCGAAAGAGTTTTCTGCACTATGGAACCCAACAAACCATGACATGTTGCTTTCGCTTGTTTTCCCCACTGGTCTTAAGAACAGATCCCTTATGTTGACATTCATTTGTGGAGGGCTCTCAAAAATATTAGAAGGGTTGGTAGCAAGTAAGACAGGCACAAATCAGTTCCTTATTGCATGCAGCGATCTTGCGCAATATTTTATTCATATTTGCAAACTTCCAGACCTACCTGCGCCCTGTAGCTTTAGCTGACAGAAGCAGCAAGGCCAACTGTTGTCTTAACCTCCCTCTTGAGGACAGCAACTGAGACAGACTATTCGCCTGTCCTTTCCCTCTTGTTCTCATTATAAACTGAATGTATGTAGATGAATGCATTCTGCAGAATGCAACATTACATATATTTCACACATTTTTGAATTCCTGGCAAAGAATATTATGAATAGTATACACTCAATGTGTATAGTTTTCTTTACATCTGGGTGATTTACATTTCATAATCGCTAGGTAATGCCACAGACCAAGCAACATACACTGATTTTAATCACTACTACACTCCATATGTACTTCTTTATACATAGTAATGTAAACCCAAAGATATATTTTGATCCACAAATGCCACATTCTAGGTCTACAAGATTTTCCAAAGTGTGGTCAGAATGGCTGCACTGAGAAGATGGAGTACCAACACTTAACGTACAAGTTAATATTCTCACCACAGCTTCCTAATCCATGAAATAACAGTCGGCATAAGGCAATGACTAACCTCTGCTTGGTGTAAACTTTCAAAACTAATTAGTTCTTTGTGAGTAAAATTGGTTTTGTTCAAGGAGTTATGGTCTAGCCGTCGGCTATACTGATTGGACAGTCACTCCTGATCTTGGACAGCTTAGAGCCTATCTTCCCACTTATCAACCTCCAGATCTGACCCTGCATGAAATAGACGAAAGATGACTTGGATGGCCTGTCCTCAGGTCTCATAATGAAGGCCTGTTAAACACTTACATCACTGGTAGTCACAGCGCTACTATGAACATTCCCTTAACTGATATACTGTGAAGATTAGGAACTACACAATGCAAAACTTCTTATTAATTGCTGGGTAACAGACAATCAAAATGGAGTCTTAAAATAACATTGGGGCCAAAGTTGAATTTACCATCCCCAGTGTGATCTAAATGAGTACAAATACATATAAAAAAAAAAAGTATGGATTTGTTTAGGTGGGGTGAAACTATGGAATACCCTGCAGGCAGACGTTCTCACTGCATTAGTACGGACACTCCACTTTGTACAGATGCAGCATGATAAGGATATGCTTTTCATGATTCGGTCGTATAGCACCCGATCCCTGTGATCGGCACAGGCCTCCTACAAGATTCTGTAACCAGCTTGACTTGTGTGCTTTGACCAAAAAAAATATTATTTAGGTCCAATATTTTTCTAAATTGGAAAACTCGCAGTAAGTTTTCATAAGTCTTGAAGTCACCAGTTCATGAAAGGGCGAGATGAGGACCTCTCTCTCGGGCCCTGGCTGCTTAAGCAGGCAAAGTAATATCTAACAAACATACTTAGAATTCACATTCCATCACAGTGAGATTTCTTCTGTGCAGTATTAATGTTTTGGAAGTCAGACCTAATAACTAGGGTCTCAGATATATTTTGAGGACCACAACATCTTGTAAACCTTATTTCACCACTTTGCTGATTTTTTAAGAAGCTACTGGTAAACTGGTCTTCTCTAAAAACAGAACTGATTGCTAATAGTGACCCTTGCTAAGGAACTAGGGGCCAGATGTAGCAAAGGTTTTGCCCATTCTGTGTCTATGGGAAAAAGTGTTCGTACATATCGTCTCAGGGGCCTGATTTAGAGTTTGCACAAAGGTGACGGATATGCTGTCTACCTTACTACAGGTGCAATAGGATACAAAGCACTCGCGATAAGGCAGATGAAGTATCCATCGTATGTGAAGGTCTACCAACTCACAAAACTCTAAACCAGGCCCCAAGCATGACATTCTCAGACTGGGAAGTGACCACCGCCTTTTTGTAAATTCCCACAATTCAGGCGACTAAAGAAAGCAACACTGTTTGCTAGTGTTGAAAACTCGAACCTTGGATTAGATGAAACAGTGTGGGCCAGGGTCTGGACTGGGGTAATCGTGCAGATGACCCTGTTCCTTCGGGGGCCGTGATGGTCAGGCCAATGTCTTATGTAAATCAATGCTAAGTGCAGAAAAGTTTTAGGACTTGAAGTTAATTATGATAAACAACAATATACTCACTACAAGCGGCAAGCGGGGATGGGGAGTTGGATCCAGCAGTTAACAGGCAGGGCCACTTGTAGTTGTCTAAGATAGCTTTAATTATTTGTGGCTCGACACTGCAAGATAACGCCAGAGATTGTCGGAACTCAGCATGGCACCTCGGTTACACAACCTGCTTAGGGATAGGTCTGGATGAAATGCACTCATGATTCCTGTTCTTGGCAGAGTCGCTCTGTACAAAATGACATCCCTGCCCCACCTGCTACACGTTCTCCAGAATTAACCTTTTTTGTGGGTCCTAGTCAATCCTGTAAGAGGATCTGGGATAATGCTAGTTTCTTCCTCTGGATAAGTGGTGTGCCCAAGATTTCATTTAAGAAATGCACTCAATGCACATACAAAGGGGGTCCGGCTTGGGCAAACATAAGGCTGTATAACTAGGCATCTCAACTCACTACAGTTAATAATAAGTGGATGTTTGAACAGTGTGAAGAGCTTGCTGTCCGACTAGAATTGAATTACATTGCGAGACTCGCTTCTACTGTTTGGGGGATTGTCCGACACCTTCTCTACCTGCTGTTATTACGATGGTGCTAAAATGCTGGAAAGATGGTCTGAAATGGCTGCGTTGGGACCACAGATTAATCCAGAAGACACCTTTTAGAAAATCAGTTGGCAAACCACAGTGAGCTTTGAATACTTTACTCAGTGGAACCAAATTGGCATATTTAGATCAAGTGACATTTGGACCCATGAACACATGAATTCCTTTCCAATTGTGTAGCGAGGAATTCCGGCTGCACTAGTCCCTATTTTATAAATATATCCCACTGTGATATGCCTTAGGGGCCCACAAACCAGAGGTCAGGGTTCACTGAGTGTAGTCCTCCTGTATCAAAAATGGCGATTGACCAATTTGAGATTAAGTGGAATTCTCAAGTGTACTGCATGCTCGCCCTAAACGGTGCAGATAGATTTACACTTTCTACGCTAAGTGGGAGGAAGACTTAGGGTCAGTATCTGGGGATGAGTGGTATGAGCCAAAAATGCTTACCTATGAGCAGGCCAGGTTGACTAGATTATGGTTGATTACATTTAAGCACTTTACATAGGCTATGCTGCTTCCTGGCATGACGGTGGTGAATGGGTAGAACTTCAGCTGTGCACTGTGTTGAAGGATCGATACAGAATGGGGGATTTTTTTCTATGTTGCCTGGGGATGTTGGACCATACAAGAATAGTGGACTTGATATCACCTACGTGCTCTCAAGAGTGCTTGGCTGGCAGGAGAATGTGTCCCCTAAACTGTAACTCTTAAGCATTATGGATAATGAAGGTTACACACAAGCCACAGACATGCTTTCTTGCAAACATGGTTAAGAGGAATAGGTAGGTGCTCACTGTTTGAGAAGGCTAAATAAATCACTTAAGACTACTCCAAGAAACCTTAAGATCTGGGGTCAATGATGGGAACACTTTTAGAGTTCTGTGGGACTTAATGCATGAAGATACGTATAAATGTATGCATTTTACCTCCAAAACCTAGTCATTCATATATCGAGGGATAAAGCCAGGCCTCTGTGGTAGAGGTGTAATTTAAACCAGGGTTGTTTTTTGGCAATACCAAGAAGCACGCAAATTAGGCAACTCCACATCTTTTTATCCAGATCAGTCTCAGTTTCTTACGTCGGTCTACAGATCATGGCTCATGTAAAGAACAAGCGCTGGCAATGCCAATAGGTCTGGCTTGAAAGGAATGTTGAATGGTAATATGAAGCCCTACAAGTAAATAGCACAGAAAGAGATATGCTTGTGTGTAAGCAAATACATGTGGAATAATATTTGTGTAGCTTAAAAGGATGGGGTGACAGTTGCATTGCCAAACCAGACCTAAAAATCCATGTAAGTTAATGCCTGCTCTTCTTCCATCTGTGCTGCTGCCAGGGAAAAAGCACCATAAATGATCTAGTTACCTAAGACAGCTGAATAGCATTGCAATGGCATGTGTGCACCACTGAAAGCTCAAGCTTAGTTAGCTGGGTAAATAAATAAAATGATAGCTGCGTGGAAGGCGAGCACTTTTTTTGTGGAAAGCACACAACTTCTACCCAATCAGAACATGTACTGCAAAGTTCCAACATGTGGGCGGAACCAAAGCCTCGTTCTAGCGATGCTCACATGAATGTCTGGAGACAGCTGCACTGTCAAGCCAAACCATAAAGAAATGTGATGTAACTGAGTTTTCAGGTGGACATGTCACACTGAATGAAATTCAGATCATATAATCCAACATGCAGGACTGACAATGCATCTACGCACTGCTGTAGATAGGTAACCTGTCACAAGTAAAGTGATAAGTACAAGTCGTAGCAGTTTCAGATGAGTGTTTATTTCACTTTCTCTATTGTTTACTTCATGCTTCAAGTAGTTCAAAGGTTTGTTTTACCAGAGTACTAGCCCGGCCTGCTTTTCCTTTCTGTAGAGCAAATTCGACTTGCAACAGGAGCTCCCTAAATGATATCTGAGCCACCATCATGACTGGGAACTGAGTGCCCAGCTTTGCTTGGCCTGTATCCAGGGGAATTATCACATTTGCAGCAGTTGACATTGCTGAAATGGCAGACAGTCCTGGCATAAGCGTACTTGTAGCAGGCTTTCCTTGAACTGGGCAGTGTTCACTGGGCTCACAGTGACTGCCAAAAGACCCCAAGATGTCACAGGAGAGTTCAAGAATTGCATATTTGTAACTGATTAACATGTGTACTTGCCCAGAGGCTATGTACAGGGCCAGCTTTAGCGCTGATGGCGCCCTGTGCGACAGTCTTTTTTGGTGCCCCCGCCATCCCAGGACCACCTCCTCGGATTCCCACACTACCACTCAGCAAATGTGCCCCTCATCTCTCCATAGCCCCCCATTCTCATACATTAATTTGTTTTAAAGAGATTATAAAGACTAACCCACTCAGCTGTCCACATAAAATATAGTTCTGTTCTTTTCAGGAGGCATATTCACCCTCTACACTACTTTATGGCGAGTCAAAGTTGGCACTAGACAAAACTACCATCTCTCTCCCAAGCAGGAACATTAATCGCAAGAGGCATCTTGACATTTTAATTGCCTCCCGAAGGCTGAATGCACAAGGAGCTCTTCAGCAGGTGAATTTAAATCGCAAGTTTCATAAGTCTATTGCTAAACACATCACCCCCCCTTAAGGTCAGCACCCCTGAATCCAGGTCGACACCCTGTGCGGCTGCACCGCTCTAAAGCCGGCCCTGGCTATGTAACACGCAATTCTATCAATGAGCATGTTATTAAGACCCCTCGTTTATTTCAGTGAAAGCGCGGCACGCCGCACACATCCACTTATACTACTCCCTCCTCTCCCATCCCACCACCTATGCCTTTCTCCTGATCCTAGAACCAAATGCACTGCAAAATATTAATATTCAAAATCAGGGATGGAAGCAACTCTGATACCGGATATGCCAAACTGCACAGGCCTGGCAGGCACAGACCTCCTGAAACTGTATCACACCCAGTGCGGATTTGTGGATTTCTCCTGCCTGCCCATATGAGGTCAATGGCTGTTTCCGTAGTCTGCAGTACAGCCCTTGGGACTGGCGCAGGCAGCATGCCCAGCAGATAGTTCTTCCTTAGTGCTATCACTATGTTAACATCCTATATTCGGCCCTATAGGACTATTGCAACAATGACGACCTGGCAAAGTAATGTACTGTTTTTGCAATAAAAGACTGGAAATTATCAGATACCATGCCAACCATTTTATTATGGAGTAAGACACCCACGCGTCTCACATTCATTGGCAGCAGTTTAAATCCAGTTCCTTCTAGTGCCGGGCTTATGCTTCCTGTGGAAAGAGGAAGGAACGCACCCTCACACCAGTTGATCTTATAACTTGAAAATAAGAAGAAATCGCCAATCAGTGAAATCAAGTTAGGAATCAAGGTCGTGGCTTCTCCAAGGGCGAGAAAGGTGTAATTTGCATACAGTATAAGTTTGGAACAGCCTGCAGTGGTGTCTATCCCCTGCATGCTCCCTCTATGTCTTATAATGGCCATTAGTGGTTGCAGCACTTGTTTGTAGAACCAGAGGGCCAGGCTGCCCCTTCTGTTCTCAGTGCCAGAGTGTGAGCGTCCGAAGTCTGGGGTGATATTACCACACATAACCACGTCACTGGAAGTGCTTTACTATGCGGTAGGTCAGATATTACCTTTGGTATGCCCACTACGGCAATTTCCTCTTGTAATAGGCTTGTGCCCTCCTCAGATAACACAGGAAGAGGCACAGAGGACAGAAACTCTGTTTCAACCAGTCATGTGTTGCCCATCTTAAACTCATTGCTGGCAAGGGGGGCACTTTTTAGGGCTGTAGAGTTTGGGGCATGAATCTATGGCCAAGTTAGAACTGCTTGTAGTTTTCATTTATTATTGCCAAGGCCAAGCACTGGGCACAGGCAATGTCCAGTTTACAGACTGCAGTGATTATGATGTAGTGTACCCAGAGAGGAAACCGGCAAGATGAAGGGGAGAAGGGGAGAAAAATCACACCAATTGGGCTGCGGAGCTGCGGGTAGCCATCAGACGTCTTGGTACTGGTGAGAAGCGGATTGGTGGCATCGGAGACTGAGCAGACCTCGCCAGGATAAGCTGATCACGACGTTAATGGGGAGCAAAGGAACTTTTGGACGCTCACAAAAGGCCAATCACAATAACACAACCAGACGACAAATGCAGGAATGGCTAAGCAAGTTAAGTGCATGCTAGTGACAACTGTGTGAGACCTGCAGATCAAGAGTCTGGGGTCCTGGTAAGACCAACTCATTCTTCGTCTTTCCAAGGGTTACAAATATAGTAACATTAACTGGCTACTAACAATGACATTTATTTAGATCTCTTAGAAACAGCAAAAGTGCAGTATTGTAAACCGTCTCGAGCTCTCTCATCCACCTTGAGGTAGACCTGGGTTTCTCTAGCCTAAAAGTGATGTCTGATGTCATAGGATTTCAAAGAGCCATTTGGAGAGGTGGGTGCTATCTATATAGAGATGTTTGGCAAAAGGGTGATCCCCAAAGGACACCAAAGATGATGGTGATGGCAGAAAAGAATGGGCTCACTATGACCCGCTGTGTCTGACTAGTTAAAAAAAAAGATGTGACCCAGACATGGACTGTCTCTCCCACTCATGCAATCAATCATCACCCGGCGGCGCAGTAGCACCCTATTTTCTTGATATAACACTTGAGCATTCTACCAATATCAAAGCACTTGCACAGCCTCTATCATAGCACATAGCAGCACTCTCTGAAATTTTGAAGTTCACATATAATCGCTCATTCTGAGAAGAGCTGTGAATGAAAGTTGCTCTGTCAGGTGCTGGCTTTGGGGTATCTGGAATACGGACCAGTTACCCAATGCTTAATATGAGCCGGTGGTTGCAGGTGAAGCCAACTGGAAATCAATCTTTTTTTTTTACCCATAGAAAGAGAGTAAAAAACATACAAAGAGCAAAGAAGGAAGAGAAAGACTGAAAAACTGTGGCAAAGGGAGAAAGCAAGAAACTGGAAGAGTGAGATAAGCGGAAAGGGATTATCTGGTGGTGGATTAAAGAGGCCAGAGATGGAATTAGGACTATGCAGCCTTCATACTAGGCACGCCGACAATCAAAACTTTGTGCCTTGTCAATTATTCTTTTATAAATTAAGCACTACAGTTACCGAAGTTTCCAAACCCTTCATTGTAAGGGATGTCGGACACTCGTCTAACTGGACAAGGTGCTGGGATCTGCATTAAGTTTCTTCAAGACTGACATGCCCATTGTGCTGTTGAGTTCAGGGTCTACTCTGGAGCATGCAAGGCAATGAAGAGTCTACTGATTTTGGGGGTTCACATGGGCACGCCCAGGTTAGTGACCTTCGTTTTGCAGATATTGGAGAGGTGGTGATTTCTTAACGACAATCAAGATCTTTATGACACCTAGGGCTTAGGCTATGATAAATGTCAGTGCCAAAGATTGCCGTTTGTGCTTCAATAACATTAGAAGAGCCTAGCCCTAAAACCCTATTAGAAAGTTAGCTCTATTTTTATCCTGGTTAGGAAAATATTGTTTTGATGAATAGTAGTTTCTAGTCAGTAACTTCCTAGATCTTTCAGCGTCTATGTTGCTTCCTGCATCCCAGGTCAGCTCTTGAGGGATTTAGCCTTCAGCCCAGCTAAATCCTACGCAGAATGCAAGCACCCGCCCCCTGGTACATAGACGTATCGACATGGATGGACTGACTATTCTGCCACTCTGGCTTTTCCTCTGTGGGCTGCAGGCTAGGGGGCTGCTGTAGGAAAGTACCATCTTGCCTGGCATGTTACCCCCATATTTCACTGTATATATGTTGTTTTAGTTGTATGTTTCACTGGGACCCTGACAGCCAGGGCCCCAGTGCTCATAAGTGTGCCCTGTATGTGTTACCTGTGTTATGACCAACTGTCTCACTGAGGCTCTGCTAATCAGAACCTCAGTGGTTATGCTCTCTCAATTCTTTCCAAATTGTCACTAACAGGCTAGTGACCAATTTTACCAATTTACATTGACATACTGGAACACCCTTATAATTCCCTAGTATATAATACTGAGGTACCCAGGGTATTGGGGTTCCAGGAGATCCCTATGGGCTGCAGCATTTCTTTTGCCACCCATAGGGAGCTCTGACAATTCTTACACAGGCCTGCCACTGCAGCCTGAGTGAAATAACGTCCACGTTATTTCACAGACATTTTACACTGCACTTAAGTAACTTCTAAGTCACCTATATGTCTAACCTTTACCTGGTAAAGGTTGGGTGCTAAGTTAATTCCCCGGACTTTGTGAGTGCGGGGACACCATTACACGCGTGCACTACCTATGTGTAGCTTCACAATGGTAACTCCGAATATGGCCATGTAACATGTCTAAGATCATGGAATTGCCCCACCAATGCCATCCTGGTATTGGGGAGACAATCCCATGATTCCCCGGGTCTCTAGCACAGACCCGGGTACTGCCAATCTGCCTTTCCCGGGGTTTCACTGCAGCTGCTGCCAACCCCTCAGACAGGTTTCTGCCCTCCTGGGGTCCAGCCAGGCTTGGCCCAGGAAGGCAGAACAAAGGACTTCCTCAGAGAGAGGGTGTTACACCCTCTCCCTTTGGAATAAGGTGTCAGGGCTGGGGAGGAGTAGCCTCCCCCAGCCTCTGGAAATGCTTTGATGGGCACAGATGGTCCCCATCTCTGCATAAGCCAGCCTACACTGGTTCAGGGATCCCCCAGCCCTGCTCTGGCGTGAAACTGGACAAAGGAAAGGGGAGTGACCACTCCCCTGACCTGCACCTCCCCTGGGAGGTGCCCAGAGCTCCTCCAGTGTGCTCCAGACCTCTGCCATCTTGGAAACAGAGGTGCTGCTGGCACACTGGACTGCTCTGAGTGGCCAGGGCCAGCAGGTGACGTCAGAGAATCCTTCTGATAGGCTCCTTCAGGTGTTGCTAGCCTATCCTCTCTCCTAAGTAGCCAAACCCTCTTTTCTGGCTATTTAGGGTCTCTGCTTTGGGGAATTCCTTAGATAACGAATGCAAGAGCTCATCAGAGTTCCTCTGCATCTCTCTCTTCACCTTCTGCCAAGGAATCGACTGCTGACCGCGCTGGAAGCCTGCAAAACTGCAACAAAGTAGCAACGACGACTACTGCGACCTTGTAACGCTGATCCAGCCGCCTTCTCGACTCTTTTCCTGGTGGTGCATGCTGTGGGAGTAGTCTGCCTCCTCTCTGCACTAGAAGCTCCGAAGAAATCTCCCGTGGGTCGACGGAATCTTCCCCCTGCAACCGCAGGCACCAAAGAACTGCATCACCGGTCCTCTGGATCTCCTCTCAGCACGACGAGCGAGGTCCCTTGAACCCAGCAACTCTGTCCAAGTGACTCCCACAGTCCAGTGACTCTTCAGTCCAAGTTTGGTGGAGGTAAGTCCTTGCCTCCCCACGCCAAACTGCATTGCTGGGAACCGCGTGTTTTGCAGCTACTCCGGCTCCTGTGCACTCCACGAAGATTTCCTTTGTGCACAGCCAAGCCTGCGTCCACGGCACTCTAACCTGCATTGCACGACCTCCTGACTTGTGCTCCGGCGGCGTGGGACTCTCTTGTGCAACTTCGGGTGAGCACTGTTTCACTCCACTTCGTAGTGCCTGTTCCGGCACTTCTGCGGGTGCTGCCTGCTTCTGAGAGGGCTCCTTGTCTTGCTGGGCACCCTCTCTGTCCCCTGATGCAATTGGTGACATCCTGGTCCCTCCTGGGCCACAGCAGCATCCAAAAACCCTAACAGCGAGCTTTGCAGCTAGCAAGGCTTGTTTGCGGTCTTTCTGCGGGAAAACACTTCTGCACGACTCTTCACGACGTGGGACATCCATCCTCCAAAGGGGAAGTTTCTAGCCCTTGTCGTTCGTGCAGAATCCTCAGCTTCTACCATCCGGTGGCAGCTTCTTTGCATCCACAGCTGGCATTTCCTGGGCATCTGCCCACTCCCGACTTGATCGTGAGTTTTGGACTTGGTCCCCTTGTTCCACAGGTACTCTCGTCTGGAAATCCATCGTTGTTGCATTGCTGGTGTTGGTCTTTCCTGCAGAATTCCCCTATCACGACTTCTGTGCTCTTTGGGGAACTTAGGTGCACTTGGCACCCACTTTTCAGGGTCTTGGGGTGGGCTATTTTTCTAACCCTCACTGTTTTCTTACAGTCCCAGCGACCCTCTACGAGGTCACATAGGTTTGGGGTCCATTCGTGGGTCGCATTCCACTTCTAGAGTATATGGTTTGTGTTGCCCCTATCCCTATGTGCCCCCATTGCATTCTATTGTGACTATACATTGTTTGCACTGTTTTCTATTGCTATTACTGCATATTTTGGTATTGTGTACATATATCTTGTGTATATTTGCTATCCTCATACTGAGGGTACTCACTGAGATACTTTTGGCATATTGTCATAAAAATAAAGTACCTTTATTTTTAGTATATCTGTGTATTGTGTTTTCTTATGATATTGTGCATATGACACTAGTGGTACTGTAGGAACTTCACTCGTCTCCTAGTTCAGCCTAGGCTGCTCTGCTAAGCTACCTTTTCTATCAGCCTAAGCTGCTAGACACCCCTATACACTAATAAGGGATACCTGGGCCTGGTGCAAGGTGTAAGTACCCCTTGGTACTCACTACAAGCCAGTCCAGCCTCCTACAGCTGCTGCTTTCACAAAAGGAGTGGCCTCCATAAACCAACCATGTCCCAGCTGCCCCATTCTAGCTGTGGCCTCTCACAGCGTGGGGATGGTTTGCACATTTCTGCCAGTACTGATTTTAGTGTCCAATCCTGCCCTGTCTATTGGGCATAAGACTTGTACAAATACTAATCTACGCACACACTTTCACAAGAAGCATTAAAATGTGCTGGTCCTACGCGCAAAACACTACGAATACACACTACAAAACGCACCAGCCTACAGGGGACAAATAGTGCATAGGTACGGTAACATTATGATGGCAACTGCACAGATCAGCCAATGGACCCTTGCAGATGTCCAGAGCTTAAACGCTGGTTTACGATCCACAGCCATAAGCACAGCAATTTAATGACTTTGCTGCAACAGCAAACTTTGCAGGACTTACTACATTTGGCATTTTTTTATGCATCATCGCACCAACATCCTTGTCCAAAGTTCCCCTGTTGATGGCTGTATTGACTTTTAAGAGGCAAGACTCTCTCCGTAGTTTAATCCAACAGATATTTATTTCCAGGGCTTGTCAATGTCCATAGCTGAGCTACAGATAATCTAGCACAGTAGTTCCCAACGTTTTGACTTCTGTGGATCCCCTCTTTTTCATTACTGGAACCCGGGGACCCCCTCTGAGTTATTATTGGAATCCGGGGACCCCTCCACTGAGTCATTATTTGAAGCCGGGGACCCACACCTAACCCGCAAAACAATACACAAAAAATATAGCAACAAGCATTCCATGAAACACAACAAATAACACATTTTATTTCATTTGTACGCAAAATTAATAGGAAGGTTGGAGCTTTTCTAAATTCAATTGAAGCCACCTGCCATCCATACTACATTCTATTTGATGCATCTGCACTGCTCCCAAGAATCAATCTGAGGACACCTATTTAATTTTTACCCTCCGATTTCAAAATAATTGATATTTGCAGTATGTTTTAAAATTGTCAATTGTACAACTGGCCACTTTATGTACACTTTATTAATATGTTAATATTAGTTAATTTTCTAAGCAGTCACGGGCTCCCTGAGGAGAACGCTTGCGCCCCAGGGGTCCCCGGACTCCAGGTTGGGGAACCACTGATCTAGCGCCAACAAGAAAGGTGTTATGAGCTTGACCATTACAGATGTGAGTAGGTAAGAGGAAATTCCTCTTCAGTCTTTTATTGCCTCCATCATTATTGCCCAATATTGCTGAATTACTGGTCATGTCCACCACAAGTACGACAGTTTCCTTACCAAAAATCTGTCCGTTCATCTATATATAAATTGGAAAGGGGAACACGTGACATTCTGTAACAAGAAATTTTATCAAACCTTTTAGCATGGTGTCCATGCAATGACCAAAGAAGAGAAGGACAAAAAACATCAGATGTGTAAAGAAAGTTCTGTTCAGAAATATACTGCAATCACTGGACTGATGCAGAACTTATGTTTTGTTTATAATGTGTTTTTATTAAGCTTTTAATATGTTTATTTCATTGATAAAGGGCATTACCACTTACATGGCAAAATTCTGAACCTGCATCCTTTTTCCAAGAGAGAGGTCATGATGTAGAAGCAGGCCAAACATTCTATGTCTCTTTTTATGGTCCAAAGTACTTCAATTGTGAAGTGCTACTTAGTGAGACTCACAAAAAAACGACTCTGATCAGATATACTGTGCCGCAAGACATTTTTTAGTTGTTGCACGTCCAGCAGCTCCACAGTGTGAACACAAATGAACAACACTGCCCTATGGCAGAAACACTTATTAATGAATAACTTGTACTATGCAACCTGCTGAATATGTATTTGAGTCAATGTAGGACAGCACCAATGTCACAGAATGCAATACATAAACAGTTTATCACATAATCATCTATTTATACTGCAGAATTAAGCCAACTCTCCCACATTTTGCTACCTGAAGTCAGGTTTTAAAAAAAATTTTGGACTCAGAGTTGGCTTCTTTTAAGCCAACTCTGGCTGAAATTTTGCTACCTGACTTCAGGTAGCCCAGGGCCAATAAGGCCTATAATTTCCGAGACCGTCTGCTTGCGCCACTCTGTACATTTAATGTGAATGGCTATATCCTGATAGGGTCACGTTCTGTGCTACAGAAACTGCAGATTAGTGCGAGGCTCTAGGCTCTAGGAGCCAAAAAAGGCGAAAGAAATAGGGGAGGGCCATCTCTGTGCACCAGGCAAATTATAAGGTGACACCTTGGTACCAACTGTGCTCGGAGGCCGATTTTGGTCTCGGCTAAAGAGAGTTCAGATACAGAATTCCCAGATACCTATAATCCTCAGGGATTAGACCGTTAGTTAAGGTCAGTCCCAAATGTGTCAATGAAATAACTAGAGTAGAGTAAGAGACAATAACAGGGATTTCAGGGGTGCAACTACATTAGAACTTCAGTGGAAACACTTGAAGCAATGGGGTAGAGTCAATACTAGAAAACCGAGTGATAAATTGAGCACTGTTAGACCTGACAGCCTTAGGGTGGTCATCCCCCAACTTTTTGCCTGCCTCCTTCCAATTTTCTGACACTGTTTTTGCTGGTTGTAGAACTCTGTACACTTTACCAGTGCTAAAGGGCATATGCTCTCTCCCTTAAACATAGTAACATTGGCTCATTCCCATTTGGAATATTTGATTTACTTGTAAGCCCCTAGTAAAGTGCACTACATGTGCCCAGGGCCTGTAAATTCAATGCTACTAGTGGGCCTACAGCACTGATTGTACCACCCCCATAAGTAGCCCCTTCCCCATGTCTCAGGCCTGCCATTGCAAGGCCTGTGTGTGCAGTTTCACTGCCACTTCGACTTGGAATTTAAAAATACTTGCCAAGCCTTAAACCCCCCTTTTCCTACATATAAGTCACTCCTAAGGTAGGCCCTAGGTAGCCCATAGGGTAGGGTGCTAAGTAGGTATAAGGAAAAGGGTGTATACCTCTGCCAACTAGAGACCCAATTTCTAACAAGCATTTTAAATATACTGGTCAAACCCAAAACTATTACAAAAAACATGTTTTAGAGGATTTCACAACGTTTTCAGGCTACTTACAGAGATCTTTTAAAATGGAAATTAGTGATTTGACAACTAAAAAGCAGCGTTTACAGATTCCAATAGTATTCTAGAACCTGTTTTCCTAATGTTATTTCAAGACAAGGACATTCTTTGCCAATCCACTGAAAATTTCTTCTGTGAAATGACGATGAGCTCATGAAATACTTTCAATTCCATCTTTAGAAAGATACTCCAAGTCCCACTGCTGACCAAAGGTACTTTTTTAGTCTGCTCATATGGATATTGCAACACATGTTTGAGACTGCACACATGTGCGTCTCAGAATATTGAGATTAACGGGTTAAAGCATTTGATTTCGGGATGTATGATTGGCAAGTCTCAGGTTTGATTCGTAATCTATCTTGCATTTCTCCGGAGACTGAATAAGTGAGAGACAAGCAACTGGCAATATTATGCCTGGAACTTACTCTGGCAGTAATCTGACCTATACTTAATCAAAATAAAATTGTTGTTATAACCCACTTTGAGCAGTCCTCACATGCAATGACTGAGCTACATCCAGATCAGGCCTAGAAAACTGTCAAAAACGTAGCTGTCGTGAAATACCTTAGAACAAATGGAGCTCTAGCAAGCAAAGGATGCAAATGTTCCTTCAAGATCCAGGAGACGTAGAATATGTTGCAGAAGAGCAATGTCCTGCAAAGAGGTCACTACCACAGAACCACAAATTGTGCCTCTTAATAGAACATGATATAATAAAAAAACATTCTTTCAATTCTGTTCTAAAGCCCCTTGGGCAATAAAGTGTCAAATGTACTAAAATGTCAAAGTTGCTTTCAACTCTTGCAGTGCAACATGCATGATAAAATGTAACATTTGTTACAGATTTCTCTAAACTTCCTTTGAGAAAAATGGCCATATTCCCAAAAAGGGTGTCCCTAAATGCCAATACTGAATACAGCAATTAACCTGGCCTTGTTGGAGACAGGAGCAACCCGGAATAGTGCACAAGACAGACACCAGGCTATCAACAGGGTTACCAGTTTGCACTTGTAACAATGCAACAAGTAGTGCACAAAGTAGTGTTTTCACAGTACAATACTTTTGCATTGGTTAGCTATCATACACAATATTAGAGTTATGCTGCTTCTGATAGACCTGGGCTTAACTTGACAGCACAGGAAGGTTTCATAAACATTTTGTTGCTGAACTACAGAACTACACTATACTGAAGAGGGAGGACACAGCGATGCAATACATACATAATGAAAATGCAGTTGTACTGCCTTTGTACAGACACAATCCAGGAGGAATACCACAGAAAGCACATGTTAAAACAAATCCTACAATTGTCTTACTGCTTTACGCTGCAGAGGTATGTCTATGATTACACAAATTATACGATCAGGCTTCACATGGCTGATCTATCTCTCAAGCTACTCGCACGTCAGGTGTCAGACACCTCAGCAATGCCACAGGTGACAATGCTCTATCACCAAAGGATAAAAGTCATAATCCATCATTTATGATTGATTTCCACTAAAATTGCCTCCAGTCCTGCATTTAGTGCCTGAGGTCACCCACTAAATATATTGAAAACCTTTACATTCAGGATATAAGTTGAGTTGAGTTGTTACTTATAAAGTGCAACAAACTTCCATGAGGCATTATGGGACTGCACTAATAACATCAGGAAAGATAAGAAGATAATAGCATAGGTGTTGTCACAGCTTTCCTAAATATACAATGCCTCTATCTTGCAAAGTTCAAGATGAAGTGCTTTCCAAATAGAGGAATCAACAAAAGAGAAGGCACGTCCCTCCCTACCCGCACCACAGCACTGAGTGTTTCTAGATCAAGGGACTGACAGCAAGAGGGAAGAACCAAGATGAAAGGGGTCGCTTGGACTTGGAAGCAAACATAAAAGCAGCACAGGCCTGTTTCATAATATGCTCTGTGGGCATTGCAGAGTGCCTTATAACGAGTCCTTCCAGAAACTGACAACCAATGCAGCTTAGAAGACTCTGAGAACTATCAAATTTCCTGAAATTCATGACAAGGCATTCTGCCACATGCTGAACACCTTGAAGCTTGTAAATAACTGATTCGGGAAGACCAAGGTAGCAAACATTGGTGTAGTTCAATCTAGAAATGATGGTAACTATTAATACAAGCTTTCAGGTGGCACTGAATAAAAAGAAGGTTTTTTGTTCGAGATACTTATTTGGAGGTAACAAGGTAACACAACAGCAGGAAGAGGTAGATTATTACTGGGTGTTTTTCAAGATGAGGGACCTGGCACTATTTTTTTGGGGGACAAATTTACAAATTGAGTGAAAATATTTGTATAGTCCAGAGCCATGGGCCAAAAATCTCTGCATTCTGTACTGTGCTCCTCAGCTGGAGTGAAAGAGTCCATGGTGCTAGAGAAACAGGAAGCATGTAAGAGATCATTTTAATATGAATTTATGAGAAGGCTATTTATTTTACATTTGCACCCCTTAAAAATTATAACCCTCGTTTTCTTGGCTGTAGTTGGGTTTTCCATTAATTCTAGATTACTTTGTGGGGCTGCATAAAAACAACTGTATTACAGCCTCCTCAGACTTGCATGCTACATTTAAATTCAAAATGCATGATTCAAAGCAACATACTGATTTTGCCCTAGTTTTGTAAGGGATAACATGTTGCTACCTACTCCATGTAAGACCCCCCATAATCTAAAAGCAGCTACCCACTGTGGTCAGTCTGAGAAGCATACATTCAAATTAAAATGCTTAAAATGTAAAAAAAAAAAAAAAAAAAAAATTGAGCACCGGAAAACACCGGCTCAAATAAAGCACTGTTTTCTCTCACAAATGATGAGCAGTGACAATATTGAAATGTAAAAAATTAAAGGCGTACCAATGTTAACAGGTCAATAGTTTTTTAAGCAAGGTTTGCGTAAATCTGCAGGGTGTGACACCTGACTGTCAGTTAGACATCAGACCCAGTCTGACACCACCTGGTTAAATCTCAAGAAAGAACAGCTCAACTCCCAGAACCTGCGTTACAGTTGCACCTTGATCCTATTAGCCATTTCAGCGACCCTTGACACCATCAGCAGTAGGTGGTAACAGATAACTTCTCGCCATCGGCTGCGCTGTCGTGATTTGTTTCCTTTCTGAAGAATTACACCCATTGAATGAAACTGGACCCACACTGCTGCTGCAAAGCCAACGGCAAGCGTGGTGCACTACATGGCTGAGCTGTTATAAAGGCTATGTAGCGCTTTCATGCTCCCCCTCCCTCTGTAGCCACCTTAGACTCTACCAAGACTGGCCATCACAGGGGGCATGCGTGTGATGCAATTACTGCCCTCGAGTAAGGGTCCTCCGATCCTTCCATCTACTCTGAAAAGCGAAGAGTCTGCACCTACCACAGTGTGGTTCCTCGTGTTCACTGCACTGACGCACCCAGAGGGCATGTTCTAGGCTACATTTACTTTTTTCGGATGGGGCTAGATACCCCAAAATACCTCCTTTCTGCCTTTGTGTACTTCAGTGCACACAAAGAGAGATAACAAGCATTGGTAATGCCAAAAGATCTTTGTTTAAAGGAATGTATGGTAATATGATGAATTACAATTAAATAGCATGGGAACAGATATATGTTTGCCTGGAAGTAAAGACCTGTAGAATTATATTAGTGCAGTTTAGGTGACAGTTGAACTATCAAGCCAGACTTAAAACCCCTTGTACGTTAACTAGTGCCCTCCTCCCATCCGTGCCTTTTTTTGAGGAAGCATGCAACTTTTGTGTCCAATCAAAACATAATCCTGGGTCCCAGCATGAGGGCGGGGCCACCGCCCCTCTCTAGTGATGCTCATATAATTGTCAGGCGACAGCGGCGCTATCAAGCCAGACCATTAAAATGGATGAAGTGAGTATATATCAGTAACAATGTGCTCTATAGAGCTAGGTTAGGTGAAATAAATAAATATCAGAATACACGTTTCGCCGCAGAGCATGCCAAAGAACAGCCTCCACCCTATATCTTTGAAGTAGAAAATCGCCCCATAAACTAAAAGGCAGCATGTACCCTCAATAAAACGAAATAATTATAACCCTTAATTTATAACAGCTAGGCGTTTAGGTTGTAAAATGTAATAAGCACTGTACTGGCAAGCAAACTGTGACGGCTGACCTTACATACAGCCTTTAACACTTACCTGCGTGCTTAAATTATAGCCCAGAATTCCTATATTTATACATTAATCACGAAAGTAATTTAACATAAGTACTTATAAAAAGAAAATCATTCGGGCTGTGCTGCGCTCGGCTTTGATCAATGTGAGCCAAATAACATGGAAGGGCTTAATATATGCTGTTATAGCCCCACCTGGTGGCCAATGAATAGATTTACTGCAAACTAAGGATGTATTTACCTACAAGGTAAACTGCACACGATAGCTCATAGCATACTTGTTCTTTTATTTTATTTTTGCTGCCTTACATAGCGCGAACTCGACCCAGGTGCACTGGAACTCTTTACATTGCATTGCACCGGGTCATCGTAGCGGGGCCTGCTGACTCAAGACTACAGGAGGAAACTTCAGAATTGTTCCCCTCGTCTATGAAAGCGTAGGGCAGGATTGTAACGTTCATCAAAACTGCGGTGACTTTCCCACGAGTGAATTGAAAACAAATGTCCTTTTTGGTACTGTGGTGATAAGGAACCATGTTAAAGTACGCTCGTTCAAAGCCAGCAGGTCTAGCCTCATGCTGGTGGAAGTAACAATTTGCAGAATTTGTTTATCAGCTGTACTAGAGAATTACACGAAAGCTATGGCCAAACGGGGTCTACAGAAAAACTTAATTTCACTCTGAAGAACTAATTTCCAAAAAGCCACAGCAGTCTGTACACAGACCGAAAACGTCCCGGATCATCTCATCTTGCACGTGATGCTGCTGCTGGGATGGGTCTTCTTATTTTGCAGCAGTGAAAAAATTAATGATCCTATTTTCTTCCTCTTATTGTCTATGAAGGCGCACAGCGGTACGTACAGTATAAAGCAGCAGGACACTATCGGTTGTTCTTTCACTTTCTGCACGATGAAATTCTGCTGGTTGCGCTGATGCAGGACAAGGCACTTCTCTGCCACCGGGTCTCACCTCTACCCTGTGTTCTCCTCCTCCGATGACACCTTCATCTTCTCCGTCCTCTACAATCTCCTCAGATATGCCTGCTAGTTTGAAACACAATATGTTTCTCGTCACTTGTCTTTCTCCTCTCCGAGCTGTCACCATGGTCCCTGTGACCATTACCAGCTCCCACACCTCAGGTCCGAAGTTGGTCTGGAACTTCCCTCCGGGTCGCCGGTACTTTACAACTGCTTGATTGCCAACCTGGATATTGTGGCATCGGGTCTTTCTCTGGGCAGTTGCTTTCTGGTTGGTGTGCATACGCGTTGTTGAGCAGCTTTGGCATCCAACTCAGAGGGCTCCGACAGGGCCAGCTTGGATACAATCACGCGGAGCGACCTTGAACATCAGAGCTGCTGGTGCACAACCAGTGGTACTGTGAGGTGTCTGTCGATAGGCTCTAAAGAACTGATGCAAACAGTTTTCGATAACCACCTCCCTCCACACCGATCCTCAGGGCTCTGTTGAGTGTCCACATATATCTTTCAACATCACCATTGGCCTGTAGCCAAAATGGCATGATCTTGAGGTGATGGATGGCAAGCCCCCTCAAATAGTTCTTAAACTGTTGCCCCTGGAATGGGGGGCCGGTGTCTGTTCAGACTTCATTGGGGAGACCAAATATCACAAATACCTTCTCTAACACCGGTCTCATGTTCTCAAAAGCAGTTGATGCCACTACTTCCACCACTGGAAACTTCGTGTGAGAGTCAATCAGGACTGGCATCAGCCTCCCATCCGGAAAAAACCTGAAATCCATACTCAGTTTTGACCACGGTTTCCGACTGGCGGGTTCAGTGACTACTGGATGGGTGGGCTGTGATTATACAGGAGTGACAGCTCCCAACCAGGGCGTCTACCTTGGAGTCCATGCCAGGAAAACAAACTTTGGCTCTGAGATGCGCTTTCGTCTTGGCCGCCCCTTGGTGTCCCTGGTGAGCCAGTTCCACCACCTTATTCCAGAGGCACTGCAGGAGTACAATTTTCTGACCACGTAATAGGAGACCATCGCCTCATACTGACAGCTCGTTCCTCACTCTCCACATTCCTTGCATGGCTGCCCTCTCCTCTAGGTCACAGGTTTTGACACCGTCCAGAAACCGTTTTCACTGTTGTCTGCTTTCGGCCTCTTTGGCACGGTTGAGGACATAATCACTATCCACTGCTTCTGCTATGTCAGCCACCGTCAAGGATACGGGGCAAGCTGCCTGCACCACCATGTTCACAAAAATCTCCATTCTTTCCTCTTAGTCTTCCTGCGACGCATCCAGTGGCGTTGTCTGGGGATGCCTTGACAAGTAATCAGCGGGGTTGTTCACTCCCAGCCGGTAAATGACTTTGAACTGATACGATTGGGCAGGACAGCCCAGCGCTCAATCCTTGGGGGAGCTAAGCGCATGGATCCTGCAAACAGTGACACCAGCGGCTTGTGGTCCGAGACCACCTGAAATTCATGGCTGTATAGGTGGAAATGTTTGCACGCCCACCAAATTGCCAGCGCTTCTCTCTCTACCTGTGCATTCCGTGCCTCCACAGCGGACAGCTCCCTGCTGGCATATGCAACAGGGGCCCATTCTTGGTGACGTTGGTCCTATAGCAGAACCGCAATGAAAAGAACCGGGTGCAAATTGAGGAAATATGGCGCTCAGGGTGCCGAATCCACCCAAGTAAATAATGGGGAACCCGACTAGGGAAACACCCAACCCTAGAGGTAAAAAAACCTCATAACTCAGACAATACACAACGAGGTGCCCCTAACGTATACAGTAAACAAAAAATGAAGAATTCACATATTATTACGAAAATCAGTCCATAATGCCACCAGTGAGTCTTGGAGTAGATCAGTACAGGTAATAAATCAGTCCAAAATTTATTGAGAGTATGATTTCATATTGAACAGTCCACAATCCAAAGCAAAATGTACTTCCAACTTCCAGCCAACACGTGTTTCGTCTTTGGGAATAATTAACATCCCTTACGACTTCTTCAGGGCTAGAAATTATAAACAACACACGTAAGTTAGGACCAATATGCTCAATCGTCAAAATTCACAATAAATATGTAACTGAACCCAAAGGGAGGTGAAATGAAAGTTGAAGATACACCCAATCATGGTGAAAAGAAAATTTATCACACATTCAGAAGAACTCAGGGACCATACACAAATATCCACAAACAATGGACAAATAGATGCAAACTCTATGCCACACCCACGTGAACAAATACTTAAGAAATTCCACAATAACCAAATTTACGCCACCCATAGTGCTAAAAGAACCTCAAAAAGAAATAAATAATTTAATGCTACACAGTAATACCTTGAACATCCAATGACACTATTAGTACTAGTCAGTGATGTCAGGTCATCCGTAATTGATATCTCGCAATATCAAAATCCACCACACATAAGTTTCAATTCACTGCCAAAAAAGAACATATAATTCTCAATGCAATGCAGTTAACATACATGTGTCCACCATTTAGCGACCCATAGTAGCCAATATCCTATAGAGAAACTAGTCAAACAACCAAGATCGGTGTCTAGTGACTGCATTGATATTTACACTTATATAGTTGCTAAACAATAGTTATGGTAGTGCCAAAAACAGCAGTCGTAAAAGTAAAGTGATTAGAGGACAATGTTTAAATCTGACTAACCTAATTAAATCTGCCTCTCCACTCACCCCAATATTCCCAGATTGAAGATTCCAAAACGCGAAAATTGGCGCCTCCGTCCCAGAACGCCAAGTAATTCAATTAATATCTCCGAAATCCAAATGCCGGCGCCTCCAAGTTAGGACGCCCAGCGAGTGCGCTGACTCCGCGCACACGAACTCGGAAGTATAAATATACTTCCGGGTTCTTCGCCCATTCAGTCTTGGGGATAACAACATCAAGAACGGACTAAGATTCAGCCGATAAGTACACCAACATGAAAAATTACCTCGTCAGATGAACTAAACGCTGACTGTGCCACCCGCTGATGATAATATACATAGCAAAATACATGCTCTGCTATATCCAGTAAGTCAGCCTAATGAACCACCACAGTTCAAATAATTCCAACTGTAATTCACATGTTCTCCATATCTTAATGTATTGGGGAGAGAAACACCAACTATAATTGTCACCAATTCATAAAATAAGCTCAGTTCCGCATTTGATCAACACATTCATAACTTAAATACGCTACAGTTACACAACCTATAATCACATTATCAGTCACCACATGGAAAAGGGATAAGAACAGAGACTATACAAGAATAGAAAGTCGATTCAATAGAAGAAAGACCCCCTCATTGCTAGAATTTGTGACGTATTTGAGAATCTTGGTACACAATTTATGAATACAGACAAGTCATATGGTAATTATATGATGATGCACACAATGCCCCACCCTTAGACACTTGTGCAGTGTTAACATATTCAATATGATTAATGAAACATATTAACATCTATTGACAAAATTAATCACCCAAGAAAAATTCCAATTCTCTATCGGAATTCAAGCCTAATTCTACTGCTCTTAATCTCATAATCCACAAGGCTTCTTGCCTGCGTAAGCGTAATTCTCTGTTGCCACCCCTGGGGTCACGAGGGATATGTTCAAATCCCAAAAATTCAAAGCTTCTATGATTTGATTGTGAATTACAGGACATTATATGTGCCACCAAGGGGTATCTCTCATCCATATTCTTAAGTGCCCTCATGTGTTCTCCTATTCCGATTTTAAGTGGTCGTATCGTACTTCCAACATAAATTTTAGAGCATTTGCAGCGTATTACATATACAACAAAATTGGAATTACAGTTGATAGTAGAGCAGATTAAGTATGATAAACCCTCATGAGAGATTTCCTTTATCTTATGACACGCCCACCGACAAACTCCACAAGAACCACATTTAGAAAAACCCACTTCTCTTTGGGATAGCCAAGTTTTATTTGGGGAGACTGTGGTGAAGCTTGGACTTAATAAAGTTTTGAGGGTTTTACCTCTACGGAATGATGTAACTACTGTTCCAGGCACCACATCCTTGAGTGATACATCCTGCAATAATATTTTCCAATGTTTCATAATAAATTTTTTCAAAATCAAGGATGCATCATTATGATCAGTTATAAACCTTACCACATTGGATTCCACATTAATCTCCTTCTTTTCTTTAGGTTTCAAAGTGACATTTCTATCCAGATACCTTGCTCTATGTCGAGCTTTCTTAAGGATCTTTTTTGAGTAGCCACGGGTTATGAATCTCCTCTCCATATCAACCATTTGGTCAGCAAATTCATCATCTATGCTGCAATTACGTCGTGCCCTCAAGAATTCACCATAAGGAATCGCTATCACCTGATATCTGGGATGAGCACTTTTGGCATGTAAAATAGAATTACATGCAGTTTTTTTCCGAAAAAGTCTACTATGGATTTTGTCATCAATGGGAAAGAGTTCAACATCTAAAAACTCAATCTTGACAGCACTGTATTGATATGTAAATCTCACATTCATATGGTTAGAGTTTAAGAAATTACAAAATTCCACAAGTTTATCTACGCCACCTGTCCAGATCATTAAGCAATCGTCTATGTAGCGACCCCAGAATAAAATATATGTTTGCCAGGCATCAGTGCCAGGGCCCCAGACCCATATGTGTTCAAACCACCCCATGAATAAGTTCGCATAGGATGGAGAGAACTTAGAGCCCATAGCTACACCTTGTTTTTGTCGAAACCATATGTTGTTGAATAGAAAAAAATTATTATTCGTAATCATATTGATCATATCTAATATCATTTTAGTATGATCCCACAAGCTTGCAGATCTTTTGTTTAGGAAAAACTTTAGGGCTTCTAAGCCTAAATCATGTTTGATACAAGTGTAGAGTGACACAACATCTAAAGTCACCAAAAGCATATTACTATCCCAATCAATATCACTCAAAATACTCAGAATATGTGTGGTATCTCGAATAAAAGAAGGAAGGTTATGTACCAGTGGTTGCAGGAAACAGTCTACAAATTCTGAGAGTCTTTCCGTGGGACCAAGTATACCCGAGACAATGGGTCACCCTGGTGGGAAGGGTAACCCCTTGTGTATTTTAGGTAGAGTGTATATACATGGAAACCGGGGATGATGTACCTTTAAGTATAAGTATTCATCTTTATTCAGTAATCCCTGCTGTTGCCAGACCAATAAGTTCTTATTAATCATGAGTGTAAGGTGAGGAATTGGATTATATGCAATTCTCTCATAGCAGGACAAATCATTAAGTTGTGACAGAATTTCATTATCATAATCCACTTTATTCATTATGACCACGTTTCCGCCTTTATCTGCTTGTCTAATGATAATGTCTTTATTAAGTTTTAATTCATGTAAAGCAGCTAGTTCCTCCGTATCTAGGTTCATTGGTACATGTCGATATTTATTCTTAGCTAGATAGTTATCATAATCTTGACATACCACATCAAAAAACTTGTCTAAACAATTGGAGACTAAAGATCTTGGAGTCCATCTGGATTTCATTCTTAAACCACTCGAAACACTCATGTTTGAGACAACATCTAAATCATGTAAAATTCTCGATGTGATGTCAGGATCTTCATCTCGTTCAGCTAAAGATACCAGAACTGCTGTATCATGTACATCCTCTATAGATAAAACACTGGAAGAAGACACTATAGCAGAACCGCCCCTAGCCCCACGGGGCTTGCGTCCACCAACCACTTCTGTTCTCTTCTCCGGGTGGAAACACACCATGGTCACCTTATCCAAAAGCGCCTCTTTCACATCTTGGAAAGCTTTGTCCACTTCAGGTCTCCACTTCCACTTGTGGGCCACCTTTGTGAGTTGTCTGAGCGGATCTGCCATCGTGGCTAGCTGGGGAATGAACCGGCCACAATATGTTGCCATCCCCAGGCTGCAAATGAACCGAGCAGGCCTCCTTAAAACTGGCCCATTACACCATTGTAGAGAGCCACCCCAGGAAGCTCCGGACTTCAGTTGCATTCTGTAAGATGGGAGCCTGGCGAATGGCTTCTACCTTTCTTGGGTCTACTCTTAGCCCCTCTCTGGAGAAGATGTACCCAAAGAAATTGTTAAATGTTTCTAAGGTCAACACATGCTCTGAAGCCTCTGTGTAACTTCGTGAGAGGACATCATGTGGGTAATTAGTGGCCCGGTGTTCTACAAGAAGGCAGCCTGTACTGAAAATGATCTGCCTGCCATTCTGGTTGCTTTTGTTGCAAGAATAATCATTGCTTTTTTAGATGAAGATCAGTGTCTTGTCACAGAACATTTACGGCTGGATTACAAAACAAAATGTCTTCAAGAGTAGGCAGGGGCCTTGATTTTTACACTTCCGCCATGACTCCCTGCATGGACGCCAATGCAGGTGCACCCTGAAGCCTCAGTTTGTGATTCAAAGGGATTAAGTGCAAAGCATTTCACATTATCTGCAGGCAGTTTTACAGTGGAGAAAAGTGTTGTGAAAGACAGATTACAGACCCTTACCTTTCCTACCTGGAAAGGCACTTACTCCACTTTGCAGGAGCAACTTTACAGGGCAAGAAGCTACTTGCAAATGTTGTGTGTGGGTACTGTTACAGAGCTTTACAGAAGCGTTTTGAGTGAACCCAAGCAGTTAAACGCAAACACTATTAGAATGGGTGTCCAAGATACCATTGACATTTGATTTACTTTGATGGGAAACCTTGCATTGATTTGAAAGTTCAGAGCTATGGTGGTAAAAATAAAGGAAGCAATTTATATGCATTTGTATGGCAACACATACTGCTGCAGTGGGTGGGTTGGGCATGTGCGGTTGTCACTACTGATTAACTTATCTGCATTTATGGGAGTTTGCCGTAAGAGAGCTTGTGTCAGGATTTTTTCCATGGCGAATGTGAAGCCAGATGGTAAACTCACTTTCTGTATCATGTTTTGTTAGGGAAATGTAGCAGAATGTGAAGGGTTCAACTGGTTATGCTGTCTTATAGCAATAATCAGAGGACTATTTAGATTGTCTGGTTTTTAAGTGGAGCTTGTTTGTGCTGAATTAGCCTCCTTTTCCTTGAGAAGGTGAGTGTCTCAGGTACTCGGATGTCTTACGTTTCAGGCTTTTAAAGATTGTGCACACTGATCTGAATTGGCGGTGGCCTTAAAGAGGGAGACGTGAGTTTCATTAGCACACACATGTTCAATTTGTTTAGCTGCTAAGTTGAAGAGAACTTTCAGGGGGCTGTAGAAACCAGGAAGGCCAATAAGCATTGATATCTCATCTTCAACTAATGCTTGAATGGTTTTAAATCACCTGAGAGGATCACATTTTTTTGCCAGACTTAATGACTACTGGTTCATAAAGCAAACCTTTTGCAGCAGAATTAATGTGAATTTCGAGGGTAGTTGTCGGCAAGCAAAAGCAACGCAACTTTGTATTCTTAATTATTTTAGAGCCGACACAGCATATTTAAGGTTGTTTGCCATTTATTTGCAATTTTAGTGTTTTTGTCATGACTAAATATAATATAATCTGCTTCATTTTATTTAGCTTTAGATGTCGGGTATTAATCCATGTTTTATTTCAAACAAACGGACCCCGATGTGCTCAGTTGATAGATTCCTATTCATTTTTACATAGATTTCCATGTCACCCGTATAATACTGGCAACACACTATTCGAAGAGATCTTTAGGAAATCGTCTAGTGGGTCAACATTAAAGGTGAAGAGGATGGGAGCAAGTAAGGGCCCTTGTGGGATGCCAAAAGAAGTAGTAACTGGATGAGAGGAAAACGTTGATCTTCTTCCCTGTTCATCAAGGTATGATAATGAACCATTCTAGTACCATCCCTGATACCTCATCAACTGGATGATCTTGGAGTGGACTAGAAGGTGGTGGTCAAGCATTGCAAAGCTGCTGAAAGGTTGAGTAAGGTCAGTAAGCATGCATCACCCTCACCCATCACTGGAAAGATGTTGCTAACAAGGCTAAGTACCACGGTTTCTGTGCTGTGAACCTAGAATGAGTCATTAAGCAGTTGCTTTTAAGTGATGCATTGGGTTGGTTGTTTCGCCACACAGGTTTCCATCATTCTGATAAAGAGGTGAAGAGAGGTGACAGGACAGTGGTTTTAATCACAAGTTAGGTCAGACTTCTGCTTTTTCAAGGATTGATTTGATAACATTCTTTCAAAGAATAGAGTGAACAGTGCTGTGTGAAAGAAAATATCTTTGACATTTTTCCAAAAAGGACTGATGGAAGAGCTGGTGGATTTTACTACTTTTGGTGGTAGAATGTTGAAACCGATAGTCTAAGGGTTGTTTAGATGAGATTATATCCTTTAGTGACTCAGAAGAAACAAAAGAAAATGACGCTCAACTATCTGCAGTCACTTTGCTTTTTTTCATTAGGAATATCAATTTTAGAGTTTGCAGCTTGTGGGGTAATCTCTTCATAAGTGGTGTGTATTCTGTTGATGGAATAGATTGCCTATTGCTTACAATTAACTTTCGGGATCTGGTTGACTCTTGAGATATCAGCAGTTTCCAACCTTATCCTGATGAACATTTTTTGTTGGGATGATTTCTTGCTACACTCCAGTATTCAGATGTAGACTGTAGGATCCTGTTTTTTGGGGGGAGTGTGGGGTGGAGGGAGGGAGTTGATGGTTAGGGTATGCGGGTGCACCTGGGCCTCAACAATGAATCTCAACTCAGGTGAGGCAGCTGTTCTATGTCCTCCAAGAACTGGGGTGATTCTTCAAAGGCAGTGATGAATGTGTCGGAAAACTTTGGATCATACACAGGCTGGGTAAGCAGGTGCTCCAAGGCCAGTGTAACCCCACTACGGCGATCGAGTCCGGAATGATGCAGTCATACACAGGCTGGTCTCTGAATGGTATAACCACAAGCGTGGTGGCCTCGGTCAGATGGAAGGGCCAACATAGGTCTCATTCTCTAGTGAATGCAGCTCAGGTCATACCATCGTTTTTTTCCATGGGTGCAGTGGCTCAAGTCACACTGACTTCTCTGCAGTTACAAAAGCAAGATTATTACAGTGATTTGGGCCTGCACTGCTCTTTGAGGTCAGTCACCTTTCTAAACTCCTCCCTAGTGTTAGACTTTTCATCCTTAGCATGGTCTCCCTTAACTTTTTGCCTCTGTTCCCCAGGTTGTTGATGTGTGCTGGACTCTGACTTTACTGTTTTTGTTACTCTGGGCACTTTACCACTGCTAACCAGTGCTAAAGTGCAAGTGCTCCTTTACAAAATGTGTATGTAATTGGTTTATTCATGATTGGCATATTTGGATTACTAGTAAGTCCCCAGTAAAGTGCACTAGAGGTGCCAGGGCCTGTAAATCAAATGCCACTAGTGGGCCTGCAGCACTGGTTGTGCCACCCACATAAGTAGCTCTGTATTCATGTCTCAGACCTGCCACTGCAGTGTCTGTGTGTGCAGTTTTAACTGTAAATTCGACTTGGTAAGTGTACCCACTTGTCAGGCCTCAACCTTCCCTTTTCTTACATATCAGACAACCCCAAGGTATGCTCTAGGTAGCCCCAAGGGCAGGGTGCAGTGTATGGTTAAAGTAGGACATATAGTAATGTGTTTTATATGTCCTGACAGTGAAATATTGCTGAATTAGTTTTTCACTGTTGCAAGGCCTGTCCCTCTCATAGGTTAACATGGGGGCTACCTTTAAATCTGATTAAAGTGTAGATTCCATTTGGGAGTGGATGGACATGTGGAGTTTGGGGTCTCTGAGCTCACAATTTAAAAATACATCTTTTAGTAAAGTTGATTTTAAGATTGTGTGTTTGAAAATGCCACTTTTAAAAAGTGGGTATTTTCTTGCTTATACCATTTCTGTGACTCTGCCTGTTTGTGGATTCCCTGTCTGGGTCAGTTTGACAGTTGGGCTGGTTGCACCTCACACTAGAGAGTGACACAAAGAGAGCTGGGGTGTAGCCTGCATATCCCGATGAGCCACCTGTGCTAGGAGGGAGGGGAGGTGCGGTCACTCACACCTGAAAGGGCTGTGCCTGCCCTCACACAATGCAGTCTCCAACCCCCTGGTGAGTGCCTGGGGACTGGCCTGGGCAAGACAGGATTTCACATTCCAAAGAGATTTTACTTTGAAGTAGGCCTACTTCAAAGGAGAAATTGGGTATAAGAAGGGCACCCAAAACCACAGACTTTGGAAACCCTTCTGGAAACAAGAGGAACCTCTGCCTGGAGAAGAGCTGAGGAAAAAGAGCTGCCCTGGCTGTGACTGTGCTTTGTGGAGCTAGCCTGCAGTTGCTGCTTCTGCCAGAGTAAGAGGGCAAAGACTGGACATTGTGTGCCTTTTATCTTGAGACGAAATCTCCAAGGGCTTGATCTAGAGCTTGCCTCCTTTTGTTTGAAGTCTCAGGGACAGAAAAGACTTCTCTCTGCCAGCACCTGGAGTCTCTGGAGAGACTCCTACTCTGCCCTGTGGTTCCCATGCAGTTCCTGGGACCCTGAAAGGAGAAGCTGGCAGCCTAAAGACAAGGAAATCCACACACAGAACGTTGTGCGGGGAAAAGATCTACGCAACTCCGATCTGCGGCTGAGAAACTACGCTCGCCGGAAACGCGACCGAAGAATCGACGCACGGAGCAGGAGAAAACGCGCAGCATCGCTGACGGAGGCTGGGAGATCACAACCTGCGCTGCAGGGTTTTCTGATCGTGCGGCTGCATTTCCGACTGAAGTACCGCCGTGCGTGGAAAAACAACGCCAGGCCTGCCTGGACCTGAGAGTGCTGACCGGATCGACGCACCGCTCTCCTGCAAAGAGAAGAAACTACGTGCCCCGACCCGGTGAAAGGAGAAACGACGCACGGTCCCACTCGTAAGTGGAATCAACGCATCGCAAGCCCTTTTTGACGCACACTTGCCTGTGCAGGGTTATTTTCGACACACCAGGTACATTTTCTCGGTAGTAGCGCTAGTGTGTGTTTAAAACTACTTAAAGACTCTTTTTTGCATTTATATTGATAACTGGACTTGTGTATTGTGGATTTATGTCATTTTGGTCTTGTTTTGTTTAGATAAATATTTCCTATTTTTCTAAACTGGTGTTGTGTCATTTTGTAGTGTTTTCGTTAAGTTACTGTGTGTGTTGGTACAAATACTTAACACCTAGCACTCTGAAGTTAAGCCTTCTGCTCTGCCAAGCTACCAAGGGGGTATGCAGGGGTTAGCTGAGGGCGATTCTCTTTTACCCTGACTAGAGTGAGGGTCCTTGCTTGAACAGGGCATAACCTGACTGTCAACCAAAGACCCCATATCTAACACCTAGTAATATATTAAAAAAGGGGAGTGATCAATTCCTCAAAATAAAAAATAAAAATAGGCTCACCTTACATTTAAGATACAATAACCACATTCTGATAACAGACTTTAGTGATGTGTATTCATTTATTGAATTTACACATAAATATAAAAACATCTCAGCCTAAACATGACTTGTCATGCGTTCTTGCATCCCCCCTGTACTATCAATATCAAACAGCAAAGTATCTCCAAATCTGGTTTATAAATAACTCATTATATCTTTGAGCCAAAGTGCACATTTGTTATTAAATCAACAATGGATTCAAACACCAAAATCTCTCCAAATCGTGTTCAGAATAAGTCATTATATATTGGAGCCAGAGCTGCACTTTTTTGTCGGCATGGCAACCCGCATCTTCTCTTCTGGACTAGCAGCTCAGTTCACTCTGCCACTTTTATACGGGCACAGAGGCTTAGGTCACACCACTGAAGATAATGGCCCCAATTGGGCTCCAGCAATCTCCAGTTGTGCTGTGCGGCACTCACCAAGGACATCAGAGGGGGCAAGTGCTTCCTGCGGACATTCAGGCTCGCAAATCAGTCTCTATCTTCTGGTTGACCCTACAATGCCAGGATCACAGTGCACCTTTTTCTTCCTGGACAGTCGTTATTCCTGCAAGGTTGGCAGGCTCCTTCCCTCTCTCAGCTGGCAGGCTGGCTTCTATGTACTACAGGACAGGCAACCAGCTCTTACACCAAGGGGTACACCCTTGCAATGTCCCCTCAACTCTGCAAAAAAAAAAAAAAAGGGGGGAAGTGGCCAACCAAGACGTCTGACAGGACAGGCTTCCCCTTATAAAAATACTACCTCTTCCTGCCGCTTAACCCCACCAGGGGCGCCTGGAGCTGCGGTGCACGGAGGCAGAACCTCCCTGACACAGCGACAGCCGGCGGGCAACAGATATCGCGTGAGCCCTGGTAGCAGCCTGGATCGCATTGGGCGTCTTGGAGAGCGCTGGGTACTCACCTTGCGAAGGTGCCCGTGGCTGAGTTTCAATCCCGCACCTCCTCCGGCCTAGCTGCTTTCCTGCTTTTGGGTCCCTGACTTTCAGAGGCCCATCTGCTAGGGGGTTGGGAGCGCCACTCACTGGCCTGGTACAGCGTACCTGGAGGAGGGTGAGCCTTTGAAAGGTTCCTCCGGTTCTGGAGATCGTGAACTGGTGTGCCCGGAGTACGGTCGTCCCAGCACCCTTACATGACTGGAGGTCGCTGCCCCTATCTGCCTTGACTGAGTCTGGCACCGGGGTGATGGTGGGAACGATGGCCACATCCTGTGAACACTAATGACCTGTGAAACTTTCCATTGGAGTAACAGGAGCAGGGGTGCCCAGGGACATATTGGCAGCTGCGCCATTCCTACGCTTTGAATGATTGGCTGGGACTTCTTGACCCACATGGGAACAGCGACAGTCCTTGGGCCTATACAGTCTTCATGGTGCTTGGTCCTGCAGCGACAAGGGGCCCTGCCTGGGGGTAGAATCCACCTAATTCTTGTACTGATACTGCATGGTAGCCACGGGATCCGCGGCGTGGACAATGGCGATTCACTGCTACTAGGTGCTCGGTGTCCCCACTGTGCGGGATTTCATATTTCTTGCTTTCCCCCACAGTGTGTGGATTGTCCTGTGCTATCTCCTTGTGATCCCTCCTTCCCATGAAAGGGGGTACTGTGGGTCATTGCAATTCTGATCAGTGCTCTGGAGGCGACGATGGGGACAGGGCTTTCCTAGCCACTACCATGGGGAGGGGCAGGCCCCAGAGACAATAACCGGGGTGCACCATTTCTCTGTATACAACACCTCAGTAGTCCACTCAAACGTACCCATCAGGAGCCGTCAAACACCCCAAAGTGCTCACTGGAGCAGCAAGAGGAACATTCTCGGGCTGCACTGTTGGAGGTGATTCAGGGCTCAAGAGTTGCACTGCAGGAACAAATCATGAGGTTGCTTATCGAAGTGAACCTTCTGCGGGCAGATCTCCATAAGCAGATCAAGTGACTGCAGAATCCAATACCTCTACCGTGCAGTCCGAGGTGCAGCAGCTCAAGCAAAAGGTCTCCCCAGTCATATCCAGTACCCTAGAGGGCAAAGTCACGGACGCGGAGGGCAGGTTCCAGGTGCAACAATGTGCGCCTGTTAGGGTTTCCTGAACGACGGGTCGAGAGGGCAGTTGGCAGAACACTTCCTGGAGCACTGGGTGAGACCCTCTGTCTCCCAAGGACCTGTCTGTCTTCTTTGTTATCGAAAGGGCTCACAGGGCAATGGCGCCCTTTTCTCCTTCAGGTGCGCCACCTAGAGCCCTCATTGACAGGGTGTTGAATTATAGGGACAGGGACGCAATCCTGTGGGCTGCTAGAGGCACCTGTCCCGAAATTTGACAACTGTTCTATTGCAGTGTACCCGGATTACACCCGGAGAGTTCAGGAGCGGTGCAAGTCTTTCTTAGGGGTGAAGAGGAAATTGCGTGCCATAGGTATCCGTTATATGCCCTTATACCCGGCTAAGCTTTGTGTCATTTCAGCAGGTAAATCTCACTTCTTCGAGTGGCTTGAGGATGTTTGTTCCTGGCTGGAGATGTCCCATGCTCTCCTTTAGTGCGCCCCCTGAGTGAAGTGGATCCATTCCTACATTTGGGGGGAGGCGTGGCTGCAGGCGCCTCTGGTCAGAGGGTGGCCCCGGATTAGCAGAGGGGGGCACTGGTCTCACTGTGGTGTGGGATGACTTACTATGGATACTCTTGAATCGGAAACCCAACAGGTGCCTGAGACACTGCAGACTGAGATCACGCCAACTGAAGGGCCATCAAAGGCTCCTTACAAGCTCAGTGGAGTTGTTCCAGCTACTGTACCTCCATGAAGGACTGCTGTCCACCCGGTGCCCACTGGGTGGGTAAGCGGAGGGACTACCAGTCTGAACATTGAAAACTGGGGGATATTCACTGTTCCTTCTGGGCTATTGGGGTGGGGAAGGAAGGGATTTGAAGGAGGGGATCTCAAGGACTCCTCTGAGATATGCAAGTAAAGGAAGCCACCTTACTGCACGTGATTACCACTGTTAGAAGATGATTATACTGTTGAGGAGTATGGCGCTTTATGTGGCCAACTGCAGCCTCGGGATGTCCGTGGCCTGTGTGGAATATTGATTATGGTGGAGTGGTGTGCTTGCAGGTGTGCAGACTAACACGGTAGGGTGGTGGCGGAGCATTATCATTTCAGGGAAGGATGGCTCGCAATGGTGTATGTCCTGACACATTGAAATTTGTGGGTTTGTACGAAGTGGTGGTTTGCTTTTACTCGGCCAGGGCAGGAGGGGTTTGTTTGTCTGGAATAAAAAATAAATAAATGTTATTATTGCCATCAAGTCTTTGGGGGGGAGGTGGGGGAGATAGTTCTCAGTTGACTGGCACCGGGGGTACCTTTTGCCCTCTCCTACGTTGAAGAGGATGTGGAAAGTCTTTCTGGAGAAGTATTCTGGACATTGTTAACACATACAGTCCCAATCTAGAGAAGTAAACTTTATTTGCAAGACATTATCTTCCAGTTCTGTACCACCGGGTTATATGGGCAGGGGACTTACTACTGTATACTGAATGGCACACTTGATAGGCATGCCTCAGACTGAACACCAAATCGAGGATGACCACAGCACTCCAGGAGTTTATTGATCAAATGAGCCTGGGCGACATCTGGAGAGCCCTACACTCGACACATGAATATACATGTTATTCTGAGACACACAGCACTCATAGTAGACTAGACTATAGCCTCCTAACTGCCTCACTGGATCCTAACGTCTCAGAGGTGTCCCACCTATTGTGTTACTTTTCTGATCACACTCCAGTTTACTGCAAGAATGAATGGGGCGTTAGTCCCCGCTCTGTGTCAACTTGGAGGCTATCCGCGAAGGTCCTCTAGGACCCCAAGGGTAGGGAGATTTTGGGACAAGCTTTAATGGATTTCTTTGACATTAACTGGTCAATCAATCAATCAGGGAATTTGTAAAGCGCACTACTCATCCGTGAGGGTCTCAAGGCGCTAACTGGTGCACAATGGACTCGAGATCAACTGAATGGGAGGCTATGAAAGTAGTGATTCGGGGGCATTGCTTGGGCCTTTCTTGCGGGGTCAAGCGCATGCTACAAGCTGAACTTCTTTGGCAGGGGAAGACAAACTGGCATGTGTCCAACACAGGACGCCAGTGAGGGGTGGATGGGCAACAGGAGAAGTATTCAGGTCGCATCTTGAACACCTGTACCAGATGGGACCTGAATACTTCTAGTATGTAACCCAGCGTATAACCTCCTTGCCCTGAGGGGACCGAAGACGAAGGATAGGCGAGCAAGGTGCCACTCCTCAAAGTATAGTATCCCTGCTAACAGCCTACCAGAGATATCTCCCTCTCTATGAAGTAATTGACAATATGATTTCAGAGTATACTTCTCTAGTCTGCCCCATACCTCCGCAACACTTCTTCTAGCCTGCATGTCCTCTGGTTTCCCATCCACCCCTCTCCAGCCTCCCTTGTTGAACACACACCAGTTCGTCCCCCCCCCCACCAGTTACCAACCCCCCCCACCCCCTTGAAGGAGTTCAGCTTGAACACAGCACTGGAACCTTTAGCTGTCCAGATCAGGCAGGTCATGTCAGAGTGGGTTATCAAAGTAGGAAATGTCACTCATCTGGGATCCCTGTACGCTGATACTTAAACTTATGACTGCGGCAATGGTCTCATGGACAAGAGACGACCCTGACATGAGGCATGGACTGCTCATGAAGGGGTCCCAGAGGGGGCAATCTACGACAGAGAGGGGCAGGCCCTGAGCCTTGAACCAAAGACTATGACTGTCCACAAATCCAAATGAAGGGGCTGCCCCAAGAGGGAGGCAAACTGTTGTTAGTCATGAGCCAGAGTCAGGTGCAAACTTCCTGGGCAGCCCAGATATGCCCCCTCTCCCCACCCCTTATCTAGCTGAAAGTCGGGAGTGAGTGACTGAGGTGCGTGACAGAGTAGCAGGTCTGAACTACTGCAACCGGCATAGGCAAGATTGGTGTACGTGGCGTGTTAGTGGCGACCTTCTGCAGTTTAAGTGTAGCTGGAGTGTGCGAGTGAGACGGCGACTAGAGTAGGAGACAACGGCTCAGCGCCTTGACACAGCGGGACCAATGAGTGACCCCCCCCCAGCGCTAGACTTATTTGACGTAGTGAGTGTGGGAATACATGGGGCGAGACTGTAGTGTGTGAACTAGTATTGGCTGGTAGAGAGCGGTATAGGCTTATCTGTGCTTTGATTTTGTGTTTGTTAGAGCGTTGATATTGGTGGTTTTAGCTAATTGTGGGATGGGGCGGGGTTTGGCCGATGTTTGGGGGTATACAAGTTGGCGTTTTGTGTCTAATTGTAGGTGGGTGGGGGTTATCTCTGTAGTTGCATTAAACACGTGGCAGCAATATTGGCAGTGGCACCGTCTGACAGAAGGGTGAGTGGTGGAGGGGGTGATGCAACACAGGTTTGGGGCTACCTATAAGATCCTGACATGGATGGTCCACGGACTGACCTATGTAAAACGATACAGTGTGCAGACCTACCTTCGCAGACATGGAGTGCAGGAGGCCCTGCTCCAGGAGACACGTCTATCAGAAGATGTGGTCCACAAATTACACAAAAAATGGAGGGGCCAGTTGTACTCCGCCAAGTATTCCGCATGCACCAGAGGGGTTATTATCTGGGTTGCCAGCAGGTCCCATTCCAGGTAGATATAAATGGCCGGAACCTACTGCTGCACAGACTTTTAGACGGCACAGAGATGTGTCTATTGAATGTCTATGCCCCAAATGTAGATGACAGACTTTTTCCTCAAGCTCGAGAAAGAGTTAATTACCTACATAGGAGTGCCCCTGCTGTGAGCTGGGGATTTTAATTGCGTTCTAGATGGTGAACTTGACAGGCACGTCTGCAGCCCGAACCAAACCACACATGACTGACGCCCTAAAAGCAGTCATGCATCGTCTACAAAGTATAGATGTGTGAAGGGCAACGCACCCTAGGGAGCGAGAATACACCCGCTATACTACGGCCTGCGAGGCCTATAGCCGCCTTGATAGGTTCCTTATATCAGACGACATGGCGCCGTCTGTGACGTGTGTCCAAACCACGGACCAGTTCCTCTCACACCATGCCCCAGTGTTACTGGGGTGGGAGAAGACATCCCTGGGTCTCCCTGTGGCATCTGCGACCTGAGACATGAAAGGACACATCATTCAGAGGGGAGCTATGAGACATGACAAAGAGGTGCCTTGACACGAACTGGCTGTCCACGGGGGAGATAGGGTTGGAGTGAAAGTACTGACTCGTGGGGAATGCCTCTCCAGGTATGTGGAATGAGACGGCGACTATAAAAAACTTGAAGCAGAGGGGTCCCTAGCGAACTTTCAATGTTTCCGCTCTGACACAGGGGAAAACAGTGCAACCATACTGCGGGTGAAGCGGTGTACTGCCAAGTCGTGGGACAGACTAGACTGCCTGATCAACGAAAATAACTGTAGATGCTGCACCGAGACGTGGATAGGTCAGGACAGTTGCTGGTGTGGTTGTTGCGCCTGGAGCATGCACCCCCCCCTTATCCTTTCCTTGTGACGACCTGACGGATCAAGAGTGATGACGCAAGACAGTATAAATGAGTTGCAGAGAGACCACTTGGCGGATGTCTCTGATGTGGACCACATGCAACCCTACTGGTACTCCGGGATTATCTGACAAACCTGGACATCTGACACCTCAAGGAGGAAGCCCAGGTGCAGAGCCCTTTTTTGGTTATTTGGGGTAGTTCACGCTTAGGCTTTCATGACGTTTTGTCCACATAAGCTATCCACGCCAAATTTGCGTCCTTTTTTCCCAACATCCTAGGGATTCTAAATGTACCCAGATTTTGTGGGTTCCCCTGGAGGAGCCCAAGAAATTAGCCAAAATACAGCTAAAATTTTGTACTGTTTTTCAGAAAAATGGGAAAAAAGGGCTGCAGAAGACAGCATGTTTTTTTCCCTCTGAAAATGGCATCAACAAAGGGTTTGCGTTGCTAAAATCACCATCTTCCCAGCTTTTAGGAAAAGGCAGACTTGAATCAGAAAACCACTTTTTTCAACACAATTTTGGCATTTTACTGGGACATACCCCATTTTTATGATTTTTTGTGCTTTTAGTCTTCTTCCAGTTAGTGACAGAAATGGGTGTGAAGACAATGCTGGATCCCGGAAAGCTAAACATGTCTGAAAAGTAGACAACATTCTGAATTCAGAAAGGGGTCATTTGTGTATATCCTACAAGGTTTTCCTACAGAAAATAACAGCTGAAATAAAATATTGAAATTGAGGTAAAAAAAACTGCAAATTTTATCCACATTTCACTCTAACGTTTTCCTGCAATGTCATATTTTCAAAAGTAACATACTGTTACGTCTGCTGGACTCTTCTGGTTGCTGGTGATATATAGGGCTTGTAGGTTCATCAAGAACCCTAGGTACCCAGAGCCAATAAAGGAGCTGTACCTTTTCATTATATACCGGGTGTTCAGCAATTCATTTGATGAAATATAAAGAGTGTCAAATAGGTATCAAGGAAACCTTTGTATTTCCAAAATGGACACAAAATAAGGTCTTGAGAAGCAGTGGTTATTTGCATATCTCTGAATTTCGGGGTGCCCATACTAGCATGTGAATTACAGGGCATTTCTCAAATAGACATCTTTTTTTACACACTGTCTTACATTTGGAAGGTAAAAATATAGAAAAAGACAAGGGGCAATAAGACTTGTTCTGCCATTCTGTGTTCCCCCAAGTCTCCCGATACAAATGGTACCAAAATTGCATGGGTAGACCTAATGCCCGCGATCGGAAATGCAACATGGACACATCATATTTTTACATTGAAATCTGATGTGTTTTTGGAAAGTGCCTAGCTGTGGATTTTGGCCTCAAGGTCAGCCGGCACGTAGGGAAACCTACCAAACTGTGCATGTTTGAAAACTAGACACCTAGGGGAATTCAGAATGAGGTGACTTGTGGGGCTCTCACCAGGTTCTGTTACTCAGAATCCTTTGCAAAAGTCAAAATTTGACAAAAAAACACATTTCCCTCAGATTTCAGTGCTGCAAAGTTCTGGAATCTGAGAGGAGCCACAAACTTCCTTTCACCCAGCATTCCCCTAAGTCTCCAGATAAAAATGGTACCTCACTTGTGTGGGTAGGCCTAGTGCCCGCCACAGGAAATGCCCCAAAACACAACATGGACACATCACATTTTCACAAAGAAAACTAATCTGTTTTTTGCAAAGTGGCTAGCTGTGGTCTTTGGACTCTAGCTCAGCCAGCACCTAGGGAAACCTATACATTTTTTATAACTAGACATCTAGGGGAATTCAGAACGGGGTGACTTGAGGGGCTCTCACCAGGGTTTGTTACCCAGAATCCTTTGCAAACCCTAAAATTTGGTTAACAAAAAGAAATATATATATATATATATATATATATATACATACATACATACATACATACATACATACATACACACACTTTTTCCCTCACATTTCGGTGATGGAAAGATCTAGAATCTGAGATGAGCCACAAATTTCCTTCCACCCAGCATTCCCCCAAGTCTCTAGATAAACATGGTACCTCACTTGTGTGGGTCGGCCTTGCGCCCGCGACAGGAATAGATCACACAACGGTCAATGTTGGTCCTTACATGAGGGCATCTGTTGACCCTGGGATGAACCATTTCTGACGCAGGCACTAGGTACAGGCACTGAAGTGGGGAAGCGTTTTTATCAGGACTGGTGGGGAAACGATGAGTGGTCAGATTTTTGTGGATCCCAACATATTCCTGTAGTTTGTGAGACAGAAATGCAAGAAAAATTGTGTTTTTATTCAACATTTCACCTTTGCACGGTATTCTGGGTAAGAAAACTTTGGGGAATCCACACAAGTCAGACCTTTATGGACTCCCCTGGATGGCTGGTTTCCAGAAATGTCTCGGTTTGGTAGGTTTCCCTATATGGCCGCCGAGCCCAGGAACAAAAACGCAGGTGCCTGCCTTACAAAACCAGGTAATTTTTATGTGTCTACAATACGATTTGGGCTGTGGAATTTGGGGTTGAACTAAATTGGGGAGCTCCCAAGAGAGCACTCTCTGTGCTTACCATGACTTGCACCTGTTCTCTGGGCTGGGCTAACCCGCTATTGTCCCGCTGCACAGACTGTGCTTGCCAAGGCACAGCAGGACTGTCCTCATCACCTCCCTCATAATCAATGGAAGAAGAGTTATCAAATGGGACTCCGACTGAAAAATAACTCCCAGTGTCTGTGCCATTGTCCAATCCCTCAGATGCTATCTCAGTATCTGCTGTCTCAGTCTCTGATCCTATGTCAGAGCTGTCCTCTATAACCAGAGTGAGGGCTTGAGCAGCAGTCATCCAACGAGATGCCATTTCTGCTACTGGCTAAACTGTTGCTCTAAAACACTAGCCTACGTAGACAGTCACAAAATTGCTGGTGGGTGGGTGTGTGTGTGTGTGATACGTGCAACAGTAGAGGTCACCTTAACTTCGCTTCTTCCCTCAATCAGCGCGTTCTTTCAAGACACTCAAAAAAAGACACACTATTACTTTACCTTGTCACATACCAATCGTCACAGTCTTTGGCACCTCTAGCGCCTAGTCCAACAATCATTATCAGTGCTCCCACTCCCATGAGCTCCTCCTCGGATTCCCAAACTACCACCCAAAAAAAGTGCCCTTCATCTCTCCAGAGCCCCCCTCGCACATACATTTCATTTGTATTTTAGTGCAAGTAATGGCTGGCTTTACTACTCTATTCAGCTATTTACATAAAGTACAGATTTGGTCTCTGCAGTAGGCAAACAAACCTTCCGTGCTACTTTATGGCATCAAAACTGCCACTAGACAAATTCAGATCCTTTTGTAGCAGAAACATAATCACAAGACTTACTTGACTTTTTTGTTGCTGCCTAAAAGCTACAATTGAAACGCATCAGTTGAAGTACGTGCATTGCTTTGAAGACTCAAGCTGCAAGAGAACTGGTAGCAATGTGTGTATATATATATATATTCCTCCAGGGAAACCACACAACCATTAAAAAAAAAAAAGTATTGCTCCCACAGGGGGTCGCCGGTGAGCAGGGCGACCCCCTTTCAATTTCCTGGGGGCCAATCGCAACCCCCAGGAAAACCATATATATATATATTTTTTTTTAAATAGCTGAATGCTTTCCCTGGGGACCATAGTGGCCTCCAGGGAAACCACACAACCATTAAAAAAAAAAGTATTGCTCCCACAGGGGGTCGCCGGTGAGCAGGGCGACCCCCTTTCAATTTCATTTTTGTTTTTATAAATTTATTTATTTGTACATTTTTAAACCCCTGGGGTGGCGCGAACAGGCGTGGTCGTGCCCCCCAGGGGTAAACATACTTTTTTTTTTTTTTTAAAGAAATATGACGGGGTGAGGGGGGCACCGTTTTCAGAGGAGGCAGACCCCGCCAAATAAAATCCCTGGTGTCTAGTGGGGTTTCCTGAGCGAGGGCTAGGGAACCAGTTCCGGAAGGCCTTGTTTGAAAGGGGAGAATCTCCCGTTTCAAACCAGGCCTTCCCGAACATCTGGGAGGCCGTTTGGGCCCGTTTTCCCCACCGGAGCAGGAAGCAGCCGCAAGATAGATGGAGAAAACAGATAGTGACGTCACAAAGGAACGGGGGGGAGACACAGAAGATCTTCCGTGTCTCCTTTTTTATTTTTTTAACCCCTTCCCTGGTGTCGGCCACTGGTCATGACCCACACCAGGGAAGCTGTTAAATAAAATAAAAAAAAATGATCACTTACCTTGCTCGCCGTCGCCTTCACTGCATTGCTCCATCCACTTCTCCTCACAGGCACAGGCTCCCAGCCTGCCCTGCGGCCAGTCCGGACGCTGCTCAGAGCAGTGTTAGGATTGGCTGGGAGCTTCTGCAAGCTCTCTCCAGCCCGGCAACTGTGGTGCTGGGATGGAGAGAGCTTACTGCACATGTATGTTAGGCCAGCCCGAGATGGACGTCCAAACACACATGAGCTCACTGCTCGTCAACCCGTGGCCCCACCCCTTTACAAGGAAACAATAACAAACACTGTTTATTATCGTTTCACAAGGAAACTATCATTATCAGTGTTTATTGTAAAGGTTTTGGAGCTGCAGCTGCTGGCAGGGACGACAACGCTCCTCCGCCCTAATGGAGAAACCGCCCCTGCCAGTAGACCTCTTATTCCATTGACTCAGATAAAAAGGCCTGGTCACACCTATGGATTCCCAAAACAAGGTACCCTGCCACCATCACTCTATGTGCTAAACCCATGAATAGGACAGTAGTCCACAGTCGATTCAATGAAGGCATGTTTGGTGCATCCCTTCAGGTCACAAGAGAAGCCTCCGACCTCACTCATGTTAAGGGCAGGCCTAGGCCTCAGCGCACACACTAGGTTAGTTTGAGGGTACAGCCAAATTAAAGACTAGGATACCAGATACACACAGTCAGGCATTGAGGCAGATGAACACAACTGTACATCATGCACAGCAATTTCCTGTCCCACCACCTATCCATAAGTGCATTACCTTCAGCACACAATACAGTGAAAAGTTTGGGGAGGGTATACACCACAACTACAACATTTACTAACATTTGAACTACTCCACCAACAGCACTTAAAGGAAACAAACTGCCGGAACTAAAAGATGAGGACAAGCCGGTAAAACTAATTTTCCTAGTCCAATAGGAAGCTTTTGGCACAGTGACGAACAATTGCCATTAGGAAGTTTATGCTCTGTAACAAGGATGCCAGGGTTTAATTAGCAATATTTATTTTAAATGCAGGCATCATGATGGAGTTCTTGACATTTGTCACCCTTTGTCCCAACTTGCTAGGTGCCAAATCTGGTTTGTGCAGTGTAAAATGGCTCAAAGGGGGCAGAAAGAACCAGGTGTTGTCCAGCTAAGAATAAAGTCAAAGGTTAAAGACATCTTTGAGTGATGAAACACCTATTAAACGCCAGTCTTTTGCAAATCGATGAATCCGCCATAAGAAATTGCGAAAGCTTCATGGGGAAACATTTTTAAACACTGAATCAAACTCTAACAAAAAGCAAATAAACGAGGATTAAGAACAAGGGAAAACTCAGTAACAAAAGTAAACAAAAAAAACACCATTCCCAGTGTCCCATTATGATTTATAAAAACGGTTTATTATTTTCCTTTTAACACACCACTAATTACAGCAGTTTCTGCAATATCAAAGCAAAGTTAATAAGAAATAAACTATTACCTAGTTTAATGGTACTCCGTGTACCACCTTTGGAAGGATGAAAGCCTTAAGGTGCAACCCGTAGGTCACAGAAGGTCTGTGGCAAGTGCTATGACACCACTACAAAAAAACACAACTAGAAATGCTGACAGCCCTGAACCACAGAGCACTTGGAGAGAGTGCAATGTGTGCAAACCATTGGAACCAGAGACTTTCATAGCTGGTCTTCCAAAGGGAGATTCTTTGTTAATGCCCCATGATTGCATAGTTATGGTTGTTTGTAAACAGGAAAGCATTGTAGGGCTCAATGTACAAGAGATGACAAAGGGAGACCCACCCCTAAACACAATGAGAAGGACACTCTTGCATTTCCAAGCATGGCAGACATGTGGATGTACACTGAAGGCATGCCAGAGAAGGTTTGTACAATTTCACTGCATAACATTGAGCAGTCTACGCTAAACTTTTTCCTAACAATGAATAATGAACTAATGAATAAAAAAATAAAATATTGGTGTGGGTGGAACAATAAAATACATATTATTAGTACTTTGGAGGCAGAGTAGTTGTTTCTGGGGACAGGGAAGGGAGAGAGATGGTTGACGGAGGATGCGCGTTTCTTCTCTTTGTGCCGTGGTAGACGTGGGTGCACTATAGGTTTCAGATGCACAGATGTTAGTATGCAAATGCTCCTTAGCAGCGGTTACAGATGAGCTGCCTGCCCCTTTGAACGGGGTTTACCTTTACTTGTAACAACTCTTCAATTGCCGATAACATACGGCCTGATTCTCAACTATTACTCAGCAACCAGTGCAGCTGGTAGACCACGGTGTAGAACCAGCAGCAACCCATCGACGAGGACCAGGGCTGTCCTTGTTTTGTGAGCCCCTGCTTGCAAATCAGAGTAGCCCCAGGGCCTCACCAATTCTGCATGGGTTTGTCTCAGTCATTAGTGCACATTTCCCCCACCGCGCACGCCAATCAGAGTGCAAACGTGTACTTGGGGACCCTGGATGAGCAGCTGATGGACAAGGTCCAAGGCAAACTGCATCATCACCAGACTATTCTGCAGAACAATGTATAATGTTATAAGTTTATAAGGAATACAAAATAAACAAAGGTGTATATATGAAGAGCAGACGCCATCCACAACTCCACATGAGCTTCTTGGCCACTCAAGTACGCAACTCAATCCTCCTCATCAGATCTTTCAGAATCACAGTGCTTAATTTGTGCTTGTTGTTTCCGGTGCGGAGCACCAGCACTTATTTTTGAGGGCCAGCACTTACTTTTCTGCCTCAAGTATTTACTGCGAGCAAAAGACACATATGGGAAAGACAGAGGAAGAGGAAAAGCGTCAACGGGAGAAAGCAGCAAAAGTGAGCTGAAGGGGCAGGGAGTGGCTGTAAATTGATTAAAGAGGCCCGAGATGGCTTCAGGATTGCGCTGCCTCAGTATTCGGTGTTCGCACATTTAAGTGCAGCAGCCGCGTGTTTAAGAGGAGAGCTTTCAGCACTGGCACATTTTTATTTACAAATTAAGCACCGCAGAATCGTGTGCACCCGTACCATGAAATCCTTCGACTGTGCACATGGGTGTATGCACAGGTGTTTGACGGTGCAAATGTGTGCCATGAACCGTGCAAATCTCAGTGCACCACTTCTGCAATGCCAAGAGAGGCAGAGCTGGGCTGCTAACAAAGGTAGGAGAGGTCCAAGGATTTGTTCCATGTCATAAGAAGAGACAAAGTCTACATGGTGGAAGGTCTGAGGAAAGCAGAGTCTGCAAACGTCTGTCCCGGATGACTATACACAACAGTGAATGGGAATTAGATGGCTACTCATCTGCACACCAGATAAAACACTCGGAAAAAAGTAGAGTTGCAAAGGTCTGATACTCTGTCCCAAATGGTAGAGCTCCCTCAGGGAGTCTGTAGCTCGATTTAGCTGCAATATCGCATTAGAGGTTGTTCCAGAATTAAAATGAGATGTGATTAAACGATCGTGAAGAAAAGTAGTAGGGAAAAGCATTAAAACAAACAGAAGGTGGAAAAAACATAATTGCTGTCTCCAGTGTTGGGGGCACGTGGTGGAACTGACAGAGGGAACAACATGCAAACAGGATAATGTTGACAATGCACGGATTGTGAAGGATGGAAATTCACAATATTAACAAGAGTGAGAAGGGTAAGTACACGTTCCGAGACATGAACAGAGAGAAGAGAGCACACACGCCTGTTGTTAAAGGAAGCATGAATTAATGAATGAGGTAAGTTAATATAGCGCAGCAGTGACCTCACTGAGGTATCTCAGGGCAGAAGGTGACTGTAACAAGTACCATGGAGTGGGAGAGGTGAATATCTATGTTTTAATAACCTTTCTATAAGTAGGATGATAAGTGCTCGAACGTCCAAGCATAAACTGAGGTTGGATGTGGTGGAGGAATGTCAAGAAATGCCCAGCAATACACAAACAGGCCTCAGATTAAGGAAAAATAGGCTTTTACCTAGGGTATTTAAGAATCCGAGAGTCAACATCAAGTGGGCGAGGGCACTGTGGAAGTCAGGGAAAAACCAAAAGTGTAAATGAGGATGAATGTTTCACTTGTCTGCTCAACTGTAGGATCTCACTTGGTTGCATGAGACTGATAGCTGATTCGCGATTCCTGTGTAAGTCAGCTGGAGCATACAATACAACTAGATATCCAAGCGCAACAATAAAGAAGAAATTGACAAAGATCATGTCAAATGGTTGATAAATTAGTGAATGTCCTAGGACATTCTGAAGCTGAATCAGTGTCTGATAAATCAAAGTTAATAGTAAGGTGCAAGGGCAGATCAATAGGAGTTAAACATCAAGCTTGATCCTAATCATCGTATAAGGGAATCAATCAATCAAAGAAATTTGTAGAGCGCGCTACTCACCCGTGAGGGTTTCAAGGCGCTGGGGGGGGCGGGCCAGGGAGGGTCACTGGTCGAACAGCCAAGTCTTGAGGTTCTTTCTGAAGACCAGTAGGTCTTTGGTTTTGCGAAGGTCGGTGGGGAGGGAGTTCCAGGTTTTGGGGGCGAGGTAGGAGAAAGACCTGCCTCCTGTGGTGGTGTGCTGGATGCAGGGGACTGTGGCTAGGGCGAGGTCGGCTGATCGGAGGTTGCGTGTGGTAGTTTACTCTTTCATTGAGGTAGGTTGGGCCGGTGTTGTGGAGGGATTTGTGTGCGTGGATGAGGATCTTGAATGTGATTCTCTTGTCTATGGGGAGCCAGTGTAGGGATTTGAGGTGTGGTGAGATTTGTTCGTGTCGGGGGAGGCGCGCAGCTGTGTTCTGGATTCTTTGGAGTTTGAGTTTGAGTGTGGTGTCGGCGTAGAGGACGTTGCCGTAGTCCAGTCTGCTGCTGATGAGTGCGTGGGTGACTGTCTTTCTGGACTCTGGGGGGATCCATTTGAAGGATTTTTTTAGGGTGCAGAGTGTGGGGAAGAGAAGGAAGAAGACGCAAACGATTGAACAGAAGTATATAAGGGATTTAACTTTCTTCATCACACGCAAGTGTACAACTTACTTCTAGATTGTCAATAAGATCGAGGAAATAATTTTCCAGAATATCAAAGTAAATTTGCAAAACAAAAAAATGTGGAAAGATGCTGCACTGCTTGAGAATGGCAAGAATCAGATAAAAGCATTGATGCACTCTGGCAAGCATGTCAAAATGAACAATTACAGGTTCTCTCAAACCATGGATGGGGAAGGCAATAATGATGGGAGGTGATGTAAGGGAAATCCAGAAACATAAAGCAACGTTGGTGAGGCAGTTTGCCAAGAGTGAACAATACACAATCCTGGACAGTTAAAGGACTTTGGTAACTTTTTCATTTTTGCGTATTTGTGATCTTTCTAGTTGTTCCTTGCTCATGTTTATCTGGGGACTCCTTGTATGTTTTGTGTGTGCATGGTTCCTGCTTTTGCATATGTCTGGGTCTGTGTGGGAGTGGACATGTGCTCACAGATGTCCATTAGCTTGCGAGAGCATGTGTGAAAGTGAGAGACCGCTAGAGGGAGGTTGTGTCTCTCTCACTCCTCATACCATGGACCAGTAAATGTGATGCATTGTGGTCTCACGGTTTACTACCTGTGTGTTGTAAATGGATTGCCCCAGGAGATCTTTCATCCTAGAACAGCCCTCCCCATCATGCTCTATAAACTGAAACTGAAATGACCAACAGTGTGGAGACGCCTGCCAAGTCTGTCATTAGCAACAACATCATGAACAGGGTGCGTTACCTGCATCTTTCGCTTCACCGTTTCGAAAGGGAAGGACAGAGTCTGTGCAACGCCTGCAGCCAGGCAACCAGTGACGAAGTTCTGCAGAAGTGTAAAGCGGGTGCCTGGATCCATCCAGATTTTATCCACACTGATGTAGGTCGCAAACGAGCCGACAGAAAAAGGAATGGCACCTGACAAGATAAATAAAACAGAACCGGTTAAGTCCAAGAACAGACGGAATGGAAAGCTAAAAACAGCAACTATTCACGTTACGGAATACCTCTAAATTAAGGGGCCTGCATTAGGGCTAAAGCAAAGGATTGTTTTCCAGCCTTGTTGAAGTGCCATTTTGCAATTTCTGTGTCAACGTTTGCTGGTTCTAAGAGCAATCAAGTGTCCTATCTGATGTTGGCCAAAATCATGTTCTGCCGAATGGCCCCACCCACCTGGAACCAGTAATGCAAAACCAAATATCAGGTCGTTTTCATGTAGATGTTCTCTGATTTTAGAAACTACTACAACAGGGCACTTAGGCCAAGAGGCTGCTAACCCTCTTGTGGTGCAAATCATAATCCCCATGAGTCTTGACACCTGACGGTTACAATAGACCATACGCTGACAGCATTGACAAAGATGAAGGTGCCGCAATACGGCATCTTCTTCTTTGCAAATCAGCTACCACCTCTGATGCTGTGCCAGTAACGAATCAATGATTTGTGAACACAACTGCATCTGTAACCATTGGTACATAACACTACAACTCACAATTAGAAGGGACATCCTTTTTACACCCTTCCTACCCAACTGCAATCTGGAATGGAATGCAAAACCCATCCTGCGAAGCAGTAAATAGAAAAAAGCCATTTGTGGTTGCAAACCCTGGGATTTTGTCAATGACGGGGATTACAATCACAACATTGCTTTGTTTAACTCGCCCTTTATTATCATTGCATTGGATATGTACAACCACATTTAAATTCCTAACATCTCCAAGGATCAAAATTTCCAATCTTCATGCATTTCAGGTAAAATTACTTCTTTTTTTAATTATCGGGGTAAATAATGAAGTAGACGTAACACCCCAAGTATACATGACGCTTCTCCCTTACAACCTAAGCACATATTAGATACCAAATATTAGATACCAAATATATGTACGTTATAGGTCTGAAAATGACTACTATTTTGCTGTTTCTTGTAAGTACAATACTCATTACATTACTGCAAATGTCCATGAATTCACAGAGTATCCTTCATATTGTACGTAGATTAATTTCTTCCAACAGTGGACACATCTGGTGAGGCACTTGGAGATGTAAGGATTTCTCCAGAAAATAAAAGCTTGCCTGGGTCAGGATAAAGGCATTAAGGTAACCGTGGCATAGAATGAAGGCTCAGGCATGACAACAGCTCATAAGGCCTACATCCACTGCCCTGGGGCATGAAAGTCTGCAACAAGAGAGAGAAGCAGCAGCTGTTCCAGAAGGCTCCCCAGGAGAAGTGAACTGCAGCAGTGAGGTGAGGCACCCTTAAGATCCCAACAGGTCTTCCTATATAAACTATCCCAATGGAGGAGTTCCATCCCGTGACTGGGACCTCAATCTGGAGCAGAGTGGGGAAACAGGTGCAATTGGATGAATTAAAACTGCAATAGATCTGGGCACAGGTCCTACCCGCTACATTATGAGGCCCCCTCACCTTTGGGCGTGAGCACGATTATACAGAAAGTTTAACACTGGATTACAAGATACATGAGGTGCTGGTGATATAAATGTCTAAATCAAAGAAAACTGTTGAATATGAACTCCTACAAACAATGAAAGGCTTGTAATTTCAGGCATGCTCCAAACTACTATCCGCTACGGCAAATCACCATAATCAGGCTATCGTACCCAGCTGCCACCTACAGGCACACTGACAAGGGACCGAAGCGCCCATCAATAAACATGAGGAAAAACTGCAGTCTCTAAAGAGCAAGACACCGTTCAGGAACCTCGCCTAAGGCTACAGTTACAGATAATGTGTCAACTAGAGAAACAATTTGTGCAATGCGAAATCCACTGACCCTTAAGACAAACTAGATAAAGATACTTGAAGCCATCACATCCACGAAGGAAGCATTGGAAACCAAAATGGACATGGTGGGGGTTGACCCAAGTATCGAAGAATCAGATAGGTGCTCCTGATGCAACAGCATACATGTAATAGCTCTATCCGAACACAAAAACTGATTGTTGCAGACTGTTGTACCACGGGTCCTCTCAAAACTCGACTTTGTGGTAGGAGCCCGGGGAGTGCTGATGCATCCCCCTAACTGGGCGCACTCCCAAGATCAGTAGTGGCATGGCTTCTAAATTATAGAAACAGAGATGTGATTCTACAGAAGGCAAGGAATGCAGGTCAGTATTACCGAAAAGACCAGGATCATGATATTTCCAGAATGCACACTAGCAAGCAGTCGAAATGCTCCAACTTCTGTGAGGTCAAACCAAAAACTGAAATATATGAATGGAAGATATATGCTATTTTTAACAGCACACCCCAAGGTACTACCTAATGACGTAACATTATTTTTGATGACCCTAAAGCAGTGCATGGCTTGGTAGAGGAACAGAAAACCACTGTTTTACAGCTCAGCCAGGAGAACAGTGCCCCAGGAGCAGACGAAGATGAAAGAGACATAGGCCTAGAAAGAGTGGAAGACCAACAGCAACCCCAAGCACATAATACCAGAAAAGCCCAGTGACTCAGACTAACTCCACTAAATTGGAGGAAGGAAAGGTCTTAAAAGATGACAAACCTGTCCAAGGTCACCCCTGGTTTTGCAGACAATTTGATTTAATCTCACTGTAGCTCACACTGCCCTGATGGAGGTAGGTACAAGGCTGCCTCTATGGTAGACCCCTTGCAAAACACTGATCTATAATTAAAGCGCCTGTATAATTTGCAATTGAGTGTGGACAGCTGGGGGGGCTTCCCCTACGGTCACCTCCACTTCCAATTTCCTCAGCTTGGAGACTGAGAGTGCCATGACCAAGTATAATAAGGGCTGGTTATGATATTGTGAAGATTTTTTACATTTCAACTGGACCAGTTCTTTGTCCTCTCCTAAGGAGGGGGGGATTTGCAGTGTAGCACTGAAGTAATTTATATATCACACTGACCAGAAGTATCATACACGCAAATTACATCTTGTATCCGGAACTCTATTCCGGACATTATTGTTTTAGCCTCATGACATATGTAGTGCAAGACAGGCTCACAAACAGATCCGCTTTACTTAATAAGTACGCAACAGCTGATACACCTAAACCAAATTAGCCATTTAACTCGGTGAACATTCTTTACATGGAATGCCACGGAGATGGGGAATCCTTTAAAGTGTTTTCAAACATGCAGCTACTTATGATGTCTGGTGTTGATATGGCTCAAATTCATGAAACCTGCTTTATAAAAGTAGAAGGGTCCAAACTCAGGAAATGTTACAGAGGTCACCGAACACATAAACCGTTCTCTTCATATGGCAGCTGCTCACTAATATGGATCAGACTGGGATTCCATATGTGATCACTAGGGAACCAATTTATCCACACGGAAGATGTAAATTGGTGGTAGGTAATGTAAATGGGAAAATACTGGCGATATAAGCATCGACGCTTGTAATGCTTCATAGACAGAATTTATAAAGATCTTTAAACACCAACTCACAGATTTGATACAATCTCCTATAACATTCAGAGAGGATTCTCACAGTGTACCGGCCCCAAACCTATACTGATCTTTCCTCCCCATCCCTTAAACAGCAGCAGAAATAACAACTATTTGACTGGGTGCATGGATTAAAAACAGGAATCTCAGACATCTAGAAATCATTGCACCCTTTAGATAGGAGACAATTATTTTACTCTCCAGTGTACGACCTCCATTCAGGCTTAGTTTTATTCTTCTGTACTACACACTTCAGAGGAGATAGAAATTAGGCTGAACATCTGGAAAGAACTATATCGGACCATAGCCCATTGATCCTAAACAGGTAATGGGGTGGATGCATTACATGCATTCCCTCGTGGAGAAGCAGACACTCATTCAGGGGTGATATGACAGAAGTTATCACTAACTTCTACCTGTATAAAGAGGGAACCACAGGTTTAAGGACACTTAAATAGTAAAAGTGGTTGCAAGAGAACACACATTAATCTACCCATTATATTAAAACAGTCCTTAATAGAGAGATTGCTGCCCTGGAAAACATAATAAAAAGGTGGGGGAGACTAAACAAAGACACTGTAAAAGAACTAACCCAAACATGAGCAATATACTTGGAGAAAACTGTCCGAACGACTAAGACTTCAATGACCAAGAACAGGTGGAGAGACAACCAAGAGGGTGCAGGGCTGGCGGCTTCTGGTCAGTCAAAAAAGAATCCTTTCATCCCCACCATACAATGCCTTTTTACAGCAAAGGGGAATATGGTATAATCTCAATCACACATAAATGACACATGTCTACAATACTATAAACAACTTTATACCCACTCCTGTTTAGGTCCTCACCCTAAACTAAACAAGTTTCTCCAACACTCATGGCAATGTTTACTTCAAGAAGAAGCTCCACTAGGTAGAGTAAAACTTGGGCAAAAATGAGAGCAGCTGACTTCAGTCTTTAAGGTAAGGCTTTTAACATTGTGGGAACAAAACCGTACCCCAAAAATGTAAACACCCGAAAACGTAACTCATTTAGTTCTCCCACAGTTTAATGGATCAGAGATGGTGTTAAACCTCAATTTCATGAGGCAATGTGTCCCCGCATTGAGGTTCCTCGCAGAAGATCAAATTAGCAGAGTAATACAGCTCATCAAGTAAATGGATCCTGCTCAATAACCAGTGAAACAGATTAAATGCTATGAAGGATCTCAGTTGCAGAGTATTTAAAAAACAGAACATATTCTAAAAGTCCCACTTGGCAGCAAAAAAATAAATAAATACAAAAAAATCGGCTAGCATCCCTAGCAGCATAGGAAAGCTCAGCAAAATCTCTCCTCCATCCCCAAAATTAAGGGGTTTGCACACAATTCTTGCACAGAAAATTAGCAAAAGTGGACTGTGGTGTATGGTGTGGAAGGGGAATTTCCTTTACGGACTAGGTGGTCTCACACACTCTATGGTGTCATGCTTCATCATATGACCACCTAGCCCCACCCAGGTAGGACAATGCCACCTGGGCGGACTCAACCTCACTGTTAAAGGAACAGGAGGGAGTGTGTAAATCAATTCTGGTTCTGGAAAAGGGATCCAGCTAGACTAAGAAATAAAAACACCTAAATAGATACCCATGTAAGTATTTTAATAGGAGGTTCCGTTTGATGTGATTAAAAAGAAGACTGGGACACCAAAGTGAGAGCAATGACTCACTGGGTCTCCTATCTAAAAGGAAGAAGCCGACATGGTTCTGCCCTCAAAATAGAGCTTTGGAAGGTCTCGGGGCATTCATCAGGGCGAAGGATCCCTGCTATACATGCTTAGTGAGCGTTAAATAATTAATAGCAAAAAGGTTAAAATAGTAAGTGACACACGGATGGGCGAGGGGCCCTACCTTGCTGAGGAAATACCTGGGGAGGACCCTATCACAAGAGGCTACTAGCCTCCGATGTCCAGGAGAGGGAGTGTCCCCTTACAGTCAGACTTGCATCAAAGGCGGGCGCTCTCTATGCGCCTAGACCGACCTCTCTCAGGACCGCTTGGAATCCAATAACCAATATTTAACACTCACTAAGCATGTATAGCAGGGATCCTTCGCCCTGATGAATGCCCTGAGACCTTCCAAAGCTCTATTTTGAGGGCAGAAACATGTCGGCTTCTTCCTTTTAGATAGGAGACCCAGTGAGTCATTGCTCTCACTTTGGTGTCCCAGCCTTCTTTTTAATCACATCAAACGGAACCTCCTATTAAAATACTTACATGGGTATATGTTTAGGTGTTTTTATTTCTTAGTCTAGCTGGATCCCTTTTCCAGAACCAGAATTGATTTACGCACTCTCCTGTTCCTTTAACAGTGAGGTTGAGTCCGCCCAGGTGGCATTGTCCTACCTGGGTGGGGCTAGGTGGTCATATGATGAAGCATGACACCATAGAGTGTGTGAGGCCACCTAGTCCGTAAAGGAAATTCCCCTTCCACACCATACACCATAGTCCACTTTTGTCTCGCCTCTAGTTGAGGATTACAAGGGGCATAGTGTTACAAGTGATACACTACTGACCTGCCCCCGTTACAAGAACCCCGTACTCCCAGTTGTGTTTTGGTATTGGTTTTTGGGAGTTGAGTACGGTTGAGTTCTTCGTTTACCCCCCACTCCCATAATTTCTCTCTTTGTGTGTTCAGAAAATTAGCAATACAGCAAATTCATTGTGTTACAAGCAAAATTATAATTTATTTAGCAAATCAGAACACAATAATAATAAATGCCATTTGCTTAACACATAAACACCATCCCAATTCTATGCTAATGACATCAGGAGATGTTTGGACAAATAAGAAACATTTAATAATAAAACTGCCTTTGAGTGAATAAGACCAGTGAAGGAACCAAAAACATGGATTCTTGCTGCAAAATTACATCTGCACCATAGAAAGTTCATCGTAGGCAAAACAATACAGATATGAAGATGAACTAATATGACTAATTTTACAGTGTGCTGGCCAGCCTGCAGAGAGGGGATGTACACGGGGGAAGCGAGATTGAGTAACAGCAATGACATCCATCTTGTCTAAGGTGTCGTTATACACAGAAATGTGGCATAACTAAAACACATTTTCAAACACACTTGAACATATCATAGGAAATGTGTTTGAGAGTCAATTATACTTTATCACGCTGTAGCTGTATGCCTGAAAGGGCATATTAAACATTGTTAATGATGCACAAAAATATAAACTTTTAAAATATGTATCCACAGGTAGGAATGACTTGCTGCAGTGAAACTGCAGACATTTCTGAAGACCACACAAGAACATACTGCTGAAGTCTACATCTTGCAGGTCTGCTGAGCACATAGACTCCCCCGCCTCCAGGAGGTAAATGATGGATGGAAAGCAAAAATGTGTGATCTCACAAAACCGGCTGGCGTTCCGTTCCTAAAATCCATGATGGGATGGAAAACATTTGGGTACTATCATCATTAGCAGGAAACAAAATGGAAAATAAACCTGACCTTTCCTCTGATAGTTTAATGGTCATCTCTGATCCTCTATCAGTGGGTGAATGAAGCAAGGCCGGAGCCTGGCATAATCTATCTGTCGATGGACCAGCCCTGTCCCAGGGGACTTGCAAACCATAATATAACCGAGTTCAGGCGCATTGTTTTCATTCATAATGTTTTACAAGTAGGGGGAGGGGCAACCCCCCCTTGACTAATGAAAAAATGCATCTTCCAGATGGGTAAAGGATTGCTGGGTACTTGGGTATACCCAAGTATAAATAAAATGCAAACCAGTTATTTTCTGCTTAAACGTTTACGAGTGAAACTGTAGCTGTCCACAGAACTTCTGAAGTACGTCTACAGTCTGCAGCCGTGTCTTCGCCTGCATCTCATGGAGGCCTTGGAAAGTGATGATATTTATATATTTATTTTATTCATAGGGCACCCTGACACCACAAGTGCTTCGTAGCACTTGGGGGGAGGGGGCTGCTGAGGAAGCCAAGAACAGCAAAAATTACCATAATAAAAAAAAGCTTTCTGTGCATGTCTAAAGGCCAAATCAGCGGATGTTACTCTGGTATCCATGACATCTCAGGGCAGTGCTTAATTTGTGCTCGTTGTTTCCAGTGCTAAGTATCGGCACTTATTTTGGAGGGCCGGCGCTTATTCTTCTGCCTCAAGCATTTGCTGCGAGCAAAAGACACATATGTTGAAGACGGAGGAAGAGAAAAACGAAAAATCATCACAATGGGAGAAAGCTGAAAGAGTGAGCTGAAGGGGCAGGGAGTGGCTTTAAATGTATTGAAAAGCCCCGAGATGGCTTCAGAATTGCGCTGCCTCAGTGTTCCGTGTTCCCACATTTAACTGCAGCAGCCACGTGTTTAACAGGAGGGCTTTGAGCCCCGGCACATTTTTACTTACAAATTAAGCACTGCCTCAGGGGCTCCGCAACTGTTTAGAAAATTAAGTAATATTAGCAGACTAATATATATTTGCATATTAATTAACTACATATACCGAATGTAAAAGTGGAAATGATAAAACGCCCTGTAAATGTGAAAGAATTTGGAACTAGAGGCTCCAAGTTAAGTTGGTATTCTTAGCCTGACTCCTGGGAGCAGCACCAGTACAGCACAGAGTTTACTGTGGGTGGCTGCTGGCCTCCTCCGATTCACTGAATGTGCAAACAAAAAGAGCATGCAAAGGAGCAGAAAAGACAGTTATCTACCAGTGTCCAGCATTTTGCTTCGCCGCTTACCAAAGTTTGATAAAGCCTTACCTTCACATAACAATTTGAATTTTGAGCTTTGTATTTTTTTTGTTTGTGAATTATATACAATATTTCCTACTTTGTGTATTTGTTTCATGAATACTTGTTTTTGTATTTGTGTGTATTGTTTTGAAGCTCAATTACTTGAAAATGCTTAGGGCAGGGTCCCCAGCTTTAAATAGTTATTCAGTGGGGGTCCAGTAAATGCAAAATGTAAGACTCGCTGGGCTAAATGAGGAATGAAAAATCTGATCCTTTATGGAAGAGCATTCCAAAGGATCTTCATCATGTCAAAAAAGATTATGGGAAACATCTGTGTCAAAACGGAAGGTGTCTCCATCCTCCTTAGCTTTTTGTCCAAGTCAATCCCATTCAGCTTTTCACCAACCAGTGGAGCGCAAACAATGGAGGCTTCTGGGATGATTCAAATTTCAGAACACTAGGCACACAAATCGTCTTGCAGTCATCATAGTCAATGAAGTAAAAACAGAGCCTTACAGGGTATGGAAAACAAGGTCGGACAAGATTTGGACCTGCTTCTCGATAAAGGTAACTCTCGACCAACATGACTCAAAGTCTTGAAACAGCAATAGGAGGAATAAGAGGTGTATGTGCCAGCTTCAATTAAATGAGGTTCATGTTCTCTTCTGCAGGACCTCCAAGTTGTCAAGCAGTGCACCACTTTACGCGCAAGGGCATAACCTCAAAGAATTAATATTCAAAAGTGCTTTTGAATTTATAAAAAAAAAAAAAAAAAAAAAACATATTGTAAAATGTTGCAAGCAAGAGTGACATTTCATGATGGATAGAAGAAGTGACATTTTAAAAATAAAAAAAATCTTTATTTTGTGTTTTGGCCTACAGTTAACCCGGGATGTGAAATAAAAAGGTATGAAATGCAAGGAAGCGAGGGTTTTCAAAGGACTTTAGGGGTGGAAGGTTTGCACTGTGCAAAAATGTTCAGAATGGTTCAAGTTCATCTATTCATTTTCATCTATCCAGAGACACCTCTGAGGGGCTGAAGAAATGTAATTAAGATTTTTGTCCAGCCTCGCACCCGTGCATATGCTGTCACGCCACCCACAGAGCGTCCACTCCAAAGTTTTAAAACCATTGCTCTAGGATGTACTTTATCCACAGCTGGTGGATGAAATGTATTACAAAAATTAAAAAGCTCTTAGCCGGAAAGGGTAAGCTGCCCTGCTTTTCACCAGCTCCCACATGTACTTTAACCTTGAGCGTAGTTTTCAGAAGGTGCGTGTATTAAGGTAGTTTCCAACACACTGGGGATGCACCAATAACTTGAATTAATATAATTGCTGTATACATGTGGTTGTCTGATTCACTTTAGGGGTAAGTGGAATTTAGGATCTTTATGTGTCAAGGTAGAATGTTGTGATTAAGTATTTATTGGGGGACATGGAATGTTGTGTTTCTTACATTAGAGTTTCTGCTGGGGAATGTGGCTGCATTTTAAACATCTTATGGACAATGTAATCTTTATAAAGCAAACTTCAAGAAGACATCAATTTGGCTCCTGTTCTTCTATCACTGACACAACAATATTGGTGACGTGTTCAAGACAAAGGAACAGAAGTTCAGGCCCACCAAGATTTTTTCAGAGTTTGAGGATCACATCCAGCTCGGGAGAATAAGACTGTGCAGCCTGCGAACACCGATTTGGACGTGGAGAGAACTTCAATTTGAAAGAACATGTATGACTATCAAGGTGTACTGGCGTGAACTAATGCGGTTAGCACAGGACAGCGCTGTTAACCACCAGGGCATATCTGAAATTCGCTCACCGTTTGGATGACACACACTTCAGAATTCTCTCCACATGTGTACAGTGCGTGGGCGTGTTCTCTTGTACGTGGGCGGAGGAGAGCTCTACACTGCTGTCACGTTTGGTATCCAGAACTCTTACCTTCTCATGGGGACGTTGACATCAGTGTGTTCTTCATGCTAACTGGAACACCTTCTTCTTTGTGCACGTACTTGGAGACTAGAAATTCACCTCCACGGGGTGACATTCACGTTTACTGCGCATTGATCGGATTTTCCTTAGCCCATTCCACTCTATGGTAGCTTTGGGATTTGAGACTTGCATAAAGTGTTTCTTCAGCGTATGAATATTCTTCATGTTTTGGCATAAAATACTTTGGAAATTTAAGGTGAGACTAGCCATTCACTACTTTATACACTACTTAAAATGGCAAATTCATCTGTTATTAGTCAGCCTGCTCTCTTCATACAAAATCCAGAGAAACCTGTAATGAAATTGAGACACTGGCATATTTTTTTAATTTGCCATAGATGGCAAAAGGTTTGAGCTTGAGCAGAAAAAGTCTTTAATGTTTGGACTTTTGGGCATTGCGGGTCAGGAGGTATTTGATAATCTGCCCGAAGTGGAACCTTCCAAAGGTCAATTTGTATAATTAAATGAGTATGAGGAAGTTGTTACAAGAATGGTAAGCCAATTTACAGAGTAGCAGAGCAAAATGGTGGAAAGGCATAGTATCTTTAATGTGAAAACAACCTGAATATGAAACCGATAAGGAGTATATTGCTACAAGACGCATTCTGGCAGCTTCATGAGAATCTGGAATAATAACTGACACATATCCAAGGGATCAATTTGTATTCAATTCCCATTAAAAGAAAACAGGCTTATAGGAATCCTATATAAAGGGAAGTGATTGATATTGTAAAAAGGATTGAGCAATCGGTTGTATCTGTTAAAATGTGGTCACAGAGTTCAAATACCTCTTTGACACACGAAAGGAGCTAGATTTTTCATCTCTTTCCTCTCACGCCAAAACTAAAACCAGATCTCTCTTTAAGAGGAATACTATTTGTTACAGGTGTAGATCCAAATTGCAATCAGGATGTCCTATGATTGAGAAGAAATGCTTAAAAGGTCAGAGGAGTAGTCATTTTGGGACAGTGTGTAAAAGTAGTAAAGTGACCAGTAATGTGAAGGTCAATTATTTTGAAGAGTGATGAGTTTGCTGAAACTGTACCTACTGTTGACACAAACACAAGAAAAATTCAAGGAATCCTAGGGTCTGGTTCATATTGGTAGCGTTAAGCTGAACACTATGGCACATTCTGGGTCACCAATAACTGTTTTGGCTGATCACACATTCTACTGATTGTGGAAGAATGGTAAATTGTTAGAATCGGACGTTAATCCCAAAGCTTTCGGCGAGTTGGACAACACCATTCTAGGATATTTTAATGTGCCATAAGAATGAAAATGTATTTGGCTGACAAAGTAATAGATATTGTAGGGTGGCAGGACCTAGGGAACCTTGGGATTATACTAAAAGCAGGCTCTCAGACTCTACTATTTTTGGTGACATGCCTGTTTTAAATGTGGTTAGCAGAGACAATAATATGGATGTTGAAAAAGTCTTAGATAAAAACAAAAAGGCATTTTCAGAACATACTGGGTGTGTTAAAGGTTTTGAGCTTTCAGGGGAGTAACTTTGGGGGGGGGGAGAGGTTTGGAGTGTAACACCCCACTAATAAACGTATAATGTAGTAAATAGTTGGGAACAGATGCTTCAAGTCTGGTATGGTGAGGTGTCTCATCTAGAATTTTTACAAACACACACACTCACCCCCCCACACACACTCCTCCTCCTCCTTGATTTGAAGTTCTTAAAAATGTTGGTTATTTTACAAAATATTTTGTACCACTAACACTCTGCAAGCACTCTGTTTCTACTGCCCCCCCTCATGTCCTACTTCTCAGATGATGTATATTAAGAATATATGCCAGAATGATTGTTGGGAAATCGGAAGCTCACACCCCCTCAACCTTACTGACAAAGCTATGCCCCTGTGAGCATCACATTCAATTAAAAGAACTGTCAGACCTGTTGTTCCACCTGTACCTTTATCAATTAGAATGGAATTGAAAGAGTTACTCACTACTTTATGTAAGGATAGCATTATTGAACCAACATTCTTATTAGTAGGTATCAGCTGTTACCATCACTAAAAAGAAACCTGATGATATTAGATAGAGTGTAGATGTAAGATCACTAAATAAGAACACAGTAACAGATTGTCAGCCTCTTCCTAGAATCGAGGCAATATTGGCTGCTGTGAGCAGGTCCTAATATTTCTCAATCACTGATTTGAAATCTACATATCACCAAGTCAAATTATCTGATTCCTCTAAAGATTTCACTACTTTTGTGACACCGTTTGGAGCTTACAGGTACGTAAGTTTACCATTTGGACTAGCGTCAGCTACTAGCGTATTCCAAAAGTGTATGTGTTATCTTGATAGCATTCACAGTGTCCGGACATTTTAAGATGATAAATTAATTCATGCTAAAAGTGATGATGAGCACAATGAAAATGTAAATGGAGTTCTGGAGATACTGGGAAGCAGCAATATGACAGTAAGTAAATCTAAGTGCAAGTTCCCACAAACTAAAGTGGAGTATTTAGGGGATACAGTGTCTTCTGATGATAGCAAACCTAAGGATGATCTGGTTAAAGCTATGAAATAGGTACCTATTCCAGCAAACAAAGATATGTTAAGATAATTTCTAGGTATGAGCGAATATTATGCCAGGTTTATTTATGGGTATGCCATTCTTGTCGAACTAGTGAGATTTCTTTTTTTTTTTTAAATGCATGAAATTTGAGTGGGGTATGGATCAAGACTCTGCCTTTGAGGAGATCAAAAATGCCAATTTAATTTCACCAGCACTCAGACCATATGTTCCAAATGGTATGAACTTCATTTAAGGGGATGCCCGTGCAATAGATTTAGGGGCAGAGATTAGTCAAGCGGTGGATGAAAAGGGGTATACTATAGCCTTTACTTCACTTGCTTTGAAGGACACTTAAAGACATTACAGCACTATTGCGAGAGAAGTACTGGCATGTGTAGGGGCAGAGGAGAAACAGAAGAGCTATGTATGGGGAAAAATGTTTGCGCTAGTGACTGATCATAAGCCCTTGTTGTTTTTGATGGATGGTTTTGGGCATGGAACTGCAAAGGCATCTTCTAAGACTGCAAGAGTATATTTTCATTGTGAGATGCTGGAGTGAATAGGAGTGCTCACTGTCTAGATTACCCATTATGGAAGTCGAAGAAGATAAATAGGTTGATGATCAAGAATGTGTGGTCATCACTGTTGATGATCCTAGATATAATAAAGGATCTGTTTCCGAGAGCGAGGGGATGGATGAATCTGAAAATGATGAAATTTTGAAAGTGAAGTACAACGTAGTCAATGGTTAGCCACCAATTAGGGAGTTAGATAAATCATTAATGATTTATTTTCAAGTTGCTAATGAGTTGAGCATTGAAGGACGATTGCTCATGATGTGTTTGTACCACCAGTTATGTTGAGAAATAAATTATTGAAGTTAGCACATTAAGGTCATTCTGGAGCGACTGCCACAAGACAATTGCTGAGAATTGACAGGTATTTATTCAGACATCCAGAGGTTCATGTACTCATTGACAAGTGTGTTGAATGCGTTAGATCGGACAAGCTTTGGAAAGTTTCTAATGAAGACATGCACTAGGTTCAATTTCCCAATGTGCCTTGGTTGATGTTTGCCATTGATTTTGCTGGTCCATCTTATTCTTTAGAAGAAGACGTGCTATTTATTGGTTCTTACTAGTCACTGTTCAAAATGAAAATATTAGGAGTTTATAACCAATATCACCACTGATACTGTCACACTTTCTAGAAAGATTGAAGGATTACCACAAATTTTATTTTAAGACAATGGTACTCAAATAATTTCAAAGAAGATGTCCATCTATTTGGATAAATGTGGTGCAACACAGTAAAAACACCTTTATATGGCCCCTCTTCAAATGGGGTGGTGAAGAGTGTCAACTGATTTTTAAATGAAAGAATCCAAATGGCCTTGTCTTCCAAACTGTCAGTAACTAAATGACCGAGGGAAAAAGTCCACAATTACAATAATAATCCTCATTCAGTTACAGGTTTCACTCCAGTTTATTTAAGGAGGGCAAGGTGTGGTCGCACTCTGACACATAGAACTGGCAAATGTAGTACCATTAAGATGGTAGAATTGGGGGAGGGCTACATCGGGTGGACAAAGTGGTTGTACACAGCCCCGAAAGAGAGGATCAGAACGGGGACAATCAGCTCGGAGCAGTACTCGTCGGCAGGGGCACTAGACAGGGCTGTCCCCTTTCGCCATTGCTATTTGCCTTGGCTGGCCCAGCTAGGGCCGCCACCTCGTATCAGGGTTTGGTGCAAGGCGATCGGCATCATGCGACAGCACTATATGCAGACGACTTACTCCTGTTCCTATGGAACACTGGCTCAGAGAGGGAGGGCGCCCAGGCTCTGTTAGCGATGTTTGGCCGGCTGACAGGCTTGAAGGTAAACTGGCAGAAGTCATTCTTTTCCCATTGATGGCGGGCTGCGATCCACCGATAGAACTGGGCGCTGTGAAGTGGGAGCCCCGATGTATTTCATATCTGAGTGTTCGTGTATATCACTCTCACTCAGACATATTAGAAGGCAATATCAAAGGAGCTGTTAGGGCTCTGAGATCAAGCATCGGCTTCTGGGGCTCGCTTCCGCTTTCAGTGGCTGGGAGGATTGCACTTATTAAGATGGTGGCACTGCCCCGGCTATTGTAGTATTTTGCGGTTCTGCCACTGTGGGTGCCGCTCGTGGTGTTCAGAGAGCTGGATACGGGGATCATATGGGGGGTGGGCATATGCAGGGTGGCGCTAACTACCTTGAAGAGACCTTGGGCGGAGGGGGACTGGCGGTTCCTGACTTCGAGGCCTCTTACCTTGCCTCCCAGCTGCAATGGCTGGTACCTTGGGTGGCGGATCGTGGTTCTGGGATGGGGTTGTCACTGAGAGCTCGGTGGTTCCCCCTGCATCGGTACTCGTGAGAATCTTAACCCCACAGGCGCGGGTCCTGCCCTGTCTCCTGAGGTCTCTGTTCTCCGACGGTGCTGGGTCGCTGCCTTCGGAGGGCGGGGCTGTCCACGCCATACACCCCTGAAATACCAATGGCCTGGCTTTGTTGGCTGTCCTGGGCGGGAGTTTGCAGAAGGCTGATGACCTGGGTAAATGCGGGGGCTACACGGATGGGAGACCTATACAAAGAGGGCAGCTTATTGCCCTTCAAGGACTACCGGCAGGAATATGATCTCCCACGGGGCCACTTCTTGTTGCACCGCGCGCTCACTCGCACCATTGGGAAGATCTGGAGGACGGGTGCTGCTGAACCCCCTTCTCACAGTCTCAGCACCTGCCTAACTAACTTCAGAGGGTAATCACAAAGTGGTCACTGGGCTATACAGGGCCATTCGAGAAGGGCACTGAACCCCCTAGACGACCTGAGGCGGAAGTGGGAGACGGACCTGGGGACCCAGATAACAGAAGGTGACTGGGATCGCATACTGGAGTGAAAAAATATACAGAAATGCCAGATTTCAGCTTATTCAGTTCTATGTGCTGCATAGGGCCTATCTCACTCCACGGAGACTGCGAGATCACTTTCTTGTGCTGGACGCGAGATGTCTCCGGTGCGGAACAGAGGCGGCGGACTTCCTCCACATGCTGTGGTCCTACCCCCGGCTGGGGACTTACTGGGACACAGTGGTGGCGGAGGTGGCGAACATCATAGAGATCAATATTACACGTACACCTGCTCGATGCCTGCTGCATTGGTTCCCACACACCCCCAAAAATACAGCAACTAGCAGGTTTCAAGACCTTGCATATATCTTAGCTAAAAGAGAGTTGACGAAGAACTGGAAAAGCCCGAATGGCCCCAACCCTCGAGACTGGAGGAGAGAGCTCAAGAGGTGGGAGGAAAGTGAAGGATCAGTGCTGCACACGGAGCTGAGGCGGGGTAGAGGCTCTCCCGAGATAAAGGAGGCCTGGGAGAAGATCACTTGGCTCCTCGCGTGGGCGGGCATGGACCAACCACTGCACCTATCAACTGACACCACATATCTGTAGAAGGGCTGTTGGAACAGACAGAGTAGAGACCCGAAGCACAAGACTCTGATACCATGCATGGCTCCTAAAACCACATGAACACAGACACTACACAATACTCCTATGAAGTAAGTACACTGGCTCTTCTTGTTCTTTCCTTAAAAGTTTATTTCCAGTTATAAAGTACAGACAGAGATACATGAGCTTGCCATCCCCAAACCAGCACAACTCTGACCTTTCATATGAAAACATTCCAATCCCCAGTCACAGCCTGCCCCAACATTCCACTGCCCCAACATTCCACTGCCCCTGATGTCATAGCATTCTTCTTTTACATACAAACCAATACATCACTACACATCCCCTTCCCTTAAAAAAAAAACCAAAAAACAAGAAAAAAATAAAATAATAATATGTATATAAATAAATATATATATTTTTATTTAATCACACACAAAATTTTCTAATACCTTAGGTTTTCTCAAAACCCTGCTGAAACAACTTTTCTTCACTTCACCACAAACTACATTTTTATTCTGTTCACGCTCATTCACATTACATTCAAATTCTCCCATATTAATACGAGTCTGGACACCTTCCTGACAGCCCCTAGCTCCCAATTCCCCAATAACTCTAGAATCTTTGTTACCATCAATATCACACTCCAACCACCAATATTTGTTATTATTACCTTCCAGCAAATCATACTGCACAAATTGTTGTTTGCAAGGCTTAGCAATAGCAACGCGACTCATGTGACATACACTGCCATCATCCAAAATGACAGTATTTCTCATCACTTTCTTAATTCTTATAGGCTCGCCAAACTTGCTCTCACCTTTAGCCACTTTCCTTACGGATTTCACTCTCACCCAATCTCCCACATTCAAATGTGCTTCTTTAGTGCCATATTTATTATTAAAATATTCCTTGTTCTTTTCTTGTGAATTCTTTATGCACTTTCTTACATGTTCCTTGCTCCAAAGTACTTGTCTGCTTCTTTGCATCCAACCAGGGTTAATCTTCGAAAATGGAATTCTACCTCGCATTATATCAAACGGACTTTGACCTATTGTCTCATGAGGTGTCACTCTATAAGCCCATAACATTTTCCTTAACTCAGAATCTATATTACTTTTGTTTCCATGCTTTGCAATTTGAATGATGCCCTTGAAAATCCTATTTATACGTTCCACTACAGCATTCCCCCTGGGATGATATAAAGCTGTAAACCTTTGTTCAATACCAGTCATTTTAGCAAAAGTTTTCATTTCCTCAGATTTAAATTGAACACCATTGTCCGTCAATAAAATTCTGGGAAATCCTTCCCTCAAAAATATTTCCTCCACAAAATTAATCACTGCCTTGGTATCAATTTTTTGTAACACAGAAAATTCAATCCACCTTGAAAACAAATCAACTAAAACCACAATAAACTTTGAAGTCCCATCATGCCACGTAATAGGACCCATAATGTCTAAAGCAACTTCTTCCCATGGTATATTAGGACAACTTGAAGAAGAAATTGGCGGGTTAAGTGTCTTTTGAGATTTGTCACTATTCTCACACTCCATGCAGTCAGGTACATATCTCTCAATTTCTACATCAATTTTTGGCCACCAATAAAGTACTTTAATTCCTCTTTTGGTGCGAGATATTCCTGAATGACCTTCATGTCCAATAGCAATAAGTTTATTTCTAATACCACAGGGGGGAATAATCTTCCCACCTCTACACACAAAATCACCTTCAATGCTCAATTCATCTCTCACTTCCCAAAAAGCTCTTAACATATCACTGCTTTTGACTTTCTTGTCATTATACCAGCCGAACATCACTTTGTTTTTAACTTCTTTCAACACTTCGTCTTTCTCATACTCCATGATCCATTCTTCTTTTTGCAATGAGCTTAAAGTATTCTCATCAAACACACCAGCTACACACCAGTCATTCCATGGATGTTGATCCAACTCTCTTAAAGGTAAGGACATTCTACTTAAAAAATCTGCAGTAACATTTTTTACCCCAGGAACATACTGCACTTCATATAAGAAATCTTGTAGTCTCATAGATAGTCTAGCTATTCTCGCAGATGCTCTACATAAACCTTCTGTAGTTAACAATTTAGTAAGAGGCTTATGGTCAGTCCGTATGATGCATTTTTGCCCCCAAACAAATTTCCGAAAGTGTTCTAATGCCCATACACATGCCAAAGTTTCTCTCTCTATTACAGAGTATTTTTCCTCTGTGGGAGACAAAGAACGGGATGCAAATGCAACCACATATTCTTTACCCCCATTGTCACTTTGTGTTAATACACTACCAAGGCCCTTACCACTCGCATCCGTAGTGATAATAGAACAAGCTTTTGGATCGTACCCATGCAACATTGGAGCACTCACAATTGCATTCTTAATTTCCTGAAAAGCCTTCTGACAACTTACATTCCATTCAAATTTCACTTTGTTTTTTAGTAACAGTCTCATTTGGTAGGTTTTAGCTGAAAAATGTTCTACAAATTTCGAATAAAACTCGGCTAGACCTAAAAAGGATCTCAAATCATCTTTAGATGTGGGGCATGTGGCATTCTTAATAGCTTCCACCAACTTTTTTTTAGGTCTTATGCCTTCATGATCAATCTCATGTCCTAAATACGTTACTTTTCTCTGTGCAAATCTACATTTACTGATCTCTGCGGTCAAACCTTTTTCTTGTAAGATGTTCAAAACATTCCTCAATTCCTTATCATGATGTTTCTTGCTACTTCCCATAACTAAAATATCATCCTGAAAGAATGTAACATTAGGCAAATGTCCAAATAACTGCGCCATCAACCTTTGAAAGACGGCAGCCGCCGACGCCAAACCAAATGGCATACGTTTGAAACGAAAACAACCCCATGGTGTACAAAAAGTTGTAAGATGTCTGCTATGATAGTCCAACCTAACCTGGTGGTAAGCAGACGACAAGTCCAAAGTGGAAAACCATTTAGCATCTCTCATGGCAGACAACATCTCATCAATACGAGGCAAAGGAAACTGATCTACTATGATATTATTGTTCAAACTTCTCAAATCCACACACAAACGCACTTTGCCATTAGCTTTACGCGCAACAACCAAAGGTGAAACCCACTCAGAAGCTTCAACTGGTTCTATAATCTGTGAATTTTGTAACCTGTCCAACTCTTTTTTTACCTCTTCCCTGACAATAAACGGAATATTCCGTACCTTATGAATTTTTGGTTTGGCATCCTTTTTGAGTCTAATCTGATGTATAAAGCCTTTCAGTTGACCTACTTGCCCATTGAACACTCCTGGAAACTCTTGTGTGACCCATTTCTTTGTGTCTTCTTCATCACACATTACTAAGACTTGCTCTACACTGTTAGGATCAAGCACAATATGCAGTTTCTTTTGGTCTTTCCAGCCTAATACCGACGGACCATCCTTAGCCACATATAATTTACATACGGCTTGCCTTTGCTTAAATTTGAATACCAGCAATCTAAAACCAATAATATCTATTCTATCACCAGTGTAACTTTCAGGCGAAATGTCAGAGGTTTCTAAATGTTCCCCTAAACTATGTACAAAATGCTTTTGCCATGTGCATTCTGAAACAATACTGTATGGGGAACCAGAGTCTGCTGCCACCTGCAACATAACTCCCCCAAATGATATCCAACACAAGGGTTTGTTTGACGTTTGTCCTGAAATGTTCAAAACCTCAGTTTTGTGACCCCTCAGTTTATAATTTACGTCTTCATCACTGTCATCAGAACAGTCTTCCACCACTTCCTTAATGCAGGCCACTTTACTGTTCACCTTCTTCAGTTGTTTCTTCCTGCACACCCTAGCAAAATGGCCTACAATTCCACATTCCAAACACTTAGCATTTTTAGCTGGACACCCATCAAATTTTGCAGAATGAAAGGAACTCCCGCAACGGAAACACTCATTTCTGGATCGATCAGGCATGTTAGATTTTTGATTTTTTGCAAAAGTTTGATTTTTCTCTTTTTTAAAGTCATTATCCCGCTTATCCATGGACCATTTGTTGTGCTTGCGATCACTAACTTTGGCAACGACTTCTTCAAAGTTCTTATCCTGTGCCAAAGTGATTTTCGCACATCTTTCGGATAATTCTGCTTTCTTTACTAAAGCAATAATATCCTTTAGACTGGATTCGCCTCCAATCCACAACCTCTCTTGAATAGATTTGTTTTTAGTATACATTACAATCTGGTCCCGTACCAGTTCATCATGTAGACCAGCAAACCTACATGAGCTAGCTAAATGTTTTAAAGCAGAAACGTAGCTCTCTATGTCCTCGTGTTTCTCTTGTTTCCTGTGGAAAAATGCGTGACGAGCAACCGCAATGCAAACAGCAGGAGAAAAATGATCATTTAAATCCAAAATAGCACTTTGAAACACATCTTCATCGCCTCTATCGTGTTTTTGTAGTTGATTGTAAATACGAAGACCTTCAGGGCCTAAACAGTGCATTAAGATCCTTTTTTTTTCTTTCAGCAGAGATTAAACCATTGCAATCTTCTAAGTTTGCGATGTAATTCAAAAAATATTCCTTCCACTCCTTCCATTGTACAGCTGGTTCACCAGGAGACGCTAAAAATTCCTTTGGTGTACTCAACTGCAAAGAAAGCGACGTCCCTGTACCAGAAGAATCTCCACTCGAAGACATGGTGTACTAAAAATTATAGCTGAAAAATATAACTCTTTAGCTTACTTCTTCAGCAAGACATGTATCTCTGTTATAATAATTTCTGTTAGTATTCCTTTGTGCCGGATAAACTTCAGCAATGAAGTTGCTAAAAAAATTAAGAATAGTAAAAATAACACCATGTACTTGGTACTAATTAACATTAAAAGGGCGCTGTTCCTGCTCCCATGTAACTTCCAGCGCAAGAACCAGCACGTTCACAAGACATTGTTATTAAGCATTATGTTGTCCAGGCAACCAGTAACCAAACGGGGGTGCACGCGAGGACCGAGGTGATGAAAAATCTAACGTTTGAGCAGTACACACGCGCCTCAAACAAAGTAAACAAACGGCAACTGTATTAGAGAAAGAGAAAAATAAATAAATAATAATAAAAAATAAAAAAAAACTTCCCTCACTTGCTTAAAATAAGTTGCCTTTAACAAAGCAGGTCCGAAAATAGCTGCTCTCCAATCCTCAGTCTGATGTCTGTAGCGTTGCCTTCCAATAATTGCAGTTTTCTCAGTCCAATGCTTGCTGCTTTACGATCCTGCTCGTCGCCATGTGAAGTAAGTACACTGGCTCTTCTTGTTCTTTCCTTAAAAGTTTATTTCCAGTTATAAAGTACAGACAGAGATACATGAGCTTGCCATCCCCAAACCGGCACAACTCTGACCTTTCATATGAAAACATTCCAATCCCCAGTCACAGCCTGCCCCAACATTCCACTGCCCCAACATTCCACTACCCCTGATGTCATAGCATTCTTCTTTTACATACAAACCAATACATCACTACATCCTACTTAAGGCAAGTTCGAGCGGGGCAGTAGAAGTTAGTTATAAGTTGAGTTAGATGATCCTTTATTTGTTACAGCACTTCAGCCATGAATAACCATGCCTATCTTTTCCCCTCTTATCTCATGTATACAGAGCCTACCACCCCTAAGAGAGAAGAGACATGTTTAAAATGTGTAACTACTGATGGGTCTTTAACACTGTCAGGAACGCACAATAGCAAATAAGATAAGGCTGTGTGAATTACAATACTGTTGATCCTCACCTTATGTAGCATGGAACCCTTGGCGTTTCTTTTTTCCATCCTTGTATACTTGTAAAGGTTTAACTCAAATGTCAATAAAGTTTGTTTACAAAAAACAACAACATTAAGATGGCAGAAATTGATGATTACAAATTACAGGTCAGGAATAAAATTATACAGAAACGGGTCAAGGATAAAGTTTACCATGACAACTTTCATAGAATTAAGCATAAACAGTTTTGTAAATATATAAGGATTCAAAAAGGAAAATCTGTGCATTTGTCACCAATACAAATAATGGGAGTTCATGACAGTGCTGTGCTTTGGAGGGACAACGGGTGGTGGAATAAAAGTGTGGTTATTCCACTCAAAACAGGACAGGGAATTTTGTTGAACAATAAAATAGTGTATGTTTGGACAAATATACTTTTCTTGATTTCAGGGGGGGTAACAGTACCAGTGTATTGCATTAAGTACAAGTAAACAATGGAAACGAAATATAGCATTGCAAATGTTTCTGATGAAGGTGGTGACAATGTTCCTTTTGCCGTTCAACCTGGATTTGGCAATGTTACAGAGCAACAAACAAAGTACTGATGACAATTTTCAAAATGTAAATAGTGACACTCTTGTGAGTAGGAAAAGGAAAGCGGTTATTCTGGCAGGTTTAATGATTATGTTTTGTGTTCTTTTAGTTTTTTTGTCTTCTTTGCAAAAAGGGAAGTGTTGTATAGACATGAATGGCTGATTCACTTTAGGAATAAGTGGAATCTGACTATTTATGAATCATAGTAGAATACTGTGATTAAATATCTATTGGGGACCATGGAATAGTTACAATAGAGACTTTTTTTTTTATAAATAATGAACAGATTGTAATTTTCCTTTCCTCATTGGTGCAAAGCTAAGGGTTTTATTTTGTAGCCTGGATGAACAATAAAAATAGGAAGTAACAAGGAGGTTTTCGTTCCAATCTATATTTCATGTTCAAGGAAATTCCCAAAGGACTTACCTAGTATGGTTAGTGAAACTCCTCGATAAAGTGAACGAAATCCTTCTTGATAATACATTGAACATAAAGCATGTACAATGCCTCTATACGAGGGGTCCCGTCTGTTCTGTACGATGAGTCGTGTTTTTATGACGTCTGTAGGGTATGTCACAATGGTGGCCACAATGCCTGCCAGCCCTCCTGCTGCAATTGCTTTCCACTGGGAAATTTGACCCACGTCATCTATTAAAAGTAAAACAAACCTGGGTGTAAATAAAAAAAAAACAATCTTTAAGTAGATGTTTTTGCAGATGTTTTATGGTTTCAGAAGGACACAATATGTTCGACAAAGATTGTCATAAAGTATTAACCTGGATCATCAATACAAATGAAAGGAAACTTTTCATTTGAGTCAACAGCAACAAGATTTGCACCTATTCCTTCCTAATGATGGGAAAAATGGTTGAAGAGCCCAAGATGGGAGATGGCACTGGAGAGGATAACTGCACTACTTAAAACCAAAGTATTAAGACAGGTGATGTAGGTTAAATAATTTGACCGCACAGTTCAGTGTTGAAAAGTTTAAAACAAAATGAATGGAGCAGAAGGAAATTTTGAAGCAATCACCCAACCTCAAAGAACAGCCCCTTGACAACAATAAACATCAATCATACAATATATATATATATATATATATATATATATATATATATATATATATATATATATATAGGGTCTTGAGATTATAGTTTAACACTGTAAATCAGTATGATGTATTCATAGAAACTCCATAAACAGTCTCACACCTCCTATATGTCCTCCCTATTCGAGTTCTCTTCTCCCACTACTTCCAGATACTACGCAAACCCACACATCGCACAACACGTGATTCCACCTGAAAATGTCACTCTAAAAGTGGAAACTACTTCAGGAAGAAAATTGCAACACATCCCACCCCCTTCTTCACTAACTTCACCCCTCTAACACAAAATACACAAGACACAGGAGAACAAAAGCACTGTAAAAGGCTATATATAAAGTGTTTGCAATAATGAGGAACAGGAAATAATAGGTCAAGTACATATATATTCACCTAATTCCCATTTTTATATTTCTGATGCTAAACCTACTCACTCTATTTTGAGCCTTCCAGCTCTCCATGTGACTTACATCAGAAGATGTAACAGGTGATTGTGTTGCATCAAACATTGCCGGGATTATTTATTGGAGAGCTCTGCCATATTCATATTCTGCTCTCAAGTAAGGTCTTATTGTCTCTTTGGTATTAGATGCAATCACCTCACCTCCTTTTCTACATTGCTCTACCAATACCACTTGTTCTTCTACATCATCTGCTCTTGGTTCATTATCCAACCACCAATAACATCAACAATAATTTATCACACCTACTCTCACCCCTTGCGTGAAAAATCCCTTCATTCCCTACTGAGGCGAAACAGCTGATATGCCACACTGTGCCATCGTTCACCTTGACAGAATTCTTCATGTCTGTAACCACTCTCTCGAGTTCCGTAACCAGCTCATCCCCTTGCCACAAAATGTCCATACTTTATATTCACCCATTGCCTTAGGTAAATTTATTCCGTGTTTAGTATCATAGTAGGTCTTAACCTCATCTTGGGCTTTTCCAAATCTTTCTCTCACTGGTAAGGATGCAGCTTCATTCACCCAGAGGCGGTGTATCCGTGTGGATTTCTGTACCTTGTATGAGCACATCATGAAGTGCTCGAAGTGTTTAATTAATTGGTAGTTTTTCCGGTGCAGATGCCTTAAAGTCTTAAGTTTTGCCTTTCTCTCTATTAGGGCGGAATTATGTGAACCTAGCTGTTGCAACAGATACTGTAGGAGAAAAAAAGCTCTTCCAAACCAGCCGGGGAGCTTGTAAATACATCACTATCAACTGCAACTCTTACATGTTCTTGTATTTGGTTATAAACACATAAACCTTCAGTCCCTAAAGAATGAAATAATATTTTCCTTTCCTTATTAGGACATATACTTTCATCCTCAACAATATATATATATATATAAATAATAAATAATGAAGTATTCTTTCCACTCATGCCAGCTCACAGGCAGTTCGCTGGGCATAAGTAAAAAGATTTGAGGAGTCAAAGCAAATAAATAAGTTGCTCTCATTCTAGACAGATATTGAAATTGGATAGTAATTGTTTGGAACGATTATATACATAGTACCTCACTTGAAAAAATAATAATGACTAGCTGGAGTTTGTCGAGTTAGATGTGAATTCACATGTTACTAACGGCAGAAAAAAAAGTATAATCAAAGTTAAAATCAAGTCTGAAATGTTGGGACTACAAAGTACGACGATCGTCAACGGGTAAATACACAATGTTTAATTTATAGTTTATCCCACTTTGACTTCTTGGGTAACCAGAAGTTGAAGAGCGATTCTACTGTTAACTATGGAGTTCAACTCGCACAGTGGACACCAACTCGAAAAGTGCATATAGTCAAAATGGCCGCTATGCACAATATAACCTATAACCTGTGACTCGCTCACTACTCGATGCACAAGCATAGTGAGGACTGTCTCACAGGGAGGCTCAGACGTCCTGTTACTCAGGTGGATGACGTGTGGAAGACATAAGCAAGGGAGCATGTGATGGACCCACACACTGAAGGCACTTGAGAAAGTAAGATTAAAACACAGCAAACTTGGGAATGCTTTAGAGACAAAAAAAAGTCTCGACTCATCGGAAATTGGCAGTACAACTATGGATTTTGTTTCTTCTAACTCTTCATAAATCCAGATGCAGATCCATATGCCAGGGCCTAGATAAGCTTCCTCTATATCCATGATGCGCCGGTGGTGTCTAAGGTTGCACTCACCACTACTTTGTAATGCTGGACATACTCTTCAACCGACTGAAGATGTTTTGTGTGTAGAAACTCTCCGTAAACAACCTCAAACCTCCAGCAGGTCTCCGAATCTCTTGTTGCCCCACCTCCCCAATTCAAATTCATGCATTCCGTAATCCTGCCTGCAATTTGACATTATGCTCTAAAGGTGGAAACCACGTAAGCAGAAATATCCCCACTTGTCTTTATCTATGGAAAACAGTATTTATAACAGGCACTACCTTCATCACAGATTTTAATCCATTCCCCTTCACAGCTATCCTTCTCTACGCCTACACACCTTAAATAACGCATTCTAGTAGATCTTTTGCTCAAGCTCCTCCATCAACAACATTACAATTCTACCCCATGCCCACAACACATTATGCCTAGCATGAACTCCCTCAAAACTATGATATACGCTCAACTCTTTAGGTGAGGGAGGTTTTGTACTCCCAATCAATTATAAATATACAAACCAACAGACCCACTGAATCATCGCAAAGCCCACTTGTTGAAACACTGCTCCAACAAAATCAGCTTAATACCATGACCTCAAAACTTCACTTCCACTGCACGTATGTGGTTCATTTACAGTACCAAATTCTCTTCTTTTGCCCCCTTCCATCACACCAACCCAGCCTAACCTATCTGTTAAACATTTTCTGTCGTACTTCTCAAACGTCTTCTCAATAATAAATCTAATCTGCACTCCCTCCTCACCCGCCTAGTCTCCCTACTTTCCTCACTCCCAAATGCACACCTGACCCACCAAACAACTTTCCACTCCACATAGTCAGTCCCCAAACATGTCTGCCAGCCCCATCTTTTTGCCACTAAAAGTGCTTTATCCCACCTACTAGGTTCTGCCTTCCTTCAGGCTCTCTGATGTTTTGCCTGGGATGTATCCAGCATTACCCTACTGAGGACATCTGTTTAATGCTTCTGTACATTATTATGCTGCCCTTGTGCGGATCCTGTTATATATGCATTCACCATACTCTATCCCGGTTCCATATAGTTGATATTACTAAAAGTTAATACACAACAATCATTTAGCCAACTACTAGTTGTGCACCACTAAGTAGAGGACTGGTGAAAGTCAAGAAAGCTCACCTCCACCTGTCAAACCCTTAGTTTCAAGTAGGTCCAATTCAAAAGGAAATTTACTGACAAAGGGGCCCCTTCCCAGTACAAATAGGGAAAAGTCGGTAGCAGAGCTGATTTTTGCATGGTGCTACTTCTGATTAAAAAAAAGGCAGACAAGGGCAAACTGTCATTATCAGAGGAAGAGCGGTCAGGTGGGGTAGCCAACCATCCAAACGTGGAAGTGTCCCCTGCCAAGGCCAACCGCACACAACCTTTACTAACTACTCTGGGAAATATCAATTTGTGGAAATTGAGAGAGAGATGGAGAGGGCAAAGATAGTAGAAAGAAGCATGCATTTGCCTCCTTTAACATTTCGAAGAAATGCCTCTAAGGAACAGTGCAAAACGCCAGAAAGAGACGGCCCACACAGTCGCCCAGATGCTGCGCTAGAACCGGATTTAGAAACTGCTTCTATGATAAATATTGCAGCTCGAAACAGAAAGATTGAACGCTCACAGAGTAGGACCCCAGAGAATTACCTGTCTGACAGAGGATGCCATCTCAGGGAAGGGAGTTTGTACTGCGTCTCATTCTCACCCAGAGGGCCATTCCCATGGATTCTCCTGAAGTGACTTATTGATGCTGACTGCTGCCCGAGAAGATATAATAACTAAACTGGAAAAAGCTTAAAATTCAGAGTGTACAGCCACAGGCATGTGCCCAAAATGATTTCAGCCATCTGCTCATCTTAGATAATGTTGACACTCTACATCTATGAGAATTGGAAAATGTCCACAAGAATGAAGGTCAGTAAGACCTACCTCTCAATCACCTACTAAGTGCCTCAATGCCTGAACATGAAAGAAGCCAATCTTTTTCACCAGGCAGAGGTTGACGTATTTGTAAAGAGATTAAAACAAATATGGGCAGTCAACCCACCCCGACAATGCCGAATCTGATCATATAAAGAGAAAACACTCAAAGACGAGAGAGCCAAACCTTATTTAATCACTTGGAAACACTCTAAAAACCAAAAGGGTGATAAGGATACTTGCTGAAACTAAAATGATAAAATTAACATTTACAATCACAAGAGTTTCTAAGGCTTCAAAGCATAAACTTGAGAAAACTTCAGGAATAACTTGGCTTTATTAGTGACTTACTGGCTAGCCCGCTGACCATGGTTCATAACTTCTTTCTGAAGACTGTCAAACATGATGATGCCATCTGCCACGAAGACTTAACCTTGGAAGGACCTAAACAAATGCTGCCCTTCTTAGAAGCAAATGGAACTATGGAAATATCACAGTTTTGCTCCCGATTTGTTTCGCCGGGCCAAATGCATATCATCAGAAACAGGCAAACCAAGGTCAAAATCAAGAACACAATTAAATGATACACAGTACATCCAATGAAAAACATACCTTTCCAAGTACATTCACTGGATACCAAAAAAAGCTAACTAGCTTTTCACCTTCTTGGATCTGCACAAATTTTGATTTAGCCCAAACATCTTAATATAACCGGACCTCATGGTAAACTGTACGAACATGATATTTCAATTTTATGCAAAACTCTATGTAAAGAACTACAGAGATGGTGTAATTTACAAGTACTTTGGGATTCCGAGACAAGATCAACTGGATAAAGATGAACCTGCTTTTTGTGTACGACTGAATCCCTGGTGATAAAGATTAACCCTGCCACTCTAAACCAAATTCAGTTTGATCCATTAAATGTATTGGGACTCCCAGGAAGTTTAGGAAAGATCCTGTGTAGTATAAACATGAACAGCGGACTGTGTCACCCAGACTTAGGTCTAAATGTTTTAGCCACTCAAGTAAAAAGGATCACATGTCCCTCAAAAGAGAGAGCAAGGTCTCCGGGAGAGATCCTGAATCAAGATGGAGCAAGAACACAATAGAAATCTAGTTTACATATTTCTATTGCTAACTAAAAGGCACAGGCTCAAGACAAAACTTTTTTTGATGTGTTGACATACGGTACTGGGATACATTGTTGAGTGCATTTAAAACCTCAAATTTCATCTTGCCAAACTAAAAACTCTTCTGTAACCATGACTTCACTTCAACACTGAAGAACACTATATTTTGCAACTGAGAGGACGGCTTTCAAACTCCTAGCTAATTTTACAGATAAGCATTTTCAAAGACAATGTGTGTGATCTAACCAAGATTTAAAAAAAGCAGTATAAACAGGAGTAAAAGATGATGTCAGTGCATACTTTTCATCATTGTTTCACAGGAATTAGTCTCATGTTTCAGATTCATAGCTGCACACAGAATCGAACCAGAGCTAGGCTTGTATCGATTTCTCTTCAGTTGGACTAAACGCACTGCAGCTTGAGCCCTGTTATAATCCTGTTGCAGACACTGTGCCAGAACAAATGTGTTTCACGTTCCAAAAAGGAGCATAGAGCACCCCGCAAAAAAACTAAAATTGGTACAATCTCAGAAAGGTTCAATTTTTGTCTGCACCCTCTACCTCTCCGAAGGAAATCTTCACACAGGTCCCACTGAAATGGCATTTTCACTTTTTCTGCCACCCGAGAAAGCTTGTAAATCTACAGGCAGTGAACATGTCAACAGCGAGCTGTTAAGTGGTAAAAATCAATGCAAACTTCACTTATCACTCTTACTGGGGAGGAGGGTTACTGTTACAGCTCTTTGTAGACGGCATTGCTGTCACAACTGAATGCAGGGCTGCATGATATCATGGTGCCTCGGATCCCTCCTGACTTCCCCTTTCAGCACTGTTTTTTGTATTCAGCCCATGCATGGATTTCCTTACTCACTTCCTAGTGGATTTATTCAGCTCATGGATATCTGACATTTAGGTAGTATAAGAGATGGGTCTCGTCCCACTAATGGCCTTGGATCCCAGGAGGAGGCCTAATGAGCACACTACTACGATGGGGTCTTCAGGAGGTCTCTATCTGTGACACGTCAGATGAACAATACCACCATTTCCCAGAAAGTATCTAACGATTAACAGCTCCCCACCATATGAAAGAAATCAGTCCCATTTTCACCACCTCTGAGGCACCTAGCAAAAGCATGAGCAACATTTGATAATTTCTTCGGGGCTAATTTACTCGCTATGCAAATAGTATTGCCTTAATTTATACCTGGTCATCCTGGATATTTTAGGGGTGAATTTCAGTACGCTGTGATTATCAGGCCATTTGTAGTGCAATGTGGTCAATTCTTTCTATCACTGCGTGGCTCGCAATTTCTAGAGACGAGTTAATGCTTTAACAGAGGGCTAGAAAAATCTACTCCACCACTAGAATTATGTTTTATGAGGTCGAGCTGTTTTTAGATTCCATTCAACCCTTCTGGCAAGTGGACAAAGAACAGGTGTTCTGTTCAGTCAAAAACTGAATTAGCATTTAAGATGCCTTTAAATCTTATTCTTGTCACATTTGGTCTGAGTTCAAAGACAGAGGTCAAAAGTCAGTTTGTCTTCTTGCAGTGCAAATACTTTTCCTTGTGGCTGCAGAGTTCTGGGATTTTGTAAGGTGACCTGTTCGACCTATGTGAAATGAAAGGCTTTTGGAATCAAGTTTTTCCTAACACACAACATTTATGTAACTAACTCAACTTTACAAACATTTCAAAATATATTTCAGTAGCTGTGAGAGACCATTTGTTCTACTTCTGTGTGATGAAAAACGTATTTTAATAGAAAGGAAAAGAGTCAGAACACTTTACTTGGTGATGTGCAAATGATAAATGTTTTCTGAACCCCAATTTTCACAGATTATTGATAATACACTATATAGTTTTAATCAGCAAAGCTGCAAGTTAGTGGGATGGTTTTTGGACATTTCTTGGAAATTTACTGTATGTAAATGACCACATCATGCTTTAGTAATATATTTATTAAAAGTGAGTGTTTAAACATAAACTGAGAAACACTCCTGCCCTGATGGCAAAGCTATTAGTCAACTAAGAGGCAACTCATGCATGGATCATTGTGCCAGAACAAATACCCTATATGTGGACTATATTTATTATACACGGAGCAAATGTTTAGTGTATTTAACTAAACAAAAGAGGATTTTTCTTTTTTTAATTATTTTTGGTTTTTTTACAGCAGAAATGGTGAACTCACATATTTGAAGGTGCACTCATATATGAGAATGAAGAAAAAGGAGACTGTAAAATACAATATTTGCCTGGGATCACAAGTACATTATAGTCAGGTCGAGTACATTATTCAAGCTTCTCGACCTGCAGGTCTAGTAATATTTTTGTGATGTTTCAAGGCCTGTTTATCACTGTCATTTAGGGTGTAGCTATTTCTTAGGCCAGCATGTTCAAGTGGCTCCTATGTACCCATTTTCATACTATCGCTGTTATTGACCCATACAGTAAGAAGTGCCTTCCTCAGATCCCCTAATCCCTCTGGAGGTCCTGCAACTCTCCCAGCATATAAGCTGCCCAATACATTAAGGCTGCCCCCACCTCAGCCACACAATCCACTCCAATTTCCCTGGTGTGGTAAAGGCATCATAGACAACAAAGGGATCTCCCGTGTATAGGGTTTTTTCGAGGTGTGTCCTTGCAGAGGTAATGATGTTCTTACCAGGATACTTTGATTCTAACGTGGTTTTACTTAAGAGGGTTAGGTAGTAGCAATGGGAGATGGCCTGCAAAGATTATTGGCCTTTCCAATGAGCAGCTTGCCACCTACTGCCACTGTGCAGCCATATAGAGCTCTAGGTCCCGGCAGCCCCCCACTATCCCCCGGGAGTCGCAATTTGGTCAATGCAACCCTTCCTACTGTTTCCCACACCAAGTCCATCAGCATCTGTAGCATGCAAACATGACATTTATTAAAAAACATAAATCACAAAATTGACACATTTTTGTGGATTTTGCCTTCATTAAAACTAGTGTAACCCCGTTTTTCCTTCTTAAATACGAAATCGACGCCACACGTTTTTTTTCAACCACTATGTAAAATAAATATTGCAACACAAGCAAGAAACCCATACAGAAAATACAAATAAAGCCGAACTCTTGGCATTGGTTTCTCTTTGCATGGGCGCTGTGACAGAAGTTGGTCGCTCGCCACAAGGGACGAGCCTCGGGTATAGACTGCAAAATTCATACCGGTGTGTGCTTTATCTTAGCTCTCCGGCTTCTTTCCTTCTCTTTTCAACTGTCCCAACACGTCATGTCTAATAATTCTGAATCCCACTAATGGTTGTGATAATTCTTTTCCATGCAAACTTACCTTTTGCATAACATTCATTATTGTACAGGCAGGAGTTAACTTTTGATTCATGGATCTACAAAGTTTAACTACATGCAATTACAAAGTTTGGGCACAAACATCTGATGTAGAGAAAACAAACAATGCAACGACTGATTAATCCAATGGTTATACAAAAAAACAAAATGCATATTACTGCTGAAGGAAACGGTCCCCCTCTAAAGCACAAGAGGGCAGCAAGTCCCAAGTTCAGTTCCCAGCATTGCCTAATTGGCGCTTCCACCTCAGAGTTAGTAAATTAAATACCTTTTTAAGGGTGAACAGTAAAACAGTCAGCTGTGTTATTTACAGCATGACCAAGGATCTTTAAAGATTGGAGGTGAGCAGCCCCATAAGCAGCGAATTAAAAAAAAAAAAAAAAAAGTTGTTTAGGTTTAATGAAACAGGAGACGGACATGTTCTGTGTAATATGAATGGAAACAGCAGAAAGACACGGGTAAACAGCTGCTGGATCCAAAGTCCTGGGAGATTGCAGTGGCTACATCAGGCTGTGTCAATCTGACAACAGACACATCAACAAGATGGCTCCCATTTGGGTGCTGCAAAAACAAAATAACAAATGCCTTTTGCAGGAAAAACCAAAATGATGACTTTAATTACAGCATGAATGCACAAGATAAATAACTGATTGTGCAATGAAGGAGTCTTCCCATTCCATGTTAAATAGTTTCTCATGCACTGCTAACCAGTGGATGGATACAACTCGTCCTACTAGAAAACTGAGACCGTAATGCTTCTCTTCAGGGACAACCAAATAGGGAGGAAAGCCAATGAATCAAGAGCAGAGGTGTGAAATGTACAATAAAGCCATCCACTTGCGAGCCCCAGGATGATCACAAACCCTCTTCAAATGTATGTTATGTACTGGAAACAATAGGTCTAAGAACAGACAGCAAAGGCTGATTGAAGTCAAGAAATAACAACAAACACTGGCAAAGTGAAAAAGGTTTCACCTATGCAAAATCTATTTGTCAATGTTTTTAAATGTTGCACAGCAGTTGAGCTGCTGTGCAACATGGCGTAAGTAAGATAAAGGAAAATAAAATAAAAAAAAGCACGACAACATGGTCAATGCCACTCGTGTCACAGCACTTTTTTTTTTTTTTTTAACTTGTAGCGGGGTGAAGGAAAGGGACTGTTGAGACTGAACAGAGCACAGCACAGACCATCAACGTGCAGCAGTGTCCTCTCTCTTCTGCCTCTGCTGGAAGTAAAATAGTATCCAAGCGGATGCACTGTGCATAACAAAAAAGAAAACCATCTTCAGCGGCCCCACAAACCTGGATGACCTGGAAGCCCTTTTTCCTCTATCAGTACAATGTATGTAAATGTGGTAGAAGCGCAAGCCTGTATATTTGCCTGCCACAGTATCTAGCTGGTCCAATAACAACTGTAAGCATATTTCCCTGATGACGAAGAAGCACCGTATGAAGACCAGGCAGACAGCTCAGAGAATGGGAAAGGTGTAAATATGTGAGCAGAACTGAAAGACTTATCTGCGGGGTGTTTACCTGCCATCTGTGCCACCTATGTATACACCACGGATCGGATGGATTCCACCTGAGATAAGCAGGTGTCTATAAGAACTAAACACTGAACAGAAAACAATGCATTCCTGCAGCTCTCCCAAACCACAGATCCCACCAGATTGTCCATGCCAAGCTTCTTCACCCCTCTTTGCGCATATCAACATAAATCCATGTCCGAAGTTGGCTTTAGAGTGGCGAGAAAGGTGGCTGGGCCAGGGATGGATTTGTGTGAAATGCACAGCAACATGTTTGGGAGCACAGTCTCTGCAGGTACTGGATGTATGGAAGGAAAATGCTGGTTAAATCCAGGCAACATGGCGTGATTATGTAGAGTATGATATTGAGATGAGAAGTTATGGGCCACTGATTGGGGGATTACTTCTATCACCTGTAAGTTGTATGTGGTAATAAAAGAAAGTGCCCCTCGAATGAGTACCAGCTTTAATGCAACCTAAGGTTACACAGACCAGAATGAACCTAGTCTTTGTACTTTCAGGAGAATGCTTCAGAAGTCCCCCTTAAAGTATGGTTTTGCCTGCTGGTGGGAATCATTTTGTGTCAAACGCCTGTTCTGTAGAGGAATGGATTCCATCACAGGAAGAGATGGCCACCAATGCAAAGTTAACGCTAGTCTCATGTAAAGCTGGCTGGTGGTCTCACGTAATGATCTCAAAGCTGGCCTGAAACAAAAAAGATGATGTTACTCAATGGGCATGGCTAATGGGTTGGTTAAATAGTGGGAAAACGTTCACTCCAAACAGGCCCAAGTGGTGTGTTTAGTAATGTGATTAATTCCATTAAAATAGTGTCATGGAATATAGCAGGATGTTGGAATAAATTGGGGAAAATCCAGAATTTGGATGCTATAAATCAAGAGGTAGTCTGCTTGCAAGAAACATGGGCCACTTCCGCTTTTCATGTTGAGAATAACTACGTAATTAGCTGCCCTGCTAATAAGTCAAAACTAGGTCGTGCTAGGGGTGGGTTACCAACATTGGGCCTAATTTAGTTCTTGCGGGCAGGTGACGCCGTCACAACAGCGACGGATATCCTTTCCACCGAAATCCATCACATGGTGACAGAGTAAAACTGTCCACCAAGAACTAAATCGGGCCCATCATTGTCCACAAAGTTTACTTGGAAGTACCAGGTGTGTTGCCATCAATTTAATTTATTACAGTGTATTGCTTTTCGAGAACAGAATTCAAGTCATTGCTCCATCTTTCCTTTTATATTGGCTAATCTTTATATTCCACAGGACCGTGAAAGCAATCAGCTGCTATGCAAGCTTTTTCTTTATATAGATAAGATCATGCAGAAAGTAGGTATTTTAAAAGTACTGATAGTAGGGAATTTTAATGCTACAGTGTGTAACCATTTACAAGGTTTATTGTGGATAATGAACAGGAGGAGGCTGTTAATATCCCAGTCATCCCATTTCCTTCCCACACAAAGGCTAATAAAAGAGGATCGCTTCTTTTAGAGGCATGCAGAGAACATGATTTCATTATTCTTAATGGGAGAGTATAGGGTGATACTCCAGCGCATCCCACCCATGTGACAGTAACATCTCCTACGATAACTGATTACGCTATTAACTCATGTTAGTCTTTCCCTGTCTTTTGGATCTAAAACTAGTAAATAATGTATGGAGTGATCATAACCTTCTAATACTTACCATTAATGGAACAGCTGATCATGTACAGTCATGGCAGAAACCTGATAGTGATGATGTGTTACTTAATTCTGTGAATGGGAGGGTTCTTTGGACTGAGAAAGATAAGCTGTCACTTAAAATTAAGGAAAAATGTTGAATCCTTACCTACTTACACCAAAGGCAAGCCCGTCTGCCCCCGTCCGCGCCCTGAACTGCCCAGAGCCCAGAGCCCAGAGATGCTGCTCCTACCATTACCAATAAGTTGGCCTACTCTCCTTCGCAATTACTGGAACTCAGAAGCACTGGGCCATGTCTGGCCCCGGTAAGTACTTTTGGGCCCCATGTTCCCTCTCCATGCCCTAGTTGCTCTTGGATGCCCACTGCTGCCTTATCATCTAACACCCCCTTTCACCAATTGGGTAGAATGTTGCTGCTCAACTGCCGTTCCTTACCAGCCCACTCCCTACATATCTATACTCTCCTAGAAGACCTCCTACCGGACGCCCTGTTTCTTACGGAAACATGGTTGGGTGAAGAATCTTCAGTTGAGATCTGTAAATCTCTGCCTTCTACTTACTCTATAGTGCATATAGATAGACCTCTTATGAGAGGTGGCGGCATAGCCATTATTTATAAAAGTACCATCAAGTGTGTCACACCGTTTCTTGACATTCCAGACTGTGAAAGTATGACCTTCTCTCTATATTTGTCGCCCACTTTTACTTTCTCTGGGATCCTTCTCTGTCGGCCTCTGGGCCCCTGTGCCAGCTTCTTAGAAGCCCTACCCGATGTTGTGGCTAGCCTCATCTATAAATTCTCTAACCTAACCATCCTTGGGGATTTTAATATCCACCTCGATAATGCAGACTGTCCTTCGGCTAAATCATTGTTAACCTCTCTTATTGCACTTGACCTAACTCAACATGTAACTGAACCCACCCACTTTAAGGACCATACCTTGGACCTCATATTTAGTAATATTTCTGATCTTACCTCTCTATCTCCTCTGCCTCTATTCTGGACAGATCATTCTCTTTTATCATTTGCTCTCCCTTATAATGCCCCTGGGGATTTTCAACCCAGTTCTATAATCTTTGGGCTTATCTTGTCGAAGTTGGTCTCTAGTGAATGGCACAATGCACTTCGTGCTTCCTTCATAACTAACAACTTTTCCGCTTCGACTGCTGCAGATTCTTTCAATGAGTGGATCTCTTCTTCCCTGGATTCTATTCTGCCTATTAAATCAAGAATAAAAAAAATCATCTCATAAGGCCAAACCTTGGTTTTCCCCTCTTTTACTAGATCTGAGAAAGAACTGTAAAAAGCTAGAGAGAATCCTGAGAAAGAATTATAGTCCCTCTGCCAAAGAAACCTATAGGCAATCTATTAGACTATCATCAAAATATTAAAGCAGCTCAGTCTGCTTACTATGGCGGCAAAATAGAAAAGTCCTCCAGATCACAGAAATAAATCTTTCAGATCTTTAAAGAACTCACCATACTCCCCATGCCCGCCTCTTCTTTAGAGGCATCCACTAAACATAGTAACCGATTGGCAGCTCATTTTCAGGACAAGATCATCTAGATATACTCTGGGTTTCCTTCCTCTACCCCTCAGGAACCCTCAGATGATCAGGCCACTGATCCCTCTCATTCAGGGATTTTATTAACTGCTTTTTTACCCCTTACAGATGCTCTAACATCCAATCTACTTCTTAACATTAAATCCGGTTCCCCCCGGACCCTGCTCCTCCATCCATTCTCCCGCGGGCTTCAGACATCATTGTCCCACCTCTCACAAGAATACTAAACTATTCCCTTTCCTCAGGTTCTCTTCCTCAATCTTTAAAGCATGCCATTATTAAGCCCCTCCTAAAAAAGCCTAAGTTGGACCCCTCTTCTCTGGAAAACTACAGACCTATTGCTCTTCTCCCCATCTTAGCTAAGATCCTGGAGAAACATGTGAATCATCAATTAGCCAGCTATCTCGAGAGCCACAAGATGTTACATCATACCCAAATGGGTTTCAGAGCTCAACACAGTACTGAGTAGGCTCTCCTTACAGTGACCGAGTCTGCCCGTCAACTTCTGGATCAAGGGGGCTACACGGCCATTATCCTACTTGATCTTAGCGCAGCATTCGACACTGTGGATCATAACCTTTTCTGCTGCAGACTTTCTAAGACGGGGATAGGAGGCACGGCTCTCCCTTGGCTCTCCTCCTTCCTCATAGGAAGATCTTTTCAAGTTATGGACCGTTCCTTCCTATCTGATATTTTCCCACTGACGTGTGGAGTCCCTCAGGGCTCCTCCCCGATTCCGACTCTTTTTAATATTTATCACCGCTGGCTAAAGTGATTGCTCCCCATAACCTTTTTATGGTTACCTATGCTGATGATACCCAGCTAGTAGTAGCCCTCTCCAGCACTGGGGACTCGTCCACTGCGAATCTTTCCCGCTATATGAAGGATATTGGTGATTGGATGATTCAATACAAACTCAAATTCAACGACGGAAAATCAGAGGTAATGATTGTAGGTAATGCTCTTCCTGCTCTTCCTCTGGCGTCGTACTCAGAGGTTTTTCATAATCTCCCTCCTCCCAAGGCGCATGTTAAAAGCCTTGGTTTCTGGCTTGACCCTCGCTTAACCATGGAACTTCAGGCCAATAAAGTGTCTTCCTTGTGTTTTGGTCTCCTAAGAACTCTTAGGAAGATCTTCAATCTCTTACCTTTTACGGCCAGAAGAATCCTCATTCAAGCCTTGATTCTATCCCGCCTGGACTATGGGAACTCTTTGTTTCTTAGCTCCCCTGACTATGTGATAAAGAAGCTGCAAATAGTACAGAATGCAGCAGCCAGGCTCCTTACGAATTCACCTAGACACCTCTTGCAGTACTTCACTAGCTTGCCATTAAGCAGCGTATTCATTTCAAAGCTCTGTGCATTACTCACAGGGCCTTACATGATAAGGGTCCGCTTTTCTTCAGAAAAAGGATCTCTATCTATGCCCCTACCGGAAGTTTGAGATCATCCTACACCTGGCATGATTACATACCTCGGTTCAAGAGAGCCGGGGGAGGCAACTCTTTCTCCATCAAGGCTGCCCGCCTTTGGAATGCCCTCCCCTCCGAGCTCAGTCATGAACCTTCGGAGCGTCTTTTTAGGAAGAAGCTAAAAACCGTCCTTTATTGTAGTTAACTTTTTTTCTTATCCTTTTCTTTGTTTTCAGGAGTCGTTTAATACCTTTAGCGCTGGGACGCCTTAGGGTAGCTACGCGCTTTATAAATTCATAAAACTAAACTAAACTAAACTAAACTAAACTACTTCAAGATCATTGCCAGTTGATCTATATGAAGAGCATATGCTAAACCATGTAAGAGTTACCCTATCTTTGGCAAGTAGCCATCCTTAAAAAAAAAAAAAAAAAAAAAAAAAAAAAAAAAACACTATAAAGCAGTCTTCTAATTTTAATAGACTTTATTTTCAATAAGCTTATTAATCAGCTTCAGAAAAAGCTGTAAGAGATCGAAAAAAGTAGATTTCACACTTGAAAAGAAGATCTAAGTGGGAGAGAATTCAAAAGAGATCAATCTCTGATGATTTTTGGGTATAAATGACAGAAGCAGTAAAGTGTAATAATCATAAAGCTTTCTAGAAAATTATAGGGGGGAATAGGGGTTCTTTCTTTAAGCCTAAGATCAATACTATCACAAGTATGAAATGGCAAAAATATATAACTGCTCTTGTTGTGTAGCAATTTTAGTTATAGCTCATGCACGTTGTTTTAACACACTAGGCCACTGTGCGCTTTAACCTAGATATATTTTATTCAGCTTGCTTTATTATTAATACAATAACCATTTTTACAGTCTTCTTTTATTTTCATTTATCTGTTTTTGCCTAGGCCAGCACTCTGTTCTCAAACAAGACATTCTTGATCACTCTGTGTTTCCTTCAAGGCTACAGTTCGGTACATTGCCAGTGAACATGGTAGAAGTTTAGTCTCTGACATTCGTAGAGAATACACATCCTTACCTAGGGACATTTTCTCAGAACATCAGATGTGTTATTATATAAACACTTCCTTGTCCCTTACACGTTAGAGGGAGATTCCAGCCAGGGAACCACAACTGTATGCTGATTGCTGAATGCTTCGCTACAGATGCTAACGCAGACCACAGGGGAACCTGAAAGGCAGAATTAGAGCTTAAAATGCTGTGCTCAAATTACAACCTAGATAGGAAATAGTCCATTGATCATAGTGACAATATGATAGCGTTGTTTTTGTGCTTCACTCTTCTCGTCACAATCTTAATACTGTCATATTGTGTCGTCCTGGTTATCGCAGCTCACGCTTTGCTATCTAAGATGCAGTTGTTTTATTAAACTCATTATTGAAACATATACTCCTTCTGTTTGTCATTTATATGAGAGTGAATTGTAAGTGAGAGAACCGGATGAGACCTGAGTAACCACGACTTCCCTGAGAAGCTAAGTATGTCATGCGCTCGGCTGTCCAGTCATCACTATCCTTGGGTAGAGATGAGGCACTGCTAGTTAGCCAGAGCAAAACCCGGATTGGAGCGACAGGTGTCACCCACAGTGGATTAGACTTGGTCTCCCACACCGCAGGCGATTCTGCCGCTCAAAATGCAGTAGTCTCATTAGAATAATGATAGCCTACGCAACACTCTCTACGCATCAAATAATCAGAAGGGTTAAGAAAATGATACGGGGTTTCTAGGTCGTATTTCAGATGGGAGATGTTCCCCCTTTTCTCTTCCGTCTAAACAGGAGTTGTTACAGTATATTAAAGCTGTCAAGGGCTGCAAGAGGCCCAGATCAATTACCTATTTCAGTTATAAAATTAGATCTGGACTTGTGGGCCTCGTATTTGGTGGTACTCTTTCGTTTTTGCTACAACACCAGTGATTCCTAGCTCCCGGAGGGGTAGTGCTATCCTCCCGTTACATAAAATAGGTCCTTTAAATTCTCCTAGCAATCATTGGCAGATTACTCTGTTGGATGCTACAGGAACGATTTTCTCTAAATGTGTATTAGTTAACGTTCTAGAATAGGCGGAGGAAAATAATATCATACCACTAGAGCAGACAGGGTTTAGAGCAGGCCATTCGACCTTAGATAAAATGAAATGCAATACATCTTATACTGGAGAAGTATGTGAAGCGTAAGGGGATGCCTGTGTATAGGAAAGTACCCTCTTTTTGGCATGTTACCCCCAATTTCTGCCTGATGTCAGTGTGTTTTGACTGTGTCACTGGGATCCTGCTAATCAGGACCCCAGTGCTTATGGTTTTTGGCCTGCTTGTCAGTAGGTTTCACTGTTTTTGAAAGTATGCTTGACTGTATCACTGGAGTTCTGATAATCAGGTCCCCAGTGCTTATGCTCTCTCTGTTTCTAAATTGATCACTACATACTGGTGGCCCAGTATTTCACTCCAAATTGGCATACTGGTCCCCACTTATAAGTCCCTAGTATATAGTACCTAGATATCCAGGGCACTGGGGATCCAGGGGATCCCTACGGGCTGCAGCATTACGTTTGCCTCCAATAGGGAGGCTTCTGCAGGACTGCCACTGCAGCCTGCGTGAAAGGGTGCATGCACCCTTTCACAGCCATTTTCACTGCACCAGGTCACTTATAAGTCACCTATGTCAGGCCTCCCAACCCTGAAGGCTGGGTGCAAAGTAACTGTGTGTGAGGGCACCCCCGCCCTAGCAGAGGTGCCCCCACGTAGTCCAAGGCCATTTTCCCAGACTTCGTGAGTGCGGGGACGCCATTTTACGCGTGCACTGGACATAGTTCAATACCTATGTCCAGTTTCACAAAGGTAATCCCCAATATGGCCATGTAAGGTGTTTAACAACTGGGAATTGTACCCCAATACTGATTCCAGTATTGGCTGCACAAACCCATGCACTCTGGGGGCTCCACAGTGGACCCCCAGTACTGCCATACCAGCCTTCTGAGATTTTCCAGGCAGCCCCAACTGCTGCCACCTCACAGACAGGTTTCTGCCATCCTGTTGCTTGAGCAGCTCAAGCCCAGGAAGGCAGAACAAATGATTTCCTTTGGGATAGGGGTGTTACAGGCATTGGGGTGAGGGGGGTAGCCTCCCAGAGCCTCTGGAAATGCTTTGAAGGGCACAGATGGTGCTCTCCTTGCATAATCCAGTCTACATCGGTTCAGGGACCCCCAGTCCCTGCTCTGGTGGGAAACTGGACAAAGGAAAGGGGAGTGGTCACTCCCCTGTCCATCACCACCCCAGGGGTGGTGCCCAGAGCTCCTCCAGAGTGTCCCTGGGTTTTGCCATCTTGGATTCCAAGGTGGTGGGGCACTCTGGAAGCATCTGAGTGGCCAGTGCCAGCAGGTGACATCAGAACCCTCCCCTGATAGGTGCTTACCTGATTAGGTGACCAATCGCCCTTTCAGGTCTATTTAGGGTTTCTCTTGTGGGTGGTTCTTCAGATTCGGATTGCAAGACTCCAGCAGGACTCCTCTGCATTCTTTACTTCATCTTCTACCGATGTAACAGCTGCTGACAACTCTAGGAATACTACAACTTGCAACAAAGAAGCAAAGACAACTTCTGCAACTTTGTAACTTCAGCTCCTGCCAGCAACTGCAACAGTTTCCAGGTCGTGCATTCTCTGAGGACTGCCTGTCTTCAGACTGCACCAGGAAAACCGAAGAAATCTCCAGGAGTGACTGAGTCATTTCCCTGCTTCAGCAGGCACCTCTTTGCAGCGATGACTGGTAGCGTGGGTCCCCTCTCCATTTGACAAGCGTGGATCCAGCAACACGGGTGGTGAACTAAAGTGACCCCGACAGTCCCAAGGTCCAGCTGTCCAACTTTGGTGGGGGTAAGAGCTTGTCTTACCACACAAGACGGTACCCCCGTGCACCACGTGACTTGCAGTTGCCCAGGCTTGTGTGCGACCTTCCACGAAGTTCTTCATGCACAGCACAGCTTAGGCCCCCAGCACTCAATCTTGCGACGCACAGCTTCCTGAGTGGTTCTCCGGCGGCGTGAGATCTCTTTATGTCGTGCCTCCATTTGAACCTTCTTTGTCCCCGTGCTGTGGGACTCCTGGGCGCTGCCTTGTCTTCCGAGGGCTCTCCGATTTGCTGAGAGCCCCCTCTGTCGCCCCCTCCTGGGTAAAGGCCACCAGGTCCCTCCTGGTCCCGGGCAGCGCCATTTTCCGCTAACAGCGAGCTTTGAGTGTGCCAAGGCTTGTTGGCGGAATCCAGCAATGCAAACCAGACTGCAATCATCCATCTGGCATGGGACATCTTCTGCACCAACCAGGAACCCGCATCTGTCTTCTTGGGTGCATAACTGACTGTCTTCTCACCGGTGATTCTTCTTTTGCACCTGCATCTGGTTTAGCAGGGGCTCCTGTTCTCCCTGGACTCTTCAGTGCTTCATGGACTTGGTCCCCTTCTTCCACAGGTCTTCAGGTCCAGGAATCCATTGTTGGTGTCTTGCAGTCTCTTTTGGTTCTTGCATAATATTCTATCATGACTTCTTGTGTGTTCCAGGAAACTTACTCTGATTTACTCCTGTTTTCCTGGGCTCTGGGGTGGGGTCTATTACTTACCTTTGGTGTTTTCTTACACTCCCAGCGCCCCTCTACACACTACACTTAGGTAGGTGGGAAAAAGACTTTCGCATTCCACTATTTTAGTATATGGTTTGTGTTCCCCCTGGGACCATTGCAACCTATTGTGATTTTCACTATTTGCACTGTATTCGGACTGTGTACTTACCTGTTTTTGGTTACTAGTGTATATATTGTGTATATTATTTACCTCCTAAGGGGGGTTAGTCTCTAAGGTATTTTTGGTATTGTGTCACTAAAATAAAGTACCTTTATTTTTGTAACACAGAGTATTTTCTTTCATGTGTATGAGTACTGTGTGACTACAGTGGTATTGCAAGAGCTTTGCATGTCTCCTAGTTCAGCTTTGGCTGCTCTGCTACAGCTACTTCTAGACAGCCTGCCTTCTAGACACTGACTACATTTCACAGATAAGGGATAACTGGACCTGGTATAAGGTGTAAGTACCTTTGGTACCCACTACAAACCAGGCCAGCCTCCTACACTGTTTATGTAGCTTATATTGACTACTCAACTGCGTTCGATACGGTTGATAGGTAGACACTTTGGGGAAAGCTGAGTGCAACAGGAATACCTGAGAACCTTATCTCCCTTCATACCGAAACTTGGTGTCATGTTATGCTCATAGGTAGGCAGTGTTTGACCCTGCAAACTCATACCAAAAATAGCTTGAAACAGGGTTTCCTGTTGGCCTTACTCCTCTTTTCACTTTATATGGCAGATCTGCCTGATGTGCTGAGTAAGGTATTTGGTGACGCTCCAAAATTAGTTTTGTATCTCCTAGGTACACTTCTCATTGTTTTGTTAGATCTGACCCCTAAAGGTCTTCAGGGACTTCTTGACGCTTTATCTTCGTACTCAGACCCTCACTTCCTCAAGGTTAATATGCAAAAAAATCAAGGTCATGAGGCTGCGGCCAAAGGGGGGTCTGTTAAATATTAACTATAATTGGGTATTTGATGACTACCTTAGAAGCTGTAAAAACCTACCTGTATCTTGGAAAAATATGTCGGCAAATTTGATAGCAACTGAGCATATTGTACATGTATCAAACAAGGCACTGGCCCACAGGAACGCACTCAGGGCACTTTATGGAGCCACAGGCAATAGCCACTTTAACCATCTTTTAGCACTATATAAAATGAAGATCCCTTAGTCACTCTTCTTTGCTATAGAGACAATAACTACTGACCAATGAAGTTGTATGCATAAGGTGGAGGGGAAAAATCCAGAGCAATATTTGCGGGACAATGCTGCCAGACGTAAGCCTCAGTCTAGAGCTACTCAGTGGGTTCCTACATATCTGGAAGAGATGAAAAAGTTTTTAGGTTTGTCTTTTTTGATGGGGTTGATCAGGAAGCCGTCACTGGCTTCTTATTGGTCTACTAGTCCCTTGATGGCAACTGCTATATTTCCTGCAACATTGACACGTAATCGGTATTTGCTTCTTCTTCGTATGCTGCATTTTGTAGACAATGCTTTAGCCTTGCCACGAGATCACCCCGATTGTGACTGTCTTTTTAAGATTAGGCCTGTCCTTGATCATTTTGTGGATCGGTTTTCAGAGGTCTATGTTCCAGTCAAAAAGAGATAAGTGTGGACGAGTCTTTGGTCCTTTTCAAGGGGCGTTTAGTTTTTAAGCAGTACATTCCTAGTAAGAGGGCACGGTATGGGATTAAATTGTATCTGCTGTCTGAAAGCAGTACAGGATATGTGTATAATTTCCGGGTCTACACTGGTAGTGATTCCAGTATTGACCCTCCTGGTTGTCCGGCCACTTTTGGAGTTAGCGAAAAAATTGTGTGGGAACTTCCTAGACGGCTGTTTAACAAAGGTCACCATTTGTACGTAGATAATTTCTACACTGGAGTGCAGTTGTTCAAGGAGTTGTTTAGGGTGGACACTGTTGCTTGTGGCACAATCCGTTCTAACCGGAAAGGCTATCCAAGGGAGCTTGTCTGTAAAAAACTTGAGAGGGGACAGTGCAGTGCCTTACGGAATAATGAGCTGCTAGCTCTGAAATTTTCAGACAGGAGGGATGTGTGCATGCTATCGACCATCCATGATGAGAGTACTTCACCTGTGGCTGTTTGGGGTCAGGTTGCGGAAGTGCGCAAACCTGCGTGCATTTTGGACTACAATAGGCACATGGGTGGTGTTGATAGAGTAGATCAGAGGTTGGAACCTTACACTGCTCTTCGTAAGTCTTATGTGTGTTATAAAAAGTTGGCCCTACATTTATTTCATTTGGCAACTTTTAATGCCTTTATTGTATACAAGGATTGTTCACCTGAGTCAAGGATGACATTTGTTAAATTTCAGGAGTCGGTGATAGAAAGCCTTATTGTGGTGGAACCGGCAAGAGTTCCTAGAGTAGAAGTGGTGGAGGATGTGGCTAGATTGAAAGATCGGCACTTTCCAGATCACATTCCTCCCACTCCCAAAAAAGACTTGCCCACAAAGAAATGTAGAGTATGTGCCCGGAGATTAATCCGGAGGGAGAGCCGGATGTACTGCCCCGAATGCCCTTCAAAGCCTGGGCTGTGTGTGCCCGGCTGTTACAGAAGTTACCATACCAAAAATAAATCTGGGAAATACCGTGAGCGTAAGCTGTCTGTTTTATATTTTCATATGTTTCACGGTTGGCATCTCTGTCACGTATTTAGTTAGAGCTTTTGTGTTTGTAGTTTTGTGCTTATTTTACAATTAGTGGTTTCTTTGTTGTTTATAAACAAAAAAAGTGATGGCGGTGTGCTTGGGGTGGCGCTTGGCTGGCGGTGTGCTTGGGGTGGCGCTTGGCTGGCGGTGTGCGTGGGGTGGCGCTTGGCTGGCGGTGTGCGTGGGGTGGCGCTTGGCTGGCGGTGTCCGTGGGGTGGCGCTAGGCTGGCGGTGTGCGTGGGGTGGCGCTTGGCTGGCGGTGCCAGCCAAACGGCAGTCCACACTCCCATCAGCTGGTGTGATTCTTGTATCAGGCATGTCGGCGTATGTAAGTGATGGGCCCTTGAGTGGCGCGGTCTGTCGATGTGAGTGTTGTAATGTGCTGGGCCCGTGGCTGGCGGTGTGAATGGTCTTGTGCGTGTCATGTATGAAAGGTGTGTGAATGGACTGTAAAGCGGTTGGTGCCTTGTCGCGGCTTTACAGCTCACGAGCTGTGAGTCATTGGTTCAGTTTTTTGCCTTTCAGTTATTAGCAGTGCATTTCATTTTTGTGAAATCTCTTGTTAATAAAATTTGATCCACTGAACCATCACTCACCCTTGTGCCAAATCCAACCAGTATGTGTGGTAAAAATGACAAAACCTGCTCCGCTGTAATCAGGCATCGCAGCACACCTGTGACACGCTAGGTGCATCGGGTGGGACCCCGATGATGAAGCATGCCACCAACTTGGTTGGTGGGTGAGGGGTCTTCTTCACATAACCTAAGTGTGTTTCTTTTCACAATTTTAGTGTTTGGCACATCACGGACGTATGTGCACACATCAATATGATATATTACAAAAATACCTGTTTTTGGGGGGGGAGGGCCCACCTATGTTTTTGGTCCTGGGTGCGGCCTTCATCTAGGGAAACCTACAAAACCCAGACATTTTTTAAAACTAGACACCCCAAGGAGTCCAGGGAGGTATGGCTTGCGTGGCTACCCCAACATTTTCTTACCCAGACTCCTCTGTAAACCTCAAAATTTGCATTAAAAAGCATATTTTCCTGACTTTTCTTAGTAGGATCACCGCTCCAGCACAAAATTCCTAATCCCCAGTTTTCCCCTCAGTCTCCCAAGTAAAATGACACCTCACTTATGTGGGTCCCCAAAGCAGAGTCTGTCTAAAGATGTATAAAAGAATATGCCCTTATAAACTCGCTGTGCTATCCCTTCTATCTCTCCAAGTTTTGGGCCTTATTCTGTTGCAGGCACCTGGCCCACCCACACAAGTGAGGTATCATTTTTATCAGGAGACTTGGGGGAACGCTGGGTGGAAGGAAATGAGAAATGAGAGGAAAGGGTGTTTTTTTAGCCAAACTTTGAGGTTTGCAAAGGATTCTGGGTGACAGAACCTGGTCCGAGCCCCACAAGTCACCCCATCTTGGATTCCCCTAGGTCTCTAGTTTTCAAAAATGCACAGGTTTGTTAGGTTTCCCTAGGTGCCGGCTGAGCTACAGGCCAAAAATCCACAGGTAGGCACTGTTTTCTTTCAAAAAAATTGGATGTGTCCACGTTGCGCTTTGGGGCGTTTCCTGTCACGGGCGCTAGGCCTACCCACACAAGTGAGGTATCATTTTTATCGGGAGACTTGGGGGAACGCTGGGTGGAAGGAAATTTGTGGCTCCTCTCAGATTCCAGAACTTTCTGCCACAAAAATGTGAGGAACATGTGTTTTTTTAGCCAAATTTTGAGGTTTGCAAAGGATCCTGGGTAACAGAACCTGGTCCGAGCCCCGCAAGTCACCCCTCCTTGGATTCCCCTAGGTCTCTAGTTTTCAGAAATGCACAGGTTTGGTAGGTTTCCCTAGGTGCCGGCTGAGCTAGAGGCCAAAATCTACAGGTAGGCACTTCGCAAAAAACACCTCTGTTTTCTTTCAAAAAATTGGATGTGTCCACGTTGCGCTTTGGGGCGTTTCCTGTCGCGGGCGCTAGGCCTACCCACACAAGTGAGGTATCATTTTTATCGGGAGACTTTGGGGAACATAGATTAGCAAAACAAGTGTTATTGCCCCTTGTCTTTCTCTACATTTTTTCCTTCCAAATATAGGAGAGTGTGTAAAAAAGACATCTATTTGAGAAATGCCCTGTAATTCACATGCTAGTATGGTCACCCCGGAATTCAGAGATGTGCAAATAACCACTGCTCCTCAACACCTTATCTTGTGCCCTTTTTGGAAATACAAAGGTTTTCTTGATAGCAATTTTTTACTCTTTATATTTCAGCAAATGAATTGCTGTATACCCGGTATAGAATGAAAACGCACTGCAGGGTGCAGCTCATTTATTGGCTCTGGGTTCCTTGGGTTCTTGATGAACCTACAAGCCCTATATATCCCCGCAACCAGAGGATTCCAGCAGACGTAACGGTATATTGCTTTCGATAATCTGACATTGCAGGGAAAAGTTACAGAGTAAAACGCAGAGAAACATTTATGTTTTTTTCACCTCAATTTCAATATTTTTCTTTTTCAGTTGTTATTTTCTGTAGGAAACCCTTGTAGGATCTACACAAATGACCCCTTGCTGAATTCAGAATTTTGTCTACTTTTCAGAAATGTTTAGGTTTCTGGGATCCAGCATTGGTTTCATGCCCATTTCCGTCACTGACTGGAAGGAGACTGAAAGCACAAAAAATTGCAAAAATGGGGTATGTCCCAGTAAAATGCCCACATTGTGTTGAAAAATTGGATTTTCTGATTCAAGTCTGCCTGTTCATGAAAGCTGGGAAGCTGCTGAGTTTAGCACCGCAAACCCTTTGTTGATGCCATTTTCAGGGGAAAAACCACAAGCCTTCTTCTGCAGCCACTTTTTCCAATTTTTTTGAAAAAAAATAAATTTTCCCTGTATTTTGGCCAATTTCTTGGCCTCCTTCAGGGGAACCCACAAAGTCTGGGTACCTCTAGAATCCCTAGGATGTTGGAAAAAAAGGACGCAAATTTGGCTTGGTTAGCTTATGTGGACAAAAAGTTATGAGGGCCTAAGTGCAAACTGCCCCAAATAGGCAAAAAAAGGCCTGGCACAGGAGGGGGAAAAGGCCTGGCAGCAAAGGGGTTAAAAGAAGCGGCGAGTAGTGAGGAGAGCGACGCTGTTTATACGACGTCTGTTTTGTGGGGCGTGTCAAAGTTACATCTGTGCCCTTAAAGGGATTGTTGCTTCTACAACTTAAAGGGAAATGCCTTAAAGGGATTGTTGATTCTACAGTTTAAAGGGAAATTTTACGCTTCAACTCTTGTTAGGTTATAATAGACAACAGCATTGGAACGGTGACAGGCACACTTTATACAATAGAGCAATCTTGGTTGCCTGTCGTATGCAACATGGTGACAGGCACACCTTGACAAAACGGGGAAGCAAGAAACACAATTATTAAACGAAGGAAGTCACAGTGACAGGGACACATTTAAGGAATAGAAGATCTGATATTTTGTACACTGCAGAAGGAGTGAATATTCTATGTATCAATCACACATTGGTGCATTTGAGGACTAGAATTCAGAGTGTTGTTCTGTTTTTATGTAATTTAGGACAATTGTTAGTTTAACAGAATAATGTAGAACGTAACAACCCCTCCATTTTTTTAAGCAGTCCAGGTGATCCGACATATCCCTGGAGCAAATGGAAAAAGATATTTGTCCACTATGCTAAAGTGTGTGGACCGACACTGAGCGCGGAAAGGAAACACGCATTATTGCTACACTGTCTGGGGGGTGAGGGACAAGAGGGGGTAGAGAATTTACCTGATTTATGTATTGAAGAAAGGAGGAATTTAAATGAATATGAAGCGTGTATTATGAAGTTAGACAAACATTACTTACCAAGGGTGAGCACGATAATGGAACGATATTATTTTGGAAAAAGGGAACAAGGAAAGGAGGAGTCAGTGCAGGGATATAGAACTAGTTTGAGAAAGTTGCGGCGTCATGTAAATTTGGAGCATTGGTGGATGAGAGAATTAGAGATCAGTTCGTATTAAAGTGCAGTAGTGATAAAATTAGGGAAGAGCTGTGGTTGAAAGATGAACCACCTTTGGAAGAAGTGATTTTGGTGGCAAAAAGAGTTGAACACATGCTGAGGTGTGTTAAGGAATTAAGTGGAAATAAAATAATGAGTGGAGAATGTGCAAAGGTGGAGGAGATAGTATGCGAAGTGAAGAGCAAAGAAAGTGGAGGTGAAAAAGGAAGATATAGTAAAATTCAAAGGGGAATGCTATTGTTGTGATAAAAGTGGCCATAAAGCGAATGCGAGCAATTGTCCAGCATTGAAGGTAGTGTGTACTGGGTGCGGGAAGAGAGGTCACTTCTACAAATGTTGCCGTAGTAGGAAAACAAAAAATGATAATATGATGAAAGAGGTCAAGGAAGTATCTCAGGAAGTAGTGTTCCAAGTTGATGCTCAGGCTAAGTGTGGAGATGATCCAAGTGAAGTGGTGAGAGTAGATGGAGTAGATCTACTCATGCGATTTGATTCGTGTTCACAATTGACGATAATTTCAAAAACAAGTTTTGACAGTTTAACTCAGAAGGTTAGGAAGTTAAAGAGAATGGATGTATCTCCTGGAGGTTATGGTGGACAGCCTGTAAAAATGTTGGGGTATTTTGAGGGTCATATTGAGTTGAAAGGTAGACATCTGTTAGGGAAAGTTTATGTGTCCAAACAAGGTGACAATCTTTTAAGTTGGACACACCAAAAGCTTTTAGGTGTCATTTTGAATCCTAATGCTCAACCGCAGGTATAAATTCAGAGTGTGGAAGGTGTTGACAGTGAGTTAATTCATGAATTTCCTGAAGTATTTTCAGACAATTTGGGATGTCTAAAAGGCTATAAACATAGAATTAGGTTAAAGAAAGGTGCCATTCCGATAGTAGCGAAAATGAGAAGAATACCTTTGGCTTTACAAGAACCTGTAGAAAATGAACTTAAAAGGTTGCAGGTTAAGGGCATAATTGAGGAAGTGGAGGCAACTGAATGGTTAGCCCCCATAGTTGTGGCAAAGAAAGGGGATGGAGATACCAGGCTTTGTGTTGTCCTTAGGGCTCTAAATAGAGAAGTAGTGGTGGATAAATTTCCCCTTCCAAATATCGAAGAGATAGTATCTATGGTTGGCGGAGCAAAGTACTTCTCCACTTTAGATCTGAAATCGGCGTATCATCAGGTAGAGTTGGAAGAGAGTTCACAAGAATTGACTGCATTCATAACACCTTTTGGTGCGTTTAAATTCAAGAGAATGCCTTTTGGGCTTGTGTCTGCATCCTCTGTGTTTCAACATATCATTTATAAAATTTTGAAAGAGGTCAATGGTGTGAAATGCTACCAAGATGATGTGTTAATTTACGCTGACACAGCGGTAGAACATTGGGAACGAGTAAGGTTGGTTTTGGAGATGTCTAAGTAGTGCTGGTCTTACCTTGAAGAAAAAGAAATGTCGTTTTGGTTTGACAGGAGTTGAGTATCTGGGACATTTGATTACAGGGTTTGGAGTAATACCCAAACCAGATTTGGTTTTGACTATTAAGAAATTAGTCTCTCCTCAAACTAAGGAAGAAGTGAGTTCGTTTTTAGGAATGGTAGAATACTATGGGAGGTACATTAGGAATTTGGCGGAGAAAACTGTGAAAATGCGAGATTTACTAAAGAAAGGAAAAGAGTTCAAGTGGGATTCCATGTGCGAAGAAGAGTTTGTAAAAATTAAGGAAGAACTAGAAAATGCTCCCTGTTAACAAGCTTTTAAACCGGGTAGGTCAACTGTCATTGTCACAGATGCCAGTGCAAAAGGTTTGGGCGCGGTTCTGATGCAAATGGATGGAGGTGAGAGGAGGATGATTGCTTGCGCGTCCAAATCTTTGAATGGGGCTGAGAAAAATTACTCTGTAATTGAAAGAGAGTCGCTGGCTATATATATTGGGCACTGAATAAATTTCGACATTTTGTGTGGGGCACGGAGTTTGTGGTTTTGTCTGATCACAAACCTTTAGTAGAAGTGTTTGGCAGTAAAGGTCTTAATTGCATTTCTGCAAGAATAAGAAGGTGGATCATTGGGCTACAAGATTTTAAATTTAAGGTAGAGTATTTACCAGGCGCATTGAATGTTACTGCGGATTGCCTTTCAAGATTAGTGGAAGAAAACAGGAAGGATGAGGAACAAAAAGATTTACATTTTCAGGAGGAAATTGTGTGTGAAGCTTGTTGTGATGTGTCTGAAGTTACATGTGGAGTAATAACTGAAAAGGAATGGAAAGAGGCGTTGAAAGAAGATGTAGAGTTGAGTGGAGTGGAGTGTGTGAAGCTTTAGAAACTGTTAAATTTGAGCTTCTAGGAAAAGTTTGGAGATTGATGAAAGATGAATTGGCGGTGGATAAATGTATATTGTTGAGGGGAACAAGGTTAATTCCACCAAAAGTGTTGAGATGTAGGATAATGAATCAAGCTCATGAAGGTCATCTTGGGATGGTCAAAAGAAAATCTAAGAGTGAATTTTTGGTGGCCAGGTATGGATGTAGAAGTGGAGCGTGTGGTCAGAGAGTGTATACAATGTGCACGTAGTGACAAGATTCTAAAAACTCGCAATGCACCTATGTATTGTAGGAATCTACCATGCAAACCCTGGGATGAAGTAGCAATAGATATTGTTGGTCCTTTACCAGGTGAAAATTCTACCCCACATCTAATTGTGTTAATAGATTTGTATTCCAGGTGGGTGGAAGTCAAAAATGTGCATGAAGTTTCCTCTTCTAGTGTAATGACTTTTTTAGAAGACATTTTTAGGAAAGAAGGTTTTCCAAAGTCATTATTGTCAGATAATGGTCCACAATTTTGTTCGACAGTCTTTGAAAGATTTATGAATAGTTGTGGCATATCTCATAAAAGGTCGTTGGTATATCATCCAGAATCTAATGGTGCAGTTGAAAGATTCAACAAGTACATAAAAGAAAGCATTCAACTTGCAAAGGTGAACGCTTTGAATTAGCGAGCAGAACTTTTGAAAAGGATCACAGCTTATCGGTTCTCTCCACATTCAACTACAGGTAAATCTCCTTTTGAACTTTTCAGGAAAAGGATACCCAATACCAATTTGTCTCCTGGATGGGTGGAGTGGATAAAAAATGGATATAATTTAGTCCACACGGAGTGGAGGGATAGAGAAGAAAAGCTCATACATAAAAGAAAGCAAGAATTTGATACAAGAAAAAAAGTATGTAAAATTAATATAGCTGTGGGAGATGTGTTGAAGGTGAAGGCACCCGTTGGACGTTTAGACGGGTCAAAGTTCACTAGACCTCTTCATGTGATTAAACTATTCAAGAATGCTATCAAAACTTCAGATGGCAAGATTTGGAACATGAACAGAGCGGTTCGGCTGAGAGGGGCGGTGGAAATGAATGTAAGCACTGAAAAGTTCAGAGGTATCAGAGACAATGTTTGGTCAAAAACATATAATGATCGACATGACACTGATGAGTTTGATGGCATAAGGAGAAGTAGTAGAAAGAAAATAAGTCCTGGACATTTTAAAGACTATGTTCTCATTTGACAAAGGTGGTGTTTATGATCACATGTTTGGGATGTACTTAGTTTTCTGTATCTACTCATTTGATTGATCTCACGGTTATGTAGGTACATTGTTTCTGTATTGTACATTACTTCTGTATTAATTTTGTTCATTATATAAAAGGAGATGTGTGATGTATAGGGCACGCGATCACCTTGATTCGAGTGATAGAATGAAGGTGACGCGGGGAGACGGTTGAGATCGGTGGACGGATGGCTGGGGCGACATGTATTAAACCTGACGACTGTATTTAAACAATGTGTTCTTTGTGGATTTATACTTCACATACCATAATAAAAGAAAGGGGACATTTTGAAAGGTTATACTATTAGGAAACCTAGGCACTAAAGACAAGTGATAAGACTTTGTCTGGCACAAGAAACCTTGTTTAGGATTAAAAATAGCCAAGGCAGTATATACACAAATGAAGAAGGCTTGCTATCACTAGAATAGAGATGACTATCAGATAGTTCCAAACAATAAGCAGACAGTGCAACCATATAAAATAGGCAGGATCTGTGAATGAGCTATTGGCAGTAGTTCTCTGCACGCTGTACAATCCCTCTAGCAACAGCTCATGTGTACCCCTTTCGATGTGACTTCGGGGTACAGAAGAAGTAAAACACCTCCTCCTCTCTTACTGTAGTGCCAGTCTTCAAGCTGCGACTAGCAGTCCTTCAGTCAATGCTTTGGGGTAGATCAATAATTCATTTAGGGAACACCTCTGGGACTCCGGTCTGACAACTGCATCCAGAGGGGTGTGGGTCCAGTGTTCCTGCATTGGGCAAAAGTCTAAGACCTGCAGGTATACTCAATGTCAGGAGCTTGATAGCAAGATTGAGAAATACAGGTCAAGCACGGATCCATTAGCTTCACTAAATACAACCACTCCCTTCTGAACTCTGCACCAAGTACTCCATGCAAAAGTGCGCCAAATAATCCATGCCAAAGTGCACCACCCTCTAGTGAAATGCTTCACTCAGTACGGATTTTAAGAGTCAAATCCAGCCTTCCTTAATCCAAGGCTGGCCTGAAAGCCGGAATGTGGAGAATTGACTGTGCATTTCCTTCTTGCCTGCGACTCCTCTTCCCCACTTACACTGGCATCACACAGACCCTAGAATGACATCCGCAGTACTAGAAGAGGTCAACAAACATGTTCTGAGTACATGGCCGCCACCCAAAAGACAGAAAATAGGAGAGTGTCGGCTATCGGGGTAAAAAGAGCTCTCACCTGTGAGAAAAGAGACAGGGAGTTCACTATTTCCGTTTGAAGGTTGATGCAAAATAAACAGTGACTACCTGCATAACATGGCAGCCACTGAGAAAGCAGGGATTGGACAAAAGCAGAGACATGGAAAAAGGCAGGACAAGAGAGAACACACTGTACAATGTGATTTTTGCAAACTGTGACGCTGCCTACTACTGCATGTTTTAGAATAGGAGTGTGCAGTACAAAGACATACGATCATAGCTCAGTTACCGGTTTCTTTCTTCTCGCGTTAATCAAAATTTCCACCTTCTCAGTTCCATATAACCTACAGAAACACATAGCAATCTTGGTGCTAGAAGTTCAAGTTCAAAAATATGTTTATTTGAAAAAACATGTGCTTAAAACCACTTAATTTATAGATTAAAACTGATAAATTCATTTAGTTCTCTTCTGTCACTTTAATGTTTTATCTTATTTATAGCAAGATTCATAAATGTTCTTAATTTTCACAGGTGGGGAAAAAAAAGAAAATCGCACTTTAACCATTAAGTTTATACAATGACTTATACCTCAAAGTACAATGTTTAAAAAACACATGATTTAAAACATTTGCCATTATTCTTCTGAATCAGGCAAATGAATTCAGGCACCAGCAATACTGGATTATAGCCTATTTTAAAATCACTAAACCTAAACTATGATCCATTAGTTCATACAAGTATGGGAAACCTTATTCATCTAGTGCTAGCTCCAGTGATTATTTTTTCTTCATATATTCATGATCCTTCTTTTTTGATATTATTGAAGCTGATTTTTTCATGACTTTTTTTTTTTTTTTTTAACTAGGGAAGTGACTCCCAAGGTCAGATAGTCCACAGTAGTACATGCTTTTGTTTATCTATGTCAATCTTTTAAACTAGACTGACCGCCAATACCTGTCTCAAGTAGGCTCTTCTTGCCAGCATAGATAATATACTTTATTTTATTAAGTATGTTTAGCAAGCCGATTCTTACGAGCTATGTCCATGAAGTAAAGGGAAGTTATCACCTAATAGCCTTAATTATTGCACAATTGGGTTAATTTAATACCGTCTTTAGGGTAGTACTTTCTATTTGCTCCCATGGAGATTTCCCACTCAACAATGCAATTTCATCACAATGCAATACCACTGGAGGGATTTTAGCTAAAAGTACAGTCATGAGTGGACAATGAATACCCACCATATATACAGTTAAATCTTACCAGAGCACTTGAAGATATTGTTGCTCGGATTTTTTGCGCCAGAAATGATCTGACCAATTTAGTTTATTTGTGAATGACATTCCAAGATATTTGTAACTATTTATTCTATTGCTTCCTTATAGAGAAACCATTTGAAATTAGGTTTTTTTTCCCTTTCATTTTTTTAATCAAAGATCATTATCTTTATTTTTTAAATATTTGTGAGGGAGTGGAGTATTAGTTGACATGAATAGTATCCCTCATCAAATAATAATGGCACTCTTCCATATGAGCTCAATCATTTAAATCTGAGCTCAACCATTGGTAGTGGTAGCACAGAACAGGCACGCTTAACTTCTCAGAAATGTGTAAAGGCATTAATCAGGACCAAAACAGTTAAAAAGTAGAAAACATTTCACTATAAAATCTCACTCCAATTCATAAACATAGAGACAATTTTAATTAGGAGATAGACACAAAAATTGGATTTAGGGAACCAGACTGAAATTAAGGGCCTGATTTAGATCTTGGCGGATGGAATACTATATCACAAACGTGACGGATATCCCATCTGCCGTATTACAATCCCATTATATCCTACGGGGATCGTAATACAGCGGACTGCATATCTGTCACGTTTGTGACTGAGTATTCCATCCGCTGAAATCTAAATCAGGCCCTAAGTCTTTCTAGCACCTGAAAGCGAAATATACCAACCACGGGTATCGGTCACACTAGTCTGGATCAAAGATAAAGCCAACCGAAGAGCGGGAGAGATGCAGGGTCCAGGTTCGGTTTGACAGAAAGTTTACCTTCTGATTTAGTCTCTTTCTTGGAAAAAATACTTGTCGACATGGCCGTCAGAGGGTCTGGGGCCTGCTGGTTCAGAAGAAGATCCCATCTATGTCGGCCTGCTCAAGTGCAGTACCTCGGAGGAAGCCTTGGGGGGGGAGGGGAAGAGAAAGAAAAAGAGAGAGAAAAAGAGAAAGAAAGAAAGAAAGAGTGTGTGTGTGTTTTTGAGACTCAACTTCAAAGGCAGAAATGCTCTGAGCAGCCAAAGGTCAAAGGTCAGGCCAAGGAAGGTGTCAGCTGCAGTGAGGTGCTACTCAACATTGGTCCCGGTGAAGTCCTCTACGTTTGGACTTAGAAACATTTTTGGAAGTCAGGATTCTTTCAGCAGGCAAACCAGCTTGAGTCCAACTAGCATTTAGATGTCAGTGGCAGTCTGGTGATAGCCTATGGTTCCATTGACAAAAATCCTTGAAAAAGGTTCTCAGTACCAGCTTTTAGGGTGTGGCAGGAGTACACCCTGACACTAATCCAAGGGCCCTACTACCGTAGGGACCCCACTTCAGGGGGTCAGGACTCACACTGGAAGAAGTCACAAACAGGTTCCCAGGAAGGTCCAGTTGGAATGGAACTTATCAGCTGGGCTCTTCAGGAAGGTGAGCTTCTTGCACACTTTGTCCCTGTAGCTTAAAAGGAGGTCAGCCAACTGACCCTGGGAGTCCACTTCTCAGTACTGGGTACAAGTCCAGCCCTTTGGGTCTCGCTCCACAGGTACAACAGCAAGTGCACTCCTTCTTCTGTATTCCACAAGTCCAGAGGCATTCTGAAGAAGATACCCTAGGGTGTCACTTTTATGCCTGCCTGGCACTAGCTTGGGGGGGGGGGGGGGGGGGGGGGGAGGTCCATGTGCATAGGGTAAAGTTCCAGGGGCAACCCTACCAACGTGGACATTTCCTGGAGGTTTGGTCCTAAACATCCCCAAAGTGCCCTGCTCTGCCAAGACTCCACATGGCAGAATCTTTCTTCCCCTGGTCAGAACTCTGGGCACACCCCTGGAGGGTGTTTAAGAAAATGAAGAACACTCCCCTGCGGACCAGTTCTAGAACAGTTTTGACCCCACTGGGATTGGTGCCACTATGGCTACTTGGACAATGGTGGGGGGGAGCCCAGGTCTGAGTTACATCTACCTGTGACAGGGGATGCCTCTTTTGAAGCTTATGCATTCAGTGGACACATCTCTCATGCAATCCTGTCAGTAGGAGTTCACTCCTCCTACCAGCCAAGGCCCTTTTGTTCTCTTTCCGTGAAGCCATTCTATTACGCCGTCCCTGAAAAAGGTCTTCTCCATGCTGCCTCTCCGCATACCTGTACATATACTGCACGACCTTACCAAGGCAATGGACTCACTTATGTTGATAGGGAGAAAAACATGTTTAACATAGCTAACTGGCATTCTGCTACTAGCTAGGTTTCCATGCAACAGGTTATATTGGACATAGCTACTTAGACACTCCAATCTGGGTCTTACTTGGAAAAAAGGCTATATGATCCTGGACAAATACCACACTCTACAAAAAGGGGGCCCATTATGGGAAAACAGACAAATACTCATAGCCTGTACAGAACCATGCTGCAAACATTTCCTAGACAAAGGCAATAGAAGACTTGACAATCTACTTAAAGGTGATAGACTAAAAACCTTTGCTGAAGCCAGGAAGGCAGTCCACCTAGACACCAAGCATTTCTGGGACTTCAAAAGACTCAGTCATTGCCTCACTGCCTTACATGGAAGCACACTGGCAACATTACCAGACTCAACCATGCTCCAATACTTGCGGAACTGGGGGACATATAGGAGGACGGTGTAAGGCATTTACAGGACACTCACTGATTATTCTTTCTTCTACTCCACATCACAGCATCTTAAGAGTGGTGGTCACAGTGACTTCAACAAGACTACACTGATGAACACTGAAGAGACCTCATATTGGGAAATGATAAGGTGTTAAGGGATGCTAGACTAAAGTTGAGCTACTATAAAAGAATGCACTGTTGGCACTGGACCCCACAACAGCTCCATGCAACTGGAGTCTTGCTGGGAGTCACATGCTGGAGATGCTCCTCTGTGGAGAGGGACGTAGTACACATATTTTAGGAATGCCCCTCCTTGACTCACAAAATCTGAAAGGAAATGCATAGGACACTGGATATCAGAGGTCAACTAATGGGCCACAAAGCCCTTCTACACGACAGCAGAGATTACCTGGAAGTCAACCACCAAAAGAAGAGATGGTTTGCAACAGCACTAGCGATAGCAAAACTCTGCAAACTACAACTATGGAAAAGCCCAGTCATCCCAACCCCGAATACATGGCTTCAAGAAATGTATCAAACAGCCTATTGTGAAAAGGTGATTTATTGGCTATGGGATCAGATGGAAAATGTTAAAACGGTCTGGGGAAATTTCATGACTATAAACGATAATCCCAATGGTGATACACAGTCTCTGCACAACCTGGACTGTTACCTACCTTGATGCGATCTTAACCCCCAGTTTGTACAGTCTGTTCACTGTCACCATTCACAGCACTGACAAGACCATCTATGAAACCCTACTGAGAAGATGAGGTAGTTCAGCTTTCAGTTTTGAGCAACACAGGGGGCCAAGGACTTGGCTGATATCCAGCAAAATGCAGCCAGTGACTTCTGAGAGAGATCCTACGAAGATGTCCATTGATTAGACCCCTGATGTATGGGAGGGAGCAGGTCCCAGAAATATAAAAGCCATGTCAATTCAGTCTGGGTGATGCAATGATGTGTGAACTGTACTGGCCACACTTCTCTCAGTTCTCCCACTATTTCATTGTTTATCATAACTCTAGGCCCTGGGAATAGATTTGTGTTTAGTAATAGGTCATGTATATAACTTGAAATGTACCTCCCATCCTTGTTTATATGTTTTCCTACTAAACATTTTTAGGAGAAATGTTGAACATTGGACTTAGGTTGTATGAATCATTTATGGTTTAATTTCTGCAAAATGGGGTATCAAAATCTGCATGCCTAATAACATTTTAATACAAAGAAGTCCAAAGCACTTCATCCCTTCAGCAAGTCCATCCTCTATTGGTCCTGAAAGAGTCAGGGAACTAGTGCCACAGATGTCCCAGGAGCAGGCGGCCAGATAAGTTCCTCACTTTTCAGACAAGGTGTTGATCCTTTCTTCTCGGACTTTATTCCTAGCTCAGCGTGGGGGGCATTCTGTTAATCACAATGCCCCCCCCACGCTGAGCTAGGAATAAAGTGGGAGGGTCCAGGAAGTTTACTAACTTGAGAGGGACAAGGGGAGACAGGTACTTTTATATTTTAGTGATAACAGAACCCAGGAGAAGTTTGGTATTTTGATCCCAGGGATACACTTTGTTGTTCCTAGCTTTACTTTTAGTGGAGGTAGGAGCTGGCCCCAGAACCAGTCTGGAAATGTTGAGTGAGTAGGCACCCCTCATTACCTTAGAAATACCCCTGTGAGAGGAGTCACAGGGGTGTACTTTAGGCTAGTTTGCAGAAAAACAAACTTGATGTGCTATAAAAGGTTGGAAGGTTTGCCTTTGGGAACTTTGTACTCTTTGGACAGGAATGACCAGGAGTCACCCCGACCCAACAGCTAGTGATCTGAACAGAAGTGTCACCTCATCCCCAGCTCCTCAGAACACTTTCTGAACCTGAGGCTGAACAGAAGACAACTGCTTTGGGACTTGTTTGTAAACCTGAAGGGCTGGACCTGCTCCCACTTGTACCCAGGACTGAGAAGAGGTTCACAAGGGTCAGTTGCCTGACTTCCAGTGTGAAACCAGGTACAGAAAAAGCTGCATAAGGCATTATCCTGGAGAGACCAGTGGTAAATGGATCCTGACTGTACTGCGATGACAGTCTCTGCTGAAGTGGTTCATAGACTCTAAGTCTTATTCCTGAAGTCCTGGGATCCTGAGAAAAGTCCAAGAGAAGCTGCTCCAAAAAAACTGGAAAAGTTGGGACTTAGAACACTTTTTATCCTTGGAGGACCAAGACTAGCCACCCAAGGCCCGACCTTAGTGGGCAACAATATCAGGATGTCCCACTTGGAACATTTTGCAACACGAAGAACAAGACTTCAGCTGACCCTCACAGCTAAGGTATCTGGCATCTGTGAGACCTGCCCAACTACAGGCTTGTCCCCCTGGAAGATTTCGAGCTCCAAAAAAGTAAACTTAGGGCCTTACTGAGAATTTGGCAGATGGGTTACTCTATCACAAACATGACAGATATTCCATCTGCCTTATTTTAAGTGCATAATATACTATGGCACTTGTAATAAGGCAAATGGGATATTCACCATTTTGTGATGGGCCACCAAACTCCAAATTAGGTCCCAAGTCAAAAGGTAGAATACTTGAATGGGCAAAGGTGTGAAAAGTATCTCACTACCTAAGCCCTTTTTGTTGTAGTTTACAGCCCAAGAACCTAAAGTATCATGGCCAACAGAGGTGCACACTTTTGAAATACTCTACGGAAGCTCCATTTTGCGATCTTTATTGGGAACTGCTACAAACCTCTGTCGTGCTGCCAGAACTGAGACTTCTCCTCAAATGTTACTCAGAACTTTTGAGGAAACTACCTTAAAATTACCCACTAATTTCATTCCTTAATCAATGCAGGTGCAGCTCCATTCTCATTCTACATTTGTTTTTAACACCTCCAGTAACTCCGCTAATGAGGGTATGCTTTGCGTAATAGTATAAATATTTTCAAATATTGTTCCACAAGCAATACAGTCTTCTACTGGTGGTTACATCCAAGTGGAACACGCCAAGCTAACATCCTATACCTATCCTAGTGCTTTCCATGAGGATACACTACTTCTAGCTGGTTAGCCAAACTGGACACATTACTTTTAGCTGAGTGATCCAAACTGGAATCTCATTTTGTTTTGTGGGTGCTTTGCCCATAATGCCTAACTGAACTGAAGGAGGTATCCAGTATTACAATAGACATCTCCGTTAATGGTAATAACTGGTTTTCTTCGGTGCATCATCCATAATCACTTAAAAGGTCTAGAAGAACATGCCACATGCAGGGTGTGAAATTTGTATTTTCCTTCTCAGGTCTGTTCCTGTCAACCCCAACGACTTTGGTGTAACCTTGTGCAAATGCTATCCATCTTTGAAAGGTCTATGTTAGATATAGCCTTCAAACTTACCATTCTGGAAGATTTCAACTTCCATAAGAAAAGACTAAGGCGGTCATTCTGACCGCGGCGGGCGGTGGTCGCCGCCCGCCATGCGGTCACCGCCGAATGACCGCACCGCGGTCAAAAGACCGCGGGCGGCCATTCTGGCTTTCCCGCTGGGCCGGCAGGCGACCGCCAAAAGGCCGCCCGCCGGCCCACCGGGAAAGCCCCTGCAACGAGGAAGCCGGCTTCGAATGGAGCCGGCGGAGTTGCAGGGGTGCGACGGGTGCAGTGGCACCCGTCGCGATTTTCAGTGTCTGCAAAGCAGACACTGAAAATCTTTATGGGGCCCTGTTAGGGGGCCCCTGCACTGCCCATGCCAGTGGCTTGGGCAGTGCAGGGGCCCCCAGGGGCCCCATGACATCCGTTCCCGCCATCCTGTTCCTGGTGGTAAAAACCGCCAGGAACAGGATGGCGGGAAGGGGGTCGGAATCCCCATGGTGGCGCTGCTGGGTAAACCGGCGGGAAACCGCCGGTTCCCCTTTTCTGACCGCGGCTTTACTGCCGCGGTCAGAATGGCCATGGAAGCACCGCCAGCCTGTTGGCGGTGCTTCCGTGGTCCCCGGCCCTGGCGGTCATGGACCGGCAGGGTCGGAATGACCCCCTAAGGGCCAGATTATGATCTTGCTAGATGGGATACTCTGTCAGAAATGTGACAGATATCCCATCCGCCGTATAGGACACAATGGAACTTGTCGTACGGCAGACAGGATATCCGTCACTTTTCTTTAGAAGTATCACATCTGCCAAGTTCGTATCAGGCACTAAGTCTGAAGATAACCACTAATACTGGGATGAACCGCTTGGTGTATCCGACCTGTGCTCGAGGTCGCAATCAATCATGAACAGTAACTTCTCAATGGCACTTTACTTTTTCTTGGTTCTTTTTGTCTTAAAAGTTCAAAAATGTATACCTACAGTTCCCTTGATTTGATTTTAGTTGTTTTGGTGTCATTTGTATACTTCTTTCTTGATTTTTATGAACGGGTTGTGGGATTTTTATTGTGCTGCATTCGGACTTTGTCTCATTTTAGTTTTGCTAAACATTTCACACGTTTCTAGATTAATGGTCTGTTCTGTGCCATGCTACCAAGGGTTGAGTCCAGGTTCAAATTATTTAAATTAAGTTTCACCTGACCTGATTTTGAGACATAAAACTTTTGGAGGACGCCCATCCCCTAACTATTAACCTATTTTCTTACAAGGATTATTTTTGATCCCTTTCCAAGATCAAGCCACACAAGTCTTCCTTGTCTATTGCCCATGTTTAAGCTCAGTATTCTCTTCACAAGAGCAAGACAGGTTTATGGGTGTTGCCACCAAAATGTTATGTTTTATTGTTTGAAATAATACCCACTCCATACAGAAGAGATGGAAATAGACTTATTAAAGGCTGTACTTTCCCCAATAATTCTTTCAATGGGTGCCAATGTAAATAGATCAATCGCAGTACTTGTACAGGACCAGGTTCTGTTCCTGGAACAGATATGTCACCATGCACTTTTTAAAACCTTGTACTGCTATAATCGCTATATATTTGCTCTTTCGTGATTTTGCAATCTATTTAATTTTACATTTGTATTTTGTTCTGGGTTTGTTGATCAACTAGATATATATGTACTGTTTTAACATTAGGATGACAAATGTTATAGAGGTCCTAGCCTTTACAGTTGAGTTGCACATATGATGAGATAGTGTCTGTAATAAATCAGATATTGGAGATGGCCATTTGTTTGAGACATTTTTTACGTACCGTATGGTCCTGTTTCTTTGGACCTTTCAATATTTGTTTTTATGTAAAGTGATTGGGCGGTACAATGACTTGCCACCTGTTAAATTTTTATAACTTTCAATGTATTTATATAGTGTGTGTTTCTTAGTGTGATTATGTAGTACTATGGATATTGAAAGTTTTGATGGTTATGGCAACGGAATAAAGTGCAATTGATTGATTGACAGATGCCCTAATAAAAGCTAAGAGACGTCTCGTTGGGACAGGAAAGTCTCCCGGAGTTCACACATTTGATACTTTGCCAGTGGAATGCAAGGTGAGACTGCAGTCTTTGTTGTTCAGAGTGTGAAGTGTCCTTTGGGAAAGGTCAGACATTCATCTCCCCTTGATCACCACTAGGTGTGACTATTGATAGTCAAATGCAGATACTTACACCTCTTTGTGCCTCTCATGTGGATGCTCCAACATAGAGACAACAATGCTGTGAAAATCATCACTTTACACAAAGGTGAAGTCTGGAAAACAGCCTGTGAGGGACACTTCATAACTTGTTTTGCTCAGTCATCCTTTGAACAGACAGATCACAATACCCAGCCCAAGTCTGCAAGTGGAAGCTGCTGACTCACTTGCTCTTCCAGTTCCTTGTACTCTTAAACCGAGGGGGGAGGGGTAATCCGCAGAGTACCCTACGGACTGCTGTGCAACAAGCGCTGGTGTCTGCCTGACAGCCAACTTCCCAGATGTGAGGGAACATCACCTGCAATCTGACCTGGAAGGAAGGGCTGTATCCCAACACTGTAGGACCTAGAGTTGACTAGCCTGAAGAAAAGAGGAAGGAAAGTGCAAATCCAGTTAGAGGTGCTGGCTACCAAGACAAACGGAACAGCGGACCTGAGGATGGATCAATCCACCATAGAGTCTTAAAGGAGAGCAACTGAGATGCTCCCAGTTTCTAATGCTGCATCTATTGCATTCAGTGGCCAAAGTTGTGGAGCTATCATGACGTGGATAACACTGCTGCAGACTCGAAATGCAGCTAAAGCTGTGGCACTGTTCTGAAGTGTGCATGGAGCAGAAGATGTCACTGTGCACCCATTGTGTGGCTGTTGCAGAGGCGAAGTCCTCAAGTGTGGCTAAGTGGGCCAGGCCACTCGATAATGAACAATTATACCTACCAAGAGACCTCCCAAGTCATCTTTCATCATGCAGAGTGGTGTCAGAGAGGAGCACCATCTTGAAGACAGACAATAGCACCAGTGGTTTGTGACTCCTACCACACTCGCTCTGGAGTCCATTGGTGACACTGGTGACGCTAGAGCCTGCTGAAACCAGATCTGCAGAGTGGTCCTCACAGGAGCTACACTACGGGACTGAACTAGAGTGCCTCCACACTCACAGCAGATGTGCCTCCATCCCTGAGCAGAGAGAAAATACTGGATGCATGCTGTGTGCCCGACCACAGCCAAAGAAAGATTAAAGGGGACACGCCTGTGATGACAGAACTCTTGGGACACAAACTGTGAGACTGAGCGCACAACTCTGAATATGAGGGGGGTGGGGCAGCACTACACCTGTGTCTCAAACCTGTCATATTAGAACTTTTCTTACGTCTTATATTAAAGGAAGCGAAGGAGAAGGGGCACCTTACACTAGGATTCAGTGGCCCTATGCCAGTGAAATAGAACCTCCATTTTGTAGCATCTTGTATTTTGTTTTAATTGTATTAAAGTATGGTGTTGGACATCAGTTATGGTGTTACTAGGTGGTTGACGACTTCTAAGCATGTTGCACCCTCACCTACTCCACTGTGAAGCCTCCGACTCCTTGCTGTGTCTACCCTTAAACGTCAAGTGCTGAAGGAGTTGTACTTAGTCCAGTTTGCACAGCCAGAGTACCTACTTGAAAACAAAAGAGACAAATGACTTCAGAACACATGAGTGAGACGTGTAGCCCCTACGTTCTCTGTGGCCCCCAAACAGGGTCTTACATTCCTTCAGAGAATGTCTCAAGCAAGGAATTCTCCTCCCCCTGAGCCACCTAATTTCGCTGGTGACTATGCCCCATTTAATTCATACGTTTTGATCAACACTAGATTGTGCTTCAGGCTGTAAAAGTACTGTACCTTCAGAACAAAGATACCCAATGTCCCAGTTTAAGCAGAATGATCACTCAGTTCTCATCTGTATTTCAAAGGAAGTGCAATGATTTAGGAAAGCAACAAATGTGTCATTGAGGACTGTGCTGCAACGGACACAAAAGTATGTGTAGTTAATTAGAACACCAGTACTAATGTTCCCATTTTTTGCACATGGGTTCCGCTCAAGTAAGGCATTTTATAACAATTCCGTTCGTATCAGTCATTTGGCTGGGCACAGGGACTGGACAAGGGGCATATTAGTTATTCTTCGGTGTTTCCAGTAAAATTGGATTTAAAGTGCTCAGTTAATTATGCTTAGTGCCACCTACTAAGAATAGGCAACCAGATGCACTGGGCAAGATAAAAACGAAAAAGAAACGCATAAAATTACTTGTGGCGCTTTAGACTACTGCATGGAATTCACAAACCTTTAACTTTACACCTTCAAGGCTGTACTATTCGCATAATTCTTGGATAGCTTTGTGAATGCAGTATTGGTGTAGATGGTGAAATTTAATAATAAGGACTTGAATGCATGGTGTGGTTGCGTTATGTAGAAGAGCAGCACTTTCGTGCAATGACACATTTCCTCTTTTTTAGGTCTCGCCTGAGATAGTGCATGCTCTGTCACTTTAAAGCCATTTTATAAACTAAAAAGGGCCTGGAGCCCACCCATTGCTAACCATTTGCTTCCTTCATAGTCACTGTTGTTTGTTTCCACTTTATCTTCTTTCGTTTCTCTCTTCCACGGAGCATCGCTCAAGTACAGATTGAATCTTTTTGATTAGTGTCTTCCACTGTTCGGACTGGGATAGGGGTACTTCTTTTTTTCCTTCTTCACAGGCGTCCATTTTGTTGCTTTTTCCCCAATCTCTCCTCCTGCATCAGTATATGTAGGACCATACAACCACCACCCAGCCACCACAACCTTTCCACCACCACACACCACCCAACAACCACCAAGCACTACCCTAACCATACAACTACCCTCACCCTACCCCAGCTGCAACCATGCTACGAATCACTATTACCACCATAGCCACCGTCCTACTCTAATCATTAACCTATTAGCCACCACCAACCTACCCTAATCACCACCTTAACACTAACCACAAACCGAACCAACGCCAATACTAGCACCACCCTACCCACCCCTACCACCACTAACCTATCTGACCACCACCCTACCCACCACCACCACCACACCCTAACCAGCACCACTATAACAAACATCACCCTAACCAACACCACCTCATCCTAACTACCACCACCCTAAACATTACCCTACCACACCACCACCATCCTACCATTACTACCCTACCCCTACCTCCACCTCCTAACCAGTACAACCCTAACCACCAGCACCCTACCCTTACTACCACTTTCACCATCCTCGCCACCCTAACTAGCACCAGCATCCTCACAACCACCACCCTCACCACCGCCATGCCCCTAACGTCAACCACCCTCAACACCACCAACCTAGGATCACCACACCCATTATGACTGCCATCCTAACTTCCCTATGCTAACCCTTTCACTCAACATGGCTCTCAAATCCTGTAAAAGCTGTTTATTTTTAACAACTATTTTCAACTCATTCCTTGATTGGAAGATTGTGGCCTGTGTTTGCATTTGTTTACTCTTGAATAACTTGTCTTTTGGAACTATGCATCTAGCTATCTAGTAAAGCTACGTCTTATCAAAGATTGGGAACATTTACACATCCCATATACAGGTATCTGTCAACCTCTATACCTTACTTATGGAAATCAATACACAAACGTTGAAAAGGGACTTTAAGGTAGGATGTTGCTGTGAGCCCTCAGGCAAGGGCTCAGTGGGCAGATTCACATTTGCATAAACTTCATATTTGGTTGCCTTGTGCTTTTATAATTGCTATGCAGCAGGAATAAGAAAACAGTGTTCACAGCCTTATGTGGCATGCTTTTAATAAAGCAAGCTATAAACACCGTCAATCCTCCTCAGAGACTGGTTGTGTAGGCTTACCTTCCTCTTCTTGTGTTTGTCCCTCCCCTGGGTCATGGCCTTCATGGTTGTGTCCTGCTTTATTTTCAAACACTCCTTTTTTCTTTTTGATTAAGCACCTCATGAGAGCGGTCTCCCTCATGCATATCTCTTCGCTCTTCCACTGTGCTCCAAGTTGTTCTTGCCTGTGTGCTTCCCCCACACTCCTCTGTGTTGAGCGTGCCCTTGTGTGCTTTTCCACCTCGCACTCCTTTCTTGCCCAAGTGCTTCTTTCTGTTCCATGTTGTGCTCTTTCTCTGCTGTGCGCTTTTATTCCCCCGTGCTCCACATTGGTCTCCCTCATCCATGTTTTGTACCTCTTCCGCTGCCCTGTGTATTGCTTACAACCCTGTCCTTTGTGATCCTTGCACTACACTTACACCCTCTGTGTTTCTTCCCCTCTTGCTCTCCTTCTTGCTTCCTCCCACCAAATAAAAAAAAACAAATATAAAAATAAAAAAAAAACTTTGGTAGTAACTTTTTTGTATTTATTTACGTACCAATACAAGCTGGATAAGTAACCAGACAAAATAAAAAGCACGATTTGTAAGCGTGTGCATGCGCGGTGTACGTGCCTACAAAACGACACTGCTGTGTCATAATACTCTTATTTTGTTTCAACTGTAGTCAGGCTGAATAGCTTGACTAAAAGTAATTGGCAAAGCCAATTGCTTCCAAAGGAAAAATACCGTTTTCTCCAGGGGTCGTGGCTTCGCTGCAAAAACCCCTTCTTCAACACCAGCACGAAATGAAATGTTCCATTCCCCTTCCCACATGGAAGCTCTTGGGTGGAGCAACTCTCCAACTATTTGCAAGATGGCAAAGAACCACAAACTGGACCTTCATAAGTGTTCAAGACTAAACATGTCTTGAAACACCCAATCCACACCACTTGCACAGAATTCACGCCTGTGGAATATTACACAAGCCTAGAGTAATAGTCAAAATGAGTTATCATTTAGTGTAAGTATCTTGCCATTCCTGCTAAAAAAAACTAGGCTTGGTGAATCGGGCCCAAGATGTTGCAAAATCCATCGGTGGTAAACGTAAGCATATGCGATTTACCGCTGTAAATATGTGTATGCTAGAGAGAATGAATAAGCTGGATAATCAGAAATAAAGAGATGCATTTGCACGTTACTGAGTTGCATTATTCGTGGTGGGTTTCAATTTCAATTTACTTTTAGATTACGAATACTATTATTTGTAATAGCTGACGGGCGCACAATGATGAGTGTTGCACTTACATGTTTAGTGACACAGTTATGTTCATTTGCTATAATCAGAAAGCATCACTTTGGACATGCAGGGGCAATGGAAGAGCAGTGCTCGTTTATTTTCTTTATAATGAGCAAAGCTTTTCTGTCTCTCCGTTAGAGTATTAGTGACAGGCAGACAAGTGGAACTCGAGAAAACCTTAGTAACGCTTGCTTGTGATATGCTGAGCTGAACTTTCTTTGCATATACACTAAAGCACTTGCGAATGTCACAAACAGCTTGTGTAAATGACATTGGGCTCTCATTCCTTGAGAGCAAGAGGGATGGGCACTTACATAAGCCAGACTGTGAGAGCATAGGTTAGGAAGAAGCTCGCTTTTACTTGTGTCAAAGCTGCACTTACGTGTTATGGGTGAACATCAGCAAAAGCGTGTGTTGAGCAATAGGAGAGCTTAGTGGTGATGGGCTATAGACAATGGCACATGTATTTGTGAAAGGCAGGGAGCTACGCTTGTGAAAGGGAGATACAATTACTTGTGAAAGGCAGGCAGCTTGATTTGCTTGTGATGGGCAGAAAGCGGTGCTTGCGATAAGAATTTCAGTTGCATTCACTTGAGAAAGGTAGTGTGCTGCACTTCGAATAGGCAATGAGTTCAATTTACATGTAACAGGCAAGGGGCTGTACTTGTGATAAGGCGCAAAGCTTCTTCACTTGTGATAGGTGAGATGATGCTAGACGTGTGAAATATGCGGGAAACTGCACTTAGTTACTTTAGGAAGGAAGTTTCTGTACCATTTTCTTACTTGTATGTTGTAATACCTCACAAACAGAGGGAAGATAGGTGTAAAAATATCTTTAAACAAAGAAAGATGAAAGATGTAGGTATATAAAGCATGAGGAGCTGCATCCTTACAAAAACAAATGCTTACCAGTTACAGTCAACCATTGTGTTGCAAGTAACTGTATCAAGTTATGACAGAACACGGGTAGGGGACGAAAGAAGAGAAGGAGGTCGGAAACAAGTAAGAAAACAAAGAACTATATATAACATCTCTTTCCCCATAATGGAAATTGCACAAAGCAATAAAAAGATAAGGAAAATATCACTCCTGGAGGATCCTTCATGACTGAGCTCAGATTCTAGCACAGGGGCCTCCAACCTACAGCCCACGGGCCACATCCCGCCCCCTACAAGATTTTATCCATCCCCCTGTTGTTTTCCAAAGCCTTGGCTTTCACTGATCAAAGGGAAATATATATTCAATTCCTTTAGCAGACTGTAGGTGGCAGCAGAGCCTCTTGAATCTTCTCTACTGTGAATTTTGGACCAGCAATGTCGTGTATGTCAGATCTCTGAAAAACGCAAGGTCCTACTGCAGATAATCCATACTGCAGAAAACTCCAGTTGCCTGAAACGTGTACAAGAGAGGTGCAGGCTTAATTTATTTTTTGTTCAACCTTTAATAATGGCTCACGTTTCTTTTGAATTTCTTTGCTTTACCTAAGCTCTTTCTTGGACTGCGTTTATTTTTCTTATTGTGTGCTACAAATTTGGACACATTCTCATTTCAAGTAAATGTGTACATTTTAGTATTTAAAATTAATTACAAAAACGAATAGCCTGCTCTTCTTATATAAAGTTAAGTAACTGATTATTTTGTCAGAGCATTCGCTATTTTGACTCATGGTATATCATTTCTCCGTTTAAGCACAGCATTGTTTTTGTTAATTGCCACATTTCTCTTTTGTTCTGAATCATATCATGCGGATTACAAAAAATATCCAAGTAAACCTTATTCATTCACTTACATTTTATTCATTCATTTATAAAACTGATTTTTTTCAGCCCATTAATATTGTGGCCGTTAAACTGAAAAGTTTGGAGACCCCTGTTCAAGCAGATGATTTAGCACAATGAGAAACAAACTTTGGAAGAACTGTCATTAATATGAGTTTCACAAACAAGCAGAGATTCTTCTAGGGCAGTGACAACATTCCTTGCAGGTTGGGTTGAAGGAACATTGCTCCTTACCTCACATATGGAATCATCAAGACCATCATATAAGGCACGCCTCTCTAAATCTTTCCCACAGTTTCACTATTCCCTACAACTCGAGTTCTTAACCAGAGGTCCGTGGACTCCTAGGGATTTGCAACGGCTAGTCAGGGGGTCCGTGACAGCACAGAAAATGAAATAATATTTTCTGAGTAATTCGGTGTGAATAAATAAGGACGCCAAATGTAAAAATGAAAATTGTAAAACCTTCTGTAAAAGTGAAGGACTGAGAATGGAGGTCTAAAGATTAAGTTGGTATCCTCAGATTGATTCACAGGAGCCATGAAAGCACATCAAATAGAATATAGCATAGATGATGGGTAGCATAAACTGAATTTAGGAAAGTACAAAACCATCCAATTAAATTTGTAATTTTTTAATATTTCTTTGCAAATGAAATAACATTTTATCATTTAAATTTGTGTATTTGTTTGATGAATGCTTGTCTCTGTAGTTTTAAGTATTGTTTTGTGGTTCAAATCATCAAAATTGCATAGGCTGGCGTACCCACATTACAATAATGAAGCCATGGATTTCAATAATGATTTAGTGAGGTTCCCCAGATTCCAGTAACAATTTAGTGGGGGTCCACAGAAGTCAAAGGTTTAAGAGCTACTGTTCTGCACCATTTCCATGTCAGTCACATTTAGCTAGATGCATAACATTCCAACACATCTCATCTTGAGTAATCACACTTCCCTTGTTGACTCTTAACAATTTCGACATGTTTAAAAAATATTTGAACATCCTTTTTTTTATTTTATTTTTATTTTTTTAACAAACCCTGGTATCTTGATCCTAGTTAGTTCTCCCACATGGAAGTCACTCAGCTGGCTGGACTAAAAACGTTATATTGTAAATACGATTTACACAACAGGGCATTAACTGCCCTTATTTCATGGGAATCTATTGATGATTCCCCACCAGCTATAAGCAGAAGGTTATTCCTTTGCCACCACAGGCATAGATCAGAAACCTGACATCTTCCCTCAAGTAAAATGAAAGGGCACACTTCTGTTACTGAGTTCAGTTTAAAGTGATAAGACTGTGGTAGAAACAATGGGCTTGTCTGAGGTTAAGGTAAGTTGAACACTCCCTTTAAGACAGTGGTCCAAACACTCCACTGGCCATTACATTGTGGACCATAAAGGCAGTGGTTACATGGCTGATATTGTGCGCTATTACAAACGGTGTCATTTCACATGACTGACAGTATCCTCAAGTCAGTGACTACTGTTTCGAGGCAGGCTTCCTTACTAAAGCCTTCCATGAGTAACTCAATAACTACAGAAGTGGTAATATTATCCACAAACTTGACTTCGGGCCACTCAGAATGGTAATCAGTCAACACCATAGCAAATTTCGATTAAGGCTGAAGCTTCTTAAATAGGCCCACAATATCTAACCCAAGCTTTTGCTAAGCATTTTCAGGCCATGTGACAGCCAGCAACAGAGGAGTGGAACATTTGAAACAATTGTTTGCAACTGGAACAGTCTTGACGATTCCTAACGCAAAAGTTCTGTCTCTACGTCCTTCCCTGGCCACCACAAATGGCTCCCCACAACGTTTTTTTTTTTTTTTGTTTTTTTTAAACGGCTGACATACCAATGTGCCTTTGATGACTAGCCCCGAGGATAATAGCATACAAAAAACATATTTATTATTACAGAAGACTAGTCCATTCACCGCATTCAACTCATCTGAAAATTGTGTAAAGGAATGCAAGGGACCCTTTAGGAATTTGGCCGCAGACCATCCCATCAGAATGCACTGTTTGACTTTCTTAAGGATATCATCCTTAAAATCTTCAGATTCTCATTCCTTTTCTGTTAAGGAAACGCTAGGTAAGGCATAGACAGTCTCTAAACAGGCTACCACATCCAACTACTCTTCATCGTGCAACTCACTCTCTTTATCACTGCATGGTAAAAGATTTGTCTTCCCAGGAACATAGACTACATCAAAACTGTATTCTTGCATTTAAGAACATAAACTTGCAACACATTCAGTGGCTGCCAGACCACCTCCCGGTGATTGTATACGAACAAGAGGGTTATGATCAGTTTGTAGTATGAAGCTGCTGCATCAAATAAAGAGCCTGAAGTAGTTGATGGCCCATGCACAAGCTCTCAATTGCTGCATATCATTTTTCCCTCTCACTGCGAGTTCTAGAAGCAGAGGCCACAACCCAAATGTTACCATTCGTTTGAGACAGCACTGCTCCAAGTCCATAGGCACTAGCGTCAACTATGATGACAAATTGTTTGCCCACAGAAAACGGCCACAATGTGAGTGCAGAAAATATATGAAAACAAAGTACAAAATAGAATAGTATGTCAAGCAGGGAGTTGTATTTGCTTCTGGCTCAAGTTCTGCACAGAGAGGTACTTTTCAAAAGCAGCTGCTTGCAACAAGCAAAACTCCCCACTCCTTAGAAATCTGTGTATAGGCTCCCTGCATATACCAAACCGTAAACGTAACACACTTTTGAACTGAACATTAATCTTCCTCCGTGTCCCTGAAGGTCCTATACATTGCTTTTAGAACACTGTAAACAGGGCACAAGTCGGGGGTACACGTGGGCAGACGGTGTCCACCCACAATTTTTAGATGGTGGATGCTGTCCACCCTGCCAAGAAGTTGGGCCTCACTTTAAAATATGCTGCATTTGTTCTTAATTTTAAAACATCGGGACACCTTCAGCAGCACCTGCACGTTGTCTGCTATCGATCCGATCCAAGCAACAACGTGCAGGCAAGGAGGGGCCCTCCTTGTTTGAAACTCCAGCTGTGCCCATAACAAAGACTGAATTTAAGGGGCCATCAGGCCTCCTTTGGTTCAAGTATCCTGCCCTGGAGCTATCTGGGGCCTAACATCTAGAGGTAAATGTAGTGGAAAGGAAACAAAAGCAAACAGCTTGTTAGCACTTCGCACTTACTTAGGAGTGGCAGGATTTTGACTTTGTTCAGTCCTTGTATATGCATGCACTGTACAAATTTCAGATATGTTGCTCTGTCCCAGTGTTTGCACAAAATAACAATTTAAATATGACTATTTTTTATTTTATTTATAGCGCTATTCATCCCAATGCAAGGTGTCAGAACCAGGTGTGGTTATGTGCTTTAAGATAGTTTGATTATTTGTGGATTGGTGTACTGTATAGGGACTATGCTTTTAGCAATGTGTATTTTTAAAAATGTTTCTGGTATGTGTTTACTAAATGACTGTAGTGACAAATTTTAGTTTTTTTTTATTGTGTTTTATATGTTTTTCATCAGCCCTGAAGAAGCCCCATTGTCTGTGTAGAAACACGTTGGCTGTGTTTGTCACTCACATTGTGGTCATGATTGCCATCTGTATTACAAGAAAGAAATTAAGCATATCACTTTGACTATGAATGAGTACCTGTCTATCTGATGCATTTATGAATTGGTTTGGACTTAACATATGGAACATTTAACTTCTTCTTGGACAATTTAATAGTTGTGCTATTTTTTAAGGAGTGCCTCTCCCTTATCTTTGTATATTATTCCTGGTATGTTTTATTTTTTCCGAATGGTTAACTCGGGCAGTGAGGCACCCGAGTTGTAGAATGAGTTGGAGTGTGGGTATATATTCCACATCGGTTATAAGCTTTTGAGATTCTCATTAACTTTTGCCAATTTGTTGCCCTGCTGGGGTACGGGTGGTCTTCTTTTTTGCCCTTCTCACACCTACCTACTGAAGCAATGCTGCAAAGTTTGTGATGTACTGCATTATAACACAATAACAGAGAGTAGCTTTATTGTTTTTATGGTCTTAGGACTGGGAGAATGTTGTAATTCAGAGTTATGCTATTTATGAAATGAAAGATCCTGTGAGCTTACGTAGGGCTGGCTCCTTCAGTTACAGTGAATAGGCAAGCCCACAGGTCAGTGTTACTATAAACAAGTAAGTCGTCTACAGTGCACCATTTTAGCAGTGTAAAATGTCTAGGATATGCATATTTCTTATTAGTGAGAATAATCAAGTGTAGATTCTGATTACTGGCCATAGTTTGTGGTGTCTCTCACTGTTCCTACGTCTCCCCACTTGGGTAATTTTTCTATGCAAACTAGCAATATTTCCTTCAGAATGCCAATATCTTCTTGAAAGTGCTAACTGGGACTGAAATTGCATGTGCCTTTTTCTTGTGAGTTAACTTTGTCACTATTTCCTTCTCATTTTTTAATACAAGGTGGCTTATACTTATTTTAATGTGAACTGCGGACACCTCTTACTTTGAAATTTGTAGTCCATTCTTTGTATGGGTGTTCTGTTTGTACTGATTTCAGGGTGAGCTGTCAGGATGCACTGGTGAATGTGAGGGTGGCTAAGATAAAGTTACGCTATCTACAAGTACATGACAGATGTCTGTTGCTAAATGTGGATGAGACTTTTTGGGTGGCAGCTTGTAATTTGTAAAGACATAAATGCACAGCCCCAAACTTTTTCTTAGGGTCCCATTGGTGAATGCCAAAGTTGCCATACACTTTTTCTTTTAGTAGTCTACACTTGCTTATTCCTGCAGGTTCTTTATTCGTCCCTTTTCTGCCTTCATCATTGTTTTCCTATCTTCCTTTCTTTCCTTTCTGTCTTTCCATCTTCCTTTGTGTCATGGTCTGCTGGTGAAAAATGAGCTCTACACTCCTAAAATGAGTGCAGGTGCCCACCACAGACACATTAAGTAGTGGGGAGGGCTGAGTAAGCATACGTTGCATAGGAAAGTGGTCTCACCTCTGGAGAGCACAGGCAGCCAAATCAATCACATCTACATGGCAATATGCTGCATATGGAATATTATGCCAGGTGGAGTAAGCTGTCGGGGGAGTTCGTTTGTTAAATCCTTGGGTAAAGTAAGCTTTATGCTGACAAAAAGTAACATTGTCTTATGTGTAGCTTCCAAAAGTGGGAGTCTGCCACCTAAATCAGAAGTGTTTGCATGTATACTTATGATGCGCTCAAAAGAACTCATGATAGACGTGCTAATCTTATGTGTGAGATCTTAAGATCTGATGTCCCTTTTTGTTGATGTCACTTCCTTTAAAGTCCTTGATTGTGATGTCACTTCCTGGGGTGTCATGTACGGTGTCACGTGTTGTGATGTCACTGCCTGACTTGGTTAGTCCCCCCCACTTTTTTTAGGACTTGTGACTGTAAATCACATCTATAGTTTCTACGCAAACCATTCTAAAATCCTCTTTTCTGCACAACACAGAAATCAAACTAATATCAATACTTGTGCCAGGCAGGGTGCTGTACGTATTTAATGTAAAATATATGGTCCCAATGATTTATTAGTCAATGCTGATAGAATTATGGATTTAGACAGTAAAATTCCCCGAGTTTGCCACTGTTTCTGCCTAAATAGCATCTCTCAAAAATACTTCTAGCTCAAACAGATAAAAATTTATTAAAACGTGCAAAAAAGTTAAACTTGTGGAGCTGCTAAGTGGCAGCCTTTGTGCAACGTTTACCCGGTTTCAGTAGGACGGCGATTGCTCTAGTCAGGTGTTGAAACTGGTACTAATGAAGTGAAACTTTTGCCCAGCCTGTATTAATGTCATACAAGTCTTGCAATCAGGAGCTGTGCTCATTTTTCATTGGGAAGGGGGGGGGGGGCATGTGCGCCGAGGACCGCAACATCATATGATACGGACTTCCACTTACTGTTACTTGCGGAGCTAGGCTTCCTTCAGAGGGATATCGCTTACTGACACGGAGCTGTAAATACACTGTAATAGACGGGACGCAGTGCTTGTGACAAGCAAAGATGTAAGTTTGAGAATGTATTTATTTGCGATGTTCATTAAAAGCTGTTTTTCTAACGGAGATAATCGTATATGCATGCAAACTGGCTTTATACCGGGCTGACTTGCAGCAGGCTAGTTTAGCGCGCTTTATTCGAATTAGCTTTCAATTTGCACTGGTGACAGTGAAAGAGCTGCACTTACTTGTGATAAGCAGCGAGCTGAACAGACCTGTAAGGAAACAAGCGGATACAGGCGGTGAAGTTCCCCTTCCAAAAAGCTTTGATCCCCTCTGCCTGGTAGAGCAGTGGGAAAGTCCGCAAGAAGCCCTCCTTGCTGTGGAAAGTGCCCACCTGGGTTAGTACTTTCACCACATCGAGGGGGGCGGTGACAGTCCGGCTGAGCACCCCCGCCAATCCTGCACACATGGAGGTCTGCAGGGAGGTTAGCCTGGTATCCCTCTTCAGGGTTGCCATGCTTCCGGAGGGCGGGGCTGACTTCAACCCTTTGACAGCAGCGCGGGAGCGGGGCTCTGTGCACGGGCACCCGAGCCCTGCGATAGTTGACAGAAGTTACCGCCCAATGAACATCACGACAGCGCGCATGCGCTACTCCCCTGCCACTTTGTGATTACAGTACTCGACGTAAAAATAATAGCTTCACAATCACCAGATCTGATAAACACTGAAGAAGGACGAGGGCGATTAGCGTCCTGTAAGCCCGTTTGTCAGCCATATTGAAAGATTAACTTCCTACTGGGTAATAGACCCCCACGCCGTGGAACTAACTTTCTTTTCACCTGAAACGCGCGAAAAGTATTTGTAAAGTATTTTTTGCCCTCACCAGCGATAAGCGATAGCTCCAGAATTTTGGGCACTCACTAATTAGTGCATGTAAGAGAATGGCCAGGCTGGTAATCAATTATACATCTTAGAAAGAGTACACGCTTAAGTTAATGGTAAATAAGGCATTTGTTCAGAAATCAGTAAAGTTTTTTTATGAATGAGGAGTGCAAGAGTGCAAATTTTTAATGATTTCTTTTTTTTAATCAATAATGTACTAATCGTTGATGAATTAAGAAGTGAAAACGGGTGACTTTTGTAAATGGTCACCATAATTCATTTTGTTCTCTGTTTAAGCAAAACTTCAGTTAAAATCATAGTTATTTTCCCTTGCTCAATGCTTACATAAAAGAGTGTGATTAATAGCTTATAAGTATGTAAACAGCTACCCCTAGCGGGTTGCTACATTATGTCTTACAAGGTCAGATTTATTAAGTCATTACACGAGTTTGAATGTTCTATTGTTTGAAATTGTCACTAATACGTGGTTTCTTCCTCGAGGATGGAAGTAGGCGATACAAGGTTTGAGGCGTTTCTTCCTGAGAAGAGAAGTTTAGACGAGATGGAACAATGGAGTCACAGACGAGACGGAAGAGGAAAAGTTACTGTTATAATTGTATCTTAGTGAATACTGTTGTCAGCCTACTTTTGATTATCTAATAAGTAGTTCATTGGCTGAATTGTAAACCACCCCATGTACTGACCAATCATGGACTTTTCAAGATTTGATATAACATTCTGTCATCTGTTCTGGGGGAGGAGAACACGATTTTGCTATTGCCTTTTTCAATTAAGATGATCCTTTAATGGTTCGACTCATATTAGCGATGTGGGTTTAGCTGTTGCTGTAGGCCCGATTCTCTGAAGACTTACCTGATGGTGTCCCTGTGCTGAAGTAGACTGCATGTTTTTGTTCTATGGGTAATGTATGAAATTGCATTGATATATGTGTCTCTTTTGCTTTGCAGGTACCAACTGCAACTTATAGTTTGATTGCTGCATAATAACTAGTGTTTTTTTTTCATAATAACCCGAGCTAGTGTGATTTTTCTAAATTTGTGTTTCTAAATCTTTGTACATGAAGTCCAACATGTTAATGCTAATTTGTGGTTTGTGGGGGAATTTATCTTCACATGCTCATGATTTATATTGACATTCTTTGACCTTTTGCCCTGATGTATACTTTATCTTTGTTGCCAATCTTAGCGTTATTAATCACTGTTAAGATACTTGAAATAATTTGTATGATTGCTTTGATTAAACTCAGATATATAAGACGTTCTAATCAGCCATTATTGATTCTATATGCTTATCGTTTATGCTTGAGAGTTATTTTCGTGACATTAGCATTGTTAATATAGGGAAATAAATTCACAATCCTTCTTAGTAAACTGGTGTGGTTATTTGTTTGAGGTTCAGATCTTTAAATATATTGACTATTGTTGATGACTATAGCGTCCATTATTGGCATCCCCTCAAGCCTATGTCGCGTCGATCCATTGGCCTATGGTGTCACGGGCTACTCGTCGTTTATGTCTCTGGCCAACTGGAACTGCAGAGTGGTCTTGATCCTTGCAGGTTCTGTCTTGACCAAGGTAGGGGTGGCCCTTTCTTGTAGCGACGGTGCTGCTGATGATGGAACACCAAAAGGCAGTCCGTGCCCTCCAGAAGGAGTCCCAGAGGAAAAAACCCCAAAGGGAAAAACCTCTATAGCCCTGGAACAAAAATACGCAAAAAGGTAAGTCTTCCAACAAAAAAACAATACTGGAAGAAACTGGAACAGGCAATGGAAAAAACTGGAGAAAAAACAACAGGAGTGAAGATCACCACCAAAGGAAGTGTTGCAGCGCAAGGAGAACAAGAATCACACTCCTTATATATCCTAAGACAGGAAATGACCAACAGGAAGAAAAAAAGACACCATGTTGGATTGTGAAAGAATCATAGGAGACTATAGAGAAAGGCGTCATTTTGGAAAAGCGTCCTAAGGCATGCAGGGAAAAAGAAGGGCATGGTGGGATAAAGAAGAACATGGCTGTTAAGTGTAAAAATAAGGAAAAAAGAAAAGGAGAAAGAAGAGAAAAAGAAGAAAGGAACAGGCTGAACCAGGTAAGTGAGGGGTCGGGGGTGCCCAGGCCTAATATCGAGGGAGCACTGCTCCCATAACTCGCCGAGGGCCCTTTCCCATTTTGGAGCCTCGTGCAAGGAAATTTAGAACTGAAGGGGTGCAGCACGCCCGGCCGCCTGAAACAGGAACCACGGCGCGCCCCAAGCTGAATGCTCAGCTCGTGCCGCGACATGCTGCAGCACAACATATGGCGCAAAATCTACTATTCAGTTTGAAGTAATAGTTACGATTTCTTGGCGCTGGAGCAGGAGGCATCTGTCAAATATTAAAGCTACATTTTATACTCATTTATAAATTGTAATGATGTAGATATTCCTAGTAATTTATAAAGGAAAGTCTTAATTTTATTAAAAACATGTTGAGTATTATGCACCTCTAATATTGCCTTTATTTATATAGCAGCAGTCAAGAACAGTGGAACTACAAATCCCAAAAGGCTCAGCAACAGAGTACCTAATGGGATAGAAAAACCTAATCATAGTAACCACCATTAGGATACCAGTAATATGTATAACCACATACTTGACTGTGGACAGCCTTCTTTTCTTGTGCGAGAAGTTAAATAGATCCAGAAAACAAAGGAAAAATAGATAACATAATAGGAAATGCTAGAGTAAACATAAAAAAGTCTTGGTAAAAGTTCATGAAAACGAAACTCCTAGGAGAATCCAATGGAAAAGGAGGAAGCACACCATGGAGATCGGCCGAAGCAGCAGTGGAAGTTGAGAATCCTGCTGATACTGTGATATCCTTAAGAGGAAGCTGCGGTCAGGGAGGAACAAACACCAAATACCAAGTGTTGCGGTGGGATAATACTCGCCTCTATGTCTTTAATAAAATTAAGACTTTCCTCCATAAATTACTAGAAAAGTCTACATTTTATGTCAAGACCGGAGGCTCCTATTATGCTTGTTTAAAGTATGTTAATTACAACAGAAGCTGCAGTATGAACGGGTTGCCCTAAAGACAGTATCGTTAGATCAGTCTGCTGATCTCAGAATGTCCTCTAGTCTGGAACCCGCCCAAAAAGCTTTAGAAGCAAAGGCACCCCTGGAAGAAAGAGCCCGAAAACAGAGATATCAATGCCTGCTGGCGGAAGAAACTGGATTATGGGGTTTCCGAAAGGAAATAAGGAGCTGGGAATGAGTGTATGCTCAAAGATCAAAAGTCCATACACTTTAAGGCATTGTCCAACACAAAGTTTAGGTTGATCCAGGAAATAAGGGCAAAACACTGGGTTTAAATTAGTCTTTGTGTGTTTGTTAACTGTGAACATCACCTCATTGGACTGTATTGGAGAGAGGAAACATCCAAAGTCTTAACATCCGACAAACGTTTAATAGAGATAAGGCATAACAACATAGTACGTTTTGCAGAAAGCATTTTTAGAGAAAGACCCTCATTGTCAGTGCAGGAAATAAACAAATTCAAACCACATTTACAACACACAATTTGTTATACTTTGGAAGAGGAGGATTAAAAAATGTTACTCCCTTTAATAGGTGACAGATGAGCGCATGCTCTCCCACTGCTTTGCCTTTGATGTAGGGATGATTAATGGAAATTGCCAATCTGTACAAGTTGATGGTCCTGTAAGACTTACCTCCACTAGCTTCAGCTACCAGGAAATTAACAATATAAATTATATTGGCTGAAAAGGGATCGAGACATTTCCCCAAACACCAGCTTGACCAATCAGATTCGTAAGCTTTGGTGGTTCCTGGAGGCCAGGACTTTGCTAATAAATTCTGAAGCTTCTGGCAAAATGAAGTTGATCGATTGGGCGGACCTGCTATTTTTCAAGCAGAGAGAATGAGGGTGTTGTTGAGAACTAGGTTGTGAGGATGGCCCAAAGCATCCAGAAGATTGGGAAAGGATGGGAGGAGGACAGGGAAGTTGATTGCCAGTTCAAGAAGTGACAGAAACCATACCTGTGATTGCCAGAACGGGACCACTATTACCAGTGTAGCATATTAAAGCCTGACCTGAGCGAGAACTCTGCTGATCATGAGAAAAGGAGGAAAAGCGTAGATGACTAAATGGGACCAGTCCTGAAAGAAAGTTTCTGCATCTTCAAAAACAAGGTAATTGGGAATTGAGGCAGGTAGCAAAAAGATAGATACTGAAAGGACCCACTTGTGAAACAGAGACGGGAACACTAAGGGATGAAGTATTCAATCGCTGTAGTCCTACGGATGACAGGAGTGCCAGTCTGCTATGGAATCGAGATTGCCCGGTAGGTATTCTGCTCGGACTGAGATCTTGTTGAGAAGGCAGAATTTCCCAAAACGTTTTGCCAGTTCCACCAAAGGCTTGGATCTGGTGCCACCAAGATGATTGATATAACAGACCACAGAAACGTTGTCCATGTGGAAAGGAATGGAACATCACACCCTGTCTTTTGCAAGACTCCTGATTGCAAAGGTGCCTGCCAGCATCTCCAAATAGTTGATAGGCAATTTGGACTCCCCAAGAGACTATGGGGGTTATTACAACTTTGGAGGAGGTGTTAATCCATCCCAAAAGTGACGGTAAAGTGACGGATATACCACCAGCCGTATTACGAGTCCATTATATCCTATGGAACTCGTAATACGGCTGGTGGTATATCCGTCACTTTACTGTCACGTTTGGGACGGATTAACACCTCCTCCAAAGTTGTAATAACCCCCTATGTAACCCCAGTCAAGATTGGACCACACTAGTGCCCCAGCCTGTCAGGCTTGCATTGGATTATAAAACAAGATCGGCGGGCTGACACAAATATAGTCTTGCTGTTCCGGGTGTCTAAATGGTTTATCCACCATTGAAGCTTTAAACAGGACTCTGGATCGATGCTGATAGAATCAGAATAGGCAAGACCTTTGCGCAGGTGATGAATCTTTAGGCATTGAAGGGCCTGGTAATGAAGTGGACCCGCAAAGATGGCCTGAATGTAAGTAGACAGAGGCCTACCACCCTTGCCAGGGATCTGAGGGAAATTGCGGAACAGCAAAGCGTCTGAAGGATTTCTCTTTTGATTGCTTTTACATTTGGTTGAGGAAGGTGAAGAGTAGTGCTTGATGAATTTACCAGAAAACCTAGAAACTCTATCTGCTGAGTGGGAATCAAAATTGATTTCTCTGTATTTACCAGGAAGCCCAACTCTGAAAGAAGAGAACACGTGAGGTGAAGATTGGAACAGAGAATTTGTATATTTTGAATCATAAGCAGAATGTCGTCCAGGCAAATTATTAGTCTGATACTCAGAGACCTGAGGTACCTAACTACTGGTTTCATTACTTTTGTAAAGCACCATGGTGCCAAAGAGAGTGCGAGGGAAGGGATGAAAACTGGTAGGTTTGTCCCTGCCAATGAAATTGAATAAATGCTCTGTGAGAAGGATGAATGGGGTTTGTGAGGTAAGTGACTTGCAAGTCTAACCTTACCATCAAGTCATGTTGAAGCAAAGAGTCTCTGAGGTGTATGATAGTTTTCATTTCTAAGTGACAGTAAACCACAAACTGGTTGAAGAGTCTGAGGTTGATAACCGGCCTCATCTATTTGTTTTTTTTCTGGACTTAAAACAGAGAACTAAAAAATCCCAAGGGATCTGGGACGGAAAACTGAATTGCCTGCTTTTGCAATAGCGACTGAATTTCTAGGGAAATTATATTGAGCATGTCTGATGAAAACCTTTAAGGAGGAGGGAACACACTTTGGAAAGGTGTTGCATAAAACTGTAAAGGATACCCTTGTATTGTATTTAAAATTGAAGGCTCTGCAGTTATTGTTTGCCACTTTGTGAGGAAATACTGAAGGTGGCCTCCTCTATGAGGAGGTCCAGAAGAAAGACTCATCTTGTTGACTGTTGGTTCTGAAATTCTTTTGTCCACGACCTCGATATTCTCTACCTCTCTGGGGGTAGAATTGAGGCTTGTAGTCTTGGTATCCGTAGCTTGAATTGAATGAGCATCTGGTTTTCTGGTTACGGTAGGGACAGCTGGTAAAGCGGGTCCTGCCTCTATCGGCCAGTGCAAAAACACGCTGGGAAAAACTTTTTTCAGAGACTGTTTGGCTTTGTCAATGGATGAACAAGTGGTAACATAATGACTACGGTCTTTGATAAACGAGTCCCCAAACAGAAGACCATGAGCCGTTGATGCCTGGGTCAAGAGTAGCCAGATTTGCGAGTTTTAAAAGAAGACCTCTTTAAAACTTTAAAAGAAGACCTTTCCTCTGCTCATGTGTTATTGCAGAGTTGGCGTTGCCAAGCAAGCAAAAAGCTCTCTGAATCCACATAGAAAGATCTAGAGGATCAATATCAAGATTGTCCTATCTGGCTGTCTCCACCATATCAAAAATGCGAGCCAAAGGACCCAATAAATCAAGTAATTTGTCCTGACAAGTCGACCAGGCCTTATCAACTCCCTTACTGGGATCGTTAACAAATTTTAAAAAGAAAGTAAGTAACGACGGATCGATCGTTGGAGTAGAAGTCATGTTGGAGGAAAGATAAGGCCAGGGACATCCTAATTTTAATTTCACTATTGTTTTCTTGCCCAGGGGAAGACATACCCTAGAAGATATATAATCCCCTACATAGGCATTGGGAAACCATTCCGTTGAGTTTGGATGGCGAATTAGAGTTGGATTGAACATAGGAATTCCTTCTATGTCGAGAACTGTTTTGGGCAGATACTAATCAGATGTGGAAGGAAACAGTTTTGACTTTTTTAGGGGAGGAGGAGAAGAAGTATTATTGACCCCAAGGATATCGGTATTGTCACCTGGATCCCTCATGTCATTATCAGTATCCATAATATTGGAAATGACTATTTGTTGGGGAGCGTCTTGAATACTCTTAGACTTACTTTTGCACTTAGAATGAGTTTTGGTATTTCCCTCTTTAGTAGGAGACGTCGGAGGAATGACATCATCAGTCAGGTGTGAGGAAATCTCACTGTTCAAAAGTGCAAATTCAGGATTAAGGATCGTTACTTGTTTCTTTTTAACAGGTAAAGACAGTGTCTTCCGTTTTCTGCGTTCCCCCACAGAATGGGCCAAAAGGGTCTTGGACATCATGCTCATTAAAGAAGTTTCAATATTCTTTGATATCTTATCAGTGGAGGTCGCAATGGATGGTTCGACTGAAGAATGAATAAAGTAATTTAAATCATTCTTAAAGGCTTCCCCATCATCATTGTCATCATTAATAAAATGAGAGCTGTCTAATTACATGTTATAAACCACAAGCAACAAAGTTCAGTCAGAAATAGGGTTAAAAGGAGAAAAACCTAAGGAGGCAGAGACAAGGGTCCAAAACACTCCCCTGAAGCGTGTACACACTGAGCAAGCTCAGTTATAACTGAGGGAAGGCAGAACTGGAAGCTGCTCATATTTAATGACGCAGCATGTTTAGCTAGAGTCAGAGAGATAGCATAAGGTAGGAGGAGGGCACAACGAGTTGTCCAGCTGTCGATCAAACTACCAGGAAAGCCATGATTGGACTACATTTTCCCAATTGTGTAATTAAATATTGATCAACTTTTGGGCTAAATTTTTCCTGGTTGTGCGATTAGATATTGATTTGTGCAGATTGCTAAATATCTGGCTATTTTAAAAATGACTTTGTGCTATTTTTAGCATATTGGGCTAGAAATTTGTGTTGATAAAAGATTACAACATTGGTAGTAAATGCCGCCAACAGCCACGGCAACGGCCACCAACATACTGTCGCCGTGGCTACCAGCCGCCAACCGCATTATGACCGTAGACGGAATACCGCCAGAAGGCTGCCGGTATTCCATCGACAGGCATGGCGGCGGACGGAGGTAAGGTGGCGCTGCTGCCAGCAGCAGTGCCACACCAGAAAAACACTGCCAACCGTATCATGAGCCATGATACAGCCTGGCAGTGTTTTGCTGGAGTACTCCCTGCAAGCAGGTAAATTGGGTTCTCCAACAGGAAAGAGTGGTGGGGTGTTGTGTGCGTGTGTGGGGGTGTTGTGTGTGGGGTGGGTGTCTGTTTTTGTATGCGTGCATGCGGTTGTGAATGAATGAATGTGAGTGTACGTGTATGTTGTGCATGTGTGTGTGCTACAATGTATGTTAGTGTGTGTTGCGGGGTGTGTGTATGTATGTGTGCGTGCGTGGGTGGATGTGGGTATGCGTGTGTGTATGAGTGTGTATGTGTGCGCATGTGGGTGTGTGGATGTCAGGGGGTCGGGAGGAGGAGAGGGAGGGCAGGAGAGGTTTCTGGGGAGGGGGAGGGGATCGGGGGAGACCCCTATCAGTGCCAGGGAAGGAATTCTCTGGCACTGATAGTGCCTACTGCCATGGCGGTAGGTGGGGTCATAATCCTGAGGGTGGGATTGTGACAGCTGCCGGGCTGGAGATTGGTGTCTCCAGCCCGGCGGCTGTTACCACCCTGGCGGATGGAGTGGTACATGGGCGGTTTGGCTTGAGCCAAACCGCCAATGTCATCATTTGGGAAAAGGTATAGCCAGCCTGTTGGCAGTACCTTTAACCAAATTACCACCGTCCGCCAGAGTCATAATGAGGGCCTCAGTCTTTGCTGCTTTATCCACTATGCCTGCACTAACCAAGAGCTGAGAGTGCCTCCTAAGTGTGACTGGCGCACTTAGAACAGCAGCTTTGTCACTCAAGTTTCCGAAGGCATCTCTCAACCCGCCTGCCTTGTTCATCTTCATTTGCAGACGTTTCTATGAATAATCTTAATATAATTGTGTTAATCCATTAGTACAGAGCACTGGACCCCATGACTTGTCATGCATGAAAGTGCCACTTGCTCATGGGCCATGAATAATTCAGTTTGTTAAAGAGTTTCACAGGTGGGAGAAGGGTGCCAGCAGACTGAGCCCTTGTAATTACATATCTCCATTTCCATTGGTATTTGTCCAGTTTGCTTAAAATACACATAGAAGTACAATGCTTTACTCAGGTTAGAAATTTGGAGTCTCCCTCAAGGCTACCAGAAAATGTTGCGAGATGGGCATTTAGCAAGAAGCAAATCTACGTGCCATTACTGGTGCCTCCAAATGCTAGTGTTACTCACACTTCTTGCAAGTCTTAAAACTGAAGGAGAAGTACAATTGTCGTGAATGAGTGATTGCCTGTTGCCCACCTGATCGTGATTAAGCCGGGGTGGATAAGAAAGGAAGTACTTCCTGGGGCGTACCTACTGTTGGTGCAGCAGGTGCAGTGGCACTAGGACCCAATGATCTTTAGGGCCCATTGATGCCTGATAATTGCTGTATTGTACCACCTCAACAGTCAAAGGGGCCATTTTCCTTGCTTGCACCATGACCTATGTCATCCTTGGTATGCTACTCTGTTGTGCGCCACTCCCTGGCCCTCTCTGCGACATAGCTCCCATGTTACCCAGTTTCATTTGTAATGTGCTGGTCTATCTCAGGTTTTTTCTTTGAATTCTGGGACTTGCAGTCATATTTTATGATGGACTAAACAGGACTACATGTTCCAGGATTCAAAGATAAAAAACAGACAGGAACAGCACATCACACATGAAACTGGAAACTTGACAGGGCTGCTGCAATCACTCACTAGTGACAAAAGAGGCAGTCATTCAGCACACACCATCTCTGCAACATGCTCCAGCTACAAATCATTATGTCCTGCCTGCATAATAGTGCCCACACAATTCTTTCTAGAGAGTAGCACCACTGGGCTATATTTGGACTGTTTTTGGTTGGCTTTTGGCTATAGAGTGTTCTAAAAATCTGGCAACACTCTATATGATAGGCTATGTCAGGTCCAGTCCTCTTCTGTTCTTCCATAGGTCCAGGAAGTGTTCTAAGAATCTGGCAACACTATAGATTATATTAATGTTCGGTTACTGGGATAGGGTTTTTAAAGAGGAGAGGTTGCGATCTCTGAAATGAGGTACCGTAGCTGCCAAGTCTTGAGGTTGCTTATGTGTGACATATCGACATTTTCAGTCTGCTTATGTGTGACACTTTGAGTGATTCAGAATAGAGAACTGATATCCGAGTAGGGAACAAGTTATGCTTATGTAGAGAGATAGATTTTGCAAATTTGCCTGTGTTGTATAAAAACTGCCTGATGCTCCTAAAGTGCCTATGCAAGATCACTAATTTACGTTCCTTTACTGCCAGGATCCCCTCGCAGACCTATTTATGAACTTATCAACCAATAAATACATGTTTTAGAGCCATTACTATATTTTAGTAAACTTCTGTGTAATACAGGCACATCACATATTTCAGTTAAATTAAATGGACTGTTAAGCCATAATAGTCCGTCTATTACTGTACCACTTTTCAAAGAAGTGGCATCTGGACCAGCACCACTTTGATAAACTGCATGAGATTACAGTTTAAAAATAAATAAATAAAATAATTAACAAGGAACACAAATGGAAATGGAATAGGCCCGATCACTGGTTGTCTGCCAATTCGGATTCAGGTAGTATTTCTCCCTTTCTTTGCTTTATGACATACTGTACAGTGCTTAATTTGTGCTTGTTGTTTCCGGTGCAGAGCACCGGCACTCATTTTTGAGGGGTGGCGCTTAGTCTTCTGCCTCAAGCATTTGCTGCGAGCAAAAGACACGTTTGGGAAAGACGGAGGAAGAGAAAAATGAAAAAGCGTCACAATGAGAGAAAGCAGAAAGCTGCAGGTGTGAGCTGAAGGGGCAGGGAGTGGCTTTAAATGGATTGAAGTGGTCCGAGATGGCTTCGGGATTACACTGCCTCAGTATTCCGTGTTTGCACATTTAATTGCAGCTGCCGCGTGTTTAAGAGGAGGGCTTTGAGCACCGGCACCTTCTTATTTATAAATTAAGCACTGATACTGTAGCTCCTCTATCTAATCAGAAGGTCATAGGACTGCTCCAGGCACCAGTATTTGATATTCAGGACTGAAAAGTGTAATAAAGTGAGAGCTGTTCTTGAGGAAACCTCACCTTTCCTCTGCTCTGGTGTTAGAAATGAGGTCTCCAGTTGGCAAAGGTATACATCGTTCTCGAAGTAGGTACCACAATCCTTGTCAGGGCAAGTCACATGCAATCCAAACTGTCCTGTGCCCAGCCTCTAGTAGCTTGGCACTGAGAAGTCAGGCTAAACTTAGAAGGCAATGTGTAAAGTATTTGTGCAATAAATCATACAGTAACACAGTGAAAACACCACAAAAATACACCACACAGGTTTAGAAAATAGATAATATTTATCTGAATAAGATGAGGTAAAAACAACAAATATCCAATAAACACAAGTTGAAATGTCACTTTAAAAAAGTTTAATAGAGTCTCAATCCTTAGAAATAAACAGTTGTCTCTTTGTTACACACAGTACCTGGTAGGCGTCAAAACTAACGATGCACGGAGACTGCAGAAGAGGAGATGCGTGGAAAAATAAGGTGTTGCGTTGGGTTTTCCGACGCGGCACAGGCAATGTGTCACTTCTTTCCAAGCTGCAAGGGGATTGCATAGTTTTCTGGTGCACAGTCTTGGCTCCTCACTGCGATGCGAGGATATTTTGATGCCCAGAGATGATGCATGAAAATCCTTGACGCGCTGGAAGAAGGCACAGGCACTGCGTCGATCCAGTAGGTGATGTGCCAAATTGTTCTGTTCTAACACAGGCACTGCGTTGAATTTTTACTCGGGAAGTCCGGCTGCGCCTTTCCGGTCGGTTGTTTGGTGATTTCTCGCCCGCAATGCAGGCTTCGTGTTGATTTCTGCCTGGCGTTGCATCGATTTTCGACACACAAGGAATTTCCTGAAGAGATGAAGTCTTTGTTGGCCCTGAGACTTCAGAAACAGGAGGCTAGCTCAATCCAGGTCCTTGGAGAGCACCTTTGGGGAAAGGTAGAGTCCTTCCAGCAAAGTCAGAGGCCAGCAGGTCAGCAGGGCAACAGCAGGGCAGCAGTCCTTCTCAGCAAAGCAGTCCAGATGAGTCCTTTGAGCAGCCAGGCAGTTCCTCTTGACAGGATGCAGTTGTAGGTCCAGAAGTGTCTGAATTGGTGGGGTCAGAGACCCTGTTTATATACCTAAAAATGCCTTTGAAGTGAGGGAGACTTCAAAGAGTGATTTTGAAGTGCACAAGTTCCCCTTTCAGTCCAGATCTGTCTGCCAGGGTCCTAGTGGGGGGTTGATCAGTCTATTGTGTGAGGGCAGACCACTGGTGTTTGAAATGTAAATGTCAGGCCCTCCACTCTCCAAGCCCGAGAAGACCCATTCAATATGCAGATGAATGAAGATGACACCAAGTGTCCTGTGTTTCTGGTTGTCTGGGTGAAATGCACAAGGCAGCTGTCAACCAGCACAGACCAGAAATTGATTGGAGACAGGCTGTAAGGCACAGATGTTTTTAAGTGTAGAGAAATGCTCACTTTCTAGAAGTGGCATTTCTAAAATAGTAATATAAAATCCAACCTCACCAATAAGCAGGATTTTCTATTACCATTCTGGCCATCCTAATATGACCTGGTTACCCCTTTCAGATCAGAATCTACCGCTCAAAAGTATATGAGGGCAGCCTTAAAGCTAGTCTCCGAAAGGAGCAGGCCTCACAGTAGTGGAAAACGAATTTAGGAGTTTTCCACTACCAGCACATACAAAACACATATGTACATGTCCTGCTTTTTACCTACATAGCACCCTGCCCTATGGGTTACCTAGGGCCTACCTTAGGGGTGACTTATATGTAGAAAAAGGGGAGCTTAAGGCTTGGCAAGTACTTGTAAATGCCAAGTTGAAGTGGCAGTGAAACTGCACACACAGGCCTTGCAATGGCAGGCCTGAGACATGGTTAAGGGGATACTTATGTGGATTGAACAATCAATGCTGCTGGCCCACTAGTAGCATTTAATTTACAGGCCCTGGGCACATGTAGTGCACTTTACTGGGGACTTACAAGTAAATTAAATATGCCAATTGGGTATGAGCCAATATTACCATGTTTTTAGAGAGAGAGCACATGCACTTTAGCACTGGTTAGCAGTGGTAAAGTGTCCAGAGTCCTAAAGCCAGAAAGAATGAGGTCAGAAAAAGAAGAGGAGGAAAGCAAAACGTTTTGGGGTGACCCTTCAGAGAGGCCATTTCCAACATCTGGCATTTGCTTTGAGCTCTCACGAGTAGGATAAAAGTCGTATTTTTTTTCTAGCCGCCATACTGAAAGCACCTTGAGCAATTCAAGAGGAGCTTTAATTGGCGTGACATTTAATCTTTAGTGCAGTATTGGGAGGCCAAGCATTAAAATGCATTAGGCTAACCCGCGGTGTGTGACATTTGGCAGGACTGAAGTATGACTCAGTTGCAGAATTACATTAAGAGAGATTAAGGCAGACAGGCATGGGTCTGAGAGGAGACTATACTCAGAAGGTATACAAAGGACAGAAGGTAAGAAGAGGGTCACTGACAAATGAAAGAGAGGAATTAGACAGAAGTAAGTCAAAATCAAATGTTCATACTTCCCTGGCACTGATAGGGGTCTCCCCTGCCCCCTCACCAAAGTCCTTCCCCACCTTCCCCTCCTTTTCTCGACCCCCCCCCGACATCCACACACCCACACGCGCACACATACACACTCATAAACACACGCATACCCACATCCACCCACGCACGCACGCATACATACATACCCACACCCCGCAACACACACTAACATACATCGTAGCACACACGCATGCACAACACACAACATACACGTACACTTACATTCATTCATTCACACCCGCATGCACGCATACAAAAACAGACACACACACACCCCCACACAGACAACACCCCACACATGCACACAATGCCCCCCACCCCCTCTCCTGTCAGAGAACCCAACTTACCTGCTTGCAGGGGATGCTTGCAGGGGGTCCTCCTGCAGGAGACGGGACACAGCGCTGTTGCCAGCAGCAGCGTCCGCCAGCAAAACACCGCTAGGCCGTATCGTGGCTAATGATACAGTTGGTGTGTTTTTCTGGCGTGGCTCTGCTGCTGGCAGCAGTGCCACCTTACCGCCGTCCGTCACCATGACATTATAAAATAAGGCACAGAAAAAAAATTTGATACACAAGACAAAGATGTGAAGGGTATGTATTCACACATCAAACACAGGATTGGAGCTGACTGAATTCCATGACAGACAGTATTGTTTTGAGCCCCACATTGACCTGGATACAGATGATGAACCCCAGATTTTTCCCCTGTCTAACCTGACAATGTGTTGACCTTGCTTAATTGCCTTGTTTGGCATCCACATGCCCATATTACTAGGCTGTTCTGTTAGCATGCTGTTCCTAGTGGGATCATCCAAGGAGTGGCCTCTACTACTTTCCTAATGATTTTAGTTGCTGATAAGTTGTTCAAGCCCCCGTGTGAAAATGCAGCAAGACCCTGGTGGCAGTTGGGAGGCATCTCTGCCAGATGAGGACGCATGGAGGACTAGTCTGGGGCTGCATACCCTCAAATCCTCCATCATGTGGAGTCAGCAGTTGGTGCTCGTTAGGAGGAGCCCATTGAGGGGGGTGGGCAAGGTCTCACAAGCTCATGAAGCCAGCTGAAGGGAGCTATAAGTTGAGATGATGTGTCCCAGTGAATAGTTCTAAGCCTAAGGACAATGCTAGTGAGACAGCCTTATAAGGGCAGTGCTATTGGGACAGTGCTGTATAGACAGTTGGCAGAGGCAGAAAATCTTTACAGTAAGCATAACCCTGGAACAAACTATGGAACTTCAAGTGGTAATATATTGAACAGTGACACAAGGAGATGCCTCCTTGGTGAGTGTGCAGCATGATGTCTCAATTAAATTAACTGTGGCACAGACTAGTCAATGCCTTTATGTATTCTGCATATTTTATGGTGCTCAACACCATACAGAAACCATGTTGGACCCAGTTAGATGTTTTACCTTCAGACATAGGGCCTGGTTTAGATAGTGACAGAACAAGTTACTCCGTCACAACGGTGACGGATATCCCGTTCGCAGAAATCTATATTCCATTATATCCAAAAGATTTAGATTTCGGCGGACAGGATATCCGTCACCGTTGTGACAGAGTAACTTGTCCACCAAAATCTAAATCAGGCCATGAAACGGAAGCTTAAAAATTGTCACTGGGGCAAGGCACCAGACTGTGGCAAAAAAGGGCTCCCTGGCATCAGATAGTAGCTGCGTGAAGTCTCAGTGAAACTGTTGACTTTGGCTGGAAAGCGAGCTGGAGAAGTTCAAAATTTGTGCCCAGAGAAGGCCCCTCGCTAGCCAGATACTTTTGTGCCTTTACCCAGTAAAGATTTCTACCTTCTGACTTAGTCACTTTTTTGGAGGTCAGATTCTTGCAGAGGGGCAACGCTGCAGGCTGTAGAAGAAGAGAACTTCTCAGGTAGGCTGGATAAAATCTCTGCAAGGCCTTAGTGAATTGGATTTGCTGCTGCAGAGAAGTTCCAGGTGGGAAAAACCTGAATCTTTGGCCCTGTGGCAGCCTACCTTTGTCGGATTGGCTTGGCAGTTCTCTCGAGGTCCCTTGGAGCCAAAAAGTTTCTAATTCCCATGTTTAAGGAAAGGTCAGAAGGAGTATACTTTGCCGGTCAGTTCTTGGGAGTTAAGACTCTTTCCAGTGGAGGCCAGCAGCAGTGTTCCAAGCAAGTCCAGTTGGAACTGGGCAGCTGGAAAATTTCAGAAAAGGCCTCTTTTAGCTTGTTGTGTCCCTGTGGCTTGAACAGAAGGTTAGCCTTATGACTCTTGGAGTCCACTTCTTTGTCATGGGTACAAATGGGAGAACAGGTCTAGTCTAGGACATTTCTCAGGTCACAGACAGCAGGTCCAGTCTTAGAACACTGTTTTTAGAACACATTTATGACTAGTATCAGCCTGTGGGTGAGGCATCCCTCTGGCCCCTTCCGTGTCAGTGGGGTAATTGCTCCTAAGGGTAATTCTACACACTTTTGCAGCATTTCCTTTGTGCCCTACTGCAAACAATTCCACAGTGCCTCCTCTCTACCTAAAACCAATATGGCAAAATGTTTCTTCCCTGGTTTGCAGCGCTCTCATCCTAGAGGTATGGCCATTGAAATGAGCAACTCCTCCTCTACTGTTGCTCAAAACTGGCTCAGGAGGCAGCTGCACTCCCACTGGGATTGTTTTGCCTGGCTTACTAGAGGAACAAGTGAGTGGGAGGCCCAGGTGTTTATTACATCTGCCTTTGGCAGGGTAGCCCTATTTGAAGTTAATTAGGTCATGAGCACATCCTGGAGGTTCAGCCTGCCAGAGGAACAGAACACCCCCCCACATCCAAGACCATTGTCTCAGTTCTGGGAGCAAATTCATACCTCATCAAGGGAGCCATTCAGCTTCTGTGTAAAAGTTGTAACTCAAGTAAATGGGCCTCCAGAGGCTTTAGGCCAAGCAAAGGAAATTTACTAAAAGTACCTTTGTCAAATATTTTTTACAAATCAGACTTCATCTGGGAATTGGGCATATAATAAGAATTTCATAAAGTCAAAAAAAAGAACTTTGTAGCTGTGTTTCCTAGCTTTAGATAACAATATTAAATGTAATATTGTATTCCACTGTCTTCCCATGGAACAGTTAACCTTGCTACACTGAAAGTAGCTTTTGGGGACTTTTCACTGAAAGGACATGTTTAACATGAAATTTCTACATGCCCTAATTTTAAATATCATGCACCCTGCCTTAAGAGTCACTTATGCCCCTTTAAAAAGGTTTAGGCCTGTCAAAAGGGGTTATTTCTGTAGGTCAAATTTGCAGTATAAACCTGTACAGTTGTGCTGCATATGGCAGGCCTGCAGTCATGTTTACATAATCACTGAACTGGGTGGCACACTTATGCTGCTGCCCAAAGTAGATAACTGTCTCGTTTCTTCTTCTACAGGAACTGCTTGTATGGTGGTTAATCTGTGAAGGCGCTGCAAGTTTGGTGCATAATCCACAACTTTCAGGCGGCCATGAACCAAACATTTTTGTACATACTCCAAAAGCTGGAGTTTGTTCTTGAAAAAAATACAACTAAAGACTCCCACAACCATTGTGGGTGGGTCTTTTTTTTCTAATTGAGACTGCCATGATTTACTGGCAGTGATGGACTGAACAAAATACATAAGATATTTAGCTCTAAGAATGGAGGGCAATCTGATGTCCTTATTGCAACAGCCTCTACTCCAGCGGTCTGTCGCAATAAGCTTACTGATGACAGAGTTGGGGGTCATTCCATCTGAAAGATGACTGTCCCCGGACTCATGCGACTGGGTGGACTCAGGGTTGATGGGCAGGGTACTCTGCCACATTTGTGGTGGAGTACTCTTTCTGCCAAACTCAAAATTGAGCCCCAAATATTGTTTGGTTGGGCTGCAAGCAGGCGCAATCCCAAGTGTGCCACAGAACATGAACAATTCTAGTATATAGTGCTCAAATATTATTTGCCCTGTCTAAGCCATCTCTCGCTTTAAGAAATTTGCCTTGAACTAGTTAATGAATTTATCATCATTTGTGAGCCATGTCCTTGTGTTGATTTTCAATGTAGTACTCTATGCCATAGCTTCTTTGGTAAGATATGATACAACGGAAGTAACATTTGTGTGTCACTGGCACAATACAGTGGTTGAGATATGAAATGCAACTGACACTGTGCAAGGAAAGATTGAAAAGTGGAAGGGTTGCCTGAATATTTTTCAGGTGGACCTAGTGAATATAGGGGTTCGACGGGCACCCCTTCCTCGTTGGGAGGTCATCCCCAGCTGGGCCTCCGTCGTCTTCCGTGCCCAGCGTCTCAGGTCCTCCCACCGTTTGCGAAAGTGGGTGACCCGCCTACCATAGAACCCCAGGGTCCGCACCTCCCTGGCGATGGCACGCCATATACCCTTCGTTTGATGGGCATTGGCCTGCAGAGGCATTGCACACAGGAAAATTGAATTACACAAACAGTCCTACCTGTTACACATATGGCCCACCATACCCGTTTCCATCACCATTGGCACACACATGGCCCAGTACACAACCTATACGCCGTCCAGAGGACATTCACCCACCCCCCTTACACGAGGCCTTCACACACACCACTCCATGCATTCATGCCACATGCATCCTGCCCACAGTGTACTCACCTGTTGGTCTGGAGGCCCATACAACAGTCCATACTGGGGTAGGACCCCATCCACCAGTCTCTCCAACTCCTCCGAAGTGAAGGCTGGGTCCCTATCCCCAGTCACACGAGCCATGGTAGGTTCCAGACACAGGTCACAGCAGCACATGCAGTGTAGGTCCTCTACTGTGGAAGATCAGGTAGCAAGTGAGGAACATGATAGAAAATGGTGGTCACGTCCGCAGCGGTGCATACCATCACCGCCGGGCGTAGATCACCATTGGCCACTGTAACCCAGAGGGCCCAATTATAACCAATGAGGAGTTGAACAGCGGTTCCTGACCGCCTCCCGCAACAGCGCCCAACGTCAGCAGAATTACCTCACTTCCACCTGTCCCTCCACACAGGACAGGCGGACGCCATTTCAGGGGGCGGGGGTGGCAGGCCCTGGACAATTGCTGCCTCACTGGTGAAATTAGGACATACTGGACAAATCACACTGACCCATTACAAGTTAACAGCATGCAAAGTTCTATTGTAGCTCCATTGTTCAGTTTGTGACCGGCTCCTCACTCTTTTGGCCCATAGATTCCTACCGCTGGGGATGAATAGGAGATGGAGACATACCCCCATGTACAGACCCCTGGTGGACTTGGCAACACTGGAGGACAGGCACATTATCCTCACCTATAGACTTGACAGGGCCACAATCACTGAGCTGTGTACCCAATTGGAGCCTGACCTGATATCTGTTATCCGTCACCCCACTGGGATCCTCCCCTTGTGCAAGTGCTATCAATGTTCCATTTCCTGGCAACTGGCTCCTTCCAAGTGACAGTGGGCGTGACAGCAGGAATTTCACAGCCAATGTTCTCAATAATGCTGACAAGAGTGTTGTCTGCCCTGATTAAACACAAGTGCAGCTACTCTGTTTTCCCCCAGGTTGAAGATTTGGCCACAGTGAAGGCCAAGTTCTATGCAATGGGACATTGATGGAACACATATTGCATTTGTCCCCCCCCACCAGAATGAACAGGTGTTCAGAAATAGGAAGAGTTTCCACTCTATGAATGTACAGATGGTGTGCTTGGCGGACCAGTACATCTCCCACATCAATGCTTAGTATCCTGGGTCGGTGCATGAAGCCTTTGTCCTGAGGACTAGCAGCATCACAAATGTGATGGGCCAACTACAGAGGCACAGGGTGTGGCTAATAGGTGAGCCCTGGTTCCCACTCAGTAGATGTTAGTGTATGGTGTGGGCCGTATGGGATAGTGTGTGGCTAAATGTTGTCCCTCAATATTTCAGGTGACTCTAGTTACCCCAACCTCTCATGGGTGCTGACCCCTGTGAGGAATGCCAGGACAAGGGCAGAAGAATGTTATAATGAGGCACATGGGCGAACCAGAAGGATAATTGAAAGGACCTTTGGCCTCCTGAAGGCAAAGGTTCTGGTGCCTCCATCTGACAGGTGGATCCCTGTGCTACTCACCCAAGAAGGTCTGTCAGATAGTGGTGGCATGCTGCATGTTGCATAACATGGCCCTCAGATGCCACGTCCCGTTCCTGCAGGAGGAGGACCCTCTGGACAGTGAGGATGAGGAGGCAGAGGATGAGGAAGAGGACAACAGAACATCAGTGATCAGACAATACCTCCAATGACACACAGGTAGGCAAGTGTTACTTCACATTTCAATGACATTTGTTTGAATTTCTGTGGCACTGGAATGCTGATATTTCCCACCTTTTTGCCCACTTACTGTTCCCTCTGGCAATTCATTTTGCAGATGTTGGTGACCTCACATATACTCCTGGTGTGATCACTGCAGCCAGCTACAGGCCATTAATCTATGCTCATTTTCTGTACAGTTGAATTGCAATGTTTGTTCCTGCTTCAATTAATCCATAATTGATATACATGACGTACTCCAAAGTTCTTTTTTTTCCAAGGATGTTTATTGAAATGTTAAAATATATAGAGAGGCAAGTGCAATGGGATGGGGTGATGATGGAGGAAAGTCCAGGGTATTGTTCCATTCTGTTTGTAGCACAGGTGCTTTGTCCAAGGGGACATAGGAAGGCGAGCAATGGCAGTTCAAGGTGGACAGGGTGACAGAGTGGGACACAAGGGTGACAATCAGGAGAGTCTCACTTCCTGATGGGGGTCTTGGCAAGTGTCTCTGGCTTCTGTCTGGATCGCAGGGAATGTCCCATAGTACTGTTCTACCGCAACTTATGCTGCATGTCTGCTTCCACTGACTACAGCTCTTGGACCCATCTTCAACCAGCTCCTGACCCCCTAGTGGCACCTCTCCAGTTCTGTGCCCTTTTTGGTTCATGAGATCAAGCTTTGGGCTATTCGCGACCCCAAACAGGCCTGCTTGCACTGGAACTGCGCCGCTCGTACTAAGAATCAGTACGAGCCGCCACAAGTTTGTCTCTTCACACAGCAAGCATCACCGGTCATGATCTCAAGGCTCCAGTCCGCCCATCTGCAACACATGGCCGACTCTTCGTGCTCATGGACCACTGCCAGCGATGCTGTCCATTCTCCTGGGGATTTTCGTCACTGCGAACAGGAATCTTGACTCAATTTTGAGAAGGGTAAACTTCAGTGGGAATGACCTGTGACTGTATCTGACCCATGCTTCATCGAGGCCGGCCTCAACGTTTAGATTTAACCCGGTCCAGCATGATCAGAAAGCCCTGGTTGGCACTTTATGCTTTGAAATACTACATTTCAGTTTAATCTTTAACAAATCATATCTCAACTTATTAAATTTTTGTCATTTTGGTCTTGTTTCTCTATTTTTCTAACCAGGTGTGGTGTCTTTTTATGTGGTGTTATCACTGTTTTACTGTTTCAAGTGTCAAACAAATACTTTACACATTGTCTCTTAAATTAAGACTGTATGCTCTGTGCCAAGCCACCAGAGGGTGAGCACAGGTTAATTTATTGTGTGTATCTGACCTACCCTGACTATGATTGTGGTTCTGTCACGACTTACGTGCTGCTTTACCCTGGAGGCCGCAGAACGAGTGGCGTGGATCCTGTTCTTGAAGGTTCGGCCTTGGCCCAAGTAGGGGCGACTCTTTCTGGTAGCCACAGTGCTGCAGGCAATGGGTACGCCAAGAGCAGGCCGTGCCCCTCAGAAGTAGCGCTAGAGGGAAAAAAACCCTGAAAGGGGAAAAAACCTCCACAAAGAATGTTCCTAAAGCAGGAACAAAAATGAAGAGTATATCAGCAAGAGCAAATACAGGAAAAAGTATTCTGAACTGACGAGAATCAGCACAGGAATACGAGGAAGCAGGAGCGAAGACACCATCCAAACAGAAAGTGTTGCAGCGCAAGGAGAGAAAGAATCACAGCCCTTAAATACCAACAAACAGGAAACGACCAACAGGAAGTAAAAGGACACCATCTTAGATAGGGAAAAGCACATAGAACAGAATGGACTAGGAACCATAGAGAATAGGGAACAAGGAATGCTGGGAAGAGAAAGGAAACATGGGAAGGAGTAAAAAACATAAAGGAAGGCACAACCAGATGTCCAAGAAAAGAAGAAAAGAAGAAAAGAAAAGGTGAGTGGGGGGGTCAGACATACCTGACAATGCGGTGCACAGCAAAAGAACGAGGCCCCATGCCCAATTTGGGGCCTCTGTAAGCACACAGCAGACTGGGGGCGCGTTGCGTCAGATAAACTCGTGCTGCGGCCCGAGCCGAAGGATCGGCTCGTGCCGCGCGCAGCTGTGCGACAGTAGGTCCCCCCCCCCAAAGGCCCAGGTTTGTGCGGAAACAAGCAGTGAAAACGACGAATCAGAAGAGGTGCGTGAACAGAAGATGCATCTTCCCAAGAGCATTCACTGAGAGGGTAACCCTTCCAATGAATCAAGTACTGAAGACGTTTGTGAAAGATACGAGAATCACAAATCTTCTGTACCTCATATTCAGGTACATCATCCACTAACACAGGAGGAGGACAGGGAAACTGACGAGAGTAAGGATCAGGCACATAGGGTTTTAGCTGAGAAACATGAAAGACCGGGTGAATCCTCCAGGTACGAAGCAAGTGAAGACGGACAGTGACGGGATTGATCAGCTGAAGGATTCGGAAAGGACACTAGTAACAAGGTGTGAACTTATTCTGAGAAAGGCATAAAGGTAGAAATTTTGATGAAAGCCAGACTTTATCCTAAAGGTGATATTCTGGAGCATCTCTCAGTTTCTTGTCTGCTGTTCTCTTCATGTATCTCTTGGTGTTCAACAAGTTAGAGCGAATCAATCTATGAATCTGTAAAAGTAATCTGGAGAATGAAGTAACAGCAGGAAGAGAGGAGGTAGACTGAGGAATAGTAGGAAAAAAGGTAGGATGATAGCCATATGAACAGAAAAAAGGAGTGACCTTGGAGGCACTATGGACAGAGTTCTTGTAGGAGAATTCAGCGATAGGGAGGTAAGTGTTCCAGTTGCTTTGAGTAGAATTACAAAAGCAGCAAAGTTACTGTTCCAATCCTTGGTTGAGACGCTCAGTCTGTCCATTGGTTTGAGGATGGAAACCCGATGAGAGTGCTATGTTGATATTCAGTGTCCTGCAAAAATGTTTCCAAAACCGGGAGATGTACTGAGGTCCCCTGTCAGATATAATGTTGTGTGGAAGTCCACGGAGACGGAAAATATGATGGATAAATATCTGACTTAGTTCTTGGGAATTAGGTAGTTTTTTAGAGCAGTGAAGTGAGCCATCTTAGTAAAGGAGTCTATGGTGACCATGATAACCCGGTTTCCTGCTGATGGAGGTAATGAACACATAAAATCAGTAGAAATGGTGTGCCAGGGAGCAGGTGGAACAGGTAATGGTTGAAGTAATCCTGCAGTTCTGGTACGGGGAATCTTTACTTGAGCACATATGGGACAAGCCTGAACGTATCTTTCGACATCTGATTTCCAGGTAGGCCACCAGAAAGATCGCAAGAGTAATTCTTGTGTGGCTTTAATGCCTCTATGACCAGCAACTGGTGAATCATGGCACATTTGTAGTGCCTTTTCTCTAACTCCATTAGTAGGGAGAAACAACAAGTTCTTATAATAATAATATCATTGCATCTTACATATGTTCAGTTTCTTTATTTCTTGATCAGTCAGATTGGAGTATTCCAGTTGTACCTCATCCAGGAAAGACTGAGCTACTCCAATGATTTTACCGGGCTCAAGAAGATACTGTGATGGGTTAGAAGTACAATCTGGATAACGGCGAGATAGGGCATCAGCCAGAATGTTTTGGGATCCAGGAATATAAGTGACATAAAAGTCATACTGACTGAAGAAGAAGGCCCAACGAGCCTGACGACTGTTCTGGCATAAAAAGTTACGCAAACATTGTAGATTGCGATGGTCTGTTCGTACCTCGAAGGGCTCTTTGGAACCCATAAGAAACTGTCTCCACTCAAGGCAGGCTGTTTTTAGGGCTAACAACTCCCTTTCAAGTACTCAGTAATGTTGTTCTGACGCAGAGAGTACATGGGACAAATAGAACACAGGATGTTCAAGACCGTCATCTTCTTGCTGTTGGAGTAAGGCAGCTCCGATGGCTCTTTCAGAAGCATTTGTAACAACAATAAATTGTTTATTGTGGCCTGAGTGAAGACCTTTTTTAGACTCTGAAAAGCTTGTTCAGCCGCCTTGGTCCAGACGAAGCCTTTCTTTAGATTTTCCTTTTTTAATGTTTGAGTTATGTGGCTGGTTTATTCTGCAAAGTCCAAGATAAACTGCTGATAAAAATTAGCCAATACTAAAAAAACATTGTGTTTCCTTAATAGAGGAAGGAGAAGGCCAATCTAGAATGGCTTGTACCTTTTCTTGGTCCATAGCTATGCCAGTGGGACTCAGGTGATATCCCAAATATTTGACTTCGGTCTTATCAAACCTACACTTTTCGGGTTTACAGGACAGTTGATGTTCCCGGAGTCTTTGGAGGACCTGTTTAACATGAGAGGAATGAAGTTTAGGATGTTTAGAATAAATAAGGATATCGTCTAAATAGATGACAACCATATGGTTCAAGAGATCAGAGAATACTGAATCCATAAATCTCTGGAAAATGGAGGGGGCATTAGTAAGACCAAAAGGCATAACTCTGTACTCATAATGACCAAATGGGGTCAGGAAAGCAGTCTTCCACTCGTCTCCTTCTTTAATACGTAAAAGGTGGTAGGCTCCATGAAGATCCAGTTTGGTAAATCGTTGAGCCCTCTGACTGCCTCTAGGATATCCTTAATGAGAGGCAAAGGATAACGGTCCTTTATAGTTATTTTATTTAGTCCGTGAAAATCCAGGCAGGGACTAAGATCCTTCGTTTTCTTGGGTACAAAAAAGAGAGGTACCCCAGCTGGAGAGGAGGATGGTACAATAAGACCGCTATGTAAGTTTTCTTGCAGATATTCTTTTAGCACTTCTCTTTCAGGTTCAGTGAGTGAATACATCCTTCCAAAGGGAACGATAGCTCCGGGTTCCAAGGGAATAGCACAATCGTAATCTCGATGTGTGGGTAAAACAGGTCTGATTGGTTTTTGGAATACATCTTGAAATTCTAGATAGTGAACAGGAACTTCTTGAACAATATTGATGGAACATCCAGTAATACTTTCAGTAGGCATCAACCTCTTGGGTGACCAATAAGTGTCAGAAGCAAAGCAGTTCTCATGACAAAACTGGGAGGACAGGGAAATAGTCCGGGTTTCCCAATTTACATAAGGGTTATGTCTTATGAACCACAGAATTCCCAAAATGATAGTATGACTGGGGGATGATATTAGATCAAAAGAGATGTTTTCTTGATGGTTCCCAAATTGTAAACTCAGTGTCATGGTGGTGGTATCGACTGGACCAGAGGATATTAAAGACCCATCCACTGTGTGAACTTGTTCTGGGGTTTCTTTGGGTCGTGTTGGTATTTGTTGAGTTGTGGCCCAAGTCTTATCCATATATATGCCACTGGCACCACAATCAAGTAAAGCCAGTGTTCTCTCTTGACGGCCGTCCGGTAAATGTAACGTCACAGGTAACATAAACAAAGTAGTGGCATTGTCCTTGAAAGAACTGATGGAAGGTATAGCTGATGATCCCGTCCCCTCCCTTCTTACAGAGGACGGGAAGTGGCGTTTCCCGATGGCCTTTGAGGACGAACAGGGCAGGTCCGGAGCATGTGGCCGGCAGCACCACAATACAGGCATAATCCCCTCCTACGTCTGTCTTCCCGCTCGCTAAGGGAAAGTGGTCCTCAAGTGGTACCCACCTGCATAGGTTCGCCTTCGGTGTCTCTGGCGGGAGGACGAGGTTCCTCGGAACGATGCATAAAGACACAAGAAGTTCTTGGCTGAGATGGTCCTCTACTCTTTCTCTTCTCCATACGTCGCTCTTGGAGACGGTATTCGATGGAAAGAGGCTGATCCATCAGACCACGAAGGTCTTCAACTCGGGTGGAGTGTACCAACTCGTCTTTGATTTCTTCTTTAAGTCCTCTACGGACTAAAAAGTCACCAGAGTTCGTTCCACCCAAGTGGTCTCAGCCGCTAGCTGTCGAAAGCGGGTAATATATTGGAAGACATCTTGTGAGCCTTGTTGGATGCACCATAAGGCTTCTTCCGCAGAGGCCTCCAATCCTGGACGACTGAACATCTGTTTAAACTGACTCACAAAGGCAGGATAGTCAGATAATACTGGGTCATTGGAGGATACCATCGGGGTTGCCCAGGCCAAGGCTGGACCGGATAAGGCACTGATAAGATATCCCACCTTTGTCTTGTCATGGGAGAATTGGGTGGGTCGGAAGGCGAAATACACAGTTAATGCATCGAGAAACTCTCGCAGCTTAGTTGGTTCACCGGAGAAACGAGGAGTAGAGGTGGAGACGGGCGGAACATCCGCACTGCGAAAGGCCAAAGCTTGTCGTAAAGCAGCATTCTCGTTGCGTAATTGTTGCAGTTCCTGAGCCTGTTGCTGAATGGTTGCCAAAAGAGATTGATCAGGATCTGCAGCAGCCGCCACTGTATCATCCATGATGTTAGACGATGTCGGGAGTATTTGGCGCTGCAATCTGTCACGACTTACGTGCTGCTTTACCCTGGAGGCCGCAGAGTGAGTGGCGTGGATCCTGTTCTTGAAGGTTCGGCCTTGGCCCAAGTAGGGGCGACTCTTTCTGGTAGCCACGATGCTGTAGTCAATGGGTACACCAAGAGCAGGCCGTGCCCCTCAGAAGTAGCGCCAGGGGGAAAAAAACCCTGAAAGGGGAAAAAACCTCCACAAAGAATGTTCCTAAAACAGGAACAAAAATGAAGAGTATATCAGCAAGAGCAAATACAGGAAAAAGTATTCTGAACTGACGAGAACCAGCACAGGAATACGAGGAAGCAGGAGGGAAGACACCATCCAAACAGAAAGTGTTGCAGCGCAAGGAGAGAAAGAATCACAGCCCTTAAATACCAACAAACAGGAAACGACCAACAGGAAGTAAAAGGACACCATCTTAGATAGGGAAAAGCACATAGAACAGAATGGACTAGGAACCATACAGAATAGGGAACAAGGAATGCTGGGAAGAGAAAGGAAACATGGGAAGGAGTAAAAAACATAAAGGAAGGCACAACCAGATGTCCAAGAAAAGAAGAAAAGAACAGGTGAGTGGGGGGGTCAGACATACCTGACAACGCGGTGCACAGCAAAAGAACAAGGCCCCATGCCCAGTTTGGGGCCTCTGTAAGCACACAGCAGACTGGGGGCGAGTCGCGTCAGATAAACGTGTGCTGCGGCCTGAGCCGAAGGTTCGGCTCGTGCCGCTCGCAGCGGCGCGACAGTTTCCTGCTTGGACAGGGTGCAAACCTCTGCCAACCAGAAACCCAATTTCTAACAAAAAGTTATCTCTTCAAAATTTGGAATTACAATTACAAATGTAATAAAGTAATCCCAATGAGATTCTATTGGAGAACTAGGCCTTGCAGTAGTGAAAAATGAATTTAAAAGTTTTTCACTATCAGGACATGTAAACCCGGTTTTTAAATATGTTGCACCCGGACCTCGGGCTGTAAAGGGCCTTCCCTAGGGGTGACTTATATGTATTAAAAAGGAAGGTTTAGGCCTGACAAAAGGGTTGCTTGACCAGGTCTAAATGGCAGTTCAAAACAGCACACACAGTTTTTAATGGCAGACCTGAGGTATGTTTAAAAGGCTACTTAAGTTGGTGACGCAATCTATGTTGCAGGCCCACAAGTAGCATTTAAATTACAGGCCCTGGGCACATGTAGTACACTTTACTAGGGACATATAAGTAAATTAAATATGTCCATTGGGGATAGGCCAATATTATCATATTTAGAGCAGATAGCACGAGGTACTTTAGCACTGGTTAGCAGTGGTAAAGTGCAAAAAGGCCAACAAAAATGAATTAAGCAAAAATAGGAGGAGGAAGGCAAAATGCTTTGTGGATGACCCTGCACAAAGGGCCATTTTCCAACAGGTGCTTCTCGTGTCCAGAGCAGCCTCTCATCCCTCTGCCATTGCTCGGCATTTAACAGGTCTGGAAGTAGGGCACTGCCCTAAAGAGACAGCTTAGTGCTACACACCAGGGCTTCTTCATTATCTCCCAGGGCAATGTGCTGAATTGGCTCTGCATATAACCAGCCTTCGTCCCTAATATCTGCGATCTCCAATTTTAATTCTTTTCCTCAAGCCCGGAAGAAGTACTGGACCCTTCCACTTGGCTCCAATACTACTGGATACTGCGTTTCTGCTGTTCTCTTTGCCTCTTACCCCAATCTCTTCTTTAGAGACCTGGGCCTGCCTGCTCCCTTGAATGACTATTTACTTACAAACAATGCTCAACCTACACCCGAAAGAACTTTCTCAATTCGAGGATGGCATAGTGTGCAGTCAAAGTGGCGAGCAAGTGCAGCTCGTTGCACTCTGGGCGCTGTGAAGTGCAGTGCTGTGCAGTGGCCACTGCATCATCACACCCGTGCATTTGTCCTTCCCCAGTGCTCCCCTGGCAGCTTCCTCCCATTCACCTGGCACCCGGGCTCCATCAGCGAGATGTAAAAGTTCACTTATTTGAGATCACGATGAGCTCACACTGAGCAAACCTATGGCCTTGCTGCATAGGATATCATGCCTTAGCAATGATTTAATAGTGACTGTCCTTTCTCCACCCCTAAACAATCCACACCTTTAAAGATACCCCCTTCCTCCTTAATATTCAGAAACGCCTTAGCTTCTTGCCTTCGAGCCGACACACCCTCCCACCTGCTCCAGTACTTCTTCATGTTGACCTGGCTGCCCACTCCAGGACCAGGTCTACCTCCCAGCTCATTTCTTCTTCTATCTCTCCCCCACAGTTTCTGCTGTTATTTTTGTTACCCGAATCTCTTCCTTGGAGCCCTCATGCGCTAGCAGAAAAACACTCCCATGAGGTGTCATTCTGTTCCCCATTCAGGCGTTCACTCTTCTCTTGACCACCATCCTTCCAACACTTCAGCCATCTTCTTCAGACAGAACCTGCACACCTCATCACGGTGAAACAATATTGCCTGTCTAGCTCCTCTATCCCCTGTTCCTTGCAAAACTCAGACACCTCTGTATTGACTCCATCCTCATCCTATTAATCGCCAGTTGGGTCAAAAGTAACAAAACCTTGTCCTATCTATCTATCTATCTATCTATCTATCTATCTATCTATCTATCTATCTATCTATCTATCTATCTATGTTCCAAGTCCTTTTTTATTGTTTTATTCAATTCTTAGTTACAGGCCCCTCACCTTCAGCAAATAATTTGCCCCAAGGAATCAGGACTGCATCTAGGTGTGGCCATCTGTTGCACAATGATGGCATTAACGGCCCCCAGCACATGCCTCCCAGGCCATACCATTGCTCTGCCACTTTGTCAAACTCCAGACCTAGTTGTTCCCTGTAGCTCTTCCTCCCCACCTGGGCGCCAGCCTATTTTACAAAGGAGTGGCTACAAGTCCATATCTCTTTCTTCCTACCGCTACTGGACCGGGAGATCAGAGCAGCAACGTCAACCCTACATTCCAACCCCCTAGCTTTGTGGCTGCACATACCCCCATTCACAGCCAGGCTTTTCAAATCTCTTTCCTTCATTTCCAGACTAAACTCTTCGGTGGACAGATCCTCAAGAATTCCAGTAATTCTCTCATCATCAGTACTTCCCATTTGAATGAACAAATAAGGAGTCCCTTTGCCACTTTCTTTGCCTTAGCACTGTTTCTGTGGCTCTCACTAGATATGCCGCTCTCATTCCAGATACTTTCACCCTCACTTCCCTGCCAGCTGCCCATTTGATCCATCTTGCATTTCCTTACCTAGATCCACTTTTCTTCTCTTTTCACAGCACATATTCTGTCTGCACCGCCCTGTACTCCTTTGCTGTCTCTGCCTCTGACACCCTGAATTCGCCAAAAACATCAACACAAATATTGTCCAAAGCAGCTGAAACTCCCAGTTGGAAGTACATGCAACTCCCGTCTGCTTCAGCATACCCCGCACAATATCCACTGTAAACAGTCTTTTCACACCGCCTGACTCCCCTGTCTCCCAGGTCCATCCGTCCACTATTCTCCTCACTAAATCACCTCCTCCTGGCTCATAGCCTAGGAAGCACTTCTCACAGAAAGCAATCTCGCACATTTTCCCATTATTGTTACTGGTGCCATTCCTTTTTGACCCATCAGAAATGTAACCATGTCTTCCCTTCTACTCGTCAGTCCCCTCTCAGTCCAGTCCCTCCTATGGTCACCTTAGTCCTGGAACTCTACGCGCATGGTGGTACAAAGTCCTTGTCATTGATTCGCAGTCAGTTGCCATGTCCTCACCATCTCTTGTGACACTGCCATAACTATTAAGTATACTTCTGGCATCAGACCAAGGAATCTCGTGTATGTTAGCCACTTCATTGTCCAGTCTTGGGATGTGTCTTCCTTGAAAGAAAATATCCTGCTGCAAGCACAGCAACACTAGTTACTTCTCCAAACCTCTCTCCAGTTCCCTCAATTTGTGGACAGCCTATTCACCACCTGAACTTCCTCCCCACCCAAAGTACTACTGGAAAAATGCCAAAAAAGCAATGCTGTGTTGCATTCTCTTCCACTCTTCTGGCCATCACTCTGCACACCAGTATCCTTTCCAGTAGGGCCCAACCCACCAGCACTAGAAGCAACAAAAACATTAATACCACTCAGGTCACAGGGTCGACCTGCAGCTTCAAGGCCACTTCATTGAATCGGACCACACATCTCTGCTATTCCATTAAATCCTTGCTCACTCTGGTATTCTGATCCTGTGATAGAGCTTAAATGCCCCTCTCATCACAAGGGTCATTTGCCCGCAGAACGCCCTTCCTAGCACCACTACCCTAGAAGCACCGTTGAGATGGCCCAAGACCTCTGCCATGTACCTCCAGTCACATATTTTCCTGTTCATAGTCTGTTTCAAGAGTTCTCTCAGTCTCGCCAGTTAGTCTACTTGTAGGCGTGAAACCATCACAACTGAAGTCAACTCAGTACCTAAGAATGTCATGCATGTGCCCTAAGTCTTCTCCGCCAACAGCTTCCCAAAGAACTTTACCACTTCTTTAAATTCCATCCTCAGTCTTGCACATTCTTTCAACATTCCTGTCCTGCCGACCATCAGGAAATTGTTCTGGTACTGCAGTACTTGCTCAGAAGTTGCACCCTTCTTCACCCCTCATTCTACAAACTAATTGAACTGCTTGAACGCTGAGTATGGCACGCCACAGCTCATGGGCACGGCCTTCTCAATTTAATATTTGGCATTGTAACTGTATGCCTAAGAGATGATGATCTTGCACGTGTATGAGTAGCAGTCGGAGGGCGGCATTTATGTTGTCTTTTCCCATCTTGCTCCTTCTCCACACTTATGCCCAGTATCAGTAGCTTCGCAAATGCTGCTGTATGACAGTAAGCATTGCTGCATTCCCTGGGCATTTTACATTTTTCTAATTCAAATGACCTAACCCTTCTGACAATATACTACTGGTGTATCTTTACTTTGCCTATCACCCAGTGACGCCTGCTGCCAATGTAAAGTGGCTTAGGGGAATAAGAATTAAAAAATAAAAACGTACCTGCCGCTCCGGTCCCGGAGCCGGATGCCTCGGTGCTCCTCGTCCTCCCGGCAGTCACTGGGGCACAAAGCACAGGCTCCAAATCCAGACGTTGCTTTCATGCTATACCAAGCATGAGAACAGTGCTGTGATTGGCCTGAGTGGGCTGGTCTTGTCACGGTTTTCACTGGGCTTACCGTCGAAGTTGATGAGAGTTGGGGAACGACCCCGATTCCGGCAGGTTCTGCTCTGGCCGAGGTAGGGGCGACCCCTTCCGGTAGCCACGGTGCTGTTTGACAATAGCAAGCCACTACAGTCCGTGCCCTCCAGAAGGAGTCCCACAGGAAAAACCCCAAAAGGGTAAAAAACCTCCAACAGGAACTCCCTGAAACAGAAGGAGGACACAAGGACGTTAGAACTGAAGATCCGAGAGTACAGGAAAACTGGAGACGAAGACAGGTCAGGAATAACTGGATCCACAAGAGGAAACCAGCCGGAGCGTGACTACCACCGAAGGAGTGTTGCAACGCAATGAGCAAGAAGCTGAATTCCCCTTATACACCCCTAGACAGGAAGTAGAAAACAGGAAGTAGAAACACCACCATCTTGGATTGGGGAAGAGATTATAACAATGAATAAAGAACATGCGTCCAAACAAAGAGAAACAATGCATGCTGGGAAGAGAGGAAGTGAGCAGCATGCTAGGAAAGAGAAGGACATGTATAAAAGAGAATCATGTGCAAATATCCAGCTTTTGCTTGTATGGCCGGTAAGTGGTGGAAAAAGAGGGTTTCCTAATAAGCCTAATGTGCCAGAATGTTAAGCGCACTAAATGCGCTATGCGCTGCAGGTTCGAGACCCAACTCGGGGTCTCATCTCCTGCCGCGTCTGCCCTTGCAGCAGAAACGAAAGAAGGGGGCGCGGCGCGACAGGTCTGATGCTCACTCAGGCACAGGGAGCCTGTGCCACTTCCCCACTCAGCTGTGTAACACAGCTGGGTCGAAGAAATGTAAGTGCGCATGTCGGTTTGACCATCCTCAGACGGCCGGCCAAACCAACATGCACACTTTTCAGTGCCCACCTCTCCTCCTCTCTATGGCCCCACCCCGCCCCACCCTAGATTCCATGGCTGTCAGAGAGACAGGGACAAATAAAATGATAATAAAAATGTAATTACCTGACTCTGAGCAGGGGGTGACACTCCTCTGCTATTACGGAGGAGTCCCCCCTGCTCTCACCCCTATTCCTCCCTATGGTTAATTTTTTGAGGTTTTCAGGAAGGGATTCACCTGGGATTTCACTCCTCTATGCATGGCTTGGCCTATTTATTGCGAGGTGCTATGTTTCTCATGTCCTCCGTTATCTCATCTTTTGCAGAATTTCCATTAATGTCCCTCCATAGTGCATAGCTTGGCCCACTGATTGTGTGACGCTATGTTTTACTGCTTGCAGATTCCCAGTGAAGCACACTACTTTTTCGTGTCCTCTGTTATTTGATCATTTGTAGAATCTCCATTAATGTTTTGTACTAATTCATTCCACTTGGGTATTTTCCCTCTATACTGGTAGGTTTTCCTCAGTATAACATCCTACTTTTATTAGTACTTTTGCACCCACTATTTGTAGGGTCACGCTAATTCCTTTTGGGTTTTATTTTTCCTTTCATGCTGCTACCAATTTTTTGTTGTCCTGATCATGACCCACCAATTATTATTATTATATTTGTTTTAAACCATATTTTATTGTGATTTTAAGTTTTCATTTGCAAACAGACAATCGAAAATTATTCATTATTTCTCACATTTACAATTATGTGACTATTGTGAATATCAACTCAAATGTTCATACACAATGAGATTTTAACTTAACACTAAGCATTAACTCCCCCCCCTTGTCCCACCCCTATTCCCTCCCTTAGTGAGCTCTGTGGTGTGCTTAAGGTCTCTTTGTGGCGCTGTGCATAGTATGACACTTTAAGGACAGAATCCTGAGGTGAAAAGTGAACCACAGCGGGGGTAATCAAATCTGGGTTTTCGGCTTTAAGGGTCTCAAGTAAAATCTCCCATCCCTCAGCAACTTTTAGAGGTCTGATTTCTCGCTTGGCTTCTCGGTGAAGAATAGTCCCTTCGCTACTTGCCCACTTAGACAACTCATTTTTCCATTGGGACGTTCTGGGTCACCTTGGGTTTTTCCAAGATGCCGTGATCTCTCGTCTAGCCAGTGAGAGGGCCAGGTCTTGAAACCTGTCGGAGACTTTATTCTTAGCAGAGTGCGGAAACCAGTGCAAGAGGCAGTGACCCATAGTACGGGGTATTTCTCTTTCTATAAGTCGCAACAGGGTGAGGAGTACCTCCGTCCAGTAGTGGTCCAGGCTGGGACAGTCCCAGAACATGTGCTTGAATTCGGCCCCCAACAAGCTGCATCGGGGGCAACACTCGGTCACTGTTAGAAATGGGGTTTCTAGTTGGCTAGGGTATGCACCTTAGCCAGGCAGAACTTACCCACTCTAGTCAGGGCAAGGGAGTTACACGTCCAAGATAACCCCTGCTCACCCCCTTGGTAGCTTGGCACGAGCAGTCAGGCTTAACCCAGAGGCAATGTGTAAAGCGTTTGCACAACACACACAACACACGTGACACAATATCCCCACCACAAAGGAAACACAACACCAGATTATATGAAAATATACTGTATTGTACACAAGGCAATTATCAGACCAAACATCACATATTAGTACTATCCTGCCACCTTAGCAGTTGTCAGATTGTTACACATTAGTTACTCTGCAAACTAGCAGTAGTCACATATACACACAGGTTACTCAGTATTCTGCAACATAAGCAGTGGTCAGGAAACACGTTATTACACTAAAGCACTTGTCATAGGAATATCATAAAACGCCCATAGTAGGAACATTAGAAAACATATGGCAAGTTAGAAAAACATATTAGCATGTCATGCCCATAACAGGAACATTTGCATACACATATGTAAAAACATCAAACACAGGTAGGCAATATATAAATGCGCAAAGTCTATAGTAAGAACTTAGGTTCTATATACTGGTCCTTTAGCAGTACCTGGCTTGATGAAGGCACCTCCAGTGCCTAGAGGATGAAAAAATGGGGCCCCCGGCGTTCCTATGCGCAAAACGGGGGCCTCCCTTATACTCTGGGGTCAGAAGAGGGCGACATGCACCTCCTCTCTTTTATAGACAGACTCCTCTGGGGACCGTGATTACTGGGGGCCCCCCAGGGCCTCAACTGGCCCTCACAAGGGGGGCCAAAGCCAGCAAAAACAACTTATGGCAGGAGGGGGGCACCACGCACCCCCTCCGGTTTAATGACAGGCCACTCCTGGGGCCCTGCGATCTCTGGGGGCCCCCCCGGGCCTCCACTGGCCCTTCCACCAAGGGGGGGGGGCCACAATAATGCCCGTTTTACCTAACAGCAGAAAAGAAGCGTCCTGCTCCTAACGCAGAGGCCAGGGGGAAGGGGGCACTCCCCGCGCCTTCCCCTAGTCCTGCCGTGAAGCCACAAGAAGATCGGAACCCTCCTGGGGCCCGAGCAGACACTCACCTGCACCCGATGCGTTGCGCGAGTGTTCTTCCAGCTTCCCGGGCCGCTGCGGTGATCTTATTTAAAGGGGCACAATGCAGCAAGGAGCCTACAAGCTCCCAAGGCTCCATTAGCGCGCTGCAATCAGCGCTATGGCAGCCGCAACCACGGAGAAGCACCCCTCGTGAAGAAATGGATGCAGGGGTCAGGGGCCACAGCACCCTGCCCCTGGGGATCAGAATCTTAAGACAAGGTCCTCAGGTGGAGGGCCCAGCTACAGGCCAGCACAAGGGAAAGGCAGCAAGTGGCAAGTCCTTCACAGTGACCAGGCAGGTCACAGGTCAGCACAGCAGCAGCAGTCCATGGCGGTTCCTGGTGAGTCCTTTCAGCCTTTGGTGTCCAGTTCCAAGATGATTCCAAGAGTCTCCAAATTGTGGGGAAAATTCCCCTGTACTTATAGTCAGTTCTTACAGTGTTTTACAATGGTAGGGAGAGGAGGTTCCAGCCAGTTACAACTGGTTCTGGAGTGCCCCCTCTCTCCTTTCAGCACAGGCTCCAAACATCAGTGGGGGGTTAACAACCCTATTGTGTGAGGCCAGGGCACAGTCTTTACAAATGCAGGTGTGCCCCGCCTCTCCCTTCTCTCAGCCCAGGAAGACTATTCAGTATGCAGATGCACCTCTGTGACACCTCCACCCTCCCTGTGTACAGGCTGTCTGAAAAGTATGCACAAAGCCCCAACTGTCACTCTGCCCAGACGTGGATTGGAGTCAAGCTGCAAAACACCAGAGTCATAAGTACAGATAAATGCGCACTTTCTAGAAGTGGCATTTCTGTGATAGTAATAAAAAATACACCCACACCAGTAAGCAGTATTTATTATCACCATCACAACCACACCAAACACGCCTACGCTACCCCTCATAAATCAGACAATACCCCTTACACATAAGGCAGGGCATTTCTAATGCAATCCTATGAGAAGGCAGCACTCACAGCAGTGAGACACCAAGTTAGGCTGTTTGTCACTACTAGAACAGGCCATGCAATATGGCACATGTCCTGCCTTTCTACATACATGGCACCCTGCCCATAGGGCTACCTAGGGCGTACCTTAGGGGTGACTTACATGTAGTAAAAGGGGAGTTCTGGGTCTAGCAAGTGAATTTAGATGCCAGGTCCCTGTGGCAGAAAACTGCGCACACAGGCCCTGCGCTAGCAGGCCTGAGACAGGTTAAAAAGTCTACTTCAGTGGGTGGCGCAAGCAGCGCTGCAGGCCCACTAGTAGTATTTAATTTACAGGCCCTGGGTATAGAGATACCACTGTACAAGGGACTTATAGGTAAATTAAATATGCCAATTGGGTATAAGCCAATCATACCAACTTTAGATGGGAGAGCACCTGCACTTTAGCACTGGTCAGCAGTGATAAAGTGCTCAGAGTCCTAGAGCCAACAGCGAGAGCTCAGAAAAACCAGGAGGAAGGAGGCAAAAAGACTGGGGATGACCCTGCGTAAGGCAAAGAGTCCAACAGTCACCTTCCCAAAATATTTGTTAATACGTGCTGGTGTCAAGTATGCTTGGTGGAGCACATAAAAATTTATGAATTTGAATCTAGCATTTCGTGTTGCTTTAGGAAGCCCCTTCAGGATACGCGCCCATTCCTCTTCGGGAATATCTTGGTTTAGGTCTTTCTCCCATGTTTGTCTAAGTAGGGTCAGGGGGGCCGTTCTGTCTGCCCGTAATAGGCCGTAGAGAGTCAAAACTGCCTTGTGTTTGCCAGTTGCGGAAGCCAGATAAGTGCATGCAGCTTGTGTTGGGGGTTCCCCCCCCTCTTTCCCGCCAGTGTCTACGGATGCAGGCTACTAATGCCCCATGCAGTAAAAAGTGCCCCCCTGGTAGCCCAAATTCCGCCCTAAGGGCCTCGAAGGGCATCAACACCCCGTCTTTAAATAGTTCACCTACCGTAAGGATCCCGGCCTCCACCCAGTATTTAAGGTCATTCCACGAGCCCCGCTGCGGTAGGGCCCGTAGTGACAAAAGGGGCAGTTCTGGAGAGTAGGGGAATTCCACCCCAATTTTTCGCAGAAAAGTCCTCCAGCACCGAATCAGGATTTTTAATTTAGGAGGCTCCTGTTTACCATCCCCAGGGATTCTTAATAACACCTCAAATAATCTGGGTTCTGGGGGTGTAAACGCCTTCACAGCTGATCTCGCTTCCGCTCTACTTGACCTCCATTGCACTAACCATTGAAGTTGAGCCGCCAAGTAATAAGATTCTAAATCTGGTACCGCCAGGCCGCCGTCTGAGGATTGTCTCTGAAGTTTAATCAGAGCTACTCTCCTCCTTCCTTCTCCCCATATAAATGATATTATAATTGTTTCTAGGTCTTTAAAGATTGCTCTGGGAATCCAAATTGGCAACACCGTGAAGTGGAATAGCAGTCTTGGGAGTACAATCATTTTGAGAACTGCTATTCTCCCTGCCACTGATAATGGTAAGGTCTGCCAAAAGGATATACAGGTCTTTATAGAATGTGTGGAGCCACCAATGTTGCCCTCCAGGATGTCTTGCGAATCGTGGTAAATTTTTACTCCCAGATAAGGGGGCCCATTCGGGATCCATCTGACCAAATCTAAGTCCAGGGGGGAGGGCCGGGGTCCCCCCAGCAGTTACAGACCAGTTTTGTCCCAGTTTACCTTCAGTCCAGAGCATCCCTCAAACCGAGATAACAGACATTGTGCCCAGGGCAGATCTCTCCGGACGTCTTCTAGAAATATTAAAAGGTCATCTGCATAAAGGGCAATACGATGTCTCTCGCCTCCTGCCAATTTTCCCGGACCCGTCCCACTCTAGCTGCAGCTGCCAAAGGTTCCACTGCCAAGGCAAATAGAAGCGGAGACAAGGGGCAGCCCTGCCTGGTACCTCATTCAACTATGTAGCTTCTGGATATTGTCTGTCCCGTGCACACTCTGGCCGTGGGCTTAGTATATAAGAGTTTCACCCAGGAGATGTAATCAGGCCCTATTTTAAGGCGGGCCATCACTGCATAGAGGAACTCCCAGTCCAAACTGTCAAAAGCTTTCTCTGTGTCTACTACCAGGACTCCGGAGGGAGAGGTCCTGGCCGACTGGTCTCTCATGATGGCTAGCAGTCTGCGGATGTTGCTGGCAGTGCTTCGCCCTGGGATGAAGCCTGCCTGATCCGGATGTATAAATGTGGTCATATATGGGAGCAGTCTGGTTGCTAAAATTTTACTGAGAATTTTATAATCAAGGTTTAACATGGACAACGGTCTATAGGCCCCTACCTCTGTAGAGTTTTTACCGGGTTTGAGGAGGGGAATTATAATCGCCTCCCGGGCCGTTGTTGGTAGTTCGTCCCGTTCTTTGGCAGTTTTGTATAGGCTTTCTAGCGGCGGCGAGAGTATGTCTATGTAAGTGGCGTAAAATTCGATAGGGAGACTATGGCCCTCATTACGAGCCTGGCGGTCTGTGACCGCCAGGCTCGCGGTTGGCGGGAGCACCGCCGACAGCCTGGCGGTGCCCCTTAGGGCATTCTGACCGCGGCGCTTTGGCCGCGGTCAGTGCAGGAAAACCGGCGGTCTCCCGCCGGTTTTCCGCTGCCCGTCAGAATCCTCCAAGGCGGCGCAGCATGCTGCGCCGCCTTGGGGATTCTGACACCCCCTACCGCCATCCTGTTCCTGGCGGTTCGCCCGCCAGGAACAGGATGGCGGTAGGGGGTGTCGCGGGGCCCCTGGGGGCCCCTGCAGTGCCCATGCCAATGGCATGGGCACTGCAGGGGCCCCCGTAAGAGGGCCCCGCTTGTATTTCACTGTCTGCATAGCAGACAGTGAAATACGCGACGGGTGCAGTAGCACCCGTCGCACCTTCCCACTCCGCCGGCTCGATTCCGAGCCGGCGTCCTCGTGGGAAGGTTGTTTCCCGCTGGGCTGGCGGGCGGCCTTAAGGCGGCCGCCCGCCTGCCCAGCGGGAAACTCAGAATGCCGGCCGCGGTCTTCAGACCGCGGTGCGGTATTCCTGCGGCGCAACTTTGTCGGGCGGCCTCCGCCGCCCGTCAAAGTTGTAATGAGGGCCTATATGTCCCTGGAGTTTTCCCTTTAGCCAGACTTTTTATGGCCTCTCTGATTTCTGTTTGTGTGATGGGCCCTTCTAGTTGTCCTGGGACATCAGGCAGTAATGAGCCCAACTGCAGCCCTGCTAGGTAACCCATTGTGGTCCCCGTGGAGTGATCGACTCTACTCTTATATAGGTGTTCGTAAAAGGATGTGAAACGTGAGTTGATTTGCTCTTGTCCGTATATGGGAACCCCCTGTTCCGTGGTTAAGTCCATTATGACTGGGGACCTGAGGGATTGTGATACTACCCATGCAAGTAGACGGCCTGCTTTGTCTCTCGCTCCATGCACACGTGCAAGGTAACTTCTATAATCGAAGCACCGGAGGCGTTCTGTACAATCTGCTACTTCCGCCCTAAGTTCCAAAATGGATTTCTGTAGGTGTGGGTTCCCAGGTCTGTTTCTCTCAACCTCCCGCAATTTGTCCACAGCACGTTCTGTGTCCCCTAATAGAGTCCTACGTACCCCCACCGTCCCCGCTATACACCTCGCCCTTGTCACCACCTTAACAGCATCCCATTTGTTCAAGGGGTTAACAGCAGATGCGTCATTATCTTTAAAAAACTGAGTGATATTTTGCTGCAACTCTTCTCGGAAGAGCGGGTCCTCAAGAGTTTCGGGTTTTAGCCTCCAAATGGGAATGCTGGGGACCCCCATCTCATTGATAATAAAAGGGGGTTGTGATCAGAAAGTGTGCGGGTTGAGTATGCCGCATTGTGTACCTGGGGGTATACGTCTGAGGCGCAGAGGAATGCATCTAATCTAACATGCAACTCAAGTAGCTGAGAAAAGAAAGAGTAATCCCTTTCGTCTGGATGTAATCTGCGCCAGGCGTCAATCAGCCCCCAGTTCCTTTGCCAGGTCGTGAAATGACGGGCCACACCTTATTAGTGGTGAATCATGCAGTGGCAGGTGCCATCTGTCCAGAATAGGGTCTCCTACACAATTGAAATCCCCCCCCAGTATTACTGAGGATTGTAAGTAAGGGGCCAATAGGCCAGATATGCTTGTAAAGAACTCTCCCTGATCTGTGTTGGGCACATATACATTAATCAACGCCAGGTCCCTACCCTCCAACCTGCCCCGAACTGCCACAAATCTGCCCTCAGGGTCTACGAGGCTATCCAGCATCTGGAAGGGGACCCCCGCTCGGATCCAAATTAGAGTTCCCCTCGCAAACGCAGAGTAAAAGGTAAAGTATGCCTGATCTCTCCATTGCTTTTGTAATGCCTTTCCCTCTGCCTGGGTCAGATGCATTTCTTGGAGCATTGCTATCTGAATTCCCCTTTGTTGTAGGTATGAAAAAATCTTATATCTTTTGGCCATCGAATGCATGCCCCTTATATTCCATGTGAGGTATTTATATGAGTTTAGCATTATCATTTTGGAGACTTCTCCCCCCTCCTTGGTTAAATATCACTTCATCTGTATTAACATTCACTCCGCCCATTTTAATAGACTCACATGTCAGCTCCATTTTCTTAATAAATTATTTCAGAAGCTCAGTTATCCCCGCCCTTAAATCCCTACAACTAACAACCCAACTCCCCATCCCCAGGACAAAAGTAGAAACGTCTCTCGCCCAAACCAAAAAAGATGTAACCAGAATGTCAAAGTATGGGGGTGCTCTTATCTTGAATCAAAAGTGCACTGTGACACCGTCTCCCCGTCTCAGGGTAAATGATATACGGGGCTGTCATTGTTCCTGTTCTCCTGCAGACTTAGCCGCTGTTGTGCCGCAGGGCTAAGAGACAATCCCGGTTTAGTTCTTTGTCATCACTATAGCTGCGGCATTTTCCCATTCCTGGGCATTGTTGTTCCCCACGAACGGGCCCGGAAGGGGTCCCCTCAGATGATACAGTCTGAAGTGCCAGGTGTCACGTCAGGGCCGATCCTGTCTGACGAATGCGACAGCTCCGATTCCTGCTCCGATTCTGATTGCTCAGGTTCTGCTTGAGTCTGCCTATAGGAGCCCGGGTCAGGATTCCCCAGGGAAGCAGCTGCCTCCATCGCTTTTTGTCTCTCTTTCAGTATTTCCATCAGAGATGGGCTACTCACCCTGCTGGTTCTACTGTGACTGTTTTTCCTCTGTCGTTCTGGTTGGGAGGTCTCAGGTCTGTGCGGACCCTCTTCCTGGGGCTGCATGTCGATCCATTGCCAGGTCTCTTCTGCTGTATTGAAGAATTGTATGCCAGTTTTCTGTCACCACTCTCAGTCTGGCAGGGAACATCATTCCATATTGGATCTGCATTTTGCGGAATCTTTGTTTGGCGTCCTTAAAGGAAGCTCTCTGTTTCTGTACCTCCTTGGAGAAGTCTGGGAAGATGCGGACCACTTGGTTATCTAGCGTGCTATCTCCTGTCCTCCTGCTCTGGCTAAGCAAGTAGTCTCGGTCCCTGTAATGAAGTATGTAGGAAGTTGGCTCTGTACGCACTATTTCAAAGTAAGGAATAGTATGCACAGAGTCCAAGGGTTCCCCTTAGAGGTAAGATAGTGGCAAAAAGAGATAATTCTAATGCTCTATTTTGTGGTAGTGTGGTCGAGCAGTAGGCTTATCAAAGGGGTAGTGTTAAGCATTTGTTGTACACACACAGACAATAAATGAGGAACACACACTCAGAGACAATTCCAGGCCAATAGGTTTTTGTATAGAAAAATATATTTTCTTAGTTTATTTTAAGAACCACAGGTTCAAGATTTACATGTAATACTTTAAATGAAAGGTATTGTAGGTAGGTACTTTAGGAACTTTGAATTAGCAAAATAGCATATACAGTGTTCACATAAATCACATATAGCTATTTTAAAACTAGACACACTGCAATTTTCAACAGTTCCTGGGGGGAGTAAGAGTTTGTTAGTTTTTGCAGGTAAGTAAACCACCTACGGGGTTCAAGTTTGGGTCCAAGGTAGCCCACCGTTGGGGGTTCAGAGCAACCCCAAAGTTACCAAACCAGTAGCTCAGGGCCCATCAGGTGCAGAGGTCAAAGTGGTGCCCAAAACGCATAGGCTTCAATGGAGAAGGGGGTGCCCCGGTTCCAGTCTGCCAGCAGGTAAGTACCTGCGTCTTCGGAGGGCAGACCAGGGGGGTTTTGTAGGGCACCGGGGGGGGACACAAGTCCACACAGAAAGTACACCCTCAGCAGCACGGGGGCGGCCGGGTGCAGTGTGCAAACACGCGTCAGGTTTTCAATAGGTTTCAATGGGAGACCAAGGGGTCTCTCCAGCGATGGAGGCAGGCAAGGGGGGGGCTCCTCGGGGTAGCCACCACCTGGGCAAGGGAGAGGGCCTCCTGGGGGTCACTCCTGCACTGGAGTTCGGATCCTTCAGGTCCCGGGGGCTGCGGGTGCAGAGTCTTTTCCAGGCATCGGGATCTGAGAAGCAGGCAGTCGCGGTCAGGGGGAGCCTCGGGATTCCCTCTGCAGGCGTCGCTGTGGGGGCTCAGGGGGGGCAACTCTGGCTACTCACGGTCTCGCAGTCGCCGGGGAGTCCTTCCTGAAGTGATTGTTCTCCACAAGTCGAGCCGGGGGCGTCGGGTGCAGAGTGTCAAGTCTCACGCTTCCAGCGGTAAACGCAAGTTGTTTCAAAGTTGCTTCTTTGTTTCAAAGTTGCAGTCTTGGGTGAACAGAGCCGCTGTCCTCGGGAGTTCTTGGTCCTTCTAGATGCCGGGCAGTCCTCTGGGGATTGAGAGGTCGCTGGTCCCTGGGGAAATCGTCGCTGGAGCAGTGTCTTAAGAAGTGGGGAGACAGGCCGGTAGAGCTGGGGCCAAAGCAGTTGGTGTCTCCGTCTTCTCTGCAGGGTTTTTCAGCTTAGCAGTCCTCTTCTTCTTAGGTTGCAGGAATCTGAGTTCCTAGGTTCTGGGGAGCCCTTAAATACTAAATTTAAGGGCGTGTTTAGGTCTGGGGGGTTAGTAGCCAATGGCTACTTGCCCGGAGGGTGGGTACACCCTCTTTGTGCCTCCTCCCGAGGGGAGGGGGGCACATTCCTATCCCTATTGGGGGAATCCTCCATCTGCAAGATGGAGGATTTCTAAAAGTCAGAGTCACCTCAGCTCAGGACACCTTAGGGGCTGTACTGACTGGCCAGTGACTCCTCCTTGTTTTTCTCATTATCTCCTCCGGCCTTGCCGCCAAAAGAGGAGCCGTGGCCGGAGGGGGCGGGCAACTCCACTAGCTGGAGTGCCCTGTGGTGCTGTAACAAAGGGGGTGAGCCTTTGAGGCTCACCGCCAGGTGTTACAGTTCCTGCAGGGAGAGGTGTGAAGCACCTCCACCCAGTACAGGCTTTGTTACTAGCCACAGAGTGACAAAGGCACTCTCCCCATGTGGCCAGCAACATGTCTGGTGTGTGGCAGGCTGCTAGAACTAGTCAGCCTACACGGCTAGTCGGTTAAGGTTTCAGGGGGCACCTCTAAGGTGCCCTCTGGGGTGTATGTTACAATAAAATGTACACTGGCATCAGTGTGCATTTATTGTGCTGAGAAGTTTGATACCAAACTTCACAGTTTTCAGTGTAGCCATTATGGTGCTGTGGAGTTCGTGCATGACAGACTCTCAGACCATATGCTCTTATGGCTACCCTGCACTTACAATGTCTAAGGTTTTGCTTAGACACTGTAGGGGCATAGTGCTCATGCACTTATGCCCTCACCTATGGTATAGTGCACCCTGCCTTAGGGCTGTAAGGCCTGCTAGAGGGGTGACTTATCTATACTGCATAGGCAGTGTGAGGTTGGCATGGCACCCTGAGGGGAGTGCCATGTCGACTTACTCGTTTTGTCCTCACTAGCACACACAAGCTGGCAAGCAGTGTATCTGTGCTGAGTGAGCGGTCCCCAGGGTGGCATAAGACATGCTGCATCCCTTAGAGACCTTCCCTGGCATCAGGGCCCTTGGTACCAGGGGTACCAGTTACAAGGGACTTACCTGGATGCCAGGGTGTGCCAATTGTGGAAACAAAAGTACAGGTTAGGGAAAGAACACTGGTGCTGTGGCCTGGTTAGCAGGCCTCAGCACAATTTCAAATCAAAACTTAGCATCAGCAAAGGCAAAAGTCAGGGGGTAACCATGCCAAGGAGGCATTTCCTTACAAAGTAGTTTAGCTATTACTGGTCTCGGGGGAGCCCACGGGGGAGGGGGACGAGCCGGGACCCGGTGCGCTCTTTCAATTGAGGAGAAGGGAGACAAACCATCCTCGGCCACTTCCTCCCTCAGCTAGCACTCAAGAAACTCCACCAGATTAGATTTTTCAGTTCGTTCAGGTAGTCCAATCACTCGGATATTATTTCGTCGAGGTCGATTTTCCGCGTCTTCTGCACGTAGTTCTAGCGCCCGGATCTGTTTTTCCATTTGTTGTGTCATTTTGGTATTGTCTTTAATCTCCGGACGTAGTTCCTCAAGCTGTTTGTCCATGGCAGTCACTTTCTCGGCCAGGCAACGGTGGTCATCCCTGAGCACCGTGAAGTCCGAGGCCAGCGCGTTGATTTTTCCCTCCAGCGCCACTCGGGAAGCAGAGATAGCTAAAAGGACATCCTAAAGGGTAGAGTCCCCTCTCCCCCCCCGGGGATGGGGTCCATGGGATCTCCCAAGTCAGTCATCTCTCTCAAGGAAGGTCCATTTTTAGTTTCAGTATCTCTTCTCCGGCCCGTTTTACCCATCTTGTGTATCCTTCAGTGTGTTCACCGTGGGTAGTTCTGCCTCTGTTCCGTGGGACCCCATTCATGCAAAGGATCAGGTTGTGCTGCATATGGGTCTATCCCTCTCCGCTCAGCAAGTCTTTCCCTTCCGAGTCTCTAGGAGGGTTCCCTATCGGTTCCCCGGTCAACTCACCGCCCAGGGTGTCTGTGTTCCACCCCTAGCGTCGATCCACTCCAACAGGGCCTCCAGAGAGCACAGCTCGGCCTCTCCCTCTATCGCCAGGGGGGTAGCCTCATTAGCTGGAAGACGGAGCGAGGGAGGCCCCCCGCTCCCACATGCACAGAACAGAGGGTGTGATCTGCACGGTGAAGAGATCCACCTTGTGGCCCCCGGGGGTCGAGGACCAGCGGGGTCCCCCAACTCGCCGTGAAGGTATGGTCTCTGCTTGGCTATCAGAAGGACCAGGGCTCCATACTGCTTCCCAAATTCAGCTCCCGGCCCTCGACAACTCTAGAGCCCCTCACCTCGTAGCAGGAAAGGCGAAGGGCTCTCGCGCATCTCCAGGCAGCAATTAGAACGGTTTCAGGGCGGCGGCCGCTGTTCTGCATTTCCGGCGGCACAGAGCCGCTCAGTTACAGCGTTTCCGACCCAGACGTCAGACCGCGATGTCAACTGCGGTCCAGTCGCTCTTCCCGGCCTGAATCACCCCAGGTCTCCGCTGCGGTTGGAATTGGTCGAGAGCTCCCCCAACCCGAAGTCTCTCGTCAGACAAGGTTTCACCGGGGCCCCAGGTGCTCCACGGCCCCCGCGAAGCTCTCCCGGGCTGGCCCCCCCACCTCTGGCGGGTCTAGGACTCACCGCCTCAGAGTCGGGCTGTCGGGGTGCTCCCGGTTGCTTTCAGGAGACGTCCATGAGGCATTTAAGATGGCGGCCGCCGTCTTGGATCTCTCGCGGCTCCGAGCCGCCCGAATTAAACGTCCTGGGAGCAGGTCGTCAGGTCAAAAAAAACTCCGACAATGAGGTTGCTGGACTCCACGTATCTTTAGCCCCACTGATAGCTGGGTTGTAGGGCCTACGCAGGTCAGAATCCCCCGAGATGGGGAGAGAAGGACGGGAGCCTCACGGAGAGGCTACTACCGTCATGGCGTCCAGCCACGCCCCCACCATGATGACCTGCCAATTATGCTATAGGGTTGAAACATCTACAAAAGAAACTAGTAGACCTCTTAGGATTTGTCAGGATACACAACTCTACTTCTATTTTGAGTTGTGTTGAGGATCAGCATTCCCTCAGTCCCTAGTTAAATGTATGTATATATATATATATATATATATATATATATATATATATATATATATATATATATATATATATATATATATAAAATCTAATGTGTTGTAGATAATGTTTTGTTCAGCACCAATTTACTACTTTTACAATTGTCACTACTCACTTCCAATGTGTCGTTTTTAGAGCACTTGATATGTTATACAGTACAATGTGTTGAATTAAACGTACTATATGATTTTATCCAATTGGTTTGGATGTAAATATATTTAGCCTAGGAGTTTAGGCTTATGTGCCCACCCCTTCTGGGGACCATTGTAATTTGTTGCATTCAGTTGCCCAAGTTCCCACGGTTATGGGGCTGCCCCGTAATAGTTTAGTATGCTCTGAACAGAGAGGGCAGTTCCCTTTTCTCCACCTGTGATTTGGTCTGTTTTTGATGAGTCGGGAGTCAGGGGAAGCTAGCTAAATTATCATAAAATAAAGCAAACTGGATTTCGTTACAATCAATATTATGCTTTCCCAGGAATACTTTTGTTAATTACAATTTTAGTGTCAAATTGTTTGAACGTGATACTCATATTTATTGAACCTAGTATACTTGTAGCACGTTATAGAATTGAACACAAAACATTAAAGTATGTTGTTAAATGGGAGTCTGAAGGAGATATCCATCCAGAGGTTAAACTGCACAATCTATTACAAGGAAATCTGGTCTCAAAGCTCAGCCTTCTGACTTGGCTAAACTGTGTGATCCTACATAAATCTGTTACTTCACAGTGTATTGTTTTCCTTGAGTGACCAATTTGAGAGCTCCTTGAAGAAATTCAATTCGGGAACTGCACTAAGCAAAAATGTCACTTAAATGTGGTTTAATTGGCAACAGTGTTTGTTACTCTTAGTCTAAATCGTCCTCATCCTAGTCATGACTCCACGTGGTTTGTACCCATTCTCAGAGACAGGAAACTAAACAGGATAACACATATTATGGAACTGTACTACAATGCAACAGTAACCACAAGGGAACAAATTAAGGAGAAGAGCAGTTCTGTTGATATAAAGGAAAAGATGATGTCTGAGCACAGCAAACCAGTCACGATTCACTGAAACTACACCTCTAAAAAGACTTCCCTACATGCTAATAAAAACAGTTTAGGACCTTTAGATGTGGCCTCGTTCTTCTTTATTCACCGTGTGTTTAGAACTGGAAATGATACTGGATTCTTGAAGAGAGCTAATTTTACATTCAATTCACAAGAAGGGAAATACAGATAATCTAAAAAATTACAGAACCGTCGCTCAACTGGATTATGAGGCTAAACTAATTGCTAAAATTCTCCTGGAGGAACCAGAGGAATGGGTGAGTCAGGTAAATGTTTTCACAAGTTTTCAAACAGGGTTTGGAAGAAGAGTAGAGGCTATGGAGACCATCATGACAATAAATATGTAGGCCCAGATTGTGGCTATACGCTTGCTATTTGGACTACAGCACAGCATTTGATCGAATTTACAAAGAATTCGAAACTGAGAACTGAGAAACTGAGAATTGAGAAACTGGGAATCCCAGTCAAAACTGAGAATGTGGGGAATTTCTCCTTTGCATTTAACCCCTTTGCTGCCAGGCCTTTTCCCCCTCAGGTGCCAGGCCTTTTGATTGGCTATTTGGAGCGGTTTGCGCTTAGGCCATCCTAACCTTTTGTCCACATAAACTACCCACGCTAAATTTGCGTCCTTTTTTTCCAACATCCTAGGGATTATAGAGGTACCCAGAGTTTGTGGGTTCCTCTGGAGGAGACCAAGAAATTAGCAAAAATACAGCGAAAATGTCAGTTTTTTTAAATAAATGGGAAAAAGGGCTGTAGAAGAAAGCTTGTGTTTTTTCCCCTGAAAATGGCATCAACAAATGGTTTGTGGTGCTAAAATCACCAGCTTCCCAGCTTTCAGAAACAGGAAGATTTGAATCAGAAAACCACATTTTTCAACACAACTGTGGCACTTTACTGGGACATACCCCATTTAAAAAAAAAATTGTGTTTTTAGACTCCTTCCAGTTAGTGACAGAAAGGGTGTGAAACCAATGCTGGATCCCAGAAAGGTAAACATTTCTGAAAAGTAGACATAGTTCTGAATTCAGCAAGAGGTCATTTGTGTAGATCCTTTGCAAACCTCAAAATTTGGCAAAAAACACTTTTTCCACACATTTCGGTGAAGGAAAGCCACAAACTTCCCTCTACCCAGTGTTCCTCCAGGTTTCCCGATAAAAATGATACTTCACTTGTGTGGGTGGCCCAGGTGCCTGCAACAGGAAAAGGCCAAAAACGTGTAGAGATTGAGGGGATAGCACAGCGAGTTGATAAACACATTTTTTTCTTTTATACATTTTTAGACTGACTCTGCTTTTGGGACCCACACAAGTGAGGTATCATTTTACTTGGGAGACTGAGGGGAACGCTTGGTGGTAGAAAATGTGCGCCGGCGCTGTGATCCTACAAAGAAAAGTGAGGAGAATTTGCTTTTTTAAGCAAATTTTGAGGTTTGCAAAGGAGTCTGGGTGAGAAAATGTTGGGGGATCCAAGCAAGCCACACCTCCCTGGACTAATCTGGGTGTCTAGATTTCAAAAATGTCTGCGTTTGGTAGGTTTCCCTAGATGACTGCCGCACCCGGGTCCAAAAGTGCAGGTGACCCCCCCTAGAAAAACAGGTAGTGTTGTAATAAATCATTATGATGTGTCTACCTATTTCTCTGATGTTCCAAACACTAAAATTGTGAAAAGAAACACATCACTTCATCGGGGTCCCACCCGAGACACCTAGCATGTCATGGGTGTGCTCCGACACCTGATTACAGCAGAGCAGGTATTGTAATTTTTACCACGCAGTGTTTTTTTAACACATATACTGGTTGGATTTGGCACAAGTGTGAGTGATGGTTCAGCAGATCAAATTTTATTAACAAGAGATTTCACAAAAATGAAATTCACTGTTAATAACTGAAAGGCCAAAAAACTGAACCAGTAACTCACAGCTCGTGAGCTGTAAAGCCGCATCAAGGCACCAACTGCTTTACAGTCCATTCACACACCTTTCATATATAACATGCACAAGACAATTCACGCCACCAGCCATGGGCCCAGCACATTACAACACTCGCATCAGCAGACAGTGCCATTCAAGGGCCCATCACTTTCATACACCCACATTCCTGATACAGCAATCACACCAGCTGATGGGAGTGTGTGTACTAGTGTTTGGCTGGCAGTGTGTTGCAATGGTCAACAGCAAGTCACTATTTACACTGCCAGCCAAGCGCCACTCCACACACACCGCCATCACTTGTTTTTAAACACAAAAGAGACCACTAACTAATTACAAATAAGTACAAAACTACAAACTCAAAAGCTCTAACTAAATGCATGACAGTAATGCCAACCGTGAAACTGAACAAAAAATATAAAACAATACAGAACAGGCAGTTTTCACTCATGGTAGCTCCCAATAATTATTTTGGGTGTGGTAACTTCTAAAACAGCCGGCCAAACACAGCCCAGGCTTAGAAGGACAATCAGGACAGTAGAACAGAGTCTCCCTCCGGATACCTCGTCGGGCACAGACTCTACATTTCTTAGTGGGAAAGTCTTTTTGGGAGTGGGAGGAATGTGATCAGCAAAGTTATGATCTTTCATTCTAGCCACATCCTCCACCACTGCTACTTTAGGAACTCTTGGCTGTTCCACCACAATAAGGCTTTCTATTACCAACTCCTAAAATATAACAAATGTCATCCTTGACTCAGGGAAACAATCCTTGAACACAATAAAAGCATTAAAAGTTGCTAAATGAAACAAATGGATGGCCAACTTTTTATACCAAACGTAAGACTTACGAATAGTAGTGTAAGGTTCCAACCTCTGGTCTACTCCATCAACAACACCCATGTGCTTACTGTAGTCTAAAATGCACACAGGTTTTTGCACTTCAGCAACTTGACCCCAAACAGCCACAGGTGAAGTATTCTTATCATGTATGGTAGTTAACATGTAGACATCCCTTCTGTCTGCAAATTTCAGAGCTAGTAGCCCATCATTCCACAAGGCAATGCACTGTCCCCTCTCAAGGTTTTTACAGACATGTGCCATTGGATAGCCTTTCCGGTTAGAGCGGACTGTGCCACATGCAACAGTCTCCACTCTGAACAATTCCTTGAACAACTGCACTCCAGTGTAGAAGTTATCTAAATAAAAATAGTGACCTATGTTAAACAGTCGTCTACCAAGTTCCCACACAATTTCCTCACTAACTCCAAAAGTGGGAGGACAACCAGGGGGGTCAATACTGGAATCCCTACCAGTGCAGATCCAGAAATTATACACATATCCTGTACTACTTTCAGACAGCATATACATCTTCATTGCATACTGTGCCCTCTTGCTAGGAATGTATTGCTTAAAAAACAAACGCCCCTTGAACAGGACCAAAGACTCATCTACAGATATTTCTTTTCCTGGAACATAAATTTCTGAAAACTGATCTACAAAATGATCAAGGACAGGCCTAATCTTAAAAAGACGGTCACAATCAGGGTGATCTCATTGCAAGGCTAAAGCATTGTCAACATAATGCAGCATTAGAAGAAGAAGCAAATACGGATTACAAGTCATAGTTGCAGGAAATATAGCCGTTGCCATCAAGGAAGTATAGTAGACCAATAAGAAGCCAGCGACGGCTTCCTTATCAACCCCATCAAAAAAGTCAAACCCATGAACTTTTTCAACTCTTCCAGGTTTGCGGGAGTCCACTGGGTAACTCTAGACTGAGGCCCATGTCTGGCAGCGTTGACCCTCAAATACTGCTCCGCATACAAACTAGTCTATTCAACAATCTCTTCCAAAAATACATTGTCCATAAACAACTGAAAGAAATTAACAGGCAAAAAGTTTTCCCTATTGACTCTACACCCTGGGAGACCAGTAAATGCAGGCAACTGCGGCTGCTCCATGTTTGGGGCAATCCAGGTGTCAGGTTTTCCAACGGGAAACCTTTCAGCCCCAAGCTGCTGCACTATTGGCACATCAATGTCCTACTCTAAAACAGGTCCTTCATATGCACAGAGAGTAGTTTCCTCATCAGAAGATTCCTCTCGGAGAAAACTCATTGCCAGAGTCTCTCACTTCCTCCTCTGCCTCAGATGCCGAGTCAGTCTCATAATCATGGTCAGAAGACGACTCAAAAAGCATGCCAACAACCTGCTGAGCGTCACTCTGTGGCTAGCCATGATCCATTATAACAACAAATGGATTGCCAACAACAACCAGCATTGTCTAAAATAAGTAATAAACAAAGTGTGGCTTTATCACAAAGAATGATGTACTAAAAAAACTACTATACCAATCACTTGCCTGAAAAAGCTACTCACCAGCAACTACTCTGCACAGACACATCAATCACCAATGATATCCCACTAAAAAAAAGAAAAGCAAATTAGATGTAAGACAACACAAATATAATTGTGCACAAATCTAAGGAGAATTTCACACTCAATCCTGCATTTAGTACACCACCTACAAACATGTCAGTCATGCATGTCAACAATACTCCTTTGGAGTAAATTACTTTTACTTACCTAATACATGCAACTACGCAAACATCAAGTCAACTACTGCCAAAACCACAAGGATCCACAGCAAAGGAAGCAAAAGCTTTGAACTAGAACAAAAAGGAGAAATAAACTGTTATAATCAAAAATGCAAATACTTCGTCCGTTGACAAACACCCTGCCACCAAGCACTTAAAAATTTTCCTTGGTGCCTAAGTGGATTCTGCCCCCATTGGGGGCAGATGGGCCTGAATGGGCATCAGTAATGTGCCCCCTTTGGGGGGGAACCTTGCGAAAGGGGCCGCCCACACTAAACACACACACAAGATCCCTGGTACCTAAGTGGATAAAAAATAGGCCGATCTGCCACCAAGGGGGGCAGAAATGCCCAACAGTACTGTGCTCCCTTTGCGGGGGCGACCCTTGCCAAAGGGGGCGCCACCAGCACACAAAAAAACAAAGGGGAACAAAAAACAAAATCCCTGGTGTCTTGGTGGCTTTTGCCCCGTTGGGGCAGATGGGCCTAAAAAGAATAGGCCAATCTGCCCCCCAGGGGGGCAGAAATGGTCATCAGTAATGTGGTCCCTTTGGGGGGGTGACCCTTGCCAAAGGGGCCGCCCTCTCACACAAAACACACACACACAAGATCCCTGGTACCTAAGTGTATTCTGCCCCCCTTAAAACAGAAGCCGATCTGCCTCCAAGGGGGGCAGAAATGGGCAACAGTTCTGTGACCCCTTTGGGGGCCGACCCTTGCCAAAGGGGGTCCCCCCAGCACACAAAAAAACAAAGGGGAACAAAAAACTAAATCCCTGGCGTCTTGGTGGGTTTTGTCCCCTTGGGGCAGATGGGCCTAAAAAGAATAGGCCGATCTGCCCCAAGGGGGGGAGAAATGGCCTTCACTAATGTGCTCCCTTTGGGGGGGTGATCCTTGCCAAAGGGGCCACCCCCCCACACAAAACACACACACACAAGATCCCTGGTGCCTACGTGTATCCTGCCCCCTTTAAAAAATAAGCCGATCTGCCCCCAATGGGGGCAGAAATGGCCAACAGTTCTGTGCCCTCTTTGGTGACTGACCCTTGCTAAAGGAGGCGCCCCCAGCACAAAAATAAACAAAGGGGAACAAAAAAAGAATTCCCTGGCGTCTTGGCGGCTTCTGCCCGATCTGCCACCAAGGGGGGCAGAAATGGCCATCAGTAATGTGCTCCCTTTGGGGGGGTGACCCTTGCCCAAGGGGTGCCCCCAAGACACAGAAAACACATACACACACACAACACAATCCCTCGGGCCTAGTGGCTGAAAACATGGCAAATCTAGCCTAAGGGGCCTAAACATATAAACAAATATTGCTCCCAGGGCAGCAACCCTTGCCTAAGGGGGTCACTGCCCTAAAACATACAGTAAAAAACATCCCTGGTGTCTAGTGGGTTCACCCCCCAGGCTAAATTCAGCCAGAAAAACGGGCAATCTAGCCCCCAGAGGGGGCTGAAACACAGATAGAATAATGCCCCCAGGGGAACGACTCTTGCCTAAGGGGTCTCTCCCCAAAATACACATACAACACTCCCTGGTGTCTAGTGGGTGGATTCCTGATCCACAATCGCAGGCCTTGCCCGCGATTGTTGAGCAGGAATCCACTCAAAACAGGCACAGGGGGCAAGGAAAAACTCTTTCCTTTCTCCCAGTGTCTGTTTTCCCCTCTCCAAAACCCCCAAGGAGAAAGAATCATCTTTAGGATGTTCTCTCTCCAATCGCGCTGGAAGCAAATGGCTTTCAGCTCTTCCCTGGCAGCATTTGATGACGTTGGGGCGCTGTGAGCTTGCTGATGTCATCAGATTGCCGGGGGGGCTCGGTGTGGAAGGGGAAGCGTTTCCCCTTCCATCCCTAACTGGGGGTGTCAGGAATCCCCCAAGGTGCCTCCTGTGTTACCTATCAGTATCCCCAGGGATTAGGGTTAAATCATATCTCTGTTCTTGGATAAACCTTCATGTTTCTAAGTAAACATAATGTGCTGTGTTACACAATTGGTTTTATCAATGCGTGTTTGCTAATGTGAGCAGGTGTAGACATTTGCTTCTAATTGGGTGTGGTGTAGGCATGTGCTTCTAATTGGGTGTGGTGACTCATCGACATGTGGAAACTCAACTGCTTTCCTGATTGGCTATAATAGTGAAGCATGCCTCCCTGCTTGGCTTTGTTTTGTTTCCTGATCTCAGCATCTGATTTGGCAGTCCAGCCCCTGCTGTCATCCTCGTATTCAGGACTTTTGAGGCAATTGTTTTCTTCATTCCTGTACCAGCTGACACCAGGCATTCCTCCAGCACTCCGGAAAAGACTGCAGCTAAGTGACTAATATTCTCCAGGGAGTTTGTTCTTTGAGCACCGCGCTTTCCTAGAACAGCTGATGTATTCCAGACCTCGTATTTTGGCAGAGTGCTTATCTTAAAGAAACAAATGCATTTCTGAACATTCTACATTATTATTGTAGTTACTTGCCTAAATGTGCTTCAGGAAATCTGCTTGAGCTCAAGTACAACAAAAAGTGACAGTGCAATTTTAAGAGAGCATTTACGTGATTTTTATTTCTCTAATAGCAAAACTCTTGGATTTAAATTGTGTCATTCATGCCTGTGTTTCAGGTTTGAGGAATTTGCTTTTGAAGGGTTTTTCACACACACAGTGAAACCAAACCAAACTGTGCCACCCTAACTGTTTAAACCCAAAGTGGACATTTGTATTTCTTGGATTGTTTTTTTTCCTTTTAGAGTAACCCTATGCATGCAGGAAAGTTATATGTGATTAATTAATGCCCTTGTTTGTCTTTCTTGTGCATTATAAGTGCAACCACAGTTCTAATTGTAGTGTGCAACAGTGAATCTCTGTGAAGCCAGCCATAGTGTTGCAGTACTTATTGTTATGGTACTCAGTTTGGGTTTTTGGTAATGCAGTGTTAGTAATTGTGCCAACAGTTATTATTATCCAAGAGAATTGCTGGAGCATCCCGGTGTTCTTCTACCGCTCCATTGCCCATATCAGAAAGAGAGATTCAGTTTCAAGGAAGTTGAGTGCACTAACTCTACTATCACTCTGTCAACAAAGACCTGCACCCCTGAAGATGCAGGGTGCCTGGCTGGACCGGCAAGACGTGGCAGTGTTTTGTCTCTTTCTCTTCCACTCCCCATTTCCTTTTGGACACCTGCCAGGGTTTCTGTGTCCACCAGGAAGTGCCGAGATGTGTTCCAGGAGGTCGGGGGCATACCATCGCCATTGCAGACATCCTGCTTTTCAGGTGAGTGGGCCCATCTCGACAGGGGGTGTGGGTGGGAGGCCCACGGTGGAGCGCTAGCATTCCCCCCATGGGCCGGGTGCAGGTCCAAGGCACCCAAGGGGTTAAAGACCACTCAGCCCCGTATAGTGAAACCTGGGTGAGGATCAAAGTTGTCAACAAAACAAGAGTTACTCAAAACAATTCCAACAAATAGAAGTCTCAAAGAAGGGTGTGTTCTGGCACCTATCTATCTTAATCTGTACATAACACATATAAAGACAGGTATGAATACAGCAAGGAGCTTCCCACCTAAATTAGTTCAGCTGCACATCCAGTTGTTACAACACACAGATGAAAACACACTACTGGATTGCACTCAAATACATCTCCATGACTTTCTTGTGGCCCTCCATGAATATAACTGTAAAAACTCTTAGGCCCTCATTATGACCCTGGCGGTATTCTGACCGCCAGGGCTACGATGGCCGCCAACGGGCTGGTGCTGAAGACCGCCACATTATGAGTGTGGCGGGTTGGCCTCTGGTAATCCGCCACATCCCCGCTCAGACTGCCAGGGCGGTTGGACCCGCCGGGCTGGAGATGAGCATCTCCGACCCAGCGGTCCAATGAAGACCTCCGGCGGTATTATGAGCCGGCTTTCCACCAGGGTTTCCGCGGCTGTGTCACCGCCACAAAAACCCTGGCGGAAAGGCTACCAGTGACAGGGAATTTCTTCCCTGTCACCCACAGATGACTCCGTCCCTCCAGCAAGCATAATACCCCCTCACCCCCATACCAGAAAAGCACCCCTCACCCCCATTCTAGTACAGCCACCCACATACAGGCACACGCACAGAGACACCCAAACGCACCCCACATACACTCATTCACGCACTTTGCATACACTCATTCATGCACCTCGCATGCACTCATTCACGCACCTTGCATACACTCATACACCAGCACTGAGATACAAGCATTCACTCACCAGCACCCATACACGCATACACTCACAAGCCTTCATACAAGCACTCACTTTAACATTCATACATGCACTCACTTCAACATTCATACACGAATTCGACCACACATACACAGATACAATCACACATGCATACACACATACAAACACCCATACACACACGCATACACACATACATGCACACACACAGACAATACCCACTAACACATGCACACACAACACCCCACAGAGGAGGTCGTCCGGCAGGGAACGGGAACAGGAGCTTCCACCACTGGCAGCGCCCCACCATCAGGACACCGCCAGGCTGTATTACAGTTCATACTACAGCTGGTGGTGTCCTTTTAGCGGGGCGGGCCAGTGGTGGAATCGCCTGGGCGCCTCCACCCGCCAGCACAACTGTTGAATGATTTCCGCCAAATATGTAGCGGAAATCCTACAGTACTCGGAATGTGGTGGGCGGAAGACTGCCAGCACTGGCGGTCTTCTGTCATCCCTGGCTTTCATAATGAGGGCCTTAGTGCTGATTATTACCAAAACTAAAATAATGATTTTTAGTAAAACAAACAGCAAGCACAGCTAAAGTATTGGGGGAAAAGGATCAAGCAAGCCAAAACGTATCAGAATTTAGGAGTTTGGCAAAATAGTACAGCTGCACATCAGCCAGTTGAAAGCAGAGACACAAAACACAAAAACAGTTTTTGCAATATCATCTGTGGAGGATGTGCTTTGAGCTGCTCAAGCTAATGGCTAACTCAATCATTCGAATTGTTCTGGCAAAATTAATTCCTTCTGTGATTTATGCAGTAAGCCAAAAAAGATTGGTGTATGGGTTAGCAAATATGCCTTATGCACTTAGTCAGCATTATATAAATTACTGTCAGATTGTGCTGCTGCTGTGAAAGGGACTGTCTTTAATCAGTCATTTCGAATGAAATGAAACACCTAGATGCACTAAAAACTCCCTATGGATAAAAAAAACCTGAACATAATTTTTAAGAAATTGGAAATTACAAAAGATTTGGAAGACGGTGTAGAATATAAACAACTCAAATTGTTGGCAAGAGAAAAATGTAAGTTATTGCCTTTGGAGAAAACACAGAACATTTACTTATTTCAAGAAAGAGAAATGCCCTGAATACCATATATAAGTCTTTGTGCCCTCAGACTTGCCCTCAAAACCATAGCATAGCAAATATGAGTCATCCGCCTCGCTACTGTCCAGACCCTTGGCAGGAAACCTTAATACTGACAACAGATTCTTCTCTGCCCGCAACCCCAGCTTGTTTAGAGACCATGTGTTGGACTTGGCCGTTTTGGCAGGTTCATCCACTGACTTTTTGCCTCTTTCCTGCTGATCAGTGCTAATGCGCAGGTGCTCTCCCTTCTAAAGTGCAGGTCCACTCCCTTCTAAAGTGCAGGTCCACTCCCTTCTAAAGTTGGTATGATTGGCTTATACCGAATTGGCATATTTAATTTACCTGTAAGTCCCTTGTACAGTGGTATCTCTATACCCAGGGCCTATAAATTAAATGCTACTAGTGGGCCTTCAGCTCTGCTTGCACCACCCACTGAAGTAGCCTTTCAAACCTGTCTCAGGCCTGCTAGCGCAGGGCCTGCGTGTGCAGTTTTCTGCCATAAGGACCTGGCATCGAAATGTATTTGCCAGGCCCGAACTCCCCTTTTACTACATGTAAGGCACCCCTAAGGCAGGCCCTAGCTAGCCCAATGGGCAGGATGCTATGTATGTAGAAGGGAGGACATGTGCCAAATAGTGGGGCCTGTCCTGGTAGTGAGAAATAGCCTATTTGGTTTCTCACTGCTGTGAGTGCTGCCTTCTCATAGGATTGCATTGGGAAATGCCCTGCGTTATGTCTAGAGGGTATTGTCTGATTTATGAGGGGTAGCGTAGGCATGTTTGGTATGGTTGTAATGGTAGTGAGAAATGCTGCTTACTGTTGTAAGTGGATTTTTTATTACTATTACAGAAATGCCACTTCTAGAAAGTGAGCATTTCTCTGTGCTTATGACTGGTGTTTTGCAGCTTGACTCCAATCCACGTCTGGGCAGAGTGACAGTTGGGCTTCATGCATCTGGGATAGGCGTAACTGCTCGTGCCAAGCTACCAAGGGGGTGAGCAGGGGTTATCATGGGCGTGTAACTCCCTTGCCCTGACTAGAGTGGGTGGGTTCTGCCTGGCTTAGGAGCATACCCTAGCCCACCAGAACCCCCATTTTTAACACCATGAGTGAGTGCTACCTTATTTATTCATATAGGCTATTGCTTTTCAATGTTGCACCCCAGCCTACTGTACTGGCGTCTGTAGTTAGATCCTTCTGTGGATCTGGATGCATCAGTATCCCCTTACTTAGATTCTCCAGACCCATCCACCACTGTAATTGGTGATTTGATTTAAGACACTGGGAACATTTCCTCCATACTCTCAGATACTGGTGACCAGTGTCTGGGTAGTTGCCAAATGGCCAAAGATGCTATCTCACCCTCTGCACCATGAACACACGATACCACGTTTTCCTAGATTTCTAACTACCTGCAAGCCGAGGCTTTCTAAAGCTTGAACAGAGCGTTTAACAGACTCTTAAGATGCACTGCTCTGTCCATGGGAAGGAGGACTTTGCCAGGTCCATTCTGAACCTTGCTCCAATTAAGACTAGATGTATTGAAGGTATTAGTTGGCATTTCCGGTTGTTTACAAGGAATCTGTGGTGACAGAGTAATTATAAGCCTAGTTTTTCCTTTGATGGTGTATGTATCAACCAGTTTAAAAAGGGAAAGATAGAAATTCTTTGTAAATAAAAGGGAGCCACCAGGAGCCACCATCTTCATGCCTAGTATCGCAGGAGAGCGCAGCCTGGAGTAAAAGACTCTAAATTGCTGTAGACACTCCTAGATACAAAATCTCACATACTTCCGATGCTCCTCTGACATTGAAACATACTGCTACACATCCAGTAAGTCGAGGGTTTCACATATTTGTTCAGTCTCTTTAAGTCAATTGTAATCCTGAAACCTCCATTCAACTTGGCAACAAGAACAGAATTGATCAAACACTTTTTCCTTCTGCTCCTCTAGTCCTAGAATAATTGTTCTCTTTCTTAGTAGAGACTGTATCCCTTCTTCAAGGCTACCCTCTTCACTTGGCACTTTAGGTAGGATGTAGCTATGATCCCGGATTCAAACGTAAGGGAGATGAACTCCATCTGATATCCCATGCTTATTATGTTCAGTGCCCATAAATCCAAGATGGACTTTTCCCAGATAGCCAGGAAGTAACGGATCCCTCCACTGACCTGTAATCCCTGACTATCAAGTTCCTTGTAGTTGGCATTGTCAGGACCACTGGTCTCTGTTGCGAGCATTGCCCTGGAATTTTCTAGGTTTTTATTGGAATTCTGAGAACCCCTCAGAATTCTGTCTTCTACACATGGTTGTCTGAACACATTTTTCTGCCTGGAAGATCTTGACTATTTTGACTGCTGTTTCCCAAAGGATAAAGGGGGTCATTCTGACCCTGGTGGTCATTGACCACCAGGGTCAACGACCGCGGGAGCACCGCCAACAGGCTGGCGGTGCTCCCAAGGGCATTCTGACCGCGGCGGTATGGCCGCGGTCAGAAACGGAAAACTGGCGGTTTCCCGCCGGTTTTCCGCTGTCCTGAGGAATCCTCCATGGCGGCGCAGCTTGCTGCGCCGCCATGGGGATTCCGACCCCCTCACCGCCATCCTGTTCCTGGCGGTTTTGACCGCCAGGAACAGGATGGCGGTGAGGGGTGTCGTGGGGCCCCTGGGGGCCACTGCAGAACCCATGCCAATGGCATGGGCACTGCAGGGGCCCCCGTAAGAGGGCCCCTAAAAGATTTTAGCAGACACTGAAAATCGCGACGGGTGCTACTGCACCCGTCGCACCCTTCCCACTCCGCCGGCTCCATTCGGAGCCGGCTTCCTCGTGGGAAGGGGTTTCCCGCTGGGCTGGCGGGCGGCCTTCTGGCGGTCGCCCGCCAGCCCAGCGGGAAACACAGAATACCCACGGCGGTCTTCTGACCGCGTAGCGGTATTCTGTTGGGGGAACTTTGGCGGCCCGCCTCCGCTGCCCGCCAAAGTTGTAATCACCCCCAAAGACTGTTTCCTTTCTTTAAAAAGCCTGTGCAGCTTACCTTCTAGTACAGAACAAAACAGTCTTCTCAGAGGCGTAGCTTGGTCAGAAGTACTGAGGTGGGGGGTGATCATTAGATATTCCAACAATCAAGCTGGTTAAATACATTATACAAGAAGCAGGGCAGGAGGGGGAGTTAAGGAGTAGAAGGAAGGAAGAGGAGTAAGAATTGCAAGGGGTACTTCTATCTCAATATTTTGTAATATATTTTTAAGATCTTTAAAACAGAGATGTGTGTGTTTTGTCTGCATGTGTATGTAAAAATCCAAAGTGAAATCCAAAAAACACCACTCCATACCCCACTGAAAGCCCTTGTATTCAACTATTTCCTACAGAATACATTTATTGGTGGGGGGGTAACACCCCAAACACCCCCCCCCACTAATCTATGCCCCTACTTGTTCCTCTAAACAGCATTCTAAATGCTGCAGATCTTTGTGCAGAAACCGAGAAAGAGATTAAACATGCAGCCACTTGTACACCACAGGCTAAAGCAGAAGCTCGAATTGCATCAAAAAATACCTCAGAAATAAATTCAACTTGTTGTGTCTCATCTTCCAACAATTCTAAACATCCTTGACCATCTTGATTGGCTTTAAACAAAATGTAAAATTTTAAAGTCAGTTAACAGCAATTGCGAAGTACAAAATCCAGATAATTCTCAAAACTCCAAGTGAAACCCAGAATAAACCTTTTGAAGGACTGCATCCACTTTCTTTTCAGCTGGGTCTTTTAAAATATTTTCTTCTGCCATGGAAGATCTCCTTAAGAGGCTGGTCACCACAAAATCCACATGGATGACATTTGGCAAGTTTTCTTCCATTCTTTTAATGGACATAATTTAGACATAAACCTGGGCGGTTAATTTTATCAGGGTTGTTCCATTCATTCAGGTTACATCCACAACATACAGCTATTTGAGACCTCAACATTGGATTTTTTTTAATTGTCTGAACAACGTGCTCTTAGAAGACCCAGTTCCTCAACAGAAAAGCCCATATTCCCTTCAACATGATTCATCGGTGGTGGCAACAGTTCTCTTAAAATATATTTGCTCATCCGATCAGGAGAAAGGGGAGGAGCAGGAGGAGAAGAAGTAAATGGACCATCTGCACATTCAGAATTGGATAAATTGGAACACAAACTATCTTGATCAGCAATATCCTTTCCATGTCCCTATTTCTTCATAGAAGATGCCAAAGTATCCACAATTATTTTCCTGATCCTTTCTTTGTCTTATTTTTTCCCCTGCTTTTAGGAGAAGGGGAAGGAGATCTGGCAGAAAATAAGGAGGAGGGAGACATCTCTTTTTTGCAGCATGCTTGCCGATTACAGGTTGCAAGAAAATTAATGTCAAAGCGCTCACCTTAAATGTAGAAATAAAGGTCCCATTCCATCATGACGTAACCCCAACACATGATATGAAAAGGAAAGAATGGGCATGTGCACTGGTGATCAAGACATGCAGAGTCAAGCTGAACACACATGCGTGGAGTCCTACGTTCAGGGGAGCGCTATTCTTGGTCACCACTGCGTGAAGGCAAACATCATTCCCTTGCATGCAGAGTCAAAAAGTAGCACCCCAATTCGACTGATTTGATCTGCCACAAATATTTGAGTAAGCAAGTGTATCCCCATATGCTTAGCATGCTAGAATGTTTGGGAACCTTTACAAATATGCTTGCACTGCAGAGGCTCTAACATTAGAAGCAGGGCTCCCTCTAAGCCTGGCAGGAGAGGAATCCCTTAATGTAGGAGGGGTTGTAGATAAGCCAGAACCATAGCACTTTCTTGTTCTTGTCCCAGAAGACAGGACACAAAACAGGAAGTCCTAGGGCAGTGGTTCCCAACATTTTGACTTCTGTGGACCCCCACCTTATCAATACTAGAACCAGGGAGCCCCCACTGGGTCATTACTGAAAGCTGGGGACCTAATCTGTTAAAATTATTCAATTTTCTAAGCAGTTGCAGAACCTCTGAGGAGGCTTCGGGGACTCCAAGGGGTGCCCGGACCACAGGTTGGGAACCACTGTCCTAGGGAATGCTATCAGGGGCATAGCTTGGGCAGTAAGATTGGGGGGGTGCCACCTTCATATTTCCCAACAATCATGCTGCCATATCTTGTTAACATACATTATCTGAGAAGCGGGGCTTAAAAGGCAATTGTAAGGTAGAGCAGTACAGATTTTTAGTGGTACTTAAAACATATTTTGTAAAATAACCAACATTTTTAACTTCACAGCAGAAAGGAGAGAGGAAGAGAAACAAAATCCTAGGTGAAATCCGACAAACACCTCACCATACCTGACTGGAAGCACCTATTCCCAACTATTTATTACATAATACATTTATTAGGGGGTGTAACATCCTAAGCATCCCCTCATCCCCTGAATGCTAGGGTTGTTACAGTACCCAGCTGAGGGCAGGAGGGGTTGTGTGAAGCATTCCAGTTTTGGGTTGCATCTCTGAAAATGGGTACATGAAGAAATGATTGGAGGAGGACGGGAGACGTAGAGGTAATATTGCTTTACATATAACAACAGTGGTCCTATTAACAGTGCAGTATAAACGTTTCTTGGTTCACTCATCGAATCATTATGAGAGCGTGAGTGTATCCTTGTTTGTAGAAATTGACAAGTGTATAATGACAATACACACTGTAATGTAGTCAGGAGGAAAAGTTTATTCATGTCTTCATCTTAGGAGCACCAGGAATAACCGTTGTTTCTTCAAATGTAAACACTCCACCATGGAATGTAGAATCAACTCTGCACATTCCTAGGCATAATGAGCTGCCCTAGATCACCACACTATTACTTTTAGTTTTACATGATGATTGCTGTGACATTTACACACTAATACCCTGGTTACGGGTGGCCTGGTAATTTGTGTGATAGTTATTGCACGTGATAAAATCGAAGTCTGCAAAGTCTGAATTTATCAGGTGGGATAAATACCATTCACGAGTTACGAGTTTTTTGGGGAATAAACGTTACCACAGCAAAATCTGCAAATGCTGGTAAATACAGGGCTTTATGCCCAGGTAAGTATCAGCAGGGCTTGCGACTAAAGATATTTACAAAAAAAACTAATTATTGTGATATATATATTAATAGAGTTTTATAAAAATCTAATACCATAAAGGCAGCATGGGCACTTCCACTCAGTGGTACACAATAGGAGATCGCCTTAAAAGTCACTGTAGTGTTTGCCCGGGTTTGGGCAAACCATGATGTGGACTCTGGGAGAGGTCACCCCCCCCCCACTTCTACGGAAGAGGAATGGTTGGGCCGACATAGCGGCCAGAAACGTTTTATATGTTAAGGGAAAGCGCACGATGAGAGGATCACAATGCGGAGCAATAAAACAAGTTGCTGCATCCTGTCTGACTCCGTGTCGTTGCTGGGGCCCACACTACACTGGTGATGAGGGGAGCCACGCCACCATCCTCGTCCACCTCACATTCATCCGCTGTTTCATAGGAGTGGTCCCAGCGTGGTACCAACTGCCGCAGGACTGCCTCAGAGAGGCAGATATTCACAAAATGTCAAAGTCAGTGGCAGAAGCAACCCCCCCACATACACCACGTTGAAAAACACGATCCCGGCGCAGTTTGAACCCTACTCCAACCCAGACTATAAACAGTTCCTGCTACGCCAAGCACGCCAAAAACCTGACGATTTGGTGGATGTCTTGCTGGAAGAAGAGGATGAAGTCAGAGCTCAATTCATCCAAGGATGCACATTCTCTAAGCTCCATGAGCGCATCCTGCAGGAACCCAACATGAGCATGAGGGACATCCTCACCTGAGGTCCCTCAAAGGAACTGTCGAAAGCATGGGCCGCGCACATGGAACCGACACCTACTGTCCAGGTCAAGTAGCAACCTGTCAACGTCGTAATTGCAGAAACCACCAAGGCCAAGACAGAGCGCACCAGGTCCTAACCAAGAGACAAACTCTGCAGATGGTGCGGAGGACACCTGCCACACCCTACCGGCTGCCCAGCCCGGGGGAAAACCTGCAGCACATGTGGCAAACTAAACCACTTCTTTAAAGTCTGCCGCTCTGCAGCCAGGGTAGCACCGACCACGCCCAAGAAGGCAGTCAAAGCAGTAGTTGCACTGCACACACCTCATCGGACAGTGACATGGATGACGACCAAGAGATGGTTTACATATTGAGAGTGGTGGCCGGAGAAAACAACAACAGCTGGCGGCTACCTACATGTCAGGTGGTGGTGCGTGAACACCCCCATCCAGCTCTGATAGATACGGTGCCTCAACCAATCTTAAGGCCACAGAGGTGTACCGCAGCCTACCTGACCCTCCGCATATCAAGTCCACACGTGTACAGGTATTTGCCTTTGGATTTGTAAACACCCAACAACTACAGATGACTGGGGTCTTTACGGCTAACATTGCACATGAAACCAAAAAGCTTGTGTTAGACCTGACAGCCTTAGGGTGCTCACCCCTAACTTTTTGCCTGCCTCCCTCCACTTTTTAGATACTGTTTTTGCTGGTTTTAAGATTCTGCACACTTTACCACTGCTAATCAGTGCTAAAGTGCATATGCTCTCTCCCTTTAAACATGGTAACATTGGATCATACCCAACTGGACTATTTAATTTACTTATAAGTCCCTAGTAAAGTGCACTATATGTGCCCAGGGCCTGTAGATTAAATGCTACTAGTGGGCATGCAGCACTGATTGTGCTACCCACTTAAGTAGCTCCTTAACCTTGTCTCAGGCCTGCCATTGCAAGGCCTGTATGTGCAGTTTCACTGCCAATTCGACTTGCCATTTAAAAGTACTTACCAAGCCTAAAACTCCCCCTTTTCTTCATATATGTCACCCCTAACATATTCCCTAGGTAACCCATAAGGCAGGGTGCTGTGTCGGCAAAAGGCAGGACATGTACCTGTGTAGTTTACATGTCCTGGTAGTGTAAAACTCCTAAATTCATATTTACACTACTGTGAGGCCTTCATAGGCTAACATTGGGGCTACCCTCATATACTGTTTGAGAGGTAGCTGATGATCTGAAAGGAGTAGGAAGGTCATATTTAGTATGGCCAGAATGGTGATACAAAATCCTGCTGACTGGTGAAGTTGGATTTAATATTACTATTTTAGAAATGCCACTTTTAGAAAGTGAGCGTTTCTCTGCACTTAAAGCCTTCTGTGCCTTACAATCCATGTCTGGCTGGGTTCAGTTGACAGCTTCCTTTTGCATTCACTCGAACACACCCCAAACACAGGATACTCAGCCTCACTTGCATACATCGGCATTTTGAATGGGTCTTCCTGGGCTGGGAGGGAGGAGGGCCTGACACTTACATGTCAAAGGAGAGTAGTCTGCCCTCACACGAAAGACTGCAACACCCCCCACTGGGACCCTGGCAGACAGGATTGAACTGAAAGGGAACCTTGTGCACGTCTAAGCCACTCTTTGAAGTCTCCCCCACTTCAAAGACACATTTGGGTATTTAACCAGGGCCTCTGCCCCTACCAACTCAGACACTTCTGAACAAGACACTTCCTGAAGAAGAGAACCTGAACCAGAATCTGCAACCTGCCAAGAAGAACTGCCTGGCTGCCCAAAGGACTCACCTGGCTGCTTTCTGTGAAGGACTGCTGCCTTGCTGTTGCCCTGCTGCCTTGCTGTTCTCTGGCTGTGCCGAGAAGTGCTCTCCAAGGGCTTGGATAGAGCTTGCCTCCTGTTCCCTGAAGTCTCACGATCAAAAAGACTTTGGGGGTCATTCCGACCCCGCCGGGAGGGGACCGCCAGAAGACCGCACCGCGGTCAAATGACCGCGGCGGTCATTCTGACTTTCCCGCTGGGCGGGTGGGCGACCGCCAAAAGGCCGCCCGCCCGCCCAGCTGGAAAGCCCCAGCAACGATGAAGCCGGCTCAGAATGGAGCCGGCGGAGTTGCTGGTGTGCGACGGGTGCAGTGGCACCCGTCGCGACTTTCAGTGTCTGCTAGGCAGACACTGAAAATCATTATGGGGCCCTGTTAGGGGGCCCCTGCACTGCCCATGCCTGCGGCATGGGCAGTGCAGGGGCCCCACAACACCCGTTCCCGCCATCCTGTTCCTGGCGATTTTTACCGCCAGGACCAGGATGGCGGGAAGGGGGTCGGAATCCCCATGGCGGTGCTGCGAGCAGCGCCGCCATGGAGGATTCTTTGGGGCAGGGGTAAACCGGCGGGAAACCGCCGGTTGCCCTTTTCTGACCGCGGCTTTACCGCCGCAGTCAGAATTGCCCATGAAGCACCGCCAGCCTGTTGCGGTGCTTCCGCGGCACTCTGCCCTGGCGGTTTTCAACCGCCAGGGTCAGAATGACCGCCTTTATCTCTACAAGAAGGACTCCTTGTGCTGCGAAAATCGACACACAGCCTGCCAGAAACGACACACAGCCTGCATTGTGGAGAAAAATGTACTGCACTGCCGAACCGGAACGACGCAGCCTGACTTCGCAACGAGGAGATCGACGCAGCGCCAGCGTAGCGACCGGAAATTCAACGCACGGCCCACTGGATCGACGCACAGCCGAGCCGGAACGACGCAGCCCGACTTCCAGAGAGGAATCGATGCAGCGTCTGCCATGCGGTAGAAATTTCCACGCAACGCCCACCGGTGGTGTGTATTTGTGGTGCTATACTGTGTTATTGCATGATTTATTGCACAAACACTTTACACATTGCCTTCTAGGTTAAGCCTGATTGCTCAGTGCCAAGCTACCAGTGGGTGGGCACAGGATAATTTGGATTGTGTGTGACTTACCTTGACTAGAATGAGGGTTCTTGCTTGGACAGGGGGTAACCTGACTGCCATCCAAAGACCCCATTTCTAACAGCTCACAGCCAAGCTATTTGTGTCACAAAAAGGGGTCACGGTTCCTGCTCAGCTGCAAACTGCACAAAACCTGAATCTGGTCCAGTTTGCATTCGGCGTTCATGCCAGCAGCCTAGGAGACCTCACCACAGAGTTTGAAACGCTCTTCAATGGCATTGGATGCCTGAAAGGCCCACCTCTCAAGCTGCATATTGACAAGTCTGTAGCCCCAGTCGCCCTCAGGCACCGACAGGTGGCGTTCCATCTATGCCCAAAACTAGAGCGGGAGCTGCAGCTCCTGTAGCAAGCTGGAATCATGGAGGAGGTTTCTGGACCTACACCGTGGGTGTCCCCAATAGTTGTTGCAAAGAAACCAAAGCAGCCTGATGCAGGTTGCATCTGCATGGACATGTGGCTGCCTAACCAAGCCATCAAACAAGAGAGACACCTGACCTCAACTATAGATGACATCATCATGGACCTCCGGTCTGGCTACCACCAAATCATACCTCTGGCCCATAACCACTTTCTCCACCCACACAGGCCTCTGGAGGTACACCCGTTTGAATTCTGGCATAAGCAGCACTGCAGAGGTGTTCCAGCACACAATCAAAGAGGTCCTGCAAGGGCTGCCCGGAGTCCTAAATGTCAGTGATGACATTCTGGTGCATGCACCCATGCTGGAGAATCACCTAGCCTGTCTATGAGCAGTGTTCATGAGACTTAGGGAGCGTGGATTGCCCCTGCACTGCGAAAAGTGTAAGTTCTTGAAGATGGATATTGGCTTCTTTGGGTACAAGTTCTTAGAGAAGGGAATCGGCACAGACCCTGTCAAAGTGAAAGACATTCAGGAAGCCCCCGCCCGACCTCTGTTTCAGGGGTTCGAAGATTTTAGGCATGGTCACATATTGTGGGTGCTTTATGAAGAATTTATCTGACATCACCAGCCCACTGCAGCATTTGACTGAAGCCAACCACCCGTGGGTATGGGGCATTTTGAGAGCACAAAGGATGCCGTCTCTGCCAATACCACCCTGGCATATTTCGACCCACAACGAGAGTCTCCGCTCGTAGTTGATTCAAGCCCCACTGGTCTGGGTGCATTACCGGCCCAGAGGCAAGACTGTGGGGAGTGGGAGCCCATCGCTTATGCCAGCAGAACACTGACACCCACTGAACAGCAGTACTCCCAGATAGAGCGGGAAGCCATTGCCATCCACTGGGAGCGTTGGAACTCTCACCTCTACCTATATGGGAACACATTCACGGTTGTGATATCCACAAGCCGCTCCTCCCTCTCTTCAAAGGGTCATCATCCAAGCCGCCGCCAAGGACTGAGAAGTGTATTTTACAATTGCAACAATTCAACTTCAAAGTAGAGTACCAACCAGGCACATGAAACCCAGCTGATTTCTTGTCATAACACACCCACCTGGCCACCTCCCGGGAAGCCGAAGAAGCTCTCAAAACAGAGGAATATGTCAGACTGGTGGTGGACTGTGCACGACTGTTACCCGTACCTCTCGCAGAGGTAGTGGAAGTTATAAGTCAAGATGACTGTTTACAGTTAGCCATAGGAGCTGTTAGGTCTTGCGACTTGCTCTCTCTACAGCACTCTGCGACCTTCAGTTCCACTGATGCCAAAACCACGCTGCAAGCCCTTTATAACATACGCCATGAGCTCTAGGTGAGCGAAGAAGGGGGTCTGCTGCGAGGCCCAGGCCTTGTGCTGCCCACCTGCCTGAGATTTCGGGCTGTCCTGTTAGCACACAGGGCCCACCAGGGAATCGTGAAGCCAAAGAACAGTCTCCGGAGCACAGTCTGGTTCCCCGGTCTGGGCCAACTGGTAGACGACATGGTAAAGAGTGTCTTGTCTGTCAAGCAAGTGGGATGCCCGACCCGCCAGTGCCGGTCATCACTGAAGGTGACCCTATGGTCCCCTGGCGAGCAAGTGGAATGCCTGACACAGAGACGAAGGCCCTGAAAGAGCACCATCCATGAGGGCGACACTGTACTGGTTAAGGACCAACACCCAGGTGGAAAGTTCCGGCTACCTTTTGAGGCTGAACTGTGGACTGTGACTGCCATCAAAGGGACCATGGTGATGGCTGGGCTGAGATGAATGCTGAGAGTATCACATGGAATGTGTCCCAGTTCAAGCGGTTCTACTCGTCCTCACCCTCTAATGACAGAGGGGTTAGCTCCCCATGTGATGGGTTTCTGATCGATAAGGAAGACGCTGCCCTTCCACCTGAGTCTCCGATGCAAAGGGGATCCTCAGAAGGGAGTGGTGTGGAGTCAGAACAGCTGATACCACCTGGATTAACCTTTTCAACAGCTGGTGGTGCCCAGGTTCCAGCGGAGGTAGTGCCTTTGTCAAGTGGGACCCAAAAGCTACTGTCAGGAAAATCTGGGATGGAGGGGTACAATCTAAGGACCAATCTGGAACTTTCCAAGTGGTATGTTGACTTTATGACAGACTAGCAAGTTTTCCTGCTGTATTGCTCTTTTGAAACATCCCAGCTTTACCCTGGGCTTCCCATTTGTGTATCAATGTATTATGTGCTGTTTGTTTTGAACTGCGTTTGGGGTTTCTCGTTATCCTATGGGGAGGAATGGGAACCCATGGGAGAGGTCACCACCCTGCTCTCTACGGAAGAGGAATGGTTGGGCCGACGTAGCAGCCGGAAACGTTAAGATGTCAAGATTACGAAGCTGACTAACTAGTCAACGCGACAACTGGAACTAAAACAACTCCTTGCCCTACAAAGCGACTGCAGATCCCACCCATCATTTTAAAGAACTTGCCCACTCACAACGATCTTGTGGAACTCTTGGAGGAACACTGCACCTCCACTTTCACGATAAAGTCCCAGCAGGACCACGCCAAAATAATGCTAACAACTCCAGAAGATTATAGGAGTTTGACCAGTGAACTTACGGAGCCAAAGCTGGAATACCATACTTATTCCTTGACCATGGTAAAAACACAATGCTTTGTAACAAGGGGACTACCGGCAAATGCATCCCTTGGACACATCGCCCGCGATTTATCGGAACTAGGACTTCAAGTAAAAAACATAACACCAATTGCTTCGCCTATGGGCAAGAATAAAAAGTTTCCCTTGTTCATTGTCACCATGTCTGCAAGCCAAGACGAAAAACCTGCTGATCTCTGTCGTCACAAGACTCTGCAGCTGCACTGTTACTATAGAAGCACCTAACGGGAAACGGGCCCTACTCATGTGCTACAACTGCCAATGCTTGGGGCACACCTTTGCTTTCTGCCATCAGAAACCAAGGTGTGTACGCTGTGGAGGGGAACAAACCTCTAACCAATGCACCAGGAATAGAGAAACAGAATCTGCAATATGTGCAAACTGCACCGGAAACCACCCTGCAAGCTACCGCTGCTGCCCCTACATACAGAACGCAAAAAAGGACGAACCACGAAAGCGAATTCCTCTACCACAAAAGGTATCTCGCCCCTTTCTGACAGTGACACCAGATGAGGACCAGCGGAAAACATATGCCCGGAACACCACACAGGATCCCAAACCACACCTCAAGAAACAGCCATGGCAACACACATGTGGATTGAACGACTTATGCAGATGTTACAAGGTCCAAAGAGGCAACCCACCAGTAACAACCACCCCAGTTTTGTCCTGCGAATTAAGCACTGCTGTCAACTGGCAGGAACTCATCGTAAAGATTGCAAAAGTACTAGCAGATATGAATATCCACCCTGTGGTGACAATTATGGTGAACCTCATTGTCAGACTTTTCTATGGTGAAGAAATCAACCATCATAGCAGCCAAGACTAAGAAAAACTCTACCTTCTTGATGTGGAATGCCAACAGCATTCAAAAGAAAACTGATGAACTCCTGCACCTGATGGAATCTAAGGATGTGAGTGTAGCGCTTATCTCTGAGACCCATCTACAGATAAACCAGAAGCTCAACCTAGCAAATTATAGAGTATACCGAACTGCTGCTCGACTGGAGCCAAGGGCGGAGGAAAAGCTGTGATTGTCAGCACAAAAGTGAAGCATCACAAAATTGCACTACCACCAGTGGGGGGCATTGAAGCAACAGGCATATAGATTCAAACATCTGCAGGTCCCCTCCGACTGATTACCACCTACTCACCACCAGGTCAGCTTTGCCCAAGCGACATAGATGCTCTAATGGACTCCAGCATGCTAACTTTAATTGGAGAAGACCTTCATGCCAAGCACCAGTGCTGGAACTCTCGGACCACAAACATCAAAGGACATGCTCTTCTTGCCCACTCAAGAAAGAAGGACTTTGTAGTTGGTGGCCCAACTCATTCAACGCATTATCCAGGCGCCGCACGGCAGAAACTGGACATCTTGGACATTGTCGTCATGAAGAGCCTTTCCCAGTCTGCAAAACTAGAGACTTTAACAGCACTGACGTCTGACCACAACCCAAGTTTGATCACCGTTGGATACGAAATTGAATGCCAACAGCAGGGGGCAAAGTTCAATTACAAAAGGGCAGACTGGTACCTCTACGAGAGAAGCTTGGATGAAACCTTGACTTTTGATCCAACACGCTGTATCAGAGACATTGACCAAGCTGATGACTGCTTCACCGATGCAGTCCACACTGCCATCAAAGGCAGCATTCCTCAACAGACACCTCAACCCTGCTCCATCTACGACCTCCCAAGCAGCCTCAAGCATTCAATAGCCGAGAAGAATAGAGCACGAAGACAGTGGCAGAAGTATCGCACCCCAGGCCTGGTGAAGAAGTATAACAAGTGGACAAAACTGCTGAGGACACAAATAACCCGGCACAGAGGTGAAAAATGGGAAGCAGCAACAGCTCGTCTGAAGGTTTCGGACAATTCTCTCTGGAGAATGATACATCGCTTGACTGGAAGAAAGGAACCAAACCCACTGATACACGGAAAGACTCACCTGGAATGCAGCAACAGGGACAAGGCAGAGGTCCTGGCTGACACCATGGAGACATCCTTCAAGCCCAACCAGGCCAGCAAACTGAGAGTAGAAGTAGAGCAAGAAATCACCAAGCATTACCTGGAGCACCCTCCGGAAACAGAAGCTGCAACCATACAGAAATGCTCACGTGACGAAATACGAAGCCTGATAAAGAAGCTGAAAAGTGGCAAGGCCCTAGGAAAAGACAGAATAACCAACCAAGCCTTCAAGATGTTCCCAAATGCAGCAGTGGATCACCTTGCTGAAATTTTCAATGCATATCTCCAGCACCAACATATCCCTAAAGCCTGAAAAGAAGCAAGAGTCATTGTATTCCCTAAGTCTGGGAAGCCACTAAGAGATCCTACAAACTACCGCCCTATAAGTCTGCTATCTGGCCTATCAAAGCTTTTTGAAAAGGTAATACTTACACAACTCAGTACTTTTGCAACAAGCGAGAAGCTTCTTGTCAAAGAACAGTTTGGCTTCCGCAAAGAACACTCTACAAATCTTCAACTTCTTGGAGCTGCGGACATTATTAGCCATGAATTCAACATCAACAAATCAACTGGAGTTGTCTTCCTGGACGTAGCCAAAGCTTTAGACGGAGTATGGCAGAGAGGACTGATATACAAGATTATTAAGCTGAAGTTTTCCAGCTATCTGGTAAATCTGCTGACTAGCTAACTGGAAGGATGCACCTTCCACGTGGCAATTCATGAGGAATGCTCAACTGTATGCCCTATTCTGGCTGGAGTGCCTCAGGGATCAATCCTTGGACCGTTTATCTTTAATATATTTACAAATGATATTCCCAAGGACTTGAAGAAAACAGACCTCGCTCTCTATGCTGATTATGTTGCAGTCATTTCCCAATCTTTCAGCAAAAAGGAAGCAGCAAAGAACCCTGAAGCTTCACTCAGCAAAATCTCTGGATGGTACAGCTACTGGCGGATGAACCTCAACACATGCAAAACCACAGCAACACTGTTCACCAGAAAGCAGATCAAAAAGCATCCACTGATCCGCCTCAATGGAGAGGATGTAAAGTGGAAAAGCAGCATCTCATGCCTAGGGGAGACACTTGACTTCAAACTTAGCTGGAGAAACCATGGCGAGAAGACATGCCAGAAAGCAACAACCAAACTGGCTGCATTGTAACCACTTCTGAGAACGAAATCAATGCCTATGCGGAGCAAAGTGTGCGCAGTAAACACAACTATTCGACCCACAATGACATATGCTTCACCAGTGTGGAGTGGTTGCAAGCCGGAGTATCGGAAGCCTCTGCAGACACTACAGAACAAGGCCTCATGGATAGCTACAGGTGCTCCTTGCTTTGCAGGAACAGCAGACCACCTCAGAGATTTGGGCGTTGAGATGTTTGACGACCATCTCTGCAAACTCAACGTGAAATTGGATTGGATCAAAAAGGATTGGATCAAAAAGAAAACCCACTGATCAAGAAACTTGCTGACATTTCTGCAAACCCTTTTGACCACTATCCATAAGCCATCACAGCACTGACCATGTGAACCAACTTCAACTGTGACAAAGAGTCACAGATCAATAAGCAAACAAAACAGAGATTTAACAAGTCTGAAATGCATATGGAGTAATGAGGCTACGGCCTCGGTATCCAAAACACACGGCTGTCAGAAGGAATCTGACAGCCAGAGAAGAGAGGTGATGAGGGGATCACTAAAGCGAGTCGCTGCCACCCTGTCTGACTCAGTGTCGGTCCTGGGGCTCACATTACAGTCACTTTAAATATGTGATTGACCAAGTCAAATGCAACTTAGTAGCTGCGCGTTCTACTGCGGTGGTGTATTTTTAAGGACTAAAAATTTAAAACGACAGTGCATTGCATATTATCTTTCGGAGCTGTACCAAAGACACCTTTACAGGTGACTCCAAAACAAATATTTTTTAGTACCTCTACCCACATTGGCTCCCAGTCCCTAAAACAGGAACAGGCGAATGTGTGAACTTTACTCTCCTAGTACAGCCATTGGCAGATAAATGGCCTCTATGGAATGCATGGCCACAGAAAAGGGACTCCCAACTCATGAGCCGAGGCGCTACCTAGAGCCTAGCGACAGCAGTGAAGCTAAGCCCTTTAACGGTTGCTAAACAAGCGCCATCTTAAAATATCTTTCATTTGTATTCACCCATCCCCACGTGCCTAAGAAAAATACACTTTTCGTTAAATTAAACAGGTGACTTTTTAAGAAGGTAATTATTTAAACGTAACGTATGTCGCAACCATTGTAGAGACTGTTCAAAATGTTTACAAAAATATTTGGATACAAATTTCTTTTGAGAAATATAAGCTAACTATGAGAATATAAAAATGTAACGGTTCCTTAAGTGGAAGACACACCTAGAGTTTAAACCAAGAATACTGTGTCACTTCTGTGGCGGTGAAGGGCGCTGCTTTTTTCCAGGATGTCTACTATGTCGCGCGCTCGGTGCCGTGACTTCGGTCGTGAATCTGCGCAGCTTAGTCATTCCGTAGTGAAGTCCACGCTCCGGATTTTACTGTCCGCCCCACAGGGGCAGTGCCACACACCAGGGAAAGTAGAGACAGAGGAGTAGCGACCAGGGCAAAGTATCAGCAGTTGGAGTAGCACACCTCCAGGTAAGGGAGAAGCATATTTTAATTTAATAGCCATTTACAGGTCGCTTCAGGTATTAGCCGACTGACAACGTACGTAACGTTGTTGCTATAATAGTGATTTATTATTATATGTGAGAATGCAGTCGGATGTGTTGCAAGCGTGTTAGATGACAGCTCGGTGCAGGGCTTGTGTTTGCACAATGCAGAAGGTGCACACAACAGTCCCCGAGGATGGGCGAGGGGGTAGATCAGAATAGTTGTGTATTTAAATGTGCTGCAAGCTATGCTTACACATACTTGCAGCGCCAGGGCTGGTGTCTGTGCACCCTCCAAACACTCTCGTTGTGCTTGTGTCCCACAGGCACAAGGAACATGGCAGAGGAGGAGGAGGTCGAGGCCAGCACGAGCATCGTGCACGAGATCTTCACCTCACCCCTCAACCTGGGACTGCTGGGCGTCATCCTCTACCTCATCTACAAGATGGTGCGGGGGGACCGGCCCCCCGAGCTGGAGGAGCGGGAGGAGCAGCTGCCCAAGATGAAGCGGAGGGACTTCACCATCGCCGAGCTCAGCGAGTTCGACGGTACCCGCAACCCCCGCATCCTGATGGCCATCAGCGGCAAGGTCTTCGACGTCACCAAGGGCAAGAAGTTCTACGGGCCGGGTAAGAGGGGACACGAGGACACGGCATAGCCATCCCAGGGAGTTGTGCAATAGTTGGATCATGTGGAAGAACCTTGTATGACCTGCCGCCTGGCGTTTCGAAGTCAAACAAGCATTGGCAAAAACAGTAGACCTTCTGGATTTGCCATTGCTTTTTGCCGATGACGTGCATTATCAGCAAATAAAAATTAAGCATTTGCAAATGTGTTAGGTCGGAGTTTAATTTAGTAACAAAGAAACACCGTGTGGTGGGCATGCATATGTCTGCATGCTAGCACATTAGAGTTAAAGCTTTGGCAAGTAGACACACACATTTAAAGACAGACCTAAAGGCAACATTGTGCACACACGGACACCTCATAGACAGGAACCATGAAGATAGAATGCACGCATACACGTATTCTATACATTACACTATTATAATCTGTGCCACTGTACAGCAAAGAATCAAATTATGTGACAGGTTGATTTAATTATGCCTCAATAAGAGGTAAATTATGTGGCATAATGGGGTACATTTTGTGATAGTATTTCGAGTGTTAAACATGATAACACTACCAAAATATTCCCCTCTTTAGCAGCAGTTTAACACTAATGTAACAATAAGCAACTGAAAGATGACTAGTAAGCCTTTGAAAATGTCCTGCTGCCCAGAAACACGTGCCGCCTTCGTTTTTTTAACTTGACCTGTTTGAGTTAAAATCTGCAGCAGATGAATTATGCGGCAAATCCATACTTTTACGGATAAATTAATGGCTGCAGATTCGCGTAATTCCAGTGACCCTGATGACAATGCAGTCAAAGCATCATTTGGGAGATGGAGAGAAGGGAAAGAGATAGTGGCAGAAAAAAGCGCAAGTGAACAAGATAGAAACATTAAAAAACTATGAACAAATTGTGAGGCACAGAAGGAAAAATGAGTGAAAAAATGCCGTATAGCTAAGAGTGGGGAAAAGTATGTGCATCCAAAGTCATTAGCATACTTGCTACACAATTTATCAGGAACACCGTTTTCTCCTCGCCTGAGTGAAAGGACCAGAATTACCAGATGAATAGCAGGGCCGGTCTATGAAGTGTTAACAGCCGCCTGAACATTAGCTGCACAAAGAAAGACACTGGGGATTGGAGGGAGGGAAGGGAGAAGCAGAGTACAAAAGTAAACACAAACATACCAGAGGGTGTCTGCTTTTCTCCTTGCAATCAGTGCTGCTGTAGATTACAGAATATTGAATGGTCTTCATAGATAGTTTGATAGTAATTATCAAACGTTGCTTCGCAGTCTCATTACATTTCTAAAGTTTTTTTCATCCACATAACGAGGCTCCGCAGCAGTGCTTGATTTCTAAAAAAAAAAACGATTAAGTGCCAGAGCTCAAGGCACTTCATATAACACCAAAAGGCCTACCACTGCTTTTGAATGACAGTACCAGCATTTAGATTTATCATTTTTAAAGAACTGCTGTACAAACGCATTGTTTTGAAGAATATACACACAGTGCCCCCACGTGGTGTAATCCCATAATAAGTGCCAGTGCCGAGCACCGGAACACACCAGCACAAATTAAGCACTGCTCTGAAGCATAAAAGTAGTTAGATGGGACTAAGCTCAGTGTTCCACATACACAGGATGGCTTATAAAAATAAATAGAATAGTGTGTGGTCAACAGTTTAGAGGTGAGAGGGTTATTGCTTCCCGTGCCACTCAAAATATATTCATGAGTGCAATAGAAAAGTGTCACTTTTTAAAGACTTATGTTTCATTAGGATTTTTTGAACATTTTTTTTGCGTTCTCCGAAGGACGTGATTTGCCCTAAAGTTAGCATTCTTTTGCCAGTCAGTAGTATTCGGGAGCATGTGGCTCTGACTGTTTTGCACAGCTGTTGCACTAGCTTACATTGCAGTAACATTTTTGGAACCTAGTACGATTTCATGAGAGGCTAAATAATTTAAGTGAGCACTATGTTTTATACGTTATTCATTTTGTGAAAGTACATTTCGTGGAACTGCCTCTCAATGAATTCTGGCACATTCTGTTGGTGTCTGTTCTCAAGCATTTCATCCACAATGGTATTTAAAATGGTTAGGCTGTCGAGGCACTTCTAACACAAATAAGATTATAGTACAACACTGCATTATATATAACACTGCCAACTCACACACAGCAGCTAAGTACATACATCATCTTTACTCTGCGCCCCCCTGCTACAAATGCTGCTGAGGAGGAGAATGGCAGGAATAGACTTGAGTGGATTCTCTTTATCAATGTAGCTCATCTCTGAGACTCATCTGTAAGTAATCATGACTGTTGGCGAAAAGGTAGAGCTCAGTGCGAGCCATAGCATATTTTAGAGGCCACTCAGCAGTGGTGGGATGACTGGACAAAGCTTTTCTGGTGAAGTAATCTTTCAGCGGAGAAACAGGTCAGGGAAGAAGGAACACTGAGGGCGGGGGAGAGCACAGAAGGGAGAACAACACAGTGGAAAAAGGAGAAGCACAGAGGTAAGAGAGCAGTGGAAGAACACTGGTCGCAGAGAGGAAGCTGTACTTGGTCCATGTTCCACTGTAGGGACCCACATGAAGCCCCAGGAGGAAAGCAGAGGCAAGGAGGAGGTGCTGACAAATAGGATGCAAGGAAACTAATGTGACGTGGAAGCCAGCCAGTGGTAAGTAATGGGGTGGGCTCTAAGTCCATATTTGAGTTTTTTATTTTTTTATTATTTTTTAACAAGAGATTTTGCAAAACCTAAAAATACTTCACTAAAAGTCAGCAGTGGAAGGTATAGAAGCCAGCCAATTAGATTTGGTAAAGAGGCGCTGGGACAGACACAAGATTGTCAAGCTGCAATAAAGAAAGCAATTAAATAAGAAGTAAGCAAATGAGTGTAATTTATGATGAAACAAAAACGACTGCGGCAGCGTCTGCAACCTGGAGGCCGGGTGTTGTCAGCATCTCAGAATTTTTAAACTAAAAGATTTTTAGCTTAATTTGATCAAATGGAGCAAACCAAGACTTCAAGACACAGAATGAATTAGACTGTCACATAAAAGCCCAGTACTGGAAACAGTGTCTGATATGACATGGAATGAGTTGGACACCTTAGTCTGAGAAATTTCAAATGGTATGCATAAAGATATCCTCATAACTGTGCAAATTGTTAGCAGTACTGAGCTTTTTGTATTGCTAATTTCATTGGGTGCCAAATATGGGAACGGCTACTCTGTAAATACTGTGTTTACATTCAGGCAGTTAACTGCATTTATAAGGGGGTGGTAGAGGAATGTCTTGGAAAAAATCTGAGAGAACAGTTAATTGTACTATAGAAAAATATGGCCTCCAATAAGTCTAGGGAGGGAGTGAGATTGTGGTACAAACATTACCTGGAACAATTGGAACAGGAAAGAAAAATCACAGAAATGTGGCCCTTCCGTTGGTTACAAATATAAACCATAAGGAAATTACTGGGAAAGCTGAATGGCGGGGGCTGTAAAAATTGTCACGATGAAAAGTATGGTAAGTCATCTGGTTGTTCCAAAGGCAGGGGTTATCAGATAATGGGGTACCTAGATTGTGCCATGTGCAAGGGTACAGGTGTTCTGAAGGAGGCCAGGTGAAGGGGGTTACTGAAAGTCCTAGATACCAAAGGCACCACCCTTGGGCACTCGCTTTTCAACCTCATTCAATCCCTGCATGTAACAACTTTGAATTAAGTACTTTGCACAACATTGGCATTAAAAAGCACATGCTTTTAGGTAAAGAGTTTTGTAGGTTCTAGGACATGTCTTCTGCATTATTTAAAGCAGTTTTCCTGTTGAGCGGTAGAAGGTTGTAGCTTTTATGTTTAAATTTATTTTAGTAAATCCATCTTCAAAAATGCATTCTATCCAACACATGCCTTTGGTGAAAAACAAACTAGAAAGTCTATTCTTTTCAACTGTCTAAGTGGTATCCGAGCTACAGTAACTACAACACACAGATGCCAGGCAGTGTCTCATGGGGACGTTGCATGAGTACGGCTCATCCTTCTGCAGAATCTGTACCTGAAGGTATTAGTTAGGAAATTGGCATAGATTTGGTAACAAAAAGGGGAAGAATGAAACCAAGAAATCTATGACCTATGTGTCTGTGTAAATTAAATATTGGAGCATGCAAAGAAATGTCGCTAGAGCGCATTCAAGCCCATTGCTGGAATTGTGAAACAGTTTGTAAAATGAATGCATCCCAACAGCCTTTATTTGAACTCGTCAGTCGCCCATAGTTGTTTTGTCAACTTGTTTACATGTGTTTTAGCTTGCATGACAGCCACAGCAGGGTGGGCGGATAGGCAGGCGCAACAATCCTTTGCCGAGCCTGTTTTTAAATGAAGCGATTGTAGATATTTTATCAGGTGGCAGCTTATGTGACTATCAGTGTTGTGCCACTTTTATCCCCTTCATAAGAATAACTTCTGGGCCTTAATGTGCTTGTTCGATCAGTGTAAACTAAACTGATTTAAATTAGTATGGGTTTGTTACAACTAAAGAGGGTGAAAGAAATGGCTCCTGGAAATACCTTTTTCAAAAATGTCCTTTACTAGAGCAATTTACAGTAATGTCTAGTGAAAGGGAGTTCGAAAGCTTTAGGGATTTCACTGAGAAGGGAATTCATCCCTTTTTTTTGTTAAAGGAGTTTGTAGGACAACACAGAAAAAGAAAGTAGTAGAGTTACACTTACATTACTTCGCTTCATTCAGTTACTAAAAACCTTCTCAGACATAAGACCTCCCAATAGCAAACACAGACTGCCACCCTTCAGGAAATAATGAATACTGGGAAGGGAGTGGAAATAGAAGACAGAAGAAAGAACTCCCAACACACAAATATGACCAGCAATACCCCAAGCACCCAACAGGGTATCTATCTCGCCCAGCTATTAAACTACAGCCTGAAATGATGTTAGGTGTCACTGGGGGACAATTCCCCTGGACGATATAATAAGTGCATATCCACTCTGCTCCAAAAAAGTATGTAGTTAACTTTGACTGGTAAAGCAGAGAATACTACATCATGGGGTACTCCACATTTGGCAGGGAACCCAATCAACACTTCACATTAAGGGCCAGCAGTTCTGGCAGTTACACCCTACTTTTCTGTGTAGCTTGGCTTCAACCAAGAAAGATCAGGACTTTGATACATGTTATCTTTCTTTGGCATGGTTCCCCCAACTCCACCAACACAGTTCAAGCACACACTTCCCAGTTTCTGGGATTCTAGTCAGAACTCACTTTGCTTTGCCCACTTACTAAGGGATCTTCTGTTCGGTTACCAAGACTTGCTCCCTTAAACAAAATGAGCCACAGCTTCTTTCAGGTTTTGGCACCCAGTACTGGATCATCGCAAATTATCAAGGCGTTCTACCTCCCGTTCCAATTGGAGTGGGAGGTAGAAGCTATTGCTTTGACACTGTTGCTCACCTGCGAAAATCCTCAATGGCCAGGAGTCCATCCCTGTGCGATCCCATGGAGGTCAAACTCTGCATCCTCCACTAGAACTTGTTCTCAGTCATCTTTTAGCTTCTCCAGTGTTCGTTCTTTAGAAGGCAACTTTTTACTGGTTGAAGTCTCTGATTTCATCTCCTGCTGTAGATCAGACAACAGGGATTTCTCCAGGATATGGATGCAAGATGCGCAGGGCCCCATCCAGCTCAGATTTTGCTGAAAAACACCAGGATGGAGCAGCACCTGGTGCAAAAATAGGTTTTTGTTTTTTTGTGCAATCAGTGTTGCTTTGGTGGCATTGTGTCGCAAACACACGCACTGTCCTTTTTTGGAAACTGACAGTCATGAGGAAAACAGTCCCATGCACTCTCAGAGGCCCCAGCACCCTGTCAGATTCTTAATATACTGTGGCTGTGATTATTCGGTGTGAGAGGCCATGCTGGGCACTGTTACCCAAGCACCTCCCTGCCCCCCTTCAGCGCTAGTACCTCCTATTGCTCTTCGGTGTTACCCCGGGGCATCACTCATTTAAAATGCAACAGTGCTGGGCCCATTGCCGATCACCACTGGGTACAGTCTGTCATCTCCTCTCTCCCAGCTTCCTCCACAGCTGCAACTTTGCCTTAACCCATAGGGGCTTCGTCAAGAAGCCTCACGGCTGACACCATCTTAGGACACTGAAACAGACACTGATGCGAGCTAGGGGGATTGAGCGGGCAGTTAAACTAATGTATGGACCGCACAGGTATCAGGGCATCTCACTTCGCTCTCCTACATGTGTACATCCAAAGTCACCTGCCCACTCGTCTCGGTTCAGCCCCAAGCTGTTGGCACTTGACCAGAAAAGCTGCATTGAGTGTCTGACAACATAACTTGAAAGCGTCACAATCGGTTGAAAAACTGAGTTCTTGAAACTTGCATACAGCTAAACTTTACTCAAAAGGTCACGAGTTAAGAAATGTATACAAGGTCCCACCACCACGATTAGATTCAATGACTCCCTGCCCGCTAACCCCCTCCCCCCCCCCAACAAACACACACACACAGTGATGCAGACATTTTGTGAAAAGACCATCAACTCTAGAAAACTCTTAAATAAATCTGGTTCTGTGATCATTGTAAAGTGTCCGACTCTTTCAGTCAGACATTACATGTGAGTCATATCGGCTTATCATCTCTTCTAGCCGTCACATGGAGCTTGTGTAGAGACCCAAGAAACAAGGGCAGTCGTGTATTCTCAGCCCAGAGAAAGGCTGATGGGATGCATCCCGCACCCTTTTTAGTCACGCTCGCTGGTGAAATCGAAGACCAGCAAAGAACGCACCTGTGTAAACCAGTTCGAACTGATCAACAGCAAAACAGAAGTAAGATCAGGTGTCACCGATGTGAGAGCTTTCCACACTTTGGCTGAATGGAGAATGTAGTCTGACTAGTTGCACAAATCGGGGAAAACAAAAAGGAGGTGAGTGGAATTCTTGCAAAAATCTCAGCCGTTGGCAATTGTTCATGCTCTCTTTAATATTTATTCTGATTACCAGTCTCTGCAGAGTGGATCGTTCTGTCCTTCCGTATGTTGTCCTGGCCCTCTTTCACAGGAGGCTCACTTAGGTTGAATCCACCCACTTGGCATTCGTCCAGTTTAGCTGGTTTTAAGACCGAGTCTTTGCCTGCTGAAAGATCTCCGAGACAGTACCACGCTGTCGAGAAACGTGAGCGTCTCTAAATCTTTACATAACAGCGTTCCATCGAGCTTATAAATACTATTATTCAAGTAGGGTTCAACAAGCCTCAAAATGAGGCTTTCCGGCTAATGGTAGTACTCACTATTCCTAGACCAGTGTGTATTAATGAATTGCCTTTGCAGGAACTTTGTGATTCCCTGTTTTGCAACAAAGATTGTATGTTAGAGCTGCCATTGAACTAAGAAATTTTGGGGGACACTTTGGAACGACTTGTTCTCATGGTCTTCTGACAGACTTCTAAATATTTTTGTTTCATCAGATGTAGATTAGCGTGAACAAGATTTAATCGGGATCTTCACAGAACCCTTGCCCAGGTGCACTAGTTTCAAATATATCTCACTCACTGGATCAGCTTGTTTGCAGCATCCAATACGACACCTTGAGCTCTCGCAAGGTACCTAAGTAGTTTAAAGAGGCACTGCCCGTTGTTCAAATAAGATGGATTTAGATACCATCCAGCCAGAAATGTTCAGACCTGTATCTCATCTCCAAAAACGTGTGGCAGGCCTAGTGAGAGTATTCTTAGAGATAAAAAAACATCTTGATGGGTGCCAATGCAGATTTTCAGCCATGGTGGATCACAGATTCTGTCCTTCGTACTTCTGTGGCTGATAGTAAATGGCAGCATCCGCCTGCTGATTTTGCTACATTTGTTAGCAGTGGTTAACAACATTCACCAAGCTGTCGTCCATACCATGCAGCAAGAAGACTGCTTTGCTGGATTGGCCCTTAGATGGGTGGACACTGACCAAAGCCCAACCTGGAGAAGCCTGAGGTGATGAGATTGAGGACAGCTGCATCTGAGGTCTCTGAACTGCTTGCACCATTACACGGAGGACACACCCCATGGTTGGAAACATCTGTCTTAAATTTGACTTGGATCTCTCCGCGAGAGCCCACGTCAGTGCAGTAATTGTTTTTACTGCATCAAGAAACTGAGGCCATACTGTTTTCACTTATGCTTCACTGAGGTGGGAAGGAAAACCCCAGTCTCTGCCATTATAGGCTCAACACGTGTTTAAAGCTATTCTATGTAGCTAGACCTCCCAGATGGATCATTGAAAAAACTAGAGGTGATTGAGAATGTGGCAGCTAGACTCACGTCGAGGGCACTTGAGTTCTGCTGTGCTCCCCCTGCTTGGTATATTCCGTCCTTTTTGTTGCCTATTGAGGTTCAAATTTCTTTTAAAATCTTGTGTCAGGTACACTGATGTCTACCTGGTCCGACTTCAGTGTTTCTTAAGTGTTACATCAGGAAATACTATCCATCTCCCAATTTGCATTCAGCAGATCTGAATCTGTTGTGAATCTCATGTTCAATGGGGAGGGTTCTAGTTCAGTTCTAGCATTTGCCCTTAAGCACACTCCGTATTAGAGTTAAAAGAATTCAAAACAGGCTTTCGTCCGTAAGGCAATTAAACTTTGTTCTTTACTAGATACCTTGTACAGTAGGCTCGTACCATAAGATGCTTGTCTCTTTCCAGTACCAAAGAACCATTTGAAGGACTGACCACTTTATACAAATGTAGATAACTTAACAAGAAGATGTTCTATATCTGCATATATGTGTATGTATGCCACATTTCTGAATAAACACCTTAGTAAATCATGTAAATTGAGCACTGTTGCAGTACATTTAACTACTACATCTTTTTAATGCTTGGAAGAGGGGTCTCCCACTTGTGTAATAAGACCTACTTGTGTTCAATAAAATTGTGATGAGCTACTAATATTATTAGTGTTTTAATAGTCACCACATCAGACAAGATTACATCAGTGGCCACCCCATGCAAAATTACCAGCAGTGATCACCTACGTGCATCAGACAGGGGTGCCAGCAGTAATGTAAAAAAGGCTTTGTCAATTCGGAATGCCTCTACATAGGTAATATATGCCAACCACAGCTGTAGTGCCCCTGGCACAAAGTAGTAATATTTGTAATAAGTCTCCCCACATGATTATTCACTCAAATACGCTTTAAACATATCTTGAAAATTTAGACATTTTCTTCTCCAGACATCAGCTTGTGTTCTAAAAATTCACACATCTTCGTCTTGAATACATTATTTTGACATATTATCAATTCAAAAAACCAAAAGGTAGGCTGGGATGCACACAGGAGAACTACTTACAGGCAGGTGGAGAGCTACCAATAGCTCACAAGCTACTCATTGGAGAATTCTGTTTTAGAACAACCTGCACAAAAGGGTTTGAACTCATGGACATTAAAACATTGCATTCTTCATCACATTGCTCCCCGAGGCCTATGATCTACCCCTGGATGTGTTCATTTTGAGCTAAAGCCCTGCCCTCAGTGAGCAGGTGCACACTCGTAACAGTCGGCATTATGTGATTAAAATGTAGAATATCATGGCGTGGTTCAGATCTGGCCTCCCAAGTGTTTTTGCAAATCTCAGGTACTGTTCTTTTTATGACAGACCTTTTTGGTATCAGACGCTAATGTGTGCAGTCATACGTGTTGGTAATGTTTAACTTGCTTAAAAGCTGTTTAGACACAGTGACTTCTACTCCACTCTGTATTGCAAAACTTGTCTGAAAAGTAAATAAAGGATTCGGTGGCTAGACCCACTTTGTGCTGTGCTCAGTATGAACTGACTTTCTTGGTGCAACCTTTGGAGTTTGAACCTGCAGGTGTATGGCCAGGGGAAAGTCACAGTTTTGGACCTAGACCAAAGTGAGACAAAGTTCTTTAATTTAAGTACTTATGAAAAGCTCAAGTTAACGCAACATTTTTGTTCCTATAACAGAGGGCCCTTACGGTGTGTTTGCGGGGAAGGATGCATCTAGGGGCTTGGCTACCTTCTGCCTGGACAAGGAAGCCCTCCGTGATACGTATGACGACTTATCTGACCTGAATGCTACTCAGCGAGAGACCTTAAGTGACTGGGAAGCGCAGTTTTCTTGTAAGTGGATTTGTGTCTGATCATTACATTGGCCACATACTGGTATTGACTGTAAATATTACACTTGTCTGTGCGCTTGACTCCAGCCAGAATTATTTTGAAAATGCAGTGCAAGCGTGTCAGATTTAAAAGCCTTTTTTCTCTTGAAAGTTTTTTATATTGGTGATGCTTGCCGTAGTCCACCACAGGGCCGGACTGGGAACAAAACACAGCCCTAGCATTTTTTTTTTTGTCAAGACCAGGCCTCATAGTGCATGAACTGAGTGCAGCAAGTGAGCTTGATTACTGCAAAGGGAGATTCGTGGGGTTCTCTCACCCAAGAATCTTTTGAAAAAAATGCAAATATGGTACGTTTTACAATGCATTTTCATTCTAGAAGCTTGTCCAGTCATTGAATGGATGGGTGGAGATTGGAGACATCACTGCATGGTTCAATGAATAAATAGTTGATGAGGCGTGAGTGTGCAGATTAATTCAATAATGGATGCCAGTGAATAAAGGCTTCTAGCTACGTGGAGCAAATGGTCTCAGTGCACTGACCAAGGATACACGCTATAGTTTCCATTTTAAGTTCTGCATTAAAACATTACCCTCCCCAAACACTACTACCACCAGTCCTTATGAAACATGCATAGTCTGGATGTATTTAACAAAGCGCACTGATTTAGCACCTCAAAGAATTAAGCACACGGCATTACCCTTTGTTCTACAGTGGAGATTAAATGAGATAAATGACTTGCACAGTTTGAAACCAGGAAACCTTGCATCACTCTACTTCCATTTGACCACATTGTGTAACCCTAGCAGTGCTTAATTTGTAGACGAATGAGTGCCGGTGCCCAAGGCTCTGCCTAGAAGCCCGTGGCCAGTGCTAATAAATGTCTGAGTGGTTTTCAATCCTCCTTGTGCTTTTTAATTCAGTACCAGACGCTCCCTACTTCTTTCTCTCACTTCCTGCAAGTTCCTTCTTTCTCTCTTGGTGTCAGTTTATCTATATTTCTCTTCCTCCATCTTTCTGCTTTGTGTTTTTTCCCCCTCTTTGGCTCCTGGAAAACGTTTGATGAGGAAAAATATGTGCCGGTCCCCAAAAAATCAGTGCCGGTGGCTCCCACTGGTTCTAATTGAGCACTAGATCCTAGCCAAGTCATTTTTTGATCCTACCACCTTTTCCGCCATCATCACGTAAGTGCACCTTGGAAAACCATCAGATAGGGCTGTGCTCCCCAAAAACAAACAGACTTTAATGTTACTCCTTCTGTAGTGATACCTTAGGCCATGTATAAGGGGCAAAATTAAATGGAGGAACTTGCAGAGCTCGCAACTACATGGAGCCATCTAAAAAAAAAAAAAGTCAGAGAACTAATAAAAGAAATCAAGTAGGTTCATAGTGTGAATAGCCATGTCTTCGTGGATTTCCTAGAACAAGGATGGCATTTCAAAGACGCCATTTCAAGTGGCAAAGAGTTTTGTAGATTTGTGAGGGACTGACCGCTGTGGGCAGTACACAATGACTTGAACTTGATCCTCTCGGCTGTAGAAAGCCAGTGCAGATGACTTGTGGCCTGCCAGGCAGATTGGTGTCTTGGTACCTTACACAGAATCAGCTTTGAACTACCTGAACTTTCTTTAACGCGGCCTGGGGAGGGCCAAGATAAAATGAGTTGCCTTAGGCTGGGCATGACAAAATAAGCGCCTGGACCACCAGCCTCCTTGAAGAAGAGGCAGAAACTTATGTAACATCCTCAGATTTCCTTAACAGATTGCCGCTAGTTTTACAACCCGAGAGGCAAATGTTATTTTTGTCCATCCACATTCCCAGAATTTTTGTGGCTGATGTCCGCACCCGAACTTCTAATAATTGCCAGTCAATGCAGTGGCACAGTTTAATATACTAAAATGAAATGTGTTTCAAAGGCCACATTATAAAGAAAAACTCTGTTTTTAATTTTGAAGAGTCTTTCGGCCAGATGTATCAAAGGGTTTTATCCCTCACTCGTGTACGGGAAAATGGGTTCACACATGACCCTTTATCTTATATGTACAGCCCTCTCTGAGCCAAGTAACAGAAGACCCCTCACTTTCCAACCCCTCCAGTGGCCTGAAGATCAGTAGTGCTAGAGGCGACCGTGCAGGAGACAGGGACCACCCCAATGCAAAAGCAGTAGTTTCAAATCGTACTTTAAAACCATTTGTTCTGTGCTATTTATTTTTAAAGGCGCGAGGCGCTACAGGCAGCAAACATGGCCGCCCTCACCTGCAGCGAAACCAGCCCCCATCCTGCCAGCCCACTGGGAAAGTGCCCGGGCCCAGCAGCGCCAGGCCGTGCCTCCTGCGCCACCTTTCTGTGGATGCAGAGGGGGGGGGGGGTGGGGGGGGTAAATGGTCAGGTCGATAGAATGTTCATTGGAGTGAGGCACCAGTGGATTCTGTTCTGCTTGTGTGAGAAGCTGATGTGACTCTTCTGCTGGTTCTGTCAGGAGACTGTTTTCTGCTGTGGAGTTGAGTTAAACTTGGAAGCATTTCCTGGCTGGTGTGCCTTAAGGTACAGAAGCTAATACAGTGTACAATTGTTAGTAACTTACAGTCAAGCCTTGTAGACCACCTTTACTAATGGCCCTTTTATTGGGTGCATTATAATTACAGCGCACACCGAAATGTAATGAGCCACTCGTAATGATGGCCTTAGCATCAATGTATGTGTGCTAGGACTTATTTGCGTGCAATACTTTCCCACGTCAAGCGCAGCTCTTCCCATTTAGCTTAGGTGCCTCCTTCCATGTGGTCATCACTTGCATCCGGGGTCATGTACAGTGTTATCTCTTATGGTTCCTCCCCCTCCGCCCCCCACATTGTGGATGGCCGGCCCTCCTTCCAGAAAATGATGTCTGCCGTGAATGACCCCTCCATGTCTCCAGTCCCATGTTCATCCCATCTCCCTCCTCAGCTTCTTTTGTTCTCCGAATATGCTGTATTTTTAAAAGCAAGACAACTTTCCTTTTCTGCTAATGTCTGTTCTGGTCACCCTCCGCACCTCTTGTGTCTTGTTGTGTCTGGTGGTTGTTTTGTGTGTGGGTAACTGGCTTCTCCTGTTTTAGTGCCGCGATGCCTTCTATAGCTCAATCTCATGCCATATGCGCCCCCATGCCTTGTGTGCCCTACTAACACCAATCCAGCACGTGGCCTTCCCTGCTGCAGTGTGATAAGTAATACTCAGTCTTTCCGTGTGGTGCATGGTCACCTCGGCTCCCACAGTTGTGGCATATGAGCTTCCTACACACGGCGCTCTCTCGCCCTGATGTGGCATGTCACTTTCTCCATGTCTCACAGTTGCACGTGGCTTTCCCCGCCTTTCATGCTGTTAATGGCCATCCCCCATGGAGCGCATGTACTAAGCTGCCCCTTGTCATGTATAGGTGTCCTGCCATGCTTTGGGTATATTTGCCTGCCCTCGTGTTATGTATGGCCCTCTTCCCTCATGTGATGTAGGGGTTGCTCTCTTCTATCCTGTATGCCCTGTCTCTGTTGTGTATACGTCCCTGTGCATTTTCTCTTTGGGGTGTCCTGAAAAGCCCCTGCATTAGGGTAATGTAGGAGGCGTGGCGTGGTGGCATCTGTTTACAGTCTGGCTTCGAGTTCTTTCTATATGTTTATGTTCTGCCTTAAATGCCCCGAACCTTCCATCAACACTGCTGGATGCGCTCAGCAGAGGCGTATCTTGATACAGTACGGTTAATCTGCTTCCACCTACCATGGGTGAAGGTTGTAATCTAGCAGCCAGTGTAACCTATGCAAGATTATTGGCCCGTCAGCCAGTGTAGTCAGGGTCATTGCAATTATGAGGCAGGCGAGGGCCAAATTATGCAGCATGAAAAGCAAAATGTGCAGCATAATTCAGCACATTTTGTAATAGCACTACTTATTTTGTTGGAATTTTTGATTCATGGCAATATTATCCAGGCAAAAGGGTCACCTCATTACCATTAGTTTAACATCCAAATACGGTAATAAGCACTTCAAGGATTATCAGTAAACCATGTGAAGGGTCTTCCACTGCGTGGCAACAAGTGTCGTCCTGTTTTAGTACGTGTTCTTCTGTATTAGCTGGAAAGTGTATTTTTGGTTAAAATCTGCTGATCATGCAGCAGATGATGGCATTATGCGGCAAATGCGGTTGATCTATATTTAAGCTGAATACTGCAGAATTACACAACTCCAGTGACCTTGGGTATAGCTGATGGTGGGATGGGTAGAAAGGAACAGGGCAGTTGCTCAGTGGGCTGTCAGCCAATTAGAAAAGTCAAACCAATAAGATTATGTTCTGATTGGCAGTCAGAAAAAATGGAAGAGCAAGCTATTTCAGCCTTTCTGATTGGCTGCCTCTATCATTCTGAACAGTTCTTTGTTCCATTAGCCCTTGAGTTTGGTTGATGGCAGTCCGGCTTCCCTGGAATGTTTCACATTTTAGGCAGGCTGGACCACCTCACTGCAAGATGGTTTCATGTATTTAGGACTGGGTTATCTGCTTTGTGATGAACTTTTTTTTTTTTTTTTTGGAGTTAGGGATGGGTGAGAGGGGTTGTATTCTGCTAATTATGCATTTTCCCTGGACGAGAAAAATAAGAAAGTTATCCCGGCCCATTATGGCAGTTGCAGCCATTTGATCCCTTCTGCAGCCAGCCTCAGGCTCGTATTCAGTGGTACACTCTCGAGCATTGGAAAACACAACACGGGGCCCGGTTGGGAGAAAACAACTGGACATATTTTCTGTCCGTTGTTCTTAGATATCTTTGAGAACAACCACATGGGGCAGCAGGTTTGGAGTTGCAGATAATCCCTCTATTCGAGCTCAGTACAGGGTGAAATGTCCTCATTGCACAGGGCTAAATAGCCATCAGAGTTGCACTTTGTTCCATAATTAATGTTCTGTGTGTTTCTGCTCGTGCATAGTCAGCAGTTTTTATTTTTATTTTTTGTTGACAGTCAAGTATCACCACGTCGGTAAGCTGCTGAAGGAGGGGGAGGAGCATACCGAATACACAGACGAGGAGGACACGAAAGATGCTAAGGACCGAAAGAATGACTAGAAAAACCACCACGAAGAAAGTCTATTTTTATACAGTGACGAGCAGTGTCACAGCGGTCGCATGTTTTCATTGTCCATGTTTTTAAAACACTAACGTTTTGCTGTGGCTCTTTTCTTCCTTTTGTCCTGAACCCTTATCTTTCTCGCACTAGACACAATATACCTTTTATTCACGGACACTTTGGTTAGTTTGACAGCTTTCCGAGGCTGCGTGTTCATATCATGGAGATTTGTGTTGAAAATAATACTGTTCGCTCCATTGTGTGGAGACGCCCGTCAGGGATTGCTTTAATGTTTGTCAACTCTGCAGTGTGCAGCGTGGGTGCCCAGCATTGATCCATACGGACCGGATCCATGTCGTGTTTTCGGGACATCCACCTGGCATACATTTATGCACAGTGGGCTCAAATAGGAACTATTTCCATGGTCTGTGGTTATCCGAAAATCTAGCATGGATCAGGCCTTCATGAACCCACGCTGAACACCCCATTTGGCAAAAATGTTTCTGCAAGAGAAAAAAACAGCTTTTTGATTGCAAAAAATCTTCTTTTTTTATTTTTTTAAAAGAAATGGAACCGGGAGAGTGGGCTTTTTTTGGGGGGGGAGGCTAATTGGGGGTGGGAGGGGTCATGCTTTCAGAATAGAGTTTGTCTGCTAAGTGACTAGATCAGTTGGCAAAAAAGATTCCAGGTTTTGACCAAGAACCTTTCCCGTTCATAAATACTCATCAGCACCTTAGTTTTGAGACCAAATGTCAAACTTTGTTCCACATGATATGCAGACTGCACAGTTTATCTCCCTAGCTGTCTCTCTACAAGCACAGCACAAGATACAGTATAAGTGGCCAGTTGTTGCGTTTATGATTTGTGATTGCATAAATGTCCTGGGCTCTTCAAAGACGGCTTTTGTAGCTTTGTGCATGCCCCAAAAAGTATGCTGGAGGCAGTTAGTTACTCTTTTTCGTCATTGCTTGAAAGCTTTGTTTAATAATTGTAATTGCATTATAAACAGCCTGATTGAAAGTTCAGTGCTGTGGCATGGAGGTGCCCTATATCATTTGAATGGTTGGAGTAGCAGAATATGACCTTCTTTCTTGAGTCTGCAATAATTGCTTTATAGCGCTCTTTGTTGTAAAACGGGGCAGTTGTAATGGACCATACAAGTATAATTTGTTAAGCGAGGGCTAGAGTAGACCTGCAGTTTGGCACCACACCTGTCTGTGCTGGGATACTGATGTTCTGTTTTTTCTGATTGAGTCTCTGGTGGCATGGAGTGCTGTGGACCAATTTACGGAGTTTTGTGAAGCAATTAACACAAACTAGTGAGGTACTCGTGTCAGTGTTTCAAGCACTGCTAGACAATGTGGTGGACAGCACCTTCCAAAAATTTTAAGACGCACTAAAAATATGCCATGTGATCTAATTCTTTTTTTTATCTTATACACTTGGAGGAAAACAAGCGTAGGGAGGGAACGTTACTTTTTGTTTCCAGTATTATTGAAAAGAGTGTATCATTCTTCCCGTTATTCAAAGGTTACTTGGCACTCTAATTACATTTTAAGGGAAATCTCAAATTTACAGGGTGGGTATAAGGTGGGTAGTGATTCGAACCATGTGTTGAAGTGCTTGGCATCTCACTGGTTCATCTGTTCCTGCTAACCCGGCTAGAACCTGACCAGTTCTGGCTGCCCATCTGTGCCAGTACCACCGCTTAAGATTACCACGTTTGTTCCCAATCTTTTTAAGAAGAGACAGCAGGCATACCGTCTATCCAGTGTCTTTTGATGTAACAGCACGTTCAGGTTGAAATGTGCTTAATGACTCCATATTCAGTTAGGTTTATATTTCCTTGAGCGTTCACTTTCCATCATCCTTTTGCTTGTGAAACCTCTTGAGTTTGTGACTTGTGTTTTTTGTTTTTACCAACTACCAGTGTCAGGTGTATGCAAATCATTTGGGGACCTGGTGGGTAAGTACGGATTTCCATTCCTCGGCATGTTGTGGGCCTAAGTAGTATCATTGATAAAACGAGGAGCGGTTCATATGGCAAAAAAGGACAGAAACTTTGATCATTCTTAATGTTGATGATTGTTACTCGCAAAATGGTTGAAAGTTCATTATTGTTGGTGCTGCTTACAGATAGAAATGAGAAAGCCAATTTAAATACATTCGAACTGTGTATTCTTGTACCTATGAACATTAAAAAGCTTTTATCCTTTGAAAAATGCCTTTTTTGTAGATTTATTCATGGTTGAGAGTCGTGGTAACTATTCTACAGGGTTCAGTGAACTGCGTATTGTTTGGTGAAAAGCACTAGTGCCTTTCTGTCTGTGGCATTTCTAAGGAATGGTTTTATAGGAGGTATTAGAGGAGCCCCCTTCCCCACTAGTTCATTTACCAGAGTTGTGATGGTCAGGAAAGTCGAAATGAATCTGTGACCTGAGTCCAATCAAGAAGCTGCCTTGTGGTGTGGAAGAGAAGATGGCTGAAGAGTTCTAAAAAGGTGAGTCTCTCTGTATGATGATCCATCAGCATTGAGTCTCAATGCTGTCAACCCAATACTGCAAAATATCTAATTTCATTTGTATTGCGTTGTTTTGGAGAAGTTGTGATGTGCAATGTATTGGAGCACTAATAGCAATCCCAGTTTGGCACTTTAATTGCCCATACTCTGCACCCCTACGCCCAACTCCATCCCTCTTTGTGCATGTCTTGCAGTATTCCTATCCTGGTGCAAGGATTTTCTGCCTCAAAGACAAAGATCTTGCAGGGCTGGCAGAGTGCCGTTAAGAGACGGAAGGTGTATGTGTGTGACTCGTACCTCTGTCTTTTGTAAGGCATTTAATAGCCAATGAAATGCCTCTTAACGTTGATTGTCAACAGGCCCAATTTTGGACTATCCATATTACGATAGAAATATATGATGGGTTACTTTCTTAAACTATGTGTTTAAAGTTTACAAAACGTTTTTGTAACTTAAAAGAAAAATAGAAGTTCGGAGATATCCAGCTGATATACAAGCCCAACAATATTTGCCCCCAATCACTAAATACTGTTCACAGTGTCGTACAAGAACATAGCTTCCACAGTCTAGTTGCAGGTTAGAGTTTGGGGTCTTTTGTTGATTCAGTGTGGGAGAAGCAGGAAGAGAGGAACTTGCGGAAAGGGAGCGCGGGAAACCCTCCATGGTGGCAACAAACCGTTGATAGAACCAACTACAAAAATTGGGATGTGTATTATTGTCAGATGAGGTTACGGCATCTCTGTGTGAAGAACTAGAGGGCCCGGGTAGTGGTTGACCTCTGGGGCCCATCCTAGCTTTAAAGTCCACTTTTCATGTTCTTGTTATCAAACAAGCTTCCTCGCTTTGTCCTCGGCCATTGGGGCATCACTGTGAAGTAGAATCCCTCATACGGTCTAGGGGGCCATCAGCAGTGTGTGGTTATCACCAAGGGTGGGGAGGGCCACCCAGCGGCCAATAGGACGGTGACTTTGGCTCTGCTTTGGTGGAAGTCTCATGGAGCCGATCTTTTCAAACACTGGGCGGTCAGGCAGATGGCATGCTTTATTCTTTGTTTCGCTAGTATAATTTTGTGCCTTCACTGCTTGATGGTCAGAGCTTCGATAATTAATCATACATGTATTCACAACTGCCTCCAATATATGGAGTAAGTACTTTTCTTTTTTGTTTGTGTTCAACTATTAATTGAGATCTGAATTGGGAGAGTTTTACCAGGTATCCTACTTCCCTCACAATTTCTCTCAAAATGTCGCTGTGAAAGGCCAGCACACCTGCCCAGATGAACGCTCACTCCCTCATCTCCAGCTGTTCCAGGACCTGGACGCTAAACAATCTTTTTTCAACTTTACACAATGGCATTTTCTTCCACGAGGGTAAACTTTGTTTCATTGTATTAAAAGAGCTGGTCCTATTTTTTTTTCTGAGGGCGGTTTTAGCCATTTCCTCCTCCCACTTGAGTTTAATCTTATGTAGGACCGTAGCTTCCTCTGCTTTTAATTCCACTTCATAGTACATAGATAACACATGTTTTGAGGTCTTACATTTTGTGTTTTGTTCAGTAAGCTAATTTTTAGGACTCAGTTCAAGTTTATGAAAATGAAGGTGCAAGCTTACTTAGTGGATAGTTTTTCGGAGGTGCAGGGGGTTCAGTTTCAGAGTAGTGGTTCATGGAGAGGAAAAGTATACAACTGATCCAAGACTTATTCGTGTTGGCCAGTATTCATAAACGCGTGCAGCAGCTCATCCTGGTGTCCTCCCAAGGAGGTAAGTTTAACACCACATTGTCCCTAAGGAATGAAGGGTATTCCCCAATGACTGTCTGGTATTTAATGTCACAATGTTGGGAACAAATGTATATCAATAGGGGAACCGGGGCAATGACCTCTGTATTTCGTTGATTTGATCCATTTGATTCAAATGAGACATAAACAAGTTGCAAGGGACGAACATCTGGTATCCGCCTAGGAGTAGTGTCCCATGATTTTTTTTTTTTTTTTTGCAGCGTTTTTGGCCCCTTAATGTCTAAAGGGCCATTAAATTGCAGGTCTTGTGCTGCTCAAGTGCAACTTCGGTGTGCCCTGAGAATGAGGAGAACCTAATTTTGTTCCCACAGAGCATTCCATGACCCTGTCTATGGAAGCTCTGGTTGATGGCGACATATCTACATTTCTGGGATGCCTTTGTGCGTGGTACCAGCCTCCCCTTGTGTCATAGTGTCCAGAGGCTTGGGGCAAGAAGGGGTTTCTCTTTTATTAAGTGCATTGTTTGCAAACATTTTGAGCAGCTATTAATGACTTAATGAAAGCCTGCATGAAATATAATAGATACTGTACTAATGTTACTGGCACGTGTAAGCTAAGGTTACCAGAATATGTCTGCAAACATTTAATGTATAGTATAGATGGTGTTGGTAAGCTGAAGGATGATTGTTGCCTACTGGGGATACTCCCACACCCCATCTCCCACTTCCTTTGTTTTAGGTGACTGGGAGGGAATTACTGTAGTTTTCCGTCAGTGAAGCCACCAGAGGGCTCACTTTTACCCTCTACATAGAGCCAGATACTCCTGTTATAACACACTCTCCTCTGAGGATATAGGTATTTGTGTAGAATGAACCTAGCCAAAAGACTGCAAAGCGTGCTGTACATAGTCAAAAGCAGAGATCCAGTCAGTTGCTGATTGGAGGGGATGCTGGTTCCTGAGAGTGGAGGGGAACTGTTACTTTGCCTTATTATAGCGATATAGAGTTCTTTAAAGAGGTGTGTCACCATGTCTTTACTAAATTGGAGTTTGGGAGGGGCATTCCTGATGAATAAATATGCAGACCTGTTTCCTGCTTTTTCTTCAGCTCTTACGTGTCTCTAGTGTTATGATGCCCTGGCTGCTGGTGTGCTGTGAGCCACCAGAGTTGAGGTAGGTGGTAGTGCCAGTTGGGGTGGCTTTGTAGATGACACAGATGGTTTTGAAGATGGTGCTACATGGCAGAGGAAGCCTGTGGAGTTCTAGCAGAGTGGGGAAATGGGGAAGTGGTCATATATCTGCTGATCCTTGATGGTGGCTGCTGGTGCATGCTGTGGTAATTAGGATGCACTTAAGGGGGCCTTTTTGGTGGTCTGGGAAGCTATGGAGCTTGGCCTTTCCACCATCCAGATGTGAGAGTAAAAGGGTTTGAACATCTGTTTTGAAGTAGTTTTCTGGAAAGAATGATTATACTTTCTTCTGTAGTGATAGCTGGTACACCAGGTATTGTTTTTTTCATGGGTGTTCTTTGAGGTTGAGTTTGATATCCATAGCGAAGCCTAGTTACTTGGCACTGGGTGATAGTTTGAGTTCAAATCTGTCCAAGTTCATGTCATTGAGACACGTTTGGACTAGTTGTTCCTTGTTCTTGGTGAATAGTAGAAGTACTGTCTTGGTGGGTTTGAGCTTCAGAAAGTACATTTCATTCTGGTCTGGATGAAGTTTAGGCACTGCGGCTGCTTTAAAGCACAGTTGTGTGTCAGCGGCATATTGGTGCATTGTTATGCTGTTATCAATGGGTAAAGGCCCTAGGGGTCTCATGTAAAGGTTAAAGATGTCAAGTGACAGGATGGATCCCTGGGTCCCTGGTAATTCCATAGCTGAATGGGATTTCCAGGGGTCTTATGGTGCCCATTTGAAGCAACAGTATTTGCTGGAGGAGAACCAGTAAAGGATATTGCCAGTGAATCCCATTAAAATCTTGAGGTGTGAATGAGGGTGGGATTATTGATGGTAATGAAGGTGTCTAAGAGGTCATCCTTATCAGTTTCAGGAGGTAGGGTCTGCCTTTACCTGTGGCCATGAGGTCATCATCTGTGATTTGTAATGCAGCTGCCTCCATGCTGCAGTGTGATCTGAATCAGGACTGGTAGTGCTGCTAGAGATGGTTGACATTGTGGTGTTGTAGTTGTGCTTTTTCAGTTATCTTGCCAGGGGAAGGTAAGCAAGTGATTGTCCAGTTGGAAACAAGGTCATCAGGGCGTATTGTGGGTTTCTTCAGAAGTGTGTGTTTGGGGGGTAGAGGAGGGATATGACCTGTCTTGAGAGATTATTGAAAGATGCCTTGAACGAAGGAGGTGTTGACTCCAGTGAGTAGGTGTGAGAGTATTTCTCCAGACAGGGCTTTCATGAAGGGCGGAGGTAAGACTTTTTCATAAAAGGTAGCTTTGGGGAGGCTAAGGATGTTAGCGAGGTATGCAAGACACAGTTGTTTGAAAGATGACTGGTTTGGGATGCTGTGTGGAAGGGCGGGGTGTCAGATGAGATGCAAGCTTGCTGTTGTTGATGTGCTGATGGATATTCTCAAATTTTTCACTGAAGGAGAGGTTGATGGCATTTTATGTATCTGTGGTGTGTGGGATTGGAGCGTCAGGCAGGGTGATTCAGTGCCCTGCTCAGTATACGGTAATTATGCGATCAGCAAGGGAATCAGCTATAAGAAAGGCAATCTCGAGTGTGTGCGCTGATAATCAGAAATGACCACAATGGCGTCCAGATCACGTTCAGGAGAGCTGCTCCTTTTTCTGTGGCTTCCTGGCCCTTGCAAAATTAGTAGACATAGACAATCAGTTGGAATTTGTTTTGGTTCTTTTTTATTGAGCTATCATTCGTTCATCCCATACATAGACAGCAATATACTGCTGAAGTCGGGGGAAACAAGAGTCTGAATGAAAACATGTATATAATTCAAGACACAAGAAACTTGCAATCTATCTGTACAGACAAAACCTGCATGGAGATCGGGTTCTAGAAGAGTGCAATGAATCTGTCAGGTACAGGGGATTTTAGCATATGGGCACATGTGGGGAGATAAGCCATTCAGTGAGATGTGTTGAGTTCTGGATCATCCAGGGTCAAAAGACAGTCCCTCAACGGTTGTCATGTGTCCTTAGGTCAGGATGTAGGTCAGTGACCTTCAAACATTTTTATACTGCACCCCTCCCACCCCCATGTGGAAAAAAAATAACTGAGGTCCCCCTCCGAATTTTTCTCAATTATTCTATAATTTGGCAATGTTTAACTGTGTCTAGACTTATTTAAACATTGCAGTTAAGTTCTGTTACTGTTTGATAAATGTAATCAAGTACATGATGCCAAACATACTCTTCTGGTTAGGCAGACCTTATTAACGTGTAAAAGTATCCACAGTGTCATAATTAGAAGTGGGGGTGCTGGTTTCGGAGAGTATTTGGAGTTCCTTCCCTTTTGACACATACTCCTAGCTTGGATATAAATGACAAAACATGTTTAGGATGCTCATTACAGTTCGGTTTCCTGCTGCCCTTTTTTTCAGCTTAAAACAAAGCCCTGTTATTTACATATTCACCAAATGCTTCTTTTGGCCAGACCCTCCCCCCCCCCCCCCCCCCCAGTATCACTTGAAGCCCCTCCAGTTTGATGACCCCTGATGTTCAGTTCACTGGTACTATCACAATATATGAGGCTTTTCAGACAGGTTTTCGGTGTAGGTAATGAGTTGGAGCCCCAGTATAAAACTATCTCTTGCTTGGCCAACAGTAAGGCAATAGCTACAAATTGCCTAGTGGGTTTAGGGATGCTCTCGACATGCTCCAGTAGCGTCATCAGCGGGTCTGGTGAGAGGGGGGTGCCTAGCGTCAAGGCAAGTTTACTAAAGACGTCACACCAGTATGCGTCTATGGTGTAACAAGTTCAGGTCGTGCACAAAGTGTGCAGTCGATGTCTTGCATTTGTGGCAGTTAAAGGAGCGCGTGGGGTTTAATTTGGCAAGGGCGGCATGTGTTATATAGACTTTATGCATACATTTATAGGGCATTAATTTGTGATGATGATTAAGTGAAACCGAGCGTGTTTGAGTGCAGCAAGCATACCACACCTTATCTGATAGTGAATGTCCAAGATCCGCCCCCATGTCCCCCATACTCTCTGATCAGAAATCAGGAGGAGGCCAAGATATGTACAATATAATTTGGATATCGATCCAGTTCTCGCATCCTCTGTAATGATCAATGTAAGAGGAGGGAATTCCTTTGGTGCCAGTAGGTAAGAGGGCAGTAGGGCGCGTAGTGCATTTCGGAGGCGATGTAGTATAAAATTGATGTAGGTGGCGAAGGTGAAGTGTTCATCTTCCGTATGTGAAAACACATGGACATCAGGAAAAAGGTTGCCAAAGGTTTGCAGATTTAATGAGGAAGCCACGGGTTGTCAGCCAATGGGATCGTAGGGGAATACTGCAGGCCGCATGCTAATAGGCAAGCCAGTTTTTGCCAGGTCCAGCTTGTCGAAAAGTGTGTTTGTATGTCAATTGGGTCCATAGATTGTCCCATAGGGAGCAGTGCGCACAGAGGGATGGGCTCAGACAGTTGTTTCTTAGGTATGGCATATGATAAGCGGGCATCTGCGTGACACCAATGGTATGCATAAAGGCTTTGCGATGCCAGATAAAGCTGAAAATGGGGAACCCAAAACCCACCGTGCTCGTACAGGAGTGTCAAAATCTGTCATTGGACACAGGGGCGCCTCCTCACCCATACTAGTTGCAGCAGAGAACTCCTGAGGGTCACGAAAATGGAGTTAGAGGGATCGGTATGTCAACAAAAAAGTACAAGAAAAGAGGCAGGATCACCATTTTGATAATGGCAATACGGCCAGCCACAGAATGGGGAGGCATATCCAAAGGTCTATCTGTGTGTTCAGTTTATCAATGGCAGGCCCATAATTCAGTCTGATTACCTGTTCCCTATTGCGGTGGATATATATTCCAAGATACTTAACATAGTCTTCACACTAAGCAAGGGGAAACTCGCAGAGCAGGGAACTCGCGGCTTCTGCAAGTTGAAATAGTTCTGATTTAGTCCAATTGATGTGCAGCCCTGAAAAACCACTAAAACGGATTATCTCCCAAAGGACCGGTACCAGGTTCTCCGCTGGGTGTCTCAGAAATTGCAGAATATCATCTGCGCAGAGGGAGATTAACAATAGGCCAGTTCGAAACTGCAAGCCCTGTGTATATGTTTCTTCTGCAGGTGCTGCATGAGGGAGTCCATTGCAATAATGAAAAGTAGCGGTGATGGGGCATCCCTGTCGGGTGCCTCTGGCAATGGAAAATGCAGATGTTAAGGTGCCATTAACTCTAATACGGGCAGTTGGATGGGAGTAAAGGAGCATAATGAGGGAGGTGTAGCTTTAAGGTATGCCAAGCCTACGAGGGTCACTACCAGGAAAGACTATTCTAGAGAATCAAAGACCTTCTTAGCTTCCAAGAGGGTCACCACAGCAGGGACAGTGAGAGCCATCCTATACAGGACGGCTAAGTCCATGCATAAGTTTGATGATGTTGATTAGTGGGGGACAAAGCCGGACTGAGCAGAAGAGATGATCTGGTGCATTAAAAGGGACAAGCAGTTGGCCAGGAGCTTAGCCACGATTTTATTATCAAAGTTCAGTAATGATAGTGGGTGGTATGACCCACAGTTGGGGGGGGGTCCCTACCAGGTTTCTGTAGTAGGGTAATTACTGCTTCACGCAGCAAAGGGGGAAGCTTGCTGTGGTCGAGGGCCTCGTTGTAAGTGTCTAAGTGGTGGGGTGCTAGTATATGCTTGTACGTTTTGTAAAATGTCCCAGTAAAACCATCCAAGCCTGGCGCTTTGGAGCCATCCAGAGAATCCATGCCCAATATGATCTCATTGCTGATGAAGAGCTCACTTAGAAACCGCTGTTGCGCAACACTGAGCGAGATCATGGTACTGGGTACTATGCCAGTGTGGGGGACCAGCTATTCATTTGAGGAAGGAGTTCTGTTTATACCTCTACAGTAGTAGAAGCAGTATTCCCATCAGACTTCTGTAATTCAGATACGTATAAGGCAGATCGGACCAGGCGTCCTAAAGTTCGGCCTGGCCTGTCGCCCTCACCATAGCAACGTACCCTAGTGTACTTGCTGAGGAAATGCACGTCGCATTCCACCTTCTCTGGAAAATCCCCCATAAGGAAGGCATGTTTGTGAAGGCGTGGCCCGGTGGGATGTGACATGTCCTCTTGGTCCAGTCTGGTCATGGCAGCCTTGACCCGAGCAATACTCCATCTAATATCTTTAAGGACCCCAGAATGTTTGGCAATTCAGATTCCTGTGATGTATGCCTTGAATACTTCCCGCAGTGTGGCCTGTTAGTTAACCAAGTGCTTGTTAAGGTCAAAATATTCCACAATCACTGTGCAAAGCTCAGAGCAGAACACTTTGTCATGAAGCGCCATAGCAGGAAAGCGCCAAGGGTGCTCTTGGAGCACTGAACATCGAATGTGCATTGTAAATGTAACCAGTAAATGGTCAGAGGATAGTGTACATGGTAGGTGTATAGTTTATTCGAGCCAGGGCAGGACCACTGCCGATAGCCAAAAGTCCATGAGTGACCATGTATTGTGGGGTGTGAAATAGTATGTATTTGCCAGCGTGGTGGATTGTAGGTAGGTGTAGGAGTAGGTGTTGCAAAGGTCACGCAGAACATGCAAGGAACAGGGTTTGCCAGTGGGATGAGGAGCCATGGTGTCCAGAAATAGGTCTTGAAGCAAATTGAAATCCCCACCAAGTATAATGTGGTTCGCATTCTCCTTATCAGTGTGCGTCTGCAGTGTCAGAACAAAGTTTGGGGAATCTACATTTGGGGCAGATATGTTGAACAACAATAACTTATGACACGCTAGGGTATCTCCTACGAGTACGTACCTACCCTGATCATCAGCGAGGGTGTGGTTGGAATGTTAGGGTTATGTATAAGCGCGCAGACCCGGTGGGAGTAGGAACTATAGCTTGAGAAATATCTATACGGGCCCCAGTGTTTGGCAAAAGTATACTGGGGAACTGGTGACAAGTGGGTCTCCTGGAGGAATGTTATTCGAGTGCCTTGTCTGTTTAGAAATTGAAGAACCTGCTTCCCTTTTCGTGAATTGTTAAGTCCCCTGATTTTCCAGGATATGAATGCAACATCTAGTGTGGACCTCTTAGCAGAAGCGGAGTTAATCATCTGTGTGTAAAAAATTGTACCATTGGTGTCTTCTATGGGCAACCTGGAACACAATGGAGTGATTGCAAAAATAATGAATATGTCTAATAGCACCCGTCCCCCATCCTCCTCCCGCACCCAGCGAAAATGTGCCTGGTAAATCCCAAGAATTCTAACCCAAACATAACAAAACCCTAACAGTGTGCGGAGTGGTATCAACCATGGAGGAGTGGCAATGAGGCGACGGGCACCCCTTTTTTTGATATGTATATCATGGCAATTTTTACAGAGGTGAGCTGTACATGTTGATCCTCGCTTAAGCTTTCTTTACTAAATGTTCTGGGGTCTGCTCAGTGATCATATTCCAAGATGTAGACCGATATGACAAGTAGAGGACTTGCGGTATTGTGATCATGAGCATTGTGTTTTCAGTCTGGAATAAGGAAGTCCATGCTGGAGCCCCTTGGGGTGGACGGTGATGAGCTGTCTGGAGAGGATCGAGCTGTCAGAGGTGCATCTTTACAGTATTTCCTGCAAAATTCCATCACATCTGCAGGCTTGTCAAAAATTAGCAGTTTGCTGTTGAGTTCTACTCTGAGCCTAGCAGGATACAGCATACCATATCTGAGGCCCACTTTGCGGACAACATTCTTGGTATCTTGGAATTTACGTCTGGCCTCTTGAACTTCCATAGTAAAGTCTGAAGATTGAAGTGGCACTTCTCCCGGGCCAGTCAGAGTTCCATGCCGCGATCCCGATAGTTTAAGAGGCGGGCAGCAGTCGGGCCTGGAGGGGCACCAGGCACCGGGAGGGGGCTGAGTGATCTATGGGCACGTTCTACCACATATGTGGAGGTAAAGTTACTTTGGTCAGCAGGTCTAACAGTAGGTACCCCACAAAATGGGTATGTGGCCGTCGTCTCTGCAATGCCCATTATGCGTATGTTGTTGCGCCATCCTCTAGCTTCAAGATCCCCATTCTTGATTTCAACAGAGCGCATTCGGGTTTCCAGCTTTTCAAGTCTTTTGTCTATTTTGGCAGTAATGTGGTCAAGTTTCGATATTCGCTCCTCTGCATTTTCTAGTCTAGTATCCTGTTTGTCTAGGCTTTCTCCCATGCTATCGAGGCAACTGGCAATGGCATCTATGGCCCAAAATCAATCAATCAGTGTATTTGTAGAGCGCACTACCACCCGTGAGGGTCTCAAGGCGCTGGTGGGGTGGAGGGGGGTGGGGGGTGCTGCTACTGATCAAATAGCCAGGTTTTGAGACGCTTCCTGAAAGTCAGCAGGTCTTCGGTCTGTCATATGGGCAAGGGAAGGGTGTTCCAGGTCTTGGCGGCGAGGTGGGAGAAGGATCTGCCTCCGGTAGTCCCTCTTCGGATGCGTGGTTGGTGGGTGTTGGGGCTGCTCCCAGAGCGGTCGGCCACCACGAAGTTCAGACATGATGGTGGAGGCATTCGCTATCTGGTTTGCCTCAGTGCCCCCAATGGACCCCTTTCCTATTGTCGATGGTGGCTCCTGCGCAGGTGTCTGCTTGTGATTTTTTTGTTTTTGTTTGGTAGTTTCCTTTGCTTGCACCATTGTCAACAGGGGTGGAGTGTGGGTGGCAGGTAACCAGGTGGTGAACAGACACTGGTTTGGCAGTGGGGGCAGAAGCTGCAACAAGAGGCAAATCGGGGGGAGGGGGGTCCCCTCTGCAGCGCATCACGCCAGTCTGGGTTCAAGAAATTAGAACAGACTGGCGCAGCTTAAGGGAAGGTCGCTGTTGAGTAAAAGGCCAGGGGTCCGTAATATGCTGTAGCACCAACCACAGTGAATGCCCCCAAGCAGTACGTGTTGTAGGGTCTACTTGAGCAGTAGTGGCGTATGCAGTGGCCGAGGGAAACGAAATGCACAGTCGGGTCGCAAAACGTGGGGACCAAGAGAGTAACAAAAAGTTGATCAGAACCCAACCAGATGGGTGGCCGCGCTGGCCTGCGCATTCAAAGGCCGGAGTGGTGGGTTGTATTTTAAACAGTAGGTGATTCATCGTTGTGCTCAGGCCATTTATAGAGGAACAGCCTTACCTCTGTTCCATGTGCCCTCCTCCGTGGTATGGAGGAGCCCAGGCCAAGCCAGCAAAAGGCAACAATTTCAATAGTCCAAAGCTGGCCCCAGGGTGCTGTACTGAGTAAGCGCACCGCCCGCGCTCTGGTAGGCAGCTGCCGTCTGTTTCTGTGTCACTGGTGTGGCGCGGTTAACTCAATCGGGTCCCAGCTGTGGGGATGTGGGATGGGAGGGAGAGCGCAGCACCTTCACCCAGACCAGGCCTTAGGCTCGCCCACATCCCCTGTCCCCACGGGCCCCAAGACGCAAGAATGGTGCAAGCAGGGCACGCCCTCCGGCAGAAACACAGGGACTCAGTCCACTGCCACATGTAGCCACCGCCACCCCACCCCTGATAAATTTAGCAGTCGCCACTCATGTGTTCTATCCCCAGATGGGTTGGGGGGGGCACTTCATACAGGGGGGTCGATCCAAAAGAGCTCTAATGCTGTGCGGCCATTTTGGTCGCCGGCATAGCCACGCCTCCATCAGTTTGAATTTGTTATAATATTCGAGTGGGAATTCGTCTGACTCAGGTGTCTTCCCTGGTTTTATATCGCCACTTCAGTATCTTCTTGCATTACGGGATGTTCTATGTCTTTTTCTATCCTGCGCGCCTAGGGTATCCGGGGGAGAAAGTCATTGAGTGGGTTAGAGCATTCATGACCAGACCACTCCTTTCGGGCATTCAGATATCGATGATAAGTAGCAGAGGCAATCTCTGTCGCTGTATTGATTTTGTTTTTCTTTTGGGTCACGTCGTGATCAGTTTCCCTGTTGGGTCTCATTGTTCAGGGATCACTCTAAAGGCAACATCAGCCTGTAGTATTGCTACAGTTGGCGCACATGCATGTCTGCTGGTAGCGCTAGGCCTTCCCCACCACTCCCGCCTTGTCAGGCCTCACCTCAGTGTCTGATGTTGTGACGGCATTGCACGCCACCTCCAAGTGGATGGCTCCTGGTATGCTGAAAGTTGGGGACAGGGAGGGACAAGTTGGCTTCTTGTGATTCTTGCGTTGCAGCCCAGTTCCATGCACCAAAGTGTCTCTAGGAATCGGCCAGGCTGCTCAGGGTCGAAGGCAGCTGAATCCCCAGCCAGGTGACACCCCCTCCCGCCTCCCAAGCTGCATCAGCACCTTTTGCACTCACTCCCTGTATGGCCTGCTGCTATTTTCATCCTCATGGGTGGGCCAGCAGTGCAGACCTACATCCTCTACTGGTATAGAGTCCCTCCCAATAGCATTCTATTCTGTTGGGCCCTCTTGCACACTTGAGAGGCCTCTTCTCTCTGCAGGATGTTCATAGATGAGCTGTGTGTGAAGGGGCTCGCTAAAGAGCTGCCGCCATCTTCGCCAGCCGGGCCACTCCCCTTGGGCACTCATATTTTATTGTTGCTTGGATTACTGTGTTGTATTGTACATAGATTCCGCCAACAAACCCTCGTGTTGAACCTTGGACCGCTTTTCCACATCTGCTTAAAGTCAAGGACCCTTAAGTAAGCCCTACTTTCTGTTGTGGACTGAGTACAGTTCGTGCTGATTACAAAGGACTCTGAGCTTTGTCTCGTCTGGAGACCTTCGACCGGTCTTCTGTAATACTGTCAGACGCAGATATAGCTAGCTAGCTTAATCTAAATAGGAAAGTGTTAAAGCAGTCATTGTTTCTATTCTAGGGAAAGCCTTGCTTGAAAAACCTCTGTCTTTAGTGCTATAAACCTGTGTTAAATACTGTGGTGCAAAATTCAAAGATTGTCATCAAAGCATGCACATAGGAGAAATTGTGGATACTGATAATATCTTCACTAACTTGCCATAGGCCACCATTTCCACCTTGCTGTTCCAAGTGACACCTTAAACAACTTGTGTTTCTCTCTCAATGCGTAAAGTTACTTGGAACACCTCTGTGGAAAATAATCTATTTATTAACAGCTACCATTTATAATTCTACATGTTGTCTGTCTTACAATTATGGCGTGGTAACAGGACAGAATGATTGTTGCCTTTTGGAATTTAAAACATATTTCTATCAAGCACACCCATGAAGTTTACACACAAGCCATGTGTTGAAATAATTCTAATTAACATTGGGACATGGAGATCCCGATTGTAAAACCATGACTTCAATTTTAAGGCTTCTGGACAGACGTGAGCTACTTGGCAGGATTACCAAGAGTCCTTGATCTTCCGTTTTAAGCGACTTGCTCAAGAGATGATGGCTTGTTAATGTTCTTAAGGCATTAATCCTAATTAGCCATTAGAGAACAAATCTTTCGCTTCTGATTCTGCCTAATTTAAAAAATGCGGAGTTTGGCGAAACCCAAAGAGCATGACTCGTAAGGCGTTTGCAAAAGCCATTGCCCTGAATGCACTGCATTGCCTTACTTTAGGAAAAGCTGATTCAGAGTGCACACACACAGTGATGGTCCAGGTGATACAGGCCATCAAACACACAAAGGTTGATGGGAGAATACTTGCAATGAGTCTAGCCACTGGCAATTGCGAGGGTAGCATTCAAACCCATTGTTCTTTTGCCCACCATATCACCTCAGATTAGACCCAGCTCTATGCAAATCAACCCTGCTCCAATGGGAACAGCCCAGCACCTTTTGTGTTTTTGATGTCCCATCTGGAATAAGCACTAGCCCGTATAGGCACATTATGTTTGGGGTTTTGGATCTGGGTCAAAAGCATTTACTCATTATTTCCTTTGCCAAAAGGTAGGAACAAGTGTTCAGCCATTCAAGCTTCTTAATAAATCCTTGCACGTGGGGCCTCTTTTCCAGTAGTAATGTGATTCCAACATCTGTATACCAGAGGTTTGTGTTATTTGATTTTTACCAGAATGTTGTCAATGTTTAGTAAAACATTTTACTTTTTCATAATGTAGGAAAATTGTGTATCTGGGTCAGGGCTGCTACCATGTACTGGCATGTGGCACGTGTGTCCTGAATATTTCCGGCATGGAACATGGGTATCAGTGCACACATTCACAAAACACTAATGCTTTGACAGCCACTTCTGACGCAAAGTGCATTTTGGCCGTTCGGATCTGCAGTAGATTTTGGTCTGAGTCGTTCCACAGACCCACCAAAGAGGGAAGTACTACTTTATTATCATTTCTAAAGGTAAGGAATCTGCAGTTAGAAGAAGCCATCAGGACAAGTTACTAGCCTTCCATAATGCTCTTTGTGGTGAATACTGTCACTAACTGCATGTTCCTAACCACCCTCTTGCCTCCTCATTCTGTGGAATTAACTCTTTTTAATCTGAAAAGGTCCAGCATTAGAGATCTGCACACTGACACAAATAATTTGTTTTTAAACTTTACATTCTTTGGCATGGACAGTATCAACAAGAAACTGATGTGCACACGTTCGAGTGGTGTAAATATGCGTCTCCAGCCGTCACTTCTGCAGCAGAATAGGGTCGCTGTGGAGCCGCACAATGCCACCTGCCAGCATGCAGGTGCTAAACTGAAAAAACATCCAGAACCAGTCTGGTGCTTGGGAATATTCTAAAGGTGAGGAATGTGTGGTTAGAGAGAGCATCCACCAGAGAGAACATTATCACCAAAGGTAAGTAACTTGTTCTTATTGATTTGGCCTCACAGGGCAGCTATCTTTTGACATTACTAATTCTTTCAAATGTACATTGTGCGGACTTTGGGTCCATCCAGCAGAATGTTACACTCTCGCCTCATCCTGTTAGCTGTGTGATATATCTTTTCTGTCTTCTAGCAAGTGTTTCCGTTGAAAAGCATGAGCTGCTGTTTTGCATCTGAAAATCAAAATCACTCCGTTTGTCTCATTCAGTTCTGTATATTTTATGCATTCTTTAAAACCAATAGCGCATGCATTGATATGATAAACAGCCTTTGTGCATGCAACACGCTTAATAATCATAAATGGGTTTTGCAAATGATGACTAATTAACCCCTTCGCTGCCAGGCCTTTTCCCCCTCCTGTGCCGAGCCTATTTTTTGGCTATTTGGGGCAGTTCGCGCTTAGGCCCTCATAACTTTTTGTCCACATAAGCTACCCAAGCCAAATTTGCGTCCTTTTTTTCCAACATCCTAGGGAATCTAGAGGTACCCAGACTTTGTGGGTTTCCTAAAATCACCAGCTTCCCAGCTTTCAGGAACAGGCAGACTTGAATCAGAAAACCCAATTTTTCAACACAAATTTGGCATTTTACTGGGACATACCCCATTTTTACAATCTTTTGTACTTTCAGCCTCCTTCCAGTCAGTGACAGAAATGGGCGTGAAACCAATGCTGGATCCCAGAAACCTAAACATTTCTGAAAAGTAGACACAATTCTGAATTCAACAAGGGGTAATTTGTGTAGATCCTACAAGGGTTTCCTACAGAAAATAACAACTGAAAAAGAAAAATATTGAAATTGAGGTGAAAAAAACATAAATTTTTCTCTACGTTTTACTCTGTAACGTTTTCCTGCAATGTCAGATTTTCGAAAGCAATATACCGTTACGTCTGCTGGACTCCTCTGGTTGCGGGGATATATAGGGCTTGTAGGTTCATCAAGAACCCTAGGTACCCAGAGCCAATAAATGAGCTGCACCCTGCAGTGCGTTTTAATTCTATACCGGGTATACAGCAATTCATTTGCTGAAATATAAAGAGTGAAAAATAGCTATCAAGAAAACCTTTGTATTTCCAAAATGGGCACAAGATAAGGTGTTGAGGAGCAGTGGCTATTTGCACATCTCTGAATTCCGGGGTGACCATACTAGCATGTGAATTACAGGGCATTTCTCAAATAGATGTCTTTTTTACAGACTCTCTTATATTTGGAAGGAAAAAATGTAGAGAAAGACAAGGGGCAATAACACTTGTTTTGCTAATCTATGTTCCCCCAAGTCTCCAGATAAAAATGATACCTCACTTGTGTGGGTAGGCCTAGCGCCCGCGACAGGAAACGGCCCAAAACGCAACGTGGACACATCACATTTTTTGAAAGAAAACAGAGGTGTTTTTTGCAAAGTGCCTACCTGTAGATTTTGGCCTCTAGCTCAGCCGGCACCTGGGGAAACCTAGCAAACCAGCGCATTTTTGAAAACTAGAAACCCAGGGGAATCCAAGATGGGGTGACTTGTGGGGCTCTGACCAGGTTCTGTTACCCAGAATCCTTTGCAAACATCAAAATTTGGCCAAAAAAACACTTTTTCCTCTCATTTCGGTGACAGAAAGTTCTGGAATCTGAGAGGAGCCACAAATTTCCTTCCACCCAGCGTTCCCCCAAGTCTCTCGATAAAAATGGTACCTCACTTGTGTGGGTATGCCTAGCGCCCACGAAAGGAAATGGCCCTAAACACAACGTGGACACATCACATTTTTTCACAGAAAACAGAGGTGTTTTTTGCAAAGTGCCTACCTGTGGATTTTGGCCTCTAGTTCAGCCGGCCCCAGGGGGTCAGAAATGGCCTAAAATAAATTTGTCTCCCCCACCCCCGGAGTGACCCTTGCCTACGGGGTCGCTCCCCCTGCGTGACATTGGCGCCAAAAACAAAATCCCTGGTGCCTAGTGGTTTCTGCCCCCTTGGGGGCAGAATGACCTAAAATCGGCCAATCTGCCCCCAAGGGTGGCAGAAATGGTCTAAATACAATTGGCCCCCCAGGGGAGCGACCCTTGCCTAATGGGTTGCTCCCCATCTCTAAAAAAACAAACAAACCAAAAAACAAACACCAATTTTGTTTTTGCCCTGGTGCCTAGAGGTTTCTGCCCCCCTTGGGGGCAGATCAGCCTAATAACAATAGGCCGATCTGCCCCGGGGGAGGAGGGGGCAGAAATGGCCTAAAATAAATTTGCCCCCCCCCGGGAGCAGATCGACCTAATAACAATAGGCTGATCTGCAGAAATGGCCTAAAATAAATTTGCCTACGGGGTCGCTCCCCCTGCGTGACATTGGTGCTCCCTTATGACAATTTAGATCATCTGCGGCGTTCCACAAGGCTCTTCGCTCAGCCCCACCCTCTTCAATATCTACATGAGCCCCCTCGCCAACATCGCTCGCAAACACAACATAAACATCATCTCCTACGCCGACGACACCCAACTGATACTCTCCCTCACCAAAGACCCAGCCACCGCCAAAGCCAACCTGCAGGATGGAATGAAAGACGTCGCAGAATGGATGAATCTCAGCCGCCTAAAGCTAAACTCTGACAAGACGGAGGTCCTCATCCTCGGACACTCCCCGTCCGCCTGGAACGACTGTTGGTGGCCCACGGCCCTGGGCACCGCCCCAACCCCTTCAGACCACGCACGCAACCTCGGATTCACCCTGGATCCCCTCCTCACCATGACCAAGCAAGTCAACGGCGTCTCGTCTTCTTGCTTCCACACCCTTCGCATGCTGGAAAAATCTTCCGCTGGATCCCCGCCGAAACTAGAAAAACTGTTACCCACGCCCTCGTCACAAGCCGCCTGGACTACGGAAACACCCTATATGAAGGAACCACCGGCAAGCTACAGAATCGTCTTCAGCGCATACAGAACGCCTCCACTCGCCTCATCCTCGACATACCGCGCCACAGCCACATATCCGCCAACCTGAAACACCTGCTTTGCTCCCCGTCAACAAAAGGATCACCTTCAGGCTCCTCACCCACGCACACTCAACAGTTGCCTCTCGTTCTACACACCCACCGTCAACTTCGCTCAGCCAGCCTCGCTCTCGCCACCATCCCTTGCATCCGCAGATCCACCGCTGGAGGGAAAACCCTTCTCCTACCTGGCAGCCAAGACAGGGAACTCCCTGCCCGTCCACCTAAGAACCACCCAGGACCACCTCGCCTTCAGGAGGAGCCTCAAGACTTGGCTCTTCGAGCAGCAGCACCCCCCAGCGCCTTGAGACCCTCACGGGTGAGTAGTGCACTCTATAAATGCCTTGATTGATTGATTGACGCCCTGGAACGTGTTTGCTAATTAACCCCTTAACTAATTAACCCCTTGGGTGCGCACTACATCCCTGGTGCGGGTCACGACCAGTGGCCGACACCAGGAGGGGGTTAATAAATCCTCGGGTGCACCCGAGGATTTTTTTTCGCTCCCCGGGAGACACAGAAGCTTTTCCGTGTCTCCCCCTGCCCCTTTGTGACGTCAGCGCGTCACTTTGTGGATTTCCCCATTGGAGCAGGAAGCGGCCTTGTGGCCACTTCCTGCTCCAATGGAGAAAACGGCCACAAACGGCCTTCCCCACGTTCGGGAAGGCCTCGTAAGAAAGGGGAGACTCTGCGATCGGGGGCCAGGAAACCCCACTAGACACCAGGGATTTCACTTGGGGGGGGGGGGGTCGTCCCCCTCGGAAAACGGGCCGGCCACCAACCCCCCCCCCCTCCCCCCCGGGCATATTTAAAAAAAAAAAAAAAAAGGTAGGTGTCCCCGGGGGAGCGGCGCGATCGCGCTAAATTTTATTTAAAAATAAAATAAAAAAAAGAAATGGACAGGGGTCGCCCGTGGGCAGGGCGACCCCCTGTGGGGGCAATATTTTTTTTAGTTGTTGGAGAGTTTCCCTGGGGGGATCTCTCTCTCTATATATATATATATATATATGTTCGATGGCATATATACATATACGGCATATCTACATAGATATATATATCTATCTATATATCTATATATATATATATATATATATGTCTATCCATGTAGATAGATATATCTACATAGATATATCTATATAGATCTCTCTCTCTCTCTCTATATATATATATATATTTATATTTATATATATATATATATATATATATATATATATATATATGGAAAATGTCACTTACCCAGTGTACATCTGTTCGTGGCATTAGTCGCTGCAGATTCACATGCTGTGCACATCCCGCCATCTGGTGTTGGGCTCGGAGTGTTACAAGTTGTTTTTCTTCGAAGAAATCTTTTTTCGAGTCACGAGACCGAGGGACTCCTCCCATTTCAACTCCATTGCGCATGGGCGTCGACTCCATCTTAGATGGTTTTGTAAGGCAGGCACCTGTGTTTTTGGTCCTGGGTTCGGCGGCCATATAGAGAAACACACTAAACCCAAACATTTCTGGAAACTAGACATTCGGGGGAGTCTACAGAGGTGTGACTTGTGCGGATTCCCCAAAGGTTTCTTACCCAGAATACCCTGCAAAGCTGAAATTTTGAAAAAAAACTCTATTTTTCTCGAATTTCTGTCACACAAACTACAGGAATATGCTGGGATCCACAAAATTCCTACCACCCAGTGATTCCTCACCTGTCCTGATAAAAGCACTACCCCACCTGAGTGCCTACACCTAGTGCCTGCGTCAGGAATGGATCACCCCAGGGTCAACAGCTACCTCATGTAAGGACCAACATTGACTGTTGTGTGATCTATTCCTGTCGCGGGCACCAGGCCTACCCACACAAGTGAGGTACCATTTTTATCGGGGGACTTGGGGGAATGCTGGGTAGAAGGAAATTTGTGGCTCCTCTCAGATTCCAGAACTTTCGGTCACCGAAATGTGAGGAAAAAATGTTTTTTTAGCCACATTTTGAGGTTTGCAAAGGATTCTTGGTAACAGAACCTGGTCAGAGCCCCACAAGTCACCCCATCTTGGATTCCCCTAGGTCTCTAGTTTTAAAAAATGCACAGGTTTGGTAGGTTTCCCTAGGTGCCGGCTGAGCTAGAGGCCAAAATCTACAGGTAGGCACTCTGCAAAAAACACCTCTGTTTTCTGTCAAAAAATGGGATGTGTCCACGTTGTGTTTTGGGGCATTTCCTGTTGTGGGCGCTAGGCCTACCCACACAAGTGAGGTATCATTTTTATCGGGAGACTTGGGGGGGAACGCTGGGTGGAAGGAAATTTGTGGCTCCTCTCTGATTCCAGAACTTCCTATCACCAAAATTTGAGGAAAATGTGTTTTTTTTAGCCAAAGTTTGAGGTTTGCAAAAAACACGTCAGATTTCAATGTAAAAATGTGATGTGTCCATGTTGTGTTTCCTGTCGCGAGCATTAGGCCTACCCACGCAAGTGAGGTACCATTTTTATCGGGAGACTTGGGGGAACACAGAATAGCAAAACAAGTGTTATTGCCCCTAGTCTTTCTCTACATTTTTTCCTTCCAAATGTAAGACTGTGTGTATAAAAGTAGTCTATTTGAGAAATGGCCTGTAATTCACATGCTAGTATGGGCACCCCGGAATTCAGAGATGTGCAAATAACCACTGCTTCTCAACACCTTATCTTATGCCCATTTTGGAAATACAAAGGTTTTCTTGATACCTATTTTCACTCTTTATATTTCAGCAAATGAATTGCTGTATACCCGGTATAGAATGAAAACCCATTGCAAAGTGCACCTCATTTATTGGCTCTGGGTACCTAGAGATTTGATGAACCTACAAGTCCTATATATCCTCGCAACCGGAGGAGTCCAGCACACGTAACGGTATATTGCTTTAAAAAATCTGACATCGCAGGAAAAAGTTACAGAGTAAAACGTGGAGAAAAATAGCTGTTTTTTTCAGCTCACTTTCAATATGTTTTTATTTCAGCTGTTATTTTCTGTAGGAAAACCTTGTAGGATCTATACAAATGACCCCTTGCTGAATTCAGAAATTTGTCTACTTTTCAGAAATGTTTAGCTTTCTGGGATCCAGCATTGGTTTCACATCCATTCCTGTCACTAACTGGAAGGAGGCTGAAAGCACCAAAAATAGTAAAAATGGGGTATGTCCCAGTAAAATGCCAAAATTGTGTTGAAAAATGTGGTTTTCTGATTCAAGTCTGCCCGTTCCTGAAAGGTGGGAAGATAGTGATTTTAGCACCAGAAAACCTTTGTTGATGCCATTTTCAGGGAAAAAACCACAAGCCTTCTTCAGCAGTCCTTTTTTCCAATTTTTTTTTTTAAGAAACGAGATTTTCACTGTATTTTGTCTAATTTCTTGGTCTCCTCCAGGGGAAACCACAAACTCTGGGAACCATTAGAATCCCTAGGATGTTGGAAAAAAAGGACGCAAATTTGGCGTGAATAGCTTATGTGGACAAAAAGTTATGAAGGCCTAAGCGCGAACTACCCCAAATAGCCAAAAAAGGGCTCAGCACTGCGGGGGGAAAAGGCCCAGCAGCTAAGAGGTTAACCCAAAGCTACATGTGCAGGATATTTACCTCCTGTGCATTCTGTTTCCCAGACCACTCCCCTGCTATTCACCTGGCAATGTCTGCTAAAGTAACTGAAGTTCGAATCAGGTCTGATGACGTAACGTGTACGTGGCTGCATCCACGTATACATTTAGATCTTGCGGACAAGCATCTATGTTTTAAAGCTTTGCCAACCATGACTGAAGTACACGTGAATATTATAATTTTATCAAGTTGTTAATCTAAGCCTAGAAAAGCTTTGTGAATAGACCTGGGTTTTTTGGCCAAATTCATGTGTAACAGGTGCGGAAGATTTCTTATTTTTCTCCATTTGAACGTTGTGTCTTCAAACAAGTACAGTACGCATAGTTCAGGTCATGCTGGCCTCTTCTTCAAACAGCTTCTGGGAGAGCAGCTGCCAAGAACGAAGCGAGGTGATTATGGACTGCTTGATAAGTAGGGCCAGATGTAGCAAGCAGTTTTGCCCGTTCTGTGTCTATGGGAAAATGTGTTCGTACATATGGCCCGTAGTGCGCCACACCTGCCTTAAAAACGAGCATATTTGTTACATTTAAAGAGAAGACTAAGCTTGGTCTTTTTACTTCTCTTAGCATCCAAGAACACATTTATAAATACAGAGACTAGAGCTGGACGAACGAGGAAGGACAAAAAGTGTTTTATCTCCCGTCATATCGCACGGAAAACGATGCAGAAATGGACCTCTCTCTCTTAGCTTTGTTAATGTTGATCGCAAAATCATAACATTGTGCCCACTCGGAAGATACTATTTCTGTGGAGGCGAGTAGCAGCTTTTTTTTCTATATTTCAGTGCAGCAGTTCGAGTAAACAATCATTTGCAAAGCCAATAGGTCTTGCCTTTGGTTTTCGCCACGCTGATTTGGCGAGCAAATACATAGTTAGGTGGCAGTATATGCTGTAACATGAAGAAGAAAGTCACGGATGCTGAGTCTTTTTGATGTTTCCCAACCCTTTTTGCACCTTTCTCATTTGCAGGCGCTCGTCCATCCAAGTGGGCCTGGCTGTTATACACTTTCCTTGGTCTAGTCTTCAGGCTGATGTCCAGCCTGCGTCTGTGGCAGGAGAAGGATGCTCCTAACAACCTCCAGATCCTTGAAACTTCTTGTGGTTAGGCCAAACACAAAGAAAGTGTAAGGAACCTGTGGAATGAGAAGGTCACCCAGGGCCAATTAAAGCAAAACAAAATAAGATAAGAGCTCACCTCCCTATTTGAGTAAAAAGGAGTCATGGATCATAGGCCACGTAGTTCAGCACTTTTAACAAATATAAATGTATCCTCATTTTCAGCTTTATACCCAACTTTTATCAGGATTCTCACCTTTACGAAAAAAAAGCATTTCCAAACATGTCACTCGTTCACAAAAGTAACTTGTTCATTGTTCTACTCCCTTGTGGTTTCGGTCAGACACTTGTTGCTGTGTCCACCACTTTTCCTACTTGCATTCGTGGGCAGATTTCAAAGTTGAACTCTTTTTTTGAAAATGTATTTGTTATTTTTTTTTCAATACAGGCATGTGGTCTTGTTTTGTGGGTCAGTTTGCTGGACACCTTTTGGCTTTTACATTTTTGATTCACTAATAGTCACTTGGTAATTAATGGTGATCCATTTACAGACATTTTAACCTTCGACTAAAACACGAAAGGCCAGCTACACACTCTGTGCCTCCCTATTCACTTGTGTAACTACATCCATTGTGTCTTGCTTTTGAGTCAACAATGTAAATCCCAGAGAATGAGTCCTAGAGCTCTTTGGGATCTTCTGGATTCTAGCTTTCATTAGGCGTCTCGGTGGAGTGTCTTCTGGTGGATCGCATTCCAAGTCTTTGGTGCAGTTTATATAGTACTGTTGCGTAAGATGGCTGGTGAAGTTTTGATGCTTTTGTGAATGTTTCCAAATATTATAAGGGATTGATAGAGCTGCAGCAGAATAACCCTTCAAAGTCAGGAACCCACAGTGAAGCGTTTTAAAGAAGCTTAAACTACTCAAAGACAGATACTGACAATAAGGAAGGGCATATGTTTTAGTTCGAAATTCCTTTTCCGCACAATACTGTGGAACTTTTGCTTGTAAATCGAATTCTTGGTGAGTTCATGGGCCATCATTGTAGTCATCAAATGGACTTGAAAGCCAGTGTCGATCCTGCTGTCGATACCATGTTAGAACTGTGGCTTCCTGAAGATACTCCTCTAAGATTGAACTTGTAAGATTCAGGGCAGGTGGACACAGGGACCTCCCATATCAAACCTCTGGTAAAGGGTAACCGCCATCAGCTAGGGTTCCAGAAGCAAACAAATTCATGCTTCAACAGTTGTCATTTCGAAAGTGTGGGGTATCTATTCTCACTGGTTGTCCGTAGTCCAGGCAAGCTCCTTAAATGTTGTGCTGGAAGATGAATCCCAAGTCTGAGGAAAGTTGAATATATTATGCCACTACTAACTGAAGCTGAAGGACACCCCCTGCAAGCCTCTCGCACTTTCAGGTTTCCTTGCATCAAGTTAAAAGCTTTGAAACTAAATACACCCCATTTTTTTGAACAAGCTCAAAATAGCATATGCAGACCTCTGCACAGTACTAACAACTTCTGCCTAAAAGCATCTCCGAATGTGATTTTAGCATTATCTCTGTCGTTTTCAGACTTTGTTTCTACGATGTGGAGCAACCTAGTCAGTGATACAACACAGGACCGTTCATTTTTTTTTTTTTAACAAATCAGCCTTAAAGAGCACTTATTTCGAAAAGAGACAGTTACATCTTGTTGCACTGCTTTATAAATCTTGGCAACTGGATGATAGTACTTTCCACTTCATCTTGTTGATTCCAGAGCACTCCTGCAGATCCTCCTAATTAGGACTTATTTCATTCCTGATGGTCCTCAGCCCGTTCCCTGTGCTTTTCTTTCTTTCTTCACAACACAGCCTGACAGTTGCACCGTTCCTGCGTGTGCTTCCATATTTCAGTCACCTACTTAAATGATAAATACTACAGTAAATATAAAACCACAAATACATCAGTGGCTGTTAGTCATTCCTTCCTCCGCCTCTCTCCATCAGTTGGAGAATTTCGTGAAATCTGCATCTGTATGAACCAATTGGACATGTGTGACTTGACCTCTATAAGGCAAGACTCTGGAGACCATCAGATCTTTCCAAGACCTTTCCTTACCTGTTTTGTACATAAAAGACTTGAGACGCACCATCCATTGTCTAGAAATAATAGCTGCATCTGGCACATGAGCACTCCCAGTAACTCTGGGTATCAACTTCCAATACTCACCACATATTTCTCCTTAAAGTTCCCTGCGTTGATGCCATACCTGGAAGTTATGCATAGATTTGTTATTTAATACATTTCTCATAGCGTTTTTATCTAGATGTACCTGCAAGCTGGCATATATTCTTATTTAACCAACAGACTTAATTTACAATGAATAATCTAAGATATGATCAGAAAGAAGCTGTGTTGAAGAGTCATCAGTCGTACAGGACAGACTGCCCTCTGTTACTTCCCCGTTTTACACAGCAATTAAAGGCAGAAAGCTATCAGCAAGCTACACTGATAATGTATCCTCTCTATAGGCTAGCCCTTCTTGTTCTTTACCCAGCCTGTTCCACAGAGATGCTGAGAGGACAAGCTGCTGCATCAACAGTGGATCATGATCGTGCTCTATCTTCATGAGAGTGCGATGTAGTAGACTTTGCAGAATGTATTACAAATTATCAAGATAGGTGTGTTATTGAGTTTGTCCTATTTGAACAGAACATGAATATGGCTGAGATGTCAGTGGTCCATGTAATTGACACAATGTTACTGTCACACCATGTTCAGCCAAGTGGGGGCTACTGGGCCTCTGCCACTGGGGGTGGGGCTGTCTGCCTCCTATGCCCAGGGGTCAGTCCTGCTATCTCTGCAATCTGGACCAATTCAGCATTTGACTGTCATTAGTAGAAATGGTGAGCGGTCACAGGCTTCTCAGTGAGGTAGTGTGGTGGTGCTTCAAGCTCCGAATTCTCAAATTACCCTGCAGCGCAATTATGAATGGTCCAACCCAGTATTTTACCTTTTGTTTTCTTTTTTAAAAAGTACTTTGATACATAAAGAAAAACTAATAGTACTCATGCAGTCACAAATGCTTCCCTGGTGGAGGACTGGTGTGCTCTGGGGCTGGTGTTCCCATCCCATGCCTTCCTCTTTTTTTTCCCCTCTTCTCCCATGTTTGAGCTCCTCCTTCGCAGGTATAAAGCACAGGTGCAGATTGCCAGTTTTTACCAGTTTGTGCAATCAGTTTACTGCCAACAGAGGCATAATGCAAAATTGTGAGCACCCCCCCCCACCCCGCAGAATGTGAGGAGGGGCAACTTAGTTTCACATATCTCACAGTTATTCATTGGTCATGGCCTAAATGTGGGCTACCGAAGGGTTAATAGGCCATGAACCATTGAGGCCCCCTGCTCTGCAGGGCTGCAAGTGCCTGTGTTACTCCCCTGCTTGCCATGTCTTATTTCTCAGCCCAGTGGAGTCTCTTAGCTCCTCTTGCACGGCCGCTAGGGACCCGCAGCACGACTTTGGCCCACCTGCTCTTCAAGGGGGAAGCACACTGGAAGGTGCTCCTGTTCTCGACCCTCGACTGCAGCAGGGAGCAGTGGAGATTGCCATCCCAGGACTCTACAGCCTTGCAGGGCTCTGGCTTGTGACAGTCACTTTTGGGTGATATGGGGCTGGTGGCTGAAGGTTCTTAGTGCAGTACATCCCTGGCAGCAACATTTGTTAATGTAGCAGCACAGTTTAGTCTGGCACAGTTCATTGTTGCAGCATCACAGTCATCTCGTGCACAGTTCATTATCGCAGAGGCACAGCCCGTCGATGCTATGGTTTCCAAACAGAACTGCTTGTCTAGAAAGACTGTACTCACGTTACCTAGAACAGGCAGATCACTGTCCTCAGTCCTTTGTGGATGGAACTCGCTGATTCCGGTGGTCAAGCTGCTTCTGACTCTTCTGACCAGGGTTGGCAGTCGCATTCCCGCTATTAGCAGACAGGATGGTTTCCAGGGGCCTCAGCACAAGGTAAAAGCTTCTTTCATCTAGGTAAGGTTCCAGGTGATAGCCAGCTTGCCAGAGATAAGGAGACATCAGCTCTGGTTGTACAGCAGTCCCCTGAGTACTCTACAGATGCCCTCCTTTCCTTCGTCAAAGAGAACTTGGAACTTGAAAAGGAGGTGGGTTGGTGGCTCCCACCATCATACTGTCAAAGCAAATCAGGGAAGATGTTTCTCTGTCTGCACTTTTAGTATTATTTGGAGTGTTTTTTCTTTAATGTATTTCCTCCAGGTTTTAATTCTGACAAATCCTTATGCTTCACAAAGCATAGTAGTTTCCAGCCTGGGGTACCCACAATAGAGGTACAAAGCAGTGTGAACTTTATTCATCCTGCTATCAGCAGCCACACTGAGTAGTGATCATGTAAGAGATAAAAGGTTTGCTTCCTCTAAAGAACCCTCCTCACTCTGAACAACAGAGACTGCAATCCCACCCTCTGCCCCTGCAAACTACTAAATGTCAGTGCTCAGGAAAACAATCAGCAGCTGGTCTCTACAAAACTATCAAATTGAATTTCTAAAGTAGCCTTGTCCCCTTTTTCCCCACTTCAGTGTGAAGGTTTGCTCCTCTAGCTTGAGGAATGTCAGCAATACCTTTTGATTGTCTGAGAAAACAGCCTCACCTCGAACTTGTGCACAGAAACAGGCCAGGGGCTTCCAAAATGGAACCCAAGGCCGCCATTACTCTGGTTTACTCATACAGACACAATGCATGGCCCACAGGCCACATACACACATGTACATACCATGCACTCAGAATGTTAGTGGTAGGATCTGGTTTAGGGCATAGAAGCTGAGCTTTACATCAGTGGGCCTATAGGCCTTCACTCTTTTGATACAGATCTTGGCCAAATTACTAACTCACAAAACACTATACACTGTCACCACCTCTCTACATGCTAAGCTCATGAGAAAACCAGTAATGAGGGCACCTTGTTATGCCCCTCCAGGTCCAGGATGGGTCAAGGACCTTGTTCATGTCAAAGGACAGGCTTAGGCATTTTTGCACACACACTGCATTCAGTTGAGGGTGGGTCAAAAACCACAATATTGGATACACTATGTAAGACATTCAGGGCAGGGGAGCATGAATATACACTGTCCAGGGGATGGTCCATCCCAAATCACTCTGCATGAGGTCAGATACCTATGTTCCTCTTACGTCCAACCTGATCTTTAAATTAGGATTTTGGAAGAAGTTTGTTAATGCCTCTTATGATGACAGTTCAAGCCTCCTTGTGCCCTCTGTGCTTCTTGACAGGATCGATCAGTTTGCTGACCACAAACAGTGTGGTAAAATATTTCTGGTGTGGGGTAGGTAGGGCATCATCTCTCAACTTGGCAGTAGACTCCAAATCATACAGAATGCAGAAACTAGTCTCACCCATAGACTCCCACTCTGCCCACATATCCAAATATCTCAAGGACTTCACTGGCTCCACAAACATGTCCTATTCAGTATACATATATATATATATATATATATATATATATATACACACACACACACACACACACACACACACACACACACACACACACACACACACACTCACTCACTCACTCACTCACTCACTCACTCACTCACTCACTCACTCACTCACTCACTCACTCACTCTCTCACTCTCTCACTCTCTCACTCTCTCACTCACTCTCTCACCACCCACCTCAGCTTAGCTAACATTCTTGGAGCCAAAGCCAGCTCCACACTTCTTAGACCCCAATAAACCCTCCGAGGTGGTATGTGCCCCATACGAATAAGCATATTATAACATCCAAAAAATCAGTGGTTGAATGAAGCTGGTCCACTGGCACCACTCTAGGGGGCATATTTAAGAGCCCCTAGTGCCTCCTTGTGCCACATTAGCATCATTTATTTTACGCTAATGTGGCCCAATGAGGCCAACAAAGTGGCACAATGCGTGCATTGCACCACTTTGTAACCCCTGGCTCCACATTATGCAAGAGCCAGGCATAATGTATGCAAGGGGGCGTTCCCCTATTAGGGGCGGCCGAATAAATAGTGCAAAGAAATCTAACAGATTTCCTGCATAATTTTTTCAGCATTTTTAATGCCTGCTCAGAGCAGGTGTTAAAAGGGGCATGCTGTTGTTTTCAGTGGGCCCCTATGTATTTTTCAGGGTTACACTTTTGGTTATAACCCTGAACAGTACATCAATAGCGTCAGAAATTTTGACTCTATTTCCCCCTACCCTGCGCCATGGTGTACAGTATTTCAAATACAGCACACACCTGGTGGCGGTAGGGAGAGCTAAGGAGCGCAAGAAAGGTGGCACTGCACTGGGTGCAACACCACGTTTCTTAACATTCTCCCAAAGTATGCTGTGCCCGGAGCTGATCCAAACAGTTTAATAGTAGCTGAAGAGGGCTACCTTAAAGACCCCTGTTGCACCTGGCATCCTTAGTGTAGGTGGTCTTACCTCAGACTTTTTGCCTTTCGCCTCTTGTTTTTAGCTGCATCTGTTTGTTGGCCTTAGGACTCTGAGTACTTTACTGTTGCTAACCAGTGCAAAAGTGCATGTTATTCTCCCCTAAATGTGGTAACATTGGTGTATCCACACTTGGCATATTTAATTTACTTGTAAGACCCTTGTAAAGGAGTATCCCCTATACCCAGGGCCTGTAAATTGAAATGCTAATAGTGAGAACTGATTGTGCCACCCACTTAAGTAGATCTGTAAACATCTCAGACTTGTCATTGCAGTGCCTGTGTGTGCAGTTGCACTGCCACTTTGACTTTGCATTTAAAACCTCCTGCCAAGCCTTAAACTCTCCTTTTCTGTCATATAAGCCACTCCTTAAGTAGCCCCTAGGTAGCCTATAGGGCAGGGTGCCATGTTAGTAAAAGGCAGGACATGTACTTCTAGGTTTTACATGTCCTGGTGATGAAAAACTCCCAAAGTCGTTTGCTCCTCTTATAGGACATCACTGGGAATTTCTTAATACACTTTTAAGCTGTAATTCTTGATCAGAAAGGAGTAGCTGAATGATGTTTCATATCATTGCAATGGTAATAATAAATCCTCTTTACTGGTAAATTTGGATTTATTATTACTATTTTAGAAATGCCGCTTTTAAAAAGTGGGCATTTCTCTGCTCTCTTTACTCTGTGTGCCTTGCAGCCTGTCTACAAAACACGTCTGGTCTGGGCTGGGTGACAGCTACATTTGTGCATTTCCTCCAGACATCCACAACACAGGATACTCAACTGCATCTGCATTTATCTGCTTATTGATGGGTCTTCCTGGGCAGGGAGGATGGGAATGACTCACACTTACAATTCAAAGGGTAGTAGCCTGAGCCCCACGCAAATGTCTGATTACCCCCAAGGATAGTATGGAGCCAGAGCTGGGTTGAAAGGGGGACCTGTGCACTTCAGAGAGATCCTTTGAAGTTATCCCCTACATTAAAGGCACTTTTGGGTATAAGTACTGGGACTCTGACCCCCTGAAATCAGATCAGTACTAGACTTGGGAAGAACTCTGCTGGAGTAAAGACTGGTCTGCTGTAAGGATTACCACTCTGCCTGGACTGACTGTTCAAAGGGACTGAATTTCTGTATTGCTGTGCTACCATACTGCCTGTTGATCTCTGCCATGCTGAGGTCAAGGACTGGACCCATCCTGCTGAACCAGAGTGTCTCCAAGGCTTGATGGCATGCCCCTTGTTCTTTGCAGTGTCAGGGATATCGAAGACTGCTTGTAACTCTCTCGGTGCTGCTGGACTCTGCCATCTGTGAGTCCTACCCTCGCCTGAGGTGCCCCTGTCCAGTCCTGGCCCTCAGAAGTGGGTTCTGCAGCTAATACCTGCAAAAATTGATGCATCGCCCTGGGTGCAGGAGATAAATTAGTGCATCGCTCATCGCCCATGACGCAGCGGCTGCCTGACGACAGTGGATTCACAGACTGCATAGCCTGATGATGATTCATTGCATTCACTTCCACGAAGCCCGGCGATGACTCAGTGCTCTAAGTCTGGTAGAAATATTGATGCATTGTGCCCTCGCTGTCGACACATTGCTCCATCAAAGGTACTATTTCAGCAGACCCTGCGTAGGTTCTATAGCCGGCCTACCCTACATCATGGGTTGGTCTGGATTTTGGATTTGAACCAGTCCCTCGGGACCTCAAGTAACCTTTTGACCACTAGTGACTTCTAAATACTGTTTTCACTTTTCTAATAAAACATTCATATCTTGACTTCTACGTATTGGACTTTTGTCGTTTCGGTCTTGTTTTGCTCAGATAAATATTCTCTATTTGTCTAAACTGTGTGGAGTGTTTCTGTGGTATTATCATTGACTTACTGTATTTTAAGTGTGTTGCACAAATACTTTATACGTTGCTTCTTAAGTTAAGCCTGACTTCTCTGTGCCAGGCTACCAGATGGTGAGCACAGGTTATTTTAGGATGTGTATCTGACTTACCTTGACAAGAATTGTGGTCTCTAATTGGACAGAGTGCATACCTCTGCCAACTAGAGACCCAATTTCTAACATTGGTGATCAGTGGTGAGAATAGGACTTGTTTGTGAAATACCATATAGTAATTTGGTGTATACTACTATTCACACCTAAACCAATTCAAATCACTTGTCTCTGATCCCCATTGGCAGTTTTCTTTCTTTTTCCTACTCTCTTCAGTTGCCATTTTTAATTTTTCAATTCTCCCTGCTTGGCATTTTTGCTTTTTACTCTAAATCATGTCTCTGGTTGGAGGTTCTGCATCTCCACCTGCAAGAATGGAGTTTGAGCTGGCCAAACTTGAGGTTTACACCGTGGCACAGGTCAAGGATTTCTAAAAGGATTGTGGGCTACCTGTTAAAAGCAGCACCAAGAAGGTGGAGCTATAAACGGCACTGAGGGCCTATTCAGAAGCCCATGCTGCATTGGATTAGACCTCAGAAGAGAATGAGGCAGAGGAAGAGCTGGATGTGGAGGATGATTTGGACTAGAGCCTTGGAGGAGGCCTTGGGCTGCTGTCTGCGGTTGAGGAGAGCATCTTGTTTCCAGGGTTGAGGAACCCTTGTAGGGCAGCGACCAGTGTGTCATCAAAAGGAGATGGAGGCAAAAAGATTGGCTATGGAGGAGAAGAAAATGACGTTTGCTCAGGAGTTGAGTCTGAGAGAGCTGGACATAAGAGCCCTACGTGAGGGGTCCAGCAACAGCAGTAATTGTGGCAGTATACCTGCAGTGTCTGCACGTGAGTCCAACAACCACACTCCAAAAGATATGGTGCCCATTTACAGTGTAGGGATGACATAGGTAAATGGTTGGCAGCCTATGAAGTGGCTCTAAAAGTGCACAGGGTCCCAGAGGAGTTCTTTGGCGGGGGCAGTTGTAGTCTTTGGCGGTATAAGCCCACATGGGCAGGGACACACTAGAGGTGGTGGACCAGACCAACTACACTGCTGTGAAGACCATTTTAGTCAGTAAGTTTGGGTTGACGCCTGAGAAGTATAAGCAACAATCTAGGGCTAGTCACAAACTCTTTACACAAACATGGGGGTGTACTTCTTGGACTGTGCTGGCAAGCACTGAAGGGCTGGGTGAGGGGCAGCAAGGTTGATGATTTTGAAGGACAGTATACCTTGTTTTTTTGAAGGAGAACATGCTTGATAATTGTTTTTCACAGCTGCACCATCACCTGGTGGCTAGCAAGCTGACTGACTCCAGGAAGCTTGCTGAAGAGGCAGACATCTGGGTCAGCACCAGAGTGTCCAATACATCTTCTGGGGGGAACTCCCAAAAGGGTGGTCAGAGTTCCCAACAGAAGAAAGAGGGGGAGATAAAACAAAAAGTTCTCTTAAGCCCCCCCAAAAAACTCACAGGGGAAAGGGTCAGGTTCTTATTCCCAATCTGTCCACCAGAAACAAAACTATCCTGAAAAAGTCAGCAGCACAAAATGCCCAAGCGCTATGAGTGTGGCGAGTATGGACACTACAAGGGAAGTCCAAGTATTCAAAAAGGGAACACCCTCCCACAGGAGGCAAGAACCGAGGAGTGGTAAGCATAGGGCTGTGGGAATGGGGGGTTTGTCCCAGTTAATGGGAGTTTAGTGGTGTTAACTTAGTGTCCCTGAGTGACATTGAGATGGTTCCGAAGATCCATGTGCCATGAAATACTACCAAGTATAGGCAATTGGTCATCAATGGGCAAGGTGTTGAGGCTCTGAGGGACACATGTGCTAGGATGACTATGGAAAGGAGTCAGCTGGTATCCCCAGAGCAGGTGGTCCCCAAAGCATTCCACCAAGTTGTGGTGGCTGACAATAGGGAGGGTCACTATCCGTTGGCTGGCTCTTGTTCTATTTGAATGGGGGCCAGGATTCAGGACTTCTGATGGGTTTTGTTATCCCTGCCATGCCTGTGGACTGTTTGTTAGGTAATGACCGTGAGTCCTCTATCTGAAAGAAGTGGAACTCAAGGCTCATGGAGTTGATGGGGTTACCTGATTGGATCTGTGCTACTACAAGGTGCATGACTGCCTAGGAAGGGGAATCAAGAAGAGCTGGAGCCTGGAACAATGAATGGCTCAGTCAGCTGCTAAAAAGGGGGAAAGGCTGAGGGCATGGAAAACTAGACCCTGAGTCTGCCCCCAGTGAGACGGATGGGGCACCTGTAGTGGCCGCCCTGGAGTCCACTGAGGAGGGCATTGCTCCCCTTGATGACCTGTCTACACCTGCTGATTGGTACGTGAAAGAAGGACCCACAAAGAAGGAGTTCTGTAGGGCACAGAGGGAGTGCCCAACCCTTGAAGGCATGAGGAAATAGGCCAAAGCCCAGGCTGCAGGTAATGTCTCTGGGAGGTATCACATTTAGTGGCCGTACAACCTCCTTTACACAGCCTCTGCATGGGATAACAAGGGCCCTGTGATCCACCTCAATGCTACAGGGCCTTCCTACTGGAGCTGACTCACGAGATTCCCCTAGGAGGAAACGTGGGTCAAGGCAAGACCTTTGCAAGGCTTGTACCCCACTTTTATTGTCCGAAGATCAGTATTTCCTCAGACACATTCTGCAGGACATGTGTGACCAGCCAGGCCAGTGGGAAGACAGAGAAAAAGCTAAAGGCTCCCCCTGGAACCACTACCTGTTACTAGTGCTCCAGTTGAAAGGGTAGGCATCAACATTGTTGGGCTTATGGATCCCCAGACTACTTCTGGATACAGATTTATCCTGATTCTGGTGGATCATGCCGCACGGTACCCAGAGGCCATCCCTTTGAGGACCACCACTGCCCCTGCAGGGGTAAGGGTCCTAGCGAGGATTTTTACCCAGGAGGTTTCCCCAAGGAAGTGGTGTCTTACAGGGGCACCAACTTCATGTCTGCAGAAATGCAGTCCACGTGGAAAGTTTGTGGGGTAACTTACAAGTTCTCCACCCCTTACCACTCCCAAACCAGTGGACTTGTTGAAAGGTTCAAAAAGACCCCGAAAGACATGATCAGAAATCTGCTTAGGGAAAAAGGGGATACCCTCTTTGTTGTTTGCCTACAGGGAGGTGCTGCAGAAGAGAGTGGGCTTAGCCCTTTTGAGCTTCCTCCCAGGCACCCTGTCAGAGAACCACTTGGTTTGGTGAAGGAGGGGTGAGGGCAAGCGTCCAAGAAAATTCCCCAGGAAGAAGTGAGCTACATGCTGGCCATCCGAAGCCAGATGGATAAGTTGTGGAAGCAAGTTTCAGACAACCTTTTGACCGCTAGTGATTTCTAAGCACTGTTTTCACGTTTAATCTTTAACAATTCATATCGATTTCTACTGATTAGATTTTTGTTGTTTTGGTCTTGTTTTACTCAGATAAATATTCCCTATTTTTTTTCTAAACCTGTGTGGAGTCTTTTTATGGTCTTTTCATTGACTTACTGTATTTAAGTGTGTTGCACAAGTACTTTACGCGTTGCCTCTTAAGTTAAGCCTGACTGCTCTGTACCGCCCTACCGGAGGGTGGCTTACCATGACTAGAATTGTGGTCCTTCCTTAGACAGGGTGCCCACCTCTGCCAACTAGAGACCCAATTTCTAACACCCCTCTACATGTATTTTTAGTTTAATGTTTTCATTATTACATATAAACTTCAGGTCACACATAACATTTTTATTTATTATAATTGACTGTAAGTGTAGTAACTCTTTACTGTATCTCTTGCATGTGTGTTTTGAAACTGCCTTGACAATTCTGAGTTTAGAAGACAGTGGAAAAAATTAAATTTATTTCTAATTGTACACGTAAAGAAATAAATAATTCTAGTAGCTTTTAGGAACATTTTTAAAAGTAAGAGATGTTTGTGATGCAAGGTTTTTTTATTTGTATCTGTAATCATATATACACACCCAGTTTTCCTTTGTTAAGGGCATTTGACTGCCTTTCTACACAAATGTAAACTTTTGCAAACAAAGTCCCAAACATAATGGCGAAATTGTGAAATGTGTATGGGTAAATTAAACTAAGGGTGCTGTGTTCTTGCAACGCCTATAACCCTGATTCATCAGGTAACTCCCATGGCAGGTCAAAATTGGGATTTTACAATACTCACAATGAAGTCCTTAGTTTGTAAATACCCTATGCAATGGTAACAATCTGTATAAACATAAAGGTGCAGAGACCCTTTGGTAATGAAATAAGATTATGTCAAAATATCCCACTTAGCCTGCCCATTCCCATTCCTTGTGCTACACCATAGGCCCATATAAGAATGATAATATTATGAGGTTATTTACAGTTAGCAGAATCTAGATCTCTGTAAAAAAATTAGCAGATACCACATCCGCCCTTTTACTGAACAAACACGTATTATTTCCCAAAGCCATTGAATTGTATATATCCAAGGGTTCATGGGTTTATGGAGGGTCCATTGTTTTTAGATATGTTTTTAGAGAAAACACATTTTAATAGTACAAGTGTGCCAGGGTGTGCAAGGACACCAGGGAATTCAAATCCAAGAACCTTGGATTAAGATGTCTAATTGTACTCAGTACTCTTGCGTCCCACAATTCTGGTTCAAGATGTTTCTTTGGTATCTGGGGACTCGCAGTCAACAAGCTTTACCTCCCTCTCTATTATGCGTCCCCCCTACCTCTAGCTTTACCTACCTTAGCCTTAAAGTTTACCAATCTCTCTTTCTAATTAGACTCACCAAATGGAATGGTAAAAAACTAGTAGACGTATGTCGGTCTTCACTGTTGCTGTGGGAATGTCAATTGGGAAGGGGATTTTATTTGTGATGATGAATGCCCGCTAATAAAAACTACAATTTTAAGGGCTACGTGTATATGTCTCAATTTGACATTGTGCACTGGTCCACTAAATCTCCATTGGAACCAAGTCACTCTTACTGAGTTTGTCCTGCAATGGAACGAACAGGATCGTTGGACACTGAATTTCACATAAAATATTGTTGTTGCGAGACAAAACATCTGTATCCAAGCATAAAGAGAAATGTATTTGTCGTAATTGTTGAAGCTTTAGTTTGATACTGCTTTGCTGCAGCACACCAGGCAGCTTGAGCTTAAATCTGTGTTTGCCTTTTCCTGTTTCTAAACATTTACCATATAATTCAACTTTGTTTGGTTTCATGGTGAGCCAGAATTAGCTACAAATGGGAAATAAAGTCAAAGCTGTTACAGACAGGGGATTTCAAAGAGCATTTTACTTAGGACCACAATATCTTTGAGATGGCACTGGATTTTAAAATTCAAGTAGGGTTGCTGTAGAGACCATGGCCGGTATTGCCGGGGAACAGAGGGTCATGTTCGGTGTCTGGTGTGAAAATTTAAAGGCGCTCCTGAAGGTTTGCCACATCTTGAGTATATGGGTTTCTAAAGATCATTTAGTGATGTAGCATACTCATTCCCACCATAACCATGTGCTTTGAAATGCTGTTGGGGCAAGACAGAGTCAATCACGTCATGTTTATGCTTCTGAAATATTAAAAGTCGTGCTTTCAAATGCCTATGTTTATTTTTAAAAGTTGCATCTAGTCTATAAGCTCAGCACACTGCCTGAGGCTAACTCTAAAATCTGCTGTGTCATGTGCGTGTTACTGTTTATTTTGTAAATTTGCCCATCATTCTGATGGATATTATTCCAGGAGCTATGCCAGGCTAAGGCTGTACTACCGTGTACCATGAAGACAGGGTAGGTAGAAGGGAACCCCTTCTTTTTTTGATAGAGTTCTATAAATCATGGCCATGGAAAACAGGGGCCAGATGTACGTAGGTCATCATTTATGATTCGCTATTTGGTAATCACAAACACCAATGTACAAATGTGTCTTTGACACATTTTATGATTCCCAGTGGTTCTCAAATAGACCTACCTCATGAATAATAATGAGGTAGGTTTAGGTTTATGTCTCATTGGGGATCTCTAGAAACACAGGGAGGGTGGCCTGTTGGGGTCAGCAGACCACCGTGTCTGTGATTGCTTTTAAATAAAGCAATCTTTTTAGTTTGAACTCATCTTGTTTTCCTTAAAGGAAAACAGGATGCATTAAAAAACAAAATATGAAAAGTTTCCTTTTTATTTTTTTAAGAGAAGGCAGTGGTCTAGGATTCTGGTCCCTACTTTGACAGGATGCAAACCTCTGCCAACTAGAGACCCATTTTCTAACACCCACTAAATCAGAACACCTCTAGGACAAGGACTCTGACATGAAGGTGGGCCGCTGTGCTGCCAGGAGGGACTGCCACGCTGCACTGCATTGCTGTGTTGGCCTACTGCTGCTGTGTGCTGACTGTAGGAGGGACTGCCACCTTGGTGCTGCTCTTCTGTGTTGGCCTGCAGCCCCTACTCTGCAGAAGGGAGGCTAGTTTTGCCTCCCTGCGATTACCCAAAGGATCTCCAAGGGCTTGTTGGGCTTGGCCCCAGTTATTCCTGCGAGGTTCCAGAGACATCAAGGACCTCGCATTACCATCTCACATTCTTGCAACATGTCCTAGTCCAGGAACAAGATAAAAGCTGCGGGGAGAAGATCAGTCAGGCCCTCTGAACAGGCGACCCTGCACCAACAGCTAAAAGGACTGCGCTAGGCTGCCTGGGACTTGGAGTGTCGGGTGAACCTTTCCTAAGGGGGCTCCCAAGGACTGACAAGCTTACTTCGGGAACGGCTTCCCAAACGTCAGGGAAATGCTCTGAGCGCAGCTTCACTACCATGCCAACGTTGTGCCTGCTCCGTTAAGCGGTGACCCGCTGCCTCTGCCACTTCGGAACTTGCTGTGCCCTAAGGGAGCCGCGCTCCCCAATCTGTGATCCAGAGTGCGGCTGCAGACTTCCCCTGTCAACACTGGCAGCATCGGCCGTGCTCCCTGCCTGCTAGCGTGGCCGCAGGGCTCACTGGGCCTCTTCGCCTCCAGCTGCCGCACAACACCTCCTCCTTCAGTCAGCTGGTGTTTCCACGATCAGGCAACCTGCCTGCCTCACCACTGCAGGGGGATCATGTGACAGATGGTCATCGAAGACAAATCATTAGTCGGACTCCATATGGAACTTCTGGTGATTTTTATTGGTATCCAAGTTACAAAGGACCCCAGCCACCGGCACTCCCAACTGACACTTCACTTCACCTCCAGCTCGATCGTTCATTCACACATCAACATTCCGTTATGGAATCTACTCAGATTCCATAACAAGCATAGGACACCACACCACCTCCCTCACTTCACCATAGCATAAGTTAATCTACATTTATTAAATACAATCTCATCCTTAAATTGAAATACTAACATAACTAGCAACTAACATTTTGTATATAAAAGTAAAACATATTGTACAGAAAAGTAAAACAAATGCATATAACACCAATACTTTACAAAACATAATCCTTCATGTAAGAAGGACTTTTTCGAATACGTTGGGGTCTGCTATCTGGCACAGAATTGCTTGAAGAAGTACCTCTTGACAACCTCAATTCCAATTCATCCTCACTGACTGGAATACATTTTGCCACTCTGTTCAAGTTCCACACTCTATGATTATCCAGCTTCACTGCATTCCGAAATACTTTGATCACCCTGAAAGGTTGACTAAATTTGGATAAACCTAGTTTCATAGGTGACTTTATTTTCACCAAATCTCCCACTCTCACTACTGTTTATTTAACCGCATTTCTCTCATCAAACAATACCTTTCTACGTAACATCTTCTCTTTCTCTCTCTCTTTCCATTCTCCTGTTTCATCAACCTGTTTGTCCACTACAAACCTCTTCTCAGCAACCCATGAGGGCATAATGTGAGTATTATGTCTCCTTCCTCTGAACAATTGAAACAGAGAAATCCCAGTGGATGAATGTGGAGTAAAGCGATACTCTTTCACCTTTTCACTCATGGCACTCTCCCAATTACTACTTGAAGATAATGCCAACTGTATACTTTCCTTCAAGACCTTAATGGATCTTTCAACCACACCATTAGTCTCAGGATGGTATAGAGCAGCCCTTTTATGTCTTATTCCTCTGGCTTGAAGAAGTTTCTCCATCTCATTCGAAGTAAATTGTACCCCATTGTCCGTTAGAACTGAAACAGGAAACCCTTCCTTCTCAAATAAACTTACCAAAAATCCAATGACCACTCTAGATTCAACTGAATTCACAATTTTTACCTCTGGCCAACGTGAATACATAGCAACGCACACCAACACATACCTGTCAAAAGAGTTAATTTTTACGGGTCCCAAAATGTCAACTGCTATGTCTGACCACGGACCACTAGCTTGCTCTCTCAAGACCATTGGTTGCGTCCTACACTTCAAGCCTTTATCACTCTGAGAACACTCCACACAATTCCTAACCAATCTTTCAATCTCTATGTCCATGGCAGGCCACCAATATCCTTCTCTCACTCTTTCTTTAGTTTTGGCTATGCCCATATGACTGGCATGTGCATGCTTCATCAACACATCCCTCACACCATCAGGTGGAACTAACTTCATGCCCCCCATGAGTAGTCCATCCATCACTGATAATTCGTTCCTGACTTGCCAAAATCCTCTCATACATTCCTCACACTTATCCTTCTCACACCAAGCATCATATACACTGGAGATAACCTTCATCAAAACTTCATCTTTCTTCAACTCATCTTTCCACTGTTCCTCAGAGATAATTCCGTCCGAAATCTCACAAACTTTAATTTCTTCTTCATAGTCTAGACTATTCGCACCCAACTTGCATTCGACCTCCACCATCGTTGAAAGGCAATCCGCCAACACATTATCTACACCAGGAATATACATGACTTCAAATTTGAATTACTGCAATGCCACCACCCATTTTCGTATCATGTGTGACACTAAATCAATCCCTTTCTTACCAAACACTTCCTTCAGTGGTTTGTGATCTGTTTTAATGAAAAACTTCCTTCCCCACAAAAACGTTCTCAACTTACGTATTGACCAATACACCGTAAGCGCTTCCTTTTCTACCACAGAATAGTTGTACTCTGCTCCTCTCAATGCACGTGAAATAAATAAAATTGTCCGTTCCACCCCATTCTTCTTTTGCATTAAGACTGCTCCCAAACCTTTCGAACTTGCATCAGTCACTACCCAGGTTTCATCCCTACTATCAAAGCTACCTAGATTTGGAGCAGAATTCAGTTTCAAAAAACAAAATTCTTCCTCACATTTTTCTGTCCAAAGAAACTCTTTTCCTTTTTGTAATAGTTCTCTCATGGCTGTAGTTCTTTGAGCCATATTAGAAATAAACCTACTGTAAAACTCAGTCATGCCTAAGAACTTCAACACTTCCTCCTTATTTTGAGGAGCTCTCAGACTGTTAATGGTATTAACTAGGTCTTCCTTTGGGCGAATACCTGTGCTGCTTATAACATGACCCAAGTTCTCAATTTCTCCTACATCAAATTTACACTTCTCTGTTTTCAGGGTCAAACCTGCATCTCTCAGTCTCAATAATACTGCTCTCACCCTCATATCATGTTCCTTTGCAGACGATCCCACAATCAACGCAAACAGCATTCTTGCATACTTAAACGTACCAAATGGCGTAACAAAAGTAGTTAACTCTTGGCATTCCTGGTGTAATCTTATTTGATGATATGCAGACGTTAAATCAAGAGATGAAAAATGCTTGACACCATCCAGAAAGCACAATAACTCGCAAATATTAGGCAGAGGGTAGTGATCCACAATCACCATTTTGTTCAGCTCTCTCAAGTCCACACAAAATCTCACTCCGCCATTTGACTTGCGTGCTATAACAACCGGAGACAACCACTCTGTAGCTTCCACCTCCTGAATAATTCCTTCCTTGACCAATCTATCCAATTCCTTCTTTATGCTCTAACGAACTGATAAAGGTACACCTCTAACCTTAGCTACCTTTGGATTTGCATTGGGTTTTAGTTTTATTAGATGTAAATAATTCTTGAGATATCCAATCTTCTTTGTGAATACTTCCGGAAACTCTTCCGTCCATCTTACACTGTTTTCAAGACCAATACTTGGTTTACATTCCTCCTGCACATTTACTGAATCAACACATGCACAGTCACTCATACTTTTTCTGCATATAGGGAAATTGGCATTCGGATCCAATAACACATTAAGATCACGCTGGTGTAACCAGCTTATCAGTGAATCACCCTTCATGGAAACATATATCTTTCCCGGAATAATCATGTCACCAAACTCAATGGTTCCCCAAAAATATCCCAACAGACGTATAGGAACACCTCCATAACCTCTGGGTTTGATATCTGGCTTAAAGATTTGAACACGCCTAGCCAACTCCTGTTCATAAAATGTTTTCGGAATCAAAGTTATCTTAGCTCCTGAATCAAAGAGCATTTTAACTACACTCCCATTGATCTTGACATGTTCCACTGGACCATTTGGAGAAAATCCTTTGACTTGAAAGATGTTGTTCTTTTCATCTGCATCATCTTCACTTACGTCTATTTCCTGTACACTCTTCAACCCCTTTACCGATCTACAACACTTCGTGAAGTGTCCTTTTTCTTCCACAGGACTTACAGGTAGCTTTCCAACCAGGACAACCCTTGTTATTTGCAAAGTGACCTTCGTTGCCACATCTAAAACATTTTCCTTGCTGAGAACTACTGAAGCTTTTACTGGTCTTAGTACCCTTATTAACAAATTTAGGGCCTGATTACAACTTTGGCGGAGGGTGTTAATCCGTCCCAAATGTGACGGATATCCCACCCACCATATTACAAGTTCCATAGGATATAATGGACTCGTAATACGGCGGGTGGTATATCCGTCACTTTTGGGACGCATTAACACCCTCCGCCAGAGTTGTAATCAGGCCCTAAGTCTTTTGTACACTATGTACAAAATCTCCTCTTCTTCCTTCAAGATTATTCGTTGCAAATGGCATTTCTTTCTTTAAAACGTCAGCACAGGCTTTCGATGTTCAAAATTATTTTCGGCTATCAACACGTCTTGTAGAGATGGATTTTCTTTGTGCCACATGCCTTCCCAGGCCTTTTCATTACTACTACCCAGCATCAACTGATCCCCCAGTCTTTCCTCTAAAGATGCCCCAAAATTACATGTTGAAGCCAACTTGCGCAATTCTGTAATATATTGTTCAATTGTTTCACCTGGACGTTGAACGCGTCGCCCAAAGTGAAACCTTTCAAGCACAGTACTAACTTTTGGCAGATAGTGTAAGTCCAATTTCTTAATACAAATTTCAAATTTGTTCAAGTTTGTTGCCTCTTGATCTTGAAGGTCTGGAAGATGTTCAAAAATTTCCTGTCCTTCCGACCCTAAACAGTGCATTAAAAGGGAGGTTTTTCTTTCAGCACTTAATGATGTTCCACAAACCCTGGCATAATGCGAGAAAAGTTTCTTCCACTTTACCCACGGAATTGGTGGTTCTCCTGGGGAAAATAAGAAAATTGCTGGTGCTGGTACATTCTGCATTTCAAACCGAGAGAAAAAAAACAATAGAAAATATTGAAGAAAACAAACAAAAATGTATTTGTTTTCCTTACTCTTTTCCCTTTTTCTCTCTTTTTTTAAATTGTTTTTTTTAAAACAAATATGATATCCTTAACACAGGTTAATCTAGACATGGTAAATCTAGATTAATTCTCAGAATAATCAAACTGTAATAAGATGCCTGAAGGAAGAAGAAAAACAAAGAAAAAAAAACAAAAACATGTCAGCCAGAACGTTCCAAACTGCACCTGAGGTCAGCTTACTAGCTACTGACAGAGGTAGTGCAGTCCTTCCTTAGTTTCCTCTTTTTGTGTGCATGTAGTCAGGAAGCACACAGGACCGTCCAAAGTTTATAATAGTTACAACGTGCTATAAGTAAAAAGCGCAGTATCCAGGATTCAGGAACTTCTGACGCGCTGTAGGTAAGATGCGTGTCAGACTTGACATATATATATATATTCAGTTAACAGAGTCTTCTTGAGGCTCCTCTCGAGCGGGTTTTTGATCGCATGAGTGAACCCGAGAGAGAGAGCGCAAGACTGCAGGCGGCGGTTGGAGTTGAATAAAACAACTCTGCTTGTTTGGTTACACGATTACGATGGTGTGCAAATGAAAGATATTTCAAACGAAGTAATAATTGAAAACGGCGCACTTACATCCTTGAAGACGGGATGCAGGATAAACAACAAAGTCTTTAGGTGTTAGGGTCCTGTTATGGGTTCTTCAGGAACTCGTCGCCAAGTGTGACAGATGGTCATCGAAGACAAATCGTTAGTTGGACTCCATATGGAACTTATGATGGTTTTTATTGGTATTCAAGTTAAAAAGGACCCCAGCCACTGGCGCTCCTAACCAACACTTCACTTCACCTCCAGCTCGATCTCTCATTCACACATCAACATTCCGTTATGGAATCTACTCAGATTCCATAACAAGCATAGGACACCATAGATCACCACAGATGCGGCTGGGGCCGCATGGTGAGTGTCTTCAATTGCATTCCGGGACGGAGCCGGGGAAATACTTTGCAGGATTTGTTGTGATTTTGTGGCACCCAGGCCCATAAGCCTTGTTCATTACAAGCCTCTACCCCTTAATGATTAATTGGATTTTTGTCATGTTGGTCTTAACTTAACTAGATAAATGTCTTATATTTTTCTAAGATCGTGTTGAGTCTTTTTGTGGTATCTTTCACTGTGTTACTGTAGTTAAGTGTTGCACAAATACTTCACACATTGCCTCCTAAGTTAAGCCTGACTGCTCTGTACCAAACTACGAGGGGGGGTGTAACTGACTTACCCTGGATTGCGGTCCCTACTTTGATAGGGTGCCTACCCCGGCCAACTAGAGACCCAATTTCTAACACATACCAGAAAGGACACCCTAAACACGCCCCTTCAGAATACCGAACTGCAAACCCAAATTGTGATTCGGTAACAGGTTACCAAATCACAATTTGGCCTTTGTACAGTTAAAAAGTGATCTGTGAATTCTGTGAATAGGGCCATTTGTGAACGTAAAAAGTCTTTGTACGTCTGGCCGAAAGTCCCCATTGAGTGAAATGAGAGGGATATGAAGATTAGGTTTTCTCACTTCAGCTCCAATGGCATCAGCATTTTCCATTAGTCTGACCTTTTAACCTGACACTTGCATACCTTTCTTAGATGTACCAGTTACAAAGCCTACAATGGCACAAACCAGACCTTAGTCCCTCTGTTATATTGTATATGCAGTCTCTTCAGCAAAACCCCCCAAGAACCCTGCCACTAGACTATAACGGTGGAAAACAGAATCCAAAGCTCACCGTTCAGTGAGAAGTGCTGTTCGAAATGTTATTCAATTAAAACAAGGCTGACTAAGCAGGCCTGACCATTTTGTGAGTATTTGAGTTGCTAAGTCATGAGCCATACTGTGGGCATAGTACTGAAGATGCCCAACAAATGGATACACGGAATGGGAAGCATTGTAGGAGACAATTCTAGTGACGTGCTGGAATACTTCTTATCCGAAAGCAATGCCTTTATGCAAGCACTGAAAAGCATAACATAGTTTAGCATAATGGGTAGCCATGTTAAAAAATTCATAACATCCAGAGCAAGGATTGAAACGGCTTGATATTTTAGGGTGGGGGCAGGGTACCAAACCCAGTTGCCTACTCTATACCGCTCCTTTTTGCACTGACAAACAATGCCCTGGCCTGTACACCAAGAAGGGACATCCAAGAGTCGGGTTTGGAGGTGGGTCAAGATAGGGGACATACTTAGGACCAGATTTATAAAGGTTTTGCGTTGGGTTTGCATTATTTATTTAACATAGACCTGCTGCAAAGTCCTTTTCAGGATTTACAAACCAAGACAACATGGTATTTGCTTTTCGTTACTCTACATCAAAGGGGCATTCCAGGGGTGGTACATGGGCATTTCCATGCAACCACAGATGGTTTTTGAGTCAAAACCTACTTGCTAACAATAGTACACAGGGTTTTGTGCCAAAAAATAATGCCACTTGAAAGTAGGTCTTCAAAAAGAGGAAGGCTTTATTTTTCCTAACTTTTCCAAATTTGCAAGTGTGCTGCACTGTAAAGCACACATCCAAAGTGGGAAGAGTTTTAAAGTCAGTTTACGCTTAGTATTTGTTACGTGTATTTCTATACAAAACCTATGCTAGACTCACGTAGACACGTTTGAACCATGGTGCAAAGGTGTGTGCATGGAGCTCAGCTGCCTAATTGTACACCGGCGCTATGAAGAGGAGAGAGCTATATTTCTGTAGATTTGTTGCTGTCCTGCTTTCTCCCTGTCACGCTATACAGTGCAGAAATTGTGGGTGCTGCGCTGTGTTCTGTGACAGTTTTGTAAATCTGGGCCTAAGTAGTGGAGAAGTGTGGCTCAATGGTTAGAGCGGCAGACCCTGAAGCAGAGATCTGGCTCAAGACCAGGGTTCAAGTCCCGCTTCGGCAGGTCTTGGGCTCAATTCCCCTTGACCAGATAATTCTCGCCTCGGTGCCTAATCTAATTCATGGGTCCCACTCTGCAACTGTGGGCAATAGCTTGCTTAATCTCCACAACGGCCCCAACAGCGCTTGGATGCCTGGCTTCACCCTGGGGGTGCTCAGGAGTGGGTGCCTCACAGGGAAAAGCCAGGAGGGGTTCCATAGCGGTATGAGTACAGCGCCTTGAGACCCTAACGGGTGAGTAGTGCGCTATACAAGTGCTAATTTACATTTTACATTTTTAGATGAATTATCTGTAAATATGTCAAGGCCAGCAAAGGCAACACCACATCTCCGATACTGGAGGAATACCACGTGGTGTCAGGACTGATGGCGAATAAGACCTGCGGCTTGAGATGGCAGAGATGCATTGCCTAAAGTAGAGATGACATGTCAAACCTGTTGGACTTAGGCATTGAAATAAGTCACACAGATCAAGATGACATACATAATAAGCATCATGCAAGTAGTAGAGGATGTAGGAGGATCCACCGGATTTTGCACTAGGTTGCCACTGTCATTGATGGGAGGAGCGACACATAAAAACAGTAGTGCTCTGTATGTTTTCTAGTGCATAATGTCCCTAGCCCCAGAAGGATGTTCAGAGAAATAGATCACACGCTCACCATCCTAATTTGGGCCTGGATCAGGCTGAAAATAAAACTAGCAACATTAAAATGGCCCTGACTACTCCGGTTATTTCTCAGGTACTTAAAATACTTGAGAAGGTAACACACGACCTGCAAGGGTTGAGAATAATATATGAAAAACTAAGCTGCAAGCTCTGTAACCGTAACGTCTGAAGGTGATAAATTAATGTATTGACCTAAACACAAAGCCAAGCATTACTGAAACGGAAATGTATGCAATCAGACTGAGGGGTAACAGGTGGGACAGAGATAAAACTGCTAAGAGAGACACCTTGACCCTCTACACCAGCCACAGAAAGTATTAAACAACACATGCGATGCCACCAAGAGAACCAATCCACCTTTTACTGCCATTAAGTTTAAATATAGCTTAGAAAAAGATCATGTTATTTTTGCGCTGTAGGTTTTTGGTGTGGTTTTCCTTTTCTTATTGTTTGTATGATAGTATTTGACTAACTGAATAACGGAAAAGCTCTCAGACATGTGGAAGTGTGCTTGAAATTACCCTTTCTTTGCCCCAAAAAAGGTACTATGCACTTTATTCAGTCCAAATGTGTAGCTTGTGTGGGTGTGATTCATCCTCGTCATACATTGCACGTTACTCTGCAAGGGTTTATAATTAATTATGTCTGAGCTTGTGTTTTAATTTTTGCTTCCGGACTCCGCTTTTTTATTTATTCTCTCTGGCGGCCTGTCGGGGTCCTTTCCGAGCCCCATTGAGAACGCTAGTCCTTCATTTATCTCTGCAGCACCACTGTAGTCTTGAGTTAGGATGACAGGCTTTCAGACTCATGGCAGCATTTTGCTCATGCAGTCATATGAACAGCAGGTGCACCAGTGGCATGCCAAAGGCAAGCTCATTTGCTCCTCTCTGTACCCTGCCCGGGCCTAAGGCCAGGAACGCTGCTAGGTATGGCATTGAGGGAAGGTATGGGGCTCTCATGGCTTTGCGGTATGCCCCTCTTAGCCAGAAGCAACTTGCAGATATGGCTGCAATATGTTCTTCTCTACCATGTCTTAACCCCTTCGCCACCAGGCCTTTTCCCCCTCAGGTGCCAGGCCTTTTTTTTGGCTATTTGTGCAGGCAGTTCGCACTTAGGCTCTCATACCTTTTTGTCTACATAAGGTACCCACACAAAATTTGCATTCTTTTTTCCCCAACATCCTAGGGATTCTAGAGGTACCCAGAGTTTGTGGGTTCCCCTTAAGGAGACCAAAAAATTAGCCAAAACACAGCAAAAATGTTTTTTTTTAAATGGGAAAAAAGGGCTGCAGAAGAAGGCTTCTGTCTTTTCCCTGAAAATGGCATCAACAAAGGGTTTATGGTGCTAAAATCACCATCTTCCCATCTTTCAGGAACAGGCAGACTTGAATCAGAAAACCCAATTTTTCAACACAATTTTGGCATTTTACTGGGACATACCCCATTTTAACTATTTTTGTGCTTTCAGCCTCCATCCAGTTAGTGACAAAAATGGGTGTGAAACCAATGCTGGATCCCAGAAAGCTAAACTTTTCTGAAAAGTAGACAAAATTCTGAATTAAGCAAGTGGTAATTTGTGTAGAGCCTACAAGGTTTTCCTACAGAAATAAAAAAATATTGAAATTGAGGTGAAAAAAAACAGCTATTTTTCTCTACGTTTTATTCTGTTACATTTTCCTGCGATGTCAGATGTTTTAAAGCAATATACCGTTACGTCTGCTGGACTCTTCTGGTTGTGGGGATATATAGGGCTTGTAGGTTCATCAAGAACCCTAGGAACACAGAGCCAATAAATGAGCTGCACCTTGCAATGGGTTTTCATTCTATACCGGGTATACAGTAATTCATTTGGTGAAATATAACAAGTGAAAAATAGTTATCAAGAAAACCGTTGTATTTCCAAAATGGGCACAAGATAAGGTGTTGAGAAGCAGTGGTTATTTGCACATCTCTGAATTCTGGGGTCCCAATACTAGCATGTGAATTACAGGGCATTTCTCAAATAGACTTCTTTTTCAAACACTATCTTAGATTTGGAAGGATAAAATGTAGAGAAACACAAGGGGCAATAACACTTGTTTTGCTATTCTGTGTTCCCCCAAGTCTCCTGATAAAAATGGTACCTCACTTGCTTGGGTAGGCCTAATGTCTGTGACAGGAAATGCAACATGGACACCTCACATTTTCACACTGAAAACTGATGTGTTTTTTGGAAAGTGCCTAGCTGTGGATTTTGATCTCTAGCTCAGCCAGCACCTCGGAAAACCTACCAAACCTGTGCATTCTTTAAAACTAGACACCTAGGGGGAATCCAGAATGGGGTGACTTGTGGGGCTCTCATCAGGTTCTGTTACCCAGAATCCTTTGCAAACCTCAAAATGTGGCTAAAAAAACACTTTTTTCTCACATTTCGGTGACAAAAAGTTCTGGAATGTGAGAGGAGCCACAAATTTCCCCAAAGTCTCCCGATAAAAATGGTACCTCACTTGAGTGGATAAGCCTAGCGGCCGTGACAGGAAATGCCCCAAAACACAACGTGGATACATCACATTTTCCCAAAGAAAACAGACCTGTTTTTTGCAAAGTGCCAAGCTGTGGATTTTGGCCTCTAGCTCAGCCGGCGCCTAGGGAAACCTACCAAACCTGCGCATTTTTGAAAACTAGACACCTAGGGGAATCCAATATGGGGTGATTTGTGGGGCTCTCTCCAGGTTCTGGTACCCAGAATCCTTTGCAAACCTCAACATTTGGCCAAAAAAGACTTTTTCCTCACATTTCAGTGACAGAAAGTTCTGGAATCTGAGAGGAGCCACAAATTTCCTTCTACCCAGTGTTCCACAGGCGTTCCACAAGTCTCCCAAGAAAAATGTTACCTTACTTGTGTGGGTAGGCATAGTGCCCGCGAAAGGAAATGCCCCAAAACACTATGAGGACTCATCAAAATGATCAAATACTAAACTACCTGTTTTTGCGGGGGAGGCTGTTTTTGGTCCTGGGCTCAGCAGCCGTGTAGAGAAACCTACCAAACCCAAACATTTCTGAAAACTAGACACCCGAGGGAGTCCAGGGAGGTGTGACTTGCATAGATCCCCCAATGTTTTCTTACCCAGAATCGTCAGAAAACCTCAAATTTAGCTAAAAATAAAAAAAAATCCCACATTTCTGTGTGGGATCACCGCACCGGGTAAAACTTCCTACCACCCAACGTTCCCCTCAGTCTCCTGGTAACAATGATACCTCAATTGTGTAGGTGGGCCAAGTGCCTGTGAGAGGGAGGAGCCAAAAAAATGTCAAAATTAAAGGGGAACCAAAGCGGGTCCAAAAGGGCAGTTTGAAAAAAAACCTTTCTAGACTGACAAGTGGGGCAAACGTTTTATCGGTATAGATGAGACAATGCTGGGTGGTAGGAATTTTGTGGATTCCTGCAGATTCCGGAAGGCTCCATCACAAAAATGTGGAAAAACTGTGTTATTTCCAGCAAAGTTGGAGGTTTGCAGGGCATTGTGAATAAGAAAATGGTGGGGGTGCATGTTAAGCACACCACCCTGGACTCACCCAAATGTTTAGTTTTCAGATGTGTCTAGGTCTTGTGGATTTTTCTACATGGCAGCGTCCCAAAGTCCAAAAAGTGCAACCCTCACTGTTCCAAGTGGGACGATTTTGAGAGTTAGCCAAGCTCTCATGGCCCAAATGTAAAACCTAAACCCCAAATAATCAAATGTCCTCTTGCTTGCCATGGGATAAGATGTTTTAGTGTGCGGGGGAGAGCTGAAAGACTGTTACTCCCTTCAGTTCGGGTGGGGGCATAACCATGCCCATACTGGTTGGTAGCCACCACCACACTATTTTTTTTAATTTTTATTCCCTGGCATCTAGTAGACTTTCTGCCCCCCCCCCCCGGGGTGTAGATCGGGGGTAATTGCCCCATCTGCCCACTGGTGGGCAGAACAACTTTGGCCCCATTGTTTGAGGGTGGGGGTATGGCTATACCCACATCCTCTTAATTTGAAAACAAAATCTTCCCTGGTCTCTGGTGGGCTTTCTTCCAAATAAAGGCCGATCTGCCCCCAATGGGGGCAGATATGGCCAACAGTAATGTGTCCCCATGGGGAGCGACCCTTGCCCAAGGGCTGCCCCCCCCCAAACAAAACACACACATACACACACACCAATCCCTGGTGCCTAAGTGGTTTCTGCCCCCCCCCCGGGGTTCAGATCGGCCTAATAGAAATAGGCCGATCTTCCTCCAAGGGGAGCAGAAATGGCCTAAAATAAATCTGCCCCCCCCAGGGGAGCGACCTTTGCCTAAGGGGTCGCTCCTCTTGACTGAAATTGATGCAAAAAAATAAAAGTCACTGGTGAGCTTCAAGCACGGAGGGGCAGGCCTCTGATGAGGTCAGCGCGCAATTTCGCATGACCTCATCAGACTCCATGGGGTGGGGTGGAAGGGGAAGCGATTCCTCTTCCATCCCTGCCCAGGGGAGGGGACTGCGAGGCCCCCAGGGGGAGCGCTAGTGCTTCCCCCAAGGGACCCTACTTGGATGTAATGGTTACGTCCTGGGCACCCGAGCGGTGCTGCCCAGGACCTAACCGTTGCGTCCAAGGCACCCGAGGGGTTAAACCTAATCACATTACTCCAAATGTGGGTCACAGCTCAGCAATCTTGACCTCTCTCTCTATGCACTCCTAAAACCCACTCCTTGGTCAAACATTGCTTAGAGGTATATCAATTGCTCATCGATCACAACATTGGTCTACTTTTTATCTTGAACTCTGGCTCAAAACATGCTCCTCCCCTGATATTGCACTCGCTGCACCCGCTAACGTCTTTGGTAAAGCACATTGATTGCACTTATTACATTGGGGAAGATGTTGCTTGTATTTATAGATCACATTATAAATGTGTTTGCTTGTTCTACAGTCATGCTTCAAGCCATCAATGTTTATCCCTGGCAATAAATGTAGATCAGTCGACCAGCTTTCAATGTATTCTAGCCCTGCCACAAATTTTGTTGCTTTGTTTTCTGATATACTGTCTGCCTGCTTAAATATTAGTAACAACTTGATTGTGCTGGGCAATTTTATCCTTCACATGATGATTCCACTAAATATGGATATATTACTGACTGGACCTAATCACCTTTTAGGCTATATCGTTGACCTAGTATTTCTTTCTTCCCCATCAGCTGAATTTGTATGCTCAGAACAGCTGCCTATTTTAACCATAAGATCATATACTTTTTTATTGGACTATTGCATAAAATTCAGTCTGGGGATAGGCCAATCACTTTTTGAAGTCATTGGTCAAAACTAAATTGCAACAACTGATCAAATATTGTGGAAAAACCTAGTTCAACAACACATTATTTCTGGAAGATCTATCAAACACCAAACTTTGTAATGACTGTCTCCCTAGCTCATTCAACGGATTTCAACTAAGTTATGTAATCAAAACTGTCTAATCCCTTCAGCCCTTTGGTTCTCTGAAACTACAATCACTGATAAAAAGTTGCAAACATCCAGCAAGAAAGTGGTGGGTAAAGTGGAGGATGAATCAGAACCTTGATGATTTCAATCTTCATTAGACAGAATTGCATGTGTATAAAAAATTGGTTCACATGGGTAAAACCAATTATTTTCATGAGCATATCCTCCACTCTAATAATCCAACCAAAAGATTTTTCTTGCGTTGTCATAGCCAGGCATCCTCAAGTGCAGCTACAGCCTGCATTCCGCTGAGTCAGGAATTGTGCTCTGAAATGTCTGACATTTTTTCAAGACGTGATCTCTTTATGTACCAATTCATTGTTGTCTCTTTCACTGTATCCTTCTCATCTGCACCCACTCCTTCCTTCTTGGGTTGTTCTATTATCTTCTGGAGTTCTTTCAGCTTAACTCTTACTGAACAGGTGGACAATAAACATTTATGTGCGTTTTGGACTCGCTGTAGTTCCTTGTCTGGTGCAGCACCTACAAGAGTGGCCACAATGATTGTTCCTGCACCTGTAGTTCTTTGCAACTCTTTGCTATTTTCAGGGATTTTTTTCTGCCTCCTGGAAACTGTCCCTGGTGACCCCACTACTAAAACTCTAAGGTAGACCCTTCTATTATGTTGAATTACCAACCGATTTCCCCGCTGTCTTTCGTTGCTAAAGTTATTGAACATGTAGTAAACTTACAATTGCCCTCTTATTTAGAAGACCCCTCTTGCGTCCTTTGCAATCTAGCTTCCAGAAAAAAGCGTCAGCACTGAAACATTCCTTGTGAAAGCTTCAGAAGATCTTAGATGTCGGTGAGGCAACTGCTTTGATTTTGCTTGTTTTTCTGTTGCCTTTTTATGCTGTGTCTCACAACATCCTGCTAAAGGAAGTTGAAGATATCAGTGTTTCCACACGCAGTCTCTGGTTTTCCTATTTGTTAATCCCATCGCACAGAGGAAGTGTATTTTGCCAATTTCATGCCTACTTTTAAACCCATTAATGTAGGACTATTGCTGAGAATACTCAAATTATTCTCAGAGATGATGGAGATATGGTGTTGCTTCAACAACAATTTAAAACCTGTATTAGTGAAATGTCCAATTAGATGATCCTGAATGCAGAAAAGATACATACCCTTGTTTTTGATAATCTATCTTTGTAGACCCCAGAGTAATGGCAGAATTCTCTTGATCCGCTTACCACGCCGTCTCATTAGATTCACTATCTAGGAATTATCTTAATACTCTTTTTGTGGGTTTTCCAACTCATCTGACCCATAGATTTCAGTTCATGCAGACTGTCTCAGCCCTCCTGATTCTAGGTCTCCGCTAGCATTTCCACATTTCTGACCATCTGACTCAGCGCCTCTAGGTGGCAATTTCCAAACTGAGCACTTTTAAAATTCTTTGCCACTGTCACAAAGCCTTGCATGATCTCTGTGCAGACATATTTCAACTTTATTCAAATTTTACACGCCTCCTCGCTTCCTGCATTCCACTTCCCTGAAGTCTAGGGTTCAGAAACATCAGACTGGGTGACCGGTCCTTTGCGACAGTCGAAGATCTGAAATGCTCTATCCCTGAAACCTCGATTTAAAAAAAATAAATAATAACAATAATAAAATTACAAAGGTTCGCAAATTACTAGCACTGCACATTTTTAGCACCTTCTGTTACTGTCAAGGTAAACCAACACTAGGATCACCCTAGCCTTTTCCAGGGTAATCAGTATCCTATTTCAATAGTGAGATATGTGCATCCTACAAGAATGTAAGAAATATTTCCTGAAAAATAGATAAACATTATTTAAAATAATAAAAAGTATATATCATATTCTTTTGGTGAGGAACATCATCACAAAACAGGAATTTTCCAAACATGCCAAGACAAGTAGACCCAAGGCGTTTGTAGGTGGCATCTTTTTAGCAAGGTGCCAAACTCCACCTCTGGATTATACATTTACACATCAGTCACTTACTTTCCTCTCTTCTGCTAAGAGAAGTAGTCATCTTTCTTAACACTTTTAGAAAAAAGGGGCAAATGTCCGTAGCCCTCAGAACAGTTTAACATAAGCAATTATAGTTCTCTCCATTATGAATTACAATTAAGTAATGATGGTCTGAAAGAGAGTTTTGCACCACAACAAAGCCATCACGACTACATATAAATAATTTATTACACATTATGATTAAATCGATATTAGTTTAACACAAAATAAGTATACATTGCATTATCTGCTTTCTACAAATTATTTTTTCCAGTAACATCTGAAAACATCAGGAAGTGAAAGACAGCTCAGAAAAACAAATCGCTCTTCTTACAGTAGCCTACTCTACTAAACTGTTGAAATCTTGTAAAAGAATATTGTTATGACTAAGTGAAAATATCAGTAACAATATATGTAATAAGATGTGAAAGGCGTAATTTGACAAAAAGGCAAAAGATGTTGACGTCAATAAATACAGAAAATACAAACAAAACCCTATCTGTTGGCTATCAAATTGTGTGTTGACTGCAGATCTGACGTTAGTTAGTGTAGCCAAAATGACAAACTTAAGTGTCAGTAAACTCCTATAGTGACATATTTAAACTAAATGCCTGAAAGAGCAACACTCTTCAGATTGTCATCCATCAATACTGGGTCAGCATCCTTCGCCTAGTGACATAAAGTGAAGCCATGGCATGCACCAGTATGTACACATACTGAGTGTAAAAAACAAAAACAAACAACAACAAAAGAAGCATTGGCAAAACCAGTAGGGCTGGCTGGCCAGCCTTTAGGCTTTATCAATGCCTGTTTTGTTTTGTCATGATTTTTTATCTCAAAATGTTATTCTTTGGGAAGCAACCGGGCTCTCGTCAAACCAAAAAAAAAAAACGAATTGGCTGAAAGCAGAAATTCTTTTTTGTGTGTAAAAGTCATATATTGCCATTGTAGTCCATAGTAATGAAGTAGCAGAATTCCAGAACCTACAGTGAAGTTAGCCAGTGGCTGAAGTGGGCTGACCCATCACCACATGACATATGCTGTGGTGGCAGAAGAAAAATGGCCAGACCCTTTAAGAATGTTGCACCAAAAACACATGAGTATTTTATGTGCTACCCAAAGTGTGAGAGGACTTAAAGTTAGTAAGTATTGTCTGTGTTTTGTGCTAACATATTGTCTCAAATAATAGGCAATGTATCCTTGGTATGTTTCAGTAAATACAATGCAGGAATGGATAATATATTGTACCAGAAACACATTTGTATTTGAAGTAATCAAAAGTGTAGGAATTAAGAACTCTTTCTTATGTCCATTGAACCCAGCAGTCATGAGTAAAGGTGAGTGTCAAGCTTATACTCAAACAGTATTTAACAAAGACAACAGAACAAGTGAATTAACATATATGCTTCAAGAATGTTGAATTTGTCAACCTTGGCAGAGATTAATGCCAAAAAGGTGTGCTCCACTGAATTCAAAAATCATCTTCAAAATACATTTTTGATTTGTAAGCCCTCGGTGTGCATAGGGAGCACCTGAAAGGTTTATTTAGACTTATCTTGGTACAGGAAAGATCTGATTGGATACATTAAAAAATCTCCTAGGAAAAATGCCACCAAGGCATTTGGGGCAAATCTCTTGCCTGGTGAAGTTTTGCCCAGTAGTCATTTGACCCAAGCCTAACATTGATATCTTCTGATGAATGATGAGACCTCTTAGCAGAATCATATGAAAAAGCAGCCACTAAGCAGTGGTCCATCATTGTATTTGTTTGCCCATATTAAAACTGCCCTGTTGTATTGGACACTACCAAGTCCACAAAGGGTTCATTTAGTATGTAAAAGGAGTGGTGAAATCCACACACTCATAACTGATCCAATGTTTACCCTGAAAATACTCTACAATCATTCTCTACAAGCTATGGAATCATAAGCTTGCCTCATCGACGACTAACTTAACGTTTCTACAGCATACAAGTGAAATTATATTACCTTATTTAGAGATTTTGAACTATTTGAGCATGAAGCAAGGCTTGAAAATTATCATCTCTACGCCTACCCAGAGTTCTGAGGCTTTGTTAACCTAGGATGAGAGTTTTGCTTGTGTCAATGTGTTTTCTGCAGTATACAACAGATAAGCATTGAATTGGCAATAGTTTAACATGCTGCAAAATAAGTAAAACAGACTGGGCAAAAGAGCCAGGTTATTCAATTTCAGATTAACAGATAGTGATCTTTTGAAAGATACCTAATGTATGCATTTTATTCAGTGGTTTGGACAGTGCAGCAATTGTTTGCAGGGGATCATGAAGTAGTCCTGGTATGCAGATGGCACAGCAACAAAAGCAACAGCTTCTGTCTGGAGGTCTTAGATGCAAATTCTACTGACATAGGCAGGGTGTGGAGGGACTTGGCTACTTAAGGGTGACCCTAGTTAAGAGTACATCAAATGGATGGAGAGATCCTGGTGGCATTGCTGCATCTTAGATCTAGTCTACTGTGACGTCAGCTGATAGAAGATAAACAGATGTCAAGATTTATGGTTAAGTGGGTGAAGCAAGTTTGCAGAGCAAGCCATTGTGTTAATTGAAAATGCTAACTGGTCTTGGGCATTTGACTTGCTTCGACAAGTGTTAGTAAGCAACCAGTGATTAGGTGGGGATTCTAGTTATCAAAATAATATTTATGGTATTTTATATTAGGTCAGTAATTTCCATTTTTGAGTCTCAGGAAGACCACAAAGATTAATTAAAAAAACAAAGACAATTTATGTCTGCATTGGGAGGTGATCACTCAGAACTCTCCTCACAACATGAGTAGAAGTGACTAACATGAGATAATTAGGTTTGTTCAATGACACCTCAGATTGGCTTGAAAAGAACAAACATTACAAATTATTTGTGGTAAGGGGTTCCCCAATTGCTAAAAACTCTTCTATTGCAGAAGTGGAAATAATACCTTGAGCTTTCAAAAGACCATAGGATTCAAGTACGATGATGTAAATATTGGAACACATCGAATAAAATTTAGGACTTGAAGGATGATAGCTTAGCGGCGTATAGAAGATTTGAGTTAATAGCATAATACTGTGGGATTCACTGTATCTTATAACTTGCTGTTTTACATATAATTATCCATTTGCTCATGACTTGTTTGTCCCCAGGTCATCAGTGTTCATGGTACTGAAATCAGCTTTAAGAAGGAACAAGCCAGATAAACACTACTTTAACTCCTTAAGTTACATGAAACTGTTACTATTTTCAATATGTTTTCATACCCTTTTTGAATACCTGCTTTTTATTTGGACAACATTTTTATCTTCCTGAGTATCTTACAGATATAAACAAGCTCTACTGTTATGTAGTATTTCAAATGTTTAATAAGAGTTGCCTCTGTTAATTAAAAAGAGCTGCTACAGGATATGTACTTTTAATTGTATTTTAGGACACCACTCCTTGTACGGAACTTAGGTCTGAGGCACCATCTGCCTAAGACACAACATGCAAATGGGGGGAATAACTTAGAGAGCCGTGAGTCATAATGTTGGAAAATGTAGGAGTGAACCTCCTTCAGGAACCTCATCTGATTTGATTTTACCACTTAGCAAGACACATGCTTGGATGAATTCACTGCTTAAAGCAGATCCTGCTAGATGGAATTAAGACTGTTACAAAAGGTGCACAACTGCTTCTTTTGCCTAGTACTTTGTTAGAGGGAAGGAGATCATTACAAATAATAAGGCCACAGGCATGGATTGTCACCCAGTGCCAATTAATAGCTGAAAGCAAGAATGAGATGCTCACAAAAGCACAAGAAAATTAGCTTCACAAAGCTTTAGATAGCTCAGGTTTAGACATATTAAATTATTGTTGAACTCTGTACATGGAACGTCATATATCTTTACCACGTGTATTACGGCCTTCCATCTGTTGCATGGGAACTGTAGCATAGTTCAACCCAGGTGCTTGTACCTGAAGCGACCTCACGGTGAAGAGTGGCACCAATTGTAACCCAGAATAAATAAATATATTACAATCTTAAAGATGCCTCAGCAAATGCTGAGGTTACTTTTCACATTGGCACCAAGCACCTTCATGTTTATATCTAGAGCCTTGTTTAGCATCATTAACAAGCACTGAAAGGCACTGCAGAGTTAACTGAACTCAGTACTGGACGTTTTTGGCAGTCCATTGAGAAAGGGTAGATTTGTTATTCTGCCAGTCACCTAAAATGTATCTACAGAGGCACGGGGGAAGATTGCAGTTCCCTTAAACTTTCAGATGATTAGGTAGATGGTGAAAAAAAAACAATGAGAAAAGGGATAGCAAAATTGATAGAGCAAAGCAACAAATGGTGTCTGAGAAGGATTGCAGTCACTATGATTAAAATGCAGCCAGTGTGTCTTAAGGTGTGACTTTATGCAGGAAGCTTCACAGAGCTCACAGGTTTGGTTCTTTTCTCTCTTCAAACTGAAATCAACAGCATCACATTATTTCAAAAGCTACCAGGGTTGTCTATGGGTGGCCATTTTACGATTGCTAGATCCTTGCTTCTGAGTGGTTGGTGATATAAATATAGACCTCTTATAGAGTTTGGCAGACAGGTTACTCCATAACAAACTTGACAGATATTTCCTCCTCCTTACTACAAGTGCATCATATCGTATGGCACTTGTAATAAGTTTGATAGCCATGACGTTTGTGATGTAGTAACTGTCTTCCAAACTCTAAAATGGGCACTATATTTTTAATCTGTGACAAAAGATCTGCACCATATAAAAAGCCCCACTCTCCTGCTGCACCTGCTGTTGCTGAAGCCTAGCTTGTTTCTGCAGTATTTACTCATGGACATTTGGGGCGTACGTTCACCTGACTGTAGTGATGGGACTTTCTCTCATTACAAATATTTTTTAAGAGCTTCTTGGACTATTGCAAATTTTATTTAATTTGGAGATCAACTATAGATCACACAACCTACATACTGATTGGATCAAACCTGGTATGAAATGGTAATCATTTAATAATACCAATATTGTTTGCTTTTGTCTAAGCATTGCAGAATCTAGGTTCTCAAATGTTGACAAAGAGAAGGATAACTCATATTGGGACACTTTAGTACGATGCAGGATCTTCCAAAGCTCAATTCTGCAGAAAGGGAACTTTCTAAAAGTCTGGTTGAACGAAAGTAGACTGTACAGACTGTAGCAGGTACCTTGAGTGTTATCCAAGTCTCAAATAATACATTTTTTTTAAAATGGTTACCAGAAGGCCTTGGAAAACTATGGTTATTTTGTTCAACAGGCAATGAGACGTGTGCAAGGCATTATCTGGTCTCCCAAAACAGATTATTGGTGTATTTGACTATATTTTCATTCTGTAGACTTTGAATCCTTCCTGAATGAACACATAAATAGTCATGATAAACTCTTGAAAATATCTACCATTCAAATGAGACAGAGTTTAGACTAAGAGGACAGACCAGATGCAATCTTACTAGTTGAAAGAGATTTATGTTCTGGATAACATGTGTATTTGTAAAGCGCACGGTCACCCAGAAGGGTATCTTTGCACTAAATAACAGGTGTTTATTGTTACCCAACTCAATGGTACTTCTATTTATTTACCTCAGAAGAATGAAAGGCTGAGTGGACCTGCCAGGATTTGAGCCTGTGACCATGAGGTCAAACACAGGCCCCTACAGTGGAGTATTAGTCTACTCAGCCACCAGACCCGATTATAGATAAGATTACAGTTGCCTTTTATTTGCTTTAGATTTACTGATTAAAAATACTAGAATGCAAAAATGACATTCTTTAGAAAACTGAATAGTTTTAAAGTTAAGTTAAAAGTAGGAAGTATCAATGTTTCAGATCGAAAATATAGTTGTATATTCATTCAAAAAAAAGTATCCTTTTGGCAATATTGTTGCATGCACTAGAGCTATAACTAGTACAAAATTCCTCTATGCTTGTTTTCTTTATGAGGATTGTGACTACCCAGAAATTTGGTTGCTGAGCGAGCAAGTCTGTATATTACCTATGAAAATCTCCCTTAATCAAAAGGTGTGACTGGAACTGAAGCTATAGCAGGGGAAGCCAGGCAAAAAAAAGCACAGCATTGAGCCATGAGGGCCTTTTGTAAACAGAATTGTAAACACATAATTTTACAAATTCTGAATCCAGAAATGTCTTGCCATCACATGTATTGGGGATTGATGAGTGGCGTTACTAAGCCAGCAGCCTCACTGCCAGAGTCTCTTCATATCCCACTCTAAGCCTTGTTTGCAATGGTTTCTTTACATTGGCCCACAATTCGTCTACTTATTTCCACACCTTCTCTACTCTTGCTAGAAATGTATTTGACTAGAAATGTATGTACTGACACGAATAGTTAAAGATACTGATAACAACATATAGGTGATAGTGAAAAAGATATTGCAAACAGCCACCTTACCAATACGTTTTTTATATTTTTACAACTCCTGTTTCTCTCCCAAGTGGTGAACCAGCATATAAAATGTCCTGACTCTTTAAATGAAATATTAGCCTCCAAATCTCCTACGTCTTATAATATTTCAAATATGTTGTATGACTTTTTTTTCGACTTCTACCTTATACTGTCAAAATCACCATTGCCATAAAAATAGCGCTGCCATTCCAAATAATCATTAAAGTTTTTTGGACAAAGTGTGAATGGTTTTATATTTTCCAGACTGTTCCTTACAATAGGATGGTTTAGGCACTCGCAGCTGTCAGAGCAAAATTCATAAGAGGGTTCCTCACAGTGCTTGCATGTGGTGGCACACGCACCTGTGTCTTGCTGGTTAGCGCGTTGCATCACTGACCGCTGTAGTCCTAGGGGACACATCTGAAATGGATGGTTCGCTGCACTGAGCAGATGTGGAGTTAGTTTTAACTTCGCTTTGTGTTGAGCCCTCCTGTTCCTCTCAATTACTCTTTGCAGATATGCTCTTTTCCATGAGCCCTTCTGGAGGTTGCAGAGGTGATTTTGGTAGGCATTGTCAGAGCAGCAGTAATCACTGCCTTCTGAACAGTTTCCCTGAGTCTTTTTACCATTTATATTTCCTTCAGCTGTCTCCTCTTCGTGAGTAGATTCAGACTCACTGTTTTGCTCTTCAGACTGCAGTACACTGTTGGGCCTTTTGCATTTTTGGATACGTTTGCATCTGCAGTGGCTTTTGAGATTACTGAACACATTGCTGAACTGTAAGCCAAAGCCAGGGAACATTTTTTCTGGATCATTTGTGTCATCTTTACCTGTGTTAGGAAACATGCTGATTCTTCTTCTTTTAGGACAAATGGTTTGCTTCTTGATTGGCACTTTCTTACACTCTACTTTGCAATCCTCCGTGCATACTCTTTTGGGCTTTCTTTCAAAGTTCTCCAGTTCCTCGCTAAAGTATTCTGAATCACTGCTTATCTTCTCCAGAAGGTCTTTCAGCTCACTGGCCTCATCTGCCTGTTGGTAGGACATTGGGGTCTTCTTTTGCCAGGCTTTGCAACTTCCAAGAGGTTTCACATTGGGTTTTTTAAAAGGGGTGTTTCTCTGTTTGACACACGCCAGTTTGTTTTTAGCGTGTACCTGTTTCATGTGAAGATCTTTTGTAAGCGTCGGGCAAGAATTCCTTGCCAAGAGATGCTCTGAATTTGGAACAGTATATCTCCATTTGTTTTTCAGTTTCGGGGGCTGCTGCTTAGTACTGGGTGCAGCTGTCATTCTGGAGTATGGCTGCCCACACAGATTCATCAGGCTTATCTGGAAGCCACTGCCATTGTTAAAGACTACGCGTTGCCACCAGGCATCACTTTCTGTATTATTTTGCTCCAGACAGACCCGCGCATAGGCTGGATACTCATAGTAATTTAACAAATAATGAATGAACTCATCTGTTTCATATATCTTGGGCTTTTTGTAACAAACAGCTTCATTGGTGGCTACAGAGCCACACCCACTGTAGCTGTGCCAATTTCCTCCACTAGCCTCTGTTTCTGTTTGGTGGTTGTTTTTGTACATTGCCATTTGTAGAGAACCAGATCTATAACTACGTTTGCGCTGTCCTGCTCTTGCAAGTATTCTCTCAGGGCTTTGCCTCTCCGTTTCTTCACTGGATGTAGTTATAGACAAATCATAAGGCGAGACTGAGGATGAAATGGAAAGGTATGATTTGTCTTCTTTACTCTCATCTCTTTTTTCCGCATCCTCTTTTTCTTCTTCCCAAGCCTCCCCTTTGTAAATTGAGTCATTTCCTTCAGTGGGTGAGTGAATTTCTGAATTTTCTTCCCAATCCAGCTCGTCGCTCAGAACAATTTCTGAGATCCTTTCTGCCTTTTTCACACTTTTCACTTTAGTTGATTGACAACTGTCTTGATCCACGGTAATATTCAGAAGCAGCTCCTTGCTGAAATTGTCCAGAATTACATATTCCTTGAAACAAAATAAAAAAGAAATTGATTGAGCATAAGTCGAACACATGTAGGCTAACAAGCTATGCAACAAAGCTGACGTCAAATTCCACATTTGTCTAAAGAACAGGTAAAGTAATGTCAAAAGAAATGAAAAGTTCCCCATTATGCCACTGAACCAGCAGAATACTTTTGGGCAACAGGCAATAGTGATAATGTATATCTAAATGTTGGTACTGCTATGATAATGATTTTGCACTTGTTGAAGTTTTATAATGATGTATCAGAAAACGTTTAGGCAGCTATGTTAAGGCCCATGTTCTAATTGGCAGGATATTCCATTTCAGCCGGTACCTGAAGATAGCAGACAAATCTCGGGAGCGCCACACTCCTAATTCAACACCTTCCCAACTCGTGGACATTTGCCTAGGAAAAACTTGGAAAACTGTGAGCCAGAAAAATGTCCTTAAGTATGAGAAAGAAACTGCAGGAATTGGTGTGGAAACACTTAAGCCCTTGGGGCTTCTGCGCTGTATTCGATGTTCTAATGCAAGCAATGATCAACTATTGTTTTAGATTAGGGTTCTGGCTGCTAAACTCTGGAACACACTTCCAGTTCAGTTTAGTTTGAGTCTAAATGAGACCATCTTCAGGAAGAAGAAGCTTAAGATCTGGTTCTTCTGACCAGGACGTCTACTCATCTCAGGCTGTTGATTCAGTTAGGTCTAGGAAGTCCAGGTTGGGTAGTCATGTGTTCTACAACTGTATAAAAATACATTAAATAAATAAATAAAATAAAATTGTAATGCAATGTCTTGCTGAAGGATCCTTGTAATCCACTTCCATACATTTCCATCACTGCTGCATACGTCAAGCTGTTTGACTTCAAGCTCACATCAATCAGACCACATTTCACCAATCCTAATGACCATAGGCTGAAAGTAGTCAAAACCATCTTTAAAAATTAAAAAATTGTGTCAGGTACATAAGGCAATCCACATGTAGTGTTATGATGCTGCAACTATGTAGTTTCCAAGTAGTGTTTATTAGAATTAAATACACACCACCAACAATGTCAGCTTGCCAGTCAGCTCCTAGTCTCCAACTGACACAACTGGAATTTCACCTCCATGGAGACTTGAACATTCCTGCAATAAGCTGCCTACATGCACCTAACATATAACTGAGACTACAAAGCGCATATGTGACAGATATGGGAGTTTTGGTCGCATTTGTAGTAGCCTGAACGTTATGCAAAAAATGTGGCTTGTTTGCGTTTGCAAATCCACTGGGAAAGTGCAAATGGTAGAGAATGTTGATAAAGTAATGAATGTTCTGCAGACGGTGGTTCTGAATGTGAAGAGCAACGGTGATGATGTGGATGCTGGGTGATAGTCATGCCTGCGTGTGATGTCGATTTTGGAGGAAAACAATTTGTGATTCTGGCAGACTCTGGTTCCTGATTTACCATGATTGGAAATAGGTTGTGGGATGAGACATTTCCCAGTGAAAAAATACTTTTTCCACATATAAACCCTGTTAGCTGTGGTGAACACACACTGGGTGCCGTGGTAAAGAGGATTGAATTTAAAAGCAGAGACACCATTGGAAAAAGTTGTGGCCAAAAGTGGGGACAGCCTTCTAGGTTTGAGGAATCAAAGAGACTTGGGGATTATTATAAATCCCAGTGCACATAAGACACTTGACCAGGTAATATTAATTGATGATTGTGGTGGATGTGAAAAATTCTACAAAGCATCATTGGAGGTATTCAATGATAAAATGGGCATACTCAAGGATGTTAAGCATCATATAGTGCTAAAGATAGATGCCAAGCCTTGTGTGCATGAGGTATGCTTGGTTCCTTATATGATGCTGGAACCTTTGAGGGGAGAGTTGGACATGTTGTTGGGTTTGAATGTTATTGAAGAAATCGAATTGTCAGTGATTGGTGCCTGTGGTGTTGGTACAGAAGGACGGTAGGAAGTCCAACAGGATGTGCATGGACTTGAGAGATCTCAATAAGTGGATCTGGGTGGATCGCCAACCACTCCCCAACATTGCTGAATCTTTTACTATGTTGGAGGGGGTGAAGATTTTTAGCATCCCAGATCTCTTCTTGGCATACCACCAGGTACAACTGCACTAGGATTTGAGGCATTTGACCTCTTTTGTAACACTGCCGAGTGCTTATCAGTTTGTGAGGATGCCATTTGGGCTAGCCTCGACTGCAGCCTGTTTTCAGAGAATCATGAAGATGGTTCTTGGGGAGATACCTAATGTCCTATTCATTCAGGATGACATTCTCACATAGGGTAAATATGTGTGTGAGCATGATGACATCTTGCGAAAAGTATTGAGGAAACTGGCAGACAAGGGAATCAAGGTAAAAAGGCAGAAGTGCAAAACTGGAGTAACATCAGTCACCTATCTAGGCCATGTCATGTCAGGTAACAGCATTCAACCCAAATTGGAGTTGGCAGATGTTAGACTTTTCATCCTTGGCGTGGTCTCCCTTAACTTATTGCCTCTGTTTCCCAGGTTGTTGATGTGTGCTGGACTGTTTTTGCTGTTTTTGTTACTCTGGACACTTTATCGCTGCTAACCAATGCTAAAGTGCAAGTGCACCTATACAAAATATGTATGTAATGGGTTCATCCATGACTGACATATTTGATTTACTGGTAAGTCCCTTGTACAGTGCACTAGAGGTGCCCAGGGCCTGTAAATCAAATGCTACAAGTGGGCCTGCAGCACTGGTTGAGCCACCCACAGTAGTAGCTGTGTAAACATGACTCAGACCTGCCACTGCAGTGTCTGCAGTTCTAAACTGCCAATTCGACTTGGCAAATGTACCCACTTGCCATGCCTAAACCTTCCCTTTTCTTGTAAGGCACCCCAAAGGTAGGCCCTAGGTAGCCCCATTGGCAGGGTGCAGTGTATGTTTAAGGTAGGTCATACACTAATGTGTTTTATATGTCCTAACAGGGAAATACTGCTAAACTTGTTTGTCACTGTTGCAAGGCCTATCCCTCTCATAGGTTAACATGGAGGCTGTCTTTAAATATGATTCAAGTGTAGATTCCCTTTGGGAGCGGATAGACATGAGGAGTTTGGGGTCTCTAAGCTCACAATTTAAAAACACATCTTTTAGTAAAGTTGATTTTAAAATTGTGTGTTTGAAAATGCCACTTTTAGAAAGTGTGCATTTTCTTGCTTAAACCATTCTGTGACTCTGCCTGTTTGTAGATTCCCTGTCTGGGTCAGTTTGACAGTTGGGCTGTTTGCACCTCTCTCTAGACAGTGACACAAAGGGAGTTGGGGTGTAGCCTGCATATCCTGATGAGCCATCTGTGCTATGAGGGAGGGGAGGAGTGGTCATTCACACCTAAAAGGGCTGTGCCTGCCCTCACACAATGCAGTCTCCAACCTCCTGGTGTGTGTCTGGGGCTTGGCCTGGGCAAGGCAGGATTTCTAAAACAAGAGAGACTTTTCTTTGAGGTAAGCCTACTTCAAAGGGCAAAATAGCTATAAGAAGGGCACCCAAAACCACAGACTTTAGATCACTTCTGGAAACCAAGAGGAACCTCTGCCTGGAGAAGAGCTGATGAGCTGAGGAAGAAGAGCTGCCCTGCCTGTGATTGTGCTTTGTGGAGCTATCCTGCAGTTGCTGCTTCTGCCTGTGCAAGAGGACAAAGTCTGGACTTTGTGTGCCTTCCTGCTCGTGAAGAACTCTCCAAGGGCTTGAAATTGAGCTTGCCTCCTGTCGTTGAAGTCTCAGGGACAGCAAAGACCTCTCTCTGCCAGCACCTGGAGCCTCTGCTGAGACTCCTGCCCTGTCAAGTGGTGCCCTATGCAGTTCCTGGGGCCTTGAAAGGAGAAGCTGGCAGGCCAAGTTTGAGAAATCCACGCACAGACCGCCATGCTGGGCAGATTTTGACACAACCTCCGGAAAAACAACGCGTTTCCGGCTTCTTGGCTGAAATCAATGCCCTGCCTGCAACGCAGCTGTGAGGTCAACGCATGTGGCTGGAGAAAGGACGCGCAGCATCGCTGAAGGAGACTGGTGAGATCGCAACCCATACTGGATCACCGTGCGGCAGGATTTTCTACGCAAACATCGCTGGGTGTGTAAAAGCAATGCAAAGCCTGCCCGGACCTGAGAGTGCTTGTCCGGATCGACGCATTGCTTTCCTGCGGAGAGAAGAAATGACGCACGCTGACCCGACCAAAGGAGAAACGGTGCACGGTCTCGCTTGTGAGTGGAATCGACGCATTGCAGGCTTCTTTTGACGCACACTCACCTGTGCGGAATTATTTTTGACGCAACCCAGGTACATTTTCACGCCAACAGCGTTAGCGTTGTGTTTAAAAGAACATGAAGACTCTCCTAGCTTTTTAATTAATAACTTGACTTGTGTATGTTGGATTGTTGTTGTTTTGGTCTTGTTTTGTTTAGCTAAATATTTTCTATTTCTCTAAACCTGTGTTGTGTCATTTTGTAGTGTTTTTGTTAAGTTACTGTGTGTGTTGGTACAAATATTTTACACCTAGCACTCTGAAGATAAACCTTCCTGCTCCTGCCAAGCTACCAAGGGGGTGAGCAGGGGTTAGCTGAGGTTGATTCTCTTTAACCCTGACTAGAGTGAGGGTCCTTACTTAGACAGGGGGTAACCTGACTGCCAACCAAAGACCCCATTTATAACAGCAGACAGTATAGTGGATTCTTCCACTCCTTGTTATAAAGAGAAAGTGAGGTAAATTGTTGGCTCGCAGAGTTCCATTTGAAATTTTTAAAAGGATTGCGAGTATGGTAGAACTCATCAGATTACGTCTTAAAAAGAAGGTTCAGTTTGCATGGTCAGATGAGTGTCATGTGGCATTCAGGATGGTGAAGCTAGGAAATAAGTAGGATACCTACCTTAGGTCATTTTGACACTTAGAAAAAACATTCTTACCACTGACGCCAGTCTTAAGGGGTTGGGTGCAGCACTCACTCAAGTGGAAGGTGGTGAAGAAAAGATAGTTGCATTTGCCTCTAGGGCACTTAAAAACACCATTCATGCATTGAGAGAGACGTCTGAGCTATAGTTTGGGAAGTGAGGCATTTGAAGTTCTATCATTTGGGTATTCCATTTTAAGTGAGGATAGACCACCGTCCTCTAGTGCAAATCTTTTCCTGCAACCAAAGTGAAAGGTTAACCCCCCTTACTCAGCGTTGGTACGAAGGCTTGGAGGAATTAAATTTTCAAGTATTATTCCTTCCTGGTTGGTGAACAAGGCGGCTGATTGCTTGTCACGCTTCCCAGTAGAAAGCAAGAGTGAAGAGGCCACTATTGATTTAAACTTTGTGAGCTGGGTCAAAGATCCTGCAATTACGAAAGAGGAGTGGGAAAACAGTGGAGAAGAGGATGTATTGTTTTCCAACAGTCAAGGTGAAAGTCATAAAAGGTTGACCTTATTATAAAGGATTGGATTCAGTCTTGCAACCATTTTGGACAGTAAGAAATGAACTCACGGTATACCAAGGTGACCTCATCGCCAACAATGTCAGCTTGCCAGTCAGCTCCAGTTTCCAACAGACCCAATTGGAGCTTCACTTCCATGGGGACCATGAACATTCCTGGCATTAGCTGCCTACACACACATACATGCACCTAACATATAACTACAACAGGTGTCCCATATACCTCACCAAAAATGTGGATAGTCACCACTGGAACTTGATTAGTCCCACCTGGAAACCCTAAACTTTGAAAGTTTGTATTTTAATCATTCACTTCTTTTGACATTAAAATGTGGAACCACTTTCCTGTAAAGCTTCATCTCAATTGCGTTTCTTTTATAACATACCTCAAACTCTGCTGACAGTGACAATTGTACCTTTCAGGCTACCTATTCTCTGGTCACCTCTGTCACAGTCTGGGAGTAAGGTCCTGATTTAGAGTTTGTCAAACGGATACTCCGTCACAACGTGAAGGATATCCTGTCCGCCTTATTACAAGCTCCATTGATAATATAATGAGCTTGTAATAAGGAGGACTGGGTATCCATCATGTTTATAATGGTGTAAAGCATCCATCAAACTCTGAATCAGGCGTGAAGTCTCTGATTAGGGGAAGAGCATATTTGTTGCCTTACAGTACAACCACTCAACTTTTTGGATTTACGGGATTGCTCTAAAACTTCCCACCATTTACTGCACCTCTTCAAGTCTGATTCTTTGCAATGTCATGTGGGTGCTCTATCTGCTATTGTGTATGGTATTATGCGCTATTGACACCTTTGGGGTGAGTTAACTGGGTTTTTATTCTATAACTTTCTAGGTGTAAATATTTGGCAAAAGATGAGCAATTTGTAGAGAGTGGCAGGTTAGGCTCTGCTTCATTTTGGAATTGTGGCATCAGATGGGCGTGCATAGGGGTTTTTAACCTCCCCTTAACCTACCTACACTTCCATAACCGTGTACCTCATAGCTTCTTGTGAGATGAGGAAGAGAGGAAGGATAGGTCCATTGGTCATTCAATTCAGGGTTCCTGGCTGGGTCCCTGAGAAGAAGTCCAAAGTTTTAGCCAATAAACAGGGCTATATCTCCCTATGAAGATGAATGCAACACGGGTGTATGGTTATTCTTGTTCTAATGAGAAGAAACCTGCATTTCCTAAAACATCAAGAGGGGACATATCTTTTGAGAAAGCACAAGCTACTAGGGCATGTGTAGGGTTTGAACAAGTAACTCTAGAAGCAGCAATTAATTTTATTATTGTACTGCTTCCCTCCCGTTTCCCATAGCACTCAACAAAGTGGTATCAAGGGTCTGGTGGGAGGTAAATAGATTGTTTTATTCCTGTACCTTACATACACTCTAGATTCCATTTTAGTAAACATTATACAGGTGGTACATGTGAATTCTATACTTATTATTCTGGATAGTAATCACTTCAGAGGATGCATCTCCATCTGATTCAGTGAATAGGGGAGCAAAAGAGATTGTGAAAGTAACATATCAGCTAGTAATTCCTCTGTGATTTGTCATGGTCTTTTAGAAGGACTTTCAGACCAGCTCTAGGGTATTTCATAGGGCAGAGCATAGTCATTTTTCTTGGAACTGTATGGAGAAAGAATCCCAGGATCGCTCTGATATTGTGATTGGTGTAAAGTGTCAGTGGTGGTCCAAGGCGCTTTCATAACAGTTTACACACACTACCTATTGAAGGACTAGAAAACAAGCTCTTTTCAAAATCATAGTCCTTAAGTTTCCGTTCCTGAGAGACTGAATTCTTGGTTCACAATTGACTGCTACTTTTTGTTTCTCAACTGAATATTTCAAAAGAAAGCATTGTAAGCCCTGACCTCCTTCATCTAGATTTCCATCAATTAATCCAGCCTTTTTGACATTAGTTTCGTTCTCAGTGAGAGATTCACTCAAGCTTCGAGGCGGTGAAGCATTGTCCAAACCATATGTAGGATCTTCTCAATAACAAGTCCTGGCATCCAACCAAGAAACAAACACTCACTCAGCTAATAGACTCTGCAACATTTCCAAGTCCTTCCTGCACTTATGGATTTATGATAAGAAACGGGGGTACACTAAACAAAAACCCTCTGAAGATTTGATAGCTCAGAGTATTGCTGTATGTATTGCACAAAAACTTATGTTAAGAAGGAAATGAGAGAACACATAGGAATGAAAGAGTTACAAAGATTTCCTCGTCAAGGATGTGGCTAGTGGCCTGAGCTTCCGACTTTCAGAGCTGTGTTACCCAGGTTTGAGTCTTGGCGTTGGCTCAACATCCTGTGATTCTGGGCAAATCACATAATCTCCCCATGCCTACAATACAGCGCCTTGAGACCCTCCTGGGTGATTTGCTGCACTTTACAAATCCTGGATTTCATACCTACCACATAACAGCCAGGATACCAGACAAGGTAACCCAGAAAAGATCCTGAAAAAGTCCAGAAAAGACCGTGAGCATTCAAACGTGAAGGCCAAGAACAATCCAATGGAAAATACCGGCAGTCAGAAACAGTAAATACATCCAAGGTCAGGCACAGCAGTCCCGCTGCACCAGCCACATTAGGACTTTCCTTAGAAGTAGCAACTGCAGATCATTTGAGGCAGAGATAGTATAAAGTGCAGAAGCATAGCTATCTTACTCAATGTGATGGCTGAATTTGGGGCCCTGTTGGAACTACATTTGAGTGTTGTAAGTCTAGCCTCTTCTCATTGGGAGCATTGGCCCTGGCTGCCCTGCTGCCAAAGGTAGCTGTCATGTGAACAACAATGTGTATGATACCTGGGCATGAGCACTGCTCATGACGAGCAGCATTCCACCAGTCTAAACTTAGGCAGGGTGGTAGACGGCTTAAGATCTACTGTCAGGTTCTGGAAAACACAGCCCCTCTCCATGATGGGCAAAGTTGCACTAGTTAAAATGATATTGCTATTACAATGCTCATACACTCTGCAGGGTACAACATATGAGATTCCATGTCACTACTTTATTAGGTTAGCCTCACAACAATCAAAAGACACTGGTGGATGGGGGGGTTGTTGAGATACCAGGTATGGAATTATACTACATGGCTGCACACTTGCAGAATGGGGTATACTGGTTAGATTTGGAGGACAGCTGGGGGAGGAACTGTCCATACTGCTGATGCCGATGAAAGGCGTGGGTGTATCATCCAATGTGGTCTATGTGATCCTCCAGGTATGCCAGGTATGGGACATGGTGGTTGTTAGACGTTCAACCTTGGCGTGGTCTCCCTTAACTTTTTGCCTCTGTTCCCCAGGTTGTTGATGTGTGCTGGACTCTATTTTTGCTGTTTTTGTTACTCTGGGCACTTTACCACTGCTAACCAGTTCTAAAGTGCAAGTACTCCTATACACAATCTGTATGTAATTGGCTTATCCATGATTGGCATATTTGATTTACTAGTAAGTCCCTAGTAAAGTGCTCTAGAGGTGCCCAGGGCCTGTAAATCACATGCTACTAGTGGGCCTGTGCCACCCACATAAGTAGCTCTGTAGTCATGTCTCAGCCCTGCCACTGCAGTGACTTTGTGTGCAGTTTTAAACTGTAAAATGTAGGCCAGGCCTAAACATTCCCTTTTCGTACATGTAAGGCACCCCTAAGGTAGGCCCAAGGTCAGGGTGCAGTATATGGTTAAGGTAGGACATATAGTAATGTGTTTTATATGTCCTGAAATACTGCTGAATTCGTTTTTAACTGTTGCATGGCCCGTCCCTCTCATAGGTTAACATGGGTGCCACCTTTAAATATGATTAAAGTGTTGATTCCCTTTGGGAGCAGATGGACATGTGGAGTTTTGGGTCTCTGAGCTCACAAGTTAAAAATACATCTTTTAGTAAAGTTGATTTTAAGATTGTGTGTTATAAAATGCCACTTTCAGAAAGAGGGCATTTTCTTGCTTAAACCATTTCGGTGACTCTGCCTGGTTGTGGATTCCCTGTCTAGGTCAGTTTGACAGTTGGGCTGATTGCAGCTCACACTAGACAGTGACACAAGGGGAGCTGGGGTGTAGTCTGCCTTTCATGATGAGCAATCTGTGCTAGGAGGGAGGGGAGGAGTGGTCACTTACACCTGAAAGGGATGTGCCTGCCCTCACACAGTGCAGTCTCCAACCCCCCGGTGAGTGTCTGGGGCCTGGCCTGGGAAAGGCAGGATTTGACAACTAGGAGAGACTTTGCTTTGAAGTAGGCCTACTTCAAAGGACAAAATGGGTATAAGAAGGGCACCCAAAACCACAGACTTTAGAACACTTCTGGAAATCCAGAGGAACCTCTGCCTGGAGAAGAACGAAAGAGCTGAGGAAGAAGAGCTGCCCTGCCTGTGACTTTGCTTTGTGGTGCTATCATGCAGCTGCTGCTTCGGCCAGAGTAAGAGGGCAAAGACTGGACTTTGTGTGCCCTCCATCTTATGAAGATCTCCAAGGGCTTGATTTAGAGCTTGCCTCCTGTTGTTTGAAGTCTCAGGGACAGCAAAGACTCCTACTCTGCCAAGTGGTGCCCATCCAGTTCCTGGGACCCTGAAAGGAGAAGCTGGCAGCCAAAGAGGAAGAAATCCACGCACAGAACGCCGTGTGGGGAAAAGATTGACGTGACTCCAATCTGCAACTGAAAGATCGAAGCACCACTGGTTTTGCGGCTGAAAATCGACGCTCGCCTGCAACGCGACCTGAAGATCGACTTCCGGGGCTGGAGAAATGACGCACAGCATTGCTGATGGAGGCTGGTGAGATCCCAACCTGTGCTGCGTGGTTTTCGGATCATCGTGTGGCTGGGTTTCCGAGCAAGTACTGCTGAGCGTGTAAATACAATGCAAGGCCTGCCCGGACCCGAGAGTGCTGACCGGATCAACGCATTGCTCTCCTGCGGAGAGAAGAAACAACGCGCCCGACCCGACGAAAGGAGAAATGACGCAAGGTCTTGTGAGTGAGTGAAATCGCCCCTTTTCGATGCACACTTGCCCATGCGGGGTTATTTTTGATGCACCCATAGTACATTTTTACGCTAACAGTGTTAGCGTTGTGCTTAAAACTACATGAAGACTCTTTTTGCATTTATTATTGATAACTTGACTTGTGTATTGTGGATTTATGTTGTTTTGGTCTTGTTTTGTTCAGATAAATCTTGTCTGTTTTTCTAAACTAGTGTTGTGTCATTTTGTAGTGTTTCATTAAGTTACTGTGTGTGTTGGTACAAATACTTTACATCTAGCACTCTGAAGTTATGCCTACTGCTCGTGCCAAGCTACCAAGTGGGTAAGCAGGGGTTAGCTAAGGATGATTCTCTTTTATTCTGAGTAGGGTGAGGGTCCTTGCTTGGACGGGGGTAACATGACTGCCAACCAAAGACCCCATTTCTAACAGTGGTAACACGGGTGATCCAACGAGCCCGTATGCAACCGATAGGAGATTAACGGTCCCTATCACCTATCATTAAGATAACCCAAGCTATGACAGGAGACAGGCGGCGAGCTGGGGGTGCAAAACTTTGGGCTACCTTTACCCGAATGGCTGCTTTCTCACTAGAGAGGAGGCTATTGAAACCTTTGTGTTGGGCATGGGGCAGCATCTGCAGTATGCTAAACTCCCTCCTACTGTGCACAATATATGACCAACTGTCCTGGAGGCACCTTAGCAGCCACAAACACTTTCCTTGCTTTTGGGAATGGAGGGTGGGAGGTGTCTAATTTCAATAATGTACAGGGCATTACATGAAGACCGACCACTGCTACCACTCACAATACAGACCAAGTGGGAGTGGGCATCGGAAGACACTATCTCCACTGCTGAGTGGGAGGTGAAACATGAAGGTGTACGGATGGTATCCTCTAATGCTCACTTCAAATTGACACAGTACAACTACGTACATCAGGTGTACTTAACACCCAAAACGCTGCATGCCATCTACCCTGCCCACGCAGCAGCCTGTACTCGGTGTGGCGGAGATGGGGCTGACTTCCTACATGTGGCCTGGTCCTGCCCAGCACAAGTCTTTGATAGACTTAGGGCCACATGTACAAATATTTGGATTTGCGATTTCCTAATTGCGATTCTATGCGAATCACAATTAGGGAATCGCAATTCCAAATGTAAGAAACTCCACTGAGTATCTTTTGCGATTCCCGGTGGGTCGCAAATAGACCTGCCTCATTAATATTAATCACAATAATCACAGGGATGGTGGCCTGCTGGTGTTAGCAGACCATCATGTCTGTGATTGCTTTTAAATAAAGCAATCTTTTTTTTTTCAAACGGAGCCTGTTTCCTTAAAGGAAAACAGGCTGCGTCTAAAAAGAAAGAAAATGAAACATTTACGTTTCATTTTTGAAGAGCAGGCAGTGGTCCCTGGGACCACTGCCTGCTCCTCAAAAACGTTTTTGCATGCATTCACAAAGGGGAAGGGCTCCCTTAGGTGACCCCTTCCCTGTTGCGAATGGGTTAGTACCAATTTGAAATTGGTGCTAACTGCGATTGTTTTGCGACCACATTCACAGTCACAAAATAACCCTACATACCATTTAGATTCGGGATTAGGAAGGGACGCACTGAACATGCCCCTTCCTAATACCGAATCGCAAAACCCAAATTGTGATGAATCACAGTTTGGGCCTTGCGACTAGAAAAATGCTTTGTACATGTGGCCCTCAATTAAGCCACTGGGTGGAACATACAGCTAAATATCAAGCAGGTTTTGCTAGGTGTGATTGTAGGAGGCTGGCCTAGCTTGTAGTGGGTACCAGAGGTACTTACATCTTGTGCCAGGTCCAGTTATCCCTTATTAGTGTAGAAGAGGTGTTTCAAGCAGCTTAGGCTGATAGAAGGTAGCTATGGCAAAGCAGCTTAGGCTGAACTAGGAGACATGTAAAGCTCCTACTATACCACTGGGGTCATATGCACAATATCATAAGAAAACACAATACACAGAAGTACTAAAAATAAAGGTACTTTATTTTTATGACAATATGTCAAAAGTATCTCAGTGAGTACCCTCAGTATGAGGATAAGTTATATACACAAGATATATGTACACAAACCAAGATTATGCAGGTAATAGCAAGAAAAGTAATGCAAGTAGTGTAAAATTACAGTAGATTGCAATAGGAGCACATAGGTATAGTGGCAACACAAACCATATACTCCAAAAGTGGAATGCGAACCACGAATGGACCCCAAACCTATGTGAGCTTGTAAAGGGTCGCTGGGACTGTAAGAAAACAGTGAGGGTTAGAAAAATAGCCCACCCCAAGACCCTGAAAAGTAGGTGTAAAGTGCACCTATATTCCCCAGAGAGCACAGAAGTCGTGATAGGGGAATTCTGCAAGGAAGACCAACACCAGCAATGCAACCAAAGTGGATTTCCGGACCTGAGTACCTGTGAAACAAGGGGACCAAGTCCAAGAGTCGCGACAATGTCGAGAGAGGGCAGATGCCCAGGAAATGCCAGCTGAGGGTGCAAAAGAAGCTGCCACCGGATGGTAGAAGTTGTGGATTCTGCAAGAACGAAGAGGACTAGGAACTTCCCCTTTGGAGGATGGATGTCCCACGTCATGAAGAAGCTTGCAGAGGTATTCCCACGCAGAAAGACCGCAAACAAGCCTTGCTAGCTGCAAGGGTCGCGGTTAGGGTTTTTGGATGCTGCTGTGGCCCAGGAGGGACCAGGATGTCGCCACTTGGATGAGGACACAGAGGGGGCACCCAGCAAGTCAGGGAGCCCTCACAGAAGCAGGCAGCACCCGCAGAAGTACCGGAACAGGTATTTGGAATAGGAGTGAACCGGAGTCCACACGAAGTCAGAAAAGGGAGTCCCACGACGCCGGAGGACAACTCAGAAGGTTGTGCACTGCAGGTTAGAGTGTCGGGGACCCAGGCTTGGCTGTGCACAAAGGAAATCCTGGAAGAGTGCACAGGAGCCGGAGCAGCTGCAAATCACGCGGTACCCAGCAATGCAGTCTAGCGTGGGGAGGCAAGGACTTACCTCCACCAAACTTGGACTGAAGAGTCACTGGACTGTGGGAGTCACTTGGACAGAGTTGCTGAGTTCCAGGGACCACGCTCGTCGTGCTGAGAGGGGACCCAGAGGACCGGTGATGCAGTCTTTTGTTGCCTGCGGTTGCAGGGGGAGGATTCCGTTTTCCCACTGGAGATTTCTTCAGAGCTCCTGGTGCAGAGAGGAGGCAGGCTACCCCCAGAGCATGCACCACCAGGAAACAGTCGAGAAGGCGGCAGGATCAGCGATACAAGGTTGCAGTAGTCGTCTTTGCTACTTTGTTGCAGTTTTGCAGGCGTCCTGAGCAGTCAGCGGTCGATCCTTTGGCAGAAGGTGAAGAGAGAGATGCAGAGGAACTCAGATGAGCACTTGCATTCGTTATCTCCAGAATTCCCCAAAGCAGAGACCCTAAATAGCCAGAAAAGAAGGTTTGGCTACTTAGGAAGGAGGATAGGCTAGCAACACAGGTAAGAGCCTATCAGGAGGAGTCTCTGACGTCACCTGTTGGCACTGGCCACTCAGAGCAGTCCAGTGTGCCAGCAGCAACTCTGTTTCCAAGATGGCAGAGGTCTGGAGCACACTGGGAGGTGCAGGTCAGGGGAGTGGTCACTCACCTTTCCTTTGTCCAGTTTCGCACCAGAGCAGGGCTGGGGGATCCCTGAACCGGTGTAGACTGGCTTATGCAGAGATGGGCACCATCTGTGCCCATCTAAGCATTTCCAGAGGCCGGGGGAGGCTACTCCTCCCCGGCCCTGACACCTATTTCCAAAGGGAGAGGGTGTAACACCCTCTGTCTGAGGAAGTCCTTTGTTCTGCCTTCCTGGGCCAGGCCTGGCTGGACCCCAGGAGGGCAGAAACCTGTCTGAGGGGTTGGCAGCAGCAGCAGCTGCAGTGAAACCCTGGGAAAGGTAGTTTGGCAGTACCCGGGTCTGTGCTAGAGACTCTGGGGATCATGGAATTGTCTCCCCAATGCCAGGATGGCTTTGGGGTGACAATTCCATGATCCTAGACATGTTACATGGCCATGTTCGGAGTTACCATTGTGACGCTGTACATAGGTAGAGACCTACGTACAGTGCACACGTGTAATGGTGTCCCCGCACTCACAAAGTCCGGGGAATTTGCCCTGAACTATGTGGGGGCACCTTGGCTAGTGCCAGGGTGCCCACGCAATAAGTAACTTTGCACCCAACCTTCACCAGGTGAAGGTTAGACATATAGGTGACTTATAAGTTACTTAAGTACAGTGGTAAATGGCTGTGAAATAACGTGGACGTTATTTCACTCAGGCTGCACTGGCAGGCCTGTGTAAGAATTGTCAGATCTCCCTATGGGGGGAAACATCCTTTATTCCGAATTTTTTATAACGAAGTCCTGGTTAACGAAAGCGGAACAACGCTTTCTTTAACCACGACTTCGTTATTTTGTGCCTTAACCACGCATGTCCTGAACAACGAACATGCATGGTTAAGGTACAAACAAGGGAGTCGGCTGAGGAGGACGACGCAGATGACAAGGTGACAACTCAGGTAAGTGGGGGGTTTTAGGTTTTGGGGTGGGGTTGGGGGGGTGGGGCGTTTTTGGTTTTGGGGAGGGGGTGGGGGGTCGGGTGTTTTAGGTTTTGGGGTGGGGTTGGGGGGTGGGGAGTTTTTGGTTTTGGGGAGGGGGTGGGGGTCGGGGGTTTTAGGTTTTAGGGTGGGGTTGGGGGGGTGGGGCGTTTTTGGTTTTGGGGAGTGGGTGGGGGGTCAGGGGGTTTTAGGTTTTAGGGTGGGGTTGGGGGGTGGGGCGTTTTGGGTTTTGGGGAGTGGGTGGGGGGGTCAGGGGGTTTTAGGTTTTGGGGTGGGGTTGGGGGGGTGGGGCGTTTTTGGTTTTGGGGAGTGGGTGGGGGGTCAGGGGGTTTTAGGTTTTAGGGTGGGGTTGGGGGGGTGGAGCGTTTTTGGTTTTGGGGAGTGGGTGGGGGGTCAGGGGGTTTTAGGTTTTGGGGTGGGGTTGGAGGGGTGGGGTGAGGGATGTAGGGTGAATGGTGCCTATTGCTAATGATTTTATCAGGAATGCCTTTACAACGAAATATCGTTGTAAAGGCATTCGTGGTAAAATCATTAGTAGTAAAGACGAGGTCGGTGTTCCGACCTCGTTGTTAAGGTTAGTAGTAGTTTAAAATTCGGTGTTCCATCATATAACCCCCTATGGGTGGCAAAAGAAATACTGCAGCCCATAGGGGTCTCCTGGAACCCCAATACCCTGGGTACCTCAGTACCATATACTAGGGAATTATAAGGGTGTTCCAGTATGCCAATGTGAATTGGTGAAATTGGTCACTAGCCTGTTAGTGACAATTTAGAAAGCAGAGATAGCATAACCACTGAGGTTCTGGTTAGCAGAGCCTCAGTGAGACACTTAGGGGGTCATTCTGACTCCCGTGGGCGGCAGAAGCCGCCCGCCTGGCGGGAACCGCCAGAAGACCGTACGGCGGTCATTCTGACTTTCCTGCTGGGCCGGCGGGCGACCGCCAGAAGGCCGCCCGCCGGCCCAGCGGGAAAGCCTCTTCAACAATGAAGACGGCTCCGAATGGAGCCGGCGGAGTTGAAGGTGTGCGACGGGTGCAGTGGCACCCGTCGTGATTTTCAGTGTCTGCAAAGCAGACACTGAAAATCTTTATGGGGCCCTGTTAGGGGGCCCCTGCACTGCCCATGCAAGTGGCATGGGCAGTGCAGAGGCCCCCAGGGGCCCCACGACACCCGTTCCCGCCATCCTGTTCCTGGCGGTAAGGACCGCCAGGAACAGGATGGCGGGAAGGGGGTCGGAATCCCCATGGCGGCGCTGCTTGCAGCGCCGCCATGGAGGATTCCTATGGCCAGGGGAAAACCGGCGGGAAGCCGCCGGTTTCCCTTTTCTGACCGCGGCTTTACCGCCGCGGTCAGAATTGGCCAGGAAGCACCGCCAGCCTGTTGGCGGTGCTTCCGCGGTCGTTGGCCCTGGCGGTCCATGACCGCCAGGGTCAGAATGACCCCCTTAGTCATCACACAGGGAACACCTACAGGGCACACTTATGAGCACTGGGCCCTGTCTGGCGGGGTCCCAGTGACACATACACTAAAACAACATATATATTTTCTCTTTAATTCAAGGTCGACTTGCAGGTGCGGACACTAGAGGCTCTGAGAGTAAGCTAATCGAGAGACAATGTTGCAAATTACGTACCCATCTCCAAGGATAATGTATGCTTAAGTAAAAGCTTGAGAACTGTCGTTTTTGATTGGTCAATTTGAAGCTAACCTATGAACCCTCCAATGGAGACCCTACTGGACTTGAACTGTTGTCTATAAAACCCAGGTGCATGAGAGGAAAGCTCTCTCTCTATCTTCGGACATCCCGCCATTTTGACTTCGTAGCTACTATGGCCCATTTTGCTGCGACGCCATTTTGAGAAACTTTGATGCTTTCTCTAGTCGAGAGAAAGAGACTTTAATGATTCTTGCTCTAGAGACTTTAACTTTGATTTGTCCCTTTGCATGAAGTAGTAGTTTTACCTTGCCGCCGTGAGGCAATTGCCCCGTCCACCCCTGCCCCTTGGTCCCGTCCCATGCTGATCGAGAAACGGTACCTGTGAGACGAAGACTTCATTGATTGCTGATCGGAATTGGTAATTATGAAAGGAAATTGTAAAATTGCATTGTGTTTCTTTTAGGTAACCAACTGCTGATTTTGATAAGGACCCTAGCTAGGAGTTTTCTAAATTGATGTTGCCAAATTGTTTTTGCATGAAGTCCCACATGCTGATGCTAATTTGAGGTTAGACGAGGATTCCATATGTCGCACGATGCAATTTGAGATCTTGTTATGCTGACTAAATGTACGCAATTAGCCCATTACAGATTATCGTATTAGTGCTTTGCATTGCCACTATCGAATGCCTTGTGATTCAAATGCTACATAGATTACACTTGTTTCGACGATATGGACAGCTATTAATGTTCATTTATGTTTATCATTTGGTGTTGAGACACATCTATATCGTGCTAGCTTTGTTAATATAGGGAAATAAATTCACTAACTTTGCAATAAACTGGTGTGGTTATTCCTGGCTGAAAGGTCAGGGTTCGCCGAAATGTATTCTGGATTAATTGTTAAGTGTTATGTTGTTCAAGGTGTTGCTTATGTTCGTTATTGATTATCGATTTAAGGTGATTGATCGATTAAGAGTGCAGAGAGTTCCCACTTAGTCAAAAGATTCATCGACCTAAAGAGCGTCCGAACGCAGGTAAATTGTTACCACGTTCCGCTCTATCAGTAGATGGTAGCAGAGGACGGTTTCGTCTTTTGGGACCCTGTACTATTAAAGTACATGGTGTCGGATTAGCGGTTACGCGTCTTGAGACCTCATTCGAGAAGTTGAATTAGATTTTTCTTGGATAAAACTGATTGACAAGATGATGATGGGCTAGGTCCACCGCGACTTTCCCGGGATCTCGGAGCTTGCGAATGGAGAGAACGGAGGTGTGGAAACAGCGTTGGCGGTACTAGTGATGGTATGAGTGAAGTTAGGGTTTTGCGCTTGCACAGCTTATTGCCGCAGGGTGTGTGAAAAGGTTGCGAGGATTTTCTTTTTAAGGATAGCGGAGGTGCGACTCCGAGTGTAGAAGTAGAGAAGTCGTCGAACTTCATAGAGATAGCGGAGGTGCGGCTCCGAGTGTGAGAGTAGGGAAGTCGTCGAACTTCATGTGCGTCTGGCGCTTTGTGCATAAAAAGGTCCACGTGGTTGTTGTTGTTGAGACGGGCCCTGCGAGGTCAAGAGACTCCGGAGTATGTTGATCCATGTTGTGGTCTGGGCGGTTTAGTAGGTTGATCGGGCGTGGTCAACGAGTGGGTACGTGTGTTAGGGAGTGATAGAAACTTCGACTTCGGGCTTTGACAAGATTCTAAGTGCACTAGAACAGATCATTGACAAGTTGAGAGTAGGTCTGCGGGTCAGATTTGCTTGCGAATGTGGGGACTGAGAAAGACGGAATAGCGGCCAGAGGCTAGTGAAAAGTCCCGAGGCTAGTGAAAAATCCCTAAGGTCCTGAAGCGATTATGTTACCCTTCCTGTAGTAAACCGACAGATCTGTTTTAGTTTTGGTAGCTCGCGATACATGCAAGAAGTTGTTACGAGAGGAGCTGAGTGAAGGAGGACTAGCCGCGAGGCTTTGTCAGCCGCAGTGTGTGTGAGTGTGACGTCACTAAGAGCCGCGCTGGGATAGGTTGGTTGGAGAGAAGGGTCGCGCACGGATTGGACGCAGTCCGTGGGACTCGATTGGAAGGGTGAAAGGCAAGTGAAGAGTATTCCGGGAATTAAAGTCACCTATTAATTACAAATTTTGTGGAATAAAAGTGACCTATTGATTATAAACTTGTGAATTAAAAGACGAGAAAATGAAATTCCTTAAAGCATTCAGGAGCGCGATGAAGGGGGAGTCTTACATTAAAGCGAGCGTAGGGGAGGAGACGCCGCCCGAGGGCACACCAGCTTACATTGTAATGGAGGAAAAAGGGGTAGCTCCGTGTCTTTGGCTAAAGCAATGGCACAAGTGGACAGAGAAACATGGGAGTGTAGCATTCCCGATACATGGGACATTCAATATAAGGGTCCTAGAGAATTTGAGATTCACGATGTATGACATGAAGGTACCTCCAAGGCCAGCACAGTTTGAGGCTCTAGCAATCTGGGAACTCATGGCTAGACAGCAACAGAAGAACAAGTTTGAAACAAGGATGAGGAAGGTAGAAAAGACACTAGCGGATGCTAGGTGGGATAATGCGCAGAAGGTGTGGAGGTCAGATGTATTGCAGGGAATAAAATTGTTCCCCGCAATTACTAAGGATGAAGAGGAGACAGGTAAGAAAGCTACCTGTAAGACAGACAGGAAGTGTTCCAAGGATAGAGAGGACGAGGAAAAGTTGAGAAGAGAAGAGGAGTTAGAGGATGAGGAGTTGATAATGCAATTGCTGAACGACCGTCCACCACCTTATGCGGAAAATGGACAAGGTCCAAGTACCAGTTCTGCCCCTCCGGCATCGTTACAGAACAGTGAAACGCAGAGTTCAGGAGCACCATCGGGATCTAAGGATCCGAGTTTACTGCTCACCCCGCAGATACCGCAGGTTAGGAGAATATATCCAGATGTGCCCGTGTTGAAACCAGCAGAAAATTATCAGCCGCAGATGCCAGGGTACTACCGCAGTGACAACAGTGGAGGGATGATTCTAGATCCAACCGTAAGGGGCGTACAGAATGGTTACAACCCAACAATGGCACAAGCTGAATCAACTCAGTTTATGATGCCTCAAAAGCAGATGCAGGGAGGAAACGCTCATGCTCAAATGACGGGGAGTCAGATGGGCATGCCGGCAATGATGACCCATGGTGTGGGAATGAACATGCCACAGAACATGGGGAATGGACAGAATCCAGATGCAATATCACTGCCCATTACCGTAGGTCCAGCGGTACCTTTGTATAGTCAGCCTAACTTAGGTATGAGCACTCAGGGACCAATGCTGCAGAATGGGACAGAATGAAGGTGCATAGAAAACACTCCAGGGATAACTCCGATAGCGGCTCAGCCAACTGGGTCTGGGTCCCTGATGGAGTTTAGTCCCATATGTGGACAGTCTACACTGGTGAGGTCGAGCCCCCCCCTGATAATACCTCTCACATCGAATACTGAAAAGTTGCCGCAACCATCGATGGCAGTCGATGTGAATGCTACACTGATGGGGGTAAATGCGCAACAGCTGACACAGTGGTTCAACAGTCTAAATTCCACACAAAGTTCAGACAGTGGGAAAGGAGAAGATTACTTGAATAGGATGAGGCTGAACATGGAAGCACAAGAATTGGTGGAAGGGAATATGGGTGTGAACAGGTTAGAGTCCTACACGGAAGAGGAGTTGAGGTATCTATGTCCAAAGATCACGAAAGAAGTAAACAAGGTACATAAAAGTTTGCAGGAAGTAGCAGACAGGAACGGGATTGACATAGGCAAGACGAAACACTTGAGCAGGAGCTATAGGTTGGATTTTGGGACCACAGATTTTGAACACATGAGATCAGCAGGCATGAAGGCACACCTTAGAGAATTGTTGCAGAGTGCCCAAGTGTGGAGGTGCTTAGACAAGTGGGAAAGCAAATGGGTAAAAAGAAAGGATAAGAGGAGGGACAGTGCCACAGAGCATAATGAGAAAAGACCGCAGAGCAGCGAGACAGTAACCATGTTACCAATGAGGGAGACAGCAGGGGGAAAATTAGTACATGTACCATGGCACAGGAGCGATATTCAGTCTTTTACGAATGATTTTCCCAAACTGAGAGAGAAGCCGATCGAATGGTATCAGCAGACTGATAGGTTTGTGAAGCTTGCGAAATGTCTCTGGGAAGACCTGAACACTCTATTCGAGATTGTGGTTCCGGCAGATTTGTGGGAGGATTGCAAAAGAGCTGTAGGTTGGCCGACAAGTGAACCAGAGAGAGACAGAGAGACGGGTGCACCATCACCTATGGTGATGTGTCTGTACTATAAGGTGATTGAGCATTTGAAGATGAAGGTTGCCGCGAAAAATGTGGATTGGCAGAAAATTGATCGAACTGCCCAAGAGGCTAAAGAATCGATTCATAGTTATTATGAGAGGTTGTTGAAGGCGTTCAAGAATTACAGTGGCACGGAAGCAATCGAGGCGAAGGATATGCTTCATTTTGTGTTCAGATTTGTGGAAGGGCTGAGACCAGAGATAAGTCAGATGATAAAGTCGCATTTGATCTGCTGGCAGTCGAAACCGATTGATGAAGTCTTGACTTATGCGAAATACTGTAGCGACGAAATTGAAGTGAAGCAGAAAAAGCTGAAAGAGAAGGTGATGATGATGCAGCTTAAGGCGGCTCAGACAGGCTTGCAAGGTCTGCAAGGACTGCAAGGGTTGCCAGGGATGCAAGGGTTCCAACAGCAGGTACCGCAACCGCAGCCGCAGTTGCAGGGAAACATGGCGTTTCAGCAACCGCAGCCGCAGTTGCAGGGACACATGGCGTTTCAACCACAGGCCAGAGGCAGAGGCAGAGGAGGTTTTGTGAATAATGGTCCGGATTTGAACACTGTTGTGACGGGTGTGCAGGCAATGAAGAAGGTGATGCCGTGTCACGCGTGCGGAAACGTAGGTCATTGGAAACGCGAGTGCCCGATGGTGGTGCAGGAAGGTGCAGGTGCAGGTGTAGGTGTTGGTCAGCAAAACAATGATGTCAATGCCCTTCAGACAATGAGAGGACCAAAAATGAGAGGTCCAAACCCAAATTTTCAGACCATAAATCAATTGCAGGGATTACAACCTATGCAGCCGCAGCAGATGCAGATGCCCCGTGTGCAGATGACGCAAATGCAGCCGATGCAACAGCAGTTACCTATGGTACCCAATCAGCAAATGCAAATACCTTTGGCACCAATGAGTCAGCAGCAAGTGATGGTTCCTCCACAGGTAACGGGTCAGGTAATGAGCACAAACGGCACAGTACAACAGTTCCCATTACACAGTGAGAGTGGAATAAACAATGTATGGGAGAGTGAAAGCTCAGAAGAGGAAGGAGATTGTGTGCTTGCGGCATCCCTAGAAGTTGATCAAAGGGGTCCGTACGTAGAAGGAAGAGTAATGGGTCATCGTGTCTCATTCTTGGTTGACACGGGAGCCACACGTTCAACTGTTAAGAGTAGTGAAGTACCAAATTTGCCACTCTCAGGGAGGACAGTTCAAGTGGTGGGAGTAGCAAACAGACATCTGACGAACCCAATAACAGATCCGGTACCAGTCAACATTGGTAACTATCAAGGGGTACATCAGTTTGTGGTATGTGACTCAAGCCCGATTGCACTGTTAGGAAGAGACCTATTGTGCAAATTGGGTTGTTCGATAATGTGTTCGAACGAGGGAATAACAATACAGACGAGCAGTGATGGGGAAGAAGAGGACAGTGTAGAGGGTGATGAGATGGAAACAGTTGACGAAGAGTATCCTCTGATTTGTCTTTTACCGATGATAACTGAAGAAGATATCCCAGCAGAATTACGGGAAACAGTCGGAAAGGAAGTGTGGGACATGACAGGGAAAGAGGTGGGATTGATGAAAGGAGTAGAACCAGTAAAAGTGATGGTAAAGCCCAATGCGATCTTTCCCCAGACCCCACAATACCACATGCCACAAGATACCCTCATGAAAGTTGCCCAACTTATTGACGAATTCGTGAAGCAGGGAGTACTGAAAGAAGTATTAAGCAGCCCATGTAATTCACCGATAATGGGACTAATAAAGCCAAGTGGGAAAGTCCGACTCGTGCAGGATTTGAGGAAAATAAATGACATCATAATAAAGTGCTGTCCTGTGGTACCGAATCCAGCTGTGATAATGTTTCAGATCCCTTGCGATGCTGAGTGGTTCTCAGTCATCGATTTGTCACAAGCATTCTTTTCTGTGCCTCTTCATGAGGACAGCCAATTCCTCTTTTGTTTCAAATTCCTAGACAGAGTGTACAGTTGGTGTCGAATTCCTCAGGGGTTTTCTGAGTCACCGTCGATATTCAATCAAGTTCTAAAGAAAGATTTGGAAGAGTTAGAATTGCCATTCGAGTCAACCCTAGTACAGTACATTGATGACTTACTGGTTGCATCAAAGACAGAAAGTGGCTGCACAGCCGATACCATTGCCCTGTTGAATCATTTGGGAAGGAATGGACATAAAGTGTCCCCTTCCAAATTACAGTTCTGTCAGAAGAAAGTGAAATACTTGGGTCACCAGATAGAGAAAGGATCACGGAGAATAATGAAGGAAAGAATTACAAGTGTACTTTAAATGAGTCCACCAAAGACAAGGAAGGAGGTGAGGAAGTTTTTGGGAATGGTGGGATACTGTTGCCAGTGGATTCCCAACTTCTCGACTCTAGCGAAGCCTTTGCTGAAATTGACCCAGAAGGATGCCTTGGATCAGATCGAACTGAAAGGGGATGAGATGGATGCTTTTGTTGAATTAAAGGAATGCATGTGCAGGGCTCCAGCTTTAGGTATGCCTGATTACACAAAGCCTTTCACATTGTTTTGCCATGAACGTGATGCATGTTCTTTGTCTGTCTTGACTCAAGCCCATGGTGGCGTAAACAGACCAGTAGCGTATTTTTCAGCTACTCTGGATCCGGTTGCAGCAGCACTCCCAGGGTGTTTGCGCGCCGTAGCAGCAGTTGGTATCAGCCTCACTCAGAGTGAGGGAATAGTGATGGGACACCCAGTAACAGTCATGGTCCCTCACTCAGTTGAGATACTTTTGACCCGCTCCCGAACGCAGCACATGACTGGAGCAAGACTCACAAGGTATGAAACGACTATTCTGGGCTCACCGAATGTGCAGCTGAAAAGGTGCACTACGTTGAATCCAGCTACCTTGCTTCCTGGAGAACATGCTGAAATTGAGAACGCTGAAGACGTCGAGCATGACTGCCTTCAGGTGACTGAATTTTGCACAAAACCCCGACCGGACATCAAGGATACAAAACTTGATGAAAATGACCAAATTCTTTTTGTTGATGGTTCATGTCTAAGAGATGGGATGGGAATTTTGAAAGCAGGATATGCTGTATGTACTGTGACAGGGGTCTTGGAAGCGGGATGGCTCCAAGGAGTCTATTCTGCACAAGTAGCAGAACTTGTAGCCCTTACTAGAGCATGTCAACTGTCTGCATTGATGAAAGTCACCATTTACACTGATAGTCAATATGGGTTTGGGATTGTGCATGACTTTGGACAACTGTGGTCACAGAGAGGTTTCCTGACTTCTTCAGGATCCCCAGTGAAAAATGGGGAGAGAATAAGGGAATTGTTACATGCCATTCAAGTACCAGCTGAAGTTGCAGTGGTAAAGTGCAGTGCTCACACGAAAGGACAGGACTATGTGTCTCTGGGAAATGCATATGCAGATCAAGTCGCAAGATTTTGTGCTTTGAACTGTATATTGCTAAGGGATGATTGGAATACAATAAGTGAACCAGAACTCGAACCAGCTGAAGCATTTGCCTTGAAGGTCGTAGATACAATAGAAGAACTAAAAGCACTACAGAATAATGTCAGGGAGGATGAAAGAGATTCCTGGATTAAATCACAATGTATAAAGAGACAAGACGAGCTATGGGTTTCACATGAGGTAAAATTTGTTTTGCCAAATAGTCTCTTATCACAGCTTGCGCGGTTCTATCATGGGCAAGCTCACCTAGGGAGAGATGCCATGATAAGATTGTTCAAAACCGATTGGTTTAACCCCAGATTTCGTCAAGCTGCAGAAGCAGTTTGCCACCGATGTGTCACTTGCCAGCAGATGAACCCAGGAAAGGGAACAGTTGTGAACGCGAGTCACATTGGTAGGGCAAGCGTCCTTTTAGTCGTATGCAGATGGACTTCATTGAGATGCCTGTACATGGAGGTTTAAGATATGTGTTGGTGATTGTGTGCATTTTTAGTCATTGGATTGAGGCATACCCCACACGTAGAAACGACAGCCTTACAGTTGCCAAGCTATTATTGAGGGAGTTAATACCGCGTTTCGGATTCCCGATCTCTTTAGAATCAGATAGGGGAAGTCACTTCAATAACGAGGTGATAAAGTTACTCTGCGAAGCACTGAACATTGAGCAAAAGCTGCACTGTAGCTATCGCCCTGAGGCATCAGGACTGGTGGAGCAGATGAATGGTACGCTGAAATCGAGAATGGCAAAAATATGTGCATCGACAAATTTGAAATGGCCTGACGCATTGCCCTTAGTGCTAATGTCAATGAGAAACACTCCTGATAGAAAAACTGGACTGTCTCCGCACGAAATTCTCATGGGCAGGGCTATGAGACTTCCTGCAGTTCCCGCAAACATGCTTTTGAATATTACAGATGATATGGTGTTAGACTACTGCAAAGGACTGGCTGACGTGGTTCGCTCTTTCTCTCACCAGGTGGAAGCGACCACCTTGCCACCGATCCAAGGTCCAGGACACGCACTGAAAGCAGGTGACTGGGTCGTGATAAAGAAGCACGTGAGGAAGTCGTGTCTGGAACCCCGTTGGAAAGGCCCTTTCCAAGTGATCCTGACGACAACTACCGCTGTGAAGTGCGCAGGGGTTCCCAACTGGATTCACGCCAGTCACACAAAGAAGGTGCTGTGTCCAACCGATGAGGAAGTTGGAGCGCTGAAATTACCAGTGCCGGATAAAACAGTGCCGAGTGCTGAGACAGAACAAAAGCGAACTGAAAGCGAACAGGCAGCAGCAGGAGAAAAGGAGATATTATTGGAGAACGAAGAGTCTGACTCGCTTGGGGAAGACCAAGGAGAAAGTTCAGACAGCGACGAAGAAGCTGCAGGTGACAAAGAGCCTGAAGCAGCTGAGGGTAGCAAAAAGCCTGAAGCAGCTGAAGGTGACAAAGAACCTGAAGCAGCTGAAAGCGATACAGAGCCAGAAGAAAGTAACGGTGACGAAGGGCTCGAAAAGGGTGAGGAGGCAGGAGAGCCTGAGCAGAAGGGGGCTTTCCCAGAAACAGACGATACAGAAAAAGAAAGAGAAAACGTGACTGATTCCCCTGAAGGTGGGGACAAAGAAGAGCAGAACGAAAGAGTTCAAACCTCTACAGAAAGGATCGCAGGTCCATCAAACGGACACGGTGCAAAAAGAAGACTAAGTATCTCACCGATAATTGAAAAGGGTAAAGAAGGTTTGAACGAGGGAGGAAGGCCAAAAGTGAAAGAGAAAAGAAAGGAAGTGACGGTCGTGGAACAATCGTCAAGTGAAGAAAAGGACTTGGCAAAGGAGGAGAGTGCCAGCGAAGCAGAATCGAAAAGAGAAGCAAAATTGAAAAGGAAAAGGATACCAAACAGGAGGTATTCCGGTCCTGAATGGGCATATGCAGTAAATGATGATTGGACTGATGAGTTTGTATCTCTAAGCATCGAGAACGAAGAAGAAGAAGAGATACCAATAGAAAAGAAAAGTTTCATAGACTCTGTTGATTGAAACGGTAGTAAATGGTATTGCTTGCTGCAATCTAACGTGAGACAAACAACCAGCTGAGACATTGCTAAACCGAATTGAGACAAATGCTGCTAACCGATAAGTGACTGGCCTTTTGAAGAAGACGGTGTGAACATTGTGCTCGTTCAGCTTTGTAACTGAATTGCTAAATAGTTTCATTTATAAGTGTTTCTAGCTCTCTGATTCTATACAGATCATGACGCAAAACAATAGAAAGAAATATTGTAAATACGTGTGTATAGGCTTGGTAGTAACATGTGTACTAATAATAATGGCAATTGTGTTTGGAATGCATGGAAAGGGTGAGAATGAGACTATTGCTGCTTCTACTATTGCTCCTGTTACTGTCACTGAACTAACACCATTGAAAAGACTAGCACTGGATGAGAGGCTCTTGCACGATAAGAAAGAGCTTTCGTATAACGTTTTCTATCGCTTATTAACAGAGTATGTTGAGACTATGGATGCGAAAGATTGTTATGTGTGTACCCAGATACCAACATCAGTAAAGGAAGGGGTGACTTATCACCACATGCCTCTTACATACGGGATTACATGTAGTATAGTAATGTCTAGGTTTTATGGTCAAACTAATATACAGTATTTTTACTCGAATTATGATGTTACATTTGCTTATGTTCCTATAATAGCGCAGCTAAGCCAGACTGCAAAATATTGGGATTATAAAATTATGGGGGAATTTTTCGAGCCAATGCAACCTTTTGAAACGGCTCATGCTCATAGGGAGAACCTTACTTGCTCCGTCTCTCCTGTAGAAATAAGCTTTTTAGATCGCACAGATGATAGAAGGGCTCAAATGAAAGCGAAATTAGAAAAAGAGCTACATAAGAGGACTTCAGTAGATAATTATGATTTTGCTGCTATAAAGACACAAGGGAAAATTGCTTTAGATGCTTGGCATGTAGGGAAGTTTTGTATATATCGAGGTGAATCTTACTATGACAATATTTTTGTAGGAGCGAGTGAATGCAAACATACGTTTATCTTTAAGGCCAAATGGACATTCATGATGGACGGACTTGACCCTGTCATTCCAGGGGTGTATTACATTTGTGGGCATAATGCCTATTATCGCCTTCCAAAGGGATGGTGGGGAAGATGTTATTTGGGTATAGTGTTTCCAAAGGTTTATCAACTGGATGACATATCGATGATTCAAAAGACACCTGGATCCCATCGTATCCAGAAAAGAGAGACCACAGCTGCTGTGGTAGGTGATATATTTGGTGCCATGATTCCTTCATTAGGAGTTGTGTTGAATTCTATCAAGATACGAAAGTTGTCTACTATAGTGGATAACATGTTGACAAAGTTTTCAGGTGCTATAATTCTGATAGATGCTGAACTTGCAGCAGAAAGAGCTATGACTCTTCAAAATAGGCTTGCTTTAGACATTCTTTTAGCAAAGGATGGAGGCGTTTGCAAAATGATTGGTGCACGTCACTGCTGCACCTATATACCTGATAATAGTGTGAAGATTAAAACTATGCTTGCTAATCTAACAAAAGAGAGTGCAGATTTGAAAGAACTGAAAGAACCAGGAGTGTGGGAGAAGGTTGGAAAGGGACTTGCTTCAGTGGGACATTGGATTGGGGGAATTTGGAATGGAATATTATTGAAAATAATAGAAGGAATATTAATAGTGATAATTTGTGTATTTGGAATTTGGGGAATAAAAAGGGGACTAATAATGATTATGGAAAGAATTAAAAGAAGAAAGGAGGAGAAAATTATGAAAAGAATGGCAGAAGAATATAAAGCGCAAACTAGGGGAACTAAAAGGAAAAGGGAGCTGACAGAATTTTAATGGAATAAAATTTGTGGGCTAAAATTTGTGTGATGACAAGTAGTCATCAGAGGAGGGATTGATGAAGCAGAAAATGAAGGTTTTGATTTATTAACGCATAAACGTAGTGCTGACATTATCATGTGTGACATTAACCGAACTAATAAAGATTGTACGGGGACAAAATGTGCCCTCAGAGTAGTTTGCCATCATTTATACGCGTGCTTTATATAACGTAGTGTATTAGAATTGCACTAATCCGACATAATCATAAACGTGTGCTACGATTTGCTTGTTTGAAATGTTTTAGCTTAGCATTACTTTAGCGGAGGCTTTGGCCTAGTTGCCTGGTCTCACGGTTTAGATGTTCATATTTTTCCACTGTGCTATTAAAACGTGTATTTCTGCTTGAAGCTGTACTTTTCCACAGAAACTGTTCACATGCTTATCTTAAAGTTAGTGCCAGCCTGGCATATTTTCTCTTTAATTCAAGGTCGACTTGCAGGTGCGGACACTGGAGGCTCTGAGAGTAAGCTAATCGAGAGACAATGTTGCAAATTACGTACCCATCTCCAAGGATAATGTATGCTTAAGTAAAAGCTTGAGAACTGTCGTTTTTGATTGGTCAATTTGAAGCTAACCTATGAACCCTCCAATGGAGACCCTACTGGACTTGAACTGTTGTCTATAAAACCCAGGTGCACGAGAGGAAAGCTCTCTCTCTATCTTCGGACATCCCGCCATTTTGACTTCGTAGCTACTATGGCCCATTTTGCTGCGACGCCATTTTGAGAAACTTTGATGCTTTCTCTAGTCGAGAGAAAGAGACTTTAATGATTCTTGCTCTAGAGACTTTAACTTTGATTTGTCCCTTTGCATGAAGTAGTAGTTTTACCTTGCCGCCGTGAGGCAATTGCCCCGTCCACCCCTGCCCCTTGGTCCCGTCCCATGCTGATCGAGAAACGGTACATGTGAGACGAAGACTTCATTGATTGCTGATCGGAATTGGTAATTATGAAAGGAAATTGTAAAATTGCATTGTGTTTCTTTTAGGTAACCAACTGCTGATTTTGATAAGGACCCGAGCTAGGAGTTTTCTAAATTGATGTTGCCAAATTGTTTTTGCATGAAGTCCCACATGCCGATGCTAATTTGAGGTTAGACGAGGATTCCATATGTCGCACGATGCAATTTGAGATCTTGTTATGCTGACTAAATGTACGCAATTAGCCCATTACAGATTATCGTATTAGTGCTTTGCATTGCCACTATCGAATGCCTTGTGATTCAAATGCTACATAGATTACACTTGTTTCGACGATATGGACAGCTATTAATGTTCATTTATGTTTATCATTTGGTGTTGAGACACATCTATATCGTGCTAGCTTTGTTAATATAGGGAAATAAATTCACTAACTTTGCAATAAACTGGTGTGGTTATTCCTGGCTGAAAGGTCAGGGTTCGCCGAAATGTATTCTGGATTAATTGTTAAGTGTTATGTTGTTCAAGGTGTTGCTTATGTTCGTTATTGATTATCGATTTAAGGTGATTGATCGATTAAGAGTGCAGAGAGTTCCCACTTAGTCAAAAGATTCATCGACCTAAAGAGCGTCCGAACGCAGGTAAATTGTTACCACGTTCCGCTCTATCACCACTTACAATTTATATTGCTGTTTCAGGAAAGTCAGATTCGTTCGGAGGACACAGAGAGATGGTTACACCCTATGGTATATCCTCTCACCCTCGATGATAGATGCAAGATGCAGTGGTGTATCGAGGGTGCCAGGGGCTCTATTGCAGCCAAGGAGATGGGCCCATATTGACTGCTGTTTAGTTAGTAAAATACTGCAATAGTCAGTGCATCTGCTGCACCATTGGTAGTTGGTAGTTATGCCTCTAGCAGGATGATCAGAGCTGATATTTGCCTTTAGATAACCCTATTCTGCAGACATCCATGAACAGCAGAGTGGTGTTGGACTGAGTGAGTGATAGCTGATGTCTCAATTTTTTCTCTTACACACTGCCCTGCCTCGCATCTACTATTTGTCTCAGATATCATACTCTGTGTGGTCAGAAGCAGCTGTGGTGAGAGTTAAAAGAGTTCATTGCTTCTTTGTGATCCATAGTACGAGGTTAGTGCTTTCTAGCGCCTGGAGACTAGACAAAATGTAGAGAGCATTAGATAAATGCGGTAATCATTATTTTTAAGCACAGGATGACTGGTCTTATTTTGATAAATTCATTAAAACCTCTATCTTCACTCGCATATAAGGCAATCTTTAAATTTACATTTAAATGTAGTTCACTTTTTTATTCTGAAAACCTGGTTATAAATTCCAATGTTTTCGGAATCACAGGGGACTGATTCTGAAAGTCATTTGTGCTCCAGAGGTCTGTTGAGGTACACAAATATCCACATTTACAAGAATAAGTCCACGTTTGCGAATCACAAAACATCTGTAAAAAAAAATGTTTCCATAGGCAGAGAGGACTTCTAGATTGTGACTGCCCTACAACGTTAGTAAACAGCCCCAAAACTGTATTTGTAGATATTCACAAACATCTCCCCAGCACATTCTCTCCATGTACACAGCTGAAATTGAATCTTATAAAAGGCAGGAAAAATTTGGGATAGGTAGGCCGATGAAATACCCCGAAAATTGGGGTGAGTGAAGAAGAAGGGATTTTCTCATCATTGTTGAATTTCAGTTGTCACATGAGCTCAAAACTGGTGTGGCCCAGTTTCTATTCTATACACGCATCTCCACGCATTAACATAAAGAACACACTAAAACACTCTTTTTAATAGCAGACATCTTTGTTATAGAACACAACAATCTGTTCAGAGGTTATAGTGGCTTTTTTTCCATTCATGTATTTCTTGCACATAGCCAGGAACTGGACCCATTTGAATGTCTGTAGTCCAGTCTCTTGTCCATCTAAGGATAAGACGATTCCTTCTTGAAGCCACAGTGCGTTTCTACTACTAAATGTGTGAAAGACAGTTATCCGCAGAAAGGGTTGCTGAATACCAGACGAAAAGCCTGTTGCACATAAACGCCAAGATGATGGAATATCCGCATACAGAGATGGCAGAGCCTTAGCAAACTGCGAAGCGAAATCTTGAGACAAGGTCTGACCATAGGCTGAATCCACAAAATTCAAGAAAATTTGAAGGAAAATCCAAAGAAACAAATAGGGACAAAATATAGAGACAAGGGATAGAACTCCCCTAAAAATACTACAGCTGCATAGAGATGCAGCGAAAGGAAGAAAAGCAGTCCTTAAATAGTACACTGACAGGAAAAGAAAAGTATATAGAAGCTCACAAGATGATAGCCATGAGAGCGTGGGAAAAAGGTACGCAATAAAGAATGCTTCTCCATTTTGGAACTACCAGGTGGTACATAGAAAAGTGGGACTGAATGTAATTCTTTAAAAGGCTTTTACAGGTCTTTAGACATGTGACAGCCCTCCTCCTCCAGTAAGGTCATGAGGTTGATGGTGAGTCTTGGGACCAGACCCTTTCCACCACCCAGGAGAGTTAAGGTCCGAAATGGCACAGGCAGAAAGCCACCTAACGGAGCCCCAATCATGGTTCCGTGATCAGAACAGTTCTTGATCCCCTGGACTGCAGGTAGGTCTTAGCCCTAGATAAAAAAATGTCAACCCTGCTTCAGCGGAAACCCGTCGATCCCATGGTCTTCCTACAGGAATCCGGCAATACTATGGTTTAACTGCTTGAGCTCCCCCCCCTGCAAAGGTGCCGCCCAGAAGAGGCCATGGTCATATCATACATAAACCTTAGTTTGTAATTTTGATTATGTTAGCTTTTATGCTACAGCTTGTGAGAAAGAATAGAGGGTCAAAATGCTTTTGTTGATGTCATAATTAATTATAACTAAACTACTTGCTTATGACAATGTGTAGAAATGAATATTGCATAGGCAAAGAATGATAGATTTAGCTCTTACAAGCTAAATGTAATTTATATATTATAAATACTTTTTTTATTATAGCAATATTGTGTCTTGTCCGTTCATTGGTCATTGAATGCATGAGTGTGTTGTATAACATCTATAGTAACCAATTCCAACCCAGAAAGGGAACCTAACAGTGGTACTCTGTGTGCTTCTCTGATTTAATCCCAAAGTTTTGGGTAAGTCCTCTTATTCCTGGAGCGATAGCTAACATTTGAGGAGAAACCACTGTCGGGCTGTCCTCTACTACATGGATGGCATCGTGGAAGCAATTCCATTAGTGGATATACCTCACATTTTAGTGCCAGTCTCCCCCAGAATCCTTCCATTTTTGTGAATTAACCTGCCACAAGGCCGCATTATAAACTGGTGTGCGCAAACAACAAAGATGTTGTATTGCGCCCTGCTTGCTCAACAAGTGTGTGTTTTGTACCCCTGGCACCATCTGCATTCACTGCAGTGAAACCGCCCTCTGTGCATGCCTGTTCACTGGTACCCATGGCTATTGGTGCTTAGACCTTGTTGGACGCACTTACTAACATCATATGCTGTCATCTCTGTGCTGTCTGTGGCTAATAATGAGTTCAAAATGTTTGAAACTAATGATCTGAAATGAGTCTGGAATAAATATATTGAATAACTCTGGTTATGGGCGAATTAAAGAATTTACGAGTGGTTTTGGAGAATACCTTGTTTAAGTCAGGTGGGAGGTATGGATAAATGAAGGCGGATCCAAAATGCTAAAAAGCTTGATTGTAGAACTGGACATAAAAGAGGTGTGGAGGGACCAGAACACCCAAAATACTCCTTTTGGTTAACAGTTACTGCACTTAGATACATATTGACTCTCTCTTTGTACGCAGCTCACTTTCTTATGATATGTAAAAACCAATTACAGCATTACAAACTCTGACCACGCCCAAGTACAATAACACCTATGTCTATGTGACAAACCGTGAAAACACAGGAAATTGACTTTACGCCTTTAGATCATGAGCTGTGTAGTATATAAAATAAAACTGCAGAAACAGATTAAGAAATCTGATATAAATTTTGATATAAATGGTGGTAGAGCAATTTCCCAGGCTATGACAGTTGATGTATTCAAAGGGATCAGAATGCGGAGGTTTATAACTCAAGATTCTGATTAAAAAATGTACAGCAAGCTCTGAAGCGGAAGAACAAATACTTGCAAACAGTAAGGCCAAACCCACGTTACATATGCTCAAACAAATATTCTCTGAGAAAGGGATCAAAGTGAATAGAGTTTTGGTACTCATGTCAAAGGTAAGAATTTACAAATTATGGATCTGATTCACCAAGTTAACTTACACTTTTGATTAAATTTAGCCTTTTGAGTAAGTTTACTACTTTTCGGTGTTCACAAATTCCAAGTATAAATTGACTACAAAAGTGTAAGTTACATGTAGTGTAAGTCACATGTCACTCCCCAGAGTATATCAATTCACTTACACTTATGTGGGTGGGTGCCGTCTTTCCCTAAAACCGTTCCAACCCCTTCCTCTTACTCCTCCCTACTTATATCCCCTTTTGGAGTAAGTCTGACCCTTTTTCCACCTGCTCCACCAGTCCTACCCACTTTTATTACTAAAATGTATACTATGTGTGAGGAGGCTCTGCGGACTGTGCACAAAACTCCACACACATAAGTATAGGCAGTTGTGGAGGTATAAACTATGTGCATATCAAATCAAATCATTAGCATTTATAAAGCGCGCTACTCACCCGTGCGGGTCTCAAGGCGCTAGGGACAAAGGGGGTGGTTATCGCTGCTCGAACAGCCAGGTCTTTAGGAGTCTCCGGAAAGCGGAGTGGTCCTGGGTGGTCCTGAGGCTGGTGGGGAGGGAGTTCCAGGTCTTGGCCGCCAGGAAGGAGAAAGATCTCCCACCCGCCGTGGAGCGTCGGATGCGAGGGACGGCGGCGAGTGCGAGGCCAGAGGAGCAGAGGGGGCGGGTGGGGACGTAGAAGTTGAGCCGTCTGTTGAGGTATTCCGGTCCCTTGTCGTGGAGGGCTTTGTGTGCGTGGGTGAGAAGTCGGAAGGTGATCCTTTTGCTGACTGGGAGCCAATGCAGGTGTCTCAGGTGTGCGGAGATGTGGCTGTTGCGGGGTACGTCGAGGATGAGGCGGGCTGAGGCGTTTTGAATGCGTTGCAGGCGATTTTGGAGTTTGGCGGTGGTCCCAGCGTAGAGGGTGTTGCCGTAGTCCAGGCGGCTCGTGACGAGGGCGTGGGTCACGGTTTTTCTGGTGTCGGCGGGGATCCAGCGGAAGATCTTGCGGAGCATGCGGAGGGTGAGGAAGCAGGCGGAGGACACGGCGTTGACTTGCTTGGTCATGGTGAGAAGGGGGTCCAAGATGAAGCCGAGGTTGCGGGCGTGGTCTGCGGGGGTCGGTGCGGTGCCGAGGGCCGTGGGCCACCAGGAGTCGTCCCAGGCGGACGGGGTGTTGCCGAGGATGAGGACTTCAGTTTTTTCAGAGTTCAGCTTTAGGCGGCTGAGCCTCATCCAATCTGCGACGTCCTTCATACCCTCTTGTAGGTTGGTCTTGGCGCTGGCGGGGTCCTTGGTGAGGGAGAGTATAAGTTGGGTGTCGTCGGCGTAGGAGGTGATGATGATGTCGTGCTTGCGCACGATGTTAGCGAGGGGGCTCATGTAGACATTGAAGAGTGTCGGGCTGAGTGATGAGCCTTGAGGTACGCCGCAGATGATCTCAGTGGGTTCTGAGCGAAACGGAGGGAGGTAGACTCTTTGGGAGCGGTTTACGAGGAAGGAGGCGATCCAGTCCAGGGCCTGGTCTTGGATCCCGGTGGAGCGGAGGCGGGTGATTAGGGTACGGTGACAGACGGTGTCAAAGGCAGCCGGGAGGTCGAGAAGAATGAGGGCGACTGTTTCACCGTTGTCCATCAGGGTTCTGATGTCGTCTGTGACTGAGATGAGGGCGGTTTCAGTGCTGTGGTTGGTTCGGAATCCGGTCTGTGAGGGGTCGAGCAGGTTGTTGTCTTCCAGGAAGGTGGTCAGCTGTTTGTTGACGGTCTTCTCTATTACTTTGGCTGGGAAAGGCAGAAGGGAGATGGGGCGGAAGTTTTTCAGGTCGCTCGGGTCAGCCGTAGGTTTCTTTAGTAGGGCGTTGACTTCGGCGTGTTTCCAGCATTCGGGGAAGGTAGCAGAAGAAAAAGAAGAGTTGATGACGGTCTGGAGGTGCGGGGCGATGATGTTGTCGGCTTTGTTAAAGATGAAGTGCGGGCAGGGGTCCGAAGGGGCGCCGGAGTGGATAGAGTTCATGATGGATTTGGTTTCTTCCGTGCTGATGTGGGTCCAGTTGTTGAGGGTGATGGTCGGGGATGTGGGTTCGGTGGTGTTAGGTTGGGTCTGGTGTCCGAAGCTGTCGTGGAGGTCGCTGATCTTGCGATGGAAGAAAGTGGCGAGGGATTCGCATAGATCCTGTGAGGGCGTGACGGCGTTGGCGTTGGCGCTGGGGTTGGAGAACTCCTTGACGATGCTGAAGAGTTCTCTGCTGTTGTGGCTGTTTTTGTCCAGTCTGTCGGTGAAAAAATTCCTTTTGGCAGTGCGTATCAGGTGGTGGTGTTTGCGGGTAGCGTTCTTGAGGGCGGTCATGTTGTCAGCGGTGCGGTCCTTGCGCCAGGCTTTCTCAAGTGCGCGACAAGTTTTCTTTGATTCTTTGAGGGTGTCAGAGAACCAAAGGGGTTACTTGGTGTTGTTCTGTCGCTGCGAGCGTTTGAGGGGAGCAAGGTTGTCTGCGCAGTTGGAGATCCAGTTTGTGAGGTTGAGGGCTGCGACGTTGGGGTCGGTGGTGAGGGTGGGTTGGTTGGCGGCGAGTGCGGCGAAGAGTTGCTCTTCAGGGATCTTGTTCCACTGTCGGCGAGGGATGGGTTGAGTGCGGAGGTGGCGGGTCTCGCGTCGGAATGTGAAGTGGACGCAGCTGTGGTCGGTCCAATGAAGGGCGGAGGCGTGGCTGAAGAAGACGTGTTTGCTGGCGGAGAAGATAGGGTCGAGTGTGTGTCCAGCGATGTGGGTGGCAGTGTTCACCAGTTGTTTGAGGCCGAGGTTGGCGAGGTTGTCGAGCAGGGTGGTGGTGTTGGGGTCGTTGTTTTGTTCCATATGGAAGTTGAGGTCGCCTAGGAGGATGTAGTCCGGTGAGGCGAGGGCGTGCGGGGAGATGAAGTCGGCGATGGTGTCACTGAAAGGGGCGCGAGGTCCGGGAGGACGGTAGACGAGGGATCCTCTGAGGGTGGTCCTCGGGTCGGTGCGAATCTGAAAATGCAGGTGTTCAGCGGCAAGAGGAGAGTCTTCAGTGGAGGTGGTGACGCTGATGGAGTCTTTGAAGACGATGGCGATGCCTCCTCCTACTTGGTTGGTGCGGTCTTTCCGGGAGATCTTGTAGCCTTCGGGGATGGCGGTGGCGATGTCTGGAGCAGAGGAGGCGTTCATCCAGGTCTCCGTGATGAAGGCGACGTCCGGTGCTGTGGAGTCTAGGAGGTCCCAGAGTTCAACGGCGTGTTTGTGAACGGAGCGAGCGTTGACTAGGATGCACTTGAGGTGGTTGATGGCGCGTGGGCTTGTGGTCGTAGTTGTTGCGTGGTGGAAGATGCGTTTGCAGGAGTTGCAGGCGAAGGGTCCATGGGTGCGATTGGGGTGAGCTTGGAAGCAGGTGTTGGAGCGTCCTGGGTTGAGGGCATGGAGGGTGGTGGGGTCATAGCGGATCATCGGGGCTTGGGAGCGCTGGGGACCAGGGGTCATGGCGCTGGGCGCGGGCCAGGCGCAGACGGGCGCAGACGGGCTTGCCTCTGGCGCGCCTCTGGCGCACCAGCGGCGCACCTGCTGCACGCGCCCGCTGCGCGGTCGCGCAGCGGCGGCCATATGAGGTAGGAGGGGGGGGAGGGGTCAGCTGGGGGCGAATGGGAGCTGGGGGGCGGGGGCATGCAGGAGGTCGCGGCGGGAAAGCGCGAGGGAGGGGGGGACAGGTAGAGTGAGAAGAGCTGGGGGAGGGGGTTTAAGGGTGGAGGGGGGAGAGTGTTAGGAGGTTTAGGAGATTAGGGAGAAAGATAGGTGTAGGGTTGTGAAGATAGGGGAGGGGGGGTTGTAGAGGTGGGTGAGGGTGAGAGGTAGAGTGAGGGGATAGGAAGATAGGTAATAGAGGGGGTGGCGGGAGGGGGGGAGAGATAGAGAAATAGGTAGAGAGAAAAGGTAGATAGAGAAATCGATAGATAGGGAAAAAGATAGAGAGATAGGAAGATAGGAGGAGGTGGAGAGTGAGGGAGTTGGATAGTGGGATAGAGAGATGGAGAGATAGGTAGATAGGAGGAGTGAGGGAGGTAGAAAGTGAACGGGTTAGATAGGGGAGATAGAGGGGGGGATGCGAGTGGGGGAGGGGGATGAGGCAGGAGCAGGAGGGCAGGCGCGGGGAGAAGAGGACAGAGGAGGCAGAAGAGCCGAAGGCAGAAGACAAGAAGACAAGAAGAAAAGAAGAACAGAAGAAAAGAAGAACAGAAGAGCAGAAGACCGGAAGGACTGAAGACCGGAAGAGCAGAAGACCGGAAGAGCAGAAGACACACAGAAGAACACAGAAGAACACAGAAGAACAGAGAGGAGTACAGAAGAACAGAGAAGAATACAGAAGAACACAGAGGAAGACAGAAGAAGACAGAGGAAGACAGAAGAACAGAGAAGAATACAGAAGAACACAGAGGGAGACAGAAGAACACCGAGGAAGACAGAAAAACACAGAGGAAGACAGAAAAACACAGAGGAAGACAGAAGAAGACAGAGGAAGACAGAAGAAGACAGAGGAACACAGAAGAACACAGAAGAACACGGAGGGAGATACAAAAAACGAAGAAACAGGGTGCAGAATACCACAGCAGAAGATGAGGAAGAAGAGAAGAGGAGAGAAGACGGGGAGAAGAGGAGTACAGAAGAAGAATACAGACGAGGAGCGAGGAGGAAGAACAGAGAAGAAGGAAAGAGGAAAAGAAGCAGGAGCAGGAGAGAGGGTGAGTAGCGCGGGGCAGAACGAGGGGCTGGGAGGTGGGGGGTACTTACTGTGGGGTGGGTCTCAGGAACTCAGGAACCTGGAGGAGCTGCAGCGGCAGGGGGAGCGACCTACCCTTGGGTCAAGGGTCGCTACCACTGTCGCGCAGCGGGCGCCATATGAGGTAGGAGGTGGGGGAGGGGTCAGCTGGGGGCGAATGGGAGCTGGGGGGCGGGGGCGTGCAGGAGGTCGCAGCGGGAAAGCGCGAGGGAGGGGGGGGGACAGGTAGAGTGAGAAGAGCTGGGGGAGGGGGGTTTAAGGGTGGAGGGGGGAGAGTGTTAGGAGGTTTAGGAGATTAGGGAGAAAGATAGATGTAGGGTTGTGAAGATAGGGGAGGGGGGTTGTAGAGGTGGGTGAGGGTGAGAGGTAGAGTGAGGGGATAGGAAGATAGGTAATAGAGGGGGTGGCGGGAGGGGGGGAGAGATAGAGAAATAGGTAGAGAGAAAAGGTAGATAGAGAAATCGATAGATAGGGAAAAAGATAGAGAGATAGGAAGATAGGAGGAGGTGGAGAGTGAGGTAGTTGGATAGTGGGATAGAGAGATGGAGAGATAGGAGGAGTGAGGGAGGTAGAAAGTGAACGGGTTAGATAGGGGAGATAGAGGGGGGGATGCGAGTGGGGGAGGGGGATGAGGCAGGAGCAGGAGGGCAGGCGCGGGGAGAAGAGGACGGAGGAGGCAGAAGAGCCGAAGGCAGAAGACAAGAAGACAAGAAGAAAAGAAGAACAGAAGAAAAGAAGAACAGAAGAAAAGTAGAACAGAAGAGCAGAAGACCGGAAGGACTGAAGACCGGAAGAGCAGAAGACCGGAAGAGCAGAAGACACACAGAAGAACACAGAAGAACACAGAAGAACAGAGAGGAGTACAGAAGAACAGAGAAGAATACAGAAGAACACAGAGGAAGACAGAAGAAGACAGAGGAAGACAGAAGAACAGAGAAGAATACAGAAGAACACAGAGGGAGACAGAAGAACACCGAGGAAGACAGAAAAACACAGAGGAAGACAGAAAAACACAGAGGAAGACAGAAGAAGACAGAGGAAGACAGAAGAAGACAGAGGAACACAGAAGAACACAGAAGAACACGGAGGGAGATACAAAAAACGAAGAAACAGGGTGCAGAATACCACAGCAGAAGATGAGGAAGAAGAGAAGAGGAGAGAAGACGGGGAGAAGAGGAGTACAGAAGAAGAATACAGACGAGGAGCGAGGAGGAAGAACAGAGAAGAAGGAAAGAGGAAAAGAAGCAGGAGCAGGAGAGAGGGTGAGTAGCGCGGGGCAGAACGAGGGGCTGGGAGGTGGGGGGTACTTACTATGGGGTGGGTCTCAGGAACTCAGGAACCTGGAGGAGCTGCAGCGGCAGGGGGAGTGACCTACCCTTGCATAGTATGTGAATTGCAATTTGTAGTATGTTTTGTAGTACTACACAACATACTGCTAAAGTGCAGTTTGTGAATCAGGCCCTGTATGTGCAGGAATGCACCACATACAACATCATCACTCTCACTGAGGAAAGGAAATAATAAATACTTTTAATAATATTTGCACACTTCTTTAGACCCAGGTGTGTCCAAAAAGGGACAGTCCATAAGAGCCAACAAAGAAACTGAAAAGCAGACATTAGAGGATACCTCACAAGGTCAGAACACATGTAGGCTATGCAGTGGCAGCACGCGGGAGGGAAAGGGGGTGGGGTGGTGCGTGGCAGGGTTTGGGGGTGGGGAACAAAACAAAATAGAATAATAAAAAAAAAAGCTACCTTACACACCGCTCTGATCCGCTCCGGTCTTCTCCTATCCTCCAATGCAGGCACAGGCTCCCAGCCTGCCCCTCTGCATCCAATCCTAACACTGCTTTCATGCTGCTGGCAGCATGAAAGCAGTGTTAGGATTGGACGGTGCGCCCTGCCAGGGGGCTCGAGGCAGAGTGAAAGTCTCTACCTGCTGTCTCCAACCCAGCAATGCAGTGCCAGGTTGGAGAGAGCCCAGCGTGCATGTGTATTTGGCCGGCCCGAGACGGCCGGCCAAACATACATGTGCACTGAGGGGAAGTGCTGTGCACTCCCCATCAGTCCCGGTAATCGCCCATGGCCCCACCCCTTTTACAAGAAAACGATAATAAACATAGTTTATTATTGTTTTCTGGTAAAGGTTTTGCAGCTGCTGTTGCTGGCGTTTGGGGAGGGGAGGGGGTGACACTCCTCCGCCATAGAAGAGGAGCCGCCCCGGAGGCTATGACAGTTCTTCAATGGAATAAAATCCAAGGATGATGAGGTTGTTGGTGTCTTAACTGACCTTTTGGTTGAACCCACTGACAAACCTCTTTAACACATTGGCCCTGAATGAAACAAATGAATGGGAGGAATACTAAAATTCAACTGAGCCGCTGGCAGTCGCATGGGCTGCTTTCTAGTCCAAAAAGTTAAGCTCCTGATTTAGAGTTTGTTGGACGGGTTACTCTGTCACAAATGTGACGGACGCCTCGTCCGCCATATCACGATCTCCATAGGCTACAATGAGATCGTGGATATCCATCATGTTTGTGACGGAGTAACTCGTCCGCCAAACTCGAACCCAGGCTCTAAGTCACTATGCCTCTTTAGATAAAGGCCAGCCATATGCAAATCATCCTTGATCTTGTTAAAAACTGATAGGCTAGACCTTTCCAGACAGGAACACAAGCAACTGCAGGCTGATTTCAACCTGCGTAAGCGTCATCACTGAGGTCTAGCGCGAGTCCCGTGGCACATGGGACGGATAGCACAGATGAGTGTTTGGAAGGGGAAATAAGTGGGTGGAGCTGTAAATGTATCAGCTTAATTGAAAAGTAGTTTGTTTTGCCTTATTTATTCACTGACAGTAACATTTTCAAACAAAAAAACGAAGTTTTCTCAAAGGGCAGCACCGAAATAATGAAACTTTGTTTTACATATAGTAAATTGTATGTTGTTTTTTACAGCATATGGAAGTGTTTAATAACATGTATAATGTTTATTTTATTAGTCAGGTGTGGGCTGTCTGTCCCTTGTGCAACATTGAAAATAGTACATTCAGAAATAAAGTCTGACTCATAAGACGTATGCTAACAATCAGTCAATGCAGATCATATACATACTTTTATGCAAGAAATACTGCCAGCATGTTAGTGAAAGGATGCTTACCTGCACTTTCTCTAAGAGGGTTGTAAGGAGTTTCATGGATTCCACTCTTCTCTGGGCCAGCACCAGTTTCCGCTCTTCCCATTCCGCCGTGCCGTCTAGCCACAAGTCTTCCACGTCTGGCTGGCAGACAGCTGCACTAGCTGTTTCCTCTGGTCCTTTCTCCTGTTCTGCTTCCCATTCCTTCTCAGTCTCCTGAGGTTCTTCATGTGCGTTTCTTTCTTCATCATTTCCTTTCCTAAGTAAATAAAGTGAAGTTTTTCTTTCACATGCAGTCACATGTGGGCGTCAGCATGCTGCACAGCCCCCACAAAGCATAATAAAGTATGTTAGCTTCTGACTGCTCTAAAGCTTCGCTGTTTGTGTCTCTCTCCTTTTACCTGGTTTGGTATCTTGACATGGGTGTTTAGCAATCCCATCTTCAATGTTCATTTTAAACATCACTCCACCGTTGTACTTTGGTGTGAGTTATTGTGGTCAGACTGTAGTGGATCGCAACAGAAAGTGACTCATCTAAAGCAATAAGTGGCATATTTATAAGCCCCCAGCGCCACCTTGCACCACATTAGTGTCATTTTTTTATGCTAATGTGGCTGAACGTGGGCAAAATCCTCGCACTGTATTTACAAAGTGGCGCAATGCATGCATTTTGTAACCCTTTGCGCTACGCTATGCCTGTGCCAGGCATAATGTATGCAGAGGGGGCGTTCCCCCGCTAGGGGGGCAAAAAATGGTGCAAGGAATCTAACAGATTTCCTTCCGTCATTTTTTACAGTACTTTTAACGCCTGCTCAGAGCAGGCATTAAAAGGGGGGCCTCCATTATTTATAACAGGCCCCTATATACTCTGCAGGAGTAGCGCCAATATTTTGGCACTACTCCTGCAGAGTACATCAATAGTGTCATGAAAAATTACGCTATTGGCCCCTACCCTGCGCCATGGTGCACCGTATTTTAAATACGGTGCACACGTGGTAGCAGTAGGTGGGCGATAATGGGTGCAAAAAATATGGCGCTGCACACATATTTCTTAAATATGCCCCTAAGGGCCATATGTACAAGACATTTTTGTGGTCGGAAACAGCCCAATCGGGCCGTTTATGACTGCATAAATTATTTTAAATATGTATAAAACAAAAATTGTGATCGTAACAGGTTACTGAATTGCAATTTGGGTTTGCGATTCCGTATTTGGAATGCGCGTTTTTAGGGCGTCCCTTCTAAATACTGAATCTGAATGGGATGTATGACTGTTTTTCAACTGAGTTACAGTCGCAAAACATTCATATTTTACTGACTCCTTGAAGGAAGTGGTAACCGATTTGCAAATGGGCAGGGGTCCTCAAGGGACCCCTTTCCCTTTGAGAATAAGAAACAAACATTTCTTAAGAGGAGGCAGTGGTACCATGGATCACTGCCTACTTTTAAAAAACGAAACTTCAAAGTTTCATTTTTTTTAACGCAACTCAAAGTGTGATTAAAAAAAGATTGCTTTCTTTAAAAGCAATCACAGATATGGTGGTCTGTTGACCCCAGCAGTTCACCATCCATCTGATGGCTGCGATTCCTAATGAGTCGAAAATTGCGACCTACTTCATTAATATTCAAGAGTTTCATACATTTGAAATAGCGATCTCCAATTAGGAAATCGCTTTTTCAAATCTTTGTACATGTAGCCCTAAGATGTTGTCACTCACATTAAATTTAGTTTACAAAGTTTCTGAGCACTAGTGTGTACATTCTCATACAAAGGAAAACCTATTACAGATAATCTATTTAGGACATTTCCATAGAAAAAGAATCTAAGTACATAGCAAAGCTTGAAGATTTAGTCGTTAATATGTTCACAAGATGTGTCATGTTATCTGATTCTTAAGTACAGCAACACACTGTCCCATATTTGCCTCTTCCAAGGCACAGTAATTAGACACCAAATACGCTGTCCTTAAAGCTTTGCCCTTAATCTTCAAGTTCAAAGGATAGAAAATATTCCCAGAGATAGTTTAAAGTTAACATTCCATATGCAGTAAATGTTGTTTGTTTAAAGCAAACCCATTATGGTTCCCTGAAATAGAGTTCCCTAGCTGGGACATCCTGGTAGAGAACAGCCAGGATTTTATGGACTATAATTGACAGTTAGAACCAGGGGCGGCTCCTTCATAAGGGTGGAGGAGTGCCGCCCCCCGCTGGTAGGGAAAAGGGGCAAAGGGGCGGGGCCACGGGCTGACGAGCAATGAGGGGGGAGTGCTCAGCACTCCCCCCTCATTGTGCGTGACATGTGCAGAAAGTTCTCTCCAACCCAGCAACCCAGTTGCTGGGCTGGAGAGAGCCTGCACAGACTCCCAGTCAGCCTGAGAGCGCCTTGGCTGGGCACTCTCAGACAATCCTAACGCTTCCGTGAGAAGCATCAGGATTGGCCGCAGGGCAGGCTGGGAGCCTGTGCCTGCAGCGAGACGGAAAAGCAGAGGAGCGGCACGGAGCGGGAGGGAGGTAATTTTTAAAAAAAGATATATATTTTTAATATAGCCCCCACCCTCCCCTCCGTGCACACCGCCCGCCCCCTCTGCGACACGCACGCCGTGGCTGCTTAGAACTTTACCTGGCTCGTCTGGCAACCAGTGGTCACACTCTTTCTTTGGGGATACCCGAGATGGTGGGTTGAGTGTACAAATCACCCCGACCATGGGGTTTTGTACACTCTGTTAATAGATCATGATTCACTGAGTCATTCATGGCTGCGATAGAAACGGGGTTTGAGTTGATTATGTGTAAGAAATACTGCACCATGTACAATAAAATACAACTTTGAAATTGATCGATATTTCAATCAAACAGGCAATGTAACAGTCAATAATTTGCGTGATGTTTTCGTTCACAGTTAGGCGAGGAAAAATCTTATATGACATAATCATTCAATGTGAATTTGCCTCACCTTTCATCTTTCTCCTCCTTATTCTCTTCATTCTGTTGTTTTTCCAACAACTTTAGTTTTTCAAGATTTCGTTGATTAGTGACCTCTTCACTAAAATGATTGGTTGTGTCAACCATTACCTGTGATAAATATCAGACCAAAGAATTTATGTGAAGAATTAGTCTTACTCAAGCCATTTGGTTCTTCTCACACATTAAGACATTTAGGACGTAATTTAGAGTTCAACTGATGGGTTACTGCATCACATATATAATGTATATCCCCTCTGCTATATTACAACTGGCATAGGATATTATGCACTCGTAATATGGTGGACCGGATATCCTTTCCGTTTTGTGACTGAGTAACCTGTCTGCCAACTCTAAACCCGGCCCTTAATTTTCGTAGCTATCAGCAAGAAAAAATCAGAAGAGCAGTATTCCTTTGACAGTATTGAGGAAAGAGCAATCACTGAAGGTGTGTACAGATCTGTAACTGTAATATTGTTTCAGTCTTTTACATGTCTTTGATATATGTTTTCTATACATATAACTGTTAAAGACAGGAGCTACTGCACATCCAGAAAAAGGTATAATGGAAATAGCATGTTGGTACAGTTAAGTAAAGACAACTTCATAGCCAACAGCTTTACTTTCTAAAGTTTTCCAAGAGCTCAGGTAGAGTTCAAACAAAATATTTAGTTACCTGAATAAATCAATCAATATACTAGGTATAACTATGCAGTATACAACATGTGCAATCTGCCTGAAACATCTATAACAATAAACACCTCATGCTTTAGGTGATATTTGGTACATACAGAGGCATCCCACATAGACTGTATTTTCACATATATCGTCACTTACAACAGCTAAATCAACACGCAATGGATAACATAAAAACTACTGTATGTTTGTGCTTGTAAATCATGGATTGATAATACAGGTATACACAGGAATACATTAAACATAAACATTTAAATAGAACATTTCCTACTTTTCAATTATCCTTGCTAATACTTGTGTTCCTAAGTTGACTGATAAATAAACAATCCTATGGCCCAGGTAACATTTGCCTTTCTAAACCATCCTTAAATCCATGCACATAAATATAAACATAATTATAAGAAATTCAGAGTGTGGAAAAAATGCCCCTTTTTGTGTGGTCACTCCCATTGTTTTGTTGAATTTTATTGCGAGTCTTTACACTCTGCACAGTGGGGCACTATTATCCAGGGTCTAGTATATGTGCTCAGACCCTTAAAACATGTAAAAATTGACTAAAGCCTGACTGGTAAATGTAACTCTCCTGCAAGGCCATAGTATAGGGTGTAGAAATTACATTGTGGTATGGACAATTAAATGTCACCTTTGAACTGCAGCACTTATCGTACCGACCCTAGTGTGACAAGGAAAACATGGCTTTGGGCCTACTAGTGTATCCTGACTGCTGCAATTTAAACCTGAAGCTCAACCTGTCAAAATAACACTTTTGAAAGGAAAACAAAAACTCTTCTTCAAAATACTAATAAGTCACCCCTAGGTCAGTCTGATTGCCCACAAGGTAGGGTGCCTAGTATTTAAAAGTGGGGCATGTTGAAATTTAATGGTATGATGTCCATACAGTGACAAGACACCAAAGGCTATTTCCACTTTTGAAGACTTAGTTGTCCTATAGGAAAACTAGAGTCCATATAATATGTTTATTTTGCTTACTCTGGTTTACAAAATGCATTGATTAAAAATTAAGTTTAAGGTAAAAGTAGATTTTTATATATATTTAGCAAATGTAAATTTTAGAAAGTTGTCTGTTTTCTGCCTAAAGCTCCTAGGGGCACATTAGCCTGACAGCATCTGCCCCTTCCAGTGATTGACCTTAATGAGGTGTGAACCCTACTCCCAGAGCAGAGACAATAGCTTATTCCTGGCGATATGATGGGCCAGGGGTGAGGTATGTGACACTTGTCAGCCTAGGAAAAGCAGCTAGGAGGGTTCAGGATTTTAATGTACTTCACAGGGACAAGGGTGAGACCTGTCCATTCACACTCACGTGTAAGGGGAAGCCTGAGGAACGGCAGCCTTTGATATTTAGGCCCTCTCTAGCCGATTGGTCGCAGAGAGAGTTTGGTGTAGCTAAGGAGGAAAGATCTTCTCAATTCTCTAAACACACTCCTGGCCCACAGGCTCCCTTCAGTGGCAGAAGACCTGTGCCATCTGGAATTTCCCTTAAAAATGCACTGTGGGATAGTTTGCAGAAAGACAAATAGCTTGTGCTGAAAAAGTGTAAAAGGTTGCCCCGGAAACATTTTACTCATTGGTTAGGGAGTCACCAGGAGTCACCCAGATACTGGCTAGTGGAAAATCACCTACAGCTCAAGATACCACTTTCTGGACCTGCGGAAGAACAGAAGAAGAGTGATCCTGTTGTCTAAAACTTGTCAGGAGACCTGAAGGTCTGGACGTGCTCCCACTTGTCCCCATGACACATAGCTGGACTCCAATGGTCAGTTGGCTGACCTCCTGTGTAGCTACAGAGACATCAAACGCTTCAAGAGGCTTTTTTTCTGGAGTGACCAGTTGCAATTGGAAGAGGACTAGACCCTGTTGCTGATCTCTGTTGGAGAGTCCTGGCACCTAAGCTCTGTCTGTAAGGTCCTTGTAGTCTTTGTGGTATACAAAAAAAACCTCTTCTAAAATATAGGCTTAAAAAAATTTTGGACTGAGAGACCTCCGCAAGGTTAAGACCAACCATCCAACTCAATACCCCAAGGCAAAAATTTGGTGGGCAAGAAAATCAGGTTTGCTGTCCGACAATCCAGTTAAGCAGACCATGGTAAAGCCTTTCTGACATCAGTGCAACCTTCCTAGACACTGCCTGCGGCCTTGCGCCACTGAAGGAATCCAACTTCCAAAAAAGAGAGTAAATCAGAAGGTAGAAACCCTCATCAGGCAAAGATGTCAAAAGTATTTGGTTGGACTTTCATGGGTGCAAACTTTGACGTTTCTCTCTCTGAGCTTTTCCCGCCGAAACCAGTGGCTTCAGCAGGACCTCGCTCAATGCCTAACTGACTTCAATGGGACTTTGACATATACCGTCTGCTGCCTTGCCCGCTAGGCGGATTCTAATTACCATTTCAGAGAATAAAGGCCTGATTACGAGTTTGGCGAGCCGACTGTTGGCCCACCAGACACGTGGGGAGGAGACTGCAGCAGAGCTGGCAGTCTCCTCCCCGACCCAATTATGATGTTTCCACTGGGCTGACTGGTGGAAACCTTCATATTAGGAGGTTTCCGCCGGTCAGCCCAATGGAAACAGAACGGCAGCATTGGCCTCGGCTTTTCAGGGAGCTGAGGCCAATGCTGTCACACAGAGGGTGCCCCAGCACCCTCGGAATGCACGCTGTCTGCCGTAGCAGACCATGCACATTCCAGGGGTGCTGGGCGGGGGGGCCCTGCACTGCCCACAACATGATCATGGGCAGTGCAGGGGCTCCCTATGTCCCCCGGCACTGCCTTTCCGCCAGACCTTTTCATGGCGGGGACCCCACCATGAAAAGGTTTGCAGAAAGGGAAGTCGTGATCAGCCTGATGGTGCTGAACTAAGCACCGCCGTGGCTGACCATGACTTCGACTGTCGTCAACCGGATCTATGATCCTGCTGATGGCAACGGTCCCCTGGCAGTTGCTCCTCCAGGGTCGTAATCTGGCGGTCGGACCACCAAACTCGTAATTAGGCCCTAAGTTGAAAGGTAAAACCTTTACCCTCTACGAACCTACATGGTGTATTTGACTTGTGCTCCATCCTGGTCAACCTGAAATAGAGTAGGTCCTGGTCACCTGCAAACAGTGATTACTAATCGGTGCTTTACTTTTTCTTAGTGCCTTTTCTTTCAAATCTTTAAAAATGCATATCTCTGGATCTCTTTAGTGGATTTTTGTCATTTTTTGTTTTTCTTTTATAAATTGGAGAAGGAATTTTAATGTTTTGTGTTGTTGATTCTTTTTACTATGTGATATGTTTAAATGCTTTCCAACTTTCTTTAAGTTAAGCCTGGATGATCGGTGCCACAGCTACTAGGGGTTGAGCTCAGGTTGAAATTGCTGAAACCTTTGCCTGAACCTAACATGTCAGTGACTTTATTATATGTGGTAGACTACCATCCACCCCAGTTAATAAATCACTTTGTTACACAATGTGTTTCAAAGTCAGCGATCTTTTTTGCTACAAGATGTAAGTTCAGTGTATAAAACAAAATATCTCTCTGATAAATAAATGGTGTTTAAGCCTTCAGTTATGTAGCTACTTAGGTTGAAGGCTTTTTGTGCTTATTCTTTATGTTCCATAGAAACGAATAGACCCTGAGGTAGGGTGATCAGATGTCCTGGATTTTCAGTAATAGTCCCATTTGCAAGCAGTTATCCCATCAGATTTTGGCAAATTTAGCACATCTCGGTTTTCAGGAAACTGTTGACTGTAAACAGAGGGAAGTATGTATTTACATTTTTTCAAGGCTTTAATTGACATACATAAGGCTGGGTTTAAAAGTGGCATTAAATTTAGGGGCAGATTTATGAAAAAAGGTGTGGCACCCAGTGCAGCGCCACTTTTCCTGCTCCCCCCTAATGCCACCAGGGTAGTGTCGTATTTAAAATACAGCGCACCATAGTTGTAGTTAGGGTGACTAGCATCATAATTTTTGACACTAGTCTGGTGCTTTGCAGGATTAGCGTAAAAAAATTATGACACTAATCCCGCAAAGCAAACAGAGGCCCAATGTAATCGATGGGAGCCTCTTTTTAACACCTGCATTTAGAAGACGTTAAAAACTGTCGATAAAAATGGCGCCATGGAATCTCATTCATTCCTCTGCATTATTTTCATGGCCCCCCTAGGACAGGAATGCCCCCCTTGCATACATTATGCCTGGCGCAGGCATAATGTGGCGCAAAGGTTTACAAAGGGGCACAATTGCAAGCATTGCGCCTCTTTGTAAATATGGTGCTGGATTTTTCCCCTTTCAATACCACATTAGCGTTAAAAAAAATGATGCTAATATAGTGTTGGAACGGCTCAAGACCTGCATCAATCTGGCACTTAGGGCCAGATGTAGGAACCATTTTGCATGGGGCAGACTGCAAAATTCGCAGTTTGCGACATGCAAAATGGGCATTGCGATGCACATTCCCATTTGGCGAGTCAGTACCGACTCGCAAAATGGGAATGCAACTCGCAAATAGGGAGGGATGTGCCCCTTCCTATTTGCGAGTCGCACCGCGATGCAGAATAGCTTTGTGACCGCGAACGCGGTCGCAAAGCAATTCGCAGTTAGCACCCATGTGAAGTGGGTGCTAACTCATTCGCAAAAGGGAAGGGGTCCCCATGGGACCCCTTCCCCTTTGTGAATGTTGCCAAAAATATTTTTTCAGAGCAGGCAGTGGTCCAATGGACCACTGCCTACTCTGAAAAAAATGAAGCCAAATGGTTTCATTTTCTTGAGGGTATTGCAACTCGTTTTCCTTTAAGGAAAACGGGCTGCAATACAAAAAAAAAAAACTGCTTTATTAAAAAAGCAGTCACAGACATGGTGGTCTGCTGTCTCCAGCAGGCCACCATCCCTGTGAGTGAAGGGAATCGCAAGGGGGTCGCAAATTGTGACCTACCTCATTAATATTAAGCACTTTTTTTTTTTGTATTGCAGCCTGTTTTCCTTAAAGGAAAACGAGTTGCAATACCCTTGAGAAAATGAAACCATTTGGTCTCATTTTTTCAGAGTAGGCAGTGGGCCTGCTCTGAAAAAATATTTTTGGCAACATTCACAACCCCTTCCTGGGGACCCCTTCCCTTTTGCGAATGAGTTAGCACCCACTTCACATGGGTGCTAACTGCGAATTGCTTTGCGACCGCGTTCGTGGTCACAAAGCAATTCTGCATCGCAGTGCGACTCGCAAATAGGAAGGGGAACACCCCTTCCTACTTGCGAGTTGCATTCCCATTTTGCAGTCGGTACCGACTCGCAAAATGGGAATGTGCATCGCGATGCCCGTTTTGCATGGTGCAAACTGCGAATTTCGCAGTTTGCGCCATGCAAAACAATTCCTACATCTGGCCCTTAATGCCTAATCTGTGTTTCTATGTTAATGAGTGCTGTCATCAAATCTTGTTAATTTAATCCACCACAAAGAAACTGGAGTGAATGCATGAAGTGGTTATCTTAATGTCACATATAACAAATCTCAATAGACACTGGATTGACCACTAATCTCAGGTTCTGGAGCAGAGTGCTGCCTCGTGTGAAGTGCTTCAATACCACGTCAGGGGTAGAGGTACAGCTTTCTGTAATTTTCAGGTAATGCAAGTCTTAATCTTTAATATGTGCACTAGTTGTTATTGATTGATTCTCTGTACCAGATTACGTATCCAATTTATATAAATACCATTGCATTTACACTTCTATCACCTGTGCCCCTCAGCTGATGTAAAATTGTAGTCTTTCTTCTTTGTTTGCTAACTGTCCTGGTTATTGGATTTCTATATCTAGTCATCCTACCTGTGTTGTCAAATCTAATTTAAACAGTTCTTTTAATCTACCTAGTAAAACAATTGAATGCATTTATATTGTAATACATTACTGTGCAGACTTCAAAATAGATAATATTGTCGGTTTGCATGCATTCTTCAAATAAACAAATCACTTTCCTTTTGGTTTCTGCCTCTCATCAGAGTAATTTGGCTTTCTTTAAAGGTGTCAAGTGCTTTTCTGCTACTGGTAAACTCAATCCCTGCCCTCCCATAAATCTGTCTAGTGTAAAGATGAGGGGCCTTATTTACAAGCCCTTTGCACCACCGCTGCGTCATTTTTTTTTTTTGATGCAGCGGTGGTGCTAGCAGTGCCCTACTTCATATTTACGAACTGACGCATTGTGCCCGATCCGTCAATTTGTAAATCCCCGAGTCACATTATACCTACACCAGGTATAATGTATACAGGATAGGCGGTCCCACGGGAAAAGCCAATCAGAATTGATGCAGCGAAATTTACAACATTCTACCACGTCATTCTACAACGTCGCTGCATCAAAATTGTACCGCCTGCTCAGTGCAGGTGTAAAATTGACACAGGGTTTTTTCCGATGGGAGACCCCTTTCATTGTTGGAGTTGTGTCAGTTTACCAACGCAACTCCAGCAATGTGTGAATTTCTGACACACGGAACTCTGTATTGTAAATAAAGCCCATCAATGGTATTGTTAGGGGATGTGCGAGAAGCGCAAGAAATATGACGCATCAATGGCTTATTCCAATCTCACAAAAGCCAGGTCAGCTATCTTTGCTTGCTTCAAGTATTCTTTTATCAGTTTAGGTAATCCTCTCATTTTCATTTTTGGAAGATGACAGTGTACCTTTGGTAATATTTTGGAATTTACTCTCAATGTATGGCGCTTAGATAATTATGGAGTTTCGTCTTAGGTTCATTAAATAAGAAGTTATAGGAGGCAAATGCCCTTGCCCCAAACATCTAAAAGCACACAGTTCCACTCACCCAATTTTAATGTGTCAGGTGTGGCTACAGCCAAGAAAGGGTGCAAAATAATTGTTGACAATGAGTGAAACTACACAACAGACAGAGAAATGTGTAGCCTTAATAAAGAGGGAAGCGCTCACCCCTCATCAGTTGAATACTACTCTCGTCCTGGCTGATATGCTGATTCTTCAGCAGTTGAGATGAGGGGTGTGTGGACACACCTAACTGTAACATAGGTGAGTTACAAAGCTCTTATGGCATCACTTGAGAGCTTTCACAGAGTGGTGGATGACATTGACTATTCAATGTCTGTTGCAGAGCAAACATTGGAGGCTTTGTCTTCTAGGATTACTGGGATGGAGAAATCATTTCAAGGAGGGGAAAGAGGAAGGCTCCTCTGTACACTTTGACAATGGAACAGCTGGCAATGGTGCTTTTTGGAATTTCCTGGAGAAGCTGGAAAATGCTTAAAGAATGGCTAACGTAAGACGTTTGGGTCAGGAAAGGTACATTAAGGCTTAAACATGCACACTTTTTTCCTAAACCTTTCTTGGAAATGAAATGGGTACAGAAGTTGTCGCTCATAGCACCATGCTGAGGCAAGCACTAGCTGTCCACAAGAGAACATGCTGGGAGAGCATGCTGGAGAGGCACCGTACAATTCATTTTGGTTGAGGAGGCTCATCAGGACTTGACCCCTCGTTGGGCAGACAATAAAGACAAAGTGCTGCATTGTATTCCGAGGCTATCAATGTTTCCTGGTGTATGCTCAACTAGCGCAGCCAAAAGGAGGGATTTGCAGAACCTCAAGAAGGACTTTATTGATCATAGGACCCAGCATAACTTTAAATATCCAGCTCGATTTTGGGAACTTTTGGAAGAAAAAGTGTCACCCTTAAGTTAAGTAGATTCAGCACTGACTTGACATGATACTGCATTTTTCTCTCCTAGCAGTTCTGTTATTTATTATTTACCAGTTTTTTATAGTGTTTATGCATTGAATAATATGTGGATGCTTTATATTATAACATTAACATTGTGTATTTCATTGAAACTTAAACTAGTCCAGGGATTGTATCAGCAATGAGTATTACAATGGCGTGGAGAGGTAACGGAGGGGGAGCATCGAGAAGCAAGAGAAGGTCAAGTTCAAACTTGCCTCAGTAGAATTTAGGGCAGAATGAAAGACTGATAGGAGGACCAAGGCTGTATGGGATCACTGCCTAAGAGGTATTCTGGGAAAGTGGGGAATTAGAGGGGAAGCAAGATACAATAGTCTAGCCGTCGTAAGAGAAGCTGATAGGATAGAGGTAGATGATATTAGCGTTGTGCATGAGCACCACTGAAGCAAAGTAGAACTCAAGAGACTGAAGAAGACAAGATCAGAGTACAGTTGCAGTGGAATAACAGTGCAGGAGCACAGGATAATAGCTGGGGGAGGGGAAAAACAATAGTGATCAGGACTTTCAGCTATATGGATAACCGCTATTTATGTTTTATCGACCCTCTTCATTTGTTATTGATCACTTTATGCTTTCTGATGGTCAGGTGTCCTGTTGCAGGCATTCAACATATTGTATCCCTGTATATTGAGCTTTAATTGCTAGTTTGACAAATGCACTGCCCTATTCCTTATTCCCCAATTGGTGTCCTTCTTAAGGAGGCTGTAATGTAGATAGTCCATTGCTCAGGGTGGGGCATTTCCTTTCTCTTTTCTTTTGATTAGTGACGTTGTTAAACGTTGTCCTCGCATCGTGCTCATCTCTGTTTCTATGCAATATATTCATCATATGATGTGTATTTTCTTCATCAAAATAAATAAAATACATTTGCTTAAAGGAAATATTCTACATATTTCTTTTATTTGTGATGTTGGTGCCTCAAGGTAAATCCCACCAGACGATCGTAGATGTGCTCTCCTGCAGAGGACATCAGCATCAATATTAGTCTAACCAGGGTGATCCTTGATTTGGCAATTTCCAAGCAGAAGATAGCAAGTCATAGGAACCAACATCCGACTTAGCTTTCCTCAAATGCCAATAGGTTGTTTTTGGTTCGCACTGAAAATTTCTCACCAAAAAGACAACCATGAAATTTTCTTGTTATGGTCCACTGGCATGAGTTTGGTAGTTCTTTCCTGGGGCAGACAATGCTCTGCCTCCGAAAATGACTGGTTTGCTTCCTTTTCTTCTTCTTGATTTACAGTGATAACGAGTCCATCTTGATTAGCCTGAACATTGTGAATGAATGGTAACTGTGGATCAGCATTAGCCACTACTGGGCTGTTGTATGTTTCATGATAATTATATTGAATGGTTGCTGGCACTGAGCACTCCATCTGAAACCAGATATGGTAAGATATGTCACATTTATCTTCATATTTCACCTTCTCTTTGATAGGTTGGTATCCTTTTTGTCAAGTTTGTTAGTGGTCTGCATGTTTTTGCAAATCAGATACTCATCTGCAGTGTTAAACACAAAACCTGTGAAGTTCCCTCAAGGTCTTGGCCAAGTGTAGCGTGCATCCACTTTGGTGGCATCAAATACTATGCCTTCTGCTTATACAATGTGACCTATGTACTGTACACTACATGAGCAAAATTGAAATGTACCAAAGGATAGTTTTAGTACTTGTGTCCTTAGTTGATTTAGCTTCTTCAACATTCTGTTGTGTTCTTCCTGAGTCCTGCCAAATACAAATATCTCATCAAGATACACTAGCACAAAAGAGTAAAGTCACTAAGCTCACTTAGGATCCTTATATGTCCTGGACGTACAAATGAATATGTAAAGTTGAAGCATACAGATGAAGGCCACCTTTTATTTGGTGGTATCAATAGAATTTGGCAATAAGGAATCTGGAGGTCTAGAACAGAAAACTATTGACTTTCTGTTAAATATTCTAAGAGATCATCACCTTTGGGAGTTGTGTGCTGATCAGTTACAGTTCTACTGTTCAGTGTGAGGCAGTCAATGCAAACTCTCAGATCATCAGTTATCTTTGTATAGATCACAATTAGGTAGGAGTAGGGAATTCTTGGTTCATTGATATTTATAGTTATGTCATACTAACTGTTGGAAATGGCCCTTTCTGCAGGGTTATCCCCAAACGTTTTTGCCTTTCTCCTCCTATGTTTTGTTGGGTTTAGGAATCTGGGCACTTTACCACTGCTAAACAGTGCTAAAGTGCATGTGCCCCCGCTCCTAAAACTGGGTATGATTGGCTTATTTAATTTCCCTTTGTGTCCCTTGTAAAATGGTACACCATATACCCAGGCCCTGTAAATTAAATGCTGCTAGAGGGCCTGCAGCACAGATTGCACCACCCCCAGAAGTAGCCTTTCAAACCTGTCTTGGGCCTGCCACTGCAGGGCCTCTGTGTGAAGTTTACGGCCACATTGACTTGGCATCTAAAGTTACTTGCCAAACCTGGAACTCCACTCTTACTACATATAGGTCACCCCTAAGGTAGGCCATAGGTAGCCCTATAGGCAGGGTGCTGTGTAGATAGAGGTTAGGACATGTGCCTTTGCTGTGTGGCATGTCCTAGTAGTGACAAACAGCCTATTTGGTTTCTCACTGCTGTGAGGCCTACTCTTCTCATAGGCTAGCATTGGGAGAAACACTTATGCCCTCATTGTTTATGCTCCATTCCATGATTACATGTTGTTTCCGCTGTCTTGTTAGGATAACAAGTATATTACAAGATATGCATTGTATGCAAAGGGAGGGTGGTTTGTCATGACGTGTACAACATATAAGTCTGTATCTTATTGCACTATAATGGTTTAACAATTGTCTAGTTAGAAAAGTAATTATTGGCCTATGTTTTATATGCAATACAGTTTATTTTCATATAATTGTGTGTAGTGTCTCTTTTGTGGTGTATTTATTGTGTCGCTGGAGTGTGTGTGTTGTGCAAACACTTTACAAATGAGCCTGATAAGCCTGACTGCTCTGGACAAAATACCAAGGGGGGAGCAGGGGTTATCTTGGGTGTCTAACTCCCTTAACCTGACTAGACTGGTGGGTTCTGCTTGGCTTAGGTGCATACCCTAGCCAACCAGAAACTCAATTTCTAACACTAATGAACAAAGCAAGTTTACTAAAATCATACACTCACTAACCTGTGCTACAGTGGAGTCTAAGCTTCCAGGTCCGCAATGGATCACTTCTGCATGAATGCATCCAGATCTCAGTCCCTACCTCCAGTATTCTTCCTGAGAGAAACACGAGTGAGGGAAAAGGGAACATTCTGCACCAGTACTCCTGGCACACTTCTTCATTTAGGTGGACGGACTGACCGGATAAAAGAGGAAATCAGTATCTATAAGTTTCCCAGTTAGGAAAGCTTTATTCTGAGGAGTACAGATTGCTTTCCTAAACCTGACTCACCTAATTGTATTTAATTCTAAAATGTGTTCTTGTGAATTTGTTTATCTTGTTGGAGTTACCATGATAACCTTTCCTTATAATGTCAATGTAACAACTAATGGACTAGTCACAAACAATGCTGAATTGCCTAGTTAATGTATTGTTACAGACATATTTTACTCTCTCCCTCCCTGCTACTTTACCCACACATGGGTACCTCATTCAGAGCACATAGTAATAAATTATTCTCTGTGTTATATTACATCACACACAGAGAAAGGAAAGCAAGAATTCAGACTCAAACTTGATCCACATATCAAATGTTAGCTATGGCGTGCATGCTTTTGCACTGTCACTGTAGCAGTGAAACGTTGTACATCATCAAACACAAAATGAGCAAGAACCACCAAGAGTCTTTACTGGGTAACGGAAATCTCTGGTAATGCAAGGGCTAGACCAGGGACAGCCTGAGGTAATGGACCATACACTCCTCCTCACAATGCTGGTAGTATTGCATGCCCAGATGCTCCCCAAGAGAATCATAACTCTCCTCATCAAGGCCTAGAACATCATGGGGAACCCATATAAGTCAACCACAATTATGGATCTCAACTAAACTAGTGTAAGCACTTTTGAAGAGAAGCCCGACACTCACCTGTTTCTCTACTGAAATTGTCTTCTCTATCCCAAGAAACATAGGACCCATCAGTAAAATTCTCATGTGTAACGTGAAATTGAGTCTAACACAAAAACAATTAACAAATTGCTTATATTACATCCCATAATATCTTATTCAATATCTCTCTGTAGTTAGATATAGGCAATCCCTGCCCAGTTGTTAATAATCCCATCAGATGTTTTCACATATACAACTTGATTTTTTTTTGATGAGCTTATCGTCAGACACTTTGAAGTAATGTTCCACACCAAGCGCACAAAAAAGCCCACTCGTATGTTGAGAATACAAGCACTCGTATCAATTTAGCTCCTTCTCACGCAATGGTGACTGTCTATTTCTAATTCAGCTTTGGAAAATACAAATCGAGAAAAGGCTTTTTATATTCTGGAAACTTGAGCTGAGGTAGAGGTTTGATGAAATTCAACTATCTTAATTACTCCAACCAGAGCGGTTTCACACTTTGTAATATAATTTATAGGAACAAAATTGGTCCACCGCCTTTCTTTCTCTGGGTCTAAGGAAGTATGCTTGACCAGAATTCCTCCTGGTAAGATATTTCCTTAATTTGCTTTCATCATTATTTAACTGTAACTTGTGATTTGCAGGAATGTACTCTCTCCCTAATACTGTTTTCCTTGTCCTCTGTGAAATCTTCAGTGACCATGTACTTTAGAGCATCACATTTCCCACAGCTCAGTCTAGCATTATACAAAGATTCATTCTCTTAATTTATGTGTGCCAGTTGCCATGAAGGATGAATAGTTGGATCCACTAATTTTTCTGACTGGTCTTTTGTAGTGTTCCCACGTTGTTTGAAATGGTTCCATAACACATGGTGATCTCGTTCCTTCATTAGTTGGAGTAGAACCAGCAACACCATGACATATTGGAATCTTTTTACTCATTAAGATCATCTCAAATATTGTCCACTCCAATGGTTCCAGGTGTAAATGTGACTTATTTTGTGTAATAGGGCTCATAGATGAGGGTAGATTCACACCTAATTTCCAGTAATCTAGTTGTCTTTTGTCCTTCTGCCTAAACATTCAAACTGGACTGATATAATTTTCAGTAGATCTGGATTCACGGTGCCAAGTTTTGGAATTCATGTGTCTCTAAAATGTAGGGTGCTCCTTATTTGCCATGATCAGAATTCACAGTAGGATAATTTGCAGTTTTCTTCGATGACACACATTTTGTGTTTATGTTCATGATCTCATCCAGCTGAATATGCACAGACCTGTCCCACAAGTGTTCTTTATGGTCTTAAACTCCAAAGGACAAGAGTCGAATTTTACAGAGTAATTCACAACAAAGTTCACATCTTGTTTATGGCAATCTAAGGACTAAAAAGTTATCATTTAGAACGTTCAAAAAATAGTTCTTAAAATCAGTATCACTATTAATATATGGATTATTGCAGTGATCCTGGAGCATAATCTATGCCCAAAAGAACATAAATACACAGAAAATCTCATTTTACCACCTTTTTCCTGATGTAGAATAATGGATACTACACGCCCAGTACTTTAAAGGCATCATTATTTACTCATTGTATTTACTCATTGTATGCCCTCGATCCAGCATTTATGATTCAAATAAGTAAAATATAATTTAGATACTAAGCCAAAATATAATTTTAAAACATATTTAACAGATCAAGATGGCAGCTATGTACCATGCTCCATAGGGAACAATACGGAGGATTCCCCCATTTCCCAATGGTTTTCCGTCCATTAACATACATGTGCAGAATCGAGATATAAACCAGTAACAGTCAATGGGCCTGATTACAACCTTGGAGGAGGTGTTAATCCGTCCCAAAAGTGACGGATATACCACCAGCCATATTACGAGTTCCATAGGATATAATGGACTCGTAATACGGCTGGTGGTATATCCGTCACTTTTGGGACGGATTAGCACCTTCCTCCAAAGTTGTAATCAGGCCCAATATATCTTACATAAAAAGTCATTATATATCAGCCAATGCCGGAAAGATCAGTACATGCCATTATATACCTCACCACCCACAAGATGAAAACCAAAACCAACCACTCTGTGCTTTGCAGTCAGATGAAGGACTATGGCTTTCTTTGCCAAACAGATGGTCCTATATCCTATGTCTGGCTTGGATATAACAAGTTAGACATGACTAAGCAGTTGTTAATTACGGTGACAACTGCCCCACTGAAGATTTTGCTTCCCCATATATATCACCAGCTCTGTCAGCCAGATACAGTCTGGTTTTGACCGGTAGTCTAAGACTCCCAGCTTCACAAAACTTGACAGAAACCGGGCTTGTGCTTTACACTTATGAAGATCACATCATTCCTTTGAAGCCCACATTGGTAAAAATATCCGACCAGCGAGTGGTTGGATGGCTGCAAACAGACCACATTTGCACATTTCCAAATTTCAGATGTAGTGGAAGCCGAGTCAACTGAAAAGAGAGTCCTAAATGCCACTAACCACCATTTCAGTTTTATCAGTGGTTAGCTAGAGGAAGCTCGAATAAATGGCACAGTGAAATTTGCAACATTTCACTGCACCATTTTTTCAGTCATTTTTAACACCTGCTCAGAGCAGGCGTTAAAATGATGCACCCATTTTTATCAATGGGCCTCCCAGTGCTTTGCTGCACTAGCGTCAAACTTTTTGACACTAGTACAGCAAAGCGCCACAATAGCATCAAAAATGTTGACGCTATTGTCCTAACGCCCGCCATGGTGCACTGTATGTAAATACAGCACAACCATGGTGTCGTTAGGTGTGGCGGGGTGATGCAAGAAAAGTGGTGCATCTGAACCGGTGCGCTGCTTTCTTGTAAATATGCCCCCAGGTTTCTCCCAGTATAACCTCGGCTGTCTCAGCCTGCAGAAACCCTTTAACTGATGGTCCATCCACCACAGGGCTGTCAGAATGTCTGCCTTACTTAGACAGTGATTGTGCTGTACATATTTCCTGTTCAGAACTGCCAATAAAAGCCTGGTGATTCCTAACAGGAATAAACAAAATGATTCCCACACACTGAAAGAAAACCCCCAGTGCATCAGGGCAACTAATTGTTTGTAATTGAAAAATAAAGTCAGGGTCTCTAAATTTAGAATAAGAATTCCTGTGCCCATTCTAACACTAAGCAACAGTACTCATCTTCCTTTACAAAACCAATAAAAATAAAGACCCTATGACATCACATATATCCCAGTAGGTTGCTAGGCGCTGCACAAGGTCACTCCTTCTGCGTGAGCTCATCAGATGATCTTGTCTCTTCAGTGTTTGGTTGCGGGTGAGGAGGGGGACTTCCAATGCATTACAGTTGCATGTTTGGCCAGAATTAATGCAAGATCCATAAACCTGGTAGTAGCTTTCACATTCTTTTTCCTAGGAAAGAGACCCAAGGTCAATGCACAGCCATGGAAGCATGTTTCCTCTTTGTAGCCCTCTTGATGTCAGTTATTACCACCCTCCAAAGTGGGCATAGTGTGTGAAATTTCCAAAACATATGAAGCAGATCCACCAGAAAGGCACCACAACTCGGCCAGGAGTCCGCCGGTCCAGGAAATACTAAATATAAGTTGCGAGGGGTCAGATATGTATTGTAATATATAGAATTGAATGTTTTTAGAGTGAACATTTCTAGATACATTACAATGGTATTCCAGTATTCGCTGCCATTCAGGATCACCAAATACCTGTCTCAGTGCTACTTCCCATGAGTTTTTAAGATGTTGTGGAAGTCTAGAAGGATCTGGTAGGCAGGACAGGTTTAGCCATATGACTGAATGTATGCCTTATCTATTGTGTTTAGTGTATGTAGAAGTTTATTAGTAGCCGTTTCAAGATCCGTATTGCCATAGTGTGTAACTATTGTTCTTTAAATCTTGCTTTATAGTAAGAAGCTGTCAGTAGGCAAGGCAGTTTGAGCACATAGATCTTCGAAGCCTAGGAGAGTTTTCTCAGATAATAAATCTATAGCACTCTCACTTAAACAATTCTTTCCTCCCCACCCTGACAAAACACAGATCATAACCTTGCCCAGTTGTTCGCCTTTCTCAGGTGCAACTGTTCTTTCTTGTATTGAAATAGCTTTGGTGCCTGGAACTACATTGGCAATACAAAATTCACTCCATTCATTCACCGGATATTCACTCATTGGTAAAGGTGGCGGCGCAAGAAAATTGTAACAATACTCTTAACACCAGGTAAAAACCACACCTCATTGTTACAATCCAAAAGGCCCAAAGGCATCCTTGCAATACGTGAAGTAGCTTTTGAGATCCCACTGGTGGTGAGAATTTCTGTTAATGGTTTATGATCAGTTCTTATCTCAGACTCAATATCCCACACAAATTGTTGGATATGGTGTGCTCCCATACACAAGCCAGTATTTCCTCTCAATGAGAGAATAACACGCTTCTGGTTGAGTAAGATATCTTGATGTTGCAACAGTGATTTCTTTTCCTTTCTCATCAATTTAAGGAAATAAACTCCTCATAATGGCTCCCACTAATTCTGCCATAGGCAGAATACCTTTATCACAAACCAAATCTCTCAAATATATCGTTGAACTAATAGCAAATATAAACTTAGCAATTTCCATCATTAAATCTGTTTTTCTAACACTTTCAACACAGTCTTTAATCTCATGTCATGCCCATCCCCATTCTTTCTGATGACCAGAATGTCATCTTGGAAGAAGACAATTCCATCCATACCCTTGAATATTATGTACGTCAACAGCTGCGGCCGAGGCTAATCCAAATAGCATGCGACGACCCTGAAGGTACCCAAACAGTACGATAAAGTTAGTCACATTTTTTCTCTTCGGATTAAGAGTACCTGATGAGAGCCTGTAGTTAAATCTAAGCTGCTAAACCACTTAATGCATTTGGTGATGGCAAGCAATTAATTTATTTTCAGTAACAGAAATGTGTCAATCAAGAAGTTCTTATTTGAGTCGCAAAGAGCAATTCATTATCTGATTTTATCATTTGAGTATTTGAGCATTTGGCTACGACCAAAGGTACCATTCACTCAGCAGCTTCCACTGTATCTATGATCATCTTCCAGTTTATTCAGTTCAAATTCAACTTCTTCCCTTATGTTCAAGGGAATAGTCTTGACTTTATGGGAAACAGGTACTGCTTTTTCTTAAAGAATAATTTGTGCAAAAATCCTCTGAGCTCCCCTACAGTACCTGAAACCACTTTGGGAAATTCCACATTTAAACTGTTGATAAACACATCCTCTTGATCTATGACTAATAAGTGCTCAGTTCTGATTGTGTCTAATGTTATCAGTAAAGCTCTTTGGTCCATTCAGCTCAAAACTAATGTTTCTTTTTCAGGCTCACAAACTTTTCCAGAGGTTTTCCTACCCATGAGCCTGAATGCCAGGCGCCAAAATCCAAACATAGGAATAGCCTCTCCAGCTAAACTTTCAGAATGAATATCAGTAAAAAGTAAGTTATTAGCTAGTGTCGCTGCAAACTTCTGTTTCCAGCCTATTTGTTCACAATAGTATAAGGTGATCCTAAGTCTGCAACTTTGTTGATGACAATACTTCCCAGGATTGTTTCACATAAAGTTTTGCTTCGTGAATGAAGGTTAACATCTGAAACAATTGACTCACAGTTAACATAATTGTTAGCATTATCACTCTTATCATCAGAGGAATCAGAGCCAGCAATTTCAACCACTCATCTAATTTAGGATAAATTAAGTTTTTTCCTGCACACTTTAGCATGACAGCCTATCATGCCACAGTTCAAAAACTTTTGTTTAATAGCTGGACAACACTTTTCATGTATGAAATGGTCCTTGCTACCGCATCTGTAACAATCCTGAACAATGACTTTAGTTTTGAACATTTTTCCTTTGTCTTTAACAGAAGTTTTAACATCTCTATTGGTGTCTCTTCCTTCTTTCCTAATGAAGATGGATGTTTTTGTAGGAAACATTATACACTGGTTCCCCAACTCTTCCGATAGTTTTTGCTGCATGGGCACAGTTCTTGGATAATTCAGCTTTTTTGACAAATGCCACAACATGTTTTAGAGAGGAATCACCATATAACCATAAACTTTCTTGAGTGCAAGTACTAATAGTACTATTAGTATGCATAATAATTTAAGCGCAAAGATAATGCATTTTAGCCAAAATTTCAACACCATGAGCAATTCTTTACAGATCCTTTCCAGGGTCTTTTCTTCACTCTGAATGGTTAGCACCACTCATCCATGAGAAGCAGGATCGGACAAGAAGGACTTCTTCTGCCACAACCCAACCAATGATGCACAGGTTCAATGTAGATGCGGATCTATCTGCCAGCTTATTGCCAAATTGTAATGAGGATACCACAACTTGAAACGGAACAAATAATTTCACTAGACAGCCCTGAGGACAGCTACACAATTAACTGTCAACCCCAGATTCCTAATGTCACTCACAATCTAAAAATGTAGAATAAGAATTCATGCGCCCATTCTAACACTATAAACAATCCTACATCCATCTCAGCAAAATTTCAACACCATGAGTAATACTTTGCAGATCCTTTCCAGGGTCTTTCCTTCACTCTGCAGGGTTAGCACCACTCAACCATGAGAAGCAGGATCGAACATGAAGGACTTTTTCTGCCACAACCCAACCCCACCAACTCTCCTTTCCAACTAGGAAGACACATTCCCAAGAAGGTATGCAATTTGGGCTCTAGTTTGACTGACAAGTTTCTTTCCACCTTAACAAAGTTACCAAAACTGTGTTCTAACATCTACATCTGTTAGGCAGCCTCTTTTATTTCTACAATTACTTCAAAAAATTACTGTAATCCTTTCTGTGACAATTTACATAGTCTTGTGCAATGCAATCCACATAGGGCACCCCACAAGGATACTCTCCCCTCAAAAGAGCAGATATTTGGTCTACAATTTGTTGATCACATCAGGTCTGCACCGAAGGCCCAGCATTAAAAAAACTCCCAATTTACAATTTTAGGCCTCCGTTATAGCAACAGTAATACTATGCTACCTGGAGGAAGCGTAAAATCCATGGAAGAATCATCTGGTGGAATGTCATTGACCAGAGGACAACAGAGGATTCCTAGTCTTGATTAACTCATACCACTTTCCACCACAAGGCTACCTATTGCCTTATCAAATTCTTGCAAGTTCTTTTTGATCACCTCAGCATCTCTTTGTCACTGTTTTCCTCTCTTTCGCTTCCTCCTTTTCTGCCTTTCTCTCTTGCTCTGGTCAAAGTCTGATGATGAAAAGAAGGTCCTGATTCACAAAAATAAAATGAGGGCTGGTTCCCACAAACTGGAAACATCATCACAAATTACGCTCTGGGCACTCTGGCAAGTACAAAGTTCGCCACATGGTTACAGCTAGGTTGCATTTAAAGGTTTTCCAATTTTACACAATCAGCTCAAAGTTTATTATCTGCCTCCTTTAATCTGTTTTCCATTTTCACTAAATTACGAGCACAGACGGTCTCCCCGTGTCTTCCCCTTGTAGCTCTTTAAAGTGAAAGAATAGTTATTACAGGGAAGTGAAGACAAATTGCAACTGCACAGCCTAGGGAGTGCCAATGGATGTTTCTGAAGTGTCTTAAGACCCACAGGAAAACAATAGCTGGCCTCTTATTTGCCATACAAATGCCTAAGAGACTCATTGTCCATTTATACCTAATCCTGGCCTGAACACAACCAGAGTGAAAGAATATTATTCAATAAGGATTATCCAATTCATACAAACATTTAGGAAGATGATGCCTCAACCACTGAATAGTGTTTCATCCTTTCAGAATAACAATCCCATCCCAGGAACCAAACTTAACCGATCAACCCCACTCTTTTTATCCTTATTTTCTGTTCCTTTTAAAGCACTTTGATGTGACCAGAAATCAGCACAAGTCATTTAGTAAAAGTATATAGCTAACTAACTAATTAACTAACTAAACATCTAACTGAAAAATAAATAAACAAGCAAATAAACACACAAATAAATAAATGCAATGAAATGTTGTAATGCAGTGGTGCTTTATGGCAGTTTTGAAACAAATTGTTCGGAAAAACCCCAAAACCACAAAGACTATGTGAGAGTGTGAATTTTCTAATATGTTATATTAATGATTTTTATACTAAAATGTGTAATGAATTAACGTGTAAAAACGAGTAACTGTTAAATAATAGTTATTATTGTTTATTTTCTGTCCTTAACTGTGCAAAATTCCAACTAAATGCTGTGGTTAATTTCCGTAATTCAAACCTTACATAAAAGTGTTTTCGAAGTTCGTGTAGATGTGCCCACAGCTACCCTTAGTGGGTTGCTGCACTATGTCTTACAAGGTTATGTTTTAACCAAGCATTGCATAAGGTGAATTGTCCTATTGTTTGATAATGTTACTAATATCTGGTCTTTCCTCGAGGGTGGAAGTAAAACAGCTACTGTAAAAGTTTCTTCCTGAGAAGTGGTGACCGAACGGAGATGGGACAATGGAGCTACAGACGAGTCGGAAGAGGAAAAGATTATACAGAGGAAAATGTTTCAGTCAATGTAGAATTGTTGTATTTTAGGTTATCAGTTCAGTTGTTGATTGGCTAAAGCATAACCACCCCAAAAACGGACCAATCATAAGCTTTTTAGAGTTCAGTATAACAAGTTAGAGAAGGAGAAGGAGAGAAGAGTGATTGATGACGACAGTCTGATGAAGCAGGAGGCTAACTAGTGCCCCTGTATTAGAGGGTTTAGCTATCGTTAGGCCCAAATTCCGAAGACATAACTGATGCTCATGATTTATCTTGAAATCATTTTAATGCTGAAACTAATATATACTTTGCCATTATTACAGTTTTTTGTATTATTAAGTGTGATTCTTTTGGAGATAATTTGTTTGATTGTACTAATCAGATTGAGATTTGTAAGACGCTTTAATCAACCACTATTGATCGTATACGCCTATCATTTGTGTTTGAGAGTTATCTTCGTGATATTAGCATTGTTAATATAGGGAAATACATTCATAATTCCTCTTAATAAACTGGTGTGATTACTGAGTGTGGTTTAGTAATATTGATTGTAATTGCTTATTATTGTTGTTCACCTCACACATTGATGACATCCCCTCAAACCTATGTCGCTTCGATCCATCGTCCTCTAGCACAGATTCCACTATTCAGTGTAAATAATAGCTAGGATTCCGTGGCGCTGCAGCAGGTTTGGTAGCAGATTACGGTTGCTTCATTGTTTTGATGATGTCATAATGTGGGTGTGAGGTTCTTTTGGTAAAAATAAAATTGAGATTTGTTGGGTTTTCTTTTCTAAATGATATATGGAAGTAGCAAAATGAGTTGCTAGTTGCCTTAAGTGACTTTCCCCGGTTCTTGGAGATTCCCTAGGTTGAAGGGTATATTCTTAGTAGTGTTTAAATGTGTTGAGTAAAAGTGATTTGCGCTTGCAGAGCTTTAGCTAATTTACAAACAATTGAAGTGAAAGTGAATTTGGAGGAGTATAAAGTAGTTTTTAGATGGAGTGGGCGAACTCCTATAGATAGGTATGAGAGTAGGGAAGTGTTTTTCTTCATTTGAGTGTGGCGCTTGATGCAGAAAAAATTAGCCACGTGGATGGTGGCAACAGACCTGAGGAGAGAGGTCTGGTACTCCGGAGTAAATTGACAAGTGTAGAAAGACACTTGATATGTGTTGTAATTCGTTAATTTAATAAACCGATCTGTCATGGTTGGTAAATCGAGTTTGCGCGAAATTTGTATGAATGAAAATATACTGAAGACTTGGTGAGTACTAAGTGCACAAGATAATAATCCAAGGAACTGTGGAGAAGTGAAGTTTGCGAGTCGAATTTTGCTCACGATTGTGGGATCTGTGAAAAAGGAATAGGCGAAAGCTGAAGGTTACTTTGGAAGGTTCTGAAGCATTTGTGTTACCCTACCTGTAGTAACTGAGCAAATTTGTTTTTTATTTAAGTTAGCTTCCAAATTAATATTGTGTTGATTTTGCATGTGGTTGTGAAAGATTGGTATGCCAGAATTTGTCAGCGTCTCAGTGAAAGGGGGGTGAATGTGTTGGTGTGACGTAGTTAGTGCAGCGCTGGGATTGGTTGAGAATAGGAAAGAGTCGCCTACGGATTTGTCAATCAGTCTAACATTAGGGTAACGCGATTTGGAAGGTGAGGGGATTGAAGAGAATTGTGGGATCATAGTCACTTTTCATGGTTGATTATTCTTTCTGTATTTTGTTCAGAATTTGTATTTGCTTAGTTTAATCAAGTTTGATATTAATATCTGCTGTGGACTTCAGGTTTAAATAAAATTCTGTCAGAAATGAAGTTTTTCAAAGCTTTGAGAAGTGCTTTGAGGGGTGATGAATACATTCCAGCACTTGAAGGAGAGTTTGTCTGCCAGAAAATACTCTGGCATATATTGTGTTTGAGGAGAAAGGTGCAGCGGCATGTCTTTGGTTGAAACATTGGGTCAAGATTACAAAGAAAGAAGGTTGCCTGGCTTTTCCAGAACATGGTACATTTAACTTAAGAGTTCTGGATAATTCAAGGTCAAGGATGTACAGTTTAAAACCTCTACCGAGGCCAGCACATCACAAAGCATTAGCGGTTTGGGAGCTGGTAGCAAAACAGCAACGGGCTTTAAAATTTGAAAAGAAAACGAGAAGAGTAGAAAATACATTATCTGAAGCTGTATGGGATGAAGACCAGAAAAAGTGGGGTCATATTATTTCCTGCAAGAACAAAAGAGGATGAGATTAAAACAAAAGATGCAAAGAAAAAGAAGGAGGGTTTATTAAGTGTTAAAGGACAAAATATGAAAGACCCTAAACGAGTTATGTTCAAAGATGAGGAAATGGGGAAGATGAGATAGTTACTCAAATTTTAGAGACCTATCCTCCACCAAATGTGAGGCAGCAAAATGATAACAGATTAAATGGGAGTGGAACTAGTAATACAATTCCTACTGCACCATTGACTTCAGGATCAGCAAAGAGTATTCTGGACAATGAGAGAGTTCAGATGCAGAGTAATTTTAATGACTCATCGAGCAACAGACAACAGCTTGAAATTAACATTCCTGAGATACTGCCAGAGGCTCCGGTTCTGAGAACATCTACTAATTTGGTGTTATCACAAGGTCAGCAAGGAATTAATTTAAGAGAATCTGTTCATATACAGATTCTACAGATGCAGAGCATGGGAGCAGGACAGACGAAGAGAGCTGGAGCATTAATGAGTCCAGATGCAATTATTGTACCTATTACAATGGGTCCGGTAACTCCATTATATGCCCATGTAGACAATAGTGTAGAGAATTCACTAATAAATGTACAGAATAGACAGGGACCGGGTTCTTTGATTTGAATTCTGAAACCATGTTTTATAATAATCAGGGACAGAGAACAATTGTTCCACAACAATGTGCAAGTTCAGGGCAAGAACAAGAAGCAGGTGCACAGGCAGATGGAGTTTCATTGAAGGGTTTGTCAGCGGAGGAGATAACAAGATGGTTGGAAGACCTGAGTAGCTCAAAATCACAGGGGAATAAAGATAAGGATAAGTAGACAGACTTTATCAAAAGTTACAAGACGTAGCAGATGAATATGACATTGACTTGTCAAAAATAAAAACACTGAAAAGAAGTTACAGATTATATTTGGAGGAGGAAGACTTTACTCACATGAGATCTGCAGGGATAAGAACACATCTTAAAGAACTACTTGAGAAAGTAGAAGTTTGGAGGGCATTTGACAAATGGGAGAGCAGATGGGACAGGAAAAGAGAAAGACCAAAGAAAGATGATGTGACACAGACGGGAGATGCAGTAAAAATGCTACCAATGAGAGAAACACCAGTAGGAAATTTTATACATGTACCTTGGAGTAGGAGCGATATCATAAGTTTTACAAATGATTATCCAAGACTGAGAAAGAAACCAATGGAGTGGTACCAGAAGACAGATAGGTTTGTGAAACGTTCGAAGTGTCTGTGGGAAGACTTGAATACGCTTTTTGACATTGTGGCTCCAGCAGATTTATGGATTGAATGCAAGAGAAGTGTTGATTGGCCCATGAGTGAACCACAGACGGATTTAAAAACTGGTGCGCCATCTCCTGGGGTAATGAAACATTACTATAAGGTCATTGAGTTTCTGAAAACAAGAATTTAGCTGAAAAATGTTGATTGGCAGCGCATAGATAGAACATCACAGGAAGGGAAAGAATCAGTTCATGCATATTATGAAAAATTGTTAAAGGTGTTCAATCGATTCAGTGGTGTAGAAACAATTGAAAAGGAGATCATGAATCATTTGGAGTTCAGATTTGTTGAAGGGTTGAAACCAGAAGTAAGTCAAATGATCAAGAATCATTTGATCTGCTGGCAAGCAAAGCCGATCAATGAAGTTTTGCAGTATGCTAAATACTGTAGTGATGAAATTGAGTTGAAGCAGAAAAAGCTGAAAGAGAAAGCAATGGTGATGCAGATTAAGGCTGCATAGATGGGATTGCAAGGAAACTTTCAACAACTGCCACAGGGAAATGGTTTGTTTCCGAGTCAAGGTCGAGGTAGAGGTCGAGGTGGAATGATGCTTCCGGTAGTCAATAGAAATGTAGATTTGAGTTCAGTGGTGATGCGAGATAAGCAGCAGAGGCGAAAGGTGTTACCTTGTCATATTTGTGGATTAGTGCGACATTGGAAAAGACAGTGTCTTATGTTGAATCAGGGAGGAGTGGTTCAGCAAACAAATGGTGTCAATTCATTTCAGGGCATGAGAGGACTTAGAATGGGGGGTCAAAATCCAAATTTCCAGAACAATGTGAATAATATGCAAGGTTTTCAGCCTTTACAGCCGATGAAACAGATGCACAATGTGCAGATGGTGCCTGTACAACAAATACACATACTGAGGCAGGTTCAAATGATACAGATCCCAATGGAACAGCAACAGGTTAATGCTTTTGCAAGTGGTCACAAATCAGAGTAAAGACAAAAGTGCAAAAACAGTTGAACAATTTCCTGTACACAATGAGAGTGAAATAAACGCTGAATGGCCATTGGACAGTTCAGATGAGAAGGAATATATAATGGCTGCATCATTAGAAGTGGATCAGAGAGGTCCTTATGTGCAGGGTGAAGTACATTGTCATGAGGTTAATTTTCTGGTTGATACAGGAGCAACACTCTCAACAATAAGAACTGTGGAAGTTCCAGACATACCTGTTTCAGAAAGGACAGTGCAGATAGTAGGAGTTGCAAATAAACATTTGGTTAACACTCTTACACAACCAGTTCTTGTGAAAACTGGAAAATTTAGAGATTATCATAGTTTTGTTGTTTGTGATTCCAGTCCAGTATCATTATTGGGAAGAGACTTGCTGTGCAAGATAAACTGCTCGACTGTGTGTTCAGTTAAGGGAATTAGAATAGAGACCAACAGTGATGATCAGAAAGATTTGTCAGTTAATGAAGGAAAAAGGGCGATGTCTTGCGAAATAGCTTTGCTGGATGTTGAGGATGATCAAACAGATGACAATGAGCAGGCAAATGAAGATCACAATTTGGAAGACTTAATTCATTTCTTCCCAGTCTTTGAAAGAAAAGATTTGCCGATCGATTTGCAGGAAAGAGTTAGACCAATGGTTTGGGATTTTTCAGGAAAGGACATTGGTTTGATCAACGGAGTCAAAGTGGCAGTGAAAGAAGAGAATGTGGTGTTTCCACAGACAGCACAATACCCAATGACAAATTAAATAATTGAAGGGATAAGACCACTGATAGAACCATTTTTGGAGCAGGGAGTTTTGAAAGAAGTGTTGAGCAGTCTGTGTAACTCACCAATAATGTGTTTGAAAAAGCCAAATGGGAAAATTTGTCTGGTCCAGGATTTGAGAAAAACAAATGATACAGTAATGAAGTGTTTTCCAGTTGTGCCAAAGCCAGCAGTGATAATGTTTCAGATTCCATGTGATGCAGAATGGTTTACAGTCATTGATTTGTGCCAAGCTTTCTTTTCAGTACCTCTACATGAGGACAGCAGATATCTCTTTTGTTTCAAATTTTTGACCAGAGTCTACTGTTGGTGTAGAATTCCTCAAAGGTTTTCAGTATCACTATCGATTTTCATTCAGATCTTGAAAAAGAACCTGGAGTCATTGTGATGCCTTGCCAATCGACTTTAGTACAGTATATTGATGATTTGTTGATTGCATCAAAGACAAAGGAAGGCTGTAAAGAGGATACAATTGCATTGTTGAATTTTCTGGGAGACAATGGTCATAAAGTTTCTCCTGCTAAATTACAATACTGTCAGCAAGAGGTAAAATATTTGGGACATTTGATTGAGAAAGGGTCAAGGAGAATTTCAAAAGAAAGAGAGGGGACAATAAAGAAAATGAAAATACCAAGTTCACAGAAAGAGTTGAGAATGTTTCTGGGAATGGTAGGATATTGCCGGCAATGGATTCCATATCTTTCAGCCATTTCAAAGCCACTGCAGAGATTAACACATTAGGATGTCTCAGATCCCATAATGATGGATGAGGAATGCATGAGAGCATTTACTGAGCTGAGAGAGACTTTGACCCTCATTACAACCCTGGCAGTCAAAGACAGCCAGGGCTGTTTCGACGGATGCAACGCCAACAGGCTGGCGATGCAATCCATGGTATTACGACCGCAGCGGAAGCGCTGCGTTCACACCGCCGGGACCGGCGGTTTACCGGCACGCTGGTCCCGGCGGTTGTAATCCGCCAGGGCAGCGCAGCTTGCAGCGCTGCCCAGGGGATTAGGAGTCCCCCTCCCGCCAGCCTTTACATGGCGGTAGGAACCGCCATGAAAAAGCTGGCAGAAAGGGGAGTCGAGGGGCCCCTGGGGGCCCCATGGAGCTTTTCACTGTCTGCATAGCAAATGCCCCCGTGTTGCGGCCGGCCCAGCGGGGATGTTGAAATGGCCACCGCAGAAGTGCGGCCGCATTGACGGCTGCGCTGCGGTTACAACTTGGCGGGCAGCAGTTGCCGGCTGCCAAAGTTGTAATGAGGGCCTTTGTGTCAAGGACCAGCTTTAGGTATGCCTGATTACGCACATCCTTTCCTATTGTTTTGTCATGAGAGAGATGGATGTTCTTTGCCTGTTCTGACACAAACACATGGTGGTGTCAATCGTCCAGTAGCATATTTTTCAGATACTTTGGATAATGTTGCAGAAGCTTTACCAGGTTGCTTACGAGCAGTTGCAGCCGATGAGCAGAGTATAACTCAAAGTGAAAACATTGTAAAGGGTTATCCTTTGACAGTGATGGTACCTCATTCAACAGAAATTCTGTTGACCAGGTCAAAGACACAATACCTGACAAAAGCGAGGTTAACGAGATATGAAACTGTGATTTTCGGAGCACCAAATGTGATAATTAAAAGGTGTACAGTGCTTAACCCGGCAACACTATTGCCAAATGAAGAGGAAAATTTAAATAGAATTGACGATGTTGAACATGATTGTTTGGAGGTGACAGAATTGTGTACCAAACCAAGAGATGACATCAAAGATACTTGTTTGGAAGGCAAGGATCAAATCTTTTTTGTCAATGGATCCTGTTTAAGAGATAACAGAGGTGCTTTAAGATCAGGATATGCAGTGTGTGCAGTCACTGGAATTCTGAAAGCCTCATGGCTTAAAGGAGTGATTTCTGCACAAGTCGCAGAATTGGTGGCTTTTACTAGAGCATGTCTATTATCAGGTCAAATGAAAGTGACAATTTATACTGCTAGTCAGTATGGATTTGGTACTGTACATGATTGCGAGCAAGTTTGGTCACAAAGAGGTTTCCTGACCTCTTCAGGATCACCTGTGAGAAATGGAGAAAGAATACACGATTTGCTACAAGCTGTACAAAAGCCTGAGAGGACACGATTGTGTTAAATTGGGAAATGCTTATGCAGACCAAGTTGCAAAATGTTGTGCTCTGAATGGAATTTCATTCAAAGGAAATTGGGAATTGATGTCTGAAAATGATAAGGTCTATACAAATTTTACCATGTCAATAGTTTAAACATTAGGGGCCAGATGTAGGTAGGTTTCCTTTTGCGAGGTGCAAATTCCGAGTCCCAGCGACTCGCAAAAGGAAATGCAGAAAGGTGTCTCAGACACCTTCTGCGACTTGCTATGGGGTCGCAAAGACCCACCTCATAAATATTTAGCGAGTCTGGGCACTCACGGGGATGGTGGCCTGTTGGAGACAGCAGACCACCATGTCCGTGACTGCTTTTCAATAAAGCAGTTTTTGTTTCTCTTTGCAGCCCGTTTTCCTTAAAGGAAAAAGAGCTGCAAACAGAAAAAATACCAAAACCTTTTTGTTTCGTTTTTTTCCAGAGCAGGCAGGGGTCCATAGGACCACTGTCTGCTCTGAAAAAACATTGTTGTGAGCATTCACAAAGGGGAAGGGGTCCCATGGGGACCCCTTCCTGTTTGCGAATGAGTTACCATCCACTTCAAGTGGATGGTAACTGCGGGTTGATTTGCGACCGCTTCGCTGTCACAAATCAACCCTACATCGCAGTGCGACTCGCAAATAGGTAGGGAACTCCCCTTCCTATTTGCGAGTCTGAAACACATTTTGAGAGCTGGTACCGACTCGCAATATGTGTTTCAGCATCGCGTGAGGGCATTTTTCGCTGTTTGCGAGGCGCTAATGCCTTCCTACATCTGGCCCTAGATGAGTTAAAAGCTATCCAGAATAATGTGCCAGAAGAGGAGCATAGAGACTGGATAAGACACCGTTGCATTCAAAGAGAGGATGAAATTTGGGTGACGGTAGAGGGAAAAGTGGTCTTGCCAAATAGTTTACTGACACAAATGGCTAGATTCTACCATGGTCAAACACACATAGGGAGGGATGCAATTGATCAGGAGTTTCAAACAGTTTTGGTACAACCCAAAATTCAGACAAGTGGTGGAGATGGTTTGCCATAGGTGTGTAATTTGCCAACAAATTAATGTCGGCAAAGGAATGGTTGTCAACATGGGACACATAGGTATGGCGGGAGGTCCATTCAGTAGAATGCAGTTGGATTTCATTGAGATGCCTGCATGTGGTGGTTTGAAATACGTGTTGGTGACTGTGTGCATTTTTAGTCATTGGATTGAGGCTTATCCAACAAGGAGAAATGATAGTCTTACAGTGGATAAATTGCTTTTGCGAGAACTAAATCCACGTTTTGGTTTCCTGGTTTCAATTGAATAAGATAGGAGAACTCATTTTAATTATGAGGTGAGAAAGTTACTTTTTTCAGCATTAAACATTCAGCAGAGACTACATTGTAGTTATCGCCCAGAAGCTTCAGGTCTTGTGGAGCAAATGAATAGAACATTAAAATCACGATTGGCAAAAGTATGTGCGTAAACAAATTTAAAATGGCTGGATGCTTTACCATTAATGTTAATGTCAATGAGAAGCACTCCAGATAAGAAATTTGCCAACATGAAATTTGGATTGGAAGAGCAATGAGGTTGCCATCAATTCCTGCAAATGCACTTGTTAATATTACAGATGAGAAGATGCTAGATTACTGCAAAAGCCTGGCTGATATAGTTCAGTCTTTTTTCCCATTAGGTGGAAGCTGTAACAGTGCAACAAACACAAGGTCAAGGCCACAGACTGAGAGCTGATGACTGGGTGCTTATACGGAAGAATGTGCGAAAGTCTTGCCTAGAGCCACGCTAGAAAGGGACCTTATCAGATTGTGCTCACTACAACGACAGCAGTGAAGTCTGCTGGTTCGCCAAACTGGGTGCACGCAAGCCATATGAGAAAAGTGCATGATCCATCAGAAAGAGAAGACCGGTTGAGATTACCGACAGTTGGAAACATTGGAAACAAAGAGAAAGAAAATGAGCAAAATGTCGACAATGATAGAGATGTACCTACTCCTATAACAGATGAAAAAGAGCAAAACACTAAAGCGGTTGAGCAATCTGTAAAAGGGGTAGAGGAGTCAATCCGAGAAGGGAAGAAGACTGATTCTGATCCGAGGAGGGTGTCCTCGACTGACAGTATATCACAAGAGTCACCTGAAGAAAAATCTGCTCAGAAGAGGGTATCCTCAGAGGCAGGTGGTTTGACATACCAAACTGAAGAAAAGAATAGTCCAGCCCAAGTGGATTATACTCTTCCTGAACCAGTAGAGTGAACGTCAGAAGAGAGAGGTCCAAAGGCAAGTGAAGAATCAATATTGAGAAGATTATTGACAAGAAAGACACTGAAAGGGGACAACTGGCCAGAAAGAGATTCGAAGGGTGGAAAAGATGATGTGATTCCATCAATACAGGAGGAAAGAGAATTAAACGAAGGAGAACATACTAGTGGAGAAGAAAGTGAAAGTAGCAAAAGACTGAAAAGGAAAAGAGTTGTGAACAGAAGATATTCAGGAGCAGAATGGACATACTTAACTACAAATGAATATCAAGAAGACTTTTTGAACTACTGTTTTGACAGAGACATTGACAATTCTTATTTTGGTACGTGAAGATTACAGGGAAAAGAATTGGGGAAGAGGAAAGTCGTACTGCTGTACTAAAAGAAAATGCTATAAAACTTGCTGAAATGAACAAATAAATAACTGGATTTGACAAACCTGCTATACTGAACTGATAGAGGGACTGTCAAGAGTGAATGAATTTTTGAAAGAAAAAAGAAAAAAAAAAGATTTTTGGAGGGATTGTTTGTTTAGAATTTTTGTATTTTTAAGAAATTTTTTTTTCCCCTTAATAAGGAAAAAATGAGTAACTCCTATAACCAAAACAGTAGGATTAGTTGTTGTAAAGTGTTTAGTATTGGTTTGGCGGTAGTGAGTGTGTTAATATGTTTATTATTGTTCATAAGAGTGTCTGTTTATGAGATCGATGGAGCCAAACAGACTACGAAAATTGATAGTACTTTAGATTTGACTGGTACGTCACTAACAAAAAATAAATTCAGGATAGATGTCCAATACTTACATGAAGAGAAAGAGCTTTCCTCTAATGTCTTCTCTCTCTTATTGCATGAGTATGTTGAGGTGATGGATGTGAATGATTGTTATGTGTGCACGCAGATTCCGACTTCAGTGGAAGGAGGAACTACATATCATAGCTTACCGGTTACTTATACTATAAGTTGCAATCCTTTGCTAACGCGTTTCTATCATCAAGAGTATATTCAATATTTTTATTCAAACTATGACATGGCATTGTCATTTGTACCTGTCATAGGTTATTGGAATAGAATAGCCAAAGAAAATAACATAGTAATTATGAGAGATTTATTAGAGCCTACTTTAACCTTTGGTACAGCTTTTGCTCATAGGAATAATCTAACTTGTTTGTTAACACCAGTAGAGAAACAAATCTTAAATAACACAGAAGACAGAAGAAGAGGAATAAAGGCAAAGATAGATAAGGGTATTATAAGTAGAAAGCCTGGAATAGATTATGCTTATACTGACATTACTAAACAAGGAAAACTAACAATAGATGCTGAGCTTGTAGGAAACCTTTGTATATTTAGAACTTGGAGTAAAAATGATAGAGTGTTTGTTGGAAAGAGTGAATGTAGACATGTTTTTATGTTTAGGAGTAAGTGGGACTTTATGATGAATGGACAGGATCCTGCAGTACCTGGGATTTATTATATTTGTGGAAGAAATGCATACAACCGTCTTCCTAGAGGATGGTATGGGACATGTTATTTGGGAATAGTCTTTCCAAAAATCTGTCAGTTGGAAGACTTGAGTAAGATTCCTGAATCAATTAAATTTCAAAGAGACACAAGCGAGAATCAATTTCTAGCATTGTGGGTGACATTTTTTGGGCTATAATTCTTTCAGTGGGAGTATTTCTAAATTCATTTAAGATTCAGAAGTTGTCTACAATAGTGGACAACATGTTGACAAGATATTCTGCAGCTATCATTCTTTTGGATACAGAATTGGCTGCTACAAGAGAATCGCCACTTCAGAATCACCTTGCGTTAGACATTCTTTTGGCGAAGGAGGGCGGAGTTTGTAAATTATTGGGTTCTAATCATTGCTGTTCTTATATACCTGATAATTCAGCTAAAGTTAAAGAGTTGATTAAAAATGTATTGATTACTAATAGTGAGGATTTAAAAGAACTAACAGAAACTACGGTTTGGGAAAAAGCTGGAAAAGGAATCAAAGCAGTGGGAAATTGCTTTAGCAATGTGGGAAGGATTATTATTCTGACAATAACAAAATGGGTGTCAGTAATGATATTATGTTTAATTGGCATCTGGGGAGCATATAAAGTGATAAAATGTTTTAAGAGAAGAAAATCAGAAAAGAACAGAAGAAATTTTGAAATACAAATTAATTAATTCTATAGAGGGAATATAAGAAGACAATGAGACAAAATTTTGAAATCAATGATAATAAATGCATTTATTATGGGTTGATGTGATGACATAAATAGTCATCAGAGGAGGGATTGTGAGAGTGTGAATTTTCTAATATTTTTATTAATGATTTTTATACTAAAATGTGTAATTAATTAATGTGTAAAAATGAGTAACTTTTAAATAATAGTTATTAATGTTTATTTCCTGTCCTTAACTGAGCAAAATTCCAACTAAATGCTATGGTTATATTCCTTTATTCAAAGTTTACATAAAAGTGTTTTCGAAGTTCGTGTAAATGTGCCCACAGTTACCCCTATTGGGTTGCTGCACTATGTCTTACAAGGTTATGTTTTAACCAAGCAATGCATAAGCTGAAATGTCCTATTGTTTGATAATGTTACTAATATCTGGTCTTTCCTCGAGGATGGAAGTAAAACAGCTACTGTAAAAGTTTCTTCCTGAGAAGTGGTGCCCAAACGGAGATGGGACAATGGAGCTACAGACGAGTCGGAAGAGGAAAAGATTATACCAAGGAAAATGTTTCAGTCAATGTAGAATTGTCGTAGTTTAGGTTATCAGTTCAGTTGTTGATTGGCTAGAGCATAACAACCCGGAGGACTGACCAATCATAAGCTTTTTAGAGTTTAGTATAACAAGTTAGAGAAGGAAAAGGAGAGAAGAGCGATTGATGACGAGAGTCAGATGAAGCAGGAGGCTAACTAAGGTTCCTGTATTAGAGGGTTTCGCTATCATTAGGCCCAAATTCCGAAGACATAACTGATGGTGTCCACTGGCTGAAGTAGACTGCTTTTTGATGTTACTAATAATTGGGTAAAGTATAACATTGAGATGTTGTGTGTTTTTATTTTGTTTTCCAGGTACCAGCTGCAATATGTGATATGACTGCTCCATAATAATAGCAATAATAATATTTTTTCCTTATATTAATTCAGGATAAGAGTTTTCCTAAATTCTTTTCACATGAAGCCCAACATGTTGTTGCTCATTTGTGGTTAGCGAGGGAACTAATTTGAAATGCTCATGATTTATCTTGAAATCATTTTTATCCGGAACTCATATATACTTTGCCATTATTACCGGTTTTTGTATTATTACTAAGTGTGATTCTTTTGGAGATAATTTGTTTGCTTGTCCTAATCAGATTGAGATTTGTAAGACACTTTAATCAACCACTATTGATCTTATACACCTATCATTTGTGTTTGAGAGTTATCTTCGTGACATTAGCATTGTTAATATAGGGAAATACATTCATAATTCTTCTTAATAAACTGGTGTGATTATTGAGTGTGGTTTAGTAATATTGATTGTAATTGCTTATTATTGTTGCGCACCTCACACATTGATAACATCCCCTCAAACCTATGTCGCTTCAATCCATCGTCCTCTAGCGCAGAATCCACTATTCAGGGTAAATAATAGCTAGGATTCCGTGGCACTGCAGCAACTACTACCTCCAAAATTGCATTAAAAAGCAAGTAATAACAACAAATCTTTAACTAGCCTGAAATCCTACAGCCCCCTGAAAAACATGGTTCTCCATTGGCACAGTTCAAGCAAGCACTTCAACAAGCATTGCAGCTATTTTCACATATTTCTACTTATTTTTAGACTTTTGAAAGGAGTCATGTACTTATAAATCCTACTTCTGAGCACTAGGAGAGAAGATGAGGGAAGCATGCCAAAGGTATAGGTCAAAATGTTCTGCATATAGCCAATGAAGATAGGCCATAGACCAGACGCATCAGGAATTCTTCACGGAAAGGTCCGGGGCACAGAAGAGCAGCTGGATCTGATGGATCGCTGAACTAACTTATCCATGCTAGGAATTGGTATGTTGGGCCCACTGGTTATACGTTCAAATTCTGATGGGTCCATTCAGCTTTTTAATCTCTTGAGATCAATTAAATGAGTACCACTGAGTTGGGTAACAATAAACATCTGTTATAGAGTGAAAGAGAACTCCTTTTGTGATGTATGCTTTACAAATGCACATGTTGGGAACTATTCATTAAGGTAAACTTACACGAGTAAATCTACATTGGAATGTTTACTCTTACACTTTGTAGTAAATTAAATACTTTTGGCTATTCACCATGTACAAGTATACATTTTCCACAAAGTTTAGGCTTACATGTCAACACCTCATGCAACCTGTGATGGAGTGCATTTTATTACTGAAAGTTACTACTTGTCACTTCCACATGAAGATGGATATCTCCACCACTGAGGCCAAGATCAACCTTTGATAAAGTATAGAGAAAATATAAAACATTATTAAAGTGTAAAACAATTAACAAACATATTTTGAAGATAAATATTAATGTACATTATTATATACAATATAATAATATATAATGTATATAATATAAATGTAGAAGGCATTTGATGATGATGTTAACTTAATTGTGAATTAAATATTTAATTAATTGAAATGTAGTAAATAGTATTTAAATGAGTTTTTAACAATTCCCTAAACACAGCTAAAGTTAAATGTGCATATGTGGAGAATTAATTTACAACAATTAAATTTTTAACAAAATTAAAGTTAGATTTACTTTTAAAATAAAACAAAGGTTATTAAACTAAATTAAAATCAACAAATAATTATTTTTAATTTATATGTATAATTTTTAACATTTAATTACGCTTATATATAATTTTAAGAAGTACAAATAAATCAATTTATTTTAACATTTTATGTCTCTACTTCCATTGTTTTCAATGGGAGAGTGTTGCAATAGGTGCAGTGGTTGGCCCAGTGTGGTGCCAGACATACTCCAGCTCAGACCTGGAGTACATTTACTACAATTTTGAGTCATTTTTGGAGGTAGTAACTTTAGAATAGCAGTTTCTGAATACGGCCTGGCCTTACTCTTTTGTGGGACAGTGAATGTCCCTTCTTAAGCCCCTCCTCAGCCCTCCCTAAAGCACTCACCATTTAGCTGTGTTTGCCATTTTCCAGCCACTCCCCCCACACACTGAACTAATATCTAATAGATCTGCCAGAAGCGCCCCCGCCAGCAGCAGCAGCTGCAAACCTTTAACAATAAAACGATAATAAACTGTGTTTATTAACGTTTTATTGTTAAAGGGACGGGGCCATGGGGCGTGACAGGGATGGAGGGTTGGTGCACAGCACTCCCCTCAGTGAGCATGTGAGTTTGGCCGGCTGTCTTGTACCGGCCAAACCCACATGCGCACTGTGCGCTCTCCAACCCCCCACTGTGTTGCTGGGTTGGAGACAGCAGGCAGAGGCTCCCAGTCTGCCTTGGAGCATGAAGTTCCGGACAATCCTAATGCTGCTTTCATGCTGCCAGCAGCTGGGAGCCTGTGCCTGCTGTGACGAGGAGCGGCGGAGGCGGCGGCATGTCAGGTAAGTTTAAAAAAATAAATATTTATTGTATTTGTCATTCCTGCCTCCGACTCCCCCCGCCAAGCGCTGCTCCGCCCCACCCCTTTTGAGCACCGCAACTGTCTGCCAGGGGGGTTATCACGTGGCCATCTGGTGATAATTGTTTTTGATCATTTGCTCCACTTAGTTTACCCATAACATCCAGTTAATTGAATTCAGTCCTATCATTTTGGAAGACATGGACCTTTTCTATTTATGTCTTCTAGATATTCTTTATGAACTATTTTTCAGATAATTGTTCCATTTAGTTTTGTGCCTGGTAAGCACATATACATCCCCTTCTCCTGAAGAAATGTATTCAACTGTATTTGATCAAATCATACATTGATCTCATATGTATATTGTTATCTTTTAGAATTAAAAAAATTACAGGCTGGGCATACAGCATGCATTTAATCATTGTAACCAATAAGGGCATTGAATCTTCAATTAAGGTTTTTTATTCACTGAACCAGAGCCAGCATTGCAAGAGCCATCTAACACTCTCTTACCTAGGTTGACCTATTTTGAATTGTGCACCTCGAATCACTCTCCGAATAGTGCCTTTCTGGCTGCTCCGCCCATGCTACAGCCTCTAGACCTATTGATAACCACTCCATCCCCGCAATGTTTGATTACCAAATTACACCTTACAATGCAAGCCATGGCACCGATGCCGAATCCCTGCTCGCGGGGCTATGGGAACAAGATCTGGGTATGCCCATTTCTAATGAGCCCTGGAAATACTGTTGTGCACACATTCGCACACTCCCCCCAAATTACCGCTTACGACTGATTCATTTCAAGTTTCTACTTTCAAGTGCGACTTTATGGCATAGGTCTTTGGGCTGACGCACACTATCAGCGGTGCTCCTCTCCAGATGCAGACTTCATTCACTCTGCCTGGCACTGCCCTACTGTGCAGAGTTTCGAGGTGTTCAATGTGGTGGATGCTTAGCAGGTATTGCAATTCCCGGCAACCCACTTATTGATCTCCTGGGCTATGAGAAGGATGTCCCAAGTTGTAAGGAAACTGGTAGGCATGATGCTATTGTTAGCTAAGTGCAGAGTTGTGGTGCATTGGGGTTGTCGGGGTGTTCTCTGAAAGTCTGACTGGCTGCAAGATGCTGCATATTGTCAAGAACACTTGCAAATCTACTGGGATCTGATGCCTGCCGATTTGCGTCCTCCGGATATCTGGTCCCCTCTTGTATTTTTCTGGAGGTGCTCAATGCCGACCTAACAGACCCGACCTCGGCACCAACTGAGCTCTCCCCGGCTGGTGAGATGCCACGATTGGAACTGCCTCACTGTGTCATGTTCTGTTAGCCACAACACCTAGACTCACTGCTCTGCTGAGTGTATTTCTTCTACTCCCGCTATACTCTCTCTTTCCTTTTCTAACTTCCTCTACCCTTTTCCTGTGCCCTTTAACCCTCACTGCTGTTCTCAATGTTGTCTATTATGCCAAGAGTGTGTCTTAATTACTATATGCTATAAGAATCCAACTTGGTATGCACTCAATTGTCCGTATGCCTGAGTGTATGGATATTCACTTTTTAGATCTAAAATAATTAAATTTGTTACTATCGACCCAATTGCAGTTTACAAACAATCTCTATTATAGATTGTCTCATAGCATCTCTTTGAAAATTGTATCTACTAATACTAGTCAAAAGAAATTGCTCTTTCCATATCTATAATTTGAAATGATCTCCAATGAGAAAGTATGATTTGGCATTGGCTTTTTGAATCTGAGAAATCGGTAATCAAAGGTTTATTAGGAACTGATTGCTTTTCATGAGTCTGCCAGGACACATTCCTCTTTTCATAGAATTCATATTGTTTTTATACTGTCATGATCACATTTTTTTCAAAGAATCTGCTCAATGATGGAAACTGAATGATGTGTTTTTTCTGTAAAATCATCTTTTCTGCATGGTAATAAACCTTATACAAAACAATTCAGCTTGTCTTTTTTCTAATAATTTCTTCTCTCTTTGCTCCTTTCACTTTACCTATTTTCCTTGTTCATTTCTATTTGTACATTTAGGCCCATATTTATGCTTTTTTAGCGCAGCATTTGTGTCGTTTTTTGACGCAAAATCGGCGTAAACTTACAAAATACAATAAGGCCCGTATTTATACTTTTTTAGCGCCGCATTTGCTAGTTTTTTGACGCAAAATCGGCACCAACTTACAATTGTATTTTGTAAGTTTGCGCCGATTTTGCGTCAAAAAACGACAACACCCCCAAATAGCCTACAGGGACCGTTGGCATGCCCCACGACACCACCAACAGGCCCATACAGACCCCCAGCCAGCACAGACCTTTTAAGGCATGGGCAAATTGGTCTCTGGCCCAGGGCCCCAGCCTTTCAGAGGGCCCCCTGAAAGAGCCAGCTCTGTTCTGCAAAGAGTCACTCTTTTCTGCAAAGAGCTTTGCCCTGATGCCCTTGAATAATTCTTGAACAGCTTGTTTTAAATACTGTTTTCGTTTAATATATTTTTACTGTGGGTGGTGTGTGAGTCTATTACATACATTTTGCAGAGAAATGTTGTATTTATGTTTCATGCAACGTCCATAACCATCCGTGACCTGACCAAAGAAGCAATGAAAGAGCTGAAAATGGATCATAAATTCAAAGTTGTTTCAAACAGAAGCCCCCAAAATACATTTGGTCCAGGGCCCCCAAATTCCTTATGATGTCCCTGTCAGGCAGGCCATTCAAATCTTTGATCGGCCCTGTGACAGTCTCAGACACTTCTCGAACAATCGTCAAATTCACAAAAAAGGCTGTAAGTGATCTTCAACATGTACCTTCAGAGACACTAAGGATCAGCACCCCTATGTTGTCATTAACTATATTGCCATCCCTTGGCCCACCTTTCAGCTCCCCAACTGGGAATCAGGTATCCCAGATATCCTCAGCCTGCCTTCAAGCATTCGAAGCGGGATTTCAGAGACCCACTGCCAGCCAGTAGATGCCTTCAGTCTCACTTAAGCTACCCCAGACCACATTCAGAAACCTTGACTGGCCCTCAGAGACACCCTGCGGGTTGTCTACCTGCTGCTTAGAAGCTTCCATTTCCAAGCTGTCCCTCAGTCTGCCTTCAGGTACCAGCCAAGTGTGCCCTTAGACACTTCCAAAATGTCATTAGAATGCCTGAGGGGTGCCAAGAGACCCTTAGACTGACTCTAACAGCAGCTTGTCCTTTAGCGTTCTGAACCAGCACTCCCCAGCCAACCCTTAAGAGACCAGCAGTATTCCTCAGGAACCTTCAACAAGCCCTCAAAACCCCTTCTTTCAACTCCAGATACCCCAGGCGGACCTTAGATCACACCTCCAGACAAAACAAGCCCCTCTTCTGAGAGCATTTCCAGCCTTTAGTCGTGGTCATTAGAAACCATCTCAGTTGGTCCCCACGCATCCTCAGAGACCGGGCACTTGACTGGTCAAAAATGTACAGGTCGTCAGTGACTGGGAGACAGGCTGCCCTGCCCCTTCCCCTCCTCCCCCCGGCCCCACCCTACCTATGTGTAGGTACGCCCCTGCTCTGGGGCTCACTGTTGAAAGTGGCCCCATGTACTCCTATTATGGATGAATTCTGAGTTTGAGCAAGGCACCTCTATTGGTACTACTAACTTCTCTTCTTTGAGGCACTTAAAAACAAAGAAGCGACCGATATAACACAAGTTGTGCTTATTATGGTGTGCTTATTATCAACTTGTTTACTGAACCTCAAACTCTTCCCCTGCTGAGTGTGCGTCTACCAGGTCACGATGCTGTTTGCAACAAGGGTCACCCAGGGTCGCCTGCCAAGAACGCATTCTGATGCCACATTTAATTTGCAATCTCGGTGCCTGAGAGGAAATATTGACCTTGCATAATATGTCACGAAACCAGTATGACTGCACAGCATGTTTCCCGCTCAGATTCATCAGGGGTTTAACCAGAGGGCAACCAAAACCCAGCGCTTGCTGTAGGGGACCGATTTACTTGCTCAGATCGTAAATTCAAGTGCAAAGCTTTGCTCACTGAAGCAGCATAAACTGAAAGCAATCCAGAATCCCCTCTGAATAGGAAATGTCAACTGAACTCCGGCTGAACCAGTTATGCTCGGTCACAATGGCGTTATTTCTAAAAACAGATCTCACTAATCTGTGCTCACCAGAGCTAGGTTTTGATTACAAACCCAGGGCTCACTTTCAAAAAAAGCACATTGACCTACATCCTCATCCAACCGTGCTGTGCTTTGCTGTGTAGTAATCCCTAAAATGTTGTTTTTTTGTTATAAAAGATGGTTATTCGGCTCATCCCTGTATTAACTCTGAATAAGCCTTGTCAGTAGCATTAAATGCTGCTTTGCGTACTCCCCCCACGTGCAAGAGGGGCGCACTCGTTTAATATTAAATCACAGCTAAATTAAACCAATTGCAAAGTCCAGCAGATTCCACAGATAAACTAACAAGCAATGGCAAAGCTAACATCTGGTCTGTGAAAGAGTACGATTTCTTTTGGTTATTTTTTTGCAAATATAACCAGTACACCAAAATAAAAGGAAACATGTAAAAATAATAAATTAAGAGTTTTCCTGCAACCCACGAATTCCAGCCCTATCAATGAAGTGCACTCCTTTTCAGGTAGCAGTACACTTGAGAAAACCATGCTGTTACAGTGCAAGAGAGCCAATGAGTGAAGATGGCTGATCCATTGCGCAAATGCAATATTCTGTGGCGGGTGGAAGCAAAATGTGTCCCACACATGCAGAGTCTAGTGGATTGAGAAGGCTGATTGAAAGCCCCCATATGTACAGCATCCATTTTAGGACATCCTCATTCCTCACCCCTAATTCTCATCCATCATCCCTACTTCTCATCCATCATCCCTACTTGTCATCCATCATCCCTACTTCTCATCCCTGTGTCTCATCCCTGCTTCTTATCCATCATCCCTACTTCTCATCCATCATCCCTGCTTCTCTTCCATCATCCATACTTCCCATCCATCATATATCATCCCTACTTCTCATCCATCATACATCATCCCTACTTCTCATCCATCACCCCTACTTCTTATCCATCATCCCTACTTCTCTTCCCTCATCCCTACTTCTCATCCATCATCCCTACTCCTCATCCCTGCTTCTCATCCATCATACATCATCCATACTTCTCACTTCTCATCCATCATCCCTACTTCTCATCCATCATCCCTGCTTCTTATCCATCATACATCATCCCTACTTCTCATCCATCATCCCTGCTTCTCTTTCCACCATCCCTACTCCTCATCCCTGCTTCTCATCCCTACTTCTCTTCCATCATCCCTACTTCTCTACCCTCATCCTTGCTTCTCATCCCTACTTCTCATCCATCATTCCTACTTCTCATGCCTCAGCCATCATCCCTACTCCTCATCCATCGTCCCTACTCCTCATTCCTCATCCCTCAGTCATACCAACACATTTTCAGTTTTGTGAAACACACCTTCACACTGATTGGTTAGGAACAGCCAATCAGAGTTATGAGAGAGGGCTGCATTCTTACAGCTCTGCTGGTTTGGGGAATACAAGGAGCCCACAGCTAGGGCCATAAATCAGCTCTTGGAGAAAGGGTTATACAGTTCATCGAAAATCTTTCTGGTTTCAGAAAAGAAAAAAAAACAGCTCTCAGAGATAAAAGCAGCCTCATATGTAAACATGTTATGTGTTCCAAATAAAAAGCAGGCTCAGATTTAAACATTTTATTTGTTACAAATAAAAATGAAACCAGAAAAGGTTTGGATGAATTGGATTGCACTGTCACCAGAGTTGATTTTAAACATTTTGTTTCTACATATGAAACTGAAACCAGAGAGGTTTTCGGTTGAACTGTAGATGACCTGTATAACCCTTTCTCCAAGAGCTGATTTATGTCCCAGGCTGTGCACTCCTTGTATTTCCCAAACCAGCAGAGCTTTCTGCAGAGGCCTGTGCAAACAGAAAAACACCGAGTTAAATAAAATGAAATATTGTGCAGCCTTGAATTCACTGGAAACTACCACAGTTGCATTTCCTTTCCTCCCTTTTCACCCACCATGTGCATGAGGAGGCTGTTTTTCATTGAAATAGAATGCAACTTTCTCACATAACTCTGATTGGCTGTTCCTAACCAATCAGTGCGAAGGTGTGTTTCACAAAACTGAAAATGTGTTGGTATGACTGAGGGATGAGGAATGAGGAGTAGGGATGATGGATGAGGAGTAGGGATGATGGCTGAGGCATGAGAAGTAGGAATGATGGATGAGAAGTAGGGATGATGGCTGAGGCATGAGAAGTAGGAATGGTGGATGAGAAGTAGGGATGAGGGATGAGAAGTAGGGATGATGGATGAGAAGTAGGGATGATGGATGATGGATGAGAAGTAGGGATGATGGATGAGAAGTGAGGAGTAGGGATGATGGATGATGGATGAGAAGCAGGGATGGGGGATGAGGAGTAGGGATGATGGATGAGAAGTAGGGATGATGGATGAGAAGTATGGATGATGTATGATGGGTGAGAAGCAGGGATGATGGATGAGAAGTAGGGATGATGGATGAGAAGTAGGGATGATGTATGATGGATGAAAAGTAGGGATGATGGATGAGAAGTGAGAAGTAGGGATGATGTATGATGGATGAGAAGCAGGGATGGGGGTGAGGAGTAGGGATGATGGATGAGAAGTAGAGATGATGGAAGAGAAGCAGGGGTGATGGATGAGAAGTAGGGATGATATATGATGGATGAGAAGTAGGGATGATGGAAGAGAAGCAGGGATGATGGATGAAAGTAGGGATGATGGATGAGAAGTAGGGATGATGGATGAGAAGCAGGGATGAGAAGTAGGGATGAGGAGTGAGGAATGAGGATGTGTTAAAATGGATGCTGTATGCCGGCAGCCTGCAAGGCCCAAAGGCACCACCCTCACACCTTGTGACTCTGTGCTCCCCGCTGGCTGCACAATAGCATCCCAAACACAGGGCCTGTATGTCAGGCCCCGTTGGGTACTCCCGATCTCGTGTGACACTACCAACACTTTTGTTCTTTACTATCCCTGTTCCCCTTGTCGGGGGCTGGTAAGCCACACACAGAGCCGCTGCGCTACCGCCAACAACACCTTACTGGCCTTCTGCTTCCAGCTGGCACAGGTCGGGTCAGATAGGTCGAGCTTGGGCCACAGCTAGACTGCCCATTGCCAGATGCCCTCTTGGAACATGTTTAACTTTATGGGCGCTCTCTAGGCCCGAGTGGTGTCTCTAGCTGGGCCAATAAGATGCACTGCACAAATGGATTTTATTGATTGTGTGTTGCAGCGACTGTTATATAATTTACGATGCATAAAGCATTGCCCGAAATCTTCAGGGGTGACGAATATTGTTCTTTCCTTTTACGTGTATTTTATGTAAGATGACATTTTGTAACAATTTAAATTAATTGAAACCAATAAAGAATTACTACACATGATATTATAAGACCAGAGTTTTTTTCGTAGTTTTGCAGCAAGAAAAAAGATGGGTAAAGATAAATTGAGAATGACAATCCATGCTATTCTGATGGAGTCGTTTACCTTAATAACCTACTGAGCTTTACTCTTGTAAGCAATTTACACAGCAGTGCAAAACAGTCCGCCAAGCAAAGTAATCCAGATAAATAGATAGTATTTATTTCCACTAGAATGTAATTCACCTCAATCAGTTTAATTAAAATAAAATGTACAAATTAGCCTACCTTCATTTTGCATGGCACGCCTTTCCCGTCTTCTCCTTTAAACATCAGTTGCATTCCTCGTAGGGACTCTGTTGCCTTTACCAAGCTTTTTGAATCTCCATACTGGATGAAGGCTTCAAAGGTATCAAGGAGTCCAGAAGTGGCACTATCACAACCTTCTCCAGACACTTCCTCTCCACGGGATTCTAGCATGGGAATATCAATGTTCTTCACAGTTCCAAACGTTTCAAAAACTTTTTTTAAAACCTCCATACTTGGCTTTCCACCATTAGAATCAGCTGAGAGAAACCACTGGCAAGGCAGCCCTCGCACATGTAGACTGGAGGGGATATCTTGCTTTTGTCCTTCTCGGAATTCCTCAGTTTCCTTCAATTCCTTTGTTGCTTGCAGTGAAGCCTCCCAGCTTTGTTTAGATGGGAAATTAATTTGATCTTCTGTAACTTCCACTCTTAAATCCTCCGTTAAACCATCGAACTTGATGCCACTTCCATGCAGTTTTGCCAAAAAAGCCTGGGCCAAACCTTTGGTTTCTGCCTCACCTTCTAGTAGAATGAATTCCTTTGCGCTTTCTGAGATCCTTATATTGCTAAACTGATCTGGAGAAACAGCCTGCTTCAACTGGTCTATTATGTCTTGGTTAGAGAAAGTCAAGGCATCTTGTGATTCTGGAAGCATCACTCGGATAGTCAATCTTTGCACTGGTGTCAGGTACAGTGACTGAGTAGCGCAGAGCTCTATTTCATCGGATGTTTCATAGACAATATCAGGAGCCATTGTTTCAATGCAGCAATCTAGGAAAGATAATAATTAGAGTATATAAATGCATTTATCAGTCAAGAACTAAAAGGACAGGTCAACTGTGAATTTTACTGCAAAATTAGCAGCGTTTGGTGGACACAATACTCCATCAACACGTGGCAGATGTCCCATTCACTGTATTTAGAGTGTCATTAACTATACTGCACTTGTAATATAGTGGATGGGCACTCACTACTTTTTGTCGGTGTACCCTGTCTGCCAAACTCTAGATAAAGTCCATAGTTTTTTGGCATTACACATTGTTCACACAAAGATAATGCCAATCACTGCCATTATTATTAAGTAGCTATGATATATAATATGCATTTAATCCATAACTAATTTCATTTCCATCAACCTTTGAAACATAGCATATTGTCGCTGCCAAGACAAACTAGCTGACAACTCAAGCGCTGTATTTGGGTCGACTCCCAGTGAACTTGACCTGTAGGCATGCAGCTTGGTTCTGTGGAATGCAGCTGTCCCCAATATACCGAGATAGCGAGCGATCATCACAATGTGTCCAAATTCTAACTGTCCTAGAGTGGCAGAAGTTGTGCTCCATTCATTCACATAGTAATATGCCGCTTGATTCTCAAGAATGTTCTAGGGAAGAAGTTCTACCAGGATTACACCAAAGAACCCATAGAATCTTGTTTACTAAATGTACCACCACACAAACTACAAACCATTTCCCCACATCATAACAAGTGTTTTTTGAAGTTAAAGAAAGAAGTCTTGTTATTGGCATTTAAGAAATCACTTTATGGTACAAAGCTTTGCCTTCTTCACATTATAATTATATAGTGAGTCACTAAGGGGTTATGTGACCACACAGAGGAAGAATGTAAAGTTCAAGCTCTGTGTCTAAAGTTCTTTCAGTGCAGTCTGAAACCCCAGCACTATCAGAGGCATTGCCTAAAAACAAAAGAAAAAACACAATTGACTAATGTTAAGTGACGTTCTCGTGCCTGCACTAAACCATTCCAACCTGGGTGAACCTCTATGGGTGGAACCCGCAGCAACATATTTGCTGAGCTCTTCACCAGACTATTATTACTCCAATTCAGCATTAACAGCAGTCTTTAGGCAGTTCTATCCAGCAGCTCTCGCCACCGCCATGTACAGTGTTATCATTAATGATGTCATTTCAGATTTTGTAGTCATGTTGTCAATGATGTCATAGAACATGTCATGAGTAATGTAATATGGGTAGTAATTAGCAGTGCATGGTGAGAGCGTGAGTTACAGTTTCCAAAGACACACCAAGAAATTACCATGACGTGATGCCAATTTCAGGTACCCAGTGAAGAGTAGGTCTTTTTAAGCTGGGGGAGGTGATAGTTGGCAGTTTGATCAATTCTGTTGATGTGTGTGCTGAATGAGAGGGTAGAGTTCAAAGTGAAATTCCAAAAATGGCAGTGGAGAAACAGTTCACCTTTCGTTCATCGATCAGTAGGGGTAGAAATCTGTTCTGTGCTTTGGCATGAGAAGTAGAAACTACTTTTTTGTGGCGTGAGCATTTCTATGTTTGTCAGACAGGAATGAAGGATAAGCATGTATTTTACTCCTTCCTTTTTTTAGTAAAGTTGTGGGCCATTCACATACCAATGAATGCCACGTACCATTTTTTCCATCAAATAGAGTGCTCAGTGGTTTAAAGTTGTGTGTCGAGATTGAACTCATTTGAACACTGCAAAATGGTGGAGATTTTCAAGAGGCTTCCAACCTCTTTTTAATCTCATGATAGCTTGCTAGAAAGGCACTTGTCCTTGAAAACCCATTTGCTCTTACAGGTTTGGAATTAGTGTGTGATAGTCTTTTGTGTCAAATGCCACTGGAAGGTTGGGAAGAATGAGGAAATAGGGATCTTCTCGAACAGGGTGTGGTGTAGCCACATACATTTTTGAAGTGTCTGATTCATTTCTGCAGCCAGTGAAGAAGCCAGGTTGATTGCCTGCTAGTAGGTGTTCACTGTCCTCCTTGTTGATGTAGGGGATTAGCTGATTGGAGACACACCTTTCAATCACTTTTCTGAGCCATGGGGGGGAGTTATAAAAAGGTATACATGTGTATACAATTTTGAGGTCACTGTTAGCTTTCTTTAACATGAGCATAATTTGGGCAGTCTTTAATGAATATGAGTATACTCCTCCTGTGCATGAAGGATGGATCATAAAGTCACAGACTTGTCCAAAAAGTGAAAATGTGTTTTTATGATATTTGCGGAAGTGCCAAAAGTTATTTGACTTGATATGTCTTATTTATTATCGTTGCTACTGAGGAAGATATTGTTGCATGAACGATATTGCCTATTCCCACATCTTCTGGTTACAACCAGCCTACCCCTACACAGTTTCAACGGTATACCATGATGTAGACTTGGTATTCTAGCTGTGGTAGGTTTTTTCCATGCACAGCTCTATAAGCAACTTCCCTATATAGACTGAGGTATTGTTGTAGCAAGACGAAAACCAAGAAATGAAAACTCAATAGTTCTTTTTATAAGTAAACACTTTGTAGAAACTGTATTTGTAAATACTCACCCATTTTAAATACATATATTTATAATGATTTATAAACATGACTGTTCCAAAAAGGTTAGGCAATGCAAATGTCAGGTAAGCAGTTAGCCCTAAATGTGGTTCTATATATTTATGGTCTGGCTTGACAGTGCAGCTGTCGACAGACAATTATGTGTTATGGTCTGAGTTGACAGCGCAATTGTCACAAGACAATTATGTGAGTATCACCAGGAGAGGGGTTTTGGCTCTGCCCACATGTTGGGAGCCAGGATTACCTATTTTAATTGGGTAAAAGGTGCCTGCTTCCACATAAAAGTGCTTGCTGCTCACACAGCTGTGATCATTTAGATTATTTATCCCACTGCCTGAGCTTGGACATTTAGGGGCACGCCCAAGCTATTCCAATGCTATAAAGAGGTCTTAGAAAATTCGATAATTGATGGTATTTCTCTCAGGCAGCAGTACAGATGGGAGGATGCCAATTAACACACATGGATATTCAAGCCAGACATGGATTTTCAAGGCTTCCTAGTAACTATTATGTATAGATCACACGTGTGTACAGTCAAGTCACCGAACTCACCTGGACAGACCACGCCATCGTCCACTTCACCATTGCAGGATCCGCATGCACCACCAAAGAAATTTCCTGCTCCTCCCACTGCAGCTGGGACAAAGGGACAGAGACCCAATGGATGGATGCCCTAAACACCTCCCATCCTGACTCTGCAACCAACCTTGAACAGGCTGTCAAGAGGTTTTCCGTCTGTATCACCATCTGCAGCAACAGATTCACCCCTATCAAACCTGCCAAGACCAGTAGATCTATCAAACAAGCTAGTTGGTTTACACCAAAACTCAGAATACTGAAACACAACTGCAAATGGCTAGACAGAAGATGGTGCATGAGCAAATATCCCACAGGCTGAGCCACCTTTAAATCAGTCCTCAATGAATATCACCAATGACACAAAAAGAGATGCCCTTACAGATCACATTGAAGCCAGCTCCAACCTCAACAAGGAACTCTTCAGCAACATCAGAGTGTTTTCCTGCCCGTCAGCCACCAAGAATGAGATCTCCCCTTCTTAGGAACTCTGTGACACTCTAGCGGACTACTGCCACAACAAATTATCCACCATCTACAAACATTTTGAACCCCAACCCACCAACCTCTACAACCTTCCCACATCTACCAACGCCACCCACAACCACCCGCTCACCACACAGGAACAGATCACCACACAGAGCACCACAGCCATTATGAACTCCATTCACTCTGGAAGGCCCACAGTTCCCTGCCTCCACCACTTCTTCAACCTTGGGATCATGGAAATCAGCTGCAAACTCACCTCCATTCTCAAAACGTCCACCACCACATCCGCCTTCCCTGATGGTTAGAAACACGCAGAGGTCAGACCCCTCCTCAAGAAACCCTTTGCCAACACCAGCGAACTTTCTGCTTCCCCTCCCCGCCAAAGTCCTTGAGAATGCCATCAAACACCAACTCACTGAACACCTAAGGAAAAACAACCTGCTGAACATCTCCCAATCTAGTTTCAGCACCAACCACAGCACTAAAACCTCCATGATTTCCACCACTAACAATATCAAAACACTCCTCAACCACAGAGAAACAGCAGCCATGATCCTCCTCGACCTCTCAACATTGTTCAATACCGTATTCCCCCAGACTCTCATCAAAAGACTCCACCACATCAGGATCCAGGGAGATGGATCACATCCTTCCTCACAGGATGAACACAGAGACTTTGCCTATCACCCTTCACCTCAGAACCTAAAAGTATCATCTGCAGGATCCCTCAAGGTTCATCCCTCAGCCCAACCCTGTTCAACACTTAATTAATACCCCGGGCCAACATTCCTTTAACCTGTCCACTTATTTGACAACAAGAGCATCGGCTCCTAACAATGTCCTTTTCATGTTTGGCTCCTTGGAAGTGGTAATGTTGACATGTTATGGCCTACATACTTTGTTGGCTTCATCAGGACCAAGGGCTGATAGATAATCCAACAGACTAAAAACAAACAAAATGAAAAGGTTACCTAACTCGAACACAATATGTATTACTTGCTCAGTGGTGAGCCACCACCGGAATTAGTCCCACATTCAACCTTAATGCCCCACCATAATGCTGTGTATAAACAAAAATTACACAGTTATTCCAAGCCAAGAACATGCCCAAAGTCATGTGGCTCAAAGGACAAATATGTGTCTTATTAGATGGCGACCTGATCAGTGGATAATATTGTCAAAAGCATATGTATTACGAGGCTTGGACCTTTTTTGTCCCCAAACAATACTGGTTTCATGGGCTACAGTTGTGTATAGTAGATAATTGGTGAACTGTTTTAAATACTTTTTTTGTTGTATTTTGATATATTGTTTGGAATTTGTTTATAAAAAAAGAGTATGCTGACTGATTCTTGTACCCATATTCCACAGATGAATCTGTGCTAAATAAATGAAAAACTGAATGCAAAGTCTATGATTGTTGAATTGGGAAGTCTAACTATTTGGCCATTGGCTTGCTTTTCTTGCACAAACTAATAGTTGTGCTTCACAAACACATTCATGGGTGTTTGCGGATTTTTTGCCTCACTCATTAACCCTGCTTCTCTAATTTTAGTATTTTGTAAAATGGATTGCCATGTTGTAAAATGCAGTAATGTGTCACAGAGTGAAGTGGCATAGAGTGGTATGCCAGTAGAGTGGAGTGGTATGTTGTAGAGAGGAGTGGATTGTAGAGTGGAGTCACGTGTTGTAGAGTGGAGTGGCATGTTGTAGAGTGGAGTGACATGTCATAGAGTGGAGTGGCTCAGAGTGGAGTAGCGTAGAGAGGAGTGATGTGGAATGGAGTGGAGTGTCATAGAATGGAGTGATTTTGTTGTAGACTGTTGAAGAGTGGTGTAGAGTTGGGGGCACAGAATGGAGTAGAGTGTCGTAGAGTGGTGTGATGAAGAGTGGAGTGGCATAGTGTGGATTATGTATGGTGTAGTAATGCACTTCAGTTACAGACAACACATTTTGAACTGAAATGACCATTAAATTTCCAGAGACATACAGTTTTTCTGATAAAGTATACAGCGAACAAACAATAATGTGTAGAAATGTCATCATCGAATGTATTGATTTGACCGTATTCATATATTTAGAAAATTACAAAAAATGTGCTTCATTTATGCTTTCTTAATTCTGATATATTCTGAAATAGCTGCACAGTTCATTTTCAAACATTTACATTCTGTTCTCTGCTAGAAAAAAACCTTTCCTCTCACAGCAGGATTGTCACATAAGTCCTCTCACTTTGAAGTCAGAGAAAGAAGAGTAAACACTAAGGGCCAGATGTAGAAAAATCTGTTTTTGCGACTTGCAAATTGTAAGTCTGAGCGACTCGCAATTTGCAAGTCGCAAAAACGGATGCAGAATGGTGTCTCAGACACCTTCTGCGACTCGCTATGGGGTCGCAAAGACCCACCTCATCAATATTCATGAGGTGGGTGGCATTTTGCGACCCCATAGCGAGTCCCTGCACTCACAGGGATGGTGGCCTGCTGTAGTCAGCAGACCTCCATGTCTGTGACTGCTTTATAAATAAAGCAGTTTTTTTTTTCTTTTTGCAGCCCTTTTTCCTTAAAGGAAAACGAGTTGCAAAATGAAAAATAAACCGAAACCATTTGGTTTCGTTTTTTTCAGAGTAGGCAGTGGTCCATAGGACCACTGCCTGCTCTGAAAAAATATTTTTATCGACATTCACAAAGGGGAAGGGTGGCACTGGTGGTAACTGCGAGTTGGTTTGCGACCGCATTCGCGGTCACAAAGCAACTCTGAATTGTGATGCGAGTCGCAAATAGGAAGGGAACACCGACTCGCAATTTGGGAATGTGCATCGCGTGAGGCCGTTTGCAAGGCGCAAACTGCATTTTTCGCAGTTTGCGCCATGCAAACGGCGTGCTACATCTGGCCTTAAGCTCCCTCGCAAGACAGAGCTTGACATTTGACCTCTGCCTTTGAATGCACACCAGAATTGACAAGAGAAGAGCAAGATTTAAAGGCCTATTTACAGAGAGCAAGCACTTGTGGAAGAAAGCAGTAAATAGGCCATGCTTCACGAGAGGGATAAACTCAGGTTGAGCAGCCTAAAACAAAGAAAGCCAACAAATAGAAAGCAAGCAAATGTAAGTTACAAAGCACAAAGCCAATGGTAAGCAATGGGAAGAATGCATACCCACGACAGTTTTAGAATGTCCCCAAGATGTCAATAGCATTCCAGACAGCTGGGCTGTCTGGTAGGCATTGATCCTAAAACTGATAATTATATCTGTAATAATGCGCCTATCTGAATAACCAAAGGCTCTTTTATTATGGATGTGAGAGGCAAAACATTAAGGGGGTTATTACAACTTTGGAGGAGGTGTTAATCCGTCCCAAATGTGACAGATATACCACCAGCCGTATTACGAGTTCCTTAGGATATAATGGACTCGTAATACGGCTGGTGGTATATCCGTCACTTTACCGTCACTTTTGGGACAGATTAACACCTCCTCCAAAGTTGTAATAACCCCCTAAATGTTTCTTACAAGCCTACCACAGAAATGAGCTATCAGAGAAATTGTATAAGCTAATACATACAAAAACATGCAATTATTGGCAATCATGAATGTAAAAAAGGAAAATATTAATGCCTGAAAAGGGGGATTATTAGAATAATTTTGTATACAAAATAGCACACTTCATGCCACAGGCATAAGGAAACGTAAATGTGATAAACTGTATATGTTTCAAAATTATCAAAGAAGCATCACAGAAATATAAAAAAAACAAAAAAGCATTGGCAAAGTCAACATGTCTGATCCTGCCAATGTGAAAGGTTTTTTTCTGTTTGCACATATATGGAATAGGCATTGTAAGCTTAAAATAATGAAAAGCAAAAACGGTGCTGCCAAAAAGTGGTGTAGTCATGTTTGCACAACAATGACCCGTTGCTCAAATTAGAAAAAAAAGAATTAAATGAAGCAGAGATCGTCCCAGATGCCTGGACACTTTCATTGACTACTATTCAGGCCAATCTGTGCATGTGCACAAGCAAAATGCGATCAATCACAGTGAACAGAGTTAATGGCTGAAGAGTGCTAGCCTACTGCCCATGCAGGATTCTGTGGTGGGAGGACACAAAACATGAATCACACTTAGATCGACCAATGTATTGCGAGAGCTAACTAAAAAGTCCATGCGTATATAGGGGGTCATTCTGACCCCCGCGGGCGGCGGGAGCCACCCGCCTGGAGGGAGCCGCCATATGGCCGCTCCGCGGTCAAAAGACCGCGGAGGCCATTCTGGCTTTCCCGCTGGGCTGGCGGGCGACCGCCAGAAGGCCGCCCGCCAGCCCAGCGGGAAACCCCTCCCCACGAGGAAGCCGGCACCGAATGGAGCCGGCGGAGTGGGTATGTGCGACGGGTGCAGTGGCACCCGTCGCGTATTTCAGTGTCTGCAAAGCAGACACTGAAATACAAAGTGGGGCCCTCTTACGGGGGCCCCTGCAGTGCCCATGCCATTGGCATGGGCACTGCAGGGGCCCCCAGGGGCCCCACGACACCCCTCACCGCCATCCTGTTCCTGGCGGTCGGAGCCGCCAGGAACAGGATGGCGGTGAGGGGGTCGGAATCCCCCATGGCGGCGCAGCAAGCTGCGCCGCCATGGGGGATTCCCAGGGCAGCGGAAAACCGGCGGGAGACCGCCGGTTTTCCTGGTCTGACCGCGGCCAAACCGCCGTGGTCAGAATGCCCTGCGGGGCACCGCCAGCCTGTTGGCGGTGCTCCCGCATCCCCGGCCCCGGCGGTCCTTGACCGCCGGGGTCGGAATGACCCCCATAATGTTTTTTGAAAATCTAAATGAGGCTAGAGAGACAGCTAAAGTTTGCTTTAGGCCAGGCCTAAAAACAGAGATAAATATATATATATACAATTCTAACCTTGTCCTCACTTTTGTTCTTGTTCTTATCAGTATGGTAGATTAAATCATCCCTATTTAATTTCTCCACTTTCTGTCTGGCACGTTTAATGGTCTTAGCCCCATAACCCCTCTCTTTGAATCTTTCACACATCTTGCCACATTCTTGATGAAAGTCCGACTCATTTAAAAGTGGAGAAATTAAGTAGGGATGATTTAATCTACCATACTGATAAGAACAAGAACAAACAACAAAAGTGAGGACAAGGTTAGATTTGTAACAACATTCAGCAACCTAGCTTATGAGGTACAGAAGATATTCAATAAGAGTTGGCATACTTTACAAACTGACCCACCACTAGATGAGTGTATGGAAGAGAGACCTCAAATAACGTTTAGGAGAAGTAGGTCGCTGAGGGATGACTTATGTAGAAGTGAAATATCAAGTGAGAATAATACTAGGGAAAACCTAGGAAATTGATTTTCGTGCTGTATGAAGTGTAATGCATGTAAGACAAGAAATAATTTAAAAATGTTAAGGATAGCAGGGAGAGATGAGACTTTTACTATCAAAGGGAGTTACAACTGTGGGACAATATACTGTGTGTATTGTCTTATATGTCCATGCAACAAACTATATATAGGGAGCACAATCCATACTGCCAAGAAGCGAGTGTTGGAACACAGGCGGGCAATTAAAAATAATGAAAAGAGTTATACAGTGGTGAGACACTTCTCTAGCCACCATGAAGGAAATGAAAATCTCTTAAAGTTTGTGGTCATTGACCAGGTTAAACAGGGTAAACGGGGTGGCAACAGAGAACGCATGTTGAGAATTATGGAGTCACGCTATATCATAGATTTTGAGACATTGGACCCTATGGGGCTAAATTCTAGTGAGGGACTAAGCACACATTTGGGATAAGTAATGTATGTTGTAGTTATATTTATTTTTTGAAAGTTTGTTTAGATAAGAGTTGAGTTATATATTTTTTCCTTTATATTTTTCTTTCAGTCTTTGATTTATACAAGATGAGGACTACATTAGATCCAATAATGAGAGAAAGGCTAATACTATGTATGAAAAAATTAGGTACAGAACAGCACCATGGTAAAGTAATTCTGCCCACTTGAGCAGTACTAATAATATATAATATTGGGTGCATGTTTATAATTGATTTTTCTATGTAAATAAATTAGAAGTTGGATGCAATAGGAGATGTATTATGTAGTAGATTTCTAGTAAATGAAGCTTTTGATAATAATTTCGAAGAAAAGGGTTAAACTGTAAGGATACATTGTAAAAGTGAAGCTGATATGTATGCAAACATAGGTACACAAAGATAGGCGCCATTGGTGTGGATCAAATTAGTCCTTTCTTTATGTTTTTGTACCAAGGTATTTAAATGAGATGGTGAAATGATGCTCTATCCGTGATCAAGGCTGATTGCCGAAAGGAGTTGGATTTGCTTTGTTTGCTGAGAATAAATGCTGGAGTCATATACGGAGGTGTCCTGGTTCTCTTTGGAATTGGGAGCGTTGGGTATCATATAAATATATATATATATATATATATATATATATATATATATACACACATTTTTAGCACTAGTGAGTTTGTTTATTGTATAGATTAATTAATTCACAACAAAAATACTTAGAATTTAAAGAATTGATATCATACCGGATAAACAGCAAATATAAAAGTAAAAAAAATACTGCAAATTACAAGTTTGCTGACAAAATATAAAAAATTAAAACCAATCCGAATAATTGTACAATGCAGCTAACAAATGCCTATATTTTGTCGTTGAAGAAGGGCAATATAATGTCTTATATCCTGCATCCATTTTGACGAACAAGAGGTCATAGAAATTTCCATATTATTTCTAACAACTCCGGACCATGAAAACTATATATGTTTAAAAGTTATCTTATTACAAAAGCAGCATAATCTCAAAGACCTTTCCCCCTTCGACCTAGAACCTCTAAATTAGATTTATTCATGATAAATCTCATCTTAAGAATTGAGTGTATCCTCAAGATTACTGTCTAAATAAGACTGGCCCCTCCTTGTAAATTGTTGATACACATAAGCAGAGTTTTTATAGGAAAACAGCAGTTTTAGATGTTTGGAATTTGCAACAATTTTGAATTTTGTTTCTATGATGGTTTTTCATTGGTCAGTACCCATGCTTGCTTTTGTCTCCAGGATAGGAAGTTGATTATAATTTTTGTATTTATTTAAACCTTAGGTGATATGGTGCCCGTGTTATGTGAGAATATTACTTTTTAATTAGTCATCTGCATAGCAGAGCAATTCATGTACTTAGTGAACTGAATAGCGTAGCTGCAGGATACATTTACAAGGCCAAAGTTGAGATGAATCATGCACTGTGGAGCAGAGGATCTAAAATTAAAAATACAATGCAGCCATTTAATTCAAATGTTATCCAGTGAAGCAATGGTTTAGTGAGCGATAAACAGAGAACTGTGCCGCTCATTAGGAATTAGTTTAGACTTTGTAATGTTATCAATCAATCAATCAATCACTGCATTTGTAAAGCGCGCTACATACCTGCGAGGGTCTCAAGGCGCTGGGGAGGTGGGGTGCTACTGGTTGAAGAGCCAGGTCTTGAGGAGTCTTCTGAAGGCCAGCAGGTCCTGGGTCTGTCGTAGGATGGTGGGGAGAGTGTTCCAGGTCTTGGCGGCGAGGTAGGAGAAGGATCTGCCGCCGCCGGTGGTTTTTCGGATGCGGGGGACTGTGGCGAGGGCGAGGTTGGCTGAGCGGAGGCTTCGGGTGGGGGTGTGGAAGCTGAGTCGGTTGTTGAGGTAGGTGGGTCCGGTGTTGTGCAGTGCTTTGTGTGAGTGGATCAGGAGCTTGAAGGTGATCCTTTTGTTGACGGGGGGCCAGTGCAGGCCTCTCAGGTGGAGTGTGATGTGGCTGCGGCGGGGGACATCGAGGATGAGTCGGGCCAAGGCATTCTGGATGCGTTGGAGTCGTCTCAGGAGCTTGTTTGTAATTCCTGAGTAGAGGGCGTTCCCGTAGTCAAGTCTGTTGGTGATGAGGGCCTGGGTAACAGTTTTTCTCGTGTCGAGGGGGATCCATTTGAAGATCCTGCGGAACATACGGAGGGTGTTGAAGCAGGACGCGGTGACGGCGTTGACTTGCCTGGTCATGGAGAGAGTGGAGTCGAGGATGACCCCCAGGTTGCGTGCGTGGTCCGTGGGTTCCGGGGCTGTCCCTAGTGACGTGAGCCACCAAGAGTCGTCCCAGGCTGATGGGGTGGGTCCGAGAATGAGGACCTCCGTCTTGTCTGAGTTCAGCTTCAGTCTGCTGTCCTTCATCCAGTCTGCTACGGCCTTCATTCCTCGGTGGAGGTTAGCTTTGGCGGTGTGGGGATCTTCGGTGAGGGATATGATCAGCTGGGTGTCGTCGGCGTAGGAGATGATGTTGAGGTTGTGTTGTCGTGCGATGTGGGCGAGGGGGGCCATGTAGATATTGAACAGTGTCGGGCTGAGGGAGGATCCCTGTGGGACGCCGCAGATGATCTCGGTGGTTTTAGAGCGGAAGGGTGGGAGGCAGACGCTCTGGGTTCTGCCGGAGAGGAAGGATGTGGTCCAGGCCAGGGCCTTCTCTTGGATACCGGTGTCATGGAGGCGTGCTGATAGGGTGTGGTGGCAGACCGTGTCAAAGGCTGCTGATAGGTCCAGGAGGATGAGGGCGGCTGTTTCTCCTTTGTCCAACAGGGTCCGGATGTCGTCAGTGGCGGCGATGAGGGCGGTCTCGGTGCTGTGGTTACTGCAAAAACTGGATTGGGAAGGGTCCAGGATGTTGTTGACTTCGAGGTAGCGGGTCAGCTGTTTGTTGACAATCTTCTCTGTCACTTTTGCTGGGAAAGGGAGCAGGGAGATGGGCCGGAAGTTCTTGAGGTCCTTGGGGTCCGCCTTAGGCTTCTTCAGAAGGGCGTTGATCTCGGCGTGCTTCCAGCTTTCTGGGAAGGTTGCTGTCTCGAAGGAACAGTTGATTGTTTTCCGGAGCTGGGGCGCGATGGCTGCGCTGGCTTTGTTGAAGACGTGATGAGGGCAGGGGTCCGATGGGGATCCGGAGTGGATGGAGTTCATGGCTTTGATGGTGTCTTCGTCGCTAACTCTGGACCAGACGGTCAGGCGACTGGTGCGAGTGGTAGTCGCAGGGGTGGTGGACTCGGTGGTGGGTGCGGGTGGGTCGGGGTTGAAGCTGTCATGGATGTCGGTGATCTTGCGGTGGAAGAAGGTGGCCAGGGAGTCGCACAGGTCTTGAGATGGCGGGATCTCGTTGGTGATGGAGCTGGGGTTGGAGAGTTCTTTCACGATGCTGAAGAGCTCTTTGGTGTTGTGTGCGTTGTTGTCTAAGCGGTCCTTGAAGGCGGTCTTCTTGGCGGTCCTGATGAGTTGGTGATGTCTGCGGATGGCGCTCTTGAGGGCTGTGTGGTTGTCTGGTGTTCGGTCGTGGAGCCATTTCTTCTCCAGCTTCCGACAGGTGTGCTTGGAGATCCGGAGGTCCTCGGTAAACCAGGCGGCTTTCTTGTTGGTGTGGTTGGTTGTAAAGGTCTTGAGAGGGGCGAGGGTGTTGGCGCAGTCGTTGAGGTGTGAGGTTGGTCGCGGCGGTGTCTGGGTCGGTGGGGTCGGTGGGTGGTCTCAGGGCAAGGGCGGTAGTCAGTTGGTCCTCGGTGACCTTGCCCCAGCAGCGGCGTGGTAGCTGTTGGGTGCGGTGGTGTGTGGTGGGTTTTCTGAAGGTGAAGTGGACGCATCAGTGGTCGGTCCAGTGTGGTTCGGTGGTGTGGTTGAAGGAGACGTGGGGGCTTGCGGAGAAGATGGGGTTGAGCGTGTGTCCAGCGGCGTGAGTGGGTGTCGTTACGAGCTGTTTGAGTCCGAGGTTGGCAAGGTTGTCGATCAGGGCGGTGGAGTTGGTGTTGTTGTTGTTCTCGAGGTGGAAGTTCAGGTCCCCGAGGAGGATGTAGTCCGTGGAAGCGAGGGCGTGGGTGCTGATGAGGTCGGCGATGGTGTCACTGAACTGTGGGCGGGGTCCGGGAGGTCTGTAGATGAGAGTTCCTCTGAGGGTGGTGTTGGGGTCGGTGTGGATCTGGAAGTGCATGTGCTCGGCGGTGGTGAGGGTGTCATCGGTGTTCGTTGAGATTTTGATGGAGTCTTTGTGGATGATGGCGATTCCTCCTCCCACTCCGTTGGTGCGGTCTCTGTGGGAGATCTTGTAGCCCTGTGGGATGGCTATGGCGATGTCTGGTGCTGAGGTGGTGTTCAGCCAGGTCTCCGTCAGGAAGGCGACGTCGGGCGGTGTAGTCTGAGAGGTCCCAAAGTTCGATGGCGTGCTTGCGAGCGGAGCGGGTGTTGAGGAGGATGCAGCGGAGGTGGTTGGGTTCTCTGGCTGGTGGTGTGGAGGGTTGGATGCTGGTGAATCTGCAGTTCCGGCAGGTGAAAGGCCGCTGGGTGCGTTTCGGGGTGGCCCGGTAGCAGGGGTGGTCTTGTCTGGTGTTGAGTGCGTGGAGGGTGCTTGCGTCGTAGTGCAGTCTGGTGTTGCGGGGGGTGCGGGTTCCAGGGGTTCTGGTGCTGGGTGAGGTCCAGGCGCGGACGGGCGCAGACGGGCTTGCCTTAGGCGCGCCTTTGGCGCGGCAGCAGCGCGTCCGCTGCGCGCCCGCTTCGCGGCATCCATATGAGGGCAGAGGGAGGGAGGAGCAGCTGGGAGGTGGGAGCGGGAGGCCAATGGGAGTGAAGGGGGCGGGGCAGCAGGGGCTCAGCAGCAAGGGAAAAACCCGGGGGAAAATCTGGGGAAAAAACGGCGGGAAAAGACAGCGGAGAGGGACAACAGAGCACAGGGGTACAGAAAGCAAAACACAGGGGCACAAAATGAAAAAACAAAGTGGCACAGAAGCCAAGCGCAGGGGTATAGAAAAAAGGGAGCGAGTAGTCAGGCGGCAAAAGCGGCAACGGAGGTTCAACCCACAGGGGGCTGTGTGGCAGATGGGGGGAGCGACCTGCCGTTATAGTAGGACTGAAGGCACCCCACCACCCATATTTATTTGGAAACTTCTTTATAGCATTGCTGTCACCTGAACTTCTGGTGGTTAATTTAGAAATATGAATAATCTATCTCAATTTGATAGAAGGATCCCTCAATATGGGTATTTGGCAATGTATTCAATATGGGACGAGTCAATCAACAATTTGCATCGAGTGGCGTAACAATAGCCCCCGCAGCCCCTCTGATAAGGGGGCCCCCACTGGCACTATATGCACAGATGGCAGGCCCCTGTCCTAAGAGCTCCTGACTCAGTGAGATCCTCCATGTATTTTGCAGGGGAAGAGTTACACCACTGTTTGAATCTGAGTTCCAATGGCCATAACTTTAGTTTCAGAAAGAGTAGTGGGAAGACCATTCAGAACGTTATAGTCTTGCAATTGATTCAGCTATTTATGTGAACCCCTTTGTATCATTGATGAAATGATGAGATCATCAACAAATGTTAAATGAATTCTCCATTCACTCTCCAGATTAGGAACTAGAGCAGCCAGGTGATCCAGGAGGTCTGGCAATTCAGCCATATATAAAGAAAATAGTAAGGAAACAAGTGGACATCCTCATTTAGGCCGTTTGCTGTTTATGTCGAGCGCGCAAGCACTTTGACCTGTTGTAAGTATTGTGGGCTTTTAACCATGCCCACCACATCCCCATCACTTTCAGTTGGTCGTGGGATTGCCTTTCCAAAATCCCTTGATCTCATGGGTAAATGCTTTACATTTGTCCTGCCCTGGGGCAGTTTGGTTACAGTCTTGGATACCAACACTATTACAGGGATAATTGCACGATTGCTGATATACTTCAGCCTTGGCAATCTACTTTTTTCTTTTGTCTGCACTTCATGGCGCTCACAGTGCGAACTTGATCGGCGGTATCGTTATTACATTATATTCACTCTGATTTGCTTAGTACACATTCTTTGCAGCAGGCACATTAACCCTGTGCGTTATGTTATGATGACTCCAAGCTTCACTAGACAAAAGTACGTTTTCTCTCCAGAAAGAACATAAATCGTCAGAAATATTTTGCCATTTTTACATTACATGTACTTTGTGATTTGCCTTGTACACATTCTTTGCAGCAGACACATTAATCCTTTGCGCTACCTTATGATGACTCCAAGCTTCACTAGACAAAAGTACATTCTCTTGGCTGCAATGGCCCTCACACCACTCAGAGCGCAAACTTGATCAGCGGTATCGTTTTTACATTATATGCACTCTGATCTGCTTAGTACATGTTCTTTGCAGCAGGCACATTAACCCTCTGAGCTACCTTATGATGACTCCAAGCTTCCACCACACAAAAGTACGTTCTCTCTCCAGAAAGACCATAAATTGCCAGAGTTATTTTGACATCCTACATTACATGCACTTTGTGATTTGCCTAGTACACGTTCTTTGCAGCAGGCACATTAACCCTGTGCGCTACCTTATGATGACTCCAAGATTACACTAGACAAAAGTGCATTCCACACGGAACATAAACCGCCAGAGTTATTTTGTCATTTTTACATTACATTCACTTTGTGATTTGCCTAGTACATGTTGTTTGCGGCTGGCACATTAACCCTCTGCTCTACTTTATGATGACTCCAAGCTTCCGCTAGACAAAAGTATGTTCTCTCTCCAGAAAGAACATAAATCACCAGTTATTTTGACATTTTTATATTACATGCACTTTGTGATTTGGTAGTACATGTTCTTTGCAGCAGGCACATTAACCCTGTACTCTACCTTATGATGACTCCAAGCTTCTACTAGACAAAAATATGTTCTCTTGGCTGCAATGGCGCTCACAGCAGAGCGCAAACTCGATCAGCTGTATCGTTTGCACGCTATATGCACTCTGATCTGCTTAGTACATGTTCTTTGCAGCAGACGTATTAGCTCTGTGTGCTACCTTATGATGGCTCCAAGCTTCCACTAGACAAAAGTATGTTCTCTTTCCAGAAAGAACATAAATTGCCAGAGTTATTTTGTCATTTTTACATTACATGCACTTTGTGATTTGCCTAGTACATGTTTTTTGCAGCTGTGCCTTATGATGACTCCAAGCTTCTACTAGACAAAAGTATGTTCTCTTGGCTGCCATGGCGCTCACAGCACTCAGAGTGCAAACTCGATCAGCCGTACTGTTTTTACAATATATGCACTTTGTGATTTGCCTAGCACACGTTCTTTGCAGGAGGCACATTAACCCTCTGCGCTACCTTACGGTGGCTCTAAGCTTCCACTAGACAAAAGTATGCTCTCTCTTCCGAAAGAACATTTACCCTCTGTGGTACCTTATAATGAGTCCAAACTTCCACTAGACAAAAGTATGTTCTCTCTCCAAAAAGAACATTAATCACCAGAGTTATTTTGACATTTTTACATTAGATGAACTGTGATCTGCTTAGTACACGTTCTTTGTAGCACACATATTCACTCTGGGACTTGTAGTTGTATTTTTTAAACGTGATACAAGCTGGAAACCAGCCCTTGGAGTAGTATTCGTAGCGTTGTCCAGCTCCTTAGTTCGATGCATGGTTCGCGCATTTGCTTTATGTTTCAGCTTTGCATTCTGGGACTTGTAGTTTTTTTAAAATAATATGATACAAGCTGCGAATACAAAGCAGAAACCTGAGTAGATGAGCTACACATGTTTGAGTCTGTAAAATTTGAGCTGTGTGCGTGTATTTATAAAACTAACCCTGAGGAGAGCTTACAGTTGATTATGCTGTACAATGGTCAATATTTTATTAGTAATATTTCAGTTCAAGACTGACTGAGGATCATTAATATCATGTGAGAGGACTCTCCTTAAGCGTGTAAAAAGTAATGGGCATTTTGTTCAACTTCCTAGACTTCAGTAAAGGGACAGTGATCCAGTAAGCATGCATTCTTGGAGTACAATTATTTATTCATTGTCCTGCCGTCAATGTCGCCTGTACCAACTGCCAAGTAAATATGTTTTGCACCTCAGAGTAGTTTATATGTTAAGGACCTTGTTGAAAAAATATTCTATTAGGCCTACTAGCCCTATAGTTATATGCAGGGCCACTGGACCTATGTGGCAGAAAGGACCAATATATGCAGCAGGGTTGACCAATTAATGTGGCAAAAGAAGCCAAGTTATTCATTTACGATGCCAATAGCTCAAGTAAATGCAAGACCTATTGCATTGCAAATGCTTGTTTTATTTTAGGATTAAAACTATTACCATCTGACAGATTCACTTGGACACATGTATCTGAATGTCATTCAATTAAAATTTAAGTAAAGATTGATCATTACCCCAGGAGTGGAGTTTAGCCCAACGACGATTCCTATTCAGTTTATCAAGCCATATAATAGTCAATAAAACAAACACACACTTTTCTGATTGTTTCCCTGCATTGCTTTTCTAGTTAATATAGTTGAAGCCATATACTTTTCTAAGGAGGAACAATACGATCTAAAGCCAGATTGGAAAACTTCACTAATTTCTGGTCTGATACCCATTGCAAGAATTTCTAATATATAGAAATAAACATAAATAGAGGGCTTTTGGGGCAGCCATCTATATTCACTGTTCAGCTGGCACTCACATTTATGCCTGCTCCTATCCAAACATAAAACAAGGGGTAATGGGTTAGGCCATATCAGGCATTGGCTCTCTTGCACTGTGAGCGAACGCATAATATGTCTGGTCACAAGTGCACACACGCCTAAAAAGACATGCACTTCAGTGTTAGTGCTGGTCAGCCAATAAAAAGCTATATCACAGTTATGTCAGAAACATGATTGCTCGCCTTAACAAAACATGTTATGTTGTTGGCATCATGTTATGCCAGTCACTACTTTGTTTGTATTACCCTTGCTCCAGAGGTATTGTTGAGACAGTTTGTGAGCCGGTAGTTCAGTAGGATGGATGCTTGCTATAACTCCTACTCATTGTAGGAAATGAGGGGGGATCCAGTAGGATCTCGGTCCCAGCAGCTATTCCTAGGCCTGATCTGGATTTGGCCTCGTGTAATTTTCTTACACTTGAGTATACAATTCAGAAGTGCATTCTGTTTTGAGCAGTAACCTGCAGACACCGAGGGGGCTTTCTTAATTTCAAATCCAACTGGGCCATTTTCAAAGACATGATTTAAAGGGCAATTAGCCCTTCTTTGTTGATGTATTATCCTGGCTGGGAGCAACTTGGATCGTAACACCTAGATGTCACTGCAAGCGAAGGAGACAGAGGCACACAGCTCTTCACTTTACAGGTACTTTAGAGAAACTATATTTTGGAGGCAGGTTTTAGCTTTGTTCAACTCCTCCATGTAAGAGATGTGCATGCACTGTAAGAACATCTGTTGTATCTGTGTGTATAAGTATTTACAAAAATAATGTTTAAATTACACTTATTAATTTAGGTTTTATTTAGTTTGTTTAATTCTTTTATAGTGCTACTCATCCCAGGGTATGTTGTCAGTGCGCCTCACATCACATACAAAGAGACAATAAGTCAAACAAGTGTCTAAATCAATGTACAGGACATTTTACAAAAGCCACTGAGGGTAATAAAGTGTAGGAGTTGAATATCATCCATACTTGTAGACAAGTGTTTGGGTTTGTCTGTTCTAACAAGACTTTATTACTACCCAAAGAAACCTTTTGTTGCAAACGTAGAATAACAAAAAGAAGGAGAAAAACACAATATAGCCTTATAACCTGCCAAAGCGGCCTATACCTTCATTAAAGGCCCACGCAAGCGTTAAATGCCCAAGCCTTTGGCTCGGGCCTTTAACAAGGGAGCGGGACATTAATGCCAGTATAGCCCAGCTACGGAGGGCTACATGTCTATTAAAACATTCCACCACTACAGGGCAGAATGCTCTAATAAATAAAACGAAGGCCTCGGGGTCACAGCTGTGAATAAAAACATTGGACTGTTGGAGCTCTGGGCTTCTACTGGCCATTAAAAGGCCGGAGTACCATAGCATCTGCACGTTGGACATATGAGGTGAACAAAAGATACTTGTGACCCAATGCATTGCTGTCGTTGATTTGATATTGTTGGATAGCCATTTTAGTGATGTCGAATAGGCACATCATTTTAGCAATTAGGCCTGCTGCTTGTGCCCTTTCGCCCAGTTACATTTTATTCTGTTCATTTTTATTATTTCATAATCAACCACATTTGTGATGATGTTTTATTTTCTTTGTCTAATTGTCCTTTCTCCTAGGAAAGCATTGCATTTCTTAGCAAGACATTCTTTTCACTTTGTGCTTTCCATCAATCCGAGATATGGTTGCAGGCAAAGTGCTACATTGCGTCTCCAACATTCACAGAAACATACACATCCTTATGTGGGGACATTTTTCCAGGACATTAGTTGTTTTATTATAAAAACACTTCTCTGTCCAATGCATGTTAGAGAGAGAGAGATTCCAGCCAGATGACCACAACTGCATCCTGATTGACTTTGCTACAGGTGCTTGCTGAGACTACCGGTTCCCTGGCCTACCTGTGGATGGTGTCTCTATAGACAGCAGGTTTCCTTGCTCAGGTATGGAGGATGTCTTCCCAAGGGGGAATCCTGAAGGGCAGATTAGGGCTTATCAGGCTGTGCTCTAACATAGCTTAGGCAGGAACCACATATATCACGCATAATGACATTATGGTGGGGCCTTTCTTGTGTTTCAATTTTTTTCTTGTCACCATTTTGCTTTTACCGTGTTTCATCATTGTAATTATTGCAGTTCATGCCATTTTATCCAAGACGCAGATGATTCAATAAATCTTATTGAACCATTTTCTGCCTCTGTTTGTCTTAACATGTGTCAGAGAAAAGGATGAGATCTGATACACTAGGATTTCCCTGAAAAGTCATTAGGTCATGCGCCCGGTTGCCACAATCATCCCTGCTGTTTTGGCCAGAAATGAGGTGCTGCTAGTTGGCCGGAAACTGATTAGGTGTTACATGGTGTGGGATTGATTCAGTTCCCCACAATTCAGGTGATGCTGCCGCCCAAATCCAGCAGCCTCATTAAGCTAATGAGAGCCCAAGCGACGATTTGTTTTGTACGGTTTCAATATCTGGACGTGGTGTAAGGCATTTACAGAAAATCTGGGAATTATGCAGCGTTATTAACAATAATAAACTAAATGAAGCACAGTATAAGTTGATGCTAATGCATCAACTTCTTTTGACAGCGGTATAGAAAAAGAGGCCACACATACTTGTGCAGCTCTGTAAGACCTTACCACCTTAGGGTGGTCTTTCCCTAAACTTTCTGCCTGCTGTGCCTCATTTTTGCTGGCTCTATGACTCTGGGCACTTCACCATTGATAACCTGTTCTAAAGTGCATTTGCTCACTCCCCTAAAATATTGTGACATTGGTGTATCTACAATTGCCATATTTCATTTCCTTGTACATCCCTAGTAAACTGCACTATATGTGCCCAGGGCCTGTAAAGTAAATGCTACTAGTGGGCTTGAAGCACTGATTGTGCTACCCACTTAAATAGCCCTTTAAACACGTGCCCCAAACTCCCCTTTTATTACACATAAGACATTACTGAGGAAGGACCTAAATAGACCATAGGGCAGGGTACTGTGTACGTAGAAAGCAGGACATGTGCTACTTAGTTTTACATGCCCTGGTAGTAAAAAACTCCCACATTTGTTTTTCACTACTATGAGGGCTACACCTCACATAGGACAGCATTGGGGATTCCTTAATACATTTATTAAGTGTAATTCCTGATTGAGGAGTAGGAAGTAGAGCTGCCATGTCTGGTACCTATGGACCTGTAATAATAAATCCCCCTTAATGGTAAAGTTGGATTTATGATTACAACTTTAAAAATTCCACTTTCAGAAAATTGGCATTTTTCTGCTCCAAAGCACTGTGTCCCTGCTGCCTGCCTCCAATACACGTCTGGGTTGGAGGACAGCTGGGCTTTGTCTATTCCCTCTAGCCAGTTACACGCAAAGGGAGCTGAAATGTGCCATTTAAATCTTGATCGTCCATCACCAGGCTGATGGGCCTTCCTTAGCTAGATGGGAAGGAGGAGGAGCTGACAGTTTCACCTGAATGGGGGTGTGTCTGTCCCCACACAAAGAGCTGCATTACCCCCTATGGTGTGCCTGGAGCCAGTACAGGGAAGGTAGGATACACCACTTGTGCAGACTTTGGATACCACACTGTGTACACTTCAAAGCGCCTCTTTAAAATCACCCTCACTTCAAAGGCACCATTGGGTATAAGAATTGGGCTTCTGAACCTACCAAATAGTACACTTCTCGATCTGAGGATACTCTGCCAGGAAGAAGAACTGATGTGCTGCTGAAAGGACTGCCACTCTGCTGGACCTCTGCTGGACTTGCTGGACTCCTGCTTTGTTGTGCATGCCCTGCTACCTGCTGCCCTACATTCCTGGGAGTGAGAAGGACTGGACTTGCATCTCTTCATCCCGAGAACCAAGTGACTGCAATACCTTACTGGCTTGCCTCCTGTTCTGGAAGTCTCAGGGCCATCAAAGACTTCCCTCATCTCTGCTACAGCTGCTGGACTCTGCCAATGTGAATTGCGCCCTGACAAAAAGTGCCAATTCAGTCTTGGGCCTTGAGAGTTGGCTCTGCAGCTGTTTTTCTTTAAAAACTCAAGACATTGAGGCTGTTGCATGGCTTACAACTGATGTAGTGCCCTGTGACACCAATGCAGTGCCGATTCGGCAAGGACACCAGACCTGACTGCGAGGTTCGACGATCATGCAGTGCTGCTCCAGAGACAAAGCTGCATGGCAACAACGCAATACCTGCACTGAAAGGGATTCAATGCTGATGCAGGACCCGACTGCGAGGCTTGACGACGACGCATCTACCTGACTGCGTGAATTAGAATCTACGCATCAAGTCTACGACACTGAAGCTTGTTCCATCCAAGGTACTTTTTAGAAGCCCTCTGGAGGTGGGAAAGGGGTTCCATGTACCCCCTGGCATCCCCCTGCAGTCAGGTGCATCCCCTCACTGCACCCATCTCTCTTCTCTCTTTAAAGTGCAGGCAGGTTGTACAAAGAAACAGGAAGTCAGTTTGCAGCTGGCTTGGGGCTAGCTCATTCATTGTTATAGAACACACTGTCCCTGTTTGTGCCAAGTGCACCTGCTTGAAGGTCAGTATGACTTCTATGTAATATGGATGCTGGGAGACAGCCATTTTGTTCTACAATGTTTATATTTTCGTTGTGGTAATACATAGTGCACACTTAACACCATCTTGGCTTACTCAAAGAATTAAACGTAGCTCTTTCTAAGTTGAAATTTTCATACTGACCCTAACCACTGACCCCCAACAGCCTGTAATTCAATGAAAGAATACTGGTAAAAGAATTGAACTTCCATGTAAAGCATTCTACAAAGGCTTAGAGAGTGCACACTGGACTCAATGTGTTCTCTGCTGTAGCAACAGGAGCATATAACTCTCAGCAAGACAAGGTATAGTCAGGGCCTATAGACTATATAGTGCTTAAATCTCCAGAATCGAGGTGCAGTACTAGCTTGCATTATCCTTGCCTAACTATGATTTGGTGGGAAATCGCTTAGTAAGGGATTCAGACCTGAAGCTTTACATCTATCTCCGCAGTTGAATCAACTGTTGAGTGTTAGGTCAGTTCTTTAAATGGGCAGGTATTGTCAGCTACTGAGTACTTGCACTGCTATAATTTACATAGGAGAGTACTTCACTTCTCGCCAGGGGTGCAATAACTTTAACGGAAGAGTACCATCACTTCTACCTAGGGGTGCAATACTTTTAATGGGAGAGTACTGCGCTTCTCACTAGGGGTGCAATACCTTTAATGGAGAGTACCAGACCTTCTATCCAGGTGTGAAATTCTTTTAATGGGACAATATCCAGACCTCTTACCAGGGATACAGTAGTTTTAACTGGAGGGTACCTGCACATCTCACCAGGGATGCAATACTTTTAATAGGAGTGTGCCTGCACTTTTCACCAGGGGTGCAATGCTTTTAATGAGAGAGTACCTTCACTGCTAACCAGGAGTGCATTAATTTTATTCGGAGAGTACCCTGACTTCTCACCAGGGGTGCAATACTTTTAATTGGAGAGTACCTACACTTCTCACCAGGGGTGCAGTACGTTTAATGGGAGATTACCTGCACTTCTCCCTAGAGGTGCAATTCTTTTAATGGGGCAGTACCCAGACCTCTCACCAGGGATGTTGTAGTTTAATGGGAGAGTACCTGCACTTCTCACCAGGGGTGCAATACTTTTAATTGGAGAGTACCTGCACTGCTAACCAGGAGTGCAATAGTTTTATTCGGAGAGTACCATGACTTCTCACCACGGGTGCAATACTTTTAATTGTAGAGTACATACACTTCTCACCAGGGGTGCAATACTTTTAATAGAAGAGTATCACACTTTTCACCAGGGATGCAGTACTTTTAATAGGAGAGTACAAGCTCTTCTCACCGGTTTACAATCCTTTTAATGGGAGAGTACCTCGCTTTTCACCAGGGGTGCAATATTTTTTATGGGAGAGTACCCGCACTTCCTGCCAGGGGTGCAATACTTTTAATGGGAGAGTACTGGCACTTCTCAGCAGTGGCACAATACTTTTAATGGGAGAGTACCAGCATTTCCCCCCAGGGGTGCAATAGTTCTATTGGGAGAGTACAACTAGTTCTCACCAGTACTTTTAATAGGAGAGTACAATCACTTCTCACAAGGGGCGCAACAGTTTTAATGGGAGAGTAACAGCACTTCTCACCACAGGTGCAATATTTGTATTTGGAGAGTACCTACACTTCTCACTAGGGGTGCAGTACTTTTAATGGGAGAGTACCTGCACTTCTCACCAGGGGTTCAAAACCTTTGATGGGAGAGAGGTACACTTCTCATCCAGGGTGCAATACTTTTAATGGAAGGGTACAATTACTTCTCACCAGGGTGCAGAACATTTAATGGGGGAGTAAAATCACTTCTCACCAGGGGTGCAATACTTTTAATGGGAGGGTACAAGTACTTCTCATCAGGGTGCAGTATTTTTAATGGGAGAGTATAGTCACTTCTCACCATGGGTGCAATACTTTTAATAGGAGGATACAATTACTTCTCACCAGTGGTGCAGTACATTTAATTAGAGTGTACAATCACTTCTCACCAGGGGTGCAATGCTTTCAACGGGAGAGCACAATCACTTCTCACCAGGGGTGCAATGCTTTCAATGGGAGAGTACAATCACTTGTCTCCAGGGGTGCAATACTTTTAATGGGAAAGTATTTGAACTTCTTGTCAGGGGGGCACAGCGTTTGATGGGAGAGTACCACACTTCTCATCAGGGGTGCATCACTTTTATTGGGAGAGTACAATCTTTTTTTCACTAGGAATGCAATACTTTTAATGGGAAAGTATATTCACTTCTCACCAGGAGTGCAATACTTTCAGTGGGAGAGTACAATCACTTCTCACCAGGGGCGCAACACGTTTGATGGGAGAGTATTACACTTCTCACCAGGGGTGCAATACTTTATATAGCAGAGTACTAAGACTTCTCAGGAGTAGACAGGTACAGTGAGTAACAACACTTCTATATTTCTATTTCAATCACTGAGCCAGGCATTGTAATGCAGCTCCATGTTTAGGAAATGCTGTATGTTTAAAGTTCTGAATTATTGATATTTGAAGGACACGTTGCACATACGAGCTAAATATATTCAGTTTTTATAGAGTGTTTTTCAAACTCAAGGATACGCACTGTTTGCTTTAGACTAAACGCAGAAATTAATGATATAATAGTCTCTGGTGTTGCACGTTGTGTTCCTGGGTGGGGCAGAGAATGCTATGTTTTGCATTTCTACCACTAAAGGATTGGGAAAGGGAAAAAGTTAGTGGAGTCTTTCTACTAAAGTCACAAATTCTGGGTGTGATGGAAAGAGGAAGTTGGCCGGTAAGGTGGTCTCTCTGTGAACCTTTCATCAATGATTCTATATAGAGACCACATGTGAAATATTCGAGTGCGAAATCGAGTCATATGACCCCCAGGCATGGCTACTGTTCATATCATGTTGTATGCCATCAGGCTCAATTAAAAGGACTCCAAAATGTAAAAAAAATATTTACAAAATATAAATCTTGACGTTTAACAGGACTATTTTTGTGGTGGATGTGCACATTTGCATAAGCATTTATTTTCAAATTTCCTTGTTAAACGCAAAGCTGAAATAATGTTATTTAATTTTTAAAACGATGGCTAAAGGTCGTGCACGATGTCGGTGGCTATTTTTTAAATAAACAGTACTTTAGTTTTAAACAGAATTGTTGTTCAGGCATTTGGCTAGAAACAAACATCCACATTTTATTTCACACACTTTAAAGATACAACATTTCAAAACAGGAAAAAAATATAGAGGAATGTGGCAGAAGGTCAAGTTCCCTTATAAGGCAATGGATCTCCAATGTTACTTGCAATATCATTTTAATGTACAGCAGAGGGTATTCTATCCATTATAATATATTATCACACCATCAGCCTTTCCATAAACCACTTAAACCCTTAGTATCTTGCTCTTCCATGTTGAATGCAGATAAGATGAATAAAAGCAGAATTTAAACTGAAATATTAAACACTCCAAATAGCTGTATTTTTAATAAGTGATGTTAAAAAAGACTGTGGATCAGATGTGTAGAAACTTGCAGAGATTCTATTTTTCTTACAATGACCTATCTCATGGAAAAAACAGACATGCTGGCATACATATTTCCTTTCTACTGTTCTCTTTTTCTTTTCATTCTTTTTAGGGAAACATATCAGAAGAAGGAAAAGTGAGTTCTTGTTTTCCTTGTTTAAAATGCTGCTGTAATTATACTTTGCGGCATGTCTTTCACTTTGGCTACTGGCACAGTGATGTCAAAACTCAACTGTAATAACCTATAAAAATTCAGTAGCTACACCATTTCTTAACAACAGGTGACCAGAGACGCTACAAACTCCCCTTTAATGAGGAAATTAGAGATAGTCTTTTATAAAGGCATTACAGGCCCCCATTTATCATATACACAGAATCTGTGTATTCTAGGTCATGCACAATGGAACATGCACTGGTTGTTAGGGAAAGCAGTCATCAAAACAGCTTCCATTTTCACCTTTGATGAAGCACAACTTACTTGAGTTGAACTAGCCCATTGAATACATCTGTTCGAGACCAGTTATGTGAATCATGTCAAACCATCAGTGCTCTCTTAAGTACAGCTCATTTCTCAGGTTGCCCACCCACACCATTCCTGACATACTAGGGATTCCCTCTCACCTAAGTGTTGCCCATAAGCTTGAATTGCATACCTGCTTCAATTCCCTTCCGTTTTGCTCAACTATACTTAGTTTATCAGATTAATGAAACCCATACATACAGATTACAGAAAATGTTGCATTCTGAAATGGCTGTTGGAAGGTGAAATATCTGTCAATCTGTACTTGAAGCAAATGCAAAACTCCTATAATAATTATAATACAATAAACTGATAAAACTATTAATTCAACAGTTGCATGTTCAGTTGACATTCTCTGTTCCTCATCTGTTTCATCTCAAACCAGTGGTGCAACGCAAAATGATGGGGCCACCTCAGCAGAATGAGATGAGGAGCTCCCTAGTCTCCTACATCTCACAGATATTCATTGGCTTTGGCCTGACTGGGGCTTCCTGGAGGGTTGGGGGCTACCCTGCTTCAGACAGGTTACAGGGGCCTACGCCCCTGTCTCACACTATCCCTAGTGCCTGGAGACCAAACAGAAAAAAACAAGGGGAGAGGAGGTTTCATTATGTGAGGATATAATATAATGTTATACTTCTCTCGAGGGCTGGTCGTTTTTCAAGTTTCCTATGTGATTGTCTGAGGAAAGGGTGACTACTCTCAATGCTACTTCAAGCAATTGCCACTAGTTAGATGAATTGCGAGAAGTCCTCCCTGAAAAGACACGCCGACGTGTTTTATCCGTAAAATCAAGTAATTTTATTCCAGATCAAAGTTACACAACCAACCCTGGCAGGTTCTACTCCCAACTGCCTTCCTCTGAATTCCCAACATTCCAACACTCCTCATATCGTTACTTGGCAATAGCTGTCACCACATTCTATCTACCACCCAACACATCACCCCTCTCTACACAGAACAATCTCAAACAAAATACTTAGTCACATACATATGTACTATATCAATTAAAATGATATAACATATCCTAGAAAAGGAAAAATACAAAATAACATACAACTTATCTAACACTACCTATTATATATTTTCCTTATATACATTTTCTTTATATGAGAAGCCTTCCCACATTCCTTGATGCAGATGACACCTCATGTTATATAGTCCTTCATATACTCAGGTCTCTTCACTGATCTCCTTTCCCTACACACCTCCTTACTCACCTCTCCCCCCTTGTTGCTATCCCTCATGACTTCCCACTTCTGCAATTCTACTTCATTACATCTCACTACTCTGTTCACATTCCACCTTTTTCCATCTTCCAGTTCCACACTATACTCATTCACCTTCACTACTCGTTTAGGCATAGACCACTTGGACAAACCTTTCTTGGTTTTATCCCACATCCGAGTCCTCACCCAATTGCCAACTTTCAAATAACCTTTCTTTCAGCTCTCCTTGTTTCTCTCATCATACATCTCCTGCTTTCCACTGACACGCCTCAACAATTCTTCTTCATCCACATTACCCTTTCCAGCTCTACCCATCCACCCCGGCACAGCTTTGGTACAAGGCTTTCTACCCTTCAACAATACAAATGGGGTTTCCAACGTGAGGGAATGTGGAGTGGTGCGATAATTCCACAGAAGATTCTTTATTTCCTTCCTCCAATTTAGACCATTTTGTACAGACAACTGTATGTTCTCACTCAGTACTCTGTTGAATCTCTCTACCAATTCATTCTCCCTGGGATGTGCTACGGCCGTTCTAATATGTCTAACGCCACACTCTTCCACAAAATCACTAAGCTCACCAGATGTAAATTGTGGACCGTTGTCTGTCACAAACGCCTCTGGATAACCCTCTCTTCTCCGAGCCTCTTCACAAAATTCAATTATCGTATTTGACCTTACATCCTTCACTACGCTTACCTCAGGCCACTTGGAATGATAATCTACCATCACCACAGCAAACACTTTGCCATCCGTGTCCAACGCAAAAGGACCACATATATCCATCCCCACTTTCTGCCAGGGTTAATCCAGGAATGGGAATGGAACAACCGGGGTCCTTCCCCCCACATGGGACTTATCACTGCACGCACAATTCACACAATTTCTTACAAACCTTTCCAAATCTCGGTCCATTCCCGGCCACCAAAAATCCTCCCTAACCTTTCTTTTCATTCCCGACATACATCCATGTCCTTCATGCAATACCTCCAGTAATCTTTCCCTCAATTTGTGTGGAACAATTAACTTGCCACCTCTCCTTAATAACCCGTCTTGATCCGATAATTCAGACCACACACTCTTGAAATTTGTTACCACGTTCGTAACACCTCCCAACTTAGACCAATGTTTCCCCAAATTCTTTCTCAGCATTTGCAACTCCACATCCTCATTCACTGACTCACGCCACACCTCTTCACTGATAGCATCAGTCCCCGAATCTTGGATACTCACAACCATCCACTACTCTTCATCCTCATCCACAGGATTCTCAATTGGCAATCTGGATAAACAATCTGCGTTCCCATTTTTTACAACCGGCACGTATCTCATCACAAAATCATACTCTTGTAGACTATACATCCATCTTGCTATTCTGGAAGATGCTCGACTGGCACCCTTCATGGTAAATACCTAAATTAAAGGTTTATGGTCCGTTCTCAGTTCAAACTTTCTTCCCCAGACATAGTTCTTGAAATACATTACCCCCCACCAACAGGCAAGAGCTTCTTTCCCGATAGCAGAGTACGTTACCTCCACCCCTTCAATGTCCTAGACGCAAACGCTATCACATGTTCTTTTCCTTTGTGTGATTGCATCAATACTGCCCCCAGACCATACATATTCGCATCAGTAGATACATTGGTATGATCACTTGCCACAAAAGGTTTCAACTCCAATGCATTGATTATACTTTTCTTCAAAGCAGAATACGCTTGTTGACACTCCTTAGACCACTCACACTTTTGATATTTTTTCATTATGGAGCACAACGGTTGGGCAATGTCAGCAAAGTTCTTCACAATTTTTGCATAGTATTCTGCTAAACCCAAAAACAATCTTAGTTGATATTTGTCTGTAGGATTCAGTGCTTTTTCAATCGCCTCTAATAAGTTTGTCTTCAGTTTTATACCTTCTCCCGACACCGTATGACCCAGATACTCAACACATTTGCATACAATTCAAATTTACATTTTCTCATTTCCAACGTCAGCCCTGCATTCTCCAAAATCGAACATACTTTCCTCAAAACCTTATCATGTTCTTCCACATTTTTCGCACACACCAACACGTCATCTTGGAAAAACATTTTCAATTTCCCCTAGTAGATTTTGCATAACTCTATGGAAAACCGCAGATGCCAGTCCAAATGGCATGCGTGTAAATCTGAAAGCCCCTTCCGGTGTTATGAAGGACGTTAAATGTTTTGAATCTGGATGCAGCATGACTTGGTGGTATGCATTGGATAAGTCTAGAGTAGAAAATATCTTGCCACCCCGAACACTAGATAACAATTCATTTATTTTTGGTATTGGGTGCCTATCTATCCAGATGTTTTCGTTCAGATCCCTCAAATCCACACACATATGGATTTTACCATTCGGTTTCCGCACCAAAAGTACTGGACTTAACCATTCCGAGGATTCCACTTCCTCTATAACCCCCATTTCTAGCATCCTTTTTAACTCAATTCTCAAGGCTTCTTTTAGCACCACAGGAACGCACCTCACTTTATGTACCTTAGGAATGGCTCCTTCTTTCAGCACAATTTTATGTTGGAACTTCTTCAGACATCCCAACTTATCACCAAACAACGTTGGAAATTCTAACTTCCATTTCTCTGATTTTTGTTCCTCACCCTCCAGGGTTAACACTTGCTCTTCCGTATTTGGATTCAATACAATTTCCAACGTTTTTTGTTCACCCCAACCTAGTAAATATCTTCCACTCTCTACCACATAAATGTCACTGGTGATACCTCTCTGTTTAAACTCAGTTTCTCCTTGGAAATAACCAATTATGTGTATTTTGTTCCCTCCATAACCCATCAAGTCAACACTTGACTTAGACAACTGTACTTCCCCCACTCTTATCCACGACTCTCTATCAATTAATGTATACGGGGAACACAAATCCGCCCACATACCAACTGATACTCCATTTAATTTCACAACAAACTTTGGCGGTCTGTACCTATCGTTACCCAGCATTAACACATCACCATTATTCGGTGTACCCTCCGAGGCTACATCTTGCAGCATCAACACCTCTATATGTTCATTAACCTCGCCATCCCCCAAAGAACTCTCGTCACACAGACAGTTTACATTCTTCTTGTCGCCACCTTTCTTTTGATTGCACACTTTGGAAAAGTGTCCTATCCTGTTACATTTGAAACATTTACTATTCTTAGCTGGGCAGTTCATCGAAAATGCCAAATGTTTAGTGCTCCCACACCTGTAACATTTCTTCTTACCATCGGCCTTCCCACCATCTCTTTCACACTTGATCTCATCCACCTCCTGAATGATTATACCACTCTCATCTTTACAATTTTTTTTTCCTAACTCCTTGATGTACTTAGACGTGGCTTCTATACGCCTTGCTGCCGATGAAGCCTCATCTAATGATGGGTCTCTAAGCGACAACAACTTTTCTTGAATTTTCATATCCTTGGTAAGGCTTATCAGCTGATCTTGTATTATCTCTTCATGCAAATCTTTAAACTTGCATGTGTTGGCTAGAGATCTTAATGCACACACATATTGATCAACCGATTAATTGGGTGCTTGGATTCTCGAAAAAAAACTATGACGTTCCACCACAATAGTCACTTTCCTGCTATAATGATCTTCTAGTGCTGCCATGGTTCTCACATATATGTCATTGTTCTCATCTTCTTCATCCGACCCATCCCCATTGACTTCCAACAATTCATTACTGGGCAGCGCTTTCAACACTTTCCTCCCTTCAACACCTAAATTGTGCTTGAGTAAAGCTAACTTCCTTTTTGCTGTAAAAATAGCCACACCCAAGGCTTCCAAGTATGTTTCAAATGCTTCACGCCAATCTTTCCAAGGCATACTAGGTTCACCCGGCGTACTAAAAAATACCAGGGGTGGCACTATTGACTGCATTTCTCTCTTTTCTTTTACCCACACACACACACACACCAAAACCCATTATTTTGCTACACCACAACAGCTGTGCCTCCTTCCACCACCTTATTCCCAAATGTTCAATATAGGACAATGTCTTTGTCCATGTCCAATGATGAATGAAGTCCCTGTCCTTGTCCAACGATTTGTTTCTCCTCTCACGTTACTGTCCATATAATGTCCACCGTTGACTATTTTTATTTTATTTTTATTTTCTTTATACTACCTAAAATTTGTAGTCACTCACTGTCCAGATTTCAGCTCAATCCATCCGTTTACCATAATTTTTGTATGATAGGGGATTAACCTCCGACAGATCCACTTCTCTGAACTCGTTGATTCGTCCACGCCCTCCTCTGATGGACTTAGCTTCCTTCGACGCAACGTTAGGGCACGCAATCGCCTGACGCGCACATTCCAAGCATAGGAACTTGTTGCCCTGGAGGCACCAGATGCCTGCGTGCATACACTGACGCATGCGCACACTTCCAGACACATTCCTGTAAGGGCAAGTGATTGTCTGACGCGCACTTTCAAGTCTTCGGAACTCGTTGCCCCTGGAGATGCCTGACACCTACATGCGTATACTAAGGCACGCGCGGCACGCGATGAATTTATGATGTGCGAGCGCAGGCCCGAGGTACCAACATGCGCCAGCACTACCACGTGACCTTCTCAACTGTCTTACCTCAAGTTAAACTCGTATTTACCCACAAACCCGCACGTTTTGCCATCAGCACTCTTCTATATATGATTAGCCGACTTGCGTTTCCTCTTGTTTACGAGTTCCCTTCCGTTCCTCTCCCAAATCCAGGTTACGCCCTCCTTATCAGCACCTCCTGAGGTGACCAAGTCTCCTTTTCTCCCGATCACGTCTGGGCTCCTGTTAGTGGTTTTTTTCTTCCTTTTTCACAGCGACCTCCAAAGTGTACTGCCGGCCCACGTCGATCACACACAGTCTAGCTGGGCCTTCTCCTCCATCATGATACTTTGGTGACAATCCTCTACACTTGCCAGGGTTGGCTCACTGGTCTGATCCCATCCTCGTTGCCACTGAAAAGACACGCCGATGTCTTTTATCCGTAAAATCAAGTAATTTTATTCCAGATCAAAGTTACACAACCAACCCTGGCAGGTTCTACTTCCAACTGCCTTCCTCCGAGTTCCCAACATTCCAACACTCCTCATATCGTTACTAGGCAATAGCTGTCACCACATTCTATCTACAACCCAACACTCCCATCACCCTTTGTATGTTTGACTCCTCCCAATAGCCTAGGTGCCCTAAAGGAGGGAAAACAATTGGCAATCGTAGAAGTTCTTGATTGATGATGAAGAATAATGCAGGTGTTGAATAAGTAACGCATCAAACTCTTAGTGAACAGCCATTAAAAATAGACCAGCAAGGATCTCCCAGAAAGAAGGCATCATAGAGACGGTGGCATAGGGTGCACCAACATTATGACTTCAGCGGCCGTCTACCGAAGTCCCGACGGTCAGGTTGCTGCCAGTGGGCTGCCTTCCCAGGGCCCCATTAAGAGTTCCCCGCTGGGTGTTTCCGCTTGCTGGCCCAGCGGGGAACGGCCTGCAACATTGATGCCAGCTGTGGAGGAGAACTGGCAGTGCTGGTGGTCCCACCGCGGCACGACCACCACAGTCCTAATGTGGTGTTCAGACCGCCACCACGACTCTGCAGGGTCTGCCAGGGTCGTAATGACCCCCATGGTGTTCTAGAATCAAAATGTGTATCATAAGCCCCCAAAAGGACAGGGTCGACAGGTAGGCCAGCAAGACAGGGGCCGTTTCAGATAGCTGAGGAGGGGGGACCCCTGAGGAAAATTATCTTACAACATACTCAGAATTGGTGACAAAATGCCCTCTGCCCTTAGAAAGGCTGTTCATGTCAATCAAAGTAGAATCAACTGCTTAGGTGCGTTCTCATACACTTTGACATCTACTATGTAGTAAAGCCTTGATTTAAGATATCTCCTTGGGCATTGCAGTCAAATGACAAAGAGCCTATCCTAACACCACTGTCTTGGTGCCAACATTCAGCTCCTACTATGTTTCAGTTACACCAATAAGAGTCAACAGCATTGAACAGCATTGGGAGCTAGAAACTCTTTTCCTAGTATGAACATCAGCCTCTCAAGCTGAGCCAGTGAGCCGTCCTTCCTTCCTACATTCTAAAAGAGCTACAAAGGTGCCTGGGGTCCAACAGCAGGAAAGTTCATTATTCAACAACAAAGCAGAAAGTCTCATTGTTCCCTGGGGTACTTAAGAATTATATAACTCTACCCTTGACATTAGTCCTGCATGTACCTGGACAAGAAGCTCTTCAGTTTGCCACTAAATGGGAAAATTGCTAACTTTTCTCATTTCAAGCTCATTTTAGAAGCAATTAATCATTATTTTAATTGTACCACTCTCACAACTTCAACAAAGAACAGCCTGTACCATCTCTCACAGGCAGTGCTTAGTACCCTCTAAATTGAAAGTCCTATTTCCTGATCAAAGATAGATCCCACGAGATCCTTGTGGATTATGCTCCCCTCCTCTGACCTTTTCCTGATAGCTAATCACAGAATCTGACCCAGGGTTGCCATTTCATCACAAAGAAGATCCTCTTGCTGCTTTGACTTCAATACATCTGTGGGATGTATATGCACATGTATAAGTCCCCTAACATTATAATTTGATGCAGCTGTGCTATGGTGGTAATTTTGTGCTTTTTGTGCTATTGTTGATACCAATGTTAGCCTACCTTTATACACTTTTGATGCCTCGATGTAGATTGCAGGATGCCACCTTGACAGCGCCTTCCTTGTGGCAATGACATACCACTTTCTGAAAAGAACAATATTTTTACTGGAACTTACTTACTTGGGTTATACAAATGTGGAGGCTGACTAGCAAAAGGTACCAGGGGAGGGTAAATGCAGTCCTTTCAATGATTGTAAATTGTTGCCAATGTTCAAGGCCGGACTGGCCGTACCGGGTAATCTAACTACTTAAAAGGGGTGATATTAAGTGGACATAGATCAAAAATAGACCTATTCAAATTTGTGAGGAAGCTTAAACTCAAGAAATATTTTGAATGATAATCTATACATAATAGAGAGAGTAGTATGTCATCATTTAAGAGATCACTTAGGGGGTTATTACAACTTTGGAGGAGGTGTTAATCCGTCCCAAAAGTGACGGATATACCACCAGCTGTATTACGAGTCCATTATATCCTATGGAACTCGTAATACGGCTGGTGGTATATCCGTCACATTTGGGACGGATTAACACCCCCTCCAAAGTTGTAATAACCCCCTTAGTGTATTATCTATACAAGATATTAGAGATACAGTAGCCCTTATGTCGATTACAGACTATGAGGATTTTCCAATCACTACCTCTAGGGTATTCCAAGATTTAAATATTGTATCTGATGTACATGTGAGCAGTGGTCTTAGACAAACATCCACATGGATACCCAAATTATCCACAGACAACAATACAGATTTTTTAAAATAAATTAATCAGTGAGGATTTAAACAAAAAAAAAAAAACAGCTTCTCAGACAAGGAGAAAATATAATTTTAATTATAAAGAATATATGTCTTTGAAAACCCTTAAAAGAGATAATGCTATAATTATAAGGAGAGCAGATAAAGGAGGAAATGTGGTAATTATGAATCGATGTGCCTCTGACAAAGAAATCTACACACAATTGAACAATGTTGCATGCTATGAGAGATTGATGTATAATCCTATTAGAAATCTAACCAGAAATATTTATAGGATGTTAAAAACGTGGTTTGAAAAACATATATTAGATGATGATGAGTACACATATTTACGGGTTGACCATCCTAAATTTCCTTGTTTCTACACTTTACCGAAAATACATAAGAATCTGTCATTTTCCCCAGGGACACCGATAGTACCAGGAATAGGAGGACCCACAGAAGAAATGTCGGAATTTGTTGGTATATTTTTACAACCGCTGGTAGCGAATCTTCCATCATATATCAAAGATATCAAACATTTGTTGAGTATGCTTGTAGATATGAATTGGGAATCGAATATGTATATGGTGACATTGGATGTAGAGGCTCTATACACTGGTATAAGACACAAAGCAGGTATTAATGCTATTAAGCATATGCTAAACAAGAGGTCAGCAAGTCTATTGGAGCACACAGATATGTTAATAGAAATGATGGATCTTATTCTTTATCACAATTACTTTTTACTTTCTATTTAATGGAGAATGGTTTAGACAAAAGCAAGGAGTTGCGATGGGGTCAAGATTTTCTACTTCATACGCTAATCTGTTTATGGGCTGGCTTGAGGAGACCTGGATTTGGGGACATGGAGCAGCAGAGTGGCATACATACATCTTATATTGGGGGAGATATATAGATGATTGTTTTATGATACGGACAGGAACTCTGGAGAAATTAAAAATGTTTTGTGATTACATGAATAGTAATGAGGTGAATATGGAATTTACTTATCATTATAGTACAACGCCTATAGAATTTCTAGACTTGGAACTATATGTGGTTGATTTTAAGATTGAATGCAAATTGGATAGAAAACCGACATCTTGTATTTCAATATTGTATGCTCCTAGTGCACACCCTGGCTGTCAAGTAGAAGCAATATCATAGGGAGAGATGATAAGAGCAAGAGGAAACTGTAGTAGAGAGAAAGATTTCCATGAATGTTTACATGCCATGAGGAAACGTTTTTTAGCTAGAGGATATAAGGAAGAGATTGTGAATAAGTCTTTGAGAAAGGCATTTTGTATTTCTCGGCAACAAACACTGGGATCGACAACAAAGAAAAATCAGAAAGATAAAGATGATCAAATAAGAGTAATTCTGGACTATACAGATAACTTGGCTATACTACTGAAAAGTATGAGGAAGTATTGGCAGATCCCTGTACAGGATCAGACATTGAGAAAATATATTGGCAGGAAACCAATAGTTACTTACCGTAAAGGGAAAACGTTGAGTAGTTCTTTACATCCTAGCTATCCAAATAAATCATTAGATACAAATTGGTTAGATACACACAATAAAGTTTTCTGTGAATGTGGTAGTTGTGGAGTATGTAAGTGGGAATGTCAAGCACAGAAATACTTTTTTGAGGTTGATAATAAGAGATATTTAATACAAAAATATATAAATTGCAATACTACTTCTGTAATATACATGCTGATTTGTAAACGTGAACAGATTTATGTTGGTAGTACAATTCGTCCACTCAAGGCTAGAATTGCAGAACATTGGAGAGCCATCAGACAAGATGATGAAAGATATCTGTGGTTGGCCGGGTTCAAGTATGACACGAAGAGCTATGATTGTTTTGGATGTGCTTTATTGGATAATATTGTGGGGTTTACAAAGTGTATCTTCTTTGTCTTCTTTATACTGTTCTCTTTGTAGGTTCCTTGTCTTTTCCCAGGATTTTCACGTCTTCTGTGGTCTTCTCCCCTTTTTCAGGGCTCCCAGGAAGCGTATGTGTAGGGAAGAACAAGAGACGTATCGGTAAGTTCCTGCTCTCTTTGTCCTTTTTCCCTTTTCCTACACCTTCTTTTCCTCTCTTTTCTGTCATATTGTATGCCCTTTTCTTGCAACTTCTTTTCCTCTCTTTTCTGTCATCTCATATGTCTCTTTCTCTCTCTCTCTCATTCTCTTTCTTACTCTATCTCTCTCTCTCTGATCCTATTGTAAGTATTTTCGTCTCTCTTTCGTTCTTCCTGTTGTCTCTTCTTTCTATAGTATTCTATTTCTCTACTGTCTCTTTACTGTTTTCCCTTTCTGTACTTTTTCTTGTGCGTATAGCTCCTTCTTGTCCTTTCTCTGTGGTTGCCTATGTTGTTCTCCTCTGACTGCTTTCCTCCACGTTGTCTCTATTGCGGTGTTTCTTTTTTGCAGCCTTATCTTACTCCTAGGTCTCTTCCTATTTTGAGTTCTTGTCTGGTATAGAATTGTAGATTAGTTTTATTGTCTTCTTCCTTCTCTTTTCTCCCCCCACCCACTCCCCTTTGCACCTTATTCCTTTTCCCTTCTTTTAACATTCACTCACTCCCCCTTGTTCCTTATTCCCTCCACCTCCCGTCCTCCCCGACCCTCTTGTGTCCTTTTACGGTGACTGTCACGCACCTGAGTGTGCCCCGCTTCTCCAGAAGCGTGGCAGGGGTGTTCTTGTTACACCTCCTGGGTCGCCGAGCTGTCTGTTCTGCGGCCCACCTCCTCCTCGTCTTCCTGCTTTCGTCGGGTTTCCTCGTCACCTCCATCAGCGCCGTTCTCTCCTGCTCCTCCCTTGCGTGCTCCTCCTCTTCCGGACGCTGGCTTTTCTTCGAGTCGGGATCCCGTGGTTCCTGGTTCTGGTCCCGCCTTCAGTGACGGAAGGGACTGCTGATTGGTTCCTTGGTCAGGAAGATCCGGAGCACTAGGGGCAGCATCAGCACCCGTCAGGTTTGTGTACGGGCCGCCTCCGCTTGGCCCATCACAATATCCAACTGCAATAAATATGAGTGGGTGTAGTGCATAAAATGCACATAAAGAATTTGGGGGTCAGATGTACTGAACTTTTTGCACGTCGCAAACAGCGAATTTTGCTGTTTGCGATGTGCAAAAAGCACATCGAGATGCCCAAACCCCGTTTTGCGATCCGGTAACCTGGTTACCGAATCGCAATACCGGATTGCGATTCGCAATTAGGAAGGGGTGTTCCCTTCCTAATTGCGGGTCGCAGCGTGATGTTTGTTGTATTGTTTTGTGACCGCGAACGCGGTTGCAAAACAATCGCAGTTAGCACCCATTTCAAATGGGTGCTAACCCATTCGCAATAGGGCTGCATTACAAACAAAAAAAAAACTGCTTTATTTAAAAGCAGTCACAGACATGGTGGTCTGCTGCCTCCAGCAGGCCACAATCCCTGTGAGTGCCGCAAGTCTCAAGGGGGTCGGACATTGCAACTCACCTCATGAATGTACATGAGGTGGGCCTTTGCGACCCCCTTGTGAATAGCAGATTGTGTCAGGGACACCATCCTACATTCCGATTTGCGACTCGCAAGTTGCGAGTCGCTCTGACTTGCAATTTGCAATTCGCAAATCGGAACCTACCTACATCTGGCCCCAAATTCTTTGGTTTCGAGCATATGAAGATAAGTCAGCGAGGAGGAAATACGGATTTAGCATTAAGGAGGGAAGAGTCCATGTGGATAATGAAATTATGAGCAGTAGAATGTGGATTGAATTCAGACTATGAGCTGGAATATTTTATAGGTGATAGATAATGTATATGTATATTTACTAGTGGTGATATGCATAACAAACTATGCACACACAAGGAGAATGAAAACTCAATAAAAGTTATTTTGATTGAGAATACAAATAAGATATTAATATATAAGGTGTAGCATAAGATATACATGGATACCTTTGGCGAATAGGAGACAAGAGATTTGGTAGTAGTTAATTACTATTAATAATATAGTTAGATGCAATAATAACTGCTGCTAGATATCAACACTTAGAACATTTGTTTAGATTTAACTGTGATTAAATTTATAATATGTCAATAATTATGCTTGTTTTTTACTGTAATTAAGGGACATTTTTCTAGGAATATAGATAAAACGGGAAAACGACTATAGTGAGTGAGGGGTTATTACAATATCAATGAGGCATTATCCAGTTTACCAATTCTATATGCAAATATATAGATTATGAGTTGGGAGTAATGGCACACAGACGTGAATAGAGATAGTCCCCTGTCTATTTCTACAAGTAGCGATTGGTAAATAGAAAAAGGACTCAGTCGGGAAACTTCTGACGAAGTTGCAGTGAATGAAGAAGTCCTCTTTCTTTGTTTAATACTATGAAGGAGGGGCTATTTAAGTAGCGGGGAGACGCATACTCCGTTTGAATTAATTTACGCGCACTTGCGGTGCGAGGAGACACAGAGGTGATTTATTCAGGGGTGAGTTTGATAATATATTTTGTAGCGATATAATGGAGCGTTTAATAAAGACTTTGGGGCTTCTATATTTGTGTACTTTCTGAGGCATTTGATTTTGCATTACAGGATACACTCTAAAGTTTGTATCCAGACTATTAATACACTAAGACAAATAATTATTAAGGAGGTAAGCAAGTGAATATAAATGAGAATAATATGGTAGAATTAGAGTTAGTAAATAATAATAGAGATAATAATCTATTAAACTGATTCGCTATTATATTGGAATGATATTGGAACAGGACGAATTGAATACATGTTGGAATTGATCATATAGAGAAAAAGGAATCTGGGAATTCCAATTGAGCAGGTACAATTGTATTCATGGCAGTTTAAATATCAGGAGCACTAATCAAACTGACACAAAATAGGTTGGGTTGGGTTGAGGGACTTCACTTGTGTGTGCATGTTTTGGAACACATGGAGTTTCGACAAGTCACTAAAGGTTTTTGATCTTAGTACATTGGAAAGTAATAAACTTTTCACAACAATTTGTGTAGATCACTAGTTTGTATGATTTCCACCTGGCACTATATAATTAGATTGTATGCACCACTGTGTAGATTTACATTTGTGATTATGTATGAAATAGAAACAGAGAATAGGAAGAGATATAATAGATATTTTTTGTATATTTTTGTATATACTGTTGACTGCCTTAAAAGTCCTGAGGAAGTCAAAGGGAGATATAACCCAGATGAAACATGTGTTGGCTTGGCTGGAGAGAAAGTGAAGAAATAATAAAGAAGAATAAATTGGAACATATCACGGGACTTTCAATTTGTCGTCTCTATATTAAATGGAATACGGGTGCTTTTAGTGTTTTGTTTTTTTTGGCCATTTCGGGCATTTCCCTGGGAGGTTGGAAGGGTGGGGGGGGGGCTTTTCTTACTGGAGGGGCAATTTTGTAACAGTGCAGCAGTTATGAAAGCACTGCAGGGTTCCTTGTATATCCAACAGTTTTCAGGCAACAATAAAAGTGCCAAGATAACTGGTGATTAATGTACCTGTTGGAGAGAGATCAGAGTTTTGTCTAGTGGCAGTTTTGACTCATGTAAGGTAGCACAGAGAGTTAATAATGCCTGCTGCACAGAGCGTGTACTTGCAGATCACAGAACAGTATTTTATGTGCAATGCTGAGTGGTATACTTCTTTTGTCACAGAGATCCTTTTGATAATGTGCAGTTCATGAGTTACAATCAAAATCTAGCACAGTGAGCTATGAACTGCTATCCAAGAGCTACATGCAAACTGCATGGTACAGGTTAGAAAGTTATTTTCCCCAGTCTTTGATTATCCTAATTTTGCTAAAAAGGATTTGTTTGAATAGAAATAAATTGTTATTAGTAAAGTCAACCCTAACCACTGTGTTACGTTATTAATCCTGAGTTTATGCTTCCCTATAACAAGCACTCTAAAAAAATGCCTACCAGTAGGGATAACATGTGAATCTATACCTTGTAGTCCCCTTTGTCTTATGTAACAGTTTCTATACACTGATTTACACATGTATGATTCATTGTCTCTGTACGTGTGTGTGATGTAAAGTGCTCCAAAACCCTACACCGGTAAGAGAGGCACTATAAAACCAATGAAATACATGTGAGAGAGGGAATATGGAGCGATGAGAGGCACTGTTAGAGGGTGATGGTGAGGGAATCATTGAAGAGCCCCAATAAAGACTGCCATATCCTGGTGCTCTGTAAGGTCATCATATACTATGCTTCAAAGACTAATACAATTGAACATATAATAACAATATTAATGTAGAATGAACTGCTTTTGCCATTTCTTCTCAAATGTTCGTGGGGGAGAATCCCCCAAGCCCCACTGTAGTGGTCAGGCTCGCTCGCCCCATTGTGGTGGTCAGGCTATGCACCCTATGGGGATGGTGTGACAAATGCTGCTGGGGTTGCTTTGGGTTCCCAGTCCGACACTACAAGTGTTTGGTGTTCCTTTCCTTAAAGGAGGGAAACAGTAGAGCTTGGAAAAAGGCACATGATTATGTCTTCCAGGCAGGGGCCTCTCCTGCTTTCAAATCTTTTGAAGGTTTCATTTTAGTACCTAAGACACTTTAAAAATAGATGCCAGTATACATTTATTTGTTTCCTAGCGACAATACTGAATATTGATTCGGGGCTGAATAAAATTGCCAGCACCAACCACTTTTTGAATTATTAGATTATTTCACGTTATTGACTTATATAACACTGGTATGCACAGATTGATTTAACTACATCGTATCTCAAAATGGAGTACTCCCATCTATTTCAGGGATGCACCCAGTGTTTGCACCTACTTCTTACTCTTCTGTATCACAGAAGGTGCAACAGAAGCTTGAGTAGCCCCTTCTTTAATGCACATTGGACAGGTGCATGTTTCACTGTCAGCAGGGCACACCTTCATTTGCACTGGGGTGTGCCTCATGCATAGGCAAGAATTCCTTCATTCATGCATCTACAAAATATTTCCAATGTGAATTTGGGCGAAGAGGCTCCTGAGCAGTAGCGTGTCATGGCCCTACTGCAAGGATTATAATAGTGGGACCCCTGGTTGTTATTTGATTTATAAACTACAGCAATTATCACAGTTCAGTGGGACCCTCAGGCTTCTGGGCCCCGGTGCAACTGTACCTGCTGCACAGATGGAAGCTATGCCCATGCTACAGAGAGACCACTTAGGCAGTGTACAGTTTGTTTTCACTGAGAGGGCCTGTTGGGATGTAATTAGTGGTCCCAAGGAGATCCCAGGCGTCCGACTGTAGATAGATGCATTCATACTGTGCACACACCTGAGAAGGGGGGCTACCTGAATCCCTCTCAAAAGTAAGCCTGACCCATCTGGAGTGAAACAAAGAGCAACAGTTGAAATGGCTTCTCCTTCTCTGGCGTTTAGCTATCCCCAGTGGAGGCACAAACTCTCCCTTTATGCATGCCCTGAGGAGAGCATTTTTTACAGCTGTACATTTCTGGTATGCGCAGATGGATCCTGGTTTGCGTGCACCCAATGCAGACCGGGATCATAGGTCTGGATAATGTAAATAGGGCTGCAGGCACAGAACCCTGTGATCATGATGTTTTGAAAATGATCAGGTTTGTACATTTATTCTGAACATCTAGCATCACTCTGGGTCTCTTCGACCTAGATTAGACACCCCTAACGTTAATCCATGCGCCTGTTCCAACGAGACCTCAAAAAACTCGTACATCAAACTTTTACTTTAAAATACAACTGTGCACAATCCTGCTGTTTGGACAGCGAAAGATGCAAATGGTTTGCAAACTTGCATTAGTATATAAAGAAATAAGACTGCAAAAGAGCCAGGGCGCCTTTTTCTCAATAGCAGAGGGCTATACAAATGCTTTATAATAATAACTTTAACAAAGTAGAAAGATTTATGAAGAGCAAAGTCAAATTAACTTGAATACACAAGTTGTTCACCTAATGTGTCAATGGATGATAAAAGTCATTATAAATAATGTTGAGAAACCAAACAACTATTGAAAATAAATCAATTATATCCATCAGATGTCATAATTCATTACAAAAATACTATGTGTTAGGCTTTGAAGGCAGTCAGTCAGTCAAGGAATCTTTATTCAGATTTTAAAATAATCCATAAAAAAGCACGTATAAAACTCTACATTAAATACAGAAATTAGTTAAAAATAAATCCAGATAAATCATCAACAAGATTAAGAAGTTTAAAAAAACCTTTATGTTAAAAATCACATTCTATTTTGATTCAAATTATCTAGTGGGTTAAGTTGAATTTAGCTGAATACACTAAAACTGTACAATTAATCAACTATTCCATTACAAAAATACTAAATGATTAACTCTGTCCACAAACTGTCAAAGAGAACAATGTTTTTCAATTCAGGATTGTAATCCATAAAGGGTACAAAGGAGAGCTACAAAGTGTTTGTGATAAATCAGAGCTGTGGTCCTGTAATTCGACCCACAAAGGAAGTGTAGTGATATATTATGTGATAAAATAATGTTCGTGCTTCTTTATATTTCAGTGAAGTACATGGGAACTGGCAGCTAATTCTACTCTTGCGTACGTAATCAGAATATAGTCAATGCAAAGCATAAATAGCTGACATTCAACTGAATCATTCAATGATAGTTTAATTTTGTTCACACTTATCCATAAAAGCACGGCATCCAGAAAGAAAACCATTAAAATATAACATCAGTGAACATCTTTTAACAATCTGACAAATATTGCCATCTTTAAAAATTCTTCCACTCCATAATATGCCTGCAGAGAGGATAACAATTGCAGATATAAAATATGGTTCAGAAATATTAAAATGAAATCATGTAACAGAGGACAATACATTTAAAACTTAGAGATTTAACAGTAGAAGAAAGCAATTTAAAATGCATCATTGTCTGAGAAAGTGGTGCATTATGCCCCCTCTGATCCTTTTTAGGCTTTGCGCTGTGCTTGTGAAATCTAATGTATCAAATGCAAAATTAAAAGGGGCTTACATCCCGGCCGTGCTTTTCATTGGTTCCTGTGCATGCCACTTCCTTTTCTCCGTTTCTGTTGGTTGTAGCATCCTATTTCCTGTTGTTCCTTTGTGTGTTTCTCTTATCAGTCTCCCTTGGCCCAAGTACTGTCTTCATCCACTTTCTGGGACTTTTTTTAAAGCTTTTCCCTGCACAGTGCTTGCGCTGTGCTTGTTAAACAAAAATGATACTCTGGTCACGATAATCAGCTGCTGCAGTTTTGTGAAAAAAAAATTATGTTGATGTTTGTATATAGCATTGTAGAATTAAGGCGACTCTGAGCTGAGTGTCAGCTCTTCCTGCCTGTGTGCCTTTCACACAGTTCCGCACACAGACAATGCTCGCATAGCTACCTCGAGTGCCTCAACCACGGCCTCCCACTGCGGTTGTCACTGGACAACGGAGAAGGGTGAGTTGGGATCGTTCTACGAGCACAGCGGTGCACTAGGGTAATGAAACAGAGATGTTTGTTACGGGAGATACTTGCCCTCTAGGTGGCTGTAAATGTTGGGATATGTGACATGTAAATGTGGCTCCTCACCGCTTTCTTTTTTCAATATCATGATGCAGGTGCTGCAGGCACTACTTACATCTTATCACAGCTTTTCTCACCATTTTGTTTAACTTTATTGGCACTAAAAACCCATTAGCTGGCTTTTCAGCTTAGCTGGTGCTGGGGGCGACACTCACATTTGTTTACAGACAACTTCACCACCTAGTTTGTTTAACAATACGATGTGAGAGACATTAGCCCTCTTACCAGGACTTTATGATATCATAATTAAGGTACATTCCTAGTCTGATTTATTTTATAAAGAGATTACCCTGTGATACAAAATTATATTGATCTAATGGTAACTTAGTAGCCCTTGACCTTTCCCAAGGTCTATTGTGGTGTTTTAAGGCCCGCGGGAGCGCCCAGCAGCAAGCAGCAGGCAGCAAACAACCGGTAACAGAAGCACTCCACATCAAAATGTTCAGTTGCTCCACACACCTGGGAAAACCTCCCAAGGCTATTTATTTACAAATCAAACAATTAAACAATCAATTACGTCACTGACCCTACCATTGCTTGATATCATGATAGGGGGAATTAAAGACATTCCCCCTCACTAACACGAAACATGGAAGAGTCCATGTACAAAACGTAACATTCCTCCTTTACCCATGACAAATATGTATACATAACCAAATATCAGTTCGTTTATGACAGAATCTGAAAGACAAATACACAAAATCATGTAGCATACATCAAGCATAGAAGCACAATCAGTTCAGTACAAAACCATGAAGTCTGGTAGAACAATGTGGGCGAGGTCGTAGATTGTATGGACCATCCCCACGGTTTGATGCGACCGAACCAGCCAGCCCGGGTCCAAATGTAGTAGATTCCACAACCAAATTATTACCAGAGTTCGGCACATCAGAGCCCATGGGCACCGACTGACATATGCCATGATCCAAAACCACACGATCATCAGGGCTCTGCATATCTGGACACACCACCCTACCAGAAAATGCATCATTAGTCTCCAAACATGGACATTGCAACGCAACATCATCATAATCTTGATCAATTATATCACATGAGGAAATGTCTATTGGCACTTGGAAGTCCGGGGCATGTACCTTTTTATAGAATAAAATGTTCCATGTGATCGACTCTGAACCCCGTTTAGCAGTGATCATGGTACCTTTAACATCACTCACCATCCAGCGATCCTTCTCAAAAGGTAACACAAATTTACTTTCCCCTTTCCTACCTTTCACAAGAACCATATCGCCAACACAAATATCACGTTCCTTGGCTCCCCTCTTCCGTGACATTTTGTCATTCCTGTCCTTTCTCTGTGACAGTGCCTCCCCCACCTGATGGTGCAAATCAGTCAATTCCTGAACATGAGGGATAGTATCCCATACCTGTCTGTTAATACAGATAGAGCTAGGCGCCTCTCCAGTAACAATATGTGGAGTCAAACGATATTCCCTCAAAAATTAATATACAGCACAATCCACATTATGGCCCTCAGCAATGGCAATACGCAGTACTTTATTCAAAGTTCTCATAAACCGCTCTACCTCTTCGCTTGCTTGAGGCCACTGAGGAGTAATTTTTCTGTGCACAATTCCCCTGGACAACAAATAATCAGCAAATTCTTGGCTTGAAAACGGAGGGCCGTTGTCAGAACTAATTTCCTGTAACAAACCATGAGTGGCCATGATCTTTTCCAATCGTGGTATAACCTGTGCTGCAGTAACAGAGTCTACAATTTCCACCTCAGGATATCTTGAAAAGTCATCTAGCACAACAAAAGTGTGACGACCATCTGGTGGACTGCTAAAATCAGTTCTTGCTCTAAACCAGGGAACAGGATGGATGAACTCGGTAATAATCGGTGGAGGACGTTTACCAGGACCAACAGCTTGACACATCATACACTGATGTACCACCCGCTCAACAATGTCATCCAGTCCCGGAAACCACACCTTACTCCTCAGTCTGGATTTAGTCTTTACCATGCCTTGATGAGAAGCATGGGCCAGCTCCACAACAAGTGTTGCAATGCCCTAGGAATAACAAGCCTATGTCCTCTCAACAAAGATCCATCAGGTGACACAGCCAGTTCTTGTCATACTTTATGTAGCGAAGATAACATGGTACGTGCTGCCGCCGTCCGAAGAGTCAGGTTCCTAAGAAGGGAATGCCAATTTCCAGATGCCACAGCTGATATCACCAACTGCAGACACTCATCATCATTCGTGGCTAACTGAATCTCATCAAGAGACATAGGCAGCGGGCGAGACCGTTCCACAATCAGCCTTACGTACTCCTTAACATCCTCTGCATCTGCAACCTCGCCAGACATAGCGGCCTGGCATGTTGTGACAGATAGTCAGCAGGATTCAAACTGCCAGGATGAAACACCACCAAAAAATGATAATCTTGCAGTTGCAAAATCCACTTCTCAATACGTGGTGGAGGCTTGGATGAGGATCCATTAAACAACAGAATCAAAGGCTTATGATCAGTATATACAACAAATGGCTGACCATACAAATATAAATGAAAATGTCTACAGCGCCAGTGTACTGCAATGGCTTCTTTTTCAATCTGTGAATAGCGTTGCTCATTCTCTGTTAAAGCGCTGCTGGCATATGCCACAGGAGCCTATTCCCCATCTATCTGCTTTTGTGCCAACACTGCTCCCAACCCTGTAGGACTAGCATCAACCGACAGTTCCGAGTCCTTATTAGGATCAAAGTAGACGAAGTTGGTATGCTCAGAGAGTGCTGATTTAGTGGCCTGAAAAGCAGCTTCTTGATCAGGCCCCCATTCCCAAACAGCATTAGCCTCAATAAGATCTCTCAGAGGAGCCGTCAAAGCTGTCAGATTTTTGATGAAACGCCCACAGTAATTTAGCATACCCAGATAACTGCGAGCACCAGATACATTGATGGGAGCCATGGCAGCTTGAATATTCTTTACTTTGTCCGGGTCAGGCAACACCCCATCTCCCAAGAACCGATACCCAAAGAAAGCCACTTCTGATTGTATAAACAAACACTTATCCTTGTGGGGCATCAAACCATTATCATAAAGCCTCTGGAATGTGGCTCTAATTCGTGTAAGATGCAACTCCTTATTTGATGCATACACCAAAATGTCATCGCTGACATTGATAACTGCTGTTAGACCAGCAAGCACCCCACTAATAGTGTCCTGAAAAACCTCAGCAGTGCTAGAAATCCCAAAATTCAAACGTTTATAGCGCCTGAGGCCCACATGAGTAGAAAACGTGGTAATGTCCCTAGAATGAGGATGTAACAGTAGCTGATGGTATCCTGCCTGTAAATCCATCTTCGAGAATCATTTTGACCCTTCCACCCCAGCAACAAGGTCATGCACAGTAGGTGTCAAATGCCGTACACGCTTAATGGCAACGTTGGGCAGGAGCATATCAACACAAATCCTCACCTCCCCAGGTTGACGGGGTTTCCTGGCAATCACAATGGGTGACACCCAAGGCGTAGGCCCATCGACCTTCTCAATGATATCAGCTTGTTCCAGCTTCTTTAACTCCTCCTCCACCTTAGGCCTCAGATGGAATGCAACCCTACAATGCTTCAAAGCCAAGCGTTGTATGGATTTATCAATATGTAAACACACCATGCGATCCTTTAAGCAACCTATGCCTTCAAACAGTGATTGAAACTCGGTTATCAAATTCTCCACAGTCCCCAAATGAACACTGAAAGCAAAAGATATAAGATTAAGCCGCTCTGCCGTCCGGCAACTTAATAGCATGTCCGATCCAGTGGTGGTAACAAATAACTTAGCTTGTATCGACTGGTTTTCATGAGACAATATCGTAGTAAACACCCCTGCCAATGGCAATGGTTTTGAAGATCCAAGCGCATAAACCTGAGTCGTCGTAGGCCGTAGATGGGGCTGAAGAGGAAGACGCCGCAAAACAGATGTTGCTATAACATTAATTGAAGCACCAGTATCAATCAGCGCATCAACTTTATGGCCCGGCAACAAAACTGGACATCTTGGTACCCGCTTCCGAGGATGTCCACTGGGCTGCAAGGCATGTATCATATGAACTGTACCTTCACCACTCTCATCATCGTCCAAATCATCATCATCCATGACAACAACCGGCTGTACTGAGTGGACAACCTTGAACCTCTGTGACCGAGGACGGGACACAGACTTGCAGACCTTAGCAAAATGATTGAGTTTATTACAATTCGAACATGTCTTGCCTTGCGCCGGACACACCCCTTGATGAGGAAATGGGCCCCCACAAGAATAACAAAAACTGGGCGACGTGGGGGTCTTGGACTTAAACTTCTTCCTCTCCCCAGTCGCTGTAGTGACAGCATTCACTGGCTCCACTTTGACCTGTGTCTGCAACGCCGCTTCCATATGGGCTGCATGTTCCTTAGAAAGCTCTTTAGACTGCCCCAACGTGAGAATGTTCACCATTGACATGCCAGGCACCTGCAATATATGTTCCCTCAATTTCACAGAGGTGTACCCTTGTATAAATTGCACACGTACTTCATCCTCCACATGCACCAAAGTGCAAGTACGAGCCAGGTCCTTAAGCCTAGCATAAAAGGCATCGACCGACTAATGCGGAAATTGCCTCGCTTGTCATAATCAGGATTCGCCAAAGGCTCAAAATGGGCTGTCAACGCCTGTTTCAACGATTGATAAGTATTTGGCGGACCCTCCTCAACCACTGATCGCCCCAACTTATGAATCGCCACACCCCCAAGATGCAACAGCATGGGGCGGCGTTGATCATTCTCCAAAGCCGTTGCAGCAAAATAGGTTTCCAACCGGTCCACCCATTCCTTCCACCGGGCAGCGAGGGCAGAGGGAGGGCCATCAATGACAAAAGGTTCCAACACAGGGATAGTTGCCATAATTACACCAAACAACCAACAAAAAAAAAATCACAGCAGGTGCAATATCACAGAGGCATACCCCCAATACGGTGAAAAGACAAAGTCCAACTTCCGCAATACAGGAATCACTGTCCTGCACCACCCCAGGAAGCACAGTCACGTACAGGCACAAGGATCCAGCAAAATATGAATGAGGACAGAAGGCGAGGAACCAGCCAAGATAACCTCAGTCAAATCGGCCGTCCAAAGGTCGTTCAAGCCACATGGGGACCTCAGCCAACACCAAACACCACAGCGCTGGAAGCACAATCACTGCGTGACAAAGTGGGCCAAACTCACCCCACAATAAGGATGAAAGGGCAAGCCCGAGGGGCCCGAGGACCCAGCACAAGTCACAGTAAAGTTCCAGGACTCCAAAATGGTTCAGAGCGAAGAAAAGCTTTGTAACGCCTCAGGGCACAACAGGTTGCCCCGACAACCACCGCAGCACCGCCAGGCAGTGTCCTCCAAGCAGCGTCCTCCAGGCAGCGTCAGACGCGGTTCCTCCTGCAACCACCAAAACACTCCAGCTCCGCGCCACAGGAACAACGCTACGCGCCCCCAGGCAGGCGCCTATCACCACCAGCCGAAACCGGCGAAGAAAGAAAACAAAGCCAGCGAAGCCAAAGAAACACACGAAGGGGCCAAAACCACCCTTGTCGCCAATCTGTGGTGTTGAAAGGGCCGCGGGAGCACCCAGCAGCAAGCAGCAAACAACCGGTAACAGAAGCACTCCATATCAAAATGTTCAGTTGCTCCACACACCTGGGAAAACCTCCCAAGGCTATTTATTTACAAATCAAACAATTAAACAATCAATCACGTCACGGACCCTACCATTGCTTGATATCTCAATAGGGGGAATTAAAGACATTCCTCCTCACTAATACGAAACATGGAAGAGTCCATGTACAAAACGTAACAGTCTATCACGCTAGTCCCCTGCTGCTGCGTTTCATAGCACAGAGGCATTACCACAGCCTCAAGCTCGCCTCAAAACGCTGTTTGGTCCAAGGTCTCCCCGGTTATTGTTTTCTGCCATTACTGTGCCCACATTTGTAAGCAGTGTTTCTACTGTTTAGGTTTCGCCTTCACAGCGTTTGTGCTGTGCTTCAGAAATTTATTATATTTAATAAAAATCTAAAATGGGCTTCCACCCCGCCCTTTCTCATCTTGTCCTAGCTTTAGGGTTGGGGGGAGGTCTCCCAGGTGCTCTCATATGACTTGAGGTGCAGGGATAGATTGGGATCTCCTGGTCTAGTTGCTTCAGCACCAAGATACCTGTAACTGGTGAATGTCATGCTTTACCAATATTGGTTCAATCATTCACCCTTGTTTCGACATCTCCAGTTGTTTATGTATTGCGCAAGCTCTGCGTTCTCTTTCCGCCCTTCACCTAATCTCCCTGTGTCTGCACACGTTTCAAGCATGCTTGTTGGATGCATGTTTTATTTTTTGTCTTCTGCCTTTTACCTAATCTCCCCACTTTATAGCACCAGTAAATGCACAATATATTGCCTTTCTCAATAAACTAGTCATAGCACTTTTACGGAGTTTCAATAGCTTATATTACAAAACTGCTAACCAAGCTAATACTTACAAAAAAAAGGTTATTATTAATTACATAGGCGAAACCTGTTGCATTTACCAATGCTTCTTAAAAGTTTGCGCTCATACAAATTGTGGGTCTAGCCCAAGTACTATTCAAGACGCTTTGAACTTAAAGTCATGTAAAAAGATTTGACACTAGTTTTAATTCATTCAATTTTCTCCCTCTCCATGGCTTTTCACATGAGAAAATATTTTCTAAGTACCAATTTGTCTCCTTTAACAATGGTTTTGGGGAGATCAAATATTTCTGGTCGTCCAATATCATTCAATAATTTCTTACGATATTATAATATAACCATGGAATGTTATTTACTGAACCTGTTTTTATGTCATCACTGATAATTTCTTTAGCTAGGCAAACAGCAGGATTAGTCCAAATTGAGACCCATAATAGCCAAGGAGCAACATGAACTGTATCCTCTAAACATGGTAAATCCACTTCAGCGTTACAAAGTGAGGCATATTCAAGCATTTTTTTCGACTGCAGATATCTTGCAATATCCCTCCCCCAGACTTCGGCTTCGTAAGGGGCCACTGATACACATTTACTTTTCTAAATAATTACAATTTTGGCAATTGGCTTCTTACTCATCTTAGAAACAAAAGATGACATAGTGCCACAAGATTTAATATACTGGAGTCTTCTATAGGATAATGGAATGGTCCACCTAGATTATTGAGAAACAGGGATCTTTTTTCATCATATGTTCATTCACTGTACGTTTTAGTTTTAGTTTATCTGGTTCCCAAAGAGAACACATGCAACCTAGTATAATTCATTTTGACATTTAAATTATTCATAAATTATATGAATCAGACACTTTAAATTCTTCGCTGTTCAAGACAATAATACAGCATTTAGCTATACAGGGATGGATTGCCAATCTATATGTATTTTGGTCCAAAGAGTTTAGGTGATGACTAAATTGATTTGTAAATAAATTAAAAAGCAGTGGGGCCAGGTCAAACCTTGCCAGACTACCCTGATCAACTGAATATCAATTGATAATCGAAGTGCCCACACCCATCTTATAACAAGTATGCATCATTTTAGTCTATTTACCTTGTCAAATGCAGAGTTCAGGTTCATAAATGTGAGGTGGAGAGAGCCATCTCATGCGTAAATATATTTGCTGATAATTAAATGTAAATGTGAACACTGTTCAGTTGAGCTTAATCCAGGCCTAAGGCCATATTGGGCGTCTGCAAGAATGCCATTGTCATCGTCAAAGATCTCCATCCACCCCAGAAGTATTCTGCCTATACTTTTCACAGTAAAATATATGAGTGAGATGGGCATTTGGTATCAGTTCTACTTCTTTTTTTTTTAAAACAGGAATAATAATAGAGGATCTCTTCGGTGAGGAAATATGTGATAGATACACAGGCAACAGTGAGAATATTTGTAAAGAGAGGTGCCCACGGATATGGGATGACTTTAAAATAGATCCAGTGGCACCCCGTTAGGGCCTGGTGCTTTATTTGAGGGGATGTTTGCAAGTGCCAGGCCTAATTCATTCTGATAGTGTGAAATGTAGGGGTTGATGATTATTTACCAGCTGATGTATCTCATTTGAGGTTTTTATACCATATATTGAACTAAAATGTGCTATTCATTGATGAGGGGCTATATGTACCTGCAAGCCTAAAGTTTTGTCTTCTCCTGGAATAAATTGGTTAGTAATCCCTTGCCAAAAAGCACTTTAAGCACTTTAATCATCAGAAAGAGAGGGTGCTGGTAATTTAGTACAAGTCACTTCCTGCAGATGTGGCATATGGTGTTGTATAGCTCTTTTATATGTCTCTCAGTGATTGTACCTCTTTTACATCTCTTGGGTTTTTGTTTAGGGCCGTCCTTAGTTTATGATTGGCTTTACTACAACTAAAATCAAGCCAGTGACTTGAAGATTGTCCACTGCTCAAGGATGCAGTAAAAGCGTTATTGATAATAGTTACTAGAGATTCACCTGAACCACTAATATCGAAAATATTAGGACTGGGGTCTTGCTGGCACAGCACAATATCACACATGGCAGTAGAGGCAATCTTCTCTATCGCAAGACCTTGATGGACTAATTTCCAATGTAACCTTCTGCCCCAGGAGTTGTAACTTCACTATGGGCCCTAGAATGATGACATCTTGTAAAGGGGTTGCCTATCCTAAGAGTGATTGTAAGTGGGTTACGATCACTAAAATACTCAAGATAACTTAATAAAGTCATTCAAAGTTTTAAATCATTGAGTATGGTACAAAATATAATCAATAATACTAGCTGACTCTCTTGCAGAAAAAGTATAAATGTAAGATGCAGTAGGATAGATAGTACTAGTATTACACAAAAAAACTATTAGCCAACAACTCCAGCAGCAGAGGAGTTTGAGCATTAGGAATACCATAAAACTGAAATTCATGTCACCATACAATACAAGGGTACGTTCGTCCAACATTATGGGCCTGATTTACAGTTCAGCGTATTATGAATCCCATACGATATAATGGGATCGTAATAAGGCGGACAAGATTTCGGTCACGTTTGTGACAGAGTAACCCCATCCCCCAAACTCTAAATTAGGACCTATGTGCCTGATTACAACCTTGGTGGAGAGGATTACACTTTAACAAAAGTGACAGATAACGTGTCCACCATATTACAAGTTCCATTATATCCAATGGAACTTGTAATACAGCAAACCGGATATCTGTCACATTTGTGATGGAGTAATCCCCTCGGCAAAGGTGATAATCAGGTCCTATGTCTGACCCGCCCAGTTTGACATCAGAATCTCCAGCTAATATAATATTAGCCAATCCCACATTACATTTAGAGTTATTTTCAAATACAAAATCACAAATAAACAGTTTAATGAGTAATGAAGGGCTGGAGCTTTTAATATAAAGCATCAGGACTAGGATAATGGGGGAATTAGACCTCAGAATTTTGACAGTGCAAATAATGTTAAGTGCAATACAAATGAGCAGCCCCTCCCTTTGCTTTGCCATTGCGAGAGGGAGCCCCTGGAATGCTAAAGGTTGTGAGCCCACTGATAAAGACCTCCTAAGTTCACCATGTTTCTTGCAAGACCACACTATGAAAGTAAGAAATCATGTTCAGCCACTCCTTGGAGTGAGCACTCTCCCCAGTACAAGATAGTAGTCTAATGGTGTCCATGCTAGGGTATTTTATTCAAGAATCTTACACATATCCAGGCAGTTGCACCCTCTTAATGCCTAATAGGACTTTTAAATTTAAAGGAGAGGCAGTCATTATTATCCAAACAATTTAAAGGAGCAAATCTGCCACCTTTTTCAGAACTAAATCAATGCACCAGTTTATTTTTCATTTGTGCTTGACAGTAATAGGCCTAGGCGCTAGAGGAGATACATCCCCTCAAATAACAACATGAGGTGTTGCCTCGGGTAGAAATCGTAAGCTGGAAAAGAACTTGTCATGCAAACTCGCAAGAACTTGTTAGAGTTGTCAACATTATGACCAGGCCTACTGATAATATGAGACTTTTCAGAGAACACTGTTGGTAAAGAAGTATTAGAACCAGTTAAATAATTGAAAAGTGGGCTACAGCAGTGCTTAATTTGTAAATAAAAACGTGCCGTGCCGGTGCCCAAAGCCTTCCTCTTAAACACGCGGCAGCTGCAATTAAATGTCCAAACATGTAATACTGAGGCAGAGTAATCCTGAAGCCATCACAGGCCTCTTTAATCCATTTACAGCCACTCCCTGTCCCTTCAGCTCTTTCTTGCAGCTTTCTGCTTTCTCCCATTGTGACGCTTTTATGTTTTTCTCTTCCTCTGTCTTTCCCATATGTGTCTTTTGCTTGCAGCAAATGCCTAAGGCAGAAGAATAAGCACCGGCCCTCAAAAATAAGTGCTGTTGCTCAGCACCGGAATCAACAAGCACAAATTAAGCACTGGGATAGGGACACTTAAATACCTGTGTTGAGGTCCCACGAGTACAGAAACCCTAGGTTGTTCAGCTGATTTAGAAATTGCAAGCTCGGTTGGTGAAACTCTCATACAAATGTTATCAAACAAGGCTTTGATGAACAACCTGAAAAAACGTCTTACTTTCTAATAAACTAATATAATCTCTGAGTTGTACCTAGAGCAATCCTTATTATTAGAATTATCTTTCATCTTCTTAGCTGAGGAGAGTCGCTCTTGTTACAAGAATATGAATTATGAACACCTGCCAGAGTGGTCAATACCTGTTAAAAATGGAGGGATTAACTACCATTACTGTGGTGAACTGGATTCCCCCGGACAATCTTGGTTTTTAACAAGACTCCCTGGAATAGAGTTCACTCGTTGGGAAGCTCACAGGCTCTGCTCCACAGACACCGAGTCATCAGTAATCAGCCCCACAGCGCTAGTTAAGACCTTAACGAAGGAGGTGGTAGGAGGACGGCCATTTCCAGCAAGGGTCGTACAAGATGGTCTCCTCTTACCCAAATAATCAGATGCAAGCAGATTCCACAACAATAGTTGAAGAGTGGTGGCCCGTCATGGCCTCATGTGGTGGTTGATGGGCGCAGATGGGCCCAGTCTTTACCCACACACTGCCCAGGAGCATCCCATGAAGGGGGAGTGGCAGAAGAGCTTTATAGCGCTAGGTGGTTCCTCCTGCCCCCTCCCCCTCCTCCACTTGTCTAGCAAAACACCAAAGAAGGTTGGGATTTGTAGTTCCTCCCCTATAGGCACATCAACAAAGCATCCTGCAGAGCATGGGAAACAGGAGAGCGTTATAGTCCTGGGGTGGTTCTTCCTGCCTCCTCCTCCCTCTGTGGAGTTAAACACCAACACCAAGGAAGCCTGGGAGGTGCAGGTCCTCCCTCCGAGGTACAGCAGAAAGGCATCCTCAACATTTGTCAGAGTCGGTATCAGGGACATGGTAGCTACCCTTTAAATGTCAAAGCTTAATCTGAGGTACTGGGCAAAAGTCACAGTACAAGTTTCACCATTGGTAAATGGCATCACGGTTGAATCGCAAGAGGACCATCTTTGGAAGGAGAGAGTCAGCAGTCAGCAGTGGTCACTCCTCTGGTCTGTGGGGAGTTTAGGGCTTTGTGCATAAATTGGCCTGACAACTCTTAAATACTTCAGCTACTCACTATCTAAATTATGCTTCTAGTTTTAACTCCTTGCTCGCAGCTGAGAGATGAGCTTCAGGGCTTCTTGCTGTTTGTCTCAGTCTCTGCAGATTGGTAATCACCTCTCTCTATAGCAAGTTACATCTTCAGGCAGAACGGAGGACTCTTACCGCTCTGATAATGCTGTGAAGTGTTTTGTCAGGCCCAACTACTTTGCAGACAAAACTTTTTCTGAGGTCTTTGAGCCCTGAAGAGCACACCTGCATGTAACTACAGAAAACTCATCAGCTCCTCTCAGTTTCTCCTCAGACTAAGCTGGTGTTTTCTGGACAACCTCACAAACACTCAGCAATATAAATACACCAGAGAGGCGTGATTGTGTCTTTCTACTTTTAAACTACTGCTAATGACACACAAAAGCATTTCACGTTCATGGGCCTCATGAAACCCTAAGTAAAACACATACTGGAAATGCAAATATCCGAGCAAGCACTGCTCTGTGGCAATAGACACATCTCACCGTTTAGTAAAGGCAAACATATTGTAGAAATATATATTAGAACATTTCATTTACTATTGTTGGAAATCATATTTTTAAAATGCACCAAATGTATCACATGACTTGTAAACAAACCTGCTCACGATAGAATATTAATGCATATGTATACATTCAATTTACCTCTTATATAATGTTGTAAATTATGAAGTGCTGTGATGACTTGTGACTGCTGGGGATTGTGTGACTCCTGGAGCTCCTGCTGAAGAAGAAAGATGGGAAACTAGGTATACCTGGAAGAGTACCTGAGCCCTGTAAAAACTGGACCTTTTTTTAAGTACTGATAAAGTTAGTAAATCTGCAGATGAGGCCTAGGCGCCAGTTGTGAAAGGACATCTAGAATTTGCTTTGCCCAAACGGATTTAGGGCCTGATTTAGATGTTGGCAGTAATGGGTCTGTCGCAACTGTTTTGACGGAAACCCAGTTGGCCCATCCAATTTAGATGTTGGTGTTGCCATAGACTTTCACCTGCCCGAGTCCCACCGACTCCGCTAAGGACCACCATCCACCATGATGGCGCCATAGAAAATAGTGTCCGACGGTGGGACTCACACACTTACTGTTGTGAAGGTTTGCATGTGCCTTACCACCAAGAAAAATGTGGCAGTCCTACCTCCACTTCTGAGTTGGTGGATTGGGGGGAAAGGGGTGAAAACTCAGCTTTTCCCAGATTCTACCCCCGTTTTTGATTGGACATGACTGGACAACACCGTCCGTCGCTGCTGCCACCGTAAGCTGGAGAAAACATGACCCCCCCTGTCGCTGGACATGAAGGTAGGGAGATTGCATTGACTGGGTATGTTGGGGGGGGGTCACTGCACATGAGCTCAGGACCACCACAGACATATACATGTTACAGTAATTTCTTTTAATTACTGTGACATGCATATGTCGGGGACATGAGTGGGTCAGACATGGATGGGGACACACTGGTACACAACAAATATTGCACACATACACATCTTTCATTTGGTGTCAGTATTCATTGCCAAATGAATGCTGGCACCACAATGACTGTACAATCACACGTGTTAACTGTGTCCATGTGTGCACATTGCAAGGGGACCTGTACATGCCATGATGTGCTTCTAATTGTGTGTGTGACTGTCTGAGAAAGGGGTGGAAATACGGCTTAGGAGACTTGTTCAGTAGGTGAATCTTGGATATGAAGGAGACACACTCATTTACAGCAAGAATTGTCAAAAGAAAAATTATATCAACTGAGCTATTTGGTCTTCCATTCACATCTTTTATTCTGGTAGTATTTTTCTCTTGGGGTTTATGGGATTGCAGGATGGTGATATTTTCTCTGTTTTCTCTCTTTTCCGCAGAATCCAAAAATATTGCCCACCAGCACTCTTGAAGGAAGGAGATACAACATGGTTAAGTGGGTTGTTCTTATTGACAATGTACAAACCATCTCTATCTCACCCTATTGTGGTGTTTAGCATGCTTGGGATGGAGGGATATAGCATCAAGACCACAGTCTCAGGAGATTAGGTCATGTCCTTGGCAAGGGGGGTGTGTGGAGAAAGGGAAGGATGACAAGAAAGAGTACAAAAAACAACAGTGGAAGGAAGAGCAAGGAGGAAAGAAAAAAACATATAAATAGCGAATTGAATGCCCATTAGCGACCTCACGTTTAGGGTTCAACACCAAGACATATGTCCTCAATTTACCTATAGACCCCGAGTTCTAGCCATATCTGTGCAAGAAAGGGGGTAGAAAAAAAAGGAAAACAACAACTTTGTGGGTAGCAGGCCCCTTCCCACTCACCACAGTTGCCACAACTTTTCTTGAGTTGTGCCCGGTGTTGGCACGTTATCCAGCATCGTCAGGCTCCGCTGCTCCTCCGACCAATTCTCTTCTTCGGTGTCTCAGTCTGCATCTTCTACCTCCTCGTGATCGCGTCCACTGTTTGTCCCAGGATGGATGTCGCCTCGCCTTCTAGCTCCACTGGTGAAGCCCTTTTTGTGTAGTCTCTAGCCTCCTTCCCAGTCACTTGACGATGGCGTCCTTCCAGGTTCTTTGGGAGTTAATTTCCTGTGGGTGTGTTCTGGGTCGACTTTCCTGTAAGCGAAAGTCCTTCATTAGTTTTGTTGTATCCTTGTTAGTCTCCTCCCCGACATTATGATGTTATACTCTTTTTCAGAGGTGTCCCATGACGGATGATCAGAGGGCGCCTAGTGGCAGTTCCTATGGAGGTCTCAGGTAAGGAGTGGACTGGGGGTTTCTTCACAGTGACTCAGTACATGTATGTGTGTGTGCAATGCAGTTAGCTGGATGAGGTGGTGGGAGGTGTAGTGGGTGATGTGATTGTGTCAGTATGTGTGCCACTTGCATATGGCATTGACGTTGTGTATGTTGTTTATTGTGTTGTGTTGCTGCGTGCAACATTCAGATGAGTGTTGTTGTGTGGCGGTCATTATCCTGATGTGGCGATGAAGTGTCAATATTGTGTGTATGTTGTGTCATGGATGTACGTCAATATGTGTTGCGGCATGTACATGCTGTGTTGTGGTGTAATGGCAATGGATAATAGTGTGTATGTGGTGTATTGTGTCGTGTGGGATGCACGGAGACAGTGTGTGTGTGACTTACCTCTATTCCAGAGCCAGTGCCATTGTCCGATGTCCATTTGGTCCAGCGATGTCCTCCTACTGTCAGCAAACCGCTGCCAGTATACCGCCTGCAGGACTGCAACATCTAAATACGGGTGGCAATAACCCACCTGCCTGATGATGAGGAAGAGCACTCCATTGTGGCGGTTGGCGGCTCAGCCGCAATACATCCAAACACTGCCAAGATCTAAATCAGGCCCTTAGATCCCTAGCAGACATTCCATTACCTTAACCAAGGGCTGCCAGATTCACAAGAAATATGAAGACAAGACCGCGAGGTATCAAGGTATCAAGGCCTTTGAATCTACCTTCCCATCTCTCAAACCTGCTTACTGCAGTTAAGCATCTGCCAGTTACTTGCTCACGTGTCCTCTTGTAATTCTCACAATCACCATGGTCGACTACTGCCTAAACCAATCACCTCCACTGTTTAATCTTTGGCTGGTATCAGTCTCTTTCATGTTCTTGATTGAATTTAACTCTTCTTCTAAGGAGTTTAAAAGCTGTGATTGAACAGTACTGCAGATGCTCCATTTATTTGTGGAGCTTGGGGAAAATCACTAATAAGTCTGATCATAAATATATCCTTTCTACTTTCCAACCTGGTTGCATCCTTGGGAAATTTCCTCATGTAGGGGTCTTAACCAAGAAAACCCACCTTAAAGGTTCAAGTGGATGGACAACCACTTTAATCACATTCTCTCAAGTGACATCATCACATTCTCTCTCAATCCACACACACAAATTGCTGCAGGGTAGAAGACTCAGGTTCATAAACTGACCAAAACAGCAGAAGTGTTTAGAAAATAAAGAATACCACTTAAATGAATCAGAATGGTAAACAAAGCAAACTAGTGGCTTGGGTTCTCAAAACGGCCACTAGGGGACAGCAGTACATTCACTTTTGTCAATAGAACAAAGCAATGCCTCCAGTGTATTTATCAAAGTGAGAATAGTTTTTAGAAATATATGACTTATAACACGTCTTACTCTCTTGTAACAGCAAAACATGTCCAGACATCAACAACGGGTTCCTCAAAAAGGACTCCAAAACTCTCCACTTCCATTTTTGGGGGATGACATTAAGAATGTAGAATCAGTATTGCCTAGGGATCAAAGGTAACCAAATTGGAAACAAACTAAGAACTTTGTTCATTTGGACAGCAGAATACTAGGGACATAACAGGAAACTTACTTTTATGAAGTTCAAAAAATACAAAATATTGGAATGGCAGATTCGATTGCTGAATATTTTTCTTGTCAGAAGACAACAAATACAACTCCTAATCCAGTCACTTTCTCGTTTGTCCAAGGATATGAGGCAATCAATGCCTTAGAATTTGAGAGTCCTCTGCCCAGGTGTGTTAACATCTAGCTCTGTTGCCCTTGCTTAAGACCACTGTTTAGGGTCGAGCCTGCGCCGCATGCTCTTGCGCATGCGTTTTGCTTGTGAGACGCTTTAGTAGATAGAAAAGGGCTCGGAGCCCCGTCCATGTTACGTTAGTGTCCTTCATTGGTTCGTGGACTTGCCTTTCGAAATCTGCTTGCTTTCATTAGTGGAAGGCTTGCATACGTCATGCCTTTTCCAGCGGTTAGCCGTCCTTGAGCGCAGCGACCAACTACTGAAAACATGCGAGGCTTGCTGTTTCCCGTCAGGTTTGTGGACTACTTTTAATCTTTTTTTCGCAGCGCGATCTCGCTTTGTAGAAGTCAGGCGCTTTGCATGACATCGACCCTGTTACATAGTTAATTGCACTTTTGCCGGTTAGGTACATAATAGCACTTTTGCCCATAGCTTTCACTACGATTGAACTGTAGCAGCGTGATCGCACTCTTTTTTTGCATTTTTTTTTCTAACTGCATGCCGTCTTCAACTGTCCATACGAGTGAACTGTAGCAGCGCGATCGCGCTTTTTTTTCCATTTAATGTGGCAAGAAAAGTCCGGTTGGGATTTTACAACTGCTAATAACTGTAACTCGGAGAAATGCAAGACCCTATTGCACTGCAAATGGTTGTTAGTTCCTTGTAGGCACATCTGCTGCCTTAGTTTGGGAGATGTCTGGCTCCCGTCTGGCTTGTGTCCCATATCTGAAGGGGCTTATCCCTTTTTTAATTCCTTATGATTTTCGTTTCTCATTGTTTTTTTAAATTAAGGTTTTTATTTACTAGTGGTCTCCTGTCACAGGGAAGCTTGTAGCAGGATTCAAGGGTTGCTGGACCCCAGTTTGTTTTTTTATTTGCCCACTCAATTTTTGATCGCACTGCACAGCATGGTAGCCATGACTGGCGGCTCGCAAAGCTAAAAATGTTGGGGCGGGTGCGGCATGAGGAGGGGATACATGGGGGACATTAAATTATTTTAAAAAAATGTAAAAAACTTACCAGCTTCGCTGACCCGCGCCGCTCTCATTTCCAGCATTGCTGCAGGCACAGGCTCCTAGCCTGCCCTGCGGCCAATCCTGATGCTGCTCAGCATCAGGATTGGCTGGCAGACTTCGAGCCTCTGCAGGCTCCCTCCAGCTGCCGGGCTGGAGAGAGCCCTGTGTGCATGTGTGTTTGGCCGGCCCAAGACGGCCGGCCAAACACACTTGCACACTGAGGGGGAGTGCTGTGCAATCCCCCTCACTACTAATCACCCCGATGGCCCCGCCCCTTTCAGAACGAAAGGATAATAAACATATTTTATTATCCTTTGGTTCTGAAAGGTTTGCAGCTTCTGCTGCTGGCGGGGGGCTACGCTCCTCTGCCCTAAGGGAGGAGCCGCCCCTGTTTGCCACGTCCCTTGGCACCCCCCCTTTAATGGTGGGCCATTTACATGACAAAGGCATGCCAAAGGCAAGCCCGTCTACACCCCTATCCAGCACCCAGATCGCACCTCTATGACAAATTGTCATATTCTGATCAGGTGAATTGTGTGGTTTCCTCTTCTTTTTATGCTTTAAAAACTATAAAAAACTATAAAAAAAGATTCTTCCGAACATCCCACCTGACTTAGAGAAAATGATTGTTACTTCTCTCGTTCTTGAGAAATTAGATTACTGTAACAGCCTATATTTAAATATGCAACAACAGTTTTGAAATAAACTACAAACTGTACAGCATTCAGCATCATGACTACTGTTGAAAATCCCCGAATTTCAGTCGACCCTAAAGGCCATAAGGAAACAACAGTGTCTTCCAGTCAAACAGAGAATCATCTTCAAAGCTTTATACATCATATGTAAAGTGGTGCATGGCTTGGGCCCCGATTTTTTAAAGAATTGTTTTACCTGGAATATTCCAGCAAGGACTTTATGTTCAGCATTGTCCAAAGATGTTGTTATCCCCAGATTAAACAGAGCTTCTTGGTGTGGAAAGAGATTTGCAACTGGGGCTGCTAAAACTTGCCATTCCCTGCCTCTCAATATAAAAGCTAAGCCTAGTCTCTTAGCTTTCTGGAAAGCCTTGAAAACCTGGCCGTTTGATATGCAGCGAAGTCTCACTTCACGTCGCAGCAGAAATAGCTTCAAGGCACCTACGGGTATTTCAGTGCTTTATAAGCATCCTTAAGATGAACATTAACAACTGCCCGTTGGGAGAAATGAGTAATCAGACCAAGTATTGGTTGTGCAGATATTTCCATTTTAAATGGCTTTTTGAAAACCGCCATGTTTAGGGAAATTGCATTTCAATAGTTGATACTGGACTATTCAGTAATGTCGGACTCAACTCAGAGGAAGCGGAAACGAGATCAAATATAAGAAAGGATGCCAGTGAGTTTACTGCTTTAGGATGGATACCAGTGAGTAGAACGCTTGAATGGTGGATACCAGTGAGTAGAACGGTGGAAGGCTGGATGCCAGTGAGTAGAATGCTTGCAGCATGAATTACAATGAGTGAAATGCCTGTAGAATTCTTGTATGATGGATGCCGGTGAGGAGAATGCTTGTAGGATGGATGCCAGTGATGAGAATGCTTGTAGGGCTGATGGCAGTGAGTAGAATGCTTGTATGATGGATGCCAGTGTGTAGAACCCGTGTTTGATGGATGCCAGTGAGGGGAATTCTTGTAGGATGGATGACAGTGAGTAGAATGCTTGTAGAATGGAAAATAGTGAGTAGAATCAGTAGGATGGATGGCAGTGAGTAGAATGCTTGATGGATGACAGTGAGAAGAATGTTTGTAGGGTGAATGACAGTGAGTAGAATGTTTGTATTATGGATGACAGTAGGCTGGATGTCAGTGAGTAGAATGCCTGTAGGATGAATGACAGTGAGTGAAATGCCTGTAGGATGGATGGCAGTGAGGAGAATGCTTGTAGGATGAGTGCCAGTGAATAGAATGCTTGTAGGATGGATGCCATTAAGGGGAATTCTTGTACGATGGATGCCAGTGAATAGAATGCTTGTAGGATGGATGACAGTGAGTAGAATGCTTGTAGGATTGATGGCAGTGAGTAGAATGCTTGTAGGATGGATGCCGGTGAGGAGAATGCTTGTAGGATGGATGACAGTGAGTAGAATGCTTGTAGGATTGATGGCATTGAGTAGAATGCTTGTAGGATGGATGGCAGTGAGTAGAATGCTTGTAGGATGGATGCCATTGAGGGGAATTCTTGTATGATGGATGCCAGTGAGTAGAATGCTTGTACGATGGATGCCAGTGAGAAGAATGCTTGTAGGATGAATGACAGTGAGTAGAATGTTTGTATTATGGATGACAGTAGGCTGGATGCCAGCGAATAGAATGCCTGTAGGATGAATGACAGTGAGAGAAATGTCTGTAGGATGGATGACAGTGAGTAGAATGCTTCTAGGATAGATGACAGTGAGAAGAATGCTTGTAGGATTGATGGCAGTGAATATAATGCTTGTAGGATGGATGCCATTGAGGGGAATTCCTGCATGAAGGATGCCAGTGAGTAGAATGCTTGCAGGATTGATGGCAGTCAGTCTAATGTGTGTAGGATGGATGCCATTGAGGGAATTCCTGCATGAAGGATGCCAGTGAGTAGAATGCTTGCAGGATTGATGGCAGTGAGTATAATGTGTGTAGGATGGATGCCATTGAGGGAATTCCTGCATGATGGATGCCAGTGAGTAGGATGCTTGTAGGATGCATGACAATGAGTAGAATGCTTGTAGGATTGATGGCAGTGAGTATAATGCTTGTAGGATGGATGCCATTGAGGGGAATTCTTGTATGATGGATGCCAGTGAGTAGAATGCTTGTAGGATGGATAACAGTGAGTAGAATGTGTGCAGGATGGACGGCAGTGATTAGAATGCTTGTAGGATGGATGACAGTGAGTAGAATCGTTGTATGGCGGATGCCAGTGAGTGGAATGCTTGTAGGATGGATGGCAGTAAGTAGAATGCTTGCGGGGGGCTTGGCAACATTGCAAGGTACTCAAAGAAATGAGAAGGTGAAGGGATCTAGTGACAGTGAAGGCTTGTTTCAAATGATACTAGTAAAAATATTTGGAAACGGAAATTGGCCCACTTCTCTGTTACATTGTTTACATTAGTCATGCATTAGGATGGAATGTGAATACATCCAAGATATAGAATCGTTTTTTCAGTGTTTATTGATAGTCCTTAAATTCATCACAAAATTCTACAGTGAGAACAAGAGAGACCATTGTTTGCCTCTCTGTCACAAAATGTGGGTTCTTCAAGCAGACAGGTAAAATGCCATTGGCCATTAGTTCCTTATCAGTGGTAACACATTCATTTCAGCATCTATTGGATTGTGCTAATGCAAGTCAGCAGGCACAATAAGCAATTGCAAATCCCATAGGTCTCAGGTTTTGGCTTTGCCAGTGCTTTCTACAGGTTCTGTGCCACACTGGCAAAAAAAGAGAATGTGTGTTTGCTGATTCTGCACAGATATTGTGAAAAAAGAACACAAGCATTTGCAAAGCCAGTAGGTCTTACTTTAATATGTTAAAGCTTGCAAACGTAATGTTTTCATGTCTGTCGGAAATTGGGTTACTGGTTGAAGAGGATGAAACCCTACTGAAGCACCAACCACAATTCTTGTTAGGGAGAAACACTTGGCCTTCTGGTAGTATGGCATAAAAGCAGTCAGGCTTAACATATAGCCAATGTGTAAATTATGCAGCAGTTCAAACAGTAATAAAGTGAAAACAAAACACAAGAGAAATCTCACTCCAATTTAGAATAAAGAGTAACATTAAATAATTGATTTGACACCAGCACAACAAAAATGCAATCAGTAGAACTGGAGATTTGCAGTTTAAAAGATTTCAGGTAAGTATATCGCCTATTAGCACAAATTGCCACTCACTGCTATCTGGTCAAGCGAGCCCAGGAGAAATTTACAAGTTGAGGCCGACTGCAATGAAAAGTGGGCCAGATATAGGGACCAGGTTAGTCTTGCTTAAAGAGCTACCTTCAAATCTAGCACAAAGAGTCCAGTTTGTGGTGTAAGGAGCTGTGAGCGGCAAGATGAGTGCTGCGGATAATCATCGCTGTAGAACGAAGATCTCATGGAGCGTTGCTGAAGATCCACATTTGTGGTCGCCACTGGAGGTCCCTGTAGTGCAAAGAGTTGGGTTCACCAGAGTTTCGCACTGGTGGTTGGCACGAGTGGCAAAATCTTGGTGTGAAAAGGTACATTTGTGGTTGCAAAGAGCCCAAAACGTCAGGAGGTCTCCTCTTTTTTAAGAAGGAGCTCCACTAATGCCACACCAAGGGTCCATCTCTTGGGGATTAGGAATTTGCTCTAGCAGAGGACAGCAGGGCTCAGGCAGATCCAGGCAATAGGTCAGCTGGAAAGGTGTAGGCAGACTTTGGAGCTTGTTATGTCCCTGTAGCTCAGAACAGGTCAGTCAGCTGACCCTTGGAGTCATTTCAGCCTGGGATGAAAGGTGCAGGTCCAGCCTCAGTAAACAAACATGGCAGCATGCAGCAGAGTAGCAGGGCAGCAGGGTAGCAATCCGTCAGGCAGCATAGCAGTACAGTAGTACTTCTTCTGTAGTATCCATGAGTCCAGAGGTGTACTGAATAGTTAGGTCTGAGTGTCCAATATTTATACCTGGTGCTAGTTTTGAAGTAGGAGAAGGTTCCAGAGGCTTCCACTGCCAGAGGTGTTTGGAATTTCCTGCCTCCTTGCCCTAGCCCCAGCTTGTATGGGGCACAACAGGCTAGTGTCAAACCCTTTGTGAGTGTACTGAGGCAGAGGCTTTATGATGTGCAAGTATAGCAGGTGATGGCTCCACCCCCCTGCAACACGCAACACATGCAAAGACCAACAGCCAGCAACACCTAGCCAGGTGACCCAGGATACAGGCACCAAATGGTTGTGAAAAGAAAATGTAAACTTTCTAAACGTGTCATTTTCAGAATCATGACTTAAAATGCAAATTTACCATTAGAGAGGTTTTAAATTACAATTCTTTAGACACTAAACATGACATTCCTATGTGCCTCCAACTGAAAGCTACCACTTATTAAATGCAATTAGGAAACCCAATGTTTTCCGATGGTAGAGGTAGGCCTTAAAGGAATGAAAAACAAAAAAAAATATGAGTGAAAATGTAAGAGTTTTTCACTAACAGAACAGTAAATGTCCAACTTTTTAAATAGAGTGCACCCTGCCCTCTGGGCTATCTAGGATCTACCCTAGGAGTGACTTATATGTATTACAAATGAAAGTTTAGGCCTGACAAAAGGTTTATTTAGTCAGGTGAAATAGTAGTTTAAAACTGCACACACAGACTGCAATGGCAGACCTGAGACATGTTTAAAAGTGTTACCTAAGTTGGTGGCACAATCAGTGCTGTAGGCCCAGTAATAGCATTTCATTTACAGGCCCTGGCTACATGTAGTAAGTACCAGTTTACTAGGTTCTTAACAGTAAATTAAACAGGGAAACTGAGTGCAAGTCAATTTCACCATGTTTAAAGGAGAGAGCACAATCACTTTAGTACTGGTCAGCAGTGGTAAAGTGTGCAGAGTCCTAAAAGCTAACAAAACAGGTTCAGAAAACAGAAAGGGCCAAGTTCAACAATGTCTCTGTTTACACACATTAGCATTCTACAGTTATAGCTATTGGTGTTCTAGCGACAATAGAGATTGATATTCTGAAATTGCTCTCCTGATAATATTGTAATAGAGTTTAAAGTTTTATTAAATGCATTTACTTAATGGTACAAAACATCCTAGTTTCAATAATTTATAGTCTATGTTACCTGTACGTTTAGGACATTAGTCAGGTTTGAGCCTATTGGTATACCTATATGCATTCATCTTAGGTATGAAGTGGACGTTGTGAATCATTAAGTCTCACTGTAGGAAGGGAGGCTAATTTACATTCAAGAGAAATGAATAGTCTAAACATTGTAAGAATATCTCTTCCCAAGTAACAGTTACATTCATATCAGATTAGCCTTTTAGCTAAAGATGTTACAGTCTTTACAGTGCTTTTAAAATCAGCCAGCCTTGCTTTCCTCATTGCCTCCAGGAACAAATTATGATTCTTTCATCCACCAATGAAAATAATCTGATACTAACAGGCGGTGAATTAACTATGTACAGCCATAAAATGTAATGATTACTGGTTCAGTCGTAGAGACACCCTGCAATAAAACCTGCACAGTTGGTGGGTACTGTTTTCCTCATTTCACACAGTGTCCTCCTCTCGTCGTGGCTCCAACGCAGCCGCGGGGACCAGAAAACAGCACTATCAAATCCTGATGCTGTTTGCATGCTGATAACCAGCATGAAAGCAGTATCAGGATTGGTGGGAGTGGTCTCTATCAGCACTATAAAGAGCATTGGAGGACAGTGCTTTCTCTAACCCAGCTGTCTTAAGTCAGCTGGGTTCGAGAATTTTAAAGTGAGCATGTCAGACTGGCCGTCTCAAGGAACAGGTACACTTTAAGGTGCAAAGCTCCTGCTGCTGTCACTCAGCAGCAGTGGCCCGTCCCATCCTGACACTGGGTTCGGGACGGGGTGCTTAAAAATAAAATGGTAATAAATAAACTTTATTACCATTTTATTTTTCAGTTCTGGAGGCATTTTTGGGGGCATTTTTTAGTGGGGCGACACTCCTCTGCCCTTGTGGGGGCTATAACCCTTATGTTTACTTCAGAGGTATCTGTCGGCCTTGGTGAAAGTGTTCACATTTCTTTAAATTAGCATAATGGCTAGTTGGCTGGCTTGTAGCCACTTGAAAGGCACCACAAACAAAATCACTAAATCACTGATTTGTTTTGTAAAGACAGAGTAACAAGTGCTTGTGTGTCGCAAATGTAAGTATTTAAAGCATACATACAGCATAATACCATGCAATATTCGAAATAAAAAGTATAAATGTAGCGTCTATAACATGACATTTAGTGGCAACCCCAAGGGCACAAAGATTTCATCAAGGATCAGGTCAGCCCTCTTAAAATACATTCAAAAGCAAGGCGCGAACTCGGCTTCCATAAACTACTACTAATTAACTAACTGAAATACCTCGATGCATTTCTATTAAGAATTGTTTTGTGGTTCTGTACACAAGAAAGTTTGCATCCCTGCTCCCCAAACCAAACAAAGAGCACTCAAACACAAATATGGTAAAAAAAGTGATCAAAGTCCTTGCAGCGCAGATAAGTTAAAAGAGTCAGATTTATCTGTTTCAAGGAGCAAGGCGGAAATCGGAAATCTAAAAAATCTAAGGGCCTCATTATGAGTACGGTGGTCCATAGGACCGGCGAACCTGCTGTGGTGGTCTGACCACACATACCTGGCGGTTCAACTACCAGCCTGGCGGATGCATCGTAATATGACGGTAATGAGGCTGCCACCTCGACAGCTTCTTCCCCACCGCTGTATTGGAGTTCGGGTCGTCCAACCGCTGAACTCATAATTAGGCCCTAAGTCTAAAAAAGAGCACACTTACATGTCTACCACTAAGATAATGGGGGGGGGAGGTTAAAAAAGAAAAAGACAAGCAAAAGCTCAGCCAGACAGGGAGGATGGGGGAAGCTACAGACAAGCTGGGGAGCAGGCGGTGGGTAACACAGGCAGCGGTGGGGGCGAGGATTTGAATGGGAAGGTAGCATGCGGAGAGCAAGAAAACATGCTCTCATGTGAAGGGCTAAAACAAAAAGAAACAAGCATTGACAAAGCCAATAGGTTTCACCTATATGAGAGCAATTGGCTTTTCCAGTGTGGCTGCTGTTCAGCATGGCTTAAATGTATGGTGTGCCACAGAGTACAGTGGTATAAAAAGTGGAGTGAATATTAGAGTGCCATTTTTAGACTGGTATAGAGTGGAGTGACGAGGGGTAGAGTGGTGTAGAATGGCATATAGTGAGGTTAAGTGAAGTAGAGTGGCATGGCGTGCAGTAGAGTGATGTAGAGTAGAGTGGCAAAGAGTGGTGTAAAGAGAGTGGTGTAGTGTGGTGTGGTGGAGTCATGTACAGTGGAGGGAAGTAGCGTACAATGGAGTAGAGTAAAGTGATGGTGTGAGTGATGGAGTGCAATGGAGTAGAATGGTACGGAGTCGAATGGTATAGAGTAGAGTAGTATGAACACATAGAGTAGAGTGGTGTGGAATTAGTAACATAGAGTGGGGTGGCATAGAGTAGGGTGGAGTGGAGTACAGTACCATGAAGTAGTGTGGCATGGGGTAGAGTTGTGTGGAATAGCGTAAAGTGGAGTGGCATAGAGTGGTGAGGAATGGTGAAGAGTAGAGTGGTGTAGAACCGAGTAATAAGGAGTGAAGTGAAGTGGTGTAGAGTGAAATACAGTAGAATGCCATTAAATGGAGAGGTGTGGGGTGCCAGAGAGTGGCACTGTGTGGAGTGGAGTTGAGTGGCATACAGTAGAATGGAGTGGAGTGGAATGGCATAGAGTGGTGTAGCGTGGAATGGTCTGGTGTGGAGTGATGTGGAGTACGTGCGCTTTCAAGGAGAGCATGAAAAATAGAATAACTTTCCAATAGACTTTCTTAAGGTGGATGATAGCATACCTTATTTACAGCAAAACATTGTAATTATCAAGAGTCAGGAAGACCGTGCCCCCTACGAAGAGCAAACACGAGTTCCGTAACAGCGTCAACTCCTCCTGGGCTCAGGCTCGATATTTGCTTTCAGTAGGAAGTGTGATGCAGCAGTAGCATCTCTGACAGGCAGAATCGTTTTCTGGTCTGGCAGTATCTTGCTATCAATAATCTGGGGGAAGGACCTCTCCTGACAGGTGGTCACGTGGTAGTCCTTATATACTGCATCTTATCTGAGATGGAATCACCTTTGGAATGTTTGATATAACCAATGAGCATCAAGGTGCTAGATTAGGACACATTCCTTCCTTTATACGTATAAGGTGAAAATACAATAATTCAATTATACTGTTTTGGTTATTGTTCTTTGTTTGACCTTGAAGTTCTGTAAAAAGGCACTTATTCTAGACTGATGTCACATCAGGTGTTTTGTTCGTGTCTATATCTAAATGACAAGGACAGGTGACATCTGCGTCAAAGGCAGACATGTTGATCATTTTACAGAAATATAGAAAATAGAGTTGCGGCCTATTTAAAAATGAAGTTGCAGCCTGGAATGGAGACAGGCCTTACATCTTTAGCTCTGAAGAGAGTGGCATAACGTGGCATGGAGTGGGTTAGAGTGGAGTGGCGTGGAGTAGAGTAGCAAAGAGTAGAATGGCAAAGAGTAAAGTGGCATAGTGTGGGGGAGCATAGGGTGCTGTTGAGTGGCATTGTGTAGAGTGGAGTGGCGTTCAGTACAGTGGTGTAGAGTAGAGTGGGATATAGAAGGGTGATGTAGAGTATAGTGGCATAGAGTGGTGTAGAGTTGAGTGGGTTAGAGTGAAGTAGACTGGTGTAGAGTGGAATGTAGTGGCTTTGAGGGAAGTGGTGTAGAGTGGAGTGACCCTGAGTGGCATGAAGTTGAGTAGCTTGGAGTGGAGTGGTGCAGAGTGGTGTAGAGTGACTTGGAGTGGAACAGAAAATAGTGGAGTGGCAGAGTGTGACATGAAGTAGAGTGGAATAGAGTTGAGTGGCATAGAGCAGAGTGTCACAGTGTAGCATGGTATAGAGTAGGGTGGTGCAGAGTGGCATATAGTGGCATAGAGTGGAACTGTGTGGAGTAGTGTAGAATAGAGTAGAATGATGGAGACAGTATAGGGTGGGGTACAGTAAAGTGGCATAGAATAGAGTGGTGTGGCATGGAGAGGCCTAGAGTCAAGCATTGTAGAGTGGAGTGGTGTAGAATAGAGTATAGTGGCATAGAGTGGAGTGGAGTGTCATAGAATGGAGAGGCGTAATGTCGAGTGGCATAGAGTGGTACAGTTGATGATGTGTTGTGTAGGCTCTCATTATCCTACTGAGACTATTGGATTTGAGCTGCAGAATTACTTGCACTGTGCGAGACTGTCTGTACCCACTACTGGTGACACCTGTCGGCCTAATCCAGGTTTTGCTCCGGCTAACTAGCAGTGCCTTATCTCCACCCAAGAGCAGGGATGATTGGGCAGCCGAGCGCATGACACAATTGACTCCTCAGGGAAACCGTGGTCACTCAGATCTCATCCGTTTCTCTCAGTTATATGAGACTCACATATACAAGGACAATCAGAGGCAGAATATATTTAAGGTATAATAAGGTTTTATTGAAGCAACTGCATCTTAGATAATAAAGCATGTACTGCAATAACTAGGATGGTGAAGCATGACAGGATTAAAATTGTGACAAGGAGAGTAAAGCATAAAAATAATAACGCTACCATATTGTCACTAAAATTGTTGAAATAATTCCTACCTAGGCTATGTTAGAGCACAGGATGTTAAGCTCTAGTTCTGCCCTTCAAGTTCCCCTGGGAAGACATCATCCCTCATACCTGAGCAAGAGGCCTGTGGTCTACATAAGAAGCTGCAGCGAAGCACTCAGCAATCAGCATTCAGTCGTGGTCATCTGGCTGGAATCTCCCTCTAAAGTACATGGGTCAAAGTAGTGTTTTTATAATAAAATAACTGATGTTCCAAGAAAGGATCCCCACGTAAGAGTGTGTATGTTTCTATGAACCCTAGAGACAAAGCGTTACCACGTTTGCCGGCAACTTATCTTACTGTAGCCTTGAGAAGAGCACAGTGTGCAAGAAATTTCTTGTTTAAGAACGCAGTGTTGGCCTAGGCAAAGAACAGCTAGATAGAGAAAATAAAACAAGACCGCAAATGTGGCTATTATTAAAATAATAAAACAAAGCTGAATAAAATATGTCTAGGTTAAAGTGCACAACGGCAGGCCTAGTTCACTAAAATAACATGCATGAAGCTATAACTAAATTAGCCACACAACATAAGTAACTAAAGCATCAATAGAGACAGCAGACAGGGTGAAAGCAGCATAAATAGGAAGCTGTATCCCTGTGTTAAAAGTAGAAAAGCACATTGCATGTCCCTGAATAATACTGAAATGCTTATTAAATAAAAACAAAGGGCCTCATTACGACCGCCAGGGTACCACCATCACTGCAGGGATCCATGATCCTGATGTCCTGATGGTGGTGGAGATCTCAATCAGCCAGGGCTGCGCTGCATGCAGCGCCGCCCTGCTGATTATGACCTGGTTCTCTGCCAGCCTTTTCATGGCGGTTTTACTGCACTTACTGCAGGGGGTTAAGCCATGAAAAGGCTGGCGGAGAACAGGTGCAGGGAGCCACAGGTGGACCCCTGCACTGCCCATGCACCTGGCATGGGCAGTGCATGGGTCCCCCAGCCCAGCAGCATAGCGATGTTCACTGTTTGTTATGCAGCCAGTGAACATTGCGAAAGTGCTTGTGCACCCTGAAGCGGCAGCACTGCCGCTGGCTCAATTAGGATCCGGTTTCCGCCCATCAGCCAAGTGGTAAACACCTAATAGGTCCGGCAAAGTGGTTGCCACTATGGCGGTGGCCACCCTGTCGGGAGTTTGGCAGACGGGCTTTCCCGTCTGCCAAACTCAAAATGAGGCCCAAAGTATGTTGCAAAGAGATGAGGAAGAACAAAGATGAAGAACACATGTACTTGGTCCATACTCCAGGGAGGAGCCAACACAAGATAGGAAGTGAAGCCTTCCGTTGCTAAGCAATCAAACAATTGCAAATGAGAGAGACAGCAAAGACAACTAATGGTATGCTGTGGATGGGTTGTAAACCCACTGAATTGTAAATAATATTTCCCGCAGCACGGCACATGCCCTGTGTAGGCAAGACCTAAAAAGCTGTTCCTGAATGTCAGCAGTGGAAGGATACAAGTCATCCAATGAAAAGGATGGTCAAAATCTAGGCTCCAGGAATGGGACAAACATATGAAGAGGAAAGAATAACATCAGATACGACGCAAGCAAATAAGAGCGATAAATGTGACAAGAAAGCTAACTAATGGTAAGCAATGTGCTGCCCCAAAGCGGACTTTAAACATTGGTATTGTCCACAGTATGGTCCTAATTAAGAGTTAGGCGGATAGGCTATCTATGAAAGGATCTGTTTCACTGTCTCAGACAATTCGCAAAAATACAGTGGATAGAGTCTTAAACCTAACAGCGGGCAAAGACATTTCTTTTTGGGATCAAAAGTAGGTATCATCGTTGTCCCAAAGAAAAACCTGAAATTGTTTGAAATCTAAAAAAATAGAAGTTTAGCCTGAAACTATGACTCAATTAAAAAATTTGAGAGAATTTGCCCTCATCCCCATATGGCCAGTCATAGAAGTTACCAGATGAGACACATTTATAAGTTTTGCATAAAACTGCACTCATATGTGTCTAAAGACACTTTTTTACCAGGAAAACCTTGCTGAGAGCTGCATATTTAGAAATAACCAGATATGGAGAAAGCAGGTATATAAATGCAAAGGCAGCAATTGGTATACAATTACCGATTTCCACAGTAATTCCACATTCTTCAAAGTGAAAACTCAGAATATTACCCACAGCTCACAGATCGCCACAGTATAATAAAAGCGTATATGTACTCCCCGACAACTCAGAATGCCTGAGTGTAAACATCTAGAAAAAATGCATGATGCTACGTTGACAAATTGCCTTGAATTGCACAGTGATGAGCCTTTTCCCTATCTGTCCTGTTGGTTATTAAGTTATTTCCCGACATCGACTTTCTGTGTGTCCATAAGCCGAGTATCGAATAAGGGGTTAAACATTTTACTTATATGATCTCACTTGGTTATGTTAACTTGCTGTTCTTCATGTAGCCCTTCTCCATTCACCATTAACATTCTCATTTTATTGTCATCCTTTTAACTCCATCTTCTTAAAGATCACAAAGAAGATGATTCGTTTTAGAACAATCCTCAGGCGTAAGTAAATTACTCAGGAAGTTGTATGAAATGTACTTAACCATTTGGTTCCGTGATTGCTGTACTAATTGTTAATGATATGTATTTGCTTAAAATAGATTATTATTAATGTGAAAAAAATAAAGACCATTCACTTTTATTCTTTTAGACACTAACACTGTCATTAGTAGTGCCAGCTAAACTGGAAAACAATGAAACGCCACAGTATGAAGATGTACTTGTATGTTAAGCCAGGTAAAATAGCAGCAATAGGTGAGCTTTGAACAACACCTATGCTAGCCAGGGATAGCAACAAAACTGCCCTTTCTACCCCTGGGTTTCAAAGTCAGTTGCTAACAATAATGTTGTAATTCAGCTCTGATTGAATGCTTCTGGAAACACTGTTCAACTACTCACACGGGCAAAGAAATCACAATGGGGTCCCGGGGGGAGGAAGAGGAACGAGGAGTTCCCCCCGGGGTTTATTGGGAAGGGTGGTACGGCCCGCGACGCGGTTGGGCGTCCTGGGTGTCAGTTAGCTGTGGGATGGGGTCCGAATATAGCTGGACATTTTACGCTCCTGGTCACCCTTTTGTGGAAGGTGACCTTGTGGCTGGAGCGTTAGTTAGCAGGGTGCCATTTTTGCCCCTCCCTCCCCCCCTTTTTTTCCGATTTGGATGGCTAGGGGAGGTTTTGGATGCAGGTCGGCTTGTTAGAGCAGGTGCGCGCTGTAGGGGGAAGGTTGTCGCTTTGGACAGGTGCAGGCTGCGGCTGTGAGAGCTGCAGGGCAGGTAATAAAAGCTTGTGTGGAGGATGGAGATGGCAGGGCAATTCAGGTATTAAAGGGGGGAAGGAGCATTAGTTGGAGATGGACAGGCAGGAAACTGCTCATTAGCGGACAGGTTCAAAAGAAGCAGGTAGGACGGGAAAAATTAGGTAGACTAGAGGGGTAAAGGGAAGGAGGATGAGAGTAGGGAGGGGGAGTGCGGAGTAGGGGAGGGGGAAAGAGGTTGGATCTATTTGTTCCAAATCTAGTGAGGCTTTAGTCTTGTGAGGCAAAGGCCAAGGTTGGTTACTTGTTAGGTGTACTTGTTCCAATAAAGCGGCCTTTTACACACAGAAACAAGTCGTGGTGTTGTTCACTCCTTCCCAAAGGTTCATTTGCTCAGTTCCATGTATTTCTGGTTCATTCATAGAGTGCTATGTCTTCTGAATATGAAATTCTGGGCATCTTTTAGGTTAACAAAACATTATTTCTTTCGGAAAGAAGGGTCAACATGTATTTGCATGGTGACCCCGGGGTAATTTGGGAATGAAGATGGATCCCATTTCCAGCATTCTGGTATATTCTTTCAATTTAAAAGTGTGTGAAAGGATGGTGTGGAAGAACTTTTGAACACTTGCTACAGGGGGTTAAGCAAAATTATAGTTGGAGTCAGTGATTTTTCATCATATTTAGCATGTGTGAAGCCATGCCCGTTCCATATAAACTAAGAAATGTGCCAAGGAGTGTGAGATAGGAATTGAGTGACATGTTGAAAGAGATCATGGCAAAAGGGGTAATAGAAACTGAATGCATTGGCTGGGTTTTCTCTACAGATTGGGCCTGAAAAAATTAGGATATTTGAGACTGTGTCTGGATCTCAACTTGCTGAGTACACAAATTGTGGTAAATTATCATCCATTTACAAGAATTTAAGAAATTCTAGCAGCGTTTGATGGAGCAAAATATTTTTCCACTTTAGGTTTAAAAGTGTCATACCATCATGTTGAACCCAAGCATGAATTTTGCCATTTAATTACTTTTATTTCACCCAGTGATGCTTTTCAATATCTAATTACTTTAATTACACCCAATGGTGCTTTTCTATAGCCCAGGATGCAGTTTGGACTGGTGGCTGCTTTTTCTATGTTCCAAAAGTGCATGTTTTCTTTGGTTGGGGGGAGTGGACACCTTCATACCAAAATCCTGAGTTTTGCCAACTCGTTAGGCAAGCATAATATGATTTTAATACATTGCAATATCACTCTATTTTTATAATCTCATTAATTTAAATGAGTTACAGATTTGTTAGGGTCGAATGTACAAAGCGATCTGCCCCTGGTGTAATCTCTCTGTGGGCTTTTAACCATGCCCATGTGATGCCCATCAGTTTGATTGGTTCGAGGGCTTGCCTTTTAAAATTCACTTGATTTAATTAGTGAAAGGCTTGCATAGGTCATGCCTTTTCCGGTGTTTAGCCTGCCTAGAGAGCACCGACTAACTACTGAAAACATATGAGGCTCCATGTTTTTGAGAAGGTTTCTGGACTACATTTTCTCTTTATTTCTTAGGCAGCGCGATCTCACTGGGCAGTAGTCAAGCGCTTTGCTTGACAACAACCCTGTTACATGGATATTTGCACTTTTGTCAGGTTACATGGATAATTGCACTTTTGCAGGGTTACATGGATAATTGCACTTTTGTCGATATGTTTCACTGCGAGCGAACTTCTGTTTCCTTTTGTGTGTCTGCCTTGCGCTCCTGGCGGCTGTCGGTCCACTTATGTGAAACTGTTTTACTTTTCATTTTCAGTTTATGTGGCAAGAAAAGTGTGGTTAGTTATGTGAAACTGGTTTACTTTTCATTTTCAGTTTATGTGGCAAGAAAAGTCAGGTTAGGAGTTTACAACACTAATAGCTTTAACTAGAGCAAACGCGAGACCCATTGCATTGGAAACGCTTGTTTAGTATATGTTCTGCAAATGTAGTATTTTGTTCCAATTATTATTTTTGTAATTATTGTTAAATTGTTCAAATATTGTTAAAATATTACACAAATTATTTGTATATTTAGATTAAAGTATTATATGCAATTATTTTTATATGTCCATTTGAATATTTACATTAGGTTCGATTTTTTTCCTGTACATATGCTTCTTTTCTTAATTTCATGTTTCTCATGATAGTTTAAATTAAATGTAGTTAAACATGCGTAATTATTGTATTATATTTTTTTACATATATATTATATATATATATATATATATATATATATACACACTTATATATGTATATTTAAATTAAATTATTATAAGCTATGAAAACGTTTTTGACTTTTTTTTAACCAATTTATTACATTAAATAAATTAATTATTTTGGCAACATTCTCTTTCCCAATATTTCAGACACAATATTTTGTTACTTTACATTGTAAGTATATAAAAACAATATTTTTGTAAGCTAGATTTTTGGCACAATATTTATGTCAAAGAATATTGTTGTTTATAATATTCTGTCATACAACCAATCTAGTAGTGGTCCCTCATGGAAATACATTCCTCCTCACTAACACTAAAGCAGATAGTTGAAGGATCTCTGCAAAATTCCGGACTGAAAGAGGAAGTCAGTCATCAGTCACAGTACTGTATTGAGACTAATGTACTTATCAAACAGTATGCTGCGCAGACCCGAATCTAGCGGGGGCGGGGGCCGGTTGGGCCAGGCCCACCCAAACATGACCTTTGGCCCACCAAGTCACGGCAGAAGAGGACATGGAGAAGGCCCCTGTTAAGTGCTTTTTCCATCTCAACATCGAAACATGGTAATTTTTTCACTGTCTTTAAAACTGCAATTGGAGTGTGTTTTTGGGGGTACAGGTGGACAATGCAATAAGTCACTAGGGAGAGCCGAGCCAGAGTCGAGCCAAGGCCTGAAAATGTTTTCTATGTAAAACATACCACAAATGTCATGTAAAATATGATAAAGTCTCTGTACATTTAAAAAAAAGTGTATCTCATTAACACATAGAAGCTTTGACATTAATATGTCGTAATATAGCACTGAGAACTACTTATTAAAAGTGATAGTTTTAAACATGAGTTTAGAGTCATTTCTGCCCCCGTCTTCACACTAGTACAGTGTGATAAGTTAACAAACAGACAAGACAGTTGTAACGTGGACCCGGTATGTGGCCCAGATTATTACAGAGCAACATTAGTCTATTAAATCAAACACAATATGTTTTTTTTATAGTTGGTTTTCTAATTAATGTATTTGAACGTGCTTTCATGCACAAATATGAAGAAAACAAGTTTTAGTTAAATAAAGTATTTGCCAAGATCACACAATTTAAGTGGGAAGCTGCAATTTTTCCAGGTTTTATGTTTTCACTTTGTACAAATCAGCCACTAAATGGCTATTTGTCTCTTCTTTCTATGTTGATGCTTTGTTTTACCTCTTTGTGCAGTTTTTTTCAGTTTCTATGTTCTGCAAATTCAACCTGGAGGTATTGAAGCGCTTTACATGAACACCTGTTACACTACACAGGGTCACATTCATTTCTTTTAGGCACTGGAGATTTTCCCAGAATCACAGGAAACTGAGCCAATGCTGAGACTCAAACCTAGCTTGTTCCGTTCCAAAATTGGAACCTCTTCTCGTAAACCACATCCTGGGTAGATTGAGGGTGGCAAGCAGAAGGTACATGAAAGCTCGGCTCTTTATGGGCTCGAAGTTCCAACAGGATCCCAAGCTGAGCCAAAGCCAGGATTCAGACTCAAGCCCAGATCGAGCTTTCAGTGGGTCCCCCATCTCTAGTTGGGATAGTGCGGACAGAGGGTTACCTGCCAATGAATCAGCAAGTACATTGACATTAGGGCCCTGGCCTGTAAAAGGCCTTATGCACCTCAATTATGGTCTGTGTATGGGTTCTGAGAGTGTTTATGTATTTTAGCTTGTTTAAGATTCCCACAGTAATATACTGTAGGATATGGCATGCAATATACTATTCAGATAGCTGCAGTGCATGTTTTATTGGATGAGCAGCCACCAAGGCGAGGGAATCGTAAATGTAACCCAAGAATAATGTGGAATTACAATGCCTAATAGCATACGGGATTGATTCACAAAGTAAGCTTACACTTTTGTGTAAGTTTACTATTACTAACAGTAATTTTACGACCCTGGAGATGCCACAGTTGGGGTGGAGAGCTCCACACATAAAAAGATGGGACAAGCCTAACTTTTTATGTGCAGAGTCTCTGCCACAAGTGTGGAATCTCCACAGTCATATAATTAAGATTTGTAAAGTTAAACCTGTAGTTTATGAATACCAAAAGAACTAGTAAACTTGCACAAAAGTGTAAGTTTACCTTTGTGAATCAGTCGCTTAACGTGTCTGTCTGTTTTGTGCCAGATGCTGAGGTGAAGTAAATAACTTTGTTATCTCGAGTAAGAGATTGTCTTGGGCTGAATTTGTTGTCACCAGTACGCAGTTACAAATGTGAGCATTTCATATTGATATCTTGTTACAGCACATTACATATTCCCAGGTTATAGTCAGCACCACTGGAATTATGACATTTTATGGCTGCGTTGTTTTTCTCAAAATCATGGTTTTGCCGCATTTGCGACATAATCTATTATCTGATGCATAACCTACAGATATCAAAAATGATTCTCTCTTAAAGGGATCAAAATATACTAAAAAATGCTGCAATACATGTTGTAGCACAGTTGAAGACCCTTTGCAAAGTTGACTGTTCACCTTTCAATTGCTTATTGCTTGCTATACATGCATGTTAAACTTGTACTAATGAGGTGCAGCCTAGGCCCAGACAGTGTTAACAAGTGTAAAAAAAATAATGAATACTATCACAAAATGTTGCTGTTTTACACCACATCATTTGCCTTTTCTTGATGCATAATTTAGTCAATTCTGACACATAATTTGGTCCTCCCCTACCGTATAAATTCAGTGGCCCTGGTGATAATCTTTGTCCAACCGTCTGCTCACAATGGAGTTGATCTTAATTCAGTTCAACAAAGCGTTACCACAGGTTATGTAATGTGGGATGATATACACACAGTGGCATAAATGCTAATTATCTAGGCCTACCTCAGAACTAAATAATCCAAGCCAAGAACCTTTGGATCTTCCTCGAATGCAATCACAACATCAAGGTCCAAGTCAATGTCATCATTGTCTTGTGCTTTGAAATATCTTGAAGATGCTGAGGAAGATTTTCAAATGGCTTCGTCAACCTGTGGAAAATCATCACCCACACTCTTGCCACTAGCAACCTAGACTACAGGATAAAGAAGCATCTGAACAGGAGGCTGCAGAACATCCAGAACTCGGCAGCCAGAGTCACTCCCGACCTCCCATGACACTCACACATCTCACCCCATCTCAAGGAACTACACTGGCTTCCCATACCCAAATGAGCACACTTCAAACATTTCACCTTAATTTTAATGGCACTCTGGCCCAGCATGCCTCAAAAATACCATCTGCTTTCACAAACCTTCCAGGCTCCCCAGCTCACAACACTCCTCTTTGCACACATCCAACACACATGGAAAACCAGATCCAGCGGCTGAGCATTCTCCTACATCACTCCTAAAGAGTGAAATGGCGTGCCGTAACACATCTGAGCCTTCTGCTCACTTCTTGAAACCACAAGAAGCAGAAGGCTTTTCGAATGACCACACAAGGCCCTAGACTTGGCTACTCTCACACCACGCTCACTGACAGGATAACCTCCTGGGTGAAAGTGCGCTTTACAAACCAATATAACATAACATGACATGACCCGCGAGAATAAAATGCACTTTATGGAGCATTCAGTTCATACTGGTACAAAGCCCAACCATGCTCGAGTATTCTGTTAGTCCTGATGATTGCTTTTGTTTCTCATGTTATGTGGCTCTGTGCCTCTGTTCCCACATCTATAATAGGGATGGACTCAGAGGCAAAATTATTCCCTTTTTTGTCTGGGGTTATGCCCCATGCAAATAAGGGAACATCCTCTGAAAATACCACCGGCTATACTTGCGTCAGTATTACAGAAGGGGATGCACAAGCGTCTGCAGCCCCTTCAATAACTGGGCACTCTGTGTAATACAGCCCCAGACGGTTACCTGTATGACAGCAATTACTGGTTTTATACTTGTCAGGCATGAAAACTGCTCTTAGTTGTCAAGAATACTGATTTTTAACAAATGTGTTCCTGTTTTTTAAAAACTTTTTTATCAACGAAAGTACACTGCAAAGGAATAACATGAAAATAAACAGTTATAAAGTTCAGAGTATGCAACTAAATAGTGTTGGGCAAATTGCAAGGAGTAAGTAGCCAGTCTTCATAGTGCAAAATGTCAAGGCTTAGGTGTGATAAGAGGGACCTCCTTAACCTTGAACAACTATTACAGTCTGCTTGGAATCCAGGTGCTTGTGTTGAACCCTGGCCTGCTTGAAGTTATAAGGGTTGTGGCTGGCAAGTACATATATCAGCTCATAATCTCAAATAACTCTCTAGGGGCCAGATGTATGAAAATATTTTGCACTCGCAAACGGTAAAATCGGCCGTTTGCGAGTGCAAAAATGTGGTCTGCAATGCATGAAAGGCATTCGCAGACCACAAAGTAGAAATCGCAAAAATTGCGATTGTTTTGCGTTGCGACCTGGATTTTGCGAATCGCAATAGAGTAGAGAGATCCAGCCATGTCTATTGCAGTAGCGACTCGTAGGGGTTGGTGGGGGGCACGGGGGAATTAAAAGCAAAATAAAATTAAAATAAAAAACTTACCTCTGCTCCTCTTCCATCGCTGCTGCAGGCACAGGCTCCCAGCCTGCCCTGGGGCCAATCCTGACGCTGCTCAAAGCATCGTCAGGATTGGCTTGGAGCACCCTGGCTGGGCGCTCCCAGTCAGACTGGGCTCTCTCCAGCCCAACCTATGCCAAACATACATGCGCAGTGAGGGGGAGTGCTGTGCACTCCCCCCTCAGTGCACGTCACCCCTGTGGCCCGCCCCTTTCAAAGAAAAGGATAACATGGTCTAGTGGCACATGGGTTAATGTGCCCACTGCAAAGAACGTGTACCATGCAGCTCACAGCTTTGTTTAAATGTAGATAGCTCAGTGGGTCACTGCTTTTGTTTTGGAGATCCTTTTGTTACCTCAAGAGTTACAACCCTAATATAATACAGTGAACAAAGACCGTCATCAAATAGCTAAAGATAAAGGGTAGAACATTACGTTTTTCCCAAAAGTTTCATTATCTTAATGTTGCTAAAAAGGTTTCGCTTGGGTAGAAATATATTCTTGTCAGTAGAGCCAACCCAGAACCGCTTTTACAATTTAATCTTGAGTTTATGCTTCTCACGACCAAGCACTTTTAAAATAGACTGTCTGCCAGTATTGTAATCCTCTTTGGATTAGCATGTTTTATTCACTGATTTACACACGTGTAATTCATTGACTCTGTAATGTGTGTGTGATGTAAAGTGCTCTGACACCCTACATAGATATGAGTATTGCTATAAAATAAATTAAATATATGTGCGAGATGGGCCGTGGGGAGATGAAGGGTGGTCTGGTGGGGGCCAAAAACATCGTTGCACTGGGCGTCCCCAACTCTAAAGCCGACCTTGTTTGTATCTGTACTGAACTGTAATGGTGTCTTTTCTTTTTTGTTACGCGTGGGCTCTAAGCTTGATGAACATTAGATCTTCAATCACATAAGATCTTTGAGAGCACAGTACAGTGTGATTAGCAGTGCTTAATTTGAGCCTTGTTGCAGGTGAGGCCTACCAGCACATAAATTCGAAGACCAATACTTATTTGTTTTCTCAGCAAATTTTCATCCATAGCAACAGAAAGAAAATCCCAAAAGGGAGAAAGAAGGAGGAGAACGTGAAAGAAGTTAAAACAGAGGCAAAGGGAGAAAACAGGGATGAAAAGTAACCTGCAAAAGGGAGATAAAGAGGCAAGGAGGGTCTCCTAGTGAATTAAAGTGGCAATATTTGGAACCAAGACTCCGCCCACACTGTCGATTCGGCACCCCAACTTTTAATAGTGCAGGACTCGGGGTTCTGAACAAAACTTTAGTCCCCAGCACTTACATTATTACAAACTAGGCACTGGTGCTTAGCTAGGGACCCTGTTTCGTTAAGGTACAGGATCCTATTCTAAGTATTTTATATTTGCATGTCATTGCATCAACCGCATGATTTCAAGCACAAGACCACATTTACAGCCTGGGGGAAGCGTGGAAGTGATGTTTCAGATTGAAACAGGCAACATTTACTCCATGTAGTTTCATTATATACAGTATTACTGCACATGGAAAATCAAAAACTCAAATTATAAGTAAGGAAACTGCAAAGCAAATTGAATCAATATGGAAATATGCATCACCTCCAAACAAGTGGTAATTAATTTAAATTGAGATGTGAGATAGATAAACAGCATTTTAATGTTTGAATATCAAAAAATGATAGAATACAACGTAGTACAACATGTACGAATAGTGAAATATATTATGAAAATGATCAAACAGATCTGACAACATTAGCTTAAATAGAAAAACAGGTAACACCTGAACAGAAACTGCACACTAGTCAGAGGAACTGATTAATAGATTGTATTGACTTATTCCATTTGTATAACGTGCAAATTCCCATGGGGGGTTCCGGACAAAGAGAGATTACAAACAACCCATAACAAGATTAGATGACGTAAATTAAACTGTGGTCAGACATTTCATGCTTAAGTTATAAAATAATGAGTGTGAGAACCCAAAACATTGCTCAGAAGCGAGGAGCCCGAGCTATTACAAGTTGGCAAGACTAACACTAAGGCTGCCTAGTGTTGAGCCCACCTCCTGCCTCTTTAATCGTCTACCAGACACCCCCGCGTGTTTACCTCAGTCTTACAGGTTCATGCTTTCCTCCTTTGTGACAGTTTTTCTACTTCTCCTCCGTTCCACTGTTTTTCCCATTTTGTTCTTGGTAAATGTCTGATAATGAAAAATAAGTGCTGATCTCCACCACTTACAGCCAACACTTAGTAGCACATCACCTATATACACTTTGCTTTCCTACAAAGCCACAACTATCCCTGTCCCCTGGTATAGCCCATCGCAGGGCTCCATTTGGGAATGTGCGCTCTCGTACGAGGATTGTGAGACCCTCATAAGCCAAACTGCCAAAATATACAATTGTTTTTTACCTGTAATTTCCCAAAAACTACTGAATGGATTTACACCAAATCACAAAAAGCACAACCTGCGGATCAAAGTCTAGCTTCCGGGCAAATTGACAAATTTCGGTTAATTCCGTTCAGCAGTTTTTGCTGAAACCTGTCTTAAAGAAGTCTACGGAATATGCATGAGGATTTGTCTGTTTTGGGTCCCCCCTTTTTCTCAGCTCCCGCTTAATGGATCAACCAGAAACATTCCAATAAGAAGTTAAGGTGGATGACCTTTTTTAAAAATGTTTCATGAAGATTCATCAAATAGGGCCAAAGTTATTAGGAAACAAAAAAACGCTCCATCTATGGAAAAGCAGATCTATCTATAACTACCTAGTGGCAACTGCCACTGCAACTGTCATATTTATGTGTGTGTGTGTGTGTGTGTGTGCATGTGTGTGTGTATAACCCATCTGTAAAAAAAAAAAAAGAATCTACTACCTTCAATCTTTGTCCCATTCCCCTCTCTCACATACACCTCAAGCCTTTCTGACTATAATGAACTCCCAGATATCTTTTCAAACTTACCCCATCTTTTTAACCAGTTCACCTAGCATAATTAGCATAATTCAACTAAGTGGAACACGTGTCCACTACTCCCAATAAGAACTTACAACTTCCCCTTTTATAGTCCATTTCCATCATCCTATTCTTACTCAAAATGATACTATACGCAAAGACTCAAAAGCACAAACATACCACAACTAATCCACAAGGAAAAGCAAGCACATATTAATAATCTACTATTTAACTCTAATCATGGGTTCCAAAGTAGTGTGCTTCTTGCTGCAAAGTGCGTCAAAGCCTTGTCAGCTTTAATAAGCACTATATGAATACAATTTACAATTGCAATATGTCAAAAATATATCATTTTCTGACAGGTGCCACTTCAGCATTCCATTGTTTAATTGCAATGGCACCTCAATCATTACTGTTTGATTTAGATGGCCCTTGCTAGACCAAGCTGTTAGGATTGGGTTATTACAGAAGTCACTGGCCGAAGTTGAAGCAGGGATTACACTTGGCCCTATAAGTCAAAACACAAACCATGCAAACAAGAAAAATGATGTGAAAATCACATAACAAATGTTATGTAAAAGCATGGGAAAGACTTTAAAATTACATTTAAAAAAGGCTGTTGATGTCTAGGTTAATCAATTACCTTGTTGGTGCTTTGAAATAGTAGGCTAATACCAGAATGTTTACTCAGCCTTATATTGTTCTACATTTGAAACAAACACACCTATGGACATGCACCTACACTCACATGCTCACTCACACACTAACAAGTATTCACATGCACACTCAAACGGTGCATGCACAGACATTCAGGTGCACACACACTCTCAGGCACTGACACACGTATGCTCATTCATGCAAAACAGTACAGACATGTATTTCAGTTCTCAACACTTGTGCATTCTGCATCTCAACTATTAGAATAACTAATTGTTCCATCTCATGGGGCTTGGCAAAGCCGAGCACCTCCACGTAGCGTGAGACAGATAGCATAGAATGGGGTTTAGGAGAGAGTTAGCGGGAGACAAGAAGACAGGGTTTTTTAGTGGATTGAAACATCAAACTACCCACATTATTTTGTATCAGAGAAGGGAGGAGTTGGTGACTTCTCCTCTGACTTCACCTTTTTCCATCTTTTCAAAGGTTGTGGTGGGGTCCATGATTTTACAAACCTCACACCTGCTTGTGGGCAATGGTGGAGCTGGCCACAGAGAATGGACCATGGCTATACCTTCTGCTTCAGACCGAGTTGTATAGCCCCACCAAAAACAGGGTTGACATTTTGGACCATGGTCCTGCAGTGCTTCCAACACTTGTGTGGAAATAAATAAATATGGGCGTGGCAAATCACATTTCACACATGTGCAAAGAACATCTCAGAAAGGCTGAGGCGAGTGGGAGGCAGATGTGAGAGAAAACTTATTAGTTTTATGTAACCAGTACAGCAAAGGTCTGCACTGTTTACTCAACTTTGATAAGGTGTCAAAAATGGCAGGGCGAATTAGGAGACGCTACTGGCTTGATTTTTACCATACCTGCTAATAGGACTTCAGCATCTACACCCTGCTGCTGAGACTTCAGCAACTAACACCCATGGTGCTACTGGGACCCTAGCCTCCAGCACACCTGCCGCTGAGACCTCAGAATCTCCTGGCTACTGCCAGTGTTGCCCCCATTGTAGTCGTACAAACTTCCAGCATGCCTGTGGACCAAACTGGTGTGGATGTCAGTAACAGCAAAACCGATGGTGACCTGCATGCCCTTCTCCTGAAGCATTCTGTGAAGTATGTGGCTGTTAGACTTGGCATCATTGGCATGGTCTCCTCTAACTTTTTGCCTCTACTTCCCAGGTTGTTTCTGTGTGCTGGACTCTGTTTTTTCTGTTTTGTTTGCTCTGGACATTTTTACCACTGCTGACCAGTGCTAAAGTGTAAGTGTTCCCTGTATAAATTGTATGTGTACATTGGCTATCTATGATTGGCATATTTGATTTACCAGTAAGTCCCTAGTAAAGTGCACTAGAGGTGCCCAGGGCCTGTAACTCAAATGCTACTAGTGGCTCTGCAGCACTGTTTGTGCCACCCACATTAGTAGCCCTGTAAACATGGCTCAGACGTGCCGCTGCAGTGTCTATGAGTGCAGTTTTAAACTGCCAATTCATCTTGGCAAGTGTACCAACTTGCCAGGCCTAAACATTCCCTTTTTATACATGTAAGGCATCCCTACGGTAGGCCCTAGGTAGCCCCATGGGCATGGTGCAGTGCATGTTAAAGGTTGGACATGTACTTATGTGTTTTACATGTCCTGACAGTGAAATACTGCCAAATTCGGATTTCACTGTTGCAAGGCCTATCTCTCTCATAGGTTAACATGGGGGCTGCCTTTAAATATTATTAAAGCGCAGATTCCCTTTGGGAGCAGATAAACATGTGGAGCTTGGGGTCTCTGAACTCACAATTTAAAAATACATCTTTTAGTGAAGTTGGGTAAACCATTCTGTGACTCTGCTTATTTGTGGATCCCCTGTCTGGGCAGTTTGACTGTTGGGCTGTTTCCACCTCTCTCTAGACAGTGACGGCACAAAGGGAGCTGGGGTATAGCCTGCATATCCTGATGAGCCATCTGTGTGGGAGGGTGGGGAGGAGTGGTCACTTACACCTGAACGGGCTGTGCCTGCCCTCACACAATGCAGTCTCCGACCCACTGGTGTGTGTCTGTGGCCTGGCCAGGGCAAGATCTTACAAACAAGAGAGACTTTTCTTTAAAGTAGGCCTACTTCAAAGGCAAAACGGGGTATAAGAAGAGTAACCAAAACCCCTGAAAATCAGATTACTTCTGAAACCAAGAGGACCCTCTGCCAAGGAGAAGAAATGGAGAAGCTGGACAAGGAGCACTGCCCCTTTGCCTGTGACTGTGCTTTGCTGGGTTGGCCTGCAGTAGCTGCTTCTACCTGAGGGACGACAAAGATGGACTTTTGTGTGACTTCCCACTGGTGAAGAATTGCCAAGGGCTTGAAACTGAGCTTGCCTCCTGTTGAAGTCTGTGGGACAGCAAAGACTTCTCTATACCAGCACTTGGGCTTTCTGCTACGAGTCCAGCCTGCCAAGTGGTACCCTAACCCGTCTCTGGACCCTTGAAAGGTGCAGCTGGTGGAAAAGGACAGAAATCCACGCAAAGACTGCAGTGTGGGGAAACTTTCGACGCACCACCCGGTTCGTGGCTGAAAAATGACCCACCACCAGCCTCGTGGCTAAAATCGACGCTCCGCCTGCATCGCAGCTGGGAGATCAAAGCAACGTGGCTGAAAAAACGACACACAACACCCGCAGAGGCTGCTGTTAATGATGCAAGCCCTCATACAGTGCGGTTCATGGACACCGTGCAACCGGATTTCGACCAACATCGCTGGGTGCGGAAAATCAATGCAAAGCCTAACCGGAACAGAGGTGCCCGTCCCGATCGACACATCGCTCTCTTGCATGAGAGAAGAAGTGACGCACGCCGACCCAACCGGAGGAGGAACGATGCATGCTCTCGCTTGCGAGTGAGAAATTGACGCATCGCTGGCCTTTTTTGACGCACGCTCGCCTGTGTGGCTTTATTTTGACACTACCCAGGTACTCTTGTGTGCTAACAAAGTTCTCACTGTTTTCTAAAGGATTTACAACTCTTTTGCTTTTTAAATTCATAACATGACTTGTGTATGTTGGATTTTTGTCATTTTGATCTTGTTTTGTTTAGATAAATATTATCTATTTTTCTATACCTGTGTTGTGTCATTTTGTAGTGTTTGAACTAAGTTACTGTATGTGGTTGTACAAATACTTTACACCTTGCTTCTGAAGTTAAGCCTGCCTGCTCATGCAAAGCTACCAAGGGGGTGAGCGGGGATTAACTGAGGGTGATTCTCCTTTACCCTGTATAGAGTGAGGGTCCTTGCTTGGACAGGGGGTAACCTGACTGCCAACCAAGGACCCCATTTCTACCAATGGCCATGGGCTCTTAGCGGAAGAGATTGACAGAGCTGGGCCTACTTCTGCAGCTGGGCTCAGGCAGGTGTTGTCTGGAGGTTGCCAGTGTTTGAGGCATGACATGGCTTCCTACTGACTACTATGGGGGAGTTTTTGACTGCATTGGCATCACTCCCTATGATCAGGGATTCCATGAGGGAGCTTCTTTCTGTGCAACACTAAAATAAAAGATCTGCCCTTCAACACAGAATACAACCACAGGTGTGGGATCAGACCCAGCCCCCATGATCGCTGGTACTGCCTTCCAAAATCCAGCAGTCTTGTTACCACAGCGAGAGTCTACAACACTAGTAAAAACAATATACATTTATTATCTTCACAGTAGTTATCCCTTAGACACCTCCTCTCTTTTTAACTCATTGTTATGATATTGTCGGACTCTCGCCGGACATTGAATAGTCAGAATGAGTAGATGAGTTCTCAATACACTCTATTAGTGGGAATGTATATTGTGGTCCTTGTTTTTGAGAGGAAGAGTGTAAGAGATAAGAATTGCAATGAGTAGATGGGTAATTCTCTTTTTTTTTAATGTTGCTCTCGCAAGACTCTCACATGATTGTGAAAAGTAGAAAGGGTTAGATGATCTTGGAATATACTGTATTTTATACACTTGCTACTGTGGGAAGGAGTCTTACTGGAGATGGTGTTTATCAGAGTCTATAATTTATGTCTATAAGCATGGTTAGAGTTGTGAGTAGAGTACAGTCTCTTCCCACATCCTGCTATGCACACCTATTATTAACAGGGAGGACTTCACCTGGACAAAGTATACTATGCACACCTGTCATCCAAGAGAGAGGTCTCAGCAGAGAGGCCAGTCTATCCCACACAGCCTCCTGCGCACACCCGTCATCAGAGAGAGAGGCCTAAAAGGAGAGGTAAGTTCATGCACACACCTTACTACACATATCCATCATCTGAGAGACAGGTTTGACAGGAGAAGCCAGGACATGTACACACATTAATATGCACACCCGTCACCTGAGAGAGAGGTCTGACAGGAAAGGGCAGTCCCTCTCCATTCACTACCATGCATACTGGTCATCTGAAAGACACTTCTACGCGGAGAGGCTAGTCTCTCTCTTCACACCCTAATATACACAGCTGTGATCTGAGGCAGAGGTCTCAGCAAACAAGCCAGTCTCTCACCACACAACCTACTATGCACACCCGTCATCTGAGAGAGATGTCAGGAAGGAGAGGCTAGTCCAGGTACCCATCCTACTATGCACACCCTCCATCTGAGAGAGAGGTCTGACAGAAGAGGCCTGTCCATGTACATACACCAATACGAACACCCACCATCTGAGAGAATGGTTGGACAGAATAGGGCAGTCCCTTTCTATTCACTACTATACACATCTGCCATCTGAGAGCGAGGTCTCAGGGGACAGGCCAGTCTCTCTCTACACCCTACCATGCATATCCATCATCCGACTGAGAAGTCTGACAGAAGAGGGGAGACCATGCACACACCCTAATATGCACACCCGTCATCGGAGACAAAGGTCTGATATGAAAGGCCAGTTGGTCTTCACTCACCTGTCATCTGAGAGAGAGGTCTGAAAAAATAAGCTAATCCTTGCAACACACCTTATTACATTAACCCATCATCTGAGTGAGAGGTGTTACCGGAAAGGGCAGTCCATGTACACACCTTAATATGCCCACCCGTCATCTGAGAGAGAGGTCTGTAAGGAAAGTCCAGTCCATACACACACCTTATTATGCACACCTGTTATCTAAGAGAGAGGTCTAACAGGAGAGACCAGTTCCTGTACACACCCTAATAGGCTCACCTGTCATCCAAGAGATAAGTCTGACAATAAAGGGCGGTCCCTCTTCACTCACTACTATGCACACCTGTCATCTGAGAGAGAGGTCTCAAGTGAGATGCCAGTCTCTCTCCACACATCCCACTACGCGCACCCATCGTCTGAGAGAAAGGAGAGGCCAGTCCATGCACACACCTTACTACCCTAATCCGTCATCTGAGAGACAGGTCTGACAGGAAAGACCATTCCATCCACACACTCTACTATGCACACCCATCATCTGAGGAAGATGTCTTAAAGGAGAGGCCATACCATCCACACACCATACTAAGCACACCCTTCATCTGGGCCAGAGGTCTGAAAGAAGCAAAATACAAAAGTAATACATTTACATTAAAAAAAACCTTAGAAATTCCCTGAAAAAAACAAAGGTTAAAGTAACACTATAGCCAGGGGAATTTCTCAATGACAACATTAACATGTTGAACTGAAAAAACTCAGAAATTAAGCAGTTTTAGTTGGGGACACTAACTACAACTTACACCCCGCCATGCACTGCTTATAACCTCACCTATACCATCACTCATGACATGTTCTATGTCATCATGTTTTACATTACAGATGGCATCTCAAATGATATACTAGACAACAACAGCGATGACATCACTGATGGCATTATTCAATTAGTCTGCTAGTTGTGTCTTTAATAGTTTACATAGTGGTGAGTAACTACTATATATGAGGAAGGGCCTCTTTTTGCACGGTTAGCCCCCCACTTTGTGCCTGGAAAATGATGTGGGTTCGAATTGTAAGAGCCCTGGGCCTTTTCTAAACAGGTTCCTGGGGCCAGATCTCTTTCCCTAAAACTGTACCACTCTGAGATGCCCCCCACCAGCCTCATGCAGACTGCCATTGTAAGTGCATGACAAGGTGTATCCCAAAATTGAAAACTCAGCAGGGCACTCACCCTGAGTGCCATGCCCACTAACACTGCATGCAGTATAGGTAAGTCACCCCTCTGACAGACCTTGCAGTCCCAAAGCAGGGTGCACAATAATGTATGTGAGTGCATATGTGTGCATGGGCAAATGTGCCCCTACTGTGTCTCTGCAGACCCTTAAGACATAGTAAGTGTACAGAGAAGCCAAAACAAATGCATGTGCTAGGCACTGGTCACTACGAGTTCCCCAGCTACATGATGGCCTCTCTGAACCCTAGGTTGTTTGGTATCAAACAAACCAGAATGTTAAACCCACTCTGGTACCAGCACAGGATTTATCATAAAATGTAATCAGAGGGCACCTTAGAGGTACCCCCTGAAACACCTAACAGCCCTGGCATAGTTGCTGACTGGTCCTATCCAGCCTGCCATCACCAGACACAATTCTGAACTCCTGGGGTGAGAGCCTTTTGCTCTCTGGAGCCAGAACACAAAGCCTTTCCTGGGTAGAGGTGTTACTCCTCCTCCCCCAGGCAGGCACGCTGCACCAGAGGGCAGCTTCAAACACTTTACCACCTTAGAAATCTGACCCCACCTCTGCAGTTAGCAGCAGATGGCCACCCAATGGTTTCTCCCCCATTTTAGATGAGAACTAAGCTGGCGGGAAAACTAGCAAGGCTAGGAGGAGCGTCCATCTCCAGCCTGCACCACCCCTCAGGTGTGGCAGGTGAGGTGACTACTCCATTTAATTTTCCTCCATCTTGGATGGTAGGAAAATAGCCTATCCGGATTAGGGGTGTGACCCAGGAAGTGGTCATTTAGTGGGTGCAGCCATCCTAAGGTAGGTGGCCCATTGGTCACTATCAGGTACTCCCACTAATGCCCCCTAAATACAGTATTTAGTGGGCATCCCTAGACCAACAGATAAGACTCCACAGACAGAAAAAGACCAGCAACAAACAAGACCCGAGGCACGAGAACATAAATCCTACTGCAAGAAGAAAAAGGTGCCAAACCATGCCTGTTGCACCCAGAACTTGACAATCACCGCTGAACGGTCATCTGGAAACTGTAGGGCCCTAAGAAACACTGAAGAACCTCCAGCCTTCTGAAAATCACCAAAAACCTCCCTCTGAATTAAGGCATCACTCCTTGCAAGCAAGAAATAAGTGAAGTTCAGTGAACAAACTGGATGAAGCAGCCCAACCAACCTTTAGCCGATGGACCTAAAGGACAAAGCCTACCAGTGTGCCAAGTTTGGTGAAACTGGGACATTCAGGGCCTGGGACATACCAATACCTGGGGTACTGGACCCCAGCATCGGACACCCCGAAAGAAAGTCCACTCTGGACTCTAAAAAGCTGCAGAGCAAGCACCAGTTGAGTGACTTCAGAACACCCAAGAAGCACCCCCTACTGAGCTGCAATCCACCTTCCAAGTGACCTGCTCCTAGCTCCAAGGACTCTAAGATGCACAACTCTTGGCTGACCTATCTACGCTGCACCTGGCCCCTGCATCGACAAACCAGCTGTGCTCTAGGGGAACCAACCCCTTGCAACCTCTACACTCCAAGGGGACTCACCAGACCTACCTTTAAGTTTATCTGTGCAGTATGTTTCCAAGTGGTCCCCTTCTCCGTTGTCCACCAGCTCCAAGACTTTCAGCTACTGCTCCCACCAAAACTGGGAACCACCCAAACCTCTCTGGCTGGCCCACAGAACATCTTGACGACCTCGACCTAGAAATAAAAGGTGGCATTTGTGAGAGCATTGCCTGATTTTATATGCAATTTTAAAGTTTTTCCCATTGATTCCTACAGTGCGTAATTACACACAGAAACAAAACATTTTCTAAATTTTGGAAAATCATAACTGAAAAAGTATTTACTGAATTTTGATGATCTCAGTGTTAAAAATTTAATAAAAATCTGAAGTATTTGTGTAAATTGGTCTCGAGTTATACTTCTGAGTGTGTGTCCACATTTATTGATACAGTGAGCACAACAAATGCATAACACATCTCCAAGATAAGCCTAACTGCTCGCCCACACTACTACAGAGAAAGATGTTCCACTCATGTTTTTTCTTGTATGCTGAAATTTTGAGGTGGGGTGCCATTCTAGAGCATATAATAATTTGTTGTATGTATTTGGTGATTTTCTTCCTGATTAAAAGTTGTCCTTTGACATGTATTGCTTTGTGGTGATGCATAGCAGCTTGTAGGTGGATCTTCTAGCATTTATTAACCAGGGTAGGGCCCTCAAGGCAGGGAATATCTGTCCTTATGAACCACTTCTGATAGTTGATGAAGGTTTGTTACAATATAGACCATTAGCGTAATCCAGTTTTGACAGCACAAGCGAGATTGCTGCAATGACCTTGTGGGTGAAAGCATGATTTGGGTACCTTATCCAATTGGGCATTCATTGATAGCCTGGTGTCCATGGCAATTCTAAAACTTCTTACTGCCTTAGATATTTTTAGTGATAGTCACAGATCGTCAGGCCAAGTGAAGAGAGAGTACACATTTTCAAGTCACCACAGGTGAGTATTTCAATTTTGAATGCATTCTATTTGAAGTGGCTCCATGTCATCCATTCATCAATGGTCCTGAGGCAACTAAATATTTTGGATGTTCCAATGTCCTTTGGGCTTTCCAATTTCACAAGTATATGAGTAGTCACGGCATGGCAGATAAAGTCAAAACCATGGACCTATTCTGGTAGTGATTTCATCTAGAGGTTGAAAAGTATTTGTGTGATATTTGGGCCCTGAGAGACTGCTGCTTTATTGCTGTATAGTTTAGAAGAGAATGGAGGTTTAGGGATGTTATTTGTTCTATTGTGTGGGTATGATGTGATCAAAGCAGTGTCCTCTATTCTGGCTTCCTCCAATCATTGCATTTGTGTGTCTTGATGAACTGTGTTATTGGCCACTGAAAGGTCTACGGAATGAGGAGTGCGTTCTGGTCTACTGTCTACTTTAAGGTCATCTCAGATTGAGATTACTGCTGATTAAGTGCCTCTTCCTGGACCGAAACCAGTTTGGAAGTCTGAAAGTAGGAAATTGTCTTCAATAAACTGTGACATCTGGGCAAAGGCTACTTTTTCTATAAGATTGCCCAGGAATGGCCTCTTTGCTATACATCTGTTTGGGTCTTGATTGTCCAGGTCAGATTTTTTAAATAACCTGTTTATGTGTGCCTTCTAGAAAAACACCTGTCATTAAGGAGTTGTTGATGAGAGTTCTGACTGGGATGGCCACTGAAGTTGTTAAAAGAATGTTTTTGCAGATTTAAGGTGGAGGAGGGTCCAAGGGGCTCGCTTTGACAAGATGCAGAAAGAATCCAACATATTTGAAGTTAGATGTGTAAAATTTGCCTGTTTGATACAAACATGTTCAGAAATGGGATTGGTTACTTGTGGAATTCTGTGAATATTTTACACAATTCTTTATTGGTGCACTATGGCAATATTGGTGTCCTATCTTCCCCAAGCCATGATTCAGTTATGAAAATTATGTAGGTTCAGTGTGTCAATGGTCAAATAGGTGGTAGTTGCTTTTCGAACAGGAAAAAACATTTTTTTGTAAGGAGATTAAAGAATGTTTTGTGAGGTGTGTGGGCTTGTAATGCTGACGAGTGAGTATTGTCCTTTGAAGATGTAGGTGTTGTGCTATGGTGGTAGTGTTAGCTATTGCAGGACAGAGACAGTGTTGCTTTTGTTTGTCATTATCTTCTTCCAAAAGGCTTAGAAGACAGTTTTTTGGATCTATGTGTATGAGTAGTAACTTGTTGAAATTGATAGGATGGGATGTGGAGTTGTGTCCAAAAGGTAGGCTTGTCGTGTGATAGACAAGGAGATGTGAGGTTTTGAAGAGTGTTGTAGAGTTGCTTAATTTTGCACATGTGGAAAGTGGAAGGTGTATGGTTGAGGACTGAGGTGAAGCATGAGGGTCATGTTTTAAGGCTCTGAATTCTGCAGTGGAAGGTAGACCTGTTGTGTATTTGTGGATTGAATTGGTGTATTTGTTCCTTTGAAATTATAAGTTGGAGATTGGTTTAAGTGTGTGTTATTTATCGTGGTGGGCAGAGTGGATGTGTGTAGGTATGTCTGGATGGCTGGGTGTTTTTTTAAGGTGTTATAATTGGTAGAGATAAATTATGTATGTATTTGGTGTTGTTTTGGTGGGGCAATGTTAACTGGTATTTTGGTAGTGAGTTTAGGCCTAGGATGTTAATGTGAAGGACTGGTGAGTTGTGTATGTTGAAGGAGAAGGTGGTAGGGATTGGGTGCAACAAGAGTGTGTCTGAGTAGCATGAGAGTGAGTAAACAGGTATGTGGAGCAATTATTGTAGGCTCTGTAGAGGGGTGATGTAACCCTACTGGTGGAGGGGAGTGTTGAAAGGGTGATGTCATTGGTCTTGTGTGACAAGAAGAGGAGTGTTGTGTGTTGTAGTATTATGTTAAAGTGTTGAAGAAAGGGTTCAAAGGGGTGGCAAGGGCAATGGATTCTGTTTTGAGGGTGGGTGTTTGTGAGATTAAGGGTGTGTGTTTGAAGGGTATTGGTATATATGCAGTGTGTTTTTGGTTATGTTGTGGTACATAGTTGTGTTTTTGTAGGGGTGTGTGGATGTAGGGACAGAAGGGTATGTAGGAGTGTGTTACACAACTAGGAAGGGTTTGATGAGTGAGCTGTGAGTGGGTTGACCTTGTTTGTTGTTAGAGTGTGCTGTGCATTTGTGGTGCGTTTGGGTGCATGACTGTGTTTGTGGCTGCTTCCTAGAGAGTGGATGTGAATTGTGAAATGGGCAGTATGTCAGACTAATGATAATTCCTAGTAAGTAATCTGAACATTACCTTCCTATTTGCTTTCCTTGTCCCAGTCACGGTACCCACGAAGAGTAAAAATTGACACACACCAAGAAAAACAAAGACAAAACAACACCCAGTGATGATTTACTACACTCCTTTTTCAAACAAAAGTACGCATTTTGAACTGCAGACAAACAGCTGTACCGAAGGAAGAACAAATCAACTCCTACTAGGCAGCTTATAATGAGAAATAAATGTAAGAGTAGCTGCCCAGGTTGCTGCACAACAAATGTCTTTAAGGGAGGGTCCCTTAAACGTCGCCCAAGAATAAGATATGCCACTGCTAAAACAAACCTGCATAGTGGATGGAAGAGAAACAGCTGCATTCTGTTTAGCCAAAACAATGGTCATCCTTAGCCACCTATGTAGGATGGAGGTGCATAAATGGTCACCCCGTTGTTTGCCAAATCAAAGGTGACAAATAATTACTTAACCTGTTTGAAAGGAGATGTACAGTGTATGTAGATGGAAAGTACCGAATGAAGATCTATGGCCATAAGAGTTCTTGGTCTTTTGAAGAGAAGGGATAAAAGACAGATAGGATCAGATCCTGAGAAAGATGGAGAGAAGAAGCCACCTTTGGCAGGAAAATGGGGTTGGGTCTTTATCTTCAAAAATCTAATAAGTGGATCATGAGCTAAAAGAGCACCAGTTTTGCCCAGTCTGAGACCTGAAGAAATTGTAACTATGAAAAAAACATTTAGTATAAGAAATGTTAAAGAAATAGAAGGATGGCTCTTGAAAGGATATTCCTGTAAAGCAAATAGCACAAAAGACAAGACCCAGAAGAGGCAGTAAAACGAAGAACCCGTCTCCTCAAATAAAAGCTCTTTAAAAGTTAGTTTATCAGGAAATCAGGCTCAGAAATACTAGCTTCTCTGATGGCTTTAATGGCTATACGTAAAGTAGACCAAGCAAGCCACTGAAAAAAAACATGCCTTAGAAATCTAAAAATCTTTTAATTTCACAAAATCAAACTCCTGAGGGACAGAAGTGCCTCCAGTGTCTTTCACATACCTTTAAGATGCCTTTTTGAGCTCTGGATATAGTGTGCTACCTCAGAAGAACATCCCAAGGCCACCAATCCTAACTTTTCAGTTTCCAGACCTCCAGGAACAGACATCGGAGAGAAATTTCTGCCATCTGCCGGAATCTCAGGGGGGCTTGGGGATGTTGGAAATTTGCAGGGGGTTTGGACTGCCATTTGCTGGAGGGGAGGCAACCGAGATTGGGAATGCCAAAGGGGGCTACTAACAGAATCTCCTGCTCAATGACAAGGGAAGTGAACAGGCAAAGTAGAATTCTGGGCCACCAAAAATGCAATGCGTCCACAGCCCAAGTGTTTTTTAAGGATCAGGAACTCGGGGGAAGAGTTTTCTGTGAGAAGGCAAATAGACCAGCCATGGAACTCCCAATTTCTTGTGAATTTCCTGAAATAACTTGGGACAAAGACGTGGCTACTGAGGATGGAAACACACAGCTCAACCTGTCTGCAAGTTCATTCTCTTTCCCTGGTGGATACATTGTCAATAGAGAGAGTAGTTTAGTTTTGCCCATGTTCCTATCAATTCTACCACATACGCTACTCTTGGTATTGTGGAGCACCCTAAGATCTTGTGACCGGATTGTCTGCCTGATCTGAACTGCATGATTCTAAAAAAGAGGAGCAATTGTCAACAGGGCTTTTTAAACCACAGCGATCTCATTCCAATTGGAAGAGGTCTCCAGCTCCACCACGGAGCACAAGCTCTGGACTGAGTGATGCCCCACTGTGGCTCTCCACTTCAAACAACTGGCATCTGTTATCACTACAAGTGATTAGGGAGGAGAAAATGGAACGTCTATGAATAGATTTGAAGGATCCAACCACCACTGTAGTTTCTGGGACACCGAAGGAGAGACAGGAATCCGTTTTTTGTCCTTTTTCCTCAGATCCGAGTGTGACAGATGATTCACCAGAGGTGATAGATGTAACCTGACCCAAGAGGGTAAAAGGAGTACAGCAGACATGTCCCCTTGACCCAACAACTATTGCCTTGCCAGAGCCTTCTGTAATTGCAGGAGTCATTTCAACTGGGACATCAACTTCTCCTGGCTCAAAAAAGGAAGTAAGACAGATTCTAGATCTGTCCTGAGAAGGGTTTCCATGAATTGAAGCTCCTGGACATAATGAAAGTGGGACTTTCCTTCTTCAACAAAAAGCCATGTCGTGTGAGAATCTCGCAAGCTAGATAAACTGCTTCCAGACAGTTAGAAAAAGAGAATAAATCACCCACTATAGTGGGCATAGAAACAATAGAAATCACTGAACACAAAGATTAAAATCGTACTTAACACCCTCAGAGCTGATGAAAGTCCAAAAGGCAGGACTCAGGATTGGTGTTCACTTCCCACAGTGAAAAGCCTTATGTAGCTTTGAATGTGAATACACTGGGGTTTGTAGATAGGTATCTATCAGATCCTTGAGACAATAGAGGCAGAGTGCTTTGTAGCATTACCATGTTGAATCTCTGGAACAGGATAAAGGCAATCACCTTCTTTAGAACTGGTCACAAATCTATAGAATGTATTTGAACTTAAACAAATTGAGGAATAACATTGCTGTCCCTTTTCATTTTCTGGAACTGGGATTATTGTTACTTTGTTGATCAAATCTTGTACTCCCTTCAACAACCACTGACAGTGTAGTAGGCATAGAGGTGTAGGTTGTGCCAAGGAAAACTCTCCCGAAGTAGACTGGAAGTCGATTCTGTAGCCTTTTTATACTACTTTAAGCAACAAAGAGTCTGTTATCATTGAATACAAGGTCTCTGATGAAAATTGTAGAAGCCATTCTTCTTCTTCCTCATCATAGTCACGATTTTGGGACTGTAGGAGGAGCTAGGGAAATGGCAGAATGGAGTTGTGATTTTTCAGCAAAGGCATCAGCGCAACACCGACCCTTACCGTGAAAGGGCTCACCAGACCTCTAAAAAGAGGAGGCCCAAATGCCCTGCAGTATTCAAAACCTCTGCATCTGAAGGGAAGGCAGACTTTCATTGACAGTTTATGATCTTGTGCTAATTACTTTATCATATACTTTAGTTGTTATCCAAACAGCTTCACTCCATTGTACAGAAGATGACTAAAGACAGACTTTTGGAGGTTATACATCTTTCAGGATGAAATCCATAAAGGTCTTCTAGCTTCTATATCAGAACCTAAAGGTGATGCAGCAGCACATAGTCCATCAAAAGATACTTGCTGTCCATATTGGGGAGCCTGGATGTACAATATTCTCCCTACTGGATTTCTTTGCTAATGCTTGAAGGTCCATCCACAGAGAGTGCACTGCGAATGCAGTGTAGATGCCAACTTGTAATCCAAATTTCTGGACTGTAAATGATCTCTTCACAGCCCTCTCAGCATTCCTGTCGGTAGCGTCAGCTAGTGCCGCATCTTTCCAAATAATGATTCAGTTTGAAGACGGGCCAGCCATAAGGCATCAACTTTAACATTTGCAGGATACAATTCCTGGATTCTGACAAGAGGCTATCATTTGGAGGGAAACTTTAGAAAACCTGTTTTTTCTGTCTGACCTTCCCTAAGGGACCCTCCCCGCAATGGCTTTATAGACTGGTAATGAATCAAGTGTTTGTGACTTTACTGTGAACAAAAAATTATCACATAGCCTGTAGAGAAGAATGAGGCAGTGATACATTCTTGCTTAGACGTTTCTCAATCCCTCCCGATTCTGACCCCTAGATATATCTATCCTATTGAGTCTTTTGTAGGACACTGTCCTGGTATGTGGTGGGTACCTGTGGTACTTACATCTTATACCAGTTCCAGGTATCCCCTACTAGTGTAGTGTAGACTGTGTCTATAAGTCAGGCTCTCTAGATGTAGCTGTGGATGAGCAGCCAAGGCTTATCTAGGAGACATGCAGAGCTCTCGCAATACCTCTGTAGCCACACAACACTTACACACAAATGAAAGAATACACTCAGTGTTACAAAAATAAAGGTACTTTATTTTAGTGACACAATACCAAAAAGTACTAGAGAGCCAATCTTCCAATAGGAGGTAAACAACACACTGAATATGTACACTAGTTATCAGCAATAGGCATAGAAAGCAATAGAAAACAGTGCAAATGCAGTTAGACAATAGTGACCCTAGGGGAGCACAAACCATGTACTATACAAATGGAATGCGAACACAGGACCCCCACCTAGGTAAGTGAAATGTGTGGAGGGGAACTGGGGGTACCAGGAAACCCCAAAAGTAAGTACCACAGTGCCCCCTAGGGACCAGGAAGAAAGCAGTAAGTTAGTGGATTTTCCCCAAATCACCATAAAGGAAGGAAAATAAGAAAATGCAACATATCCAGACAAGGCTGCAAGAAACAAGCGGTGGATTATTAAAGACGGAGACCTGTGGAAGAAGGGGATCAAGTCCAGAAGTCACAGAAGAGTCCAGCTGGAGTAGGAGCTACTACCCACTAAGCTGTGGATGCAGGAGTCGCTCAATGGTGATGTGAAAAAGGTCAGCACTGCAGCCCTGGAGTCGGTGAAGAGTTTGTGAGGGGAGCAGACGATGTCCCACACTGGAAGAAACATTGCAGTTGGGTTCTGGCGCAAGGATTCCACCAACAAGTCTTGTCAAAGGAAAATGTCTCAGTTGGCAGAAAGTGGAGCTGGTGGGGACCGGCAAGGCCAGGGGGACTCAACCCAGGAGGGGGAGTCACAGGGGACCCCCAGTGATACAGAGAGTCCACAGAAGCGGAGGCAGCACCCACAGGAGTCCCACAGGATGGGGACACAGGAGTCATAGAAGAGCCCATGTAGCATGACTGGAGGAGGGTCACACGTCACAGGAGAGCCATGCAGAGGGCTGTGCATCGTAGGAATGAGTGCTGGGGACAGGTGCTACATGTAGTCTTAAGACCTAGCTAGGTGATCACCTATCAGGAGGGCGACCTGACATCACCTGCCTGGCCACTCGGATGCTCCCAGAGGTCCCCGCAAACCTTGGATTCAAAATGGCTGAACCCAGGGACGATCTGGAGGCGTCCTGGGCACCACCCCTAGGTGGTGATGGACAGAGGAGTGGTCACTCCCCTTTCCATTGTCCAGTTTCATGCCAGAGTGGGGATTGGAGGTTTCTAAAGTGGTGTAGACTGGTTTATGCATGGAGGGTACCAAATGTGCCCTTCAAAGCATACCAGTGGCTTGGAGAAGCTACCCCTCCCAAGCCATGTAAAACATATTTCCAAAGGGAGAGTGTTGCACCCCTCTATCCCAAAGAAAATCCTTCATTCTGCCTTCCTGGGCTTGAGCTGTTGAAGCAGCAGGAGGGCAGAAACCTGTCTGAGGGGTGGCAGCAACTTGGGCTGCCTATCAAACCCTGGATGACTGGTAGGAGCAATGCTGGGGGTCCTCTAAGGAGCCCCCAAAGTGCATGGAATCATACTTCCAATACTGGCAACAGTATTGGGGTATGATTCTGACATGTTTGATACCAAACATGCCTAGGTACAGAGTTACCATTATGTAGCTGGACATAGGTAGTGGCCTATGTCCAGTACATGCATAAAAGGCGTCCCCGCACACATGAAGTCCATGAAAATGGCTAGGGCAGTGGTGCCCTCACACACAGGTACTTGCACCCTGCTCTCTGGAATAGGAGGACCTGCCATAGTAGTGACTTATAGTGACCTGATATAGTGACCTATGGTGAAAAAGGGTGCCTGCACCCTTACACGCAGGCTGCAATGGCAGGCCTGCAGAACACTTTGCATGGGCTCCCCATGGGTGGCATAATACACGCTGCAGCCCAATGGGATCCCCTGGTACCTTAATGACCTAGGTACCTTGGTACCATTCACTAGGGACTTGCATGGGGGCACCAGTATGCCAATTGTGGGGTGAAAATGGTACAAGTTACCAAGTTAGAAGGGAGAGAGCATAACCACTGGGGACCCGGTTAGCAGGAACCCAGTGAACACAGTCAAACACACTGACAAACAGGCAAAATGCGGGGGTAACCATGCTAAAAAGAGGCTACATTCCTACACCTTTTCTTTGAGGTGCCAGTGTGAAGACTCAACCCGTGAAATTTCAGACTGAGAGTTTAATAACTTAACCATAAGCCACTAATGCCTCGCCTTTTCCTAGCACTTTTCCCCTCCATACTTAAGGGTAGAAATAGGTAGGGTGAAGGGTAGAAATCTTCCTGCTGTGGGGTTACCCCGTCCTTCTTTCATGGAAGGGGGCCCTCTCTTTCCTCGAAAGCTTCTTCTACTGATTTCCTTACCATAGCTTGAAGCAGTTCCATCGAAGGCTGAGGAGGCTGTTCAGGATTTTCAGAAAAATGGGGGGGCACCTTCCTCTAGTGACTGAGCATGCACACGTTTCCCAACGCGCATCTCCTAAATTACCGTGGATACAGGAGGCAATATTGCTAGAAGCCTTGCGGAACTGGAGCCAGGGTTAGATCAGACAACGCAGGCCCAGAGGCAAACACATCTGAATGAAAACAGAACTGCAACGACCCTAATCGCTCTGCAGGTGTGGCAGCACTCATAACCCCTATTAAAATAAACATTCGAGCACTTCAGAATTCAAACTTGTGCATATCCCTTACAATTATGAATTCTGAAATGCTCAGAAGTTCAGAATGCGGAGCTCATGAAAATAAAGACGATATGTTTCACCTGAACTGGGTCAGGTTCAGTGGTGTGGATGCAGATATTTGCAGTGAGAGATTTGCACGAAAGGAGACGCTGGTGTTTGTTAAAAACAGATCATAACATAAAACATAATATATAATATAATCGAAATGCACTTATCACCGAATACCTGGTGTTGGTGTGTCCTACAGGCACTAAAAATAGGATGCGTGGAAGGTTCGCCCCTTCCTTCCGGGTCACGGGACAGGATGTGATGGGGTTATTAGGGACATTCATTAGGTTTTATTAGTAGAGGTGAATTCCGTAAGCAAGAGACAGAGCTCGTACAGTCAGGACTGGGACAAGGAAGACAAATGTAAAAGGTAATGTTGAAAGCCAGCCTTTAAAGCAACAGCCCACAGTGGCAAGAATGAGTTGTCAACTTCAGCACTGAATCCACCCTGCTAAGCCACCTCAGGACACCCCCCACCAGTGGACACTGAGCACTGATCAGGAAGTGAAAGGTGCTGCTGGTGTCAGCCCATCTGTCTCTGCTCTCTCTTCTTCCTCCCTCCTGTCATGTACCTTGAAGATATTGTGGTCACACCCCGTAACTTTACTTTGCCCCTTTTGGAGAAAATGACAACAGCCAGGTGTCTCTAACCCTGTGTACTGAGTTCTGCCCTGGTGGAGTAGGGCGCTGTGAGGACAAACCTGCCAAAGCATCTTTACTCTACACATAATGCAATGGAGGCCTGCCCTGCCCCCCAAAAGCACAATCACACATATATTGACATTTTACCATAAACTAGTATTATCTGCTATTCTTCTACACTTAGGGCCTGATTCTAACTTTGGAGGACGGTGTTAAACCGTCCCAAAAGTGGCGGATATACCACCTACCGTATTACAAGTTCCATAGGATATAATGGACTCGTAATACGGTAGGTGGTATATCCGCCACTTTTGGGACGGTTTAACACCGTCCTCCAAAGTTAGAATCAGGCCCTTAATGTGTGTAGGAATAATCTGTATCATTACGGCTAACTCAGTTGACAAACTGAAGAACAATTAGCTAGTTTTTTTCAGTTTTCTAGTTCTACATAACACAAAGCTGCCCTGCGGGTGTTAGAACACTTTATGTGAGAACCGTATGTTAAGTTTTCTTTATTCAGGCACACGGATATTAAGGTCCCATTTATATCTTGGTGGTATGTATACTCCATCACAGCAGCGACGCAGTATACATACAGCCAAGATAAAGGTGCACCGGCCAAATTTAAAAGCGGGTGGACCGTGGGTTTAATCATGGGAAAGACTGCTCCAACTCTGCAGTGATTGCACCCATCCGACGGCACTGTGGAGTATGGGCCATCTGAGACACACCCCTAATTCCACTCACCAAATTTAGATGGGTGGAATTAGATGTCAGTTTTCACCACTCCTCACCATCAAGAAAACCCTGTCAGTAAGCGGCAGAGAAAACTGCTAAATGATTCCTTCACCATTTGAGTGGCTTTCCAAGACGAGGGCAGCATTTTCTTTCCCATTTACAAAACGAAAATGCACCTTTGGGCTGTTTTTTTTTATAAAAAAAGAAAACAGTATGGTGCAGGGCTCCGTCATGTTAGTGCCAATGCTTTAGAAACAACTGCCAGCTTGGCCCAATTCGGGCCTTATCTATACTTCAAGCCATAGGTGCTCTGTCTAGTGGCAAAGATTGTTGAGCAGAGAATGGGATTTGAACAGGGGTGGCTCCTCCATTAGGGCGGGGGAGCGTTGCCCCTCCCTCCAACAGTGGCAGCTGCAATACCTTTAAAAAAAACAATAATAAACTTTGTTTATTATTGCTTTCTTTTAAAGGGGTGGGGCCACGGGGTGGAGAGCAGTGAGGGGGGAGTGTACAGTACTCCCCCTCACTGCACCTGTATGTGTTGGGCTGGCCAAACACACATGCACAGTAGGCTCTCTCCAGCCCAGCAACACAATTGCCGGGCTGGAGAGAGCCTTCAAAGGCTCCCAGTCTGCCTGGGGTGCCCTTGATGGGTGCTCCCAGCAAATCCTGACGCTGTTCTGAGCAGTGCCAGGACTGGCCGCAGGGCAGGTTGGGAACCTGTGCCGGCAGCGAGGAGGCGGAGGAGTGGAGCGGCGCGCGGCATTAAGGTAAGTGTTTTTTTTTTATTATATTTTATTTGAATCCCCCAACCCCTTCTGCATGCCAGGAGCCGCTCCTGGATTTGAACCTGGTTTCCCAGCTCATAGTCAGCAGTTCTAAACATCGGGCCACATCCAGATGTAATCATAGTTCATCACACATCCCTAACCAACTAGACTGTTTTCTCCACCTATATTATAGTTACCTAGTATATAGAGTAGTTAGTTGTATAATTTTTTTTTATTCAAATTATTTCTGCTGAGCCATGTAATGTTCCCATATACCTTAAAGCCATAAGGGTTCAAATCTGAATCTCTTCTAGAAGCATCCGTTCATCAACCAGTCAATCTGCCTTGCCCTGCCCCACTTTTCAGTATCTCTCTATATATTTTTTCAGGTCTGAGTTTGACAGCGTAAAAACATAGTAAAGACAAATGGGCTTTGGGTCTTTTCCTTTCACCCATTAGCTTTATTGAGCCAGGCTCATACACCCATTGGCCTGAATCGTTGTCAATCACATTTTGGCTCAGCCCAAAGGAGTGTTCAACTCCCTTCTCATGCTATTGTCTGTTTAGGTGTATCCTTCCACTTTAGAGCTTGCACTGCATTTGCATGAGGGACTACTTTTCAACTATAACCAATAATCAACCGCTGGATCCCTCCTGTGTCTTGCTTTAAAATGCTAATGCTGCCTGCTTTAGCTCATTAATTCCCAACCTAACGACCTTGCCAGTCCATGCTTGTTAGTTCTGTGTGGTCTTTGGAGTGGGGGATGGTGGTACTCATGCACAGCTCCTGCATCCTCTGTACCGTATAGTGAACATTCCCTCTGCTCAATTTTAGGAAGCATGCAGAAGTGACTGTGTTGTACCTCTCAGTTCCTCTGTCTCAACGCTAGCACAAGGTCATTTTGGCCTGAAGGCAGATCCTCAACTTCCATGTAAAGCACTGAGCAGAACAGAAACATCCCTTAACTGGTTGCTAATCAACAGCTACATTTGAGCACTAGGCATGCCAGATTATGGCATAGTGGACTTAAGCAAATAGTTCCACCAAATGCCCGAATGTACACATTCTAGTCCCAGGTACATACAAGCCAGTCATGCATAGGTAACAGTACAACCCCAATAAATTAGAGAGTAAGATATTGCACTGCTTGTCGGAGGTTAAGCATCTTTTCACTATAGATTATGCCCACTAAGTGTTAATAAGGAGGAAATAATTGACTTCAAGTTCAACAAGATAACTTTACAGCTAAAGTTTGTCATTGGGAGACCTCAGGATGAATTAGAAGGAGAGGTGAACATTAACAGCATTTCAAATCAGGAACACTGGCTCTAAAATACTGTTGACTTTGAAGAGGCAAGTAGCAATCTTGTATCTGTCACCTTGACTACTAATGACGTTAGCAGGCCTGATGGATTTGCCAGAGTACAAATCTACCAACAAGCATGAAAATAGATGTAATTACTGCAATTACAAGGTGTGCCAATTCCAGCAGGGAACCAGCTGGGTTCTTTGCAGAGACATGGTTTCACTAATGTTACTGAAGGTGAGAACCATGACGATGGTAACACAATAGGATAAGGTAACATTGATTGACAATTTGCAAATTTGTTTTCACCACTATGGCCTTCATCTTCGTGCAGGTAGGTCACAAATAAAGAGTGAAAATTGTGCACCAACAACTAGCAACATTCTTGCTATTCTATGACGTGACCTATGTTCTAGCAGGTAGCATCGGAAGAAGTATGTTTGAAGATGGTCACAAAAGTCTTGACTAACCAATGTTAGTTAGGCAGGTTGCTGTTTGCAAATCCTCTGTGGTTGGCTGTGAATGTATGGATGGTGCCTGCTTGGAACAGCGGTCCTCGGTCCTTGCACTTGTATTCCCAAACAGGATTTGTTTAAAGCAGTCCAGGTCCTTTAATGGTGCAGATGAGGCTTATAAAAATGTTTCCTATTTGGGAAGGCTTTGGGTGGAGCATGCCATGATTTACTGGACCTCTGCCTACTCACTCCTAAGATTATAATAAAAAACAATGGTTCTTATTAGAAATGCTTGTATACTCAATGAAACATAGGCACAATTGCACAAGTAAAACTGTAGTAAGATGTAGGTAGAGTGAGCCAATCCCAAAGACCACCAAAAATAATGATGCCAGACAGAATTATTTGGATCTTAATCAATGTATAGTATTAGATATAAATGTGCAAGAGTGCAAAGTGTCCCAATTGAGATGGAACCCACAACAAACAAAAGTGGTAATCCAATGACATCAATGACAAAAGCAAAACAAAACAAAACAAACTAGGTGTCTCACCCTTAACATGATTCACAAGGAGAAAGCTGTTCCATAGAAACCCCAACTTGGGAGTCTGAACTTTTCAATGTTCTGTAACCACAACTGAGGTAACAAGTCATCATGCCTTGTTGGTTATCAAATTGGATACAATTTACTATCTGAATAATGTATACAGGGAAGACGCTTTACAATAGAAAAAACAGACAAAGTAGTTGAAAGCCTTACAATAAATATAGAGTGTTGTAGTTGGACTCTTGCTCTAGGCAAGACTGCTGGCTTAGGGATGACAGCACTTTGGTTTGTAGGCAGCTAGGCCAACTCTACAAGTCGCAACTGTCAGCTCAACCCTACTGACTAATAAGCAGTACCTCACCAAAAGCCCAAACAGTGAAAGATGATTTTTGTCATCCTTTACGCATGGATTCACGAGTGCGACATCTCAAGGGAGTCGTGGTTAAACAGAGATTACCCTTTTCTCACATAAGCAACAAGTCTCATTTACACACAGGCAATAAAGGAGATGCAGTAAAGTTTTCAATTGGTTTTATTAACAAGACTGCAATCTACTGTGAAATGCATGAGCTGCAATGATTAGGATAATGAACAATGCAAGGAACAGAACTGTGAAAACGAGAGTTGTGAATACAAAGACCCCCAACCATCTTGCAATGACATGAGATATAGAATAGGCCCTAATACCCTAGCATGGAGAACCTAATCTCTAACCTAAAGAGAGCTAGATGTGATAAACCCAATTTGCCAGTACCGTGTCCATGAGAAGAGCCCCCCAACCATTGTTACCTTGGAATGAGGTCTCTAGATCAGACTCCGTGGGGACACGAAGGATGGGTCTGCATCAAGGCGACATGTAGCGTTGATAGCGTTGATGGCATCTGGCTATAGGAGCGCATGGGCGTTTACCCCCTACTGCTCCGAGTCATTACCTTGCAGGCTCATTTTAACAAATAGAACTAGCTCCTACCTCCATTTGATTTGTTTTCTTATGGTGGCAGGGGCTACAGAGGTCTCAGCGTTTGGAACGAACAGCTGAGGCTAAAACTGAGCTGTGCATATCAGATTGGCTGGTATTTTTGCTCTGGCCAGCCTGACATGCAGAGTTCACGCTTCCACATTGAAAGATACCATGGAACTACTTCAGCAAAGACACAGCTCCATGGTATTCAGGGGAGTGTAGTCCTCGCGTGCCCCTGACAATCCTAGCATTGCTTTTTTAGTGTTTAGTACTATATGCAGCATAAGAGCAGGACTTGGATTGGCTGGGGAGCTCAGGCTTATTTTCCCCAGCCAGGAGAGAGAAGTAGTGCCGTGAATCTGAAAACCTTTCGAAAGTAGCACCCTTTCCAAAAATAGACTGCTAGTGGAGGGCATTCTTCTCCTAAGGACAGGTACCTCACATTCCTTTGTCCCAGGCTATTCTGTGGCATTTTAAGGTATTGGCTGGCCTCCTGTCTCACACTTCGGCACTCTGTCCCCTGCAAAAGAAGGCCGCGCGAGCCCAAAAACCTGTCATCCTTTCGGCCCTTAACCTGCTCCGGGACTGAGGCTTATCAGCGCTGCAGTAACTGCAGATGAAAGCTGCTTGCAATCCATGTCGCTGACAGGCACTGCCCAACACTTCCTTTTAGATTGGAGGACCCACCTACTGCATCTTTCTTTGGCCGTATTGCCAGCTTCCTCTCCGGACCTATGGATTTATTAATAAACATTGTTCAGCGCCCACATCTACAGAAGCCCAGCAGAAGATATTGTAAACGTTTCCCTTTCCTTACTTCAGAACCAGGCCTCTGTAATGTGAAGCTGCTCGTTCCCCCTGTGTATGGACACAGGTGGCTCGGAGATCAGTTTGGTTCTGTGACGTGCACTTTTGTTTTGAATTGCTATTGTATTTATATAGCGCTCCATGCCACTAACGAGGCGCTGGAGTACACGTTTCATAGGTAGGTAGCCCCATACTCATTGAGATGGTTATGCATGGAAGTTTGTGTTTGTCAGGCTACTCATATTTGGAGAATAACTCTCCTGGGGTCCTGAAGTCTACGCTTACTGCAGAGTTTACAGTTTTAACTGCCCTGGACCAATGCATTTAAAAATGCAGACTCTAATAGAAGCCTCTTGAATCATGAGAAATAATTATATTTCCCAAACCAGAGCTCTCACTTTCAAGATTTTTAAAAGTGGCCTTCATGGGTAGACGGCAGTCAGACTGTCCAGCCCCATAGGAAGTTAGTTAACAGGCCAGTGCCCCAAAGAAAAGTGGTGTATTGCATTGTATTGCATTAGCATTTTTAAAGGACTTTACAGAGCCTGTGTATGAATAAGTGAGTACTTGGGAGTGAGTCAAGGAGTGTGAGTGTGTTAGAACGAATGATTGATTCGAGGTTGAAAGAGCGAGTGGAGATGAGTGAGGGGTGTAGCTATCAATGGTGCAGCATGTTCATTTGCACCAGGGCACATAATCATTTTCGGTGTCCTACTCCTTTTGCTGCACTCCAAAACCTCAGATTTATGTTTGACAAAGTCTTGACTTTTACATTTCAAATGTCTTAAGTATATTCAGGGGCGTAGCTTCAGTGGGGGTGCTTGGGGTGTTATAGCCCACCTAAGAAATGCACTCTGTGATAAATAGTTGGGTGTGGGTGCTTTCAGTCGGGTCTGGTGTGGTGTTTGTTGGATTTCACCAGGAATTTCTACACACACAGACAAAACGAGCACACACTCTTCTCCCTCGCTCTGTTTGGAAAGACTTCAAAAAGGTTGGTTATTTCATACAATAATGTGCTTTCTATTAATTAGTCCCCCTGCCAATCTGCATTGCACTCCTTTCCCTTGCCCCGTAGGCCCCTCTAGTGTGCCCTGCTTGTTCCACTATGTATTTAAACATTATATGCCAGCGTGATTGCCGGGACATCTGAAGCTCACACCCCTCAATCTTACTGCCCAAGCTACACCCGTGAGTATATTTCATGCTCCACAAGTGATACAACATGATCTTGCTCCGTTGTTACTTGGTTACTAGAGAACTGACAGTTTCTCATCACCTTTCCCAGCTTCACTGACTTCCTGTCAAAAAGCGAGTTATCTTTAATTTGTATATCTGTCACAAAGGTATATATACACATGCACATGAGCTCAGCATCTATCTTTTCTCTTTCTGCGAGTCTTAGAGAAATGTATGCTCTCTCTCTCCTGAATACCCCCAATATAAAAAAAGTTTGCCAGTAGGGTGTAGGACCTTTCCCGCAAAGCATCTAAAATCTGGAACAATTCCTCGAGTATGTAATGCTTTGCTTCATCCTGCCATCTAACATTCAGAAAATCTTTCAAAACTTGGATGCTCAACAATTAGACAGTCCTATCCCTTCTCCATCTTAGAATCTCAGCACGAGAATACTCTAGAGCAGTGGTTCCCAACCTTTTGATTTCTGTGGACCCCCACATTAACATTAATAAAGCCCAGGGACCCCCACTAAATCATCATGGGAATCCGTGGACCCCCACCTGAGTCATTACTGGAAGCTGGGGACCTAATTTGTCAATATTTGTTAATACCTTTTTAATTTTCTAGGCTCTCGCGGACCACAGGCTGGAAACTACTGCTCTAGAGGGTAGTATCACACCTATAAACTATTAGATATATCAATAAATATATAAATAAATGAAAATATACATTATTTTTCATTCACCAGGATATTTGCCAGTTTGCATTGTGATTCCCTGTGGTTCAATCATTATTGTCAGGTGTTACTGAAACAAAGAAAGTATGATGGTATTTAAGTTGTGTCGGTTACTGGTACCATCCTATATTCTCCCAGGCAGATATTCACCAGATATTGACCTGCTGGGAGCTAAAGAAAATGCCACATTTTGGTACTGTCAAGGTTACTCGTTTACAACGCTAAATAACTTTCCGTGTGCAAAGCACGTTAGACTTGTTGGGTGACTGGCTGGTAAATACGGATATCCGGCATGCTGTTAAGAAAACACAAACAGCCTATTGTTGAATAAATGACACATTGAATATTCATCCTTGCACAATTATTAATAAACTATTATTTCAAAGTCTGAGCTGAGGGCCCTGTGGACTGGATACAACCGGACAACGGTTCACAAACTAAATGTAACCTGCCAGAGTTAAACTCAGAACACTTTGGGAATGCATCACATGGACAGAACTGGCGATGGCAGGTTAGAGCAAAAAAAGAACAATAGCAGGGCAGCACTGGAAAGGAAAAGAACATAGAGCAGAGCAAAAAGAGAACCAGAGCATTGTTGTGCTATCATCAAAATAGGATTATAAAATAGCTCAAATGCTTTCAGAATAGTAAAGAGGGCACCGTGGAGTCCTACGTGGTTCCCATTTCAGAGATAAAGCATTACAAGTGAAGCACATCAGCACGAACCTACACCCTGTTTTCCCCCCTCAATGTTAGAATTGTGGCACAATCTTTAAGTACTGAAATGGAAATGTTCCATCCAGGGAATGCTAAGAAATGATGTGTGCACTATTTACTATTCCTATAGAGTAATACTGCTTTAGAGTTAATACAATGGCACTCTGGAATATCTCACAGACATTACATGCCTACTCTGTTTCCCATACTAAACTACGACCCCTAACACTGGAGGGCTTATTTTCACCCCTGTGGCACAGGGCAATGCAGCAAGTGACCTTGCTGTGCTGCCCTGCCCCACAGAGAAAGAGCAGAAATGCACTGTATCTGCAAGATGAGGGCATTTCTGTCCTCTTCCCCTGCGCTGGCGCACACCTGGTGCCGATGCAGGGACGCTCGCACTACGGCGCAATGATGCCTGTGTCGCAGACAGGATTGTTGCTGTGCATGAAGGGGCATCTTCCTGCACAAAAACAATCCACGGAGGCTTTTTCCTCTTTTTGTGTGTGCTGCAGAATCCAGCACACATAGAAAATGAAAGAACAAGGAGAATTAAAAATATTTCTCCTCATTGCAACTCCCCGGGGGAGGCGTAAATGTTTGACACATTCACAAGTTTACAAATTCTTGTAAATCTGGGAATGCATCAAAACCCATGGGTATTGCATGGAAAACCCACTGCAATGTTCACGGAACGCCTCCCTGATGCAGTTTAAGGCAACACAGAAACTTGCGCTGTGTTGCCTCACACTATATCTACAAGGCCACGCAAAGTGCCTTTGCATGGCCTTGTAGATATGGGCCTGCACTGTTGATTAGTTATTTTAGCCATATTTTAGACATGTTATTTTAGCAAACTAAGCCTGCCATTGTGCACTTTAGTCCAGTCACATTTTATTCAGCAGTGCTTTATTTTTCTAGCAATAGCCACATTTATGGTATTGTTTTATTTCCTTTTATCTAATTGTTCATTCGCCTCGGAAAGCATTACTTTCAATAGGAGATTCATGTCACTTTGCGCTTTCTTCAGGGCTACAGTCAGATAGGGTTGCCGGCAAATATGGTACACTGTGTCTCCAACAGTCACAGAAACACACACGCTCGTATGTGGGGACCATTTCTTAAAATGTCAACTATTCTATTATAAAAACACTCCTTTCTCCCATACACGTTAGAGGGAGATTCCAGCCAGATGACCACGACTGCATGCTAATTGCCTCGCTACAGCTGCTTGCTTAGACTGCCGAACCCCTGGCCTACCTGGGGACGGTGTCTTTCTAGACTATAGGCTTCCATACGAGGGATGGTGTTTTCCCAGGGGGAAAACTGAAGGGCGGATTATAGCATAGGTAGGAGAACTACATATCACTTCTAGTGACAGTATGTTGGGACTGTTTTTGTGGTTCACTCTCCTTGCCAACCTCTTGCTTTTATTGTGTTCTATCATTCTAGTTATTGCAATACATGCCACTTTAAGATGCAGTTACTTCAATAAACTCTTATTGAATTATGTACCGCCTCTATTTGTACTTGCCTGTGTGAGACTAGTGTAACTAAGAGAAAAGGACGAGATCTGATCGAAAAGATTCCCCTGAGGAGTCTTTCTTGTCATGCGGAGGTTGCCGCAATCATCCCCGCTCTTGGGTGGAGATGAGGGGCTGCTGGTTAGCCGGAAAACCCAGATTAGGTGGACAGGTGTCACATGGTGTGGAATTGTACTAAATACCCCACGATCTATGTGATTCTGCCACCCGAATCCAGTAGCCTCATTAGGATAATGAGAACATATGTGAGAGCACTATGCGCTGCCGATGCGTCACAAAAAGTGATGCATGGCAGTGCACATTGCTTGTAAATAGGCCCCTAGGTTCACAAAGTTACTCTAGTCTTTGTCCTTTTTTCATCTCCATGTGGATGGCAGACTTTGCAAACAACAATCTTGGCATCTTTGAGAATGATTAGATGACTCAATGAGCACTCATGTTTAACTTTCTTAACATACTTCCAAACCATTTTATGATAGGGTCTAATCACTTCCCTCTTAACACGCGGATTGCCAAGGTCAGACTGGGACAGAACATAGGCCCGGGCACCAACATAAAAGTGGCTTCCCTTCGTGAATTAGAAAACTAAAAAGGAAGCCCAGAATTGCCAATTGGGGCTGTTTTGAACTTGTATGGACATACTGTATAAGTGTTTTGCAAGCTATGAAAGACTGCATGGATTTGAACTTCAAATACAAAAAGAACAGATGATGGAAGGAATGCTGAACAATGTCAAACATTCACCCCCAGTCAAAGGTATGGGCCTAAATCCATTGTTTTTTACCCACCAAGTCATACGCAAATCAGTCTCGTCCCTGGTCCCCATGGGAGTGGGGATGCCACCACCATGGCGGTGGCGCTCTCCCCGGAAGTTTGGCGGTCCAGCATTGAGGCCATCAAACTCATAACGGCTCTGGTGCTCACAAGACCGCCAGACTCATGGTGGTGGTCTGACCACCACATTACGAGTTTGGTGGGTGGACCTGCCAACAGACCGCCATCTACGCCAGGATCCAAGATCCCGACGGGCTGACAGCAGTCCTGGTTGTAATCAGTCTGAGTGGCCTGAACTCAGCACCGCCCTGCTGATTACAACCTTGTTCTCCGCCAGCATTTTCATGGCAGTTTCCCCACCATGAAAAGGCTGGCGGAGAACAAGTGCTGAGGGACACAGGGGCCAACTGCACTGCATTCCCACGTATTCCCACGGTGGTGGCTGACCCCTCTGTGGTACAAGATAGCACATACCTCCTTTAAGGAGGATAATGCTACCTCCTAGGACTGTTCCTTCCGGTCTGACCAACAGGAATGCTCTATTTCAAGGTTTCCACTGGTCAGCCAGGTCAGACGGCGGAAATTTTGTAATAGGGCAGAGACACGTCACTGGCATGGTGGTGTCGTCCTCCCCGCGAGTTTGGCTGTACCACGTTGAGACAACCAAACTTGCAATCGGTGCCCTAGTTATCTGAAGCTTGACTCGAGGTCTTCTTGAGGGAGTGAGCTGCTCAGTAGTAACCTTGCAGCCTAGCTTGTCTGTACCAAACTGAAGACATCTTCTTTGCAAGACAGACAAATACTGTCAGAAGGCATTTTAGAACTGTACGTGTGACACGCCTGCATTGCCTTGACTCAGACCGTACCAGTATGACTTTGTGTGACTCCATATGACCTCTTTCCAGCCTTAGATCAACATAGGAGATGACACCTTTCACCCTAAGTGGCATGCCCGGTCTTCCTGACACAAAAACCTTTAGAACTCTACTCATTAAAGCTCCAGAGATAGTGTGGTTTAAAATGATGACTGGTTCCTAACCAGAATTTCCAATCTTCTAGCTGCTAGTAGGAGCGAGCCTGTCCAGAGGGTGGCACTGACTTCATGGGTACTTTCCCTTCCTCCTTACTACATGCTAATTCTGACTTTTCTGGTAATGTTTTTGAACCATCAAGGACTGACCTAAGCGGTAGGAGATCAGCCATTTAACAAATGGAAAGGACTTAAAACAGTAACAGAATGAGGCAAATCTCTGTGATCAGTCTTCACCAAGCAAAACACACTCAGGGCCTAGTTCCTTCAAACTCATCTCATTATCCTCTGGGATGAACATTCACAAGTCCACACTGTTGGTCATACAATTCACCTGTGATGTGTTTAATGCTGTACCTCTTCTGAAACATTTTTCACCATACTGGAACCTAAGTGAACACCATTGTCAGTTACTGAAGTTTTTTGGAACTCATCACTAATGAAGACTTCCATTAACAAAACAATGACAGTGTCAGAGGTGTTTTGTACAAATTTGACTATTGACCACTTAGAAAAGTAATCAACAACCACCAGTCCATAGCACATATGAACAGTAGTAATTTAAGGCAGGCAAGGATATCAGCCGCCACCTCACTATCATCCTCAATGCATCCATCTCCACAGGCACCTTTCCTTGTACATGAAACACCTAGAAGTCAGATCTCTCCTTAAGAAACTCTCTGCTGACCCCAGCAAACTCCAGAACTACCACCCCATCTCTCAGCTCCCTTTCCCTTCCAAGGTCCTCGAGAAGGCCATCAACCAGCAGATCACCGAACACCTGGAGAGAAACAACCTTCTTTACGCCTCCCAATCAGACTTCCATGCCAACCACAGCACCTAGACCACACTGATTGCCACCACTGACAACATCCACACCCTCTTTGACAGAGTAAAATAGGAGGCCCTCATCCTCCTTGACCTCTCCGCAGTGTTTAACACCGTATCCCATGACAAAGTCATCAAAACTGCACCCCATTGGGATCCAGGGATACGCCCTCAGATGGATCACATTGTTCCTCGCAGGATGAACAGAGAGAATCTGCCTACCTACCCCCCCAGAACCCAAGAGCACCATCTGCAGCATCCCTCAAGGTTCATCCCTCAGCCCCCCTCCTTCAACATCTACATGACACCTCTAGCCAACATCATCAGAACACACAACCTCAACATCATATCCTACATTGATGACACCCAGCTCATCCTCTCGCTTTGAGCAGACCTCACCACCACAAAGCCCAACTTCCACAACTGCATGAAGAACTTTGACGACTAAATGAAGACCTACTGCCTGAAGCTCAACACTAACAAGACCAAAATGGCAACAACGCCTTTCCTTAGAACTACACCTGGTAGCTCGCTAAACTCGGACTCGCTCCCAAAATGACAGACCATCCCCGCAACCTCGACATCATTCTGGACAGCAAGCTCGCCATGAAGCAACAGGTCAATGCAGTCTTGTCTGCCTGCTTCCACACTCTCTGCACTCTCCGCATGCTCCACAGAATCTTCAAATGGCTCCCCATCGGAACGAGGAAAACTGTCACTCAAGCCTTAGTCACCAGCTGGTTGGATTATGGCAACACACTGTGCAGTAACCACCACTGAACTCGTGTAGAGACTACAGACAATACAGGACTCAGCAGCCAGACTCATCCTCAGCCTGCCCAAACACACCCACATCCCACCACATCTTAGGAACCTCCACTGGCTACTCGTCCAGGAAAGATGCCAATTCAAAATACTGACATGCGTCTACAAAGCCCTACTAGGACCAGCATATATCATCCACTGCCTGAACTTCCACCAATCGTCCAGAGGCATTCACTCTGCTACCCTCGCCCAGACACCATGCACTTGTGCAAGCCGGTCCTTCCCCTACCTCGTTGCCTCCACCTCCGGACCTCACCCACACTGGCGGAATTCAGGGAGAGACTCAAGACCTGGCTTTTCGATTGAACCCTGATAACTAGAGCCTGGATACCCTCATAGGTGATTAGCAGCCCCATACAAATACTGTTTGAAGGCACACTGTAATATGCAATGCAATTTTCTGCTAAAAAATACAGTGACCATTGAGCAGGGTATATGGACAAAGATTTAACATTCCAGACCCTATCACTAGTCATGCAGCTCCCATTAGTGCAAATCCACTTGATAGCATCCAAATTAATGCAAGTCTGCCAAAATATGACCATAAAGTATTTTCAAGGAAAACATTACAATTTTGCAGGGCTGTCCAATGATTTCCAAAGGGCTGGATCAATGCCAAATGTTTCCACATATCAATATAAAATAAAGAAACATGAAACTGATCTCATTGAAGGTAATGTGCATACTAGATGCTTATCATGAGAATCTAGCATGGAGACAGCCCATCTGATCCTACCTTGGACACCAGTGCTGTATGTTAGATGAGCAAATGCCAAAATCCTCTTGCTCTTTTGGGTGGCACACATTTACCATTTCTCATCAGCAAACCGTCACCTACATACAACTCATGAGCAACATGAGAAAAATAGCGCAAAGATCCTTCAAAATTCATAGATGGAGGCCACTTATCATACAGAAAATAATTGTCTTGTTTAATTAAACTATCTTCCTTCTCAGATATCTTCCAGTCATCTTCCAATAAACAATCACATGACTGGTTTTCAAGTTCTGTTACAAGAGATAATAAATTAATTCACAACCTCATTCTGAGGATCCACACTTTGCTACTCTACATGAAGCAAACAAGACATGCAATCTGCAGTACAATTTTGATTTCAGGCAAAAATAAACCTCCAAACAATATTTTTACAATTGGAACGTAGGTGAGTAATCACACAAGGGGTTTATGATCTATCCTCAACAATAATTTGCTTTCCAAAATACAATTCCTTATATAATTAACTTCTCACACACAAAGATATATAGTCTTTCTCAATTATGGGATACCTTGTCCCATCTCAGTTGAAGTTCCAAACACAAAAAACACATCCCATTCATTCTTCCCCAATATTTAAGACCAAAGTGCCCCAAGGCCAAAGGTACTTCGAATGTCTATGGTGACACCAGCAACGAACACTTTAACAATAGCATCATCATATTGACAACTTGGAAATTGAATCTTCCAAATATAATCTACCAGCACATAATGGTTTTAGTGTAGTAGTATAAATAAAGGCTACTTTTTACTGTTCCAAAGTGATTGGCTGTTCATTACCCCACACAAAACATCTGGTCCTTTGCAATCCTGTTTTCTCATAGGTTTCATAACCTCTGCATTCTGCTATAGTAATCAAACGTTCATCAAAGGATAGTGCTTTGTCCTTCAAATCAGGAGCTGATGCCTCTTTGGTGGTCTCCACCAGAGATCAAATGGGAACAGTTGCTTTTTCAGAAATACTATGTCCTGGGGGTTCTACTTGTGATCAAAACAAAACACATTTATCAACCCAAAAGCACAAGACTGTTCTTAGTGAGACTAGAAGAAATCCAACTGATTCGTTCAAAATGCATCTCAACATTCTTGGCAAAAAAATGACATCATTTTGGAAACACCTGCCTCGTCCATGTCACTAGAAAAATAGAAATTGACCACTGGAAAACAGATACCACAGAGGCAAGTCGATAAAGCATAATCTTGCAATAGAACAAACCAAAATGGATGAAAATAGATGTCAATTACCTTGACTTTGTCATCCACTCTATCTGATGACAAGTTCATCCTAAAACATAATCACACTTTCAGCACTGAGGCCCTTTTAATATTTTCAGGAATAGCATGAATTTCGATGACAATGTTGTGAATTAATGCTCTCAAATCTACACACACACAGTTGTGTAGTAGCATTCCAATTTATTAGCTACAGTGGTTTGGAAGATTCAACTTCTTAGTTTAAATCATGGGCATTAATCTCTTCAAGAATGCATTGAAAGTCTTTTTACACATTGATTCTACAACCCTTTGAAACAAAGTGGATTTATATTGGGGTGGGCAGTCACCCACCCCTAGTGATAATAATACTATCCCGTCATGTTGGACCCAAGAAAGTCACTATTTAACCTGAGCACATCCCCCTGTCGCTATGACACACAGCAGACAAGCTTAATTTAGGGCAATCTGTAAAGTATTTTGCAGTACCAAAACGGTACGAAGTGAAAACACCAAACAAAAAAGAAACCAAAACCAAATTAGAAAAATAGAGTAAAATATAATAAGCAAAACAACACATAAACAACAAAAAAAAAACAAAAAGAAACCTTGAGATATGAGATTTTAAAGTTCTAAATCAAAATACAGCTAAAAGTTCAAATACCAATGAGAGCCTATAGTCATGGTAGACCAAGACCTTGACGTAATTTGAGGCCAACCACAATGGATCCTGAGGTTGGATACAGCAAGCGAGATAGTGTGAAAGCTAAATTCATTATTAATGAATTTGCATTAATTGATAACTAAGGGCCTTATGTACAAAAGCTTTTTCCCAAAGACACAGAATGGGTAAAATCCTTTGTTACATCTGGCCCTAAGACTTTACATAAATGATGCTAACATAGAGAAATTGAGTGTCTTGGAAGATGTGCCCACCTAAGTGGCCACATTAACAGATTAAATGATGTGCACATGTAGAAAAAGATGTATTAGTGGATCATACTAATGTATTATTAACAATATGTATTTGCATAAATATATTAGGCTTAGAGTGATTATGAGATTTCGGGCCTAGTCTACAAGGTCTCATGTTAACCTTCATGGCATAAATAATTGTTCATAGATGTTTTGTGAAAACAGAGAATTTACACTTCTTCATTGTTCATGCAGTGCTGACCAAATAGATTTGTAACCATGCAATGTTGAACAAGTTGATGTTTTAAACTTTCTTATGAGAACCTTCTGCTAAAATGTAGTATACTACCTATGGATACATTTCTATCCCTGATGCGTGAGAAGCAAATATCCTCAGGCCTTAAAAATGGCTTCACTGACTGAAGCCATGAATGCAACTAAAAAGTTCTTCAACGAAACTGGTGATGGGAACTGGAAAAGAGGAGCCAATCATCAACATGTGAAAGACTGTCTAGTTATATCATAGATTTAGAAATTAATGTTTATTGGTTCTGCTGTGAACACACAATATTCTAACCAATGGCAATGTGCAAAAATACTTTTGGGATTTTAGGGTAACCCTGACTACATGGAGACGGGTGAACACTTTGACAGTCAACATTTAGCAGTAGCAGTATGCAGCTTAGCAGTTAGTTGATTCTTGTTTCAGTCCTGTTCAAGGAGCAGAGCATTTCCTGATGTCTTCCTAGCTTTAACCCCCTAGCATAATTTTGTTAATGCTATAGGCGTTGTTTCATAGCTTGATGCCCTTTCTAAGTTGGTTCAGTTAACTTAGAGCCCAACCGTAGCTGAGCCATTCCCTTTCAGTGTCCTTTGTTGAACCTGACCAGACGGATATCCAACTGACGAAAAAATCACAGCTTGCTTATCCATTCAGGAGAGGCATAACAAAATGCTATTGTTTCTGTCATAGATTTTTTTTCTTTCTTTCAGATACCAACTGCTCTTTTGTTAGAGCCTTAGTTAGATGTTTTCCAAATTAACTTTTGACTAAATTACTTTTGCATGAAGCCCAAAAATGCCATTCTAATTGGAGGGTTAGTTAGTATGCCATGCGTTAACAAATGTTATTAACAAAGAATTTATTTTATTCATCTGTTGAATCTAGATGTATGTTATGTCCATTGTTCAGTTATTCTTGTTATTAATTTGTATGGTAACTCTTGAATGTTTAATGATAAATGCTTTGGGTAAATTGAGATTCTTCTGCTGCTTTGGTCAGCCTGTGTTGTTTGTAGATTCATATCATTTGGTTCTAAGATTAATTAACATGATATTAGCATTGTTAATCTAGGGAAATAAACTTTCTAACTTTACCAGAAGGTGTGGTTCTGCATGGCCACATTGGTCATGGTACATAAGGATTACTGACTCAAAATTTCTGATGATTGATTTGTTAACCATGTTATATTGTTGCTGGGTAGGTCATGAGTAAAGTTTGTGCCCATGGTGGAAGCACTCTAAGCGTAGTCAAAAGGTCCATCAAGCCTCTAACGTGTTCCCTTATAAATAAATTACCAAAGATCAAATAAGGCCAGACACCCTCACAATAGCCTGGTCATAGATTTTATCCTCAGACTTAATCTGCAAAATGGAAGTCAAAATCTCACAGTGGGTCAGACAGGTGACATCCCACCGAAGAAATTGATTTTGGCGGGAAAAGCTTAGAGTGGGAAAAGTCACATTTTTGCCAAGGGTGGTTGTTGCGTCAGTCGGATGCTTTTGGCTCTTTCGACTGATCAAGATTTCTACCTTGGTATTTAATCTCTGAAACAGGATGAGGCAGATTACTAACCCGAAGGGAATGGCATGTTGTCAGTTGCCTTCTCTTTGTTGGATCAGTTCTGGTGGTTGGTCCTAGTCCCTCAATGGCTGGAAGTAAGAATTTTCTAGTTCTCAAAATTCTGCAGTGAAAAAACCCCTTTTCCTCAGTTCTTCGCCTAGGCCTTCCATGCTTTGGGGCTGGGGGGACCTTTGAACTCTGGGCTTGGTATTGCAAGGGTCTACTGCAAGTCCAGTTGTGACGGGGTCCTTCAACTTGTTGTGTTCTTGTAGCCACACAGGATGTCAGCCCACTGACCCTTGGAGTCCACTACTTTGTCCTGGAATGGGAGGGAACAGGTTAGGTCCCTCAGAACTCTAGTCAGGTAAGAGTAAGTCCTCTTCTGACCTTCTGCAGGTCCACAAAGTGTTCTGTGGAGGGTGCCTTGGGGTGCCACATTTATGGTTGGCACTGCCTAGCGTGTGGGGGGGTCACTCCTGGCTCCACCCTAATCAACGGGGTATGAGCTCTAAGGAGCAACCCTACTTTTCAGAAGTTCCTGTTTGCCTGGCTGAAAAAATCTTGCAGTGCCTCTTAGTCCTAGAATCAAAAGCGGCAAACTCTTTTCTCCCTGTAGATAACCTGTGTGCCTGTGTGGTCACTCAAAACTGGTGCCAAGGGGAGCTTCCACTGGGTATGGAGCAGACTAGCTGGGGGAACAAAAGGGTGCCTTGCCCAGGTATCACCTTACATTTAATTGTGAAAGGGTAGGTTATTTACAGGTCAGTGAACTTCATGGGCTCACGAAGACTGGCCTTCCTTTAACTTGATAGCCAGAACATTGTTTCTGCTGCGGGAGCAGTATTTATACCTCAGAGCTGTTGACAGGCTAATGCTAATTAGCCGACAGCAGATACAGCATGATAAAAGGTAACTTTCCAAAAGTTACTTTCTTCCCTAAATATTTATTTAAATTCTGACCTTACCATTAAATTAATTTTTAATGAATATTAAAAATAGTTTTTTAATGTCTTTTGTAGCTGTTTCTTGTCAAACATTATGGATTAAGGTTAATAATCTGTACATTTTCTAAGACTCAGCTACTGCCTTGCAGGTGAAAATAGCTTTTGGAGAATAGTCAATGAAGGAACTTGCCAACTTTAGTTTTACATATGTTCCACTTTTATATATCAGGCATCCTACCTTGTAAGCAACAAGGTGTACTGACTAATATTTAAAAGCAAAGTTTCACACCTGTCTAAATGGGTTATTGTGACAGGTTTGCTGCTAGATTTTTATACTGCTGGAAGCAGGCTACACAAGGTACGGCTAAAACATGTTTTAAAGGCTCACCTTGTGGATGGTGCAATAGGTGTTTCAGTCTACAGGTGGCATTTTGCTTCTAGGGCGTGGGTGCATTTGGTACATCATATACTAGGGACTTGCAAATAAGTTAAATAAGTCAATCAATGGTAAGGCAATTTAACCATGTTTAAAGAGGGAGCACAGGCACTTCACTCCTGTTTAGCTGAGGTAAAATACAGAGTTCTATGTGTATAATAATAGGCTCCAGAAAAGGGGAAAAGACTGGGGTAAAATCTGAGGTAGCACTGCAGAAAAGGCGAATCTACTACACTCTTTTCTGCTTCATAAACTAAGCGTAATTCTTAAGGTAAATCTTTTGAACATACATGCATAGTTTGCTCAATCTCGCTTAACAGAAAAATCACTACTTGAATTTCTAAGTGCTGCTACACTAGCATCTTTCAGAACTAAATTCATCATCTTGAACTTACCACAATCTTCTTTCACCTCCTCAGTCATACCTTCACCAAACTGTGCTATTCTATTTCTGGTAGACCTCTTACTGTCCATACATGCTTTTGCCTTGTGCCTTTTGGGTTTACAAATAGTTCAGTCTTTTTTTATCATAGGAATGCCATTACAAAATGCAACATAGAATTCACTTCCATACCTCCTTTCTTATCTTCATTACTGTATTTTTTGGGGTGGTACAATCACAATACATATATTGCTGGAGTTCCTTTAATTCCTTCCTTCGCTTACTGTTTTCACCCAGTTGACTGCTAATTGCTTTCTCTGTAAACATCATTCATCAAGTTTGGATCACCTGTTATCCAGGCAGATTTCGAAATAATTTAATCCCAAAACAATACCAAAAATTATATGATGCAGGCAAACTTCTCAGGTCAGTAAGGAGCTCATCAAAAGTTTCAGTCTTAACTTGAACTTGAGTATAGAATCTTTATATTACCATTACTGCTCTGGAGCTGGGTTGAATACATTGTTCTAATTTGGCCATAGGTTTCTCATAATAATAATAGCAGTGTTCCTCTACCTTGGGCATTGCCCTTGGATTCCAGACACTGCAGTAAAATATTCTTCCTACCCCAGCATCGTATCTGCAGCTATTGCAAACAATGGCCCAAGAAACTCCTCCTGCAATCTCTTTCAAGGTAAGGTAGAGGTAGCTCACTCTTTACAAAAATGCCTATGGAGTGTAAAATTGTCACTGCATTATCAGCTTAAAAAAACAAGTTAGACACACAAAGATTTGCCCCTCTAACAAAGTGAACAACATTGTGACGATATGGTATTGAACAGAAACAGAAAATCGAAACCTGACACGGACAAATACAGTAGAGGTGGCACATCACAGACAAAGACCCTCATTTTGACTTTGGCAGTCAATTTCCCTGACTGCCAAAGCCAAACCCACCACCAGACTACCAGTACTGGTGGTCTGCAGACCACCATACTACGAGTCCTGGCAGCCGTCCGCCATCTTTGTGGTGAAAAGTTGCTAGCATTCGTGCTGGTGGTCTGCGGTGCAGAGGAGGGTGCATCGCCAGCACCCCCATGGCAGCAGGACTCCGTCTGCCATATTACAAGCCATAATACGGCTTGGCGGAGTCCAGCTGGCATGGTGGTGCTGGCGATGCAAGACCACCACGACCCATCCCCTCCCGGACGTCCTCTACAACAGAGAAGGTAGGTGGGCATCCAAAAGGGATGGGGGGGTGCCTGTGTGTGTGGGTGCGTGTCTGCGAAGGGTGGGAGAGGGTGATGAATGCACGTGGGTGTGAATGTGAATGTGTGTGCGTGTATGGGGATGTCTTTGTGGATGAATGTGAGTGAGTGAGGGTGTCTGTGTGGATAAATGTGAGTGTGTGGGGGTGTCTGAGTGCATGTATGCGTATGCTGAATGGTTGTGTATGTGAATGCATGCGTGCATGAAAGGGTGGGGGGGTGTTTGTGAGTGTGTGGATGGGAGGGGGGAAAGTATGCATGTATGGTGACATGTGTGCGCCGGTGACAGGTATGGATATTCCTGTTGCCGGGTGCATGTCCACCAGTGTTTTCGTGGCAGGGTGACCGCCAATGAAAGCCCGGCGTTTTGCAGCCCCGTAATCCGTTAATCCGTCCAGCAGGCTGAGGCCTGCCACCGGGTTGGAGGTGCCCACAGCCGGCCAAGGCGGTGCGACTGCACCGGCGGGCCAGGCGGGGTTGTGGAGGCTTTGCGTTTGCCAAGCCCCACAACTCTTAATATGGTGGTCCTTACCATCGGCCCCGCTGCGGTAGGACCGCCACGGCGAGGCTGGCGGTTTCATGACCGCCAACCTCGTAATGAGGTCCTAAGTCTTCCTAATGTGAGTACCCACCACATGAATACAATATCATACCTAACAGTTGCTCCTGGGATGGCAAAAGAATGCCCTAACATGCTTGGTATCATGGGCATCTAAAAACATCTTCATTTCTTCTGACACGAGACGGCCCCACTATCAATAACATTTTGTTAGGGGGAAACCTCTCTCAAAAAGTGATATGCAAAACCTGAGTCACAGAGGAGATATTTATGTTATAATCAAAACTGACTTTGTGCCACTTAAAAATGTAATTGATCAAGGCAATGGCAAATCTGAAACCTTCGTCGAAAACCTTTATGGGTATTTCAAAAGCCAACTTTGACCACAAGACAGAAGGTGCATCCATCGAGCCCTCCGGAGATGGTGAGTTACCTGGGTTTTATCGCTCAATATGAAAGGACCACAATCCCTGACAGCACTATATAATTTTATCCATGCCTGGTAACCATAAGTCCTTACGCTCTCTGTGTTTCATTGCTCAGATGTCAATATGACACGTCATCTGACCCATCCAACGGCATTCTGGACAAAAAATCTGCCACCACATTCTTTTTGGCATGAATGTACTCTGTGGACAGCAACTGTTTTTGCATCTTCTTCTTACATGTCTTTTCAATTAATTAATCACAAATGATTTCATATTTAAATGTCAGGTAGTTTTAGGCAGTTTCCAATTTCCTTAAAGCACAGACAAAATTGTCAATTGATGCTCCCTATTGTTCATTTCATTGTAACAATTGATGCATTTCTAGATTGACATTTCTGGAAGGGGAGAATCTCTTCTCGAGCATTTAAATAACCGAGGCATACTCGTCTATAATGTCTACTGAGGTCAATTCTCCAGATGCTCCCTCCTGATCCAACTGCGTCCTTACCACCAGTACGGGCAATGGTTTAAAGACTGATCTCTTCTATGGACCAAGATTATGTATTAATGAAGCTCAATGGCATCTATGTATGCCTCAAATGCCTCTTTCCACTGAGGCCAGTTTAAAAGGTGTACCAGGTGTAGTTAAAAAAGGAGGAGGAGCAGTGATGCCATCCATGCTATGCACACTGATATAAAGCCAGGTACAGCTCACAAAACAGTACTTAGAGGCTGTGGCTGGATACTAACTCCTGGCATGGTAAGGAATACAGGTAAGATTGTTTCAGAGCCGAAGACAATGTATCTCAAAGTAAAATGACAACTGCAGAACAAGTTTCCTTGAAAAATGGATGAGCCCTATCCTAGACCGCCAGTGCAATGTGCAGTGTGATGCACACCCGTACCCTGGTCAAGTCCAGATGCATCTGAAGTTGTGCCCAAATAAAGTTGACTGACGCAACGTGAAGGGTTAGACACAAGGGTCACCAGTAAGCATGAGTTAACACACGCAGGGTAGTGAAAAGTGTGCACACTCACAACATAAGGTGGATGCTTGAAAAAATGCCAACCCTATCCCCAAACCAGGGTTCCACCGAGAACGACTCACCAAGCTGCTAGAGGCTGTCAGCAGAACAGCAGGAGCAAGAAAATGACGAAGAGTGACATCAAAAAACAACCCGCAGAAGACATGGACAACAGTAGAAAGCTGGTGGTTCAAACAGGACGCGCGGGTCTGGGACCTCCTCGTCGCCACTAAAAGGAGGATGCAATCTCAGAAATGTGTGGGTTAATGCTGTGTTTATTCTTCGAGAAACAAGCCCACAGGAGGCCACCAGCACATAGTTCACCAGTTGCCTATTGGATCCTGGGAACACCAGCCTTCCACATTCTGCCCACCTGTCTGGATCCCAACAGAGGCTTGGCCTGCTGTGAAAGAAATCCTAAATTTAAGAGCTGAATTGTTTCTCACAGGCACCTCTCTTATGCCTAGCTTAAGTGGAATGCCCACTCCTTACACATAAACAGACACATACTCACTCACGCATTATCATCAGGGCTTAATTTGAAAATAAAACGTTTCCGGTGCCCAAAGCTTTCCTCTGAAACTGCTGCAATTAAACGTGCGAGCACAGAATACTGACCCAGCGTAATCCTAAAGCCATTTCGGGCTTCTTTAATCCATTTACAGCCACCCCCTGCCCCTTCAGCTCAGTCTTGCAGCTTTCTGCTTTCTCCCTTTGTGACTCTTTTTCGTTTTTCTCGCACCCCACCCCGCCCTCTTTCTTTCCCATGTGCCTTTTTGCTCGCAGTAGATTCTTGAGGCAGAAAAATAAGTGCCGGCCGTCAAAAATAAGTGTTGGTGCCCTGCACCGGAAACCACCGGCTCAAATTAAACACTGATTATCATGACGTAACAATATTTCCCTCAAAACAACCAACACAGTTGCATACAACAACTTTATACAACACAATACACACCTAAAACATTTAAAGATAAAACACCTGCAAACATATGTAAATCAAAACCCAGGATTATAAAAACGTCAATATGTAGTAGCAATAAAAAGACAGCCCTAATGAAAAAATATATATGTTTTGTGAAAAGCAGAAATGCTAGTAGTACAACAGAACACAAAGGCACTAGATCTCTGCCAGAAGTGAATCACTGTGCAACCAGATCAGACTGAATCCAGAAAAATGATATAAGGGTCAGAACAAAGCCTGGACAAAGCTTCCAGCTTCTGGTGTAGCACAGTTTGTTCTGTTCTGATTTTTTACGTTCCAGCATCACTTTGCTTTCTCTGTTTTTGTTGTCTATTTTAAACCATGTTTCCCAATCATATCGCAGTGTGAATAATGGGTGAGGGAGGGCGAGTGAGGCTTTTAAAAAACTATTGAACTTTTTTCAGTGTTTTGCGTTAATAGCCATATGATACCACCTTCTGTACAATGCATTTCAATTATGTCAATTATGGAGATGGCATACACCGCTTGTTGTGACTGGAAATATCCATCTTCTAACTTTCTTTAGAGAAATATGGCAGTGTAATGCCAATCTCGATCCAGAACATTCTTTTATTAAATCAGAACCACGCCAAAGGGGAGTCTAGCTGCTCTGTAAACCTTGATTACTCGTGGCCTTAACTAGCTAAGCCTGGGGACGTGGGGACATTTAGCAGGGCCTCTCTGTACACCTCCAGGTGTTTGCTGGAACAGGTGACAGACAACACTTCACCTAGCAATTAGAGGCATGCACTGGGGAGTGGGGTATCATTCTGCACTCGGAGCCCAGATGTGGCCCCGTCAGCAACGACGAGTGTTACAACGGCATGGAGTTCACGATGAAAGGAAGAAACGCTCAGCTGTTTATGAAACATGATAGTGGTACTGGGTATCTGAGGGCAATAATTTTTACTTTATTAATTAAAGAACACAACAAAGCAGGGAAAAAAGCAAACCTCCTTTGTACAGATCAGAGAGAAAAAAAAAGGTTTAGCCCTCATACTCACTCATTTTTCAAACACCAGCACATGTGGGAAAATATTTGCGCAGTTTAAACTGTCAAAGATTGTACTCCAGGGAGATTTGCAATCAGAATAAATGTGGAATCTGACCATTCATCAAGACAGTGCAATTACTGACATTGAACCTGCCTGACATGTGCCAAAAACAAAAACATTTTTTAGCGACCAGTGCAACACTGACACTTGCATGGACTGCTGCAAAACGTGAGGATTTGCGCTGGATGTTTGTGGCAACTGTTTTTGAACTGATCTTTCTTTGTCAATGTCACTGCACTGGTGCAATGTTACACTTAAACTGCTTAAAAAGGTTCAATGCGTGAGAAAATGCACACCCAAACCGATCCATAGCGAATGTGCTTATGCAGTCAACAAGGACTGACTACGCTGACAGACACACAAAATCTTTGCTGGGAACAAGCAATATTGAGGACTCCACACAGTGCCGTGGTACTCCTGGTGAAACACAGTGGGGGACTTGTATTCCATTGTGATCTACATTCAACTCTTATGAAGAAGTGCCGACAACAGGCAATGCACCTCACGTGATGTGTGTATTTACACAAAGGCAACTTGGAGTATGTAAAGTAGGACTCCTGTGGTAATCCTTTAAATACTCTTAAATGCCTTGTGACTTGGCACTAAAACATAGAATGTAAATAAACTGTGAGTATCCTGGAAACAGATTAATGTAGGTTACTAGAGAGGACTGTGCCCTCTTTGCTCTTTTACAAATCAGGAGCTGGATGTTTCAGGTCCAGTTCCCAAAGGCATGTTAGAGTACGCAAAAGGGTACTCCTGTACAGTACAACTTCTCTAATTATTAACGCTTTTGGGAATCGCCCCAGAAATATTTAAATGATGCTAAGCTGATGTGTATGCCTGATCAAATGCATGCTATCTATGAAAAAAGCACCCAGTACACATTCCGTTAACTGTTTGTGCTCCCTACAGTATCACAACCTCAGCTTGCATGGTATCTCAAACAGGCTCCTCCCACCATGTTTCCAAAGCCCCGCGTGAAAGGTTTACCTTGAATTCAAACTAGTGCCTTTCTCTGCACCGAATGACCCTTAGCCTCCATCCTTTGCATGCCTCACTTTCTTAGAGTGGGCTGTCATTCGCCTCTCTGCCCTACTTTCTATTATTGTATTTCTGCAGATTGCCCACACCTCACCTCACAGACACAAGCCTCTCCTTTGAAACCACAGGTCATCTCACCGACCATCTGCATGAACTCACACTAATAATCACAACTAACTCCTGCTAATTTACTCTCTCGCAAAGAAACCGGAGTAAATGCAGGGAGTGTTTTCCTTGAGAGCACCAGACTAATCCCAATAACCACCAATAAACAATAACACTGCACTAAGCGCTATCCGTAGGCTCTGGGGTAAGATTCTACCTGGTTTAAAGCGCTTCAACGCTACTAAGAGCTATATATATTAAACGACAATGCAATACAACGCAAAACACTGCAGGGGCGGTTTCCAACAATCAGAATAGACAGCTAAACCTCCAGCAGCTTACCTCGAGGCGCGTGGCAGGCATTGGTCCTGGGAGGCTCGCGCACACAGTCTTCAAGCAAATGGTTAAGTTCTTCGAAGAAGCACGTATAATCCATCCCATTGAAATGAGAATGCAGCGAAAGCTGGAAGACTTAGCGACGCATTTTCCGGTTGCCTTTCGCAAATTTGACGTTCTGTCAGGTTGTTCCTCTTCGGAACGCTGCCTGCAAGCACCGAAATCACAAAAGCGCGAAGAAACAAACCGCAGTGTGCAGCAGGGCAGCGCCTGGCACGCAGCTGCTCATGGTGCGTCGAGCAGGTGCCGAGGTAGCAACCTGTGTGCAGGGAGAGCTGGACCGACAGCACCCACCTCTCTGCCTGCGCAGAGCTTGAAGCTAATCTTAGGAGGTGACAGCCCCGCGGGGGTTAACCCAGGTAGGATCCAGCCTGCTTTTAATTTCTACCTCAGCTGCTCGCTTGCAGCCCAACGCCCAGCAAGAGCCATCCATATCTGGGAACATGTGATGCACGTGATCTGCGTTTCAACATTACCAGAAATGTCCTATTTGCTGCTTCTGAACTACTTATAAAAAGTTGTTCTTGCTTACAGACGATAAGCATTCTGTATGCAAATCTTAACATAACGAAACTGGTTGCTTCACTCCGAGAAATGAACAAACGCTCAAACGTATTTGTTTTGCATTAAAGATTCCAGGAATAACTAACTGTAAGAAATGTAATTATTCGTGGAAGTGGTTGAGAACCCACTTCAAGTAATGATCACAATCCTTGTCAGGGTACCCCACCAAAGGCAATAAATAAACCAGTTCCTAAAAGTGGTCAGGCTTAACTGAGAGGCTATCTGTATTTATGTAGCTCACAAACAGCACTAAAGTGACAGCACAACACAAAGAACCCCAAACCAATTTGAGAAAACTAGAGCATATTACAATAAATAACATGACACCAAAACACCAAAATTCTAACCAGTAGAGCCAGAGTTATAGGTTTTTAAAGTTTAAGATAAGAATAGTGCCACAAGGTGCAAATGTCAACTGCAGGTATCTGGTCGTGTCAGACCGGGATAAAGTCACATGTTCAGGTTGGCAGTGATGGAGCACAGGCCAGACAAAGGGCCGGGTTCATCTCGCTGGAAGTCGTACCTTTTGTCCTTGATGCGGGGCTATGCGCTGCTGGGATGTGAGCCTCTGCATCACACTGCGTTAGATTCGTTGAGTCGCCGCTCAGGAGCCGTGAAGTGCTGTGATGCAAAGTCTTTGCATCCTCTTGCTTCAGATCCAGTAAAGCTGCAGATCAGGGGCTGCTCAGTGCTGCGATGCAAAAATCATGCATTCTTCTGCATCAGACTCGATGAAGCCACTGATCAGGAGCTGCAACAGGTCCGCTGAAACCTTTAGTTGAGCAGGGAGGAGTACATTCTGACTCAAGCCACGGGACAAGGACCTGGAAAACAGCATTTGTTGGGTGGTGGGGGGGCGGGGTTCTGGACTCACACTCACCAAGGCCAGCAGAGGGGACCAGTTCAGGTCCAGTTGAGTCTGGTCAGCAGGAAAGTAGGCAAGGTAACTTGAAACGTGTTGTGTCTCTGCAGCTCAAATAGGAGATCAGCCAAACTCACTCTTAAAGTCATTTTTGGGGTCATGGGTTCAAGGCAAGCAGGTCCAGTCTTCCTTCTTCAGGCAGCAGGGCAGTCCTTCTTCTGAATATTCTTAAGTCCAGGAGTGTTTTGATGAGAGGTTCTTGTATTTACACTTTTATGCCCGGTTCCAGCCTGTGGGCAGGGTGACCCCTTTGTCTAACGCTAGAACTGGTTCCGGGCATTTTTTCTCTTTTCCCTGGGTTTGGCTCCAGTCTGTCTAGTGGCACTGAATGGCCTGCCTAAGTGTGAACTACATGTGCCAGTGCCAGGGCAGGCTTCTTCTGAAGTCAGGAACGGGCTAGGTGCAGCCTTCAGACTACTCTCTCAAGCTCATGAAGGCATTGGGTTCAACCCCCAGTCTATCATGCTCAGGACAGGAACACCCGTCTCTAGACCCAAGACCACTTTGTCCACTTTCTGAAAGGAATGCACATCATACCCGAGGCCAGGCATTAGCAGTCATGTGACCCTGGATAATAGCAAAAAGGCACATTTTGGTTTAGGCAGAAAAATGAAACCTTTCTAAAAGCTGCTTTTTCACAATAGTAGCTTAAAACCCAACTTTACCATTAAAGAGGATTTTAAATTAAAATTCAAATGAGTGGGAGAAGCTGTTCCCAAACTGAAGTTATCACTTATTAAATGTGGTAGGGTAACCTAGCGTTAACAGAATAATAAGGTAACCCAGCAACAGAAAGCAAGCCTTGTCAAAGTGCAAAACCACTCAAGGGGGTTTTCCTGGAAAGACTATCAGTCCTTGGGCGATGTTCCACTATAAAGTCCATTCCCTGTAGGGAGATGGACCACCTCAACATATTTTGATTTTCATCCCACATTTCCATTAGCCATCTGAGGTGCCTGTGGTCTGTTTGTACCCGGAAGTGAATCATAAACAAGTATGGTCCAGTGCCCAGACCACTTCAAAAGCTTCCCTTTTAGTTGTACTCCACCTCGCTTCCCTGGAACGTAGCCTCCTCCTATGTGGCACCTACTGGCCTTGATAGTTAAGGGATGGCTGTTGCATAGCCTGAAGCAGTTCTCGGAGGTGCTGCAGGTGGTCATCCCAGCTGGAGCTGAAGAAGGCAGTGTCATGTAGGTTGGTGGCTCTGAACTCCTCCAACCCAGTCAGGACCTGTTTGCCAACCTCTGGAAGGGGACAAGGACCTCCTTTAATCCAAAGGGCATTACCCTAATTTGATAGTCGTCCTCTGGGGTGGAGAATGCCAACCCCTCCTAAGCTCACTCAGTTAAAGCAGTCTGCCTGTACCCTGATGTCAGATCTAGTAAATTGGCAAGTTCTAACCTATCAATTAGCTCATTGACTCTGGGACAGGGTGAATATTAATTTTGGGAATTCAATTAAGCCCTCTGTAATCCACACAAGACCTCAGTTCTGGAGTGTGACCGGAAGGTAGCCATGGGGACCAATCCTAGTGGACTGAACCAGGGGCTACAGAAGGTCTCAATCACTTCATAATCCAGCATCTTGGACACATTACCCTTCATGCTGGCTCTCACCTTGTCAGATAGCATATATATTTTGTTCTTGACAGCAGTCCTTAATTTGTAAAAAAAAAAAAAAAGAAGTGCCAGGGCCCTCATCAGGAAGTCACTGCTACAAGAATAGCATGGGTGGCAGATATTAAACATTTTTAAAGTTTATTGAATTAATATGCAACTGTTTTTATGCTGATCTCTAAATTAGACAGACAAGCCCACCATGTAGCAGACTATCATAATTGCTGGTGTTGCCAATTAAGTGATGGTGCTGTGAACTGGAAACCACTGGCTCAAATTAAGCACTGCTTGACAGGAATGCTGTCCTTCATGTCTATGTCATCAAGAGACCGATCTGTGAGCCCTAGGGTCAGTGGAAGATAGAGGCAAACTGCCCCAACTAGTGGCAACAGCCCCTCTGGGGTCAGGGTATGGGAGAGAACAATTCCTTACACTGACCTATCTTGCCCCTTGAAAGACAAGCGGTCTAGGAGGGACTCAATCTTTTTCTCCTCAACGTCATCTGTCACCAAGAGCATAGTGAAAAACAATAAGGTATACTGTTACTAATAGAGGAAAGAAGCAAAAACACAGGTCCTCAAGACACTTCTAAAATTAGAATCAAAAGCCCTCACACATCCAATGGATGTCATGCTTCATCAAAGGGCTAGCTCCTCGTCAGACCAGCGCTGCAATGTCTGGCGGGCCCCATTTGGGGGCTCTTTGCCAGAGATCATGAATATAAAGTGTGTGCCGTTACAGATACAGTAGGTGTAAGATAAACCTACTGTTTCAGAAAAAGCAGGAGAAAGAGAAAAAAAAGAGACCTAAAATTGGCTCAAGGACCTCGACAAAAATTATTTAATTTAGGTTAAAGATTAATAAAACACATGGGAATGGGTAAGGAATAATGCTCCACCACTCTACTTGTCCAAAAGGAAGGGCTAGAAAGGATACTTCCCTTCTAGCTACAATGTAGGATCAACATGTTTCGCGCCTCAAGGATCCAAATGGATCACATGGCGCTTCATCAGGATCAAAACACATACCTCCGAAACTTTAATTAGAGTAGAGTGGTTGAGCATTATTCCTTATCCACTCTCATGTGGTTTTTTAACCTTGACCAAGATCCTCGTAACCTAAATCAAATAATTTTTTTGAGGTCCTTGAGCCAATTTTAAGCCTCTTTTTTTTCTCTTTCTCCTGCTTTTTCTGAAACAGAAGGTTTATCTTACTCCTAATGTATCTGTCATGGCACACACTTTATATTCAAGATCTCTGGCAAAAAAAACCAAATGCGGCCCGTCAGACATTGAAGCGCCGGACTGACAAGGAGCTAGCCCTGTGATGAAGCATGACATCCATTGGATTGGACTATTAATTTACTAAAATAACTTTCTGTCTGTTTGTGGAAATCTCTGCTACCAGAGTGCAGATCTCCTTATCAAAAGTAATAATAGGGAAAACTAATAAAGTCAAACAAACATTAGGAAAAACCAATATACATTCATTCAATATAAAAAATATAAAACTCCCATTCCTAACTTCTCTTCACCTATGACTATTCCAGTAACAAGACACAACAGTTCAAAAATGTTACATGCTATTTAAATATGTTACATTTATGTTATAGATTAACAATTATTATGTTGCTAAACAAATTACAGTAATAACAATTTTAATTCCCATTCCCGTTAAAGAATCACTTGTTACAAGTTTGGTTACTAGTTATGTTTTACCTTAATATTATTTACAAAGTGAGTTTTATATATTTTAATTAACCCCTTCGCTGCCAGGCCTTTTCCCCTTCAGGTGCCAGGCATTTTTATGGCTATTTGGGGCAGGGCGCGCTTAGGCCCTCATAACTTTTTGTCCACATAAGCTACCCATGCCAAATTTTCGTCCTTTTTTTCCAACAACCTAGGGATTCTAGAGGTACCCAGACTTTGTGGGTTCCCCTGAAGGAGACCAAGACATTAGCCAAAATACAGTAAAAAAATATTTTTATTTTTAAAAAATTGGAAAAAAGGGCTGCAGGAGAAGGCTTGTGTTTTTTCCCTGAAATTGGCATCAACAAAGGGTTTGTAGTGCTAAAATCACCAGCTTCCCAGCTTGCAGTAACAGGCAGACCTGAATCACAAAACCCAATTTTTCAACACAATTTTGTCATTTTACTGGGACATACCCCATTTTTACGATTTTTTTGTGCTTTCAGCCTCCTTCCAGTCAGTGACAGAAATGGGTGTGAAACCAATGCTGGATCCCAGAAACCTAAACATTTCTGAAATGTAGACAAAATCCTAAATTCAGCAATGGGTAATTTGTGTAGATCCTAAAAGGGTTTCCTACAGAAAATAACAACTGAAATAAAAAAATATTGAAATTGAGGTGAAAAAAACAGCCATTTGTCTCTACGTTTTACTCTGTAACTTTTTCCTGCAATGTCAGATGTTTGAAAGCAATATACCATTACGTCTGCTGGACTCTTCTGGTTGCAGGGATATATAGGGCTTGTAGGTTCATCAAGAAGCCTAGGTACCCAGAGCAAATAAATGAGCTGCACCTTGCAGTGGGTTTTCATTCTATACCGGGTATACAGCAATTCATTTGCTGAAATATAAAGAGTGAAAAATAGGTATCAAGAAAACCTTTGTATTTCCAAAATGGGCACAAGATAAGGTGTTGCGGAGCAGTGGTTATTTGCACATCTCTGAATTCTGGGGTGCCCATACTAGCATGTGAATTACAGGGCATTTCTCAAATAGATGTCTTTTTCACACACTGTCTTTTAATTGGAAGGAAAAAATGTAGAGAAAGACAAGGGGCAATAACACTTGTTTTGCTATTCTATGTTCCCCCAAGTCTCCCGATAAAAATGGTACCTCACTTGTGTGGGTAGGCCTAGCGCCCGCGACAGGAAGTGCCCCAAAACACAACGTCGACACATCACATTTTCACAAAGAAAACAGAGGTGTTTTTTGCAAAGTGCCTACCTGTGGATTTTGGCCTCTAGCTCAGCCGCCACCTAGGGAAACCTACCAAACCTGTGCATTTTTGAAAACTAGAGACCTAGGGGAATCCAAGATGGGGTGACTTGTGGGGCCCTCACCAGGTTCTGTTACCCAAAGTCCTTTTCAAACTTCAAAATGTGGCTAAAAAAACACTTTTTCCTCACATTTCGGTGACAGAAAGTTCTGGAATCTGAGAGGAGCCACAAATTTCCTTCCACCCAGCATTCCCCCAAGTCTCCCGATAAAAATGGTACCTCACTTGTGTGGGTAGGCCTAGTGCCTGTGACAGGAAATGCCCCAAAACACAAAGTGGACACATCACATTTTCACAAAGAAAACAAAGGTGTTTTTTGCAAAGTGCCTATCTGTGGATTTTGGCCTCTTGCTCAGCCGCCACATAGGGAAACCTACCAAACCTCTGCATTTTTAAAAACTAGAGACCTAGGGGAATCCAAGATGGGGTGACTTGTGGGGCCCTCACCAGGTTCTGTTACCCAGAATCCTTTTCAAACCTCAAAATGTGGCTAAAAAAACACTTTTTCCTCACATTTCAGTGACAGAAAGTTCTGGAATCTGAGAGGACCCAAAAATGTCTTTCTACCCAGCGTTCCTCCATGTCTCCCGATAAAAATGGTACCTCACTTGTGTGGGTAGGCCTAGTGCCCGCGACAGGAAATGCTCCAAAACACAAAGTGGACACATCACATTTAGCAAAGAAAACAGTCGTGTTTTTGCAAACTGCCTACCTGTGGATTTTGGCCTCTAGCTCGGCCGCCACCTAGGGAAACCTACCAAACCTGTGCATTTTTCAAAACTAGAGACCTAGGGGAATCCAAGATGGGGTGACTTGTGGGGCTCTCACCAGGTTCTGTTACCCAGAATCCTTTACAAACCTCAAAATGTGGCTAAAAAAACACTTTTTCCTCACATTTCGGTGACAGAAAGTTCTGGAATCTGAGACGAGCCACAAATTTCCTTCCACCCAGCATTCCCCCCAGTCTCCCGATAAAAATGGTACCTCACTTGTGTGGGTAGGCCTAGTGCCCGCAACAGGAAATGCTCCAAAACACAAAGTGGACACATCACATTTTCTCAAAGAAAACAAAGGTGTTTTTTGCAAAGTGCCTACCTGTGGATTTTGGCCTCTAGTTCAGCCGCCACGTAGGGAAACCTACCAAACCTGTGCATTTTTGAAAACTAGAGACCTAGGGGAATCCAAGATGGGGCGACTTGTGGGGCTCTCACCAGGTTCTGTTACCCAGAATCCTTTGCAAACCTCAAAATGTGGCTAAAAAAACACTTTTTCCTCACATTTCGGTGACAGAAAGTTCTGGAATCTGAGAGGAGCCACAAATTTCCTTCCATCCAGCGTTCCCCCAAGTCTCCCGATAAAAATGGTACCTCACTTGTGTGGGTAGGCCTGGTGCCTGCAACAGGAAATGCCCCAAAACACAAAGTGGACACATCACATTTTCTCAAAGAAAACAGAGGTGTTTTTTGCAAAGTGCCTATCTGTGGATTTTGGCCTCTTGCTCAGCCGCCACATAGGGAAACCTACCAAACCTCTGCATTTTTAAAAACTAGAGACCTAGGGGAATCCAAGATGGGGTGACTTGTGGGGCCCTCACCAGGTTCTGTTACCCAGAATCCTTTTCAAACCTCAAAATGTGGCTAAAAAAACACTTTTTCCTCACATTTCAGTGACAGAAAGTTCTGGAATCTGAGAGGAGCCAAAAATGTCTTTCCACCCAGCGTTCCTCCAAGTCTCCCGATAAAAATGGTACCTCACTTGTGTGGGTAGGCCTAGTGCCCGCGACAGGAAATGCCCCAAAACACAAAGTGGACACATCACATTTAGCAAAGAAAACAGACGTGTTTTTGCAAAGTGCCTACCTGTGGATTTTGGCCTCTAGCTCGGCCGCCACCTAGGGAAACCTACCAAACCTGTGCATTTTTCAAAACTAGAGACCTAGGGGAATCCAAGATGGGGTGACTTGTGGGGCTCTCACCAGGTTCTGTTACCCAGAATCCTTTGCAAACCTCAAAATGTGGCTAAAAAAACACTTTTTCCTCACATTTCGGTGACAGAAAGTTCTGGAATCTGAGACGAGCCACAAATTTCCTTCCACCCAGCATTCCCCCCAGTCTCCTGATAAAAATGGTACCTCACTTGTGTGGGTAGGCCTAGTGCCCGCAACAGGAAATGCCCCAAAACACAAAGTGGACACATCACATTTTCTCAAAGAAAACAAAGGTGTTTTTTGCAAAGTGCCTACCTGTGGATTTTGGCCTCTAGTTCAGCCGCCACGTAGGGAAACCTACCAAACCTGTGCATTTTTGAAAACTAGAGACCTAGGGGAATCCAAGATGGGGTGACTTGTGGGGCCCTCACCAGGTTCTGTTACCCAAAGTCCTTTTCAAACCTCAAAATGTGGCTAAAAAAACACTTTTTCCTCACATTTCGGTGACAGAAAGTTCTGGAATCTGAGAGGAGCCACAAATTTCCTTCCACCCAGCGTTCCCCCAAGTCTCCCGATAAAAATGGTACCTCACTTGTGTGGGTAGGCCTAGTGCCTGTGACAGGAAATGCCCCAAAACACAAAGTGGACACATCACATTTTCACAAAGAAAACAAAGGTGTTTTTTGCAAAGTGCCTATCTGTGGATTTTGGCCTCTTGCTCAGCCGCCACATAGGGAAACCTACCAAACCTCTGCATTTTTAAAAACTAGAGACCTAGGGGAATCCAAGATGGGGTGACTTGTGGGGCCCTCAACAGGTTCTGTTACCCAGAATCCTTTTCAAACCTCAAAATGTGGCTAAAAAAACACTTTTTCCTCACATTTCAGTGACAGAAAGTTCTGGAACCTGAGAGGACCCAAAAATGTCTTTTCACCCAGCGTTCCTCCATGTCTCCCGATAAAAATGGTACCTCACTTGTGTGGGTAGGCCTAGTGCCCGCGACAGGAAATGCTCCAAAACACAAAGTGGACACATCACATTTAGCAAAGAAAACAGACGTGTTTTTGCAAACTGCCTACCTGTGGATTTTGGCCTCTAGCTCGGCCGCCACCTAGGGAAACCTACCAAACCTGTGCATTTTTCAAAACTAGAGACCTAGGGGAATCCAAGATGGGGTGACTTGTGGGGCTCTCACCAGGTTCTGTTACCCAGAATCCTTTGCATACCTCAAAATGTGGCTAAAAAAACACTTTTTCCTCACATTTCGGTGACAGAAAGTTCTGGAATCTGAGACGAGCCACAAATTTCCTTCCACCCAGCATTCCCCCCAGTCTCCCGATAAAAATGGTACCTCACTTGTGTGGGTAGGCCTAGTGCCCGCAACAGGAAATGCCCCAAAACACAAAGTGGACACATCACATTTTCTCAAAGAAAACAAAGGTGTTTTTTGCAAAGTGCCTACCTGTGGATTTTGGCCTCTAGTTCAGCCGCCACCTAGGGAAACCTACCAAACCTGTGCATTTTTTAAAACTAGAGACCTAGGGGAATCCAAGATGGGGCGACTTGTGGGGCTCTCACCAGGTTCGGTTACCCAGAATCCTTTGCAAACCTCAAAATGTGGCTAAAAAAACACTTTTTCCTCACATTTCGGTGACAGAAAGTTCTGGAATCTGAGAGGAGCCACAAATTTCCTTCCATCCAGCGTTCCCCCAAGTCTCCCGATAAAAATGGTACCTCACTTGTGTGGGTAGGCCTGGTGCCTGCAACAGGAAATGCCCCAAAACACAAAGTGGACACATCACATTTTCTCAAAGAAAACAGAGGTGTTTTTTGCAAAGTGCCTATCTGTGGATTTTGGCCTCTTGCTCAGCCGCCACATAGGGAAACCTACCAAACCTCTGCATTTTTAAAAACTAGAGACCTAGGGGAATCCAAGATGGGGTGACTTGTGGGGCCCTCACCAGGTTCTGTTACCCAGAATCCTTTTCAAACCTCAAAATGTGGCTAAAAAAACACTTTTTCCTCACATTTCAGTGACAGAAAGTTCTGGAATCTGAGAGGAGCCAAAAATGTCTTTCCACCCAGCGTTCCTCCAAGTCTCCCGATAAAAATGGTACCTCACTTGTGTGGGTAGGCCTAGTGCCCGCGACAGGAAATGCCCCAAAACACAAAGTGGACACATCACATTTAGCAAAGAAAACAGACGTGTTTTTGCAAAGTGCCTACCTGTGGATTTTGGCCTCTAGCTCGGCCGCCACCTAGGGAAACCTACCAAACCTGTGCATTTTTCAAAACTAGAGACCTAGGGGAATCCAAGATGGGGTGACTTGTGGGGCTCTCACCAGGTTCTGTTACCCAGAATCCTTTGCAAACCTCAAAATGTGGCTAAAAAAACACTTTTTCCTCACATTTCGGTGACAGAAAGTTCTGGAATCTGAGACGAGCCACAAATTTCCTTCCACCCAGCATTCCCCCCAGTCTCCTGATAAAAATGGTACCTCACTTGTGTGGGTAGGCCTAGTGCCCGCAACAGGAAATGCCCCAAAACACAAAGTGGACACATCACATTTTCTCAAAGAAAACAAAGGTGTTTTTTGCAAAGTGCCTACCTGTGGATTTTGGCCTCTAGTTCAGCCGCCACGTAGGGAAACCTACCAAACCTGTGCATTTTTGAAAACTAGAGACCTAGGGGAATCCAAGATGGGGCGACTTGTGGGGCTCTCACCAGGTTCTGTTACCCAGAATCCTTTGCAAACCTCAAAATGTGGCTAAAAAAACACTTTTTCCTCACATTTCGGTGACAGAAAGTTCTGGAATCTGAGAGGAGCCACAAATTTCCTTCCATCCAGCGTTCCCCCAAGTCTCCCGATAAAAATGGTACCTCACTTGTGTGGGTAGGCCTGGTGCCTGCAACAGGAAATGCCCCAAAACACAAAGTGGACACATCACATTTTCTCAAAGAAAACAGAGGTGTTTTTTGCAAAGTGCCTATCTGTGGATTTTGGCCTCTTGCTCAGCCGCCACATAGGGAAACCTACCAAACCTCTGCATTTTTAAAAACTAGAGACCTAGGGGAATCCAAGATGGGGTGACTTGTGGGGCCCTCACCAGGTTCTGTTACCCAGAATCCTTTTCAAACCTCAAAATGTGGCTAAAAAAACACTTTTTCCTCACATTTCAGTGACAGAAAGTTCTGGAATCTGAGAGGAGCCAAAAATGTCTTTCCACCCAGCGTTCCTCCAAGTCTCCCGATAAAAATGGTACCTCACTTGTGTGGGTAGGCCTAGTGCCCGCGACAGGAAATGCCCCAAAACACAAAGTGGACACATCACATTTAGCAAAGAAAACAGACGTGTTTTTGCAAAGTGCCTACCTGTGGATTTTGGCCTCTAGCTCGGCCGCCACCTAGGGAAACCTACCAAACCTGTGCATTTTTCAAAACTAGAGACCTAGGGGAATCCAAGATGGGGTGACTTGTGGGGCTCTCACCAGGTTCTGTTACCCAGAATCCTTTGCAAACCTCAAAATGTGGCTAAAAAAACACTTTTTCCTCACATTTCGGTGACAGAAAGTTCTGGAATCTGAGACGAGCCACAAATTTCCTTCCACCCAGCATTCCCCCCAGTCTCCTGATAAAAATGGTACCTCACTTGTGTGGGTAGGCCTAGTGCCCGCAACAGGAAATGCCCCAAAACACAAAGTGGACACATCACATTTTCTCAAAGAAAACAAAGGTGTTTTTTGCAAAGTGCCTACCTGTGGATTTTGGCCTCTAGTTCAGCCGCCACGTAGGGAAACCTACCAAACCTGTGCATTTTTGAAAACTAGAGACCTAGGGGAATCCAAGATGGGGTGACTTGTGGGGCCCTCACCAGGTTCTGTTACCCAAAGTCCTTTTCAAACCTCAAAATGTGGCTAAAAAAACACTTTTTCCTCACATTTCGGTGACAGAAAGTTCTGGAATCTGAGAGGAGCCACAAATTTCCTTCCACCCAGCGTTCCCCCAAGTCTCCCGATAAAAATGGTACCTCACTTGTGTGGGTAGGCCTAGTGCCTGTGACAGGAAATGCCCCAAAACACAAAGTGGACACATCACATTTTCACAAAGAAAACAAAGGTGTTTTTTGCAAAGTGCCTATCTGTGGATTTTGGCCTCTTGCTCAGCCGCCACATAGGGAAACCTACCAAACCTCTGCATTTTTAAAAACTAGAGACCTAGGGGAATCCAAGATGGGGTGACTTGTGGGGCCCTCAACAGGTTCTGTTACCCAGAATCCTTTTCAAACCTCAAAATGTGGCTAAAAAAACACTTTTTCCTCACATTTCAGTGACAGAAAGTTCTGGAACCTGAGAGGACCCAAAAATGTCTTTTCACCCAGCGTTCCTCCATGTCTCCCGATAAAAATGGTACCTCACTTGTGTGGGTAGGCCTAGTGCCCGCGACAGGAAATGCTCCAAAACACAAAGTGGACACATCACATTTAGCAAAGAAAACAGACGTGTTTTTGCAAACTGCCTACCTGTGGATTTTGGCCTCTAGCTCGGCCGCCACCTAGGGAAACCTACCAAACCTGTGCATTTTTCAAAACTAGAGACCTAGGGGAATCCAAGATGGGGTGACTTGTGGGGCTCTCACCAGGTTCTGTTACCCAGAATCCTTTGCATACCTCAAAATGTGGCTAAAAAAACACTTTTTCCTCACATTTCGGTGACAGAAAGTTCTGGAATCTGAGACGAGCCACAAATTTCCTTCCACCCAGCATTCCCCCCAGTCTCCCGATAAAAATGGTACCTCACTTGTGTGGGTAGGCCTAGTGCCCGCAACAGGAAATGCCCCAAAACACAAAGTGGACACATCACATTTTCTCAAAGAAAACAAAGGTGTTTTTTGCAAAGTGCCTACCTGTGGATTTTGGCCTCTAGTTCAGCCGCCACCTAGGGAAACCTACCAAACCTGTGCATTTTTTAAAACTAGAGACCTAGGGGAATCCAAGATGGGGCGACTTGTGGGGCTCTCACCAGGTTCGGTTACCCAGAATCCTTTGCAAACCTCAAAATGTGGCTAAAAAAACACTTTTTCCTCACATTTCGGTGACAGAAAGTTCTGGAATCTGAGAGGAGCCACAAATTTCCTTCCATCCAGCGTTCCCCCAAGTCTCCCGATAAAAATGGTACCTCACTTGTGTGGGTAGGCCTGGTGCCTGCAACAGGAAATGCCCCAAAACACAAAGTGGACACATCACATTTTCTCAAAGAAAACAGAGGTGTTTTTTGCAAAGTGCCTATCTGTGGATTTTGGCCTCTTGCTCAGCCGCCACATAGGGAAACCTACCAAACCTCTGCATTTTTAAAAACTAGAGACCTAGGGGAATCCAAGATGGGGTGACTTGTGGGGCCCTCACCAGGTTCTGTTACCCAGAATCCTTTTCAAACCTCAAAATGTGGCTAAAAAAACACTTTTTCCTCACATTTCAGTGACAGAAAGTTCTGGAATCTGAGAGGAGCCAAAAATGTCTTTCCACCCAGCGTTCCTCCAAGTCTCCCGATAAAAATGGTACCTCACTTGTGTGGGTAGGCCTAGTGCCCGCGACAGGAAATGCCCCAAAACACAAAGTGGACACATCACATTTAGCAAAGAAAACAGACGTGTTTTTGCAAAGTGCCTACCTGTGGATTTTGGCCTCTAGCTCGGCCGCCACCTAGGGAAACCTACCAAACCTGTGCATTTTTCAAAACTAGAGACCTAGGGGAATCCAAGATGGGGTGACTTGTGGGGCTCTCACCAGGTTCTGTTACCCAGAATCCTTTGCAAACCTCAAAATGTGGCTAAAAAAACACTTTTTCCTCACATTTCGGTGACAGAAAGTTCTGGAATCTGAGACGAGCCACAAATTTCCTTCCACCCAGCATTCCCCCCAGTCTCCTGATAAAAATGGTACCTCACTTGTGTGGGTAGGCCTAGTGCCCGCAACAGGAAATGCCCCAAAACACAAAGTGGACACATCACATTTTCTCAAAGAAAACAAAGGTGTTTTTTGCAAAGTGCCTACCTGTGGATTTTGGCCTCTAGTTCAGCCGCCACGTAGGGAAACCTACCAAACCTGTGCATTTTTGAAAACTAGAGACCTAGGGGAATCCAAGATGGGGTGACTTGTGGGGCTCTCACCAGGTTCTGTTACCCAGAATCCTTTGCAAACCTCAAAATGTGGCTAAAAAAACACTTTTTCCTCACATTTCGGTGACAGAAAGTTCTGGAATCTGAGACGAGCCACAAATTTCCTTCCACCCAGCATTCCCCCCAGTCTCCTGATAAAAATGGTACCTCACTTGTGTGGGTAGGCCTAGTGCCCGCAACAGGAAATGCCCCAAAACACAAAGTGGACACATCACATTTTCTCAAAGAAAACAAAGGTGTTTTTTGCAAAGTGCCTACCTGTGGATTTTGGCCTCTAGTTCAGCCGCCACGTAGGGAAACCTACCAAACCTGTGCATTTTTTAAAACTAGAGACCTAGGGGAATCCAAGATGGGGCGACTTGTGGGGCTCTCACCAGGTTCTGTTACCCAGAATCCTTTGCAAACCTCAAAATGTGGCTAAAAAAACACTTTTTCCTCACATTTTGGTGACAGAAAGTTCTGGAATCTGAGAGGAGCCACAAATTTCCTTCCATCCAGCGTTCCCCCAAGTCTCCCGATAAAAAGGGTACCTCACTTGTGTGGGTAGGCCTGGTGCCTGCAACAGGAAATGCCCCAAAACACAAAGTGGACACATCACATTTTCTCAAAGAAAACAGAGGTGTTTTTTGCAAAGTGCCTACCTGTGAATTTTTGCCTCTAGCTCAGCCGCCACCTAGGGAAACCTACCAAACCTGTGCATTTTTTAAAACTAGGGACCTAGGGGAATCCAAGATGGGGTGACTTGTGGGGCTCTCATCAGGTTCTGTTACCCAGAATCCTTTGCAAACCTCAAAATGTGGCTAAAAAAACACTTTTTCCTCACATTTCGGTGACAGAAAGTTCTGGAATCTGAGAGGAGCCACAAATTTCCTTCCATCCAGCGTTCCCCCAAGTCTCCCGATAAAAATGGTACCTCACTTGTGTGGGTAGGCCTAGTGCCTGCAACAGGAAATGACCCAAAACACAAAGTAGACACATCACATTTTCTCAAAGAAAACAGAGGTGTTTTTTGCAAAGTGCCTACCTGTGGATTTTGGCCTCTAGCTCAGCCGCCACCTAGGGAAACCTACCAAACCTGTGCATTTTTTAAAACTAGAGACCTAAGGGAATCCAAGATGGGGTGACTTGTGGGGCTCTCACCAGGTTCTGTTACCCAGAATCCTTTGCAAACCTCAAAATGTGGCTAGAAAAAACACTTTTTCCTCACATTTCGGTGACAGAAAGTTCTGGAATCTGAGAGGAGGCACAAATTTCCTTCCAAACAGCGTTCCCCCAAGTCTACTGATAAAAATGGTACCTCACTTGTGTGGGTAGGCCTAGTGCCCGCGACAGGAAATGCCCCAAAACACAAAGTGGACACATCACATTTTCTCAAAGAAAACAGAGGTGTTTTTTGCAAAGTGCCTCTAGCTCAGCCGTCACCTAGGGAAACCTACCAAACCTGTGCATTTTTGAAAACTAGAGACCTAAGGGAATCCAATATGGGGTGACTTGTGGGGCTCTCACCAGGTTCTGTTACCCAGAATCCTTTGCAAACCTCAAAATGTGGCTAAAAAAACACATTTTCCTCACATTTCGGTGACAGAAAGTTCTGGAATCTGAGAGGAGCCACAAATTTCCTTCCAAACAGCGTTCCCCCAAGTCTCCCGATAAAAATGGTACCTCACTTGTGTTGGTAGGCCTAGTGCCCACGACAGGAAATGCCCCAAAACACTATCTGGACACATCAAAATGATCAAATAGATAGCGGGGGGCACCTGTGTTTTAGGTCCTGGGCTCAGCAGCCATCTAGGGAAACCTACCAAACCCAGACATTTCTGAAAACTAGACACCCGAGGGATTCAAGGGAGGTGTGACTTGCGTGGATCCCCCAATGTTTTCTTACCCAGAATCCTCAGCAAACCTCAAATTTAGCTAAAAAATAAAAAATTTCCAACATTTCTGTGTGGGATCACCGCACCGGGACCAATTTCCTACCACCCAACGTTCCCCTTAGTCTCCCGGTAACAATGATACCTCACTTGTGTAGGTGGGCCAAGTGTTTGTGACAGGAAAGAGCCAAAAACACGTCGAAACTGAGGGGGAACCAAAGTGGGTCCAAAAGGGCAGTTTGAAACAAAACATTTTTAGGCTGACAAGTGCAGCAGACATTTTATCGGTATAGATGAGACAATACTAGGTGGTAGGAATTTTGTGGATTCCTGCAGATTCCGGAAGGTTCCATCACAAAAATGTGGGAAAAATGTGTGCTTTCCAGCAAAGTTGCAGGTTTGCAGGGCATTGTGGGTAAGGAAATGGTGCAAGGTGCATGTGAAGCACACCACCCTGGAATCAACTAGATGTTTAGTTTTCAGATGTGTCTAGGTCTTGTGGATTTTTCTACATGGCAGCGTCCCAAAGTAAAAAAAAGTGCAGCCCTCACCATTCCAAGTGGGACGATTTTGAGAGTTACCAAGCTCTCATGGCCCAAATGTAAAACAAAAACCAAAAAAATGAAATGTCCTCTTGCTTGCCATGGGATAAGATGTTTTAGTGTGCGGGTAGAGCTGAATGACTGTTAGCCCCTTCAGCTCGGGTGAGGGCATAACCAGGCCCATACTGGTTGGCAGTCACCACCCCACTATTTTTTATTTTTTATTTCATGGCATCTACTAGACTTTCTGCCCCCCAGGGTGTGGATCGGGGTAATTGCCCCATCTGCCCACTGGTGGGCAGAACAACTTTGGCCCCATTTATTTGGGGTGGGGTTATGGCCATAACCGCACCCTCTCATTTTGAAAAAAAATCTTCCCGGTCTCTGGTGAGCTTTCTGCCCCCCTTGGGGGCAGATGGGCCTTCCAAAAATAGGCCAATGTGCCCCCAACGGGGGCAGATATGGCCAACAGTAATGTGTCCCCATGGGGAGCGACCCTTGCCCAAGGGGCTGCCCCCCCAAATAAAACACACACACCAATCCCTGATGTCTAATGGTATTGGCCTAACACAAATAGGCCGATCTGCCCCCAAAGGGGGCAGAAATGACCTAAATACAATTTGCCCCCCAGGGGAGCGACCCTTGCCTAAGGGGTCGCTCCCCATGCATAAAAACATAAAGTAAATAAAAATATAAATATATCCCTGGTGACAAGAGGTTTCTGCCCCCCCTGGAGGCAGATCGGCCTAATTATATTAGGCCGATCTGCCTCTGGGGGGGGGGGGGGGCAGAAATGGCCTAAAAATAATATGGCACCCTAGGGAGCGACCCTTGCCCAAGGGGCCGCTCCCTTTATTAGAAAACACAAAGAAAAAAAAATCCTGGTGTCTAGTGGGCATTTCTGCCCCCTCCTGGGGGCAGATTGCCCCTGGGGGGGCCGGAAAAGGCCCCCTAGGGAGCGACCCTTGCCCAAGGGGCCGCTCCCCATCATGTAAAAAAAAAATTGAAAACAAAATTCCCTGGTGTCTAGTGGGCATTTCTGCTGCCCGATCGCATCGCGATCGGGCAGCAGAAATACTCAGAATGACATCGGAAGAAAGGAAAAGCCTTTCCTTTCTTCCGATGTCTCTCCCCCCCCCCCCTCCTCCCGAGCAGAAGAGAAATGCTAAGCATTTCTCTTCCGCATCGCGCTGGAAGCAAGCTTCCAGCGTGATGGGAGGCAACCTCTGATGAGGTCAGCACGCAATCGCGTGCTGACGGCATCAGACGTCACGGGGGTGGATCAGGGGCGTCGGGGTGAAAGGGCAAGCAATTCCCCTTTCATCCCTGACAGGGGGGTGCGCTTCCCCCGTGGGCCCTGTGCAGGACGAGGTGGTCTCGTTCCAGGCACACGGGAACCGTGTGCTGGGACGAGACCACCTCGTCCAAGGCACCGAGGGGGTTAAGAAATGATCTGAATTTGAAAACAATAAAAATAAGTGTAACATTAATTTTGATTGATTTTATATTATTCCTCATGTTGTGTTAATATTAGAGCTATTCAGTGGCACAACAAAGGCTCCCACAGCCCCTGTGGTGTGGGGGGGCCCTGAGCTCCAAGGGGCCCCCTCAGCACCGCACCTGGCCTGAGTGAGTCCAGAGGCCCCCCGTGCGTGTTCTGTGTAGGGGGGGCCCTCTAGTTTAGTTGCACCACTGGTGCTATTCCCTGCCCCATTGTTTTTTATGGCAAGTGTTTTCTATGGAGAGTATTTGCGAGTGGTTGATCTTGTTTGGTACTTGCCTGAAGCCTGTTTTCGTCAGTAGTACTAGAGACATAGGTGTAGCTACGCATTTTATGAACTGGAATTATGTTACCAGTTTGTAGGTGATTTTTTGGTTTTGGTATGTCCCTCGGTAAACCCTTCCTTTCATTTCCTAAAATCCCACACATTTTTAAAGTAATTATTTTCCATTTCCCACCACTTCCTCTTGTCTCTCTCCATATTTATTACTAAAACATATAACTGGGGCAGAAATCTCCGTACAAAAAAGATAGGAGTGGTGGAATTGGATATCTCCAACCAGAGGTTTGTGGATTACATCTTGAAGTGTGTAAAATTACTTTACGTATTCCAAGTGTGAATAGGGCCCTCAATTTGTAAGATCAGCTTTAAAAATGCAATAATCTCATAAGTAATTGCTTTTTGAAAGGGCAAGAGCATTTAAAAAAATGAAATTACCTCTCAAAAGGCATGATCTGAAAAATATTTTTGCATTTTCTTCCCACATAGTTGAAAAGCCTTTTACTGAAGTCATAGGGCCTGATTCACAAAGATAAATTTAGACCAGAAGTCTAAGTTTAGACCAAAAGTCTAAATTTACTATGAGTAAAGTTAGGCTTTTGGTCTAAGTTTAGACTTTTGGTCTAATGAGTAAAGTTAGACTTTTTGTTTAAGTTTAGACTTCTGGTCTAAATTTAGACCAAAAGTCTAAACGTAAACCAAAAGTCTATAAATAAAGTTAGACTTTTGGTCTAAGTTTAGACTCTAGTTTAAACTTAGATCAAAAGTCTAACTTTACTACGAGGAAAGGTAGACTTTAGGTCTAAACTTAGACTTTTGGTCTAAATTTAGACTTTTGGTGTAAGTTTACCTTTGTGAATCGGGACCAGCCTGTTGTTCAGGTTGTTTCCCTTACTGTTAAGCTATGGTTGAACCACAACATCAGACCAATAGTTGGGAGAAACTAGTTTTGATACCACAGAGTAATATTTTAATTGGACGATTAATTTTCATCATAAATGTCATGTTTTTTAGGCTTGACGGTTATATTAGTATGCAGCTAATGCATTTTTATTTGTTTGCAATCTCTATTGATTTCAGTACACAAAGGTAGAAAAGCTGTCACCGTTCTGCACACAATAATATGAGGTTACATTAAAGTCCACAAATAGAAACACAGTCTTACGCCCTAGCGGGCTAGGATTTAATTCCATTAAACATATGTGACCACAAAATTTCTATCCCCAATCCACTGGATAACTCCCCATTCCATGTCCCCCCCCAAGGCTCCCGCCAAGGCCTCCCACTATGGAGACGCTTCCGGAACCTGCTGCCACGGAGCCCATATTTTGTCAAACTTCTTAGGGCAGCCTGGCGCCTGGTACGCTCGATTTTCTAATCACACACACGTTGCCAACTGTTATATTTCTGACCAGATCATGGCAGGTATTGTTGTGTAGCCATTTTAGCTATAGCTCCATACACGTTATTTTAGCACACTAGGCCTGCCGCTGTGCACTTTAACCTAGATATATTTTATTCAGCTCTGTTTATTATTTTAACAATTGCCACATTTGCGGTCTTGTTTTAGTTCTCTCTATCTAGCTGTTCTTTGCCTAGGTCAGCACTGCGTTCTTAAACAAGACATTTCTTTCACTCTGTGCTTTTCTCAAGGCTGCAGTAAGATAGGATGCTGGTAAACGTGGTAACGCTTTGTCTCTGGTATTCACAGAAACATACACATCCTTACATAGGGACATTTTCTCAGAACATCAGTTGTTTTCTTATGAAAACACCTCTCTATCCCATACACGTTAGAGGGAGATTCCAGCCAGATGACTACAACTGTATGCTGATCGCTGAACGCTTCGCTACAGCTGCTTATGCAGACTTCAGGCCTCTTGCTCAGGTATGAGGGATGATGTCTTCCCAGGGGAACCTAAAGGGCAGAACTAGAGCTAAACATGCTGTGCTCTAATATAGCCTAGGTAGGAATTACTATAACGATTTTAGTGACAATATGGTAGCGTTATTTTTATGCTTTACTTTCCTTGTCACAATTTTAATCCTGTCATGCTTCATCGTCCTGGTTACATGCTTTATTATCTAAGATGCAGTTGATTCATTGAGACCTTATTTAAACATATACTGCCTCTGCTTGTCCTTTTATATGTGAGACTAATGTAACCGAGAGAAACCGATGCGATTTAGGTGACCACGATTTCCCTGAGGAGTCAATTATGTCATGCGCTCGGCTGCCCAATTATCCCTGCTCTTAGGTAGAGATGAGGCACTGCTAGTTAGCCGGAGCAAAACCCGGATTAGGCAGACAGGTGTCACCTGTAGTGGGTTAGACTCAGGGGGTCATTATGAACTTGGCGGGAAAACCCGCCGAGTTCAGTGCTGGCGGTCAACAAAAGACCGCCAGCGAGCAGAAGACCCCGCCGGCCAAATAATGTACATTCAGCTGGGCCGGCAGGGGCCGGGCCAGCTGAATGCAGGGCCTAAACATTGACACTGGCCCCAAAAGGAGCCGGCGCCAATGTAGCAGTGCGGCAGGTGCAGCAGGATGGGGCTGTGCACGGGGGCCCCTAGGCACCCATTCTGCCAGCTTTTCCCTGGTGGGATTAACCGCCAGGGAAAGGCTAGTGGAAACTGGAAAATTATCCAGCGGGCAGCGCTGCTTGCAGCGCTGCCCTGTCGGATATGTAACTCCGCCTTCCGGAAGCGGAAGCCTGGCGGTGGCGGAGTTACAATAGTGGCGATTCTGCCATGTATATTATATGGCGGTCTGGGCCACCATGCTGGTGGCGGTAATTACCGCCACCGCCAGCATGGTGGCCCAGACTGCCATGTTCATAATGAGGGCCTCAGTCCCCCCACAACGCAGGCGATTCTTCCGCTCACATCCAGTAGTCTCATTAAAATAATGAGAGCCTATGTGACATGGCGCCGCCAACGTTTGGTCAGGCTCTAATTTTCGGGTCCTCCTCTATCTCACTACATACAAAGACACCTCAGTACCATATACGGAGATATCCGCGGTATTGAGGATTTTCCTTCTTAGCGAAGTAGGGAGTACCTAACTAACACTGTGGGTTGTTCAAGCTTGAACCATTAACAGGATAATCCCCATTTGGTGTGCCTATCTCTGAACGAAATTTACCATTCATTATGGCGAACCCGCAAAAGGTAGCAAGTGCAGTCAATATGAGACCACCCACATCTATTGGCACATGGCCTAACGGCCGAGGGGGTTCTAGTCACATTTGTTGTTGAGGCTATAGATCAGAATTTTTTTATTCTTGGATCACATTTCCAGCAGCTGATTGAAACACAAACACATTTCATCACTATACACCTGCAAATATACCTGCACAATATAAAGCATATGCACATCTAGAAATACCTCTGTCTTATCAAAAACATAATAATTGACTTGATGATGCCCAACCCCATACAATTGTACACGTTAGGTTAGGTCCTCTAAGTAATAATAGTCCTACCTGGCCTTTATTGGCCACTTATACACCTCATCCTGGTGCAGCAACTTTGGCGGTAGCTGAAGTCTGCCGTTTATACGCTGAGCTGACGGAAATACATAGTCAATTAGTACAGTTTGTAATGCAAACATTAAATACAAACCCTGCATGTGCTGCTCCAGTGCAACCACATGCAGTAACACCAGGCATTAATCCTGCGACTGTACATTCGATCATGGGTAAAGTACCTGCCAAAAGGGAAGAAATTCTGTTTTGGTTAACTGAAAAAAAATGCACTGGAAGCAGTATTTCCCCATACGGGACCTCAGGATAAGCATAGAATATTAACTGTGTGTTTGCCATTTGGGATGGTTCCCACGATAGATAACTGTAATTCTTGGGGCATGGTATTTGCCACGCTTTATACTACCGCACATGATACACTGACAATTGCCAATTCAAGATGAATACGGGGCTGCCCCGGCCCTGGACTTGGGGATGCAACTAATGGGCAGCTTTGCCACAGTATCCTCAATTATATTAAGTAACCTTAAAGGGAGAGCGGTCGCACTGGCGGTGCGCATGCAGCTCCGGGATGTTCCTCCACAGGATCAAGAATGTGAGCTGCCAAAGATTAGCACAGATACCTACTCTACCATTGGTCGAGATAGTCTGGGGGCCAGACAAACAAAACCACAGTTACACGGTAAATCTAACAAAGATTCGCAAATATTAAGGAATTAAATGTGCCAAGTATCCCTGCCCCTGCAAAATGTTACAAATGGCAAAAGTATATAAATGTAACTGAAGATCAGCTCGATGAATAGGTCCAGAATGGCATGTTTAATGCTTCACTATCACATCCTGGTGGGTGATTATTGTGGCCAATAGATACCGATGGGTGTCATAAACGTTTTATAAACTCCACAGGGATGTTTTAGAACAAGTATGCCAGACCCTCGCTAGGTGTCATCCGAACATGCGGGTATAGTAACAACATACAGTGTAGGGAAACTATGCCAGCAATGGTTGAAGAGTTCCTCACTAGATGCTGTTAGAGAACACCTCAGTCTCCTGTCTGACACTGATTTACAGGACTTCCTGTTTAGCCCCAGAAAACAATGCAGAAAGCGCTCCTTATATGCAGTATACAATGAAATTTGGAAGCTTTCCCTACAAGAAGCTGCTGCCCATTTAAGGCAAATAGATCAGGAAAACTTACAGAAGGTATTAACTGTTTTAGATAATGGGATTAATACCCTGTCCAACCGGATATACACCTTAAACAACATTGTTTCTTTTGCAATAGACATAATGCAAAGTGATATGTCTTCATTACACCATGGACAGAGTCAACTAAGGTCCATTATGCAGTTGGGTTGGACACTACAAACACTGAAGGCAGGTCGCGTTCCCTGACAACGCATTAGCGCAAGGGACATATTTTCCACATATAATTTAATGCGACACAAACAACTAATGGCTAAGAAAGAAGCGACGTATGTCAAGTTAAATATTGAAAAGTTAGAAAAGTTGCCTTTTACTGTGGCTGAAATACCATCTGCTGAGTGGTTAATACACGGGGTCATTAATCTGCCTATTTCAACACTTCAATTCATGTCATGCTTAAAACACATTCCAGTAGGCAGATGTGAAAGGATAGGAGATAATAACATCTATGAGGTGTGGGAGCTGCCCTTCTCTTACAAATGTCTCAGTGGCATGAAAGAGGTCTTTCTTAGTGGTAGTGAATGCAAGACTTCTCTCAGCCATTCGATGGTTTGTAAACAGCTGTCCCTGCATGGGGCATGTAACGCTTCGGCAGTTAACTTGGCCTGTTATCTGAAGAGAGTTCTAGTCCCCTTGATTAGACCTGCGTTTCAGGTGCTTTCAAATGGCAGGTATGTTCTCCTCAATAGTAAAAACTGTTGTGGGATGCGAGCGGCAATAGTTTATGTTGTTTCGGTCTCTAAGATTGTTACATGCTGCGGGAACGTACTTTTTCCTCCCACAAGACAGAGATAAGTAGGTGATATTTGGCCCCATATCGCTACTTCAAATGTGAATTTTGACAAGTTGAGCAGATTCAAGGCTTTATTGTTCCAAAAACATGTAGCGCTCACATCTGCACGCAAAACGTATGAACCTCAGGTGGCAAGGTCATCAGCAGAGATACAGTCCCTTTTAAGTACTAACTTTCCAAGACACTTTGGTGAGCTCATGGGATGAATATTTAATGCGTCCAGTACTACTGGGATCGCAAATTTCTTTAAGGCTGTTGGTTCTGGTTTCGTTCACACATTCTCTATATTCGGTTTAATACCATCAGCCATCCACTCAATATTCTCCAGTATTTTCGGGGGATTTCCGATAACTTTGGCTAAAATAGGTGACATTTTGCTATTGCTTCTTTTTTCTGCACAATGGCTGTCCCGCCGCAACAAGGAGGACTTGAAAGCGCTCCCACCAGCGCAGCTGTGTTGTGAACAAATTATGCAGTACTTTTGAGCAACACTCCTGGAGCAATTGGAGTGTGACTGGTCTCTATCATTCAGACCGGTTTTGCATTGTGTGCAGCCCATGTTTCGGTGCCTCTGGTGCTTGTTCGAACATGCACTGAAAGTTTGTCTTTCTATGCAGCGTTGCTTTCATTGGAAGCTGATCTGTTGATATTCTCGCTGAGTGCTCATTATCAGACATGCGCGTTGAGGGTGCGTTTGCTATGGGAAGCTGCTTATGAGTTGCCCTTCATGGAGGATGCAGCTCTACACTCATTGATGGGCACACCGCTGAATGCTGCTGCTTTGACTGGAGCTCAGGCTTTGGAACATGAATGCTCCTTGGTTTTTCTTGGCGATGAACTTCATGCTTTACCACCTGTCGAAGTGGAAGATTTCCTGTCTTCAATTATCCCGGATTTGATTGGCAACTTCCAAAATGACTCTGACTCTTGAAATTCTGCCTTTTCACACCACAGTTACGATTTTAAATTGTCCTTTTACACATGCTGTAGTGTCTTTTTAACCCCTTCTGTGCCCAGGACGTAATGGTTACATCCTGAGGCACAGTGCTGCTGTGCCCAGGACGTAACCATTACGTCCTGGGCACACAGCCCAGAGGAAGCGCTAGCGCTCCCTCTGTGGGGTTCCCCCCCAAGGCAGGGATGGAAGGGGAAGCCCTTCCCCTTCTACCCCCAAACCCCCCCACCCCCCCTGTGACATCAGCACGCGATTGCGCGCTGTTTGTCACAGGGCCTCCTCCCATCGCGCTAGAAGCTCAGCTTCCAGCGCAATCGGAAGAGAAATGCTTTGCATTTCTCTTCCGATCACGTGGGGGAGGCCGAGAGAGGCTTCAAAGGGAAGGAAAGTTATTTCCTTCCCTTTGAAGTCTCTCTCTGCGTTTCAAAAGCCGGATTGCATTTTTTAAGGCCTTTTCTGACCCCCCCGGGGGCAGATCAGCCTATTATTAGGCCGATCTGCCCCCAGGGGTGTCAGAAACCTCTAGGCACCAGGGACAATTTTTTGTTGTTGTTGTTTTTTGTTTTAGAGGTGGGGAGCGACCCCTTAGGCAAGGGTCGCTCCCATAGGGGGCAAATTATATTTAGGCCATTTCTGCCCCCCATGGGGGCAGGTCAGCCTATTTTAATTAGGCCGATCTGCCCCCAAGGGGGGCAGAAACCACTAGCCACCGGGGATTTTTTTTGTTGTTCTTGTTTTACAGGTGGGGAGCGACCCCTTAGGCAAGGGTCGCTCCCCGGGAGGGGCAAATTGTATTTAGGCCATTTCTGCCCACTTTGGGGGCAGATCGGCTGATTTTAGGTCAGTCTGCCCCCAAGGGGGGCAGTGGCAGAAACCACTAGGCACCAGGGATCTTTTTTTTTGCGCCGTCACTCAAGGGGAGCGACCCCGTAGGCAAGGGTCGCTCCCCGGGGGGGGGAAGAATTTATTTTAGGCCATTTCTGCACCCCCCTGGGGGCAGATCGGCCTATTGTTATGATGCGATCTGCCCCCGGGGGGGCAGAAACCTCTAGGCGCCAGGGCAAATTACTTTTTTTGTGTTTTTTTTGTGTTTGTTTGTTTTTTTAGAGATGGGGAGTGACCCCTTAGGGAAGGGTCGGTCCCCTGGTGCGGCAAATTGTATTTAGACCATTTCTGCCCCCCTTGGGGGCAAATCGGACGATTTTAGGTCAATCTACCCCCAAGGGGGGCAGAAACCACTATGCACCGGGATCTTGTTTTTGCACCGTCACGCAAGGGGAGCGACCCCGTAGGCAAGGGTCGCTCCCCAGGGGGGTTGGGGGGGTCAAATTTATTTTAGGCCATTTCTGCCCCCCCTGGGGCCGGCTGAGCTAAAGGCCAAAATCCACAGGTAGGCACTTTGCAAAACACACCTCTGTTTTCTGTGAAAAAATGTGATGTATCCACGTTGTGTTTTGGGCCATTTCCTTTCGTGGGCGCTAGGCCCACCCACACAGGTGAGGTACCATTTTTATCGGGAGACTTGGGGGAACGCTAGGTGGAAGGACATTTGTGGCTCCTCTCAGATTCCAGAACTTTCTGTCACCAAAATGAGAGGAAAAGTGTTTTTTGGCCACATTTTGAGGTTTGCAAAGGATTCTGGGTAACAGAACCTGGTCAGAGCCCCACAAGTCACCCCATCTTGGATTCCCCTAGGTGTCTAGTTTTCAAAAATGTGCTGGTTTGCTAGGTTTCCCCAGGTGCCGGCTGAGCTAGAGGCCAAAATCCACAGGTAGGCACTGTTTTCTGTGAAAAAATGTGATGTGTCCACGGTGTGTTTTGGGCCATTTCCTTTCGTGGGCGCTAGGCCTACCCACACAAGTGAGGTACAATTTTTACCGAGAGACTTGGGGGAACGCTGGGTGGAAGGAAATTAGTGGATCCTCTCAGATTCCAGAACTTTCTGTCACCGAAATGTGAGGAAAATGTGTTTTTTTAGCCACATTTTGAGGTTTGCTAAGGATTCTGGGTAACAGAACCTGGTCCGAGCCCCACCAGTCACTCCATCTTGGATTCCCCTAGGTCTCTAGTTTTAAAAAATGCACAGGTTTGGTAGGTTTCCCTAGGTGCCGGTTGAGCTAGAGGCCAAAATCTACAGGTAGGCACTTTACAAAAAATACCTCTGTTTTCTGTCAAAAATGGGATGTGTCCACGTTGTGTTTTGGGGCATTTCCTGTCGCGGGCGCTAGGCCTACCCACACAAGTGAGGTATCATTTTTATCGGGAGACTGGGGGGAATGTTGGGTGGAAGGAAATTTGTGGCTCCTCTCAGATTCCAGAACTTTCTGTCACCGAAATGTGAGGAAAATTTGGTTTTTTTGCCAAATGTTGAGGTTTGCAAAGGATTCTGGGTAACAGAACCTGGTCAGAGCCCCACAAGTCACCCCATCTTGGATTCCCCTAGGTCTCTAGTTTTCAAAAATGCACAGGTTTGGTAGGTTTCCCTAGGTGCCGGTTGAGCTAAAGGCCAAAATCTACAGGTAGGCACTTTGCAAAAAACACCTCTGTTTTCTGTCAAAAAATGGGATGTGTCCACGTTGTGTTTTGGGGCATTTCCTGTCGTGGGCGCTAGGCCTACCCACACAAGTGAGGTATCATTTTTATCGGGAGACTTGGGGGAACATAGAATAGCAAAACAAGTGTTATTGCCCCTTGTCGTTCTCTACATTTTTTCCTTCCAAATATAAGAGAGTGTGTAAAAAAGACGTCTATTTGAGAAACGACCTGTAATTCACATGCTAGTATGGGCACCCCGGAATTCAGAGATGTGCAAATAACCACTGCTCCTCAACACCTTATCTTGTGCCCATTTTAGAAATACAAAGGTTTTCTTGATAGTTATTTTTTACTCTTTATATTTCAGCAAATGAATTGCTGTATACCCGGCATAGAATGAAAACCCACTGAGGGTGCAGGTCATTTATTGGCTCTGGGTACCTAGAGTTCTTGATGAACCTACAAGCCCTATATATCCCCGCAACCAGAAGAGTCCAGCAGACGTAATGGTATATTGCTTTCAAAAATCTGACATTGCAGGAAAAAGTTACAGAGTAAAACATTGAGAAGAATTTCAGTTTTTTTCACCTCAATTTCAATATTTGTTTTTTCAGTTGTTATTTTCTGTAGGAAACCCTTGTAGGATCTACACAAATTACCCCTTGCTAAATTCAGAATTTTATCTATGTTTCAGAAATGTTTCGGTTCTGGGATCCAGCATTGGTTTCATGCCCATTTCTGTCACTGACTGGAAGGAGGCTGAAAGCACAAAAAATCGTAAAAATGGGGTATGTCCCAGTAAAATGCCAAAATTGTTGTGAAAAATTGGGTTTTCTGATTGAAGTCTGCCTGTTCCTGAAAGCTGGGAAGCTGGTGATTTTAGCACTGAAACCCCTTTGTTGATGGCATTTTCAGGGAAAAAACCACAAGCCTTCTTCTGCAGCCCCCTTTTCCCATTTTTAAAAAACAAATCAAAATTTGCACTGTATTTTGGCTAATTTCTTGGCCTCCTTCTGGGGAACCCACAAAGTCTGGGTACCTCAAGAATCCCGAGGATGTCAGAAAAAAAGGAAGCAAATTTGGCGTGGGTAGCTTATGTGAACAAAAAGTTATGAGGGCCTAAGCGCGAACTGCCCCAAATAGTCAAAAAAGGCTCAGCACAGGAGGGGAAAAAGCCTGGCAGCGAAGGGGTTAACTTGTCATCATTGACATTTTTTATACACATGCCTTAGGTTGAGTTTTAGTAGCTTTTATCCATAATTAGGCTTTGAACCACCTTTGAACCGGCAAGGGGAGGGTGTTGTGTAGCCATTTTAGTTATAGCTCCACACACGTTATTTTAGCACACTAGGCCTGCCCTGTGCACTTTAACCTAGATATATGTTATTCAGCTCTGTTTATTATTTTAACAATTGCCACATTTGCGGTCTTGTTTTATTTATCTCTATCTAGCTGTTCTTTGCCTAGGTCAGCACTGCTTTCTTAAATAAGAAATTTCTTTCACTCTGTGCTTTTTTCAAGGCTGCAGTAAGATAGGTTGCCGGTAAACGTGGTAACCCTTTGTCTCTGGTATTCATAGAAACATACACATCCTTACGTAGGGACATTTTCTCAGAACATCAATTGTTTTCTTATAAAAACACCTCTCTGTCCCATACATGTTAGAGGGAGATTCCAGCCAGATGGCCATGACTGTATGCTGATTGCTAAACGCTTTGCTACAGCTGTTTATGCAGACTTTAGGCCTCTTGCTCAGGTATGAGGGATGATGTCTTCCCAGGGGAACATGAAGTGCAGAACTAGAGCTTAACATGCTGTTTTAACGATTTTAGTGACAATATGGTAGCGTTAATTTCATGCTTTACTCTCCTTGTCACAATTTTAATCCTGTCATGCTTCATCATCCTGGTTATTGCAGTACATGCTTTATTATCTGAGATGCAGTTGCTTCATTAAAACCTTATTGAAACATATACTGCCTCTGCTTGTCCTTGTATATGTGAGACTAATGTAACCAAGAGAAATGGATGCAATCTGAATGACCACAATTTTCCTGAGGAGTCAATTGTGTCATGAGCTCGCCTGCCCAATCATCACTGCTCTTTGGTAGACATGAGGCACTGCTAGTTAGCCGGAGCAAAACCCGGATTAGGCCGACAGGTGTCACCTGTAGTGGGTTAGACTCAGTCCCCCACACCGCAGGCAATTCTGCCGCTCAAATCCAGTAGTCTCATTAGAATAACGAGAGCCTATGCAACAGTAAAAACCTGATTTAGAAACACCATGATTGCTTGACTACCAATTTTAAGTGATGCACGGAATTTAGGAAAACCTTTCTTTATATATTGGCATGGTAGGGGCCATTTAATTTGCTTTCAGAAACAACACCGGTAAGCTCATCAGAAATATTCCAAGATAACTCCATATTTTGGCTTTAAGCTCCCAAGAGATATAGCAGATAGGTGTTTTAGAAGTGTGTTTGGAGGTGACAATGCACATTTTGAAGAAGCGTCAACCATTAGTACACCTTTTTGATTGCTGACACACAGGTATGGCCACCTCCTACATTTTGTGATAAATAAATAGATAACTGCATAAATAAAGAAAAATTTCAATATTACCAATAAATAATTACACAGTAAAATAAGTGTATTCCTCGAAGTACCAGAACAAAGTCTGTGTTCTAGTTTATTGACAAGTAGGAGAGCATGCCTGTCTAAAAGTTACAGAAAGGCATAATTAGCCTCCAGTTTGCAACATACTTAAGTCATGCATTTAACTGATGTGAGGTGTTCTTGGTGTCTGTAGATAGCGAGACGACAAGCTGAGCGTCATCTGCATATGAGATGAGAGCGAACCCATAGGGTTGTACTATTTCTGCCAGTGGACATACATACAGATTAAAAAGAGTGGGACTCTAGAAGGATCCCTCAGGTAGATTGTAGAGAGGAAAGAATCCTCCTGTACTTGAAAGCTTCTCAGCTCCAGGAACTTGGTTATCCATTTAAGAGTAATTCCATTTATTACTGCCCCCTTCAGCCTATGAATGAGGACTGGGTGAGATACCATGTTGAATGCAGGGCTCAGATCTAGCAAGTTAATTGCTGCTGATTCGCCTTGATTGCCACTAGGAGGGCTGTCTCTGTACTGTTCCCTGTCTGAACCCAGTTTGAGTTGGGTGTAGGAACGAAGGTATTAACAGGAAGGTAGATAGATGTTTAGTCACATGTTTTTGAAGAATTTTAATGACCTGAGGGAGAAGTGATATGGGCAGCAATTTTCCACCAGCAGAGGATCGGCAGTGGGTTTTTTCAGGAGGGTTTTACTACTGCATGCTTCCACGCCTGAGGAACCATGCCACTCTGTAATGAATAGTTAAGGAAGGTCTGTCAATCTGACTAAGATAGTGTTTCCTCCTTTTCTTAGGATATCTGGAGGGGCTGGGTCTAGTGGCAAGCCTGATTATATTGTATTGAGGATCTAGTTTGGGAAAGACTGTTAATGTAGAGTTTATTGTGGCACCAAGATTGTTAATAGAATATTGAACAGTGTTTTTGGGAAGGGCAAGCAAGATGTTTTTCACCTTTTCTGGAAAGAACCTAGCTAACACGTTATACCATTCAACTGAGGGAGTGGTCCCATTTTCATTCTTGGCTGGCTTCATAAGACTGTTTACCAGTTTAAACAATTCCTTTGAGGAGTTAGAGGCACTCTGTCTTTTGGTGCTCAAATATGTTGCCCTGGCTTCTCTGATGGTGTACTGGTGTTTTTTTGTTACTTTTTTGTATGATGCCTTACTTGGCCCATTATTAGTTTTTCTCAGTGGTCTTTCTGCTTTTCTAGCTTCCCTTTTTAATTCATTGAGGTTAGACGAGTACCAATGGGTGCAACCTACTGGACCCACTAGCTTAATAGAGATCAAGGCATCCAAGGAGCCTTTAAGCCAATTCTCAAAGTTTTCTGTCTCTCATCCACTCCTTCCCGTTTTAGGGTTAAATTGCTGAGGTGTTTTTCCAAATTATATATCTAATTTAGATCAACATTGTTTTAATTTTGCTGAGTGAGAATATTTTTCTCCACCCCTAGAAATATTAAGGGAAAAATGAATTAGATAATGGTCTGACCAGTACATGGGGGTGGGAATATCTGTAGCAAGCTCTTCAGTATTGGAAGTTACTTTGTGGCATAAGTTATAGTTTCTTCAGATAAGTATAGCAATAGCTGTTAAATTTCTATGGCTTTGTACGGGTAAAACGTCAACCTAACTATAACAACCCTATAACCTTTGGTTTTGTCAGTGAATTTCTATGTGTTCTGTAATGCACATGTTAATATTTCTGTCAGGTTGTGGCCAGTCAATCAGGGCATTGCTTTTCCACTGGATTGAGGAGAGTCCGAGTAGGATCCAAGGAGGATTTGAGAATTCACGGATCACCCCAAATATAATAAGGGAATTTTTTTGCCCTTGTGGGCTCCCTCAGGGACCCCCATGTGTCCTATGGGGTCAGGATACCTCTATCTTAAACCCTTATATGTTTTACACTATCCCCCCCCAGGCAATGTGAGAAACAAAATGTCAGCCGCAACTTTTCTGTCAGGTTGTGGCCAGCCAATCAGGGCCTTGCTTCTCCTCCAAATCCGCAGGGGCTCCGAGGAGGATCTGTGTCCCTATATACACACATTTGTTTTTAATTTATTAACTAGAAAACTACCAAACAGATTTACACCAAATCATAAAAAGGGTGCTTTCTGGACCAAGAGCTAGCTTTTGGCCAAATTTGGTGTAAATCCGTCCAGCAGTTCGGGCTGTAGTGGTGTTCAAAATCCCTATGGAAATTAACATGGGGAAAACTTATTTTGGGATCGCCCTTTTTCTGAGCTCCCCCCCTTCACAGATCACCCTGAAACTTTCTAGAGAGCAGCTGAAGTGCGTGTCACATTTTTGGGGAAAAGTTTGTGAAGATTTATTAACTAGTGTCAAAGATATAGGCAAGTCAAAAGATGCTTTTTTAATGGAAACTAGGGACCTAACTATAACTACCTACTGGGTCCCTGGGTCCTCCAAGAGGCAATATATACATATAAAAACCAAAGTTACACATCCTAACCTTCAGAAGCACCTTAAAACATGGCTTTTCGAGCAGTAACCGTACCCCACTCCCTCCCAGCGCCTTGAGACCCTACTGGGTGAGTAGTGCACTTAAGAAATTATTTGATTGATAGTTATCTCAAGTAACTATAACTCGTGCCTAGGGTAATTATAGCTCGCGCCCCCGACATGCACACTTTTTTCATCAAAAATGTTACTTCAAATATTACATTAATATTATCAATGATATTATCAAATATGTCATACGTGCCGTAATTTGTGGGGTAATTAGCAGTGCATGGCGAGGATGCAAGTTATAGTTACCTGGGGGCATGAGTTATAGTTACTTGAGATAACTCCAACAGGTGAATTTCCATGGTTTTGTATGTTTAAAATATGAGCCTAACTATAACGTCCCTGTAACCTTTGTTTTTTTAAGTTAATTTCAATGTTTTTAAAATTCTATTTCATAACTATAACGCCCCTGTAACATTTGTTTTTTTCAGTTAATGTCTATGTTATTTTCATATATAGTTATTTTCATTACTATATGTTAATCCAACCACCACCGAGCATGGCCTTCGGTTGTGCCCGGCGGCAGTTGGCCACAGTACCTGGCCTGTGGCCAGGCCCTGAGGCCAACCCCTTATAAGGACCCAACATGCATAATGCACAGTCTTCACCTGTGCACGGCAGGGGTTGTCCACAAGGCCAAGTCTTCAGCCAGACGCTGCGGCCAACCCACCTAACCACATAACCCTATTCTGCACATGACCCTTTGGCCGTGAGCGGCGGGAGTTTACTGCAGCCCGTCTCTCTGGGTGTGAGAATAGGTTTAACAGGGCATATCTGGGGTGAGAGTAGCTGTGAGTCTCTGGGTGTGAGAGTGTGTGCATCAGTGTTTTGGTGGGTACATCAGTGTCTGCGCAGGTCTGTGATTGGTTGCATGAGGGTGTCAGTGGGTCTGTGAGTGTCTGAGTGGGTCTGTGAGTTGGTGACTAACTGTCTGAGTGGGTTTGTGAGTGGGTGCATTAGGGTCTGACCGGGGACTTGAGTGGGTCCAAGAGGGTCTGAGTGGGTCTGAGACTGGGTGCATGAGTGTCTGACTGGGTCTGTGAGTGGGTGTGTAATAGAGAAAGAGATTGAAAGACAGAGAGAAAGAGAGTGTGAGGGAGAGAGATAGAGAGATTTTTAGGCTTTGATGAATGATAGAAGGAGATATTTCATCACAATTTGAGAAGAAAAATGTATTTGTCAATTAAAAACAGTAAGATCGCCTTTCAGTATGAGCCTTAAACAGTTTGAATTAAAAAAGAAAATGAGGTGTTAGACCTGGCATCCTTGGCGTGGTCTCCCCTGTCTTTTTTGCCTCTGCTTCCCATGTTTTGACTGTGTGCTGGACTCTGTTTTTACTGTTTTTGGTACTCTGGGCACTTTACCACTGCTGAAGTGCAAGTGCTCCCTGTGTAAATTGTGTGTGTGATTGGCTTTTCCATGATTGGCATACTTGATTTACTAGTACGTCCCTAGTAAAGTGCACTAGAGGTGCCTAGGGCCTGTAAATCAAATGCTACTTGGGCCCTGCACCACTGATTGTGCCACCCACAAGAGTCGCCCTGTAAACATGGCTCAGACCTGCCACTTCAGTGTCTGTGTTTGCAGTTTTAACCTGCCAATTCGACCTGGTAAGTGTACCCACTTGCCAGGCCCAAACCTTCCCTTTTTATACATGTAAGGCACCCCTAAGGTATGCCCTAGGTACCCCATAGGCAGGGTGCAGTGTATGTTAAGGGTGAGACATGTACTGATGTGTTTTACATGTCCTAACAGTGAAATACTGCCAAATTCGGTTTTCACTGCTGCAAGGCCTATCTCTCTCATAGGTTAACATAGGGGCTGCCTTTAAATATCCTTAAAGTTTAGTTTCCCTTTGTGAGCAGATAGAGATATGGAGTTTGGGGTATCTGAACTCACAATTTAAAAATACACATTTTTGTAAAGTTACATTTTTCAATGGTCAGTTTGAAAGTGCAACTTTCAGAAAGAGGGCATTTTCTTGCTTAAATCATTCTGTGACTCTGCCTGCTTGTGTATTCCCTGTCTGGGTCAGACTGACAGTTCGGCTGATTGTGAATCCCCTCTAGACAGTGACACAAAGGGAGCTGGTTTGTAGCCTGCATATCCTGATGAGCCATCTGGGCTAGAGTGGAGGGAAGAGTGGTTACTCACACCTGAATGGGCTGTGCTTGCCCTCACACAATGTAGTCTCCAACCCCCTGGTGTGTGTCTGGGGCCAGGCCGGGGCAAGGCATGCTCTCGTGAACAACAGAGACTGTCCTTTGAAGTTTGCCTACTTCAAAGGCAGAAAGGGGTATAAGTAGTGGACCCAAAACCAAAGACTTTACATTTCTTACATTTCTTCAAGATTTGCTTCTAGAACCAAGAGGAACCTCTGCCAAGGAGAAGAGCTGAAGAGCTGAGGAGAGGTGCTGCCCCTTCCTGTCACTGTGATTTGTCAGGCTATCCTGCAGTTGCTGCTTCTGCCTGTCAAAGGGGACAAAGACTGGACTTTGTGGTATGTTCCTTCTTGAAAAGAATCTCCAAGGCTTTGGATTGAGCTTGCCTCCTCTTTTGAAATCTCAGGGCCATCAAAGACTTCCTCTGCCAGCACCTGGACTCTCTGCTGAGACTCCTACCTTGCCAAGGGGTGCCCCATCCAGTACCTGGGCCCTTGAAAGGTGAAGCTGGTGCAAAAAGGTCGGAAATCCACACACAGGAAGCCGTGTGGGAAAATTTTGATGCACCACCTGTAACGCAGCTGAAAAACGACATGCCACACACTTTGTGGCTGAAAATGACGCCCCACCTGCATCCCGGCGGGGGGATTGATGCATCAGGGCTGGAAACAACGCAACACCCACTTGCGGCTACTGATAATGACACAAACCCCATGCAGTGCTTTTTTCCAACACTCTGCGACCGGATTTCTCACGCATGGTTGCTGAGTGTCAAAGTCATCATGACCGAGGTGACCTTTCCAGAAATCGACGCATCACTGTCTTGTGGGGAAGGAAAACGACGCAGCACCTACCCGACTGGAGAAGAAACTATGCACAACCTCACTTGGGAGTAAGGAATCGACACATAGCTGACTTTTCTGATGCGTGCTCGCCTGTGTGGCTTTATTTTTGACGCAAACCAGGTACTTTGTGTAAAATCAACATTTCCATTGTTTTCTATGGAGTAAGACTCTTTTTACTCTGAAAATTCATATCTTGACTTGTGTATGTTTGATTTTTGTTGTTTTGGTCTTGTTTGATTTACATAAATATTACACCTGGATTTGAACCCTCAATACTCAGTGAGAAGGTCTGCAACCTTCACACTACAGCTATTGCTTTTTTTAAAATATATATTTTTTTTAGCCCTTTATGGGCTATCAAGGACAGCCGGGGTAGCCTCAAAGCCTCCCCTGCGGTCCCACTGCTCCAGCAAGCAAGCTGTTAACAGTAGCTGCCTGGTTGCTGGAGCAATGCTTTATTATCTCTTCCCTGCACGCATATCTGCTTGCGGAGAACAGAACTTAAAACTCCACTTTTTGACAGAGGGACCTGTTTGACAGGTCCTGCTGTCAAAAAGCAGAGTGTTTGCTGTGACTTGGCTGCAGCTGTCAAAGCTGCAGCTAAGCCACATCAAAAAGCTATGTCCCGTGGTTGGGCAACCCGGGACATCGCAGGAGCCGGCTCTAGGGGTGTTGGCGGTCTCCAGGTCCATCAGTTGCTCCATGAGGAGGGCTGCGCAGCCCCTCTCCTATGTGCAAGAAGCCCCGGGGAGGTGGCGGTTCACTGTGCTTGGGGGTCTGAAACAGACCCTCTTTCTATTTTTAACTATTTGGCCCCGGGAGGTGGTGGTCCCTGGTACTGCGAGGGGAGGGGGACCCTTGGGGATGGGGCCCTCAGGGCCCAGATCGGCCCTGGGGAGGAGTGCACTGCGGCCCTTCCCCCCAAAAAAAAATATATAATTAGGGATGTGATCCCCTGGGCAGAAATCGGCTGGGGGAGGGGGGCATGTGAACCTGTGGCCAACAACTGCTGTGCATGGCGCAGCATGGGGTTGGGTGGTTATAGGGGTTGCTCCAGGGGCTGGAATTTCTATGGTTTGATACTTTTAAAATGTGAGCCTAACTATAATGTCCCTGTAACCTTTGGTTTATATATATATATATATACACACTCACAAACATCTATACACATATTGGGTTACTTGGCATCAGAAGGCTGAGTGGTTTAAAAAGGCCACATGAATCAAGTGATGGCAATGCAGGAGCATATTACATACATCAATCGATATGCATTTTTTAGATGTTACATGATTTAAATTGATTTTAGTATTCTTTAGAATGATTTGGAGCATTGGAGCATCATTCTCAGTTTCGTTTTAGTACTGTTTTGCCTGAGACTGCCTAGTTTTTTGTTGGAGAATAGATAAAGTGCTAATAATGAACATGTGTTCCCATGCAACAATGCGTATTTTTAAATGTCAAACTTTAAATGTAAAGCAGCACCATAGGGAAAATAATAATATATATTCTAAAATCTGCTTTTCATTTGTAGTACGTTATAGAGTAGGTTTATAATATTGGAATACAGTATTACCGTTCTGCTCATTTGTGTCTCATCCAGAGATGCATATAAACATCTGAAAAGATGAAAATTATAGTTTGCAACCACAAAGGACTGGCAAATTGGGAATTAAGTCTTTAAATATGGCCCTATTACAAGGGACAGTATTCTAGCAAAATGTCAACATTTAATTTTACCCTGCTCTCCGAACAACCTCTCCTACAGCTGTTCTTGGTAAATGGAAATACACTCTCTAGAGTACAGTCCATTTAATCCGATTAAACACACCTTTTAGGGATATTGATATTCCCGCGTTTCAGATCAAAGGTGCTTTTATGAAGATCTAATTTTACTGCTGAGGACATTTGGAGTCATTATTCCTAATGACCTTCATGTACATAACAATCATTGGCAAAGCCAATAGGTCTCACCTATTCAAGACCTATTGGCTTTGCCAATGTGTTTTAGCTATTTTGTCCACCAGCGTGGCTGCTGTTCAGCATCGATATAAATTAGTGGCATAGAGGAGAATGGTGTGGAGTGTCGTAGAGTGGAATGGTAAATAGTGGAGTAGAGTATTGTAGAGTGGCAGAGAGTGTCATGTACTGGGGTGGCATAGTGTGGAGTTGTATAGAGTGGCAAACACTGGAGTGGCATAGAGTAGAGTGGACTGGTGTAGAGTGCATTAGCATAGCGTGTTGCAGAGTACAGTGGCATAGAGGGCAGTGGTACTGAATGCAGAGGCATTGAATTCAGCATTGGACAGTGCAGCGTCGTACAGTGCAGTTGGGTAGATTATAGTGGTGCATAGTAGAGTGGAGTGGTGCAGGGTGAAGTAGTACAAATGGAGTGGTGCAGAGTGGAGTGGTATGGCATAGAGTGGCACCAAGTATAGTGGTGCAGAGTACAGTAGAGTGGCATAGACTGCAGTGGTGTAGAGTGCAGTTGCATAGAACAGAGTGGCACAGAGTGGTCCAGAGTGGAGTGGCTTTGAGTGGAGTGATGCAGAGGGCAGTGGCACAGAGTAGAGTTGAATGCCATAGAGTTCAGTGGGGTAAAGTGCAGACTAGAGTTGAGTGGCAAAAAGTGCACTGGCGTAGAGTGGTGCAGAGTAGAGTAGCATAGAGTGGTGCAGCATAGAGTATAGTGACATCCCATGCAGCGGCATAGAGTGCAGTGGCGTAGAGTGGAGTAGTGCAGAGTAGAGTGGCATAGGGTTCAGTGGTGGAGTGTTGCAGAATAGAGTGTCAGAGTGCATTGATGTAGGGTGGAGTAAAGTGGCATAGAGTGCAGCATAGAGTACAGTGATGCAGAGTAGAGTGCAGCGGCATAGAGTGTAGTGATGGAGAGTGCAGTTGTGTAGAGTGCATTGGCGAAGAGTGCAGTAGTCAAGAGTAGAGTGGCATAGAGTGCAGTGGCACAGAGTGGAGTGGCTCAGAGTAGAATAGAGTAGCGTAGAGTGCAGTGGAGTACAGTAGATTGTTTCACTAGAGTGAAGTGGCATAGAGCAGAGTGGTGCAGGGTAGAGTGCAGTTGCATAGAGGGGCATAGAGTGAAATGGCATAGAGTAAAGTGGAGTAGAGTGCATTGCCATAGAGTGCAGTGGTGCAGAGTAGATTAGAGTGGCATACAGTGGATTGGCGTAGAGTGCAGGGGCATAGAGTTGAGTGTTACAGAGTAAAGTGCATTGGCATTGATTGTATTGGCATAGGGTGCAGTCGCATAGAGTGCAGTGCTGCTCAATAGCATAGAATATAGTGGCGTCAAGTGGAGTTGTGCAGAGTAGATTGGGGTGGCCTAGACTGGAGTGGTGAAGAGTACAGTCTTGTAGGGTAGAGTGGTGAAGAGTGCATTGGCGTAGAGGAGAGTGGTACAGAGTACATTAGAGATATGACATGGCCTAGAGTACAGTGGTGTGGAATGGTGTAAAATGGAGTGCGCAGAGTAGAGTGCAACGGTCTTGAGTGGTGCAGAGTAGAGTGGAATGGCGTAGAGTGGAATGGCGTAGAGTGGAGTATTCATGGTGTGGTAGCACACTGCCACCACAGGCAACACATTTTCAATTGAAATGACCATTACATTTGCACAGAGAAACAGTTTTCCCAATAAAACTATACAGTGCCCAGACGAAAATGTGTGGAAATTGCATCACCTAGTTTAATGATTTGTTTTGATCATATTAAATTGTTTCCAACACACTTCAAAAATCACAAAAAAGGTGCTTCATTTATGCGTTCATAATTCATATATATTTTGAAACACTTACACAGTTCATTTAAACTTTGTCATGTGCTAGAAAAAAAACTCTTTCCTACCCCAAGTATCCAGCAAGATTGCCACATAAATCCTCTTACTTTAAAGTCAGTGAAAGTAAAGTAAACAAGTGGCCTTGGAAGACAGCGCCTGACATTTGACCTTGGTCTTTGAAAGTACAGTAAATGTGACGAGATAAGAACAAGATTTAAATCCCTGTTAACAGAAATTGAGTTTGTGGAAGGATACAAAAACATGGTTTAGGCAACGGGAAGGACGAACTGAACCTAGAGAACCTAAAGCAAATGAAGCCAGCAAATAGAAAGCCAGAAAGTGTGAGTTACAAACCACAAAGCCAATGGTAATCAACAAGTGGAATGCATTCTTAGGTCAGCTTTCTGAAAGTCCCCAAGATGTCTTTAGCAAACCAGATAGCTGCACTGTCTGATAGGCTGCGACCTAAAAAAGAATTACAGGAAAAGGAACTTGTTTCTGTGCTCCTCTGTAAAGTAAGTGATGAAATCATAATCCTTCAGATCGGATCCTTAAGACCCTGATCAGTGTGGAGCAGGTCCTGCATAAGATCCTGTAGCTGGTTTGCCATTATTTTTGTGGAAATTTTCAAATGAACATTCAGTTTGGAGATTGCCTTGTAGGAGCTGTGATGTTCTAGTTTCTTCCCGTACTTAAGAATAGCTGACAGCCTTGCCTCAGTCATGGATGGTGTTACAGTGACTTCAGAGACTATAAACTGCACAAACCCCTCACGCTTATTTTATGATCATCCTTTTCGAGAGTGGCATCTAAAGTTTTAATGACCAAAATGTGGGATTGGACCTGCATTCTTCTCAGTGTGGCCCCTAAAAGTCTCTCTGCCGTATTGTCTTCATAATATTTTTGTTCAATTTGTGCTAAAAAGTATTCAGCTTTGTTAAGTTCAAGGAATATCTTTATTTAAAAAAAATTCTAAGCGGAACTGCGCAAGACAACAGTTATTATAAATAACAACAGAAGAAAAAAAAAAAGAAACAAGCATTTAAAATGCAATGGGTCCTGCATTTGCTCAAGTTAGAGCTATTAGCTTTGTAAATTCCTAACTTGGCTTTTTTTGCCACATAAATTGAAAACTAAAACTAAAACAGTTGAAATAAGCGAGCCCCTTCAAAGCGCCACAGTCGCCATGAAAAGGTAAAAAAGAAAAAGAAGTTCACTCAGTCAAATGTATCAACAAACATGCAATTATCCATGTAACAGGGTCGATGGTCAAGGCGGTAACAAAACTGCCCCAAGGAGGGACAAACGTAAAGCTTACAAATAATAACAAAAGATTTTTGAAAGGCAAGCCCAGGAACGAGTGATTGGTTAAAAGCCCACAGATAGATTACAACAGACCACAGCACTTGCGCGCTCAACTAAAAAGAGAAAAAAAGACGTCAGTCTGGACCCAACTACCAGATGGCTGAATCATGCACAGCATGTGAATTCAGAAAATATCCATGCTGCAAAATCTACATTTATTTATTGCATTGGTCCCACTGACTACTGCACAACGTTTGAGTGGAGCACCTAGCAGTCATAAAAGAGGGCCTTCCAAGAAATATGTTACCAAACCTTGACAGGGTTGAAAACATTGCAGTCTCCCTAATCTTTGGTCTGAAATATATAAACCACATCTCTCCACTAAGACAACCTCACCACTAACCACCAAATAACGAGCACTCAGACTTCAAAGCACCGAGAGTTATCCAAGAAGCAATATCCAGTTTTGCGTCAGGTGACATTTGCCACAGCTTCCGGTGGCCGACCACATGTGAAAAGTCAGTTGCTATAAGCTTTCTGGCCCCTCTGAAAACAAAGGTCCATGTGTCCATGGCACAGTAAAGGCTTCACACGCTAACACCACACGAAATGTGAAATGTGACCATCTAAAATTCAGAGTAGCATTGAAAAAAACACCTGTTCTACATGCAGACAGAAATTACTTAGATATTGCTAGCTGCTCTTCTTGTAAAAACCTGAATCCGTATTCCTTCCATCTTCTACTGCCCGCCCCCACCCCCAACAAAATGCCCCAGTACTACCTTTGATTGATATGGGCAATAACAAAACCTAAAAATCAAACATAAATATCTCAGCATAGAACACTGTAGTAACTTCAGATTTGAATTCATTTGCAGTAAAGGGTTTTGTGTTCCGGACAGAATTTACAAGAGGCAAGAATGTAATTGTTCCACAGAACAATCCCAATATTGATGAAACAAAAATCAATTACATGAATACATTTAAGAAAAGAGTCTTGTTTCAAAGTACAATTATAAGTTAAATATACTTACGCCAAGTCTCCACCCAGAGTACAGAGATGTGCCCCAAAAACACTCCATAAGGAACGGCCACCGCATTCCCACGTCACCATCACAACACTACAATCAGGCGGCCATCCGATCAGTTTGACAGCTCCCGTTTTGTTCCAAATATCTACTGAAACGAGAAGCAACCTGATAACTAAATTACCATTTGTCCAAAAAGAAAAGTAAACAGCTCCAGACAACAATTTTCACGAAAAAAGAATATTGTTAAAGGTTTAGTCTACTTGTTTTACATGAACATGCTGAGAATTCCATGTTGACAAAACCAACACTAACTACACCCCGTGGCACTTACACGCATGTACTGGTCACCGTTTGCAGCCTGGGGATGCTGTGAAGTGCTCTCGAGGGCAGCCCACTCCGTTCAAGCCAATCATCAAGTTGAGAGTAAATTATTTATTACATTTAAGTTTCAGCCGTTTACATAATAGATGGAAAGAAAACGGTCAGCGAGTTGTCCATCTAAAGTCAAAACGATTCATTGTGTCTTCCATAGTTCCCAGAATAGACTTCGAGAGTTCTACACTGTAACGCACACAGATTACAAGAGTTTTAGACTTTAACAACAATAAAAACTTCTGTAAGAAGTGCGAATAGAATTCCTTTTACGTTTCTTTCGAAGAACTACTTTCTTTGCATCTTTCTGCGGGGTTCTTCAGGATTTATAGTGGTACTCCGAGCCTTCTTAATGGACTCTGACTGGGCAGTAGCCTTATACATACAGATTGTTCCTACTGCGCTTACTTGGACTAGTGACAACGTAGTTCCATCCCTGTAACGCACATCCCGGCCACAACCGTCTGCAGGCACTGTGCAAGGCATCTAGAACTGGCGGTTCTTCTCCTTCTTCTTTCTCCTCGTGTCTCCTCTCCTGCAGCAGGTCGTCCCCATTCTTTCGTCCATCCTCATCTCTTCTCTGTCGTTCTTCTTCCTCTCTCTGTCTTGTCTCTGCATCTCGCTCCATACATACACCTTCCTCACAAAGCGTCAGCCTCTTCCCGCCAGCCTGGGTTTTGAGAGCCCTTACGGGTGAAACCCGGCTCTCCTCGGTGCCCCTGAGGTACTCTGTTATCGGCCTGGGGGATCCAATGGGAGAAGCGCTCTCCGCGTCCTCCCATTCAAAAGATGCCCCCACCGAGTCTGAACGATTGGGCCAGAGTGGATTAGGACATCTGGACAGAAAGTCAGCTATGGTCTGTTGGGATCCAGGTATATGACGAGTCTGAAAAGAAAAACGTTGCAACACTAAGAACCACCGAAGGATACAGGCATTGGTATCTTTATGTCTTGCCAACCATGTCAATGGCGCATGGTCCGTTAAGAGAGTAAAGGTCCTGCCTAAATGATAATATTGCAAGCCTTCAGGGGCCCATTTGATACAAAGACACTCCTTTTCGATGGTGGGATACGTTGCCTCCTGAGGGGATAACTTGTGACTTATGTATACTACAGGATGAAGCAGGGTGGACTCGTCAGCCCCAAGACCTTGATTTGAGGTGTTTGTTTGGAGCTCAAAAGGTTTCGAGAAATCGGGACATCGGAGGACGGCGTCTTGGCAGAGACATGTCTTTAGATATTCAAAACGAGTTCTTTCTAGTTCACTGAGAGCCCTTATTTTGTTGGGTTTGTTATTCTTCAATAGGTCTGTGAAGGGAGCAGCCTTTACAGAAAACTGAGGAATAAAGCATCGATAATACCCGACCAAACCTAAGAAGGATCTTACTTCTTTTTTTGTACGAGGGGACTTACTAGCTTTGATGGCTTGTATTTTTCTATCTGAGGTTTAATGGATACTTTTAAAATGGTATACCCAACTTTGGATAGAGTCTATGGCAAACAGCATTTTTCAGGGTTGGCTGTTAATCCTGCCTGTCTCAGGGTACTCAATCGGCTTTGAGATGATCTAGGTGGGAATCCCAAGAGGGTCTATGTATCACCATGTCATCTAGATACGCAGCTGCATACTGTTGATGTTTGTGCAAAAGAAGATCCAGTAACCTTTGGAAAGTAGCCGAGACTCCATGTAACCCAAACAACATTATTTGGAATTGATTTAGTCCTGATGGTGAGGAAAAGGCTGTTTTTTCTCGGTCTGTAGCGGCTAGTGGAACCTGCCAATATCTCTTAGTTAGGTCTAAAGTAGAAAGATATTCTGCTGCTCCCAATCGTTCTATTAGTTCATCAACGTGGGGAATAGGATAGGAATTGAATTTGGAGATGGCATTCAATTGTCAAAAGTCAATACAAAAGTGGATGCTACCATCAGGTTTTGGTACTAGTACAATGGGCAAACACCAAGGGATTTGAGAGGGTTCTATAATGTTGTTCTTAAGCATTTTTCTCACCTCTTCTTCAGCTGCTCTTTTAGCTTCTGGGATTCAGTGAGGTCGAAGCTTCACTACTTTTTTAGGATTTGTCCTTATCTCATGTCGGATTAGAGAATTAGAGATGTTTTCCCTGGGAGTGTTGAATATACATCTTGATAGACCTTTGCTAGCCCCAATATTTGTTCCCTTTGGGTCTTGGATAGAGTGATTTTGTATCTGGGGTAGGGTATCCAGATCACCCGGTGTGGTTGGTGGAAACTGAATAGTTAAGGGTTGTGTGACATTGATGAGAGACACAGCTCATTCCCCTAGGAGTGGTCTTTCTTCCTCTGTTACCTGTTCTTTAAGGAGATTAATGTGGAATATCAGCCCATCCTGTTTAGTATTTGGTATTGCTGCTCTGTAGGTAACAGGAGTGAGGCATTCTAGAATCTTGTAGGGCACCTTTGATTTTGCTAGTAGTTTCTTATTGGTAGTCGGGAGCAGGATAAGCACTTAGCTACCTATAGCCAGTTCTCTCAGTCTACTAGAGCGATTGTACAAGCGTTTTTGCGTGTTCTGACTTGTCTGAAGGTGTTTGTGAACCTTATCCCATAGGATCGCTGGGCTGTTTATAAGGTCCTGGCATGCTCTGCTAGTTCTTTGCCTTCATCTGCCTCTTCCTCCCATTGCTTGGCTGCCATATCTAGGAGACTTCTGGGTTGCCTACCGAACACCAGTTCAAAACGGCTATACCCCATGGATGAATGTTCTTGTGTACAAATAGCATAAAGTACTAAAGGTAATTTCCTATCCCAGTCCCTCCCAGCATCAGAAATTGTGTTCTTAAGATGTGACTTGATGGTGAGGTTATACCTTTCCACTAAGCCATCCGTTTGGGGATGATGAACAGAGATCCTCAGGTGCTTAATATCTAATAATCGGCAGATCTCGGCCATAAGTTTCGACATAAAGGGGGTTCCCTGGTTGGTCAGTAATTCCCTAGGGCCCTACTCTCGAAAAGAATTCAATCTTGGCTTGTGCTACTGTTTTGGTGGTCATGCTTCTCAGAGGGACTGCCTCTGTGTAGTGAGTAGTATAGTCTACTAGAACTAGGATATACTGGTAGCCTTTACTTGATGTTACTAAGGGGCCTACTTGATCCATCCCTACTCTCGAAAAAGGAACTTCTACGATTGGAAGGGGCTGCAAAGGTACTCTGGGAATATTGTGCAGGCTGGTCAGGTGGCATCAGGGGCATGAAGCACAATGTCTCCGAACATCAGAATAAACTCCGGGCCAATAAAACAGATTCAGCAAGTACTTCTTGTTCTTCTCTGTACCGTAATGCTCCCCCCTGTTTTGTTATGAGCTAAGTGAAGAACCTACTATCTAAAGGGACGTGGGACTATGAGTTGTCTTTTAGACCCTCAGAAGTCTTTACAATCCTATATAACAGACCCCTACGTTTAGTAAAGAAGAGTCCTACCTGTTGGGATGGGTCTTCCACCACTTGAGCCCAGGCATGCTTTACCGTGAGATCTTCCCTCTGCGTGAGATGGAAACTTCTGGGGTTCTCTTCAGGCGTTTGGCCTGATGGGGAAAAATATAACATATTAGAAGGGATGATTCTACATGTGCTTTCTCTATGTTCTTCAACTGAGGTGGGTGTTTCTGCCATCTGTGTCTCAACCGAATAGAGAAGGACTTTCTCTGTGGTCTTGTCGGGAGGGGACTGGAGGTAAGACGCTTTCTGTATTAAGGATGGGAAGTCGCTATAATCAGTTCAGAGTACCAAGTCTTCTATCAGTTGGGGACTAACCCCTACTTTCACTGACTCTTTCTGTCCTTTCCATTCTACTTCTACCACTGCCACCGGATACTTTCTCGTTTCACCTTGAACACACGTGATGGCAGCTTGTTCATTTTCTTTTCACTGGTGTGATTGTACACATTATGTATTTATCACCGAGTAGCGACAGCCAGAGTCTATCAGGGCCCTTGACGATTTATTGTTTATCAAGAGGTCTAACAGAAACCAGGGATGTCGATCCTTGGCCACTAAGACTCTGGTGGTCATTCTGACCCTGGCGGTCTTTGACCGCCAGGGCGGAGGACCGCGGGAGCACCGCCGACAGGCCGGCGGTGCTCCAATGGGGATTCCGACCGCGGCAGTAAAGCCGCGGTCGGACCGGCACCACTGGCGGGGTCCCGCCAGTGTACCGCGGCCCCATTGAATCCTCCGCGGCGCCGCAGCTTGCTGCACCGCCGCGGGGATTCCGACCCCCCCCTACCGCCATCCAGATCCCGGCGGTCGGACCGCCGAGATCCGGATGGCGGTAGGGGGGGTCGCGGGGCCCCTGGGGGCCCCTGCAGTGCCCATGCCACTGGCATGGGCATTGCAGGGGCCCCCGTTTGAGGGCCCCTACATGTATTTCACTGTCTGCTGTGCAGACAGTGAAATACGCGACGGGTGCAACTGCACCCGTCGCACAGCTTCCACTCCGCCGGCTCGATTCCGAGCCGGCTTCATCGTGGAAGCCTCTTTCCCGCTGGGCTGGCTGGCGGTCTGAAGGCGACCGCCCGCCAGCCCAGCGGGAAAGTCAGAATTACCGCCGCGGTCTTTCGACCGCGGAACGGTAACCTGACGGCGGGACTTTGGCGGGCGGCCTCCGCCGCCCGCCAAGGTCAGAATGAGGGCCTCTGTCTTTAGATAACCCCACTTCCATTGGTTCTTGGTTTGATTGGTTTTGGGACTCTGTCAGGCAATATGGCCCCAGTCACCACATTGAAAACACTGAGGTTGATGGTGTAGTTCCCTCCGACCAGAATGCTCCCATCTGGGTCCTTCTTTGTTCCCTTTGTGGGAATGAAGTGTTACCATTGGGGTTGTTTCCGCTTTGACATTACTACTAATATTTCAGGGAGCCCCCTGTCTCTGCTCATAGGAACGCTGATAAGCACAGGCTAAGTTTAGTGCCTTCTGAGTAGTTATGTCCGTGCTCTGTCATATCTAGCTTCGGGTACTAAGAGGGAGAGTCCAAAAACTGCTCCAAAACTACTTTATTGAATAAGTCCTCCTTAGTAGTTTCATAGAGACATAGCCATTTGAATGCTAAATCCTGCACTCTGTAGAATAAGGCTCGTGGGTTCCTGAGGGGATCTATCTCTCTTTTTGGAATTTAACTCGATAATGTTCATTATCAAACCCCATTCTTTCTAGAATGGCTGTTTTGATTTCCATATATGGGGTCTCGCCTCCAGGGTTAACAGCCTGATATGGGGTTTGGAGTTCCCTTGTTAATAGTGGGGCTATATACTGACCCCATCTTTCTTTGGGCTAGGCAGCCAAAGATGCTCCTCTTTCGAAGTGGACATAAAAAGCTTTGGGGTATGATATTTTTGTAGGACCGAGCTTGGGACATTGGGATGGACCCTATCAAGGCAATGGTCTTGGTCAATTTCTGAATTGTATTCTCATGTGCCAACTGATTACTCGCTGCCACAGTAGACTGTATTTTAAGGCTTCCTGTAAGTCCTTGCATTCTTTCCGGGAAGTACAAGCATGTTCTTCCATCACAAGCAGTAAGTGTCTTCGGCCCTCAGCTAATTGTCGAATTACACTTTCCATGCTGACAGGGTTCTCCATGCCTGTCGTCTCCTATCTGGCTTGCCACTGTTAAAGGGTATGATAAGGGCTGTAGTGGTGTGGGAAACGAATGTAGCACATGGGATTCTGACCAGGGAGTTTAGTTCAGTATTATTGACTGTTTGGTATATATAGAGACAGAATACACCATCCGTTAGTTAACATCTTTGTTTTATGTCTCCTCTTATTTCTTCCTAGGCATTCGGGCGCGGTGTACTGGCTGGTGGAGGACCCTCAAGCAAGAGAAGAGATAACAACAGATTCGTATTCAGGTAAGTGATTTTATGATATTCTTTGCTTTTAGAATTAAAGGGAGGGATGGACAGGTCTGTGTCTGTGAGAGGGGAAGAGGTAGTGAAACACAACCCCAATCCCTTGATTCCCCATGTACCTTTTGGAGTTTGACTATTTTATAGTGCTCCCTTTTCCCTCACCCCACCATCCCTGCCCTTTGCCACTCCCCGTGTTCCTTTGTATCCAGTGCCAGCCCCGAGCACGTACCTGGCTAAGCCACGTCCCTCCTAGGACATGGCTGGAGGTTTCACGGTGGGTCCTGGCTTCAGGGTCCTCTCCTGGAAGATCCAGCACCTCAGGGGAGTCCTTCGTCTCCTTCCCTTCTTCTTCTTTCTCCACATGCCTCTTCTCCTGCAGCAGGTCGTCTCCGTTCTTTCTTCCCTCCTCGTCCCTTCTCTGTCGTTCGTTTTCCTCTCACTGTCTCGTCTTGGCATCTTGCTCCACACACACACCTTCCTCCCGCACCATCGGTCTCTTCCTGTCAGCTTCGGTTATGAGAGAGCTTCCGGTGAAACCCGGCTCTCCTCAGTGCCCCTGGGGTACTCTCTTATCAGCCTGGGGGATCCAATGGGAGGAGCGCTCACGGTGTCCTCCTGTTCACAGCCCCAATAAGGAGATAAGCAATACCCTGTGTGCGATGTTGTGAGTGCTGGCAGGGAAGGGCCCTGGAGAGAAAGAGAGACTCTCTGCAATGCGATGCGAGGGCATGTGGCATTTCTTTAGTAAAATAAGCTTATTTCAGGAGCCCTTTATTAAGTAAAATAAGCATATTTTAGGAGCAGGGTAGAGGACAGCACTAGAGTAAAGCCAAAACAAATGTCAGTGACATGGTAGGAGGTGGGAAGAATGGAATGCTGCCATAAAACGTGGGCAGCTACCAGCCTAAAACCCTCACACACGCACAGTGAAAAGGGACAACCAAAAAAGGAAATAGTCCATCACAGCAATAGATAAAGAAACCAAAGTGGAATAATACAGTACTTGGTCACTGCCGTCAAACAGAAAAAGGAGGGAGAAAAAGGCAGAACTGGCCACTAGCGAGCAAGAATTTTTAAAGACAGGCAACCGACAAATGAAATTGCTTTAACCCACAGTATAAGTATACTTAAGTGTACACCAGGTCAAACACTAACGCTCGACCTAAAACCAGCTCATGCACTCAATTCAGTTCATGCTACGTAACCAGTTGCATAGCCATCGATACACCCCTGCCCCAGATCCCCAACATGTTTGCATTCCCCTGCACCTGCATTTTGGATTACCCATCTTCATATTCTGAGCTGCTGCCATCCGCAGTCTGAACTACTTGATTATCTACCAGCCTAATTAACTTCTCTGCCAATTTTAAAAGGCCATCTTCTGCCTTGTCATCTGTTTGGATTGACTTTAATTGGATTTTTTTCACAAGGGCCCGTTCTAACATATCGTACTGCCAGGTTATCATTTTTGGTTCCCTATGTTACAACCAGTGTATTGCTATATGGCATTTTGCCACAGAAAGCACAAGGATGCAAATATGTGCAGCATTTTCCCCTGTTTGGGATTGGGCACAATACTGAGTAGACAGTGTTGTGTTGCTAGCTGTTCGTTGCCTGCTTAAGCTTAGCCACCTCCACTTACCAGTATCCCACCAATATATTACACATTCAAACCATGTCTAGGAAAGTGGCGTCGGGCTCTCCACAATTGGGGCAAGATGAGCGTCTGTCAGGGTGTATCAGATTATTCTAGAAGGGGTCAGATACATGCTAAGCAAATAACTGAGATGCATCATTTTGAGTCTAACCTTGCTTACCACCTCTTGAACCTGTGCACAAGCTATAGACCATGCTGCGTGCAAAGGGGTCTGCAACTCCATGTCCCAGGCCAACTGTGCCGTATGTGATACAGGTGGTCCATCTTCTTTGAGTGCCTTGTAGATGTGTGACATTTGCCCCTTCCCCTGTCGCAACCCTGGAAGAATTCTAACACAGCAGAGTGCTATCGCGTGGCCATGAAGCTAGCCCACACCCCCTAGTGGTGAGCTCCAACTTGGCGGATTGCAAAAAGGGCCCAACAGGGAGCTTAAAGGTGCCCTGGCCTCATCAAAGATTAGAAACATACCCCGTAGGTAGCGGTCACCCAGTGCTGGGGAGCCCCAATCTCTAGAGGCAATCAGCGTCATTGCTTCTCGAATCCGGCAACATGGTTGTAACCATTCAGTTGGCAAAGATCTGCTAAAGCGTGGGTGCTCCAGCACCCATTTGAGTGATGGTGCCATGCCAGAGGCACCTGCTGCACCCCACAGGGGGAGACGTGTGGCTGATTTGCACCTCTCATCAGGTGAATTGGGAGGCTGCCGTCCTCCGCAATCCCATCTCCCAGGAATCTATGATTGCAGTTCGGAGTCTGAGAGGTATTATAACTAATTCAGGAAGGCCCAGTCCTCCCTTCTCCCTGTTCATTTCTATACATACAGTTAAACTCTGCTCCATTTCCCAGCCTACACCAGCACAACAAGGACACAAGGCAGAAGAGGACACGATGTTAAGGAATTTAGGAATAATAATATTTTATCAAGCACAATACCGTTTTCAGGACAAGATGTATATTAGGCTTGGACATTAAACGTACAGATGGGTTGTGTCATTGACAGCAGTAATTGCTCCCTCGGCTGAGACTAAGCTGGCAGCAGAGGAGACACTCATGCCGCTGGACCTCTGGAGATAGGAGAGCAAAGGCAGTGCAACTACAAGAAGGGTCTTTGATCCCCCTTCAGAACAGAAAACATAATGCAATCTTGGGGGGACTTTATAAAGAACTGGGCACAGGGCTGAAGGTGCACCAGAAAAAGAGTTGTCCAGAGATGGGAGCATGTCCAAGGGTGCATATTACCAGGGATAGAGGTCTTTCTCCGACTAAAATGTTTAAGTATTAGGATTTTTGTTTGTGTAGTAAGTGACTCTCAGGTATGAGGCATCAGCTGAGGAGATGGGACAGCTATTGTTATCCTAAGACTGCTCCTTAAAATTCAAATAATGCTGTGGTGAGGAGGCCGTTAGAGTTGGGATACTATGGGAGTGGTTGTAAAATTACAGACCATTTAGGAGGGAAGTCTGTTTAAAATGTATGCATAATGGATGTTTCTTGCCTTAGTCATGGCATGGGGGCTACTTGAGGAAAAAGGGTTGATTAGGATGCTGGGTCAGAGGTATATTATTATACAATATATGTTAATGGCATATCAACTACGGGAGGGGAGGTTGATAAAGTGTTTGAGCTTACTTGGTTCCCCCAGGAATTAATATAGGACACAATCGCTAAGGAAAACGTGGAAACTGGAATGCACTGGGTCAGGGAGCATATTCTATTATGTGTAGAACCATGTTCTCTTTTTATGACCCCTGAATTACCTTATGTACTTCCTGGTTCAGGTAGTGTCAATCTCAGACACTTACTATGGGTAGCCCTGAGACTGTATTAGCAAATAAGAAGTACATGTATTACAGAGGGTGTTCAAACAAACTTTATATTGTTTGCAAAGCTTATAAATATTAGGTGCAAGCAGATTGTTCCACAGTATATATAGTTCAGATGTATATATTGACAAATGGTAAACCTTTTAGGATTAGAGCATTGAAACAGAAAGAAAGCAATAGATACATGAGAGGATGATGTCTTTCAAACACATTTTTAATATTATTTTTCATACACGTCTGATTCACTGTTTGTTGTGATTTTTTCGAATTTTCAAGAGGGAAGACGTGTTTTAACCTGTGTGAGTAGGACGCATAGGGCCATTTCAAAACTGTGGTGTAACATTTGTGGGGAGATAACTGAAGGTCTGAATGCATGATTGGTCTCCGTGATAATCATTCTCCGTGATCATCATTCCACTGCAGTCTGGGAGTGTTGCTCATATGTGTCTGATCTGCCATCTCTAATGCTCTGTATTGCGATCTAGGAGTCAATAAGATGAAGGAAAAAGCAAAATAATGAGTAGATAGATAAATATAAGGGTCATACATGTGAGAACTGGGTTGTTGGTTAAATTGGGGTGTGAGCCCTGGTCAAGCAACAGTCACAATCCCTTGTAGGGACTAATTTAACCTATGTTTGATTCTGGGTAGATTGGCACAAAAAAGCAGCCAGGCTAAACTCAACGGCAATGTGTAAAGTATTTATGCAGCACACAGCAATAAAGTGAAAGCACAACATAGGAAAAATTCTAAACCAATTTAGAAAAATTGAGAACATTTTATTAAATTATTTGACACCAAAATCATCAAAGCCAATTAGTAGAACCGGTGTTATGAATTTTTAAAGTTTGAGGTTCAAAGTAGCAAGTCCTCAGTTTTGGAAATGGCTACGTAAGGACCTTTAGCACCACAACCAAGGGTCTAGGAGCGGATGGACATGTCTTGGTGTTCAAGACTCACTCAAGCTGGGTCCATGGGTGGGTTCAAGATGTTGGGAGCCTGTTATGTCCCTGTGACCCTGAACAGGAGGCCAGCAAAAACTAGCCCTTGGAGTCACTTCTGGAAGTCCTGGGTGCAGGTGAAGATGCAGGGCTTCACAGAAGTGCTGGCCTCTGAAGGTTCAAGGCAGGCTCCTGGCAACAAAGCGGTCCTTCCACATACAGCAGGTGTCTGGTGAAGTGCACAGCAGGTCATCGTAGCAGGCAGTCCTCTGAGAGTCCTTCCCCAGGTCCAGTAGTGGACTGAGGAGTAGGTTTGAGAGGCCTATTTTTAAACCCTGGTGCCCTGCTCCTAGGAATTGGGAGAACTTTCCAGAAAAGTTCCAGGAGTTTCATGCCTCCTCTTCCCTGGCACCTAGCTGGCTGCACTGACAATACAGGGTAGTTAAGCCTATTGTGTGGTGGCAGAGCCCAACCTATTCGGGTGCAAGTCCTCACAGTAGTAATGAAACAATTCAAATAGTCACACACAGTAACTAACATTAGAACATTGGAATGCTGGGGGCTCCATTGAAAACAATGGAGTGCTGCGGGCTTTTACTGGCCGGTAAAAGCCCGCAGCGCCAACATTCCAATGTTCGCTTTGTTCACAGCAACAGCTGTGAACAAAGCCTCACGGAGCCAGAGGGGATCTTAATCCCCTCGGGCTCCGTGAACATTATTTTTTTTAATAGAACAATCTGCCCTGTGTGGCAGACGTTCTAATAGCCTTAGAACCCGCCGTAGCGGGCTCTACCGGCTATTAATGTCCCTCTCCCTTGTTAAATGCCCTCGCCTTCGGCTCGGGCATTTAACGCGGGGAGCGGGCCTTTAATAGCCGGTAGAGCCCGCTACGGCGGGTTCTAAGGCTATATTAATGACCCTAGACATAACTGAGCACTAACAGCCCCACTCAGTTATGAAAATTGAAGCCTAACATTAATAGCCACACACTGTAACCACCTGCTGTGGCTCACAAAGTAATGAGCGTCTATGCCCCATAAAGTAACAAGAACTGATGGCTTCATATAACAACAAGCATTAACGGGTTGACACAGATAGTTTCGTTGGTTGGCTCTTACTCCCTGTGCAGTGAGCGGTCCTTCCTTGTGGCCCTGGAGGGACAACGGGACCAAGGCTCAGTGCAGGATGAGGAAAAGTAGCACATGGCCAGAGCTGTTGGGTATGAATGCTGCTAGATGGATCATTGCCAGCACCAGGAGCCAGTGGTGTAATACTTTTGTTCACACACAACACTAGTTAAAGGACTTTCTGTTGCCCAGGCATGGCAAGGGTGCTTTGTTTTTTTCTTGCAATGTCCTTAAACAGCAATTCTCCTTAAAATGATTTCCTGGAAAAACACCTAAGTGGCCTATTGTATATAAAGTGCACAGTTGATATTCTTCCCATCAGGGCTGAAAGTAAGAGTAGAGACCATATTCTACATACAAGCAAGAACCTTTAAAACACCACAGGCACCCTATTTAATGGAGGACACATGCTATAACATAATGAGTAATAATACTTCTGTTCAGTTATTTCTTAAATCAGCCTTGCTCCTTTGCCCGTGTGGCTGCCGTTGGCCAGACCGAATGGCCAAACGGGTAGTGACGTCTTTTGCACCATGCATGCCATAAGAAAGCCTCCCTTCAAAAATTGTTGTGCCTGGATTATTCAGTTAGATGTGCCCCTGAGGTATTATTCTGATAAATCTCTAACACGTATTCAGAACAACATAGTAGAAGTAAAGGTCAGTATTAAAGCATACAATTGAATCTAACAATACACTTTTAACCCTGTTAAAGTAACAAGGGCAAGTTTGCTAAAACAATGCATTCGCAGTAACATCAAATAACACAGATTTGAACCACTTAAATTAAAGACCACAATCAGCATTTATTACACTATTAAATTCATGTTTTGCTTTTGGGAACACTTTTGACATTTCCCTATACCAGATCATTTGTTCACTGTACCTGTTTTGTGTGTGTACAATCAAGAAATCAGTCCTGATGAAGGCCTTATATCACGCTGGACACCGAAAGCTTCTCCAAAATGACTTGTGGTACAAACCTCCTCCTACATTCTAATTAATCACATTTATGTTTTCAAAATATTGTAATTTATCCTAATCCAAATGGTACTCCAAACCGCAGCACTAATCCTAATGAATTAAGTACTTAATTGTATTAATATTGGTACATTAAACTGAACTAAAATAGGGAGCCCTAACATTATTCACGTTAAATTAGAACATTGGAATGTTGGGAGCTCCATTGAAAACAATGGAGTGCTCCAGGCTTCTGATAGCCAGTAGAAACCCGGAGCAACAGCATTCCAATACTTGTGTTCACTGCTATTGCGAACAAAGGCCTCAGGGCTCCATGAGGCCTCTGTATTATTTATTAGAACATTCTGCCTTCTAGTGGAAGAATGTTCCAATAGACTTATAGTCCTTCGTAGCTGGGCTATACAGGCATTAAAGACCTACTCCCTTGTTAAAGGCTGAAGCGGGCCTTTAATGGGCGGTAGAGCCCGCTACGGCAGGCTATAAGGCTATATTAAAAAGAAACAGAACACTAACAAATGTTTAATCTCAAATAGTTCAATATGAATTAAATTATATTCAATACATGAATCTGAAGAAATTGAAATAGCCTACTCTAACCCTTAATATTGTATGATATGTTATAAGAACTTATCAATTGGACGTACACTGAATTGACTTGCTGCTATGATACCCATTACTAAATATTACTAAATATTATGGTGATGTAGATGATACAGCAGGACTAACAGGAAATCGTTTTCAGTTGCTGTCTGAAACGTGGATGGGAAGATTCTGATTGAATGGAAGAGGCTAGGAAATTCCATGCTTTTTCTGTGGTGACTGAAAAAGGAAGATTGCCAAAAACTGATAACCTTGTCCTGGTAATGTTTAAAATAAAAAAACACTGTTGGAACTAAATTTACAACTGGATTTATGACACACATGTTTTACTGCAATGAAAACTGGAGAACTTTGGAATATGGCTCCATGTACAATAGTCATGTACTTACAGGGGGTAAAGAACCAAGGCAGCCACCCAGTCCCCATCAACCAACCTCCGGGTGAGTGCACCATCACTTGAATGCTTCTACCCACTCAAAAAGCAGCTTGAGAAGGATGAGAGAAATCATGTTTTGCAGCTGCTTGAAAACCACTTTCTCTAATAATTTGGTCTGAAATTATTGGTCTAAGTGGGATCTAAATTAGATTTGTAGTGGTGCTTTAACAATAGCAGTTTTCAAACTGTCCAGCAGGAACATTTTAAAGATCTGTAGGGCCCTGGGAAAGACATATTTTGGGGTCCTCTGTTTGAAGCAACTTTGAATGTATTACCTTTGTTTCCGCTCATCCAAATCTTTGTGATGCCCAAGAATACTGAATGATATGTTTACTCTTCAGCAACAGGGGCAGAAGACCAGTCAACAGCTCAAGCTGACTAATTTCAAACAGCCCAATAGTACGAAAAGAAAGCTTCTATAAGAACTGATAAAGCCATTTCTTTTTGAGTTTGACTCTAGATTGTTTTTACTTGCAACAACATTTTATTCAAAATTCTGTGTCTAGCCTGCTTGTTACTTCCATTATAGAAAAAATAATAATAAGGGTGACTTGTTTTTTGGACTAATGCATAATATTAAAGTAATACATATGCACATAGCACATGTAATTGTAGCATAAATTGCTGAATATATGTAATCACAAATGAATTCCCTTCACCACTGCCGTTCTTGCTGCAACACTTAAAAATCAATACACCGATCGGAGGATTTTTACAATTCCATTGACATAAATATAATTACTTTTGTCTAATTTCTTTTCCTCTGCCTTGTCACTCTTCTCCTCTTTATTTGTGAACACATCCCTGGCTAGGCATTTACATGTGACCCTTCTGAGTAAAAGAAATGGAACTTGGCAGGACCCAAGGCATGTACAGGGAGATAAAGAGAACAGTAGAGTTAAAGGTGTAAAGTGGAGGCAGAAAGGTTTGAGATAGAGATGATTTAGAAAGATATGTGAGGTAGAGAGAGAAGTGAAGTACTTAAAGAAAGGAGAAGTAGCAAGAGTAATATTGAATTAGAGGAATAGTTAAGGTTTTAGAGTGCGGTGGAGAGGTAGAGAGGTAGACAGGGATATGGAGAAGGAAATGTAAAAAAGGCAGAGGAGTAAAGTCTTCCAAGGGATGGGGTAGGGAGAGAGGTAATGTAGGAAAAGGAGAATGAGAGCGATGTAAAGCAGGGACAGCTAGGCAGAGAGTTGAGACATAGAAAGAGAAGAAGATTAGAGAGAGCAAAACTAGAAGAGGTATAGAAAAACGGGTCAGGTAAAGGAAGTACTGGGGAAGAAAGAAAGCAGAAAGAGTGGTGAAGGGCTGAAGGAGGAATGTGTAGAGTGAAAAGATGAAGTTCAAAGGAATATGTGAATGAGAGAAAAGGAGATGGAGAGTTGTGAGACGTAAAAAGAGGAATTGATGGTGAGGTAGCGAGATTGTAAAGAAAGAGGCTGCGGGGATAGTTCGGGTGAAGGGGTGACTTGAAATAGAGAATAAGGTCCAGAAAGAGATATGTGTTCGTGAAGCTGAAAGAGGGATAAGTAAAGCAGTGGATGATGGAGAAAAAGAATAAAAGAAACAGAAATAGCCAAAAAGGTGTAGGATATTTAGAGAGGTGAAGTAAAAGGAACGGAGGTAGTAGGATAGGAAGAGGAGGTGGAAAGGTGAGGTAACACACTTATGGGGAGCACAATTGAGGGGTTAGCTAGTGAGACCAAGAGAGAGCAATTGGTATGAGAGGCACAGAGAGAGAAAAGAGACAGAGTTGAGTTGGGAGGTAGAGAAAGGGCTGAGAGAGAAGTAGAGGAGACGTGGTGTAGACATGGAGAAAGCGATGGATGGATGAGGTGGGGTACAGATAGAAATGAGGTTGTCTGAGAACTGAAGTAGCTGGAGGAGAGATGCTGGCAGCTCAGGTGGAAAAAGTGCCACGAGACAGAGGAGAAAGGGAAGAGGGAGAGAGAGAGTTTAGGTAGGAAGAGGGGATTGAGAGTGATAGATCTAGACAAAAAGAGTGGTAGAGAGGGGAGCAAGGTCATGAAAGAAGTAGAGATGAGGTCGAGTGAAGTATTTGGGGTAAGCTGAGAAAGAGAGGTGGGGTAGAGAGAGATGAGACAGGGAGAACAAGGGACATAGTGAAGTGGAGCTAGAAAGAGAGAGGTTAAAAACAGAGCTAAGCACAATGAGGGGAGGTGAAATAAAGAGGGTGAAATTACATGGAAATCATGCGAAAAGCTACCATCTGCCTGAGAATGTAAGGGTTAAGGCTTGGCAGGCCTGGCAAGCGCACAAAGGGCCAGATTTATTCTTTGAGTGCACCTCAGGGCAGCAAACAAAGTTGCTATGCTGAATTGTGCAACAGACAGACAGTGGCGGAGCGCCATATAAATACAAATGGCCTGCTGCTACACACCTCCCCTATTCCAGCACACAACCTTTGCACCATGGCACCATGGCACAGAGTTGTGTGTGTGCTGTCCTGCATAGGATCTGTACTGGGAGCATACCCTTCCAGTACAAAGTCCTATACCTAGAGAAGTTCCTAAACATTCCACAGATCCTATATGTGCTGTACAGTCCAACGCATATGGACTGGTATGGATGCAGAAGTGAAAATATTTATCTGTGTTACTGCCTACTTCAAGGAGGAGCTATTTTTACATAAAGCCCAGTCTGGCTTTCTTTAGCAGCTCAGGCTTTGCATCAACATAAAATACTATGGATGATTGCGTAACCCAATGCTCCACTGACGCAAAGTGGCACAAAGCAGCGCAAATCACTGTTTGCAGTGAGAAAGGGCACCTTTTCAGCGCAAAATAACATTTGCCCTGGAATGCAAATACCCTTGCAAGTTTGTGCTCTTTTGCGCCACTTTGCATGACGTTTCTCAAGTGCAAATCCTTAGTAAATGTGAACCAAAATTTCTGTTACGCATGGTGGGGAATCAGATTATAAAAAGAAGCTGTTTTTATGAGCAATGCTATTATGGCAGGAAATGCATCTGTTCACTGACTTTACAGGGGGCCCCTGGGAAGGTGGGGGCCCTGAGGAAATGCTCACTTTGCCCAAGTCTTAAATCGTCTGTGCTGTCCAGAACCCTGACAAGTAAAAAGTAGAAAGATGAAATAAGGCTGACAGTTTCTATGCTAAAAGCAGACTGAGATCTCAAAGCAAGCCTGCAGGGCCTAGTCCTAGTGGGGAACCTTCGGGCTGGCTTTGTTTAAATTTTGCAGGTAGGTTTTCTTTAGTGTATAACCTAAAGAGAATTAGACAATTAGACAATAACACCTTAATGGATCAGCACTGTGCCCTCATTAGTACAATTGCTCTTCTATACACAAAAATACCTTCACACAAAATGGTATTTACATATGCTTCCTTTACATATGTTCCTTCTTACATAACAGCATGCAGCACAGGTTTTATAACTAATAAATGGTTATCAGCAACTTTGCTTAAGTGAAAGTCGAAAACCTGTAATGGATGAAGGAAACATATGTATCCTTTCATATAGTGCAACTTAATAAATACAATCTGGATAGGCCAAAGCATAGTATTTAGAGATTCTCAGCTCAGTCCCTAAAGGTTAAGCCATAAGCAACAGTCCCCACAGAAGTATATGTGAAGTTCAAGCAATAACAATAATTTTAAAGCAAATAAAATGACACATTAAAATTCCTAAATCCATTTAAAATGATAAAGAAAATGCAATGAGCAAAAAGACACCAAATTAAATAAAATCGAGTGGGGAGGATGTGAATTTTTAACATTTTAACATTTTAAGGCAAAAAGCACCTAGAAAAAGTAAAGTGCCACAACAGTTTGTAGTTGACTGGTACCTAGGTGTGATTTCAGAATGATTATAATAGAGCGGAGGTAAAGCCCATCAAGGGAATCATTGTTTTAACATACTGATTTAGTCTTAGTTCTGAAAGTCAGTATCCTCCCGAGGGCCAAGGTCCAAGGCAGTAGCCAGTAAGGGTCCCTGGAAGTTGGCTTTGTGTCATCAAGCTTCCACTGAAGCAGTATGTTTTGGCACCACTAGTTCAGAGTGGAATAAAACTGAATTTCAAAGCTACCTAGGTCACTTTGCTGCTTACATAAGTTACCCACCTCACCCTAATTCAAGGTTTTGCCTCCTGGATTAGTCCCTTGTTAGCGCTCAAAAACCTCTAGTGGGTCAAGGCTGAAAGCTATTGTCATTCGGGGCTCCATAAGGTTGCCTACCATTTCCTGTGAGGTCCTAGAAAAAAACATAATGCATTTTCATTACAGTTATGACAAATTTGATTTTACCAGTAAGTCAGATTTTGAAAACTACTGTGAAAATACATTTGGTTCATGTTACCAACATTTTCCCAAGAGGAGAAACAAAATAATATTAATTATATCTGGCCATGCTCTTGGAATGTTCCTGGATAACGTAGCCTAAGCCTACACAGACAAAACAACTTCTAGGCCATTAGTAACGATGAGGGCACACTTTTCAAGTAGGTAGTGTTCTGTTTTTTTCAGTATTAGGTGCCTTGTCCTGTTGTGTTATAAGGCACAGCTTAAGAGTGACTTAGGCCCTTATTTATACTTTTTTTGCGCCGCGTTTGCGCCGCTTTTTGACGCAAAAACGGCGCAGACTTACAAAATACAATTGTATTTTGTAAGTCTGCGCCGTTTTAGCGTCAAAAAGCGGCGCAAATGTGGCGCTAAAGAAGTATAAATATGGGCCTTAGTATGTAAAAATACATTTTCTTGCACAGCAAATGCACTTTCGTTTTTCATGTGTCACTGCATCACTTTAAAAAAAACTGCAGCCCATTCAGTGTGCCGTGATACTCGTAGCAGCCATATATTTTGGCACATATCTGCATGGTATAAGTATACACTGCATCGCACATATGACCTTTCAACTTCCACACCACTTTTGCAATATTTGCACCATCTACCATGGTGTTGCAGGAAAGTTAAAATGACCAAATGGGTGAAACCAATATTAATTGTACCATTTTTTGGCCAGAGCGCATACTTACACAGTGGCACTGAATAGCAGTGTCACAGGGCACATAGCCCTACTGACATCAAAAATAGGGTTCAGAAAAAGAAAACCATTTGGTGTGAGCATGCAGAAAAGGCAAATTCCCAACAGTTTGCCCCCGTCTTTTTAGGTGAATCTTTTCAGTCACCAGATGCATTAGTCTTACAGGAACAGTAGCCCTCACTCACCATTGGGTGACATGCTTTATCATCGGGCCATGCTCCTCGTCAGGCCGGCACTGCAATGCCTGACGGGCCCTACTAGAGGGCTCTTTGCCGGAGATCTTTTTAAGAAAGAATGCCGGTAGTGAGTGGATGTGAGAGGGGCCCGTCAGGCATTGCAGTGTCGGCCTAACAAGGAGCATGGCCCGATGATGAAGCATGTCCATGTAGGGAGATTGATGCACTGGGCAACATAATTCTCCCTAGTTTTGTATCCCTGAAATTTTTGGGGGTATAGATACAAACAAGTAACCTGTAGGTTACACAGAGATCCCAAGAGTGACCGCTAATCTACTGAGTGCTCTTCTGCCAAAAGAATGGCAGAAATGAGCCCCAAACAGGATGAACCATGTCTTTTATTGCTAAACATCTGTGCATACAAGTACTCAAAGTGCAATGGACGAAGCCTTTTCTTGCAGAAAAAGACCTCTTTAAAGTGACGCTACCTGCATTGTGGCATTGTCTTGGGCGTTTTTACAGAGACAGTGGATGTTTACCGCCTGGTCCCTCTGTGTGCATAGTCACACCCCATGCTTGTGGCTCGATCCTGTGACATAAATCCCTCACAAAAGGACTGTGATGTGGCTGTTGCACCATCACATGGTGGACGTGTTCATTTTGTCGTTGACCTCAAGGGATGTGTTTGCGAATCCAAAGTTTAGACATTCTTTTGACAGGCTCTTTCAGTTGATTTGCCTTCCACCAAGCCGTTGGGTAGGATGGGCTTTGCTAAAGCAACGCTCGGTTGTAAACAAAGAAAGCTGTCGTTTGTCTCTGAGCTGTGTCAGGTGCAGGCACAGAGCAGTCATCACCTGGGTTCTGAAAGTGTTGCATATTTACAAAGACACATTTACCTGGAGTCCACGGCGATGTGCCTGGTTTCTATTCTCAGCCCTGTTGTTTGCGGCGCCGCTCTGAGCTGGTGATAATGGCCGCCCTCTTGAGCATTCCCTGCACAACAAGATCTGTTCATTTCCACTCCCTCCCCAGGGAAGCTCGCAATTCCATATGTCGACATTTCTCTTCACGCATATCACACCCTGCAGTCTCACTGATGCACGATGTTCGGATATTTTCTTACCTTTATTATGCATTCATTGTAGACCTACCTTTTGTAAAATGAAGCGCATTTTCTGCTTAAAAGGTGGGAAAATAAGGAGCCCAGAGAATCGCCTAAGGGGAGGAGGTGGGAGGTGACAGCAGCAAGGGACCAGTGCAGAGACAAACACATACGTGGAAGGAAAGTGGTTATGAGCAAGATAGGAGGGACTGGTGTGGAGCTGAGAAGAAGTAGCCAGCAGCAACTTAAGGACAAAAAGGATAGCAGTTAGGAACACGCAGTAAATAAAAAAGATAGAAACAATTCAGATCATCTATTGGCAGTGGCGGCCGGCAGCTTTGGGAGGGGAGTGGGGCGGGCCGGAAGCACGAACACACACACACTCATTCTTTCACACACAGACACGCACGCACACACATCCATTAACAACACTCATACCATTCAAACATGCACGCACGCACCAAACATTCATTTTAAAACATCACACACACTCATTCTTTCACACACGCACGCACGCACATCCATTAACACTCATAACATTCAAACATGCACGCATGCACCAAACATTCATTTTAAAAGATCACACACACTCATTCTTTCACACACACATGCACGCACGCACGCACATCCATTAACAACACTCATAACACTCAAACATGCATGCGCGCACCAAACATTCAACATTCCCCTTAGGTCAGCCAATGAGGGAAGGCAGCAGTCCCAGCTTCGTCACAGAGTGGGATGGGGTCAGTGTGACTGCTGACGCCACCCCCCTCTGTGATGAAGTGTCACTGATTGACACTCTCCCTGGGCGCTTCAGGGCTTAAACCTGAAGCGCCCAGGGCGAGTGTCAATGGGTGACGCTTCCCTCGTCACCCGGGGGAGGGCCTCGAGGCACCTTTGCCGAGCCGAGGAGGTCACGCCCATAGGAGCTGTGACCTCCTCAGCCCAGCAAAGTTCAGCTCAGGCAGCCAGGAGTTTGCGCAAATCACGCATGGCTCACTCCTGGCTGTCTGAGCTGGAAATAGCCTTTGTTCAGCCTGACAGACACTCTTCATGAGGGGCAAAACGGTGGGGCGGCGTGGCCCCTCCGCCCTAAAGGACGAGCCGCCACTGTCTGGTAAGCAAAAGGGGTGGGGAACCGAAGCAAGCCCAGGTCCAGTTTTCATAGTCTGCGAACACGCGCACTTCACACCACAGAAGACAGAGCACCTTTGGGTTATTAAAGATTGTCAAACATTTTAATACCCATAAGCCCAAGACCAGAGACCAAGTTAGTTGCATTAAGATGTGAAATGTCAGACATTAATCACGGTATGCCTGTAATCCTCCTACAAAGTTGCACATCCAAACATTTACACGCAGATGTCAAGCTTTAGAGAGAGCTAGCTGTCACTGAGTCTAGTCACAACCCACCCAGCAAATTAGAACACTCTGATGTGTACAACGCCGGAGTAAAGGTAGAAGGTAGAGGTCGCCTGCAAGCCAACTGTTATTTCAAGCCAGACCTAAACCTACATCCAAGGCCAGTTTGCCCAACATTGTTAAATCCATTACAGGGACTATGGGTCTGATGTGCAAAGAGGTATCTTGCAAAAAGTGTCCGCAAATTGCTCACTGAGATGTCTCTAATTGTACAATGTAATAATAGATCATGTCACAAAATCTCCAATCGCAAGGGATACAGAATAACCTGCCTTATGAATATAAATTAGGCAGACACCCTGTTATTGGCAACAAACACAGAGAGAGTAACATGCAAGGAATATCAGACCACCATCCTTGTGTATACCCAAACAAAAAACTATTTTTAAAATTAGCCTGTGTTCCTTAAGCAAACCGTGCTTCTTCTAAAAATAAATATTTTTCCAACTGGGGAGGAAGCAGCAGTGGTTCCCTGCACCACCGTGTGCGTCCCAATGAGGTCACCTGACATGATTCTCAAATGGAAAGGGGTCCTGTTAGACCTGCCAGCCTTAGGGTGATCTTCCCCCAAACACTTTACTTTCACCCCTCCTATTTTTGCTGAATTCATTTTTTTGGCCTGCTAGCCAGTGCTAAAGTGCTTGTGCTTACTCCCTTAAACATAGTAAAATTGGCTTACACATGATTGGCATATTTAATTTACTTATAAATCCCTAATAAATTAGTATTCCAAATACCCAGGGCTGGTGAATTAAATGCTACTAGTGGGCCTACTGCAGGTAATGTGCCACCCACTTAAGTAGCCCCTAAAACATGTCTCAGGCCTGCCATTGAAGCCTTGCAACAGTTTAAAACTGCCAATTCCACGTGGCAAAATAACCCCCTTGCCAATCCTTAAACTCAATTTTTATGACATATAACAGCCTATAGGGCAGGGTGCATTGTGATTAAAAGGTTGGACATATACTTTTAAGTTTTGCATGTCCTGGTAGTAAAAAAGCCACACAATTGTTTTTTCTTACTGCGAGGCCTACCTCTCCCATAGGATAATCTGTCCTGCCAGACACAAGAGGCATCTGAGGTCCATTTTGTATTTAATTTCACCTTTTTTCATTTTCTTTTCTTTGTTGTATTTGGTTGCCTGAGTACACCTTAGCACTCTTCCCATTGAGGCGCATTTTGGCCCATTCAAGACTGCAGTTTGCATGGTTGTGCCATGGCACACCCAATGGAAACCTATTTGTATTTGTTTGTGCGCCAGCTGAGTACAGAACAAAACATGCTGCCATTTTCAGTTCCCTGACTCTCTCAGTACACTATGACCCTCTCTTAATCCTTAACCCTTCCTGGTGATTGCCTGCTACCTTCATTTGTCACACATTCTTCTGGAGACAGATATTTTGCTCAGCCCTCACTCACATCCCTTTCCCAATGACAACAATGCCTTTACACAGCTTTCCTTAATGTGTGCTGATTATCTTAGTAAACACAATATCCATGGTTTACAACTTGCTGGGATGATGAATATTTTACTACACCAAAACTTGGCGCAGTGAAGCCTCTGCAAGAGATACTCCCTTTTGATGTGGGTACAGACTTAAGAAGGCCTAGTGCCTCCTTGTGCCACATTAGCGTCATTTTGTCTGACGCTAATATGGCTCAACAAGGCCAAATTTGCTGTATCAGATTTACATTGCGCTACTTTGTAACCCCTCGCACCACATTATGCTTGCGCCAGGCATAGTGTATGCAAGGGGGGTGTTCCCCCATTAGGGGGCCCACAAAAATGGCCATGTTTAACGGCTAATTTCAATGCCTGCACAGAGCAAGTGTTAAAAGGAGCCACACTATTATTTATAATGGGCCTCTATGTACTTTGCAGGATTAGTGCCAACATTTTTGGTGCTAATCCTGCAAAGTACAGCAATAGCGTCACAAAATGTTGACGCTATTGTCCCTAACTTCCACCATGGTGCGCTGTATGTTAAATACGGTGCACACATGGTGGCATTAGAGGGGCACAAGGGGCCACAAGAAAAGTGGCGCTACACACAGTGTAGCGCCACTTTTCTTAAATCTGGATCTAAATGTTCAAAAACTGCAGCAGCTGAGGCTAGACCGAATGGCAAATGCTTAAGTTATAATCATGCGATTGGTGTTGCGAATGCTCTGTATTTGTGGTGTAATAGTATGTGATTGTAGCCAGCGCTTAGGTCAAGAGTGATTAACATCGTAGAACGCTTAAATGTGGCCAGCACATCAACACTTTCAGCAAAGGAAATATCTTTGTGCAGATGTTTTTTATTTAGTTCCCATAGGGCAACCCACAAACACATTTTGCCTTTGGCCTGGTGGAAAACTACATCCACCTCTTCTCCCTTCATATATCTGTGCCGTAGCATCTTCTTTAAGATGAACCCATTGAAGAAATCCCTTTACCTTAGTAGTCTTCTCCATAGGGACATACATACTATACACACATGCTTAGCCATACATTCACCTTCAAAACTCAATCTATTTCACATTATTGGTATATGCCTTAGTAACAAATGCTCCTTGAAGCCTTAAGCAGAAACCTGTTAGCCTTTCTTTAGGCTAAATAGAACTTTCCTTATCCTTTTCCTAAATATGACTTAAGCACCCAATGATCCAGTACATTCATTCACTTTGCATTGTGCCAATCCAGATCAACGTTGAAAGGTATACGTTTAATACCCACAAACAGCTACACTCAGATTTTTCTGATACTATTGTAAATCCTGAAACTGAATCACCAATCATATCTTGTATCACTGCCCTGATATTCCTGTTAACAAAGAGACACTTTTTGTACCACCTTTCTTGTTTAGCACCAGGTTGCCAGCAGAATACCTTCATCACTACCAAGCGATAAAGCTTTCTCAACCCACTCACTGCTTCCCCAAATGTTCTCTTTCTTTCTGAAAATGCACATGATACTTCTGGTTCTTACAATTATAACACTGAATTTATATTGCCTGACTCTTCATGTTGCTATAGGTATTGTTTGCACTTCCTCGCCGATGATACTGTATATTTTCCTTGTTCTTCCATTTACCTTTTTTGCGATCCATGGTTTTAAGATATGGCTTGCTAGGCTTTTATATAGAGAGAGGGGTTTGAGTCATCCTGATTTTGGTATTTGCCAGAATACATGTCAAAAGTTGGTGAAGCCTACTGAACTCTAACATATAATGTCAGATTAGCAAACCTTTTGTTCTGGGTTTGGAATTCATTTAATTCATTGCACTTTATGCATTTTTTATAAAGATGTTTGTAATTATGATGGAGAGGAAAAGGTTTCAAGATAATAAAATGATTTGTAGTAACTGTGTGACACACTAAATTTCAGTAGCTATTGCAGATACATTTTATATTGAGATATATAATTAAAACAAATATGAGTATTGCTGTTGAAAAAAGATTGCTTTATAGAAATAGAAAGCTCCATTTACTATGGTATTCTTAGGTTGTTGGAGAGTCAAACCTGCTGAGTGGAGCTTATATTCAGCAGGACCTTGTTAAGGGATTGGAAATAGCTCTCCTCTCCCATCCATTTAATACATTTTGATACATTCCTTTAAGTAACGTAAAATTATTCCAACAATTAGGTTTGTTAGGTTCTCCTTTACTTGCTAAGTTGCTTCTGTAATTCACAGACAACCATTTACTATTATGTCATTTTATTTTCGGGTTTCTTGGCACCTGGTGAATATTTTTCACATTGCACTGAATTAGGTTGACGGTGATTTTGTGTCTCTTGATTTTGAGCCCCATAGATATGTATGTGAATGACTGTTTTTAAGACTTCAGTCCAGGAGGATGGACTTTGATGATAGTGCTGGTTTGGCTGCATTTCATTTGCTACCGTCAGACTGAGGTGTATAAGTTGCATCCATTAATTTATGTATGGTAATATGTTCCTATATTTGCAGACGTAACCTCTCTTCCACCATTTTTTCTCTCTGGAGCGCCTTGATGGAGTAGAGTTGCAACACATTGGTATAGGTAGTTTGCCAGGAATGGTTCTTTTGCCAGTGGTCTCATGTCCTGTGGCTCTTGCTAGGTGCTAGCTGATATTACAGCAGTTTTCTGCTTCTTACTAAATGTACTGTGTGGTCATAAAAATACATAAAACAATGTATAACAGATACATCTATCTTGGTCCCCTCACACAATGAGTCATATATGTAGCATTTACAATATCATATTGTGTTCATGCACACACATGTGAAACACTTCCTTATTAAGGCACCCGCGTGTTTAAGCAACTTGAAAAATAGTAAAACCATCACCCATATGAAGTACCTGCACAATAGAACTCCCATGTATACCAAGTTGATGGCCGGTTCACGTTCCTAAATGGGATATGTACCATGCTGGGGGTCGCGTAACTAGTTAGCATGGAGGAGTCTCGTTCGTTATCGGAATTAACCAGACCCCCAGCGATGACGCACAAGCAGATTTGGAGTTATTGGTTATACCAATTGGACTAATTATATTATTGTGAATTTGTCGATGCATAAACAAACTTGGAGATGATGGTTATGAAAATGGGACATTTGGACTAATTGTAATATTGTGAATTTGAACAATTGAGCAGGATATTGATTTAAGATTGACTTAAGTTTAAGGAATTCACCCTGTATTAATTTAATTATTTGCTGTATTAAATATTTGATTGGTAGATAGATTCTGACCTATAGACTTTTGTTTTATTTTATATTTTATTTTTGATTCCAATTAATTCATGGGTGCCATTACTCTTTAATACACTGTTAGATATCCCATTTAGGTTTATCATTTTAGGTGAATTTGGAGGGTGGACACCTGAGTTTTGTGCACCGTGATCAATTGTTTAATTGAATGATGTAATAGGTAGAGTAATTTTGAAATTGGAGCGCCAGTCACTCACTACCGCACCCTCTTTCTGTCTGTATTCGGTTCACGTTCCTATTTTATTCTCATTTGCCTAATATTCAGTATTACTGCCAAAATAAAATAAAAATACTCAAAGTTATTTTACATTTTACATAACCCTTCATTTCATCAAGCCGATAATAATTAAATCCAAAATTATCTTTAAATCAAAACAGGCTTACCTTTCCCAAATTCTCCTAATACGTATCTCCAATCACCTTATTCGGGCCCCATAAAAGTAATCTCATGTCAACTTCAACCTTCATCATATTTCCCACCATTCAAGTTTAATTTCTCTCCATCATAACCAGCTGATGTTGCCTTATCATTTTTAACCCTTTCACATATCCTCACACAGGTACATAGTATTCTAAATGCTTCAACCATATTGCTTTATCTTTTTCCGCCAGTGAGCTGCTATCTTGATAGTACCCAATCTCCCTGCTATACATGTAATTTTTCATCCTCTCCAATATACTTCTACTCACAAGTAAAGCCCTGAGTATATGACCTCTCCCATTAGATTTTGTTACAAACTCACTTATATCAAAGCCTATATCGAAACTGTCCCACGGGACTCATTAGCGTTCCCTCCTCTGTTTCATTGTATTCAATAGTAAGTTAGGTTGTGATCTGTTCCGTAACCACCACCATTCCATAACCCACCACATAACGCTAAAATTTGTATTTGTATATTTCATAATATGGAAACACTGTTGGTTACCTACCCAGAACGTACTCTCAGTTTAACATCACTCGTACTTTCCTCAGTCCACTCACCTATGCGTTCCTCCTCTTCACTTGCAGCGATTACACTTCCTTTCGTTTCTCTAGTCCATTTTCTATCCTCTTCATATAACTTCCACTACGTCGCTATCAAGAACGGAGTTTGCTCACGCGCTCCCCATAAGGATACCAATCTCATGAAAGTCGAAATAGGACTAGTCCTCTACATTTGAATTCTCCGCTTGTTTTCCAAACATGACGTCATTGTCTAAATTTATACTGCATACCAATATTCAAAATAACATGCTTATGTAAATGAAAATTGCTTATATTTTTACAAATCTCCTTAATTAGTACCTCCCTACAATCTTCACCTGATATTCCTACAGAATTCAATGCCTTTAATCCAAATCTTCTACCTACTTATCTCTTGGCGTCTAAACCTATGCTTCCATTCATATCTGTCCACAATTTTTTCATTTCACATGTGTATGTGTGCCCATCCATCATTTATCAAATTCTCTCATACTTAATACTGCATGTAATTGTCATTCTATGATTAACTACATTCTCACATTTTGAACTCATATCTACATTTTATAAACACATCATTTTGTTTGAGCATAAACTGAACATTTTAAGTCTCCACAAATTATTACAATTCTTGATCTGTATTTAAACCATCTTCCACCGCACGCAACCGCATAATCCATAGACATTCCCTTCTTCTCAGATACTATTCTCTATACCCTCCCCGGGGCTCCAAAGAAACATTCTCTACTCCCAAAAATGTAAAATCCTAATGAGCAGTTTGTATATCACATATTTTCATGTGTTCCACAATCGGATATTTTTCATCCCCCTGCATAATTGCCCTCCAATGTTCTCTAATTCTAACTCTGAGAGGATGAATTGTACTTCCCACATAGACACGTTCACATTTGCATGATATGTATTGATGGTTTTACTGTTATCTTGTCTTTTTTATGCTGAAGAGATTGGTATGGTTGCTGTTTCACTACGCTATTGTAATATCCTTGTGCTCATCCACGGAACAGATTTACTGAACAAAACAGTCCAATTGTCTCTCAGGTCTCTTGGTAGGTTTCACTTTGGGAGTGCTGTGATATATAGAATGTCTGGAGGAAGGTGACTGCAAATCTGGCAAGTAACATTAGAACATATATCAGTAGTCTACAGACATCCTTTCTGTGGGCATTTTAAAAACAGAAGGAGCTATATAGAGGAAGAAGTATGCAATGCCATATTGTATTAGGATATTTAAGGCTACTGAGCAGTTATGTAACCATGTAGAGGAACTTAAAATATCCTTTTTAAACACATTAGGGGAGATATATTCCTCATAATACAAGGCTTCACTATCACCTTCTCCCAACTCCTTGGTGTCCTGAAGAAACTTATAAAACAGATGCTCTGGATCTAAACACGCAGATGAAGTGTTAAACCATTATTGAAAAAAGTAGGATCCAGATTATGTCCTGTAATTTGCTGCAAGATATATTGTAAATAGGTTAATGTTTGTCACTTTTTAAAACCAAAAAAGAGTTACAATGTGAGGTAGAATGCTTGTAGGGATCTTCTACTGTGGTGTGTGAATTCTGCTGAGGTACTGGCTCAGGGGTGGCACTTTGTAAAGGGTTATGTGACCTCCTGTAGGTCTTAAGATGAACTCCACATCTGGATGTGCAATTTCCAAGCCAGATGCCAGGGTGGCTCTACATGACACTACATGTGTTCTTGTTGACATGGATTTCACAGGCTGTACAAAGCAAGGGCCAAAGTGATTGTATGCGTTTGGCAGAATTCCTGTGTGTCTGACTAACAGAGGGACTGGTGAATCCACTCCGAGTAGATTTCAGAGTTGAGGAGAAGTAATGGACAGCAGAGGCGCAAGAGGATAGCTCTACTGGCATTTCAGTGGGACTCACGCCTGATATTGTTTCCTACCAGAGTTGTGGTGGGTTTTCAAAGGTACCCCTAGCAAGGCCTGGCCTGAGCCCTTGGACCATGGCTCCCCAGATAGTCCTAACTCCACCCATCCATTAGAAGGAGCGATGGCCTGGTGCACCTGAAACACAGCAGGTAGTATTGGGAAGAGGCATGGTGAGTAGGCTCTTGCATACTTTGCATGCTGTGGGATCCAGGCAAGTCTCATACAGTCCATTGTGTGGGCACAGACCTAACCTATGGCATCAGGCCCAGATGGATGATGGCATCCTAATTACAGAGTTAGGATAACCGTGTCCTAAATAGAGCTCATGAGAGAGGCATGGGTGAGAATAGTTTCTCCCTACAGACTCACGTGTCCCATGCTCAAAGCTCACTTCACCATCTCCCCAACCTAGAGATGGTTGTGAAGACCTGTCTGAATACCAAAAGAAAGGTAAGAGGAACCCCCATTGTTCCAGAATGGGAAGGCAAGAATGGTACATAAGTGGAGACAGTGTAGCCACAACAAAATGTTTAATAAGGAATGAAGGGTAACTTAGACAAGATACCATATATCAAGTCGCCTCATAAAATGATCAAAAGTTGAGGTGAGCAATGTTTTGTTATATTTCAACTTGTAGTAAGTGATTCAATCATGAAAAGCACACATATTGCAAGATTTACCTATTGCGGATTGGCAGCTTGAAGAAATTATAGTGGAGGGTATGAGTCGAGTACAAAAGTCCTGCTAGATGCCGCTCAAAAAGCTAAATCACATATAGCACTACAGGAACACAGTGTTATTTGTTTATCCATGGCTGATGATGTTATTGCTTCATGATGGATTAAAGTAGCACAATTGTCCTCCTTTTGGGCAACCCAGCTGGTTTTTATGTAGCGTTGCATCGCGTAAACATTAGTACATCTGACATGCGTATGCTGGGCCCACATCACGTCCATGTTTGTGTTGATATTGTAAAAAGCAGTATAAGGCTTTCTACCAGTGGTGCAACTAGTAAGCACCAAGGACCGTATTGGAGAAGGGTAGGGTTCAGGCAGTTACCCGTTGTTGCAGGTGTAATGGAAGGTCCAGTGACCTCATGGGACTAATGTGATAAAAGGCTGGGATTGTCGCGGTTCTCAACGGTCTTACCCTCGCAGCGGAGAGGCGTAGGGGAACGGTCCTTGTTCCGACGGGTTCTGCTCTGGCCGAGGTAGGGGCGACCCCTTCCGGTAGCCACGGTGCTGTTTGGTATGAGCGAACCACTACAGTCCGTGCCCTCCAGAAGGAGTCCCAGAGGAAAAACCCCAGTAGGGTAAAAAACCTCCACAGGAACTCCCTGAAACGAAAAGGAGGACACCAGGGTATTAGGACCGCAGTTCAGGAAGGCAGAAAAACAAGGCAAATCAGGAACAGACAGGATTCGCAGAAGGATATCAAATAGGAGCGTGACTATCACCAAGGAGTGTTGCAACGCAATGAACAGGCAGTTGGAATCCCCTTAAATACCCCTGGACAGGAAACAGGAAACAGGAAGTAGAACACTGCCATCTTGGATTGGGGAAAAGAAAACAGTAATGAATTAGGTATGTGTGTTAAACAATGCATGCTGGGTAGAGAGGAAGTGGTAAGCATGCTGGGAAGAGAAAAAGGCAAGTATAAAGAACCCCCAGTGTAAGGGTTCGGTTTGTCCTAGGAACATCGGTAAGTGGTGGTGGGCAGGTGAATACATGCAAGAAGAATAAATGTTAAGCGCATAATGCGCTGTGTGCGGCTATGCCTGAATCCCCCTCGGGGTTTCAGGCTCTGCCGCGTCTGCCTTTAAGGCAGAACTTAAAAAAAGGGGAGCGGCGAGCGCCGTGACCCCCAGACCGGCTCCCTGGAGCCTTCATGGCTCTCGCCGGAGCCGCGGCGACCCCCGCGACCTGGGTGTCTGCCTCGGCCCGGGCGTCGGCCGCGGCGAGATTAACGTGCCGCGCCGCGGCGAGCGCCGCGGTGTAACAGTATGCCCCCTCCCCGAGGCCCCGGGTTTGTGAGGGAAGAGCCGAAAAAAGCGGCGGATTAAAAGAGGAGCATGGACTGAAGAGGCATCCTCCCAGGAACACTCACTCAAAGGGTATCCCTTCCAATGAATAAGGTATTGGAGGCGCCCATGGAAAAATCGAGAGTCACAGACCTCCTGCACTTCGTATTCAGGCACATTGTCAACCAACAAAGGAGGGGGACAGGGCAACTGCCTATGAAAGAGATCAGGACGGTAAGGTTTCAGTTGCGAGACATGGAATACTGGGTGGATCTTCCATGTCCGAGGTAGGCGAAGACGCATGGACACTGGGTTGATCTTCTTGAGAATGAGAAAGGGACCATAAAAGCGGGGTTTGAATTTGTTTTGGGTGAGTCGGAGAGGTAGGAATCTAGAGGAGAGCCAGACTTTATCACGGACTTGATATAGAGGAGCCGCACAGCGTCTCCTATCTGCTATTGTCTTCATGCGGGACTTGGTGGACACAAGGTTAGAATGGATAATTCGCTGTATACCCCGTAGCTGTCGAACGAAAGAGGAGATGGCGGGAAGGTTGGAGTTGTCTCTCAGGGGAGTTGGGAAGGCCCTGGGATGGAAACCATAGGAGCCATAGAAAGGAGAGACTTTAGAGGCACTGTGTAGAGAGTTATTATAGGAAAATTCTGCAAGCGGTAAGTAGGGAGCCCAATTACTTTGTGTAGCGTTACAGAAGCTACGTAAGTACTGCTCGAGACCCTGATTGAGTCGTTCTGTTTGTCCATTGGTTTGAGGGTGGAACCCGGATGACAAGGCCACCTGGATCCCCAAGATCTTGCAGAATTGGTTCCAGAAACGGGAGATATATTGGGGACCTCTGTCTGATATATTAACTTGGGGTAGCCCATGTAGCCTGAAAATTTCTTGAGTAAAGACCTGACTTAACTCCTTTGCCGTGGGTAACTTTCTCAAGGCCGTGAAGTGGGCCATCTTGGTGAAGGAGTCCACAGTTACCATTATGACGTGGTTTCCCATTGAGGAAGGTAAGGCGCACATAAAATCGGTGGATATGGTAAGCCATGGGCCTGGGGGAACAGGTAATGGGCGGAGTAAGCCCACAGGTCTGGTTCGGGGTGTCTTGGCTTGAGCACATGTAGGACAGGATAACACATATGCCTCAGTGTCAGCCTTGAGAGTTGGCCACCAGAAAGAGCGGAGCAAAAGATCTTGAGTCGCTTTCACTCCTCGATGACCCGCAATAGGAGAATCATGGCACATGTGTAAGGCTTCGATTTGCACTGTTTTAGTGGGTAAAAACAGGGCCTTATCATGATAATAGTAGTCATGATCTATGTGCAGCTGTGGACGTAACCTCTTTAGTTCTGTTTCGTGTAGACGGGCATATTCAGACTTAACTTGATCTAAAAAGGTCTGTGCTACCCCTATGATTTTATTGTTGTCGAATAAGTTTTGAACCGCGGAATCACCGCACCCAGGATAACGTCGGGACAGGGCATCCGCCAGGATGTTCTGAGAACCAGGGATGTAGGTGATATAGAAATCATACTGGCTGAAGAAGAAGGCCCATCGAGCTTGCCGGCTATTTTGGCACTGGAAATTTCTTAAACACTGTAGATTTCTATGATCGGTCCGGGCTTCGAAGGGCTCCTTTGATCCCATCGAAAAGTGTCTCCATTCAGTGCACGCGACCTTTAAGGCGAGTAATTCGCGTTCTAGCACGGAATAGTTTCGCTCAGAATCAGATAGAATGTGTGATAGATAGAATACAGGGTGTTCTAGGTCATCATCGTCTTGTCTTTGTAACAAGGCAGCCCCAATGGCTCTTTCTGAGGCGTCTGTGACAACAATGAATTGTTTGCTAGTGTCTGGGTGTCGAAGAATAGGGGCTTGACTAAAGGCTTTCTTTAAGTCCTGAAAAGCTGACTCAGCGCCTGGTGTCCAACAAAAACCTTTCTTTAGGTGTTCCTTTTTGAGGGTTTGAGTAATGAAGCTGGTTCTCTGGGCAAAGTCTGCTATGAACTGCCGGTAGAAGTTGGCTAGTCCCAGAAAACATTGAGTCTCCTTGATGGAAGAAGGAGATGGCCAGTTCAATATAGCCTGTACTTTGTCTGAGTCCATGGCAATTCCGGTTTGGTCTATACAGTATCCCAAATATTTCACTTCTATCTGATCAAATTCGCATTTTTCAGGCTTACAGAACAAATGATGTTGTCGGAGTCTTTCTAAGACTTGGCGGACGTGTTTGGAATGTTCCTCTGGATGAACCGAATAAATTAGGATATCGTCAAGATACACTACCACTGTTTGTTGCAAAAGATCAGAAAAGATAGAATCCATGAATCTTTGAAAGATGGACGGGCATTAGTGAGTCCGAAGGGCATTACTCTATATTCGTAGTGACCAAAAGGTGTTCTAAAGGCGGTCTTCCACTCATCACCTTCTCTGATTCTTAGCAGATGATAGGCTCCTCGGAGATCCAGCTTAGTGAACCTCTTGGCTCCTCTGACTGCTTCTAAGATGTCTTTGATGAGGGGTAGCGGATACCGGTCTTTGATAGTGATCCTGTTTAACCCTCTGAAGTCGATACAGGGACGCAGGTCTTTGGTTTTCTTTGGTACAAAGAAAAGAGGAGCCCCGGCGGGTGAAGAGGAGGGAGTTATTAACCCACTTTGTAGATTCTCATCTAGGTACTCCTTCAGAATTTGTCTCTCTGGTTCGGTGAGGGAGTACATCCGCCCAAAAGGAACTACAGTGTCTGGCTCTAAAGAAATGGCACAGTCGTATTCTCTGTGGGGTGGCAATTCAGGTCTTTCTGGCTTCTGGAATACATCGATATAGTCCTGATACTGTCTGGGAACTCCCTGTAGAACATTAATGGATCCTCCCACCTGGGCAGGTGCTGTTGAGAGACTTTTTGGGGACCAATAATCCCCGGCCGGATAGCAATGGTGTTGACAAAAATGGGAGGATAACGAAATGGTTTTTGTTTCCCAGTTGATGTAAGGATTGTGCCGTGTAAGCCATGGGATTCCCAGGATCATGACATGGTGTGGTGATGAGATTAAGTCAAACAAGAGAATTTCCTGATGTTTACCGAACTGTAAACAGAAAGTAGGGGTGGTGTATTGTACAGGTCCAGAGGCCAAGAGTGACCCATCAACAGTATGTACCTGTTCTGGTATTTCTTTGGGTATTTGTGTTATTTGTTGTTCTTTGGCCCAGGTTTCATCTAAATATAGGCCACTGGCTCCGCAATCCAATAAAGCCAAAGTTCTTGCTTCACGGCCATCAGTTAAATGGAGGGTAACTGGTAAGAGAAAAAGAGCAGTTCCTTCCTCCCTGGAAGAGCAAATAGAAGGTATATCACGATATCCCGTCCTCACCCTTCTTACTGGGGACGGGAGTTGGCGTTTCCCAAGGGCTTGGTTGGACGAATGGGGCAGGCGCGAATTAGGTGACCAGCTGCACCACAATATAGGCAAAGCCCCTTCCTTCGTCTATGTTCCCTTTCGCTGGCGGATAGAGGTCCGCGAGCTGTGTCAATCTGCATGGGCTCTTCCTCGGTATTCCCTTTGGATTCAGGGCGGGCTTCCTCGGAACGATGGGCGAAGGGACGAGATGGTACTGAGTGAAAAGGCAAACGACTCTTCTTTTTCTCCATTTGTCGTTCATTTAACCGATACTCTATAGTTAGTGCTTGGTCCATCAACCCTTTGAGGTTTTCTATCCTGGCAGAATGTACTAGTTCATCTTTGATGTCCTCTCTTAGACCTCTACGGAAGAGTGTCACCAAGGTACGTTCCACCCAGGTTGTTTCTGCAGCTAATTGTCTGAAACGGGTGATGTATTGTAATACATCCCGACTCCCTTGTTGTACTTCGCAAAGAGCCTCTTCTGCTGACGCCTCGAGTCCAGGGCGTTCAAACATCTGTTTAAAAGTAGTGATAAAGGTGGAATAATTAGATAGACAGGGATCGTTTCTGGTTACTAGAGGTGTGGCCCAGGCCAAGGCTGGTCCTGATAAGGCACTAATCAAATACCCCACCTTGGTCTTATCTTGTACAAATTGCGAGGGGCGAAAGGCAAAGTACACCGTTAAGGCATCCAGGAATTCTTTTAATGTGGTGGGATCCCCGGAAAATCGAGGTGTAGAGGCGGCTACTGCAGGGACATCTGTGGTCCTGGAGGCAAAGGCTTGTCGATAAACAGTATTCTCAGAACGTAATTGCTGGAGTTCTTGAGCCTGTTGTTGTATTGTCGCCAGTAGGTCCTGGTTAGTAGGTTCCGTGTTTACCACTGGGTTATCCATAGTTCCGGACTGCAACTGGAATTGTGGGCGTTGCAATCTGTCGCGGTTCTCAACGGTCTTACCCTCGCAGCGGAGAGGCGTAGGGGAACGGTCCTTGTTCCGACGGGTTCTGCTCTGGCCGAGGTAGGGGCGACCCCTTCCGGTAGCCACGGTGCTGTTTGGTATGAGCGAACCACTACAGTCCGTGCCCTCCAGAAGGAGTCCCAGAGGAAAAACCCCAGTAGGGTAAAAAACCTCCACAGGAACTCCCTGAAACGAAAAGGAGGACACCAGGGTATTAGGACCGCAGTTCAGGAAGGCAGAAAAACAAGGCAAATCAGGAACAGACAGGATTCGCAGAAGGATATCAAATAGGAGCGTGACTATCACCAAGGAGTGTTGCAACGCAATGAACAGGCAGTTGGAATCCCCTTAAATACCCCTGGACAGGAAACAGGAAACAGGAAGTAGAACACCGCCATCTTGGATTGGGGAAAAGAAAACAGTAATGAATTAGGTATGTGTGTTAAACAATGCATGCTGGGTAGAGAGGAAGTGGTAAGCATGCTGGGAAGAGAAAAAGGCAAGTATAAAGAACCCCCAGTGTAAGGGTTCGGTTTGTCCTAGGAACATCGGTAAGTGGTGGTGGGCAGGTGAATACATGCAAGAAGAATAAATGTTAAGCGCATAATGCGCTGTGTGCGGCTATGCCTGAAACCCCCTCGGGGTTTCAGGCTCTGCCGCGTCTGCCTTTAAGGCAGAACTTAAAAAAAGGGGAGCGGCGAGCGCTGTGACCCCCAGACCGGCTCCCTGGAGCCTTCATGGCTCTCGCCGGAGCCGCGGCGACCCCCGCGACCTGGGTGTCTGCCTCGGCCCGGGCGTCGGCCGCGGCGAGATTAACGTGCCGCGCCGCGGCAACCTGAGCCCGCGGCCGCGGCGAGCGCCGCGGTGTAACAGGGATGTGACAGGGTGTGATCAGTAGAAACCCCTGTATCCTGGTCAGCACGAAGCCAACATTGTGTCCTGTGTTGCTATTACTAGGCCCCTGCCATCTATGATTAGGCACGGGCCCACTAGTGAGAGAAGCACACGCCACAACAATAGCCAGTCAGGTGTGAATCTTTATTCTAAGCTTTGGAGGTGGAACCTCGACCAGGCTGAAACGAGGTGGAGGCACAAATAACATGATACCCTTGCACTGGGAGATGTGACTATAGGGATGCACGCAGATGATGCAATAAGCACACAGGCCCTAGAAGGGTATCGGATACAGGAAAACAAGGCCTACTGCTTTCTTATAGTTAGTGTCAGCAATTTCTTTAAAAAACTGCCACTAATGTCTACAAAAAGGCTCTAAGTAGGCAGGGAAAAATAATTTAGTTGAAGGCGAGGTGAGTTATTCCTTTGATTGTTGAAGCTGCCCTTGTCGAGGGAGGCACCTTGAAGTTACTTACTTCAACTACAAAAGTGGGAAAAAAGTTAGTCGGTGAGTTATTTTGTGGTCTGTTCATGGTGCTTTACCAGCAAAAGCCCAGTATTTGCAGCCCCTAGGTGCACTGAGGGGCTGTCTACAATACCCTGATGGTGGGGGGTCTTAAGGTAAAGGCTAGTCCTATTCTTTTGGAAAAGAAGGTGTGGCCCGGATTTACTATGACTTTGTGCCATCCAAAGTGATGGAAGGTGAATTAAAGTGATGCAAACCAACAAACTGGTATTTACTTTCCAGCAAAAAGGTACTTTGCACTTGAAAAGTGCCCTTTCCTGATAGTGAAAATTTGCTTTGTGCTGCTTTGCATCACGGGGACATGATTTGGTTGTTACTTGGGTGGATTAGCACAGTGTATCTCAACTTGTGGTCCGGGGATCGCTGGGGGTCTGAGAAGCCTCATCAAGGGGTCCGTGACTGATTAGAAAATTAAATGATAATAACATATGCGTTCCCCAGCTTTCAGTAATGACTAAGTGGTGGAGACAGGTCCCGTTATTCCAATACTGATTCAGTGGAGGTCCCCGGGTTCCAGTAATGATAAAGTGGGGGTCCACATAAGACAAAAGGTTGGGAACCACTAGATTAGCACAAACACCAATAAGATTTGACACAAAGCTTGCTCTACTAAGATAGCCAGGTTCTTCTGCATTGCATCAAAAAATAACATCTCCTTGAAACAGACATTTAAGGGGAGATGCTTTTCCTTCTCAAAAATCTATACTTTGCATGTTTCCTGAAGTGCACAACACGCATCCAATGTTTGGAATCCATGTGACTTTGTCTAGGCATAGTTATTTGTACTGGAAGGGTGAGCGTGCATAGTCTAGCACAAGGACTTCTACTTCTAATACAAATCCTATGCTTGATAGCACATATGCACCATGTTGAAAAGTTGTTTGTTGTGCAAGGCACCCGAATTAGAGTGCCAGTGCAGGAGATGACAGTAGCAGCAGGCCAATCTTAGTCTTAATGATGTTATACCCCATCATATAATGCAGCAAAGCAAATCTGGTTACAGTACTGTGTTGCATGAACAATTAGTAAATCTGGCCCTGTATGTCTTGACTGTGAGGGTAATGTTACAACAGTGGATGGAGGAGAGTGGCCTAACAGCCCGAGCTGCCAACTTTGAAACTGGGGAACCAAGTTTGTGTCCCAACCTTGGGTCTACATCCAGTGATTCTGGGTAAAACCACTTAACCTTCTTATGCCTCCCCCCCCCAAAAAAGAAAAACGACATTGTGTAATGTAATCCAGTACTCATGTCCTCTAATGCGTTTGGGCCACGTTTGCCCTCTCAAAACTGCACAATAAATGAATTGATTCTTCTTACTACTTTTAAGACTGAAACCACCATGCAGCAAACACATTATACATGCAATTATCTTGTTCTCAGAGTTGTCCAGTGGCGATTAAAGTTGCAGGTTTTAAATATTTGATTTGCTTCTGCCAGAGTTGAGAGTGAATTCATGCTGCCCATGTCCATTGCCGAGATGGACTGACCTGCCGAAAATGGGGTAATTTTTACTTGTGGGAGGACAGGTGAAGGACCATGGCATGTACCTGATTATACCCCAGCCCTCTTTTACATGCAAGCTGTATATATTCTCACTTACATGACAAAGAACAGTAGCAACCAGTGTCGAGATCCTCTGAGGACAGAACTCAAATGCCAGAGAGCTTGTAATGCTGGGTAATGTGAGTCCAAAACCAATTCCATATCAATGCAGGCTTAAAATATAACAATCATTTTTAGGCTTGGTTTAAAGACAATTTTGATTGTTTCCTAAACTCATGTAATCAAAAGAATTCATAAATAAAAAAATGCACACATTCATAGAGAGGGCTAACCATCTTCATCAATTGGTCTGTGGAACTGTCATCCTTGCTCACTGTGCTAGTGGATTCAAGCTAGCCTGGCTGATGAAGGGTGATACCCTGAAACCGGTCCAAGGATGCTTGTTTTCGGTCTAGGGAGGACCTGGCTTGGCAGTTCGGGCTGGACTGTTCCCATGAGGAACAGGGTCAAGACTGATTTGCATATGGCTAGGTCCAAACTGGGGTGGCAGGGTGAGCAAAAGAATGATGGATTAAACCCAGATCTGTGACTGGGGGTGAGTGTTTGCATTGTTCAGCACTCCGTCCATCATCCTTTTGTGTTGCTAAAGTTGCCCTACGTGGGAAGGGTATGCCCAGACGTGGGTCCCTTGCTCACTGTGCCACTGGATTCAAGCTAGCCTGGCTGATGAAGGGTGATACCCTGAAACCAGTCCCAGGATGCTTGTTTCCGGTCAAGGGAGGACATGGCTTGGCAGTTCGGGCTGGACTGTTCCCATGAGGAACAGGGTCAAGACTGATTTGCATATGGCTGGGTCCAAACTGGGGTGGCATGGTGAGCAAAAGAACGATGCATTAAACCCAGATCTGTGACTGGGGGTGAGTATTTGCATTGTTCAGCACTCCGTCCATCATCCTGTTGTGTTCCTAGAACTGTCATCCATAGTCTATTTCCGCCCAGCACAGCATACAGCATGGGGAATGGGCCAGCAAACTTCATCCAATGGCTATCTAGCGCTGAGAGGGACAGTCTTGAGTTGATCACATGTGCAGAACCACTGAATAGAAGCACACCTCAGCGCCAGTGCTGGCCAGTTAGAAATTTACTTTGCCAATGTTTTTTTTCATTTCCATTTTTATCCATATCTGTTCTTTTCAGTCATCCGTGTGTGTTTAAGTTAGGCCTCTCGGTTTTAGTACCGTTAATTTGTGCCAAGAAGAATCACATTTTTTTGCGTGGTGCAATAAATCTAAAAAAGGGTATCTATACCTGTTTTAAGTTCACTTGCCTGCTAGGAAGCACCCACAGTGTTCTATTAAAAGTATAATAAATGGTTGGTATTTTTTAATGTATATTTGTATTGCAAGTAGGTGGCAACGTCACAAAGGTGGCACGTGTTTTATTACTCCTTTTTATTTTTGAAATAACAATTGCAAAAGTTTGCCAAGGCCAGACTGTTGGCTTTGCTAAGGCTTGATTCTGTTTATAGAGTTCAAACAAGCTTCTCCATTCTGTCCAGCGCAGTTCGTCATATTCTTATCCCCCATTGTTTCCATCCTCAAAAGCCAGATATTTTGAATGAAATAGATAAATGAAGTTCATTGTATAATACACTAAAAAGATTGAAGGCGTTGGAAAGCAATTCTCCCGCAAAATGATGGAAACGGCATGTCCAGCACAACACCCAAAAGGAAGCACAACAATGTAACAAAGTACATTTACATTCATCTTTAAAATGACAAAGGATATCGAAAAATGAAGGCCAGTGTGTTGAAAGTGAGAGATTGTCCCTCCCTAAAAATACCCGAGCTTGCTACCCTCCCAAACACAGCAGGTGGAAAGCCTCTAGGATTTTGTTAAACAGACTTATGCATGATGGAGCACAGACAAAGCAGTGGCTTAACAAAGGCCCCCGCAGCCCCCACCCGCCAGGGGGCCGCCTCAGCACAGTACAAGGTGCACGAGTGGCAGGCCCCTCAGGGTACTTTACAGGGTGGGGGCTCAAGTATCGATAGGCCTCCTAGACAAAGCAGCCATTTCAAAATACCCAACATCCCGCAAAACAAATCCAGACCAGGTAGTCTCAGGTGTTGTCCTTGCGGTTACCAGTGCATGCAATCTGCACGGCTCTATATTTAACAGGTGTGTAATTAAGGTATAATTTAAGGAGGAGCATGTAAAAGCTGGCAGCACTTTCCTCGCTGAGCTGCTTGTTATGTAGCACCGTCCAAGCAACACACATTACTATTAATTCATTGGTATTCATAAAAAAACTCAGGCCCATGTTTGTACTTTTTTAACACCGCATTTGCTCTCCTTTTTAACGCAAAAGCGGCGCAAACTTACAAAATACAAATGTATTTTGTAAGTTTGAGCCGCTTTTGCGTCCAAAAAATGGCGAAAATGTGGAGCTAAAAAAGTATAAATATGGGCCTCTATTGCCAGATCAGTGGTTCTTAGGCTTTTGACTTCTGTGGACACCCACTTAATAATTACTGGAGTCCGGGGACCCCCACTGAATCATCATTGGAATCCAACTACCCCGGCCTAAGCAATTTCAACTACTTGAGCGCAAAACAACACACAAACATACAGAAACAAGCATTCATCAAACACAAAAATGATTAGATATTTCATTTAATTCACAAACTAATGTATAAAAGTCTAAATTGCATTTTAGAGCTTTTCTAAATTAAACTGAGGCCACCCACCCTCTGTGCTATATTCTGTTTGATGCTCTTGCTCTGCTCTCACGAATCAAACTGAGGTTACCAAATTACACTTTTAGCCTTCAATTTCTAATTCGTTCACATTTACAGAATCTTTTAAGTTTTCAATTCTACATTTTACAATTTTTGTTTATGTACACATTAGTTACTTTTTAATATAAATTTTCTAAGCAGTCACTGACGCCCCAAGCTGGTTAAGCGTACCTCCAAGGGACACCGTACCATTGGTCAAGAACTGCTTTGCTACATAGTTCCAAAGCTTGAGAAACAGATGTGGCAAAGGGGGATCTCCTAATATAGACCATTACATAAGCTCTCAAGCTTCCCAAGTCCATGCATGAGAAGCTCAGCTGGTTTAAGATGTGTTTTTTACATTCTGTAACTTTCATTCCTGAGAGTACCATTATACATTCAGGACTAAAGGCCCCTGAGTCCAATCATTGTGAAAGCCTGGACAGGATGAGCTACTCACGCATAAACCTGCAGTGTATTTATATTAATACTGACTTTCCCATGTCTCACAGAGATTCATTGGCCCTCGGGCAGAATGGGCCCTGCGAATGGTTGGAGGACCCTAGTAGGGTTGCCCCCCGCTCCCACTGCGCCACAGGACCTGCAGGGCCTGTGTTATGCCCCCTGCTGAGATATCACTCAAAGGGAGCACCTCCTCTGGTACTGGCACCTCCTCTGGTACTGGCAACAAGGCACTAGATGCCCATCACATGTATAGCACATATATTTCTAAAGACAGGTATCTAACTGCCCTCTCACAGACCAGCTTTCTTCTCAATTCTCCGGCACATCCTAACACACTTGATACAGTTCTACCATTTTCCCTTTCACCTAGATCTATCTAGATAAAGTGAGAAACATGAATTACATTAAATAATTTAGGGCCGATATACAAAACCTTTTGTGGTTGCAAAACCTGTGATTCTCAAAATGATAGCCTTTGTGACTGCAAAAAAGAAAAGTTGCAAGATCCTAAAGGTATATTGCCAGTAGGAAATAGCTTCTGACTTGCAGTGTACACTGAGATTTGCAATGTAAGAAGGCATCAGACCTTGTAAATTGAGAGTTATCATTGCTTTACGACCACAATGGCATCACAAACCACTGACAAGTTACTGACATTTTGAAACAGGTGATAGGGATTTGCTAAGCAAATAGAAGAACGGACTGAGACCCAGGTGACACCACCTACTCCCTGCAGTGCACCCTATTATCAAGCCTTTTTAAATGTTGAATGCCCTTTCCCTTTAAGACAGAGCAGCTAGAAATGTGGGCACTCTGAATGAGAATGCAGCGATGGAGGCCTGCTGTTCCTCCTTGGCTTCTGTCCCTGTATTTACAGCCATTAGCAAAGATTCACAAGAAGTATGCTGCCTCATTAAGGAAGAAGTTCAGTTTTGCAAATGCTTAGGCCCATACTTAACAAAAATGACGCACAACTGTGCTAAGTAATTACCGCAAGCTAACACCATTCCCTAGCGCCATCTGTGCGCCATATTTATAAAATGACGCATGATGGCGCTAAGGAATGGTTAGCGTAAAAAAATGACTCTAATCTCTGCAACACGACATAAGTAAAAATTACGCAAATGCTGCAAAAGTGTCATTAGAATGTTTTGCGGCACGTTTTTTGATGCAAAATGTGTTAGCACCATATTTAATAGCATAAGCGTAAAAGAAATGTGCAAGCAAGAAAAAAAATGAAAGATAAGATGGAGAATGCAGGCTAGGAGAGACCCCAGGGAGATCCCAATCAGCCTAGCACCAGCCAGGAGGATCCAGAAAAGTCCCAGGAGAAGAGGAAGCAGAAGTGTTGCTTTAATGAGGAGGAGAATGACATCTTGATCAAAATGGTGACCAAGCACTAATATCAGCTCTTCGTCACCTCCAAATTGCCAAAACGCAGGAGAGAGGCTATATGGCAGGCAATAGTAGACAAAGTCAACAGTGTGGCAGAGGTGAAGAGGACTGTTACTGATTGTAAGAAGCGCTGGCACGATTGCAAGTGCAGAACTAAGGAGAAACTGGCCAGGAACTGAAAGGCAGCACTGCAGACTGTAGGTGGAAGTCCTGCACCCTAGGAGGACCTGGATGAACAGGAGGAGAAGGTGGCAGGGGTCATCCCGGAGGAGCTGGTCACTGGAATCACAGGACAGGACTGCCAAGAACTATCCCAAATGCATGGTAAGTTGCTGGGGGGCGGGACTATCTGGAATTTCACAAAAGGCAGAAGGCAGAGGCACATAGGACACACTGAATGTATGCAAAAGGGTCGCATCGGGACACATAGGGCCAGAATCAAAAGGCCCCATCGCCACCCGAGCCTCACTTTTAGTGAGGCACTGGTGGCACTATGCACTCCGACATATACACAACATGGTCGTAAGCCACATCTGTGTCTTAACACCACCTTGTAAATATGACCCAACACATGCAGCACTTTACCTGGAAGGGGCGTGCAATCAGTGTGGCTGTGCCACAGCAACACCCATTGCATAATGTTGTTGCCCCAGATCCAAGACAACGTGTTCACCTGAGACTGTGACTAAAGACAACACCATCCCAGAGGGGGTGTCAGGATGGCGCAAAAAAGCATAATGCTTTCCATCCTCCTTGTGTCATTGCCCTTCTCATGTGTGCAACATCCTGCAGCACACATAGACATGCCACCTTGCCATAACAGATCGTTTATGTGCAGGAAGGGATAACTTCCTGCATATAAACAAGCTATCTCCTCATCGCAGGCACCTTTGGACTATGGTGCAAGGATGCCTGCGTTGGTGCAAGGAGCTTAAATCTGCACAGGTGCTGGGGGAAACGCAAGGGTGTGCCGTATTCCTGAAAATACGACACATCCCTGCATTACAAAAGTGGCACAGTGTGGTGCAGCTCCTTTAGCCACTGCACTGAGCTGCACCACTTAAGAAACAATCAGGGCCTAAGTGTGCAACATGTGGTACACAACCTGCACTGGTTGGCCCAACATCAATTCTCACATTTGGGAACGGGCACAAAAGTGAACAAATACAAAATATGGGGCATGTCTGGGATCATCATTTATGCTGCTGTACGAGTAACTTCAATTTCACCATGTAACAAGGTTGTGTGTGTTGTGTGAATGGTTGGTGTTGTGCATAAAGGGATACCTTCATGTGTAAGAACAGGCACAAGTGGCATCAATGTTGCACTATATGAACAATGTCACTACCCCGTAATAAAACAGTACTAGCATGCAAATTGTTGCCAAAGTGGATCCCAGCTGCCCATTCTCCTTGTGCCACATTAACAAACTCTCAAATTGCATGCATTGAGCCACATTGCACATCCTTATACCAGCATATGCCTGTGGCAGATATGATGTATGCAAGGAAATGTCCCTAAAGTAGGGAGGGACGAACTAATGGGCCTGACAATACATTATGGTTGCACTGTGCCATCCAATTAGCACATGTGTGGGTCCTGCTAAAGGCAGATTACAAAGTAACACAAGCATTGTAAGCAATTGACCTCCCTGCGCTTTGCTGCACTAGTGCCATCATGCATGGTGCCAATGCAGGAAAGCACCAAAATAGTGAAAACACTCATTACACTACTGTGGGAATTTTCACCATGGTGAATAGGAATGTAAATGACGTGCTACCATGGTGTCAGTGGCTGGGGCAAGGGGTTTGCATGGAATATGGTGGTGTGGATCAATGCACAAAATACCTTGAAAGTTTGCCCCATGCATGATGCACAATGCAACACATAATTAACAACTACAACCTGGGGTCTGTAACATGTCACTGAGCCTCCAGTAGCAAGTAAATGATGAGCCATGTCAACAGCCACTACAGTCAAAGATTGACATTTCAATATCCCATTGCAGAGGATGATGCCTTACCTCCTGCTGACCTCCCTGTCATGGATTTTACAGATTACATGGTTGCCGACCATCAATGAAGAGACTCTCCAGGATGTCCTAGGTTCCCTTTACACACCACCTCCAATCGCAGGGAGGACACACAGCATTGTAGGGTCCCCACATGAGCCACCTAACTACCAACACAGAGCACCAAGCGGTCCTGCCACAGCCCTGGGCTCCAAGGACCCAGACATCACCTTTCAGAGGACAGTGGTAGGAGTCCAGCGGGAGCTGGCCAGGCAGGTGTGGGTGGCGATGGAGACCATGGGATGTGGCCTAAAGGGAGTGCAGAGGTGGTTCAGTCCAAATAAAGACAACTCAGCTGCCATCAGAGGCACTCACTTCCCTCTACATGGACTCCAGTAGTACCTGGCTGACATAGCTGCTGTCATGAGGCAGAGTCTTCAACAATTGGCCTCCCAAAGTGGCAGCAGCATGATAGATAACAGGCTGGGGGCAATAGAAAATGCCCTGAAGTCCATCCAGTGAGAAGTGGCCTCTCTAAGGGAAATTATTGCTGCCTACCACCGTGATGTAGCTGCGGTGTTGAGAAATCAGCAGTTTTTTCCTGCTGCAGTAATGCCCTATGTGTTCCCACAAATGGCAGCTGTCGGGACCTTTGATTCCACAGCTCTATCCCCTTATGTGAGTGTGGCCCACTCAACTTCAACAACAGCACCACCCTTGGCACAGGAGGCACCACACACATCAGAGGACGAAGATGTGGAAGGAACAACATTCACACGTAAAACCACCTGGTAGCACCAGTCTGTGCCACATGGACAGTATCTCCTAAGTTCTGTGCTTAAGATCATGCCAGTGTTGTGGCAACTGGCAATGTGCCCTCTTCACTAAACCACTGTTGACTTATCTGCTATAGACTGTCATTATCTCAACTCCTACCTATTGTCAATTTGGACACCTACTCACTATTGCACACTCCTCTTCCCACCATGACATGTCCCTCACCTTTGGACTCTGAATGTACAACAAATGGCTCAGGACCTCTCATGGGGTCTGTGAAGTGGTCATTGTAGAGCATTGGAAAACACACTTGCACATGTAAATAAATCTCCATATTCACATGTATCATGTCATCTTTTACTGAGTGCTAAGTCTCAGGTCTCCTAATTCACATGCATCTCTTGCCTCTCCCAGTACATTGTCAGTAGTCCATCTGCCACAGTGCCCTGTTGGTAGCCTGGTATAATTTTAGGGAGTTGTGAAATTACCGGGTATGATTGTAGGTGTGCTGTGAGGTGTCCATCCCTGCACATGGCTGGTGATGTTTTATTCCTATGTGTGCGACACAATTCACCAGACAGGTGAAGGTGAACACAATGGGTATGTCTGGTATGTTTAGGTGATATGTAGTTGGTGATGGAAACACTTGGATGGCATTTGATATTGGTGCCGCCAGAGGCTTCTACACCATGACAAATGTGGGGCTGTGCCTATATGTGACTTTCTTTACGTTGACATGGCCAATGCCATTCACATAGCTGAGCTATTCCTTGTTAGGTGTTATGTGTGTGGGATCTGTATTTAGTTGTCAACCAGTGAGCACTTTTAGTGATTTGGGCCCAGCTTATATATGCAAAGGGGACATAGATCCACCTGTCCTTCACGTGGTGTGCCAGTCAGGTTATGCCTGTTTTATGTACATATCGATGTAGGTGTGTGGATGTGCAATAAATGCGGTGTAGTGTGGCAAGTGGCATATGTGTTGTTGTCTGTACATCTGTGTTTCCCTGTCCATGTGTGTTTAGTGTGGTGTATGTATTATTTGTTCTACAGGTTGGTGTGTTCACTGTGTAATGATTAGTATGGTGGCTTACCTACGAGTAGCCCATTGCCATATTGCCCATCGTGGATCCACTCATTGATGGTGAAGTGCCAGAATATGTAAGCATGGGATATTTGGCTTGGATGTTTATGAAGAGCCCACAGTGGTCCACAATAGCCTGCACATTTATAGATTGGGTGTGTTTGCGGTTCCTGTAGAGGTGTTCCGTTGCAGCAGGTGGCACAAGTTGGACATAGGTGCTGTCCATTGCAACCAGCACATGCAGGAACCCAGCAATTTGGTAGAAACCTTGCTTGATCTCCTGCTGCAGTTGCTGGGTATTGGGGAACCAGATGTGGTGGGGTGTGAGGTGGATGATTGCATCCAGAACCTTTGGAAGGAAGGCCGAGAAGGATGGCTGGAGATACCACCCACTTGTGCCCCAGTTGTCTGGAACGATCGTGGTGCCAGAATATGGAGGACAGCCAGGTGTTTGGTCATGGGTGGAATAGTTGCTGGAATTTCCACCCTTGCAGTGATGTCTGGCGCAGTGTGGTGTAGCAGGCGTACAATGGACTCCAGCTTCAGACGGTAGGTTCTGATGACATCTTGTTCCCTGAGCGCAAGGAAGGTTCTGCACTGCCTTTGTGGCTGCTGTGGTGGTGTTTGGGGTTGCTGAGGTGGCGCTGGTAGGACATGTTGTCATCAATGTTTTCTACGGCGTGTGCCAAGCTGGAGCAATAACAGATCCATGTTGTCAAGGGGGTTGCCAATGGTCCTTCTGTGTGTTTTCCTTATGTAGTAGTGTGTGGGCCTCATTTTAACAACTAGTCTGACCAGGTGTTAAAATTTGACGCTAATCGGACTTTGCATAATTTTTTGGACCCGTTCCTTAACCTGCATCTTTTTTGTATCGGACAGTAAATATGGCGCTGGAGGGCTAACGTCATTTTTCAGAAGGGAACGCCTACCTTGCATGTCATTGTTGCTCAACGACGCAAGGTGGGGTGGCACTCCCCAAAAATTACGGTAACTCTGAAAAGCGTTGCTTTTGTGTAAGAAAAAATGGCGCAAAGGCGGACAATATTTTTTAAAATAACCAATATTTTTTAGGACTTTCAGTGCAGAGAGTGTGTGTGTTTTTGTCTGTATATGTAACAATTGTTACATATGAAATCTGATTGCCATCGCACAATACCCGACTGAAAACACCTATAGCCATGCCCGCAAAGCTACCCCCTGGCAATCACCACCTCATAGGCTACTACAGTTAACATACACTGATGTTGTTTTGATTATAGCATCTTCCCTTGTGTCAAACTGTTACCCAGTTCTAAACACACTGCGTCCTCCTGGAGTCAGCAAGAAGTGATAGCTGGACCTGGCTATCCCTGGAAAGTCAATTGTGCAACAGTAGTAACGTGGGTGTCCAGTTGAGGATGCAATAATGAGAGTCACTGGCATCCTGTGGTAACAACAGTATTTACCAAGGCACCTGGCCAGTGAATACATTGGGCTCTGACTATTAGGAAGGTATCTTTCTAGATTTGAATGTGGAGTTTGTCACCTTTGGTGAGACCTTGCAAGGAGAGCATAAAACCTTCAAATGTACCACAGTGGAAGGTGTCAATGCATTTAAATGGTAACCGAAAAATTTGAGGTTTCTGATTCTGACTTATTAATTAAAAGCACAGACAGAAACAGTATTCTGTTACTAGATTCCAACTGAAGGAATGGCAAGGGGGCCTATATATGGAGTGAAAAAAATATTCTGAGATTAACCTACTTATAATTCTAGAGCAGAGGAACTTTAGAAAGTCAGCTCACAGCCCACTAAGAGCAATAGAGCAATAGTGAGGATTCTGAGGCAGACAACTAGTCATATAGCAATGGCCTCCTTTCTTATGGCCAGGCAAGGACCCAGTCTACCAAGAAATGTGGGAGGTACTGTATGGTGTAACCGACACCGAGTGTTGGACCTTGATAAGCAATGTACACAGTGTTAAGAAAGCAATAGACAAGAATAGTTGGGTGGTGGATTTAATACAGTGGTGTATTTCCCGAGACGACCAGGGCAAGAATTGGAAGATTCAGAGAGAGGGAAAAAAGGGTCAGAGACTGAATACTACTATAGAGATCTCCTTTCACCTCCTTTCCGGTGGGAAGAGTATCTGTATGTGGAAAGATGATAAACAGCCCAAGTGTGGAAGTAAGTTTAAGTAGCTTTATTGAAGTAAGTAACATGGTATAGTACCACACCAGGTGCATGTTGACACAAAATCAGCCCTTGCCTTTCTAATCTTTTACAAGTGACTGATGATGTCCACTGCACACCAAGATCTACACTTCTTCAGGGATACCATCGAGACAGAGAGCAGACACTAGATAAACACCACATAAGATAGGACAACATTATATATCGCCTCCAAGACAAGGAGAGCAGAGCAGATAAGGATGCCATCTAAGTTCAAGCGAGTGGACACACAAGGAAACTGAAGGCAGATATTATGGTTGTATGACACAACCACGCATGCCGGAACCACGCATGCCTCAACAACGCGGTTGGAACCACAACTGCGTCCTTTCCATGCATGCTTTACAACACATGCTTTACAACAAATTTGGTTGGGAAAGCATGCTTAGTAAAGGCATATGTGGAAACAGCATGCGTGGTTGTGTCATACAACACCCCCTTAACTTAATAGAGTGCCCTAAGCCCCCACCACCTGCCCTGAGGCCCAAAACTACCACCACCCGTAATAAGTAAACTTCTGCGACCCCCTATAAAACCCACCCCACCCCCTAAAAAGAAACTACCCCAAACCTCTGCATCCGTCCTGAGCCCTAAAACCTTCCACCACCCCTAATAAATAGACTACCCTGACCCCCCCGCCCAAAGTCCCCGCCCAAAGTCCTAAAAAATAACCTTACCCACACCCAACACCCCTGCCTCTAAAAATAAATACCCTGATATCCACGAACCCTAAGCCGTTAATCCACCCCTAAAAGATAACCTCCAACCCTGCCCCAGCACAGCTTTCCTCGCTGCTTCCTCTCCTAATCCTCACTCCTCTCCTCTCCTCCCTCCTCCCGCCCATCCTTAAAACTTCCCCACCCCTAAAAACTAAAGTACCTCGACCCCACCCCGCCCCTAAAAAATAAACAAGTCTGACCCCCCCATCCACCCTACACCCTAAAAAATAAACTTTCCAATCCCCCGCCCGCCCCTAAAAATAAACTACCTTAACCCACTCCCAAACCTAAACACTTAATCCACTCCCACCCCTAAAAACCACCTCCCCAAGCCCTGCTCCAGCCCCATGTTCCTCAACCGGGTCCTCTCCTGATCCTTGCTCCTCTCCTCCTGCCCTTTCTTAAACCTTCCCCACCTCTAAAAAATAAACTACCCCACCCCGCTCCTAAAAAATAAACTAGCCCGCCTCCTGCCCCACCCCTAAAAATTAAACTACCCCAAACCCCCCACCCACCATAAGCCCTAAAAAAGAAACTTCCCCACCCCCACCCCTGCCCCTTAAAAAAAAAACTACCCCGATCCTCACCCACCCTAAGCCCTTAATCCACCAGCACAAAAGCTACCCCCAATTTACCCGACCATGTCCTCTCCCAATCCACAAGACTGCTCTATGCCTTTTTCTCTGCCTTAACCACACATATGCGTAGTTTGACACATGCATGGTTAAGGCAGAAAAAAAGGCAGTCGCTGTTCAGGCAAGCATTGTTCTACTTACGTGGAAAATGTCGGCATTGTTGACAATGTGTTGTTTAGGGCATTTTCCATATATTAAATCAGAGAAGGGGAATATAAAACGCAGAACCCTGGAAAATCACCATGGATCTCGCTGCAACTTGGAGCAGTGTGCTAAGTCCTCTCGAGCCTCATCATGGTTTTATAAAAGTAAGCATGGCTTTGTTGGGCGGATCTTGGAGATTTATTACACCTAACTCACTACAGTACCTTGTGAAAATAAGCCACAGGGAGAAGTAAAGAGACACAATTACTGAGGGAGAGACACTGGCATGGCATAATGTGTGCAAGGGTGGCTTTCCCCTGTAAGGGGGACCACACAAATGGCTCAGTGGAATCTCTAAGATTCCACTGTGACATTTGTAGTGGCTATTTTTAACAACTGCACAGAGCAAGCATTAAAAGGGGGCACATAATTATTTATAATGGGCCCCTATGTAACTTGCAGGATTAGCGCCAACATTTTTGGCAGGCCACTGTGATGTTCAAAGGTAAACAGGGAGAGTTATCTTAACTGCTTCAAGTATTGTGAACAGTGTTTGGTGTCTATAATTTATTTACTCTGATAATTCGTTATTGTTAAGTTTTTCATTATTATCATGATACTTTGTACTCGCATGATTCACATAAGATCAACAGATAATAAATAAAAAAAATGTATAAGACACCACAGTTTTTGAGTGTATCACTTTCAGAGATTCTGGGCAAGGCCCCTGCTAGCTATCCTATGAAAGCTAGATTATTCTTTGACAGGTGAGGGAGGGAGTGGAAAAAACCCGTCTGCTTTCCTTTTCTCCGGAAAGGCCAAAGTGGCAGTATTGCAGTATCAAATCACTTTAAAATGGTCACCTTTCATTTACTGACTACAGTGCATTTGTAGTAAACAAGTAGTAATGAGGTGAAACTTTTCCCAGACTCTATTAATGCCCTGAGTTAATGGACTTAGACTGGCTTTTGTCACTGGAATAAAACACCCTCTCATGTCTAAACTCACGAGATTATAGTCCCCTCCATTGTCATGATGATGTCTGACTTGATTGTTCTTAAAAAGTCATGTTGCACCACAGATACTGTTCTGAAGGCACGTGCTATTTCAAGAGAGCACTCAGAGTGCAAGCAATCCCAAACATGTTACTTCTCCTTTTAAGCTATAATGTTTTCTTGACTCTTACAGTGCCACTTAGAGAGACAGTTAGATTGAAGATGTGAGGGGTACAACACTGTCCTAGACTGATGAACTGAAAGGGGTGCCTTTAAAGGCCTCTGTTGTAAACAAACAGCATACCCAAAACAGAAGACCAGTTCTAAAATAATTGAGGTACACAGAATATAAGAGGTCAGCCTTTCATAACAAGGAGTATATACATGTAGGTTAGTTTTTGAAGACTGCAACACTGCATGATGTACCCAAACTACTTTACAGCAAGAATTAGAATGAGCTGTGGTATTTGAATGATGTTTTGTGCTGTTATTCAGTAAAATAAACTGTTGGTCAATAACATTTTAATAGAATCTGGTGAGTGTGTATACTTTCCTTTCCTAAGAAACCTTTCCTTTTTGCATACTATACCAATCCCATTTGTATTAATGTGTGTTGAAATTACAAGAAAATCAAAATAATACAGACATAATTCACTGCATTATACTGCATAATTTGCCTTTCCTTGTCGTCTATTTCAATTAATGCTGCTACTTAATTTAGCCTTCCTTTGTAGAGTAATTCTAGTGACCTTTCATATAGGGTAGGCATAAACATGTGGTACCAAAAGGGGGTAGCCGATAGCTACAAAGTAAGTTGATTAATTTAAAATAAAGCATAGAAGGTTTAATATACTGATTGACTCTAAGTTGTCTGAACGCATTCTTTTGAAGTAGATTGCTAGGCAACGGCAAAGATTGAGATTCTCTTTTTGCTTTGTTTTTACAAAAAATCCTCGAATAACCCCGCTTATTTTTTTATGTTTTTCTTGAAGGTAATGAAATTGTAGGACAAAACAAACTGGCAATCTTGAAAGAATAAACATAGTGTTTGCCTCATGCTATGTGAGTTAGCCGTCTAGTGGGAGTGATAATAGCTGGTGCCTGTATAAGCAAGTGTGAAGGCTTGCATGCCTTTATGGTGAGTGATGCGTCTGTGGGTAAATAGAGAGACTTTTTGGTAGGGAGAGTAGATGGGTAGCTTACCACAAGTTTTTTGTTTTTCCACAGAAGACTATGTTGATTTGTCTATGCTGGTTACAGTTTTTGAATACATTGATGAATATTATGGACAGTTTCAATGAGGTCTGAAATTTATTTGAATGAAGATTTTTTGGTAGTAGTATTTAAATTGGATGTAGCATTTAAATTGGATGGGGCATCTGTCAAATGTCCAAGAAGATATGCCTTACAGCACGAATTATATACCAAATGTACAGCATCCATTTTAGGACATCCTTATTCCTCATTCCTCATCCCTACTTCTCATCCATCATCCCTACTTCTCATACATCATCCCTACTTCTCATCCATCAATCCTGTTTCTCTTCCATCAGCCCTACTTCTCCTCCATCATTCCTACTACTCATTCATCATACATCATCCCTACTTCTCATCCATCATCCCTACTTCTCATCCATCATCACTGCTTTTCTTCCATCATCCCTACTTCTCATCTGTCATCCCTACTTCTCATCCATCATACATCACACTTACTTCTCATCCATCATCCCTACTTCTCATCCATCACACATCATCCCTAATTCTCATCCATCATCTCTGCTTCTCTTCCATCATCCCTACTTCTCATCCATCATACATCATCGCTACTTTTCATCCATCATCCCTACTTCTAATCCATCATACATCATCCATACTTCTCATCCATCATCCCTACTTCTCATCCATCAGACATCATCCCTGCTTCTCATCCCTCAGCCATGCTTCTCATCCCTACTATTCATCCACCATCCCTACTGCTCTTTCATCATCCCTACTCCTCATCCCTACTTTTCATCCATCATCCCTACTTCTCATCCATCATACATCATCCCCACTTCTCATCTATCATCCTTACTTCTCTCTCTTCCATCATCCCTGCTGCTCATCCTTACTTCTCTTCCATCATCCCCACTTCTCTTCCATCATTCCTACGTCTCATCCCTCATCCCTGCTTCTCATCCATACTTCTCATCTATCTTTCACTCCACTCCCATCATAGACAAGTGTTGTGGGGTTGGAGTATATTTCCGGGTGGCACATGCTTCTTAAGGGAAAGTATGGGGAGTGGAGGAGTTGGTTGGTTGATACAAGTTCTATCCACGTTTGTATCTAAATGTATTCTAACCTTTTTTTTTCGCAGATATTCACATTGGGCCACTGCTATACTGCTGCCTGCCTTGTCCCGGCACTTACCTGGTCCCGAGGCCGATGGTTCTGGGCACACACAAAGGCTAAAAAGTGCTGATGACCCAAACCACTGACCCCCGCTGCCACCCGGGGCACCCTTATACCATAATTTCATGGACTGTAACTGGCTTGTTGGATAAGATTAAGCGCTTATCGATCCTTAGCAGAGCACAGCATTACTCCCCCTCCATATTGATGCTACAGGAAACACACTTGCTGGGCTCCCAATTTAACATGTTTGCGCAATATGGTTTTGACAGAGTGTACCATGCTGGGTTCAGCAGGGTTGCCGGGGGGACGGAGGGTAGCGATACTAATCCACATAACATTTCCAGTTGACGGAGATCACAACGAGATATGACTCTCAGGGTCGTTATATTGCCTTGACAGGGGTGTTAGAAGGTCAAACACTTATGTCCATATTTATACTTTTTTAGCGCCGCATTTGCGTCGTTTTTTGACGCAAAATCGGCACAAACTAACAAAATACCATTGTATTTTGTAAGTTTGCGCCGATTTTGCGTAAAAAACCGACGCAAATGCGGCGCTAAAAAAGTATAAATATGGGACTTAATATTCTGTGTATATATGGCCCCCTGGTAGCATTGGAGGAGTTCCTGGTCACCCTCCAAGACGTTATATTACATCTTCCATCTGGTTTTACCCTGACTAGGGGAGATTTCAATGCCATTACCAACCCCTCGGCTGATACCACAGGCCCCCTCTCTGCTGGATAACTGGGCTAACCGACTGGGCCTCTGTGATGTATGGCGAACATGGCACCCTAGGGTGTGACAATTTACACATACCTCAGCGGTGGACCATACACATGCACGGATAGACCTCTTCCTTATGCCGGCAACCGACGTGCTTTCTGTGGTCCATACCCAAATCCTTCCTCATGGTATATCTGACCATGTCCCACTACTGCAGCATATAGGAGGGGCCGGTGCCACGCAACACACGATGTGGCACTTAAATGCATGGTTCCTTCAAGATAAATCCTTCGTTTAAGCCCTGGGAGAAGAACTCAAGCACTATTTTCAGACAAATCTCGAGTCGGTGCAATCCCCTGGCTCCCTTTGGGTTGCATGTAAGGCCACGATGCGAGGCCATGCACGCCTTCTCCTTCGGGTGACAGAATGCGCCAGGAGTAAACAAATCACAAACCTCGAGGCCCCGACCCTGTACCTGGAGGCATGACTCTCCCCTGCTAACCACAATACCATAATCAGTCAGCTCCTGTCTCATCAGGCCATCTCTCCCTTGAAACAACAAAACATATGTTGCGGGCCTCGATGGCACAGGTCTATGGCTGGGAGGACAAGAATGGAAAGCTACTATACTGGTTGGCGTCCCAACCCTTGGCCAATAGGATTATCCCAGAGATTATTGATGATAGGTGCTAAACACATTGTACCTCCTCGGCCATCGCCGATGCCTTTGTGGCTTGCTATCAGCAGCACTATGCGGTGCGCCTGTGGCCTTTGGCTCCATGGGTGACACGCCTGCTGGACAAGGTCGTCCTTCCGTGCCTCTCTAATGCCATAAGGCAAGCGCTTGATGAAGCAATAAGCCTGGAAGACATCAATGGGGCTATTGCCACACTGGCAACTGGGGAAAAGCCGGGCCCAGACAGATACCCAGCGGAATATTATTGTCAATATAAGGAACAGCTAGCCCCGCACTTACTGAACCTATACGCAGAAGCAACAGAAAGAGGTGCTTTTCCCCCTGAACTGTACTTAGCCACGGTGGTGGTTCTCCCAAAGTCATGGCCTCTCTCAGTCTCATATGAAGCGTACTGCCCCATATCACTTCTAAACTCTGAGGTAAAGATCTTTTCTAGCATTTTGGCTCAATGCCTGCGTAGGGCACTCCGTCTGTTAATCAACCCAGACCAATGTGGATTTATGTGGCCTATGTGTCTTAGGCGCTTACAGGTGTCCATGATGTACCATCACCTTTTGCCCCCCTCAATTGGCGTTGCTTCTCATAAATTTTGAAAATGCGTTTGACACCGTAGATTGGTCTTAATTGACCTAAGTGTTGAGAAGAGCAGGACCTAATTAGGTCCTAGAAATTGCAGTTTAGTGCAATTGCTTTACTCTAGCCCATCAGCATGGGTCCAAGTGAATGGGGCATTGTCGGTTGTATTCCCCATCGGGCGCATGACCCGGCAAGGCTATGCTCTATCCCCGCTAATTTTTGTGCTAGCAATTGAACCCCTGGTGCGGATCCTGAGAGATAATCCCCTGAAACAGGGATGGAGATGGCCTACTGGAGACGAGGATCACATTGCCCTATACGCAGAAGATGTCTTCCTCTACTTAGGCAACCCAGCCACTAGTGGGCATTGCTGCTTACAACTCCTGAATTTTTTAGCTGAGGCATCATGGCTCGTGCTTAAACCAAGTAAATCAATCTTAGTCCCACTACACCCAGCGAGGCACACCTTTGACTGGCAACAAGATATTCCTATCCGGCAGACCAGCTTTAGCTATCTGGCCAATACTATTTCCCTAGAGCCTGAGCTGGCATGGTCCCTTAACATTACTCAGCTGACTCACAAGGTCAAAGAGGACCTTCGTAGGTGGCAGACACTCCCCCAAATGTCATAGGTAGGATTGCCCTATATAAAATGATGATATTGCTACGATTCCTTTACCTCCTTCAAAACTTGCCCTATATGATCCCGAGACATAGGTTCAACGAGATGAAGTCAATGGTCAAGAGATTCTTGTGGTCCAACTTGCATGCTCGGTTGGCCTTCCCCACTTATCAGAGAGGAATATATGAAGGGGGGTTGGGGTTGTCGAATCTGCACTTGTACTACCTCGCCTCCCAGATGCTGGTGATCAATGACTGGTTTGAGGTGGGTGGGCAGACCTGGCATACCAACTTGTACTCCTCACTCTAGGGTTCCCCCGTATAATGGCGATGCTATACAGTGCACCAATATCTAACAACATACCGGAGGTGACCTGATCAATATTTAAGGGATGGAGGGCTGTTCAACACTCCATGGGTTGGTGGTCTAAACTCACACAGCAGACTCCACCGTGGCAGGGCACACGGTTGGGGGAAGTGACCTCCCTGAAGGGATTTGGTAAATGGGACACCACTAGCATTACATTTCTGGGAAATATATGGAGCGGGTCTCACATGCCCTCATTTCAAGACCTCCAACAACAATACTCCCTTTCAAATACCCAGGGCCATATTTATACTTTTTGACGCAAAACTGCGCTAACGCAGTTTTGCGTCAAAAAAATTAGCGCCGGCTAACGCCATTCTGAGGCGCCATGCGGGCGCCGTATTTATTCAATGACGTTAGCCGGCGTTAGCCGCCGGCGCTGCCGGGTGTGCGTGAAAAAAAATGACGTACACCAGGCAGCGCCGGCGTAGGGGAATATGGAGCTTGGGCGCCAAAAAATGGGGCAAGTCAGGCTGAGGCAAATTTTTCGCCTCAACCCGATTTGCGCCATTTTTTTCGACTCCCAACCCCCATTGAAATGACTCCTGTCTTTGCTAAGATGACTTCTGTCCCCTGGGCATGGCCATTGGGCATAGTGGCATGTAGGGGGCACAAATCAGGCCCCCCTATGCCACAAAAAAATTAAAAAAAAATACTTACCTGAACTTACCTTAATGTCCCTGGGATGGGTCCCTCCATCCTTGGGTGTCCTCCTGGGGTGGGCAAGGGTGGCAGGGGGTGTCCCTGGAGGCATGGGAGGGCACCTCTGGGCTCCTTCCGAGCCCACAGGTCCCTTAACGCCTGCCTTGTCCAGGCGCTAAAAAACGGCGCAAAATCGGCTGGACGTCATATTTTTTTACCTGCCCACTCCCGGGCGTGAATTTTGCCCGGGAGTGTAAATACGGCGCACATGCCTCGGAGTAAATTTTTTAGACGGGAACGCCTACCTTGCATATCATTAATGCAAAGTAGGTGTCCACGCTAAAAAATGACGCAAACTCCATGGACTTTGGCGCTAGACGCGTCTAACGCCAAAGTATAAATATGGAGTTAGTTTTGCGTCGGAATTGCGTCAAAAAAAATGACGCAATTCCGGCGCAAACAGAGTATAAATATGCCCCCCAGTTTTATAAATACCTGCAGCTAAGACACACACTGAAATCCCATACCCCCTTAGACGTGGCAATACCTGAGTTCAGTCCGATGGAGGCTAAGGTTCTGATGGGGGCACTGGGGAAGGGAGGAATATCCCAAATTTATCATAGTCTGAGTACTAACACACAGGACCCCATGGCCAGCCTGAGATCCTGGTGGGAGGGATGGCTGGGGCAGTTGGAAGTCGAGGATTGGATGTGATGCCCTGATGGCACCCAGGGTACTAACCATGTAATCGTGGCTCTGCCTCATCCAAAGATACTATTTACACTGCGCCTACCTCATCGGGAATAAGATGCACAAGGTGGGACTCCGGGACGATTCCCGTGCCCCGCGGACTTTTTCCACATGGTGTGGACATGCCCCGCTATAACGAGATATTGGGAGGGGGTGGTCGGAGAGCTGTCCGCCTTTCTTGGTAATGAGGTAGAAAAGGCCCCGACTCCCATTCTTTAAGGAGTTGTGGAGGGCACTGGAGCGGTCAGGCAATCTGTGCCTTCTTGGGGACAGCACTGCTGTTGTCAAAGAGAGATATGCACAGAGGACGCACCCCCATCACTGGCCAATGGAGACGGGGTGTTGATTGGTGTGCCCAGCAGAAGAAGCCGATGCATGAGGCACAGAGATGCCCAGCCAAAAACAACAAAATATGGGGGAAATGGACCAGAAATGTGGAAGTGGAAATCCTAAAAGGAACTGCTCAGGAAGACATGTAATGTAACTGTATGGTTGACCAAAATGTACTACTTGGACATGACGAAATTGATGGTGTGCTGAGCAGATATAGTGAAGATGGACCCAATGTAATTTTTTTTTTTTTTTTTCCTTTTTCTATTCTTGTACTGTCAAAAAAACCAATAAAGTTGTTTATAAAAAAATTAATTTGGTCTGATCAACACTCATTCTGCCCTCAAGCACGAGAATGCCCCTGAGATGCGTGACATGACCACATAACCTGTATGGTGGAAACATGGTTTGAAGACAAAATATACAAAAACAAAGATGGAGAAGGAGGTTACGGGGCTGGGTCTGTCCTCCTTATAGCCTATATAACATTACAAAAGAGGCCCAGCTAAAAGAACTACCACAGGATGGATGAGAAAAAGGATTTTCCTGTTAGAAAACACTCACCCACCAGGGTTACCCCTTGGTGGCATGCTTCTTCATTGGGTTTATTCCTGTTCCACTATGGGGCAGGGCATTCTACGACCTACGGGATACGTGGGAGCACTGTAGTCTCGTCAATGTGACTCACAGGAGGGATAGGAGTGGTGGGGTCTTGGGTGATTTAAAAATACCTGTCTCCTGATAATTCCAATGACTTGATAGATCTCTTGGAGGCGGTATGATTAAAAATGGGCTAGGGAAGAGGGGGATGTAATGTACCTGACTTCATGCCCCGCTCTGTAGAGGAACAGGAAGAAACCCAATGATGAAGCATGCCACCAAGGGGTAACCCTGGTGGGTAAGGGTTTTTCCAACAGGAATATCCTTTTTCCTATCCATCCTGTGGTAGTTCTTTTAGCTGGGCCTCGTTTGAAGACAAAATAGCCACCTCTTTCAATAAGCAGTTACCATGGGGTGCAAAGTTATCCACAGAAACATAATAGCCAGGCGAAGAGGGAAAACAGCAGCAGTGTGCTCCACTGAAGCTTGCAGATCTTCTATGCAATTTTAGTGCATTGTCGTGCGGTTTAATCTTCTGAAGTACAACCTAGCACCTGCGAGGGTACAATTCGACCACCATGGATATGATTCTTGACAATTCCTTGCATTGGAAAACTACGGCTCAGCAACGACTGTTATTAGACAATTAATATAATGATCTATGCTTTATTATTGTTGCATGTGGGTGGGTAAACCAGAAAAAAGCAAGTGAAATGTATGGGACATGAGATGATTAGCCTAGAAAGGTGTAACTAGCAAAATGTACACTACTGGCGACTTATAGTATATTTCATTCATGCACAACATCAAATCCTCAGAGCTATTTGTTTGAAAACAGGTAAGATTGCTCATTCTTTGATCCCTCTTACTTCTAACCTCATAAAATGCACAGGCATTTTCTGCAAAAGACTGGAATTAAATAATGTTGCAGGCAGATAACTTGACATAAGTGAGGGAGAATCTGAAAACATTTCCAAGGCAATCCAAATATAATTTCATAACACAACGTCTAGTGCCAGGACATTTATATACTACAACTTGGAAAAGTGCTGTAAGATTTACATAATAAATTTGGAACAGTGCTAAGCAATTTATACAACACAACCAATCTAAGACCTTTTAATCACAACTTATGTTACTCAGCCAATATGGTGTTCTACCCACCACAGCGCTCAGAATGATTAAGCTCACCATGTTCTAAAATAGGAGATGGCTGGCCTGCAAGGTCGGACTGGCCGTAAGGGTGGGGGGCCGCTTTTGTTACTAGGAGTCTGGTCGCTGTAGCAGTGCAGCAGTTTTAAAAGCACTCCAGAGTTCCTTGTACATCCAACAGTGTTAAGGCAGCAATAAAAGTGCCAAAACAATTCTGGTGATTAATACACATCCTGAAGAGAGATCTTTTGTCTAGTTGCAGTTTTGGCTCATCTATAGTAGGGCAGAAGGTCCATATGCCTGCTGCAAAGAACTATGCAGTTCATAGATTGCAGACCAATGCTCAATGAGATACTGCTTTTGTCACAGAGATCCTTTAGTTACTGTGCTGTTCATAAATTACAATCATAATCTAGTATTTTGAGCTATGAACTGCCACCAGAGAGCTTCATGCAAAGTGCATGGTACAAGGTAGACAGTTATGCTTTTTTCCCAGTCCTTGATTATCCTAATTTTGCTAAAAAACGTTTGTTTGGGGAGAAATAAATTGTTATTAGTGAAGTCAACCCTAACCACTGTTTTACGTTCTGAGCAATGAGTTTATGCTTCCACAGACCAAGCACTTTTAAAAAATGACGTCCAGTATGGGTGACATGTGAATGCTACACCTTCTAGTCCGCTTTGTCTTATGTAACATTTTCTATACACTGATTTACACACGTAGATTCACTGTCTCTATGTGTGGGATGTAAAGTGCTCCAAAACCCTAGGCTGGTAAGGGAGGCACTATAAAACAAATAAAATACATATGAGAGAGAAGCTATGGAGAGATGAGAGGCAATGTTAAAGGGTATCAGTGAGGAAATCTTTGAAGAACCCCAATAAAGATTGCTGTATCCTGGTGCACTGCAATGTCATCAGTTTATAATACAATTGAATAAATAATGAAAAATGTGTTGTAGAATACACTGTTTTTGCCACTTTTTCCCGAATTTTCTTTGGGGTGGGGGACTCACCAAGCCCCACTGTAGTGGTCAGGTTTGCTCGATATGCACTCTATTTGGGCTGCCTGACAAAATTTGCCAGGACAGCTTTCGGTTCCCAGTCCGGCCCTGCTGACCTGATGATAGTGTGACCCAACCTGGAATGGTGGTGGCTGACAGAGGCTTCATGCAAAAGCAAGAGGAGAAATTAGTATTGTTTGACCAAAATATAAAGTGAGTCAGTGAATCCAGGTGGACAAACAAACATAACCCATCATGTCCCCAAGCCTAAGTTGACCCCCTTCAGTCATGAATGACATCCTTCACATCCACAGTACACAATACAAAACAAAAAGCATTCAAGTTGCTTGAAGGGCCTTTTCCAGCTGATTATCATGTCATGAGAACATCACATTGACATTAAAGAACAAGGGCTCTAAATATTAAAAACTTCTGCGTGAATCGTCCCCATCTTATTCCTGACAGCCGTAAGTCCCATAGGCATGCAGCCACAAGGAACTGTGCTCCTGGCTGTTCTCCTCAAGACTGCCAGCCACGAATAACAGCAGGAATTCAAAGGCTGCTAGCCCACAGCAGGAACACTTCCCCCTTCCTCCTGCCATATCTCCTGCCCTGGGACTTGTGGAAGAAGGAACGGTGGAAGTACATGACTCACTGGAAACGGTAAGACACGCTGTGGTAGGGGACAAAGTTCTGCTGCTGTGTAGAGCCTCTTCCTTGCTGCATTTTAACTTTGTAGACACAATTTTTCCAGTTTAGCACTTCACAATGCTGATCGTTAAAAAACAGTATGCAAAGCTTTAATCTTCAAAACTATGCGCACTCCTAGGAGACTAAAAAGTTGCCTATTGTTTATCCTACACATGTACATACACACGCACACACACAACCCCCACACAGATATAGATAACATTGTAGCACAATAATGGCACTATAGCGAAGGGAAGTTACACATTCCATGAGGAATTCAAATCTTTTTAGTATAAACATTTGAAAACTGGGGTGCCTGTGTGGTGACACACATAGGCCCTCATTACGAGTCTGGTGGCCTTAAGACCGCCAGACTTGCGGTGGTGGTCAGACTACCGCGTTCGTGGCGGTTCCACCACCACATTATGACCATGGCAGAGCTGCCTCGGTCTGACCACAACACCCCCAGTCGACAGCCTGGCAATCTCGGCGGTTGTAATCCACCAAGGTGGTGCTGCATGCAGCGCCACCCTGGGATTACGACTCCCCAATCCGCCAGCCTTTTCATGGCAGTTGGACTGCCATGGAAAGGCTGGCAGAATGGGAGTGCCGGAGGCCCCATGGGGCCCCTACACTGCCCATGCACATGGTATGGGCAGTGTAGGAGCCTCCATGGACAGCCCTATCACACTTTCCACTACCCGAATTACGGGCAGTAGAAAGCGCAACAGGTGCTGCTGCACCTGCCGCACAGGCACATTGCCGCCAGCTCAATTACGAGCCGGCGCCAACGTTAAGGCTCTGTTCATCGCAGGGCCAGTGGGCGGAGAACACTGTTTCCGCCCGTTGGCCCTGCGGTGAACTCGTAATAGGGCCGGCGGTGTTCTGGCCGCACTGGCAGTCAGGTGACGGTACGAGCTTGGCAAACTCGTAATGACGGCCTTAAAGTTTGTTGAAGTTTAGGTTTCATATCTTCAAAGATTGTTTTTCAATCAATTTCAGCATTAGTCACATTAAAGTAGAAGTTTCTCAAAACTGTTTGCATGAAATTTCACCAAATGTGGCATTCACATCTAATCTATTTGACCACATGTACATTAATACATAGTAAAAACAGCCTTTCTAACGTTTTAGGAAAACACTTCAAATGTGTTCACTACATGTCTATAGTGTAGGTATGCACAGAAAAGAACACATTCACATTCAAACAGTATTGGAAAAAACATTACGAAGGCAGCAACGCACGAAATCAAAGTTCTGTAGGGCAGGTTACTATCTGGTCAAAGTGAAAGGGCCATTCCTTTTAGAAGCTGGAACAGTCCGCTGTGCCCCTCATCACAAGTGGCCTATTTATTACAATGGGCCTGGTAACATGAGTTTTCACTCCTATCAGGATTAAGAGTTTAATGGGAAGACACGTAATCAATGGTTTTCCACCCAGAGATTTTGAGGAAATATATGCAGAAATCACATCTGTAAGTCCACTTTTTGCAAGGTGTGCAGCTTTCACACTACACATTATTCCCTCCTTACAAAGTGTACTGCGACCCCCAACATTTAGTTGGTTAACACACAGAAAACAAATAACGTGGATTTTTACAGTCCACTTATAACGAGGACCTATTTGCTATGCTGGAACACACAGAATTGTGTTTAAGCAAACGTACAATCACACTAACGAATGTACATTCAGACAAAAAAGTGTAGGTTTATGCCAAAGAATTCACACACATTTTGGGCATTTTCAAAATGCAATCTGACCCTTTCCATCATTGAAATGATCAGAGAATTGCATCCACATATAGATCTAAAGATATGGGAGATGTAGAGATTTCCTACTTCTTTTGTGAATCTGGCTAAAGGTTTTATACCAGCATCAATGATACAATGAGTGTACACTACAACACTTAAATATATGTATCTCAGACACAGAGAGGTTTAACAGTTGGGGTGATTCGTCAAGCAGAATCTGAGAGAAAGGGAGGACGGGGGCAAAACATATTTTTCCCATGCAATTTCTTATAGGGATTTTAGACACAACTACACCCTAATCAGAGGACGGAATTATACCAAATTTGGCAGAAAGCTAGATCTTGGTCCTGAAAGAGTGATGTTTGTAATTAGCTGTTTATCTGTTGAGTAGTTTTGGAGTTATTAAAGAAAAAAGATTTTTGAGTATCTAGAGATACGCTCCATCACGGATCCTGATCTGTGGATCAATGATCCACCAGCAATGCCATGATTGTCTGGCCGCAAACTGAGAGAAAAGTTGCGGCCATCGTTTTGTGATTTGGGACACGGTTCCATGGGGGCTGGGGGGAGGAATAAAAAGATAATAGGATATAAGGGGTCGGGACAGAGGTATCCTGAACCATGGGACTGATGGCAGGGTCTCTGAGGGACCGACCACTCATAGGCAAGAAATTATCCCAAAATGTTTTTTAGGGCACACAAGTGGCCCCCGTGTGAATCCATGCTGGATCCGTGGACCCAGACCCCAATTAAAAAAATAAACCCTCTCACAGACCCACTCACACACTCACTCACATTCCCCCACAAAGCCAGTTACACACCCACTCACAGACACACACAACCACTTATACACCCACTCACACACCCATACAGCCACTGACACAACCACTCGCAGACCCACAAAACCACTCACAGGCCCCCATAGCCACTCATACGCCTACTCACACACCCACTCACACAACATCCACTCACACTCACATGCTGACACACCAGCTCACAGACCCACAAAACCACTACCACACCCAGCAACAAAGCCATTCACACACCCAGTCACAGACACCCACACATCCACAGAACTACTCACACACCCACTCACAGCCACTCACACATGCACTCATACACCCTCTCATACACTCACATACCCACTTACACCCCCATACAACCACACACTCCCAGTCGCACACCCATACAGCTACTCACACACCCATTCGTACACTCACAGCTTGGGATTAGCTGCATGCAGGGGGAGGGGGAATAGGCAAAAGGACTTAGTTGCATGGCAGGCCCTGCAGACAAGCCCCCGCCATGTGCAGCCGAAGGCCATGAGCAGCAGCGGTTTGATTGACATATGGTAATTGAACATTACTTTATGTTTAAAAAAATCCTAGAAATTCACAGAAAAAAACAAAGGTTACAGGGACATTATAGTTAGGGAATAGAATTTAAAAAGCCTTAGAAATTCACTAAAAAAACAAAGGTTACAGGGACGTTATAGTTGGGTTTATATTTTACACACACAAAATCATGGAAATTCAGCAGTTATAGTTATACTTTTCTAAAGAAATTATTACTTGTGTCCTCACCATGCACTTCTAATTACCCCACATATTACATCAGTCATGATGTCTTCTATGACATCATTGATAATATCACTGCAACATTTGCAATAAAATGATGGATGAGAAAACTATGCGTGATGGGGCACAAGTAATAGTTAACTTATGGCACAAGTTATAGTTTCTTGAGATAAGTCTAATAAGTATACCTATAACTGCTATATTTCTATGTTTTTTTGTGTGCAAAATCTGAATCTAACTATAACATCCCTGTAACCTTTGATATTTTTAAGTGAATTATACTGAATGATCACCAATAATCTGTGACAATGCACTGTACATTACTCAGGAATAGTTAAGGTAATTATATATTGCTATGATACATTTTTAAAGCACGTTACCCAACATGTTTCATAACTTCAGTGACTTTTTATGGCTTATACATCTTTTAACCATATCTCCCATTGAAACTGTGTCTTTTTCATAAAAAATATGTTGAGGAAATGTGATGCAAATAGGTATTTGCACATTTACATTTTTGTTTTGATTCTCCACGGATAAATATTTCCTTCGTGGTAGGGACCCTTGCGTTAGATCTCTTACGTTCATGCACATTTTGTGATTGGGAAATCAGAATTTACCATACAAATGGTTTTTGGGCTCATGGTTTGATAGAATGCGAGTGATCAAAACGTCTGTACATGGAAACCCAATGTTTAATATCAGTGTTTATTTACCCCGTTTCTAAAAAGGCTGGCAGATCCGTGAATTGAAACATAGAGTGATCAAGTAATTTATTCCAGATTACCGTACACAATTCGATGAAGATCGGCAAGTGGGGCAATAGTTTGCCTTCAAATAGCTTTGATAGACGTTCAAATACTGTCCACCAGATGTCGCTATTCCCACACGTTGTTTATTGAGGGCACAGTGGAATAAACATAGCCAAATGAAAACAGGGCAAAACTAAATGCAGAACACTTCAAAATAAATCCCAGAAACAAGAGATTGCTATTTAAAGATTCTCTACAGTGTCACCGAGAAAGGACAGTGTAAGCCGAACTAGGTTTACCAATGGAAATATGTGCGTGGAAACAGAAAGCACTTTGTGAGAATATGTTGGAAAATAATGTTTAATAATAACAATAATCTCGTTTGCATTGCAGACCATGGCAGGCTATTGCCAGCCTACAACTCTTGGACTCAAGGAAACAGAGATGCCTTGTCAGTTTGACTTCACCGGTGCGCGTGTCCGGGTTTGGATGTTCTTATTGCCTTTCCAACATATATGAATTTCCTTCAGGAGGGTTTTGCTGGAGGCTTGTCCTACAGGAAGGTCAATGTCTACTGCTCAGAGGTTGCTACAGATCGGCCTCTCTGGAATTCCATTCTATCCTTAGTTTACTGCCTCATGAAGGACATTTGCCTCAGGAGGTCCCCGATAGCGTGAGAAAACTTGAAGGGGGCTCCCTGCAAAGTACCTGGAGGGGCCCCCATCCCCCGGACCAAGCCAGGGGCCTGCAGCCCGTGCACAGTGCACTGTGCTGTGAGGCACCCTTAGAGCTCGCCCTCTCCCCACACCCATCAAACCCCACCTCCCCTCCCTCTCACCCCTCGCACCGCGGGAGCTGCGGGGGTCTTTGTTACTTCACTGCTTCTATCTAGAAAGTTCCTCTAGTTCCTTTTCTATCAAGATGTTCCATAATTCTTCTCGTTCCTCTAAAGATCTTATGCTCAAACTATCATCAATGCTACCCCTTATCTCTTAATGATGGACCATAACACCATAGGCCAGAGTCAGTTTCTCTCCCATTCAAGTCCATTACACACGGGGTGCTGCGGCATCCAGTGCCTTTAGGCTTGAAGCTGAGACCTGTCCTCAAGGCTGCAAACTGGTCCCAAACAGCCACCTTTAAGGTCACGAGATCACCTGCAAGAAAGAGCCCTGCACGGGCTTTAATCTTGCTTTTTGTACCGCCTCCTTGTCTTGACCTGAACTGTTCATTTTCCTGCCTTTAATGCAAAGGAAATCTAAGGTTGTACTAAAGACCAAAAGCCACGTCAAATATCCCTCCTTTGCTTCCCCGAGGGTGGTCTAGTTAATGCTTTGTTTGGGTCTTGCGACTAGCTTTCACATATGTCAGTTGCATCTGCTGTATCTTCTACTTCAAACTACATGATTTCTATTGCCTGAGTTTACTGGATGGTTGTACCCTTGCTGATTAACACAGGACAACAAAGAGGCAGTTACTGGGGAGCTGGCGCCTATTGTGGAAGTGGCCAGTGAGATCATAATGTGCTTGGTGTTACTGTATTGCTGCCAGCAGTTAACATTAGTCTGCAAATTCTGCTTGCTTCCTTATCTTTAATAAAGCATCAGCTCTCGTTTGTGCTAGATTTAGGGAAACTCCCTGATTTCCCAAGTATTTTACAGAAAGTCGATATTTTTAGCTATCAAACCACATTACAGACTTTCTAACACAAACAATGGTATAGAGATACTTTTGGCTCCCTCTCTGAAATATATGGGGGTAGTTTCATGAGCCCACAGCGCCTCCTTGCTCCACATTAGCATCATTTTATTTACGCTAATTTGGCCCAATGAGGCGAAAGTGGCAGCACCAAATTTGCAAAGTGGTGTAATGCATGCAATGCACCTCTTTGTAACCCTTTCAATTACATTATGCTTGTGCCAGGCATAATACATGAAAATGGGGCGTTCCCCCATTAGAGGGTCCGAAAAAATGGAGCCTTTGTGTCATTTTTTTTCCAGCACTTTTACCGTCTGCTCAGAGCAGCCGTTAAAAGGAGGCACACCAATGTTTACAATACGCCTCAATGGGCTTTGCAGGATTAGTGTCAAAAGTTTTGTTGCTAATCCTGCAAATCTCCGAACTAGCATAACATTTTTGCCGCTGGTTCCCTAACTACCACCATGGTGCCCCCATATAGATACAGCACACACATTTTGGTATAAGGGGGGCGCTAAGGGGTGCAAGAAAAGTGGAGCTGCACTGGGTGCAGCACCACTTTTTAAAAATCAACTAAATCCTTGGATATCCAATACTAGGGGGTTCTCTACATTGATGTTCTAGTTCAACAACACAATATTCTGCTACTAGTAAGAAAATATAATGTAGCAGCTGAGGCCCCTCTTTGTACAGTTACATTAAGTCTCTACAGGTCTCCTCAATTCCTATTTTTCTCTCCTGAGCTTCATGGTACTTTGCTCTGTCATTCCTACCTTAGTGACGTCTAACAATCAATCAACTACCTTTCGTGTTTTGTTGTCTTCCAATTTCTAAGGACCAATCTATAAGCAACTTCCATTACTTCTCGATACAGCAAGATTATTCCTTTCATTCTAAGCTTCATTTAGGCAAGTCACTAATTAATAATAGTTTGATATTTTCTTTGGTATAGCATTATAGCTCACCGTCTACGGCTGTAGTAGTCATTAACATCCTCTCCCTGAGTTAGGCCCAAGCAACAGATAAGGACCTCGCATATGGAACAGAGACTAAAATGACAGATATAGCCTGGTGCAAAAGGGCTACTATTCTATTAGAACATTGGAATGTTGGGAGCTCCATTTGAAAACAATGGAGTGCTCCGGGCTTCTAATGGCCGGTAAAAGCCCGGAGCTCCAACATTTCAATGTTTTTTCTCATAGCTATTGCTGTGAACAAAGGCCTCAAATAGCCCAAGAGGATTTTAACCCCTACAGTGCGGACATCGGCCACTGGCTGACACCCACACTACCTCCCTGTTGCGGGTCACAACCAGTGGCTGACACCAGGGAGGGGTTAAACAATACCCCAGGAGACAACAGAAGATCTTCCGTGTCTCCCCCACCCCAAATCCCCTCCCCTTTGTGACATTAGCATACCGCAAGGCGCACTGATGTCACTGTTTGTTTTCTCCACTGAATCAGGAAGCCGCCTTGTGGCCGCTTCCTCCTCCAGTGGGGAAAACAGTCCCAAACTGACTTCCCGACGTTCGGGAAGGCCTTTTTTAAAAGGGGAGACTCTCCACTTTCAAACGAGGCCTTCCTGAATGGGTTTCCTGGCCCTCGATCGCAGCTAAACCCCCACTAGACACCAGGGATTTCACTTGGGGAGGCCAGTCCCCTTCGGCAAACAGGCCAGCCCCCAACCTCCAGGGGTATATATATTTTTTTTTAAAGGTAGGATTACCCCTGGGGGCGCGATCGTGCCCCCCCAGTGGTGTAAAAAATGTTAAAATAAAATTAAAAAATTAAAAAATTAAATGGACAGGTGGTCGCTAGTGAACAGGGCGACCACCTGTGGGGGCAATAATTTTTTTTTAACAGCTGTACGGTTTCTCTGGGGGCCACTATGGCCCCCAAGGAAACCATACAGCTGTTAAAAAGGTTTTTATAGATCCCTCTCTCTATATATATATATATATAAAGAGAGAAATCTATCTACATAGATATATACATTCGCCACCAGTTCTCTTGCAGTTGCACCTTGTGTCTTCAAAGCAATGCACAAACTTCAACTGATGTGTTTCAACTGTAGCTTTCAGGAAGCAATAAAAAAAGTCAAGTAACTCTTGTGATTATGTTTCTGCTAAAAAAGGATCTTACTTTTGTCTAGTGGCAGTTTTGATGCCATAAAGTAGCGCAGAAGGTTTATATGCCTACTGAAAGGATCAAAACTGTATTATATGTGAATAGCTAAGTGAATTAGTAAAGTCAGCCATTCCCTGCGCTATAATACAAATCTATGTGCGAGGGGGGTATGGAGAGATGAAATGCTCTTTTGCTGGTGGTAGTGAGAGAATCGGAGTAGAAGGTAATGGGAGTGGGAGAATAATGATTGTTGGACTGGGCACTAGAGGCGCTAAAGACTGTGACGATTGGTATGTGACAAGGTGACGTAATAGTGTGTCTTTTTTGTTTTTTTGAGTGTCTTTAGAGAACATGCTGATTGAGGGAAGAAGCGAATGTAAGGTGACCTCTACTGTTGCAGGTATCACACACACACTCACCAGCAATTTTGTGACTGTCTACAAAGGCCAGTGTTTTAGAGGACAGTTTAGCCAGTAGCAGAGATGGCATCTCATTGGATGACTGCTGCTCAAGCCCTAATTCGGCTTATAGAGGACAGCTCTGATGTAGGATCAGAGACTGAGACGGCAGATACTGAGAAGGCATCTGAGGGATAGGACAATGGCGCAGACTCTGGGAGTGATTTTTCAGTCGGAGGAGTCCCATTCGATAACTCCTCTTCCAGTGATTATGAGGGAGGTGATGAGGACAGTCCTGCAGTCCCTTCGCAAGCACAGTCTGTGCAGTGGGACACTAGCGGGTTAGCCCAACCCAGAGAGCAGGTGCATGCGGCGACAAGCACAGAGAGAGCGCTCTCTTGGGAGCTCCCCAATTTAGTTCTACTCCAAATTCCACCACCCAAATCGTACTGTGGAGACATCAAAATTATCTATCACAAAACAAACTGGCTTTGTAAGGCAGGCATCTGCGTTTTTGGTCCTGGGCTCAGCGGCCATATAGGGAAACATACCAAACCCAGACATTTCTTGAAACTAGACATCCGGGAGAGTCCACAGAGGTGTGACTTGTGTGGATTCCCCAAAGTTTTCTTACCCAGAATACCGTGCAAAGCTGAAATGTTGAATAAAAACTCAATTTTTTCTTGCATTTCTATCACACAAACTACAGGAATATGTTGGAATCCACAAAATTCCTACCACCCAGTGTTTCCCCACCTGTCCTGATAATAACGCTACCCCACTTGGGTGTCCCCCAGGGTCAAGAGTTGTCCTCATGTAAGGACCAACATTGACCATTGTGTGCTCTATTCCTGTCGTGGGCACTAGGCCTACCCACACAAGTGAGGTACCATTTTTATCGGCAGACTTGGGGTAATGCTGGGTGGAAGGAACTTTGTGGCTCCTCTGAGATTCCAGGACTTTCTATCACCAAAATGTGAGGAAAAAGTGATTCTGGGTAACAGAACCTGGTGAGAGCGCCACGAGTTACCCCATCCCGAGTTCCCCTAGGTGTCTACTTTTTAAAAAAAAGAGGTTTGGTAGGTTTCCCTAGGTGCCAGCAGAGCTAGGGGCCAAAATCCACAGGTAGCACTTTGCAAAAAACAGCTCTGTTTTCTTTGGGAAAATGTGATGTGTCCACATTGTGTTTTGGGGCATTTCCTGTCGCGGGCACTAGGCCTACCCACACAAGTGAGGTACCATTTTTATCGAGAGACTTAGGGGAATGCTGAGTGAAAGGAAATTTGTGGCTCCTCTCAGATTCCAGAACTTTCTGTCATGGAAATGTGAGGAAAAAGTGTTTTATAGGCCAAATTTTGAGGTTTGCAAAGGATCCTGGGTAACAGAACCTGGTGAGAGCCCCACAAGACACACCATCTTGGATTGCCCTAGGTGTCTAGTTTAAAAAAATGCAAAGATTTGGTACGTTTCCTTAGGTGCCGGCTGAGCTAGAGGCCAAAATCCAAAGCTAGGCACTTTCCAAAAAAACACATCAGTTTTCAATGTAAAAACGTGATGTATCCATGTTGCGTTTTCTGTGTCGCGGGCATTAGGCTTACCCACGCAAGTGAGGTACCATTTATATTGGGAGACTTGGGGGAATACAGAATAGCAAAACAAGTGTTATTGCCCCTTATCTTTCTCTACATTTTGTCCTTCCAAATGTAAGACAGTGTGCAAAAAAGACATCTATTTGAGAAATTCCCTGTAATTCACATGCTAGAATGGGCACCCCGGAATTCAGAGATGTGCAAATAACCACTGCTTCTCAACACCTTTTCTTGTGCCCATTTTGGAAATACAAATGTTTTCTTGTTCCTATTTTTCACTTTTTATATTTCACAAATGAATTGCTGTATACCCTGTATAGAATGAAAACCCATTGCAAGGTGCAACTCATTTATTGGCTCTGGGTACCTAGGGTTCTTGATGAACCTAGTCGACCTATATATCCCTGCAACTAGAAGAGTCCAGCAGATGTAACGGCATATTTCTTTCAAACATTTGACACTGCAGGAAAAAGTTACAGAGTAAAACATGAAGAAAAATGGCTGTTTATTTCATCTCAATTTAAAAAAAACCTAATTCAGCTGTTATTATTTTCTGTAGGAAAACCTTGTAGGATCTACACAAATGACCCCTTGCTGAATTGAGAATTTTGTCTACTTTTAAGAAATGTTTAGCTTTCTGGGCCCCAGCATTGGTTTCACACCTATTTCTGTCACTAACTGGAAGGAGGCTAAAAAGCACAAAAAATAGTAAAAATGGGGTGTGTCCCAGTAAAATGCCAAAATTGTATTGAAAAATTGGGTTTTCTCATTCAAGTCTGCCTGTTCCTCAAAGCTGGGAAGATGGTGATTTTAGCACCGCAAACCCTTTGGTGATGCCATTTTCAGAGAAAAAGACCACAAGCCTTCCTCTGCAGCCCTTTTTTCAAACTTTTTTGAAAAAAACAAATTTTTTGCTGTATTTTGGCAAATTTCTTTGTCTCCTCCAGGGGAACCCACAAACTCTGGGTACCTTTAGAATCCCTGGGATGTTGGAAAAACAGGACATAAATTTGGCATGGATAGCAAATGTGGACAGAACGTTATGAAGGCCTAAGTGCGAACTACCCTAAATAGCCAAAAAAGGGCTCAGCACTAGGGGGGAGGGGAATGGCCCAACAGCTAAGCGGTTAATCCTCTCGAGCTCTGTGAGGCCTTTGTTTTATGAGAACATTCTGCCCTCTAGTGGCAGAATGTCCAATTAGCCTTAAAGCCCTCCGTAGCTGGGCTATGCCAGCATTAAAGTCCTGCTCCCTTGTTAAAGGCTCGAGCCGAAGCTGGAGTAGGCCTTTAATGGCCAGTATAGCCCGTGACGGTGGCTTACAAAGTTAAATTAGATAATTCTATCCACAGGGGTCAGGGGTCTCTATCAGCCATTACTGGCCTTCTACCACTCCAGTGTCTTCAATGCAGCTCTCAAAATACTAGTGTTCTAACAATCCATTAGATGCATGTTTTCTGACAAATTCATGGTACACCACATCTAAACCCCAAGTGTTTGATTCATCGCTGCTAATCTGTAGATCAGATGATACTTCAGAAACAATGTGGAATCCACCAGTCTCTTTCCACGTTGACAGTACTGAGAATGTCCAAGATTGCACTTGTTCTACAGCAAAAAGGGAGGAAGGGCAATAAAGATATGGAGAGGCACACAAGACATCACTATTTTGCAGTCACACAGTTCATCTCGTTAGATGGAGGTTCTCTTGAATTTTCACAAGTGATTTTTTTTTCTTCTAAACGCAACACAAGTCTATAGTTACTCTCCACTCTTATATCAACTTAAACACATGCTGTTTTTTCAATTACATGGATTTAGGCTTAATGTTAACATTCTAAAGTAAACTAGAAGGTGTATTCTAGCCTAGTAACTGATGCTCTATCGTAAACATTCATCATATCAGTGGCAGAGTACCATTATCTTGCCACAGCCAACATAACTGTCATCACACCCAAGGGAAAGTTGTTACAGCACATCTTCTGGGTTGGAGTGTTGAGAGACTGGACAGAATCCTAGTACCTTAGGTACAGAGGATAGTACAAGGACCCAACGGGAATACCACAATTCTAACAAAAAATATCGAACTCTCCCTAGCTATCACTAATCCGAGACCTCTAAAATTAATGCTGGAAAAGGTTGAATAATTCCAAGTATGCAAGTAAACTCTTTGAGGTGACTCTGCAGAAGGAATTTCAAGAACTGCCCTAATCAGGAAACTTTTGAGAAGTTCTTTAGGTCCGGCTTGGAGGTAATATCGTCTGAAAAGCCCAGAACACAAGTGAAGACCAGAGTCCAAGCACGTTTCATTCCAACAATAGTGAGGAAAGGCAGACACCCTGGCATGTCCTGTGTGTAAATGTTATAGATTGCTGGGTCCCTAAATTCTGCAGAAGATGCTTGAATCCTGCAGTCAGATCTTAGCATCCCTGCTGTAGCCTGCCCCTCAGATGGGCAATATAGACAGAGATTTTCGGATTCCTTGTGGGGTAAAATTGATTCTGCTTGAGATAGGGGCTGGGGGAATACTGAACAGTACACATGTGACTGAGACAATCCTGAGTGGCATGAATCCTGACATGCTAGTATGAACAACATCTTGAGTGTCAGTGCCTTGAGAAAGGATTGGAAAGGGCAGCCAAAAATACCCAGTGCCAACGTTCAGAACAGAAAGAAAATTGCAACTGTATTTTTTGTTTATATTAAAATATGTTTTCTCTTAATTTCAGTTGGTAGTACTGATATTGTAGGGGCTTTTTACTCCTTAGATCAATTCCTTGGATTTATTTCCTGTGGTGTGGCAAGAGTCTTGCCGTAAGGGAGGGAAAAGGCAGAGAATATTGGCACCTTTTATGCCAGCAGATGAATAAAAGGGTGCTGACTCTAAGTTTGGGCTGTGATCTATCTTGCGTATTCATTCTGAAGTGTGCCATTGGGTGCATGGTGCCTTTTGGAGGGATTGGGCTGCAGTGGTCTCATCTCACTCATGGTTTCATTGATTGCGTGGTCATACTGGTTTTTCTTGGTATTTCACCTCCAGCAACATCAACACCACACAAAACCTTTGCAACAAGTTCTTAGAACTCTTCTGTAACAAAATCACTTACATATACAGCAACTTCAACCCTCAACTGGACCCCGTTCATCTTGCAACTTAACTTCCCCTCACACCCAATGAATTAACCTGAACTCGTGGCATGCCATCACCATCAACGAAATTGCTGCTATTATGAAGACCATCCACTGGGGGGCTACATCTGATCCTCGCCCCCACCACACCTTCACCGAGGCACTAACACCCATTCTCAACACCTTCTTCGACTCAGTCACTCAGTGGCGGAAACATGCCCCCACCATGCCACTGCTCAATAAACCATTTGCTGACCCGGCCACACTTGCCAACTACAGACCCATCTCCGTCCTACCATATCCAGCAAAGGCCTTAGAGAAACTAATCAACTGATGCATCACTGACACTTCCAGCTCCTCAATTCCACACAGTCCTGATTCGGGCCCAACAACAGTACAGAAGCAGCACTCATCACTGTCACAGACGACATCCGCATGATTCTTGACAGAGGAGACATGGAAACTCTCATTCTCCTTTTGGCAGTATTTGGCATGGTCTCACAGCCCCTCCAAGGACTCACTCTCTGCTGGATCTGCTCCTCCTTAACTGATAGAACACAAGCTGCCAGCCTGGCACCTTACTCCTCAGAGTCCTGCAAACCTCTCTGTGGAGTGCCTTAAGGTTCATCGCTCAGCCCTACCCTTTTCAATGCAAACACAATCCCTCTGGTCAAGGTAATCCACATGCATGACATCAATATCCTCTTCTACACTGATGACACCCAGCTCAGACTCCCCTCTCGGACAAGATCCCCAGCACAAGAAACAAGTTTACCACCTTCAGGACCAAAGACGCTAACTAGATGAAAGACAACTGTCTCAAGCTCAACACCGACAAGAGAGAGGTAGTGATCTTCGGCAAGAACACCTCACCATGAGCTCCAATTGGTGGCCAGCTCAACTTGGACCTATACTCAGAATTCATGCCAGGAACCTCAGATTAATCATTGACAGTAACCTGGGCATGACCGCCCAAGTCAACACAGTCACTGCATCTTGCTTCCAAACCCTCAAGATGCTGAGGAAGAACTTCAAATGGCTCCCAAGCAACACTAGAAAAACTGTTGCTCATGGCCTAGCCACCAGTTGGTTGAACTGTGTGATCACCCTCTACACAGGGATCATCAAGTGATTCACTAGAAAACTACAAACCATCCAGAACTCAGCAGCCAGAGTTATCCTCAACCTCCCACACAGACCTCACATCACACCACAACTCAGAGAATTCCACTGGCTCCCGATACACAAATATGCTCAATTCAAATATCTCACACACACTTTCAAGGTACTACACAACTCAGTCCCCACCAATTTCAACAGTCATATCTCCTTCCATCAACAACCCAGCCACCTCCACTCCGCAGGACTCCTAATCGCACACATCCCACGGATACACAAAACCAGATCAGGATGGGCATTCTCTTGCATCACTCCTAAAGCATGGAATGGCCTCCCACTCCAGATCATAGTCTCCTCCTCTCTTCTTGAATGCTGCAAAAAGCTGAAGACCTGACTTTTCAATTATCCAATCTAACAAGGCATGGCTAGGCACACACACCTGCTCAGTACCAGGATAACCTAGTGGGTGATAGTGGGCTTTACATATACACATAAAATCAGAGGACGACTTCCTTTATTATGGGCACTTTTTTGATAGGAAAGTTACATGTTATTCCCCATTCTGTATGGTTTCCTCAAGCTAGCCTTTATTTGTTGCCTGGCCAATCCACTATGGTGGATAATGCTCCCTATTTCTTGCATGTCACTTCCTGTTCCTTTTAGACAGCTACTTCTTGTTTCTCTATATATAAAGAAGCTGGCAAAATGCATCCCATGCTCTCTGGTCACTGTGGCAGAGGGATTCACCTTCCTGATTACTTTGCTCCTAGATTCCTGCTTTTTCCTCTCCTTAGGATTCTGGCACTCTTAAGGGAATGCCTTCAGCTATTTCTCTGGGAATCACGTTCCAGATGATTCCTGATCTCAGACTCCTCTACTATTTCCTCCTTGGCGATTCTCTTGCCTGTCTGGAGGTTTTAAATGCCACTGGCATTTTCCTCCATTAAATGGCCCTTCAGAGAGACACTTGTTGCTTCAACTTGATTTTCAAGTGTTAAGCAACATAGTGGCTAGTAGAAGGAGTCACCCTTACTTCTAGCAACCTTAATGAGAGAATAAGGTGCAACTGTTGCATTCAGCACTTGACAGTTACAGTCCTGCCCAGTATCAAATAGGGAGTCACAGGAGAAGAAGGGTCCAATGAAGAAGTCTGGAGCAAGGTATTAAAGTAAGTCAAGCTCACAGAGAACACGCACTCAAGAGGTAACTGACCATTCAAAATAAGTAACACCAATGACGTGCAAGACTTCCAGAAATCAACATTAATAGTAAAGGGGTAATACACTCAGGCACTCCAAATAGTATAACTGAATTTCAGTAAGTTCCTCACCTTCAATTGCCGTTACAGGTCCTGTCTGCTCAATACCCACAAGTGGTAAGTACGTGGAAGATCAGAGTCTGTGGAGCTGATACCCTTGTTGATATCATATAAAGTAACATAAACCCAAATACAGTGGATACCACATTGGGTGCCTGCTGTGTCCACAATTCCTACCAATCACAGAGGAACAGATAAGGTGGTAACAGCAAGGATGAAGAACTTAATACACAGCCATGATGGACAAGGAGCCAGAGGAAAAGTGCTTAGCAGGAAAGAAAGGAAAACATGGGCAGCAATAGACAGAAAGCAAGCAATCATATCACTCCAGGGTATCAGAACTTAGGGCCAGATGTAGCAAGGCATTAGCGCCTCGCAAACGGCGAAAAACGCCGTTTGCGAGGCACTAATGCCCGCACGCGATGCAGAAGCACATTTTGCGAGTCGGAACCGACTCGCAAAATGTGTTTCCGACTCGCAAATAGGAAGGGGTGTTCCCTTCCTATTTGCGACTCGCACCGCGATGTAAGTTGATTTGCGACCGTGAAAGCGGTCGAAAATCAACTCGCAGTTACCATCCACTTGAAGTGGATGGTAACTCATTCTCAAACGGGAAGGGGTCCACATGAAACCTTCCCCTTTGTGAATGATCACAAAATAATTTTTTCAGAGCAGGCAGTGGTCCTATGGACCACTGCCTGCTCTGAAAAAAACCGAAACAAAAGGTTTCGGTATTTTTTTCTATTTGCAGCTCGTTTTCCTTTGAGGAAAACGGGCTGCAAATAGAAAAAACAAAACACTGCTTTATTTAAAAGCAGTCACGGACATGGTGGTCTGCTGTCTCCAGCAGGCCACCATCCCCATGAGTGCCTAGACTCGCTATGGGGTCGCAAACTGCGACCCACCTCATTAATATTAATGAGGTGGGTCTTTGCGACCCCATAGCGAGTCGCAGAAGGTGTCTGAGATACCTTTCTGCATAGCAAATTGCGAGTTGCAAATTGTGAGTCGGAAGGACTCGCAATTTGCAACTCGCAATTTGCTTTCTTCCTACATCTGGCCCCTAAAGCTGCAGGAATAGGAAGGTAGCACACTTGGAGCTGGGAACGAAGGGAAAGGGGAAGGAAGGTATGCACTACAAAAAGAATAACTACAAACATAATAGAAAATTAAGAAATCAAGCAGGCCTTAATGAGCTTTGTCTTAGAAAATAGGATACACTACAAAACACTTAGGGGCATATTTATACTCTGTTTGCGCCGGAATTGCGTTGTTTTTTTTGACGCAATTCCGACGCAAAACTAACTCCATATTTATACTTTGGCGTTAGACGCGTCTAGCGCCAAAGTCCATGGAGTCTGCGTCATTTTTTTGCGTGGACACCTACTTTGCGTTAATGATATGCAAGGTAGGCGTTCCCGTCTAAAAAATTGACTCCGAGGCATGTGCGCCGTATTTACACTCCCGGGCAAAAATCATGCCCGGGAGTGGGCGGGTCAAAAAAAATGACGTACAGCCGCTTTTGCGCTGTTTTTTAGCGCCTGGAAAAGGCAGGCGTTAAGGGACCTGTGGGCTCGGAAGGAGCCCAGAGGTGCCCTCCCATGCCCCCAGGGACACCCCCTGTCACCCTTGCCCACCCCAGGAGGACACCCAAGGCTGGAGGGACCCATCCCAGGGACATTAAGGTAAGTTCCAGTAAGTATTATTATTTTTTTTTTTTGTGGCATAGGGGGGCCTGATTTGTGCCCCCCTACATGCCACTATGCCCAATAACCATGCCCAGGGGACAGAAGTCCCCTGGGCATGGCCATTGGGCAAGGGGGCATGACTCCTGTCTTTGCTAAGACAGGAGTCATTTCTATGGGGTTTGGGAGTAAAAAAAATGGCGCAAACCGGGTTGAGGCGAAAAATTTGCCTCAGCCTGACTTGCCCCATTTTTTGACGCCCAAGCTCCATATCCCCCTACGCCGGCGCTGCCTGGTGTACGTCGTTTTTTTCCACGCACACCAGGCAGCGCCGGCGGCTAACGCCGGCTAACGCCGGCTAACGTCATTGATTAAATACGGCGCCCGCATGGCGCTTCAGAATGGCGTTAGCCGGCGCTAATTTTTTTGACGCAAAACTGCGTTAGCGCAGTTTTGCGTCAAAAAGTATAAATATGGCCCTTATTGCTCTGGAACCAAGGGCACACTAAAAAATTGTGTGTGCCAGGAAGCAAGGATGCACTGCAAGACAATGCTTGTTCAAGAAACAAGGATATACCAGAAATCAGTACACATTTAAAAAACAAGAAATTTCTGTAGGTCACAAACCAGGATTTTCTGGAAGCAGAGGGTCATATATTTTATTATTTCAAAAAATTAGGCAAACCCTAGATGACCAAGGGACCTGAGGTAATTTCTATTATAATATAACAGTGGTCCTTAGGTAAAGAAGGACAACACTAAATACCAAACAATATATGCAAATCAAAACAATATTTCAATTTATATATATTAACCAATCAATATATATAATTGCAAAACCAAGTATTGCACTGCGCTGCAAATAAAGTGACGTGAACAGAGTGAAGAAAGTGCCCAGACAAAGGTGTGATACACATGACAGGAGAATACAATATTTGTATCATAATTGCATTGGCTGAGATACAGCCCATAAAATATGCAATAAATCGATATATGATATATCAGTACAACCCACTATTTGGTTTTGGAATTTTATGTATTGATGGATTACTATAAACCAAAAACATTGTTTTGATTGCATATTTTGTTTGGTATTTAGTGTTATTCTTTTTTGTCTAGAGACTGCCGTTGTTTTTAAATGGAAACAAAGGTCGAGTAAAATAGGAACACTGCCTCAGTGGTGAATGCTAGATTGAAGCAAATAGGGCTTAAAACAACTCAGTAATGATTTAAAAAAAGTGTTTTTTGTTTTGCTAATAACTTTGGCACCATTTGATGAATCTTCATGAAATGTTCCCAAAAAATGCGTTGCTCACTTGAGCGTCTATCTCTAAAGTTTCAGGGTGATCTGTCAAGCGGGAGGGGGGCGGGAAAAAGGGGAATCTCAAAACGCTTTTTCCCCATGCATTTTTCCATAGGGACTTTGAACAGGAATAGTGCCCGAACCACTGGACGGAATTACACCAAATGTGGCAAAAAGGTAGCTTTTGGTCCAGAAAGCGACCTTTTGTTATTTGGTGGAAATCTATTCAGTAGTTTTTGGGAAATATAGAAAAAACAAACTTGTATATATAGGGACACTAAGGCTCCATAAACCCTCCCGATCTTGTGCTGAGATCTGATTGGCTGATAACACTTCAACAATGAAGTGTTGATAGCCATGTTGGGACTCAGATCTACAGATCCACTGAAAATGTAAAAAAAAAAACAAGCGCAGGCTCCCGCACTTTTTTTTAATGAAGCCCCAGGATGGGTCAGGTCCTAGGGCCATTGAAATTGGAAATTTCAAATGCAGGGGGAGAGGGGGAGGGGTGTCGCCTGGCCCTCCTGCAGCCCTGGGTATCGGCACCTCCCGGGGCTAACAACTAATTAAATGCAGGGGAGCCGTCTGCCCCCCTGCATTCCGAGGACCGCCACCTCCCAGGGGCAGAATGTGTAATGAAATGGAGGGGGGCGCTTGGCCCCACCACAGCACCAGGGACCTCCACCTCCCCAGGGCAGGATATATATAATGAAATACAGGGTGACCGCCACCTCCCTGGGGATAACATCTAATTAAATGAGGGGGCCACCTGGCCCCCTGCAGCCACGGGTGCCACCACCTCCTCAAGGCTAACCGTTTCGGACACCTGGCCTGAGGGACCACCACTCCCCCGGGGCAAATGCAACATTGGGAGGGGGTGGCCCCCTCGTGGAGCGAATAATGGCCCTGGGGACTGCCACCCCCCAGAGCCAGCTCTTGCTAAGTCCTGGGGTGCCCATCCCTGTGACATAGTTGTGTGCTGTCACTTGGCAGGAGCTTTGACAGCTACCGCCAAGTCAGAGATAACACTACGCTTTCTGCAAGTGAGAGCTGTCAAACAGCTCTCGCTTGCAGAAAACAGAGTTTTCGTCCGTTTCCCTGGACGCAAATATGCGTGCAGGGAAACAGATAAAAATATTGCTCCCACAAGCAGGGAGCTGTTATTTAAAGCAGCTCCCTGCTTGTGGGAGCAATGCCAGCTCCCACAGGATGAGGGAAACCGGCTAGGATCGAGGAGGCCTTGAGGCTCCCACCGACGTCTTGTCACCTTCTCTCTCTCTTCTATCCAATAATGGGATGGAAAAGAGAGACAAAGGCCCAGATTCTTAAAACTTTAGCGTCGGTTTAGCATTACTTTTTGCAAACGCGTCTGCAGAAGATTTGCTGTTAATAAATTTGTGAACCCCTTGACCGTTCTGTATTTTTGTGAAAGGAGTTGTTGTGGAACACGTGAGTTTCTACTCTCGTGAACGGATGCACCCTGAATGAGTTCAGCACTTGTAGGTAGGACTTTTGTTAAAGAATAGAAATATATAGTTACATACACATACGCATTATATAGAGTTCCCAAACATGTTTTCCCCATGCAGTTTTCCCAAATTTCCCTTAGGAATTTTAGACAACGATACATAAAACACAACCTTTACTCCCAAAGCATGCTTTTTGTGATTTGGTAAATTAATTAAGTAGTTTCTGATAAATTAAAGTTCAATATTTAGTGATATATTGACAGTAGGTTCCAGCTGAATCTTGCAGGACTCCCGTGGTACCACAAATAAAAAAATAGACTGATCTGATTGGTCAAGGGGGCTTTTATTCCTGTCAACTGCTTCTGTCCCGTGGAACCAAAGGCCATGTGCCGCTGGGGGTTAGCCTTTGGCTGTGAGCAGTGGGGCTTTTGCTGCCCCCTGGTTTGGGCCAGACCCTGCATCAAGGCCCTGTGCCCAACCATCTACTGCGCACAGTCAAAAGCTATTGTCAGTGAAGGAGTTTGATAAATATGATAAACAAATTCCAGAAATGTACTGAAAAGACAAAGGTTAAATTGATGTTATGTAGGGTAAGAAAGTGATATTAAGTATGGTTATACGCTCTTGCTTTAAGTTTTAAAGAACCAAGAAATTCACTGAAAAAACAATGGTTAAAATGACATTGTAGTTATGTCTTGTAATGATATCTTACTTTACGGTGAAAAAAACTCAGAAATTCACTGGAAGAAACAGAAGTTAAAATGACGTTATAGTTAGGAAAAGCATTACTATGTTAGCTTACATTAAAAAAACCTAGAATTTCACTAAAAAAAACAAATGTAAAAGTGATGTTATAGTCAGGAATTGTAATAATATAGAAAAGTTTGTTTTAAACCAAAAAATATTGAGAAATTTGCCATTCATAGTGCTTCATTTACGAGGCACATGCACCATCAGAGCATCACTTTTAGCGACGCTCCGGTGGCCCTGTGCCCTGCTCCATATTTACAAGACAATGTTAAGCCACTTTCATGACAGTCATGTCATACCACTGTATCATCCTGCATGCTTCCTCACCACCAAAATACTCCTTAATTAACTAAATTACTCACTGCACCTCCTACCTATTCACCTAATTCCCCTCTCCTGCATGCCACCACTCCATCCAGCCCAACTGCCCCACATCCCTTGGCAATGTCACGTTAACAACTGGCAAATCAAATCACTACGACTCCCAGAATGCACTAGCACTACTTTTTGAACACCTGAATGTGCACAACACATCACATTTCATGCATTTACAACTAAAGTACTAGCATCTAGATTGGCATAGTGAGGACCAGTACATGGCTATGACAGTCATGAAATAGCATACAAAACAACATACAGCTACAGCTGAGTGACTATTCCTAATGGCCGCAGATCAAAGATCCCAAACCAGAAATAGACTGAACTGGGTTGGAAAGTAAGATGGCTGAGTCAACGCACATGCAAAACATCTAGATACAGGACTATAATCTGTGCATACTCACATACTGTGTTCCCACTAGGACACAATTACGTTTTGCAGTGGTTCCCAAACATTTTCGACCCACGGCTCCCTTGATCTATTGGCCACTGGCTGCGGCTCCCCATTATGTTACTTTTTGTTGGCGGGTGGGGGATGTAAGCCTGGCCTAGGGAGTACATCCATTTTTCTCCCTGAAAAGAATTGGGATGACGCCAATGAAGGTATTGTAATTCTATATATAACTGTAAAAAATAAAAATGTAACAGTTGTTTAATTTCAGCATGCATAGGGTTTTTTAGTAAGGGGAAAATATTGGTTGACGTAACCCTAGTAAAATGGGCAGGTCTCATTTTTATGTAGTTATAACATAACTGTTTAAATATTGTGAAATGTAGAATCCCTTTAGTTGTGTTTAACCACCAGAGGGCGCTCAAGGACAAAATTAAAAAAGAGCTGCTACAACTGAGTAGTTTTATTTTGTACGAACTGGCCCAAGGGCTATAAATAGCTCAGTGGTTCCCAAACTGTGTGCGGCGCCCCTGGCTAGTTTTGATGGCGCACCAGCGAGCCGCGGCGCACAGATTGGGAACCACTGACGTATTGTATAATTTGTGACATCTAGAAAGCCTCACACATTACTAGGTAACAGAGGTGAACAGTCATGTCAATTATCAGACAATAACATAACTCATCTGCTCTGCAATCTGTACCAAGCTTGTATGACATCTCCCACCATGGAGTATGGTAATCAAGTCACAGAGTGGTATGTACAACAAAGGTATGCTGTGCAGCATCTGTCAATGTCATTGCAGGGAATCATGTAGAGCCACTGTCATGCATCTCATTAAGAGGTAAACTAACACACATTCTAAGCTGAATTCTGTGTCTCACTCCCTCCACAGGTAACAGGTAACCCAGCCATTGCCACAGTGGAGACTGCCAGTCTCCCTCAAGATGAAGGCCCCAGCGAGGACAATATGCTTGGATATCTGTACAACGGCAAATAACCTGGCCCATCTGGGACACCTGGTCAGCCAACAACTTCCAGTCTCACCCTGCCCAGATCAACAATCCACACCCCTGGTGCAACCACATCACAAGCAACAAGCAATCTGTGTAGGAAGGCCAGTTCAATCAATGTTGTGCCCCACAGTCCAGGGACCTAAGTCGAACCTTGACATAGCTGACAAAGAAGGCCCTGTTACTGGGAGTGGGCATACCATGCCAGGGGCACAGGCAGCTGGAGGTGGAGTGCGTGGGAGGGAAGCTGTGGGTCAGAAGGAGGTGCCTCAAAGGGACTCCACTGACCAGGAAACCATCTCCCACATCCTGGGAGCATACCAAAGTTCCCAGGACAGGATGGGCCAAATAATCACCATGTTGGGGGAAAATCAAAGACTACAAAGGGAATACCACCAGGAAGTCATGCGGCAGTGGCAGGCACATAATGCCACCATGGCTACCATTGCAGGGGTGGTGAGGGGCATCAATACCACCCTCATTGGTTTCTCAACACACCATCAGATCCTTTCTACTAGCAACCTAACATCTGCCCCATCTACATCTGTGGCAGCTAGTGGATGGGAGGCCCTGCCAAGGGAACCACAAGCCCCAGCTTCAGAAGGAGACACACCTCCCTCTGTAGCTGAAGAACCCCCGCAAACGTGGACATCCACCCAGACATCCAGCTGGAGCAGATGCCAAGACCAAACCCACTGCCAGGAAGTGAATCTCGCGTGATAAGTCACCCTTGTGTGCCACTGAGACACCCTGTAGACTGTTACGAGACCTGACTCCATTTTACCATGGTACAAGGACACTGGATCTGTGTAACCAACTGGTGTAGCTGCCATGATGAATCCATCTACCATGTCCTAACTCATTACCCCTTTTTTCATTTTACCACTTTGATTTTGACCTTATTCATCATGATATGCACAATAAATCACAATTGAGCACAGCTACTGTATATGTGTCTTTATTAATACAAGACCTCAACAATTGCCACGCTTGCCAACTGTGGTGAGGTCATGCCCCCCACATCAAACAACCATCAGACAGAGCCTCCCACAGCATGAGACATATTACAACAGAGTTGCCACATGACAGGTGTCAGAGAGGTGCAATCCACGCCAACATTATAGTATAGTCAGCATTCCAATCTGCAAATAGAGCATGACAGAGAGTACTATCAGGATGGAACACATGGTGGCCCACCATGTACAAATACAGGTAACAGAAGTCATGGCCATGGTAACCCACCTCCAAAGCAGGGGCATCCAGAATGAACCTATGCATCACCGGTTACAGACTCTTCACATACACATAACATAGCTTCGTGATCACATATCCCACTGAACACACATATGACATCACAGAGGACCTAGTACATTAACCATACACAAACATACAGCCTATACCTGGAGTAATGTTCTTACTGATTTGTCACTTTACAGTAATCTGCACCTTGTACAACAACGTCAGAATACAAACATAGCTAGGCCCCATGGTCATCACAAACTACTCCACCCACTGTGTAGCAAGAGATCATGATCCATTCTTCACACAAGTGGCACATACTTCAACTAACATGAACAATACCATTTCACATCCCCCCCAACCCCACTAGTAACAGGAAAGGACAAAGCTGTCACATTTTCACATGTATGAATGGAGTACAATCGAGTTTACATCCCACTGTAACTAAATCCAATTTACCTGCTACCTGTCATTAACAACTCTCATGTCTACCACCTAATGCCATTGGCTACTGACAATGAATACGTCAAGCCATAGGTTGCAGAGGCAAACAGGAAAATTTAATTTAAGTGAGTAGAAGGAAAGGAGGATATGAGAATGCAAGAAACATAGCTCAATACTGGATAGTCTAATCCAGAAGTGAATATCAGATGTAACAATACATGTTTGAGAGGACCCTCTGTTACTCTATACCTTACAATCTATCAGTCAGCTTCCCCAACTCACATATAGGCATTGGGGCTCATTACACTACCACTGATAAATCTAGTCAGGAGCTGTTATGGCAGCCATCCACATCAAAATGTGCACATGCAACACTTGTAAAGGTCCACTTCACATACTTGGATGTCAGTGGAAGTACTGATTGATGGCCTCTGTCCTACAGTCAGCTGCTCCTTCTTCCTCTGGCTCTTCATCACTTGCCATATCAGCATTACCAGCCACTGGTCCTTCTGCCTCCCCCACATCTGCTATCAATGGTATCTGACGTCTCAGGGCTAGATTGTGGAGCATGCAGCAGGCAACGATTATTTGGCATACCTTGTGAAGTGAATAGGGGAGGGCACCTCCAAATTGGTCCAGGCACCTGAATCTTGCCTTCAGGAGTCCGAATGTTCGCTCGATTACATGCCTTGTCCTTCCATGAGCCTCAATGAAATGGAGATCCCCTGGCGTGGCTGGGTACCTCACTCGTGTCAACGGCCAAGGAAGGTTTGGATAGCCAGAGTCACCTGTGAACACAATGGTAGAACAAAACAAAAATAGCTTCAGCAACTGCCTATGATGTGATGACAGGTGACATAACACTGAAACATCCAATACAATACATACTTATCATATCATGCACTGATCCTGGAAACGTGGCTGTGAATTGTGAGATGTACAGGTCTGTCAGACACACCACCTGTACGTTCATTGAGTGGTAGTTCTTCATGTTCCTATACACCTGTTCATTGGCACTGGGAGGGACCACAGCTACATGGGTGCCATCAATGGCTCCTACCACGAGGAATGTGTCCCATTTCATAAAAGTCTGCCTTCACAAAGGCCAAATCCGCTCTTTCGGGGAACCTGATGTAGTTGTCCAGGTGCTTCAACAAGGCACACAAACCATCCTTCAGCTTCTCTAGCGCTTTTCTTTACTACAGTACACAACTCCTGCTTCAGTATTTGTTCTTTATGCCACTGATTCCCCGTTAAACCTAGTAGGGCACAAATGTTTTCTAGGCGTTTTCTAACTTGGAAAGCCCATTTCAATTCACTCGTCATAATTTCCTTTTTACATAATTGCGCTATTTTAGTAATCCCCTCATCAGACAGGCTCAGCTAAAATTTCAATGAGGCTTGCCTTCCCTGGTAACTCCACCCCATCATTTGGCATTCTGTCCTTATCGCCTGAATCATACTTCAGGGCGAAGCGTAAGCAAACACTTCAAGCATTTACTTTCTTCCGCATCCCAATTCAGCCTCCCAGCGAGGGTTGAGACTTCCAACCTATATTGGAATTGAGAACGCACCATAGCATTAAATGCAGAAAGTACAGGACGAAGAGTCGGTCCTCCATACTTTCTCTAAAACTGCTGTCATCCCTAAACTGATGTTAGTGCTGTGGTTTTTACTGACTCTACGTGCTCTTTCCATCTTAATTCAGACTCAAACCACATGCCTAAATACTTATATTTTTCAACCGATTCTACTTTATCGTGTCCAAGATATCAGGAAAATGTGTGTTTCCTTTTTCCCAGTACCATTATTTTTGTCTTATCCAGATTTACTGTGAGCTTTTTACTTTAATAATAATTATTAAAAAGTCTAATTTTCTTTGCAGCCCCAGATCCATCATATCAACTATCACCAAATCATCTGCGTATAATAAGCAAGAGATATGGGTGCCATTCATTTTTGGGCAAAGACTCCTAGCCTCCTTTAATACCTTTGGCAGGTCAGACAAAAATATTGCAAACAACAGTGGGGCCAAGACGCAACTTTGTCGCAATCCATTCTTTATAGGGAACTTCTCTGATAACGATCCACCGACATCTAGGATCACTTAGGCCCAGTTTTGCAGATGCAGTCCCTGAAGCAGGAACAGTAGGTCTGAATTGACCCTGAATTGCTTCAACATATCCCATAACAGGCTCCGATCCACCAAACCAAAAGCAGCTTCAAAATCAACAAAACAGCAAAATAGATGCCCTTGTACCTCTATCCACTTTCTTGCCAGTGCCCAACTAAAACAATGGTGTATTGTCGAGTGGCCTTCTTTAAACCCACCTTGTTCTACTGGAATCAAATATTTAACTCTACCCAATCTTTCACTTGACCTAACAATAGCTTCGCAAATATTTTTTCGCCTGCATCCAGCAAGCTCATTAGGCAATAATTCTTTGCTTGTGTAGGATCATCTTTCTTATAAATTGTTCTGGTTATTGCACCCTTCCATTTCTCTGGAAACAGTCCAGGATTTTGTGAAAAGTAACATAAAAGAGTTTAGTCCACCAATCAACATTATTTTTTATTATAATCACAGGGAGGTTATCTGGTCCGGCTGCTTTGGTTACCTTGAGAGCCACAATTATTTCTTTTATCTTTTGCAGGGAGATAAATTACCTTAGGACTCCACCTACCTCAACTTGATTTCCATGGTATAATCCAACATCTTTCCCTCTGTACGAAGTGCACAGGTGATTATCCCAATCATCTTCTCCCACTAAGCACCGCATATTTCCAGTGGCTTTTCCCTCCCTCAACAACTGCCAAAACCCCCTAATATTGTGAGTTCCTATCACCTCTAACATAACTTTCCAGTTCCTATTTATACACTCCCATTTCTACTTCCTCACTGTGTTTTTATATACTTGCTTAGCCAAGCGAAGCATCTGCTCTACACCCTTACTACCCGTTTCTTGAGTTCCCTTTCTAACTTCCGCACCTTCCGCTTCTGGGTCCTAAACTCTTGATTGCACCAGGATTTTTTATGATTCCTTTAAACTTGTCCCTGGTCTTTATTCGCCTGTGTTATTTTACATTTTACTTTCAGGCAATCTACTACTAGTTCAATTGCCCTTTTGTATTCCATAAATATGTCATTAGGGTCTTCCATCACCCTAGGGTCCCTATAATGTACCATCACCTCACTGAGTACTTTTAGGCTGTCTTCTGTGATACGGGTAGTTATCTGACACGAGTAATCCACCTGCAATGGCACTACCCTTTCTCATAGAACTTTATTCCCTGACTTAAGAGTTAACTGTAGGGGCCAGTGATCACTACCCTCTAGCTGCATGACTTTGAACCCTGCCACTTCCCCAAAGCACCAGGCATTTACAAAGGCACAGTCGATAGGACAAGCTTGGTTACCTATTAGAAAAGTCTTCTTTGCTGGGTGGTCTGTGTTCATGCATCCATTGATGCAGAACAATCCTAGGGAGCCTAAGATTCTTGCTAAGGCTCTGTCCCCGGCCGTACTCTCTGATCTAGGGAAAATGGCTTCCCGTACTTGTGCAGTAGTCAGTAGGTCTTTATGGCATTTATCACCACATGTGGGGTATAGTTTATGATTAAAGTCTCCCATTATCAATATTCACTGCTCTGATTTACCTAAACATATTGCCTCTAAATCTTCCTCAAGCAGACCCAGCTGGGTATCATAATCTGTTACCCTCCCCGGCTGAATATATACATTGATTACAGTGAGCTGCCTCGACCCCCACAATGTCCTCATAAAGGTCTACCTGGTCAGCTTATAACCAGCGACTTTTTGCTTTATCTTTGTTAGTCTGTTGGCTATTCTGGTCGAGGACAAAATAATTAAACCAGCCCAGGGACAACCTTGACCTAGCCTACTGGCATCCATGGAGAGCCTCAAAAAGCCATCAACTGGTTCGGGTTCTTCGCATAGCCAAGTTTCCTGGAAACACATTATATCGTAGTTTTCCAACTTCTCTTTAAATAAGTCTTGTTTTAAATGTTTTTTATAACCTCCTACGTTCCAGGAAAAAACCAAAGGGGTATGCAAAGTGGTTGATCCCTAGTCCAATTCGCTCAGCTCCTCCCAGTTATAATCATCAGGGCGGTTTAAAAGGGGCTCAAAGCGATTCTTCATTATTGGGCCTTTAGGGTTGGCAGCTGTAGTCACACTTAATCTGCCCTTCCCTTCATCCATACACATTCTTACTTTTTTAGAGCCTTGTAGCCTATACTGCACTTGGTCTAGGAGCAGCCCTGCATGGCAACTGAGGGTTCTATGGTTACTTTCTCCATTCTCCATTTCCCTTATTATTTGGACTAATCTTATGCCCTCCTTCGCTAGTCCTTTCTCAGATCTCAACACTAGTTGTCTAACACATCATGAGTAAAAAAGGGCCTTTGTCGCCTCACACCCTTCAAGATTTGTAGTGAAACCTATTTGCCTTATATCCTCTGACCCAATTTCATTTAGGCTAGGGCATGTACTCATCACGTCTAATAGTTTTGAATGATTCAAGGGCTTAAGCTTCCTCCGTCGCCAACTCCCAAACACCCTTCCCCAGGGTTCCAAGAACACCCACATACTCTCACTTCCATTGTTGCCCTCTAATCTCCTCATAGATCCGAGACCCCTAGATAGTAGCAAGGGGCTACCCCTCTCCTGTTGTTCTAATCTTTCTTCCCCTCTTCTTTTTCTGCTTGTTACATTCCTTTTAATATCACTGGCGTCCTTGTTTCCTTATTTTCCCTCATTACAATCCTTTGTGCATACTTCTTCTCTTTTACTGGTTGGTCATCTTCTATATCTGCTACTCTAGGTCCCCTTTGAAACGTGCTCCCTTTTTTTCAGGATACCCACTCCTTGCCTCTATTGTGGGATAGTTCCTAATTTCTTTTGCTGAGCTGTCCTCCCACCTCTTTTCATGGGCCTTTTCCTTTTAAGATTCCTCTGTTTGCTTCTTAGTATATTGCAATAAGGTATGTAGCACCATGTTCCCCAACTTCCACTCCTTTTTATCACCAGCATAAGCTGCTTAGAGATATATTCCAAAGGGAGCATTGTTGACTTTGTTTCATCTGTAAGTTCTCTTTCCCTACTTTCTACAGGGGTGCCCATCTCCTGATCCCTTTTCTCTGGCACTGGCTCCACCAATATCAGATACAGCTATTTATTTGTTTTCTGTAATCCCTTGAAGATGATTTTTATATGATTTACCTATATCGTTATTCACTGTCAATACTTCTAAAATGGCCTGTAGGTTTTTCTGCGTTAAAAACATTACTTCTAATAAGGATGCTGCAGGGACTGCAGTGGTATCTAGGCCAAGAATCGACTGTCTATCACTTGGAGAGGATTTTCTTTTTTTTGTACTTCTACCTTCCCCTCCTATTCCCTCCTATCTAATGCGGTAAAAAACGGGGGTCTTTCTTCCAACATAGAGCTATTATCCACGAGGGGAGAAAGGCAAGGTGAAGAGGACAGCTTCAGACCTGGGAAGGGTACCCCCACTGAGTTCATGTCCAGCTCTCCTCCAAAATATAAATCCTCATTCTGTTGGGGGTCTGAAGTAATAGAACAACTTGCTGTAAACTGTTTGTCTTCTCTTTGATCAGATTTTAGAGATTGTTCCCTTTCTATGACCTAGAGATCCATTGATGCTCTTTTTAAAATATTCACCACAAATTTCTTTAATTGACACGCCCAATGGCGTTGCAGCTGTTCCTGGGGAGACCTTTGAAGCCCTTCTTCGGACCACTCGCATTTTCCGTATTTTGTTTGAGGGCATACTATATTTCTGTTCTTCTGGAAATAGGTGGACTTTATAATTTAGAAGACTTTTCCTCTAACTCCTAGTTCTCGTGCCACTACCGCCGCCTCCACACACCGTGAATCTTATCCACCAGAAAATTCCAGTCTCCAATACCCTGCCCCAACACAATCAATAGTTCCGACTCCTACACCTGCTTCTCTGTAATTATCTTGTTTTCTCTGACTCCTGTCACTTCCACCTTGAAGCGGGCACTCGTCATTAGAGTCGTTGACCAGTCATGCAGGGTTTATAGGGCACAACAACAAAAGGTGGTGGGCACAAGCCCGGTAATAGCAAATTATTGTGACTTTCCTCCAGGTACAGGGTGTCAACAATTTCCAGGTTAACCACCGGTAATTTGAATAATGTAGAACAATGTCAAATAATATAGAAAACGAGGGGTAAGTCACTTACTCCAGGCAGCGACAACAGCAGTTAGCTCTAAAAGATCCTCTTCTTCTTCTCCTGGGGTTTTCTTCCTTGGGATGTAAATGTGGCCCCTAAGCTTGATGCTTATCCTGCTCGGCAGGCACGGTCCAGCGGCCCAGCACATCCCAACTCCACAACTTTATTTGGGGTCGGGAGAACCACTGGAGAAATCAAAGAATTGAGGAAATCGGGGAAAAGAACGCTGTGCCACCTCCCTTGATGGCTGCAGCTCCTCTCGAGCTCCCGTGCTCTCCACAGCTCGGAGACAATCAGGGGAGGGGGGCTGCCTCAACAGTGCTTCTTTTTTGAGCCAGCCGCAAGACGGCCCAGCCCAGTCCAGCTGGTGCAGGCCCCTAAGTCCCGGGGTAGACGTCCACCTCCATGGCCAGCAGTAGAGCTCCGTGCCAACCCCAGGCGTCACAGGTCTCCTGTGGTCAACTCTCCCAGCGTTCCCAGGCCCTCCTGCCCCCCCCCTGTTCAGGTCGTAGGAGCACCACAGGGACCCCAGTCACAGGTAACCCCTGGAGGGCTGCTGTCCATTAGGGCCGATGGGGCAGAGGGGGCGCTGAAGAGTGAAGGAGGGATGCCCTCCCAGCAGCTGCGATCATGGCTGTGGCCAACAGCAGCCAACAGCAAAGACGGAGTAACAAGCAAGATCGCTGTGTAGGTTTTCCAAAAAGCAGCCTCCATGATTGTAAGCTATACGCTGCCTTCATTATCGTGTTCTGTCATGTATTGTGACATGACGTGGGTGATGTGGGTTACTAGAAGACATAGCCTTGCCAGGAGATGTATACCCACAGATGTCCTTGTTCTAAAGTGTGTATGTGAAGAATGTGATGACCCTCTATGTCCCTCTCTATCTCTTCCTCCCTCTCCCTCTATTTGTGAGCATCAGCATCAGCAGGTGAAGGAGACGGGGCACAGGCGAGTGGGGATGCTGCTGGCCACAGGACCAGGAGTGCTGATACCACTGACAGCGAGGACACAGTGGCCCGGAGGGTGAGGGGAGTGCCACTGGGTGGAGGGGGACCGGATCTTCTGCTTAATCATCCTTGGAATCCTCCTCCAGTGGACACTCCCTGGTGGCGGTGGACCCTTCTGGGACCACCATAGCACCATCTTTGTCCACCCTCCCTGTAGCTCCCCACCCAGTTGTTCGTGCTCGCTCACCCAGGAGGGTGGGCATCTCCTTTGTTGCAGACACCTCAGCCCCTGTCAGCCCTGCTGCCCTCAGTGAGGATGCTATTGACCTCCTGAGGTTGATCTCCACAAGTCCAGCCCTTCCACCTCCAAGTCCTCCCCTGGCACCCCTGCAGGCAACCATGCCCCTCCCCTGGAAAGGAGGCGACCCAAGAGTTCCCAGCCCTCCCCTAAGCCTTGACCTAAGCCTTCCTCCCCCAAGCCCAAGGATCCACCTCCCAAACCGAAACTCAAACCCCTCCCATCGCCCCCCCCTATTCCCTGAGGTGCCTTCCTGTCCCCTTGATGGCCCTACCTGTGGAGGTTGGTTGTATGGCAGTCAGGAGTCAAGTAGGAGCACTGGAATGTGCCATATGTGCCTGCAGCACTTATGTGTTTGGACTGGCCTATGGCCTCTTATCATGTACATAGTTCTGTATTTATATATATTTATTGATTACCATACATCTGGCCAACCAGTTGTTGGTTCAAAGGTTAGATTTTTGTCCTGCCTTTCATGCCTTATGGCTGTTTTGGTCTTGGTTGCTTTTGTTTATATGTGAGTATGTTTTGTGTATGTGGTGGTTTTGCTACCATTTGCATCTGGCCAGCATGTGTGGGTATGTGCGTTGCATTTGTCCCGCTGTGCTGGCTGTGTATTGTGTAATTGGGCATGCATGAGTTTGGGACATGGATTAATGTTGATATTGTGTTAAGTGATTGTGTTGACGTGTTGTTTTGAGTGGTTGTACTGTGTGTGTATTAAGTGTTATGTCAGATCCGTTGTGATGTGGGTTTGTGGGATATGACGTATGCCTTGTTGTATGGATGTGTGATTGTGTGTGTTGGTTCTCTGATGTTGCTACATTGTGGTGTATGTATGTTAGTCAAAATGAAACTGCACTGAGAAGATGAGAAAGAAGACAAGGACGGGAGTGTGGAAGAGGCCATGAAACACAAATACTTGAAGAACTGGAGATAAATACAGAGGGGCATAGACACACAGTCCTAAAGCCTAGGTCCAAATGTTGTCCTAATCTTACTCCTGGAAATAAGATAGATATCTTTCATGATCTAGTAATGATGAACTTGGAAAAATTGGAAAATATCAAACAAAGGAATAAAAAGGAGAATCTTACACTGAAGAATTACAAGCACTCAAAGACTTGATGGCTAACTCAAATTTGGAGATTAAACCGGCGGACAAAGGGGGAATATAGTAATCATGGAAAAACAAGAGTATTTGGAGGAAGCACTTCGATATTTGAATGTTGCCACTAACTATCGATAATTGAAAATGAATCCCATTAATGATATAACTGTAGAGCTTAATGAAAAACTCAAGGGATGGCACATTGAGGGATTACTAAATGATGATGAAGTTTTATACCTAAAGAATGAGAGCCCGATAATTCCCACCATATACTTTCTGCCTAAAGTGCACAAAACTCAAAAAAAAAAAACTGTGAGACCTATAATATCAAGTTCTGGTTCCTTATTTGAAAATATATCAACATATGTAGACCGTTTCTACTGGCTTCAATTGTAGTCACTCTGAGCTCATATGTGAAGGATACTGGTGACTTCCTCAGAATACTTGCAGATAAGGGGTGGCAGGAAGGATTCCTGTAAGTCACCATAGAGGTAGTTTCATTATACACATCTACTAGTCATGAATTGTGCCTGAAGGGTGTCAAATACTACTTGCAACAGAGAAACATCCGAAAACTGAGACATTCAGAAATGCTATTGCAGATGATTGAGTTGTGTTTGAAAAACAATATATTTATCTTAACCATCAAATGTATTCTCATGTATGAGGGACAGCCATGGGAGTTTCCATCTCTCCAAGCTACTCTAACCTCATGATGGGTTGGTGAGAAAAATACATAGCTTGGGGAGAAGGGAATGAGGAATACACTGCGTTTTATAGATGACTTGTTTCTCATCTGGAATGGAACGGAAATGGAATTCCAGAAATATTTGAAAAATTGAACAACAATGAGGTTGGCTTACAATTTACATGCAACATGAGTATCACTCAAATCTAATTTCTAGATGTAACAGTGTACATAGAGGACAACAAGATACAAACTATGTTACATCGAAAATCAACATCAACGAACAGCATTCTCCATGGATCTTGTTTTCATCCCAATTCATTGAAAATAAGTATTCCATAAGGAGAATTTATCAGGGTGAAACCGAATTGCTCGACTGAACAGGAAATAGAAGCAAAATTTGAATAAACAAAACAGAAATTCCTGGAAAGAGGATACAGATATAGAGAGATTGAACGAGGTGAAAAAAGAGCAAGATCTCTGACAAGGGCTCAAACACTGGTCAATAAATAAAATCATGGAGATAAAAATGGCAACGAACAAACTAGTGTAAGAATAGTGATAACCATTTAATTTCGAACATTCTAAATAAATACTAAAGAAAGATCTGGATATTGGGAACTTATCAGGTGAGAGACCTTACAGGAAAGCACTGTCATTAAGAGATAATTTGGTGAGAAGCCACTTCCAATTTAAAAAAAACTCAAATCGGCTACGTGATCAAGGAAAGGACTTGTAGGTTGTGACAAATGTAAGGCGCGCCACATAGGAATGAATGTGAAGGAGTTCCAGGATTTCAGAGGCAAAAAAATAACAGTGAGAGAATTACATGTGATACTACATATGTGGTGTATGTGATTGAATGCTATTGTGGATTGAGATACATAGGCAGTACCATATGTCCTTTGAGAAAACGTATACTGGAACCTATTAGAGCAGTACAAAATATAGACATGAACTGGAAAGGACTGGCTAAGCATGCAGAACTTTAGACAGGTTGCTGAAATTAAAGGGAGCTCGCTATGGTATCAAGCTGTACATGCTGTGTGAGAGCTCTACTGGCTATGTGTATTGCTTGAGAGCATATACAGGGAAGGACTCCACTCTATAACCTGTAGGTTGCCCTCCCACGCTAGGGGTTAGAAGAAAGATTTATGGGAGCTTGTCCAGCCACTCCTTCATAAAGAATATGGCTTTTGGAAAGGAGTGGCTGTATAACCTTTATGCGGGCAATTCCTATACGGGAATAGAGCTGTTCAGTGAGCTCTACAAACTCAAACTGTGGCCTGTGGTATAGTTTGTTGTCGCCGCAAATGATTCCCACAGGAGCTTGTTTGCAAGAAGCTCCAGAAATCCAAGAGCACTGCCTGGTGCTCCAGCGAGTTCTCAGATAGGCATGATGTGTATGTGTTCCATAGAATTCATGAGGAGAGCACTCCCCCGTCATGGTTTGGAGTCGGATGGCCGAAGTTCACAAGCCCACCTGTATACTTGATTACAGAAAGCACATGGGCAGAGTGAACAAGAATGACCAGGTTCTTCAGCCATTCAATGCGAGTCGTAAAGCTGCACTTGGTCCAAGAAACTGCTTACTCACCCAATCCAGATGGCAACACACAATGGGTATGTTGTTTATCATCAGACAAGTCCAGGAAGACTCATGTCATTCCTTGACTTTCAGTTGTCTGTGTTTGAAGGTTTCACTGCTGCAGAAGCAGCAGCCTCCACTTCATATGTTCTGGAGGACGTGGCAGGGCTGCAGAAGCAAAACTTTGCTGATCGCATTTCTAAATCACCCAAAAAGGATTGACCATGTTGTTGTTGTAAAGCGTGCTTGACGCAGGGAAAGAGGCAGGAAATCGTGTTTACTGTGTCCCTAGTGCCCATCTTAGCCAGGCCTGTGTTTTCCTACTTGCATTTCCTACTTATTTTATGTTGTATTATACTAAACAGGAAATTGACTGAAGTGGAACTGCCGTTAAGTAAACCTTTCAATGGCTGTGCATGGATACCTACCCTTCATGGGCCACTACTTTACTAGGCAGGCAGACATATAATGTTAGTTCCTCTACTTCAAGAAATCATGGGCTTCCTCACGGCCTGCTCGACACCTTTATCTGCCCAGGGTCAACAGTAGACCTCATGCGAGGACTACTGTTGACCCTTGCGTGATCCATTTCTGTTGCAGGCACTAGGCCCAGGCACACCAATGAAGTAGCATTTTTATCAGGATAAGTTGGGGAATGCTGGTTGGTAGGAAATTTGTGGATCCCTGCACATTCCTTTAGTTTACGTCACCGAAACGCAAGGAAAATAGTGTTTTTATTCAACATTTCCCCTTTGCAGGGTAGTCTGGGTAAGAAAGATGTGTGAGAGCCACATAAGCAGCACCTGGACTCCCCTTGATGTCTACTTTTCAGAAATGTCTAGGTTTGAGAGGTTTCACTACATGGTTGCCGACCCCAGAACTAATTAGTACACCTACCATAGTTCTCATTATCGCCACAATACGTTTTGGGCCCTTGCTTGTCGCAGGCACTTGGCCCACCCACACAAGTGAGGTAGCATTTTTAATGGGAGACCAGGGACAATGCTGAGTGGTAGGAAATGTGTGCCGGCCTGGTAATCCCAAAACCTTCCCAGAGAGAAACGTGTTGAAAATGTGACTTTTTAGCAAAATGTAAGTTTGTAGGAGATTCTGGATAAGAAAACATTGGGGGATCCACACAAGCCACACCTCCCCGGACTCCCCCAGGTATCTAGTTTTGAGAAATGTCCGGATTTGGTAGGTATACTCAGATGGCCGCCAAGCCCAGGACCAAAAACGCAGTAGCCCACCTTGCAAAACCAGGTTGTTCTATGATAAATTTTGATGTTTCCACAATACGTTTTGGGCTTTTCCCTGTCGCAGGCACTTGTCCCACCTACTCAAGTAAGGTACCTTTTCCATGAGAGACTTGGAGGAACGCTGGGTGGTAGGAAATTGGTGATTGCCTGCAGATTTCAGGACTTTTCCTCACATAAATGCAAGGAAAATTTATTTTTAGACAAAGTTTTATCTTTGTAGAGGATTCTGTGTCAAAGAATGTCGTGAGAAAAGTCAGCCTATCCTCAATGCCCCTAGGTGTCTAGTTTTCAAAAATTTACAGGTTGACTAAGTTTCCCTAGGTGCCCGCACAGCTAGGGTTCAAAATCTCAAGCTACCCACATTCGGAAAAAAAGGGCGAGTCTTCGGTGGAAAACTGTGCTGCGTCCATTTTGTGGGCAGGCCTACCCACACAAATGGAGTGCCATTTTTATCAGCAGACTTGTGGGAGCATAGAATATTAGAACATTTGTTTTTACCTACTGGATTTCATGGCATTTGAACCTTTCAAATGTAAGTCACTCTATAATAAAGATGACATTTTAACAAATGTCCTCTAAATCAGACGCTAGTTCAGGCACCCACAAATTAAGAGATATAGAAATAACCACTGCTCCTAAACTCTATATCTTGTGCCCATTTCATAAATACATAGGTTTCCTTGATACACATTTTTCACTCTGCCTATTTTGCTATAGGAATTGGTCTATACTCGGTACTCAATGAAAAACCATGGGCTCTTAGAAAACCTACAAACCGTATATATCCCTATAACCAGAATGGTCTCGTGAACGTAATAGTATATTGATTTTGTCAATCGGTCATCGTGATCAAAAGTTACAGATGAATGTGTTGTCACTAATGCCTGTTTTTTCCTACTCATTTTCAATATGTCTTTATTTCAACAGTTATTTTTCTAGCGGGATCTACACATATGACCCCTTGCTGAATTGGGAATTTTGTCTACTTTTCAGAAGTCTATCGCTTTTCCTGATCACTCATGGGTTTCACACTGGTTTCCACCAAAAACTGCAAGTAGGTTGAGAGCACACAAAAAAGGGAAAATAGGCTATTTCTGAGAAAAATGCCACAGCTGGAGTACGAAAGTAGATTTGTGGATTCAGCTCTGCTTCTCTTTTGTGTTGATATTAGTTTGTTGGTGGTACAGTGAGGAGGAAGATAGGGATGGCAAACTTATCAGTGCAGTCCAGAGGTATGGGTGGTTTGCATGGATTGTTAGTTATGTTAAGAAGACAAGGTTGAGAATGTGGCCTTTGGAGTGTGTTGGTTGTGTGACATACTGTATCATATTGAGCGTATTGATGAGGTTAAAGAAGGCGTCTCTTTCTTTTTTTGTGCTTGTCTTGTCTGGGAGGTTGAAGTTACACAAGAGGGTGGTGTGGGCATGTTGGATGGATGAGGTGGTGAGGAGGTCTGAGAATTCATCACTAAAGTCCTTGTTCTGCCTAGGAGACCTGTAGATGAGATGGAAAGTGTGGTCTGAGATGGAGAGTGTGGAAAATTATGTCAGCAGCTCCCTGGAGTTCAGTGTTACTTGTTTGCATAGAATCTATTACCAGGAGAACTTATAGATGACAGGGAGGCCTTCTTATGTGTGTGGCCCACATGATGGATGCTGTGGCCTGTGTGAAGAATAACATCTAGGGTGTGCGAAGATGTGGGTGTTAATCATGTCTGTGTTATGAAGAAGGCATCAAGCTTGTGATAGGTGATGAGGGCTGCGAAGTCTGGTGCATGGAATACCGCAAAACCCAGCGTTAATAATAACAACGGGATGGAACGTTTGTTCTATAGTTTGAGGGCATGTTGTAGTTTGTGGGATGTGTACGAAGTTGGGTGTTGTAAAGTCCCCTTTTTTGATGATCAACCCCCCACTTTCTTGCTGTTAGGTGATGTTGTTTTTAACCTGTTAGGGTACTGAGGCCTGCTACCCAGACCTCAGAACTTATGCTCTTTCCTTTAAACTGTATGTTGAATTGCATAGGCCAATCAGCAAGTACTTTACCACCCCTGTAAGTCCTTAGTAATTGGTACCAATGCTACCCAGGGCAAGGGTGTTAAAGGGGCCACCAGGACTGCAGCACCGATTGTGCCACTCTGTGTGACCTGAGTAAAAGTGAGACTGCAAAGCTGCCATATCAGCCGGCACAAGCATCCTGCTGCTCGAGTGTGACTCTGCCCACATCAAACTCAGGCAGAGTCCCTTTACTACCCATAGTTCAGGTCTGTAACCCCTACAGCAGGCCTCCCATAGCCCAGGAGGCAGGGTGCACTGTACTATGAGTGAAGACATATATGCATGAGCATATATGACCCTGTGATAGCATTTAAAATGTAATGCTAACACGACTAACCGGCGATCCAGAGGATAACATGGACTGGCATCTGGGCAGTTCACAGATGTACAGCTCTGTGAGGGCCTGGTCGATTCCCCCCATGTTTGGTATCAAATATCTTACTTTTTAACCCTGAGCATGATGCCCTTGCTCAGGATTAACTAGCATGTGCTCTGGTGGCACCCTTAGAGAGTGCCCACCAAGTTACCAAGCTGTCTGCTGTATTGGCAGGATCTCGCAAGCCTCCGCCACCACAAAGAGTCTGCTCTCCTGCTGGTTGTGCTAGCACTTCCACAGGACAGAGACAAAGGGCCTGGGCAGGCAGGAGGTCACACCTCCTCCCTCCCAGGCTGGCCAGTGTGAAAGGTAATCAAGGCGGTGAGCCTCAAAGGCTCAACCTGCCCTTGAAATGTAATTACTTATCCCCTACTCAAGGACAAAGCCCTTCCCATCCTGCCCAGCCCAACAGGTAGGAAATTAGCTATGCAGGAAGCATGCACCTCCAAAAGGCTAGCCACACCTTTAGGGTGGGCTAGGAGGTCTGTACAGCAGAGAGAGGGTTCTGCCATCACCAGAAGTGACCTAAGGAGACCACCACTGGAACTGAGTGACTGACGTGTGACCAGGGTGAAAGCTCATTGGTCCCAGCAAGAGGGACCTCAGTGGACACCGAGAAGCTGAAAAAGACCCCCCCCCCAACTGGTGGTATCAGTCCCCTGTGAAGTCAAAGAACTGCAACCGGACGGGCTCCGTGTGAGTGAGCCTAAAGAAACTTGGTGTCCAACATCCAAAGAGTGGGGGTGAAGTCTCTGCCAAGTTTCAAGCCTCTATTCCCTGCTGGGTGACTTCCAGCCGTCGAAGTACCAGCGGACCACTTTTGCAGCTACCAAGGCTTGTCTGTTGCCAATCCAGAAACTGACAGCCATTTGGACCTCACCAACTGCACAACAGACCCCCAGCATGGAGATCAACATCTGCTATGACCCCCTCTCCTGTGGTTATGCATCCTGAAGAGAGTGCCCTTGAGATGAGCAGCAAAGCATCTTTGGCACAACCAGCACCCGTGATTGACAGCTAGAAGCTACCTCTGCACCCGGAGCCACTGGACGTGGTGGCAAAGTTTCAACTGTTGATTCCTGGTCCTGGCCCCCAAAGACCTCTACATCCAAAGGGTAGAGCGTGTGTCCACCCCCAAGTACCCGTTTTCAAATGGTGCAAACATGCCAACAGCCGTGGACCCGTCAGCACCGAGAACAGTCAAAGCACTTCTGCACCCAGAATCCCTGGGCAATGTAATACAAAACTGACTGTTGACTCTTGGACTAGGGTCCTGCAGAACCTTAATTCAAAGGGGGCTTCGCAGAACTCACCCTGCAAGTGCCGAGTGCACACTTAGATTTCCTCCATTGGCTTGAATGGGACCCATTGAAACAGTGAAAATACTTTATTTTCCAAAGTTTCTAAAATTAATAACTCCGGTTGTGTGTTACTTAAAAAGTTCATGTTGGTGTCTAAATTTATATAAAAATAAGCTTTATTATTCTAAATTGGATTTGGATTTCTTTTGAGTCGTGTCATCTACTTATCTTCCATGTTAGTAATGTGAAATGCTTTACACATGTTCCTGTATGTATCCTGAGTGCTCCGTGCCACACTACCAAGACTGAGCTAAGGTTTACTAGTGTAAACCCGAGGTCCACTTCTGGGCGCTGTGTTAGTATTACATGGTAAGACTCCCCAGTCATACCACATAATACTGCTACATTGGGTCTATTTATTGTGTGAATGCTATATGGATGCCTGGGTCATCTACATCTGGGTGTGATCATGGTGTCTGATAGTAGAGGGTGAAGGGTGATGCACATGATTTTATCTTACCCTGTACGTTTCACTGGAACAGGGGTTCTGGCCCAAGACTCTACATGGACCAGATCAGGTTGACAACAAATCTTGCTAATAGTTACATAACATTTTGAAAATAACTAGACTTTGTGACCATTGGTAAGTACTTTCTGAGCTTGAACTTCTCTGTGATATTGAAAGTGAAGGCCTCTTAACCATTCTGTTCCACCTGTGGTCTACAAGGAACACTCTTACACCTGCTACTAATCTGTGGAATATTTGGGCACAAAGAAAGACAACTCAGATTCCATATCCTCCCATCATGGGTCTTCAGAGCACTCCTAAATCTTTTAATCACTCTCAGAGGTCATGTGAATTTAGATCAGGATCTAGTGCCCACAACAGCACATATCTTTACCCAACACTCCCATGCACACAGACACTTCTCTGATTGCATTTCTTTTATCAAAGTCCAATTTCCTCTTCTGCAGACACTTCTACCTTCTACACCACTCGCCCTCCGCTGACACATACTCTTTCCCTTTCAAGCAGAACATCTAACTCAGAGATAAACTAGTATTGGATATTTTGCTTTTAAAATGCTCAAAAGGAAAATATCTCATAATGGAGGGAGCATTAATCCTGTATGTCACTAGTCTTGTCCGCAAGGATGAAATTCCTTGATGGTCTTAGTGAAACATTTCACTCTAGATGGGCTGTGACTGTCAGCAACTAAACGTGGGAAGCCTTCTCCTGGAATATCTAAGTTTGGAAAGTTGAAGTTAAAATACGCTACTCTTGCAGATACTAACAGTGTTGGTCAATGCTACAATAATAGTGGACCAGCATTTGAATTTATGTGCACTATTTTCTTTATTCTGTTCACACATATGTTACTCAGAGAGTGATAAGGTTTAGCTATTAGGTCCTGCAAATGCCGCACACCTCATTGTAGGGTTATTAGGATTTGCAGAAACATGTGGATCCAACCGTCACACACAGGGTAAAGTCGCATCCCCTTTCATGTTCTTAATGTCCTCCACAAGGACATTGATTAAAACCTGGGTTAGATTCACGGTGAGGCATTCTTAATTTCCCCTCAAGTTCTTCTCATTTATAGTCTGCCCACTCTCACCAAGACCATATAGCTGGCATTGGTGTTACCTTTAAAACAACACCCTCCTCGCCATTTTTTATAGAGTTGAAGCCCACGCCACTAATCTTTGTTTTGTAGCTGTGAGAAGGAAGCAGATGATGAAGCATGTCACTTAAGGGTGGGTGAGCGTGGTTCTTGCTCTAAAAACATCAACGTTTAGTTTTCATTCCTTTCTTTTCTTTCAAAGATACTTACCCTTTGAAATCTAGCTAATTAGTTGTTGCTTCACTTAATGTTTCTTTTTTAAACGCTTAACGGTCCATTTCAGGAAAGTAAAGAGCACACTTCTTGTCCACCACAGCAATCAGAAATTCCTCCACCTTCTTTGAACAAAACAGTACACCACTGTCTGACAACAGGTATCTTGGAAAATCTCTAATGAATAAATCCTCCCAAAATGTTATAACATTACTTGTGCTAATAATATTAACCCATATTACGTCACCTAGAAAATAATTGACTGCAACAACTAGAGAGCATTATGTTTCCTCAGCAAAGGATCAACCAGAGCAATTTTCTCCCAAGGCTAATTGGGTAACCCTCGACTCCATAAGGTGGTGTGAAAATATCACTTAAAACACACTGTTTTACAACTGAAATTCACCAGTTATAATTATCCCAAGTAACTGATGCCCTAAAGTAACTATAACTCACACCCCGCCATGCACAGTGTTGTCATCAATGATGAAATTTCAGATGTTACAGCTGTGTTATCGATGATGTCATATAACATGTCACAAGTGATGTCATATGAGAGGTAACTAGCAATGCATGGCAAGAGTACAATGGCTGATATCAGCGTGAGCTGGCATATTTTTTGTTTTTTGTTAAGTGGGTGCTTTAGTGCCCAGCCAGAGCACCCACAGCTTCAATATTTTGGGGAGTGAGAGGGATGCCACAGGGACCCCGGGGCCGCAGCCAGCTCCCTTGGCAGGAGCTGGCCCTTTCTTAACATTTCATGTGGGTGTTTTGGGGCCCACCCAAGGCACCTGCACTGCTGGGATGGTTGGGGGCTGCGGGGAGCCCTGCAGCCCGCAGTCCCAACTAGCTCCCCAGCAAGCACCATACTACTGGGTGCTGGTGGGAGCTGGCACCTTTACTTTGCTCCATTCAGCATTTTTTTTTTACTGCTCCTACCAGATGAGAGCTGTGAGACCTGGCATCCTTGGCATGGTTTCCCCTAACGTTTTGCCCTCTGACCCCCTGTTTTTTTTACTCATTTTTTGCTGTTGTTTAGGATTTTGTGCACTTTACCACTGCTGACCAGTGCAGATGCTCTGTGCTCTAAAACATGGTAATGTTGGCTTCTCCTCAATTGGTCTAATTAATTTACTTGTAAGTCCCTAGTGAAGTGCACAATATGTGCCCATGGCCTGTAAATTAAATGCTACTAGTGGGCCCTGCAGCACTGATTGAGCAACCCACTATAGTAGCCTTTCGAACATGTCTCTGGCCTGCCACTGCAGAGCATGTGTGTTCAGCTTTAAAGTGCTATTTGTACCGGGCAAGTGAACCCACTTGCCAGGACCAAACCTTCCTTTTTAGTACATGTAAGTTACCCCTAAGGCAGGTCCTAGTTAACCCCAAGGGCAGAGTGCAATGCATTGAAAAGTTTGGACATGCACTTTTAATTTTACCATGTCCAGGTAGTGAAAAACTGCTAAATATATTTTCCACTGCTACAAGGCATATCTCTCCCATAGGTTAACATTCAGGTTACTTTGAAAATCCTTCAAGTGTAACTTTCAATTGGGAAAACATAGAAATATGGAGGGTGGTGTCTCTTGACTCACAATTTAAAATCACAGCTTGTGGTGAAGCTAGATTTTAAATTGTAAGTCTGAAAATGCTACTTTCAGAAAGTTGGCATTTTCTTACTTTAACTATTCTGTGCATCTGTCTGTCTCTGAATACATGACTGGGGTGGATGACAGCTGGGCTTTGTGCATTCCCTCTAGACCAGGGGTCTTCAAACTGGGGGGAGTCCCCCCTAAGGGGGCCTCATGTGATCCCATGGGGGGCGCCAGGCTCTGGCCAAAAGAAGGATTATGCAGATAATAGTGTTTTGTTTAAAGCAGAAACATGTATATTGCATTTGTAAAAAGATAACAGAGGTTGACTGCAATGTTTAAATAAGTCCAGACTTATTTGAATATTGCCAACTTAATAGAATAGTTTTGAAAAATTCTGAGGGGGTGGCCGATGATTTCGTTTTTCCCACTGGGGGGGCGCAGCATTAGCAAGTTTGAAAACTACTGCTCTAGACAGACACACACAAAGGGAGCTTGGGTGTGACATTTGCATCCTGATGGCCCATCGCTAGGCTGTTGGGTCTTCCTGGGCTAGATAGGTGGAAGGAACTGACACTTACACCTGAATAGGGCTGTCCCTCTCCTCACACAAAGGGCTGTATACACCCCCTGTAGGGTGTTTTGAGCCAGAGAAGGAAGGTCTGGCATCTTGGGATCTTCAAAGGCATCTTTTGGGTATATGTACTGGACCCCAAACCCCACCAAATCAGAACTCTACAGGAACCAAGGACACTCTGCAGGAAGAAGGACTGCTGTGCTCCCAGGATGGACTGCCACTCTGCAACTGCATTGCTGTGCTGGCCTACTACTTGCTGTCTGTTATGCTGTAGGTGGGACTTCCACTTTGCCACTTGCTGTGCTGTGTTAGCCTGCTGTCTGCTGCTGCTTGCCCCCCCCCTAAGAAAAATTGGACTTGTTATCTACATCGTTGAACCCAAGATTCTCCAAGGGCTTGTTGGCTTGCCCCCTGTTCTCCTGCAGTCTCAGGGACATCAACGACTGCCTGCAACTCTCCCGGTATTGCTGGGCTCTGCCATCTGTGAGTCCTACCTTTGCCTGAGGTCCCCTCCTCCAGTCTGGGCCGCAGCAGTGAATTTTAGCGATCCTTTTCCCTCTTGATGTTGATGCATCTGCTTCGATCGGAACCATGGCATCTCCCCTTTGACGTCAACGCAGTGGCTGTTCGACGACATTGCCTCGACACCCGGTGCAGTTCGACTCCGAAAGACAGCAGATCCACAATCTACTCAGAGCGACGTCAATGTTCAGTACAGCTCGACATTGGTGCATTTCCATTCACTTCAACGGAGTTTGACAATGACGCAGGACCTCCTTTGCGCGGCTCGACGGTGAAGCAGTGGATTCTCAAAGTTGACAAAGGCTCCATCCAGGGTACTGTTTCAGCAGGACATGAGTGGGTTCTGTAGCCGGCCTATTCATCAAAAATTCATATCTCAACTTCTACTGATTAGATTTTTGTTGTTTGCTCTTGTTTTACTCACATAAATATTCTCTATTTTTCTAAACTGGAGTTTAGTTTTTTTGTGATGTCTTTCACTGTGTTACTGTAAATTAGGTGTTGCACAAATACTTTACACATTGCCTCTTACGTTAAGCCTGCTCCGTGCAAAGCTACCAGAGAGTGTGCACAGGTTAAATTAGGGAGTGTACCTGACTTACCTTGACTAGGATTGTGGTATCTATTTGGATAGGGTGCATACCTCTGCCAGTAGAGACCCAATTTCTAACAAGAGCAAAGTGCTGTTCCCTACCTGGGAGTTTGCGAGTAGGGTATTCCTGCGCTCTCCCAAGCAGGGAACCACAGTGTCCATGTCCAAGTAATAGGCTCCCTGGAACACTGCTAAGTTTTGGGCACAAGAGGATTGGGTCCATGAGTCAGGTATTGGGCCAACTTCTAAAAACATACGAGGCTCCATGTTTTCCGTACGGTTTCTGCATTACTTTTTCTCTTCATTTCGTAGGCAGCACGATCTCGCTGGGCAGTAGTACAGCACTTTGCATGACTTCGACACTGTTACATGGATATTTGTATTTTTGCCGGTTAAATGGATAATTGCACTTTTGCCGGTTACATGGATAATTGCACTTTTGCCGATACGTTTCACTGCAAGCGAACTTCTGTTTCCTTACGTGTGTTTCCTTTGCACTCATGGCGGCTGTAGGCTCGCTTATGTAAAACTGTTTTACTTTTCAGTTTATGTGGCAAGAAAAGTCCAGTTAGAAGTTTACAGCACTAATAGTTGTAACTCGAGCAAACGCGAGACCCATTGCATTGCAAATGCTTGTTTAAGTATAGTAGCCCCAGGATATTGGGTCCCTGGGGTCTTACAAGGCTGGGGAGGGAGTCCACATACCTCCCTCTCCTTTCAATAACATGGTGGCAGGCCCCAGGGCATGGCGTCCCAAGGACCAAATTCGACTAAAGGAGGGAAGCCCCACACATGCTCCCCTTCCTCAAATATTAATATATTTTGACCCCACAGACCATGGCCCACCCTGGGAGTCATTTAAATTAATACATCAATGACGCCTGCCATTTTGTTTATTTTTTTTACCGCAATCCTACAGGAGTACCACAGATTGTGGAAACAAAAGCAATTTGTTTTCTACTTTTTGCCCTAAGTATCAGCTTATTATCAACACCAACATTTGTCAGAATCCTGGTTATTCCAGTGCAGTTCACCATCTCCGACGTTTATGTTAGACAAACATTTTGGTCATTGTCCGATATTGAAGGGCATGGTCAAGGTCTTGACATTTACAAACAAGTATTGTTATTACATTAACAAATCATCTGCCTTTTGTCCATTAAAGGTAAGTGGGTTGTGAAAGTTTTAAAATTTAGTTGTGGTTAAAAAGGATTTGTGAAGCACTGGTGTAAGTTACATAGGAAACATACTCTCTTTGTTAGTATTGTGCATTACAGGTGTACATGCCTTCTTCTCCCTAGCACCATTGGAAGCAAGCTCAGTCTGTTCACATGTTTTAATTCCAGCCAGAAACAGTAGAAAGCAGTATTTAAGCTTCTTGGTAAAGATTAGAATGGCTGTACCGGGGGACCTGCTGAAAGACGTGCACTACATGCTGCTTCTTAGCAGACAACATACAAAAGGTATAGGGTTGTGGATGCATTTCTCTTGCAAAAGTAGAAATAATTCAGAATTCTGTTAGACTTCTTATAAAATTATAGTTATTATCTTCACCTTTTCCTTTTTATTACTTATGCTGTAGCACAGTGGTTCCCAACCTGTGGTCCAGGGACCCCTGGGGGTCCGCGACAGCTTAGAAAATTAAATGATATTAACAAATTAGGCCCACAGCTTATATTAATATATTGAGGGGTTCCCTGGATTCCAATAATGATTCAGTGGGTGTCCCCGGGTTCCAGTAATGATAAAGTGGGGTTCCACAGAAGTCGAAAGGTTGGGAACCACTGCTGTAGCATATTCCTTCTCAGAACTATGCTTGGATGAGGTCGATATACATTTTCACCAAGCATAAGGCTGTGGAGACAAGAGGATCACAACTTCACAACAATCAATTTAGACTGACAGTATGACCAATGTGGCCACACAAGCAAAACTCTAGACATCACCTGAAATCTGCAATCTCTGTTAGAGAAACCGAGGAATTGTCTGAAGCACCTACACTCCAGCCTGCCTGATAAGAGAGGTAAGGAGCCTGTCTAGTCCTACAGGGGAAGAGACTGTCCAGGAGGAGAAAGGCCTAGTATGTGCCCCTAGGACCAAGGGACATCCAGAGGGAGCTGACTGCAAGCTTGGAGTGACCAATGTGTCAATGGGTCTTCTTGGTCTCTCACCACTGGTTCCTGGTGGGGACTGCTAAAAGTTGCTGTACTTTTACCCTAGTCGGGGGTTCCAACTACAGTGATCACTGTAGGCCAGATCAGGGCTACCTCTACCTTTGGCCAAGTTGGGGGCTGCATCTACCTTTGGCTCAATTGTGCACAACATCTGTCCTGATCACTGTTGGCCCTATGGTGGCTGCAACTGCACCATCATGATCCAAGGAGACCACTGTGGATCTGCACCTGTGCCAGAGAAGTTGCAATGCACCACTGTCTGGCAATGCACGACGAGCTGTCTGGGCATGGCCCGGGATTAGCCTACCCAGTAGCCTTGAATAATCTTTGCTCAATGCATCAGATGTACAGAGGAGCTACCAGGACTGCTTGAGAGGAGTGAGGAGCAGACAATTACCTACCCAGTACACCATAAAGGGCTAAGACTGAAGATGGTCTTGAACTGAGTGTGGTTTTAACGGTAGGAGCTCTAAAAGACTGTAGCTGAGTATGATCCACACTTTTGCTAATCTCACGATGGTGGGACCAAACAAACAGGGACCATCCAAGAAGCACTAGTGGAGAGGAAACAGGATGAGAATGGTCAGTGCCACAAAGGAGGATCTCATCCAGGGACACTTTCTTGTATAACACATTGGATTTGGGGTTATTTAGCAGCACTGTGTAATTACAAGCACTTTCTTTTCCTGAAAAGACAAGTACTGGTGCAGGATATTGAATTTAGGGCCAGATTTACAAGGCTCTAGTGCCTCCTTGCACCAGAGTAGGGTCATTTTTTCACGCAAATGTTGCTCAAGGAGGCAATTTTCACTGTGCCATGTTTACAAACTGGCGCAATGCATGCATTGTGGCACTTTGCTACGGCTTGCACCACATTATGCCTGTGTCAGGCATAATGTGTAAAGGGGGGCGTTCCGGCATTAGGGGGCACGCAAAAATGGCAAAGTGAAATCTACAAGATTTCACTGAGCCATTTTTGGTGTCATTTTTAACATCGGCTCAAAGCAGGCGCTAAAGTGACGCACCCATTTTAATCAATGGGCCTCCTTGCACTTTGCATCACTAGCGTCAAAATGTTGCCACTAGTGCAGCAATGCGCCACAATAGTGTCAAAAAGTGTTGATGGTATTGGCCGAACATGCACCATGGTGCACCGCATTGTAAATACAGTGCACCCATTGTGTCATTAGGTGGGGCAGGGGCAACGCAAAGAAACTGGGCATCAGTGCTGATGCCCCAGTTTCTTCTAAATATGCCACTTAGTGTGTCTTGCTACCCTGAGACTTAAGGGCTGAAAGGGTTGTAGTCGGCTCAGTTTGCAGAGCCATGATGGGACAGGCCCCTGCACTCTAGTGGATCAACCACTATGGCTTGGCCTTAATAGCCCATGCTGGCTCTGTGCCCCCCACCCTCCCCCATACAGGGTCTGAGACTGCAACTGTTTGGTTTACTGATATCGATAAACCTGTGAAATGCTAGAAATGGATGAATAATAAAACAGTTGCAACGGGGAGGTGCAATTGAGGGAACAAGATAGTGCAGCTGCTTTAGATATTTCAGTTTATCAGTATCAAGCCAGTGATTTCCCTAGGTCAGTGACTCTCAAAGTACGGCCTGGGGGCCGCATGCGGCCCTTTTGACCTTTACATGCAGCCCCCCAGGGCAGCAGTAGTACTAGGCTGCTGTTTACAGAACTCAACAGGCAATACTTTATTTAAACATTATTGAAGGTAAAGAAAGGAAGTAAGGAATGAGTCCTGAACCGCTTAACTGCAGGAACACTTTCATTTTTTTAAGAAATCTTGCAGCAAATGTCTGCAACTATGATAAGGGTCCTTAAAAATTCAAAAAGTGTTTTTCATTTACACACAGGACCATTTCATCTTACTACTTCAGATTATATCAGTGCATGGAAAAGTATTTTTTTTTTCACAATAGATTTCAAATATAAATTCAGAAACATTCATTCATACCCCCACCTTGATAACAATGCCAATAATGAATTAAGTCAGTTGTTATCTGCAATCTTTGATTGGGCTGATTTGCTATAATACCTGAACAACTTCATAGTTTATGAAATAAAACACAGGGGAAGGGTTCGCACAGCACACATACTGAAGTCATGCACTGTGAGGTCCTCCTACATGCAATATTGAAGGGAACGTGAAATAAAACAGTTGCCTAGGATCACACAATTTGGTAAAGTGGGGAAGCTGGGATGAATGTCAGGTTTTCTGGTTTCACATTGAGCGATTCAGCCACTAGATCTATATGCTTTGCTGCCCCTTACACCCCTCATAATGCCACAACCCCTCCCCATCCAGAGGCCCCTCCTCCATTTGATCGCCACGCTGCTAGCATCAGTGCGGCCCTCGGTCACACCACAGACCAAACTTTGTGGCCCCTGGGAAAATGTTTGTGAGTACTCATGCCCTAGGTCATGGAAACGACCTGCTCTCCTGAATTTAAATGCAAGGGCGTTCCCTCGATGTGTTACATCCGAAATTAACACATAACTCGAAATTTTGGGGGAGTCGATGGTCACAGTTAGTGACTGCCGCACAACAAGCGCAATTGCGGTAAAACGGCATTAAACATTTGTTTTTAATAGAAAGAGTTCACTCTGTGAGAGAAAAGCCCAGTGAGCGCGTGATCTTGGTACTTAGTGGGAGCGCAATGACCTCTCCCTCCTCTGGCTGGAGCTGGATTCCATCGCACCGGACGGGATTGAATGTGACGCAGTCGCCTCTGCCCTTGGCTTCTCATCACAGAGGGCCAGGATTTTGTTGCGCGTTGGGCATGAACGTTAACCCCTTCTGTGCCGAGGACGTAGTGGTTACGTCCTTCGGCACAGTGCTGCTGTGCCGAAGACGTAACCACTACGTCCCCGGCACACAGCCCAGAGGGAGCGCTCTCGCTCCCTCTGTGTGCTTCCCCCCACCCCCCCAAGTCAGGGATGGAAGGGGAAGCCCTTCCCCTTCCACCCCCGACCCCCCCCACCCCTCCTGTGACGTCAGCGCGCGAGCGCGAGCTGATTTGTCACAGGGTGTCCCCCATCGTGCTGGAAGCAGAGAAATGCTCAGCATTTCTCTTTCAATCACGTGGGGGAGGCCCGGAGAGGCTTCAAAGGGAAGGAAATGTATTTCTTGTGTTTTTTTTTTTTTAAAGTGACATAAGGGAGCGATCCCTTGGGCAAGGGTCGCTCCCAGGGGGGCATTTTTTTAAGGCCTTTTCTGCCCCCCCTGGGGGCAGATCGGCCTATTATTAGGCCGATCTGTCCCCACGGGGGGCAGAAACCTCTAGACACGAGGGATACTTTTTTTTTGTTTGTTTTTTTGTTGTTTTGTTTTGTGTTTCAGGTGTGGGGAGCGACCCCTTAGGCAAGGGTCGCTCCCATAGGGGGCAAATTATATTTGGGCCATTTCTGCCCCCCTTGGGGGCAGATTGGCCTATTTTTATGAGGCCAATCTGCCCCCAAGGGGGGTAGAAACCACTAGACACCAGGGAGTTTTTTTTTTTTTTCACGTAAGGGAAGCGACCCCTTAGGCAAGGGTCGTTCCCCTGGGGGGCAAATTTATTTTAGGCCATTTCTGCCCCCCATGGGGGCAGATCAGCCTATTGTAATTAGGCCGATCAAACCACTAGGCACTGGAGATTTTTGTTGTTGTTGTTGTTTTACAGATGGGGGGCGTCCCCTTAACCAAGGGTCGCTCTCCTGGAGGGGCAAATTGTATTTAGGCCATTTCTGCCCGCTTTGGGGGCAGATCGGCCGATTATAGGTCAATCTGCCCCCAAGGGGGGCAGAAACCACTAGGCACCAGGGATCTTTTTTTTGGCGCCAATGTCACGCAGGGGGAGCGACCCCGTAGGCAAGGGTCGTTCCTGGGGGGGTAAATTTATTTTAGGCCATTTCTGCACCCCCTGGGGGCAGATCGGCCTATTGTTATTAGGCCGATCTGCCCCCAGGGGGGGCAGAAACCTCTAGGCGCCAGGGGAAAAAAATTATTTGGTGTTTTTTTTTGTTTGTTTGTTTTTTCAGAGATGGGAAGCGACCCATTAGGCAAGGGTCGCTCCCCTGGGGGGCAAATTGTATTTAGACCATTTTTCCCCCCTTGGGGGCAGATTGGCCGATTTTAGGTCAATCTGCCCCCAAGGGGGCAGAAACCACTAGGCACCGGGGATTTTTTTTTTCCGCGCCAATGTCACGCAGGGGTAGCTACCCCGTAGGCAACTGTCACCGAAATGTGAGGAAAACTTGTTTTTTTAGCCACATTTTGAGGTTTGCAAAGGATTCTGGGTAACAGAACCTGGTCAGAGCCTCACAAGTCACCCCATCTTGGATTCCCCTGGGTTTCTAGTTTTCAAAAATGCACTGGTTTGCTAGGTTTCCCCAGGTGCCGGCTGAGCTAGAGGCCAAAATCTACAGGTAGGCACTTTGCAAAAAACACCTCTGTTTTCTTTAAAAAAATGTGATGTGTCCACGTTGCGTTTTGGGGCATTTCCTGTCGCGGGCGCTAGGACTAACCACACAAGTGAGGTATCATTTTTATCGGGAGACTTGGGGGAATGCTGGGTGGAAGGAAATTTGTTGCCACTCTCTGATTCCAGAACTTTCTCTCACCAAAATGTGAGGAAAACGTATTTTTTTAGCCAAATTTTGAGGTTTGCAAAGGATTCTGGGTAACAGAACCTGGTCAGAGCCCCACAAGTCACCCCACCTTGGATTCCCATAGGTCTCTAGTTTTCAAAAATGCACAGGTTTGGTAGGTTTCCCTAGGTGCCGGCTGAGCTAGAGGCCAAAATCTACAGGTAGGCACTTTGCAAAAAACACCTCTGTTTTCTTTAAAAAAATGTGATGTGTCCATGTTGCGTTTTGGGGCATTTCCTGTTGCGGGCGCAAGGCCTACCCACACAAGTGAGGTATCATTTTTATCGGGAGACTTGGGGGAACACAGATTAGCAAAACAAGTGTTATTGCCCCTTGTCTTTCTCTACATTTTTTCCTTCCAAATACAGTATAAGAGAGTGTGTAAAAAAAACATCTATTTGAGAAATGCCCTGTAATTCACATGCTAGTATGGTCACCCCGGAATGCAGAGATGTGCAAATAACCACTGCTTCTCAACACCTTATCTTGTGCCCTTTTTGGAAATACAAAGGTTTTCTTGATAGCTATTTTTCACTCTTTATATTTCAGCAAATGAATTGCTGTATACCCGGTATAGAGTGAAAACGCACTGCAGGGTGCAGCTCATTTATTGGCTCTGGGCACCTAGGGGCATATTTATACTCTGTTTGTGCCGGAATTGCGTCGTTTTTTTTTACGCAAATCCGACGCAAAACTAACTCCATATTTATACTTTGGCATTAGACCCGTCTAGTGCCAAAGAACTTGGAGTTTGCGTCATTTTTTTGCGTGGACACCTACCTTGCGTTAATGATATGCAAGGTAGGCGTTCCCGTCTAAAAAATTACTCCAAGGCATGTGCGCCTTATTTAAACTCCCGTGCAAAAATGGTGCACGGGAGTGGACGGGTCAAAAAAAATGACGTCCAGCCGCTTTTGCATCATTTCTTAACGCCTGGTCAGGGCAGGCGTTAAGGGACATGTGGGCTCGGAAGGAGCCCAGAGGTGCCCTCCCATGCCCCCAGGGACACCCCCTGCCACCCTTGCCCACCCCAGGAGGACGCCCAAGGATGGAGGGACCCATCCCTGGAAATTTAAGGTAAGTTCAGGTAAGTAAATATTTTTTAATTTTATTGTGGCATAGGGGGGCCTGATTTGTGCCCCCCTACATGCCACTATGCCCAATGACCATGCCCAGGGGACAGAAGTCCCCTGGGCATGGCCATTGGGCAAGGGGGCATGACTCCTGTCTTTGCTAAGACAGGAGTCATGTCAATGGAGGGTGGGAGTAAAAACAAATGGCGCTAATCGGGTTGAGGCAGATTTTTTGCCTCAGACTGACTTGCCCCATTTTTTGACGCCCAAGCTCCATTTTCTCCTACGCCGGCGCTGCCTGGTGTGGGTCATTTTTTTGGACGCACACCAGTCAGCTCCGCCGGCTAACGTCATTCCATAAATAAGGCGCCCGCATGGCGCTTTGGAATGGCGTTAGCCGGCGTTAACATTTTTGACGCACAACTGCATTGGCGCAGTTGTGCGTCAAAAAGTATAAATATGGCCCCTAGGGTTCTTGATGAACCTACAAGCCCTATATATCCCCGCAACCAGAGGAGTCCAGCAGACGTAACAGTATATTGCTTTCGAAAATCTGGCATTGCAGGAAAAAGTTACAGAGTAAAATGTAGAGAAAAAGTGATGTTTTTTTTCACCTCAATTTCAATATTTTTCTTTTTCAGTTGTTATTTTCTGTAGGAAACCCTTGTAGGATCTACACAAATGACCCCTTGCTGAATTCAGAATTTTGTCTACTTTTCAGAAATGTTTAGGTTTCTGGGATCCAGCATTGGTTTCATGCCCATTTCTGTCACTGACTGGAAGGAGGCTGAACGCACAAAGAATTGTAATAATGGGGTATGTCCCAGTAAAATGCCAAATTTGTCTTGAAAATTTGGGTTTTCTGATTCAAGTCTGCCTGTTCCTGAAAGCTGGGAAGATGGTGATTGTAGCACAGCAAACCCTTTGTTGATGCCATTTTCAGGGAAAAAAACACAAGCCTTCTTCTGCAGCCACTTTTTCCAATTTGTTTGAAAAAAACTAAATTTTCACTGTATTTTGGCTAATTTCTTGGTCTCCTCCAGGGGAAACCACAAACTCTGGGTTAGAATCCCAAGGATGTTGGGAAAAAAGGACGCAAATTTGGCGTGGATAGCTTATGTGGACAAAACGTTATGAGAGCCTAAGCGCGAACTGCCCCAAATAGCCAAAAAAAGGCTCGGCACGGGAGGGGGGAAAGGCCTGGCAGCGAAGGGGTTAAGCAGTGACCTCTCCCTTCTTACAGGGGATCTGGATTCTACCGCGCCTGAGGGGATTAAACGTGCTGCGGTGACCGCTCCCTTGCTTGTTCCTCACACAAGACAGTCATTTCTTTGCGCCCTGTGGATGGACGTTCCGCGGTGACCGCTCCCTTCTCTTCGCACTCTCCACGGCGCCGGAGGGGACTCAACATTCACGACATAAACCATCGACCGACTCCACGCGTGAAAACAGGAAAACTGCAAAGAGCATGAGAGGTTCACATTGCCCCCTCCCCAGCGCTATCAGTAGTGCGGCAGCACGGATGGCTTTCTGAAGGAGCATTAAGACACAGGCTGCACAGCAAATGGGAATTTATTTGTATTCTTTATTTATTTCAACTCCCAGCTTCATGTGGCTTCCCACGTTAAAATGGCGAGCTCTGAAGTCTCCTAGGTATCTCGTTCAGACCAGGATTGTTATTTACATACTACAATTTGGAATCCTGTGCATCCCATTTAAAATTAAGGATTACCAGTACCAGGATCCCAAGAAGCTTACACATGGCGGCGGGGAGCTAAATAACTGCGCATGTTTGCCTCCCAAGTGACGTACATTAAAGATTTTTTTAAGCTTTGGATAGTCTTTGAGCACTGGCCTGTGGTGAGATGGACGGTGTGAGGGGCTGAGACGCTTCCGATAGGAGCAGAGAGGCTACACATCATTGAATATAAAGTTGTTCCTTTAGAGGGGCCCACTGACATCACATGTGATGTCACATATGCAGAATAAACCCAGCTCTCTTCTTGGACTGTATCACTGCTCAAGAGAAGAACGACTTTATAATGGAGGTCTGTGGTAGGACATCCATCTAACAAAAAATTCACTTTTGAGATTATTTTCTTTATTAAAAAACTATGTAAAATACAATACTAAAGTCATCACTTGTGCGAACAATGTATGCGATATAGTAAATGTGGACCGTAAACCAGAAAACAGAGAAAGAGGGTTAATTAGTATCTGGCTACTATGTGCTGTTTTGGTAAAGTAATCACAAAAGAAAAGACAGAGGAGTAACAAAAACCACAGCCATTGACAAGGCCAGTATGTCTGTCTTGCATTGAGTCCTTACTAAAACATTAAAAAAAAAAAATCTGCTACAGTGAAAACAAAAATGTTATTTTCTATGTACATTGCAACTTTGAGATAAAGAATTTGGGGCCAGATGTAGGAAGGCATTTGTGCCTCGCAAACGGCGAAAAACGCCGTTTGCGAGGCGCAAATGCCCTCACACGATGCAGAAACACATATTGCGAGTAGGTACCGACTCGCAAAATGTGTTTCCGACTCGCAAATAGGAAGGGGTGTGCCCTTCCTATTTGCGAGTCGCACCGCGATGTAGAGTTGATTTGTGACCGCGAAAGCGGTCGCAAATCAACTCGCAGTTACCATCCACTTGAAGTGGATGGTAACTCATTCGCAAACGGGAAGGGGTCCCCAGGGGACCCCTTCCCCTTTGTGAATGCTCACAAAATTATTTTTTCAGAGCAGGCAGTGGTCCTATGGACCACTGCCTGCTCTGAAAAAAAACGAAACAAAAAGGTTTCGGTGTTTTTTCTATTTGCAGCTCGTTTTCCTTTAAGGAAAACGGGCTGCAAAGAGAAAAAAAAAACCTGCTTTATTTAAAAGCAGTCACGGACATGGTGGTCTGCTGTCTCCAGCAGGCCACCATCCCCGTGAGTGCCTAGACTCGCTATGGGGTCGCAAACTGCGACCCACCTCATTAATATTCATGAGGTGGGTCTTTGCGACCCCATAGCGACTCGCAGAAGGTGTCTGAGACACCTTTCTGCATCGCGAATTGCGAGTTGCAATTTGCCACCTACCTACATCTGGCCCTTAGGGAATAGTGAGTTGCTAATCAGTCTCAAACCGTTTTGTGACCACTAAAATGGATTTTTTCTAATGTACAAGAGGCACCAAACGAATGAGCTCCTAAAATGGCACACCAACGTAAATATTTCAGAATTCAGTAATTTGCAACTTGTTTTTAGCGATTCCTTATTTGCAATGCCATATTACCAAATTGCTATGTCAATCTATTAGCCATTCACAAACTGCAAATAGCTACAAAACATGGAAATGGCACATGCAGTATATCACCGATGGGAAGCTGTTGGAAAACAGGTGCAAAAAAGAAAAGAGGGTTAAAAACACATCTTAAACTTTCAGAATAACTGCAGAACAGGCGAGAAGGAGGAGAAAAACACGAATTTCAGGGTAAGAAATTGGATTATTGATGAAGGCGGGTGACAACCCTCCTCAAGTAACAACCACAATGCTTGTCAGATTGAACCACAAAAGTCACTAACTAAACCTGTGCTTAACCTTCTAGTAGTTTGGCACAAAAGCTGCCAGGCTTAACCTAGTGCCACTTTGTAAAGTACATACGCAGGACACAAGTAATAAAGTAAAAACACAATAAAAAATTCCAAAGTAAAATTGGATTAATTTTAATAAATAAAATGGCACCAAAATTTATGAAATCAAATCAGTAGAAACAGAGTTATGATTTTTTTTAAAGTATTTAGTGAAATCTAGCACCTAAAAGACTAAAGCGCCAACCCTGGGTATCTAATCACACAAGACAAGGGCAAAATCAAAAGTTAAGGCCAACCGCAATGGAGTATGGGTTGGATAAACAAGGTGCATTGGGCTTGGTCTGGGCTTGCCTCCTGACTTAACAAAATTCTTGAAGAAAATTCCAGAAGCAGTGGTGGCTGGTACCCTTTAAAAGTGGTGTGGCACCACTTCCCAAAAAAAAACAAAAAATACCCCCCCCAAAGTAAACCACCCTTCCCTCAAAAGACCAAACCATAACACTAAGTACAAAATAAACACAACCACTTCACTTACATGCATTACACACACATGCACTACACATTTAAAATCGGTTCTGTTCTCCTTTGCTGTAACCAATACAGGCGCTGCTCTCATGCTGTTAACCGTCATGAGAGCAGAGCCTGGATTGGATGGAGCGGCCTGGCTGTCTTAAGACAACTTAATGGAGAGCTTCAAAGTATGCATGTCACTTTTTGGACGGCACAAAACAGCCAGCCAAAATGACATGCGCATTTTGGAACGTCCTGTCAGTCCTGCTGAAGTCCACACGACCAGCATGACATAGCTCTGGTGCCCTCTGAGCTGTAAATATAAAATGGCAATGAAAGCTTTTCATTGCCATTTATTTTTGTGTGTGCAGCTTTCAGTGGGTGGGGCAACAATGCCCCCATGCCCTCGAGAAGAAACCGCCGCTGTCCAGAAGGTAGAGTTAAGCAGGACAAGGCAGCAGGATGTGACTAAGGAGAAGCTGTTGGGGAGCCGCCAGATGAAGTCTTGGCAGGACAGGAGCATGGCCAGATGATCATGACAGCAGAGGCGAGCTGTTGAACCTCCGTGCCGTCGACCTTCTGGATAGCCGTAATCCTGGTGCCCATGGCAAAATCACCACACCTACCGGTGACTGAAGACCCTTAGAAGGGACGCAGTGCCTGTAGTACTCACAACAGGCCCAAATGGGACAGAGCCCAAATGGGGCCGATTTCAGGTTGTGGTCCATGGTTCCTGCAGGATGGCATTGGTCCGGCAGTGGATGGCGCACCCAACTCCCGAGAGCCCCCCATGCAGAAGATAATCAAGGTGCCTCTGGGGCCCGGTTATGTGGGGGGAAAACTGCCTGACATTGAGTGGTGCCCGAGGGGCAGGTGCCCTTAGGGAGAGCCGCCGTGGCTGCAAGAGACTACTCAGTGGATGGTTCTGGCCCATTAATGAGCCGAGGGCCTGACGAAGAGAAGCGCTCCTTGTACCAAAATGAGAGGCAGTGGCATGGTGGCACAATAGGGCACACACCGACAATCAGCTTGGCCCCATTTGGTGCCCCAGGTGTAAAGAGCCTTATAGCATGCATCCGGAGGAGGCTACAGACCTGAGGAGGGTTGGCCACCCCGAGAGACATGGAGTGAGAGGCAACAGCCCACCTGCATGAGAGAACTGGAGAGTGGGAGGGGGGCTGTAACTGCCAACAATGGTGCTCTTGGGCTCAGGGAGGCCCCTGTGGAAACCGTTAAACCCCCCCTTGACTCCTGCAGTGCAGGGGGGAAGATTACATGGTGTGCAGGCCCTGGGCAGAGAACAAGGGCTTGACTCAGTAGTACCAGAATAGAATGGAACTGGGAGCTCCCTGAATGACAGTGTGCCCTTACTGGAGATACAGGCAGATCCCACACAGCAGGAGTGCCCTGGACAACTGCTGGGGACACAAGATAGGCAGATGGTGGAGCTGGTTCATCAATGGTGGTACGCCAGGTGTGCTAAAGGAGGTGGAGATGGAACTGCACAAGCGCCAGGGTCAACAGAGGTGAACTGGGGGTGATCCTGCCGGCTGGGGGGGTTGTTGTCTTGCAGGGATTGCTTGGTATGGTGGCCTCTGAACCCCTACTTGGAGGATCAAGGTGTTGGTCTCTTTTGGAGTGCAGGTGGTGCGTGACTGGGCCGCGGCCGTGAACCTCAGTGTCTGGTGGCCCCTGAGCTCCGGACTTGGTACACAACGGACAAGAGGTGCCGAGCCAGACGGAACTGTCCATCATGGTGTGCAATAAACCAACAAGACAGGGCTCCCTGATGGGGGCGAAGTAGAATCAGCTGATCTCCGGGGATACTGACCAACACGCACCAGACTCTGGCCTGGAGGCTCACATGGCAGCAATTTTGCGGCTGTTGGAGACACCAAGACTGCACTGGAGAGTAAAATAGATTAGATTGCTCTGGATCTGGGACTTCTCAGAGCAGACCACAAAAAAATTGGTCGACAGGGCAGGTGAGATGGTGTACATAGTGGGCCACCTGCAGCCCATCACCAAGGACCTCGAGAAGAAGCTGCAAACTCTGCAGCAAAAAGTAGCGCACCTACAGGAGAGAGTAGAAGAAGTGTAGGGGCTCTTCTGTTGCAACAATGATGCAGTGCCCCTGGAAATTTGACAAAGTCTGGAGCTCATGGCAGAAAATGAGGGAAGGCGTAGGGTAAGGTTCCAAGGGAAGGTCTGGATGGAGATTTATCATGGGCCCTGACCACAGGGTCTAGGAAGAGGAACTCAAAGGAGAGATTCGGGGGTTATGGTAGCAAAAAGCAGTCCAGTCTGGTCATATTAAGATGCCATGTATACTGGTGGATGAGAACCTTCTGTATGGATGGGGTTGTTATTGCTTTTGGTTTTGTCAAAATACAATAAAAAGATGTTTATAAAATTATGGAGGAGAAAAACTAAATGCAGGAAAAGCTGGATTTCCACATCCAGAATGTCATCGATGGGGAGCTTGTTGCAGTCGAACCCAGTAAAGATTTTTACCTTTGGACTTAGACAACTTTTTGGAAGTTGAAAATCTCCAGTGGAACAAAGCTACAAGCGGTAGCCAAAGAGGCTACACAAGGCCAGATACTGTTGCTGGGAGGTCATGTGGAACAGGATTTGCTGCTATGGAGAAAACATAGAAGGAGCTATGCAAAGTCAGATAGAATGGCAAAGCACCTGGGGTGGATCAGCTGTTAGATAGGTCCCAGTCTTCTGTTGGTTCTTATGGTACTTTCTGGTCAACATTTTTCTAAGTTCCAAGTTTTTAGGGTTAGGAAGGGGTTGCACCTATAACACCACTTCCAAAGGGCCAGGAACTGGGGTGCATCACTTAGGGAGTTAGACCCACATGTCCTACATTTTAAATACAATGTGTCCTGCCGTCAGACCCTTCAAGGCCTACCTAAGGGGTGACATATGTATTAAAAAGGAAGGTTTAGGCCTGGAAAAAGTTTTATTTTGTCAGGTGGAAATGGCAGTTCAAAATTGCACCACAGGCTGCAGTAGCATGCCTGAGGTATGTTGTAAAACACTACTTTAGTAGATGGGACAATGAGTGCTGCAGGCCCACTAATAGCATTTAGTTTTCAGGTCCTGGGTACAAGTAGTACCATTTACAAGGGACAGACATATAAATTAAAAGTACTAATCAGGTATAAGTCAGTCGTACCATGTTTTAGGTAGACAGCACAAGCACTTGACCACTGGCTAGCAGGGAAAAAGTCCACAGACTTTTAATGACAACAAATGGGCTCAACTACAGAACAGCAATTTATTTTATTATGCTTATTGTATTACTTTAATGAACTATTGTATTTTGATCTTGTACCATATTTTGATAATTATTTTGCTGTTAATATTATTGTAATATTATTTCACTTGACCACCGGCTTCGTGGGACCCTCCTTTGTAGTGTTGAGACAACCGCCGTGCTCAGTTTCCTTGAACCTGTGATCAAGTACTTCCGCGGGTGCTTCCTTCTTCTGCGTGGGCTCTCTGTGTTGTTTAGGGATCCCTCTGTCTCCTCTTCCAAGTGGCGACCTCCTGGTCTTTCCTGGGCCCGGGCAGCACCCATTTTCTTCACCCATTACCTTTGCAGTTAGCAAGGCTTGTTTGTTGTCTTTCTCCAAAGAAACAACTCTGCATCCTCTAGCACGCTGTGGGACATCTTCTGTGCAAAGGAGAAGTTCCTGGCATCTTCCGTTGTTGCAGAATCTTCAGCTTCTTCCACCCAGAGGCAGCCATTTTTGCACCTTCATCTGGGGTTTAATTGGCTCCTGCCCCCCCTGGACACTTTTGTGACTCTTGGACTTGGTCCCCTTCCTTTGCAGGTTCTCAAGTCCAGAAATCCGTCTTCAGTGCTTTGCAGTTAGTTGTGGTCTTTGCAGAATCTCCTATCACGGCTTCAGTGTCTTTCTGGGTAATTAGGGTCACTTTACTCCTACTTTTCAGGGTCTTGGGGTGGGGTATCTTGGACATCCTTAGTGTTTTCTGACACTCCCAGCGACCCTCTACACTACACTAGGCATGGGGTCCCTAAGTGGTTTGTATTCCACTTTCTTAGTATGTGATTTGTGTTGCCCCTAGGCCTATTGCATCCTATTGCATTCTACAGTGTTTGCACTACTTTTCTAACTGTTTACTTACCTGATTTTGGTTTGTGTGTATATTTTGTGTATTTTACTTACCTCCTAAGGGAGTATATCCTCTGAGATATTTCTGACACATTGTCACTAAAATAAAGTACCTTTATTTTTAGTAACTCTGAGTATTGTGATTCTTATGATATAGTGCTATATGATATAAGAGCTATAGTAGGAGCTTTGCATGTCTCCTAGTTCAGCCTAAGCTGCTCTGCTATAGCTACCTCTATCAGCCTAAGCTGCTAGAACACTACTCCGGCTGTTGGAATTTTAGAAATGAAATGGTGGCTATTACAGTTTACTGTGAAAAATTGAAGGTGTTGTGAAAATGAAGCAAAAAAGCTGCATAAGGGGGTATCAGTAAGGCATGCTGTCTCCCTAAATTTAAATAGGCGTTGACTAAGGGATAATTACAGTGATAAAAATAAACGTATACTGTTTTTCAGTAATTTTTACGATCTCAAGGGACTATCATGGGATCGTGAATAGTAACAAGAGGGTAGATGAGTTCTGGATACACTCCATTAGTAGGAATGCATATTGTGGTCATTGTGGAAGGAAGTGTGTAAGAGATAAATACTGTGATGAGTAGATGGTTGCTTACTATTTTCAAAAAAGTTATGATCTCACACTACTCTCACAGGAATGTGAACAAAAGAAAGGAGTAGGCAATCTTTCAATAGAATGTAGTATGCATACTTGCTATTGTAAGAAGAAGTACTACTGGAGATGGCGTTTGTCCATCAGGTTTGTAAGAGCTGTGAGTAGGGTATAGTCTCATCCCACACCCTACTATGCACATCCATTATCAGAGAGAGGGGTGTTAGGAGGGAGGATAGTCTCTCGACAGAATACTATTCACACCTGTCATCCAAGAGAGAGGTCTCAGACGAAAGCCCAGGTCCTCTTCATACATCCTACTATGCATACCCGCCATCTGGGACAGAGTTGTGACAAAAGAGGCCAATCAATGTACACAGCCTAATACGCACACCCTATCATCTGAGCGAGAGGTCTGACAGAAGAGGCTAGTCGGTTTATACACCCTACTAACCACACTCATCACCTGAGACAGAGGTCTCACTGGAGAAGCCAGTCTTTGTCCACATAGCCTACCATGCACACCAATCATCCGAGAGAGAGGTCTGGAGGGAGAGGATAGTCCATGTATGCATCCCACTACATACAACCATCATCTGAGGCAGAAGTGTGACAGAAGAGGCTAGTCCATGTACACACCCTAATACGTACACCCTTCATCTGAGAGAGGGGACTTAGTGGAGAGACAGTCTATCTCCATACAGCCTAATATGCAAACCCGTCATCTGAGAGAGAGGTCTGGAAGGAAAGGGCAGTCCATGTACACAACTTACTATTCACTCCCATTATCTGAGAAAGTGGTATGGAAAGAGAGGGCAGTCCATGCAGATACCTTGCTACACAACCCTTTCATGTACTAGAGAGGTCTGAACGAAGAGTCCAATCTCTCCTCACAACCAACTACGCACAACCATCATCCAAGAGAGGGGTCTCACTGGAGAGGCCTGTCCCTCCATACACACTACTACGTACACCTGTCATCTGAGACCGAGGTCTGTGTGGAGCCCCACAACCTACTACACACACCTGTCATGTAAGAGACAGGCCTCAGTGGAGAGGATACTCTGTCCCGCATAACTACTGTTTCCCTACAATTTTGTTGCAATTCTGCCAGACTCTCATGAGAGAGTTCACAAGCATCAGCGACTGAAGCTTGCTGCATGGACACGTGCGATCTTGTGAGAGGCTTGTAAGACCTGGGGGAAAGTTAGTGTACCTTCCACTTGGTGTTTTATGATCTCGCAAGACCCGCATGGAAAATTACTGGGCCTGCTACAAGGTGATTTGCCATCCCGCAAGAGTCTTGTCAGATTGGGGCCATGGCTCAAACAATAGTTACCATTCTTATTGCATGGTTAAAGAAATTATGTGATGTGACTGGGAGCAGAACCAGGGATAGCTCAGATTGTACTTGGTGATTTGGAGGAGAAGGAAGCCTTCTGGAGTTGTGCTCAGGAGAAGTGAATGAATCTGAAACTGAGATAGGCAGGTGTCTTCAGCTGTATATAAGGAACTGTTCTAAGTTCAGGTAATTAAAATGATACTTTATGAACTTGGTTAAGAAATGTCATTAAGTGCACTACTGTTGGTAAATTATTCCATACATGGTTTAGTGAGTCAAAAACTGTTAATAGTGGTGCATGTGTATTAAAATAGATTTTGGGAGGTAGACTTTAGAAAGTAGAGAGATATGTTAAAATGAAATGTTCAATCTGTATGTGGTTGTAAGTATAAAACAAAGCATCTGCAATATGTTAATACAAGGCCTAGGGTTTTTATTAACCGTACTGTGCATATGTACCCCTATGAGATGTTTGATATAGCCATTTGTAGAGTAAAACACAGTGCTCACTGTTAGAAAGGGTTTGTAAATCAGAGTGTCTTACTTTAAAATTGTTATTGAATGTTTGAAGGGATATATACCTTAATTGTGGATGGAAAATGCAGTGTTTGAGGCTGTGGACTTTTTACAAAAAGGAACATGAAGTTAGTGGCGCAGTACATATAAATATGTGATTGTCGGTGAAAAATGTAGAAATCTTCAGAGAATGCAGTGATGCAGAATGCAGTGATGTATCATTGTTATCAGTTACCGATCAGTATGTAACTATATATTTTATGACTATTTTGTCTTTTGTAAGGAGAAAAAAAGCTCTGAGAAACATTAAGTACCATGTCACACAAAATATGGAGGAGTAAAACAAAAACTGTTTACTTTCGAAGAAAGATTGAACAGTAGGTGTGGGGCAAGTCAGGAAAAAATTTAATTGCACCACTGATGTTGTTCTTACTGCCTATGATGACATTTATACCCCTTGAGAAGCTTGTTCTGTGTAGCTCTACTGGTTTTGTGATGACAAAATGATTTGCTTACTTAAGCAGCAAAAAAGTGTTTTATTTATATAAGGAGTGTTGTTGAACCCTGAGTACCTGGGCAGGCACAGTGTCACCAGGTTCAAAAGATGTTAAAGCCCCTGAGAAGTTCTCAAGCTCTGCAGCATGGCTAACCCTCCCTGAGCAAGGGGTTGAGGGTGCATAGTAGGCCTAGGTGGTAAAATTCATTCCGCTCAGGGAGTTTGTGGAATTCAGGCACTCTTGTGAGCACGTGTGAGATTTTGCGCCCAGTCGCGTGGCTTTTGGCCCCAACAGCGCCATTATAGTGCTGCTCGTAAGCGAGAAGAAGCTAAATCTATTCAAAAACATTTCTGAGTGGATTTCCTACTACAACGGACCGTCCACGTTGTTGTTTAGTGTGAGAAGCCTATGTTTGTAACTTATTTTTCCAGGAGGAAAGAATAGCAGCTGAGACTCCAACTTCCCGACCCTGTTCAGAAAGCTCCTCCCAGTGCCTCGTCCATCTCCTAGTCACTTTTCACTTGGATTTCTAGGTAGAAAGATCACATTATTTCTCTGCTAAATATATACCTTTGGATTTAAGGACTTTGTTTTTGTTTATGGATTCGCACAAGTAAGTTAAAAAACTAGTGTATAAGGGTGTTATTGTTTGATGAGGCACATACCAGTATTTGTTTTGTACTTTTATTAGATTTTTTTCATTGTGGTGGGTGGCCTAGAGTTTCAGTAGTAGCATACTTATTTTTTGTGCATTTCATTTTTCACCTTTTGTGAAGGAAAAAGGTTGCACAGCTCAGTACCTTTTCTCCCTGTTTGTTACATTTGCAAGATTCATTTATTTTACTATATGGCCTACTCTGCCAATGGGCCATCCAGTCTGTAGGTCCAGTACTAGTCATTGTCAAAATATCATTTAGGGAAGGGATGGCATTGGATTAAATTGAAAATTGGCTATCGTTTGTATTTCATGTTTTTTTCTGCAAAAAGTCTATATGTGGAGTAATATGTGATGCCATAGGATAATGTGTGTGGTAAAAAGTTTATAGCTCAGTTAATTTTCATTTAGCATTGCTGAATTAATGATAGTGTTTTCTTCAGTTCTACCATGACACCTGGTCAGTGTGTGTGTGAGAGAGTGTGTTTACCTTGTCCACCATTTGTCTTTTTCTCCATGCCATGTGACCAGGGGCCATTTTGTGTAGGATGTGTCCTTAGGCCTGAATGTATGCTTTGTTCTCCATGACTCCTTGCTCATTGTTGTTGTTTGACCATGTGGCTGGAGGCCATTTTGTAAAGCCAGCCAATGTGATTATGATGAACAGTGCTTTATATTATATGCATATTTTTGTATTTTTCATCTGCATCTCCCTGCCTCCCAATAGGTTTCTCATACTCTAGTAATACAAACATCAGCAATTCATTTTTATTGTTTTCATTTTATTTTGTAATTTAATTTTTGTATTTTATTTTTTATTATTTTATTATTACTTTTAATGATTACTTTAATTTTAATGTTTATATTTTTTTCATTTCCATTTTTTGCCTATATCCATCTACTTCCTGACTGCCATAGGTGCACTGCACACACACCAGCATCATTCATTTTTTAATGATTATTCCATTTCCCCCTGGACCAGCTTGCCTTCAATAGGCGCACAATAGCCTTCATTTTTTAATGATTATTCCATTTACCCATGCACCTCCCTGACTACCACAGGTGCCTCCTTTAGAATCAATGCATATAAAGTTAAGAGCTATAACTGTATGTTGTGTTATCCTGATTTGAAATTAAATTTTATGTTATGGTGGTGTGGTTTGAATTTAAAATGGTTGGAGAAATTGTTGTTAATTATGATCTAAGTAGCCAACCATACAATATTATATTGTATTTGTCTGTTACTTGTTTGCTTTTAGGCGCACAAAAGAGACATCACCCACAGTACTGCCAAACAGAAGGTCTGTCCATAAACACATGACCACAGAACACAACATCAGTCCTCCAATCTCGTCTGCTTGTGCAGCTCAGTGCCACCACCAACTGACAGCTTTAAGAAAGGTGCTGTCAAGAAAGTGAGCAGTGAGAAGAGGCAGCCTTCTACCACTAGCATGCCAACCACAACCTTTTTCGGGAGATAGTGCCTGCTGTACCGGTACTGCAGGAAGGAACATGGGAATAGCACTCTTGCATCAATGGCACCAACCCAACCTAAGCCCAAGTCCATGTCTGTTAGCGAAGCAGCCACTGCAATCATGGCCATGCCAATGAGCAGTGACGTTGAACTGGATTTATCCCTTTTGCAAATTAGAATCCAGGCGTTTGAAGAAACAGAGCAAAGTGGATATCAGCTGCAGCCAGGAATAGTAGATATTCATGACGTTGGAGCAGAACAGGAGGTTGAGCTTCCTGCAGAGCAAGAACCCCCTCTTTTAGAATCATTGGCTCCTAGGTCGCTAGTAAGAAAAAGGAAGGGTACTCCACCATCTTCTCCAGCACCCCTTCTGATGATGATCTGGACATTAAGTGGACCCCGGCAGAGACCGGGAGATGCCAGGAGTGGCAAGGAAAAATAAAAGGCCCTGAAAGCCTTAGAATTATGGGAGAGGATGAGGAGGAGGATGACAACAAGCCAGTCATTGCTATGGAAGATGGGGCAGAGGAATCCAACATTACCACTCCTATTCAGCCAGTTCCAAGGGATGTGACACAGGTACCACTGCTAGCTCCCTAATTTGTAGAGACCCAATTGAGACTTGCACCAACCCCTACCTCAGTAGAAGCATAAACTGCAGAGAGGCAATCAATGACTCATCCACCCACCTCCAGTTCTTCTTCATGCACTGGTACACTAAGAAAGCACTCCTCCCCAGTTTGGGACTTTTTTACGCTTTGCAAGCAGGAGGAGAACATTGCAATATGCTCCATTTGCCATGCGAGTGTCCATCGAGGTAAGCCTGGTTCACACTATGGTACTGGAGGCCAAACACCCATATGGAGAAAAAAAATCACGCAATCCGGTGGGAGGAGCACCTTAAAAAACTCGCTGAACGTGGTGGTGGTGAAGGTGAGGAGAGCCGGGAAAGAGGAGCTCCAATCACAAGGAGAGGTCATGAGGAAGAAGAGGATGACATCTTCACACAAAGCAGCCCTGTCCATGGCAGTGCACCAGCATCACCTGCCTCAGCGACCTCAAACTGGCACAATACTTACAGTTAGATGGAGATCTTACAGCATACATTTACTGCCCCAAGACGCACATTGAGTTTACCACCTCCTACTTCTTGATCGTCGCCTGTATCACTGGCCCCGGATAAGAAGAAAATCCAGGCTACTATTACGGGATTGTTTAGGGGCCCTACGACCTCAAATCCCCAGTGTCCTCTTTATCCAATGGGAAGCTGGCTAAAATGGTAATGCTGGACCTCCTCCCTTTTTCTTTTGTCGAAGTATTGGGATTTTTTGAATTTTGGGTGCCCATCTGCCCGAAATGGAAGGTTCTAAGTGTGACCTATTTTGCCAGAGTTGCTGTTCCAGTGCTCCATCACAATGTGCTGCAATTGGTTGGACAGGCTGTGCATCAAATTGCTGTTCCCACTATCTACCTGACAACAGGTGGACCAGTTGTCATGCAACTGAGTACATGTATATCACTGCACACTGGATCTTTTTTGGGGGTTAGGCAACAGCCCCCTCAGGTCTCAGCACTGCAGATACTTTAAAGGGCATTCAGCGGCATGCAACATTAGCTATGGCCGCCATTGGAAAATCCCGTACTGCTGCAAACATCTTGGACAAATTTAACAACAAGGCATTTGAAGGCTGTGACCCAGAGGTCTCAGAATTGGATTTGTTACCATGGACAATGGCAGTAATATAGTTCAGGCCATGTCAGATGGTGGCCATTTCAGGGTCCTGTCTTTGTCGCATTCCATTCCATCCACCAACTTGGTTGTGCAGGAGTTTCTAAAACAATAAGACACAGTAACATACTGACCACCTGCAGAAGAATCTACACTCATTTCAGCCATTGTTATAAAGCCTGGAAGCAGTGGCAGATTATTCAGTGTGCTAGCAGATTACTAGTTAAATCCCTCATGAAGGAGGTGCCAACACGTTGGAACTCATCCTATTACATGTTGCAACATCTGTTTGATTAATACAGACAGATCAATGACTATGTCATTCAAAGAGGAGGGGGTGCAATTTGGAAAAGTATGATCATGCATGTGGACAAATAGGGCCTAGTCAAATGCCTGACACAGATGCTTTTAAGGTTTTCACAGAGAAACTTAGCAAGGAAGAAATTACAATGAGCCAAGCTATCTCGTTGTTGCATGTGCTATAAGTCCAGTTAAAGAAGGTGTCTGAAAAGTTTGCCCTTGTAGGTGCAGAAGCACATGCCTTGGTTGAGAGCTTAATCATTTGCTTGGCTTGTAATGGAAGGCTGCAAAGTGACATGATGTGGTCTGAAGAGTAAATGTGTACCACACAACTTGATCTGAGATACAAAACATTTTTGGCCACTTTCATTCCCTTTTCTGAGCGGGATGTTTCAAAATACAAGAGGTGGATTGTTGAGACCTGCAAGAAGAACAGCTGGATATTACTAAAGTCCCACTCCCAGGCAGAAGTTCTGAGGTGCTGCCTTCAACTTCCAAAGAAGGCAGTCTTGTCTCACAGCAGCCAGCACCAGCATCAACCACAACTCCAGAAATAGAAGAAGTGTCACTAACCTCTGCATGGACTTGGTTTCAAGTGGCAGGTCTTAAGTCCAGTGCAGAGGCAAAAGCAAAAGAGGTCGAGAAAGTTGCAGCACCAATGACCATTGAGATGATTTTTCAGGAACATCTGAATGACCCAAACGAGGTCTGTGTGAATCAAAATCCATTGGTGTATTGGTATGTGAAGATATGCCAATGGCCAGTGTTCAGCAGGCTGGTAATAAAGTATCTGGCTTGTCCTGCAGCCAGTATGTGTGCTGAGCATGTGTTCAGTGCAGCTGGTACAGCTGTCACAGTGAGAAATACCAGTCTGCCTCCTCAAAATGTGAAGAGATTGATCATGATCAAAATGAACCAACATTTCAAACAACACAATTGCGCCATTCCTGAAACACCACAGGAGGAGGAGGAGGATGATTCGTCAGAATCAAGTGTGTTAGTTGACCAATTTCTGCGTGAACCAAATGAGTTTGAGGGCTAACTCTACTTCCCTGACTGAGTATGCCACCATAGTACTTTTTAATTATTTATCATCAAACTTCTTCCTTTGCCAAAAATATATATCTATAGCTAGTGGAACATTACGTTTGTGTGTGGTTTATGCTGCCCCACCATTTTTAGACAGATGTATGGCTGGATTGGAGTTAGGTCAATATGCAGTGAAGACACCTCTACATTCCCTTCAGGACATTGGCGATCATGTCTGTCTGCCTCGCATGCCTAGCTTTTGTTTTGCATCAGCTAGGATGGCAGTCATAGAAAATCATTGATTTACAAGACTGCCAGTGCCAAATGCCAATGTGTTGCATGTATCAAAGAGGAGATACCATTGTGTACCTCCCACCATGCTTGGATTGGAAGAAGTAACTGATAACTACTGCACCAATTAGTGAGTGATGATATATTATTGAGTGATTGTAAGTGATGATTCATGACTTATGTGGCAAAGTAAGAGGGAGGGTGTTCAACTAATTACTAAACTTGATTTGGATGATTTGCAATGTTTGGGCCTTATGGGTGATCATTTTTCCTGAAGGTGGTTTGCCCTTTCAAACTTAGTGAAATTTACTCGCAGGGTTCACTCCTTTTTTCTGGTTCTTCAGAGACCAACCCAGTCACTTTAGTTAACAAACAAAAATGTACTACACAACAAAATACTCCAGTTCTGTTTCTCTACTTGTTCTTCAACAGCAGTGCACTACAGGTCTATCTCACATGGGTCGGGACTGGGACAGAGTTACTGGAGTTAGGAGGTGTGACGCTGTGAGGACCTGTGATGCCCCACTTGCGGACCGCGGTCAGATCGGCGGTCTAAGTCCTGGATTTCCATTTCTGCAGCGGGCTGCGTTTTGTGCCGTGTTTTGGGCTGCTGCCTGTTTTTCGGTCCACAGCGCGACCGGTACATCTTTCTTTAAAGTGCTGCTTTGCGCTGCCCCTGCTTTTTGCCCTTTTAATGTCTCTTACCTATTTTTTCTTTTTTCTTGTTTTCTTTTTCTTTATGGTTTTCCTCTTTGCCATCTTTTCTTCTTCCCAGGAGTATGTGTTTCCTTCCCTGCATGCTTTGCTTCCTCTTTTACAACATGGCTATTTTTTCAATCACTCAAATGTGGCTTTTCCCAATTCAAGATGGTGTCTTCGGAACTTCCTGTGTGTCACTTCCTGTTTGCTAGTATATAAGCACAGTTGATCTTCTGTTCCTTGCGTTGCAAACACTTCTGTTCTGGTGGTGCTCCTCGCTCCTGTATCCGGTGTTTTTTTGGACTTCTGTTTTTTCTTGTCTGCAGTTTTTGCTGTTTCCAGTTCATATTACGCTTCTCTTTTTTCTTACCTCGTTTTCAGGAGTTCCTTGCTTCTGAGGATTTCCCAGGATTGGGTTTTTTCCTCTGGGAATCCTTCTGGAGGTCACTATCTGCCTGGTGTTACTCTATCAGCAGCACCGTGGCTACTGGAAAGGGACAGCCTTACCTTGGTCAGTCCAGAACCAGCAAGAGACCAGGTGGTGCCTTGAAATTGACAGACAATCCCAGTAAGAAGCATTCAGATTGTGACAGGAGGCGGATGGAATGACTCAGGGTGGGGGCTACCTCAACAGCCAGAAGAAGGAAGTTATAGACAGCAAAGGGAAACCATGAGTAAGTAAGTAAGTAAACATTTTATTGTGTGATTATTCAAAATGTTTACAAACAGTTGCCATCTTCTTTCAAAATAAAGAGCAGAAAAAAAGAGAAACAGCCCAGTAAAAGGTCTTGGCAGATGATCAAGCCAAAACAGTGAGGGACTATCAAAGAAAACAGAACAACAAATTTCTTCTCATGTTAAATGTCACAGACAAATTATAAAAAGGAACCCAAAAGACATGTTAAAAATGATGATAAAAGCCGCTGAGTAATAATTATTTATATCCACAGCACTTTACCCGGAGGAGCTGATACAGTCTGCGCAATCATCTTATAAGTCAAAGTTTGGATAGATGCGCGCCAGATATAATTGGCCAATATTTGTATACAGCTCCACAAGCTGATTTTACCAGGGTATTAGGACTAGCCAGACTTTGAGTAATCTTTCAGCAGTTTTTGTAGTTGGTGCATACACTTTCCAGATTTGCCCAGATCAGGTGGCTCCTTCATAGTAAAGACCAAGGCCCTTATTTAAGAAGGCTTAGCGCCTGAATGCATTGTGCCACTTTGTAACCCCTTAACCACATTATGCCTGAGCCAGGCATAATATATGCGAGGGAATATATTATTCTGGTAGGGGGACCGCAAACATGGCGCAGTGGAATCTATTAGATTCCACTGCGCTATTTTTAGCAGCTATTTTTTGAAAAGCAGACACACCATTATTTTTAATGGACCTCTGTGTACGTTGCAGGATTAGCGCCAAACGTTTTGGAGCTAATCCTGCAAAGTACAAAAATAACGTCAAAAATTATAAAGCTATTGCCCCTAACATGCGCCATGGTGCACCATATGTTAAATACAGCGCACACATGGTGGTTTTAGGGGGGCGCTAAGTGGAGCAAGAAAGGTGGCGCTGCATATAATGCATATAATGCAGCACCACTTTTCTTAAATTTGGGCCAAAGTTCCTTGCCTCATTGCAAGTTCTTATTCCATGAGTTCAAAAGAGAGGTTTTAATAAAGTGTAACATGCATTCAACAGAGCATAGTAGATGATTAAAAGACTCTGAATGGTTACCACAATGCCTGCAATTCATGATCGTAGGGAGGGAATGCCATTTAGGATTCATTATAATCATGATGTTGATGGCTCTGAGGCTTAGTACTCAGCTTTGTGGACTGGAGAGAGGTGTGTTGATTTGGGATATGCTGCTGAGATTATGTGCTGCACTGCTGGCTCAAACTCCTCTGAAACTCCTCTTATGTTCTTCCTCTGCCTCTGAGTTTCTTGGTACACTCTTCATGAAGCTTACCTTTCTGCTATCCTTTTTCTTGACTCTACAATACAGTTTCTGTTTTACAATCTGCAGCCCTTCTCCTCTCCTGCACAAGGAAAAGGCGAAAGCTCAACACTCCTGCTTACCTACTGGACAGGTTCAGCCAGGCACCCAAAGGTCATTCCAAAAAGAATGCAGCCCACTTTGGCAGTACAGTATCATTTTTCTTTAACAATTATACTTTTTAGAACTTGGTGGGTTCACTTCACTCCTCCTTAATTTGTATTTTTCAAACCTAGATGACAGAACATTTAGATATATACTGGGTCTCAAGGTCCGAAGGACTGTTTGCAATGCATTTAACTGATCTGTGTCATACTTACTCCTTCAGACAGCAGTGCAAAGTAAAACACCAAAATAAAGATTTGAGGCATATATAAAGTAAATTAAATGATTTCTTTTTTATTTTTAACAACTATAAAACCCACCCTTTCCACCCACAGCAGGCCCAAACATATCCCCAAAAAATCACCCCATCCCCAACCAACGTCCATAGAAAACTCGTCTCCAACTAGTCGAAACCCCCAATCCAACTCCCTTTCCCACCCTTTCTAACCACAACAAATGCCCCTCGCACCAAAACAAAAAATAAAAAAGGGCTAAAAGAGGGCATTCTCCACACAGGTCTGGAGAAGTTCAGGGATTCCCTCAATGCGTGCAACCCTGCGGTCCAGGCATTTCAGATGCTGCAGGACGAGGTGCTCGAATATGCAGTATAAGCAGGAGTGGGGCAGCCGTGGTGTGATGTGGGGGGGTGGCTGCCAGCTGGTGGCAGCGCTGTTGATGTTGTTGAGGCTGGGAGCAACACAAGCAACACCCGTGCAGTGAGTATACTAGTAATAAGCAAGCAATGTGACTTACCAGCGCCTGTCCCTGCTGCCGCTGGTTCTCCCCCTCCAACCGCTGCTGCGTCTGGTGCTGCTGTTTGCCCTGGCACTGGTGGTTTGTGAGACTGTAAAAAACATTACACATTTTAGATGCCCCATGCTTCTCCCCATGTTATTTTTTAAAAACAAATTCAACAAAACACAACCACAATAGATCACTAGAGTTCTATCAATCACTTTAGGGATGGAATTTTGTTGGTTAGCTGTGTTAGAAAAGCCAGGTAGTCATGTCATGCCAACCAGAAACGTTTTGTAATGGAGGGGCAAAACTAAGTCACTGAAACTCAATAAAGAGATGGAATAATTGGTCAGTCAAGGACATATTGTGAGGTCTTGGTTGGCAAATGCAATGGGACAGTCCTCATGCTACTTTCCAGCCATACTGCACTGTCATCGAAACCTCTAGGCAGCGCTGATGACCGCAAGGTGTGAGGCTAGCAGCCACACTGACACTGCCACTCCCTTTCTTGCCCTGCTCTGCTGTGGCACTGATGGTAAAAAAAAAGGGAAGGAATAGGAGAAGGAAGGATGAAAGGAAAAACTAAGGAAATAAAGGGGAAACTACAAAAGCACCAAAAAGTCATGAAAAACTATGACAAAAAATTAAAATATGCAAAGACACACACTTATACAATAAAGGAAAATGAGGGGTGGATGGATCAAATAGGGGGAGGATTGAAAAGGTTAAAGATGGATTCAAAACAGGGCCCAGCACCATGCAGGGAACAGAAGAAAACAAAATGACCGTGCACATGCGAACTGCGTAGTGCCATTTACGTGCAGTTTCCAGTGCGAGAACGCACATCATGCTTCTAAATGTCAAAAACATAGCACGACTGGGCCCATCGAGCAGCTCCGCCCACTGGTGGAATTCTGCAGAATCTCGCAGAGTTTTTAGCCTGCTCTGTGGAATTCCGAATAGCAGTCTGCGAGCTCCATCCAGGCCTAGTGCATAGCCCTCAAATGTAGCGACATACCTGTGGTACTCATGCTGTACCACTTGTTCCTGCTGAACTCCTTTTTGCATATTTTGCATATAACCTATTTAGCAGATATTTTTTCCCACCTAGCCTCATGTAAAAAAAATGCCACACCAAGAACTCGTTGGCAGGCTGAGGTGGCTGAGTTGTTGGAACAGCACTAGGCTGTTCATCTGAATCTGTGGATGACATTCTAGTGACAGAAAATCAAAAAAGATAAATAATTTGTAAAGTTTGTTGTTTTTACAGTTGTAGATTATTAATGTTGTTATAGTTTATGTTGTTAACTTGTTTTTTCTAACTAAATTGTATGAAGTTACTACTGATTTCTTTCCTTAATAGCTTTTAAATATTTGAAAATTATTACACTCCCCTAATGTTGACCTAAAGTGGCAATTCATTCTTCATGAACTGTTACTGTTCTGCTGCATGTATATGTATGTTTAAGGTACTATAGAGTGGTTAGTGCTTCTCCCCACTGTAGAATAAAGATTTTATAGAAAAGGCAGGTTTTGGTCCAGAGGTGAATGCATTCTCATAGTATACTTCTCACTGTTGTCTGCTGGTAGAGGGGGCATGTTTTGCACATCTTAGTATATATGCTTGTCACTCTGGAGAGACGTTTCAGCACAGAGCTCTGTCTTTGTGTACACTGTACTACACATGCCTTTCCCCATGATGAGATATCTGAGAGAGAGGTGAGTGTGTCCTTACATTTAAATGTACCCACTGGTTGTGCAAGATACATTTGTCAACAGAGAGGATACACCATTTTACACTCTACTAATGACATTCATTGTCAAGAAGAGAGGTGTGAGTAGAGCCGACAGTCTCTGCTCACATCGTAGTTTGCATGTATTACTCTAGGGAAATGTCTCAGCTGAGAGGGCAGTGTTTTCATATCACAGTTTCTATAGTTGTTAAGCAAGATATACTTATAAGCATAAAGGTAATTTCAACTCCATGCTTTACTTGCACTTCTTTCTTGTTGGGGAGAGATTTGACCACAAAGGTAAGCAACTTTTCACACCTTCATTTGTACAAAAATTATTCAAGTGACACATCACAGGAGATAGGCCACTCCGTCTACACACTATACTATGCAGAGTTATCATGCAAGGGGATGTCTCAGGAAACATGGCAGTTTCCCCCAACAGCCTATTATGCATACCTGTCAGCAAGAGAAGAGGTATGTCTACAGAGATACATTTCTTTCAAACCCTACTAGAGACATCTCAGGATGTGTTAGCAGAGAGATAACTTCCTTCCCAGACAGCACTACATATCACTGTTATTCTAAGGAGAGGTATGAGGGCCGATGCCACTGGTTCAATACACCGTACTGTATATCCAAGATATTTCTGGAGATAAGTGTTAGTGCAGAAGACAAGGTTTCCTATATAGTACTGTATATATCCGACATGCTGGGAAGAGCTGTGAAAGGACAGGGAATCCATTCCCACACACTAAAGAATATGGCTAATTCCCTGCAGAGAGGTGTCAGTGTGAAAGCGAGTACTTGTTATATTTGGTATGGAATGGTGAGGTCTTACATGCAATGCATACTACTGTCCCTGGGAAAGGTATGAATGGAGAGGCAGTGACCTTTAGACCCTACTCTACACACTAGTTATCTTTATCCCAGGTTTTAGTGGAGAGGTCAGTCTCTCCCCATAGTCTAGTAATGGGGATTACAAGGGATACCTATTGTAATGAAGGAAAATAAAAAAAATCCTCAAAAGTGTTTGTATGATCCTGCGAAAATCTTGCAGGATCACAAAAAGAAATGAGGAGGGATAGTGAAAATCTGGTGCATATAAATTATACCTATTACAACAGGATATGTTCAGTGAAAATGCAAATATGATTATAAAAGTATGAAGTATGGTCTTACAAGACACTTGTGAATGAAAACACTATTCCCTCACAGTGGACATGGAAGACTATGCACCTGCCTCTCACTAGACGCTCGTAAGAATCACCCATGTTATGTATGGGAGCATCATGGCTCTTGTAATTGTCTTGCGAGAGTCATCACAAAGGAAAAACAAAGAGGTACATAGTATAAACAATATACATAATGAAAATATAGGTTAGCTCTGAAAAGAGCTTTTTCAAGTAACATTTTGACCAAAAGTTTTTTGGGTATTTTAACAATTTTAACTTTATTCCTATTTTTTTTAAAAAGGGCTAGAGCAAAAACAAGAAACTGGGAGTACATAAACAACTACATCTCAAAACAAAGAGGAGAAAAATGTGAAAACAAATGTTTAAAAAAACCTACTGCCTAGGTGTTCATTGATGATCTGGGGCAAGCCTGTCCTATTCGCCCCTGCTTGTCTCAGAAAAAAAAATATCTCCTTCAATAAGAAGCAAAAAAGGGCTTTATTCAGATATGCAGTGTAGAGATCTGCTTGAGCAGGGAGTACCTAGGCAGGGACAGTGTTACCAGGTTGAAAAGATTTGGACATTCCTGAGGAGTTATCAAGCTCTGCAGCATGGGCTAACTCAGCCGAAGCAAGGCATTCAGGGTACATAGCTCTCAAATGTTGCCACATCCCAGTGGTACTCATGCAATATTGCTTATTTCGGCTGCCCCTGTTGAACTCTTTTTGGAATATATTACACATTACATATTTGGTAGACACTTTCTTCCCCCAGATCAAGGACTCCCTGGGCGACTGAGGTGGCTGACTAGCAGGGACAGGAGAAGGGATAATGTCTGAAAATTATATTCTGATCACAGAAAATCAGCAAGTTCAGAGAGGTAGCCAAAAAGGTGTAATCACAGAAATACCCAATAAGCAAATGACATAAAAGGGAAGGAATTTTTCTTTGCTAAATGAAGACATCCATAGGAACCAATCACATACCTTCCTTCGGATGTGTTTCCTCTCCCAGGCGTCTCACGGGTGTCTCTCAAGAGGCCCAGGAGATCTTAAAAAACAGAGAACTTTCTTAATATCTCAAATGCAACAATACATCAACTCATTTTTTAATTCAAACAACAATTCTCATGTCTTGCTTCCTTCAGAACTACAAACATACACTATTCTGAGCTTAATTCTAAATGTACGGTCTTGTGGGCGGTTCGTGAGAGTCGAACAGGAAGTACAGCCTCCTCATAGCCCACGTAGGGGATTGTGTGTTTGGCTCCTGTGATCATTTCACAAGAGCCATAAGTTTCCAAGAAAAATAATCAATACAATGTACATACTGTACTAACTTTATCATTAAAGATTAGCATTTAATAATAACTGACAAGATGAAAAAGAACTCTGTGCAAAAGATTAGAAGGAAATTCATACCTCTATGATCTTGCGAGCATCCCGTGAGAGAGATCACACACCTAAAAATGAATGTACATAGTAAAAAAACATAGTTTACAGTATAGGAAAAACTGATACGTGTCTTTTTGAAGTATAAATATGATGTTTATGTAAAGATAGATACAAAGACTTTGAAAAGTATGCTGGGAATATTTCTGAATATGTTAATTACAACTAAGAAGTTGGATATCCTAAGCACAAACATTATTGGAGTAGTTAGTTTCTAAGTATTTATAAATATATATATAGATATATATTTTTAAAACACTAGAAATTCACTGAAAAAAACAAAGGTTAAAGTAATGTTACAGTAAGGTGTAATACAGTATCTGTTTTCATTTTGAAAAAACATAGAATTTCACTGAAAAAAAGGTTAAAGTAAAGTTAGTTAGGTGAATTCCTAAAGTTACAACGCTAACGTTTCAAACTAAAAACACAAACAGAAAAGTTCACCAGTTATAGTTAGCAGGTCAAGCTATCACTTACACCCCACCATACATTGCGTATGACTTCACATATGAAATCACTCATGACATGTTCTATGGCATCATTTATGACATCACTGATGACATCTCAAATGACTTAATCGAAGACACCATCCAATGAGTGTGCTAGTTTGTTTTACAGCTTACATAGTGACAATTAACTACCATATTATTTCAACTTAATTTTGTACAACGTGGGTGTAGCTAATGGGTGTAAGTGTTTACAAAACTTGTGTGCTCTTAATGCACCAAAGCTGTGGTGTAGAGGTATATATATATATATATATATATATATATATATATATACATTTATATATACATACATATATATATATAATATATATATATATATACATGTATAAACATATATGTATATATATATATATATTCATTGAAAAAAACAAAGGTTACTATAACTCGCGCCCTTGCCATGCACAGTTTTTTTTATCAATAATTTTATTGCAAATGTTGCAGTGATAATATCAAAGATGCCATACAAGATGTCATCAGTGATATAATATGTGGAGTAATTAGCTGTGCATGGTGAAGGCGTTAGTCATAGTTACCTTAGGGTGCGAGTTATAGTTCCTTGAATTAACTCTAACTATAACTGTTGAATTTCCATGGTTTTGTACGAGTAAATTGAGAAACTAACTATAACGACCCTGTAACCTTTGTTTTTTAATTGAATTTCTATGTTTTTTTAACATAAATAATTACAATTACTATACGCTACACAAACCCCCGCTGCGCACAACCTTTGGCCATACGTGGTGGGGTTGGTTGCAGGGCCAGGACTGCTGTCAGGCCCTGCATCCAAGAAGTTATAATCACTCAACCCTGCACGGCCAGCGGAGGTTGGCCATAGGGCCTGTCTCTGTCAGTGTCTGAGTGGGTTGGAATGTGGGTGTGTGGATCTATGAGGGGGTCTGAGTCGGTGCATGAGTGTCTGAGTGGGTGTGTGATTGGGAGCATGATTCTTTGAGTGCATGTATGATCGAATCAATTAGTGTATGAATGAGTCTGTGAATGTTTTTTTTATTTTTATTTTTTACATATTTTTGAATGTCCAAGAATATCCTTGAACATTCAGGGATATTCTAGGATATCGCTCATGATGAAGAAAAATAATTTAAACCCATAATTTGACCCTGGAACACCCCTATATCATACACCAGGGATCAGGGTACATCCACCCTGGCCCCCCTGTACCACTTATAATTTCTTCTTTCAGCCTTGGGGCCCTCTCCAATAACATAAAAGGGCAGCTGTAACTTTCTAGTCAGGTTGTGGCCAGCCAATTATAGTGCTTCTATTTGCGCGTGCAGTCTTGAAAATTTACACAGGTTCGCAATTTATTTGCAAAGGATCTGCATCCCTAGATATACAAATTTATTTTCACTTTAATATCTCAAAAACTACTGGATGGATTCACACCAAATAAGCAAAAATACAATCTGCATGCCGAAAGCTAGATTTCCGCTAAATTTGTTGTAATTCTGTCCAGCTATTCAGGCTGTAGTCATGTCTAAAGATCCTATAAGAGTTAACATGGGAAACTTTTCATGTGCAACAAGAATCACCTGCACACTTTTTTTGGAACATTTTGTGAAGCTTTGTCAAACGGTACAAACTTTTCTGTTTTATGTCTATTTTGTATATTGCATTTAAAGTGTTATATAAAATATTATGATTATTTTAATATTTAAATTAGGCTATATATTTTTGTTAGTTGTATCTATGTTTGTTAATTGTAAAATGACTTTATTTTTATTAATTTAAATTGAGTGTTTTTGAAAAATTATTTATTTATTGTTATATTTTTAAAGTGCATAAATATGTGATCACTTGATCAAGGCCGGTATAGCTGAAAATCGTTGGGTTCATTGTCACATTTGTAAATAAAAAATACTCTAGCACTGGCTTGGGTATTTGCAGGCTGCCCGGCCCTCACACATCATCCAGCTTGATCAGAACAGAATAGCAATATTCTTACCTTTTTTTGTTGATGCTGCCTTCCACAATATTTCTGACACACTATTTTTGTTGTTCTCATCATAAGGATAGAAGCACAATATGGTCAATGGTCAGTGATATTTTTGACACAATATTTGTCTTTCTCGAGATTTTTGTACATGATATGCTGTTGCATAACCCTATCTTAAATCACCTCACCCATGCCAGGTCTATACCACCTCTGCAGGTCACCACTGACAAATAAAAAACATTCCTGGATCGTTCAGTCCATTAGTGAAAACCAGATCCTATCCAAGCTCAGCAAATTCATCTGCAGTAAAATCCTACCTGGTTCAAGGAATCTGTTAAATGTATAACTCAGCTACATCTGACCCTGTTGACAAGCTCTTGTGGATGATGCTTCATGTTGAGACATGTTAAACATGCCCTTCTCTGGAAGGTCACCCCTAAGCCTTTTGCCTTCACTCTCCACCTTTTTGCTGATTTTGTTTTGCTGGCTTTAGTACTCTGTGCATTTGACCACTGCTAACCAGTGATAAACATGGTAACATTGGCTTATCCCTAAGTGGCATATTTAATTTACTTTTAAGTCTCTAGTAAAGTGGTGCCACATGTACCCAGGGCCTGTAAATTAAATGCTATTAGTGGGCCTGCAGCACTTATTGTGTCATCCATTTAAGTAGCTCTTTAAGCATGTCTCAGGCCTGCCATTGCATCCTGTGAGTGCAGTATAAACTGCAATTTCGATCTGGCAGAATAAACCTTTTGCCAGGCCCTTCCTTTTAGGTACATATAAGTCATCCCTAAGGTAGGCCCTGGGCAGCCAAGTGGAAAGGGTGTAGTGTATATAAAAAGTAGGACATATACTTTTTAGTTTTATATGACCTGGTAATGTAAAACTATTAAATACATTTTTCAGTACTGCAAGCCCTACCTCTCCTATCGAATAACTTTAGAGTTACCTTATTATAGTTAATAAGATGTAATTTCCAAATGGGAGCATACCTTCTGTAGTTAGGCTGGAGCTTAGTCTGAACAGGGAAGGCAGGATTGCTTGGGACTTCAAAGAGAAACCTCTAGAAGCTTCTCCCAATTTCAAAGGCATAACTAGGTATAAATAATGGTCCTCAGACACCAACTCTTCAGTACTCTTCTGAATCTGTGGATACTCTACCAGGAAGAAGGGCTTCTGTGCTGCTGAAAGGACTGTCACTCTGCTGGACTGCTGCTCTTAAAGACTGCTGCCCTTCTGTGCTGCCTTGCTGCCTCCTGCCATCTTGCCTGGGTGAGAAGGACTGGACCTGCATCTGTTGAACCCAGGACCCCAAAGTGACTCAAAGGGCTAATTGCCTGACCTCCTGACCACAGACTTAGGGACAGAAGGCTCCAGCAATCTTGAACCCAGCACCAGGCCTCTGCCATCTGTGGGTCTAGCCAGCCAAGTGGTGTCACCCCAGTCCTGTACCCTTGGAAGTGGGGCTCGGGAGTTCTGCCAGCCCATCTGTGGATCTTGTAGAAACCACACATCTCCTCCACTGCGTTGCGCATCTCTGGCAGAACCGGCACATCACCTCTGCTGCAAGGGTTCTTCTGACACAAAGGACGCCTCATCAACCCCACAGCTGTATTGGAACCAATATCTGTGAGAAGCTTTCCTGGTGCAGGGCCTTGTATCTCTCCTCGGCAGAAGCCTCAACGATGACACAAGTTCTTGCATCTCAGCATCACAGCTCCTTGGAACTGAATCATTGCCTCTGCTATGTGACACATCCTCAGAGCAGAACCTTGCAATGCTCTACAAACCAGGATGTAAGATACTTTGGGCCAGATGTACAAAGCACATTGCGATGCTCATTCCCATTTTGCGAGTCGGTAACCTGGTTACCAACTCGCAAAATGGGAATGCGACTCGCAAATAGGAAGGGGTGTTCCCCTTCCTATTTGCGATTCGCATTGCGATGTAAAATTGCTTTGTGACCGCGGTTGCAAAGCAATTCGCAGTTAGCACCCATTTCAAATGGATGCTAACCCATTCGCAAAAGGGAAGGGGTCCCCATGGGACCCCTTCCCCTTTGTGAATGGCTCTAAAAAATGAAACAAAAATGTTTCATTTTTTCATGTGTATTGCAACTTGTTTTCCTTTAAGGAAAACGGGCTGCAATAAAAAAAAATTTAAAAACTGCTTTATTAAAAAGCAGTCACAGACATGGTGGTCTGCTGTCTCCAGCAGGCCACCATCCCTGTGAGTGCTGCGAATCGCAAGGGTGTCGCAAATTGCGACCCACCTCATTAATATTAATGAGGTGGGTCTTTGCCACCCCCTTGCGATTCGCAGATGGTGTCAGGGACACCATCCTGCATTTGGGTTTGCGAATTGCAAATTGCGAGTCGCTCAGACTCGCAATTTGCAATTCGCACACTCGGGCTTTCCTACATCTAGCCCCTTGTTCAGTGAGCCTAAATGGACTCTATAGCCGGTCAGCACTCCAGCGTGGGTGGCCTGAATGTTTGACTTTGTCCTGGTCAGCACACTGAGATGTCCACAGTTGACACGTTTTGCCTTTTGGGGCTAAGTTTACCAAAAATCTTTAAACCAGCATATCCCTGGCTCTACTGATTGGATTTTTGTTGTTTTGGTCTTGTTTTAGTTGATGTGAAATCCTTTAGTGGTATGTTTTCACTGTTTTACTGTTTGAGGTGTTGCACAAATACTCTACACATTGACTCTGAGTAAAACCTGACTACTCTGTGCCAAGGTACTTTGAGGGTTGAGCACAGGTTAATTTAGGGTTGCTTGTGACTTTACCCTGAGAAGAATTGTAGTTGCTGTTTCAGAAGGGTTTCAACTCACCTCAACCAGTAACCCTATTCCTTAGAAGACCCCATGTATTATTCCGTTTTCAGTTCATTCTCTCCATTCCTGGAATTTGCCTGCCCTGTGGTCTGTGGGATATTCCCGCAATATTCATACTTGTTTGTGATTTCCCTCCCTCCCTCCTCCTCTTCACAAATTGTGGTAAACTGTGGCAGATTAGCAAGTCATCAAGCAGAATTTTACCAAAGATGTGGGAAAATGTTAAGTTAAATTGTATGTGCCCACTTTTTTTGGTTGCACATAATCAAATGTCATCACTTTCATTGGAGCTTCATGAAGGCTCCCTTTTAGAGGGGTATTCTTATGGATGGTCATTTCATTGCATCCTTGTTAATAGTGCAATCAAAGATTGTCATGTAATTTTGTGTTTGCTCAAGGAATGTGTTTACCCAAGCTATACAATTAATTAACTCCAGGTATACTGGTTTCTACCAAGGCGTATGCGAAAGTCTTGGGCTTTTTTGAAGGATTTTTATTTTTTAATTGCAGCCTTACTGCAGAAGGAACAAGAAAGGTCCTGATATATTGTTCGCAGACTTCATGTTCTTTAATATCTATTTATATTAGGATTACATTTGTGTGTCTCACACAGTCTCTGTGTTAGGATTACATTTGTGTGGCTCTATATCTCTTCTATCTCACTAATGTAGGTGACATCGCATAACCACTTTGGCCTTCAGTATAATTTATGTAGTCAAATGAGGAAACCATGCCCTTGCCTTATAATACCCATTTCATTTTGTAGATTTTAACAGGGCTGAAACATGTGATGCACCCACTTTAGAGAATGAAAAAATGAGTGGATGCTAGAACTGGGTCATAGGTATGTGTCATAAGCTGGAGGTACACGTGCCATTGGCCAGAGCCCTGCATCCAATCCACCGAAGGCAGCCAACCCATGAGGAGACTCATTTTATATTGCTTTAAAGGTGTTAATGTTAAAGGTTCCTCAACCCAACCTACAGTTCACAGACACATCTCAGTGTTTGGGAACCTGCCCTAAAGTTTGCAAAAGATTTCTGACATTTCAACCCATGTTGGACCTTCTCTGGTCTGCGGGCCTGGAACCATATCTTTATACCCCGCAGAATGGGTCTAAGATCCATTGCTATTGGTCTGTGATCCATTTGACAGGGTTTTCAAACCATGACAGCCATGCTTCAGCCTACAAACTCAGCCTGGAGTCTGTGAAACCCATAACATAATTGGGTTTTTATTTAAGCAGTTGCCCCTTGGCCCTCCAACGTGATCTGGCAAGGTCAGGGGATCACACCTATATATATATGTAAATATTCATATATATATACATATATACACACACACACACATATATATATATTCCACAAAAAGCTCATGATACACTGCACTTCAGGAAAGTGACTTTACAAACTTATTTCAGACTTATTTGGTGGTTTATGTGATGAAATAAGACTGAAATAAATTTGTAAAGTCACGTTCCTGGAGTGCAGCGTATCGTAAGCTTTTTGTGGGAAAATAAAATGAGGGAAGTTCCATCTCTGACGCTAGCAGCAGCCTGCAACAAGCGTACTGCAAGGGACTTCTTTGTGTATTCATAATGCTTGTTTGCTGTGGCACCCAACATCAGGAAGACTAAATTCAGCAAAAGTGGACGGATGGTAATACGAAGAACGTGTATCCAAGGAACAGAGGAAGCATCTGAAGAGACGATACGGAAAGGATTACAATCCACGTCCTACGAAGAACAAAAGCACCAGCTGCCTGAGATCGAACACAGTATTGGGCGAGTGGGGTCGGAGGACTCCGCCCAAACTGGAAAGCTTTCTCGGGTAAGTGGTATTCTTATTGATGGGAGTGATTGATGTTGAGGCGATCGAAGGAGAGGGAAGTAAGTTGGACCCCCAGTGCGGATCAGGAAAGAAGTGGTAAATCATGGTATTGAATGGTATTGAATAAAGCACACAACCACCACTGGTGAGTGAAGACATTAACAAGGACAATACTTCACGTTGTGACACGGTATCAAGGGCTATTTGATACTTAGGGGGTCGTTACGACCTCAGCGGTCTTTTTGCAAGACCGCCGCGGTACCGCCGTGCTGAAGACCACCAGTGGTGGCGGTCTTCCGCTCGGCGTATTATGACCGTTGGCTGCTCTCCGTCCTAGTTCCGACGGAGAGTCGCCAACAGCCATACTGGCGGGAGGAGGGGAAGTGGAGGTTGCTCCACCTCCACCGCCACGCCAACAGAACACCGCCCAGTGAATCACGTCCTGTGATTCACCGTGGCGGTGTTCTGTTGGCGGTGTGGTGTCGGCGGAGCTGCCCCCATGGCTCCCGTCCCCTCCCAGAGGATCGTCGGACCAGGTAAGTCGATCGTTCGTGAGGGGAGGGGGTGGGGGGGTGTTGTGTGTTGTGTGGGTGCATGGGGGTGTGCGTCTGTGTATGTAGAGGGGGTGTGTGAGTGCGTGTATGCCTGCGGGTATGTCTGTATGGATGTATGCGTGTATGTGTGAATGTGGGTGTGCGTGTATGACTGTGTGTGTGGATGTAGGCATGTATGTCGGCGTGTGTGCGTGTGTGCGTGTAAGTATGTAGGTGGTGCCTGCATGCGTGTTGTGTGGGTATGGGTGAAGTGATGTTGGGGGTCGGGGTGGGGAGGGGGGCCCTGCCACCTTTGGGGGGGTGGCAGGGGTGGTGGGGGGGTAGGGGAGGGAGTCGGGGTGGGGGGTGGGGGAGACCCCTATCAGTGCCAGGGAAGAAATTCCCTGGCACTGATAGTGCTTACCGCCAAGGTCTCCAGCCCGGCGGTCGTCTCCGCCCTGGCGGGCGGAACGGAGAACCGGCAGATGACCATGGCAGTAACCGCCATGGTCATAATTAAAAAAAAAAGACCGCCAGCCTGTTGGCGGTCTTACCGCCGGTTCCCCGCCTTCCGCCAGGGTCGTAATGACCCCCTTAGTGTTGAATTGAGATGGAAGCAAGGGCAGCGAGACATATGCAGAGGGCAGGGACACCTTTCAACAAAGAAACCATTACAATAGAGAGTGAGAAAAAGAAATATGTTATGAGCAGTCGAGGAGAAAATATGAAACAATGATATATTCAATTGGAACGTTTGTGGAGGAGAGAAATAACAAAGAGCTGGGAGGTTATAACATTGGAAAAATATATAGAAATTGAAAGAATCCCCAGAGGACTAAGGATTTTCACATTACCTAATCACCCTGATACTAAATCAGAAATGTTGGATGAGTGAGGGGCTAATAGTATGGAATGTTCCAAAAATATGATGTATACCATTATCAAATATGCCAAAAAGGATATTGGAGAGATCCATAAAAATGTGAGGGCGATAGAAGCGAAGATTCTGTCCCTAAGACAAGAAAATAAAAGTAAAGAATTAAGAAAAGAAATGGAGGTAAATTTGGATGAACACTAAAAACAAGTGAAAGAACGGAAAAAAAAGAAAGTTTAAAAGAGATGAGACAGATTGCAATACAGGAAGGATTCTCACATTTGTGAAGAGATTTGATATAATAAAGCAACAGTTAAAAAGGTCAAATTGTGGTGAACGAATCCCCAAATGTATCTATGAGTGGATCAGAGACAATTGTGAAGGTGAAGAGACAGCGGTACCTATCAGGAAAACTACTTTTCTAGATAAAATGAAATTGCTTTTTATTGATCAAAGGGCACGGAGAGGAAGAGCTAGAGGGCAAAGACGAAGATGTGGAAGAAGCCGCACACTCGACCAAAGAAACATTGATAAACAAGAAAAGGGTCTGGAAGGAACAAGAGGCTATCCACTGCACAACAGACAAAAGAAAAAAGTGAGTCAATAGAGAAAAGACAAGATGAAAGCTTAATTATCAATCTTTCAAAACATCAATTACCGGAACATGAAGTGAGTCTTTTGAACAAGTGCTTAGCCTTTTGCCCTGAAAAACATTTTGATTATGTTGAAACTAGGATTGATTTATACAAATTTACACGAAAACTGAAATTGGCCATATTCTTCTTGAAGTAAGAGCGTAAAGAACAAATATAGCAAGACAAAGAACCGTCAGCAACAAAACTGATTATAGAACAAAAATCAGACATCAAAGTGGCATATGATTTGGTGCACAATCCAGAAGAAGATGAGTTGTCTGAAACGTACTTGAGGAACTTGAGATTAGCACAGAAGGACATGGATATACAGATTTTAAACCAAGATCCAAATTCTGTCCGATTTTGACTCCTGGTAATAGAATAGATACATTTCATGACTTAGTAATGACAGAATTGGAGACATTGGAGAATATCATACATACAAACAGAAAGGAAAATCTCACTCTAAAAGAACAACAGGTCCTCAAGGAACTAATGGCCAATCCAAATTTGGAGATGAAACCAGCAGATAAGGGAGAGAACAAAGTGATCATGGAAAAAAGAGAATACTTGGAAATAGCATATCGTCAAATAAATGTGAATACCAACTATCTAAAATTGCAAACAAATACCATCAATGATCTAACTATGGAACTTAATAAAAATCTGGAAAAGTGGCACAGTGAGGGTTTGTTGAATGATGATGAAGTATTATACCTGAAAAATTATAGCCCAACCTTTCCAACGGTATATTTTCTGCCAAAAATACACAAAACTCTGAAAAGACCTCCAGGGAGACCTATAATATATAGTCCTATACTATTGAGCTGTGGTTCTTTACATGAGAATGTATCAACATATGTGGACTACTTTCTAGCACCCATTACATCCTTTCTCAGTTCATATGTATGGATACTGGTGACTTTCTAAGAATACTAACTGAGATGGGATGGCAAGGAGGATACCGGTTGGTAATGATATATGTAGTCTCATTATGAATGTCTAAAGTCATGAATTGGGTGTGAAAGCTGTCAAATACAGATGATTGAGTTATGTCTAAAAAACAACATGTTTCTCTTAACCATCACACTTACTCACAGATATGCATAACAGCAATGGGAGTTTCCTTTTCACTGAGCTACGCCAACCTCACCATGGGTTGGTGGGAAAAACATAAGGCTTGGGTAGAGGGGAATAAAGAATATATGGAGAAAGTAGTGATCTGGCTATGTTTCCTAGACAATTTGTTTCTCATATAAATTTGAAACAGAAACTGAGTTCCAACAATATTTTGAAAAATTGAATAAAAATGAGGTGGGATTACAATTTTCATGCAATATAAGTACCACTAAAATTCAATTCTTGGATGTGTTGGTATATATAGTGAAGAACAAGATCCCAACCACATTACATTGGAAATCAACATCAACAAATAGCTTCTTACATTGATCTAGTTTTCATCCCAAGTCATTAAAAAGAAGCATTTCCACATGAGGAATTTATTAGGATGAAATAAAACTTTTAGAGAGAACAGTAAATAGAGGCCACATTTCCTGAAACCATACAAGGATTCTTGCAAAGGGGGTATAAATTGAATGAGGTGAGAACAACAAATACTGGAATGTATTAAAAAAATAAAAAGATCCAGAGAGTGGGAACGCACTAGGAGAGAGACCAAGTGTTACATATAGAAAGTATCATCATTGAGAGACTTATTGGTGAGAAGTCATTTCCAATTGAAAAAAACACTCTAGATTGGTTGAGTAATCAAGGCAAAGGTTTTTGTCTACTGTGAAAAATGTGAAGCATGCCGCATAGGTGTCAACATGAGGGTGTTTCAGGGCTCCAAAGGCATAAAAATGAGTATCAATGAAAGGATTACATGTGACACTACATATGTGGTATATGTGATTGAATGTCAGTATGGGCTGAGATATGTAGGCAGCACTATGGGCTGAGATATGTAGGCAGCACTATATGTCAGTTGAAGAAACAAATTTTGGAACATATAAGAGCGGTACAGAACAAGGATGCAAACTATGCCACGACAAAATATCTGTTGAAATACCCGGGTAGAGATTGGTCAAACATGCAATATTTTGGAATAGCGAGAATTGGTAAAAACAAGAGAGGAGAAGACATAGATTTGAAACTCAGATGCGTGGAGTTGGGATTTATTATAAAGTTAAGGACCAAGGTACCTAGTAGACTGAACGGGATGAGGAGCCATACAGTCATTTATAAGTGAGTAATCTGATATATCTATAAATTATAAGGTGATATATAAGAAGCATGAAATGATATAATCTAAGAACTGTGTGACAGTATGGAAAAAGGGGATATGCCATGTGAACAGCAATGATGTAGAAATGGTGTATGATGAAAAAATGATACAGAGGTCTTTTCTCACAAATAGGAGGAAGAAGTAAGATGATATATATAGTAGAATGGTATACTGCAAGAGATAAACCATTGGACACTGTCATTGAATAAGGCACTGAGTCCCGAAATACGGACATTTTAAGAAGGGTTGTATCCAAGTTATAGATGTGAGGGATCTTGTATACAGATGCAGTGAGGGTCACTTAGACCCAGACAAAGAAAGATACAGGGAATTACATACAAATATATAATAGATGATATAATGAAGCACGATATGCTTCTGATAAATGGTTTTATTATAGAAGTATTATACATGTGAGGATATGATTGAAAGTTCTATGACAATGAAGAAATTGACACACCCAATATGTATGCGGATTGCAAATACATTTTTGAGAATAATTGTGCTCTTTCTAAAATAAGTACTAGGGATCCCAGGATGCCTCATTATGGACATAAGTTGGAGAATATAAATAGTAGACATAGAAAACTCACTCACTAACCGTGAGCAAAACTTCGGAGTCAAAACACGTCGGTGGTGGTTTATGTGATGAAATAAGACTGAAATAAATTTGTCAAGTCACTTTCCTGGAGTGTAGTGTACCGTGAACTTTTTGTGGAAAAATAAAATGAGGGAAGGTCCATCCCTGACGCTAGCACCAACCTGGAGCGAGCGCACTGCAAGGGAACACTGTGTGTGTGTGTGTACAAGGTCCAGTTGAAGGTGAAACGCAGGAACACATCGGCCGTTTTGCACACAATGCACTTTTAGTGAAAAATAAACACAGACGTTAATGGTTCCTATAGGTTTGTGGTGCCTCTTCTTGAGTGAGTAAGGGTCAGGAGATTGCATGTATGTATAGAAATGGAGTCTCTAGTTGGCAGAGGTATACACCCTTGTCCAAGTAGGGATCACAGTCTTAGTCAGGGTAATCCACAACACAATCCAAATTATCCTGTGCCCACCCTATGGTAGCTTGGCACTGAGCAGGCTTAACTGACAAGGCAATGTGTAAAGTATTTGTGCAAGAACTTATAAAATAACACAGTGGAAACACCACAAGAATCCACCACACATGTTCGGAACAATAGAGAATATTTATCTGAATAAAATACTGTTGAAATGATGAACATCCAATGTACACAAGCAAAGTTATGAATTTTTAAAGATTAAATCCCACTAAAGCACTTAGAAACACAATAGCTTCAACTAGGGCTATTACGGCGTCGTTGACAGAGTCGTTCTTAATAATCCGACGCCACAGGCACCAGTCATGGAGTCGCACAGACCGCCAGGTACAGTACCTTTTGAAAATGAAGACACAAAGATGTTGCACGGAGTCAGGGAGATGAGGCGTCACTGGGGCCGGCACGTCGACAGTCCCTCACAACCTCAGGTAGAGGAGGAGTTGATTCCGCAGTGCAAGGCAGGGGGAGGCGAGGCGTCGGTTCTGTCCGGTTGCAGGGGGGAGCTGGTGATGCATCGGTGGAGCTGTGTCAGTTCCTTGTGACCTGGCGGGGTCGAGGGATCCAGTCGGTCAAGACATGATGTGCCAACTTCGCAGTGTCATGATGACCCTGCCTGATGTCAGCGGTGTGCCAGCAACATCGGACTTGTGTTGCAAGCCGTGGTCATTGCATGCAGCAATGTCCATGGAGGGGGAGTATGCTGTGGCATCGGTGATGGCATCGCTGAAGTCGTTCCTTGTGCCGCTGAAGTCGGAAAACTAGCTAAAAGCCAGTAGATGAAGTCTTTGCTGTCCCTGAGATTTCAGAACAGGAGGCAAGCTTTATCCAAGCCGTTGGAGAGCCCTTTTGGAGAAGGCTGAGTCCTCCCAGCACAGTCAGAGATGAGCAGGCAGCAGGGCAGCAAGCAGGGCAGCAGTCCTTCTCAGCAAAGCAGTTAAGATGAGTTCTTCGGGGCAGCCAGGCAGTTCTTTGACGGGGTCCAAGTGTAGATCCAGAAGTGTCTGATTGAGTGGGGTCAGAGACCCAGTTTATATACCCCAAAATGCCTTTAAGGTTGGGGAAACTTTAAAGAGTGGTTCTGAAGTGCACAAGTTCCCCTCTCAGCCCAGTCCTGTCTGCTGGGATCCCTGTGGGGGTTATCATTATCAGTTCTTTGTGTGGGGGCAGGCAACTGGCCTTTGAAATGTAAGAGAGAGTCCCTCCACCCTTCCTGCCCAGAGAGACCTATTCAGAATGCAGATTTATGCAGGTGTGAGTGAGTGTCCTGTGTTTATGGCTGTCTTGGTGGAATGCACAAGGAGAGCTGTCAACCAGCAGAGACCAGACATGGACTGGAGACAGGCTGTAAGGCACAGATGGCAGTAACACAGAGAAATGCCCACTTTCTAAAAGTGGCATTTCTAAAATAGTAATATTAAATCCAACTTCACCAATATGCAGGATTTTAGATTACCATTCTGCCCATACTAATCATGACATAGCTACTCCTTACAGATCAGAATCTACCACCTAAAAGTATATAAGGGAAGTTCTAATGCTAGTTTATGAGAGGAACAGGCCTCACAGTAGCGGACAACGACTTTGTGAGTTTTTCAAAAGCAGGACATGTAAAATATATAAGTACATATCCTGCCGTTTACTTATATAGCACCCTGCCCTATAGGTTACCTATGGCCTACCTTAGGGGTGACGTACATGTAGAAAAAGGGGAGTTTAAGGGTTGGCAAGTAGTTATAAATGCCAAGTCGAGGTGGCAGTGAGACTGCACACACAGGCCTTGCAATGGCAGGCCTGAGGCATGTTAAGGGGCTACTTATGTGTGTGGCACAATCAGTGCTTCAGGCCCACTAGTACCATTTAATTTACAGGCCCTGGGCACATGTAGTGTAATTTACTAGGGATTTACATTACATTATATATGCCAATTGGGTTTGAGCTAATGTTACCATGTTTTAGGGAGAAAGCATATGCACTTTAGCACTGGTTAGCAGTGATAAAGTGGCCAGCATCCTAAAGCCAGCAAAATGAGGTCAGCAAAAAAAGAGAAGGGGGAAGGCAAAAAGTTTGGGGTGACCCTTCAGAGAGGGCATTTATATATATATATATATATATATATTAGTTAAGTGAAAATGCCAGCTGAAACGTAATATTTTAAACTCAAAATAACACTGAAATTCACCCGTTACAGTTATTCTGTTGACTAGAACTTCTGCCCCACCATGCCCACTGTTGTCATCCGTGATATCATTTGAGATGCATGGGGGAAACATTTTTATTTTACATTATCTTATTTTACCACCCCACTGCATATTATCTTCACCTGCACTCAGTGAAGGTTGGGCACAAGGCCTTGCATCAGGTTTTGGGCACAGGGCCTGGTCCTGCACCCTAAATCCTGCCTTCCAAGCAAAGCCAGACCCTTATTTTAGTGTTTGCCTTTGCTTGTGATTTTATTTTACAGTGCCTGAAACTCATGTCAGAAGCGACTTGCGAGCCAGTCACAAAATAGTTGTTGAATCCAGTACCTAAAGTAAGCTCTTCGGAGCTAGTAAGCTGGCTCTAACTTGCGAGTCGTGTGCCACCAATGGTGATTTTTTTTCAGGGTTGCTGTGGATTTTCCTTGCCTATGAGCACCCATGACGATTGCCCTGAGGTGATCCTCTTTTGGGTTTGGCTGGCCATAGCTGTGTAAAAAAAATTTCAGAGCACTCACACATTTTTCAGCCCTAATCCAGCCAATCATCTTGCCTTACAATTTGAAATTGCGATCAATAGCATTGATTTACAAGTTTAAAAGGCAGATATACAACTGTGGTGACCCTTTTAAACCCACACCTACCTTTTAAAAAAACTTATATCACAAACTACTAAACAGATTTGCACCAAAATAAAAACATGCTTTCTGAGTAAAGGTCTACTTTCATGACAGGTTTGATGTAAGCCCATTCAGCCATTTGGGATGAGTATGAGAGTAACATTTCCTATGGGAGTCAGCCCCCCCATTAACTTTTTTCTCCTGGATGGATCATCATGAAAAATGGCTACTAGATGGGGTCCTTCCGGCCTTTCATTAATAGATTGTATTATCTGTAACGACTCTCTTTTGAATTCGATTAGTGAAGGTCAGGTAATTAGGAATATTCGAAGTAATCTTCAAATTTGCATTCTCATTAAAAGAGATCTGCTCCTGCAAACTAAGGGGTGCAGAGATTACCAAACAAATACCCGGGTGTTCTAGAACTCCAAAGCTGTTCAAATGGCAAACAAACATTTGACCACATGTAAACATCTAATTAAGTCAGCTATAAAGGATACCTCCATTGAGATATCCGAATATAACTTGCACGTCACAGCATCCATTGTATGTAACCAAGGAGCTACAGTAAAAAAGGAAAATATTTCCCGTTATAGACATAACAGATAGAGTTCTTTGAATGGTAGTAAACAGAATGATACAAAGTAAATTCCAGGATCCTACAGCATGGAGAGCAGGTAAAATAAAACAAGAAGATCTTGAAAGTATCCAAGACTTCAAATCCAGCTATTGCAATTTAATCGCCTGTGGGGTGATTTCTCTTTTTCTGCCATGGATTAGAGTTCTAGCTCTTTCTGGCATTTTTGTGGCAAATTATCACTAAAACAGTGATAATGTGCCACAATATGCCTGTAAGAACATGTATCCTGGCAGTTAGTATTACACAGCAGGTATGGTTTTTATTTTTTTTATTTTTTGTATCTATTGATTTATTATTATATAGGAAACATACAACAATGTCAACAAAAGACAAGCTTGCAGAACAGGAAGGCGAAGGAAATGTAGAGTTCGGACCCTGCGCGAGTACTCGGACACAAGCTGTGAAGCAAAATCACCAACTTTTATCTCAACTAGTGCACTGCATCGAAGTCCTCCAGTGCCACCAGAAGAGCCCCAGCCACAACAAAGTGTACGTACAAAACACACTCCAGGCACGAGGGCATTAAGCAACGTGTTCGTAGAGCTAGAAACTAAGTACAGAACCAACAAACTTGATAAAGGGAAATAGAAGGCATACAGAGACGGGACGTAGGAGCGCAAAGCAACTAACCAGCTTCACACTATGATCTTGGTACAGGAGAGGAGCTACAGCAAACAGAGCCACTCAGCGCGTAGGCAGACATATAACACAGCCGCACTATAAGGCCTCCAAAAAGGAGCGCAGCAGAGCCCATATATCTCTTGGCCGGGAACCCTCCAGGGCCAACTCCCAAAAAATCATCAGCTGCTCTTGGCAAAAGGAGGCATCATGCAGCCAGTCAGATTCACGAGGGGCCCGACCCCGGCCCCAGCACATTGCGACCCTGCGCTTAGCCAGCAAGAGGAGCAGGCCCACCTATCTCCTATGAGTCAGCCACACTTCGTCCACACATCCAAGCAGCGCTAATCTGGGGGAGAGAGGCAGCTCCAAGCCAGCCATCTCCTCAATCATATGCATTACATCCACCCAAAAAGCATAGACTTCAGCGCAATCCCACGCAAGATGTAAAAAGTCAGCATCAGGGCGCGGTACCATTCACAGCACGCATCTGCACGCAGGCCCATAGAGCATAGACCGCGAGGGGTATAGTATAGGCGGTGCAAAAACTTGAAATGGATCAGACGTAACCTATAATTAGGGGACAAAGCTCTCATGTGCGCACAGCATCTCCGCCACACCTCCTCAGATGTGGGTTCTCCAACATCCGCCTCCCATCGCACTCTAGCAGACACTCCAGTGTCGCCTTGCTGATCCTGCATACAATTTAGTAATGAGTTTACGCGGCGACTGAGCTCGGCACAGCACCTCCAAGGCTGGACACTCCAATGGAATCTCTGGAAGGCCAGTGAATCGAGCACGCAGCATAGCGCAGACAAGCAACACATACAACCGCTGCAACGCAGTAGCGTGTCCATCACCGAGTGCATCCCCCGGGAAGATCAGCCGACCATCCACAAACCAGTCGCCCAATTCAGTTAGACTCGAGTCACGAAGAAAGTCACGCATCGTCACATTGCGAAACATCCCAACATCCGCAACCGAGAGAACTGGCAACGAGGATGCAAAAGGTGCACTCACTCTAGAGAGGCGCATTAAAGCCATCCAGGCTCGAGCGGTGCACGTTACAGTGTCAACTCCCTTCGTCTTAGGCCGGGAGGGATTATCGAGGATACGGACCAAGCCATCCGGCCACACCGTATCGCTCTCAGGCGCAAGATGTGGTAAATAACGAATCAGGTGCAGCCAATAATATGCAAAGTGAGCCTGAGCACAGTGATAGTAAAGCTCCAGGTCCGGGGCAGCTAGGCCACCCAGCTCAAATGGCAGCAGCAGCTTCTCCCAGGCAATTCTAGGCTGCCCGCCGGCCCAAACCAAACGTATCAGAGAGGAACGAAGACGCCTCAGGAAGCTCACCGGAAGAAGAAGAGGGAGGTTCACAAACAGATACAGGAATTTTGGCAATATCACTGTTTTTGCAATGACAATACGCCCCATCAGCGACAGAGGCAGCGAGCGCCACACCTCAATTTTATCTTCCAACCACGATATAGCCTTACCATAATTGGCCAGCCAGAGAGCCTCCACATCACAACTCAACCAGACCCCCAGGTAATGAACTGGGCCACCCGAGCATTCAATTGGGTACCGGGAAGGGAAGCCTGTCACACCCGCAGACAAAGGCAACACCACTGACTTGGACCAATTAATCACAATCCTAGAAAAGGTGCCAAAGCGCACTATTCAATCCAACAGGACATTGAGATTTTTACGCGGCTCACGAACATACAACGCAATATCATCAGCATTCATAGATAGCAAGATAGGCCGCTGCCTGAATGGCAGACCCTTGTCATTATGGTGCTGTCTCAGCCACGCGAAAAGTAACTAGGACAAGAGGGCACCCCTGGCGAGTCTCTCGAGCCACCGGGAAAGGGTCCAAAATATTCCCGTTTAAACGCAGTCTGGTGGTGGGGGACGAATACAGCAAGCGGATCAATTTCACAAAGCGCGCACTCAGTCCCACTCTAGCAAGCAATGCAAACATGTACTCCCAGGCCAAAGAGCCGTAGGCCTTTGTAGCGCCCAAAAACACCGCCGCCGCATATTCTTCAGCCTCCGTGGAGCACGCAACCGCAAAAAACGTGCGCAAATTGGGGATGTGGATCTGCCAGGCACAAACCCAGACTGATCCGGTAGCACCAACTTCGGAAGCAGCGGCTGCAGCCGCACCGCAATCATTTTGGCCAAGATTTTATTATCTATGTTGATCATAGAGAGCGGGCGATGCGAGTCACAACAGTATGGATGCTTACCAGGTTTGAGTATCGTGACAATCAATGCCTCGCGGAGTGAGGCAGGAGGGATCCCGGTCTGCATTGACTCCGCATACACCTCCAGGAGATGAGGAGCAAGAATATCAGAGTACTCCTTGTAGAATGCAGGAGTCAAGCCATCCAGCCCAGGAGACCTATCACCAGGCAGACTGCGAATCGCTGCAGCAACCTCCTCCACCGAAAAGGGGGCATCGAAAAAAGAATGGTGCGCGTCATCAAACCAGAGTAACCTGATCTCACAGAAGTAAGTCTGAGCTGCGGCAGCATCCAACCCAGTAGGCTCTGTATACAAATTCACAAAAAATTGGGTAAAAACCTGCATAACTCCCTGCGTCCCAGCCACAGGTTCACCCCCTGCACTGTCAATATCGGTAACATAATTGCTGGCCCATGGCCTGCGCAGCATACTCGCCAACGTACGTCCAGCCCTCTCCCCCTCACCGTATCGCCACGCCTTGGCATACCTCCCCAGAAAGCAAATCTCTCAGAGAGAGGCCTCCTCATACAAGGACATAGCACTCTGCAGATCTGCAAGCACTGCACCTGACCAGTCCACCACCAAGTGCCGCTCCAGGTACGTTATCCTCCCTTCCAGTTCTGCCAACTCACGGCGCAACGCATTCAATACACCATGTTGTTTCGAGAGACACACACCACGAATCACCACCTTAAAAGCCTCCCACAGAGTACCGGCAGAGCTCACAGATCCACTATTGTCAGCGAAGAAGTGAACTATGGCCTCACGGACCTCCTTGCGGAATGCCCTGCCCCGAAGCGCCCCATGCGGCAGCTGCCACATAAATGTGCGCTCCAACCCACAGGGCACCGCCAGCACTAGCTTAACCGGCGAGTGATCTGATAAAGTGCGAGGCAGATGATCCACCGACTGCGTCTAGAGCTCCACGTCTCTAGTACCCAACCAGCGATCAACGCAGGACCAGCTGCTGTGGGTATAGCTAACGCACATGCCCTCTCTAGCGGCTCCATCCTTCACCCATCACAGATCTACCAAAGCACCCTCATCCATCACCGACGTCAGAGCCTTTGCCGCCGCAACGTGCTGCACCCTAGCTAAACTCTCACGATCCACCGCCGGGTCCAGAATCACGTTAAAGTCTCCACCCCAAATCACTGCGCCGCTACCCAACGACTCCACCAAGCGCAACAACTTGCGAAAAAACTCAGGGTCATCAGTATTAGGACCATAAACTGAGACAAGCCTACAAGATCTATCCAGCAACGTACCGCTTAACAAGACGTATCTGCCATTAGGATCGGCAACTACTTTCTGAGTACGCCACTGCAACCCTTTACGCAGCAAGATCGCCACAGCATGGGCATAGCGTGAGAACACCGAGCAGTGATATTCACCAATCCAGACAGCCTTCAGCCTATCCTGCATAGAAGCCACCAAATGAATCTTCTGCAGCATACAGATATCGATTTCATGGCGTTTGACATAAGCAGACATGAGGCGCACCTTTCGGCCATCATTCAAGCCACGCACATTCCAAGTAAGACAACAAACCGTTGTCACATTTCTGGACCCGATCGCAACCTCTCAACGAGAAGAAGGTGCATCCACAACACCCCAACCTGCCCGCCAGCAGCAAACGAACAAGAAAAAGGAAAGTAGAGAAGAAAGTGGGAAAAAGCACAACAGAACGTTGACAACCCCAACCCCCACCCACGCAGAACCCCCAAACGGGTCAAAGCAGAAGACCACCCCCCCAAACCAACAAAAGACCCATTCATAACAAGTAGAATAGAATAAGGACTCATCCAAAGGGCGAGGGCCAGGCCATCCACCCCACCATCAAAACAGGACTGGGGAAGAAGGGCAAAAAGGCCGACCAGAAAAACGGTGCGGCAGAGCAGCCACAAGCACAAGGAGCACAGCATGTGCACCCCCCAACAGTCACGTTAAAGCATTCCCAACCCCAAACAACCCGCTAATCAGTCATTGTCACTCAGGGCTGCGTGCTCAGACCCAGAGCCATCCGGGCCGGGAACCTCCAACCGCTTAGGCACCGTTTTGGCAAATTTGGCCATCAGCTTTGGGTCATTGGCAGGGTATAGAAGAGAGAATCTTGTGCCTGTCTGGCTCAGCGTGCGCTTAATCGGCAAAAAGGCACGTCACGCAGCCTGCACACCGGGGGTATAATCCGGAAAGAAGTTAAGTTCAGAGTTCTTGTAGACCACCGGTCTTTTCCCGGGGACACCCTAAGGACAGTATCCCTGTCGCAATAGTTCAGCAGGCAAGCAATTATGGGACGCGGAGGAGTTCCAGGCGGGAGCCGAGGTCCCAGGGACCTATGAGCCCTCTCAACCACCACCTGCCCTCCAAAAAATCCTCCATGCAGCCCATATCCGTAGACTCCGGCAGACCACTTATACGGATATTGTTTCGGTGAGACCACGCCTCCAAATCTTCATTTTTGTTTCGTATAACTTCCAAAACTCGCTCCATTTTTAGTAGTTGTTCTCTATCACCATTGCGTTGGTCCTCAAGATCAGATGTCTGCTACTCCAATAGTTCAAATCTAGAGTCATGATCATCCACCCAGGCCTTGATGCGGTCCAGCTGCTCAGTCACATGATCAAGCTTTGCATCAATGCCCGCAAGGCTGTTCTTAAGATCCAGGAACATAGCCTTGACCGAGGTATCCGGGCTCCCCTCCTCAGCATTCTCACCTCCGGGCAGAGAGGCAGAAGTGCCACCTCTCTTCTTCCCACCCTCAAAGGTGAGCTTAGACTGTCTTTGCTTGGCCTTGCCCATGCTCTGCAGCCGCCAGGCACCAAGGAGCTCAGTCCCACCAGTAACAGGACCCCGAGGCAGTCAGCCCAGGAAATCTTTGCGCCAAAGGGCCACCCCGAGAGCTCCGGGGAGCCCCGCAACACAGGCCAGGCAAAGCAGGAGCGGGGCACCAGTCCGCAGCACAGGCGCACCTATCACGCCATCCCGGTAAATCCAAGCCCCAACCTATAACTTACAGCTGCAGCATACGCAGAGGTCCAAAGATGGGGCACCCTCGAGAACAGTCCAGCGACCAGCAGCCTTAACTCAGACTTGCACTCGGCAACACTGGTCAGCCCACCATGGGCAAGTCAGCCATCCGAAGAATTCAAAGGCCAAGAAGAACTCCGCTGTTCCGGCGGTCCAATAAATTCCTCCAGTCTGATCTAACCGGCGACGTCTCCCAAGCCACCAGGGCCCAGCGCTGGGCCCACACAGAAGCACACTGTGTGACGACCAGCCCGCGCGGGGCACCCCCAGGCCGTCCCCGGGCACCCGGGCACCCAGCCACTCAGGAAGACAGCCAGCTGGCATACTCCTATAGCGCAGCCGGACCCAGGACCGATCCAGAGTCCCTGGCCCCAGCCCCCGCCACGGATGCCCAGCTCCAGGGAGACCGGGCCCGACACTCCCCGCCGGCCGCCCACACCAGGCACGCCGGCCCAGGTACACAGCGCTCCTGCGCCTCAGCAATGACGAGGCCGCGGTCCAATCTGACCGCCGATCAGGCCTCGTGGGGAGGGCTCAAATGCCCCCCACCAAATGGCACAGAACGATGGGCAGCAGCAGAGTCCCGCAGGGCTCACCAGCAAGGGCCGCGAGCCAGGAGGCAGAGCAATCGCCGGAGCCGCAGGCCGCACCGCGCGGCAAGGCCCTACTCTCCCGAGCCAGGGGGAGCACCACAAGCGGCCCACTACGGGACCCGCCGCCGGGACAGAAAGTGGGACCAGGGGCTCCGGGGGGCCGCAGCGCGAGTCGAGTGTGTGGTCGGCCGCCCTGACAGGAGAAATGTGAGAAAAAGGCAATAAGCCCGGCAGAGCCTCACAAGGTGACAGCCATCTTGCCCGCAGGCCAGGCCACGCCCCCACACAGCAGGTATGGTTAATCTATATTTTATCTCTTTGCAGAAGAAACCCAGAGCAGACCTTTGCAGAGAGGCAGCACTGAGGCCTGGGCTCCTCTAGGACGTATTTGGAAATGTTCTCTCCTTCTGCCTAGCAAATTGCCTGTTACAGCAACAGCTCTAGACAGATGAAGGCAATGGGCCCAGCTCAGGCCCGACTGCACTTTAAGAGGCTGAACGCTGTTCCTTGGGGGGGGGCGGGGACTCCTGCCTCTAGTTTTTGAACTTTGTTAGCACTGGCACTATTCCCAAATCATGGACTGGTAATCTAATACACTGTTTTTAAGGAAAGCCATCAAAACTGTAGACAAGGTGCTTGACTCTGTGGAAAACATATTAGCAAAGAACATTTTAGAAAAAATACAGGACTGGGTTCAATAAAAAAAACATTGTGCGAACAATTCAGTTTTAAATCCAGATATTCCAAGGCCGATAATATACCTTATTCTTCAATCGATTTTAGATAAATATGGGCTACTTTTATTGATTTTTCATTGGCATTTGACCGTGCTGACCGCTCACTCTAGTAAAAGAAAGAAATGGTCCTTTGTATCCTCCCCAAATTGTTATGATTGCTAATAGCTTTACATTCCTTTCTAGGGTGTAGAGTGTTGTTAGGAGGTGACAGAACTTTCCCGTGAGATTGACACTCACACTGGTTTGAAACAGAGATGTCTCCTAGCCCGTCTACTTTTCTTCTTTCAGTGCATTAATCATTTCTCACAACCTCTAGGTTCCTTTTATAGTCATTCACTTTTATATGCTGACGACTTAATTTTATTTGATCTCAGGCTTATGGGTCTACTGCCCAACCTAGATATTTTCTACTCTATGTTTGATTCTCCCAAATCTAGATTTGTGTTTTTTCCATATTCTTGTGTCTGTATTGGTTGATTGCTTGTACTTCTTAGCAGTCAGTTGATTTGTTGCTCTGCTGTTGGAGCATTTAACACTAGGATACCCTTGTGGGTAATAGTGCCCTTTACAAAGACACATAACATGTGGTCAAACATTATCTTAAAGTAAATGTTCAGAAAAGCAAATAGTTATATTTAATGGTGGGAGGAGAAAAAATTCATTCAGTTGGAAAATGGGATCTGAGTTATTGGAGTGTGTGAAAACTTACCCCTACTTAGGCAGACTTTTTTTCAGGCAATGTTAGTAACTGACCTCATATTGACCACATAAGATCTAATGCTATCACTTATGGGTGCGGCGTCAGTGGGGTTTTTAATTAAGTTGTGAAAATACATTTTAACCACTTACAGAAGGTTATAAAGCAATGATTCCACCAATTTTATTATATGGTGTGTAATATCTTTCTCAATGTGCATGGACTGTTTTTCCAAAATATACCAGGAAAACTCTTAGAGTTTATATTTGTGGTAACCCTTCCACTTTGGTTCAGGCCTTTTAGCTAGAATTTGGCCCCACAAGTATTGATTTCTTTGCATGGTCTGCAGTAGTGCGCTGAGGCTATAAACTACTGTATTTTGACTGAATGAACACTCAAATGGTCTTAAAAACTAACTACTTTCCGGAGTGAAATCTATGTCTACCTTCCCCAAGAACTTTCATGTTGCACTAACTACGTTATGTGACGGTCTGTGTAGGGATCACTTACAGGACTGGTCCTATAGTCATTTGGATTAGCTTTAAATCCACGACATCGCTAGCAATCTTTGAAGTGGATCACGCTCACTCTTATTCATTAAAAGGACACAATGTGATTGTTAGTTTCCCTGCTTTAAATAAGATGCAGCTCTACTTAGTCGTTTCACTTGAACCTAACCCTAATATCAGAAGATTTCTATTGAGCTCCGATAAGCTGCCCAAAGAATCGGTACTATGGGCGTGGAAGAATATGTCTACTGAAGAAAAGATTTGCACCTTCTGTAAGTACGTTAGATACAGATTTTAGTCCAATTTTTGTTTGTTTAATCAGCCTTGACTGAGGTACGTCAAATTTTTCAATTACGTATTTGTAAGGCAAAGTCTATGCTTGAAAGTATATTTTAGGATTTAGAAAAGCCCCCCAAAATGAACACATTCATTATTGTTATTGTATTTAAAAATTTTACATTTTATTTTTGTATTTTTGTACGCTAGTTTGAAACATTTTTCATAGTAATGTTGGTAATAATGATTTAAAGTGATATGGAGTACACGTTTAATTGTATTACTGACCTCAGTCGAGACCTACTTCAATAATGTATTGTTTGCATGACGAAAAGTATTCCATTGCTCAGCATATGCTAAATGTTCCTTCACTGTTACAGGTCCTGTACCTTGCCAGACACCAGTATTTTGTTTAGTTTCTCTACCTATGCTATCCCATAACCCCTGTCTCCCCTGGTGCTGAGTTTTGTAGGCTTGTATTCTCCTTGAACACTGGCCTTCAGCAGTTTCTGTTTGTGTGGCATCGGGACTCTCCGCATCAGTGCTATTTCCTCGTCTGGTCATGATAGTGCTTACCAAAATGTCTATAAATGCAATCAACATATTTCAAATATGCTGATTAACACAAATATCACAGTTCAAATATGAATTAGAAATAGACCTTTTTCCATTAACAGATATTGTTGTGACAACACTTCCTCTAACAAAGTGGCATCATTGTTCATCATGGTTCTTATTTGGCCCTCACCATTTCTTTTGGGCTGGTTTCCTTTTTAAATGTTTATGTTAGAGCAGTTTGAATGTTTAACACAAGTTGGTTAGTGACGTTCAAAATTATTAAGATAATAGCTTCCATTGGAAATGATGTGATGGTGATGTGACCTGGGTCCAGCAAATAATTAGACAAACCTGGCTCCCATGCACTCTGCTGTGCTTGTGACTGCACAGGCATCCATCCAATGGGGGAGACAACAAGCAAAGAGAAAATAGGTAAAGATCGTATCAGGCAAAGATACTTTACAAAAGAAACCGCCCTAAACACGTCATTGAAAGTAATAGAGAAAAACAAAAACAATGAGAGATCCACAAGAGTTAAAAACAGAAACAAAAGAGATTAAATGAGGGAAAAGATTGAAATTAGTAGGGAAACAGCAGTCAAATTGAAGGTGACTGGTTCCAGTTTTTTACTATAGGTCTCTGATAGAATACACTGAATACAGAGATTCAATGTAATCTGCAGGCTACAGATTGTAATTCCAGTCAGAAATCTCAATGTTTGAATGCACCTAGATCAGAGATCAAAGTGTACCCTACAAGCCTCCGATTGCAGTCACAGGGAGCCTGCCAAGTAGGTGTAGTTAAATGTGTGTTTTGACTACTGACTTCGTGTTATATTACTTTGCACCTGGCTTAGCTGTCCAGTGTTCACCAGTTACTGACTCCATTTTGTATTCAGTTTAGCCTTAGCGTCATTCTGCCAATTGACTTTATCTTAGCATTAGACACTGCCACGTTAAAAGCTGCAAGTGATTTTCCACGTTGTACACTGTGCATTCTGTCTTGTTTTTGTACTTTTTCCCACCAAGGGCTTTGGTTGATAAGAACATACTCAGACGGCAGAGAACGGCCTTGCTTTGACTTGACGTCTTGGGATTGTGGCCAGATCCCAACGTGTTATTTTCAAATCATACCTAAACTAGCCAGCATGTTTGAATACTTCCTGCATAAGCAGGAGGGTTTTTCTCAGAAAGCTCCTTCATCGGTTTTTAAGATATAAAAGAGACCCAGATCGACAGTGGGAGATTCAGAGACCTCAATCAGGATTTTAGACGTTGAATGCCTGATATATTTCCCAGTGAGGGTAGAGACCTCTCTTGCTCGCAGTCGAATGGCTTGCTGGCAGGAGAAAGATGAAGCACCTGACAAGCCTTATGGTGATGCATTTTTATTAATTTTTTGCTTTGCATTATAATATAGATACATATATTTACTGTGTATATTGCAGTGGAGAATCATTTGTGTAGGTTTTCATTTAATTGTTGTGACCATTTTTAAACGTGTGCTTTCAATATGCTAATCTCCTTTTAGGAACCTTGCGTAGTGAAATAATAAATGTCCCCTTTGGACTAAGGAGCGCATTCCAGAGATTTTTGTCAGTGCATTTGTTTTTCAGCTCGGTCATTAGTGAAAAGCAAAACATTTTGGCGTAGATCGGACAGTCAAAAAGAGAGGTTGGAAGTTGAGAGTGTACGATTTGAAAGTGTAAATATGTTTTTATTCAGAGAGTTAAAGGAAGCACTGCAAACCATGTTTGAAAATGCATGTGAAATTAAAATAACTTATGATGTCTTGGCAAATGTGTTTTCTTGTTTATCAGGACTTTCTAAATTTTGGGATGAGTGCTTGGATAAAACAGAATTAATTACTGTACTTACATGTTTAAAAAGAGGTGCTTTTTGAACAGAATGATATCCCTTTTGTTCTTGACAGGAGGGTTTGGATACTTTGGTCTGCTTACAGAAAAATGTATGAGAGATGTAAACAGTTAGAATATGCAAATCAGGAATTGAGGGAACAACGTGACCAGAATAAGTTATTACAAGATAAAGCTGGAATCTACCAGGCTGTCATAGGGAAATCTGACTTTTCACATTCCAGTAATGAGGAGGTTAAAAAAGGTGGAGGCCAGTGTGAGCTGCATGAGCAGAACGTAGTTCGTGTTCAGCCAATATTTGGACGAAAAATACAGAGTAGCCCACAGTTTTTGGCAGGAGTTGAAATGCATTCTTTAAAAGATTACACCCAGCAAGAAGTTAAAGGTGTTAATGATATATTCACAGAGCTTTTTCAGGGTAAGATGTGTACAATTAATTCAGACAAGACACAAGGACTATCGCAAAATGTGCAGTTTCTAGGAATTCAGTGGTATCCAGAACATAGAGAGATGCTGTTACAGGTAAAACAAAAGATTTTGGAGTTTGCTACTCCTCGCACTAAGCAAGAGACACGACTTTTCATGGGATTGTTTGATTTTTGGAAACAGCATAACCCTTATCTAAGTAAAATCTTAACCCTTTGATACAAAGTGATAAGAAAAAAACATGAGTTTGAATGAGGTGATGAGCAGCAGTATTCTTTTGATTTGGCAAATGAAATAATTCAACAGGCGGCTTTATATTTATGACCAGTGCAGGAGGGAGACATTGAGTTACATGTAACTGTTCAGGGACAAAATGCTAATTGGAGTATGTGGCAAAAACAAGGGAGGACGAGGGTGCCCCTGGGGTTTTGGACTAGAAAACTACCTGGCTCTGGGGAGCGCTATACTCCTTTTGAAAAACTACTTTTGGCCTTTTATTGGGCTCTAGTGGATACTGAGCAAATAACACTAGGTCACAATGTAATTCTGAGACCTGAAATACCAATCATGCAGTGGGTGATGAGTTCCCCTAAATCTCACCGTATAGGACATGCACAAGAGGCTAGTATCATACACTGGAAATAGTACATACAAGACAGGGCTCGAGTAGGACCCGCAGGCACTGCAGCCATACATGAACAGGTGTCACAAGCTCCTGTACAGGATGAGCAGAGGTTGCACAAGGTACTGCAGCTAACAGAGTCACCAGTGAGATGGGGTGCGCCATTTGAATCCTTGTCCCCTGAGGATAGGAAGCATGTTTGGTTAACTAATGGTTCATTCAAATACATGGGTTCCAAAAGACATTGGAAAGCAGTGTCATACAATCCAGTTACTAAGAAGTTGTTGACCACCACAGGATAAGGAAAAAGTAGCTAATATGCAGAGTTATACGCTGTGTATCAGCTACCTGGGACTTTTTTTATTTACACTGATTCTTGGTCCACTGCCAATGGGTTAGCCGCTTGGCTTCCCACATGGCATGCACATAGCTGGTTCATTTACTCAAAGGAGGTGTGGGGCAAAGAGTTGTGGCAGGAAATTTGGGAAATGTTAGAACAAAGTAAAGTCACAGTGCACCATGTAGATGCTCATTGTCCCATTGACTCACTAGAATGCTGGCAATTCCCTTGCAGACGACAAAGCCAACATTTCAGAGGTAGAAGTGGCAACCCAGACTTCTGAGTTGGTGGGGGTGGCTGAATGGGCACACCAGAAATGTGGACACCTGGGATAAAAAGCCACTTACAGGTGGGTAGAGATTAGAGGGATGCACATTCTCCTAGATTTGATTGAAAATGTGATTTTGCAATGTCCTGTTTGTCAGCATACACACCAGAGATCTACCACACAGACAGTCAAAGGTCAATTGGGGGGAGGAAAGTTACCAGGACAGATATAGCAAATTCATTACATTGGACCACTACCGACTAGCCGCGGGCATCAATACACCTGCACCGTAGTGGATACTTTTTCTGGGTACCTGATTGCTGTCCCTTGCAAACGTGCTACTCAGCACAACACCATCAGCACTTTGGACTTGTTAATGTTATACTATGGAGTACCACTCCAGGTCCAGAGTGACAATGGGTCACACTTCAAAGGCAAATTGGTGCAGGACTAATGTTCGCAGCACAATATTGAGTAGATATATCATATTCCTTATTATCTACACACCTCAGGGCTCATTAAGAGAATGAATGGCTTACTGAAAACTCAATTGCAAACATTTTCTGATGGAACTTTGAAAAACTGGAGAGAGCATTAAATTAAGCCCTCCAGATTCTGAATAACTGATCATTAATAAATGCTGAAACACCCCCTAATGCAAATGTTAACTCCAGCTTTGCAAATACAACCACATGTGGCCACCAATAACATCACATACTGGGAAATAAAACCTGGAGCCTTAGCTCCTTACAGAGCCACACCCGAACCTGCAGGTCTTGACTTACATGCTTTACAAGATTACAGACTGAAACCACAAGGCATAGCACTATGAGAGACAGGTGTTGGAGTACAGATTCCCCCAGAGCATTTCGGATTGATTGCTCCCAGATCTGGCTTGGCCCTCGAAGGTATTCAGATTCTAGGGGGAGCGATTGATGCAAATTATCAAGGAGAAATCAAAGCTATTCTATTAAATAGGGGAGAAGCTGATTTATTCATACAGATTGGAGGCAGAATTGCCCAACTTGTCATAAGTTCAGTGTATTGAGCATTGATGGGGAAGGTGACTGCCCCAGCCCTTCTGACAATGCAAGGGAAGGGAGGTTTTGGTTCAACTGACAAAGACCCTGATGCTAAGTTGTTGATGGATCCCCAAATGGCCCTCCAGAACCTGCAGAAATTATAGCCAAGGTCCCCAATAATGTCCTGCTGATTATAAAACAAGGAAAGGAAAAATGGGAGCACATTTCAGATGACAAATGGTATTTGCAAGATAAATCATACTTGTTTCTTTTACAGATCATACTACGACTTGCCACTGACCATAAGTGTTCTGTGTGATCTCCCTTTGGGCATGTGCGTGTGGATTCGGGGGAGGGACAGCACCCCCAACATGAACCTGATTGACCAACCACGTTGCGCAACACCCCTGCTGCTTTTAAAGTGCAAAACCTATGGATCCATATAGCGCTAATTATGCTTCACAGATCAAAGTTCTGCGTGTGAACAATGTAGAGTACCATGGATGTTCTGTCAACCTGTTTGATTGCATTTCTACTGGAAGTAATACATGGCTTGTTATCACCTGATGACTGCTGCTAGTCTCATTAAGCATGTTTAAGTTGCCAATTGGCTGACTATTCTCATATGGGAACCTCACTTTTACTTACATTCCAGCAGACATTACAGGTGGACCCTGTACCTTTACATGATTAGGACTCATGATGTTTCCATCTATTTCTATACCAACTTGTTATCCTAGAGACACTATTCAATCAATTATTATCCCAATCAGAATATATAAGCTTCATTCATTTCCTGGTTTAATTGATCAATACTTTAATCCCACTGCATACCTGATTTGCTTGTAATGTTTTTTTTTTTAAAGAGAAAAACAATAAGAGAGAAGTTGATTTTAAATCTGTAGTGTACACAAGTCATTGATCAAGGGGCAGAATGTAGTGAAATGTGTGTTTTGACCACTGACTTCATGTTGCACCACTTTGCACCTGGCTTAGCTGTCCAGTGCTCACCAGTTACAGACTCCATTTTGTATTCAGATTAGCTTTAGCTTCATTCTGCCTATTGACTTTATCTTAGCATTAGACTCTGCCATGTTAAAAGCTGCAAGTGATTTTCCACGTTGTACACTGTGCATTCTGTTTTGTTTTCGTACTTTTTCCCACCAAGGCTTTGGTTGATAAGAATGCACTCAGATGGCAGGGAACGGCCTTGATTTGACTTGACGTCTTGGGATTGTGGCTAAATCACAACGTGTTATTTTCAAAGCTTACCTAAACAAGCCAGCATGTTTGAATACTTCTTCTTGTGCGAGCAGGAGGTTTTTTTTCCAGAAAGCTCCTTCTTCGGTTTTTAAGATATAAAAGAGACCCAGACTGACAGTGGGAGATTCAGAGACCTCAATCAGGATTTTAGACATCGAATGCCTGGTATATTTACCGTGAGGGTAGAGATCTCTCTTGCACGCAGTCAAACAGGGTTATCGGCTTGCTGGCAGGAGAAAGATGAAGCACCTGACAGGCCTCAGGGTGATGCATTTTTATTAATTATTTGCTTTACATTATAATATAGATACATATATTTGCTGTGTATATTGCAGTGGAGAGTAATTTGTGTGCTTTGAACATGCTAATCTCCTTTTAGAAACCTTGCGTTGTGAAATAATAAATGTCTCCTTTGGACTAAGAAGCGCATTTTAGAGATTTTTGTCAGTGCATGAGTGTTTCAGCTCGGTCATTAGTGAAAAGCAAAACAGTTGGTCAAGGATTGGAATCAGTAGAGGGTCAAACAGTTGGTTGATGCTGTTACTGCAGAGATCTGTCAGTAACCTGCATCTCACAGGATCCACTTTCGATATAGCCCCCATGTATCGATAGTATGGACCAGTGTTTAAAAATTTCAAAGTCTCCACTTTTTGCAAATCTATTTCAATGGGCAAGCAACCTACGCTGTAGAACTCAAATAAAAAACGCCCATTAGTTAAGTGTGTAGTTAGACCAAAATATTATACATGTTGATCCTTGAAGCTGAAAGGAGAATATGTTCCTTTCCCTACTCCCACTGACCCCGCCCCCTTTGTACCTCAACACCACTTACTCTATTTTTATTTACACTTCAGAGTAGTTCATGTGTGTTGCTAGCACCAGCTTGTAAACAGCTTAAGTGCAGAGAACAAAGGTTTTGTACAAGCTGATGCACGCACTACCAGATTTGGAGGTTGCCGAATACCAACGTTGTCTAGTTTCCACTGCACCTCATCCCACTTTCTTCCACCACCCTACACTGCTTGCCCCTTTATCCCACTCTTGAAGTTTCTTTCTTCCCTGTTTTGTAGGCCTCGCCTATTAAACAGCACATGTGAGACTTACTGTTAGCGTACAGAAGGCTTAGATCCTGTCCACTGCTTATCATTGGTTGGCTTAATTGTCACTCTCATTTGCTTGCTTCTTAATTGTTAACATGTGTGGGCTTTCCTTTCTCTTCATTGTCACCCTCATTTGCTTGCTTATTAGTGTGTCTGGGCTTTAATTTCCCCCACTTCCTCTTCTAGATGATGGATTCATTACTGTGTCCTTGCACTGCTCACTTTTTCAAGTGTTACTTTTTGTTTTCATTTCAGCACTCTACGAGAGTGCTTGTTTTCAAGCTGTCTCCCTTGTTTACTCCCCCCAATCCACTCTGCTTATGTTGCTCCTTCTATGCTCCCTTGCTATTCCTCCTCCCCCATTTCTGATTTGTTCGATCTCATGTGCATCCCCCTGTTGCTTTTTCAACTGTGTGCTTACCCCAGCTCCTAAACCCCATCTCCATGTTGCTCCCCCTCTCTCCACTAGCCAGTTGATTTATCATAACCTCTCTAATCCTCATGGAGTACTCAGTTACTTCACTACTGAGCGTCTGCCAAGGTTTCTCTGTTTAATTCTGTCAAGAAAAACCATTCTCTTTATAGAAAATATGACGCTGATACTGATGATATAGTAGCATTGTGAGTGAAGGGTATGCAACAGAGATCTGTATGCTATGTGCAAGTGACACGTCTTAACACCATCAGGCTTGACCCAGCCGTTCATCATTTAGAGGTGGATAACATGTCCACCCCTTTCCACCAACCACTGGGTACTCTTGACAGGGCTCTCATCCTCTACAGACAGCCTCCACCAACCATTTCCACAGTCCCATATTTGCATTATGCCATTCCTCTTTGTAAAGCTCATCATAACATAAACATCATTTTTGCAACAAAGCCAGTTTATTCTATTTCCACATTTGCAATGTATTGCTATTCAACAAGCTCACAAATAAATAATGCAGATCTTTGACGTTCCAGTGCTTGGAGCATGTCAATTCACGACATTATCATGCTTGCGATACAGTGATGTATGACATTTTTGTTTGTAGTGTAACGATATGCAACATTCTCACATTTGTTATCTTGACATTTTCATGTGTACAGTGTACCAATGAAGTATATTCCCACTTTTGCAGTGTGCTGGGTGCAATATTCCCACGCTTGCAGGCTGATCAAGTACAGCGTTCCCATATTTAAAGAATACTGGTGTGTGAAATTCCAGACATTTCATAATGCCAATGTGTGACATTCACATTTTTGTTGTCTGCAGCAATCTGACATTTCACAGGTTTGCAGCATGCTGATATACAACATACTTCAGTTTGCACTTTGCAGATGGTCATGATTCCGATATTATCAGTATGGTCAAGTGCAGCATGGCCTTATGTGCAGTATGTTGTGTCACTCCAGTGCTGATAGACAATGTTTACATTTTGCAGAACGTTGATGTGTGACATTCTGACATTTTCAGTATGCTAATGTGTGTAATTTGCATTGTTGTAGCATGCCCATTTCTGACATTTCAAGTTTGCAGACATCCATTGTTCCCACATTTGCCACAGGCAGTTGTGAGACATTCTGTCAGTTGCTATTTGTTGATATGCAGCCATTTCACGTTTGCAGTGTATTTATGTGCGACAATACCACTTTTGCAGTACACTGATGAGTGGGTGTGAGACAACGGGTTGTTGGTTGGGAGAGTTTGAGCCCTTCTTAAACAACAGCCACCATCCTTGCCAGGGTGAACTACAACTGTCACTAAATTAACCTGTGCTTAACTATCTGGCAGCTTGGCACAAAAGCAGTCAGGCTTAACTTAGAGGCAATATGAAAAGTATCATTGCAGCACTTAAACAGTAATTAAGTGAAAACACAACACACAAAATATTCTGACGCTAATTTAGAAAAATAGAGTCAATTTGAATATATTTTTTGACAGCAAAATGACAAAAATCCAAACAGTAGAACTGGAGGAATGTTTTTTTTATTTTTAATGTGAAAAATAGCTCCTAAAAGAGCAAAGTACCAACCACAGACATCTAGTCGTGCGAGACCGGGGCAAAGTTGAAAGTTATGGCCAACCGCAATAGAGGCAGTTCTTATACACGAAGTGGATTAGAGCAGGCAGTGGTTCCTTATCAAAGATATTTCCACCTGCTTCCAAACAAAAGTTGTCATTTATTAAATGTAATACGGTAACCCAGTGTTATCCTATGTGGGAGGCAGTGCTCACAGTAGTGAAAACCAAATTTGTGAGTTTTTCACTAACAGTACATGTAAATCTTAAAACTACATGTCCAACTTGTTTCAATATGGCTAAGCTGTAATTCATTAAAATTTAACAGAGACAATATGGAGATTCTTTGCTGCATAATGAGGAGGCCAAGGTCTGGACTACCTTCCAATATCTGGCAATGACTGGATAGTGTTGATCTGGAAGCAACTTCAGCAGTGCACAGTTAAGGCATCCATTTTGACAACGGTCTCTCCCATGAGGTCCATGGACAATAAGACAGCTGCCACCTATTTTTCCTTGCTCTGTACACTTTTGAAGATTTTACCTTACATCGCCTCGCCTGCTAGGGCCCCAGTTGTGCAAAGTACAATTTTGAGCAGACTTGATTATTGTAATGCTTTATTTCTAGGCTCTCCGAATTATTTATGAGACTACAGCGAGTTTAATCTGTTACTGTCAAGTTGTTTTTTCAATTTTAATAGGTCAAGACATTCAGGGCCTCATTAAGGGTTTGGCAGATGGAAAACTCAGTCCACCAAACTCCTGACAGGGTGGCTGCCACCTACGTGGCGACCACCACACTGGAGTCATCCACCCGCTGGCCTAGCGGGAAACAGGCTACAGCATTGTCTCTGGCCCGTAATCGAGCCGGCGGAAATGCTGAAGCCAGCAGGGTGCACCAGCACCCTCACAATGTTCACAAAACAGACAGTGCAGTGCTGCCCTGGGGGATTAGGATCTCTGCCACCGCCAGACCACCGGGATCCAAGATCCTGGCAGAGCTAGCGGTCGAACCGCCAGGGTTGTTATGTGGTGGTTGGACAGCCGCATCTATGGCAGTCCAGACCGCCACTGCGAGTGTGCCAGCAGTAAGACCGCCACACTCTTATTGAGGGCCTCATTGTCTTCTCAAGCCCTTGCAGAGTTACATTGACTTCATCTGAAAGAAAAAGGCATCTTTAAATCTGTCTGTATGACTTTTTGAGCAGTACAGAAGAAAGGCCGCATTTTCATGTAAAGAAAATGTAAACGCTATGTGCCTCCTAGAGGCTTGCACTCCTCAAAGGCAAATCTATTTTGCATCCCTAAATTTTTCAATACTAGGTGGCTGAGCTTTTTCAGTGAGAGCTGCACTTCTCTTAAACAGCCTGCCCCCTTCACTGAGAGCATATCAAGATCTGCTACTGCCTTGACTTAACTAAAATCTAACTGTTGTTAGTATAATGAATGCCAAGGCTAATCTTTCTCCTGCTGGTTTTTAAGGGACAAATGCCAGGATGCCTTTGAGGTTGTTGTTGTGCTTTATGAATACCATTTAATTAAATTTCACCTTTATAAATACAATGCATCATGCCCTATGGGCAGTTTAGGGCCTCCCCTAGAGGTAACATATGTATTAAAAAAGGAGTTTTAGGCTTGGCAAAGTGGTTATTTTCCTAAGTCAAATTGGAAGTTTAAAGCTGCACACAAGCTGCAATGGCAGCCCTAGGACATGTTTTAAGAAGCTACCTAAGTGGGCGGCACAATAGGTGCTGCAGACCCACCAGTAGCTTTTGACTTCCTGGCCCTTGGGTATATGGTATACCGCTTTACTAGAGACTTATAAGTTAATTAAATATGCCAATCAGGTGTAAGCCGATTTTACCATGTTTTAGGGAGTCAGCACAAGCACTTTAGCACTGGTTAGTGGTAAAGTGCAGAGAGTCCTAAAGCAAACGAAAACAAATTCAGCCAAACAGGAGGGGAGAAGGCAAATAGTTTGGCGGATGACCTTGCAGAGAGGGCAAAGCCCAACGGTGGCATTCGCAAGTCTGCATTGCGGTCATGGATGTCATTTTCCTTTTGTACTATGTTGCTCAGGGAAAACATTCCCATAGTTGTAATATTTTGATAGCCAACATTCCCATGTTTGCTGAAACGTGATGGGCAACATTCCGAAGTTTGCATAAGGGTGATGGGTTCCATTCCCTTTTTACAGAGTGATGCTAGTGGCATTCACCTGGTTGTAGTCTGTTGATTGGTGACATTGACATTTTAGGTCTTGCCTGCAAGGCAGCAAATGCGCTCTATTATAAGATGTATTCTTAGCTGACAGTGGGCTTAGAACCCGCCAATTGCTTACCATTGATTGTCTTCATTGTCACTCTAATTTGCTTGCTTCTTATTCGTTAGTGTGTGGGCTTTTGTTCCTCTTCTTGTGTTTGTCCCTTCCCTCGAACATGGACGATTACTGTGTCCTTAGACTGCTTGCTTTTTTCAGGCACTACTTTTTTCTTTTTGTTTGACCATGCTATGGCAGTGCATGTTTTAAGTTGTTTCTCTCATGTACTCCTCCTTCTGCAGCGCTCGTGTTGCTCCTTCTCTGCGTGTGTGCTTCTGCTCCTCCGCCTCTCCTCTGCGCTCACCCTGGTGTGCTTCTCCCCCGTTGCTTTTTCACCCATGTGCTTCTCCCTCTAGCTCCTCGTTGCACTCTCTCTCATCTGTTTGCTACTCACTACCCCTTGTTTCTGCCCCCCCACTCCTGTGTTGTTCACCTCGTCTTTTTTTTTAATAACGGTTTCACACTTTTTAAAAAACTTTTGGTTCCCTATCCAGCTCAGATTAGTCACTAAAAAGAAACAAAATGCCCGCATCATTTTTGTAGATGCCCTACAAATGATGGTGGCAGCCACAGCAAAGGCTTTTTCTAATCCTTTAGACATGATGCACAGAACTGGGAACGTCGTGCAGCATGGGTAAATATTGGTTTTATCTTTCTTTCTCTATGTCCTGCCTTTCTCGCTCTTGTTTTGGGTCAAAGTCTGGTGATGAAAAGTAAGTTACACTCGCCTTCAATAACTGCCATTTTCAACCACCCGCACAAATTAAGCACTGGCTGGTGCCTCTATGCTGTAGTCGTTCGTATGGCTCAGTTTCGGATTCATATTACAGCCAGGGCCGTATAGCCTGATCAGTTTTCCACGCTGAATGTGTATTTTTCCTTCCCTCCTGGTTAACATAAACGACTGGAGAAATAAACTATTCCCACATACTCACGGCCAGATTTGTGTAGGCGACAAATATGAAGAATGAGTTTAGCAGCGCAGATCCTCGACTTGCATCGCAGGGAAATTATTGTTTAATTATCCCTCTTGGGACGTTTAAAGAAACGCTCTGAGTTTATTCCTCCATCTGGTTCGGGTCCGTGACATAGGACAACAAAAGCAGTTGCCCCCGTGACCTCGCCAGATGTGCTGTGATATCCAACCGCGCCTGGCGCTGCAGACCGAGTTGGTCATCGCTCAGCCCAACTTGCTCGTCATTTGCTGTCTCTGTTATATAACTTATTTTTGAGAACATGATCGCTTGCTATCGTCAGGAGGCTGATGTGGGTAATTATTTTGCTGTCGATCAAATGATACAGGTTTTGGAAACATGCCTTACTGAATTAGGTGGTTGTTTTTTTGCCAGATAAAACATTAGGGCTTCTCCTGAAAAGCGAAAGCGCTGCAGAAGTGAAATGGCTTGGAAGCCGTTTAGTAATTCTAGCTCCGCGTTATTGGTGTTTGCCAGGTCATCGAGCCAAAGGTTAGGGCAAAAAGTAAGAGGAAAAAACACTTTTCTAGCTGGAATTACATGTCCTGGAAATACGATTCCTGGAAAGACAATACTAGGTCGGTGTAAAAAAAAAGGAACTGTAATTGTGATTAAAATAACATTATGTTATATTATTGGCGCTTGTGATGTATTATTTATTTAACAGGTCTTTACAAATCCAAGGAATAGCTATCACTGCTGCGGCCCTGAATATACACTTGATGGCGCTAATGTATTTATCATGCAAAATCCTGCAGTGTGCTGGGTAATAGGGAAGGTGCATCACTTCTCGATGTTCATTAGCACCGTCAGTTATGTGTATGTAATGCTTTTCAAAAGTTTACTTTTGTTCCCAAACTACGTGGCTATATTCACTGAAGCATTTGAGTTTTAAGGTAGTGGTCTAATGTTCACAAATGCTATTTACCAAGATCTGGATCATAGATAAATCCACCCATGTATCTATTGTGGAGAGAAGTTTCCACCGACGGTGCGAAGGACCCAGCATGCGAAGATACAAGTTTTAGGTGTAAATTTAGGAGGTGCAAGCGATAGTTGTAGGGAAATTGAGAATATCTATTACAAAATGGGAGGAGAAAATGGAAATCAAAGAGGGACATATGAATACACATACAAGTACAAAGACATACTACAAAAATAAGCAAATTGCTCTTTGCCAACGTTGCAAACTTATCTTCTTCAGTATTAGCCTAACCAGCCACAAATTTACTTTAACCAATCCTTGGACTCAGTTACACACATCATATGGCACTCACTGTTACTGCAAGCCTATGGCATAGAAATTAGAGAATTACAGTACCAGTACATGGACAAAATACAAAAATAAAAGGAGAACAAAATATATATTAAAATTGCATTTTTTATAATAATGAAATACATATATTTGACTTCATTTTAAAATAAAAACAGAAACACAACAGTAAACGTGGGTAGGAGTAGTAGACAACACACATCAACATGGCTTTATTCACATTCAACACACCTATTAATGCAAGGGGGTGAGGGATTCAATAGTCCTAAATCCACCATATGGATCAGCAGGTGATTCTCACTACACTATTTAACCAATTGCATACATCCTGCCTATAATGGAGAGCAAGCCACAGCCAAACCAATTTTTTTCACCATGTTGGTAAATATGTTTGTTGCACTGCCCCTCATTTTGAGGAACAACTACTTGAGGAGGAGAGAAAATACATTCAGTCATAGAAATCATATCTTTGGTACCTCCAGGTAAGCAGTAGTTACTAGATACTACTTCTCTCTTAATGTAGTCTTTGACATGCTTGCAAGACTAGGAGCAGGAGCTCACTTCACCTCATATGTCCCTTTCCCAGCCTATCCCTGCCCATAACAAAATACTGGCTCTATTCAACTTCCTGACCACAGGATCCTTCCAGAGGGCCACAAGGGACACAGTGAGCATCTCGCAGCCAGGCCAATCATGATGTGTGCACCAGGTACTAAGATGCTACATTAGGCAAGCACACCAGTAGATCACCATGCCACAGTAACAGGTGGAAAGGCAACAGGTGGCAAGGTAAGTCTGTTTAGTTGCTCACTCCCCTCAGGTATTAGGTGCCATCCATTGCACCCATGTGGCATTTCAGCCACCCCACCACAGGGAACACCATTTATGCAACAGACACAGCTGGCACTCCATAAATATGCAAACTGCCTACTCTGTCATGGTCTGCTTTATTGATGTGTATGCTACCTTTCCTGGGTGGGCAAACAATGTTACGTTTTCAAACAATCAACATTTGCACATCACCTGGTTGCTGAAGATTTTGCTGATGTGGTGAATAGGTCAGCTAATCTCACTCATACTGAACTGCATGTATGTTTAGGGGATGGAATCACAAACTTAGGGGCTGATTACGAGTTTGGCAGTCCGAGGAACACCATGCTGGCGGTGGCGGTCCAACTGCCAACAGTCTGGTGGAGCGGACCGCCATATTATGAGTTTGACCGTGGAGGCAACAGAAGACCGCGAGGCAGCACAGACCGTCGCGGTCTGTCTGAGCCACAAACAGACCGGAGGAGACCATGTTTCTGCTGGAACTATTAGGAGGTTGCACACCGCCAGTGTGACCAGGACGTTCCAACCACCACATAGCAGGAGGCGGAAATGAACAGCATAAATGGAGACACTCACCTGCAGACAGCCATAAACGTCAGGAGTTGCCACAGAGCCATTCCTTAACATCATGCCGCTGCTCCTGCTCACAGAAAGACAAAATCAGTAGTGACATGGACGACACCAATCGTAAGTACGCACAACTACCTGTAACATTAACCTTTTAAAAACAGCACGCTGTGCCGACAAACACATCATAGGGGTGAGGGGGCGACTGGCAGCAACCACACCTACCATTCCAGACACACACTCACATACTGCAACAAGGACACCCATTCATTCACAACAGGCACACTTCAGCCAGCACATACATAGACTGCACGGCAATACTACACATATACACTTGGCTACACAGCACATGCTCAGGGACACTGAAGGCTGCACAACATACACACACACAGCAACCACAACACAACGACTGCACACATCCAAATACATTCCACACACTCATACCCAACACTGGCCAGGGACTGTCCACACTTACAACACACATATGCATCCATGTGCCTTGGAACACAACACCACAATCAAACGACCCTGCAATGGACACACACATCACACACACACATTGCACCATGGAAGCACAATACCATGCACAATACACACAGAGACACATAGACAAATGACACAAAGCGCACCACCACAACAAGACCTGCACAGCTGCGATGGCAGCTGCACAACCATACATGGAAGGAAGCTGCACTGGACACATATCATGTTGAACAAGGCCCCACAAAACATGTGCACAGGAATTGCCCACAATTGGATCCCAGGGACAGGCAATACCAACATCAATTGTCATGCACAGTTACATAATGAGTGAAGGGCAAGGAAACAAAGCACGCACAAATCACACTCCATGGGACATATCCCTCCAACAACCAGCACAGAAAGGCACACACTCAAATAGACACATGCACACACATAAGCAAAGCAAACTTCCACAACTCAACACACTCCATGTCTGCACTGACAAAACACAAGAACACACACACCACATGTATACAATGGCCATATCAGGGGACAAGTCACACACCATACACACATCACAAAAAGAAACACATATCACTACAAACACAACACAATGCCATGACACCAACATTTCAGCTACATACACATACCCATCATACAACACACCCTAACCTTTGGGGACAATAGCACTGCACAAATTGCAAAAAAATACAACATGGAGCAGCAAGCAGCACAAATAAACACAACTACAGGCATACAACCAATGTATGCCTGGAACAACAGAAAACCTAGGGAAGGAAATGCAGGACAAAGGTGTAACCAAAAAACCAACAACTGGTTGCCTTTAATAATAAATACGTCCATTAAAGGAGTTATTGTCCAAGGCCATAGGCCAGTCCAAAGTCTGTAGCCCAAAGGGCGCAATATTGGGCCCCAACTCAACTCCTGACTGCCATGTAACCTCCATGGGTAGGGGCATCAATGGGGCAGCTCAGGGATTATCCGGGATGGGGGGTGTTTTGGTTTGGGCGTGCAAGGGGTGGGTTTGGGTTTTGGCTTGGGAGGGGGTAACCTTGTTGGCAGGGGTAGGCTTCTTCTCTGCCGGGGAGGGGCATGGGTCTTTAGAGGGGGCAGAGGAGGCCATGGAGGTGGAATGGATGGCCTTTGGGAGGGTAACAGTCCTTTTGGGGGTGTCACAGTGGGCGGGATGAACAGAGGTAATGTCAAACTAATAAAGGAAAAGTTTTTTAGACACATGGGGATAGTCACCAGAAGGGAGTTGGGATTTGGAGGTTGAGGGAGTGGTTTTCTGACCTGTAGGTGGGAATGTCTTGGGTGCGTGTTTGTGGGAGGTGTGCTTGAGTGTTTTGGGTGTCTGTTGGGTGGGTGAGTGAGGGCGTTTATGTGTCTTAGGCTGTGGGGGGTGGAAGTGCTGGGGGTTGCCGTGGTGGTGGTTATCTGCTGGGGTGGTGACTGCAGGTATGGTGGATGTGCTGCATGAAGGTGTATCTGTGGTTCTGGTGTCTGCAGGTGTGGTGACTGGGGTGGATGTCTGAGGGTCTGCTGGGATGGTGTCTGCGGGTAGGATGGGTGTGGTGGCTGTATCAGTGACTTTTGATGTGGTGTCTGTAGGTGTGCCAGATGTCGTGTGTGTTATGCTGTAGATGGTGGGTGTCATGGTAAGTCGCGACTGTTGCAGTGGTATCAACATGCTATTCTTTAGGTGACATGGAAACATGCATGTCACTATGGACACATTCCCAAAAATGGCAGCTCTACAAATAACACCTGCCCTAATTGAGTCAAGGCGGTAGTAGCAACGTCACACAGATGTGCCCCACATGTGGTGTTGCAAGGGACAACAATGAAGTCAGGTCCAAAACATCATGGAGAAATGTCTCCAGATTACACACAAGAATGGCCCTGTAAGGCCCAGGATAGCACCCACCAATGCCTCACACCCATTCCCATGTCAAATTCTGAGTGTGTTTGTAGTTGACAACTGTACTATGCTGGAAGGAGGGAGGAGGGAGACAGACCATGCAATCACCAACAGGAGGACTCCAAATTGTTGTACAATGAGAACCAACATCACTATCCACATATCAGACATGACAAGCATGGCATCTGCCTCTTGAAGAATCCCTGACCCCAAACACAAGTAATGCAAACATCACTGCAAGTCATTCCATGATGCATCACGACAGTCAGGGCACATTTTCCAAACAACACAGAGGTGTTGTGCACCTACAACAACATACACCATCAAAGTTACAATAGATAATGAAGTGGGTCAACACCCTGGCCCTATCTGTAATGTCCATCATAGCCAATGCAGTTACACATGACAAAGTACACACCATGAGGCATGAATGTATCTATCTGACTACATGTGATGGTTACACAGTCCTGTCTGGGGCATCACAGTGAATGGACAGCCATTGCAGAAGTATCATACCAACAACAGGACCCCATGGACATACATATGAGAGATTTCAGACATCATGCCATCTGCATGACTAGCACATCTAATGCATACATATGTGTCCCAGTGGAAATGGAGCACTTGCATACAGTATGCAAAAGGTATGTTGGCCACACCTATGATACATCATCCATGACAAAGCACGTTCCCCACTTACCAAGGGAAGGTACCTTGCTACAGCTGTTAAGGTTTTGCCTTGCTACAGCTGTCACATGTATGATGGACACCCATGCATCACATACCACAGTGAGACACCAGCACCCAAAAAACAATGGGGAAACGTGCCGCTGGCTTAAAGATTGGAATCTAGACATATCCCCAGATACATTGCGGAGGACAATGAGTCACATCTTACCCACCTTTGTACTGGGACCTTTGGAGGGAGAATCTGTTGGTGGAAACTCGCACCCACCAGAGTAGTCAAAGCAGAATAATTGAACACTAAACACAGTCTTATGTACTCCCTACTGTGCAATTGGACTGAGGGGTCCCCACAGTTCAGTCCCAGGTCCCAGACCCAAAAGGATGAGCACCCCAGTTGGGAACACATGGCCCATCTACACCAACATGATCACAGATGATCTGTGACACATGACACATCCCACATTGTCAGCAGGAGCATTCTGTCCCTCACTGGATCACCTGGCAAAGGGTCAACAATGTAATTGCATTTTACTCACCCCCCTTGTGGCTGCTTTGCTGCCCTCAAACGCCCATCCAAGGCTGGGTAGGCCATCGCCAAAATGCAGGCCATTGGGGGGGTCATAGTACGACAGGCATCATAATTGAGAAAATGTTGTCTGGCCGAATCTTGTGTGCTGGCCTTGTACTGCCATGCAGGTCAATCTTTTCTGTTATCATATTGCCATGCTGTCCAGAACATATTACAAAATATTTTGGGGTACAGTCTCCACCCTCTGACCCACGGGCAATCCATGATCTTGGGCACTGACTCACAAGCAGAGTTGGAAGTTAGTTGTGCAGCAGTAAAGATACATGATTTTCACACATTTTTTGAAAGGCAAGGGGATAACATCATACAGATATGCAGTTGTTAGCCTTGGTGTGTGCTGTGCATCATGTTTTCACCGACTCGCATGACATGTCACATTCGTAGATGACATGTATTATGTAAATTGGAAGGGACACAATGAGAGACGGCCATATCTTCCTTTAGTCCCACATAGTTACCCTGGGAGGAGAAGGATCAGACAACCTCCTGTGTACCGTCCACTAGAAGACTTGCAGGTCATGGAAAACAGACATGTGATTCAGATCTACCTCCTGGATCGGTAGACAATCATGGGTCTCTGTCGTCAGTTAGAGCCAGATCTGATGCCAGCCATCAATCATCCGAATAGCATACCACTCATCACACAAGTGATCAGTGTTGCACTTCCTAGCCACAGGATCTTTCCAAAATACAGTGGCCCTAACTGCTGGGATGTCCCAGCCTATGTTCAGTCTGGTCTTGAAGGATGTTCTCTCAGAAATGTTGAAACACCTGGACAACTACATCCGTTTTCTTCAACGTGAGGATTTTGGCCATGTGAAGGCAGAGTTTTATGGTTTGGCACACATCCCACATGTTGTGGCAGCCATTGGTGGTGCCCATGTAGCCTTGGTTCCACCGCATGGCAATGAACAGGTCTATCGGAACAGGAAGAACTTCCATTCCATCAATGTCCAAATAGTTTGTTTGGCAGACCTCTACATTTCCCAAGTATGAGCCCGGTACCCTGGTTCAGTCCATGATGCCTTAATCATGCGGAACAGCACTATTCCCCAGCTGCTGACATGACGTACCCAGAGAGGACCTGGCTGGTTGGTAAGTCACATATGTCATGTGTGTTTGTATGCTATGTCTGCTGCCACTGAAACCCAAGGTTGCACACATGTTGCATTTTCTTATAAGAGGCTCTGCATACCCAAACCGTTCCTGCTTGTTGACAACAGTGAGGAACCCAACCACGCCAGGGGAAGTCTGCTTCAGCGAGGCACATGGGAGGACACGGAGTGTCATGGAGCGGGCTTTTGTGCTCCTAAAGGCAAGATTCGGCAGCATAGACAAGACCGGTAGAGCCCTCCTCTACTCACCTGCAAAAGTGTATAAGATCATTGTGGCCTACTGCATGCTCCACAACATTGCCCTGACGAGAAACATCCCATACATCCCTGATGAGGGGGAGCTGGCAGTGTCACTGGGTAAGTATCCTGAAATGCCAAGTGAGGATGACAGTGATGAGGATGAAGGTGGAGACATGTGGGCTGATCTCATCAATCAGTACTTCACTTGAGTGTAAGTATTTGATGTTTTGTGATTTCTATGACTGCATGGGGTACTATAGGGGTCAGGATTTTTGAAGAGGGCACCATGACACAGGGCATCTGATGCTATGCATAATACAGACAAGGTTTGCTGGCTACATCAGACTTGAAGATGTGACTTTCATGAGGATCTCCTTTGTTTGGGGCAGTCACATTGCATTGTCAGAGAAACTACAGTATCTTGAGAAGAGTTTACTGTCTCAAGTTTGCCGTTACCGACCTAAAGTCTTTGTTTATCACTTTTTCCTTTCAGGTCTCTTCACCATGCCATCCTCATGTGGGCATTTCAGAGTAGTATCATTGGCAGGTGGCTGTTGCTGATCTGACATGTGAAGTGGGCATGGATTGATCCAGGTACTGTTGACTGCAGATTTGGGGTGTATGAGTGCCTTGCCCAGGCTGCCTGGACAGTGGGAGGGCAGATATCTGAGCTACACAATGACCCTGTTTGCCCTTGTATGTTGATCCAATAGTCTCATGTGTATGATCAATTGTTATTGTCACGTCATCCTGTGCAAACCATTTCCTCTACCTTCACATTGTGTTAACAAGGATTCTGTATGACCTCTATGTAGCTGTCACCTCATTGCAGGCCACAGTGCCTATGACACAATACTGACATAGGAGTGTAACATGCTAACTAATGGCTGACCATTGTAAGAGGATGGACCTCTGAGTAGAAAATGTTGTACTGTCCTCTGTCCATGTCATAGGGTATCTTAAGTTGGTAGACATGGTTTTGGTATGTGATAAGGGTCAAGCTGGTGACAAAATCCACACATTTGTTAGCCTATTCTATGGGACAGGGTCTGGCATAGCCCTTTTTTTCGCTGGTCAGGGGGATGGTACTTTGAGATATCTAGCCAGAAGCAACAATGTGTTGTCATTCTTGGCTATGATAGTCCAGATGTTTTGGCAGCCTATGTGCTGCACAGTGTAAATAAAATGTTTTGTGTGAATGTCACTTGTGTCATTGTGTTGGTAGTGATCCTCAGCATGACATTACCTGTGACCTTACATTAACATCTTATGAGTACCTTATTTGCATGACATGAATTTCACAGTGAACATCTAACAAAGATAAAAAATGACTAGTATACACTGAATCCATTTGTTGTGTTTATTTACATGTGCACAAGACATGAGGGTGAAAATGAGAAAAAGAAATGTCAAACATTGAAGGCTTCAGCAATGGTGGATGTGATCATTAGAGTAGCTGCCACATTTGAAGTCCAAAGTCCAGTGTTCTACTATCCTGGAAAATGAAAAGTGGTTGAAGAACAGTCAACAGAGTAAATCTGTGGCACACAAAGGGTTTCCATCAGTAAGAGCGCTCTTCCTGGCAGTGGGTGTGGACTTGCCACCTGCACCTTCTCGATGTTAGGGTGGACGTCCCCGCTTGCAGGGGGTGTTCTTCAGCTACAGAAGCAGTGGTGTCTGAGGCAGTTCCTTCCCCTGGCAGGGCTTCCCCTTCACTCGTTTTCACAGATGTGGAAGGGGCTGGTGTTAGTAGGCCAATGGAAGGGGTCTGGTGTGGTTGACGATCCCTGCTCAGGGTGGTGTTGATGTCTCTCAGCACCCCTATTAGGGGGACCAGGTGGGCATTGTTGGCCTCTCACTGTTGCAAAATTTCCTGGTAGTTGTGCCTCTGCAGTTTCTGGATCTCCACGAGTATGGTAAGTACCTGACCCATAATGCCCCTGGTTTGTTGGTAAGCTCCCAAAATGTGGGTGATGGTGTCCTGGCCGGAAATATCCCCAGCAGCCTCATGCCACTGACGTACAGCATCCCTCTCGTGCACCCTACCCCCACGTGCCAGCTCCCTTGGCACAGCTTGCCACCTGTCACTTGTTCCAAGTCCTTCATTGTCAGGGGTGTCTTATTGTGACTCTGGTACCTGGACTGGGGGGCACAAGATGGTTGTAACTGTCCTCGGGACACAGGTTTGGGGATGACTGGTTGCCTGCAATGTTGATGCAGCAGGGCTGGGAGGAGTGGATGTGGGCAGGGTGAGGCTGACAGGTGTTGTCTGACCAGGTTCCCTAGATGGGCCATAGCTGTCCTCAACATCCACATGTCCAGGGGTGCAAGCCTTAGTGAGGGATTCATCCAGGGGGGAGTGGCAGTCTCTGGAGTGCTCTCAATGGTCCCAGTGGCAGGTAGACCTGTTGAAGTGAGAATCAGAATCTTACAAGTTGTATTGTAACATGTAGCTCTAATAGTTTACAGTAACATTTGTTTAGGGCCATGTACACATTGGCTATGCAGTTTTCCCTTGTGTGACAGGTACACCTGCTATCAACAGTTTAGAGCTGATATATGGTGAACAGACCATTTCCATTTCAAGCCAATTTGCTACATGATGGGTGTGTATCTTGGCACTTGGTGGTCTGTCCATAGACTCATATCTTTCCAGCAGTGCGGTCAAAACAGTGGCTGGACATGATGTGGCTTAGGTCATCTTAAGATCTAGTTGACAGTTATGCAGGCAGACCAGTAACCTTGTTGTGGTATCATTTGGTTGTTATCATGTTTTCAGTGCATTGTGGATATGTGTTCTGCCACAACCATTTAGATGATGCATCTTGTGACCTTTGATTTGTATTTCATAGATTGGCACACTGGTTGGGCTGTCCTTCCTGTCCACTTTATTTTCCACTTGGCTTAGCAACTCAAAATGGATGTAGTTGATTAGGCACAGGTAGCAGTATCTGTTTCTGGTTGCCTCCTGGGTATGTAAACTTCATTTGTGAGTTCACAGACAGATGCACAATCTCATGTGGGCACTGTCCTGGTCATTGGAGTTAGAGGCACTGGTCCTCCTGGGATTTACAGTCATGTTACAGCAAGCACTACACACAGCATACATAAGTCATCCTTCCAAGTGGGAACAGTTCCATTGCAAGGTAATGTAAAAGGATGTTAGGACAGATGCACAGTGGGCTGGTGTTTTTCTATTGGGTAGACAGTGCCTGCTAGCTTTAGCATTCCTGTCATTGCCTGTCCTATACCCACACACTATGCAGTTGAGATCACATCAGGTGAGTACAGTTCAATAGCTGAGTAGTGGGAGAAGGGTCATAGTAACAGAGGACAGTGTGAGTCCCAGTACCTGCTGGCCTTAGCATTCCTTTCATTGCCTGTCTTACCCACACACTATATAGATGGGACCCTCTCAGGTGAATACAGTTCACAAGTGATTTGCACAACAAGGTGATTTTTGGTGTGGTACACTGTTGTGATTTTTGTAATGGTAGAACAATGCCTGCTGAGAGTTGTAATGCTGCCAGTCCCTGTACTACACACACCATACACAGATGTTGTGTCCCCAGGTGAGTCTACTTCACATGTGAGATGCCAGACAGGGGTATTTGGATGGTTGGACACAGGGGTGGTGAGTGGAGTGGCAGTTACAAGGGCAAAAGGTGATCAGTGAGCATGCCTGACAATACATTTTGTGCTATTTGTATTGTTATAACTTACCCGACTCCACTCCCCCAGGTATTCCAGTCAAGCCCTCTGGATTCAGGATGGCCAAGATCTTCTCCTTCTATGATGTGAGCTGTAGGGGAGGAGGTGGGGGACCACCGCAATCTTGTGGACCGCCCGCAACTGGTGCCTGGCGGATAAAGAACTTACCTCCCCCTGAGGTCAGTCCACCTCTTCCTGATGTCGTCCCTTGTGCGCAGGTAGCTGCCTTCAGAATTCACTCATGTCTACTATTCTTTGCCAAATTTCCATTTTCCTCAAAATTGTAGTCTGCTGGACTTGGGCTCCAAGTAAATGCGGCTATACGCTAATGATTTCATTCACAATGGCTCTTAACTCATCATCTGTGAAACTGTGATGCTTCTGTGGTGATATAGTGGTGGGAAACAAGGAACAATATGTGTAATGAAATTTGGGCGCTGTGTAATGAGAGGGTGATGGGGAACAAAATTTATGTTGATGTTGTGAGAGTGGGGGATGTGTGCCCAGTGAAAGATGGAGGGGTGCCTTTTCTATGGTTCTGTATTTTTAAATGGTGCTCTGTCTTCTGTGTGGGACATTGTAGATGCAAAGGACTGTCGTGTGTGAATGATGTGTTTTATAGTGTAATTTGTAGGTGTGTTGAATGTGTGAATGTGTGTCAGCTGTGTGATTTTCAAAGCTCACCAATTTACTATAGGGTATTACTGTGGGGACTGCTGAGGTTTGCACCGACATTGGAAGACTGCGATGGCATGACCGCCATGCTGATTTTCAACTTGTAATAGGTTCGGTGGTAGGTTGACGGGCTGACAGCTCCAGTGATCGGACTGCTTATTTCCGGCCCTCCTGAGTCCAGGTAGTGTCAGGTTTTTGGCTGTCTTTTGGCGGGCCTGGCTTTGTGACTCATAATAGGGCAGTCTGTGAGACCGCTAACATGGTGGTCTTTTGGTGGCCGCCACCATGGTGGTCTGGTAGTCCGACAGCCAAACTCGTAATGAGGCCCTCAGTCACTGGTAACTTTATCTCATCCCAATACATCCATGAGGATAACATTGATTTGCATGCATGTATTAAATGTCATCAGGCTCAGTTATAAGCACACATAGCGTAGTGGGTGACCCAGCATCAGCCTGTATATTCATAACGCCATTTAATCACATGTCTCTCCTTGTTCTTTTCTAGCTAATAGTGACCACTGGATTTTTCCGGCTTGATCATCTTTTGCATCCCAAAGCTGACCATTTAGCACATAACATTGCACTTTTGGTGTTGTATTTAGTTTCAATATTTTTGAAACATCATTTAGTTTTTGTATATATGTTCTCTTATTTCTCATCGGATGCTAACCAATGAAAGTAGCCCCACTTTCCAGTCCTGATGATGAGACCGTCATCACTAAAGCTATGGACTTGAAACATCCACAGCAATTAAGACCATTGCTAAGCTGTCTATACACTGCCTGCCCTTTTATCTCACTCTTTAAGCTTCTTTTTCCCCCTGCTTTTTTTCTTTTGTCACAGCTTTCCTGTTTTTCTCTTCCTCCTCCTTGCTCCCTTTTCTGCCTTTATCTCAGTTGCTGTGGGTCAAAGTCTGATAATTAAAAATGTAAGCAAAAGCAGAGAAAGTGTTGGACTTTAGAGAGGTTTGATTTAATATTCCCACTCCAATCTAAGCCGTAGTATGAAAGTGTTGGACTTTGGGGTGGTTAGATGTACTATTCCTACTCCAATCTGAGCATCAGTATTCCTTAAATATAAACTAACCTAAAATTCTAAAAGTATATTTTTTATATTATATAGAAAATAAAAAAATATAGAAAAAATATAACTAATTAAAATAAATACACCTTCTTCCACACTATCCAAAAACTCAAACAGCTGAAATTAACTAAAATAATATAAAAGTGAAACATTATTAAAATATCATTACTTATTAAATGAAAAAATTAAACATTATACAATTAATATAACATGCTTCTAAAAATTGTAGAAATAAATAAACCACTGAACAATTAATAACAAGAACAAATAATAAATAACTAGAATAACAATTAATAGTTTAACTAACATAATTAATTATCACTTACTAAATTAAGCATAAACAATATTTTTTAATTAAAACATTATGTAAACAATAATTATTTATTCAAAACAATAATTTACATTTTACATAATTTCCCACCTTAATTACCTACAAACCCAACAACCCACTACTAAACTGAAAATTCCTAATTAAATTTAAAAAAATCTAAATTTCAGAATAAAAATGACAAACGATGTAAAACAGTAAATACAAATATTAGAATATTAATATATTTTAATGATGCAATGAATTATATTTATTAAATTATTAAAAACGATTTTATACAACTATATTAAATAAACAAAATGTATGGGAGGTTATTAGGGAAGACTGTTCACTGCAGGAGAAGTCAGCCTCACCTGTGCTTCCTCTACACGGGAAGATGGAGACCAAACAGAGGTTGCAACAGGCTGTGAGGTTAGAACAGAGGAGGCACCTAGGGGTGCCTATAGGCTGAGGGTTGGTTGGAAGAAATTCCAGGATAGCCAGGGAAACCATCATTTTTAGCTGTTGCCTGGTGACTTGCAATCCACAGAAGATCCCTATGAGAGAGGCTACTGACGAGCCATCAGGTGTTCTTGAAGGTGTAGATGTGTGTGAGGCCAACAATCTATGCCCCGGTGACTGCACAGATGGCACTTTGTACAAGGATTGTTTTTTTTTACCAAGAATCCTCCGCTCCTGGGCTAGTAGGGTACAATTGCCAGACTGCATGTTGCCAGGTGTTGCAAGAGAAGGGAAATGAAAGTTGTTGCTTAGATAATAGGGTGTTTGCTCGACAACCAGATATGTTGAACAAGAACCTTATGAAACAGATGATATTTAATAAACAACAAAGGGGACTATCGGTTGCTTAGTATGTGACCATTGACATGAGATGGGACTGTGTGTGGCAGTGTCACAGAGGCTTGGTGTGTGGCTCAACCTCTTGATGCCCAGTACTGAAGAACTACCCTTGTAGATGGGGTGGACATGCGTACCTTGATCAGCAGCTACAGAGCAATAAAGAATTTAACAAATTTGGTATTATGACTGAAGAGAATAATGATACTATGAACTAAAAGAACTATGATAAAAGTGAAAAGTAGTGCCCATGATAATACATGTAAAAGAGAGATATGGCATATTTTTTTCACATGGAGAAAAAGATGAATGGGCAGAGATTTCTGAGAAAAGGGGAAAATATGTTACAAATGTCTTATGTACGATGGAGCAGAAGAAAAGTGGCGCTGCATTTAGTGCAGCGCCACTTTCCTTGTGCCCCTTAGCGCCCCCTACTGCCGCCATGTTGCACTATATTGAAAATATGGCACACCATGGCGCAGGGTACGGGGCAATACGGTATTATTTTTTTTCACACTATTGATGTAATATCCAGGAGTAGCACCAAAATGTTGGTGCTACTCCTGCAGAGTACATAGGGGCCCATTCTAAATAATTGAAGCCCTCTTTTAACGCCTGCTCTGAGAAGGCATTAAAAGTGACAAAAAAAATGGCACGAGGAAATCTCCTAGATTTCCTCGTGCCATTTTTTCACTCCTCCTAATGGGGGAATGCCCCCCTTGCATAAATTATGCCTGGTGCAGGCATATTGTGGCGCAAGAGTTTACAAAGTGGTGTAATGCATGCATTGCGCCACTTTGCAATATGGCGTGGGGAAAATGCTACTTTAGTGCCACCTCAGCATTAAAAAAATGACGCTATGGTGGTGCAAAAGTGGCGCTCGTAAATATGCCCCTATATGTATAATGATCACTGGCTCACCTGACCGATGAACAATGGAGAGCGGAATACCTACTTGGAAGATGTTCCCTGGCGTGGTCTCATGGGTAGGGCAGTTGTGTCACTACGGCTGATGAGAGACGATCATACAGCCTATTGAAATTTCCCTACAAAAATAGAATGAGTGGACAGGAACAGTTGTTACAATGTAAATAAACATGCATTGAGTCCTCTCATGGTTGACAGCTACTGGGATAATAGGGTCAGCAATAGGCTTATATTGATATGACTTTCAATAGTGTTAGCTACAGTGACAAAGGAAATATCTTTCTATGGCTGTCCACAATGGAGACATTGGTAAATTGAGTGGCTGACAGGAGATGTACACATACTGTGCAGTGAAGTAGCACCATTGCAGCATGCATATGTGGCAAAACGATAGAGGCATCAGACCTATAACTTCACCGATTAGACCTGTTAATAAGACATGCTGAACATGGGGTCCTTATTCTGTTACAGAATCACATTTTCACTAGTGTCATATTTACACAAGAAGGGATGTTCTTAGGCAATTTACAATTGACATATTGGTAGATTCAGTAGGCTTTGCCAACTGCCTGGTCTCTGAGGCCAGTCCATGTGGTGGTGAAGTCTTTGAAGCCGCAAAGGAGGTGGTGGTAGGTGGAGGAGGGGCTGACAATAGAGGGCCTGCAAAGTAGTAATTGACATGAGTCAAGTGTTAGTGACAGTCGGCAGATACGTTCAGCTAATGTGGAATAGGCAAAGGAGACAGCATTGTTGTGATGAAGAAATAAACTGCTGATGAGGAGACTTGGTCCATGTCGCTCACCTCAGAGGCCTTCTGTTTCAGGCCTGGTTGTGCCTTTCTCCTGGCTCGTTTGGATTGTTGTTTTTGCCATTCCAGCTGTATCTTCGGCAATGTCTAGTAGTTTTTGCATTCAAGATAAGCATCAACCTATAGGGGAATCTCTATTTATGTTTATTCTGTTTACTTTGGAAGTCTGAGGGGCTACTCTAAGGGACCTGCATTTTGCCAATGTCACAGACAAAATATCTTGAAAGCGTGAAATCGTAGATCTCCTGTAGATGAAAGGATGAGTTTTCCTAGGCATTGCTAGTATTTCCCCTTTCATTTTGAAATAATGTACTCAAATCAGCGTATCAGGGGTAAGTTTGCTCTTGATCTGGTAGGCATTTATTACTCGGTGAGGACAATCAAATTCAATATGGTGGTTTTCAGCTTGTTCCAGCAGCGAATTCAAAAGACCCCTAACATAGGTTTCCAGCTCACCATCCGTCACTGACAAGATTATTTTGATGTGTAAATTATTGCATCGGACTCTATTTTCCCCATTGTCTATTTTATCTATGATCACCTGATGCTGTTTCTCTAATTAAAAAATGCGTGTCTCAAGTTCATCTTGGCGATGACCTCCTTCCAGTACTGCACTCTCGAGCTGTTTAACTCTATGGTCTGTTTTTAGAGGGAATGGTCCAGTTCCGAAATAGCCTTAGTGAGGTCTTCTCTGATTGTCATCATTTCAAGTTTCAATTTCGAGATGAGCAAATGGATGTCAGCCTTGATGGCGGGGGCCTCCATATTACCTTCCAAGGTGTGGGTATGTAGCTGATCTATTGGATTTCCTGCTTGGACTCCAAGGGCAATTTGTCAGGCCCCCAGCAAATGTTTAATATTTTCAGCTTTCTCTGCTTTTGGCAATGTTGATGCCATTATGTTTACCAGCTCTATATGATTGGGCCCTTTCAGGGGCCCTCCTCCTTCAAAGCTCTCTTTAATAGTACAATCGGACCAGTCAAACACTCTCCTAACACACGTTCTTCAGCTAATTTAAATATTTTAAAAAATGGCTGTGTCCAAAATACTCTACATTGTTTTGTTGTGCTTGCAATAAAAGCTTAGTTGGTAGGTACAAGTCTTTGGGTGGAGGTTTGTGTTACTCTAGATCCCTTCCTTCCACAACATTTGCATGACAGCTGAATTTCTGCTGAAATGAAAGGTTTGCTTGGTTCTTATTGGAATAGATAGGATTCCAGTTTGCAGAATGCTTATTACAGCAGCACCAGAAGCCCGGTTAATTTACGTAGAGTGTGCAGGCGTATCAGAAGAGCAAAAGCTTAGGGTGGAGTCATGTGGACGCGTCTTAGATTTTTGCCACTAGGTGCCATAAGCACCCATATCTAAGTATTACAGAATGTACTCCAGAGAAAGAACAAGCATTTTCAATGCAATGGGTCTCTCATTTCTCCGAGTTAGAGCTATTAGCAGTTGTAAACTCCCAACCGGACTTTTCTTGCTACATTAAATGGAAAAAAAGTACACGATCGCGCTGCTACAGTTCTCTCGTAGTGATACCTATCGGCAAAAGTGCAATTATCTACGTAACCGGCAAAAGTGCAAGTAACAGGGTCGATGTCATGGAAAGCGCTCGGCTTCTTCCAAGCGAGATCGCGTTGCGAAAAAAGATAAAAAGTAGTCCACAGACCGGACGGAAAACAGCGAGCCTCATATGTTTTGAGTACTTGGTCACTGCGCTTGAGGAGGGATAACCACCGGAAAAGGCATGACGTGCGCATGCCTTCCACTAATGAAAGCAAGCAGATTTTAGCAGGCAAGCCCACGAACCAATGAAAGACACTGATGTGACATGGACGGGGCTCCGAGCCCTTTTCTAACTCCTAAAGCGTCTCACAAACGAAACGCATGCGCAAGCGCACGCGATGCAGGCTCGACCCTAAAAAGCATGGTATCTGGCAGGCACCATCTAGTTGTATGGCTATGTAAACTGAGTCATTATCAATAAAAAGAACATTCTTAATTTCGAATAAAAATCTATAATTAGATATTGCCAAATGAGTGCAGGATGCATTCTGCATCTGGTGTCCCACTCGCCCCACCTTGTGATGGCTCTGGGAGTATGTCATCACTCTCCTTCGCTTCCAGGACAGATATTTGGTATCTAAAATCAAAGTATAGTTAGGCCATCATTCCAATCTTGGAGGTAAATCCCAAATCAACCTTAGATTCTTAGTTGCACAAAATTACTGCACTGTTAGGTTTTTCTCTGCACAACTTCCTCCATTACCTGCAGGGTCTGCATGCTATAAAAAGCCTGAAGCAGATTATTCATCTATATACCACTTCTATCTTTTTCTTTTCTTCCTCTTTTCTATTCTTCCCACCTCATTTCTTTCCCTAACTGCTTTGTTTGTTCTGTTTCTGTCTTCGTAACTCCTTTCTATGCCTGGGTTTCAGCAGCTCAGCAGTCAAAAGGCTCCATTGTTAACAATATACATAGCTTGGGCTTTGGGTCCACCCCTTTTTAACCAATGGCTTTCTATGACCATTCTCTTTGAACCATTGGCTGCAAACTGTTTCAATCACGTCTAGGCTCAGCCCCCTGAAGTATTGCTCTTTCACCTAATGGTATTGGCTATATGGATTTTCTCCTTCCTCGTCCTCTCCAGTGCTTGCATTGAACTGCATGAGTAACTATTTCACAACCATAGTTCTCTCTGTCCGCACCTGCTAACTTCCTCTTAAGTGTCGTCGTCTAATGTGCTAATGCTGCATTGTTAATACAGTAGACCAAGAGCAATTGGTTTTGCCAAGGTTTGTTCTTGATTCATTTTACCTATTACCTTTTTGCAGCCCTTGATGTTTTCTCTCCTTCTTTTCTGCCTTCCTTCCGACTTCATTCCTTGCTACCTATTCCTTCTTTCTGTCTCACTTAGCTGTCTTATGTACATTTTGTCCACAAATACATTTTTATAATTATGTTCCCAATAATGGCTTATGTTAATTAATAATATAAATACTTCCAGCAGCTGTGTGTATTATCTCATTCTGGTTTGTTCTGCATTTGGAAGCATAAATGAAAAACAATGGCATCAGTCATCTAATTGCCAGGAAGCTTATTAGGCAGGTCTGTGTTTTTGAACACGTTCTTTATTGTGGTTCTTAATGACCTAAGATGGGGTAATGTCCTGCATTTGCCAAGGAACCGGTAGCGTTAATTCCCCCTTGTTTAAACGTGTTGCCGGAAGTGGTTGCTCTCTGCGCCTGGCAGAGGCGGAATATTTTTAATACTCTAGCACCCTTGTTCCGAATAGTTTGGGTATAGCGCGAAAAGTGCTTCAGAAATAACAGATAGGACCTCACTGTAAGATTGCCCGTTATTTGAAATTCTGTACTTGGAAGGGGTGGATACCACGTGATGCAATGCGTGTTTTTATTGCATCATCTTAATTTCCGCACTTTGCAATGGGGTTCCCTTGGTGATATTACGTTTTGCTGTCAGCATACATGCCAAGGGACCCTTTTTAGGCAGGAGACTCCTAAGGGCAGATTTATCAATATTTCACGCAGCCCAGCGCAGCACGTCAGCTTGCTACGCTGCGTGAAATGGAAAAGGCAGCAATATGCTGTATTTAACATCATACGGCACACTGATCTTCATTACTTGCATTGGCACACAATGTGTTGCCTTGCCCCAACGCAGGCACCCTTGCGCCGTGGTGCAAGCATGCCTGTGTTGCAGACAGGATTCTCTTTGGGCAGGAACCAAAACAGTCGTCTGAGACATTGTCCTCTTCCTCTGTGTACTGCCGAATGCAACACATAGAAAGAAGAAAAAGCGAGGAGGAATAAAGATATTTCTCCTTGTTATGCTTCACCTGGGGAGGCGTAGGATTTTGACACGTTCTCAGGTCTAACGGTAATGGTACAGAATGCGCCAAAATCCATTGTTGGATGCGTGGGAACACTGAAGCTCCACCCATGGAATGCTACCCTGGAGAAGCTTAACACAATTCAGCAATTTGCGCTGCATTGTGTTAAGCCAGATTCATCAAGCCATTCAAGGCCACGCAAAGGCTCACTTAAGTTTTGTGTCACCATTGAGCCCCCCTTCGTGTGGCGCAAAACCTTTGATAAATATGCCCCCCCCCCCCCAATTTTTTAAGCAAAAAAATTGCTTTTTTATTCAGCTGTCTCCCGTCTGAAATTACCTCTGCTTCTATAGAAGTCAGTGGGGAAAGTACATCTCCCGATTATTTTTTCAAAATGTTCAATTTTCTTGTTCTCAAATGGTGGCATGTATGTGTCACTTATACAAACTTGTCTACACAAGTTCTGCCTAGTTTTACCCCATCAAACTCATGCAGTCAAAATCCTACAGGTATGTAATTAAAGTCTAAGCCCGCTTCTAAAGGTAAACCTATACTTTGGTTTATTCACAGAAAAATACTTTAATAGTAACTGTATGACTGCTCACACTCTGCAATGGGGCAGAAAACTCCACACATGAAAAGATAGGACAGGCCTGTCTATGTGCAGAGACTTTTTAAAATCTTTTTATGTGCAGAGTGCGCCACCCTGACTGCAGAATTTCTGCAGTTGTAACGTTACTATTAAATTGTTTGCTTGTGAATACCTAAAAAGACCTCCATTACTTCTCACATCTTTGTGAACCTTCCTGCTTAATCTGTTCTGAGTTTCAGATTCCCAACATTCTGGCTTCAGATGCAACCCCAAACACTGATAGACCTTGTATCCTACTGAAAGGATAAGTAAAACATTGGGAGCATGATTCACAAAAAACATTTTGCATATGTAGTGTAGTATGTACTACAGTAGTACTACTTACTACAAAATGCAATTCATACCTATGAGAGTAAATCTGCACCTCTTCATCTGTTATCTTTTCTATAGGGAGATCCCCACACATGTAAGTTTACTACTTAGTAGTAAATGTGTGAGGGACCAGGGAGATTAGCTAGTAACAAAGACAAACTTGTTACTAAATGAGAAGGGTTTACTATTTACAAATTGTACTTCTGAAATTACTGCAGACAAAAAGGACCCATCTCAGAGCAGAGTCTGGCACCACACTTAGACAACCACCTGCCAACCACTGGTAATACAATGCCCTACCATAGACAATAATGGAAGTAGGGTCTTAAAATTAAACCCCATAGGAAATATTGTTGAATTACATTATTGAAACTAGTTAAAATATAAACAAATGTAATGCAAAAAAAAACTAAAAATCCAACACACATGATAAGTTGAAAATATTTTTTACACTTCCTAATCAAAAAAATAATGTACCATTAATTTTTCTTAATAATTACTATAATCAAATTAACGTTATTTTTTATACATCACTTTTCATGTTTTGTAATATATAATAAAAACTATATTTTGTACTTAGTTTGGCTGAGAGTTATTTTTATAATTTAAAACTCAGAAAAATAATTGCAATTTACTGTATTGTTTTATATAATTACATATTAAATTTAAATTATCTTATAAATGCTGTATTTTCTTTTTTGTTCTACATTTAAAATACAGGCATGAAATGAATTTACATTAATATTTAATGTAAAAACATTTTACTGTTTTTTTAAAGTTTATTAAAGATTTTTACTTTCCCCTACCATAAGGAGATCTCCGCCACCATGTTGGAGATGTCATAAGGAAAAGGCTCTGTCCTTGATTTTCAGGTAGCAGTGAAATTATCTAAATAAACTAGGGCATTGAATGAGGAGTATGTGGCGGGCAGCTTAAAGGTCCATGAGTTTAGACATAAGGTAATTACACCTTGCTGTTCCTTACCGGGCCTGTGCTTTAAACTCATTTTGAGGCTGTTGGGTCTAATATTAACCTTTATGGTTCTGAATGTGATGAATTTCATTCCACTTAAATCAAGATGCTCTTGAATCAACAGCATCTGATACCTAATCTTGATAATAAAAGCATTACATTTTCTATGTACAAAACATGGTCTTAATTCTAAAAATGTCTTAGCAATAAAGAAAATAGGTGTTACAGCTAGGGAGGCTGATTGTCAAAATTACCCCCTTGCCAAATATGCTTCTAGGTACATCTGTAGAATATTGTCATCTTTGTGGATCAGTGTGAGAAAGTAGCCTCTTTCTAGCCTTGTTACCCCCACTTTTGGCCTGTTTGTGAGTGTATGTCAGGGTGTTTTCACTGTCTCACTGGGATCCTGCTAGCCAGGGCCCAGTGCTCATAGTGAAAACCCTATGTTTTCAGTATGTTTGTTATGTGTCACTGGGACCCTGCTAGTCAGGACCCCAGTGCTCATAAGTTTGTGGCCTATATGTATGTGTTCCCTGTGTAGTGCCTAACTGTCTCACTGAGGCTCTGCTAATCAGAACCTCAGTGGTTATGCTCTCTCATTTCTTTCAAATTGTCACTAACAGGCTAGTGACCAATTTTACCAATTTACATTGGCTTACTGGAACACCCTTATAATTCCCTAGTATATGGTACTAAGGTACCCAGGGTATTGGGGTTCCAGGAGATCCCTATGGGCTGCAGCATTTCTTTTGCCACCCATAGGGAGCTCTGACAATTCTTACACAGGCCTGCCACTGCAGCCTGAGTGAAATAACGTCCACGTTATTTCACAGCCATTTTACACTGCACTTAAGTAACTTATAAGTCACCTATATGTCTAACCTTTACCTGGTAAAGGTTAGGTGCAAAGTTACTTAGTGTGTGGGCACCCTGGCACTAGCCAAGGTGCCCCCACATTGTTCAGAGCCAATTCCCTGAACTTTGTGAGTGCGGGGACACCATTACACGCGTGCACTACATATAGGTCACTACCTATATGTAGCTTCACAATGGTAACTCCGAATATGGCCATGTAACATGTCTATGATCATGGAATTGCCCCCTCTATGCCATCCTGGCATAGTTGGCACAATCCCATGATCCCAGTGGTCTGTAGCACAGACCCTGGTACTGCCAAACTGCCCTTCCTGGGGTTTCACTGCAGCTGCTGCTGCCAACCCCTCAGACAGGCATCTGCCCTCCTGGGGTCCAGCCAGGCCTGGCCCAGGATGGCAGAACAAAGAACTTCCTCTGAGAGAGGGTGTGACACCCTCTCCCTTTGGAAAATGGTGTGAAGGCAGGGGAGGAGTAGCCTCCCCCAGCCTCTGGAAATGCTTTGTTGGGCACAGAGGTGCCCAATTCTGCATAAGCCAGTCTACAGCGGTTCAGGGGACCCCTTAGCCCTGCTCTGGCGCGAAACTGGACAAAGGAAAGGGGAGTGACCACTCCCCTGACCTGCACCTCCCCTGGGAGGTGTCCAGAGCTCCTCCAGTGTGCTCCAGACCTCTGCCATCTTGGAAACAGAGGTGCTGCTGGCACACTGGACTGCTCTGAGTGGCCAGTGCCACCAGGTGACGTCAGAGACTCCTTCTGATAGGCTCCTTCAGGTGTTAATAGCCTATCCTCTCTCCTAGGTAGCCAAACCCTCTTTTCTGGCTATTAAGGGTCTCTGTCTCTGGGGAAACTTTAGATAACGAATGCATGAGCTCAGCCGAGTTCCTCTGCATCTCTCTCTTCACCTTCTGATAAGGAATCGACTGCTGACCGCGCTGGAAGCCTGCAAAACTGCAACATAGTAGCAAAGACGACTACTGCAACTCTGTAACGCTGATCCTGCCGCCTTCTCGACTGTTTTCCTGCTTGTGCATGCTGTGGGGGTAGTCTGCCTCCTCTCTGCACCAGAAGCTCCGAAGAAATCTCCCGTGGGTCGACGGAATCTTCCCCCTGCAACCGCAGGCACCAAAAAGCTGCATTACTGGTCCCTTGGGTCTCCTCTCAGCACGACGAGCGAGGTCCCTCGAATCCAGCGACTCTGTCCAAGTGACCCCCACAGTCCAGTGACTCTTCAGTCCAAGTTTGGTGGAGGTAAGTCCTTGCCTCACCTCGCTGGGCTGCATTGCTGGGAACCGCGACTTTTGCAGCTACTCCGGCCCCTGTGCACTTCCGGCGGAAATCCTTTGTGCACAGCCAAGCCTGGGTCCACGGCACTCTAACCTGCATTGCACGACTTTCTAAGTTGGTCTCCGGCGACGTGGGACTCCTTTGTGCAACTTCGGCGAGCACCGTTTCACGCATCCTTGTAGTGCCTGTTTCTGGCACTTCTCCAGGTGCTACCGGCTTTAGAGAGGACTCCTTGTCTTGCTCGACGTCCCCTCTCTTTGCTGGTCCAATTTGCGACCTCCTGGTCCCTCCTGGGCCTCAGCAGCGTCCAAAAACGCTAACCGCAGGATTTGCAGCTAGCAAGGCTTGTTGGCGTTCTTTCGGCGAGCAAACACTTCTGCACGACTCTCCACGGCGAGAGGGATCCGTCCAGCAAAGGGGAAGTCTCTAGCCCTTTTCGTTCCTGCAGAAACCTTAGCTTCTTCTGTCCAGTAGAAGCTTCTTTGCACCCGCAGCTGGCATTTCCTGGGCACCTGCCCATCTCCGACTTGCTTGTGACTTTTGGACTTGGTCCCCTTGTTCCACAGGTACCCTAGATTGGAAATCCACAGTTGTTGCATGGTTGGTTTGTGTCTTTCCTGCATTATTCCTCTAACACGACTTCTTTGTCCTTAGGGGAACTTTAGTGCACTTTGCACTCACTTTTCAGGGTCTTGGGAGGGTTATTTTTCTAACTCTCACTATTTTCTAATAGTCCCAGCGACCCTCTACAAGGTCACATAGGTTTGGGGTCCATTCGTGGTTCGCATCCCACTTTTGGAGTATATGGTTTGTGTTGCCCCTATCCCTATGTTTCCCCATTGCATCCTATTGTAACTATACATTGTTTGCACTGTTTTCTAAGACTATACTGCATATTTGTGCTATTGTGTATATATATCTTGTGTATATTTCCTATCCTCTCACTGAGGGTACACTCTAAAATACTTTGGCATATTGTCATAAAAATAAAGTACCTTTATTTTTAGTATAACTGTGTATTGTGTTTTCTTATGATATTGTGCATATGACACTAAGTGGTACTGTAGTAGCTTCACACGTCTCCTAGTTCAGCCTAAGCTGCTCTGCTAAGCTACCATTATCTATCAGCCTAAGCTGCTAGACACCCTATACACTAATAAGGGATAACTGGGCCTGGTGCAAGGTGCAAGTACCCCTTGGTACTCACTACAAGCCAGTCCAGCCTCCTACAATCAGGCATGTATCTTTCCATGATGGACCTTAGCATATGACTAGAAATCTATTCAAGACGCATAGGATCGATGCAATCTCAATGTGTCAAAATGTTTTTCACCATCAAAGTCCTCAACCTTACAAGTTATTCAATGTTAATTTATCTACTGTGTTGGCATGCCTTCATTCATCACTACAGGACAACATGGATAACTGATGTCGGTTGTGCTGGAGGATCTGGAGGGCAACATGTTTCTAGTTTCCCAAAAAATCCTATTTTGATACTGAACAGGAGAAGCCTCACTTAAGTGACAAATTAGGAACTGCAGTGCTGTTAAATCAAATAATAAGGACATGTTCCCAATCAAAGAACAATTGAAATGTTAGTCTGATGAGGCAAAAGGTCAGAGGCCATGGCAGGTCTTTTAATTGATTTGATTGCTTTAGATTTGTATTTATTAAAGTTGCGAAAAGTCATGGGCAGTAGCAAATGTAATGTACTAAACCATGCATATAGCTCTACTATCAATAAGTTCTTTCTGACTCAACAGTTTTCCTTTCTCTCAACATAACTGAACCTGTATATAAATTTGCATTCAGGTAGGGTGTTCACGCTATAACAAAACTGAGGAGGAGACGTATGGCTTGCAAAATAATTTCTCATTGCTGGCAAATCTGCTGTCTTGCGTGGACTTCCAAGCAATTATTTCTGGGGCACTCACTGATAACATGGCTCCCATGATAACATCAGATCCAAAGCTGACATCCCTCACAACCACATGAGTTTGTAATTAAATGATTAGAAAAGTTTTTTGTCCTAAGGTAACAAAAAGCATCCGGCTTCTAATCTTTGTTTATCCCATTGTATTTATTCATTAATTGCATAGGTTATCAGGACGAGTCTTCCCATAACTCTGTACAAAGATGAAGAATTGGAACGTTGGGAGCCTGTCTCAAATATGCTATGTAAGTCTAAGGATCTTCATCTTATTACCAAAACGCCTGGGGAGCTGTCACTGGTAAGTAGTGGTATCCAGCATAACGAAGTGGACGAAAATGTATCAGTATTTTCTAGTATGTATGGAATATGTCCTCAAGTTAGAGTATCATAGAGGTTCAACACAATAATTGTAACTTTAAGCCTTGATGATGAGTTTGGCGAATGGGAACACCCATCCGCTAAACTCCCGACAGGGTGGCCACCACTGTAGTGGCAATCTCCCCGCCAGACCCATTATGACTTTCCCCCTGGGCTGATGGGCAGAAACCAAGGTTTCTGCCCGTCAGACCAGCTGGAAAGTGTTGTCAGCATTGTCGCTGGCTCATAATCTAGCTGACACAATGATGCGGCCTGCAGGGGGCACCAGCACCCTCGTAATGCGCACTGTCTGCTTGGCAGACAGTGCACATTACGAGGGTGCTAGGCAGGGAGACCCCTGCACTGCCCCCCTTTCACCCCCTGCACCTGTTCTCCGCCATTCCTGTCATGGCAGTGAAGCTGCGTGCAGCACCGCTCTGGCTGATTACAACATGCACCCGCTGTCAGCCCGCTGTTTTATTGTGGCGGTCGAATGCCCACAGCAGCAGTGGTCCAAACCGCCACCGTGAGTCTGGCGGTCTAGTGACTGCCAGACTCATAATTAGGCCCTAAGGGCCAGATGTAGCAAATGATTGCGAGTCGCAAACAGCTCGCAGCGCTATTTGCGACCCCGCAAAATGCAAAATGGGATGTTCAAATCCCATTTCGGAGTACCAAATAGCGATGCGACCCATTACCGAATCGCAAAAATTGCAACCTGAATTTGCGACCCGCAATTAGGAAGTCGCAAATTGCGAGTCGCAAACCGTATGCAAAAGCCAGTCGCAAATTGCGACTAGTCGCAAAAAGCCCGTTTGGCACATCCAGATTACCATTGATTCAGATCAGCTGGTAACCAGAACCAAAGTATAAAAGCAGACACAGAGGGCATCTGGGCTACTCAAAATGGCTGCACTATACGTGATTTCATGGAGGAGGAGAGTCCAGGCTGCCCAGCAGAGGAGGAGGAGGCAGAGACAGGAGAGGATATACCAAACCAGGCAGACACTATTTCAGCAAACTGAGGAGGAGATATATGATAAATACAGACTGAGCAGCGCTGTTATCTTAGAGATAATTGAACTGCTGAAACCACAGCTTGAACGACAGACAATGCGTGGTAGCGCCATCCCCACACATGTACAAGTGCTATGCTCACTGCACCTTTTGGCCTTGGGTAGTTATCAGGGGGTAAATGTTGTGGCAGGTGGGGTATCCCAAAGTGCACTCTCACGATTCTTCAGATGCTTCCTAGATGCCATACTCGCACACATGTCCAGATATATATACCTTCCAAGAAGTGAGGCAGAAATGAACAGCACCAAGTTGGACTTCTACAGAATTGCCAACTTTCCCCATGTAATAGGGTGTGTGGACGGGACACATATACCAATTTGCCCACCAGCAAATCTGGAATCTGTGTTCCGCAGTAGGAAATGTACCCAGTCACTAAACATCCAGGTGGTATGTGACGCCCATAATGTCATTACTGATATTGTGGCTAAATATCCAGGGAGTACACATGATGCCTACATATTCAGGCACAGTGGGATACACCAACGCCTAGAACGTGGGGAGTTTGGAGAAGGATATTTATTAGGTATTGGCGAGTACACTTTGAAGCCTTACATATAGGTCACTGTGTAACCCTGTGATGCCCTGCTAAATTTGCCTCTTTTGTCAAACAGGTGACAGCGCATATGCCCTGAGATCATGGATACTCACCCCATACCTAACACCTGGCAATCAGAATGAGAGGCGACACAACATTGCGCATCAGCAGATCAGAACTGTAGTTGAGAGGACGTTTGGCTTGTTGAAGTCAAGATTCCAATGCCTCCACAAAAGTGGAGGAGCACTTCAGTATGCCCCAGAAACAGCATGCAAGATAGTTGCCACCTGTGCAATCCTACACAACATTGCCACCAGACGTGGGCTATATCTCACCCCTGAAGACACAGATACGGAGGATGAGGAGCAAGAGCCTCCACACCGACAGCCTGGGGATAGAAGCATCACAATGGAGGGCAGACAGAGATGGAACCACATTGCAACCCACTACTTTGGCAGGTACGTGGCAACCGTGACAACACTCACTAATGTAAGACACACATAGCCCAGTTGTGTAGTCAAAATAACTAACCCTTTTATTGCAGGCCTATAATGTTGAAATCATTGTGAACTATGATACAGTATGGAAAAAAAAAAACAGTCAACTCGGACACATTGGGGGTCATTCTGACCCCGGCGGTCTCAGACCGCCGGGGCCAGGGTCGGCGGGAGCACCGCCGACAGACCGGCGGTGCCCCGCAGGGCATTCTGACCGCGGCGCTTTGGCCGCGGTCAGTGCAGGAAAACCGGCGGTCTCCCGCCGGTTTTCCGCTGCCCGTCAGAATCCTCCAAGGCGGCGCAGCATGCTGCGCCGCCTTGGGGATTCTGACACCCCCTACCGCCATCCTGTTCCTGGCGGTTCGCCCGCCAGGAACAGGATGGCGGTAGGGGGTGTCGCGGGGCCCCTGGGGGCCCCTGCAGTGCCCATGCCAATGGCATGGGCACTGCAGGGGCCCCCGTAAGAGGGCCCCGCTTGTATTTCACTGTCTGCATAGCAGACAGTGAAATACGCGACGGGTGCAGTAGCACCCGTCGCACCTTCCCACTCCGCCGGCTCGATTACGAGCCGGCTTCATGGTGGGAAGGTCGTTTTCCCCTGGGCTGGCGGGCGGCCTTTTGGAGGCCGCCCGCCAGCCCAGGGGAAAACTCAAAATACCCGCTGCGGTCTTCCGACCGCGGTACGGTATTTTGGCGGCTCCCGCCGGGCGCGCGGTGACCGCGCCCGGCGGGAGTCAGAATGACCCCCATTATGTCCATGTGCCTCTGTAGCAGTACGTGTCAGTAGCTCACAGCCTCCTACGACTACGGCCACCATGGCTCACTCCAGCTTGGTCCCCTGAGCCCTGCCGTGCACTGCTACTCCTCAGCACACGTGCATCAGTGGCAGACACACTGCTCACAGTTAAGCCCTCCTCACTGTCTTGTAGGGAATCCCCAATGCCCCTTGCAGCCTGTCTGGTCTCCAGCAGATCCACCACATGGCTGATGCGGCCAAGTCCACATGCCGCATCTCCTTCAAAATGCCCCAGTTCTACTTGCAGGCTGACAGTGCGCCTTGACAGGCAGGTTGTGTTGGTTGCCAGGTGCCCTATGGATGCACCTAGCCTGTCTAAACGGGCAGCAGTGTTGCGCTCCCTGCGCTGTGCCTGTGCCCTATCAGCCACCAGTTCCCTGACCAAATTGTCAATGGAGGTAGTCAGGTGACCCAAATGTGTGTTCATTGTTGTGAACTGGTTGTCCACATTTGCTAGCCCATGTGTGATAGTGGTCTGCAGTCTTGAGAGGTTACGGTTAATTAACCTCATTTGTCTATTTTGCAGATGCTGACTCTGCAATAAGGATGCCTCAAGTCCCACAAAATCTACATCTGACACATCCTCACTGCGTACAGACTGCATTGTGCATCGTTGTCTACGCACTGCGCCTGATGATGCATGTGTTTGCCTTTCCATAGGCATTGGCCCTGGTGTTCCAACAGATGCCTCCATACCCAGCGCATGATCATCCATGGTCTCCTGGGCCAATTCCACGTGTTGTGTTGTCCTGCACTCCCCTGCGGTGTCTGTGGCTGCCTCCTCCTGTGGGTCTGTGCCATGTTCCTCTCCCTGCACAGTGGCACTGATGGGGGGGCCTTGTGGGAGACCAGCGGGACATAGGGGATACACTGTCAGACTCACACATATGTTTGATGCCTCTAAATAAACATTTGCCTTTGTTTTGACTACTGTACTACATTGCCCATAATGCACTATTCTATAGGTTGCTAAACTGTGAATGGAGCTAGGCTGGAGGTGCCTGCTGATGTGTACTGGGATTGTGTGCATAGTGCATATGCGGGTGTGAATGCATATACTTTGGTACTTACTTTTTGATGTTCCTGGTGCAGAACTGTCTACCACTCCAATGCCCAGTACAGCCTCCGGCTCCAGAGTTGTCTCCACCATGCTTTCTATTGCTGTAGGGGGTGGAACAGTAGATGGCCCTCCTCCAGTGCCATGCATCTCCCTCATGCGCTCCACCACCCTCTCCTTGGTCCTGGAGCGAAGGTCATACCACCTTTTACGTATTTCATCCAGGGTGCGGTGGCTTACACCAATGGCATTTATCTTGTTCTGGATGTCCTGCCTGTAGGAGGCTGGCCTGGCTTGTAGTGGGTACCAAGGGGTACTTACACTCTGTGCCAGGTCCAGTTATCCCTCATCAGTGTAGAAGAGGTGTTTCTAGCAGCTTAGGCTGATAGAAGGTAGCTATAGCAGAGCAGCTTAGGCTGAACTAGGAGACATGCAAAGCTCCTACTATACCACTGGTGTCATCTGCACACTATCATAAGAAAACACAATACACAGATATACTAAAAATAAAGGTACTTTATTTTTATGACAATATGCCAAAAGTATCTCAGTGAGTACCCTCAGTATGAGGATGACAAATATACACAAGATATATGTACACAATACCAAAAATATGCAGTAATAGCAAAAGGAAGTAATGCAAGCAGTGTAAAGTTACAATAGATTGCAATAGGAGCACATAGGGATAGGGGCAACACAGACCATATACTCCAAAAGTGGAATGCGAACCACGAATGGACCCCAAACCTATGTGAGCTTGTAGTGGGTCGCTGGGACTGTAAGAAAACAGTGAGGGTTAGAAAAATAGCCCACCCCAAGACCCTGTAAGGTAGGTGTAAAGTGCACCTACAACCCCCAGAGAGCACAGAAGTCGTGATAGGGGGATTCTGCAAGGAAGACCAACACCAGCAATGCAACAACAGTGGATTTCCGGACCTGAGTACCTGTAAGACAAGGGGACCAAGTCCAAGAGTCGCAACAGTGTCGAGAGTGGGCAGATGCCCAGGAAATGCCAGCTGAGGGTGCAAGGAAGCTGCCACCGGATGGAAGAAGCTTTGTGTTCTGCAAGAACGAAGAGAACTAGGAACTTCCCCTTTGGAGGATGCATGTCCCACATCGTGAAGAAGCTGGCAGAGGTGTTCCCATGCAGAAATACTGCAAACAAGCCTTGCTAGCTGCAAGGGTTGCGGTTAAGGCTTTTGGATGCTGCTGTGGCCCAGGAGGGACCAGGATGTCGCCACTTGGATGAGGAGACAGAGGGGGCACCCAGCAAGTCAGGGAGCCCTCACAGAAGCAGGCAGCACCTGCAGAAGTACTGAAACAGGCACTTAGAAGAGGAGTGAACCGGAGTCCACCCGAAGTCAGAAAAGGGAGTCCCACAATGCCGGAGGACAACTCAGAAGGTTGTGCACTGCAGGTTACAGTGTCGGGGACCCAGGCTTGGCTGTGCAGGAAGGAAATCCTGGAAGAGTGCACAGGAGCTGGAGCATCTGCAAATCACACGGTACCCAGCAATGCACTCTAGCGTGGGGAGGCAAGGACTTACCTCCACCAAACTTGGACTGAAGAGTCACTGGACTGTGGGAGTCACTTGGACAGGGTTGCTGAGTTCCAGGGACCACGCTCGTCGTGCTGAGAGGGGACCCAGAGGACCGGTGATGCAGTCTTTTGTTGCCTGCGGTTGCAGGGGGAAGATTCCGTCGACCCACAGGAGATTTCTTCAGAGCTCCTGGTGCAAGAAGGAGGCAGGCTACCCCCAGAGCATGCACCACCAGGAAACAGGCGAGAAAGCCGGCAGGATGAAGCGATACAAGGTTGCAGTAGTCGTCTTTGCTACTTTGTTGCGGTTTTGCAGGCGTCCTGAGCAGTCAGCGGTCGATCCTTTGGCAGAAGGTGAAGAGGGAGATGCAGAGGAACTCTGGTGAGCTCTTGCATTCGCTATCTGAAGAATTCCCCAAAGCAGAGACCCTAAATAGCCAGAAAAGGAGGTTTGGCTACGTAGGAAGGATAGGCTAGTAAGAAAGGTAAGAGCCTATCGGAAGGAGTCTCTGACGTCAACTGCTGGCCCTAGCCACTCAGAGCAGTCCAGTGTGCCAGCACACCTCTGAATCCAAGATGAGGCACGCTGGAAGAGCTCTGGGCACCTCCCCTGGGAGGTGCAGGTCAGGGGAGTGGTCACTCCCCTTTCCTTTGTCCAGTTTCGTGCCAGAGCAGGGCTGGGGGATCCCTGAACCGGTGTAGACTGGCGTATGCAGAGATGGGGACCATCTGTGCCCATCAAAGCATTTCCAGAGGCTGGGGGAGGCTACTCCTCCCCAGCCCTGACACCTATTTCCAAAGGGAGAGGGTGTAACACCCTCTCTCAGAGGAAGTCCTTTGTTCTGCCTTCCTGGGCCAGGCCTGGCTGGACCCAGGAGGGGAGAAACCTGTCTGAGGGGTTGGCAGCAGCAGCAGCTGCAGTGAAAACTCCGGAAAGGCAGTTTGGCAGTACCCGGGTTCTGTGCTAGAGACCCGGGGGATCATGGAATTGTCCCCCCAATGCCAGGATGGCATTGGGGTGACAATTCCATGATCTTAGACATATTACATGGCCATGTTCGGAGTTACCATTGTGACGCTGTACATAGGTAGAGACCTATGTACAGTGCACGCGTGTAATGGTGTCCCCGCACTCACAAAGTCCGGGAAATTTGCCCTGAACTATGTGGGGGCACCTCGGCTAGTGCCAGGGTGCCCTCACACTAAGTAACTTTGCACCCAACCTTCACCAGGTGAAGGTTAGACATATAGGTGACTTATAAGTTACTTAAGTGCAGTGGTAAATGGCTGTGAAATAACGTGGACGTTATTTCACTCAGGCTGCACTGGCAGGCCTGTGTAAGAATTGTCAGATCTCCCTATGGGTGGCAAAAGAAATGCTGCAGCCCATAGGGATCTCCTGGAACCCCAATACCCTGGGTTCCTCAGTACCATATACTAGGGAATTATAAGGGTGTTCCAGTATGCCAATGTGAATTGGTGAAATTGGTCACTAGCCTGTTAGTGACAATTTGGAAAGCAGAGAGAGCATAACCACTGAGGTTCTGGTTAGCAGAGCCTCAGTGAGACAGCTAGGCATCACACAGGGAACACATATATATAGGCCACAAACTTATGAGCACTGGGGTCCTGGCTAGCAGGGTCCCAGTGACACATAACAAACATACTGACAACATAGGGCTTTCACCATGAGCACTGGGCCCTGGCTAGCAGGATCCCAGTGAGATAGTGAAAACACCCTGACATATACTCACAAACAGGCCAAATGTGGGGGTAACAAGGCTAGAAAGAGGCTACTTTCTCACACTGCCAGATCTTCTTTTTTTGGGTATCAGGGACACTCATTGATGCCTTGCCAAATAATTATTCATGGTGCAGGCAGCACTCCTCGGTCAGCACCTCCAACTCCTTGTCAGAAAACTTGATTTTGTGTTTTCTGCCTTCACTGGGTGTCTCCTTCTCCTGTGTAGTCATTGTTGCTGAAGCTCCTCTCACCTGGGTGTGGCTCTGCAGTTTGGGCTCCTCCCTGCTCCATGTGGTTACTTCCTGGTTCTGATGTCATCACTCAGAACCAGGAAGTGGGCATTTCAAAAGTTTTATTGCACCTGCAGGCAATTTGCGAGTCAGTTGCAATTTGCGACACCGGACCACACTCTTCGTGCAATTTGCAACCTTGCTTTTTGAGAGGTCGCAAAATGCGGTGCGACTCCGCTGCGACTCGCTATTTGGAATAGCCATTTTTACTGGAATATCGTTGTGCGAGTCAGAAATAGCGATTCGCATAGAGTCGCTATTTCCAACTCGCAGTTTTCCGTTCCTACATATGGCCCTTAGTCTTTTCATATTAGCACAATTGAGAAGGTTTCATAAAGGACAACATTGACTGCATCATGAAAGGGCAATATTCTGTAAAATCACACAGGTTTCTCTTAGCCACAGTTCAAATAGGTAAATGTAACTTGAACCCTGCAGCTGTACTTCTACCTGGATGGGAAGTAGATGCCAGATCACTCTTCCAAATTCAGATGTCATATTATTCAACCAGCTTGCTAGAGCCAAACACTGGCTCTCAAAAATGTACATCACTTCTAGTCAACGCTCGATCCTGAAGGTATTCTGATTTGTCATTTTGGATTGACCTCACCAAAAAGAGAATAACGGAAGAGCCAACAAACTTGGAACGGTGCACATAAGACGACAACCATGCCTTTCCATGAAGAAACTGTGGTTTGAGTGGTGACTATTTGGTATGCATATGTTTCCAGGGAATGTATGAAGAACACTAATATTGTATACATCACATGTGGGCAGAGTACACGAGAATTTGTCACAGGGACTAATCAAGGTAGATGGATATAGGCATTAGGCATACTTATGGTTTCTCACATTACACATTTCAGTTATTCAAAACATCAGATCTTGAATTTTAATTTCATGTAATTAATATTGAATGCAGATTAAAGTAAGGTTCTGTACTTTAAGATGGAAGCCAAAATAGTGAGTGTCTGGTATATCTTTCCCAAACCAAGATGGTACTTACTTAATGCAGATCTCATGTCAAACAGGAACAAAATATGAAGTAGAATGTGGCAGCCATCATTGAATTGCAGCTTATCAAAGTGCTTACCTGGTAGATTTTTGTTTTCCAGTTGCCATATTTCTTTCTGCTCGTGCCTCGCTTAGTTTGAAGACTCATCTCTGCTAAGACTATCCTTGGGAATCCTCTTGTTATTGGAGTACTTCTATCAGCTTTATTATGGACTTGGAAACCTTCTTCTAAGGCAAAATTGGTTGTGATAGACTTTTTTTTAACTAAAGGTATGTTCTCGAACTGGAATAACAATGTCTCATTCACTCTAAATGTTCAGAACTGCGTACTTGATTTTGCTCTCAAAATGTATTACGAACTGCATTCAATAATATTTAAGGTAATTGAAAAATTACGTACATATGTCATTACACTCAGAGGAGTTAAACCTTATATGTTGCAACTGAACCATTTGAATTCACAAGCACTTGTAGACGTAGAGTATTATCCAACTGTTACCCAACTCTAAAAGATTTATCATATTGTAGGAAAGTACCATCTTGCCTGGCATGTTACCCCCATTATTACATGTATGTAAGTTTATTTTTGCCTGTCTCACTGGGATACTGCTAGCCAGGACCCTAGTGCTCATAGTTTGGGGCCTGAATGTGTGTACCTGTGTAGTGACTAACTGTGTCACTGAGGCTCTGCTAACCAGAACCTCAGTGCTTATGCTCTCTCTGCCTTTAAATTTGTCACTATAGGCTAGTGACCACTTTTACCAATTTCAATTGGTACACTGGGACACCCTTATAATTCCCGAGTATATGGTACTTAGGTACCCAGGGTACTGGGGTTCCAGGAGATCCCAATGGGCTGCAGCCTTTCTTTTGCCACCCATAGGTAGCTTAGACAAACTTTTACACAGGACTGCCACTGCAGCCTGGGTGAAATAACGCACACGTTATTTCACAGCCATTTTCACTGCATGTAAGTAACTTATAAGTCACCTATATGTCTAACCTTCACTTGCTGAAGGTTAGGTGCAAAGTTACTAAGTGTGAGGGCACCCTTGCACTAGCAAAGGTGCCCCCACATAGTTCAGGGCCATTTCCCCGGACTTTGTGAGCGCGGGGAAACCATTACACGTGTGCACTACATATAGGTCAATACCTATATGTAGTTTCACAATGTTAACGCCGACTATGGCCATGTAACATGTCTAAGATCATGGAATTGTCCCCCCATGCCAAATCTGGTATTGGGGTGCCAATCCCATGCATCCCGGGGCTCCACTATGGACCCTGGGTACTGCCAAACCAGCTCTCTGGGGTTTTCTCTGCATCTACCGCTGTTGCCAAACCACAGACAGGGTTCTGCCCTCCTGGGGTCTGAGCAGCCCAGTCCAAGGAAGGCAGAACAAAGCATTTCCTCTGAGAGAGGGTGTTACACCCTCTCCGTTTGGAAATAGGTGTTAAAGGCTAGGGAGGGGTAGCCTCTCCCAGCCTCTGGAAATGCTTTGAAGGGCACAGATGGTGCCCTCCTTGCATAAGACAGTCTACACCGGTTTAGGGAACCCCCAGTCCCTGCTCTGGCATGAAACTGGACAAAGGAAAGGGGAGTGACCACTCCCCTGTCAATCACGACCCCAGGGGTAGTGCCCAGAGCTCCTCCAGGGTGTCCAAGACCTTTGCCATCTTGAATGCAGAGGTGTGAGGGCACTCTGGAGACCTCTGAGTGACCAGTGCCAGCAGGTGACGTCAGACACCCCTCCTGATAGGTGCTTACCTGACTAGGTGTCCAATCCTCCTCTGAGGGCTATTTACGGTCTCTCCAGTGGGCTTCTCCTCAGATAACTATTTGCAGGAATTCACCAGAGTTCATCTGCACCTCTCTCTTCGACTTCTGCCAAGGATCGACTTCTGACTGCCACAGGACGCCTGCAAAACTGCAACAAGGTAGCAAGAAGACTACCAGTGACATTGTAGCGCCTAATCTTGCCGGCTTTCTCAACTGTTTCCTGGTGGTGCATGCTTTGAGAGCTGCCTGCCTTCATCCTGCACTGGAAGCCAGAAAGAAATCTCCCGTGGGTCGACAGAATCTTCCCCCTGCTTCAGCAGGCACTAAACTTCAGTGTCACTGGTACACTGGGACCCCTCTCATCCTGACGAGCGTGACCCCTAGAACACAGGTGGTGGACCGAAGTGACCCAGACTGTCCAGTGGTACAACTGTCCAAATTTGGAGGAGGTAAGTCCTTGCCTCCCCTCTTCAGACAGTAATCCTGTGCACCGCGTGAATTGCAGCTACAAGGGCTTCTTTGCACATTTCCACAAAATCCTTCATACACAGCCAAGCCTAGGTCCCCAGCACTCTGTCCTTTGATGCTCAGCTCCCTGAGTTGATCTCCGGCTTCGTGGGACCCTCTTTTGCAGTGTTGAGATGACTGCCATGTTCAGACTCAGAACCAGTGTTCAAGTACTTTTGCGGGTGCTACCTTCTTGTGCGTGGGCTCTCTACATTGCTAACTGCCCCCTCTGTCTCCTCTCCCAAGTGGCGACATCCTGGTCCTTCCTGGGCCCGGGTAGCACTCTTTTTCTTCAACCGCAACTCTTGCAGCTAGCAAGGCTTGTTTGTGGTCTTTTGCCAAGGAATCAACTCTGCATCCTCCACCACTCCGTGGGACATCTTCTAGACAAATGAGAAGATCCTAGCTCCATTTGTTGTTGCAGAATCTTCAGCTTCTTCCCTCCGGAGGCAGCCATTTTGCACCTTCATCTTGGTCCCCTTCCTTTGCAGGTCCTCAGGACCAGGAATCCATCTTCAGTGCTTTGCAGTCTGTTGTGGTCTTTGCAAAATCCTCTCTCACGACTCTAGTGTGTTTCTGGGGAAATAGCAGTACTTTACTCCTACTTTCCAGGGACTTGGGGTGGGGTATCTTGGACACCCTTATTGGTTTCTTACACTCCCAGCGACCTTCTACACAGTACACTACCCTAGGGGTCCATTCGTGGTTCGCATTCCACTTTCTTAGTATATGGTTTGTGTTGCCCCTAGGCCTTATGCATCCTATTGTGTTCTACAGTGTTTGCACTACTTTCTGACTGTTTTACTTACCTGATTTTGGTTTGTGTGTATTTTTTGTGTATTTTACTTACCTCCTATGGGTTTATAATCTCTGAGATATTTCTGGCACATTGTCACCAAAATAAAGTACCTTTATTTTTAGTAACCCTGAGTATTGTGTTTCTTATGATACAGTACCTATATGATATAAGTGGTACAGTAGGAGCTTTGCATGTCCCCTAGTTCAGCCTAAGCTGCTCTGCTATAGCTACCTCTATCAGCCTAAGCTGCTAGAACACTACTAATCCACTAATAAGTGATAACTGGACCTGGCACAAGGTGTAAGTACCATCAGGTACCCACTATAAGCCAGGCCCGCCTCCTACACACATACAGTGTGTTAGATAGTTCAGTTCAGGGGAATAAATAGTAATGTTGTTAGTTTGTTCTCTTTGAGACTCACATGCATGAGATGAATCCATACCAGGTCTAAGAGAGGAGGCTATGCAGTGATGTGTGTTTACCCCAATTCTCCTTTCTCCCGGAGCAGTACTGAAGTTCAGATATCCCCGGAGTGAGACCGTGAGTCAGCCAGAAGGGACCTTAGCCATAGAAACTGACCTCCAACTGAGTCACTTTGCAAAATCTACTAAACATTGAACTGTTCATTATATCACCAATCATTAACCTCCTAGGAAGCTCTTTTGAGCAGATCAGGTTTTCTAACTGATCAGTGAGACTCCATTACAGACAGCGTGGGGGTTCCCAGCAGAAATGGTGGAGGAACAAGGCTGTACAAAGATGACAACAGAACAAGGAGGGTTGATAAGCAAAGTGTCATGATACGCTTACAACCTCATGTCAGACAGATGAAGTAGTGAAGAAATAAGACGTTGTTGCACCTGTAGGTTATATATGCTGACTTTACACAATACAATAATGCTGTCAACGAAAAGTGTACCACAGTAAACACAGCATGGCTGAGAGGGAGTGTAACAGAGGAGGAAAAATATTAATTAGAGGGGCTGTAAAAGAGAAACTACAATAGAGCAGGCATGCATGAGGGAAGTGGAAGGAGGACCAGCATTTCACACCAACTGCACCCAAAAAATGCGCTATTCAACATAAAGTGAGCAGGTGCCTTACGGCACTGTGTGACAATCACAACAAAATTGTGAGGGAAGGTAACCAGAGAATATGGTGCACCATCACATGGGAGCCACAACAGCCCTTCTCAAAGTATGAAATAGAATCTAATTTCTTAAAACTGAAACTTGTTATGCCCAAATGCTGATTTAGAGTACAGCAGTAATGGATGGCCTATCAAAAAGTAGTGGATTAACGAGGCATGCAGTGGAAGCAATAAGCATTTGGCCCACCAATATTCACTAGAGCCAGCTGTGGGCTTATGAGCAAAACTTTGGTCCCGCCACTTATTCTTTTACAAATTAAGTATTGCACAGATTAAATGTCCCAGTTGCTTTCTTCCAATGAAAACATCTGTTCAAACCCAGAATGTAAAGGTTAAGTGCCCCTAGAAGTTCTATGTAGTGTCTTAGGCCATCCTGGCAGTGTTTAATTTGTGCTGATGATTGCACATGCTGAGCACCGATATTCATTTTTGGGGAATTGGACTTAATTTTCATCATCAGTAGGTATCAGACTTCTGATGTGAGCATGACAGAGAAAGGCACAAAAGGAAGATAGAGGGGGTGATTCTGACTGCGGCGGACGGCGGTCGCCGCCCGCCACGCGGTTCTCGCCGAAAGACCGCTCCGCGGTCAAAAGACTGCGGCAGTCATTCTGGCTTTCCCACTGGGCTGGCGGGCGACCGCCGAAAGTCCGCCCGCCAGCCCAGCGGGAAACACCCTTCCCACGAGGACGCCGGCTCAGAATTGAGCCGGCGGTGTGGGAAGGTGCGACGGGTGCAGTTGCACCCGTCGCGAATTTCAGTGTCTGCTAGGCAGACACTGAAATTCTTTTTGGGGCCCTCTTACGGGGGCCCCTGCAGTGCCCATGCCATTGGCATGGGCACTGCAGGGGCCCCCAGGGGCCCCGCGGCACCCCCTACCGCCATCCTGTTCCCGGCGGGAGAACCGCCAGGAACTGGATGGCGGTAGGGGGTGTCAGAATCCCCATGGCGGCGGAGCGCGCTCCGCCGCCATGGAGGATTCTCAAGGGCAGCGGAAAGTCGGCGGGACACCGCCGACTTTCCGTTTCTGGCCGCGGCTGAACCGCCGCGGTCAGAATGCCCAGCGGTGCACCGCCAGCCTGTTGGCGGTGCTACCGCCGACCTCCGCCATGGCGGTAATTACCGCCAGGGTCAGAATGACCCCCAGAATAAGGAAGAGAAAGAGAGGAGAACAGTGACAAAGCGAGAGACAGCAAGGATCAAAAATAAACTGCAGGAGTGAGATAAAGACATGGGGCCCACTTCCCAAAAGTAAACTTAAGCTAAAGGTCTATGTTTAGACCAAAAGTCCAAACCTAAACCAAAAGTCTAACTTTACTACCAGTAAAGTTAGACTCTTGATTTAAGTTAAGTCTTTTAGGGGGTTATTACAACTTTGGAGGAGGTATTAATCCGTCCCAAAAGTGACGGTAAAGTGATGGGTATACCACCAGCCGTATTACGAGTCCATTATATCCTATGGAACTCGTAATACGGCTGGTGGTATATCCGTCACTTTACGGTCACTTTTGGGACAGATTAACACCTCCTCCAAAGTTGTAATAACCCCCTTAATCTAAGTTTAGACCGAAAGTCTAAATTTAGAGCAAAAGTCTAACTTTATTTACTATGAGTACTTACTATGAGTACCTTTTGGTCTAAACAAAGACTTTTGGTCTAAGTTTACCTTGGTGAATAGGGCCCACGGGAAGGGTATGGTTGAGACAGAAAGAGGCAGGAGGTGGAATCAAGAATGTAGTATTATTTTTGGCAATACCAGAAAGTGACAGTGTTGAGATGGGCCCCTGAGCAAAAATGGGGGTCTCTGCACTTTTTTTTCGAAAACAAATGAAGCATTGCTTTGTGCCAGAGTTGCTCAGATCCATACACATGTTCCTTTTCTTTAAAGGGGTTATTGCGTACATGTTAAGTCTCATGCTCTCATTTTGCTCCCGTTCTGGCCAGTCCTTTAATTCATATGGTTGCTAACAGTCAGCGTTTCGATCATTTTCAATGTGGCACTGCTAAAAAGGCAGAGTGACTCCAAGTTTTGCAGAAGGCTACCAGATACTGTGTAATTTACTCTATGTTTAGCAAGGGTGGTAACTGACGGAAAGATATCCCTAGAAAGCAGCAGAACACTAGGATGCCTTTGAATTTGAGCTCTATGAACTTTTTGCGAAAATTATACATTGAGCTTTGCAGCTGAAAGGGGGCTTCTATTTTTGTGTATGAGCATGCCTTGCAGGCGTACATTGATTGGAGTCGTGGGTGGCTGGTAGGCTGTGTGATGGACAGATGGTTACACTTAATGGGCACAAGCTGAAACTTGGAAGCATTGTATAGTACTTATAAAATTCAGACTAAACTGCACGGCAATAAAATAGTTGCCTTTTTTGGAATTGTTACAATCATGATCTGTGGCTGGTGGTAGAGTCGATTGGTGTAGGTCAGTTATGAGACAGAAATTGCCTGCCTTCCTCCTGTGGAGCAACTTCGTATATTCCCCCAACATGGTACCACACATTAAGATACGCTTATCACTTTGTGTGACACTGACGTCTTGCAAACGTCGAATTTAAAAATATTTGGTTTAAATAAAGAAGAATTTTAAATGAACAATTTACTATTATAGGTACATAGTGGACACAGAGATGTCTCTCTAGGCATGTGGCTTCTCTAGCTTAGTTTCACAAAGGCAAGAAGGGACCAAATACTACTGCACAGAATACAGGAAACAGAGACAGATATTTAAAATACAGGCAGTGAAACTAGAGAATCTTGGCCAGCATTTAAACTTAATTACACTGTGTGATATTGGGCAGATCACGTCATCTCCGTGCTACAGTTTCTGGAGTAGAAATACAGTTCGTGCACCACAAAACAGAGATCTGATTTAAATTATATTTTTTTTATTAGATTTACATGTATACATTAAAATAAGCATTTGCTTGCACTGTAGTGAAAAACACATTCTGTACAGAGTTCCAATATATCTTGAGACAGAAGGTACTGGGAGGCACGCCTACCCATTTGTGGACAGTGTGACAGTTTCATATTCACGAATTTCCGCATCTTTAGTAGGTGACTTTAGTGATAAAATAAAATATCTATGTTAACTCATTGTGAACTAGTGTCATTTTAATCTATTGGAAGTTACACATTTGAAAGTTTTGACCTTTTAACTTGATAAATGAATCTTATAAAGCATTTTAAATTGGAATAATTGAACTAAAACTAAAAACATTTTCTTCGTAACTGGCATCCTAGAAAGAGTAGTTTGTGCCTCATTACAGAAACAGTTATAATTATTACAGGGTAGGGAAAGATCTCAACAGGAAGCACCTATATGTCTAAGCTGTCTTACTGTCCTGTTCTAAGGCACTGGCTCCTGTTGTTTCCTCGCCAACCCGGGAGCATGCACAAGAACACGCCCCACACAAGGAGCTCGGAGTGAATATCTTTATTCATCAACGTACAAAATTAATCTGACTTCTCACTATCCCATAATCATTAAAGACCACACCTTAACATCTCACAGATTGATTGCATAATCCCTTCCTTGAGTCTGCCCCGGGGTTCTAGCATACACAGTCCTAAGACACTACGGGGGTTATTCTAACTTTGGAGGAGTGTTAATCCGTCCCAAAAGTGACGGTAAAGTGACGGATATACCACCAGCCGTATTACGAGTTCCATAGGATATAATGGACTCGTAATACGGCTGGTGGTAAATCCGTCACTTTTCCGTCACTTTTGGGACGGATTAACACCTCCTCCAAAGTTAGAATAACCCCCTACATCTCCCCCGTTACAGAAAAATGACATAAACGAAACATTAATAAATAGCAGCATTATATCTCCTCGATCAGGCGCCTGGGTGCATGCGCAGTTCAGCCAGACTGTGTAACATGAGGCTGTTGAGTTGTACACAGGGTGGACTCCAAGAGTACAGGTACTGATGTCTGATTAGGACTTTCATGTGTAACAGCCTCCTCTGAGTTTACAGGGACAGATGAGTGGCGATAGATGTTTGAAATGTGACGGGTCCCTTGTGATGGATTTGCCGGGACGGTAAACCATTATTATGTGTCCCTTGTGCTTCACATCTTTCAAAGGTTCAGCATTAAATGGAGGATCTGTCTTTTAACCAAATCACCCTTGTCAAACACTATTTTACGAGCTTGACAACTTTGATCAGCATATGTTTTCATCTATGCTTCTGAGCGGTGTCAGTAGCACGAACCTCATCATCATTCAGTGTTCACTTGGGGGTCCACTATGGTAATGTGGTTCTTATAGCTCTCCTGAACATCAGGGTGGCAGGACTCTCACCAGTGATATAGTGAGTAGTTGACCGACAAGCATGAAGGGTTTGGAATAATGCTGAATTACCTCAATCAGCTCAATGCCCTCCATTGATGCACGTTGGATCACTCATTTCAGGATCCCTATAAACTGTTCCACGACACAGCTTGCTTGAGGGCACAATGGTGAGCTTTTCTGATATGTGATACTGAGCCTAGTTAAAAACTCTTTCAACTCCTTGCTATTGAAGGGCAGACCATTGCTAGACTTGAGAGTGTCTGCTATGCCCCACACTGCAAATATGTCATCCAGTCGCTCAATGACCTTGTTATGAGTAGTTCATGACCTGTCCTCCACCAGAGAAAAATTGGAATATTCTTCGATGACCACCATAAGCTGGTGTCCATTCTCCAGGGGCCAAAAGAGAAGTTTATGGCTATTCTTTTGGACGCATACACAGGAAAGTCAGACATGGTTAGTGGATGCTGGGTCACCTGAGGAGACAGGCAATTGTATAAATAACACTCCTTTAACTCCCTCTGAGCTTTCTCGTCCAAGCGAGGGAAACACACTCCATCTCTCAAGGACCTCTTGGTGGCGACAATGTCATGATTTCCTTCCTGAGCAAGTTCAATGACTTGCTGTCTTAGACTCGCAGGTATGACAATCCAGGATCTTCTTAGCACAATGCCTTCTTTAGTGACAGACAGTTCATCTTGGACATTTTGGAATTTTTGAAATTCAACACTGTCACTGAGAGGCTGAACTCTCTGTCTCTATGTTTTGCTGAAATTATATTTTTGAGAGCAAACATGTCCTTATCAGAATTTGTAGCTGCAATGATCTGTTCGATGGACAGAGCCACAGGCGTGCTAGACTTTACAATGAAATTGATGTATTCCTCAGCAGCCGTCGACGCTGAGCTGTGCCTCTGTAAGGGTACTCATGAGAAATAATCTGCAGGGTTTTGATTCTTGCCTAGCTTATGCACAGCTGTGTAGTCATACTCTTGTAGACGCAACCCCCACCTTTCAGTGCGCGGGGGGACCTTGGCCTTTGGATTTCCAAAAATGGTGATCAACGTCTGGTTGTCTGTGACTATCGTGAAATTCTTTCCATTCTTTCCATAGAGAAATGCATGAAAATGTTCACAGGCACATTGTACAGCTAGACTTTCTTTTCTGACTGGGAATAGCCACGTTCTGTGTAAGATAAGCATTGACTGGAAACCACCACAATGTGCCTTTGTGCGTTTGAATGTCTGTTGTGTTGAGCAAGGAATGCTCCTAGCTCCACCGGGCTTGCCTCAATGGTGATCTCGGTCTGCAATTTAGGATCAAAGTGAGCCATCTCAGTAGCATTTTCAATCACATGTTTTATACTTTCGAAACTGTGGTCACATTAATCTGACCATCAAATCAGGTCTCGCAATGGGGCACTCACTGTCACAAAGTCACCAATGTACCTTGAACAATAAGTGGCCATACCCAAGAAGGACCGTACCATAAGGGCATCTTGCAGTGGGCTGGTGGCTGATAATACACACACTTTGTCAAGATCAGGAGTCATCTCTCCATCTGAAAATACATGCAGAAAGAACTTGGTTTGTTTTGTGAAATTCACACTTTTCAACGTTTAATGTGAGACCTGCATATCTAAGTAACTGCCACACCTGTTTGAGAGCCTTGTCATGCTACTTTAGTGCTGTTCCAAACACTAGTATATCATCACTGTATTTTAAGGCACGTGTACAGGCTGAATAGTTCTATGTATAAAATATTGGAATATTTCTGTAGCAGATGATACACCAAGGCACAATTCTTTGTATCTGACCAAACCAACATGAGTCAAAAAAGTGGTAATATACCTACAGTTTTCTTCGAGTTCAAGGTGATGGTATCCCTTATTCAGGTAAAGACAGGAGAAGACTTTGGCTCCATTCAGCTGCATGATCATATTGCGGACCAGGATGACTCTCTCTCTCTTGATTGCTTTGTGGGCTTGGCACATATCCACACAGATGAGCACTGCACCTCCACTGTCCTTTTTTGGCACTACCACTAAGGGCGAGAACCATGGTGTCAGAGAGCGATCAATGATGTTGTTTCAGCAAGGCTTCTAGTTCCTTCCCAACCGCTTCTTGTAGATGAAATGCAATTGTGCGGTGTCCCTATTCAACAGGCCAAATGTCGTCATTGATGTGAAGTTGCACTTTCATTATTTTGAGTCTTACTAGGTTTGAAACAGGGCCGGGTACTCATTCACAATTTCAGATTTTTTTAGCTTGTAGTTGATAAGCATCAGTTCCATGTCAGCAGGAGTTGTAAAACTAAGCAGGCATGCACTAGATGGAGTATGTTGAAAAACATGGATTGGGGCCTGCACAGAAGTCTTCTTATGTTGCAAGGTCACTGTGAATGACCCTTGACTTCACAACAGTTTGGAAGCAGCCCGTGTGCACACCTTTGTATTCCACCCTTTGAGTTGTGGTGCAGGTGAATTGTTTGACTGGTATAATAGTTGATTGATGCACCACTACTGATTACAAAGGTTATAGGACACCATATGGGACACCTGCTGACTTTCAGTTTGACCTTGGGGCAATGTCCATATGAGTTCTTTTGTGTCATTAACTCACTTGTTTTTGTGTTATTTACAAGCGGCAAGGCCCACATGTGCACGTCACTCCTTTTTATCTATGATCATTGCACATTCACTCTCTTCACTGTCACTCAATGGTGACATTGAGGAATTACTGCAGGATGAATACCATAAAGATCAATTTCGTTTTGTTTACACCTGTCGCAGTTGAGGTTGCCTTTTGTCTTTAGTGGCGTGGTGAGAATGCTTCTGTAAACTTCTAGCATCCATTTTCTCATCTGCAACTGGTTTCTCGTTTGCTCTGGAAATGGTTACGAAGTGCTTCTCCTTTCCACACCCTTTACACGTTTGTCCGATGTCTAGACATTTATTTTTTATGTGGACATGGAAATCCACATCCACATCTTTCTTTCTTTGAAGATGTCAACTTGCTGGTGTCTGCTCGGTGCTTGTGTCTACTCTTTATGACCAAGGCCAATTCACCTTTTGCTTTGCTGCTTCTCTGTCGGCAGCTTGCAGATCTGCTTGTTCCTCAGATATGGCAGCCATCAGCACTTTTTCCAAACTGAATGTCTCTCACAACATGAGTGTTCTGAATGAGTCAGACAAACAACCATCAATGACTCTGAAGCACATGACTTCCTCATCATTAAATTCACTAAATTTGCAATGTTTGATGAGCATGTCAAGTTTCTCAACAAATTCATCCATCATCTCACCAACTTGTTGTCTTGCATGATTGAAAATGTATCCTTGTCGACGTTTAGCATCGAATTGAACTTAGCTCCTAAAGTCTGTTTGATTTGACAGTCTGACATTGTCTCAGTGTGTGAGATTTTCTTTATCACTTCTTTCACTCCATCATCAGTGAGATTCTTTAAGTATTTATTGATTTTCTCATCATTTTGCTTATTCCAGGGCATTTATGAAGTCATCAAAAGCCTTGATTCATGTTGTTTGTGGTCCATCTGGCGCCAATACTCTGTTTTGAGCTGGGATCAAATGGCGGTGCATGTTTTAGAAAGGCAGGTGCTGTGTGCTTCACACCTCTTTCTCCTGTCATTGAGAGTATATGCTGTTCGGGCAGCACTCATTGTGCACCTGAATCCATGCCTTCAGGAAATACTGGCTTTGGGCTTGAACTTGGGTCACCGGACTGACTCAATGGTCAGTTGGCACCTTCTTCATTTTTGATCTTGAGTACATGCTCTGTTTCTTGCATGCCCTGCTATTTCAACATTTTTTACTAACCCTGGCCCAATTTGTGACTATCTAGTGGGCAGTGTGTTTGAGTCAACTAGCTCAAGGCGAGATTCATGGTGTAGTGGATGCCACTTGCTACATTGCACGAATTGGCCTCTCCAGCTGGTCTCAGCTGTTGTATCCCATTCTGCTTCGCTTGTGAGTACCTTGTACCTCGTATCTGGTTGTCGCTGCCTTCTAGCGTGATATCTCGTTGTCGCAATCTTTGTGCTGTTCCTGGTTTTAGCATTTTCTTTGTATGACTGATGGCTCGGTGTTGTGCCACACCACCTTCTTTTATTTTTAGCCTGGACAGCAAGTCTTGGTGGGATTTACCAATGGTGCTTGTCTGCTAGGCCTTCAACTGTTCCAGGATGCCTCGTATGGGCTGGAGTGGAGCTTCCACTCCACATACACCAACTGCAGGCTTCTTTGCACCGACTTGGAGTGCACGTTGCCTCACAAGCAGTTTGCTATTGTTTTGCAAATTGTCAGGGGCAGCAGTTCTGTTCCTTTGTGCCACGTATCCCCTACTCGTTGCCAGTTATCACGTCCTCCCCAGTCTGGGAGCATGCACAAGAAGACGCCACACACAGATCTCGTAGTCAGTGTCTTTATTCATCAGCGTACAATACTACATTCAACTGACTTCTCACAATCCCATCCCTTTTAAAGACCACACCTTCATACCTCCCAGATTGATTGTGTAATCACTTCCTTGAGTCTATCCTGGGCCATGGGTCCTAGCACCCACAGTTCTAAGACACTATCGGGCATATTTATACTCTTTTTGCGCCAAATGTGCGTCAAACATTTTGACGCAGATTCGGCGCAAACCTTGCCCCATATTTAAACTCTGACGCCCGACCCCGCGGACGTCAAAATTCCAATGTGTGCGTCATTTTTTGGATGCGGGAAACTGCCTTGCGTTAATGATATGCAAGGTAGGCGTTCCCTTCCAAAAAATGACTTTAAGGTCTTTGTGCCTTATTTACACCCCAGTGTCATTTTGACGCACAGGAGGGGGTGGGCCTTAAAAAACTGTGCACTGGGTCAGGGCAGGCGTTAAGGGACCTGTGGGCTTGGAAGGAGTCCAGAGGTGCCCTTCCCTGCCCCCAGGGACACCCCCTGCCACCCTCGCCCACCCCTGGAGGACACCCATGGATGAGGGGACCCATCCCAGGTAAGTACAGGTAAGTTGATTTAAGTATTTTTTATTATTTTTTTAAAGTGGCATAGGGGAGCCTAATTTCGGCCCCACTACATGCCACTGTGCCCAATGACCATGCCCAGGGGACAGAAGTCCCCTGGGCATGGCCATTGGGCAAGGGGGCATGACTCCTGTCTGTGCTAAGACAGGAGTCATTTCAATGGGGCTTGTGCATAAAAAAATGGCGCAAGTCCGGTTTGAGGCATGATTTTTTCCTCAGACCTGACTTGCACCGTTTTTTGACGCACAACCCCCATTTTCCCCAACGCCGGTCCTTTTTTTTGACTCAGACAAGTCCGCAGCGCCGGCAAACGTCATTCCTTAAATAAGGCGCCCGCATGGCGCGTAGGAATGGTGTTAGCCAGAGGTAAAATTTTTGACGCACAACTGCGTTGGCACAGTTGTGCATCCAAAAGTATAAATATGGCCCTATAGTTCCTCGTAGGTAGAGCTACCTATAATTAGGGATCGCTTGTCAGTTTAGATTTTTTTGCATACATTTGTGTATGAAAACTGACATTTGGCAGATTAAAAGTACACAATAAAGGAAAAGGAAGGTGAGATGATCCAGCATTGGGGCTTGCTCTGAAAATCAGCAGCTAGAATTTGATGTGGGCTGTGAAGACTATTTGCAATGAGACAGTGCTTGCTTTGAGGAAGGGTGTCATCTGTTTGGACCCTGTTCAGCCCAGGAAAAGGCTAAGGCCAGAACCCCTGACCTTAGGTAAACCATAAGTAATGTGACTCATACATCTTGTTGAATTCTCCTTATTCACACTCACACTGTGACCACACAAACACACACTTGTCAACAATCACCAAGAACCTCAACCATATACGCTCATGCGCACAGCACCATAGAACAATTTCCTGACCCATGCTTATGAGGGCACATTCTGCAATCATTCACACTCCTGACAGCCGATATCACCACACAACACAATATAGACACTCTCTTGATTACAGAAACATGAATCTTCCCGCTCTCAGTTTCTCAGACAGCTTTTTAAATCTGACCTAGTGACCACTGGGCATCAACAATAACTTTTCAGATGACACTAGAGCCACTTCACCCATGCCTTCATTAAAACGCTCCCACTCCACAGTCCAGAGTGTAACCTCCCTGTCAGTTGAAGCACAAAGGCAGTGAAAAAATCATTCTACACAGTCAATGATCTGCAAATCAAGCAGAACATAACAGAACCTAAATACTCCAAAGGCAACTACCTTGACTTCAACTTGAAAGCCCTGCCCCCAATTTAATGTAAAGGGAGACATGTCTGGATTGGACAGACCACTCTCATACTCCCTTCTTCAGCAACCATAATGCACCAACTCATCAAGACTAAAGAGAACTAAAGATACCACACTTTAAAAACTGCCTGCATAGATGCCCGCTAAGAAGAATTCTTCGACCTTACAAATCCCCACCAGCCCAAATTAAATGTCAACATACTCCTCGATACAGCACAGTATAAGAAAACAGTTTGAAATCAACACAGCACTGAAAACGCAATTCTAGAAACGTACACCTTCAGCTCCATTGTACAATTAAGAACTCTCAGAGAATAAGCACAGTGTTGTAACTTATGTGCCATTGGCTCTGTGGGGTTTAATTCTGAGCCATGAGTCATGAGAATATACCATGGCTACGATGGAACATTAAAAGCAGAGAGAGAACTGTTAAGACTGTGACAAAGATTTCCTATTTATGTTGGTTGAAGAGATAAAGATATGAAGATAACCCTACTTCCTAGAGTTAATCTTAACACTGGTGACAAGCTACCTGAGAGGGGCAGGTTATCCACCAACACCCCTCGGTAATCCTGACAGAACCCATTGTGATGGTCCTAAGTCCAACATTTTAGGATTTATTGAGCTACACTAATGTGAGGTGTACTGCGAACACTGAAGGAAGTCTCTGGATTGCTGGATCGTGAGTACAAATGTCTTATTGAGATACTGACTGATGATCCTTACCAATAATCAAACAGCTTGCATTTGAAATGTGCATCTTATTGCGTGCCGAGTCCATTTGCATGCAGCAGACCGTGAAGTTTCTAAGGCTCTGCTGTGACGCATGTCAGGCCTGTTCGCACACAGCAGACCGAGGATCCTCCTTGGTGGCGTGCATGTCTATTGGAACTGCAGGCGTGTCTAGCTGTGTGTTTTGGAGCTTATCTGGCAGCCTGCAGGCATGACGTGGCGAGAAATGTGGCCATGTAACTTTGCCTCATTTACAACATTTAGTTTACAACAGATTTCGTTTTGCCGCATTGAACATTTTGTTTTCCTTGCTGCATCATTTTCATCTTTTGGAAGACTGTATAAATAGCTATATTACATGATTATCATCTATGTTTGCAATGGAATTATTACGATAAATGTGGAAGTTCTCCTCTGTGTGCCAGTGGGATTCCTAGCACAGCGTTCCTATTCAAGCACATATATCCTGGTGTAAATTTTTGTTTTAATGCAAATCAGAAACTTTAACGTTAATCAGTTATGTTGGTTTGTTAATTTGTGAATTGTTTTTTTTTAGTTTGTTTTGGCAGTTTATTTCTTTAGTTTATTGTTTGGGTTGACATGTTCTGTAATTGCTGCTACTAGTATGCCACAGCCTCCATAGTTTTTGTCTGACTATGGTGTACCATTATTGCCTCGTAAGAAATGAAAATACTTGTTTGATTCAAACCTCATAGGTTCTGATGGAGAGAAGTTTCAGCTGCAAGAAAACAAGGAATTCTACCCCACAGCCTAATTATAGAGTGGCCCACTGTATCTGAATACCTGGGTAAAATTACCTTAGGCAACAATGAGGGTGAGCCTAGAGACTTATACAAGATGTCAGTTTTGATGTTGGAGAAGAATTTCGGTCCATGTCTAAATACTGTTATGGAAAGACACAAATTCTTCACAAGAACCCAGGCCAAGGGTGAAAGAGTTGGAACTTATCGTGTCTTTAAAAAGCTTGGAGCATACTTTTGAATTTGGTGACTTGACTGATTTGCTTATTAGGGATCAACTGGTACATTGCACTAATGATACTACAGAAATGTGTGATACTGATCTGCACTCTGTGGAAAGAGTTACTAGTTCTGCTGTGCAAAAGGATGCAAGTGAGGGCAATAAAGGTTTTAACCAGAAAACAATATGTGATGGGCCTGTTAAAAATTATAATCTGGGGAAGGACTCCCAGTTCAAATGGTTTAAGTGGGCAGTTCCACTCATTTGTCAAATAATCCAAATTGTTTTGCTTGTAACTCTGTTTGTCGGAGTTGTGGAGAAATAGGGCTCTAAGATACATGAGCTGATGGAAATGCCTGAGATCAGTCGAGGAATTATTTTACAAGAGGTACCTCTATCTGAAGGGAACAAACTGGTGGATAGAGTGATTGATGGGGTTAGATCATAATGTCCAAGTGTGAGATTGAGATTTATAGAAAGAATCTTATAGTTTTGACTGAATCTGGCTCCCCTTTCACCCTGGTGGATGAAAAGAACTGGGAGAGAACCTATGAGTGTGAATACATTACATTATTACCACCTGACATAAACCCAGAAGGGCATGGAGGTTGAAAAAGTTATTTAATTGGTAACACAGTTATGAACATTAATTTTAAAGGCAGGGAGACTGTGGGAAAAATCTATGTGGCTAAATGGAGTGACAATCTTCTTCGGTGATGTCACCAGAGGGATTTAGGGATTATTCTGAACCCTGATTCTCCAGTTGAAGTACTTTTAATTACGAATGTTGGTGAAGATTTGGATGTGGTACAAGAATATCATGATGTATTTAGGGAGGTACGTGGTATTTTGAAGGCTGTTTAATATGAGAGGGATTGAGGAGATAGAGTCCTCAGAGTGGTTGGCTCCTATAGTTTTGGCACCCAAAGACAGTGGCAATAAGCTGAGAATGTGTGTAGATCTCCGAGACCTTAATCAATGCATTTGGGTTGATTGCAAGCCCCTAACATAACTGAAGCCTTGGCCACATTTGAGGATGCTTGTGTGTTAAGTGTAATGGATCTTTCTGCCACATGCGACCATGTGCAAGAGCATGAAGACTCAAAAGCACTCACATCTTTGTCAAACCTATAGGAGCATTAACGTTTGTAAGGTTACTTTTGGTTTGGCCTTGGTGGCAGCGTGTTTTCAACAGCTTCTGAGGGATGTGGTGGAGGGGATTGATTCGGTCATGTTTGTCCAAGATCACAATTTAGTGCATGGCAAGGACAAGCAGGGTCATGATCTCACTTTGAGGCAAGTGTTAACAAGACTTTGAGACAGAGGGCTTACAATTAAAAAGGAGAAGTGCAAATTTGGTATGAGATCAGTTTAATATTTGGGACCCATGATGTCAGGTGACGGTAAATGTCCCAAGCTAGATGTAGTTAACTCCATCATCGCACACCTTCCCCTACCAATAAGGAGCAGATTACATGTTTCCTGGGCCTGGTGGAGTATTACTCCAAATTCAGCCCTAATTTTGCCAGTGTTATTTAACCTATAATTCTCCAGCTCGGGTAGGTGTAGGTTTTGATTTGTCTAGAGATTGTGAAGAGGTTTCCAAGGTTGGTAAAGAAGGTATTGCCAAGATGCCTACCCTGGGGCATTTTGATGTCTCCGAGTAGACCATTCTCATGACTGATGCCAGCCTATAAGGGTTAAGGGCAGTCTTGTTTCAGGTAGCAGATGGTGAGGAAAAAGTGTTAGCCCTGCTGCAGGCTTTCCTAAAAGGGCTGAAGAAAAGTATTCAGTTATTGAATAGAAAGCTTTGCCATTCATATGGGTGATATATCATTTCAAGTTTTTCTTGTGGGACTTGTCAATCATGCTTAGAACAGATCATAAGTCTTTTGTTCAATTTTGTAGCTCCTTTCCTTGGAATTGTTTTTTTGAGTTTTTCACTACCAGGACTTGTAAAACACATAAGTACATGTCCTGCCTATTACTTACATAGCACCCTTCTCTACGGGTTCCCTAGGGCCTACCTTAGGGGCGGCATATGTAGAAGGCTTGGCAAGTAGCTTTAAATGCCAAGTCGAAGTGGCAGTGAAACTGCACACACAGGCCTTGCAATGGCAGGCCTGGGACATGGTTAAGGACAACTTATGTGGGCGGCACAATCAGTGCTGTAGGCCCACTAGTAGCATTTAATTTACAGGCCCTGGGCACATGTAGTACACTTTACTAAGGACTTATAGGTAAATGAAATATGCCAATTGGGTAGGAACCAATGTTACCATGTTTAGGGGAGAGAGCACATGCACTTTAGAACTGGTCAGCAGTAGTAAAGTGCGCAGAGACCTAAAACCAGCAAAGACAGGGTCAGATAAATGGAGGGAGGCAGGAAAAAGTTGGGGGATGACCACCCTAAGGATGTCAGGTCTAACACATTTCCTCATTTCTAGACTGGCAATGTCTTGGCTGTCGGTGTCGCTCTGTGAACATGAGGCGGTATGTTTTTTGACCAGATATGCAGAGCATTGTTTGAGATTGTGTTGCATGTGATTCTGCTAATCTTCAGGTTTGGAGGATACCACTGAGGTTTCTTCAGCTTTAGGGGTATGAGACCAAACATCTTAATACCCCTCATGAGAAAAGCTAAACCTTGTAGGATGCCTAAGGCAGCCAGTGTTGTTGGGGAGGTTATTAAACAGATCTCTGCTTCCTTCTAGATGACATTGGAACAAGACTTCCACTGTTGCCCTTAAGTCAGCCACATGTATGAAGAATGTCAGTTTCATCAAAAGTCACAAGTGTTATTATACAGTCTTGGTATTGATGATTAGCTATTTGAATGGAGGTCTCTGTAGAAAGTGAATCCAAATGATTTCCCATTGTCTGTTCCCTGGAGGGAGATGATCTTCATGTTCATGTTTCAGTCAAGCTTGGACCTATTGTTGAATGAAGCTTTTAGCCAACATGAAGAATTAATTTGTTTTGTTGAGTTGTACGTAGATGCATGGCACTCATTTCTGGATTAATTCAAAGTTGAATTTGAATTTCTGAACCATGTGAGCTGAGAGGATTTTGGAGTAGAGTTGTGTGTTGATAATATATTGATATGTCTTGATATTGTAAGTATGGTGTGGAGGGTTGCCATGGATGTGGAGAGATGATGTATCTCTTTGGTATATTCCACAGGCAAGTTCTGGCATTGTATGGGTTGCATCTGTATGATCTAGTGGGTGCTGAGGATCACTGACAGAATATCGGAAACATTGTGTGAACAGAATATTGTGTCAAAAGTATCAAGAACCAATATATCGAGAAGGTAAGAGCAAACAGCTAAGCATAGATTTACTATTCTTAACTCCACATCTACTTGCCTTGAAGATATATCATCAATATACAAGTATGTGGAGTTATATGTCCTCTGCGCTCCCTGTGCGCCGTTATTTTTGAGGCATGTCAGGTACTGTGTGTTACAAGGTTACAACCACTGATTCTTAAGGATTGATACTCTCTTAAACATTTAACCTTTAAAAAGTGATAACTCACCTTGTGCATATTGGATTTTGGTTGTTTTTATACTATTTTATTGAGATAAATATTATCTATTTTTCTAAACCTGTATGGTGTATTTTGTGGTGTTCTCACTGAGTTATTGCACAAATACTTTACACATTGCCTTCTAAGTTAAGCCTGCCTGCTCTGTGTCCAGCTATCAGAGGGTGAGCACATGATAATTTGGATTGTGCTGTGACTTACCCTGAATAGGATTGTAGTCCTACTTGGACAAGGGTGTATACCTCTGCCAACTAGAGACCCAATTCCTAACTGAATGCAAGAAAGAAAGGACCAGTTAGCAGGTCTTCATCATCTGCACAACATCCCCATCACGTTCAAAACTGACCCCCCTCCCCTGCATTTCAGAAAATAGTTGAAGCTGCATCTCTCAGACAGTATCAGAGCTCACCTTGAAACTGGATTTGTTTGGCATTCTTTGTAAGACAAATCAATAAAGAAATACACTCTACATGATAGGAACCCACTGGGTACCTTCCTCTTTGTACATCATACTAAATAATATCACTGGACCCTCATCCACTGCTGAGCACTGCATTGCTTTCTTGCTCAGTTTGTGCTTCACAAGTGCAGCTGCATTCACATACATACCTGGCTAGAGAAAGTTTTAGCTGTGTGCCACAGCTTCTGTCACTTCCTTTCCAAACACATTCATAAAGTGGGCTTCAGAAGAGTACTTCCTTCTTTATCACAATTCTGAGTATGTGGCCGCCACTGCAGGGGTGTCATGAGCTGCCAATGATGTACCTGTCTCTTCCACACGAGCCTCTTATCTCCAGTACTCTAATTAGAGTGAGAAAAATTAAAGGGATCCCTAGGCAGGGAAAAATAAACAACAACCAGCTGGTAGTGTAGACATGGTGCTCTAGTAATTAGGTACCTGGGAAATGAAAAAAAATGAAGGCACATTGTTCCACTGAAAAGACTGATATAACTGGTGGTTGCTGAATTGTACATCCACGTATCCCTTCAACACACTATCTTCACAGTGCATTTCTGAGATGGACACAATATTCTGCCTGTGATGTAAGAGGCTAAACGTGCACACTAAGGTCATGCCATATCTTCCGGAGTTGTGTAAAAAATACATCGCATATCAGCTGTTCAAGAAATGTCCTTTGAAATTGAATATAATGAATAAACAGAAAATAGTTTCATTCAATTAGCTGAGGTCCATAGTGGATACTGAAATCTTGCATTTACCATTCCATAACACCCAAAAATAAATAAGCTTCCGTCTATTGCATGCTTGTGACTCCAGATATTCACCAGCACGTCCACTCTTGCCATAACACCAGACTACGACTTTGGTCAAGATGGCAGAGTTTCATGAAATTGTTCTTGATGCTACTCTACATAGCGACTCTTTTGTTGAGATGAGGGAACATAGCTCAGTTTCTTCCCATGCACCCAAAGAGTTAATGGAGGATGATATGGAATGTCCTGATGAAGACTGTGTTGCTTTGTTTAAGTAAACAGCAGGCAGCAATTAATTCTTTCAACTTCTACCACTCCTGCTTTCTCATTCTATCCCACTATTCCCATGCTATTCATTACAATCTTCTCATTATACTATGGATTTTTTGTATTTCAGATGCATATTTTCAGGAGCCGGAGTAACTGATAAGGACCATTTAGAGAATGCAGAAGCCATCTTGAATAGAAGACTTCCGGGGTGAATTAGTAACTGCTTACTTGAAGAATGCTGAAAATAGGTATGTAAATTCATGTCTGAGTTATTTTAAGGTCATGCCTAGGCCGCGCGCATGCGCTGTTTCTAGACATGCTGTATCTCCTCTGTGGGCTTTTGGCACGACCACTGATATCCATTTTTTTTTTGTGTGCCGTTCTGAATTGCGGGTTTTTCACTGGTACATTGGTTGTATTTGTCCCTCCTTTGTGTGCTTGGTCCCTCCCATAGCGACTGGCCCTATTACATGTACTTTTCACTCCTGTTGATTTATGGTCATGTTTTAGGAATGTGGCATTATGAACTAGGTGAGCGTGGGCACGTTTATATATTTAAATGCTTTTTTAGCCCACATGGCTGAAAAAAATCTTAGGGACTGATTTAGACTTTGGCAGAGAAAGTACTCTTTTGCAACAGTGGTGGAGTGCCATCCTCGTCAAAGCAAAGTTTTACCCACCTCATTTAGAGTTGGGCAGAACTTTAGTATTTAGATAGCAGAGACTACTCTGTCTCTGCTGCCTACATACACCTCAGACTGTCCGACAAAGTAAGAGCCATTGAAGATTTGGCCATTTTTCTGCTTGCCCTATTGTGAGTGGGTGAACAAATGGCAAGTTAAACATGAAAGCAAGGGGCAGTGAAAACTGCAAAATGACCCAGAAACCGCCATGGTGAAGGGGTCATTGCTTTTTTATTTCCAAAAACAAAACTCACTCATTGATTCATTAATGCACCCTCTCATGCAACCAGTGATTGATCCACTCATACATCTAGGTCTCATTGAGCCAAACTATGAGTCATCCTCACATTCACTCACATACATCCACAAACTTTCATGTATAAATTAGTCAGGCCTGTTGGCTTCACCAATGTTTGTTTGTAATGCAGGTTATTGAGGGTGATGTTTTCAGATTTTAAGTGCCTCATGCTCTCAATTAAAGTGCACCTTTCCACCCACTTCTCTTCTTGAGTTCATGTTTTCTTTACCCTCGACCACGCAAGGCACTTCTTACACAAACAATTTAAATGGCTCAAGGACAAAGCACTCCATGTGCATTAGAGCAACTTTGCCAGTTAACACTCAACATAAAATCAAAGACTGTGCAAAATGGTCTACTGTCAATGCAAGCAAACAATGTTCAAAGTAGAAAGCTGGAGCCCGAACCAAATTGACTGTTTTGTCTGTTTTCTTCAGTACATCGGGCAGCAACATGGTGGCCCAAGCTAGATCGAAAATTGGGAATGAGAAAGAGTTTTTTGCACCTCAAATCTGAATAAAACTCTTAGCTATAGAAACAGGTGTAATGCTTGTTTTTAATGTAACTGTGTGATTGATAGGGCACAGCAGGGATGGTTTAGTTCCCTGGCATAGCTAGATTGTTATCGCCCTGCAGCAAGCAAAGTAACTGCCACCCCTCTCTAGGGACATCTCAGTCAGCTGCACTGGCAGTCCTCAACCTCCTTCGACATAGTCTACATCAACCATATCAAAACTCACTACCATTCCTATGCACAACTTATTGTATTTCCACTCCCTGCACTGCATTTCTGATACTCAAACCTGTAACCCTAAAAAAGCATTGCCAAAGCCAATAGGTTTGCTCCTTGTAAAGTGCATGCACACAAAGACATAACATGCAGGGACACCACACTCATACTGCTGCCCTCACATATGCACACCCATCATGCTGCACTCACAGAAAGACAGCATTGGCACTCACATAGGCAAAACGTTCAACCTGTGGACCACTTACACATCACTCATGAAAGACAATGTTGATCCTGCATTCACACAGGTAAACCCATGACAAAATACTCACAAAAGATAGTGGCTATCTTGCACTCACATAAGCACACTGCTCACACACAGGTACACTGCTCTCTAGGAAGGAGCAGAGTTGGGACAGATGGTGAGATAGGAGACACAAGTTGAGTATCTGGTGTATCGGTCCACTTCTGCAATTCAAAGCTTTTGAGGTAAACTACACTAAAGCCTGAATCTCCACTGGGATTATCTAATCTCTCATCAGCCTCACTTGGATCAGCACTGCAGAATATGTGAGTCTGATATTTGTGGGCTTTTGTGCAGAAGAATCTTGGCATTAAAAAAATCCCTGCATGCCTTCTAAAAACAAGGTGGTGGTTTTCTTTATAGTGCAAGGATATGCAAAAATAAAGAATGAAAGAAAGAAAAGCAAAATAAAAAGACATGCCCACTGTATGGAGGGCATGAGCTTCAATAAGAATATCAGAAACTGAAGCTTTGTGCTGGTCTGCCATTGTGGAACTGTAGCGAATGATAGAGGTTGCAGAAAATGGTTTCAAGATGGTGGCATTTTGAAGCTTACAACTGTGATGTCTGGCACTATGCATAAGAAAAGTGTGGTCCAGTAGCAATAGCAGCAGAGCTCGCATTACTCAATTAGAACCAGCCTGCAGTTGCCAGTGAAAGCTTGAGCCAGATGCCAGGCTCTGGACTAGCTCAAGGTCCACTTGAGCCCTCAAGCTCAAATGAGCTGAGCTCACATGTGTGTTTTGCCTGCTGTCCACACTCTAACCTCATGCACTAAGGATGGAAGACAAAGCATTAAACTTTGATATCAAACAGGAGCAAGGATACCAATCTAGTGACTGAATTACACAATGTGAAAACAGAAAAACTGGAATCAATCTCAGCTTGGCTACTTGACCAAATGATGTGATCCTAAGCATTATTTAACTTAGTTTTATTTTATCTTGCCTCCTAATTACTTCATTATTGCATATGAGTAAACCTTGAAATACTTGAGGATGTGTGCGGTACCAAAATCTCTCTTGTATTCGATTTAATGTACTACAATGTTGCTTTGTGTCAAATAAAAATAGAGGCCAAATATAGGGTGCACATGACAACTGATTTCCCTCTAGTTCAACAATGGTATTGTTGTAGGGTGGGGATGGGGGCATTAATGTAAAATTTATGTTTCTAAGTTCATATTTAAAAAACATCACTTTTAATAAATGCCTCTTAATTCAGTGATACAATTGGATGTACTAAAGCAAAATGCGTGTTACAGAAATATAGGTTTTTTAATTTTGAAGACATTTCATCACATTTTATATAATATTTGTTGCATGATTTCAGGGCCAAATATTTCTATGGATCAGCTCGTACCTGGGCTCTTAAAGCCAAGACAGATCATGATTCCTGGTTAATTAGAAAATCTAGACAATAACTCTAGCCTGTCGATTTATTTGTGCTTTCCTAGCTGTTTATTTATTTTGAAATATTTTTACAGTTCATTTATAGGTATTTAAATGTTATTGTTTGTTAAAAGACAATAACACCCAAAAGCCTTTTCTTTGACACCAGCAAGATTGTCACATAATTCACTTTAAAAAGTCCTCACACTTTTCGTAAGAGAAAGAAAACTAAACACCAATCCCCATTGTGAAAGAATAAGTACCAATTTGTCAGAGGACTAGGCTGACATTTGTCTTTGAAGTACAGCAAATGTGACAACAAAAAAACAGAAGTTAGAGTCATCTTTAAGCCCTATTTACTTCCGGAACTCCAACATGGGTATTTTGGGAGTGCTGAAGCACCCCTGCACCACTAGTTCCAGGGCCTATGCTAGTAGGTCCTCTCTCAGGGCTCAAGGGGCTGTTGAAGTTGGACCCCTTTCACCCCTGGGCCCTGAGTAAGTGCACTGTCTGCACCGCTGCTGAATCAGTCCAGTCACTTGTCTAACCCTTCTCTCAGAATATTCTACTTTAAGCTGCTATATCGATTTAAAAACTCCAAGGGACATATTTAACAGATTTCACTGTGCCATTTTAACATAATTTGTAATGCCTGTTCAGAGCAGGCGTTACAATGATGCATCCATAGAAACTCATGTGCTTTCTTGCACCTTGCTACACTAGCGTCAACATTTGTGTGTAGCAAAGCACCACAATTGTGTCAAAAATGTTGACACTATTGTGCTAACAACCGCCATGGTGTGCTGTACTATACTATAAATACTGCATAAGCATGGTGTCATTAGGTGCCTGTAGGGGGGCGGAGAAATAGTGATGCATCAGCTCTGATGCACTTTTTCATAAATATGGATAAATTAAAAAAATTAAACATTGCCCCCACCCCAAGCTTAGTTACATTGTTTCTCTCACCATAGAATATAAGAAAGCAAAAGCGCCTAGAATCAATTTAGCTTAGTTTGGCACAAGATTAACTTTAGCCTAAAATCAATGCAATAAATGTAGCACTTTGTTAGAACCAAAGCCCAGCATAGGTCCTTATTTCAAACAGTAACCCACAATATGAAGTGACCTTGGAAATCTATGTAGGAAGCTAAATCATGGGAATCTGCAGACCCGAGTTCTAGACCTGATTTCCTATTTAATTAGAGATTATGGAAAACCATCTTATCTACTTGTTTCTAAGTACACTTATTTTCCCAAATATGGGGTGACTTTTCAAGAAATTTTATTATTCTAGGACTTTCTCCCATGTGGCCAGATATTGTGTCTTTTTGGTTCTTCTTCAGAGTTACTGCTGGGTTTATTTTTCATCCATTGTCTGCTAGTCCTGAGGCTCAGATATCTTTATTTTTTCAATTTTTCTACACAGACTTGAGTGAGCCCTGGGTAAATGCATCAATGTTCATAATGGCCACCAACAGTTGAAGCAAAATGAAATCCTCTGTAGCTCTTACCTTTGTATAAAACTTCCTGCTCTGATTGTAACTGGCATTAAGTACTTGTAAACATAGATGCATAAGGCCGGCACGCAGCTGCTTTCAGTCATAATGTCAACAATGATCTCAAGTAGCATTCAAACTGGGAAGAACCAAGGAAATCAGACAGCACCCTTGAGGAGCAGAAGGTAGGTGAACTCCATGAGCACCTCTACAACGTCTGTGGTAGCATTGACCATTGGCAGCCTCAGGATCTTGACCAGCCTGAGTTCTCAGCCTCCACAAGCGTTTCCTATTGCACACCAGTGAATATCTCTCATGTTGAACATGCTGACAAAATCACATGCAGAGTAATAGGACACCAGTGTACAACCAAATATCAACATGTTCAATGGAACTTCGCTTGTTCATAACTTCAATTGCAAAGAAGCCTGCACCTATTGCACTGCTAAATTATTCGTTTTTGCTATGGCTTACAATATTTTGGCTCATTAAAAATAGGGATTTTCAGAGAATGCATCCATAGGCCAGTGAAATAGCAACATTTTCAAATAAACAAATGCCCTCCTTCTTTGCATGTCTATGGAGCAGCCGCCCGAAAGACCAGCCGCTCTCATCAAGTTTCACCTGCTCATGTGAATGAATATTTTCCCACTGATTATCCTGGTACTTATTTTAATTATTTTCCCAATACTGACCTGGCTCCCATAGTTCGAGAAACAGCTCAGTTCCACTCGATCTCTGATCTTCTCAGTGCTGGTTCTGGTTCTATTCAAGCACCTGTCTTCCATGTGACTCTGCTATAGGTTTTTGCTCTGCACCTTTTTGGGCTCTTTTTCTCCCTGTCCATGTTCTTTCCGACCAGATGCCTCTAATGCCAACTCCTGTTGTCTGGACTATGCTCCTACCTGCATCGATCCAACCTTGGGTCCAAGTGATGTTCCCCAGTTCAGTGCTTGTCCCACCATTTAATTGGTGTCCCAATGACTCCCACACTTGCTTCACATTTATTAGGGTCAAGCCCGAGAGTGCATGCACCAGCGCATGCCTCTCGCTTGCAACTGGGGACTTTCAGACCTGGCGGAACCCAGTATCTCTAATAATCAGCGATGAGTAACGGCTGATCTGGAAGCGCATGCTGAGATCCATCAGTGGCTCGTACAGTGTTTAGACGAATTTGAAGATCTATATGTAGACCCCAATCTTTTTTTACACACTCATAGTCTACTACTTGATAAACTTAAATTGATTTCCTCTAGTGAATACCAAGGCAGCCATAGGTCTGGAGCAAAACATCCACATTGGTTTAATCTGGATTGTAGGATGGCTAAGCGGTTGCTGGTAACCGCCATAAGGGAGTGGAATCAGGCAGATATTAAGTATGCACGAGCAATGTATAAAAAACCTCAAAGGGTGGCAAGGAAAGGAAGAGATGATGGAAGCTGGCAAAGCTAGTTAAGGCATTAAAACTAAGAGATAATCATGCCTTCTGGGCCATAATATCAGATGGAACTGGTGAACTGGGTACTTTGAGGCGCTGTAACATTGCACCAGATAAGTGGGAGGAACACTTTGGTGCTCTATATTCGGTGAGTGTAAATGATAAGGGGGAGGTCTCTGGTGGTACCCCACATCTACACACTGGGAGCCCCTTAGTAGACCTTAATATAGCATTAGGGGTGGAGAACCCTTGTACAGCTTTGGGTCAGGCAGGTGAGGCAGATAGTCCCCTAATTTATTTTTCAATGGAAGATACGCTGGCAGCTATCGATAGTCTGAAACCTCTTAAACCTCCAGGCTTGGATGGAATTTCCGGAGACCTATACAAGTCCGAACCACAAGTGTGGGCACGGTATATAAATCTTCTTTCTAATGCAATAGTAAGCGGGGGCAGAATGCCGGATACCTGGAAAGGGGCCGAAATTATTCCTGTGTTTAAAAAAGGAAATGCTAGCTGCTCTGTGAGCTATCACCCTATTAGCCAGCTGGATAATCTCCCAAAAATATTTGCTAGGCAGGTTCTTGATAAACTGTTGGGCTGGGCGGCTAGCATAGAGATATTCTCGCCCTTCCAGGCAGGATTTTGGCCCAAGACAAGTACCATCTATCAGGTATTTAGGTTTTCAGTATTGTACTGGAAACAGGTCCTCCTCCAAGGTCAGAGGTTAAATGTAGCCTTTTGTTGATCAGTGAGCTGCTTTTGACTTAATCCCATGTGATAAACTGTGGCAAATTCTAAGGAAGATGGGAGTCCCTAGTGGTCTAGTGGACATCTTGATTAGACTACATTGTGGAAACTACACCCAGGTCCACTGGGGTGGGCAAGGAGAAGTGACATCTAGAATTCCGATAGGCCGGGGGGTTCGACAAGGTTGTGTGCTGGCCTATACGCTTTTTTCTCTATGTATGAATGCCATCACCGAATATCTTGGACAGTGTATAAATGATTCGCCCAACATTTGTGATGGGAAAATCCCCATCCTTCTGTTTGCATACAACTCACTGCTAATTTCCAAGTCTCCAATGGGACTGCAAAATCTGGTGTTAAAATTCAGGTCCTTTTGCAGAGAAAGGGGGATGGAGATAAACTGCTCTAAGACCAAGTTTATGGTCTTTGAAAATTCTACAGTCAGAATGAGGAGCATAAAAGTGGATAATACCAACCTTAAAAGGGTGCCAGAATTTGATTATCTAGGTATCACCTTGTCCCCAAAATTAAAACGGGACCCCCAATTAGTAAAAAGTTCCCTAACACTAGCACATAGATCAAATGCCATTCTTCGATTCTTCAGAGCCACAAGCACTCGCTCTATCTCACCAGCCCTTGAGGCTTATCAAGCTAAGGCCCTCAATGCAGCAACCTACGGAGCAGAAATATGGGGGTATGCTAACTCACATAGGCTAGAGATAGCTGAAAACAATATTATTAGGGCGCTAGCGGCTGTACCTCCTAGTACCCCGCTTATACCCTTTGATATGATTTGATATGGGTATTAATCGGGTGATTGATCAAATACAGCTAAAAACCCTACTCTATTGGGTATGGGTTTTGTCTACCCCGAGTTGACCACGTATAGTGCATGTCTAAGACACTTGGTAAGGCTAGACCTAACTCGGAAAGTCCCTTGGCTGGGCTTTGTCTTTGCATGGTTTAAAAAGTTGAAGCTTGAGGCACTCTGGGAACAGCCGGACCAAATCCGCAGTGAATACAAACAGGTAGTTAAGGTGGCTTACTGGCAGTATATTAGGGAGCGCCAACAGTTGAGGGATAATCTGGGTCATCTCACAGAAACATGTCTGGAATTCAAAGTTGTGCCCAAATTTGAAGATTTCCTGGTCTAAGTTACGCCACCTAGGGCAAAAGGTTTGTATCTGCGATTTAAATACGGCTGCTTGCCCTTAAACATTTTCTGTAGTTCGTGGCGAGGAGATGGGCCATCTGTTTTATGCCGCCTGTGTAAATCTAAGCCTGACACAGTCAATCATATTGTTATTGTCTGCTGTGTGCACCGAGCCTCAAGGCGGCGGTGGCTTAGGCCAGTTTGCTTATCCCTGGGGATTGGGGATTATCGAGTGGCGATGCGCCTGTTTAAGGCAAGTACAGACACATTCTTCTGTCTATCCTATGATACGTTTTCTCCTGGGTGCGTGGATCAGAAGAGATAGGGATCTGGCTCGGGAGGGGGCATGCGAGGCGGCTGGGGGAGTTATTCCACATGAAGTTTAAGGACTCTGGTAAAGTAAGGCACTTGATAGGCTTGTTGTTGCACTGCCACTTTACGAGGATCGATAGTGGGCTAGTTCTATAGCTAACATAGAAGCCATGCTCTGAATGAGCATTGATGGTAGTTTAGGAGGGGCATAAATGTTTTAAACTGGTGCTTTTAATTGCCGAAAAGGTTTTAAGGATTTGTAAGCTGATCATGTGGAGCTAACAAAACCCTCACAGAGATGGCCGTAGTAATATATTGTGACAAGCAATATAGGGTATATAAGAAATGGAGCACCTTAGAAGACTAGAGATCGATTAGTCTTTTCTGTCTTTCATGAGAATTTAGTTTTTACTGTTTTTATGTTAATAATATATACATCTATATTTATTAATGTATTGTTTTGTATAATGTATTTTTTTATGCATGCTTTTAGGCCACACGGCTGAAATAAAGTATTTCAACCAACTAAATATTTCAATACATCAACCACCCAAACCATGTAATATGATGCACTAGGTTAGTTTACATGAGGTAAAGGTGCACAATATTTTTTTTTATGACCACATTCTTACCAGTCCTAGCTATTACAAAATTGCTCCTGGTGGCAGTGGAACTTGAATAACTCCTTAAGATAGCTCTAAACCCCAGTTTCCCTCACTGGAACCACAATGGTTCTGGCTTCAATCTCTGCACCAGTACACTAAATGGTACTGTAAATGGTAGTAACCCAGGCTAGTTTTAGAGCAGTGTGACTGGTGCAGCTGCACTGAGATTTGACAGGGGAGGGGGGCCCTGACTTACAATTTAAAAACACCAGCTGCAGAGTTCATTGTGTATCCAGTTTTCAGGCAGCAGTAAAAATGTCAAGATAGTGTTCCTGCTGGACAGACAGAGTGGAGTTTTGTCTAGTGGCAGTTTTGACTCGTTATACAGTAGTGGAGAGGGTTAATCTGGCTGCTGCAAAGTATGCATATCGTGCATATCACAGATCTGTATTGTATGATCTGTATTGTATGTGGATAGCTGAGTGGATTACTGCTTTTATCACAGATTCTTTATTTACAGCTGTTCATAAGCTACAACCTTAACACAGAACAGTGACTGTTAGGAACTGTCATCAAAGAGCTACATGCAAACTGCATAAAATAGGTTAGGACCTTATGTTTTTTAAGACAGTCTTTCACTATCTGTTCTTTATGTTGCTAAAAGGAGTGCATTTGAGTGAAATACATTATTAGTAAAGCCAACATTTACCAGTGATTTAAAACTAATAAAATGTATATGAGAGAGGGCCTATGAGGAGATGAGGGGCACTTTTGCTCTGTGGTAGAGCAGTAATCCGAGGAGGAGATCATTGAGGGAAGGCAAAAGTGATTGGTGCACTGAGTGCCACCCACCATAAAGCCAGCCCTGGTAGTAACCAATTCTAATGGAGACTGGGGAAGGTGTACTTTCAGACTGGCTTTCATGTGAAATGTGCAGCATAAAATGCCCTTGTAGTCTCTGCACATCCACACCTACAGACTGCAATTGCCACCAAGGCAGCATCTTCGAGTAACCACCAGATAGAAACCTTTGAGTTGCATGTGGGGTTTGGCTGACATTGCCTGAAATGTTGCGTTCTAGTTGACCTGCTTTAGCGATCTTATGAGAGTTTAGTGGAGATCCCTACTAGTTTCGTATGTATGATGAATGCTAACCCAAAGACACGATCACCTTCACTTACCAGCGCAGACCTTTCCTCATGCAACTGCAACTTGCTTTCCAAGGCACTTGCTGGAGCTTCATATTTCCTTAGTTTAGTCTTCTACAAACTCTGCTCTTCACTGACTCCATGAATTCCTTCAAAACCTTGTGAATTACTATTGCCCGCTGTTGATGTGTCTGCTTCTTCTGGGGGGTCCACTTTAATTGCAAGGTCCTAATTGACTGATTCGAGGGCCATGGGCCAATCACAAATGTTCAAGTTTCACACCATTTGCTTGGAAATGGTCCTCTCACTTCTTGGGCTTCACAACGCTTGCTGCTTCCACTTCCTGTTGGGAGATCCTTTTTAGGTCAACCCTAGGCAGCGCACAGGCATTGTCTCTCGACATGTTGTAGTCTACATCTGTGGAATTGCAACATGTCCATCTCACGCCCATCACTTTAATTTGTTCCTTCGCCTGCCTTTCAAAATTCACCTGATTTCTTTGGTAAATGCTTTATGTTTGTCCCACCTTGAGGCTGCTATGTTGCCGCCTTGGAAACTGACTGTTACATGGATTATTGTACAATCAGCCATATATGTTAGTGTGGCACACTACTTTTTTCTTTTGCCTCGCCGCTTTGTGCTGCGTGGACTTATGTCATTTCTTCCTCTTCCTTGTTTTGGGCATGCACCATTTTGTGGTGTCTGCGCACAAAGGCTGAAAGCTGGAGGAGGGTTCTTTTTGTTTATTTAATGATTTTTTTTAAAGGTTCAAGTAGCGCAAACTCGATCAGAGGAGCGCTTTACATAAAGATGTGAAGTTTCATATTGCGCTAACTCAATCGGAGGATCGCTTTACATGACTACGTGAAGTTTCATATAACGTGACCTCCATCTGATGAGCGCTTTACGTGAGTACCACTTAACAAGTTTAGCAGTTGAAAAATATACAAACTGGGGCATTTAAAAACAGAAAAAAATACAGAAATCCTCAAAGCAGCGGGAGAGCCGATACTACAATATTCACTTGTCTCTGGAAACTCGCCCTATAATGCTTTGCAGGGCATTTCTTTTTCAAAACATGTGTGCCCATAACTCAGCCTGTGGTGGTCCTATGACAATGGGGTCACCACCAAAACGTTCAGCATTACACACTTTTTCTGCCTAGGTCATCTCTGGGTCCCCACACTAGATTGGGAGGGACTCCAAAATAGTAACCTCTCACACCATTCAAAGTCTTTTTCAGCTCTCTCATGGCTGGAACCTTTGTTTTACAGCTGGGAGTAGTTTGTGTTTGAAGGTCCTTGTTTGTAATAGTATTGCAGTAGGCCTGCTGGGCCTGAAAATGTGTAAGGCACTGCAGTCTCTAGGGGCTACATATATGGTTACACTGCATTGCTTTCTGCCATTGGGTTTTAATGCAGTTATGTTCTCTAGTAGCTTACTATATGGTTACATAACCATGTTTCTTACAAATGCTATTTTTATTATGATGTTCTCTAGAGGTTGTTTTGAGCATTACAATCAAGATATTTCAATATATGCTGCATTCAGAAATTTTCCCCATAATGCTTTGCGGGGCATTTCTTTCACAAAACATTGTTGCCTATAACTCACTGTGTGGTGGTCCTAGAACAATGGGACTAGCAACAAAATGTCCACAATGATGCACTCTTTCTGTCTAGGGCATCTCTGAGTCTCCACAGTAGGTTGGGGGAGACTGCAAAAAAAATAACCCCTTGCAACAGTCAGAGTCTTTTTAAGTTCTCTCATGGCTGGAACTATTGTTTTACAGCTGGGAGTAGTTTGTGTTTTAAGGGCCTTGTTTGTAATATTATTCTAGTAGACCTGCTAGTAGGCCTGCTGGGCCTGAAAATGTGTAATGCACTATGTTCTCTTGGGGCTAAGTATATGGTTACACTGTATTAAGTTTAACTATTCTTTTTTCATGTGGTTATGCACTCTAGGGGCAGACCATATGGTTACATGACTAGGGGCCTGATTCACAAATTAAACTTAGACCAAAAGTCTAAGTTTACAAAAAAAGTCTAAGTTTAAAGCTAAAGTCTAACTTTACTTGTAGTTAAGTTAGACTTTTGCTGTAAGTTTAGACCAAAAGTCTAACTTTAATCCTACTAGACAGGGTCAGCAATGGGACATTACGCCCAAAAATGCCAATGTCAAGTCCTGCTTCCTTAGTTTTCCACTGCCCATTTAAAGAGTGACAGAAGCAATCCTCCTGATGGCAGAAGTACCATCTGCTGTCATCAGAATTGTCATTGACCAATTTAGAGCAGCACCACTTGCACCAACCTCCTTTTTTTGGAGGACCTTCATTGAAATCAATCTGGTCCCATGTTTCTAAAGTCACCCATGCACTTAGAGAAATCTCTCAGCATGCGAGGGACATGTGGCAAGAAAAGTCCAGTTAGTTATGTGAAACTGTTTTATTTTAATTTTCAATTTATCTGACAAGAAACGTCCGGTTAGGAGTTTACAATGCTAATTGCTCTAGCTCAAGCAAACGCGAGACCCATTGCATTGCAGATGTTTGTTTACTCTGTGCTCGGGAACAATGTCCAAGTATGAAAGTAAGTGCTGGTCCCTGAAAAAGAGTGTAGTCGGTGGGACCCATTTGCAACCACCAGCTCAATTTAATCACTGGGTTTAGGAGGTCAGGGTGTATGACTGGAGGCTTATGTTTTATGTAGATTTCATGGGTGCTTCCTAAAAAGATCTATTAATCACCTAAATAGAGAAGTGTATGTAAACAGTAAGCACAAGTCCTCAGTGTAAGATTTGCCAATGTTCTGCGAACGAGGCTCACTTTTACCAGAGGAAATTGTGACATGGTAAACCTTTCGAGTGTAATTCGCAGCATCATTTATGAGTGTGTGAAGAAATACTACATGAGTACTACTTCATATACTCATACATGCCTTTCTGATTTGGCTCCAAAATATCTACCTCCCTCATGGTAAAAATGCAATGAAGTTACAGTCCTTTCTATTTGTTCTAGTTGTGTTTGAATATTCTCTGATTTGTAGCTATTGACATGTCATGCTATGTACTTTCCACAGGTAAAGCATCCAGCGGGCACTAAATTATCTCGGCGAATAGCTCTTTTTTCTGTATATTTTTTCATATTCAAATCCCTAGGCAAAAGCTCTATTTAATATTTTTTGCCTTTGACATTGCAGCCATTGTGCAATAAAATAAGTTCTAAAATCCAGTGATTCTTCATATTTTTTATAGATAAAGCAGGTTTCCGTGAGTCAGCTTTTGGGAAGTGAGTCAGTTGCCATATTTACATAAATAACCTGGAGCCAGTCTCTTAAACATCATGGTATCAAAATGTACTTAACTAGTCTATTCAATTAATTGAATCATTACTGATCCAGACTTTTCCAGATATAATGGACTTTCACCAAAGCACGTATATCAGTATAAACGCAAACCTATCATGGCACTGGCATACATTATATGATGTAGCTCTGTTCTCAACTTCCTTAAATTATCTAAATCAATTCCACTTGTCACTTTTATGAAAGTCAACTAACTTATGACTTGTTAGCCTAGAATTTAACCAGGCTCTTTCATTACAGACTCAGCCTGTCCCTGAAATGCTGAAATGCTGAAATGATTATAGTTTGAAGGAAAAGAAAAACAACGCATTCCTGTATTTCCTTTCCGCTCAGGTTCTGCAGCCACTCCAGTTCACAATCTGTACTTCCAATCCCCTTCAAATTAGAGCAACATCTAAAAACTATGCCCAGAATTTTGAAGCCATGAATGTTCTGCTGACTGGGGCTACTAATAGTTTGAGATCACAGCTTTATTTGGTTTCCAAGTATGTGCATAACAAAGGCATGTTGTAATACATTTTCATGAAGGTAGAAGAGAGACGTTACCTGTGCTACATATTGTAAAACCTCCATATAGCTAGTGATAGACAGAGATGTAGTAGCAATTCATTGTCTGCAGTGCTACAACACCTTTTAATCAGCGGCGGCCGCCGCATATGTCAAGGAGGGGGGTGGCGGAGGGGCGGGGTGGTGGTTTCATCGGACGATGGGGGAAATATATATATTTTTTTAAAACAAAGAAACTACTTACCTTTCGGCGCCTGTCGCGATCTCCCGCTTCCTCGCACCTCTGTCCAAGGTCACCACCAGCACAGGTTTCCCAGCAATCCTGGCGCTGCTTACATGCTAAACATAGCATGTAGGCAGCACCAGGATTGGTCTGAGCGGCAGTCAATGCCGCTCAGACGCAAGCATGGGGTCTGTGCAGTTTCTCCAGTATGTATACAGTACAGCAGGGCTGGAGAAACATAAGTGCACATGTGTGTTTGGCCCGCCTGAAACGGCCGGCCAAACACACTTGCGCACTCAGTGCACTCTCCCCTCCTCCTGATCCCACCTCCCCAGAGGCCAGCCCCACCAAGCCCCGCCCCTACCCTCCCTGCACCTGCTGGCTGAGCCAGCAGATGAAAAATAAAAAATAAAACAATAGCAAGCTATTGTTTTATAGTTTATCTGCTGGCTCATCCAGGGGGATGACGCCCCTCCGCCACTGCCGAGGAGCCACCCCTACTTTTAATATCTCAGCATCCACATATACTGCTCTGACAAAGCCCTTAAGGAGAGTAACGTGGATAGAGCCTTGCATTTGGTCCATGGATCCCTCCCTTTCTGGTGCTCCTTACTCCTCTCCCCACTGGGGCGAGTAGCGATTGCTAAAATGATTGGTACTCTCCAAGGCCTTCTTTCAAGAACTCAATGGTTTCCTCTTAGACTTAATCTGGGGACAGGCTGCTGGCGGGTAGCTCTGACTATTGCACAGTGGCCATTACAAGAAGGTGGATTGGGCTCCCCCAACTTTGAATTGTTTTACACTGCGGTGCAACTTCAGTGACCGATGAACTGGCTGGATGTGGCTCCCAGCCCCAAAAGGGTGGCAGTCCGGTACGTTCTGGATGAAACCAGTATCGACACCTAGCATTCGAATCTGGATTGCCGTTTACCAAAGGAACCATACCTTATGACATTGGCGCGAGCGTGCTGGCGCCGCTATAAACAAACTGGGGATTCCTTTATCCCATACTCACCAACCATTCCACTGGGGCTGCTCCCTGGACATCCGTTGGTTGGATCTTGACCTTGACATGTGGCCTTCCTTAATTTATTTAAATCAATTCAACTTGTCATTTTTATGATAGGAAACTAACTTCTGATTTGTTAGTCTGGAATTTAATCTGGCTCTTTCATTACAGATGCAGCCTGCCCCTGAAATGCTGAATGATTATAACTTGAAAGAAAAGAAAAACAACACATTGCTGTAATACTATTCTGCTCAGGTTCTACACCCACTCAAAGTTCACAATCTGCTGTACAATTCCCTTCAAATTACAGCAATATTTAAAAACTCTGGCTTAAATTTAAGAATGGCCTAGCGCCACATTAGCTTTCAAGATTACTGCTCCATATCGCAATGCGCCACTTTGTGACCCTTTGCACCACATTATGCATGCGCCATGCATAATGTATGCAAAGGGGACATTCCGGTGCCATGAGGTAAAAATGGCGCAATGAAAACTACACGATTTCATTGCGCCATTTTTGGCATCACTTTTAACGAATGCTGAGAGCAGGCGTTAAAAGGACGCACCCATTGTAATCAATGGGCCTCGTTGCCCTTTGCTCCACTAGCGGCAACAATTTTGAGACTATTGTTCCTAATAGGGCCATGGTGTGCCATATCATTAATACAGCGTACATATGGTGGCATTAGTTGGGCAGAGGGGGGCGCAAGAAAAGTGGCGCTGCATTGGATGCAGCGCCACTTTTCTAAAATTCGGCCCTATGTCCTGAATTTTGAAGCCGTTAATGTTCTGCTAACTGTGGATACTGGTAGAGGCTACTGGTACCTTAAGATCACAGCTTTATTTACATTTCAAGAGGGTTTGAAGTATGTGCATAACAAAGGCATGTTGAACTACATTTTCATGAAGGGAGAAGAGAGGCTTTGCCTATGCTATATATTACAAAACCTCAGTATACCTAGCGATCAGCAGAGATATAGTACTGGTGCATCGTCTTCAGTGCAACAACACCTTTAAATATCTTGGCATCCACACATACCACTCTGACATGGCCCTTAAGAAGGGTAACGTGGATAGAGTATTGCGCTCGGTCCATAGATCCCTCCCCTTCTGGCGCTCCATACCCCTCTCCCCACTGGGGCGAGTAGCGATTGCTAAAATGCTAATCTTGCCCAGAATATTGTATTTTTTTTGCAGCACTCCCATTGTTCTCCTCATAGACTTAATCTGGGGGCCTGGCCATTGCCGGCTAGCCCTGACTATTGCACATCAGCCATTACAGGAAGGTGGATCAGGCGCCCCCAACTTTGAATTGTTTTTCACTCCGATGCAACTTCAGTAGCCGATGCGCTGGCTGGATGCGGTTCCTAGTCCCGAACAGTTGGTGGTCCGGGATGTTCTAGGTGAAACAGGTGCCTACATCTGGTTTGTGAATCTGGATTGCCATCTACAGCGGGAACCGCACCAAATGACAATGGCGCAAGTCTTCTGGCACCTCTATGTACAAGGTGGGGGTTCTTTTATCACATACTCACCAACCATTCCACTGTTGCAGCTTCCGGGCATTTGTCGGTTGGCTTGTGGACATGACATGTCGCCTTGGCAGGAAGCGGGGATTGCTGAAGTGGGTGACCTTTTTTACGAGGAAGCTCCCATGACCTCCAAGGACATTAGGGATGAATATGGCACCGGAGCCAGAAACCTCCTGACTTACCTTGCCATCCAACGACTTGTGCGGACCACCTGGGGGGTGGGAGAGGCCGAACCCACCTTTTTTTAATTTATTTTGTATTTCTTTTTATTGAGCATTTATAATCAACAGAACCATCGCATCCTAGTCGGGAGGCCAAAGGCTTATTTTTTACATATGAATTAAAGACAGACAAAAGCAAATCCATGTATCAACATACCATAGAACAATAAATTGGAGCAAGCTGCCCCTAAAAACAACCGAACATAGCGATCTTCTGCGGCCTCCCAACAGGTCCGGTGGGAAATATACTAACATTAAAAAAATCAAAAAAATCTAAGAAGTAGCCCGAGGGCTATAGAATGCAAGCCAACGATAGACAAGAAGGGAGAAAGAAGAGACTGAAAGAAAGAAAGGACGCAGACGGCCAATGCAGCCACCTATCTACCAGCATATCCGCAGAGGGTGATGGATGCCATAGACAGGATTCTAACCTTCTATATTCACGGAGAGGTGCGTCTAACCATCTGCTGTCATCATAGTTTTGGACTCTAAAAAAGAGCGCAGGGGAGCCCAAATGTCCCTAGGCCGAGACCCCTCAGGCTATAATCTCGGTCTCAGCCATCTTGTTCTGCATACAAGTGTATAGCTTAGTAATAACTTTGTGGGGGGACTGCGCCCGATACATCAGCTCCAGCGCTCGGCATGTCTTCGGAGTTTCAGGGAAGCAGGGGAAGCGCGCATGAATCATTGTACCAATACGAAGCATGTATAGCCGATTCAGCGCTGTATCACGCACATCCCAAGCGCCACCTCCAAGGAGAGAAACCGCCCCTCGATAAACCAGTCACCCAAGGTAGTTAAACTCGAATCGCGGAGAAATTCATGCAAACGGACATCCCTGGACATCTGCATATCCGCAACATCTAATACTGACATCGCAGGGGCAAAAGGCTCGCGCACACCGGCCCGGCGTAACAGCGCGGTCCAGGCCCATGCCGTACAGGACACTGTGTCCACCCCACGCAGCCTGGGCCGGGATGGGTTATCGAGTACCCGCGATAATCTGTCCGGCCACACTGCATCACTTTCTGGTGCAAGGTGCAGCAAGTATCTGGTGGGACAGAGCCAAAAATGTGCAAAGTGGGCCTGCGCACAGTGGTAGTAGAGCTCTAAATCCGGGGCAGCTAAGCCACCTAACTCAAATGGAAGTGTCAGCTTTTCCCATGAAATTCTGGGTTGCCCGCCAGCCCAAGCCAGCTTTATCAACGCAGATCGAAGTCTCTGTAAAAAGCTCATAGTGAGAACAAGAGATAAGTTAGCGAACAAATATAGAAATGTAGGCAAAACAACCATTTTAGCTATCGCAATGCGACCTGTAAGCGAGAGCAGCAGCAAGCGCCATAACTCCACCTTATCCTCTAGCCACGCCATGGCTTTGCCATCATTTGCAGACCAAAGCGTCTCCGTATCTCTGCTCAACCAGACGCCCAAGTAGCGCACCAGACCATCAGCCCACCCAATAGAATACTTTGAGGAAAACCGCGAAGTTTCTTCGGAAAGAGGCAACACCACCGACTTGGACCAGTTGATAGTAATCCAGGAAAACCCACCAAAACACACTATTTCATCCAGCAGAGTATCAAGGTGATGCCGCGGTTCGCAAACATACAAAGCAATGCCATCCGCATACATAGATATTAATATTGGGTGTTGGCGAAACGCCAGTCCTCTATGATTATGATGCTGTCTCAGGCGCGCCGCCAGTGGCTCCATCGCTATTGCAAAAAGCAACGGGGAAAGTGGGCAGCTGTGCCGAGTGCCCCGGGCGACCCTAAAGGGGTCTGAGATGATTCCGTTTACACGCAACCGAGCTGAAGGTTCCGAGTACAGCAATTGAATCAACTGAATAAACCTCACGCTCATTCCTACCCGAGCCAGCAGGGCAAACATGTACGTCCACGCCAAGGAGTCAAAAGCCTTGGTGGCGTCAAAAAACACCACCGCCGCATTATCCTCAGCGGTAACAGCGAAATACGTATGGAGATTATGCGATGTAGAGCGGCCCGGTACAAAGCTGGCTTGATCCGGCAGCACCAGTTTCGGGCGCAAAGGTTGTAATTGAACTGCTATCATCTTAGCCAACATTTTATTGTCTATATTGATTAAGGAGAGTGGCCGGTATGAATCGAAACTGCACAGATCCTTTCCAGGCTTCAAAATAGTTACAATCAGAGCCTCATGTAGTGTGGCAGGAAGGACCCCAGTCTCAAGTGATTCTGCGTAAACCTCTAAGAGGTGTGGCGCAAGAATGTCAGCATTTTCCTTATAGAAGGACGGAGTCAGGCCATCCAGTCCAGGCACCTTATCACCGAGCAGACTACGAATCGCCTGTTTCACATCATCCACAGAGAAAGGGACATCTAGATAGGACCTGTGTGATTCCTCAAACCATAACAAACTAATCTCAGAGAAGTAATCCTGTGTCGCCTCAGGTTCTAACCCAGGTGGTTCCGCATAGAAGTCGGCAAAAAAATCAGTAAGGGCGTGCATGATCCCGTTAGTGCCAGTGACCCGCTTGCCGGACACGCTAGTCAGCTCAACAATATAGTTACTGGCCCACGGCCTACGTAGCATGTTTGCCAGCGTACAACCTGCCCTCACCCCCTCCCCGTATCTCCTCGCCTTGGCATGTTTCCCCAAAAAAGTAAACCTCACGCAGCGCCGCCTCCTCATATTGCGTTATAGTGCCTCTCAGGGCTGTCAGTAGATCCCCAGACCAGTCCATGACTAGGCGTTTTTCCATATCAATGAGCTTTGCCTCCAGATCCGCCAGGTCACGTCGCAGCATTCTCAGCACACCATTCTGTTTAGAGAGGCATATACCACGAATCACTACCTTAAAAGCCTCCCAGAGAGTTCCAGCCGAGTTCACCGATCCACAATTTTCGGCAAAGTAGTGAGTAATAGCCTTGCGAATCTCCTCTTGAAACACATGATCACGTAATGCACCTTGAGGCAGTCGCCACATAAAGGCTCGCCCGGGACCCCCAGGTACCGCCAACTTCAGCAGGACCAGCGAGTGGTCCGAGAAGGCGTCCACAGCTCCACATCCCTGGTACCCAGCTATCTATCAATGCGGAACCAGCTTTTATGCACGTAATTGACATAGGTGTCCTCCCTGGTGGTTCCATGCTTTGCCCTCCATAGGTCTACCAAAGCACCCTCAGCCGTCACAGATGACAGGGCCCTGGCAGCTGCAAAATGCTGCAGCCTGCCCAGGCTCTCACAATCCGCCACCGGGTCCAGGATCACATTGAAGTCCCCTCCCCATATAAAGGGCCCATTCCCCAATGATTCACTCAGCTGCCACACCTCCCTGAAAAATTCAGGGTCATCAGTGTTACGGCCATAAATCGAGACTAATCTGCAGGTTCTCTCCAATGATATGCCACTCATCATAACATAGCAGCCATTAGGGTCCACAATTACCCTCTGAGTACGCCACTGCAGCCCCGCCAAAACAGAATTGCCACCCCTCTCGCATAGCGCAAAAACACTGCACCATGATATTCTCCAATCCAGCCAGCCTTTAACCGGTTCTTAGTCGCCTCAACTAAATGGGTCTCCTGCAGCATGCAAATATCAATCTCATGACGCTTCACATAAGCGGACAGCAGCTGCACCTTACGTCCATCATTCAGTCTGCACACATTTCAGGTAAGACAACGCAGCGACGTCACATCCCTACGTGCCATCGCAATAGCCAAGCAGAAGAACCACCTACCCAAAACATCTCAGTATAGGTGACTGCTGCATATCTGCAGAGAAGCAAGTAAAGAGGAAAAAGAATAGAAGAAGCAGACCAGAAACAGAGTGTTGCCCCCCCGTGTTGCCCCCCACTCATGCTGACCCCCCAATCGGGTCAAAGCAGTAACCCTTCCCACCCTCAAACATACAACCCATAACACAACAATGCACATTGTTAGAGGACTCATCCAAGGGGCGCAAGCCAGGCCATCCGTACCACCATCCCAAATGGGACAGGGGGGCAAGGGGACACACTAACAGAGTATATAACAGAGCAGCTAATATGAACAAGTATAACAGTGACATGGTGCCCTCCGCACAACCTCCAGAGAAGCAGCAAACCAACACCAGTACGAAACATTAGTCATTGTCACTTAGGGCGTCTCTCTTTGCACCAGTATTCCTCGGGCTCCCCCGTGATGCCCTTTTAGGAACAGTTTTAGCAAATCTGGCCGCCAATTTCAGATCCGTGAAGAAATGCAATTTGCCCCTGTGCTGCACCCTCAACTTTGCAGGGTAAATGAGGGAGTATCTAGCTTCTGTCTGGCTCAGAGTACGCTTGATCGGCAAGAAAGCTCTACAAGCAGCCTGCACCCCTGGAGTATAATCAGGAAAGATACTCAGTTCAGTGTTCTTATAGATCACCGGCCTACGCGCCCTTGCCAGCCGGAGTATGGCATCTCTATCCCGGTAGTTCAACAAACGCACTATAATAGGGCATACCGGCGTACCAGGTGGCGGGCGAGGACCCAGAGATCTGTGAGTCCTCTCTACCACCAACAGCCGGGAGAGCTCTCCAGGGAAATGTTCAGCCAGCATGGTTTCCACAGAATCCTCCATCCGCCCCATATCTGTCGATTCCAGGAGGCCAATTATGCGATTGTTATTGCAGCACAACCGTGCTTCCAAGTCCTCATTTTTGCTACGGATCACTTCCAGTACGTGCTCCGCACGCAGCAATTGCTCAGCGTCTCTGCGGCGCTGATCCTCCACCTCCTAAGTCTGCGCTTCCAGCTGCTCAAACCGGGCATCATGATCATCCACCCGAGCCTTAATATGATCCATTTGCTCCGTCAGGTGGTCAAGCTTAGCATCGATGCCAGCGAGGCTATTCTTAAGGTCCAGAAACATAGCCTTCACCGAGGCAACCGGGGGCCCCTCCTCTGACGGAGTCTCCTCCGCCGGAGGGCAAGACACGCCGCCATTCCTCTTACCCCCTTCAAATGTAAGCTTAGCCTGTTTCTGGTCGGCCTTCCCCATATTCAGCTCCGCAGTGGAACCGGCAACCAGAGACCAGCGCCGTATCCTGACGCAAGTAGATACCAGAGAAGGCGAGGTCCACTCGACCAGACAGCACTGCGTGGTCACTCACTCTAATGCAGCAGCACCAGCACGTCACAGCAGGGGAGAAGGGCAGCACAACAGACCCCAAAAACAGTCTCACTCCAGCATCACGTGTTCAGAGACATCTGGAGTTAACCAGTCACCGCCGTCCAGTGGGGCATCCCGGCCTACACCCCTGGCCCAGACATCCCGCCACACGCCACCATACTGGTCTCACCAGTATACCGCAGCCAGTCTCCAGGTAAATCCGGGGCGTCGGGCCACATCCACTTTCATTGTGTGGCAGCAGCAGATCCTCCAATAGACACACAGCCTCAGGTAAGTACAGCACAGGAAGCAGCACCAAGGCCAGGCAAATCCTCCAACACGCTAGGGGCCCACGGTCCGACCCAACTGCCGATAGTGCCCCAAGCTTGAGGATAATAGGTCACCGCCCAAGTGAGTCCCAAAGGCCACCGCCGGGCCCCAGCTCAAACCAACAAGATCGGCAGCAGTGAATATAATCGGCCATGTCAGAAATATATGGGCGCAGCCTGCAGGGCCCACGCGCACCTCGCACGCAGCCGGGCCTTCCTCCAAGAGTGGGGCAAGTCAAAATTCCCTCTGCCATCCGAGTAGCCCGTCCATGCAGTCCTCGGCAGCAGCCAGCCGGCCCCCACGCGCCCTGTCGCAGGTAAATTAACTGGGGGGGCCAGCACCAGCACGGAGCAGGACCCGCCACTCTCAGGTGCCCGCGGTCCGCCACAACCGCTGATCGGGCCCTAGGGAGGAAGACCGCAGGCCGCTGCCAAAGTCCGCCCACAGGGCCGCCTCCAGGCCAGACCGGCCAGCAGGAGCCGTCAGAAAAGGCACCGTGACCTCCAGCACACTCCGGCCCAGCCTCCACCTCTGAGGCCCGAGCGCACCTCCTGCACCACCAGGCCCTCCTCTTACATCCAGACACACCGAGCACCACCGGTCGCCCAGGTCTCCCACAGAAGCGACCCTCAGCATCTCCACAGCTGTTGGAGCACGCTCCCGCCCGTCTTAGGATCCAAGAGGCCGCTCGCAAGGAGAAATGCAAGAATCAGGCCCCCAGCCCAGCAGAGCCTCACAAAGTGGTGGCCATCTTGCTGGTCGGCCTAGCCACGCCCCCGAGGCCGAACCCACCTTATCGCCTGCCCTACATTCCCTCTTTACATGTGGGAACATACGACGTGCCATTTCCATTCTATATTCTACCTTGCTTAGTACTACAACTGAAAGCACAGAAGTGGCGAAAGCCAGATGGGAAAGAGTGCTGCCTCAGCCGCTTACAGCTAAGTCGTGGACATGTTAAGGGCATATACAAGAATCCCCGCTTTCAATATACACAATTTAACTACACGCACCACACTTATCTGTCTCCCCACCTCATTAAAAGCATGTTCCCCAATTTAGTGCCGGAATGTCCCTGGTGCTGATTTCCACCCGCTGGCCTTTACCACAGGGTATGGGAGTGTCCCTTGCTGCAGCTGTCATGGACACAGGTCACAACTACCTTGGCAGAGCTCGCTGAAGCAACATTGTTACCTACTCCTGAGTACCGCCAGCTAGGCCACCACTCCAGAGCTAAACGGCCCAAACAACTTCACTGGTTTATAGACCTAGCATTTGCTCTCATTAAAAGACAAATAGCCATGAGCTGGAAGGCGGCCTCTGTACCGGATATGCAGCACTGGATGCGCACACTCCTACTGTGGTCCCAGGCTGAGGCTATCACACTACACATGCTACGATCTAGAGGCCTGCTCAGGACGGGCGTGGGGAACTGGGATACCTGTGTCCTTAACATAGAGGCCAAGAATGATACCCGTCCCCCATTGTAGTGTCGCGCCCAGTGACGTGAATTGGAGCGCAGGCGCGACCACCTGGACCTGACAACATCGGGGTGGTCATCCTCTCAGCCCTGTTTCTCCCCATTTGACTTGGACATTTTAGGAAGTCCAAGCTGTGATGTGGAAAATAAATAAATATGGATGCGCGAGCAGGCGAGGCAGTTTGGATAGTGTGCGGCATGCCAATACCATTCTTGCGGTCATCCATAAACCGTGCACAGACCTTGTCTGTTCTTTTTAGCGTGACGTGCACATTAAGCAGCGGAGCTCAGTGACAACTCCACACTGGCGACGAGGGACGGTCCCCGGAACCCACCTGCAGCAGGTGTCATGCCAGAGGCATCCCGATGGCCTCCCCCCGCGGCGATCCCTAGTGGGTGTTTGCATTGCTCCACTCCGTTTTCAGGCCTGACGGAGCTGCACGCCTCCAGGAAGCTCACAGGTACGGTCGCTGCCTGCTGTATGTGCGTAGGCCCCATTGCTCCCACAGGCCTGGAGGCAAATTGTGCCGCAAATAAGGGAACTTGGTGTCTCCAATTTGTGTACCTGTCAGTCTGCTGCCCCACAGCCCGCCATGCTGAAGAACAATGTTAAGGCTAAGAAATAATACCCCTGACTAGATATTGGGCACCGGCTGGCACAGTGTCAGAGATCACCATCTCACAGTTTGTTACCATGGTGACGGGGATCACCATGCACTTCATAGCACGCGGACCCAATTCACGCAACATGGCCACCATCCCAGCAGTTGAACCATTTATCATTGAGGGTGCACCATTCGCTCAGGCCTCCCGGTGGAAGGACTGGGTGGAACGCGTCCTCCTTTTCTTTGAAGCAACCAAAGTGGAGAACGGCCAGAAAAGAGTGATGTTCCTCCACCTTGGAGGGAAAGATATACACAGAATTTCTAAGACTATCGAGGAAGCTGTCCCAAAGACCCACCTAATGCTAATTGCTGCCCTCAATGCTCTCTTCGAGCCCATGACCAACACAGATGACGAACGTTTCATATTTCGTCAAGCACGACAGTTGGCGGAATAATCTATAGACTCTTTCCACATGCGTTTGAAAGAATTGGCTAGCACATGCCAATTCGCAAACAAAAACGAGGAAATCAGAGGACAGATTATACAAGGGTGTGCGTCCACAAAACTACGAGAAAGAATCCTGGAAGGGTCTGGAAGATCTCTGGCTGACATACTTACCATGGGGAGGACAAAAGAGCTGTCTAAAACTAGGGTGTCAAACATGGAAGCAGCTCTACACGGACATGTCAAGGAAGAATCTGTACACACAGTCACTGTGACACCCAGCAAGCCAAAGCTCAGACAGCGCTACGCCCCGCCAACAACATGTGGCTTTTGCGGGGGACCCTCTCACCGCCCATCGGAGTGCCCTGCCAAGGGAAAGACATGTGCAGGATGTGGAAAAATGAACCATTTCCTAAAGGTGTGCAGATCGACCAAAGGAAAGGCCATGAACTCCACAGCCAACGCTATTCTCAACACACAAAGCCAGACCAGTGACATGGATGATGATGATGAGGAGGAACATGCCATTCACTCCATCTTCAAGATCGGCTCGGCGTCCTGTACCGTACGACAGCTACCCAGATGCAGCATACAAATCGGAGGACACTTGACCCCAGCTGTAGTGGACACTGGTGCCTCAATTAATATCATGGCGTCTGACACGTATGAAGAAATGAGACCACCTCCACGCCTGACTCCAACAACCATTCAGTGTTTACATACAGCCAGTCTTCCCCACTTGCCATGAGAGAAAATTCAAAACAACACTTACTTATGGACCCTGTTCAATTGAACGGTACGTATATGTGGCAAAGTATGGTCATGGCATGCTGCAAGGATGTGGGGCTGCCGAAGCACTAGGTATAGTGTCTTTCACATTTGGAGTCTATGAAGAGTCCATCACAGAGATGTTGAAAGGGTTCACAAGCATTTTTGAAGGTATTAGATGCCTGAAAAGTAAAGAAATCAAACTGCACATCGACAAGACCATCCAGCCAGTAGCCCTTTGCCATTGCCGCATTGAATTTCACTTAAGGCCACAGGTCGAAAGAGAACTGGACAACATTGAAGCGGCAGGCATCATCAAAAGGGTAACTGGTCCTACGCCGTGGGTGTCCCCAATCGTGGTTGCCAGGAAACCCAAGCAGCCGGGAGAGGTGAGAATCTGTGTTTATATGCGGCTGCCCAGCGCAGCCATGAAGAGAGAACGACACCTCACCCACACCATTGATGACCTGATCAGCTAAATCCGCAGAGCCTGCTGGTTATGAAGCTGGACTTGAGGTCGGGATACCACCAATTGGTTCTTGCAGAGGAGTCCCGGTACATAACAACTTTTTCAACACACATGGGGCTCCGTTGATATCACAGGCTGAATTTTGGAATCTCCAGCACTGCCGAGGTGTTCCAAAATGCAATACATGAACTCCTAGCCAACCTCCCTGGCATCCTAAATGTCAGTGACGACATTCTTGAGCACGCCTACACCCTCTGTGAGCACCAGGCACTGCCTAAGGAAGGTGCTCCAAAGGATCCAGGAGTCAGGCCTGACCCTCCATCGCAGTAAGAGGAAGTTGCAGTTCTTCGGCTATGTCTTCTGGTTGGAAGGTGTTGCTCCTGATCCAGCCAAAGTCTAGGATTTCAAGGATGCTCCTCCTCCTCCGACAGTAACAGAAATGTGCAGCTTCGTAGGAATGGTTAACTACTGTGGCCATTTCATCAAAGACCTCACCCTTCTAACACAGCCACTACGAGACCTCACCAAATCAACGACAACATGAGAGTGGGGGTCCGCACAAGATGCCGCCTTCCAAGCTACGAAAGATGTGCTGTCTACAGATACCATCCTGAGATACTTCGACCCTTCCAAAGACACCACCATAGCCATAGATGCCGGCCTGAAGGGGCTGGGAGAAGTGTTGCTGTGAGGGAAAGACCAAGAAGACTGGTCCCCAGTTGCTTACACCAGTTGGTCCCTCACCCAGACTGGACAGAGGTACTCGCAGATAGAAAAAGAGTCTATTGCCACACATTGGGAATGCAGACACTTCCACCTCTATGTGTACGGACACCCTTTATGGTCATGAGAGATCACAAACCTCTGCTTCCCCCTCTTCAAGGGAACAGGGCCTAACCCACCCCCTCGAATCAAGAAGAGGATGCTCCAACTCCAAGAATACAACTGCCAAGTAGAATATAGCCTCGGCTCTAATAATCCCACAGATTACTTCTCGCGCCACCCACGGTCAGCGACTGAAGAAGAAGAGCAAGAAGTGCAGGAAACACACGAATATGTGAGTTATGTTGCAAAACGTTCTCGTCCTCGAGCCATTTCTAATGAGGAGCTCTGCCAAACCACCCTACAGGACGAGTGTCTCCAAAAAGCACTTGCTGCCATCCGAAGCAGCCAGTGGCATGTCCTTAAATGACAGTGGCCCCAACTCACAATGCAATCCAGGCGCATCATGGAAAGCTTACACCATGTTCGAGAAGAGCTCACTGCGGATCCAGAAGGGTGCCTCCTTCGGGGATATCGTCTCGTTATCCCCTCCAGTCTAGCAGACCAATCTGTTCAGTTAGCCCATGCAGGTCATCAGGGCATGGTGAAAACAAAGAACTGATTATGGGCCAAGATGTGGTTTCCCCTAATTAATGAAAAAGTAGAAACTCTGATCCGATCATGTGAATGGTGCCAGGCAGCAGGGTGCCCCGGTCCTCCAGCCCCCATCCACAGACCCGCGACCTCACCGGCTGTGGGAAGCAGCAAGTCTCAACTTCGGAAGTCTGCCAGAGGGTCGACACATGTTAGTACTAATTGATGACTACTCAAAGTACCCAGAGATAGAAATCCTTCAGTCCTTGACAGCCACCGAAGTGATCCCTAAAATAGAAAAGATCATAGCTACTCATGGCCTCATAAAGGAGTTACGGACTGACAACGGGCCACCATTTCAGGGGCGAGAGATAGCATCCTACCTGGCATCTTTGGGAGTTCTCCATAAGAAGATAACACTCTGCTGGCCCCAAGCGAACGGTGAAGTTGAGCGGTTCATGAGGACACTTAACATAGTCATCAGAATTGCTAATGTGTCCCATCAACCTCTTCAACTGGCCATCTATTCGTTTCTATGGAACTATCGCCTGACTCCCCTTGCCACAACTAGATGTTCCTCAGCCCACCTTTCCATGGGGTGTGTGGTGTGAGACTCTATCCCTCATCATCCAGGCTGGGCACCTGGGTCCATCGATGAAGACCAGACCTATGAGAGGCGAAAAGCCACGAATGATCGAGCTAGTCGCCGCTGCGGTGCCAAGACCTCGAACCTTCGAGTCGGTGACAAAGTATTAGTGAAGGACCGAAACCCTGGTAGCAAGTTCAGGCTACCGTTTGACCCTCACCCCTGGACCATTGTGCGGCGTCACCCCATGAGAGGTCCTTCTTACTGTTTTTCATGAATCCTCAATCTTTATATTTAGCCCACCGAATTGATGTATATATATCACATCTAGTCTATTATATGCGTTATGCTGGTGTCTGCATCGGCCAATGTGAAGTCCAATTCGCAGACCGCCCACTGTGATGCTCCCATCCTCTATGCTCCTTGTCCTCTCTCTTTCATCCCCCGGCCCTTGCTGTGTCTACGACATCATGCCAGCTGCCTGCTAGCCGACTAGGGGTACAGCACCATTTGCCTTGCTGAAAAAGTGTTTGTCCCTAGCCTCCGCAGGTATAATTCAGGAGCTGCCATAAGCTGGTTTGTTTCTTCTTCTCTCACTGTCTGTCCTTGTGATAATGCACTAGCGTAGTACGCATTACTCCTAATGTCTATTGTGTATGCCTTGCAGAGATTTCATCTGTTGTTGTTGTTTTACAAAACTAAAATAAAAAGATATCTAAAAAAAAATACCTAGCGATAGCTGTGGTCATCCCTCCCTCCTCTTTAGGCCCTCATTCCACAGGCTGCAGGAATCAAAAGACAAAATTCCAAGATGGGTAGGAATTAACACTCAATGCAGGTTTTTCTTGGATTTTTTTAGTCAAGTAAAACCTTCTTGGAAAGGAGGAAAATATGTGGTATTATCACATTATCCCAATTCTGAGGTGCAGACCTCAGATTGATGCTGCAGTACCACACCCAATAAGTACCAGCCTCTGCCATATTATATTTACTGGCTACAATGGTAGAGCTCCTAAATAATAGAAATCTTGAAATGAGGCCCTAATTCTAGAGTATAATTTGAATACATATTTTCAGATGTTTAGTGGAATATTTTTTACCTCTAGTACTAGAAAATCTTTACAGGAAAAGACTGTCCACAGGAAGGACACTTTGAACCTCCAATCTTTAATTTATGTACCAAAAACAGAATTTTGAAACTTTATCAAACTTGTGAAATGGAGCCAGCTATGCTGCCTTAATACTACACTTCTGAATTGTTTATGTAAAACATAGGTCCTATTAGTTAAGGGCGAGGCAGAAAAAGCAAGATGATTAGAGATAAATAAAACCTCAGAGAGCACAGTAAAGTGAGGAATTACACAACAGGTATGCCACATCTAAGAACCTAGGGGGCTATGAGTATGGGGTGGTTGTTTGAAGTTGATAAAGAAATAAGAAGACTTGAATACATGTATTTCTTGACTTGCAGGTCCTAACTTAGCTCCTCCAGTTCTTGCAAAGAGTGATTGGTTACTTAAAAACTGCTGGTGGTTCAACAGTACTGTGCTACTGATGCTACCATAGTGACAACAGTTAGCATCTCACCATGTCAAAATACTTCTCATGGCAAGGGGAAAGACATTAGTAGTGGGCATCGAGTTCCCACCTTTACCATTACTTAAGTCATGAATAACATGAAACATAAGCAGATCCTCTGACTGCCCCCTTGTCCACCCGTACCACAAAGCTCTTTACAGCACCTGCAGTGCAGCGCCTGCTGCTTGCCTTGCCTGCCTCATCTTGCAGCTCCTTATCAGACTCCCGCCACCCTTCCTATCTCTCCTGAGTTCAGGCCCCCACCGCGTTTCCCTGCCTTTTTTTCCCATACTCTGCGCTCTCGTCCATTTTCCCCCTCCTGCCCTTCCCACTCCAGGACCTATTTAATGGTTGTCACTGTATGACGCCATTGAGCAGATCCTCTGACTGCCCCCTTGTGCACTTGCACTGGGAAGCGCTTTACAGCGCCTGCAGTGCAGCGTCTGCTGCTTGCCTTGCCTTGCTGCTCCTTGTCAGGCTCCCCTACCCTTCCTGCCTCTCTTGTGTTCAGCCCCCACTGTGTTTTCCCCACCTTTTCTTCCTGCCCTCAGCACTCCTGTCTTCACGCCTGCCTCCCCTCTCCTGCCCCTCCTACTCCAGAACCTATTTAATGGCAGTTGCTGTACACCGCGCAGCAGGTGCACCGCCGGCACACTGAAGGTGCGCCAAAGGCGAGCCTATCTGCGCCCATCTGCGACTGGACTGCACCCAGCGCCAGGACTCCTGGATCCGCAATCCGGCACCAGTTCTCCTCCGATGAGTTCAAAAACCTCAGACCCAAAACCTGCAACTCCAACTGCAGCATCACATCTCCCCGATGCACCAAAGGCCCCTTCTCTTGCCACCACTGCCACTTCTCCTGCGACGTAGGAACCACTGCAATCACCACCCAGCAGTCTCCCACCCACATACCGCAACCTCACTGTGCACTACTCAACGTCTGATCCCTCTGCAAGCATGCTATAGAAATCTGGGACACCATCACCATCATTGCACCCAACATAATGTTCATCACTGAAACATGGCTCACCCCTGCATCAGCACCAGACATCGCCACCCCAACGCCTCCCGGATACAAGTTGATCCACCATGATTGCCCTAACAGACACGGTGGAGGCATCGCCATCATCCACAAGGACTTCCTCCACTACTCTGCTCTAGAAAACGACACAACACCGATCATGGAACACCTCAACTTTCAGATCAAACATGATACCAAAACTACCATCGGAGGAACCTTCACCTACAGACCCCCGGGACCCCACCACAGCTTCTGCAACTCCATCCCGGATTTCATTGCCACACTGGCAATTGCCTCCAACCACAATATCTTCCTGGAGGACCTGAATTTCCACCTAGAGGACCCAGATGACTTAAACTCCACCTCGCTCCTCGAAAACATGAGCATCATCCGCCTCTCTGAATTCATCAATACCCCCACACACAGCGCAGGCCACACACTGGACTCCATCTTCTCCACCAGCGACAGAGCCAAGTTCTCTCACACCACCGAGGTAACATTGACTGACCACTACATTCTTCACTTCATCATTGAGGGACTGCCTGAAGCCCCAACAAGACCCCCCACAACCCCCTGCTGCAACTGGTCTATGGCACAGAAACACCCTGGATTGCCGCCTTCAAGGAAGTGAGACCCATCCCCACAGACACACCTGAGCTCTGCGTTCAAAACTTCTCCAACTGGATCTCCTCAGCTGCCGACAGCATCGCCCCCCTGAAGAGCACCACCAACATGAAACCCTATAAGCAAGCCAAAGGGTTCACCCCAAGACTCCTATGCCTCAAACGTCACTGCAGGGAACTAGAGAGTCACTGGTGCTCCAACAAGACCCACATCAACCTCGACTCTTTCAGGTTTGCCCTCAACAGTTACCACCACCAACTCAGGGAGACCAAGAAAGAAGCTCTCAGCATCAGCATCGAGGCAAGCACCAACCACGCCAAAGAACTCTTCAGCATAGTCAGAGAATTATTCTGCCCCTCCATCACAAAGAACATGATCCATGCCTTCTGCAACACACTATCGGACAACTTTCCCCACAAAATTACAGACATGTACAACAACTTCAACCCTCAGACCACCGACTTCGACTACCCCTGCACCCTAACTCACCCCCTCCTTACCAAATCACCGAATGGAAGCGGCTTTCCAATGAAGTCACCTTCACCATCATGACCTCCATCCACTCCAGATCCCACCGCCGACCCCTGTCTGCACCGCTTCTTACAACCTAGGAAGAGAAGAATTCGGAGCCTCCCTCACAAAAATCCTCAACTCCACCATCTCCACAACCACCGTCCCTGACTACTAGAAGCATGCCGAGGTCAAGCCCTTCCTGAAGAAACCCTCAGCTGACCCCAACAAGCTCAAACACTGCAGCCCTATCTCGTTCTTCCCTTTCCTCACCAAAGTCTTTGAAAAGGCCATCAAACGCCAGTTCATGGATTTCCTCAAAAACAACAGCTTGCTCAACCAATCCCAATCTGGCTTCCGGCCCAACCACAGTACCGAGACTGCCTTGATTGGCTAACGACATCAGACACTGTCTTGACAGAGGAGGAACAGCAGCCCTCATCCTCCTCGACCTGTCTGCTGCCTTCTATACCGTCTCCCACCACACCCTCATCACCAGACTCCACAGCATGAGCATCCAAGACAACACACTCAACTGGATCTCCTCCTTCCTCTCTGGCCGAACGCAGAGGATCCTCCAGTCTACTTCTCAGAAGACACATGATAAAGTTTTCTCGGCTCGCAACACAGAAGTGCAATATTTTTTGACTAAGTCATTTGATGAGGCACATCTCATTGGCCCAAAGGTGAATGGAATGTTAGAGAAAATGAAAAAGGTACTGAAATTGTGAAGTGTATAAGCACATTAGAGCATTATCATCCTTAATTTAAAATACTATGTTGTCTTGAAAAAGGGCAAAACCACAATTTTTACTCACTGTAGACATGCCAAAGACAATTTCTAAAGCCTCAGCAGTTCATCACATGGACTCTGAGGCAATCCAGAGACATAGGATTTCAAAGTTGAGGATTCTCCGCCTCCAGATAGTAACTCCCTTGTTCTTCCCCTGGTCACACAACATGTGTCAAATCATGTATAGTATCCAAAACAGGTAAATGTGGAAAAAGGTTTTTTTCCTTTTAGAATGAAAGAAAACACAGTCTGATAAAATAGTTAAACAAAAATTCAGTTCACTGTAAAAGTAAAGGGGAAACAATGTTAGAGTAGTTCTGCATGTGCGGTCGGGGTTCCTACCTAAAATGATATCACTACTTGGGTAGATTTGCCTGAACCTGTACATATGGTGAGGGAGAACACCCAAGGCACACCCTTGGGACCGCCATTGTACCCACATCTCAAAAATCATTATTTCCAAAGAGACTACTCGTACCTCTAATGAGAAAAAACGTGAATGCCTTTGTCACTAATTATGCGGATTTGTATCAATCGTGCTTACTGTCACCACTGATGAAATAGTTTCCTGGAAGAAGTAGCCGTGGTGGGGCTAGACCACAACCACTGGCAGTTTCTCGACTCCCCTCTTACATTGGATGAAGTCATACCTTCTATTGACAACTTGGAGGGCAATAGGATCCTTGGCTTAGATGCTTTTACATCCGAGGTTTATAAAGTTTTCAAACACACTTTAGCGCCCTAACTCCTACAGGTTTATCACGAGGCGTTGGAAGGTGGCACACTGCCACCAATGCTTTTAGAAGCCCTCCTTACTCTACTCCCCAAAACTAGTAAAGATGATCATACCACTTGTCATCATTAAACTTTGATAAGAAGATACTATCTAAGGCCATAGCTACTTGACATGCTCTGCTGATGGAGGGAATGATCTCCCTGGCACAGTCCGGTTTTCTTTCCCATAGGTCCACTGCCATAAATCTAAGGACAATATTTGCTCTAATGCATCAACTTAACCCAGAGCTGCCGGCAGCGGCCGGCTTTCCAGATGCTGAAAAGGCCTTCAGTCCCCTGGAGTGGCTCTTCTTGATGGCTGCGGTAAAAAGCTTCAGTATTCTGCCTAGATTTCAGGCCCTGCTACAACTATTACACTCTGTCCCAGTGCCAAGGTGCGTACTAATGGGATGACCTCGAACCCCTTTACAGTGTTTCATGGCCCAGACAGGGATGCCCACTGTTGCCGTTATTGTTTCTACTTGCTATGGACCCACTGGCCAGGAGGCTGCAAGATTTCCAATTACAGAGTTGCCTGATCTTTCGAATCAACAGTATATTGTTGTCAATGTATGCTGACTACATACTCCTCTATGTCCGCTGTCCTACTGAAAATGTGTCCCCCTCATATTCCGGAAGTATTGCAATAAAGGGAATATTCTGTAGTCTGGGTCCATTGGGACAAGGCAGAGCTCTTCCCCTTAACAGATGATGTTGACACACCTGCACTAGAGTTCCCAATTCTCTGGGAAACAGACTAGGTAAAATATCTAGGAATATATATACACAGAGACAGGGAGGAGAATGGATTAATTACGGCCCAGCTATGACCAAACCGCAATGTCAATTAAACTCCTGTATAGGACTATCGTTATCATTGGCGGGGAGTGGTGCTTATAAAAATGACTGTTCCGCCCATGTTTTTATACCTATTTCTTAATATCCGTATCATTTTAAATAAATTCCTATTTCGCTCCCTCCAAACACCTATACTTCAGCTGATCTGGGTAGACCAACAGGCTTAAATTTGCTGGGAGATCTTTACCCTTCCTTATGAGAAAGGGGAATTTGAGGTTTCTGATCTGGAAACCTACTGCCTGGCAGCACAAGGACATGCCCTGACAGGTGACTCCCATATCTAATCTCCGAGAAGGAAGTGAACACAGAAGCACCCCTCGGATCCCTTTTGCAGAAGGAAGGACATTGTCACCAAAGCTGCTTTGACCTGGTCCTGGAAAAAGCTGGCAGCAAGGGTGGGACTCCCTCTACCCTACTCCCCCACACTTAAATGTACATGCAATCCTCTCCTCCAGTTGATGGCAGAGACTGAAGTTCAGCACAAACTGTCGACGACAGGCATGGTGGACTTTGAACAAGAATTTTCTGTCCTTTGAGCAATTCTCCCAACGCATTGATAATTTTTACCTATACATAGCACAGACTACGACATACAGCTCAGGAGGCCATCCCTGGGGTTCTTCCGGATCCTCTGAAGTTGACTCTGCTGACTCAGATAATAGTGCCCCCGATGCCACCAGATTGGTCCCCAGGCTCTATGCAATGGTGCAAGGCTTGTGTACAGGGCATTTAACACAATCTAACCAGGCCTGGGAAAGAGGCCTTTAAGGCAAGATTGCCAAAGTTAAATGAATGTATTGCTGCTTGCAAACTGCAACCATTTTGCTCAATCATCACCATAAAGTGTTATACTGTAAGTACTTACAACAGGTATTAATCACAGCCACAGGGCAACATAAAACTCCATAGCTGGCAGACATGTGGGATGCATTGGTCAGACTTCGTCCATCTATCCTGGACATGACCCCCTATTCAGCGCTATTGGCAAGCAATTTTGTGTAACCTGGACCACTTGATGAATGTTAGGATAACACCAGCACAATAGCTCACCCTTCTAGGGCATGTCAAACTGGTGCCTTCTACTGTACGAAGATACGTGGCTATGGCATTACTGATGGCTAAGGGTAGGATGGCTATGGTCTGGTATGAGACGCGTACACCAACGAAAGATGATTGGCTATACGATGTAATAACTTGCAATGATCAATCCGAATTGTACAATTCTCTACAGCTGGTAACATCCAGACCCATCTGGGACACACTTACTGCATACCCAGTACAACAAAATTACTTCACTGAGCCTGGTGCCTAGACCCCCTTCCATCTATGGGAGATACACCGAAAGATGGATAATAGCACCATAAGCCATGATTTGGAAATAGGTCTGTGACATTCTACTCTGCCATCACCCATAGACAGATCACTCAGCCGTCTGCTACCTGGACGACTTTTGCTGCTACAATTATACCTTGAGGTATTGTTGGGATCTATGTTGTTTGCCAAACTTTTTACGGTGTATACTGTTGCCACTCCTGGAATATCAGCTCATTACTGTATTGACTTGTCAGTGCTAAAAAAAACTCATATTTTTTTTTAAATGGTATCTATGTTCCACATTAATCAATCCATTAGAATGTAAACTTTTGTTTTTACAATTTCAGGAGTTGGAGCAGAAAGTTCTTTACATACACTTAATATTAGGCAAGAACCCCTACACCATCTTGATCTTACGAAACCTATTAGAAAGACAACACAACTTCTTGTTTTATTTGCACAACCACATCACATCAAGGCCATTTCTACCTTAGGTACTGCTAGATGGATTGGTATTTGCATGTATGCGACATACACACACTACTCGCAAGAGGAAGGTGCCAATAGCATTCTGAGGAAACATACCATCAGCTGATAGCTGTAGGACTGCAACAAGGATATCAGTTTAATCATTCTCAAAACCCTATTGTGTGCCTGTGCAAGCCATAGAAACAGCTCAAGTTGGCCCAACAGTGCTAACTACCTTGTTAGTTTTGTACAGAGACGTTTTAAGGCATTAGCATAGTGGGCTCTGGCCCAGGGCCCCAACTTTTCAGGGGGGGCACCCTGACAGAGCCAGCTCTGGTGTGCACATAGTCTTGCCCTGATGACCTTAAACAATTCTTAAAAAGATTGTTTTAAATAACCCTTTTCCTTTCATTTATTTTTAATGTGGGTGATGTGTGAGAATATTACTCACATTTTGTAGAGAAATGTTTTTTTCATGTTTCATGCAACATCCATAAAAAAGTTTATTTTAGCTCAAAACAGGACCTCACATACTGTATAAGAAATGGGAGGGTGCCACAGAGATTATTTTCAGTAAGTGTGCTGAGCTGATCTTCTGTCACAATATTGAAACAAACACCACTGTCCCTGAATATTATATTTAAACACACTTAAAATTTGGACGAGTGTGCCTGTGGACTGTCAGTGACCTGTCCAAAGAAGGCATGAAAGGGCTGAAATTGGATCATGAATTCAAAGTTGTTCTGAACAGGGGCTCCTATAATATGTTTGGCTGAGGGCCCCTAAAATACGTTTGGCCCAGGGCCCCAAAATCCTTCTAATGTCCTTGGCTTTGTATTCTGCTACATTTCCGAAAGAAACAACCTGTGTGCAACATGTGTACCTACAACACAGAAGCAAACGGAAAAAGTTACCTATTTATAAGTTTCTGATTTTTTGTGCTGCAAATTAATGTGTGACAGGAAATAAGCATCAAATGAATATACAGACTATAGAGAAATTCGTAATGAACAGACCGTCGGGGCCATACATTCCCGAAATGAGACTAGTACCTTCTCTTGTGTGTTTTAAATACATTTCTACACGCATCATGCGCAGAATGGCCAAGTTGTCTCCTGTATCGACCCTGTGCTCACTTGTGGATTTACTGAATTCACTGAAACCAGACTTTGGTTCTTGAGAATTACTTTGATAGTCCCTTCCACGAACGTCAATTCGCCAAAACGCCAGGGGCAGCGGAAGTGACATCACAAGCCATTTGACCTTGACTTTTACTCACACACATGCTTACACACACACACATTTTTACACATTCACACACACACACACTTTCATCAAGACTCCCACCAGCAAGCACGCACACATCATACATTTAAAAGTATGTTTACTTTCCTCAGATGCCAGTGAGGGTCATATGCTACCTGATTGTACTCTATTCTTTATTACACGAATAACGAATAATATATTTATTCACTATTATGTCATAAAACACTGACAGAAAACAGGGAAAATTGAACTTTAAATGGAGCTCCAACTGATGTCGGCAAAGACGAGCAGCCCCTGTGCCCCTGGCACTGATTTTGCCACCTCTTGGGCCAGGGGTCGCAAAGGGAGTGCCAGAGGTCGCAAAGGGCAAAGCAGAGGTCGCAACTGTGACCCCTGTCGACCCCTAAACGACGTCCATGGTCCCTTCATGCAGTGTGCAATAATGGACCACAAATACTACCCCTTGTCAGCTCTGCGTGACTTGTATACCTTCCTTTACCATCACTGACATTGCCACCTCTTAAGTCCCTTACAGAAGTGAGGCACACTTTCTGCACAGCCCTCACTCCAGAATTAATAATTGATAAACAGTTACTCTAGAGAATATTAACTGATGATAGTTGTTACACAAGGGCAGTGCAGCAAATTAATAAGGGGAGTAGTTCTTGACCTATGGGTCTGTGGACCCCTGTGGTTCCTTTTGGGCCATGCCTATTCAGGGGGTCCACAACTGTTCAGAAAATGAAATACGATTAGTAGAGTAATAAAGTACACATACATGAAAAAGCAAAATTGAAAAGTAAAAGTTTTTAAAAGTCCTGAAAAATGTGAAAGAATATGATACTGGAAGCTAAAAACAAAGGTAGTATCCTCGTCTTGACTTGTGGAAGCAACAGAACTAGAACAAATAGAACTCAGCGTGGCCCACTGGTGGCCTCAGTTTAAGCAGCATTGGTATGACCTGACAAAGGAAGAACGTGCACTAGCAGCGCAAAAGAGAAAGTGATATGCTAGAGCGTAGTATCTCTTTTTGCCTTTTAGCACTACAACTACATTCTGAAAATCTTAAACCTTAGCATTAAAATGTGAATTTGATTTTTGTATATATTTTTTTGTTTGTGACTTAAATAAAAGATCTCATGATTTGTATATTTGACTGGTGTATACTCATTTCAGCATTTTTGTATATTATTTTGAGGTTAAAATCATAAAAATGCTTAGGTGGAGGTTCCCCACTTTTAGTAGTGGTAACGTGGGGGGTCCAGAGACTTGAAAGGCTAATTTGCTGATTTAGGGGGCTCATGTGGTCTTCTATGAAGGTTTCTCACCACCAGTGTAGAGGCAAGAACTGACAAACGTACCCCATAGCATTGGACAGACTCCTGGCACACTGAGCAGAAACCTGTCTGAGAAAAACAGGGGGCCAGAATGTTAAATTTACAATCATCTGGGACAAGCGATTGCAAGGTATACAGCAATCTAAAGGTTGAGGTTAGTACCAGCTCGTTTGTGGAAAGCGAAATAAAATGTAATATTTAATTTTGCACCCTCAACGTATGTCATGCCACTTCCAGTTCAAGTATTTAAATGCAGGTAACAAATTCCTCGTACATATGAGTACAGCCTAAGTTAGAAATATTTACAAAAATTAAAGGGAACATAGATGGAATGAGCTTTTGACTGAGCGAGCATCAGATTGTTGTCAGGATTGTTCGGGGGATGAAGTGACCACTTGGAGACCAGGAGGCACAGCAGCCTGGTCCAACCACACCCTGCTCTCAGCCTGGATCTGCCCGCCTGGGCTCTTGAGTTGTTTTTTTTCAGCCTGCTGGGTCACACCTTGCTATGAGTATGTGCTAACACACCCACGAGTTGTAACCCTTCTGTTTACAATTCTAGGGTATGCACCCTTCAGTGCATCTCTCAGACCAGGTACAACATCCAAGTCAAAACAGATGAAATATAACTAATGTCATAATTACAGTGACTGATAGAATTCAGAGTTCTAAGGCAGCAGGCCTTAGATGATACTGTGCCCTATATTCACTAAAGCCAGGGATGTAAGGAGTCATCAAAAATGGAATAGGTCTGGCGGAACCCTGAACTGGTGCTGAGGATCGTTCTTTAAATCTGGGAATTGTCTCATGCTTTATGCCACCTATCAGCCAGTGTTATCTTTCAACGCCTCCTCGACATTTCAGTCCAACAGGAGCAGAGGCGTAATTTTGGGGTTGAAGGGGGGTTACTCCACCCAATAGATGTAGTTTGTGATAAATAATTGGGGGCAGGTGCTTTCTATTGGGTCTGGCGAGGCGTCTGTCGGATTTTACCAGGAATCTTTACACACAAGGACAAAAACGCACACACTCTCTCTCTCTGGAAAACTTCAAAAATGTAGGTTATTTCACTAAATAATGCGATTTTTCACACTTAGTACACTTACCAATCTGCATACCTCTCCCTTTTCACTGCCTCTAAGCATCTCTTGTGTGCCCTACTTGTTGTGTATTGTATTTTAACATCATGTGCCAGCGTGATTGTCTGGAAGTCTGAAGCTTACACCCCCAGCACCCCAATGATACTGACCAAGTTACGTCCCGGAACAGGAATTGAGATCATTGTCATCGGGTTCTACGTCACAATGTCTTTTCCAGGAAAGTGTTTGGAGGTTGATACATTCCACGTGTTCCTAACATCACTGTGGCTTGACGTCACCAGGATTCCCTACATCTCACTGATAGTCACTGGATAATATTCAAATAGCATCCAGAACAATTCTTGAGCAGTACCATAGGCATATGGTTGGTGCTTTTGCTCTCCTTCTATAGCTAGTGGCATCATAATTCTTTGAGCTGGTTTCCAGCTGATGATTGTTCAGATGGGCTGCTTGAAATTGTTGCCAAAAATGGCCATATGGTGAAAGTCATTTCTTGAAGATCTTTGATTGACAAGCAGGGAAAGGATGAAAATTCTGTCTGGAATCTGTAAAGAGCCAGTTTAAGGTCAGTCTGTTTTTTGGGGCAGTCATCATTAACTGTTTGAGGATGTGTACGAAACTCACCATTGGTTTGAGACCACTAGGGCAAAGGAGATTCAAGATTCTGCTAAAGTCATGTTTTAATGCGCTCAATCAATCAATCAGAGCATTTGTAAAGCACACTACTCACCGCGAGGGTCTCAAAGCGCTGAGGGGAGGGGGGGCTGCTACTGCTCGAGCAGCCATGTCTTGAGATGTCTCCTGAAGGTAAGTAGTTCCTGTGTCTGACGTAGGTGGGTGGAAAAGTGCTTCTTTGCTAATACTAGGGATTGCCAATAGCTTTTCTAACCTGGAGACCACTGCATCCACAGTGATCAGTGACAGATGTTTGTCAAGGTTCCTGAAAATTGAAGGTGAGCTTTTTCCAAGGTACTATACTGAGCTATTCTGCTAGTATGGCCATCAGTTTCTGAGTCCTGAGATCATCACACTTTGGGAGTCCTGTAGAATGACAACCTCTTAGGATATTCATGACTGACATTGGTCCTCAAGGAAATGCTTCATGTCATGTACTGTAAGTGTATCTTACTGGTGAATTGTAGGGACTTATCTACAGTCACTGCTGCAGGGTCCTTTAGTGTACGGGAAGGCCCTTTTACATTAGGAAGGCCCCTCTGCATTGTCTCTAAGGTTCTCAGCGTGCTTGACTTCGTATTGATTAGTGTAGGTTGTGAGGCAGAAATGTCAGTACTGGAGAGAAAGACAACTATAAACTTGAATTCTTGTATACACTTATTTGCTTATGCCATTTCTAAGACAGTGACTCCCTGCATGTATGCATTATTTTCTATAACCTCATTGTAATGTAGTGCTTCACAGAATTGTCTTAACTTAGTATGCATAAAAGGACTCCCTTCCCCCCAATGAAAGACCATTTCCGGTCCGAATTGCATAGGGAAATACAAATTGTTAATACAATAATGACTTGAAATTGCAAAGTTTTAAAGTAATAAAACAATATAACAGATCACAAGGACGTTATTTCTACGAGCACACTTGGGGCCTCATTATGAGTCTGGCGGTCAACAGACTGCCAGACTCACTTTGGCGGTCATGACAGCCGCCGGTTTGTTGGTCCACCCGCCACATTAAGGGTTTGGTGGTCAGACCAACAAACGACTGCTGTCTCCGCCTGTAACAATGTTCCAGACGGGCTGACGGCAGTGCAGGTTGGAATCAGCCAGGGCGGTGCTGAACTCAGCGCCACCCTGCCGGTTACAACCTGGTTCTCTGCCAAGCTTTACATGGCGGTTTCACTACCATGAAAAGGCTGACGGAGAACAGGTGCAGGGGGCCACAGTGGGACCCCTGCCAGCACTCTTATAATGCGCTCTGTCTACTCTGCAGGCAGTCCACATTACAAGGGTGCTTGTGCCCCCTGTGGGGGGTAGCAGTGCCACAGCCTCAATTACAAGCCCGTGACAATGCTGCTGGCGCTTTCCCACTTGGCTGATGGACAGAAACCTTGGTTTCTGTTGCGATGCTCGCGCACAGTGCGTGTTTACACTGGGCTCGAGCATCGCTAGGCAACGGGAGTTCGAAGGGAGGTTGAGGAGGAAGACAGTTAAGAGAAAGAGAGTTAAGAGAAAGACGAGCTTCGGATGTCCTGTTATCGGGGTCGCTTTAACGTTGTGAATAAAAGCTTGTAAATCACATGAATGTCGTAATGTTTTCTTCTTAACAAAATTGGCGACGAGCGATATGAGCGACCCCGACGAAGAACCCACACGTCCAGCAAGCACATGTCTTCACAGCGTGAGGCAGGATTTCAAGGAAGTTGTATGACTCGATATTTTCCGGCTGTTTTCAACAGGACTTGGTGATTGCTGCAGCTGTAGGATTAATACCTTGTTTATCAGTTGTTTTGTGGCAAGCAAACCAGACTGAAAACGTCTACGCGCCGCATCTTGCGTTTTGGAATTGTCTGACATTGTCAAGCAAACAAGTCTCTTGTGCTTGTGCGCAAGGCCTGCGCACGTTTGATTTTTTGGTTATTTCATCATTTTTCAAACAGGATTTGCAGTTGCTTAGCGAACTTGGCTGGATGTATTAATATTTTCTCCTTTCCAAGAAAATATTTGTTGTAAAGTTTGTTTCATCATAATTTTTGGTCATGGCTTCTGGAAATGCATGGAATCTTAGCGCTCCTGAGCCATTCTTGCCAAAAGATGGAGAAGCTACTTTAAGATGGGAGGAATGGCGAGAATATTTTGTAAATTACATTTCTACTTTTGAAGATGAAGAAGAACTTACTCCAGAAAAGAAGAAGAAAATTATTTTACACTGTTTAGGTGCAAAGGGTCTGAAAATTTACAACAGTATTAACAAAAAGATTAGAGCACCTAACCAAGGAGATGTTTTTAGTCATGCTCTTGAAGATCTTACGGAGTATTTTAGACCTGCCGTGTGCGTAGCTGTTGACCGATTTAAATGTTATCATAGGAAGCAACAATTTGAGGAATCTGTTGATGATTACGTTGCTGCACTCAAGAATTTGGCATTGTCGTGCAAGTTTGGTAATCTTCATGACGAACTCATTAGAGACCAAATTATAATGCACACTGCCAATCCACATATCCAAGAGAAACTTTGGTCTAGAGGGGAAGCACCGTTACGAGAAGTTATTGACATGGTCAAAAGCGCTGAACTCACTGGAAGATGCGCAAAGGCTGTTCTGCGCAGTGAGGAAAAATCATTTTCTAAGTTAGAAGACAATGCTACTATTGCCATAGTCAAGAAAAACAATGAATTATCGTCTAAGAGAGTCCATTCGTATCAAGGGGAGAAAGAGAATTCATTCTTGAAAGACAAAAGATATTGTTTCAGATGTGGCAGCAAATTTCATCTGGCAAATGATAGGAAATGTCCGGCTCGGAATCAAAAGTACTCAAACTGTGGTGTTTTGGGACATTTTGCTAAAGTGTGTCGCAGAAGAAAATTTGGTGGGGGTGACGCGAGTGTTAAGTTTGTGAGAGAATGTGACAGCGGGTCATCGGAGGAGTCTGATTCTAATTTATGCATTCTGAATGTTGATGATAAGGTACAGAATGTCAAAAACAACATTAGTAGACCCTTATGCCATGTCACGATTGCTGGCATTGATATTTCGGTTGTTGCGGATTCTGGTTCTCCCTACACTATTCTTAATGAGGAGATTTGGCAACAATATTTTGAACCATTCTTAGGTAATTGTTTTGAAAAAACAGATATTTCTCCAAAAACATTTACGGGTGAACCTATTAGAATTGTGGGTTACAGAAATTTGCTAATTGAATTTAAACGCAAACAAGCGTACTGCAAGGTATATGTAGCGGTTTCGGGGCCGTCCGTACTGGGTTGGAAGGACCAAGGAAAGCTGGGTATTATTTTGAACCCCAGTAGTAGTACACCGGTGTCTATTGTACAACATACGGAAGATTTCTCAGGAATTATTGCAAAAAAATCCCCAATGTCTTTTCTGGCCAAATTGGAAAACTAAAGGGTTTCCAACATAAAATACAAATGAAAGCTAATGCCACACCTTGTATTCACAAAGTCAGAAACATACCTGTTTCTGTGAGGGACCAAGTAGAAGAAGAACTTAAAAAACTTCAGTCAGATGGCATTATTGAACCCGTGGAATCCGCAGAATGGGTCGCACCTTTAGTTGTAGTTAAAAAAAAAAAATGCAAATTGAGACTTTGTGTGGATCTCAGAGATCTTAACGAGAGTATTTTAATTGATCAATTTCCTTTGCCAAAAATAAACGAAATGTTAACTCGCACTAAAGGTATTAGATGGTTTTCTAGTATTGATCTTAAAGCTGCTTACCATCAGGTGCCTTTACATGCAGATAGTAGAAGTTTAACAACTTTTGTGACACCTTTTGGTTGTTACAGATTTAAAAGAGTACCTTTTGGGTTGGCTTCTGCAGCAGCTATGTTTCAGAGGTTAATGCACAAGGTATTATCGGACATAAAGGATGTACTGATTTTTCAGGACGACATTTTGATAATGGGGAAGGACAGAAATGAACATGATCGTAATCTAGATAATGTTTTTCATAGACTGAGCACACACGGTTTGACAGCAGAAATTGATAAATGCAGATTTGCATTTAACAAAATTAATTATTTAGGTCATCAAATTTCAGATGCTGGTATTACACCCAAATTGGAATTAGTTAATGCTGTCAAAAATGCCCCAAGACCTCAATCTAAAGATGATTTGCGAGCTTTCTTTTATGCCAAATTCGTACACAATTTCTCAGAAAAAACATATATTCTGCGTCAACTTCTTAAAACTAATGTTAAGTTTGTTTGGAGTGAGGCATGTGATGAAGCATGTGAGGTAATAAAGAATGATGTGGCTAATGCCCCACCACTTCATGGTTTTGGCCCCATGTTGCAAAATGTTGTCACAACGGATGCCAGTTCTAAAGGCATAGGTGCAACGTTATCCCAGATCGATGAAAAGGGAGTTGAATGGACCATAGCTTTTGCCTCGCGTTCGATTACACTAACTGAGGAAAGGTATTCTGTGATTGAGCGTGAGACACTTGCATGTGTTTGGGGTTTGGAACATTTCAGACAGTTCATTTGGGGTTTTCATGTGTTGTTAAGATGTGACCACAAACCGCTCACTAAAGTGTTGACAACTAAAGGGTTAATTTTAGCATCACCACGTATAGCTCGTTTGTCTGTTAGACTTTTAGATTTCAATTACAGTGTACAATATGTTCCGGGAGTCAAAAATGTGGTGGCAGATTTTTTAAGCAGAATGCCTTTACCTGTTGTGAGTGATGAGGATACTGATATTGAAAATTTTACAGTAGCCAATGTGTTAGCTGATTGTCCAGGTATTACCAAAGAGGACTGGGAACAAGCGCAAGCTCAAGATGACATCTTTGGTGTAGTTAGCAGATATATCAAGAATGGATGGCCTAATAAACATTTGTTAGATCATAGTATGCGTGTGTTTTGGGAACTGAGACATGAACTTTCTCTGGAAGGTGGTCTAATTTTTAGGAATGGCAGGGTTATTCCCCCCACATCTATAAGAAATAGGATTATTGATATATGTCACGAAGGTCATCTTGGCATTGGTAAAACCAAATACAAAATTAAGTGTACTTATTGGTGGCCAGGTTTGGACTCAGACATTGAAAGGAAAGTTAGAGATTGCTATGCATGTAATTCGTCTGACAGGACTCAGGTAACATGAAGACCACCTCTCCATCCTATTCCGTGTCCAGATGGACCTTGGGAAAGGATAGGCATAGATATTGCAGGGCCAATAATGTACGATGATAAACAAAAATATTTATTAGTTTTGGTTGATCATTTTTCAAAATGGCCAGAGGTTGAGATTGTTAATAGGGCTGATGTGGATTCAGTTGTACACTTCCTGGACAAGGTGTTTCTGAAAGAAGGTTTACCTAAGTGTATAGTAAGCGACAATGGACCTCAATTTATGTCTCGCATTTTCAAAGATTTTGTACAGGGGAAAGGTATTGTACATAATACTACGGCTTTATATCATCCGGCAGGGAACTGTGCAGTGGAGAGATTCAATCGGGTGATCAAGGTCGTCATCCAAATGGCAAATTACAACAATTTGGATTGGAGATGTGAATTAATGCGGAATTTATGGTCATACAGGACGACACCTTGTGTTTCTACAGGGTATTCTCCCTTTGTGTTGATGAGAGGGAGAATTCCCACAGGGAAAGATAATGTGGGTTGGAGTTCTGGGGATAAAAAGGCTGATTGGACACTTAAACAAGTTAAACACAACATTAAAAGTTCCCAAGTGCAAAGTAAAATGTACTATGACGCAAAACACAAATGTAAAGAACAAGTCATAAAAGTTGGTGATGTGGTGAGAGTTAAGAAACCAGGTTTCATAAAAAAAGGTAATAATCGATTTTCAGATCCCCTTAAAGTAGATAGAATTTTTTGTAATTCTGCATTATTAAGTGATGGTAAGGTTTGGCACATGTCATCATTGTCCATGTGTAGGAATGTTAATTCTGGGTTGGTTGGGAAGGAAGGAAAAGTTATCAGCCCAGAACGCAAGGTATGCAAATTTGACTGGTTAGATGATTGGAAGTATACGCCTTCCTATGATCCTGATTATAACTCAAATGTACAGCCTAATGTACCTACTGTTAACAATCATTTTGGTGTGCCTGCAAGGAAAACAAGCAGGTGTGGTCGTTTAGTCAGGACACCAAGCAAATTTCAGGATTATGTCTGTTTTGCGTAATGCTACGAACGTGGGTTTATTATTCTGTGAGGGTAAAATTGTTTTTGTTTTTGGAGTTGTTTTTTTTATTTTTTCCTTATTGTTGTATTTTCTGTTTGTTAGGGGGAAGATGTGTTGCGATGCTCGCGCATAGTGCGTGTTTACACTGGGCTCGAGCATCGCTAGGCAACGGGAGTTCGAAGGGAGGTTGAGGAGGAAGACAGTTAAGAGAAAGAGAGTTAAGAGAAAGACGAGCTTCGGATGTCCTGTTATCGGGGTCGCTTTAACGTTGCGAATAAAAGCTTGTAAATCACATGAATGTCGTAACGTTTTCTTCTTAACAGTTTCCACCTCTCAGTCCAGCGGGAAAGTCGTAATGGGGCCGTAAGGGAGGTCAGCAATAAGGCAGCAACCTCCCCTTCGGAATTTTGGGAGACAGGTCTTCCCATCCGCCGAACTCGTAATCGGCTTCAAAGTGACCAAAACGATGATGTTTTGAAAGTAACTTTATTGTAAGGTGTTTATTGATGAATACTGCTGAAAAGTGAATACTTTGAACATAAATCACGATAAATATAAGCAGGCACTATGCAGGTACATAGTAGTAGGTGAAAGGACTCCTTTCATGTACAAGGTGGCCTGCACGCGCACGTATCCCTGGTCAGAGGATACTACTTCATAGTACACCTTAAGTGAGATCACAGTTGTGAAACTTGGTTCAATACAGAAAGTTTAGTCGCACTTTGGGATACTATTGAAATACACTTTTATGATTGGTACGCAGTACGTCTGGCTCTGAAAGCACGCAAACATTGCTCTAAACTGATTGGCCAGTGCCTCAAACTTTTGTTTCTTCAGCTGGCACTTGGGGGCATTTACCTTCCGGGGCGCCACTGTACATCCGTGATATTACATATGGGGCCAGATGTACCAAACGTTTTGCGACTCGCAAACGGCAAAATCTGCCGTTTACGAGTCGCAAAACGCGTATCCCAATGCAGAAATGCATTCTGCGAGTCCTTACCGACTCGCAAAATGCATTTCAGACTCGCAAATAGGAAGGGGTGTTCCCTTCCTATTTGCGAGTCGCATTGGGATGCAATACCATTAGCGACTGCATATGCGGTCGCAAATGGCATCGCAGTTACCATCCTCTTCAAGTGGATGGTAACCCAATCGCAAATTGGAAGGGGTCCCCATGGGACCCCTTCCAGTTTGTGACTGGACCCCAAATTAATTTTTCAGGGCAGGGAGTGGTCCAAGGGACCACTCCCTGCCCTGAAAAAAACCCGAAACTAAAGGTTTCGGTTTTTTTTGAAGTGCAGCTCGTTTTCCTGTTAGGAAAACGGGCTACACTTCAAAAAAAAAAAAACTGCTTTATTGACAAGCAGGTCGCTAACATGGAGGTCTGCTGACGACAGCAGGCCTCCATGTTAGCGAGTGCCTATACTCGCAATGGGGCCGCAATTTGCGACCCACCTCATTAATATTAATGAGGTGGGTCATTGCGACCCCATTGCGAGTTGCAGTCGGTGTCTGAGACACCGTACTGCATAGCAATTTGCGACTTGCAAATTGCGAGTCGCAGGGACTCGCAATTTGCAAGTCGCAAATTGCTTTTTTCGTACATCTGGCCCTTACTTCTTTAGCCTCCGATTCTTTTATGCTAAAATGTTATACAAAACATCTAAAAAGATAGTTTCATTCCTACACAGCAAATTAAACGATCCTTCCAATGAAAATGTGATGCACGGCCATTATTTTGTATCATTAGAAAATCTTCTTGTGTAACATCTCATGAGTTCCAACACTGGACAGTTACAAGAAACTTGTCCTGAGTTATCTTTACCCACATCGCATCTACCAGCTGCTGTCATATGTCATTCAAAAGGTTATCCGATCAATGTTATCGAAAGTACTAGAACAGTCTAATTAAGAACATACTAAACTAGCCTCGGTATTAGCTATTGTGATCGAAACTAATAGCGAATGGCAATTACCTTTCCATTTCCATGAGTTGGGAATAAGGCCATTCCGTGAGATGGAGGAAAAGGCGGGAAGGATGCCCCTCCAGCCTTTAGATCTCATTGCAGCACAGCAGGATGGGTTACGTGAGATCCTGGTGGTGCTCTTGATCATTTAGTTGTTTGAATCAACTTCACAATAGTTTCCAAGGAGATTGTAACATTTCCGGGGTTCCAATCAAAGACAATAACACTCTGGTCAGTGCCTTTTTCCATACAGGAAGACATAGGATTGTCCGATGCAGCTTCAGGTGTGGTAACATCTTAGCTAGAGCGAGTTTGTCCGTCAGATATACAGTTACCGGTGGCCAAAACCATCTACAGGCTCTGCCTTCACCTCTATGGCTGCAACGATTACCCCATGCACTTCAAGTGTGTTCCTGAGAGTTAAAAAAAAATCTGCTAAACCCCAGAGTGTTCTTCAGTGACATTTGGTGCCCCCCCCTGTTGCTAGGATCTGCAGGTTAGTATGAATTGAGTAAGTACCCCTTGGTCCAGATCCTCCAACACCTTACCTACTCACCGGGTTCCACAGTCATGCATGGAAAGCATCCGGGGACTCCCTTTTTTCTTAGCCAGCTTAACTAAGGGGGGACTGCTCATAATTAATGGTTATCTGAAAAGTAAAGCTAGGCTTTTGGGTTCACAATCTTTATGAAGTGGAACTCGTATTCAGGAGTATCGGGAATACCTGGTGAATTCCACCTCCCCCCCCCCCACCCAAAGTGAAGCAACAACGTCACTATGGTGCCATCCATGACCCTCTGCACTTTGGGTACTAGTACAGCTGTGCTATCCACAGCTTCCCCTCAGGATGTTCCTGGAAAGTGAAACATGGTGACGGAATGGCATTGACCAGGGAGCCCATGTGGGCGTGGCATTTGTGGAGCAGTCTTCGACCAATATCTTGCTGGGCCGAGGATCAAACACTGGCTCTGCTGATCCAGTCCTGTCATATACAGCACAGTTTTGCATCCTCGTCGCCAGTTGTTATGTAGTCAGGCATAGCCTGGTCATGTCATGAAGGGGGCGCATCACAATTATTCTGCAACAGCAATACTTTTAATTAACAACTACGTTAAATAGCAATACGAACAACAAATGTTATTTTAAATCTTGTCCTGTTTACACATGTGAGAGGCATTACAGATTTTGATGGGAGTGGGACTCCACATCGCCCATGTTGAGATGGGTGTGAACTTCCGGTATCTTTTGCTGCCCGCCTGTTAGTGAGTCTAGCGCAGGAAGCACCCCACCTCTCCATCCGTCCGGAAACATAAACTTTCGCTAAGTGTAAACTGGTTACGAACATTAAACAACCCAAAAGGCTGTTGGTTAACTTCAGCAACATGTTCAATAATCCAAATATTAATTGTAAACAAAGTCGTGAAATTAAATCATTGTCAGTTAGCCCATCGAGAGAAAGTAGAATGACAAATGTTTGGTCTAGTAAACATTGCACATACACTTTACAGCTCTTTACAACGTGTCAATATGCATCCAAGCTCACACGTATTTAATGAGTATGGTGGTTTGTTTTGAATTATCAAAGCGTTCACCTCCCTGGGGAATACTGCACACAAAAATGATTTGCCACAATTTTTGCACCGATGCTTAGATCGAATTTATCCCTTTAATGTAGGGATGAACTGACTGTGTTCTACCCGGATAAAATATGCACCAACACACAAACACCATTTTGAAGCTAGACCGAAGCCCATTGGCATAAAAAGGATGCATTGGGTCATAATGCAAGCTAAGAGCATTGACAGCCATGTGCCCATTTAGGCCGTGAAATACAAGCACCACTGGCCTACAAAGCCTGGCACTGGGGTGCAGAGGCTGTCTCACACCCCTGGGCGCCAGTGCCACTGCACCTGCTGCATTATTGATAGTTTGCCTCTTCTGAAGCCTCTTTTTCCAAGTATTTGAAAGTCTTTAGGTCATAACTTATTTCATGTGTAATAAATAAAAACCATTACAAATATTTTATAAAATCTACAAAATATTGGCATAAAACTTTTTTTGTGAACAAACGTGCTTGAAAGTCAAACGTCCTTAACACGAGCAGCATGGCACAGTTCAGCAGGGCACAACAGCTCAGGGAAATGAATTTTTCATAGAGGTGTAACCTGTCTACATTTTGCTGACTTTGATTTCCTGTATTTCGAAGGGAAATAGCATAGCACGCAGTGTTTATTTCTCCTACAGCCAGCCTTAACTGGTCCAGGCAGCACGTTTTGTGTTAATGTGCTAGGATGAGGGATCTGTCACTCGGAGCCATGTACTTCTTTGTGTTCCAGGCACATGCAGACAATGTGCATTTGTATGTTTACATGCACGTGTAGCGCCTGCCCCGGCTTGGCACTGCACAGTCTGGACCAAGCGAAGAAACGAGAAAGAAAAACTGCATTGTCGAGTCTGAAAGGAGGGTAGTCATCAGGGGTCCTTAAAAGATGCAATTGCTTTCCATGGCGTAGGAGCAGGAGTCACAGCCCTGAGCCAATCACTCAGGCAATGCAGAGTAACAACAATGCACACACAAGAAGGCCAGAGAACTGGCACCTGAGGCAATAATTGCCGAAAAGCGCTTTGACGCCTCATCAGGGGTGGTAAGCGCTACATAAATACTATTACAATACAATACGATAAGAACGTCAGTCAGAGAAATATGCCTCGGTGGCTGGAGAGTGCTGCCCAGGGGGGCAATGCTACCCCTCAGTGGCATCTAATAAACACCCCATGGCTCCCTACTGTCAACTGACAAACTAACTCTGATTAAAAGACTTTGCCCCCTACAAGACCTGGCGCCCTATTACAGAAAGTGTCCAGGGGGCACAACAGGCATGTGTGCCCACTTTGTGTGTGCCAGGGCACTACGGTTTTAAAGAAAGGGGCTGAAGACACTTGTGCAGCCCCTTCTGTAATATAGAGAGCGCGGGCATGCAGGAAGGACCAGCGCTATCTCAAGAGGGCGCTCCCTCATTTGCAGGGGCGTGTGCCCATGCAAATGAGGGAATCTCTTTCCCTCTGCGCCCACGCTGTAGTACGTATGAGGGTGCAAAGATAAAGAAGCTGTCAGGAGGCGCGCCTAAAGTGCAACATAAAAAGATGATGCACTGTCAGTGCGCCCCCTGATAGCATCCGGCTTGAGGGTGAGAAGAGGGTCCTGTGGACCCCTCAGACATTCGTTGCTGCGGGTGCAGCCACTCACTGCACCCGCCTGCAAAGAGATCTCTAATCCCTCCTTAAAGTGCAGGCCGTTTACCGCCCGCACAGTAAAACATGGAGCGGCTTTGAAGCAGCCACTCCTTATTTTATGCTGCTGTGGAAGCAGCGCATTCACTGTAATGGGGCGCACTTTCCTTGTTCGTGCAGGGTGCACCCATTTAAAGGTGTACAGTGGCAGAAATAGGAAATCTGCATCCTATGTGTAATAAGCTCCATGGAGTGTTCAGAAACTCTAATCACAGGTTGTAAAGGCAGTGTAATACAGTGAGTCATCTTGAAAAATGTACCCAGGAGACCACTTCAACAGCAAAATACCTAAGTCTACGAAGTGAGTGATGGTTTGGAAAAACACAGGTTTGAGAAAACAAGTGAACCAGGAACAGAGAAGTCCAATGCACCACACTTGAGTCAGTGGCATAACAAAGGCCCCTGCAGCCCCTGCGATGTGGTGGAGCCCCCGAGCTCCAGGGGCCCCTCAGCACAGTATGCTTTGCATGGGTGGCAGGCCCCTGTCTGGGTCCAGGTGGAAGGGGGCCCCCTCTAAGTATTTTGCAGGGGGACAGTTTCAAGTTTCATTACGCCACTCCCTTGAGTGCTGAATTGGTAGCAATGGCTGCAGGTGAGGGGCGCCGGCACGATTGGAAACCAGGGTTTTTTATTTAACAATCAGTCAGCAGTGGTGCTGGAACACTTTTCGAACTATTGGTGTTGCCATCAATGTTACATCACTGAATTCATGGGGCTTGTGAAAAATCCAAGCATCACACATAGAACAAGTGTCGCAAATGAGCCACGCCCATTCAGCAAGGGAGTAGTAAGGGTGTAATTCGTAGCTGGTGTTGCAGTTTGAAGCACACTGTCACAAATATAGTATAAAAGCATGGTATAGTAGCATGCTGACACTTGCAGACAGAAAATGTTTCCATTTAATGACTTTGCACATACGTACAATATTACTGTTAAAACTATGTAGCACACAAACACTAATGTGTGAAAATAAAAATAAAATGAGTTGGAAAAAATGACATCCCACAGCCTTTCCTTTCACACCAGCAAGATTATCACATAGTTTGCTTTACAAAATACTCACACTTTGTTGTCAAAGAGCCTGATTCAAAAAGGTAAATGTACACTTTTTTGTTTATTTACAATTTTTTGTATTTCACAAAGCAATTTTACAAGCAGGATCTTCATGACTTCCTATCTTTTTTTTGTGCGCAGTTCTCACTGCGCATGTGGAGGCTCTGCAGTCATAAAAATACTATGTGTTAAATATCTTGTGCTTTGGAACAAGTTGTAAACTTACACGAAGTGTGAGTTTATCTTTGTGAATTAGGCCCACAGAAAGAAGAGAAATTACCAATCTCCTTACTAAAAGAATAAACAGCAATTTGTCAAAAGACTAGTCTGACATTTGACCTCTGTCTTTGAATGCACAGCAAATGTGACAAGATAGAAACAAAATTTAAAGTCATCCTCAATGCTCTTTCACCTTCGGTAGTCCAGCATCATTATTTGGAGGTGCTGAAGCACCCTCAGGACCTGAACCTCCAGCGCCTGTGTCAGGCACTGACAAACAGCAAAAGAGAGAAAGTTTGAAAAGGGAGAAGGATGCAAGAGAAAGATAGGAAAACAATAAAGAAGGGTTAAAGCAGAGTTGGAAAAAATACCTACGAGAGTGAGATAAAGAGACAGGAAGTGTAGGGTAGTAGATGAAAGAGGCATGAGGTGAAGGCAAGAATAGGCAGCCTTGGTGGTCGGCAATTGTGACGTTCAGCATTACCAGTGGCAACTCCTAAGACAACTCTCTGGTTCTTCATTATCTTTAAAAGAGTTTATCATTGCAGGGACGTGGTTTGATGCCAAAAGAAAATGGCAATTTTTGTCTGACGCTCCATGACACCGTAGGGCAGGGTCTGAAACATGGATAGCATCAATGAAAGAAACCTAGTTGGAGGCAAGAGATTACGCAGCCAATGCTGACTCTAATGGAGGGTTTTTCTTTTTTTATAAAGTAAGCTGTCCTCTCATAAGGACAGCAGCGAGCTTCACTTTGGTTCTATTCACAGTGTCCACCATTTTGATCCCTGTTGAACCGTAATATAAGGGCATGCCTATAATGTACTTTACCAATTGTTTAAACTAATCTTCTACAGCCTGAGAAGAAATTTGGGCGCATCAAAACCTGTGTGAGACCTAAAATGTTATACTGGTGATACTTTTTATATTATAGTGAAAATCAATACACAAGTTTACCATATCCATGAAACATGAGTGCAATCAATCAAAGAACCTCATCAGAGGTGTGAGAGGTCAGTTAGCAACCAGCACAGACCCTACTGGAGTTTTTTTTCTTTTTATACAGTACACTTTCCTCTCATATGTATAGGAATGTTCTCCACTTTTGTTTTTTCTTCACCATACCTGCCATTTTGAGGCCCTGATGAAAGATTTATAGTAGTTCTTGCCCGCATGGTGCTTTACCAATTGTTTTATTCGTTCTCCTGCATCCTGGGATTGAAATTTGGTGGCTCAGAAACCTATGCCTTACCGAGGATTTTATATTGATGGCAATTTTTATAACGCAGTGGAAGCGAATACACATGGGCCGTCATTATGACCCTGGTGGTCTACAGACCACTAGGGCTGTGGTAGTGGTTTGACCGCTGCCAAAGCGGTGGTCTGACCGCTTTGGCAGCGGTCTGACCACCACATTATGACTGTGGTGGTTTGGCCACGGTCAAACCACCAGCACCGCCAGTTTCTCTCCACTGGAGGGACTGGCGGTGCTGGCTGTCCTAATGCATGCATGCAGCACTGCCTGGGGATCATGAGCCCCCTCTCTGCCAGCTTTTACATCAATCAATTAATCAATCAATCAATCAATCAGACAATTTGTGAAGCGCGCTACATACCCGTGAGGGTTTCAAGGCGCTGGGGGGGGGGGGAGGAGCTGCTACTGCTCGAAGAGCCAAGTCTTGAGGAGTTTTCTGAAGGAAAGAAGGTCCTGGGTCTGTCGTAGATCCGGCGGGAGGGTGTTCCAGGTCTTGGCGGCGAGGTACGAGAATGATCTGCCGCTGGAAGATTTGCGTCGGATGCGGGGGATGGAGGCGAGGGCGAGGTTAGCGGAGCAGAGATGTCGGGTGGGGGTGTAGAAGCTGAGTCTGTTGTTCAGGTATGATGTTCCGGTGTTGTGGAGTGCCTTGTGTGCGTGGGAGAGGAGTTTGAAGGTGTTCCTCTTGTTGACGGGGAGCCAGTGAAGGTCTCTTAGGTGGGGGGTGATGTGGCAGTGGCAAGGGTTGTTGAGGATGAGTCGGGCGGAGCCGTTTTGGATGCGTTGGAGGAGTTTGGATGAGATACCGGTGTAGAGGGCGTTGCCGTAGTCGAGTCGGCTGCTGCTTACATGGCGGTTACACATGTAAAAGCTGGCAGAGATGGGGTGCAGGGGGCCCCATGGGGGCCTCTGCAATGCCCATGGACTTGGCATGGGCAGTGCAGGGACCCCCATGGACAGACCCGTCCATGCAGACAGTGAAAAGTGCGCCAGGTGCTGTTACACCTTAGGCACTGCAACATTGCCGCCGGCTCCATTATGAGCCAACATCAATGTTGTGCGCTGTACACCGCTGGGCCAATGGGCGGAAACATCAATTCTGCCCACAGATCCAGTGGGGAGCTTGTAATGGGGTCCGCAGGAAGATGGCCACACTGGCAGCAACCTGACCACAGGAGTTTGACGGGCAGGCTTTTCCACACACCAAACTCAAAATGACATCCCCAAGTGTCTATATCAATGACTTTTATAAAGTTTCAGTAGACAACCAGCAATCTTTTGTAGTTACCACTAGAATAACATTTAGGGCCCCATTTGGACTTTGGGTGTCCTACCATGGGACTGCCAAAGCCGCAGGGATGTCGCCACTGCCATGGCAGTGGCGCCCCCCACCCTATTACAATGTTCCTGTCAGCTGAGCAGCAGGAACATTGCAATAGAGTATAAAACAGCAACGCATCAAATTTAATCAAAAAAGAAAAATCTTTGGGAAAGCAACAGAAATACAATATAAAGATACAAATAATTATTTTAATTAAATAATTTAAAAAATAAAATAAACAAAAATGAACATTTAAACTAAAGTTTACTAGTGAAAATATTAGACTTTGAAGGAATCAGATTTATTATTCTAACACCAAAACAATAAACAGTAGGGAAAGTGTTGGACTTTGGAGGGGTCAGCTTTACTATTCCCACTCCCATTTTAGCAATATTGGTGAACATGCTCGACTTTGGAAAAGTGAAATTTAATGTTCCTGCTCCCATTTAAACAAAAACAGAGAAAGTGTTGGACTCAGAGGGGTTAGATTTATCATTCCCACTTCAATCTAAGGAGCAGTAAGGAGCATATTGGAATTTGGAGAGGTTAGATTTACTATTCCATCTCCCAAAAATGTTTGAACAACCATTTAAATATATAACAAACTAAAAATATTTAAACATATTTAAAATATAAAATAGATAAATTAAATGAAAAAAGCAGATGTTATATTGCAAAATTATAAAAAAAATACAGAGAGAATTAAAGATATTTAAAATAAATATACTTCTCTCTCCAGAACCCAAATGAAGCAACAAATATAATTAATTAAAGACTTTGTGGTAAATGAAACATTGTCAATAATAACTTAATATTTAAATAAGACAATTAAAATGTAAACGAGTAATAAATAAAAATCCCTTTTCAAAATTTTACAATCAAATAAACTGATTGACAAATTAACAATTATTTAAAAAATAACTCATCATTAAAATAACAAATAATCATCTAAATAATTTGCATAATTATCTATTAATAATTAAATAACATAAACATGATTTTAAACTAAACATCTATAATTTATATTTAAAATAACTTCCCACCCCACTACAAGCCCACAACCTGCTATTAAATAAAAAAATTACTGATTAAATTTAAAAAATGAGGGAAGCATGTCTATACGCCGAAGATGGTGGATGCTTGTTAGCAAGCTCCACACTGGGTTCCAACATCCCCAGCCACCCTGAGCTGGTGAGCGCCTGCTGAGACCTGGAATTTGAAGGTTTAAAGATCTTCAAGCTTTGGGGGAGCCAGTACTGGGGCTCCCACCCCACCATTAATCAATAATGGAGAGAACACCAGTAAACTACCTGTGACCTACATCACCAGAGAATATGGTGATCGAAGCATGGGCAGCCTTTGACTAGAAAGAATGCTACTCGATCAACTGAGCCTCACACACTTGAGGGAGCAGCAGGGTGGAGGTCCCTGACCCACAGACATATTTTACCTGGCTAAATATACCAGAGAGCCCAGAGCTGCGATACCCGCCAGAGTAGAAGCTGCCATGGGCTGTTGGCAGGAGCCCATGGCTGCATCACATGGCCTCCCAAGGGGTGCAACAGATCTAGTGGTCTAGGAGCAACTGCAGTTTGGGCCCTTTGAGGCCCGTGTGTGTGCAGAGTGGCCTGCACCAGATTCCTGTGGCACTGAGCCACTCAAAGAGTTCTGGTTGAGGAACCTAGCAGCGGAGTGCCCGTGCGGCCAATAACAGGACAGGAAGGCATGGTGGTCTGACGCAAGAACCACTGGAGATGCTCAGTGGACCTGTACACATGACAGTGAGGATGGGAGGGGGATCCTTTGCTTCACTTGCTGTCCCAGTATAACAGGAAAAGAAGATACAAATTGCTTATGTTGGAGTGTGTGGATCCCTCTCCTACAACGCGCCATGGCGACACACCAACTGAATCAATAGCAACACATGGCGCCTCACCTAGGGACCTCACAACACAAATTATTGAGAATATCATACCACTGATCGATCTGCAATCAGTTTTATTGAGTGAAGAGAGAGGGGAACCCTAAATCATATGTGGATAGATAAGGGATCTATTGTTGGCAGCACCGCCGAGAGGCAGGAAGGTCTCAAGTACAGTGGTGGCACCTGTGAGAAGGGAATAAGATATATCAGGTAGGGACACGAGCAATGAGGCAATACAATATTGCCCAACTGGGCAGAAGGAAACCCTCTATGACTGCAAACAACCTCACAAAGGGGGCAGTGTTCCCTTCCGTATTACCACAGGTATATAAATTATAGTAATGTGTAACTCCAATGCTATGACCCCTGGGCTCTTCCAGAACTCACCAGCTTACATATCACATAGGAGCACTCAGACAGCTTTCAGCCCCTAGCAACTACTAAATGAGCATGACAAGAGGTAGAGCTAAGACAAATTTTAACACAACCTAGGACATTGTCCACCAACAGCAAAGGGCCTGACCCACCCCCCAACAGATGGTGCTTCACAGGGCACAGGCAATAGTAAAGACTTTTTCCTCTAAGTCAATGGCCTCTTCTGACTCTAGAGAGGACCAGTCTGGGCTTGACCAGAACCCAGAATGCAATCTAACTCTACAGTCCCTATCCCCCTTGGTTGAGGTGGCAGTGATAAAACAGGAGATGAAGACTTTTGGATAATTGTTTTTCAGCCCTCATACTTCTAGTGTACCAGCACCACTGTATCCTATTTACAATATTCTTGTAGGGGACATAACATGAGATTCTCATGTGGTTTACACCTAATTCAGTTATGGGAGGACAACAGATACTTCTGGAGTGGAGGTGTGGGGAAGGGGGTAGTTGGGTGGTGGAGGCTTGTTTAGTTTATTCAATTGCCCTATTCTTGGGCACCTTTAATGTTCACAAACTGTTTATTTGGTTAGAGATCCTCTCCTCTACGAGACGAAACACACCCCTTACAAGCATTCCATGACTGAACCCTGGGAACCAGCCAGTTTTTCAGGTATGCTCAGTTTTAGCAACACCACCCAATGCATGGTCAATGATTCTGACTTTGCACTATTATGCATGCTTTTACAGTTGTAATATGGAAAGTCTATGGCCTGAATGAACGTCTTAAAAGAGGAAAGTCCCCGGATTTGCAAAATGTCATGCAGCAGCTCTCCTCCTTTTACAAGAGACCCAGCTCATGGGCACAAGGTGCTCATTCCCTGATATATGCATGACAGAGTATACCATGTACACCAAGAGATCCGGGAGGGGATTGCAGTCTTATTACACAAAACATTCCCCATCTTGTCTCCCCAACTGATTTATATTTACTTGGGGGATATGTTATACTTTAGGGATCCCTCAAGGGCGTGCAATTATAACTTGCTAAGCACTTATGTTCGCCCTAATCTTGCCAGGTCAACTCTTGAGGCACTTAGAGATTCTGTATTGTGACTACCTCAGGGATTCACCATTATCTGGGGGCTTCAATGATACCATGGTGCCGGAAATGGACTCTATGGGATCCAGAGGGATCAGTCCTAATGGTGGAAAAGGGTGGTGGGAGTGAGCTGATGGACGTGGATTTTGTAAAGGCCTGGTGCGTGTGGGATTGACTGGACCAGACCTACACCTAACTGCCTTTAGCATATAAGACAATGTCTTGTGTGGACTTGAGATCAGATCATGCTCCTTTTGCATTGCACTTTGGGCTTGCAGTAGAGTTCCCTCCCTTGATCTGGCACCTTAATGCCTGGTGTTTAGTCGACAAACAATTCACACAATTCCTTGCTCAAAAGTTGAAGGCCTATTTAAATATGTAAAGAAAGAGAGGGTTTGTTTGGTGCATTATGGGTGGCTGGAAAGGCTACTATACGAGGGATTGGCAAGTCATATCTGAGAGACAGGGAGAAGGAAAGACATTAACACATAATCACACTAGAGACTAACATCATGGCCTTTGAGCAACATTACCCGGGGCAACAGAATGAGCAGCTGTAGCCCTGTCTCCATATAGACTGGAGCTTCTCTTAGACACCTCTCTCTTGAGGAGTCCTGTCAGTGCTGGATGGCCTCTACTAGAAGGGTATATGAGTGGGGGGATAAATTGGGTAAGCTGCTATATTGTTAGGGACAAGAGAGAAGGGTCTCATCAGCTTCAAGTGTTGCCCTTCAAGTATTGCCTCTGCCTTTGCAGACTATTACCCTTCCCTATATGTGGCATAAGAACACTGTGCACGAGGATATCCCTCCCCACTTATTGAAGGTCTTCCTTTGCCACAACAATGCCCTAGACCCTAAGCAGAACTTGCCCAACCCCTTATACAGGAAGAGATAGAGAAAGCTCAGAAAGACATGAACCAGGTAAGACTTCAGAGCCAGGTGGGCACCCCATTGAATATTACTGTAGGTTCCAATCACTCCTAATTCCACCCCTTTCAGACATGTGTCATGAAACAATAGAAGAGTTGCTTTGTATTTGAGCTGGAGCTAGTGACCATTGAGGTGATACACAAACCAGGCTGACCGCGGACTGGTGTGCTTCCTAATGCCCAAACTCTTTTATAAATGAGGAGATCGAACTGTATGCCAAAGTCCTGGTGGGCAGGTTGCTCTGTGTGCTCTCACATCTGGTCCACCCAGATTAATGTGGTTTTAGCCCCCCGTAGCACCTGGCACTGGATTGGTAGGGGAAAAGACCCTGCACCTTGATATATATATATATATATATATATATATATATATATATGTATATATATATATATATATATATATATACATATATATATATTTATATATATATTCAAAAAAGGCATTTGATTCACTGGACTGGGCTTTCCTGGAAGGAGTACTGCTGAAAATGGGACTGGGCCCTATATTCATGTCATATATCTGGGTTCTCTATGTGCATTCTCAGGCCCAGGTCCGAGTGAATGGCTTTCACACCTCTCCATTCATTATCCATAGGTGCACCAGACAGTGTTGCCCTCTACCAACTCTTTTGTTTATTTTGGCCATAGATCCTTTTGCGGTGTCTGTTAGATATGCCTGGGGTGTAGAAATAGATGATACGTTAACTCTCTATGCTGATGATATTCTTCTTTTTCTCTCTTGACCATCCTTTACGGGACCTCCTCTACTTCAGTTGTTGAACCTTTATGGAGAAGCATTCGGACTACTGGTTAATTGGTCAAAATCCCTTTTGGTCCTTCTGAATGGTGACAGCAGATATGTGGATTGGTAGTGGATTGGTTTGTGGATGTGGAGAGCAGCATTAAAGTGGATTACTTGAGTTCAGAGAATTATGTTGGAGATGCCTCTGTAGCAGAGGCAATGGTTGGGACACTTAGCAAGACTGAAGGGTTTTGGAAAATTGCATTGCATTGGCATTGCCAAGGTGGCACACGTTTGGCGGGGGCACAACTGAAATCATTTCCGGAGCTTCAAATTAAATTTGCAATTCGATCTACATAATCACAGTTTTATCACTACCTACAACCAAGCCATGCACTCACGTCCATCTAGGAGTCCCTCACTGACCCACTTGAGTACAGCCCGTTTGAAGCAAAGATCCTTCTGGGGCCTTTGAGAAAAGGGGGGATTTCTTGGACTTATACACAATTGATTGTTAATTACCCTGCTTGTCTCTCAAAATTACAAACATGGTGGGAGAAATGAATGCTTCCATTAGATGATAGAACTGGAAAGATGATTGTATGTCCCTGCTAGAAATGAGGTTTCTGGTTGGCTAGGGTATGCACCTAAGCCAGACAGAACCCACCCACTTTAGTCAGGGCAAGGGAATTACACGTCCAAGATAACCCCTCCTCACCCCTTTGGTAGCTCGGCACGAGCAGTCAGGCCTATCCCAGAGGCAGTGTGTAAAGTGTTTGCCCAACACAACACCCAGTTATATAAAAATAAACTGTATTGTACACAACATAATTATTAGACCAAACACAACGTGTCAGTAGTATCCTGCTAACCAAGCAGTTGTCAGAATGTTACATCATAGTTACTCAGCAGATATCAGCAGTAGTCAAACATAACACAGGTTACTTATTATTCTGCAACATAAGCAGTATTCAGGAATCACATTACTAAGGAAATCCACTTGTCATAAAAAGTTCATAAATGCCCATAACCGGAACATTATAAAACATATGGCAAGTCATTAGACCACATCAGAATAGAATGGCCATAAAAGGAACATCAGCACATATGTGGCACATCATCAAGAAAACAGGTTAACATAATAATCCACCATGTCCATACCAGGAACATTTGAAATCAGATGTCCTTTAAAAAGTACCTGTTTTTGTGAAGATAAGGCACCTCTAGTGCCACGAGGTAACAATGGGGGCCCCAGGCGGTCCTTGTGCTCCACAGGGGCCTTGCGCGGATGTTAGGGGGAAGGGGAGCGGCACGCACCCCCTCCGGGTTTTATATTGGGCGATCTCTGGGGCCCCCCATGGGCCGCAACTGGCTGCCCAGAGAGGGGGGGGGGCAAAGCCAGAACAACAATTGGGGCCAAACAAAGAAGGACCACGCAGTGCTGGGAGCCTCCGGCCAGGCTTCCACCCCACCTGCATCCTTCAAAGGGTAATGAGGGGCTCCGGTGGGGCAGGGGGGAGCCTCCGATGAGGCTTCCTTCCCCCCGCCCATCCTGCAGCAGATTACACAAGGCCCGGTGGGGCAGGGAGCCTCCAATGACGCTTCCTTCCCCGCCAGGTTCCAAACAATACAGAAAAGCCTGTCTGGGTCGCAGCAGATACAGGCACCAGAGTGGGTGACTGCTTGTGCTCCGGGAGTGGTCCTCACCCCGGGGGCATGCTAGGAGCACGCTTGCTCTGATTTCCCTTTTCTTTGTGTCCCGGGGGCACAGGACGGGGCACAATTCCAACGCGCTCCGTTTTCCAAAGGTGCCCAGGCCGCGGCTGTGAATCCCTCCACAGCGACTGGCTTACGAGCGCTGGGGGCAATCTTAAAGAGCCCGGGTCACGGCGGTGATTTCAGGATTCCACAAGACGCTTTCAGAGCGCAAAGGCCATCAAAAGAGGAAGCGCTCTCAAAGCGCTAGGAGATAATTAAACAGAGCACTCTCAGCGCTGGGGGCATAAACAGAAGCACTTTCCAGTCACTTTACCAGATGATGGCAGGGGTCAGGAGCCACAGCACCCCACCACTGGGGGGGCAGCAGCAAAAATGGGGCACAGGACAGCAGGGCCCAGCAGCAGGCCAGCACAAGGTGAAAGCAGGCAGTTGGCAGTTCCTCCAAATGACCAAGCAGGTCACAGGTCAGCACAGCAGCAGCAGTCCCAGGCGGTTCCTGTTGAGTCCCTCCAGCAGCATTTCCATGTCCATTTCCAAGATGTCTGAAAATTGTGGGGAAAATTCCCCTGTATTTATACTCAGTTTTGCAAGGGTTTCACAAAGAAGGGGAGAAGAGGTTCCAACCAGTTACGACTGGTTTGGGGAGTGCCCCCTCTCTCCTCCAGCACAGGCTCCAAACATAATTTGGGGGTATACGACCCTTTTGTGTGAGGTCAGGCTACAGCCTTTACAGATGCATGTGTGCCCCGCCTCCCCCTTTTCTCAGCCCAGGAAGACTATTCAAAATGCAGATGCACCTCTGTGACACCTCCACAGGCTGTCTGAAAAGTATGCACAAAGCTCAACTGTCACTCTGCCCAGACGTGGATTGGAGTCAAGCTGCAAAACACCAGAGTCATAAGCACAGAGAAATGCTCACTTTCTAGAAGTGGCATTTCTGTAATACTAATAAAAAATCTGCTTACACCACTAAGCAGCATTTCTCACTACCATTACAACCATACTAAACATGCCTACGCTACCCCTTATAAATCAGACAATACCCCCCTAGACATAAGGAAGGGCATTTCCAATGCAATCCTATGAGAAGGCAGCACTGACAGCAGTGAGAAACCAAATAGGCTGTTTATCACTACCAGGACAGGCCGTGTAACCAGGCACATGTCCTGCCTTCTACACACATAGCACCTGACCAGAGGGCTAGCTAGGGCCTACCATAGGGGTGGCTTATATGTAGTAAAAGGGGAATTCTGGGCCTGGCAAGTAAATTTAGATGCCAGGTCCCTGTGGCAGAAAACTGTGCATGCAGGCCCTGCGATAGCAGGCATGAGACAGGTTTGAAAGTCTACTTCAGTGGGTGGCGCAAGCAGCGCTGCAGGCCCACTAGGACCATTTAATTTACAGGCCCTGGGTATAGGAGTACCACTGTACATGGGACTTACATGTAAATTAAATATGCCAATTAGATATAAGCCAGTCATACCAACCTGAGAAGGGAGAGCACCTGCACTTTAGCACTGATCAGCAGTGATAAAGTGCTCAGAGTCCTAGAGCCAACAGCAAGAGGTCAGAAAATATAGGAGGAAGGAGGCAAAAAAGTCAGGGGATGAACCTGCCAAAAGGGCCAGGTCCACCAGTCCCCACAAGTGTCAGTTAATCCCTCAAGGCTCCGACTCATTCCACTTAAATACTTACATGTGACTTACTTTACACTCTTGAGATTGTGACAGGGAAATAAGTTACATGAGCCCCCTTGTTTCCCGTGCCTTGATAAAGGGAGTGATTTCTTCCATATGGTGTGGGGCTATCCTGTTATTACAATGTACTGGCAGGTGATCTTTGCCATTCTATCAAGGATCCTTTGGATTATGGAGGAACCCTCACCTTGATTTGCACTGTTGGTCATTTTAGACGACGTGAGGGGGTAGCCATTGTTATCAAATGCTGGTTGGGAGCAGCAGTCTTTCCATCCTTGACTGATTCGTAGGTGGCAATAGACTAGTGCGCGAAGCAGGTTGGAGCCAATGTATGTATCAAGGTGATGCCCAGAAACACAAGAAAGTTTGAGGGAAATGGTCACCATTCTATATTCTAGGACAATGAATAGATTGATTATTGGCGTGTGTCAGTTTCTGTGGAGACACACTGTTTTAATACATTTAAAAATAGTAAAAACTGGTTATTACAAAAGACAGCATCTAAAACCGAACACCAAGAAAATTGCAGCAGGCAAGGGAATTGTTTTGACACCATGAGCCTCCCCCACCCACTCTGGCCCTTGAAGATTCTAAAGAGCAGCAATGGTTGTGGATCTGCAGACTTTGTTCACCCAGGTTCCCTGATTCAAAACTGGCCAGGTGGGGTTGGGGGACAGGGGTAGGGGAGATTGTTTTGCTGATACAGGTGTAGGAGATACAGACCTACCCTCTAACAGTTACTCTACTTTGCCTTTGGTTAGACATTTTTTCTGTTTTTTGTTTCTCCAGTTGAGAAAGTTCAGGGATGGGTCAAGAGGGAGGAAGAGAGGGGGGTTGCATTCCCACAACATGCACATATAAGATCTAACTTAGATGTCATGTCACTCTCTCCTACACAAGCTTCTCTTGACATTCTCAATAGTAACGTATCATGACTAACTCTTCAACATTTAAAGGTTGCCCATGGCTGTTGTAGAGTGCTGGGTGCATATCCTGGTAACTATAGTTCACTTTATGTTCCAAACACAGTCCAAGAGATCTTCATCAATAGTACAATACAGTAAATAGTGCATCTGTCAGAACACACTGACCCTGTGGGGGTGGGGTTTGGACTTTAACTGTGTGATGCACCCTACACTGCATTAATTCGACCAACAATCAGAAAGTACACCCATTATTTAAGCCACTACTAAGTCCTGCCTCTGCGATCTGGGTATGATTTATGCATGACACCATAGACACCTGTTAAAGGACCACTACTCGCATTTTTCCACAGCACATCAAACCTACACTAGAATTAGCTACATTATGGTAGATAAGAGACTAGTTTCCATGGTCCAGCAAGTGGAACAGCTTCCACAAATGGTCTTGGACTACTGCTCATTGTAGCCGGAGTTAGGCACTATAGAAAACCAAGTCAGCAACCAAGGCGTGGTGGCTTAATGACTCCCTCCTGAGAGATCCAGTAGTTATCATTGTAATACAGGAAGCAATAGAAGCGTATCTTATTAACATTACCGGGGAGCTAGGACTGAGAACAGTTTAGGATGCCCTCAAAGTTGTAGTCAGAGGAAAATTTAGACAGGAAACAAGTTGAGAGAAGCTACATTAGCTAGACTCAGGGTGCAACTGAAACCCTTGGAACAGAAACACAAAATCAACTACTCTAAGAAGCTGGGCAGACAATTAAAGACAAAACATGGGCAGATGAGTGTGCTAGAGTATGATAAGGCAAGAAGGTGGAACTAAAGCAGAAAATCTATTAGCATCCAAGCCAAGAGCCACACAGACACAAAGGGTGAAAGTAAAGACCCTTCTGGTGTGATCCAAACTTTTCAAGAAGGGAAATCGCACACCCAGAAGGCACAGTGGCTTATTTATGCTCTGTGTCTCTTACCACCATTGCAGCTAGCGAGACCTAATCGCTAGATAAAACTATATCTGTAGCAGAGATATTGCAGGTGATCAAGCACTTATAGTGGAGGAAATTTATGGTCTCTGATGGCTATAGTGCACCACAGTTAGCTCCTTTTGCTAGCTGACCTTTATTGGGTCTGCCTCTGTTGATAGTGGGGTTTACTCCGATTAGAACCACTTACAATAGCACAAAGCATGCTTTCCACCTAATTGGCATGGCATGGAAAAGATGCAAAGAAGAGGATTTTCTTTTTCTTGATGCAGAGAAAGAGTTCAACTCGGTGGACAGGGGTATGATGAAGCCGGTCCTCCTCAGGTCGTGACTTGGAGCTAGATTCAGGTCATAAGACGCTCTTTACATCACACGCTGGTCCAGGGTTTGATTGAAAGACCCTGTGATAGCAATCCTAAGGGGCACAAGGTGGGGGTGTCTGGTATCACTGTTGCCCTTTACCCTGTATCCGAAACCACAATTTGCAAAAGACACAGGAAAACAAGATAATCCTGAACATCCCTTTCTGTGGCGATATATACAGACCTTCAGTGTTTGCCGTCAATATTCTACTTCAACTTATGGCCCCCTCCGATCTGTCCAAGAATTAATATTGATACCGGAGGAATAACAACAACTACTGGGCCTTAACATTAAACTGAGCAATTCAGTGGGACTCATACTCTGGGGGGACATGTACTAGTTGAATCCTTACAAGTGACTCAGTTTCAATGGACTATAAAAGGGCTGTATATTTAAAGAAGTTCCTCATCTCAGGTCTCCATGAATGCGGCCAGAAGTAATTTTAAGCTTTTCTTCAAGACAACTGTAGCTCTCACAACCTCAGGGTGCTCACATGCCGTCTCACGGTTAAGGAGAATTGTGTCACTTAAAATGACCTTCCTTCCTACAATCCTCTATATATTCCAAAGCCTTCCACTTACACTCATAAGGGGTAAACTTCCCCAACTGTGTGGTATTCGTAACTGCTTCATTTGGGAACAGAAAAAACATGATTATATAAGCAACCATGTAGCACTCAACCTAAGCGGGGGCCCTGGACATGTCAAATTTCCATAGCTATTATGAACCATGTAGGATATGCAATAGAGTGGCTCAGGTGAGAGACCGATAAGATATAGAACATATTAAAAACAAGCATTTGCAATGTAATGGGTCTCGCGTTTGCTCAAGTTAGAGTTATTAGCATTGTAAATTCCTAACTGGACTTTTCTTGCCACATAAATTGAAAATGAAAAGTAAAACACTTGACACAGGCAAGCTGACTTAAAGCGCCATGGCCACCATGAGCATTAGTGCAAAGGAGAGACACATAAGAAAAAAGAAGTTCGCTCGCAGTCAAACGTATCAGCAAACGTTCAATCATCCATGTAACAGGGTCGATAGCCAAGCGTTAGCAAAACTCCCCCAAGGAGGGACAAACGTAAAGCAGTTACAAATGATAGCAAAGGATTTTTGAAAGGAAAGCCCATGAACAAGTGATAGTGATGGGCGTGCGGTGGGTGTGGTTAAAAGCCCACAGATAGATTACAACAGGCCAGAATGCTTGCACACTCAACCTAAAAACCCTTGCATGGGACCTCCTAGTGGAAATCCTATGGATACAAAAGCAGCAGAGATGCTGTAACCTTCATATGTCACCATCCACTAGAGTTACTCTGCACACTAGAGCCCACTTGACTAGACACAAGGGCTACATCACACATCCCTCACCTATGACCTCTGTGGTGGGCAACATCAATTTATCCGCAGGTCTCAGTAGCCAGTGTCTCCAGGGTTGGTAGCTGGGGAATGTTACCGGCTTCACAATGTTTACAATGACAAAGTAATCTGAACATTTCAGGACATCAAAGCTGCCTGTTGGGTCCCAGAGAATAAATTATATCACTACTTGCAGCTTAGGCTCTTACCCACTTACAACCTTTGAGAGGTTCCTTTAAACTCCTAAAACAATGAGGCATCTAATATCGAAACTCTATAATTTACTCAACGCAAACCCCCTGATGCTGTATATTCATATCAAGTTAGCTGTGAAAGAGACTTGGGCATCCTGCTGCATCTGAAGCAGTGGCAGGCTATTTTTGCTCATATCAATACCTTTGCTCACCATACACAGGACAGAGAAAGTCTTTATAAAATTGTGCATAGATGGCGCTACACTCCTGCCAGATTAAACACGATAGACAATGCTGAGACACAGGCACTATCCTACATATCCTGTGGTCATGCTCTGTTAGAAATGGGGTCTTTAGTTGGCAGAGGTATGCACTCTGTCCGTGTAGGGACCACCACTCTAGTCAGGGTAAATCACATACACACCCTAAATTAACCTGTGCTCACCCTCTGGTAGCTTGGCACAGAGCAGTCAGGCTTAACTGAAGAGGCAATGTGTAAACTATTTGTGCAGCACTTAATAGAGCAAAACTGTGAAAAACACCACACAAAAATAATCCAGACCAAGTTAGAAGAATAGATCGTAATTTAATGACCAAAATGACAAAAATCCAATCAGTAGAAAGTGAGATATGTTTCTTTAAAGAATATCTGCAATTGGAGTGCTTAAAAAAATAAAGTGCTAACCGAGGCTATCTGATCAGGCCAGACCAGGATAAATACAAAAGTTCAGTCTGACGGCAATGGAGCGCGGGCTGGCTCCAGGGACCAACCTTGTCCAGCTGAAACAGTACCTGGAGTGGAGGGTTCAGTCGATGTTGAGTATCCGATGCGAGGAGCAGTGTAGATGATGCAAAGTCAATGCCTTGGTTCCAATCCACGCAGTCAGGATATACAGGATATATAGGATCGGCGAGCTGCGCAGTCATTGATGCGGTGTCCTTGAGATGCGGTGTGGAACCCTTTTTGAGGTAGATGATGCACTGCCGTTGAGCCTTGCAGCCAGTGATGTGAAGGTGATGCGCTGGGACTGATGGTGAAGCATCATTTCAGAGCAACACACTCATCAATGCAAAGTCTTCGCCCTCAGCGGCAGCAGCAATGTGTTGGTATCAAGGAGAGATGCAGCGGTTCTGATTGGCGCGGTAATGCCTATTTGTGGATTTTCTCAGAACACAGCAAAAGTACCCACTTCCAAGGGTCCAGGACTGGGGCAGGACTGGGGCAGCAGGGGCAGCAGGCAGCAGGGAAGGCATAGATAAGCAGGAGTCCAGCAAGTCCAGCAGAGTCCAGCAGAGAGACAGCCCTTTCAGCAGCACAGCAGTCCTTTTTCCTGGCAGAATGTCCTCAGGTCCAGAAGTGTACTGATGTGGTGGTGTTTGGGGTCCAGTACTTAAACTCAGTTGTGCCTTAGAAGTGAAATGCCTTTAAATGTGAGGCATTTAAAGTGCACAAGGTCTAGGCCCATCCTTCCCTGGCTCCAGACACACTACAGGGGGTTAGGCAGCCCTTTGTCTGGGGACAGGCACAGCCCTATTTAGATGCAGGAGTTAGCTTCTCCCTCCCATCTATCTCAGGAAGGCCCATCAGTCAGGTGATGGGTCATCGGGATGTGAATGACACACCTCAGCTGCATTTGTGGGTGACTGTATAGAGGGAATTCACAAAGCACAGCTGTCACCTACCCCAGATGTGTATTCAGAGGCAGAACTTAAAATCCAGCTTCACCATAAGTTAAGGTTTTAAATTGTGAGTTCAGAGACACCAAACTTGAAATATCTATCTGGACCCAATTGGAGATTACGCTTATAACATGTAATAAGGCAATTCCAACGTTAACCTATGGGAGAGATAGGCCTTGCAGTAGTGAAAACGAAGTTAGGAGTTTTACACAACTTGGACATGTAAAACTCAAAGTATATGCCCAACTTTTTAAATACACTGCACCCTTCCATTGAGGCTGTCCAGGGCCTACCTTAGGGATGACATATATGTACTAAAAAGAAAGGTTTGGGCCTGGCAAGTTGATTAACTTGCCAGGTTGACATAGCAGTTTAAAACTGCAAACACAGGCTCCGCTAAGGCTGGCCTGAGTCCTTTTTGAGAGGCTACTGAAGTGGGTGGCACAATCAGTGATGCAGGCCGACTAGTAGCACTTAATTTACAGGCCTGGAGGGAAGGTACTGCACTTTACTAGGGACTTACAAGTAAATTATATACACCAATTGATGAAAGTCCAATGTTACCATGTTTTAGGGCAAAAGCACATGCATTTTAGCACTGGTCAGCACTGGTAAAGTGCCCAGAAACTTAAAGCCAGCGAAAACAAAGTCAGTAAAACAGGATGTGAGAAAGCAAAAAGTCCAGGGGAAACCATGCCAAGGATGCTAGGTCTAACATGCTCTAAACTTGAAGGTTTTTGGTCATCAATACTATGTAGTATAACAGAAATTAAATGTATGGACTTTGACAAGAATGCTGCCTCTGTTATAATGCAGTTTCCGATAGAGGGCACATTTCCCCTTCACTCGGTTAAGGAGAAGAGAATCTAGCACTTATTATTAGTGGCCAAACACTCTTGCACTACTAGACAAAGATATGGCCCCTAGTCTGGATCTTTGGTTACAGAGGCTGTGGCAGCTGCCGGCTAATGAAAAAATGCATATGACTTGAAAGATGAATCACAAATATTTAGTAATCTGTGGTACCAAATTCTGTCATTCTTGAATGAGGACAACATGGGTCTAATGTACCCATACAGGTTATGGGCCTTGGACTTCTGGATATGGATAGACATCACTGGGACTGTCAGTCCCTTTCAAAGGCCCCCAGGGTATAAAGGGGTTACTCAGCCCAACAATGTGGATTGAGGTCTTCTACTTCAGATGTCCTGGGGCCTGACCTGCAATGGATCCTGAATAACTGGGCCAAATACCCCTTCTGCACTTGCTTCCCAGTGGTAGACATAAATGAGCAGTCTAAGCCTCCCTTGGGGGGAGGTGTGGATACCGATCAGTGAGCACAATACATAACTCAAGGAGCATGCAGTAGCAATAAATCATCAATGTCCAGTCAAATAATTATTTTGAGAATAAAAAGAGGTATTGTATTTCTAACTCTACTCATTCAAAGGAAGATTTTGACATTTATAGACAATAACACATTTCCCCCTTGAGGTCAGAGTCTAGTGTTTCAATAGCAAATCCCCGTCCCATCCGCTCCTTCTAATGTGATCTGGGTTATTCCCCATCCACTGGTGGCGCATCCTGTGAATGCTCACTAGCTGGCCTTACCTCCACTCTGACTCTCAGCAAATAGTCAAAAGTGTCTTGGCGCTGCAGCTCTCCTAGCAGCGAGATCCCAGGGGCCTGGTAGCTCCGTACTCGGTCTTACCCGCTCCAGCAGAGAGGAAGCTTGCAGCGTCTTGGATAGTGCCCTGTCCGCGGGCACTCTCAGCTCCGGTCCTGCTTGGCATGTCAGCTGCACATGGGAGGCGCAGCAGCACTCTACAGAGAAGCATCTTCAATGAGCCTAGGCGGTCAGATCTGGCAGAGATCAGAGGTGTCTCTGGGCTTCTCCTGCAACACAATTTTCCATGTTCCCTCAGAAGATAGGGGTGATTCTGGTGCTCCTGATCTCGATCTCAGTGATGAGGCGATGTGTCCACGACAAGGAACAATAAAGACTGCAACTGACTTAACCCAAGGAGGTGTAGACACCTCGCCCACAGATCATGTCAGTTGCCGTCCTCCTTGTAACTCATGACCCACTGGTCACCACAGTTCAGAGTTCCTGGGCTCCGGCCCAAACAAGGCACGGTTGTTTCAGGCAGCTCGTCCTACCATACAGGTTTGCCACACCACTACTATCAAAGGCGCCGGTGTAGTGAATCCTAGTTCGTTTTAATGGGATAACAGGAGCTAGCTTAGCCTCTGGCTTGCAGACTCATGCCCCCGTCACCTAGTGACTTTTAACCTACTTAGCTTGCTCTGTCTTAGCCCATTTACTTATTTATTTCTTCTAAGATGGCTGCCTTGTTTATAGATAGGCCATTTGTTATGGGTAACATTATCAGTGTCACCGAGCCAAGGCGTCAAGATCAAGCACCAAAGACAAACAAACAGTAGGTGTTCACACTTAGGGATTTTCCCTCTCTATACTTTCGAGGGATTGTTTATATTAATTGCCGTCCCAAACATGTCTGTTATCTATTGTTTAGGAACACACCTACGTCAGGGGTCCTTGGAGATCTGTATAAATACATCACACTTTAGACAGATAATGAGAGGGATTCCGACCAGAGGGCATCGCCACCATCGATGATACTGATGCTGCAGTCGTCTTGACGCTGACCCAGTCTTTGTGTCCCTGCGGAGTCTGAGACAGAGACCTCATTCCAAGGTAACGAGGGTTGGGGGCTCCTCTCATGGGCATGGTCTTGGCAGATTAGGATTAACAAACCCAGCTCTCCTTTAGGTAGGAGGTTAGGCCTTTCACATTAGGGTATTAGGGCATATTACATCTCATATATCTTTTCTACGTATTGCAAGATGGTGGGGGTCTTTGTAATAATGACTCTTGTCTTTACAATTCTGTTTCTTGCATTATTCATTATCGTAATCATTGCAGCCCATGCAATTTATCGCAAATTGTAGTTATGTTAAATAAAAACTATTGAAACTTTACTGCATCTTTGTCATTGCCTGTGTTTGTATGACATGATATATCTGTGAGAAAAAGGTAATCTCCGTTTAACCACGACACTTCCTGAGATATCTTATTCTCGAGTCCATGCGTAACGGCTGCCACAAATCACCTTTTACTATTGTGTTTCTGGTGAGGTTCTGCTAGTGAGCCGGTAAGGTTGGGATAATAGTTGCGACTTGTTGTAGGAAAGGCGTAGTCGCCTACAAACAAAAGTACTGTCATCCTTAAACCAGCAGTCTTGCTCAGAGCAAGAGTCCAAACTACAACAACGGTAATTAGCACATGGCCCTCTGCACAATGGTGGCTCCTCCTGGCATAAGCATACGTGGTTGCCCCAACGGTGCTTTGCTCTAACTGCATGGCACTCATATTGTGGCTATCTTTAAGGCAGCCATCTCCTGGCATACTGGGGTCACCGACTTCAATCTGCACATGGGCAACAGTCCGATCGGTGCAGCAGGTATCTCCTCACACCTTGCACCAGGAATCCACTCAACAGTGCTTCCCACTGGATATCGCTCCCTTAAACACTCTCCTCTTTCTCACAGGGCAAACGGGTGATGGCAAGCAGGCAGGCGCTGGCGCTCCAGTCTCCAGAGCAGGTGGTCTTGGTTTCCTTGAGCAATGTCCCCTCACCCAGTAGGGAGAATAGTTGGGCCTTAGTCCCCAGTCTGTGTCACAGGCAGAAGTCGTGTAGAGCTTCCCCTCCTCACACAACCATCTGACTGCTTGGCAGATTACAATTTTTGTGGTCTCAACCTCCCCTTCTTATAGTCAATTTTCAGACAGCAAATGTGATTAAGGGCCTGATTTTTTTAAAGTTTTATGTTGGGGTTCTGCTTCTACTGAAGTGCACACCTCTCCACACTCTCTTCCTCTTGAAAGGCAATCTGTCCTAGCAGGAAAGACTCCAAAGCTGATAGTCCCACAAAACAGGCCATGGAAGTAACTATGTTATGTTATACGTTATGTTATGTTACTGCATTTCAATAGCACTTCAACTCACTCTCATTGGAGTTTCCTGGAACTCAAGCTAACACCACAGAGGGAAAAGGAAAGGATAGATTAGAGTTCTTTCCTGGGTGTCAGCCACAGTGATATGTGCATCAAAAGATTAATTCCAGGCTCCCATCTGTACTCTTTATGATTCCCTTATCAGCCCCGTCTTCTTCCTGAGATGTGTCCAGGCCCCTTCCTTGTGATCTCTTGAAGTCTCTCTCTCTCCCTTCTCTAGATGGTCCCCTCCAGCTCACAGGAATGCAGCAATACACAAATCTGTCTGTGGGGATTCCTCCATCTACTCATGTCTTCACCAGGCAAGCCTGTTCTTCCCAAAATGGAACCTAGTGTTCTCCATGTACTGTACCATTTCAGACACACTCACACTCATTGTATGTACACAGCACACACACTATCCAGCACTGTAACATTCACATATTGTGCCATCTCAGGCACACATTCATGCAGCACACACATTCACTCTGCATGCACTGCTCAGTACTGTAGCCTTTCTGCATTGTACTACTTTCAGGCACACATACAGCCAGTGCACGCATTCACCGTGCACCTGCTGCACAACACTGCACTCTTAATTTATTGTACTCCTTGCAGGTACACCTACACCCAGTGCATGCACACACTGTATACCACTACATCTCTCATGTATTGCACTCCTCACAGTTACACATACCCTCAGTACATGCACTCACCTCCCATGCACTGTACCGTACTTCTCTGTGCCTGTACTGTATGCTTCCCAAACACACATACAACCATTGCAGTCACAACTCCTGAACCGCGCAGCACTACACACCAGAGCGATGTAGGCCAAGGGGCGAGTTAACACTCAGCCACAGAACTTTAAATAGTGAGTGAGCCTGTAGGCCTCACTCCACTGATACAGGTTAAAAAAGACCTGTACACTACACGGTGTCCTGTCACACGCAGGGCTCCTGCTGCTAACTCCTGTTGAACGCAGTAACCTTCCACCGCTATAAGGGTAGTGCTTTGGGGCACCCTCCCCCAATCCAACAAGGCAGAAATCAATGAGACAGCCCTATGTCGTGGCACACAAGCATGATTCATGTTGGCCTATGACACCAAAAATCAGCATTAGTGATCCAGACAACAGTACAGTTGAGCACTCAGAGCAGGGGTACACGTCTATTACGATGCAGAAGACTTTTCCATCTCAACAGAGACTCAGACTAGAATTATAAAACACTGATAAAGTTGATGCAACACTAATTGGAATAGAGTGCAAAGCCAGAGACGGGCCAATGGAGAGAGGGAGTGGGAGGAGGATACTGTTTATTGCTTTGTTTAATTGGTGGGAATGTCCACTACAGAATCATATGTTGAAAAAAAATACAAATCATTGAAACCTACATTTTTAAAAAATCACATAACAAATTACAAACTACAAAATAATACCTATTAATAATGAATTTCAGATAATTAAAGTGAAGTTATGACAATATTTTTTTTTAAACTGGATTATATACCTAAAAAACAATATTCTTATCTTCGATGTTCTGTCCGACAATATTTTTGAGCTGACAAAATATTCTGTATGATGTTCTTCTATCACAACAATTTTTCTTCAATATTTAGTGGACTACTCCACATAGCTTGGGTTTCCAGGTCACTGAGGTGAAAGACCAGACAGTGAGCTCATTACAAAGAGTAGCTTGGGACAATGGGGATAAGTAGAGGGATTAGTGCCCAGATGCTATTTGGTCCCCTGGTCAGAGTCAATATCAAGAAAGCTGACCAAGGATATGATGTCATCTCATGATGCCCTGGCGCAATAATGCATCATCTTTGCCTAGGGAAGGTCTTGGCTTAGCTAACGGACCAGACGCTCAGCAGTACAGGAAGGGACTTTGAGTGGAGTCCCAGTGGGTAACAATAAGTGTTAATGGTGCCCACTAGCAACCACTGGAGCATATTAAGCACCTAGGGCTAATTTAGAAATATTCACCTCCTCATAACAAATTGCCACAATTAGCAAACTATTATAGTTTAACATTAACTATTTTCAACATTATGGTTGTTGGAAATCCATCTGCAGGCCAATTTGAGGGAAATGTTTAATCTCAACCCTCTCATTTCTGAGCCAGCAAAATCCTCTCACCTTCTTTGTGGGGGTTGAGGTGTGCTGTGCAAGATTTATTAGTGCTTTTTCTTTGGACTTAAATGGACTGCCGATGAGTTGGCGCATTATAACATTCACATAAAGTATTTTTTAATGTTCCTTAGAATGTTGTTTCTCTGCCATAGCTATTGTGTGATTTTACTCGAGCCATGTGCTGGGCTCCTATCAGGATGAGTGGCAGCTGCCCTAGAACCGCAGGTCTTCCAATGGCAAGACTGACACTGAGAAAAGACGCCTCCTCCAACCTCGGTCCAAGCAGGGACAGGGCCTTACTGGTCGTTCGGTACCCTGGCATTTTAATCTGTAGGCTGCGCGCTATATGCAGCCTTCGGAGCACAATGGACTGCCATGACCTAACCTTTTCCCCGTGTCAGCTGAAGGATTGTGGGGTCCCCGGGCAATACTTATTTTGGGGGCCCTGTTTGGAATCAATTCGGTTTTTATTATCCATTCCTGCTAATTCAAGCCTGCGTGACGCCAAATAGTATTAAACTATAGGTTAAACTCTAACATAGTCACAAAAAAAAGTTGAAAAGTTCAAATACTGTGTCACAGGCGTTTTAATGCATAGGAAAAGCGGGTAATTGCCCAGAGCACCCAGCTTCCGATGGGCCCCAGAGGAAATGAACTTTTAACCATCCCACTTCTGTTTATTTATAGATCTAGGTCAAGATTATGAGTCATCATGGGGCTTGAATTACTAGCAAATGGTAAGAAAATGTAATGTTGTCAACAGGGGCCATAAACCATTAAGATGACACTGCACTATAGAAGGGCGACAGAGTGGGAAACAGAGGTAGGTAGGGAGGAAGAGTGGTTTAGATAGAAGAAATAGAATAGACCGAGATCCAATAGAGAAGAGGTTCACTTTCGCGGTGGGTCCCTTGGGGGGTGGGGGCATTGGGCAATAAGCCATGCATTACACGTCTTTGCTAGTCTGGGCCACCCTGCCGTGTGTGGCCGGTTTGAACATTTAGTTCAGCTCCGAGTTTGGGTTCTCAGTGTGTAATGTTGGTGCATTTGACCTTGGAGGAATTCGTTTCTAACTGGCTATTTGCGCTTTGATGGGTCTTTCTTTGGTGTCCCCAGCTATGGAATTTGCTAATGAACATGTTTGAAACAAAAAACTGCGAGTTGGGATGTTTTGCTAACTTTAGGTAAACTTAAGAAGAATGTACTGACTTTCTAGCACTCCAGAAAATAAAAAGGACAGCCAACTACTGCACATTCAGCATAAAAACACCATTTGGCACATTTTTTTTATTTAAGCTGGTACGTTTTATTGGGTATAGCTACAGTAAATCTAACATACTTTGAGATGTTCCACGTTAGTTAAAATGTTGCATTTGTCTTTGGTGAGTACCTTTGATTTTACTCGGTATCATTTCTTGCGTACATCATGTTCCTAACAAAGTTTTACAAATGGTGGGGCATTTAAAAACATAACTTAACTGCTCCTTTTATACTTTATGATGTTAAATATTTCCTACCAGAGTAATCATAAACCAGCCTAGATCTGGATACAAAACATTAAGTGGATTTAGGGGGTGACCTCCATGAAACCCCTCCATTATTCCCCTGTGACTGTGCACATATACACTTTCATCTACCGAAGCTGAATGCCTGCGCTGTGTGCTAAGGTTCGGTGCTGGGAAGTGCAGAGGGAAAGTGCTTCTCTCATAATTTATGACTTTCACAAAAATAAGCATACTTCATACAGAAAAAGATTCCCACGATCTGCCTGCTTTGTACCTCAGGGTTATAACACACTTATGGTTTGCTCTAGACAGGATAATAACAGGGTCCCTTAATCATTAACTCAAAGTATGCCAGCTCAGTCTAAGGCTTCCAGTCCAGCTCTAAGGAGCATGGGTGTGGTTTGTAAATATGTACCGAGGAACACCCTCTTTTAACTTCAAAAACAGTTCTCAAAGCGGTGTCATTTTCTTACTGCTGGGCCTGTTGAGAGCGATGCTCAGGTCAATGTGCTCAGGACTACATTTCAGCGAAGGAAGGGGTGTGTTTCATATTGAACTTGGGCCTGCTGCTTTTCTGGCCTATTGCTTCAACGCATTTTTAAGTTCTGTTTGTTCAAGTGCATAATTGCCTTTTTGCTGTTCTCTTCATGCTTTTTAATATATGCATATGGAGATCAGATCAACATCTACAGGGCCACATTTAAACCTTGAACCCTTAAGCCCGCTGCATCAGCCCCCAAAAAGAGATATCCTACGCCTGCAAACTGTGACCACCTACCACTCTGTCTACCTGAGAATTTATAATGCATAGCTCTCCACAAACTCCCCAAGCTCCCCTCTTGCTCTAGATCACTATGCTGATCCACATGCACTCTGGAAAATTCATCGACCAGAGTCAGAAAAATAGACCAGCACAGCTGCCAGACGGGTGATGGCCCACCCCTTCCTGCAGAGCCGGTCACCATCTTTGATGTGCAATCCCTTGCCTCATAGGTGTTTTCCTATCAAGATCATGATTCCTCAGAAGGAGCCTGATGTCAGAAAGTCTAGTTCTTAGCAGCACTGTCCTTGTAATGCTATTGCCTAGTTACAGAGTAGCAAAGCAAGGGGAGACACAGATTTACTTCGTAGCAAAACAAGGGGAAGCACAGAGTTACATAGCAGCAAAACAAGAGGAAGCACAGAGTTACATAGCAGCAAAACAAGGGGAGACACAGAGTTACATAGCAGCAAAACAAGGGGAGGCACGGAGTTACATAGTAGCAAAACAAAGGGAGACACAGAGTTACATAGTAGCAAAACAAGGGGAGACACAGAGTTACATAGTAGCAAAACAAGGGGAGACACGGAGTTACATAGCAGCAAAACAAGGGTAGGCACAGAGTTACATAGTAGCAAAACAAGGGGAGACACAGAGTTACATAGTAGCAAAACAAGGGGAGGCACAGAGTTACATAGCAGTAAAACAAGGGTAGCACAGAGTTACATAGTAGCAAAACAAGGGGAGACACAGAGTTACATAGTAGCAAAACAAGGGTAGGCACAAGGTGACATAGTAGCAACACAAGGGGAGGCACAGAGTTACTTAGTAGCAAAACAAGGGGAGGCACAGATTTACGTAGTAGCAAAACAAGGGGAGGCACAGAGTTACATAGTAGCAAAACAAAGGGAGGCACAGAGTTACATAGTAGCAAAACAAGGGGAGGGTAAATCCAGGAAGGATCTGCTAGGGAAGATACCTGAAACTGCAGAATGAAAAGAAAGATTGTGGCCTTTAGGTAATGTGAGAAAAGTGTGTGCACTTCTGTTACCCAATGTCTTACTAAAAGGTATAGAGTCCTGAAAGCTCATATAGGCATCGGAGAAGGCTTTCTGCACACCCATCAGGGGTATTTAAGCACAGAGCGAATCTTCCTCTACTGTGTTAACCTAGAAAGATTGTGCACTTTTCACAGAAACTTTATACCTTTAATTTATTGACGAGATGAGAGGCCAAATCTCTTTAATGTGCAAGATCACAACCCACCGAAATCTGCATTTTTTAATTGTCTCTTTGGATACTTTTGATGTTGCGTACCTTGTTTGCTGGCATACATTTGACCTCTGAACAGACCGGGGCTGCTAGTCAGCTCTTGGTGCACATGCTTTTACCCAACAACCACTGGAAAAATACTAATTGCTGTATGTGACTTTTATATACATAAAGGTTTCATTCATGTCAGGAGAGTCACGTTAGTGGGGCACATTTCTTAAACATTCCTTTGATCAGCTGAGCTTAATCTCTGCCATACTTGAAATGCCAGTGGTTGAAATTCGACCATCACGCTCAAAGATGCAGGTTCTTTAAGTAGTGAAAGAGTCTGTAACTTAGACAAGTTTGAACAAATTTGTAAACCAGTAAGTTTACTTCTATGTTTGGGTGTAGATTTACAACTTTTGGGATTTCACTAAGGTTTACAAAAGGACTTCTGAAACACTTTGTGAATTCTTAGGTATTGCTTAGCAAACAGCATAAGCTGTCTGGTTGTGAAAGAGTTCTCTGTGTTTACCAAACTCACAGTCGGATTACCAAATTGACACTGGGTTTAAATCCGATCCCATTGCATACTGCAGTTGGCTTTATTGTCGCTCTTATTTGCTTGCTTCCTAATCAATGGTTTTCCTTGACCATTGTGCATTTGTCCCTCCCCAGGAGCATAGCCTAATTACCATGGTTTTGTATTCTTCCACTGCTCACTTTTAGAGTACTACTTTTTTTTTTTCTTTCAGCACTCCATGAGAGTGTGCTGCTGCCTGCTTTCCCTATATTTCAACCCTCCAAACACCCAACCCCCCCAAGCATTCAATGTTGTTCTCTCTTGTGTGTTGCTGCTGCTCTCTATCTCTCTCGTGTGATTCCCCCCATACGCTCAGAATTGCTATCTCTTGCATGTGCTTCTCTCTCTCATGTACTTCTTCCCCACACACGCTTCATGTTGATCTCTTCTCCTATGATGGTTTTCACCCCCCACTCACACACACCCGGGTTCATTTTTATTCCTCCCACTCCCACCCCTGGTCTTGCTTTCACCCACCTATTTATCCATTGCTCCCCCACTCTTCAGAGGAATTTACAATTTTTCCCATTTTTGGTGTGATGACAGCTATCACTTGGTGCCAGGCACTCCCCACAAAAACACTTTCACACACTTAACATTTCTTATTTTGTTTACCAATCTAGATGGCGTCAGCCATCTTAACTTGGTCAATAAAAAACAAAAAAACAAAATGGCACCTGTGTCTTTTCGTAGGCTTGTGCATTCATGGTGACACATAGGTGCACCTAAAGAATGACATAAGTGGCAACATCGACTTTTGTCATTGTACCTTTGGTTTTCCTCTAGCGTAGGCATTGGGTCCAAAAGGCAAAAATTTTGGCTTTGTTAATGCTGTTTCATATGCATGTGCAGTTGTTCATGCGTAGTTGCAGAGTGTAAATATCTTGCAAGAGTGCAAATACACCTTTTTTGCTTTTTTCTTCACTAGGGAAATATTTTCCCCCTCAAGAAAGCCCTTCACCAAGACCTCTGCTAATGTTAGGGGTTTCCAGGGTTTTACTACTGCTCTTGGCATGATAAACCTACTACTGTTTTCAGGGTTGGGATCTGCTTAGTAACTTTTGAAAATATTCATGAACAAGTGCATTTGTGCGTGTTACAAACATTTCCCTTTTGCAACATCTGCCCCCCAATGGTTAGAGCAGATATCGCACACGAAAATCTATCAGTGAGTAAATTGACTTACAAGAGTACAACCACATTTTCTGAATATGAAAATTGTCTTTATACTCAAAAAAGTATTCTTTGCATTTAAGCTGAACTCACATGCAAATAACTTTGAGAATCATTCCAGACGTGCACAGTATGATGTTACACATTTCTCTACTCTTGGAGATCATATAGTGCATCACCCCTGGGCAGAAGTTTTCATGAGCCCCACATTGCAGGGTGTTAGTAAAATGAGCTGGCCTGACCCTCACTGAGGAGGTTTGGTGAGGTGGAAAAACGTTCTCCATACAAAAACATTTTGAGAAAAAAATGAGGCCAAACTATGCATTGTACAGTACACTTTTTCACACTGTGCTACCCACTTGCACCTACGAATCACCAGAATTATGTGGCAGAGGAGGTCCAGATTATGAAGCAGGGTTGAGTAAATTATGCGGCAAGAAAAGACAAATTATTCAGTGTAATGCAGCAGTTTTTTATTATAGTATTACTTGACTATGTTTTTATTTTTACACATGTTAACACTGTCTGGGCATCAGTTGCACATTATTAGTACCAGTTCAACACTCAAATATAGCAGTATGCAACAGGAATGTGACCAGTCAACCTTTGCAAAGGGACTTCCACTGCGCTGTAACACATTTTGCTGTGTTTTTACTAACTTTTGAAACGTATGAGCTAGAAAGACCATTGCTGGTAAAATCTGCAGAATATGCAGCAGATGATGGCTTATGTGGGAAATGCGGTAAATCGAAAAGTGAAGAGTGGCACAACAGCATAATTCCAGTGGCCCTGCACATAAGCCTGTGAGGGCTCCATACATTGGCCTACAAGCTTTGCAATTATACAGAACAGCTTTTTACATCAACCCTAAGTTGCCAAAAGATGAATTCGGTCAAGAACACTGGTGCTTTAAGATCCTATGAAATGTGATTAATGAACAGAATTTCAACACAAGCAATGTTGGAAAGTAAATTTAACAACACAAGCGTTCTTGCCTCCTAACAAGACTGGGCCTCTTGTAAAGCGCTCTAATACCTTCGGGTCGAGTTCCCGCTATGTGAAGAAAAAAAAATGAAAAAAGGAGGCAAAGTCTCTTGGTGAAGTCCTGGGAGGTAATGAGCAAGAACCAGGGGAACCGGGACCCAAATTATTGATTCCCCTAGTAACTCTCCCTTAATGGAAACGTGTAAGGACTATAGACTAAATGCACGTTCAGCAAGTGTGCTGCTCGCAGTTGGCGCTCCTGGTAGACATCACCACCTACACCCACCCCCACAGCCTTCGTGTCCCCTTCCAAACCCGGCACTAGCCGCAGGAAGTGCAGGACCCTGTTTTCTTCCCCAGGCTTGCTGAAATAGTTAACCCAGAAGCACGTTTTTCAACCCTGTGCATTCCATGGGCCTCGGATAAACTTGGACGTGCTACTAGTATTTGTAAATGTTTGGGCGAAAGGCAGACAGCCCTTATCTTGCGCACAGGAAGCAGCCAGTCTTGCGCCAGCAGACTGCGTGAGAGGATCCCGCCCTCGTGACGGGTTTCAGCTTTGGGTCTCTGCTTTCCAAGATAAACACGGACACTAGATGAGAAGCTCACGCCCGAGGCCACACTCAGCTGTGGCGCGCTCAAGGGAGAGCAGAGAGCAGAAAACCCACACAAAGCTCCCCTTTTTCAATAACCTTGTGTAAAAATACCACGTGACGCCGTGAGACGTTTCCTCAATACTTGCGGCGAGGTGTATGTCACCTGTACGCATATTCTTTCATTTACTGTCCCCTGCTACACTTCCTCCGTTTCTTTTTCTTTCTTCTTCGTACACTCAAATCGCGCCCTTTGGGCATGATGTTCTTTCTTCTGTCTTTTGTTTACATCCGCCATGGGTGTTATAAAAAAACAGGAAAAAAAGAAATGCACTTTTAACTCGTACTCTTTATTTCTTTGTCTCACCGAAGGGCCTATTCACAAAGATAAACTTTCACAAGAGTAAATCTACACATGAATATTTGTGTGTGTGTGTATGTATATATATATATATATACAGGGAGTGCAGAATTATTAGGCAAATGAGTATTTTGACCACATCATCCTCTTTATGCATGTTGTCTTACTCCAAGCTGTATAGGCTCGAAAGCCTACTACCAATTAAGCATATTAGGTGATGTGCATCTCTGTAATGAGAAGGGGTGTGGTCTAATGACATCAACACCCTATATCAGGTGTGCATAATTATTAGGCAACTTCCTTTCCTTTGGCAAAATGGGTCAAAAGAAGGACTTGACAGGCTCAGAAAAGTCAAAAATAGTGAGATATCTTGCAGAGGGATGCAGCACTCTTAAAATTGCAAAGCTTCTGAAGCGTGATCATCGAACAATCAAGCGTTTCATTCAAAATAGTCAACAGGGTCGCAAGAAGCGTGTGGAAAAACCAAGGCGCAAAATAACTGCCCATGAACTGAGAAAAGTCAAGCGTGCAGCTGCCACGATGCCACTTGCCACCAGTTTGCCCATATTTCAGAGCTGCAACATCACTGGAGTGCCCAAAAGCACAAGGTGTGCAATACTCAGAGACATGGCCAAGGTAAGAAAGGCTGAAAGACGACCACCACTGAACAAGACACACAAGCTGAAACGTCAAGACTGGGCCAAGAAATATCTCAAGACTGATTTTTATAAGGTTTTATGGACTGATGAAATGAGAGTGAGTCTTGATGGGCCAGATGGATGGGCCCGTGGCTGGATTGGTAAAGGGCAGAGAGCTCCAGTCCGACTCAGACGCCAGCAAGGTGGAGGTGGAGTACTGGTTTGGGCTGGTATCATCAAAGATGAGCTTGTGGGGCCTTTTCGGGTTGAGGATGGAGACAAGCTCAACTCCCAGTCCTACTGCCAGTTCCTGGAAGACACCTTCTTCAAGCAGTGATACAGGAAGAAGTCTGCATCCTTCAAGAAAAACATGATTTTCATGCAGGACAATGCTCCATCACATGCGTCCAAGTACTCCACAGCGTGGCTGGCAAGAAAGGGTATAAAAGAAGGAAATCTAATGACATGGCCTCCTTGTTCACCTGATCTGAACCCCATTGAGAACCTGTGGTCCATCATCAAATGTGAGATTTACAAGGAGGGAAAACAGTACACCTCTCTGAACAGTGTCTGGGAGGCTGTGGTTGCTGCTGCACGCAATGTTGATGGTGAACAGATCAAAACACTGACAGAATCCATGGATGGCAGGCTTTTGAGTGTCCTTGCAAAGAAAGGTGGCTATATTGGTCACTGATTTGTTTTTGTTTTGTTTTTGAATGTCAGAAATGTATATTTGTGAATGTTGAGATGTTATATTGGTTTCACTGGTAATAATAAATAATTGAAATGGGTATATATTTGTTTTTTGTTAAGTTGCCTAATAATTATGCACAGTAATAGTCACCTGCACACACAGATATCCCCCTAACATAGCTAAAACTAAAAACAAACTACAAACTACTTCCAAAAATATTCAGCTTTGATATTAATGAGTTTTTTGGGTTCATTGAGAACATGGTTGTTGTTCAATAATAAAATTAATCCTCAAAAATACAACTTGCCTAATAATTCTGCACTCCCTGTATATATACATATATATATATATATATATATATATACTGAAAGGTTAAAAGGACATTATAGTTAGGTGAGAATTAGCAGTGCACAGTGAGGGCGGTAGCTAAAGTTACTTTAAGGCATGAGTAATAGTTACGTGAGATAATTATAACTGGTGAATTTCAGTGGATTTGTTTGTTTAAAACAGTATGTGTAACTGACATTTTCACCTAACTATAACTATAATTTCAGGGGTTTTAATTCATGTAAATTATCATATCATTACAATTTGTAACTATGAAGTCACTTTAACCTTTGTTTTTTTCAGTAAATTTCTATTTTTGTTTAACTTAAAGTAAGATGTGCATCGCCATGCGTGGCAAGGGGTTGGACACAGGGCCTGGCCTGCGGCCCAACTGCCTGCAGTACCCGACCCCCAGTGCACACGTCCTTCGGTACAGCCTGGGAGCAGGCGCAGGACCTGCGCTGAACCCCCTGCTGGCATCCAAACCACCCATTGCACCCAGCCGGGCTGGAGGTTGGGCACACAATAAGCACACACAACTGACTTTGTGATGTTACACTATAAAAGGTAACATTGTAAGTAATACAGACCTACTGACTTTGTTAAATGGTCAAAACACCAAAGGATAAAAAAGTGGGTGTAGACCTTTTCCCTAACATTTTGCCTTCAGACCTCCTGTTTTTGCTGATTTTGTTTATTTTGCTGGCCTTAGGGTTCTATGCACTCCACCACTGCTGGGGCAGAGACAAGGTGCTTGTGCTCTTTCCATAAAATGTGGTAACATTGGCTTATCCCCAATTGGCATATTTTATTTACTTATAAGTCCCTAGCAGAGTGCACTACAACAAAGGTGTACCCTGGTTCACTCCTCACCTCCACCCTCTAAAGAAAGATTGCAAGCGTCTCAAGAGAAGATGGAGAAAATCATATGACACCCAGCTAAAGGTAGAATACAGGAAAGCAATTAGGCACCTCCATCTGGAAATTAAGTCAGCCCAGGCCACCTATTATACGTCAAGAATAGAACAGGCTTCAAACTACCCTAAAGAGATTTTTCAAACACTTAAAGATGTGTCACAGCCCAATATCCAGAATAAGCTCCTGGAGGCCTCTAGAGAGCACAGTAACAATTTAGCGCTTTTTTTTCCAACAAAAGATAGCGAACATATATTCGGCTTTACCTGGAACTTTAAACCCACCTTTTAAATCTACAGCTCATCCCATATCACATAGTATTTCCCTGTCACACTTTGCCCTCTTTACAGTAGAACAGGTCTCCAACTCATTAGCCACACTGAAATCAGGCTCCCCCCTTGATCCAGCCCCTCCCTATGTACTTGCTCTGGGATCTCCTATCATAGCCCCGACGCTCACTGACCTCCTTCAATCTTCCCTTACAGAGAGCCTTGTCCCAGAATCTTGGAAACATGCTATAGTTAAGCCTCTTCTGAAAAAGCCCCATCTAGATGTAGCCCTCCTGAACAATTACAGACCTACCCCCCTGCTTCCTGCAGTCTCCAAAATATTAGAAAAGCACCGTAAACATCCAGCTCCCAGACTTTCTTGAAGAGAATAATCTGCTTCATCCCACCCAAATGGGCTCTACACAGCACTGAGTTGGCACTGTTAGCAGTCACAGAGAAAGCCAGAAAACGTCTCGATCAAGGTGGTACAATGGCTATCATCCTTCTTGATTCAAGCGCCGCCTTTGACACAGTTGATCACAGTATATTATTCTCGAGAATGGAGGAGCTTGGTATTAAGGGCAGTGCCTTGAGATGGTTCTCCTCCTTTATGGAGGGAAGGACTTTTCAAGTACTAGACCGATCTTTTTTATCAAGACGTCTATCGTTCAAGTGTGGGGTACCTCAGGGCTCCTCCCTTAGCCCCACGCTGTTTAATATACTTATGTCCCCATTGGCAGAGATTGTGAAACCACACGGCCTCTCAATAGTATTGTATGCAGATGACACCCAGCTGGTATTTTCTTTCTCCACCAATTGTAACTCTGAATGTTTGGCTTTTAAATCATGCATACAGGCAGTGACCAGATGGATGTCAGATTGCAAAGTTGAAGTTAAATAAAGAAAAAAAGAAATAATGATACTAGGGCATTCTTCTCCTCAGGTGCTTCAGCCGTCTACCTTTGATTCTATAAGTAACCTTCCCCCTCCTAAATATAATATTAAGAGTCTAGGCGTCTGGCTAGACCCACGACTAATAATGGACCATCGTGTAAAAAATATATCCAAAAGCTGTTTTAGTCTGCTCAGGTTTCTGAGTAAAGTCCTCAGAATCCTGCCATTCATGGCCAAAAGACGAATGATTCAGTCTCTGATTATATCCTGGCTAGACTATGGTAATGCCTAATACTTCGGCTCGCCAAAGTATGTAAGCAGAAAACTCCAGGTGGTCCAGAACGCCGCTGCTCGTCTTCTAGACATACCGAGACACGAGTCGGTCAAAGAGGCCATCTCTGCCCTTCACTGGCTCCCAGTGGCACAAAGTTCAAAGCTCTGTGCTATATTCATAGGTCCCTACATAATAGAGGCCCTACTTTGCTAAGGTCATTAGCCTGCTTTTATGTGCCCTCCAGACAGCTTAGATCCTCATCTGCTGCATTAGCTAGACTTCCAGATGTAAAAAAAGCTAGATGGGGAGGTTCATCTTTGGCTTATCTAGGAAGCAGGCTATGGAACTCCCTCCCCCTCGACCTTCGACTGACTAGCCAGGAGCTTCCCTTTCGTCGACTGTTCAAGACCTGGCTATTCAGACTCCAAATCTCAAGCTGTATTTTGAGGAACTGTAATCAGCGTTGGGAGGCCTTCGGGTAGCCATGCACTTTATAAATCTCTAAAACATAACATAGCAATCTCTACAACATAACACTACAAGTGCCCAGGGCCTGTAAATTGAATAATACTAGTGGGCCCACAGCACTGATTGTGATACCTGCCTAAATCTGTCCCACGGCTGCCACTGAAGATCCTCTGTGTGCATTTTTAAACTGCCATGTCGACCTGCCACAAACCTTCCTTTCTAATACATATGTCACCACTAAGGTAGGTCCTACACAGCCCCAAGGGCAGGGTGCAGTCTATTTAAAACGTTGCATAAGTACTTTTAAGTTTTACATGTCCTGGTAGGGAAAAACGCTTAAATTCGTTTTTCACTACAGCAAGGCCAATCTCTCTCTTAGGTTAACATTAGGATTACCTCATCACATTACATTTTATGTGTGTAATTCACAACCTGGAAGAGATAGAATTTCTGAGTTTGGCATCTCTGGAACCACAATTTAAAATCACAATTTATGATCAAGTCTGATTTTAAATTGCAATTCGATAAATTAAACTTTTAAAAAGTTGGCATTTTCTTACTTTAGCCATTTGGTGCCTCCTGCCTGCCTATGATCACGTGTCTTGGGTGGGGTGACAGTAGGGCTTTGTGTATTGCTCCTAGGCAGTCACACATAATGGCAGCTTAGGTGTGAGGGAGGGTGGAGCTAGGCAGAGCCTCACTTGCACCTGAATAGGCTGTGTCCCGTCCACACACAAAGGGCTGCATAAGCTGGAGCCAGGGGAGGAAGGTCAGGGACTCTGTGCACTTCAAAGGCATGTTTTGAAGTCTCCCCCACTTCAAAGACCAAACTGAGTATAATATTGGACCTCTGACACCACCACTTGAGTACACTTCTGGACCTGTGGATACTCTGCCAGGATGAAGGGCTGCTGTGCTGCTGAAGGTCTGCCACCCTGCTGGACTGCTGTTTGTTGGGCACCTGCTTTGCTGTGCTGACCTGCACCTGCTGCCCTCTTGCCTAGGAGTGAGAAGGACTAGATCTGAATCTCTCCAGAATCTAGAACCCAGATTGACTCCAAGGGCTCACTGGCTGACCTCCTGATCTGAAGTCCCAGGGACATAACAGACTTCCAACCACCTTGCTCCTGCACCTGGACTCTGCCATCTGTGAGTCTGTCCTGCCAAGTGGTGCCACCCTAGTTCTGGACCCTTGGACGTGGGCCTAAGGTGCTTGCTCCAGCAGAACAGAAGCACCCTTTGCTGCTGGAGCAGAAACTACACACCACTGCTAGTGCGTGGAGAAAATTGATGTATCACCTCTACTGCGTGGATCAAAACCGGCGCTATACCTCCAATCTTGACACCAGCTCATCACCTCAGAACCAGCATTGCAGTATTTTTCTAAGCCCAAGGTCCCTGCATCCCCCTCAACGGTAGCTTCAATGACAATGCCGAAACTCCGTATCACATCCTCTGAGCTCATGGGAAGTGACACATTGCCTCAACTGTACCTCGACGTCAACACAATAGGAACTCTCACCGAAGCTTTACCACATCTCAGGACCAACGCATTGCTTCTGCTGTGTGGGAAAATGCAATGCATCCCCTCTACTGTGTGGTTCAGAACCAGCACATTGCTCCACAACCCAGATTTAAGGTACTTTTGTTCAGTGGGCCCAACGGGGTCCCTGTAGCCAGCCTAGGCTACATCGTGGTCAGCCTGAACTTTTCATGTTGTCCCATTCTGGTATATCCAGATATACCCCCAGTTGGTGTTTTTGGCTTCTAAGTTCCATTTTGCAGTTTATTGTTTAAACATTCATAACTCAAGTTCTGCTTATTGTATTTTTTCATCCTTTTGGTCTTGTTTTATTTATTACATTAGGTTCTATTTTTGTAACATGGTGTGGGATTCTTTTTGTGTAGTTTTTCACTGTTTTACAGTTTGAAGTGTTGCACAAATACTTTACACATTGTGTTCAAGTTATGTCTGTCTGCTTTGTGCCAACTACCAGAGGGTGAGCACAGGCTCACTTGGGATTCCTTGTGCCTCACACTGACAAGAATTGTGGTTGCTGTTTTATGAGGGCTCACTACCTACGGGCCCACAATATGTACATGCATGGTCAAGGCCCACCTACGCACTTTATCAGATTGTTGGAGTTATGACTCCATGACTAGGCCAGGATTCTTTTCTTGAAAGAATGTATAGAAATGTATAGAATTGTATATAATGGTGCTCAGAACTTTGTAACTTTGAGAGACAGCAATCAGACCTCATCTCTACTGTCTACTGCTGGCCTCTGTGTTTTATTAAACCAACTTTTCCTGGTTTGCCAAACGCCTCTTGTCTTTCATTTCTTTAAGGTAAATCTGCATTCAAGCAACATTTTGGCAAGCCAGATAGAAGAGATTGGTTTTTCAAGCCCGACTGCAGCCGAAGGAAGAGGATCCCACCTGCATGGATTCACATCTGTGCAGCAAGAGAGGTGAGCAGAGGCCACAATTAATTGAAATTTCTGTTGAATCCGCGGGGTGGAAGCCCATCCTGAAGCTGCCGTCAGTGGTAAGAGACTACATCTGATCCTTAGACCCAGCATTTTGTGTAGTCAAACTAGGAAGAGGTATAAAAATTTAACCTGAGCGCCCTGCCACTGACAGAAATCTGACATACTGCACATTTCATGTGTCTGAACTGAGCAGTCGCAAGGGGGCCTCAAAGGCAATCCCAGAGGTCACCTTTTTATGATAGTCAACACACGGCTAGGAAAGGTGAAAGTGTTGTTTTGTTGCTTGGACTACTGGCATGACACAGATGGTACGCTTGACCCCTGGATGTGATACAGGGAAACGCTTGGCCCGATAGGCATGACACAGATGGTACGCTTGACCCCTGGGTGTGACATAGGGATGAGGCCTCACCGCTTGGACCACTGGGCATGACATAAACAGTGCGCATAGGCCCTGGGTGTGATATACGGCCAGTAGAAGTAACTACACTGAAGCTGTGGGGATCCTAGTGATCATATCTTCATGCTCTCACACTTCAAGGGGTGTAATGCTTGATCATGGGGAGCTCTTCGTCGAGTTGGTGCTGCTATACCCAACGGGCCCCTTGATAGAGGCTCTTTGGCGGAGATCTTTTGATCTTATTACCGCATGATGAGTGCAAGTGAGGGGAATTACAGAGTGTAGGGTGGTGTGTAAGTGAGTTGAAAGAGACTGGGGGTACCAAAGCAAGTTTAATAGAGGCCCCCCTTGACACAATAAAAGCAGGAGAGGAAGGAACCTGTACCATACATTACATACATATTATATATGCTTAATAATTATATATACTGCATCTGCTGTGGTGCAGGATGGGGGGGGGGATCCAACCCTAAAGTCGAGTGACTGGACCCCTTAGGAAAGGCAGAGGTGCGCGCTTTCCTGCAGGGAAAGTAAGCCCTGCGTTACAGTGCCCCTGACCTACCCACCTCTGCCAACCTGTGCTCACTAAAGGGTCCAGTCACTCGACTTTAGGGTTGGAGCCCCCCATCAAGCACCACAGCAGGTGAAGTATTTATAATTATTCAGGATAGGAAACCATAATGTACAGTATAGGTTTCTTCCCAGTGCCGGGTAGCAATTTACATGGTCCTGACGAAATGCCACAGACCCTTCAGGCACCAAGGCATAAAACATGTTGACTCCATTCAACATCCACTATAGCTATTTGTAGTACATCATTACAAACAATAGCTCTCCTGCTTTCATTGTGTCAAGTTGACCTCTATTAAACTTGCTTTGGTACCCCTTTGGATCTTTTAACTCACATACCCAGCATTCTATATTCTTTAATTCCCGTCACTTGCACCCATCATATGGCAATAAGATCAAAAGATCTCTGCCAAAGAGCCCCCATTGAGGGGCCTGCTGGGTAATGCAGCGCCGATTTGACGAGGAGCGCTCCATGATGAAGCATGACACCCCTCGAGGTGTGTGAAGGCATTCAGGTCTGATCACTCGGTTCCCCATGGCATTCGTGTGGTCACCTCTACTGTTCCTCTGGTAAAAACAACCCCTTCACCCTCCTCTAGGAGGAACAGCACCCCCACAGTCTATTTATGCTAAATTGGGAGAATGGATGCTGGACCTCTCTAAACAAACTCCCTGTCCCTATAGGGCCAACACCTCAATCTTATTTTTTAGTATAAAATCGTTTTTCTCAGCGCTACCAATTTCTTAAACTCTGTTGGTGTCTGAAAGGAGTGAGAGGTGTTGTCGCTTGGACCACTGGGCATGACACAGATGATACCCTAAGCCCCTGGGTTTGAAACGGGGTGTAATTTGACGTTAGGGAAAGATTTTGACTTTTTGAGATTAGGTGTAGCTCGTGCTTGGCCGAGGAGGGTCTGTGTCAAGTTATTCCTTCTTCCCTGTATAAATTGTTGCTATCTTTGGTCCGAGCTGATACCGACAGACTATCAAGCTCATTTGATCTCGTGTACCACGCTCAGCCTCCCTTTGGCATCGGGCAGCATGCAGGTTTTTTTTTTTGGACAAAGTCATCATTTTTTCTTTCACTTTTTTCTCTCTTCTCTTTTTAACTTACATTGTGGGTTTCAATTGATGTATTGTTGATGTTGCAGTGCTGCTAAACTATTGCAACTACATTTCATTTTGAAATGCTATGACTTGTTAAATGGTTTAATGTGCTAAAACAGTTTATAATGGTTTGAATTAACCATTGTACTTTCTTTCAGGTTGTGACCCTTCATATGCGTTGTTTTATGTATTGTGAAATGTCTGTTTGATGCATCTCTGTCTAAAGTTGAGCTTGTAGCTAATAGTTGTTGCCACCATAATCATGTGTACATATTTCCCCACTATCAGAGTAGAATTTAGGATTATTTAAAACTCATGAAAGTTAGAACTATACCAGTCCCTTAAAAGAGGTTCCCAACCAATCATGGAGTCGTTGTTAAGCCACATGCAAACTAGATTCCTCACGCAGGCTAAATAACTAAATAACTATTGCTATGAATGGCACACACACACACACTAAGGCACACATGTTCCCCTGGTCAGAAGGGGGAACCTTCAACACCAAAATAATAGAACAGACAAGGAAACACACCTAGACCAAATTTGTACAACAAAAGGAGGCAGAAAGAGTGGCACTGTTAGAACTATGGGCCATCTTCAAGATGGCTCTTACCTGTAACCACCCAGAACCCACAAGCAAGGTTTCCACACCTAATACGTAGGTACAGAGGTGGTCTCTCTGATCCCTGCCATCCCAGCTGTTCCTGCAGTAGGTTACACCAATCCGCAGGTTAATGGACAAGGAGTGCCTCCCGGTGGGCAGCGAGCCACTGGATCAGGGCTGGGGGGTCACCAGACAGGCGGACCTAGATAATTCCAGCCTCATCCTAGATTGGAACTAGGGCTCCCCAAAGCTTGACCCCCATCCGTCGTGTTCAATCATTGGAACCCAAGCAGCATGGGCAATATACACTCCAGTCCATCCGGTAGAACCCTCTCAGGTGACAGGGTAGTTCATAGCGGTCTGGGACAGTGACACCGCCACTTGCGGGGGAGAAAGTGAAAAATTTCCCAGCCTTCCGGGGTCAAACGTACAGGTGGGAGTCATAGGGTACACTGCCCCAAGGTGTGCCCAGGCAACGGAAGAGATGACAGAAAGTGAGCTTTAGGGCACGTTCCCACCAAGGAGAACCGTGCACAGCGCCAAGTGAAAGAGGCAGCCTAGGTGGGAGTTAGAAGAAAGGCACGGATTGAGGACAGAGAGAGAGAGAGAGACAGAGAGAGAGAGAGCTCTTGCCTGGGAAAATCAAAGGGAGAACACAATAGTGAGCACTATGGAGGACAATGGAGCTAAGCCCTAGGCTCCATGCAAAGAGGGGTCCGAAGTAGAACCAGAAAGGAGGCCCTGAACCCCACCAGACCATCAGCGTTGGAGAGAGGCTGACAAAGAAATAAAGATCAGAGTAGCCTAGTCGAAACCCAACTAAGGCATAGGAGAAGCAGAATGGCACCTTTACACATGCACAAGGAGAGCAGCGACGAAGATGTCTGCTGCTCCTCCTGAACGCACCGGTAAGACAGACTGACCCCTAGAAAGATAGTGTCTAGAGAAGAAGGCGGGCCTTTGTGCAACCGTTTTGCCACCTGCTGGCCCACTGGACCAAAAGGAAGGGTCAGTATGATAGACCCTGGCCAGAGGAGGGATCCTTCGAAACGGAGGATATGGCAATCATGGAAGACTGCATCCGACATAGAGGGGAAGATCCCACATGGAACTTCCCCTAATCCCTGAGAAGATGGGAGTACTACGTTGAGGAAAAACCAGTGGAGCTTCACCAAGCCAAAATATGCCCGTTGTTAAAAAAGGGCACATCCGGGACCATCTATGTGATTTGGGTGCAGATGGACAAAGAAATGCTCAGGACCAAACTGCCCCCCATTGATGGATGGGGCAGGAAAATGGATCTCATGTTTTGAGAAAAACACGCAAAAATAAACCTAGCAATAAGCGATATCAAGAGTCTACTCAGCAGCCTCATCGGAGAGCAGACTAATGCAGTGTTTTCCTGAGCCTGCATCCCAGCTGTGTATGTCACTGCTGCCAATCCTCATTCTTCTGCTGTTTTTGTATTGTTTCCTACAAATGGGCAGCTCTGCTGTAAAAACAAAGTCTTCAAATTAGGTAGAATGCAAGTAACTAGGGAAACAGTAATAGACACAACAGAAAATGGCCAAACCTCAAAAAATGTGACTGTTATGAAGTACAGGGTGGATAATGCAGTTGAAAATTCAACTAGAGGGGGGAATATTGATAAAAACGATGTCAATGTATGCCATGAAATATCTGCGCATAACAATGAACTCACATCACTGTTGTTGATTCCACCTGATGTGACCTCCTCATCAACCCCGAGTCATCAATACATGGTAAGGCAAGCCCTGCAACCTAGGGCTGAAGCAACTGATTGACAGGTCACAAGTGGGGTGTCACCTAGCTGTAGATAAACGAGCGAACAGGAAAAACCCAGATTGATCCCTCAGATAGGCAGCAACACCCTAAACAGATGTTGGAGATTGGCTCCCAATAAAACACATTTGGCCGGAGAGGTGCGCGTTCCCAAAACACCATAAAAGGTAGATGCGACATGAAGTTAGCCAATCAGAACACAACAGACACACAACAACCAGTGATCACGCGCTCCCCAGGCGGGACATCTAGACATGTTACCTACTGGCCCGCAATATGTCCTCACAAGTTCGAGACCCACCTATGTACTTTATCAGCTGATCAGATTTATGACTCTGTGACTAGGCTCGGATTCCTTTCGCCAAAGAATTAATACAATTGTTTTATGACCTTTCGAGAATTGTATATAATGGCGCTCGGAACTCTGTAACTTTGAGAGACAGCCATCAGACCCCAAATCCATACTGTTCTCCCAGCCGCTGTGTTTAATTAAACCAACTGTACCTGTTGGAAAACATCACTTACAACACAGTCAATACAATGCAATGCATTTACCATGCTGCTATTCCACGCATATGCATTTAGTACACATGCCTTTAGTACGAATGCCTTTACTACGCAAATGCGTGGTGAAGGCAGAGAGAGCAGTCTAGCTGTCCGGGGGTGGAACAGGAAGGAGCTGAGAGCAGAGGAGAGAGAGGTGAGGGGCTGGGGCCGGGTGTCGGGGTAGTTTTTAGGACAGGACAGAGTAGGTTTTAGGGTACAGGGCAGGGGGTCAGGCTTCAGGGTGGGTGGGTCAGGTAGTTTTCAGAACAAGATGGGATAGGTTTTAGGGTTGAAGGTGGGGTGGGGGTAGGGTCGTTTTTAGGACATGGTGGGGTAGGATTTATGATTGAGGGTGGGGGTCTGGTAGTTTTTAGGACAGGGCGGGGTAAGCTTTAGGGTTGAGGGCAGAGGTCAGGGTATTTTTTAGGAAAGGGTGGGGTAAGCTTTAGGGTTCAGGGTGGGGGTTTGGGGGAGTTTTTAGGACAGGGTTGGGGCAAGGTGGATTGCAGAGTATGGTATGAGGTATAAGGGGGCAGGGCAGAGGAAAATTTACCACGCATGTTCCTTTACCAAGCATGCTTTTATATTGAAATCCGTGGTAAAGACTCAGTCGTTGTTGAGACCACGTTCTTAGAGCGATCATGGTTCAGGCATGCGGGATTCCATCATACAATCGATCCTGTTTAGGCAAACACCTCTTGTCTTTCATTTCTTTAAAGTAAATCCGCATTCAAGCAACAAAACATCAACCTGTCTTCGAATCTTTCTTTAAACATTTTTCAGGCCATGAAGTGCAGCCATAAAACACACCACAGGGGGCCCTGTACTCCAGCTGAAGAGCATACAGCTCCAGCTCCGAGTGCTTTAAAAAATATGGTAAGCCCTCCTTGGGTAATGGATTAAATGGCATAAGAAACATGCTTTGTATCATTGCTGGGAGGCTGCTGCACTCCCTGTAGGCCCCAAAACATCAACAAATGGTTGGTGCTGTCACTGCCCCTTCAGGGGAACCACCGGGATCCAAAAATATTAACAAAAAGTTCTTGTAAAGCATTATGGGACACTCCTTGTTTGGAGTAGTGAATAATAAATGAGCGGCTCCAGGCACTAATTTAGTATTCGTATAATATTTTAGCTTTTTGTTTGTTTAATTTTCTTTGCACGCTCTGATGCCTACCTGGGGCGTCCTCACCTTTTTACAATGTTGTGAGCTGCAGGAGCAGCACCAGGACCCCCATCCCCATGTCAGGGCTACATATCCACTGGGTCTGTAGGAAGCTCAACAGGGCCCACCTCCAGATACCTCCAATTCTGAATGCTATTATAGAGCAGATTTTTGGAGTGATCTGATGAGGGGGAGGTAGTGGGATGGGAAGGAGATCTGAAAAAACAAAAAGGTCACAGGAAAACAATACAAAGCACATTAACAATTATGCACAGACTTGAACTGTAGTCTGGCGTAAGGGTTTCAGATTACTTTGAATTTTGAGTTACAGTATGGAAAATTGATTGAGAAAATGAAAATGAAAAGGCACCAGGACTTTCAGCAGTGGGTTTTGTCGAGCCTTTCCCTAATAAACATGCAATTGGTTGTCTAATAATCCTATTTATCATGGTTATAAAACTCTTGACTTCATAGTTAGTTGCAGTCTAAACAATACTTTCAAAATAATTCAGTGCACTTTTAATTGTATGAAAACATTCTGCCTGGAAGATGCTGAACTCAGAGTGATCCTGTAATAAATCAACACAGACTTCAGGACACAAAACTCAAATAACTGGAAAGCTACATAAAACCCAGATGCACTTTCTTAGAAAGAATAATCTTACCTTCAAAGCAGGGCCTGCTCTGGAAATACACTCTGCTAGAGGCTCACACAAAGATTAATGGGCGAGATTACTGCAGCTGATAACAGGAGAGACTCCTCAGGAAAGCTGCGGTGACAGCTGCCTGACTGGATTGAGGAAAATACCCTTAGGAAGGTCTTCACCGAGTTGAGAGCAAACCGGACAGCCACCAGGGAGCCCCAGTGCAATAGTGAGCATCGTTTGCTGGGCAGGGTCAGTTTTATACTAGGTGACACACCCAAGATGGTGGCTGTACAGCCTGCTGGGAATTGTAGTCTCTTCCAGACTAGTACAATGAAGCAGCACAATGATAGCAAAGAGCTATATGGAGGAACAAACATTTGTTTAACATTCAAGACATGCCATATAATACCATAAAATATCTCATGGGGTAATAGCACAGTTTAATAAGAAAATGAACAACTAGACTACTAGTTAGCTTTACAGGCGGCCTCGTGAGCTTTCCCACAAGATGGTTTGGCACACAATGGTAACAATGAGCGCACAGGTAACTTAGCTGGGGCGGGCCCTAGATCGCGCACCAGCCGTGTTCTGACAGAACACCCCCTCCCATGCACGGTCTATGGCCCGCCTTATCAGGATGACGGAGATGAAAACGCCTCACTAAACGGGGGGCGTGTACGTTTCGTGCAGGTTCCCAAGAGTTGTCCTCCACGCCATAAGCTTTCCAGGAGACCAAATACCATAAGGTAGACCCCCTGAAACGAGAATCCAAAAAGTTATGCACTTCATACTCCCAATCTCCTTTAACAAACAACAGTGCAGGGTTAGTAGTGCAATTGGGGGAAGCTAGCTTCAGAAGGGACGTATGAAATATAGGGTGAATACGAAGGGTTGATGGAAGCTTTAACTTATAAGTTGCTCAATTGACCTTACATAGAGCTGTATAAGGACCTATGTACTTCGGATGGAAGGCACTTGATTTCTTGAATGTAAAATGCTTTGTTGAAAGCCACACAGAATAATTTGGCTGATATGAAGGTCCTACCCTATGTTTTTTGTCATAGTGGAATTTATATTGTTCTTTGGCCTTGTTTAACTGTGTCGTGATGTCCGCCAGAAACGTGATGAAAACTGGCTTCCTCGATCTGAGAGAATTACTTTTGGCAGACCATGTAGGCGAACAACTTGTTGCAACAATAAGGTGGACAATTGACTAGAAGTAGGTAAAGATTTACAGGCAATGAAATGTGCATATTTTGTAAGACAATAGATTATCACAAGAATTACAGTATGTTGTTGTACTTTTGGTAGACCAACAATAAAGTCTATTGATATATGTTCCCAAGGCCGAGATGTAGTTGCTATCGGCTGTAACAAACCTTTCGGTTTGTTATGATCATTTTTGCATTGCTCGCAGACTTCACAGTCTTGAATCCTTTTTAGGATGTCTTTTCTTAGTGTTGGCCACCAAAATATCATTGCATGAGTTCTACTGTCTTTTTTGGACCTGGGTGTCCAGCGATAGGATTGACATGGGACCAGATAAATGCTGCCTGTTGCAGTTCTTGGGTAGGCAGGTATACTTTGGAATCATGTAGTGGTAGTTCTTCTTTAATGGAATTTTTTCTCACACCGCTTGAGCCAGTCTGACTAACTTGTTATTGGAAATTCATGTTGTATTTTAGTGAGGAAGTTTTCGGCAGATGTAACACACAATACCTTTGAAGGTGTTTTAATTGGTTGTGGAAGTCCGTTGTCTCGAGTCAGGGAAAAGGTTTGTCGAGATAGAGCATCAGCCTTTCTGTTGTTGACCCCTGGTCTGTTACGAACTGTACTCGGCTTCTCACCTCTGGATGCAGGATTGGAGAAAACACCTGGTCTTCTGCAGGTTCTGGATAATCCCAGATAGCGGCGACCCTTTCTAGTAGCTACGGTGCCGCTTGACAGAGAACGCCTAAGCAGACCGTACCCTCCAGAAGGAGTCCCAGAGGAAAAACCCCAAGAAATGGGGAAAAAACCTCAAACAGGAACTCCTGAAAAAGAAGAAAAAACAGGACTTGAAAACAGGAAAAACAAGGCAAAAATTCTCCAAAAGCAAAAACAGGAACGACGAACAGGAGCGAAGAGCACTACCAAAGGGAAGTGTTTGCAACACAAGGTAGAGCAAGACTGAGTGGGTTATATACTGGAAAAGAGGAAGTGACATCACAGGAAATGAAAACGACACCATTTTGAATAGGGAAAAGCCCATAGAAAAGAATAGGGAAAAAGGATGTAGTATATAAGAAAAGGGCATGCTGGGAAATGAAAACAGGAAGAAGACAACATGGACACCAGCAGGAATACTAAGGAAATGCAGTACACAGAAAGCAAGAAAAAGACAAGAAAAAAGACCAGAAAAAAGACCACCACTGACAGAAGAGAAGAGAACGCCTTAAAGTTGGTAAGGGTGATGCGACCGGGAGAGCAAAACACGCTTCCCGGAACGTGTCGCCAAAACGTCAAGAAAACGCGGGGATCGGCGCTCTGACAATCGGCAGCGCGATCTGACTGCGTTCGGAAAAAGAGACGCTGCGACGAGGTGCGGCGTTACATGGTCTAAATGTGACAATGAAGTGGAGTTCAGCAAAGAACATCATCCAACGCAGTTGTCTCGGAGTCAAGATTCTGGCTGAACTCATAAACTGTAGATTTCTATGATCTGTATATACTGTGATCATGTGATCTGCCCTTAAAAGATAATGCCTCCATTCCTTGAAAGCATTATGAATAGCCAATAGTTATTTTTCTGCAATGGTGTAGTTTTGCTCGGAATTGTTGAATTTCCTAGACATGTACGCCCCAGGATGAAGTTGTCCAGTATCTATGTGTCGTTGTGACAAGATAGCCCCAACTGCTTCATTAGAAGCATCTGCTTCTATTATGAAGGGCCTTTTGGTATCAGGGTGAGTTAACACTGGAGCAGTTGTAAAGATGACTTTTAATAATTGAAAGGCTTGTTCTGCTTCATCTCACCATATGAACTGTACCTTTTTCCGAAGCAACCTGGTAATAGGGGCCACCGTTTGAGAAAAATGGTTAACGAAGCGCCGGTAAAAGTTAGCAAATCCTAAAAAGCACTGAACGTCTCTTACAGATTTTGGTGTAGGCCACTCTGCTATGGCTGTATTTTCTTTTCAGTCATTTGTATCCCAGCGGGTGTGAGAATTACGCCCAGAAATTCTACCTTGGTAACATGGAATTTGCATTTGCTCAGTTTACAATACAAGGAGTGTTTTCTAAGAATCAATAGAACTTGTTTTACATGATTTTCATGATCCGCCACAGACTCTGAATATAGGAGTATGTCGCCTATGTAAACTATGACAAAGCGGTGCAGAAAATCTCGCAACACATCATTCAAGAAGAATTGGAATGCCTCAGGGGCATTACAGAGATCAAAAGGCATGACTAAATATTCAAAAAGACTATGCCTTGTTTTAAAGGCGGTCTTCCATTCATCGCCTTCTCTAACGCGACCTAGATGATAAGCACCTCGCAGATCTAGTTTTGTGTATATGACTGCTGATTTAACTTGATCTAATAACACTTGAATAAGAGGAAGAGGGTACTTCTTTTTCACTGTGATTTTATTCAGCACTCTATAGTCAATACACGTTCTTAACTCTTTGTTAGCTTTTGGTACAAAGAAGAGTGGAGAAGCCGCAGGTGAGCGCGAGGGACGAATAAATCCATTGGCAAGATTTTCATCTAGATATTGTCATAGATATTTGTTTTCATTTTCAGAAAGGGCATATATTCTGCAATCTGGTACCAAAGATCCTGGAAGTAGATCAATTTGACAATCATAGGATCTATGGGGTGGGAGAGTAGCTGCCTTTTGTTTACTGAATACATCTTTCAATTGTAGGTATTGTGGAGGTAACTCCATTTCTTTCTCTGCTGCAGTGGCAATCTGTGCTATGAGATTCATAGTTCTTTCAGGATTGTATTGGATTAAACAGTGAGTGGTACAATAGCATGAGGAAAACTGTACTTCTCTTGTTTGCCAATTCACATCAGGGTTATGCAACACCAACCATGGCATTCCCAAAATAAAACCGTATTGTGGGGCTTGGATAACATCAAATTGGATACATTCGATGTGTACTTGTCCATTTATGGATCGACAAGTCATCTGAATCAGACCTGTTCTCATAGTCACTGGTCCCCCAGATATCACTTTACCATCAACTGCTTGGACTATTTCAGGGGTTGTTTTGCACGTACAGTGGATTCCTAACCTTTGAGCTGTTTGAAGATCCACAAAATTACCAGTGGCTCCTGAATCGATCAATATCTGCAAGGTGTGTGAGTTCTTTTTAATTGTAAAAGACACAGTTAGATAAAAATGGGGCTTGTGATTTGTTGCACATGAGTTTATTGAAGGGAACGTGAGTGTCCCCAAGAGGTTCCCTTCCTTACTTCTTGGGTTTCCTAGTTTTCCGTCATTGTTCCCACAGTGGAAGTGCAACTCACCTTCCTTGGGCTAAAACTTTTCCCTTTGGGTTTTATTGTACATTCTTTGACAAAGTGGCCTTTGCGACCACAATAAAGACATTGTCCATTACGTCTACGCAAGTCTTTCTCTTCTTTCGATAGTGGTTGTCTGAGAGTACCAATTTCCATGGGTTCTGTACTTGACTCAAGTGGCATAGTTCGTGTCTTTGGTCTCTCAGATCGCCATCCTGTTCTTTCGGTTTTTCTTTTGTCCCCTTTTCTCTCAGCTAAACGGTGATCGAGTTTTAAGGTGAGATTGATTAATTCGGTGCATGTATTAGGTTGTGGGTCTACCTGGGCTAAGACATCTTTTAACACGTCTTTCAGTCCTTGATAGAACAAAGCTGATCTCTTTTCCTCAGGCCAAGAGGTTTCAGCAATCAGGCGATTAAATTGAGACAGGTAAGTTATCAAATCTTTGTTCCCCTGCTATAGTTTCAATAATTCTCTGTCCGGCGACAGAGTTACAGATCGACAATCAAAAACTTTCTCGAATTCTCCCACAAACCTTTGCCAGTGGTATAATAGGGAACTGTCATGTCGTACTAATGGAACTGCCCAGGCGGCCGCATCTCCAGATAGGTATGATACTAGAAATGCAATTCTCGACTGAGCATCAGGAAAGGCAGCAGGTCTACAGGTAAAATGTATTTCCACTTGGGTTAGGAAGATTTGCACCTTGGCTGGATCCCCCGAAAATCTTTCAGAAGGGGCTAAAGGGATCTGTGGTGGTATATTCACTGCAATATTAGTTGGGGTTTGTTGGTGGGTACGCGGTGTTTGTGAAGAACTTGTATCCCCCTGTCCACTCCCCACTTGTTGCTGTAACTGACTTACTCTATCTGCAAGCAACGCTGCAGTTGTTTTGGACTCCTGAATATCTTTTTACATTTGTGTAATTACTTTCATTACATCATCTATGGTAGCCATGGTGAGATTCAATACAGACCAGGTGAAATTTAACTGGTGGGCTCACTATTCTGTCAGGGCTACATTTCCACGGGGTCTGTATGAAGCTCCACAGGGCCCACTTCCAGATACCTCCAATTCTGAATGCTCTTATAGTGGAGCGATCTGATGAGGGGAAAGGTTGTGGGATGGGATAAGCAGGGAAGGAGATCTGAGAAAACAAAAAGGTCACAGGAAAACAATACAAAGCATGTTAACAATTCTGCACAGACTTGAACTGCAGTCTGGCGTAAGGGTTTCAGATTACTTTGAATTTTGAGTTACAGTATGAAAAGATTATTGAGAAAATGAAAAGGCACCAGGACTTTCAGCAGTGGGTTTTGTTGAGCCTTTCCCTAATAAACATGTAATTGGTTGTCTGGTGATACCTTCTTTAATGTAAATATACTGTATATGCCACAACATTCACCCATTTGCCTATGCTTGCATCATGAAGTCAACAATAAAACTCTTCAACTTGTAATCCTATTTATCATGGTTATAAAACTCTTGACTTCAGAGTTAGTTGCAGGCTAAACAATATTTTCAAAATAATTCAGTGCACTTTTAATTGTATGAAAACATTCTGCCTGGAAGATGCTGAACTCAGAGTGACCCTGTAATAAATCAACACAGACTTCAGGACACAAAACTCAAATAACTGGAAAGCTACATTGAACCCTGATGTACTTTCTTAGAAAGAATAATTTTACCTTCAGAGCAGGGCCAAGAATTATCTTGCCTTCAGAGCAGGGCCAAGAAAAATCTTACCTTCAGAGCAGAGCCTGCTCTGGAAATACACTCTGCTAGAGGCTCACACAGAGATTAATGGGCGAAATGACTGCAGCTGATAACAGGAGAGACTCTGCACGAAAGCTGCGATGACAGCTGCTTGACTGGATTGAGGAAAATACCCTTAGGAAGGTATATACCAAGATGAGAGCAAACCGGACTGCCACCAGGGAGCCCCAGAGCAATAGCGAGCATTGTTTGCGGGGCGGGCCAGTTTTATACGAGGTGCCACGCCCAAGATGGTGGCTGTACAGCCTGCTGGGAATTGTAGTTTCTTTCAGACTACTAGAATGAAGCAGCACAACGCTAGCAAACAGCTATATGGAGGAACAAACATTTGTTTAACATTCAAGACATGCCATATAATACCATAAAATATCTCATGGGGTAATAGCACAGTTTAATAAGAAAATGAACAATGAGACCACCAGTTAGCTTTACAGGTGGCCTCGTGAGCTTTCCCACAAGATGGTTTGGCACACAATGGTAACAATGAGCACACAGGTAACTTAGCTGGGGCGGGCCCTAGATCGTGCACCAGCCGTGTTCTGACACCCCAACTGACCACCCATCTACCACATTGACTGCAGCCAGCCATTTTTACCTAAACGTGGGTGCCTCTGTGTCCCCCGTAAGGCACCCACATCTTAACAAAATGTCGGTGACTGTTGGGGGGAGCCCCAGAACACTCGTTGCCACATCCTGCTCCCCAGTCACCACTATGATGGGAGCCAGCCAATTTTTGATTTTCGAGTGGGTGTCCTGGTGCCCACCCAAGGTACCCAAAATCCAGCCTTCATTGAGGACCATGAAGGGAATCCCAATACCTCCAGACAGCCCTTGCTTGCTCTCCAGTCAGCATCTATTGTTGGGCTGGTGGCAGTTGGCTCCATTCTGCTCTCCTCCTGCCCCAGCGGGAGCAGCTCTTTTTGGTGTTTTTCCTGTCTGGAAGAGTGCAGACAGGGTATGGTCCCACTGTCCTGGGAAGAAAACAGCAGTGTCCTGGATCTCGCTCCATGGGACAGGGTCTCCCCTGCAAATCTCAGGCTCAGGGAGGGGGGACCAATGACTACTGCCCCTGTAAAAAAAACTGGCCTTGGGAATGGGGCTGGGGGTCTTCATAGAGGCTTGGGGAGGGGGGTCATGCTCCCCCGCCCCTAAATTTTATAATGGCCTAAGGATTTGGGGTCCCCAGAGCCTCATAGAAGATGGGGCCGAAATGTGTTTCTGTTGAATAAACCTTTGGAGTGTGTGGGTGTTAATGTTGTCTGGTAACAAGTCTTTGGATTAATTTCAGCAGCTCCCCGCACCCCTACATATTTTAATACAAATTCATGTAACATTGTATGAGAACTTTTTTAAATGTGATTATACATGTTAAGTTTTAACTAAAAAATAAGCTTTCTTTTTAGATTTTGTAAATATTATATATAAATCATTTATATTTTTAACTAGTTTAAATAATTGTATTTTTATATTATTTCCTGGGTGGGTGTATTTTAGACCTCTACCTCCATTATTTCTTGCAGGGGTTTGTTGCAGTACCATTAGTTGGCTATGTGTGGCACAGGACTTACTCCAGCTTTCTTTTTAGATTTTGTAAATATTACATATAAATAATTTATATTTTTAACTAGTTTAAATAATTGTATTTTATATTATTTCCTGGGTGGGTGTATTTTAGACCTCTACCTCCATTATTTCTTACAGGGGCTTGTTGCAGTACCATTAGTTGGCCATGTGTGGCACAGGACTTACTCCAGCTCTTCACTGGAGTACATTTATGGGTGTTTGGGGGTCCTGTTTGCCAGTGGTAACTTTAAAAGTGTAGTTTGTAAATAAGAACAGACACTGTTTTTTGGTTGTGTACACGTCCCTCCCTAAACCTCTCCTTGTCTTCCCGGACCCACTCCCATTTCATTGTAAAGTATTCCCCATTTCCAAGCCGCTCTTCCCCTCCCACCAGTCAGTGTTGAGAATCCCACGCAGAAAAGAAAAGAATAGGAGGTGAAACCTTTGCACACAAGCGTGTGAATAGCATTGAGCCCCTCCCCCCGTTCATGGATAGAGAGAGAAACATATCATCAAGAACAAAACATCGAAGAATCTGAAAAAAAGGAAAGAAAATTGAGACTTACAGCACAGTCCCTTGCTACAGGATGACAGAGGATCCTGATAGGATGCACAACAGCTGCTGGGGCCCTCTGACACTCCGGTCCCATTCTGGTGAGTGATGCCCTAGATCTGAGAGTTGGGGGACTGCCGCTCCGGAAGAGGAGACACCAACACTGTCTTCACAGTGAGGGGAGGCAGCAACATTCTTTATAGGGTGGGCCTGCTGATCCATTGCTCTTGGCGACCACTCAGCTCGCCTCACACAGCTGGCCCCAGCACCTCCAGACCCTCCGCCTCAATCCCCATTCTGGGCAATGGGATGAGTAGTGCCAAAAAGAAATGCTGCATCCTGCACTATCACTCCTCATACAACCTGTGGCATCCTGCACTGCCACCTCGCATATGACCCAGGACATCCTGCACTACCACTCCGCGAATGAACCAGGGCCCTTGCCACTGGACCCAGGGAGCCCTCTTGCCCAACGACTGCTCCTCTGTTGGCGACATTGTCTGTAAAATAATCCCACTGACGCCGGCAGACCCTCAGCTAGCCTCACTCAGCTGGCCCCTGCATCATCAGCCCCCATGCCTCAATCCCCATCTTGGGTGCCGGGACAAGCAACGCCAACAAGAAATGCTGCATCCTGTGCTGCCACCCCACTTATGACCCTGGGTCCCTGCCACTAGCCATGGAGGAGGTCACTAGGCAGAGGAATCCAAGCCTCACGCCGGGCACTCTCACCCGGTGACTGCTCCCCTGTGCCCCTCTTCACATACTTACACAGCAGCTCCACTCTCCAGAAGATTGCCATATCATGAGAAGGCAGCAAAATTTCATCTACAGTGAGCCCGCTGCCTGACCTCTCAGCAATAATCCCATTGCCAGCGCTGGGACGAGCAGCACTTGAAAAAAAAAGCTTTTTGCAGACCCACTCAGCCTATGATGACATGCTGGCCCCACTACAGGCCGCAGATCCCCCGATGCCTCCCTTGCTTACGCCTCCTTCAAACCACTTCCACTCATTTCACTACGATTGGGATAAGCAGCCCCCCATTGGGTAATGGCCATTTACTTTCAAGGGCATCCTGGTCTTTCTCTTTAATTCACATGCTCGCAATTAAAGGATTTTATTCTGCTGTGATCTCTCCTTTCACAGTGGACACTCGTTTTACTGTTTTACTTATTCCGCTCCTGCATATAATTAGAGAAAAGCTCCATAACTGTCCACTGCCCCCATTTTAAACTTACTGCTCCATTCCTGCCACATGTATTCTACCCCCACGGAATCCATCTTCCACTACCCCCATGTTAAATTTACTGACCCATCCCTGCCACATGTATTCTCCCCCCCCAGCAGCCATCTTCTCTCTCCCCAACAGAATCTGATGCTTTGCCCTATTGTGCTGCCGAGCTTCTTCACACATTTAGGAGCCCTCCACTCGGAATTTCCTTCTGATTGCAAATTAACCCTGATGACCCACCGAGGCCTAGGATCACTTCAATCTAATTCCCAGTTGACCCATTCAATAATAACATAAAAATATGCCAGATTTGCCAGACCATCCTTAACCTAGCAAAGGTTGCTTTGGTCAATACCTATAACTTCCCAACTAGCATTTTCCCCCAACATGTCGTCAACACCCAAAGCCACCGGCTCCCCCCTTATATCCCCTTTCCAAATCAGGTGCAAATGCCATCAAGATCAGACATCCCCCAAATCTTCCCAAACACGTATTGAAAAACTTTTAAACACAGGACCTTGAAAGACTTCCCGGAAACCCTCTTTGCTGACCAATACCACTGCCCACACAAAGGTTCCCTTAAAACAGACCTCCTCCTCTTCATAACAAAACACTGGCCTATGGATCAGATTTTTACACAGTTTTCTTCCATCCTCCTTTGTCTCCCTCTCTAACATCCCCTTTTAATGCAAACTGCTGCTCCCCCTTTGCCCTATAGGGCAACCTTTCTATATCTATTAACAACAATGGGAAGATCATGTTGCAAGCCAATGACACAATCCTGGACACAATCGACTTAATCTATCTAGCCCCTCCTACGATCCTCCACATTCCCCTTCTCCCTCCACCCACTCCCACCCTTCCGGTCCACCCAGACAACTTCTCTCACACTGGACTCTCCTACAATCCGTTATGCCCACCGCCTATTTAATACTGTGAACATACCTCCTACAAACCATCTCCACACCATTCTTCTCCAACCTTCCATAAACGTTTATCTCCCACTCAGGTTTCTGTCACCACCCCTTTTTCCCACAGTCCCCACCCCTCTCCCTTCCTTTGTTTGCCTCCTGCCCCAAAATCTTCAGTCACCAGACACCAGCACCCTTCCCCCCTTGCACCTCAACCCTGCAAAGTCCATTCCTGACAGTTTACCCCAATCCTCCCACAATTACTGAACACAACTGGCCTCTTTTCAACAAGTTCTCACACCTCTCTCGAAGATTAGACATCCTCATTTTGGCTTTATTCCAGTTTAGCGACTCTCTGTCTTTCCGCCACTCCTATCCTCATCACCCTCTGAGGACCCTCCTCTCACAACTTTCTAGCATACTGAGAGACAGCCATTTGAGAGCCGTTTTCAGGCACTCATCCAGCTAGTCATTTACAGTTTGTGAGATTCACAGTACATGATCAGTGTTCATCATTTTATACAATATTTATTGTAATTATTTCACAGTCCATATATATGCCCATGTGGCATCCACTGCAATCCTTTTAGTTAATATAGAGTCCAACATAAATCCTTTAGATATTCATCCAAATCTCAGTTACATTGACTTCACCTTAAATCTCCAACGTAATAACAATCTTATATTCATCAATTCAGCCAACACGTGTTTCGTCAGGGATATCTCCCACTACACTTCATCAGGGCTGTGATAATATATAACAAAAAAATTTAGTACAGAGTAAAGCATTAGTTATGTTGCTGGTTTAACTCACTATGGGGTGTTAAGTGGGTAATAATATGATGTCTTCAAAATTCTAGTTAAAAATTGTATGTGTATTATTCCATCTGTGTGTACTTTATAATGAGTTGTAAGATATTATGTGCTACAAAGTGGTTACATACCTAATGTCTTAGTTACATTAAGTGAGAATTGTGCTAGTTACAATGGAAATATTCCCTGTTTACAAAACAGTGCATATCCTGTGTACATGCGCACCCGAGAGACAGCCACCTACCCAGACCCAACATCCCCTTGACAACTCAGAACTACTCCATCTCCTAAAGAGGTGTGTAACTTCAAATTCAGCCCTCCTCCGATCTGCCCGCTACCCCTTCTTCCTACCTTCCCGTAGGGGGCTGCCAGATTTGCAATATAATTTCTGACAGCATTAAAACTCACACACACCACCCCAGTGCACGCTCATCCCCTCATAAATTGATACAAATCCCAACTACCCTCCCGGATCAGCCAAGCCAGAAAGACAACAGCTTCTCTTTGAACTGCATGCCACACAATTGGCGATCTGCAGTCAATCATTGTCTTAAGCTATGAGACTTGATCCTGCCCATAATCTTGGCATCCTGATCCTCACAGAAACATGGCTGAAAGCCTAATCTAACCACACTCCACCTCCTTCTTCCTCCCAACTACTCCATTTTGTGGCGCAACCGCGAAGATAGACACTGTGGAGGACTCGCACTCATTCACCGTAATCCTCTGAGATGACGACCACCCCCAGTGGCTCACTTTCAGTCTTTCGAAAGCTTGTAAGTGGAACTGTCCACATCCACTACCTCCAACCTTAGGATGAATGTGATTTACCATCCACTGGGTCAAAACAACACCTTCATCTAGAAATACATAGATTTCTTCATGTCTCATCTTATCAGCTCTGACAACAATATCTTCCTTAATGAATTTAACATCCACTGGGAAGACGTGGGTAATAGTGATGTGGATACTTTTACCTCCTTTCTCAGTGCCAACGATCTCCAACAACACTGCCATAAACCTACACACCACAAATTTGCCATTCTGGATGTGATAATCACCGATTCCCCCTACCTAATGACATGGGACCACATTCCAGTTGACTGGTCTGATCACATGCAGATCCCATTCTCCCTAACCAGCTCCCACACCAAAACTTATGGGCAACCCAAGAAAAAGAAAATATGGTTTAGAGACACATCCAACCTTGACACTGAATCCATGGCTAGTATGGCCTTTCCCACCCTAATTGCAATCACACCTCATCAACAAGGCCACCCTCAAATTTAACTCCAGCATGGAATCCCTTATTGACCAATGTGCACCACTGAAGTACAAACTATCCAGACCAAACCTTCTAGGCCCCGGTTCTCTAAAGAGCTTTATGACAAATGAAAGCTTATCAGAAAATACACGAAAGGATGGGGAAAAGCACCATCCTTCCTGAATATGACTAAGCTGCGCAACACGAGAAAACAATACAATGACCTCAGAGCCGAATTCTCCCAAATTGGAGCCCTCAGGAATTCTGCAAAGAATAGACCGAAGTGCCTGTTTGATGTTATTGCACAGTCTACTAACCCGCCATCACTTTGGCTCCTAAGCCATCCATGGCCTGTTGCAATAACTTTGTGGATTTCTTTAATGAAAAAGTTAGAGACATCCAAATTTCGCTTCCCATCAACTACTCCCTTGAAACGGTTGAATCTCTACCATGCAAAGCAATACAAGCATTGTCATCTTTCTCTCCAATCTCTGAGCAGGACCTACTACGAACTATCTCCAAAGTAAAACCCTCAATCCATCATTAGGACGCTATTCTGGGATGTATTAGCAAATCTCTTAACACACAGCTACTCCATATGAACCACCTTGGTCAATCCCTCTCTCAATCAGGATCTCTTCCCTGAACGACTAAAAATGGGCCAAATAACTCCATTCTTAAAAAAAACAACCTCTTGATCCAGAGAACCTGAACGAGTACTGCCAAGTATCCACACTCCCATTTTTAGGCAAAGTCATTGAAAGCTGCATAGCATCCCAGCTAGCCTCACACATCCAATCGTCCAAACAACCTCCTAGACACTCTTCAATTAGGTTTCTGCCAGGGTCACAGTATAGAAACTGTGATCCTCCAAATTGACGGTGTCTCCCTTAGAATCCTTGACTCCGGCAACTCCTGCCTCCTGGTCCTCCTGGATTTTTCTGCTGCATTTGACCCTGTCAACCATCATGACATCCTTTGTAGTCTTGAACTACACATGAGATGTGGAAGAACAGTCCGCAGCTGGTTTTCCTCTTACCTATCCAACCGTTCCCAAATTATGAAAATGGGCAACTCATTCTTGAGACCAGTCAGCATTTACCAAGGTGTCCCCCAAGGTTTGATCCTATCCCAGTGGCGGCTCCTCCGCAATGGCAGACGAGTGTCACCCCACTGGCAAAGAGCCAGCAGCTGAGAAATAAAACAATATTTCATTTTATCTTTCAGCTGATGGCTCTGCTGATCTGGTGTGGGAAGGGAGGGGAGGAGCTAGGCCATGGGAGGGGAAAGAAGGGAGGGAGAGTGGAGTGCACCTAAGTGCGCATGTTTGTTTGGCTGGTTGTCTTAGGCCGGTCAAACTGACCATGCACACTTACGTTTCTCACTTAGGTTGGAGAAACTGCACAGACTCCGACGCAGTGTCTGAGTGGCAGACCAAGCCGCTCAGACCAATCCTGGCACTGCTCTCCTGCTATGTATAGCATAAGAGCAGTGCCAGGATTGAGTAGAGAGCCTGTGCTGGTGTCCCATGGACTGCTGGGACACCATAAGAATAGGAGCACGAGGCGGTTGGCAGCATCGGGAAAGGTGAGTTCAGTTTTTCTTTCTTTAACCCCCTGTTCCGTCTCCCACACCCACCCCCCTTGGGATTTGTGGCAGCCACTCCTGTCCTCTCCCCAACCCTCTTCAACCTTTACCTAGAACCACTATGTGTGATTCTCAGAAACTATAGATTCTCTTCCACCTCTACGCTGACAATAGCGCAACCAACCACCAACCACCATTTAAAACTCAAACCAACTAAAATGGAATTTCTTTTGATCTCACCTCTTAAAGCAAAAACGCCTGTACATCAATGGATGGCAAACTTTCCCGCCTCTGTAGTGTGCCCCGCCATTGTCGCGAAAGCCAGAACACTCTGCATCACCCTGGGCAATGGTCTTAATCTTCACAGCCACATAGCAGCCATGGCCATCATCTCTCAACACCAACCATGCTTTGGGGCATCAGACAAATGATTCTGGAACAAGTCCTCAAAACAGTGGTGCACTCTCCCATTCTCTCTAGACTATGGAATTGCTCTTCTCTCAGGCATTCCCAAAGTTCACCTAGGCCCACTGAGAGCAACACTACATGCTGCAGCATGCTTCGTCTTAGGTCTCAAGAAATTTGACCACATTTCCCCTGCTCTGCTAACCCTCTCATGACTCCCCAGTAAAGTGCGGGCCCAATTCAAAATCACTTCCAACACCCACAGAGAGCTGCACTCCTCCTCACACTACTATCTAAACGAGAAACTGGAAATCTCTGGGGCAAATCGGCGTTCCAGAAATGCCCAATCCCGGTACACCCCCCTCCACCTTCAGGCAAGAACGATACATGAATCAGTCCTTCTCTTGTAGCACCACTCTTGGACTCTGCCTCCCTCACTCTGTCTAACCACCTGCCTAGCAACCTTCAAAAAGGACCTCAAGCTCCTCCTGTTTGACAGACATCTTGGGTAATTCACCCTCGACCAGACTTATTTACCTTCTCCAATGTGCCCTGATCTTCCTTAGTTTAACTGGTCATTTCCTCTGCCCTACTGTTGTAACTGTCTCTTGTGGTAACTCCTGTATACAACCACTGATGTAAACGTCCGATGTCAACTACTATTAATGTAACCTCCTTCAACCAAGTATTCTGTGTAAAGCACTCTGATGCCTTCGGGCCATGTCCACCATATATAAAATTGCAAAATAAATAAAAATGTTATAGTACATTAGTAGTACTATTGTACCTCAAAACATACTACAAAAAAAGCTCACTGACACTTTGCGAGAAGATATACCCTATAAAAAAAATGAGTACAAGCTAAAGTACCATTAAGTTACTAAAATATAGAAGCATTTGGCTTCTTAACTATGTGCTATTTGTTTGAAGCAAACTTAAATTATTTTATTCTCAAACGTGTGGTGTGAACCTTATGTAAGAGAGGTTTCACGTTGCAGCTCGGTTTGCATTTAATTTTCAGGTAGTATCATCAGCGTGCCTGCATCCCTCACTTGGCAATCACACAGGGCATTACCACGGCAACAACTTGAAGCTTCGAAGATAATAATTGCAAAGGCGCTGGATTGCCCTGTAGGGAGATGTTGCATCCAGCAAACACATGTAGCGGGCCATCGTGACGCTTGCGGCTCAGGAGGGCCGAGTGGGAGGCGAGGAGGCGTGCCCAGGGAGAGCAGCCACCACCGCCTCAGCTGAGGCCCGCGCCCGACAGCAGGATTGCTATCTGGCCTGTAATTGCTTCGGCACGCGGGATCAGCAGGGCGCGTGCGGGCGCTCGAAACACCGCGTTGTGTGAGGCTGCCAGCGCGTGCAGGGCGGCGATAAGGGCATCGCAGGGGCATGCCAGGCGCTCCGGGGCTGCAGTCATGTTCTACAGCTGCGTGAAGAGTCAAACGTGAGTACTTGTACATGGGAGCCTTTCTGGGACCTTCCTGCATGGATAGGCTCAGTTCAGTTTAGTTAGGTGCGTTTAAAGCGTTCTGCTAATGAGCAATAAAGTCCAGAGAGCGAGGCGCTACGGATATTCACAAACGTATGTCACGTATAATTGAATTGGTAAACTATTAAGTGACTTATGTTGACTTTTGGCTTTTAACTTACGTTTAAGGGTAAGTGGCGTTGTACAAATAATGTGTAAAGTGCATAAACTGATATCCTATGTCAGTAAAACTAGTTATGGGTCGTGAAGTTCTGTTAGAGGTTTTGCAAATATGCTATGTTTATTTCTAATGGTCTGATGTATTGGCAGCGTTGCCGTTAACTAGTGGTTCCGAGTTTCACGTGAAAATGTAGCGTTTATTGTGTAAGCAGGTAGACTTGTTTGCATATAGGTTTCGGTATTGCTCGTGTATTTTATTGTGAAACATCGGCGTCTCATATCACGTACAAAGAGTACGTTGAGTTGGTTTTCTTTTTTGCATTCTGGGTCTTGTAGTTTTCTTATGAAACTACATGCAGGGGATAACACTCGATCTGAAGAGCTATTTGCTGTCTGCTGCACGCGTTCATCTACCGAGTGTCACACTTCTCTTGACTCCTCTTCTAAGGAGTGCCGTTGCACATCACAAGAACGAGTGCCATTTTGCCATATTTGTGCAGCCCATAAACACGGCAATGACATCACAGATGTGCAGAGTCACTCGTTGTGAGCAGCAGTCCCTCAAACTCTGTTTACTTTACCCTTCTGCCAGGCAGTGCTGGAATGTGTAGACAAAGCACAGGCACACAGTGTGTTATTTAGTGGCTAACATGGTACAATCTGGATGTGTTTACCAGGTCCAGCATGGGCGCAAAGGGGCGGAGAGACGGTCTCTTCCGGATGTCGTGGCCTCTATTTAATCAAATGTAGTAATTTTTTCATAATACATCTTTACATTAAACGTCTACCTTGTAATACATAGGTGAACGGCGCAGCTCTAGGGAGTTAACTGTGTAACTATTTAAAATGGAGTAAACAGTGAAACTATGTAACGTGGGGTTGAATCACACTGATGTATCAAGTTATCTTGGAGCTCTGTGACATCACAAAGGACTTGGTCCGTAGCCCTCACTCTGTATTGTCTGATAACTCTATGATAAATTGTTAGAATGGATGTAACAGTAAATCTTGAAAAATTCCAAAACATTGTTTCCTAGAGTCTTAGGTTTCTTGGAGTTCTGTGACATCACAAAGGACTTGGTCCGGAGCCCTCACTCTGTATTGTCTGATAACTCTCTATAATAGGTTGTTAGAATGAGTGTAACAGTAAATCTTGAACATTTCCAAACCACTGTCTCCTAGAGTCTTGGGTTTCTGGTAGTAAAGCCTGTCTAGTGAAAACGAGCTGGTGTTCTATTAGAGTGTCTAGGCCATATGTATTATACCTGTGTGTCTACAGGTTAGCAGCTGTCTGGATGCCCTGGGAGCAGCTTACCCCTAAACAGAAGTTGTGTTACTTACGTTCGAGGCTAGACCCAAAGCATATTGTAATTGTAAATTGCGTGCAGCCGAAACAGATTGTAATGGTAAAAAGGCTGTAATTTTTCACATTTGAGTACTACTAGGTAGGGAAAGGAAGCTGGGTTATTTCTGAGATCCTTATTCCGAGACTAGGATCTGAAGAGGCTTGTCCTCAGGTGGTTCCACAGAAATTGTGTCAGAACAGTGAGCTTTATGCGGTGTTAAGTTCACGGAGAGAAAAAGGGATGATTGGAAGTGGCCATTACAAAACGCAAATATCGAAAGTTTGTATGTTCCCAAAAAGTCTTTCCTAGTGCAGAAACGCGCAAAAGTAGCGCCTGTAATGGCAGAGGTGTGTTTCCAGGGTGGGAGAGTAGTGGAATGCGTATTTCCTCAGGCAACATTTTTTGATTGTTCACCAGGTACCAATCTGGAAGGATATGGGGTGGTGAAATACAAACGTAAACTTGTGATTCTCTTTAATGTAGATGTGTACGACAGGGTTTTTTGTGCCTCCTCGAACATTCTGAAATATCACGATTAGGGGTGTCTGTCTGCAATACGTAGGTCTTTATGATGGAAAAACTGTGAGGTGGGCCTAGAGGCTTCATAATCAGTCAACATTTGTGATGTAGTCGAAACATTGCATTTGTATGTGTATAATATATACCTACAGACTTTCTGTCCACCTCTCAGTTCTCATATGAATGTGTTTTTTGCAGGGTAACAAGGGAAAGACCTGAGTTACGGTAGAGTGTGAAAATATAGGCTATCTAAATAAAGGCAACAATAATAAAAACAAAAATCTAGTCTGAGTAAACACCACACAAAAATGTCAACATGCACCTAATCCCACTGCACCAAACGTTTACCCCAATCGTACCATGAATGAAGTTAGTTTAGCAACTTAATCCAAATTTAAAAGTGGTGTGTGGAAATCCAGTTTTACTTGGCCCCCATGGGTCACTCCGGGCATTTAAAACCCACTCATGAATTCATTTACATGTGTCAGTTAACTTGCAGGTGCACGTGGCTCGAAGTGAGTACAGATTTACCTTTGTAATTCACAGAAGGTCAATTTGTACTTGTAAAGGGATTCACACATGCCTAATAGTACTGTACTATAACGTAATATTATGCATGAGTGAATCCTAAACAAAGAATGAGGAGTGAATGCTCCAGATTGGGCTGGCCTGGAAAGTTTTGGAAGGTGCATAAACCTTGTAATCCCAAGCTTCTCTCTGATCCGTTGTCACCCTAAATATGGTTATAGAATACATACATACATTTTCAGGGTATTGATGGACAGGGAACACAGCACATATGGGCGATGTGTACGGATAGGACTTTCTATACTGAAAAATATTTTCCCTGCGGAAAAACTGTGCAGTTGCACTTACCAAACGGCCAATTACCAAATGCTCGATATGTACATAGAAAACTCCTCATGCACTTAAAACATGTGCTTTCCACAATGCATGCTTCACGCAGACAGGCTGCAAAGCCTGCTTTAAATCGCACAAACATCCTGTTAGAATCAAATTTGCAGCGTATAAGAGGTCCGAGACTGGAAATATCTATAGACCGATCAGAGTTTTGATACCTGTAGTGCCTTACATGTATAATTTAATAAGAGAAATGCCCAGACGTAGATCCAGAGATCCTGTTCCATAAGAATCAAGCATTGCCTCATTGATGGTGCCCAACAAAGCCTAAACCGGCCTGCAATTGCTTGCCTTCTTTCTCGGGGACCAGTTTTGGCAGTTCGGTTTGGACTGGTGTTAGACCTGACAGCCTTGAGGTGGTCTTCCCCACAACATTTTGCCTACCTCCTCCGCTTCTCTGACCTCATTTTTGCTGATATTAGGACTCAGTGCACTTTACCACTGCTAAAGTGCTTGTGCTCCCTCCACTAAACATAGTAATTTTGGTTTATACCCAGTTGGCAAATGTAATTTTCTTATAAACCCCTAGTAAAGTGGCATGTCCCCACGGCCTGTATATTAAATCGTACCTGTTGGCCACAGCATTGACTGTTTTACCCACTTAATTAGCCTTCTAACCATGGCCCAGGCCTGCCATTGCAGAGCCTATGTGCGCAGTTTTAAACTACCATGTTGACCTGACAAAATAACCATTTTGCCAGGCCCCAAACTTCCCTTTTTTATACATATGTCACCCCTAAGGGAGGCCCCGGACAATCCAGGGGGCAGGGTGCAATGTATTTAAAAGTCAGGGCATGTACATGTCCTGGTTGTGAAAAACTCCCAAAGTCGTTTTTCACTACAGCAATGCCTATCTCTCCCATAGGATAACATTGGAATTACCTTATTACATCTTATAAGTGTACTTCACAAGCTGGAAGTGATATGTTTGTCAAGGTTGTTGTCTCTGGACTCACAATTTAAATTCACAATTTATGGTGAAGTTGGAATTTTAATTTAATGTCTGAAAATGCCACTTTTTAGAAAGTTGTCATTTTCTTACTTTAGCCATTTGGTGCCTTCTGCCTGTCTCTGAATACACATCTGGAGCGGGTGACAGGTGGGCTTTGTGTATTCCCTCTACACAGCCACACAGAAAGGGAGCGTAGGTGTCACTGATAGACCATCCTGGGCACGATGGGAGGGAGGGACTGAAACTTACACCTGAATGGGCTGTGTCCTGTCCCCACACAAAGGGCTGCATATGCCCCTGGGCTGGAAGGAATGGGCCTCTGTACACTTCAAAGTCCTTTCTTTGAAGTTTCCCCCACATCAGAGCCACAACTGGGTATAAGAACTGGATCTCAGACACCAGCACTTCAGTACACTTCTGGAACTTTGGATACTCTGCCAGTGTTTGAAATGGGGTCTTTAGTTGGCAGTGGTTTTCACCCTGTCCAAGTAGGGACCCTCACTCTGTCAGGGTAAGTGAGTCACACCCTTTAGATAACCCCTGCTCACTCCTGTGGTAGCTTAGCACAAGCAGTCAGGCATTTCCCAGAGACAATATGTAAAGTGTTTGTACCCAGACACACAGTAACACAGTGAAAACCCTACAACTAAAAACCACATCAGATTAGAAAAATAGCCAATATTTATCTGAGTAAAACAAGACCAAAATGACAAAAATCCAACATACACAAGCAAAGAGATGAATTTTAAAAGAAGAAATCCCAATAAAGTGCTTAGAAACATAATAGTTCTAACTGGTGCTATCATGGTGTAGTGATGGAGTCGTTCCCAACAGTCGGACACCACTCGTGAGGGAGGGCGGTACTAGTCACGGAGTCCCATGGACCCCAGTTAAAGTACCTTAGAAATGAGGCAAAGTCAAAGACATGGCACGGAGTTTGAGGGGAGTGGGGGGTGTTTGAGGTGTTGCTGGAGCCAGTGCGGTGTCTGTTCCATGCTGCTATGCAGGAGGTGAGGCATCCGTTCCTTATGGGGGTGAGACATCGGTTGCTTGCGGAGGTGAGGCAGCAAGGAGTCGGTTCCTGATGATTCAGCGGGGTCGATGAGTCCAGACACGATGAGGTGACTTCACAGGGTTGCGGTCACACCACAGGGCTGCAGGCGCAGTGGCGGAGTCGGGTGTTACAGACGTCGGTGCCTCGGCACTTGGGACTCACAATGTCGCAGGACTTCAGAGGTGCTGCAGCGGCGACCGTCATGGTCATTGCACTTCAGCGGGGACACTGCTTTGGGTGAAGGCAAGGGCACAGACCCAGGCAGCAGGGCTGGTTCTTGATCGATATGCCTGGTTCCTGTTGTTTTCAGGCCATCTTTTACTCCCAAGTGGAGTGGGCACCACCTAGCGAGTCAAGGTCCTCAGCAGGAGTACCAAGCGGCTGGTAGGTGAAGTCTTTGCTGCCCCTGAGACTTCTTAACAGGTGACAAGCTCAGTCCAAGCCCTTGGAGAAACTTAGAAAGCAGGATACACAGTAAAGTCCAGTCTTTGTCCTCTCTAAAGCAGAAGCAGCAACTGCAGGCCAACCCAGCAAAGCACACACAGCAAAGGGGCAGTATTCCTCCTCACAGCTCTTCTCCTTGGCAGGGTCTCCTCTTGATCCAGAAATGTTCTAAAGTTGTAGGGTCAGCAGTCCAGTACTTTATACTCATTTCTGCCTTTGAAGTAGGCAACTTTCATAGAAAAGTCTTTGTAGTGCACAAGACACTGCCTTTCCTGCTCGGGTCCCAGACACACTCTAGGGGCGTTGGTGAATGCATTGTGTAAGGGCAGGCACAGCGCTATTCAAGTGCAAGTGTCAGCTTCTTCCACCACTGTCGCTCAGGAATACCCATCAGGATATGCAGGGCACAGCTCAGCTCCCTTTTTGTGACTGTCTTGAATGAATTCACAACCACCCCAACTGTCATCCTGATCCAGAGTGTATTCCACAGCCAAGCAGAGCCACTGAATGGTAAAGCTAGAAAATGCCCTCTTTCTAAATGTGGCATTTTCAAACACGCAATTTAGAAACCACCTTCACTAAAATAAGTATTTTTAAATTGTGAGCTCAGAGACCCCAAACTCCAAATCTCTATCTGCTCCCAATGGAACATTCCCCCTAAAAGATACTTCAAGGCAATTCCCATGTTAGTCTACGGGAGAGAAAGGCCTTGCAATAGTGAAAACTGAATTTGGGAGTATTTCACTATCAGGACATGTAAAGCACACTAGTACATGTCCTACCTTTTAAATACACTGCACCTTGCCCATGGGGCTACATTGGGCCTGCCTTAGGGGTACCTTACATGTACTAGAAGGGAAGGTTTGGGTTTGGCAAGTGGGTGCACTTGCCAGGTCGACATGGCAGTTTAAAACTGCACACACAGACGCTGCAATGGCAGGTCTGAGACATGTTTACAGGGCTACTCATGTGGGTGGCACAATCAGTGTTGCAGGCCCACTAGTAGCATTTGATATACAGGCCCTGGGCACACATGGTGCACTATACTAGGGACTTACTAGTAAATCAAATATGCCAATCATGGATAACCAATCATAATTTACACCGGGGTGCTTGCACTTTGGCACTGAACAGCAGTAGTAAAGTTCCCAGAGTACTAAAACCAGCAAAAATGAAACCCACTGCACAGTCAAACATACAGGAGGCAAAAGCAAAAAGACAGGGGAAACCACGCCAAGGATGTCAGGTCTAACAGCCAGGGATAAGGACTGCTTTGCTGCTGAAGGACTGCTACTCTCCTGGACTGCACTACGCTGGATTCCTGCTTTGCTGACCTACTGCCCTCTGCCTGAGTGAGAAGGACCAGACCTGCATCACTTAAACCCAGAACCCAAAGGGACTCCAAGGGCTAGCTGGCTGGTCTCCTGATCTAAAGTCTCAGAAACAGAAAATACTTCAAACTACCCTGCTTCTGCACCTGGACTCTGCAATTTGTGTGTCTACCCGGGCATGTGGTGCGACCTGAGTCCTGGTCCCCTGGAAGTGAGTTTACGGTTCTTCCTCAGCAGAACTAATACATCCTCTGCTGAGAGATGCATCACCGAGCAGAACTGATTCATTTCCCCCTCTAAGCCGTACATTTTCGAGCTGAACAGAAGCATCACCGTTGTTGCATCAATTGGACCCATCGCAACAGACTCTCATCGCCGCCGCATCTTGGGTTTGACGCATTGCCTTTGGAACCACCACTGCACAGTGCTTTTCCCAACTCACGCTCCTCGCATCTCCCGTTGACGGCAGGCTTGATTACGAAGCCAAAACTTTGCTTTGCAGCTTCACCACTCATGGGAGCGGATGCATCTTCTAGACTGCATAATGCATCCTCGACACCGGCCTTCACATCACAAGCCCTGTCTATAGGATCCTCTATGTTGACGCAGCAGGGCCTTGCATCGTAGCCTCGCCGCATCTTGAAATGGGGAACCCACAAAACTTTACGCAACCAAGATATAAGGCACTTTGGTTCAGATGGCCTAAATGGGTCCCTGCTCCATCATGGTTGGCCTGAATTTTTGACTTTGTCCTGATTCAGCACTTTCAGATGTCCCTAATAGTGCTTCTTGGTGCTATTTGTATGTAAAACTCTAGAATTCAATACCCTCAGTTATACTTATTGTATTTCTGGCGTTTTGGTAAAGTTTTATTTATTAAATTAAGATCTATTTTTAGGTCGAGCGCACAAGCGCTTTGACCTGTTGAAAGTGGTGTGGGCTTTTAACCACGCCCATCACTTTCATTTGTTCCTGAACTTGGTTTTTTTTAAATCACTTGATGCCATTGGTAAATGCCTTGAGGTTGTTTTTGTCACGCCTCCCAGACTGCACCTGTTACGTTGATTATTGCACGTTTGCTGCTATACTTCAGCATGGGCAAACTATTTATTTTTTTGTCTCTTCCTTCATGATTCATGGTGACCATGGTGCTCACAGCATGAACAGTCACAACAGTGTGAACTCAATTGGTGATATTGGAGTGCTGGCCATGTTATTCACAGTTACCTAATCAGAGCCATTTCTTGTATTCACAAAATACTTTATGTAAGACAGAAATCCTCAAAGTGACAGCGACTCTCCTGGCACAGCGGGAGAGCTCATACTACAATATTCAGTGCCCTTGTGAATACTTGACCCATAATGCTTTGCAGGCATTCGTTTTCACAACATGTTTGCCCGTAACTCAGCCTGTGGTGTTCCTAGAACAATAGGACCACCACCAAAACATTCAGCATGGCACACACTTTGACTTTAGGTCATCTCTGGGTGTCCTCACACTAGGTTAGTGGGGACCCCAAAATAATAACCCCTCCCACCATTCAGTCCCTTTTGTAAGCTCTCTTATAGCTGGAACTTTGGTTTTACAGCTGGGATTAATTTGTGTTCTAAGAGGTTTAGTATTGTAGTAGTTTGGCAGTCCTGAAAATATGTAATGCACTATGCCCTTTAGGGGCTAAATATTTGATTGCATTGTATTATTTTCTTCCATACTGTTTTAATTTGCTTATTTCCTCTGGGTGCTAATTATATGGCAATGTGACCGTGTTCTTTTACAAATGCTATTTTCATTGTGGTGTCCTCTAGTGGTTGATCTGAGGATTACACTCTAATGCAAAATGTTTTGTCTGGTAAATGTTTTTATGGTTTATATGATAACTATATATGTTTTACTAATCTCTCCTTATTGCAATTATGACCATGATTCAGGCCAATAAAACATCCTTATTACATCACAACTGTATTTGGGTGACCCTTCTAGTTTATTTCTCTCGTTACTCCGTCCCTGTCTTGTGTCCTTTTTTTGGGAATTGTTAGCCAGACAGCAGCACCAATGGTGGGGTGGTGAAAGTGATATTCTATTGGAATTAGCATGGCAGATTTAATTTAGAATGCTAAATGGCAACATTTTCATTTTTGGTTGCAGATAGAGGAAGAAGGTAAATTTAAAGTGCTTTAGTATTATGCAGGGCCACTGGAATTATGTGTCGGGAAAAGACCAAATTATGAGGCAAGGTTGACCAATTTATGTGGCAAGAAAAGTCCAGTTATGAATCTACAACACCAACAGCTTTAGGTCAAGCAAATGCGAGACCCATTGCATTGCAAATGCTTGTTATAACTTGGTGTGGAATCTTTTTGTGTGGTGTTTTCACTGTTTTACTGTTCAAAGTGTCTTATACTTCACACGTTACCTCCAAGTTAAGCCTGAATGCTCTTTTCCAAGCTGCCAGGGTGCTGAGCACAGGTTAATTTGGGGGTTGCCTGTGGCTTACTCTAACCAGGGTTTACAATCCAGTCAACCAACAACCCAATTTCTAACAATTGGAGATTGTGGTGCGGGCACGAGACTGATTTGCATATGACTGGTCCGTGTAATGCCACAGATGAGCTAAAAGAATGGGCTGGCATGTGGCCAGATTATTTACCAGTGATTTAGATTAATTTAAGCATTCCATCAATTACTTTTTATGTTAAGTAACTCATCCCAGAGGAATTGCTGGTTACACTTCGGAGGTATGTTGCTGTTGGAGACTTTATTGTTTAAAAAAAACATAAATTGTTCCGGAGGGACGTATGGTTTTTATCAATATTGTGTAACCACCTTACTGGGACAACTTTAATTTTGTAGTCCTCAGGATCACCGTTTTATAAATGTACATCATTCTCGATAGCTGGATTACTGTGCAAAAGCACGCTATTTGTGATAGCAAGATGAAAACCAGTAACTCTTCTATTCTCCAGAGTTTGCTGAAAAGTTATCTTGGACGTCCTGACTTGAGGGGATTAAGTGCGTTTTAAATGTGTTTGAAGAGGACCACTGCCAACTTTTTAAGATGTTTTAACAAGTTTGTTTTAGGAAAGCTTAGTGTTGTGCTGTTCTAATGCAAAAAAAAAAAAACTGAATCTCTAACTGTTCTGCAGTGTTTCACATCCGATCCCATCCTATTGATGGAATACTTTTGGACTTGTAAAGAAAAATGTGGTTGGATATAAATTAGATGGAAATGGGTGTGCTCTCTTGTTCGCTTGCGCTGAATTGAAATTGATTTTGGAAGTGTTTTAATGACTTTATAGTAATGAAAACAATGCCGATGGACAGTTTAACTGTTTAAAGAATTGCTTGGGGGCCTCCTCATAAACATTTGGGGGACATTTTTCCTCTTGTGGCGTGTCCTGGCAGAGGTTACCTGGGTCAGATTAGCTGAGAGAGGGCATAGTAGGGACAGTGCCTCCTGGTAGCGTAAGTGGGAAGTGCGCTCTCCCATTGGAAGGATGCTGTGACTTCCTTCTCCGAGGGACCGGTTCTCGCCCGTCCCATTTACTGGGGTTGGCCAGGTTATCTTTGCTCCTCCCCTTTCTTAAGCAGATGGATAGACTGGTGGCTCTTACTGGGATCACCCAAAATTATACCAAAAGGTTGATCTTGTATGGTGCAAGACCATTCTCTGCCAGCTGTAAAATCTGGCTGAGGTTTTAAACACTGGCAGAAAGCAGTGGTAGACTTCACTTACACAGGCCATACCCGTGCAAGGGCAGTCCACTAGGCAGCCCACACAGCACCAGTGGGTAATGAGTGCAGAGATCTGGCTGTCACGCTCCCAGCCGGTATAGCACCCTTGGCAGAAGCAGTCATGTTCTCTCTAGCGGTACAGTACAATCAGTTATGCAGGCAGAGGCAGGAACTCAGATACATTTTTTAGCATTGTTTACAACTATAGGTCAAAGACAATGTGATCTTTAATAGCAACATTAAATATTGTTCAAGTGTAAGTAGCTTATTTTTGTTGAAATCCCAGCACAATTCGAAATCTTGTTTGTAGGATGCGATGAGGGGAGACCAGAGCATTCGAAGATCTGGACGAGCTGTGACTGGTGTACTTGCTTTGTATCTGGGGTTTGGTACAAGCAGTTATAGAAATGTGAAAACTTCCTGGTGAGCACTGATCCAGGTGTCACTGCCCAGTACAATGAAACTGGCCCCCTGGGCTCCATCTCTGGCATGGCCGCTCATGATTATTATTTGTAATCCAGCACCACTAACCACTTCCAACCGCAGTGCTACAGGGTGTGACTGCGCTACAGTTTAGCGGTATTTGCGCATTAAATCTATTTGGTGTTGAATCACATGTGTTTGTCTTCATTTCTAGATTTGTTTGCTCCATCTACAGGACAAATGTTAAATGTCTTTTGTACCAGAGCACATGACTTGATTACTTAAGTGGCAGAATAACTTTACTTTAGTTTTCCTATTGTGTTGGTCCATTGCAAATTACTTGTATTCTAAAAGGGCCTAAATCTGAGTGGAAACGCATTAAACAAATTACCAACCTACCAATAGGCAAAAAACTACAGTTTTGTTCATGAAGAACAAAAATCTTTTGAAGTTCAAATGTGCAACTCAGTTTATAGAGATGTAATAATGATGACGTGAGCGGTGGGTAGACTTGCAAGGGATTCGTGTACCAGTGTCATACACTGTAGGACTCTATGCATGCAGGCTGGAAATTTTTCAGAAAATATGTCAATGTAATTAGTCACATGTACACCTTACTAAATAAAAGTCTAAATGTTTTTGAAGGAGCACAAATACCTTGCACCAAGGTGTTGATGTGCACTGATTCAATTTGTGACCTGTTTCAGAAATATGTTGCTTGTGAAGTCTAATGTAGTGAAACTCTAGATAAAGCTCATGCTTTCTCCTGAGTTTGGTTTTTTCCCACATTGCTGGAATTCCATGCAATTGATCCATTTACTAACATCATCCTTTAATTGGCAGGACTGCTTTCATATGTTGTGTACATCTGAGTGACAGCTCTCTGACAAAGAGCACCCGATTACTTTAGATGCCCAAGATGTCCATAGGTAATGCCTTATACTCATGTTGGAGGAAACAATAGTGTAAAGGCACTTTAGTGCGAGTGTTATGCTCTCCTGCAAATTCTGGAAAATAACGCACCTGGCTGATTCTATCTTTTTCTGAATGTATTGGAGGAAGGTTACTATTCAGCTTAAAAATTCCCAGCAAATGTGGATTGTTAGTTTTATATTGTTAACGTATATAACGAGAGAAACATTAAAAAAATTATTGCAAAATTAATTTTGTATATATGTTTAAAACCACTAGATTCTGACGAAGGGTCAGCTGCTTTGTTCATATTACAATTTGATAGCCAAGAGCAATACTGTATGGACAGTAAACACGATTCCACTTGCATAATTACATTAGATTACGTGGGCAGTGTATTTGAACAGTTTCAAATTTAAGGGTTTGGTCAGCCATACTCTGCAGGTATCTTGAATTACTTATGCTGTAATCAGTTTGACATACAATCTCTAGATTGCTAATATTTCATTTTATATCACATAACGTCTTACAATAAGGTGTAATGCTTTCAGAAGTTTTGTTTTGGGAGATTTTGTCACTGTTCCTTTCATAATGATATGAAATCTATGAGTAACCAGCATTTCAGGGAGCTGTACAGCTCAAATTATTGTGGTAAACTGGTTCAAAACCGTCCGTGGTAGGCTAACTGTACATTTGTGTGGTTTTAGACATGTGAAAAATCACTTTGGTGCCAAAATACATTCCTTAACAACATTGATGTGGGAAGTGTACCCATTTTGATTATACAAAACTGGTGCCCAATTAATTCTCCCTGTCTTCAAAACCACACAAATCGGGTACCATCTCTGATTATTTCATTAGTGTCTGAAAATGTGTTGAACAAAAGGTAAATGTTCTCGCTGTTTATGGTCTTTTCTGACTGGAGCATCTGGTTACTTAATTAATAGAAGCAAATCCTATAATCGAAATTACTATAGTTACTTTTAATAATGTAGGTGTTCCTTTCCCTTGACCTTCCTAGCTAAAACCGCGAGTAGGCAATGATGCCACTCTTTGGTGAAACCTGTCACACAGTGGTTCCATAACCGGTTAGTAATTGACAATAGTTTAGCCAGCATTCCAGTGAAGATGGTGTGATAGCCAACCAGCACTAGATTAGCTATTTTAGCAGTTGTTGTTCTGCAAGCATTTTGAGATCCGTTGGTGTATTGGTGGATGAAGCAGGAGCAGGAACAAGACTGATTGGCATGTGGCTGGGTGTATCTCAGGTGGCATGGTGGGCAAAAGAATGATGGGTTGGAATGCGTCCCCAAGGGATTGCCAGTGGTTAGATTTATTGCAAGCATCCTCCCATCACCTTTCGTGTTTTGGGTGGATGAAGAGACACATGGATCCCAGTCACTCCGCCCCCATGGAGATGCAACCAATGTCCTCTCTGAATAGCGTGGGGTTTCACATGCCTCCTCCACTCCCCCGTCCGTCCACTGGATGGCTAGAAAGATAAGCTTGTCTGTTTTCTTTGTGTTCACCTGGGTAGAGAGGGGTTACTTTGGCTGTTCTTCTAAGCTAGTGCATTAACACCTGGCAGTAAAGAGTACTGGCTTTGGATTTTATGCCATCATTGTTGAGGTGCCTTGAAGTATTCCTGCGTGAACGTGTTAACTGTCGTAGCCACCAGCAAAGGTTCCTATGTGTACATTCTCTGCCAGTTTGTGTTTAAGCTTGTTTGCTTGTTTATTCAACACACTGTGAGGAATCGGCACAATAGGCCATTACTTTGTCAGTCGTGAGCTCATTGTCCTGTGACGCTCACCTTACACAAAGATTGCCAATACTGAATCATACAGAGACACTACTTTGAAACGTATGCCAGTTGCTCCCAGGGTCAAATGAGGGGAAAGAGGAGGATGGGGGAGACAAGCAAACATATTGGTATCAAATTAGGTCCTAGCATCCCCAACTCTTCCCCCCCCTCCTGGGGGATGATCCCTGATAAGACTGGACTCGGAACCAGACAACTCCAACCCAACTCGGACTATATAGTAAACAAAACAACAGAGCATTGAGCGCTCACAGGTAGTCCCTCCGAAAGGGATCGGCCTGACTGCCTGTAAATAGATGTTATTTTTCCTGATGCCTGACCCTTGACCTCACAGGGAAGCCCTCTGAAACAGACAACCCCATTAGAAATCTAGCCATGGACTTCCAACAGATCTTTCTTCCTTGTTAAAGTGTCTGGATACTGGTCCTGGAATAACAGTGATTGGCTGTCCTCGAACTTTGCCCTTTTCCTGTGGACTGCAGCTCTCACGCTGGTCTCCCTTCTCTCGGGAGGAGGTCGGGGAGGACCGCTAGCACCATACCTTCAGCTGAGTTGTTTCCTCCTCCAGATCTCAAAGAAATTTGATAGTCTTGATTTGTTTAAAGTTGTTGCACCTGAGTTTGAACTTCCAGCATCTCCTGCCAAACTGTCTCCATCTCTTCACTCAGTGCTTCATACTCAACCATGGCCGAACTCCCCGAATTCAAAGGTGAACATGAGCTCCCTTCTCAAAGTGTCAAGTGGCTGTATTCTTGAATCTTGCATTCAGCAGACTTGTGACGGAGCAGGGCACGGAGATGGGCAGGCCTTGCACAGTCAGTTCAGCATCACATGTGCGTACTCTCAGAGTTGATGTCTTGCAGGACCACATCTAAAGTATGTTGCATATGAGTCATCCTGCAACGGAGCCCCTCAGATGTGTGCACGAATACGCACCAGTGCTGCCTCAGTTTTACAGGTTCCAGCTATCAATTCTTCATGCAATGTGTTGATTGAATTTATCAAGGTTTTCTCCCCTGGGTAGGGGCCCCACTCTCTTAGGTGACTGTTACAACATCTGCCTATTTATTCCTTCAGGCATGTGTGGCTTTCATACTGGGAGGGTTCATTTCTTTCCCACTGAGTGTTCCAATTTGTTAAAGAGCTGTCGTGTCTCATGGCTCCAAGAGACCCACACATGGGGCACGGGTCTTACAATGAGCTGGTCTGTACTTGTGCCACAGTCAGAAGGGGTACAATGGGAGCCAATTGGTGCCATCATTCAATATTGTCATCCCCCAGCAGCTCCTGCCCACCATCCGTCCCTTAGGGGGCACCACCCAATGACTGCCTCTGCTCGAGTTCAAAAGCTTCAGTCCCCCAATCTCATGCTTTGTTCAGCCCAGCTCCCCACAAAGCTTCGGCACCACGGACACATCCACTACAATTCCCGCTCCTCTGGGACCATGTGGGCTGCTTGCCACGGCTGTCCCCAGGATTGTCTACACACTGAGTGCACACCTCGGGTTCCAGATCGGGCCACCGAAGGGAAGGCATTGCCTCTGTCCCCTAAGAGGGGTTCCAACTACTTCTCTCCCCCAGGCTTCCCACCATTTCTCCCATCTGAGGGGCCACTGTGATCTAGCCATCACCAGGATGCCCAGCGGGGAGAGGAGAGATTACACAGCCCACAAACTCGAGATTACACAGCATTCGTGGACCCCGGCTTGCCATGCCCTGATTCTCTGCCATTTTAAGTGCCTACACTACACATTACCTGCTTTAGTTGCTTTATGAATGTTGTATCATAAAACATCCCATGACACATCCCAGATATTTCACTTAACTTGTTCTCCAGTTTAAAGATACTTCTTTTATTCATTGCCGAAAATACTTTGTCAAGACGCTTCTATTTGCTTTTTTACTAATTTACTCATAGTGTAGGTTCTGATTATTTTTTTTTATAAAATGACCTAAACAGTTTTCTTTATCCACCCAGTACAGCATACTTTTACTTTTCGAAGAGTTTTTATTGACTCCCACGAGACTATTTAGGGATTGTGTTTTAATGACAGCGACATTTCAAAAGGCTTGTTTTGGCCGGACACCAAGCTACAGAGGAATCGGTCCGCTTTTTATATTACTGAGTTGTCGAGTGTTTCTGAATTGTAATGTTTCAAGGCTTGTATTGATCTGTGTTGCTATGCTTTGTTTGTTTTGCTAGGTTTGTTTTATGCAATGACATCTTTGCTCATTGTACATGGTGAGTAAAGTAGGCTCTTATAGGGAACATTAGTCTGATCCACATATCTGCCACCAGACCTGAAAACTCTCTGGCACCATGCCAGATAATGCTGAGTTTAGGTGGTACTATCAGTCTAGTTTCTTCTGAATGGGGAGTTATACTTTCGCAGACTTTAGGTGCTGTTTCCAATAATTTGGGCCCCCTATAGTAGATGATTTTTTGGACAATGCACCTTATTTGAAGTGCACTGCCTCCACAATTGGCAGTCTCTGTAAGGAGCGAAGAGGTGGTTATGTATAATGCATTATTTCAGATGCATTGAAGTGCGGGCTTCTACCACATGCAGCTGTGGGAGTGATAGCTTACGATCGCTCATGCAAACACTGTTGGTGTAATTTCGCTTAGCGTGGACTGTATAAATTACTGGATTTCACTCTGTAAAGTGCATTTTAATCATTTGATTAAAGGTCAATTTGCTAAATACCATGGAGCAGGAAGTTTTTGCAACTCCTGGCTGGGTATATATTTATACATTTTACATGGATCTGTTGATCTCGATTTTCTCAAGTTGAGAACGTTACACTTTATTACTATAGCAACATTTTATTGCACATTATTAACAGTAAGCATCATATTTTTGTGCAGGGATAAAACACTCAAAACAATCTAAGGCTTCTATGGAAATACTATCTTGGTCATAAGGTCCTGAGCACAGTAGACTACTCCTGCTGGAAGTTATTGGCATTAAAGTGAGAGGAATGGATAGTTATTGGTTTATTTGATTATTTTGTTGTACTTAAGAAAGAGGCTGGAACTATAACTTCAATGTAGAATATATCTCATATGAGAGATGTATGAAAAGGTAAATAGGTGCCTATACGTCATTAAGCAGGGCCTTATGTTGAGTTTGACGGACAGGGTACCCAGTCTCCTTCCGGGCAGATGTCCAGGCCGCTGAATTACAAGTGCCAATGATCGTAACACCTTTATAATACAGTGAATAGGCGTTCTGTCACATTTGTGATGTAGTACCCTGTCTGATAAACTCCAAAAAAGCCCCTCAGCAAGCTTGTGATGTCAAGCTAACACCTGCAAATGTCAGTGATAGTTTTAGGTGGCTCATAGAGCCAAAACGCAGAGTCTGAGAAAGTCTGAAATATGCTCCAGTCTAGTTACTTCGGTATTTAGAACACATTCCACACTTTTTGGTATTTACAATTAATTCCAGGATTACTCCAGAAAGCTCTGCGACAGAGGCGCAGTCTTTAGGAGCACTGTATGTATGTATGAATGCATGTATGTCATATGTATAGTGCAGATCTAGCCAAAAGTCATTGGAGTGCTCTACAGTGTACATTATGTTGCAGTGTTTTTAAAGAGGTGCTTCTTCGGTGCAGTTGAAAAAGGGGTTGTTACAGTAGTTTCTGCAGTGGTTGACTAACAGTATATAAATTATTTGCTGCAAAGAGAGCAGCCTCCCAGCTGTAAGCCAGGTTGGTGTTTTCCAGCCGAGGGCTTTGTAGGACAGTCAAGGTTCTTAATTGGGTTTCGGGGGTGGTTGTGGCTTGGCCGAGAATGGAGTAAGACGCTACTGGTCAATGCTCTGAGTTCCCACAGGCCCTTCAGCACATCTAGACCCTTCACAGCAGTTCCAAGTCATCACTCCAATGTGATCCTGCATACATCTGGGGACCTGCAACCAGGGGGATCCTGAAAATCTGGCTAAGCATCCTGCAGGAGAGATTTGTGTGTCTCGACCATTTGCTTCCTCATCCCCACCGCCATTATTCAGACCGCCGCACAGAGCAGCACATGAAGGGGTGGAGGCACCTCACTCAGCAGAGCCCGGATACAACAGTGGTTCCTCTTTTCCCTGTCCGTGAGGGGCTGTGCACTCTGACCGGTTCGCAAGAGAGTGCCCCGCCATATTGACTCGCTTTGTCTTGCTGGCACTTCTGGGCTGCACTGAGGAGCATTGACTACTGAGCCCATCGACCCGATGCATCTGCTGTTCTCCCTCAGGAGCGACTGAGAACTGAAACTGTTCCAGAGCAAGCTGAAAGAGCGGCTGCAGAGAAAAGTGCTGATCTGTGCTGGCGGACCCTGGGGAATGCTATGGAGAGTACACCCCTGACGGCCAGGCCCCCCTCTGACAGGACTTCCATTTCTTCCACCTCACCTTTTAGAGCACCCCAGAGGTGCCACAAAGGCAGTGCTTGCCTACTGTGAAACCACAGTTCGGGTGCATAGACCTCTGGTGGGCCCTGCGGGCTCACGGCCCGTCCTTTCTGGGCTTGGCCTGCCTTGTGACTAGAGACAGCACTGAGGAACAGCAGTCCCTGGGGGTAGTGATCCCTCATCCCCACCGGCCCCCAGTATGTCCGCTGCCCCCCTGCTGGAGATTGACAGACTGGTATCCCTGCAAGGCAACAGGTGAGACGTGGTGGTGCAGGCAGATGAGCCTGCAGGTTCACCGTGCAGGGGACATCATTAAGTCCTGGGATCCTCCCCTTGGCAGATGCACCAGTTGGGAATTTGCGGCATGAATGCACAGCCACCCTGAGGTATCACAGTGAACTCTTGGAGGAGGCTGCTGCAGACTCGCAGATGAACTGGCCCATGCCTGGAAGGCCTTTAACGTGGGGGCATGGTTGAGAGTGCTCTGACCAGATCCAAATGTTACGATTGAGATGTGTCCTCTGGGGTGAGCCATCAATTATGCTCAGACAGAAGTTACAGGTGGCTCCCGCAAGAAAGCAGTGGACTTACCCGTGCAGCCGGCCTCACCCTGGAATCAGTCCCAAACTCCAGTGAGTCATCTCAGCACTGTTACACAGGAGCGAGATTGTCCCATAACCCTTAGATCAGAGAGACCACACTGAGGGGCACGGGCTCCTTCATCCCTCCCCACCCCTGTGGATGGCATTTATGGGGGCCCAGCACTAAAGTTTTTTAGCACACCTGCTGCAGAGTCCCCTTCTTGGTCAGTCTGCTTGTACTCTCACTGATTGTGACCAACATGAGTGGCTCGACACCCTGCAGGACTAGTCGGCACCCAACTCACAAGGGATCTGCCCAGTCTATGTATTAATATAGGCTTCACCGCTTCCTCTGCTATGGTGCAGAGAAAAGCCTCCAAGGACAGCTCAGTCATCTCTTTGTGGAACAAACCCTCACTGATAGACATGACCAGCAAGGGCGAATCCACCCTACAGGTTCCCTCGGTGCCAAGTGCCCAGCCCATCACCCAGGACTACATGGAGAAATTCATAAATGACATCAGGCTTGAGATTCGATCACTCAAAACTGACTTCAGTGAGGTGGGCACGCGTGTGGACGACCTTGAGCGTACTATGGACTCCCGAACTGAGGCTCAGGAGACACCTTGGTGTAGTGTGGCTGCCTTGGAGGACACCGATTGAACTCCAGGCCAAGCAGGAGGACTTGGAAAACCGCAGTTGCAGAAACAACATCCACATATGGGGGATTTCCTGTGAAGTGGAAGAGGACAACATTTTGACCTTCACCACTGACCTCCTCCAAGTGATCTGAGGGGGCCCATATGACCAGTCCATGCTTTTGGATAGGGCTCATTGCTTTGCAGCCATGGCTGGCTGATCGGACACTGTCCCAGACATCCTAGCCAGAGTCCACTACTTTTGGGAGAAGGAGGCCATCTTGATAGAGGCCAGTAGGAAGGCTGATCTAGTTTTTCAAGGCCACAGCATCCAGATTTTTCAGGACCACTCCCCTATAACACTCAAAAAACTGAATTCAGGCCAGTCACAGGAAAAACTACGTTAGCAAGGACTCAAAATCCATAGACACATCCCTTTGGTCTCCTTTTCAGTGGAATGGTAGGCAGTGACTGGTCTGGTCTCTGGCTGAGGCTTAACACATGCTGGGCCTGCCTGGGGACACCCCGGACAGGGAGTCTCCATCCTCATCACCGGAGAAATTGGAGAGCCTGCACCCAGTGTGGAGCTCAGTTAGTGGCTGGGGCCGCAAATGCAACAGCTCTTCATGCAGCGGAAGAGGACATAGTATCCCATTGACAGAATATGAGACGGGAAGCTTCCCAGTCTTCTACTACACTGCCTTGACCACCTCCAAATCTTGTCTCTGTGTCATGTGGATTTGGGGATACATAGACATACTAGTCTTTCTATTTTTCCTACAGCTGGGCCCACAGTCACGGGGCCGGACTCCCTCTACTGCACTTCCCTTTTTTTTTTTTTTTAAATCTCTTTATTAATTTATGTGCAACTCTTACAATTGACATCTGATTTGAGCCATCGTGAGCATATCATCCTTCATATATCAAAAGTACAACATGGATAGGGGAAAGACCACCTGCAACGGGAGGAACGAGTGCCCCAACTTTAAGTAACAATGCTATGTGTAACATCCATTCGTAGAAGTAAAGTTCAAAGATGTTGTCCCCTATGTGATCTTGCCCCCTACGTGATACAACAATGAGAGATATAAACACCCTTTGGACATTTCCTTTTGTATGCCTAGAGTGTTTGCTGAATATTATGTTTTCAGCTCTTGTACAGGGAGGCTATCACAGCCCTTAATGCATTAGTACCTATTAGTATGTGAAGGTGGTATGCAATCACTTTCAGGCACATGGTACCCTGATTCCATAGGGGCCTACAGCGCCCGGTGTACTATTTCACAGCCGGAGTGCTGCGCGCCCGCCCTCGACCTGTGACTGCTACTGTGCTAATAGCACTTGTTATAATTCCTGACGCTTGCAGGACCAGAACTACTGGCTCAGGGGGGCGAATCTCGTTTTTAGCCTCAATTTTGATTAAAGGACTGGGGATCTAGGACAATTTTATAATCAATACTCCCCTGTCATTGAGAGAATGAAGTGTGTGTGTTTCCGCCCTTTCCCACCTTAGCATGTCATCCAGCCAGCGACGCATGTCTGGCACCCCTGGTGCTTTCCATTGCATTGCTATGAGGTGTTTGAATCACACAAATGCCAGCTCTACGCACCTGTGTATTTGCCTATCCTCTTTTTGACCCGGTATGTATGCCGAGAAGGCAGGATTCCGTATAGGAAGTGATGTGTGACTAACCAGTCCCACTGTTAAGGAGGTAACGTCATTCCAGGTCCGTTGTATAGGTGGGCAAGTCCATATCATGGGATAGAAAGCAGCGCCTGATTCCCCCAGCGCAGGCATACATAGTTAGTTTGAGGGAACATGCGATGAAGCCATTGAGGGTAAAGGTATGTTTGGTGTAAATAATTAAATTGGGTGTAGCGGAATCTGGGGTTACGTGATACCTCCTTTATCATTCGGATCGCTGTGGCCAATGCAGATTGCGTTAGCAGTTCATGGAGGACACCATCCCGTCTCGCCCGTGCCCCCGCCTGATCTGTGTCAAGGATTCCCAGGAGAGAGCTATACAACTCAGATATAATGTGGTTAGGATCTATGCCGGACAATATGTTATGTAATGTAAGTGAAGTCAGGGCTTCCGCATCTCTGCCTCGCCAGATGTTATGTATAAGTTGTTTCTGTGCGCAATAGGTTAGGAATCGCCCTGGACCTATGCCATAAGTGTCATCTAATTCCGTGTACGTCATGGTGAAACCTTCCTTGAATAGGTCACCTATGGTGTGTATTCCCAACTCTAACCATGGGTCTAAGGAGTGTTACGTATGTAGTTTTCTAGCACCTGGGATATCTAGCAGTGGAATCTTAGGTGAGTAAGGCAGGGTTTAAGTCCCTTCCACATATGTAACGGCTCCAGGATGTGCGAGCCACTTCCATCAGGGTATTTCCTCGCAGGTGAGGGATTGTGTGGTTCTGTAACCTTAGAAGCACGTTTACCCTTCCTAGACTTTCATGTACTAGCAATGACTCCATACTGGGGTAGTTTTGTACCCATTAAAGCGGCCACTGCAGTTGCGCTGCTGCGTAATACAGCTTGTAATTCGGCATGCCCAGACCCCCCCTTCCTGCATTGCCTTGTTTGATATTAATATACAAACTTGTTCTTTGGCCACACCATCCAAAGTTTTCAGGACCAATCCCCTATAACACTCAACACTGGAAAAGCTATGCTAGCAGGGACTCAAAATCAATGGACACATCCCTATGGACTCCTTTTTCAGTGGAATGGCAGGCATCGACTGGTCTGGTCTCTGGCAGAGGCTTAACACATACTGGGCCTGCCTGGGGAACCCCCTGGACAGGGAGCCTCTGACCTCATCACAAGAGAAACTGTAGAGTCTGCATCCAGTGTGGAGCTCAGTTGGTGGCCGGGGCCGCAACTGCAGCAGCTCTCCATGCAGCATTAGAGGACATAATATCCCATTGGCAGAATATGAGACGGGAAGCTTCCCAGTCGTCTTCTACACTGCCTTGACCATCTCCGAATCTTGTCTCTGTGTCATGTCGATTTGGGGACACATTGACATACTAATCTTTCTTTTTTTCTTACAGCTGGGCCTATGGATTCAGGGCCGGACTCCCACTACTGTATTGCCTTTTTTGATATTAATATCCTGACTTGGAAATAACTATTGTTAGGTACTGCTGCCCTGTTTTATGGGGCTGACCGCTGACTTGTTGTCCTGGTCACCACATCCTCCACCCATACGGGATTCTACTCTGTCGAGGATGACACCGCTATAGGAATCGATGATTCTCGGCACCCATCAACCCATCCACTGATGAAGAAGCCCACCATGTTAGTTCCTGTTGGCCTGCTTGTTCTACCTCAGTTATACGCTCTCCCTCCGTCTTCTCCTAACTGCGTACCGTTATGGACCTCTTCAGGGAGGGTGGAGCTAGGGCGCCCCATTACTTCACAGCTGAACTGTGCATGGGCTCTTCCTGCCTTCAAGATGCGTTGCCCCACCTTCTTTTTGGCCATGGGATCCTTTTCCACCACTAAACATCTGTTCCTTAATATTTGAGGGCTTAACTCCCCCAGCAAGTGGAAACAGGTCTGGCATTACCTCCTCCATCAAGACCCAGATTTCTTTTCTTACAGAAAACACACCTTCTCCAGGGAGATTGCCACCGCGTGACCCACTCCTGCTACCCCTGCCAGCATTGAGCGTATACTGGCACTAAAACTGTGGAGATCGATATCTTCAAGAAAGGGTTCTACACCAAGGTGCTTAAGATATCTAGGGGCCCAGGTGGACACTTTTTGACTCTGACAGTGGAGAGGGGGAGATTGGTACTGACATTCCTCAATCTGTACACCCCAACCAGGCTCAAGATGCATTTTTTCGCAGGGTACTCCAGACCCAACTGGGATCTGCCCGGGAGGGAAGGGGGTAAGGGACTACCGTGGCACCCAATGGCCTACCGGCCTCCTTCTATAAACTCTTCCTCCACCACTTAAAGCAACACATGCTTGACCTTTACAGCTCCTTTTTGGGCTCTACCAGCCTTACACCGATGATGTTCACGGCTGAGAACAATCATCCCGAAAGCAGGCAAAGACCCCACCCTCTGCGCCTCTTACCGGCTGATCGCTCTACTGAATACTGATGCCAAGACTTACACCAAAATACTGGCCAGTTGTTTGGAGGCTCTTCTTTCGGGGCTCATAGACCCAGACCAGGTTGGCTTTGTCAAACAATGGCAGGGCGCAACAACATGAGGCCCCTGGCTCAATTGGTGGGGAAAGCCTGGGCACACAACATCCCTGCCTGCTTCCTGCAGAAAAGGCATTTGACCCAGTTAGTTGGGCCTTCCTACAAGCAGTACTTAGCAAGATCAGGCTTGTTCCCCCTACCATACCCACAGCTCCTGTTCGTGTGAATGGTCAGGGCACCCAAACCATCACCATTCAGAGTGGCACCCGGCAGGTATGCCCACTTTCCACTCTGCTTTTCGTCCTTGGGGTGGAATCTCTAATCATGTGCATTAGGCAAGAACACACTGTAGCCGGAATAGCTTTTGGAGGGCAACGCCACAAGACCTTACTGTTGTGGACAACATGTTGTTGGCACTTACAGAGCTGGCGACCTCTCTCCCTGCAGTGGTCCATCATTTGTGTACCTTTTGAAACGGTTTTCGGGTACAAAACCAATTTTGTTTTAAAGGTCATATCCTTAATCGGACAATCCCAGCACAGCAGGCCCCACTCCTGTATTGGCTCACCCTCTTTCAGTGGGTACCCCGATTTTTAAGATGCCTCAGCCTCACTATTACTCCGTCCTGCAGACTTGGACCCCTGCCAACTGGCCGCCACTGTGCAGAGCCATCCTAGAGGGCCCTCGGAGGTGGAAGCCTGTACATGGCCACAGGAGCATATGCCAGAGTTTAGTTTGTTGCTGCATATTGAAAGGCCTCGAGGAATACAGTTTTGCTCTTTTTGTGGTCCTTTCGTGTCTGTACGGTTGTGTAGCTCTTAATCACTTAGATGTCTGCTTTTTCCTGTAGCTGTGATTTGGAATCCATCATGAACAAGGATGTTTAGACTTGGCATTAATAGTAGGCATGAGCTATAACAATAGAATTTGTTTAATTTTGAGTATTAATACCATATCCAGCCTTCAGTGGACACCTACAGTTGAAGTGAGAATTACTTATTGTTATTTTTGGATAAAGTTGTACATCACCCTTGTATTGCAGATGTAATTATTCAAATTGTAGATGAATTTGTCAAAGGGCTACTACTTCTGTAGGTTAAAAATCACTGGGGGAGTTTAACATCTCTAGGTAAACTGTGAGTGATATAGGCACAAATGTAAGTCCAAACCCTGTGCTGTCAATCACTCTTATACCTTGAACCATTAAGGATAAGGTGATCATGAAGTAGTCTGATAGTTCTACCTTTCTTGGATATAAATTCTGGTTACTGCTGCAAGGTATGTGGTTTCTCTAGGCTAGTAGCCTTGATAAATTCTTGTGTGGTCATTCATTTTTTAGAACTTGGAAATTTGAGCCACGGGATAAAAATTACCTTTCTGGATACCAGGCAAAAAAAATTGTCTTTCTCCAGGTTTGATGATGATTGTGTGCCAATTTTTCATGCGTCTTTAAATGCCATTTGTAGTTGCTCTGCTACTTTACAAAGATCTGGGCTTTATTATCTACTTCAGTTTTAGGCACATGCATGTGTGTATGCATTGGTATTTGTCCAAGAGCAATGGAGCGCTAAACAGTGGACATGGCTCCCGGAAGATACAGTTATTGGGGGAATGTTACGACTAGGCTGCATGGTCAGGGGTAGTTCTCCTTGAAGATGTGCCTTTGACCTTTTTTTCTGAATTGCACGAGCGCCAATGGTGATCCGAAGTTGATAGGATTTCTGGCCCAGACCATGAGGAGGATGAATAGATGCTTGGCTTGCATTCTCGTTTTAGGTTGAGCAGAAGCATTCGACCTTGTGTATACTTTTATTATACTTCTTATGGCTTAAAGTGATTTCATTTGTTGGCTGTAGTGTCTTTTGAAATTCTTGCTCACTAGTGGTCAGTTCTGGCTTTTTCCCCCTCCTTTTACGGTTTCAGAGCAGTGACCAGCTACTGTATTATTCCACATTAGTTTCTTTATCTGTTGCTGTGACGGATTGCTTTGACATTTCTTTGTTGCTGCCTTTTTCACTGTGGGTGTTTTAGGCTGGTAGCTGCCTGCATTTTATTGCAGCATTCTGTTCCTCCCACCTCCTCCCATGTGCTGACATTTGTTTTGGCTTTATTCCAGTGCTGTCCTCTTCCGGCTCCTGGAACATTTGCTTCACCATTAAATGCGTAATAAAAGGTAGCTCCTAAGCTCTGTGTTTTTATTGTTATTTTACCACTGCCCAGTGTCCTTTCTCGTAGAATGTAGCTAAACCTAGAAGCACTAATGTGAAGCTTGCAGAGCCTGGCATCTGGAGTCTCTCCAAAGCCCCTCTCGACATGAGCACAGAGGGCATTACTTATCTCCTTTATTGGGACCATAAATCTTCTCAGGCTGCTCTGCTGTAGTTAACCTCGTTAGAGCTTTGTTGAGATGTGAGGCAGACAATAACAAGACTTTTCATTCTGTTAACATGAAAAGAAAATTATTTTCCAGCCCTATTTTCTAATTTCTGTTTGGACGATTACAGAACTCGAGGTAGTGCAGTCCTCATCTCGTCTCTCTTCAAGGGCTTATGTTTTTTGGAGACTCCAAAAGGATCTTTGTAGCCCAATAGCAAGGGCAGAGGCTTGCCTGCAAGCTAAGTTGTGTTAGTTTATTTTCAGGAATTCTGCTCAGATAGCCTTGTTTTACCCCACTGTCTTCACTGTTTCACATGTCCGCAAATGCTTTCTGTCTTATTCCTGTCAATGCCCTTTGTACCATTTTCAGGAGGTAATTCCGGTTGGTGTTGTAACGCTTATTGTATCTTCTGCATGAAAGGATTATGTATATTTTTATATGAGCAACTATTGCATTTAGAGGAAGTGTGGCTGTACATCTGTTTGAACAGTCATTTATCTCTAGACTTTCTGTGACCGCATATTCATTCACCTGTGTGTGTATATAAATTATTATGATTTGAGTATATATATTTTAGCCATGTGCATTTGTGTGCGTGTATTTATAGAAAACTGCCACCTTCTTTATACAATACTGCTGTGTCTAAGTCTGTTTTGTAGCTTCTTGACCGTGATTTACTTGTGCATCTTTTGCTTAAATATAGATTTAAATATTTAAATTATGATGCTAAATGGTAACATTTTCAGTTTTTTGCTGCAGATAGAAAAAGAAGGTAAATGGAATTGCTTTATTTATATGCAGGGCCACTGGAATTATATGGCAGCAAAAGACGAAATTATGAGGCAGGGTTGACCAGTTTATGTGGCAGGAAAAGTCAATTTATGAATTTAGAATGCCAATAGCTCTAACTCAAGTAAATGCAAGACCTATTGTATTGCAAGTGCTTGTTTTCAATGTTTTGCCTACAATCTAGTGATCAGGCAGGCTCCTTGTCCGACATTGACTTCCAGAAGCAGTTTGTTTGTCAAGTAAGCTGGAGATCTTGTTGAGGGCTTTCTAAGGGATGCAGCTTGTCCTGAAGATGATCCTGACTTTGAGGGGGAGCAAAAGTAGGTCTTAACATGGTGGGTGTGTATAAGACGGATCAATGCAATCTTCTTTCCAAACTCTCAACGGGGATTAAATATTGCAGTTCACTGTTAATCCTCAGGGTAACCATACATTTCATGGCTCCTTGTCCTTAATGGCAGTATGTAACTCCAGTGTTTATAAAGGTACAAACATGTCTATCTTTCAACCAATCCATAGAAAACATATTTGCCAACTTTTCGCTTCCACGTTCTTCCTTTCCTCTGGAAGCATAGAGGTAGGTGCCCTTACAGAACTGGTGAGGAAAGTAGAAGCAGACGAGGTGTGTATCCACCTGTGTCTATTTATTATTAATAATATAACATTTAATAGAAATAGAGGATAGGCATAGGACACCCGTTAGCGACGGTCTATGTTCAATTGTAATTTCATATTCTAAGAATACCAACATGGGTTATGGTTAATTTGTGTATTTATTACATTTGGTAAATTCTAGTACCCATTCAATGTGCTATACAAGTACAATTGTTTTTAGGGATCCCTCATGTTTATCAGTCTCTGACAGAGGTCTGAAGAAGGGTTAGTCTGAGGTTAATAAGCTCTTATGGGTGTCTCTGTATGAACAGTTGTCCTAGAAAGTAGCATTATTGAGGAAATGTTTCTGAGTCAGACAGTTTGAAAGACTTTACTTACCATTGTCCCTAAGCTGAGAGATTGAAAGGTTACTTGGAATCTTCATGTCTTTTGCATGTCAGCCGTGAGAAGTTTCATTTTAGCATATATTATACCTTTGAGGTTCGGCATGTGCTGTGCGTCAAGTGACATGGACACACTGCCATTAAACTCCGCAGCGAGACAGACGGTTCCTGTGGACCTGGAGCAGGTGCAGATCACAAGCGCTATGAGTTCTGGGGAGGGTGACCATCTGGGAGATTAGATGGCTTCCTGGAAGATGCTTGGTCCAAGCCCTTTGACTTAAGTGTAAGGAGACCTCAAGGGGCGAGTGCTGGTGAGCCGTGCCCTGAGGCACAGGATGAGTGCTATGTCAAGAGGCAGCTACTAGGAGACGTGTAGGGTTGGTGCCAAGGTGCACAGTAGATGACGATGGAATTATGGAGAATGTCATGAGTCACTAGAATAGTGTGAATCACTGATGTGTTTGGAGATGGTGCTGCATTAAGCTACTAGGGTAAGTCGTATGTAGCACTGTGCAGAATGTGACGAGTCCTATAACAAACAATGGGTACACCCGATAAGGAGGTAGGGAAGTAAATGGCATGCTAAGTTGGGTACCCGTGGCCATAGTGCAATTTCGAACACTAGGCATGTGTTATTAAAGTACTGTGTAGATAAAGTAAGCGTAGGGAGATGTGGCAACTGGCATAACAAATGTATAACCGTAATTCTGTAGAATACTAGGCTGAAGGAGGAGAGACTGCCCTTCCGATATGGTGTAATGTGGATGGGTCATAACATACAGAAAAGAGTTCCAGCTATTGATTATACCCTGAGGAGAGATCCCTCTGGGAAAAGCAAGGCCCTCACCCACATCGAGATGTGGCATGCTTTATCATCAGGCTTCCCACACTTAGGACTCAGATGAGTCCAAAGTGGTCTACTACCACACAAACTAGGGAAGTGAGGGTTGTTTTTTTAAATATTAAATTGATAATGGTGGAGTGAATATGCCAGCCAAACTACCGGTGCCAGAGGGATCTCTCCTCAGGGTATAATCAATAGCTGTGTGCTAAGATACGTACGTTGGGAGGTTAAGAGCTGGTGGCTTCCATAACATCTCCCTCTTATTTGTGTATGGTAGTAATGTGGATGAAACCATGAGGTGTGTATAAGGGACACAAAGAAGAAATAATATAGTGCTCTAAAGCAACCAGAGTTGCTTCTGTGTGCTGTGTGTTGCTGGTGCATGTTAGTGGGACAGTAATATTACATACACAGGTGCAAGGCGTTCTTCTAATTGTGATGGGGGACCACATTGAAATACTTTTGTATATCTATAGCTTATCTCTTTTGTTTGCATTGAGCTGGATGCTAATGCCCTGGAGAAGACTGTAGGTGATGGGGAAAGAAGCACTTGTTAAGAGTTGTTGGAAGAGGAGGGAAAATCGACGAAGACCAAGTCTTTTTGTCTCTACCAGGTCGTGTTCACCGGTAGTGGGGCTACACGCGGTTTACTTCTGGGCCACTAATTTGTTTCACTTTTCCTTCTTTTCTATCCAAAACGTGAGGTTGTGTTAACAAAGTTTGTAGGTCGATTATCTTAAGCTGTTTTCTGGTGCAGAACCAGTTGTGGGTATGTGGGAGGGTAGGATCCGGTTATTCCTTCCGCTGTGTCTACTCATTCTTCTTGTATTGTCTTGTGAGTACCCACAGTGGACCCTGGCTGCCACAAGTTAGACTGGGGTTAGATAATGAGGCAGCATACTTTCCACCAATATCCTTTGTGGGGTCTGTATTGACTCGGCAAGGGACGTGGGCGAGAATTCACGAGCGCTGGGGAGGATAGGTGGTGCCAGTTGCTGCCAGCTCTCGCTGCTTCTTCCAGATGGTTTGTCCTCTGCACTAAGATCCTCTGTATCTTCTGGACAGGGTCAGCCAGTGGTACTGGGCCTGAACTCACTGGTGTGGTAAGTTGACAAGGGTTTCACTGTTAGCCTACTCCAAGCCTTGCTGATCAGAAGCTCCTAATTCCCAGGTGTGAAGTGCTTGGTCAGGGGGGTGAGACAGAAGTAGTGAAAAGAGGGATGCTTTGTGCAGTGCCCTCAAATGAGTCTGCGATTCAATCTGGGGCTTTGTGTGAAAATCCTGTTAAGCAGGATGTAGAGGACCTAAGGTTGCCATATGCTATAAGCGCTCATTTCTTCATTGCAGCTTTGTGCATGATGGTGGATATCTGTGGCGCTCAATGGAATCTGGACACCCTTGTTAGAAGCAGGCTTGAGTTTGTTGGTGGGAAGGTTGAGTGTTATCGGTGGTCAGGGGGTTCACAGGCAATGCCAGCATATCTCTTACCGAGTATTACTTCAGCTTCTATGCACAATTCACCAATAAAAGAAGTGAGTTTGGGGGATAAGCTCCATCATTAAAGCTAGAGCAGTATCGCTAAAGACAACTGATCTCCTAGGTGTCCTCGGGAGTCTTCCCTGTCACCTCTGGTTTTCTGACATATATATTTGGCCCCTTTCTCCGGTCTTCCGGTTGTTGTGTAGATGCAAAGCGCTCTGCAATTTATTATACACTCGAAAGAACAGTCCACGGACTCGGTGGATAATCTAGATAACTAGGTTGGATAGGGATGGCAGCTCAGCAGTAGATGTAATAAAACATTTATAAAGTTAAATAAATACCAACAAAACAGTGTTCTTGATCGTTTGCAGGCATTAAGAGCCTGGCACGGGTGTATCTGGCCTACTGGTTGAGAGGTGCCCGCCTGCCGCTTCCAAAGGCAAAGTCCCTGGATCCTGGATGAAACCTGATGAAGAATGCTCAGATCAATGCTGCTTTTCTTTACTTCTATGTTTCACGCTTACTAGAACGCGCTCCTCTTCCTTCTTGGAGGTCGCCGTGCCGCAACTGTGGCTGCCTTCAGCCCCTCGAGGTCAGATTACTGCAGTCGCCTACTTAACAGTGCGATTGATTTGTCATTGATAGAGGTACAGTCCTCTGTCACCTGACAACGATATCTACACTGATTCACTTCGACGCAGCGGATTCAGTTCAAATGCATCTTTCTGGCAGCTCTCCAGAGCTGTGCGGCCTCTCGCACCTCTTCTGCTACAGGCCGCCTCTCCCCTGCTCCAGAGTGCGGCTGCAGACTCCCAGAGACCGGTCCGAGCTAGCAGCAGGGAGAGCCCCAGACTCTGGTGGCATATAATATGGAAAAATCGTCTCTTACATTTGAGAAAAATTACATTGCGCCGGACCTTCAGTAAGGCTCTGAAAACGTCCTATAGTTTTGAGTGTGTATCCGTTCCTTCTCTCAGGTTTTGTAGTTTTCCACTGCCAGGACCCGGCGTCTGGCATGTGTGTGAACATAAAATCCAAATAAGACCTTTTTATCCTTCTCCTTTCCTTGTTGACTACATTTGCTATGGTTAACTTCCAATTAATGTTTGTGCCAAATATCCTTTTTTCATTACTGCCTTTCTGTGCTTACAAATGTCTGTGCATCTGTTAGAAATTGGGTCTTTGGTTGGCAGTCGGGTTACCCCCGTCCAAGCAAGGACCCTCACTCTAGTCAGGGTAAGTCACACACAATCCAAATTATCCTGTGCCCACCCTCTGGTAGCTTGGCACTGAGCAGTCAGTCATAACTTAGAAGGCAATGTGTAAATTATTTGTGCAATAAGTCATACAATAACACAATATAGCACCACAAAAATTCACCACACAGTGTTTAGAAAAATATATATAGTATTTATCTGGATATTTGCAGGTCAAAACGATCAAAGATGCAATAAGTAAATGTAGAGATATCACTGAAAAGTGATATAAAGTGTCTTAAGTCTTTTTAAAGCAAACAAAGTATCTTTTTAGCACAAAGTACCTGGTTTGCGTGAAAAATCTCCACAATGGGCAGCAGAGGAGGAGAAGCGTGGAAACAAAGGAGGTGTGCGTCGATTTCTCGGGCCGCACACAGTGATGCGTCATTTAGTTTCCACGCAGGGACAGCTGTGTGTCGATTTCCGGTGCTCGGTCGTGGATCCTCTTCGGGTTGCGGGGTTTTCTGACGCCCCAAGGTCTGTGCGTGGAATCCTGGGCTTGTGGAGCGAAGTCACAAGCGCTGCATCATTCTGGTTCGGCGTGCAGTGAATTTTTATCTGGACTAAAGGTGGATACAGTCCTTGAGAAAATCAAGAAAAGACACAAGTGGTGCCGGCGATGGGCGGGGAGAAGTGGACCCCACCGGGATGGCCCATGCGCGGGAGAGTGAGGAAATGGCGGCAGTTGCTGATTGGAGCCGTCCCATCTGGCCTGAAACGACGGGAGACCGGAAGATCCCCGCTTGCCTTGGAGATCAGAAACACTTCGAGAGTGAGGTACAAGAGAGTCCCCGGCCCTTCCTGTAGTGCCAGACCCAATGCAGGCGCGGAAGGAACGGAAATGAAAAAAACATGAATTGCAGTGTCTGCCGAGAGAACAAGCGGAATAACCCGAGGCCTACCACCCCCTGACTGCCAAGTGTAATGAGACTCGCGCCTCCAGACTCTGGGGTCATCGAGTGCTGTGCAGAGGGTGAGGGCCATCAACAATACCGGGTACGGGGCCACTTTGAGGAGAGGTCAGGGCGCACCCAGATTGGAGACGCAGTAATAATTCTCATATAGGGTTGGGGTCTGCGTGGTGGGAAAACCGACAGGCTGCCGAGGGCATTTTCATTCCTCTCGGGCTGGCGGCGGCGAGTACCGAGCTAGCACCCTCCCACTCCTCTCTCCTGTTGCCCTGTTGTTGAGATGTTTTGCCCAACAAAAGCGCCAGCCCTGAGTTGAAGCCATGACTGGGGGGAGAGGAGGAAAAGCAGTGCAACAAACCAAGCTGGACAAATATGCCATACCAAAGGTGACTGCTGATGCGGAGGGAACCCCAGACCGGGGCATAGCAGTGCCATAAAAGGACTCAGTGACATCGGGAGTAGCTCTATTACGAGCTGATCTCCGCAATGTGGACATATGTGAGAGAAGTCTAGGATTCCACTGCCTCCCTACAGGCAGACACTTTAAACACTTTAAAGACCCAAGTCAGCAAGCTACAAGTACTCACTCCCAGCATGCAGGCCAAACTAGAGGACTATGAGTGTTGATCAAGAAGGAATAATATTCAGATCATGTGGGTGCCTGAGAGATCCGAGGGGCCTCCAGTCAATGTATTTTTCGAAGATCTTATCCTAAAGGAATTGCAAATTAGAGGGTGTTAGAAATGGGGTTTCTGGTTGGCTAGGGTATGCACCTCAGCCAGGCAGAACCTACCCACTCTAGTCAGGGCTAGGGAGTTACACGTCCAAGATTACCCGTGCTCACCCCCTTGGTAGCTTGGCACGAGCAGTCAGGCTTAACCCAGAGGCAATGTGTAAAGCGTTTGCAGAACACATGTGACGCAAAATGTACACCACAAAGTAAACACAACACTGAGCTAACTAAAAATAATCTGTATTGCAGAATGTTACACAAGTTACTAATACTTTGCAGGAATATGCAGTTGTCACATTTGAACATGTAAGTACTCAGGATTCTGCAACATAAGCAGTAGTCAGGAATTATAGTAAAAGGTATATGCACTTGTCATGAACAATTCCTAAATACCCATAAAAGGAACATTAGAGAATATACCACAAGTCATATAAATACATAGCAGCTAGACATGCCCATAAAAGGAACATTCGCACATATATGTATAAACAGTCAACAGGTAGGAAACCTAAAACATCTATAAGTCTGTACTAGGCTTCTAGAGCCTAAATTCCCTGAAAAGTACCTGTTTTCTGGTAGGAGAGGCACTTCCAGTGCCTAAAGATGAACACGGGGGGCCCCCCGGCGCTCCTGTGCGCAACACGGGGGCCACACGGTCTTTACAAATGCAGGTGTGCCCCGCCTCTCCCTTCTCTCAGCCCGGGAAGGCTTTACAATATGTAGATGCACCTCGGTGTCACCTCCACCCTCCCTGTGTTCAGGCTGTCTGAAAAGTATGCACAAAGCCCAACTGTCAGTCTGCCCAGACGTTGATTGGAGACAAGCTGCAAAACACCAAAGTTATAAGCACAGATAAATGGGCACTTTCTAGAAGTGGCATTTCTGTGATAGTAATAAAAAATACACCTACACCAGTAAGCAGCATTTCTTACCACTGTCACAACCATACCAAACATGCCTACGCTACCCCTCATAAATCAGACAATACCCCTTACACATAAGGCAGGGCATTTCGAATGCAATCCTATGAGGATGTCCTGCCTTCTACATACATGGCACCCTGCCCAAAGGGCTAGCTATGGCGTACCTTAGGGGTGACTTACATGTAGTAAAAGGGAAGTTCTGGGCCTGGCAAGTAAATTTAGATGCCAGGTCCCTGTGGCAGAAAACTGCGCACACAGGCTCTGCGCTAGCAGGCCTTAGATAGGTTTGACAGGCTACTTCAGTGGGTGGTGCAAGCAGCCCTGCAGGCCCGCTAGTAGCATTTAATTTACAGGCCCTGGGTATAGGGATACCACTTTACAGGGGACTTATAGGTAAATTAAATATGCCAATCAGGTATAATCCAATCATACCAAATTTGTAAGAGAGAGCACATGCACTTTAGCACTGGTTAGCAGTGAAAAGGTGCTCAGAGTCAAAACATCAGCCAACAAAGGTCAGAAAAATAAGGAGGCAAAAAGCTAAAAGTATGGGGAATGACCCTGTAAAAGGGCCAGGTCCAACAGAGGGCTCCAAGTTCTTCTCCGTAGTGCGTGCACACAGAGTAGCTGGAATGGTTACCCATCCAGGAGCACGGCTTCGTCCAATCATAGTGGGAATTTTTAATTTTGGAGTTTGGGATCTGATCTTGCAAACTGCTCAAGTTGCCCCACTGGTCCACTATGAAAACGCGAAGATAACCTTTTTTCCCGACTTTACGATGCAGATACAGCGACAGAGGTGCAATTTTCTGTAAGTAAAAATAGCACTACGAGAACGTGAAATTAAATACTCCATGATCTTTCCAGCCAGATTGCGAATAGTCGCGGAAGGGAAAACTTGGTACTTCGAGACTCCAACAGATGCTTGGGCACGACTTGAGGGCTGGGGCACGACTTGAGGGCTGGGGCACGACTTGAGGGCTGGGGCACGGCTTGAGGGCTGGGGCACGGCTTGAGGGCTGGGGCACGGCTTGAGGGCTGGGGCATGGTGGGGGAAACCGCAGAGGAAGTCAAGAGTAGGACGACAATGCCAGCAAAATGACGAAACATTGCAGAGGCCTCAGGATGGCCCACAAGAAAACTGGAGCACTACACCAGATATGGACACGACCTAAAGTCCTCCCTAGAGACCCAAAATTGAACAGCTCTCTTTGATAAACTGGGTGATCTATAAACCACTTCGTTTACTTCCTAGGCTACACAAGGAGGGCGGGTAAGGTGGAACCGAGGCCCCTCAGCCTCATAAACTATGGGAAGTTCAAGTTGGATATGACAGTGTTGCCATACTATATGGCCCAGTAAAAATGTGGCATGATCTTTTGATATAAGGTGAAGCATAGGGGATGTACGATTCTTGGCAACAACTGCCTCTAATTTAATATGTTGGGTTCGGGTGACAGGCGCTCTGCAGAGTTGGATAGTTTTGGATCCACCATGCAGGGAGGTGGGGAGGAACAATTTGACTATTTTGTAAGTTGGTTGTTTGAACGGTCGTAATGTTTGATCTGCAGCAAATGGACACTACCACAACCCAGACACCCTCCTCCTCCCAGCCCCCCACTGACCCATGATAAAATAGTATAATATAGTTTGCTCCACCCCACCATCACACATGGACACTTTGGTCCTTGCGCCCTTCTCCCTGGGGTAATGACACCTACTCCTATGGATATTAAATTACTATCCTGGAACCTTAATGGACTGGGGGATAAATTAAAGAGGAGAGTAGGGCTGCAATATCTAAAACAGCATGCCCCGGATATTGCTCTCCTTGACCCCTATGCAGGAAGCCCTAGACAGTTGGGGGTATAAAATGATGGTACATGCAGGATACACTTCAGGCTCTCAGGAGTTGGTATTCTTTTACGCACATCCTGGTCTTTTACGATCAAATGCACATGGGTGGATAGCTATAGTAGATACGCAGCACTTGCCTGGACATGGGGTGAAACCACGCTAAACATACTCAGTGTATATTCTGCCACACCGGCACGCTGATGCCTATGTTTAGCTCAGTGCTCTGCTCTTAAAACTCCCAGACGGAGAACTAACGGGAGGAGACTTTAACAGGACACACTCTGAGCTGAAAGACAGATGGCCACCTCTGCAGGTGGTCTAACCCCACCACTCTCTTGCAGACTTTCTGACAGCAGTGTGGCTTGTCGATAGGTGGTGCGCCTGTAACGCTTTAGAGCGACAATACACATTTCTTCTGGGGGCTCATGGCAGCTTCTCGAGAATTGCTTACATCCTCACTGTTCCTCATCAGATATGACACTTTAAAGAAATCAAACACTTGGCTCGAGGAATATCGGACCACTCACCGGTCCGGGCTACATATGGCAATCAGACCCCACTGGGATAGCTATGGTTAGTGATCAATCCCTGGTATCTCCAGATACTCCAGATCTGCACTAGCTTGATTACAGCAGTGCAATACTACTTTATTGAAAATGTAGTATTGGTTGAATCCCCGCAGACACTATGGGTGGCCTACAAAGTGGTAATAAAGGGACAGGGGGTCTCAGCAAAAGTCTGCTACAAGATCACGTGCGGAGGCCCCGGAGCGAGAGATCAAAGACCTGGAAGCTGGACTGGTGGGTTCGCATCCGGTAGACCACATCAACTAGCGCTCAAATAAAAAGAATATAAAGACGCCGAGACGGAAGCAGTGCGCGTGTACTATGTCGCTAAACAGAGTCAGCTATACGAAGTGGGTGACAGGGCTGATAAATTGCTATCCTGGCTAGAGGGAAAAAGAGAGCCAGTAAATTGGTGTCCGAGATAGACTGATAGCGGAGTTCGAGTGCGTAACAGGCAGTTGATAGCGACAGCCTTTGCAGCCTACTACGCTGCCCTCTATTCCTGGACCCGGTCACCCTCAGATACTGACACTTGGGAAATACTATCTGATATCAATCTACCACCAGGACAAAGATCTCTTAGAACAAGAGATAACACAAGGCAAAATACCACAAGCAATACGAGACTTGCCCTCGGGTAAAGCTATTGGACCTAACGGGCTTCCCATGGAAATATACAAACTTACTGCGTCCAAAGTTTCCCCTCACTTGCTAGCCATGTTTCTGGTGCGTTCAGACAGAGGTTCCCTGCCTCAGGACCAGAGGCTCACCAGCATAGTGGTCATACCCAAGGAAGGCAAGACTCCGGAGAGATGTGCCTCCTATAGGCCCATTTCGCTCCTTAATGCCGAGCTAAAGATCCTAGCTAAACTCTTAGCTTCTCGACTGGTGTGGGTAACCTTTTCCTTGATACACCAGGACTAGTCTGGCTTTATGCCGGGATGAAGTACTGCCCTGAACCTGAGACATCTACATGGTGTCCTGGGTCAGATACCTAGAATAAGGGAGGCCATGCTGGTGTTTTCATTGGATGCACGGATGGCCTTTGATACCATAGAGTGGGATTATCTCTTTGAAGTCCTGAATAAGTTTGGGTTCGGACCAAGATTCATAGCCTGGGTGTGCCCCATATATATCGAACCTTTGGCTCAGGTGATTGTTAACAGAAGTACATCTTCTGTTTTCCGACTTCAGCGTGGCACACGTCAGGGATGACCGCTGTCCCCTTTAATCTTTTACATTAGTTCCACTGGTGGTGTGGAGATCCTCTGATCAGATGGTTAGAGGAATGGGAAGCTAGGATCTCAATTTACGCCAACAACATTCTGCTCTATATCTCAGATCCAACTTCCTCTCTCAATAGGGTGATGCACATCCTTACACTCTTCTGCCACTACTCCGGATACAATACTAACTGGGACAGATCTGTTATTTACTTACTATATGGCCCATCCCCACGTCTTCTGATGGGCTGCTGTGCCTGCATCGCTACAGAACGGTGCCAATACTTGGGTATCTATGTCACCGGACCTCCCACTAGCTTTTACACCCACAATTTGGAGCCTCTACCGCAACACCTTCATAGAGACATTGAACAATGGAGATCCCATTCCACTATGACTCTTGGGTAGGGCTGCATTGTTTAAAATTATGGCGCTGCCTTGTTTCCTTTATATACTTCATAATTCCCCGTATCCAATCCATGCCTCATATTTCCGAGATATTGAACAAGAGATACGTACTCTCTTATGGTATGGGGGGTCCTGCACAGATAGCTATTGCTAAGTTAACAAGAAGCTTGTACAATGGAGGCATTGCCCTGCCAGACGTACATACGTAACTATTATCAAGCAGCCCAGCTGATGGCTATCAATCAATGGACTTTCCTGCCTGTAACAGAGCCAGCATATCGAATGCACTGTGATGCTACGCGGCCTGGAGGGATCTTGCGGGCGTTGTACGGTGGGCAAAGAACTCAGACCTTTCCCTCTCCTACAGCAGTTACTCTAACTCTCTGGCATGAAACATTGCGCGTGCTGGGTTGGAAAAAAAGCATCATGCAAAGCACTCCCCTGTGGGAGACCGCTGCATTGGGCATGCTAGTGCCCCAATCGGACTTCATTGGCCTCACAAAAGTTGGGGACCTGTAGAGCGCAGGGTGCCGTTCTTTCCTTCTCTGATCTCCAGACGGGGTTTCAGCTTGCCCCTAAGGAGGCGTACCGCTACCTCCAAATCCGGCATGCACTCCATAGAGTATTATCTAGAGGGAAAGAGCCTCCTGAGTCATCCCCGCTTGACCACTGAGTACTATCCGACCACATGCCGAAAAAGGCAGCGTCCCTCACATATCATAAAATTATCAATAATCTACGAGATGTATGTGGGTCTGGGAGCAAGCTGGACACATGATATAGAAGTGTTAGATGATGATGAGTGGCGGGAGGCCTTGGCATCCCTTAAGGAGGAGGGAAACTTGGTGCACTGATGATGACCTCCAGCAGGGTAGAAATCTCTTGGTATTTAAATATTTATATTTTCTGCCTTCCCATTTCAGATACACAAGCCATCTTTCCTGCAACCTGCCTACCCCCTTCTGTCGCACTTGCATTCTAATGGTTTTACTATAGGCAACAAGGCCTGGGCCGCCCTCTCCAGTTTTGACTTGGCAAAACCATTAGGTCTGGCCTTGGAAAGCTGGTGTGATAGACATTTTAATATGTTTTTTATTGCAAGTATGCCACAAAAAAAAACAAATTTAAATCTGCTGCTTTTTAAATATAGCAGCAATATCTTTAACATAAAAATGTAAATATAAAAAATAATCCGGCAACAAATTAAACACACCATGCACACAAACTGTTAGAAATATACAACGCTAATAGCTCTAACTCGAGCAGACACAAGACCCATTGCATTGCAAATGCTTGTTTATTACATGAAGCCGGCAGACAGCTAAAACTGTCTATGGGCAAGATCTGAAAAACTGTCTATGGGCAAGATCTGAAATAGTTAATTTGTTAACATTTAAAATCGATACTTCCCTTCTCCTGAAATGCAGAATATGCTACAAGGAGTAGACTTGGCACAGTTCCATTTAGATTCTAACCGTCTGCTCGAATATTAACATTTAGTCTGCATTAAAATAAGCATTGTGACCGGACACTTCATGTTTGTGAAAGGGCTCCGTTTGAACTGTAGATACTAAGCAAACACTCTGAAAAACACTTTGATTTGGCGCGGATCTTTGTGGGACATCGTGCTGCTGGGATTGTTGCATAAAACATGCACGTCGTGGGTGTACTTACATGGCCTTTCACTTGCCTGCTGTGTGTGTGAATCATGATTCTGTGAGGAGACAGCTGGTTATGTTTAAGTCTTTGGTGCTGTGTGTTTTGGAAGGCCTCTCGAGGAGAAAACCACTTAATATCTTAATAAGATGCATTTGCAAACCTTGTGAGACGTGTTCCACGTTATTGGAGGGAGGGGGTGTGGTGCATCTGAAGTGGCGCCATGTTTGTATTTGAGACTTGTTGGGAAATGGCCCTATCTGAAGGATCACCCCAAACTTGTTGCCTTCCTCCTCCTCTTTTTCTGGCCTCGTTTTCGTTGTCTTTAGGGCCCTGATCACTTTACCACTCCTAACTGGTGCTAAAGTGCTTGTGCTCTCTCCCTTAAAGCATGGTAACATTGGTTCCTACCCAATTGGCATATTTGATTTACTTGCAAGTGCACTACATATGCCTGTCAATTAAATGCTTCTAGCGGGCTGCAGCACTGATTGTGCCACCCAACTAAAAAGCCCCATAACCATGCCTCAGGCCTGCCTCTGCAAGGCCTGTGTGTGTAGTTTTAAACTGCCATGTTGACCTGACAAGATATACCTCTTGCCAGGCCTAAACCTTCCCCTTTTAATACATATAAGTCACCCCTAAGGTAGGCCCTATGGGGCCCACAGGGCAGGGTGCAATGTGTGTAAAAGGCAGGACATGTACTTTTAAGTTTTACATGCCCTGGTAGTGAAAATCTTCCAAATCCATTTGTCACTACTGCAAGGACTATCTCTCCAATAGGATAACCTTATCAAATTTCATAGGTGTAATTCCTAATCTGCAAGAGATAAATTTGTCATGTTTGATGTTTCTGAACTCTCAATTTAAAATCACAACTTATGGTGAAGACCGATTAACCTTGAACCCAGCGAACCTTTTCCCTGCGAACGGGACGCATGGCTCAACTTTTGAGAAGGTAAAACTTCAGTGAGACTTACCTGGGACTGTATCCGACCCGCGCTCCTCGACCCAGCTTTTTAGATTTACCCCCGTCTAGTGCAACGAGATATCCCAAGTTGGCGCTTTATGCTTTCAAGCACTATATTGCATTTTAATCTTTAAAAATGCATGTCTTGAATTCCCCGTATTAGATTTTTGTCTTTTTAGTCTTATTTTACTCATAAAATGAAACTCTATTTTTCTAACTAGGTGTGGTGTTTTTTGTGTGGTGTCTTCACTGTTTACTTTTTGAGGTGTTGCACAACTGCTTTACACATTGCCTCCAAAGTTAAGCCTGACTGCTCTGTGCCAAGCTACCAGAGGGGGAGCACAGGTTAATTTATGGTGTGTATCTGACTTACCCTGACTGGGATTGTGATTCCTATTTGGATAGGGTGCATACCCCTGCCAACCAGAGACTTAGTACCCAATTTCTAACAAGAGTGGTCCAGGATGATTCATTATCTTGTGCTGATCTTTCATAAATGCTTCTCTACCTCATTAGCCTGACAGATAATAGGAAGTGTCCATAATTGTGTCCACCCCCCAAAAGCTCTGCTAAAACACCAAGTGCAAACCTTTACTTTAGCTGAGTAGTCAGTTTTGAAGTGACTCTAATATGAAACCATTCTTGATTCTTAACAGATCGATTGTAGGGTCGAAAGTCCTGGCACTCTATCATTATGTGAACCGTCTCCTCATCTTCTCATTATGACAGACCCAGAATCTTTTCTTGCTGAGATGCTTGTCACAAATCTTTTGAAGATTGTTGTTCTTGGTATTTTACATACAAGAAGAGTCCTAGGCTCTGGTTAGACCTCACGTGGCACTCCTTTTAACATGGGTGGTTACTGATACCATGATCAGGGCATGCCACTACTAACAGTTGTTGCAGCTGATTGTAGCAGTGTGGAACAGGCCTTTTACCTGCTCCCCAGTACAAAGGCTGCGTACTGTTGTCCTTGATGAATCCATGTAGTATGTCATGACTGTGCTCTGAGAATCCCCTTGATATTGTATAGAGTGTACGAGATTGTTTGTGTTGAGGCCAAAAGATTTTCTCAGAAGCCTGAAGCCACTGCTATCGGAAGTTATGGTGGTGTATATCAAGGCTGCTTAGTCTTAGTTCCAGCTCACGCTTCTTTCATCTACCACAAGACACTTCTTGCCTTATTATCTCGCTCTTGCAGGTCCTCTTTTTATCGTTCCTTTCTCCCTCATCACTGTTTTCCCATCTTTCTCTTCCTCCTTCTTTCCCCTTTTTGTGTTTTTTATTTTCTCTCTTGCCCTTAGTAAAATAAAACTAAATACTGGTTCCTAAAAATGAATGCCAGTGAACCCCATCTGCAACCACCAGCTGGGATTAGGCACTGAGTGCATAGGAAGTGGGGGTATCCCTGTTCTGGGTTATCCCTGGTTGTATGTTGCCAATAGAGTTGTAGGATGCTCTATGATGGCTAGTAGTAGCCAGTGATACTTTTCCCCTCTTCTCCTGCATGTTGTTCTTTGGGTTTGCATGCTTCTCTCCTAATTGCCTCCTCACCGTAGAACCTTTTAGTTAATCCAGGTGCATCTGTTTGTCCAGTTCTAACAACAAATTATCTAGTTTACCCATTCCTGACATCCTGAGTCTTGTTCTGCTGAAGACAGAAGACCAATGCAACAGCATCTGATTGCTCAGAGGTCGCCTGGGTTGAAATCTACATCTACAAGTGACTGCTTTCCTGTGGCTAGTTGCTAAGGATCTGTGGCATGCCTGAAAGTAGATTGCACTTTGTCATGATTTGTGTCTTCTGCAAAGCAAGGGACCAACTTTTAATCTAAGTCATACTTTGGAGGCCAACTTCCACGGTTCTGGATATAGGCTGGCCCCTTTGGCATAACCATTATTCACAGTGTTCTTCTTGAGAGTAAATGTGTGGAATGCACACCTGAGCAGAGGAGGGCTGGGATCTGAGGCAGAATCTTTGGCTAACCCCCTCTGAGGGTTAAGAACTATACTACTATAACTGAAGAGGAGACTCTGCTTCTTCTGAACTTGAAGGGAAAAAGGAGATAGGTTGCCCTGCTAATACAGGAACTGCCTTATTCCGCCAGCAGCTAAGTCCAGTGTTGCAGAGGATCATCTTAAGGAGAACTGAACCTGACCAGGTTGGAAGCACTAAAGAGGTGCCACGCTCAGCTGGTGTCTCCAGGCCTCCTTATCTGAGGCTATGCATGAGGTAGACCGGTGGGCTAGAGACCAAGCGTCTGAGCATCATGAATTTGCTTTGTGACCCTACAGATCAAGTTAATTTTAGGGAGTGTAATAAATTGGTCATTTTCCATGGTTATTGCACGCATTTTATTAACACATGCCTGTGAAGCACAAGGTGAGGCATGCCTATAGCAGTGTTTCTCAAACCACGGGTCAGGAGCAGATTTTAGGGTGGGTCGTTAAAGTCCAAGCAATATATAAAGATGCCTTTAAAGTTTGTATTATTTTGTCATATTTGCTGCGCTTCAAAGACAGAGGTCAAATGTCAGACCATATCTTCTGACAAATTGCTGCTTATTTTTTAATATGGAGAAAAGTGTTTACAAACTCTTCCCACTTTGCAGTCAGAAAGAAAATGAAGTGAATTGTTTGATAATCTTGCTGGGATACCCAGTGTGTGAAAGGAAAGGCAGTAGGAAGTCATTTTTTTGAAACACACAACAAAAAAAGATGATACCTGTAAATTAACTGTACACATTCTGCAGTTAAGAAAACAAACATGAAGCACATTTTTTGTAATTCTGAAGTGTGATGGAAGCAAAGATTTTAATAGTATCAAAATAAACTGACACTTTACTTGGTGGTACACAAATGATCACTGAAACTGATTTCCATACGTTATCATTCTTGTACCAGATAGTTTTATTATTAAAACTGTATGCCTGCAAGTTTAGTGTCCATTTCAGCGGAAAATGGGGCTGTCTGTAAATGACAGTGCCTGCCTGATAATGCTGCTGCATGTCCATTAAAGCCAAGTGAGTTGCGAACGTTTGTTCTTTTAAAAAGTGGGGCTTGGTTGTAAAAACTTTGGAAGAATCTAGAGAATGATAAAACTTCCAATCTTGTGTCATGAGGTGATGTTGGAATTGGAGTCTCATGTTATGCATACTACACCAAAGAGCTTGAGAGTAAATGTGTGTATTGCCTTCCTTGCTTATGAATGATTTGAGGAGCTATATGGCTTCAGATGACTCCCCTTTGCTTGCCACGTTTAAGCCCCTTGAATTTAATGGTTAAGCCTGAACCTTGCCCACTGCCTTTATTCTGCTATTGCCTCCTATTGGTCATGTAACATATGGAAAGCTGACAATGTCACATGCATATGTTATGGCAACCCTATTAAGTTTGAACAAGGAATACGTTTATTTGACAAAAAATTGTAGTGGCCTATCACTAGTAGAGAGACAGCTGGACATTAATTCATTGACCATCACAAAGCTTCCTGGTCACATGAGACCACTTGCTTTTTTTTAATTTCATTTTTCAAAAGTGAGCTATTCTGGTCAAGCCTCCAAGCACTTGGTCTACTTCCTAATGGTAACTGCCACCAATTAGTCTGCAACTCTCTTGTCAGCTAAATCCAGCAAGAATCCACTTTGTTTGACATACAGGCATTTTATTAGGACGCTAAAATATACTGTTAATGTGCCAGCGATCCATTTGGGTCATAGGGACTTCACCTTAATGTATCCTGATCAGGTTGGTTTCATTCCCATCTGATGAACCGTGAAAATGTCCATACAGTAATTAATGGAGTGAACCAACCCCAAAAGTTATAAAATACATTGCACATTGCTCCCTGAATGCTCACCAGCAACCCCAGATGAATTTTCTTTGTTCTCTAGTCTCTACTGATGAAGGGCTAAACCCAGAAACACGTGTCTAGAGATATACAGCAATGTCTGCACCAACGTTGGTGAAAAACTACAGATAATTTTCAAGTAAACGCTAAGTGTGAACTGCATTTACCAGGATGCAAAGAGGCGAACTGTGCTGGGATGAGAGGCAGTGTGCTCCCAACCCTCCTTCCTTTTTAAAAGGCTCCCTTGAGCCAGTGAGCTGACGAGCTTTGGAGATGCATCTGTGTGCCTGTGAGTGGTACTTGACCTGAGAGGATTTTGGCAGCAATTCCAGCAACCCCAGATGAATTTTATTTGTTCTCTACTCTCTACTGACGAAGGTCTAAACCCAGAAACACATGTCTAGAGATATACAGCAATGTCTGCACCAACTTTGGTGAAAAACTAAAGATAATTTTCAAGTAAGCGCTAACTGTGAACTGCATTTACCAGGATGCAAACGGGGCGAACTGTGCTGGGATGTGAGGCAGTGTGCTCCCAACCCCCCTTCCACATTGAATCTAAGAGATTCAGTTTTAAGTGAAAAAGACAATAATACTGATCTTCTAACTAGTTTGAATGGGGAAAGAGTTTGAAGTGGTATCTACAGGTGAACAGCAAGAACCAATTTTAAATTCTCAATAAGTGTGGAATTCTAGGCTTGTCCAGGGGCTGATGAAATACTTCTCTCGCTCACCCCCTCCAGTGCCACTAATTGAAATGAGGGCAACCGCATGGTACGGTACAGAGAACCGTGGTAGAGAACGGTTGTTGTGCCCTGGTTGCCATAAGTTTTATTTTTTAGTATGCTTGAGGTTGTTGATGATTTCGATTCTGTTTTGATGTGTGTTTGCATTGTTGCAGATAGTTTTTTTTGTGCTAAGTTCTGGTGGTGGTTTTCTTTTGCACTAAAATGTGTTTTGCTTTCCAAGACCCTTGTCAGTGTGCTAGAAAATGTCACTGCCTTGTAGAATGAATAATGTATATGGTATGTTGTTTGAGGAGCATTCCAGCAGTAACAGCCTCAGTAGCAGATGGGATGAGCATGAGTCAACGCTGCTTTTAATGGGGGTTTGTGAAGTGATGTACTATCTACAGTTGTACTTGGATTCAGCTCAAGTAAACCTGCTTAAATCTACATCATGTGTCTGCTCTTTCTGGACATAAAATAAAATACCTCTGTTAGAAGCGGATGCTGTGGGGTTAGAAGGTCGTATCTGCCCCAAGGCCGTAGCCCTGGCCTTCCTGGCAGCCCTGTTTAACTTTCCCCTTCCTCTGTAAAGGGAGGAAAAGCAAAGATGGTAGATCGGACAAAGTAGTGCCATCGCCAGGGGAGTCGTTTTAAAGCATCATTAGAAAAGCTAGTTGGCCTGGATTTAATGTGCTGGTACCCGGAGACTGCGCTTGTGCGTGCCTGCATTTGCATGAGTTGGCTCATTAAAGGTAGACATATTGCTTTTTGCAAAGCTTTTTATGTGAAAACAGAGCAGGGGGAACAGTGAGTAGGAGATTGGTGAAAAAATCAAAGGGGAATTTGAAACAAGGAAAAAACTATAAGAAATACACATAGGTGAAGTGCCAGTAGGAAAAACGGGCAAGAAAACATGTCTCGGCTAAAACATTAAACCAGCATTGGTAAAGCCAATAAGTCTCACCTATGCAAGATCTACAGGCTGTGTCAATGTTTTTTATCATCTATGTTGTGCAGCAGCGGAACACTGAAATTTCCAGGGAACTGACACGCGTACGTCCATGTACCACTGCAGCAGCAATAGGCCGTTTGAGTGGAAAGTGTTATCAGAGATGCATTTTATAGACTGTGAAAAAATGGTTGTGTAAAACTATGTGGTGCCGAAGACAAGTTTAAAAAAAAAACTTGGGGTGGGGCACAGGACTCAAACACATTTGTGATGGCATCTCACGCGATGATGTACAAACCGGAAACACGTTCTCAAAAATGTACAGCCATGGACCAGAAACGTTGTGGATATGAGAGCAGTACGTTTAAAAGGCAGAAGCAGGATTGTAAATAAAGTGGTGACCGTCATGTATAAGTATACACAAATACAGGCAGTGGGGGATCACAGCGTCGCAGGTTTAAGTCAGATTTATGCAAAAATGAAAATTATAAAATGCAGGTTGAGATTTTTTTCATAGCAAGAGGAAGTGCCTGGAAGACGTACAAAGAGCATACGGGCGCTCTACAAAGTGTAGCACACCGTGTACTGTAGTATATCTGAAACACGACAGCTTTTACCTTGTCCCCCATACTTCAGTATATCTTCAGTAGGCGAGATGCCACCTGGGAGTTAGGAGCAAACACTCGACTCATCTCAACCCAGTTTACTCTTAAACGCAGTTTCTATAATTAAGTATTATCGAAACCAGGCCAGAACTTTAGCTATGAGGCTGAGATCTCAAGTTCCCTCAGTGGCTCTCGCTGACCGGCTTCTGGGACAAAAGCTGTCCTAATGACACAGTATCACAGAAGCCGGCCACGGATGCTGCAACAAGTCAACAAATAAACGAAAGAGAAGGAATCGGACGGGAAAAGAAAAGTTTTCACTAATCAATTAAAGAACGGCAGGACTTGTGAGTTTCAAGATCAGAGTGATAATGGCAATAAGAGGTGCTGAGTTGATTTAAACACAACGCGTACAAATAAGTCCTGGCGCTGTTTTAATAGGGCTCTGGTATAAGTATTTTTTTTGGGCCATATGTATGAACACATTTTCCCACAGACACAAAATGGGTAAAATCCTTCGACACATCTGCCCCATAGTGGGTACAAGGTGCTGAACTTCTTAGTAATGCTTCTCGGTGCATATAGCCAAGTTCGATGGTTCAGTGTACTTTTCAGCAACGGCCGCTGCAGATCTCAAGGGGTGGGGGGGAGGGGATGGAGATTGGGGGGGTGGGGGGGAGTAATTAAAAAACAAAACAAAAAAAATCGTCCTTACCACTGACTCCTGCCGCCTCATGCTCCTTTTCCCTCCATGTGGTGTCCCAGCATTCACTGGGACACCAGCACATGCTCCCCAGCAATCCTGGCGCTGCTTACATGCTAAACATAACACGTCAGCAGTTTTAGGATTGCTCAGAGACTAGCCTGGGGTCTGTGCAGTTTCACCAGCCCGGCTGTGTATACAGCTGGGTTGGAGAAACCTAAGTGCGCATGTGTGTTTAGCCGGCCGGCCAAAAACACATGTGCACTCTCCCCTCCTCCCGTGGTCTACCCTCACCACACCCCTGTACTGCTGGCTGAGCGGGCAGATGAAAAATGAAACAATAGCGGAACCATTGTATCATTTTTCATCTCCTGGCTCTTGGCTGGGGGCGGGGGAGGGGGCTTTACACAGCTACAATCCCCAACCCTTTTAAAGCTCTGACCACATGGCATCCTGTTCCGTCTGATGAAATAAATACCAGGGGCGGCCCCTCCATTTGAGCCGAGGAGCGTCGCCCCACCAAAAAATGCCACCCATAACGGAAAAATAAAAGGGTAATAAACAAATTTTAGTACCATTTTATTTTTCAGCGCCCTGTCCTGAACCAAGTGTCAGGACAGGGTGTGGCAATTGCTGCAGTGTGGCAGCAGCAGGGAGCTGTGCACTTGTTTAAAGTGTACATGTCCTTTTGGGCGGCTGTCTTGCGACGGCAAGCCTGACATGCGCACGTTAAACTTCAGACAGCTGGGTTAGAGAAAGCACAGGCCTCCAGTGCTCTTGTGAGTGATGAGAGAGCCCGCTCCCACCAGTCCTGATGCTGCTTTCATGCTGGTTATCAGCATGAAAGCAGCATCAGGACTGGCTATGGTGTTTCCTGGTCTTGTGTGTTGGAGCTTCCAGGAGCAGGAGGACACCTCGAGGAAGACGCCTGCAAGTAAGTGACTTTTTGTTTTTAATTTGTCTTTTTTTATAATTTTTATTGTGCCCACTCCCCCGCTGTAAACATAAGCCAGCCGCCACTGATAAATACTATGGCTGCGGATATGTAGACAAATTGGTGAATGTTTACGGTAAACAACAAAACACCAATGCACATCATGTAATTTACTTACCAATTATTTTAGGTATTGGACTGCAAGTCAGAAGAGGCTGCAGTCCACAGTGGATGGTAAAATGCACACTGAATGCTGCTTTTGCGTAATAAACTCCATCAGTGCAATAAGTAAACAGGCTGCCATAAAATGCCTCCTTATCAGCTAATGACTAACTTTTCAAGGAAAAAATAGTTCAGAAGAAATAGACAAAAAGTTAGTTATACAATTCTTTGTTTAAACAGCGGTTTTAGACATCGTTCAGTGACCTGCCTTTTGCGCTCTCTGTTGGTACGGAAAGATGTTTTTTAATGTCACACCTGATCTACAATGGATTATTACAGAAGAGTAGAAATATAATTTTCGTATTATGTCACTGATGTTCCAACTTGACTGTCGAGAAAGATAGAGACCGATTTTCATACAGGTATCACAGACTTCTATGTATTATATATCAGATGAGGTACCCTATGCTGTACATTATAAGGATAATTAAAGTCACTGATGGATTCAATGGCCCATTAGAGGAATAAGGCCAAAGGCTGAGTTCCCTCATAAGGTCAAAGAACTCCTCTGTGACTCAAAATGTCCTTGCAGTGTACAGCAAAGGATATTTTATTGCTTATAATTAGGGCTCCCGGTTTCATGGTATTTATTTTTTTGTAACATTTCTGTCTGTATTTATCCATATTTATTTTTTGACCATCTTATTGGTATTTATCCACAGTTATTTTTATTTTGAGAGTAAATGGCATTGAAAAATGGTATATTTCCACATTCATTTAACTGATAAAAGAGCAATCATACTTGGCTGCTTGTCGTGTTTTAGCAAATTAAGCAGCCAAATATAGCAAAATACTACACCCACAAGTAAGCATCAGCATTATAGTACAAATATATGTTAACATATGCCTGCATTTAGGAAAATCTTAACCTGTTTTCTAACTTCCCATGCTGTCCTGGAATTCACGAACGACAACATGGAGAGTCACCCATAAGAAGCACAATTTTATGTGTTTTTCCACATTTATTTAAAAATAAAAACAGTCAGGAAACACATTGTTTTCTGTCAGTATTTATCTATAAAAATCTGTAAAAAACGGAAAACTGGGAGCCTTACTTATAATCTGTAATCACACTATCACCCTTGCTGCCTTGCCTTTTTTCGTGTGAAAGTTGCAAACATGAAGAATAAAAGCATGAGCTAGTGCAAAATTAAGCACATCAAAAAGAAGATTGTAATTTGTTTAAAAAATATATTAGAATCAATGTAATGTAAACCAGATTAAAACAGGCGATAGGGCTCACAAAGTGTAGATACATATAGAGAAATTCAGTTTTTGTGTGATTACCTTTAGTGCGTAAAATTCAACTTTTTGCCATTAAAATCTTGTTCCATCAAAATCTCCTTTCTGATATTCAATGTTCCTTGAGCTAGTTTTCATTCTCACAGCTGTTTACTGCGGGTATACAGATGCTGTGCGAGCTCTCCTTTGCCTTAGCCTTAGCCTGTTGGCTCTGGCAGTATTCATTACAATGTCACACCTCGACGGTAATGACTTATTACAGTTAAGCGGCTAGGTCATTTCATTACTTCAGGTGACTAGAGACATCACAAGCCATCTATATTGAAATTAAATGGACACTTTTACATAGGGATAGCATACTCTCTTGTATTGGAAACCAATATCATATTTCTGAGTTCCTGGTCCTTTGGGAAAAAGTATTGGTAAAGTCTACAGGTCTGTGTGAGAGTGCCTTTTTGGCCTGGTGATCCCCATTTTTGTGGACTGATGCTGCTAGTTTTTGTAACTCTGCGTCCCGGGGTACTGCTGTCCAGCCGAGTGTAAATGCTCAGACCCCTAAAACATGGTAAAATTGACTAATCCCCAGTTGGCATATTTAACTTTCCAGTAAGGCCATAGTATGCAGTGTAGGAAAACACACCAGTGGCACAGAATGTTAAATGTTACCTGTGGAATACAGCATAATTTGAGGGCCTCTCCTGACACAAATACCCGTAATTCCCACAGATCTGAGTTTCTTTGCTTTCTGGTAGTTGTAGTTTTGCTTTTCCACTTATAAATTCAACAGTGCAAGAACGAAGGTGCATGCATACGACTGCACGATTTCTAATGTTTGCATACCAAACGGTGTGGAGTAAGCAATGTTAACAAAGCTCGCAGTTAACAGCTGCCTGATTTCTGTTCACTTGCTCACTTAAGTGAGTTTTTATTCCTCACCTTTTGCTAACCCAATATTCCTTCCCCGTAGCCACAAAGAGCCATAAACAACCCCTATTGTTCCTTCCAATTAGCTACTCTTTTTTTACCCAATCACTTGGACCACTCAAAAAACATGAACGCGGTCCCCAGTTTATTTCCTTATTTTCACAGGTTATTATATGGTTTAAGACAATGGAAAAGGAACCGATTTATTAAACTCATTTTCTGATAGAATATGTGTTATTGTCGGAAAAACAGGAAGAGAACAAACGGGTACTTGCACTCAGAATTTAGGGCCATATGTACAAACACATTTTCCCATAGACACAAAATGGGTAAAACCCTTTGCTACATCTGGCCCTTAGTCACTTATTGCTGTAGTGACAGATGCAATCACCTCCCCAGACTATGGGAGTGTATTGCCTACATTTCTATGGTTTGAAGGTGGAGACCAGACTCTTCAGGAAGAAAGGATGGAGACAGGCATTACCTTAGACATTCAATGAGGGGCTTGTTTGGCAGGGGGTTGTCCATTAGTTGTTTCTGTTGCTCAGGCGAGCAGGTTTCTAGGAAGAGCTTTCCTTTGCATGTCAGATTACTGCTGCAGGAAGGCTGAATGACAGCCAGATGCAAGATCGAACACTTCATTGTGCCTGTGTTACGGGTGCTCTGGAGACAGCCCAAGTGCTACTTGCCTTGAGAAGCACTTCTTTACACAAAGTGTAAAACAAATTGTGTACTCCCTCTCCCTATCCTGGTCATTGGAAGGAAATAAAGAGGGCATCTCTAGCACAAACATTGAAAATATAACATTCCTGTTTTGATTTTTCCTTCCATCGGACTTTATAGGAAAATGAAATCATATTGATTTTTTATTTTTTTTTAACCTGTAGGTGAAGGTTGTGTGTGTGAGCGCTGGTGTTCTCATGGCCTATAATGATACTGAAACACATGCAAATAACGCTGTTTCTTTTCACAGTTTTGCATCTGTGTCTAAAGCAGTGGTTCCCAACTTGTGGTCCGGGGTCCCCTGGGGGTCTGCGAAGCCTTCTCAGGGGGTCTGCGACTGCTTAGAAAATAAAACAAATATTAACAAATATTGACAAGTTAGGTCCCTAGCTTTCAGTAATGACTCATGACGGGGTCCCTGGTTTCCAATGATGATCCAGTGGGGGTCCCTGGGTTCCATTAATGTTAAAATGGGGGTCCATCTAAATCTAAAGGCCTCCACAATATTCCTAAAAACCCTGCATGGAAACTGACTTTGACTTAAAACTTTTTTTTTCTCCTTTTTTGTTGTTGTTTCAAATGACTTTCTCCTTCCTTTCCAACCTCTGCATGCCTCCTATCTCTGAGCACAGCCTACTCTAAGTCACATGCATGTTTGCTTTAAAATCTACTCTTGTAGCACTGGAAATTGTCCCCACCTGATTACAAATATCACAACCTCACTTTTAAAATTAATTCCCCTGCAACATAACAATACCCATTCTCCTGTAGCTCCTCTATTAATTCTGCCACCCAAAGCACACATTCACATATCCCTCACTGTTATGTTATCTGTATTTGTAAAGCACACTATTGTCCATGAGGGTATCCTGGCACTGAACAGGTGTGTGTGCCTTACCATGCCTACAGTAGGTTGGCTAATTGAAAAGCCAGGTCTTCGATTTCTTCTTGTGGAATTCAAGAAGAAGGGAGTAAGCTCTGATGTGGAGTGAGAGGGCGTTCCATGCTTAAGAGAAATATAAGAGAATGTCCGTCTTTCTAATCTGTTTCTGCGTATGCATGGAATGTGTACAAGTAGGAGTCCTTCCAAATGGAGGTGTCTGGGTGAGTAGTAGTCTCCTAGAAAGTTGCTTGGTGATCCCAGCATAGATGGTGTTCCCGTAGTCAAACTTGTGACTGAGCTGTGTGACAGTTTTTATAGAGTTACTTGGGAGCCATTTGAAGATCTTCCTCAGCATCTTTAGGGTGTGTAAGCAGCATGCAGTGATGCTGGTGACCTGTGCAGTCATGTCCAGTTTACTGTCAATGATTATTCAGAGGTTCCTGCCGGGTGTGGATATGAGTCTGAGTTTGGCCAGCCACTAGGTGGAGTCCCATGGTGAGGTGTTCTTGCAGAAGGTCACCACTAATGTTTTGTCAGTGTTGACCTTGAGACAGTTGGCTTTCATCTAGTTAACAACTTCAGTCTTGCGTGTAGTGAACTTGTTTATTGTGTTGTGGGTCTTACCTGAAGGGAGAGTATGGGTTGCATGTCGTCTGTGTAGGAAAGGATGTTGATGTGTGCGTGGATGATGTTAGCCAGGACGATCATGCATGCATTGAAGAGGTTAGGGCTGACCAATGAACCTTGAGGCACTCCACAGATACTTCCTAGGATCAAGGGGTGAGGCTGCCACATGCAGCTGGCCAATTTGAATTTTGTCCACCACTGCTGGTCCCAACAAGCTACAGACTACGGCCACTTTTTTACCGTTTCACAATGACAATCAGATATGGGATAATATTAGCAAAGCCCATCCCAACGGACCTCTCCACCATTTCTCCCTTTAGCCAGTGCCTATGGTTGCTCAGGCCCAGAAAATTAAACAAAATACCTGAGACTACGGTAACTATCTAAGAAAACAATGAACATAAAGTAATGCTATACAGAGACCGGCAGAGCTTCTCAAAACTCCCAGCATACTGAAACTATAAAGTGCACACCTGTAGCTCACATTCTGCTCGCCACGCTATGCACAGCATCCCATGACATAACTGCACCTCGGTAGTGGTCACACATGACATGGAAATGGTTCCCATATAAGATCAAAACAAAGACAACACACTTACAACCACACACACACACACACACACCCTACATAGTGTACTGTGCTACCCACGTAGGCAAGTGCTTTAGAGCCCCACACAGGGTTAGTAGGTGCTATATAAATATTGCAATACAAAAATACCTCAAACACACCCCCAGGTGTGCTACAAGCTTCCCCCAGAGGCAGAAAGAATAGCCATGTTGGATTTTAGTGAGAATGGTGCACTGTGGAATCGTTTGCAATGAAGTAAATAGGATGTGCTGCAAAACTGGGAAGGTTTTGTCCTTGGGACCTTTTTGTCCCTTGGGACCCAAGGGTAGGTCGCTCCCCCTGCCGCTGCAGCTCCTCCAAGTTCCCGAGTTCCTGTGTTCCTGAGACCCACCTAACTGTAAGTACCCCCCTCCTCCCAGCCCCTCGCCCTGCCCCGCGCCACTCACCTTCTCTCCTGCTCCTGCTTCTTTTCCTCCTCTCTGTCTCTTCCTCCTCGCCCCCCCTCTGCAATCTTCTTCTGTGTTCTTCTGTTCTTCCCTTCTGTTCTTCTGTGTCCTTCCGGTCTTCTGTGTTCTTCTTCTCTGTTCTTCTCGGTGCTTCTGTGTTCTTCTTCTCGGTTCTTCTCTGTTCTTCTCTGTTCTTCTCTGTTCTTTTCTGTTCTTCTGTTCTTCTGTCTTCTGCTCTTCTGTTCTTCTGTTCTTCTGTTCTTCCTGTCTTCTGCTCTTCCGGTCTTCTGTTCTTCTGTCTTCTGTTCTTCTGTCTTCTGTTCTTCTGTCTTCTGTTCTCCTGTCTTCGGCTCTTCTACCTCCTCCGTCTTCTTCCCCCGAGCCTGCCCTCCTGCTCCTTCCTCATCCCCCTCCCTCACTCGCCTCCCCCTCTCTCACCGCTAGCTAACCCGTTCGCTATCTACCTCCCTCACTCCTCCTATCTTCCTATCTCTCTAGCTCCCTATCTCACTATCTAACTCCCCCACTCTCCACCTCCTCCTACCTACCTATCTGTCTGTCTATCTATTTCCCTATCTATCGACTTCTCTATCTATTTTCTCTATCTATATCTCTATCTCTCCCCCCCTCCCGCCACCCCCTCTACTACCTATCTCCCTATCCTCTCACTCTACCTCTCTCCCTCACCCACCTCTACAACCCCCCCTCCCCTATCTTCACAACCCTACTCCTATCTCTCTCCCTAATCTCCAAACCTCCTAACACTCACCCTCCTCCACCCTAAACCCCCTCCCCCAGCTCCTCTCACTCTACCTGTCCCCCCCCCCCTCCCTCGCGCTTTCCCGCCGCGACCTCCTGCACGCCCCCGCCCCCCAGCTCCCATTCGCCCCCAGCTGACCCCTCCCCCCCCCCCTCCTACCTCTTATGGCGGCCGCTGCGCGACAGTGGTAGCGACCCTTGACCCAAGGGTAGGTCGCTCCCCCTGCCGCTGCAGCTCCTCCAAGTTCCCGAGTTCCTGTGTTCCTGAGACCCACCTAACTGTAAGTACCCCCCTCCTCCCAGCCCCTCGCCCTGCCCCGCGCCACTCACCTTCTCTCCTGCTCCTGCTTCTTTTCCTCCTCTCTGTCTCTTCCTCCTCGCCCCCCCTCTGCAATCTTCTTCTGTGTTCTTCTGTTCTTCTCTTCTGTTCTTCTGTTCTTCCCTTCTGTTCTTCTGTGTCCTTCCGGTCTTCTGTGTTCTTCTTCTCTGTTCTTCTCGGTGCTTCTGTGTTCTTCTTCTCGGTTCTTCTGTGTTCTTCTGTGTTCTTTTCTGTTCTTCTGTTCTTCTGTCTTCTGCTCTTCCGGTCTTCTGCTCTTCCGGTCTTCTGTTCTTCTGTTCTTCTGTTCTTCCTGTCTTCTGCTCTTCCGGTCTTCTGCTCTTCCGTCTTCTGTTCTTCTGTCTTCTGTTCTCCTGTCTTCGGCTCTTCTACCTCCTCCGTCTTCTTCCCCCGAGCCTGCCCTCCTGCTCCTTCCTCATCCCCCTCCCTCACTCGCCTCCCCCTCTCTCACCCCTAGCTAACCCGTTCGCTATCTACCTCCCTCACTCCTCCTATCTTCCTATCTCTCTAGCTCCCTATCTCACTATCTAACTCCCCCACTCTCCACCTCCTCCTACCTACCTATCTATCTATCTATTTCCCTATCTATCGACTTCTCTATCTATTTTCTCTATCTATTTCTCTATCTCTCCCCCCCTCCCGCCACCCCCTCTACTACCTATCTCCCTATCCTCTCACTCTACCTCTCTCCCTCACCCACCTCTACAACCCCCCCTCCCCTATCTTCACAACCCTACTCCTATCTCTCTCCCTAATCTCCAAACCTCCTAACACTCACCCTCCTCCACCCTAAACCCCCTCCCCCAGCTCCTCTCACTCTACCTGTCCCCCCCCTCCCTCGCGCTTTCCCGCCGCGACCTCCTGCACGCCCCCGCCCCCCAGCTCTCATTCGCCCCCAGCTGACCCCTCCCCCCCCTCCTACCTCTTATGGCGGCCGCTGCGCGACTGCGCAGCGGGCGCGCCAGAGGTGCGCCAGAGGCAAGCCCGTCTGCGCCCGTCCGCGCCTGGCCCGCGCCCAGCGCCACGACCCCTGGTCCCCAGCTCCCCCAAGCCCCGCTGATCCGCTACGACCCCACCACCCTCCACGCCCTCAACCCAGGGCGCTCCAAAACCTGCTTCCTAGCTCACCCCAAACGCACCCATGGACCCTTCGCCTGCAACTCCTGCAAACGCATCTTCCACCACGCAACTACCACGACCACAAGCCCACGCGCCATCAACCACCTCAAGTGCATCCTGATCAACGCTCGTTCCGTCCACAAGCACGCCGTTGAACTTTGGGACCTCCTGGACTCCACAGCCCCGGACGTCGCCTTCATCACGGAGACATGGATGAACGCCTCCTCTGCTCCAGACATCGCTACCCGCCATCCCCGAAGGCTACAAGATCTCCAGAAAAGACCGCACCAACCAAGTAGGAGGAGGTGTCGCCATCATCTTCAAAGACTCCATCAGCGTCACCACCTCCACCGAAGACCCCCCCCTCGCCGCTGAACACCTGCATTTTCAGATTCGCACCGACCCAAGGACCACCCTCAGAGGATCCCTCGTCTACCGTCCTCCCGGACCTCGCGCCTCTTTCAGCGACGCCATCGCCGACTTCATCTCCCCGCACGCCCTCGCCTCACCGGACTACATCCTCCTAGGCGACCTCAACTTCCATCTGGAACAAAACAACGACCCCAACACCACCACCCTGCTCGACAACCTCGCCAACCTCGGCCTCAAACAACTGGTGAACACCGCCACCCACATCGCCGGACACACGCTCGACCCTATCTTCTCCGCCAGCAAACACGTCTTCTTCAGCCACACCTCTGCCCTACACTGGACCGACCACAGCTGCGTCCACTTCACATTCCGACGCGAGACCTCCCACCTCCGCACTCAACCCATCCCTCATCGACAGTGGAACAAGATCCCTGAAGAGCAACTCTTCTCCGCTCTCGCCGCCAACCAACCCACCCTCACCACCGACCCCAACGACGCAGCTCTCAACCTCACAAACTGGATCTCCAACTGCGCTGACAACCTTGCTCCCCTCAAACGCACGCATCGACAGACCAACACCAAAAAACCTCTCTGGTTCTCTGACACCCTCAAAGAATCAAAGAAAACTTGTCGTGCCCTTGAGAAGGCCTGGCGCAAGGACCACACCGCTGACAACATGACCGCCCTCAAGAACGCTACACGCGAACACCACCACCTGATCCGCACTGCCAAAAGGAACTTTTTCACCGACGGACTAGACAAAAACAGCCACAACAGCAGAGAACTCTTCAGCATCGTCAAAGAGTTCTCCAACCCCAGTGCCAGCGCCAACGCCGTCACGCCCTCACAGGATTTGTGCGAATCCCTCGCCACTTTCTTCCATCGCAAGATCAGCGACCTCCACGACAGCTTCGGACACCAGACCCAACCATACACCACTGAACCCGCTTCCCCGGACATCACCCTCAACAACTGGACCCACATCAACACGGAAGAAACCAAATCCATCATGAACTCTATCCACTCCGGCGCCCCTTCGGACCCCTGCCCGCACTTCATCTTTAACAAAGCCGACGACATCATAGCCCCGCACCTCCAGACCGTCATCAACTCTTCTTTTTCTTCTGCTACCTTCCCCGAATGCTGGAAGCACGCTGAAGTCAACGCCCTACTAAAGAAACCTACGGCTGACCCAAGCGACCTGAAAAACTTCCGCCCCATCTCTCTTCTACCTTTCCCAGCCAAGGTAATAGAAAAGACCGTCAACAAACAGCTGACCACCTTCCTGGAAGACAACAACCTGCTCGACCCTTCACAAACCGGATTCCGAACCAACCACAGCACGGAAACCGCCCTCATCTCAGTCACAGACGACATCAGAACCCTGATGGACAACGGTGAAACAGTCGCCCTCATTCTCCTCGACCTCTCGGCTGCCTTTGACACCGTCTGTCACCGCACCCTAATCACCCGCCTACGCTCCACCGGGATCCAAGGCCAGGCCCTGGACTGGATCGCCTCCTTCCTCGCTAACCGCTCCCAAAGAGTTTACCTCCCTCCGTTTCGCTCAGAACCCACCAAGATCATCTGCGGCGTACCTCAAGGCTCATCGCTCAGCCCGACACTCTTCAATGTCTACATGAGCCCCCTCGCCGACATCGTACGCAAGCACGACATCATCATCACCTCCTACGCCGACGACACCCAACTTGTACTCTCCCTCACCAAGGACCCCGCCAGCGCCAAGACCAACCTACAAGAGGGTATGAAGGACGTCGCAGATTGGATGAGGCTCAGCCGCCTAAAGCTGAACTCTGAAAAAACGGAAGTCCTCATCCTCGGCAACACCCCGTCCGCCTGGGACGACTCCTGGTGGCCCACGGCCCTCGGCACCGCACCGACCCCCGCAGACCACGCCCGCAACCTCGGCTTCATCTTGGACCCTCTTCTCACCATGACCAAGCAAGTCAACGCCGTGTCCTCCGCCTGCTTCCTCACTCTCCGCATGCTCCGTAAGATCTTCCGCTGGATCCCCGCCGACACCAGAAAAACCGTGACCCACGCCCTCGTCACGAGCCGCCTGGACTACGGCAACACCCTCTACGCCGGGACCACAGCCAAACTCCAAAACCGCCTGCAACGCATCCAAAACGCCTCGGCCTGCCTCATCCTCGACGTACCCCGCAACAGCCACATCTCCGCACACCTGAGACACCTGCATTGGCTCCCAGTCAGCAAAAGGATCACCTTCCGTCTTCTCACCCACGCACACAAAGCCCTCCACAACAAGGGACCGGAATACCTCAACAGACGCCTCAGCTTCTACGTCCCCACCCGCCCCCTCCGCTCCGCTGGCCTCGCACTTGTTGCCGTCCCTCGCACCCGCCGCTCCACGGCGGGTGGGAGATCTTTCTCCTTCCTGGCGGCCAAGACCTGGAACTCCCTCCCCACCAGCCTCAGGACCACCCAGGACCACTCCGCTTTCCGGAGACTCCTAAAGACTTGGCTGTTCGAGCAGCGATAACCCCCCCTTTCCCCCCTAGCGCCTTGAGACCCGCACGGGTGAGTAGCGCGCTTTATAAATGTTAATGATTTGATTTGATTTGATTTGATTTGCTGGTATGTCAGAGAGTGACCATGACTCTCTGCCATATATTAGTTAGTGTACTGAACAAAAGTAAGACCTCATCACAAGCTCCTCTGAACACTTTCTGTACCTGTGGCAGAAGAGAAGATGACTGTTCCTGCTGTTTGTAACGTGCATACCTGAAGGACTGGACCTGATCTCACTTGTACCCAGGAGTTAGAAGTGGACTCCACTGTTCAGTTGCTGACCTATGAGTGAGCAAAGGTTTGAAAAGCATTCGCCAGATGAAAGACCTTATGGCAGCCGCAAAAGTAGATTTTTCCCACTCGGCTTTCCCACCAAGACCAATGCCTTCAGAAGGCCTCTGTCCTGATTCATTTGAAATTTTTGGGATTCTGTTTGCAATTTTGCCCTGCAGGAGGATGTTGACATCCATAAAAAGACCAAGTCAGAGGCTGAAAACTTTGACCAGGACAACACACTTGGTGCATCCAACCTCCCTTAGTTGTGGTCATCCTGAAAACATGCCTAGGTCCTGATGAACCATATGCTGTGATTTTGATTTACGCGTAACTTTTCCTTGCCGATTTTTGCCTTCCAACTTTAAAACTACATATGTTTCGGTCCCCATTACTGGATTTTAGCTGTTTTGGTGTCATTTTTCTTATTAAACTTACTTTTTAGCAATTGGTTGTGGGAGTTTTACTGTGTTGTTGTTGATATTTTTATTTAGTGTTCCTCAATACTTGACACATTTTCCTAAATGAAGCCTGTCTGTGCTATAGATACAAGGTGAAAAGACCAGTTTTAAATTATTGAAACTGTGTGTTGGCTCTTACAAGATGATGTTGGAATTTATTACTTGAGTAGGACTCTCATCAAGGCTCTAAGGCAAAAGAAACCAACAACTGAGGGAGGCTGGCTCAAAGCCCATTAATGTAAATATAGGATACAGTATGTTCACCATGAATTTCGCAAGCGGCATATATCAGACCTAAAAGCCATGCTGCATTTTATGAATTTGATGTATGAACCATCAATCCCTATTTTAAGAAGTCTTGGAGCTTTTTCAGAGACTGTCGGTTGAACCAAACTATATAAATCTTAGATGAATTTAGTTGAATGAATAAATATTCTGTGGTGCCTCTCAGCAGGTGGATTTTTGCCCCTGCTCCTACTGGCAATGGAAGCAGTGATGTGCAAGAAAGGACTCTGTGTTATATCAGGATCTGCATGTTTTGCTTGTATAATTGTCTTGTGTCCAGAATTGTTTCATTCATCTTGCTTTTGCTCGACTGCGCTCCTCTCTAATATAATTGTAATGTCAGTGCTCTATTTTCAATGTACACAGTTTTTCGTGCAGCCTCTAAACTTTTATTTCATCATACTAACTCATCTATTGACATAAAATTAAATTAGTAATTTGTTGGAAAGTGGATTATTGGTAAGGGCATGTAGGTACCTAAACTTAGTAATAAGCCATAAACTCCCACTAGATCCAGTCAAGGTCTCAATAATTTCATCCTTGCTCAACCCTTGGTAACTTGGCCCGCAAGCAGTTAGGCTTAATTTAGGAGACCGGTGTGTAAAGAATTTAATATCAACAAAACAGTACATAAGTAAAACAAAGCACACAATAAAAATCCAACACCAATTTATACATATAGGAAATATTGTTATCTTTAAAATGACACCACAACTACCAAAATCCAATGTAGGGACCCGGAGATATGAATTTTTAAAGAGTAAATGTAAAAATAAAAAAATAAAAATAAAAATGCTTTCTAGCGCCTAAAAACAAAAAGCCCGAACCGAGGATATCTAGTTGCACCTGACTGGGGCAAAGTCAAAAGTTGAGGCCAACAGTGATGGAGCTCTGCTTGGATACACTGAGCGGGAGGCCTTGGTCAAAACCTTCTGACTTAGTCACATTTTTGGAGTTTTTTTCTCTCGTCGTCAGCGAGGCTCCTCTTCAGGCCGGCTTGCAATGCAACAATGGCGGCTTGACTCAGCACGGGTCCCAGTCAACTCCGGGAAGTCTTGTGGACAGGGAAAAGCTCTGGAGCTTCAGCGGGACAAACCTGAAATTTGGGCCAGGTCACGGTTTGACGTCGCCGTCTTGAATTTCGTCAGCGGGTCAGTTACCTTACAGTGTTTTTTTTCATAGTTGCTCCAAACTTCTGGATCTTCTTCCAGAAGTACATTTTGGGTCTTTGAAGTGTCCACAAACTTGATCCAAGGTTCCAGAAGCTCTGAGTTGCTCCTTGGAAGTTGGGACTACAGTTCCCTGAATGCACCTGGTTAGAATCCTCAAATGGCCACTGGACGCTGGTCAGCTAGGCTCTTCTTGGAGGACTTGATGTATGGGACTCTGGTTAGCTCCTTTCTACCTGTAGCTTACAGGAAGTCTACTCCTGGAGTTGCAGAAGTAAGACAAAGTCCTTTTCATGGTGAATCCCAAAGTGTGTAGCAGGTGCAGTCCTTATGAGTGCAGCTCTCCAGGTGCAGGCCAGGGGTCAAGCAGGCCTGTTCTTCTTTTCCAGTATCTGTTTTTGGGCCAATCTGCAGATCCCTCCTACCCCCTCCTACCCCTCCTGTGTAAAATCTCCCAGGATCTGCTGATTCAAAAAAAAAAAAAAAAAATGAAAAAAAAAAACCATTCACACACCAAAACCTGCTGCATACTGCCAAAGGTCGTGGGGTTGGATGTATCAAAGGATTAGGCCGCAGACCCTGTGGCCGAGATCTGCCGCGCACAGCCAAAGGACGTGCATGTTGATGGTTGTATTAACATACGGTAATTCGATATTACACTATGTTAAAAAAAAAAAAAAACACATTCACGGAAAAAAAAATACGGTTAAAGGGACGTTATATTTAGGTTGACATTCTACCATACAAAACCATAGTTATTCAGCAGCTATAGTTAGTTATACTTATCTGAAGAAAGTTTAACTCGTGCCTTTAGGCCACGAGTTATAGTTTCTTAACATAAGTATAATTATAACTTCTGAATTTCTATGGTTTTGTATGGGTAATATGTCAACCTATATCATCCATGTAATCTTTTTATTTCTTTTTAGTGAATATATATATATATATATATATATATATATATATATATATATATATACATCACACATTATTGCTTTCTCGATTTTAAGACAGCAGTTAAAGTAGAAGTTTCAAACCACCAAGAAATGTGCTTTAGTCTCTGCTTTTTTGTTACAAGTAATTGGTCCAAGTGTGATACGATTACATGTTCCCTCCTACAGGGAGTGCAGAATTATTAGGCAAGTTGTATTTTTGAGGATTAATTTTATTATTGAACAACAACCATGTTCTCAATGAACCCAAAAAACTCATTAATATCAAAACTGAATATTTTTGGAAGTAGTTTTTAGTTTGTTTTTAGTTTTAGCTATGTTAGGGGGATATCTGTGTGTGCAGGTGACTATCACTGTGCATAATTATTAGGCAACTTAACAAAAAAAAATATATACCCATTTCAATTATTTATCATTACCAGTGAAACCAATATAACATCTCAACATTCACAAATATACATTTCTGACATTCAAAAACAAAAACAAATCAGTGACCAATATAGCCACCTTTCTTTGCAAGGACACTCAAAAGCCTGCCATCCATGGATTCTGTCAGTGTTTTGATCTGTTCACCATCAACATTGCGTGCAGCAGCAACCACAGCCTCCCAGACACTGTTCAGAGAGGTGTACTGTTTTCCCTCCTTGTAAATCTCACATTTGATGATGGACCACAGGTTCTCAATGGGGTTCAGATCAGGTGAACAAGGAGGCCATGTCATTAGATTTCCTTCTTTTATACCCTTTCTTGCCAGCCACGCTGTGGAGTACTTGGACGCGTGTGATGGAGCATTGTCCTGCATGAAAATCATGTTTTTCTTGAAGGATGCAGACTTCTTCCTGTACCACTGCTTGAAGAAGGTGTCTTCCAGGAACTGGCAGTAGGACTGGGAGTCGAGCTTGACTCCATCCTCAACCCGAAAAGGCCCCACAAGCTCATCTTTGATGATACCAGCCCAAACCAGTACTCCACCTCCACCTTGCTGGCGTCTGAGTCGGACTGGAGCTCTCTGCCCTTTACCAATCCAGCCACGGGCCCATCCATCTGGCCCATCAAGACTCACTCTCATTTCATCAGTCCATAAAACCTTAGAAAAATCAGTCTTGAGATATTTCTTGGCCCAGTCTTGACGTTTCAGCTTGTGTGTCTTGTTCAGTGGTGGTCGTCTTTCAGCCTTTCTTACCTTGGCCATGTCTCTGAGTATTGCACACCTTGTGCTTTTGGGCACTCCAGTGATGTTGCAGCTCTGAAATATGGCCAAACTGGTGGCAAGTGGCATCGTGGCAGCTGCACGCTTGACTTTTCTCAGTTCATGGGCAGTTATTTTGCGCCTTGGTTTTTCCACACGCTTCTTGCGACCCTGTTGACTATTTTGAATGAAACGCTTGATTGTTCGATGATCACGCTTCAGAAGCTTTGCAATTTTAAGAGTGCTGCATCCCTCTGCAAGATATCTCACTATTTTTGACTTTTCTGAGCCTGTCAAGTCCTTCTTTTGACCCATTTTGCCAAAGGAAAGGAAGTTGCCTAATAATTATGCACACCTGATATAGTGTGTTGATGTCATTAGACCACACCCCTTCTCATTACAGAGATGCACATCACCTAATATGCTTAATTGGTAGTAGGCTTTCGAGCCTATACAGCTTGGAGTAAGACAACATGCATAAAGAGGATGATGTGGTCAAAATACTCATTTGCCTAATAATTCTGCACTCCCTGTATTCTGAGAAATAACTAGAGGAGGTCCTTTTGTTACAAGCAATGATGGTTGTTAAGGATGTCTGCCACCATTCCAGCAATCTGATGCAAGATCTTGGTAATACAGACGGTGGCTATTTCTTCCAGTTTTGCTTCATTGGATTTCCCAAGTGAAAAATGGGTTTTCAATCTCTTTGTTACTGCGAGTGCTCGCCACAGGTTTTCCACATCTTCGAACTCCTGCCCAGCACGGACACTGGTTCAGGTAGAAGTCTGGATGTCACTGAAAATATTGAGGGCGAAAAGGTGAGTTTAGAAAAAGTAAAGATGATATGATCTTGAAACATAGCAGAAAAGTCTTCAAACTGGACATAACCAGTGTTTATTCCTAGAAAGGAGCCAGGAGAATGTATTCGGAATCCATGAGATTAAATATCTCAACTGAGTTTTGAATTTCTGAGATTTTATTCCTCAAAATTAAATTCTTCAGAAGCCTGCTAGTGTTGCAGTGTTCTCACAGTGATCTAATTCACCCTGGAACAATAAAGCACCATACAGTAACACCAGTTAACCAGGTAACGTCATTGTAATTAAGAGGTTTGGTTTTTGCCGCGTACTCAGTACTGAGCTCCAGGTCTGTGCCTTAAAACCCTCTGGGTGCATGTGGCATGAAATTCAGTGTACTTGCACATACTAAAATATTGTGCAGTAGATACTTTTTTATAACTATTAACTATTCTTTCTGTTTTTTCTTAGTTTTAGTAAGTTTACAAGCAATGTTCTTTTGTTCATTCCTGTTACTCTGCCAGGCTTCTGGTGTCATGCGCCCACCATGTTAATATGTGAATCAGTCTCTGGCCTCTTTGCTTCAAATAATATTTTGATGCCTCTGAAATCTCCATGGTTGCCATTGTATTTTTGGGTTCTCTTTCTCGTGCAATGGTACGTCTACTCTTGTGTTCCTTCCACATTGATGAGCACGGCTCAGCGGTGCTGTTGTCCGCTATTGAAGACAGCAGACTTCTCACAATATTGCTTTGCAGTGTACTGCTCAGTTGCTGATATGATAGCCATGGCCTGTTCTGCTCAGTGTATCTAAGAATCTGTTGCTTTGTTCTGGATGGACTTTTTAAAAATGTTTTTAACTAGTAATGTTCAGCACATGCAGGAGATCATACCTGAACACATGTGCAAGCAAATGTTGTTTATGTGACGTAACAGATACAAATACTAATATTCAGGCATTTTTATTAATAAGATCTAAAAACGTCAAAAGAGTCAAAAAATCTGAGTACCATGCTTGGATGGTTAGAACGTGATGTATGCCATCACGCAGGGTGCCGACGTCTATGGGCCCATTACAAAAGCATTAATGAGTACCTTTGTGAATTGGTCCTGAAATGTTCAACCCCTTACTAGTAAAAGTGAAAAGGGAGCTGTCCTCTTAACTTGTACGACTTGCATAGGAATATTTCCTGAATAGTCCCCTTTTAGGTGTTTTAAAGCTAATTCCCAAACGCTTGAATGAGTGTGTAAAATACCACGATAGGTAGTATGTTGTAATGTGTCTTTAATATAAAACTTGATGCGAATGGGTTAGCCCGTGTGCGCGTATGTTATGTTGTCATGGTATTAAACTCAGACAGCGACAGTTATGAGGAGCTGGCGAGAAGGGGGTCGCGTTGATCCTTGCGTTTAATAAATAACCTTAAATAACTCAGGAAACGATCCTGAAATCTTCTTTACAACATAGTGCTACTCTAGGCACTCTAGAGCGCCTTTGTGAAGAGGTCCCTCAGGGTGTGAAGCAGAGAGATCACTGACCTCCATTCCTGAATCGAGTTTACAAAATAGAACACAAAAGCATAGAAATGTTTCCACATTGTACATATAGCACAGCTCAGTGGATTAAAAAAACTGAAATAAATTAATTCAGGAAAGCCTATTATTAAGATGGGATTCTAGAAAACTGGATTTTTGAAAAAATAGTGAAAGTCTACTCACTCGACACATTCTCCTCCCCTTCTCCAAGGTGTGGCCACCATTCATGTCGCACACACACACACTCTCTCCCTACACACACACAGACAGACACACACAGTCTCTCTCCCTCTCTCTCTCTCTCTCTCCCTCTCTCTCTCTCCACACACACACACACACACACACACACACACACACACACACACACACACACACACGGGAAGGAGAAGTGGGGACGACGCACAAAGGATAGCACGGTACAGAGTCAAATAATAGTTGGAAAATGTATTATAAATATCCAAAAGCCGTTAAAGGTGCACACACTGGTTGTTAAGTACTGAAAATTTACAGTTGAGGGCGTAGAGGGGCTTCAGCAGAGTGGCGGTGCCTTGATTTTACAGCACTTATAACGGTTCCCACACAATTTACCGGGTGCTTGAAGCAGTTTAAAGTGTTTAAACAGAAGGATTTTAAGGCAGGGGGACACATGAGTATACATTGGGGGTGGCTTGTCGGGTGCATAAAGCCAAGAGAGTATGTCCACCAAGTGCTAAAATCAGATAACAAGAGAGAATTTTAACAATTAAGAGAGCTGAGTTGGTGGGGGTTTAGGGGCAAAGGACTGGTATACATAAAGGAGTAAAGGAGGCAGATATACAGGGGAGTACTTTGTAGGGCATTGGGAAACCCCCGAAAAAACTTTGCATCAACAGAACTGTAAGTATAATTACAACTAAATAAATGGAGTTTGTCTGGTATTGATAATCAACAGAAGGGGACACCGGTCCCTAACAAAGCATGCACAAGGAAAGTGCATGTGATTACAAGTTCTACTGAAGGAGTTTCTCTGAGAGATGTGAATTCGATAAAGGAGAAAAACTCAAGATGTGAGGAGAAAATTGACCAAGAACATTCTGTGCAAAGAGTTCTTCCTATGATGGAAAGTAGAGAGGTTTAGTACTTTCGCATTGCAGGTTTCGTGAACCTCCCGTAATGGACAGTATTTGAGAAAAATTTAGTAGTACTGAGGTTTGGCAGTTTGCATGGAAGGCATGTAGCTCTCAAGGGACACCTGGTCTCAGTCGGAAGCAACTTAAGACTGCCAAGGACAAGAGTGATGTGATGACGTCTTCTGGGTTTTGTGAGTAATCTTGCAGCCGTATAAAAGATGGCTTTTAGTGGTATAAGACTGATCTGCTTCGGGAGCTCAGTATGGAGTGCAGAGCCATAGTGTGGGCAGGATATCACCAAAGCTTCCACTGCTCGCTTCAGATTACAAGCAAGGGGCTGTGTGTTTGAGCTTCAGTAGTTGAAATCTGACATGTATTTTTTGCTTGTATATTCTGCTAGGGGTGTAGAATCCATCAAAAGGGAGAAAAGGATATATATAATATATATATATATATATATATATATATATATATAATATATGAGACCTAGATAAATAGATCTATATCTCAGGAGTATTTTTAGGAGTAATAACTGCCTTCATTGTGGTTTCAAATAGTGCTGGTCTTGGGTGGTCAGATTTCAGGCGAGAACTAGAAATTCAGGCTCTAGAGCAGTTTTGTTCCATCCATGTATAGATGCTCTACAGAGATGGTCAGTGGAGTACGGCTTAAGCCCTCACCATACTGATGTAAAGACATCCCAAGATCTTTTAGAAGCTCATCCAGGGGTTTAGTTTAAAGATCGATGAGAGCAAGCATGATGTTACTTCAGTACATGCTTAAATGTCTTCCACCAGCTGGGAGGCTGTCATGAGGCGGGTGATATATATATGTTGACGGACGTCTGTTGTCTTGGGCCCAGGCGCACAACCTCTTCCATGTGAGGGACGGGCAATTTTTACACAATTGGGCGATACATTGGATTGCCTAAAAACACGGGGATACCGAGCCACGTATCTCGGATACATCGACACTAATCTTTCAAGCATATGAGGGCACGGAGTTATAGCTCTTTACCAGGCGATCCATGCAAACGCAAGCAAACCACTGTCACATGCAAGATGCAAGTGGGAGGCAGACAGTAATGGGCAGTTTCCAGGTAAACGGTGGCAGGAGGTGGTCACTGTTATCAAAACAGCATCCAGTAATCACAGATTCTGGTTGATAGAATTTAATTTTGTGCATCGTACATGTATATTATCAGCCATGCTCCATAGGCTGGAAATGCAAAGTCGTTTTAATGCTCTAAATGCGACTAAGATGGAACTACATATCACCACCTGACGAGGGAATGTACACAGATACTGGAAGAGGTAGCGAGCATATGGAGACAGGCTAAGCCTGGAACTGCTGGGCAACCCCTCAGCTCTTCCTGCTGGGGATTGGGCTCCCCCCGCCAAGTGACCAGTGGAAAAAAGGTATATTGACTTTATCTTACTACTGGCCAGATGACAACTGGTTAGCCACAGCGTGAAGGGTTCGGATGTTGGAGAGATGGCAGAAAAACATGGCAGAGTGGTGCATAGCTGAAAGGGCTAGGATGAGACTGGCTCAGACGGATCCTAGGATTGCAGCTGATCTGGACCTGTGGTGCGGGCTACTACAGGCACTGGAGTTTCCCACCCAGATGAGCACCCCTGTGAGTGAAATAGGAGATACCTAAACTTAATTGGAGATGCTCTCCTCACCACAGCCATTGTACAAGGTTACACTTCCCTCTGCCCAGCACCATGTATCAAATACAAATCTATAGCTTCAGGGTCAACCCGGGTACAAGACGTGTGTGATCAGTTTAAGGTTGAGATATGTTATGTTCTGTTCAGGTTGTCTTTCTAGTAGCCATATATCAAATACATTTGTATACTTGAATCAGAGTGTTAAGGAAGCTCCATGATTGACTGCAGTGAAACTTGCAACTTGTTGTTATGTTTTGAAGTGAAAAAAAAATATATATATATATAAAAACATGTCTTCCACTGATAGTTTATGCATGTGATATTTGTATTGCAAAAACTTAGCCAAGAGACTCTTTCAGTTCAAAGGAAGATAAAATTCCAAAGAGTGATTCAAGGCTGGGGCTTTTGGGTTCTGTGAAGGGACCTGGAATTTTTACTGCATCATGATGTAGTGCTCTTTAAAGAGGAGTATATTCAGCTCTTTCCTACCTACACTGAAGAAGAATAGTGGCAGGACTGATAGGTATTTTATTACTCCACAGGGCCAAAGGCACAGCAGACTAGTGATTCCTTTTACTAACTGTGTTAGTGTCAAATTTTAGCCCAAGGAGTTAATTTATATTTTTAATCTGCTCGTTTGTACTTTTACTTTTTGTTAGGTTTTATACATTAGAACTAACCCTCCCATAGGTCATTGATGAATATGCATGTGTATTAACATTCTTGTTAACGATGCCATCATTCTTCATAAATAGCATCAAGCTTATTGGGGTTATATCCTTGGGCAACATTGAGGTTTAAGAATGGAAATGCCAGCAAAGATGACTCCTTGAGTTACACAGTCACTGCTGACATCTGTGTGACTGCAGTTCACCAGTGGACCCTAAAGCAGATAACGAAAATGGCCTTCCATCCCCTTGGGTGGTAGCAAAAAAACAACCATCATTTCAGTGTGGGTTCGGTCCATGGGCCCGAGTTCCATTGCACCAGCTGCACTGGTGATAGTTTTGCGTCTACTTCATATCCAGGTCAATTGTGTGGGTAAAGGCAAAGGGATTGGGGAGAAGAAACACTATGCCAAGCAGATCCGGTCCACCTGACCAGGCTCGGATCTATCTACTTGCAAAATAGGAGTAAGTCACTTAAAGGCACACTTTCTTATTGTGTATCAGTTGGATTGAGTTTCAACATTTTGAATATAACTATGTGTAGTATTGTGATCTGTTATTTTGACTTGTGGGACTATTAGTTGTTTTATTTTTGTACTGTGGACCACTATGTGTCAGTGAGTAGAAATGTAGTGAGTGCATGGGAGCTTCCTCATGCATGGTGTTTGGCTGCTCTTGACCTCAAGGAATGAAAGAGTCAACAGACTAGGTTTAAAGTGCCCTTAGTGCTGCCAGTGAACAACTCTGGAAAGTGCATGAGATTTTGGCAAATGGTGAAGGGAATCCTCTAAGCTGGTACTAGTCACTGCTAACGTAGAGTGTTGAAAGTATGACGTCCACGTGCTAACACAAGTTCTCCAGTTTAAACTGTTTGTTGTGGTATTTGTCTTTGTTACTCTGGAAATGAACTGTGCTTAGGCTCAGTCAAGTCATTTTTGCACAAACGTTGACACTGTTGCTGTAAATTTGTTCTTTCAGAGACTGTATTATTTTTTATAAGAGAGATCATATACTAGTATGTCAAAAGTATTTTAAAACCTATTGATTCACTCGTACAATTCACTGCTACCCTTATTGGTTTAGAAGGCACATCGTCAAAATGTAAAAAATTGGAACACTCCCATTATTTATTTCGCTTGCCTGCCAACTAACATGTCACCTTTTAACCTTTCGAAGGCAACACAAGCAGAGGATGGGTTAATTGCTAAAGTTGAGTAAAAAGCATTATCTGACAGCTCAGATGTGGAGTTAACTGTGGTTTACATGCCTCTGGACCGGGCAGTTTGAATCCATGCAGAGTCTAGGTGTGCCACCACCCCTGTGTTAGCTTCAGCTTCCTGAGACCTATGCTAACAATTGAAGTCTTGTTTGACCAGCTGGATTTGCAGAGTATTGTAAAGAGATAGTGCTTTCACATTGATCTCTGGGATATTCCAGATTCCTGGTTCCTGTGCACTGATGGACCTAGCTCCATGTTTTTACTTATTCATGTCGACTGACAGATAGGCTGTTGCTCCAGCTGAGAGTCCTGAATGGTGCTCACTTATAGGCCACTTGATCCCTGCATCATGGGCTTTGGCTTTACTCCAAGCATTGGTCGGATGACTGCAAATCCAATCCTGTGCACTGCAGTGGCTTTATGGCAGGTTTTTTGTACGTTTTGAGAATTGTTTTTTGTGTTGAGTCTTCATAAAGCAGCCGTTGTTTGGAGCCCTTGTAGAACATCTTTGGTTGGCAGTCAGGTTACTCCCTGACCAAGCAAGGACCCTCACTGTAGTCAGGGCAAAGAAGAATCACCCTCAGTTAACCCTGCTTACCCCCTGGGTAGCTTGGCACGAGCAGGCAGGCTTAACTTCAGAAGCAAGGTGTAAAGTATTTGTACCAACACACACAGTAACTGAGTGAAAACCCTACAAAATGACGCAACACAGGGTTAGAAAAAATAGGTAATATTTATCTAAACAAAACAAGACCAACACGACAAAAATCCAACATACACAAGTCACGTTATGAATTTAAAAAGCAAAAGAGTCTCAAATCATTTAGAAAACAGTGAGAACGTTTTTAGAGTACAAAAGTACCTGGGTAGCATCAAAATAAAGCTGCACGGGCGAGTGTGCGCCGGAAAAGGCCAGCGATGCGTCAATTTCTCACTCGCAAGCGAGAACGTGCATCTTTCCAAAAACCGAGTCCAGCACACAGAAACAACCTGGGAAGTAGAGGCAAAGAATTAGGGGAGACTATGCCAATGATGCCAAGTCTAAAACGTTCCACCCCCCACCCCCCCTAGCTGAAAGTGGGGAGCAACTACCCAACCTTATGGGAGTTCTCATCACAAAGGCGGAAGAATCTGGACAGACCATCAACATTGGCGTGGTCAGTGCCAGGGCGGTGTTCCACCGTAACGTCCATTCCCTGTAGGGAGAGGGACCACCTCAACAATTTGGGATTCTCACCCCTCATCTGCATCACCCATCTGAGGGGCCTGTAGTCTGTCTGAACTCGGAAGTGAGTCACAAACACGTAGGGGCTTAGCTTCTTCCCTGCCCAGACCACAGCAAAAGCTTCACGCTCAATTGCACTCCACCTACGTTCCCTGGGAAGTAACCTCCTGCTAATGAAGGCTACAGGTTGATCTAGGCCCTCTTCATTGAACTGTGAGAGTACTGCTCCAGTACCATGTTCTGAGGCGTCTGTTTGCACAACAAATTCCTTGAAATAGTCAGGTGCCTTCAGCACAGGTGCGGTGCATATGGCAGCCTTCAGGTCATCAAAAGCCTCTGGAAAGACTCAGTCCAGATCACATTTCTGGGCTGCTTTTTGGAAGTTAACTCTGTCAAGGGAGCAACAATTGTGCCATACCCCTTGACAAACCTCTTATAGTATCCAGTGAGACCTAAAAAGGCTCTTACCTCAGTCTGGGTCTTGGGGGGGCTCCCAAGCCAGAATGGTTTCAATTTTTGGCTGTAGGGGTGCTACCTGGCCACTCCCGACCTGGTGTCCCAAGTACACCACAGAACCCTGCCCTATTTGGCACTTGCTTGACTTAATAGTGAGGCCTGCCTTCTGTAGGGAGTCCAACACTTTACAGAGGTGTTGCAAGTGTTCCTCCCATGTGGAACTAAAGACAGCAGTGTCATCCAGGTAGGCGGCACTGAAATCATCCAACCCAGCCAACAACTGGTTGGCCAACCTCTGAAAGGTGGCAGGGACATTCTTCATTCCAAAGGACATCACCCTAAACTGGTAGTGCACATCTGGTGTGGAGAATGCAGTCCTCTCCCTAGCCCACTCAGTTAGGGCAATATGCCAATACCCAGAGGTAAGATCAAACGTATTTAGGTACTTGGCAGCTCCCAACTGGTCAATGAACTCATCAGGTCAGGGGATGGGGTGTGCGTCAGTTGTGGTGACTGTAGGAGGCTGGCCTAGCTTATAGTGGGTACCTTGTGGTACTTACACCCTGTGCCAGGTCCAGTTATCCCTTATTAGTAGAATAGAGGTGTTTCTAGGAGCTTAGGCTGATAGAAGGTAGCTATGGCAAAGCAGCTTAGGCTGAACTAGGAGACATGCAAAGCTCCTACTATACCACTTATATCATATATCACAATATCATAAGAAAACACAATACTCCGAGTTACTAAAAAATAAAGGTACTTTATTTTTATGACAATATGCCAAAAGTATCTCAGTGAGTACCCTGAGTTAGAAGGTAAGTAAATACACAAGTTATATGTACACAAACCCAAAACAGGTAAGTAACAGTAAGAAAAGTAGTGCAAACAATGTAGAATCACAATAGGATGCAATAGGTGAACATAGGTCTAGGGGCAACACAAACCATATACTCCAAAAGTGGAATGCAAATCACAAATGGACCCCAGACCTATGGGAGCTTGTAGAGGGTCGCTGGGACTGTTAGAAAACAGTCAGGGTGTTCAAGATACCCCACCCCAAGACCCTGAAATGTAGGTGTAAAGTTACCCTACTACCCCAAAAGGACACAATAGTTGTGATAGGGGGATTCTGCAAGAACCACAAGCACCAGCAAAACACTGAAGACAGATTCCTGGACGTGAGGACCTGCAAGGCAAGGGGACCAAGTCCAAGAGTCGCAATAGTGTCCAGGGGGGGCAGGAGCCCAGGAAACCCAGGATGAAGGTGCAAGAAGGCTGCCTCTGGGTGGAAGAAGCCGAAGATTCTGCAACAACGAAAAGGGCTGGTAACTTCTCCTTTGGATGAAAGATGTCCCACGGCGTGCTGGATGTTGCAGAAGTGTTTCCACGCAGAAATACCGCAAACAAGCCTTGCTAGCTGCAAGGGTCGTGGTAGAGGTTTTTGGGTGCTGCTGGGGACCAGGAAGGACCAGGATGTCGCCCCTTGGAGAAGGAGACAGAGGGGGCGCTCAGCAACTCAGAGAGCTCCCACAGAAGCAGGCAGCACCCACAGAAGTACCGGAGCAGGCACTTAGAAGATTGGTGTAACTGGAGTCACAAAAGGAGGGTCCCACGACGTCGGAGTCAAACTCAGAGGGTTGAGCACTGCAGGATGGAGTGCTGGGGACCCAGGCTAGGCTGTGTACAAAGGAATCCTTGGAGAAGTGCACAGAAGCCGGAGCAGCTGCAAATCATGCCGTACACATGTTTGCAGTCTAGCGTGGGGAGGCAAGGACTTACCTCCACCAAACTTGGACTGAAGGATCACTGGACTGTGGGGGTCACTTGGATCTAGCTCTTGTGTTCCAGGGACCACGCTCGTCCGGATGAGAGGGGACCCAGAGGACCGGTGATGCTGTCTTTTGGTGCCAGCGTTAGCAGGGGGAAGATTCCGTCGACCCACAGGAGATTTCTTCTTGGCTTCCAGTGCAGGGTGAAGGCAGACAGCCCCCAGGGCATGCACCACCAGGAAACAGTCGAGAAAGCCTGCAGGATGAGGCGCTACAATGTTGCTGGTTGTCGTCTTGCTACTTTGTTGCGGTTTTGCAGGTGTCCTGGAGCAGTCAGCGGTCGATCCTTGGCAGAAGTCGAAGAGGGATCTGAAGATTACCCCAGAGGAGAGACCCTAAATAGCCAGAAAACGAGGTTTGGCTACCAAGAAAGGAGGATTGTCTACCAAGAGAGGTAAGAGCCTATCAGAGGGGGGTCTCTGACGTCACCTGCTGGCACTGGCCACGCAGAGCAGTCCAGTGTGCCCCCAACACCTCTGAATCCAAGATGGCAGAGGTCTAGGACACACTGGAGGAGCTTTGGGCACCTCCCCTGGGAGGTACTGGTCAGGGGAGTGGTCACTCCCCTTTCCTTTGTCCAGTTTCGCGCCAGAGCAGGGCTGGGGGGATCCCTGAACTGGTGTAGACTGGCTTATGCAGAGATGGGCACCATCTGTGCCCATCAAAGCATTTCCAGAGGCTGGGGGAGGCTACTCCTCCCCAGCCCTTCACACCTATTTCCAAAGGAAGAGGGTGTAACACCCTCTCTCACAGGAAATCCTTTGTTCTGCCTTCCTGGGCCGGGGCTGCCCAGACCCCAGGAGGGCAGAATCCTGTCTGAGGGGTTGGCAGCAGCTGCAGTGGAAACCCCGGAAAGGCAGTTTGGCAGCACCCGGGTTCTGTGCTAGAGACCCCTGGGATCATGGAATTGTCCCCCCAATACCACAATGGTATTGGGGTGACCATTCCATGATCTTAGACATGTTACATGGCCATGTTCAGAGTTACCATTGTGACGCTATACATAGGTAGTGACCTATGTATAGTGTACGCGTGTAATGGTGTCCCCGCAGTCACAAAGTTCGGGGAATTTGCCCTGAACAATGTGGGGGCACCTTGGCTAGTGCCAGGGTGCCCACACACTAAGTAACTTGGCACCCAACCTTCACCAAGTGAGGGTTAGACAAATAGGTGACTTATAAGTTACTTATGTGCAATGAAAAATGGCTGTGAAATAACGTGGACGTTATTTCACTCAGGCTGCAGTGGCAGGCCTGTGTAAGAATTGTCTGAGCTCCCTATGGGTGGCAAAAGAAATGCTGCAGCCCATAGGGATCTCCTGGAACCCCAATACCCTGGGTACCTAAGTACCATATACAAGGGGATTATATGGATGTACCAGTGTGCCAATGAGAATTGGAAAATTTAGTCACTAGCCTCCAGTGACAAATTTAGAAAGCAGAGAGAGCATAAACACTGAGGGAACACATACAGGGCACACACTGAGCACTGGGGTCCTGCCTGGCAGGATCCCAGTGACACAAGGGGAAAAACAAACATACATACAGTGAAAATAGGGGTAACATGCCAGGCAAGATGGTACTTTCCTATAGTGACCGCATTGAGTCCCCGGTAATCCACAGAACCTGAGTTCTGGAGTGGCACCAAGAGCAGCAGGCTTTGGGACCCAAACCACTGGGCTGGCCCAAGGGCTGCTGGAAAACTCAATAATCCCCAACGCTAACATCTTAGAGACTTTCTCTTTTATGTTGGCCCTTACCCTGTCAATCACCCTGTAAACCCTGTGTTTAACAGGAGGACTGTCCCCAGTGTCCACGTCATGTGTACACAAGTGTGTGACCCCTGGGATTAGGGAGAACAGGGAGGCGAACTTACCCAACCCCTGGCGACAGTCCCTCTGTTGCTCTGGGGTCAAGGAGGGGGAGAGGCTCACTCCCTCCACAGACCCATTCTTCTCTCCAGCAGACAGGAGGTCAGGAAGAGGCTCACTCTCTTCCTCCACCCCATCATCTGTTGCTAGGAGCATGGACAATGCAGTCCGCTCAAAGTGTGGCTTCGGCCGGTTCACATGCAGGACCCTTAAAGGGTTCCTTGGAGTCTGCAAGTCTACCAGGTAGGTGACTTCACTATGGCGCTCCACCACCTCAAATGGCTCAGTCCACTTGTCCTGGAGCACCCTAGGCTCCACTGGCGCCATCAGCCACACTTTCTGACCAGGTTGAAACTCGACCAGAGTGGCATTCCGATCAAACCAGTGTTTCATGTCTTCCTGGCTTGCTTCCAGGTTCTCCAGTTTGAGACTTCTGAAGCGGGCAGTCTGGTTTCTCAGAGCCATCATGTAACTGAATACATCCTGGGGTGGTTTACTAGGGGCTTTCTCCAAAGCCTCCTTTACCAGACTCAAAGGTCCCTTCACAGGGTTGCCATATAACAACTCAAAAGGACTAAAGCCAAGTCTTTTTTGAGGCACCTCCCTGTAAGCGAACAGAAGGCATGGCAAGAGGACGTGCCACTTCCGCCTCAAGTGCTCTGACAGGCCCATTATCATGCCCTTCAAGGTGCAGTTGAATATCTCATCCAGACCATTGCTTTGGGGGTGGTAAGGTGTGGTGAACTTGTACGTCACCCCACACACCTTCCACAGAGACTTCATATATGTTGATATGAAGTTGGTACCCCTATTGGACACTATCTCCTTGGGGAACCGCATGCGGGTAAAAACCCCCATCAATGCACTGCCCACCACAGGGGCAGTGATGGATCTCAAAGGAATGGCTTTCGGGTACCGGGTGGCATGGTCCACCAAGACCAGGCTAAACCTGTTGCCCATGGCTGTCTTAGGATCCAGAGGCCCCACAATGTCAATACCAACCATTTCAAAAGGGGGTACTAGCCACAGGGAAAGGCTGCCTCAAGGCCAGGAGACACTCGCCAGCCTGCCTCCGTGCCCCTGACCCCGCCCTTACTGCTCAAGGAAGTTCGAGGCCCTCCACCACCCGCAGGCACCCGCCTGTGCCTCATCCCTGGTGCCTAGTGGTAGGCGTATCTAGTATGCTTTGTATTTTGTATTTCATTTTTTGTAGTAAGGATTTGTTTACTGTACTGTTACTGACTTTACTTATGCCCAATATCTGCTCCGCTGCATTTTTCTGCCCGTTTTGCCTGTTTCCGGCTCTTGCTGGTTTTTCCCGTCCCTGCGGCCCCGCCTCCCTTTGTATTTTGTATTCCGTTTTCTTTGTATTTCGTTAGGATTCGTTTACTGTACTGTTGCTGACATCATTTGTGCCGAATATCTGCTCAGCTGTGTTTTTTCTGCCCGTTTTGACATTTTTTTAAAATTCCGGCTCTTGCCGTTTTTTGCCGTCCCTGCTGTTTCGTCCCCTGTGGCCCCGCCCCCCATGCACCCCCATTGGGCACTCCCTCCTGCCTCACAGCTGCTCCTCCCTCCCACCTCCCCTTCTTAATGGTGGCCGCTGCACGGTGCCGAGTGTGACCCCCTGACCTGCCTCAAGGCCAGGAGACACTCAAGACGGCAGACAGCTCCACCAGTCTGCCTCCGTGCCCCTGACCCCGTCATTACTGCTCAAGGAAGTTCGAGGACCTCCACCACCCGCAGGCACCCGCCTGTACATCATCCCTGGTGCCTAGTGGTAGTCGTATCTAGTGTGCTTTATATTTTGTATTTCGTTTTTTTGTATTTCATTAAGGATTCGTTTACTGTACTGTTACTGACTTTACTTGTGCCCAATATCTGCTCCGCTGTGTTTTCCTGCCTGTTTTGCCTGTTTCCTGCTCTTGCCGGTTTTTCCCGTTCCTGCCGCTGCGTCCCCTGTGGCCTCGCCCCCTTTGTATTTTGTATTCCATTTTATTTGTATTTCGTTAAGGATTTGTTTACTGTACTGTTTCCAGTCCCTGCTGCTGCGGCCCCGCCCCCTCACGCCCCCATTGGCCACTCCCTCCCAGCTGCTCCTCCCACCCATCTCCCCTTCTTAATGGCGGCCTGGACTGCGCCCAGCGCCTGTCCCCCTGGTCCACACTCCGCCAGCATCCCCAAGCACTCCTACTCCTCCACAGAGCTCCTTGCTCTCAACCCAGGCCGACCCCAGACACACCTACGGACTTTTCACATGCCACTCGTGCCACTTCTCTTGCACTCACACCAACAAGTGCCACAACAACACTAAACACCCAAATCACCTCAGCTGCATCCTCCTCAACACCCGCTCAGTCCACAAGCACACTATTGAGCTTTGGGACCTACTCATGACCAACGCTCCCGACATCGCCTTCCTCACTGAAACATGGATGAACCCCTCATCAGAGCCCGACATCGACATAGCCATCCCGGAGGGATACAAAATCACCCGTAGAGACTGTATTAACAAACCAGGAGGAGGAATCACCATAATGCACAAAAACTCCATCAAGATTTCCACCAACTCCAACGACGCCGCAGAGCACCTGCACTTTCAGGTACACATCAACAACACCACCCTACGAGGAACCCTCGTCTACAGACACCAGGACCCCAGGACCCCAGCCCCCCATTCTGTGACTCCATCGCTGACGCTATCGGCTCCCACGCCCTCGCCTCCACGGGCTTCCTACTCCTCGGTGACCTAAACTTTCACCTAGAGAACACCAATGACTGCAACTCCACTGCCCTGCTGGACAACCTCGCAAACCTCTGCCTCAAGCAACTGGTCATCTCACCCACCTATTCAGCCGGTCACACACTGGACACCATCTTCTCCTCCAGCAGCTACATCGCCTTCACTCACACCACCTAACGCCATTGGACTAACCACCACTGCGTCCACTTCTCCTTGCTGAAGCCCACCACCCACCACCAACAACCCACCCCCTACCGCAAGTGGAACAAGATCTCCATGGAACAACTGATCTCCAACCTCACACAAGCTCCACCTCCCAGTACCAACGACCCCAACACTGCCGCCCTCAACCTCACACAATGGCTCGCCGTATGCACCGACTCACTCGCCCCACTCAAAAAAACCAACAACACCTGCACCAACAAGACAGCCCCCTGGTTCACCGCAGAACTTCAGACTACCAAATGAGAATGCCAAAAAAATTGAAAAAGCCTGGCGCCAAGAACCATCAGTGAGCAACTTCTCCGCCCTTAAATCAGCCATGCGCAAACATCACCAACTCATCGGGACCACCAAACGATCCTTCTACTAACAACGCATAGATGACAACGCACACAACAGCAAGGAACTTTTTGCCATCATTAAAGAACTCACCAAACCCAAATCCTGCGCCACCGACCATCCGCGCAGTCAAGACCTCTGCAACTCCCTCTCCAACTACTTCCACCGCAAGATCGCAGACATACACGAAAGCTTCAGATCTTCGTCTCCCACCATCACCACCACCGACACAGCAAACACCACAGCACCCTGCCGCACCAACGCACTGAACACCTGGACCCCCACCAACGATGAAGAAACCAGCAAACCTATGACCTCCATCCACTCGGGCTCCCCAACAGACCCTTGCCCCCACCACATCTTCAACAAAGCTAGCCAAATCATCGCTCCACAGCTCCGGGCCGTCGTCAACATCTCCTTCGAGACCGCAACCTTCCCAGATGTTTGGAAACACGCCAACGTCAACGTTCTGCACCAGAAAACCCAAAGCAGATCCTGAAGACCTCACAAACTACCGACCTATCTCTCTACTCCCCTTCCCCACGAAAGTCATAGAGAAGATACTAAACAAGCAACTGTTTCGCTTCCTGGAGGACAACATACTAGACGTCTCCCAGTCTGGATTCCGCAAAAATCACAGCACCGAGACCGCCCTCATCACCTGCACAGACGACATCAGGACCAGATTGGACAAGGGCGAAACCTCTCTACAGCTTTCGATACCGTATGCCACCAAACCCTCAGTACACGCCTCTTTGACGCCGGAATTCGCCACAAAGCCCTGGACTGGCTCACCTCGTTCCTCTCCGAAAGAACCCAAAGAGTTTGCCTCCCTCCTTTCTGGTCTAGAGCCACCAAGACCATTTGTGGGGTACCCCAAGGATCTTCCCTCAGCCCCACCCTCTTCAAAATCTACATGGCTCCACCAGCATTGTCCGCCCCTATGTCCTCGACATCATTTCATACGCCGACGACACCAAACTCCTCCCTCTCCCTCACGAGGAACCCATCTACCGCCAAAAACAACCTACGTGCCGGATTCCTCGCCATCGATGACTGGATGACATCATCTTCTTCGGCCCCAACAGAACAGCATGGAACGACTCTTGGTGGCCCGCCACCCTAGGACCACACCCAACACCCGCCACCCACGCACGCAATCTCAGCATCATACTTGACTCATCTCGCTCCATGGAGCAGCAAATCAACGCCATATCATCCTCCTGCTTTAACACCCTCTGCATGCTAAGCAAGACCTTCAAATGGATTCCATTAGAAACTAGAAAATCGGTCACCCACACCCTCATCAGTAGCAGACTGGACTACGGCAACGCCCTCTACGCAGGGACCACAACCAAACTTCAAAGAAAACTCCAGCGCATCCAGAACGCCGCCGCACGTCGTCTCCTCAACCTCCCTCGCCACAAGCACATCTCCACCCACCTCAGGTCCCTACACTTGCTGCCCATCAACAAAAGGATCATCTTCAAAATCCTAATCCACGCTCACAAAGCCCTCCACAACACCGGACCGGCCTACCTCAACGAACATATCAACTTCCACAACCCGACTCAACAACTCCACTACGCCAACCTCTCCCTCGAATCCAACGCACCACCTCCAGCGGCAGATCCTTCTCCCACATCGCCGCCAAAACCTGGAACTCCCTCCCCACCAACCTGCGCAAGACCCAGGACCTCCTACCTTTCAGAAAGCACCTTAAAACATGGCTCTTCCAGCAGTAACTTCCTCCCCCCACCCCACCCCAACCCCAGCGCCTTGAGACCCTACCGGTGAGTAGTGCGCTTAAGAAATTTGATTGATTGATTGATTGTAGGGGGGCCTTGCATTTCCTCCCACATGTTGGGCAAGACTTACAATGAGCATCAGAGTGCCTGCACATTAGGGGCCAGTAAAAAGGGGTGACAAGCCGTTAAAGGTCTTGTCCTGCCCCAAATGTCCAGCTAAAGACACATCATGAGCCAGACCCAGTAGGGAGGCTGTGAAGCACTGTGGCACCACCAGCACACGGGCTGACCCAGGCTCAGGACCCTTATGCTCACTATATAGGAGGCCATCCTCCCAGTAAATGAAATGTGATCCAGGTTCCTTGCCAGATGCTTGGTCTGCAGCCTGCCACTGCAAACCCTCCAGAGTAGGGCATGACCTCTGTGCCTCACAGAATGCTTCCCTGGTGGGCCCCCCTTCCTGCTGCCACTGTGACAACTCTGGGACCTCACCCAGTTCAGCTACCTGTTTCCCTGTGGGCTTCAGGGCCTCCCCCTCAGGTTCAGCCTCCTCCTGGACCTTGGGAACTTCTTGGGCTGGTTTCCCACTCCCCTTGCTCTTCCTCCTTCTGGCAGAAACCTAGGCCACTCTTTCAGGCTCCAGGGTCTCCTGATTACCCTGATGGGCTGCCATAGACTAAGTAGACACACACGCCCACCCAGGCAGACCCAACATTTCCCAGTGTGACCTGCGTTCCACCTCCTGCCAAGGGGAATCCTCCAGGTCATTGCCAAGCAAACAATCTACAGGCATGGTTGGACTCTCAGCTACCTTCAAGGAACCCTCCCTCCACCCCCATTCAAAGGGAACCTGCGACACTCTGCACAGGCGCTCTGAGTTGTCCACTGCAACTACTTGGTGAAGCACACAGGGATCTATCTGCTCTTCGGACACCAGGTGACTCCTCACTGTAGTCACACTGGCTCCTGTGTCTCTCGGAGCCTCCACCCTCTGTCCATTAATGGTCTCCCACCGCCTGTACTTCTTAGTGTTATCAGGCGTAAGGGTCCTGTGGACCATCTCACTGTCCCCTAGTGAGACAAGGGTCATATCAGCTGGCCCCCACCCACCTGGAACCAATTCCTCCCCAAACGCTACACTGGCCAAACCCTGTGACTGAGCACCAGTGGGTGCCAGGGTCCACTTGGGACATTTGGGGGGTCTCCATCATGTGACCCTCCTGATCACATGCAAAGCACTTGTGGGACCCCTTCTCTGCAGGTTTCCCTGTAGAGACCCATGATTTCTTTTTTACTGGGGGCTGGGATTCTTTTAGGTTGGGACCCTTTAGAGAACTCCCCCTGTTTACCCTTACCCCCCACACTTCTTCTGATGGAGACCCTGCCCACCCTTGGCATGGTCTCCCCCCCCCATTCCTCTTGTGGACCCTGGTGCTCGCCCAACAGTCCGCTGCCTGCGCAAGCGTCCTGGGGTCAGCCAGCTTGCTGTCAGTTAGGTGCTGGCGCAGCTCTGAAAACATAAACTGTACAAGTGCTCCCAAGCAATCAAATTGTAAATCCCCTCATACGTTGTTACCTTACTGCTCCTCGCCCAACCATCCAGTGACCTGCAAAAAGAATCAAGATATTCCAAACATGTTTGGGATTCCTTCTTCTTATAGGACCTAAACTTGCCCTTATACTGATCAGGGGTGAGACCATACCTAGTGATCATGGTGTCCTTCATGATAGGGTAAGTGAGCCCCTGAGGATCCCCTAAGGATGAGAGAGTATCCCTTCCTTCTACCTCGAAGTGCTTCCACAGACCTTCCCCCCCCCCCCCCCCCCCCAAATGAGCTTCAGGGACTAGATTCATATGGAGAGCGGACTCATACCCCTTAAACCACAACAGCATGTCATCCTCCCTCTTGTTATCCTTCACAAGGTCCTTAGGAATGTGCACCCTCCTCGCAGGCTGCACTGTTATTGCTGACACCATCCCTACTAGACTGGCTCCTCTGACACAGCTCCTTCAAGCTGAGCACATGAGCCAACAGTAACTTTTTCTTTTCTATGGTCGTCCTAAATTGCTCCAACTCTAACTGGTGAACCCTCTCTGCCTGTTTGTCCTGCAACTCTTCAGGAGTCAGACCCTTGGATGACACACTGCTACCTGCCCTGGAGACCATCTCCCTGGACATAACAGGCCCACCCACTACACCACTGTGGATGGATTGCTCTTCGTCCTTCTCATCCTCCCCATCCTCCCCATCCTCCTATCCTCCTCCTCCTCCGTGTGCCCCTCCGCCTCCTTAGCCGTTACCCAAGCCCTCGATGTCTTTTGCAGCTCCTCCTTCCTGGTGGAGCCCTTAATGGGACAAGCACAATTTTTGCAGAACTGCCTCATCTGGGCAACTGTATAGCTCTCCAGTTTCCCTAAATCAAAAGCAGCTCCAGTTGATGCATCTCCAGATTGAGACATGATGGAGTGTTAAAAGTGCAAAGTTCCAACGGCAGAAAAACAAGTTCCCAAATGGAGTTCAAAAGTCAATAAAGGATTACCACCAAATGGAAGTAGAGAAAAATCCAAAAAAGAGAAGGAAAAAAAACAAAAATCACCAAGACAAGTAGTATGTGGTCACGTAATGACCTGCACTGAAAACAGTAGTGTACACTTAATCACTGTATGTCAAGTACAAATACAAGTCCAATCCCAAGCGCTGATCACCAATGTTAGAAATGGGGACTTTGGTTGGCAGTCAGGTTACCCCCTGTCCAAGCAAGGACCCTCACTCTAGTCATGGCAAAGGAGAATCGCCCTCAGTTAACCCCCGCTCACCCCTTGGGTAGCTTGGCACGAGCAGGCAGACTTAACTTCAGAAACAAGGTGTAAAGTACTAACACTAACTCAGTGAAAACACTACAAAATGACACAACACAGGTTTAGAAAAGATAGGTAATATTTATCTACACAAAGCAAGACCAAAATGACAAAAATCCAACATACACAAGTCACGTTATGAATTTAAAAAACAAGAGTCTTAAATCCTTTAGAAAACAGTGAGAATTGTTTTTTAGCATACAAAAGTACCTGAGTAGCATCAAAATAAAGCTGCACAAGCGAGTGTGCGTTGGAAAAGGCCAGCGATGCGGCAATTTCTCACTCACAAGCAAGAGCATGTCGTTCCTCCTCCGGTCAGGTCCGCGTGCGTTGTTTCTTCTCTCCAGCAAGAGAGTGATGCTTCGATCCAGACGGGCACATCAGGTCCAGGCAGGCTTTGCATTGATTTTCCGTGCTGAGCGATGTTGCATCGAAATCCGGTCGCACAGTGTTAAGAAACCCAGCTGCGTGGGGGCTTGCGTCGCGAACAGCAGCCGCTGCGGGTTTTGCACGTCGTTTCTCCGGCCGTGTTACATTGATCTTCCAGCTGCGATGCAGTTGGAGCGTCTATGTTAGCCGCGAGGAAGGCGACGTGCTGTTTTTCAGCTGCGAGGCCGGTGGTGCTTTGAAAGTTTCCCCAGGTCTTTGTATGGATTTCTGTCTTTTTCCACCAGCTCCACCATTCAAGGGCCCAGAGACAAGTTAGGGCACCTTTTGGCAGCAGGACTCTCAGCAGAAAGCCCAAGTGCTGGCAGAGAGAAGTCTTTGATGTCCCTGAGACTTCAACAAAAGGAGGCAAGCTCAGTTCAAGCCCTTGGAGATTCTTCACCAGTGGGAAGTCACACAAAAGTCAGTCTTTGTCCTGTCTCAGGCAGAAGCCGCTACTGCAGGCCAACCAAGCAAGGCACAGTCACAGGCAAAGGGGTAGTATCATCCGCCAGCTTCCAGCTCTTCTCTTTGGCAGAGGTTCCTCTTGGTTCCAGAAGTAATCTGATTTTAAGGGTTTTTTGGTGCTCTTCTTATACCCCTTTCTGCCTTTGAAGTAGGCCTACTTCAAAGAGAAGTCTCTGTTGTTTTCAAGATCCTGCCTTGTCCAGGCCAGGCCCCAGATGCACAACAAAGGGTTGGAGACTGCATTGTGAGAAGGCAGGCGCAGCCCTTTCAGGTGTAAGTGACCACTCCTCCCCCTCAGCCCAGATGGCCCATCAGGATATGCAGGCTACACCCCAGCTCCCTTTGTGTCGCTGTCTAGAGGAGAGGTGCAAACAGCCCAACTGTCAAACTGACACAGACAGGGAATCCACAAACCAGCAGAGTCACAGAATGGTTTAAGCAAGAAAATGCCTAATTTCTAAAAGTGGCATTTTCAAACACACACTCTAAAAACCAACTTCACTAAAATATGTATTTTTAAATTGTGAGTTCAAATACCCCAAACTCCACGTCTATCTGCTCCCAAAGGGAATCTGCTCTTTAATATTTAAAGGCAGCACCCATGTTAACCTATGAGAGATGGGCCTTGCAACAGTGAAACCCGAATTTGGCAGTATTTCACTATCAGGAAGGACATGTAAAACACATCAGTACATGTCCCACCTTTAACATACACTGCACCCTGCCCTTGGGGTTACCCAGGGCCTACCTTAGGGGTGCCTTACATGTATATAAAGGGAAGGTTCAGGCCTGGCAAGTGGGTACACTTGTGAAGTCGAATTGCCCGTTTAAAACTGCACTCACAGACACTGCAGTGGCAGGTCTGAGACATGTTTAAAGGGCTACTAATGTGGGTGGCACAACCAGTGCTGCAGGCCCACTAGTTGCATTTGATTTACAGGCCCTGGGCACCTCTAGTGCACTTTACTAGGGACTTACTAGTAAATCAAATATGTTAATCATGGATACGCCAATGTACACATGCAATTTATACAGGGAACACTTACATTTTAGCACTGGCTAGCAGTGGTAAAGTGTCCAGAGCAAACAAAACAGCAAAAACAGAGTACAGCACACAGAAATAATCTGAAAAGTAGAGGCAAAAGGTTAGGGGAGACCATGCCAATGATGCCAAGTCTAACAACATCCATCAATATTTTTTAAACAAGCATGTTTACATTGTTGCATCTGGACAGCTTCACTCATTTTATTTATGGGAGGTGGGAACTCTTTTAGAGCATAGTAAACTGAAAGTTTCACTGAAACTCAAACAGATGGCAGCTATTATAATGTCCTCTGCTTTGAACCTTATTGCTGAGAGACTTCTTGTTATGTCGAACGCGCAAACGCTTTGAACTGTTGTAAGAATTTTAGGCTTTTAACCATGCCCATCGCACACCCAAAACATTCGTTCATTAGTGGGGGCTTGCCTTTCAAAAATGTTGTTATCGTTGGTAATCAATAACATTTGTAGAGTGCGCTACTCACCCTCAAGGGTCTCAAGGCGCTTGAGGAGAGGGGGGGAGCTCGTACTGCTCGAACAGCCAGGTCTTGATGTGTCTCCTGAAGGTCAACAGGTCCTTGGTCTGCCATAAGTGGATGGGGAGGGTGTTCCAGGTCTTGGCGGCTAGGTAGGAGAATGATCGGCCGCCGGTTGTTGTCCTGTGGATGCGTGGAACGGTGGCGAGGGTGAGGTCGGCTGAGTGGAGCTGTCAGTTTGGGGTGTAGAAGGTAAGTCGTTCATTGAGGTATGCTAGTTCGGTGTTGTGGAGTGCTTTGTGGGTGTGGGTGAGGAGCTTGAAGGTGATCCTCTTGTTGACGGGGAGCCATTGTAGGTCTCTCAGGTGGGCTGTGATGTAGCTGCAGGGGGGATGTCGAGGACGAGGCGTGCTGAGGCGTTCTGTATGCGTTGCAGTCTTTTTTAGAGATTGGCCGTGGTTCCTGGGAACAGAGCGTTGCCGTAGGCCAGTCTGCTGCTGAGAAGGGCCTGGGTGACCGTCCTTCTGGTTTCAGTGGGGATTCACTTGTAGATCTTACGGAGCATGCAGAGAATGTTGAAGCAGGAGGATGAGATGGCCTTGACTTGTTGAGTCATGGAGAGCGATGAGTCTAGGATGAAGCCCAGGTTGCGTGCGTGTTTGGTGGGCGTCAGTGCGGCTCCCAGTGTGGTCGGCCACCAGGAGTCGTCCCAGGCGGAGGGGGTGGGACCGAGGATGAGGACCTCTGTCTTGTTCGAGTTAAGTTTTAGGCGACTGTTCTCCATCCAGTTGGCGACGGCCTTCATTCCTTTGTGGAGGTTGGTTTTGGGGTGGCGGGGTCCTTGGTGAGGGAGAGGATCAGCTGGGTGTCATCGGTGTAAGACACGATGTTGAGGTTGTGAGATCGGACGATGTTGGCGAGCCGCGCCATGTAGACGTTGAAGGGGGCCGAGCTGAGGGAATATCCTTGGGGTACGCCGCAGATGGTCTTGGTGGCTTCAGATCGGAAGGGAGGGAGGCGGACTCTCTGGGTAGGTGATCCAGTCCAGGGCTTTGTCGCAGATCCCTGCATTGTGGAGGCGTGTGTGTAGGGTGTGGTGGCAGACGGTGTCAAAAGCGGCCGAGAGGTCCAGGAGGATGAGGGCCGCGGTCTCACCTTTTGTCCAGCAGGGTCCTGATGTTGGTGGCGGCAATGAGGGTGGTCTCGGTGCTGTGGTTGCTGCGAAAACCGGATTGGGATGGGTCCAGAGTGTTGTTTTCCACAAGGAGGTGGGTCAGTTGCTTGTTGATGATCTTCTCGATGACCTTCATCGGGAACGGGAGCAGGGAGATGGGCAGGTAGTTTTTTAGGTCTTTTGGGTCTGCCTTGGGTTTCTTGAGTAAGGCATTGATCTCGGTGTGCTTCCAGCTTTTTCGGGAAGGTGGCGGTATCGAAGGAGCTGTTGATGATCATCCGGATTTGGGGGGGGCGATGATGGAGCTACCTTTGTTGAAGATATGGTGCGGGCAGGGGTCGGATGGTGAGCCGGAGTGGATGGTGTTCATGACTTTCATGGTGTCATCGTCGCTGACGTGGGTCCTGGAGAGCAGGAGGTTGGTGTGGCTGGGGGGCGGTGAGTATGAGATGCTGGCAACTGCTGGTGGGGCTGTGGTGTTGAAGCTGTCGTGGATGTCTGTGATCTTGCAGTGGAAGAAGGTGGCAAGGGAGTCGCAGGCTCTTTACATTTGTCCCTCCTTGGGGCGGTTTTGTTACCGTCTTGCAGACTGCCCCTGTTACATGGATAATTGCATGATTGCTGATAAGTTTGACTGCGAGTAAACTTTTTTCTTTTTGTGTCTCTCCTTCGCGCTCATGCTAATGACTGCCATGGCGCATTGAATCGGCTTGCTTATGTCAACTGTTTTACTTTTCATTTTCAATTTAAGTGGCAAGAAAAGTCCACTCAAAAATTTACAACGCTAATAGCTCTAACTTGAGTGAATGTGAGCCCCATTGCTTTGCAAATGCTTGTTTTTTCCCCTTATAGTTGTGGAACAAGCAATTACTGTGAAGGCCTGCATATTGTGGAGCATAAACAAAGGTGCCTCTGTATGTCATTTGTGGATGCTCGTACCCACAATAGGTTCAGAATGATCACCTGTGTCAGTGGTTGTATGTGGAAGCCAAAAGCACGCTGGTGGGTAAGGAACTTCAGACACCACATAATTCCCTTTCTGGGTAAATATTAATAAACGGAATCAAATGTATTTGCTGTGGTTATATGACATAGAATATTCTGACCCACCCAAGTAAACATGCAATCTGTCTTCATGTTTGTCATTAAATCATAATACTACAAACTTCCATGTAGTGGGCTGCAAAAGATTTGCAGTAGTCTAGTAGCTTGATGATATTCATCTGGGAAGATGAGGCAGTCTCTTGTGTTTGCTGTTGCCTTTTCTCATTTTAAGAGCTTTGTGTCGCCTCAACAGTGTGTTCCAAATACTGTCGATGACTGATACCTTCTCTTTGTCAAGCTTTATTCTGCTGTGGCACATGTGTTACTGGGCAGTATCTGGCTAGTGAATTTCCTCAAGTGATTCCTACTTGGTTCAATGGGTTAATATCTCCGCCCTGGACTGTGGATCATTCAAGGATATCATGTTGCATTATGAGTTCATCTTGTTTATAACCTTCACACCCTACCTCATCGCCAGAATATTTAAGCCTTTTGGAGTATGCTGCAGGGAGATGGGCATGAGTCACCTTACAGCAGAGAGTTGTACTTTGTACAGCAGGATATGTATTGCTAAACATGCCTACCAGACAGAGTGATTGAGTAAAAATGGGAACAAAATTTCACTTTAAGATAAAAACACTTTTGCAATCTGTTAACACATTGCCAGTGTATGTATTTGCCTTTCACAAAATGTATTTCATCCTTTCCACATACCTTCGAAAACTGTCAGATTTTTTTCAGATATGCTAGGCCTTTATCTTTTGCTTGCTGTTTGAAGTCAACCTTAAACAAGATGACTTATTTGTTTAATATTTATTTTATTTATTTTTACATCCAACAAAAATGTGCATCCAGTGGTTCCATCTACAGAGAACTGTGTGTAAAGGAAGTAGGCTGTAGGTGTAAGGGAGTAATCTGCATCAGCCCATTGTTTTTAAATGCAGGTCGGCACTGAACTCCCATTTCAGTCAGAAAAGTTTATTAAGGCCAAACATGTTTATAAATGCAGCATGTCTGTTCATTGTCACCAATAATCAAAGTACTTTTTTCAGACTACATTTCATTATTTATTGAAAAGCCATCCAGAATTTCAATAAAGTAACCATGGAGTGAAATTAGATAAAAATTCAAGTCTTTTTAAATTGCCCACTTGAAGTTTAAAAGTTTTTAGTATATTTATTCCGTAAGCAACATGACGACTCCACATGTAATGGACAAGAAATCAGACATTATCCGTTGCACTTCAAGCATCTGTAAACTACAGTGCTGTGACCCACAAGTGCATTGGCTGTGCGAGGAGACAAAATGGTGGAAGAGGGGATAGGATTACCCTGATTTTTTGTCAATCCTCCAAGCACTCAAGGGACTGACTCGCTCAACCATCTCTGCTGGTGGCCTGTACCTTCTTGAATTTCTTGTGTCTACCTCAGACCTCATGGATGTTTCATATTGCCCATGGTTCTCCTCTATTCCAATATCTTTGGGGCAATATCCATAAATGCACCCAATATCACTATAGAGTAAACAGTAAGGATGTCTTGGCAGGGTATACCTCCACACATACCAACACGGCTACCCGGGTTTCTGTGTAGGGCATATGGATAATGGTTCTGAAATCTTAGAAAGGAATTTAAACTGTAGTTTGAGAAAACTGCAGGCCACGGTTTTCCATCCTTGGCTAAGATCTTGAGGTCATGGAATGGTAGTTTCTTCATACTGATCGTAATCCTCAACTTTCTTGATACTGATGCATCTACATTTACCATCAAGACTCTGAAGAGGAACACAAGCCACAACATAAGGTGAAGAAACAAATGCTTCTTTGCTAATTAGAGCCTCCAATCTGTTTTAGAAATAGAGTTAAGTTAAAAGCCTCACTGTAAACCATCTTTGTCCCCGAGTACCCACAGCTCAGTTTACAGTGATATCAGTGGGCTCACTAAAGGGCAAGGCACAGTTCTCCTCATCGGAAAATTAGGGCAATTGCAGTGGCGGCTTGCAGGAGAGAATAGAGGCGGGGTGGCGGGGCGGGGGGGGCACAATGAACGAAAAAGAATATATATATATATATATATATATATATATATATATTAATGATAATCAAAAAGAAAACGTACCTTGAACGCCGCGCCACGCTGCTCCGATCCGATCCACTCCTCGACTGAACTGCAGGTACAGGCTCCCAGCTTGCCATGCATCCAATATTAATGCTGCTTTCATGCTGCTGGCAGCAGCATTAGGACTGGACAGAGCGCCAGCCAGGGAGCTCCAAGGCAGAGTGGAATTCTCTGCCTGCTGTCGTTAACCCAGCAGCACAGTGCCTGCGTTGCAGGGTTGGAGAGAGCCCAGTGCGCATGTGTGTTTGGCCGGCCCAAAACGGCCGGCCAAACATACATGTGCACTGAGGGGGAGTGCTGTGCACTCCTTCCCGTCACAGCCCCATGACCCCACCCCTTTTACTATAAAATGATAATAAACATAGTTTATTAACGTTTTATAGTAAAGGTTTTGCTGCTGCTGCTGGCTGGCGGGAGATGGTGGGGCAATGCTCCTCCGCCATAGCGGAGGACCCATCCCTGGGTAATTGTCTAAAAGTATGGAAAGAAAATATGCCAATCTAATGGTTTCTTATTGAGATGACGTAATGCCTGCTACTAACTTTTGACTTAATATTATCCCTACCTGTCTTATAATGCACCCCTTTAAGTGACGTTGTAAGGCTACAGTCCCCACTTTTCGTAGGGGCAGCCATTGGTACACATCCAAGTTTATGGCCCGGCCCCAATATCTTTGGAAAATGTAGCTACAATCTCACATTCGGGGCTCCAGCTGCTATTGTTTCATCCAGGTGTCCAGATGTTTCCTTTTGAAGAATATCCTGCTGTGGATGTCTTTAGGGTGAGGCAGTGGGGCAGAACCCCTTGTGTCATCGTGCAGTGTGCCACAGAGACAGCTATTCCAGTACCCCAAAGTAGTGACCGCAGCTACCCACTTCCTCCTGAAGTTACCTATGCGCCTGGTCTGGATAATGCATTTAGAAGGGACAGAGGGGGTAGGTGTTGCTACAGCAGTCCTTAACACCTTCCACAAAGGCTGAACGCAAGGGTTACTGTGTTATCCTGCACATATTTTTCATGCATTTCACACTTCCCACCGCTGGCACTAATAGGAAGCTAATCTGGCTTTTAGACAAAGCTATCACCATTGTAACTCTATTTGCAGAGCTTCTTTCTCATTTGGCTTCCGCCGTATCACTGCTATTTCAGCTTGCTGAAGCCACAACCTTCCAATAATGGCTTCATTCTTTCGACCCACACCTGGACCTCCAAAACCCAGATAGTGTAATGACCATGCTCAGACCACAACAAGCTTTCTAGAATCAAGCATCTGCCATACCAGTGCTCAAACTACGCTCCTTCCACCCTCAGCCAGGACCATTCTGTGATTGAACTCCTACTAGATCCTTCAAGAAGCAAGCTACCCCATGAGAGTGGGAGAAGACCATGTTGGTGGGGGGGTGGGGGGGAGGGGGGGGAGTTGTAGGAGCCTCAGGTATGCCTGCTGACTTTCCACTGCCTTGCTCCACTCTACCTTGACCTTCCGTTTGTTTATACAATGCTCTAGTATGAATCTTTTCATCTCCGTATTTAACCTTAATTCACTCCAAATTTCTGAACTCTCCAGGGTGCGAACCATCTACCACCTAACATTTTAGCCAATTGTGATAAGCTAGATACTAGCACGCGTGATTTTCCAAAAATGTTAGCCTGATTGATAAAGGAACATTTATGCTTGCTGAAAGCTGCGTCGGCTTACACTGATGCCCTAGTCCAGGCTTCTCCAATGAGAAGGGCATGAGCTACTAGTAGCTCTCCAGCTACCAGTAAGTAGCTTTCCTGTGTTTACCCAGCCTACTAAATTAGAAGCTTTTTCTTGGTTGAATTAATATATGTCTAGAAAAATTTAAAAGTGTGAAGCGGAGATGAAAATTTGCGTTTTTCAGAACTCTTTATGTTGTATTTGGGTCAAAATGGTTGAATTTCCTAAATGAATTTAAAGTTGATATTTGGGTGATAAATAATGCGGTGTTGGGTGCCATGGGCCTTGCAGCTATCCTTATCTATTATACACATAAAGGTATTTTAAATTGATAAAGTCTTTTTTACATTACTGATGCACTGAGGTGATCTCTGTGAACAGTCTTGCATGGAGTGGCCACTCGTTATGTTGCCTGATATGAGCACTAGTACAACACTAATAACATTAATAGTTCGGAATGGTTTTCGCTGAAGATAAGTAGCTCTTATTACAGAAAAGGTTGGAGACCCCTGTGTTCGTTGATTGTTACATTCTTACATTCGTTAGTATCTTCATAGGTCCTGGGTTTCTTCTGATTTTCTACCAAAGGTGGTCTCTTGTGCTTTTGTCATGATGCACAGAAAGTTGTTCTACCCCCAATATAAGCATGCATGTCTTCTATAAATTGTGACTAATTAGACTTGCCTTTCAGATAAAAATAAAAAATAAAAAAACTGATCTCCACTTAGCCACAAGACCAGGTAAATGTAAATAACGAGAGGGCGTCTGGGGTGAGCATGAGTACAAGTGAGCCTGAAGTATTGTATTCTCTCCAATTTTGGTGTTTGTTTATCCTCATTAATGATACCTTAGAGATGAGCGTGGAAAAGCACATAATTTAATTGGTACATTCTGCAAACATGATGAGTGTACAAAAGCATTTGATACGATGCTGAAGAGCAGAACAGTACGTTCTTGCAAATTTAAATGTTCCATCCATTGGAAAAGTGAACATGATGCTGGTACATTCTGCAATCTCGAGAACTGGGTGTTTTGTGCTCTATCGGTAAAATTTCTGTATTTTTGTCAACCCTGCATACACAGAGTGCTGGATGCAAACTTAGAACATGTAAAGATAATTTACCTGGTAACTGCATGGCACCCTGTATGCTCGACCTAGACAAAATAATTTGAGTTGCAGCTCACAGCTGATCCCAGGGGTGCTTTTGGAGCAGCGCTCCTCCCACCCATTGCCGCAGAAAAATACATTTGCGGCCAATAAGACATTGTCTTGTTAAGTACTGAAATGCTAGCTATCTGAGTAATCCTGCACTCATTCTAAAAAGAGTAAATTATTCTGCAACTATTTCTTTGGCATTTCACCTTAAGGTAAATCTGTATAAACACACGCCTTAAATGAAAAATAAATGCAGTTGAAATAATCAGATGGCAATGCATTCTTAGATTTGATAGTTAATTTGGTTAATGCAATCACTTCACATGTCTGTGTGTGTGTAGTCGGGCAGTCCGCGAACTGAATTCTGGTGACATTTATATTTTTTTACGGCAATGACGTCCCAGTATGCAATTGAAAGGACTGTGATTATGCAAGCCATGATGTACATTTTTAACAAGATTTTTCGTTAGTTCGCAAAGCAAATTAGAAGACCCACTCTAGAAATCAGCTGGAAAGGCCCCTTACACATCCTATCAAAAAAACATACATCTTTGCCACCGTTAAGCATCACACGGCTCCATCAATTAAAGCCATTTACTGACTCCCAATCATCCTTAAGATTTACTGATTAACCAGTTGTGCACATATACATTTCTTTGAGGAAGCAGGCACCCTGGAGAAAAGATGTGCTTCTTATTTCCCTGTTTGTCCTTTTCTTGGCATCACAGTACAGGAGACCCCCCTCCCATTTCAGCCAGAGACCCCTCAATGTCGGCATTAACCTTTTTAGGAAAGGACGTTTTTTTTTGTGTTTTTTTTTTACAAAAGGTAAGGGAATTGCTTTTGTAAACCTAAACATGATCAAGACTGCTATTCCCAATACAGGGAGTGCAGAATTATTAGGCAAATGAGTATTTTGACCACATCATCCTCTTTATGCATGTTGTCTTACTCCAAGCTGTATAGGCTCGAAAGCCTACTACCAATTAAGCATATTAGGTGATGTGCATCTCTGTAATGAGAAGGGGTGTGGTCTAATGACATCAACACCCTATATCAGGTGTGCATAATTATTAGGCAACTTCCTTTCCTTTGGCAAAATGGGTCAAAAGAAGGACTTGACAGGCTCAGAAAAGTCAAAAAATAGTGAGATATCTTGCAGAGGGATGCAGCACTCTTAAAATTGCGAAGCTTCTGAAGCGTGATCATCGAACAATCAAGCGTTTCATTCAAAATAGTCAACAGGGTCGCAAGAAGCGTGTGGAAAAACCAAGGCGCAAAATAACTACCCATGAACTGAGAAAAGTCAAGCGTGCAGCTGCCACGATGCCACTTGCCACCAGTTTGGCCATATTTCAGAGCTGCAACATCACTGGAGTGCCCAAAAGCACAAGGTGTGCAATACTCAGAGACATGGCCAAGGTAAGAAAGGCTGAAAGAGGACCACCACTGAACAAGACACACAAGCTGAAACGTCAAGACTGGGCCAAGAAATATCTCAAGACTGATTTTTCTAAGGTTTTATGGACTGATGAAATGAGAGTGAGTCTTGATGGGCCAGATGGAAGGGCCCATGGCTGGATTGGTAAAGGGCAGAGAGCTCCAGTCCGACTCAGACGCCAGCAAGGTGGAGGTGGAGTACTGGTTTGGGCTGGTATCATCAAAGATGAGCTTGTGGGGCCTTTTCGGGTTGAGGATGGAGTCAAGCTCAACTCCCAGTCCTACTGCCAGTTCCTGGAAGACACCTTCTTCAAGCAGTGGTACAGGAAGAAGTCTGCATCCTTCAAGAAAAACATGATTTTCATGCAGGACAATGCTCCATCACACGCGTCCAAGTACTCCACAGCGTGGCTGGCAAGAAAGGGTATAAAAGAAGGAAATCTAATGACATGGCCTCCTTGTTCACCTGATCTGAACCCCATTGAGAACCTGTGGTCCATCATCAAATGTGAGATTTACAAGGAGGGAAAACAGTACACCTCTCTGAACAGTGTCTGGGAGGCTGTGGTTGCTGCTGCACGCAATGTTGATGGTGAACAGATCAAAACACTGACAGAATCCATGGATGGCAGGCTTTTGAGTGTCCTTGCAAAGAAAGGTGGCTATATTGGTCACTGATTTGTTTTTGTTTTGTTTTTGAATGTCAGAAATGTATATTTGTGAATGTTGAGATGTTATATTGGTTTCACTGGTAATAATAAATAATTGAAATGGGTATATATTTGTTTTTTGTTAAGTTGCCTAATAATTATGCACAGTAATAGTCACCTGCACACACAGATATCCCCCTAACATAGCTAAAACTAAAAACAAACTAAAAACTACTTCCAAAAATATTCAGCTTTGATATTAATGAGTTTTTTGGGTTCATGGTTGTTGTTCAATAATAAAATTAATCCTCAAAAATACAACTTGCCTAATAATTCTGCACTCCCTGTACATCCCACCCACTTCAACTCTGGTGTTAGCAGATGAGTGCGTACACAAACTAGGATGCATTGGTATATAGCGGGCTGAAGACCGCTCAAGCATAGAAACACTCATTTGTTCCTATCACATGGTCCAACCATAGATACCAGAGTATGCGGAGTGTGTGCATTGCCGGCCTTCTTAAAGGGCCAGTGTCACTGACATTATCGGGATGTTGAATTTGATGTGTCAAAAGCAGAGCCACTAGAATTGTGATTTTGTGGCCAGAGTATTTTACACATATTTATGGTCTTGCTGCATTTGTCAACCAATCTGTCACAAGCTGCACAATCTGCAGATTTTAACAAACAAAAATGTTTCTAGCTCAAACTGATCAAAAGTTACTAAAACAAACATGGTGACATGTGCTGCAGCGCAGTGGAAGACCTTTCACAGAGGTTGACTGGACACCTTTCTGTTGCTTATTGCTGTATTTTGGTGTTACACTGGTACTGATGAGGTGCGACTGTTGACCAGATAGTGTTAACATGTGTAAAAATGACAGAATAGTGGGGTAATACTATTACAAAATGTATCACATAATGCTGCTTAATTTGCCTTTTTTTCCTGCATAAGTTGTTCAGCCTTTCCACATAATCTGGTCTTCCACATTGCAGTGGCCCTGGTCACACGGCATAGTTTCTCTGTTTTTTCTGTGATTAGGAATGAGGCTGGAGTTGTTACTGCAAGCCCTGTCATAGCTGTGCTTGCTAGTATGACCTGTCTGGGTCCACGATACCAGCAACAGGTTCCGCTGGAATTTTCTTGCTGACTCACCAGGCAGGTCGCTCCCCCCATCTGCCACGCAGCCCCCTGTGGGTTGAACCTCCGTTGCCACTTTTGCCGCCTGACTACTCGCTCCCTTTTTTCTATTCCCCTGAGCTTGTGCTTCTGTGCCACTTGTTTTTTCCATTCTGTGCCCCTGTGTTTTGCTTCTGTACCCCTGTGCTCTGTTGTCCCTCTCCCGCCGTCTTTTCCCGCCGTTTTTTCCCCGGGTTTTCCCCTGGGTTTTTCCCCTGGGTTTTTCCCCGGGTTTTTCCCTTGCTGCTGAGCCCCTGCTGCCCCGCCCCCTTCACTCCCATTGGCCGCCCCGCTCCCACCTCCCAGCTGCTCCTCCCTCTGCCCTCATATGGAGGCCGCGAAGCGGTGGTAGAGAGCGACCTTTGACCCTGTCACCAGGCAGGTCGCTCCCCCCATCTGCCACGCAGCCCCCTGTGGGTTGAACCTCCGTTGCCACTTTTGCCGCCTGACTACTCGCTCCCTTTTTTCTATTCCCCTGAGCTTGTGCTTCTGTGCCACTTGTTTTTTCCATTCTGTGCCCTGTGTTTTGCTTCTGTACCCCTGTGCTCTGTTGTCCCTCTCCCGCCGTCTTTTCCCGCCGTTTTTTCCCCGGGTTTTCCCCTGGGTTTTCCCCTGGGTTTTTCCCTGGGTTTTTCCCTTGCTGCTGAGCCCCTGCTGCCCTGCCCCCTTCACTCCCATTGGCCGCCCCGCTCCCACCTCCCAGCTGCTCCTCCCTCCCTCTGCCCTCATATGGAGGCCGCGAAGCGGTGGTAGAGAGCGACCTTTGACCCTGTCACCAGGCAGGTCGCTCCCCCCATCTGCCATGCAGCCCCCTGTGGGTTGAACCTCCGTTGCCACTTTTGCCGCCTGACTACTCGCTCCCTTTTTTCTATTCCCCTGAGCTTGTGCTTCTGCGCCACTTGTTTTTTCCATTCTGTGCCCCTGTGTTTTGCTTCTGTACCCCTGTGCTCTGTTGTCCCTCTCCCGCCGTCTTTTCCCGCCGTTTTTTTCCCCGGGTTTTCCCCTGGGTTTTCCCCTGGGTTTTTCCCCGGGTTTTTCCCTTGCTGCTGAGCCCCTGCTGCCCCGCCCCCTTCACTCCCATTGCCCGCCCCGCTCCCACCTGCTCCTCCCTCCCTCTGCCCTCATATGGAGGCCGCGAAGCGGGCGCGCCGCTGGCACGCCGAAGGCGCGCCGAAGGCGCGCCTAAGGCAAGCCCGTCTGCGCCCGTCCGCGCCTGGACCGCACCCAGCACCAGAACCCCTGGAACCCGCACCCCCCGCAACGCCAGACTGCACTACGACGCAAGCACCCTCCACGCACTCAACACCAAACGAGACCAGCCCTGCTACCGGGCCACCCTGAAACGCACCCAGGGGCCTTTCACCTGCCGGAACTGCAGATTCTCCAGCATCCAACCCTCCACACCACCAGCCAGAGAACCCAACCACCTCCGCTGCATCCTCCTCAACACCCGCTCTGCTCGCAAGCACGCCATCGAACTTTGGGACCTCCTAGACTCCACTGCCCCTGACGTTGCCTTCCTGACTGAGACCTGGCTGAACGCCACCTCAGCACCAGACATTGCCATAGCCATCCCACAGGGCTACAAGATCTCCCGCAGAGACCGCGCCAACGGAGTGGGAGGAGGAATCGCCATCATCCACAAAGACTCCATCAAAATCTCAACGAACACCGATGACACCCTCACCACCGCCGAGCACATGCACTCCCAGATCCACACTGACCCCAACACCACCCTCATAGGAACTCTCATCTACAGACCTCCCGGACCCCGCCCACAGTTCAGTGACACCATCGCTGACCTCATCAGCACCCATGCCCTCGCTTCCACGGACTACATCCTCCTCGGGGACCTGAACTTCCACCTCGAGAACAACAACGACGCCAACTCCACCGCCCTGATCGACAACCTCGCCAACCTCGGACTCAAACAGCTAGTAACGACACCCACTCACGCCGCTGGACACACGCTTGACCCCATCTTCTCCGCAAGCCCCCACGTCTCCTTCAACCACACCACCGAACCACACTGGACCAACCACAGATGCGTCCACTTCACCTTCAGAAAACCCACCACACACCACCGCACCCAACAGCTACCACGCCGCTGCTGGGGCAAGGTCACCGGGGACCAACTGACTACCGCCCTCGCCCTGAGACCACCCACCAACCCCACCGACCCAGACACTGCCGCGACCAACCTCACACAGTGGATCAACGACTGCGCCAACACCCTCGCCCCTCTCAAGACCTTTACAACCAACCACACCAACAAGAAAGCCGCCTGGTTCACCGAGGACCTTCGTATCTCCAAGCACACCTGTCGGAAGCTGGAGAAGAAATGGCTCCACGACCGAACACCAGACAACCACACAGCCCTCAAGAGTGCCACCCGCAGACATCACCAACTCATCAGGACCGCCAAGAAGACCGCCTTCAAGGACCGCGTAGACAACAACGCACACAACACCAAAGAGGTCTTCAGCATCGTGAAAGAACTCTCCAACCCCAGCTCCATCACCAACGACATCCCGCCATCTCAAGACCTGTGCGACTCCCTGGCCACCTTCTTCCACCACAAGATCACCGACATCCACGACAGCTTCAACCCCGACCCCCCCTCACCCACCACCGAGTCCACCACCCCTGCGACTACCACTCGCACCAGTCGCCTGACCGCCTGGTCCAGCGTCAGCAACGAAGACACCATCAAAACCATGAACTCCATCCACTCTGGATCCCCATCGGACCCCTGCCCTCACCACGTCTTCAACAAAGCCAGCGCAGCCATCGCGCCCCACCTCCGGAAAACAATCAACTGTTCCTTCGAGACAGCAACCTTCCCAGAAAGCTGGAAGCACGCCGAGATCAACGCCCTTCTGAAGAAGCCCAAGGCGGACCCCAAGGACCTCAAGAACTTCCGTCCCATCTCCCTGCTCCCTTTCCCGGCAAAAGTGACCGAGAAGATTGTCAACAAACAGCTGACCCGCTACCTCGAAGTCAACAACATCCTGGACCCGTCCCAATCTGGTTTTCGCAGTAACCACAGCACCGAGACCGCCCTCATCGCCGCCACTGACGACATCCGGACCCTGATGGACAAAGGAGAAACAGCTGCCCTCATCCTCCTGGACCTATCAGCAGCCTTTGACACAGTCTGCCACCGCACCCTATCAGCACGCCTCCATGACGCCGGTATCCAAGAGAAGGCCCTGGCCTGGACCAAATCCTTCCTCTCCGGCAGAACCCAGAGCGTCCGCCTCCCACCCTTCCGCTCCAAAACCACTGAGATCATCTGCGGCGTCCCACAGGGATCCTCCCTCAGCCCGACACTGTTCAATATCTACATGGCCCCCCTCACCCACGTCGCACGACAACACAACCTCAACATCATCTCCTACGCCGACGACACCCAGCTGATCATATCCCTCACCGAAGATCCCGACACCGCCAAAGCTAACCACCACCGAGGAATGAAGGCCATAGCCGACTGGATGAAGGACAGCAGACTGAAGCTGAACTCAGACAAGACGGAGGTCCTCATTCTCGGACCCACCCCATCAGCCTGGGACGACTCTTGGTGGCCCACGTCACTAGGCACAGCCCCGGAACCCACGGACCACGCACGCAACCTGGGGGTCATCCTCGACTCCACTCTCTCCATGACCAGGCAAGTCAACGCCATCTCCGCGTCCTGCTTCAACACCCTCCGTATGCTCCGCAGGATCTTCAAATGGATCCCCCTTGACACGAGAAAAACCGTTACCCAGGCCCTCACCACCAACAGACTCGACTACGGGAACGCCCTCTACTCAGGAACTACAAACAAGCTCCTGAGACGACTCCAACGCATCCAGAACACCTCGGCCCGACTCATCCTCGATGTCCCCCGCCGCAGCCACATCACACTCCACCTAAGAGGCCTGCACTGGCTCCCCATCAACAAAAGGATCACCTTCAAGCTCCTGATCCACGCACACAAAGCACTGCACAACACCGGACCCACCTACCTCAACAACCGACTCCGCTTCCACACCCCCACCCGAAGCCTCCGCTCAGCAAACCTCGCCCTTGCCACAGTCCCCCGCATCCGAAAAACCACAGCCGGCGGCAGATCCTTCTCCTACCTCGCCGCCAAGACCTGGAACACTCTCCCCACCATCCTATGACAGACCCAGGACCTGCTGGCCTTCAGAAGACTCCTCAAGACCTGGCTCTTCGACCAGTAGCACCCCCCCTCCCCAGCGCCTTGAGACCCTTACGGGTATGTAGCGCACTTTACAAATGCAGTGATTGATTGATTGATTGATTGATTGACTTTAGCTGGCTGGTAACATTCGCTGACCCGAGCATGAACCCCATTTTCATGATTCTCCAAGGTTTCATGTGTTTGCCTTACATGAAGCATTCTCCTTCTTAGCTTGGCATGAACTGTTCATAGTTTGTGATACCCTTCTAGCTGAAATAGTCTAAACGAGCTGTCTTTGGAACATGGTAACCAATCTCTGCATCTCTGATTTATAATGTTTATAAACTCCATGCAGGCTGCCACCAATGACATGACATGATGCATTGCATACCTTGAGATTACTGTGTCTTTGTGGCCTCGAAGTGTTGGTGACCAGTGCCGTCCTCCATGTCTGATGCAGCCCCGGTGACATGGAGGCTAGGTGTGGTTGAACTGTCGCCAGAGGGCAAGTTAGGTGCCGTAAGTGAGGGTGCGTTGTAGGCGCTCTGCTGCCAGTTGTGGCCCGCTTTGCTCGAAAGGAGGGGGCGGGTGCGGCGCGCAGGGGGGCACCTAAATTTTAATAAAATGAAGTTTAAAAAAAAAAACCACTTACCTTTTTGGCGCAGTCCAGTGTCGTGCTCCTCTTCCCTGCTGGCTGCAGGCACAGGCTCCCAGCCTGCCCCGCGGCCAAGCCTGATGCTGCTCAAAGCAGCGTCAGGATTGGCTGGGCACTCCCAAGCAGACTGGTAGCCTGTGCAGGCTCTCTCCAGCCCAGCAACAGTGTTGCTGGGCTGGAGAGAGCCTACAGCGCATGTGTGTTTGCCAGGCCCGAGACGGCCGGCCAAACACACATGCGCTCTGAGGGGGAGTGATGAGCACTCCCCCTCAGAGCACGTCACCCTGTGGCCCCGCCCCTTTGCCAAGAAATGATTACAAACAGAAACAATAACAATCACTGTTTGTTATTGTTTGTTTGTAAAGGTTTTGCAGCTGCCGCTGCTGGCGGGGGGCACAGCTCATCCACCCTCATGGAGGAGCTGCCGTCTGCTGCACTCCCAGCATCTTCATGCAAGCTCCTGTGTAGCGCAGATGTCCCAGGCATTACATCAATTCCAGTTGTTACTAGTTGTGCTATGAGGGTCGCGGTGTCCGAGCCAGTGGACTGATAAATGCAGTGAGTCCGGGAGACAGTGGTGCCGTAGCGAGGGATACTCCCCTGCAGAGCTTGAAATGGAAAAATGGAAGTGCGGGTGCTCTGTGTCAGAGTACCTGCTTGTTTCTGAGAAGCGCCTGTACTCTCCAAGTACAAGTATTACGGTTATCTTGAGACGAGCAGGTACTCTACCTCTCAAAATAAAAAAGTGCCAGAACTCGGTACCAGACAGTACCTGCTCATTTAAAGCACTGCTCCCCTGAGTTCAGGAGAAGGCCTCCTACCCTGGCAGGATGCCAACAGTGTCTGTGGGTGTGTCGGTGCATGTGTGCAATCTGCGTAAAGCTCCTGTGCTGGCTTCATCCACTGCTCCGCTGATGTTACATCAGTATTTCTCTACGTTCACTTTAAGAGGCTGGTAGGGTTGGGAATGGAGTTTTTTGGGTGTCGTAAAAGGAAAACACCCTTCAGACTGTCTACTTGTTATTTAGGATTGCCATGACCTGGGAGCGACAATTCACGGTTGTAGTTATATTACTGCACATGATCTTTTTCATGGTATTTAGCTCTTGGACGTTCAGGTTCTTGAAATGCTTACCCATCACCAGTTCAGATCAGCAGTTAATATGGTGTATATGAAACAGTGCAGTTGGGTGCAGTGACACCCACAGCCTCGACAGGTTGGTTACTCCGTCCTTACTTAGAGCCACCAGGAGAGAGCACAGCCTGCTTCCTTCAGAAAGCTGCGGGTTGTTACGAAAACACTGGAGCTTAATGAGTAAATTAAGATATTTAGAAAGCAGATTTTTGTATTTGTTTTTCAGTGGCAAATATCAGCCTTTGACCCTAGTAGTGCCTCATTTTGTACGTTGTTTTTCTTTTTATTTTATAAAAAAATTGATCTTTACTTAAAACTTTTTCCTTCCGTATAGAAAGGTTTGGATCTTAACTGTAGTTTGCGCAAGACATTTTTATATTTGTCATATTTTGTTTTTAAATCCAGTAAAATATGACCATGTCTGGTATATTTTTCCACACAAAACAATGCTGTCGAATGACTGTTAAGAACAAACACTGTATTGCTTGTCAGGTGGCTCCTCTTATGCAGTCCCATTTTCTAGGTTTACAAAGTACTTTCCACGAACCTCAAGAAGTAAATACGAAACTTGTAATCCCTCATGTGACCTCTTTATCCTATCCAGTCTCACCTTGCAAGCATCCGTGTTCCCGGGGTTCACCTCTTCCTGATTTCTTCCTCCTGATTTCTTCCTCCTGATTCGTAGAGTCTCTTACCCTAATTCTCTTGTTTTACTGTCGGCATACTTCTTTGCGGCTAGAGATATTTTGTTTTTTACTGAGTAGGAAAAGATTGTTGCTTGAGATGAGAGCTTGTGGGAACATTGTGTGTAGCTAAGAGATGGAGGCCTCCCTTTCTAGTCTCTGCACTACCAGCATCTGTTATGTTCTTGCTTATCTGTCTCAAAAATTGCCTCCTCTCTTGGCTCCTCACAGACTAAGTGTTTGGGGGCGAGTGAATGATCATAAGAGAGCGCAGCTTCAAAGTCGCTTTGGGTTGAATTACTGACGAAACCCGGTTCAGTGCTTGCAAGTGACTTAGTTCACAATTAGAACCAATGTTATTTTCTGCCTTTGGTGTAGCGCCCCCCTAACTTCAGGGAGCATGAGAACAGTGTGAAGCCTTCAGCTGTAGAAGCTGAAGCTCCTGCTTGAGGTTCTGCACATAGGACACTAGTAGTGTGTGGAAGGGAGTGTTGGATACTCTATGGCTGTGGGAATTGAATCCTTCTAGGCCTGGTAAGCAAGGCTCCTAGCAGGCTGGAATTAAACTCCGGGCTACGTCTAGCTCTTGCCTTGGAGCTGCTAACAAAATTCGAAAACTTGTTCTGGTCTTCCAAAAATTCTGCATCTGAAACTGGTTTATTAATTCTGGAGAGGTTATTCCTACCAACCTAATAACCACAGTATTCGAGGCTAGAACGTAAGTCAACGAGAAACCCTTTCTGTCTAATCCCAATAGCTGTGACACAAGCAGCAGGTAATTGCCCAGAAAAATGCACAGCCCGACAGACACTGGACTGTGCGCTGTTCGCTATTTTCCCTTTTCCCTTTTTAATACTTTACATCTGTCCTCCTGGGGCCAAACATCACTTGGGTGCGTGTTCTTTTCGGAGGCTCAAAGGGTGTTCCTTTTGCTGAGCTTCCCTGCCCTGCACTTCGCTTCTGTTGCCGGCGGTGGACCTGGCTTTCCCTCTGTTCTCCGTCTCCTGCCCTCACTTCATGCCACACGCAGTGAGGCAGAGTTTACAGCTCTCCTGACGCCCCGGCATCCCCCTTTGCACGGCAGCGAAGTTTCGAGGCTCCTTTCGGCAGGTGAGCAGTGTTTTTCAGTGGCAGGTCCTATCTGTAAGGAACTGAGAATGTCATGGTTATGGTTATGCTATCAATTTTCCTGGTCCGCATGATGGCCCTATTTCTTCAGCGTGTGATTGCTCTCAGGACTGGACAGTGATGTCGGGTTCACTAGCATCCTGGCACACGCATAAAAAAGCTGTACACGAGCTGCAAGCTTAAATTGTTTTCTCTCGATCCCCCTGGACCAGTCTCAGTGGGGAGCTTTTTGCTTTAAGGGGCCTTAGCAGCCACCAGTGCCAGCAGCTAGGGTGGATGTCTTCAGCACCCGCAAACCCTGCAGCATACTTACCTTCTAGTAGCTTCACTATAGGGTTTCTGGGCTTCCCCTTCTATCCAGCCCTGATGGTTGCTTGACAGCCACTTTACCTCCTCAGCAGCACCTGACAGGACTTACACAGCAGACAGTACTTCCACTCCCCAGCCATCTAGCAATTCAACCCTTTCAATAGTGACTGTGTGCAACAGGCACAGTCCACAGTGCCCACTTTTACTGGCACTACAGCAGGTCCAGTCATAACAGCAGTCTTCACTGCACTCTCCTACAGGGCACAATTTCAGGTAATTCCCCTCTAGGCCTGGAGGAGAATTGGAGAGCTGGAGTGACATGCCCTGGAGAGAGTCATCAGTCGATTCTAGATGTGCAAGTCGGGAGTCGATGGGACCTAAGGTCCCTAACAGGGTTAGCAAGATGTCCTGTTGCTTCTTCCTTCCTTTCCACGCTTCTTTCCAGCTTTCTCCTGCCTCGGTAGGGGTTTTTGAGGTGATGCGGAGAGTTCTGCAATCCAGGCAGTCTAGAGATGCCACATCATTCTTCCGCCTCTGTCTAACACTAAAGGAACTATCCCACTGACTGCCATCAAAATGACAAATTCCTCTAAAGTCAGCTCACTTCAGCTCTCTAGGACTCCCGCTGCCCATGTAAGCTTGCCCTTATCCCTCTAAAACGTCAAAGGGCACACCAGAGACAGGTGTCTGCCTTCTCCCTATTGTTTAGGTTGTGAGCACCTTATTTCTTAATTGACAGGGAATTGCTGGTAACTTCTCTTCATATTCACAACTATATGTAATGGCTCCATATAGTCTTATGAAGCAACAAGTGTTTATTAACAGAAGATCACATGGGATAAAGAGCACCAGTTGTGACTGGGCTACATTGCCAAAGGACAGCTGCACAGTTTAGCAGCACACAACCATGAAATGGTTCTTTTCATGTATGAATGTGCCCATGAAGGAGTAGCAGACACACAGCTCAGGGCTGTTGTCTTAAGATGTTGCAGCTCACTTCTTCTTCGTGTGACCATCTCTGATTGATGAGAACTGTGGTGTCAACCATTACTACAGCTTGAACGGAACAGTAGCATTGTTGTTTTTGGAGACAACTACTAAGATATTGTGCCACATGAAGCCTGACAGCACTGCACCCGTCTTGTTTGTGGTGTTGGTGTACCACGGTGCTGTCCTCAAGTGCAAGTGAGGAGTGAATGAGAGAGATCAGGACACCAACACATATATAGCATGAGAGTGAAGGATCTGCAGGCCAGTGGAAGAGCTCAGGGTTATACCAATAGATAACATAGGTTGGAAGCGACTGGTGGCCACCTCCGAGATCCCTTCAAGAGACCGACTATGAGAAGTTTTTTGACAGGGTTACTGTAGCAAATTCACCTTTTCGGCATGGTGAACCCAGATTTTTCACCTTTTTCTGGACCCTATTTTGCTCGTGTTAGGGCTCTGCACCCAGTGAAGCTGCTAATCAGTACCATTTTTGTGTGTGTTATGACCTTAAAAGGCTAGTGACAACATTGTTTTTATTCTGTTTGTCTATTTAATGTTCATCCAAGTCCATTGTAAATGGTGCCACAAATAGACGTGGCATGGAGGGTACATGTCATGTGTCCAGCAGTGTGTATTTACACCACCCACATATTTGACAAAAATATGTTTGCCTGGAGCCCCACAGTGATGCATAGCAAGGGGAAGTGCATTTGGCTTGTAGGAAAAGCCTATTGTTATATATTCATAAGTCACCCTTAAAGTGCACATTGTAAGCCCACCAGGCAGGGAGCTAGTAGCTAAAAATATGGCACATTATATATATGTGTGCTGAATAGTCCTATATAGGATTATATCTTTATTTCTCTACTTGGAGTAGTGCTACAAATATGCTTCACCTTTATTTCCCACTTATTTTTTAAACTCATATTTAATATAGAAATCAGAGTTTTGATAAGTGGAAAAATAGCTTTGCAAAAAATGTATTTAAGGTTACTAGAACTACAACTGGCTTAAAACTAGTTCTGCCTCATATCTCACCTCCAGAGTTGGAATACAAATTCTTGACTTAAGGGTCTGAGACTTAACTACTCTGTCTAAGAAGACGAGACTTCCTCTAAACCCAAGAAAAGAAAATGGATGTTAACTCCTGACCACTTAGCAGGGATTAGCTATCTGGGAGTGGACAGTGGCAAAACAAAGACCACCTTTAGCAATAACTCTTTTGACTTGGAGACACAAGGAGGGCTCCTGTTCAGTTCCAGGACCAACCCAGACAGCTAGTCTGAAGTTACAGTAGCGGAGATGACCAATTTTGTCCCTGTCAGATGGGAGGTGAGTTCATCTAAATAAGGGAAAGGCTAAGGTGAAGGCTAGCCTGTCAGATAACATCTGGGGTCGGCAGTTTTAGAATGGGGACTCTTGAGTAATTTTACAGTAAGGCAAATGGGAAGTTCTGCAATAGGAGGTTGGGGGTGACTGCGAGTAAATAGCTAGGATTTGGTGGTAAAATGTCTAAAATCACTGGATAATGCACATGATAAATCTTAATCACCACCTCTTCAGAGCATTCTTGGACCAGGGATGACCCCATCTGAAGAAGACCCTTGTGGAAGAAGACTCCTGCTGGAGGAAGAGGACTCTCTCCAAATGACTTAGTGACTCCTGAACCCTTTTGGCACCCAAGGATTGGAAAACAGAAAAGAACAGAACTACTCCTGACTCCAAGTATGCCCAGATGACCACAGAGGACTGGACCTTGCAAGATATCGGAGTGGAGAGAGACCTGGCCCCTAGAGCCCTGCCCTGAGGAGCTAAGAGCTGCAGTACTGACCAGGAACATTTACAGAACTTTGAAAAAGTTAGGACTCTGTCATTTTTTAAACATCTGCTAGACAAGGATAAGGTGCTCAGGAAGGTCACACCCAAGGCAGGCAAAGAAACCATGTTTGTCCCGCTCAGAGCTTATTGCTGTGCTGAAAAGACGAAAGTATACAGTCCTGCACAGCTTTTTCTTGCTGAAAGATTTTGGCCTCCCAAAAAGCGACTGTCTGGAGGTAAAACTTTTGACTCTGGCAAGGTGGTAAATCTATCTGACCCACAAAATGACTTTGTGGTTACAAAATCCAAGCTTGTCCAGGTAAGAGATTTTGACACCAAAACAAGCATCTCTCGCTGGGTGCAGTCTTGTACATGCTCGCTGAAAGATTTTGACTTCCCTTTAAGAGACCGTGTCCCATGGTAGAAATGTCCATTTTCTTCGCACTTTTCACCCCCTAAAACTTCAAAAATCATAACTCTGGTCCCATTTACCCTATTTTAATGTCTTGGTGTCTTTTTACTCATGAATATTTTTTCTTTATTTTTTTCTAAATTGGTACGGGAATTTTATTGTGTTGTGTTCTTTACTTGCAATTGTTGGTACTGCTTGAACTCAATAAGTACTTCACTATCACCTGTGCCATAGCTATCGGGGGTTGAGCAGAAATTTCTAAGAACTGTGTTTTGATCTAACCAGGCTGGGTTTATGGAGTCGCTGGAGGCCCCTAGCTCACCTAGCACCCGAACCCAAAATTAAGAACCAGATTCTTAACAGTTACAAAATCTTTGGCATTTGTCAGAGCCATGTTTTGGAAGGTGGTGCATTTTGGTCCACTATTTTCAGCATCAGGTTGTCGCCTTTAACATAACTCCTTATAGTATAATGGGTATTTAGTTTTCACAATGACTTGACATAATGTCTGCTTTTCAACTTATATATAGGAAAGAATGGTTAGTGTGGATTATTAGCAGCTGCGGAACAGAAACCTTACTGAAACTAAAATCATGATATCTTCCCCAAGACTGCCATTGTTGTGATTTAAAAAGTGTAAAATAACATATGTATTTGAATGGTAAACATAAGAATGTTATAAGCAGTTATCTAAGTGTTGTGCAATACGTCCATGTTACTCCCAGAAGTATGGCAGCAGTATCCATATATTTGATAAATAACAAGATCCTGCATAATTCATGTTCACTAGGAGCAAATAAAGTATCTTATTTGCATGTGTGGATCTTGATTTAAGAATCAGAAACGTAAGTGCATTTGTTCAGAGCTAAAAAAAAAAGGGCAAAAACTAGCAATGTAGATATTAGTCTCTATAGATTATGCAGAAATTCGACACAAAAACATCTGAACTAACAAAACAGGGCCCAGAAATAAAATAGGAGCTCAGACTCTGCACAGCCTTTCTGGATGAATTGCCTAAAAGGACAACATGTCAGTGTAAGTTCATACATTAATTTTTCTGCTACCACTAACCGAATTGGATTAAATGGTTTTAAATCGAATTTAGATTGAGTCCAACCCATTAATGAGCATGATAGCTTTTGTTTTAAAACTAGTTAGATGGCTGTTGTGACTCCAGGCACCTCCTCCACTATCCCCCTCATTTTCCTATCAATATAGCCAAATAACTGGATTTTGTGTTTCCTTCTATTGGTAGGTCACCAGCCTACCTACCGACTCTACCCGTTCTTTGTCCAAAGACCACCAAAATAAGATGTTGATGCATTGTCAATTAGCCCATACTTTTCGTTGTAGTAATGCCAGGCACTGTTGACAGATTGCAGTATTGTTAGCACTATGTTGTCCAGCATATTTTAGGAGTTGAAGGTGTTGAAAGCTGAATTTAGGCTGAAATGTGGTTGCCTTAGATACTGCACACAGCATACATAAGCTGAAAAGTGGGGTATAAGAACATTGCTCCATCATCGATTTCTATCTCTTTTAGAGGTTGTGGAGTTTATTTTTACCCAGCTTAACCCTGTTTTCAATATGGGTAACCAGGAACTGCAAAAGTGGGTGGGGTTGGCCATGGGAATGTTTACCACAGTGGTTAGGGAGCAGTCCCCATTAGCTGGCACAGATGTGCATAATGTGGGACCCCAAAGGCCCCATCCTCAGAACACTTTCAGAACCTGTGAAAGGTTAGAAGACGGCTGAACCTGCTTTCTGCTACCTGAAAGGAGCCCTGAAGGACTGGACCTGCGCCCTCTTGTACTTTAGGACAAAGAAGTGAACTCCAAGTCTCAGTTGGCTGATCTCTTGTGTGGCTACAGAGACACAGCACACTACAAGAGGCCTTTACCCTGAAGTACCCATCTGACCAATGGCAACTAGACCTGGATTGGACTTTGCGGTTGGCTTCTGCCTGACACCCTGAGAGTCTAAGTGTTGTACTCTGAAGTCCTGGTGGGCATAGAAGCATAATCCTGTGATTGTTTGAGCTCCAGAAAAAAGTTTGGAATCTTTTTGAAAACTTGGCCTACAGAGCTTCCTTGGGGTATGCCTGAAAAGTAACTGGCTGGCAGTTCCATAGCGTCGGACTGGATTTCAGCTTCACCCTGCTCAAATATACCTGCACCTCTAGAAAAACAACTAAGTCAAGTTCTTTGTTGGGGCTTGAAAACTTTTCAGTGATAAATCTCCAGAGCCTCAGACCACCATCTGGACCAAAGTGCTTCAGGTATCCTGCATTCTGTGGCTGCTATAGTTTCAGCTGCTATCTGCTCGGGGAGAATTTTTCTTCTCAAAAAGTGACAAAGTCCCATTCTGAAGTGGAAGTTACAATTTTTTTTGCACGTTTTGACTTCAGATTTTCACTGAGACCAATCCACTTGGAGAATCCAATTTGGGCTCCATTGTGGTTGGTCTGAAATCATGTCTCGGTCCCGGTCTACTGTTTCCATAGATTATTATTGCCGCTGAGTGCTTTTTAGTGCTACTTTACTTCAAATTTAAAAAAATCATATCTTCGGTCCCCCTTATTGGATTTTTGTTGTTTTAATGTCCTTTTGTTTATTAACATTTTGCTCTACTGTTCTAATTTGGATTGGGATTTTTATTGTTTATTACTTCAACTGTATTACTCTTTTGGTACTGCATAAATACTTTACATATTGTTGTAGGTTTAGCATGTCTGCTCCGTTCCATAGCTACAAGGAAGTTGAGCTCAGGCTAATTTAGGGACTGTGGGGTTTACCCAGGAAAGTTAGTGACATTATTCCATGAGGGGCGTTTGCTCAGCTCAAATAATAATCCAATTTCTTACACTAATCCACTTTCTTACACATCAAAACTTTCATGGGGGAGATTTATGACTAGATTATGAATTTTGGAGAACCAAGTTTGACAGGCTCAGGAAGGGGCGAATGGTAAATACTAAACTGGGAAGGCGTTTGTAACAAATGTTGTATTCATATGTTGTGACGGGTGAGGATAGTGCTCAATTCCCTGCTGTCTCCAGATACCCAAGTAATGCAGCAGGACTATGGACCATTTTCCCTGCCTTCTTGGATCTCCATAGTCCCGAGGAAAGTAGGAGAAGTTGGGCAGCCCTGTACATAACCTTTTTGCAGGTTATGCAAAGGGCTGAATTTCTTTGATTTCAAATATTTGTATTTGATAAATTAGTTAATTATATTACAGTACAATGATAATGTTGATACAGTAAGTTATCCACATGACAAATATGCACCAGGTCAGATACTGGGTAGATATGTAAAATATAACAAAATAATATCTGAATATTCTTGAGTGAAGTAGAAAAGAGGAAAGTATCAGAAAAGTACGGAAGAAAGGAAGTAGAGGAAAAAAATGAAGAAGCAAACCTTGAGAATTATTGAAGTCAGCGCTTTGTATGCGAGGATTGATCTTTCGCACATAAAGATCCAGTTTGGACCATAAAAGCCAAGAGGATTTGTTATTGAAAATAACATTCTGTAGTATATTATCTGCAAGTCTGATAAAACAAACCCACACCCAACATATGTGATATGAAATATTATTATATTGTATTGCGTATATTCCTAGTCCACATGGATTCCCCACATCTTTTTGTCAGAGTTTTCAACATATTATTTTCTCCCCCTATCAGTTCTTTTTAACATTTTTGTTTTGCGAGGTGAACTCTCAGGCTCTGCTTCTGAGGCCCTTTTAGCAGTAATATCAAAGGAAGGTAAAGACCCATTACAAATGAAGAATTCCTGTCCTATTTCTTTACTTAATGCCGATTATAAGATATGTACTAAGCTTTTGCCTCTTAGATTAGAAAAGATTATTCCATCTCTCATCCAACAACTCACAAACTGGTTTTGTTAAGGGGCGCTTGGCAGCTGATAATATCTGAACCGTTTCCCATGTAACTGAGAAAGCTAAACAGATCCCTTCTCCCACTATGGCTATGGCCTTAGATGCGGAGAAGGCCTTTAGTAAGGTCTTCTGAACTTTTTGAAGATCAGCATTATAAAAACTTAATTTGGGCACTCGTTTCATACGAATGGCCATGGCGGTTTTTCGAAATCCTTCGGCGCGAATAAAACGTAACAGTCAACTATCAGATAGGTTCTGTTTGTCACAGGGCTGAATTTTCAATAGTAGGCATTCCTAGTGTCTCCAGTGTGCAAATATATCTATATCTATATATATATCTATATATGAATGCAGGATGCACAGAGACTCTCTTTTCATATTCTGTTTGGATTAGAATAGGATTCCGGAGGCAAGATCCGCCATACTTTCTGTAATCATCCAATAACACATTCATGCACATGAATAAAGGGAAGATTGCTGTTCTTTATTTAAAGCTCTCATCAGCTTTCCCTGGCTCAGAGTAGCTGTGGACTATGACTGGAAGCGATGAGGTTGTTTTGTTGCCAAGAAGAGGCAACGGTGATACGCTACAGAAGAACATGAATGTTTTAAATTGGCTACTAGGCAAACTCAACCGAACCTGGGGGACTCCATTGAGGAACGCAGTCAACTACAAAGGATCCTATTTATCAGGTTGGACCGTGTCAGCAAACGCAATATGCTGTGAATCGTTTGCCTCTCTTTCGTGCCCTCTTAACAAGAAGACTATTAGAAGGAACAGGTCTCACTTGCATTTGGAGGATGCTGGGATATGTGTAGTATTGCAGCAAAATGTCACCTTGCCTTGGGATCGAATGATACTTTCAATTAAGTTTGCACCTTCTACTCATGGCCTGTTATTTCCCTCTCCCTGTAGGTTTGTCTTTAATGTGCTTCAATGTTGATAATAAGCAGTTGTAATCTGGGTTGTTGCCTAATACCAAATCAAAGAGACCAACATTGGATATAAAAAGATAAAGAAAGCTATATTAGTCGATTTGCAACATGACACATGCTAATATTCAAAGTCATCTTAGAGAAACCGCAAATAATTCAGAATTTCAGAATTTCCTTGTATGAAAAGTAGCCCGACTAAGGAAATTATATAATATTTTACTAGCAAAAGCTCGCCTGCACTGGCTGCCAAATTTTAAACCGAGTCAATTTTACGAGACTGTGTCTTATGAATAGGGTGTTATACCCCATAAAGAAATCTGCCCTGCAAGATCGTTTGCATTGTATAACATCTGCAGAAATGTATGTTCCTGTTCATTGCTTCCTCTTTCTGTACCCTGGTTCAGATATCTAATAGGTGGGTGTTCGACCTGACAGCCTTAGGGTGGTCACCCCTAACTTTTTGCCTGCTTCCCTCCACTTTTTGGATACTGTTTTTGGTGGTTTTAGGACTCTAGCACTGGTTAGCAGTGATAAAGTGCGCAAAGTGAATATGCTGTCTCCCTTAAAACATGGTGACATTGGCTCATACCCAATGGGCTTATTTCATTTACTTATAAGTCTCTAGTAAAGTGCACTACATGTGCCCAGGGCCTGTAGATTAAATGCTGCTAGTGGGCCTACAGCACGGGTTGTGCCACCCACATAAGTAGCCCCTTAACCATGTCTCACATCTGCCATTGCAAGGCCTGTGTGTGCAGTTTCACTGCCAATTCGACTTGGCATTTAAAATGACTTTCCAAGCCTTAAACTCCCCCTTTTCTGCATATACGTCACCCCCTAAGGTAGGTTATAGGTAACCCATAGGGCAGGGTGCTATGTAGGAAAAAGACAGGACATGTACCTGTGTAGTTTATATGTCCCGGTAGTGTAAAACTCCTAAATTAGTTTTACATTGCTATGAGGCGTGCTCCTTTCATAGGCTAACTTTAGGGCTATCCTCATATACTGTTTGAGTGGCAGATTATTATCTGAAAGGAGTAACAAGGTCATATTTAGTACTGCCAGAATGGTAATACAAAATCCTGCTGACTGGTGAAGTTGGATTTAATATTACTATTTTAGGAATGCCACTTATAGAAGGTGAGCATTTCTCTGCACTTCAATCCTTCTGTGCCTTACAATCCACGTCTGGCTGGGTTAGTTGACAGCTCCCTTGTGCATTTCACTCACACAACCCCAAACACGGGATGGTCAGTCACACCTGCACACATCTGCATACCGAATGGGTCTTCTTGAGCTGGGAAGTTGGAGGGCCTAACACTTACATGTCAAAGGACAGTGGCCTGCCCTCATACAATGGACTGCCAAACCCCCTACTGGGACCCTGGCAGACAGGATGGAACTGAAAAGGGAACCTTGTGCACTTCTAAGCCACTCTTTGAAGTCTCCCCCACTTCAAAGGCACATTTGGATATTTAAACAGGGCCTCTGACCCTACCAAGTCAGACACTTCTGGACAAGATACCACTGGTGAAGAAACTCTGCCCTCTGGCTCTGCTGAGAAGTGCTCTCCAAGGGCTTGGATTGAGCTTGCCTACTGTTTTCTGAAGTCTAGTGGCCAAAAAGACTTCATCTCTCCAAAGAACTCCCTTTGCTGTGAAATTTTGATGCACAGCCTGCCAGAAACAATGCACAGCCTGCATCGCAGTGAGAAAATCACCGCATGCCGGACCGGAAAGATGCAGCCCGGCTCCCTGAGTGGAGATCGATGCAGCACCAGCATTGCGACTGGAACACCGATGCATAGCCCCCTGGATCGACGCATAGCCGAGCCGAAATGACGCAGCGTGACTTCCTGCGAGAAGAATCAATGCAGCGCCTGAAATTTCTCCACATCGCCCACTGGATCGATGCAGCTCCTGTGACTCCAACCTGCATGCCCAGGATTTCTCCGCATTGTCCCCGGGGCGTCCAAATACCCTGCAACCCGAAAAGGATCCAGGTCCGTGCGCCGGAATTAGACCCAAGTCCCTGGCTGCGTGAAAAATATCAACACATCGTCTTGCTGATAATTTAGACGCAAAGCAGGTACTCTGTGCTTGCAAGAGACACTTATTGCTTTTAAGAACTTGAGACCCTTTTTATCATTCTCTAAAGTGATATTTTAATGTGTACTTAACAAATCTTGATCGTTTTGACCTTATTTTATCCAGATAAATATTCTGTATTTTTCTAAACCTGTGTGTGGTTTATTCCTGTGGTGTATATGCTGTGTTTATTCCATGATTTATTGCACAAATACTTTACACATTGCCTTCTAAGCTAAGCCTGACTGCTCAGTGCCAAGCTACCAGAGGGTGGGCACAGGATACTTTGGATTGTGTGTGAATAACCCTGACTAGAGTGAGGGGCCTTGCTTGGACAGGGGGTAACCTGACTGCCAACCAAAGACCCCATTTCTAACAGTGGGCATCACTTGCTTCCTTGGCTCTTAACACTGGATTAACCTCCGCCTAAGTATCAAGCCCATCCTTTCATACTCCTATTCGTGGAAAGTGATCTAAACTTATTCCATTAACCTAACCCCTACTATGGTATTTCAGAAGTTGTGAATTATGAATTGGACTGTTGCACTGAAGTTGCCAATATGATGTGAAGAATGGATACTCTGAATTGAAGAGGAATTCGACAGTAAATCAAGAAGATAATATAATTGGATATTGGTGGGATGTGTGCCTTACTCTTTACATGCGCATCAGATTACTTAACACAAAATCAGATATTTTTTTTAAATACATTTTTTAGCCATGGGTAGATTAAGTGATTTGCCCAGGATCACAGGATGTGAGCCGACACTGGAATTCAAACCTTGTTCAGCCCAGGCTAATGGGCCACATCTTGTTGGTTAGTATTTGCGTCAATGGCTGCTGGTGATCTTTGAAAGTGGTAGGGTGTAATACGGCCCAGGAGTTGACCCCATTTTTTTCCCTAAATTTGCGTCACTCATACTCATTCTGTTTCATATGTAGGCCCAGATTAACAAACATTTTGTGCTGCATTTGAGTCACAAAAGTGACACATATCTGTGCAAAATGTGTTTTTTAATTTTTGCCCCAAAAGTTGTCTGAAAGTAACACGAAGCAGTCAAAGGGCTGTTTGGCATTACTCTGTGTCAAGGGGGTGCCCCATAGGTGGTTCGATGCAACCACCTATGGTTTTTGACATAAAACCCTATCTGCTGACAATAATAGACAGGGTTTTGTGCTAAACACCACTTGAAAACAGGCGTTAAAAAAGAGAAATGCTTTCATTTCTCCTAACATTTCCCAATTTGCCTGTGTACTACACTGTACAACACACATCCGAAGTAAGAAAATGTTTTAAGTTAGCAAAAAGCTTAGTATTTTGTGCTGGAGGGGCACCCTTCCAGTACAAAACCTATGCTAGATTCAAGCAGACATCTTTGCACTATGGTGTATTGGTGTTTGTTTGGCACTCAGCAGACTAATTGTGCACCAGCACAAGATAGAGAGAGCAGATAGTACCATATCTTTGTAGATATGCCACTTTCCAGCTCTCTCCTTCTCATGCAATTTACCAACTGTGGGTGCTGTGCTATGTTCTGTGAAAGTTTTGATAATCTGGGCTTAGTCTGTTCCCCTCGCTCACGCTAACTCACATTCTCTCACTTGCCCCTTCTTACTCGTACTTATTCTCACTCACAGTTACCCATACACAATCGTACTCGCTGGTTCTAATTTTCACTTACTAATACACACTCACTAGCGCAGGGCGCTGGTGCAGTTGCCGCACCATTGATAGCTATACCTACAACTCACTTCCACTTCTCACAACCTCCAATCAATCACTCATTCTAACACACTCATTCTCCTTCGTTCGCTCACTCAAACTCACTTTCACGTGTTCAGACACTCTCAAAATCATATTCTCAAATTCACTCTCATTGAAGCAAGTTCTTACACAGAAGGAAGTAGTTTGTGTATACAGAGATAGTGGAGCTCTGCCACAAACAAACCTAATCATCTTGTAGAGTTGAACTCTTTTGCAGATAGAGCAGAGTTCAAGCCCAGATGCAGCCAAGTACCTGTATACATAGAGCTGAACCCATGAACAGCTAGAGCAGAGACTGTGATCCCAGCAGTAACTTCTTTCATTGAGCCAGAGGTACATAATGCTGCAGACCTGAGCAGACAGGGCTAAGCTCTTCCAAGTGTGCAGCTGAGCTTCACTGCAGACAGTGCTGAGTCCCTGCCCAGAAATAGACCGAGGTCAGCTAGCTCACATGCAGGGTGGAGCTCTTTCACCATTCATTCCTATAAGGTGAAGCCTGAGGTTCTGTAGAGAACTGAGAAACCAGGACCACCTGATATTCTGTGGGACTATCAAACATCTCTCCCTTGGGTCAGACTTGTGCATGGCCTGTTTCTGATAGGGAGTGAGGAGGAGAAAGAGGGAGGATGACAGTGAGAAAGAAGGGACTGAGAGAAGTGAGTGAAGAGAGTGGGAGAGAGAGAAACACAATGTGGACAGTAATGAAAGAAAATTAATCATGTGTGAGAACATGGACTGAAAGAGAAAGAGAGAAAGCAATTAATGGAGAGTGTGACTGAGATTTAAAAGAACAGAGACTACATGTGAACAGGAGACTCCAGAGAGACATTTGAAAAACAGCACAACAATCATGCTAAGGTAAACGTTATGTTATATTAAGGGTATTTGTGAAGTGCACAGCTCATGCTGGAGAGTATTCTGGTGCTAAAGATGCAGAGGCTGTGTCGGCTGTCTCAGGGCCTTATCCAGGTGAAAAGCCAAGTTTTCAGTTTCATACGGAGCTGAAGTACTGAGAAGGCAGTTCTAATGCGTAGAGGCACATCGTTACAGGCTTTGGGCACAAGGTAAGAGAAGTCTGATTCTGGTTCTGAGTATGCAAGAGATGGTTGTTAGCAGGAGTCTGGCTGAGCAGAGGGGTCTGGTGGGAGTGCTGATGTTGATGCAGCTATTGAGGTAGGTAGGGTAGACGTAGTACATGATTTTGTATGTGTGGGTGAGCAGTTTTAAGAGTGTGGGTTAGTGAGTGGTGAGCCAGTGGAAGTCTTTGAGGTGCAGTGTAATTTGAATGCAGGAGAAAGCCTGAGCGTGTGTCTGGCTGCTGGGTTTTGTATGGCCTAAAGTGTTCTAAAAGTTAGTGATGCTGACATGGTGCCTTGCCGTAGTCCAGCTTGCTAGTGATGAGGGCCTGGGTGACTGTGTTGACTAAAGTAAGCTTTACAACACATTTCCCCCATTCTTCCTTCCTTCATCAGAGGCCTGCCTTTCAGTGTGTCACTGGGAAGTGTTGGTGCTGGCTGTGGATGGTGCTGATGCCAATCTCCAAAGAAACATTTTGGTCACCAGCACACATTTTTCTTTTAAACTAAATCAAGCAGTGGGTTGGAGTGAAGGTGTTGCACATGTGACAGTCCATTTCGAAATTGTGCTTCACGTGGAACAGCAAACATAAACCCTTCACATACTGAAGAAGTTTGAAGTTTGATTATATATTCACTTCCCTGGCTTGGTTGAAGCAGGCAAACCCCAAGGTGAGTGGATGGAGAAGGAAAAATAAAGCTTGTGAGTGCAGTTCAACTTCAAGGGTACAATAGGAGGCATTTCCTGCAGTATACTCTTAGTGCATTTGTGCTAATAGTAAATGGATGGCTTGGTGCCACCACAAACAGAGGGAAAACCTTGAGTCATGGTACACTCAAACATGCTCTCAGTGGACAAAAGCTCCGCATAACCCTTTATACTCCTAGCAGCACCTTCCATCTTCCTTCAGCCACCTCTTCGGGTGAAGGAACATGAGCTCCGCACTGGCTGAGGGTGCAGGCTTTGTGCACCGGCGGGAGCTACTGGAGCCCACTGAGAGGAGAGCAGCAGAGTTATGGTCATGCAAGAGCTTCCCACATGCATGGGTCTACTCACAGGTCTCCTTCTGGTTCTCTCAATCTAATCCTGCAGAAGTTCCTTATGCTGCAGATAATCATCATAACAAGAATAAGTTTAATTTTTAAATGGCTTCAGCTCCTTTTGTAATGTGGCTGCCAGCACTGCTTCCCAAGAAGAATTGTTGTTGCAGCGCACACATTTAAATCTGTTCATCTTTTCATTTGGAGAGAAACACAAGCTTGACTTAGATGTAACTGTGTATTTTCATAAGAAAATTAACTTAAAGCTAACGAAATGGCAACTTGCTGTATAAGTGTAATAAGGTATTGCTTCACTCCTCCCACACCATTGCTTAGCCATTTAAAGCTTATTGACAAGTCATTACATCTTTGAGTAAAAATGCATGTGTTTCATGCTTCGGTGCTTGTAATGCACAAAGAGAAGTGGTATAAACCCATGTAGTACAAGGAACCATTAAATATGAGAAATATTTCATGGTTACATGTGAAATACAGATTTTGTTGTCATAATGGTAGTCTCCAAACTACTGTGCAGAGGTTTTGTGTTGTCCAGGATAATAAAAATAGGCAGCTTGGCAGGGGCGACCCCTCTGCTATGACAGAGGAGAGTAGCCCCGCTGCTGAAAGCAGAAAAATAAAGTGATATTAAAAGTATTTTATTATCACTTTATTTTTCTGCTTCGTGAGGGTAAGGCCAGCCACCTCACAAGGGAGGATGAGTGGAATGTGCACTTCTAAGTGTGCATGTCAGTTTGGCCGGCCGGCTGAAGCAGGCCAAACTGACATGCGCACTTAGAACTCTCCACCCAGCTGTGTTGCACATCTGGGTGGAGAACAAGTGCAGGCTCCCACTCCCTCCTTGAGTGGCATTTCTGCCCACTCAAGGCTGTTAACAGCATGAGACAAGTGTCAGGATTGGGTGCGGAGGGGAGGAAGAAGACAAGAAGAATCAAGGAGGTAGGAGCAGCAGAACACCAAGGAAGCAGGTAAATTTTTTTGTGTTTTTTTTTAATGTTATTGCTGCACCCCACCCCTTCCTGACCGCAGTCACTACTGCAGCTTAGAGGACCAAAGTTTTTGAGATTATGCTGCAAAAAAATGGAAATGATGTGGCACATTGTGTAGTTGTGGTATTATCATCAGTTTGAGCTAGAAACAACAATTGTGGTGAAATCTGCATATTTTGGAAATTATATGGGAAATTCAGTAAATTCATAATTATGCTGTAAAATCTGCAGCTGCTTATTCACATAAATCCACTGACCTCCTCATTGCCTATTGTTTTATCAATAATCTAGGACAGGGAAACAAAACCTCAACATTTTAATTCCATTCAATCTCCATTGTTAGCTGTACTTTTTTTTTTTTTTTAAATAATTGTATTGCTTTTTATAATAGTGCAATGATATACACTTAGTAATAATATACTGCACTGAAATCCCCAACTTAACGTGACCCCTCCTCCCCCCTTTTAACACAAGATTGTTCATGACGGATTTTTGATTAGCAATTCACATGCCTAAACAGTTGATTCCAGTGCATGTGACGTTTAAGTTATGGGTATAAAAGACTGTTCAGTTTCAGATTGTGAGGTGTCATTTTCTTCTTCCGCTATGGATGCGTCTATATTTCTTAAGTTGTCTAGGATCGTATTTCATTGTGAAATATCGTCTCTGGGTCTTTGCCCATGTACGGCTTCTTTTAACAACGCTGTTCCCTCGGCTTCTGCCCATTTCTCCATTGCATTTTGCCATCTAGTCACTTGAGGGCCCACTGAGTCCTTCCAATGTGAGGTTATCACTCTTCTGGCTAAAATTAAAGCGAGGTCCATGAATTTGCTGGTTATTTTATGAGCAGGTGGTCGTGTGAAGTCCCCCAGCATTGCCACGATTGGGGAGGGGTATAAATGTCTCCCAGTACAAGAGGTAATTTTCTTAAAAATCTCCATCCAATAATTTCTGATTGAGGGACATCCCCATAGCATATGTAGTAGGTCTGCTGCTGGTTCAGTACATCTAGGGCAGTTGGCATTGGATGTACCATACATTTTTGATATCATATAAGGGGCATTGTTAGCTGTACTTTGAGTAAAAAATACACAATGGGTACTTTGTTATTGCTATCTCAGGCTTCTGGTGACATTTACAAATCATAGGGTCAAAGATATCACCAGAAACCCTACATGAGAGTATTGAACTAGATTACACAGTTACCTGTTTCGTATCCTGTCTGTACTTTAAACCATTTTGTAGATGCAAATAAATAAACTTGCTTGTTTAGGTGCTACCCATAAATAACACAAAATAATTTAAATTCAGTCGACTCACTAGACAGCATGAGGAATAAGGCCTCATTATGTTAAAACAACAAAAGAACATGAGTGTTCACAAGAAGTGGTGAAATCAAATGTTTGAAGCTTTTTAAAAAAAAAAAGTTCTGATACATCAGCTAAGGAAGGAGGTGTGATCTAGCTGCTAAACTGTCGATCGGAGGACCTTTGTTTGAATCCAGCTTTGCATTGGATAAAAATTGTGCAGTTGTTGGAAATCACTTAATCACAATGTGCCTAAAATTGAAATGTGCAAGCTACTGCTAAACTTTAAATGTGTAAGACACTACTGTAAGTGTGTGTAACAAAAATATTTAAGTTACCACTTGATGAATACAATCTTGCATAAGTTTCCATCACCTCCCATAATGTGCAACGCTGCGTAGCTCTCCGACTAGGTCCATGCTATGTAAATACCAATGCATGCATGCTTTTACATTGTGAACAGGTGTCCAGCATATTATACTCTGTGGGTACCCCTTCCTTGTGAGCTGTTGGTGAGTCCCCTTCATTTTGTGACAGGCAGATAGAAGCTCTCCACTTATTTCTTTATCCCGGTTTATTCCTTAGACCTCAAGTCTACTTCTCAGTCTGTGAGAGCACTTTCTTGAGCACATTGGAAGATTACGTCCACACACATCTTGTTCCTTGTAATCATTACATCATCATGCAGTGCATGCTACTTTTAATCAGATAAAACATTTTTGCCAGTAAAGCCTTCAGTGCTTTCTTTTCTGTGTGACAAACCACGGACATACCTACCGTTGCTGCAGCAGGTGCAGTGACACTGGAGCCCAGAACCCTGAGGGGCCCTTTGAACCCTGATCAGTGCTGTATTTACCACCACACCAGCATTCAAAGTGGTCATTTTCCCAGCTTGCACCAATACCTATGGCATCCTTATTACGCTACTTCCTCAGACATGCACCATGCTCGTTTGGTACCAACCATCTTGCGGACACTGGATGCTGGCAGGTCTGGTGTACACTCTCTGAGCTCTAGCAGTGCTTAGTGTCTCAGGAGATTGCATTGATGGAGATAAAAGATCTGGCTTTAATGTGCTAAATCATGAAAGAACGGGCCTGCGCATAAGCCTTTTCCATGCATTAGCACATTAAACCCGGACCTATTGGCCTGCCACATGGTCCGGCCCCCAATGTGTGAAATTTTAGCCCCACCACCACCGTTTAATACTAGCCCACATCCACTACGCCCCCTCCCTTCCCTCTCCTGAAGTTTGGGTCTATTTTCGCCCCTGATTGTAGGCCCCAAGGGGCCTTGGATGCAAGAGCTTCTCATTAACTGAGTGCACAGGGTACTCTCCTCCTGAGCTGAGAATCTAGAGTACTCCTGTTTCTCATTAACTGAGTGCACAGGGCACACTCCTCCTGAGCTGAGAATCTGTTCGACGAGATGACTTGAATGCAAGGTGTATATGAAAGGTTACTGGAGCGGAGGTGATGCGCGCTGTGACCAGAAGTGGTCAGTCATGGTGAGCTTCCTGGCAAGTGCCCTCTAAGAAAGCTTCCACCCTTTGACCCTCCTAGCCTAAGCCCGGTGGTTGGCCGAGGGTCTGATTACAGGTCACATGCATTATTTCGGTCGTTCGGGGACTTCGAGCGAATCAAAGATGAGTTAAGTCACAGTACATCCAACGACCGGCATTTTTCCTTATGTTCAGACTTCAGAGCCGCTGCAAACAGCCGCGCGCGCTGCGTCATCCAGGTCCGCTCCGCGCGTGGCACAGACAGCAGCCCGCATAGGCACGAGCCAACAACAAACACGGGCAGGCAAGATTCTTTTTAATTTCTTTTTGGAGGAGTAGCCGAACAACCAATCAGCCGGCTGGGTTTTGTTTGAGGCGTACCAGTTGCATGAACACCGCAGTTTTTTTTCTAAGTTATATTTATACATCCAAGTGGGCGTTCATTCCTGCCGGAGCACAGCGTTCCTGGAGCATCTCTGCAAGCCTTTCCAGCATGTTTGCTCTCGGCAGAAGAAGAAACGGTATTGCCGAGTGAGGAGCTGAGCGCGCGGCCTTCTTCTTCGACCCTGGCGCTGCGTTTCACTTAACATTTGCAGAATATTGCCCTTGAATGTATTATTTCCGATATCCGTTGAAACAAGAACCCGGCCTTTCTTCCAGAATTAGAGTCGAAAAGAGTGGCCCCGTGGACTAGAATTGCAGCACACCGGGCGGTAAGCTTTCATTTAACGCAGAACAGCGTCTCTAGCTGTTCGAAAAAAAATGTTTTGTGCAGTTTGTAGCTAATATCTGTTAGTTCACGGGGCTGTAAAGCAGACTTATGTCCCCTTTCGTACGGGCCAGTTTACTATTTACTATTTCTTAATAGTTTAGAAGTTGCACTCCTATATTTCTATTTTACCTCCGTGTGGTGTCTATATTTAACATTACACGCACGTGCTTTCTTGCGAAGGTTTATATAGCAAAGATGACTTTAGGTTCATTGCTGTTTGCAACGAAATGCCTGCTTGGTGCGGCGCCTACCTTCCTCTTTTGCCGCGCGAAACAAAACCAAATAAAATAAGGGATCGAGTGAAAAGATCTTCAGTCATTACTTCAGTCTAAACATGAAAATAATACATTGGACGCGCCAACGCAAGGCAACGAATAGTTAGTTTTTCGTTTATTTTGTTTCGTTTCAACTCTGAAAGTGCGTAAAACATTTTGCCGAATTTTGTTATGTTTAAAAATGTTCACGTTAAAAATCCTTGCAGTTATATCCTAGCCAGCGATCGTAAGCTCTGCAGAGGTGTAAAACGTTTTGAAAGTCTCTGGAGCCTATGAAAGTCCCTTCAGTGCAAGTGTCCCCGCCTCCCAGTGTGCAGGGTTCCTCTGTCCCCCACTGTAGGAAGCTGGCTCTGTATATACTATATCAAAATGAGATAGTGTGCACCTTTGAATAGGATTAATATTGTGCACAGTTTTCTTTAAAATGGCAAAAAGCTATTTTAAAAGTGGGCACTGCAATTTTCAACAGTTACTGGGGGCGGTAAGTAAAGTACAGTTTCTGAGGAAAGTACCGCAGTTACGGGTTCAGTCTCCGGGGCATAGGTAGCCCATCGTTGGGGGTTCAAGACAACCCCAAACACCCAGAAACACAGGGCCAGTCAGGTGCAGAGGTCAATCAGGAGCCAAAATACCGTGGGCGCCTATGGAGACGGGGTACTCCAGTTCCAGTCTGCTGGCAGGTAAGTACCCACATTGTCGTAGGGCAGACCAGGGTGTTTGGAGGAGTACTGGAGAGGCCCCAAGTAGGCACAAAAACCACACCCTCAGCAGCACAGGGGTGGCCGGGTGCAGAGTGCAAAAAGGGGCGTCAGGTTCTCAAAATAACAGACGTTGCAAGTAGGGAACAGGGGGGCTTCTCAGGCAACCCATCGTCTGGGCAAGGGTGAGGGCTGACTGCTGGTCGTTGCTGCACTGGTGTTCGGTTTCTCACGGGCCTGGGGGCTGCAGGAGCAGTGCTTCTCCAGGCGTCGGATATCTTTGTCCTGGGCAGTCGCGGTCAGGGGGGTCCCCGGGGTTCGCTCTGCAGGTGTCGTGGGGGTGCAGAGAGGTCAGCCCAGTGTGGGAACGTCATCTGAGTCGCCTGGGGGTCCTCTCTGGATAGTTGGTTTCTCTGGACATGGGCCGGGTGCAGAGTAGTTGGACTCACGCTTCTGGAGTGAGGTGAAAGTCCTTTTAAAGTTGGTTTCTTGATCTTCTTTTTGGACAGGTACGCTGTCCATGGGAGTTTCTTTGTCCTCGGTGATGCAGGCATTCCCCTGGAGGCTTTTCTGGTGTCGCTGGTCCTGCAGAACGCGTTGCTTCTTTTCTTGCAGCTTTTCAAAGCAGGAGACAGGCCGGTAGGGCTGGGGCAGAGTCAGTTGATGTCTCCTTCTCTTTTCTGCCGGATTTTCAGCTCAGCAGTTCTTCTTTCTTGAGGTAGTCGAGAAGCTGAAGAGCTGGGTTCAGGGTTGCCTCTATTACTAAATTTAGGGGTGTGTTAGGGTCAGAGGGCAGTAGCCAATGCCTACTGTCCCTGAGGGTGGCTACACCCTCCTTGTGCCCACTCCCTCTGGGGAGGGAGGCACATCCCTATTCCTATTGGTCCTAATCCTCCAAAACAAGATGGAGGATTTCTCAAGGGGGGGGGTCACTTCAGATCTGGACACCTTAGGGGTGTTCCTGGCTGAGGGGGTGACTCCTCCTTGTTTTTCTCATTATCCCTCTAGACTTGCCGCCAAAAGTGGGGGCTCGTCCGGGGGGGCGGGCATCTCCACTAGCTGGAGTGCCCTGGGGCACTGTAACACCAGGCTTGAGCCTTTGAGGCTCACCGCCAGGTGTTAGTTCCTGCAGGGGGAGGTGTGAAGCAGCTCCACCCAGGACAGGCTTTGTTTCTGACCACAGAGTGCACAAAGGCACTCACCCAAGTGGTCAGAAACTCATCTGGAAGCGGCAGGCTGGCACAGACTGGTCAGCCTTGCACTAGCAGTTGGGCTAACATACAGGGCGCATCTTTAAGATGCTCTCTGTTTGCATTTTTCAATAAATCCCACACTGGCAACAGTGTGGGTTTATTGTGCTGAGAAGTTTGATACCAAACTTCCCAGTATTCAGAGTAGCCATTGTGGTGCTGTGGAGTTCGTAATGACAGACTCCCAGACCATATACTCAGTATGGCTACCCTGCACTTACAATGTCTAAGAATTGACTTAGACACTTTAGGGCCATGGTGCTCATGCAGCCATGCCCTCACCTGTGATGTAGTGATCCCTGCCTTACGGCTGTAAGGCCTGCTAGAGGGGAGACATACCTATGCCACAGGCAGTGGTTTGTGCGCATGGCACTCTGAGGGGAGTGCCATGTCGACGTTGTCTTTTCTCCCCACTAGCACACACAAGCTGTAAAGCAATGTGCATGTTCTGTGTGAGGGGTCCCTGAGGGTGGCATAATACATGCTGTAGTCCTTAGGAACCTTTCCTGGCCACAGGTCCCTTGGTCCCTAGGGGGACCCTTTACAAGGGACTTAACTGTGGGCCAGGGCTGTGCCAATTGTGGAAGCAAAGTTACAGTTTTAGGGAAAGAACGCTGATGTTAGGGCCTGGTTAGCAGGGTCCCAGCACACTTCCAATCAAAGCTGGCATCAACACTAGGCAAAAAGTGGGGGGTGACCATGCCAACAGTGGCATTTTCCTATACTAAATGTGCAGGGTTCGCCTGCCCCTCAGTGTGCAGGGTTCGCCTGCCCCTCAGTGTGCAGGGTTCGCCTGCCCCTCAGTGTGCAGGGTTCGCCTGCCCCTCAGTGTGCAGAGTTCGCCTGCCCCTCAGTGTGCAGAGTTCGCCTGCCCCTCAGTGTGCAGAGTTCGCCTGCCCCTCAGTGTGCAGAGTTCGCCGGCCCCTCAGTGTGCAGAGTTCGCCTGCCCCTCAGTGTGCAGAGTTCGCCTGCCCCTCAGTGTGCAGAGTTCGCCTGCCCCTCAGTGTGCAGAGTTCGCCTGCCCCTCAGTGTGCAGAGTTCGCCTGCCCCTCAGTGTGCAGAGTTCGCCTGCCCCTCAGTGTGCAGAGTTCGCCTGCCCCTCAGTGTGCAGAGTTCGCCTGCCCCTCAGTGTGCAGAGTTCGCCTGCCCCTCAGTGTGCAGAGTTCGCCTGCCCCTCAGTGCGCCTGGTTCGCCTGCCCCTCAGTGCGCCTGGTTCGCCTGTCCCTCAGTGCGCCTGGTTCGCCTGTCCCTCAGTGCGCCTGGTTCGCCTGTCCCCCCGTGTCCACGGTTCGCCTGTCCCCCCGTGTCCACGGTTCGCCTGTCCCCCCGTGTCCACGGTTCGCCTGTCCCCCCGTGTCCACGGTTCGCCTGTCCCCCCGTGTCCACGGTTCGCCTGTCCCCCCGTGTCCACGGTTCGCCTGTCCCTCCGTGTCCACGGTTCGCCTGTCCCTCCGTGTCCACGGTTCGCCTGTCCCCCCGTGTCCACGGTTCGCCTGTCCCTCCGTGTCCACGGTTCGCCTGTCCCTCCGTGTCCACGGTTCGCCTGTCCCTCCGTGTCCACGGTTCGCCTGTCCCTCCGTGTCCACGGTTCGCCTGTCCCTCCGTGTCCAGGGTTCGCCTGTCCCTCCGTGTCCACGGTTCGCCTGTCCCTCAAGTGGCAGGGTTTGTCTGTCCCTCAAGTGGCAGGGTTCGTCTGTCCCTCAAGTGGCAGGGTTCGTCTGTCCCTCAAGTGGCAGGGTTTGTCTGTCCCTCAAGTGGCAGGGTTTGTCTGTCCCTCAAGTGGCAGGGTTTGTCTCTCTGTCGGTGTGCAGGATTTGTCTCTCTGTCGGTGTGCAGGATTTGTCTGTCTGTCGGTGTGCAGGATTTGTCTGTCTGTCGGTGTGCAGGATTTGTCTGCCCTTCAGATGGCGGGGTTCATCTGTCTCTCGTTGTGCATGGTTCGTATTTCCCTCAGGTGGCAGGGTTAGTCTGTCCTTCAGATTGCAGGGTTCATCTGTCCCTTGGTGTGCATGATTTGTCGGTCCTTTGGTCAGGGGCATAACTTTATGGGTTGTTTGGGGTGCAACACCCCCTAATACATTTCCTTTGTGATAAGTATTTGGGTACAGGTGCCTTTAGTGCGGTGTCTGTAGCACAAAATGCACACACAAACTGCACGTGCGCGCGCACACACACACTCTCTCTCTCGCGCTCTCTCTCAAGACATCAAAAACGTTGGTTATTTCACAAAATAATGTACTCTTACCAATTCGCATTGCTGCCCCTTTCATGCACACTGCTTGTCGTATAATGGATTTGAACATTATGTGCCAACGTGAAAGTTGGGAAATCTGAAGCTCTCTCTGCCCCAGTCTTACTGACCAAGCTGCGCCCCTGCCCTTGGTGTGCATGGTTTGTCTGTCTCATGGTGTGTCTGTACCTGAGTGTGCAGGATTAGTCTGTCCCTTAGTTTCGAAGGGTTCGTCTGTCCCTCAATGTGCATGGTTCATCTACCCCTCAGTGTGCAGGGTTCGTCAGGGTATATGGACCTGTTTGTGATCTGTTGCATTATGGATGTCGATTGATCCAGTGTCTTGATGTGATCACAGGGTCGATCAGTAGTCCTACTGTTGGCCTCTTCACAGCCATAGGATGAACCCAGTCAAGCACATGCAAATTACAAATATGAAAATTGCAGGAGTTCAACTGATGCTACATTCTAGTGAGATTTGAGATTGCTTAATTAAGAGTTAAAGGGGCCACAGTTGTTCTATCTAGTGACACTTCTCTAAAAAACAAAAACACCAACAATAGGCAAAAGGATACAAAAAAGTGATGGATGGAATGCCTAAATTAATCTCAGCCACTGGTAATCACTTGGGCCATATACCAATCCTTCATTACTTTGTACACCATGCCACCTCAGTTTAGATCCAGCCATATGCAATCAGTCTTGACCTTACTCCAGTGGGAACAGTCCAGCCTGAACTGCCAGGCCATGTCTTCCCAGAACCGCAACACAAGCAACAGGAACCAGTTTCGCCATTGTTGCGTTCATTAGCCAGGAATATGTTGGTGCATTCAAAAGTTATGTATTTAGTAATACGCTGATGGTACCACGTACAAAACATTTTTATAGGTTTCCATTAAAAGGACAGATTCTATAAATGAAACCATATACTGGCTCCCAAGCAGCCTTAAGATTTGCCAGTTTACCAATTGCACAGCTTTACTTTTCTTTCACGTGGCAGGCACCCTAGCGACAGATAGGTCACGCAAGCCCCTGCAGTCCCAGTGATGCGGGGGCCCCAGCCTTTCAGGAGCCCACTGATCCTTCAGGGAGCTCCATTCAGCCAACCCAAGGGAATGAATATCTGTGAGATTTGGAAGACTAAGGAGGCCCTTTTGACTTTTTGTAGGGGTCCCATTGCTTTGCTTTATGCCACTGCCTAGCGAGAAGACTTATTTCTTCTTCAGCTGCCACTTCTTTCTCTCACTTCACAAAAAGGATTAATTTCTTCTTCCCTAGTATGGGAACTATTTTGAACAAATTAAATAAGCTTGGGAACGCTGTTCTCCCATTCGCCTGGCCACTTTGATGTGCCTTCTCTTACTTTTGGGCCTGATGTTATGTCTAGTTGTGGTACCTAGGGTAGGTTGACACTCCCTGTACACTCACTGACCTCGTACAGGTCATTCCCTCTTATAGGATTATGCCCTGTTTGAGTTTTACTTCACCACCACCATTGCACACTTGCTGCTTCTCCCCATGACAGGATTAGTAACCCTATTCCATTTTACAGGTATAACACTCTCTGTTATAGTGAAACAACAGATTTGCCTATCAAGTATTGCCAAAGCAAATGCACTTATATATGGGCCCGTTGCCTCAGGAGGCTGCTTCAGACAGGTGCTGTATTTCTGTTTACTCCTTTTCAAGTGACACCTACAGACATATGTCTCTACTGATTGGTGCAATCCATGTGTTTGCTGGTGTTAGCACATCAAGGCCAGACTTTTTAACAAAGAAAATACTCTGTTGCTCTCTTGAGATTCCTTCAATTCCTGTAAACGAAAAACTCGATAGCATTTATTTTGGCCACTACCATGTCTTTCTAACCTCAGGAACCTCCTCTGGTGTCCCCTTTCCCCCGATCTAGGAAAAATGTATTTTGTTAACTAATAATGTCCACGTTATGCTTTCTTAAAGCAACAACTAGTGTTAACAAGCATTTTCAATGCAACGGGTCTTGCATTTGCTCGAGTTAGAGCTATTAGCGTTGTAAAGAAAAAAAAACGCAGTGCGATCGCACTATGTAAAATGCAGCGCTATCGCACTGCGTGGAAAATAAACAGATAAAGTAGTCCGGACCCCAGGCGGAAAACATCGAGCTTCGTATGATTTTCGTAGTTTACCGGTGCTGTGTTGGTGGGCTAAACACCGGAAAAGGCATGACGAATACATGCCTTTCACAAATGAAAGCAAGCGGATTTTGAAAGGCAAGCCCACAAACCAATGAAAAGTGACTGACGTGACATGGACGTGGTTTGAATTCCAAAGAGAGATTACAGAATGGACGGAGCACTTTGCGCTCGCCCATAAAAATGTAGCTTTCTGAACAGTAGCGGCTGCTACCAGGAAGGGGTGGGGGAATTTGGGGGCAGCGCGCAGAGTGGGGTGCAGCACGTGGAGCAGGGAGCACTGAAGGGGATTGTTAAATTAAAAAATACATAAATAAACATACCTGCCCCTCTGTGATGTGCTGCTCCCCTTCAGCCACCTTGTCTTCTCTCCCTAACTAATCATGACGCTTCTTTCATGCTGTTACAGGCGATTAGCCTGAGTGGGAAGAAATGCTGTAAAATACAGCCGAGTGAGTTTCTAAGTGTGCATGTCAGTTTAGCCAGCTTCTGACGGCCGGCCAAACTGACATGTATACTTAGAAGCGCACATACCACCTTTCTTCCACTTGACGTGGAGGAGAGTGGCCCCGCCCGCCGTACGAAGGCAGAAAAATAAAGGGATGAAAAAATAGTTTATAGTTATCCCTTTTTTTCTGCTTTTCGCCAGTGGAGCGATGCTGCTGTACCTCAGCAGAGGGGTCGCGGGCCGGCCGTGTTTCTGTGAGAGTCTTGTCCCTTTGTCCTCGTAGAAATCTTACCTTTAATCCTATCAACCCCTCTGTGTGTATTGTGCTGAACTCGTGTCGCCCTAGTTTTCCAAATCGGAGCAATAACACACACCTGAAGCTCTCCCCTAGCAGCCCAGTCTCCCACCCAAAAAATGTTTGTTTTCCTCTCCCATTCCCCACACTTGTCTATTTGAAGAAAGTCTGTTTAAAACAGCCCACCACAGTGATTCTCATCAACCACATCCACCCAGTCCTGCCTCCCACACATACAGAACTAGAACAAATGCAGAAAAGCAAGGTACTTGTGTGTCAACAGTTCTCCTCCACAGCTGACCCTGTCCTCTCAAAATAAACACATGGGATGTAGAGTGCTATAGCCGTCCGTTCCAGTCCTATTGTCTTTGCCAGTGGTGATTGCAGTGAGGCTCAGGAAGCAGGAGGGGGTGGCAAAAAGAACAGCTTGCAGATTTAAATCTGGCTGAGAGCAGGAAACAATGCTTATGTGGCCTCTCCTTTTCAGATGTATTCGATAAGTCAAAGCATGTGATATGCACATAGAGAAGATTTGTAGCAGACCGGGTGACACTTGTTTCTCGGTACTGTTTAGATAAACCCCTTTAGATGAAAACCATTCTAAAACTGAAGCAGTTCCATGGGTTCAAGCACAGTTGAAGTTCTGAACTTGCATAGCCGGTTCAGCTCGGAGGAAGTCCCTCAGCTGTTTGCTTTTGCTCCCATATTTTGTCCTCTGTAGTAATGTGAGAATCGCAGTGCAGAAGTTGTCAGTTATAAGGTTTTGAAGGGCTCTGCTGTACATTTGATCCAAATTATTTCTTCAGGAAATGTTTTAGGCGTGAATTCATTCTTTAAACTAAGAACCAAGCACTTCTGTATGCACTTGGGAGCTTTACTGTGCTTGTGGTTCAGCTGGATCATTTTGCCATTGTTTCCTTGAAGTTCATTGCTGTCTGTATTAGTTGCCCCTTGAACTTTGTTTAGGTTACAGTCATCCCGCAAGCTGTGAAGGCTACTTCAGGTCAGTGTTTATAGTCTGGCTTGACAAATCCGCTGTCGCCAGACAATTATATGAGCATCACTAGAGAATAGCTTCGAATCCACCCACATGTTGGGAGCCAAGAAAACAGGTAGTGATTGGGCAGACGTTGTATGCTTCCACAAAAAAAAGTGCTTGCTCGCCACACAGCTGTGATAAATATGTTTATCCATTATTCTGTGCTTCAACTTTTAGGAGCATACTCATGACATTGTAAAGCTATTAAAGTGCTTTAGATGACTCGGTAAATTATGATGTTCTTCTCTTGCAGCAGCATAGATAGCATGAGGGTAGTTATGAAGCTACGGAGATTTTTAGGTCTGGCTTGACTGTGCACCTGTCACCTGACCTTTTAACCTACACCAATAGTCTGCAGTTCTTTCATTCCACACAAATACATATCTGTCCCCATGCTCTTTCCTTGTAGTGCTTCACATTACCATATAACATTCCTTTGATGCCAGATATATTGTCATTGCCCATGCTTGTTTGGCTGCCCAGTGCATTCATTCATGTTGGCTTCTGCTTTTCACACATTTTCAACAGGACAACTGTACATTCAGGCTTGTATCTGTTTATTTTCCTTTTTGTTAGTTGAACCCAAATTCTGGATCAGCTTTGACAAGCAATAAACATATTGTTGTTGTTTGAGGTAAACTCAACAGTTGTTAAGTTTTTCAAAAGCCATTACCATTCTAAAATACTAACCTTGCTATCTACTGTTCATCCTTAAAATGCTCAGATTCATATTAAACTTACATTAGGGGCATAAAGTCCTTGCAATGGTTGACTAAAGAAAAACAGGTTAAGGTTGTGAAAACGGGCAGCGGGGAACTGCTGATATGGTGGTGTCATTGACCTGCACTACTTTGCCCATACTCTTTCAAGCCCTTGTTTTTATCCTCTCACCAGGTTTGCGGGTTCCAAAATAACCTTTCGGAAATTGTTTTTAAAATGGCATATGCCACAAAACTAAGGCACCTCAAAGTGTATGTTACAGGTCAAAGTCAGTGCTATCCCTGGTCTGAGTAAGGGGAATAGACTGGAGCAGTTGTTTTAGGGAAAGATGCTTGTCTTTTGAGCGTGCTGCCAGTATCATCACAAAATAGGATCAGATGTATGAGCAGCATTTCAATTGTAAAGTGGTGGTATCTGATCACCTTGCCAAACCAAAATCCGTCCACAGTATTGCGATTTCCATAGGATAAGAGTGAATCGTAATACAGCAGACGGAGTAACCCTGTCCGCCAGGATTGTAATCATGCCCATAGTATGTGTCAGTGTATTTATTGAGTTAAAAAAAATACTCATAATGCAGTCTTTTAACAAAACTGCAGTAGTATTACAATAGAACTACTCTTGTACTACAGAATTATATTCACTAACCTACATGCAGAGGTTTGCTTGTATAGTTATTACAGCCAAAAAGGATCCAAAACAGTAGCAAATGTATTCCAACTCAGACCTATAATAAGTCCAGCACCACATATGACCAACCACAGGTACTGCAACACTCCTCCTTAGAAAATAATGGAGGTAGGGACTTAAAATAAAGCCCTACAGGAAGTATTGTTACAATAAATGAATTATTCACATTTTGAAAAATATATATATACATTTAATTTATTGTTAAATGGATATAAATAAATATATTATAAAGTATTTTAATCTTTTGCATGTAAACATGTAACTATTTTTTACATTTTATACATTACTTTTAGTTATGTATTTAACACAGTAAAAATAAATCATTTACTTTAAGTAGGATTTGTTTTAATAAATCTTTAAAACATTCTTTAATTTAATATACTTTCAATATTATCTCAAGATTAAGTTAATAGTGATGTGGCATTTTATTATTATTTACATTTAAAATAAAAAGTTAATATACCTTAATATGTAACCTAAACTTATTTTTACTATCGTTTTGAACCAAAACAAAAACACAAAACGTAGCAACATTTATATTTTTTTGAAAAATGGAAGTAAAGTTAAAGGAATTGTTTTTTCCCCCTAAAAATGGCTTCACAAAAAGGTTTGCTGTGTTAAGATCACCCTCTTTCCAGCTTTCAGAAATATGTAGCGTTATAAAAAACAGTTTTTACCTCAGTTTTTGCATTTTTCTAATCTGTACATGAGTGAATCCCGTCGGTGAATCCATAAAGGATTAACTTTCTGAAAACTAGACAAAATTCAGAATGCAGCAAGATTCTTTGTATTAATCGCTTATGGTTTTCCCAAAGAGCAAATTGCTGAATTCTTAAAAAAATAATAATGAAAACAAGCGTGAAAAAAATGAACTGGATGACAATGTTTTCATCTGTAATTTTGTACCCGGTGGCAAATTGACCAAATTACATTGGTGAAATCTAATGAATTAATATTGAGTATGAAGGAAAGCAATGTATTTTTGAAATAGGAATAGTGGTTGTAAAGAAATGGCTCCCTGTTGCAGTTACCCCCCACTTTTTGCCTGATACTGATGCTGACTTGACTGAGAAGTGTGCTGGGACCCTGCTAACCAGGCCCCAGCACCAGTGTTCTTTCACCTAAAATGTACAGTTGTCTCCACAATTGGCACAACCCTGGCACCCAGGTAAGTCCCTTGTAACTGGTACCCCTGGTACCAAGGGCCCTGATGCCAGGGAAGGTCTCTAAGGGCTGCAGCATGTCTTATGCCACCCTAGGGACCCCTCACTCAGCACAGACACACTGCTTGCCAGCTTGTGTGTGCTAGTGGGGAGAAAATGACTAAGTCGACATGGCACTCCCATCAGGGTGCCATGCCAACCTCACACTGCCTGTGGCATAGGTAAGTCACCCCTCTAGCAGGCCTTACAGCCCTAAGGCAGGGTGCACTATACCACAGGTGAGGGCATAGGTGCATGAGCACAATGCCCCTACAGTGTCTAAGCAAAATCTTAGACATTGTAAGTGCAGGGTAGCCATAAGAGTATATGGTCTGGGAGTCTGTCAAAAACGAACTCCACAGCTCCATAATGGCTACACTGAATACTGGGAAGTTTGGTACCAAACTTCTCAGAAATATAAACCCACACTGATGCCAGTGTTGGATTTATTAAAAAATGCACACAGAGTGCATCTTAGAGATGCCCCTGTATTTTACCCAATTGTTCAGTGCAGGACTGACTGGTCTGTGCCAGCCTGCTGCTGAAAGACGAGTTTCTGACCCCATGTGGTGAGGGCCTTTGTGCTCTCTGAGGACAGAAACAAAAGCCTGCTCTGGGTGGAGGTGTTTCACACCTCCCCCCTGCAGGAACTGTAACACCTAGCAGTGAGCCTCAAAGGCTCAGGCTTCGTGTTACAATGCCCCAGGGCACTCCAGCTAGTGGAGATGCCCGCCCCCTGGACACAGCCCCCACTTTTGGCGGCAAGTCCAGGAGGAGATAATGAGAATAACAAGGAGGAGTCACTGGCCAGTCAGGACAGCCCCTAAGGTGTCCTGAGCCGAGGTGACTCTGACAATGTGACCCCCTCCCCTTGGGAGGAGGCACAAAGAGGGTGTACCCACCCTCAGGGCTAGTAGCCATTGGCTACTAACCCCCTAGACCTAAACACGCCCTTAAATTTAGTATTTAAGGGTTCCCCAGAACCTAGGAACTTAGATTCCTGCAACCTAAGAAGAAGAGGACTGCTGAGCTGAAAAACCCTGCAGAGAAGACGGAGACACCAACTGCTTTGGCCCCAGCTCTACCGGCCTGTCTCCCCCACTTCTAAAGACACTGCTCCAGCGACGCTTTCCCCAGGACCAGCGACCTCTGAATCCTCAGAGGACTGCCCTGCTCTAGAAGGACCAAGAAACTCCCGAGGACAGCAGCTCTGTTCACCTAAGACTGCAACTTTGTTTCAAAGGAGCAACTTCAAGCCAACTGCATTTCCCGCCGGAAGCGTGAGACTTGCTACTCTGCACCCGACGCCCCCGGCTCGACTTGTGGAGAAACAACACTTCAGGGAGGACTCCCCGGCGACTACGAGACTGTGAGTAGCCAGAGTTGCCCCCGCTGAGCCCCCACAGCGACGCCTGCAGAGGGAATCCCGAGGCTCCCCCTGACCGCGACTGCCTGCTTCCCAGATCCCGACGCCTGGTAAAGACTCTGCACCCGCAGCCCCCAGGACCTGAAAGATCGGAACTCCAGTGCAGGAGTGACCCCCAGGAGGCCCTCTCCCTTGCCCAGGTGGTGGCTACCCCGAGGAGCCCCCCACACCTTGCCTGCCTGCATCGCTGAAGAGACCCCTTGGTCTCCCATTGAATTCCATTGGAAACCCGACGTGTGTTTGCACACTGCACCCGGCCGCCCCGTGCTGCTGAGGGTGTACTTTCTGTGCTAACTTGTGTCCCCCCCGGTGCCCTACAAAAACCCCCCTGGTCTGCCCTCCGAAGACGCGGGTACTTACCTGCTGGTAGTCTGGAACCGGGGCACCCCCTTCTCCATTGAAGCCTATGCGTTTTGGGCACCACTTTGAACTCTGCACTTGACCGGCCCTGAGCTGCTGGTGTGGTAACTTCGGGGTTGCTCTGAACCCCCAACGGTGGGCTACCTTGGACCCAAACTTGAACCCCATAGGTGGTTTACTTACCTACAAAAACTAACAAATACTTACCTCCCCCAGGAACTGTTGAAAATTGCACTGTCTAGTTTTAAAATAGCTATATGTGATTTATTTGAAACGTATATATGCTATTGTGATTATTCAAAGTTCCTAAAGTACTTACCTGCAATACCTTTCATTTAAAGTATTACATGTAAAATTTGACCCTGTGGTTCTTAAAATAAACTAAGAAAATATATTTTTCTATACAAAAACCTAATGGCCTGGAATTGTCTGAGTGTGTGTTCCTCATTTATTGCTTGTGTATGTACAACAAATGCCTAACACTACTCCTTTGATAAGCCTACTGCTCGACCACACTACCACAAAATAGAGCACTAGTATTATCTCTTTTTGCCACTATCTTACCTCTAAGGGGAACCCTTGGACTCTGTGCATACTACAGGGAGTGCAGAATTATTAGGCAAGTTGTATTTTTGAGGATTAATTTTATTATTGAACAACAACCATGTTCTCAATGAACCCAAAAAACTCATAAATATCAAAGCTGAATATTTTTGGAAGCAGTTTTTAGTTTGTTTTTAGTTTTAGCTATGTTAGGGGGATATCTGTGTGTGCAGGTGACTATTACTGTGCATAATTATTAGGCAACTTAACAAAAAACAAATATATACCCATTTCAATTATTTATTATTACCAGTGAAACCAATATAACATCTCAACATTCACAAATATACATTTCTGACATTCAAAAACAAAACAAAAACAAATCCGTGACCAATATAGCCACCTTTCTTTGCAAGGACACTCAAAAGCCTGCCATCCATGGATTCTGTCAGTGTTTTGATCTGTTCACCATCAACATTGCGTGCAGCAGCAACCACAGCCTCCCAGACACTGTTCAGAGAGGTGTACTGTTTTCCCTCCTTGTAAATCTCACATTTGATGATGGACCACAGGTTCTCAATGGGGTTCAGATCAGGTGAACAAGGAGGCCATGTCATTAGATTTCCTTCTTTTATACCCTTTCTTGCCAGCCACGCTGTGGAGTACTTGGACGCGTGTGATGGAGCATTGTCCTGCATGAAAATCATGTTTTTCTTGAAGGATGCAGACTTCTTCCTGTACCACTGCTTGAAGAAGGTGTCTTCCAGGAACTGGCAGTAGGACTGGGAGTTGAGCTTGACTCCATCCTCAACCCGAAAAGGCCCCACAAGCTCATCTTTGATGATACCAGCCCAAACCAGTACTCCACCTCCACCTTGCTGGCGTCTGAGTCGGACTGCAGCTCTCTGCCCTTTACCAATCCAGCCACGGGCCCATCCATCTGGCCCATCAAGACTCACTCTCATTTCATCAGTCCATAAAACCTTAGAAAAATCAGTCTTGAGATATTTCTTGGCCCAGTCTTGACGTTTCAGCTTGTGTGTCTTGTTCAGTGGTGGTCGTCTTTCAGCCTTTCTTACCTTGGCCATGTCTCTGAGTATTGCACACCTTGTGCTTTTGGGCACTCCAGTGATGTTGCAGCTCTGAAATATGGCCAAACTGGTGGCAAGTGGCATCGTGGCAGCTGCACGCTTGACTTTTCTCAGTTCATGGGCAGTTATTTTGCGCCTTGGTTTTTCCACACGCTTCTTGCGACCCTGTTGACTATTTTGAATGAAACGCTTGATTGTTCGATGATCACGCTTCAGAAGCTTTGCAATTTTAAGAGTGCTGCATCCCTCTGCAAGATATCTCACTATTTTTGACTTTTCTGAGCCTGTCAAGTCCTTCTTTTGACCCATTTTGCCAAAGGAAAGGAAGTTGCCTAATAATTATGCACACCTGATATAGGGTGTTGATGTCATTAGACCACACCCCTTCTCATTACAGAGATGCACATCACCTAATATGCTTAATTGGTAGTAGGCTTTCGAGCCTATACAGCTTGGAGTAAGACAACATGCATAAAGAGGATGATGTGGTCAAAATACTCATTTGCCTAATAATTCTGCACTCCCTGTATTCCTTACTTTGAAATAGTGCATACAGAGCCAACTTCCTACAGTGGTTATTTGTACAAACCTGATCTTGGGGTTACCCATACTATCATGTGATTCAGAGGGCATTTTGCACAATGTATGTTCTTTTGTGTGTGTTACTTTGAATTTGGAAGCCAGAACTGGAAAGAAATTCAGTTCATAATAATGCATGTTCTACAGTTCAGTTTTTTTTCACACTTCTTCCTATAAAAATTATACCATACCTGCATGACTGGAGCTTTCACAAGCAATAGGAAATGCTCCAAAATGCAACTCGGAAAGATCAACATTTGCCTTGTAAATTGACCCATTCTGGTGATGTGGGTAGTTGCAGTATGTGCGTCCAGGCTGCACTGCCACCCAAAGGAACGTACCAAGTCCCACATTTCTGGAAACCTGATACCCAGGTGAGTCCATGATGGTGGACTTCATGTATCCCTCTATGTTTTCAAATCTAGAATGTCCTGCAAACATCCAAATTTGGCTACAATCACAACATTTTCTCACATTTCTGTGAGGAAAAGTACACAAATCTGCAGGATTCCATAAAATTCTTACCAGCGTTCCCTCAGTTCTCCCAATACAAATGTCACCCCCTTGTGTCACTAGGCTTATCCCTCCTGCCCCCAGCAGGAAAAGGTCAAAGCTTTGACCATGTGAAGTCAATGTATCACTGAGCACTTCACATGGTCATAGCTTTTGCAGTGTTTTAATCAGAAGCACTGTGAGAATGCATGGTGGTAAGGCTTTGCCTTTGGGCTGGAAAAGCCGAGATATTTGTCACATAAATATGGGAAAATAGACTTTTTTAGCTAAACTTTGACATTTGCAGGGAATTGTGACAAATAAAACATGATCTGGTCCACATTAGCCACATCACCCTGGATTCCACTGGGTCTCTAGGTTTCAGAAGGCCCAGGATTGGTAGGGTTACCCTGGATGGCAGCTGAGTCAGAGTCCGAATAGAGCAACCATAATATTGACCCCGGAAAGTGAATCTGGCACCCCAGACCATCCTTTTCTCTGGTTTTCCCCGTGATAGTCTGTTTGATTTTCAGCTCCTCCCACACCCCTGGATAAACAGATTGGGAAGTTTACCACCTATATACCTGTCTGAGGGGGAAGGATTGGTAAAGGGGGGAGGGGGGACATAAAGACCACTATATAATCTGTGGCAAATAGTAGGATACAGGATGAGGCGCAAGGTTTGCCCATCGTAGCACTACACTGCACTCCCAGCCCCCACCAAGAACGGGCGGAATGGAGGTTCATCACCATCTCTGCTGCCCAAAAGAATCCAAATTTTCTCTCACTTGCCTGTTGCCTCAGGGTGTCAGAAAGAGTGCTGAGACTTTAGAGGGGTAGAAGTGTGGCCGGATACACCTCTTTTAAAAAAAAATCTATTCCTTGCACCCAGTAGGCTTTCTGCCTCCCCCACCCACCTCCTTCCCCCTCTCCCCCCACACTTCTGGGCAGGGGGCCATGGCCTGATGCCAGGTTGGGCTACCCCACCCCCTTTTGTTTTGTAAACATAATCCTTGGTTTCTCATGGGCTTTTGTTCCTCCTCCTTGGAGGCAGAAAGGCTGTTAGTTGTGTTAGGGAATGAGGGCACGGCCCAGTGCCACCCCTGCTCTATTCCTTTTTGTTCTCTACATAATCCATGGTGTCTAGAGGGCTTTCACTCCCCACCCCTTTGAGGAGTGCAGATTCAGAGTAAATTCCCCTGTCTGATTTGGGAGGGCAGGGAGACTTTTGGGGCCATTAGGGGGTAAGGATAAGGGTAGCTTGTCCCATTACATTAAAAAATATATATATTCCTGGGCTCCAGTTGACTGTCTGGCTACCTGGTCACCATACCAGGGTAGCAGAAAATCTGAATTTTGTTTATTTTTTTGAGAGGTAGCACCGGCCCATGCCTAAGGGACCCCTTCACCTCATTGGTGTTTAGTGTGTGGTGGATCACTTTGTGGAGCATCTTCCTTTGGCAATCCCCAAACAGGGATTCATTTGAGAGAGGTACTGTTCGACCCTTGTCCCCTTTCCAACAGTACTTCTCCTGTCTTCATTCATGGGCAGAGGGCACAGATATGCCTGAATGCTAATCAGAGTGAAAGCAACCGATGCTGACTGTTTTCACTTTAACAGTTTTTGCGTTGTGGTGTTTGTCACACAGTTTCAGAAAATAAGAGTTTTGGAACTCGATGGAAGCTCCTCCCTCGTGCCCCAAGATTGTTTAAAAAAATTAAAATCCTTTTAGGGAGGTGTTTGATCTGTCAGCCTTAGTGTGGTCTGCCTCCAAACGTTTTGCTTTCCTCTTCCATTTTTACTGATCTCGTTTTTGCTGTCCTTGGTTGGGACTCTGCACTTTACCACTGCCAACCAACACTAAAGTGCTTGTGCTGTCTCCCGCAAACATGGTAGAATTGGGTAACACTCAATTGGCATATTTCATTTGCTTGAAGGTCCTTAGTAAGATGGCACTACATTTGCCCAGGGACTGTAATTTACATGGTACTAGTGGACTTGCAGCACTGATTGTGCCACCCACTTAAGTAGCCCACTGAACATGTCTCAGGCCCACTATTGCAGAGCCTGTGAGAGCAATTTTAAGCTGCTGTGAAGACCTGTCTGAATAAATCGTTTGCTAGGTTCAAACCTTCATTTTTAATACAGATATGTCACCCTGGTGTAGGCCCTGGAAAAGCCCACAGGGCAAAAATAGGAAATGTAATTTTTAGTTTTGCATGTCCTGGCAGTGAAAAACTCTTAGAGTTGGCTTATTACATTTTATGGAATTGGAATGTAAAATACTAATTTATGGTGAACTCGAATTTTAAAGTACAATTTTGAAAATGCTATTTTTAGAAAGTAGCTATCTTCCTGCCTTATCCATCTAGTGCCTGTAGCCTTTCAATGGTCACATGGCTGGGTGTAGCTGACATTTGAGATGTCTGTATTCTTCCTAGACAGCCACACATAATAGGGAACTTATGTGTACAATCACTGGAAGAATGGGAGGGAGGAGCCTCACTTACATTTGAATGGGTTGTATCATGCTTCCACACACAGGGCTGCATTAAACCCCCCCCCCCACCTCCCTCCGCCCCACAGTTCGTCTGGAGCAAGGCCAGGGAAGGCAGGATGCATAGGAAAGAAAAAGGGAAACCTCTAGAAGCTTCTCCCCCACTTCAAAGTAACAACTGGCTATAAAAACTAGACCTCAGACATCACCACTTCGGTACACTTTTGGACCTGAGATACTTTGCCAGGAAGGACTGCTGTGCTACTACAAGGATTTCCACTCAGTTGGACGGCTGCTCTAAAGGAACTGCTGCCCTACTGGGCTGACCTCCTGCCCTCTTAGCTGGGGAAGAAGAACTTGATCTGCAAATTCATCTTGAACAAAGGACCCCAGAGTGGCTCCCAGTGCTAGTCTGCTGGCCTCCTGATCTGAGCCTCAGGGACATAATAGGCTACCCAACCAACTCCTGGACCTAGCTGCAGCAAGGTCCAGCTTCCCATATGGTGACCCTCAGGTCGTGGAGCACGCTGCTTGCAATGGATATCATCACGAGCCACTGCTAACACATCTGTTCGCACCACAGCATTGACCACTGGTGGGGGACTGCCAATGTGAGGCTCCAGCCTGCCCACCTGTGATGCTCTGCCTGCTCTTTGCATCACGCTGAAGCTTCCCGCTACACTTTCTTTGCCCCCTGTGGCCCTCTCCAACACGAACAGGACTCTTGGCACAAAACTGGGGAAGGTAAAACTTCAGCTGGACTAATCTGGGACTGTATCCGATCTGCGCCTAATTGTGGTTGGACAGAACTTTTGACTTTCACCCGGCCCAGCACGACCAAATAGGCGCAGTTGGCGCTTTGTGCTTTGAGGTGCTATTTTACACTTTATTCTTAAAAAAAATTGTAAGACCTGTTCCACTGATTGGATTTTTGTTGTTTTGGTCTTGTTTAATTAATTCAATTTTGCTCTATTTTTCCAGTCTAGTGTGGGATCTTTTTGTGTGGTCCTCTAACTGTTTTAATGTTAGAAGCAATGTGTAAACTATTTATGCAACATTTCAAAGTTAAGCCTGACAGCTCTGGGTCAAGCTACTGGGGCGTTGAGCATGGATCATCTATTCCTTTTGAGGGCTTCTCATGCACATCTGATGCCTCTACAAGAGGGATTCTGGGCCCCTTCTCCTTGTAGTACTGTTTGTGTCATTCTGAGTGATGTTCTGGTAAGTTCATGCTCAATATTTACAGAAACGCAGCCACAAGTTAGATTCATGTGCATCAGACGCACAGGATTTGTGACTCTACTGTATAGTGGCTTAACATTAACTTGCCTCTTCAGAGTGGCAACCCCCATTCACACGAACCTGTAATAGATAATGCCACAAAATACATGGTATTTCTGTACATGCTTTACATAAATTGCCAGTATCATAAAAAACAAGCAAAACTTATGGATCCACACCAGGTAAATTGTATTTTCTCATGACCCAACATTGAATCAGATTTGTCCTTGTCAGGGTAGAAGATGTATAGTACCACCAAGTATTGCTTTGTTTGATTTTCGGAATAGACTATAAAGAAGGGTCCCTTGCCATCTGACCTATTATTGGCTCTAAGGAACCTTCAGTATAGATTGACTTTGCTTTCAGTGGCTCTTGTGACAAAGCACCTTTGTAAAAAAGAGCAATATGATGGGGAAAGAAGGAGGAACAGAGAGAGGGCAAGTAGGAGTAATCAGGTGCAAAGAAGGAAGGGAAGGAGGAACAAGAGGGAGATGCAGAAAGGTAGCACGAGGATTGACACAGGAAAGGGGTGGGGGTGCTGATGGCTTTTCTTTCATCCATATCAGAACGGCCTCACCCAAGATGGCATCACAGTTATTCAAAATTATTTGCCATCCTGGGGTCAATCATGATGATATATCAAAAACAAGCGTTTGCAATGCAGTGGGTCTCGCATTACGTTGAGTTAGAGCTATTAGCGTTGTGAACTCCTAACTGGAGTTCTCTTGCCACATTAAATGAAAATAAAAATAAAAAAGAGCGCGATTGCGCTTTGTAAAACACAGTGCGATTGCGCTGCGAAATAAAGAGAAAATGTAGTCCAGATACCATACGGAAAACATGGAGCCTCGTATGTTTCCAGTAGTTTACCGGTGCTCTCGAGGAGGGCTAAACACCAGAAAAGGCATGACGAATGCATGCCTTTCACGAATTAAAACAAGTGGATTTTAAAAGGCAAGCCAATGAAACCAATTAAAGTGACTGACGTAAAATGGGCGTCGTTAAAATCCCCCTAAAAGATATTAGAAGCGGGACGGAGCGCTTTGCGCTCGCCCGAAACAAGCATTTGCAATGCAATAGGTTTCACATTTGCGTGAGTTAGAACTACTAGCGTACTAAATGCCTAATTGGATTTTCTTGCCATTTAAATTGGTCAACCCTGCCTCATAATTTGGTCCTTTCCTGCCACATAATTCCTGTGGCCCTGCGTGTAACTAAAACACTTCCATTTACCTTATTCCTGTATCTGCAGCTTGCAATACAGACTCAGTGCTTCTTGAAAAGTCAACACTGTCTGATCATCTGAAATACTAGTGAAGTTCGAATGTGACATATTGTACTGCAATGACTCCACATTGCATTCTATCAACAAAGTAGGTTTAAATATTCCACTATCCGTGAAGCAGAGCCTCGTGTGTACCTGACAGAAATGGAAAGTCCTGTACACTATGGAATTAAATGGGTAAGGTAATTCCCCGAAGGAAGCCCACAGCTTGCAGTGATGTCAACGTCAAGGGCTTATTGCAAAGCTGTTTGCACAACACATTAATTACCTGAATGGAGAATATGTTTACAGAAGTCCTTCTTGCTCTTGAGAGTGACATTTAACAATCAGGGTAACACCATTAAGTGGAAGGGCGTATGCATGGCTAATTTCCCTATTGTTCCGTAACGCTTATAGAATATTATGTTCCTATAATGTAACTCCAGCTTCCAATTCGTTGCCACTCCCTACCACATTGGAGCCCTTGTTTTCTTTTTGGCTCCTTTGTTTGATTTGTTACCTGCTCGCTCTCCAAAAGAACCATTCTCACAACTGCACTCTCAACCGGTACTGCACTGCAACTGATGAGCCTGTCATTCAAAGCCACAAGAAGCACCAGAGGAGGAAATGGAAAAAGTAGCGAGTCGTGGTTCCCTGTCTGCCATCTTAGAATGGGTAGCATAGTTCATTGTAATACAGTACCGGGCAGCATTACCCTGACATATAGTAATTTACAGAGCCAGAATTATTAACAGGCATACATAAACAGTGGCAGGTTTTCATAACATGAAAAATATAAGCCTCTTCATAGTGGTGTTAAAAATCTAACAAATTGCTTGGTGCCCGTTGTATGTACGCTTTAGTGGCGGTAATGTTAGAGAATAGAAGATCATATTTCAGGATAAAAGGAATTACCCTTTGGTAGCTCTAGCAATAGTGCGGCATCATGTGACATCTTGAAACGTGCTCTCTTTTAGCAATAGCATCATCTGGTCGCGTCAAACCACTCTTGTATGTCTAGTACAGTCTGCAGTCAGCAGTCACTCTAATAATGTGCAATGATGATGCTCGTGTTTTTGTTCTTTTTTGTGGTAATCTGATCCTGATTTGTCTGACACATCCCACTCACTGGTGTGCTCTGCATATGCGCATCAACTCTTGCGTGTCCGCGAAGGGGAGACACAAAAGAAAAAGTAGTTCGCCAACATTAAAGTATATGGCCAATCTTGCACTAATCCATGTAACTTCCCTTGCTCTACTCAAGGAGGGACAAACGTAAAGCATTTACCAATGACATGAGTGGATTTTTGGAAGGCAAGCCCACGAACAAATGAAAGTGATGGGCGTGGTGACAGTCTACAGAATATATTACAACACGTCAGAAAGCAACACTTGCCCGCTGCTCCGCTTCACCTAACGAGAGCCAGTGGAGCAGTCGTGACTGTCCGGCTCAAACTCAAGCGCTGATAAAAACATTAAAAATGCCTGATTCACTAAATAAGAAAAAAACAGATTGTCTTCTGCATAGAATGCAGCTTTGACATAGAGTTCAACGTGACAGAGTGATGTGTTAAGTGTACTTTTTAAATGTAAAATAGCCCCTTACATTTGGTAATGCATGAATTGATTGGAGACGCACGGATATACCCAAAGAGATAGTAGCATTAAATGAGAGAGAAATACACCACTGGGCGGATCAAGACGTGATTGACAGACTCTCGAACCAGAGGTTGGTCAGAAAAACTGTGTGTGAAGGAAGCAGCCCAAACGTCCCCATAAGTATATTAGAAATAATAATTTATCTGTTTGACAGCTGCTCATTCAAAACCCAGAACTAAAAGAAGGCAGTGGGCGCACAGAAGGAAGACAAAATGTTATAACATTAACGTTATCAAATAACGCTGATATTTCATTACCCTTCAGACATGGCGTTCTGTTGTGCCATGTATTTTTGAAACAAAGGAAACAAAGTATTATTTGTAGAGTAGGTATTTCATCTTGCTAGGTCATGAGCATGTTAATCTGCTCTTGGGTGTTGTGCTCAGCTATTGCAGCTAAACATACTGGGCGCGATTCTCACAATAATTAGTTAATTGGCTCTCATCTGGGTGCCAGATGTAACAATTTTTCCTAGAATACTTGCGTTATTATCATAGAACTGCAGCAGTTTAGTAAATTAAGTAGTTTTGGGATTCGGACCCACTTTGTTTAGCTGCAGTGATGCTTAGATGGTTAGTGGCTTGTTGGGATGTGACTGCACAAATAGCAGGTTCTTGCAAGGGAATTTCAATTTGTACATAAAATAATTATTGGCAGGCGCAATAAAGCGCACTGTCAATTGCATTTATTTTTAAGTTCAGTATATTGTAGCTTGAGTCATGCGGTTTCTGTGTTCTTGCAATATTTGTACGTATTTTGCTGTGTATAGTTCAGCTAAGTTTTCTTTTTTGTTGATCCTATTTCTGTTTTCTGACCGCCAGTACTTGTGGTATGCGAGGTTTCTCTGCAAATGAAACCCCAGGACAGTGAGAGCTGTACCAGAACTCCCTTCTCTCGTGGCAGGCGGCCAACCCCTGTGTTTGATCTTTCTTGTAGGCTACAAGGGACACAGCTTCAGCAACCTTGGTCTCTGCTTTAAAGACGATAAATAACAGATCCCCCAACTGAGTCAACAAAGGTTCACTTTGTCAGTGGGGCGGGAGATGTTTTTCTAATATTTCCATAAAATGAACACTTCTTGAGGAAATGGGACAGTGTCTCCACTGAGTTGAGCACGTTTCCTTCTGGGAAGCCTTCGTCTTGAGACAGTTTGGCATCTGCAGTCTGTGTACTCGTGAACAGGATTAGGTGATAAAAAAACAGTGGATGCACACGGCTGGTGTCTTACCAGAGCAGAGCAAGGGAAGTCTTTAAAAGACAGAGGATGCACTGGGCTGGTTTCTTGCCAGAGTAGAGGAAAGGAAGTCTTTTACAGACATAGGATGCACTAGGCCCAACTACACCAATTAGTTACTTCCTGCCTGAAATTCAGAAGAAACATGTTAGAAATGGGGTTTCTGGTTGGCTAGGGTATGCACCTAAGCCAGACAGAATGCACCCGCTCTAGTCAAGGCGAGGGAGTTACACACCCAAAATAACCCCTGGTCATCCCCTTGGTAGCTTGGCATGAGCAGTCAGGTTTATCCCTGAGGCAATGTGTAAAGCAATTGCACAACACATGACACAATAAATACACCACAAAGGAAAAAAAGCACTAAGTTGTATAAAAATAACCTGATTCAAAAGGCCAGGGCACTCATATAAAATAAGATAAGAGTCTGTGCAGTTAGGTTCTTGGTCTTCGGAGAATCAATATATAATCCAAACAGAGTTAAAGTTCAGTGTCTTTATTCTTGTGCGAGGTTTTCATACATGTTCATCACATCAGAAAGATTCCATATGTGGTCATCACAACAACATCCAACAGTCTCGTCTCCGAGAAATTAATCTCATTGACTTCCTCAGGGCAAAGTATAAGTAAGGTGTTAACATGAATAAATGGCTTATCCTAATCAAGTAAAACTCTTCCAGATAATGTACAATCAATAGAGAAAGAGTAGTGGGAATACGTGACGGGGGAAAAACACTATTATCCACAAGTCTTCGTGAGTGAGTACTCATAAGTCAGCACGTATGGATCCAAAATCTTTTACGGTGCGATCTATAAACAAAACAGTTCTTTTGGGTAAATTCTTGTGTTGGGGGCGCTGTGTCTTGCTCCCCGATAATTAAGCTGGCGTGTATGTAGAGAAAAAGGACGTGTAAGCCCTCCGTCTCATCTAGAAGTATAAGGTATAGAAGAGACACAGAGTAGGGTCTCAGGAGTGTGTGTGAAACTCCTCGGCATGTCAGGAAATATAACCTGTATTGAAAAAAACATAATTAGACCAAACACATGATGTCAGTAATACCCTGCAACACAAGCAGTTGTCAGAACATCAGACAATTACTAGTACTCTGTAAAAGCCAACAGTAGCCATATAAAACACATAGGTTACTTGTATTATGCAACACAAGCAGTAGTCAGGTTGTCGTCATTATTACCAAGAATGTACACGTTAGCATGAACATATCACCAAAAAAATGCACATAGCATAGAAAGCTCATTATCATGAATGCCCAGCCATCATTAGGGGTGCACCTAAAATGAAACATTCCCCTTAGGCACATGTCACCACACAATAACGTACATGTCAAGGTATGCTCCTAAATTCACACATCATAGAAAGGCATGTGTTTCCCCCTGACTTGGTTAGTATGGCTGGTAATCACTATCAGGTCATAGGCTGGGCGAAACAACAGTCAAGCATGGAGGGTAGGGGTCCTACTACTTCCACTCCTTGAAAAAGGATATGGTGCCTCAGCGCTTCTTTTATGGTGGTCGCTGTAAGACTAGAGAGGCTGGGCAGGCACAGGACCTCCGGCCAAGGTTTCCTCCCAGCCCTGCCAGCCGTACAATCTTGCCACCACTCTGAGACCAGGAAGGCTAATCCTCCGTAAAGCAGAGCAACCCACCACCAACCATGGAATCTCATCGGCAAGCAGCTCACCTGGAGGGCGACGCCCACTCCTCGCTTGGGCTGCCCCCAACAAACAACCCTTGGTCAGGTGGGATTCTTCATCCCCAGAGACCACTCGTCTCCGTTCCAAGGGAAGGCGCCTTCGCGGGACAAGCCTCCGGGCTGGGGACCCTGCCGAATCCAACTCGGGCTTTCTGGTCCTTTCAGGGCCAGGAGGGCCCTCCACGATCCTTTGGCGAGCGAAGCGCTCGCAGTGGAATCACAGTCGCTGCCACGCGACTACCAGCTCTTGGTCATCTTGTCCTGGGGGCTGCGGCAGAGAGGTTCCTAACAGCAGGTGCCTGCCAGTGCCCCAGGTGCACCTAAAAGAGCATGCTCTACAACACCATCACCAAGGCTCCGCACGGCCTACCTTCCCTCATACGCAAGAACACAGGGGGCGCTTCTTGGCGCCTGGGGAAACAAAGGCTGGCCCTCCACAGGAGCAATGTTGCACGCTCTTCGCGCGCTCAGCTAGGAAAACAGAGCGCTTTCCAGGCGCTTACTGATCAAACAAAGCACTCCTCCCGCACTTGAGAACTGATGAAAATGCAGGGGAACAGGGAGGCACACCACCCAGCTACTGGAAACAAAAGATGGGGCACTGGGCGGCAGGGCCCCAGCAATCAGGCAAGCACAAGGTTCAAGAAGCAGTGGCAGTCTCTCTCAATGACTTATCAGGTCATAGGTCAGCACAACAACAGCAGTCCCAAGGCAGTTCCTGGTGAGTCCTCCCAGCAGCATCCAGTGTTCTGGTCAGTCCATTAGTATCTCAAAATGTGGGAGAAAACCCCCCTGTACTCATACTCATTTTGCGCAGCCACCACAAAAGGGGTAGAAGGGATTTCAACCAGTACTAACTGGTTCCAGGAGTGTCCCCTTTCTCCTTCAGCACAGGCTCCAGACATCAGTAGGGGATAAATGAGACCTTTGTGTGAGGCCAGGGCACAGCCTTTACAAATGCATGTGTCCCCCCACCTGTCCCTCTCTCAGCCCAGGAAGACCATTCAAGATGTAGATGCACTTCTGTGACACCTCCCCCCTCGCTGCGTACAGGCTGTCTGACAAGGAAGCACAAAGCCCAGCTGTCACTCTGCCCCAGACGTGGATTGGAGTCCAGCTGCAAAATACCAGAGTCATAAGCACAGAGAAATGCCCACTTTCTAAAAGTGGCATTTCTATAATGGTAATAAAAAATCCACCTACACCAGTAAGCAGCATTTCTCACTACCATTGCAACCATACCAAACATGCCTACGCTACCCTCATAGATCAGACAGTGCCACCTAGACATAAGGTAGGGCATTTGCAATGCAATCCAATGAGCAAGGCAGCATGCACGGCAGTGAGAAACCTAATAGGCTGTTTGTCACTACCAGGACAGGCCATACAACCAGGCCTGTGCCCTACCTTTTACATACATAGCACCCTGCCCATAGGACTAGCTAGGGTCTACCTTAGGGGTGCCTTACATGTAGTAAAAGTGGAGTTCCAGGCCTGACAAGTAAATTTAGATGCTAGGTCCCTGTGGCAGTAAACTGTGCACGCAGGCCCAGTGATAGCAGGTCTGAGACAGGTTAGAAAGGCTACTTCTTTGGGTGGTGCAAGCTGCGCTGCAGGTCCACTAGTAGCATTTAATTTACAGGTCCTGGGTATAGGGATACCAATATACAAGGTACTTACAGGCAAATTAAATGTGCCAATAGGTGTAAGTCAATCATACCAAATTTAAAAGGGAGAGGACATGCACTTTAGCACTGATCAGCAGTGATAAAGTGTTCAGAGTCCTAGAGCCAACAACAAGAGGTCTGAAAAAATAGGAGGATGAAGGCAAACAGTTTGTGGATGACCCTGCAAAAAGGGCCAGGCTCAGCAAAACAGGATTAGAATGTTCCTTGTAGGCCCATTATTTCGGGCATCGGGTCAGCTACAGAAAGGATGTGGGAGTACTTTGACATTTTTTGGCACTTTTAGTGTTAAACCTAGCATCAAAAATCAGAAATACAAAAGACCTGTTACACAAATTACAGGATAGTACTTGGAGTGAAAATCTTTGGATGGTCACTATGGATGTGAGTCTTTATACCAGTATTAGACACCAAGACGGCCTACAAGCATTAACATATTTCTTTGGTATGAAATCAGACAGTTTTTACAGCCATTCAACTATGATTTTGAATGTGTTGAATTTGTATTAAATAATGACTATTTCCCCTATCAGGAGACACTCTTTACCACCAAATTTGGTGAACTGCTATGGGTGCAAAGCTTGCTCCCTCTTATGCTAACCTATTTATGGGTTGTCTGAGAGGGAGCATGCATGGAATGAGTTAGCCTATGAGGGGTATCAGTATGTGGCCTTATGGGTGTGATATATTTAATGATGTGTTGATTGTGCAGGAAGGTCCAGAAGAACAGCTAGTGTCTTGCCATAGATATTTGAATTCCAATATAGTGAATGTGGACCTGTCTTTCAAATATAGCCATCTAATATTACATTTTTGGACTTGGAACTTTGTCAAGACTAAAGAGTGCCATGCCAACCTCACACTGCCTATGGCATAGATAAGTCACCCCTCTAGCAGGCCTTACAGCCCTAAGGCAGGGTGCACTATACCACAGGTGAGGGCATAGGTGCATGAGCACTATGCCCCTACAATGTCTAAGCAAAACCTTAGACATTGTAAGTGCAGGGTAGCCATAAGAGTATATGGTCTGGGATTCTGTCAAATACAAACTCCACAGCACCATAATGGCTACACTGAAAACTGTGAAGTTTGGTATCAAACTTCTCAGCACAATAAATGCACACTGATGCCAGTGTGCACTTTATTGTAAAAATACCCCCAGAGGGCATCTTAGAGATGCCCCCTGAAAACATACCCAACTCCAGTGTGGGCTGACTATTTTTTGCTAGCCTGCCACACACCAGACATGTTGCTGGCTACATGGGGAGAGTGCCTTTGTCACTCTGTGGCCAGGAACAAAGCCTGTACTGGGTGGAGGTGCTTCTCACCTCCCCCTGCAGGAACTGTAACACCTAGAGGTGAGCCTCACACCCCTTTTTGTTACAGCGCCACAGGGCATCCCAGATAGTGGAGATGCCTGCCCCTCCGGCCACTGCCCCCACTTTTGGTGGCAAGCCTGGAGGAGATAATGAGAAAAACAAGGAGGAGTCACTCCCCAGTCAGGACAAGCCCCTAAGGTGTCCTGAGCTGAGGTGACTCTTACTTTTAGAAATCCTCCATCGTGCAGATGGAGGATTCCCCCAATAGGATTAGGGATGTGCCCCCCTCCCCACAGGGAGGAGGCACAAAGAGGGTGTAGCCACCCTCAGGGCCAGTAGCCATTGGCTACTGCCCTCCCAGACCTAAACACACCCCTAAATTGAGTATTTAGGGGCTCCCAGAACCGAGGAAGATACATTCCTGTAACCTAAGGAAGAAGAAGGACTGCTGACCTGAAGCCCTGCAGTGAAGACGGAGGCGACAACTGATTTGGCCCCAGCCCCACCGGCCTGTCTCCCTACTTCGAAGAAAACTGCAACAGCGACGCATCCAACAGGGTCCAGCGACCTCTGAAGCCTCAGAGGACTACCCTGCATCTAAAGGACCAAGAAGCTCCTGAGAACAGTGGCCCTGTTCAAGAAACTGCAACTTTTGGAAACAAAGAAGCAACTTTTAAAGACCACACGTTTCCGGACGGAAGCGTGAGCCTTTCCACTCTGCACCCGACGCCCCCGGCTCGACCTGCGGAAAACTAACACTACAGGGAGGACTCCCCCGGCGACTGCGAGCCCATGAGTAGCCAGAGTTGACCCCCCTGAGCCCGCATAGCGACGCCTGCAGAGGAAATCCAGAGGCTCCCCCTGACCGCGACTGCCTGCTTCAAGGAACCCGACGCCTGGAATCCACACTGCACCCGCAGCCCCCAGGACCTGAAGGAACCGAACTCCAGTGCAGGAGCGACCCCCAGGCGACCCTCTGCCTACCCCAGGTGGTGGCTACCACGAGGAGCCCCCGTGCCTGCCTGCATCGTTGAATAAACCCCCGGGTCTCCCCATTGATTCCTATTGAAAACCCGACGCCTGTTTGCACTCTGCACCCGGCTGCCCCTGTGCCGCTGAGGGTGTACTTTCTGTGCCTACTTGTGTCCCCCCCAGTGCCCTACAAATCCCCCCTGGTCTGCCCTCCGAAGTCGCAGGTACTTACGTGCTGGCAGACTGGAACCGGGGCACCCCTATTTCCATTGAAGCCTATGTTTTTTGGGCACCACTTTGACCTCTTCACCTGACCGGCCCTGAGCTGCTGGTGTGGTAACTTTGGGGTTGCCTTGAACCCTCAACGGTAGGCTACCATGGACCCAACTTTGAACCCTGTAAGTGTTTTACTTACCTGTGAACTTAACATTTACTTACCTCCCCCAGGAACTGTTGATTTTTGCACTGTGTCCACTTTTAAAATAGCTTATTGCCATTTTTGCCAAAACTGTACATGCTATTGTGATAATTCAAAGTTCCTAAAGTACCTAAGTGAAATACCTTTCATTTAAAGTATCGTTTGTAAATCTTGAACCTGTGGTTCTTAAAATAAACTAAGAAAATATATTTTTCTATATAAAAACCTATTGGCCTGGAATTGTCTTTGAGTGTGTGTTCCTCATTTATTGCCTGTGTGCACAACAAATGCTTAACACTACCCTCTGATAATCCTACTGCTCGACCACACTACCACAAAATAGAGCATTAGAATTATCTCTTTTTGCCACTATCTTACCTCTAAGGGGAACCCTTGGACTCTGTGCACACTATTTCTTACTTTGAAATAGTACATACAGAGCCAACTTCCTACAAGGAGTATATGTTGAAAGAACAGAAAACTGTAGGAAAATGAATAGCAAGAGGTTACACTCTGAATATTTTGACACAGTCTGCCAGGAAAGCCCATGGCATGTTGCAAGAAGCGCTACTTAAAAAATCAGAAAATTGTCAAGGAGACCAGATCCTCTGGGCTTGCGCATGTTCCCAACATGTCCACCTCTTGGCAGCTCCAAACTCCACTAGTTATATAGCACAGAGTTAAAGAATGGCCAAGTGGGGGAATGGGTTTTGGGTTGGGAACAGCGGGGAAGGAGACCTGTGGAAGCAAGAGCTAAACAACACAATTGCAAGATTAATCACAATGTCTTTCAATAAGTTTTGTTTCAAATAAACACTTACGCTGAAAACATGAATGGCCTAAGGCTTCACTATAACTAGGCCTCAAGAATCTAGGTACCTGGAAATCAAGAAAGGTTATGCAAGGTTTTCTCATGAACATTCCTGAATTAGCATATTATATTTTGAACAATAAACTCTCTCCAAAAATACTTCTTAGAATAATCTCTGCGTTGTAGCAAGAATGAAAGAGCACATGGTTTTTTTTCTCTGCATAAATGAACTGTACAAGTACCATGAATAACACTGTTACGTCACTCTCTGATTAAGAGTTTCAAGACTCAAATGTTCAGGGAATATTATGCACTTTAATCAAAACTGCACATCTAAGTTTCAATGTCTAGAAATGATCGCGCACTCCGCCGATCTGTATTTCAAAAGTTAAACACCAGGAAAGAATCGCGCACTCTGTTGCCGATTCGAACATCTAGATTCACATGCAGTGAAAACGATCGCGTACAACGCTAATCTATGATTCAAGAGTTAAATGCCGGGAAAGAATCACGCACACTGTTGCCGATTCGGAAGTCACAATACAAATGCCATGAAATGATCGCGCACACTGCCGATCTGAATGCCAAGAAGTAAATGCCTGCAATGAATTGCGCACACTGTTATCGATTCTGAATTCACGATACAAATGCCATGAAATGACCTCGCACACTGCCAATCTGAATGCCAAGAAGTAAATGCCTGGAATGAATCGCGCACACTGCTGCTGATTCGGAATTCACGATGCAAATGCCATGAAATGTTCACGCACACTGCCGATCTGAATGGCAAGAAATAAATGCCTTGAAAACAATCGCACACGCGATTTCAAGATTAGGCCCAAAACTTGAGTGTCACTGGAAAATGGAGTCGGGGGGGCCTAACCCGACCTCCGCCTTACCGCCCTGCTTGAAGATCACCAAATACATGTGCAGGCCTGGAAATGACTGGTTAGGCCTCTGGGACAGGAGCTCTGGAAAATGCTGCTGCTCTGCACCGGGACCTCTGAATAGTGAGCACATGGAGCTGGGCTGGCTCCCTCATATAGCGCCAAGCCCCACTCACGAGCCACACCCAACCATGCTGCAAGAAAGGCTTCTAGAAAGTCTTAGAATAAAGGACCACACCCTGTAGTCCTGCAAACAAGGCTTGCAAATGAACAATGAATTACAACCAGCATTAATGACTTTGCAAGGTAAAAGCTCTGAAATGCAAAAGGTTAACATACTGCATAGAAACACAATGCATGAAATATGCCTCTGCATAAGGACTGGGTTTTTGCATTTACGTCGCCCGTGGAGCGCGCACTGTCCTGATGTTGACAAAAATATAAAATGTCAGGCCGACCAACAGCAAATAAGGTTTGTTAGAAAATGTTGTGCAGGAAATGGTGTGATATACAACTTGCTTTGAAAGCATTGGGATGTACTGAAAATAGACAAAGAACTTATTAGTCCACGCCCTATGAAATGCTGAGACACTTAAAAATATCTTGAGTCCTAGGGATTCTCACAGATTTTCCCCCCAAAAAAGTGGGTATTTGGATGGAAGTAAAACCTGACAGGTGTTTCCGATGTCAAGGTTGTGTATGCTGTAAATTTATTTTGGACAAAACTTGTGAGTTCCAGAGTTAAGACAAAAGTAAGATACAATCAACATTAGAACTTTTATCAATTGTAACACTAGCTTTTGTGCTTATTTGATTATTTGTGTGTGTAACAAATAATATGCAGGTTCAACAATTCGAAATGTAAAAGAAAGGATAAAAGAACATATCAAGGAGATTCAGTTACTGGTATATACCACATAAAAGTACACCATTGGGGTGGTGACCGGTCACAGCATCTTCGCTTAAAAGAAACCTGCTGGATATAAACACTGCGCACTGTCGACACTGGACTAAATTTGGATAGAGAATTTCACACCACACTTAAGATCAGTGTTCATTGAATGATCCTATTAGCCTATACATATCTTTCTACATACCCCTAAAGAAAATCATTTTCCTTTCCGCTCTCTTTTCGCTGTCTTGTTCTCACATAGTATGTAATAATTTTTGCTATTTTGGAATTCATTTATCATTTAGTGAGACTGTAAGGAAGTTGGGCCTAGTGCCCAGGTCAAATGTATATTATATACATAATATGAATCATAGTGGTGTCTCCAACAATATGTGGGGTTGGAAAACCTGATACTATACAGTGTTTTACAACCTTGTTATCTTTATTTTGAATTTAAAACATAGAATTATGGTTATCACCATAGAGAGGTTACTTGTGTGCAGTATGTTTTTGCATGATATATTTTAAATGCGGGGAAGGTGTACACTGGGTTTCAGCCCTGGTTTATATGAGTGTTGGTCAAAGTGCAATCAGTAGAATTATATTGTTACTAATGCCAGTCAGTAACTGGCATTAGTAACCAGTTGTTTGTCCGAGCCAAAGATATTTGTACATGAACAAAAGGGAGCTCAATAAATGTAGCTAGAGAAATAGTTCAGGCAGTGTGAGATGTAAACCACAACTTTGGGGGCTTGATCCCGGACACAGATAAGAGTTGGGTGGGTCAATAATAAACATTTTGGCATCATTACACATGATGCAAAAATGGTTTCTAATAAAACTACTATTTTTCAGTTTTGGAATAGGAGATGGCCATGGTGGTGAAATGTAAGCGGATTATACTTATTACTTGAAAACTGAAATGTAGTTGATGACAGGCAGCAATACTTGGGCTGTTGGTCTCAGCAAAAGATGTGTGTATTTGTTAATAAAGACCTGAATAAATGCTGCTCGCAGAATGGTTCAGGCTTGCTGAGATGTAAACGGAAACAATGGGTTTGGATCCAGATGGATACTAGTCAGATGCATTAATGATTTTAATGTTTGGTGTTTGTTCATGTAATACGAGGTTATTTTCTAATAAATTACTAATTTTTGATTTTTAAACAGGTGGTGGCTGTGGGGGTATAATTGAAGAAAAAAAAAACTACACATCATTTAAAGATGGCAATGTAATTTGTGATGGGGTCATATTTAAAATAGGGTGGGCTTCGAATCTGCTTCAGTGTTTGGAAGTAACTTCAAAATTTGAATTTGGCCATGTAGGTTCTGATTGGTGGGCAGGATTTGTAATTAGAGTATTGAAACAGAAGGATGGTTCAGGAACTGGTGACATGTGGCACAAACATAGGGAAGCAGCACAGTATGTTTTGGAAATTAGTGCGAGCCAGTCAGATGTACATTTTATATTGAGCTGTCACATTGTATCTAATTTGCACTGGGTTTTGTTTTGTTATAGAATAGGAATTCCCTACAAACTGAGCTCTTGAGGAAGTGGCAAAGATATTTGGTAGGTTTAAAACAATTCTGCATTGATTGGGGGTTTTGCTACAAATTTGCCAGATTGAATCTGGTTTTATTTTAGTCGGGTAAGAATTTAGTTTGAGTCAAAATAACAGGTTACAGTGTATTTGACTCCTATTGGATTTTCATTAACTTTAGCATGAGACACATCAAGAAGTTGAGCTTCACGAGGAAGCAGCAGCATGTAATAACATGAACTCTGTGTCTTAACGGTTGTGCCGTGTGTTATGAGTCTGGGGAAACCGTCACCTTTAAGGAGTGGGTTGTACATGCAGAATGAAACTGTTGGTTTTTAGGACTTTAGTGACGGTCACCAAATCGAGTTGCCTGCAGAAACATGGCTTCTTTGTATGCAGAATATTAGTGGGTTGAATTGACCAGAGTATGAGTTTATTTGGTCCCCTCCTTTCCTTTTAGAAACTGAACAATACTGAGTGACATTAATTTTGGGAAATAAATATAGATTGAAAAACCTATTACCCACAACTTACCATCTAAACTTACTAGGGATGTTACTGGAGGGTGGGTGTGGTTAATCTTAAATATAAAAAGATTGTCTATGAAGAATATTATAGTAGGTCTCTTGGAGAGATGTGCCGCTTATGATAGGAAGTGGAGTTGTCTAATTGTGTTTCACTCGTGGTGACAGAATGTTGTTAATGTGAAGAACAATCGCCACAAGCCCTAGGGCTTTGTAGTATTTTAAGCAATATATAAGAGAAAACGTTCTTTTGAAATTTGAGACTGTTTTGTTTGAAGACGCTAGGCTATTTATAACATAAGTGAATATTGGAACAATTAAAAGGATATTTTTGAATGTAATCAGGGATGAATGGCATTCTCACCATTTCCACCCTTTTATCTTCATGTTCCTTTTGTTTAGAAAACATGTACTTACTTTATTTTTTGACTGACCTAAGATGAGGGCCATATTAGGACCATATTTAAGATGAGGACCATATAAGACATTATGAATAAGGATATCAAATACTATAAGAAACTGATAAGAATAGCTTCATCAGAGTTACGTCTTATGAGGAAAGAATAAAAATGGTGGATCAGCATTAAAATTAGACATGCTTTTTGTAGCAATATTCAGAGAACTCTAAAGTGTGAAGGGAGAAGGATAGCGGCCAAGCAGTACTATGATTTGTATTGTGACAAGATCTTTGTCAGTACAGTACAATAGGGTAAGTGTAACTTTAAATTAAGTGCCAAACTTTGGGACAGTGAGTTGAATCAAAAAAACTTTTTCTGTACCTCTTAAAGATTTAAGCTATATCATAATCATCTGTAGATGTTTGAGTTAGAACTATTCAAGCAAATGGCATCATTAATGAGATGTGTATTTCCATGTCAGCGAGAAGAGTTAATTATGTATATTATCAAACCATAAAATCATACCTGTGTGTGTGTGTTTTTTTTTTTTTTTTAAGAAATCAACATGTTGTCACTGTACTCAGACCTAGTTCTTAAGACACGAATGTGGACACTCTTATGGATATATAATATGGAGGTTCTTGTCTCAATTTGAATATTTATGTAGTGTTATCAATAAGAAACAGACTATGCAGATTTAATAAAAAGTGCTTTTTCTTTGTTCTCACAATTTCAGCCCTATAGAAGCGGCAAGTACCGCCGTGAAGCATTTGTTGGCATAAAAACATCTTGTTTTAAGGAACAAGTCAATTGCCATTTTAGTTATTTGTGTGCAGATCTTTTCATGGTGTTTAAAAACTTGGTTGAAAACATCTTGGTTTGAAGAGAAAGTCAATTGCCATTAGAAATAGTTGTGTGCAGGTGTTTAAAAACGTGATGGAAACAATTTGTGGTTGAAGAATAATGCTTTAGAGTCAATTTTCGTGGCAATTTGCCTATAATAAATATAAATGAAAATTGATGTAAATATACGTTCATCTGATTATTGGTAGGCCACTCACTGTTTTAGTTAGCGCCCTACTAAATACAGGTTAAAAAAAAAAAACTAATCTCTCAAAAGTGTTCTTGACCTGAAGCATTGGTACCCCTTCCATGGACTCGAGACATGACCTAAACATGTCATGTCGGGGAGGTCTTGGTTTTCCTGACGTTCTCAGTAGGAGCATCATCATTATATCCCATTGTGTCAAGGAAATATGACCATCTTGTTGCCTCTGTTGGAAGACAAAAACATTTCCTTCGGCCACTTCAAGTTTGTATAGCTCCCTGTCCCATGTATCATGAGCTCTGCTTGAAAATGGAAGTTGTTTTCTCACAGTCTCTAGGTCTGAGGGAAGGAGTTCCCAAGGGGTGGACCCTTGAGCATGTCACAACCAATATTTGAACTTTTTTAATGGGTGAGGACCAAGCTCAATTAGATTGAGACTGTCACAATAAATGCAGAGAGTTTAATTCTATGGCTGAATACCTTGTAAGCATATCCCAGGGTCTGGTCATGCAAGTACTTGAGGACTGTGCAAAAACTCTTGCCAGTGAGGAAATTCGGCTGCTGCCAGATGTGATTTAGGCTACTTGGTGTGAGCTCTCTTAAGTTTGCCGTCTGCTGCAGTGGAAAGTGCCTATTTAATGCTTTTACAGAAGTCCAAATGTGGTGTCACTATTGCAAGTATCAAAAGCCATTTTTAGTGCAGGTCATAGGAGTGGAGGAACTATTATTAGCTAGTTAAGACCACAGTACACTTATTTGCTTTTCTTGGGGCATATAGGAGAGCTCATCAAATAATGATCCTTGTTTTTACATCTGTTAAATGATTATTGATGGAAAATCACCCAGTTGATCCTTGATGTTACCTCGGCCCATTAGCAGGAGTTAAGTCCTAGTGCTATTCGAAAAGGCAGTTAGAGACATTCTGAGCTGTGCGTGTTACAGTAAGCTGGCTGTTGGGGACTATCATTCAAGATGTCTTGAAAGTTTATGTGTAACTGTTTCCAATTTGCATAGAAGTGCTTTGGGCTTCTCCTACACTTGCACATGTGTGTGGAAGCTTGCACTGCTTGTTTGTGTGTATGAAGCATGCACTGTTGTCAATGTTGCATCAGCCTTATGTTTGACGGAAGCATACACTGCAGTTGCCCATGGGCATTGCTGCTATGCCGAGGGAAGCTAACCTTCCTGGTCTACATGGTGCATCTGTTCTTCCCTTGCGGAGGAATTTTGGATTGATGACATGGTATGTATGTTGTGGTTTGTGCTATAAAGTGTGTGCGTTACTGTCTGTGTTCTGCATGGTTTCTTGCCTTCTCTCTATGATTGAGAGTGCACATTTTTGTTTGTGAGGGAAGGTTTCACTCTTCTTATCCTTACTTTAGCAAAGTCAGAGGAGCATGCGCTGCGTGTTTGGGAAGTATGCCCTGCTGTTTTCTGTGCTGTAAAAGGTGTGTGTGTTGCTGCCTTTGCTTTATAGTGTTGTGTATAGACGTGTGAGAGAATAACAGAAACATTGACTAGTCCATTTTGCACCTCTGTGTGCTCAATAGCAATTTGTTATCTTGCTGCTGCCGATGAAGCTCTCACGGAAGTCATATAACCATAGCTATAGTCCTTGTTCCAGAAATTTCTTCATGAACTCCTCAACAGGTATAGGAGTCCACACATACCAAACCTCTTCCCCGTCATTTGTGTCTAGTTTGCTAATGTCCGGTTTAAACATGGATGCCAATGAAGTGATAAAAGTGGATTTCCCACCGATTCATGTGGGTCCACATAACACTAGTCTTTGGTGCTCTGTAGAGCTGTAAAGATGGCTCCTCATTTTCCAGTATATGTCCCATATAGGAGAGTTCGCTAGAGACTGTTATACAAAACATCATTGCTTCTCCATTTCCAGCCTCTTCTCTCAGCCGCGTCCTTCAGACATGCTTCCCAGAAGTACTTCTGCACATCTGAGACAGGTAGTACACCCTCTGGTTCGGGGCACATCATTACCTCCAAGGCCATCCTCGGATTTTAGGTCAGGGTTCTCTGAGGATTTATTTCCCTGACCTATCTAATTTGATTCTGCCATTTTCCACGGAGTTGCACATATCTACAATGAGTCTTGGATAGTTTCCAGGAAACTGCCACTTACAGTTCACCTAATCATTTTGCACATGGTAGGCGGGTGCAGATTTGGCAGAAATGGTGACTTGCACCATAATTGCAGCTTGTGTTTAGCACAAATAAAAATCGAGTAATGAGAAGCATTGGATATTGCCTTTTCATAGATGCATGGGAATGCCATTTGCAAGAATAATTACTACCCCCCATGAATAGTCCTACGTTTTGTTTCATAAACTCTAATAGCATCACATTGGAGTTAAATAAGATTAGGCCCTGACACATGTGCCCAAGGCCATCAAGTAAGTAAGTAAAAAAGGATTTGGGGAAGAGCAGGAAATAGCTTCTTTGTCAGTAATTCTGACTCCAAATAGTCACCATTCAAACCAATTTCTTAATCCAGTTTCCAATATAGCGTTACTGCTCGCCCGTAAGGGTCTCAAGGTGCTGCCGGGGGAGGGGAGGTAATGGGAGGAGGGTGGTGCGTGGGTGGGCAGGAGCATCTGCAGTTCAGTCGAAGAGCCAGGGCTTGAGGGTCCTTCCTGAATTGAGGCAGAGATGATGATTGCCTGAGATGCAGGGGGAGGGAGTTCCAGGGCTTCGCAGTGAGGTAAGAGTAGGATCTTTCTCCAGCCGAGGATCTGTGGGATGGTGGCCAGGGCCAGTTGGATGGAGCTAGTCACCATTATATTAAAATAATGTGTTGCTATGGATCAGACCCCATTTAGAAGACCAAGGGGTACACATAGACTACTGGGCCACTGTTCCCGGACCTGCTCCACTATGGCTCTGTGAAACTGGGACAGGTTACCCATTCAGCATATGACTGTCAGTGTCAGAGTTTGGTCTGAGTGCATGGCAGTCTGAGAGATCAACAAAATACCCAGTAGCACAGTAACATGCTCGTCCATCCCAGTGCTTCTCTTTGGAAGAGAAACACACTTTTTTGTACAGTAAGGTACAAAACCTCACAAGCCACAAGAATGTAATGCGAGTTCACTGTTGTAATCTAGGGTTTGACTGTTTAGTGAATGGTGTAAGGGCGCAGTGCTTCCCTTCTGTTACTGTATGGTGTTTTTCTTGGTTGGACAGCCAAAAAGTGTGTCACCCGATCTTGTGTGGTAGCGGCCATGGTAGGCCTTTCTTTCACTGTCTGGCTCACAAAAGATTTGTTGGGTCACGGTCAAGACGCATGGCAATAAAACTCAAGAATGGCAGGCTCAGGCTGTTTGGTTGTATCCTGAAGACATTAGGGCCCTCATTACGAATGTGGCAGTCTGAAGAACGCCATACTCGCAGCGGCGGTTTTACCGCCGCGGTCCCGGCAGTAAAGACTGTCGTATTGTGAGCACCTCCCGCCCGGTGGCAGCTGTAAGACCGCTGGCGGCATTACGACTCGGCAAACTGCCAGGCATTTTGCGGCAGTCGTACCGCCACGAAAACCTCGTCGGAAACGCACCCGGTGCCAGAAATCCCCGTTCTGGTCCCCGGCACATACACCCCCACACACCTGCAAACATGCACCCCCACTCACCCAGGCACTTCCTGACACCCCCCACCTGGCTACATACATTCACACCCACACCACCTCCTCCACATTCTTACACACCCTCACCTGCATACTTACACACCCCCACATCCTCCACACATGCATGCATACATACATACACACACCCTCCACACACACCCTCCATGCATGCCCACATACATACACACAAACAAACCCTCCATACACGCACTCACGTACATCCATTCTGATACACACATACATGCACACACCACACACATGCAAAGATCACCTCCCCTTTCGGTCAGTCCACCTACCTGTCTGGGCGAGGTGATCGTCCAGGAGGGAATGGGTATCAGCGGTTCCAGCGCCGCGCCGCCGTGCCATTTTACATCTCATAATGCGGTGGGCGGAGTACTTGCAGCGTGGCAGTTGAACCGCCTCTCACCAGCCGTTGGTCAGGATTTCCACCTGCCAATGGGCAGAAATCCATTGATGAGTCATTCTATGGAGGTCTTCGGACCGCCAACACTGGTGTTTGTTTTGCCGTCCGCACCAACGGCGGTCTTGGGCAAAAGACCACAAATTTCATAATGAGGGCCTAGGTGTGGAGGCAGTTGACTTCTGACAGTGGCCCTATTCTGGGCTACCTCAGCAGCAGATGGGCCTCATGGTCATGGCAGGCCCAGTTCCTCTGCTCTGGTGAATCTCAGAGGAAGTCACGCTGGACCTTCCTGTGATGTTGCAATCCTTTTTCCAGGTACAGGACTGTGGCATGAAGGTAAAATCTTTGAGGAACTTTGAGGCATGAACAGCCAAGTTCAGTCGCGTGCACAGAGAACTAGTGTCACAGTAGCCCATCAGTGATTTGGCACAGAGTTGTGGAGCAAGCCTTGTTCTTCAGAGCAGCATATTCGGTTTGCACACTGTAGGAGGCTGGCCTGGCTTGTAGTGGGTACCAGAGGTACTTACACCTTGTGCCAGGTCCAGTTATCCCTTATTAGTGTAGAAGAGGTGTTTCTAGCAGCTTAGGCTGATAGAAGGTAGCTATAGCAGAGCAGCTTAGGCTGAACTAGGAGACATGCAAAGCTCCTACTATCCCACTGGTGTCATATGCACAATATCATAAGAAAACACAATACACAGATATACTAAAAATAAAGGTACTTTATTTTTATGACAATATGCCAAAAGTATCTCAGTGAGTACCCTCAGTATGAGGATGCCAAATATACACAAGATATATGTACACAATACCAAAAATATGCAGTAATAGCAAAAGGAAGTAATGCAAGCAGTGTAAAGTTACAATAGATTGCAATAGGAGCACATGTGTATAGGGGCAACACAAACCATATACTCCAAAAGTGGAATGCGAACCACGAATGGACCCCAAACCTATGTGAGCTTGTAGTGGGTCGCTGGGACTGTAAGAAAACAGTGAGGGTTAGAAAAATAGCCCAGCCCAAGACCCTGTAAGGTAGGTGTAAAGTGCACCTACAACCCCCAGAGAGCACAGAAGTCGTGATAGGTGGATTCTGCAAAGAAAACCAACATCAGCAAAGCAACAACAGGGGATTTCCGGACCTGAGTACCTGTGAAACAAGGGGACCAAGTCCAAGAGTCGCGACAGTGTTGAGAGTGGGCAGATGCCCAGGAAATGCCAGCTGAGGGTGCAAAGGAGCTGCCACCGGATGGAAGAAGCTTGGTGTTTTGCAAGAACAAAGAGGACTAGGAACTTCCCCTTTGGAGGATGGATGTCCCACGTCGTGAAGAAGCTTGCAGAGGTGTTCCCATGCAGAAAGACCGCAAACAAGCCTTGCTAGCTGCAAGGGTCGCGGTTAGGGATTTTGGGTGCTGCTGTGGCTCAGGAGGGACCAGGATGTCGCCACTTGGATGAGGAGACAGAGGGGGCACCCAGCAAGTCAGGGAGCCCTCACAGAAGCAGGCAGCACCCACAGAAGTACCGGAACAGGCACTTAGAAGAGGAGTGAACCGGAGTCCACCCAAAGTCAGAAAAGGGAGTCCCACGACGCGGGAGTACAACTCAGAAGGTTGTGCACTGCAGGTTAGAGTGTCGGGGATCCAGGCTTGGCTGTGCACGAAGGAAATCCTGGAAGAGTGCACAGGAGCCGGAGCAGCTGCAAATCACGCGGTACCCAGCAATGCAGTCTAGCGTGGGGAGGCAAGGACTTACCTCCACCAAACTTGGACTGAAGAGTCACTAGACTGTGGGAGTCAGTTGAACAGAGTTGCTGAATTCCAGGGACCACGCTCGTCGTGCTGAGAGGGGACCCAGAGGACCGGTGATGCAGTCTTTTGTTGCCTGGGGTTGCAGGGGGAAGATTCAGTCGACCCACGGGAGATTTCTTCAGAGCTTCTGGTGCAAGAAGGAGGCAGGCTACCCCCAGAGTATGCACCACCAGGAAACAGGTGAGAAAGCCGGCAGGATGAAGCGATACAAGGTTGCAGTAGTCGGCTTTGCTACTTTGTTGCGGTTTTGCAGGCGTCCTGAGCAGTCAGCGGTCGATCCTTTGGCAGAAGGTGAAGAGGGAGATGCAGAGGAACTCTGGTGAGCTCTTGCATTCGGTATCTGAAGAATTCCCCAAAGCAGAGACCCTAAATAGCCAGAAAAGGAGGTTTGGCTACCTAGAAAGGATAGGCTAGTAAGAAAGTTAAGAGCCTATCAGAAGGAGTCTCTGACGTCACCTGCTGGCCCTGGCCACTCAGAGCAGTCCAGTGTGCCAGCACACCTCTGAATCCAAGATGGCAGAGGTCTAGGGCACGCTGGAGGAGCTCTGGGCACCTCCCCTGGGAGGTGCAGGTCAGGGGAGTGGTCACTCCCCTTTCCTTTGTCCAGTTTTGCGCCAGAGCAGGGCTGGGGGATCCCTGAACCGGTGTAGACTGGCTTATGCAGAGATGGGCACCATCTGTGCCCATCAAAGCATTTCCAGAGGCTGGGGGAGGCTACTCCTCCCCAGCCCTGACACCTATTTGCAAAGGGAGAGGGTGTAACACCCTCTCTCTGAGGAAGTCCTTTGTTCTGCCTTCCTGGGCCAGGCCTGGCTGGACCCCAGGAGGGCAGAAACCTGTCTGAGGGGTTGGCAGCAGCTGCAGTGAAACCCCGGGAAAGGCAGTTTGGCAGTACCCGGGTTCTGTGCTAGAGACCCGGGGGATCATGGAATTGTCTCCCCAATGCCAGAATGGCATTGGGGTGACAATTCCATGATCTTAGACATGTTACATGGCCATGTTCGGAGTTACCATTGTGACGCTATACATAGGTAGTGACCTATTTATAGTGCACGCGTGAAATGGTGTCCCCGCACTCACAAAGTCCGGGGAATTTGCCCTGAACAATGTGGGGGCACCTTGGCTACTGCCATGGTGCCCACACACTAAGTAACTTTGCACCCACCCTTCACCAGGTGAAGGTTAGACATATAGGTGACTTATAAGTTACTTAAGTGCAGTGGTAAATGGCTGTGAAATAACGTGGACGTTATTTCACTCAGGCTGCACTGGCAGGCCTGTGTAAGAATAGTCAGATCTCCCTATGGGTGGCAAAAGAAATGTGTTGGAAAATGGGTTATTGGTAGGGCAGGTAGGTACCTACACCTAGCAACAAGCCACTAACCTCCACATAGGTACAGTTAGGTCTCAGTAAATTAATCCCAGCTCAACCCTTGGTAGCTTGGCAACGAGCGTCAAGGCTTAACTTAGGAGACAAAGTGTAAAGCATTCAAATATCACAAAACAGTAATTAAATAAAACACAGGAAACAGTTTAAAAATCCAAAACCAATTTATACAAATAGTTTATATTTTTATCTTTAAAATGACACAAAAACGATTAAAATCGGTTCAGGGGAACCGGAGATATGAATTTTTAAAGAATTATTACTTTTCTAGCGCTTAGAAACAAAAAGCGCCAATCGGGTCATCTGGTTGCACCTCGACCGGGGCAAAGTCAAACTTTCAGGCCGACCGCGATAGAGCCCTGCTCGGCTACAGGTCGCGGGAGGCCTCAGTTAAAAAGTTACCTTCTAACTTAGTCTTTATTTTGAAGTTTTTCTTCACCGGGACGAACCTGCCAGTTGAATCCGACCTCCTGGAGCCCTTGTCCGGATACGCGATGTGGGTTTCCTCGGTGGAGACTTTTACCTTCGGACTTAGTCGTTTTTTCGAGATGAAAATCCTTCGACCGGGGTAAACCTGGATCTTGATCCGACGTCCATGGAGCCCTTCTCGGATACGATGGCTGGGAGGTCCCGGTCAACTTTTTACCTTCGGACTTAGTCTCTTTTTTGGATGTTTTTCTTTACCGGGACGAACCACGAAGTCAGGCTGGGTCGCGGTTGAGGCAAGCCGGCTAGAATTTCCGCGGCGGGTCGGTCCCTCTCTGGAGCTTTTTTCCAAAAATTCTCAAATCTTTTCCAAACTTCTGGGGCTTCACCCAGATGTTCTTTTAAGGTTCTTTTGGGGTCCACAGCTCACCCCAAGGGTCCAGAAGTTCTGTGATGGTCCTTGGGGGGTGCGGACTTCAACTCCCAGAATGCACCTGGCGCAAACTCCTTTTTGGCCACTTGACAGTGGTCAGCTGGTCGCTTTCTTCAGGAGTTGGTGCAGGGGACTCTGGTTTAGCAATTTTTCACCTGTAGCAAACAGGGAGTCCCTCCTTGAACCAGTTGAAGCCAGGCAAAGTCCTTCTTGTGGTGAAGCCCAAGTGTGCAGCTGGTGCAGTCCTTCTGAGTGCAGGTTCCAGGTGCAGGCCAGGGGTCCAGCAGGGCAGTCCTTCTTCTTCTTTAGTTCCTTTCTTGTTGAATTCTGGAGGGGATCTGAGGTGTGGGTGCAGGTCTGCCAGTTTTATCCTTGCTCCTGGGTGAAAAGCAGGGGGGCCCTGGTTCTCCAATCAGGGACAGGGTCGTCCCCCTGTGATGACCACTTCCTGGGAAGTGTGGCAAAAATCCATCCCAGAAGGCAACAGTCTCTAAAAATCCAACATGGATGAATCTGATTTTTGGAGGTTACATCTGGCTGAGCCCACCCACTGGTGTGGCTAAAAATCATAAACACACCCCTCTCCTGCCCTCTCCTAATCTAATCAAGGGGGCACCTAGCTGTCTGGGGTTGCAGGATGTGGGGGTGTTGCTGAGTGCTGCAAATGTCCTTCTCTGCCTTTGAAGACCAGTTTGGCAGCCCTCCCCCTTCCTGCCTCACCATCTGCTGAGGGGAGATTCTCTCCCCCAATCACATTCCTTTGTGTGAAGCCTGGCCACTTCACACCTCATCAAGGCAGCCTGGCAGAAGCTGCCGCAGGCTGGCCAATCAGAGCACAGCAGCAAAAACAATGCAGAGCTGAAATTGGCAACTTTTTAGGTAAAGTCTAAACTTTTTACCTGAACTAGTTATATTAAATCCAACAACTGGAAGTTGTAGGATTTATTACAACAATTAATTTGATACCAAATTCTTGGTATGCAACATTTAAGGAGACTTTAAAATTTTAAATAAAGTCTGCCCATTCTAGCCTATGAAGGCCATTTACTTCAATGAGGGAAAAACGAATTTGGCTGTTTTTACCTCACCAGGGCTTATAAATCTATTTTTATAAAGTCCCTGCTTATAGTTACATGGCACCCAGCCCTAGGGGCACATAGGGCACACCTTAGGGGTGACTTATATGTAAAAATAAGGTAGTTTAAGACTTTGGAAGTACCTTTAATTCCAAAGTCGAATTTGAATATAACTTTAATTTAAAAGCAGCCAGCAAGGCAGGCTTGCTTTTAAAATGACACTGGGCACCTCAGCAGTGCACCTAGGTGTGCACCACCTATGCTGTGGTCCCTAAACCTACATGCCCTACCATATACTAGGGACTTATAGGTAGGTTAACTTAGCCAATTATAATTAGCCTAATTTGCATATCCATTTTACACAGAGCACAGGCCCTGGGACTGGTTAGCAGTACCCAGGGCACCTTTAAAGTCAGGAAAACACCAGCAAAAAGTGGAAAATGGGGGCAAAAAGTTATGGGGCCTCTGCAATCAGCCCTGTTTTCTCACAAAATGCTGCAGCCCATAGGGATCTCCTGGAACCCCAATACCCTGGGTACTTCAGTACCATATACTAGGGAATTATATGGGTGTTCCAGTGTGCCAATGTGAATTGGTGAAATTGGTCACTAGCCTGTTAGTGACAATTTGGAAAGCAGAGAGAGCATAACCACTGAGGTTCTGGTTAGCAAAGCCTCAGTGAGACAGTTAGGCATCACCCAGGGAACACATATATATATAGGCCACAAACTTATGAGCACTGGCGTCCTGGCTAGCAGGGTCCCAGTGACACATAACAAACATACTGACAACATAGGGTTTTCACTATGAGCACTGGGCCCTGGCTAGCAGGATCCCAGTGAGACAGTGAAAACACCCTGACATATACTCACAAACAGGCAAAAAGTGGGGGTAACAAGGCTAGAAAGAGGCTACTTTCTCACACACACTCTGAGTCAGTGTGGGTCTAGTCACTCAAACAGGCTTCCTCTCATGGGTGTTAGGGACCACTCGGTCATGGGTCAAGGAATGCCACAGTTGCACCAGGCACAATCCCAGCCATACAGTTTGTGCTGTAGGGCAACTTCAAGCCCTTACTCAGTTGGACGGAATGATCATTAAGTGCCGCAGCTGTAATGACTGGGACAACAGCAGAGACTGCACTGGCAGTCTTTGGAATTGCAATGATTCCTCCAAAGAAATAGTCTCCCAGGCTAGAACTAGACGGTCACACGGGTAGTAAGTTTCTGGTGGACAGACCACTATGGTTAACTACTTCTGTCCATTATACCAACAGTGAGCTCCTCCTGTAGGGTAGGTTTGCTCCTTCCCTGCTCCTTAGGCATGACTCCTCAAGCTTCCAAAACAAGACAGGCAGTTCTTCCTCCAGCTGAGGCTCCAGATCATGTTCATTTTGTGGACTGGGTAATTTCCTCATGTATCTGTTGCTCTTCTACAGATATTACAGTATGTTGTTTAATGTTACATTTTTTAATATTTATTTTTAAGTCAGTTTGTAGCTTTGCCTAATTTCTTTATGGTGTCAAAGAGCTAGTGAATTAAGCACATTTGCAAACTACTAGTGATTTAGAAAGTATTTTCTTGAGTAAAGTGGGTAAAAGGAACAACAAACACTACATTTTGACGCCGAGTGCACTTAGAGGATGCAGCCTCAATTTGGCATAGCCCAACTTGCTACATGGTCATATGGCAGGGATGTTTTGGAGCCTGGTGTCCAGACAACACGGGATTTATATGCGAGAGTTTCTCGTCGTAATGCAACATTTAATTTTCACTTGCACACAATCTGCTGCAGAAAAGTCGATATGTTGTTGATTTTTTTTTTTACCCTTGCCACATCTGTGTTTATTTCCTTTTAGATTTAATTTCTCCTGACCCTCTTAGCTAAAGAATTTATTTTGTTTTTTACTTTTTATCAAACCACAGATTAGGGGAATTCTTCCGAGATTCAAACGAGGTAGCTTTGCAGTGCTTTATTTACATTGCAATGTGTGTGTACGTTGTTATTTCAAAACTATTCATAGTTCTTTTGCCATGTAAAATACATGCCTGGCTTTGGAACACATCAGGAGTATGTTTCCTTACAGCAGTGCTTGGAACTCGCCAAATTATATGTATGTGTATCTCTGTCGCACATCTGAACTGAAAAAATAAGGGATGCTTGCCTAAATCCGACGGGAAACCATACCAAATAGTTTGTCCATGTTAGTGCACTGTATTTTGGAACATTAATAATTGCTGATAGTACATATTAGTCCATTTTACAATGTTGTGACTTCAATTTTTGGTCTCAAGTGAGCAACGGAAACATTCCATACTGCTTAAAGGTGAATAGATTGAACCAGTAACCTCTGAAAAACCAGAGGTCATTGGGAAACATCAAGGGTGGGAAGGATCCTTTCTGTCACTAGTGTCTCTGGGACTTAGTCACTATTGAACTCAAACTAGATTGAGCAGTTACTCCCGACTCTCCAACGCAAGCTTGCATAGCGCTCAAGGCCCTACTCCAGGAGATGGGTGTAGGTTTAAAAGTCAGATGCTGTAAGAATTGAATTACAAATAATAAAAATCAGTGTGCAGTCAGACCTATACTTTGTTAAATGTAATATTCATAATATTAAAAGGTGGGGTTGGTCAGCTGAAAGAAGACACTCCAAAGAAAACCAGAAGGTCCTTATAGCATATGGGACTTCATCTTTAAAGGAGGTTCCCAAAGGTTCATGCCCATTTTAATTATTGGAATTTAGGTACCAGACAAAGAGCTATAAAGCTCTTTAAAATGTTATGATGTGTCTGGACTTTATTCTAGTTTTACTGCAGCCCTGGATCTTGAGAACGATGATGGGTTAGATCTAAAACTGTTTCACCGCTTCCACCCCCCAATTAAACCCAAAGTACCAGCAATCAAGCCTTTAATGGGGCTTCTGAAACTACTGAAATGGCCTCTTTCTGTCAAAGAAATGTAACCTGGACACCATTCCCAGAGTGTCTGATGTAATGGGGCATCTGTGGTGAGGGTACCAGATTATGTTGAAGAGCATGCCAGATTCTCAAACCTTTCTTCTTGAAGTTGAGGGTGGCAGGGGCTTCAGGGAGACAGGGTGGCTCCTCATGGTGACCTATGTCCTTCACACACCACTCTGTCGCTCTGCCTGCCCATCCTGGTAATTTGCACCTGGTCACTTTGCCTTACCACAAAGCCCCAGTGCTCTCTTAAAGGCTGTGTGAGGAAGAAGTCTCAGCCTCGCCCCCACCCCCTTTACCTTCCTGCTCTAAACATCTACACCACAGGCTTTGTATCTATCCTACATACACAGTGACACTGCACTGTGCACTGCTGCACCTCGTACCTTCCTGATGGACCCTCTAGACTGGTTTCCATGTATGTTGTAGCCTAATGACAAAACAAAAGGAGTTTGCCCGACCATATCCTCTTGGCTCTGAGGGACCTGCACTACGAGCGCATGTAATTAAAACCATACTTCCTTATATATAACAACAACGTGGAGAAAAAGAACTAGCTAACCAACAAAGTGATAATTTCTGGTCACTATAAAAACAAACTGAGTCTTAACAAATGTGAAAGTCCAGAAATATCCCGAAGAACAGCTTGAAGACAAGTAGTATGTGTTTATGTAACCAGAGTTGACATTGTCTTATGTTTACACAGCTCTGCTCCAGCCTCCACCATTTCAGAGGCAAAGCTTAGAAGTACTTCTTGCAATATTTTCAAACTAATGCAAGAGCGAGCAGCACTCAAGATGGATGTTCAGTAAGGAGTTTCCAACATTAAAAAAAAATCCTTTTGAAATGTTTATTAATAGCAATTGATGAAGTAAAAAATAAACAAAAAACAAGTTTCATCTAAGATTCCAACGCTCAATAAGACCAGCCAGCATGCGTTTCGCTCAGGACACATATGCCCAGGAACTCTCTCAAGGTATTAATGTATCAGGTAACAGATGGTGATGAGTAGCTTCACTGGGTACTAAGTCAGTGTTTGGATTTGCTCCAACTACTCTTGGGCAGTTCCAGCCCTAATGGCAACGAAAGACCCTCTTGTCCAGATTGCACCTCTACTAATATCTGTCTAAACTGAGCTAGTTCTTTTATGCTCTCAGTTGTTTTTTTGATTACTTTTGTTTTACCCTTCACCCCTAGGCTGCCCACTGTCACAATATAAAAATTCCCCTCGTTAAGAGACCTGCTGTGTAACTTCATTTTGGATTCTATGTAGGCTACTTCTCTGACCCAAGGAACGATCTGCATTCCCCAAGTCATCTTCCTTTTAAGTATGTTGAGCAGTTTGATGCTGCTTTTGCTGTAGTCTTACCCCAATCAAGAGGAAAATATAAATAAAGGCATTAGATTATGTGTTTTCAGATAATGCCTAGATATGTAACAACCTTGAAGCATCAGAAGAAGCCACATTTGACATTGATTCTAACAACTGGAAAGTCTTGAACTTGCTCTAGAAGACCTTGCCGCATAAATGTTCTAAATGGAAGTTTATGTGTCATGCAGTTGATTTATGTTTTTTACATAGTGTCAGACTAACAGATGGAAGAAGTGCCAGACCATAGTTCGGTATATCTTTTCCATTATTTAGGTTTCCAAAGCGGTACAGACTAATTCCAGTACTCTTTTTCTTTTCATGATGGTCTGTTGTTTGTTGGATAGAGCAGCTTGTCCACCAGTTCTCTTCATTTCTGTTGTGAAGCACAGGCATGTTTCTATATTTCTATAAGTTTCAAAATGGCTAGCTTGTGGAGCTTTATTGGGTTTTCAGTTCATCATTATTCACCTTGTAGGTGACAAGGTAACAGGTGCTATTAGTTCACACAGACCATGTAAGCTTTCAGATATAGCTATATAAGTTTGTATATTGTGCTTTTTCCAGCTTAGGGCTGGGAATGAGTTAATGAAGAGTTTTATGGTTTCAGGTGTTTAGGTGTAAGGTTTTATGAGGTTTTTTTTCCCCTTTAGAATATAGGGTTTTGTTTTAAAAAAATGGTTACTTGGATATTTAGGGTTCATGGACGTGCAGAGTCTTGGGAATAATATTATTACTTGGAAATTACATTTAAATATTCTTATTATATACAATATTGATGTCATTTCTATTCACATTAGCATTATTATCTTTTATTAATATTATAGTAAAATATGCTACATTACTTTTACAATTAGTTTTAGGTAAAAAATACATCAATGCTACATGACTACAGCCGAACTTTTGAACGGATTTGCATCAAATTTGGCAGCAAGCTAGATCTTGGTACAGAAAGATCTCCTTTTTGATATTTGGTGCATATCTATTCAGTAGTTTTGGAATTATTAAAGAAATAGAAATTTGTATATCTAGGTTATATGATGGATTATCGCATGTGAGAACCATGCATGCCTGAACAACGCGGTCTGAACAACAACAATGTTGTTTCCACGCATACCTTTACAACATTGTTTCATTGTAAAAGCTTGTCTAGTAAAGGCATGTGTGGGAACAGGCATGCGTGGTTCTAGCATGCCACCCCCCACCCGCTAAGGCCCAAAAGTACCACACCTCTAATAGTCAAACTAACCCGACCCCCCCCCCCCCACCCGCCCCTCAAAACGAAACTACCCCAACACTTCCACCCACCCTGAGCCCTAAAACCCTCCCCAACCCACAACCCGCTCTAAAAACAACCGCTCCCCCGCCCACTCTAAAAACAAAACTAACCCAAGCCCGTGCCCCTGCCGCTAAAAACAAAACTACCCCCAACCCTCCCCTAAAAACAAAACTACCCTGAGCCCCACCATTAAAAACAAAACTACCCTGGACCCCCCACCACGCCCCTAAAAATAAAACAATCCCGACACCCCCCACCCACTCTGAGCCCTAAAACCTTCCCAACCCCCAACCACCCTAAACAAAACTACGCTGACCCCCACCCCGAAAAACAAAACTACCCCCGCCCTATTAAAAACAAAAAAAACTACCGACCCTCCCTCACCCCTGCCCCTAAAAACAAAACTATCACACCACCCCCACCTATCCTGAGCACTAAAACGTTCCTCGAGGACCCCACCCGCCCTAATAAAGACTGACTCGACCCTAAAAATAAAACTACCCCAACCCCTCAAAACAAAACTACCACGACCCCCCACCCTGCTCCTAAGAATAAAACTACCCTGAAACCCTCCACCCACCCTGAGCCCTAAAACCTTCCCTGACCACCCATCCCCTCCCCTAAAAACAAAACTACCCATACCCCACCACCCCAGATCCTAAAAAAAAAAAAAAAAAAGTAGCCCCACCCCCCTAACCTTCAAAACTTCCCCCAACCCTGCCCCAGCCCCACTTGCCTGACGGTATCCTCTCCAGATTCACTCTTTTTCTCTGCCTTAACCACACATATGCATAGTTCAGCACCTGCGTGGTTAAGACAGAGAAAAAGTCCCTGTGTTGTTCCAGCAAGCGTCGCTCCACTTGCGTGGGAAACGCCTGCATTGTTTCCAAGGCGTTGTTCAGGACATTTCCCTGGAACCGCAGGTGCCCATGGATCTGAAGCCTAATGGGAAAGAAAAAAAATGACCCACCATACCCCTGACAAAAGCAAAGGTTACATGGACGTTATAGTTAGGCGCATGTTTTAGCCACATGAAACCATAGAAATTCAAAAGTTATAGTTATACTTATGAAGAAACTATAACTCGTGCCGGAAAGTAACTTTAGGCTACTAGTTATAGTTTGTGAACATAAGTATAACTACAAGTATAACTATAACTGCTAAATTTGTGTGGTTTTGAGGGTAAAATGTACACCTCGCTATTACGTCCCTGTAACTTTAGTTTTTTGTGTGAATATATATATATACATATATATATATATATACCAACTAGTGGCAGTCCCCACGAGGTACTTACATTGAGGACCTAGTTTCAATACAAAAAGCAGTTTTTTACTTGCCTATAACTTTGGCAAATCTTGATGAATCTTCACAGAATTTTCTAAAAATTTTTAATGCTCACGTCAGCTGCTGCCTGGAAAGTTTTGGGGTGATCCGTCAAGTGGAGGACGAGAAAAAGGCGGGGGTAAAAACAAAAAGGTGCATTTCCCATGCTAATTCCTATAGGGATTTTGAACACGACTACAGCCTGAACCACAGGACTGAATCACACCAAATGTGGCAGAAAGGTAACTCTTGGTCCAGAAAGCACCCTATTTGTGATTTGGTGTAAATCCGTTTAGTAGTTTTTGAGAAATAAAAGAAAAAAACAATTTGTTTATATATAGGGAAGCAAAGGTTCCGTCAACCCTCCCGATCTTGTGCTGAGATCTGATTGAAGTGTTGTCAGCTTCCCAGACAAAATGTAAAAAAAAAAAAGATAAAAAATGAAAAATAAAAGGGACTAGGGTAGGGACACTCACCCCTTAGTTCTGGTGCTGGTGTCCCAGAGCACCCCCTGCCCCCCAACCACCAAAGAGTAAAAAGCATTTTTTTGGTTGATTTTCTGCAGGAGACATAGCAGAACCGCCGAAAATGTCAAAAAAAAAAAAAAAAGCGATCCAGCGCTTGTTTCTGTGAAGCCCCCGGGTGGGTCAGGTCCCGGGGGGCATTAACATTTTGAACTGCCACCTCCCTAGGGCTTTACTTTGGATAAATGTGGGCCCCTAAGGTAACTATAACTCACGTCCTCCCCATACTCTGCTAACTGCGCCATAAATTACAGCACTCATGATATCTTTGAGAACAGCATTGATAATATCAATGTAATATTTGCAGTAACATTTTTGACGAAAAAACTGTGCATGGCGGGGGCGCAAGTTATAGTTACCTTAGGGCTAGTGTTATAGTTACTTGAGATAACTCTAACTATAACAGGTGAATTTCTGTGTTTTTGTACATTTAGAATGTGAGCCTAACTATAATGTCCCTGTAACCTTTGGTATTTTGATTTTTTTTTTATATATATATATATATATATATATATATATGTATGTGTGTGTATATATATATATATATATATAACACAAAAACTTCAGCAGAAAGACGCACACTCTGGAATTCACAAAAATATAGTGTTTATTAACACAACGCGTTTCGGCTGTCAAGCAGCCTTGATCACGTGTATAGTTCTACCAATCTACATGAAGTTTAAATACCCTCCGAATACAAACATCGAAATAGGACTACATATTATTTTAACATTCACCAAATGGGAAAAGATCTCTAGGAAATAAATAAATAGAATTCATTGGATATAAATAGATAGGTTAAAACCTCTCAATATCTAAACAAGAACATTTATCTCATGGATAACAATCTAAAGGATTATAGTATCATAAGCACATGCTCATGCTTGATGGTAATATCTCACTAACTATATACCGGTACACATATAAATATAAATATAATATTCATCACTCTAAATCTTAATACGACTTATATATTTTCATTTAAAAACGATTTAATCTTTGTAACAAATATAAAAGAATTCGTAATACAAAAGATATATAAATGTATAAATATATATAAATAGAGACCAGTTTTTTAAATGTCATTCCTCCTACATGAGACAATAAAATTCATTTGGTAACTATATTCTTTAAATCCATATTTGAGTATCCCTATATTTCTCCATGAGATATAAAGAACCTAATTCCCTTACAGGACGTCTTATGTCATCATACCCAGCTCATTCTATAAGTATCCTGTACCCTTGACACCCTGTGAGTAAACAGATAACTGTACAATCGGAATCAGGAATCCATCCGGACTCCTCCATTCTGAGAAAAAAAATATAAATAAATGAAAATGTTAAAAACAGGAGATATAAGAACCACTACTCGATCCAATATAACAATAATATCAAAATGTAAATAACTATATACTTAAATAGCTAACTAACATCTCCTACCTCATACTCTAATCCTTCAATTAATCATCAGAATAAGTGGGTATTGAGCTCCTCACTCATATTCAATCCTCCCGGTGTCTTAGTTTCTAAGTCCACAATATATTTGGATTCTTTTATACGTAAGGTCAACTATTGAAGGGCTGCCTCTGTGGATTCACCGCGTGCGCGGCGTTCGTGTTTTCCGCGCACTTGCAATTCAGTGGTTTTGACCTGAAACAGAACGCTATCGTGAATGTACTACGATCATACTAAGTTGGGACTGATATAATTTGTACGTGCTACCATTGGACGGAGCGCCAAGTTTGTGTAAACTGTGCTTCCTGTGAACTGCTTTGATTTCAGTGATTTCTAACTATACAAACGTGTCACCGGACATATAGATACGATATACTAAAGACATAGCAGGTTCTCTATAAGTGTAAAAGATATTTTAACTCTGTGCTGGTTGGGTTTCGGCAAGGGGAACTGGTATCTTATCCAGGGGTTTTCACAGTTGGTTTTGAATAGATTTTGGATTTAAGAAGTATAGTTCTTTCCTTTTTGGTAATTTTGGATTTATATACAAGTTAACAGTATGGAAGATGACATTGATAATGAGAGAAAAATGGCTGCACAGGCATTATTTGCCAAAACTGCTGGAAGAGGTAAAGTGCTTGTGACTGATATGGGCTGCAACAATGACTTGAATACACTATTACATAAGTTGGAAAAATTGTGTAAACAGAAAATTTCAAAATGGTGGGAAGCAATGTCTTTACAAAATTATATTGATCAAGATATGGTCCCAAGAGGACTGAGAATTTTCATTACACCGGTTTATGAGTCTCCGAATCCTGAAATGCTAAAAGAATGGGCGGACAATTCTGCAACTAGCTCTAAACACATGCTTGAAATTTTAGTAAAATATGCATGGCGCGACCGAGAGATCCTGCTAATAGATATTAAGAAAATAAAAGAGGATTTGGCTAGTCGGTCTGAAAAAGAAAAATAATTGATTTCCCGGTTTCTTGATACTATGAAAGTAAAGTTGAAAAAATATGAAGATGATATAAAAATCAAGAAACAACAAAAACTTCATATAGATATTGGAGATTATGAAAGTGGAAGGATTCTAACTTTTAGCAGAAAATACGACCATTTGTATAAATCCTGCCCTAATACTCCTATGCTTCAGCCCTCAACCTCTGAAAGCGAACTTGAAAGTGCACGTGAGATTGATTCTCTAAGCTCAGCAGATAGTGAAGTTTCTAGTGTGGAAGTTACCAACAAGCCGGCCACTTTTTTAGACGAATATCGCCTGCTACGTCGTGGCAGGCAAGTATCATACAAACAGAAAGGCGAGGGACTGAGTTACAGGGGCAGACCAACAGGACGAAGAGGAAGACGAGCCGGAGTCAGAAGAGGAGAGAGAGAATTAGAAACCGCATTAAGAAGAGATCAAAATCTGGAACAATTGGGAAAAACAACAAGCGGCTCCAATATAGTGATATGATGGATATGGAAACGGTGAATAAGACGATTATTAATTTATCTGACCACAGTTTAACTGAGGATGATAAAAGAACACTAAGTTTAGGCCTTTCCTTTTGTCCTACTACACGATTTAACTATGCTGAAACTCGCATTGATTTGTTCAAGTTTATTAGAAAACTGAAACTAAAAAAGTGGTTCAAATTGAAAGGGAATAGTGGTAACATTTTGGAATCATCTCAGAGCAATGTCTGTGAAGAACATGTTTTATCTATTAGCGATGTCGATACCTTGTTAACCCTTCATGAGTGAGAACAGGATCTTACTGTACAGACTAATGATAAGAATTTATATCAGAGTCTAGATGAGTTGGGTGTGGTATATGATCGAACAGTTCCATCGGGTTTCAAACCTAAATCGACATTTTTTCCAAACATGAATCATGACAATATTGACACTTTCTATGATATGACACTTCAAGGTCTGACTCATTTTCGACATCGTACATGGTTCAGACCTAAGAGTAACAACAATTTGACATTTAATCAGAGTGAAACCATCAGACTATTAGCGGAAGATAGTGACACTATTATTTGTCCAGCGGACAAAGGAGGCAATATAGTTCTGTGGAAGAGACAAAAATATATTGATGAGGTTATGCGTCAACTGAGTGATACGAGATTTTGTAGAGTTGTGACGAAAGATATATATGCTAATAGCATTACAGGGATTTGGCACCTCCTATCGGAGTGGAAAGATAAAGGCCTTCTATTATGGGAAGAATATTGTTTCCTGAAAAAGGATTTTCCCAAGTTACCTATATTCTACATTCTCCCCAAAATCCATAAAGACAGAGTTAACCCTCCGGGAAGACCTATAGTGTCCTCATGTGGTAATGCCTTGGAAAATGTATCCAAATACGTGGATTTTTTCTCAAGAGATTTTGTCATGAATTTACCGTCTTATGTTCAAGATACTAAGGATTTTTTAGGCAAATTGGAGGGTATAGTTTGGGAAGAGGATTTCTTACTCATATGCCTAGATGTAAATTCTCTATATACCATCATTGATCATGAGAAGGGCATACAAGCATGTAGACATTTTTTGCACACCAGATCTCGGAGATATTTAGCACATACAGATATGATTATTGAAATTATAACATTGTTTGACAAATAATATTTTTCTATTTGATGGTCTGTTGTATAAACAAGTTCTTGGGACTGCAATGGGAACTTGCTTTGCTCCCAGCTTTGCTTGTTTGTTTTTGGGCCTTTGGGAAGAAGACATCTTTAAAAATGAGGAGAAATATCCGGAAATTAATCAGGCCATATTGAGGCTTAGATATATTGATGATTTGTTCTTAATCTGGAAAGGATCTGAGAAGGATGTGATACATTTTATTAAGAAACTTAATGAAAATGATTACAACATCAGATTAACATATACTATTAGTCACTTGTCTATCGAATTTTTGGATACTAAAATTGAGATTAAAGACATGATGATTCATACTGAACTTTTTCGCAAAGCTACAGCAGGTAATAGTTTACTGCATGCTACCAGTGGACATCCCGATACACTTAAATGGAGTATCCCGTATGGAGAACTATTGAGGGCTAAAAGAATAAGTAATACAGATGAGGCATTTGCACGAGAACAGGAAGAAATGGTTAGAAGGCTCAAACAAAGGGATTACCTGGATTGGGTAATCAAAAAGGCCGTTGATAAAATTAAAAATGTTGACAGAATCCAGACCCTTTTTGATAATACAGCTAAAATGGAAAATGCAAATAACGAAGATACCCGATTGATTCTAAATTATAATGAGGATACCATTCAGATTAAAAAGATTATTTCTAGACATTGGAACATTTTGAAGAGTGATCCTATTATAGGCAAGCAAATTCAGAGATGGCCCTCGATTACCTATAAAAGAGAGCGCAATCTCCATGACATGTTGAGATCTAATGATATTTCTCCGATTTCCCATCTTAAGGAGCACAATCTTCAGGGATTCTTTCCCTGTGGTCATTGCAAAGCCTGTCGTACCAGTGTGGTAAGAAAAGAGTACCCTACTAAAAATCCAGTGACTAATAGACATATTAAGCAGTTTTTAACATGTAGTACTCCATTTACTATCTATGTTTTGGAATGTCCATGTCATCTTTGGTATGTGGGAAGTACAAAACATGCAGTGAAAAAGCGTATCCTTGAACATATGCGGGCTGTTACATCAAAAGATCCCCATTATCCTGTAGCTAGACATTTCCAGGATTTTCACAATTCTGATGCCACTCTATTATCGTATTTTGGTATTGAACATGTACCTTTGCATCATAGAGGGGGCAATAGAGAGTTGACCTTACATATAAAAGAATCCAAATATATTTTGGACTTAGAAACTAAGACACCGGGAGGATTGAATATGAGTGAGGAGCTCAATACCCACTTATTCTGATGATTAATTGAAGGATTAGAGTATGAGGTAGGAGATGTTAGTTAGCTATTTAAGTATATAGTTATTTACATTTTGATATTATTTTTATATTGGATTGAGTAGTGGTTCTTATATCTCCTGTTTTTAACTCTTTCATTTATTTATATTTTTTTCTCAGAATGGAGGAGTCTGGATGGATTCCTGATTCCAGATTGTACAGTTATCTGTTTACTCACAGGGTGTCAAGGGTACCGGATACTTATAGAATGAGCTGGGTATGATGACATAAGACGTCCTGGAAGGGAATTCGGGGCCAGATGTAGGAAACTCCCAAATTGCGTCTTGCAATTTTTGTTGCAGAAAGGTGTCTCAGACACCTTCTGCGAGTCGCTATGGGGTCGCAAAAACCCACTCCATTAATATTAATGAGGTGGGTCGCAATTTGCGACCCCATAGCGACTCAGGGCTCTCACGGGGATGGAGGCCTGCTGGGAACAGCAGACCTCCATGTCCGTGACTGCTTTTAAATAAAGCAGTTTTTTTTTTCAAAGTGCAACCCGTTTTCCTTAAAGGAAAACGAGCTGCACTTTGAAAAATAAACCGAAACCTTTTGTTTCGGTATTTTTCAGGGCAGGTAGTGGTCCATTGGACCACTGCCTGCTCTGAAAAATTATTATTAGGTCCAGTCACAAAGGGGAAGCGAGTGGGTTACCATCTACTTCAGGTGGATGGTAACTGCAAGTCCATTTGCGACCCCTTTCGCGGTCGCAAATGGAATTGCATACCACTGCGACTCGCAAATAGGAAGGGAACACCCCTTCCTATTTGCGACTCGGAAATGCATTTTGCGAGTCGGTTCCGACTCGCAAAATGCATTTCTACATACCAGATGAGGTTTAGCGACTCGCAAACGGCGTAAAACGCAGTTTGCGAGTCGCTAAACCTTTCCTACATCTGGCCCTAGGTTCTTTATATCTCATGGAGAAATATAGGGATACTCAAATATGGATTTAAAGAATATAGTTACCAAATGAATTTTATTGTCTCATGTAGGAGGAATTAAATTTAAAAAACTGGTCTCTATTTATATATATTTATACGTTTATATATCTTTTGTATTACGAATTCTTTTATATTTGTTACAAAGATTAAATCGTTTTTAAATGAAAATATATAAGTTGTATTAAGATTTAGAGTGATGAATATTATATTTATAGATTTATATGTGTACCGGTATATAGTGAGATATTACCATCAAGCATGAGCATGTGCTTATGATACTATAATCCTTTAGATTGTTATCCATGAGATAAATGTTCTTGTTTAGATATTGAGAGGTTTTAACCTATCTATTTATATCCAATGAATTCTATTTATTTCTTTCCTAGAGATCTTTTCCCATTTGGTGAATGTTAAAATAATATGTAGTCCTATTTCGATGTTTGTATTCGGAGGGTATTTAAACTTCATGTAGATTGGTAGAACTATACACGTGATCAAGGCTGCTTGACAGCCGAAACGCGTTGTGTTAATAAACACTATATTTTTGTGAATTCCTGAGTGTGCGTCTTTCTGCGGAAGTTTTTGTATTGCTTAATTATCAACCGGAGTGCTCTGCCGGTTTATGACGCACCACCCCTCTGGGGCCTCCAGGAGCCCGATAGTGAGCACTTTTGGTATATATCTTTTGGTATATATATCTTTTGGATATATATATATATACACACACACACAGCTACTCAATATACAAATATATATGTAAAATACAGTTACCTTTAATGATGCAAAGTAAAGACACTCCTGATCTAAATATCCCCATTGTACTTACCACAAATGCCTCCTAATATAACATCATGCAAAGTAATAACTGACATTTTGTCACAAAGGCATTCCACTGCTATTGTTTGTCTGACATGTTGTACCCAGAGCCAAAAAGCGGAACTTTTTCATTGCATACAAAGTGAAACACTGAAAAATAAAATGAATAGAAATTTGGTACAAGGGAAAATTCCAATGTATAAATTGTCAGCTATACACTAGAATCAAAGTTCATAGATCTAGTGATTCTAACAGCCAGGAGCGCCATCACTATGAGATGGCAAGCTCTTGATCAACCGAGGCTGTAATGCTGAATTCACTATAATCCAAAGGACAGAGCCAGAAAGTGCGGCACTGGGTACAGAAGAGACAAGACGTTTAAGGAGATTCCCTATAGGACAAAGTTGGGATGAACTTATTCATGCATTGAAAGAAGTCACTTATGACAATCTAAGACCTCCTTGATCAAGTTGGCACACCTTAAAATAGCTGCTATAAGGACGGGATCTATAATCTCTACCATACGATTAGACAGGAGTGTAATGTAGAGTAAACACAAACTTTTCCTGCAATGTTGGACTGTAAAGGAGTGCCCGCTGGCTTACCTCAGTAATAACAGTACCATAGTTTGTAACGCTGACTGGGGCATAGTGCTGCCCCTTTGGGCTTTAGAATTTTCTAGGCAAATCATATGATAGAGACAAATACTGGTTTATTGTGACTTGCCCTTCACCTGCTAAATTGAGCACCATTCTGTTTAGTTTTAAGGTTACTATGTTTTTGTGTTTTTCAGTATGGGATTCGTTCAGATGAACTTACTGTATGAGCATCGCAAAGTGGGACACACCACCACAGTACTTCATATTTAAGCGTTAGATGAATGAGCAGTTCTGCTATATTGCAGAAAGTATATATTTATACTTGAGTTTCTACATGAATGCAGCGTTAAACATGGGCAGAGATCTTCAAATATGTATATCTATATCTATCTATCTAGATATGTATATATATATATATATATATATATAGAGAGAGAGGCACGGCAGTGAGGGGAGTACACTGTGCACTCCCCTCATTGCGCATGGTATGTTTGGCAGGCCGTGTCGGGCCAGCCAAACACACATGCACACAGGGCTCTCTCTCACTGTGTTACCGGGCTGGAGAGAGCAGGCAGAGGCTCCTGGTTTGCCTGGGAGCACCCTGACTGGGTGCTCCCAGCCAATACTAACGCTGCTTTAAGCAGCGTCAGGATTGCCTGCAGGGCAGGCTGGGAGCCTGTGCCTGCAGCAGAGAGGCCAGAGGAGCATCGCAGTGGGGGCTGCGGCGGTGACGATCCAGGTAATCGATTTGATTTTTTTTTTAAAAAAATTGTAATTTCCCTCTACGCCAACATGCCCCCGCACCCCCACCCCGCTGCGGCCGCCCCACCCCTAAAAAGCACTGCAAGCTGCTCCTGTATGTCTCTGTGTGTGTGGGTGTGTCTGTGGGTGTGTGTATATGTATATATATATACACATATATATATATAAATATATATGTATATGTGTGTGTGTGCATATATATATCTCTATATATATATATTATTATTATTTTTTTTTTTTTTCTAGGAAGTGACTGTGTATACATATGACCAGGTGCATTTTGGGCTCATATTTTTTTTTTAATTGAGCATCTGCCGTTTTGAGACCAACGAAGATCACCGCTAAAAAGAAACTCACCAACCCACCGTTGATTTTTTTGGGGGAGAGAGAAACCCTTCAGAAATCAAATGAGGCGTGATATGCATTCATCGTTCCAGCATTCCTAAACTAGCAATGCCCTGCAAATATAAAATGTAATGGAACCTATTGCTAACAAAGAACTACCTCCTCGAGTTTATCCTGATATTTGCTGTTAGATGTCCCTCATCAGCACACTCCTCCTGATACAAACAAGATGCAACACATATGGATAAGTGCATGGTAACGGAAAGGAAGTGGCAGGAATTCAGATTCATAACGGCATGACTTATGTGGATAGCCCAGGATCTCTTAAACGAATGGCCCTGAAGAAGCATTGCTAAAGGTACTATCTTGTTAAATACACATAGAGTAAAACACCAACAAGTCCTGCCAGTGGTACATTTACCAACTTTGGGAAGTCAAATGCATATTGTATGCAGATTTTATTTACATTCTAAATATCTAATGTCGTTAGTTCTTGGGATAGAACACCTGATGTTTTTTTTTTTTTTTTAAATGAGAGAACTGGGGTGTTTGTAGGAAGCATGGTTTGTCCACATCTCCAGAATTATGGGAATAGACTGCAAAAGAGTTAAAAAAAAATAAAATAAAAAAAAACCTATTAGGTCTAATATTGGATATACTTTTTTTGACAAAACCAATCTTACGTTCTCTGGCATATCATTTGATTTAGGATAGGTCATGTTTCCCTCAACTTAAGAGATCATCAAAAAGTGTTCTAGATTCTGAACCTTACTCTTTCTGAAATCATCAAAAAGGTCCTCACATACTTAAGTTGGCAAAAAAGATGTGATGGATAAACTCTTAAGTGCTTCTGTACATATGGTGCTGAGCTCTGGCCATGGTGGACAAGCGGAAGCAGGCCATTGCTGCTGTTTGTCGAAGGAATAGATTAAAGGAGTGGACAACTGTGTCCACCAGATTTGGCAGTCCTGTTGTTGTACCCGTGCATCACATTTTTTCCAGAGAGACCTTACCTAATGGTTCTGTGCTGCAAGAACAAAACATGTAATTTCTCCAAAGAACAATAAAATAGTTCTGACATGGTTTTGAATTTTTATTTTTCACAAGGATGAGCTAATCAGTCAAATTCCTAACTATCTAACTGAATACTAAATATACTAATTTTTGGTTCATTCCAGCAAAGTCCAGTTTACCCACTGGCACTTTTGCAGTATCCTTTTTATTGAAATGTCGTTTGGAAGGTAAGATGTTAGTATATTTTCCATCATCCATGAAACTTGTTGTTCTCTGGCACATAAATATGAAATTGTCCTGGTATCGGTTAGGAAAGCTTATGTGATACATGGAAACCACACCACCTTAGATCCTCTCACATGCCCAGTTTTGAAAGATGGCTGGAGCTGGTCAGTTTTCCTTCATGCATGGTGTTCCATTCCATTACTGCAAACATCCCACTTGACAATCTCTGGAAAAATATAAATCAAAAAGCATTGGGGAAAGTGTACAGATTTGCAGCGTGAAACCTCTTCTACATTCCCTTGCTGTGCATTATTTTATCCTCTAGTACAGGCTTCTCCAGTGAGTATCTCGTGAGCTACTGGTAGCTCTCCAGCTACCCAGAAGTAGCTCTCCACTGTGCCCCCCTATTGAAACGTATTAGAAGCTTTTGTTTGGTTGCATTAATATTTGTATACCAAAATTTTTAAAAGTTTCATTTTGAAAAGTAAATGTGTGTATTTTCAGAACTCATAAGGTGTTTGAAGCAAATGATTGAATTTCCTAAATATGTTTAATGCTAGTAATTGAGTGCAGCTATGTTGTCTGTTACGTATTACCCACGTAGAGGCATTCCAAAGTGACAACACCTTTTTTTAGTATTAGGGCCAACATTGCCTGATGAACTGAGGTGATCGCTGCTAGTCATCTTGTATATGGTGGCCACTAATGCAATCTTGTCTGTTATGGTCATTATTACAGTGCAATAATAATAGTAGCGTGTGATGATTTTCATTAAACCGAAGTAGCTCTTATTACAGAAATGGTTGGAGACCCCTGCTCCGGTGGTTGTGTCTGCAAGTGTTTATTTACAAACTTTTTTCCTGTGATGTGTGATTACATAGGCAGAGTACTTCTGACTCACTGTGATGTTGACTGTAAGTCTACAATGACCTGTAACATGACATCCATTTAATTTATTTTTTCCTGCCGGGAGTGTTCAGGGGTGCATCAAGAGAGCTCCTGAAAAGTCAAAGACAACAAGTTGCAAACATGTTGTGGAATTGTTGAAAGTTTTCGAACGTAACAGTAATTCATGCTGGATTGAGGATTCCGGTTTTGTCTGAGGGGGGCAGCTTCAATGCAAACACATCCCAACAATGCCAATTGGACCTAAAGATAGTGGTGAACCTGCTGCATCAGTCAGGATTTACTGTCAGTTGGAAACAATCTTCCCGCCCTTACTGGAAAAAGAAAGACACTTCTGGAAGCACAAGAAGACAACATGAGGGCAATTGCCTTCCCAAAAATGAAAATGGTGGAGGAATTGCAGGAATCAAGTTTACCAGACATCTCAGTCTATGATGAGGACTGTCATGGAGTTGTTGAATGCATGAAGCCATCATGCCCATTTGTTTCTTATGCAAGATTACAGATATTGTTGTGTTATAATACATTTTTAGAGTGCACATTCACCCAATGGTTTCTTGGCGAGAAGTACAGCGAGGGTTCCAAACCTAACCCAATGCACATTTAGAGAAGAGTACCAAAAGGCCTTCCTAAATAGCCACATTTTCAACTCCTTCCTGAATTTCAAGAATTCATCTGATGACATAAATGTAGAAGTAGGAAATTCCTTATAGTAGGGGCTTGTAAAGAAAACTAAGCACCACCCACCCGTTGCCTCTTAAAATTGAGGATAATGTGGAGATTGGAAGAAGATGATCGTAAGTTCCTACTTGGAAAATATCTTATGATTGTAGATCATAAAAACTGAGGACTCTCCTCCAAGAATGCCTCTAAAACCATACAGCTGGTCATTTGTTGTAGTAGGAGCCAGTCAAAGTCTCTCAGTAGATGAGATGTGGCAGAGTTTAGGTGCTTTAAAAATGAGTCTTGTTGACTGATTTAGAACAGTCTGCCATCTGCTTAAGTGATTTTTGGGGAGACTAAGATATAGAGAGCTGTCATAGTGAAGCCAAGAAGTACGTAATGCCATGACAACCAGGATTAAGGCATCATGAATAAGGAACCTACTAATCATTTTTTATTTTCCTCATGCTCGAAAAGCAGATTGAGCTCACTGAGCTTTTCTGAGCTTTCAAAGTGAGTTGATTATCATTGATGATGCCTACGTTTTTAGCCAATGTTTGTGGAATAGGAGGTACCCCCATTTCAAAGTGCCAAGCAGAAGGATTCCAGTTTTTAATGTTATTTAAAATAATTTAAGTTTTATCTGCATTAAGCTTTAGGAAATTGCTGTCCATCCATTCCCAGATAAACAGCATGACATATTGGAAGTTTCTTTGTAAACAGTCATCTAGTCTAAGGAGTAGCTGGGGGTCATCCGTATAGTTATATACTTTGCAGTCCATCTTGTTCAAAGCTTGAATAAGGGGCTTAATATAGATGTTAAATGCGGTGATAAGGAAGAGCCCTGCGGAACCCCGTAGTCCAACTTAATTGCTGAGTCCCCAAAAGGACCCAAAATAACCAACTGAGGTTGGTTCTGCATGAATGATTCCATCCAATCAAGAGTTGTGCTTTGAAGCACCGTGGCCTTCACACAGCCCACCAATAATTTATCGTCATCCATGTCAAAAGCAGCAGATAACCCCAATAGGACTAATCAGAAGTCAAGCCATCATCACCATCTTTTATGCATGTCATCTACTACTGAAAGAATTACTTATTCAGCGCTGTGGGCCGGACGAAACCCTGCGTGGCACACATTCAGGATTTGAGAGTTCTCCAGATAAGAGCAAAGAGTCTGAGCAACATGTTCAACTAGTGATTTTGCAAGAAAGTGCAACAAAGAGATAGGACTGAAGGTTTTGTGTTTTTTAAAGTAGCGAATCTGTAATGGTGGAACAGTCGGATGCCACACGCAAGGTAATTGGGGAACTGAACAGTAGACCTTTCAAGACACCCGCCCTACAAGTAATCATATCAACCTATGCATCAAATATAGGATTGGATGATCACATTCGAGATTTAAAAATGGGAAGAATATTGTCCGGAAAGAAGCAGTAAAACACAATTTACCTAGATTTAAAGCTATCTTTCCTTAATTGAAGGCTTTTCAAGTCAAATCCATAAAAGGGGGTGCAGAATACACAACTGTAATTTTTTTATCTCAACAAACAGGGAGTAAAGGTCTGATACCCTCAGGATTAGGAGATTTGCAGGTACCCAATTGCAAGAAATCTGTTTCCAGACATCCTTGTGCCATGAGAAAAAAATGTTTATGCAAGTGAAGTATGAAGACAAACCAGCACATCTCAGGAGTGTGAATTAAAGCAGTCAGTGGTGGGCATGCTTTTACTTCTCGGGGTTACAACACACGCGGATCTGTTTGCAACTGCAGAAAACAAAAATGACAAAGCCTTGTTTCCAGGCATTACTATCCTCAGTCAGAACACAACACATTGTTGATAAGGTGGTATGAGACATTTACGTCTGCTACTGCTGATTTCAGTACTTACAGAAAAGTTCAGAATCTCCAGAACAAGACTGATTTTAGTGATTTTAAAGATGGCACGGTGCACGGCAGTCAAAATTCCAGTGCACGTGGACACACTAATAACGCAGAAGGGAGGCACTTCATCCCAGCCCAAGGATACTACATATATCAGCTTGAAACAGCAGAATTCCCTCACTCTGGGCTTCCAGAAAAGAGTCTAAATAGCATAGAATGGAGCAGTTATACTAAATGGTGCACACTCAATAACGTCAACAGCAGGTGACAGATGCATGTGTAGCTGTAAGATTTGGCAGACTTGATAGACGGCAAAGAGCTGTGCCTTTTTAAGAGTGTACTTATCTCTGCCATTGGTGCTCATGCTAAGGGCATAGAAACAGCAGAGCTTTCCATCCTAGTAATCAAGAGATTCCTAGAGGGAGCTAAGAGGTTATACCCTCCAGTTCCTCTACGACAGTAGAATCTAAAACCACCGTTTGAACATATGCATAAAGCCTCTTTAAAATAGCCAGCTCCAAAGACAGCATTTTAATTGCAGTTTACTCTACTAGAAGGTTTACTGAGACACAGGCACTCAGTGTGGGAACCTTAATCAACCATTCAAAAAACTAAAACTTATTATGAGAACTCCTCTACACCTTTTCATATCACTCAGAGTACACAGCCTGACGTCACTTTTTCAAAACAAAATGCAACAGAAAAGACATTGGGCCGGATTACCACTTTGGAGGAGGGTGTTAATCCGTCCCAATTGTGATGGATATACCACCCGCCGTATTACGAGTCCATTATATCCTATGGAACTCGTAATACGGTGGGTAGGATATCCGTCACATTTGGGACGGATTAACACCCTCCTCCAAAGTTGTAATCAGGCCCATACTCTGTTAGACATAAGAAGGGCAGTGATGTACTGCATACTGGAAACAAAGGATATCAGGAAGGCTAAGCAATTCAACTGTGACACATGCACTGCAAATGTTGGCTACAGCTGTCACTAAAGATCCTATTGCCAGCCAAGTAGTACAAAGTATTGAAATCTGCTAAAAGTTGGCACAACTCCCTCAATGTAAAACCAAGCGCTCTTTCTACTAGAAATAAGGGTGCAACATTAGCCTATATGTCGAGTTTGTCTTTACAAAACATGTCTACGGCTGCATGGCTGCAATATGGTAATCTAAGCACCAAGGGCCAGATGTAGCAAAGGGTTTTTCCCATTCTGTGTCAGTGGAAAAATGTGTTCGTACATATGGCCCTAAATGACAAAACATGTTTGTGTAGACGTAGAACATGCAAAGACGCAGCAGTGGGACGATCATCCTAAGCCGTTTGTTTAGTATCCGTTCCTCTTCACACTGCCCTCTTCAGGGGAAATAATAATGTTGTACAGTCCATGCACAATCGTGTGAATCTAGAAGAGATTTCATGCTGCAAAAAAAAGCCAGTTTAACCTATGAGATTGCTTTTGCCATTTGAAGCTCTCTCCCACATGTGACCCTCACCAGTTTAGGAGTGGAGACTTAGAAAAAAATATATAGATATTTTTCAAAAGCAAATGCAAAATTGCTGTCTTCTATGGGGCATTGTGACCTGACTGTTAATGTCACATTGAGACATACTCGGCCTATGTTGACAGTCATTAGGGGAAAAAGTTTGTAATTACCAAAGCTAACCAGTAGATGGCTGAATGAAGCATCTGTGAATCTATAAGAGCTCCTTTCTCCTTTTTTTCCCCACAATATTGGGTTGCAACTCAACTAAGCAGTCATTACTGACAGTAACATCACTGATCTTCAGACGAGAAGCAACTAATAAGTGAACAACTTTGACCTCAACATGCCTGTAAGTGAAGCCATCTAATTAACACTGCCTGCTTTTACACCCATTTAAAACAAGCACTGGCAAAACAAATAGATCAGGGCATAATGGGCTAACGAAGGCAGTGCTAGTGCATTAGGGTGAAATACATAGAAACGAACAGTAGGAGCCGATAGAGATGGCAATAGTTGTAAAGTAGTCCCTCATGCATTTCAATACAAGCACTAAATTGGAGGAGGAAAGGTAGACCCAAAAAGCCAATTGCAGCAGGTAAGAAATGTGTTGCCGAATTTTTAAGCTAATGGCTGAAAGAGGCTGGTTAAAGAGAGTCATTCGCTGAAACAGGTGGACCCACAGCAAACTTTATATTTGTGAGCAATATATGTGTTTGACAGCTGTATTGTCAAACCCTAGACATAAAACTCTTGTTTTCATTAATAATAAGATTTATGTCCGAACTGCACGAAAACATTGCTTCCTTTGAGCAGGAGACTAAATATTGTGATGGTCACACGTCACCGTGACTGAGAAGAATCCCCTCCGTGGACCCATTTTTCTCTAATGTGAAAAATAAACGCAAGCATGGCCACTGTAATGGTATCTCATTGGCTGGCACCACACATCTCCCTTTGGTTCAAGAGGGACTGGGAGATCACAATGGTGGCGCCGACAGTCAGGCTTCCCAGGAAGGGCAGCAACTCACATGATAAGTGGAGATATTTTATGGAGAGTTCATGCTGTCTTCCTTGGAATGAGGGTTTTGCTGGGTCGTTGATTGGGGGTAAACAAGCATTGGCAAAGGCAATAGGTTTCACCTACGAGAGAGCTGTTTGCTCTGTCAATGTCTTTTAGCCATGCTAGCCTGTCGCAAAGTTCTTAAAGGCCTCGTACATTACGGAAATAATTCTAAACTAAAGACCGCCAAGATTGTGACTGTTTGAGTGTCTACGCACAGGAAAAAAAACATCTGTGATAATTTTCTTTTAAAATCTAGTCTATCAGTGATTGCTCTCTGAAATGGGCATTGGGATGCCCATCTATCATTGTTAATATGATCTACTCAAAAACAAGGAAAAAAGCAATAAAACTTTTAATTGGTATTTTCTCACCGAATCTCTACTTTGCCACTTAGAGGAAGCAGCGAGACGCATCGTTAAATGACGACCTGCATAAAATATTTAAATAAGCAGCCCTCTCAGCTGGGTTGCGAGCTGTGTGTGGCGTGTTCTGGTGTGGGATGAGTAAGAGTGACACCTCCTTTTAACAGTGTTCCATAAAAAGACAGATGCGCCCTAATGCCTGTTCTATGTAATTAGCCTATTACATTGAATCAGTATAGACTGTGCTATTGATCTGAACCAGCACCCACTTTTCAGAACAAATTTTCGTGGCCGTGAGGTGGGTGTTTTTCTTTTTATGTAGCTAAAGCATCATGTGGCACTTTACTGTCATTTACAAATATCACATTTTCCATTGAAATGTCACTAAATTTGCACCGTCGTATAGTTTTATTGATAAAACTATACTGCACACAAATGATAATGTGTGGAAATCAAGTTTCGTTGAATATTCATTATTTGTGCATCACCAAGTTAAGTGTCTTGATTTATTTTGATCCTATTAAAATCTTTTCTTGCATCACACTTCAGAATTAGAAAATATGTGCTTCATTTTTGCTTTCCTAACTGCTGAATCTGTACAGTTCATTTATAGGTATTGACACTTGGTTGTGTGTTACAAAAGAATGACAGGTTTTCTGTTCACACATTATGTACCCCAGCAAGATTGTCACATATATCACTTTACTCTTCTTTCTCTGACTGCAAAGTGAGAGGAGTTTGTAAACACCAATCCCCATGTTAAAATAATAAGCAGCAATTTGACAGAAGTCATAGCTTGACATTTGATCTCCGACTTTGGAGTGTAGCAAATGTGACATGTTAAATACAGAGTTTAAAGGCATCTTTATTTATGTCTGGACTATCGCGACTGACCAAAAATCGTCTCGCAACGACTCCGTTTGGGAAACACTGCTAGAGGTGCTTGTTTCCGTGGCATGAACAGGCCAGCGGATGTTTCTTTCTATGAAAAGTAGAACAAACTTAATGTGACTCTGAGTGCCATATCTAAGTAATGAAATGATAAAGCGATTTCTAAAGGACAGCTGAACCCGAAGGTGCCAAGGCGCTAAGGCGCTAAAACCATCCGGAAACATCAGCACAGCAAAGGGAGTGAAGGAAGGCAGAACGGCTGGCTGATATGAAAAGGCCATCTTTTCAGATATTTACGAAAAACCAGAAGCTTTTCCTATCCAGCGATGTGAATGGATAAGATGTTCCACAGTTTGGCCACAGCATAGGAAAATGATAGAAGTAGAAGACAGAGCTGTGATATCCATTTTATATTATTTCCGTGCTGTGTCCATTCTTCTCCACAGAAAATCTATCAAAAAAGATGCATCGAAAAGGATAATAAACAGCGGCTGTTGTGAGTTCACTTTTATTCATAAAATGTGCCATCAAGTGAGAGATTCAGTTCTACATTGACTTGATTCCATAACTGTGAAGAGGAGCCTGTTCCAGGCTTTGAATCCCTGAGATGGCTGGAGTGTGGAACGTGACTAACCTTTCAAACCTGCGCTTGGGTTTACACCACACCCGCAGTGTCCTCCTTGTTTGTCCGCTCTGAATTATTCATGCGGCAGGTTCGCTAGCCCGAAGTGGTGATTTCTGAGTTTGAGGTTGAAGTTGTGCAGACCTGGGCATCCATGGGTTGAAGTGTTGCCCGAGCTTCCTAGTGCAGATATGTTGGAAGCACTGCTCATCCAGGAGGCTGCATTCCAGTTAGCACTGCCTCATTCTGGCACACCCTTAAGTGGTTTTGCTGGGCACAGACTAGGCCAGTGCATCCTATCATAGCCAATGTACTGTTCACAGTGCAGGCGCAAATCCGTGCCTGCACTGCAAACCGGTGCATTAATAATAGGTAGATCAACTCTTGGAAGCTGCCAGTCATGCATTTCACTACATGGTGACCAGGCCTCACTATTAAAGGAAGGCAAAGATCTCCTGCAATCAGGTACAGTGAATGTCTGCCCTCCTACAAGGGTCCCTTGGAAACAGGTGACCCCCTCCCAAGGGGCAACCTTGGGTGCATCCTGACTGCACTATCTCTAAGTGGTGCGTAATCAGTGTGCCTGGTCATGGCCTCATTGTTTCTGCTCCAACATCTGTGATATGGTGTGGGTGCAAAGGAATCCTTCATTTGCATTACGCCATGACCCCATGGAAATGAGGAAACTTCCTCTTGAGATTGCATAGGCATCAATTTACCACCACCTTGGTCCATATTACTGAAGGGGCCACAAAAGCATTAGGACCCTCCCTTCTGTAACACCAAAAAGACCCGGGACCCAAAAGGAAGCACACACACCCATTGAGCACCTGGGGCACTTTGTATATTATGACTCCTGATATGCATCCCTAGGGACATGATGGAGCCATGAGAATACAATTTACAGGGAGCACTATATATAGTCAAAGCAGATGTCACATTGGCATAACCATGCCCTCTCACAACTTGGAAGGGCTATACTAAATAGTGTGTCTTTTCCCAGGTTTTTCTGTATACACAAAGTTTCCCTTTTTGGGTGACACAGACTTTCTCCTCTCTAGGCGACCAGAACTTGCATGTATTGTTTGAAAAATGGTATGAGGAGTATATGAAGATGTAATTTCACATAGATACTTAGGGAAATATTTCTGTGTCTTTCACCTAACAGTACTTAAATACAGGGTATTTTTTCCCCAGGACGAACCTGCCCTCCAGAATGAACAGATGTGCTACAGGAATAGGGAATAACCTGCATTGTTATATGATAAAGATCCTCCACTTAGTGGCTGGATCCCACACAAAGGGTAGGCAAACTTGGGAAGCCACCATATATAGAAGGTGTATGGCAAATTACCCTAATGAAAGAAATCCCTCTATGGAGCCAGCCTCACCCTGAAGGAGGTCTCATCTCTGCATGGCTTCTGAGGGTGGCATGCCAGAGGAGCTTCCAAGTGGACACCATACTGACTGCAGTGGGGTTGAAATCCTACAGGTAACTTGAGGAAGAGTACACCTTAGGTAAATCAAAGTGCTTTAAATACATATAACTGAAAACAAGCCACAGGCAATTTCAGAACACAGATGCTAAATATCCCAAAAAACTCCCCCTATAGAGATTAGAGTGTCGATGGACCCTGTTTGAGGGGGAAGTGACATTAATTAGTAACCCTTCCAAGGCCCTGGGACTGGTGAAAGTGAATTGGGGGAAAAAAGAGTTGAAAACACTGGATGGCTTGATCTGGGAGGGGGCATAATTTGGACCCAGAGAGGTTTGTGTAGACTGCTTCATTGTGCATGGAACACTCTAATTCAGTTGAAATCTTCTAGTCTCCTACAATTTGATCTATCTTGAGAGGCTGTGACATAATAGGGCACTACAGTCACATATATTGGAAATGCCCAGTTATCAGCAAGTTCAGTTTAAAGCTGAGATTTCATGGTAGTGGTATTGAATATCTAAGTTGATCTGAATGCCAAAACTATGCTGCTAGGTATTCGGGTGCTAATCTGCCACCAAAGTACAGCAGCTTCTTTGTGAAACCAGCCTGATGGTGCTCACCAGGCAGCCATGACCTAGTTATGGGGCAGTAAAAGAGTCCTACAGTTCCAAGAGTCATGCATAAATTTGCCTTGGGTAGGCTGCTGAAAAGCAGAGCTATAAAAGTAGATGATATCCATGTAAACTTACAAAGATATGGGATAAATGGAGCACATTTAAGGGATCATTATAAAAACGTGAGGCCCAATGATTTAGGTAGTGAATATCTACCTAGGTGGTGGGGGTAGTGTACCTGTTAGACTCCCAAAGGATCCAAGCCACGAAGAAATAGACTGATGTTGTGATGATTTTAATGATAAACTGTGTAATGTACATATTTGTTGTGCTGATCACATGAGCAAAGACCCAACAACTGATTGCTTTATTGATTATTTGTATTTTTCTAATCGAGCAGTACATTTAGTTAAAAAACAGAATCAATAAAAGCATCTTAGCAGAGCACAGCATATGTTACTTTGAAGCAATTATGAGCTTCTATGTGTATAAAAAAGTGATGAGCTAGAGATTTTATTTGAAGTGGAAAAGGAGGAAGGATAGAAGATCACAAAAGGGGATATGTTGTGAACTGCTCACGCATGACCTACGAACTCTGTAGACTTTATGGTACCTTCTTCTGTGGAAATATTCAACTACGAGAATTTATATTTTAATAATTGCATTTAAAGATACTTATTACACCAGATTTGCCTTGCACTTTGGAATCACATCATAGATGGTAGAGTTAGTGGATAGGGTTCCTTAGGATTTGAAGATGGCCATAGTCCCATTAAGGGTTCTTTGCAGTGGCTAAAACATATTGAGGGGTAGGTGCAGAGATCAATAGTATTTTCCCGAAAAATCTCCAATTTTTCTTTTTTTTTTTTATCTTACCAGGGGAACCAGAATAAAAGTTTACTAATTTAGCCTATAGGTAATTATATTCTCTTCTGGATCCCACACAATCTATCTAACAGTATTCCTTTTAATGAGCAGATATTGAGTTCATGACAAAAGCTCTGTTGGAGATCATTCAGATATGAGTGATGTCTCTTCCAAATGATGAATGACCCTAGTTATGAGGAATGGCAGCTATGGTGTGTGAGGGTTCCATGTCCTAAAAAAATAACTTTTCTGTAGTAGACTTCAAGACTCTGCATATCTGTTAGGTTTGCTTTACTAATTTACTTTTGATGTCCCTTGGAGGGTGCACTTAGACACTCATAATCCTAATTCTCCCCCTCCTTTGCTGGGTATATTACACTTTGTTGACAAATAGATCACATTTTCAAAATGCCTCCTATTCAACACTTCAAAACTAAAAGGAAAATAGAGACTTTCAAATGTTTTCTTAAAAGCCATTCCCTTGCCAGTTTACCTTGGGATAATCTCCACCCCTCCCCCCGCACCTTATGATTGGTTAGAAAAACACTGAAAGATCTACTCCTGAGACTGAATCCTGATACACTTGTCCAAGCAACTTATAAATAAGTTTTTCATAAGACTTAAAAGTCTTCTTTAGAAGACTGTGTTGGTAGACTTCAAATTTTAATGGATGTGTCTGACCAACTTATTGTAACCAGGGGCGGCTCCTCTACAATGACGGAGTAGCGTTGCCCCCACTGGCTATGAGCCAGCAGCAGAAAAATAAAACAATATTTGAATATCGTTTTATTTTTCTGCTGCTGGCTCAGCCAGCTGGTGCAGGGAGGGGTGGGGTTGAGCCTCGGGAGGTGGGAGGGGGGGATGATGACTTGTGTGCAATAAGTGCACACAGGCACACTTAGGTTTCTCCAGCCCGACTGTGTACGCAACCTGACTGGAGAAAGTGCACAGGCCACACGGTTGTGTTTGAGTGGCAGTCACTACCGCTGAGACCAATCCTGACGCTGCTCACATGTTATGTTTAGCATGTAAGCAGCGACAGGATTGCTGGGGAGCTTCTTGTGGTGTCCCAGCAAATGATGGGACACCAGAACAGGAAAGGAGGACGAACGAGGCGGCAGGAGAGGATGGCGGCTAATGGTTAGTTTTTTTTGTTTGTTTTTTAATTCTCCCCCCCCTTGATCTCTGTGGCAGCCGCCGCTGATTGTAACTAATGTGTAACATGTGATAATATGAATTCCATGCTAATTTCTCCTCCAGCATCCGTGTACTCCTAAACCATGTACACCAAATTTAGAGCATATGCCTCTGTTTTTCGCTGTCCTGAAATGTGTGCTTTTAACCACATTCTTGCACTTCCTGTGTGGATATTGTGTCTTATGGTCTTCTGATTTTGCTGTGAAATTAAATATTAGCATTTTTTTACACTAGGTTACTTCTTTTACACATAGTTTTCCATGTTCAGTGCTCTGACATCCGGACTAGTGTTAGTGTGCACTGTCTAAAACTCCAATAAAAAAAAACATGCATATTTATTCCTAAACGGTTCCTAAATCTGCATTTAACACTTTACAGATCCTTAATAAATACATAACAGAAAAGGAATAAAGCGTTTTCTTTAGACTGAGGTTAAAATTCTGTGCTGTCTAACTTAAAAATGGCCTAAAAAAAACACCACACTTAACAGTAGATTCCCAGAAGCATCCTGTCTTTAGCTCCCAAAATAGAGCAAAGTGAGAGATGGATGTTTTCAACAGAAAACGGATGATGATGATGATCATAACAATGACGAAGACGTCTAATGAAGGCTAGGATGATAGCATCCCACAAAAGATATCTTGCTAGCTTACTGTCATTCAGTTTTTTTACATAGCCCACCCACCACAGGGAGCTGATGCTTTTCATAATGGCAAATGTGCTAGATATTTTATTATATTTATTTCATACTTTATATTACCTCGCCTTGAAATTGCAAACTTGTTACTGAATCACAATTTGGATTTTGCGATTCTTTATTTGGAAGGTGCGTGTTGAGGGTGTTCTTTACTAATACCAAATTGGAGTGGTATGTGCAAATGTATTGCGATCAAAATGCAGCCACAAAACATTTGCAGTTTACCGTCAATTGAAAGTTGGTGGTAACCCATTCACAAATCAGAACGGGTCCCAAGGGAACCCTTCCGCTCTGAGAATGGTCGGAAATTGTTTTTTAAGAGCAAGCAGTGGTCCTGCCTACACTTCAATGAATCAATCATGATTTATAAAGTGTGACTAATCACCCAATAGGATACACAGGTGCTTGCACGTCTCTGTGGATCATTCGGACAGCCAGGTCTTGAGTGCCCTAAGGAATTCCAGATGCGAAGAGATGGTCCGGAGTTGTGTGAGGAGGCTGTTCCAGGTCATTGCTGCGATGTGGGAAAAGGATTGTCCCCCACTTCTGCTTTGGTAGATGCGAGGAGTGTGGGCAAGTGATAGGGAAGTGGAGCATAGTCTTCTTGGTGGTTGGTGGAAGTTCAGGCAATGGTTAATGTAGGCAGGTCCTTGGTTGTGTAGAACCTTGAGTGAATAAACCAGCAACTTGAATTCAAATCTTTTCTGCATGGGGAGCCAGTGAAGTTACCTCAGGAGCGGTGTGATGTGGATTCATTGGGGAAAAGTCAATGATGAGTCTGGCTGTGCCGTATTGCCTGGTCTGAAGTCTTTGTACGAGGTGTGCAGTGATTACTAAGTAGGGGGTGTTGATGTAGTCTAGTCGACTGGTGATGAGGGCCTGTGTCACTGTGTGTCTCATGTGTAAAGGGTAGAGTAGCCACATGAAGCTATTACATAGCATGCGCAGAGTGAAGAAGTAGGCAGAGATGACCGTGTTGATCTGTGATTTCATGGTGATTATTTTGTCTGATGATTCCAAGGTTTCTGACATGTTTGGAGGGTCCTAGGTCTGAGGGCCTTCAATTCAGTTCAATTCATGGCATTTGTAGAGTGCACTCAAGTCATTCCATGTGTTGCTGCTGTTGCCAAAGATCAGAACTTCCATCTTGTCTGCGTTCAGCTACAGGCAGTTGTACTTCATCCAGTCGGTGACATCTGTCATGCATCTGTGGAGTTTGGTTTTGAGGGTGGTGGAGTTTTAGACGAGAGAGAGGATGAGCTGGGTGTCACCTGTGTAGGAGATTATGTTGAGAATGTGTTATCTGATGATGTTTGCCAGCGGGGTCATATATGTGTTGAAATGTGTGGGGCTGAGGGGTGATACTTGACGGGCACCGCTGGTGATATCTTTGGGTTCAGAGGTTAAAGGGTGAGGAAGGAGGTGATCCATCTGAGCACATACCCTTGGACACCGATGTGGTGAAATCTTTTGATCAACTTGTGGTAGGATACAGTGTCAAGGGCTGTCGAGAGGATGAGGAGAATCTGAGCTATGGTTTCCCCTCAGTTGAGGAGGGGTTGGATGGTGTCTGTAGCTGTGATCAGGGCAGTCTTGGTACTGTTATTGCTGCAGAAGCCAAATTGGGAGTATGTGGAGTAGCTGGTTCTGTTCCAGTTATGTTGTGATTTGCTTGTGGATGATCTTTACCAGTACCTTCACTGAAAAGGAGAGCCAGGAGACTGGTGGTTGTTTCTGAGTATGCTGGGGTCTGTGGAGGGTTTCTTGAGTAGTGGTGTGACTTCGGCATGTGTCCAGGTGTTGGGAAATGTTGCAGTGGTGATGGAGGTGTTGAGCAGGGAGATAAGTTCTTGGCCTATGCTTTGTCTTCCGATATTAAAGATGTGGTGTGGGCAAGGGTCTGTGGGGGCTCCCGAGTGGATTGATTTCATGGTGGAGGTGCTGTCATAGGTGGAGAGGAGGTTCCAGGAGATCAGTCTGTGGTTTGTCATTTGTGGTGGTGGCGTATTTGTTGATGAAGTCCATGGGTGTACGATGGTATTTTGAAGTTTCTGTATGTGGTTGCAGTCTTCTTGTGGAAAAATCAGCAAGGTTGTCACATAGCTCCTCAGAGGGTGTCCAGTTGTTTTCGCTGGCAGCCGGGTAGGAGGACTCTTTGATGATAAAGAGTTCCTTGGTGGTGTTGCCACTGGTTTCAATGCTTGTGGCTAGTGCTGTCTTTGTTGCTCTCAGCAGGTGGTGGTAGCGGTTGAGGGAGGTCTTGAAGGCTGCCCTGGCTGAGACGATTCTTGCTGGCTCACCATTTTCTCTCCAGCGGTTTGCTGTCTTGTTTTGCTGCTCATCCAGTTCCTGGGACCCTGAAAGGAGAAGCTGGCAGCCTAAGAAGAAGAAATCCACGCACAGAACACTGTGCGTGGAAAAGATCGAAGCTACTCCGATCTGCGGCTGAAAATCGACGCGCCGCTGGCTTTGCAGCGGAAAATCAACGCTCGCCTGCAACGTGACCGAAGAATCGACGCATGGAGCTGGAGAAACGACACGCAGCATCACTGACGGAGGCTGGGAGATCTCAACCGGCGCTGCATGGTTTACGGATCATCGTGCGGCTGAATTTCCGACACAAATACCGCTGGGCGTGTAAAAACAACGCAAAGCCTGCCTGGACCCGAGAGTGCTGACCGGATCACTGCATTGCTCTCCTGCGGAGAGAAGAAACGACTCGCACCGACCCAACGAAAGGAGAAACGATGCAAGGTCTCGCTCTTGAGTGAAATCGACGCATCACAAGCCCTTTTTGACACACCCTCGCCCGTGCGGGGTTATTTTTGATTCACCCAAGGTACATTTTAATGCTAACAGTGTTAGTGTGTTTAAAACTACATGAAGACTCTTTTTGCTTTTTAATTGATAACTTGACTTGTGCATTGTGGATTTTTGTCGTTTTGGTCTTGTTTTGGTTAGATAAATATTTTCTATTTTTCTAAACCTGTGTTGTGTAATTTTGTAGTGTTTTCATTAAGTTACTGTGTGTGTGTTGGTACAAATACTTTACACCTAGCACGCTGAAGTTAAGCCTACTGCTTGTGCCAAGCTACCACGGGGGTAAGCAGGGGTTAGCGGAAGGTGATTCTCTTTTACCTTAACTAGAGTGAGGGTCCTTGCTTGGACAGGGGGTAACCTGACTGCCAACCAAAGACCCCATTTCTAACAGATTATTATTATTATTATTTTTTTTTTTTTAAGAAATGAACATTTATCAAGTTAACCGATCACCTTGCAAACAGGAACCAAGTACTTACAGGTGTAAGAAGACATTTTAAGTGCTTTCCCTCTGACTGAACAAACAAAAAGGGGATTTTCATCTCAGTGAGAATTTCTTTAACATGCTGGAATAAATACGAGGTCAGGCGTTAAGAGTTTGCTAGTGGTTCTTCAAGAAGATGATGGTAATGCACAACATTTGCAATTTACCGCCAATTGAAAGTTGGTGGTAACTCATTCTGAAATGGGAAGGAGGTCCCTAAGGGACCCCTTCCTCTTTGAGAAAGGTTTTAAAAATATTTTTAAGAGCAGGGACCAATGCCTACACTTAAATTAAACTTCAAAGGTTAAGTTTTTGCTTATTAAATGCATTCTGTTTTCCTTTAAAGAAAACCGGTTGCATTAAAAAAAATATATATATTGATTTCTTCATCAGGTAGCGACAAATTGCTTGGAAAGGACCCATTTTGCACATTTTTGCTATATTTTGAGAAGACCTGGAAGAGCTTCTGCATGTAAGGCTAGGGGTTTTACACACCATTCTGGGGGCCATGAAGCAAACTGCAGATACTGAGTGTCAGTCTTGGTGGTTGGGGTCATTTGTCTCTGATTCCTAGGTTTCTGTGCTGCTCTGGATCTGTCAATTGGGCCATGAACAACCCCCATCAACATATGACTCTCAGTGGTCATGATGAGGAGCAGTCACAGGCTTCTCAGGGAGGTAGCCTGGGGGGCTCGGGCTTAGAATTTAACAATCACACAGCAGCGTAAGTACTGATTGTCCAAAACAGTGCTTTACTTATAAAAGAAAAATATTTTAATTCACATCAAAACTAAATATTGTCCTTGCAATAATGTACAGTTTAGTGAATTAGGCACTGTTGATAGCTGTACCTCTTCAGCTATCCTGTTTCTCAAACCTAAGCTCCCTCCTCTTCTGACCTAGATGGTGCTCTCATTTGCAGGAATAATGGTAATAGTGTCAATTCTGGCTCAGTGCAGATTATCCCTATTAGAAATTGATTTACGGGTTGACTGGGGTGTGGGCCCTGGTCAAGCAGGAACCACAATTCTAGTCAGAGAAAGGCAAAAGCACACCCCCAATTTAGCCTGTGCTCAACCCCCTGGTAGCTTGGCACAGAGCAGTTGGGCTTAACTTAGAGGCAATGTGTAAAGTATGGGTGCAACATTTTAAACAGTAAAACAGTGAAAACACCAATCAAAGGATCACACACCAGGTTAGAAATGTAGAGCAAACTGTAATGAATAAAACAAGACAAAAAACACAATACTCCAATCAGTTGAACCAGAGTTATGATTTTTTTTTTTAAATAAACTACAGTGTAGCTCCTAAAAGCATAACGTGCCAACCGTGGCCATCTGGTCGTGCTGGACTGGGTCAAAGTCAAGAGTTCAAGCTGACTATGATGGAGTGGGGATCGCATACAGTCCCAGATTAGTCCAGCTGAAGTTTTACCTTCTCAGGTTTTGTGCCAAGAGTCCCATTCATGTGGAAAATCGCTGAGACAAGGATAGTGTTGCTGGTGGTGGTCGGCGTGACGTGAGGAGCAGGCTTGGCATCACAGAAGGGTGAGCTGAAGCCTCACATTGGCAGACCACACGGGCTGACAATGGTTGCTCTGTGAAGAGACGGACTTGCAGTGGCTCTCGCTGATTTTCTGTTCGAGTGGTGCAGTTCTGGTGAGAACAGATCTGTTCACGGTTGCGAAGAGCCCAAAAGCTTGAATTAAAGAGCTTGAGAACCACATCAAGGGCCCAGGACCCGAGAGGAAAATTGGCAGCATGTCTCAAATGTCCTCATTTGTATCATTTGAGTTTTTGTCTTTTCTCACAATTAAAACTCTATGCACTGGTTTCCCTTGCCCACACTTTGTCATCAACCATTTTGCCAGCACTCGCTCCTTTCCTCTCATCACTTTTTCCATTACATTTCATCTCTTACAACCATCAAGAAGTATGCACCATACCCTCTACAATATCCAAAGCATTTTTGATGTTGGACTCTAGGCCAGCTACTTTTCCTCTACTCTCATTCATGCAACGTACTAGTTGATCCTTGAGTAATGAATCGGTTAACTTGCCAAATACACAAGTGCGTGCCAGACTCCTTAAACGTGCAACATAGTTGCCTAAACGCTCTTGCTTGGCTTGCGTACGAGTAAACAACTTCTGCCTCTCTGGTACTACGTTTATGCGCAGGCCAAAATGTTCCTCTAGCATTTTGACAGAGATGTCATTTGCATCTCTTGGTTCTCCTCTTCCATTGCCCACCTGTAGTTCCTCTGGACTTTCATAAATATTCTTACCTTCTATGCCTACATTTTGTAATTCATAGCATTCCTTGATTCCTAGATGATGAAAACGTCTCATCTCCTATTCGCTACCACATAGCAGTCAAAAAGTTTTCTCCATTTTTTTTCCAAAGCAATATAGGCTCCCTCACTTTAGAAAGGAAACTGGGAGGTTGAGAGACATTGACAGTTGCCATGCTTAGTATATGGTAACACGCAGAACTAAAATATAAAGTTAGAATATCAAACTAAAATTAAAGACTAAGGTAATTAAAAGTGTTTCTTTAGTGTCACTAGAGTTCCAAGTGAAAATAACATCCAGATCTTGTCAAATATCACTAGGAAATATCTCCATCTGTAAATGTCATGTTCATTCAACATTTATTGTGCGCTTATCTTCTATGTTGTAAACAATACTTTCATTGGGTGAATGCGAACATTCCAACATTCTTACTGCATGTTCTGTTAAGCAATTCTCCAAACACATTCAAGCTTCAGAGGTTACTGCTTCGATAGTCACAAAAATGAAATGTGTCCAGATGGCTGTTTGCATTCTTATACATGCTGGTGTTGACCTGAACATTTCACAAAAAGCATAATGTGTTTGTCGTGTGACCGTTGCCAGTAGTTTCCTCTAACTGTGTGACTGAAAGCAACATCAAGAACATGCTCTACCTTTCCACATGGTTTGTAATGTCAGAACCAAAAGTGCATAGTGTGGTAACAAATTTAAGTTATATAGTATCCCAAATTCCCAGTTGTAAAGTATCTTACTGCTGTGATAGATTATATGCAGAAAGCATTTTGCTCAAGTCTTTGCTATTGTAGGAAGCACAAACTGTGATACGGGGTAAGACGTCTGCAACAGTTGGCTATCAATCAGCAACTGACACTCCTCACATTCTATACATTCTTGGTATTGACCTCTTATGCTAAATTCTATATGTTGTCATAAGGGGAGTGCAATTAACTAAACACAACACATCTTCCTTAAATTATCAAAACATCAAACTCATAATACAGCATCAGAATATACTAACCATTTATACCATATTTACTTACATTATTAAAACATAAAACTCATAATACAGCATCAATAAATACTAACCAATTATATAATTTCACTTTACAGACTTTAAACTCTAAATTATATATTGATGAGCTAGAATACTTTAAAACTAAACCCTCTGTAAATTATGTAATATAGTTGTGCAAATAAATTGGACGTTTGATTTCACTTCCAGATCTACTATTGGATGGTGTTCCTAAATTTGTTTAATCATGATTCCTTTCTAAATTGTAAACAGACTCATGAATCATGTCGTCACTATCATTACCTTTGCTTCCTATTTCAATTAAAACCTCTTTTCTCCCGTTACTATTCGTCAATCCTTCCTTGTTCATTTCTTTATCTTTTTCCCAAATGTTGTTTATCCAGCCAGTAATAATATTTCTCTTTAACTCCATCCAAAACCCCCCTTGTTCTCCTTACACCTCACAAACGACTTATATGCTGCACATGTCCATCACTCAAGTTTGCAGAATTAGTGGAAATCTCTAAAACTTACAATGAATCAGAATATTTGCACTCACTCTTCTTAACTTTAAATAGTAGTTTAACATGCACCACATATCCCTTTCTTGAATGAAAGTCTTTTGCCCCACTTTTCCTGTCCTCATACTTTTTGTACACCTCTTGTGCCTTCAAAATGTTGTTCTTCACCATATAGGCGACCACTGCTGTAATCTAGACCTAACCGCCCATCCCTGATTGTCCTTCATGAAAGGTACTCTTCCTTTCATAATGGTAAAGGAACTATGTCCCATAATAGTTGAGGTGGTACAATACATCCTTATCATTTTCTTTAGACTGATCATCGAATTTAGATTTTTGCTCTTTGCTATTGTAATTATTAATTTATCAATCATTTAAAACTTTCTATTTCTCTATTCCCACTGGGATGGTAAACTAAAGTAAGTTTATGTCCTATGCCATTGCTTTTAAGAAAATTCTCCATTCTCACACTCTTAAACTGGACCCCATTGTCTGTGATGATTCTTTTGGGTAACCCTTCTCTGTGAAATATTTCATCCCTAAACAATATCACATTTGGGACTATTTACAAACTTTCATCCCAAAACAATATCACATTTGGCACTATTTACAAACTTTACTTCCCGTAATTCAGAAAAGTAATCCATTGCCACTAGAACGTACCACACTTCACCATTGTTTTCACATATGGGTCCCATAATATCTACCCTTATGGTTTCCCATGCCATTTCTGGACAAGATACAGGAGACCGTGGTGGTTTTAATAAAATTTGTGATTTATCAGCATTCTCGCACAAATCACATTGTCTTATTATCCTTTTCACTTCTACATCTTGACCTTGCCACCAGTAATTCTCCTTGATTTACCGGCTACTCTTGTCAATACCTAGATGTCCTTTTTGGCACAACTTTACAATTGTCTCACTCTAACTTTTGGGTGTATGACTCTATCTCCTTTCAAGATGTCATCAGTCACTGATAACTCATTGCTTACCTCCTAGAAAGTCCGTAACTGTTCCTCTAGTGTCCTTTTTTTCTAGCCAACCCTTCACAGAAATTCTTGAACTTTTCTAGAATAGGAATATTCATGAGAGCATCCTTACATTCTGTTATTAATAGCATCTTGTTTCCTCCAGCCCATGCCACTCCTACTTCTTCCCAACTCTTGTTAGAATTTTCTTCCAACAGAAATGTCAGCCTACTTGAGCAATCATTCATTTTATTCATGACACCTGGAAGATAAATTAAATTGTGCCTGTAATCTAGTAATATTATAGACATTCTTGCAATTCTGAAAGTTCCCTTAAGCAGAACTTCAGTAGATAACTTTTAAAAGTGGCTTATGGTCGCACCTTACGTCTACTGGAAAACGCCACACAAAGTTTCTGAAGTGTTCCAACCCCCAAACTACTGCAAGAGTTTCCTTTTCGATTACTGAATATCGGTCTTCAGCTGACGACAGTGCTCTTGATGCAAATTATATGGTGAACTCCTCCAGATCTATAAGTTGAAATGTTTGCCAGTTCTCTTATATGGGGCAGCTATCTGGGGACATTGAAATTGCCAGTCCATACAACGGGAAGAAAATTGATTTTGTCCTTGGTCCCTCAAGCTCTAGCTTCTTCGTACACAATGACCTGGGTCTAGATTATGCAGAAGACCTTGTGAAAATTGCTCCGCTGCTCTTATGGATTACCGTCTGGAGCCCCAGACTCTTGAGCATTTTGTCCTGTTTTGCAGACACTGACCCCCCCCCCCCCCCCTGAGGAGATTTTTAACGCCAATCCTTAAAGCGAAGGGCTTTATACAATTCAGACCGCTGTTCTTTACCTTCAGCTGTTAAATGACCACACTGTGGCTTGGGCAGTTTCCTGTTTTCTGAAAAGCGCCCTGTTTTGGATTAAAGTGGTGAATTATGGCCTTGAGTATAATGTTCTGCTGTTCTATTTTATGTGCTCAGTAATGAAATTAAACACTCTTTTTAGTAATCTATTGATTTTATGTAATGGTTTTTAATTGGATTAGGTGTGCTCTTTTTGTGTGGTCATGTGGTCCCCTCTTGGCATGGTTTTAATTGTAGTAAGCATGTTTTGTTTATTTTTTTATGTGGCTTTATGTGACTATGCTTTATGATTATATTTTTAATTGAAATAAAGTAAATTCATTCATGGTGAACTTTTTACCCTTGAAATTTCTGTGACATAATACAGCTCCAATCCTGTTGTTGCTTGCGTCTGTTGTTAATATACAGTCAGGTTTAGGACCAAAAGCATATACATTCTTTGCTTTGCATATATTTTCCTAAATATTTTCAAAATAATTTTTTAATATTATTTGCATTTGTTTTTTAACAATAGTCATAAATTGCATGTTTTTTCTGAAACTAATGTTTCAGACAAATGTTGCATAAAATTCCACCAATCCTACGAATGATCTTAAATCATCTTTGTCACTAGGATCTGCGGCATCTCCTACTGCATTCAACAATTCTTTCTTGTGTTTTATGCCTTCAGCTGTAACGTCATGTTCTGAATAACCTAAAGATTGTACCCCAAACCTGCATTTTGAAAATTCAGCTGTTAGACCCCTTTCTATGCAGTTTTTCGAACACACCATTAACTCTGACGTCATGTTGTTTTATGCTCGCTCCCTGTGACTAGTATGTCATCTTGAAAGAAAATTGTACCAGACATGTCCATAAACACCTTATGAATTCATTTTTGAAAAACATCTTCCACAGAAGCAAGACCAAACACCATGCATATGTATCATTAACAACCATGGGGTGTAATAAAGATGGTTACATTTTTTTCTATCATCATGTAATTTTACCTGGTAGTATGCAGACGATGTTTCTATAGATGTGAACCATTTCATTCCTTTGGTCAGTGCTAGCATCTCATTGATTTTTGGTAATGGGAATTTCTCCACAACTATGTTCCTATTCAGCTCCTTCAAATCAACACATAAGCAGATTTTCCCATTAGCTCATCTAGCAACAACCAATGATGTGGTCCGCTCAGCTGCCTCCACTTTCTCAATGATTCCCCTTTAGGTAGTTTATCAAGTTCCTTATTGACTTCCTCTCTCAGAATCCAAGGAATCTCTCTTGATTTATGCACCTTACATATAGCATTTTTTTTAATGATTTTATTGGATTATTCAGCTAGAGTGCCTATTTACCGTGAAAATACTTCTGGATAAGAAGTCTTGAATTGCACATCATGGCATTCAGTATCACCCAAGATTAGTAACTGTATACTATTTGGGTCTAGTATAATGTCCAATTCCCTCTGATCAATCCACCCTAACACAGATGGACCCCCTTCCACCACATAGTTTTCCCATGGTTTTCCTCCCTTTAAATGTAACTGATAATTTCCTGTCTCCTATTATGGGTATCTACTCCCCAGTAAAACTGTATGGGGCCACATATGAAGGTTTCAAAAACATCCCTTGTACTCCTGTGCATTGTTCTTCCCACAGTTTCTTATCAATTATTGTATAGGGGGAACCTGACTCTGCTACACAGGGTATTCCCACTCCCCCAATCTTATTTTGCATATGGGTTTATTTGTTTATTCTGGTGGTTTCCTCTAATTTTGCTGCTTGTTTCTCTGCTGTCAATGGTTTCTCTGATATCTAAAACACTATTGTTATCTTTAGCATCAACCTCTCCTGCTGATACCTCTGACTCCGAGTCCGTGTTTGACTTGTCTTTAATTACAGCCATCACCTTTGTTATTCTACACACCTTAGCACAATGTCCTTTGATGTCACACTACCCACACTTATGATTACACCCAGGACATTGTTAACTAAACACACCAAATGTTTATGTTAATGCAAACTTTATAAGATCAGACACATACTCTTCGATAGGCTCTGTTTTACTTTGTTTCCTTCGGAACAATGGTTATGTATATCAATAGTGATACAAACAGATGTAGAATAGTTTGTCTTAATTTTCTAGCACAGTTGGTATTAAAAGTATGCCTTCTGTGGACCCCTACTTTATCATTACTGGAATCCGGAAACCCCCACTGATTCACTATTGGAATCCGGGGGCCTGACTGAGTCATTACTGGAAACCGGGGACCTCAGCCTAAACACTGTTGATAATTTGAATCACAAAAAAATTTGCAAAGAAATATAAATCAAAAAATTGAGATTTTAATTTTATTAGACAGGTTGAAGCTTTTCTAAATTCAATTGAAGCCACTTATGGCCCATACTTTATTCTGTTGGATACACCTGCATTGCTCCCATAAATCAATCTGAGGATACTAATTTAATTTTTAGCCTCAAATGTAACATTCCTTGATATTTACAGTCTGTTTTAAAATGTACAGTTGTACATTTAGCCACTTTATGTGCACTTTGTTAATCTGTTTATATTACTTAATTTTCTAAGCAGTCACAGACCCGCTGGGGAGGGTTAGAGGACCCCGGGGGTTCATGAACCGCAGGTTGGGAACCACTGTTTTAGCACATTCAGAACATCATCTGAGTCATCTGTTGTTCAAGGCTTCTTTTTCATAGAATTGTACACTTTGATGCCCTGTGACCCCGACAAATGTAAAAGAATTTTATTTTTGCCTAGTTTCAACAATTTTTCATCCTCAATCTTGTCAATGTAGTTAAAAAAGTACTCTTTCCACTCATGCCATTTAATAGGAGGATCACCAGGAGATGCCAAGAAAGGTTGTGGTGGAGTAAAATGTTTGTGAGGTGCACATACTTTAGTTCTCTAAGTGTACTACCAAAGTTCAATGCACTGAAAAACGGATGTTAATTGAGAGATAGTAGCCTCCAATTTATCCTGAAAAATAAGTTCCAAGCTTATATAACCAAGAAAATACCAGTTAGATTAGAGCAAGCGTAGAATTGTCATTCACAAGCGGTGCTCTTTATGTGTGCTCGATATTAATCCCTCAGCGTGGTGAATTCCCTCATGTGAAGCATGCTTTAGAAATAGCTGCGGCGCAGTGCATAAAAATGTGTTTAAATCCTTAATGCGTTCTCTCAGTAGTAACTTCCTCCTGATCCAGGTTGGCTTCCAGCGTAATGACGCTGTTGTTGTGTCGCAGGCGTGCGCGCAGTAATGACATGGACATAAGTTGCGTTGTGAGTACGCTTACTTTATTTCTCGTCTTGCTCTTATTTTCCAACTGAACTTTCCCGCGCCCCAACCACCTTTATTAACCCGCCTACGTCACCCCTAGTGCGCTCTAACTCGCTGTAGGGGGAAACTGCCTATAACCCCCTTGGCTCACAGAGAAGTGGTCTCGCCCACTTCTTACGACAACACTACATTCCTCCCCAGCGGGGGGAACAACACGAACAAACAAAATATTAAAGTCAGATGCAGTGAGGTTGAAAACTTCACGGCCTGCGACAGTGCAGGCTGGGGTGGCCCTAGCACCCGGTCACCGGTGTCAGGATCAGTTACATGCAAAGTCTGCATAGCGTCGGGATGGATCTGGGTTGTGCCTCAACATGTATCGTCTGCTCCCTGACCTCCCTGACGGCGGCACCTGCTTTGGGCTCTCACTGGGCACCCCTGTTCTCGAGGATGGCTCTTATACTTGTATCGACACTGGACTAGCCGCTTGTTCCTCAGTAGTGGGTCTCTCTCCGTCGCTTGTGATCTCCTGGTATACGGGGTCTGTTCCTGAATCCGTCCCAGCGTCAGTCACAACCATGTTGCCTCTTCTGTCATCGCGGGATGTGGAAGGAGATAGACGTTTGAACTGTGCCATATTGCGGGTTACAGTCTCTGGCCCCCGGTGGGCTATCACCACGGTGCCATTCATGGCGATCACTGTCCACGGGTGCGCCTGGAAAGGCAGGCAGAACTTGCCTCCAGGGTGATGGTCTTTGACCAGGACAGCATCGCCCACTTGCACCTGGACTGCTCGGGCTCTCCGTTTCCTGGAGGCATAGGCGTTGGTACGGGCTCTCCTTGCTGCAGATTGGTTTTGTAGGGGTGGTTGTGTTGCCCATGATGGGTGATGTGGGATGGCATCTGTTATTGTCCTTCTGAAACAGAGTTGGCTGGGAGTCACCCCGGTGGTAGTGTGGGGTGTGACCCTGTACTCCCATAGAAATGCTAGCTGGCGCATTCTAAGTTCCTGGATTGAGCCGTGGCAATGCGGACTACTTTATTTAGTGTTTTGACGAACCGCTCCACCAGGAAGTCTGCCCACTCTCGGCTGCTGAAGGGGGGCCCGTTGTCTGTGCGTACCTTGCCGAATAAACCATGCGTGGCCATTAGCTTCTAAAATTTCGGGATGACCGTGTGTGCAGACGTGGAATGTACCAGCTCAACCTCAGAGTATCGCGAGTAGTCAGCAACTACCCCCACCATGTACGACCCGTCGGGTAGGCTTCCGAAGTCCGCGCTCGCCCTTTGCCACGAGGCCGAGGGCCCCTCTTCAGTGATGACCGATGCCGGAGGATCCGGGGGAACCGCTGGCTTGGCAGACAAGGCACCCCTTGACAGCATCCTCTACCAGCTGATCTAGTCCTGGAAAACCACATCTTGTTCCGGAGCTGGGTCTTAGATTTGACAATGCCCTGGTGGGCTCCAGGGGCAAGGGATACGGCTCGGGCCGTCAGGCTAGACGGTATCACCAGGCGGAACCCTCTCAGCAGGCAGCCGTCCTCGCTTACCGAGAGTGCGTGCCTTGCGTTCAACAAGGCGTGGAGATTGGCTTGAGCATCCTGCGTACGGAAGACGTCTGGATGCTGGAGTGGTCACCAATCCCCCGACTGGGTGGCTGTTATGGCAATTTGTAGACATTCGTCCTGGTTGGTGGGCGCTACTACTTCACTGAGTGGTATGGGCAATGGTCTGGCTCGGTCTACCACAAACCGTATGTACTCCTCCGTCTCTTGGGCCATTGCCACTTCTTGAGGGGTGGCCAGGTGGGGATGGCGTGATAGAAAGTCTGCGGGATTCTATGTGCCTGGCTGATATTCCACAGTAAATTCAAACTCTTGGAGTTGCAATATCCACTTCTCGATCCTGGGGGGAGGTTTCGAGGATGACCCCCTGAAGAGAGGCAGCATTGGCTTGTGGTCATTCACTACTGAAAACGGCTTGCCATACAGGTATAGGTGGAAGTGGCGACACCCCCATTGGATGGCGATGGCCTCTCGCTCAATTTGGGTGTACCTCTGTTCCGTTGGCGTGAGCGTGCGGCTGGCAAAAGGGATGGGAGCCCATTTGCTGCAGTCTTGTTTTTGTGCTAGGACTGCTCCTAGGCCCGTGGGGCTGGCATCGACGACCAGCTGCGACACTCGTAGGGGATCGAAGAACACCAGCGTGGTGTCAGCAGAGCGTGCGTCTTTGGGGGCTTGGAAGGCGTGTTCCTGTTCCTCTCCCCACACCCACTGGTGGTCAGCTTGTGTGAGCCGTCTTCGAGGGCCAGTGATGTCCGAAAGGTTCTTCATGAACCGGCCACAGTATGTGATCATGCCTAGGAAACTTCAGACCCCCGAAACTGAAGTGGGAGCCGGGGCCTCTTGGATGTCTCTGACTTTGTGTGGGTCAGGTCCGATGCCATGTTCGGAGAACCGGTATCCGAAGAAACAGATCTCCCTCTTAAGGAAATCACATTTTTCTGTGGAGCGTCAGTCCCAGCTTCTGCAGTCTCACAAACACAGCCCGCAGCCTCTTCATATGTTCATCCAGGGTAGGGGCGTGTACCAGGATGTCGTCGCTCACGTTGAGGACCCCTGGAAGTCCTTGCAGGACTCCTTTCACAGTGTGTTGAATGACTTCTGCCACGCTGGAGATGCCAAAATTGAGCCACTTGTAACGCCAGAGGCCAGTATGTGTGGAGAACATGGTTATTGGTCGAGATTCGGGGTGTAGCACGATTTGATGATACCCCGATCTGAGGTCCATTTTAGAGAACCATCGGGATCCGGCTAGTTCACTGAGTATGTCTATTTTTGGAGTCGGGTGTCTTTCTCTCTTGATCGCCAGGTTAGGCATGCGCATGTCCACGTAAATGCTGAAGGCTTCTGGCTGCTTGGGTTTCCGCGCCACCACAATTGTAGATACCCAAGGGGTAGGGCCTGAGACCCATTCAATGATGCCCTCCCGCTCCAGGAGTTGGAGCTCACGCTCTACTTTTGGGCAGAGGTGGAACACCACTCGCTGATGTCTGAGGGCAGTGGGGGCGACTGATTTGTCTATGTGGAGCAGGAGCAGAGGTCCTTTCAGGCAGCCAATGCCCTCAAAAAGGGAGCTGAACTCTTCTACCAGGTCTCGGAGCACGTTAGCATGGATGCTGAATGTGAAATGCACTAGGTCGAGGTCTTGGGCGGTCTGGCAGCCAAGCAGAAACCCAGCGCCGTCCTTTGACATGTAGATCTTCGTGGCCTTGCTGGTGTCGTTGTGGGTGACCTCCGCCGTGTTCACCCCAGATAATTCCAGAGGTTGGGTGTTGCCGAATTCGAATACTTGCACACCTGTGGGTCTGAGCTGCAGTAGCGGCCTGGGTAGCTATTGGTACTCGTCCATGGTCATCAGGTTTATGGAGGCGCCGGTGTCCACTAGTGCCGATACAGGGAGCCCTTGGATGAGAATTTGGGTAGCTGCTGGTTTCCGACAGTGTGCACCACGTGGACTATCTGGTGTTCGCCGTCCATGTCACTGTCCGAGTCTGGACCCAGGGTGGTCTCAGTAGTTTTGACTGACTTTTTTGTCGTGGGAGTTGTAGTTTTGGGCGCAGACCGGCAGACTTTTGCGAAGTGGTTGGCTTTCCCGCATGCGCCGCATGTTTTTCCTCAGGCTGGGCAGGTGCTGGGGTGTGGTGCTGGGCCGCCACACCACTTGCAGGGCTTGCCTTTTAGCCTTCCCTTGTAGCTGTTGACTTTCGCTCGCAGTGCGTTCACCGTCACCGCGTTGGACACCTCCGTTTTTACTTGGGCTGGTGGTGCTTGCTCCATGTGCGCCGCTCGTGACAGTTCTTGGGATTGTCCGAGGGTGAGGATGTCTCTCATTGGCATGTTTGGTTGTTGCACGATGCGCTCCCTGAGCTTTGATGACAAGCACCCTTGGATGAACTGTGCCTGGATTTCGTCGTCCTCGTCTGGCAGTGTGCAGGTGCTGGCTAGCTCCTTCAGCCTTGCATAGAAGACGTCAAATGACTCGTCCGCTGTTTGGCGAGCTTGGCGCAGTAAAAACCGCTCGTAATCCGGATTTGCGTATGGCTTGAAGTGCGCCGTGATTGCACCTTTCAGGGTGTCATAAGTGTGCGGCCTTGCCTCCGTTACTGACTTGAATACTTTGTGAATGTCTGCCCCTCCGTTCTGCCTGGAGGTCCAGAGCCTCGAAGTAGGTTTTGAGGCGCTCCACCTAGATCTTTCACCTCGCGGCCTGGGTTGTGGGGGGCTCCTGTGACGGTGAACGGCTCCAAAGGAGGTATGCTGGTCATGGCGAAGGGTGTAGGGGCGTGGTAATACGTTGTGTGAAAAGAAAAGTCCAGGGTCCCCGGTTACCTCACTACTCCACTGGACTGAAATTGTCTTCTCCTGCACCACTTTTCTGCAATTGCAGGTTAGGATACTCTCGTGGTGCAGCTCAGGAGGATCGTGGGGTGGTGAGCTAGGGCTGCAGACGGGGGAGCGTGCCTGGTGCAGGGCGCAGCGCCTGAGGTGGGGCCTGGTCGTGGTCCAGGGTGTGGCTGGTCTCACCTGCTGCACTATTTTTGTGGTTGGTTGCCGGTGGTGGAGGGCGTGGCAGCGTGTAGAAGGCCCTCTCTCTTTGTGGTTTCCTGCCGGCGGTGGAGGGGGTGGCAATGCCTGGAAGGCCTTCTGGGGAACACACGCACCAAAGAGTGAGGCAGCGGGTGTGGGCTATTGCCCTGGAATTAAGTGCTGCTGGCAGGATGGTCGCGGCTGGGTTGCCGTGCACGCCTGTGTCCTCTGCTGTTTTCTGCTGCAGGGAGGGGCCATCTCGGAGTTTGGCGGGCCGGTCCTTTGAAGACTCCGCGGCCAGCTGAGGGTGAGTAGGGTGTGCCTCCGCATGCGTTGGGCTCGTTGAGAGATGGTGCGGCACAGAGCTGGAGTGGTGCCGCGCGCTGGGGTACAGGCGCTACCTAGGGAAGGTAGGCCCACCCTTGTCGCCAAAGATGTTGTATCGCAGGCGTGCTCGCAGTAACGACACGGACACAAGTTGCTGTGGGAGTATGCTTACTTTATTTCTCGTCTTGCTCCTACTTTCCAACTGAACCTTCCCGCGTCCCCACCACCTTTATTAACCCGCCTACGTCACTCCTAGTGCGCTCTAACTTGCGCATCGCTGTAGGGGGAAACTGCCTATAACCCCATTGGCTCACAGAGAAGTGGGCTCGCCCACTTCCTAAGACAACACTACAGCTGTGACTCACTTCCTACATGCACTGCACGTTCCCAGCATGCACTGCGCAGATGACACTTTAGCAGACTGCGTGTGTGCTCGAGCTTTGGATGCTCTGCCTGTGTGCACTCGAACTGTATTCCTCACTCTGCCTGTGCACATGCCCAATGACTACCTCTCGTAATGTGCTCAGGCAGCCAGAGAGAAGTATATTAAATATACTATTTTAGTGCACGCAGCTCCTGTGCTGGCCCCTGCTGAGTTGTAGTACTCACTGGAATTTGTCTGTGACGATGGAGGGTCCCTCAAGTGTTTCCACCATGCAGTACCGTGCCATGGGTCCTGATTAACAAGCCAGTTTGTTGCCAAAAAGCGTGATAGATTTTATGCACAAAGCACTTTGCTTAAATCTTCTTTACTGTAGGAAGTACAAACTGTGATAAGGGGTCAAGATGTCTGCATCATTTGACTAGCAATCTTCAACTGATTCTCCTCACTTTCTATAATGCAAAGTGACATTTTAGGTAATGACATCTCGTGCTACATCGTATGTGTCATCATAAGGGGGGTGCAATTATGTAACCACAGCACTTAGTTCGTAGCTGCCAAGTTTCCCAGGTCCATGTTGTGTTAATTGAAATATCTAGTGACACTCGTAAAACACTAAGGGTGGTGTCACTTGCTGCTATGTTCCTTAACACTAATTAAGTGACTTGGGCTCGATGTAATGAAAGTTCAAAAAGGGGTTGATAGTGTATCAGTCCACCCCTCCTCCAACTCCTCGCCAACCCAAAAGCTGATATATCCTCTACCAAAAAGACCCTTCACACCACTTACCATGGAAAGAGTTTAATTGAACAAGATACATACCACCAAATGGATTGAGGAACAGTAATCTACCAACAACTGACAGTTTTTAAAACATAATACTCTAAGAATGAATGTTCATACAAATTCTCTGAAATATTAAAGAGACATCTGTACTTCTTTTTCACAAGCTTTTCCTCCTCCCATTTCCTTACTGCAAACCCTTGGAGATTTACATTGTTCTAGGTGCCAGTCGATCTGTTTTCTGGGTGGGTATTGGATTGAAAAACCTCCATGGGAGTGCATGAAGAGGGGTTCCTCCAGGAAGGCAACTATTGAGTTATCACATAAAGGAAAATAAAGTTACCAAGTGCAATTATTCATGCAAGACATTTTTACATGCTTACTTGTGCCTATGTTGTGCAGACTTGTGATGATTGTATAGTGGGAGACCGTGTTGAATGCTGATAAGAGGTCTAGGAGGATCAGAGCCACAGTATGTCCTCAGTCGAGTGTGGGTAGCAAGGATGAGTGCTGTCTTGGTGCTGTGATTGCTGCGGTATCCAGATTGGGAGGAGTCTAGTAGGAGGTTCCATTCTAGATGTGAGGAGAGTTGCTGGTCGATGGCTTTTTCTAATACTTTGGCCGGGAATAGGAGCAGTAAGGTCAGTTGGTAGTTGTTGAGTTTGCTGTGGCCTTCCGATGGTTTCTTTAGTAGGACGTTTACTTCTGTGTGTTTCCAGCCCTCGGGGAAGGTGGCAGTTGAGGTGCCGAACAACGTGGTGAGTATGTGGCTGATTCTCACTTAACCTAGGTTGAAGATGTGGTGAGGGCATGGGTCGATTTGGGCCCCTCAAAGGACTGAGTTCATGATGGAGGAAGTGTCCTGGTGGGCGAGCTTGCTCCATTTGGATAGTCAGATGACTCTGGTGGTAGCAGGGTCGTTGCATGAAGAAGTTGGAGCCCTTGGGCTGGGGTTTGAAGTTTCTGTAAATGTTGATGATCTTGTTGGTGAAGAAGTTTGCAAGGTTGACGCAAACTTCTGTGAGGGGGTAATGTTGCTTGGCTCAATTGATGGGCTGGAGAATTCCTTGATGATGTTGACAAATTCTTTGCTGTTACTGAAGCTTGATTCGATGCGTGAAGCTAAAGCCTTTTTCTTTGATTCTCTCAACTGTCTATGGAAGAGGTTGAGGGCTGTCTTGAATGCGGTGTCCTTGCTGGTGCGCCATCTCCTTTCCATTTGTTTACATTGTTGTTTATATGGTTCTGAGGTCTTTAACCCCTTGTGTGCCCAGGACGAGGTGATCTCGTCCAAGGCGACGGTTCCCCAGTGCCTTGGACGAGGTCACCTCGCCCTGCTAGGGGCCCCCAGGGGGAGCGCTAGCACTCCCCCCAATGGCTAGGCACACCCCTCCCCTAGGCAGGGATGGAAGGAAAATTGCTTTCCCTTCTACCCCTGCCCCCCGTGACTCCCCTGTGGCGTCTGATGACATCAGCGCCCTTTCGTGTGCTGACCTCATCAGAGGCCTTCCCTCCGGCGGCGGAAGCTCAGCTTCCAGCGCCAGATCGGAGAGGCATGAAAGGAGAGGAAAGGCCTTTCCTCTCCTTTCATGTGTCTCTGAGCATTTCTGCTGCCCGATCGCGATGTAATCGGGCAGCAGAAATACCACTAGACACCAGGGATTTTTTTAGTTTTTTGTTTATTTCATAAGGAGAGCGGCCCCTTGGGCAAGGCCGCTCTCCAGGGGGGCAATTTATTTTTGGTCTGTTTCTGCCCCCCTGGGGCAGATCGTCCTAATATAATTAGGCGGATTTGCCCGGGGGGGGGGGGGGCAGAAACCTCTAGACACCAGGGATATATATATATTTTTTATTTACTTTGTTTTTATGTATGGGGAGCGACCCCCTTAGACAAGGGTCGCTCCCTTGCGGGGCAAATTGTATTTATGCCATTTCTGCCCCCCTTGGGGGCAGATCAGCCTATTTTTGTAAGGCCAATCTGCCCCCTTTGGGGCAGAAACCTCTAGACACCATGGATTGGTGTGTGTGTATGTGTGTGTTTTGTTTGGAGGGGGCAGCCCCTTGGGCAAGGGTCTCTCCCCATGGGGGCACATTACTGTTGGCCATAACTGCCCCATTACTGCTAAACCCAGACACACATGTCTAGAGATATACAGCAATGTCTGCACCAACTTTGGTGAAAAACTACGGATAATTTTCAAGTAAGCGCTAACTGTGAACTGCATTTACCAGGATGCAAAGGGGCGAACTGTGCTGGGATGTGAGGCAGTGTGCTCCCAACTCCCCTTGCTGACATCCAATGGTAGCATGACCTACAATCCTCTGCCAGTACACCGCTGCATCACCGCTCTTGGGCCCAGAGCCGAGAGTGTGAGTTTTTGATGGTGTGGGACTGGGAAGGTCAACCAGAAGGTTGGTAAGGGAAGAGGGACACCAGATTTTTCTTTTTTAATAGATCTACGGTGGAGGTATTGTGGAATTTGATTAGTGAGAGAGGGAGGACCCCAAATATTAATGTAGGATTTGGGCAGTGGGAGGACATGGTGCTGTGGGAGGATGGCAAGACTCCGGGTACTTATTCTGTTAATGTGGAGAGAAATAGGATACTGATGCAGGGAGGGTGACGGGGTGCCATTTTTTTATATTTGAACAGAGAAGGGACAAAATTACCAGGGAGGATGTGTGGTGCATTTAATTATACTGTTCAGCACAGTGATGGGAGGGGAGGTTGTGTTGTGTATGGCATCTCCCATGACTCCTGTATCCTTGCAATTCTGGTTCAACCAAACAAACCTAGAATTGCACATGGGTACTCGTCTATGACATGGAGTTCTCCACCTTGTGGAGTCAAGTAACATCATAGACTCCTGTGACTTCACTCTTTGTCAATATGGTCTCGCTTGGAGTCTGTTCGCTATTGATAGGTACCCATCCATAATTCTGTATATAGACCAGGCACAGTACGAACATGCTTGCCGTGGCAAGTTTAATCAAGATGCGAAGATATTCCGGGCTTTGGATGTAGTTTTTCCTATGAATATCCGAGTCCATCATACATCGAAAAAAGCGTCACTTCTATTGCTGTCGGTATGAAGAGTGTGTTCTTTGGTAACTTGTTCATGAGATTCTTACTGTGAACACGGGGGATTGCGGGTGACACCGCACTGCCCCGTTTCCACTTTCTCACATAACTGCAGGCTGAACCTGACTGGCCCAACCAAAGGCATTTCCTCCCGGTACGTTTCCGAGCGCACGCCAGCGGCCCAGCTGCTTCCCATTAGCGCGCACACTGGGGCTGTGTGCTCCTGGCGGGCGGCGCGGCCAAATGTGGAGTCTGTGAAAAAACCCACGTCTGCCTTCCTGCGACTGTCAGGGGGTCTGTGGAGGTAAGAATGGGATGAATTGTCTAACTTGTATCGAGTTGAGGAGGTCGTGTGAGTTCTGGGGGCATCCTTTAGTCTAAAAAACGCTTCGGTTGCGACTTTAAGGGACGGCGCAGGCGATAAACGAGACGCAAGACGTGGAAGGGAAAGCAGCGACCCAGCTCGTGAGTGGAAGATATGAAATGAGAAAAAAATGAGCGTGAAGTAGATGGAAAACGGTTACTTGCCGTGGGCGATTTGTGTTTTTGAAAGGGGGTTCGGGGAAGGACATAAGGAGAACGCGGAGCAAATTCTAAAGTGCACTCTGGATAAAGTCGCGTGACGCTGCTGTCTTCGGCAGAGACCGCCGCTAGGTGCTAGCAGCCTGCGAGGCACGGAGCCCTTAATTGCCAGCGGAAACCGCCTCGGTGCCGTTATTCGAAGGTGGTTAAACTCAATAGCAGCCACGGAAGGATGCATCGTATTTTAGACCAGCTCGCTAGTCATTCGTCTGTTTATTATTTTTTTTTTTCACATGCTTTATTTGTCGATGCACAAAGTGAGTCTGCTTCGTGCTTTGGGGAGAGCTGTGTGTGTGTGAGAGAGAGGGTCATTTATGTTTAGAAACCTCTTAAGCAGTGCTTCACGCAGGAGAGCTTTCCTTGTACTATACATTTATGACCGAGTTAGTATTTACATGGTCTGTGTCCGGATACAAAATAATTTTCCTCTCATCACAGGTCTCTATAAACAAGCAACTTTGAATTCGGAATATACGTTGCTGTGTTTGTGGAAAGAACAGAACTCGCACTTCATTGTTTGCGGTCTTTGAAAACAAACATTTGAATGCTGGTTAGATGGCGAGATTCTTTACTACATGACCAAGATTTTTACTTCTGTTGGGCACCTTCCGAATCGGATACACACGTTGCCTCAATATTAGCAGCTTGTTAGCCGGGACCTTTGTGTTTTTTTTTCCTCAGCTTTGTCCTCGTGGACAGTTTGACACTTCCTGTTTTGGTTTGTGCTCAGATGATGAATCTGCTGTTTAAACTAGGATCCCATCATTTGTTTGTAAACACCTCATTAAGAACATATGAAGTGAGGAAAGCTGGTGCCCAGAGTGAGGCAGGGCCACACTTCCGCCGATCACTGGGCCTCGCAGCAGTTGCAAGTTAATATATGTGCCTGATGCGTTTCATTGGCTTTACTCAGTACGGTTGGTTGGCTTTCTGCTTTTAGTCTGTGAAGGACACTGGTGGTATTTCATCGGAGTCCTATAGGAGGCTTGTTATTAGGTCTGCGCAGCCATCGAGATAGATATTTTGTTCTAAAGTTTGAGTTTTTTCCAATATTTTTTTTTTTTGCCTACCTGGGCAAAGCAGAACATCTCACAACCTAAAAACTCTGTTGCCCAGTGTATCTCAGGGAAAAGAATACACAGCCAAGTGAGTATATTTCGCAGGTAAACCAAAGTCGGCCTCTTACCCTAAGGTTGGTCGTCTCGGCCTTGCAATATGTCATGACCTAACTTAGCGAGAAATATGAGAGACACAAAATTTGTGTCAAATAACATTAACTGTCATTACAACTTTTTGTAGTGTAAATGTAATTGATCTCTCATCTACATTATGAATAAATCAATGTATTAATCTGGTGACGTCTAATGCCATGAAGGGTTTATAGATGACCACTTATGCCAGATGTCCCCGTCTAGGCCCTCCCTTGGGCAGGCAACCAGGCGATTAGTTAAACGCAATACAGTTATGGCAGATTGAAGCTCCATAACCACCTCAAGTAGTAAAGATATGTACATTGCACGCACTACGTGTTCATCATCTCTAGATGCTAGGGTATCAGAGCCTGCAGAATGAATGAAAGTTACACTGAGCACAACAGTGGTGTAAGTATAGATCTGAACCTTTGATGGGATAGGTTTAATTTAGTAAACAGTAAAAGACACATCACAGCTTGGGAGCAAGAACTGAGCAACTTTGCCCTCTCATCATAGGCTTTTTGCAATTGTGTCCTTAGAAGCGAGCTAAGAAAGAACTTGAGTAAAAGGTTTTGTCGAAGATGTTTAGGGGCTTCACAGTGGATAGTTTTATGTGCCAGACCAAGGCATTTACACTTGATTCTGCCCTCACCCTATCACCAGTGTGATTTCCCTGTGGCAGATGAGATGTTCTATCTCCACATCCACTTTTAAGGGTTGTGCCTCTGAATTCTTAATGAAATGTGGTCTTGCTGAAATTAGGGTACCACCTAAAAATATGCTTTGCAGAATGTAAAAGAGAATTGGTTATAAATCTATCATTACTTGTCCCATGACCATTCGATTAAGATATATTAATTTGCATAATTTTAAAATATGTAAGTTACCTTTTTATGGCAGCTGGAAATTCATTTCCAAATGCTCACCCACAAGAACTCATGTTTTTCATCCTCATGTAAAATTACTTCTTTAAATACACTTAATCTGTCAATATTTTTTACATTTCTAAGCAGTCGCAAAATCACTAAGTAGGCCTCACGGACCTCCAGTTTAAGAACCACTAATCAAAGGCCATGGCATGAAGGAACTGCTACTGGGGCATCATGGTGACCAATGTGTGCAAATCGTGGGCAGACTGACATGCCTGTGCCCACCTTTGCTGTGATACTGGCCATGGCAAAAAATAAGTTGTGGAGTCTCATCCTTGTCTCAAGTGTGCTGTTTCTCCCTGGCTAGTTTTGCGCTATGTAAATACTAAAAGATGCTAAACATGCTTCCTTGATACTAGTGGATTTGTTTTGACTAAATGGTCACCCTGGCTTTATAGCGACCATAGTTCTTGGCATTTTTTATGCACCTTTGGCATGATGATATAATGCTGCCTTTTTGGGCATATTAGCTTGGCATGATGATGCACGTTCCCTAGACTTATGCTGGATATCTTTGTCATGGTGGAACCCACACATGACACATTGCTGGCCATCCTTAGTGGATGATGGACATCCATAGCATGATAGTACCAGCCCCTGAAATAATGCTGGCTATCCTTAGCCCTATGAGACCATTCCTGGCATAATGCTGGCTATTCTTGGAATCATATATCCAAAAGGTTCTTAACATTTTAACTCCTGTGGAGCTCCACTTAATGATTACTGGAATCTGGGGACCCTCCCACTAATTCATAATTGGAATCTGGGGACCCCCACCAAGTCTTTTCTGGATACTAGGGGCATCACTGTAATACATTTAAAAGATTTGAACGAAACAATGCTCAAAACTACAGAAACAAGCATTTATCAAACACATTCACAAATGATGCAATAATTTATTTAATTCTCCAATAAATACAAAAAAAAAACTTTAACAGGGCTTCTGTATATTCAATTGAGGTCACCCAACATCCGTACTGTATTCTATTTGATGTACTTGCCACATTCCCACAAATCTGAGGGTGCCAGTTAAATTGTTTGGCTCCAGTCTAAAATGCCTTCATACTTACACATGATTTAAAACTTTTCAGTTTTACATTTTACTTCTTTATAACCACTTTGTTAACCTGTTAACCCCTCGGGTGCCTGGGACGAACTGGTTATGTCCTCAGGTGCTGAGGATGTAACCAGCTCGTCCTGCACCCGGCCCACCCCCCTCCCATGGGCAGGGATGGAAGGGGAATCACTTCCCCTTCCACCCCGACTCCACCCACCCCCCTGTCTGATGACGTTAGCACTCAATCGCGCGCTGACCTCATCAGAGGTCGCCCCCACAAATGCTTGCATTTCTCTTCCGATCAGGGGGTGGGAGCAGGCTTTTCCTTTCCTGTCATGTCTTTCTGAGCATTTCTGCAGGCAGATTGTAAAGCGACCGGGCTGCAGAAATGCCCACTAGACACCAGGGAGTTTTTTTTTCTGAATAAACAATAAAGGGGAGCCATCCCTTGGACAAGGGTCGCTTCCCTGGGGGGCATTTTTTTATTAGGCCGATCTGCCCCCTGGGGGAGGGGGGTCAGAAGGCACTAGACGCCAGGGATTATTTTTGTTTATTATTTTTTATACGTGGGGATAAAATAGTTTTTAGGCCATTTTTGCCCCTCTTGGGGGCAGATCCACCTACTTTTATAAGGCCAATCTGTCCCTGAGGGGGGGGGCAGAAATCACTAGACACCAAGGATTTTTTATTTTTATGTCAATTTCACGCAAGGGGAGCGTCCCCTTAGGCAAGGGTCGCTCCCCTGGGGGGCAATTTTATTTTAGGCCATTGCTGCCCACCTTGGGGGCAGATTGGCATATTTTTCTTAGGCCAATCTGCCCCCAGGGGGGACAGAAACCACCAGATACCAGTGATTTTTTTGGTGCCCTTTTCACGCAAGGGGAGCAACACCTTACGCAAGGGTCGATTCTCCCCGGGGGGGGGGGAGGCACATTAATTTTAGGCCATTTCAGCCTATTTCTATTAGGCTGGTCTGTCCCCGGGGAGGGGGGGGGGGGGGTAGGAGTTTTAGAAACAACTTAGGCACCAGGGATTGGTGGTTGTGTGTGTTTTGTTTGGGGGGGCAGCTCCTTGGGCAAGGGTCGCTCCCCATTGGGGCACATTACTGTTGGACATTTCTGCCCCCCCTTGGGGGCAGAAAGCCCACTAGACACCAGGGAAGAATTTTTTTTCCAAAAAAAGAGGGTGGAGGGTATGGCCATACCCCCATCTCAAATAAATGGGGACAAAGTTGTTCTGCCCACCGGTGAGTTGATGGGGCATTTACCCCCATCCACTCCCCGGCGGGGAGAAAGCAGTGGCGGCTCCCCCGTTTGGGCGGAGGAGCATCATCTTCCCACCAGCAGCTGGAGCTGCAAAACCTTTACCAGAAAACAATCATAAACTTTGTTTATGATTGTTTTCTGGTAAAGGGCTGGAGCAACGAGGGTGATGAGCAGTGAGGGGGAGAGCTCAGCACCCCCCCTAAAAGCCCATGTGATGTTTGTCCGGCCATCTTGGGCTGGCCAAACACACATGTGCACAGGCTTCCAGTCTGCCTAGGGGCGCCCTGGCTGGGTGCTCCCAGCCAATCCTGACGCTGCTCTGAGCTGTGAGCCTGCGCCTGCAGCACCAGCGAGGAAGCAGCGGAGCGCGGCGGCGAAAAAGGTAAGTGTTTTTTTTTTATGTAATATTTATTTCCTCCCGCTCCTGTATCTCCCCCACCCCCAAACGTGCTGCCCTGCAAGCTGCTACTAGCAGAAAGCCTACTAGATGCCAGGGAATTAAAAAAAAAAAAAAAATAGTGGGGTGGTGGCTACTAACCAGTATGGTCATGGTTATGCCCCAACCCCAACTTTAGGGGCTAACAGTCTTTCAGCTCTCCCCCGCAAACTAAAAGATCTTATCCCAATGGCAAGAAAGAGGACATTTTATTATCTTGGGTTTTGGTTTTACATTTGGACTATGAGAGCTTGTCTAACTCTCAAAATCGTCCCACTTGGAATGGTGAGGGCTGCACTTTTTGGACTTTGGAATGCTGCCATGTAGAAAAATCTACGAGACCTAGACGCATCTGAAAACTAAAAATCTGGGTGAGTCCAGGGTGGTGTGCTTCCAATGCACCCTGCTCCATCTTGTTACCCACAATGCCCTGCAAACCTCCAACTTTGCTTGAAATCACACATTTCCCCCATGTTTTTGTGATGGAACCTTCTTGATTCTGCAGGGATCCACAAAATTCCTACCACCTCGCATTGCTTTATCGTTACCGATAAAAATTCTTCCCCACTTGTCAGCCTAAACACATTTTTTTCAAACTGCCCTTTTGGACCCACTTTGCTTCTCCCTCAATTTTGACATGTTTGTCTCTTCCCTGTCACAGGCACTTGGCCCACCTACACGAGTGAGGTATTATTTTTATCGGGAGGCTGAGGGGAACATTGGGTGGTAGGTAATTTGTGCCGGTGCTGTGATCCCACACAGAAATGTGGGGGAAATGTTATTTTTGTTTTTTAAATCTAAATTTGAGGTTTGCTGAGGATTCTGTGTAAGAATACACTGGGGGATCCATGCAAGTCACACTTCCCTGCACTCCCTCGGGTGTCTAGTTTTCGTGAATGTCTGGGTTTGGTAGGTTTCCCTAGATGGCTCCTGAGCCCAGGACCAAAAAAGCAGGTGCCCCTTGCAAAAACAGGTAGTTTTGTATTTGAGAATTTTGATGTGTCACGTAGTGTTTTGAGGCATTTCCTGCCACGGGCACTAGGCCTACCCACACAAGTGAAGTACCATTTATATTGGGAGTAGTGGGGGAATGCTGGGTAGAAGGAAATTTGTAGCTCCCCTCAGATTCCAGAACTTTGCAGCACCGAAATGTGAGGAAAAAGTTTTTTTTTTTTGCCAACTTTTGAAGTTTGCTAAGGATTCTGGGTAACAGAACCTGGTTAGAGTGCCACAAGTTACCCCATCCTGGGTTCCCCTAGGTGTCTAGTTTTCAGAAATGTCCAGGTTTGCTAGGTTTTCTAGGTGCCGGACAAGCTAGACGTCTCAATCCACAGCTAGGCACTTAGCAAAAAACAGGTCCGTTTTCTTTGAGAAAATGTGATGTGTCCATGTTGTGTTTTGGGGCATTTCCTGTTTTGGGCACTAGGCCTATCCACACAAGTGAGGTACCATTTTTCCTGGGAGACTTGGGGGAATGCTGGGTGGAAGGAAATTTGTGACTCCTCTCAGATTCCAGAAATTTCTGTCACCGAAATGTGAGGAAAAAGTGTTTTTTGCCAAATTTTGAGGTTTGCAAAGGATTCTGGGTAACAGAACGTGGTGAGAGTGCCACAAGTTACCCCATCCTGGATTCCCTTAGGTGTCTAGTTTACAAAAATGTGCTGGTTTGGTAGGTTTCCCTAGGTGCCAGCTGAGCGTAGAGGCCAAAATCCAAAGCTAGGCACTTTCCAAAAATCACGTCAGATTTCAATGTAAAAATGTGATGTGTCCATGTTGCATTTCTGGTCGCCGGCATTAGCCTACGCACCCAAGTGAGGTACCATTTTTATTGGGAGACTTGGGGGAACATAGAATAGAAGAACAAGTGTTATTGCACTTTGTCTTTCTATACATTTTATCCTTCGAAATGTAAGACAGTGTGTAAAAAAGACGTCTATTTGAGACATGCTAGTATGGAGACCACGGAATTCAGAGATGTGCAAATAACCACTGCTTCTCAACACCTTATCTTGTGCCCATTTTGGAAATGCAAATGTTTCCTTCATACCTATTTTTCACTCTTTATATTTCACCAAATGAATTGCTGTATACCCGGTATATAATGAAAACCCATTGCAAGGTGCAGCTCCTTTATTGGCTCTGGGTACCTAGGGCTCCTGATGAACCTACAAGCCCTACGTATCCCCACAACCAGAATAGTCCAGCATATGTAAAGGTATATTGTTTAAAAAAAAATCTACCATAGATGGAAAAAGTTCTAGAAGAAAGTGTGGACAGAAATGGCCCTTTTTTCACCTCAATTTCAATATTTTTTTTATTTTAGCTGTTACTTTATGTAGGGAAATCCTTGAAGGATCTACACAAATGACCCCTTGCTGAATTCAACATTTTTCCTACTTTTCAGAAATGTTTAGCTGTCCGGGATCTAGCATTGGTTTCACACCTATTTCTGTCCCAACTAAAAGGAGGCTGAAAGCACAAAAAATAGGAACAATGGGTCCCAGTAAAATGCCAAAATTGTGTTGAAAAATGTGGTTTTCTGATTCAAGTCTGCCTGTTCCTGAAAGCTGGGAAGATGGTAATTTTACCCTTTGTTGATGCCAGTTTCAGGGAAAAACACAAGCTTTCTTCTGCAGCCTTTTTCCCATTTTTTTAAATTTATAAATACAACATTTTTGCTGTATTTTGGCTAATTTCTTGGCCTCCTGTAGGAGATCCCACAAACTCTGGGTAGCTCTAGAATCCCTAGGATGCTGGAAAAAATAGAATGCAAATTTGGCTTGGGTAGCTTTTTTGGGCAAAAAGTTATGAGGCCTAAGCGCGAACTGCCCCAAATAGCCAAAAAAAAGGTTCAGCACCTGAGGGGAAATGGCCTGGCATTCTCTAAGTATTGGGGGATCCCCTGAGTATGCATCGCAAACCCCCAGGGAATGGCAGACAACTTGTTTAGAACTGTTGATTATCCTATTTCTGGTATACCGATGTCGGTGCCTCATTTGTGGTTGGTTAATGGTGATAAATTGGCATACATGCATTTAAGGCAGAATTCTTCTTGTCTCATAGTAGTACATGCTGGTATACAATAGAAAATTATAGGTCTATTTTTGTAGGCAAAATGTTAAAAATATAAATAACTAGATATTTTCTTCAGGATGGACCGACTTAATTATTTAACCAGAAATGAAAGGCTTATGTTTTCGTAGCAGAATTGGTAACAAGCTTATATTTGGTGGAAAACGTTGTATTTGCAAAATGTTTAAAGCTGATATTTGAATAATTATTAATGTCGAGTTTAGAATACATACTGCTCATATTGATTCCTCAGTGCCACAGGCATTAGCTGCTGTGGCAGTTATTACATGGTTGATGTCAAGGCATTTTATTATCTGCAGTGATAAAGCGTTGTATGACATTTTGAGTAGTGCTGTCTAAAGACTGAGTGCGTACAATTGATGTAATCCTCCTCTGAGCCTATAACTTCTGTGTACCTCTGTTAGTTCTGCTGCCTGAGCTTGTAAAATCTCTCTAGTTCTACTTCTTGTAGTCTGAGATAGTGAGATATACAAAAGGTTTATGTAAATGATTTATATTTCCCCACTATGTTACTTCCCAGTAGATTCTCATTCATAGAATATGACTCCTAATGTATTTGATATGTGGCAACATGAACAGAAGGGGAAATGCAGGTGGCATGCTCTTGTTTTGAACTGTCTGTATATCCCATGTCCTTTCAGCCAACTTTAAGGAACAGAATACTGAAATTAAACCATTTCAGTAGTGTCCCTTCAGAACCTATGACCTTTTAACTTGCATAAGTGAAAATTCTTCTTGTAAAATCGTTCATTTGGTCCCATTTTTTTTCAACGGTGCTAACCCATCAGTCAATTTAGACTTGTAAACCTGCCTGCTTGGTACAGTTCAGAGTGAGCAAACAAGACTCTGTTTTTCATTGAAACAATTTCTGCACAATTTATTTGAACAAATATATTCACAGTCAGAGCACATGTACATACACACTGTGCAAAAATGTGTGGTGGCAGATAGAATTGTGGAGCGAAGATGTGTGATGAGTAGTGAATTTGGAAAATAAACAGAATAGACAAGTACCATTAAGCACAGTAAAAAAAAAAAGATAACAAATCTATACATAGCAACGTATTAAAATTAGCAGATATGAGTGCGCAGTAATTACTTAAGACCACTATGCAGCTTTAGTAAATGAGATTTCTAGAGCAGTTTTAAAGTGACAAGAGAGTAGATGGCGTATAGTTAAGATGGATCTCTGTTCCGAGGTGCAGGGTCATGGTTTTTGGGGTGCTGCAAAGGCATAGTCAGCAAAGGTTGTTCAGTGTTCCTCTGTGGTGATCGCTTTAGTGGACACACTTGCAAGTCGCAGGTTCATGTTGGCTTGTCTTGGTGCCCCAGGGAGGCCGAGTGACCCTTGGGCATACTCAGATCAACTCCAAGCACACTCCTACAGCAGTCTGTTATCCCTAGGTCACTACTCTCTCTGGACTTGGCGGCTGGGCTTCTCTTCAGGTAAGCAGCTCCTGCAAAACAAGTCTCTCCTTCTTTCATCTGAGCAGGTAGGCAAGTTTCCAGGTCTCAGGCAGAGCCCTCCCTCGCTGGTACAGGATCCCTCACCTCTGGGAGACTGGCTATCATAGATACAAGCCCTAGTTCACATCAGCCTCTGAGTAGGTCGGCAAGTTTTCAGGTCTTGAGCAGATCCGTCGGTCACTGGTACAGTGCATTGACTTTAGGATCCCTCACCTCTGGGAGACTGGCTGTAATAGATACCAGCCCTGGTTCACAGAAACTCTGAGCATTCTGCAGAGTAACTCCACCCTTGATCAGCGAAGAAGTTTGGAACTGGAATGATGTGGGAAGGGTGGGTGGGGTTCCACCTTTATATATGATTTTCAAACAGAGGAAAATTCAGGAAACTGTTTAATGTTGTTTCCTTTCGCATTGTATTTTCTTGCTGAAGTGCAGGAACAGGTTTTGTGTAAAGTGATGGCTCTCCCAGCAGGGAGGATGTGACTGAAGCCAAGTAGCAGTAACCATAACACTAGCACAATAAGTGTGTAGCTTTCCATGTGCCATCAGTCTTACTGGATGGGCCACTCAAGTTGCAGACAAAAGGACTAGGTGCAGAAACTTCACTTCCTTTACAACTGAATCTGTCGACTGTTCACCCAAATGGCAGTGCTCAGGAAGGACTAATCAGCAATTTCAGTCAGAACTCAAACTTTTATCAGAAGCCAGACAGTCGTCTTGGTCTCACAATAAATTCCTGAGTGATTGAGGAAAACTGAAGGAACAGCATAGGGGAAAAAGCTGGAAAGGGAGACTGCTAACTATGCAACTAATCAGGCTCTTTACCGTCCCCATAGAAGTGATGCAGATAGGGTGTGCCCTGCAATAGTGATGTGGAATAAACGCCTAGATTAGATACAAGACTTCATTGTAGTTTGAAATAATATGTAGTAGTTGTAATGTTGTTTAACATACTTGCCTTCCTGATTATCCTCCATTTCATGTTTTTCCTACTATCCAACAAGTATGGCAGAGCAGGGTAAAGGCTCAGTGGCTTCACAATTCCAGCACCACACGATGATCAGTATCTGTATTGGGAAGTGCATCTGCTTTGAGACGGCTACACAGAGACTCTTGTCAGTCAGGATAGATGTTTTAGGCTTCCAGTTCTGCCTCTTTGCTTCTGACCTAAAGGAACGTTAACGAATGCCCAACCTGGCTATCATACTGGGCTCTCTTCTCCCAGGGCAGTCCTTATCCTGGGTTCTGCAGCAGCAGAGGCTATTTCGCAGTGTAGGGTTATGGTTTGTAATCCAAAAAGAAGACATCCCTGCTCCTGCCTCTGGTCCCACCTTCACTGTATGATTGGGATGAGACCCCAGATAGAAAAGTTAATGCTGAATAAGGTTAAGTCGGCTGCCTTTTTCCAGACTTCTGGATGGGTGGCATTTCTAACTGTTTAATTGCATTCAACGTTTGCCTGAGACATTTGTGGGCGGAAGGAATGAATCTTAACCTGGTGCATCTTACTTACAGTTGACCTCAGCTCCATTGCAGCCATTAGTGTATGCAAATGTAACTCTGTCTGTTTATTCAACTTAAACTGTCCTCGCTTTCAGTACAAAGCGCAGGATGCAGGTAGACCAAGGTATACCCTTTGACCAGTCCAAATTATTTGTCTAAATGTTGTCCTTTCTTGGGGTCACCTTGATCTTCTAGAACAAGTTTATAGTTTGTCAGCACTTAAAATGGTACTGGAAGCCAGACAGTTATTGCTCTGACAATGACTTCCTGAGTGATTGAGGGAAACTAAAGGAACAGTGCAGGTGAACAAGCTGGAAAGGGTAAACTGCCAACTCAGCAATTAGCACTGTTAATTACCCTACCAACCTTATGGACTTTATCTGCATTGGGAGAGACTCTGACCTAACGTGTACCCAAGCAGTCGCATGCACATGCAGAAAATAATTATGGGAAAGGAGATATTTCTTTTAGGATGTGCTAAACTAATTTTACCAGTCTGAAGGAGTAAGCAATCTCCCCAGTGAGGACTAAGTAAAAAGACTTGCTCATTACTAGAATCACCGGTCACCAGCACTATTGGGAGTGGTATTGGTGTGTACAAGTAGTAGTCATCCATGTAAACAGGAGTACAATTTTGGTTGGTTCCTAAAACCCCAAGAGAGTCTTGCTCATTTTTGGTAAGCAGCATGCCGTAGTCATGTAAAATATGTCTGGAGATTTGTGGCACAGGTTTCCTGTACATGAAAACATAACAGATCTGCCAACATGTTAAAATGAAGGCAGCAGGGCCTTGTGTGGCTACTGCTCTTACGAACGTTTGGCTCTGCAGCCAGTATAAGATTTTGAATTCAAGTCCAAGTATCAAAGGGATCGGCATCATATAGGTAATAGAAACCTAAAGAAGATGTCTCTGAGAGGACTAGCATAGAAAAGGTAAAGTAGAGGGAAGAGAAAGGAACCCAGAGGAACTCTTATTTGGGCAGAGGAGTAGATTTTGAGAGCGAAAAGCACCATGATACAATGGAAAATGTATCAGAAAGATAGAATTAAATCAGTAAAATCCCTGGTTTGAAGTACTGAATGTAGGATGGAGCATAATGTGGTCTGCAGTATCAAATGTTGCAGAAACATGTTGGAAACAAGACGGAAACATGAAAAATTACATTGTCAGTGCAGGTCAGTGTTCAGTAAACAGACTGAAAGGCATTAATTAAATAATGTGTATTGACAAATGAGGTCAGTCAATTAAAAAGATGTTCCAGGATTTTGAAAAAGGGCCGGAGGTACGACAAGGCAATAGGACGCTGAGTTAGAAATGGGTTTGTTGAGTAAAAGTAGGGCAGTGGCAATCTGAATCATTGTGTAAGGTAGGTGTGGGAGTGAGTAGTTTAAGGGTAATGTCTGATAGGCTAGGACATGTGGTAAGAAGGTGAGACTTTGCTGATTTGTGGACCTAAGTGGTCCGATGGTGCACAGTGTGGTTAGTGCCCTTAAGTAAATGGATAGGATCCACTGGGATGTCGGAGAGAGAGCAGCCATTTAGTTGTATCAGTGAAGATGTATGGTGGAGATTCTATTGCTTGAAGTGACAAAAGCACATCCAAGGTAAGCTTAATGTTTATGATCTTGAAGGAGAAATATGCTACATTGTCTGAGGCAGAGAGTGGGGGGTGAGTGAGACACGAGGCGGTGTTGATAAGACATTTTTGCCAAGAGAGGACAAGGAGGTAACCACATATTGAAAGAAGGTAGTGATAGCTGTGTTCAGGTAGATGTAAACTATTTTACCTTTGTAACCTTCTAGAAAGGAGAGCTTGTATTGTCATTCCTACCTGGTCTGTCTGTTGTCAAGTCTGAAACTGTTCTCTATATGCTTCTTGTAGTGCATGAAATTCTAGAGCCCACCAGAGACTCTGGGATATCAATGTCCACTTCTCATTCTCCTCAAGCTCCATATTAGGTCAGCACCATTCCTAAAATGTTCTTGCTGAGTGCCTTGGGCCCTCCTCAGCAGTGCAGATAGGACCCCAAGACTATACTAAACTAAGCAAATTTATCCCTTTCCCTATCGCTTTCATCAGTGCTCAGGAAGTCTTGAATTTCTTTTCTCAGCTTTTGCTTGGTTGACTTGTCTTGCCGTCCAGTCAGTGCTAGCCTTAATTGGGCGCCATTACTCTTACTTACTCTTATTCCAGTAGTTAGCTGCTATCTAGTAGCTTCCACAGCAAACTTATTTCTCTAAGCTTCAGGTGTCTTTTCCCACTGCTCAGTCACAAATCACCACCATTTGTTTCCACCACGCAGACACTTTTGTCACTGGTGATTAAAATGATATATTATTCAGGATTGTGCTTCACTCACAGCATTTGGTATGTTATTAGGTTTTGGAGTTCCTTGTATAGGGTTGTTTGGCAGCAAATAGCACTGCCAGTCGTGTCATTTGTAGATGTTAAAAATTGGGTTGTTGGTTGACTGGGGTGTAAACCTTATTCAAACAGCAACCACAGTCTTACTCTGGGGAACTGTCAGGCAGACCCTAAATTAACTTTGCTCCCCCTCTGGTTGCTTGGCACAGAGCAGTCAGGCTTAACTTAGAAGCAGTGTGTTAAGTTTTTATGCAACACTTTAAACAGTAGAAACACAACACAAAATGAATCCACACCAGTTTAGAATAACAGACTAAGATTTAATAAGTAAAATAAGACAGAAATAACACAAATCCAATAAGTAGAACGTGAGGTATGAATTTTTAAAGAATAAACTGTAAAATAGCAATTAGAAGCCGGAGCCGTCCACTGGGAATATCCATTTGTATTGGACTGGGACAAAATCAAAAGTTCAGGCCAACCAAGATAGGGCGCGGGCCGGCTACAGGGTCCCATTTAGGCCTGCTGAATAAACGTACCTTAAATTATTCGGTTCCGAACCATGCAGTGGATGTGATGTGTCGATTTTCTCCATGCAGCAGCGATGATGTGTCGGCAGGGGCAGCTCCTCCATAATGGTTGGAGGAGCATTGGGCTGGCACTACTCTGCAGGGCAGACTCGCAGTTGGCAGAGTCCAGGTGCAGTGTGGTTGGAAGTCCTTTATGTGCCTGAGACTTTAGATCAGAAGGCCAGTCAGCCCTTGGAGTCACTCTGGGTTCAAGTGACGCAGGTCCAGTCCTCCTCACCCAGGCAGAGGAGCAGCAAGCAGCACAGCAAAGTAGGAGTCCATCAAACCAGCAGTCTGGCAGAGTGGCAGTTTTTCAGCAGCACAGCAGTCCTTCTTCCTGGCAGAGTAGTTACAGGTCCAGAAGTGTACTAAGTTGATGGCATCAGAGATCAAGTACTTCTACCCAGTTGGGCCTTTGAAGTGGGGGAGACTTTAAAGATAGGCCTTTGAATTGCACAGAGGTTCTGCCTTGGCTCCAGACTGGCTACAGCGGGGGTATGCAGCCCTTTGTGTGAGGACAGGACATAGCCTATTCGAGTAGCGGCTCACATGTTTGGAAGGGGTGGGGCGGCACGCTAGTGGGGGTAATCTGGAGGAAAAAAAATGACATTAAAAAAAAAAATCCCTTCTCTGATGCTCTGTCCTCCCTGACTCTGCAGGCACATGCTCCCTGCCTGCTGTGCACCAATCCTGACGCTGCTCAGAGCAGCATCAGGATTGGCTGGGAGAGCCCAGGGTGAATGCTCCCAGGCAGACTGGGAACCTGTGCAGGCTCTTTCCAGCCCAGCAACCGTGTTGCTGGGCTGGAGAGAGCCCTGTGCGCATGTGTGTTTGGCCGACCAAACACACATGCGCTTTGAAGGGGTGCACATCACCCCTGTGGCCCCACCCTCTTTACCGGAAAACAATCATAAACGTCGTTTATGATTGTTTTCCGGTAAAGGTTGTGCAGCTGCCGATGCTGGCGGAGGGTGACGCTCCTCTGCCAAATGGAGGAGCTGCCACTAGCCTATTCAGGGGTAAGTGAGGCTGAGTACAGCTTCTCTCTCCCATCCTGCCAGGATGGCCCATCAAGTCACACCTATGTTCCCATTGTATGTGGCTATCTAGGGGGAATGCACAAATCCCAGCTGTCACCCTCACCAGACAAGTGATCAGAGACTGGCTGTAGGCACCAAATGGCTAAAGTAAGAAAATTCCAACTTTCTAAAAGTGGCATTTTCAGAATTGCAGTTTAAAATACGATTTCACCATAAGTTGTGATTTTAAATACTGTTTCCAGAGACGCCAAACTGAAAAAGTTTATCTGTTCTAGATTGTGAATTACAATCATAAGATGTAATAAGGTAATCCAAAAGCTTACCTATGGCCTTGCTGTAGTGAAAAATGACTTTGGGATTTTGTTGCACTACTAGGGCATGTAAAACTTAAAAGTACATGTCCTGCCTTTTAAATACATTGTACCCAGCCTCCAGAGCCTACCTTAGGGGTGACATATGTATAAAAGGGAAGGTTTAGATCTGGCAAATGGGTTATATTGCCAGTTTGACATGACTCAGTACAACTGCACAAAGAGGGCCTGCAATGGCAGGCCTGAGACATGGTTAAAGGCCCACTTAAGTGGGTGGCCCAATCAGCGCTGCAGTCCCACCAGTAATATTTAATTTACAGGCCCTGGGCACATGTAGTGCACTTCACTGGGGACTTATAAGTACATTTGATATGCCAATGGGGTATAAGTAAATATTACAATGTTTTAAGGAGGGATCACAAGCACTTTAGCACTGGTTGGCAGCGGTAAAGTGCACAGAGTCCTAAAGCTAACAAAAACAAATTCAGTTAAAATACGAGGAGGAAGGCAAAGAGTTTGGGAATGTCCCTGCAGAAAGAGCCAGGTCCAACAGTTATTGGGAAGATGTTTTGCATGTGAAGTTATAAAAGTTGCACATGTTATGAGTGCATACTTTGGAAATATGTGACTTTGATTGGTTCTGGGATCTTGTGTATGTGCATTTACCCTGGCAGGTAAAATGATTAAGCTGAGAGGATGTCATCTTAGTCAGACCTCCTTTACAAAAATAAAAAAAATTGGGACCCCACCACCAGACCTTGAGGTCAGTGTATTCCTACCGTGGCCCCTTTTTTTTATTTTTACTCTTGTTTTAGGACTTGGCTGAATCCAAGTCCCAAGATGGCTGACACCACTTCCCAATTGAAGTGGCACCAGCCAATAAGATCTGATTTTGAGATTTGTCGGATCCAATGAGAGTTTGCATCTCTAGACGTCTATATTTATTTTTCCTTTAATAACTCAAAAACTACTTAACTGAAATGAAGCTTAAAGATTATCTAGTGCAATTGTGAAATGCAAGGAAGAATGTTTTAACTGTCCCCAAAAATGTGGAAAGGTTGTAAAATGCAGTGAAATGCAAAATGAATTTCCCTTTCACCCCTGTTTGCACTTTTGAACAATTGAAGTGCAGCGGTATATGTATCATTACATCAACAATGCTAATGGCAAGACAGAAAGATATACCACGTCCATCAATGACGTCTCTAACAAGCAGAAGTTTTTTTGTTGTTTCATGGAGGATGCTAGGTCAGGATTTAAGTGAAACTAGCCCACAAGTGAGTGAGGGATGTTTGGGGTAGAGGCAAAGAAGCTTTGCTATAAAAATGAACTTTGATAGTATAAAATGTAAAGCTCATGTCTATTATGAAAAACAAAACAAAATGCTGTCTATACTAATGTGTGCTAGTAGGAGCTCTGTTTCCTTTAAAGCATTAAGATCCCAGCCCCCATCTCCTTAAAGATGATTTAATAATGAGAGGGTGTGTAGAAGGGAGAAAATATTTTGTATACATTTTTAAAGCCCCTCAGGTCAGATTGACATATTTAGGTCTCAGCTATAATCTGCTTTTTTGTGTGTTGGCAGAACTGTTGTTTCCAATACATAACGTACCTACTGTGCTGTTTGGGTCAGGCCTTCGCTCTTGATTGGGTGGCTTTGTTTTCTATTCTTGTGTTTGTCACACCAAAGAGTATTTTGGTCTTACTGTTTTGATTGGATGAGTTGTATCTCTCCACTGCTCGCTTCATGGGGCTTTTGTTAGAATCGGGTCTGCGAGCACATGCGCAAGCGCATGCGTCTCGCTTGCAAGAGACTCTCGTGTTCACTAAAGGGCTTGAAGCCTGCCTGTCGCTCACAATTTGTTGGTTTAAGTGGCACTCTTCCTTTACAGTCTTGTAATTTGAAAGGCTTGTCTGGCATCATTTCAGTTTCTCCATGTGGAGCAGGGCTCAAGCACTAATTGATGCAACTTAATTAGTGCCTATCCTCTGCGCCCAACCTGATCGAGGTACTATTTGTTGTTTTTAAATTTGAATGCCCCTCAAAGAGAAGGATTGTGACTGGCAAAAACGTTCCCAGCAGGCACAAAATTGCATTTTTTTTTAAAGCTAACTTTGTTATTTTGCAAAGAAGGCTTTTCTCAGTTTCTTTTCATGTTTTCTTTTGTTTTTGTTTGTAGGCGCTGTTGTCAAAAGATGACAATTAACTTGTTCGAAATATGTGGGACATATTGCATTACAAATGCTTGTTTATTTAGCTTACAGCCCTACATGGGAGTGTACGTGTTTTCTTGGTCTTTGTTCTGTTCCCCGCTTGTTCATCTGCCCCGGGCCACACTTTCTATTTTCCTCCTCTTTCCGATTTTCAATGTCCCTCTCACCATTTTCAGTTTTTGAAATTTATTTATGATGGCCTGGCACCTGCAAAGTGCTACAGGCAGCTTATTTTCTTTTTTGTACTTTGGTGCACTTCCATTTTTGTGTTAATTTACTGTTCTTTAATTGTCGCCCATTATCTTTGAATGGTAAAGTAGAAATGCAAAAATGGCTCCTCGTGTCACATACGAGTGCATATTTAATCACACAATCATACATGCTGGTAATTTTAGAATGGCTTTTTATTTAAAAGAAACCCCACTCCAATATGGCCTGACTTACGTTTGCGTAATGTATCATGATGCATGTCTTCAAATGCATTACGACACGCTAATGGCCACTTTAGGATATTTGTTCTGTGAAAAAGATATTTGGAAAGGCAATAGCTCGATCTTTAGAGCCGAGACATATTGGTTGGTAAATGTGGAATAACTGATTCAACACTGATGTCTAAAATGTTATTGCTATCTTTGAGAGATTTCTGTCGGCTGTTACCCCCTATGAAGGCTTGTTTGGGGAAGGTGTTGATACCTTTGCTTAGGCTACAAATGTACAATGTGCCTAGGGCAGCAGAAGCTGTTATCGGAGCTTACAGAACGCCAAGTGTATACTGCAGTTTACTTCGGTATGGAGTCATCTTTTTAGTGCATCTTAACTGCTACGCGGACAAGTTCATTTCAACTACCTCCTCTCACATATGCAGAGCACATGTACATGTCCTTTGTCGTGAACTGCGCATACAGTATGTTTTAGAACTCCTTGAATACGTCCATCCCCTTACCTCGTTATTGTATCTGAATTCTGTTATGGCATCACTTAATGAAGGGCTGCAGGCAGATGTGGTGTGTCGATATTGGCTTGCTTGCTTTTTACTACACTTTACAGCGGATGTTTTGTCAATGTTTTATTTACTTCCCATAGCACTGAGATGGTCTGATAAGAGGTATCGCCTTAACTTCAGTGCACAAGCAGGTTGCGTTCACAAGCCTCACACAGGACATCAGAACGTCTGGTTGATGTTGTTTTATGGCTGACAAGGTCATGTTTTTGCGATAATGCTATTGGACTGACAAAGGGTACCACCGTTTACTTAATACCAATGAATAACAAGATATGGCTTGTGCAACCTAGCTCTGCCATGAGGTTTTGGCTATCAGGCAGACGTCAAGTAGACATTTTTGTAATAGTTGTTACTTGTGTCTTGAAATGTTGAAGTGATAAAACGTTATAAACAAGCTATAGTGGCATTTAATTGATAATTCCATAGTAATGTATGCTTCTTTCAAGCTTTCTTTCTATTAAAACGATAGTCCCATGAAACATGATTTGCGTTTTCCTGAATTCAACCAAATAAACAACTCCACTGAATTTTTATCAACATTTTGTTTTTCCAGGGGATAGAAACTGTAGTCCTACGGGGTCAGCAATCTGCATCTGATTGCTGCCAAGCTATTCTGCTGTAGCTCTTATCCACTTGTAGGATGGATACAATACAACCATGACACTGCAGCTCCACATCTCTCCCATCTTTAAAACCTAGGGGACCAGTAGCTGAATGGATCCATGGAGTGGCTAACAGAGCAGATGCCATCCAATAGTCAAATTTCTCCTCCAGCGACCAAAGTTGAAGTTCCCAACGAGGTAGAATGGGGGTAATCAGACCCATGGTACAAAACATTGTCCGATAGAACTGTCCCTTTAAGGGCAGTACCAGTTTTATTGGTGACAAAAATGTCAATATAGTTGGTTTCATTTTGGGAAAACCTTTACTTATCTATTTAGTGATGAGAAGTAGTTGTGAAGTTGTCCCATGCTAGATGTGAGCACATCGTCGAGTCCCGTGATTTTTTTCTTTGCATTCCCGGGCTAGCTTTCATAATGTGGGAGAGGCGGTGAGGGGTCTTTCTGCAGTTGCATACAATGCATCAGAAGGGTTTCATGAGAGTTTAGAGTAGACTCATTGCCAGCACCAGCGATCAACAGAACTAGGAGTACCAAGATGCATCTTTATTTGTCAGATTCCAGTCCAAAGTTTGGATAGAGCCTTTCTCCAAACATGTCTGAGCATCTGGCGATCGAGCCTTTGTAACTGGCTTTTGGGCAGCAGCTGTCCTCTGCTCGGCTCTTTCAAGCCCCTCAGACAAGGCTGCCTTGTGGCACGTTGACTATTTCTTCATATTACATGAATATATCATGTACTACTTGTTTTTCTTCATAATCTAGGTCTTGCATCCTTACATTTGTAACAGAAGCTACAATACCCATATAGAAAGGAAACACATTGAAAAAGCTACAATACCCATATAGAAAGGAAACACAGGGAAAAAACAACTAAAGCTTGACATTAAGACTTTAAGGACACAATCCACAAAGATTTTGGTATGAGGAGGTGTGAGTTACTTTTGAGGTACTTCTGTCTTCCTATTTTCAAGAGTACTCAGCTTACTTTCCAGCACAATTCATAGAGGTAAACCTACATGCAAAGATCTGCACCTATATGTAAGTCTCTGCTTAAAAACAATTTTACTAACCCTGGTAGATATTTTCACCTGGTAGTCTGATTTAGGCTGCCAGCTTGCTTGAGTGGGTGGAGAAAACGTGCAACTCAAAATTGAACTGCAGAGTTAATTATATTAGCGTACTGGGCACCTTTTAGGTAGACATCAAACTCAGAAGTACTATTCTCTCTGTGGACTTGTTCATGCCATTTGTTTGCTCCCTGTCTGCCATGCGCACTCCAATCACAGTTGTTCGCAGTTTTAGAATTCATGCATCGGTAGCATATAGCCGTAGGAAGCTGTGTTTTAGGCTACATGGATGAGTTGGTTATAAGGTTAGTAAGAGGTTTGTAGGGGATCATGGGTAGGTAATGTATAGCAGTAGTAAGGGGTTGTGGAGGTACAGGTATGGGTAATTTATGGGGGAAGTAAGGAGGTTTTAGTTTTAGGGATGGGTAGTCTAATGGGCAGTTAAGGGATATCAGGGTTCAGAGATGGGTAGTCTGTAGAGTACGAAGTCATTTTAGGTTATGATTTACAGGTAGTGTATAGCAGTTGTTAGGGATTTTTTTAGGATTCAGGGATGGCTAGTCTATAGGGGTAATTAGGATGTTTTAGGGTTCTGGGATGGGAAGTCGGTAGGGTAGTAAGGGTTTTTTAGGGGTCATGGATGGGTAGTGTATAGGGGTAGTGAAGATTGTTTGATTCACAAGTGGAATATATATAGCAATAATAAGGGGTTTATGAAGTGCAGAGGTATAAATAAAAATTACGTTATAAATGTAAATCCATTAATTTACCTAAAATAACTATTACATTTAATCAAATATTTAATTTGAATTTAAATGTAATTACTTTATCGAGTTCTATTTAAAAAATAAAATATATTAAATAAGATTATTTTAAGTATATACTTAGATATTAAAAACAAATGTGTATGTAACATGTATTATATAGCAGGGGTTAACCATGCTTACCAACTTACCTGCAAAGTACCCCCAATAAAAAGTACCTGGATGTAATGGTACTCCTGATGTAATGACCATGATGTAAACACCCACAAAGTAACAAGTGATTAATAAGCCAAACAGGAAAAAGACCCCTGACCTAATTAGGATTCCTGCTGATTTGTACAAATCAGAGCCTGTACTATGGGAGGGGAAACTACCTTAAGCAAATTAGTAATGCAATTGTAAAAATAATTTTGCTACCAAATTCATTTTTAGGAGCAGAGATAGCGTTGCCTATGTAGAAAGAATCTGCAACTTAACTCCCAATGAGCATGTTTATCAGTATTAAAAAAAACTATTTGCAGGTACCACACCATACCGGCTAGACTGGAATCTGGGGTGAAGCAAAATAACACCCTCTTTTATTATCATGGTGAATTTAGGAAAAGGACCAGTACTGTGGATCAGGCATATAGGTTCTTTTTTCTTCTAGAAAAATATGTAGCACTCAGGATGACGTGGTTGTATGTGACATTTGTTGACCTTTGATGTCCTTTTGACTAGATCTGCAGATACCTTCTTTAAAAATCTTTATGAAGCAGACATTTCACTACATTTAATTAATATTTTGGTAAAACTACACAATAATACGCCACTGTGTGATGGGGGCCTGGTGGTACAAATTCAAAGCCTCCTAATGTAAACATAGCAGGGTGATAGGGCTGCTGACTTGGACCACTGCTCTTTTCTTTATAGATCAACCAAGTAGTACAGTTTGTGAGGAACACATTTTGTGATGCCCTTTCTGTAGGTAGCTCAAGAATCTTTAGCCTACTATTTGCAGATTATGCTTTGCAGGTATCAAAGCAATCCCTGGGTCTAAAGTATCTCACAGATAAATTTGAGCAACTCTGTGGACTCATGCTCTAGCTATTAATACCTCATAAAACTATAAAGACTGCTTTTAAGCCTCATAATGAATTGAGGAACAACTACAGGCTGAATGACTTGAGTCTCGAGAGAGTCTAAGATTTTGAATATCTCTTGCATATATTTTCACTCAGTTTGAAATGGAGCAAGCAAATTTATTATCAGAGCAATAATTTGCAGCCAAATGATCGGGGTTAACCATACTCTTTGTAAAATATGATGGAGGCAAAATATTTATTTGGCTATAGAAGCATATGAAGTTCATTGCCAGAAATTTTCACTATTCGGTGCTGGAGATATGAAAATGATTCAAAGCTATCTGTATGAGAAAATAGTTTTCTAAATTGCTCTTAAATCTGCCTCTAAGCACAGGCAGTAACCTTCTACTGACAGACCTAGGCTTGATCTGTGTCCCAGTCTTGACAAAATTTAGGCCACTCAAGCATTGGATAAGAGTCTGAGGGACACGTTAAATCATTAGAGAGAAAGTTTGTGTCAAGTATTGGTGCGCACTGGGGATTGGTCACTTACCTGGTTTAAAAATATGTACCTGGATTGCATGTGAAATAGACTTGCCTGAGTTATGGTCCAGTTCCCATTCTCTTTCCGCTACCAATGAACACCATAGCAAAATAATACATAAGTTTTATGTTTTAAAAAAATGTTCAGAATAGAAAAGCATGCAACAGTTCTTCAACTCATTCATTTCTTCCAGGGAAGTGCACGCCGAAATTTGAAGATTGTTGGGGAAAAAATGTATATCAAATTTAGGTGTAGCTCTTTATCTTCGAATAATTGCACGTGCAAGTGGAGCAGATCCTCTGAGAAGACCAAATACTGCCTCAGCGGTACGGTTCAAACTGAGGAGGACCGTAATTTTCCCTTTTCTGTGTCCCCTATATGCTAGGGAAAAGAACAAATGGCTTAGTCATCTGGAAAAGGGTGCAAGAGAAAGCAAAACTGAGTGGCTAGGAGTGAAATGTAAGACAGATACCTCCTAGAAATGTTGTTCACCATCATCCCACATTATCTATTAGCCGCTAATGGGTAATACATGGACACTCTAAAGTATAGTAGTTTGTAACATTCTTCATACTATTATTATATTTGATAACTTCTTTTTTAACCTATAGATGTGGCCGCAGAATAAGATGTTTTTACTACTTAAAATGTAGTGTTTCCTCTACTGGTTTTAGGGTTATACCCAAAATAAATGTAATTTGACTGACTGAGTTGGTGGTCATCACACAAGCTTTGCTCTATAGGTTATAGGCTGACATCACGGCTTATGCTATGTAGATCGGTGAACTGAAACGGGCATCACCTGAAGAGAGTAACAGTCCTGACAAACATTACTACTGAAAGCACATATTAGAGCCTCCAGTATAACTGCGCGGTCCTTGGCTTTTCTTGTGCTGCAAGATGTTTAGCAGTGGCGGCTCCTCCACTAGGGCGGAGGAGCATCGCCTCCACCCGTGGCAGCAGCCATAAACAATGTTTATTATCCTTTCCTTGTGAAAGGGGCGGGTCTTGTGGGATGACCTGGACGAGGGGAGTGCACTTCCCTCAGAGCGCATGTGTGTTTGGCCGGCCGTCTCGGTTTAAAGGCTATCGGCTGTAAGACTTGAATATGTGTCTAAGGATGCAAGAAAACAATACGATTGAATTATTTACTTCTGTACTGAGCTGTAAGATGATGCTAGTTAGTTTAATTTGAACAATTATTTGTTTACGGTTGTTTTGATTTCAGAGTACTCTGCTTTCTACTGGTGACAGGATTTCTATTTTGAAATATATATTAATGAAATGACGAGTGAGATTATTTATAAATGTTCCAAGAAAATTTGAAGAATCTGAACCATTGTTCCTAAAAATTAATGAACGTGAAATCCACTTGACTGTGCCTTTTTTTTTAACGGCGAAAGATTCACCCTTTGGATAACAGGGATCTGCTGATGCCATCTCACGTTTGTAGCTTTGCAAGAACTGTCGTCATGAAGCTGCTATACTGAGCTAAGCTTGTTCAAACTGCACCCTAGATACTGGCTGTTTCAGTGACCCACCCAGAAGAAATAATGGGCCCTCCGTCCAGGCTGCTTCTTGCTTCTGACATTGAGTGCAGTGCCTTGGCAATGGTGCCCATTTGGAGAGAAAAATCCAACATTCCTGTTAGTGAGACTAACCGTATGGATTTCTCCATGCAGCTGATGCTGCCAAGCAAGATTTGAGCCCAAGCCTTGCTGATCCAAAGATTATTCTCACCACAAATGAACAATTTAGACAACAAGCTAATTAGTTCTCTTGTGTTCAAAGTGGTAACAAATCAGGCCCTTAATGTATCCAAAATGTTTGCCCAGAAAAGTGAAAAATTATCTGGATAGGAATACAAAATGAATTCTATCCCACAGCTGCAATTCAGTTGTAGACACTAGACCCTACATGTGCTGTTACATGGAGAAAAACAGGTGTATGATAACATACTGGCAGATTCTTTTTGTTATACTATAATGGGTTTAATAAGGATTTGTTTTTGTTATACTATAATGGGTTTAATAAGGATGGAAAGATAATCTGCATCACATGCTGCCCTAACATTTCACAAAATTACATCACTAACCCCCACCCCCTGCTGCCTGGATGGTTGTTGTCAGTTCTGACTCAGTCCCATGACTTGTCCTAAAGCTCACATAGAACAGATTCTTCAAATGGTTATTTTGTACAGTATTTCCTACATTGTTTGGAAATTGAGTTGTAAAACCACCTGCAAGGAGCTAGGCTGGATAGTAAAAAAAAAAAAGTGGTGAACTGTTATCCAATACACTAGGGTTTAAACAGAGCTGTTGGACATATTGAACACGATAACCATGTTGAATTCAGGGAGAAAGAGTCATTAATGAAATGTGAGAAGTTGCTTCAAATCCGAGAAGTAATTAATCAATTACCACAAATTTCCTGGAAAAGGAAAGCTTAGAAATGTGTTACTTCTAAGGCAAAGACCCTTAATGCCTGTTAAACAGCTCTTTAGAGATATTTGGAAAAGGTAGTCCGGAATATGCATTTCCTTAGTACACATAAAGCACTGCGTGACTTTCTCCATTATAATGTTAGGTCCAGCAAATGTAAATTTATGGTTTTGCTGCTCATCGTTAGTAAAGACCTTGGAAAACCAAGTGTCTCTCTCCTTTGATCATCAATATCCAACTTAATTTTTAGTTGGAAAATCAAGCTCAGAGTCTCTCCTGCCCAGTAGTTAGAAATGAGAAAAGCAGTATCTACATTCATGCAAGGTTCTATGTCTGAATGTAAATATGTCAGAAATTATGAACATGGTTGCTTGTTGCTGAAATAAGGGCGGTCCCACAAGTAACAGCAGTGGATAGACTCGTTGGTCTACTGGAATGAGCACACAGAACTGTATACTGGGCCTTTGCTTCACTCATTCCAACCTAGAGACATTTGGAGCCCTCTCAGGACCTTCCTACTGATTGCCAAGAAATGACTTCTCCACGAGCTTGACACAGAAGGCACAGTCTCTTCTCCTTTGCTAGCCAGCAGGTAGAGCAGGTGCAGTCCACATCGGTGCAGTCTCTCTTTGCCGGCTCCTTGGTGCAGCAGGGCAGTACCTCACGGCAGGTTGTCATCACTAGCCAGAGGGCTACCAGGTTCCCTCCTGCCTGATGACAACTTCTTGTGCAGTGTGGCATCTAGCTATCTCAAATGTCTATTGTTCCCACTCTCGTGGTGGCAGAAACTCCTTTCTCAGCATGTAGAGCTTCCAAGTATAACCCAGAAGTGTGGCTTCCAAGGGGGCTTCACACCCATTAAAAACCAGTTTGACAATTGGCTTCCCCTCTCTGTCCCTACTGCCAGCCTGTCTGCCTAAGCAATAGAGCAGCCCCTCTCCCTAGTGTTTCCCATTTGCCCTTCAAATGTGGTTCCTATTTTGAAGCTCACCTTTTGGGCTAACACTCATGTGGCTTCCTGCCAACTAGGGGTAACACCTCTCGCCTATATAGGCTTCTGTTGTGTCCTTTCCTGAGAGTCATTTGCATGTCTCCCCTGGGAGGCAGAAAGCTGTCTCAGGGGTAGACCCCATGTGCAAACCGTGAATGGACTCAGGAGACTTTAGGCAACAAAGTTGCAACTTTGTGAAAGTTGTACTCTGCTACATGTTACATTAATTTTGACTTGAGCATCAAGTCAGGCTTAATGTAGCAAGTTGTTTCATACCTTGCAGTACCAACCTCAGTGGTCCCAGTCAGAAATTAGCAAGGCTGATGTGTCTTGAAATTCTGCACTTGCCAATGGGCTGCTAGCCTTCTCCAAAGTAAACATGGCAATTGCTTGTTTTTACTATTGGAACTTGTAAAAATATATGTTCCACTTTCAAGTACAGAGGACCCTGCCTAAGGGCTCGAAAGGCCTATCTTAGGAGTGACTTGCATTTACTTAAAACTGCCCTACCAGTCAGCAGCAAAAAGAACAGATGATGAACGGAATGCTGAATAATGCAAACATTCACCTCCAGTCACAGATCTAAGTTTGAACCATAATTTTTTTTGCTCATAAAAAGCAAAAAACCCAGCCATATGCAAATCAGTCTTGACCCTGTTCCTATGGGAACAGACCAGCCCGAACTGCCAGTTCAGGTCCTCCATGGACCAGAAACAAGCATCCTGGGACCAGTTTTGGGGTATCACCCCTCATCAGCCAGGCTAGTTTGAATCCAGTGGCACAGTGAGCACAGGACCCATATCTGGGCATACCCTTCCTACTTAGGGTGACTGAAGCAAAAAGAACAGATGATGGGCGGAACAATACAAACATTCACCTCCACTTACCAATCTGGGTTTAATCTATCATTTTATTTGCTCACTACGTCACCCCAGTTTGGACTCGGCCATATGAAAATCAGTCTTCACCCTGCTTCCCATGTGAACAGTTCAGCCGAACTGCCAGGCCAAGTCCTCCCTGGACCAGAAACGAGAATCCTGGGACTGATTTCAGTGTATCACCTCATCAGCCAGGCTAGCTTCAATCCAGTGGTACAGTGAGCACAGGACCCACGTCTAGGCATACCCTCCCCACTTAGAGTCGACAGAAGCAAAAGGAACAGATGATGGACGAAATGACATTTATGAATGGTGAGTCTATTGCGATGGTGGCAATGTAAGCACCTTAATATGACAGTTAGATGTGACATCCTTTGGAGTGGTCACCCCACTAACCCAGGCTTTTCCAATGAGTAGCTCATGAGCTACTGTTAGCTTACGAGCTACCACTAAGTAGCTGTCCCCCATGTAGCCCAGCTAATTAAATTAGAAGCTTTTGCTTGGTTGAATTATTATATATATCAAAATTGAAAAGTGTGTATTCAAATTTGAAAACTAATAACATTTTCAGAACCCATAGGCTGATATTTGGATTTAAAAAATGGTTGAATTTCCCACTGACTTGGAGTTGAATTCCAAATTCAGCCATTCCAACTTTTGTGTTATATACACTTTAGAGTGCACATGAACTTTACAAACCTACATGTTATTTTATATTTAAAGCTAAATCCGGCGGCTTTGAGGAGACTTATTGTTACTTGGGTGCCAGGGGCATTACACTGTGGCCGTTATCTATTACCCATAGAGAGGCTTTGCAAATTGCTAAAACCTTTTTACATTACTGCTGGCAACCCTGCCTGATACATTCATGTGATCACTTCTGATGGTCTTGAATGGTATAGCCGACAATGTTATTCTGTCTGGTATAGTCAGTATTACAACGCTAATAATAATAGTAGCTCAGCAAGATTTCCACTGAACATAAGTACCACCAAAGGAGGAGACCCGTGCTAACCTTTGCCTCCCCCGGACCATTTGTTGAAATGTTTCTTTGTTGGCTTGTTGGCTTTAAGGCACTTTATCATTGCGGCCAGTGCTAAAGTGCTCATGGTCACGCCCTCAAACATGGTAGAATCAGCTTATACCTGATTTGCGTATGTTATATGTACCTAGGGCGTGTAAATAAAATGCTACTAGTGGGCCTGCAGCACTCATTGTGCCACCCACTAAGGTAGCCCTTTAAAACTCATCTCAGGCCTGCCGATTGCAGCCTATAGTGCAGGTTTGAATTGCCGGTTCAACCTGATAAAATAACACTTTTGCCCAGCCAAAAACTTTCTTTTTAATACATATGCCACCCTTGACGTAGGTCCTAAGTAGCCCATAGGGCAGTATGCATTGCATTTAAAAAGTAGGACATGTGATTTTAAGTTTTTCTTGTCCTGGTAGTGAAAACCTCTCTCTCTCTCTCTCTCTCTCTATATATATATATATATATATATATATATTTTTTTTTTAAATTTATTTATTTGATAAGTGCTAACCTTTGACTGGGAACAGATAAAAAGTTTGTTTGGTCTTAAAATCCTCTTAAATGGTAAAGACATATTTTAAGTCACAATTCTGAAAATGTCACTTTTAGCACTGTGGCATTTTTCTTTCCTAACCATTTGGTGACTGCATCGTGAGTCATGGGTCACATGTCTGCGAATAGCTTGGCAGTGGTGTACCTCCCAGACAGTGTGACAATGGGGCTTAGGTATTTGTAGGATGGGTCATCCTTCCAGGGTGAGTGGAGCAGAGGTGTCCCTGCCTCACTTAAATTTCAAAGGGATGCCTCCACCACACTCACAAAGGAACCTGACGCCAGCCTATTGTCACCCTTGACCATTCGAAGCCTGGGCAGGGGAAGGAAGAACATTTCCAGAACCAGTTGTGTGGGTAGCCTAGGTGTACACCCCCCGCTTTAGAGGCGGGCACCAGGTATAAATACTTGACCCTTAGACCAACTCTTCAGTTCACTCCTGGACTGCGAAGGGCAACAAAATGACTGCCTTGTACTTCAGAGGACTGACCTGCTGCTTGAGGCCTGCTTTGTACCTCAGAGGACTGACCTGCTGATTGATGCCTGCTTTGTGCCCTCAGAGGACTCCTGTACTCCAGTGCTGCGGCAGGCCTGCCTTGCTGCTTGAAACCAGGACCACCAGAGTTACTCAAGTGGCTAGTTGATTGGCCTTCTGTGTGTACTACAGAAAATAACCAACTCCAGAGACCTTGAACCCTGCACCTGGCCTCTGCGTGGAGGTTTTTTTCTATATGCGTCTTCTTTGTAAAATTACCATTTTCCTCCCTCTGTACGCTCCACTTCCTGTAGTCCAAGCTGGAGTTCTTTCCCACTTGCATTACTGTAACTCACCAGTGGCATATCGAAACTTGATGGGGTCTCCCTGCAAAGTACATCGAGAGGGGCCCCCCTCCTTCCTTGGCCGACCACCTGACACCTCCCAGACCCAGTCAGTGTACTGGGCTGAGGGGCCCCATAGAGATGGGGGTCTGCCTGCCACTGCCAGAGAAGAGTGGCACCTCCCCTGCAGTAGGGATTTTGTATGAGTCTGGGACCCATTAGTCAAGAAACCCATGGTGAATGTTTCAATTGAGTTCACAAAGTTTCTCAAAGTCAAGTAAAATTGGGACTTGGCAAAACAAGGATTAACATTGTGCCTTGTGGCTTGTGGCTTGTGGCTGCAAGCAAGAGAACCTTCCTTATGTTGAGAGCTATCTGCTTAAGGCTCAGTGAGCCTTCGCTTCACTCTACTGTTCAAAGTGAAAGTTTTTTTTTATCATGTACCTACAACTCCACTACCTTGTTTGACCTAATATATTTAAGGGAACACCAGTCTCCTCCACTGGGAATGGATTATTTAATAGATTTTGTTCTGTGTTGTCCATCTCTCAGTAACAGATATACTAAGATTGCGAACTCACCAGGTTGCAGCTGTATTCGCTCTGAGCTAGCTTGGCTACACATGTAAAAATACATTAAAAACGAATTCAAAAATCCATATATTAAAGGAATTTTAAAATACCTTTTGTAAGCAACAGAAAATACCTCCGAGTGACATTTTTCTGGAGAGGTACTTTTTAAAGATATGATTTTGTGCTAACCTACCACCACCCCCTTGCCCCCCATCCCCCCCCCCAACACACACACACACACACACACTCCTGCAAACAAGTTCTTGGCGTGAACTCTGCCACTCATTGAGATGAAAGGAATTATTTGTTGGCATACTGGATTTGTTCTAATCAATCAGCAGGGGCAGTGCTGGTTGTTTCTTGTCTGACCCGTCTTTCATGCATCTTTGGTACAGTTTATACTTTGAACTAGTCCATGGTTACTCGCAAACATTTTCCAGGGGCCACAAAAGTTTGGTCTGTGATGTGATGAGGTCCGCATTGAAGTCATCACAGTGTTGATCGGAGGCTTGTTGGGGGGCAGAGGAGGATGGTGTTAAGTGGGGGAAGTGAAAGCAAAGCTTATATACATCTAGTGGCTGAACTGCACAATATGAAACCAGAAAACCTGTGACTAATCCCGACTTCCTCACTTTACCAAATTATGTGATCCTAGGCATTTATGTTATTTTACTTTGTCTCCTTTTCTTCATTATCACATATAAAAGAGGACCTTGAAATACTTGACTTTAGGGTGTGCACGGTGCGAGACCTTCGTTTTTGTTTGATATATTAAACTATAATGCTGGTCATGTATAATAGGAACCAAGGCCACCTAAAGAGGGCACATAACCATAACAACTGACTTACCTCTTAGTTCACTATTAGCACAGGGTGTGGGAAGGGAAGAATGTTTCTAAAATTCATGTTTGAAAACTGTCACTTTAAAAAAAAAAAAAAACATTTCTTAATGCACTGATATCATCTGATGTACTAAGATTAAATGGTTTTGCATGCTAATGAAATACACTTTTTGAATTTTGAAGATACTTTATTATAAGTTGTACACTTTTGCTGCAAAATGTCTTTAAAAATGAAGGTGTTCCTAAAGTTAAGTGGTGCAGCACACCCTAGTTAGTTCTTTTCTTTAACTTCAGTTAACTTTCAAACAAATGCTTGCTTGTTTATTTAACATCGTTTTAATGTTAGTGTTGGGCCCAATAAACAGCGGCACAGTGCTGCTGTTGACAAACACCATACTTTGAGTTTCTCTGAACTAGTGAGTGATGCCCTCAGTTTACAGCCAGAAGCAGGTGGGAGTCTGTGTGCACTTAGGAGTTTGGTAAACAGCTGTGTACACTTTGATACATTCTTGTATTGTATTCAGTCCCCAGGAGTCGCTGATCGGATGCTAAGATACCTTTCTTTCTTTTGCAGTGACTGCATTATGGCTACAGGGTCACCAGGAGTGAAGCAAATTCCTGCGGGTGAGGAAACAAGTGACGAATGTGCAGGTAAACACGTGCCCATTGTGTTCCAGTGTTGAGATGGATTGAATATACTTTCCACCCAGTTCAGTTATGCTGAATCATGTCAATGTATTCTGGCATCTCCCTTGTCCTGAGAAGGATGAGAATCTGAAGTTTTTCAGTACTATCAGGTTTTTTGGGACCTTGATCTTGTGTGGTTGGGCACCACTAGAGTACTCTGCCCTGTCCTATCTTGTCCTGAGTAAGAGTACAAAAAATGCATGTTAGGCATTTATCAAGAAATACTTCTGACTGTATTAAATGATAAACCACTTTTTCTAACTCTCCCAAATATGACGCGATACAAGTGAAATATTTGAGTGGTTACTTTTTTGTGCAAACAGTATTCATATGATATGTCAGGCTGCTCCACACCACAGCTAAAATGGAGCCTATTGCGGAAATGTCAAACCTCACGTGTCTGCCACTCAAATTACAAGTATACTTCTAGAGGGTGTCAGTTTTTGTCAGCAGGTTCATAATCTTTCTTGTAGAGAAGTCTTGTGTAGCCACTAGAGGATGCCAAGCAGTCGCGTTGGGAATATGGGAAGGCGAGCCACTACTGGTGGGCAACATGTATGTTTGGTCAGGATTCTAGTCTTTTATGATGCAGATTTTGGGTAAGAGGGACCTCCCTCAGGCTGTGCTGATACTCTAGGAGATGTTCAATCTAATGGGTATCAATTCCATACATAAATTAACAGCTAGGGTGGGTGGAGTATCATCGCAATACAAACTGGGTAGATTGATTCACGCAGTGGGACTGACTGTATGATATTTGGAGGTACATCCATGTAATTATCTACCTCAAATGTATAGATCCTATGTTGCCTCTTGTTTAATGAGGAAATATCTATACAATCGCCTCTGGTGGTGGTGTTATATCCCCCAGTTCAAGAAACAGATGGGAGATCAGCAAATTTAATTTAATGAATTTATAACGCACACAACTGCTCCAAAGAAGCTTCCCAGTGGTAAGACACCTACGATAAAATATCAGACAGAATATTTAAAAGAGCCAAGTTTTCAAGAGTTTTTTTAACTTGTCAAGTGAAGAACAGAGATGCAGGTTAGTAGAAAGGGAATTCCATAAGAGTAGGTCCTAGAAAGGCAAAATAGCGACCCTGCCGTGCTGGTTTGTACCGGGGTATCACAGCAAGATTGACTTGCAGAGTGCAAGGATCGTTCTGGATGGTAAGAATGGATCAGCTTGCTGAGAAACTGAGGACCAGACATAATCATGGCGTTATACATGTAGCATGGAGCCCTATAGTTGATAAACGTATTGCCCAGTAGCCAATGAAGCTCCCGGAGATGCAACAAAACCAATTCAAATTTTGGAATATGACAGAGCAGGCAATCTACTGCATCCTGTATAATCTGGAGTCGTTTAACACCAGACTTAAGGGTACCTAAATATAAGTCATTTCCATAGTCTAGATGTGAAATAATTAAGGATTGCAAAATAGTCCTCTGAGAGGTAACTGGCATTAGCCAAATAGTCCTACTTAGACACCTTAAGAGGCCAAAGCAGGAAGTTTATTATCAAGCCAAAAGCCAAGATCCTTAACTTCTCAAGAAGGATAGGGGAGAACCCCAAGATTTGTTGGCTACCATTGCTGGCCCCATAGATTGGAGCGGTTACTGACCACTAGCACTTCCGTCTTATTGCCATTAAGATTTTAGCAATTTTTTCCCACCCACTGTGCACCCTCTGCCAAACACAAGCTTAGGGTAGATGGTAAAGTAGAATGTTGGGAATTTAGGGAGAGAAAGGTTTGAGTGTTACTTACTTATAAAAACAATTGGAAGCAGGTATTGCAAGTGCTGTAACGATATGCGAGGCCTACCAAACAAACAAACAAATATATTAAGAAACAAAAAAAAAAGGGACCTAGCATTTTCTAATGGGTGTAATAAGCCAAGAAGGCAAGAATTCCTTAGAGCGTTATGCAGTACTATTAATTAAAAAGTGCAGTACTATAATTTAAAAGGGAAGAGACCAAGATATGGGGTTGTACGCCAAATAACATTTGGCTATCTTAGAGATGGCAAAAGGTACAGGAAAACTGCTGTATTGAAGTGACACCAAATTTGCCATGTGTTGGTATGGTATTTGAATAGCACAAACCTAGTTGGAAGGTATCTACATAGTTTATGCTTATTCCAATAATTAACATATCTATTAAGTAGTTTCTCTGTGCCCAAGACCTTGTACATCCGCAGACTTGAAGATGAGAATAAATATGGAGAATTATGGTTTGTGTAGTGTGAGGTGCTTTGCATCATCTGCCATTTTGTGACATGCCTGAACCCATTTTTTTCAGCAGTTATCGCTATGTTTGAAAAAAAAAAAGTGTTGGGGGTCACAAGTGTTAAAACGAATGCCGATGTCTCTGCAACTCGAAGGTCCACCAACCCAAGTGTTCTTTTGAGATATAGCTCGAGACTGTACTCAGTAGACACTAGAGATAAAGTATTGGGTGTAAAGTGTTTCCAAAGTTCACACCCTTCCTGAATGACACACAGGTGGAAGAGTCACTGATGGCATATAGTGTATTTTGGTCTTGTCCTGCGCGTAATACCTATAGTGTATAAATAAAGTAGGATTACCTGGTGCATAGCATGCATTTTGGCTACTGCCTGTGCCTTTTTCAAGCTGGGAAATGGTCTTTGACTATGTTCTGCAGATACTTGAGGGTTGAATGCAGGGATTCCCTCACCATAGGTCCAAAACCCAGGTTTGGTTAATAAGTGTACAGTATGGCTCAACACTGACTGGGTATGACCCTGCCTATTACTTCTTGAGAGTGCAGTACTTTGTGCAGCTAATGGAAAAAAATATACTTTTCTCTTAGTGCACACTCTACTAAGGATTTTACCATAATTTAGTGGACACTGGGTGCACAGGACCCTTTGAATGTAACCTTTGGCTGTTCCTACGTATTTCTGTGAGGTGGTCAGTACCTGCTGGGCTTGGCATAAGGCCATGCCCAGTCAGAACTGAATATTGGGGATTGGGGTAGGCGGAGGCTAAGCTTCAGAAAGTATTTCATTGCAAAACCAGAAATAATCACTGAAAAGACTTGTTAAAGTTGTGGTTGGATAGTATGATTAGTAATTGATTAATATTATCCTTCAGTTGTGGAAACTTTAGGGCTGCAGCACAAAATCTAGCAAATACTGAAATTTGTCAGTTATGTTAACCATGCTATCATGCATTACCCATTATGTGTTCATGACCTCCCTTATACAGTCTCATGTCGTGTGATGAATTGTATCATGAAGGAAATCACGTGACTTGGCAGATAATCTCAGTATATCATGAGTTGTTACATATCCTAAAACATGCTTCAAAACATGTTACATAGAAATAAATAAGGCTTTAATGACATTAATCCTAAATTGCTGCCCTAGTATCCACAAAGGTGTACTGAAATTACAATGAAAAGATGTCTTGGCAAATATATAGACAAAAGCCTGTTTTACCTCTGGGATAGATGTGCCCTCTGTTCTACATAGAACAGAATTATCACATATCCTTACAGATGTTATTACGGCAAAAAAAGGCTACTGCATTATTTAATTTAAACCTTGTAAATAAAAAATGCTATTATACAATCAAGAATAAAATTCCTTAAATGCCTGATTTGTTGTCATACATGCAAGATGGGCTGTCTGCTATCTTCTACTTTTAAAGTATATGTCCTTACATTTCCCTTCGGTACCTAGTTTGTAACTTCCTATTGAAATAGAACAATTTTATATCTAAGCAGCCGTGCGATTCATAAGGATGCTCATCAATCAACCAATCCTAGCATTTGTTATAGCGCACTACTCACCTGTGAGGGTCTCAAGGTGCTGGGGGAAGGGGGCGAGGTCTGCGGAGCTGGCGGGTCGGGGTGTAGAAGGTGAGTCGTCTGTGGTGGAGGTATTCTGGTCCGGCGTTGTGCAGTGCTTTGTGAGCGTAGGTGAGGAGCTTGAACGTGATTCTCTTGTTGACGGGGAGCCAGTGCAGGTCTCTCAGGTGGGCTGTGATGTGGCTGTGGTGGGGGATATACAGGATGAGGCGTGCAGAGGCGTTATGTATGCATTGCAGTCTTCTCTGGAGCTTGGCCGTGGTTCCTGCGTAGAGGGCGCTGCCGTAGTCCAGTCTGTTGCTTACGAGGGCTTGGGTGACCGTCCTTCTGGTTTCGGTGGGGATCCATCTGAAGATCTTCCAAAGCATACGGAGAGTGTTGAAATAGGAGGAAGAGACGGCGTTAACTTGCTGGGACATTGATAGCGATGAGTCCATGATGGTCATAATTATATGATGGAGAAACTGCCTCTTTTTGATCCTTCATAGACCTGTGAGGTTCTGTATTAACATGTTGACTATAAATGAAATTGCAGCAAGGATATCCAAAAATTATCAGTTGTCTTGAGCCTTCCGTACTTGAAAATAATGTAGGATCTTCTAGTAATGATCAGTAGTAATGCATCCTTACAAAACCTTGCCATGTGATATGTATATAGTACACTGCCAATTATCATATGTAAAAAACTGTGTATGTGTGTACACACATAACAGTTATAGTTAGGAATCCCAGAAATAGGGATTCCTTGGATTTTTGACCGTTAATAACTTTGCCTCCATTTGATGAATCTCCAAGCACCTTTGCAGACATATAGGTTTTTCTATGTTGACCGATGATACAACATTTTACAGTAGTTGGACAAGGGATTATTAAGGTAAAAGGGGGGAGGGGCCCCAATACACTGTCTCCCCCCCCCCCCCCCCCCCCAAACTGCATTTGCCGTATACTCACCCATAGCAGCCAAACAGCCAGTCGGATTTTCATGAAATTTGTCAGGATTATAGATTTTTGCTGACTGCCTTTACAAAAGGCGCCTACGTTGTTTTAAGGACACTTTGGCTGTGTTCTGGATTATGGCCTTAGATACAGATATTAGGTTTTATTTGTTTTCCCTACCTATTACCACTTTACTAAAGTGGTAATAGGAAAAAATATTTTTAAGTGTGTATATATATATGTATATGCAAAAAAAAAAAAAAATATATATATATATATATATATACATATATATATATATATATATACTGTAAAAAACCAAGGGTTACAGGAACGTTATAGTTAGGCTCACATTTTGAACATAGGAAACCATAGAAATTCAGCATAGTTGGATCTATCTCAAGTAACTATAACTCGCGCCCCTGCCATGCACAGTTTTTTCTTTAAAAAATGTACTACAGATATTACATTGATACTATCAATGATGTTATCAAAGATGTCATGAGTGCTGTAATTTTTTAGGTAATTAGTGCATGGCGAGGCGTAAATTAAAAATAAATAAAAAAATGCTTTTTAGCCGTGGATGGTCCCTTTGGAATCCCAGCACACAAGCTAAGGGGTCAGGATGTTCGTACTCTGGCCCCTTTTGTATTTTGTATTCTTTTTTTCTGGGACTCAGCTTCAGCCGAGTCCCAGGATGGCTGCCCACACTCCAATGGCTTCCTTGGTGAAGTGTTGGCAGCCAATCAGATCTCAGCACAAGATTGGGGGGGGTCACAAATCCTTCATGTCCCTAGATATACAAATTAGTATATATTTTTTTAATTTCTCTTAAGCTACTGAGTGGATTCACACCAAAACAAAAAAAGGTCTCTTTCTGGACCAGGAGCCACATTTCTGCCAAATTTAGTGTAATTCCATCCAGTAGTTTCGGGTGCTATTCCTGTTCAAAATCCCTATGGAAAAATGCATAGGGACAAAGCGTTTTGGGACCCCCCTTTTTAACGGTCCCTCTTGATGGATCACCTCCAATGTTTGCAGACAGACGCTGATGTGAGCATCAAATTTTTGGGGAACATTTTGGGAAGATTTATTAACTGATGCCAAAGATAGCCAATTAAAAAAGCACTTTTTCTATAGAATCTAGGTCCTAACTTAACTACCTAGTAGTGACCGCTACTCGGTAATTCAAACATCTATATATATAGATATGTACACTGAAAAAAACATAGGTTAAAGGGACAGTATTGTTATAGTTAAGTGAAAAATTCATTTACATGGTGATCTTTCATACAAAAAAAAAAAACACTAAAATTCACTAGGTATAGTTGCCGGAGCTAACTATGACTTGAGCCCCCACTTGCACTGCTTATGGCCTCACGTATTACATCACTCGTGAAATGCTCAATGACATGATTGATGACATCACTGAAGACATCCCCAGGGTGACAGGCATGCGCTATAGAGTGTGGGATGGGATTGGACGTTACACACACACCACTCCACAGGGCGACAGGCGTGTGCTGTAGGGTTTGGGGAGGGAGTGTACTCTTTGTACAGATCACTGCCCATGGTGAGGAGCTTGTGCTGTAGGTTATGAAGAGGGAATGTCCTTGCAACACAGACCACTCACCGTGCACTCCAGGGGTGCACAGGGAGTGGGAGGGCGTGCACTGTAGAGTGTCGGGAAGCAGTGTCTTCTCAACACAGACCACTCTCAAGGGTGACAGGCATGCGCTATAGGGTGTAGTTACTAGACTTATACACATATCATACTACCTCAAGTGCTTTTCAGACTCAGTGGGACAGTGGCCTTTTCTCGTCCCGTTTGGCCCCAGGGGACATACGTCTAGTGCCTCCACACATCATCTTGGGAGTCAGAGTACCCAAGGCCTGCCCCCTTATAAGATGTTTTGTTTTACAATTTACAGGACAAGGGGACTGAGTCGAAGTGTCCTGAAATGGCGGCTGCAACATTTTTCTTCATGTTGCAGTAAGTTACTCTGAGAGCTTGCTCCAGAAAAAAAAAAAAAGCCAAATTTGGTTTTATTCCATTCAGCCCTTTTTGCTGTATCGCTATTCATTTTTAATAATAATGAACACAGCATGGGGAAATTGCGTTTTAGGCCCCCATCATTTTTTTCATCTTGTCTCCTGCTATGGTAATTCACCGCAAAACTTTTCAGGAAGGAGCGGACATGCACAAACAATTTTTTTTTTTTTTTTTTTGGGTGAAGTTTGCATTAAGATTAATCAAATGGTGCCAAATTATTAACAAACCAAAAACGCTCTTCCTATGGTAACCTGATCCTTACTGTACCTGCACAGTGTTGACCGTTCTGAATTTTTATTTATTTATGTATATAAAAAAAAAAGGTTACAGGAATGTTCTAGTTAGGTTCTGAATTTACTCGCACAAATCCAGAAAAATTCTGTAGAGTTAATTCAAGTAAATATAAGTTGCGGCCCTAAGGTAACTATGACTCGTGCCACTGCCATGCACAGTTTAAAAAAATAAAATAAAAAAAATTGACTTCTAATGTTTCATTGATATTTTTATTGACTTTATAAAAGTTGTCATGAGTGCTGTAATGTCTGGGGTAATTAGCAGTGCATGGCGAGGGCACGAGTTATAGTTACCTTAGGCCGCGAGTTATAGCTACTTGAACTCCATAACTGCTGAATTACTCTGGTTTTATGCGAGAACATTCAGATTCTAACTATAACGTCCCTGTAACCTGTAGTTTTTTAAGTGAATTTCTAAGTTTAAAAAAAATTCTCCTTCCTAACTATAACGTCCCTGTAATTTTTGTGTTTTTTTTCAGTGAATTGCTATGTTTTTTTAAAGTAAAGTAATTTTCATTACAATACATTAATCCAACCACTGCCGCGCACAGACCATGCGTGGCTGGGATTGACCACATGGCTTGGCCTGTGCACCCCCCCCCCCCCCCCCCCAACCACCCAACCCCATGCTGCATACAACCTTTGGCCGTGTGCGGTGGGAGTTCCCCACAGGGCCAGTCTCTCTGGGTGTTCAATAGGTGTGAGAGGATGTCTCTGGATGTGAGAGTAGCTGTGAGTGTCGGGTGTGAGAGTGGATGTGAAAGGGTCTGTGTGAGTGCGAGTGCGTGTGATTGCGCTCCAATAGAGGAAAGAGTCATTCACCTACACTAAGGATTTCAAATCGTTTTACAATTTTGAATTGTGGGGTAAACACACTTGCTTTGCTTTTGCCAGTCAAGATTATTTGTCCTTTCCTGAAGTGGAGCTTCAACAGGGGCACCATCTATGTTTATATTTGTAAGTGCTTTCTTGATCCCTGGGGCAGATGGTGGTGCAGTGCAATATTGTACGGCTTTGGAGGGGGGGCGGGAGTGTGGAGTCACCACCACAACTTGAAAACTGATATGGATTAGTGCATATTGGCTGAGAAGGTGGGATATGAGGGGAAAAGATGTCCTCGTAAGTGGACAAAAGTATGGGGCAACTTGAATGAATATAGAGGAAACCTGTGTACGTTAACAACTAAGCCTGGCATTGACCCAGTAACTGGGAACAGTTGTGCATTCTCTGGAAATACTGGTTGGGTGGGGGTGGATGATCAGGAGATGTTCAATGGACTGTGGGGTGAGGGACCCTCTGCCTCACTTATTATGATCATAGTATTGCAGTGTATGATGCTCTTCTTTGCTTTTGAGTGTTTCTTTGTACTGACACTTAACTGGTTTCATGCTGCAGACGGCCGGGAGCCGTCCGATGCTCCTGTGTTTGTGTGTCGGACAGCTCCCGTCCGCCCACGCAGATGGCCCTGGAAATCCCTCTGGTGCGGGCACCAGAGGGATTCCCTTCTGAAATAAACCACCTCTCTTTCATTGAAATGATGATCAGAGCACGCTGTGCGCTGATATCATTTCACTTAGACCAAAAGTGAAATTAGCTGATCGGCTCATTTAACTTTCACTGCTTCTGTACTCAGGGGGTTATCTCAGCCCTCGGAGCACTGAGGCCGATGGTAGAGTTCTCATTAGAAAGGAGATAGTCTCCCCTTTCCAATGGTACTCCTCCACAGTGGATCCCTGCTTGGGGATAGCCGCAGGAGGGTGATCCCCAAGCAGGGATCCACCCACTAGACACCAGGGAGGGGGAGCGGCCACTTGGGCAAGGGCTTTTGCTCCCCCCCTTAATAATTTGTTCATAGTCACACTTTCTGCCTTCCCGATCTGCTGCCCCAGAGGGTGAATGGGGGGGGGGGGAGGGAGAGAGCCTACTAGGAACCAGGAATTTATTGTTTATATATGTCAAGGGGTGGAGGCTGCCCTGAATGGGCATTGTAATGCACCCTGCTCGCAAAAAGTGGCACAGTCCTTCTGCACCCCTGGGAGGTAGATGGGGGCAAAAGCCCCCTGTCTGCCCCTCTTCCCCTCCCTCCCCCCCCCCCAGGAGGGGCCAGAAAGCCCACTAGACTCCAGGGATTTCTTTTTTATTCATCTAGGGGAGTGGGCTGCACAGAATGGGCATTGCAATGCCCCCACATCTCCCCCAAAAATTTATAAAATTGGCAGAGTCTTTCTGCCCGGGGGGGGGGGGCAAAAAGCCCACTAGGCACCAAGGATTTTTTTTTTGTAGTGTGGGGGTAGAGGTTGCCCAGAATGGACATGGGAATGACCCTTCCCCCCCCCCCCACAGTTTTTCTGGGGGCTGATGGGGATTATTATCTTTGATCTGTCCCCCCAGGGTGGGCAGAAAGGCCACTAGACACCAGGGAAGCATTTTATTTTATAGAGGGTGGGGGCTGACCACCACCATGGGCATTGTTATACCCTCCCACTCCAACTGAAGGGGACTACAGTCTTTCTGCCCGCCTGCGGACTAAAGTATCTCATCCCAATAGCAAGCAAGAGGACATTTGATTCTTTTGTGTTTTGATATTACATATGTGCCGAGAGAAGTTGGCTAACTTCCAATATCGTCCCACTTGCAATAGTGAGCGGCGGCACTTTTTGGATTTGGGTACGCTGCCACCTAGAAACACCTAGCAGACCCAGACACTTCTGAAAACTAAACATCTGGGGGTAGTCCAAGGTGGTGTGCTTCACATGCACTCCACACCAATTTCTTAGCCACAATGCCTTTCAAACCTCCAACTTTGCCTGAAATCATGCATTTTCCCTACATTTCTGTGATGGAAACTTCTCGAATCCACAGGAATCAACAAAATTCCTACCACCCAGCATTACCCCATCTGTACTGATAAAAACTCTAACCCACTTGTGTGTGTGCCCAAAGCAGAGTCGGCCTGAAAACATATTTTAACAAATCGCCCTTTTGGACCCACTTTGGTTCCCCCTCAATTTATACATGTTTTTGGCCCTTCCCTGCCACAGGCACTTGGGCCTACCTAAACAAGTGAGATATCATTTTTATCAGTAGACCAAGGGGAATGCTGGTTCTTAGGAAATTTGGGCTGGCACAGTGATCCCACACAGGAATTTGAGAAAATTGTGATTTTCTTTTTTTTAGCTAAATTTGAGGTTTGCAGGGATTCTGGGCAAGAAAACATTGGGGAATCCATGCAAACCACACCTCTCTGGTGTCTAGTTTTCAGAAATGTCTGGGTTTGGTAGATTTTCCTAAATTTTCCTGAAGTAGGGCCCAAAAACCAGTTACCCGCTTTGCAAAAACAGGTCATTTTTGGTGGAAAAATTTGATGTCATGCTTTTTGGGCCGTTTCCTTTAGCTGGATGGAGGGAAGTGTGTGGCTCTGTGCAGATTCCAGAAGTTTCCATCACAGAAATGTGATGAGAATGTGTTTTTTAGTAAAAACTTGAGGTTTGCAAAGTATGCTGGGTAAAACAACCTAGTGAGAGCCACACAAGTCACACCACCCTGGATTCCTCTAGGTGTATAGTTTTCAAAAATGTACAGGTTTGCTATGTTTCCTTAGTTGCCAGCTGATATAGAGCCCAAAAACCACAGCTACCCATTTTTCAAAAAAAGGGTCAGTTTTTTACGTGGAAAAATTAATGTATTCATGTTCCATTTTGGGCTGTTTCCTGTCGCAGGCCCTAGCCCTACCCTCACAAGTGAGGTACCATTTTTATCTGGAGACTTAAGGGAACACAGAATAGTAGAACAAGTGTTATTACCAATTGTCGTTCTCTTCATTTGACCCTTCCCAATGTAAGACAGTGTGTAAGCAGGCAGTCATTTTGAGAAATAGCCTCAAATTCACATGCTAGTATGGGTAACTCCAAATTTAGAGATGTGCAAATAGCCAATGCTTCTAACCTTCATATCTTGTGCCCATTTCGGAAATACAAAGGTTTCCCTGATACCTATTTTTCACTCTTTATATTTTACCAAATTAATTAATGTATACCTGGTACAGAATAAAAAAAACATTGAATGGTGGAGCTCAGTTATTGGCTCTGAAAACCTAGGGTTCTTGGTGAACCACCCATACAAGCCCTATATATCCCCTCAACCAGAAGGGTCCAGTGGATGGAACGGTATACTGCTTTTGGAAATCTGCCATAGTTGCAGAAGTTACAGATGAAAATGTAAATCTGTATGGCTGTTTTTTTTAAAACTCCATTTCATTATTTATTTTTTATTTCAACTGTTACTTTCTCTGGGAAAACCTTGAACGTTCTACACAGAATACCCATTGCTGATTTCAGAATTTTGTCTCCATTTCAGAAATATATAGATTTCCAGGATCTACTATTGGTTTCACACCCATTTCTACCACTAACTTGAAGGAGGTTTAAAACAGGCTATGTCCCAGTAACATACCAAAACTGTGTTGAAAAATTGGGTTTTCTCATTCAAGTCTACCTGTTCCTGAAAGCTGGGAGAAGATGGTGATTTTAACCCTTTGTTGATGCCATTTGCAGGGGGATAAAAAACAGATGCTTTCATGTGCGGCACTTTTTTCCGATTTTTTTTTTTTTTTTTTCTTTTTTTTTTTCTGAAAAACACACATTTTCGCTTTTCAAGTAATCCACAAACCCTGTGTACCTTTAGAATCCTCAGGATATTGGAAAGAAAAGAATGCAAATTTAGCATGGATACCTTATGGGGACAAAAGGTCATGGGATCCTAAGCACGAACTACCCCAAATAGCCAAAAAATAGGCTTAGAACTGGGAGGGTTGGTAAGGCCTAGCGGCGAAAGGGTTAAATCAATAAACAGAATTACCAAAAACAAGATTGTTTACAATATTGATTTTGCAATCCAGTAGATTGTCCTACCACATGTTTTTATATATGGATTACTGTGACTTATGTAAATCATAGCTGGTTAAATGTAGAGGGTATGAAAGCTCAGTGAGTTGCACTCTAGTTGTTGATACCTGTGTGTGATCTGCAGGTCGCAGGCTGCAACCTTAGCAAGGTGAACATTTATTCTTCCAAGGTAGATTAAATGAGTACAAATTACAATAGATTAATGGTAGTTCTGAATAAAGTTGTGACTAAAGCTCAAAGTAAATAACCAATAATTGTCAGCGTTTTAGGCAATTTTATTATGAATTGGAGGTTATTCTTCAGATTCTATTTGTTTGCTATCTGGGGCAGATAGCCACTATCTTAAAAGCCCAGTGGCCAAAGTTTTACCCTTTGTGTGCCACAGGGAACTTTGATGGTCCCAAACCTTGTAATCTTGTCAACCTTCACCTTACACAGCCACCCACCACCCCCGCACATCTTGTGCCTTCTTGGGATCTTCTTGTGTTCATGTCCCTCTCTCTCTCTCCATTTAATCTCAGGTCAGAGGTTGCTGATTGTCTTGTGTTACTGAAACATCATATGGACATTTGTGGTATTTGAACCATTTTTCATGTTGAGAACCTCACAAATAGGTTTCAGGCCCTTCCCATGCATGCATCACCCTGACTATATCTGTGAGACCTTTGCCACAGTACGCAGCAACTTGAAACCTCAGATGCTTGCGAATCCCAACCTTTTGACTGTTCCTAAACCATTGCGGTATTTACTTTCCAAGCCTTCTACCATTTAACCCGAATCACTGCACCCCTCCCCCCCACCACCTCCTATCTCACTCCATCCCTGGTATGTAAGCCATTGAATGACTTTGCCAGTTCAGAATTGTAGTGAAAAAATGTTTGCTGCAAATAGCGCAAGACATGTAACCGCCAACTATTGTGCAGGTATGTACATAATACAGATGTGGCCATGAAAGGGCCCTAGAAAATGATCAGCATATCAATGGAACTCCAAGGAGTTGATTGGATCGAGGACGGTGTTATTCTTGATTCACAAGGCGATGTGTCCTAGAGACAAGGTCCACAACAACATCTCAAAGAAGAGTTGGTAAGAAAGGACTCACTGAAAAAGTTAATTCCATAGCAGAGTTTCGGAAAAAAAAAATGAAGGTTTATTACAAAATTCAAAAGGATACAATACAGACATGCAGCAATAGTCGCATAAAACCATTGCCACAAAGGCTCTCAGTAATAGGAACAATGCAGAATAATAGGAAAAATCAGAAATAGACTAAGGGGCCAATGTATCAGCTGGCTTTGCGATGGAGTATACACACTGCCAGCATGAAGGTCCGCTTGCCCGATTTTGATGTGGGTGGACCTTCAGTTTGGATAGTCATGTTGTAAAGCATGTCAAGCCCGCATAGAGCCTCCATTTTAGAATTCACGTTTTAGTTTGGCATCTTTTCTGATTGACCTTTTACCAAGGTTTTACTCTCATGCAACAACGTACTAAGAAGACACCGTACATGAGGCCTATTCTTGTAGGCGCTGCTGCCATGCAATCTGAAATCTTCGTCCAAGTCTAGGCACACAGAACAAAATGCCCTTGTTTTATTATTGTCTGTTAGAGACAGCTACTTTGCCACAGACATATCATTGCATCAGCATACACCTCTGACACAGTGCAATGTTTCATTATAAAAACTGCCTCTGTGCTACATTCTGCAGAGGAGCACTTCTGCTAGGATTGTCCTGGAACACGGTGCAGTGTGACTGAGATGCGGTCCTGCTGACTCCGTCCTCTTGTCACAGAGGCTCTCATTATTCTAATGAGGCTACTGGATTTTGAGAGGCAGAATCATCTGCCGTGTGGGAGACTGCGTCTGACCCACTACAGGTGACACCTGTCGCTCCAATCAGGGTTCTGCCCCCACTAACTAGCAGTGCCTCATCTGTACCCAAGGGCAGGGATGATTGGGCAGCCGAGATCATGACATAACTGGTTTCTCAGGGAAGCGGTGGTCACTCAGGTCTTATCCGTTTCTCTCACTTACATTAGTCTCACATACACAATGACAAACAGAGGCAGTATATATTTCAATAATGCTTTAATAAAGCGACGGCATCTTAGATATCAAAGCGTGGACTGCAATAACCAGGACGATACAGCATGACCAGATTAAAATTGTGACAAGGAGAGTGAAGCATAAAAATAATGCTACCATATTGTCACTAGAGTCAACAGACTAATTCCTACCTAGGCTGTGATGGAGCACAGCTTGTTAAGCTCTAATTCTGCCCTTCAGGTTCCCCTGGGAAGACATCATCCCCCATACCTGAGCAAAGGCCTGAAGTCTGCAATACAACTGTAGCGAGGCAATCAGCATACAGTTGTGGTTCTCTGGCTGGAATCTCCCTCTAACGTGTAAGGGACAGGGAAGTGTTTTTATAATAAAACAGCTGGTGTTCTAAGAAAATGTCCCTACGTAAGGATGTGTATTTTCAATGAATGTCAGAGACTAAACTTATACCACTTTCACCGGCAGCCTATCTTACTGCAGCCTTGGAAGAAGCACAGAGTGAGCAAGAATGTCTTGTTTGAGAACAGAGTGCTGGCCTAGGCAAAAACAGTCAGAGAGAAAATAAAACAAGACCGTAAAAGTGGCTACTGTAACAATATTAAAGTAAAGCTGAATAAAATATATCTAGGTTAAAGTGCACAGCGGCAGGCCTAGTATGTTAAAATAACGTGCATGAAGCTATAACTAAAATGGCTACACAACACCCTCCCCTTGTCTGTTGAAGGTGGTTCAAAGCCTAAATATACTTAAAAGCTACTAAGCTCAACCTAGGATATATATGTAAAAATGTCAATAATCACAAGTTAAAAGGACACATGAGCGTATAAAAGGACAATTTAAAACTGTTAATGTGGCATAAAAAGGACCAAATTTCAAGAGTCAGAGTTATTTTTAGAATTTCCAATCGATTCCGGGACAATGGAGGACAGGAAATGTTCCACTTTAGCAGGTGTTAAAGTTGGAAAGGCGTTGCCGAGAAGGACCGAGGAGCAGTCGTGTTCCATAGCCTGAGCCTCAGCCAAGGCGGCATTACAGGGTGTGCCCAATGATGAGTCAAGAGCCAAATCCTCCAGGAAGGGCAACTCATAAGTAGCTTCCCATAGCAAACACACCCTCAACACGCATGTCTGGTAATGAGCCCTCAGCGAGAACATCAACAGATCAGTGTCCAAAGAAAGCAAGTGCTGCGTAGAAAGACAAGCTTCCAGTGCATGTTCCAAAGAGCACCAGAGGCACGAAACACAGGCTGCACACAATGTAAAACCGGTCTGAATGACAGGGACCAGTCACACTCCAATTGCTCCAGGGGTGTTGCTCCAAAATACTGCATCATTCGTTCATGACACAGCTGCGCTGATGGGAGCGCTGTTGTTCCTTCTAGTTGCGGCGGGCAGCCATTGTGCATAAAAAATAGCACCAGCAAAACGCCAACTATTATAGCCAAAGTTATTGGAAATCCCCCAAATATACTGGAGAATATTGGGTGGATGGCTGATGGTATCAAACCGAATATGGAGGAGGTGTGAACGCAACCAGAACTAACAGCGTTAAAGAAATTTGCGATTCCAGTAGTACTGGACGCATTAAATATCCATCCCACAAGTTCACGTAGGTGTCTTGGAAAGTTGGTACTTAAAAGGGACTGTATCTCTGCTGACGACTTTGCCACCTGAAGTGCGTAGGTCTCACGTGTAGATGTAAGAGCCACATGTTTTTGAAACAATAAAGCCTTGAGTCTGCTTAACTTGTCAAAATTTACATTAGAAGTAGCAATATGGAGCTAAATGTCTGCTACCTCTTTGTTTTAGTGGGAGGCAAAAGTACGTTCCCGCAGCATGTAACAATCTTAGAAACCGAAACAACATAAACTATTCCTGCTCGCATTCCACAACACTCTTCACCATTGAGGAGAACATAGCTGCCATTTGAAGGCACCTGAAATGTAGGTCTAATCAAGGGGACTGGAGCTCCCTTCAGATAATAAGCCAAGTTCGCTGCAGACGCGTTACCCGCCCTATGCAAGGACAGCTGTTTACAAACCATCGAATGGCTGACAGAAGTCTTGCATTAATTTCCGCTAAGAAGGACTTCTTTCATGCCACTGAGACATTTGTATGCGAAGGGTAGCTCCCACATCTCATGGATGTAACTATCTCCCAGTTTTTCGTATCTGCCTACCGGAATGTGTTTTAAACAGGATGTGAATTGTATTGTGGAAATAGGCAGATTAATGAACCCGTGTATTAACCACTCAGCAGATGGTATTTCAGCCACAGTAAAAGGCAACTTTCTAATTTTTTGGTGGTAAGCATGACGTAAGTCGCTTCTTTCTTAGCCATTAGTTGTTGTTGCATTAAATTGAAAGAAGAAAATATTTCCCTTGTGCTGACATAATGCAAGGGAATGCGACCAGCCTTCAGTGTTTGAAGCATCCAACCCAACTGCATGATAGACCTTAGCTGACTCTGTCCATGATGGAAGGAAAACATATCTGTTTGTATAATGTCTGTAGCAGAAGAGACAATGTTATTTAAGGTATATATTCGGTTGGACAGGGTATTGATCCCATTATCTACAACAGCTAATGCCTTCTTTAAATTTTCCTGATCTATTTGCCTTAACCGGGCAGCAGCTTCTTGTTGTGAAAGCTTCCAAATTTCATTATATACTTCATATAAGAAGCGTTTTCTATGCTGTTTTATGGGGCCTAACAGGAAGTCCTGTAAGTATGTGTTATTAGACAGGAGACTGAGGTGTTCTCTAGCTCTGTCTAGTGAGGAAGTCTTTAACTATTGCTGGCATAGTTTCCCTACACTGTATGTTGTTACTATGCCTGCATGTTTGGACGATATATAGCGAGGGTCCGGCCTACTTGTTCTAAAACCCCCTGAGGAGTTAATAAAACGTTTGTGACACTCATTGGTATCTATTGGCCACAGTAACCACCCGCCAGGACATGTCAGTGAAACATTAAATGTGCCATTCTGGACCCATTCATCGAGCTGATCTTCAGTTGTATTTATTTATTTTTGCCATTTATAAAATTTTGCAGGGGCAGGTATACTGGGCGTGTTAAATTCCTTAATCTTTGCTAAGCCTAAACAACTCGTTTGTCGTACACTTTCATTTAAAAATATCATTTGAACAGGAATCAGGCATGATCTAAATAAAACTTCCTTCTTCCCATATTTGCAAATGTCTAGTTCCCCACACACTCTTCAAGTCAATCGACTTTAGCCAATATTCATAGCCTTCTATAGTCAACCTGGATACAAAGGAATCCGAATATATAAATTTCGTATTTTTAAATAGTATGCGTATGTTTTCTGTAGGTGGCAATTTAAAATAATACAACTCAGTATTTTTAACGTCGTGCCCAGAAAAGTATGTAAACTTTTCAGAATACATTTTAGAACTCCCTTGTGGTGGAGTCGGACAATGTTCCCATTGTGTATAGTTAAAAACAGTCTTTGGGCTGCTTGCTCTGTGGATGAAATGGTGCCCATAATAATTATAGAAATACATATCACCATAATTTTCTCTAGATTGATAAACATCTTCGTTTTCAAATACAGTGTAATACTGCCATTCAGTCATCATAGAATCAACTGTTTTCACATCCCAATCATCAGAAACAACCCCAGGTATTGTTATATTGTTCATTGAAACTATAAACACATATGGTATTTGAATGACCTCCGTAGGGCAGTATATATCAAATGTTACTTTATCCCAAACAATCCCATCAGGAATTGGTTTAGCGGAAATGTTCACAAAAGACAAGTCTCTGCGGACCTTGTGAGAAGAAAAATGTGGTTTTAGGACCTCATCCACCTGTTCAACTGCTGATTTGTCAGGAAGAAAATGACCATGTATTAATAAAAAGAAAGTGAGGAAAAACCCAAGCTAGTACAGTCAAAGAAAGCCACAGATAGTTCCATGGAAGAATGAAGCAAGTTAATTTAAGCCAATTTATCAGCTTACGTGGTTTTGACAGTTCAGGTGTCGAAGAGGCAAATGAGTCCGAAAAGTCATCATTGATGTCGGCAAAGTATCCAGAAGCAGGTTGTGCAAAGACGGGAGCTGTGTTTGTTGGTGGAGTTGGTGTTTCCCGTGGTGGCACCGAATAAATAGCACCATCCGTCTGTGTCAAAGTTGTGTCGAATCGATCAGTAATTTCTGTATTTTTTTGATGTCAGTGGAACTAATGCAAAATCATTTTCAACCCTCCCCAAGCCCGGAGAGGTGTCAGTGTTGCTGCTTACAACTTGTAGAGGAACTTCTGGACCAGTAGTGAGAGGGATTCGGGAACTAGTGGCTGTTCCTTTTGGCCGGCTGTGCAGGATCGGCCACATGGTGTAGTTTGACATTGTCGATAGAGGCAAAACGATTTTCTTTGGCACTATTCAACAGCGGTAGAATGACAGTTCTAGTACCGTTTATTCCCAAAACTGGGACCGGTGCACGATAAGAAGGGCCAAATTCCTTTTTCACAGCAACTTTTTCACGTACTAGATCACCCACTCTAGGAATCCAGCCGGTAGGAGTTACAGGTACATCTTTAATTCCTATGGAGGCAGCACTGGTAGAAGAGTTGTCGTCACGGAACTGTTGTAATTCCTGTAAGACAGTGACCTGTTCATTTATGTCAAAAGGTGTTTCTGCCGCCTCCACGCCAGGGCCATCAAGATCTGGAACATACATTTGAGTTCCGAACAGGCACTCGTATGAAGTACGACCCCCCAGGGACCTTGTAGGCAGATTAAGTGCTCTCTGGACTCCATACAGGTGATTAAGCCACCTACGACCTGTACCTAAGACTCTGGCTGTTAAGGATTGCTTTAAATCACGGTTTAATCGCTCCACAACACTATTTCCCTCTGGATGAAATGGAGACGAGTACTGGAGTTAGACCCCCAGTGAAGCCATTGCGTCCCTGAAAGCCCTTGAGGCGAAAGCAGGGCCCTGGTCCGAGTGGAAAGCCTCAACTGCATATGTACCGATAAAGACTCGCAAATTTTTCATAACAAGCCGAGCATTGTGGCCACACCCATATAAATCTGGAGCAGGAGCCAACAGCGACTAGGATATATTTGTATGCACTGTCCAGTGTTAGGGGACCGCAATGGTCCAAGTACACACATTGTAAAGGTTTGTTAGACATTAGGAGGGGTGTCTGCGGTGGGCGTTTAGCAGTGGAAACTTTGACTTGTTGGCAGATGTCACAACAAAGGCCATACTGCTTGGCCTCCTTGTATAGGCCTGGCCACCAAAAACTGGCTTGTAAGAATGATATTGTAACCTCCACACCAGCATGGGCAGATGCTGCCCCATCATGCGCTGCTTTAATCAACTCTGGTCTTGTATCTTTATTGGGAATTTCTCGAACCCCTACGCCTGGTATCTTAACTTAAGCGTTTAGGCAGCCTCCCATTTGGTAGGAATATTTAGCAGGAAATGCTTTTGCATAGGGTGTCCCATCAGCCGTAGCTTTCACAGCAGCCCATATGTCTGTGTCCGGTTTCGCTCCTGAAACAGAAACAGTAGCCGTAGCAACTGCTGACTTTGCGGCTTCATCAGCCAGTGTATTCCAACGCGCTGGTGTCCAAGTGTATGCACAACGTGGAAATTTTGGTAGCGTTTCCTTCAGATCCGCTACTTTCCCCCACAGTAATCTGTGTTTAATGGTGTTGCCTTTTAGAATCTCTGAACCCATTCTGGTGCCAGTAATGCAGGTATTCATTGAAGGACTGGACAAACTAGTACGAATCACAGACAATCAGTGTTAGCTGTGCACGATCCGTATGTTCAAGTGAAATCACCAGAGCTGTCAGCTCTGCTAGTTGTGCTGTGCAATCCCCTAGGGTTTGCGTAAATGTATGTGGGGGATAAAATGTATTATCCTCCATGTAGCCACTTACGACTGCGCAAGCAGCGGAGTATTGGTGCTTTGTGCCAATTGCAGATTGTGCAGAGCCATCCGTGTACATAACTCTATGATATTGTTCAATAGGCAGTGTGTTTGCTGGAACTGGGTATTCTAGTTCGTATTACAAAAGTTCTTGAGTTTGTAATTTTGGTTCAAAAGTATAATCTACATCAGTGGCTGTCAAAGACGTGGCACATTGAATCCAACGTGGATGTAATGCTTTTGCTTTAGGAACGCTGGCCTTGGTGACAGCCTCTAGGGCTGGGATGGGAGAAACGACAATAATGCGTTTGCCGCCTGGCTAGATGTCTTTCTTTAATGACAGCCATCTGAATAGCAGTGAGTATTTTCTCAGTGGGAGCAAAGCGGCGTTCTGCTGCTGAATATAAATGTGATTTGTATGCAGTCGGGATGGTCTCACCCTCTTTAAAGGTTACATAGGTGAAACCTATGGCACCAGCAATTACTCTGATGACCAAGTGTGTTTTGTTGTCCCTTGTGTTCAGATGTTGTGCTACAAGCATGTCTGTCTGCAGGTCTCTGAGAATGCATGTGTGTTCGACTGTCCAAAATGTACTTGAAAAGTCAGGACGTATTAAGTCATATAAGGGTTTTATGCGTGACGCATAATCTGGAATGTAAATTCTGTCAAAATCTAGGAAATCCAATAGAGACTGGAGTTTTTTAATTTTATTTGGAGGTTGTAATTGTGCGCACGTTTCTAAGAATTGTGGTGCTAGGCTCTTCCCTTCACTCGATAGCTCATATCCCAGAAACAAGACGCTGAGGAAGGCTATTTTTGTTTTTTTTTTAAGTTAAATTTTTAGCCAAATTCAGCAAATCCCACAACAATGCGGGCTACCCGTCTTAAATGTTGTAGTAATTTCATCATCCATAAGATAGATATCATCATCATCAACACAAGCTTTATTCGGTCACATTTAACCAACAAAGCAAAATAACATCACAACAGGTAAAATAGTAGTGTACATAATAAATACGCAGGTATCATAAAGAAATAAAAAAAAAATAGTTAAAAGGACAAAAATACATGTATTCCTTGACATGCTGCCACTAAATACTATCTAACTGCCTTAATTAAAGTGGGGGAGTGTCTCATCAGCATCCTGGGTACAGCTTACAATATCTCATATTGCTTTTTTACCATCAGCCGGGGGAAAATCACGACAGTCATAAGATTTATATATATAATAAGTGAATAAATACATTAAAAACAATAATCAATTGGGAGCAAATTGTTTTTTAATTTTTTTTTTTAAACGGGTACGTATGTACCATGCGGCCGCAAGGAACTTGCTGACCACACATATTAAAAAAGGAGAGCCGTCTCTCATCAGCATCCTTAAAGCAACTTTACAGTGTCTCAAGCCCATGTTCCTGCAAACTGGACAAATCCTTTTCCGCCGTGCAATCCCATAGGCTGGACAAATAAACATAAAATGTACTATAGTTTCCGGAGTGCAATTGCAGCTGGGGCATACATCTGTTGTCAAGGCAGGTCGCCAGGTACTAGTAAAAGACATCAGAGGTAAACACCCGTACCTAAAATGGGCGTACAAACTTTTGGATAATAAGTCAGAAATCAGATCCAAAAAAGGTTCAAAGTGAGGATACCACTTGAAGTCAAGAAATTGTGATGTCAGTCGACCAAGCGACGTGCATAACAAGTGATTTTTCCTAACATAGGACCAATAGACTGATTTCAAATGTTTCTTCTGGGCACTCCCTAGGTTATTAGGGTGTCTCCAAAAGTCCCCAAGACCCAAAATATGGAACCATCTCGAAACATGCTTGAGCCAGGGAATAGAGAGTGCATTTGGTCTCCCTAAAATGTCTTGTAGAGATTCCTTATATACAGCTAACTCAGGGGTAGTCCAGATGCGCACCCAGTAGAGTAAAGGTCTTAAGGCTATTACATCAGAAATGCGGGGGAACCCAAGATCCATAAAAGCTGGGATCAATGGAGTGTTACGTGGGCATGCAAGAAGGGTTCTTGTAAAATTATTTTCCCCTACAGATAATTTGCTAGCATTGGAAAAGCCCCAGACCTCCGCACCATAAGCTGCCGCACCCTGGGCCTTTGCTAAAAAAAAATCTTAATAGCTGGAGAAACAGCTTTTGCAGTGGTAGATTTATAAAAACGCCAATTAGCCCCAGATCTGTGCTGAAGGAGTGCGGCACTCTTATCAATCTGGGCCTCCCATTGCATATTGTTTGTAATTCTTACCCCCAAATAATCAATAGAACATACCTTACTTAAGGGGACCTCATTGAGTGAAATAGTGCATCTTCTGGTGGGGCCCCTGCTGAAGATCATAAATTTGGTTTAAGCTCCAATCCATGGTCTGCACAGAAAGCACTGAACCTGTACACCAGAACCTGGAGGCCCATAGGGGTTTTGAAGATCTGAAGTGAATCATCAGCAAATAATAAGATCGGAATTTTTTGATCATTCAAAGAAGGGGTGTCATTTTGGCAGGCGGACACAACTTGCACCACTTCATTAATAAACAAGGAGAAAAGGGTAGGAGCAAGGACACAACCCTGGCGCACCCCCGCCTGATATCTATTTGATCGGTACGTTCGCCCTGATTGCCCCATCTCACTTGTGCATAGGTGTTCTCATGCATTCTTCGAATTAAGTGTACTAAGTTCTCCGGGATACCCGTTTTGTACAAGACTTCCCATAATTTCCCTCTGGGGACAAAATCGAAGGCAGATCTCAAATCCACAAAGGCAACATACAAGGTTTGTTTTGCTAGACTGACATATTCCCAAAATAAAAGGGAGAGCCTAAAGACCTGATCCATTGTACTGATCCTGGAACGAAAACCTGCCTGAAGTGGGGATAATACCTGATTGTCCTGAACCCATTCCTTAAGACTTGCTTGGCAAAACTTTTTTGCAAATTGTCGATGAGACTAATTGGTCTATAGTTAGCGGGTAAACCCACATCACCCTTTTTATATATGGGGATTATTTCCGCCCCAAACCACGTTTCCGGGATGGGACCGCATGCTGCTATAGCGTTTGACAATGTATTTACATACCACGGCCAAACGACGGGTTCAGATTTAAACAAATCCCCCGGTATCTTGTCGGGCCGGGTGCCTTTTGTCGGTCTTAAGGAATTGATAGCGGCTGTGGTTTCAGCCATTGAAAAGACAATGTCCTCTGCAGAACCATCAGCAGATATTCTACAATCATTGACCCCATTGCACAATTCATCCTGAGATGAAGGCATGAGGTCCTGTTGTACAGGTAAGGCATAGAGCTCGGAAAAGTGGGCCACCCATCTTTCAGGCTGGATGTGCATGCTAATAGTATTGTTGCCCCCTCTATGTCTAGCGGCCAACAGCCTCCAAAAAGACCTATTATCTTGGTTCTTGATTGCATCCAGCATCCTCTGCCAAATATCATGTTCCCAATCTTTCTTGGCTAGTTCCAGGGCCTTGTTATACCTAAGTCTAGCATTCCTAATCGCCCCCTGGGAGTGCGTTTCGAGGGCAGATTTTAGATTAAGCTTCGCATAAATACAGTCCTCCTTAAACCATTCCCTTGATTGAGTATAATCGGGGGAATGCCTAGACGTGGTTTCTTTGTAAAAAAAAATACCCTGTAGGATGCTTGCCATTTCTGCATGGATACTTAAAATTGGAATGTCACCAGCCTCTTGCTCATCAAAACTAGAGAAGAGTTTTACAAAGGATGAGTAGAGTTCCTTGACCAAATATGGGTTTAACATTACTTTTGGCCAGCTGACGCGGGTTTGTCTGTGATTCAAAAGGGCACTCGGAACATCAGTGGTCTCAGAGTTTTGAACTCTCCTAAACATGTGACTGGTTAAAGTAAGACTTAGAGGGTTGTGATCACTATCATGGCCGGGTTCTACCTTCATATTTAGAGTACTTGACCAAAGCCTAATATCCACTAGGAAATAGTCAATGGTGCTGGAAGAGGGTCCTCGCTTAAAAGTGGTGGCAAGATTTGAATTGGATCTAGTGCGGCCATTATATGCTCTTAGTCCAAATCTGAGGCAAAGTGAGGTCAACTGTGAAGCAGCACATGAGCCAATGCAGTTAACATTCTCTTTCAGTTGCGGGATACCCCAAAGTTCATCCTCCTCGGTTGTCAAATTACTATTAAAGGAATTGGGTTTGAAAGTGCAGTTCATGTCTCCTGCAACCACCAGAAAACCTGATGAATGCAGGTGTTCCATGTGTTCAGCTAACTGGGCAAGTACTTTGGACTCTACACCTCGAGAAACTGATCTTGCATACACATTGATCATGGTCAGTTTGAAGCCGGGTAGAAAAGTGAGTTGGACACCAAGTAGGTCATACGAATTAAAACATAATACTGAATGGTCACATTTTATTTTCTTGTTCAGCAAAATCATAAGACCCCCTTTCGATCTACCAAAACCCCCAGATGCAGGTTGCGCCACAGAAAAATATGTCGTAAACCCATCTAAATAGATTGTCTCTTCAGCCCAGGTTTCCTGTAGTAAGCATATATCCTGCTTATTGATGAAGCTAACCCACTCCAGATCACCTAACTTTTTCCCAATCCCTACCACATTCCATGACATAATGGCAAGTTCTGAACATAACATCTCAATTCTGACTCTAGATTGTGAAACATTCTTTATATTGCCGATCCATTCTTCCCAACTGACCCCGGTGACTGCAATAGAAATCCCTGCAAGAGCAGCAGAATTTAGGCAATCCAGATCAGATAAAGAAGGGGAGGGATTCTCTGTCGTGATTGGAGGAGAGCTCCTATAGGGATCTTGGGTCCTTCCCATATGGCCATCACATGAGATGGAGCGACTACCAACATTGCCATAAGGTGGATCCGTGCAGAGACTTATACCAGTTATTAAACCAACCCTCAGTGAGCTAGTCCGTGAATCGAAAGCAATAAGATTGTTCACCAAGATATTATCCACGAAGAAAATTGAGATAAAATCAAACTCCGATCCTTGTTGACTATGTCTGCACACCTCCAGGATGTCGGACCGGATAATGGAGAGACAGTTCCTCTGCGTCCGTAGCCAATAGATTATCTTATTGGTGAGGGAATCCTGTGTCTCTCTAAAGCCAGACGACAGCCTGGGGACCCCCGTCATATATATGTAGCCACCTTTCCTCCTCCAACCATGTTCCCCCTTCATATCATGCACCTGAGTTAATCTAGGGGGGCCAGGGAAGAGGGGTCTGGGTGGTCTGACGGGCACTTGCGCTCCTGTAACTCCCCATGAGCCCTTAATAATGTAAAAGTGACGAGATATAATCTGCGTTCCTTGACCATAAGTACTCCCATTTGTATTTGGGGCTGGATTAAGCATTTGTTCAGTTGGAACTGACACTGATGGGCAGCTCACTTTGCCGTTTGTCACCATGCTTCTGGACCTTGCATTGGGCATTGGGCTGCGGAAGGGCTAGCCACTTCAACACAGGTATCTAACACAACTGATGTGGTAAGCACCCCATCAGGAACAGAAACAGGATTAGGGTCACCCTCTTTGTACAGTTTGCAGTTGCACACAGCCCTCTGTTCAAGAAGTCCGGTAAATTGGTTCAAAATTAATAGTACCAAAGACTTTAAGTCATCCAGCTTCTGGGAGATGGTAACCAAATTGTGTGCTCCATTTGGTTGCGCTGTCCTGTCCTCGGTCAAAGGTGAATGAGGAATGGAATTCCCTCTTCCTAGTTCATCAGGGGATGAGTGCAAGTCACATTCTGGGGAATCACTAAGTGCAGACAGGGCTGAAAATCTATTGGAACAAGGAATATCAGCAGGGACTAGGACCTCTAGGCTTAAGGAGGCTGGAACCCCAACTTGAGCACATTCAACGAACTCCATACACGGAGCCGATCTCTTCATGGGAGAAGGTGTTAATATCGGGACTGCAGGAGAGCGATGAATATCCGCCTTTATAGCCAAAGGAGGCTTCTGTGGTCTTTTCTTGAAGAGATCAGGAATCTTCTTATGGGAGATGGTGTGAAGACTTGAGGGTACTGAGGTTGAGGTTCATTTTTAATAGGCATTACGTGGTAGGGGGATTCTTTATCCCATCCTACATGGTTGCGCTATAACGCAGGTGCCTGCGCCAATGCCCAATTGATGGCGTAGGATTCAGCGAGTTCCTTCGGAACAAGGGGCGAGAAAGAAGGTTTAATAACCTCTTCTCCATATGGGCAAGTGCGGACAAATTAAGGTGGCCAATCTTGTTCGGCCAATAAGATGATATATACTTACTACGCGATCCCAAAAAGATTGCGTCTTTTGTGCGTTCAATGTCTCCTTCAAACTGTAACGTTACTTTATACACCCTATCAGGTGTGGAGACACGCATGTCCGCAGTTTCTACTTGTAGAAGGTCAACAGTTGCTTTCACCTCCAGACTCTCTCAAAGACTCTGGCGAACTATTACGACCTCTGCCGCGCTGTCTAGCAGCACTAGTGCCCACTTCCTGCTCTTCAAGAGGACCCTCTTCTTGAGCGGCATGTCGTATTGCAACTGCTGCCACTTTTTTCTTTTTAAATTGGGGTTTTTGTTGAGGAGGTTTCTCTTCCTTTTTACAGAAACCTCTGATGAACGTTGTGATTCCTGTCTCGGTTTCACGTACTCTGTTCTTCACTCTGATCGCCCACCTTTCTCCCTGCGTTTTTCCGATGAGTCCTGAAAGGAACTAGATTGGCGTGTTTCAGTATATTGATATCCATCAGGCGTTTTTATATTATCTCTATTTTGGAGATTATATCTATTCTGCGGGGTCTCCATATGTGGAGATTCTCCACTTTCTTTTTTAGGAGTTTGTTGTTTTTCATCCCAGCGTTTCTTGTTACTCTCAGGAGCTTGCTTGGAAAAATCTTATTGAGATTTGCCCTGAAATTGTGGTTTAGTTGGTCTAGCCCCTAGACCATCTCGACCAATACTAGAATAGGTCTCTGCAATAATCTTGGGCAGCTCGCGTTCCTGATCCAGTCGCGGAACATCACGGAGTCGTATGCGCACTGCTAGTTCAGCTGCTTCCCCTTTAAGATTGCTTAAAATAATGGAGAATACCATGGCAAAATTACCCATTAATTGCATCCCCAAGTCCAGGGCCAGGGCCACCCCGTATTCATCTTGAATTTGCTTCAACACTTCCGGTAAATTGGCAAGTGTCGGCGTAACTTGTGCTGTAGTATAGAGCGCTGCAAATACCGTGCCCCAGGTATTATTATCTACTGTGGGGACCATCCCAAATGGCAAGCACTTCGTTAGAATCCTATGTTTATCTTGAGGTCCCGTATGGGGAAATACCGCTTCCAGTGCATTTATTTTTTGAGCTAACGAAAACAGAGTTTCCTTTCGTTTGGCAGGTACTTTACCCATAATTGAATATACAGTTGCAGGGTTAATACCTGACGTCACTGCATGTGGTTGCGCTGTAGCAGCACGTGCTGGGTTTGTATTCAGTGTTTGCATTACAAACTGTACTAATCGTCTGTATATTGCTGTCAGTTCGGTATATAAGCGACGAACCTCAGCTACTGCTAAATTTGCTCCTGCAGAATGAGGTGTATAAGTGGTCAATAAAGGCCAGGTAGGACCATCATTACTTAAAGGACCTAACCTAACTGGTAAGATCGTGTGGGGTAGGGCGCCATCAAGCCAATTATTATGTTCTTGATAAGATAGAGGTATTTCTAAATATGCATATGCTCTCTATTGTCCAGGTACGTTTGCAAGTGTATAGTGATGAAATGTGTTTGTGTTCACATTAACTGCTGGAAATGTGACCCAAGAATAAAATAGTTCTGTTCTATAAGCTGCATCTGCGTCAACAACAAATGTGACTGGACCCCCTCCCGGGCCGGTAGGCCATTTGCCAATAAATGTGCACTCAGGGGTTGTCTCATATTCACTGCAATTGCTACCTGTTGCGGAATCACCACAATAGATGATGAATTTGTTCAGAGAAGGCACGCCAAATGGGTGTTTTCCTTTTAGAGTTCAGGCTTGAACAACCTCCAGCATCAGATAGGATGTCCTAGTTAGCTGAGGAGGAAATCCTCAATACCACGGATGTCTCTGTATATAGTACAGAGGTGTCGTTGTATATAGTGGGACAGAGACACTCAGGAGGACCCGAAAATTAGAGCCTGACCAAACGTTGGCAGTGCCATGTCACGTAGGCTCTCAGTATTCTAATGAGACTACTGGATTTCGAGTGGCAGAATCGCCTGCGGTGTGGGAGACTGAGTCTGACCCACTACAGGTGACACCTGTTGCTCCAATCCGGGTTCTGCCCCGACTAACTAGCAGTGCCTCATCTCTATCCAAGGGCAGGGATGATTGGGCAGCTGAGCGCATGACATAACTGGTTTCTCAGGGAAGCCGTGGTCACTCATGTCTTACCCGTTTCTCTCAATCACATTAGTCTCACATACACAATGACAAACAGAGGCAGTATATACTTCAATAATGCTTTAATAAAGCGACTGCATCTTGGATAGCAAAGCGTGGACTGCCATAACCAGGATGATACGGCATGACAAGATTACAATTGTGACAAGGAGATTAAAAATAATGCTACCATATTGTCACTAGAGTCAGCAGACTAATTCCTACCTAGGCTATGGTAGAGCACTGCGTATTGAGTTCTAATTCTGCCCTTCAGGTTCCCCTGGGAAGACATCATCCCCCATACCTGAGCAAAGGCCTGAAGTCTGCAATATAGCTGTAGCGAATCATTCGGCAATCATCATACAGTTGTGGTTCTCTGGCTGGAATCTCCCTCTAACGTGTAAGGGAAAGTGAAGTGTTTTTATAATAAAACAGCTGGTGTTCTAAGAAAATGTCCCTCCGTAAGGATGTGTATTTTCTATGAATGTTAGAGACTAAACTTATACCACGTTCACTGGCAACCTATCTTACTGCAGCCTTGGAAGAAGCACAGAGTGAGCAAGAGTGTCTTGTTTGAGAACAGAGTACTGGCCTAGGCAAAAACAGTCAGAGAGAAAATAAAACAAGACCGTAAAAGTGGCTACTGTAACAATAATAAAGCAAAGCCAAATAAAATATATCTAGGTTAAAGTGCACAGCCGCAGGCCAAGTATGTTAAAATAACGTGCATGACGCTATAACTAAAATGGCTACACAACACTCAGTCCTGCAAGGGAGGGAAGCCTGCACTCTGCCAGCCTGGCTCCCTGGCTTTCCGGTACATGTTACCCAGGTAGGGGGGGTTGGGCTATCCCAATTGATCTGGCAGAGGTTACTCCCACTATACCCTCAATAGTGTAGGTAGTAGCAGATGGGAGTGTACTAAAATAATAACTCTAATATGGTTGAACGGTTTCACCATTCTTTTAATGCTGGTTACCATGCTTTGTTTCAACTGCCTTATAATCACAACTCATGCTTTTCATACAAGAATAAGTTTACTGCAATTGATGTTTGAAAATACATTTTTGCATCTTTCTTGTGTCTTTCCTTTGGTGTGCAAAGTGACAACGAAAGAGTAGATCTGTTTCAACGATTTCCTTGGGAATCCGAGTAGTCATGTTCAAGGTTGCACATGCCATCTGGTATCCTGGTAGGTTTAGGGGTTCAGGTAGGGCACTGTGATCTAGCTAGGAATTGTCACATTTACTGATGGTATAGTTGGATTAAGTCTTTGTATCCTGAAATTTATGTTGACAAGATGAACCGTCTTACTTGATTTGTAGGTACCGTATAACAGTCACCTGCATTGCCAAACCGCTCGAAAGAGTAAGGACTGTTGGAGAAATGGCTGCATATCTCCCTCCTGTCCAATTTAAATGGGCGGACATGTAGCCATTTTTTGTTTTTACTATCCGTCACCACCGGGCAAATTCTGCAGTGAGGGATAGTAAAATGTGATCATTACTCCCATGGTGGGGGGTGGGGGGAGGAGCATTATTATTTAAAAAAAAAAAGAAAATCCAATTTGAGGATTTTCTTATGAAAAGTTTAAAAAAATCTGTTTGGTGCAGGGTTGCGTCTTCCTGACACAACCTTGCACCAAAAAGAAATATGCATTTGCAGGAACCTCTGTGATGGCAGTTCCTGCCATTGCTTTATAAATGATTGCCAGCTTGGTGGTTATTTATAAATTTGGCGATGGTCCGTTCACCTGGGGAATGGAGTTCCCCTCGAAGGGCCACAGGCTGTCTGCCATTATATGAATTGGCCCCTCAATCTCAAATGTGCAGCAAAATCAGTAAGAATTCTGACAGCATCCCTGGTAGCATAGGAAAGGTCTCTCAAGAGTTCTGGTTCACCCCCTAATACAAGGGATAATCTAGCCATTTTCTCTATAGGGGAGCATTAGAACTTCAAACTTTTCAGTGTGAGCAAAGACATACCTTTTCAACAAATCAAATTACAGGTTTTTTTAAATCGTCACAAAATCCTACCAACTTAGCACTAGCCCACTAAATGAATATTGATTCTACTACTCTGACCTAATGTCTTTCGGGTGTGTCATAACAAACTAGTTACATTTATTTATTGTGGGTATTTGTAGAGCACACAGCTGCCTAAACACTGGACTCCTGGCGCTGAGTGCACATAGTGAGAGCACATAAAAAAAATAGCTTGGGTGAAAAGATACGTTTTCAGCTGTTTCCTGAAACTAAGTGGAAAATTTTCTGATCTTTAAGTGGATTGGAAGGTTATTTCAGTGTTTTGAGACAAGATAACCAAAGGACCGACTCTAAAGCCCCTCTCCCTCCCTCCCTTCTAACTTTGGGAGCAGTCAACAAAGAAAGATTGTTGATCTTAAGTTTCTATAAGCAATGTGTGGAGTGACAAAATGTTAAAGGATATGTGGGCCCTGGGAGTGCTTTATCTTGTGGGCAATAATCAGGGCTTTGAATCTTATTCTTTCTTTTATTGACAGACAATGAAGTTGCATCATGGCTGCAATGGCTGATTGAGTTTTGGACAATCCCAACAGTGTTCTGGGCAATCTGCAGCTTTCTGATAACGTAAGAAGGCTGCCCAAGTAGAGTGAATTGCAGTAGTCAAGCTGGGAGAGTATCAGTCCTTGAACCACTGTTTTCTGACAGTCCTTGGGAAGCCATTTGAGTGTCTTCCAGAGAGACCTCAGAAGGCAGAGACCATCATTAGATCCTTGCCTAGGATGTCACCAAGGCCTTGTACCTATGACTTTAAAGGGGGACACTCCCCCAAATACGGGGCCCATAGGAATTTGTCCCAGAGAGTTGAATTGTTTCTGGTCACCGTTACCTCTGTCTTGTCCCCATTTAACTTAAGGCAGCTAGACTCCATCCAATTAGTTACCCGTTCCAAACAGATGCTAAGTCTGTCAAAAGTTGCGAGAATATTAATTATTAATACTGGATGCAGTTGGAAGGTCCTTGGAAAAGTATAACAGAGTTCCCTCTAACAGGCTTTCTTTGAGAATAGGGTAATTCAGGAATAAATAAATGCAGATCTTGCTTAATTAAATATCGAAGAATTATAAACCGAGAGAGAGCATAATGAGACATCCATTTTAGAACAGAGGTCTCGTTAGTGTAAGCCAGGAAAACACACTTTAACATGTCCTAGCAAAGTTGTTTCAACTACATTAGCTCCATCTTAAAATACACATGTGAAATTAAGTTTAGTTTAATTGTTCTACATATTATTAATATTGCATATTTTGAATACAACTCAAAAAACATGTTATCAATTGATGCCCCTTTCGTGTTCCCCCTCACCTGTGATTGGATCAGTTCTTCGTTTGTGTTTTGCTTCACCAAGCAAATTCACTTGCAGGCACAAGTCATCAGGAGTGAAACAATTTTTTCTTCAAGTATGTAACAACCATTCATTTACTGTCATCCCTGCCTACGTACAACATTTTTGATGGAAGCGTTTTTCACTGTTAATAAATACGTAAAATATATCCATTTTTACATTGCATTTCTTTGGTATATAGGGGCACTGCATTGAGACTTTGAAATTAAATTGACCAGACGTGGTACATGTTAAGATCTGTGGTGCAAACCTCAGTACCAAGTGCTACATCGACATTGCAAGTCTCAAGGTAGAGCTCTGTCTTTAGATTTGCAAGCGGCTCTGAAGATTGCTGAATCCTATTGGCTTTGTCTCTCACTGGGGCCAGATAAAAGCTTGTAATGTCTGATTGGTTACCAGCAGCCCTAGGAAGGCTGTAACCATTAGGAGACTGAAAGGTACACTGGTATACTGGCTCTAGAGCTTCCCCTTTGATTACCGCTGCTTTCACCAAAAGGGGACACAGGTCGCTGCATCCACGGCCCACTCCTACCTATGCACCACATTTTGTGAAATTGTTACATATGTCCGTTTAAAGGACAAAGGTCATGAAGAAGGTGCTTTGCGAAAGCAGGTGCAGGGACAGATGTCTATTGTTCCCTACAGGATTGCCTTTCTGCTTGAACTTCTGTATGCAGTAAGGCACACACAACACAGTGTAACAAATGTATGTCATCTTGTATGAAAGAGGGGAATTAGGTAGTTAGCTGGAAGGTTGAGCCACCTATTCATTTCTTCCTTCAGCTCACCCCTCATCTATAATCTTTTTTTTTTTTTATTGAGATCCAAATTTGCACAAAAACAAAATCGCAACATGACATTCATACACCTGCAATAATATATTAAGAAATCATATTTCATCACGTAAAACGTCACCAAAACAGCGATAAGGTATCACATGTCTTAATATCAACAGTAAACCTAAATACCATTACCCTAGCAAACAATCAACCTCTTTAATCACCCCAAGACTTCTTCCATAAATTTGCCCCGAGATTTGATGAAATCTCTTGATTTCCCCCCCACCCCTCTCACCCCCCCCCATCGTAATCGTAGCGCAAAAAAGCTGCTACTTTTTTCTTATTTGCTGATCACCCATTCCCCTTTGGTGGGGTCAACTGTGTTCGCCTGTACTTCAAAAAGCATAGGGGCAAAATTAAGATCATATAAATCCTCAGTCTTTGGAGAATACCTAATCCCCAGACATCTTTTTGGTTGGGCGTTTACACAGGACACTATTTCAGGAAGTAATCTATCCAAGCTACACCTGCGTAGATTAATTTCAGATTTTTTCTTATTGATTTTATAGCCCCTCACCTGCTCAAATTGTGAGAAAGTCTTGAAAGCTTCTTCCTGTGAGCTTTTGTTGCTGTCAAGAATCAGCATGATATCATCAGCGTATAATTTAATCTTCCCCATCTGAGCAGTGGGAGGTCGAATATCTGTATTGTGCCTAATTGTGATCACCAATGGCTCAATAAAAAAAGCAACCGAAATCGGCAACAGAGGGCACCCCTGCCGGGTCCCTCGACAAACTCATAATTTACCCACCTCTGAGGCATTTATTATATTTGCTTCAGTATTCAGATACATCCTATGAACCAACCCCGTGATGTGGGAAGGCATTCCAAATTTGGCTAAGATGCCAAATAGAGTTTCTCAGACCACGAGGTCAAAAGCCTTTTCTGCATCCAGCAAAAGAACTATGGCAGGAGTAATGTTGACTGAAAAATAGTCCTGCACTTCATAGCGGATAATGTGTATTCATTCCCAACTGCAGGTTCCTTATGCCCAGCCAAACGAATAGTGGATATGTCTGACGACACATAGTTCCTAGGGGGTGATTCACATGTGCTTCCCCTCTACCTTCATCACCTTCCCGGCTGCCACTGGACATAGGATCGACATTTGATGGGTTCCATTTACAGGTGGGAGCAGAGTCTGCGGAAGCCTGTAGATTCTTCTGAACTCTTAAACTCATTTGTCCCCTCACCACCTATTAGTGCCTCATTTTTTTCTGCCTCGTATCTAGAGGATAAAGGCATTGTTCGGGGGTGGGTGCCATAGAGGCGGAAATGATCTGTGCAGCAGACCCTGTTTCCTTGTCTTGCAAGTTCAGACATTTACAGTTCAGATTACATAAGGTTTTGGCTGAGGTGCGTAACTTAAACTGAGAGTCACACGAAATCCTCTTCATCATAGTGGTGTGCATCTTATACCATATGCCGCTTCTCCAGGCATTACTTTGGATATCACAAGCCGCACCCGCGCCTACACGAGCGCTTCGATGGCAATCCTAAGCCTAGGCGTACCCAGCGGCAAGCCTAATGCTACCCTCGCTGGGGTGTGCAGGTACTAAAGGCAGCAAAGCAATGTCCGTATGAAAGATTTACATTCTCCTGTCCCCATCCTCTGTTTGCCTTCCCGCACTTAGTTTGTACACTCGAACAGATTACTGCAGCCAGAGGCACATATATAAACAGGCATTTGCAATGCAGTTGGTCTCACATTTGCAAGAGTTAGAGCTATTGGTGTTGTAAATGCATAATTGGACTTTTTTTCCCACATAAATTGGTCAACCCGGTCTCATAATTTGGTCCTTTCGTGCTACATAATTCCAGTGGCCCTGCATATAACTAAAGCACTTCCATTTTATGTTTTTCTGTAAGCAACATTTCAGAAATGCTTCCTGAGCAGTGTAGTGTAGCAAACACCATACTATGCTGTGTATTTTAAAAAGGGTTCAGTAAGTCAAAACCATTTCACCTGCACCTTTGTTCTGGGTATCACAAATGAACTTGCCGACCGCCGGTCCCAGCAAATAGGTTGTCCGTGGGAATAGTGGGTTTGGGGGTTAATGATCTGACAAGGCTGCAAACGTAGAGTTACATGCAAAAAACAATACTTGAACCAAGCATTTCCAGGCCAGGTGGCAGCTATCTGTAATAAATACCTGCACGGTATGGGTATAACCTGCCATGCCCTTTAGAATTTCAGGAAGAGTGGCATTGAAGTATGTTAGATGGTTTCATTAACCATATTTAGTGTCTTTTTATTGGTGTGACCATTTATGCTTGTTACATGTGTTGTTAAATTGTAATATTTCATTCTGATATGCTTTTGTCCAATGTTCATCTTCCCATGTCTTTTGCTATTGCTTGATATTGGTTTCACACCTGTCGTGCATGGACTACATGCGAACAGGAAGCAGGGCATAATAAACAAAGAGACATACGGGGTGTCAGGCATGTACGCAGGGGTTTCACGTGGCTGCTGTACTCCCTACATTCCCGCAGCCTATTAAACTTGCCTTCTACCAACTGATGTTGGTCCACTGGCATCCTGATTACCTACCCTTATATATTCAATTGTATATATCTAGATACAGATGCATTTACGTATGTTTACCTGTATGTAGCAATGTTTGTGTGAATAATATGTTTGTATATGTGTATATCTGTATGTTCGATGTGTTTTACAAGAGTTTGGGTGCATCTATGAATGTATGGGTATACTTGTTTCTACGTAGAAGTGCAAATGTATGTGCACATGCGTGTGTGTGTGTGTGTGTGTGTATATATATGTTTGATGGCATGTGTAGCTGCAGATACGCATGCTTTGCATAGTCTTCCATCTAGTGTTGGGCTCGGAGTGTTACAAGTTGTTTTTCTTTGAAGAAGTGTTTTTGAGTCACGGGATCAAGTGACTCCTCCTCTTCGGCTCCATTGCGCATGGACATCGACTCCATGTTAGATTGTGTTCTTTCCGCCATCGGGTTCGGACGTGTTTCCATTCGCTCCGATAGTTCGATTCGGGAAAGCTTGAAAATTCTTATTTTCATCAGTATTGTTTTGATCGCGTACCATCCTCTATCGACACTTCGGTATCGTTGGGTTAAACATCTCTACTCTCCCTTTGGGGCGTGTGCTCCCAACTCGGGCCAGGTCTGGCCGACCGCGTGGAAGCCTCATGGACCGTACCCCATTCTGCTTTTGTCCTTGGTGCCACGCAAAATTTCCCTACACAGACCAACATCTCATCTGTAATCTCTGCCTTTCCCATACCATTGGGAAGAAAATTGCGAGGCCTGCAGATCCTTCCGTTCCAAGAAAACGCTCTGAGACAGTAGAGCCCGGAGACTCGAGATGGCAACCAAGAGCACCGAATGTCTTGATGTGGAAGAAAAGGAGATCATGCACACTGCTGTCTCCATTCGAGGGTCCGACCCCGAGCAGGAGTCTGAGGAGGACAGACTGGTCACGGCAGGACAGCACGTGAGTACGCCTGCCCCTGTCACAGCCAAGCTCAAACATAAGGCCTTGGGAACGCTACTGCCGGAAGGCCATGGCTTGACCTGTAAAAAGACCTTCGGTGACCAACCCACAACGTCTGCACCGAAAAGGCCACGCCACCCTAGCCATCTGACTCGAGCCGAGGCTCTGTCTCTGAGTCCACTAAGCATCCATCCTTCGAGTCGAAACCTCGAAAATTGTTTTCGGAGCCGAGGCCATCATCCACCCCGAGTCTTTTGATACCGAAAAAAACAGCTTCTGAGCCGAAAAGGCCAATTTTTACGGAGGAACATGAACCTTCACAAGCACTCAAAGAAAGCCATAAACTGACTGAGGAACTCTCACAAATGGAGGCAATAGATGAAAGGCAAGCCAGGATTCACATCCACAAAGACACTGTCAGAATTATAACATCACCTTCTCTAAAGCCTAAGAGGAAATTAGCCTTTTAGGAAGAATTGGACACTGCTCAGCCATTAGCTAAAGTGCCAAAAACCAAAGAGAAACCTCCACCTCCTCAATTTTCTCCTCCTCAGTCTCCTCCTCACTCTCCTCATTTGCTTATCTCTCCCCCTACTAGTCCCACACCTGTGCAATCACCAGCACATTCATTTGATTCACAGCAGGACAATGTGGATCCATGGGATCTTTATGATCCAGATCCCATTCCAGATAACCCAGACTGCTATCCCTCTAAGCCATCACCACTAGAGGATAGCACAGGCTACACTCAGGTCATAGCTAGGGCGGCATCCTATCACAATGCCACCATGAGCCATTAGAGGATTACTTCCTTTGCATTTAATACACTCTCCTCTGCACATGCAACTTATCAGTCGCTTCCCATGCTCCCCGGCATGTTAAAGCATGCTGACCAAATATTCAAATAGCCAGTTAAGACTAGAATAATTACTCCTAGGGTGGAGAAAAAATATAGGCCATCTCCCTCTGATCCTGCCTTTTTCACACAACAATTGCCTCCGGACTTTGTAGTGGTAAGCGCAGCCAGGAAAAGAGCAAACTTGCAGTCATCAGGGGATGCACCCGCACCAGACAAGGAGAGTAGAAAGTTTGATGCTGCGGGCAAAAGGGTGGAATCTCAGGCAGCCAACGAGTGGAGGACAGCCAACTAGTCATTGTTGGCTAGATACGATAGGGCCCACTGGGATGAGATGAAAGACATAATACAACATCTCCCCAAGGAACAACAGAAAAGGGCACAACAAATAGCTGAGGAAGGGCAAGCTATCACAAACAATCAGATCAGGTCAGCCCTAGATACAGCAGCTAGAACCATCAACACTGCTGTCACCATAAGAAGACACGCATGGCTTAGGTCTTCAGAATTTAAGCCTGAAATACAACATGCTGTCCTCAATATGCTGTTTAACCAAAAACCGCTTTTTGGCCCAGAGGTGGACACGGCTATTGAAAAAATGAAAAAAGATTCAGACACAGCTAAAGCCATGGGTGCTTTGTATACTACACAACACAGGATCCTTTTGTAAGCCCCAATACAGAGGTGGATTTAGAACCCAAACACCTGAGGCATCCACCTCACAAACAAAGTCGGCCTACCAACCACAATATCAAAGAGGTGGTTTCGAAAGCACTTACAGAGGCCAGTACCCCAGAAGCAGGGGAAAATATCAGTCAGCAAAATAAGTCTCACAACAGGCAAAACAATGACTTAATCCATCCCTTCCCAATTCATACCTCACCTGTGGGAGGAAGACTGCAAAGGTTCCACAACAATTGGCTACCCATTACCACAGACAGCTGGGTATTATCAATTATCCACAATGGCTATTGCATAGAATTGGCACAAACTCAAATATTCCTCCAAAACCACACAACCTCTCCTCACAACATATCGACCTGTTGCAAGAGGAAGTAAAATCTCTACTGCTCAAACAAGCAATAGAGCCAGTGCCACAAAATCAACTAGGAACAGGAGTTTACTCACTGTATTTCCTTATTCCCAAAAAGGACGGAACCTTAAGGCCAATATTAGATCTCAGAACCCTCAATCTTTACATCCTGTCAGAACACTTTCAAATGGTAACACTACAGGATGTTGTCCCACTACTTCAACAACACGATTTCATGGCAACATTAGACCTCAAAGATGCGTATTTTCACATACCCATCCATCCAGCACACAGGAAATATCTCAGGTTTGTGATTCAAGGAAAGCATTATCGGTTCAAAGTGTTACCCTTCAGAATAACAACAGCTCCCAGAGTATTCACAAAATGCCTGGCAGTAGTTGCAGCCTACCTAAGAAGGCAACACATTCATGTCTTCCCATATCTGGACGATTCGCTAATAAAATCCAACAGTCATACACAGTGTCAAAACCATACACATTATGTAATACAAACCCAACTAACATAAACTACCAAAAATCACACCTACAACCTGCGCAAATTCAACAGTATTTAGGGGCAACACTAAATACGCAAACAACGCTTGCAAGCCCAAGTCCACAAAGAATACAAGCATTTCGCAATATATTGCCACAAATACAGCCAGCCCAACAGCACACTGTCAAATTAGTCATGAAATTATTGGGCATGATGGCATCTTCTATCGCCATTGTCCCACATGCAAGACTAAACATTCGGTCTTTACAAAGGTGCCTTGCACAGCAATGGTCACAGGCACAGGGTCAACTTCACAATCTAGTGTTGATAGACCGCCAAACATGCATGTTCCTTCAGTGGTGGAATTCCACATACCTAAACAAAGGGCGGCCACTTCAAGACCCCGTGCCTCAGACCATACCTACAACAGATGCATCAATGATTGGCTGGGGGGCACACCTCCACAATCACAACGTTCAAGGACAATGGGACGCCAAACACAAACCGTTACACATAGAGTTGCTAGCTGTATTCCTAGCACTCAAAGCTTCTCAGTCTCTTCTCGGTCACAAGAATATCCTTATCAAAACAGACAACATGACAATGTATTACCTAAACAAACAAGGAGGGACCCATTCATCCCAACTCTCTCTCCTAGCCCAACAAATTTGGCAATGGGCAATCCACAACATAATTCACCTGGTAGCACAATACACAAGTGGGAGATTCACCCTCAAGTGCTTCAACTATACTTTTAACATTGGGGAACACCAGACAGATCTATTCGCCACCAGCGAAAACGCAAAATGCCAAACTTCGCATCCAGGTACCCACATCCCCTATCCAAGGGCAATGCTCTATGGATGAACTCTGGTAACCCCATTTCAAAACAAGGTTTAGCAAGATGGATAGTAAAATGCATCAAAACATGTTACCTTAAAGCTAAAAGGCAACTCTTAGTTACACCTAAAGCACATTCCACAAGGAAAAAAGGGCTACAATGGCTTTCTTAGGAAATATACCAATGGCTGAAATTTGTACACAGCTACTTGGACAACACCACATACATTTACCAAGCATTACTGTGTAGATGTGTTAGCAACGCAGCAAGCCACAGTAGGCCAGGCTGTACTAAGAATATTATTTCAAACAACTTCAACTCCTACAGGCTAACCACTGCTTTTATGGGAGGAAAAACTGCTTTGTAGTCTATGCATAGCATGTGTATCTGCAGCTACACATGCCATCGAACGGAAAATGTCACTTACCCAGTGTACATCTGTTCGTTGCGCTGCAGATTTACATGCACCCTCCCTCCTCCCCAGTAGCCTGTAACCGTTTAAGTTCAACATTCACTTGTGTGTGTGTGTGTGTGTGTATATATATATATATATATATATATATATATATGTATTCCATTTGCATGGACATCTATTTCCTTTATACTCTCTCACTCCTACCTTACCCTCTGCGGGAAAACAACCTAACATGGAGTCGATGCCCATGCGCAATGGAGCCGAAGAGGAGGAGTCACTCGATCCCGTGACTCGAAAACACTTCTTCAAAGAAAAACAACTTGTAACACTCCGAGACCAACACTAGATGGCAGATTATGCATAGCATGTGAATCTGCAGCGGAACATGCCACGAACAGATGTACACTGGGTAAGTGACATTTTCCATATATATACTTTTACATGCAAGTGTATTTTACATGCAGGTGTATGTTTTCTCACTTGTGTATAGGCATGTATATACATACATGTACGTTATATTAATTTATATGTGCATGTAGGCATTAATGTATGTATGCACATCCGACAAGTCCAGACCCATGAAATCCTGTGTAAAGATCCCATGCAAGTGGACAATTGGTGAAGCCACATGGGTGGCAAGGTGCTAGTGACTAACCCAACCTTTTTAACCGTGTAGGTCACGCGCTTCCTTACCTCTGAGACAAGGAAAGCGTCACCTGCACTGATGTGCTGCTAACGTGCCAATATGTGCTTTGTAAGACATTTTGCACTAGTCATGCCGTCTTTAATCCCACACATCAATGTTACAATATAGAAGGCTTTCTATGTATGGGGTAGATACACATATATACGTGCATCTTCATAGAACGGCATGTAACACTTGTGTGCATGCGTATATCATATTTTTTATTAATTCATTCTGCTACAGCACACACTACCCTAGGGAGTCAGCGCCGGCACATGAAACCGAAGATATACATATATTTCAGGTATAGGTTTCTGATGCTGCCGAAGACACAGCTTTTCCCAGGAGAGAGAAGAAGGCCTGTGCGCCTGTGAAACACGTGAACGAGTCGTGGCCCAGTGACCCCTCCCTGGAGAACTGCTGTGTGCAAACTACAACTTCCAGGGATCAGAAACTCGGCACCGATCCATCTCAAATATGAGCTTGGCCGCTCTCTGTTGGACTATTCAATGTGTATGCCTCTAGCCAGGGCCTGTACAGTCAATGTGCACAGTGTCTGCACCTGGACAAAGCGTGATGCATTAACTTTAGGTTATGAACGAAAACAGAGTAGACTAAAGTCCTTCACCTTAGACGTCGGCCACGTTGAGATCAGTCAGAAAGGTGGTGGGTCGACAGGGTTTCTTGGAAAAAAAATAGGTGGTGCTTGTAAAGCCGTTTTCACTTTCTCCTGCATGCTAAACTGGCATTTGCTTGCTACGAAGGTAGCGTGAGGGATAATTAATGGCTATTTATTTATTTGAATCCATGCTGCTCAGGGGGGTGGCGCTACTCGAGTTGTGCTTTACAGCAAAAAAAGAAAACCTGCTGCAGCCATAATTTGTCAAATAAAACTCAAAAGAGGCCCAATTTCAGATGTGGCTCGTGACGGGGCAGTTTTAAGAAATACTCCAGGCAGACACATTATCACTCAGGGCAGTGAGAGAGACAATGTGGCCTCGCCCACCTGTAGCTCAATGCAAGATGTACCCTATATTACAAAAAATGGAGGCATCTCCGAATGGGGAGGGCAAAACCATGTGTTATCCATGATAAGCATGCATAGAATGTAGACATCACAGGATGAATTCAGACACAGGGTGACTGCCAAACTGTACGCCGATCCTAGTAAAAAGAAATCGAGTTTGCGCTGTGAGCGCCCTGGCCGCCATAGAGAGTGAAGGGGAGAGACAAAAGGAAAAAGACGTTCGTCCATGCTGAATCATATTGGCAGTCATGCAATTTTCAATGTAACGGAGTCAGTCTGCAAGGCAGTACCAAAACCGCCCCAAGGCAGGACAAATGTAAAGCATTTACCAATTACATCAAGAGATTTTGGAAAGGCAAGCCTAGGACCGACTCAAAGTGGTGGGCGTGATTAAACCCCACAAATACATTACAACAGGTCAGAAAGTCAGTGCTTGTATGCTGCTATGTTTGACCTAATAAATGAGGTAGCAATTCACATACGTCACTGAAATGTCTTTACGGCACGCTTTTTCCAGTTTATTGTATTTTATATATCTCGGATGAGTACTCATTAATTCTATTAATTGCCACTCATCCAAAGTCAGACGCTCGTTTTGTAGTCCACCTCCACAAGCTCAGTAGTGCTGAGGCGCCACAGTGAATCAAAGCCAGAGAGCAGGGAAGGCCAAATCCGTGAAAGGGAGAGGGAAATCGTAAGTCACCGTCATAACATTGGGTGGTGAACAGGTAGAAAGCTGAGAAGCTGCAAACAGTTACTGTCTCCCATTCTCTCTCAGACTGTTGAGTGTTTTGGGTGGTTTCCAACACGGCTCGTCTAACAGGCCTCAAGAGCTCCGAAAGACTGGTGGAGCTGTATTCTTAGCTACACATCTCCTCACAACAGTGCGCCATCGCCGCTTCTCTGGAACGCCGTCAGTAACTAGCCACGGAGCATGACGGGAGCTCCCTATGCGGCCCTCTCTCCGCCCTCCATCTATAATCTGTAGAAGCTTGTGTTGAACACTGTTAAAGCACTCCAATTCATGAAACAAAGACATATTACAATTTAGACTCAGTTTAGCCTCAGAGGCTCACTGTACTGATGTTTAAGTAATTTTAAGGAAAATTTATATTTTTTTTAGGCTGTTCTCCCATTGCTTAGGGACTCTGATAATTTGTGGACTCCACCCCGCTCTACAACCTGAGCCTTCCTTACCTGTCACCCAGTATCCCTTCCATGTCTTTTATTTTCCATACAGCATCTGGGCCTAACAAATCTTGCACACAAACTAAAAACTATATTGTAACATTTCACTGTAAATTAAGGATGAGTTTATACATTACATGCAACATGTGTGCTGTATTATCCTAAATGTCCAGGGGGCGTGTGCACCCCCTTTTTACTGGTATTACAGAAGGGGCCGTAGATACTTGTGCAGCCCACCTGTAATACAGAATGCATCAGCGTGTTCTCAGGGGTGGTCCCTCATTTGCCTGGGTACATGGCCCCAAGCAAATGAAGAAATACTTTTCCTCTATGACTGCAGTGTGTTACGTGTGTGAACTCCAAGGAAAAGAGGCCACGTGAAGGCGCATTGTTTGTGCACTACATAAAAGCAATCCCTTGGAGGTGGGTGCACTTACAGCACTTGCCTGTAGGGGGATCTTTGTTCCCCTTAGAATTGCAGGCAGACATGCATCATGTGCTGTGGGTAGCACTTTCTTTGTGACAGGGCTCACTGACCTGGTCTGCGCCTGGCATACCCAGTTGCAGGTCCACTGCAGGAACAAAGTAGAACAGTGCAGTCTATGTATAAAATGTGATTTAATTACTAATTACTGCCTTTTTTTCCCTTCAACGTTTAGGAAAGAAAAAGTCAAAATTTCAGACTTTTAAGAAGTTTTTTGGCAAGAGGAAAAAGAAAGAGCCTCCTGCTTCCAGCAGGGACAGTAATTTAAAACCCAGTCAGTCCAGCAGTGATGTCAGCACAGCAGAGCCACAAAATATTGCATTTAATTCACCCAGCGATCTGGGGTAAGTAAAAGGAAAACACTGTTTGTTGTGTGGTCCTTAAGATATTTGTAGCATTATATCAGCATTCGAGCCAAGCAAGGAATTTCAGTTTCTGCATATATTTTTTAAACTCTTAAAGGGACTCTGGAATTCGTATAATTTCCTTTACCTTGCACTTCAAAAGTCACCTGATGTTTTCTCCATTTAAGACGCTCGAATCTGTGGAAAAGTTAACATTTACTTAGACTACACAGGGTTTCTCTTTGTGGGAGAACTGTTCCACATATTAATACGAAGCAAGGCATGCGTTCTTTAAAATGACAGTCGTTTTCATTCATAACTCAAAGTTGGTGTAAGGGGTGTGGGACGCTTAATTTGGCATGCACAAGTGCTGTCCAGTGCCATGCCTTATATCTCTGCTTGAAATAAGTTGGTTCACTTCTTTGCCACAGCTATAATAAAGTAAAGCAGACCCAATTGCTTCCATGGAATGAAGTTTTTATGGAGATTCCATCACCTGATATTCTGCTACTTGATGATTTTTTCTTTCTTCATTTTAAAAACATTTTGTGTATGGATTTTTGACCTGTGGAGGTGACGGAGTGCAGGTTGAATCAGCCTTTGTGTACTGGATGTCTGTGAGTCTTGCCAGCTTGTGAGAAATGTGGCAGCTTTTAAAGTACTAAATGGCACGCTTATTTGTATCAGTTTCCTTTTATTTATCATTTCTTTAAAAGGGAATTCTATTACGCAAATGATAGACTTCATTTAAGGAGAGCAATTCGCTACAGGAACACAATTACATTAAAGTAAAAACCAATTAAACAAAACAGTCAAAACACAGGAGTTTTAAACATGACCTATAATGGGAGGAAACAAGGTGATACATAAAATAATCAGCTTTTTTGTGTTTATTTTCCATCAGTTTAACAGCTGTAGGTTGGTAGTAAGTCTGTTCCTTGTGTCCTTGGCCTGGGCCTGTTTGTGGTGGAAAAGATAATTGTGCATTTTGCCATTCCTGTGACATTCTACAGAAGCAGAGGTCTGGTACATGAAGCATTTTATCTATTGTAAGGATTTCTGCTGAGGGGAATGGAAGAGCTGTTGTGCATATCTAAGTGGACCTCTGCTAAAATATTATAAGGAGCAAAATCTTTGCCTGGGAACTTCCAGCAGAATAACTGCTTGTTTCTCCATATTCCAGTGACCTGCCAGGATCTGCAGAAGTGGGCAAATACATGGATTACTGTTCTTTGACTATGCCAGGTGGAGGAGACTCTTGCCTTGCTAAATGATGTGGTTCTGCTAATCTACAGAGGTCATCCAAAACTGATGTAACTACTCCTTGGCATGGTCTGAACACTACTTGTAGATAGCGGAATGTCTTCTTTGTCTCTGTAAAAGATACAGGATATTTCCTAAATATGGTAACTGCGATATTGGACAGATAATGTTTGGGCCCTCAGTTGAGAGATCTGTCTTTTAAGAGTTGTGTTATCATTGCAGTGTTCCAGATCGCTGGCACTTTGAATTGATTTAACAACTGGTTAAACAAATTGGCTATATCTAAGATGAGAAGTGGTCCTGGCTGTTTCCTGATTTGTGTTTGTTAATACCAGACCATCAGTGTTGCCTGCAGAAGTTTGCCAAGCAGCTCTAGAGCTTCTTCAGTGGAAGTCTCCCTAAAGCAAATGACATTGTTTGAACTTGGTCCGCTAGTCAACAGTTGCACTTCAGTAGTGGTGTCTGAGATTTCCTGTTTGAAATCTAGTTGGATATTTTCAGTCTTTCCCATTAAAAAAATTTATGGAAGGTTACTACATTGAGTTTGAGAGTCATCTACATTCTGATTTCGTTATACGTGTGATCACTTAATTGATAGCTTTCAAAGGTTCTGTAGGTGAGTTTATTTCGAAGTTGATAAAGTTGGAGCAATGCATTTTTTTTATATGCAGCTGTTCCTGTACTATCCAGTTGTTGGTTCCCTCATTAATTCAGGTGCAGTTAAGAGGAACAAGCTGGGACCTGGCTTCTTGCCGGACACCCTTAGCCCATCACAAAAGAAAAAAAAACTGCTCCTACCCATGCTTCAAAGCATTAGAGAGCGGGGACAAGGATTTGGCAGAGCAATTCTCCTGAAAGGCAACCACTCCAAGAGTTGAGAAAAAATACAAGGCCTCAAGGAAGGATCCTACAGCTATAAAAAATAATGTGCCAGCTAGCTCCTTTACATTGTCCGTAGCTAAAAAAAAAAAAAAAAAAAAGGTACTCCATGACTCATTCTCAAGCTGCCCCCAACAATCAACACCAGTAGGAGGAGGAGGATTTCTCCAGGAATGGCAGAGAATTGCTTCTGACAAGAGGGACCTAAACATTATAAGGCACAGCTGTTGAAAAGATCATCCCCAACCTCAAATCAAAAAAGCATAGGTGTAAAACAGAATGTATTCTCTCTGCGTTTTGATGGCAAAGCAGGTCCTGATATTAGATCTAAGGCACCTAAACAACTTTGTCAAGTTCAAAATTACGGCATTGCAGGAAATGATTCCGGTGCTTCAAAGGGAAGATTATATGGTGACAATAGATCTGATAGATAACTCCTTGTATATCCCTCATGAACAAGAAGCACAGAAAATGCCTGTGGTTTGTAATAGGACACTCTCAATATAAATTCAGAGGATTACCTTTTGGAATAAACGCAGCACCCAAGTGTCTAGAGGTGTTGGGTGTCCATTGAGGCAAAAGAAGGGGGTGTACACATGTACCCCTGCCTAGATGAATGGTGGTGAAGGCATGATTGGTCAAAGAATGCCAATTCAATATAGGTGATGAAATCAATGTACACATTGGGATTCAAAGAGAACTTGGAGCATTCATCCCCTCACTTTTCAAAGACTAAGGCCTTAATTACTACTTCGGCAGATGGAAAAGGCCGTCCGCTGAAGTCCCGCGGTCAGGTTACCGCCAGTGCTCCCGCTTTCCCAGAGGGAAACAGCCCACAACATTGACGCTGGCTCATAATGGTGCGTAGGGTGCACCCAATGGGGGCCCTTCTACCCTGTCTCCACTAGTCTTTACATGACGGTGCTACATCATGTAGTCGCCGACGGAGAAGGGACTCGTAATCCCCAGGGTAGCGCTGCTTGCATCACTGCCCTGGTGGATTAGGACCACCAGCCCCTCCAGTTAGAGGAGAAGTGGCAAAATTAACAGCATGTGAAGCCAGAATAGCTTCAGGATAGAAAACTGTTGTTACAAGTAAGTAAAATATTAATTATCCTACTAATTGGTATTCCTTTTATTGATCGACAGGAGGAAGAAAGTCTGAGAGAACCTGCTGGGGTTTGAATCAGTAATCATAGGGTAAACAATGATCCCTGGAGTTGACTGCATTAGGCCAGTGCCTGAGCAGGCTCTTGATTCTGTCCTTCCCAATTCCCATAGATGTATGCGGACCCCTATATTAAAATGGTATTGGCCCTCACTACCCAATAAAATACTCATATACCACAAATAAACCAAGGTAATGAAATAATAAGGTGCAAAGTATAGGAAATGAAAAGGACAGAGTATAATGTTCCCTCTGAAAGTGTCATGACTAAAATCCAAAAACTTAAAAAAATAAAATTAAAAAAAATGCAACCAAATAAAAACGACAAAAAGAACAAACAAAAAATCAAGCCTTAAATTGACCTAAAATAAAAAAATTAAAAAAATCGTAATGCTTTCTTACCTACATAAACACAAGCAAAACGGCTAATATTTCACTAACAAAAAGAAACCCACAGGAAAACAAACGTTCCCTCATGTCCATAAAACAAAACAAGCATTCTCTAACAAAATAATAAAAACCACATCAAAGCAAACTTTCCATAGACAAAGGATCCGATAATGGCTTAAGCATTCCCTAAGTAAATAAATTAACACATTATGTATTTAAAAAAAAGAAAAAAAACATTGGCAAGACCAGTAGGTTTCACCTTTGGGACCGGTTGGCTTAGGCAATACCTTATGGAACTGTTGAAAGGCATGGCCAAAAAAGAAAAAGAAAAGAACAAGCTTTAAAACAAGTGCACTCTCATGAAGGCTTAAGCAGAAAGGAAAAAAATACTTTCCTAAAAGTGAGCAATGGAGGGTTAGAAGCCAGCCAATCAGAGATGGTGAAGAAGTTATGCACCAGTGGCCTTAACAAAAAATGAACAGTGATAAAACGTTTTTCTTCACTCTTACATGATAGAAAACAAACTTGAGCGCAGTTAAGTTGGTAAAAAAACTGGATAGCAAATAATAGATTTATTATGCCAAATGGTTGGAGTACATCTAACCACTGCCCTAGGCCCTGCATATGGTACGTACATCATCAAAATGTTACTGATCAGTGAGGGGTCGAACATGTGTTATGGAGATATACATAAAACCTAATTAGGAGAGCCCATAAAATCTAAATCAAAGAAATGATGGTTTGCTTACCATGTGCACTGTACCACTGTCAAGTCCATAATTGGTATAGTCCAGTAATATTCCTCCAAACAATGGGGATGAGATGGTGACTGGCAGTGGGCCATAAGTAATACAACAATACCTCCGGAATCTAAAGTTACGTGAGATAAAGGATGCATTATTACTATTATCCAAATTATACAGGTGTGCACCATCAACTCCTCTACTAAGAGCTACAATGTAGGTCCATGCTACTAAATACAAAATGAATGGCATTGCATACAATAAACTCATGTGTAGGGTAAAATAGAAGTGTTTACGTAAATGGTCATGCAGTACTGGCAAGTATACTCAAGAACCATTAAAGCCCGGATGTGGGCTGGGAAAGTCACAATGAGTAAGACCCATAAAAATAAAATAATTCCGTATCTCAGAAGGTCAGGTTTGTGCAGGCCTGTTTGACATTGAGGTGCTCTTTGGTGCTATTCTGACTGTGTTGAACCTGATGACTATAATGAAGATGCACAACAGGAAGCATTCCTGTTTCTCCTACAAATGAAGTTTGACTCATCAGAAGTATGATCAATCGAGTTTGTATATCATAAGACATTTTAGGTGCTGTAAGGCTTTGCCTGTTGCATTGAAAACCTGAAATATGGCCCGTTTAGCTATACAACAAGTCAGTGCCCCACAGAACATTGACATATCTGTAGACTGTGCTACCAGTTACTGATCCCAGGCTGTCATATCCAGTGCCATGCAGCAACTATAGATTCAAGCACCTTTGTCTTGTTCAGTAACCAGAATTATTTCCATAAACTTAAACATCCCTACAACCAAAGTTCAAAGTGAGTAGGAATCCAGGAGGAAGCATGCATTCTTTTCACTCTCTGGCTGAAACTTCCACAGTGGCTCTTGTCTCCTTTATACCAGGAGACAAAGGATAGAACTGGCAGAAGAACAAACAGTGTTTGATGATCTTTCACCCTCTAGAGTCAAGGAGCAACATGACATAGAGGCATGATGCAAAAGGGCTGCCCCAGTAAACTTTTAACAAAACAATGTTAAGACCCACCACAGAATACAAGTAGTAGAGCACCGAGTCTCCAAGAGCTCTGGATGAGCACACCTGTGGAGAAGCATGCCATCTAGTGTGGGTAAAGGGGCACATATTGTTTGTAAGATATCTATTCTCTGTTAGCATCCAGCAGTTAATATCTGGATTACAGACCATCATGTCATTTTCCCATCTAAGAATAAGTGCATAAACAGGAACATTAGAAGCCAGTGCTTAACTCCTTCTTGAAACTGAGCCAACCAGTCTCTTAGTTTTCAAATGCTCTTGCACTTTTCCTGCTTTAGCTTGACTACAGTTTGGCCCAATTCTTGTCTAACAAAGATGCTGTAATGTGAAAACAAAAACAAATTCCACAGTACCAATCTCGTCTCACTAAGCCAAGCCACTCTGTCTCACACATCATTGAAAAATCACACTTCTTGACATACCTGCTCTTATCCCATTGTTATTAATGATCCTGTATACAGGCAATGCTCCTTCCTCTCACAGGGAATACGTGTCACATAATCAGTTTTGTGCCTTTGAAGTGGTTTGATTTTGTCAGAGAAAGCTTTGATAATTGTTTGCTGGCCACCCCATCTAGTGATAATGAGGTTTGGAAAACGTCTCTTCCCCTGAACCACAGGACGCTCAGCTAGCGAGAGAAGGTTAGGCCACTAATTTATACTTCTACGATTTTTACACGCTTATGCAACATCTTTATTATAGATAAAAAAAAAAATCGAACACATCTTTTGCTCTGCTAATTAAATAGATGCAGTAAAAATGTTGTTTCTAGCTATCTCCTGACAGATATTAAGTAACTTACATTATAAGCATAAATGTCACTTTTAAGACTACAGACAGCTGCAGCTTCTTATTCAAAATACAGCCTTTAAGATTGTTAGCCTTTTGGTTTCGGATAGACCAAACATTTCATTTTTATGTTTATAAAAAAAGCAGCTGAGGAAAAATGTATAATACTCATTAATAGGAGCCGAGTAGTGCATCTGGTATTTTAAATGTAACTTAACTTTTTCGGCCTGTGCTGCTACACGATTGCTTAAGCCCACCCTGCAAGTTGTGCTCCAAATGCAGAAATGTAATTCCATGGGCCCTAGTAGTGTAAAGGTGTAGTCAGTTGGAAAATGTAGTTATTTGTAGGGAGCTCGATTGTTAAGACAAGGGATGAGAGGTCAGACTCCTGATATGAGTTGTGTGTGAGTTTTCACAATACCAGTCAATCTGACTGACTCCTAACATGGAAAGTGGTTTCTATGAGGAATACCTCGCTCATCCTTGTAATTCAGCACAAGTAGGGAGAATTTCCTCAGGGAACAAGTGTTACGCATGCAACACGACCAAAGCAATGCTGTTAAAGAGCTTACAATTCCCAAACTAATGAAGGTAAAACAGAAAACAATGAATTGAGTAAAATGACAAAAATGAAGAAAATAGGCGTAGGAATGTTGTTTTTTTTAATGCCAGAAACATCACTATAGCAAGCAGTGAGAAGTCAAAATCAAAATGCCAGTCTTCGTGGTGCTTTAAAGCACAATATAACCAACCTTAATGGCTCACTTGTGTTTGAGCATGCTTGGGTGGAATTGGTGGTTTGTTGAGGCCAAATGGTTTACCTTTGAAGTTTAAAAAAAAAAAGAAAAAAAAAGTTAAAATGGTGAGAGGACAAGGTTGGAAGCTATAGCTGAAGATGACTGTTCTTTTCTGCAGTCTCGCTGTAGCCTCAAACTTTCCAATCGAAAATGCCATGTGGGATAAAACAATAGTATACAAACTTTCAAGAAAGGATTTGTGAGCACCACAGCATCGGTTCAAGTTACAGGAATGCTCTCCATATCTCTAGTTGAGGTCCACGGCACCAGAAACAAATCTTTCAATTACTCTGGGAGGCAGAATTCCTTCAGGGAAACCTACAGAAAAAACTTATACTCATATCTATAAAGTAGTTCTCTTCTAAGAGTGAGTGATGCAGAGGGTTTTAAAAGTAAAATTAGTTTGTCATTGGTGTCAGCTCCTGAGCAAACCAAACTAAATCTCTTGTTTGGTTTCCACCCAAAGAGTTAACTGGTATGGGCCAGTTGTGTATGCCTTTGTGTATACAAAGGTAGTCATGTGCCCACCTTTTCTTCTGTTCCAGTTTCCCTCTCTAAAAATTATCTAAGGTGCGCTCAGTTCATCTCTCAGTGGATTTCCGCCCCTCCAGCCTGAGAACCTTGTGCTCTCTGTGCCATGCTGTAAGCTGTCCAACTTGTCTGTACAAAGATATTTATAGTTGTCGGCTGCCTTTAACCACAGGGAAATGGGATGTGCAGTGCAAGTTTCCCTCAGTTCCTGAATCCTTTTAGTAGCTGATCTTTTAAGATAGACAGTTGACCAACAAGGGAATGTTATGTGTGAAATTGACTAGTGAGAGGTGTGCAGCAGATGTTTAGCAATGATAATTAACTCCTTGCTAAACACAGCTGTTTATATTTAGGCATGCAATGCAATAAACCAAAAAGTATGGACAAATAGTATAATCACAAGCAAAAGTTTTTAAAATTATTTTTGTCAGAATTAGTTATCCGCCCATTACAAATGTGTAGTATTTTCATAGCGGATGTTAGGATTTAGTTTTTTTAAAATCCCTTTTACATAATTAAAAGGAGGCCTTTACAACTTGATGCAGGAAACAAGGGCATGTACGCATATATTATCTTTAAGGAACCAGTGTGTATCATATGCTCGTAGTATGTGTGGTTGTTAGATATTCATGCTCTGCATCTTTAGTAGTGGGGTCAGACACTTGCAGGTTATTTAGCTTCAAAGTAGTCTACATTATGGGATAGGCTGTGAATCCTCCCCCAGTTGATGGTGCGCATTGGCACTAACTCCTTGTTAAATAGATTTTTCTCCGCCATCAGGCTTGGATATGTATAGATGAGGCTCTATGGTTTGGCCATTTGAGGGCTGCACGTCCCCTTTATTGAGCTTTGGCATCAAAGAATGTTGATCATTAAAGGATGATGGAATAGATGCCCCTCCCGAACTGCCCAGTGCCATGCCAAGCACCCACACTCAAACCATCATTTGGTCTGTAAATTGTCTCTCCTTGAACTACATCAACTCCTCCTGAAAATCGTGTCTTGCCTTCCCCTCCAGAAAGACCTTATATTACCGAATGGAGAGGTGATGCACCTCAAGATGCATCAACAGTTGTCCGCCAATACCCCAGATATTTTCAGCAAACAAAACACCTTTGGTGTGGAGAAAAGATAGGATCCACATCCAGCCATGAGGCCACCTCCTCCAGTACTTTCAAATGGAGGATGAAAAAGGTAGCCCTTCTGTGAACCAAGACCAGTGGTCATCGAATAAAGACCATACCTAGAAGCGTAAGTACGCTTGGCTGTCACTCTCACTCGAAGCATCTCAAGAGACCCCTTGCAGAGGCAGAACACCGCTCCCATTGGAGGCAGGCGTCAAGCTCAATGCACAAGACTGCCACCTCTAGTGCCTCTGCCGCCTTCGGACCACATTTGGCATTGTGAGAAGACTTTGGATCCGAAGAAGGACCCTTCCGAGGGTGTCGATCCATCTCAGGCATCAAGCTTATATGACCCACAATGGTAGATCAATCTCGCCACCACTCGAAGGCTATTGACAAGTTCTCTGTCGTTTCCAATGACTCCATTGATGCCAAAAGCACCATCTACAGTCAGCTCTGAGGATTTCAAGCAGCTCTAAAAGGGGCTTGATGGGAGGCAGAATGGCCTCTTCATTCATCCAGTCACTGGGAACATTTTTGCTAAACCACCTTTGCCGAAGCTGGCAGAGACTATGCCTTGTAAGAGGAGGCTTGCCTTCAAGGAGGATCCTGCATGGAAGACCCCTCCCCCCCCCCCCCCCCCACCAGGTACGATGTTGAAGAGACCTGGAGAAAGGGGCACTAGCCCTCACCTCTATGTTCCTTGTCTACCAATTCCATTGCTCAACTCACTGACACCACTCCTGATGCCTTTGCCACAGTCATCTTAGGCATCCCCATGTCCTTTTTGGATCCAGGTATCCCCTTTAATCCTTCTGAACCCTGTGATATGTTTTTTGAGTCTGGCCTACAGATGAACTTTGATATGACTATGATGTATTCCCCCGGTGACTCAGCCTGTAAAGCAAGGGTGATAACATGCAGGTGACGCTGTCTACATACAGGACCATGCTGCCCTAGATTCTCTTATGCCCAATACTGCCCGGAAAAGGGCCTCTGCATGGGAAATAGTGATGCACTGTTGCCTGATAAAGAAAGCAGAAAGTTGGATCTTACAGTAAAGAGGGTGGCCATTGAGACGGTTACCCACGGGTGTATAGACGCCTGTCGGGCTGCTCTCGTGTTATGATGAGTTACAGCAGGAGGAAATGTAGAAAGTAGTTGAGCATCTCCCTGTGGAGTTGAGGAAGAGGGGGTATAGACACTGGCTGAGGATAAAACCTTCTTTCAGGATCAAATCTGTTTATTGTGTTTAAAGGGCAAAAAATAAACGTACATAGCTCATCGAGGGACATATATGCAAGATATCAGCACAATAGCAATCCCAAATCTTCACACAGAAATCTCTCTCGTAGTCCGAGGATCACACCCCGCAAGACCAACCAGCCAGTCTTTCAGTGCAGAGTCATGTGTCCATCAGCGTTGCCCAATAATCCTCCGAGGTACCAGTCCCGCAGATGAGAACACATAAACATACAAACATAAACATTTCAACTATGCCTCCCTCCGAGAAACCAAGTCATCATCCTATCACTCCTCATCTCGACCCATTGCATCATCCAGGCTCATCTACCTCATCCGACCTCCTCCCCAGCCTTCTAACCAGGAATTCAAATCAGACTCAAGACTCTCAGGTATAACGGGCATGTCAGCTTAGTAAATCTGCTGAGAGAATCCGAAGGAACGGCTTCCACAATTTGCCCAAGTCTCCTGCCCGCTGCTGAGAGGCCAGCGTGATTTTCTCCATGGCCAAGATAAACCACAGCTTCTGGAGCCATGAGATACGCGTCGTGACTCTGTCTGTACCCCAGAGAGCTAGGATTAATTGCAGCGCTGCGTTAAGTGCTAAAGCCATCTGTCTCCCTTTTAAGGACGGTAAAGGAAAAGTAAGGGAATTAGGCAACCCCAGTAAGATGTACGATGGAAGTCTCGGGATTTTAACTTGGAACGCTGCATCAATATCATCTAGTATGCTTTCCCAATAGCGATGTAGCTTGGGGCAGTGCCAAAACAAATGCATAAGCATACCCGTAGCTCCACACCCCCTCCAGCAAAGATCCGACTTATCACGGTTCCATGCATGCACCCTCGCTGAAGTGTAATACCAATATGAGGCGACTTTATATGATGTCTCCGTTCCGGCTGCATTGTATGCTGTGTGGTGTACTCTATAGAATATGCTATCCCATTCCTCATCTGAGAGTTCTCTCTCCAGTCCCCCCTCCCATCGCAATTGTCCTTTTGACTTAGGTGGACGGCCTCCCCCTTGCAATAGGCGATAAAGCTACGAGATGATTCTCTTATCATCCTTCTTTAGGAACAGCCATTTCTCAAATGGCGTAAGAGGCCTGTCTATCAGAGCTCTGTTCGCCGGAAAGAGAGCCCAGTGTCGAACTTGATAATACATCAATCTATCCGCCTCCTCTAGGCTGTAGGCCTCACGCATCTGATCGAAGGACAACACCCCTTGTTCATCAAAAAGACTCCCTACTCTCCTACAGCCCCCTTTATACCAACGTCTCAGGCCCTCCAGACGAAGTCCAGGCTCAAAGTCCGGGTTCGCGCCTATGGGGGTCATAGGGGACGGAAAGGAAGTCGGCCCTAGACGGCAAGCAACCGCATCCCATACACGTAACGTTGTTCCAGTAATCGGGAAGGAATAAAGGCCCCCGCCATATACCGGCGCCGGAGCCAGGGCTCCTTCCATATATGAGAGCCCGCAACCGCTTGGTCCATAATACACTAGTGTTTCTCTGTAAGGGGGCGACTCCCCTCCACAAGAAAGCGCAGCTGTGTTGCCTGAAAATATCTCAGGGGACATGGTATCGCCAAGCCCCCATTGCCCTTGGGACAATCTAGAACCTGCCGCGGTAGACGCGCCGGACGACCCTCCCATATAAATCTCAGGACTGCCGACTGCAGGGTGGCAATCGTCCGAGGAGGTGGTGCTAGCGGGAGCGCCTGAAACATATACAGTATTCGCGGCAAGACTGTCATCTTGACCACAGCCACCCTACCCAGCCAAGACAGTTTATGGCTCCCCCACAACTCCAGGTCCCGCCGTACATCGCGAACCAACTTCGCGTAGTTCACGTCGCCAGTTCAACCCCGAGATAGGAAAGGCATGAGGACGTCCAAATAAAGGGGTATCGAGCCTTCAGATCCTCCTCGTGATCAGCGCTCAGAAACAAACCAAGGACCTGAGATTTCTGTATATTCACTTTAATTCCCGAAACCTTGCTAAATTCAACTAATTACTTCATAAGCGCAGGCAAAGAGGTCGCAGGCTCCGCAAGTGTAAGAATAACATTGTCCGCATATAAAGTAATAAGATGGTGGTCTCTGCCAAATCTCACCCCAGAAATCAAGGGACTATCTCGCAAACGCTGTGGGAGGAGCTCCATATATAACGCAAACAAAAGGGGGGAAAGCGGGCACCCCTGCCTGGTCCCACGCCCCACCGAGAACGGCCTAGAAAGCACGCCATTAACCCTGACCGCCGCTCTAGGGGACCAATAGGCACACTGGATCCAAGATCTAAAGCCCGGGCCCATACCGAAACGCTCCAGGACCCGGAATAAATATGGCCAATGAACCCTATCGAACGCCTTTTCGGAGTAGACAGAGAGAAAAAGCGCCTCTCTGTGGGATCTCTCAATTTTATCTAGCAAATGCAGAAGGCGCTTCGTATTGTCGCCACACTGTCGGTTCGGGATAAAACCAGACTGATCCGCATCAATAAGACCCGGCATATAAGGATTAAGGCGGTGAGCAAGGATCCCCGTAAATAGCTTAGCGTCAATATTCAGAAGCGAGATCGGCCTATATGAAGCGCACTCCTCCGCGTCTTTACCCGGTTTAGGTATAACAGTAATAGTAGCATCCAGCATACTCGGCGTCAGGGTTCCCGTCGTCCGAAAGGAGTTAAAAATCCTCACAAGAAGCGGGGCGAGCTCAACACAAAAGGTTTTATAAAACAGTGCCGTGAACCCATCAGGTCCGGACGCCTCTCGCTCACCAAGAGGAGTAATTGCTATGCCCTCTAAATAAGAACCCAGGGCCGCGTCATCCCGCTTATTCGGCGCGTACACCCCCTGGTAAAATCCAGCGAATGCCTCTGCAATCTGATCGCTCGTGCAGACCTCTTCGCCCGAAGAAGAACAGATCATTTAACCGCCGACGCCGCACACTGCGCTCATAACAGATGTGCCAGTAGCTTTCCACATCTATTGCTCCCTATATAGTATTTGTGCTTAAGTCGTGCTAATGCGTACTCCGCCCTATCCCAGTCCAGTCGTTTCAGCTGCTGCCGTACCTTCTCTAACTCGCGCCAAATTCTAGGCGCGCCAGTGGATTTATGGGAACGCTCCAGAACAGCTAGCCTCTGCTCTAGCCTCTCCCTCACCTCCCTTCTCGCTCTATTATCCCACGCCGATAATGCCATCACCTTGCCCTGCACTACCGCCTTCAGCGCCTCCCACACTGTCTCCACAGAAGTACCACCCTCATCGTTGAAGCTGATATACTCCCTAATCGCACGACGAAGCAAGTCCACCGATATCTCACTCTGAAGCAGGGAGTCCCTAAAGCGCCAGCTCGGGGTGCCTACGTGCTCTATCTCCATGGCCAGCTCAACCGTGATAGGGGCTTGATCATGGCCCTGGGCTCAATTGTAGCCTCCCTAACCCGTGACATAAACTCATGCGAGGCCAGAAAGAGATCGAGCCGTGCATATGTCTTGGTCGCAGCTGAGTAAAAGGAGTAATCCCGGAGAGTGGGATGCGACTTCCTCCATACGTCCTCCAGCCCACACTCTGCCAGCCATTGACGCCCTATCTCCGACAACGCTCCAGTCTGCCCAAAGCGCTGGCCCGAGCGGTCAAGCTCGTTATCCATCACCAGATTAAAATCTCCCCCTACCAAAATGGCACTATCAGGCGAACTAAGTATAGGGGAAACTGACTGTCTCAGGAAGGTCTCCTGCTGGGAATTCGGAGCATAGAGGGAAGCAATGGTAAAAGAGAAGGCCCAAAGTCTAATTCTAATAGCCAGGAACCTACCTGGGACTTCATTTACCTTCCCCACTATCTCCCCAGCAAATGTCCTCGAGAGCAATATTACCACTCCCGCATGTTTCGTGGTTGCTGAGGATCAGAGCTGCCTAGGGAACCATCTGGATCGCATACGGAACGTGTCCTTCAATAACAAATGGGTCTCTTGTAATACACAGCTATGGCTCCCTGATTTCTCCAGAGCGGACAATATCGCTAACCACTTGGTTGGGTTTTTAAGCCCACGGACATTCAAACTTAAGCACTTAATTGTCATACCATCAAGGGGAGGAGATCGCTCAGGGAGGGAGAGAAACCACTGAGGGGCCAGAACTCAGAAGAGCATCTCCACCGCTCCAAGTAACATGACCGACCCATTAGAGCCCATGATGACCAAACCCGCAGGGAAGCATACAAACATATATCTAAAACGCACAACAGGTGCTCATAACAAAAAGGTCCTCTCACACCCATTCCCAAGAGGAAAAGTCTCCACAGGGCCGTAGAACCACACCAGATCGCCCGTTAGGTCCACCGCCTCCGCCACCCAGGCCCTCCCACAAGAGCACAAGCCCGCAATAAGCGACCCCTTGTTAAACAATGGCACCCGCCTTCCCCGCCTAGGCACTTGTCCCAGCCGCTACACTGCTCACTGCCGACTGACGTTCCAAAATCCGTTCCGACTCCGTGGGGCGCCGCTGGTTCCTCCTTCTCTACTTCCTCCTCCAGCGCGGGCGATCTCCTTCCGTTGGCCCAAGACTCGTGTTAGAGCCCCGAGCGTCTCCCTCCAAGCTCAGGATCCGGCGAGCCTCCGATACCATCTTCACCTGGCGAAGCTGGTCCTCCCAGCGGAAAACAAGGCGGAACGGGTGTCCCCATGTATAGGATACAGCATGTGCCCGTAAGTGCTCTGTGATAGGCTTGAACTCCCGCCGCCGCTGTAGGGTCCGAACCGACAGGTCCTGGTATAACTGCAATTGATGACCTCTGAAGTGGACCTGCGGGGTATTGCGTGTCCGCTGCAAAATGTTTTCTTTCAGTCCGTAATTATGGACGCATGCAAGGATATCTGGCGGGCGGTCCCCAACTCCCCCGGCGCGTCCCACACGATGTACTCTGTCCAGGACAATCTCCTGGGATGCTTCCAGGTCCAGCATTGAACAAAACAACACCGCCAAAAAGTCTCTAATGTCATCTTTCTCCGCTCCAATCGGCGCTCCTCTAATGCGGATATTATGTCTGCGCGAGCGGTTCTCCAAGTCCTCCACTGTCATCTGAAGAAGGTCCTGCTGCTCCCGCAAGCGCAGAACCGCCTGCTGCAAGACCGCTACCTCCTCGCCTCGGGCCGCCTCCCCATCCTCAACCTGGGCTATCCGCTCACCCAGGGACGAGCTCCACCCGCAGCTCCTTCACCTCCTCTGATATATCTTTACGGAGTTCCTGCAGGTCCCCACGGAGCGAGTCAAACAGGGAGGCTAGGAAGCCCTTCGTGACCGGTGCTGCGTCCTCCTCTGGCATCTCCTTCCTTGCTTCAGGGGACCCCCGGGGGATCTTCAGGGCCCCCCCCAGCGCCGGGCGCCCCCGTCAGCTTTTCTCTTACTGTCCGGTCTCGCTTTGGCTTGGATGTCACCATATCTATGACCTCTGACAGCTACTGTCCAGGAATTCTGCCAGGCCCCTGGGCACCAACACCGGGCTCCATGCCCCCAAAGATGGGCCCCTCACCCGCAGGCATCAGCCTCTTCTCCGCCGTGCACTCCACCGGGCCACTCCCAAAAGCAGCTCGCTTCCGCGCCAGGCAGGGTCACCACAGGCCGTCCACGCCTCCAGCTAGCGTCCGGGGCCCCAAGCGTCACCACCGCTGCCAAACAGAACCCCCCAGGGGGGTCCTCGCCCTGCCGTCGTCTTCTCTTAAGGGCCAGCTCTCGGGGCCCAACCAGCGGGCCTCGCCGTCTCCCCTCTCTGGTGCTGAGCCCACCAGAGAGGTCCCGCCACCAGCCCGTGCTTCAGGGGGTCTTGTCCCCGGCTAAGGGCCCCACCACACCACCGCCGTCTCCTGGCTCACCTCTCCGCTCCGGGCCCACCTCCCTGAACGGGCCTACCAGCGCCAGCTCAGCAGACGCGGCCCCGCACGTGCAGTAGATCAATCTCGGGGTGCCTTTAATGCACGGGCGCCCGACATCGCTAGGCACCCAGCCGGGACCCCACGGGCCTCTCCAATCGGGGTCGAGCAGCGGGATCAGGGCCTAGGCGGCAGAGCACGGACCAACGCGTCCGCTCACGCCACCATCTTGGCCACGCCCCCCTAAAACCTTCTTTTAATGCAAATATCCTTTGTGTCATCTGTCATGGACACAGTCTTTTGAGGTGTCCTCAGACATTATTCCTGTTTCCACATCTTGTGGGTTTAACTGGACATACAACAGCAGCTCATCAGCCTCACATTTGATGGGGACACCTATTTAGGCACAGGTTGATGAATGCTGGAAAAGATCTAGAAGGCCACAAACATTGCAAATTCCATGGGTGCCCTGCAAATTGCGGCTGCAAGTGGCTCCTAGCAAAGGAGACACTTGCGCCACTTCACCCAACCAGCTACTCTCTTATCAGAGGCAACAGCAGTCTTTCCACCACCAGACGGAAAGTGGGTTACACCAGAGGCACTTATAGGGGTAACAACAATAAGGGTAGTGTAGAAGCAGCTGTGGTAAAGAAACTCCAACCTACAAACACTGACTTGGCCAGTTTCTCCCTGATAACACGTTCATCTGTTGAAGGGGGGGAAACTATACAATTTCCCCTTCCTTTGGGAGGAAATAACCTCAGATCAGTGGGTTTTAGAGGTGGTTTGCCACTTCTGCTGCTTAGAATATTCAGCATCTCTCCCTGCACACATTTCCTCAGAAGCAAACAGCTTCACTTTCTAGAGGTGCAGTTACTCCCCCACAACAGGGTGATAGAGCACCCTTCACCCCCTGATCTATAGCATCTACTATTTTTTTACTTCCTCATTCCCAAAAAGGACTCTCCAACCCTAGATAGCTGGCCCCTCAAAGAATACATCCTGTCTGAACATTTTTACATTACAGTCATGTAGGATGTCATCCCTTTGCTCCTATAAAGTGATTACATGATGGTATTAGACCATAAAGATGCATATTGTCACATGTCCATTCATCCCACCTACTGTTGCTACCTATGTGATAGTTGGACAACACTACCAGTTTAAAGTACTTCCTTTCTGGGTTACCACTGCACCAAGAGTGTTCACAAAGTGCCTGGGAATATGGGGCAGCACTCATGTTCTCCCCTACTTCAATGATTTAGCTGATGAAGAGCGCAGGCAAGCAGCTATGCCTAGACCACACTCAAGCTACTGTCTTCCTGCTACACAGTATGTGAGTCACCATAAATACCAACCATGTCCCACCTTTAACCCTACAGGTCCATGCCTTCCAATGGTCCATCCTAAGTGCATAGGCAAAGCCTACACCAACAGAGCTTGTTGGCATTTCAGCAGCTGCTGAAACCTCTTTTTCAGCACAGTCATCAACTTATGATCAGGACTGTTCTATGCTTTTAAGGAATTGCCTCATACATCCCCATAGTTTTCTATGCCAGCTCCACATGTGCCTGTCGCAGGTGTGCTTATTGGTGAAATCATTACAAGGGGAGGATTACTGGGAAGATTTAGTGTTGCTACAGGCCACTGCCTATTGCTTGCTGCAGTGGCGGAACAGCAACAGTCAGTTGCATGGTAGGCCTTTCTCAGATCTAGTCCCGTAGATGACCGTTACCACAAACCTCTTTCCATGGCTGGTAAGCACATCTAGGTGATATGATGATACAGCGGTGTAGCCTACTCAATACCGCTGGCGACTCATCTACTGCCTCAAACTGCTGGTCATACACCTAGCTCAAAAAGCCTTTTTCAGGTCATTCAGGACAAAGTAGTCCTTATCAAGGCCGACAGTATGGTCACCATGTATTACCTCCAGAAGCAAGGTGGCTCGCTCTCTCCCCCCTTTCAGCATTACTGAAATATGATAATCTGGCACTGGGCCATCCACCACCACATACACCTCCTCAAGGAGTACTTTAATGTGGTCATCCTCATGACTCCCACTTGGGTCGGGCAGCCTTGGTACCTGCCACTCCTTGAGTTGTCCATCAGTCCCCATAAGACGCTTTCAAACAGGCCAGACCTTCTCACACAAAGCCAAGGCTGCTGTCCAGAACATAATTTCTTGCCTTTTGCACCTACAAATGTCTGGCCATGCCTACACTTCCGTAGGGCTGCCCCTTCATGGAACTTTAATGTAGTACTCACCAGGCTCATGCCCCTCTCCTTTGAACGTTTGCACTTTTGTTCCTTAGAGTTCCTCTTGTGGAAAGTGGCTTTCCTTATAGTCATAACATGTCTCTGAATCATCAGTGAGTAGCAGGCACTTACCCTGCAAGAGCCTTTCCTTCAAGTCCACAGGGACAAGGCTGTTCTCAGAACTAATTCTGAGTTCCTCCCGAACCTCCGTCTGTCTTCTTTCCACAGCCAAACTCTGTAGTGGAGCAAGCCATAGACATTAAACTGGTCCTCATGTACTACATTGACAGGTCCAAGGCCTTCTGCATGTTTGACTAGCTTGTTGTAGCCTTTGCAAAACCCGACAGGGGCCATCCCATCGCAAAGGCTGGCATAGCTAGGTGGATAGTCAAGAGCTTCCGCAAAACTAAAAGGACTGTAACTCTTCTCCCCAGATCACACTCCACGCATAAAAAGGTGTATCCATGGCTGTTTTGGGTAATATCGTGCTACCTGATATATGTGAAGTAGCCACTTGGCCAAATTCACACAACTTTACAAGGCACTGCTGTGTGGATATCCTAGCCTGCCAGCAGACTATGCTTGGTGATACAGTATTAAAAACTTTGTTTCAGACATCTGCACCACCCACATGCTAACCACTGTTCATAACTAGCTAACTACAGGCACACATGCTACACACATAAAATGATACTTACTCTTTAAGTATCTCTTCGTTGTGTGTAGTATTGTAGATTCACATGCACACATCCTCCTCCCCGAAAGCCTGTGTTTGTTGCAGAACTATTCTGGTATTACCAGTCACCTCCCACAATGTACACTGTGTACCATAATACACTCACTTGCCGACCCCATACATAATCTCTGCGCGAAAAGGAGTCAAACATGGAGTCAGTGCACATGCGCATTGTCCACTTAGGAAAGAACCACAGTTCATCCCATGACTCAAAAGACTTCTTTGAAGGCAAACAACCTGCAGGTTTCCAACCCCATCACCAGATGCTTAAAAGTATGCCTGGCTTGTGAATCTACAGCACTACATGCTACGAAAAGATACTTATAGGGTACTTAATATTTTGCTTCCTTGACTCTTGTATCCCATAATTTAGCTTTGTGCAGTTGTGGAAACATTTTCCATACACTTAAAGCTGACCTACCAAAGTGTTGAGTTACATCAACTTCTTAGCAGATGTGTTAATCGTGTTTATGGCCAAACATATGTTGCTGGAGTGTGATATCTGGTGCCTAGAGTGTCAGCAAATAAAGGTTGGGGGAACTTGGAGTTTCTCACATTATTTATCCAAAATAATATATGAACAAGAGCCCACCCCAGCGCCCAGACCATATACCCTGCTTACAGTGCAAATCTGAGAGGTTTAGTTTACATGCCATTTTTTGTGGAGAATTTGCTGCCAAACTACTTTGAGGTCTCCCATGGGTGACAAAGACTATTTATGTCTGCTCTCAATGTAGCCCTTGTTTCCTGTTACACTGTAGTATGACCTTTACTCCATATGCCAAGTATACCTGCTGACCTAGCTTTGGATCAGTATACAAGCACATTTTCCTTGTGATTTTGCTAAAAAATAATTTAAGGAATGTTTTTGGCAGTGCCCAGATGAGCTTCTAGGAGACAGAAGCAGATGTTGTGGGGTTACTTCCAAATTGCCCATCTCAAATTCATTCACACCCCGTTTATGGTCACAAAATATTGTTTTTGTCTCTTTATCAGTTAGGTGTGATAACTTTGGTTTAATTTCCATGTAATACGAAAATTGTGACACAGTTGAATTGAAATGGCAAATATTTTGAGATTAAAGAACAGAAGCAAGCAACACGTGGACAATGTTAATAGGTCCAGTAAATCCATTTGAGTAATGAAGGTTAAAACCCAGTGCTTGGTTTGTAAAATAAGTGTGAGAGTGCAAAGTTCTGCTCAGAAGTCAAATGCTATAGTTATACAATGCAGCAGGGTGCCAATACAAAGGCTGAGTAGTCCTGGTTCCACCTCAGGCCTCTTTATCCACGACTAGCCACTGCCTTCCCCTTTATCTCACTCTTGCAGTTTATTTTTCATCCTTGCTGACTCCTTGTCAGTGTTTTTCCATCTTTCTCTTATATTTCATGCTTTTGTGTTTTTCCCTCTTGCTCAATGTTAAATGAGTTAAAACCAAGCCCTGGTCTCCAAAAACAAGAACAGGAGGGCCCCAACTGCAAACACCAGCTCACATTAACCACTGGTAAAACCTAAGGAGGTTCTGGGATTATTAGGAGGTTATAGTAAAAGGGCAGGTGAAAAGAGAATGAAAGGTGATTCCACCCAAAGAAAGGTGGCAAAACTAAAACTTTAGAGCCATTTCTGGTACATGCAGCCCCTTCCACAGTCCCTGATCTCATAAAAAGAGGAAAAAGAAAAATATTCTTTATAAAGTGCTCTGAATGTCTTTTGGGAAAATAATGACACTAAACTGAAAATCGTTTTGAGATGATTGTTGAGCCTGAGAAAATCATGTAGAGCCCCTCCAGCCTGCCTCCCCCTTTTATCTGGTGCACAGTGGACAAAACAATGGTTTCCTTATTTCATCAATCTTATGTATACTTAAATGCATTCATTTTAGCCTCAACCACAGAGCTCGTTGAACCGCAACCTGACTACCTTTTTATGTTTTATGCTCTCTGAGTCTTCTTTCATTTAATATCATTTATTTCATATTTTCACTATCTGCTTAAATTACATTTGTGAGATTTCCACAAATCGCACATTCAACTTCAATCTATGCTGAAAGTAGTCTATATACAGTCTATAAACAACTTCCATAGTTCAGCAGATATTTTGAAGGCATTTTCAGGGATACAGGCACTGCTTCTCTACTGATACTCTGTTACTTTAGTGTGATTTTTGGTTAGTAATTTTATATCTTGATGCAGTAGTACATATTCATTTATCTTTGCAGTTGTTCTTCACAATTGTGGTTTTTCATGTACTACCACTATGCATCCCCCGTTGAATATTCAGGTCCCAGAGACGGGAGCCGTCAAGTTTGAGCAGGCTTACACTTATTAAAGGAGCATGCCCAGACTCTAATTTGTTTGAGCAGCCACATAACATATTCTGGCACCGCACTGTGCCATGAGCAGCTATATAGCTGTGGGGCAGTAAGTCTAGTGAGATGAGCATGTGGAGTAGGGGAGACTGAAGAGTATGTAGCCATTTCCAATACTGGACTATAACGGCATGTAAAGGCATGCAGTATATAAATCATGGAAGAAGCTATAGCACTGGGAGCGCAAAGCAGAATGGCTAGAGGGTTCCTCTTGAAGCAATGAGTGACACAATGAGAATCAAACAATCGCCAAGAAAAATAAATGGCAACACGAGCTGTATTGATTCCACCAACTGACCAGACGCCTCCAATCAGCTTATCTCTCCCTCACAGACACACCATGGATCTGTCCATCCAAAGGCAGAGGACGCTCATTCTCTCACCTGGCAGCCAAGGCTTGGATCAACCTCCCTCTACATCTCAGGACCACACCGTCACTCCAGCAATCCAGAAGAGAACTAAAGACCTGGATGTTGGAATGATCATTCCTCCACGCAGCAGCATACAGCTTCAGCTCCTTGAGACCCTCACGGGTGATTTGCTGCGCTCTAAATGTTTGAATGATTGATATACATTTATTTATATTTCAACATGTTGGTACCTAAAAACGCAAGTGCTTTGAGCCTGTAGCTTTGTTATATTGAAATGTCTTTACACAGATGGCCATCAAACATTTTTCAATTTTCTCCACTGTAATAGTGGGTATGCTCTTTCACATATGTACTTGGTCGTTGTGAAATAATTTCCGTGGCCATGTCCGCTGAAAAACAACAAACCAAATTAACATGTTAAATACAATAAGTTTAAATAAATAAGTCACTTATGATCCTCAGAATTAACCTACTCTTTAGTGATCCTCAAAACATATCCTATTCCTGCACATTGGTACCTTTCTAAGGTATCTTCATATACTTCTTGTGAAAGTATTTCCAAAGTTTGGCACACTAAATACTCTTCTGTGATCCACCATCCATCACCCTTTCAAGAGTCAGTACCGAACCCCATGAGTCCCTTAAATGTGTGTGTGCTGGCACTGTCTGAGCATCATCTGTTGGGGTGTACTCGGCTGACATATGCCAGAACCTTAGCATGCCTCCCACCTCTGCCCAATTGCCATAATGTATGCAAGCAGTTAACCAGGCATGAGTAGACGTTGTGAGGTTACCCAAAATGAGCTGCCCCACCACTATGGATGTTGCAAACGCAAGCTATTGACCTCAAAGATGAAAGAACCCAGCTCAGGAACTACTGGCACGCAAATGTCTGCCAAGTGAAATTAGCATGCACAGATGGCAGGGCACTCAAAAATAAACACCACGTGGAAGCTAGAGACAATACAAAACTTCAAAGCAAAGCACAGCGCAATGAAACACCTTTGCCAAGAAGGGAATCCTTGATAATGTAAGGAAGGAGATCTGTTCCTATTTCGCATATAAGTAATAACTCAGGACCCGTGTTGAAATGTGCAGTGGTCCAGAACCAAAAATTAAGAGCTGTTTGCTAACAGAGATTTCACCTGGTTAGATGATCTCTCCATCCCTGGTGATGGTGCATACCCCTCCGTCCACCTTGTCAAAATAGTACATTCTTGGCCCAAAGTTAAGGTCAGGTGTAGTTTGCGGGAGTCTCACAACGGTGAAAGGAGAATGAAACAAATAAGTAATAAATGAAATGTGAAACGATCGATTTAGATAAAATCTCAATAAAGAAATCCTTAAAAAAGTTAGTCATTTAAGAGACCAGTAAATCATCTAAGCTGGTTGATGATAATGAACAAGTTATATGAACTCTAAGCCATGTACCCAGGTGCCCACTGTGAAACACATTGATATCCTCTGCTTATTTTCCAATAAATCAAACATAAGACGAAGATTGCTTGCTGCCAAATGCAGGTGATTAATTATTACAATTTCTACCTTGGTCAGTGTTTGACTCACTAACAAGGAGTAAAAGGTTTCAAATCTAAGTTTTGTAAACATCGTGGTGGACTTATGGAGAAACACACAGCCCTCCTAGTTCTTTCTGAAGGTAAAAAAATACAGGTCTCTCTTTTGGGCATGTGAACTGCTGATCTTAAGAATGTAATTTTTGCATTGTATTATGGTATTGTGTTTTATTTGCTGTGCAATTAAACTGTTGAATGTAAAACAAAATCTGTAATTATTTGATCCTTTATACTAAAACATAGGATCTGTTGACCAAATGTCTGTTACTAGTGCTGTTGTTTAAGGTGTAATATTGAACTTTTCTAAAAATAGCTAAGAACATGTTCGATCATTTTTGGTTGAATGAGGGAAACCATCAATAGTCCCTCACATGTTTGTTGGATGAAGGTCTGGTCCATTTACACGGCAGAATGACTGACGGTCATTGTGAGGGACACAGCCAGTAAATTGGGAAAAAATATGGAAACTGTTTCTAACATAGTCAAACAGACCAGAGATTGGATGCCATGATCTCTCTTGTTCCAGCAAGCTGGGGTAGAGGCGCTTTAGGGTGGGTCTGATCGGGATGCAGAAGTCTGAATGCATAGATGCCTAATGTTTTGTACCACTAAGCCTTGATGGTACCCTTGTTACAGCGGAAATACTTTTGACTGTCGTGTCATGCTCTCTGGCTCCTTTGCTGTGGCCATTTTATGGTTTTAAATGCATAGCTAAAGTTGTTAAAAAAAAAAAATAGAACGTCAAGGTTTTTGACTATGCCAAAATGTTTATATTATAGATCAAAGGGAAGTATGGGTAACAAGGCCCTATCACATGATAGTGTGTTCATTTCTGAACCTGCCTCCGAAAATACAACTGATGACAGATTATCACAGGAAACCACACCAGGAAAGGTGAAAGCTTTGCAGGTACGAGAACGTTTATTCTGTCCAGTTGTTGAAAAATGCTTACTTCAAACATAGCTATATATCCTTTCAAATGTGTATTTCCACCTCAGCACATAGATGCAGCAACAATACACAGATGTCTGCATCTGTCAGTTTTACAATTCTGCACCATTTGAGGGGCCAGTATGTCAGCTCCTATCTTGCAAAAGACATCTAATAACTTGTGATACTGTTTTGGTACCCAAGAGTGCTCATTAACTTATCTTATGTGCAGTACATGGTGTAGTGTTGCTAAAGATGAGACGGACAACTATGTGTCCTCTAGGACTTGCTGCTGCAATCGCAATGATCTGTACAGTAGAAAGAGTTCAGAGTTAGCCCAGTCAGTGCAGGGATTCTGCCTGGTGAGCCACTTCATGCTCAGAATTATGTGGAACTGTTCTGCATCTGTAAGGTTAAACTGGACATTTACGCAGCAGCTGTTTGAACCAAATACATTTTTTTATTTTTTTGGTATGTAGGCTGCTGGCCTGGTGTTTGGTGGACACCTATGATGTTGGCACCTTATACCAGGCGCCCCCTATTAGTGTATGTAGGCAGTATCTAGAAAGACAGGTCTCTCTAGAGGAAGCTGTGGATGAGCAGCCAAGACTTATCTAGGAGATAGTGTATGCAATACCACAATAGTCACACAGCAATTTATCACAAATAAAGGTACTTAAGGTACTTTACTATAGTAACACAACACTAGATTACTTATAGGCACTCCCCCCCCCCCTAACTGGAGGTAAGTAGACACTAATATATATATATAGCTGCAGATACACATGCTGTGCATATACTTTTGCCATCTAGTGTTGGGCTCGGAGTGTTACAAGTTGTTTTTCTTCGAAGAAGTGTTTTCGAGTCACGGAATCGAGGGGGGACTCCTCTTCGGTTCCATTGAGCATGGGCATCGACTCCATGTTAGATTGTTTTCTTTCCGCTGTCGGGTTCGGACGTGTTTCCTTTCGCTCCGATAGTTCGATTCGGAAAACTTTAAAAACGCTTTATTTTCATCGGTATTGTATTGATCGGATCTACATTGTCTATCGACACTTCGGTACCGTCGGACAAGACATCTCTACTCGCCCTTCAGGGCGCGCGCCCAACTCGGGCCTAGTCCGGCTGACCGCGTGGAAGCCTCATGGATCTGATTCCATTCCGATTCGGTCCTCGGTGCCACGCCAAATTCCCTTATACAGACCAACACCTTGTCTGTAATCTTTGCCTTTCCCCAGATCATCGGGAAGAAAATTGCGAGGCCTGCAGATCCTTTCGATCAAAAAAGACACTTCGAGACAGAAGAGCACGAAGGCTCAAGGTGGCGTCTAAAAGGTCCGAGCATCTCGACATTGAAGAGGAAGAGATCATGCAGACAGCAGTCTCCGTTCGAGGTTCCGACTCTGACCAGGAATCTGAGGAAGACAGACCGGTCACGGCAGGACAACACGTGAGTACGCCTGCCCCTGTACCATCACAAAAACCGAAATATAAGGCCTTGGGTACACCACTGCCAGCAGGCCATGGCTCGACCCCAAAGAAGACACCCGGTGACCAAGCTGCCAGTTCGGCACCGAAAAAGGCCACTCCTCCGAAACCATCGGAGTCGACGAAAGGCTCTGTTTCCGACTCGAGCAGACACCACTCTTCGGAGTCGAAAATTCAGAAATCTCTTTCAGAGCCGAGACCATCCACAACACCATCTTTTTCGATACCGAAAAGGCCAGCTTCAGAGCCGAAAAGAGCAGGTTACACCGAGGAGCATGGCCTTTCTAAGACATTCAAAGAAAGCCATAAGACTTTTGAGGAGGACTCCCAAGTACAACCAATACTGGAAGTAATCGATGAAAGGCAAGCCAGGATTCATATCCACAAAGAAACTGGCAGGATTTTAACAGCACCTCCTCTAAAACCTAAGAGGAAATTAGCCTTTCAGGAGGAATTGGACAGTACACACCCTCCAGCTAATGTGCCAAAGCCAAAGGAGAAACAACCACCTCCTCAATTTTCTCCTCCTCATTCTCCACACCTGCATATCTCTCCTCCTACCAGTCCTACACTAATGCAGTCACCATCAAATTTGTTTGACTCGCAACAGGACAATGTAGACCTGTGGGATCTTTATGATCCAGATCCCATTCCCAACAACAGCCCAGACTGCTATCCCTCTAAGCCTTCACCACCTGAGGATAGTACAGGGTACATTCAAGTTTTAGCTAGGGCTGCAGCATACCATAGTGTCACCATGCACACTGAACTGTTGGAGGATGATTTTTTGTTCAATACACTCTCCTCCACGCATTCAACATACCAGTCGCTCCCTATGCTCCCGGGCATGCTAAAACATGCTGATCAAATATTTAGCGAGCCAGTCAAAGCAAGGATAATAACTCCCAGGATAGAAAAGAAATACAGGCCACCTCCCTCTGATCCTGTCTATATAAATCAGCAACTCCCTCCAGACTCAGTAGTGGTGAGCGCTGCCAGAAAGAGGGCAAACTCAGTCATCAGGTGATGCACCCCCACCAGACAAAGAGAGTAGGAAATTTGATGCAGCAGGGAAGAGAGTTGCATCCCAGGCAGCCAACCGATGGAGAATAGCCAACTCACAGGCGTTGTTGGCTAGATACGACAGGGCCCATTGGGATGAGATGAAAGATATAATTCAGCATCTCGCCAAGGAACATCAAAAAAGGGCACAGCAAATAGTGGCGGAAGGGCAAGCCATCACCAATAATCAGATTAGGTCTGCCCTAGACTCAGCAAACACAGCTGCCAGGAGTGTCAACACGGCTGTAACAATAAGGAGGCACGCTTGGCTCAGGTTCTCGGGTTTCAAACCTGAAATCCAACAAGCAGTGTTGATTATGCCATTCAACAAAAAAACTTTTCGGCCCAGAAGTGGACACTGCAATTGAAAAATTGCGTAAGGATTCAGGACCGCAAAAGCTATGGGCGCACTATACACCACACAATACAGTGGATCCTTTCGGAAACCTCAGTTTAGCGGTGGATTTAGGGCTCAAACTGCAGAGGCATCCACATCGCAGGCAGAACCAGCCTACCAACCTCAATACCAACAAGGTGGTTTTAAGAGCACATATAGAGGGTATTATCCCAGAAGTAGAGGGAAATATCAAACAGCTAATCAAACCTCACAACACACTAAACTGTGACTTGTTTCATTCCCTTCCACTCCACACCTCCCCTGTGGGAAGAAGACTACAAAAGTTCCACACCAATTGGCAAAACATTACCACAGACCATTGGGTACTATCAATTATTCGCAATGGTTATTGCCTAGAATTGATACAAACTCCCCCAGTCATTCCACCAAAACCACACAAATTATCCACAGAACACATCACTCTGTTACAGGAAGAAGTCAGATCTCTATTACTCAAACAAGCAATAGAACCTGTGCTACAAAATCAAGTAGGGACGGGAGTTTACTCACTATACTTCCTGATTCCCAAAAAGGATGGCACCCTAACCCCAATATTACATCTCAGGACCCTCAATCTTTACATCCTGTCAGAACACTTTCACATGGTAACTCTCCAGGATGTTATACCACTACTTCAAAAACATGATTTCATGGCAACATTAGACCTCAAGAATGCCTATTTTCATATACCCATCCATCCGGCACACAGAAAATATCTCAGGTTTGTCATTCAAGGAAAGCACTATCAGTTCAAAGTGTTACCCTTCGGAATAACAACAGCTCCAAGGGTATTCACAAAGTGCCTAGCAGTAGTTGCAGCCTTTCTAAGAAGACAACATATACATGTCTTTCCATATCTAGACGATTGGCTGATAAAATCAAACAGTCATACGCAATGTCAAAACCATGCGCATTACAGAATACAAACCCTGCACACACTAGGGTTCTCAAAAAATTATCAAAAGTCACAACTGCAACCTGCGCAAATACAACAGTATTTAGGTGCAATACTAAATACTCAAAAAGCGCTAGCAAGTCCAAAAACGCAAAGAATACAAGCATTCCAAAATATAATCGCACAGATACACACGTCAACAGTACACTGTCAGATTTGTCATGAAAATATTAGGGATGATGGCATCATGTATTGCTATCGTTCCACATGCAAGACTAAACATGCGGCCCTTACAACAGTGCCTTGCACAACAATGGTCACAGGCACACGGTCAACTTCAAGATCTAGTGTTGATAGACCCTGTGCCTCAGACCATAATTACAACAAATGCATCAATGATTGGTTGGGGAGCTCATCTCAACAATCACAACTTCCAAGGACAATGGAATGCCCAACACAAACAGCTACACATAAATCACTTAGGGCCAGATGTACTAAACTTTTTGCACATCGCAAACAGCGAATTTTGCTGTTTGCGACATGCAAAAAGCACATCGCGATGCCCAAACCCTGTTTCGCGATTCGGTAACCTGGTTACCAAATCGCAAAACGGGATTGCGAGTCGCAATTAGGAAGGGGTGTTCCCTTCCTAATTGCGAGTCGCAGTGCGATGTTGTATTGTTTTGTGGCCACGAATGCGGTCGCAAAACAATCGTCGTTAGCACCCATTTCAAATGGGTGCTAACCCATTCGCAAAAGGCAAGGGGTCCCCAGGGGACCCCTTCCCCTTTGTCAATGGCATTAAAAACATTTTTTCAGAGTAGGCAGTGGTCCTATGTACCACTGCATGCTCTGAAAAAATGAAACAAAAACGTTTCATTTTTTAGTTTTGTAATGTATCTCGTTTTCCTTTAAGGAAAACGGGCTGCATTACAAAAAAAAAACTGCTTTATTTAAAAGCAGTCACAGATACAGTGGTCTGCTGTCTCCAGCAGGCCACCATCCCTGTGAGTGCCGCGATTCTCAAGGGGGTCGCAAATTGCGACCCACCCCATGAATATTCATGAGGTGGGCATTTGCGACCCCCTTGCGTGTCGCATACAGTGTCAGGGACACTGTTGTGCATAAGGTTTTGCGACTTGCAAAACCCAACGTACCTACATCTGGCCCTTAGAGCTGTTAGCTGTCTCCCTAGCACTCAAAGCTTTTCAGCCTCTTCTCACTCAAAAGAGTGTCCCAATCAATACAGACAACATGACCACCATGTATTACTTAAACAAGCAAGGAGGGACTCCTTCGTCCCAACCCTCCCTCTAGCTCAAAAGTTTTTGTAAGGGGCAATACACAACCAAATTCCCCTGGTAGCACAATACATTCCAGCAATACATAACCAACTAGCGGATGTTCTCAGCAGAAATCATCAACAAACACACAAGTGGGAGATTCACCCTCAAGTACTTAAAAAATACTTTCAACAGTGAGGAACACCAAACATAGATCTGTTTGCCACAAGAGAAAACGCAAAATGCCAAAACTTTGCATCCAGACACCCACATCCCCTATCCAAGGGCAATGCTCTATGGATCAATTGGTCAGGGATATTTGCTTTTGCTTTTCTCCCTCTCCCACTCATTCCATTTATAGTCAATAAATTGCGTCAAAACACACTCAATATGATACTCATAGCACCAACGTGGGCCCGTCAACCGTGGTACACAACATTAGACATATCAGTATTGCCACACTCCAAACTCCCAAACAGACCAGACCTGTTCACACAAAACAAAGGACAGATCAGACACCCAAATCCCAACACACTCAATCTGGCGATTTGGCTCCTGAGGTCATAGTTTGGGTATTTACAACTACCATCAGAATGTATGGAAGTGATTAAACAAGCAAAAAAAACACTATTAGACAGTGCTATGCCAACAAATGGAAAAGATTTGTATATTATTGTCAATCTAAACAGATTCCCCCTCTTACAGCATCAATACAAGATAATGTATGCTATTTACTTCATTTACAAAAATCAAATTTAGCATTGTCTTCCATAAAAATACATCTTACTGCAGTTTCAGCATATTTACAAAATGTACAGCACAGCTGTTTATTTAGAGTTCCTGTTATTAAAGCCTTCATGGAAGGCTTAAAATGCATCATTCCACCCAGGACACCTCCAGTTCCTTCTTAGTATTTAAACATTGTGCTTACGTGACTTATGGGTCCACCATTTGAACCTATGCACTCATGTCAAATGCAATTCTTAACATGGAAAGTTGCCTTCCTAGTCGCTATTACATCATTGTGAAGAGTCAGTGAAATTCAAGCTTTTACTATTGAACAACCGTTCATGCAGGTACACAGACATAAAGTTGTACTACGAACTAACCCCAAATTTCTTCCAAAAGTAGTATCACCTTTTCCTATCAATCAAAGGGTGGAACTGCCAGTCTTCTTCCCACAGCCAGATTCTGTGGCTGAAAGAGCTCTACATACATTAGACATTAAAAGAGCCCTAATGTACTACATAGACAGAACAAAACCATTCAGAAAAACTAAACAGCTGTTTGTAGCTTTTCAAAAACCTCATACAGGTAACCCCATTTCAAAACAAGAATTAGCAAGATGGATAGTAAGATGCATCCAAACATGCTACATTAAAGCCAAAAGAAAACTCTTAGTTACTCCTAAAGCACATTCCACAAGGAAGAAAGGCGCTACAATGGCTTTTTTAGGAAACATACCAGTGGCTGAAATATTTAAAGCAGCTACTTGGTCAACACCACATACATTTACTAAACACTATTGTGTAGATGTTTTAGCAACACAGCAAGCCACAGTGGGTCAATCTGTACTCAGAACATTATTTCAAACAACTCCAACTCCTACAGGCTAACCACCGCTTTTATGGGAGGATTAACTGCTTTGTAGTCTATGCACCGCATGTGTATCTGCAGCTACACATGCCATCGAACGGAAAATGTCACTTACCCAGTGTACATCTGTTCGTGGCATGTTACGCAGCAGATTCCCATGCACCCTCCCACCTCCCCGGCGACCTGTAGTTGTTTGACAACATTTGTACATATGTAGATATATATATATATATATATATATATATATATATATATATATATTTAACATTCTATTAGCATGGACAGCTCTTTTCATTATACTCTGTGACTCCTACCTTACCCTCTGCGGTAAAACAATCTAACATGGAATCGATGCCCATGCGCAATGGAACCGCATAGGAAGAGTCACTCGATCCCGTGACTCGAAAACACTTCTTCAAAGAAAAACAACTTGTAACACTCCGAGCCCAACACTAGATGGCAGAAGAATATGCACAGCATGTGAATCTGCAGCGGAACATGTCACGAACAGATGTACACTGGGTAAGTGACATTTTCCATATATATATATATATATATATATATATATACACACACAGTAGTAATTAGAAATTAGCATAGAGACAGCAAGCATTGGCACAAATTATTGAAAATAGTGAAGGCCCTAGGGAAGGGTCAAACCATATACTAAGAAAATGGAACGCGAAGTGAAGTCCCCACCCAAGGATATGGAGTTGTTAGAGAGAAGCTGGAAGAACTAGGAACCCCAAGAGATGAGTACCTCAGTGACCCCCAGCGACCAGGAGAGCAGAGGTAAATACTTGGTCTTTACAAGGAGGACTAAAAAGAAGACTTAGAAAAAGGATTGTGCAAGAACAGGACCAGTCTAGAAGAAACCAAAAGTGGATTCTGGGAAAAGAGGACCTGCAAAAGAAGGGGACAGAGTCTAGTTCACGATGGAGTGTCCAGTCTAAGCAGGAGCCACTACTCACACTGGTGTGGATGAAGATCCGGGTCGACGGGGGAAGAAGAAGAAGAAGAAGAAGAAGAAGAAGAAGAACAGCTATGGAGCCCAGGAGCAGAAGAGGAGTACTTGGAGCAGTGCAGATGGTGTCCCACATCGGTCGTTGGGTTGCAGATGGTCAGTGGTGTAGGAGAACCACCAACAAGCTTTGGCAAATGCAAGAGAAGCACGAGAAGATTTGCAAGGCTGAAGAGGACCAGCAAGGCCCAGGGGACTTGACCCTTGGAGGGGAGTCCGGGATGACCCTCAGCAGTTGGGAGCACCAGCAGAAGCAGTCACAGCACCCACATACAACCCACTGGCAGCAGGAACAGTAAGTAATAGTGAGGCCCAATCAGCACACCTGGAGAGGAGTCCCACATCGCTGGAGCAGCAGAGAGGAGACTGCTTAGCAGGATGAAGGGCTGGGGGCCAGGGCTACTCAGAGCCTGAAGATCCCTTTGAGCAGGAGACAACAAGCCTTGGTAGTTGCAAGAGTTATGGTGCACAGGGGTACTGTCCTGCAAGGAGAGGCAAGGGTTTACCATCTCTCACGTTGGACAGCTGGCAGAGAGGACCAAGGGGACCACTCCAGACCGCCACCTATGATGCAGGATCCATGCAGTTCCAGAGGAGAGCAGATCCATGCAGCAGGACATCGTTGCTGTACGTGCCTGCAGAGGCAGGGGAGTGACTCATTCACTCCAAGGGAGATTCCTTATTGCTTTTTGGTGCAGGCTGAAGTCTCGCCAACCTCAGAGGATGCACAGCCAGGGAGATGTTGCAGTTGCTGGAAGGAGCCGGAGAAACAATGTTGCAAAGCGAAGTCGTTGCCTGAGTTGCAGCCTTGTCGGTTCCTGAAGAGTCCAGTTGTGATTCCAGTGGCCAGATGTTGCCTCCTCTCCCACAGGAAATACTTTGTTCTGCCTTCGTCTGCCTGAGCTGGTCAAGCAGCAGGAGGGCAGAAACCTGCCTCAGGAGTGGCAGCGCGGGCTGCCTAGAAAAGCCTAGAAGACTGGTAGAAGTAATACTGGGAGGTCCTCTAAGGAGCCCCCAGAGTGCATGGAATCATACAACCAATATTGGCAACAGTATTGGGTTATGATTCTGACATATTTGATACCAAACATGCCCAGGTTCAGAGTTACCATTTGTGACCTGTGTCCAGTATGTGGGTAAAATGGCTTCCCCGCAATTACAAAGTCCAGTGCAATGGAACTGGACTTCGTAGGGGCACTTCTGCTCATGCAGGGGTGCCCTCACACACAGGGACCTGCACCCTGGGCTAGGAGGGCCTACCATAGGGATGACTTGCAGTGACCTGTTGTAGGAAGTTGGCTCTGTATGTACTATTTCAAAGTAAGAAATAGCATGCACAGATTCCAAGGGTTCCCCTTAGAGGTAAGATAGTGGCAAAAAGAGATAATTCTAATGCTCTATTTTGTGGTAATATGGTCGAGCAGTAGGCTTATCAGAGGGTAGTGTTAAGCATTTGTTGTACACACACAGGCAATAAATGAGTAACTCACACTCAAAGACAATTTCAGGCCAATAGGTTTTTATATAGAAAAATATATTTTCTTAGTTTATTTTAAGAACCACAGGTTCAAGATTTACAATCAATACTTCAAATGAAAGGTACTTCACTTAGGTATCATACGAACTTTGAATCAGCAAAATAGCATTTACAGTTTTCACAAAAATGGCAATAAGCTATTTTAAAACTAGACACTGTGCAATTTTCAACAGTTCCTGGGGGAGGTAAGTATTTGTTAGTTTTGCAGGTAAGTAAACCACCTACAGGGTTCAAAGTTGGGTCCAAGGTAGTCCACCGTTTGGGGTTCAGGGCAACCCCAAAGTTACCACACCAGCAGCTCAGGGCCGGTCAGGTGCAGAGGTCAAAGTGGTGCCCAAAATGCATAGGCTTCAATGGAGAAGGGGGTGCCCCGGTTCCAGTCTGCCAGCAGGTAGGTACCCGCGTCTTCGGAGGGCAGACCAGAGGGGTTTTGTAGGGCACTGGGGGGGGGGGCACAAGTTAGCACAAAAAGTACACCCTCAGCGGCACGGGGGCGGCCGGGTGCAGAGTGCAAACAGGCGTCGGGTTTGCAATGGAGTTCAATGGGAGACCCAGGGGTCTCTTCAGCGAAGCAGGCAGGCAAGGGGGGCCTCCTCGGGGTAGCCACCACCTGGGCAAGGGAGAGGGCCACCTGGGGGTCACTTCTGCACTGGAGGGCGGATCCTTCAGGTCCTGGGGTCTGCGGGTGCAGTGTCTTTACCAGGCGTCGGGTTCTTAGAAGCAGGCAGTCGCGGTCAGGGGGAGTCTCTGGATTCCCTCTGCAGGCATCGCTGGGGGGGCTCAGGCGGGTCAACTCTGGCTACTCACAGGGTCACAGTCGCCGGGGAGTCCTCCCTGTAGTGTTGTTTCTCCGCAGGTCGAGCCAGGGGCGTCGGGTGCAGAGTGGAAAGTCTCATGCTTCCGGCAGGAAACGTGTAGTCCTTTAAAAGTTGTTTCTTTGTTGCAAAGTCTTTTCTTCTTTAGAGCAGAGCCGCTGTCCTCCGGAGTTCTTGGTCCTTTTAGATGCAGGGTAGTCCTCTGAGGCTTCAGAGGTCGCTGGACCCTGGGGAGCGCGTCGCTGTTGCAGTTTTTCTTGAAGTGGGGAGACAGGCAGGTAGGGCTGGGGCCAAAGCAGTTGGTGTCTCCGTCTTCTCTGCAGGGCTTTCAGGTCAGCAGTCCTTCTTCGACTTCAGGTTGCAGGAATCTCTCTTGCTAGGTTCTGGGAGCCCCTAAATGCTCAATTTAGGGGTGTGTTTAGGTCTGGGGGGTTAGTAGCCAATGGCTACTAGCCCTGAGGGTGGCTACTCCCTCTTTGTGCCTCCTCCCTGAGGGGAGGGGGGCACATCCCTAATCCTATTGGGGGAATCCTCCATCTGCAAGATGGAGGATTTCTAAAAGTCAGAGTCACCTCAGCTCAGCACACCTTAGGGGCTGTCCTGACTGGCCAGTGACTCCTCCTTGTTTTTCTCATTATCTCCTCCGGCCTTGCCGCCAAAAGTGGGCGGGCATCTCCACTAGCTGGAGTGCCCTGGGGCGCTGTAACAAAGGGGGTAAGCCTTTGAGGCTCACCGCCAGGTGTTACAGTTCCTGCAGGGGGAGGTGAGAAGCACCTCCACCCAGTACAGGCTTTACTAGCCACAGAGTGACAAAGGCACTCTCCCCATGTGGTCAGCACCATGTCTGGTGTGTGGCAGGCTGGCAAAACTAGTCAGCCCACACTGGAAGTCGGGTATGTTTTCAGGGAGCATCTCTAAGATGCCCTCTGGGGTGTATTTCACAATAAAATGTACACTGGCATCAGTGTCCATTTGTTGTGCTGAGAAGTTTGATACCAAACTTCCCAGTTTTCAGTGTAGCCATTATCGTGCTGTGGAGTTCGTGTTTGACAGAGTCCCAGACCATATACTCTTATGGCTACCCTGCACTTACAATGTCTAAGGTTTTGCTTAGACACTGTAGGGGCATAGTGCTCATGCACCTATGCCCTCAACTATGGTATAGTGCACCCTGCCTTAGGGCAGTAAGGCCTGCTAGAGGGGTGACTTATCTATACCATAGGCAGTGTGAGGTTGGCATGGCAATCTGAGGGGAGTGCCATGTCGACTTAGTCATTTTCTCCCCACCAGCACACACAAGCTGGCAAGCAGTGTGTCTGTGCTGAGTGAGGGGTCCCCAGGGTGGCATAAGACATGCTGCAGCCCTTAGAGACCTTCCCTGGCATCAGGGCCCTTGGTACCAGGGGTGCCAGTTACAAGGGACTTACCTGGATGCCAGGGTGTGCCAATTGTGGAAACAAAGGTACAGTTTTAGGGAAAGAACACTGGTGCTGGGGCCTGGTTAGCAGGCCTCCGCACACTTTCAAATTATAACTTGGCATTAGCAAAGGCAAAAAGTCAGGGGGTAACCATGCCAAGGAGGCATTTCCTTACACCTGTGGTAAAAGGGTGCATGCACCTTTTCACACAGGCTGCAATGGCAGGCCTGCAGACACATGTTGCATGGGCTCCCATGGGTGGCACAATACATGCTGCAGTCCATGGGGAACCCCTGGTGCCCCAATCACCTGGGCACCTATGTACCATATACTAGTGACTTATAAGGGGGCACCAGTATGCCAATTCTGGGGTGTACAAAAGTCCTAGGCAACCACATTTTGAGGGAGACAGCACAATCACTGGGGTCCTGGTTAGCAGGATCCCAGTGAAAACAGTCTAAACACACTGATAGCAGGCAAAACGTGGGGGTAATTATGCCAAAAAGATAGACTTTCCTACATGGTATGCCCGGTTATTAGATATAAAGACTTTGAGGTACCATCCACCGCTCTTAACACTTTCTCCTTCATCCATCTTTTTTTATAGCTTTGCAACCTAATACTTAAGCTGCTTTCATATCACAGAAATTGTCTGTTGCCCTGCAGTTAATCCGACCCAGACTGTGTAAAATCATGTTTCCCAAAACGATAGGGCCCTCAGAGACAAATGAGGGACTGTAGTTTGCAGTGTGTTAGTGGCTACTTTAGATAATTGCAAGGGGATAGGTACACCTTGGCTCTCTGACGCAGTATTACTTTCAAATCCATAGTGGTCTATTTTGAGACAGAACGTCTTAAAGGGCACAGCTGCACAACTTTTAATTAAATTGTCCTTGTTCCCTTTGTGATTATTAGAAGTCAAATTTAATTATACAAACATAACTTTTATAAAAATGTATCCATTCAGTGTTATACATTTCTTCAACATATGCAGTTAATGAATGTTCACTTATTTATATACTGGTTTAATTATCCGGATGATATGAGCCCCATTGTATTTCAAGTCCAAATGCTCCTCATCAGTGGGCAAAATTAACCAACTGACTATAAACATCAAAGAGGAGTTGCCAGAGAAGCTGTAACATGACATTGATGTTAAATACAATCTTTAAAATTCCCTTGACAGGAACGAGAAATGTTGCTCCTGAGACTGGGTTCTCATCACCCACTGTGGTGTTAATGTGCGCAAAAGACCTCTATAACCACTAGTGCCAGCTGACTAATCTATATTTCACATTGTGACTGTATTCCTTGACCAAGATTCTTGTACTCTCTCTACTAGAGCCATGGTAACTTCTGGTGTGCTCACCAGAAACATGCCATCAGATATTTGAAAAGCCTGTCATCTGCTGCTTGTGCATTTGTTGTACAGGAAGCAAATACCTCCAATTTTGACATCTATTAAATCACCTTTCCATTTTGTCTGTGTAGGGTAGCCTTCTGGATGGAAATGGAAAATAATGCTAGAACAAAAGTGACAGAGTGGCCATGAACCTAACTTTCTGTTGCAGAGCCTTTAGGTTCCTACCATGTAACTGTACAGTACATCATTCCAGTAGTCATATTGACATTATCATATGTAAAATATTGCCTCTCCATTGTGGAACCAATCTTAGGCTGCTGGACTTGGTCAGTTCAGAAGCCCCACATTCCCCTGCTACTTTGCACGAGAAAGCCTCCTTCAACCACACCAGATATTTTTTAACAATGTGGTCAGGGTTCAGGAAGAGCTCTAATCTTTCATGCTCCTTTCAATTGGTCTTAATGTAGCGCAACCATGGGATGTGCAGCATATTGTCCAGGCCCATACAGTCCCTGATAATGTGCCTGTTGAACGTTCGCTTCTCCTTCACCCATAACGAGAGCTAGAGTTAAAGTGAGTGTAACTGTATAAAATCCAAGAGATTTTCCGTGCCCATCTCCTCATGTACAATCATTGAGGGAGTACCTTGTGCAACACTCAAACGACCTGTCATAAAGTTATTCTCCACAACCTAAAGTGGGGCAATTGTAGCATATCCCCAAATTTCACAGCCAAAACTGGCATTAGGAATGCACTTAGCTTTACATATGTCAGGAAGAATCTTTATCTGCTTTTGCCCCAACTGCCACGAGAAATCCTGTAGGCTAAAAATAGCTCTCTTAGAATTGACTGTTGCTCTTCATCAAAGACTGTCAATCAAGGCCTGAATCTAATAAAATGCCAAAATAAGAAAAATTATCCACTTTACTCAGAATATGACTGCTGGCTGAAAAATTATAAGGTCTGGTAGTCTTGGAGCCAACCACTATAATATGGGACTTTTTAAAATTGGTTACCAAGTCCATGTTCTCCATAAAGTCATTAAAACGTTCTAAAAGACACTGGTGACACTTTGCCATGTCTGCTATTAAGACTGCATCATCCGCATATAAAAGTGCATGAAGCAGTCTTCCATCCACTTTTGGGACATCACACCCTGGCTCATATAAAACCTTTTCCAAATGATTAATATACAAAATAAAAAGGAAAGGAGCCAGGCTGCAGCCTTGACATTATTCCCCCATTTTGTTTAAAGTACTGTGCACATTCACCGAAGGGATCTTACCGATACTAAAATGCCGGCGTGGAGATCCCTCAAAAGCACAAGAATAGACGTATCGATGCTCATGGAACCCAGTTCATCCCAGAGCTTAGATCTATTCACCATATCAAAGGCCGAACTGAGATCCATGAAGGCCGTGTACGTCACACCTCCCTTGGCCTTTGTTTATTTACTTACTAACTGATGTAAATTCAGATTCTGCTCCATTATGCCAATTAATGTTATGCTCATTGGCCAAGTCAGTGAGTCTCAAGGATCACCCTCCCTAGCATTCTGACCTCCGTATCTACTAGGGAGATTTGCCTATAACAGAGAGGGTACGCTCTGTCCCCCTTCTTCATTCAACACGGACACTATCACTGAGTGATGCCAACCTGCCAGCAGGGAGCCGCTTATAGTGGCATTAAGATGTGGAGTAACAGTGGGTGCTCAGAGATCAATTAAAGATTTAAACAGATCCCCCGGCACCCCATCTGGAATTTTTTATTGATTTAAAGGTATTTGCAATTCAATGTAAATTGCTTTCCATTGGGACTAGACTTTACAGTGTGACTCCCTTCCATCATAAAACCTTAATCATCGGTATTAGTAAATAAAGGGTTGAACAGTTGACAGACATCTGCAGAGTCTATAAATGTCTTCAAGCTGAGATTTTGCAAGACTGCATTGAAACATTATTAAAAATATGCCTCGTGAAAGAATTGCCTATGATTGCACTATGCATGACATTACATTTTATATACTAAATGATATTTGATTTTAAATGATAATGTTAGATGTATTGTTATATGTAGAATATATATTTACTATTATTGTAATTTTTTTCATGCAGCTACAGTTACAGGCCAACATTAGAGTTGGGTCATCGCCGCAAGTCATAGCAAAAAAAACAGGTGATGATGCGGGGGCAGTTTCTGAAGATGATGGATTACCACAAAGTCCTCCAGAAATTTCTACTCTTCATGAAGTTCTAACATGCTCATCTGGCAAGGTAATCAAGTATTGTCATGTAGTCAAATTAGGCATAGAATGTGCATTCTCAACTAAGTTGCTGGTGTTGTGTTTGGCACCATTTCAGCTCTGATGTGTCCACCAATAGAAGATAAGAAGCATACAAGTGGGAGACAGAAATCTGTTTATAAAGTCAATATCTTTATTTTCTAAACATCAGTCAACTTTGGTATATGAATGTGCATGTAAAAAGGAAAGGGGATAACAATGTGCTTGTGATAAGCTGTTAGAAAATACTAGTGACCTAAGCATGCCTTCTTGTTCCCTTTGCTACCACTGGCACCAAGATCCCCCCCCCCCCCCCCCCCCCGCTCCGCCGCCCAAATTCTTCATGTGGTCTCATCCATGGACAGAGGGAGCTGTGTCATATTGTAACACTGCTTCCCACCAACTGTGCCAGCTGGCCGCACTGCCTCCCACTGTCTTCCTGACACACTCAGGCCATAGCACAAGCAGGCTGGCTGACCAGGTGGCATTCAGTGTGCATGATGCTTTCATTCTGTACAGGATACGGGCATTTTTCCAGCATCACTGTGCCTCACTCCACTGGAGGCTGCTGGCTGCCATAGTCCGTGCAGCACCAGCACTGAAGGCATATGAGCTGAAAGCTTGTCCAAGTACAAGCAGTGATAAAAAGGCTATGAATTTGAAGGCCCACAGGACCACATAGTCTGTCATAATTGATACAAAATTAATTCCTGTTACATTTAGTAATAATAACCCTTTTATTTATAGTGTTATATGAACACGTTATTGTTTCAGGTTATTGGTACAGCTTTCCCTTCTGTTTCCACATTTTGTCCTGTTTTTCATGGTACATGCTGGGATGTGTTGTCATGCTTTTACAAAAGGCAAATACAAACCCCAGCATCCAAAGGACAAATAAAATGACTGGATAAAGTTGCTCCTTACCCACTTAATATATTGAATAATGTACCATCATTTGTCCATTATAAAGGTTATTGCAAGCCATTGCATAGCTCAGTGACCTTTTAAGGAGTAGAGTCTGAGGCCTTCTGTATATGCACAGAACCCCTCTATGACTTGCCGTATCCCTGTAATGTACAGTTGGAGTGTACATTATCACATATATACACATATTATGAATCACTGATTACATTAAAAACACAGTTGAAGTTAATGGACGTCGAACCGTTTACTTTTATCCAGTGATAATACCAGATATTATAAATCAATTATTGCCAGGTTCCTGTGTAATAACCAATACAATTAATCAATTCAAAGGTAGTTTTTTATTAACCTTGAATAGATGAAGGGCTGAATTTTCTTGCCAAGAAAAACATTCTGCCCATCCAAAGTCCATAGCACTCAGATCTATCTGCCTGAAATATCCCAAATGAAACTGGTAAGACACATGTGCAAACTCCCGCTGGAGCTGCTGTCCTGTTGCTATTAACAAGGTCGTTGTTGAGAGGAAAGGGTATGTGGTCTGTTTAAGACAAGAGATTGTGCCTACTTTCATAGATCACTTGAGTAGAGAGCTCCCCCTTTGTGGTCTCTATTATTATATATTCTGCTCCCTGCTAAGCTTATTAGTTGAGTAGTTTCAGTTCATGCTCTTAAATTAACAGCTTTAATAAATACAATGGCTCTTTTCAAATACTGATATTAAAACATTGATATTCTGTTAAAACAGTTACATCGTATTCTGAGCAATACATCAATTGAGTGTCACTTATGTTGTAACCACTACCTTAGTTGGAGTGAGTGGGATTGAAGGAAAATATTTTTCTTTCATATTTTCATGAGCCATATGTTGTTTAATGAGTCCACTTGCTCAGAAAGTGTAGCATGATCACATCTGTGATTTTCTAAACTGCACCTTTGTGTGTTACTGTAGGGGAAAAATGAAATAATGGAGCCTGATTAAACCTTTGTTGATTCCTCAGCCCTTTGTAATAATTTTAGGTCACCATATGTGTTCTAGGTGCGACAGCTGCAAATAAGAGCAGCTAATTACGTGCCTGTGATATATTGTATTTTATTAAACTGCGCTCACCCTAAGTGAACTCGTATAACTCATCAGTGAATGGTAAACAGTCCTTTGTGACATTTATTGGATTGATTCCAGTGACGCTGGAGGTTATTAAACAGCGATTGTCTCTTCTTTCTGCAAAAAAGTATCTACAGTATGGAATATTAGTATTTGGCCAATAGCAGATAATAAGCTACCACTTAAATGTTGGGGTAGGAAAAAAACAAAAGAAAAGTGCATTTTCAAGATGTCCCGGACTGTCTGTGCTTGTGATCCGATGACCTTGACTCAATAGATTATGCGACAGCTCACTCACCTATAGTTGCTTAGCAGTCATCTGTGGTGGCCTTGCCCCTTTCAGTTATCAGGAGTTAATCATTTAAAGCTTAATAGAGAATAGCAAATGGCTCATGTGAGTCTCCTCTTTTTTCTTACCATCTCCCATTCATGTAATTGTTCTTTCTGTCATTTTGCTCAGCTCCCTGGGAAGGGCAGGGAAAAGCCTAATTCTTGCGATACCAGTTCTGTCTCCACACTGGGGTTGGGTGGATGGGAAAATCTACGATGCCTTCTTTGTCTCTTAAAGGAGATTTCTCACCAGTTCATCTTTGGACCACAACTATTTCAGAGTATATGCGCAGGCCCTGATTCTCCCAGTATGCTGCAGTGCCACATTCAGCGGAAGCCGATGGATTATTTTATTACAGACCCAGAGCCTTACGCTGTTGAAGTAGCTGATCTGGATGAGAAACACATTTTAAGAACTAAATTCTTCTACTTTTCTTGGATAATAAGCTCTTGTGAATTATCTTTAAGAAGTTAATACCTCAGTTCCAGAGACTGTTGTGCTTGCTTGCTTCTCTGTTCCGGATACTAGACACCTCACACAGTCTGTTCTCGCTGAATATCATGAAAACGGCCAAAGAAATGAGTTAAAAGCCTCATTCATAACCCTTATGAATAAAAAATCTTCTGTAGTTTTGGATAGTTAGGGCTCACTGGCAACCTAATATTCTAAACAAAACTGGAACTGATGCTATTATTGCTGGCTGCAACCATAGGAAGGGGTAAATTGACCTTTTAAGACGTTTCAGACCAACATCAGTGAGTGAAAAGAGAAGGAACAGTTCTGCCTGACGGTGGTTAATTTGATGATTGTCATTGGAGACCACTATAACCACAGTAAAATAAAGTATATCTTCTAATTCAAACATATTTCTGTGAAAACAGTAGAGAAGGAACGTTAAGAAAATCCCAGATGTGGGGGAGGGAGTAAATTTAGAAAGATGTGTCGCACAAACAAATACAAATTAATATGAACTGTCTTTATGCATTTTCAGGTAAGTGTTCTCATCATTTCTGATGCCTTAAATTCATCATTGCAGTGCTACAAAGGTAATTACTCCTGGCTACTGCATTTCAGGGACAGGTAGTTGGTAGATTTCCAGTTCTTTGAAAAGGTTTTTAATCCCTATTTAATAATACAGCTCTATTGATCTTCACTTTTCAAATACAAGATACAATTAAACTGCAGCCATGTGTGTCAAGTGCACAAGAACAAGATCTCTGATATGCTTTTTGTTGAAAAATAGTAATTTGCTGCCACAGCAGAGATGCAACTTACTCAGTATGGGAAATTCCACAAACTTCCAGATAATCACTAAGGTCTTTTCACTCACCTCTGCATAGAAATAGGCCAAATAGCATTTCCTTGTGCAAAGAGAATGAAACTCTGTAAGCCATTCCACTGACTCTCCTCTGCTAGAACCACAATCAAAAAAAGAGTAAGCTGGTCTCTTGTCTCCCATATACCCTTCATTTGCACTTTTGTAAAAATACCCCCCAGTTGCACATACCACCACTGCAGTAACATAGATTTGGAAACTACTCTTCCGTTCATACCTTCTTTTCTTCTGCCTGATCTCTCTGGAATGGTTGATGAAGATCCAGAATTTTCTGTAATTGGTGCTAATAGAGGTGGGACCCGTAGTTGATGTAACTAAGAGGTCTGCTGGTTTCCTCCTCTTTCCCACAAGGCTTTCAAGATGGTAACCCTGGATTAAATCCTATTGGCTGAGCAGAAAAGTATGGTGTTTGCACCATCAACCCGTGAGGATGCATACTTTTAACTTTGTTATGGAAAAATATCCAAGGTTTGTATTGTGAGTGTCCACTGTGTGGGTGTAGGTGATCACCTTTTGTCTTCAAAAAAGGAATGGCCTCACTGGCAGCCTCTATTGGTCATTCTCTTATCCTCATCAACACATACCTAAGTGACAAGATGTAGAGGTTTGTATTGCTTCCTCGCAAAACATTCTTTCAGCTGTAATCACGGTAGATTACTTCAGTTTAAACTAGGCGCCCAGTTTATAAGCCAAATTCTCTTTTTGTCCATTCCTAGCATACTTCATTTGCATGGGCCATACAGAATATGTAGTTAGGGCTTTCTGCTGCCATGAATCTCCAGCAGGCCCATGCAGTTTTCCACTTGCACAAATGCCCTGCAGCCTGGTAGCTCTAGTAACTTTTGTTGGTTCACTGCATCATGCATGTGGTGTCTGAATGCTCAAACCACAGAATAAGTTGGCATCCAGTTGTTGACCTAAAGCAGGTGGAACAGTTACCCTGCTGCAGTGGTTTGAGGAAAGATGTTTCCTGGTGGTGACCCCTTCCAAGCCTCTTGAACCATGAGGTAGCAGTTCCATCATTGTTAACATCTTTGAGTATAGTTTCCTATACTGGATAAGGGGACTAGAAAGAGAAGGCTCTTTGATCCCCACGAGACACTCCTGAATCTAGACATCACAGAGTTTATTATTACATGTTTGGTACCTGGTATTTCACGCCCCTAGAGAAGAGAGTTTTGATACACATTGATAAGTCAACTTACTTGTTTCTGTTGTCAGGGTGAATAATTTACTTACAGCACTTCACCCCCAGCAATGGAAATATGGTTTTATATTCTAAAATACAGAAAGAATAACACTTGGACCGATTATCACAACAGCCTAACTTAAGTATATATGACTGGGAAATTAACATCTCAGCAATAAAGCCGCTGTTCTATGGCCAAAACCTCAAATACAATTTGGAATAGTGCTTAGTTCTGATTGCATAATTTTCATCAAATCAGTTCTCAGACATTTGTTGTCAGTTGGAGAGGTCTTAACTGTTGCGTCTGACTCAGGGGAACCTTCCACAATAAATGAGTTTGCTTTACTCTTCTCCTTATTTATTTATTGTAGCCATATGGTTCCTATAACATATTTTAGTGCTTCTTGAACCTTGCAGAGCTAACTTAGATCACATTCATGCTTTTAGGAAGTACTGTGCTCACCTGCATTGTAATATCAGTTGGCCCAGGATAGGTCATTGGCCCCTAGCATAGTAGAGTCCCACCTTATGATGCTTGAAGAACTCTCATGTTTCTAGCAAGCTGCTTACATGTGCTATCAAATACTTGACTAAGGCACTTTTGTATTTGGAAAATGGTATAGGTAAGAATGCATATTCCATGTAGCAGTTATTACTCTTCGGGCCATGAATTTGCAGGTTGCGTTTTCTGACTAGTCCTCTAATGTGTACTTTAATGCTAAAGTTGTTCTAAGGAAGCATCTTAGTTCTTACCGGAGATTCTTTCAAGTCTGCAAATTAATCACAATGTTGTTTCTCCTTTCATAACTTGGCTACAATGTGGTTTTATATGTAAATTGAGAGAACCTTCAAACTTTACTTGGATCATGCTAGGATATTTGCTCCTACCGAATTGTAGATGCAGCTTCTGTCACTTCTCAGAGCATGGTTGCTTGTGGTGGTAGCTTAGAATTAGAAAATACTCAGCAGCTTCCAGAGGAACCTGAAAAACTCAAGAGGACAACTCGAAGCTACAAGTTTCAACACCGATCTAGGTTTTTTGTACAAGAAAGAATTTGGAGCATGACTCAATCTTCTTTGTGTGCCCTTTTGTTTAAGAACATTCTGTAGCTACTTATTGGATTCCATTAGTAGACCTGGCAACATGCAGAGGACCTGAAGTTGTGGAAGCAGAGGCATGCTTGCAGATGAACTCAATTTTAGGGTATAGTGAGGATCCCATGCAGCAGCATTTTTCCAGAAATCAAATTCTATCAGAAAGAAAAGACCATGGCTTCATGAGCCTGGTTCAGGTGTTCTTCAGCACTAGCTACAGTGTTGCTAGTGCCAGCCCCCTTGTGCATTTCTCACACCTGTTTTTATGTCTTGGACACCAAACCACTCAAACAAAATCTAACACTTCACCTCTTTGATTGCCTTGATACTCAGGTTACAGGTTTTTGTGGGAAGAGGATGAGGCACCTATTTGTATATTATGTTGTGGCCCCTCTTGATTCAAGGGTTCTCCATGCCACGATTAAAACACAGGCAGTTAACAGTATGTATTAAATCTTGCTAATTTTTCTGATGGCTGAATCAACGTGAACAGTTGATATAATGTGCTAATTTCCTTAACGTAAACCAGTTACTATTTTTGTAAACTACATAATAAGTGAAGAAATGTGACATCTCAAACTGTAAGTGAAAATGTAACTTTGATTATGAATAGCAGTTGCATGTAAAGGTTGTTGTTCAGTGGTATACTGGGAAATCAAAGTACTTGCTTTGTTCCCTGAGTAATCTTAACGAAGGATTCCAGTGCAAATGAAAAACTGCAGGGTTCTCGCTAAGTGAAATAAACGGATAAATTAGGAAGACCTTTTTTCTTCAACTCTTTACTGAAGGTTATCAGTCACAGAAGAATGTCCCCTACCCCTCTCTCGCTTCTAGACACACCCAGTTTCCTGTGTTGGAAACTTGGCTATTTTCTTCATCATCTAACTGAGATTTCCAGACACCGACAGCTGTCCTTTTTAGGACAGTGTAGCTCTGCCATACATGGTGATTAACATGTTTTGCCAGACATTATGTGATAAATCTTAAAAAGGGTTTACAGTGCACTACCAGAGGAAGGGCTTTGGCTGCATCCACATACTGGTAGCCTGGAGTACCTGTTTTGATAGTGCAGAGGTTTTGCGCTTCCACAAAACAAGCATTGGCAATGCCAATAGGTCTTGGTTATGCTTAATTTATTGACTCTGTTAATGTTTTTTAGCCACCTGCTGTGCTGCATGGCTGAATGTTTAAAAAAAGGTTTGTGTGATTTGGTCTGGCCTGTCATTGCATATTATGATATGGTCTGTTACTGTATTGTATTGTTTGGTATGATGGGGTCTGTTGTATAGTATGATCATTTGTAGTATAGTATGGCCTGTCGTATATTATGATACGGTATAGTACAACTCAGACACTTCCAGCGCAGCTCAGAAATCCCATAATGTTTGTCCTCACCGCACCTGCAATAGACTGGGCTTCTTAGAACAATATATCACTACATGATTATCACATTATGCACTAAAGCAAGACTTCACAACTGGTCTGGTTTAAAGGGGTACAGAAGACTCTAACAAGACACAATACACTAAAGTATCTCGGACACAAACTTCATATAGAGTCATATTGATACCAATCTTCTCAGATGGCTCCTACCAAATTAGAGAAGACTACTGGTTGCACAAACCAAACACCACCAATCATTAGAACACACATACCAACAAGCATATACATGAAAGTACTACACTCCTGAAGGTCTGTCATAAAACTGATTTAAGTCTGTGATGGATTTCTAAAGACCAAACCATGAAAATACTGAAATGTGGGCGTAATTAAAATTAGTCAAAGCAAGTGCTGGTCACTGGGCCCCAGAGGTGTGAGACGCCAACTGCACTCAGTTATGGCTTGTCATGCTACCTCACTAGGTCTAGGTGGGCAGTTTCCTTAAATGTATTAGAAGTCATGAGATGGCATGCTTGCTGCACTTCTGGACAGCAATACAAGGCCAACCTTCTTGCAATACAGCACTAAACTAATCTCACTAACATACGAATTATAGTTTTTGCCAAATATTTCCTGCCGAGACAGTCCTACCAACCTCTCTGACAGACAGACATGCTCAGCTTTGATCTGTGTTAAGATAAGACTCCCATCATTGCATAAACAATGATCTAAAATAAAGTTTTCCAAAAGTTTCGTGGATGCTGAAGAATACTCCATTGCACCCACTAAAATCTTTCTGCCTATCAATAGCAACACGTATAAAGCCATAAAGCTAGGTAGCACTCACAACAACAGGCACGCAATGATGATTAGGAAGCACAGAAAATGGACGAAGCAAGATTTTTCCTGAATCTGAGAGTGAGCAGTGGAAGGACACTAATAAAGCTTTTAATCTGTACTTGTCCATGAGCCATTAAACGGACAAACACGAGAGAGAAAGTGAAACCGACACGTACAGACGACTGAGAAGCAAGGAAATGGGAGTGACAATGAAGCAAGCCAATGGTAAGTAATAGCTGGTTCTAGGCCGTTTTTTTTCTTCTTTTAAGATGCAAACGATGTTATAAGTGAGACCTAAAAAGTGTTTGCCATCCTTGCAGCTGTGATCATTTTGTTTATTGATCCAGCTTCCTGGGCCAGCAGCAGTGTGGCTGCCTGAACTTGAACTTTCAGGGACACACGTATGACATTGTAATGCTGTTAAAGTGTGATAGATAACTAGAGAATTTATTGTGATTGTTTTCTCCTGGTAGTAGCACAGACTGGAGGAGAACAGTCATTAAGTTTAGAGTTTAAAGTGGAGTTTTAGATTTAAGAGCTGAGACCTACACTAATGTGCATGGATGTTTAGCTCTGGCTTGACAGTGTGACTGTCATTATCTTATCTGATAAATAAAAAAAGCGCTTTGAGAGTACTACTGAGAGAGGGGCTTAGGCTCCATCCACATTTTGGTTCCCTTGAGTACAGATTGCACTTCCACTAAAAAGACTGCTTGTACACTTTTTTTTGGCTTGTGGCGACATTTTTACTCTATAAAGTAGGACGCAGTTGGTTATGGTGGCAAACCAGTGATCACAGCTATAGGCAGCCAGTAGGCTTATTCTAACTTTTGTGAAAAGCATGTGTTAACAACAATAGGCTTTTCAAGATGGATTGTTATTACACTGTGCAAACGCCTGTACGTAAGTATTTTATTATATGGAATTTTACAGATTATCATAGTAGGCAAGGGTTTTGGTGTTGATCTACCCAGACAAAGTGTGGGGATAGAAGATATGCACTACAGTAATCTTTCTCAAACTGTCTTAGAAAAGATATTTGCTATCTGTAATTGTTTGTTTCTTTCTGTTTTTAGGACTGGATGTCAGAAAGCTTAAACTTTAAACTCCATACAATGGGCTTGAGATGTTTAATAGCAACAAGCCAATGATAAAGGCTATATGCCTGATTGTTATGAAAAGTTATAATAAGGGCAGTAGGCTTGTCATATTAATTGTTAGTCCATGGACATTTCAGGGTAGATTGTTAATACTCTGAATTATAGCCTACAATTAGGTTTTGTCATAGAGCATCTCACAGATTACCATTGTAGGCAAGACGTATGGTGCTGGTTATCCCCTCTGACAAACCATTGATACAAATGATTTGTACTATCAGAATCCTTGTTAGGCCCTCTTAAGAGATATAGGGCCTAATTATGGGTCTGGTGGTCAATAGACCGCCAGAATTGTGGTGGTGGTCTGGACCGCCGCTGCTGTGGCGGTCTGACTGGCACATTACGACCCTGGTGATCTGAACTCCAAGGAACCGCCGTCTCCGCTGGGATCGGTGATCCCGACGGGCTGATGGTGGGTGCAGGTTGTAATCAGCTGATTGCAACCTAGTTCTCTGCCAGCCTTTTCATAGCGGTTTCACTGCCATGAAAAGGCTGGTGGAGAACAGGTGCAGGGGCCCATAGGGGGGCCCATGGCATGGGCAGTGCAAAGGTCCCCATACCCTCGTAAAGCGCACTGCTACATAGCAGATAGTGTGCACTATGAGGATGCTGGTGCCCCCTGTGGGTGGCGGCATTGCCGCTGGCTTGATTACAAGCCAACAACAATCCTGCCGCAGTTTCCGCCCATCAACCCAGTGCGAAAGTTGTAACAGGTCTGGCGGGGAGGTTGATGAAGCAGAAAATGAAGGTTTTACATTTATTAACGCGTAAACGTAGTGTGAAATAATCATGTGTGACTTTAACCGAACTAATAAAGATTGTATGGGGAAAAATGTGCCCTCAGAGTAGTTTTCCAACATTTATAAGCGTGCTTTATATAACGTGGTGTATTAGAATTGCACTAATCCGACATAATCATAAACGTGTGCTACGATTTGCTTGTTTGAAATGTTCTAGCTTAGCATGACTTTAGCGGAGGCTTTGGCCTAGCTGCCTGGTCTCACAGTTTAGATGCTCGTATTTTTCCAATGTGCTATTAAACGTGTATTTTTGCTTGAAGCTGTACTTTTCCACAGAAACTGTTCACATGCTTATCTTAAGGTTTCGTGCCAGCCTGGCATATTTTCTCTTTACTCCAAGGTCGATTTGCAGGTGTGGACAATGGAGGCTCTGAAAGTGAGCTAATTGGCATAAAATGTTGCAACTTGCGTACCCATCTCCAAGGATAATGTATGCTTAAGTAAAAGCTTGAGAACTGTTGGTTTTGATTGGATAATTTGAAGCTAACCTATGAACCCTCCAATGGAAGACCCTACTGGATTCGAACTGTTGTCTATAAAAACCAGGTGTACGAGAAGAGATTAGGCCATTACCCGGACACTACGCCATTTTGTAGACTTCGTAGCTATTATGGCCCACTTTGCTGCGACGCCATTTTGAGTGACTTTGATGTTTTCTCAAATCGAGAGAAAGAGACTTTAATGATTCTGGCCCTAGAGACTTTAACTTTGATTTGATCCCTTGCATGAAGTAGTAGTTATACCTTGCCGCCGTGAGGCAATTGCCCGTCCACCCCTGCCCCTTTGCCCCGTCCCATGCTGATCGAAGAACGGTACCTGTGAGACGAAGACTTCCTTGATTGCTGATCGTAATTGGTAAATATGAAAGGAAATTGTAAAATTGCATTGTGTTTCCTTTAGGTAACCAACTGCTGATTTTGATAAGAGCCCTAGTTAGGAGTTTTTCTAAATTAATGTTGCTAAATTGTTTTTGCATGAAGCCCCACATGCCGATGCTAATTTGAGGTTAGGTGAGGATTCCATATGTCGCACGATGCAATTTGAGATCTTGTTATGCTGACTAAATGTATGCGATTAGTTCATTACAGATTATCGTATTAGTGATTTGCATTGCTATTATCGAATGCCTTGTGATTCAAATGCTACATAGATTGCACCTGTTTCGCCGCTATGGACAGCTATTAATGTTCATTTACGTTTATCATTTGGTATTGAGACACATATATATTGTGCTAGCTTTGCTAATATAGGGAAATAAAATTCACTAACTTTGAATAAACTGGTGTGGTTATTCCTGACTGAAAGGTCAGGGTTCGCCGAAATGTATTCTGGATTAATTGTTAAGTGTTATGTCGATCAAGGTATTGCTTATGTTCGTTATTGATTATTGATTTTGAATGCAATTGATCGATTAAGAGTACAGAGAGTTCCCACTTAGTCAAAAGATTCATCGGCCTAAAGAGCGTCCGAACACAGGTAAATTATCAGTACGGACCGCTCTATCAGTAGATGGTAGCAGAGGATGGTTTCGTCTTTTGGGACCCTGTACTCTTAAAGTACATGGTGTTGAATTAACGGTTACGCATTTTGAGACCCAACTCGAGGAGTTGAATTAGATTTTTCTTGGGTAAAATAGATTGACGGAATGATGATGGGCTAGGTCCACCACGACTTTCCCGGGATCTCAGTGCTTGCGAATGGAGAGAACGGAGGTGTGGAATCAGCGTTGGCGGTACTAGTGATGGCATGAGTGAAGTTAGGGTTTTGCGCTTGCACAGCTTATTGCCGCAGGGTGTGTGAAAAGGTTGCGAGGATTTTTCTTTTTTTAGAGGATAGCGGAGGTGCGACTCCGAGTGTAGAAGTAGTGAAGTCGTCGAACTTCATAGAGATAGCGGAGGTGCGACTCCGAGGGTGAGAGTAGGGAAGTCGTCGAACTTCATGTGCGTGTGGCGCTTTGTGCATAAAAAGGTCCACGTGGTTGTTGTTGTTGAGACGGGCCCTGCGAGGTCAAGAGACTCCGGAGTATGTTGATCCATGTTGTGGTCTGGGCGGTTTAGTAGGTTGATCGGGCGTGGTCAACGAGTCGGTACGTGTGTTAGGGAGTGAAAGAAACTTCGACTTCGGGCTTTGACAAGATTCTAAGTGCACTAGAATAGATCATTGACAAGTTGAGAGTAGATCTGCGGGTCAGATTTGCTTGCGAACGTGGGGACCGAGAAAGACGGAATAGCGGCCGAGGCTAGTGAAAGGTCCCTAAGGTCCTGAAGCGACTGTGTTACCCTTCCTGTAGTAAACCGACAGATCTGTTTTATTTTTGGTAGCTCGCGATACATGCAAGAAGTTGTTACGAGAGGAGGTGAATGAAGGAGGACTAGCCGCGAGGCTTTGTCAGCCGCAGTGTGTGTGAGTGTGACATCACTAGGAGCCACGCTGGGATAGGTTGGTTGTAGAGAAGGGTCGCGCACGGATTGGACGCAGTCCGTGGGGCTCGATTGGAAGGGGAAAGGCAAGCGAAGAGTATTCCGGGAATTAAAGTCACCTATTGATTACAAACTTTGTGAAATAAAAGACGAGAAAATGAAATTCTTTAAAGCATTTAGGAGTGCGATGAAGGGGGAGTCTTACATTAAAGCGAGCGTAGGAGAGGAGACGCCGCCCAAGGGCACACCAGCTTACATTGTAATGGAAGAGAAGGGGGTAGCTCCGTGCCTTTGGCTAAAGCAATGGCACAAACTGACAGAGAAACATGGGAGCGTAGCGTTCCCGATACATGGGACATTCAATATAAGGATTCCAGAGAATTTGAGATTCACGATGTACGACATGAAGGTGCCTCCAAGGCCAGCCCAGTTTGAGGCTCTAGCGATTTGGGAACTAATGGCCAGACAGCAACAGCAGAAGAAGTTCGAGACCAGGATGAGAAAGGTAGAAAAGACACTAGCGGATGCTAGGTGGGATAATGCACAGAAGGTGTGGAGGTCAGATGTATTGCAGGGGATAAAATTGTTTCCAGCAATTACTAAGGAAGAAGAGGAGACAGGTAAGAAAGCTACCTGTAAGACGGACAGGAAGTGTTCCAAGGATAGAGAGGACGAGGAAAAGTTGAGAAGAGAAGAGGAGTTAGAGGATGAGGAGCTAATAATGCAATTGCTGAACGACCGTCCACCACCTTATGCGGAGGATGGACAGGGTCCAAGTACCAGTTCTGCCCCTCCGGCACCGGTACAGAACAGTGAAACCCAGAGTTCAGGAGCGTCATCGGGATCTAAGGACCCGAGTTTATTGTTCACCCCGCAGATACCGCAGGTTAGGAGAATATATCCAGATGTGCCCATGTTGAAACCAGCAGAAAATTATCAGTCGCAGGTCCCAAGGTATTACAGCAGCGACAATAGTACAGGAATGATTATAGATCCAACCGTAAGGGGAGGACAGAATGGTCACAACCAGACATTGACACAAGCTGAATCAACTCAGTTTTTGATGCCTCAAAAGCAGATGCAGGGAGGAAACGCACATGCTCAGATGACGGGGAGTCAGATGGGCATGCCGGCAATGATGACCCATGGTGTGGGAATGAACATGCCTCAGAACATGGGAAATGGACAAAACCCAGATGCGATATCACTACCCATTACTGTAGGTCCACCGGTACCTTTGCATAGTCAGCCTAACTTAGGTATGAGCGGTCAGGGATCAATGCTGCAGAATGGGACAGAAAGGAGGTGCATAGAGAACACTCCAGGGATAACTCCGATAGCGGCTCAGCCAACTGGATCTGGGTCCTTGATGGAGTTTAGTCCCATGTGTGCTCAGTCAACGCTGGTGAGGTCGAGCCCCCCACTGATAATACCTCTAACATCGAGCACTGAAAAGTTGCCGCAACCATCAATGGCAGTCGATGTGAACGCTACGCTGATGGGGGTGAATGCGCAACAGTTGACACAATGGTTCAACAGTCTAAATTCCACACAAAATTCAGCCAGTGGGAAAGGAGAAGACTATATGAATAGGGTCAGGTTGAACATGGAAGCACAAGAATTGGTGGAAGGGACCATGGGTGTGAACAGGTTAGAGTCCTACACGGAAGAAGAGCTGAGGTATCTATGTCCCAGGATTACGAAGGAAGTGAACAAGGTACATAAGAGCCTGCAGGAAGCAGCTGACAGAAACGGGGTTGACATAGACAAGATGAAACACTTGAGCAGGAGCTACAGGTTGGATTTTGGGACCACAGATTTTGAACACATGAGGTCAGCAGGCATGAAGGCACACCTTAGAGAATTGCTGCAGAGTGCCCAAGTGTGGAGGTGCTTAGACAAGTGGGAAAGCAGGTGGGTAAAGAGAAAGGAAAAGAGGAGGGACAGTGCTACAGAGCATAATGAGAAAAGACCACAAAGCAGCGAGACAGTAACCATGTTACCAATGAGGGAGACAGCAGGGGGAAAATTAATACATGTACCATGGCACAGAAGTGACATTCAGTCTTTTACGGACGATTTTCCCAAACTGAGAGAGAAACCGATCGAATGGTATCAGCAGACTGACAGGTTTGTGAAGCTTGCAAAATGCCTCTGGGAAGACCTGAACACTCTCTTTGAGATTGTGGTTCCGGCAGATTTGTGGGAGGATTGCAAAAGAGCTGTACGTTGGCCGACAAGTGAACCAGAGAGAGACAGGGAGACGGGCGCACCATCACCTATGGTGATGGGCTTGTACTATAAGGTGATTGAGCATTTGAAAACGAAGGTACCCGCGAAAAACGTGGATTAGCAGAAGATTGATCGAACTGCCCAAGAGACTAAAGAATCGATTCATAGTTACTATGAGAGGTTGTTGAAGGCGTTCAAGAATTACAGTGGCACGGAAACAATCGAGGCGAAGGACATGCTCCATTTTGTCTTCAGATTTGTGAAAGGGCTGAGGCCAGAGATAAGTCAGATGATAAAGTCGCATTTGATTTGTTGGCAATCGAAACCAATTGATGAGGTGTTGAATTATGCGAAATACTGTAGCGACGAAATTGAAGTGAAACAGAAAAAGTTGAAAGAGAAGGTGATGATGATGCAGCTTAAGGCAGCTCAGACAGGTCTGCAGGGTTTGCAAGGGATGCAAGGGTTCCAACAGCAGGTACCGCAACCGCAGCCGCAGTTGCAGGGAAACATGGCATTTCAGCCACAGGCCAGAGGCAGAGGCAGAGGAGGTTTTGCGAATAATGGTCCGGATTTGAACACTGTTGTGACGGGTGTGCAGGCAATGAAGAAGGTGATGCCGTGTCACGTGTGCGGAATTGTAGGTCATTGGAAACGCGAGTGCCCGATGGTGGTGCAGGAAGGTGCAGGTGCAGGTGTTGGTCAGCAAAACAATGATGTCAATGCATTTCAGACAATGAGGGGACCGAAATTGAGAGGTCCAAGCCCAAATTTTCAGACCATAAATCAATTGCAGGGATTACAACCTATGCAGCCGCAGCAGATGCAGATGCCTCGTATGCGGATGACGCAAATGCAGCCGATGCAACAGCAGTTACCTATGGTACCTAATCAGCAAATACCATTGGCACCAATGAGTCAGCAGCAAGTGATGGTTCCTCCACAGGTCTCGGGTCAGGTAATGAGTACAAATGGCACAGTACAACAGTTCCCATTACACAGTGAGAGTGGAATAGACAATGTATGGGAGAGTGAAAGTTCAGAAGAAGAAGGAGATTGTGTGCTTGCAGCATCCTTGGAAGTTGATCAAAAGGGTCCGTACGTAGAGGGAAGAGTAATGGGTCATCGTGTCTCGTTCTTGGTTGACACAGGAGCAACACGTTCAACTGTTAAGAGCAGTGAAGTACCAAATTTGCCACTCTCAGGGAGGACAGTTCAAGTGGTGGGAGTAGCAAACAGGCACCTGACGAACCCAATAACAGATCCAGTACCAGTCAGCATCGGTAACTATCAAGGGGTACATCAGTTTGTGGTATGTGACTCAAGCCCAATAGCACTCTTAGGGAGAGACCTATTGTGCAAATTGGGTTGTTCGATCATGTGTTCGAACGAAGGAATAACCATCCAGACGAGCAGTGATGGGGAAGAAGAGGACAGTGTAGAGGGGGATGAGATGGAAACTGTTGATGAAGAGTATCCTCTGATTTGCCTTTTCCCGATGATAACTGAAGAAGATATTCCAGCCGAATTACGGGAGACAGTCGGAAAGGAAGTGTGGGACATGACAGGGATAGAGGTGGGATTGATGAAAGGAGTGGAACCAGTGAAAGTGGCTGTAAAGCCCAATGCAATCTTTCCCCAGACCCCACAATACCACATGCCACAAGATACCCTCATGAAAGTTGCTCAACTTATTGACGAATTTGTAAAACAGGGAGTACTGAAAGAAGTGTTAAGCAGTCCATGTAATTCACCAATAATGGGGCTAATAAAGCCAAGTGGAAAGGTCCGACTTGTGCAGGACTTGAGAAAAATAAATGACATCATAGTCAAGTGCTGCCCTGTCGTACCGAATCCAGCTGTGATAATGTTTCAAATTCCTTGCGATGCCGAATGGTTCTCAGTCATCGATTTGTCACAAGCATTCTTTTCTGTGCCTCTTCATGAGGACAGCCAATTCCTCTTTTGTTTCAAATTCCTAGACAGAGTATACAGTTGGTGTCGAATTCCTCAAGGGTTTTCTGAGTCACCGTCAATCTTCAATCAGATTCTAAAGAAAGATTTGGAAGCATTAGAATTGCCATTCGAGTCAACCCTAGTACAGTACATTGATGACTTACTGGTTGCATCAAAGACGGAAAGTGGCTGCACAGCCGATACCATTGCTCTGTTGAATCATTTGGGAAGGAATGGACATAAGGTGTCTCCTTCCAAATTACAGTTCTGTCAGAAGAAAGTGAAATACTTGGGTCACCAGATAGAGAAAGGGTCACGGAAGATAATGAAGGAAAGAATAACGAGTGTACTTCAAATGAGTCCACCAAAGACAAGGAGGGAAGTGAGGAAGTTTTTGGGAATGGTGGGCTACTGTCGCCAGTGGATTCCCAACTTCTCGACTCTAGCAAAGCCTTTACTGAAGCTGACCCAGAAGGATGCCTTGGATCAAATTGAGCTGAAAGGAGATGAGATGGATGCTTTTGTTGAATTGAAAGAATGCATGTGCAGGGCTCCAGCTTTAGGTATGCCTGACTACACAAAGCCTTTCACATTGTTTTGCCACGAACGTGATGCATGTTCTCTGTCTGTCTTGACTCAAGCCCATGGTGGCGTAAACAGACCAGTAGCGTATTTTTCAGCTACTTTGGATCCGGTCGCAGCAGCACTCCCAGGGTGTTTGCGCGCCGTAGCAGCAGTTGGTATCAGCCTCACTCAGAGTGAAGGAATAGTGATGGGACACCCAGTAACAGTCATGGTCCCTCACTCAGTCGAGATACTTTTGACCCGCTCCCGAACGCAGCACATGACTGGAGCAAGACTCATAAGGTATGAAACGATAATTCTGGGCTCACCGAATGTGCAGCTGAAAAGGTGCACTACGTTGAATCCAGCAACCTTGCTTCCTGGAGAAAATGCTGAAATTGAGAACGCTGAAGACGTCGAGCATGACTGCCTTCAGGTGACTGAATTTTGCACAAAACCTCAACCGGACATCAAGGATACTAAGCTTGATGAAAATGACCAAATTCTTTTTGTTGATGGTTCATGTCTAAGAGATGGGATGGGAATTTTGAAAGCAGGATATGCTGTATGCACTGTAACAGGGGTCTTGGAAGCGGGATGGCTTCAAGGAGTCTATTCTGCACAAGTAGCAGAACTTGTAGCCCTTACAAGAGCATGTCAACTGTCTGCATTGATGAAAGTCAACATTTACACTGATAGTCAATACGGGTTTGGGATTGTGCATGACTTTGGATAACTATGGTCACAGAGAGGTTTCCTGACTTCTTCAGGATCCCCAGTAAAAAACGGGGAGAGAATAAGGGAATTGTTACACGCCATTCAAGTGCCAGCCGAAATTGCAGTGGTAAAGTGTAGTGCTCACACAAAAGGACAGGACTATGTTTCTCTGGGAAATGCATATGCGGATCAAGTCGCAAGATTTTGTGCCTTGAACTGTATATTACTCAGAGATGAATGGAATTCAATAAGTGAACCAGAACTCGAACCAGCTGAAGCATTTGCCTTGAAGATCGTAGATACAATAGAGGAACTAAAAGCACTACAGAATAATGTCAGGGAGGATGAAAGAGATTCCTGGATTAAATCACAATGTATAAAAAGACCAGATGAGTTATGGGTTTCAAATGAGGGAAAATTTGTTTTGCCAAACAGTCTCTTATCACAGCTTGCGCGGTTTTATCATGGGCAGGCTCACCTAGCCAGAGAGATGCCATGATAAGATTGTTCAAAACTGATTGGTTTAACCCCAGATTTCGTCAAGCTGCAGAAGCAGTTTGCCATCGATGTGTCACTTGCCAGCAGATGAACCCAGGAAAGGGAACAGTTGTGAACGCGAGCCACATTGGTAGGGCAAGCGGGCCTTTTAGTCGAATGCAGATGGATTTCATTGAGATGCCTGTGCATGGAGGTCTGAAATATGTGTTGGTGATTGTGTGCATTTTTAGTCACTGGATTGAGGCATACCCCACACGTAGAAATGACAGCCTTACAGTTGCGAAGCTATTGTTGAGGGAGTTGATACCACGTTTCGGATTCCCGATCTCTTTAGAATCAGATAGGGGAAGTCACTTCAATAACGAGGTGATAAAGTTACTTTGCGAAGCGCTGAACATTGAGCAAAAGCTGCACTGTAGCTATCGCCCTGAAGCTTCAGGACTGGTGGAGCAGATGAATGGTACACTGAAATCGAGAATGGCGAAAATATGTGCATCGACAAATTTGAAATGGCCTGACGCATTGCCCTTAGTGCTAATGTCAATGAGAAACACTCCTGATAGAAAGACTGGATTGTCTCCGCACGAAATTCTCATGGGCAGGGCTATGAGACTTCCTGCAGTTCCCGCAAACGCGCTCTTGAATATTACAGATGATATGGTGTTAGACTACTGCAAAGGACTGGCTGACGTGGTTCGCTCTTTCTCTCACCAGGTGGAAGCGACCACCTTGCCACCGATACAAGGTCCAGGACACGCACTGAAAGCAGGTGACTGGGTCGTGGTAAAGAAGCACGTGAGAAAGTCGTGTCTGGAACCCCGTTGGAAAGGCCCTTTCCAAGTGATCCTGACGACAACTACCGCTGTGAAGTGTGCGGGGGTTCCCAACTGGATTCACGCCAGTCACACAAAGAAGGTGTTGTGTCCCACAGATGAGGAAGTTGAAGCGCTAAAACTGCCAGTGCCTGACAAAACAGTGCTGAGTGCTGAGACAGAACAAAACCGAACTGAAAGTGAACAGGCAGAAACGGGAGAGAAAGAGATATTCTCTGAGGACGAAGACACCAACTCGCTTGGGGAAGACCAAGGAGAAAGTTCAGACAGCGACGAAGAAGCTGAAGGTGACAAACAACCTGAAGCAGCTGAGGGTAGCAAAAAGCCTGAAGCAGCTGAAGGTGACAAGGAACCTGAAGCAGCTGAAAGTGATAAAGAGCCTGACGAAAGTAACGGTGACGAAGGGCTCGAAAAAGTTGAAAACGCAGGAGAGCCTGATCAGAGGAGGGCTTTCCCAGAAGCAGACGATACAGAAAAAGAAAAAGAGAACGTTATTGATTGCCCAGAAGGAGGGGACGAGATAGAACAGAACGAAAAGGTTCAAGCTTCCACAGAAAAGATTGCAGGTCCATCAAATGGACACGGTGCAAAGAGAAGACTAAGTATTTCACCAATAAAAGAAAGGGGTAAAGAAAGTTTGAACGAGGGAGGAAGGCCAAAAGTGAAAGAGAAAAGAAAGGAAGTGACTGTTGTGGAACAATCGTCAAGTGAAGAAAAAGACTTGACAAAAGAGGAAAGTACCAGCGAGGCAGAATCGAAAAGGGAAGCAAAATTGAAAAGGAAAAGGATACCAAACAGGAGATATTCCGGTCCTGAATGGGCATATGCAGTCAATGACGATTGGACTGACGAGTTTGTATCTCTAAGCATCGAGAACGAAGAAGAAGAAGAGATACCAATAGAAAAGAAAAGTTTTATAGACTCTGTCGATTGAAAGAGTAATAAATGATATTGCTTGCTACAATCTAACGTGAAACAAACAACCAGCTGAGACATTGCTAAACCGGATGAGACTTGCTGAACTGATAAAGACTGAGTTATTGCCGAATTGAGACAAATGCTGCTAACCGATAAGTGACTGGCCTCTTGAAGAAAACAGTGTGAACATTGTGCTCGTTCAGCTTCGTAACTGAATTGCTAAATAGCTTCATTTATAGGTGCTTCTAGCTCCCTGATTCTATACAGATCATGACGCAAAATAATAGAAAGAAATATTGTAAATATGTGTGTATAGGCTTGGTAATTACATGTGTACTAATAATAATGGCAATTGTGCTTGGAATGCATGGAAAGGGTGAGAATGAGAATATTGAGGCTTCTACTTTTGCTCCTGTTACTGTCACCGAACTAACCGCATTGAAAAGACTAGCATTGGATGAGAGGCTCTTGCACGATAAGAAAGAGCTTTCGTATAACGTTTTCTATCGCTTGCTAACAGAATATGTTGAGACTATGGATGCGAAGGATTGTTACGTGTGTACACAGATACCGACATCAGTAAAGAAAGGGGTGACTTATCACCACATGCCTCTTACATACGGGATTACATGTAGTATAGTAATGTCTAGGTTTTATGGTCAAACTAACATACAGTATTTTTACTCAAATTATGATGTTACCTTTGCATATGTTCCTATAATAGCGCAGCTAAGCCAGATTGCTAAAGATTGGGATGCTAAAATAATGAGGGAATTTTTCGAGCCAATGCAACCTTTTGAAACGGCTCACGCTCATAGGGAAAACCTTACCTGCTCGCTCTCTGCAGTAGAAATAAGCTTTTTAGATCGCACAGATGATAGAAGGGCACAAATGAAGGCGAAATTTGAAAAAGAGCTACATAAGAGGACTTCAGTAGATAATTATGATTTTGCTGCTATAAAGACACAAGGGAAAATAGCTTTAGATGCTTGGCATGTAGGGAAATGTTGTATATATCGAGGTGAATCTTATTATGACAACATTTTTGTAGGAGCGAGTGAGTGTAAACATACGTTTATCTTTAAGGCCAAATGGACATTCATGATGGACGGACTTGACCCTGTCATTCCAGGTGTATATTACATTTGTGGGTATAATGCCTATTATCGTCTTCCAAAGGGATGGTGGGGGAGATGTTATTTGGGTATAGTGTTCCCAAAGGTTTATCAACTGGATGACCTATCGATGATTCACAAGACATCTGGATCCCATCGTATCCAGAAAAGAGAGACCGCAGCTGCTGTGGTAGGAGATATATTTTGAGCCATGATTCCTTCATTGGGAGTTGTGTTGAATTCCATCAAAATAAGAAAGTTGTCTACTATAGTGGATAACATGTTGACAAAGTTTTCAGGTGCTATAATCCTGATAGATGCTGAACTTGCAGCGGAAAGAGCTATGACTCTTCAAAATAGGCTTGCTTTAGACATTCTTTTAGCAAAGGATGGTGGCGTTTGCAAAATGCTTGGTGCACGACACTGTTGTACTTATATTCCTGACAATAGTGTGAAAATTAAAACTATGCTTGCTAATCTAACAAAAGAAAGTGCAGATTTGAAGGAATTGAAAGAACCAGGAGTGTGGGAGAAGGTTGGAAAGGGACTTGCTTCAGTGGGACATTGGATTGGGGGAATTTGGAATGGAATATTACTAAAAAATAATAGAGGGAATATTAATTGTACTGATTTGCATATTTGGAATTTGGGGAATAAAAAGGGGAATAATAATGATTATGGAAAGAATTAAAAGAAGAAAAGAAGAGAAAATTATGAAAAGAATGGCAGAAGAATACAAGGCGCAAACTAGGGGAATTAAAAGGAAAAGAGAACTGACAGAATTTTAATGGAATAAAATTTGTGGGCATGGTTTGGTGTGATGACAAGTAGTCATCAGAGGAGGGATTGATGAAGCAGAAAATGAAGGTTTTACATTTATTAACGCGTAAACGTAGTGTGAAATAATCATGTGTGACTTTAACCGAACTAATAAAGATTGTACGGGGACAAAATGTGCCCTCAGAGTAGTTTGCCAACATTTATAAGCGTGCTTTATATAACGTGGTGTATTAGAATTGCACTAATCCGACATAATCATAAACGTGTGCTACGATTTGCTTGTTTGAAATGTTCTAGCTTAGCATGACTTTAGCGGAGGCTTTGGCCTAGCTGCCTGGTCTCACGGTTTAGATGCTCGTATTTTTCCAATGTGCTATTAAACGTGTATTTTTGCTTGAAGCTGTACTTTTCCACAGAAACTGTTCACATGCCTATCTTAAGGTTTCGTGCCAGCCTGGCATATTTTCTCTTTACTCCAAGGTCGATTTGCAGGTGCGGACAATGGAGGCTCTGAAAGTGAGCTAATTGGCATAAAATGTTGCAACTTGCGTACCCATCTCCAAGGATAATGTATGCTTAAGTAAAAGCTTGAGAACTGTTGGTTTTGATTGGATAATTTGAAGCTAACCTATGAACCCTCCAATGGAAGACCCTACTGGATTCGAACTGTTGTCTATAAAAACCAGGTGCACGAGAAGAGATTAGGCCATTACCCGGACACTACGCCATTTTGTAGATTTCGTAGCTATTATGGCCCACTTTGCTGCGACGCCATTTTGAGTGACTTTGATGTTTTCTCAAATCGAGAGAAAGAGACTTTAATGATTCTGGCCCTAGAGACTTTAACTTTGATTTGATCCCTTGCATGAAGTAGTAGTTATACCTTGCCGCCGTGAGGCAATTGCCCGTCCACCCCTGCCCCTTTGCCCCGTCCCATGCTGATCGAAGAACGGTACCTGTGAGACGAAGACTTCCTTGATTGCTGATCGTAATTGGTAAATATGAAAGGAAATTGTAAAATTGCATTGTGTTTCCTTTAGGTAACCAACTGCTGATTTTGATAAGAGCCCTAGTTAGGAGTTTTTCTAAATTAATGTTGCTAAATTGTTTTTGCATGAAGCCCCACATGCCGATGCTAATTTGAGGTTAGGTGAGGATTCCATATGTCGCACGATGCAATTTGAGATCTTGTTATGCTGACTAAATGTATGCGATTAGTTCATTACAGATTATCGTATTAGTGATTTGCATTGCTATTATCGAATGCCTTGTGATTCAAATGCTACATAGATTGCACCTGTTTCGCCGCTATGGACAGCTATTAATGTTCATTTACGTTTATCATTTGGTATTGAGACACATATATATTGTGCTAGCTTTGCTAATATAGGGAAATAAAATTCACTAACTTTGAATAAACTGGTGTGGTTATTCCTGACTGAAAGGTCAGGGTTCGCCGAAATGTATTCTGGATTAATTGTTAAGTGTTATGTCGATCAAGGTATTGCTTATGTTCGTTATTGATTATTGATTTTGAATGCAATTGATCGATTAAGAGTACAGAGAGTTCCCACTTAGTCAAAAGATTCATCGGCCTAAAGAGCGTCCAAACACAGGTAAATTATCAGTACGGACCGCTCTATCAAGGTCACCACTACAGTGGCAGCCACCCTGTCGGGAGTTTGGCAGATGGGTGTTCCCGACTGCTAAACTCATACTTAGGACCATAGTATTTTGTTTTGCCAGTTGTAATGTTGTATACTATGAATTTTATGACTGTAGTCTGATGGTTGCCTTCTGGGAAAGCTTACGCTCAGTACGGAAGCTCTTGTAATAGGTCTGGCGGGGAGGTCACCACTACAGTGGCAGCCCCCCTGTCGGGAGTTTGCAGACGGGTATTCCCGACTGCTAAACTCATACTTAGGCCCATAGTATTTTGTTTTGCCAGTTGTAATGTTGTATACTATGAATTTTATGACTGTAGTCTGATGGTTGCCTTCTTGGAAAGCTTACGCTCAGTACGGAAGCTCTTGTAATAGGTCTGGCGGGGAGGTCACCACTACAGTGGCAGCCCCCCTGTCGGGAGTTTGCAGACGGGTATTCCCGTCTGCTAAACTCATACATAGTATTTTTTTTTGCCAGCTGTAATGTTGTATACTATGAATTTTATGACTGTAGTCTGATGGTTGCCTTCTGGGAAAGCTTACGCTCAGTATGGAAGCCCTCAGTTGTTTATAGTGTTAACCCATTGATAACAGGCCTCATTTGTTCACTAGGAAAAAGTATTTCTGTTTCAATAGATATCAGCTACTTATTATGAAAAAGTAATGATGACCACAATAGACGTGACATAATCTTTGTGAAAAACATATGTTAAAGTCAATAGGCATTAAAGCGTGGATTGTTACTTCTCTGCATTAAAGCCTACAGATATCTATTTTGTTACATGGAATGTCACAGATTACATTTGCAGGGAATGATTGGTTACTGCTTCTCACAAACCCTTGAATAAGAAGATTTTCACTCATAATTCTTGCTAGAAAGTCTTCTTATTTGTCTGTCAGGATTTTAGAATGAAAAACATAGATATATATATATATAAGTATATATATATATCTATTTCTTTTTCACAGTTATAGTTAGGAAAAAGAATTTTAAAAACATAGAAATTCACTTAAAAGACAAAGGTTACAGTGACATTATAGTTAGGCTACGATTTTAAACTTACAAAACCATAGAAATTTACCTTTCTCAAGTAATTATAACTCACACCCTCCCCATGCACAGTTTTTTTCGTCAAATATTTTACTTCAAATATTACATTGATATTATCAATGATGTTATCAAAGATGTCATGACTGTCGTAATTTGTGGGGTATTTAGCAGTGCATGCAAGGGCGCGGGTTATAGTTACCTTAAGGCACAAGTTGTAATTACTTGAGATAAGTCTAACTATAACAGGTGAATTTCTATGGTTTTGTACATTTAAAATGGAAGCCAAACAATAACGTCCCTGTAGCCTTTGGTTTTTTTTTTAGTGACTTTATATGTTTTTTTTTTTCCAATGTATAGTAATTTTTATTACTATACATTAACCCAAACATCACCGCACAGGGCCTTCAGCCATGCGCTGCTGGGGTTGGCCGCAGGGCCTGGTCTGCAGCCAGTCCCTGCGGCCAACCCAATAAACAACCCAGCCCTGCATGCCCCCCTCCCCATCTCCTCAGGCTGATATCGGCCTGAGGATCACATCTCCCAGCATTGGGGCTCTGACGCCACTAGGTAATACATTTCATATCGTCACAACATAGAGGGCCTTTGCATTAGCTATTTCCTGCCATTGGTATGTCTGAGTATCACTTACACACTGCTTCCATCCATGACCGCGAACTGCATGCATGGGATAAAGGTTCATTACCAGTCATTGGCTCTCTCGCCTTGTGAATTATGGCATTTTCTGATTACATGTGCACATCCACCTGAAAATGATTGCACTTCAGCGTCAGGGCTGGTTGGAAAATCCTTTAGTTGTGAACTTTCTCATTTTATTGTTCCCTTTCATTTCTTTGCTTCTTCTCTTTTTTGTAGTTTCTTAAGAGGATACTCCAGCTCTCCATGCAGTGCTAACAGGTCACTTGCTTACTGCACAATTCATCTGCAGTGTGCCGCATCTCATGTGGCCACTTCCACTAAAGTTCTAATGGTCAGAATACCATTATGGAATGCTGTTTTCTGTATTGTATCATTGTTTTACCATTCCATGATGGCCAATCCGTTGGCTATAAACATAGCACCATGCTTGAACTGTAGGACAACTGGTAAACTATTTACAATACCTTTGCAATACTGTCAGCCTCTGCTATGTTTAGTTTCAATATTACAAGCATAGGCATGTCATGTGTAGAGGGATGCATGTTTTCTTTTTCCTACTTGTGTTCTTATAATTTATTTTGCATATATTGAGTTTTTTTGTTTTTATTGCAGTTGTCAGAGGATGAATGCAAGAATGATTGCAAAGATGAGTGACAATGTGCATGTATGAGACCTTCTTGAGTACCTAAACCCATCACGACCCAAGATACACCTTCATTCACTTTCACTTTCATTCATAAGCCAGACCTATTGATGTTGCCAATGGTTGTTACTCAAGGTAATCCTCACGTTATGTGCATGTGTACTGAAAATAAACTAACATAATGTGTGTGGATATGAGACAAAAAAACCTGACTGAATGGTCGAAACATAAAATTTAAAAACAAATACCTCGGCTGTGCTTCTGCAGTCACCCAATCTGACACCCATTCATTGATAGCACACTATTGAACTCAAATTTAGTATTAACAAGATTTAATAGTATTGCATCAAAAATCGGTTGTCTTTCGTGCTCTTAATTGTTTTTAATATATATGCAAAAGGCCAGTACTTCGAAAGAGTTAATCTCTATATTTTGATTTGCAGTCTTTCAGACCTGTGGAGCACCGAAGTTCCCTGAGTTTAGGTGGAACAGACAGTGAAGATGAACAGGTACCCTCGGAATTTATTGCGTAGTTTTTGATAGACGTTTTACCCTTAACTCCTCCTTTCCTTTAGACATTTGATACAGTACAGACCCAGATCTAAGGGGTATGTGCGTCTATTACAGAGATGTTGTTTGTTGTACCAGCGACTTCTGACACCTGAGAAAGCTGTACAGAGGTAGGGTGTGGGGGATCAACTTGAAACTTTCTAACAGTAACCAGAATACACGTACTGCTGTGCTAATGCATGTCATTTGCTCAACACAAGACCCTAAATGGGTTTTCACATTTCACATGACATCCCAGCTATCTGCATGGTCTATATTTACCATTTTTTTGTAAGATAGGAGTATTTCTTTCTCACGTCAAGCTATTTGCATTTTGGTGTATCATTCTGCCTCCTATTTTGTGCTTCCATTGCAATGTATTATTGTATATTTTTCAACTTACGTAAAAATATTTATCAGACATTATTTTTGTTTTGTTATTTTTTCATGACAGTAAGCTTTTTTTAATATTATAGTCACGACTCACAATTAGCATACTGGAGCAACAGTGTAAACTGATAAATATTGGCATAGCCAACTTGTCAGGCTTTTATAAGCTAACACAGGCATGTACAAATGCTGCATACATGCATTGCCACATTAAATTCAGACATTTAGCTTTGCCAATGCTTATTTTATATTTACAGTACATGTTTACAGTTTGAGTCATAGAATACAATCATGTTTTGTATATATATATGCACTGTTTATGTAGCACCAACTTAGCCAAAAGGCAGCTAAAAGCTGTAAAGGGTTCAAGTCAAAGATAGTGTGTGATTGGCGGCGCAGCTGGTTTCAAAGGGTGAAACCGGACTGTTACTGGAGCATGATTCATTAGCTCTTTCCTAAATTGGAGCAGTGCTCTGATAATCTTGCTGGATATGTGGATGTCATTCTAATCCTGGGTGCATTGATGTAGATTCCTGTTACCTTGTACCTTCTTTCTTTTTTTACACTGCTTCACCTCCATTCTGATGCTGTCCTGGCTTTGGGTTTGCCAAGAGCTTCCGCAGGTGGTAAACTTGTCAATCAGCTAGGCAGGGGTGCTGATCATGATGGGTTTGTAGATGATGCAGTTGGTTCTGAGAATGTCAGGCTGGCTGGCCAGGATAAATGTGAAAGCTAGGTTTAGATTTCAGGTCTTGTGGTTCTAAGAATGGTGACCCTCGCATTTAACCTTCATCTTCTTCCTTAAAACAGTGTTCACTTGCAAAGACTGCAGAGTAGGCAGCACAAGTTTAGAGCTGAAATAATATTGTGTTAATGATTATCAGACAGTATGTGTTAATATTGATTAAGACGGCTTGTTATTAGCAACAGGATTAATTATCTTTGGCTGACAATCATATGGTTTCAGCTCAGGGCAGCAATTCTCCCTCTCCTTTCTCACCTGGCCCTCACAGCTATGTGTTGTCACCCCATACAATAAGAGGGGCGGCCCCGCCGCTATGGTGGAGGAGTGTATCCCCATTGACGAACAGCAGAAAAATAAAGCAATAATAAAAGTACTTTAGTATCCCTTTATTTTTCTGCCTATGTATTGTGGGTGGGGCCAGCCTCCTCCACATCAAGAGGAGGAGGAGTGGTATGTGCACTTCTAAGTGCACATATCAGTTTGGCCCGCCAATATGACATGCACACTTAGAAACTCTCCACCTGGTTGTCACCTGGTTGTATTTTACAGCCTGACAGAAACCAATCTCAGTTCCCTGATTCCTCCCTGATTGGCATTTCTGCCCGCTCAGGCCAATCGCAGCACTTCTTTCATGCTGTGTGACAGCATGAGAAAAGCACAGTGATTGGTTGGGGAGGGAAGCACACGGGACAAGGCGGCTGGCGGTAGTGGTGGATCGCAGAGGGGAAGTTAAGTCTATTTATTTTTTTAACTACCCCCAACACTCTGCTCGCTGCCCCACCCACCCTTTCCTGGCAGCAGCTAAAACTGTACAATAAGTTAATATTGCTACATTGACCTGCATGCACACAGCAATATCAGCAAAGTCCAGTCACATATTACAACCACTGCTGAGTGTCTTGCTTACGGGGGACTGGGAGCTGCTTAAAGGTGCTTGTTTTTTGCTCATCCAGGACCCCAGTTCACACTTGCAGATTGACTGCTACTTGTTACAAGTTGGCACTGCTTTTTTCTGACTGGGGAAAAAAGTTGCTTCTTTTGCGAGTCATTGTGCCAGCCTGTGTGTGGGATCGGATTTGCCTTGTGCCCAAGTCTTTAAAACTATTGTGGAGGGTGTGGGCCAATGGTGCACATTGTTTTCCTGCCATGTCTGGTAGTTCTGTAGACTAATGCATCCTCTCCAGAAACCTGTTTGAACTCATGGCCACAGGTTCAAATCCTGGCAAGTCCACTTAGCCATTTTATCCTCCTGAGGTCAATAAAATAGTCATTTTGCAACAAACACCTGTTATTCAGCACCATGATGCCTTGAGGGATGAGCATGCGCTTTACATACATGTGTTGTATTGTCCTGACTTGGGAGACTATGTGAGAATCTGTTTGATTGGGTTACCATGTTGGTACTGGAGTAGCAGTTTATCTCCCCTGACATATGTTTGACCTCAGCGATGCAGTGATTGTAACAAGATTATTACAAAGATATTTTATAAATAACTGTTCAACCTTCATATATCAGTGTAGATCCACATTACTTGGTTGCTGTTTGAATTGTATCATGATTACATTGGCAAACCAATAACAATTCATTCAGAATTAATTAATCACATACATTTCAAATTCAGACATCCATTGTTAATAATCATAGTTACAAAAATAATAAACACACAAAAAACTAGTGTTCTGCCGCCCACCATGACCACCATCAGCAGTGCTCTCCCCTCTGCCACTAAAATATATATTTTTTAAAAACATACACCTGGCATTTGACACCATCTTCCAGCACATGGTAATCAGCTCTCTTTGCCTGTATGCCAGCCTAATTAGTGCAATTTCTGTAATTTTGTGTTACTCTTGTTATAAGAAATTCTCGAAATAATGTGATTATGCCACATCGTGTAGTAATGAGATATTCATGGTTAAAATTTAACAGAGGAATGCGCCATTCGCTGTTAAAAGAAAAAAAAAAAAAAAGTTACTACAGGAACACAGGACAGAACACGAGCAGCAGCTGTTCAGTGCTTTTGCACTATTTGTAGCACAAAATGCATCCTCAAGTCCAAAGTGAACACAAGTACAACTTTAGCACTAAAATACAGCACCAAATGCCAGTTTTGCATTATGCTTAATTGTTGCATATTTGCTGAAGTTTACAATTGTGCATCATAAAATGATGCACATTTCACCTACCACTTGGCTAAATATTATTTATACAGTCCAGGGATTGGTTTCCTGTCACTTCTCCCTCCACCACCTGCTCCCTACCCCTCCCCTCCACCCGCCCGAATTGCTATGTTCTCAGTAAGAACACAGATAGCTGCTACTTTGCTGTCAGTGGCTTTCACTAATCCTCATCAGCAAAGAAGAAAGCTATGTCAGTCGTAGGTCTGTACACACCCCCAGCTGATGAGAGAAATGGTGATAGTTGGCACAAGAGCAATACTGTCATTCCCCCCACCTCCCACAGGACTTTGAAGGCCTGAGAATTGTTGTACCGTTTTGATTGTTTCTCTATGGACCCATAAAGGCTGGATAAGGCCTCAAGTGATGTCACAGCATTGAAAGTCATTTTGTTTTCATTGCTCTAATGTAAGAATAGTACAATTTTGGTTTTAAATCCAGTATTCTTGCCAGTGGCTTCCAGTGGAATCCTTACACCACAACAAGAACACGAAGATGGTATTAGTAGCAGTAATGAGAACTCTGAATAAAATTAAATCAAATAGAAGGTTTTAGTTTCCATTTGCAAATTGGTTATAGATGGTTTGACATGAATATAAAATAGTGTAATCCGAACTAATGATCAAATGGAAAATATCTTTACAGACATATGAGGATGCATAGCGGTTAGAATTTGAAAGGGCCCTCAAAGTTTAAAAGTATTTGAAAAAGAAAAACATTTATTATTGTTGTTATTGTAATTTGGCACGCTTGTGGTTAGCTGCTGGGGCTTATGCACAGAATAATGCTGATGTTCTAGAGATTTCATGGGTAGAAAATCAAGATTTTATTAAAGGCACAGAGGCTAATATTATGCACTATCCCTTTATTGCCCTCCTACAAACAGCAACAAATGAATCCAGATTCCAATAGTACTTTAAACATTCTGAAACTTCTTAGAACATGCATATAACACTAGAACCGGCAACCATCTTCCTTATGTTTTGCTGAAAAATTACTTAGTCCCATCAAACTCAAGTAAAATGTAACTGATCCTCTGTTGTTTTCCATAAACGAATTCCATAATATCCACAATCCATTCCCTTGGATGAAGCCTTGATTTTGTCTTGGAAAGCAAAAAGAAATTCAAATATATTATAAGGGTTGGGTATATCATGGGAGGGATAATATTAGTCTCCACACTTTAATAAAATCTTGATTTCCTACCCATTAAAACTGTGGAAAATCTGCAATTTCCATCAAGGCAAAGAGACCATTATTATGCATGTTCAAAGCCCGCCTATAATATTTTCTACAGTAGTCTCCACAGGTTTAAAGTTAAATCTCTTAAACATAGTAACATTAGACCAATCTGGGGCATTCATAATACTATTAAGAGTACTGCCTGCCATATGAGCCTTACTCACCATAGCTCTCAAGTTGAATGTGCACCAAACTGATTCATATCAATTCCTGCCTTCCTCAGTTCCGCTTTAATCCATCCAGCCAGAGTGTGCGTAGACACTGCACAATGAGGATGTCTAAAAGATATCAACAACTGAGTACATCCATTAACTTAATTAAATTATTTTCTTATACTCCTTCAAAGACTAGACCACATATAAACTATCATGACACTCCATAAAAGGACAGAAGTCACCCTTTCTGATTGATCACTTCTTGAAGTCACTCCCAAAGCCCTTATGTCTGACACCCTCCTGAATGATGCCAAACAGAGCCATCCTCCAAGATAATAACTAGAAAGGAAGAACCTCATTACTCCTCTAGCTTTCAATCTCCTTCAACACCAACATCACACCCCACAATGAAGAATACTTTGCTTTTGGTGGAACCTCCATACGAACACTCTTAAATATCCTTCTCTCCAACACATATTGTCCTACTGGTAGCCCATCTACCAAATTATGATCTGCTGAAATTACTGACCCGATTATTTTAACTGAACTAAAGGCAAAAATCTTCCCTAAAAACGCCAGTTAAGTAATTTACTACCTCCACTACAGGTGCTGAAATGGGATCCAAACCCCTTGCAGTACACTAACCTTATCATCTTCTCCATGCTGTCCTATATGCCTTCATTGTTCCTGGTGCCCAAGAGTCTTTGATAAGTTCTGAAGCCTCCTATGATAATTCAGACATCTGCCAAACTCTCCTGAAATTATCCCACCCAACCCATCAACATTAGTTGACCTGACTCCACCGAATAGTGGTAACCTACCCGAACATCTACCCCCAACTGTGGCAAAAAAAGTAACAAAACTGGATCGTCTTATCAACAGACCCATTATGTCTGGACACAAACCTGAGACTGCCGAAATGGTTTTATCAACAGCAACTCCACTTTCTTTCTGTTGATCATCATCAATACCCTCTGAATCATTGCGAAAGGAGGAAACGCATAAAGCCTTCCCTTCCCCCAATTTTGAAGAAATGCCTCCACTGCGTCCATGTCTGGTCTCCTACTGTAAAACCTTGGAAGATGTGCATGCAACCTGACCGCGACAGATCCACTTCCAATGGAAACCATCTCCTGCTCAGACTCAAAAATACATCCCTGTTTAGTCTCCCATTGCTCAAATTTCTCCAATTTCCTTAGTGGCAATCCGTTTAAACATTGCTGTTCCCTCGAATATACTGAACGTGAACCATTGTTATTTTCTAAACAATAATTCCTAATGTTCTTTGCCATCCCCACCAACACTTTCGACTGAGGTCCCCCTAACTTGTTGACGTATCTTACTGCTGAGACATTGACCATTTTCAACAAAACACAGCACTCCACCTAATCCCTCACAAAACTCTTCACTGCGAATGATCCTGTTAACAACTCTAGGCAATTGATATGCATTACAGTCTCGTTGACTGACCAAAGTCGTCCTGTTGTCACTGAACCACACCTGGCTCCCATCCCTGAAGAATTGTATCCTTCTTGATCACCATTTCTAAAATCTCTCCAAAAATTGCCCTGCCATTCCAAGCCTCCGTGTTCATCAACCACCAGTTCACTTCCTGTAGTGTTGCCTGGCTTAACCTCACTTTTTGTGAATACTTTGCCACTGAACGCAAATTATATCCTTTCAGTCTTTGAAGTGCTTTGTAATGCAAGGGTCCAGGAAATAGTGCCTGAATTGATGCCAACAGTAAACCCAGCAACCTGGCTAGCTGCCATAAGGTGATCCATTAAGACCTCTTCTTCCTCTTCAATTCCCTGCAAATCTTTTTCACCTTCTCCATAGGCAATTTCAATTGGCTCCAAGGTCTGCATCTAAAAATAAATTCATCTCCTGTCAGGGCGTTAAACATGACTTCTCCCTGTTTATCACAAAATCGAAGCCCTCCAAGATCTTCACAGCCAACTCCATCTGTTGTAATACCATGTTCGATGGCATCTGTCGCTGTAGATACACATGTTCTGCATAGCTCGCCATCTGGTGTTGGGTCGGAGTGTTACACGTTGTTTTTCTTCGAAGAAGTCTTTCGAGTCACGGGACCGAGTGACTCCTCCTTCTGTCTCCATTGCGCATGGGCGTCGACTCCATCTTCGATTGTTTTCTTTCCGCCATCGGGTTCGGACGTGTTCCTGTCGCTCCGAGTTTCGGAACGGAAAGTTAGTAAATATCGGAAGATTTTCGTCGGTATTGTTGCGTTCGGGATCGGCGTAGTTAGATTCAACACCGCATCGAAGGTCGACGCGCTCCGGTGCCCTTCTGGGTAGTTTTCGATCCCCCGTCGGGGCCTGGTCGGCCCGACCGCGTGTAGAACAACGCCGATGGAACGGACCCCGTTCCGTTTTTGTCCCAAATGCCACAACAAATACCCGTATACAGACCAACATTTGGTCTGTAACCTGTGCCTGTCACCTGAGCACAGTGAGGAGACTTGCGAGGCCTGTCGCGCGTTCCGGTCCCGAAAGACACTCCGTGACCGTCGAGCCAGGAGACTTCAGATGGCGTCCACGCCGACAGCGCACCGAGAGTTCGAGGAACAAGAGGAAGAAGAAACCTTTTCGATCCACGAATCGGACTCCGAGGAATTCGACGATCAAAGAACCGTGAGTAAGACGTCGAAAACAACACATAAGAAAAGTGACAAGGCCCAGGGGACGCCAATGCCACCAGGCCATGGCTCCACCCATAAATTCGGTGACCGACCATCGGCACCGAAAAAGGCCCAAACAGTGCCGAGATCGTCCGACTCCGGTCGAGACACCGGCACGCAGCCTTCTCGGGATCGAGAAAGTGCTGGAGAAAAGCAACGACACCGAGATAGCGGTGTAGAAACGGCTCGACGCCGAGACAGCGGCACCGACGAAGATCGACGCCGATAGGTTTCGACTCCAAAAAAGAAAAAAGCCACCTCGGAGCCGAAAAAACATACAGACAGGGTTTCGGTGCCGAAACAACCCGTAACCGACCCAGGTCCAGGCTCTTATACAGAGGAGCAATCACTGTCCTCTCAGATGCGAAAGCATAGGTTTGAAGAAGAGCTGCAATGCACCGAAGTGGACCATACGCAAAAACGTATTTTCATACAGCAGGGAACAGGAAAAATAAGCACCCTTCCCCCTATTAGGAGAAAAAGGAGACTGGAGTTTCAAACAGACCAGGCGCCACAAACCAAGATGGTGAAAAAGGTGACTCCGCCACCCTCTCCTCCACCAGTAATTAACGTCTCACCAGCACAAACTCCGTCACATTCCCCGGCTCACACCACCATGAGCCAAGGTGACCAGGATCAAGACGCTTGGGACTTATATGACGCCCCAGTGTCGGACAACAGTCCGGAGGCATATCCAACAAAGCCCTCACCACCAGAAGACAGCACAGCATATTCTCAAGTGGTGGCTAGAGCGGCACAATTCCACAACGTAAACCTCCACTCAGAACAAGTTGAGGATGACTTTTTATTCAACACCCTCTCCTCCACCCACAGCTCCTACCAAAGCCTGCCTATGCTGCCAGGTATGCTTCGGCACGCAAAGGAAATCTTCAAGGAGCCGGTCAAAAGTAGGGCAATAACGCCAAGGGTGGAAAAGAAATATAAGGCACCTCCTACAGACCCTGTTTTCATCACCACACAGCTGCCACCAGATTCCGTCGTAGTAGGAGCAGCTCGGAAAAGAGCCAACTCCCACACATCTGGGGATGCACCACCCCCAGATAAAGAGAGCCGGAAGTTCGATGCAGCTGGGAAAAGAGTCGCAGTACAAGCTGCAAACCAGTGGCGCATCGCTAACTCTCAAGCACTACTTGCGCGCTATGACAGAGCCCATTGGGATGAGATGCAACACCTCATCGAGCATCTACCCAAGGAACTACAAAAGAGGGCAAAGCAGGTGGTTGAGGAAGGACAGAACATATCAAATAACCAGATACGATCCTCTATGGACGCAGCAGACACAGCTGCAAGAACAATTAATACATCTGTGACCATTAGAAGGCACGCATGGCTAAGAACGTCTGGGTTCAAACCAGAGATACAGCAGGCAGTGCTCAATATGCCATTCAACGAAAAACAACTGTTCGGACCAGAAGTGGACACGGCAATCGAAAAACTAAAAAAAGACACTGACCCTGCTAAAGCCATGGGCGCACTCTACTCCCCGCAGAGCAGAGGAACCTACAGCACCTTCCGCAAGACACCCTTTAGAAGGGGGTTTCGGGGTCAGGCCACACAAGCCAGCACCTCGCAGGCAACACCGTCCAGCTACCAGGGACAGTACAGGGGAGGCTTTTGGGGTCAATACAGAGGAGGGCAATTCCCTAGGAATAGAGGAAAATTTCAAAGCCCCAAAACCCCTACAACCAAGCAGTGACTCAGATGTCACTCACCCCCTCCACACAACACCAGTGGGGGGAAGAATAGGTCATTATTACAAAGCATGGGAGGAAATAACTACAGGCACTTGGGTCTTAGCAATTATCCAACATGGTTATTGCATAGAATTCCTAAAATTCCCTCCAAACATACCACCAAAAGCACAGAATTTATCAAAACAACATTCCGAACTTCTGGAAATAGAAGTTCAAGCACTATTGCAAAAGAATGCAATCGAATTAGTACCAAACACACAAACAAACACAGGAGTCTATTCACTGTACTTCTTAATACCAAAAAAGGACAAAACACTGAGACCAATCCTAGACCTCAGAATACTAAACACCTACATCAAATCAGACCACTTTCACATGGTTACGCTACAAGAAGTGTTACCATTGCTAAAACTACAGGACTACATGACAACCCTAGACCTCAAAGACGCGTATTTCCATATACCAATACATCAATCGCACAGAAAATACCTACGGTTCGTATTCAAAGGAATACATTACCAATTCAAAGTATTGCCTTTTGGTTTAACAACCGCACCAAGAGTCTTTACCAAATGTCTAGCAGTAGTGGCTGCACACATCAGAAGGCAGCAAATACATGTATTCCCGTATCTAGACGACTGGCGAATCAAAACCAATTCACTAACAAAGTGCTTACACCACACAAATCAAATCATACAAACCCTCTACAAACTAGGTTTCACCGTCAACTTTGCAAAATCCAACATTTTGCCGTGCAAAGTACAACAATACCTGGGAGCCATAATAGACACAACAAAAGGAGTAGCCACTCCAAGTCCACAAAGAATTCAAAATTTCAACAAGATCATACAACACATGTATCCAACACAAACAATACAAGAAAAGATGATATTACAACTCCTAGGCATGATGTCCTCATGCATAGCCATTGTCCCGAACGCAAGACTGCACAATGGTCACAAGCACAGGGTCACCTTCTAGATCTGGTGTTGATAGACCGCCAAACTTACCTCTCGCTTCTATGGTGGAACAGTATAAATTTAAACAAAGGGCGGCCTTTCCAAGACCCAGTGCCACAATACGTAATAACAACAGATGCTTCCATGACAGGGTGGGGAGCACACCTCGATCAACACAGCATACAAGGACAATGGAACGTACATCAAACAAAACTGCATATAAATCACCTAGAAATGCTAGCAGTTTTTCAAGCATTAAGGGCTTTCCAACCAATTATAACTCACAAATACATTCTTGTCAAAACAGACAACATGACAACAATGTATTATCTAAACAAACAAGGGGGGACACACTCAACGCAGTTGAGCCTGCTGGCACAAAAGATATGGCGATGGGCAATTCACAACCACATTCGCCTAATAGCACAGTTTATTCCAGGGATCCAGAATCAACTTGCAGACAATCTCTCTCGAGATCACCAACAGGTCCACGAATGGGAAATTCACCCCCAAATTCTAAACACTTACTTCAGACTCTGGGGAACACCTCAAATAGACTTGTTTGCAACAAAGGAGAACGCAAAATGCCAAAACTTCGCATCCAGATACCCACACAGGCAGTCCCAAGGCAATGCCCTATGGATGAACTGGTCAGGGATATTTGCCTACGCTTTTCCTCCTCTCCCTCTCCTTCCTTATCTGGTAAACAAATTGAGTCAAAACAAACTCAAACTCATATTAATAGCACCAACTTGGGCAAGGCAACCCTGGTACACAACACTGCTAGACCTATCAGTAGTACCCCACATCAAATTGCCCAACAGGCCGGATCTGTTAACACAACACAACCAAAAGATCAGACATCCAGATCCAGCATCGCTGAATCTAGCAATCTGGCTCCTGAAATCCTAGAATTCGGACACTTACAACTTACCCAAGAATGTATGGAAGTCATAAAGCAAGCCAGAAGGCCGTCCACTAGGCACTGCTATGCAAGTAAATGGAAGAGGTTTGTTTGCTACTGCCATCATAATCAGATCCAACCTTTACACGCAACTCCAAAGGATGTAGTGGGTTACTTGCTTCACTTACAAAAATCTAACCTAGCCTTCTCTTCCATTAAAATACACCTTGCAGCAATATCTGCATACCTGCAGACTACCTATTCGACTTCCCTATATAGGATATCAGTCATTAAAGCATTCATGGAAGGCCTTAAAAGAATTATACCACCAAGAACACCACCTGTTCCTTCATGGAACTTAAATGTTGTCTTAACAAGACTCATGGGTCCACCTTTTGAACCCATGCACTCTTGCGAAATACAGTTCCTAACCTGGAAGGTTGCATTTCTCATCGCCATTACATCTCTAAGAAGAGTAAGCGAAATTCAGGCGTTTACAATACAAGAACCTTTTATACAACTTCACAAAAATAAAGTCGTCCTAAGGACTAATCCTAAATTTTTACCAAAGGTTATTTCACCGTTCCACCTAAATCAAACAGTGGAACTACCAGTGTTCTTCCCACAGCCAGATTCCGTAGCTGAGAGGGCACTACATACATTAGATGTCAAAAGAGCATTAATGTACTACATTGACAGAACAAAGAACATCAGAAAGACTAAACAACTATTTATTGCATTCCAAAAACCTCATGCAGGAAACCCAATATCAAAACAAGGTATAGCCAGATGGATAGTTAAATGCATCCAAATCTGCTACCTTAAAGCAAAACGACAACTGCACATTACACCAAGGGCACACTCAACCAGAAAAAAAGGTGCTACCATGGCCTTTCTAGGGAACATCCCAATGCAAGAAATATGTAAGGCAGCCACATGGTCTACGCCACACACGTTCACCAAGCACTACTGTGTAGACGTGCTATCCGCACAGCAAGCCACAGTAGGTCAAGCCGTGTTAAGAACATTATTTCAAACCACTTCCATTCCTACAGGCTAAGCCACCGCTTTTGGGGAGATAACTGCTTACTAGTCTATGCAGAACATGTGTATCTACAGCGACAGATGCCATCGAACTGAAAATGTCACTTACCCAGTGTACATCTGTTCGTGGCATCAGTCGCTGGAGATTCACATGTGCCCACCCGCCTCCCCGGGAGCCTGTAGCAGTTCGGAAGTTAGCTTCAACTTTGTACATTTGTATATATTATTTTAACCTTAAATAGGTACATACTTAGTCACTCCATTGCATGGGCACTATTACTACAACACAACTCCTACCTCACCCTCTGCGGGGAAAACAATCGAAGATGGAGTCGACGCCCATGCGCAATGGAGACAGAAGGAGGAGTCACTCGGTCCCGTGACTCGAAAGACTTCTTCGAAGAAAAACAACTTGTAACACTCCGACCCAACACCAGATGGCGAGCTATGCAGAACATGTGAATCTCCAGCGACTGATGCTACGAACAGATGGACACTGGGTAAGTGACATTTTCATTCCCTCGTCTCTGCAATAATCAATACATTGACCCAATATACTATCAGACATACTCCCCTTGACCTCAACCAAACTATTACTGGGCTTATAACCATTGTAAAACACCAGGGAGCCGTCGTCAACCCAGACGGAAGACTCTTGAGTAATCCAACGCATCCCCTTCCAACGAAATTGAAGATAATCTCTGTCCACACTGGAATTGTCAAGTAAGCATCTGTCAAAATCAACCTTGTCAATGAATCCCCTTTCCCAAAAAAGTCTCTCGACCTATGGATGCCTTCCATCTTTTGTAACATACCCAGTCGTTTAGTTCTCTCAGATTTATGACCAGTCCCATTCCTTTGTACTGTTTTTCAACTAGGAACATTTTGCTTACAAAACATCCTGTACAATCTTTTGCTCTTTCTATGGCCCCTTTCCTTAGAAGTTCCTCCACTTCGTGAGTTACTAACTCTTCCAGATCTTTTGAAAATCTCAACATTCTCGGATACCTATTGTGCACTGGTGTCCTATAAAATCTATCTGGTACCCTGGCACTGTTCTCAACACAACTGATCTCTTGTAATTCCCATCCACTGCGACACAAACCAAGCTAATTTGCCACTTAGATGCACATTGGTGCACATAGGGTCTTGTTCTAAACATACCTATTCCTCTTGATCTTCTCTCACTTCTGCTTCCTCGTGATCCTGACCTGTGCCTTTGTGGATAAAATCCACCTTGCTCTGCCTTTTATCCATAACCATAGGGTCTAAAACCTTGTGTAAATGACCCACAAGTAATGCCTTGTCCGAGGCTTAAGAATCAATCCCACGTTGTCCCCCACCCGGCCAAAAAACATTCAAATGTCTGTTTGAACCGATTGCAAGGGATTAAATGTCCCTCACATACTTAGACATATCCCTTAAAAATTCTTCTCCAAACAGCATACCATTGCTTTCTACCCCAAACTCCTTATTGACCAATCAATCTTCATTAGTATGCTTTTCCTCCGTTCCATACAGAGTGCAGCATTTCCATTACCCAACAGGCATATAGCCCTCTGAATCCACTGGCGCAGTTCAACCACATATACACATGTTGAATGCCTTTGCTAACCGGCCAAGTATGTCCAAAAGCCTATCTTGACATCCTTTGAGACCCTTAACCAAACCCTTCCTGGGGTCACAGCCTGACTTGTTAAAAAAAAAAAAAAAACTACATCTATGAATCGTGGATGACACCTTGGAATCCAACGTAGGCCTTGGACACTATGACCTCAACTGTGTCCGTACCACCTTTGGAATTTTTCACCATATCCAGTAAGATATATACGGAGCCACATGATCAGCCAGTATCCACTGAGGAGATAGTGTGTGCTGTCACAAAAGGGGGTCAAACATCTCATTCCCTAATGGATCTACAAAGTCACCCATCTCAAATGTAATCTTTTCCTGATCTAAATTACGCTTCTTAGGTTTATCACATTCCTCCTCTGATTCTCCTATGCCTGATAAACAGGATAACTAAACATCACCACCACTTGATGTCTCGTCACATGCCACCGCATTGTGACCCTTGCTTTTAGCTTTTTATAGCTTTCTTCAAGTCTGGAGCCTTACGCCCATAACCCTTAGCATTTGTGTTTTCATGTGTCACAATATGCTTTCTTTTTTTGTGCTTAGCCATACCAGAACCACCTACTGCAGTCTCAACTTCCTCCACCAACCAATACCTTTCATCCTCCACCACATTCCTAGTAGTGTCCCTCTTTACTATGTGTTTTTCTACACATCATCTGTTTTCTTATCTAATTTCTCAGCCAGATCTCCCAAAAACGTCTACATAAGTCCTGACCTTTACATCTATTGTCTGCTTCTCTACAGGTTTAGTAACACAGTTTATTTGATAAAATACTCTCTTCAGACCAAAAATCCACCTTATCTCCTGAAAACCAGCTAATTCACAGTTTCAAACTATCACTTCATCTAGGTCAAAATGTGTCCAAAATATGGTGTCCTCACATTGACATACTTGCTACTGAACTATCCCAACTTAGTAACATTACTGCCATACGGGTATGGCAGCCTACCAAGTACAGTCAACAACTCAGCAAGAGTTGGACACCGTGCCATGACTCGTGCTGATGTGCGAACTGCAATTACAGCCTGCACGTGATCACCTCACACTCCTCACAGCTGAACTGAACCTTATGTTCAACCTACTGTGAGCAACAGAGCAAGGACTTGTGCTCTTCACACCCGAACCATACCTCTCGCTTCCCCACTGAACCCTACAGAGCAAGGTGCGTGTGAGTTTTTATTCAAATCTTTTCTGTTTTGTGTGCAGAGCTGCATTTCTAAATACTCTGCCTAAACAAACCCAAAATGCTTAACTAAGACTTAATCCTTATCGCCAAAGCCTAGAGCTGCCTCGACTCCATTAACAGTTTTTCACCCCATATACACAGCTTGTTTACCCTGCAAAAATATAGTCAACCTCCGCTTTCCTCAGCCTCTTCTCCCTCATATAATACACCAAAGGTGCCTTAACCTATTACGTTTAAAATTATTTCTTAATCATATTATAACAAACAATACTAATTAAAAAATAATCCTCAATTATTAAAACCTACTAGTGTCTGAAATAACACTCTGTAATAGCACTCCAAAATTTGAATCTCAAGCACACAGCCCTTAAATGCTATTCATCAAAATTATTCTAGCACCAAAATAATCAAAATTAAGCAACACTTATAGCTTCTAGATAAACAGAACTGAAAATTTTACTTATCTGTGTATGAATCAACAAAGAAGGAAGATGGCTGTGGGTTCCAGGGTTATTTGCATGTTCTAAGAAGTTCCAGAATGTTTGATGTTCTATTGGATTCTGGATACATTTGTTGCTGCTGTCTATGAGGGCAATAAAGTGATAGTGCACGATAATGGCCTCCATGCCTTGACATAAAATTAGCACAAACTCCAAGAGAATTTGGTGGATAGAATCGAGATCACTAAATATTCTGTTGACTTACTGTTCTTAAAGAGCTGAAGCGTATAGTTAGAGGACCCCATTTGCACTTGGTACTGAGTTGGACACTCCATCCCATACAGAGGATGTAGAATTCATCTCTGCCACTGCAGTGGTAGATATCAATAAAACTAATTAATCTCTTAAACTGAGATGACTTAAATGGAATCCCAGCAGGTGTCAAGAAACACAGTGCTTTGCAGAAGCTCCTAAACCCTTAATTCAAATAATGAGACTCAACATTCTGGAGGGTTGCGTAAAATAAAGTGCATTTTCATAAAATTAACAATGTTTCAAGAACTTCTTATAGGCTGATTTTCTTTATGCATGGACCTTCCAGCATATTTTCAAGATTAGTCCTGGAGAGAATAGGAAGCTGCATTGCTGAAAAAAAGTTTGTGGAACATAGTGTACTGACCCAAACTAAGGTCAATATACTGAGGCTTTAGGGATGGCACATGGAGCAAAAATCAGTTGGTACGCAAAGGACAAATGTATCAGTTGCTTTTCCGATTCTAAAGTTGTTTTTGACAAATCAGATATTTTTGTGGTGGGATCTTAGAGCAGTGTGCATCCCTCTAGCTCTGCCAGATGTCATCCTCCTGCACAGTGAAAAAGGGCAAAAGTGCATTGTATCTCTGTTGGTGATCCTACAAGTTGATATCAATTTGGGTTGGTTAGTGTTGGAAGTGGGTGCTTGTCCTGTTGCATTATGGCTTTACACGTTTCTAGCATTATGGTTTTTTCAGGTGCAACTAATGGAATCCCTCTGAAAGTAGTAATGTCTTAAAACGTGTGGACGAGTTGGTGATTTGAGACACCACAACAGATGTAACTCTCGAGAGAATAAGGTTTCTGGTGGTCTACGGCTTCAGATACAGGACAGTTTCTGTTGTTTAGCAAGAAGCTAATTCGAAAAACCTGAATTTTAAGGGATTACTAGCTTGAGACTGTCACTTTCTATTATTTTTATTTTCATTTCTCAAGAACAGTCTTGGACTAGGAGATGATATTCTTGCACACACTTGATATACAGTTGTCTTTGGCATGCAGGAAACACTGTTGAAAAGTAGTCCCAGGTTTGGCAGAATGGGTTGGAGATGCTCCAAGTGGATTCTTTTTCTATGCCCCATAGAACTGTGATTTGGTGAAATAGCTTTCAATTGGGCCTGGTTGCTTTGGGCTCAGGATGAATCACTAGCCATGGTCTTGATCTGTAGCTGTTCAAGCTCTTTAATAACAAGTGTGGTGTGCTGGGCTAGCTTTGACAGAGAGAGTCAAGTCCGTGCCTATTGTGTGCCACTGGTTGCTGGTAGGGCCCACTGGCACTCATTTGTGGGGACTGACACTTATTTTTCCACATAAGACATTAACCAAAGAGCAAAAGAGATGGAAAAAAACAAAGTGGAAAGATGGAGGAAGAGAAAGACTGACAAATCATCACAACGGGAAAATGAAAGGGACCTGCAAGAGTAAGATAAAGGGGCAGGGAGAGCCTGGTGGTGGGTTAAAGGTGCATGAGGTGGATTCAGGACAATACAGCCTTGTTACTCTGTGCACCCACATTTAATAGTGCCAGCCGCAGACATCTGAGCACAGTGTTGGGCACAGTCACTCATTCTTTTACAAATTAAGCACTGCTCAGGATTACTGGGTCCATCAATGAGTGTTTCTCTCTGTGGTTGAAACTAGCAAAATAAAGGGGCATATAAAAAGAAATAGCATTTACGTGGTTGAAAGAGGTCATCAGAAGGATATATTGTAATAGACGACGATAACAAACTTAAATGAACATAATATAATGATAGTTCCTAGCCCTCCAGGCCCACTCCGCAACTCCTAATAGGGCTGAAATGAAAGAAAAGGTACATGCAACCTGGAGAGAGAGAGAGAGAGAGAGAGAGAGAGAGAGAGAGGAGCTGCTGAGAGAGAGCATGAGAGCAATTGAGATATATGTATATTACACAGTCAGTCCCACTGCAAAGTTATTGTTAGAACTGTGTTTCCATAGGAAATTGATTTTTTTGTTTTGGCGCCGTTTGATAAATCTCCACAAAACATTCCTAAAAATAGTTTATCCACTCCACCTCCTTGCAGGAGAGTTTTGAGGTGATCTATCAAGTGGGACCGAGAAAAAGGTGGGTCCTGAAATATGTTTTTTCCATGCAATTATCCACAGGAAAATTGAACAATGATGCAGAAAAAGCAGCTGAACAGAATTACACCAAATTTGGCAGAAAGCTAGATATTTACCCAGAAAGCATGCCTTTTGACCTTTGGTGAATATTCATTCAACCATTTTTTTTAAATTGAGTCAAAATCTATGTGTATATATAGAGACTAGGTAGTACCGCAGAACCAATAGATCTCATGGTAAGATGTGATTTAAGGACTCTGGGACTGAGTCCCCAGTCCTGAATAGACAATAAAATAATGAACAATCGACAGAGGATTGACTGAAAGCCCCTATAAGTAAGTTTATTATAAATACAATTTTAATAAAATAACAGTCATGGCTACCGCTAGACCTCAAAAGTGCAGATTTGGATTCACCATTCGTGAGTGCAACAGGAGCAAATGTAAGACTACAGCATTCTGTGCCCTAGAGCTAAAGCGTTGACCCTCTGCCGGATTCAGTGCATTTAATGAAAAAATATTAAATTCAGAAAAATACATTTTTTAACTGCATGACAAATATGTTGTATGATCTAAAAGAATGAAGAAGAGAAGTGGCTCTTTTTAAGGTCGCCGTCAGTTCAGATAGAGTAAATAGCGTCCTAGTGCATCGGAGTGGCATAGAGGGCAGTATGCGGCCCCTCGGCACGACCCACAGGCAAGGGTAAAATGCCACACACCAAACACGCTGCGGGAAGCGCAGGGGATGTCTGCGCCGGGTGAGTATGGTGACGAGGACACAATCTGGGTGGACTATGAGGAAGAGAGCGTGGAAGAGGGAGCTCTTTCTATGTGTGCTGCAGAATGCTCATGCAATTTAAACAAATCTGCCCCCGGGGGAGGGCCACCCCCTTTTTCAGAGGGGGCCGACCCCCCCCCCCCAAGTGTAATCCCTGGTGTCTAGTGGGGTTTCCTGGCTGTGGATCTCAGCCCAGCTGCAATCCACAGCCAGGAAATCATTTTATGAAGTCCTTGTTTGAAAGGGGAGAATCTCTCCTTTCAAACGAGGCCTTCCTGAAGGCTGGAGAGGCCCTACCAGGTCTGTTTTCCCCATTGCCTGTCAGAGTGACCGCAGTTGTGCTTGCCATGTTAACCTTTAAGATCATGGTTTCCCCTGTGAATGTTGAGGCCAAATTGTGCTGATGTGGCTGCCACCTTGTTTGTCTTCTCTTGCATCTGCAGATGTGTATAGGAGAGTAGAGGTCGGAAAGACATTCAGGTGATACCTGGATGAACATGAGAACTCCTTAATATGTAGCTGATAGTTTTGCTTTTTGCAAATTCTGTCTGAAGTTATATTTTTCATGGACATGCATGTGTCATCAGATTCAGTCTGTCTACAGATTGAAAACATGGTTTAGAGCAGCGTTTCCACTTTATTATTTTTGGAAAGTGTTTACATCTGTAATAAAAACTGTGTTTTTTAAAAATGCATTGACCTGACACAGTGTTGTACATTATTTCTTGCTCTGATTCAGATGCTTCCCTAGCTGTAACTGGATCACTTTGTATTGTACTTGCTTTTTATTACTGTGTGTGATCAACTCCAACCTCATCCATTACTTCTGTGAATTGTAGTCTGCGAGTACTTAAAATCTACAAAACATCTTGTTGCAGTTTAACAGCTAGGTATGTCATGAATGCCTTAGTTGTTTGTCAACTCTAATGGTTATGTTAGAGTATTTCAAATCTGTTTACGTGTGTAGCACAGAACCAAGTGCTGTATGCATGCTACGTATAGGAACACGGAGAGAAACTGTTATAGTTATAATTTACACTGAACCGGCTTTGGCAATGGCGGTGCCAGGTGTAACAGTCTTTTTTTGGCCCCCCGGACGCCATGACTTCCTTCTCCACAAATTTCCTCACTACTGCCCTCCAGCAGTGACCCTTATTTCTCCATAGCCCCTCTCTGACATAAATGTAATTTATCATTGCATTAATCACATTTATATTGTGGCCTGAAAACTGGTGGCACAGAGAAGTTCTCATGTTTTTAAACCCATAAGTGATTTTTAAACACAGCGCCCCAACCAAAGATAGCTATCAGTGAAGATGCACTAGTTGCACTGCCCTAAAGTTGGCCTTGCATTTACAGATTATATGTACTATGAACGTGCTAGTTTGCGAAGTAGTACATGATGCATCCTACGTTCTCCAGCAAGTATTAATTAACAGCATCCTATCCAAACAATCCAGTTTACCTCTATCTCTATAGCAGTCCTCCCTCAAGACTCTTCAGGTCCAATATTCTTTCTCCCTCCACATTCTAAGTTCCCACAATGTCACACAGTGTTTGAGGGACAAGCCCGACTGAGCCACTAGGTACGCAGCTCTGCATCATGACCAAATCTCTCAAGTTCAGAAGAAAGCCTCCAACACTCCTACCTATGGAAGCTAGCTCTCACAATGGTGTGGGTGGTCATGTAACTGTTAAAGTTTTTCTTCATGGAGATACAAGGCCCGTAAAGAGCTATCCGATGAATCGAAATCCACAACTGAGGCGAGTCATCAAACCAATACATTTAAATAATGTGAAGCACATTAGGCTCAACAAGAAAAACAGAGAATGGTTAAGGTTTCAAACCAGTCACATTTATCAAAATTTAAGAAGTCTACTGCCTGCAAAATCATCAAGTAAGTATCAATCAATATTTAGGGCCTCATTACAAGTTTGGTGGGTGCGGGAGGCCATCTGCTAAACTTGTTTGGTCGGAAAACCGCCAATTTGGTTTTCGGCCCACTGGCCCTACCCACAACATTGACACTGGCTTGTAATCGAGCTGGCGGCAATGTTGTGGTGCGTCCGGTGCGACAGGCAGCGAGAAGTGCGATGGGACTGGCCAAGGGGGCCCCTGCACCACCCATGCAAACTGCAGGGACCCCAATGGGCCCCCCATCTTTGCCAGCCTTCCACCGCCATGCAAAAGCTGGCGGACACGAGAGTCGTAATCTCCAGGGCTGCTCTGCGTGCACTGCTGCCCTGGCGGATTAAGGCCACAGGCACGGCCAGGCCATTGGATGGCAAAAAAGTGGTGGTGCAGGCGGTCGGACTGTGGCGCTGGCGGTTGTACTGTGGCGCTTTCGCAATGGTCATAATGTGGCTGTCGGACTGCCTCATTGGCGGCGCTCCGACCGCCACCTCAAGTCTGCCAGTCCTAGGACCGCCAGACTTGAAATGAGGGCCTCGGTATATGAATGCATTAATCAATATGAAGTTGAAATCAATCAAAGTCACATAATTGAGAGTACGAATTATTTTAAATCATCTCAAAAGTTAAATAAATCAGTTGTTCCATGAAGAGAGTGCACCACTCTGTTCGCCAAGTCTGGAGACGGGGATTCCTACTTTGATCTACATCGCAGTAGCTGTACATATTGTTCCCATGAAACAGTCCAATCAGGTTAAAGCATGAAGATACAATTTCAGGTTCATTAGTTTCTAAGAATCCACTACAGTACTGCTTCTCTAAGTGGCCTTCAAACTTAGTTAACTGCAACATAACAAGATACATTGGACCAGCCTGTATGCTGCAGGTGCATGGGTGCAACTAATTAAGACATTCTGCATTTATCCTGTAAACGAGAACATTTTATGTGGGAAAGAAAACAAGAACACATCGTACATTCAGCTTCTCCATTACTAAAATACACACATTTATGAAGCAAGGTGCCAACCAGATGTTGGCCAATTTAAAATGCAGTTGTACAATATCTATGGGTAACTTAAACATGAACAAGACACAGTTAATACATTTGTGTGCTTTGATGTTAATGTCGAATAAGTGCAAAAATATTTAAATATATAAAAAAACAAATCACAAGCCTGGTGGGATGGTTAGAAAGATGATGTCTAGGAGTTCACCAATACAGAAGTTTTTCCCTTGGACTTGTTAAAATAGAATCTTTCGCTGTGTGGATACTTAATTATCAACCTAGGAACAAAAGATTTAACTTCAATATCAAAAGCAACCAATAATGCTCCAACCACAATATTTAGAATCTCATAACTATTTAATAAAATATACATAAAATACTATTGACATTTGTTAACACAATTCATCATCCATTGGACTAGATAAATCATCCAACACAGTTTTTCTTTTCCAGTGAGATACAAAACTAATTTTTAAGACTTGTTATTTGAATATATACGCAGCTCAAAATTCACTGGAGTAACCAACTTTAGTTTGTCTTCTGTTCCTTTCTGCCCCAAGCAAGAACTTTGCTATGATAATACAAATATCAACAAAAAATGGAACAACGGTTTGTGTTCCTGTTGGACCCTGACTTTGAAGAGAAACACAGGGCAACATTTTGGCAGCCTGCAAGACAATTGTCGGTTTGTGAACCCTCAAATATTATAAGCTGTGTGAACTGTGCTGAACTGATAGGTAATGCTGCTTTAAAGAACAGTTTATTGTTGTTGAGATTTGTAGTTGTTGGTCTCATTGTGAAAGAAACTGACTGTATTATTATGGATGAAGGACAATAAAAGCCTGGCACCTTCAATATACATGATATAAAATCCTGGAAAGTATTAATGGATAAAGGTCAAGAAGCCACTGAAACACTGAGTCGACACAGTAACCGTTTTTTAGTACTTTATAGACAGTTGCTTTCTATGTTGCTTTTTGACTAAATGTTTTGGATGATGTATCTAGTCCAATGGATGATACATTACATTAACAAATGTCAATAGTATCTAATGTGTATTTTATTAAATACTTATGAGAGTCTAAATATAGTGGTTGGAGCATAATTGGTCAATTTTGATATCAAAGTTCTATCTGTTGTTAGTTAGGTATCCACAAAGTGAAAGGTTTGATGTTAACAACAAGTCCAGGGGAAAAACTTTTGTATTGGTTTGGTTGAACTCTACCCCCTGGGCCTTTTTAAAAGGTGTCGTTTTCTAAATTGTTGATGTCCAGGAGTTCACACCATGCCTAAAAACACCATATTGGGCTACACTTGCATATATTATAATTTGACTACAAATACTGGCTTTGAGAGGAACAACTAACAGATGACAAGCACGATTTTTGGATGCAAAGTTTGAGATGAAGGAAGGCTGTTCTGTAGTAACCTGAAGATCTACAGAGCAGATACATAAGGATTAAGGCACTGATTTAATGCAACACAAACTAGAAACATCTTGCGGTATCTTTCATACTTTATCAACTCTTTTTGGCTGAACAGTGCAAGTGTGCAATTTTTGTCTGTAAGGGAGCCCTTTGCTGAATGTTGATAATGCCACCATGATCACATGCATCCTGTAGGAAGTTGGCTCTGTATGCACTATTTCAAAGTAAGGAATAGTATGCACAGAGTCCAAGGGTTCCCCTTAGAGGTAAGATAGTGGCAAAAAGAGATAATACTAATGCTCTATTTTGTGGTAGTGTGGTCGAGCAGTAGGCTTATCAAAGGAGTAGTGTTAAGCATTTGTTGTACATACACCCAGGCAATAAATGAGGAACACACACTCAGAGACAAATCCAGCCAATAGGTTTTGTTATAGAAAAATATATTTTCTTAGTTTATTTTAAGAACCACAGGTTCAAATTCTACATGTAATATCCCATTTGAAAGATATTGCAGGTAAGTACTTCAGGAACTTTAAATCATTACACTAGCATGAATACTTTTTACATAAAACACAAACAGCTGTTTTAAAAGTGGACACAGTGCAATTTTCACAGTTCCTGGGGGAGGTAAGTTTGTGTTAGTTTTCACAGGTAAGTAAGTCACTTACAGGTTTCAGTTTTTGGTCCAAGGTAGCCCACCGTTGGGGGTTCAGAGCAACCCCAAAGTTATCACACCCGCAGCTCAGGGCCGGTCAGGTGCAAAGGTCAAAGAGGTGCCCAAAACACATAGGCTATAATGGAGAGAAGGGGGTGCCCCGGTTCCGGTCTGCCAGCAGGTAAGTACCCGTGTCTTCGGAGGGCAGACCAGGGGGGTTTTGTAGGGCACCGGGGGGGACACAAGTCCACACAGAAAGTACACCCTCAGCAGCGCGGGGGCGGCCAGGTGCAGTGTGCAAACAAGCGTCGGGTTTGCTTTAGTTTTCAATGGGAGACCAAGGGGTCTCTTCAGCGATGCAGGCAGGCAAGGGGGGGGCTCCTCGGGGTAGCCACCACCTGGGCAAGGGAGAGGGCCTCCTGGGGGTCACTCCTGCACAGAAGTTCCGTTTCTTTAGGGGCTGGGGGCTGCGGGTGCAGGGTCTTTTCCAGCCGTCGGGAAATGGAGTTCAGACAGTCGCGGTCAGGGGGAGCCTGGGGATTCCCTCTGCAGGCATCGCTGTGGGGGCTCAGGGGGGACAATTTTGGTTACTCACAGTCGTAGAGTCGCCGGAGGGTCCTCCCTGAGTTGGTTGTTCTCCACCAGTCGAGTCGGGGTCGCCGGGTGCAGTGTTGCAAGTCTCACGCTTCTTGCGGGGAGTTGCAGGGGTCTTTAAATCTGCTACTTGAACAAAGTTGCAGTTCTTTTGGAGCAGTGCCGCTGTCCTCGGGAGTTTCTTGGTCTCTTGGAAGTAGGGCAGTCCTCTGAGGATTCAGAGGTCGCTGGTCCTGGAGAAAGCGTCGCTGGAGCAGGGTTCTTTAGAAGGCAGGAGACAGGCCGGTAGGACTGGGGCCAAAGCAGTTGGTGTCTTCTTGCTTCTTCTGCAGGGGTTTTCAGCTCAGCAGTCTTCTTCTTCGGTAAGTTGCAGGAATCTAGTTTCTAGGTTCAGGGAGAGCCCTTAAATACTAAATTTAAGGGCGTGTTTAGGTCTGGGGGGTTAGTAGCCAATGGCTACTAGCCCTGAGGGTGGGTACACCCTCTTTGTGCCTCCTCCCAAGGGGAGGGGGTCACATCCCTAATCCTATTGGGGGAATCCTCCATCTGCAAGATGGAGGATTTCTAAAAGTTAGAGTCACCTCAGCTCAGGACACCTTAGGGGCTGTCCTGACTGGCCAGTGACTCCTCCTTGTTTTTCTCATTATCTCTCCTGGACTTGCCGCCAAAAGTGGGGGCTGGGTCCAGGAGGCGGGCATCTCCACTAGCTGGAGTGCCCTGGGGCATTGTAACACGAAGCTTGAGCCTTTGAAGCTCACTGCTAGGTGTTACAGTTCCTGCAGGGGGGAGGTGTGAAGCACCTCCACCCAGAGCAGGCTTTGTTTCTGTCCTCAGAGAGCACAAAGGCTCTCACCGCATGAGGTCAGACACTCGTCTCTCAGCAGCAGGCTGGCACAGACCAGTCAGTCCTGCACTGAACAATTGGGTAAAATACAGGGGGTATCTCTAAGATGCCCTCTGTGTGCATTTTTTAATAAATCCAACACTGGCATCAGTGTGGGTTTATTATTCTGAGAAGTTTGATACTAAACTTCCCAGTATTCAGTGTAGCCATTATGGAGCTGTGGAGTTCGTTTTTGACAGACTCCCAGCCCATATACTCTTATGGCTACCCTGCACTTACAATGTCCAAGGTTTTGCTTAGACACTGTAGGGGCATAGTGCTCATGCACATATGCCCTCACCTGTGGTATAGTGCACCCTGCCTTAGGGCTGTAAGGCCTACTAGAGGGGTGACTTACCTATGCCACAGGCAGTGGGAGGTTGGCATGGCACCCTGAGGGGAGTGCCATGTCGACTTAGTCATTTTCTCCCCATCAGCACACACAAGCTGGCAAGCAGTGTGTCTGTGCTGAGTGAGGGGTCCCTAGTGTGGCATATGACATGCTGCAGCCCTTAGAGACCTTCCCTGGCATCAGGGCCCTTGGTACCAGGGGTACCAGTTACAAGGGACTTACCTAGGTGCCAGGGTTGTGCCAATTGTGGAAACAATGGTACATTTTAGGTGAAAGAACACTGGTGCTGGGGCCTGGTTAGCAGGGTCCCAGCACACTTCTCAGTCAAGTCAGCATCAGTATCAGGCAAAAAGTGGGGGGTAACTGCAACAGGGAGCCATTTCTTTACACATCCTTTGAAGGAGATACAACTGGCTGCCAAACCGCTATGATCATGCACACCCCCACATGTGGCAACTGCTGCCCAAAGCTCAGAAGCACTATAGAATCAACGAGCACTCACGGTGAATTCGAACCACACTGCCATGTATAACCTCCTTGAGATCAAAAAGTCTAGGTCTCAGCTGCATGTAAGAGACAACAGACCGAGCAAGTTTAAAAAATAAAAAAATAAAAAAAACTTGTGGCAGACTCCACTTAGTTGTCTATATAATGGCTGACTTGGAACAAGGGACCTTTAGCTGTGACACAAACTGGTGGGAGCCATAGTGAAATATAAATATCTCACTACTTTTATTTTAAATATAGAAATGCCTGGAAGGCACTGCACCCTCATATTTTATTGACCAAGGTAAGGCCTAGAAGACTTGGCGATCAAGTGTGGGAAAGTCGATCAGTGGAACTAAATGCAGAGTGAATACTGTCAATCCCTAAGTCAAACAGAATTTGTAAAGCACAACTAATGACCCTCAAGGGTATCCAGGCGCTTGCAGGGCTCAGCGGCTCATTCGAATAGCCACAGAAAACCCATACAGTGGGTGATTGAAGGCAGTGACACCTCAGCGCCCAGTGCTAGGACAGATTGCCAGACGCAATCAGGTGTGAAGCTGTTCTCATGAAATTACAGAAGAATTAAAAAAGAAAAAAAATCTCTTCTAGTTTTTCTGACCAGTAGTAGTTGAGTAGTGCGTATAGAAGTTTTTCGTAGTAGGGTCCTTAAATGCCCTTTAGAATTAAATTAGTACTTTTGATAATTATAATAATGACTATTAATTCTGCCAGTACAATGAAAGCACATTCTTGATTATCTAAAAAAAACTAAATGTTTCTATTTTTCTGAAAATTGCAAATAAAATTATTGAACTTCCTCAGCAGTATGGAATGATCAAATGGTATTTAGTGGAAATATTTTCATTGTTGTTATATGATATTTAAGGAGGGCAAAATCCCATTCCCAGTAAAATACCACATGCACTGGCAGGTTAAGATGTTCTCACGTTTGCATATAAAAGAATTCTTGCTGCAATTAAACCTATTTTAAATAAATAAGACATTAACATTGAAATTAGTGTGTTTCCATGAGGGCGAAATATCAGTTCTGGCTCTCAGATGGGGTTGTGCTGGAAGGAAGATGAAGTTGAAGAACCCTCTGGGAAGTTTCTGTAGGAGGAACCAGCTGGTAACGACGTGACTGGTGACCGCTCAGCCCTCCACAGGGCTTGGTCGCCCCACTCACTGCTGCTGCTCCTGCCTGCCTTTGCCGCCTCCTGCCTGCAGATTCCTTCGCTCGCTGCTCCTGGGAATTTCCCACTGCCCGCTGCTTCTTGGTATTTCCCGCCGCTGCCTCCCTGCGGCCCCGCCCCCCTGTGATTCCATTCGCCGCCCCGCTCCCGCCACCCAGCTGCTCCTCCCTCCCGGCTCCTTACTTATGACGCCCCCAGAGCGACCGCGCAGCGGACGCGCGCAGCGGGAGCACCGACTGAGCGCCGAAGGTGCGCCAAAGGTAAGCCCGTCTGCGCCCGTCCGCGCCTGGACCGCACCCAGCGCCAGACCCCCTGGTCCTCGCCCTCGCCAGCACACCCTGCACATCTACGATGCCAAAACCCTCCACGCACTCAACGCCGGCCGAAACACCGCCTGCTACCGAGCCACCCCCACGGACCCTTCACCTGCCTGACCTGCCGCTTCACCAGCCTCCGACCCTACACCGCACCTACTAAACCGAGCCCCAGCAACAAACACCTGATGTGCATCCTGCTCAACACCCGCTCCGTTCACCGGCATGCCGTCGAACTCTGGAACCTCCTTGACTCGACGGCACCAGACATCGCCTTCCTGACGGAAACCTGGATGAACGCCTCCTCAGCGCCCGACGTCGCCATCGCCGTCCCAGAAGGCTACAAAATCATCAGGAGGGACTGCGTCAACCAGACAGGAGGAGGCATCGCCATCATCCACAAGAACAACATCCGCATCACGACCAACTCCGATGACACCTTCAACTCCGCCGAACACCTCCACTTCCAGATACACACCGACCCCAAGACCACGCTCAGAGGCACCCTCATCTACAGACCACCAGGACCACGCACACAGTTCAGCGAAGACATCACAGACTTCGTCAGCCCCCATGCCATCAATTCCACCGACTACATCCTCCTGGGGGACCTCAACTTCCACCTGGAGGACGACAAGGACCGCAACACCACTGCTCTACTGGACAACCTGGACAACCTCGGACTCAAGCAACTGGTAACCACCCCCACCCACCACGCCGGCCACACGCTTGACCCAGTCTTCTCATCCAGCAAATACGTCACCTTCAGCCACTCCACCAATCTCCAGTGGACTGACCACAGCTGCGTCCACTTCAGCTTCAGTAAAACGACGACCCACCACCACCCTCAACAAGCCCCCCGCAGGAGCTGGAACAAGATCACCGGCGACCAGCTCACCACCTTCCTCAGCCAGAACCCCCCCACCAGCTCAACGGACCCCAACGAAGCCGCCAACAACCTCACACAGTGGATCACCAACTGCGCAGACGCCCTCGCACCACTGAAGAAGAACCCCCCCCAGCAGACGCAGCAGCATGAAAGCCTCCTGGTTCACCGACGAGCTCATCACCTCCAAGAAGAACTGCCGCTCCCTGGAGAACACTTGGCGCACCAACCAGACCACAGACAACATGACTGCCCTCAAACACGCCACCCGCAAACACCACCAACTGATCCGCGCCACAAAGAAGACAGCCTTCAAGGAACGACTGGACAACAACACCCACAACAGCAAGGAACTCTTCAGCATCGTCAAAGAGCTCTCCAACCCCGACGCCGGAAACAATGACATCACTCCCTCGCAAGACCTCTGCGACTCCCTCGCAGCCTTCTTCCACTACAAGATCGCCAACATTCACAACAGCTTCGGCCCACCAACCACAAACCCCACCACCGAACCGATGCCCCCCACCGCCACCCTACGCACCTGGACCCCAGTCAGCACCGAAGACACAACACACACAATGAACACCATCCACTCCGGATCCCCTACGGACCCCTGCCCACACCACATCTTCAACACGGCCGACCACATCATCGCACCCCACCTCCGCGACATCGTCAACGCCTCCTTCAACACCGCCACCTTCCCGGAGTGCTGGAAACATGCCGAGATCAGTGCCCTGCTGAAGAAACCAACTGCAGACCCCTCTGACCTCAAGAACTACCGCCCCATCTCGCTCCTCCCGTTTCCTGCCAAAGTCATCGAGAAGACCGTCAACAGACAGCTAGCCGCCTTCCTCGAGACCAACGGATCCCTCGACCACTCGCAATCCGGCTTCCGAGCCAACCACAGCATGGAGACCGCCCTCATCGCAGCCACAGACGACATCAGATCCCTAATGGACAATGGGGAAACTGCGGCCCTCATCCTCCTGGACCTCTCCGCAGCGTTCGACACTGTCTGCCACCGCACCCTGGTACAGCGCCTGAACAACACCGGCATCCAGGAGAAGGCCCTGGAGTGGATCACCTCATTCCTCGCCGGAAGAACCCAGAGAGTCCGCCTCCCCCCGTTCCGGTCAGCGGCCACCGAAGTCATCTGCGGCGTTCCACAAGGGTCATCGCTCAGCCCCACCCTCTTCAACGTCTACATGAGCCCCCTCGCAACCATCGCACGTCAACACAACCTCAAGATCATCACCTACGCCGACGACACCCAGCTCATCCTCTCCCTCACCAGCGACCCGGACGCCGCCAGAGCCTGCCTACACGAAGGGATGAAAGACGTCGCCGAATGGATGAAGAACAGCCGCCTGAAACTGAACTCAGACAAGACGGAGGTCCTCATCCTGGGATCATCACCCTCCGCCTGGGACGACTCCTGGTGACCCCCCTCCCTGGGAGCCACCCCCAAGCCAACGGACCACGCTCGCAACCTAGGCTTCATCCTGGACTCCTCTCTCTCGATGACCAGACAAGTCAACGCCGTCTCGTCTTCATGCTTCAACACCCTGTGCATGCTTCGAAAGATCTTCCGGTGGATCCCCACCGAGACCAGGAAGACGGTCACCCAGGCCCTCGTCACCAGTCGGCTGGACTACGGAAACGCCCTCTACGCCGGCACAGCCGCCAAACTCCAGAAGAAACTCCAACGGATCCAGAACGCCTCAGCACGACTCATCCTGGACATCCCCCTACACAGCCACATCTCCGGACACCTGAGAGACCTGCACTGGCTCCCCGTCAACAAAAGAATCACGTTCCGACTCCTCACCCACGCACACAAGGCCCTCCACGACCTGGGCCCCAAGTTCCTCAACAGCCACCTGACCTTCCACAAGCCCACCCGCCAGCTCCGCTCCGCCAGCCTCGCCACCGTCCCCCGCATCCGCAGAGCCACCGCCGGAGGAAGAGCCTTCTCCTACCTGGCAGCCAAGACATGGAACTCCCTCCCCATCCACCTCCGGACAACGCAAGACCATCTCGCCTTCAGGAAGCAACTCAAGACCTGGCTGTTCGAGCAGTAGCGTCCCCCCCGCGCCTTGAGACTCTCCGGGTGAGCAGTGCGCTATACAAATGCCTTTGATTGATTGATTGATTGATTGACCTAGGGAATGACCACTGGTATTCCCCAACCCATCAGTGGTAATTCATAATGGTGGCAGCACTCTTAACCAGATGGACCAAGCTTGGCCTCTCGCTGAGAGACTTGTGATCAGCCACCAAGTGTATGGTGAATGAAATGAACAAAGGGAATGCAGCGAGTGCTGAACAATTACTCACACGTCCCTCCCTGACCTAAGTTTGTTAATGCAGAATTTTAAAGTCAGAATTTTTCATTTATAAATGCACTTGGAGGCCGCAGACTGTTTCTTTAATCTTGTGTGATGTAATAAAGTTAAGGTCGACGTGGACTTCATTGGGTGATGGCCCAACAGCAGAGTGTTCCAAGTTGGACAGGAAGGCTTGGTACCCCAGCCAGGGATTGACACAAAACCCAGTGGATAAACGTAAGAGATACCAGACACGGAGCCAGTGTCCCATGAAGCTACTAGAGAGTAAATAAGAAGACTAGGCTCAGGTCCGTCTTGGTGTAGGCAGGATGCCACAGCTGAATGGAGGAACCTGTACAGAGTGGCCCCACACCCTGAGAAGAGTTGGACTATGTCATTGATGGGTTCTTTGTGTTAACAGGAGGTCAGAGAGTCATTGAATCCCTGACTGCTGTCACAAGTTGGTGATCACAACAAATCTTGGAACTTGTAAGATCTCGCTGATGTGTGCAGAGTAACTAAAAAATAAGTTGATTAAAAAAAATGCCTTGCAACTATTCATCCATGGTTGCCCACAGAAATACAGTGAAGTACACCACGGACCGTGACTCCCTCAAAGAGTTTAGGGTGTAATCTAAGCCCTATTTTTATAGAATGCACCCTACCTCCAATGGCACAAAATCTGGTCTTTACACTTTAGTCTCTGTTGGCAAATCCCTGACTGGCAAAGCAAGTGATATGGGACTGCAGTACACCGTGCATACTGTCTTTCAGGACTCTCTTCAAGGTACACCTCCTCATTCTTCACAGTGGCGAGGTAAGGGCACATTTTGGTGGTAAGAAGACAACCACGTTTTACTTCATATAATAATCTTTCTCACTTACATGCATTTACTCCCACGTGAATCTTGAATACAACAATATTCTCTCAAAAACGTCACTAAAAATCACCGAACTTATTTTATACATTGGACTCAGTATTAAACACACAATGACAGCCAAAGTCTATCAGATTTGAACTTTACCTCCCAGGGGTCACAAAGACATCCACAGATTACAAATAGATAACAAATGCCACATAAATAAATACATGCGTAGGTCATCATGAAAAGTAAGGACCACTGACAGAATATTGGAAACATAAATATCATGTGGACAGAATATTGTGTCAAAAATATTGAGCACAAAAATATCGAGGAGGGAAGTGGCAATAGGTAGGTATAGATTTACTATTCTTAACTCCACATGTGCATTCTTAACTCCACATGTGCATTCTTAACTCCACATGTATCATCAAGGTACGTATATGTGGAGTTATATACAATAAAACTTTGCTTACCTATAGAAACCTACCTTCACAATATTTTTGTCCTCGATGTCCTGGACAAAATATTTTGTCCACACAATATTTTTTTCCTGATATTTTCTCTGCACACTGAAAAGCAAACAAGCGCCAAGGTCTCATGTGCACAAGCACTTCACAAATGCATGAAAAAAAACAACCAGAAAATCACAAAACACATGCTCAATAGAAACATGTATTTACTCGTTAAGATCTACAAATCTCAAAAGCACCTAAAAGCACACATCATTTAAAGAAACAGGCTTTGGATTCACAAAGCAGGAGCACAAAATGAATAGTAAATTGCAAGTCGTGATTGGTGGAGTTTTACGACATCCAAGTGAATGTGAGAATCCAAAGAAAGTGACATTTATAGTTGGATTTCTATTTAGGTTCAGTTAGTGATTTCTGAATATTTCTTAGTTGGACCTACTAGCCGACAGATACCAACACCCTTAATGTTGTATGTATTATTGTTATTTTTACAGGTGATTTCCTTCCCTAGAAACACAGGTGGTTTATCCCTATTATGGCAGGAGAAAGTGAGGTTCCAAAGTGTGAATGGTTAGGGAACTGTCCCCAACTACCCACCCCCTTGTGAATTAGGGCCAAGGTCCATAAACACATTAAAAAAATCCCATTTCTTTTTGACAAGGTCTTATATCTCTCCTGTTCCACATGTTCTCTCCATGGTTCATGTTTCTGGTCCCTTGCGGATGATTGATTGGGTCTATGAAACATCTCCCTCTGTGAAATACTGTAAAAGTTGTGAAACGCCTCATGAGCATTTTTGTGCACGTGCTGGCTAGGCAAATATAACGTAGCTGAACTTACCATTGAAAGTGCTAAAAATAGTGCACAAAATCTGTGAGTTGATGAGGAAGAGCAAAGACTGGAAAAGCTAAATCTTTCATACTTTACAATGAAAATATATTAAATCTGGACTGAAATATACAGCATGTGTTGCCTTGATTTACTCTGATGCCCTGTGATGCTCTGGTTTAGTGTCCAAATATGGACTCATTTTTCTAAAGACAGAATTCCCAAAAATGTGGCCAGGGCAGGAGTGTGATGAGATGAGAAGTGATGACGTGTTTCGTTCATAAATATTACACCAGCCCAGTCCCTCGTGAAGCAGCTCCAAAAACCCTGCTTTGGTGAGCAAGCAAGTTATTTAACTGTAAGGTAACTTTTAATTCAATGAGAAATGTGTGCATCAGTTGGTAATATAAAATCATATTAATGTGTGTAAATGAGTGAGTTTAACAGGCTTTAGTAAGATCTTGGTCACACCAATGATAAGTGATAATATTGCATCAGGCTACTGTGCTTGGTTTCCACCCAATATACATAACGGCCTCTGTGTCAGGCCCGGTCATTTATCTTCATCAGGTTCTGTTCCTGTCATTGTTTTTTCATTGTTTTGCTCTTCCCTCATTTTCTGCACCCTCTTTCTTCTCCTTTCTGTTTTTTCCTTATTAAGTTCCTCATCAGGCTCTTTAGCTTGTTTTCCTTTCCAACTCCTCCCATTTTACCGCGTTCCTCATTCTGTTACTCTCCTCTTTTGCCCAATATTCTTAAATTTACTAATAATCCCCTCTTAAAATCTTCTTTCTCTAGCACTTTCATTCTCTTGTATTTTATTCTACTTCCCACTTTGTCCCCTCATGCTGTGCTGTCCTTCCCCCTTTTCTCATGTTATCTTCAATCTGCCATACCCTCCATAGAGTACTTAATTTGAGCCGATGGTTGCAGGTGGGGCACTCGTCCTTGGGCAGTAGCATTCATTGTCCTTCTTCAGACCCAGAACAAGAGGGAGAGGAAATCATTAAAGTGAAAAAGAAGAGGGAAGAGAAAGATGTAATAAAAACAGTGACAAAGGGAGAAAGCAGGGAGGAAAAAGAAAGTACAGGAGTGAGACAGAGGGACTGGGATTGTCTGGTGATGTATTAAACGAGGCATGAGGTGGAAACAAGACTACACAGCTTTGGTATTTGGCATCAAGATATTTGGCAGTGCCATTGGTAGCTTCTTAGCAAACGTTTGGGACGCGGCATTTTACAAATGAATCACTGCCTGCATATACTTTGTATTTCCACCAATCTCGCAACCATCTTCAACGGTTTTGGAGGTTTGTGTCAGAATGCCCAAACGTAAGTGCTTAATTTGAGTTGGTGGAGGGGGCGGTGGGGTCACCGGTACTCATTTTTGGGGCCCGACATTTATTTTTCCTCATCAGACATTCCCCAAAACCAAGAGAGAGAAAAACAAATAAAGCAAAAAGGAGAAAGACGGAAAACCATCTCAAAGGGAGAAAGTAGGAACTTGCAAGAGTGGGATAAAGAGGTAAGGGGTGTCTGTTAGTCGATTTAAACAGATATGAGGTGGTTTCAAGACTATGCAGCCTTGGTAGTAGGCATGACTGCTGACATGTTATAATGCTAGCCATGGGCTTCTGAGCAGAGCTTCAGACACTGTCACTCATGCTTTTACAAATTAATCACTGGTCCAGATTAACTAGGAGCTATGTGAGCTTCCAAGCTTCTCAGAGCGCACTGAGCCACACAAAGAATGATATGTAGGTTAGATGTAGACCCAGGGAATGAGAAAATAAAGAAAACAGAGACACTAGAGGTCGCCACTCTACCTGATCACACAGCTGGGCATTTTGTTTCATTTATGAAAGTGTGGACACAAAATACAAGAGGAAGTATTTTTGAGCAGAGTAATTTTGCTAAAGCACCTGATTTCTAAGATGATATAGGGCATATATGAGATTTAAACTATCTCCATGTCACCAGCTCTTTGACCTATAAAACTCTGTATTCTAGCTCTCAAATACAATTGCCAACTATGAAATGACTATGAAAAGTGTATGGGTGTTATGTGTCCTGCACTACGAAGAACTACCTTCAGTGTTATGTTAACTCGCTCTCGAATCATTTGAATGTTCTTGGTTCATCTACAGCAACATAAGTAATGTACATTGGTACTGTAGAATTCACTTCACAACAAGGAATCACTTTTGCACACTTGTTAATACCTTAAAACATCTGAGTATCAAAATCTGTGAAATGATGAGGATCCTCTTGTTCCTCTCATGAAAACAACAGGATGTGCAACATAGAAGCAAATGATAACTGCTGAAATAATGTTTGGAACTTGAAAAAACACAAGTAGTTTGTTACAATACTTTTTTAGTTCCAGGTAATTCTTTCATCCACGTTTAATAGAAGTAATAGTCTGTGAATGTCCAGCAAGGTCACAGCTGCAGCAGCTCTGTATGTTGACTACTTAGCAAAACCATATGGAGCTTATACTTTGCCACTTCAAAATGGCCACCACTCTTTAAAATCCCATCGGAGTCCTGTGGCTTCATGGGACATGTAGTTTCCTTGAATGAACTCAAGCATTTCACATAGCATGTCCAGTGAGGCTGTGAACCCTTTCTCCAAATGGTGAACAAACTCCATACGCGTTGCCAATCTTTCCTGCTCTCGAATGCGCTCTCCATCAGACAGTTTGGAATACCGCTCTTCTTCTCAAGTTAAGCACCAGGAGGTAATAAATGCATACCAGGATCTAGGTATTTGCTCCCCTTTGGTACACTGTTTCTGGAACCTGTTCTGGCTATGTGCGAGAAATTCTTTTTGGGCCCAGCAGGCCGCAGAAATAAACCAGCGCTGGGTGAACCAAACTGTCTGCGGCCACAGCCTTCTTCAGAAAATCTAGTGGTCAAGGCTTATTCCTCGAAACTGAAAACAAATGCCTATCCCACCTCCAGATAATCTACATAGCTTGCTTTCCTGGGTGTCAAGGTCATCAACTCAGCCAATCTTGCCCCTCATTCTGTGAATATCACCTATCTCTTCGGCTGCTGTGTCCACACCCTGTGGGAACTAGTGAAACGTATGGTCATCAGCCTATCAGACCACAGGAAAGAGCAATTTTCTGACTTAGTAAGCAGCTGTTTGTACACCTTCAAATAGATTCTGAGGTGTAGCCAGGATTCTGCAGGCACTGTAGCTTGGTACTTGAACTTTGCTATCAGACTGCCTTATTGCTCTATCATGTGTTCCACTGGCTTCTCAGGATATGTCCAGGCCCTTCCACTGACATGTTTTCAAGTAGCGAGCAGTATTTGAAGAGAAGGTCGAATTGTCCCTGGAACACTCCAAAAACGCAGAGCTATGGATTGTTTGCTGGGCCTAGTCTCCCAAACAAGTTATTGCTACCAGAAATAAGATACTCCAGGGTGCGAACCTCAGAGCAGCGCAAAAGCACAAAAACATAATTTGCACTTGCTCCAAACACCCCAAGAGGTGTACTTCTTCATTCAGTGAGAGGTGGATCCAGGGGACTCCCATCATCAACAGTAACAGTCCTCCCACTATTCTCTACCAGCTCTGCTGGCACCAAACATCAGACTCCTCCCCATGTCATCTTCTGGTTGGGTGGGAGGTCTCTTATTTTTCTAACAATTGGGAGATGATGATCATGGATCATTGGCTCGTCCAACCATACTGCAAGAGCTATGCCTCACCTTTTCTGTCATCTCTTCCTGACTTCCCTCGCTCCCCCATGCTGTGCTGTCCAGATTATGCCTCAATATTGGAGGCAGAAGTCCTCACCTTACTGAACAAAGAGAGGTGGGGCCTCTGGAAGATAAAGACAGCGTTTTACTCCCTTTGCTTCTTGTTTAACAAGAATGGCTGGGATCTGGGATCCATCCTCAACCTATGCCTTTTGAACCTGTTTACAGGAGATATTCAAGATGCTGTCCCAGACCCAAGTTCTGCTGATCACAATGTCAGGAATTTGTAGATGTCTGTAGACTTCCAGGATGCCTATTTCCATCTACCAATCCTCCTTGTTCTCAGGCATTACTCGAGATTCACAGTTAGGGCCCAACAATGTCAGATCACAGGTAATCTTCTCCAGAAAGTGTGTCCATACACTAATCCCCCTACCACGGCACAAAACAGGAGGTGTCCTCAGTTTTGTGCCATAGTCCTCCCTCTGAATGGTTCCCAGGTGGAGGCGTTAGCTTCAGTTGGGTTCCAGGCCTTCTGTACACATCTATACCAATTGAGCACAGCTGATTCTGATTAGCCTATATTTGGGTAGGGAGGATCTGTTAGTTCCATCTTTTGGCACTCAGTAGGTGGCCACTACTTCCTCTCCACTGACAGGGTGGACCTGCTTTCACAGGAGGATATTCAGGTCATGCATTCCATGTTAGACCTGACAGTCTTAGGGTGGTCACCCCTAACTTTTTGCCTGCCTCCCTGCACTTTTAGGACACTGTTTTTGCTGGTTTTAGGACTCTGTGCACTTTACCACTGCCAACCAGTGCTAAAGTGCATATGCTCTCTCCCTTAAAACATGGTGGCATTGGCTCATACCCAATTGGCTTATTTAATCTACTTGTAATTCACCAGAAAAGTGCACTACATGTGCTCGGGGCCTGTGGATTAAATGCTACTAGTGGGCCTGCAGAACTGATTGTACCACCCACCTAAGTAGCCCCTTAACCATGCCTGAGGCCTGCCACTGCAAAGCCTGTGTGTGCAGTTTCACTGCCAATAAGACTTGTCATTAAAAAGTACTTGTCAAGCCTTAAACTCCTGGTTTTATACATATGTCACCCCTATGGTAGGCCCCAGGTAACCCATAGGGCAGGGTGCTATTTAAGTAAAAGGCAGGACATGAACATATGTGTTCTATATGCCCTGGTAGTGTAAAACTCCTAAATGTGTTCTACACTGCTGTGAGGCCTGCTCCTTTCATAAGCTGACACTAAGGCTACCCTCATAAACTGTTTGAATGGTAGATTCTGATTAGACAGGGGTAAACAGGTCATATTTATTATGGCCAGAATGGTTATACAAAATCCTGCTGACTGCTGAAGTTGGATTTCATATTACTATTTTAGAAATGCCACTTTTAGAAAGTGAGCATTTCTCTGCACTTAAAACCTTCTGTGCCTTACAATCCACGTCTGGGCTGGGCTGGTTGACAGCTCCCCTGTCCATTTCACCCAGACAACCACAAACACAGGATGCTCAGTCACACCTGCAGACATATGCATACTGAATGGGTCTTCCTGGGCTGGAAGGGTGGAGAGCCTGACACTTACATGTCAAAGGACAGTTGTCTGTCCTTACACAATGGACTGCCAAACCCCCTACTGGGACCCTGGCAGACAGTATGGAACTGAAAGGGGGACCTTGTGCAGTTCTTAGCCACTCTTTGAAGTCTTCCCACTTCAAAGGCACATTTGGGTATATACACTGGGTCCCTGACCCTACCAACTCAGATACTTCTTGACAACATACCTCCTGGGAAAGAAACTCTGAACCAGAATCTGCAACCTGCTAAGAGAAGCTGCCTGGCTGCCCAAAGGACTCACCTGACTGCTTTGCTGTAAAGGACTGCTGTCTTGCTGTTGCCTTGCTGCCCTCTGGCTATGCTGAGAAGTGCTGTCTAGGGGCTTGGATTGAGCGTTCCTCCTGTTTCCTGAAGTCTCAGGGCCAAAAAGACTTAATCTCTGCAAAGAACTCCTTGTGCGTCAAAAATTGACGCACAGCCTGCCCTGCGGTGAGAAAATCACTGCATCGCCGAAACCGGAACAACGCAGCCTGGCTCCCTGAGTGGAGATCGACGCAGCGCCAGCGTTGCAGCTGGAAATTTGACGCACAGCCCACCAGATGGACGCAGCGCCGAGCCGGAAAGACGCAACCTGACTTCCTGCAAGAGGAATCAACACAGCGCCTGTCGTGCAACAGAAATTTCCCCGGATCGCCCACCGGATCGATGCAGCTCCTGTGACTTCATCCTGCACGCCCAGGATTTCTGCACATTGTCCCCGGGACGTCCAAATACCCCGTAACCCGAAGAGGTTCCAAGCCTGCGCACCGGAAATCAACGCAAAGCCCTTGTTGCGTGGAAAAGCATTGATGATTCGTCTGTGTGCGCCCGGAGAAACCAACGCACACCTCACCTCGTTTTCCAGGCATCTCCTCCTCTGCAGTCTAGTGTGGATAATGTAGACGCAAACCAGGTACTTTGCTCTCGCAAGAGCCCATTGTTGTTTTTAAGAACTAAAGACTCTATTATTACAAAAGTGATATTTCAACTTGTATTTATCAAATCGTTTGACCTTAATCTACTCAGATAAATATTCTATACTTTTCTAAACCTTGTGGTGTATTTTTGTGGTGTTTGCACTGTTATTGCATGATTTATTGCACAAATACTTTACACATTGCCTTCTAAGTTAAGCCTGACTGCTCAGTGCCAAGCTACCATAGAGTGGACACAGGATAATTTGGATTGTGTGTGACTTACCCTGACTAGAGTGAGGGTTCTTACTTGGTACAGGGGGTAACCTGACTGCCAACCAAAGACCCCATTTCTAACACTGCAGTCCTCTTATGCTCAACTCTATATGTGTTGTAGGAGCTGGCTCCAGTTTATGGTGTTCACCTATGGTGTGGCCCACTATACTGAGTCCAGCCAACCCTTAGTGATAGTGAGTAGGTGTTCAGATAGCAAAAGCTCCCTACGGGTAGCTGAGGCGAGCAGCTAAAGCTTATCCAGGAGGAACGTAAAGCACTTGCAATATCACAGTAGTCAGATAGTAACTCACTCACAAGAAAGAATCACACAAGTGTTGCAAAAATAAAGGAGATATCTACACACAATATGTACACAAAATAACCACCAGAAATACAATAAAAATACACAGGGCCCTATGGGAGGGCCAAACCATATACTAAAAAAGCGGAATGTTAAATGCTGAACCTAACCAAGATAAGTGGTAGTTAGCTAGAGGCTGGAGGCAGATAAAAACACCAGAGGTAAGTACAGTAAGTGTCACCTGTGACCACTTGCAAGGTAGTTACTGACCTCGTCGTCCCATAGGCTAACACAGAGAGTAGTGGTTGGAGTTTCTGAAGGGGTTGAGGGGTTCCTGAACTGGTGCAAACTGAATTATGCAAGCAGACTGGTGGTGCTCAGAGGCCACCCCACCTAATACATGGGGACATGACACCTCTCCCTTACAAGAAATCCTTTGTTCTGCCTCTGTGAAATGAGCCATACTCACCAGCAGGAGGGCAGGACAGTGCCTGGGGTCAGTAGCGTGGACTCGAAGCTAGACCCCATAAGACTGCACAGGCAGACCTGGGGGATCCTCTAAGGAGCCCCCAGAATACATGGTATCATGCAACTAACACTGGAATCTGCGCAGTTGCAGGATTCCAACATGTTTGATACCAAACATGCCTAGGTTCGGAGAAGCCATTATGTAGTTGGACCATTCGTGTTGACCAGTGTCTACTAAATATCTTAGGATAGCTTCCTTGCACTTAGAGTCTAGGAATTTGCCTGGGGTCTGTAGGGGCGCTCTGCTAATACAGGGATTACGCTCACAATCAGGCACATGCACCCTGCCCTTGGGCTGAAGGGCCTACCAGAGGGGTGACTTATAGTGTCTAAGTGCAGTGACCAGGTTCGGTGGTGAAAGGGTGCATGCACCATTTCACTCAGGCTGTAATGGCAGGCCTGCAGACACAGCCATGGGTGTCACAATACATGCTGCAGCCCATGGGGGACCCCTGGTGTACCAATGCCCTGGGTACCTAGGTACCATATACTAGGGACTTACGTAGGTGTACCAGTATGCCAATTGTGGGTGTAAAATGTTTACCAGCAACCAAATTTAAAGGAGAGAGCACAGTCACTGGGTTAGCAGGATCCCAGTGAACTACAGTCTAAACACACTGACATCAGGCAAACAGTGGTGGTAACCATGCTAGAAAGATGGTACTTTCCTACACGTGGTGATTGAGTAATGCCAGCTATAGTTCTGCTTTCCTGCTGACTGTGTGGAAATCATCTTAGCTGCAGGAAATCTGCTAAAGTCCATTTTGAGGTTGGTGTACCAAATTTGTTAAGTGGTGCAAGTCTGAAGGCTTGAATCTTTCTATTGTCCTCTCTCTCTCTCTCTTTGTCTCTCTCTCACTCACTCACTCACTTTGTTCCCTGGTGGCGGTAATTTCAGCCCCCTATAGTTGATGAATATCAGGCCATCTTGGTTTTCCTACCTTTCATGGTCTATTACTCTTCCATCTTTCTTCCCTACTCTCCGGCCAACGAAGGAGGGACATCTACTGCGTATACTGGACCACAAGCATGCAATATTCTACTACATTGAATGCACTTGACAGGACAGAGTAGATGATCACCTCTTTATGAGGTTCACAGGAACTACGAAGGGCAAGGCAGTAAACTAAAGCACCATTTCACATTGGGCCATCCTCTGTTCCAAGACTGCTACATCTTATCCAAGAGAAGGGCATTCATGCTTACTCCTCTGGGGCCACCACTGCTTCCATAGTTCTCTGTACTGGTTTTCCGATTGCCGACATCTCATAACATGTCTTTATGGCCCATCAATACCCTCCGGCTGAAATATTTGCCATAGCCATGTTTGAGAGCAGAAATCTCCAGATGCTGGCATTATAAACTTGGTAGACTGGTGACCCTTCTTCCCTTGTGGAGGATTTAGTCTCTGTTAATTTCAACCGCCTCGAAGAGATCAGAATAGATGGACGTTGCTTTGCCACTCCTCTCCCCATCCAGCTTTAATTATATTTTACCCTCCCGACCTCCCCGTTGGTTCCCTCGACTCACTGCTCTGTTGCTCCCATGCCATTTGCAAGCATTTCAATTATATTTTGTGCACTTCTCTCTGGAGGGCCTGCCAGCGAGCTCCACAACAGTAAAAGTGCTTTCACACAATTAATGTCATTTGTTTTCTATTTATTGAGCTCAGTGTCATCCTCCATCTTAGACTAGTCAATAAAAAAGGAATTAGCACCTGCATCATTATAGAGGTTCTTGCATGGATGTTAAAGCATGCACACGCCTCAATAATGATGCAAATGACACCAGCGCATGGTAATCACACCCTTTTTTTTTTCCCTTTGGCGATGTGCAAATTCCATTGTAATACTTTAATGCATACAGAAGAATTGGGAGTTGGCCTCGTAACAGAAGGTTCTTCAGACATTTCAAAGACAGGTAGCAAAGAGAGTGAGGATGAGGAAAGGAAAATGGAAAGAGTTATTAATGTTTAAGGATCTGTTGCACGTGCTCAACAGTGGCATTGCATTGGATATCCAGAATCTAACACCTACTGCCCAAGGAGCAATCGGAATTGAGCAACATCAAGGCACCTCAAAGAACATACTTTGTATGATCAAAGAATCATGTGTCGCAATTACTACTATAATATTTCTCCTAGAAAAGGCAGATTTCAGACAGTACAACTCTGATTTTGACAACCTTAGAGTATTTCAAGCTGCAGAAAAATACATACTGTTTCATAACCACTTTGTAGTAACGAATCATGTTATTGTAAAACATGGGTCAAAATCGAGGACATTAAGACGAGTAGGGTTATCTTTGGCTCCCCTCACTGTATCTGTTTCATAAATACAAGGGAACCCAAGGATACATAGGGACCATGGGTGATATATTGTTACAAAGAACAGAGGCCCCTAACTAATGAATTTGGGAATACTGCTACTACGTCCCACTATTTCAGTTGGATCGAAACCCCGTCGGCCTTAACACAGTGACCCTAGTGATTATTTTCAAGTGTCTCTGGGTGCCGTAGTGTCATGTGCTACATAACTGTGACTTTGACCCTTTGGAATTTTGTGTCACCTATTTTGTGCGTGTATGTTTGTTTGAAACCTGTTGTTGTGTGCCCTTTGGGGGTATTACCCCAATTTATGATTTTTAATTGTACTAATAAATTAACGCATTTTTTATAAATTGATTGGACACAACCTGGGTATTGTTATTTTTTTCCCCAGAGGATAGTTCCAAATTTGATTAGTTAGGGCCCTCTGCCCCTCACTGTATCTAGAAGACTTTGAACTGGCCCTAAACTAGTTTAAAATGTTTAGGTTGAATTTGGAGTTCAGGCATATCCCAAGTGTGCTATATGCTGATGATATGGTTGTGCTAGTTTGTATCCCGAGATGTTGCATTATTTGTTAAATACATAAGACAGAGTCCACAAATTAGCAAAAAAGTAAACATAAACGCAGGCCAGGGTCTGTGGAATAAGCAAGAAATTGGAAAATTAAAGTCTAGAAAACGGCAAATTACAGATTTTCTGTAAATAAATTATCTGTGTGTAGTGATAGATAAATTTTGGTAGATCCCGCTAATTGCAAAAATGCAACAGTGTAGCGCAAGCTCAGTGGTCGCACATTTTGTTCAGTTAAAACTATCAATGTCATACTCTTTTGTTGGTATATTAGCTAAGATTGGGTCTCATCTAGCATCTGAACTACAGATTGGTGGTTGTGCCCAAATAGAAATCTGAACATGGAAAAAGAATTTTCAAAACTTGAATGAAGAGAGAACAGAGAAATGGCTGTGTCATAAAAAATATTACAAAAAATATCTACGCAGTACCTTAAAAACGGCCCTCTTTGAGATAGGCAGCAGAGCTCCACTGCTCAAAAGCATGTATAGACAACATAGGAGCTTCATTTTAATCAATTCCTGATTTTGGGTTGCGAGGTAGCCCAACAACAGGTTGTGCAAGGACTTAGAGTACATAGGTGCTGCATTCAGGACATTAGATCAGTTAATCTTGTGAATCCACTATTATGAGGCATCGAGGGAATAGTGGAAGTAATTGATTGTGCTAGTAAATGAAATAGCGGGAAATCTCAGCTGTAGGTTATAGAGTCTGCTGCGATGTCAATTAATCTTTAGAACAATTGTTTAATTACAGAAAAATAGTTTGAGGTTTGAATTGAGATGTTTTTCTGTTTCTTTTTTTAATTTTGTAAAATGTATGCATGTTTTATATAAAGCGGTATGCAGTTAAAAATGAAAGAAAATACTTGCATTCCATTGAAGGCATGTGGTAAATGAACAGGAAAGTGTGTGGAGGGATCTTGGAATTACTATTGTACAGATGTAGCCATCTCGAGAAGACATTGCTGTTGAAGTTTGGTGGTTGCAGCTCAGATACTAATGTGCAAGGTGGAATAAAAGCAGTAATGGCATTTTTACCCCATTATTACAGCTTTCTTCGGAGTCATTGTCTAGACCCGTTAGCCCGTTGTCCTCCATCTTGCTTCCTGTTGACTTTAACCTCCCTGCCAGTACCTTGGGCTGCCTTGATAATTCTGCAGCAAGACACAAGATATTTCTAAATCCACGGAGACACAGAGATCGTGCCAAAAGGAGCAAGATTGCTGGGGTAAGTCTGCTACTTAACAATAGCTTGCTGAGAGATGTGATATTGCAGGGAATGCCAGGAAGCCTTTTTCATTGAGTGTGAATTTGTTGGCACACTCTGCCCTTCAGATATATGTAAAAATACTTTACTTTAAGTCTGCAGACTAGCTGTTCTGGATGGTGTGCAGTAGTCGGGTAGAGTTGGGTATAAAGATATAGACAAATAATCAACCCCTTCTTGCTGCAGTGTGGCATGTTATGCATGTTTTGCTTACCTTGACATCTTTCACCCTGCTTCCATGGGGTAGTAATCATTGGACGAGGCAGACTTGTATCATTTGTAATTAAGTTCTGCTACCAGCCTGGATAATATAAAGGGTAAATCCCCACTTTCGTTATGGAGAATATCAGCCTTTGTTAACTTGGAACCAGAAGTTCATTTGATCATCAAATTACCTTTTGATTGAGCGTCAGTTATTTGTTATGAATTCTCAGTGCTAGGCATTTCCAGAAGCTTTTATAAAATATAACTTCTTATATGGACTCAATTCACTGTATTACACTGGATAAGCACAGTAGAAGATAAATTAAATAATAATTCCCTCACAAATTCACAAAGTCTGTTACTCCATGAAAACGGAGAGGGCATGGACAATGTTACAATACAGTTGCTATACCCATAATAAAGTATTGTCTGAAATACACCATTAAACCTTGGTATGGTACCGGGTTCACCTAGGTTTTGGTTGTATTTGCAAGATGACTGTCAGAAGAAGGAAAATGTACTCATCTGTAATCCTAGTTCTCTTCCAGGGGAATCCTTAGCAATGTCATAAGCACTGAATAGTCCCGCCCATGTGCGGAGATCCTGGAGCACTTTCAAAAGGTATAAATATATGTTCGATGGCATGTGTAGCTGCAGATACACATGCTGTGCATTATCCTGCCATCTAGTGTTGGGCTCGGAGTGTTACAAGTTGTTTTTCTTCGAAGAAGTCTTTTCGAGTCATGGGACCGAGTGGCTCCTCCCTTTCGGCTCCATTGCGCATGGGCGTCGACTCCATCTTAGATTGTTTTCTTTCCGCCATCGGGTTCGGACGTGTTTCTCTTCGCTCCGTAATTCTAATCGTGGAAACTTAGAAAATCATCGAAATTCGTCGGTATTGTTTGCGTTCGGGACCGGTTTAGTATCATCACATCGGCACTGACAAGACCGCTTCGGCGGCCCTTCGGGGCTTCCGCACTTAATCAAGGCCTGGTCAGCCCGACCACACCCGTCGACAAAGAACTAATGGACCGGACCCTTTTCCGTTTCTGTCCGAATTGCCACGCCAAGTATCCTTACACAGACCAGCATCGGGTCTGTAACCTGTGTTTATCGCCCAAACACAGAGAGGATACTTGCGAGGCCTGCAGAGCGTTTCGATCCAACAAGACCCTAAGAGATCGACGCGCAAGACGGTTACAGATGGCGTCGAAACAATCGCAGCATCTCGACGCCGAAGAAGAAGAGATACAGATATCCATCCAGGGTCGGGACTCGGATTAATCCGACGGGGATCGACCAGTGACGGCGGCACAAAAAGTGAGTACACCTGCCCCGTCCCACACCCAAGGTCAGGTCAAGAAACAAAAGGCCTTAGGGACGCCACTGCCGGAAGGCCATGGCTCAACCCACAGAAAAGACGGTGACCAAGTAACATCGGCACCGAAAAAGGCCAAATCAGTGCCGAAGACTTCCGACTCCGGTCGAGAAACCGGCACCAAAAAGAGTCTTCATCGAATAATCAAATCGAGTAAACCTCGAAAAAGCCACTCGGAGCCGAAACCAACAATCTCCATCGGGGTTTTGATACCGAAAAAAATGGCTTTGGAGCCGAAAAAGGCGTCCTACACGGAAGAGCAGGGGCTCTCTCTACAGCTCAAAGAAAAGCGCAGATTTGAGCAGGAACTGGATCTAGAAGAGTATGATCAAACTCAGCAAAGGCTAGAAATCCAGAAACATACAGGGAAGATAGAAACTATCCCTCCGCTCAAGTCCAAAAGAAAACTGACTTTTCACGAGACTGAGATGCAACCAAAGGCCAAAGTGGTTAGAGAAAGATCACCACCCCCACAGTTCTCATCACAAACGTCCCCACTTCAATCTCCACAGTTGTCACCAGTGGGTACACCAATGGCACAGTCACCCACACATACTGGGATGACTCAAGACGATGCAGACCCCTGGGATCTATATGACCCACCAGTTTCGGACAATAGTCCAGAGTGTTATCTGACAAAACCTTTGCCGCCCGAGGACTGTACGTCCTACACGCAGGTACTGGCCAGAGCAGCAACATTTCACAATGTAACAATGCACTCAGAACCAGTGGAAGACGACTTCCTGTTTAACACTCTGGCATCCACGCATGCATCGTATCAAAGCCTGCCAATGTTACTGGGCATGCTTAAACATGCACAACAGGTTTTCCAAGAACCAGTGAAAGGGAGAGCAATCACACCAAGGGTCGAGAAGAAATATAAACCGCCCCCCGTCAGACCCTGTGTTTATTACACAACAGCTCCCAACTCAGTGGTTGTGGGGGCTGCAAGAAAACGGGCTAAATCGCAGTCATCAGGGGATGCGCCACCCCCTGATAAGGAAAGTCGTAAATTTGACACGGCTGGGAAAAGAGTGGCATCCCAAGCAGCCAGTCAGTGGCGAATTGCCAACTCACAAGCCCTCCTTTCCCGCTACGACCGAGTACACTGGGACGAGATGCAAGACATCATCCAGCACCTCCCCAAAGAGCATAAAAAATTTGCCCAACAAGTGGTTGAAGAGGGACAGGCCATATCAAATAACCAGATCCGCTCTGCAATAGACTCTGCTGATACAGCGGCACGAACTGTAAATACAGCAGTAACAATTAGAAGGCATGCATGGCTGCGAAGTTCTGGGTTTAAACCAGAGATACCGCAAGCGGTATTGAATATACCGTTTAATCAACATCAACTATTCGGCCCGGAAGTGGATACCGCAATAGAAAAAATGAAGAAGGACACGGCCAAAGCCATGGGTGCGCTCTACTCCTCTAAATACAGGGGAACATTTAGGAAACCACAATTTAGGGGAGGGTTTAGACAGCAACCCTCAGAACCATCCACCTCCCAAACAAAACCCACTTACCAATCTCAGTATCAGAGAGCGGGGTTTTGTGGTTCCTACAGAGGACAGTTCCCAAAAGGAAGAGGGGAAATTCCAGCCTACCACGCAGACCCCCTGGTAGCAAGCAGTGACTTCAATGTCACACTTCCCCAACACAAATCACCAGTGGGGGGGAGCTTAACAAAATACCACCACAATTGGACACACATTACCACAGACACGTGGGTTCTATCAATTATCCAACATGGTTACTGCATAGAATTCACAAGATTCCCTCCAGATGTTCCCCCAAGAGCGCACAGAATGTCAATACAACACTTAGACCTATTACAAATAGAAGTCCAAGCACTACTAGCAAAAGAAGCCATAGAACTAGTACCTTATCACCTGAGAGGAACAGGGGTTTACTGTATTTCCTTATCCCAAAGAAAGGCAAAATGTTAAGGCCTATTTTAGATCTCAGAACACTGAATCTCTTCATCAAATCAGATAATTTCCACATGGTAACGCTACAGGATGTAGTCCCTTTACTAAAACAAGGGGAATACATGACAACACTGGATCTAAAGGATGCGTATTTTCACATACCCATCCATCCATCTCACAGGAAATACCTCAGGTTTGTAATACAAGGCAAACATTACCAATTCAAAGTGTTGCCATTCGGAATAACAACAGCCCCCAGAGTATTTACAAAATGCCTAGCCGTAGTAGCAGCTCATATATGGAGAAATCACATGCACGTATTCCTGTATCTAGATGATTGGCTAATAAAAGCCAACACTCAACAACAATGTCAAAATCACACGCAATATGTAATAGATACTCTGCACAAACAAGGGTTTTCTATAAATTGCCAAAAATCACATTTACAACCATCCAAAGTACAACAATACTTGGGCGCAACACTCAACACACAAAAAGCAATTGCCACTCCAAGTCCACAAAGAGTCCAGTTGTTTCAAAATATAAAATCAAGCATGCAGTCAAACCAACAATACACGGTCAGGTTTGTGATGAAACTACTAGGCATGATGTCCTCATGCATAGCTATTGTCCCAAATGCAAGACTACACATGCAGCCCTTACAACAGTGCCTAGCAAAACAATGGACGCAGGCACAGGGTCAACTCCAAGATCTAGTGTTGATAGACCGCCAAACACACTCTTCGCTTCAATGGTGGAACCCTGTAAATTTAAACAAAGGGCGGCCTTTTCAAGACCCAGTACCTCACGCCATTATCACAACAGACGCCTCCATGATTGGGTGGGGAGCACACCTCAAAAATCACAGCATACAAGGTCAATGGGACAATCATCAAAAACAACTTCACATAAATCATTTAGAACTGCTAGCAGTTTTTCTAGCACTAAAAACCTTTCAGCCCCTTCTAGCCCACAAACATATCCTTGTCAAGACAGACAATATGACAACAATGTATTATTTAAACAAACAAGGGGGGATGCACTCGTCACAACTGTGTATCCTAGCGCAAAAAATTGGGCACTGGGCAAATCACAACATCATTTGCCTGATAACACAATATATACCAGACATTCACAATCAACCAGCCGACAATCTCAGTCGAGATCACCAACAGTCTCACGAATGGGAAATACATCCCCAAATTCTAAAAGATCACTTCTACCACTGGGGGACACCAAACATAGATCTGTTTGCAACAAAAGAAAACGCAAAATGCCAAAACTTCACGTCCAGATACCCACACACTCAGTCCAAGGGCAATGCTCTATGGATCAGCTGGTCAGGGATATTTGCTTACGCTTTTCCCCCCTCTCCCGCTCATTCCTTTTCTGGTCAACAAACTGAGTCAAAACGAACTCAAACTAATACTCATAGCGCCAATGTGGGCTCGCCAACCGTGGTACACCACACTGTTGGACTTCTCGGTAGTACCGTACATCAAACTACCGAACAGACCAGATCTGTTAACACAACACAAACAACAGATCAGGCACCCGAATCCAGCATCGCTCAACCTTGCAATCTGGCTCCTGAAATCTTAGAATTCGGATATCTAAACCTCTCAAAAGAGTGTATGGAGGTCATTAAACAGGCAAGAAACCCCACAACAAGGCATCGTTATACTAATAATGGAAAAGGTTTGTTTTCTACTGCCAGGCTAATCAAATTACACCCCTAAACGCCTCCATACAAAACATTGTAGGTTATTTACTACACTTACAAAAAGAAAATCTTGCTTTTTCTACCATTAAAGTCCATCTCACTGCAATATCTGCTTATTTGCAGATTACACATACAAAATCGCTTTTTAGAATCTCAGTTATCAAAGCCTTTATGGAGGGACTAAAAAGAATCATACCCCTAAGAACACCACCAGTACCTTCATGGAATCTTAATATTGTATTAACACGACTCATGGGTCCACCATTTGAACCCATGCGTTCTTGTCAAATCCAATTCTTGACTTGGGAAGTAGCCTTTCTAATAGCCATCACTTCTCTACGAAGAGTTAGCGAAATACAGGCATTTACTATCCAAGAACCCTTTATACAGATACATAAACATAAAGTGGTTCTCCGTACAAATCCAAAATTTTTACCAAAAGTCATATCACCGTTTCTTCTAAACCAAACTGGAACTCCTAGTCTTCTTTCCACACCCAGAATCAGTAGCAGAAAGGGCACTGCATACATTAGACATTAAAAGAGCGCTAATGTATTACATTGACAGAACAAAACAATTTAGGAAAACAAAACAATTATTCGTAGCTTTCCAAAAACCTCACGCAGGTAACCCTATATCCAAACAAGGCATTGCCAGATCGATAGTCAAATGTATTCAGACCTGTTACCTTAAAGCTAAGAGAGAATTACCCATTACTCCAAGGGCACATTCCACTAGGAAAAAAGGCGCCACAATGGCTTTTCTTGGAAATATACCAATGACAGAGATTTGTAAGGCAGCCACCTGGTCTACGCCCCATACATTCACTAAGCATTACTGTGTAGATGTGTTAGCAACACAACAAGCCACAGTAGGACAGGCTGTACTGAAAACATTATTTCAGACAACTTCAACTCCTACAGGCTGACCACCTTTTTTGGGGAGATAACTGCTTACTAGTCTATGCACAGCATGTGTATCTGCAGCTACACATGCCATAGAACGGAAAATGTAACTTACCCAGTGTACATCTGTTCGTGGCATGTTGCGCTGCAGATTCACATGCACCCTCCCACCACGGGAGCCTGTAGCCGTTTTAGTTGCATGTAAATTGTAAATATGTAAATAAACATTCTTTTGATACACAATATGTACATACATTTCTACTCCATTGCATGGGCACCTCTAGTATCCTTACTTTACCAACTCCTACCTCACCCTTTGCGGGGAAAACAATCTAAGATGGAGTCGACGCCCATGCGCAATGGAGCCGAAAGGGAGGAGCCACTCGGTCCCGTGACTCGAAAAGACTACTTCGAAGAAAAACAACTTGTAACACTCCGAGCCCAACACTAGATGGCAGGATAATGCACAGCATGTGAATCTGCAGCGCAACATGCCACGAACAGATGTACACTGGGTAAGTGACATTTTCCATATATATATATATATATATATATATATATATATATATATATATATATCCTTAATCACTCCCTTGCCATAACAGGAGAACCAGGACACCTTCAAAGTAATAAAGTGATTTATTTCAGCAAAAGAATCGGATTCTTTTGCTGAAATAAATCGCTTTATTACTTTGGAGGTATCCTGGTTCTCCTTTTATGGCAAGGGAGTGATTAAGGATATTTTGGGCACCTCGGAGCCCGTCCAGGACCGCTGCACTGAGCACCCACATTCCGAGTTTTTTATATATGCGAGATATATATATATATATATATATATATATGTGTGTATATATATATATATATGTGTGTATATATGTTTGCAGCCTAAAGAAGACAAAAATGTCCAGATGTCATTTAATTTTCATTTTAAAAAGAAGCTAATTTTATATACATACTTCATTAGGAAAAAAGGTGACCACAGAAAATCTTTCACAAGCTTTTTTTAAAAGAAAAAGAAAGGGAATGTGGGACATTGTTAAGCCAATAGGTTGCAATGCAAAGCATAAAACAGAAAACTGGCACTGTGCCTTTCAGAACCTCACAGTACTCCCTGAATCCAATCTTGTCTCACAGATGACAGTTGGATCAGGTCATTTTTACGGAAATTAGGAATTCTGGGTGAAGCAGTGGGTGAGAGCTGTAAGAGTTCCGGTCAGGGGAGGTGGGAGGGTTGCTTATGACTTTGAGGATTCCCCTAGAGGAGAACTAGGATTACAGGCAAGTAACTTTCCCTTCTCTTCAGAGGATTCTCATCAATGGTCATAAGTAATGAGTAGAATAGTAAGCCCATCCCACAAACAGGTAGCCATGAAATAAAAACAGATGTGACAATCACCCAAAAAGGTTCTTTGAATAAGCCTTCCCTATTTGAGTCTGAGTCTGAATCTAGGCAGTAGGTCCAGTGAATGTTTGAACAGATTACCAAGTAGCTGCCTTGCATTTCTCTGAAGATATCGAAGAAGAGTCAAGGTAGCTTCCTTTCCCTGTCTAAAACGCACTTTAGTCCTACCAGGAGGGGATTTCTTTGCTATCTGATATGAAAGAATAATGCATGATACAATCCATGTAGAAATAAATTGCTTAGAAGAAGGCAAGCCTTTTATGAGTTGGACCATAGTTTATGAAAAGACGTTCTGACTGTCTTAAATTCTTGGTTTTGTCCAAATAAAATTTTAGGACTCTTTTAACGTCCAGAAAAGGGAAGGACTTTTTCTGCTAGCGTTGATGGATTAGGGGAAAAAAGTGATTAAGGAACTAGATTAGTTAATGTGGAAATCCAAAACCATTTTAGGGAGAAAACTGGGGTGTTTCCATTTAACTACTTTGTTACTCTGGAATACCGTGAATGGGTCAGTGGCAAATAGAGCCTGAACCTCGCTAACTCTATGCACAGAAGTAATAGTAACTAGGAATTCTGCTTTCCATGTAAGATGTTGTAAGGTGGCTTTGGGTATCAGTTTGAGGGACTTTAATTTAGTAAGAACAGTGTTAAGTTCCCAAGGAGGACAAATGGACATAACTGGTGGAAAATCCTTTTTAAGGCCTTCTAGAAAATCTACAATCACAGGTATTTCGTAAAAAGGTTGGTGATGAAGACTTCCTATAGGCAGTTATAGCCGCAGGGTGAACTTTAATACAAGAAGACTGTAAGCCATACCTTGCTAGACGAAGATGATATGGTATCAATACACCTTCTTGACGGGGGAGGACTTAGTTCTGGATGCACCAAATGCAAATTCTCTTCCATTAGTAGGCATATGAGATTCTTGTGGAAGGTGTAAGAGGGTGGCTCAGTATATGGTGTGCACCTATAAGTGAGGCACCCTGTACTGAGTATAGGCAACCCCTAATGATAGTGTAGGAGGTTTTAGATAACTAGAGCTGTCAGAATGGTGGCTGTGGAGAGCAGCTAAGGCTTATCCAGGAGAATGTAAAGCAGTTGCAAATACTACACAGGTCAGTCAGTGATGTACACACAAGTAAGCACCACATCAGTGTTAGAAAAATATTTTATAATTATTGTAACACACACACACACACACACACACTAGAACTAACTTTGGTATATTGTCTAACTGGAGATATGATCGTAGAAAAATGTACTTAGAAAAAGGTATGTACAGGCATATAATAACATGTGCTCCTATGGAGGGGGTGGGTCAAACCATATACTAAGTAAATGGAATGTGAGAATCATTTCCAACCCAAACTACAACCCAAGGATCCTTAGGACTGGAGAAGCACAGGAACACCCAAGATAAATAAGTAGGATTCCACAGGTGCCCGTGTGGAGAGGTGTAACCCTGGGTTAGGTGTCCATAGGATAATGTGGGAAGTCGCAGTTGGAGTTTCCTGGATTTAGGACCCTTCTCAGAGGACCCAGAGGATGCCAGTTGGGGCAAGGGAGGTTGGGTAGTGCCCCCACCTGTGGATACCCAGAACAGTGGAATACCTAAACCAGGGAGCGCAGGTGCATAGGAGTGAAGTTGTGTCAGAACCTCCTGTTGAAGTCAGTGGGGAACTCGGTCATCAAACTGCTGTTGTGACAAGTGGAACAGGTCAGTGGAACCCAGGCTTGAAGAAGTGGACCTAGGGAAAGAGGGGACAGAGTTCAGATCACCCAGCGGTGACCAGGTGGTGCAAAAATGCAAAGCCCACCCTTCCAGAAGAGGCTTTCCTTTTAGATGGTGGATGAAGAAGTGCAGCCGTGGAGTCCAGATGATGCAGTAAGACCCCTGGAGCCTATAAGTTGTACCACCCAGGTGGTCGGATTGCAGAGGAGTCGGTGGTCAGTGGGGCCACCAACAAGCCTTGGCAAAGCAAAGGAATCGTTGCATGGAGATTGCAGGATTTGTGTGGGCCAGCAAGGTCCTGGTGACCCAACCTTTGCAAGTAAGTCAGGGCAAGCCCTCATCAAGCAGGAGAGCCAGCAGAAATCGATGGAGCCCCCAGCAGGACCCTCTGGCAGCAGGAACAGGTAGTCACAGGGAGGCCTCGACAGCACTACAAAGGAGGGATGCCCACATCGCAGGAGTTGCAGAGAGGACATCATTCTTGGAGCTGGAGAGTGCTGGAGACCCGGGGTTCCTGGAGCTAGGAGGTCTTTGAACTGAAAAGCCAATAAGCCTTGGGAAGGTCGAACAGACACAGCGCACAGGGGATTCAGCCAAGCATCTCCATCGAGGGACCACAGACTTCTCAGGTGGAAAGAAGACAGGTCAGACCTCTGGAGAGCCACATAATCACCATCTGTGTTATAGAGCCTTGAGTCCGTGGGACAGCAGGATTCACAAACCGGTCGTCGATGTTGAGGTGCCTGCAGATGCAGGGGAGTACCTCCTTCACTCCAAGGGAAATTCCTTCTTGCTTTCCCAATGGCAGGCAGAGTACTTGTGGCTCTAGAGGATGCATTGTCACGGAGCTTGCAGGAGTCTTGCAGAACTAGGAAACAAAGTTGCCGTAGGAGCCCCCCTACTGATTACAGTCTTACTCTCAGTCCCCATGCAGAATAGCAGCGTTTCCTGGGTCCAGGTTGCAGAAGTGTCTTGCAGAAGAGACTTACTGACGTATCTTGAAATCTTGCAGACAGATCTAGAGTCCCACCCTCAGGGGAGCCCTTACGTAACCCAGGAAGGGAGTTGGACATTTTCTGCAGGGACCCACTTATCGAAGGGGTCAGGGACATCACCCAGCTAGACTAACCAGTCAGATGCTCTCAGGGGCCTCTGCTCATCTTATTTCCAAGATAGAAGAATCAAGTGTAGGGAGGAGCCTAGGGGAGGAGCTAGACAGCGGTGGTCACTCCCCTGTCCTTTGTGTGGTTTTGCCTCAGAGTGGGAGCTCCTGCACTGGAGTTAATTACTTTATGCATGGAGGGCACCAAATGTGCCTTCGAAGCAGTCTGGTGGCGCGCAGAGGCACCCCCACACGAGCCCAGTGACAACTATATCTAAGGGAGTGGTGGTCACACCTCTCCTCTACAGGAAATCTTTTCTTCTGCCTTCCCCTTCCGAAGTTAGGCTCAGCAACAGGAGGGCAAAACAGTGCCTGGGGTTGGCAGCAGCACATGCAGACCCTGCAAGGCTGTACAGGCAGACATGGGGATCCCCTAGAGTAGCCCCAAAGTACATGGTAACATACAAATAGCACTGGAATCGGTGTAGTTGCATGATTCTAACATGTTTGATACCTAGGTTTGGTGAAGCCATTGTGTAGTTGGACATCTTGTGTTGACCAGTATCCACTACATAACCTTAAGATGGCTTCACTGCACTTAGAAAGCCCAGAGAATGGAGTCTGGGGTTTTTAGCGGCACCTCTGCTTATGCAAGAGTGCCCCCACATTGAGAACCAAGCACTGTGCCCTTGGGCTGTAGGGCCTACCTTACGGATGACTTATGGGCTCAGAGTGCAGTGAACATGATGTAAGATAAACCTTAAATCTGGGGTGAAAGGTGCATGCACCATTTCACACAGTCTACAGTGGCAGGCCCGTACTCACAGTTTCTATGGGCCCCGTGGGTGGCATAATACATGCTGCAGCCCATGGGGGACCTCTGGTGTATCAATGCCCTGGGTGCCTAAGTACCATATACTAGGGGCCTACATGGGTACACAAGTATGCCAATTGTGGGGTGTAAAGGTTACCTACCAACTAAATATAGGTGAGAGAACAATGACACTGTGGTCCTGGTTAGCAGGATCCCAGTATACTACAGTCTAAACACACTGACACCAGGCAAAAAGTGGGGATAACTATGTCAGAAAGGTGATACTTTCCTACAGAAGGACGCTTGACTTCTCTTACAATGTTCATGCACTGTTGTGGAAGACCTAGATGGCCATATTGCAGGAATTCAGGAGCCAAGCACTCAAGCTCAGTGGTGGAAGGTTGGGGTGCAGAATTTGGTTGAAAGAACTTGTCTAGGAGATCCTGTCTGCACAGCAAATCTTGTTTGAGTGCTCAGACAGGTGAAGAAGATCCATGAATCAGCAGAGACGATGCCCTTTGTGTGCTATTATATTATTCTGGTTTTGGACTTGTAGAATTTGTTGAGCAGTGTCAGTAAGAGATGAATTGGGGTAAATGGTTTCAGAAATGTCCCTGACCAGTCTCTCAAAAGGGCACTTCCTTTTGACCCTGGGAGAACCTCGATCCCTAGTCTTGACATTTTTTGTTGTTTACATCTGCAAATAAATCTATTTGCGGAGAGCACCACTCTTGAAAAATGTCTTGCAAGATTTTGTCAGTTATAATCCAGTCATGGTTTTCTTGAAATACTCCATTACGTGAATACACCTGCACATTCTGAAGAGCTCGGAGATACACAGCTGTAATGGTTAAGTTCCTGTTATTAACCATCTCCAGATGGCTTCAGCTTCTAGAGATAGGGATCGAGAATGAGTTTCTCCTTGCTTTTTCAGGTAATGCATTGTTGTTCTATTGTCGGTCTGAACAAGCAGGGGGTTCATTGTTATTGATGGAAGGAAGGATTTAGGGACCAGAAAGACCTCTCTCAATTCCAGAAAATTGATTTGATAAGTCTTCTTTTTGTCCAACCATACCCCTGGAGTTAGCAGGTGTGAGCTCCCCAACCCTGGAAAGAGGCATCTGTGATCAAAGTCTGAGCTGGCAGATCCTGGTAGAATGGTATCCCTACTAATAAGCACTGTGGTTGATTCCACCAGGGAAGAGATTTGAAAGCATGCTGTGAAAGGGTCAATTTAATTTCACAGTGATCCGAAAGCTGATGACATTGGTCTTCTAGGCATTGCTGCAAGGGCCTCATGTAAAACCTTGCATGTGGAACTGGAAAGATGCAGAAAGCCATTGACCCCAGTAGAGATGAGATCTGCCACACCATTGGATTATGAGTATATAAGAGATTGTGACACTTCAGGCTGATTGATAATAACCTCTCTTTCCAAGGATACACTTTTGCAGACTGGGTATCCAGGTTTGCTCCAAGGTATTTGATGTGGGGGAGCATAGGGTTGTAGACTTTGTGAGGTTTACTGGCAGATCCAGGTTTAGTGTTCTGGGATGTTAGACCTGAAAGCCTTAGGGTGGTCACCCCTAGCATTTTGCCTGCCTCCCTCCACTTTTTAGATACTGTTTTTTCTGGTTTTAAGACTCTGCGCACTTTACCACTGCTAACCAGTGCTAAAGTGCATATGCTCTCTCCCTTTAAACATGGTAATATTGGATCATACTCATTTGGACTATGTAATTCACTAATAAGTCCCTAGTAGAGTGCACTATATGTGCCCAGGGCCTGTAGATTAAATGCTACTAGTGGGCCTGCAGCACTGATTGTGACACCCACTTAAGTAGCCCCTTAACCCTGTCTCAGGCCTGCCACTGCAAGGCCTGTGTGTGTAGTTTCACTGCCAAGTCGACTTGGCATTTAAAAGTACTTGCCAAGCCTAAAACTCCCCTTTTTCTGCATATAGGACACCCCTAAGGTATGCCCTAGGTAACCCATAGGGCAGGGTGCTTATTAGGCAAAAGGCAGGACATGTACCTGTGTAGTTTACATGTCCTGGTAGTATAAAACTCCTAATTTCGTTTTTACACTGCTGTGAGGCCTGCTCCCTTCATAGGCTAACATTGGGGCTGCCCTCATACATTCTTTGAGTGAAAGGGGTAGGAAGGTCATATTTAGTATGGCCAGAATGGTGATATAAAATCCTGCTGACTGGTGAAGTTAGATTTTACTATTTTAGAAATATCACTTTTATAAAGTGAGCATTTTTCTGCACTTAAATCTTTCTGTGCCTTACAATCCACGTCTGGCTGGGTTTAGTTGACAGCTCCTTGTGCATTCACTCAGACAAACCCCAACCACAGGATACTCAGCCTCACTTGCATACATCTGCATTTTGAATGGGTCCTCCTGGGCTGGGAGGGTGGAGGGACTGCCACACCCCCTACTGGGACCCTGGCAGACAGGATTGAACTGAAAGCGGACCTGGTGCACTTCTAAGCCACTCTTTGAAGTCTCCTCCACTTCAAAGCACATTTGGGTATAAACAGGGCCTCTGCCCCTACCAACTCAGACACTTCCTGGAGAAGAAACCTGAACCAGAACCTGCATCCTGCCAGGAAGAACTGCCTGGCTGCCCAGAGGACTCACCTGTCTGCTTTCTGTGAAGTACTGCTGCCTTGCTGTTGCCCTGCTGCCTTGGTGCTCTCTGGCTGTGGTGAAGAAATGCTCTCCAAGGGCTTGAATAGAGCTTGCCTCCTGTTCCCTGAAGTCTCAGGACCAAAAAGACCATCTCTACAAGAAGGACTCCTTGTGCAGCGAAATTAGACGCACAGCCTGCCAGAAACGACACACGGCCTGCACTGCGGTAAAAATGTCACCGCACGCTGAACTGGAATGATGCAGCCCGACTTCGCAATGAGAAGATCGACGTAGCGCCAGCGCAGTGACCAGAAATTCAACGCACGGCCCACTGGATTGACGCACAGCCGAGCCGGAACAACGCAGCCCGACTTCGAGAGGAATCGACAGAGTGCCTGCCGTGCTGTAGAAAATTCAATGCAACGCCCACTGGAGCGACGCAGCTCCTGTGACTTTGTCCTGCCCGCGCAGGAAATACACGCATCATACCCGGGGTGTCTGAAAACCCCGCAACCCGAACAGGATCCACGACCGAGCGCCGGAAATCGACGCACAGTCGTCCCTGCGTGAAAACTAAATGACGCATCGCCATGTGCGCCCAGAGAAATCGACACACACCCCTTTGTTACCACGCTTCTCCTCCTCTGCGGTTCTTTGCAGGGATATTTCATGCGAACCAGGTACTTTGTGTTTGAAAGAGACTTTACTTGCTTTTAAAAGACTTAGGACACTTTATATCACTTTTCAGTGATATCTCAACATTTATTTATTGCATTTTAATCGTTTTGGCCTGCATCTTATCAGATAAATATTATATATTTTTCTAAACACTGTGTGGTGTAGTTTTGTGGTGCTATATGGTGGTGTTATATGATTTATTGCACAAATACTTTACACATTGCCTTCTAAGTTAAGCCTGACTGCTCAGTGCCAAGCTACCAGAGGGTGGGCACCGGATAATTTGGATTGTGTGTGACTTACCCTGACTAGAGTGAGGGTCCTTGCTTGGACAGGGGGTAACCTGACTGCCAACCAAAGACCCCATTTCTAACATGGGGCAATACTGGAAATGTTTCTTTGTCTCCTTTGCTGATATGCCTGTTATTATCCAGCCGTCCAGGTAAGGCTAGACAGATTTTCTGTTTCCTTAGATATGCTGCAACAACTGGCATGCATTTTACAAATGTTCGATGGGCTGGCTTTAGCCCAAAAGGCAGAACTTTGTATTGATAATGATTTGTGCATACCTTGAAAAGAAGACATTTTCAAGGTTTTACTATTATTGGAACATGAAAGTAGGTGTCTTGGAGCTCTTTTGAGCACATCAAGTCTCCGTGTTGAGGATGGTCTGATGTAATACCAACATTCTGGACTTCTCCTACTATATGTATTTATGTAGTACTTGAAGAACATGTATGGGTCTTAATTCTTTGTTTGGTCCTTTCTTCAGTAGCAAAAATATCAGGAATATTTCCAGTCCTTTCTAATGATGAGGAGCCTCCTCTACTGTATTCTTCTGCAATAGATTGCTGATTTCCCTGTGCAGTAGCTTTTTCCTGAAAAAGAGATGTTCTGGATAATGGAACAGAAGGAGGAGGTGACCTGAAGTGAAGAGAATAACCATTCTGAACAATATTCAAGACATATTTGTCTGTTGTTATTAAGCACTTCTCTTCCACATGCTTGGTAATACTCCCCTCCCCGCCCCACTGGTGTGAGATACAGAGAACGCGAAAGTAAAGAAGTAAAGGTTCATTGCTTTGCCAGAGGTTTTCCAGTGTGATGTGGACTGCTGTAGTGTTCCTTTACCTCTTGATGGTTTTCATGGATGATAGGGCTGCTTCTGTTGCTTTTGGTGGTGCTAGTGAGGCCAATGAGTGGTTTGAACCCTCTAAGGAAAATATATCCTTTTGTAAGGTCTGTACCTCCTTAAGTACTCTCTGCTTTTCTAGGCCAACAGCTTTCAAGGTGTCCATCTCAGTTTTCATTGGGGACATCTCTTCATCCGCATGAGACCCAAAGAGTGTGCTCCCTGAAAACGGCAAATTGAGAATATGATGTTGCGCTTCTGTTTTGAGACCGGTGAGTCTGAGCCAAGATTATCTACGTGCACAGATCCCACGACAATATCAATGAACAGCCATATCAGATGTGCCAGTTGCTGCATTTATCATCTGATTTGCCACGAGGCCACTTTGATTCTCTTGAAAATCTTGTCTGTCTTCTTTGAGGAGTTTTTTTATAAATCTATGTAACGAGTCCCATAGACATCTATCATATCTTCCCAACATGGCCGAAGCATTGCCAGCCTTTATAGTTGGTGCTAATGTTCCACACATCTTTTTTCCATGAACTTCTATTTGCTTCCTTTCTTTATCTGGTGGTACAGAAAGTGAAGTATCAGCAGTGTCCAACGTCTTTACTGCTGCTACAGTGACAGAATCCGGAGGAGGATCTGCTCTGAGGAAGAGTGGATCTTTTTCCAGTGCCTTATATTTTTCCAGAAGTCGAGATGGAGCTGACTTTACTGACGCAGGTGTAAGAAACAATTACATCCCAGGTTCTAACAAGCCGGGAACCAGAGGAAATGAAGGCCATGCTATTGTTCTTTCATGTAAAGTCTCAAATGTTATAGAAAAATACGTCATTGTTGCTCCCCTTATTAAGCCATTGCTAAAAGTAAGAATATCATCAATCGGAGAAACTCTTGGTGGAGGTGTATCTGTCAGAGTTGGGGAATAACCTTTGACTGATGAGCTGGTGGTGGTTGACCAAGATGGAGGATGTTCTTCTCCTGTGCCGAGATCTGGATCTGCTTGATCTCCTGGAAAGTCTAGATATAGATTTGGTACTTGAAGAGCTCCTTGATCTATCTCTGGATCAGTAATGTTGTGGAAATTTAGATCTTTGTGGAGACCTAGAAGGGGAAGATTGAAGACGAGGACTTCTTGGAGGCCCTGTAGGAGTCGTAGGGGGTGCAGATGGGGTGTCTGGTGAAATTTTAGGTGATGGAGATCTCCTGGGAGATGGAGTGCTTGGGATCTGAATCTCGGGCGTTACCCTCGAAGGAGAGTAAGTCCTAGAATATTCAGAGTCAGACATGTGCGGCACAAGTCTATGATGAAAACTCTAAAGCCAACATGGAGATAAATTCAAGGTCAACTGAGATCTGGCTCTTAATGTCGAGCGAGGTAATGAGTACCAGATGGTTAATTTGCTAGTAAAGACTGTGTCTTTTGAATTGACCTTAATTGTGATATTCTCGCCGTCAAAGATGCCTTCATTTGGTGGTTTCGATGGGCTATCTATCGGCTATGGACTGCCAACGTTGGTGGTGTCCTCTATGCCAGTATATGCTTCGGTGACCGGCAAGGGTGATCTAACTTTCCTGAACGCCAAGGGTCCTTTGGCGTAGATTAGTGCGTTTGTGGTGGTTTCAGTGGCGTACTTGTCGACGGTGAGTAAACCCGTAGTTCTATCATCAGCGTCATACTTCTCGGCGTCGACCGGGATGGTCTCCTCTTTCTCTGGTGTTTTTTCTCTCTGTATCTCTCTCTAAGAGAGTCCTTGGAGCGAGAAGAAGGCACTTTGAGGAAGGCTAGGCTTCCCCACGGCCTCATGAAGAGCCAGTTGCATCCTGTCCTCACTCTTGCAGACCATGCAGCCTGATCTTCTCTCTGTCCTTCAAAGTTCACCTGTAAAAATTCTGTCAGTGACTTCATGACCAGTATGGCGGTTTTTGGGAAGGCAAACAATGCAAACAGAATGAGGGTCTGTCTGGACATTTTTTCTCCAGAGGAAGAACACTTTACAAAAAGTAAAGGCTTTTTGTGACAAGAAACTAAACTATTTTCTATCAGAAACAGATCTATGTGCAACTCTGGTGTGGAGAAAATTCGAATGAATGTGAAAAGGCAAGGTTTTGGAAATGTTTTCCGATACTATTAGCCAAAAAAGGCAGAACACGGTGCCCTAAGATCTTTTCTCCAGGAGCCAGAAAATTTAACTGACATAACCGTCACCTGTGAAACATAAGGGGACACTGGGAGTACTGGGAGGTTCTTAAAGGCACAGTGACAGTTTTCCATTCTATGATTTGCATGGCAGCCTATTGGCTAACAATGTCTCATATTCCTTTTTTTCCTTTTAAAAAGGTTTGTGAAAGATTTTCTGGCCAGTTTTAGCATTCGTTAGGTAGTGAAGATGTATATATAAAGTAATGTGGTACATATTCTTGCTATACATATATTTATACCTTTTGAAAGCGCTCTGCAATATCCGCACATGGGCGGGACTATTCCTTGCTTCTGACTATTGATGAGGATCCCCTGGAAGAAAACTCTATCTTTCTCAATGTATTGGGTGCCCAAGTAGGTTGAAGTTGGGTGACTGTGATAGGTGAGTCCATTGAAGTAATGAAGATGAACAATGCATTTTGAATGGGAAAGAAGCTTTGTGGGTCAAACACCACATAGCAGTCAGTGAGACGTTTTGGCTTGTTGGTAGGGTGAAAGTTCCTGCAAGGAAGGTGACACCCTCCAGATGAGGTAGGTTTAATAGTTGTGCCTCTTGCTTGAGGTGCTGGTGTACCACAAACCTTTTACATTCGCCTGAGTGCTTAGGTGGGACAAGGTGCCTCTCACCTCTTGCTTTATCAAGAAACGACTATGCAGAATCTGCCAAATATGCATTTTGCCCATCCCAGCACTATCACCTGAAGACCCATGTCTTAATTAAGTGGTAGTTACTCATCCTCCATTCTTCATTCCTTCTGAGAGTTTGTAGCTTAAAAATATCTTCGCTGATGCAGATCTTTCTTAGAATTAATAGCCCAGTTACATGTAGTACAGTCAATGATCAATTTGATTCCTAGGATGATAATGACTTATGTAACCTTCTCTCTTGTGCCAAGAATCTGGGAGAGGTGAGACTCGATATGAGCTACATTCTTTCCGTTCCTGTATGGAACAACACTTTAAATCCTTAGATGTGATGCAGTCTGGAGATTTGGCCTGTTTTCCATCCTGTTCCCCATTTGAACAATGTTCTCATGTGCAAAATTATGAAGCTCAGCAAATGGAACATGTTGTGTTCCTTCTTTCTGATTGTGTCCCTTTGCTCATTACTACAGACCTCTAATTTATTCAGTTTAACATTTTGTATATATCCCTTAATTTCATAGCGTCCAGTCTCCCCTATACTAGGAAATTAAACTTTTAGATTGTCAACTTTTTATGGTAGGTTTCCAAAGATGTTCTCAACAGTTGTCATGTTTGAATAGTTGTGACCTCAGAGCTGTCCTCTCTGAAGCTGTGAGCTGTGGATGTCGAAGGCCTAGGCTTAGAGCTGTTGTTCCATGGGGTGACTGGATTAGGCCTTGTGTAGTAAACAGTTTTATTCTGCCCATCTCATCTGGGGATCAGGAACTGCTTTTCCTTGACTGGGGAGTAGGTACTTTGACTTCCATTTTCCTCGCCGCCTCTCTGTATGTTATAAGTGACCGCTGCAAGCCCTCTGTTCTTTCGAGGCTCCACTGTGCGTTGTGACTGCTCATAGTTCACTCTTTGCCACATCCTCACCATGTTCCTCCGACGTCTAGGGCCTTCAAAGAGTGTATGGGGTGGCCGCTCACCTGTGCACCAGGAAGGCAGCACTCCCCTGGAATGTTGCAACTATAGTCCATCAGAGCAAGGGTCATGGATTGACACACTTCCAAATAGGAGTGGCTCTTTGCTCCCACTCCTCTCTTCCCTGGATCTGTGGCACCCACCCTTCTGCAACGCCCCGCATTGCAGCTGTCTCCCTTCTGTTCAGTACTGGACGGCTTGAATTGTAAAAGTCATCTTGGGTGCGCCAGCCTCATAGATTGTTCGCTAGCGTACGGGTTTGTTGGTACATCTCAGACATGATCGGAACCCAATTTAGACCCACATTACTAAACCGGATACAACACACTCCTCCACTCCTCGCCCCACACACTTATCTAATGATTCCTACACATTAGAAAGCCTGCAACTCTTCTATGGTGGATCATATGTACTTCTGTACTTAAGAGTTGTATTTTTTTTTTTTTTTGCAGTTTTATATAGATCAAACTCTACCCAAAGTTACGGGAGCATTTTACAAGAGCACTACTTACATTACACAAGCCTAGATTGTTTTTGTCGGCACCGGGGATCTTAATAATTTGCCTAGGATCACAGGACGTTGAACCGAAGCCGAGACTGGAATCTGGTTCCCCAGTTCCAAAGTCAAAAGCGCTAGCTTTAATGCCACAGCCTATCCCCAAGATAATGCAATAGTTAGACAAATGCATCCCGCTAGGCCACAAGTTCTCTGTATCACAGTAGCAATACTTTACAATTGGTGCAATTTATTTCTTACCCTGGATAATAGAACTTTAGCTGTCGGCTGTGAAAATTTCACTACAGTTAATTGGACTTCGTTGAGCCTAAAACGTTACCTTGAGCAAAATTATACAAGGTTGTGGTTGTGTGTGACTACTTCAGTTCAGATATACTAAACATTTTTTCGGTTCACGTATGTCCTAGAACTCGTCGGCACGGGACGAGACCACTTTGAACATATTGATTTAGACATAAACATGCTTGAGATTAGGATGCATATAACAGCGTAGTGTATTTTTCCTGGACGTGCGATAGAAGGGATTACTTGCAATGGTCTCACTGATGAAAATGTTATGGTCACTTTCTGTGATGTCAAAAAGTAAACATATGCATTGTTTTTGTTAAATCCTTTTAGGAGGTGCGAGCAGTAAGAGAGCAATTACCAAGGCTGTCAGAAGAAGAAAGTAGCACAGAGCAACTACTTGAAGCTAGTCCATTTGACCCAAGTTCTGAAGGTAATAAATGTTCTTCAAGTCACTGAAATCTTTATGAGCGCTGCACGGATAGAAATATGAAAAAATGAGCTGTGGTAGTCATGTTCACGCTAAGCACCAAAGCATGCTTTGTTGCTTCGGAAAGGTACTGAACAGTGTGGTTTATCCAGTCAGTGAGTTATTTTAATTGTGTTTTCAAATTTATAGGAACAATGCGGTGAATAAAGTCGCAATACATCTCAAAACCCATGCAGACGTCATCAAACGAACCAATGTTCTTTAATGCCTGCTGTGGGTGATTGCTACTTGTGCAGGGCTCAACAAGGAGAAAGGGTTCCTTTCTCTGCCCCGGACATTGTGCTTCTAAAGTAATAAATGTGCAGATGCACTTGACATGAAATCTCCATGTCCCATTTTTCATTTGGATAGTCATTTCTAGTTGCCCAGACTTGCACTGTATTTGTAAATACTAAAGATTGAGATGAGACAACCCACATTTCTAGCCGTTCCAGTTTTCGCACAACTGCCGGCGTTGCAGCGCAGGATTATTTATTTGGGGGGATTCGATGAAACACTCACTGTTAATTATGTGACAGCATAAAAGAAATATGAAGTTGGGAAAGTAATTATTACTGTTTGATTCGAACTGCAGATGTAGAAAATTGCAATTTTGTGGTTTCATCGTACAGAAAGGATTGATGTGGCCTGGCCTACCTTGCCTAAAAATGGCTGATTAATGTAAAATAAATATAGATACTTGCAAAAGAAATAACTATGCCGGTTGCAACTTATTTCGTGTTGTATTCAAATCTGAGATGATTGCTTTAATTTCAAGTTGGTTTCCATAGTACCTTATCACTGAGTGAACTGTGTTCAGATCAACTGGTGGCTATGAGGGTAGCATATAAATCGTGTGGGGATGACTCATTCATTTGCACCCATTAAATCAGTGATAGACGAGACAAAACGGCAGCATATATTGTTAATGTTGTTTTTTATTTGGTCATATTCTTTCATCTGTTTTTTCTAACATTGGTTAACAATATCCTAACTTTGTAGCATTAAAATACTTACTGTAGCGCTTGCAAATTATCTGTTCTTGATACTTCAGCTTTTAATTAGATTCTCTGTTTTTTAGGGTTGGATAACATTTTCCTTAAGGAGCAAGTGCCTGGTATTTCCGGTGATGCAGAGAAGTTGGATATAGCAGAGCAACCTCAGCGTGCAAGCAGAACTCCTTCAGAAGTCACTGAGAATGTAGCGGCACTAAATAAATATTCTCTAGAAGACACAGAAATATTTTCCCCAAATGATGAAAATGTGTCGACTCCGGAACACAGGAAGAAAGAAGGTGGTGTAGGTGAGGATGGCATTGAGGAAGAGAAGATGGTCCCCTATCCCGAATATGGATCTACAGGTGATTCTGAGATACAGGAACACATGACAGCCTTAAGTAGTAATGAACTCGATGTCACTTCAGAGGAGGTAATAGAATCAGCCACATGCCAGACCGATACAGGGTTAGCATTGGTTTTAATTAGTGATACGAGTGAACCAAATACCCACAGAAATGAACTGGCATCAAAAGACCAGGAATACTCCTTGAAGCCTGAAAACCAAAGCGAAAATAAAGCACTGGCTAGAAACATTCCTTTAGGAGCAGATGTGACTGCGGCTTCAGGGAATGAGACCAATGTAATCATATCAGAAACAGGTCTTTCAATAGATAGTGCCCAAATTCAACTGCTCACATCAAGAACTCCTGCTGAAAGAGAGGTTGCACTTTGTGACTCTTTAGAACACATTGCCCTACAAATCACACCAGTAACAACAGAAGATCAGCAACCATCACCCCAGGAACTATCACCCAAACAAGCTCATCCCTTGGACAACAGGGAAGAAGCACAAAGTAACTTGCATCAATCAATTCTTACGGTCGGCTCGGATTTAAGCACACATTCAATTCAAGAGAGTATTGCTACACCACATAAAGTTGCAGTAGAAAATAGTAGCGAAGATACAGTAATTAATTTACTTGATAAATCTAATCCCTCTATGGAATGCATTTGCCAGGTGAGTGCAAATGATTTTGAAGCACCTTCTATTTCTGTTAACAGTGCTGTGAATGATCAGATACCAGTAACATGCACACAGGCGACTAAAACAAGTAAAGAAACAGACGATATTACAAAAAGTCAGCATAAAACAACTAAAACACCAGTCAGATTCACTATTGCTCCTGCATGGCAAAGATCTCTCTCCGGGGGATCTAGTGCAAAGGAAGACACCGCTGCTAGATGCGCTGCAACCTCGACTATAAAAGCAGAACTGTTTGAAAAAACCACAGAGGAGCAGACATGCCTGGGTAGAGTGAGATCAGCATCTTCTCCGATTTCATCCGAAGACATTGACATCAATACAGACATTCCTCGCACTCCCAAAAAACAGTGTGACAGCATGTCACAGAGCACTGAACTTCCATTTGGTGTCAAGCTAAAAAGAGCATCCTCTTTCTCAAAACACAGTGACGAAAATGTTAGTAACTCCCAAAAATCTGATTCCTCTGTCCAGCAGGTATCTCTTGTCAAAGACCTTCAAAACTCAGAAAATGCTGGAAAGACATTACAAATACATTTAGGCCCCAGGAAATCTTCATTGATTCAGTGTGATCTCCAGGAAGAAAAAGATCTTCATAGAACCAAACCTGAAGAACCGCCAAAGAAAAATCATACACCCAAGAGCCTAGGTAACAGTTCCATTTTATTTTCTCTGTGTAGTTGTTTAGAACGCATTTCCCACTGATTGCAAGATTAACATGAGGATTAAAATATGTCTGTCTTAACAGTGGTGCAGAATGTTTAGCTTACAGTGCCTTTCTACCTTGAGGTGCATTTTTATACAGTATGTAGAAGGGAAAAATACCTTAGGACTGCTTTTGAATTGTGTGCATTATTTTAGGTTTGCAAAGCCTGTTTGATTTTACTAAAAGTATATACGTAATATATATGTACTATACTGTATACTAATGAGGACTTTCAGCCATCCCTTCATATTCATTTTTCTGTTGTGTATGTCACATTTTTCGTTCACCCCACTACAGTATACAGTGTGAGGCACTGGGTCTGCCCACCTTAGCCATTAGATGACTTCACTGTGACAGCATCCTGCTCTTTCACAGGAAGCACATTGCACACAAAATAGTTCCTTTCAGTACTTCTATAGAAATGTCAGCTTTTTGAGAGCGAAAATATTTTTGCTTTTAGTCATATGCTTTATATTGGCAAGGATTCAGCACCTCTCCTAAAAACAGTGACAAAAAAGCTAGCAGCCAACATCAGACATATTGGCATTGCCAGTGCTTGTTTTGATGTTATTCTGTCTCATATTTGTTCGTTGCTCTTCTCCCTGCACGATTAATTAACTACAGAAGCAACACAGTTACAACTTGGATCAAAAGACTGGTGATTGCCATCATGTTTGAAAAGGCATACTGATACACTTAGAAAAACTCCACTAAATATTGAATGACTGACATACCAATTTTAACACCTATATATCTCCTGCCTAGCACCTGCAAGCCTACTGCAGAGGAACACTCTGCATAGGGAAAAATATGTCCTAGCCTCTGACGTTTGCCAAACACATCCGGATAGTAATGTTATGGGATTTATATTTTTACCATTAGTTTTGGCTCATTGTGCCATCCGTTAATACTGTCACTCATTGTTCCTTTTTCCATTAATTTTTCATGTGTACGCGCCATTTCCATTGAAATATCAGTGATCATCTTGCTTATAGTTGACCTCTCCATCCCACTTTTTGTTGCACTTAGTTTAATTTACTAGTGAGACTCTGTAGTTTAATTTACCAGGTGATAATCTGTACCTTTCCCCCCTCTGCTTTCTTTTGTTTCTCCCCTACCATGACCCGCTCCACCAGTGGCTTCCCTTTACCCATTCAACGATCACCAGCATGGCTTTCTGTTGCCCATTGAACAATAATACAAAAAAGGAACTATGCAACTGGCTAAATGAAATGTGTGCCACCATAAACTGAGGAGTGCAGTTGGTTAAAACTACAGGGGTCATACGTATGACTGTGATATGCAGTACGTTGATTCATGAATGATATTAAGACTCTCTTACCAAAGCAGGATCCTGTTCCCAAGTTACCTTCTTTTCGTTCCTCAGAGGACCACGCTTTGTCACACAGCTCATCCCCCTCAGTGCTGGAGTCTCCCGAGTACCACCCCAGCCACCCAAAAATGGATGTTTCCTAGTTCAAAATCTTTCAGGCAGTCTTCTCTCTGCCCTATGTGGATATTCCTTCCCGGAGTCCACCATACCCGGGGAGACAAAATCAGAATGTCCCTTACCTCTAAAAGTGCATGTTGCATGGCAACCCTATTTAATCTGTTCTCATAAGACGGCAAATTTACACTTAACAGAACTCATACCCAAATCTACCTTAGATAGAAGGCAAGTGAAGCAATGGCTTCACCAATGGGTTAGTTGGACTGTCAGGCCAAGCACTCAACTTTTCTTTATAAGTGACGAAGATGAATTATGATACTTAAAGGTGTGAAAATAACATGATGCAGGAAAACTGTAATCAGTTAAAAAATGCAAATGTTTACTATCTTGCAGTAACTATTCATAAAGTCATTAAAGTGTGGATCAACAAAAAGAATTATGAAGTGCACTGCAGACTGATTCACCTCTCTTGCTTCCAATTTCTGGAAGTTATTTTCTTATAATCATACAATTTGATCAACTACGAAGAAGAGATTTAGCCCCAGATCTCCTGGTTCTGAAGGCTGTAATTTTGTCACAATAGCACATAGCTTTCTGTTAGGATACAAGACTAGCTAAAATGTTCTACGTTGCTTATAAAACAAATAAGTAATTTCTTTATGAACTTTCATTAGAATCCTGCCCAAGCAGTACTCTGACCATTGAGCATAATTGAATAACCCTGCTGTTTTGCTGAGAAGCAATTAAGGTACATGAATAATTTGAGTCCTACATATTCAGATGTCCTTGGAGTTTCTTAATTGATCAATAAGTGAAATGAACATAGGTTTAGCTCAAGTATCAATCCCTTTTGGGGCAATTCACTAGTGCATCAAGGGGACGCTGTTCCCGAAACGGGACAAAGTATAAAGATATTTGTTCGTACACCCAGGTTTAGGAGGTGATACCCTTTCGTACACAATGATGTTGACAAACTACAGATCATTCACTGGATTATAAGGGACATTGTCAAATTTCGTCTTTTTTTTTTAAGTATTCTTGCAACACTTAAGACAGTAAAACAGTGAAAACACCACACAAAAGAATCCCTGCGAGGTAGGAAATAGATGTCAATTTAATGAACAGAACAAGACCAAAACCACAAAAATCCAATCAGTAGAAGTTGAGATATTAATTTTTAAAGAATATCTGCAAATAGAGTGCTTAGAAACTTAAAGCACCAACCGAGACTATCTGGTCACACTCTACTGGGGTAAATCCAAATGTTCAGGTGGACTGCGATGGAGTGTGGGCCCGCTACAGGCACCAACCTTGTCACCCTGAAACCTTGTGTGGAGGGTTGCATGGATGTCGAAGATCCGATGCAAGGAGCAGAGGAGACAAAGTGAAGGCGATGCATCGGTTCCGATCTTCACTGTCTGGGATGCGTATTCATAGATGAGGTGCAGTGTCAAACCCTTTACAGTGAAGGTGATGTGTTGTTGTTCAGCAGCGCAGGCAGTGATGCGAAGGCGATGCGTTGGGTCAGAGGGCGATGTGTCAATTCTGAACTGCACTGTTGGTGCTGTGATGTCCTTCTCCTCAGCGGCGATGCGTCAAGAGGAGATGCGGAGATTCCGATCAGCGCAGTGACGACGATGCATGAATGTCTGTGGGGGACTGCTGCAGAACCCACTTCCAAAGACCTAAGACTGGATTGGCACCACTTGGCAGGGGTAGGACTCACAGTTGACAGAGTTTAGTAACTGTGGTGGAGTTGAAGTCTTTGATGTCCCTGAGATTTCAGAACAGGAGGCAAGCCAGTAAGCCCTTGTAGTCACTTTGGTTCGTGGGATGATGTGGGTCCAGTCTTTCTCACCCAGGAATGGAGGGGCGCAGACAGCAGGTCCGCGCAGGCAGCAGGTCTGCACAGGCAAGAAAGCAGTCTTTCCAGGTCAGCAGTCCAGCCGAGTAGTAGTTTTTGTAGCAGCACAGGAGTCCTTCTTCCTGGCATAGTGTCCACAGGTCCAGATGTGTACTGATTCGGTAGGGTCAGAAGTCCACTTTTTATATCCACTGATGCGTATAAAAAGGGAGTGACTTCAAAGAAGGTCTTTGAAGTTCAAACAGCTCCTCCCTTCCCTGGCTCCAGACACACTACAGGGTATGCTGCTTGTGGCGTGGGGACAGGCACAGCCCAATTAGGTGCATGTGTCAGCTCCTCCCTTCCATCCTGCGCAGGGTGGCCCATCAGGCACATCTCAACTCCCTTTGTGTGTGATTGTCTAGAGCAGTGGTTCCCAACCTTTTGACTTCTATGGACCCACACTTCAGCCTTACTGGAACTCAGGGACCCCCTGAATCAATATTGGAATACAGGGAGCTCCACTGAGTCATTACTTAAAGCAGGCAGCCTAATCTGTTAATATTATTTCATTTTCTAAGCAGTCGCGGACCCCCTGAAGTGGCTTTGTGGACCCTAGGGGTCCCCGAACATCTGTTGGAGGCAGGCAACAGGCACATAGGGATTAGGAGCAGAAGACATGCCAACCTTCTGAAAGTGGCAGTTTTAAAGATGTAATCCTAGATTCATCTTTATCAGGAAGGAGGATTTATTATTACAAGTCCATAGGCACCAAACATGACAGATCTGCTCCTTCTCAATCAGGAATTACACTGAATAACTTTATTAAGGAATCCCCCATGTTATCCTATGAGAAGAGTAGGCCTCACAGTAGTGAAAATGAATCTGGGAGTTTTTTTACTACCAGGACATGGAAAAGTATATGTCCTGATTTTTACTTTCACCGCACCCTGCCCTTAAGGCTACTCAGTGCCTACCTTAGGGCTGGCTTATGTGTAATGAAAGGGGAGTTTTAAGGCAAGACAATGGGTTTTATGTGCCAAGTCAACATGGCAGTGAGACTGCACATACAGGCTCTCCAGTAACATGCCTGAGCTATGTTTACAGGGCTATTTACGTGGATGGCACAATCAGTGCCGCAGGCCCACTAGTAGCATTTAATTTAGAGGTCCAGGGCACATATTGTGCACTTAACTAGGGACTTATAAGTAAACTAAATATGCCAATTGTGGATGCACCAATGCAACCATGTTTTTAGGGGAGTGAGCACATGCACTTTAGCACTGATTAGCATTGGTAAAGTGCCCACAGTCCCAAGGCCAACAGAAACAGACCAACAAAAGTGAGGAAAGGCAAGCAAAACTTTTGGAGGAAGACCAACTTAAGGCTGTGAGGTCTCACAACTGCAATAACAGTCCAATAACACTGAAAGGGAAAATCTGAGACACACGTTTTTGAATATTAGGTGCTATTAACAAGTGTAATGGTTTGCAATGTAAGGTTTAAGTGTTTAATGAATGTTGTTGACTATTGGTACTGTCCCTGTTACCTTCAGTGTAGTTCTGAAATATAGCATGCAGTTACTTTTGCTAATGAGCTAGCATTTATTAATGTGCACATAATAAATGCACAATAAATGTATGTTAAGTCTCTTCTTCATTGTAAACACTGGTCCTGCCTTCTTCGGATCATTCCATGAAATTGGCAAAAAAATAGCATATTGTCCACCATCCATTGACAGTGTCCTGATTGAATGGTTGATTTTTCTATCCTCCTTTATCTTTCCTCCCAGTTCGGGAGATTGTCCCACCTCTGGAACATTTCTGCTTTACAATCATTTTATTGGATGAGTTTTATCCTTTCACTGTTAACATGAGAAAACTACTTTTTCATTTGACCTTTTACCACTAAAGGACTGCGTGGGGGGGCGTTATGAACAAGATGGTGGATGAGTGAGCTGCTCCCTTTGGTCTCTCTGTCCTCATTGATCCTTTAGCCACCTACAGTGCCCTTACTGCCTGAACCATATGGACCCCCGAGCACCTGTGGACCCCTGCCCCAACAACGATAGCCCTTGCCAACTTTCCTTGGCTGCCCAGGCAGGGTACCACGGTCTGAGACCTGGGGACTCCGTGAGGCCGGGCCAGCAGACAAGATAGCAGATGCCGCGACTAGGGAGTGAGTGGCGGCCTGCACAGCCACATCCCAGCTCAAGAGATACTGCGGCCAGAGCACAGGGCCCCCTGTGTTGCTTCTGCTTGGGGAAGAGGTCTCCCATGCCCAAGGCCCAAGAACAATCTCCCCAGGTGGACATCGCCCCCTTGGAACCTCTGGAGCATAGATGTCACCAGTTAATCATAAGCCAGTAGCCAAACAGGCAGTGAGTGCGCAGCACCTCCCGGGGCATCTCTAGTCTGCCACCAGGAGGGGGCCGGAGGAAGAGATGAGCCCCTCCCTCTTCCTACTGCCACTGAGATGACCACATTAGGCCTGAAGGGCCTGGGGGTGCAAGCAAGGCCAATTCCTGCTAGGGCCCCAGCCCCTCCTGGTGATGCATTGCAGCATTAATCCCGCAGGGCCCCTTAACTCGCAGCAGAAGGCGCCGCCTTCACTGGCAAGCAAACCATTCAGTGGTCTTCCCTCCCCCCGGCAGAGCCTACTTTTGACTGGGTGCCACCTTCACACCCCCACCGTCAGTGAAGCAAATACAGGACTCCCTCAATTCACCATACTAAATGGGAGGTGCACCTTTAGCGAGGTCGGGCTGCGTACACCTCCGAACTGGAACCTAGCTTGCTTGTTATCCTGCATTGGCTTGATCTTCCTAGGGGGCTGTGGACAGGACTTGACACCTAGCTCTGCAGCACAATTTTGGTAACACACTCGCACATCTTGGACTCAACCAAACACCCTCAGGGGAATGGAGATGGACCACTACCCCGCCACACAACCTGACCCATCCTGGTGAGCCATCTTACAGGGACTCCACCGTGTCTGCCGCTCAGGCCAAGAAGCATTGCTTTGTCAGAGACATGCTCATGAAATCCACCAGGCCTATGGTCAATAGCAAAGCACCTATGCAGGCCATAGACCACCCTCTCGACCCGAGGGCCAGAAGAGGCCAGTCACAAGGTCCTTCCTGGACGCTCTCTTTACCTCTCTCCGTGATGATCTACAAGCGGTAGAGAAGCACCTCTCCGCTGACCTATGAAAGGTCAGGGGGGCTTAGAAGAAGTTGGTGACAAAGTTGGTGACAGGGTATCTGCTATGGAAGATCGCAGAGCTGGATGAGAAGAAGATGCAGAATGGCTACAGCAAGAAGTCCTGCGCCTCAAGGAGCAGCACACTGAGCTTCAAGACCACGCCGAACACCTAGAGAAGCGCTTGCAGTGGAAAAACGTGAGGATTGGGGGAATCCCAATGCATGCAGTAGGACCAGACCTCAGAGAGACGTAGAGGCCCTTTTTCACCATATCCTGGGAGTACTGGCATACACAGACATACAACTAGACCGCATTCACCGTGTGGGCTCCCAGAAGCCAGACGAGACACCCCCTGCTGATATGTTGACCTGTGTCCATGATTTCTCAAATAAAAGAAAACATCCTCCACAAGGCTCGGGAGGCACACCCAATCCAATTTCAGAGCAGCAATAACCCCCCAAAAACTGCCAAGAATTCAGCCCTGTCATGGCCCACCTACGCCAGGCCAGAATAACATATTTCTGGGCCCACCCTTTCATGATCATCTTCCTGCACAATGAGAAATTGCTCCAACTGGAATTGGTTACTGAGGCCTGCACCATCCTTGGCATAGTGGATTCTGATACAAGGAGTAGTCCTTCCTACAACACTTCTTTTCCAGGCCGGAGCGCATCATGGGGGTGGGGATGGGATAAGTGGGCTGTCTCCTCCTGCATTTAGGGCGACATTGCGATTCTGCCCTCACTGAACAGTTGTGCCTCACTCAATTGGCCTGTCTGATTATGTTGACTACCATCGATGATGGGCCTTTTCGACCTGTTGTTATCCCTTTTTTATTGTTACTGTTGCTGTTATTCCTTCATTTTGCACAGTGGCACTAATGCATGTCTTATTGGGCCTTCCACTCCATATCCCCCCCACCCACCCCCTCTTCTTGCTGGTGACTGACACAACCGTTCGCTGGTTAGTAGACTGAGGACTAGTCAATGTTTGGCGTTCGTACCACCCTGTCCCCAGGGACTGCACTCCCTCATTCATAAACATATATACAGATTGATTATTTCTTAGTGACTTATGCCATCCAGACACTAGTTAGTGACTCCTTCATAGCTCCTAGGTCACTCTCGGGCCACCCACCTCTAACTCTTACCATGTGCCTCAGCCCCATGCATACAAATACCCTGTGCTGGAGCCTTAGGGACTCGCTGCTTCAATCCCCTTCAACGACCACAGCCATACGAAAGACAATTGTTGACTACCTACGGACCAACAAATCTGACCAGGTTGCACTAACCTCCCTCTGGGAAGCCCTGAAATTGTTTGTCAGTGGGGAATTTTGTTTGCCATATCTGCCTCAGAAAATTGTCTCCAGAAAGAGAGGCAAAAAGAGCTTGAGCTGAAAGTCCTAAAACTTGAAATGATTCACAAAGGCACTGGGGCCCCACAAGTCTGAAGAGAGCTTGAGTGAACGTGCTCACTCCTCAGTCGATTAGATTTAGATAGAGCAAAATATGCTGTTGTCCCCCTGAAGCATAAGTTTTACCTAGGTGGGAACCGATGTGGTAGGATGTTAGCCCACCGCCTGCGGTACAAGACACAATCTGGGTCAGTCTGAACAATCCACCCCATTCCTACTACAGAAGTACATTCAGACTCACAGATCACTGATGCTTTCCAAAACTTTTATAAATCCCTCTACGCAGAGCAGCCGTAAGTTCCCGCTGACCCTTCTGACTATCTTTCATCCTGCCCTCCAACTTCACCCCTCTGTAACCTGCAGATTCCCTGGATAGACCCATCCGAATTGAAACCTAAATTCTACAAAATATCCTGCCACAAACTAGCCTCAGTCCTTATGCGACTCTTCAACTCTTTTGCCTCAGTGAGCTTCCTTACATATTCTGTTAGAAGCTTCCATATCAGTCATCCCTAAGCCCGGAAAAGATCCAAAGCTCTACGGGTCTTATAGGCCTATATCCCTTCTCAACAATGATGCCAAAATATTTAGTAGCATACTGGCCCACTGACTCAACCCATGTATGCCGGAATGGATCGCACCAGACCAGGGTGGCTTTATACTGGCGCACCATTGCAGAGACAGTAGGAGTATTTCCACCTGATGGACAAAGTGTTGAGGTTGCAAAAAGAATCCCTACTCTTTTTAATCGATGCAGAAAAAGCATTCGATAGAGTCCACTGACCATACTTGCACCAGACTCTAGAACATTTTGGCTCTGGCACCTGGTTGTGTGACTGGATTAGAAGCGCATACAGCTCTCCTAGGGCCATGGCGCGCGTCAATGAGCTTTCTTCCTCACCCTTTCCTATCGGCTGTGGCACATGCCAGGGCTGCCCTCTGTCCACTCTCCTCTTTGCCCTACATATGGAGCCTCCAACACATACAAGCCCACCCAAATATTACTGGCATCACGTTTGGTGATGAAAAACATCTAATTAGCCTCTGCGCCAATGATGTGAAATTGTCTATCTCAGACCCTTTGACTTCCCCCTCTGCTCTGGTCACAGAGCTTCAAACCTTTGGAACTTTTTCTGGTTTCGAGTTTAATATGCAAAACAAATTTAATCTTGACTTTCTCTGTTTCTCCCCAGACTGAATCTTCCTTGCGGGCCCAATTCTCGTTTGAATGGGCCTCCACACATATACCCTACCTCGGGATCAAACTAGCAAATACAATTACTAAAACTATCTCACTCAATTTTAGCCACCTTGGTAAACAAGTCAGGGCAGATATTAACACCTGGGAGAGCCTGGGTCTCTCCTGGCTAGGCTCCTCCTGGATTGCGGCCATCAAGATGACTACTTAAGCATGCATTTTCTGTCTTTTTCAAGCACTACCACTGACCCCACTAAAAAAGCACTTCACTCTATGCAGTCAGATATGAATAGGTTTATCTGGGAGGGGAAGAGACCCAGCCTACACAGGCAACTCCTCTACCGGTCCCTGCGCAAGCTTCACAATTGCAGTTCCTAGTGGAATGGAGCAGACCGCTCACTAAGAAGCATTGGTGTTTTATGGACCAGGCAGTAGCCAGTTCCCATATCTGGAAGGAACCCTTGCTCTCTAAGAGACACAGGGCTTGGAGATTCTACTCCTCCCCAGTAACCAACTCTATTTTCCATGTATGGGATGTGGTTGCGGTCGAAGCAAGACTAACAATCTTCTCCTCCCCAATGACATCAGTACTTTGCAACCCAGAGTTCACTATGGGGCTCAAAACCGACCAGTTTCGGTGCTGGCACAGGGGGACTTCAAACAGATCGCATGCCTGTTCGACCCACAAGGGATAATTCCCTTTGCCAAGCTCAAAGTTGACTAAGGAATGGAAGATGCAGACCGGTTTCAAAACCCTCAGGTTCACCACTGGGTGCTACGGCCCTACATCCAGCCCCAGGTGGAGAGGACCTTGACGCCCTTTGAAAAATGGTTAATCCTAAAGGACAATTAAAGGTGTCTTATCACTGAATTGTGCACTATCCTTCATAGGTAAAAGAACAGCACTCGTTCACTGGCACAGAAGTGATGGGAGGAGGAAATTGGCATACCTCTTTCTGATGCAGAATGGGCAGATATTTACCACAGAGCATGACACACGGCACACAACATCTCAAGCACAGAGACACCATACAAGACAGTGTCCTATTGGTATCTAGCACTGGCCAGACTCAGTATATGGCACTCTGAGTGCTCTAAAGAGTGTTGGAGGGGCCGTGGTGGGTCGGGCACACTACTCCACCTGTTATGGCATTGCCCCAAGCTCTCACGCTTCTGGACTCAGGTGCTAGATGACTTTGACACAGCATTTGAGACTTCTATCCCTAGGTTCCCAGCCTACACAATTCTCGGACTTCCTAACCCCCTGACATTTCCCCTTTACTCACGTCGAGGTAAACAAACGGTACTGGCAATAGGTGCAACACACCTAGCAATTCTCACTCTCTGGAGCACCAACAGGATCCCTCAACATTCAACCTGGTTACATGAATTACGGTTTATCCTAGGCAATGAGAGGATGTCACTCACACTGGATCAGAGTCTAGAGGATTACCCCACAGACTGGGCCCCCTTCATATGCATCTCAACTATGGAATTCAACTAATTGATCTGCCCTTCCTATATGAAACTGTTGCGACCACTGCCCACCCCTGACTCCCTAGCGACAAACACCCCCACTCGCCCACTCTAAGCTGTCACCTCAACCACCATTTGATCCCTGACTATATTGACCCACATTGTTCACATTTTACTTTCACTTCCAGAAGGAATTGGGGGGGGGGGAGTTTTTTTTTTGGGAGGGGGTTTGTTAACCTTTACATGGGTTGCTACTTCAGTGTTGTGGAGCTACAGGCGTATGCAGTGTACACCTTCCTTTCTCATGCTATTACGCTTCAGCCCCTTTGGGCTGTAGGCATTTAGCTGTGTACTATTATTTTTCTCTGCGTCTTCAATAAAATAGAATTAACCCATAAAGGACTGTATGGCTTTCTTTGCTCTCTTCTTACCTACTGGCTTTCCCTCACTGTAACTTGAAGTTATTGGGATTATTTGTTTTGACAAAGTCAAGAGCTCACCTTTTAAAAGTGAGACTTTCTGACTTTGGCAGTAATTTTTTTATGCTGTTCCCTGTTTCTTTGCTAAGTTTCCCTTCAAGTGATAGGGTCTAATATTCTTGTTTATATCTTCAGAAAGACCTTGCTGTTTTCACAAGTGAACTTATGAACCACAGAGGGTAACCCAAAGGCCCGGCTGGGCTGGGTGGAAGATAACCATTACATACAAAAATGCCCTAGCGGGGAGAACCGGACAAATTATTTATACATCATAAGACAACATAGGTGAAAGCAAAGAAGGCTATTTATTCATATAAATATATATATTCATTTCTTTAAACTTATACATAAATATCAATTTAATATATTCATCCTAAATGGACAACCCATCTGATAAAACAACACACCCGGACGGTTATATCATAGTCTGGATTGGTTTCTGCATAAGATCTTTGGAGGATTGAAGGCATTGATTTGGACTCTCTGATGATTTGGAATGGAGTTAATGCAGCAAACAAAAAAGAACCAACCGACTGCTTTTAATGTTTCTTGTGTAGGTTTTTGATTTATTGGAATATGTATTATTCTCCTTTCTAGTTTTCACGAGCACTTTTTCTCACACTATCTGTCCTTGGGTGTGTTGTTTTATCAGATGGGTTGTCCATTTAGGATGAATATATTAAATTGATATTTATGTATACGTTTAAAGAAATGAATATATATATTTATATGAATAAATACCTTTCTTTGCTTTCACCTATGTTGTCTTATGATGTATAAATAATTTGTCCGGTTCTCCCCGCTAGGGCATTGTTGTATGTAATGGTTTTCACAAGTGAAGCACATGTTTGGAGGTTTCCCCAAAAATAAAATCCACAATTATCCCTTGTAGTACTTGATCAGCTCATAAACTTTGTTTGCACGCTGTTGGATGTGGTTCCCTTCATAAGATGTTATACACTGGGCATTTTACAGTCTCTCCATCGTAGTAGGGTGCTGCTTCCGCTAATGTGCCTCTTTCTCTGTTGCATAGATCTAGCCACTTGGGCATCTTCTCTCGGTGGAGCCGGAGTTTCTTCCAGGGTGTGCATGGCAGGCTAGCACTGGTTTAGCCCTACAGGATTTCAGCTTTGGCCCACAATCGTGTCTTGCCCTGCTCTGTACCTTTACCTGGTCATCGTCTTGCCTTCGAGTAGAAATCTGATTATTTTGCTTTATAAAACAGTAGACTCCATGTATAACACTCCTGAGGGTGCTTTGATAATGGAAGAGAGGGACTCTGAGGCAGAAAGATTTTAAGAGGGGGCTGAAAATTATCCAAGACTCCTCACGATTTGTAACCATGTCTGCTCATGAGCCTTTGACTAACTGCAGTGTGGATTGTTGTATGAAGAATGAAGAATTGTTTGAGGCTTTTACAATTTGTATGCTCCTGTGGCTGACATTTGGGTGACTAATGCTGATCAGTTTTGTCTGAAGAATTTAATCCCTGCTTTACTTAGAGCTTCCACATTATCACTTGTGGCTGCCTTCTGATTTTTCAGCCCATTATTTAGTAGACATTTAGCTTGCAGCTCTCGGCAGAGACTGGAAACTTTTGTTCATGGTGGTTCTTGTACTGCACATTTCTTTTTAGACAAGGGTAGGGGATTCATAACAAATCTCAATATCAGAAAATAATCTCTACCTGAATAACAGTAACATACCTCTGGAAGGAAGAATAGAAGTGGCTATTACTATGGTGGTTTGAAGAAGCAAAGTGCTGATGGCCAGAGAAGTCATCCTCTGGGAGCAGGTTTTGTTTTTAGGCAGGCCACATGTGAGGGTGTCTCTCACAGGGTGGCATCATGTGAGGCCACTTTTCTGTGTTAGAGAAGGTGAGTCTTGTTAGGCAGCCAAGGTCTCGTCTGCCGAAATTGACCTGGAAAAACATGCAGGTGTGCTGAGTTTATCGTACCTGGTAAACACCAAGGGCCACATGTACAAATGTCAGGTTTTGCAACTCACAAATTGCGTGTCTCAGGGGCTCACACTGCACGAGTCTCAAAACCTGATGTACAACAGTGTCTCAGACGCTGTTAGCAATTCCCAAATGGGTCGCAAGGGACCTAGGTCGTTCATATTCATGAGGCAGGATGCAAATTGCGACCCATTTGGGGATGGCTACACTCACAGGGATGGTGGTATGCTGGGGTCAGCAGATCTCCATGTCTGTGCCTGCTTTTTAAATTAAGCAGTTTTTTTTTTTATGTCAGCCCATTTTCCTTAAAGGAAAACGGGATGCATTTCAAAAATTAAAATGAATCGTTTGTGTAATTTTTTCAGAGCAGGCAGTGGTCCACCGGACCACTGCCTGCTCTGAAAAAATGTTTGCACTACCATTCACAAAGGGAAGAGGACCTCTTCCCCTTTGTGAATGCGTAAACACTAGTTTGTAATTGTTGTTAACTGCGTCTGTTTTGCGACCGCATTCACAGTCACAAAACAATCATACATACCACTGTGACTCGCAATTAGGAAGGGAGGCCCTTGACACGCCCCTTCCTAATTGCAACTCGCAAACCTATTTTCCAATTCAGTAAATAGATTACCAAATTGCAAAATAGCATTTGTACATAACAAAAGGCTTTTTACTTTGCACATATGTCCCGGTTCTGGGAATTGGACTTTTAACGCACAAACAAAGTTGTGTACGTCTGGCCCCAAGTGTGGTAAACTTCAAATCACTTCCGATCTCTATGCAGAAATAAGAATGTTTCTTACAAGATGTTTTTCATGTGTAAAACTAAAATGATCAAGGTTTATTAACTTCTTTTAGGTACAGTAATTGCTACTATGATTTAGCCATCTTGTAACATTGTATCTAGCACTCTTATCCAATCCCTCTCAGTTTAACATCAATACTAGAGGAAGGACTAATTTAGCCTAGATGGAGCCAAGCATGAAGCAGTAAAGCACTTCTCTCGCTGAGTCACCTTCACATTGTTGTACTCCAAAAAAGGTATATTTTAAAAATTTATTTTATTTGTCGTTTAGCTTACTCTTGGCTGTTTATTCAGCATGAGATTCAGCAAGATGTGTGGCTAACAAATTCTGATATGGGTGCTTAAGCACACTATCTCGTATAATTGGTGTTCACTTATGTTCATGTGTTCACTGAATGACAGATTTTAAATGATCACAGTAACAAAATTTCCCCTCTTTATAGAAAAAAGCATAAACAAGCCAATGACCAGTGCAACTTCAGAGCCTGTGTGGGTCTCTATGGCAAAGCTGAAACAGAAAGGTTTCCAGGAGCATCCCCTTGCCAAAGAAGAGAGTGCAACAGAGACGGCTGGAACAGCAACAGTCACTGGAAAGGTATGATGTACAAGGCTGATTTTCTCCCGTGGCTGACCTCTCCCAAGCTGCTTAAAATCCTATGTTTTGTTTAGTCTGTGAGACATGTTGGTGCTTAGTAACATCATATAAGGCAACCACAAAGCATCTACATACAGATATCTGTGTCGCCACATGGATGTGGACAGTACCTTAATCCGCCACATGTAATATTCTAAACCAAAGTTGAAGCTGTTTGGGATCTAGAGCCAGGCATGTAGTGGGATCAGTGAAGACGATGCCATGATTTTCCCTTTGTTATGGCTCTCTATTTGAAGGTAGTCTGTGATTCGGAGGTGTACTACCTGAGCATTGTTTGCATGTACTAGCACAACACAGTTAAGCATTTGACATTTCAACTGTGTACTTGTTAATACCCAGATGAATACCATTGTGGCTACAAAGTCTGGAAGCAGGAACCTCAAAGCAAGAATCCTTCCATAGGTCTTGCTTCTGTCCCCCTGGTCTGGGGCTGTTTCCTAATTACAAGGGCTAGTGCAGCGTCCAGTACTTCCACAGCAATCCTGAGTTCTAGGCTTGGTCGAAGGTTTGCAGGGAATAGCATCTTCTGGATACTTTCAGACATCTGTGTGTGGGCAGAGGATGTTCATGAAAAGTTGGAACAAATTCAACTAAAGACCCCGTGTATTCATCATTCATCTATCTAAAAAGGGGCACTGGTGAGAACCCAGGGTCAATCAAGATTGAGGTGGGCACATATTTTAAAATCATATCCCATTGCAAACAATATTATTTTCTTGTTCATTGAGGAATGCCCAGGCTTTCACGCAGGAGGGGAAAGGTTATGCAGCAAATTGACAAGAAAATATCGAGTCCTATGAAGGTAATGCACATTTTAGGAGTCAGATCTATGCAATTTCATGACAGTCCTATGCAGAGCACAAAGAGGGAGATCAATGAGGGCCACAGCATTTGAATGGGCCTAAGATATTCTGTGCGCAGATAGTCACCGTATGGGGAAGTCTGCTGTCGAAGTAGGTGAAGATGATTGTGTATTGCATGCAGGAGAAAAGACAGCTCACCTTTTTATAGTGTAGAAATTGATGGAGTGTGAAATAGATGGGGGTTTGGGGGTTCCTGTCCACCCTCTTTGGGAAGCAAAAAATGCACAGGTTTCATGACACAAAATTGATAAATCTAATCTTAAACCATATGTGTTTGACTGGAAACCCATTGAATTGGTGTGTGAGCTTGTTGCAGGATTAAAGATAAAGGGGGTAAATGGCAGAGCATTGTATATGTGGTCAAAGACTGTTCTTGCTTGTGTGGCTTTAGAAAGCAAAGAGGCTTGCTGAGTGAGTGTGATGTGGCCAACAGGATCAAGATCAGATAGGAAAAAAACTACTTACCTGTTCACTGTGGTTCTCCAGAATTCATATTTTTCATAGATTCATATGTGTGAATTTTCCCCATTTTCATGGTGGAAGTTCCACTGTAACATCAACAAAAAAGCAGTGCTAAAAGGTAGGCCTCATTACAAACAACAGACATTGTTAACCAGTTGACCTTGTTTTAATGCTCCTAAACTTCGGACAGTCAGAACAAAGACCCTGAAGCACTCATCCCCTGCAGAGCCATTCTACCTCAGGTTCCGAGCACAAGTGTGACATATATAAAATAAGAGATATATTAATGGTGAGTCTTAACGGGGAGGAGGGTGGGTCGCATATAAATTTATGAAAGAGATGAATACTGGAGAACCACAATGTACAGGTAACTTGTTTTTTCTCCACTAATATATCTTTCATAAATTCACGTGCTTGAATCCGACTAGTAAGCAGTATTAAAAGACTGTTGGGGGTGGGAAAAGGCATACCATCCCACCATGACAACATTAGCTTAAAAAATGTAAAGCTCTGGGCAGAGCCACGCAAGATGGCCACAGGATGGGCTCTTAGGAGGCTCCCGGCTCACCCCATAACATCCTTCAAAATCCTGCCTTAAAATGCTTCATAGCCACTAAGTAACTGCAGCACCTGATCATTACAATGCTCCACCGACGATTTGGGTGCCAGAGGTGACAAGGAGGTGACCTTGAGAAAGGCTATGAGGCTGTGGGAGGAAGGGCTTATGTGGCAGCGACAGTACCACATAGGCCCCCTGGAGGTACGTCTGGCTGGTGGGGGAAGCCGCGAGTGTCAGTCGTGGCCTCGGCTGGAGAGGAGAGAATGGTGGAGACCCTTGTGTGTCTTGTGAGGTTTACGATGGGCCCGATGCCTCCCTGGGCTTGAGACAATGAGACTGCAATCACCGACCAGGGGCGTGCCTTCCTCCGTCTGCTGTTACCCGGGTCACCCCCATCGGGTAGTGAGCATTGGGAGGATGCCTGAACGTAGGGAGGTGGCCTCCTCTGACTGGAGCAGCCGGCACCTCTCCATCTGGGTACCGGGATGAGGCTTGCATCTCAAGATGCCAGGCCCCAAGTGACTGGAGAGCTGCAGAGCGTGGGTGCTGCTACGCCAGCGACTGGTGCCGTGCTGATGGAGGTTGGACACAATGGGGGGCCTAGACTGGAAGAATCCTGGACCTTGGAGGACACTTTGCAGACTCCCTGCAGCTGAGGAGGGATTGAGATCACACAGCCAGATTATTGCAGCACGGCCTGAATAATAACTGGCCCAGATCTGACTTTGACAGCTGGCTACACTTAAGTTGGCTCGGGGGACTTGAGGGGGAACTTCATAGAGTTATACACTATTCCTCTTCCCTCCACGTAGAGGTCGACGTTTCGAGCCCCAGGTAGGTGAGAACTGGTCCATGGCCCTGCTACTGAGGAGTCTACTAGGTGGAGATACTTGCAGCCATCCAGGCTCCCTCTGGAGCATAACATCAAATCTGTGGCTCTGGCGGTCCATCTGCTGCAAACGGACCTCTGTAAGGACTCAGACAGGACTCATACAAGGACTTGGTCCCAAAAGTTCCACTGCGGATGTCCAGGGTGAGGTGGATGCGCTGAAGAAACCGGTCGCCTAGATCATGTCTGAGACCAGCGCCATGGATGCTCGGTTGGAGGACACGGAGGAGTGCTTGTGCTTCAGTAATGTGCACCTACTGCAGTTACCGGAATGGGTGGAAGGAAACACCACGGTTCACTTCGTGGAGACCTGGATCTGGACCACCCTGAAAGTTGGGGGACTGTCTCCCATATTAACCCATGAAAGGGCTCATAGAGCACTTGTCGCGCCGCCTCGCCCCGGGGCACCACCGTGGGCCATCATTGCTGTACTCTGAGCAGCTAGAGACACTGATGCTTCCAGATTTGGGAACCATCACATCTCTGTTTACCCAGACTACACAAATAAAGTGAAGGGGGCCCATAAGACATACCTGGAGGTAAAAGCTAAACTTTGTGCGATGGGCCTCGATACATGCTACTGTATCCTGCCAGACTACGGGTGTTGTCCGGAGGCAAATCCCATTTCTTTGATCATCTCGAGGATGTGTGGCGCTCGTTGGAGGTCTGGATAAATCAGGGCCCTAGAGAACTGTGAATCAAGGATTGTACACCGCAAGGGACCATTGTGAGTGGAGGGACACTGTGTCTCTACAGAGTGACTCGCAACATCCTGATTAGAGCGGCCCAGTCAGGGTCGAAATACAGGAGGATGGATCTGTGGCTTTGGCCCCTTCGGAACGGCTATCTTATTCAGAAGGTGTGCATAAACAATAGGGGTCAAATGCGCAGATTGACTCTGACAAATGAGGTTCTAGTGATTTTGGATTAACTGTATCTTTTTTCCAACATGAAGTGGGAGAGACCAACGATGGAACTCTGTGTAATGCTTGGTTGACAGCAGAGCATGCAATGGTTAATATGCAAATTAAGTATATAATGTGAATTAGTTTTGGTAGGATGGCTGGGGGTCATCTGTAGTGGGAGCACAGTAGGGCCTCCCCACCTGGGTGATAAGCCTTAAAGGGGGGATTGGTGGTTAGGCTGTAGGTCCTGTAATTGAGGAATCTATTGGATATATGGTATCCCATGTTCTTTGCACGCTGCACAACCAAGAAAGGTGTAGTTCTTCTGGCTTACTTGTAGTGTTTCCCTCGGTTTGGGGAAGAAAGTTGGTCAATGTTACAGTGCTGAAGAGTAGGCAATGCATGTTTCTTCTAGTCAACTGGTGCTGAACGTGGAGTGTGTAGAAGGGGTGCTGGGGTGGAGGGTGAGCCTGTGTGACAACCTTGTCACCAGCATGGTTGATCAAGTAAATATGGCTCGTGGAATGTCGGGAGACTACTTGGATATTCCAAACGTTATAGGATCCACACATTCCTAAGGCATCACAACATCCAAGTTGCTTGCCTTCAAGAAACCTACTTTAGGGGTTTAGGAACCACTGAAACTGATCAAAAATGGAGGGGGTGGCCATCTGGGTTAGCTCCTGGAGTCCCCTTAGTCTCGCATATAGCGAGGCAGATATAGAGGAGCGATATGTTCTTGGTCAGGGTACTCTAGATGGCAGGGAGTTCACGATCCTTCATTCATATGCCCCAAATGTGGGTGATTGGCATTTCTTTGAGGGTCTTCAGGACCTATTAGGGGAGAGCATGGAAGCTCCCATAATTTTGGCCTTGGATTTTCACTGTGTCCTAGATGGAAGTGGGGGACAGACACCCACCCGAAGATGCAACCAAAACCTTGATGGTGGTCTCGCTTAAAGGAGTGATGCAGAATCTCGGTTTGGTGGATGGTTGGCCCATGTTATATCCTGAGGGGAGGGAATTCAGCTGCCACTTCTGGACCCATAATACCTTTAGCCAATTGGACCAATTCCTGTTGGGAGGACTGGACGGCTCGCAGCTAACTGAAGTTAGGCCCTTGGGTCGGTTTCTCTCCGATCATTCCCCCATACTATGGATACTGGCCTGGGGAGATAGACCGGTTGGGTTCAGTTCCTGGTGTATGCCTTCAGACTTCCTGGATGATGCCACTTGCAGAGCAGAATTGGCAATGGCTCTGCTGGCTTACATCTCGAGTAACTGGTAAACGGTGAACACCAAAGCAGCTGAAAGGGAGGCGCTTAAAGCAGTCATCAGGGGAGACTGTATTGGGACGGTGTGTGGGGTATGAAGATGACTAATAGAAGACCTTAGAGTTCAGGCGGGGACTTTTCCAATCTTCAGCAGAGGCAAGTGTTCACTTTTGAGGTTCGGGCACAGACACTGGGAGTGCATCAGGCAATCTGGGATATGCTTGACAAAACCTGACTCAAATCCTATAGGTAGTTATTGCATAGTGAGGTTGACAAATCTGGATGGCTCCTGGCCTGGTTCCTAAGATGTGAGACTGACATATTCCCCATCCTGTACATCAGGGACTCATAGGGGCAGCTGCGATCTCAGCGCAGTAACACTTTGACTGCACTATTAGATCATTTTAAAGTGGTATAGTGGGTGGGCCCAAAAGACTTTGTGGAAGACATTGACGGTTATCTAATGAACATTGGGCTACCTCACTTGCACCCAGACAGGGCACGGAAACTGGAGTGGGACCTTACCATAGAGGAGCTGGCCAAGTCTTTGAAGGCCTTCAATAGATTCAATACCCTGGGTGGGGACGGGTTCCTGGCAGAGGTTTATTAGGTCTACTCTGCTAGACTTAAAGGAAAGCACCTGGAAGTTTTTGTAGAGGCAAATGGAAAAGGTCTCCTTCCACTGCCCATGCAAGAGGGTATAATCTGCTTAATGTTGAAACCCAGGGGTGACCCGGAGGACCCTTCCTCATACAGGCCCCTTACTATGCTTAATACAGATCTGAAAGTCCTTTGCAAGATACTGGCAGCCATGGAGTGATTTGAAAATTGATACACGAGGACCAGTGCTGCTTTATGCCGGCTCGCAGTACCACTCTTAATCTTTGTTGATTAACTCACTTTTTGTGTAAAGCAATGAACAGTGATTGGGAGATTGCTCTAGTCTCCCTTGACCTAGAACAGGCATTCGACAAAGTAGAATGGGGATGCCTTATAGGATTCGGTCCCAGTGTCTGTGCTTGGATCCAACTCTATACTCAACCCAACATCTCTATTAGGGAGTAGTGTGCGCTTTCTGAAGCTTGGACAGTAGGCAGAGGTACTCGTCAGTGGTGCATCATATCTACCTTGCGATTTGCGCTGGCCCTTAGCCCTGCTGTTGCGTAGGGCCATGACACTCTGGGGGATTAAGGTTGAGGGTGCCACACGTGGTCTCGCTGTAGGCGGATGATGCACTAGTCTGTGTACACTCCCCTGCTGAGTCAGTTCCATTCCTGCTGAACTTGATGAGCACCTTTAGCCAAGTATCAGGCATCCGCAAGTCACTATTGTTCCCACAAGGAGCCCTGGTTGGACTGCAATTGAATCAATTGCCAGATGTAGATCTCCGATGGGAGTTGGAAGGGTTCAGGTGCTTAGGGATTTAGGTCCCGCATACAGAGGCCCAGCATCAGAGCAAGAACATGGATAGGGTCCTGTTGGGACTCGAGCAATACATCAAATTCAGGAATAGGCTCCCGCCCCGTGATAGGTAGGGCTGTCATAGCTAAAATAAAGGGGCAGATCGGACTGGCCGGTCCCATATGTGGCCAAACTGACAGCGCAGATTTGAGAGAAGGTGGTTCGAAGAATCCTGCGTACAGCTCCCTTCAGCAGGGAACTTCAAATGTGGGATCTGGCTCCCTTCAGAGGTACCGAGGATGATGTGTCAGTGGAACATTGGAGGGCGAGGGGTGTCAGATCGCAGGGGATATCTCCTTCTAGGGGGCCCATTACACGTTTAGGATAGGACTGGCCCACTTTTTTGCACTATGCCAAGTTGGAAAGTGTTGCGAGGGAACTCTGGGCTGAGTTTCCGCAGGCACCCCATTCCTTCAGGGTGCTGGAGAGTCTGATTAGTTGGGGAGATGGGCACCAACTCATTACACTTTTATAGAAAAGTCTCGGGGGACATGCACCACAAACAGTATGCAGTGCAGGGGGCTTGGGAGAGGGAACTGAGATTGCCAGTCTCAGATACTGTTTGGAAGACCTTGGCCTCTCTGGTGCGTGCAGTGTCTTGCAACCAAACATTCAAGTTGTTGCATTTCCACTTTCTGCATAAAAATTTACATCATCCCGACCCACTGAACAAAATAGATCCCACTAGAGGCACCAAGTGCACACGTTGTAAAGTTGGAGCCATATTTTTATATTTGTCTTAGGAGTGCTTACAATTCAGGGCTATTGAGAACAAGTGGTGCCATGTATTGAGAATGTAGTAAGGATGCACATCCCCTTGACACCTGGGAGTGGTGGTACGGCCTTTAGGGCAGAAGATGCCTTAGAAACTTTTGAAGCTGGCCCTCCTCGCATAACTTCGGGTGGCAATTTGCAGGTTGGGCACTACATCACCCTTGATGGCTTATTGGCAGAGGCACCTGCTAGAGTGGGGGGCAGCTGAGAGCAACATATGAAATGTGCACGTGCCAATGAAAAAGAAGCTGATGAGATACTATTGTGGGCACAGCTCTTAGACCAGTTTTCGGATGATACTGCACAGGACTCTAAAAGTCTATTAAAGGGGGAGGGATGAGAATAAAATGGGTATTTACCTTTGTTTACTTTGCTGACGACAGATTGTGGTATAACTGTAGTCTTCTTGAAAGGTTAAGCTCAACGCCTTGGTTCACTGGACAATAATGCGTGGATCATGTCTGTCCTCTTTTCAATTGGTGATGTATGTATACAGAATCAAATTATGACCTCTTACCATATCTACCAGTGGCAACAATGTGCTTGTGACAGACCTTTAGCACTGTATTGTTCTTGTGTTTTTATTGACAGAAATCAATAAAATACAGTTGTTAAAGAATGTAAAACTCAGTAATTCTTACCACATATATGACCAAATATCTCATGTCTAATAAACATATAAACATGTTCTATATATGTGTGTGTGTGTGTATATATATATATATATATACAAATACATGTTCGATGGCATGTGTAGCTGCAGATACACATGCTATGCATTGCTTCAGCCGCTCGGAGTGTTACAAGTTGTTTTTCTTTGAAGAAGTCTTTTCGGAGTCACGGGATCGAGTGACTCCTCCTCTCGGTCATACTGCACATGGGCATCGACTCCATTGTTAGATTGTTTTCTTTCTGCTGTCGGGTTCTGACGTGTTTCCTCTCGCTCCAAGATTTTGAATCGGAAACTTAAGATAACTTTCTTGACCGTCAGTATTGTTTTGATCGCGTTTTCCACCTATAGTCAAACCGATAGTGCCGTAGAAAAACGAATTTTGCCCTTCTGGGGGCGAGCGCCCAACTCTGGCCTGTTCGGGCCTACCACGTCGAAGCTTGATGGATCGGACTCCATTTCAATTCTGTCCTCGATGCCATGCAACATTTCCATACACAGACCAACACCTCGTATGTAATATGCGTCTCTCTCCCGATCACTGAGAAGAGGATTATGAAGCCTGTTGATCGTTCCAATCCAAGAAGACCCTACGTGACCGGAGAGCCAGGAGACTGGAAATGGCATTGAAGAGTACTGAGTATATCGACACCCTGGAGGAAGAACAGACGCAGACGTCAGTTTCCATCCAGGACACCGACTCCGACCAAGACTCAGTGGAAGATACACTCATCACTGCCGTTCAGCACGTGAGTACGACTGCCCCTATGCCCACTCCTAAAAGATCATCGAAGCCCTTGGCTGCACCACTACCAGAGAGCCATGGTTCCACCTGGAAGAAAATACTCGGCGACCTACCTTGGAGTTTGGCGCTGAAAAAGGCCCCACCTGCTTCGATACTGGAGTCAAGCAAGTCCACCAAAAGCTCAACCTCCGAATCGAGTCGGCATCCACACTCTTCAGAGTCGAAGCCTCGACGTCTTGCTTCGGAGCTGAAACAACCGGCTGTATTTTCAGGCCTGAAAAAATTGCCAACTTCGGAGCCGAAAAAGTCTTCTTATTCAGAAGAACAAGGACTTTCAAGCCACCTAAAACAGAGCTCAAAAACATATGATGAACAGTGCTCAAAATCATCAAAACCATCAGAATACATTTCAGAGGACACTGACATTCAACCAATTTTATAAATCATGGATGAAAGACAATCAAAGATCCATGTCCATAAAGAGACTAGGAGAATCATTACTGCACCTCCTCCACAGACTAAAAGAAAGTTGGCTTTTCAGGAACATCTCGATACTGCTGCACCACCAGCAAAGATTTTTTCGCATTCTTCTCCCCCACATTCACCACACCATTCTTTTTCACCACCACCCATTAGCCCACCACCATCGCCTTCACCAATTCTCTCACAGACATATTCTCACGGTGATAGGGTTGATCCTTGGCTCTGTATGATCCAGATCCCATACCAGCTAATGACCCAGACTTATATCCTTCTAAACCTTCCCCACCAGAGGATACAACTGCATACACGCAGGTCCTATCTAGGGCAGCTGCATACCATGGGGTACTCATGCACAGTGAGCCTCTCGATAAGAAACACCTGTTAGGTCCTAAGGTTGACACCACAATAGAAAAACTCAGAAATGACTCAGACACTGCTAAAGCAATGGGAGCCTTATATACAACACCTTACAGAGGCTCCTTTCATAAGCAGCAATTTAGAAGAGGATTCAAGCCACAATATACAGAGGCTTCTACCTTCCAGCCTAAACAAAGTCAACAACAGCAGTATCAGAGGGGGGATTTAGAGGCTCTTATAGAGGCCAACATTTTAGAGCCATAGGCAAATTCCAGGCCTCAAAACATGTCACTACCCCATCAAATCAGTGACTTACTAAGCATGCCACAACCCCACACATCTCCTGTTGGGGGCAGACTGCAGCAATTCCACTCCCAATGGCAAAATATTACCACATACCAATGTTTACTTTCAATTATCCGCAATGGTTATTGCCTAGAATTGATTTCTACCCCTCCAAACATTCCTCCACGTTATCACAGGTTGTCCCCAGAACACAATGTTGTATTTCAAGAAGAAGTACAATTGCTACTTCTAAAAGAGGCAATAGAATTAGTCCCAAAATTGGAACAGGGGAATGCTGACTATACTTCCTCATTCCCAAAAAGGATGGCACTCTCAGACCACTAAATCTATATACTGACGTCATTGCACGAGGGTGGCGTCTATATACTACTCCCGACATCATCACGGCGACCACGACGCCAACGACCCCTGCGGAGTCGACCGACGCCACCTGCCTATGCGCAAGGGTATTGCTCGAAGAAAAATCTCTGGGTCCAGTCTGACACCTGGGGGAAATTCTAAGGTAAGGAATCTGCAACTAGAATATGTCTCTACCAGATATTTTGTTACCAAAGGTAAGTAACTTGTACATTAGACCTCAAAGATGCGTATTTCCGTATACCCACCCATCCGAATCACTGAAAATATTTAAGGTTTGTGATAGAAGGAAGACATTACCAATTCAAAGTTCTACCATTCGGCATAACAACAGCTCCAAGAGTATTCACAAAATGTCTAGTGGTAGTAGCAGCTTACCTAAGAAGACAACACATACGTGTCTTTCCTTATCTGTACGATTGGCTAATAAAATAAAAGCTTGGCAACGGAGAGAGAGCATATGCAAATATTCTCAACCGGGCCAGGTGGAATGCATTACTCCAGGAACCTGCTGGTGTACAACTTACATTTCTTGCTGTGCTTGGTCGTGAAAGCATCGAGATTTGTGGTTCCCTAAAGGTGAAACCCCACTTATCTGGCTGAGTTCCCACTTGCTTGTCGGTTCTGCTTAAAGAGTCCACCCATTTGTTCTGTTCTCCTGGGACATGCTCTACTTTCAAAGTGATACTGCTGATGATCACCCATTCCCAGATCTGTTAAGCTTGAGTAGAAATAACTTTTGACTTTGTTCCTCCCTGCTTGGTGAGGTAAAACATGGTGGTAGGAGACTGAAGAATTGCAGCATCTTGTAAGGAAAGCCTGCAGACCCATCACTTCCTGAGCGGTCCATTTTCCTTGGATTTCTAGGTCCGGTATAAGGGCTTCCCATCCCTCCAGACAGGCATCTGTCATCATCACCAAGTGTGGTCATACAGGGATGAATGATCGACCCTGGGAAATGTTGTTCGTGTTCAATCACCACAACATTGCCCTTCTCATCTCTGATGTAATAAAGATCATGTTCTTGAAGGTGCTGTGGCATTGAACCCTTTGTTTGCCCTGCTGTTCTTGCAATGTGCATGCAGAGGCAACGATTCTGTATCAGCGGATGCAGGATGACATCATCCCTAACAATGACATGCACTTTTGTACTGAAGCGGACCTTTTGCTGCCAGGGATGCTGTTAGTGACTTGCGTCTTGGAATTCGGTCTTCGGTTGGGAAAGCATTTGCCTCTTTTGTATATATGATCGCTCCTAGAAATATTGCTGAACTGGTGGGAATAAGTGAGGATTTCTCCTTATTGAGCTTGAGGCCTAGATTTTTGAATAACTTCAGATAGACATGAGTTGATTTTCTAGCTGAGTGCGAATTGGGTCCCTTTATGAGCCAGACGTCCAGGTACCGACAAGCCTAGTAACCTGCCCTCCTCAAAAAATCTACCACCATAGCCATGCATTTTGTAAAAACCATAGGAGCCAAACCTAGCCCAAAAGGGAGAAATTTGAATAGATAATGGCACCCTGCCACATCGAAATGAAGGAACTTTTGATGCTTGACAAGAAGATCCAGAAATGTCATGAAGTCTCCTGGATCCACAAGCTGCAGAATTTCCTGTAGAGACAGCATGCTGAAAGACTGCTTCTTGAGGAACTTGTTTTAAAGCCTTAGATCTATCACCTACCTCCACTTGCCTGATTTCTTTCTAAGGAGTAGGATGTTTGAGTAAAACCCCTTGTTTCTCTGGTGTAAAGGGATTTCAACTATGGTGTCTGGCAAAAAGTAAGTTGATTTCCTGCTGCAGCAAAACCAGATGACGATGCGATGTTCTGCGTGGTGGAACATTTGGAGGCTTTTGAACAATTTCCAGGGTGTGACTATGCTGGATTACATCTAACGTTCATTTGTCGGAAGTTAGGTCTTGCCAACGATTGTAAAATTTGGATTGAAAATAGCTAAATTGCTGTGGGACTGAGGTGGCCAGTGCCTGGGACACATCATTGTCTTCTGGACTAATGTGATGTTACTCCCACAAGAGGAAGTCTTTGGGCTGGTTGGAAGGCATAGTTGGACGCTGCTGTAGTCTTGTATAGCACTTGTGAAGTGTATGACGATCTGAAACCTAGTTGGGCGTATGGCTGGAATCTACTGTGATGGTACAGGGGTTGTGATGTATACTGACCTCTACCTCCCCAAAAGGACTGAAAACGTCTCTGCTGCACTGTACCAAGCAAACAAGCTGTTTCCCTGTCCAATTTTATGACTGCAGCACATTGTCAACGTGTTTTTCCGGAGAGGTTCTCCCCACTGAATGGCATGTCCAGGATTTTAGCTTGGACCTCCGGGTGGAATGATGTAGCTTTCAACCAGCTCTGATGAGGAAAGACCGCAGCTCCAGCCATCTGGCAGAAAGCGGTAGCAGAGATATCCATTGCTGCATCAGTGATTTCTGACAAGGCTTTTTGTCCTTCCATCAGAATCACTTTTGCTTCCTTTTTCTTATCGCCAGGCAGATCATCTATAAACGACAATATATCGGACCACATTTGGTGATCGTAACGCCCCAAGATGGCCTGAGCATTACAGACCCTGATTGAAGTGGCTGCCATGGCTGAGAATCTCTTGCCAATATTATCTAACCTGCAGCCCTCTTTATCAGGTGGAGCTGAGCAGGGAGAAGAAGCTTCTTTGCCTGTCATTGTGTCACCTGCATGATAACCGAATCAGGTTGAGGCTGACCCATAAGGCAGGATGGCGCAGTCTCTGGGGCCCTATACTTTTTGTCTAGTTTTGGCATGACTACTGGAACTGAGGGTGTGGTGTCTTCATTATTTACAACCCCTCTTGCCATACATAATCCACAATGAGTATGGATCACACTGTACATTGGGCAGCATCTTTGAAGTCATAGAAAAAAGCATTCCGTTTGTTTTTCAGGAAGGGGTAAATAAAAATGCTTGGATGCACATTCCAGAAGGTCATGAAAACCACCATTATCTGCTGCTGGTGAGTCTACTGGAGGTGGAGGATGTAATGTGGACTGAGGAATCATAAAAATCATCCCATTCTTGGCCATCCAAAGGGATCTCTCCCTCCTCCTGTTGTTCACCATCACTATCTGCTAAGGTATTTATGAGGGTGATAGGCAGAGGTACTGCTCTGTCTTTTTGAAGAGGAGGAACTGGACTGCTTTTGGGCTGAGAAACTGTTTCAGGGGCCTGCAATCGATGCGGAGTCTGTGGAACTGACTTCTTAGCATCTGGAAACCTTTTGTAGTAGTTATTAATCATAAAACGCAAGTCTGACTAGAGCTACAGGTATTGCGATAGAGGGCTCTTCCACCTGATGATCCTCCCCAGGTTCATCACATGGGTAATGTTCCTGAACTGTATCATATGCCTGGGCTGACTGTTGGCCTCGGTCTGTAAACTTGTACTCCAGGTATGTAGTAGGACCCTGATCTGCATACGTTAGGAATGGCCAAACATACCTTCATCACCTGACTCTTGCATCACTAGCAGACAAACTTGAGACAAAGGGGAGATACTGGAGATGTCAGTCTGCAAAGACAGTGGAATGGCTTTTATTGGCACAGGAACAGCCTCCTTAACTGTCGTCAATGGGGCCATCAACGGGGTGTGAGAAAACCTGCGTCAACGGAATAGTCATAGACGTTCTTGGTGTCGTCGATGACTGCATTGTTGTCAACGGCGATGGCTTTGTCAGCGATGCAGATGTAGTCATCATTGTTCTAGTGGAGACAGTCGTCGATGCCACCATAGGCACTGGCGTCAAAGTTAACTGACTTGTTGACGCCCTCATACACGGAGCCGTCATTGACGGGGTGGTTTTTATCAATGAATCCTTAAATGACCGAATCTTCTGGGCCACTGGTTCTTTAAATAGTGTCACAGGAACCGAAACAGGAGAAGATAGAGATCTTTTGTGAGAGAGAGGGAGATGGTTCAGGCTGCCCCTTGGTACTCGACCTCTCAGCGCTGGCTTCCCTACTGTGGGCTTTTGCCTGTTTTGAGTCCTTGTCAGATGAGGACTTTTACTCCTGCTTGCCTTTTCTCGAGCAAGCATGCCTTTTTTCATCACCTCACAATCAGCGTCTGACTAGGCCTTCTTTTTTTCTTGGAAGCCAGAGAAGCAGTCTGGCTTCCAGATCTGTGAGGTATTTTGCTGAAAAAGCACAACAGTACTTACTTAGTCTTTCGGTTTGAGGTGTGGGTACAGGCAATATAATCATTCCTTGTGGGGGTCTTCTGAAAAGTCTACTCTTCCCACAGGATTTAAAGGCCCTAAAGAGCCTTTTCTTAGAAACCTTAGGCATTTTGGAGCAATAGAAATAGTTCCGGAAAAGCTCTACCTTAGATGTTTGTGAGTGCAGAAATCACTTGGAGAGCTGACAGGTCACAAGGTGAATGCGAAATCACTGTTGACTGAGCCGTGCTCAAAGAGACTCCCTAACGCACGACGTGCAGTATGAAATCAAGATAGAATGGCTCTGCAGGGGATGAGTGCTTCAGGGTCTTTGCTCTGATTGGCTGAAGTTTGGAGGCTTTAAAAACGTGGTCAATTGGTTAACAATTTCAATTGTTTGTAATAGGGATTTTAAGGCCTACCTTTCATCACTGATTTTTCGTTGATGTTACCATGGGACTCCCACCATGATGATGGGGAAGATTCAAGCATGTGAAAGATATGGTAGTATAGAACACAAGTTTCCAAAATATGATGCAAACTTGGCATACATTGTGCCCAGCGTAAAAACTACATCAGTTGTTTTTTGCTGCAGAGGTGAAGTGCATCTCTCATTGCTCTTAGCAAACATTACTCAGGTTTCACCACATGGTGACCTCACTAATCCCCCAGCACTTTCACAAGTAACTTGTCATGGTCCAAAGTTTATTTTCCACTCATACGTACATAATCTGGAAGGCACCAGACACCATCCAGTCCTTTGAGCAGTGCATGGAATTCATTCATTATTAGAGAACGTCTGTAGCCAGTTCAAAGGTAATCCTCCTAAAACAATAAGCATTTTCCAGTGTCACAAATTATAAGTGTTGAGAATCCTTGTTCATTTTGATGTGTTGTTAACAGGATCCATGTTCAGAGTTATAAATATTATGGCCCTTTTCAAACAGCACTATTACCTTGCTTATGTTTGGACAGTAGTGGCGATCAATCCAGATGTTAACATTTAAATCACAGAATTCAACCTAGTGAGCAGTTGGCCTCGTATGCTAGGAAAATTTGGGGCAGCCAGTTAGAACTCCCTATTTCCTCGATGATGCTATCATGATAAAATCTCTCACGTTCTCTCATCCCCAAGTTGCGAAGATACTTTTTGCACTCTATGAACACGTTTCAGCCAATTAATTTAGGACATCTTTAATGCTTATAGCTCTTCAGCATGCCTAGCAATTCACTTAAGATCTCATTATGCGAGAAGTGAACAAAAGCGTTTGAACGATGAAGAGTAACTTTTTCCGCACTGATCCAGTCAGATCATTTGATACATGTGATTATAGTATCATTGTGACAGACTAGAAACACAAAAAATGCCGGACTTAATGGCATTTAACTGTCTTCAGTTTCTGGAAATGTGCTGACACGTAAGGATGATGACTTGTTTATATGTGGCTCCATTTATGATTACATTTAATTTAATTATGTAGGTAGTAAACAGTGAAATTGAAGGATTCCGAAAAAGTGGTTTTATCAGCGTTGTTGATCAAGAAAGGTCTTCGCATGTTGCGGTTTCACCCACAACAGGTAAGATTTGATTTTAATGTTTGCCAACAATATATCTTATTGCATGATTTTTTCTTATTAATTGGTGCTTCCGGATTTTGGGACAGCAGAGGTGTTAAGTTAGCAAACAGATTTGTTCAGTGCCCAGTGTTGTTTATGACCTACTTGCTATTTTGTCATTGTAGATTCTTCAGCACGAAGGCAAAACATGCATAACAAATAGTTTGCATAAAACGTCTCAAACAATGCCTCATCTAAGAGTCATTAGAGACAGAGCACCGGGCACATCACAAAAAGGCCTTCTCCATGATCTTGTCACATTTCTATTGCTATAGATAAGCTGCTTTTCTTCATCCCTGGTTTGGGTACAGCTTGACCTTTGTTTCGGGCAGTGTGGTACTGCATTTCAGATTATTTTCCTCACTACTACACTGGTATCCCTTAGAGTAAGCAGTTCCTTAGAGGTCTACAAAGCCTGCTCTGGGGTCCACTACTTTTTGGAAAATTAAATAATATTAGCAATGTGCCAAAGTATGAATACATGCAAAATTTAAAATAATAACATTCTCTGTACATATGAAGGAAATTGAAATTGGGGCTAAAAATTTAGTTGGTATTCTTCGCTTGTTTTGTGGTATCAGCACAAGTACAGCAAACAGAATTTAGTATGGATGATTGGTGGCATCCCTTTAAGGTTGGTATGTGCAGACAAAAAGAGCATGCTTTAGAAGGAAGAAAAGAAAGTTGATTACTAGAGTGTAGCATGTCACCAAGGGCAAGATGTACTAACGTTTTTTGCCAGGTTAGTGACAGCAAAGACCCCTTTTTATATGTATTAACTTAATTTTCTAGGGCAGAAAACATTTCTAAATTGCAAAATAGGGTTCTGACCCCTACCGAATAATAATTTGGAAGGGGAGTGTTTTGAGTGTTATAAGTTTTGAATTGGTAATGTATTTATCAGTGGTTTGCAACTGCAGTTCTGGTTGCAAACCATTGATCAGTTACAGACACCCAAGTTGGGGTGGTAACTGATTCACCAAGGGGAAAGGGGACCTGTTGGGACCCCTTCCACTTTGGAAGTCGGGCAAAAGTAGCCCTTTTCCCCTAGAAAGAGCTCAGGCTGCCTTGGGGGAAAAAAAGTTTCAGTTTAGCATGCAGTCACAAGGATGGCGGTCAGGGACTGTAGTCTACTGTCTCTTGCATGATAGCATCCCAGTGGTTATAGATCATTTCTGGGGGTCGTAAATCGAAACCTGTCTAATGAGTATTAATTAGGCAGGACGTTCTGTGGCCCTCTGCTATTTCTTATTTTGAGAACCAATCTATGGTTGGTGCACAATTTATGACCTCTTTTTGCGCGTAGGTTGGTACATCTGGCCACGAATTTTAAAAAGCTCCAACCTTCCATTACAACTAAAAATTAGTTTTAAGTGTCTTTTGTTTGTTAGTTGAATAAACTATTTCATATGTTGTGTTTTGTTTAAAATGTAATTTTTCTGTATTTTGTGTATTGTTTTGAGGTTCAGATAGTGGAAACTGCTTAGGCCAAGGTCCTCCTCTTATGTTGGTGATTCAGTGGGAGACTACAGAAGTCAAAAGGTTAAGAGATGCTATGGGGCCTTGATTTGAATGGCAGCGCCAACTACAACACTGAGCACTGACCAACAACTATAAAACATGAGGTCAGTAGGCCATAGGGTTACCCTGGAAGCCGGTGTATGCATAAGCGTGCATGCCACTGATTTCCAGGCAAACTCATCAGATTTATCTGACATGGTGGTTGCCTGGATACGCTTTGCTCTGACTGTTTTCAGCAGCCTGTACCCTGTTGTAGTGCACTGTAAAGGGTGATCCCATCATGCTCTTACTTCATTTGCGGATGCATTTGACAGTCTCTGGGGAGACGCAGCAATATTTCACTTCTCAGCCCTCCCCCATTACTCAAAAGCCTAAACTTGTTCATTGATCTTTCATCACTTTTTCCTGTATGAATGGTGCTAATTGCTTACCTTTTTCTGTTTGATTTGATTGGGGAGGGGTAATGGCAGCCTGCTTGTCTGTCTGGTGTTGGATCCCTTTTGTTATGTTTGTTTTTTCTTTTGTTTCTTGACTCCTTGCCCGTTTAATTTCCTTATTTGCTTATTCATCCATTTTCAGTCATGAAGGGGCTATTAACATTAGGGGTGACACTTCTGTAATCTTTACAGACCACTGGTAATTCTATAATGAAACAAAAAGAAAGGAGCTCTTGGGCTCGCGATATTCCTATTGCTTATATAGACTATTTGATTGGTGTTTACGCACCACAGTCCAAGTGAAGAAATATAACGGAAGGTAAAAAAATACGAAAAGACAGGGGGCGATAGTAACCAGGCCTTCATTTATTTCAAACATCCATTATTATTTATTCCTCCACAATAGTCAATTCCAATTAGGAAAAATATTAAATAAACATTGACAAGGTGCCGTGCTTTATTTTGTCACAGAGGCAAACAGTACATATTTCATTCACAAAGTAGCTTTGACGATACAAATCTTGCTGCTAGGGCCAAATCAGGGAGCATTGTGTTCAGTATGGAGTAGGACTGTCTTCAGCGGGATTAATGATGAGGGAAAGTAGGTTGTATTGTATCTAATGTATCTGTCAAACAAACAAAAAATGATACAATTTAAAGTACATAGGTCAGATAAATCAAGAGGGAAAAGAAGAATGGAAAGAAAAAAGAAAAGTTAAAAAGAATAGTAAATGAAATATGAGAAAACAGATTAGAAGTTAGTAGGGCTGGGATTGGCTGTTCTGTTGTGCACACTTTGGGCTCAACAGTTAATACCATGTTACTATTACTGGAAAAACCAGAGAACATAAAATGTATAATCTTCACTACCAGTAGTCATAATCAGTTACCCCTCAAGATGCACAGCAGGTGAATAATGGTCTGCTTGTCCTTTAGGGAACTCAGTCCTACAATAAACCAACGACCCCCAAATTACAATTGAATAATAAAAAGGGTGTTTGAGTAGAATTTTAACGAAGGGACAGCTATACCTTTCCTGAGTCAATCGTTACACATAAAGGAGACGGGTCCTTGTAATTGTTCTCCGAGTACTCTTAGGAAAGGAATCTCAGTTGACCATCAGTGCAGTATTAATAGTAAATAGGTGACTCAGTTTCAGTGGTTGTGGCGCTTATTTGACGGGTGGCCCCAACAGTCTACTTAGCAAGGGTGGCGTTTGCATATCAGTGACTTAATCACTGTACCATCATGAATGCAGCCAATGGTGTCATTGTGATTTTAATCCTAGGGTTTCAGTCAGAAGGTGTAAGAGGAATAACTTATCCGTAAAGGGTTTGTTGATTGAACAGCACATCAGTCGTGTCTTAGGTGCTTGAAACCTTTCCCCTCACCTTTTTAATCAACACCCACAATGGTGTTGCTGCCTGGATACTAATACTGTCAACTTTGTACCTTCCAAGGTTCTCCAGCCATACCAAGAAACAGCTTACAGTTCCATCAGGCGTCCATTATTGTGCCTGTTGGCTGTAGTTAACAAAACCTACACGAAAGGGCTGTAATGTAGCCGTTCCCTCTAGTCTCCATATTTCAGCACAGTGTGTTGCTCCTCCAAGGTCAAGCTTCCTCAGATTGTACTCCTGGTGTACTTTGCCACACTTACTTATTTTGCTGAGTATTGCTAGAGTTAGTCTTGCATGTACTGTAATCACAAACACACATAACAAAGGACCAGGAAGGAAACACTTATACTGTTCTGAATAAAAATTGCCAGTGTAATAATAATAAAAAGAAGGAAATGATTGGCATCACATGTATATGCAGTAGTTACAGTGAGCGTCCATTCTTTTGTGTGTGTGATTCTCTTTTATAGTTAAGCCACAAAGCACCTGTCCTGGGTAATTATTCCATCCCACTCAATCTCTTTATCTGCTATCCTGTTTTAAGATTAAAGTTGTTCATGCTTCTGTGGAGCAGAACAGATTCTCCCCAATATAACACAGTCACAGAGTTACCAAGGTGGAGACAGAGAAGTGTATTCAGCAGATGCAATCTACTACGAAGTAAAACTACGGCAGGGACTTCTAGAGTTCAGAAGGATTAAGACGCACTCACCTGACTGTCGATGTTGTTGTCCTTGGGACCTGGGACTGCATCTCCCAGTAATCTTGTTGGGACAGCAAGGGACATCTAATGCCATTCTGCTGCGTCCCTTAAAAGCAACTCATCCTTACCATGGAGCAGGATGCTCTGGCCGGGACCATCCTTGCCCGTCATAGCCCTTAAGAAGCTGGGCTGTCCCCACCCCCCTTAGTTGTGTTTTTAGAAAAGGTACTGTTTTTCCTGTTTAACTTTGCCCTACCAACCGTTTTCTATTCATGTGTTGGTGCAGGGGAAGTAGATGCTGCAGCGCTCCGGTGGTGCGGTATTAGGTGACAGAGCTGACCTTGCACCTTGTTGAATGTGTGACTACAGGTGAGGTCCCCCACCAGAGCGACTGATGACATAGGACCCTGGAGACGACAGGGAATAATTATTTTGACAGAGAAAGGTAAGACTTATAATTTCCTAGACGCATGATCATATAGCATGCAGGATAGAGTATAGGGGTTTTTGTTCTATGCCTTGATGAAGGACTGGGACTCTCCCACTGGACAAGATTTTAGCTTTAGGAAGGTATCAGTATGAAAGGCCGAAACATGATGGCAGGAGACTGAGAATGGGGGTAGCTGAGCCATTGCCACTCAAAAACACCCATCATTTAGATTAGCACTGTTTCACGTTTTTAATCCTACCCAGTGTGCACTACTATTGAAGGTTATTATCCTGGGATTACACTTTTACCTCCTCTGGGGCTAGCAGGTTCTGCATCCCGAAAGTGAGAAGATTGCACCTTGGTGACCGCTTCTTCAGCTTTTAAGCTTCGTAACTTTGGAACTCGCTACCTCTTCTTTCTAACCGGCCCCTTCGGAATTTGTTTTTAGAAAAAGATTGAAAACTTGGTTGTTTTGCTAGAATTTATCTTTTACCTTCTGCAAGTGTGCAGCATATGGTATCTTGGACCGCATTGCTGGGACACCTCATTTTGACGATGTGATGTGCTTTGCAAGCATTATTATTTTATTATTATTATCATCATCTTGACATTGTGCCACCTAGCTTGAGCAGAATTACTTTATTTAGCAGTTCCTTTCCCCTCTTTTGGAGTAAGGTTAAGACCACCAGGTTGGCCTTGTTCTAACCTGGTGGGACAGATGGGCCAATGATGATGCCACAAATATGTGGGAGAGGCCTTTCTGTCCATAAAACAACTATTGCTCAAAATGACCAACGGACTCGGTTCATTTAAAGGGATTCCTATTGGACTATATGAACTACATGAGGCCACCCTATTGTTTGTGAGTGTAGTTAATTGAATTGGAGGTTGTAGACTGTGCCTTCAATCCTCTTACTCTCTTTTCATGTGGCTAAGGGTAGATCACTAAGTCACCCCTGGCATTGATTGTACGCCTTTGTGTAACTGCTTGCAGCCCTTTGCTCTGTCCATGCCTTGACTAAATGGTTCTGCAATTGGAATGAGTTAGAGGACACCTTTGAGAGAGAAAGTCTGGTCCAGGTGTGTTATCAATAGTGCTTAAAGGCCCCTGGGGTCACCGTCATTTACTCCAAGAGAATAAATGGGCAAACGAAAAGATGCGGACAAGCCCCTGGACTCAGGGAAGGCCAAAAGACACTTGTCATGCAGCCGAAAACTATACATTAAACAAAATTGACCACCGCATTGAAGAAGTCAATGACCTCTTGTCTACTAACGCCAGGGGTAAAACGGGCAACATTAAATCACATTTATTAAAATAATCAATGCAAACCCCTGCGGTACTCTTGGCAAATTCTGATGGATCTTGTGATAAAACTATTGATGTTGTAAATAGTCGAGTGGGTTTGCCGACTTCCCAGGAGCTGAATGATGTTTTGCCCCCAATTATAAATGTTGATATAGTCTGTAAAAATAGGTTTCAAGCTTCAGCAATTGCAGATGGTGGGGTGCAGGATGTTATCTCTCAGCAGGCCACTACAATTGACATTGGTTTTCCCTAGATTAGAGGGATGACGTTAAAGCTCATGTGTCTTGAACACCATGATTGCAAATATTTTGCCCAATTTATGTAACTGTAAAGTCAATCAAGAAGAGGGGAGGCCTTCTCTCCATCCTCAACAGGATAAGCCAGCACTGACATATGGGCCAAACGGGTACCGTGTAATAGATAACTGCCCCCAACACCCTCCCACCCAAAGTTCGGGAAGAAACCAGAGTACTAGCTACTATAGTACCCACCAACAATTCATCTTGGGCCCAGGAACGCAATCAGGGCAAACATGGGGATACAACCTCATCCAAGTCTTGTTTCTGGAACATGGGGGAGGCAACCCTAGAGTTCCCTAAAGATGCTGAGGTGATTGTAAGTGTAAACAGTGGTGTCAACCATACTATCAACCCGTTATCTTGGAATGTTGACTGGCTGAAATCTAAACTGAATGACCAGGAGTAGGGCAGTTATATAGATGAGCACCACATATTTTTACTCCAGGAAACATGGAATATTTAACCAGTGTTTGGGGGGGGGGGGGAGAAGGAGAGGATTACCTCTCCTTTTTTTTAATAGCGCTATACCTTCCATCTGAGGAAAAGCCAGGTGTAGTAGCCTCCTGACTTGGCTGAAAATTGACATTTTTAATATAGCCCAAATCATATATACAGAGTCTAAAGACATTAGGAATCATTCTAACCATCAGTAGTTCTACAAAACATAAACATATGGTTATTATGAACACTTATATATGATCAGTCCCGGGCAACCCATTTTCAGAGACCTTATTTTGTTTGACTGACATCTTGGACTCTTTAGATACCAGCTAGGCAAATCATAGCTGTGGATAGTAATGCAACAGTTGAGTCCCTGGAATTTCTCACCCCTCACTTGTAAATATTGAGCCCTTAAGGTGAAAGCCAAAAGTGTCTAAAAAATCTTTGATTTAATCTGGTCTCGCGGGTTAAGGGCTGCTAATGGGTGTTCGAGGTCTGATTGGAATCCGAAACATTATTCAACAGAGGATTGTATTTGAGTAACAGAGAATATATTGTTCTAAATCAAAAGCGGTGGCCCTTTCTGGTGGATATGGAAGTGGTGTTGTGAATGGACAACAGCCACAATGCTATTAGCGCTCAGTTTTCTGAAGCCCTGTGTGCATGTTCCCATAAGGCTTTTTTTTTTTAGTGCCCATGCCACTCCACCTTATAAGTACAAATATTGTAGGAATATTAAGTGGGGGCTATAATAAGAAATTAATCTACGGTATGTAAGGTGTACCAGAATTTTGTAGAAACCTTAAAGCTATATGAAAACATAGGTAGAGATCTAATCACTTTTGTTGGCCTCCACCGGGAGCAAGCTACTAGTTTAAAAACCTTCTTTACTAATGATGTGAGGGTGCTTCTAGCTCCTTGCAAACAAAGCTGTTAATTCTCTGAAGAATGCAGGAGGCAAAGAGAGCTCTAGTCGGTTCAGTCAAGATGAGGGACAAGGGGGCTATAGTCTTGGCAAGAAAGCAGTATAAGGCAATCTTACATGGCAGTAAGAAAGAGTAGGAGGAAGCCCTGGGAGCATGATATGGCAGAGGCTTACAGAAGCAGGACACAGAGGTTCTGGAAAATACTGGCAAATGGGATCAGGGAGATAACGGTTCGGCCAGAGGCGTTTGTACAACAAGAGGCTTGGGAGGCCCATTTTCAAGCATTTTATGAAACAAGGGAGGTTTTAGTTCAAATGGTGGAGGATGCTGGGAATGGTCCATTAGTTCTGTCAGGATAAAAGTACCTTCAAATCACTAACCTTTAGCCTTAAAGAGAGAGCGCTTGCTTTGTCCCTAATTAAGAGGAAAAAAACTGCAGGGCCTGATTGTGTACCTGGGAATCTGTATCTCTCCCAGCCCCCTATTTGAGCACACTAACTAACGCTATTGCGAAAGGGGAGGATATTCTGTCACCTTGGAAGGGTGCAATAATCCTGCCATTGCAATAAGTCTTACTGACAACTCCCAAAAAGTCTTTAGCAAACAGGTCTTGCATTGACTACCGGAGTGGCTAAATCATCATCATGTGCTCACAAACTGCCAAATGAGTTTTCGAGAAAGTGTTGGCATTCTAAACCAAGTGTTCCGCTTTAGGACTGTATGCTGGAAATATGTTGAATTAAAGAGGCGCCACTTACATATAGCCTTCATGAACATGAGGGCTACCTTTGATCTAGTGCCAAGGCCAAACCTTTGGAAACTGCTGGGCAGTTATGGGGCTCCTGAAGAACTTTTGCGACTGCTGATAGTCTTGCATACAGAAACATATGTGCAAGTGAGATGGAGTAGCATGGGGGGACTTACTAACAGAATCCCGATTGATCGCCGGGTAAGGCCAGCCTTTGTCCTTGCACCTACTTTATTTTCCTTTTATATAAATGGTGTGGTGGACTGAGTGAGTACATTTAAGCATGATGCCACCGAATCTAGCAACCCTTGTCGATGTACGCAGAAGACACTTCGTTAATCTCTTGCACCCCTACGGGCCTCCAGGTTTTGCTCTATGATTTTGCCTCTTTTTGCTTAAATAGGGGTCTTCATGTTAATGCTGGGAACTCCTAATTCATGGTGATTAAGCCTACTGTTCCCTTAGGGGTAAGGTATCGGTAGATGGAGTTTGAATAGACTGAGTGAAACCTTGGTGTAAGGCTGTCTGATAACTTAGCCTTGACCCCTCAGATTGAGAAAAGTAAAACTATTTTACATAGCGTTAGCGTAATAGTTGGCTTAATAATAATAATAAGAAAATATAAAGTGGTGTCATTTAGAGCAGTCTCACTGGTATTGCAAGAGTACAGGACATCATCGTTGGCTGGGGCAATTTATGGTGCTGAATTGTGGGGTGATGTAGATGTTAGTCCAATGGTCCAAGTTAAAAAAACAAATTTATTAGGTCCCTGCTTAATTCACCAACCAGCAACCCTTTGCTATCTTTTCGGTGTGATCTAGCCCGTTGAGATGGTTATATTTACCATATTTAGATATTGGGTGTGCATTTGGACTACACCGCACTTGTTCCCCTATTGTGTGGCCCCAAAGAACAAGTTACTTACCTCCAGTAATGATTTATCTGGTAGAGACAATATCTAGCTGTAGATTCCTTAACTTTGAATTTCCCAGGCAGCTGACTGTATCTGGAAGATTTTTCATAAGCAGTATCCCTGCGTGCCGATATGTGGCTTTGATCGGTTCGACGCGGCATCACCAGCAACATTGCGGTCACCTATGTATATGTCACCTTGGTGCACAGATAGCAGTTACTTTTCACAACTTTCCATGCCAGGAGTGAGGAGACATGAAGTGCACTGACATTGGTGTATCCAAACTAGGACCCTGAAAGGGATCAATCCTAACCTTAAAAGTCTGTCTGCAGAGCGGGAAGGAATGGGTAGATCGGTAAGAAATCTGCAGCTAGATATTGTCTCTCTCAGGTAATTTGTTACCAAAGTTAAGTCATTCCTTACCTTGAATAGATACTCAAGCAATAAATACCGTCCCCGTCGGTGGGCTGCGGACAAATTGTCAAAATTAGAAAGTCCTACGGGGCGAATGCCAATCCCTTCGGACCTCACTGTCCAGGCAGTAGTGGTTAGTAAACGTGTGCAGGGATGCCCATGCTGCTGCCTGGCAGATGTCCAGGACTGGGATTCTGTGTGCTAACTCAGTGGTGGCAGCTTTTCCTCTGGTGGAATGGGCCCTCGCAAGGCTGCTTTTTAGCCAAAGTGTAGTAGATCTTTATACAAAGGATGACCCAGCGTGAAATGGTCTGCCTCTGTACTGCCCGACCTTTCTATGCTCCAACATACACCACAAAGAGCTGGTCATCCTCCCAGAACTTTGTCTTGCAGTCAAGGCAGAACGACAACGCTCCTTTTTTGGTTCCAGGCGGAGCCACTCCTTTTCTTTAGAGGGATGTGGAGCAGTGTAAAAGATGGGCAAGGTTACTGACTGGCCAACATGGACTGGAGTGACCTCTGTCGGGATGAAAGAGGTCCTTGTGCAAGGCACCAGTTTGTCTGGGAAAACAGACAGAAATGGAGGCTTGGATGACAAACCCTGCAGCTCACTCACCCTCCAGGCAGATGTTATTCCCACTAGAAATACTGTCTAGATGGTAAGCAGCCGGAGGGGACATTTATGCAGAGGCTCCAACTGTCAACTGTTGACGCTCAATCTCCATGCAAGAAGGTGAAGAGTTAACAGGTTAAGGTTGAAAACCCTCCCCTGATACTGCGACAGAAGATCCTTCTCAAGGGTTAGCCTGATCGGAGGATTGATACTCATTCTCAGAAACTCTCAATACCATTCTTTCTGTGCGCAGTCTGCTGCCACAAGAATTACTTGGGGCTGGTCATGCCTAATCTTCTTGAGAACTCTGGGCAGGAGTGGTATGGGTGGAAAGGAGTACTAGAGGCCTGAACTCCACTGGAGATGAAAAGCATCTCTGAGCGATTGCCGCCTTCGAAACTCCAAAGTGCAAAACTGCTGACATTACGCGTTCTCTTCGTAGGTGAACTGATCTAACCAAGACTCTCCCCACTGCTGAAAGAGACCCTGCACCACCTCTGAATGGAGATGCCACTCGTGATCCGCTACACATCAACAATTGAGTTTGTCCGTCCTGGTGTTAAGAGAACATACCAGGTGTTGAACCACCAGATGTATACCATGTTGTTCCAGCCGTGTCCAGAGTTGCAGGGCATCTTGACACAGGGTCCACATCTTCATCACCCCCCATTTGTTGCAGTACCACATGGCAGTGGTGTTGTCCGTGAACACCAGCACTATCTTTCCCTTGCTAGAGGGAAAAAATGCTTTCAGTGCTAACTGGATTGCACGGAGTTCCAGCAAGTTTATGTGGAGACCGTATTCTGCCGGAGAGCAGTCTCCTCTGATCTCCACATCTTCGACATGATCGCCTCATCCCAGCAGTGACTTATCCGTCGCTACTGTGAAATCTGGTTGGGGATGGGAGAGGAGTCAGCCTCTGACCCAGTCGCGGTTCGTCAGCCACTACTGCAGGTCTTTTGCAGTTCCCGCCGAGATCTGAACCAGGTCGGAGAGATTCCCCAGATACTGCACCCACTGGAACTTCACTGCAGAACCTGCATATGCCATCTGCGGGACGCAGGAAGCCTTGAGGCCCAGCAGCCTCAGAGTCTCTCATACCGAAATCCAGGACAGAGGCTTACACATTGGTATCATAGCCTGAACATCCTGGACTTGCTGCTTGGGCGCATAACCCTGAAACTGTACAGTGTCCAGAACAGCTCCAGTAAAAGTGGGCATCTGAGAATGAGTCCGGTGTGACTTTGGCATGTTTATTGTGATTCCCAGCGAATGCAGGAGGTCCGCCATTGTCTGGAGGTTGGATACGACATCCTGGGGGGAGCCCGCCTTCAACGCCAGTTTTCAAGATATGGGGAGACTGAAACCCCTAATCTACGTAGATGAGCTGTGACCAGTGCCATCACTTTGGTGAACACCCGAGGGACACTGGTAAGGCCAAAGGGAAGCACAGTGAACTGAAAGTGCTCATGACCTACCGTAAGCTGCAGGTAACACCTAGGATCAGGCATGATGGGGATGTGGAAATAAGCATCCTGCAAGTCCAAGGCTACTAACCAGTTTCCGTGGTCTAGGGCAGGCAAAATCTGAGCTAAAGTAAGCATTTTGAATTTCTCCTTCTTGAGGAAGAGATTGACGATTCGTGGATCTAGAATAGGTCAAAGACCCTTGTTCGTTTGGGGGATCAGAAAGTAGCAGGAGTAACAACTGCCTACTTCTGATATCGGAACGATCTCTATGGCTCCTTTGGTCAAGACAGCCGTAACTTCCTCTTGGAGTAAGGACAGATGATTCTCCGTCAGCCGTTCTTGTGTTGGCAGGCGGTATAAGGGGAGGGGAGGATTCAAAGGAGAGGGAGTAGCCCCCTCCGAATGATCTGCTGGACCTGTCCGATGTAATGGACTGTCATTGAGGAGATGAAGCCGTATTCTCCCACCAACTGGGCAGACATGATCCCTTATTAGAAGACTAGGAGGTCTTAGAGGCTGCCGTTGCTGGGGGTTGGTGGTGGACAACTTCTGGCTGCCTAACAGACAGGGTCAGACTGCACCACGCCCACGCAAAGCTTTGGGAGCTTTTGGAGGACAGTGGCTGGCATAGGGTTGGTGAGGTGGCACGCCTCTTTCGTAGCCTCTCTCCAAACAGACATGTGCCATTGAAGGACATGTCCAGGAGGTTGGCCTGGACATCGCAAGAAAAGCCAGATGTTCTCAGCCAGGTGTGGTGTCTAAGAGCCACTGTTGATTAAACTGCTCTGCACAGTGAGTCTGTAGTGTCCAATCCACACCTGATGGTGAACTTTGCTGCATCCTTTACAGCTTGAGAGAGAATGGCCCAGGCCTCCTCCAGGACCTGTGGCAGCACTTGTGCAACCCAATCACGCAATGTGGGGGAATAACTGCCCGAAAGGCAAGCAGTGTTCACCAACCACAGTGCTAGGCTGGTGGAAGAAAACATTTTCTTTCCCAAGGTGTCCAGCTATTTGATTCCCCGTCCAGGAGAGCAGCAGGGAACGCGCCATGGGAAGTTGAGGCTTGGACTACCAAGCTCTCAGGGGTTAGGTGTTGGGTGAGGAATCTCTGGTCACCTGGGGTGGGGGTGATGGCGGGCAGCTGTCCTCTTTACAGGAGCCCCTGTGCTGGGCTTGGACCAGAGTGCCAGCAGGACATCAGCCAGGCCTTTGTTGACGGGGCAGGGATTCTGATGAGGAAGCCCCAGGCTGAAGTCCTTCTGTCAAGAGGCTAGTTTAATTCACCATAGATGGGAGTTTGAGGTTAAGAGCCTCAGCTGCCATCTTTACCACCATTGCTTATGATGCGCCTTCCTCCGTAGCGACAGTAGGGGGAGAAGGTAAATCAGTATCTGCAGATTTGTCCAGTCCACTGGCATCACCCAGTCCATATATGTTCCCAATTGGTGTTCTGAAGGGTCCAGTGACCACTTCTATCCCTCCTCTATGCCTGGCTGCTCTGAGTTGTCGGGGATTAGAATGGGCCTGGGAGCATTGGCGTTGGGACCAGTGCCGGAGAACATCACGTTGGCACGACTGGTGACAGTCTAGATCTGTGAGACCCCATCGGAGCCAAGGCTGGAGCCGCCAGCGTGGAACCTGATGGGGCCGCTTCTGACTCCACGAGGGCAGTCCGGAGGGATAAGCTCACTCGAGTACATGGCGCATGGACTTGTAGAACACTCACCTGAGCAGAGTTCACACCATGTCCTGGAAATGCAGGGAGGCCCTGAGTCTGGCCTGGCAATGGCTCCACAGAACCTTGTCTGGAATGCCGATGTTCTGAAGTTGTGACGTCAGCTGACAGACGAGAAGTTGAAGCACGCTTTGACTTCTTGTGCTTGATAGGACTCTTCCCTGAGTGTCCCGGTGACTTGGAGCAGGACAAAAAGGACATGGGGCTCCTGGAGCAGTCCGCGAACTTCTACTCAATTAGGACTGTGACCCTCGAGGAGTCACAATAAGTGGTGTCAATTGCAGGGCCGCGAACAGCTTTCAAGACTGTTCCCTTAAAGTCTTTGGTGCTGTGGCCTGGCAGTCCGAACACGACTTAGAGTGGTGGTCGCGCTCAAGGCACCACAAACAGACCAAATGCGGGGGGTCTGTAATCGACATGGCGCGTGCCACATGATTTAATACCCGCCTTCCTCAAAGACATCCCTCAACACACTCCAAAAAATTATGTACAGTCTGCGGTGTAAATATGTTTCAGATATAAATCACATGAACTAAGCTACAGTGTTCCTTTGACTACAGCAGCCCGAGACAACAAAGACAACAAAGGCAGCAGAGGCTGTAGAGTGTGAAGGGAGAGCTACTGGATTTGAAGCTGTACACAATGGCACCTTGCCAGGTTGAAAGTTATTTATGAGGGATCAGTAGGTACCTTTACAAAGGTATAGGGCTGGCAGAATCATTTTCTGTGCTATGTGGTGGGAATCCACTAACCAACAATACTCATGGCCCACGAGACACATTTATTTTTTAAAGTAACTATCAGTCACAAAGAATACACCAGCACAACAGGTCTTTAGTGGTCTGTGAGAAGCTTGAGTTCTGAAAAGTGTTGTAATGGCAAGTCTTTAGGAGGAGAGTTGCTTCCTTTTGCATTGCTATACATCTTTCCTTCCACAATAATCTCTTTGTATTAAAGGCATTGCTGATAGTTTCTGTTACATGTTGTCTTGTAAATTTGCATAGATCTTTAATTTGCTTGTATAAGTCGTATGTGTTTTTAAACATGGATGTTCTGTGTTGGTGGTTATGGCCACCAAAGTATTCAGCTGCACCAGCTCTGAGGGCTGGGAGTGTGTGTGTGGAGTGTACTCTGGTGATCCCAGTGTCAACCCACATCTAATGCTAACCCTGTAATCCAGTTTGAAGCAGCCACTGCACACACTAGACAGAAGTCTGGTAAGACAAAGCAGGGTCATTCAGCAACCAAACAGTGGATACACAAGAATTATCTCGTCATGCTGTCCTCTCCCTTTCAAGTGTTACATGTGGCTGAGTAAACCTGTCAAGCATTTGATACTGTGCTGTCTCAAAAGAGGTCAAACAGTCCAACCTTGCATATTCTGCCAAGCTCATATGAGCCATTTGTTTCAGTATCAGCTTATTGTCTGCTCTTGGTAGGTATTTGTAAAGTATAATCACTGCCTGAGAGCTGGCAGAGGATTATGCCTATTAGCATTCTCACCATTCAGGCAGTAAATGGTAACTTACCCAGTACTACTCTGAGACAGCCTATACCTCTTAATTCCATAAAGCACCCTCTTGGTATGAATGTACTGCCTAAAAAAAGAAGGCCCTTAAACAGGCCAAAAACGAATCCACAGCTATTTATTTCCCTGCATCATAGATGTCTGAAAAGCAATCTACAAAATGATTAATGACAGGCCAGATCTTGAAGAGGCGGTCACATTTGAGGTGATCTTGTGGCAATGCTGAAGTATTATCAACAAAATGCACCATCTGAAGCATGAGCAAATATGATCATGACTCATGGTTGCAAGAAATATAGCAGTTGCTATTGAGTGACTAGTAGACCAATATGAAGACAATGACTGCTTCTTTATGAAGCCCATCAAAAAAGTTAAACCCAAGAACTTCCACCAGCTAGCTCTAGAGTGGGTCTTAAGTCTGGCACTGCTGTCCCTCAAATACTGTTCACCATACAAATTAGTCTGTCCATAATCTCATCAAAAGCACATCACTCATAAACAACTGAAAGAAATGTAAAGGCAAAAGGTTTTCAGTATTCACTCTACACCCTGCAACACCACTAAAGGTAGGCAACACAGGCTAGTCCATGTTTGGAGCAACCCAGAGTTCTGCACTTACAATGCGATTCCTTTCACCCCAGGCTGCATTCCAGATTCCTCTTGCTGCACTATTGGCATATCGGTGTTCTCCTGAGAGGCTTCATCATCAGATGATTCCTCTCGGACAGAAAATTTGCTGCCAGAACCTTGGACTTCCTCTTCTACCCCAGATGCAGTCAGTCGTAGAATCATGGTCAGAGGAAGATTTGAAAAGCAAACCTAAAACCTGCTAAGAAGTAATCCTGCGGCTAGCCATAATCCCTACTAATAAAGGTAACACAAGAAATAAGTCAACAATAGCCAATACTCTGTAAAATCAGTAACAAAGACCTACACACTCAAAAATGATACCACCCACTTGCCATAGACAGCTAGACTGCGGATCACCTGCACCTACTCTGCAGACACAAAGCACCAAATGATATTCCACTACAAAGGAAAAACAAAAGGTTACACACAAAACAACGCAATTCACATCTTGCACAAATGCAAAGAGAATTGGACACAATAAAACAGAAACTAAATCTGCTGCAATTATTACACCATTAAATAAAAACTCATTCATGCACACTCATTTGAAGTAAACAGTACAAAAAATGTTTTCCTTCCACACACATACAACTACACAAACTCCAGATCTAACAGTGCTGAAACTGCAAGCTTGAGCCCCTTGAAGAAAGCAAAAGCTTTTCATTAGAATAAAAAAGAGAAATAAAACATTAGGATCACAAATGGAAATGATGACAAGGAATAAAACAGTTAACATTATTAAACACTATGAAGTTTCAATATGGGGACACATCAGCATCATAAACGTCCAATCTGCCCCCAAGGGGGGCACAAAGCAAAGGCAAGAAATTGACTTGACTTGAAGAAGTGACCCATAACCCAGCCAAGCACCACTTCACACACACCTCCATTCAGACGGCAGCCGCACACATCTGCAACCAGAAGCCAATCCACACACAATGCCAGCAAAATCACCGCTTCAAACACACAATCAGCTAAATGCCAGTCCACAAACACTGCCAGCCAAATGCAGTACACACTGCAGTCAGCCAGATGTCAGCATGCTCAGACCATCAGCCTAACTCCAGTTCACATACACATAGAAACTTATTCCCAGGTGTGTAGTGGTTCCTCTCCCTCTTCCCCTCCCCACCCCCCTTTTCGGGCAGATGTGCCTAAAAGTATATCGATCTGTCCCCACACGGGGGAGGTGAGAAATAGCCAAAATACGTGCCCTCACTAATGGGGAGCGACCCTTGCCCAAGGGGCTGCTCCCTGACATGCGCATAGAAATAGCCCTGGTGTCTGGTGACTTTCTAACCTCTTTGGGGCAGTTCGGTCTAAAAATATGGCCGATCCCCCACAGGGGGACAGAAAAGGCCAAAATAAGTGCCCCCAATAACAGGGAGTTACCCATGCCAAAGGGCCGCTCCCCAACATGCACATCCCTGGTGTCTATTTGCTTTCCATTCCCCTTGGGGCAGATCAGTCTACAAATATGGCAAAATAAGTGTCCCCTGCCCAAGGGGCCACTCCCCGACAATATAAAACTATCCCTGGTGTCCAGTGGATCATGGCCTCACCCATGATCCTGCTGCAGGAATGCACTGCAGAGATACACTGGGGGGGGGGAGGAAAAACTCTTTCCTATCCCTGGTGCCTTTCTGCCTTCTGATCCATCCGAGGAAGGAAAAAATCTCCCTTTTTCTTCGAGGCGCTGGAACCAAATAGCTTCCAGTGGGTGGCAGTGGAAGTGCTTCTGCTGCTATCCCTGGTGGGCACATTTTGCGAGGACCCACAAGTGGGGGTGCCAGTGCTTCCCCTGTGGATGGGTGCTAGGACAGCTTAGAGCCTTCCTCAGCACATGCCCATCATAGCTGAGGACGGCTCCAAGCCGTCCTCAGCACCGAAGAGGTTAAGCCTTTTGCGTAAGCAAGTCCAAAGCCTATTCCACAAAGCAGATTTGAGAATAACTATGTAAACCTTGGTCTGTTATCCAGACAGTAGCAGCAACGTAAACCGAGGAGTATAAGATTAATTTCTAGTACTACAGAAGAACGTCTTCAACACTGCTCCATGCCTCGTTAAAAGGGTTGAAGAAATTCTTTGACATATCATCCACCCTTAATTATCCGCAAAGGCTGCTACTTCAAGCCTACACCATCTTCAAGTCTTACTCATTGCATATAAAGCAGTAATGTGCGGGTGATTGTTAAAGATGCAGCACTGCAAAAAAAACAGCTTTTTGTTGCTACACTGGATGCCCCCTTTAAAGAAGGGATTAAATTCAGCGGCTAAAAAGGCCACCAGAAATGTATCTATATCCTGATACTCCACTTGAGATAATTTTCTTTTCTATTGGTCCTTTGTTTAGTAAATTGAACCTTATAGGGGCAAAAGTGTAGTGTGGGTTCTGTTTGCTTCAGTTCATTTCAAGATCGCTGGGACATCCAGCTGGTCAAACAGAAAACTGCAAAGTCCAGGGATGTGAAAGTTCCTCTGTGGACCAGGTGCTGCGTTCATGTTGAGGCAAATTTGTTACAAAGGTCTATAAATGGATTTGGTTCCTGGTTGTTGTAATTAATGCAGCATCTAATCTACCTCATCCATGTCAATTGTGTACACACAAAACTCTGATGTCCTAACATCTCAATTGTACTTTGAAATTGCCAACGTGCACATTTATAAACTTCACAGAACTCAATCATATAAGGTAAAATCAACAATGTTTTGCCCTGCTTCTCCTTTCTGCCGACTAGCAGATTGTCTGCCATAACTTCACACACATTGAGGAGCCAAGGCAAGGTATGAAGTAGATTGTCCAGTAATGGTGCCTGGAGACAGATGTATCTCCAGAAGTGGATCAAAAAATGCATCTCCCGTAGCCCCTTAAGGAAAGGGAGTGCAAGTATGGAATCACATAGCAGTGTTACTAAGGGACCTGAAGCGAAAACATGGAGTAAGATGTTTTCATGGTACAATATGGGTCTTTGTTTTAGATGATTAGCCCCTCCCCGTCCTCCCTTACAGACTTCCCAAATAAATTTTGAGATCCAGAATATTTTGCAGATGATAATCTGAATCCCCAGCAGCAATTTTAGAGAAATTGTGATAAATCCATCTTCAGAGTGATAAGAAGTTGACACAAGAACAAGTGGGGGGAGTCAGAAGGGAAGCCACCACCCCCAAGGCTAGCTTCCCTGGACCAGAAGTGAACGAGTCAAAATAGGAGGAGCATGAGAAGTGGGGACAAAGCAGGGCATAACTGGAACCAAAGGCAATCTCCCTGTGAAGGATGGAGAGTAAAGCATCAACTGGAACAAAGTCACTGCAGTGTCTAAATACCTAAAAAGTGAAGGCATGAAAGGAGCAGCAGGTCTGGTCTAACAAGATCAGTCTAATAGTTTGGCTTTAGCACTGAGGAAGTTGCTTAGGTGTTGCTCTTCTGTGGCTGTGCATTGGTATAGACCTTTGCCTAATTAATTGGTGTCAGATGTGCTGGCTGGTTTTGTGAGAAAGACAGTGGTGTCCCCCTAAGGTGGCTTGCACAAAAGACCTACTTGGGAGTGGCTTGCAGCTCCCTGCATGACGTCCATGTTGGAAAGACCCTTTTTGTGTGGACTGCTACCCCCCAAAATGGCCAAAGTCTTTAAGATGGTCATGCTCGCATCTGAAGTCTCAAGTGTTCACCTCTTTCACTGTGACAAGGATGTGTGGGTGAGTGGATATGTGCTGCCTGCAGTGGGAAGGGGGTTTTGGTGGTAGGACGAGTCCAACAGCTCAGTCCTAACAGATTTTCTTCTGTGGTCTTCAAGGACCATGCTTCAGGAAATAGTCACCATTACCAGTATCTCTAGATTTGGTTTAACAAGCCTTACATTTTCTTGGTTCTGTTGATCTATTTTTGACTGTCATGTTGGATTTTTCTTTTTTTAATGGTTTATAAAGCACAACTACTCACCCGCAAGGGTCTCAAGATGCTAGTGTAGTTTGTCCTCTGTGCTTCAGTAGGAGAGCCGGGTTTTAAGGTCCTTCCTGAATTGAGGTAGCGATGCTTGAGATTCAGGGGCAGGCTATTCCAGCTCTTTGTCATGAGGTAGTTGAAGGATCTTCCCCCAGCCGAGGAACTCCACAGCTGACCTTCCTAGGTTCTGACAGGTAAGATTTGAGTCTGACTTAGTGTGTTCTGCCAGACAAGAAGGAGTATATATTGTGGGGCCTTTCCACGGATACCGGCTGCGTGGAGCCTGGAGCAGAGGGTGAGGTGTGAGACTGTGTCGAAGGCAGCCGATAGGTCCAGTAGGATGAGGGCTCTGCCGTATGGGCGTGGTTGAGGAGTGAGCGGATGTCATCTGTGGCTGCGAGGAAGACAGTCTCCATGCTGTGGTTGCTCCTGAAGCCTGATAGGGAGGTGGCCTTGGCTGGGAAAGGCAGGAGAGAGATGGGGCGGTAATTCATGAGCTCCAGGGGTGTCAACCGTGGGTTTCTTCAAGAGTGGGTGGATCTCGGCATATTTCCAGTTCCCTAGGAAAGTGGCTGTCTATGGAACAGTTGAGGGTGTGTGTCGGAGCTCGGGTGCAATGGAGGTGTTGGCCTTGTTCAAAATGTGGTGAGGAAAGGAAGTCCGTAGGGGCTCTGGAGTGGCTGCTGCTTATAGTGCGGGTCTGGTCCAGCGGTGCAGGGTCTGTGGTGGTTCGATTGGTCAGATCCAGAGGGTTGTTGGAGGGCTCAGAGGGTCTTGGGATTCAAAGCTGTTGTATATGTCTTTGATTTTGTTGTCTAAGAAGTTGGCTAGCCTGTCGCAGAGGTCTGAGATGGAGGGATGCTTGCTGTTTCTGATTATGGTTTGGCAACCTCTTTGACCACAGGTAAGAGCTCTTTGGTGTTGTGAGCGGTGACGCTGATATGGTCTTGCAGGGCAGCTTTCCAGGTGCCTGATGAGGTGGTGGTGAGATTTGGTGGCAGCTTTGAAGACCTCGAAGTTTTCCAGGGACTTTGTGTTCCTCCATCTTTTCTCTAGCCATCTGCAGGTGCGCCTGGAGTGCGGGGGATAACCAGCTGGCCTTCTTGAGGTGGTGTTTAGCTGAGGTGTTACGGAGAGGTGCTAGGGTGTTGGCGCATTTGGAGATCCATTGGTGGAAGTTCCATGCTGAGATGTTAACATCTTCGGTGAGGGGCGGGGGAGATTTGCTGAGCGTATTGGAGAGCTGTTCCTCGGTGATCCGGTTCCATTTTCTGCTTGGGGCTCAGTGTGCGCGGAGGTGGATGGTCGGTGGGGTGATGGTGAACTGGATGCAGTGGTGGTCAGTTCAGTGAAGTGTGGAGGTGTTGTCGACAGTGATGTTGTCGCTGGTGAAGAAAATGGCATTAAGCGTGTGTCCAGCAATGTGTGTTGGCGAGGTGACCAGTTGCTTTAGTCTTATTGTGGCAAGGCTGTCTAGCAGGGAAGCGGTGTTAGTGTCATTGCCGTTGCCAGTGTGGTAGTTGAGGTAGCTGAGGAGGAAGTAGTTAGAGGAGGCCAGAGTGTGAGAATAAATGATGTCGACAATGGAGTTACTGAAGGCTGGACTCTGGGGCTTGGTGGCGTGTAGATGAGGGTACAGGGGAGGGTTGACTTGGGTGTGGCGTGTATCTGGAAATGGAGGTGCTCCTTGAGGGGGGAGTGTTCTTCTGCTTTGGTTGTCAGGCGGAGGGAGGATTGTGTACGATGGCCAGGCCACCACCTGGGCGAGAAGACTGGTCTTTGAGGAGCAATTTGCAGTAGCTGGGGACAGTGATGGCGCGGTCTGGTGCAGATGCTGGGTTTGTCCAAGTTTCAGTGAGAAAGGTGATGTCTGAGCGGTTGAAGTCCAGTAGGTACCAAAGTTCTATGGCGTGTTTGTGGAGAGAACTGAGGCGCTCCAGTTTGGTGTTGGATGTCTCAGCGGCGGGAGGGTCCGGTGCTTGGTGTAGGGTGAGGATGCGGTGGAGTGGAGGCGGGATAACGGTCCATGGGTGTCTCTGGGTGATGCGAGATGGCAGGCGGCAGATCGTCCTGTTGTAGCAATGGAAGGTCAGAGGACCAGGGTTCATGGCGCGGTCCAGGAGCAGATGGGTGCAGATGGACTTGCCTTTGGTGCACCAGCAGCGCAATCGCATAATGGCCGCAGGAGCAGCAGCGGCTTGGGAAATGTGAGGAGAGTGAAAGGCTAAAGGAGAGAGAGACAAGAAAGAAAGGAAAGAAAAAATAAAAATGACAGAAAAATAAGCAGAAGTAAAAAGAGACTGCAAGATACTTACATATAGATGGCCACTAGGCCACCAGGGATGAGGCGCAGGTGGGAGCCTGCGGGTGGAGGTGGGCCTCAAAGAGAGAGTCAGGCAGGCTTCCAGTTTGAAACATGGCTGAGGCAGCAGCAACAAGAGGTGGCGCTGCACAGAGGAGAGTGAGCAGATGCTAACTAGGTGGTCAGAGGAGTCACCCTCTCAGTTCGCAGCTGCCTCCATTAAGGAGGAGAGTTAGGCGGGGAGGTCTGGTGAGGTGGGAGGGCAGGAAAGCACTTCGCAGTGAGGAAGGGGGGCAGGGCCGCATTGGTGCGGGAAACGTGGGGGAGAGTGAAAGGCTGAAGGAGAGAGAAAGAGACAGGAAAGAAAAGAAAAGAAAAATGACAGAAAAATTTGCAGAAGTAAAAAGAGACATCAAGATACTTACATACAGATGGCCAGTAGGCCACCAAGGATGAGGCGCAGGCTGGAGCCTGCAGGTGGGCCTCGAACTGAGAGTCAGGCCGGCTCTCAGTTCGAAATGCGCCAGAGGCAACAGGTGGAGTTGCACAAAGGAGAGTGAGCAGACGCTGACCATCAGGTCAGGAGAGTCACCCTCTCAGTGTGCGCAGCGGGTGCCATTCAGAAGGGGAGGGAGGCGGGGTCCGATCAGATGGGAGGTGTGAGGGGGGAAAGCGCTTCGCAGGGGGTGCTGGAGGGGCATCAGCTGCGCGGGAAATGCAGGGAAAGTGTAAGGCTGAAGGAGATAGAAAGAAACAAGAAAGAAAAATGACAGATAAATAAGCAGAAGTAAAAACAGACAGCAAGATACTTGCATATAGATGGTCACTAGGCCACCAGGAATGAGGCACCGGTGGGAGTCTACGGGTGGAGGTGAGCCTCAAACTGAGAGTCAGGCAGGCTCTCAGTTCGAAACGCACCAGAGGCAGCAGCAAAGGGTGGAGCTGCACAGAGGAGAGCAAGCAGACACTAACCAGGAGGTCAGAGGAGGATGGCTATAATTACAAATAATTATAAACAAAGATGTTAAAAGCTTTACATTTTATAGTGCAAGTCCTACAGATTACTTCCCTTAGAAAGGGAAGATCCCTTGTAATGAGTGCCCTGTTTAATTTCATTATTATCTATTTAAAGTCTTTTGTAATTGTGTTCATGGCGGTTTTTCAGTATGAAACTCAGAAAAATAGCAAAGCTGTTAATGAAGAACAGATCCATTGATGGGTACATAAGCAGAGTTGAGAAATCAAAGTGAAGTTATAAAGAAGCTGCTGATTGACCTGTATGAGTACATAAAATAGTTAGTTGGCTCTGTCTTTTGATGGGGAAGGAGGGCCTTGTGTAGATAAGTGTAATCCAATACAATATATGACAAGCTTCCTTGCAGAAGTTTCTTGTTGAACAAGTGAACTGCACTTCAACCTCTTGGATCAATATGATGGGAAGCATTCCAGTGCAGGGAGTCTGAGGGCGTAACTGACCAGAAGTAGGAAGAGTGCACATGAGGCTTTAAACGTTTTGAAAAGACATTCCATTCTGATCATTGTGAGTAGATTGGAGCCCATAGGCAGGCATGTTTTCTTAGCTAAGTTGGGTAGTGAGAAGTTGTGAGATTACTCGTACAAAGAGGTGAGGTGCTTACAAAAAAAATGAATTTCCTTTGGTAATGATCATTCTAGTGTGTACTCTATCTACCAGCAGATTCCTCAATTCTGAATATCCCAGGTACAGACTACATTTGAAAATGTTTCATTAATTCTTTCACAATGGGAGGGGATATTGGCTCTGTGTTGGTGCCGGCAACTGTGCTACTGTGATATCACTGGCGCCTTAAAGCACCCAACTTGGCATTCTGATGTCAGTTCCCCGTCCATTTTTTACCCACCAACAAGGTGGGAGGATTAACAACACGGGTTCTGTAGAGGTGAAGTGCAACAAAGCAATATGGGATCCTGGGAATGAGGATCTTTTACGATGAGGAGGGTGGTGAGAAATCTAGGTGAAATCATGTAGAGTGGTAAGAATATCAAGGTATGAGTATTATGGACTCTTCTGTATTTGTAGAATTATGAGGATACGGAGCATGCTCAGTGAGTCACATTGCAAGAGGGAGAATGGTGAAGTGTGTAAGTGGCAAAAACTACAGAGAGATCTGGTAGTATGAGAGTGAAGAAGTGAGCTGTGATAGTGAAATCAGACTTGTGTGAGGGCAGTTTGGGATGTGTTGTTGATTTATGCCTGATTTTATGTAGTTAAGAAGGCTGTAAGTGGAGAGGTTATGCAAAGTAATTTGAATATTAGTTGCTTTAGAGTTCAAGGAGAAAAGAGATTGGAGAGGCACCAGGTACCTCTTGGAGAATGTGGCAGTAACCATTGAACTGCTGGTTGAAGAGCCAAAGCGAGAGGGGTGGTAGAGTTCACATTACTCCCCTTGAACCAGATGATGACTAAATCTCTACAGAAATGTGAACTTTGATTGAAACCATGATTACCTTCTTAACTCATTTTCTCATACCACTACTTAATTCCGTGAGGTGTCCAACCTCTACTCAGGCATCATATGACCTAGCTGGAACCAGTCGCAAGCTGCAAAATAATTTACCCAATCTCCCATCCACCCCCCACCTTGTCCCTCTCCAGGCCCCTCCCACCAAACTGGTGTTAGAGGATCAGAGCCCAAAACATTTGTTTTCTTTTGTGTGCTCTTTAGTACCACAATGGACCTTGGAGCCTGTAAAAACCCTTTAAGGGTAAGCCCTGGGAGGCGGGGGAATGGGATTCCAGGCCCTTCCTTATTTACTTCTGGTAGGTGGGATGGTATTTTCTTTAAAGGCAGCGGCCTTTAACTATTATTGAACTGAGAGTTTCCAGCTGTGTTTGCCGGGAGCCAAAGACTGCAGCGTTCAGCTTCTAGGCCAGAACGCCATGCAGGTGGGGGTTCTGCTGCTCCTTGGGACGTATGCTACCTCAGAGCGACTGCTATGTGTACTACTACTGCTAGGAAGCCTGGTTGTTCTCCAGCGCAGAAGCCAGCGCATTAGCTTGTGGCCGGTGGCCGTGTTCTGCTGCATTCGATCACGCCTGGAAGGTGCAGCGGGCCACTGCATGCTGGCAGCCTGGGAAGCCCGCTCAGAGGAGCCGAACCATGCGGTGACGTGCATTGTTCCTGTTGACAAGGCTGCCAGCTGATATCCTTGTGTTCCGAGCATCCGTGTTCTGCTGCGTGGCAGTCCTCTTCTTGGCTGCAGAGTCTCCAGGCTTTCTCCGGAGAAGTAGATGAGCTTGTCTAGCCCTCTCTAGTAGCAATATTGGGGCCTAGCCTACAAGCCGCTTATCTGTTTATTAAACAGTACCTGATATAGTTATAGATCATCTGTTCCTTTGAATAAGAATATCCATCATTTGGGAACCTTTCTTTTATCCCCCCCCCCCCCCCCCCCCCCCTACTGACATTTGAGTTGGCCTAGGGTCCTTATCCTCTCCATAAATAGAATACGCTTTTGCCATTTTGCCAGTCATTCACCATGGAGCATAGGAAGTGGTTGGCCACAAGGCATCATTGTTCCAAAGATGCTCATGGGGATGGGAAATGGTGTAAGCAGGTTGGGGATACTTCGGTTGCTGTTCCTGGGGGATTTTAACTTTCTGAGGATCAGATGCAGCTCCTGATTGCTTCCTTGTCAGAGGCTCTTCATAAATCAAGGGATAATGCCAATTTGTGTTGTTCTCTTTCTTCTTTCACATCTTTACCATCAGTAAATGTTTTATTTCCTTTCCTCTGCTTCTTCATGGCATTCTTCTCAATATGAAGACAATGAAAAGCAGGTCCCCGAGACTGCTCCCAAGTCTGTTTATTCAAAAAAAAAAAACACCTTTTAACACTTTTCAGGTACCTTGAGGATAATCGTAATATTCCAATGGAGAAAATGGTATTCAGAGTAATGAAGATTACCGGTAAGTAACCGAGTCATTCATCTGCTTGTAGTCAAATATTCTGAATACCTGGTCACTACCGCATTATGTATCCTTTTATTTAGTATTTGGACAGTGCCCATCTGTCTTAGTAGGGCCTCCTTATGTGTAGGACTTTAGTTGTGCACTCGTTTCTCGAGGTCGCTTTGTAAAGGGGCTATATTGGATGCAGAAAATGTGGTTTGTCATCGAATGTTTGTTTAAAGACGCTCAATGACGTGGCACTGTTCTGATCTTGCAGCTGATGTCGGAACTGCACCTCCAGCTACAACTTCAGCTCCAGCCCTGGAGAAAGGACCGCGCCAACCCCCCGGCCTGCAGCCTACATTACAGAGTTCCGCCGAGCCACCCTGGCTATCCCTGGCGAAGAAAAAGGCCAAAGCCTGGAGCGAAATGCCTCAGATTGTCCAATAGAAGATGACTCGGCGTAGTTAGCATCACTGCCTTCGGGTTCCAAGGGCTATGCCATAAAAAGGCCGCACATCGCCGGCTGTTTGCATGAGAGGCTACCAGCGTGGTTTACGGAGATGGGTCTTTCGTCATGAGATTAGGACTAATTTATGTCTTTTAAAATGTGTCTCCACCTATAGTGGTGCCTTTGAACATGCTAAAGGCTTGCGATTTTTTTTTTTTACCAAACCGTGCACTGTATTTTAATCATGCACTGCAGTATTCTCTTCTTCCAGGTTCAGTAACAGTGTTATATTGCCGCTGTGGTGTTTTACACTAGTGCCAAATGCTACATTTATTTTCTATATATATTGTTACAACGTTAGTACTAAAATGAAACGCAGCACTTGTGCTGATGCAGCCGTGTTAATGACGTTTGAGCAGGTGTATTCACAATATTCACCACGCATGAGCAGTCATTTTGACCGGTTGGCTAAATGTGTGGTCTGTGTATTATGACTTTGCAAGTTATGGTGGTGCAAACCTTGTCATGGCTGGTTTTAGGGCAACCAGGGCTGCCTGCAGAAGGGATGACATATGGCCCCTACCGTTCTCAAACATCGCGTGCTTGCTCGAGGGCGTCAAACAGAACCAGGACAGGCACTACATGTTGCTCTTTAACTTAAAAGGCAACACTTAGTGCCTGCCCTGGCTCTGATTTCAAAAGGATGCAAGTGAATGTCCCCTTTTGGCTTTGATAAGTTAATGCCTTGTGAGAACAGTTGGTTTCCAATTAATCTTTAGGATGCAAATCTTGACCGAGATGCATTGCAACATCTTGCTCTATACAGACCCTTGGCATACACAGTCATTTTGAACCAATGAGGTGGCCCTTTCAGTGGTTTGTTCATTTCTGCATTCTACACCATTGCTCGTATTTAAAATCAAAAGTTGTCTTCGCTGTTTCTGTGCCACCATCTAAAACTGAAGCTGGAATTAAATATATAATCTAAAGCAGGTAAGTCTGCCCTGGGTCTGGGAAGGCCAGATATAACAAAATCTCCAGGAAATCCGCATGAGAGAAGCTGACATAAATGTATTCTACATAGAACTTTTTCTTACTAAATCGATGCCAAATACCTATAGTTGACACCCCTGTGTTGAAGGGTGCGGTGGTTTACAGGCACAAACAGGCAGCGGATATAGTTAGGAAAGAGGCAGAAACTCAAAAATATGTTCTCTCCAGGAAAACAGCCCAAGAAAGTGGCACTTTTAAACATCGGCCAATTCATACGAGTTAAATAATACACGTTTGAATAGAAGTTGAATATAGTTTGACCAAACGAGTGGGTTGAGTAAATTACCAAGTCGTAGGATAAAGATCGTACATCCTCATTACTTCACAATTGATTTTATTTGTTCCTCACAGACTTAAAACGGGGTTAGTTTTTCATTTTAGCATTTTCCGGCCATAAAGAAAAGGTTTTACTTGTCATATTTTTTGTGAAAGTGGTTAGTTCCGTTCATCAGCTAAATGGCACTAATGGGGTAGTTTGACAGAGTTTAATCAGTCGTGTGCCTTTCAATGAAGTACCTCTTCTATACACTGTCAGTTTTGTTTTTATTTTATGTAAAATATTGCACTTAATGTAACATTATGAATTGTTTCATAGTGTCGTGGACGGAGTGAGTTATGGCTACACAATATGTTACATATTCTTAACTATGCGCCTAAACTGGTGCAGGTGAACGGACGTTGGTTCTTTGCTAAATTTACTCCTTTTTATACTTGTATATACAACAAAATGTAACCTTCACTTTTGAAATGCATATTTTCACATATTGTTTACAATTAAATGCTATTACTCATTGGGATAAAATGTGTTTTAAACTATGCTGTTGTCGTGTTTCACAGTAGCTTCTGGAAGGAGCCTAGCCCGGAGTGATTTCCACTGATTTTAAAAACCAAGCATTTGCAATGCACTAGGGTCTCGCATTTCTCCGAGTTACAGCTATTAGCAGTTGTAAACTCCCAACCGGATTTTTCTTTCCAAATTGATCTGCTACAGTTCACTCGTAATGAAACCTATCGGCAAAAGTGCAATTAATGCAATTAACCGATAGGTTTCATTACGAGTGAACTGTAACAGGGTCGATGTTATGCAAAGCGTTCAACTTCTGCCAAGCGAGATCGCGCTGAAAGAAAGTAGTCCACAAACCTGACGGGAAACAGCAAGCCTTGCATGTTTCCAGTACTTGGTCGCTGCACTCGAGGAGGGCTAACCACCGGAAAAGGCATGATGTATGCGTACCTTCCACTAATGAAAGCAAGCAGATTTCAACAGGCAAGCCCATGAACCAATGAAAGACAACTGATGTGACGTCAACGGGGCTCCGAGCCTTTTTCTAATTCCTAAAGCGTCTCGCAAGCAAAACGCATGCGCAAGCGATGCAGGCTCGACCCTAAAGATGGATGTAATGCATATGCTAAATAAGGAACTAGAAGTGTTTTAATTACCATGAGCCAATGACTTGTGAGCTGCAACAATTAATGACTAAAACACTTTTACAGATCACAAGGCTCTTACTTATGTTGATGTTGTGTTAATGTACTGAACACGTTCTTTTAGCAAACATGTTGTGCCTTCTGCCTGCTATGTAGAGTTCAGGATATCGCAACGTTTTTTTTAAAGTCTTATTTTGGTTTTAAATGTGACACACTGCTCATTACCTCTTGGAACCTACTATGCACACGTTCACATATTTCACTTTACATAAAGAATTTAGACAGAAGCAAATCTACACTACAGTATGGAAAGAAGGCATTGGAGGAAGAGCGACTCTAGAGAGATACCAGAGAACTGTTTGAATACATTTTCGACTATAAAATCAACCTTTACCATATAAATGAATTAGGTCATATGAGATTCACTGAACTCGAAGGGGGTGGAGGATGGAAAACCCTCCTAAGGGCTGTAACATATTTATTTGGCAAAGAGTCATGTTGAGGACAAATGCCTCGTGTTTGAGGCATTGTGGTGCAAGAAAATCATAACACTTAGAAGAGACTGATGTTGGTTATGCTAATCTCAAATGGAGCACAGAGCCTCATCTGAGTTTCCTCAAAGGGCATATGAAGAGCTTGAAGATGCCACTGAAAAAAGGAATTGAGATTGATGAGGACGGCATAGGGCCCATCCAGCATAATCATCTTGAGCAAGGAGCTTCACACCTGCTCTCATTCTGAAGCAGTGGGCTCTATGCTGAGGGAGTGTGATGTTCCAAAAACCTTGTAGAAGCGCATAGTGACAAGAATAGACACAGACGGTCTAGGATGCACATATTAAAAGAGTCACAGCAAATTGAAATAAGCACTCCTTCACGTTCATTTGGCCTAGGCCTTGGAAAAGTGGCCCAGTAAACCATTCCAGCTCAAAAACAGTTCTGAAGATGAGACCTCAAAGAGAGAATCCAAGAGTGAGTGATTAACCTCTATTTAAAGACAGGCTTCCGAAAGAGGTTTGGTACAAACACGTTTGTGCAACTGAAAGAATGAGTGAAGCTGGAGCATTCTGCAGTCCAGGGCCTAAATTAATGTAGACATTGGAAAAGGAAATCTGACACTTCAGAGGGGCTTGAAGCATAAAAAGTAGAAGTCTCTGGGGAAAATGAGTGTACGAGAAAGGAAAATACAAATAGACATCACTCAAATGAGCTTGGAAGAGGCGAACTGAGAGGAACTTCAATAGTGTCATACTCCCAGATCTCGCCATTCCAAAGAAGTGGACAGCAGAAACAGTTGTGAAGGGAATGACATTGATTTAGAGGAGGAGGGAAATGACGCCTGGAGGCAGCTTTGGATATAGATCCTGTAAAGGCAGCTACTCACAGTAAAATATTCTTATACCATGCCATATTTCACAGAGCAGAGCTCCAGCACATTGTTACCATGGAAGTGGAGGAGGATGACTCTGTAACTGAAACCCAGTCACGTAAATAGAAGTCTGATTAGAGCCTCCCACCGTAACAACCTTCTCATATCAACACAGAAGACTCTGAAGCCCCATCCCAGGGAGCAAGTGAGGCCCAGCTGTTCGAGAAGGAAACTCAATGTCTTGTTTTATACAGGAATTGACTACGTAAACATCAATAGTAGGTTATAGAACCTATTCTCCAAAGTATTCCTGAACTTTTTACCTCTACCTGTCAGTATTAAAGTCTTTACCTGGTGCCTTGCCACCTTCTCCTTCCAGGCCTCTGGGCATTTCATTCCCTTTCCCATTTGGAATCACACTTTTCTCTGCTACCTCAATCTTGAGAGCAGGGAGAGCCAGCACTGCACTCGACAACAACTCCCCATCAGCACAGGTCTTTGAAGACCCATGGCTGACTGGAGATATAGCAGTTGAGAGCACACCATGGCTGCCCCCACTCTCTTATCTCTCTCAGGTCTTGGGCGATCAAAGAGACACTGGAGAATGTGGATGGGCTAGTTGCCATTCCACTGGAGATCGGGTGGCAGTGGCAACCGTGGAAGTGCACACTTCCCCATATATAACACAACAGTGAAAAGTCATCCATAATAATTGACTTTGTTGCCAATTCACTCTAGGATTTATAACAATGGGAAAAACAACTTTCAGCCACTCCACATCCAAACCTTTCTTTTCTGGTATCAACTCATAACAAGAAACAGGTGAAGACATATCCAACAATGAAGAGAGTGTTTGATGTATTGGAAACTGATTTCTCTTTATAAGACTGAGGAAATCAGAAACAAAAATGTAGTAGTAGATTGCCTGAATTAATCGCAGCCAGTGATATTACTTTTGAGTCATAATCCAGTCCATTGGTTTTTTGCCCACCATGCTTCCTCAGACAGGAACCAGCCATATTCAAATTAGACTTGGTCCTGCATCATTAAAAAAAATCCAGTCCAAACAGCCAGGCCAGGTCCACTCTGGGATGGTTGTGTTCCCGTAGGAGGGGATATCTCCTGGCAGGTTGGCCTCATCCTTATGGATGAGGATCAAAGCTGATTTGCATATAGCTGGCCCACGTCTGAGGTGGCCTGGTGGGCAAAAGACGATGATGAATTCCAGCAATCTACCCATCACTTATTTTATTTCCTACTAGTGATACCCTAATTGCAACAGGTTTGTCCATATGCGGATTCCATGCTTACTACACTGTAAGGCTCAAGCTGCACCCTACTAACGAGGCCTAAATAGGCTGAACCCAGCCAGAGGGAGCTTGTGTGTTCCTGTCCTGAGGGAACCAGGTCTGGCTGTTTGGACTGGACTGTTTCTGTTGGGACAGGACCAAAGCTGATTTGCTTATGGCTAGTTCTTGTTTGATGTGACAAACAGAATGGACTGGAGACCGGAGTAAGTGGCTGAGATTAAATAAATCAATCCATCCATTTCCTTTTGTTGGCCTCCTCTTTACCAGAGGCCAAAAAATCTGTTAATGAGAATGGTGATCAAACTGTTAGGGATGATGGCCTCATGTATTTTATTGGTTCCAATTGCATATATCAGTCTTCTTCAAGAGCGTGCAACAAACCAGGGCTTAAAGTGAAGAGGGCATAGGAGGTTCGTGTGTTATCTCTACTGGTACAGCATCAAATTAAATGGCGGAAGAAAGCAATTTGTTAATGGCCAGACCTTTTGAACACCCACCACCATAAGTAGTCATTACAATGCACTCATCCATTTTGAGGCGTGGAGCACACATGCCAGCCTTGACTAGTAAGGGGAAATAGACTACACAATATTTACTCCAACGTATTAATTACTGTGAACTGATAACTGACAACAGTAGAGTTGGTGCTCAAAGAGTTTGAGAAAATGGTATGCAACAAGGTCAACATGCCCACTATGTACTACACAAAAAACATGCAGGAAAACAAAATCCTCTGTCTAAATAGGTGCATTCATCTACCGGTTAAACAACCTGAAAGGGCTGGACAGCAATTCTGCTGATCTTTTGAGCAGAAATCTTGAGTCTCGTGATTGGAAGGTCAGGACAGATATTCTGCACAATTTTATTCACGTGTTGGAGAACCCATTCGTAGATCTGCATATACCTGAAAAAACAAAAAATGCCAAAGTAAGACTCAAGCTGTCTTTTGCCAACATTTACCATTTACTTCCTTTTCTACTGTGTGCCATATAGAAGATGTGTCAAGCACTAATGATACATCTGATGGAAATGTAAGTACATGTATCATGAATGTTGGACTAGCTAAGCCATCAAAAATGACAATTGCTACATCCTCACTCTCAGTCGTTGAATACCAATCGCCCCCAGAAAGTGTTAAGTTTTGGACATTCAGAAATTCTTAAAGGGTCTGTGGTTGGTTAGAGAAAGCTAAATTCAAAATATATAGAGCAGCTAAATACAAACATTTTGTAAACGACTATGTATTAGTGCAGGTTAATCACCAACAGGCATCAGTCCATATCTGTCTACCGTGCAAAAGTCAGGCTCAGGCTAAACATCGATAGGGGTATATCTGGAGGTTGTTGCTTTCATTTTTGGAATCCCAATTGTAATAGCACCATTCGAAGCATTAAGTGTTTAACTTTGGCATGAGACCTTCCTGCCGCTTCACAGGATCTGAACATTGATGAAACCTGACTAATGGAGCCACGGTTTAAACCATTACACTCATGTACACAGCTAACATGGAATGTAGTGTTTAGTGGTGTTTACAGCATTATGGAGGGTTAGTAAATGTAAAGCCTTGTCAGTGGAGAAAACACTCCTACAAGTTCATGAAGAGAATATAGTCTTGCGCACCATTCAGCATCTCTAGACAAATATGGTCTTTGCCATTGAATTGCCAACATTTTTCAAAAAGTGACGTCGCTGAAAGATCTTTTGAAATACTTGATGTGAATACAACACTCATATTACATTGATCAAACGAAATCAGTTTGTATAACAAAACAACTAGGTATTTCTTTTGCACAACCCCATCTAGGCAAAGCCATTTTCACTGAGGCAGACAGCCCATATCCTATTTCCGCAATCTCTGGATGACTGGCATGATGACACCCAGAAGATGGATCAGAAGTGGGATGGGGAATGAATGGTTCTTGGTTCTCTCTCAGGGCAATCTCCATTGAAATTATAAGCACTGACTAGTCCCACCCATGTGTGAAGGATCCCAAAGCACTTTTTCCTGTCACATTTTGTGCAGTGTCTTCACTTACTTCAGAAAAGCCAGGAGGAACATGTAACAAAAATAAATAATTTCACAGCCTAAAAACAAGGTATATTGCCAATTCCATTGACTTTAAAAGATGGACGACAACAACAAATATTTGAAAGGTAACTAAAAGAAGGTAAAGTGACATCCTTTGCAAACCCTTTTTGTTATCTTTTAAAGTCAACAACTGGGAAGGACAGAGCAGTGTAACTGTAGGCCGCAGCTGTGTCAGAGTGACAATAGAACAGTACTCTTAAGGGCATTCTCACCTCCCATTTTGACACTGACAATAGGTTAAAATAAATCAAATTGTATCCCTTCCGTTGAGGGGAAGAAGAGAGGGTTGCTATTATTTCAGTGGAGATTCCCGAAGTACTAGGATCATAGTTAAGGAACCATTCCTTCTCCTTCAGGGGATCTTCAGTGATAATCGTAAGCACTGAATAGAATGGTTAACTCATCCTTTAAGCTGCGAGGGACGAAATAAAGAGCAATAAAAGTAGTCCGAGATTTCACAAAAAAGCTTGCCGTACTTGGGCATCTGCTCTAGAATCTCAATCATGACAATAGTGTCTTGTAAATCTGTGAACAGGTCTCCATGTTGCTGCCTTGTAGATCTCAGACATCAGAATATTTCTCAGTACTGCAGCAGTAGCTCCTTTACCTCTGTTTTAATGTGCGTTTGGCATACCAGATAACGTTCTGTTAGCTTTTTGATAGCACAAGCATATGCAAGGGATTGTTTCAATGTGGCAAACTCTGTCTGCAATTGACCTCTCACATCAAGAGCATGGAGAAACCTCTCTGCCAGAGAAGATAGATTCTGAAAAAAGGTAAGTAAAGTAATGGTCTGATGAACATAAAAGTCCAAGAGCTTTATGTAGGAATTTGAGGTGAGTTCTCACATTACTCTAATACTGTGAAAAACGGTTTGATTGTGGGACCAAATAGCTTGAATTTTACTATGCCTACATGCAGAGGTTATCCTAGCTAGGAAAGAAGCTTTCCAAAAAATATGCTGTAGGGAAGCCTTTATAGGCTTAAAAGGAGGGTGCATGAAAAGTAAAAGGACAATATTCAACTGGCACAGAAGGTATGGTCTCCTTATAAAAGGGCAACATTTCCTAATACCTTATAGAAAATCCTTAATTGAAGGATTTTTAAGAAAGTAAATCTGTGAAGGACATTTTCGGTAGGCCATGATTGCTGCAAATTAGTCTTTAGTGTATAAAAATTCAACCAAATGAAGTAGATATGGAAGCAATGCACCTACTTGTTCTGAGTATGCCAAAAGCTGAACCTTGTCCTTTTTAGAGTAGAAAGCTCTTGTAGATTACATTCTGGCTTCTCTCAACACATCCATGCACCCCTGAGGAAGATTCAAGAGGCTACATTGTATTGGTTCAGGAGCAAATCTTCGAACTTCGAGGTTTGAAGTAACAGGTGTGAACCACTACTGAAGGGGCTACTTCAGGGAAATAAGAATCATTCTGGCCTTCGAGTGAGCCAGCTTAAAGATTGCAGTTGCTAATAGAGGAATGGGAGGAAAGGTGTAAAGACATGTGCCTGATCAGTTGATCCATGGTGCATTTCCTGCGCTATCTGGCTGGTAAAACCTCAAGTATGAAGTTTGGGTATTTTCTCTTTTCTCACTTTGAAAAGAGTTCTATTTGAGAAAAAGCCAGATAACAAAAAACGTCTTGTTAAACAGTGTTGTTTAAAACCAATTTGTGGTTTTCTTGAAAGGTTCTGCTCGGAGTGTCCACTTAAACATTCTGAATGCCTGGCACTTGGGCAGCTGTAATTGTGAGATTTCTGGATACTAACCTTTCCCAGACTGTCTGAGCTTCCTCTGACAATGTTCTGGATCATGTCCCTCCCTGGTTGTTGAGATGATGCTTGGTCATTGTATTTCTGTCTGGAGTGAGTTACTATGGGTTGTGTTGAGACATCTTGATGAAAACTCACCCGTTTGACTAGATTTTCTGGAAGACACCACTGAGTAATTGCTCTGCATGTGTTTGTCTTTCCGTTTGCCTGAGAATGGGTCCCACTGATCCTCCCTACATTGTTGCAGAGGTCTCATATTCAAGCACACATAAGGCCACCAAAAAGATTCAGGATGCCATTGAGCCTAAGCCAAACAATTTTTGCCTTGCTGTTGGATGGATGGGCTGTTTTGATCAGATTGCGAGATGTCTGAAGGATAATCGTTGGTCATCTGAAGGAAACAGTTTTGTCGTTAAAGAATCCCAAACTGACCCCAGGTAATGAACAGATTGTACTAGCATGGAAACAGATTTTTTTATGATTTACATGCAGACCCAATCTTTTGAGGGTGGTGGCCACAATCTGGTAAAATTGTCACTCTTGCTGATATGCTGAATAAAGCCTTGATCAGCCAGTCATCTAGGTAGGGGTAGACAAATATCTTTAACTTCCTGAGTTATGCTACAATGACTACCATGCATTTGAAACAGTCCTGGATGCTGACTTGAGATGGAGTGGAAGGACTTTGTACTGTTGATGGTTGCTTCCCACTGAACACCTCCAGAATTAGTAAAGCTTTTTGGTATTGATATGTGAAAATAGGCATCTTGCAGCAATATAGAGATTAGCTAGTCTCCCTGGTAGAGTTTGGGTAGATCTGATGTAGAGCCAACATTCTGAATGTTTATTTTCAATCCATTTGTTCACCTTCTTCAGATCTAGAATGGGTCTTGTGAGAAATTGAGTTGCTGGTTGCGTTGCTGGTTGAGTGGGGTGTTAACCCTGGTCAAGCAACAGCCACAATCCCTGTCAGGGCAAGCCATAAAAGCCACAAAATTAACCTGTCTTTAACTTTCTGGTAGCTTGGTACAAAAGCGGTCAGCCTAACTTAGAGGCAATATTTAATGTATTTATGCATCACTCAAACAGCAATAAAGTTTTTAAAAAAACAACACAAGGAAAATCCTACACCAATTTATAAAAATAAAAAAAGGGCAAATTGTAATTGACACCAAAATGTAAAAAATCCAATCAATCAAACGGAGTGAGGGATTTTTAAAGTTGAAGCACCTATGGCAACTGAGGACATTTAGTTATGCAAGATCGGGACAGAGTCGAACTATATGGCCATAAGCTATGGAGCACAAGTGAGATACAAAAAGTGGATTTGGCCCAGTTAGCGCTTACCTTAAGAAATGTCAGTAAAAATCTCTTGAGAAAGTAGAAGTTCAGTGGGGCAAGGCTGTAGGTGGTGTCAGAGGAGGAGGCATCATCGCCAGGGAGCCGTCGGACAAAGTTGTTTGAAGATTTTCACATCCAGAATTACTCTCTTCTTGGAAGTTGAACTTTTTCAACCGGGATGAGGCTGTAGGCCACGAAGGCATGAGGCTAGATGCTCTTTTTTGTGAAGGGTCGCAGAACAGGATTTGTTGCTGCTGAGAAGAATGTAGCTTTAACTGCCACAAAGTCGGCAGGCCAATGCACCTTGGGCAGTTGGTTATGGTCTCCTCTTAGTTCTCAGAGCAGTTTTTACCCAAAGATTTTCCAAGTCTCAAGTTTTAGATTTTGACTATCTAGGCACCTATAGCACCACTCACCAGGGTCCAGGACTGGGGAAGTGCCACTTAGATGGTTCGAACTCGCACAGTCCGGGTGTGGATTCACGATGGTTGGAGACTGATCATTGAGCCAGCCAACTTGCCGTTTGTCACTATGATATTCCTGGGTTCATGAAGTCGAACAGGGCTCAAGCAGCGGATCAGGCATTTGAGGACTCAAGGCAGGCTCCAGGCAGCAGATCAGTGCTTCGAGGTGTTGCAAAACAGTCTTGTGAACCGCAAGCAGTCCTCTGAGTCCTTCCCCAGGTCCAGAAGTAAACTGAAGAGTGAGTTTTGAGGGCCCTATTTTTATACCTAGTGACTTCTTAAAGGTAGAAGATGTTTCTAGAGAATTCCTTTTGGAGTGCTTGGCATTTCCTGCCTCCCCTGCCCGAGCCTTGCTGCATGAACATCGAAGTGATGTGAAATCCTTTGTGTGAAGGCTGGGCACAGCGTTTTGATTTGCAAGTGGCTGTGCCTAGCTCCACCCCTCTCCCCCCACCATCATGCCAGCATTGCCCCATATAGGCACACCTAACCCCTTGTTTGTGTGGCTGTTTGGGAGTAATAAAAAAAAACTCCAACTACACCCAGTTGTCCTACTTCTTAAATACATGGCACCCTGTGCTATGGGCTGTTCAGGGCCAAGCCCAGGGGTGACATATTTAGTAAAAAGGAAAGTTTAGCCCTGGCAAAAGGTTTATTTTTCCAGGTTGAAATGACAGCTTAGAACTGCACACTCAGACTGCACTGGCAGGCCTGAGACATGTTTAAAGGGCTACTTAAGTGGATGGCATTATTAGTGCTGAAGGCCCACTAGTAGCTTTTAATGTACAGACCAAGGATTACAGGTCATACTTCTTTATGAGAGACTTACACGTAGATATGCCAGTTGAGTGGATGCCAATGTTACCATGTTTAAAAGAAAAAGCACAAGCACTTTAGGACCAGTTAGCAGTGGTAAAATGTGCAGTCATAAGGCCAGCAAAAATGAAGTCGAGAAAAAAAGGTGGATTGAAGGCAAAAAGTTGAGGTAAAACCACGCTAAGATTGTCAGGTTCAACACCACATTTCTTATTGGCTATTTTTGTGTAGACTGTTATTAACACAGAGTATATACATAAACTCCCTGTTGCCCATACCATTGAATCTGTTTACCAAGATACTGCCACACCTGGCTTTCAGAGGGTGGATGACGAAAGTCTTCAACAATTCCCAACAGCATACAGAGGGAGCCTTGTGTAGCAAGGCCCAGAAGGCACATCTGAGACAAGTGTTTTTCTCTTTTCAACTGGGAGTATTACGTATGGCCAGAAGTGCATTTCCTGGTTAACATATATTCCACCCTGATGAGGACTGGAGAATTTACAACTGAATTCTTCCCTCACATCCCAATTACCATGAGAATCCTAACACATTTTACAGAGATTCTAACCAAGAGAATAGAAAGCATATTTGCTGGGGGCAGGAGTAATGATATGAAAGTGTCATCCCTTTTCAGGGACATGTCACATGACTTACTAGGAAAATATACATCAGTATAACTTCAGTGCAGGCTGACATACGTCACATTACTTTTCATTTAACACATGACTGACATCAGCCATCATGTTCTTGAATAGTTTACCGAACACAAATACAGTCATTGCTGTATTTGAGACACCCATTGATGCCTTGATTGATTGCCCAGATTTCTTACTTAAATACTTCAGCAAAACAAAAGCGCTTATACTGATCAGGCATGTGTGAATGGTAAAGTGGCATGCTGTACTATTATGGCTGTTCCAGTTCAAACTGATGCTATTCCCTGTTGAAGTTGAGCTTGCACAAGAGCACTGTGCCATTAAGCTGGTGTACATTTTCTCAAGGCAAGGGGAAAGATAATGGTTTCTCTGAATGGCCAGTTGGATAACCACATGTCAGTACAGATTGTCGTTTGGCCTCCGACTTTCATTTGTGCACTAGCCCAATCGGGGATACCAAGGGATGGGTCCTGACACTGATTGGAGAATGTCCTGTTGCAGCAGGCTCTTGATCTCGGGCTCTACCTTTTGCTGGATGCCGAACATAATACCACAAACACACAAGATGGGATGCTTGCAATTTGTCAAACCACTAGAAATTGCTTGCGGTACTATTCTAACCCATCATTCTGTTGCCCACCATGCCACCTCAGATTTGACCCAGCCGTATTCAAATCATCCTTGGTCCTGCTGCATTAGGAATAGTCCAGCACAAACTGCCAAGCCAGGTCCTCTCTGAACCGGAATACAAGCAACCTAAGACTGTTTCTGTCTTCTTCTGTCAGGGGTAGCTTTGTTCTAGTGGCACAGTGAGCAAGGGACCCACGTCTGGGCATACCCATGGCCACTAAGGACGTTACATTAAATACACAAAAGGTGGATGGAGGAATGCTTGCAATCTGTCTAACCAATAGCAATCGCTGGCGGTTGCATTCCGACTCATTGTTTTTTTGTCCACTTACCCTTTATAGTGCCAAGACTTTATTCACAAAGGACATAAGCTATACATGTATATAATATTCACAGAAAAAAAAACAAAAGGTAAAAATGATGATCTAGCTATATGAAAATGTCAGTTAAAATCTAACAAAAAGAACTGAAATTCGCCAGTTATAGTTTACTGAGCTTAAAGGACTTGTGCCTCTACCATGCCTAGTGTTTTCCTCAATTGTCAATTGAGATGTTATCAGTGAAGTCATCAGTGATGTCACTGAACATGTCATGATGCAATGGTGAGGAAATATTCACCTAACTGTAATGTCGCGTTCACCTTTGTTTTTCAGTGAATTTCTTAGTTTTTTTTTTTTATGTAAATTAAGTGCTATTACCATACCTAACTAGAAAAAGATGGCCACAGCACACAGAGTATATAGTCCAATGGTGTGACAGGGATAATTATCCCTGATAGTATATTGATGAAGTGAAAGGTAGACTGGAGTCCAAGGTCTTGTTTTGCAGATGTTGTCTTTAATTGTAGATGCTAGAGATCATAATGTCATCAACGAGATACAGCCAACACGTGTTTCGTCACACAAGTGACTTAATCAAGGCTGCAAAACAGTAATGAGATACAAAAAAGGAAAATACTATTGTTATGGCAAACATAAGTGTGTGGCGTAAAGCGTGGGCTCATATGTGAACATACGAGAGAGACTCCAAGTAGTTGGATATCCAAACCCAGTGATGTGTATGTGAACTAAGTAGACTTAACAAGGTAAGTAGGTGAATGTTGGAAAAGCGTAGCAAGTACAGGTTCATGATTGGGTCCCTAAGTGCAGAGTGTGAGAGAGAAAGTGAATAACTGTGGCTGAAAGTTGTGTAACCAAGAACTAGAGTAACGGGAGGTATATATTCAAAGTTTAAGGGTGGACAAATGCAACAGTGTTCTGGAGTGGTATCTACGAGCCTACAGAGTGAGATGTAACAGGTAGACGAGAGGAGAAGGGCTGAGAGAGAGATCCGGCAGCCGGATGAGTGAGGGCACACAAGTGAATCAAGTGAGTGGACCAGATAGAGAAGTGGCAGGAACTAAGTACATAGAACATACCTGGGCCATCTGGCCAGAATGGTATGTGACAAAGGTAGGTAGCGAGGGAGCCCTGTGATCAGTTAGCTAGGCTCCAGAAAGTCAATAGTTGCTGGTAGGAAAGATAACAAGGATTGTGAAAAAACAATGAAACAGTACACAGTAAGAGTGAAAGAATGGGAGTAGAAACAAAAAGTAGAGCAAAAAGGGGCGAAGGAAGAAATCTAAAAGAGCGGTGTGTAAAGAGAGAGGGAGAAAATAAGAGGAATAGGTCACAAATACATACCTTTTAGGAATGGACCTAGTGGTAATGAGCCTGGGTAGGGTAATGAACCCGTAAGAAAAGGGCAGTAATGGTAGGCCCTGATAAGCCTATGGTCGGGAGCCTAAGAAAGTGTCGGAGAAAAGGGGAGAGGGAACGAGAAATGAGCCAATATAACCTGAAAGAGGAAACCATGAACATGAGCAATTGGTATAATCGCAGGTCAAGCTATAGCGGTGTGGAGTGCGAGAATTAAACAAACTCAAGTGAGTAATAAGATCTCAATACAATAGTAAAGTGGTCCTGGCGTAATCAGTTATGACCATGAATTGCAGGTAATTATTAAGTTAAAGAGAAGTGAGGTGAAAACTCAGCGCGGTAACGTAAGCTAGGATAAGTTATACTAATGACAAGGCAAATCGTCCAGAACAGTCAAGGCGGGTTGAGAATTGGAGAATAAGCGGAAAAAAGCCCATGTGTACAGGGCTGCGTTGTGGGCATGAAAACAAGTAGTTTTCAAACGAGAAAAAGCGGTGAAACGTGAAAAGCTGGCAGCGCCGTATGTAGCACAATCAAACAACGCTAATTAGGGATGGAGCAAAGAATTGTGTGCGTAAAACAGCATAATTAACAAACGGAGACTGGGCTGTGTGCAAATTGCAAGCTGGCACTGAGGCGGTGAAAAAGTGAACTGCCAAACTAAACGTAACATAGAGCGATAATTGCATAAGGCAGGGAGGCATAAGGGCAGAAGAGGAAGGCTTACCTGGGAAGTTGTGGAGTGTGGCACCAAGTAATCGGAGCGTTGTAATAGTCCGAGAGGACGTGAGATCTCGTTTTAAGAACGCGGAAGGGAATGTTGTTGAAATAGACGACGGACTCGTATTAAGAAAGCTAGTCAGTGTGGCGGCCATGTTGGATGTGAAAAATAACTGTACGAGTGCCTAAGATTAAAGAAGAAACGTAGATCTATGAAATGTCGAAGGGGCAGCCATATTGTAAGGTGGAGGAACACAGGAGAGAAGACTGGGCTTGCAATACAGTGTTCATGTAAAGAAAGAATACAATTACAAGAGGTGGAGAGTAAAGACAAGACGATATAAAAAGAGATAAGAAGAATATGGGTAAAGAAGCGATTGGTTGAATGATAGTAGTAGCTAGAAGGTAAAGTAAATATAAATCCGATAGGGAGCACGCCAAAAGGTAATGATTGTAAGTCGGTGCAGAGAGCGTGATTAAGAAGCGAGGTAGGTAACGTAGGTGTGGTGTTGGTGGTAACTGATAATACAGGTTTACAGATTATAAGGACCAAGACTGTGTATTGTGGGCTGCTTGTGAATCTGACAAGGCAAAATATGAGAACTGCAAAATATCTATTTATCTGATTACACAAACAAGGTGCAGAGTTCTTGAAAGGGATTCATGGAGGTCAAGGCGAAATTTCCCGCCATGAACATCAGATACATGCTTCTGTATCCGGCACGCTTAAAGGTGCTCTCAGGTTGGAGATCACATTTCTTCGAACGTCCAGAGAAGGTGTGGAGGCGGCTGGAAATGTGGGATAAGGTGACCCTGGGGAGGCCAGAAAGGACTGGAGGGGGTCTCTCTTCGGGCCTTTGGAGCGGAGAGTCTGGACTGGAGGTCACATGAAACTGGTCGGCTGGAGGATACGGAGACTAACTCGGTCGGCTGTGGACTCTGCTCGCAGAGTTGAGATACAACAGAATGGAACAATGGCGGTAGTGTCTGCTGGTTTGGCTGGGGGTCTGGATGTGCAGCTGGAGCGAGGAGCTGGGGGGGGTGTCTCTGCACAAGTCTGACTATGACCTTAATGATTCAGGATACCGTTGCGCCATTGCTTGCGGGGCTTGTGTCAAAAGTTAGAGTACCTCTCTGGTGGAGAGATGTGGCTAGAATTTGGTGTGGGTCCTGACGGGGCCTCACTTGAGAATTGGAATGTATTGGTCATCGGGGGGCTTCCGACACTTAGTGAACTACGATTAGGGTGGTATTTAGGCAGTCTGTGGATCGATGCCGGGGTGGAGGATGGTCACTCCACAGGTGTGGTAGGACTTTAGACCTGGAAAGTTGGGGTTTGGGCTGTTGTCCTGGCAGCATACTGTAGTGTGGACTTAAAGTATGGTTTGTTATGGTTGTTTTACTGTATATCCGGGGTGGGGGTTGGGGGTTTGAGTGGCTTGAGTGGCATAGTTTGTCAATGTTTGAAGTTTTTTCAACAGTGCAGGTATAAGGGCGAGGTGCGCAATATGTACTTTCCTTGTATTACCATGGTGGGGTGGCGCTCAAACGGGAGGGATGGCAGTTCAGTACCAATATGGGTCGTCAAATTAAATATGCTGAGGTGGAATGTCAGGGGTTGAAGAGCTACACCAAGCGCTATAGGGTACACTCCTTTTTAGAGGCATAAGGTTCATATTGCCTGTCTTCAGGAAACGCACATGACTGAGGAGGAAGTGCAAAAACTGTCCAAGAAGGGGCGGGGTCAAAAGTTTTCATCCTCCTCCTCCTCTTATGCGTGGGGTGTGTCTATATGGGTGGCTCCAGGGGTTCCATTCACCCACATATACAGTGAAGTAGATGTTGAGAGTCGATATGTTCTGGTTGAAAGTATGTTGGTTTTCTCACCTATCACTATCCTCAATACTTATGCACCTAATACTGATGATCACCCCTTTTATACCAAAATACCAGAGATTTTGGGGATCAGTGTGGATGGGCCTCTTGTTTAGGCGGTGAATTACAACTGTACATTGCACGGTGAACTGGATCGCCTTCCCCCGAAGTTGGGGACTAAGCCTTAGATGGTGAAATCCCTTGCAGAAGTGATGACACATTTAGGGTTATGGAACTGTTAGAGGGAGCTCCACCCCGAGGGCAGGGAATACACTTTTCATTCCAGAACACATAATACACATACCCGATTGGACAGGTTTCTGTTGGGTGGTCTTAATAGCGTGCAGGCGCTGGATGTTACACATATGGGTAGGTTCTTATCCGCTCATGCACCAGTGCCGATGCAATTACAGTGGGGGGCAGCTGCCACCAGTCTAGCGTGTAGTTGGCCTTTGCCTGCGAACTTCCTTACTGATGTGGGATGTCGGTAAAGGGTGGGTGAGGCCATCAAAAGGTACATGGAGTTGAATTGGAACACAACACTGTCTAGGGGCCTGTAGTGGGAGGCTAATAAGGCAGTAATACGGGGGGTGTATAGGTACGGCGTGCGGGGTACGCAGACAAATGGAGCGGGAACTTACAGAACTGGAGGGGAAATTGGGGGACTTGCAACAGCGGTTACCGGACACGAGAATCGCTGAACGGGAGGAACTCAGGTTATACAAGGAGGTTAATAGTTGTTGGGATACCCTAAGCCGGGTCACATTTAGAGGATACAGGCAGTGACTGTATCGGGAGGGAGATAAATCTGGCAAACTTTTGGCGTGGATTCTGAAATGGGAGGTGGAGGCTCCTCCTATTTTGCACAATAGGAACACTAGCGGCGAAATGCTCACAAAGCGCATGGACATTCTGCAGGTGTTGGCTGAGCATCTGCAAAGGGTGTTGAGGGCTAGTGCTGTACCTCCTGAGGAAGGTGTGGGGGGGGTTTCTGAAGCGGATACGGCTCACACGCTTGGAATTAGAGAGTAGGGATGCACTAGAGACTGCGATTACTGTAGAGGAGGTGAGTGAGGCAGTGGCTGTGACGACTAAGTCCAAGTCCCCAGGTGGTGATGGTTTTCCTGTTGAGTGGTATCAAACGTTTTCCTTGTCTCTAAGGGAGAAGCTCCTGGAGGTCTTTGAGGAAGTTCGAGTGCATGGTATGATGCCAGAAACCATGCGTCAGGGTATTGTGTGCTTGATGCTCAAGCCAGGAGGGGACCCTGGTGACCCCTCCTCGTATCGCCCGCTTACCATGTTAAATAGCGATGTCAAGATACTTTGTAAGATTTTAGCCACTCTGCTCCGCAGGGTGATCCAGGGTTTAGTGCACGAGGATCAATGTGGGTTTATTCCTGGTCATAGCACGTCCTATAACTTGCGCCGTTTGGCACATGTTCTGCACGAGACTGAAGGTGAGAAGACTGAACTGGCGCTAGTGTCCTTGGATTTGGAGAAAGCCTTTGGCACAGTCGAGTGGGGTTATCTTTTAGAAATTTTGCAGGGCATGGGGTTTGGCCCCGGTTTCTGCGATTGGGTGCAGTTACTGTATACTGCACAAGTACGGGTGGGAGGAGAGCTGTCGGACACCTGGGAGATCGGCAGGGGCACGAGGCAGGGATGCCCGCTTTCCCCTGTCCTTTTTGCTCTTGCGGTGGAGCCACTAGCGAACTGTCTTAGAGAGCAGCTGGAACCGTGGGGGATCCAGGTGGGGTGGTCCAAATGTGGTTTCTGTGTATGCAGATGATGCCTTGGTTTATTTACGGAAACCTCGTGTCTCGGTGCCGATGCTACTGCAGAGGTTGGATGTTTTTGGGTTCGTCTCTGGTCTCAAAGTAAATAGGAAATAATCGCTCCTGTTCTCCTTGGGGTCCTTTAGTGGGGTTCCGCAGGCTGATTTACCTAGAGCAGGACTCACATGGGAAGTTGAGAGTTTCCGGTATATGGGTTACTTATTCTATGGCTTCACATAATAAGCATAATGTTGAGTTAGTATTTGCCAGCCTGGAACGTTCAGTTTCATTTTGGAACAGATTACCTATTTCTGTGATGGGCAGGGCAACTGTAGCAACGATGGTGTTCTTGCCACGGTGTCTATACTTGGTCCAGAACTCTCTGTATCAGTTGGCTACCCGGCTCTTTCATCGTTTGTATAGTTTGTTGATCTCTTTGGTGTGGGCTGGGTGACGAAGCAGGGTGGCCCTGTCAGTGTTGCTGAGAGATCTTGAGGTGGGGGGTTGGCAATTCCTAAAATTAAACACTCCTATTACGCAGAACACTTGCAATATGCTGCCAAGTGAATGACGGATACTGATAACTGGGAGAAGAGATTGTTTGCAGGAATGTGGGATGGGTGGACATTGGTGCGTATATTGATGTGGGGGGTATTTCTGACCCCGCTGCTCCCTACTTGATCAAGAACACTGCTGGGATCTGGGAGCAGGCAGTTAAACATGTACTCCGAGGAACCCCTTTCGATAGAGAGCTGAAGATATGGGGCTTGGCCCAATTTTGGGACATGGAGAAGTTGATGTCTGTAGAGGCTTGGAGACTGGGAGGATGTGAGGTGGCTGGGGATCTTTATCCCAATGGAGAGTTTCTCTCTTTTACTGTAGCTAAGGATTTGTTTAATTAAGGCCCTGGTCAATTCCTGCAATAAGCAAAAATGAAAAGTGAGGCACGTGAGAGTTGGAGTGGTTTTCCGGTAGACCCTGGGGCCTCTACCGGGGTGAGGGGACGCACTTGATTGCCCAGTTTTATAAAACCCTTCGGGAGGATGAACCAGGTGTTTGTAAGTGCGGGGCACAGGCCATGGGAGTGGGACCTGGGGAAACCCATAGCGGATGCTGATTGGGATTTGGCTTTATCTTTGGTGCGTATGGAGTCATGTAACAATAGGTTTAAGTTGTTGCATTTTAACTTTGTACACCAAACGTATCTCACACCCAGTCGACTAAACAAGATTGACCCAAGCTGTAGAGCAGGATGCCCTAGGTGTGGTACGTCTGGTGCTTCGTTCCTACATCTGGCCTGGACTTGCAGGACAGTATATGACTTCTGGAAGGAAGTGGCAGTGACAATTGAGAAGGTTACGGGACTGGGGTTGGAGGTGACGCCGATGACCTGTCCCTTGGGAGTGGTGGGGAAGCCATGTGGTCGGAGCATCCCATATAAACTGGTACAGCTAGCAATTGGTTGAATGAGCTCCCGGAATCTGATGATCTCCAACTGGATTCAGGATTTGATGGAATGGGGTGCAGCTGAGGAGCAGCATAAGCGCTTGACACGGAAGGATGAGAGGGCACTCGCTGATATAGCGGCTTGGGGAACCTTATTGGAACGGTTTACTGGGCTGGAGGACATAAGCTCTATAGTAGTGCGGAGGATGAGGGGAGTGGGAATACACATCGCACCCTCTGAGCAGGTGACGGCCAACTATGGTTTTGGCATGTTCCTATCTCAATAAGCTGTTTAATGTCTGGTCTCATGAGGATTTGGGCTGGGATGGAGGGTAATATTTGTGCAGTGGTTGTGACAGTCTCATGGCTTGGACTCTGTTAGACAATACCCCCTTGGTACTGTTATACAATGATGATGTACTGTCTTCCTATAACCTGCACTACATTGTATGTTCTTGTTCGTTTCAACTTTTAAAACTCAATAAAAACTGTTTAAATACATATATATATATCCAGAGCTAATTGATTTTGCAAAACTATTGACCTAATAGCTACTAATTCTGTGTTTACACCCAACAAAGTACCAGATAACTAGTGTCTAATTTACCCACTACTGTGTAAAGCTTTCTGATGTTATCATCTTTTATGACTACTCCCATTGGAGGAATAATAGCACCAAACATATCCCCTCTAATTGCGTTCCATCATTAGTACCATATCTATGTCTCTGAGATTAATTCATCGTCAAAGCTTCTTTATTACTCACATGGTACATTTTTGGAATATAAAAGCTAAATAACAAAACTCTTCACAATCAGCGGGAAGTTGTTAATATGTGTCCTGTCCACGTGCAAAGTATTCTCCTGGGATAACTGATTCTTTGACGGTTAATATTTGAACAGGCCTGCCAAGAACTTCAAATGTGTATTTACAACTATTTAGTCCCATGTGTCTGGTTCTGATGTTACTTCTTCTCCTGTAAAAGCATAACTTTCCTGTTTGTTGTCTCTCTAATTTCTTTCTAGGATAAGCCAGTGTCCATTTGTACCGGTACTCCTCCTTTTTCCACACATGCTTTAAAACATCTTCCTTTTCTGCTGCCTTAGGAAACATGCAATCTCACTTTTCCTCTAGACCTCGTATGAATTTCTTCTCTAATGGGTTTATTAACCTTGTCAAATTGAGTTCATATGCTTTAACAGTGTCTATTTTAGTATGGGATCTAAAGACAAAACAAACTGTTTCCATCTCCTTAGCCTGTATGTGAGGATTAATTCTCTTCTGAAGGGGAACGTTATAATTGGAGACATAACATTCAAAACAATTCTGCCTACAAAATAAACTAAACAATATAATGCAGGTAACTTGCATATGAAAGTAGAATGTGCTTGTAAGTCACCTCCTTAGTTGCTGACGCAGGTAAGCGTGTGCAAACAGTAATCTTTATTATCTAAAGCTTGTGTGTTCTTAAGATAATCTGGAATAACGTTTGATGTGAAACCTTTCTATTAAACATCTACAAATATAGTTTTCACTCATCTATTGAAGGTGCAGGGGTAAATCTGAGGTACCTATCCCATGAGTAATACTCATACCAACTAAGAGTTATGAAGACTAATATAGTAACATTAGGGTCACAGCAATCACTATTCTAAATCTATCCTTGGTAAAGAAACATATGTTTGTCTACAGTCAGACCTTAAGTAGAATATAGCAGCAGCAGACTTGAAATATTTTGCATTTCGATTTTAATTGTTCGAAATGAGCAAAACCTGTCAATCTGAGGTGGTTTCATTCAGCTTACATTTTTCCAGCAGTCTTCATGAGGCATCCCTAGCGCTACTCTATCTTCTTTTAAAAATGGCAACCCAACTCTTCCACTTCAACCTTGCACCTAGGGAATCTTCTTAATTATTTTTATTTTCTTAAGCATTCATTGTTGAGTTTGTAAATTGTATGTCGCAGTCTATTCAGTAACTCAGTTCTGACACAGTTCTTTGAAGAAACAATTGTATTGCTACATTTAATCAATCACATGCTAAATGAGTCAAGCTTAATGATGAATCAGTTTCAAAGATTTATTTATGTTGTGATATTGTATCAGATCATGGTGGTTCAAGTGGTTCTGTTCTCATTTCATGTTGAATTGGGTACACTGTCAGTATAATAAGTACACACAGGTGCAGAATTCCTAAGACAAGGTCTTTTAGATCTCCTGAGTCTTTGTTGCTCTTCTGTGTTGCTCACACCACTGTATTCTGTTTCTTTGATGGCCTGCGGTATCCATTCTACTGACACACTAGATCTTAATTGCTTACTGTTCTTTGTCCATTCCTCTCTTTTGAGCTCTCCCACCTTTCTCACTTGTTCCTTTTCCAGGGTCGCTTGTTTACACCTATGGTTGCACTACAGCATCATCCCTCTCTCTGGTCTCGAACTTTCCTCCCCCAGACTCACTATCACATTACTATGCAAGACGTCACCTATCCGGATAGCTAGAGAACTCTTCTGTATATCACATCCTCTGGTCCATCAAGACATCCTGTCACAGGAGGCCATTGACTTGTTTCAAACGTCACCTCTTTGTCTAGCGCACATCTCACTCTTTGGCTATTAGATGCATGGATCACGTTAGGTAGTCCAACACATTTAACAGCAGTTTTGGTGATCAGGGTGACATGGTGGGGTCCTTTCTACCTTGGCTTTAAAAAGGATTTCTGAACGTGCTTTTTTTACTAGGTCCCGGTTGCAAGAACCAAGGTCATGGCATTGTTCTTGGTTCAGGATGACAGTAACAGCTCCAACCCTTTGAGAAACAGAATGGGAGAAAAAACAATACTATTGTGCACACTGTCTTCTGTGAGGTAATCTACTTTGAATGAATGTCAACAAATATAGATGCTGCGTTGGATGGGATCCTGCCCAGATCCTGAGAACAATTCTGAAAACAAACTAGAGCCAAGAAATTGTGCACTAGTCCCAACCTGCACTCTACAGGCCAAACAGGCTCAATCTCCGCATCAAATGTCTTAATTCAACAATTCTTAAGCAAAAGTACTAATTCCTTCGATTTATTTTATTGTAGATTCTGATGTCCATCCAACAATAAATCTTCATCATGTGAAAGCAAATTTTATGGCTTTTTTCCAACCAATTTCATTGAATTTCAATGCATTTTGCATAAGCACCCTTCATCGGGGGAACTGTGAGAAAATTCAACATACATACAAATCAGGCTGATGGTATTGCTTAACAGTATCAACAAAAAGAACAACATGCTGTTTTTAACCACGTGATGTAGATGAATACACCTGATGCTTCAGACGAAAACAGCATTCATGATATCAGAACCCATGTCTCTTCAAGCAAGACTGTGACACGAGAAGAAAGAAAAATGTACTGTAGGAGGCTGGCCTGGCTTGTAGTGGGTACCAGAGGTACTTACACCTTGTGCCAGTTCCAGTTATCCCTTATTAGTGTAGAAGAGGTGTTTCTAGCAGTCTAGGCTGATAGAAGGTAGCTATGGCAAAGCAGCTTAGGCTGAACTACGAGACATGTAAAGCTCCTACTATACCACTGGTGTTATATGCACAACATCATAAGAAAACACAATACACAGAAGTACTAAAAATAAAGGTACTTTATTTTTATGACAATATGCCAAAAGTATCTCGGTGAGTACCCTCAGTATGAGGATAAGTTATATACACAAGATATATGTACACAAACCAAAATTATGCAGATAATAGCAAAAGGAAGTAATGCAAGCAATGTAAACTTAAAATAGATTGCAATAGGAGCACATAGGAATAGGGGCAACACAAACCATATACTCCAAAAGTGGAATGCGAACCACGAATGGACCCCAAACCTGTGTGAGCTTGTAGAGGGTCGCTGGGACTGTAAGAAAACAGTAAGGGTTAGAAAAATAGCCCACCCCAAGAACCTGAAAGGTAGGTGTAAAGTGCACCTACTACTCCCAGAGAGCACAGAAGTCGTGATGGGGGATTCTGCAGGAAGAACAAACACCAGCAATGCAACAACAGTGGATTTCTGGACCTGAGTACCTGTAAGACAAGGGGACCAAGTCCAAGAGTCGCGACAGTGTCGAGAGTGGGCAGGAGCCCAAGAAATGCCAGCAGAGGGTGCAAGAAAGCTGCCACCTGTTGGAAGAAGCTTGGTGTTCTGCAAGAACGAAAATGACTAGGAAATCCCCCTTTGGAGGACGGATGTCCCACGTCATGAAGAAGCTTGCAGAGGTGTTCCCACGCAGAAAGGCCGCAAACAAGCCTTGCTAGCTGCAAGGGTTGCAGTTAGGGTTTTTGGGTGCTGCTGTAGCCCAGGAGGGACCAGGATGTCGCCACTTGGATGAGGAGACAGAGGGGGCGCCCAGCAAGTCAGGGAGCCCTCACAGAAGCAGGCAGCACCCGCAGAAGTACCTGAACAGGCACTTAGAAAAAAAGTGAACCGGAGTCCACCCAAAGTCACAAAAGGGAGTCCCACGACGCCGGAGGATAACTCAGAAGGTTGTGCACTGCAGGTAAGAGTGTCGGGAACCCAGGCTGTGCACGAAGGAAATCCTGAAAGACTGCACAGGAGCCGGAGCAGCTGCAAATCACGCGGGACCCAGCAATGCAGTCTAGCGTGGGGAGGCAAGGACTTACCTCCACCAAACTTGGACTGAAGAGTCACTGGACTGTGGGAGTCACTTGGACAGAGTTGCTGAGTTCCAGGGACCACGCTCATCGTGCTGAGAGGGGACCCAGAGGACCGGTGATGCAGTCTTTTGTTGCCTGCGGTTGCAGGGGGAAGATTCAGTCGACCCACAAGAGATTTCTTCAGAGCTCCTGGTGCAGAGAGGAGGCAGGCTACCCCCAGAGCATGCACCACCTGGAAACAGTCGAGAAAGCCGGCAGGATGAAGCGATACAAGGTTGCTAGTAGTCATCTTGCTACTTTGTTGCGGTTTTGCAGGCGTCCTGAGCAGTCAGTGGTCAATCATTTGGCAGAAGGTGAAGAGGGACATGCAGAGGAACTCTGGTGAGCTCTTGCATTCGGTATCTGGTGAGATCCCCAAAGCAGAGACCCTAAATTGCCAGAAAAGGAGGTTTGGCTACCTAGGAAGGAGGATTGGCTACCAAGAGAAGTAAGAGCCTATCAGAAGGAGCCTCTGACGTCACCTGCTGGCACTGGCCACTCAGAGCAGCCCAGTGTGTCACACACACTTCTGTTTCCAAGATGGCAGAGGTCTGGGACACACTGGAGGAGCTCTGGGCACCTACCCTGGGAGGTGGAGGTCAGGGGAGTGGTCACTCCCCTTTCCTTTGTCCAGTTTCGTGCCAGAGCAGGGCTGGGGGATCCCTGAACCGGTGTAGACTGGCTTATGCAGAGATGGGCACCATCTGTGCCCATCAAAGCATTTCCAGAGGCTGGGGAAGGCTACTCCTCCCCAGCCTTCACACCTATTTCCAAAGGGAGAGGGTGTTACACCCTCTCTCAGAGGAAGTCCTTTGTTCTGCCTTACTGGGCCAGGGCTGCCTGGACCCCAGGAGGGCATAAACCTGTCTGAGGGGTTGGCAACAGCTGCAGTGGAGACCCCGGAAAGGCAGTTTGGCAGTACCCGGGTTCTGTGCTAGAGACTCGGGGGATCATGGAATTGTCCCCCCAATGCTAGAATGGCATTGGGGTGACAATTCCATGATCTTAGACATGTTACATGGCCATGTTCGGAGTTACCATTGTGACGCTGTACATAGGTAGTGACCTATGTACAGTGCACGCGTGTAATGGTGTCCCCGCACTCTCAAAGTCCTGGGAATTTGCCCTGAACGATGTGGGGGCACTTTGGCTAGTGCCAGGGTGCCCACACACTAAGTAACTTTGCACCCAACCTTCACCAGGTGAAGGTTAGACATATAGGTGACTTATAAGTTACTTAAGTGCAGTGGTAAATGGCTGTGAAATAACGTGGACGTTATTTCACTCAGGCTGCACTGGCAGGCCTGTGTAAGAATTGTCAGAGCTCCCTATGGGTGGCAAAAAAAATGCTGCAGCCCATAGGGATCTCCTGGAACCCCAATACCCTGGGTACCTCAGTACCATATACTAGGGAATTATATGGGTGTACCAGTATGCCAATGTGAATTGGTAAATTTAGTCACTAGCCTGTTAGTGACAAATTTGGAAAGCAGAGAGAGCATAACCACTGAGGTTCTGGTTAGCAGAGCCTCAGTGAGACAGTTAGGCATCACACAGGGAACACATATAGGGCACATACGTATGAGCACTGGGGCCCTGCCTGGCAGGGTCCCAGTGACACATAGACTAAAACAACATATATACAGTGAAATATGGGGGTAACATGCCAGGCAAGATGGTACTTTCCTACAAGACCCCCCTCGCCCCCCCAAACGAAGGACAATAAGACTAGCCATGACCTGATGAGTCTTCATTGTCTAAGTGGAAATATCTGGAGAGTCCATCTGCATTGGAGTGGGTACTCCCAGGTCTATGTTCCATTGTATAGTCCATTCCCTGTAGAGATATGGACCACCTCAACAATTTAGGGTTTTCACCTTTCATTTGTTTTAGCAAAAGTAGAGGTTTGTGGTCTGTCTGAACAATAAAGTGAGTGCCAAACAGGTATGGCCTCAACTTTTTCAGTGCCCAGACCACAGCAAAGGCCTCCCTCTCTATGGCAGACCAACGCTTTTCCCTAGGGGTCAACCTTCTGCTGATAAAAGCAACTGGTTGATCCTGGCCCTCAGAATTCAGTTGTGATAAGACTGCCCCTACCCCTAATTCAGATGCATCAGTTTGAACAATTAATTTTTTGGAGTAACATGGGCTTTTTAGGACAGGTGCAGTGCACATGGCCTGTTTGAGCTCCTCAAAAGCTTTCTGACAGCTAGCTGTCCACAATACCTTTTTAGGCATCTTTTTACTGGTGAGATCATTAAGTGGGGCTGCTATGGAGCGATAGTTTTTAATGAATCTCCTGTAATACCCAGTGAGGCCTAGGAAGGCTCTCACCTGGGTCTGAATTGTAGGGGGAACCCAATCCATGATTGTCTGGATTTTCCCCTGAAGTGGTGCAATCTGTTCACCTACCAGGTGTCCCAGATAAACCACCTTTCCCTGCCCTATCTGGCACTTTGAGGCCTTCATAGTGAGGCCTGCCTTTTGCAGGGCCTCCAAATCTTTCCAAAGGTCGACCAGGTGCTCATCCCAGGTGGAGCTAAAGACAGCTATATCATCTAGATATGCTGCACTAAAAGCCTCCAACCCTTGCAGGACTGTGTTCACCAACCTCTGAAAAGTGGCAGGTGCATTTTTCAAACCAAAGGACATCACTGTAAATTGGTAGTGCCCTCCTATTGTTGAAAATGCAGTTTTAGGTTTAGCATCCTCAGCCAATTTGATCTGCCAATACCCTGCAGTCAAATCAAAGGTGCTTAGATACTTGGCAGATGCCAGTGTATCTATGTGCTCATCTGCCCTGGGTATAGGGTGAGCATCAGTTTTTGTTACCTGATTGAGACCTCTGTAGTCTACACAAAACCTCATCTCCTTTTTTCCATCTTTTGCGTGATGCTTTGGTGCAAGCACCACAGGACTCGCCCATGGACTTTCAGAAGGTTCAACCACTCCTAGATCAAGCATTTTCTGAACCTCTTGTTTTATGCAGTCCCTGACATGGTCAGGCTGCCTATAAATTTTACTTTTGACAGGCAAGCTGTCTCCAGTATCAATTGTGTGTTCACACCAAGATGTGGTGCCAGGCACAGTTGAAAAGAGTTCAGAAAACTGTCCAAGAAGATTTATGCAGTTGTCTTTCTGTTCTGCAGTAAGACAGTCTGCCAAAACTACTCCCTCCACTAGAGCATCCTCTTCAGTGGAGGAGAAGAGATCAGGGAGAGGGTCACTTTCTTCTTCCTGTCCTTCATCTGTTGCCATGAGCAAGGTGAGATCAGCCCTGTCATAGTAGGGTTTTAGGCGGTTGACATGAATCACCCTAAGGGGACTCCTGGCAGTGCCCAGGTCAACCAAGTAGGTGACCTTGCCCTTTTTTTTCAACAATTAGATGGGGTCCACTCCATTTGTCCTGGAGTGCTCTTGGGGCCACAGGTTCCAATACCCACACCTTCTGTCCTGGTTGGTACTGAATCAGAACAGCCTTCTGGTCATGCCATTGCTTTTGGAGCTCTTGGCTGGCCTGGAGGTTTTTACTGGCCTTTTTCATGTACTCAGCCATTCTGGATCTTAGGCCAAGTACATAGTCCACTATGTCCTGTTTGGGAGCTTTTAAAGGTTGTTCCCAACCCTCCTTCACAAGTGTTAGTGGACCTCTTACAGGGTGTCCAAATAGGAGTTCAAAGGGGCTGAAGCCCACTCCTTTCTGGGGTACCTCCCTGTAAGCAAAAAGGAGGCAAGGTAACCGGACATCCCATCTCCTCCTGAGTTTTTCAGGGAGTCCCCTTATCATTCCTTTGAGAGTTTTATTAAACCTCTCTACCAGTCCATTAGTCTGCGGATGATGAGGTGTGGTGAATTTGTAGGTTACACCACATTCCTTCCACTTAGCCTTCAAGTATGCAGACATAAAGTTGCTACCCCTGTCTGATACAACCTCTTTTGGAAAAACCCACCCTGGAAAAGATTCCCAGGAGGGCTTTTGCCACTACAGGTGCTGTAGTGGTCCTTAGAGGAATTGCTTCAGGATATCTTGTGGCATGGTCCACAACCACCAAGATAAACCTGTTGCCTGAAGCAGTAGGAGGGTCAAGGGGGCCAACTATGTCAACCCCTACCCTTTCAAAAGGGACCCCAACCACAGGTAGTGGCATAAGGGGAGCCTTTGGTGTGCCACCAGTCTTGCCACTGGCTTGGCAGGTCACACAAGATTTACAAAAATATTTTGTGTCCTCTGACATCCTAGGCCAGTGAAACAGGGGGACAAGCCTTTCCCATGTTTTGATCTGGCCCAAATGCCCAGCCAAAGGAATGTCATGTGCCAGAGTTAGGAGGAACTCTCTGTACTGCAGGGGAATGACCAATCTCCTGGCTGCTCCAGGTTTTGGGTCCCTTGCCTCTGTGTACAAGAGGTTGTCCTCCCAGTAAACTATGTGAGTCACTGACATCGCCATTTTGCTGCTTGACAGCTTGCTGTCTGAGACCCTCTAATGTGGGACAGGATTGCTGTGCCACACTCAGTTCTTCCCTGGCAGGCCCCCCTCCACCCAAAAGCTCAGCAGTGTCTGCTGCCAGCTCATCTGGTGAAGGTTCTGCACAGGGAGGAAATTCTTCTTCCTCAGAAGGAGAATCATCTGTAGAGGGAGGGATAGTGGGTAGAGATTTACCCTTGCTACCCCTAGCTTTAGGGAGCACTTGGTACATTGTTCCAGGATCCAAGTTACCCTGTCCTTTTTGCTTTTTGGCCTGAGCCCTTGTCAAAGCAAAAATATTCCCAGGAATGCCCAGCATTGCTGCATGAGCCTCCAACTCCACTTCTGCCCAAGCTGATGTCTCTAAATCGTTCCCTAGTAGACAGTCTACAGGTAAATCTGAGGCAACCACAAATTTCTTTGGACCAGTACCCCCCCACCCCTGTTGAGATTCACAACAGTCACGGGGTGGCTAAGAGTGTTGTTATGAGCGTCTGTCACTTGGTACTGGTGACCAAGTAGGTGTTGTTCAGGGTGTACCAGTTTCTCTATTACCATGGTAACACTGGCACCTGTGCCCCTGTAGGCCTGAACTTCAACACCATTTATTAGGGGAAGTTGCTTAGGTGTAAAGTGCACCTACTACCCCCAGAGAGCACAGAAGTCGTGGTAGGGGGATTCTGCAGGAAGAACAAACACCAGCAATGCAACAACAGTGGATTTCCGGACCTGAGTACCTGTAAAACAAGGGGACCAAGTCCAGGAGTCGCGACAGTGTCGAGTGGGCAGGATCCCAAGAAATGCCAGCTGAGGGTGCAAGGAAGCTGCCACCTGTTGGAAGAAGCTTGGTGTTCTGCAAGAACGAAGAGTACTAGGAACTTCCCCTTTGGAGGATGGATGTCCCACGTCGTGAAGAAGCTTGTACAGGTGTTCCCACGCAGAAAGGCCGCAAACAAGCCTTGCCAGCTGCAAGGGTCGCGGTTAGGGTTTTTGGATGCTGCTGTGGCCCAGGAGGGACCAGGATGTCGCCACTTGGATGAGGAGACAGAGGGGGCACCCAGCAAGTCAGGGATCCCTCACAGAAGCAGGCAGCACCCGCAGAAGTACCTGAACAGGCACTTAGAAGAAAAGTGAACTGGAGTCCACCCGAAGTCACAAAAGGCAGTCCCACGACGCCGAAGGACAACTCAGAAGGTTGTGCACTGCAGGTTAGTGTCGGGGACCCAGGCTTGGCTGTGCGCGAAGGAAATCCTAGAAGAGTGCACAGGAGCCAGAGCAGCTGCAAATCACGTGGTACCCAGCAATGCAGTCTAGCGTGTGGAGGCAAGGACTTACCTCCACCAAACTTGGACTGAGGGAGTCACTTGGACAGAGTTGCTAAGTTCCAGGGACCACGCTCGTCGTGCTGAGAGGGCACCCAGAGGACCGGTGATGCAGTCTTTTGTTGCCTGCGGTTGCAGGGGGAAGATTCCATCGACGCACAGGAGATTTCTTCAGAGTTCCTGGTGTAGAGAGGAGGCAGGCTACCCCCAGAGCATGCACCACCTGGAAACAGTCGAGAAAGCCGGCAGGATGAAGCGATACAAGGTTGCTAGTAGTCGTCTTGCTACTTTGCGGTTTTGCAGGTGTCCTGAGCAGTCAGCGGTTGATCCTTTGGCAGAAGGTGAAGAGGGAGATACAGAGGAACTCTGGTGAGCTCTTGCATTCGTTATCTGGTGAGATCCCCAAAGCAGAGACCCTAAATTGCCAGAAAAGGAGGTTTGGCTACCTAGGAAGGAGGATTGGCTACCAAGAGAGGTAAGAGCCTATCAGAAGGAGCCTCTGACGTCACCTGCAGGCACTGGCCACTCAGAGCAGTCCGGTGTGTCACAAACACTTCTGTTTTCAAGATGGCAGAGGTCTGGGACACACTGGAGGAGCTCTGGGCACCTCCCCTGGGAGGTGCAGGTCAGAGGAGTGGTCACTCCCCTTTCCTTTGTCCAGTTTCACGCCAGAGCAGGGCTGGGGGATCCCTGAACCGGTCTAGACTGGCTTATGCAGAGATGGGCACCATCTGTGCCCATCAAAGCATTTCCAGAGGCTGGGGAGGCTACTCCTCCCCAGCCTTCACACCTATTTCCAAAGGGAAAGGGTGTTACACCCTCTCTCAGAGGAAGTCCTTTGTTCTGCCTTCCTGGGCCAGGGCTGCCTGGACCCCAGGAGGGCAGAAACCTGTCTGAGGGGTTGGCAGCAGCAGCAGCAGCTGCAGTGGAGACCCCGGAAAGGCAGTTTGGCAGTACCCGGGTTCTGTGCTAGAGACTTGGGGATCATGGAATTGTCCCCCCAATCCACAATTCCATGATCTTAGACATGTTACATGGCCATATTCGGAGTTACCATTGTGAAGCTACACATAGGTAGTGACCTATATGTAGTGCACACATGTAATGGTGTCCCTGCACTCACAAAGTCTGGGGAATTTGCCCTGAACGATGTGGGGGCACTTTGGCTAGTGCCAGGGTGCCCACACACTAAGTAACTTTGCACCCAACCTTCACCAGGTGAAGGTTAGACATATAGGTGACTTATAAGTTACTTAAGTACAGTGGTAAATGGCTGTGAAATAACGTGGATGTTATTTCACTCAGGCTGCAGTGGCAGGCCTGTGTAAGAATTGTCAGAGCTCCCTATGGGTGGCAAAAGAAATGCTGCAGCCCATAGGGATCTCCTGGAACCCCAATACCCTGGGTACCTCAGTACCATATACTAGGGAATTATATGGGTGTACCAGTATGCCAATGTGAATTGGTAAATTTAGTCACTAGCCTGTTAGTGACAAATTTGGAAAGCAGAGAGAGCATAACCACTGAGGTTCTGGTTAGCAGAGCCTCAGTGAGACAGTTAAGCATCACACAGGGAACACATACAGGGCACATACTTATGAGCACTGGCCCCTGCCTGGCAGGGTCCCAGTGATACATAAACTAAAACAACATATATACAGTGAAATATGGGGGTAACATGCCAGGCAAGATGGTACTTTCCTACATGTACTGGATGGTAATGATTTTTATAACACACCAGTTGACTAAGCCAAAATTAGTTAATGCGCAAAAAGTGAAAAAAACCATAACAATCACCCAAGAGAAACAGCCCCAGAGAACGTGCTACCGTGCTGAACATGCCATATACGTACTATTACTATCTTGTAACTATTGAAAATCTGAATGCTTTCAATAAGTTATAAAGTGACGGAAACCGCATGACATGTAGTGCTCGTGAAAGAAACCATGATATATGGCCTTATCATGCGCTTGACAAAACATTCGACAAACGATACAACGAAAACAGAGTTCCAAAACGACTGAATAGCGACGGGTGAAATGCCACATCCTCCAATACCAGAAATGAAGAAGCCTGCAAGATAAACTAGGTTATGCGCACCGATTCACTCTCGTAATGGGCACTACCCTAATACTAAGTAAGGTATTACATACCCGTTAATCTTGTTCTAACAAAGACTGCTCCTCCAAACGCCGGTAAAGTAACCACACCGATTTCGGTGTGCACATATGAGGATTAACGGATAACGACTACAATTGGTTAGTAAATAGAGGCAGTGCCGTAAACTTCCTCTAAAGCATCGTCATCAAAGGACGTATACATCTCGTTCAAGTGACGATAACTGATTAGTCACAAACGTAAACAAATAACACCATGAGACCCAAAATGACACTTAAAGTAGAACCCACATGTGAGTCACTGTGATCATAATGGGAAAAAAGTGCCCTCGACATAAAATTAGCAAAATATCTTGATAATGACAGAAAGGAAAAAAACAGTGTGTGCTTAAGGATAGTGAAATAGTAAGTATAAGACCGATATATACCCATCCAGTAGATGACAATATACAGGGTGATGCCGATAACAGCATGAAACATAGTAACACATACATACTCAATCTGCCGATGAACTTAAGGACAGCGGAATGGTAAGTACAAGGTGATCTGAAAATTTAAAAATACAAGCGTATCTGGGAGCATCAGAGGACTCGACTGATGCCAATGGCAGCGGGAAACATGGTAACCCATACATATTTAAACTTCCACTGATCGGAAAGTAAACAAAATAAAGCTGCTTGCAACATTGATTCCCCCCCCAAAAAAACAAAAGCCAAAACAACGTAGTATACATAAAGCATCGTAAACATGCATAAAAATTAACATAAGAGTGATGAATACCACATGGATTTAAAAAACAGTTCTTGACATGATCCCCCTATAAAAAACAAGCCACTTACAATTGGTCATTAAGACCATGTGGAAGCAGACTGTCCAAATATTTAATCCAGAAGGTTTTACGTTGTGCTAATTTTTTTTATTATTCTCTTTTGGATTAAGTTGTACCACTTCCAATACTGTGAATCTCAATTGTGCCACTGAGTGGTTGTGTTCAAGCCAATGCGTAACCAGATAGGTATTTCCTTCTTATTATGAATCATGCTCTTATGCTTGGTTAACCGCACTTTAACCTTCCGTTTTGTCTTGCCTACGTACAGCCGCCCGCAGGGAAGATTTGGCATAAATTACATTAGTAGTACTACAATCAGAAGTATGTCGAATTTTCAACACTTTTCCAGTCCTTGGATGAGTTATGACGCTGTCTACAATGACATTATTACAGTGTACACAGTTAAAACACTTCTGCGTTTTTTATACTCAATTTTGCCTCTCCTACTAGATGTAGACAAAATCTCCTTGATAGTTTCGGATCTAGTGAAAGCAAACAGTGGTTTATCACGGAAAAGATCTTTGAAATCAAATTCTCATTGTAGGATTTCCCAGCGTTTATTAATGATGGATTTAATCAATCCTGCCCTTATCGAAACTTTGAAACATATATCTCTCTAGTCAAATTACCAGGTGATTTATGTTGGAAAAGGCTGGCTCGATCTGTGGTGAGAGTCCTGTTTCTGACGTAATCCTACGAATACGGATGAATTGTAAATATGGTAAATGACGTTTCGATGAAGGAGGATGAAAACTGCTGTATAGCAAAGCATTGTTGCGATCTGTGGGTTTTTCTAAACACGCTGGTTTGTAAACCGCTTCCGGATACCTCTATGTGCAAATGTAAAAAAGATGTGCAATGCTTACTGATGGTATGGGTAAATAAAATTCGAGGATTTTCTTGATTCAAAAGAAGAATCTCATCCTCAAGAAAGCAGTGCTTAATTTGTAAATAAAGACGTGCCGGTGCTCAAAGTCCTCTTCTTAAGCACGCGGCTGAAGCAATTAAATGTGCGAACACGGAATACTGAGGCAGCGCAATCCTAAAGCCATCTCAGGCCTCTTCAATCATTCGCATCCTCTCCCTGCCCCATCAGCTCACTCTTTCAGCTCTCTGCTGTCTCTCATTGTGAAGCTTTTTCGTTTTTCTCTTCCTCCGTCTTTCCCATATGTGTCTTTTTCTCGCAGTAAATGCTTGAGGCAGAAAAATAAGCGCCGGCCCTCATAAATAAGTGCCGGTGCTCAGCACCGGAAACAACAAGCACAAATTAAGCACTGCAAGAAGGCATTTAGACCCTTTCCAGATTAGAAAAAATATCATCAATGTACCTGCAATATGTCACTAAGTGTTCAAGCCAAGTCTCTGATGCAAAAACTACTTTGTTCTCGAAGTGGGCCATGAAAATATTAGTATAGCTGGGTGTCCCAGAAAAACCGATAGAAGTGCCGTACTTTTGGAGATAAAATAAAATTTTCCACCGAAAACAACTGTGGTATAAGCAAAAATGAAGAAGTTCTCAAATTAAAATGTTGGTAGCCTGTACACCCTCTTGATTCAACAGGGCCCATTCTATCACTTCAATTCCCTCATTATGGGATATGGACAAGTACAATTATGTTACATCGATAGTGCATAGCCAACATGCCTCAAAATCTTATTGAATGGTGGACAACAATATCAAAAATTCAGTGGTATCCTGAATATATGAATGCCACTTTTCCCCTATGGGCTGAACAAAAGTCTCCAGGTATTTACCCAATGGATCATGTAAAGACCTTCAACTTGATACAATGGGTCTGACAGGAGGATCAACTGGATTTCTATGCATTTTAGGAAGCATGTATAAATAGGGACGGCGAGGATATTGCGTCCTTAAAAACAGTTTAGTGTTTTCTGAAATCCATCCTAATGCTAATGCTTTCTCAAGTATCTCATTTAATGTTGACACGAACTGGCCTGTGGGATCCCCATCTAATGGAATGTTTGTATTGTCATTCTTTACGTGGTCCAAGGACTTATTTTCATAATAAGTTCTATCCATTACCTCTGAGGCTCCTCCTTTGCCAGCATGCTTAAAAATGAGGTTTTAATTGGTAGACAAAGCTGTCAATACTCCACGTTCCTTGATGGTTAAATTGAAACCATGAGGTTTCTGCAAATTTATGCGCTAAAAATCTTTTTTATAAGTGCTTCAAACAAATCTAATGGCTTGTGCAAAACAGGCGACATGAAAACACTTTTGGGTTTAAATTCTAAATATTCAGATTCCTTTTGCTCAATTGCGGTCATGGACAAATTGCTGAAAAAATATTGTAAAATATAGCAATTGCAATTTGTGCATGAATTTGTAAAAATCGACTTCACACTCAAGGCTATTGGAAAAATGTGTGGGCACAAAAGACAACCCTTTATTTCAGATAGCCCTCTGTGAAGCTGACATGTAAACTGAAGATATATTTATCACTAAGTCCTGGTCTGACTCCTGAGTTTCTTCCGACCTTCTGTCACTCCCTGTCTTTCTTTGTCCCCTGCAAGTTTTTGTTGTAAAGCTGTGTTAAGTCTGTCGGTTACTCTGCTTTACATGATGAAGATTTATTGTTGGATGGACTTCAGAATCTACAGTAAAAAAATCAAGGGCATGAGAACTTTTGCTTAATAACTGTTGAATTAAGAGTATATTTGATGCACAGATTGAGCCTATTCAGCCTTTAGGGAGCGTGTTGAGGCTAGTGCACAATTTCTTGGCTCTAGCTTTTTTGAGAAACAGAATGCACCACATCAGCCAGTCCTCTACAGTATGCAAGAATCATGTAATCTGTGATATTTACAAGCACATCTGCAGACACAGCAAGCCGTCACATACGCCCGTCCCATGAGTATTTCATGTGGCGATAATCCTGTTCTGTCAGGAGTACTTCAGAGACTCATCAACACTAAAGGCAAAGCATCTGCCCATTCTAAAGAAGTGGATGCACATACTTTGGCAAAATGAGATTTCAATATCCCATTCATTTGTTCAACAATTCCTGAAGCTTCTGGTCTGTAGCTACAATGTAATCTCTGTTCCACTTGTAGTGCCACACACAGCATGCTAAGGCTCTCATTATTAAATTGAAACCCACAATCTGACTCCAGAGAAACAGGAAATCTGAACCATGGCTACAGTGAGAGTGTCATTCCTCTATGTTGAGCAGGCTTCCACCCACCAGGAAAAAATGCACACTATAATCAGGATATATTTCAGCCCATTACTGACTGGTATCTTGATAAAGTCCAATTGCATTCTGTTAAAGGGTCCTCCTCATCTACCCATGTGACTTAGGGTTATAGAAGTTCTACTCCTTACATTAATTTGCTGATATGTCACGCATCTGTGAAACAATCCCTCAGCTAAAACTTTAAATTGGGCATTGAACCAAGTCTGCTTGAACAATCTACCACGGCACCCCTCCTTATGTGTGTAGGTCCATGTAAATGTCTACTCATTGGAATTAACAGCACATCAGGTAACACAGGTCTTCCATTGGCTGAGACCCAAATCTCATTTGCACCCTTAACATCCTGCTCTGACCTACCCTTGTTGTTCTGCTTCTGATACTTCCTCTGGCAGTCTCTTGATTTCCTTCTAAGGACCAGTTATAGAGAACAGTATAGATAAGGTAGTATCTTAATCAGATTAATCTGTATAATGCCTGTTAAATGTGCATGCCACAGTTGCACAACACAGAGCAACTTAATCGGCATATCTGTTTTCAATGGCCACGTAGTCATATCCACTCCTATAAGGCTATACACTTAACAACTGCAATTTTTTGTGGCAATTGTAAAGCTCCCAACAGTCTCGTCACATATTCTCTGTTCCTGATACGAGATCTGGATAAAGTCATGAATAACCTCTGCTAACATAACTAGTCCAAAGCCATTGACCACACCAAAGCCATATTGACTGTCAATAAGTATTGTCACCATCAATTCATCTGAAAGATAACAAGCTCTGGTAAGGGCGACAATTCTGCTACCTTGGCAGAGGTGAGACCTTGAAGCCAGGAGGCTTCTACCACTTCCTGAGATGTACAGACAACATAAGTTGCTCTCATTCCCATCATTATCTCTTAAACATGAGCCATCAACAAACATTACATAATCAGGCTCATCAAGGGGTTCATCCTTAATATCAGGTCTTGGCTTGGTGCACAAATCTGTGATGTGATATAACAGTCATGTTCAACCTCTTCCCCATCAATTTAATTTTCTGGCAATGGTAACAGTGTAGCAGGATTAAGAGTCTGACATCTTTGTAGAAACACATTTTCAGCAACAAGGATCAATTCTGCGTACTTTGTAAGTCTGCTGTTGGTCATATATTGAGTCTTGGTGCGGTTTAGCGAAGTCTCCACTGAATGTGGGACCATCACTGTACGAAGAAGTTCCATGACATGATGGCACCATGCCAAAATTCTATATTGGAAACAAAATGAAAATACATATTGACTGTCCGCATACAACCAAACTGAGAAGGAGGTTTGGCAAAAATCAACCAAAATGAACCATTCAGCTTCACAAGGGATCTGAATATTATAGCTGGATTCGGTACCACAGGGCAACATGGAATGACTATACTGTTAATTTTTAGTAAGTCCTGCAATATTCCATACTTACTAGCTTTTGCAAGCCCATGATCGGCGACTTGCATGGACTTCTAACTATCTCTCTTAGAATTCCTTGTCGTAACATTGATTTAATCACAGGAGTGATTACGGCCACTGTCTCTGGTATGGGATTGTTAGGAGGTGTTCTTGAAAACTGCATTAGGTTTAACCGTTACTAGGACAGCTTCTACACCTTTAATAACTCTAACGTCTTTAAATGAAAAATCACACAGTTCGGGTTTTACAGTGTCTCACAAATTGGAAGGTAGGATCTCTACCGTTCTTACAGAGACCAGTCAAACTGATGTTCCTTGTCTGGCCATCTTAAATTTAACACCCTCATCATGCATTTGAAACTCGACACCATCCAGTGTACAATATAGTGCAATTTACATTGCACAAAAGACCCCTCTCTCCAACAGGTTTACATGGTTCAAACTGCATATACCAAATTGGTGATCCTCTTCAAATGCTCCTATTTTTTACAGGGACCTTCTTTAATACACAGCTATTTGTTTATTTTTAACACCTACAATTTGGATCTTCTTTCCCAAGAGGGGTAGGTCAGGAACTTCCACTGTTCGAACAGTGGAACGGGTAGCACATGTGTTGATTAAAAATGACACTTGGTAGCCATTCACCTCACCTTCTACGAATGGACCGCTCTGATCTACCTGTAAGACTGTGCCAAGCATGCAATCTTCCTCCCCACCCAGGCACAATCATTGTGAGTTATCAAAGTCAAACCTCTCATTCTCGAACATAGAGAATTGTTGAAATGAGTCCTGATTCTGAAAAGGATTTGGGTTTGTTCTTGAAAGGAACTTGATTTGCATTTGGCCTAGTGTTACCCACGTTCTATGGAAGCATCGGAGCTTGCAAAACTTGCATCATTGGAGCTTGAGATTGATTAGGAATTTCCATTTGCTGAACTAGGACGTTCTGCGTTTGAGTTGAATTAACATTTTGCTATTGTCTTTCACCAACTACCCTATTGGGGTTCCGTCAAGATTCCCTTTTTCAATTCGGTTACAATAATGATAAGGAGTCGATTTCTTGAACACCGCAATGGCTATGCCAGAATTTGGATCAACTGGAACACCTCTTTGTGAAAGACCAATTCCACCTTGCATTACCTGCACTCCAGTCTAGTAACCAACATCTTGCTTTCCACCAACATTTCCCACATGCAGTTGATTTAGAAGCCCTTTCTGTGCCAGCTTTGTTTGGGCAACAATAAACTTCTCCTTATCTAGTCTCTGCTTCATCTCTTGCTTGTCATTGCAGTACTTAGCATACCTCAGGGTCACATCCAATGGTTTAGTCTGCCAGCAAATAACATTCTGTTGTGTGTGTGCATACTGATCTCTGGGCCCAACCCAAAAACAAACTAGGACACAAAGCTTCCCATGTCTCCTTTTTCAGGAGTTTCTTGACCACTGTGCTGTTTAAATGCCTGTAACAATCTTTCTTATTAGGCATGCACTGCATCTTCCTTAGTCATTCTATTGACCTATAGCCAATCAGTTCCTTTGCAGGTAAGTGATAACTTCATCATACTTGGTTATCACTGTAGGGGATGGTGCACGAGTATGGGGCTCCATCTGGGGTTTTATACATGGGCACTGTATAGCTATCTTACACTTTGCACATAAATAACTCCATACCACAGTGTCAAAGCAAGTATTCAAATCTGTCCACACAACTTTCGAAATCTTAACAAATCTGTCAACCTGGGATTACCAGTGTGAAGGATTCTCTCTCAATATTGTGAAATTGTCTGTAAATGACACAAGACCAACTACTCAATGGCACATGATTATACCCTCCACCTGGTATCTCCCTCACAGGGAACGTCAGAGCCTCGTTTTAATTTGGGGGTGCTAGAGGCAGTTTACTGTTTACCTCTACACTGTTTGCTTATTTTTCTATCCCTGTTTCTTCTCTCACTTGCTCTGTAACCTCCATTTCCAAATACATTTACCTAATCCAGTAATGTGTAATTCCATCCCTGAAGACTGCATAATGGCAATCACTGCATCTTCTAGTTGTGCCTTGAAACTTTTCTGCAAAGGAAGACTCTTAGAGAGGGCTACTTTATATTTCCTTGACAATTCTGTTAATTATTCATGTGTTGTAGCTGCAGCCTAGTTATATCTTTACTCCGATATATCAGCTTGTTTTCCTGGTATTGATTCAGATATGAGATTTCTAAACAACACCTAATGATTTCTCTCAATTCCACTTTTCATTTTGGTATGTCTAAGGGTCTAGTTCTCTCTTGACTTGTGGATGGTGACTCAGTCTCTCCAATTCCTCTACTCTCTGGAGTGTTCTCATGAGCTCGAAATATCATTATGAAATGGCTCTATTGTCCCTTGAGTAACTGAAGTTGTGAAAACAAGTCACCTCCCTTTTCTTAGCAATTGGACATTCTGTGATGGGCTCCAGACAACACTCTGTGAGTTCTATGATGCTGGGATAAACTCTGTTGCAGCTATTCCACGTACAGCTGGAACAGCAGGATTTGGGGTAAAGTGTACTGGTGTAGATACTTCAGGAATAGATAAAGTCTGAGCTAATATGACGTGACATTGATGCGAGTACAGTCACAATGGAGGTAGAAACAACCAGGGCAAATGCAATAGTAGCTGGCTGCACTTGAAAGAGATGGAAGTGGTCCCCCATTTGGAATCGCATTGAGATCAAGAGGGGCTGTGACAACAGTACTACTAGATGTGGTAACACCATCTGGATCTGGAGACAGAGCAAAATAAGGTGGTGAACGTGAGGACAACAAACCATTTAAAGATCATCTCCAAAATCACTATCAGTACTAGAGTTTTCTGCGGTATCAGCATCTTCATTTCCCAGTTTTTGATTCTTTTTAGGATTCTCTGTTGTTAATGCAGGGAACATCCTAGCTCCCTCAATTATACAATTCCTCTACCTATGCTGTTCTTCATACCATTTATCATCAGCACCATTACACAATCCTTTCCCCCCCACTTTTTTATGATATTTTTCTTTCTCTTTTGCATGTGCTGTGTGTTCTAAAGCATTTATGGGTTCATACTGTGCCAGTCTAGGAGGTGGGTTCAAGTAATATAATATTTCTCTCAAACTCTCAATAACCTTCGGGTTAAATGTGCCATCTTGTGAAAATCGTAATGCTCTCTTCTTTTTTAAAAAAACGTTTTCATTAATTTTATTAAGTTACAACCATCGCATATAATTACAAGACAAGAAAATAGCCTATTAAGCAGAGCAGGTGCTGATGAAGGGAGATATCAATTACAGGAATACATTAGAAAGTACTCAGATATATACTCCTTGTTCCTCCAAACATATCCAATGTCAACAGTCAATCTCCCTTGGTGCACAGTACATGCCATTTGTTATAACAGCAAGACTCCCCGTATGCATTATCCAGCGTGGAACAATCAATATTCATAGTAATCTTAGCATATTATTATCGATAACATCGCCCATACATCTCATCCATAGAAAAGCCTCTTATTGCTTCAACTTGGAATCTCCCCCCCTACGCCCCTCCCAGGCTGCAGTTTCTACCCACCTCCCACTGGCCCCAGACTATTGGCAGCAGCAGTTTGCTCTCTGTGTAGATATACCCTATATAACCCCCTTATGTCATGCGGTGTGCAGCAATTTTAGTTCTCTATAGACATCTGAGCGTGTGCTGTAATATACCATCTCGATATGCCACTCCTTGATCTGTGGCACCGGACCCTTGGTTCACCAGATAGCAATCCTGCGCCTCGCTAGCAATAAGCCCATGGCTACTATCCTCCTATTAGCATTTGGCACCATTTTATCATATCTTAATAAAGCCAAGCAATGGATCCCTATTCAACGTGCCCCCAGTGATATCTTCCAGAGCGAGGACAAAAAGCTCTGTATGTTCAGACAGTAACAGGCCACATGCACGAAGCCTGCATCATCCTCCTGACATCACCAGCACTTATCTTCCTGCAGGCCATATCTGGCAAGTCGGGAAGGGATGTAATACACCCTGTTTATTTATTGAAAGTGAATCAGTCTGTATCTCCCATTAAGAGATACTGACTGTGTTAGCGAACAGCAATATTGTTACTGAGCATTTATTATAGTAATGTGGAGTTCCGTTTGCCATTCCAGCCTATGAGTGAACAAAGAAGGTCTACAATTCTTTGGTAAGTATGTATAAAGTAGCATTACCAGGCTGGCAGGCAAGGTAGCCTGCACCAAATATGCCAAGGTCAGCAGCTCAGCACTTCATGAGTAGCCTGTCTACGCTCTAAAGTAGTGAAACTTTGCCAATGCTGTGTGCTCTTCCGTGTGCTCTACAACCTGGGTCCATTCCTTCATTTTCCCTTATGTGAAGAAGTCCCCAATAAGATGTATGTCCAGTAGGTCGAATGCCTGCCTTGCGCCCGCTCCTGTCCCAACGGAAACCACAAACACCAGTCTACTGGAGCGCTTGGGGTATATAGTAGCGCCACCCTGGGGCTATCTAATATACTGCGCCATTAACAGACCGTGCTAATGCTCCCTCTTTTTCAGTGATCCTATCACTTTCACATAGCCACAGAAACTTGTGGCACCCTATCTTTGTCTCCATGTAGTGATCTGGTATATCTTCAGGTAGAGCTTCCTCGCCCTCACGGACAGGAACTTGCACATCATCCCTAATTAAGTCTCTAAGAGCCCTGAAACATTACATGATTATAATAATTCAAAAATGGAAATGGGCAAAATTCAATATTTTTAATGCTTTTGTCACGGATCTTTGATTCGATTTCCTCAGGAGCAGAAGAAGGATCCCCAAGCCAGGCTACACGCAATGAACAAAGTTCTCCATTCCAAGCACCCTAGGGGGGAAAGGAGAACGGGACAAAGAGAGACTGCTTCAGAGGTCTGCTTCTTCTTCAATTCAGTCAAACTCTTCCTTCTATTTTTCTAGGAAGTGACACCTGAAAGATTACAAACACAATTACTAGGGACACTTTTCTATATACAGTATTACAGCATTTGACTAGCAACCTATCATATTTACTTCAGAACCCTTTACCTGAATCTTCTGAGGAATTTGCTTCTCTTTTGTATATATATATATATATATATATATATATATATATATATAGTATTTGTTAATTTATATACCCTTATTCCAAAAGTGATCTTAGAATTGAAGTTAAGCAAATTAGATCTTTTCTTCGGGAATAATTCTGTCTTTTTTCAAGTTTGTCTCATCAACTGGTTTTGCTTCACTCTTTTCTGATCGAATTTAAGCTGTATATACAGGGAGTGCAGAATTATTAGGCAAGTTGTATTTTTGAGGATTAATTTTATTATTGAACAACAACAATGTTCTCAATGAACCCAAAAAACTCATTAATATCGAAGCTGAATATTTTTGGAAGTAGTTTTTAGTTTGTTTTTAGTTTTAGCTATGTTAGGGGGATATCTGTGTGTGCAGGTGACTATTACTGTGCATAATTATTAGGCAACTTAACAAAAAGAAATATATACCCATTTCAATTATTTATTATTACCAGTGAAACCAATATAACATCTCAACATTCACAAATATACATTTCTGACATTCAAAAACAAATCAGTGACCAATGTAGCCACCTTTCTTTGCAAGGACACTCAAAAGCCTGCCATCCATGGATTCTGTCAGTGTTTTGATCTGTTCACCATCAACATTGCGTGCAGCAGCAACCACAGCCTCCCAGACACTGTTCAGAGAGGTGTACTGTTTTCCCTCCTTGTAAATCTCACATTTGATGATGGACCACAGGTTCTCAATGGGGTTCAGATCAGGTGAACAAGGAGGCCATGTCATTAGATTTCCTTCTTTTATACCCTTTCTTGCCAGCCACGCTGTGGAGTACTTTGACGCGTGTGATGGAGCATTGTCCTGCATGAAAACCATGTTTTTCTTGAAGGATGCAGACTTCTTCCTGTACCACTGCTTGAAGAAGGTGTCTTCCAGGAACTGGCAGTAGGACTGGGAGTTGAGCTTGACTCCATCCTCAACCCGAAAAGGCCCCACAAGCTCATCTTTGATGATACCAGCCCAAACCAGTACTCCACCTCCACCTTGCTGGCGTCTGAGTCGGACTGGAGCTCTCTGCCCTTTACCAATCCAGCCACGGGCCCATCCATCTGGCCCATCAAGACTCACTCTCATTTCATCAGTCCATAAAACCTTAGAAAAATCAGTCTTGAGATATTTCTTGGCCCAGTCTTGACGTTTCAGCTTGTGTGTCTTGTTCAGTGGTGGTCGTCTTTCAGCCTTTCTTACCTTGGCCATGTCTCTGAGTATTGCACACCTTGTGCTTTTGGGCACTCCAGTGATGTTGCAGCTCTGAAATATGGCCAAACTCGTGGCAAGTGGCATCGTGGCAGCTGCACGCTTGACTTTTCTCAGTTCATGGGCAGTTATTTTGCGCCTTGGTTTTTCCACACGCTTCTTGCGACCCTGTTGACTATTTTGAATGAAACGCTTGATTGTTCAATGATCACGCTTCAGAAGCTTTGCAATTTTAAGAGTACTGCATCCCTCTGCAAGATATCTCACTATTTTTGACTTTTCTGAGCCTGTCAAGTCCTTCTTTTGACCCATTTTGCCAAAGGAAAGGAAGTTGCCTAATAATTATGCACACCTGATATATGGTGTTGATGTCATTAGACCACACCCCTTCTCATTACAGAGATGCACATCACCTAATATGCTTAATTGGTAGTAGGCTTTCAAGCCTATACAGCTTGGAGTAAGACAACATGCATAAAGAGGATGATGTGGTCAAAATACTCATTTGACTAATAATTCTGCACTCCCTGTATATATATATGTATATATATATATATATATATATATATATATATACATGTTAAGTAAGGCCTTATGACTTGTGAGCATGCAAATATTTATTGTCTTTTCTCAGAAATCCTTTTTAGTCACAATATCATCTAGTCTTTAATACTCGCGTTGTATCAACACCTTAAAATTAATTCCTGAATTCTGTTGACTTCGACTGTCACAGGGATTTAGTTTATTGATTATAAGAATGTTCCTTGCAGTTTTTGCATTTACTAAAATTTTGCCAGACTTTCTCTTTACTGAGTTAAATACAATTTTAGTCTCTGAGCTATCGTAACATTTATTATTTGCGGTAGACTTGGGTGTTCTTATTTTCTCCACAATACGGGAACCTTGCTGAACTTCCCTCTATATCACCGCAAATGAAAAATGAACCTTTTATCTGAATACTGGATTATTTTTGGCTTACTTGACGTATTCTTCTGTTTCTAAGATATGGAACTAGTCCAGAAACGCTACCTCAAGAAACGCGCTCTCCTCAAACATCTCCGAATCACTGTCAAAACACAGGTGAAGTGCTCCGTGCCAGTGCATTATTAACTCAATCTCAAAGACTAAAAACACTAGACCTGTAAACTAGTGGTTGGATTGCTTGGTGGCCATCTTGGATTTCTCTCACAGTACTTTCTTTGTAAAGTCTGCAAAACAACTCGAAAAATAATCTGCCAACAAGGACATTGTCTTTTCCACTGCGGATATTTCTTGACCTGTAGTCCTTTTGCTTTTTTTATCATACCCCATGGGGTAATGGCATAACCTATTTGAGGGTTCTTGACAGCTTTGTCCAAGTCACAATTCAATACAGGTCAATATTCACACCCAATCTCAACAGAATCTTTTCCTCTATGGACCTATCACAATGCAGCACCTGATGACAAACTAACTATCCCAGCGCGACACTTCGCATCAGTTGACTTATTCCAGAGCAGTACTCTCTGACACAATTCTCGCTCCTTGCAGCAGTTCACCCTCCTCTACAATTTTCTTGTATATTAAGTTTCCACAACTCTAAGCAAGCACAGTAAAAAAACATAACTTGTCTGCTCCACTAAAGAATTCAGAGTAATCACTCACACAAGAAATAGTCGGAAGTAATACTTTCCAACTTCCACACACACACAGATGAAATCTTGACAAGCGGAAATCACCCTAATACAGCTTCTCTTTTTGCAATAGGGTCAACTAGTGCCAATCACCATTAGTACAATCATAGAAATCAGTTACGGGTCCCTATCTCAATTGTGCGGTTGATGGCCCATCACAAACCAACACCACAAAAAACTTAGCAGACAAGTAAAACCACAATTTATTCTTTTATCCAAGGGTGTAGAATTTAATAAAATAGCTACTTGTCCATGAGACAGGTTGCTTCATAAATCTACTTTTCATATAAAAAAATCTACTAGTCCCTTTGGTGCTATGTAGTATGGCGACAAATGATAGCAGCAAACCCTTTATGCAAGACCACTGATAATAGCCCCTCTATTTATGACAGGGCTAATACTATAGTAGGGCTTGAATACTAGCAAGTATTCAAGCCCTACTATAGCAGTTTCCTTATTATGCCACCTTTCCACAGATCTACATACTGGGGCTGGAGGGAGCAGTAAGCAATAGTTCTAGGACTGGAATGCCTTTGAGTCTGTGCAAACCTACAAAAATGCATAATATACGGATTAATTGCCAGCTCTCCTCTAATCGTTTCCCTTACTGAGAAAGGTTGGAAGTTTAATCCTGACAAGGGCGAAGTAGACGTTCTTCCAGGGTTGGGGAAAAAAGTGGTTGGAGGGAAAGTAAACTGCTAAACTCTCAATTGATTTTCACATGAGCTCATCTACACATGCATATTTGCTAATGCTAAAATACAGCTCACAAATATGTTCTTGGAGTACGAATTCCTGGTCTACTTCTGTAAATTCTTATGAAGGCCACTAATGCAAAGGCATTTACCATGGGTGTACTTTTGTGACTTTCTTTGAGAACTGGTCACTAAATTAGGTCTGGTGTTAACCAAGACATTTTGTTTTTTATTAAAATTATATTTATCTGTCTATCCATCGATCAGCTGGCTTTACTATGAGTGATAGCATGCTGCTCTTCTACACGGAGCACAAAGTAGTTTTGTTCAGTGCCAGGAACTACTGGGGCAATGTGTGCTTTTGAAACCATTTGCCAATGTTTGGTACAATGGTGAGAGCACAATAATAATAATAAAGTGTTACAAAAACTAGACATGCTCCGACAAAACCAAAAGACTGACCTCCAATATCGGATCAGTTGGCTTTGCCAGTTCTTGTTTATTTTCATGTTTCCCATAAGCTTGCTGAAAATAGCTACACTGATTTTTCATTATGAATATTTTTGGAAATACTAGCATGCAGCAACCCAGTTTACTAAATGATGCCTCAAAGAAATAGTAGCTAAAACTTCACAGTAATTTAGCAAAAATGTTTTTCCTTCTTGCATTTCTTTCTGAACATTTTATTTTAAAAGCAAACAATCATCAACATTGCTTTCAAAGTTCTGCAAGCATTTGCATCTAATCAGAGAGCATTCTCGGAGCACTATACATAGCCTCATATTGTTAAACTTTACAAACGTATACACACATTTTTTACTGGAACCACTGTCAGTGAGGTGTGGCCATACAACGTTTTTGAAATTGCTCACCCTAATGATAAAGGCTTCGCATTAATGAACCATAATACAAGTTCGAACAGCATTAATATAAAGACACAAATATTGCCTCAACTGCAGACAGTTCCCTTCCATGTAAACTGGCAGCCAAACGGTTTGTGCTGCAGGCCGGTGGGACTATTGTCCCAATATAAACATGAAAACTTTGTTGTCCTTCACCCCAAACAATATGTCCTGGGCGTCAGCGATAGGAATTCCACACCCCAGCTTATCTATCCCAGGATCTTGATTGCAACAAGCCTGTTAACTTCAATTGTTCCGCATCAAATGTGGCTATCTATTTACACAATTAAACTATATGTATCACTAGAACACAAAGCACACAACTTCAACACAACATCATAAGCTCAACATAAACAATTGTGATGCACAACCCTATTAATACTCACTCCTTCACCACTGCATTTGCCTTCTGAACTGCCAAGACTCCTTCAGTCTTCAAAGTTGATCCACGGAATTTAGGGACCAGGTCAATTCTAAACTGGGACAAGTTTGATAAGTCTAGATTTTGAGACTCGTCTAGCTCCTTTTCTCCTGTGACAACAACCACCACATTGCTACTACTTGCTGAAGCAGGGACTCTTAAATCTCAAACGTCTGATATTTTCATCATACAATCTCTGCCATTGGACATCTGAACCTTTGCTAGTCGACAAGGAGAGTGGACAAGGAGCTATCATGTACATTAATTTGAATAGCCAGTGAAGACCAATCGGAACTTCACAGGAAATGACAAAGAATTGAAATAAGTTAAAAGGGGTTTGTTAGAAATGGGGTCTTTGGTTGGCAGTCAGGTTACCTCCTGTCCAAGCAAGGACCCTCACTCTAGTCACTGTAAGTCACACACAATCTAAATTATCCTGTGCCCACCCTCTGGTAGCTTGGCACTGAGCAGTCAGGCTTAACTTAGAAGGCAATGTGTAAAGTATTTGTCCAATAAATCATGCAATAACACAGTAGAAGACCACAAAAATACACCACACAGTGTTTAGAAAAATATATAATATTTATCTCATAAAATGCAGGTCAAAACGATCAAGATTCAATAAGTATACCTTGAAATATCACTGTAAAAATGGTATAAAGTGTTGTTAGTCTTTAAAAAGCAACAAGTGTTTCTTGCAAGCACAAAGTACCTGGTTTGTGTTCAAATTCTCCGCAAGGGACGGCAGAGGAGGAGTTGCGTAGAAAATGGGGAAGTGTGCATTGATTTTTCCAGTGCACACAGACGATGTGTCATTGAGTTTTCACGCAGGGCAGGCTTTGCATCGATTTCCCGTGCATAGACTGGGATCCTCTTCGGGTTGTGGGGTTTTTGGATGCCCCGGTGTCGATGCGTTGAAATCCTGGGCGTGCAGGCCGAAGTCACAAGGGCTGCGTTGATCAGTTGGGCGATGCATGGAAATTTCTGCCGCACAGGAAATAGGCTGCGTTATTCTGGCTCAGCTTTGCGTCAATCCAGTGGGCTGTGCGTTGAATTTCCAGTCGCAACGCTGGCGCTGCATTGTTCTTCTCTTCGGGAAGTTGGGCTGCGTCGATCCGGTTCGGCCTGCGGTGATTTTCTCACCACGATGCAGGCCGTGCTTCGTTTCTTACCGGCTGTGCGTCAATTTTTGCCGCACAAGGAGTTCTGTTGAGGAACAAAGTCTTTTTGGTCCTGAGACTTCAGGGAACAGGAGGCAAGCTCTATCCAAGCCCTTGGAGAGCACTTCTCAGCACAGCCAGAAGACAGCAAGGCAGCAGGGCAACAGCAGAGCAGCAGGTGAGCCCTTTGGGCTGCCAGGCAGTTCTTCTAGGCAGGTTGCAGGTTCTGGTTCAGGGATTCTTCACCAGTGGTATCTTGTCCAAATGTGTCTGAGTTGGTAGGGTCAGAGACCCTGCTTAAATACCCAAATGTGCCTTTGAAGTGGGGGAGACTTCAAAGAGTGGCTTAGAAGTGCACAAGGTCCCCTTTCACTTCCATCCTGTCTGCCAGGGTCCCAGTGGGGGTGTGGCAGTCCTTTGTGTGAGGGCAGGCTACTGTCTTTTGACATGTGTCAGGTTCTCTACCCTCCCAGCCCAGGAAGACCCATTCAATATGCATATGTGTAAAAGTGTGATTGAGCATCCTGTGTTTGGGGTTGTCTGAGCGAATGCACAAGGGAGCTGTCAACTAAACCTAGCCAGACGTGGATTGTAAGGCACAGAAGGATTTAAGTGCAGAGAAATGCTCACTTTCTAAAAGTGGCATTTCTTAAGCAGTAATATGAAATCCAGCTAAGCAGGATTTTGTATTACCATTCTGGTCATACTAAATATGACCTTGTTACTCCTTTCAAATCAGAATCTACCACTCAAACAGTATATGAGGGTAGCCCTAATGTTAGCCTATGAGAGGAGCAGGCCTCACAGCAGTGTAAAAACGAATTTAGGAGTTTTACACTACCAGGACATATAAACTGCACAGGTACGTGTCCTGCCTTTTATCTACATAGCACCCTGCCCTATGGGTTACCTAGGGCCTACCTTAGGGGTGACTTATATGTAGAAAAAGGGGAGTTTAAAGCTTGGCAATTACTTTTAAATGTCAAGTCGAAGTGGCAGTGAAACTGCACACACAGGCCCTGCAGTGGCAGACCTGAGACATGGTTAGGGGGCTGCTTATGTGGGTGGCACAACCGGTGCTGCAGCCCACTAGTAGCATTTAATTTACAGGCCCTGGGCACAAGTAGTGCACATGACTAGGGACTTACAAGTAAATTAAATAAGGCAATTGGGTATGAGCCAATGTCACCATGTTTAAATGAGAGAGCACATGCACTTTAGCACTGATTAGCAGTGGTAAAGGGCGCAGAGACCGAAAGCCAGCAAAAATGAGGTCAGAAAAAGAGAAGGAGGATGGCAAAAAGTTTATTCAAATCTCGGACATAAATATTACAGGTTCAAATAGGAAGTTGATATTTCAAGATAAGATAAAATAGAACAATAGTAAGAATTACAATTAGGATAGAAATTATACAAGTGTGTTTAAGGAACAATCCCAATTCTAAATTACTGTAAGTTTAGTTGAGAAAGGCATCCAGTTGAAGCAAAACGTATAAGATGTTGTTTTCAGAAACCCAAATGAAGGGTTCTGATGAGAGAATAAGAATGTTTAGGCATAAAGGGCCTCATTACGACCCTGGCGGGCGGCGGAGGCTGCCCGCCAGGATGCCGCCCTCCATAATACCGCTCCGCGGTCAGAAGACCGCGGAGGGTATTATGAGTTTTTCCCTGGGCTGGCGGGCGGTCTCCAAAAGACCGCCCGCCAGCCTAGGGAAAAACTCCCTTCCCACGAGGATGCCGGCTCGTAATCGAGCCGGCGGAGTGGGAAGGTGCGACGGGTGCCACTGCACCCGTCGCGTATTTCACTGTCTGCTATGCAGACAGTGAAATACTAGCAGGGCCCTCTTACGGGGGCCCCTGCAGTGCCCATGCCATTGGCATGGGCACTGCAGGGGCCCCCACGACAATCCTTACCGCCATCCTGTTACTGGCGGGCGAGCCGCCAGGAACAGGATGGCGGTAAGGATTTTCAGAATCCCCTCGGCGGCGCAGCGAGCTGCGCCGCCTTGGAGGATTCTTAGGGGCAGTGGAAAACCGGCGGGAGACCGCCGGTTTTCCCTTTCTGACCGCGGCCAAAGCGCCGCGGTCAGAATGCCCAAGGGAGCACCGCCGGCCTGTCGGCGGTGCTCCCGCCCCCGTTGGCCCTGGCGGTTCTCTACCGCCAGGGTCATAATGAGGCCCAAAGTCTTTGAACTCCAATCATGGAAATTTGCAGAGTGAAAAAGATTTTCTCATTCAAAATCAGTAAGCTTCTCTTTAATGCACAAAGTGTGTGAGAGACTGTGAGCAGGGGAGTCCTGAATCGTAGCCCTAGATCGTCTAAGGAACACACTCTAATATAACTGAAAAAACATTAGTTGCAACACTTCAGTTGGTTCCCACTTCTGTGAACCAAACATTTTCTACCAAGCTGTGGGAGCAGGTAAACTCCCATATTTCTCAGGCTATGACAATGGTGCAAACATGACTATGTCTTTGAGTTGTTACATTGGACGAAATCTTGTGTTTCAGACAGCTCTTCCCATGAGTTGCACTTCCTAACATCTTACTCTACTCCCAATGTGAACCTCATTATCAGTTGTCTAATACATAACAAATACCTATTCATTAGTTAACCAAAGGCTTCTGGAGAAATACAGCATTTGCAGTGGGCAGAAAAAGAAAAAATAGCTCATGCAAAACAATAGTGTAATATGAGAGCAGGCCTCTTAACTTTACTTGTTGTGTTGACATTCAAAACAGCATCAATGTTAGGTGAACTCATTTCATTACATGTTATCTTCAGTGTTGACTTGTAATAGCTAAGTGTGGTTACCTAAAACAAATTAAATCATTGAGGCTGCAGGTTATTCCATGTGGTAAATTGTACCTTTAAAATTACACTCCATCATATCTATGCAATCCAAAGAGTCAGCAGAAAGTTGCCAAGTGCTGAGGAAGGAGTGAGGCTGACCTAAGACGTAGCGGCCAGACCTTAAGTAGTAAGGTGTAGCCTAATGTTCCCTGAAATGTGTTTGTAAGACCCAACACCAGAGTTCTTTAATGATCAAAGCAGGCAAAGGCTCTTCTTTTCCTGAGCAGACCAAAGCTGAATTTTCCAATCGAACCCCTCAGCACACTGATGGCTGGAACCAGCATTCAGACGGGTTGAATTAGGAGTTCTTCGGTACCAGAAATCACACGAACTGGCTACTATTCTTTTAGTTGAAAGGCCTCAGGTAAGAGCAGAGATAATGGGCATGGGGATTGAGGGGTATAGTGAGAATAGACCAGACAAAGGACAGCTAACTTTTGGAGGCATATAGACAAAGTGTTTTTCACAAAGTGTACAGGTCAGAGAAGAGATGACCTATGACTGAATAAATTGAGAACTACCATGTCAGTTCCATAATGCAGTCCTAAACACAATAATGGAAGCAGGGTATGTCTCCTTTCACCACATTGTCTCTTTTTTATCCTGCAATGTCATTCACTACTAACAATGAAAGTGGAATTATCTGAGAGGAAGTTCTAGAAGACCAAGAGGATGTCTCATTATGTAAGCTAGAAAAAAGAAAGGTCTCTGGAATCTCAGAAAAGTACTACGCACAGTGAGGGTTGAGGACAACAAAGTAACACAAGGCAAGCCAATCTGCTCTTGCATTGTCAAGGCAGCAATCTACCAAGAGCTTCACCTTTCATTGGTGCACATGCAGGATGCCTGTGTAACTGGGGTCTGAGCTACAACCAGACTAGGGCTTGCCTGATTGGTGCTTATCTTAAATTGAGAGCCTGAGAGGGGCTAGTGGTGTGAACCCCTGCTCAAAATGTTGGCTCCACACACAACACAAACACACTCCACATATAGGCTGAAAACAAAAACAACTCCCTCTGAACCACAGACCACACACACAGTGAAGCTTTCTTCTTGTGTGGATAACCAGTGCAGTGCCCCACGTAGGGATAGTAACCACTAAACAAATACCACAATACAATGCAAGAAGGAAAAAGAGTAGTTTTAAGTTAGTGTAGGATTTGGGGCAAAGAGGCAATATTATCTTCTAGGATTAGAATGTAGAGCTTGAAATGCATTTGCTTTTGCAATGGATGGTTAAGAGGTAGACAGATGGATAGTATTGTGACAGGATACACACTTCATAGGATGCGAGAATTCATTTTAATGCAAGGATATAGATTGTGGTCACTGGTTGTTGCGCATGGGAAGCTGGTATATTTTGTGTCAACGGCAGACAGTTTGATAGTTGATGGTGTTGAGTTTCAATTCTTCGTTAGAATGTGGTATATGATGTAGGAAGTTCTGGCCAGCTGTACTAAGAATCGATTCGATAAAAGTGGTCGTACATTGAGCACAGACTTTTACTGAATGAATTCTGATTTTGCAAACTGACCGACGTACTAAAAGATCTAATTGCAAGTTCACAATTTGTACTTGGTTGCAATGTGACCTACCTCATTAATATGCATGAGGTAGGTCGCAAAGTGTGACCCACTAAGATTATCTGCAATTGTAGGCTGCTGGGATCAACAGATTACCATGCCTGTGAATATCTTTTAATGTAGCCCCTTTTCTTAAAACAAAAATGAGATGTTTTTTAAAAAAAATAAACTAATGAAAACATAAAAAAAATGTATGGGTAGGCAAGCAGTGGTTCCATGGACCAATGCCTAATCCTAAAACATTCACAAATAGTTGGAAGCTTTTAGCAGACAGTTAAATATTAATGTTTTGCAACTTGATTTCCATAAAAAAACATTAATACATTCCATTGCGAATCGCTATTTGGAAGTGACGCTCTAAACATGCCTCTTCCAAACAGCAATTCTGTACGTAGTTACACACCCAAATTGTGATTTGGTAATGCGTTAATTGCTATTTTGATTTAGTACATTATACCAAAAGGCAGTTTTTGAGTCTCAAAGGATCTACTTTTGCAAATTGGACTCTTTGCGAAATCAAACTGCCTTAGTAAATCTGGCCCATAGACCCTTAACGTCTCAGCTGTGTGTTTGGTATCTTTGTAATATGAACTACCAAGTTTTGGAGTATGTGCAATTGGTTTATTCCTAGGTTTTCATGAGTAAATTCAACATAGCAGATAAAACCAAAAACCAAAACAGGACAAAGCATGGGTAATGCCTTTATACTGGACACCATGGGGGAAGAACAAATTTCTTTGCTGTAGGTATAATAAGAAGTGTCTGCCGCTAGGTGGAGCCTCCTCACATTTAATGTCGGGGAAGAGGTGGAGGGGAATTATGCATTTTTGCCAATAGACCCAATTCTAATGGGAAACTCCAGTTTTTTTAAGCAAAAAAAGAAAAAAAGAGTTCATTTTGGTTGTCTCACGTCAGAAATTACCTCAGTTTCAAGAAAAGTCAATGGGGAAATACATTCTCACACAGGGCCGGCTTCAGCGCTGGTACTGCCCTGTGCGAATACATTCCTTTGTTTTAAAGCGCTTGTAAAGGCCGGCTTTACTAATCCACTCAAGTATTCACATACAAATATAGTTCTGTTCTTTACATCAGACATATTAACCCTCAGCAGGCATATTAACCCTCTACGCCACTTCATGGCAAGTCAAAGCTGTCACTGGAGAAAACTCCCATCTCTTTCCCTAGCAGGAACATTTATCACAAGAGGTATCTTGACATCTTAATTGTTTCCTGAAGGCTGGACGCACAAGGAACTTTTCAGCAGGTGCTTTTAAATCTCAAGTTTCTTAGTTATTGCTAAACACAGAGCCCCCTTGAGGTCAGCGCCCCCAATGCAGGTCAGCACCTGGTGCAACCGCCTTGCTCGCACAGCCCTGAGGGTGGCCCTGTTCTCGTGAGCACTTGTTTTTAAATCTCCCACTTACCTCTTCTAAATTGTTGGCAGGCTTGATTCTGAGGTAAGGCTGTTTCTGGCGCCACGGGCTGCATCGTTATAGATGGGTTTGAATAAACATCCAAATGTTTAAAAAAAGAAATTCTGCAACAGCTCCAAAACAAAACACATCAATAACTACATGTAGTCAGCAAGATTACCCCCTCGGGTGCCCTGGACGTAACGGTTACATCTATGTAGGGGCCCTCGGGGGAAGCGCTAGCGCTCCCCCCAGGGGCCTCACACCCCTCTCCCTTGGGCAGGGATGGAAGGGGAATTGCTTTCCCTTCCACCCCGCCCCCCCGACCCCTCTGTGGCGTCTGATGACATCAGCGCATGATCGCTTGCTGACCTCTTCTGAGGCCTACACCTCGGATCGGAGGAGAAATGCAAAAGCATTTCTCCTCCAATCACGTGGAGGGGGCGAGAGAGGCATGAAAGGGGAGGAAAGGCTTTTCCTCTCCTTTCACGTCTCTCTCAGCATTTCTGCTGGCCGATCGGGCTGCAGAAATGCCACCAGACAACAGGGAACTTTTTTTATTTTTATATTTACACATAAGGGGAGTTGCCCCTTGGGCAAGGGCCGCTCCCCAGGGGGGCAAAATATTTTTAGGCCTTTTCTGCCCCCGCTGGGGGCAGATTGGCCTATTATAATTAGGCTGATCCTCCCCCCGGGGGGGGGGCAGAAACCCCTTGACACCAGGGATTTTTTTTTGTTTTTCTTTATTTTATTTTTGTATATGTGGGGGAGAGACCCCTTAGGCAGGGGTCGCTCCCCTGGGGGAAAAAATATCTTTAGGCCATTTCTGCCCCCCTTGGTGGCAGATTATTCTATTTTTATTAGGCCAATCTGCCCCCACGGGGGCAGAAACCACTAGGCACTGGGGATTTTTTTGTGCCAATTTCATGCAAGGGGAGCGACCCCTTTGGCAAGGGTCGCTCCCCTGGCGGGGCAAATTTATTTTGGGCCATTTCTGCTCCCATTGGGGGCAGATTGGCCTATTTCTATTAGGTTGATCTGCCCCCAGGGGGGCAGAAACCACTTAGGCACCAGAGATTGGTGTGTGTGTGTTTTGTTTGGTGGGGGCAACCCCTTGGGCAAGGGTCACTCCCCTAGGGGCACATTACTGTTGACCCATCAGCCAGCCTATTGTTGGAATGCCCATCTGCCGCCAAAGAAGGCAGAAAGCCCACCAGAGACCACAGAAGATTTATTTTTCAAAATAAGAGGGTGGGGTATGGCCATACCCTCACACCAAATAAATGGAGCCAAAGTTGTTCTGCCCACCAGTAGGCAGATGGGGCAATTACCCCCGATCCACACCCCAGGGGGGGCAGAAAGTCTACTAGATGTCAGGGAATTAAAAAAACAAAAATAGTGTGGTGGTGGCTACCAACCAGTATGGGCTTGGTTATGCCCCCACTCCAACAGAAGGGGGTAACAGTCTTTCAGCTCTCCCCCTGCATACTAAAACATCTTATCCAACGGCAAGCAAGACGACATTTGATTATTTAGGGTTTTGGTTTTACATTTGGGCCATGAGAACTTGGCTAACTCTCAAAATCGTCCCACTTGGAATGGTGAGGGCTGCATTTATTGGACTTTGGGACACTGCCATGTAGAAAAATCCACAAGACCAACACACATCTGAAAACTAAACATCCAGAGTCGAGGGTGGCGTGCTTCACATGCACCCGCACCATTTTCTTACCCACAATGCCCTGCAAACCTCCAACTTTGCTGGAAATCACACATTTTTGTGATGGAACCTTTCGGAATCTACAGGAATCCACAAAATTCCTACCACCCAGCATTGTCGCATCTATACCGATAAAAATTGTGCCCCACTTGTCAGCCTAAAAATGTTTCTTTTCAAACTGCCCGTTTGGACCCGCTTTGGTTCCCACTCAATTTTGACATGTTTTTGGCTCTTCCCTGTCACAGGCACTTGCCCCACCTACACAAGTGAGGTACATTTTTACCGGGAGACTGAGGGGAACGTTGGATGGTAGGAAATTTGTCCCAGTGCGGTGATCCCACACAGATATGTGGGAAAAATTAGATCTTTTTTTTTCAGCTAAATTTGAGGTTTGCTGAGGATTCTGGGTAAGAAAACATTGGGGGATCCACGCAAGTCACACCTCCCTGGATTCCCTTGGGTGTCTAGTTTTCAGAAATGTTTAGGTTTGGTATGTTTCCCTATATGGCTGGTGAGCCCAGGACCGAAAACGCAGACCTCTTCCCCCCCGCAAAAACAACTAGTTTAGTATTTGATCATTTTGATGTGTCCACTTAGTGTTTTGGGGCATTTCCTTTCACGGGCACTAGGCCTACCCCCACAAGTGAGGTACTATTTTTATCGGGAGACTTAAGGGAACGATGGGTGGAAGGACATTTGTGGCTTCTCTCAGATTCCAGAGCTTTCTGTCATTGAAATGTGAGGGAAAAGTGTTTTTTTTTTGGCCAAATTTTGAGGTTTGCAAACGATTCTGGGTGACAGAACCTGGTGAGAGCCCCACAAGTCACATCTTGGATTCCTCCATGTGTCTAGTCTTCATAAATGCACAGGTTTGGTAGGTTTCCCTAGGTGCGGGCTGAGCTAGAGGCCAAAATCCACATCTAGGCACTTTCCAAAAAACAGGTCAGTTTTCTTTGGGAAAATGTGATGTGTCCATGTTGCGTTTCCTGTCACGGGCATTAGGCCTACCCACACAAGTGAGATACCATTTCTATTGGGAGACTTGGGGGAATACAGAATAGCAGAACAAGTGTTATTGCCCCTTGTGTTTCTCTACATTTTTTCCTTCCAAATGTAGGACAGTGACGTCTATTTGAGAAATGCCTTGTAATTCGCATGCTAGCATGGGGACCCCAGAATCCAGAGATGTGCAAATATCCACTGCTTCTCAACACCTTATCTTGTGCCCATTTTGGAAATACAAAGGTTTTCTTGATACCTATTTTTCACTCTATATTTCACCAAATAAATTGCTGTATACCTTGTATAGAATGAAAACCCATTGTAAGGTGCAGCTCATTTATTGGCTCTGAGTACCTAGCGTTCTTGATGAACCTACAAGCCCTATATATCCCCACAACCAGAAGAGTCAAGCAGGCGTAGCTGTATATTGCTTTAAAAAATCTGACATCACAATAAAATGTGAAGAAAAAATGGCTGTTTTTTTTCACCTCAGTTTCAATATTTTCTTTTATTCCAGCTGTTATTTTCTGTAGGAAAACCTTGCAAGATCTACACAAATTAACCCTTGCTAAATTCAGAATGTTGTCTACTTTTCAGAAATGTTTAGCTTTTCTGGGATCCAGCATTGGTTTCACACCCATGTCTATCACTAACTGGAAGGAGGCTAAAAGCACAAAAATAGTAAAAATGGGGTATGTCCCAGTAAAATGCCAAAATTGTGTTGAAAAATGTGGTTTTCTGATGCAAGTCTGCCTGTTCCTGAAAGCTGGGAAGCTTGTGGTTTTAACACTGCAAACCCTTTGTTGGTGCCTGTTATAAATGGGGTCTTTGTTGATGCCATTTTCAGTGGGAAAAAACACAAGCCTTCTTCTGCAGCCCTTTTTTCTCATTTTTTTTTTTTTTTTTTAAACGAAATTGTAGCTGTATTTTGACTAATTTCTTGGTCGCCTTCAGGAGAACCCACAAAGTCTGGGAATCCCTAGAATGTTGGTGAAAAAAGACGCAAAGTTGGCGGGGGTAGCTTATGTGGACAAAAAAGTTATGAGGGCCTAAGCACCAACTGTCCCAATTAGCCAAAAGAAAGGAGGTGGAAAGGCCTGTGGTTCACAGGCCTTTCTTTTGGCTACCTGCGGAAACTGCTTTCCGCAGGTAGGTGGCAGTGTTGGGCATCCTCATCGGCAGTAACAGGAAAGACGAGAAGAAGCCAGACTGTTTGGCCGGAGCGAATCTATAGTAACCGTCGGTAGACGCGGCGGGGCAACTGAACCGAAACTGGGCTGTTTTGGATTAATTTGAGAGCTTGCGAACGACCTGTGCACAGTGGGGACGAGTTTCGCCCGGTCGGAAGCTGTGGCGGGGCCGGAGATGGCGTCGCTGGGCTGCGCTGCCTGCACGCGGCGCCTGCCCGTAATGAAGCGCTGTGTCCGGTGTAGGTCCGCTTTCTACTGGTGAGGATAATCCGCTCCTTTAGCTGGCGCAACGCCCGCGCGCGCCCGTTGTCTCACAGTCCACGCGCTCCCCTCCCACCAACTGTCAGTCAGACAGGGCACGGCAGGGTCTCATTCAAGTGCGCGTGGGAGGTGCGTTTTCAAACGGCCGCGTTTCGGGCACCTTAGGAGTAAGTGCATAGCTGGTAAGTAGCCAGCATACAGCATAATGCCGGATTGTATCCAGTGCTGGTTATCCAACAGCGCTAAGTATTCCTGGGAATACAGGTCCTTTCATGTTAACATGCATACTGGACATTCCATAAGAGGAAAGTGGGACATTTTAAGAAACAATCTGGAGAATGTATTTTCTCCAATAACTTCTGTTGAAGCTAAGGCAGTTTTAGTCGTCAGACTTATAAAGACATATTTTTCCTTCAAAAATCGGAAGTCTCCTGACTGAATTTGGTCTGTTGGCATGTATGTGTCCGTATCGTTAAATGGAAAGACAGGACTGCCAATTTGTAATAAACCATCTTAAAAAGCCACGGCCTATCACTGTTCTACTTGTGATAGGTATGTCTGTGTAAAGAGTTAAAAATGTTTTTTTTTTTTAAATAACAGGAAATAACTATTGTTACCATTCCCAATGTGAATTACATAGCACCAATCAAATGAATTACATAGTACAAATAGAATGAATTAAGTAGCACCAATAGAATTAAAAGATGAATTGCAGGTCACTGCTTGATTTTTTGAGCCTCTTTGGATTTGTTCGACGCTGCACTCAGGGAAGAGTTGAAGACACATCCTGCTACTTCTGTCGCTTTTTGTTGTTATGCTGGTCCTGGACCATGTATAGTGCTCCACTAACTTCTGGCTAAGTTGACGCCATAGAAATACCGCACACATTGGACAAAGCTGTTCACCTTTCCTGTGATAGAAAGCTGTCTTTTAGCCAGTCCTGTTTTTCCACACTACAGTTGTAAGCCTGCTGGAATGTGTTTGCAAACTTATATTTAAAAAAAACAAAAAACTACAAGTCCTTGCATACGTAGGCCTCAGCTTAGACTATGGCAGGTTACTGCTATCAAGTCACTAGATACAGGTAAAAGGCACACTAAATTGTAATTCCCCCACCAAACCAGCGACATGTAAGGAACGGACCTGAAGTTTACTTTACCTGACCACACATCACATTTAAATCAAAATAAAGGACCCCTTTCTACTGTGATTCTTTGAGATAATCATCTACTGCAGTTTACTTTTATCCAGTCCTGTTTTTTTAGCCAACATTAAACATACGAAGATAGTTTTGTGTGGTTACTTAGGAACCATTGATTATTTTGGGCTTACTGTAAGGGAGATTAATGTCAGAGTAACAAATATTGGGTTTATATTACATCAAGGTTTTTGTTTGTAAACTCAGGATTAATAATTTAGTTTTAATCCTATAATAATTTTATTCTCTCTGTTCTGTATGAGACTCCTTCAAACCACACTTTTTTAATTTACTTAGTATATAATTAAAAGAGATTGTTGTGCAGGGAGTGTGCACACAAACTGCATACACATATATGAATACATTGTAATATCAGCATCTGCCACTGCCATCATACAGACTTAGATTTGGCAATGGCCATTTGCACGGAACATCTTTCTCTGAGGACCTCAGGAAGATATGCTGAGGTAGGGGTCTTTAAAGTCTATAACACAATGGCTGTGCACCATGTACAGAGAAGTGGCCATCATAAAGGAGTTCTTCAACAGGTAACTGCTGTTTAGAGGTGTTCAGCTGGCAGATCAGTCATCTTGCAGTTGAAATTCATGGGGTGGCTAATATCTATCAGTCTGTAAAGAAGACATTAGTTGCAAATGTTTTAAGAAGTTCTGGAAAAGATAACTTTATTCATTTACAAATAGATCCTTGCAATCTAGTGTCATCTACAGTTCTGAGGCTTGGCACAAACAGTGAAACACTGTTGCCCGATAACTGAATGCTTTCTGTACCATGCCATTTGCTGCATTTGAAACTTTGAATTAATCATGAGGAGATTGTTTCACTTCCTGTCGAGAATATTGCACCGGAAAGTCTTATCAGTTCTAATGTGTTGGGATTCAAGCATATCTCACCTGGCTCACCAGGTTTAAAGGTAAGCAACTTGGTCATTAGACCTTGGTATGGAACAAATGAACTAAAAAGCAAATGTAGGTAATTGATGTAGTTCCAGAAGACTTGCAGCTACTTCATCTTCTTTGACCTTGAAACAATCACTTTCCCTGGCTTTACAGTCTTCATCCATCAAAATAGGGAGTAACTTGTGTGGGTGCGCTATTGCTTAATTAGTCTGCATGACCGTGGTGTGCACGACCATGTGGAGGTCGAGGACTGTGTTAACCTCAAAGTCCATAAAGTATTGTGTCCCCGAAGGGAAGATTCAAACAGCATTTCAAAATACAGTTGATAAAAAAGGACTGACACAGAAATAGAGTTTGAGATCAGAAATTTAGAGACACCCGTGAGTGTTTATTACATTTTTAAAGTGCAATGCAGAAAATAGGTAAAATGCAAATGCAGCAGTAATCTTGTTAAAATAAATGGGAGTCATTTGCCATGAAGCCTCTCGGTAATAGGAATAATGCAATATTAAGCAAAATCAGGAAAATAGAGCAAGTCTCAATTGTGTAGGAAATCGGGTAGAATCCCTAGTAGAGACCCAAAAGATCTGGCTTATAACCAAATTCAAGGGCTTATATATTAATTTTCAGAATGGGAAATCTTGGAAACTGAAGTAGCCTAGTGTGAGTATTATTACAGCAAATCATAGTTCATATTCTTTAAACGTCTGACAACCCTCCCATCCTACCACAACCCCACTACATGAATACAGGTTTGCTCCTTCTGACCCAATGCCTTCTGGAGGTGTCACAACCAACCAGTTACTTAAAGAACAGAAAACTGTTTTGAATGAGTACAGTACAGTACAGCGTGCTGGCAGTAAGAGCCTTGGAAAGTAGCAAAATGCTTCCTTTACCAAGTTCTTTGATAACAATGTCATACACAATAAACAGTGCACAGTTATTGAGCAAGAAAAAATAAATACACAATGAAAATCATGCTTCAGCAACCGTTTTAACAAAGATGGAGACAAGACCTGATGCCTAGTTTAGTCTAAGCTAGAAAAACACATTAAAACATATAATTGTGTTTAAATTACAATAACCCATGATAACACACTTGTGAATTCAAATGCAGAACAACCAATTTCAATGCACATATTTAGTTCAAATGTGGAAAATTTCCATACTGGCAACAGCTCAATCGTAGATCAATTTTACCTGAGTTCATAACCAGACCACCATACCGTTGAATGCTAAAGTTTAACTATAGATACTCGTCTTTCAAATATGTCATGCAACACATACATTTTCTGTAGCAAGAGCTGGCAAATATAAATTATCACCATAATTCTAATGGCATGTACGTAATGACCAATGTTGACATTGTTTCTCCTAATTTGTGAACAGTGCTAATAAATCAACACAATGTCAGGAGAGAATAAAGGCTTTTAGTGTGCTCCAGTGCACATGGCCTAACCAATTTGGTATGAACAAGCACATTAGTGTGCATACAACCTTGGACAAAAAGCAAATTTTGAATATTATATAGGGCAGTTATATGGGAGCATGCAGAGTAATACAGTTGTTTTAGTTTTCACCCTCAAAGTAGTAGATGTTTGTTTGGACACACCTTATACACAAATGGATCTTGTATTGATAGAGCATAAAGAAGTGAAGGGTGTGTGGTATTCGCTCTACAGTAGTGAAGGAAGTCATTTATGTAAACAACATAGCACTCTTTAAAAAAAAAAAAAAGACAAATGTCACAATATTCCTAATGCTGTGTGTGGATGATCTAATGCAGTATACAAACATGGATTTTGGAATATGGGCTTAAGTTATTATGAGTACTGTGCATCCATGAGCATTCTTTATGACATAAGGTGTTCATGAATACGAGGCAAAGAAATATAGCTGAATAATAAAAATAATTACACCCTCCCTGGTGTAAGTGTAACATTTGCATTGTGTAGTTGCACATTAAATTGTATAATTAGGGTTAATTGTATATTTGTTTAGAAGTGTCCAGGTGTCCTAAAGTGTTATGAATTATGATGTGCTTCTCTTGAAGGAGATGTGAAATATATTATCCCATCATATTTACGCATCATGTGCCACAGTAAAGGGACAATGTGTACACAAAATTCACATGTTTTTAATGGCTTAGAGAAGAAGAGTGAAGAATTGTGTAGCACGAGAGATTGAAATGTAACAAAAACACACACTTTCAGCTTCTCCTTATCATACACAAAGATTTTGTTTAATAGATCTTTTTTGTTTGTTTGTTTAGTTCAAAGGAATGTCAGGAAAGGCACTGGCCAATACACAGAAACCGATGCATTATCTTCCGTGGATGTGTGATTGAAAATGAGGTACCTATGAACGAACGCTGTTCTGACCAAATGGTTTCCGAACATCACTGTTTAAACTCAAACAAAGCTACTGGATTGAACATGGATGTGGTACAAAACAAAGATGAAGAGACATCTGACAGTAGAAATGAAGTTCTGATAAGAGTTAAATACAACCACGTAAAGCATGAACTAAGGATACCCAAACACGCTGTGAAAGAGGAGCCGTTAGCACATATAGCAAACCATTTGGGAATACCAGTTGAGAGAATGCGACTAATCTGCAAAGGAAAACAGATGAACAAAGAAAACATTTCTCATTTTTTGAAAGCAAATGCCATTTTCCAGGCTTTCGGTGAGCAAGCGGAGCCTGAAGATGGACTGGAAGTTAAGGATATTGAGGTGCTGATGGCTCAGATGTCTGTTGAGAGAAGTGTTGCTGTAAAGGCCCTGCGAAAAACTGGAGATCTAATTGATGCTATCTTTTATGTTTCTGACAAAATGTAATGTATAATCTTCTGTTTTTGTGGGTTTGGAAAAAGGTAAAGTGAAGTTTTATTCTGCATTTAAAGTAATACAGAAATGATAGGTGATTCCAAGAAACTGCAGTACCATGAGAAAAAAAATGCAATTTTTGTTACATTTATATACTAAAGGTCTCTTGAGTAAAACAGAAAATAGCTTGCAAGCTGTAATTCGACATTCCAAAACAAAACTGAACCACAGTATAATTCTAGATCGACAAATGTCTCTGATGTTTGCTAAGAACTTTAACTTTGGAATCATACAGAAACCAGACATACAGCCTCATTTAGAGTTTGGTGGATAGGGCACTCTATCTAAAGTGGGACCAAATGCCCTGCTCATCTATCGCTCAGTCTGCCCGCTGCACTTAAAGATTGGCTGACCTTTAGTAAAAAAGAAATCCACTGGAGCACCCATTGGCACAGTCGACTAAATACTTCCTCTGATCACCCACCAGTAGGGACCGTCGGGGGAAGAACATTACACTGTCCTCCTTATTTAGGGGAGGGTGTAATGTCTTTTTCTTTCTGTCCGTCACCACCAGGAAAAACGTGGCAGTGAGGAACAGGAAAAAAACATAAGTGCTTGCATGGATCCAGCCCTAAATACATAATTCATGTTGCACTTGTAAATACCAAACACTGCATGCATCCACCTTTAAGCTATAAACTCTGCTTCTTAAAGAAAGGCCAGAAACCCTTTAATATTTCTAAAATAACCTTCTCAAGTAGAACTAAACTTGTGGATGTTTTTTCTTCTTCCTGTCAAAGCATATATCACTTTGCATGAAAATATTTTTAGTTAACTGTTCCTTCACACTCTTCCGGCTGGCTTCTAACATAGTTTGGTGTCTATTACTTCAGTTTGCATGTTTTATGATGAATGTTTTCAAATTATTACATTCTCATTGTGTCCATTATTACCCGCTGGGTGCAAAGATCACTGACATGAGTAACTTGTGCTGCTTGAAATATGTTTATAAACATGTTCGAAAGAATGGAGAGAAGCAGAGACAGAAGTGAAACACATTACGTATTGCAGTCACCATACACAACAGGGCAGGGGAGGAGACATAACTTAGCATCACAAGTCACTTACAAACACGACCAAATCCAACCAAATGAAATAAAGACGGAATAGGGAATTTAACTAGAGGTGGAACTAGACATGGCTGAATGGGGACATATCTTGAGATACCCTAGAATGTGTCCAGAAATGCCTCTAAGGACATACCTCATCCCTAGAAAGTTGAACAAATTCTTAGCTACAATACCATTGTCATGCCCCTGATGCAGACTTTTTCTGTTTGGTTTGGGCCAGTCAAGAATTGAGCCACTACTGAGGCACAGTTACAGAGCATCTGGAGGCCGATATGGGAAGGACTGGGCTGTCAAAACCTGGGGGATGCCTTTTACGTCAATTCCCATGCCCCAAAACCAGGTTTATTGACTTGACATTGCTGTTACCAAAAGGGGCACTAGGAATGTAGTGGAAGTCTCCCAGGGCTCAGCTGATTGCACAATGGCAGCACTGTGAACAATGATGTGTCAAGGACAAAAGCATAGCTTTGTATACAGGAAGCTAAAACTGAGGATAAAGCCAATAACACACAATGGGTTGAATCAATGATATTATTCTTGACAGGAGTGAACATAGTACCCACTAAAACACCATCTGGGCTGAAAAATTCAATGGGCAACAATCGCACCCAGGTGGACCAAATAAGGCACCCCTATGCAAGTATCCCTAAAGAAGTAGGGCTATGCGGCCCCACCCACCCCGCCACCCAGGCACTCTTGAATTTCAGGGAAAGCAAGAGAAAAGTGACAACAGAATCAACAAGTGAGGGACTTTACTCCCAGCAATTAATTAAAAACAACATTTCTAGAGAACCCCTTATGTACCATGACATTTATGTTCCTCTTTTATGTCTATACTATACTGGATGAGATGATAGAGAAGATTGCACGTAATAGCATTTTTGCTTGACCCAAAAGTTAAGTCTTGACAGAGGTTTGTATTTTTTAACATTTCACAGTTTATTACTTATAATGGCATCAAGAAAAGCACATTTTCCATTGACAGTGGGAAACACACACACTGTATGTAAACTAAGCCAATAGTAATAAGCTATAATAGGTGCAAGAGTAGCAAAGGAAAGTAAAATGTACATGTGATTGAATATGAAACAGGATATAAATGTTACATAGTATTTCCTATAATTAATTTAAAAGCTTGAAAAGGCAGGAACCTGTACCCTAAGTTTCACTTGGGAGCCTTATAGTCAGAAGCAGCTCTAGTCAGCTGGATACATTGAAGTTACATAGTAGATCTACTATAGGGCGTGGTTAATGTTTAGCGGAATGTGAACCAACGCTGACACCACACAGCTACAAAGGTAACTGTAAAGTGCAGACCTGTGATGCTGTTGTCGTGCAACCAGAAACCACAGCGCTGCAGTTCATCTGTCTTCAGGAATCTGTCATTTCAAAGATTTGCGGAACTTGTCTAAGATAACACCTAAATATACCAATGCCTGGCATTAATTACAAATGTAATTAATTGGCTTGGTAATTGTGTCTGATGAGCAAACCGGTGTGTAAGCATTTTAGCATTTTGTTTGAGTAGACCACCAGCAGGTTTTTATTGTGTTTCTTTTGTCATCTGTTCTAGTAATGTCTTGCACTGTGTCGATAACATCTTTCTGCCTGTTCCTTGATGAAACTAAGATGTATTCCTTTTGATTCATTTAAATACAGTGATACGTTGGGGAGCCCTAAATGTTTACTGGTGAAACCCATAGGTCAATGAATGGACAGTATATTATGTAGTTAAACAGACATTAATGTAGCAGACAAGACAAAAATGATCTAAATCAACATACATGTTTGGCAGTAGGTGTTCTAGGTGAATGGGCAATGCGCGTGAACAGTGTAAAAAAAATGATGCTTACACAGAAAATATATAGTGGTCACAATGGTAATAGATTTTAAACCCTAGAAATGTTACTAATGCAGGGGTACAATTTCCCTATTAAGTTCGTGACCAGGTAGAATGCTGATGATGTTTTGACCCACAACAAAACTTAAAACAGATCTTCAAGACAAAAAAACACAGAGCAACCTATTTTCATCATTTTCGGATAACAATCTTGTACAATTAATACATTTTCACCTGAGGGTATCTTTTTGTAAGAAATGGGGTTATTAGTTGAGAGGGGTGAGAGCCCTACTCAAATAATAAACACAATCCAGTTGTACATGAGTTTATAGAAAACAATTTCATGAAGTACCATTACTGAGGAACTGTTTAATGGAAATTTGCAAGACTAATGGCATTTACTATTTCATAGAAACCAATTCATAGAATATCTTTTTTTCTATAAATTATCTTTTGCATGCTTATTTTTAAGATGCAAATGCAAGGCCTGCATGTTCTACTTCTATCAACATGTTTGTCAAAGGAATTTCTTTCTGTTCTTTACTTTAGGGGCCATTACTTGAGGTTTATATATTTTACATTTTACAATTACTTTGGATGTTTTCAATTTGCTGACCCCTCACCATTCCTGAACAACATCATCCTTGATATCCTCACAAACCCTAAACACCATCATCCGTGCCCCATAAAAACCCCTCACCACACCTAAACTTGACCTATCCCTGACCCCAAACCCTACCCATTACTAGCTCTGAAAGACCTTCCTATCTCTAGACTCCTCTTCTTCCTGTACCCTAGAAATCTGTTACTACTCCTAAACTCTGCCTATTAATGAAGTCTAAAACTCCTATCTGTGCCTAAAAGCCCATTTCTATACCCTAACAAAACCCTCACCACCCCAAACAACACACATCCCAGATCCCCCAAATCCCTGTACCACCCTTAAACATCATCCATCCCAGATCCCTAAAGCCCTTCACCACTTCTAAACTACACCCATCCTTGAATGCTAAAAATCTTTTCTATACATAAACTCCACCCATCGCTGAATCCTTATAACCCATCACCACCCTAAACTCCACCTATGCCTTAACTCTGAACCTCTTTCTGATCATACACTTCACTCATTCCTGAGCCCCAGAAACTCTCATCACTCCTGACTGCCACCCATTCCTGAAACCTAAAAGCCCTTCACCACCCCTAAACTCTACCCATAACTGAATCTTTAAAAGCCCTCACAGCTGTAACTTAACTCATTTGTAACCCTAAAACCATCCCCACCTGTAACCCTAAAACCATCCTCACCTGTAATCTCCACTTATTTGTGAACCCCTCATGACCCCTAAACTCCACCCATTACTGTTCCCTAAAAACCCTCACCACCCTTAAACTCCACCCATCCATGAAAAAAAACAAAACCTTTTTACACCCTTTTTATAGGAGAACTATGGCCATCCCTTATCCCTGGAAACCCTGCATCACCCCTAAACAGCACCCATCCCTGAATCCAAAACATCCCTCACTAAAATCCAGCCAATTTTAATGTAATTTTGGATTTTTTGTTAAAATTATCTTTCCTTCAAAATGTTTCCTTTGGGAGACACAGGCAGTTGCTGTTCAGAGTGAAGAGAAGGTTACTTTTGGAACTTGCATTATCAGGAGATGCATGAATGTTGTGATGTGAGGAGTCAGTTCACGAAGAGCCTTAAACTTCTGGATTTTCTCCCAGAGGTCGGTTTTGAAGCAGGAGTAGTATACCCTGATGTCAGCCAGTGGTCCTGTATCTCAGGGGCACCTCTTGGGGATGAGGACTCACTCCTGCAAAGGCTGGCAGTAGGGCCCAGGCAGGTCAAGGTGGTGCTGGTCAGCTGAACAGTTGCAGAGAGGCCTCTGGAAGCTTTTGTCCCTGTTGCTAAAACAGGTCAGCCGACTGACACTTGGGGTCACTAATGGGGATCCCTGGTTCGAGGCGAGCAGGCCCAGCATTTTTTTTTTAACCCCTGGGCAGCCCTTCTGAACCTTCTGTGTTCTGATGAGCGGGTCTAAGGGTGCCATCCTTATACCCAGTGTCAGCCCTTGTGTGGGGGGCAATCCATGAGCTACCCCAGTTCTCCCCTCTTCCCTGGTTTTGGCTCCAACCTGGCTAGGGAAAGGGAAGGACAGGCCTGTCAAGTTCCCTTATGTGTACTGTAGGCAGGGTTCTTTGAAGTGTAATCAGGGAAGGGCACACATCCTCCCCAGCCATCCTGTCAGGGAGGCTTACACTCTAGATCCAGGTCCCTTTTGTCTCCTTGTCTAGATGAAATACTCAGCACACCACTGGAGAGACATTCACAGTCTGGTGACCCTGGACACTGTCGGAAAGGCAAATTTGGTTAAGGCAGAAAAATGTCACCTTTCAAAACATGCCATTTACTGAATATTAGCTTAAAATCTGACTTTAAAATTAAAGAGGATTTTAAATCACAATTCAGATGAGTAAGCAAAGTGTTCCTCTATCATTTCTCAAATGGAATTCATCACCTTTTTACGTGTAATAAGGTAACCCAGTGTTAGTCCATGGGAGAGATAGTCTTGCTATAGTAAAAAACAACTTTACGCGTTTTCATTGCCAGGACATGTAAAACTTAAGTACACGTGTCCTACTTTTTACATATCTATCTGTGATCCTTTTGGACCTACCTTAGGATTGACTTAAGAAAGAAGTTTAGACCTGGCAAATGGTTTATTTTTTCAGTCTGAAATGGCAATTAAAATCTGCCGTACAGCCTGCAGTGACTGGCGTGAGACATGTTTAACAGGGCAGTTTTAGTGGGTGGCACAAGGAGCGCTGCTGCCCACTAGTAGCATTTTATTTACAGGCTCTGTGTACATGAAGTTACCTTTTACTAGGGACTTATAATTAAACTAAATGTGCCAATTAGGTTTGAGGCAATTTTACTATGTTTAGGGAAAAGCATAAATACATTACCACTGGTTATCAGAGGTAAATCGTGCATGGTCTTAATGCCAATAAAACCAAACTCAGCAAAAATAGGGGAGTGAAGACAAGGCTGGTTTGAGGTAATACCAGGCCAAGGCTGTCAGTTCTAACACTCTTTTAGTAAAGGAATACTGAAACCTTGCAAATTGTATTGAAAACCTTCATAATTAATAAGGACTCTTCATTAGCTCAGCAGCACATCTGAGTGCCCTGTAGCAAGTGGCCCGAGCAGCATTACAGATCACTCAGTATAGCTCTTGGTTATACATGTCAGTATCATTTAATGACATTGCTGCCACATTTGCCAGACATTTGGGTGGGTTTTATCAGCAAAGAAAGCACCAATATGTATCTTTCTAAAGACTTGCAGTAGCTCATTGTAGATGGTGAAATAATCTGGCTTTTCAGTAACTTTAGAGAGGAGAAGTTTCTGACAAGGAAAGCACATGTCAGAATAAATTGAAAATAGAAATGTATCAAATGTTCAATGACTTGGGAACCCTGTTGATAGAATGTGCATCACTCTGATGTTCTCCTGGGGCGACGTCTTGTCTGTATCAGCTTCTCCAGCTATTCCATCCCTGATCTCAGACCAAGAAAGGCTTGGTATGATGAAGCTTAATATTTGGGGGTTCCAGAAATGGTTCTTTCTAGATGGTCTGAGGTCAGTCAGTTGTTGATTCTGAGAAAGGGCTCTATCCTTTAGTTCTTGTATCTGCTCCAGGCATGTTATCTTTTGTTGTCATAAGGTTATTTAGTCTGAATATAATAGGCATCAAGGAGATGTGTAGGTTTTTCCCTAGGCCAATTTTTCAATGTCCTTTGTAAGCTTTTTTTGTTAGTTAAATTGTGTGATGGTTCTTTCTGGTTTGGTTCTTGTGTCTGCAACTGTGTCTGATTGAAGAATAGCTTTTTTTTTTAGTTCCTGAATTTCCCCAAGCTCACATTAGCTGTGTTCCATACCAGTGTGGATCATGAGGCCCAACCATTGCCACGTAGTGGCTTTGTGTCTGAAGCCATCAGAAAATGTTTTGCCCTCAAGAACAGTGTCAGGTATGTTGCATATTTGTAGACTAAGTGGTATTATGTCTGCTTTTAGGTTTTCAGTTTCCATAGTTTATTTTATTTATTTAACAGTGTTCGTTTAATTAAAACCATTACACAAACACAAGTCGTAAAATCATAAAATGCTAAAAAGTCAAATTTTAGAGTATGCAAGCTTAATTATGGATTATTACAGATTTGCTTGCTGTACGAAAGTAGCATCTTTCTAGCTTGGTTACCCCTACTTTTGGTCTGTTTGTCAGTGTGTTTGACTGTGTTCACTGGGATCCTGCTAACCAGGACCCCAGTGATTATGCTCTCCCTGCTAAATTTGGTTGCTGGTAACTTTGTCTTCCCACAGTTGGCATACTGGTCCCCCCCCATGCAAGTCCCTAGTATATGGTACCTAGGTACCCAGGGCATTGGGGTTCCAGGGGATCCCTATGGGCTGCAGCAGTTATTCTGCCACCTATAGGGAGCCCATGCACAGGGTTCTGCAGGCCTGCCATTGCAACCTGCGTGAACTGGGTGCACGCACCCGGTTTCTGTAATTCACCTCTATAGTAATAGGCCCTCTCAGCCCAGAGGGTAAGGTACCTGTATGTGAGGGCACCCCTGCATTAGCAGAGGTGCCCCCATAAGCTCCATCCCCATTTTACTGGACTGCATGAGTGGAGGGGATGCTATTTTATATGTGTACTGGACATAGGCCACTACCTATGTCCAGCTACATAATAGTAACTCCGAACCTGGGCATGTTTGGTATCAAACATGTCGGAATTATACCCCAATACTGTTGCAAGTATTAGAAGTATGATTCCTTGCACTCTGCGGGCTCCTTAGAGGGCCCCCAGCATTGCTACCACCAGTCTTACAGGGTTTTCTGGGCAGCCCAGCTGCTGCCACTCCTCAGACAGATTTCTGCCCTCCTGCTGCTTGATTTGCTCAAGCCCAGGAAGGCAGAATGAAGGATTTCATTGGGGGAGACGGGAGGTAACACCTTCTCCCATTGGAAATAAGTGTGACTGGCTTGTGGGGGGTAGCCTCGCCCACCCACTGGTTTTGCTTTGAAGCACACATTTGGTGCCTTCTGTTCATAAACCAGTCCACACTGGTTCAGGGACCCCCAGTCCTTGCTCTGGTGCGAAACTGGACAAGGGGCAGGGGAGTTATCACTCTCCTGTCCATCACCTCCCCAGGGGTGGTGCCCAAAGGGTCCCTGGGTTCTGCCATATTGTTTCCAAGGTTGCAGGGAACTATGGGAGTATCTGAGTGGCCAGGCCAGGCAGGTGATGGCAGAGCACCGTCCTGATAGGTGCATACCTAGTTAGGTGACCAATCCCACTTTTAGGGTTATGTAGGGTCTGCCTCTTAAGTGGGTCCTCAGATTCGGCTTGCAAGATTCCAGCAGGACTCCTTTGCAACCTCTGCTTTGACTTCTGGCCCCCAAGACCGTGACTGGAACCTCCAGGACCCAACAAGCTGCTTCCAAGAAGAAAGGACTCTTCGGCAACATTGTTTCCAGGGCTCTTGCCAGCTTTGCAACAGTTCGCTCGCCGTGCATCCTCAGAAGACTGCAACACTTCAGCCTGCACAAGGAGAAGAAGGAATCTCCCTTGGAGTGAAGGAGTCACTCCCCTGCAACTGCAGGCACCTACAACAAGCGACGGCCGGCTGCAGGGATCCCCTCACCTGCTGAGGTGTGTGGATTCTGCATCACAGGTGGGGTCCGAGTAGTCCTCTTGGTCTTCTCTGCCAGCTGCCCAACTTTGGTGGAGGTAAGCCTTTGCCTCCCCAAGCAGGGCAGTACCCCCGTGCACCACGTATCTTGCAGCTGCCAAGGCTTGTTTGCATCTCCTCCAAGGGATCTACAGGCTGCATGTAGCTCCAGCACTCCCTCCCGCAAATCCTGGACCTCTGCGTGGTCCTCCAGAGACGTGTGAGCATCTTCTGTGGTGCTGCGTGAGCTGCTTCTGCAACGTCTGTGTCCCTGTCGCGTGGCACACCTGTGGGTGCTGCCTCTGCTCTTGTGGGCCTTTTGCGATGCGTAGGGTCCCATGTGACTCCCTCTCTTGGGTAGAGTCTATTTAGTGTATTACTTACCTCCTAATGGTGGGTTACCCATCTAGTATTTTGTGGTGATTTGTTCCAGAAATAAAGTACCTTTATTTTTGTACAACTGAGTGTTTTCTTTCATGTGTGTAAGTGCTGTGTGACTACAGTGGTATTGCATGAGCTTTGCATGTCTCCTAGATAAGCCCTGGCTGCTCATCCACAGCTACATCTAGAAAGCCTGACTTCTAGACACTGCTTACACTTCACTAGAGGGGATACCTCGACCTCGTGTAGGTGTAAGTACCATAGGTACCCACCACACACCAGGCTAGCTTCCTACACTTGCTAACTAATTATGCACGCATGTCTTAAGTTCTCAATCTTTGGGAGCTGGCTTCTAGTTTGTCCAAAAATGTCACAAGTCTGTAACTGAGCTGTACATTGTCCCCTTCAAATCCAGCCAAAATCGCCGGCCTGTACCTGCTCAGTCCCCCTTGAAACACATGTTGGTAGTAGGAGCCTTTTACTGTCCACTATAGTACTTTTACAGAGGCATATCTGATGGATCAGTGTTTACGGGACCAACAGGCACAGCCGACAGACGCCCATCATGTTGCTTTGCGTCCACCTGGGGAGATGGGCATACTTCGGAAGACAGCCCATTTGGTATTTCATATGGTCTGTTTTAATCCGTGGATTGCACGTTACTCCCAGTTAAGACTGTGGGACAAGGCTGTCGTATGATGACAAGACTAGCCAAGCGTGGCTGTGTTTTGATAGGGCATCTTTGCCCATTAACTGTGGAAAAAGATTTGGCACTTTATTTTGTTACACGCTTGATGAGGTGATATGAGCTAAGTTGGAATAGTTGGTCTGCCAAGCCTAGTGCCACCAGAGAGGATCAAAATGGAGATGGAAAGGAGAATTGCTAAGAGATTTCAGCCCAGGGGAGGGAGCTTAGAGTACCTTGTCTTGCTGTCTTGAGTTTGTAGCATAAGTCAATAAATGCCCCCTTCCTCGCAGGAGACTGTCTGACCAGGCCAAATTCAAGACAGACCTGGGCCGGTGAGGCACGATTTGGCAGACTAAACCGCCCCTTGAAGAGCTTGACGATCAATTTGTCCAAATGCTCCCCTCCTCTACCCCCCTCAATGCTTCACTGCCGTATGTTATTTTGGGGATTAGTTTGGATTGAATGACCTCCAGTAGGGGGAAGTTTGTTGAACAACCAGTGGCGTTTTCAACGTGCTTAAATGCAAAAGTAAGAGAGATGGATTTCCCAGCTGAGACTTTCCAGGTGGGGCTTAAAAGAGATGTTGCACTCAAGGAGGACACCTAGGTGTTTGTATTCACGCACAGATTCAATTTTCTGTTGCTTCGGCCGCACTGTCAACTTAAAGGACATTATTTTTTATTTCCCCAAATTGATGAGAAGAGCATTTTCTTTTGAGAATCCAGCCCTTGCATTATGTAGTCTCTGGAGTCTTATTCTGGTATGACTAAAAAGATTGAGATCGCCAGCATACATCAAACATGCAATAGCAGTTTTCCCTAATCGTGGTGGGTGAAGTTCACCTTATCAAGCCTTGTTGGTAAGTCAGCTAGAAAGAGGTTGAAAAGAAGAGGTGCCAAAATGCATCCCTGCCGCAGACCCTGGGAGGTTGAAATTTCTCTGGAGAGGTGTGTGCTATCACCTAATTTGACCCTCACCCAGGTATTTGTATGGAGGAGGGTTTTTGCTTTTAACAAGTGGGCCAGGATGGCCCATTTTTCAAGCTTAGACCATAATTTTCTTCTGTCTACCTGATTGAACACTGCTTTATAGTGTATGAAAGAGAGGAAGAGAGGCTTTTTGGCACACTGACATCGGTTGAATAATAAAGATACAGCCAAAAGGTTACCAGTAGTGCCCACCCCTTTGGTGAAGCCGGGTTGACTGAACGGGATCAAGTTGTTGTCTGCAGTCCAGGTTTCAAGTTCCTACAAGCGGATCCCGGCAAAGGTTTTGGACTCGACATCTAGGAGTGCAATCAGTCGGTAGTTTGCTGGATCGTTAGTCGAGTCCCCTTTGAAAATTGGAGAGATGATTGAGCCTCTCCATGGTTGCGGAATTATGTTGGTGGCAATTGTGCAGTTAAGGAGTGCTGAAAGATGTTTTTCCCAAAAGTCCAAGTCCTCTTTGTATAACAATGCAGGTATGCCATTAGGTCCTGGGTCTCCCTCCCTCTGATACTTAAGGATTCTTTTTCTCACCATTTCTGAGAGAATTTGAGGGCAGCTGCGTGGTTGTGAAGAAAAGCGAGCAATAGTTTGGGCCTGATCTTGAGTTTTTTGCTGAGTCCGAAAACCCTCACCTTGGGTCCTCTGAGTTGGCGGGGGCCAAAGTGGCGGGAGAGGTATTGATACCAGGTGGACTCTGAGATGTCAATTGTGGAGCGAAGGAGTGTTACAGAACTTAAGCTGTTTATATGTTTCCAAAACTGCGCATGCCTATTAGACTTTAATGCGTAATGAAGCTTGGCTGCTAACCCGGCTGCCATGTTTCTTTGATGCACCTGCAGGTTAGTCCTGTAAGAAGATCTTACAGGACACCAGCCCTCTAAAGGCCTTGACTCTGGGCTCTTTTTGAAGGAGGAGAAGGGCGCTTTTAAAGTTATGTTTAAGTATCTTTGTTTGCCGTCCGAATGGAGGTCCTTGAGGGCTGCGATGTTTTGTGCCTTGAGATTGTTGTTGACCACATGTGCTTGGCTTTTCCTGCCAGGTCTGGTATGGTATCTGATGACCATTTGAGTTTCCTCCCATTGTTTGTATATGTTGCACGCTTCAGCGCGTCTGTAGGATCATGATGGTCAATTGGGTGATCAAAGTGCAGCTCTTGTGATGATCGCTTTCGCCTCTGTTTGCTACCTGGAATTTTGAGATTCGGCAGAACAAAGAGGATGATAGAATTGTGAAGTCTATTAGCGTTCTCGCTTTCTGATTAAAAAAACGTGAATGAGGGAGGTTGATCCGTGCTGTAACGGCCATTATCTGATTAAAGACCCATTGCTTCAAGGTCTTTTATTAGCAATTTACCTAACCTGTCCCTTTTGTAATTCTGGACGAGATTTGATTAGGGATCTGCCAAAAAATGTTGTGTGCCATGATGGCCTCTTCGGAAAGCCTCGTGCCCAATAGATTCATATAAAAGTCACCGGATAGAATCAGCTCGGGCAAGGAGCATTATTTAGCAGCTCTTTTATCTTCTCTTTCAGTTGCTGTGCAGCCTCCAGTTTATAAGCTTTCTCAGGGAGAATATACATATTCATTAGAGCTAGCCGGAGGATGATGGAGCCTTGTGACATGGAGAGAAAGACCATTATTAGATATATTATTACGTGGCTGGGAACATATAGTGGTGCCCCTTCATAGCTGAGCTGAGATATATGATGAGCCCGCCACTCAAATGCCCAAAGCAGGCTCTCCATGTTGCCGGAACATAACTCACGAATCCTGGGATTTCAGACAGTTTCCGTCCAGGTCTCCTGCAGCATTATTATTTGGAAGGATGTTAGGTAGTTCAATAGGTTTCTATCCTCCAGTTTGTCCAGTAGCTAGATGTTTTCAGTCGTTCTGGGTCAGTTTCTGTAAACAGAGCTATAAATCATGTTCTTTTCTGTTAGATTTGCTGTGCAAAGAAAGACAGAGGTGAAATGTTAGAGGCAATTTTCAGACCGCGCCTGCCTCCACCGAGTACAACTCTTGCCCGTGACACCCTGTTGGATGCCGTGTGCACTGGCGGCTAGGACATGCAATTCCTCGTGTGTTATCAATGCGCTTCTTTTGCCGTACCAGCGCTGAAGGGACTACATGCCCTATCGTGCTTAGCACTGACTTGCTTCCATGCTGATGTCACTGGCTGGCTGCACTGGTGTTTGTTTTGTTCAGCCCATGACACACGGTTAAGTGAGAACTGCAGAGAAGTGTATGGCGTTACACATGTGATTTTGTAGCTCTATCATACAAGGGCATGACTAAACAGAAATTGCCTCTGTCCTAGTGTTAACATTTGCTTAGGAGAAAATGGCATTTATTTTCCCACTTCCATTAACATCGGAGAGATTTGAGGAAATGTTTAATAAACCAAGGCGGGGAGCTGTGTCAAGGATGGAACATCTGTTTGCTGCCCGTGGTACAGACGGCCTGGGTGGCCGAAGACAATGGGAATCCTCTGCGCATGGCCTGCTTTATTTCCTCCTCCAGTGAAGGGAAGAGGTGCGCTGCCGCACTGGCCTTTTGTGTCACCAGAGCAGCTCACGCCCTGACGGGCTTCTTAGTGTCACCAGACCTGCCCGCTGTAGTGTGTATGCCACATTCACTCCCACTTAACCTTTAAGTTAGTACAAATAAACTCTATCTGAATGTTTGAAAAGTTGGTACAGCTCTGCTAAACATACAAACATAGGAAACAGTGTGGAATGTCAGAGAATCACTGGCATGGATGCTTTGCACTGTAAAGAAAAGACGCTGCCGGACTTCTTTTGTTGCTATTTGTCAGTATACGTTTTGTGTGGTCTGGCAGGAGGGCTTCAGTGTGGCTCAGTTAAAAGTTTCATGCAATAATGGCCACTAAAACTTCATGCCTGCCAAGTGGATCAATGTTGTGTAACCCTCCCTGTCAATCTAGACTTTTCAGCCCTAGTGCTGTAAATGCAGAGGTTTTAGACACATGCCTTCAACGACAAAGTGAAACTGCGAGATCCAGGCATGGCTTGTTAACATGCTTGGCATGATGGTCAGTTGGCAACTAAGAACAGTGTATTCAATTTTAAAGCAGTACAACGGAAGAGAACGGCAAACGATGCACGACAGACATCCCATTCTGCATTTAAGAATTATATTCAACGTCCAAACACGAGCAAGGGCATCAATGACAACGTGCACTGCCGTTTGTCACTGAAGCAGCCCTCATCTGCATTCATTTACACATGTTGCACAGATTAATTTAGTACCACACAGGAGGAAAGAACCACTTTTTATTTCAACTTGTACCCTACTATTTGGTGCTTTTTCTGTTCATCCTATAACAGCAGAACGCATTCTTTGGAGTAATTTCAAATGAAGGGAACCATTAATCTATAAATGTGGGCATGTAGCCGCAGCCTCTCCACATTGTGTGATATTGGGCAAATGCTGTACCTGTTTATGCCTCTGAAGCAATAGGGTGTAAACACATGACATGTTTAAAATGTGCTGAATACTGCTACATACCGCATTGTACATATAACTGGGCATTGCTCTTCATAAAAACAGTGTAAGGGGCAGCTGTGTCTGGCAAAGGGAGGCTGAAAAGGATTTTCCGGTCCCTCCAGGTTCGCATTTGCTTAGCAATCATGTTGCCCATTTTTTAGGGTCGAGCGTAAAGCGCTCTGTCCCTGGTGTAATCTCTCTCTGGGCTTTTAACCACGCCCATGTCAAGCCCATCAGTTTGGTTGGTTCGGGGGCTTGCCTTTTAAAATTAGCTTGATTTAATTAGTGAAAGGGATGCATACGTCATGCCTTTTCCGGTGTTTAGCGCACCTCGAGTGCACCGGCCAACTACAGAAAACATACGGGGCTCGATGTTTTTCATTTGGTTTATGCACAATTTTTTTCTCTTTATTTCGTAGACAGCGCGATCTCGCTGGGCAGTAGTCGAGCGCTTTGCATGACATCGATCCTGTTACATGGATAATTGCACTTTTGCCAGTTACATGGATAATTGCACTTTTGCCGATACTTTTCACTGCAAGTGAACTTCTGTTTCCTTTTGTGTGTTTGATTTGCGCTCATGGCGGCTGTCGGCTCGCTTATGTGAAACTGTTTTACTTTTCAGTTTATGTGACAAGAAAAATCCGGTTAGGAGTTTACAATGATAACTTTAACTCGAGTAAACACAAGACCCATTGCATTGCAAATTCTTGTTTATGATATTTGCCGGTTTAGAATGGTGACATTAAGCATAGTCTCGTAAATCAGCTTTCATCAGTGTCATTTCTCTCTCAAAGCTACAGAATTACAGCACTAATAGTGCCGCTTGAAACAATGGGACCTCCGCGGAGTCTGATGTGAAAGAATACAGAATGAGCTTGCTTAACCCCTTCTGTGCCCAGGACGTAATGGTTACATCCTGAGGCACAGTGCTGCTGTGCCCAGGACGTAACCATTACGTCCTGTGCACAGAGCCCAGAGGGAGCGCTCTCGCTCCCTCTGTGGGGTTCCCCCCCACCCCCCCCAAGTCAGGGATGGAAGGGGAAGCTCCGGGGGGGGGGGGTGTTCAGGGGGGCAAATTTATTTTAGGCCATTTCTGCCCCCCCTGGGGGCAGATCGGCCTATTATTAGGCCGATCTGCCCCCAGGGGGGGCAGAAACCTCTTGTTGCCAGGGCAAATTTTTTTATTGTGTTTTTTTTTTTGTTTGGTTGTTTTTTTTTAGAGATGGGGAGCGACCCATCAGGCAAGGGTCGCTCCCCTGGGGGGCAAATTGTGTTTAGACCATTTCTGCCCCCCTTGGGGGCAGATTGGTAGATTTTAGGTCAATCTGCCCCAAGGGGGCAGAAACCACTAGGCACCGGGGATTTGTTTTTTGGCGCCAATGTCACGCAGGGGGAGCGACCCCATAGGCAAGGGTCGCTCCGGGGGCGGGGGGTGGATGTTCGGGGGCAAATTTATTTTGGGCCATTTCTGCCCCCCCTGGGGGCAGAGCGGCCTATTATTAGGCCGATCTGCCACCAGGGGGGGGGCAGAAACCTCTAGGCGCCAGGGCAAATTTTTTTTGTGTGTTTTTTTTTTTTGTATGTTTGTTTTTTTAGAGATGGGGAGCGACCCATCAGGCAAGGGTCGCTCCCCTGGGGGGCAAACTGTGTTTAGACCATTTCTGCCCCCCTTGGGGGCAGATTGGTCGATTTTAGGTCAATCTGCCCCCAAGGGGGCAGAAACCACTAGGCACCGGGAATTTGTTTTTTGGCGCCAATGTCACGCAGGGGTAGCGACCCCGTAGGCAAGGGTCGCACCTGGGCAGGGGGGGTGGGGGGTCAAATTCCCCCCCCCCCCCCCCCCGGGGCCGGCTGAGCTAGAGGCCAAAATCCACAGGTAGGCACTTTGCAAAAAACACCTCTGTTTTCTGTGAAAAAATATGTTGTGTCCACGTTGTGTTTTGGGCCATTTCCTTTTGTGGGCGCTAGGCCTACCCACACAAGTGAGGTACCATTTTTATGGAGAGACTTAGGGGAACGCTGGGTGGAAGGAAATTTGTGGCTCCTCTCAGATTCCAGAACTTTCTGTCACCGAAATGAGAGGAAAAAGTGTTTTTTAGCCAGATTTTGATGTTTGCAAAGGATTTTGGGTAACAGAACCTGGTCAGAGCCCCGCAAATCACTCCATCTTGGATTCCCCTAGGTCTCTAGTTTTCAAAAATGCGCTGGTTTGCTAGGTTTCCCCAGGTGCCGGCTGAGCTAGAGGCCAAAATCCACACGTAGGCACTGTTTTCTATGAAAAAATGTGATGTGTCCACGTTGTGTTTTGGGCCATTTCCTGTCGCGAGCGCTAGGCCTACCCACACAACTGAGGTATCATTTTTATCGGGAGACGTGGGGGAACGCTGGGTGGAAGGAAATTTGTGGCTCCTCTCAGATTGTAGAACTTTCTGCCACAGAAATGTGAGGAACATGTGTTTTTTTAGCCAAATTTTGAGGTTTGCAAAGGATTCTGGGTAACAGAACCTGGTCCGAGCCACACAAGTCACCCCATCTTGGATTCCCCTAGGTCTCTAGTTTTCAGAAATGCACAGGTTTGGTAGGTTTCCCTAGGTGGCGGCTGAGCTACAGGCCAAAATCTACAGGTAGGCACTTTGCTAAAAACAGGTCTGTTTTCTGTGATGTGTCCACGTTGCGCTTTGGGGTGTTTCCTGTTGCGGGCGCTAGGCCTACCCACACAAGTGAGGTATCATTTTTATCGGGAGACGTGGGGGAACGCTGGGTGGAAGGAAATTTGTAGCTCCTGTCAGATTCCAGAACTTTCTGCCACAGAAATGTGAGGGACATGTGTTTTTTTAGCCAAATTTTGAGGTTTGCAAAGGATTCTGGGTAACAGAACCTGGTCCGAGCCCCGCAAGTCACCCCTCCTTGGATTCCCCTAGGTCTCTAGTTTTCAGAAATGCACAGGTTTGGTAGGTTTCCCTAGGTGCCGGCTGAGCTAGAGGCCAAAATCTACAGGTAGGCACTTCGCAAAAAACACCTCTGTTTTTTTCCAAAATTTAGGATGTGTCCACGTTGCGCTTTGGGGTGTTTCCTGTCGCCGGCGCTAGGCCTACCCACGCAAGTGAGGTATCATTTTTATCGGGAGACTTGGGGGAACGCTGGGTGGAAGGACATTTGTAGCTCCTCTCAGATTCCAGAACTTTCTGCCACAAAAATGTGAGGGACATGTGTTTTTTTAGCCAAATTTTGAGGTTTGCAAAGGATTCTGGGTAACAGAACCTGGTCCGAGCCCCGCAAGTCACCCATCCTTGGATTCCCCTAGGTCTCTAGTTTTCAGAAATGCACAGGTTTGGTAGGTTTCCCTAGGTGCCGGCTGAGCTAGAGGCCAAAATCTACAGGTAGGCACTTCGCAAAAAACACCTCTGTTTTTTTCCAAAATTTAGGATGTGTCCACGTTGCGCTTTGGGGTGTTTCCTGTCGCCGGCGCTAGGCCTACCCACGCAAGTGAGGTATCATTTTTATCGGGAGACTTGGGGGAACGCTGGGTGGAAGGAAATTTGTAGCTCCTCTCAGATTCCAGAACTTTCTGCCACAGAAATGTGAGGGACATGTGTTTTTTTAGCCAAATTTTGAGGTTTGCAAAGGATTCTGGGTAACAGATCCTGGTCCGAGCCCCGCAAGTCACCCCTCCTTGGATTCCCCTAGGTCTCTAGTTTTCAGAAATGCACAGGTTTGGTAGGTTTCCCTAGGTGCCGGCTGAGCTAGAGGCCAAAATCTACAGGTAGGCACTTCGCAAAAAACACCTCTGTTTTTTTCCAAAATTTAGGATGTGTCCACGTTGCGCTTTGGGGTGTTTCCTGTCGCCGGCGCTAGGCCTACCCACGCAAGTGAGTTATCATTTTTATCGGGAGACTTGGGGGAACGCTGGGTGGAAGGAAATTTGTAGCTCCTCTCAGATTCCAGAACTTTCTGCCACAGAAATGTGAGGGACATGTGTTTTTTTTGCCAAATTTTGAGGTTTGCAAAGGATTCTGGGTAAAAGAACCTGGTCCGAGCCCCGCAAGAGACCCCTCCTTGGATTCCCCTAGGTCTCTAGTTTTCAGAAATGCACAGGTTTGGTAGGTTTCCCTAGGTGGCGGCTGAGCTAGAGGCCAAAATCTACAGGTAGGCACTTCGCAAAAAACACCTCTGTTTTTTTCCAAAATTTAGGATGTGTCCACGTTGCGCTTTGGGGTGTTTCCTGTCGCCGGCGCTAGGCCTACCCACGCAAGTGAGGTATCATTTTTATCGGGAGACTTGGGGGAACGCTGGGTGGAAGGAAATTTGTAGCTCCTCTCAGATTCCAGAACTTTCTGCCACAAAAATGTGAGGGACATGTGTTTTCTTAGCCAAATTTTGAGGTTTGCAAAGGATTCTGGGTAACAGAACCTGGTCCGAGCCCCGCAAGTCACCCCTCCTTGGATTCCCCTAGGTCTCTAGTTTTCAGAAATGCACAGGTTTGGTAGGTTTCCATAGGTGCCGGCTGAGCTAGAGGCCAAAATCTACAGGTAGGCACTTCGCAAAAAACACCTCTGTTTTCTTCCAAAAATTTGGATGTGTCCACGTTGCGCTTTGGGGCGTTTCCTGTCGCGGGCGCTAGGCCTACCCACACAAGTGAGGTATCTTTTTTATCGGGAGACTTGGGGGAACATAGATTAGCAAAACAAGTGTTATTGCCCCTTGTCTTTCTCTACATTTTTTCCTTCCAAATATAGGAGAGTGTGTAAAAAAGACATCTATTTGAGAAATGCCCTGTAATTCACATGCTAGTTTTGTCACCCCGGAATTCAGATATGTGCAAATAACCACTGCTCCTCAACACCTTATCTTGTGCCCTTTTTGGAAATACAAAGGTTTTCTTGATAGCAATTTTTTACTCTTTATATTTCAGCAAATTAATTGCTTTATACCCGGTATAGATTGAAAACGCACGTCAGGGTGCAGCTCATTTATTGGCTCTGGGTTCCTTGGGTTCTTGATGAACCTACAAGCCCTATATATCCCCGCAACCAGAGGAGTCCAGCAGACGTAACGGTATATTGCTTTCGATAATCTGACATTGCAGGGAAAAGTTACAGAGTAAAACGTAGAGAAACATTTATGTTTTTTTCACCTCAATTTCATTATTTTTCTTTTTCAGTTGTTATTTTCTGTAGGAAACCCTTGTAGGATCTACACAAATGACCCCTTGCTGAATTCAGAATTTTGTCTACTTTTCAGAAATGTTTAGGTTTCTGGGATCCAGCATTGGTTTCATGCCCATTTCTGTCACTGACTGGAAGGAGGCTGAAAGCACAAAAAACTGCAAAAATGGGGTATGTCCCAGTAAAATGCCAAAATTGTGTTGAAAAATTGGGTTTTCTGATTCAAGTCTGCCTGTTCCTGAAAGCTGGGAAGCTGCTGAGTTTAGCACCGCAAACCCTTTGTTGATGCCATTTTCAGGGGAAAAACCACAAGCCTTTTTCTGCAGCCACTTTTTCCAATTTTTTTGAAAAAAACGAAATTTTCACTGTATTTTGCCCAATTTCTTGGCCTCCTTCAAGGGAACCCACAAAGTCTGGGTACCTCTAGAATCCCTAGGATGTTGGAAAAAAAGGACGCAAATTTGGCTTGGTTAGCTTATGTGGACAAAAAGTTATGAGGGCCTAAGCGCGAACTGCCCCAAATAGGCAAAAAAAGGCCCGGCACAGGAGGGGGAAAAGGCCTGGCAGCGAAGGGGTTAAAGATCTGACATAGCTGCACACATCCGACACGATCAACTTATGTTTTTTAGAAAATGTAGTGGTTGACTCTTTGAAATGCGTCAAGGTTGGAAGGATACTCGAACAGCACCCCAGCTTACAGCGTTTTGATTAGAACACATATACATACAGATTCTCACTTGAGCTAGAGGAACGTTTGCTATCGATTACTGATACTGTTTTTGATACCTATCCTCTAAGCTTAAATAAACCGAATCAGAAGTATCACCAAAAGGACCTAAACACAGTTAAACCATGCAGTCCCCTAAGTCTCTCAAGCATAATGCAAGACCACTGGCTGGTAGTTAGTCAAGGGAGAAGGGCATGAAAAAAAGGTCAGTGGGAACCGGAAGTTTTAACCAAGTCATTCATCTTAAAATGACGTAATTTGTGTATGCATCGTTAACCTTTGCCCTCTACATTCTGTTGTTCAGCCACCGAACACTGACCTTGCGTCAAATAAAAGCAGTTTTTCTTGATCACGTAATGTGCTCTTGTCAGTTTTTTGTTTTGTTTTTTTCCCCCCAAATTATCCTCCTTTTTCTGTGAGCCCGAAATTTAAATTGATTCCCACAGGAAGTTCCAGAATATGTATTCTGATGGCTATTCGGAACATGAATATATGCCTTGATATTTCTTTGTAACTATTGGAAATTAAATCTTGGAACGCATACTCCTCAGTATCATACAGGCAAACTGTACTCAACACAATGGAAGGCCGAATGCGGGGACCCTGCATCAATTTGAAAAACATTACAGGAAAGGAGTTACAAAGAACAGAAACTCGCAAAAGTATGTCTGATGAAATTGCAAACTTAGTTCTCCAGTCCCGATAGAAAAAATACAGCTTTGTTATTATATATTACAGTAGGTGTGTGATAGAAGTTTTGTTCTAAACAGTTACTGCTTGTTAATACTTTGGAGATCACAGAAGAGCTTCTTGTATACAGTGCAAAGCTGTAATCTAACAGCTTTGAGAGGGAACAAGATGTATTTTTGCACATTACCTTATTCTATACAGCACTGTGATACTCACAAATGCAAAACACACCACAAAACTCCAATTCACACCACAGAATTCCACATCATACCACATAATTCACTAGAACGCCACATAATTACTACATACCACTCCACATCAATACCATTCCACATAATTACACTCCATGACACACACTCCCACTCCACATGATTCCATGTCACTCAAAACTATAGAATTACTGTCCACATAATTCCACTGCACACCATGCCACATATTTCCACTAGACAAATACATGCCACACAATTCCACAGCTAACAATTCTAATACAACCCACATAATTCCACTCCACACCACATATCCACTACATAATATATGAGTGAAAGACATTGCAATGTACAACACCAATAGCGTTAACTCTCTTAAAGGCAAGACCTATTTGCTTTGCCAATGCTTTTTTATTATTTATCGTACAAGCTGAAAGTAAAACAGACTTTGTGCAGTCCATTTATTTTGGCTGTACTGACAGATAATTTAAAATGAATGGAGAGATTTTTGGATATTATGAGAGGATTTGTGAATGGATGGATGATGGGTGCATATTGATGGACCCCTTTAAGTTTAGGCCTCATTATTGAGATACTTTAATTTTATGATATTAAACCTGGTTAATAACCTGTTTATGTCTAAAACTCAATGTAACTCAATAAAATGCCTGTGTTCCTGTCAGTCAGCAAGTACAACTCTTCATCAATTCAGTGTTAATTACTTCGAAACATGTTGCTGCAGTGAGTGGTAGTGTATATGATTTTTCACGTGTGACTTGGACTGCCACGTTTTCAGTATCAGATGTATTTGATTATTAATCCATGTCACCATCTAAATATTTTAAATTTCAAGACATTTCACACTTCATTAGTTGTCTGCAATGGCCTTGGCCGATATTATGAGCTTTAAATGACTTGTATGAATGTGGATGCCCTGCTGTGCCTAAATGGCCACCCAAATGCACATGTACAGGAATATTGGCGCCATCACCACTTGTCCTCAGTGTGGGAAAGTATCCTCTTTTTGGCATGGTTACCCCCACTTTTTGCTTGCTGTCAGTGTGTTTTTGACTGTGTTCACAGGGATCCTGCTAACCAGGACCCCAGTGACTGTGCACTGTCCCTCTACATTTGGTTGTTCCTGACTTTGTGCATCCCACAGTTCGCATACTAGTGCCCCCCTATAAGTCCCAAGTATATGGTACCTAGGTACCCAGGGCATTGGGGCACCAGGGGGTCCCTATGGTCCCTATGGGCTGCAGCATGTATTATGCCACCCATGGGAGCCCATGCAAAATATGTCTGTAGGCCTGCCATGGCAGCCTGCGTGAAAAGGTGCATGCACCCTTTCACTACAGGTCACTGCATCAGGTCACTGTAAGTCACCCCTATGGCAGGCCCTCCTAGCCCAGATAGCAGGGTGCAAGAACTTGTGTGTGAGGACACCCATGCATAATCAAAGGTGCCCCCTATGAATTCCAGCTCCATTTTCCTGGACTTCGTAAATTCAAGGAAGCCATTTTACCTGTGTACTGGACATTGACCACTACCTATGTCCAGCTACACAATGGTAACTCCGAACCTGGGCATGTTTGGTATCAAACATGTTGGAATCATAGCCCAATACTGTTTTCAGTATTGGTTGTATGATTCCATGCACTCTGGGGGCTCCTTAGAGAACCCCCAGCTTTGCTCCTACCAGTTTGCAGGTTTTTCCCTGGCAGCAGGCGCTGCTGCCATCCTGTAGACAGGTTTCTGTACTCCTGCTGCTTGAGCTGCTCAAGCCCAGGAAGGCAGAACAAAGGATTTCCTTTGGGAGAGGGAGGCAATACACTTTCCCTTTGGAAATAGGTGTTACATGGCTTGGGAGGTTATCCTCCCCAAGCCACTGGTATGCTTTGAAGGGCACATTTGGTCTCCTCCTTGCCTAAACCGATTTGCACATGTCGAGGAACACCGATCCCTGCTTTGGTGCGAAATTGGACATTGGAAAGGGGAGATACCACTCCCCTGTCCATCACCACCCCAAGGGTGGAGCCCAGAGCTCCTCCCAGTGGCCACTTGATTCTGCCATCGTGAATCCAAGGTGGGCAGAGGTCTCTGGAAGCATCTGAGTGGCCAGGTCAGGCAGGTGACGTCACAGACCCCTCCTGATAGGTGGTCACCATGCTAGGTGACCAATCCCCCTTTTAGGTCTATTTAGGGTCTTCCTCTTGGGTGGGTCCTAAGATTCAACATGCAAGATTCCGACAGGTATCCTCTGCAACGTTTACTTCAACTTCTGGCCAATGGAACCTCAACTGGCTCCACAAGAACCTACAATCTGCAGCTCCAGTGATTACTTTGCCCCGCAGCATTGTTTCTCTGGCTCCTTCCAGCAACTGCAACATTTCCCCGGCTGTGTAACCTCTGAGGGCGGCAAGTCTTCAGTCTGCACCAAGAAGCAAGAAGGAATCTCCCTTGGAGTGAATGAGTCACTCTCCTGCATCTGTAGGCACCAACTGCAACAATGATCGGCCACCTGGATCCTCTCTTCTACTACTCTGCCTGGATCCTGCAACACAGGTGGTGGTCTTGAGTGGTTCCCTGGGTCCCTTCTACCAGCTGTCCAACTTGGGAGGTGGTGAGCCTTTACCTCTCCTTGCAGGACACTACCCCTGTGCACCACAACTCTTGCAGCTACCAAGGCTTGTTGGCTCTTCCTCCGAAGGATCTTCAGGCTCCCTGTAGCCCTTGCTTCCAGCACCCTCCTCTGCAAAGCACAGTCTCATGCCTTCTGCTCCAGCGACGTGGAACTCCTTTCCATGTGTGCTGAGTGGGCCTCTCTGCAACTCCTGTGCCTGCTGCCTGTGAGTTGCTTATGGGGACTGCATCCAAGACTTCTGACTCTCCTTACTGCTGAGGGTCACCTTGGACTCCCCTCCTTTGGTTGAGTCTCCTCGGATCTTCCTGGTCCCCAGCAGTTCTGCAACTCTTCTCCTGCAATTCTTGCCTTTGCCAAGGCTTGTTGGTGGTTTTTCTACACCACTGGCAGACTGCAGCCCTTCTTCCAATGTGGTACATTGATTGCATCACTCCTGGAACTCTTCTCCTGCTCCTGTGCTGCATAGCCGGCTCCTGGTCTTCCCTGTCAACGTTGTCCTGCATCTCCAGTAGGGTGGGTAGTGGCTCCTGCCCCAAATGGACACTCCAACTGGAACTGGACTTGGTCCCCTTCCTTTGCAGGCTCTCTTCTGTCAGGATCCATCTTCTGTTTCTTCCAATCTTGTTTGGGACTTGCATATTCCTTTTTTCAAAGTTTACCTTTGTGTTTGGGAAAAACCTGCTATTTTCCTCTTCTCTCCTGGTCGCAGGGGGGCACTCTGTTATTTACCTTTTGGGGTTCCTAGTTCCCCCAACTCCCCTCCTCCGATTCCACTTACCTGGGTGGGGGTCCACCTCTCGCATTCCATTTTTTTAGTATATGGTTTGGTCTCCCCCCTCGGTCTTTATTGTTTACTGTTATTTTGCTGTTTTCTATTGCTTTCTATGCCCATTCCTGATTACTAAGGTGTATGTAATAGTGTGTTTACTCACCTGCTGGTAGAGTATTGCCTGTACAGTATTTTAGTATTTGTGTTACCATAATAAAGTACCTTTATTTTTGTAACACTGTGTAGTCCTTTCATGTTTGTAAGTGCTGTGTAACTGTGGTGGTATTGCATACGTTTTGCATGTCTCCTAGATAAGTCTTGGCTGCTCATCTACAGCTTCCTCTATAGAGCTTGGCTTCCTAGACACTGCCTACACTTCACTAATAGGGAATACCCGGACCTGGTATAAGGTGATAACACCATAGGTGCTCACCACACACCAGGTCAGCTTCCTACACTCAAATTATCCATTGTTCAGGATGTGGGGACACATCAAGTAACCGTATATGCATTGTTAAATAAATAGTAATAATATAAGGACCTCTAGCAGCATGACACACAACTTGTAGAAATCATGTTGATGGAAATGGGACTTTGCGATGTGCACATGCATATGTGCAATCACTAGCCTAGAATCAGTCTCTGGCCTTCTTCGGCAGTTCTCGTTCTGAACTGGGAAGGCATTAAAGAATTATATTTTTTTTAAAGGCGCACTTTTATCGTGAAGCACATGTGAGAAATGGTAAATAATTTGAACTTTCACACATTACAGCAGCCAAATATGCTTTGCTGCATTAGGCAAGAGTGCAGACACAGCGCAGAGCCACATCTCTTGTGAATGGTCTGCTGCTGGCACCTCCTGGTTTGGGGCTTTGATTAGGCTGCCTTACAAATCACAGAGCCTTACACCATGGTGCAGCTGTGAACGTGTGCTGCCTAGCGCAGGATTTGTACTAGAAATACAAATATATTTGTCTAGGTACGCTTCACAAGGATCCTACGCAATGGGTGTGTGCTGTGTACTTCAGCACACATGCAATTTTTTTTTTTTTTTTTTAAATGATAACGTCCCTTTGTTTACTGTTTCACGGATGGGTTAGGTTTCTTGCACACGCCTAGTCTGGCTGGTTTGCTAGACTGGGCTTTGCAGTAAAGCCTATGGATGTTTGCACTGATCCACTATTGCTAGAAGAGATTATTGGTCAGTTGATTAAAACCGTTAGAATAAGAAATATAATAGCATGATAAAAACCAATATGGAAATAATAATGTGCAAAAAGCCTCTTCCAACGCAAGTATGGAGCTTAGCGCACGTTCAGTGCTGTAGTACGTTCGTAAGCCTCAACCCTCAAGCCCAGAACACTGCAAACCTGCGCTTTACTCACAACACAGAGACCAACCTCACAATACACACTGATGACATTGGAATGCGTGAGGCTTTTTGGCTAGATCGGCTAAACTGCAGTCATGTATTTGACCTTCATAAACTTCATAAAACCTGCCGGAAGCCGCTCATCATTACGCTTAAAGCTCGGTTCCGTAGCCTCCCTAAATGTTCTCAAACCAAGCCCGAGAAACTCTTGTTTCAGTTTGTAGGGGTGGGCAGAGAGAGTAAGAGAGAAAAGGAGACACTTGGATGTATTTATCTTGTATTACACAAAATATATTCATTACCTTGTTTCTCGTGTTTCCAACTGTGGTCGGGCTCACTGAGCACCGAATTCCATTGTCAAATGATATAATTCAATAGATTTTCTCAGGAGAAATGCAAGATATGGGTAGCCTCTTTATGTAAATTCTTATTACAGAGTAGCGGTTTGAAAGAATCTGAGCCGAGGCGGTGACTCCACAAGTACGATTCCTTTATTAAAATAATCACCGGGAGGGATACACCGCAACCGCCGCTGCCGCCTCCATGCTTCGCTTCCTTCCTCCCGTTCTGATTCTGTCCCTCGCGCCGACACACTGAAACACCACCGCACGGCGCGCGGAACAGAATCAAAGAACACTACACCCCCCCTTTTCTTCAAAATAAAATAACATCAACATATTATAAAACATGAAGACTTTAGCCTAACATGAATAGATATATGACAATAAATGTAATACATCGATACATAAAACTAATTATAATGAATAAAGATATTGACAATTTAAACAAAGTATCTCATATTGACAATTTAAACAAAGTATCTCTAAGCAGAAGCACGTTGCCAATGTTACTGTTCCACATAATCATCAAATCTCTTCGGCCTTCTTAACACTGACTTGTCCCTCACCTTCACACCTTCATGCTCTCTCTCATTCAGTGGGGTTTCACTAGTGCTGGTATCAACATCCACATTGTTACCCGATTTATTTCCCATGTTGAGCAACTTCTCCCGACTACACCATACAAGCACCTTTATAACCTTTCCACAGTTCCACACATTACCATCACTCAGCAACACAGCATACTTATAGACTTTTCTCACCCCCAAAGGCTCTGAAAATGTAGACTCCCCTTTAGCTGTCCACGCGCCCTTCACTACTCGCACCCAATCACCAACCTTGTAATCACCAGGAATTTCACTCATATCAAACTTTTTACTCACCACACCTTTAGACAACAATGCCCTCTGTTTTCTACCTCTCATGACCTCGAAAGGTGATTTTCCTGTCACACTATGGGGAGTTGTGCGATGTGACCAAACTAGGTCCTTCACTGCCTTCCGCCAATTTATACCATTATAGATTGCTAATTGTAGTCCCTCTTTCAGTGTCCTGTTCCACCTCTCCACCAAACCATTACTCTGTGGATAATAAACAGATGCTCTGATGTGCTCCATATCAAATTTGCATAAAAAATCTTTCAGAACATTCAATACAAATTGCACACCATTGTCAGAAACTATCATCTCAGGGACTCCTTCTGACTCAAACAAATCCGACAAGAACTCCACCACACACCCGGTATTTATGTTTTCTACAAATTTCACGACTGGCCACCTGGAAAAATAGTCCACAACCACCAAAGCATATTTCGGCACACTTCCCAAAATATTAAATGGACCCATAATATCAATGGCTATTTTCTTCCACGGCCCATCCGATTTGTCCGACACCACAAGATCACTTTTAACAACCTTTTGAGACTTGTCGCTCCATGCACACAACACACACTCCCTCACATGATGTTCTACATCCCTATCAAGCCCTGGCCACCAGAACTCCAATCTGATTCGCCTTTTAGTTGCGCTCATTCCGAGATGGCCCTCATGAGCCAATTTCAATACTCGTTCCCGCAAGACAGTAGGAACCACCAACAGCTCGCCCCTGAACACCACCCCATCCATCATACACAACTCTACACCAACTTGACGGAAATACACCACATTGCAAGAAGCACTACCTCTATTTGGCCACCCATGACGGCAATAACCCATTACTTCTTGCAGCACGACATCTTTTTGAACCACAGACACCCATTCTTCATGAGAAATTCTACCTTCTGTCACGTAACCAATATCCACACCAACATAGGCTATGAGTTCATCAACTTCAGATTCTCCCTTTGCACCCAGAACTGAATGCACAGGAAGCCTAGACAGACAATCAGCCAACAAATTTTTTTTCCAGGAAAATACACTAAATCATAATTATATTCCAACATTCTAGCCACCCAACGAGCTATTCTAGGTGTGGTCCTACCTGCCCCCTTAGTCGAAAATACTTCTACTAAAGGACGATGATCAGTACGAATCACACATTTTAAACCCCAGACATACTTGCAGAAATGGTCAACACCCCACCAACACGCCAATGCCTCCTTTTCAATGGTGGAATAGTTCATTTCTGACGAACTCAACGGTCTGGAAGCATATGCAATTGTCACTTCTTCTACCCCTCTTCTTTGCATTAACACCGCACCCAGCCCAACGGAACTGGCGTCCGTATTAATAATAATCTCATCCCTTGTGTCAAACGGCTTAAGAGCTGGAGCAGAGGCAATTTGTTTTTTTAACAAACAAAACTCCCTCTCACAATCCTCACTCCATACAAATTGCTCCCTCAAGCATAGCAACTTTCTCATGTGCACAGTTTTGTCAGCAAACTTGGGAATAAACTTTGAGTAATATTCCGCTAGACCTAAAAATGATCTTAATTGATCTTTGCTAGCTGGAGAAGGCGCGCTTTCTATTGCCTCTACTAAATTAAGTTTAGGCGAAATCCCATCTTTGTTAATGCAATGACCCAAATACTCCACTTCTGGCACACTCAATCTGCATTTCTCCAATTTGATTGTCAACCCGCTCTACTTTAAAACACCCAACACTTTTCTCATTGCTTCATCATGTTCTTTCTGGTCACTACCAAACACCAAGATATCATCTTGAAAATAAGTAACACCTGAGATATCTTTCAGTAAATGGTGCATTGCCTGTTGAAATACTGACGACGACGATGCCAAGCCAAAAGGCATGCGCCTAAATCTATATGCCCCCTCTGGAGTAATGAAAGAAGTTAATGCTTGTGACTCCGGATGTAGCTCAATCTGATGATACGCAGATGATAAATCCAAAGTAGAAAATACACTTGCCCCTTTCACTGTAGATAACATTTCACCTATATTGGGCAGAGGATGTCTATCCACCCATATAGCAGCATTAAGATCGCGCAAATCCACACACAAACGTATGTCACCATTAGCCTTCTTAGCAATCACCACTGGCGCCAACCACTCAGACGCTTCGATTTCCTCGATCACACCTTGCTCGGACAACTTGGATAATTCACGTCGTAGTTGTTCCTTCATCACAATGGGAACTGGACGCGGTTTATGCGCCTTAAGTACAGCATCCCGCTTTAAAACGATTTTATGCATAAATTCTTTCAACTTTCCTAACTTATTACTAAATACTTGAGGGAATTCCTCTACAAAGTTAGTCCTTTGCACCATGTGTACGTTAGAACTCGAACCCAATACCTGATCAGGGTGATTCGGATCAAGAATTATGCTGAGGTCTTTTTGTTGCGGCCAACCTAATAAATTGGTACCCTCCTCCACAAAATAAACTTTAGACTTTACAACTGTCCCTTGGAACTCCAGTGATGTGTCCATATACCCCACTAGCTCAATGGGTTTATTACCATAAGCTAGTAAACGTACATCCGGTGGTTTGAACTCATGTGTCGGAAAACTAGGTATGTTATCTTTTCCAATCAAAGTATATCTTGCCCCTGAGTCAGCCATCCCAAGTATATCTACCCCATCAATTTTAACTACGCAGTGCGGACCACAAGAACTCACACTCCCAACATCCACCACCTGCAAAATAAATTGCTGTCTGTCTATGTCCTCACTATCACTCTCCACTGAATTGATTGCAACTCTACCCCTCCTCGCACTCATCTGCCTCCCTTTGCACACCCTTGCAAAATGTCCCTTGGACTTGCACTTTCTGCACACTTGTCCAGCTGCAGGACAGCAAACATCAGTCGCTATGTGCCCCTTAAGGCCACATTTGTAACAAACAGTGTCCTTTCTTCCATCCATCTTCCCAGAAGTTCCAAATGTATCTTTTTTCTTGAACTTAGAATCTTCTGCATTGACCACATTTATAGCTCCAGATGCAGTAGATAGTTCCTTTAAGCCATCATTCGTTATTTCAACCCTTTTAATAAAGTCTATGGCTTTTTGTAACGTCAAATCTTCTGTATTCAACAGTTTTTCCTGAATTTTTTTATCATTAACTTTCAAAACCAGTTGGTCTCTCAGCATTTCATCCTGAAAATGACCATAATTGCAAGTGGCTGCCAAAATCCTCAAACTTGCCACATAACTTTCCACAGATTCTCCTGGCAATTGGCTCCTTTTTAAAAATTTAAAACACTCCACAACGACATTTTTCTTCTTTCCAAAATTGGAGTTCAACTGTTCCATGGCAACCTCATATTCTACCTCATCCGGGTCTCCATCCTCATAAGGATATGGTAAATGTTTCAAAATGCGTCTTCCTTCTGCACCCAAACAATGTTTTAACATGGCCAATTTTCTGGATGCCGTAAATATATCTCCACCCACAGCCAGGACATACACTTCAAAACCTTCTTTCCAGTCCTCCCAGGCTACAATGGGTTCCCCAGGGGTGTTCAAGAAAAAACCTGGTGCAGTAAATCCTTCCATTTTCTCAATAAAATCCGAAAACTGTTACTGCTTGAAATTTAACAATATACAAACACTTCCGGATCGGTCTTACTACTCCAAAATGTCAGTGCAGCTCCAACCACTTCAGAAGATAAATTGTTGCCAGGATAAACAATATCTAGGCTTAAAAACTGAATGTCACCGGTTGCCTAGCAACATCCTGGGCCCAGAAACTTTCTGAGAAAGCTACTCATGGTTGCTAGGCAACTACAGTTCACCAATTCTTGCAGTTGAAAAACCTTTAGGAAATGCTTTCCATAGTTGCTAAGCACCTTTGATCTTTGCTGCTGCCTTCCCTTGAGACGGCGTTAATCATCAAATGGAGTTGCTGCCTCACGTAAAATAATCCAACAGAAACATTGTCAAAATCAGCCTCTGTTGTCTCTTGTCTCTCCTCCCGGTCAGCACTACACCCTTCGTCGCCAGTGAAAGAATCTGGGCTGAGGCGGTGAGTCCACAAGTACGATTCTTTTATTAAAATAATAACCGGGAGGGAGACACCGCAACCGCCGCTGCCTCCACGCTCCGCTTCCTTCCTCCCGTTCTGATTCTGTCCCTCGCGCCGACACGCTGAAACACCACAACCACAGCGCGTGGAACAGAATCAAAGAACACTACACGGTTCCATTTTTCTTTTCAGTACCCTTGTTAAATAGTTGTATGACAGAACTCCCAGTTAGGTTTCATGCCTAGATTATATCAAACAAATTTCAGTGTTTTGTATCAGCTTTTAGGAGATGCACAAGGAGAATTCAGCTTTTCCCATAAAATATCTTTTAGAGAATCAGGGCTAGTATATTTATTTCTATACTTGCAATGAAATTTTGCTGCGTCCTCAGTCCAAGTTCTAACCTTATCCGTACTTGTGGTGGTTAATGTGGGAGGCAGAATAATTGCCTATGTGAATTGTACCAGGCAATCTCTAACAGAAAGAACATAACTCTTGTGACTAACTTACAGTTGGAAGACGTTTTGCTGCTATTTACAAAATGGCGGCCAAAGAGGGGGCCCCGTCAGCACACTAGATAGGCGGGATAATGTAGTTAAGGGTAGCTGATTTTGTTTTCAACATAGATGAAGATGGTAGCTACCTTGCTCATGCAGCTATATGCTGAGGTTTATATAACCCGGGAACCCTCATAATTGGGGATCACTTAAATGTCCAGGAGCCATGCCTTTAGGGCCTTTTAATGAAGACTATTACGTTTATTTTGAGTATGTTTACCACCAGGAACTTATCATCAGAATTGTCCATGAAGGATGTAAGAAGGCCCTCAAGGTCTATATCAGTTTTATCTACAGCGTCATCAGCATATTGTAGGACTGGCATACAATAACCACCTAACCATGGAAGAGCAAGACATACTATTCCTGAGAGCTTGGCCAAGGTCTGCAACATACAAATTAAAAAAGTAAAGGGGTAGAGGCTAGCACTCAACCTTCAGTTTCAGCCCCTTATTGTTTTTACTGGGTCTGAAAAACAACATTTGCACTGATCTGTCCAAGTAAGGCACCTTTCACTAGTTAGCACGTCGGACCTTAATAAGTAAAGTTACAAGGGGACTTGTATAAGTCGATGAACCTTTTGACTTGTTCAGGATGTTCTAACCATAGTTCCAGAACAGATACAATAATTAATGCAAAAATAATCAATAATCATTAGTCAAATCAATAATCAATGTATCAGTGGAGTCAGTGATTTCACACACCATGACTCCACACCTTTTATTAAAGTTTAGTAAGTTTATTTCCCTTATGTTAACAATGCTAGAGTCATGTAGATTAATCTCAAAATCAAATCAACCGCAATTAATAATATTTGTTGACCAAAAGATTCAAGAAACATGATCTAATCGAAGCTTGAATCACAATGCATTCTAAAGCATCAGCACAAATCATTAGTAAAACCAATTTCAATAATACTGCAAGATCCATAGAGTTCAGCAAAATAATTTGTCAACCATTTGCCCCTGTCAGTTTGTCAGTCATCATGTGCATAGCCTCACCTATCCCACATTAGCATCAGCATGTGGAGCTTCATGCAAAACAAATTAGAACACAAATTTGGAAAAAACATCTACCTAAAGAAAACTATTAAGACAGCGCAGTTGGTACATAGAAAGAAAAGGCATACAAATGTACTTCAGCCACATTGTCATATCTACCTATCCACTGTATGGTCAGCAAGCAGAATCAGTCTTTGTCCTCAGGTCATCAATCGATCAGCAACACATCAGGCTCTCACTAATGAGCCCAATGACATAATCTTGAATCTCTTCTAAGTCTTTTCTTCTCGACAGCGGTCTGCCTAAAAATCTGGTCTCTCTTCCCTCTGTCACGTTGTTATATCAAAGTCACCCAAACTATCCCCTAATTTCCAATTGGTCGAATAGTCGAAAGTTATTACTCTGTCCAGTAAAAGTTCTACACCAAATCTATGAATTCTAATATTTCACACTTCAAATGTCATTGATTGGTCTGCTTTATGGTGTTCTCATCATCCAGCTCGTCAGGTATCGAATTTGTTGCATCTTCTTCTCCAGTCAGTATCTTCATTGTTCACGCCCTTGGAAAGTACTTTTCACACACATTACACACAGTTTGTTACAAATTTTAGGACACTGTCTCCTGTTAGTTGATTCTCATGGAAAACTTCTACTAAGCATTTTAACAAGACAATGAGCATTTCACAGTTAGTTCACTCTCTCAGCATTTTCATTAAAAACTAAGAAATACAGCTTCTGCATGAGGCCTGGCAAACTAGGCCAAGACACTCGCTAAGTTAAGGCCTACAATTAATAATGCTAAAACATACTTCATAACCCTTAATATGACATATTACTACATTAATCTAATACATTTTCAATATTTCATGTGTATTACCAAGTATTTAGTACAATTCCTGAACACTGGTGGCCATTCTTCGAGGTCACATTTTCAAACGTGCACCTTATTTTTGTATGTTATACATATTTCTACATAAGTAATTATTGAAAATACTTAAACACTCATTAATAATTTTATAATAAGACAGCTGCTTCAGCACACTCAAACTGACACAAAGCAGTGCAAACCTCTTTTTCAGCTGAAAAAAGGGCACCTTTCAAGGGCAAAATATCTTTTGCACTGAAAAGTAAATACCAGTGCATTGCTTTGTGTCAATTTGCATCACTTTGCAACAGTGCAAAGGCTTAGTAAATGGGACTGCAGTATAAGACGTCCAGTTTGAAAATAGACCTTTCTCCTCAGGCACAGAGCCCTATTGTGGAAAAATGTTTTCAGTAGGGTACAGGACAAGTGGAGCACCACGGTCAGTGATGGTTGTGGACAGTTACAGTTTGGAATATAAAAATGTCAACATGAAAGGCGGGCAGTTGTTGTCATATCAGTTAAGATGGCTTAAGAAAAATTGTTGGGATCAACAGCACTGGTATTGTATGGATCACAGTCTCAGATCCCACAGCACCTGCAGAGCCATTGAGCCTTTCAATAGCAATGCAGGTTTGTTAGAAATGGGGTCTCTAGTTGGCAGTGGTTTGCACCCTGTCCAAGTACGAACCCTCAATCTAGTCATGGCAAAGGAGTCACAGAACTAAGATAGCCCCTGCTCACCCCCTTGGTAGCTTGGCACAAACAGACAGGCGTATCTCAGAGGCAATGTGTAAAGTATTTGTACAAACACAGCAACATAGTGAAAACACCACAAAGGTACTCCACACCAGTTTAGAAAAATAGCCAATATTTATCTGAGTAAAACAAGACCAAAATAACAACATCCATAGTACACATGTAAAGATACACATTTTCATAGATTAAATCTTAGTAAAGAGCTAAGAAACACAATAGCTCCAACTGGGGCTATCACAACGTCTTGACAGTCATTTCCAACAGACCAACGCCACTCGAGAGGGAGTGCAGATCGGTCACAGACCCCCGGTATAGTACCATGGAAAATGAGGAAACAGACATTGCACGAAGTTGGGGGGGTGAGGCATTGCTGGAGCCGGTGTGGCGTCTGTTCTTTACTGGTACCGGGGAGGTGAGGTGTCGGTTCCTTACTGCTAGGGAGAGGAGGTGAGGCATCTGTTCCTTACGGTTGCAGCGGAAGTGATGTGGCGTTGGTAGTGAGGCATTGGTTCCTTATGACAAGGCGGGGTCGATGAATCCAGCAGGTCAAGCCACGACTTCACGGTGTCGCAATCAGACCACAGGTCCACAGATGCTGCGGCAGAGTCGGGGTCACAGATGTCAGTGACACAGTACTTGGACTCACACTGTGGTGGGGCTTTGGAGGCGCTAGCGCAGCATCTAACATGTGGCATCGGTCGCGGTAGTTGCACTGAGTGGGGACCATAGCTCTGGTGCAGGAAGTGGCATGGAGACAAACAGCAGCACCAATCCCAAAGTCACTCGGGAATCAAGGTGCTTATTTTTTCTTGGTTACACCAGAATTCACTCCCATGGGCCCAGGAACTGGATTTTGCACCACTTTCAGCAAGAGAGTCCAGGTGCTGGCAGATGAAGTCTTTGATGTCCCTGATACTTCCTAACAAGGAGACAAGCTCAGTCCAAGTCCTTGCAGAACCTTTGGAAGCAGGATGTAGAAAGCAAAGTCCAGTCCTTTTACTCCCAGGTCAGAAACAGCAAGCAGCAGGCCAACACAGTAAAGCAACAGGAAGAGTGGCAGTCCACCCCACAGCATCTAGCTTTTCTTCCTCGCAAAATGTCCATCTCCAGAAGGATTCTAACTTTGTGGGGGTCAGAGTTCCAGTATGTATACACAATTTCTGTCTTGAAGTAGGTGCTAGACACACTCGGGGGGGTTGGAGACTGCTTTGTATAAGGACACACACAGCCCTATTCAGGTGCAAGTGTCAGCTCCTCCCACCACGCTAGCTCAGGAAGACCCTTCAGGATATCCAGGGCACACCTCATTCCCTTTGTGTGACTGTTTAGAGTGAATTCACAAAGAGCCCAACTGTCATCCTGACCCAGACGTGTATTCCACAGACACAGGCAGAGGCACATAATGGTTATGGTTACGGAAGAAAATGCCCCCTTTCTAAAAGTGGCTTTTCTGAGGAGGCGTGACTCACCATTGTGTGGACAAATCACAGGGCTCACAATGGCACTCAGGACTGGTGCATGATGACCAACACACTACTAGAGATGAATGGTGATCTGGGGGTACAGTCACCCCAAACTGTGAGGTCTCCTTGGTCTACCCAACTCCCAGGAGCTGTGAATGGGACGAAAGTAGAGCGGGGTACATAGGAGTGGATTATTATAGGGGCTTGGAAAGGTTTTTGACATGCTGTTAGATGGCAATGGACACGGGGATCACTATTGTAAGAGCGCTGATTATGTTGTATTGCTGTTATATAAAAAAAGGAATAATTTGTAAAACAAAAAACAAACAACAACAAAAAACGCAATGTTTAACTCCCTTTGAGGAGGGTGCTCATTGCTGTTGCCTCTCTGAGCAGCGCACAATAAGGGTTACCAATTCTCTTTTAGAAATCATAAACTGCTGAGTTGAAGAAAGCTCAGCAGGCTCTCCACCTCATTTAGGGGCCAGTTAAACAAATACCATGTCACAAAATACTGGTTGCAGATTTTTAATAACTGATATATGTACTAATGGTTCGGTTCATAAAAATCTGACTCCTACGGGGTTGTAATGCAACCTACCTCAAAAATATTAGTAAGGTAGGTAGAAAATTGTGAGTGATTATGATTGGAGGCTATCACAGATGTGGTGGCGTGCTGGGGCCAGCAGACCTCCATGTCTGTGTCTGCTTTTAAATAAAACAAATTTGCAGAGCGTTTTTCTTAAAGGAAGCGAGCAATGTTTAAAAAAGTTGTTTTTTTTGTTTTTGAAGTTTATTGAAGACGTGGAAGTGACCCCCTAGGCCACTGCCTCCCCCTTAAACAAACTTTGGCCCGTATTTATACTTTTTTAGCACCGCTTTTTGACGCAAAAACGGCGCAAACTTACAAAATACAATTGTATTTTGTAAGTTTGCGCCGATTGTGCGTCAAAAAACGACGCAAATGCGGTGCTAAAAAAGTATAAATATGGGCCTTTATGTTCACATTCACAATGGGGACGTGGTCCCAAGAAGTCTGATGCAGTTTTGCAAGTAGATTAACACCTCCTTTGAGGCAGTGGCTAGCGTGGGGGTTGCAGGGGGGGCCGGCCGCACCGGGCGCAACATCTTGGAAGAGACTCGAGTGCTAAAATCCACGGGTTAGGGGGCGCAAATTACTTGCCTTGCCCCGGGTGCAACATCTTGGAAGAGACTCGAGTGCTAAAATCCACGGGTTAGGGGGCGCAAATTACTTGCCTTGCCCCGGGTGCTGACAACCCTTGCCCCGGGTGCTGACAACCCACGCTACGCCACTGCTTTGAGGTGCTGGCAAAATATCAATGATTTGCGATTAGATTACTGTAGCTAAATATTGATGCATTAGGTACCGATTCTGTATTTGCAAGGGTCACCTACAGCAGGCCCCTTCCACACACCGAATGGGTATTCATTCAGAATCCCGTTTTAGAATTTGGAAAAACTTTTCTGTATCTCGAAATGGTACTAGTATATAAGACAAGCGTTATACGAGCCTCTAATGCCGAATTGCGTTTGCGACGGTTGAAATGCTTAGTAAATCTGGTCCTCATTACTTCCCTTCTCTCCTGTTGTTCTGCCTCCGCAGACTCCTCGGACTACCCCTTATGCCCCATCCTAAATCAACCAGATAGGGATTTGCGTAATGGGACAGTCGTGGAATGACGACTGGCGAGTTAAGAAACTGAAGGGAGCCCTCGGGCTGTAGGCAGACGGCCTGGTTCAGCACGTCCTGTACTGAGTACATTTTTACCTTGTGTGATGTTGAACTCGTGGTGTAAGTAATAAACTTGTATGTACGTCATCTGTGTAGTGTCCTGCTGGACACGTTCTAGTGTTTTGGCCAGCCTCTCTGCTGAGGGCTGGCCTCCCACATACACCCCACACCCACCCAGCACAGGCCTCACCGGTCAGGTGACCCTGGCAATAAAAGGGGCCGGGCGCACGTGCCCAGGGCCAGTTACACCCACTAAGAAACAGTGTCCGCGTCGTCTCTTACAGTAGCATGGGGGCCTAGGGCCCCAACACTACATTGGCGACGAGTGGGTACAGCAACCCACGTGGCCGCAGACAGCTACTTCTCCATTGTTTGTGGAGGGAAGTAGAGCGTCTGTAGAAGGCACCCTCCACGTCTGCGGCGAGCATGAAGATCACCGGTGTGCCAGGACAGTGACCCGGTGCAGAGACAGGCGCCCGCCGTGAGCCCAGAAAGGACGAGGGGAATGGGAGCACTAGTGCCGGCACTCCACCAGGCATGAGGTGAGCCCGGGGGTACGAAGATTGCCTCCCCTGCACCCAAGCAAGATCATTGGTATGGCCTTGGAAGGCCGTGACACGACCCGCAGCGTGAATGAAGGCTGCTGCGGCCGCGTTTTAATGAAATGGTGCGAGCGTGCACCAAGACATAAGGAAAAAGGACACAGGGCCGTTTTCCCCTCTCTCTCCTTTTCTGAAAAAAAAAAAAACGGTGCCGAAAGAAAACGTGCCGAAAGAAGAAATGCGCACCAGAAAATAGTGGTGCCGCGAGGTGAGGTGCCTCCAGGCACCAGAAAGAGATAAGGCGGTCCGCAGCGTGTGCCCTGCTGCTGTGGCCGCGCAGGAAGAGAAAATGGTGCTACCACGCACCACACAAAAAAATAAATAAATAAAGGAAAATGCCCCGGGGCCGCTTTCCCCTTTTCTTTCCGAGCAGTAATGCTAAAACGTGCCTGCAGCGTGAGGAAATGCTGCTGCCGCCGCGTACTGAAAATGGTGCAGGCCAGCACCAAACTTGAAGAAGAAAATGCCCAGAGCCGCCCCCCAGCTGCCGTGTGAACCAACTTGAAATACATGGTGCTCACACGCACCAAGCACAACACAATTGCCAAGGGCCGCCCCCCCCCTTATGAAAAAAACAAGGAAAACGCGTAGAATGAAGCATCGGTGCAGACACGCACCGAAAACAATTTGAAATGCAGGTGCAGACACGCACCGAAAACAATTTGAAATGCAGGTGCAGGCACGCACCGAAACAAGTTGAAGTACATGGTCCATACATGCACCAAAGCAGAGAAATGGTGGTGCACAGCCTCCCCCACAAATTTCAAAATTCGTGGAAGGAAGAGGAGAGGTGCTGACACGCACCTGGAATATAATCCAACTGCCCGGAGCCCCCAACCCACCTCACTCAATTTAATGCCATCTGCCTGCTACTTGCCTCTTCAAACGAGGCTGAGCAGGAAAATTGACATTTTAGAAGGAAAAAAGAAGACAGAAAAGTGGTGGAAAAAGAAAAGACACTTACCTGCAGCTTCTGCAGCCCCCTCCAGCCTGGATCCTCTCCGGTGTCTGTCTCCAACAAACGAGGCACAAGAGGAAGAAAGAGTGTCTTTCAAGCATGAAAGAAGTGCACTTCTGACATCCAGTGGCCAAAGGTGGCACTGCACCTTATTTTCTATTTTAAAGGAAAACAAAATTGGATGAAGGCAAGTCTACAGCAGCACTTTCAGAAAGTGACTGCTCCAGACTAAGAGTGCGCCCCTGGACGGAAGTGGCGCAGAAGACGGAAACGGCGAGGAAGAAGGATGCGACGCGGACGACGCTGCACAGGGAAGGAGAAGACTGCAGCTGTCTCAGCCAATCTGCAACGGTGAGAAATGGACGCAAGTGCCACGTGAGGCACGAGGAGAGCGCGCATGGACTGCGAAGCCCCTGGCAGCCATCCACCACCATCGCCGAAAGAACGCCACATGTCCAAACAGTGATGGACATCACGGCAGGACAAGAAAGGGACATGCCAGGCGTTACCATAGGACGCCCAGAAAAGAGACTATGTCACATGTGCAGAGAGCTGCGCCAGAGAACGTGATGACTAATGCAACGCCCGCGAAATTGGAGAGAGCACCCGAGAGCGTGACGTAACGCACGGGACAAGAGGCCATGCCAGCCGGCATTTCAGCAACACAAGATGGCCACCGTTGGCCCATCACACAGAAGGTCATCAGAAGCGACCAACCCTGCAAAGCACACGCAGGTTCAAGCAAGACCCAGTGCCAAGAAAGCACTGCCTTGAGGCGCAAGCACTGCGCCCTCAAGTGAAGAGGAAGCGGAAAAGAAAGTGACCCTATGTCACTGCCCTGCAACGGGCCAGTGACTCAGCAAGGAGTGTCCTCCCCCACACTGCCTCAAGGCGGAGTCGGCAGAGACTCGCAAGAGGAGAGTCGCACAAGGAGTGTCCTCCCCCACACTGCCTCAAGACTGAGTCGGCAGTGACTCACAACAGGCAAGAGGAGAGTTGCACACCCTGAGTGGCACGACGCCACCACTGCAACACGGGGATGAGCCCCTAGTCCTTCGGCAGGACAGGACCTTCGAAAGGTCCACACGAAAGGAAGACAAGTGGCCAGACGCCACAACAAAGGAGAAGAAAGCGTGGCGTAGCACCACGCTATGAAGGAGGAAGAAAGGAGACTGTGTGACATCACCTGTCACACTGCAACACCTGACGACCACAGAAGAACAAGAACGGAAGATCAACAGGGTGGAGAGATGGAGGACTCCCACAACAAAAGAAGAGTGCACACACAGACAAGACAGCCACCGGGGTGCGATGACGTCACTGGAGACAGCTCGGCGGGAGTGCCAAATGTAAGATGCCATGCGCGAACCGTGTACTTACCCAACACGTCAAAGGTGACCATCCAAGCCACCTGTCATCGGCTGCTTGAAGCAGATGGCACCACTGCTAGCTAGCATCTGCACATGAGCAAAAGAAAGACTGCACTCGCTGTGACGAAGTTACTCCAATCACCCTTACTCCAGCAACATCACTTGTCGTCCAGGTCTCCCAACGGCAAATGTCATCATTGCCATGTGCATCACGGTATCCATCAAAGGAGCAGTTAAACAACCAGAATGGAGTCCTACACCTCTGCTTTAATGCTCTGAAGAACTAGTCAACCAATGATCAACTGCTCACCCTATCGGTATCCTGCTCTCGGTGACAAGAGCAAGTCGTGACCCAGATCCATCTACCCCTGTAATTGCACGAGCGACTAGGCAGTGGCTCCTAGGAGGTCTTGCAGCTGTCCTATGTGGCACACAAGCAGCCCCTGCGCAGATCACAAGCAGTCCCGTGACAACCCAGACAAGGGTCCTCTCAAGCTTGAGAGAGGACTGGACATTGCCCCACCGATGACGTCAAAGAGACAAACAGGGCTGTGCATTGGAGACTCCCAACAGGTCACAGCACACCAAGACTGTCTTCAGTGAATTAACATGACACCAACTAGACACCCTCCTGGCAACGTGATAGACAATTGCCCTGAGTCCGTCTGAGAGCCCGCATGCACCTGATCCATGTCGGCAAGCGCCTTGACCACGGAACATCCACCCTTGTGGTTGCACGAATGATTTGACCATGGCTCCTGTCGGAGAGCCTGCAGCGGCCGGCAGATGGCCCACACGCAGCCCAGCACAGTCCATGCCAATCCCGTGGCAAACCCATTGAAAAGGCCTCGAGGAAGTTCCATAGTGAAGAATCCAAAACCGAGAGGTGGCCTGGAAGCAACTCTGCCATCAGAGGGTCAGAACATACAAGGGCTTCAGAGGAGGACCTCACAACATCCAAGATGTCATCCGTCTTCAAGGGATTGGCCTTTGTGAAGCTAGGATGTCTTGGCAAGCAGATTCACAGTGGACTCTACCAACGCTCGTGATGCACCCAATTCGAATGATACGCCCTATTTGAACAAACTGAACTGTAAACACCACCAGCCTCCCCACGAGTGCCCACAGGGCTGAAGCACAGTGCATCAGTGGACATTTGTCCAACCATCTGACTGTCAGAGTCCGGATTTCTTCCACACTGTGTTCGTGCCCGGCTGTGACTGGTTAAATCATGAACTCGTGCAGAAGGATCCGGGTGCTCCCAGCTGCACCTGCCCACGGCAATCCTGCGGCCTGCCTTCTCGAGGCCGAGAGACTGATGGTGGTGTGTTTTGTTACTGTGTTTTTCTCTTGCAGGTTGGACTTTGTTTTTGTTCCTCAAAGTTTTGGAGGAATGTAGTGTCCTGCTGGACACGTTCTAGTGTTTTGGCCAGCCTCTCTGCTGAGGGCTGGCCTCCCACATACACCCCACACCCACCCAGCACAGGCGTCACCGGTCAGGTGACCCTGGCAATAAAAGGGGCCGGGCGCACGTGCCCAGGGCCAGTTACACCCACTAAGAAACAGTGTCCGCGTCGTCTCTTACAGTAGCATGGGGGCCTAGGGCCCCAACACTACAATCTGCACGGGTCTGGAAAATATCCACAGTCTTGGACGTCTGCTAAACCACCTGACACAAGCCCTAACTAAGGGCGGAGTTACCTTTGACAAAATCACTTCTCTTTAAGCACAAACTTTAAAGATTTACCTGGTTACGTGTGAAGAGAGCGTGCATTCGGCAGATAAAGTGGATTGTGAAACGCCGGCTGGTTTCATAACGCCCACGTTATAAAACATGATCAATCTTCTGTTTTTCCTGCAGGCAAACTGCGCCCTATTCCCGTCGCGCTTGAGTTACAACATTGAGAAAAGACTTATGCAACCTTCGCGCAGGACTGAACGCGGAATGTCGTCAATCTTTCAAAGGGGCGAAAACATTTTCACAGAAATTGGACCTGTTTCATTCATTATTTAAAAAAGTGAGCGATGCTGCTGTCCTCACTGACCTGCATGAAAAATATAGCGCCCGCGTCATAGCGTGACTACAAACTTATACATCCAAGCCACTTATCTTATCCTAAGATTTGCCAAGATGTTCAACTTTTGAGGGCTTGTTAAAATCACTGAGAAGTATACATGAGTATCTACACTCAATATATAATTCCATTCATACTTTGGGTGATCACATGGCAAGAAGGCAAATTCTGGACAGTGACAGTAAAAATTCTGGACATAAATTCAGTACAAAAGGTCATTTCTAGGGACACATCTGAGGAAGTTGCGCGATTATAAAAGAGACAGAAGTCCAAGGCAAGATAGGTTTATGTTCTTTAGTGTGTTTTACACTTTGATTCTTTAGTGTGTTTTACACTATGGAGCAGTGGTTCCCAACCTGTGGTCTGGGGACCCCTGGGGGTCCGCGAAGCCGTCACCGGAGGTCCGTGACTACTCAGAAAATTAATAATATGAAATGTTTAGGTCCACAGCTTTCAGAAATGACTCAGTTGGAGGGGGGGGGGTACCCAGATTTAAATAAGGGTTCAGTGGGGGTCCCTGGGCTCCAGCAATGATAAAGAGGGGGTCCACAAAAGTCAAAAGTTTGGGAACCACTGTTTTGTAGTGTTCAGCAAACATTCACAAATAGCTAGACAGATTTAAAGATGAAAAAACTAGTAAACATATGCACTCCAAGCAGAATCTCACAGCGGACATGAAGCAGGTTTCAGAATCTTACCCAAAGCCCATGAATGATGGTGGAAGAAGCAGCGCTCAGTTGCTAAACATACACTTAGAGCTCACAGAAAGTAGCACTAGTAGAGAGTGTGAAAAAGAGGGGAAGGATGGTGAGAAAGAGGGCAGTATACTGTGATGGAGAAACAGAAGGTAGGAACGGTGAGAGAAAAAAGTGAGATAAGAGGAAAGCAGATACAGAGAGATGCTGAGAGTGACAGAGAGAAGGGTGAAAAGAGAAAACAAGGTAAAGGGAGCATATAAAAGGCGAGGTAGAGGGAAGCACGACTAGTGGCTAGGTATAGGAGAGAAGGGAAGAGATAGAGAAAAGGAAACTGAGAGAGAAGAGGTTGAATAGGGAGTGAAATGATGTGCAGCGCAGCAACTTCACTTATTGTGCTGCTTGAAATGTTAGTAAATATTCCCCTCAATAAATTGGCTCGGGTGTCAAGACTTATATTTTGTCCTAGACCTTGTACAGTGCTCTGCTGCCTTTTGGATACGGTTGCGCTAGTGAAACGGCATATACATACATCGAGGCAGAAAAACAGTGCTTGTTTTAAAAAGGCAACTTTTCAAAGAATGAGAGAGAAATCTATCCAAGGTTCCAGCCCGAGCATTTGTCCTGCAGGTTACATTGTGGCACTAAAGATTCTGGGATAACTTCAGTCAAGTTATGTAGGCATTTCTACTTGTGCTCCTTGTTCTCCGTTAACTGGAAATTTTGGAATAAAAACTTCACAGAAACACTGATTACAATCAAATTGACTCCCTCCAATGATAGACTATGACTGCCTACCAGTCGTCCACAATCAGCTGCTAAAGTGCTTTACCTCACCGCCTAGGGCCCCTCACAGGCTGTAGGAATGGTAGCTATGCCTCTGACAGGGCCAGCTTTAGTACTGGTGACGGATGGTGTGGGAATATTTGTTGTGCCCTGATCCAAAAAAAAACCTCCTTCTCCAACGATTCAATCAGTACCACCCTCCAATATTGCCCCTCATCTCTACATAGATACGCTCTCATGTGTAGTTAATTTCTTTTCCAGAGCTACTCATTCCAAGTATACAGGGTAGAGTAGGGTGTCGGAATGCATTATATCACACATATTATGCAGACAAAATGGCTTGTATAAGTGTGTAAGCCAATGCATAGGAAATATTACTTGAGACCAGGGCCAGTGGAATTATACATTTCTGAGGCAGCGACAATTTTCATATTATTATAGATTTGCTGCATTTGCCACATAATCTATCATCTGCCCCATTGTTGCAAAGACATCCTTTTGCTCTGTTCACCCCCATTTTTCTTGCTGACTGGTACTGATGGTAACTGACTCTGACTGTGCCCTGGGCCCTACTAGCTAGGCCCAGGCCAGTGCCATGTTAAAACACATACATGTAGTATAGTACACTAGGTATTAGGGTACCTTTACAATTGGCCTGACAGACCCTGTAGGTCCCTAGTAGCTAATAGGGCAAGGGGGTACTGCTTATACATCCCTAGTCTATAATAGGGCATGGAGATTAGATTCCCGGCAGAATTCCTGCACTTGCATGTGTGCACTGCTGTATGCTTTCTGTCCTTTTAAAGGCAGGCCTGCCTTGCAAAATCACATTCTTACCATTTGGATAACAGCCCCTATAAGTCCTTAGTAGATAATAGGGCAAGGGGGTGCCAACTACCTATGAGACCCTGGTAGATAATGGGACATTAGAGGCCCAGCAGATTTGCTGCCCTTTGCATGTGGGCACTGCTGATTGATTTTCTGTCATTTTAAATGCAGCCCGACTATGCACACTGCATTTAAATGGAACTGGTGTCTCAATTTGACGTTGGTGCTATGGGCACTTTAAAAGTGATAATCTACATTATTGTTTACATGTAAGGTACCCCAGGGTTTCCTCTAGGTGGCCTAGGGGTGGGGGATCATGTAACTATAAGGAGGGTCCTTGTAAACCCCCATTGTAGATACAGGGCTCCATATGCTAACATTGCAATATTGTATTTGATAGTAAGGGCCATATTTATACTTTTTGACGCAAAACTGCGCTAACGCAGTTTTGTGCCAAAAAATTTAGCGCCGGCTAACGCCATTCTGAAGCGCCATGCGGGCGCCGTATTTATTCAATGACGTTAGCCAGTGTTAGCCGCCGGCGCTGTCTGGTGTGCGTTAAAAAAAACGACGTACACCACGCAGCGCCGGCGTAGGGCGAAAATGGCATATGGGCGTCCACAAATGGTGCAAGTCAGGCTGAGGCAAAAAAATCGCCACAACCCGATTTGCGCCATTTTTTTACGACGCCCATCCCCCATTGAAATGACTCCTGTCTTAGCGAAGACAGGAGTCATGCCCCCTTGCCCAATGGCTATGCCCAGGGGACTTCTGTCCCCTGGGCATGGTCATTGGGCATAGTGGCATGTAGGGGGGCACAAATCAAGCCCCCCTATGCCACACAAAAAAAAAATATATATACTTACCTGGACTTACCTTAATGTCCCTGGGGTGGGTCCCTCCATCCTTGGGTGTCCTCCTGGGGTGGGCAAGGGTGGCAGGGGGTGTCCCTGAGGGCAGGGGAGGGCACCTCTGGGCTCATTCTGAGCCCACAGGTCCCTTAACGCCTGCCCTGACCCAGGCGCTAAAATCCGGCGCTAATGCGGGTTTTTTAGACCCGCCCACTCCCCGGCGTCATTTTTGCCCGGGAGTATAAATACGACGCATATGCATCGGAGTAATTTTTTAAGACGGGAACGCCTACCTTGCATATCATTAACTCAAGGAAGGTGTTCACGCAAAAAAATGACGCTAACTCCATGAACTTTGGTGCTAGACGCGTCTAACGCCAAAGTATAAATATGGAGTTAGTTTTGCGTCGAATTTGCGTAGAAAAAAACGACGCAAATTCGGCGCAAAGGGAGTATAAATATGCCCCTAAATATTGTTAGGAAAGGTGCAGAAATATCATTCGAGTACTTAAAAGATTTGTTTCGATAAATCCAACAATTTGCCATTGGTGAATTTATCATAACTTGTACAAAAAATAAGTTATGAGTCTTTTTTTCTGTAAACCAATATCCAGCCTTCTGGACGTCCCCCCTGATTGGTCAGTGCTAACAGGATTAGCAAGGCTGTTTTGATTAGGTGATAAGCGGCTGTCCAGGGGAGAGGCTAGCTGCTAAAGGGAGCTTGGCAGCTGCACAGGAATGCCAGAGCAGGAAGAGGGGTAATAACAAATCCAGTCTCAAGTGAGAGCAGGACAAGCAGAGAATGCCAGGCCACTTACCCCAACATCCTGTACCCTTCAGCCAGCTGGTAGGTTTAAGGAAGGAATAGTCAGATGTTAGGAGGAGAGCTATAGAAATGAGCCACACTGGGAGTTGGTTTAGTTAGCTCTGACTGCTCTGCTGAAATTTCAGCCATCATGGATGTTGGAAAAATGGTGCTTTCTGGGACAGGAATAGGCCACACTTGGAGGGAGTCATGCACCTGGGTTTCACCCTACATTCTATTGGTCAGGGGTGCCCCCTTCCTGATGCCCAGGAGCCATAAATAAATATGTGAGAGGTGCATAGCCTGTCAGTTCTGCTGCCTGAAACTACAAAAGAAAGAAGGACTGTCGTGTTGGACACTGGATCCGCACCATTGGCCTCCACTTCTGAGTGAACTGGGCCTGCTTCACAATCTGGTACTACAGCCCTGGGGACTGTGCCTTGCTTCAAGAAGGACTAAGGAGTGGACTCCCTGCAGCTACAGGTTAACAGAGCTTCACCTGCATCATCTCCAGCAAGAGTCCCCAGTCTAGAGTGCATCCAGTGGACTTTTAAGGAATTGGCCAGGTACATTGTGGGAAGTGTGGCCCCAACCTTCCAAGGACCAGCTAGGAGATTCCAGACCCTTGGATTTGTATTTTAGACCCTTTTAATCTGTAAGGAGGACTCCAGGAAACATATCCTGAAGTTTGGAGAACTTTTGTGAAAAAGTTCCAGGAGGTGACCAACTCAACCTGGGAAGTCAAACCGGCAAACCCTCACCCCGACCCATCCTGGATTTCAAGTTCATCCCGCTGAAAAGCTCCAACTTCCAAGATTTGACCGGGAGCTCCCTGAAAGTCAAGCTGGTGAACCCTCACCGAATCCGGCCTGGTAAAGAGCAGCGAGGGCCCACAGAAGAAAAAGCTCCAGAAAAGTGTGAAGGTAAAATTTTGACTGAGGCCTCCTTCCTGGGGTCCATTGCGGTCAGCCTGAAACTATGACTTTGTCCCAGTCTACCATGACCAGATGTCCCGATGTTGTGCTGTGTGTTTATAGGCTCTAAAAGGTGTTTCTTTTTTAAAAATTATATCTTTGGTTGCCTACATTGGATTTTTGTTTCTTTGGTGTTGATTTACTCATAAAAATATAACCTATTTTTATAAATTGGTGTGGGATTTTATTGTGTTTTACTTATTTACTGTAATTGTGTTTTTTAATGCTTTACACTCTTGTCTCCTAAGTTAGACCTGCCTGCTTGGCTACAGCTACCAAGGGTTGAGCAAGGGGCTTATTTACTGAGACCTTTACGGACCCTATATTGTGTCCGTGATCTTACTGTCAGTCATAGCTTCATACTTATCACTACCAATAACCCACTTTCCAACTTGCATATTTTGCAGATTTAACTCAATGGTTCAAAAGTAACTAAAAATGCAGCAAAACGTGTGGAAGACACTTTACAAAGCTGGACTGGTCACCTTTCTGTTATCAATTGCTATATTTGGGTGAAGCCAATGCCCAGAGTGTGTTAACAAGTTTAAAAATGACAAAATACTATAACTAAATGTGCCACAATACGCCTCATAATATGCCTTTTCATGACGCATAATTTACTCAACCTTGCTGCATAATTTGGCTCTCCCCTGATGCATAATTCCAGTGTCCCTGCTTAGGCAAAAAGGACCACAAAGTGTAGGAGTCACATGTCATCCATACTGGTAGGCATTACATGTTAAGAGTTCTTAGTCTGGAGAATTACAAACTCGGGATTTAAAACGTAACATAGTGATTGGAGTTGTTTTTACTAATAAGTAATCATTATTATCCAAAGGAATCCTATTTAGCAACCTTAGACTAACAAAAGATTAAAATAAAACAATAAAGGCTGTAAACCCATGCCTTGCATTTTCCATGCTGCTGTTTGATTTTGGTTCATAGCTCACTGTGCTATAGTAGGACTGTATCTTATACACTACAATTAACAAAAGTGTCCCTGTGACAAAAACAATAACCTACTGACCTGTCTACATAAAAAACAATTCTTTGATCTGCATGTTGCACAGTGGGCGGCACACTATACCTCCGTGCTGCTTTATGGTGAATCAAAACGCAGACAAGACAAAACTCAGATCTCTGAAACGGATACACTAATTGCCAAAGTTAAAACTGACGTTTTTATTATGGCCTATAAAATGCTGGCACATAATCTGATGTTTGTGCTTTAATCATGTAAGAAGTGTCAATGCAACTACCCCTTTCATCCTCCCCAGAGTCCGGCCCTGGTGAGGTGACACCAGCCCCTGAATAAAAGCAGAATGCCAGGCCCTAGGCTGAGGCAGGAGGAGGCCCAGCAAATGCTGTAACTGCACAGCGAGACCCAGTATCATTCTGTATGTGATAATGGGCCAAACAGAGTGATAATGGGCTGATAGCAGCCTGTGCCAGGCCGGGGATGGGCTGCCGCAGGTCATTGAGTTCACAGCAGGACTGCGAGCCGGCCCCTGAAGTGAATGTTAAAGAACTCCGGGCTTTTTGCAGGGGGACAGCGCAGCTCCCTGCATTTTCACAAAAGGCATCTGTGAAAGGAATCATCATGGACAACAGACCAAATCCCAAACTACGGACGGTCCATGAAATTTACGGACGGGTGATCACCCTTTTCGTACTCTCCCTTTACTCTTCTTTAAACAATCCAAATGTGTGTGGCAGACTTTCAGAATTCCACAGCAAACATTTTTTAACTTTTCTTATTCAAAGAAAATATATTTCCTGGCGAGAAACCCTTTCCTTGGACCCACATAAAATTTGAGGATGTTTTCTACCCTTTCCTACTCTCAGAACACACCTCTAGGTGGTCATTCTAACCCTGGCGGTAAAAACCGCCAGGGCGAATGACCGCGGTAGCACCGCCAACAGGCTGGCGGTGCACCGCTGGGCATTCTGACCGCGGCGGTTCAGCCGCGGCCAGAAACGGAAAGTCGGCGGTGTACCGCCGACTTCCCGCTGCCCTTGAGAATCCTCCATGGCGGCGGAGCGCGCTCCGCCGCCATGGGGATTCTGACACCCCCTACCGCCATCCTGTTCCTAGCGGGTCTCCCGCCAGGAACAGGATGGCGGTAGGGGGTGCCGCGGGGCCCCTGGGGGCCCCTGCAGTGCCCATGCCAATGGCATGGGCACTGCAGGGGCCCCCGTAAGAGGGCCCCAAAAAGAATTTCAGTGTCTGCCTAGCAGACACTGAAATTCGCGACGGGTGCTACTGCACCCGTCGCACTCCAGCAACTCCGCCGGCTCCATTCGGAGCCGGCTTCATCGTTGCTGGGTCTTTCCCGCTGTGCTGGCGGGCGGCCTTTTGGCGGTCGCCCGCCAGCACAGCGGGAAAGCCAGAATGGCCGCCGCGGTCTTGTGACCGCGGTGCGGTCATTTGGCGGTAACCGCATGGCGGGCGGCGCCCTAATGTTGCCTCAGGTGGAAGGGATTTTAAGTTTTTATGTGACTACCCGCAAGCATATGATTGTTTCCTAAATTTTGAATGTCACTTTTTAACACAACCTCTTCTCTAATGAACCATAAGGTTAATATTGCAGATCTACTATGTTCCATCTCCCAATGTGTACAGATCCTAAGTCAGTAAACTAAGATCTTAGGACAGAGGTTGTCAAACGTTTTTGCTCTCAGCCCCCCTAAGCAAAATGTTTTCAAGTTGAGCACACCCCTCCCAAAACCTTATGACAAGGATTGGTGGAGAAGGAGAGACAGGGTAGAGCGCAGGCTTATAAGATAATTTCAGTGGTACTTTTTCTGCAGCTCATAGACCACACTAAATGTGGGATATATAAAATAACACAATCATTAAACAAAACCAGTAATTGACCCAAATTACTGCTCCTCATAATTGGGGTGTTGTCAGCTCCTCACACGCCTGGTCCCCAATGCATCTGCACCTGCCGCAATATTAACTTAGGTCCTGAGAAGCAAGCTATCACCTCTGCCTCTTTCGAGCCTTCCCCACCTTGCCTGACAACCACTCCAATCTTGCAACATGCTCTCTGAACTATTTCCCACATGTTGTTCTCCTTTTTTCTGCAAGGTGCTTGAATGCTACATAGAAAAAAAAACGTATGTCCCCTTTTTAAAGTGAGACAGTCAAAATTGTGATGTAGTGTGCCCCTCAGATCCCAGTGCTGCTGCACCTGCTCTATTAATGACAGTTACCACCTTGCAATGTGGGCAGTCTCCCAGCCATTTTTTAAAAACAGGGTTGCCATCTTGCCACATCCCCCTCCAAGCCATCTCTCTGAGGCTAAGCTAGGGTGTCTCCTCTGCTTTATTTTTCCCTCCCATGAGCCACTGCTCAGAAGATGAAAACAACACTGGCTTAGCAAGTGTGCGTTGGGCCATAATGCAAGCAAAGGAGGATAGTAAAACCTCCATGACTGGGGTATAGTTAGCTCCTCATACCACAGGGCTCTCGTGCCACTGTACCTGCAACACCAATTATACATTCGATCCTTTTGTCTTAGAAAAACCCCCAGCAAGGATGACCTGGGCTCTAATGTTAGCAAGGACAAAGCCCCTCCTGCTCATTGTACAGTAAAACAGACATAATTGAGATACAGTAGTCCCTTACACCCTTGGCCCTAGTACTTGTTGCACTGACAGTGATGGCCCTTTAAAAAAGCCCCTGTATATATAGCCCCTTCCTAGGGGGCATCTCTATGAGGAAAATATTGCTGTTCAATTGTAAATGAAAAATTGACCCCTAAATAGCTGCCTCCTCTTCTGGGTCATTTCTTTGACACTATCCATGGATTATACTCCTTTTCTGTTTCTCTTCTGCCATTACTCTTAGGCCTCAGGGGTCCAGAGGATTAGGGCTCTGCATCTGAATGCAACACTGTTTGCTATTTCCCTGCCACCCCCTGGACTCACTTTGTACAAAAACAGCTGTCTCTTAGTGGTAGTGATGACCTTGAAGTGCCATTCCCTGTAAGTGAAAGGGGTAGCGGGGAAATTGAGTTAAAGAAGAAAAAAACCTTTAATTGATGGAGTCCCTTGAAGCTTCATGGTTACAAAAATGTACACTTTTTAAGAGGTAGTATAAGGGTATTATCTTATCAGCTGAGTTCTGGAGTAATTGAGACCCTTACTAAAATGTTAGCTGAAGTACTGTCTGATTCCTTATTGCTAAAGTATATATTTTGTAAGTACTTGTTTTATCTCTAACACTACTTCAGCATGTGATGTTATGGCTAGAGCTGCTGACTTTGCGGCTGGGAACCAGGTTCGAGTCCTAGAATTTACTCAACATCTAGTAATTCTGGACAAATCACCTAATCTCCCAGTGCCTAAAAAAAGATTGTGACCTTGTGTAATGTAACGTGTGCTCATGCAAAGAGCTCCAATATCTTCGAGTTGAGTTTGCACTATATAAAACTGCAAAAACGCAAAAGAATAAAATGAAGCAGCTTAGGTTATACTGTGTATAATACTTTTTTAAATTAATGACTTAGATATTCACAGTGCTTTCTGTCACAGGCTGGGACTTCATAGTATTATAAATGCATGTCACTGTACCAAACTATATCAACTAGGATTCAGTTCTTTGCCATTCTGGTCTCACACTCACAGACATTTGACGTTGTCTCATTAATCAATTGAAGTTTTCACATTTCCAACTGATTTGTTTTTCTTATCTTTTGTTTGTAGTTTTATATAGCACGGACTTTACCTGAAGGTTTTGGGGTGCTTTACATGAGCACCAGTTACATTACACAAAGTCACATTAAGTTTTTTAAGCACAGGGAGATTATGGCCCAGATTTATACTTTTTCATGCAAAACTGTGATAGCGCATTTTTTCGTGAAAAAGTATAGCGCCGGCTAGCGCCATTCCACGACGCCAGCCAGGCGCCATATTTATGGAATGGCTCTAGCTGGCTCTAATGCCCTGCCAGGGTCCTTGCAAAGGTCGCAAACAGGATGGGGGAGGCGTAGGAGAAACCAGAGCTTGTGCGCCAAATTATGTCTGTACACTGTTTAGAGGCAAAAAAATGCCTCTTAACAGTGAAGTGCCATTTTCTGCCGCACAACCCCCATGGACATCGCTCTTGTCTTAGTAAAGCCATGCCCACCACCCCAATGGCCAGGCCCAGGGGGAGAAATGCCCCATGGGCATGGCCTTAGGGGCCAGCACCATGCAGGTGCCCCCAAGTCAAGGCTCCATCCCCCCGGGCATGAAAAAAAAAATACTTACCAGGACTTACCTGGGATGGTCCCCCATTCTGTGGTGTCCCTCTGGTGTGGGTGGGGGCGGTTGGGGTTGTCCCTAGACCCAGGGAAGGGCACCTGTGGGCTTTGCCATGGTCTCTGACCATGGAAATATGCCTACAGGTCCCCTAACGCCTGCCCATACACAGGCGTTAAATCAAGGCACTAAGCAAGCTTAGCGCCATTATTTCAGGCCCCCATCCCCCATGCATGATTTTAGCACGGGTGGCTAAAGATGGCACTAAGGCCATATAGTCCTTTTCTGGACGGGAACGCCTACGTTGTATCTCATTGACGCAAGGTAGGTTTTCACGTCCAGAAAACGACGTTAACTCCATACCTTTGGCGCTAGACATGTCTACCGCCAAAGTATAAATATGGAGTTAGGTTTGCGCTGAATTAGCGTAAAAAAAAATACGCTAATTCTGCGCAAACCGAGTATAAATATGGGCCTAAGTAATTTGCAATGAATCATAGGATTTTTAACTTGAATTATCTTTCACTGTGTGCTTGTTCGTTTTTTATGCAGTTACGTGAAGGCAAAAAATACCAACATACTTCTTAAATATTTTGTTCTTTTTAGCCACCCCTTTGACCCTGCCACCAAACTTAATGACCCCCACCTCTGTGCGCTCTCGTTCCCAGTTCAAATATATCGGTACGTAAACGAAGACAGCCTGGAAATGTGCCAAATAAAGGATGTTACACTTCCAGGTGGTCTTCATTTACATTTCTTTACTGAGGCATTTGCGCCCTTATTCCCTGAGAATGCAGCCACGGACCCCCATGGCAGTGCACCCCACAGTTTGAAGACCTCTGCCTTAGGATGTACGCCTGCAGAATTTCTATCGCTTAAGATCTACTTGGGTAGACCAAAAAATGAATTAGGTCAATAATGTTTTATTGTAATAGTTGACTCAAAGTGCAGCAGTCCAGCCATCTCTGTTACCTTACAGTGCACTGACAGAGAACTGCCCGTCTATTGTCTGCCTCCAACTAGGCCAAGACAAATCTTTACTTCATGTTTCTGACCTGACCCCACTCACCATTGCCCAGCCACTGTGCCTTCTTTTATACTGTGAAAGTCTTTCTACCTGGATTAGTTTGAAGACCAATGACATTGCTGCCTCTTTGGTTCCTCTACCTGTCTTTCTAATCCCAGAGTATCTTAAGCAGTTGTAATGTCTGACAGAAATGTTGTGTCCTAAATATTGTTTACATAATAAAGGTTCAATAGGATGTAGCTTTTCTATTACTAACAACAAAGGGGTGATAGTTTTGTAAGCATTATGTAGGCCACTAAGGCCCTCATTTTAACCTTGGCGGTATACACCAGGCTGGCGGTGTATACCGCCACATTATGAGTGTCTTAGCGGAGGAGCCGCCCCTGCCCAAAAGTGAGGAAAACTACAGGCCCCAAAATCCCAGGTAACCACATTATGGTATTTGTTAAGATGCTGCACACTTGTGGCAAATGGTGTCCAGACATAGCTCGTTCAGTGTTTCTTGCCCTGAACTGAGTCATCAGGGCAGCACTGGGCGTGGTGGAAATCGGGAGGTCAAATCTACTACTCTAGCTCCAGTGCTAGAATATTTGGGGATAAAGCAGCGTTCCCCCAAGTATTCCAGGAGGCTTATTTACTATTGTAACTCCAGTCCTGATATATTTTAAGGAAAGTTATACATTTCTCAAGTATTTTTTGTTAGGGTTGAAAAGTAGGAATTTTTAATTTGGGTAAGTGCTACCCTAAGGGCGCAGCTCAGGACAAAAAACTAGGAATACCCCCAGAGGAAAGCAGAGAAGCCTGAATCACCAGCTTCGAGAACAGGATGTGCCAGAGGAAGTAACAATAGCCATGGTGGCATCTGAAATAAACCAGTCCCAAGACACAAGGTGGCAACCGTTTTAGAAGAAGTAACACATATAAAAAGAGACCCGGGTTAATGCAGTTAAGGGCCCCCCTTCCCTTTATGAATTGATAGCTTACATTCCCCCACATTATCTTTTTAGTTTTCCACAGTTACAGAGTGGCAGACCCAAGAAGTGGGATCACAAGAATGCACCACGGGTGTTGTTTTTTATTGATTTTTTAAGAATACAAGAAGTGCATCGACCTATATCAAATCACAGAATCCGTATATACCCGTCCCGGGCATTCATATATTGTAATAATTGTGATACCAACCCCACCCTGCATAATGTTGTTTCCAACAGTGAGTTCTATATATAGTCATCATTACATAACCAGAAAACTGCAACAAGCGAAGGATTACTATAAATTATTTCCTTTTTTTTTTTCAAAGCAGGTGACAGGAGTTTCTTTTGTTCTTTGTTCACATGCACAGAATAACACGCCCTTGAAACCAGGGAACTGGTAGGTGTTCAAACTTGGAAAAAGAAAGATAAAATCATTTCAACAAAACCAAGCTCTTGTTAATATTTGCCTATTAAATCCTACCTAGGCACACCGACAGGTCATAGAAGTAACAATACAACCCCTGACGAAGATCTCATACAATGTATAAGTTCCCATAAAGATCGAAGTGCATTGTCTCCGACTCTGGAGTGCTAGCATGCCTTGTATAGAAAAAATTGAAAATTTAACCCAGATCTGTGACTGGGGGTGAATGTTTGATTCCCTCTGCATTCCGTCCATCATCTGTTGTTTTTGCATTTGTCGCCCCAAGTGCGAAGGGTATACCCAGACGTGGGTCCCGTGCTTGATATGCCACCATATTCAAGCTAGCCTGGCTGATGAAGTGTGATACCCTGAAACTGGTCCCAGGATGCCTTATTTTATGGTCCAGGGAGGACCTGGCCTGGCAGTGCGGGCTGGACTGTTCCCATGGGGAAAGGGTCAAGACTGATTTGCATATGGCTTGGTCCAAACTGGAATGGCATGGCAAGCAAAAAAACTGGTGGATTAAACCCAGATCTGTGACTGTGGGTGAATGTTTGATTTGCTCTGCATTCCGTCCATCATTTGTTATTTTTGCATAGAAGAAATTTAAGCCACACATTACATCTAACAACACCGGAAAAGCACCCAGGCAGGGGACACATCTCCCAAAAAATGATCTTTCTTCCCCAAAACAGAGACTTTGCATGGATCATGTCAGGTAATAGAATTGAAGTTGGGAGTAGAGAAGGAAGGATATGTACTTATGTTTTAATATAACCTGTGAAATCACTTCTCTGTTCGCACACACTGTACTGTTATGTACTGTTGCACCGTCTTCAGCTTTTATATGAATGGTAAATGTCAGTTATAGTGTCAAATATAGTGCAATCATCCTGTCAATGGCCAAATTACATTATTTCACTTGGTATAATGTCATAATATGAACTGTTGGTATAATATGAACTTGGTTTGGACTTTGAACTTCGAAATAACATGAAAATACCTTAATAGTGACATGTTGAAAAAGGTCCTCGTGTTACATAACTAAAACCAGTCACGTTAATGTATGGTATATTAGGGTGACCTTGCTGTTGAAATTACCCCTAACCCCATTTCCCTGAATAGGGTCCAGCCTCATACTACTAGTAGTAGTCGCTTCACAATATGCATCCACAGAACATCAGTGAAACCTGTTGAAAATGCAGAAACTTGAGATTTGTGACAAGAGTTTTGCTGACATTCTTGAGGGCTGCAACTTCCCAAACACCAGGATATTATTACTGAACTCATGAATTTTGGAAATCCTCTACTTTGCACATCTCTTACTGAAATACTTCAGCGGCAGCCAACACACATAAACTCAAACACTTATACTGGGAAAGGGTCATGTGAGTGGTGAAAGTGTGGCTGCTTCTCCAGCTCAAGCTGATGACATCCCTTATTCAATCAATCATTCAATCAGTTTTTGCAAAGCACGGCTACTCACCTGTGAGGGCTCAAGGCGCGGAGGGGGGATAGAGGGGGCCTCATCCAAAGAGGCATGTCTTGAGGTTCTTTCTGAAGATGGTGAGGGATGGGCTTTGTCTGAGGTGCAGGGGGAGGTTGTTCCAGCTCTTTGCAGTGATGTAGGTGAAGGATCATCCCACGGCGGTGGTTTTGTGAATGCGAGGGATGGTGGCCTGGGCCTGCTGGACAGAGAGGAGGGATCTGGCAGGGGTGTGGACGGAGATGCAGTGGTTCAGATAGGCTGGTCCTTCATTGTGTATGGCCTTGTACGTGTGGGTGGGTAGCTTGAAGGTGATTTGTTTCTCGACTGGGAGCCAGTAGAGGGTCCTCCGGTGTTGGGAGATATGTTTCGGCGTGGGAGGTCCATGATGAGTCTGGTGGCGTCATTTTGGATGAGTTGTAGTTTTTTGATGTTTCTAGTTGAGGTGCCAGCGTAGAGGGTGTTGCCATAGTCAAGCTTGCTTGTGACGAAGGTGTAGGTGACTATCCTGCAGCAGTCTGCTGGGATCCATCTGAAGATTTTCCAAAGTTTGCAGAGTGTGTGCCAGCAGGAAGAGGTGACTGAGTTTATCTGGCAGGTCATGGATAGGGAAGAGTTGAGGATGATGTCTAGGTTGCGGGCGTGCTCAGTCAGGGCAGGGGTTGGCGGTGCTGAGGGATGTGGGGCACCAGGAGTCCTCCCAAGCTGAGGTGGCGTTTCCGAAGATGATGAGCTCAGTCTTGTCGGAGTTGAGCTTGAGGCAGTTTTCTCTCCTCCAGGTGGTAATTGCTTCCATTCCTGAGTGTAAGTTCCTTTTGGCCTTGTCCAGGTCTTTGGTGAGGGAAATGATGAGTTGTGTGTCATCAGCATATGACACAATGTTCATTCTGCAGCTTCTGATAATTGCTGCAAGAGGGGCCGTGTATACGTTGAACAGTGTGGGTATCAGTGAGGATGCTTGGGGTGCTCTGCAGTTGACTCCTGTGGGTCTGGATGTGTAGGGTGCGAGTCTGACCCTCAGTGTACTCCCGGAGAGGAAGGAGTGGATCCATTCCAGGGCTCTTCCGCAGATTCCTATGTCGTAGAGTCTGGTGCGTAGAGTGCTGTGGGAGACCATGTCGAAGGCTGCTGAGAGGTCAAGGAGTATGAGTGCTGCGGTGTGGCCGCGGTCTAGGAGTGATCCAGTGTCATCAGTGGCTGCCAGGAGGGCTGCCTCTATGCTGTGGTTGCTGCAGAAACGGGACTGGAAGCTGTCCAGGTAGTTGTTGCCCTGGATGAAATCCCATAGTTTTGCGTTGACTGCTTTCTACAGTACTTTGGCAGGGAGGGTAGCAGCGAGATGGGCCAGAATGTTTTTTGTTCTGATGGGTCAGCCGAGGGTTTCTGCAGGAGAGGGTGTATTTGGCGTATTTCCAGTCCTCTGAGAAGGTGCCAGTGTTGATGGAGCAGCTCATTGTGTTTCGGAGCTCTGGGGCGATGGATGTGTTGGCTCTGATGTATATGTGGTGCGGGTAGGGGTCTGTGGGGGCTCCGGAGTGGGTGCTGTTCTTTTCTTTTTTTTAAATTGTTTTTATTAACATTTTGCTGTTGTACATAATCAGATCAGTTTGTGGCATTGAAATACTCTTATTTCACTCACATATATAAGCCGTTGCAACTTCTAGGAATAATCTCTAATTTATCATTTGCCGAGTTCCTACTCAAGATTAATGCCCAGCCTCTGTGTTTTCCCGGTTCTGTACTTGGTCTGTGTGTCGAATGTATATGCCCTTTTGTTGTATACGATGCTATCACTCTCTTGACCACGTGACATTCTATGCTTAACTCTAACCAAACTATGTACATGATGGTGCATTGTGGAGAGGGTGAATACTTGTTACTTATTACGGGGGAACGGATCAGGGTTTGTTCGCCAGGGGGGGTGTCAGGTCCGCGCGCTATCTTTACGACTTCTTTTTCCGACGGGGCATCGCTAAGGGGTTGAGCTGCTTCATCCTCACACAACCCCATCCAGCATCAGCTGGTGCCATCCATGCCTGCCCGCTATCTGCCTGGACCCTTCAATCCTAGATTGCTAGGGGCGGTCCGATTCTATCCAATTATGTTAGGGTTCGTTATATCACTCCTATTTCGGCTACTCTCTCTTCTTGTTCCGTGGCTGTCCCCAACCCTTCTGCTGGGGCTCCCACTTCTCGTTCCATACGCTCCCATTTGGTCAGTGCCTCCTCCCACATTGGGGCAATGGGCATCTGACGTAATCCCCGGGCCTCCTCCCGCTTCAATACCTGCAGTTCAGCCCTTGCCCATTTCGACACATGCCGTCTCCAGTCCCCTATGGAGGGGCCCCTTGGCGACCTCCAGCCTAGTGTAACGCGTCTCCTAAACAACACCAAGGCCAGGTCAAGGAATCAGCCGCTTACCTTTACAAGGGCCGGCCCCGGGTACCAGCCCAGCAGACACACAGAAGGGGTCAAGACTAGTGTGGTGCCCAAGAGATCCCCCCAGGTCGGCCAATACTGCCCTCCAGCTCCGCAGGAGCCCAGGGCAGTGCCACACCATGTGGTCCAAATCCGCATCTGCTTCAACACACCTGGGGCACCCCCTAGGTCTACCTCCGTATATGAGATTCAGCTGATGCGGCGTGAGGTACGTCCTGTGGGTATAGTTATATTGTATGTATTGTAGGCGTATATTTCGTGAAACCACCCTTGGGTATGCCAATACCTTCCTCCATTCCGCATCCAACATGTCCCTTACCAGTGTCTTTTCCCATCTCTCCCTTAGTGACTGTAGTGGGTCTAGTGTGTCTTCATTTTGGGCCTTGTACAGTTTGGTGACCAGATAACGATCTATTACGGAGGTTACCAGGAGGTGCAAGACCCGGTGCGAGGTAGGTTCTGCACTAACTGTGCCCCAGTGTTTCTTTATATTATGTGTCAGATATTGATATAATAGGAATTGTCCACCTGGTACTCCACTTTGGTCTATCATGTCAGTGAAGGGCCTCAACACCCCGTCCCAAAAGAGGTCTCTCAGGGTCTCCACCCCGCCTTCGTCCAGACCCCCAACCCAGAACCCAACAAGGTCCCCTCTGCGGTGTCCTGAGTTATCACCGACAGGGGCAATGCCGCAGAGTAAGCCCATCCCACTCCCACACGTCGTGAGCATCTCTTCCAACAAGACAAGGCTACCTTCGTCATGACATTCCCCTCCTGGGCCTCCACTCACCGACCTATCATCTGTGAAATGATCCACTCTCTATTCTTCTCGCTGTTAGCAGTGCACCTATCTAGGCGTCCCTCCCCTGCGCACCACCTGGAGATCCACTGCAGTTGGCATGCCAGATAATAAAATTCTAAATCTGGGGCTCCCAGTCCCCCCCGCTCAAGTCGGTCTGCATAGGGTCGCGTGCGCAGTGCGTCTGCGGCCTCCGTCCCAGACAAGGTCCCTGAGCAGAGTGTTCAACTCCCGGAACCACGTCGGAGGGATTAACACTGGCAGGTTGGTGAAGTAGTAAAGGAGGCGGGGCAACATAATCATTTTAGATAACGATATTCTGGCCATTATGGATAGCTTAAGTGACCGCCAAAACCCCACGGATGCCTGAAGCGAACGGAGCGCCCTACCTACGTTACCCTCGCAAAGGTCCTTCAGGTCATGAAACACCTGTATGCCCAGATACCTGAAAGTATGTGGTGCCCATACCATATCCTCCAGACAGGATGAGGGTCCTTCACTTCCCGCTGTCAGAGGGAAAACAAAGGTCTTGCCCCAATTGAGGCGTAGGCCGGAGAGACCTCCAAAGTAGTCCAGACTAGTCAGAGCCCAAGGCAGCCCCGATTCGCCATCCCTAAGGTAGATTAAGATGTCATCAGCATAGAGTGAGACAATATGTTCAGCCTGTCCCCACTCCACTCCTCTGCCCCTACCCTCCATCCGCAGCCGGACCGCCAGTGGCTCAATAGCCAAAGCAAATAATAATGGAGATAACGGGCATCCCTGCCTGGTACCCCTACATATGGGATAAGCCTCCGACACTGTCCTGCCCGTTCTCACTCTTGCCAAGGGGGCCGCATACAGCAGGTCCACCCATATCACCCATCCCTCCCCTAATCCCATCCGGAGCATCACAGTCCTCAAATAGTCCCATCGAATCGAGTCGAAGGCCTTTTCAAAGTCAATCGCAAGGAGCATCCCTGCAGGGGGCTTTTCCTCACGTGGCATATGTAAAATGGCAAAAAGGCTTCTGAGGTTCAGCGAGGTATTGCGTGCCGGGACGAACCCATTTTGATCCTCGTGTACCAGAGTGCGTGTATGTTGGAGCAATCGATTAGACATGAGTTTGCTGAGAATCTTGAAGTCACTGTTCAACATTGACAGTGGACAGAAGTCAGTCACCGATACCTCCCCTGATTCCAACTTGGGGAGGGGAACCACCAAAGCTTCCGTCAGTGAATCAGGCAGGAAGCCGCGTTGAAACGCCTCTGTGTACATTTCAACCAGCTGGGGGGCCAGCAATGCCGAATACCTCTTATAGAAGTCCATTGGGAGTCCGTCCGTGCCCGGAGTCCTCCCCGATGCTAGTTGCGTGATGGCCTCCTGGACTTCCTCTAATGTCACCGGTTCACCCAGTCTGTCCCTCTCCTCATGTGCCAGTCTATTCAAAGGTAGCGGGTGCAAATAAGCATCTAGGGATTCAGTCCCGGATATGTCTGGGCTCCTGTAGAGGAAGGTGTAGTAATCTCAAAAGGCGTCATTTATGGCGCCTGGTGTATATCTGTGCTCCCCCCTCATATCAAGCTTATGATAGGTGTCCCCCCCCCCCTGGTCTCACCAACCATGCTAACATCTTACCTGATCTGCCCTCCTCTGCCTGTATGGAAGCTAAGTATCTCTGTACACTATGGCGTCTCAACTGCTCCTCAGTCTGGGAGTGGGATCTCTTCGCTTCCTCGTACCTGCCGTGCTCCAACACTTCTACACTCCTCCCCCTTTCTCCTTCATGTATGATCTTCTCTAACTTGATTAATTCCCGCTCCAGTGTGCGTCTTATCCCTGCCATCTGTCCCAGACAGTAACCTCTTGTTGCCACCTTGAGTGTTTCCCACTCCATATGTCTGGCCGAGGCGGATCCCTTATTAATAGCAATATGGTCTGCCAGATAAGAGCGGAGCGCCTTTCTGTATGCCTGGTCTTCCAGCGCAGCCGGGGCCAATCTCCACATTGGTATGGGGGGGGTCTGTCTTCAATCGCCCTCCATGTGAACATCAGGGGGTTATGGTCAGAGAGGGTGCGCCCCAAATATTCTGAATACATCATTCTCTGCGCTACAGTGGCTGAGCATACTATCCTATCTTTCCTAGTTTGGACCCGGGGCAAGCACGAGTAGTAGGAGTAGTCCCTTTCCCCTGGGTGTTGGTTACGCCAGAAATCTACCAGCTCCCAGGCCTGTATCCATTCCCTCAGATTTTTAGCTATTTCGTGCGTTACTGCGCCTGTCAGTGGAGGAGTGGAACGGTCTAATTCTATGTCCATTATGCTGTTAAAGTCTCCCCCAATAAACAACTCTTCGCCCTGTTGGCGAGTAAAATTACTCGATAGGCGCTGTATAAAGGGGATCTCATCCTGATTGGGGGCATATACACTACTCAGGACAATCAGGGTTCCATGGAGCTTCCCCTCCATGATTACAAATCGTCCCTCCTGATCTATTTCAGAGATAGCTTCAAAGGGGGAGTCCCTCTCTAACGCACACCAGTGCTCCTCTAGCATAAGCCGAGTACTTGGTAGCAAACACCTGCCCTCTCCATCTACGTCTCAGCTTTTCAATTTCACCTGCAGTGAAGTGTGTTTCCTGTAGCATAGACATATGAATACCCCGTCTTTTCAAGTAGGATAACACTCTATGTCATTTAGTAAGTGACCCCATCCCCCTTATGTTCCATGTTAAAAAATTATAATCTGTCATGTTGATGTGTCTGTAGCAAACTAGGCCTTCTGCCCTCCCCTAAGACCTCGCACCCCATCCTTCATTTGCAATTCTTGTATATATATGCAACCCTCATCTTCCACATCACCATCAAAATGTAGAACTGTAAATCCCAACTCCCCGTCCCCAGGGCACCCCTCCAACTGTAGGTAGCCCAGAAAACAGTGCAACAGTGCAATTTAGTCAACAAGTTAGGTTAGATCTCGCCATCCTAAGATGAGTGGCCGAGACACCTGTTGGGGTAGTGACTCCGTGCCCGTCAGGGCCTGCTGTCTTGTGCTGTGCTCCTCACCTCGGGTCCAGACTATGGGTTCACTCAGCCCAATTCATCCGCAGTTTGTGGAGTCACCTTCGGAGCAGTTGCGGAGCAGCCGGAGCCCTTTGCCGAGGACACAGAGGCACGGTCCGAGTCTCCTCCGCTACCGTCCTGTGAGGACACCTCCTTGTTTATGGGCGCCACCACCTCCAAGGCCGCCTTCTTTGACAGTTCTTTCTGAGCCCTGGTCGGTTCAGCCCGCGGGCGATGCCTGTGCCGCAGTGTCCTCTGTCCCCTATGGCATCCACGTCCTGCCTGGTCGTTCCCGCTGCGGTGCCCTCCCTCTATTCCGTGCGCCTCCAGCCACTCCCATGCCTCTTCGGGACTCTGGAAGAATGTAGTTTTGTTATCGACAATCACCCTCAGTGTGGCTGGGAAAAGGAGTGAGTACTGAATCCCTTCTTCCCTGAGTGCCCTCTTCACAGCCAGGAAGGAAGCTCATCTAGTTTGGACGTCTAACGTGAAGTCCGGGAATAGCGTCCCCTCGCCATTCGCCATCTTAAAGGGCCCAGCTTCCCTGGCCCTTTGGAGCAAGGCGTCTCTGTCCCTGTAGTGCAGCAGTTTAGCCACCACCACCCGGGGCGGCCTCCCTGGCTCTAGGGGTCTTGAAGGCACCCGATGCGCACATTCCAAGGAGAAAAAGGAGTCAGGTGCTCTGGCGCTACCACCGTGCGTAGCCAATCCACGAGGAACTCCACCATGCTTGTCCCTTCCGCACCTTCCGGTAGGCCTACCACTCGTACATTGTTCCTGCGACTTCTCCCTTCTGCCTCTTCTGCCCTTCGCTCCAGGCGCAGAACTCGGTCAGTTAGATTAACTACTGTGGCTGCCAGGTCTTCGTGTTTCGGTGTTAGCTCCGTCAGTGTAGTTTCTGCCTCTCGCACTCTATCCGTCAGCTTTTAGTGGTCTGCCCTAAGGAGACCTACCTCCACTGCCACTTGGTTAATATTGTGTTGCAGGGTTGCCTTGGTGTCCTCAATTGCACCTAGTATCTTATCCAGTGTGGCTTGCACTGTTGGTTGGGAGAAGTCTCCCATGTTCCCCCCGCTACGATCGGTTGGGGTTTTGCGGTTCATCATGTTGCCCTTGTTCCGGCTCCTGGATGTCATCTGTGGTATGCTGCGCTGTGTTCTGGATGTTCAACTGAGAAGGGGCCTCTCTACTGATTCTGACGCTCGCTGGTCACATTCGGGGCTCATCCCAGTGGGAGTCGCAACGCCGGGGCGACTATTCTCTGGTCCGATGGGAGACTCACCTGCCGGCCCCCACCAAGTGAGATGGTCTCTGCATATGTACTATGCCGATCCAGTTCTGTGTAGGTGCCAGCCATGTTCACCCCTCTCAGGTTGTGATGGCGGCAACGAGGTGGCACACACGAGGCCGACACGAGGGAATTAGTATCCTGGGATGTCTTCTCCCTGCTCAGGATGGTTCTGCCCGCTGCTTACTGCCCCTCACAGGTCCTCAGCTCCTTTGATGACCCGTCGCTCCGCTCGCAATCGCCACAGCGCCCCGGCAAGTCCGCTCCGCCCAGAATCTCGGGCCTTCACTCATGCGTTCACCACCGCCGCCCGGACCCGCCGGCGGCGAGGGGGCCCAGCAGGGGCTCCCCGTACCTTTGTGTAGCGCACCCACGCCTCCGGCAGGGCCCAGGCAGCTTCCGTCGCTCTTGTCATTGGATCCAGGAAGTCTCCTGCTCAGCACCCCCGGCACAGCACGGGCCCCGCACCCGGGTCCCTACTCCCATCCGCGGCCTCACTGTTAGGGCAGCGCAGGGACTGGATTCTTGGTTGCCGCCCGCTGCCCTGAGGAGGGAGGCCAAATCCAAGTGTCGAACGGGGTTCAAAGTGGTTCCCCGGCACCGCCTTGATGTCGCACCCGGGTCCGACAGCGCCCGTCCGTCTTCTGCTGCGGCCTCTCTCCGTATGTTCCGGCGAGGCCGTCCTACGCACGTGCCCGGCTTCAGGGTCGCGCTCCGGCCCTCATCGCAGCCATTCCCCACTTATTGCGTGGGGCAGTTCCAGGAGGCTCAGACCCGGTTTGCCGATCCCAACCGGGTCCGATCGACCCACCCTGGGCGATCTTACCTGCTTGTCCCCGGGGAGGGTTTATATTTCAGGATCTTAAACAGGCCCCGACGGAGTCTCTGCTTTACACGCCCCCCATCTTGGCTGGGTTAGCCACGCCCATCGAGTGGGTGCTGTTCTTGATGCTGACTGTTTCCTCTGTGGTGAGCGTGGACCAGCTGAGGATGGTCTGGGGGGTGGGGAGAGGGGATCAGTTTCAGGTCCCGGTGCCAGGTTTTTCTGGGAGGAAGCTGTTGTAGATGTCCTGCATCTTGCGGTGGAAAAAGGTGGCAAGTTTGTCACAGAGGTCCTGTGAGGGGGGGATGCTGGTGGCTTCGGAGGGGGGATTTGTGAACTTATTGATGACTGAGAAGAGTTCCTGAGGTTGTGGAGGGTGTTGGTATCTCTGTGTGTGGAGAGTACCTACAGCTTGTTGAGGCCAGGGCTGAAGTTGCAGTTCCTGCAGGTGAAAGGTCAATGGGTGCCCTTGGGGGAGATGGGGCAGCAGTTGCTAATACGTCTGGGTGTTAAGACTGTGGAAGGTCTTGGCGTCGTAGCAGAGGCTGGCCAGGGGGTGGTTTAATGGAGATCCAGGGTTTCTGGTGCTGGGTGCGGTCCGGGCACGGACAGGGGCAGACGGGCTTACCTTTGGCGCACCAGCGGAGTGCCCACTGTGAGCACCCGCCATTAATAAGTGAATGTGGGCGGGGAGCAGTCAGCTGGGAGACGGGAGGGCGGGAAAGGCGCTTCACGTGGGGGTGGGGGGGGTGGGGCCAGAGGGGATGGAGTGGCGCAGCAATGGGGAGGCAAGGACAGCAGGGGAGAAAAAAGGAAAAGAGATGAAAAAAACAGAAATAAAAGGAAAACGAGTGAAAAAGGCAGAAAAAACAAGAGTGAAAAGAGATAGAAAAGAAGATACTTACTTGTTGATGGCCACTAGACCACCAGGGATGAGGTGCAAGGACAAGCCTGCGGGTGGAGGGGGCCTCGAATTGAGAGGCGCAAGCCTCTCAGTTTGTTCCAAGCAAAGGCAGAGGCAGCAGCTGCTAGAGGAGCTGGGGAGGGCAGCAGACGCTGACCAGGAGGGTGAGCTTGGAGAAGACGTGCCTACCATTTAGGGTGGAATCATGTCCAGGATTCTTGAAGCTGAACATCTTCCGGTTTGTATCGCGTTTAGTGAACTTCTACATAGATTCGAATTCTGGCCCCTGGATTGTCTTTCAGGAACTGAAACAATCAGAGATGCCCTTGGAGCTGACCAAGTCACTGGTTCAATAAAAGCCTGCTTGTGAATGTTGAGGAGTATGCTCCTGAATTGTTTAGCCACAAACTTGACACTTTCCTCTCTGTACATGAGAATTTCTCTTTCTTTCAGTTGGTCCATGCCACAGAATAGTTCAGGAAAAGAGTCTGGTCACATCAGGGAAATCCAGATGTTTGGATCCTACAGTCAGTCAACACTGAACCTGTACCAGGCCGCATTTAACACCTCAGCAGAAGCTAAGAATACAGATTATGTCAGCATTAACCTCCACCATACAAACTATAAACTCGCTCTGTCTGCCATCATAAGATGGTCAAAAAACCCTTCCAGGGCAGTGGCATGCACTAACTCCAGACATAACTTTGGGAGGTAGGGGCTGAAGAAGAATTCACTGCTGTTGATCATCACATCAATTGTTGATCCAGTGTGAACCAGGAAAGAAAATGTGAATATCTTAAACATGTTCTGTAATGTCATTGTCTAATTGATGAGACTGATATGACTAGATAGTATTTTCGCAGCATGCGGTGACTTGTGTTCTGATGATGCACAGGATAACCAGGAGGAAAGAGGAGAACCACTGTCAGTTCTCCTCTCGGTCCTGATTTCTCCCACATACTGCAGTAGCTTGCACGACATCTTTGCTCATCACTGTGCTCCTCTTGCTGAAGAAATGGATAATCCCTGATTATTGGCAGGGTCAGGTTTTGTTAACCAAGTTACCTTCTGCAAATGGCCTTTCTTGCCACAGCATTCCATTTTTATCAAAGTCCTGGGCAATCTTGACCGGGTGGAAGGAAGATGGTACCTACAACAAATACAGTCCCTATTTGGTTTTAGTGGTTCAATCTGAAAGTCTGTGATGTGGCAGAGGTGATCGACAGAGCCATCCTTATCATTGCTCCATCCCTGGACATGTGTGCAGTGGAGGGTACATTCTGTGGTCAAAATGTCCTCCAACTGTCTCTGCCTTTGTTGAAGCCTTTCTCTGAAACAGAATGACTCACACCCAGTTATCGGCTGAGTTTAGCACCTCTTCACCAATGTATTTGTCAATTTAGGGTCTGCAATGTGATCCTTCAGACGGGTGGTGAACAAGCCAATTGATTGCTCCAGACTTCTGTTGCACCGAGTGAAACGTGCGGTGCTCATAATCAGCTTTCTTTTCGGGCTGAAAGTATTTGGACAAGCTAAAATGTAATCCAGTGTAGGTGACAGTGTCAGGAGTGGGAAGTTCAAAAGCAGTGTCCTGATTGTGAGAGTCAGCACATTGAAGCAAAATTAATTTCTTGTTTACCTTATCTCTGACACTAAAACTGTCAAAGAAGATTTCAAAGAACTTGATCCAATGCCCCATCTTGGACCTAAACTGTGTGACTCCCACAAGTGTCTGCTGAGTTGTGAAGGGGGCACCACCGCATCTCTGATCACAGGCTTCTTCCTGCTCCCCTGCAGTAAGACAGGTTCAGTCTTGGTCATGTGCAGGACAGGCTAGTTTCTGAAGAACGACATCATGACAGAATGCCACTGGCACAAAACTCAGCAGCAACGTGATGAGTTTGGTAAACACAAAAACACACGAGGACTGAAGAATAGAGTGATATACTAGGGACTTGAAAGAATGATTATCAGTAGAGGAGCCAGACAAATGTGTGCCATAAAAAGTGAGTTTTCAGGGATTGTTGGAAGGTAGGTAGGGAAGGATGAATGAAGCTCCAGAGAGGGTAACCTGTAATGTAAAATGATCTGTCACCTATGAATGTGTATCCTGCTGGGTGTTCGTTGAGACGGGTTTGGGAAACCTACCTTGGTCTTCTAGGTGGCTGGTAAAGTGAGAGCACGTTAACAAAGTAGGATGGGCCTCGACAATGAAGCTCCTTATGCAAACCATAGGTTCTTGAACACAGCCCTTTGTTCAACAATGAGTTTATTAAGCAACATAAAAACTTATTCCAAGATTTAGGCCTGTGCCAGCTTTTTGGAAGTAATGCATATTACTAGTCGTGTTGGCAGGAGAAGCCTGCATACAATCTGATGTAGAGGACTATTTGGCAATACACCAGAGCAAAACTAGTGCCATCCTGTGAAAGAGAAGCAGCAGAAGCAGGAATGGTCAAAGGCCGTGGAAGTGGTATAAAGTTTTCATTTGAAAAATCACTGTCATGTTAGCAGATTACAGGTGTTTTGAGAAGGAGATGGAAAAGGGCTCATAGAAGGCAATCAGATGGGTGCAAGGTTGAAGTCTGATGTGAACTGGTATGTCGTTTATATGCATATAATAGCTCCCACTTGAAAATAATTGCAAATTATATAAAGTACAGGTTATAAAGTTTGAGAGAGAGCGAGCTAGTCCTTGAAGGACCCCAGAGGTAATGTTAGTCATGCTGTACTGCATGGAGCCAATTTTATTTGATGGGATGCGTAGGCTAGGGAAGAGGAGAGATATGTGATACCCACTTCATCAATACTGTAATTTGTTGCAAGCTGCCCCAGAAATAGTCTACATTTGGGTGGGTCATTTGCCGCGGAGAGATTGGGACAGATCAAAGTACAAAGTGGCCCTTGATTCAAGGCAGTGTGTGGATTTTCTTGAATGATGATGGCAGGTTTCAGCTCCTTTGGAAGCCAGACCCAAGACTGGAATTCATTCTGGAGGTTGTGATGTACTAGAGGACCTGGAATTTGAGGGTTAGTCACAGACTTCCATATTATGTCTGGGCAGGGAAGGCCAGACAAAAAGACAGTGGTTAGCAAGCAATTATAGTATTTTTGAGCAGATGTGGGACTTCCCCATTCTGAAGAGTGACATTGTCAAATTTGGTGATGAAGGTTTGGGAGCTGGCTAATAGTGTTTAAAGACCAAGGCTTTGCAGCTTGTGTGAGAAATTGCTGTCAGCTTGGGGCACTGAGAGGAGTTATTGTACAGGGAAGCACAAAAAGTGATGGGGAGGAGCCGCTGTGCTTGCTGTGAGGGGAACTAATTTGTCATTAAATTTGGTAAATATGTTATCACATAATTCCTGGAATGAAGTCAGGAAGGTGGGGAGACATGGAGGGAGAGGTTGCCAATTCCGTGTATGCCTTAAGGTATTTTTGGCTGATTTATCAGCTTGTAAAGGTGCTTTTTTTTAATAGAACACATGCTGAGACCGAATGTAGGGCTGGGCTCCAAAACAAAAGTTGTTCCCAGTAGTGATTAAGTAGCTATATTTAGATAGCCATATTTTCAAATTGGAGCAGTTTTGTACTTCTAAAGACACTTTGTATAAGTGTTTTGCAAGATATGGAAGACTGCATAGATCTGAGCTTGATGGAGGCAATGTTTGTTTTAATGGGAAATAGGAAAGACAACAGTGAAAAGCCGGTCCAGCAGACCATAATACAGGCCCACAAACAGCCAGAAAACAACCGGCCCACACATTGACCTGATACACTGACTGGTCAGTCCAGCCCGTGGGGCATTGCCTGGTTGCTCTAAAAGCCAGCCCCACCCTGCATGCATGTCTGGATCCCTTTTTATAAATAACACTAGGGAGGTGATAGGAGGGTATATGTGATTTCCTCCTGTGTGTTTCAGGGTCATGCTTGGGGTTTCAAGAGACGTAAGTCTTTGGAGTACCATTTTTTTGATTCGAGAATTTGTTCATTTAACCTTTCATTTGGGTTAAGGGGCCACCTTGTTGAGAGTAGTAGTCACTCATCAGGGTATCAGAAGGGTCATGATTATTAAGAGTAATGCCCAGTTACATTAAGGCTTGGATAAAGATGGGGTCAGTTTCTTGAGCATGTAATGGTCGGCGTACTGTTTTCATGGCCTTCGTTGCATCAAATTGACCAGGGATTAAGAAGTTGATTAATACATGATCCAACCAGGATACTGGAAGGTACTCTGAAATGTTGAGGTCTGGGTTTTGAGAGAAGGATGCAGTTGAGGCAGTGACCAGTGGGGTGAGACACTCAATTTAAGGAGGTCAAGAATGTCCATGTCATATATGATTTCTAGGACACATGGTGCAATAATGCCCGGTGACTAATAAATACAAGAGAGATCTTTTGACAAAATTGTGTGCTGCCGCTGAACAGATTGAAATATGTACTTTTAAGCATTTCATTTTAGGCATGCACCCAAGCTCGCATAAGATGAGATATAGATTTGTGGTTATATACCTGTTATATGTTCTGTTGCAGGTTTGCCGTAGGTAGCTGCTACCAAATAGCAACAATGTTGAAGGGCATCCTTAACTGGACAGTGGCTCCATAACTTAATTTGATGAAATCCTAAATGATGATAACAAAAATATCTCCTTCTCACCATGCACTCTTACTTCCAAACCCAAATCTGTGATTATATCTGATATATTTGCCCAAACCCCCTTCCATGAAGACAAATTCCTTAAAAGAAACAAGTCACGAGTAAGTGAGACTATAGTAACTATATCTTTGTTGGCTTTCTACACTAGTCCTACAACCCTTGGGAAAAGGTATCAATTTTGGTACCTGAAGACTATTTTTTTGCAGTTTTAAATAGCGTGAACTCGACTGGAAGGTATTGGAGTGCTTTACATGAGCATCAATTACATTACACAAGAACACATTCATTTTTTGTCAGCATGGGGAGATTGAGTGATTTGCCCAGAATCACAAGATGTTGAGCCAATGCAGAGTCAGGAACCTCGTCCCTCAGCTCCAAAATCAGCAGCTCTGGCTGTTACGCTGTGGCTATTACACAGCACAGAGCAACAGCTCTTTACTTGCCATAAAGCCAGCTGGTTGTCTGGATTACTGATCAAATTTCTTAAATGATATTAAGACAGTTTAAGGCATCTCACTTCCTACCTCTTTTAGGACTACTCCAGATGATGCTCATTATGCTACTGCACTGCAATCCACTACCCTCAATCACCCAAATCACCCTAAAAGCACCCTCCTTCGGATGCTGATAGAGATGCTTAAGTTTAATTTGACCCTTAAACTGCAATGCCCTCTACGGTGTTCTTCAGTCTGGACCTGCATATCCTGCATCCAAGGCTGCAATTACAAACCAGCTCAGGCTGAAGATCCTGCATAGCCGACCCACACCCTTCCTTGATGTCCTGCTTTCCACCTTCACTGCCCTGTATGATGAGGTAAATGTGGAGCTTGGGACATTATAATGACTTGCCACTGTTCTCCTAGACAGCACATCAATCATGTTCACCATTGTCATCAGCACTGATGCAACTAGTGTGGCTTTGAAGTGGTTTCCGCGCCCTTGGAGGCAGGCAGAAGCATGCCTGGGCAGTTGAGCAGCATGTTGAATGCTGCAGCATATCTGTAAGCAGGCATGTTGACAAATGGATAACCGGTATAGGTTCTGCATTGCGCGAATACCTTCAAGATCACAACCCTTTAGTATATATGAATCACAGTCAATACCAGTTTACTCCTATCAGAGAAGATTCTCGGATCTTAGTTGACAAAAGTGTCCTAGGAGGGTTGAAATGTTGCTTTAATCTCAGAAGATATTAGTGCCTTAAAGGGCACCAAACCCTTTGTCATAAATAAACATGATGCAAAAACTAGGTTTTGCCAGACGAGCATGTTTATTATTGTGCTTTGAACTTGATGATATTTGGATCACATGCTATAAAATGTATACAAGTCAACCAGTTTTCTGGCAGGCTAGCACATTTATCAATGCAATCTTAGCAGCACCCTCGAACATTACAGCCCCACACTGTTACTGCTCCTTCCATCCTTTTCTAAACCCGACAGCTACATATTAGAAGTAAGCTTCCCTACACTGTCAGGTTGGGCATAAAACAGCAATTCTGATAGCATTTTATTTTCATCACATTCATCTTGGTAGCCTGTGAACCGATTATTTATGTGGCACAGTATTTCAAATGGGTGTAATTTCGATTGAGATGTCAATTACTCTTGTCATTTTTTTCGAGTGGGCTAGGACAATGAGAAATGAACAAAGATGTGTCCTCTGTACAACCTGTCTTACTACTGGATGCACACCAGGTTGAAGGGCACAAAAATAAATTAGCACTGCAGAGAAGCAATGCTCCTGTGTACTATATAAGCCCATAAGGTAATGGCATGATAAATAAGCCCCTTTTCAGAACTTTCTGTAAAACCAATAGCTTTTTGACAGGGCTAGAACATGCATCGTTTAGCCCCATTTTTTATTATGTGTGATGTGAACATTTCTTCTAGCGTTGTTCTGAACGAGGATTAGTCTTTGCTAATGCTTCCTTGTTGAATATGGGTCTTCTATTTACAGCACATTTGTTTCAGAACATACCTGTCACAACAGGTTTGGAGCTAAGAGATCTGGTGGGGCAGAGGGCTGGAGGAGAGAAGGACTACATGTTTTCCGATGGGTAATATTGTTCTTGTCACCTGCATTACACAAACAGAAGATATACGGGTGTAATAGAAAATTAATTCTTGACACAGATTATTTAATCAACTGTTGATGTTATTTTTTTTTAGATTTTTAACATTCTTAGTTTGTATCCAGAAAACTTGCAGTTTATCCAGTTTTTTCACCTATAAATTACCCTTTTTCCAAGATTATCTCAGTCACAGTCCAGACTTTTACTCAGTAATAGGTTGTTACTTTAGGTTGCCTGGCCTTGTGATGAAAGCTCAGTGAAGGGAAAATTACCCTGAGTATTCAAAGTTAGCCCCGTATGCATCAACACATTTGCCTATAGACACAGAATGGATAAAAACCCTCTGATACATCCGGGCCTTGATTTTTACTACCATGTTGATTAGGGGTGTGAGGCAGATGTTGTAGTTCACAGGTACTCAAAGGCTTTTCACTGTGTGCGTTGGTGAAGGCAGAGTGCCATGTTCCATGGGTCCCCAGCTTGCGTGTCTTAGAGATCTGCAAGTGAGTATTCCTGTTCTGGCATTCAGTCACTGATGGTTTCCTTAACATCAAGGTGATGCAGATGGAGAGACGCTGTTCAAGTGCAGTGCAGTCAGTGTCCAAACGGTTCTCAGTTTGAGCAGAAAGTAAGCAGCAGTTTGAGCAGAAAGTAAGCACTGACAGCATAGTTATAACAGGTCAGGTCAAAGGATTCAATGTGGTAGCCTGATAGAGATGTAAAAATAGAATTGGAGCAATCACAGAGCCCTGTAGAACTCTGCCACAGTGGAATGGATGGGTCCATGAGAGGAAAGGTAAAGCTGAGGTGATCTGTGTATCTAAGGAAAGGATGAGCTAGTCCAAAGCGTTGTTTTAGATCCTAATGTCAAAGGGTGGATAAGGAGAAATTGGTGATAAAGCATTTCAAAGGCAGAAATAAGGTACGGATGTACCAGGGCACATCTCCATTCTTACCTTTTTAAGTTTTTTGGTCATGTTGTGTGGCGACAGTGGTGCTGTCTGTTCCAGAGCAGGGGCTGAAGACCATCTCCCCATTAACTAGTTAAGTGAGTTCAGCTCTTTCACTCAATTTTATCAAAATGGCACACTGGCGACTGGTCAGTACCTGTCCCTATTGTTTGGGTTTAAGCATGCGCTTCTTGTAGGAGGTCCTTAAGTCATGTGGGTTGGTCCCCTAAAAGAAAGATGTGTTGATTATGGTTCAAAATGCTGAGGTTACTGTGGAAGGTGACAATAGCCTCTTAAAGATAGTGGGTATGAATGGGTCAGCTGGTGATCTTGAACTGTGTTTAAAGGCAATAAGCTTCAGTATGTCATTTTGGTTGGCTGGAGAAGGGCCTCAAAGGGAAGTCCAGGAGTAAGGCTGGGAGTTGTCCAAGCAGGTCAGTGCTTAGAGGAAGACTAGTAGTAGTAAAAGTGTCAGTCAGGCAAATCATTGTGAAAGTATTGAGAAGAAATCCATTCTTTCGTGCTTGTTTCTTGAATGTGGATGTGGAATTCCATCATGAGCTTAAAAAGTTCCTTTCAGTGTATGTAATGCATCATTTTTGAGTGGTATTCTCTATAGTCTGATTCGTCTGTTCTATATAGTTTGTCTACAGGGTCAGTTCCGTTTAACCTTTTGATCGCAGAAAGAGTTCAGAAATGATTTCAGGCCTTTGTATTGTATTTGTATAATATCTCATACTACCTGCATGGTCCGAAGCACTGATCAGGCAATCTGGGAAGGTGCTATCCTGTTTGATGTCTATGTTTGGGATAGTGAGTTTATAGTGTTATATATAGGTACCAAAATTAAATATATAACTACATTTAAAACATTCTCGGTTGCAATGTTATGAAATACTTCACAAATAATGATTCACAATGTAGAGGCCATGAAGTAGTGACTCCTGGAGGTATTGCATGTGGTGTCAAATGTAATGATATCTATGTTCTGAAACACCCTCCCGCCATGAGTGGAGCACCTCACCAACTTTCAGGCATGATACATGTCCCATATAGATTACACTATAAACCTTCCTATCTCAAACAGATGCAGCAACTGGGTTTTATCTTTCAATTAACTCTCATCTTGAACTGGATTCTCTTCTGTATCTGTGTCAATCATCTTTTCTCCTCACTCATGGTACCAAATCTATCCTTGTTTTTATGGTAGATGATATTTCTCTGACAGTAGGTGAGGGAGATACCTTTGCCCTCATCTTGGTGGATCTCTCTGCAGCCTTTGACAGTCTCCCGTCCAACCTCTCTACTTCATTTTAGCAGAGAATGTTCCAGCTTCAGAAAACTTCCTTGTGGAATCTCTCTGGGCTCAGGAGGCCAGAAAGAGATATAAGACTGTGGGAGAAATTCTGCCTTACTAGAATGGATTCATATTGAGGGGTACAAACTGCCCAAAAAGTTATGAATGAGTAAGCTGACCTGTGGTGGATGGCAAACCCCAGTCCTTTTGTTTGATTTCTTCATGGCTGATAGCAGCTTTAGTGTCTCCAAGCCAGATTTCAATAAAGAGGTTCATGTTTTTGGTCAGTGAAAGGACAATGCATATGTTCTTAAACATACACTTTACATTGTTGAGGAGAGAAGGATTAGAGGAGAAGAGTTTAGGCTTGGAATGAAAGTGGAGTACGAAACAGTGGTTTTAGAAATTTGTGGACTGGATCCGGGGGTGGTGGTCAGAGGGATAGTGAAGGTTGGGCAGATGGCATTGCAGGCACGTCAGAGGGTTTTCAAATACTTTTAGGGGTGGTGGGCTGTGACTGGGCCAATTCAGGGCATGCTGTGGGGCAAAGCAACAGGGCAGGTTTAGCCATACAAAAGCATCGCAGGCCTGGAGTGTGACAATGAGTCTAGAGAGGCAGTAGTTGGAATGGTTTGTTCGCTGAATTGACGTCAATTTTAAAGTGCTTTTTTGAATTTCCTTAGGTTACACACGCCCTTCGTGCATAATTTACAGCAACGTTTATAACCTGATCCACCTGCATTGGAATTCTGGTGTAGTGCAGGCTTCTAATTACGGTGGCAATAGAGCGACCTTAAATTAATTAACACAAAGGCTGACACACTTGTGAATCTCGGCAGTGCATGACAACTAGGTGACCCCAGCCTGACGAACACCAGGGTGATGGAGCTGGACCTGCTCTGGAAATCGAGGACCAGGCTACAACAACAAGCAATCCCAGAAGAACAAAGATAGGGAGCCTGGGACACCAGAGGCCCAGTTCACCTAAATGGCAATCCGAAGGGATGGCCAACATAAAAACATACGCAACAGGAGCTGCAATAAAGAAAGAACCAGAGACTTCCTCTTGGGGCAGTACCAAGAAAACCATCACATAAGCTAGGAAGAAAGAGACTCAAACTCCCACACCCTGCTCCAGGATTCACGAAAGCCCTTCAAATTTACTCATTAGACCTGGAAAGTGGAAAAGTCCAGAACCTCCTCAAAATCCTCCTGCACAAATACCAGGATCTGGGTCGGGTCAGAATCTCAAGCACAATTCCCTTATTAATGCACAAAGCATAGGAAGAGGCCCAGTGATGAACATAGGCCTTAAGGATGGTGGCATGCTATGAAACTTGCATTGCCAACGCTAATTCTCCTAACAGCTCCTACAACTGGCACCCCTGTTTCTCAACTTCCAGGCTGTAAGATAAATCTTCTGGGAAGCCCATAGTGTAGAACAGAATATCAGAAGGGGGGTGACATATTAACAGCACCTGTTCCCTTCAAGCAGACAGCTACCTTAGAAGAGGCAACCATCCCATCCACTTACAATGGGGCAGCACCAAGTTTAGTTCCATCTTCTTCAAAATGCTGGTCAAGACATGAGGAATCAAGGGAAACAGACTTTAGACGTACAGGTGAGTCAACAGTAAGGGCACAGGACAGCTGCAGCTCCTCACACACCCATCTCCTGGAAGCAGGAGCAGAAAAGGAAGACCAAGTTATTGGCTCTCACAAAGAAGTCCAGAGCAAGTGCCCTAAAGCGTCCATTAGAAGGTGCCAAATTTCTCTCTAAGACACATAACAGACAGAACCACTGAGACAATGGAGACCTCCTACTCAGTGAGTCAGCCACAGCCCTCACTGAGTTGTCCACCCCTCTGATGCAGATCACCCCAATGATAATATAAGGAACTATATAAGGAAGTCTTAACTCCATCAGCTACAAGAAACGTGGATCCGATGCTTGACTGCCACTTCACATGAGTGTACCGTGTTGCTGATCTGAAACATCAATGACTAACCCTGAAGCAAGAGTAAGGCTTTTGAGGATGAGGAGACTGAAAGTTAACTGTTGCCCTGTCTTACCACCAACCCTGTTCCTGTGTCGAGAGGATCCTTAAAGCATCACTGCATGCCATGTTCCTCAAATTTTTAGGGGTCCAAACTGATAGGTTTACTTCACCCCACAAAAACAGAAAGTGTGACTTTTCAGACAAAAGGAAAAATGGGAGCTGTCTCTCACGCCTCCCACAGAGGTAGTTTGTTGTAAATTACACACATTGATATTTAATATCAACATTGATGTTTTACTGCAAACTAATATTATGAGCTATTCCTCAACAAATATCATGAGGAAAAATTCTCATCATAATTATTAATAAGTGAGTGAACAAAAAGACTAAAAGGGTGAACCAGTTAGTGTAAACCCTACCTATACTATGATTAGCTAATTTTCATTTTAGTTTTCTGAAAATATTGATGTTGAGTCATGTAAAATCGTGCACACCTTTATACCAGTAGGCCTGAAGTCAGAGACTTGTCCTTCAACAAACCAAGGGCAAGCGATCCATCTGCCTCCTCACCCAATCATATTTTATAACGTTTTTTTTTTATATAAAAGGTGGCCTGTGGAACGAGTAGGACTTCGGCCATAGATATGTATGTAATGTGTAATAATGTATGTAACATTATTTATTATTTAAAGAAATAATCAAAGCCAAGTCACATTTGTCACCTATCTCACACCTGAAGAGTGTGCGGAAAGAAAGACAGGCTCCGGGAGTACCTTTGAAATCCCCTTGGACAGATTCTCTAGGACCGGCCACATGTGTATGTTCCTGTGCACATCAGACAAAAAATGTTAGGGGAAAAGAGCTGCAAAGGAAAAGAGAACGAGAAATGATTCCCAAGTGAAGCCGCATCAAAGAAATCATGCAGATCATCATTACCTGTAGGGCGAGAAGGCACTGTCAGGAATCTGTAAGTCAAATGACAAAAACATGAGATACCAAACAGTGAGGCCCTCAGGACCAGGCCAAGTCATCCAAACCAGTAAGCAGTTGTGGCTGAGGCTACCACAGGAAGAATCAAGAGCCACAGGTGAGGTCTCAACTCAGAAACATGGCCCCAGTTTCCATCTGGAACCAGGCCTAGATTAACTAGAGATGCTGAAGCAGTTCTAGTTGAGATGTGGACAAGATGATGAATAATTTAAGCAGCCTCAGCAAGCAAAAAATTCTGGATGTGATTAGGCCTGAGGCAGAAACTGTGTTTATCATCCAATTACCCAGGTAGAGATGGGCAGACATTAGCTCATCATGGAGAAGTCCCCCAAGGATGCTGGGGCATTCGTAAAGACCTGCAGCATAACCTTCATCCCAAAAGGCAAGACCTGCAATCAGAAAAGTAAAACTCCACAAAAAAACCAACAGGACCAGAAATGATTGGGAGGCACATGAATGTGAGGGTAGGTATCCTTCATATCAGTAGAGGTTATAAGCTCTCCAAACAGAGAAAGGCAAACAATGAGTTTCAGGGCATTAAAGATGAAATGAATTGCACAGAGATTCAAGTTGCAAGTCTGATAATCATCCTTAGACCCCAGTGGATTTCTCCCCTAGAAACACAAGGGTACAGCTGACAAACGCTGCTCAGGGACGTGAAAGATGATCCACTTCACCAGCAGCTCTGACAGTCTGGCCTGAAGTGCAGCCCAATTGGTACCATTCAGCAACCAAGCTATATGCATATAGTTTGACTTAGTTTGGTCTCCAAGACCTCCAACAGGAACATGTAACAGACCACATCAATCCCACAGAGGTGTAAGGAGGCCAATTAAATGATGAGAAAGGCCTAAAAGCGCCTACCAACAGGGGCACTTATCAAGGGAATACTGTGGAAGCTTAAAAGGACACACCAAATAGGGCTTTCAACATGAGCTCTTTGCAGTTCTGTCCTTGGCCAAGATGAAGAAACTGGTATGTGTAGGTCACAAGATTCAAGCTAACCTGGCTGATGATGGTTGATACGCCGAAACCAGTCCCAGGATGTTTTTTTTCGGATCCAGGGAGGACCTGGCCTGGCAGTTCAGGCTGGACTGTCCCCAGGGGCAGCAGGTTCAAGACTAATTTGCAAATGGCTGGGTCCAAACTGGGGTGCTATGACGAACAAAGAACAATGGTTTAAACCCAGATCTGCGAGTGGGGGTGAATGTTTGATTAGTTCAGCATTCTGTTCGTCATCTGTTTTTTTTGCTTTTGTATCCCTAAATGGGAAGGCTATGCCCAGACGTGGTTCCCATGCTCACTGCACCACTGGATGCAAGCTAGCCTAGCTGCAGAGGGCTGATACCCTGATACCAGTCCAAGGATGCTTGTTTCCGGTCCACGGAGGACCTGGGCTGGCAGTTCGGGCTGGACTGTTCCCAGAGGATCAGGGTTGACTTATTTACATATAGCTGGTTCCAACCAGGGGTGGCATGGTGCTCCCCAAAAAAAAAACGATTGATTAAACCCAGATCTGTGACTGGGGGTGCATGTTTGATTTGTTCAGCATCCCAATCATCATTCATTGTTTTTGGTATGTGTAGGTGGCATACGTGGCGGCCCTCAGTGAAAGATTCATGCCAGCAGTGTCTACTGAAAGACAGTGTGTACTCAGCAATCCGTGGGCTATGCAGGTGAGGTGTCTTTAGGGGTTATAGTCCAAGAGCTCAAAAGGTTGACCGTTATGTTATTATCCTAGGCAGCCCGAATCAATGTAGGATACTGACATCGGAGACAGAACATGAACTTTATAAAATGCAGTTTTGTCTGCAATAGGCTACCCTCTTGACCACTGGATGTACGGGCACTTTGTCAAATGGGCAGAACATGCCTCAACTAGTGTCAGACAAGTTGCCAGCCTCCTGCAGATTCAGGTTCTCACAGAGAGAAGCCAGACGGGGAGCAGCTCATCCTTTTTTATGGATTTGTCTTTTGGATTGGGATCCAGTCGTTCAACTTAAACCTCCTCATTAGTGTCATATTCCAGCAAGGCCGGCAGAGAGTAGGACAGACATAGAGGATTATGAAGATAGCGAAAAGAGGACTAAGAAGGAGTGGACACGTGGGCATGCTTCTTCTTTGTCTTCTCCCGCTTCCCCTAGCATTTTCTTGCAGGAGCTCAGTCAAGTTCCTTTCATGAGGACCTTCAAGTCTGCTCTAGGCAAGGCTTCTGTGTGTCCACATGAGAGAGAACGAGTGCCTGCCGAGTCCATTGGCTATTCTCAATAACTGCAGGACCACTCACTCAGCAAGCCAAGTCGGTGACCTAACAGAGTACAACATTGTTATCATCAGAAGCGCGCTGCCAGAAGAAGGAGCAGCCCCTTATAACCATGTTCCTTCGGGCAAATACTCACAACCTGCCCCAGAATAAAGATGTGGCATGAAATCCTCATGAAGGATAGAGCAGATTCCTGGTGGAGAAGCCGAAACTAAGAATGCTATTGAGAGCACGTGGCCGAATGAAGCACCATTGACTGAGAAAAGGCCATGATGCTGAGGAAACCACAGAAGACACCAAGGGCTGAATCCCAGAGCCACTGCCCTCCTGGTCGTAGAGTGAAACCTCCTTAACACTCAACAGCAAACCTGGGGCGAGGGAAATACAAAACCACACCCCCTACACCCTACTGCAGGCCACTGATTAGATGCAAGGAGCAGTGGCATTGATACCACAACACAACAGCTACCACAGAACTACTGGGAAACACAGTCAGTCCCATCCCTGCGCGTACCAAACTAAGGGGCGGGTGTCAATCAGCACCCCCACTTCACAAATCCAGGCACGCCCAGTAGCTCGTGGCGTGGGGGGTTAAAAGAAAGGAACCCCGACACTGCCTACCTTTGGCAGTCCATCATGTGTCCTGTCCCTTGCCCAAGCAGAAACACTAACCAAATATCCAGCACAGCAGGCCGAGCACCAGACCTGCAAGAAAGATAAAACAATAACAGATCGGTCCTCTGAAGAGGGCCTAGCAGGGAGTCTATCGAAGACAGACACAAATTAGGAGGAGTGGCTGAGCAGGATAAGCGGTTAAGCAGATGGTATTGGGGCTGAAGTCTCCCAACATAGGGACCTAGGCAGTATCTGAGTGAGGTGGGCAGTGGGTGCCTTTCTGGGAGGTGCACCCTCTTCATGTTAGTAAAGACTGGTGGACGAGAAGTGGATGAGGAAGTCATGTCAGGGAACCTTTTTTCTGACAAACAACTGATAATACAAGTATAATAAGCAGTCTTTACTTTGTATCTCTCTGACTTCTAAATAATGGCATTTTGTAACTTTTACCCTATGCCACTCTTGCTGGGGTCCAGGAAGGCGGGAAAGGAGATTCCTATGTCCAATACTGCCCAACACACAGCTCTCAAAAAACAAAAATAAAGTTTGATTGCTTTCTTTCTACAGAACAAACATATTACAAACTCAGTCACCATAAAGAAAAGTGTAAATGTGGCACTGTTACTTCTTAATGCAAAACTGTGAAGGAAACACGGGTTTTCAGTAGGGCCAAAACAATTCAAGACATTTTGATTTGTGTGACACACGATAATATAACTATTTAAAAGAATATTTTGATATATATCTTTTTCATCAGTAGAAATTGACAAAATTAGAGCTTTACTTACCATTTACCTGCTTTATTGGTCATTTCCTTCTTTTTCAGAAGTATGCGGTCTGCGGCGCATGCGCATGAAACTGATTGCCACTTAGTGGCATTCTGCTGCAGGTTGGCCACCTCCACTTCGTGTTTCAATCATACGTTTACATGGTCTGAGTCTTCCTTATAAATTAACATTCAGACATACAGTGCTGACTACACTGAACACTCTTGTGGCAGATACAAAAGTATAGCAAGTTTGTGTCTACACCCTAAAATATAATCAAACTAAATTGCAAAATATGTTTTAAAAGGCATACTCTAACAAGTAGCTCAGTCACACAACAAGCATTAAGCCTTTACAAGTCCACATAAAATGTAGCTAGGATACCCTCAAGTGTAGATGACGTACACCAAGTAACTTTTTTTGGCCTATGAGATGGGAGCTCTCCCTGGGTTGTTAAATGGCAGGCTGAATTCAGCCCTCCTTACCATGGCAGGCACCTGCCACCAACCTGTAGACTCACCATGACATATGCAGGTCGGAAACTGGCAGTCATGGAGTAATGCCAGGCTCTGCTTAGAATGGGTTCTTCCCTGTGAGTGGTCTGCTTGGCAATTGATTGCCCATGTTTGCAGCATTGGGGAGCAAGCTGATAGGCTGGCAACAGCTTCTCACCACAAATTTGGTGCAGAAGATCAAGCCTATGCACCTTGGTGGGATCAGGGCTCACCTTGATAAGAAAGAACACACTTTGATATAGCAATGAAGGATAGCCAACTGAGGAAATAGAGAAAATGGGTAGCAAAGAAGGGAATGACTCATCTTCTCCCAGTATTTATGGGTATTCTGTCTACTTCACATCCTCTCCCCTTCGGTACCTCCATCTCATTGGTACTCTCCACCTTCGCTTTCCATGTTGAGTTCAACCTTTTCGATCGCTCTCTTCTCCTACTCTTTGCTCCAGTTCTTCCTTCTCTTCCCCACCTTGTGAGAGACCTCAAAATATTTTGAAGTTTATGAAAGGCCACAGGGTAGCATGATGCAACATACTGAAAATAATAAGCATTGGCAAAGCCAATAGGCCTTGCCTTTGAAATAGGAGAGCTAAACTGTTGTCTTTGCCAGTACTTGATTGTGAAGCCTTGCTTAAAAAATGAAAAAAGTTAAACAAAAGGACATTTTAAAATACTGGAAAAACAAAGATATATCCTAATGTATGTCAAAAATCTACATACAAATCAATATTTTCCTATCCTTATAAATAGTAAGGTTTACTTTTAAAATATTTTTTGTTCCGGAAGCTTTAAACAGAATTAAAAAATGATAATGAAACTTTTAAAGGGAAATGCTTTCCAAGGCCCAATCACTTTCACAGGACTTGTTTGGAACAATAGTGGCATTTCCCACAGCTTATTTCACAAAAATAAATTTTGGGTGCATAAAAAGGATAGTGTTATTGCTACATTTTAGAGTTATTGTTTTTTTGACTTTGCAAGGATAAAGAGATTGTCCACACATCTTATGCAATGATCTCGGCAACAGATTCTTCAATCTATTTATATGAAATATTCAGGCCCATACTTTTTTATGCGACCCACAGTGGCCTCTTTCAAAAGTTTTTTGTTGACTTTCAGAGAAAGATGTTTCAAGATTAAATGGCTAAAGATTAAGAGCGAGAGAGAGAGCGTGAAAGCGTAAGGGGCTGATGCACCTGTTTCCGCAGAACATAATGCTTTAGTCATGTTTACATAAAAAAAGAAAAACACTTTGCCAATTATGAAAGTTTCACGTCAGTATAGCTCCTAATTCCCATAGTGTTTTAGGCAGCCTAATCACTATAATGGGGCTGCAGCAGTAATCAGGTTATCTTCATGTCCCACGAAAGAAAGAAAAGTGTTTTCTGCAGCTGGAGAACGAAATAATAATCTCAAGAGGCATGTGTTAAAAAGGAGAACAAGCAGGCTCCATGCATTATACATTCCTCTTTCCTGTACTGCTCTCTTTGAAGTCAGCCGAAAGTAAATACCAAGCTCTCTGGAAGGCACAACTTGACATTAGACCTCTGCCTTTGAATGCCTAGCAAATGTGACCAGATAAGAACAAGATTTACAAGCCTGATTAAAAAAAGGGAGCTCTCCAAAGGAGACTGGTAAATAATGTTTGTGCATGGGAGGAACAAAGTGAACCTGAAGAGCCTAAGCCAGCAAATAAAGTGCAGGAAAACATGTTAAAAACACAAAGTCAATGGCAAGCTTCCCATACACAGAAGGTAAAATGCAAGCTTCCCTCAAATGGAAGATACAATCCAAGCTTCCCTCACAGAGAAGGTACAATGCAAGCTTCCCTCATAGAGAAGATACAATGCAGACTTCCCTCACACAGACAATACAATTCAAGCTTCCTTCACACACAGCAGATACACTAGAGAGCAGCAGTGCATGCTTCCTTCACACACAGCAGATACAGTGCAGGCAAAAGTGCAAGCTTCACTCACACACAGAGCAGATGCAGCACAGGCAGCAGCAATGCAAGCTTCCCTCACACACAGCAGATACAGCACAGCATCAGTGCAAGCTTCCCTCACACACAGAGCTGATACAGCACAGGCAGAAGCAGTGCAAGCTTCCCTCACACACAGAGCTGATACAGCACAGGCAGAAGCAGTGCAAGCTTCCCTCACACACAGCAGATACAGCACAGCAGCAATGCAAGCTTCCTTCACACAGAGCAGATACAGCACAGGCAGCAGCAGTGAAAGCGTCCCTCACACACAGCAGATACAGCACAGCAGCAGTGCAAGCTTCCCTCACACACAGCATAGATACAGCATATCAGCAGTGCAAGTTTCCCTCCCACACAGAAGATACAGCACAGGCAGCAGTGCAAGCTTCCCTCACACACAGCAAATACAGCACTGCAGCAATACAAGCTTCCCTCACACACATCAGATAGAGCACAGGCAGCAGCAGTGCAAGCTTACCTCACACACAGCGCAGATACAGCACATCAGCAATGCAAGCTTCACTCCCACACAACAGATACATTACAGGCAACAACAGTGCAAACGTCCCTCACATACCGCAGATACAGCACAGCAGACGTGCAAATTTATCTCACACACAGCACAGATACAGCACAACAGCAGTGAAAGCTTCCCTCAGACACAGCAGATACAGCACAGCAGCAATGAAGTTTCCCTCACACACACAGCAGATGATACTGTGCAGGCAGCTGCAGTGCAAGCTTCCCTCACACACAGACACAGCACAGCAGCAGTACAAGTTTCCCTCACACACCAAGCAGATACAACACAGCAGCAGTGCAAGCTTCCTTCACACACAGCTAACATAGCACAGGCAGCAGTGCAAGCTTCCCTCACATAGGGCAGATACAGCACAGTAGCAGTGCAGGCTTCTCTCTCAGAGAATGTACAATGCAAGCTTCCCTCACAGCAAATATACAATGCAAGCTTCCCTCACAGCGAATGTACAATGCAAGCTTCCCTCGCAGAGAAGGTACAATGCAAGCTTCCCTCACACAGAAGGTAAAATGTAAGCTTCTCTCACAGAGAAGGTACAACGCAAGCTTCCCTCACACAGACAGTACAATGCAAGCTTCCCTCACAGAGAATGCACCATGCAAGCTTCCCTCACACACCCCAAATACAGTACAGGTAGCAGCAGTGCATGCTTCTCTCAAACACAGCAGATACAGCACAGGCAGCAGTGCATGCTTCCTCACAGAAAAGGTACAATGCAAGCTTCCCTCACATGGACGGTCCAATGCAAGCTTCCCTCACAGAGAAGGCACAATGCAAGCCTCCCTCACATGCACAAGCTATTAAATAAATCACAAGCATGCATGTGTAAATCACTTTAGGGAAAATGTGACAGAAGACAGTGAGTATTACAAGTTGTAGGAATCACATCATCCATACTAGTAGTACACACTCTGGATTTAAAATGTACCACAGTGGTGTGTTTTACTAACAAGAATGTATTGCTACCAAACTAACCCTTTTAGCAAAATTAGGATAATGAAAGAGTGAGGAAAATACCACACAGTTTGAATGCAGCTCCTTGATTGCACTTCATATGTAATTGTATTATATTAGGATTGTAATTTATGAACTACAGGAAACAAAGGATCTGTGTGACACAAGCAGTAACCCACTGTGCTAGCTGCATAAAATGAAGTTCAGTGATCTGCCTGGTACACGTTCTTTGAAGCAGGAACATTAACCCTCTGCACCACTTCATGGCGAGTGAAAACTGCCATTAGACAACAGGCTGCTCTCCCTCCAGTAGGACATCATTCACAAGAGTTATCTTGACATGTTACTTGTTTCTTGAAAATTCCTGGACACACAAGGAATCCAACAGATTTATATATATTTTAAGTGTGTTTGGTCCACAGAAGCACAAATTCTAGATTTATATCAGTCTTCAGTGATTGATTTTACTGAAAAGAATGTATGGCTATAAAACTAACCCTTTTAACAACATTGGGACAGTAGTGTAACAAAGACCCTGCAGCCCCCTTAATGCGGGGGGCCCTGAGCTCCAAGGGGCCTCCTCAGCACAGTACCTGGCTTGAGTGAGCCCGGAGGGGGGTCCCCTCCAAGTTCTTTGCCTCCAGTTTTGTTATGCCAATGCATTGGGATATTGAAAGACTGAGGGGGGGAGGGAATAACTTTCTAACCTGTACCACACAATTTAAATGCTGCTCCTTGATGGCAGTTGATATGTAATTGTATTATATTAGGATTGTACCTTATGAACTGTAGGAAACAAAAGGATATCTGTGACGAAAGCAGTAACCCACTGAGCTAGCAGCATAAAATGCAGTTTAGTGATCTGCCTGGTACACGTTCTTTGCAGCAGGTCCATTAACCCTCTGCACCACTTCATGGTGAGTGAAAACTGCCATTAGACAAAAGGTTGATCTTGCTTCAGTAGGATCATCATTCACAAGACTTATCTTGACGTTTTAATTGTTGCTTGAAAAACTCTTCAATGCACAAGGAATTCGGCAGAAGGTGGTTTTAGTTTTGAGTACACAGCGCCTGGGGGGGTCCACCATCATTGTATTTAGAAGGGCCAAAATACCAAGTAGCCCAACCACTAACAGACATATATGGGCGCCACACCATAATCTGCCCTATCTGTGCAGAGAAGGGAGAACATTAGCCAACCAAGGTCCTCCTTACTCGTAGCCGGAGTCAAAAGTAAGCAGGCCCAGCCCTTCAGACGCTTACAAAACACAAAACACACAGGCCTCTGCACTGCATGAAGTAAAGTAAAGGCAATCTGAAACACCATCTGGAGAGGGAAACAATAATATTGGATTTTTTGTAATTAAAAGAAAAATTATTTATACCTACTATTGTGAAAAGGAGAACCCTGCACTTGTAGTCGAGGGAAGCATGGAGCAACCCAGCCGCAATGGGTCTCAGCTGTTTACAAATCAATGCAGTCAGCTGGACCCAGCCCGCAGCGGTAGTCATCACTGGAGACTCGGTTAAAAAAAAAAAAGAGCATCAATGGAGAGTTAATAAAAACGAAACAGCAACAAACTTTAATAAAAACACTCTGCCCCTTATTCCCCCCTACAGCAGATGCACATCTCTCCTCACTTGTTGAGCAGTCTCCTGTATGGCTGAGGCCTATGGAGCTGTCCTGGGACAGGGCACGCCAGGGAACGGTTGACTGCTCAGGGAGAGACGGCCTCTTCTGAAGGGCTGTTACAAGATGAGAGTGTGGAGGAGTGGGAGGTGGACTCTGTGCGGCAGGGCCAGCAAACCATAAATAAACAAACATAAGACAGCATGGAGGAGGGAAGAAAGTCTTGGAATGCACAGCAAAAATGACCAGATAAGATTTACAGCCCTGTTTCCAGCAGAGCTCAGAAAGTCAAGCACTTCTCTCCAGTGCTCCAGATGAAAGATCAAAGTAGTCCCTGAACACATCTTAAAATGGCGAGCAGTGTATTTAGGTAGTAGTTGGTCTGATCTCCTGGGAGGTGATAAAAAAGAAAAAAGGTGGGACAAAGAGTAAGACTACCTAGTAGCAAGCAAGGATTTTTAAAGGACACTGGCATACACAAATCACAATGACTGGGTGAAGCTGAACCTCACAAACCATCTACATGAGGGTGCTAAGCAACAGCGCAAGTGCTGTCTATGCTCGACCTAATAAGGTATCATGACCTCAGGAAATGGCAGCTTACGAGCACACATGAACACACATACAATCCATATTACTCAGTTTTATAATAACTATCCTATTCATTTTTATTTTTGTCTAGACTGTCATCTACCTCATGAGTCCAACTAATCTTGTGGTGAACCAATCCTTCAGGTGGAATAGCATTCTGCAAAAAAAGAACACAAAATAGGAACCCTATTCTTAGTGTAGAGATTTGGCAACTAGCTAGATAGGTAAAAAGAGAGAGCTCCTATGCACCCACGAGTAATCCAGCCTTATCTGTCAAGGAATATGAATTGCAAGACCTTGAGGATAGTCTCTCTTGATGGAGCACTCTGGGATCACTGAGAATTTACACGTTCAGAGTCCAGATGAGATACTAGGACCCAGAAACAATTGGGTGCCCTAGCAAAGTAGGTGGGCAACGGGTAACGTCCTAACTTCAGCTTAGCCACAAGTGGCCCAAGTAGCCCAGGCATAAGACAGGGTGAACTTTCTAATCAACAACAGAAAAATTCTAGCAAATAATGATAGGAGCAGAGTGCACCTTGCCAACCATTGGTTAAGCACAATAATCTTGAGAGGGCTTATGCAGAATGGTGGGGTATGGAGCTGCTATATGGCATTTCTATTTAGACTTTTGTACACAACATGGGGAGACGAAAAGGTCACCATCAGCAAGCACTAGCACCAGAACGACAGCTGAGCCTCCTAAGAAAAGTGACAAGGGGAGTTTGAGACTTGTAAGACAAAGTCTGATTCAGTCAGTATTGTGCTAAAGATTCTGGCGCTCCCTAGGAGGAATAACATTAGAATCATCAGTCTCTCCAAGACAGTGAAGGGAATCGAGCATAGGTCGGTAGAGGAGCTATGGCTTAGGAGATGGCACTACCAGGAGCAGCACTTGGACCAATCATTCAGAAGTTATTAAACTACAGCAACTGGGATGTGATCCTGCAGAGAGCCAGGTAAGATGGCCCCTTCCAAGTGGAGCAGCAGGACAACAACAAAGTCACATGTTTATTATAGTGAAGAACTTGGGAACTTCAGCTTAACTACATGCTTCCCTTCCTGGCCAAGCTAATAGTGATGGTGAAGGGGAATCAAATTTCTAGGAATTCTGCAATGGTGAACAATTTGGGTGATAAATGGGTGACCACTTTGATGTTTGTTTCTGTACTCCAGCAACAAAGAACCAAAAATAAAAGTGGTACAAGACTGGGCATCAGCTCTTTTCAGACCATCAAAACAACAAGCAGCGACAGAAAAGACAGAGGTGATAGCAATTGCCGAGGCCAGCTGGCTTAAAAGCAAGCTGTTTGACACAAGGTGTCAGGAACATTCACTCCAGTAAGTGCAAGGGAACTCGGGATGCTCTGCTGCTCAACCAGGGGTGGCCCGATACGTAAATTCCAGCTCAAACATCATCTTTGAAGTAACCAGATGTAATGTTTTCATTAAGGGGGACTCTCCATCACTATCAATGATATCCAGGCTATGGTGATAGGTTAAATAGAAAATAGTGCAGAGAGGACTTCCCTTTTTCTGGCTATGATCTAGAATTTGGGAGGAGGACACACTTCCAGAGGTCGGAGGGGTAGGGAAGCAAGACCAGAATGCAGGACCCACTCACCTTTTCCACTTCTTATTAGATTGAAATATTATTTAATATCTTATTAAAGTTCCAGCAACACCACACTAGGCAAATGGTTCTGTAGTAAGCCCTTTAAATAGCGAGGAAGGGAGCGCCTACCGAAGGAGTGAGGTATGTCAAAATTGTCTTATAAACACTTCAGTTGTTGATACTTATTTGGAAATGTTATTGTTTTTTGTCAATTTTTTTATTGAGTATGAAAAGTTACAAAACAGTGTAATACAATTGCAATCTGAGGATAATGTCAAGCTCTATACATATGTTAAATATAAAGAGGCAAAACAGAGAATACCGCCGCCAGACAACCCCTTAATCTTCACATCTGGAACTAGATCTCAGCAATCCTTGAATCTGCACACAGGTTGCTGCAGATGGATGCCTTTTACAGAGTGCATAGAAGGAAGTGTGAGTGACATCCTTCTTAGACAAGCTGAAGTCCTTAACAATCACCCCACCCCAAAGATGCTATTGGTAGGAGGGGGCCAATAACATCATTGGTGCAGTGACGTACCTAAGCATGGTCAAAACATCCTGAATGTTTATGCTTTTCCCCCACACATACGAACATGGATCTTAGATGAACTTAAGATCTGGAGGATGGACTCACTAATCCTCACACTAGAGATGCTATTAATAGGTGGGACCCTCAGTGTTGTGATGCACCTGAGCATGGATGGTTCAGCCACATTTGCCATGAGCTGGGGAGGTATCACTCAAGGAGCTACATTTGTGGAAGTGATGGGGCTGAGGGATGTTTGAAATTTGGTGAACCCTATGGACAGAGCACAATCTTCTTTTCTACAGGCTATCTTGAATTCATTTACCATCATTACATCCCTGTTTCATTGCCGGTTTCAGAAGTTGTTGGAGTGTGTGTTTCTTCCTAGAGGTATTTCAGAAAGTCAGGTTGGACAGGAAAGAGAGGGTATCCCCAAAAGATGTGGTGGATGAACACATACAGTTTCCTAGATACAAAGATGGTCAAGGATCTCAGAGCAGCATCTGAGAAATATTTTGGAAAAAAAAAACCAGGGGAAATAAGTGTCCATGAGGATATTGGTTTTGTGATCCATGTGTCTACAATTACGCGTGAATATATGAGTTTCTTGTGGCAAAGAAGAGTCCTGACAAGTCCTGAAAGATATTTAATGCATTCAGAGGGTATCGATTTACTGGACCTCAGCGATGATCCAATTGGAGTAATCACTTTTATTAGGGGACAGGTCATATAAAAACTCTAAGAACCAGGAAAAGAATTTGGATGGAGGAGTTCATGAGCATTGGGTCAAGATAGCTAAACTACTAAACTCCTTGAGGAAATGGAATATAAGCCATGGACGAATGGTGTTAGGCTTTGATAGGAAGTGGGTGTTCACTTGTATGGAGATTGCAGAAGCCTTTCTAGATTTTTTTTAGTATTTTATAAATTACTCACAACACACAACAGCATCAGAAGTAGCATAATTAAACAGGGATATCCTCTTGCAATTTTGAGACATAGAATTCTCAGTTGTTAGCTTACTACAGAGGAGCTGACATTTACTTGATGCAGTCAGAGAAAACTCCAGGGACTGCAGCTGATTAACGATCACAAAATAATGTGGATCTCTTCCAATGTTACACATGTTTCAAGAAAACCTACCAATGTGGGTATGCCATATAAAGTAAGGTAGCTCTCCAAATGTCAGTACTTCAAAAATACCTATATATATTTCAAAGGAAAAGAAGATCTTTTTAAGATATTAACCAATAGGCTAATTAGATTATTCCCAACCATGGTCTCCTCGGAATAGAGTGATTCAAGACTAAAAGATCGATCAGATTGAATCTTAGATGATTATGCAATGCCAGTACTATTTCTGAACTCATTGCGTGGTCCCTGACAGTAATTGTCCTGGATGTTTAAAAAGCCTTTCTTCAGTGACAGAGAAGAGATAGCAGAGGCATTCGCACAATATTATGCTACGCTCTACTCCCCAGGGGTCACCGCTACTGAAGAAGTCTCAGCGGCTCTTCTGGCGGATGAACCTCTCCTGATCCTACCCACAGAAGATAGGGAATCTCTGGAATGGGAGATCTCAGAGGAAGAGATAGTGGGAGCGCTCACAAATTTGAAGTCAGGCAAAGCACTGGGACCCACTGAGAACCCGGTAGAGTTGTAAATCTAACAGCCACAAAACTAGCCCCCTACCTTAAACAGATGTACATAGAAAGTAAAAAACAAGGGATACTCCAGTTGGAACAACACCTAGCCTCAATAGTGGTCATTCCTAAAGAAGGAAAGCTTAAAAATGATCCCAGTTCCTATCACCCAATCCCTCTCCTCAATGGCAAGGTGAAAATACTAGCAAAGGCACTGGCCTCTTGACTTATCCCAATAATTCACAAACTAATCCACCCGGACCGATTTGGCTTCATGCCAGGCCACAACACAACACTTAACTTTCGTAGACTGCATGGTGTCCTTGGGCACATTGACACAATTTGAGAGGACGCAATAGTTCTCTCGCTTGATGTCCGTATGGCCTTTGACACAGTAGAATGGCCATATCTATTTGCGGTATTGGAAAGAATAGCTTTCGATCCTAGGTTTATAGCTTGGGTAGGCCTCCTTCATACATCTCCAATGGCTCAAATTGGGGTGAATGGCACCAGATCCCAACTGATTACCCTTCAAAGGGGCACTAGACAGGGATGCCCACTCTCCCCTCTCCTGTTTGCCCTGGTCTTGGAACCTCTGGCATTCTAGGTGAGACAAGATCCCCTTATCCTGGGTCTCTGTTGGAGACCACAAAGGGAAGACATAATATCACTCTAAGCCAATGATATCTTACTATATATGGCGAAACCGCCCGTACGCTTGACAGATTAATGCATACTGTAACCCAATTTTGGCAATATTCCGGGTACAGCATAAACTGTGAAAAATCCATCATCTATGTGCTCAGGGGGAAAGAACCCAGACTACCCCGGGACTGTGAGGCACAAATAGTATCTGATGGCTTCAAGTACCTAGGCATATTCATAACTACTGACCTGGCTCACTTCTACTCTTGTAACTTGTTTCCTCTTCTGACCCAACTTCAACAAGATGTCCAACACTGGAGGACTCTCCCATTGTCATTATTGGGGAGAGCCACTCTTTTCAAGATGATGGCCCTTCCACACTTTTTATACGTCCTGCAAAACACACCCTATCCCGTCCCCCCAAGTTACTACCAAGCCATAGACAGAGACCTACTTGGGACTCTATTATGGGAGGGGGCTGAACGAGAATAGCATTGGTCAAGCTGACAAGCGGTTCATACGACAGAGGAATTGCCCTGCCTGATATCCGAAAATACCACTGGGCATCACAACTCACTACCATAAATGACTGGATACATCCCCCTCGCAAGGATGAACCAGCTTACCGCATGGATATGTGTCAAATGCATCGGAGAAGCTGCTTAAAAGCTATTTGTGGCCCCCCCTGGACCAAAGCATATTTGCGGTCCTACAGCGGTGTAGAAAGTACCATCTTGCCTGGCATGTTACCCACATTTCTTACTTGTGTGTCAGTTTGTTTTTGCCTGTCTCACTGGGATCCTGCTAGCCAGGACCCCAGTGCTCATAGGTTGTGGCCTGAATGTATTCCCTGTGTGGTGCCTAACTGTGTCACTGAGGCTCTGCTAACCAGAACCTCAGTGCTTATTCTCTCTCTGCCTTCAAAATTGTCACTGCAGGCTAGTGATCATTTTCACCAATTCTGATTGGCACACTGCAACACCCTTATAATTCCATAGTATACGGTACCTAGGTACCCCAGGGTATTGGGGTTCCAGGATTTCCCTATGAGCTGCAGCATTTCTTTTGCCACCCATAGGGAGCTCAGACCAATATTACACAGGACTGCCACTGTAGCCTGAGTGAAATAACGTCCATGTTATTTCACAGCCATTTTACACTGCACGTAAGTAACTTATAAGTCACCTATATGTCTAACCCTCACTTGGTGAAGGTTAGGTGCAAAGTTACTAAGTGTGAGGGCACCCTGGCACTAGCCAAGGTACCCCCACATAGTTCAGGGCAATTTCCCCAGACTTTGTGAGTGCGGGGACACCATTACACGCATGCACTACATATAGGTCAATACCTATATGTAGCTTCACAATGGTAACTCCGAATATGGCCATGTAACATGTCTAAGATCATGGAATTGTCCCCCCATGCCAAATCTGGTATTGGGGTGCCAATACCATGCATCCCCGGGGCTCCAGCATGGACCCTGGGTACTGCCAAACCAGCTCTCTGGGGTTTATACTGCAGCTACTGCTGCTGCCAACCCACAGACAGGCATCTGCCCTCCTGGAGTCTGGGCAGCCCAGTCCCAGGAAGGCAAAACAAAGGATTTCCTCTGAGAGAAGGCGTTACACCCTCTCACTTTGGAAATAGGTGTTAAGGGCCTGAAAGAAGTAGCCTCTCCTGGCCTCTGGAAATGCTTTGAAGGGCACAGATGGTGCCCTCCTTGCATAAACCAGTCTACACTGGTTCAGGGATCTCCCAGCCCCTGCTCTGGCACGAAACTGGACAAAGGAAAGGGGAGTGACCACTCCCCTGTCCCTCACCACCCCAGGGGAGGTGCCCAGAGCTCCTCCAGTGTGTCCCAGACCTCTGCCATCTTGAATGCAGAGGTGTGAGGGCACAATGGAGGCCTCTGAGTGACGTCAGAGACCCCTCCTGATAAGTGCTTACCTGACTAGGTGGTCAATCCTCCTCTGAGGGCTATTTAGGGCCTCTCCTGTGGGCTTCTCGTCAGATAATGAATGCAAGAGCTCACCAGAGTTCCTCTGCATCTCCCTCTTTGACTTCTGCAAAGGATCGACCGCTGACTGCTCCAGGACGCCTGCAAAACTGCAACAAAGTAGCAAGAAGACTACCAGTGACATTGTAGCGCCTAATCCTGCCAAGAAGAAATCTCCTGTGGGTCGACGGAATCTTCCCCCTGCTAACACAGGCACCAAACTTCTGCTTCACCGGTCCTCTGGGTCCCCTCTCATCGTGACAAGCGTGGTCCCTGGAACACAGGAGCTGGATCCAAGTGACCCTGACAGTCCAGTGGTCCATTTGTCCAAATTTGGTGGAGGTAAGTCCTTGCCTCCCCACGCCAGACAGTAATCTAGTGTACTGCATGAACTGCAGCTGCTAGGGCTTCTGTGCACTTTGGAAGGAATCCTTCGTGCACAGCACAGCCCAGGTCCCCAGCACTCTGTCCTACATTGCTCAACTCGCTGAGTTGACCACCAGCTTTGTGGGACCCTCTTTTGTAGTGTTGAGATGACCTCCATGCTCAGTTTTCTTGGACCTGTGTTCAAGTACTTCTGCGGGTGCTGCCTGCTTCTGCGTGGACTCTCTGTATTGCTGAGTGCCCCCTCTGTCTCCTCCTTCAAGTGGTGACCTCCTGGTCCTTCCTGGGCCCGAGCAGCACCCTTTTTCTTCAACCACAACCTTTGCAGCTAGCAAGGCTTGCTTGTGGTCTTTCTGCATAGAAACAACTCTGCATCCTCCAGCCTGTCGTGGGACATCTTCTGTGCAAAGGAGAAGTTCCTGGCATCTTCCGTTGTTGCAGAATCTTCAGCTTCTTCCACCCAGAGGCAGCCATTTTGCACTTTCATCTGGGGTTTAGTGGGCTCCTGCCCCCCTGGACACTTTCATGACTCTTGGACTTGGTCCCCTTCCTTTGCAGGTCCTCAAGTCCAGGAATCCGTCTTCAGTGCTTTGCAGTCAGTTGTGGTCTTTGCAGAATCTCCTGTCACGACTTTAGTGTGTTTCTGGGGAAGTAGGGTAACTTTACTCCTACTTTTCAGGGCCTTGGGGTGGGGTATCTTGGACACCCTTAGTGTTTTCTTACACTCCCAGAGACACTCTACACACTACACTAGACCTGGGGTCCCTAAGTGGTTCGTATTCCACTTTCCTGGTATATGGTTTGTGTTGCCCCTAGGCCTATTGCATCCTATTGTATTCTACAGTATTTGCACTACTTTCCTAACTGTTTACTTACCTGATTTTGGTTTGTGTGTATATTTTGTGTATTTTACTTACCTCCTAAGGGAGTATATCCTCTGAGATATTTTTGGCACATTCTCACTAAAATAAAGTACCTTTATTTTTAGTAACTCTGAGTATTGTGATTCTTATGATATAGTGCTATATGATATAAGTGGTGTAGTAGGAGCTTTGCATGTCTCCTAGTTCAGCCTAAGCTGCTCTGCTATAGCTACCTCTATCAGCCTACACTGCTAGAACACTACTATTCTACTAATAAGGGATACCTGGACCGGGCACAAGGTGTAAGTACCATCAGGTATCCATTATAAGCCTGGCCACCCTCCTACAAGTGGTGACAATAAACCTCTGGCACACCACACTTTGAACACTCGGTGGGAAAACAAGATAACTCAGGCTACTCCACTCTGGGATTCTGCAGTTCTGGGCACCATGGATAATGTGTCCAGATTTGTTAAGTGGGACCTCATAGGCATCTCAAAAGTTAGGGGCCTCTGGGCGCAGGGTCAAGTCCTCCCCTTCCCAGATCTACAGAGAGAATTCGCTTTAGCTCCCCCTGAATATTACTGCTACTTCCAATGCGGCATGCACTCCAGCCGGCTATCCCTAGGGGGATGGATCTATCCAAATCCTCCCCCAGAGCAGACTACTTGAAGAACACTTACACAAAAAAGCTATCTCCCTAAACTATCAGAAATTGTTTAATAACTCCCCGAACCTGCTACAACAACTGAAAACACAATGGGAAAGGGACCTTGGTATTCTCAAAGCAGACTGCTTGAAGAATACTTACACAAAAAAGCTTTCTCTCTAACCTATAAGAAATTGTTAATAACTCCCCAAACCTGCTACAACAACTGAAAACACAATGGGAAAAGGACGTTGGTATTCTCAAAGATGATTAGTGGTGTGAAGCCTTAGCCTCCCCACAGGAAGTGGGAATTAGGTCCAGATTTTGTTTAATTCAACTGAGAGTCCTCCTCCGATCATGCCTAACATGCACAGTCAAGGCTAAGATGGGTAGGTCGTCAGATAATTTCTGTCTCAGGGGATGGGGATTATAAGGCACCTTTCTACACATAATATGGGGTCTGCCAGGTGATACAGGATAACTGGAACTCCATAGTGACATGTATGAACAGGGTATGTGGAAAGGCGATGGAGACTTCAGCGAAATGGTGCCTGCTAAATAAATGGGACAACTCAGATCTCTGAAGCACTGAGATATTGTTGATGACTCTTGGAATGACAGTTGCCAAAAGAAAAATTGTAAGACTTTGGGGTGCCTCACAACCAACCCTACTCCAAGAATGGGAAAGAGATATGGACTGGTGCATGCTGGCAGAGAAAGTGACGTACGAGGGTTTGGGATGCCCACAAAAATGGCCTAGAGTCTGGGGGAATTGGAATACCTATAGAGGCACTTTATGTGACACTCCCTCTCTTGTGCAAGACAACTGATCTGAGTAACTCTCCATTTGTTAGTTTGCGGGGGACAGGGGTAGAACTGAACCTCTACCTGAAACCTGTTGCCAGAAATGCTATGCTATATACTCCGATGCGAAAGTTCTCACTCTATGTACATTGAAGTATGCGGTGTATGCTTGCCTTGATGTTAATAAAAAAGAGTTCTAAAAAAGCCATTGCTTCTTGGTATGTGAGAACATATTTGTGATATTCTGTAAGATGAGACTGAATGGCAAGTTCATAGCTTGGGTCAAGTTATTATACACAAGACTAAGCGCACAAGAAGGGGTGAATTTATACATCTACCTGGCTTTCCTCGTGGTCCAGCCGCTGGCAGGGAGCAAGCACATCCTCTTACACCTTGCCCTTGCGATAGAATCAAGGAACGATGCAACTCAAAATAGCTTGCTTCATCATGGGAGACAAGGATCTCCATACAGAGGTGATGCACTTCTACATATAAGAGAGGCACAGCAATGTGCACCTGGTTGAATGTGCACTTTAAACTTTTTTGGGGAGCAGTTGGGGCTGGTGGTAAAATGAGCGAAGTCAAAGTTAGTTAGGCTGTGTAAGTGTGTTTAGTTGGTATTTCTCAATCACTAATCTTTGAAATAGTGGCCTTGTAGAGCCATTCTTGTCCTAGGAAGCAGTTGTCCTTCTCTAGAAAGCCAGGCGGTAGGCCTTCTTTTTATGTGATGGTTGGACTGGCGAGTATTTCCTAGATGATCTTAGTTTACCACTGGGTAAAGCTGCTAGTTTGATTATCTGCACATGTACAGCAGATTTCACAGTCTCATCATGTCCCTTTAGATTTTTTCATCTCTGTGAAGGGCCAGGCTGTGCTGAACAGCAATAAACTGAAACTACATTTTGAAGACAGCAATATGCATCAAGAGCTGTTTAATTCTCATTGTTGTGCCTTGTGAGTCTTTTTTTAACCATTAGATACTACATTTTGCCTTTGAATAAAAAAATCAAGAGGTAAAAACTGTTAATGTAGAAACCAGTGGTTTTGTATTTTTTGTGGGTGACTTACATCATTAATCCTGTACTATGTGTATTTTATACAGCATATATTTTACCGTGGTGATTCAAAATGTGATATTCCAGTACTACTCACCAAGATTTGTTTGGCTTCAATACTGGGAAATTCAGGGTATTCATTGTTGATGGCAGAGGTGAAGATTCACTGATACTGTAATTCATCCCAAATTTGCTTGAGGTTCTGTCTGGTCTCTGCTTTCATTGAATACTGCTTTTGTACCTGCAGTTGATGTTGCAGTGGCATTAGACGTGGAACAGTATTTTTGTCTACTTGATTTTTGAATAGCCCTGGAGCCATGTGTACTTTTTCACATTTTGGTTCTTAAGCTGCCAGGCTGTTAAAGAAGAAAAGGTTTTCATCATAATGCCCTCCCCTACAGGTGCACTGATTACAATTTGTGGATGCCAGTCTTATTCAGCACCTATCATATCATACGAATCAGTCAGTTGAGATAGCTCAATATCCCCATCAGTCTGAACCTGAACTTTGTCAACTAAATCTGGTTCATATAAATGCCAATTCTCTGTTTCTACCTGCGTTGTCAGTAGTCCCCTGCACATTCAGGAGGAACCTAAGCTTCAGGTGGGCTACTGTTATTTTCGTTGCACTGTCTAAGACAGATATTGGCCACTCCCCGCTCTTCATCAGAACCCTCTTTCTGTGAAGCATCCTGTGTTTTTGTCACTGCTTCCATCTTCTTTTGTAAGTCTTAATTAAGCAGTCTCTGTCCTGATTCCAGGCTCTCCCTTCTACCCTGGTGATAGGTCTGTCCCTTGTCACGTTCTTGGGAGGAGTTCTTGGCTCTTCATCAGAACCCTCTTTCTGTGAAGCATCCTGTGTTTTTGTCACTGCTTCCATCTTCTTTTGTAAGTCTTAATTAAGCAGTCTCTGTCCTGATTCCAGGCTCTCCCTTCTACCCTGGTGATAGGTCTGTCCCTTGTCACGTTCTTGGGAGGAGTGGGACACACTGTCTGGCTTTAGTCTCCTGTCTCCCTGATCCTATGAAGAATGAAAGTAGTGCTCATTATAGAATCTTTATCTCTCTAGAGCCCTAATTTCCCTCCTAGCTCTTAGGTTATGTTCTTAATTCCACACTAATATTGTTTTTTTTCTTAAATCAGCTCCTTAATTGTAAGAACATAGTATCTCCTGTTTTTTTTGTTTTGCAATCAAACAAAAGATGACTCAGCACAAAAAGTGCACTCCTGTGTGTACCCAAAATTGTAAATAACAGAATTAGAAACTCATAAGAAAATGTGCTCAAAGGAGGAAAAGAGGTCACCTAACACTTCTAAAGAAACCATAAGGATTCCATTAATAAGCAAAAGAACCCTGATGACTCTCAACTGTAAAAGTTCCACAGTCAAGTCCAATAGTGATCATGTATCCTATATTTCAATATTCAGATTCAGCATCTCCCCTCAGCAAGTGATCCTCATGCCTAACGCTGCTCGTGCATCAGAACCCTATATACTTCTATCACCAATGCTGTCTTATGGAGCGAGGAGAGGTCACTTATACTCGGCTTCTACTTTGCTTCAAACATTTACAAACAATGCTCTTTTGGGGAAGCATAAGAGAGCTCCGGTGACTAATGCTACTTTTTTAGGTCGAGTGTAAGCCTACGACATCTTGTATACTTTTAAGTATACTTCTTCTGTGGGCTTCCAGCTATTTCATTTGTTATTCTTGGTGTCATTTAAAAATCCTTGCTTGCTAGTGGCAAGTTATGGCTCTTTGCCCCTCATTCTTCTGTGTGGGAGCAGGGACCAACTACTGTATAATTACGTTTTGTCCTGTTTATCTGGTCTGTTAGGGACTTTTATTTTTACTTTGCTTCCTGCTCCTGTATAGGAAAGCTTCCCTTTTCATTTGCAGAGCATTCTTCCTGTGAGCTTAGCTGTAAACAAGGCTATAAATCAGGATGTTATCTTGGTCACATTTGGTCTTTGTGGGCTCTCTGCACTCTCTCTTAGCTGTCTGACTCCCACCCTTGCACAGCTTGGATTTTCTTTACCAAGTGTGCCTGCCTGTGTGCTGAGAGCAAGGGCGAAGGATTGCTTGTAATTGCTTATAACTAGGCATCTAGCTCTACCAGGGCTCCGCAATCCTTAGAGACAGTGCCCACTTCTGATCCATACTGGGATCCCTCTCGCAGCTCCATCAGTGCACCTCAGTTCACACACTCCAAGCCCTCAGTTGTGCCAGTGCCAGGAACACCACACACGCTGTCTGCCAGAGCACCTCAGTTCTTGCAGTAAGTACACTCTGCTGCTCCACTACTGGGACCTCAGGCGCAGCTCCATCAGTGCACCTCAGTTCACACACTCCCCGCCCTCAGCCGTGCCAGTGCCAGGAACCCCACACACGCTGTCTGCCAGAGCACCTCTGTTCTTGCAGTCAGTACTTTCTGCCGCTCCAGTACTGGGACTTTGGGTGCAGCTCCATCAGTGCACCTCAGTTCACACACCCCAAGCCCTCAGTGCACCAGTTCTAGGAACCCCACACACGCTGTCTACCAACAGCACCTCAGTTGTTGCAGTCAGTACACTCTGCTGCTTCACTACCTGGACCTCAGATGCAGCTCCATCAGTGCATCTCAGTTCACACACTCCATGCCCTCATCCATGCCAGGAACGCCACACATGCTGTCTGCCAGAGCACCTCAGTTCTTGCAGCCAGTACACACTGCTGCTCCAGTATTGGGTCCTCTGGCGCAGCTCCAGCAGTGCACCACAGTTCACACACTCCAAGTCTTCAGCCGTGCCAGTGCCAGGAACCCCACACACGCCATCTGCCAGAACACCTCAGTTCTTGTAGTCAGTACACTCTGCTGCTCCAGTACTGGGACTTTCGCGCGCAGCTCCATCAGTGCACCTGAGTTCACACACTGCAAGCCCCTCAGTCGTGCCAGTGCCAGAACCCCACACAGGCTGTCTGCCGGATACCTCAATTCTTACAGTCAGTACACACTGCTGTTCCAGTACTGCCACCTCGGTCGCAGCTCCATCAGTGCACCCCAGTTTACACACTCCAAGCCCTCAGCTGTGCTCGTGCCAGAACCACACACACGCTGTCTGCCAGAGCACATCAGTTCTTAGAGTCAGTACACTCTGCTGTTTTAGTACTAGGACCCTGGGACCCTAGGACCTCGGGTGCAGCTCCATCAGTGCACCTCAGTTCTACCCCGGTGAGGTAATTTCCTTTCCTATACTGGGACCCCGCTCACATACAGTTCCATTGTAGCAGGTCAATTCTAATATTCAGACCCACTGCCAAGCCACTACTGGAGCCAAAAGAGCAAACCACAGCTCACCCAGTGCACCTCAAGTCTAACATCCAACACCACTGTTGATGGGAACCACCACAGCTCCGCTAGAATCCATCAATTCTAACATTCAGTGCACATTTCTTCTCAGTTCTAAGGCTCACACATCCGGGCCTTCAGGACTCCTCGATTCTGTGGTTAAAAGGCAATGCCACTCCCATACTGGGCCCCACTTGCACCTTCACCAGGGCACCTCCAGGCTAACACTCGGCAACAGTGGCACGCCTATACTAGGTTCCACACATAGCTCCATTAACATACCTCACTTATGACCTTGTGTGCCCGTTATCTAGTGCTGCAGCCCACATACAACTCTGTCAGTGCACCTCAACCCTAACCTGCAGCGCTCCATTATTCCAATACCAGGAATTACACAGCGCTCCGCTTCTCATTCCTCACCCGCTGCCTTTCTGCTATTCCAGCACTGGGACAGGACACAGCTCTGTCTATACCTCAATCCTGATCTGAAGCGCCCCAATATTGCTGTATTGGGGTTCACATACAATTCTGCTGATGCACCTCCTGCTGTTCTGCAGTGGCCACTGTTGTTCCACACTCTGACTTCTGTTTGCGGACATGGGGGAGCCAGTTAAATCTATTCTTAGCTGCCATATTTATTTTGGAGGGTCTGTTTCACCTATCTCACTCCGTTCTTTCCTTTACTCTGTTTACTCTCAATCTTTTCTTTCTCAACCACTTTCCTCTTTCCAGCTCTTAAAATCAACACGTTAACACTTTTGCGCTTTCTTTCAACTGTTTATTTCTACTCCTCTCCCTTTTGTTTTTATTTCTCTCTTCCTCTTGCAAAAACCTGGTTATTTCCTTTCTTGTTTAGTTTCTCTCTTTTTTTCTTCATCGGGCCTTCATTCTTTCACTATTTTTTCTGTCCCCTTCATTCTTTCTTTGCCTTTTTTATTTTCTCTTTCCTTTGACTCAATTTGCGTCTTTTAAATATATATATTTTTTTAGATCTTTCTGCCTTAATTTCTCGGGTGTTTTTCTTATCTTTATCTGTCAATTCACGTTTTACTATAAATCCTTCTTTTTCCCATCTGTATGCGGACGCGACAAGTTACTTGTCAGGACCGAAGTGTCAAAGTGGTTTTCCCATTCTGTGTCTGCGGGAAGTGTGCTAGTACGTCCATGCCCTGGTTATTTCGCTGCTTGTTTCTCTCACCTGCTCTCTTTTTATTCTTTCTTTTCACATTTCTTCATTATTTTTTCCTCTTTATCTTTTGTTCGCTAGCTTCCTTCCCTTTTTTCTTTTGTCTCACAAGTTTGCTCTATTTCTTCTCTTAGTTGTGTTTCTTTCCTTCCCTTCTATCTTTTATTTCTTTGCGACCCCTTCTCTTTCTTCCTTTTGTCTGTTGTATTCCATTCGCTTCTCTTTTTCTGCCCCATCCACTTTCTCTCCTGAGGCCTAGTTATCAATGTGGCAACAGGTGCAGTGGCACCGGGGCCCAGAGACCTATGGACCTCACTCAACTCTAATTACTGCTGTATTGTTCTACAGAAATTGAGGTCAACCATTTTCCTTTCTTACTCCAGGGCCCAGTACACAGTTACTGTGGCGCTTGTCCTCTCTATCTTCACTCTTGACTCCCTCTTTACTTTCACCCTCCAATCCGTCCCAAATTATATTTTTGTTATGGTGTTTTGCGCATCACACTCTAATGGTGTATTTCTGATAAAGGTTTATATGATAATTCTATATGTTTTACGATAGAGGAAGAAGGTAAATGGAAGTGCTTTAGTTAAATGGGCCACTGGATTTATATGGCAGCAAAAGACGAAATTATGAGGTGGGGTGGACCAATTTATGTGGCAAGAAAACTCCAGTTATGAATTTACAATGCTAATAGCTCTCACTCAAGAAAATGCAAGACAAATTGCATTGCAAATGCTTGCTCTTTCTTCCTTCCAAAACGGACCTCTAGGTCATCTTCCCTTGCAGCTGCGGCTACACGCATGCACCAGAGAAGTGGAAAGATTCCTCCTCGGTCCTTATAGTTTGAACAGTATAAGAAAACATGAAGTTTACAAACAGAAAGCATGCCAATCGAATATACATTTCTTAGCATTACAGTTCAGACAGTCTGCTTTTCTAGACCGTATGCACCTCAAGGACATGTTCTCTAATATTTTACAGGCAATACGTCCTGTTTTGTAGCATACATGCATTATCCTTGTACAAAAGCCCTGACACACATGACAGGATCTACTGCAGGAAAGGGTTTATTCATAGCATGTAACATATTAGGCAGCTAGGCTTCCCTATCCCTTTGCCCTCTCCCTCAAAGATGAGAAAATAGGGACTCACCTCAATTACTAGAGAAGCCTAGTCTTTTCAACATTATCGTCTGAGGTGCAGCATCACTAAGAGCTCCCTCTGATTTACTCTCACTGCTCTCTAAGAGTAGAGGCCTTGACGGTTGTCCTTTGTCCTGCTGTCCTCAATAACAATGTGAGAAATAGTGCCAGCGAGGGATTCCTTTCCTTTTCCATGGTGCTCTGTTAAGGAAGAGACAGCAAATTATTCTTTATACAGATCTGCCCCTTAAAACCAGGGACACTGAGAGCCCCCATCCATTCCCAGCAGACCTGCGAATAACAGAAGTGGTCAGTGCCTCTTTCACCATTTCTAAAACATCTTTGCACAAGTACAGACACCAGGGGCAGTATTACTTAAAGTGCCCCAGAGGCACATTGGGCGCTTGCACCTGCTTTGCACGGCCCTGGGGTACTTTTGTATTACAGAAGAGGCTACAGATGCTTGTGCGGCCCCTTTTGTAATACAGATAGCACTGCTGCACATATAACGCCAGAGCTATCATTAGAGGGCATTTCCTCTTTTGGATGGGGGAGTGGCCCCATGCAAATGAAGGAATCAAAGGCCGTGCACAGCGTGGGGATGGGTGGTTAGTGGGGTGGCCCCGCGGCCAACTGCCACTGTGCATGGCCTTTGGATGTATGCAGCACGGGGTCAGGTGGTTGTAGGAGGTTGGCTGCAGGCCCTGTAGCAAACGCCTGCCGCGCACGCCCAAATACCATGCGTGGCAGTGGTTGGATTAACGTATAGAAATGAAAATTACTTTACGTTAAAAAAGCTATGGCAATTTACTGAAAAAATCAAAGGTTATAGGGTCATTATAGTTGGTAAATAAAGTTAAAAAAACATAGAAATGTATTTAAAAAAAACAAAGGTTAAAGGAATGTTATAGTTAGGTTCTGAATTTACTCACACAAAATCAGAGACATTCAGCAGTTATAGTTAGAGTTATTTCAAGTAACTATAACTCGCTGCCTAAGGTAACTATAACTTGCACCCTCGCCATGCACTGCTAATTGCCCCAGATATTACAGCACTCATGACAACTCTTGCAATGTCAATAAAAATATAAATGAAACATTAGAAGCAAAATTATTGAAAAAAAAACTGTGCACTGCCTGTTTGGAAATCTGAACTGTAAATTGCACCGCAGGCGCATTTTCGCCACGATGTATTTTTAGGAAAGAGCCTCAGCTTTCCAGGTCCCCACCAATTTTTGAGATTAAGTGAAGTGACTTTGGGAAACACAGCAGGAAAATATTTATGGCAAAACTGGTGGTGATACCCGAGCTTCTACAGATAAAGTGGTAACCTGCCTTGTATAACACAGCACATGGTTGAGGACGCTGGGGTTCACGTGCTGAAAGCATCACATGCTGGCTCCTCTCCCGCCAGCAGGAAGGCTATTAAAGCAAGATAAGATGCAGCCAGTGGGAGTCACACAACCTGACACACCACTGCTTTGAAGCATTACACCTCTTCAGCTTAGTCACAAGGCTTTCCTGAGTCACAGTCAAACGAAATGAAATGACAGCCTGCTCATCTCTTCCCTGAGCACAGCAAGCAACAGGAAGCTGCTTCTGGCCTCCAGAAGCTGCTAAGTGGGACACCTAATATGGTTTCTTTCACTGGTAGGGGTAGAGTAGAACAAATGAGTTAGCAGGGGCATATCCACTATTGGTGCAACGGGTGCAGTGGCACCAGGGCCCAGACCCCTGAGGGGACTATTGAACTTTGACAATTGCCATATTTTACTACTCCAACAGCAGTCAAAGGGGCCACTTTGTTTGCTTGCACCAAGGACCACAGCATCCTTGCTATGCTACTGCCAGCAAAGTATGAAAGGAGGAGGGATAAAACGTGAAAGAGAATCAAATGTTTCACAGAGAGGCGATGCCTGAAGGTCAGTGGCACCGCAGGATGGCTCACATTACGCTCCTGTCTGCCTCCCTTCTCACAGTTCTTGCGCATAAGATGAGTCCTTACCCAAGAGATACGTGACTTGCTCTGCGCTGCTCTATCTATGCTACTGCAGTGATGTATATGTAACCTGCAGGGCCTGGGCTTGAACCCCAGTGTGGTCATCATATCCTTTCATCCGTCTGGCATCACTGACCTTACTGCTGAACATTTGCAGTTTACAGTGCTGAAAAGCACTATGGCACAGATTTATGAAGTTCCTAATGGCAACTATCGCCACATTACTATCATTTTGTTTATGCTAGTGTGGCAAAAACGCTGCGCCATATTTACAAAGTGGTGCAATGTACGCATTGCACCACTTTCGAAACCCTTGCGCCACATTATGCCTGCGGCAGGCATAATGTATGCAAGGGGGGCTTTCCCCTGTTAGGGGGCCGCAAAAATGGCGCAGTGGAGTCGATGAGATTCCACTGCGTCATTTTAGTGCCATTTTTAACGCTTGCACAGAGCAGGCGTTAAAAGGTGGCACACCATTATTTATAATGGCCCGCTATGTACTTTGCATGTTAGCGCCAACATTTTTGGTGTTAATCCTGCAAAGCACAACAATAGTGTAAAAAATCATGACGCTATTGTCCCTAACCTGCACAATGGTGCGCTGTATGTTAAATATGGTGCACAGATGGTGGTGTTAGGGGGCCGCAATGGGCTGCAAGAAAAGTGGCGCTTCATGACATGAAACACCACTTTTTAAAAATATGGGCCTATATCTGCTGCAGGCAGCAAGCGCTGCCTAAAACACAGTGCGGACACATTTATTATTCCGTACAAAGAGTAGCAGCAAGGGAACTTACTGTGCTGCACTGCTGAAAAAAGAGGGCAAAATTGCTTAATGTGTACAATGATATGGAGCATTTCTGCTCTCTCTTTGCACTGGTGCACTGTGTGCTGCCTAGCGCCATTACAGGCACCCTAGCACCATAATGTAAGGGTGTCTAGGTTACAGACAGGATAGTTTCTGTGGAAGAAAAAAATCAATTTTACAGGCTTATTCCTCTTTCTATGTGTGATGCAGCATGCAGCACACATGTAAAGAGGAAGTAACGAGGAGAAATAAAGATATTTCTTCTTGTGACGCCTCTGTCAGCGCAAAACCAGGTTTACAAGACTTTGCAAATCTTGGTTTGCATCAGAATACATGAGTGAGTGCATGGGAACACCCAATCTCCACTCATAAAACACCTACCTGATGCATAGTAATGCAAATATTAATCACTGTCTTGCATCACTTGATATTTACTAAACCACACAAAGTGGCTTTGCATGGCTTAGTAAATGACAAAAACGACCTGCTTTGGAGGTGCGCCTCAAAAGTGGCACAACTGACACAAAATCAAATTTTTTGAATATTCGTCAAAAGACGCAAAAGATACAGGCAAGTCAAAAAACGATTTTCCAATGAAAACATGGTCCTAACTATAACTACCTACTGTCGACTGCCAGTAGGTTATATATATATATAAATATATATTAGCCCTTAAGCTAATTACTCCACGTTATATCATTGATGACATATTCTATGCCATCTTTCATGTTCTCGCTGCACCATTTGAAATGAAATTATTGATGAGACAACTATGCATGGTGAGGGCACGAGTTATAGTTACCTTAGGGTGCATGTTTTAGTTACTTGAAAGAACTCTAACTATAACTGCTGAATTTCTATGGTTTTGTGCCTCTTCTTATTTCTGTGCTCCATTCAGGTTTACTTTGATAGAACTGCATATTTTCTTGTTCACCTTTGTCTGTTATGAGGCTTTTGGATATTAAAGGCTCATTTAAGGTAATGTCTATATTACTTAGAGGCTATTGCTAGTACAAATGTTCAGTTCCAAACTTTGAAAGTTCTAGGCCTACCCAACCCACAAAGGTAAAATGAAAGAGGATAGCATGTCTAAAGGAATGTCCAAATATTGGAAAACTGCCCTTATGTTTAAACAGTGTAACCATACCTGGCCTAAAGAAGGAGTAGAAGGAATAAAAGGTAGCAATACAATTTCCTAAAAAACCTGAAAGGAAAATATAACCTGTAGACAAAATTCAAGATTAGACCGCAGAACTGAAGACTCCAGCCTAAAAGCAAGAAATTATTACTAGTAAATAAGAGAGTCTTTCTCCCAAAACCCTCTTGACAAAGTAATAGACATCAAAAACACTTTTGTAGTCTTTATCAGAAAGCTTCACTTTCAGGTACACGGAGTCAGGGTAGGTCCTTGACGACCATTGACAGCGCCGCATTCTGCGCTTTTGATGAGAATTACGTATACTCCTAGGGCGCCACGATCTCTATTTGAGATTGATGACTTTTATTTGAGATAGACTGACCAAGACGTGCAGTAGACAAGTAAGTCACCAGATTATACATACTTACCTGTACCTTACTGAGGTTCTTGAGGAGAAGTGATAGTACTTTTTGGTCCTTTTGAAGTGTTGCTGGATCCCTTTGTGACCAAAAGGACGCGAAACATGTTGACCCTTGAACAGAGGGGTTAGGATAGTGTCCTCTCCCCACAACCACATTCTTGTGAGAGTGCATAGGAGCATAGGGGGTTATTCTAACTTTGGAGGAGGTGTTAATCCGTCCCAAAAGTGACGGAAAAGTGACGGATTTACCACCAGACGTATTACGAGTCCATTATATCCTATGGAACTCGTAATACGGCTGGTGGTATATCCGTCACTTTACCGTCACTTTTGGGACGGATTAACACTCCTCCAAAGTTAGAATAACCCCCATAATCTTTTTAAGCACCCTAGTTATTTTTAATCTTAGCCTAAACCCGTTTCTGACACATTAAATTATGATGGTTTGGGTTTAGAGCTATTTTTAATCTTCACCTTCTTTTCTCTCCTCACCTTAGTCACTATTTGGTTTCACCTTCAGCACCTCTTCTAATCTGGAATACTCCGGTTAAGAGCACCGCTTCTTTTGAAGGGGTGCCCGTCAGGCATTGCAGCGCCGGCCTGACGAGGAGCGAGTCCAGTGATAATGCTCTACATCCTCATGGGTGTGTGAGCTCTCTCTTTGCTCCTGAATTAGCTCCCCTGTATTTGTATTTTCACTGTGTGTCGTTTTGGGAACAGTGTACTTTACAATTTATAGATGCCCAACGGACTCACCTGACCGCTTTCTGTAAAGGACTGCTGCCCTGCAGTTGCCCTGCTGCCTTGCTGCTCTCTAGCTGTGCTGAAGGAGTGCTCTCCAAGGGCTTGGATAGAGCTTGCCTATGGTTCCCTGAAGTCTCAGGACCAAAAAAGTCTTGTCTCCTCCAACTGGAATCCCCGTGCGGTAAAAATGTTATGTACTGCCTGCCAAAAACGATGCACAGCCTGCTCGCGGTGAAAATTCACTGCACACTGAGACTGGAACGATGCAGCCTGACATCGTGACAGAAGGTCAACGCAGTGTCAGCGATGCGACCGGAACTTCGACGCACGGCCCTACTGGATCGACGCAAGCCAACCCAGAACGACACAGTCCGACTTCCTGAGAGGAATCAACGCAGCGCATGCCGTGCGGGAGAAATTTCCACTCATCGCCCACCGGAATCGACGCAGCGCCTGTGACTTCGCTCAGCAAGCCCAGGAGTCCCTGGGGCGTCCAAAAACCCACAACCCGAAGAGGATCCAAGTCTGCGTGCCGGAAATTAACGCAATGTCTTCCCCGCGTGGAAAATAACGATGCAAGTCTGTGTGCGAAGGGGTGAAACCGACGCACACCTACGGTTTTCCACGCATCTCCTCCTCTGCGGTCCCTTGCGAGGATTTTTCAACGCAAACCAGGTACTTTGCCCTGCAAGAGACACTTGTTTCTAGGAGAACTTAATACACTTTTTATTGCTTTTACAGTAATATTTCAATTCTAAGACACTTTGGGGGTCATTCCGACCCTGGCGGCCGGCGGTATGTTGGCGGTAACACCGCCAACAGGCTGGCGGTGTTCCGCCAGCAATTCTGACCGTGGCGGAAAAGCCACGGTCATACCGCCGGCCCCTCCACTTTCCCGCCAGGCTTCCGCCTGGCGGGCATAATCCCCAGGGCAGCGGTGCAAGCACTGCTGCTCTGGGGATTATGAGTCCCCGACCGCCAGCCTGTCCGTGGCGGTAAACACCGCCATTGAAAAGCTGGCGGTAAGGGGACTGGGGGTGCCCCTGGGGGCCCCTGCACTGCCCATGCACTTGGCATGGGCAGTGCAGGGGCCCCCAGGCATAGCCCCATCGCGCATTTCACTGCCCGAATTTCGGGCAGTGAAATGCGCGACGGGTGCTACTGCACCCGCTGCACATCAACATTGCCGCCGGCTCTATTACGAGCCGGCGGCAATGTTGATGTGCCATTTCCGCTGGGCCAGCGGAAATGTCGGAATAGGGAGGCATGAATACCGCCGGCAATGGCGGTATTCTGTCTCCCCCGGCCTCGGCGGTCTGGAGAAAAGACCGCCGAGGTCGGAATGACCACCTTTATATTACTTTTACAGTAATATTTCAACATATACTTATTGCCTTTTAATCGTTTTGACCTGCATTGAGACCCCTATCAGTGCCAGGGACTGATAGGGGGTCATTACAACATTGGCGGTAAAAGCCGCTTACCACCGTGCAGAAGACCACCAATACACCGCCGCTGAATTCCGCCACAGCTATTATGACCCACATCTCGGAATCTGCCGAAATTCAGACACCCACACAAGTCCGCCACAACAAAGGTCAGTGATAAACTGGCGAAAACAAAACCTCCACCGTCACGCCAATAGAAACACACCCATTCTATTACGACCCACGAATCCAAGCGGTGGTCTTTCAACCGGGGTATTCCATTGGCGGTACACACCGCTGCGCTCAAAATACACACACATCTCCAAAACACCGCCACATTGGACAATTCGATTTACACACACCTGATACACATACAAACACCACTCCCACACACCCATTACAATATAAAACACACACCCACATCACCCACAAACCCCTATGACCAAAAATTATAGACCAAGGCGACAGAGAGAGCACAGCGTAGACAACCCCACCACACAGAGGCACACAACACCATCACCCACACAACATCCACGCACAAAACACCACACACCACTACACATCACCACACTCATCACCACATACACCATCCCACACATCACCTACACCACCCTATGGCACGGCAAAGACACCCCAGGTTCTCTGAGGAGGAGCTCAGGGTCATGGTGGAGGAAATCGTACGGGTAGAGCCACAGCTATTTGGATCACAGGTGCAGCACACCTCCATTGCAAGGAAGATGGAGCTATGGCGAAGAATAGTCGACAGGGTCAATGCAGTGGGACAGCACCCAAGAAATCGGGAAGACATCAGGAAGAGGTGGAACGACCTACGGGGGAAGGTGCGTTCTGTGGTCTCCAGGCACAACATCGCAGTCCAGCGGACTGGCGGCGGACCCCCACCTCCTCCCCCACAACTAACAACATGGGAGGAGCAGGTCTTGACCATTATGCATCCTGAGGGCCTCGGTGGAGTCGGTGGAGGAATGGACACTGGTAAGTCAAATCTTAACTATCATATCCCCCACCCTACCTGCATGCTATCACACCCACCCACCCTCACCCCCTCCCCTATCACTCCAACTCCTCACTAATGTACTAATAACACAAACCACCCATCCCAACACCAAGCCCTGCATGACACAACAAAGCATGGACACCCATCACTAAAGCATGCCCACTGCACATACCCATAACACCCCCTAACCATCATCACACAAGGCCCCACACAGGAATGCTAGCACTGGGGTACACGCTCACCCACCCATTGCACACCATGACACACACAGATGCAATAATCATGCTTTTACACCCCTGCAGGACCACTACCTAATGGCACCAGACAGGAGGGTCCAGACATCTCTACCCCACCCACAGAAGAGGCCCACAGTGATGACAGCAGCTCTGGCCAACTGGATCCAGATGACCAGCCCGGACCATCGTGGGCCTCGGGACAGTCGGTTCCCCTCGCACAGGCACAGTCCAACACTGACCTTCCACCCTCTGGAAACACCAGTACAGCACCCACCCAGCAGGCCCATACCTCCGTCAATCAGCTGTGTGTCCACCACTACAGAGAACCCAGGATAACCCATCACCCCAACAACAACAGGGACCTGGGGGCAGTGGTAGTGGGCACACGGTCCAGGGGACGGAGGCCCAGGAACACAGGGGAACTGGGAGGGCTGCTGTGCGACAGGGGGTGGACCGGCCAAGGGAACCCACTCTCCACGAGGCCCTCTCCTCCATCATGGGAGCATACCACCACTCCCAGGAGACGATGGCTACGGTCCTGTCCAAGTTTCAGGAGACCCAGCGCCTGCAGGAGGAACAGTATTTGGGGTTCAGGGAGGAACTCAGAACCATCAGCTCCGCCCTGGGCACCATCGTAGGGGTGCTGAAGGATATACAGAACACCATGAGGGACACCGTGGCACTCCAAGGGGCTCCTGACACTAGCATGGACGATGAACTGCCCACCACCTCTTCCGGCGTTAGTGGACAGGACGCCCCACCACACGACCACCACACCAGCACCCCACCCCCTGCAGACGGAGAACCACCCCGCAAAGGAGGTGAGATCCAGGAACAGGACAGAGCACGATGGCAAGACCCCCGCCAAGAAATGAGACCACCCTGATTGTCATCCCACTGTCCCACTTTGTAACCCTGTTCATATTAGAACTGCCCCAGCTCCACTTCCTATGCCCATATGCGCAATGCACCTGTGAGACTAATTGACTGGACTCTGCCATGGACATTCCTCCACCATCACCCATCACCATTTTACCACCCCCTCCAATAATTAGCACTTCAATAAACACCCTTGAAGCACAAAAATCTCTGTGATTTTGAAAATGTGTATTAGCTATGACAATGACAAAATCCGTTAGAAAATGTAATGTCAACATACCTATGTCACACATCACAAGTCCATGAAGGATGCAAGCAGATGACACACGTTGGTAACCACACCTGTGAAACCGTAATGGAATTGTACAACTCAGTTACCAAATACTGCTTGAAATAGACAGACAGGATAAAGGTAGAAGTGTGAAAGTAAATGTAGTAGTCAAGAAAGTGTTCTCACCTGTGTGTCACTGGAAATATTGCTGTATGACTGAGTCCCTGTTGTCAATGTCTTCTTCCTCTGCTTCCTCCTCATCACTGTCCACAGGCTCCACAGCTGCCACAACACCGTCACCTGGACCATCCTCCTGCAGAAAAGGCACCTGGTGTCGCAAAGCAAGATTGTGAAGCATAGAGCAGGCGATGATGATCTGGCACACCTTCCTTGGTGAGTAGAATAGGGAACCACCTGTCATATGGAGGCACCTGAACCTGGCCTTCAGGAGGCCGAAGGTGCGTTCGATCACCCTCCTAGTTCGCCCATGGGCCTCATTGTAGAGTTCCTCTGCCCTGGTCCTGGGATTCCTCACTGGGGTCAATAGCCATGACAGGTTGGTGTAACCTGAGTCCCCTAATAGCCACACCCGGTGCCTCTGGAGTTGACCCATCACATAAGGGATTCTGCTATTCCGCAGGATGTAGGCGTCATGCACTGAGCCAGGGAACATAGCATTTACCTGGGAGATGTACTGGTCTGCCAAACATACCATCTGTACATTCATGGAATGAAAACTCTTCTGGTTCCTGTACACCTGATCACTCCTGTGGGGGGGGACCAGAGCTACATGGGTCCCATCAATGGCACCTATGATGTTAGGGATATGTCCAAGGGCATAGAAGTCACTTTTAACAGTAGCCAAATCCTCCACCTGAGGGAAAACGATGTAGCTCCTCATATGTTTCAGCAGGGCAGACAACACTCTGGACAACACGTTGGAAAACATAGGCTGGGACATCCCTGATGCCATGGCCACCGTTGTTTGAAATGACCCACTTGCTAGGAAATGGAGCACTGATAGCACCTGCACTTGAGGGGGGATTCCTGTGGGATGGCGGATTGGTGACATAAGGTCTGGCTCCAACTGGGTACACAGTTCCTGGATTGTGGCACGGTCAAACCTGTAGGTGATGATTAAATGTCGCTCCCCTATTGTCAACAGGTCCACCAGTGGTCGGTACACCGGAGGATTCCGCCATCTCCTCACATGTCCCAGCTGACAGTGCCTAGGAAGGACAACAGCGACAACAGAGTCAAGCAACTCAGAGGTATGTACCCACAGCTACACAGAACACGAAACAAAATCCAAAACATTTGTCTGTATGTGTGTTGAGTCCAGGCCTAGGTATGTGTGACGCAGTTGAAAATGAAGCCATGTGGGCCCCTGAAATGGCGGCGGCCTGACCTCTAAACTGGGACAATGGGATGTAAGGTAACTGCACTGGCGTTGTACACCGTCGCGGTAGGCGGTCGAAGACCGCTGCGCAATGCTGCATTGGTTAACATTGGACCCTATGGGTCCCAGGAGCCAATGACGAAGTGCGCCGGCGGTGATGATACGCACGGCCGCGGACGTGACCGCCATTTTCTATCTGTTCAATCACTCGATACCTGATCTTCGACAGGAGAGGACCTATACTGCAAGTGCTACTGTGACCTCGGTCTGGAAGAGACAATGGCACGTGCGTCTGGGGAAAGGGCCCCTGCCTTCACTGCACAGGAGTTGGAGAAGCTCGTGGACGGGGTCCTCCCCCAGTACACGCTACTCTACGGTCCTCCAGACCAACAGGTGAGTACATAGGGTGCAAGTTGTATGGGCTGTGGCTGGGTGGAGAGGGCTGGATGTAAGAAGTAAGGGGGCAGAGTTCTGCGAGCACGAAGGACTGTGAATGCATGTGCCAGATGGCAAGGGTAGGGATGTGGGCCACTCACTTTGACGGTGCAGTTGCTAATGACATCTCTTCTTCCCCTGTACATGTCATGTAGGTCAGCGCCCACCAGAAGAAGGATATTTGGCGTGCAATCGCCAAGGACGTCCGGACCCTGGGGGTCCACCAGAGACGGAGCACCCACTGCCGTAAAAGATGGGAGGACATTCGCCACTGGAGCAAGAAGACGGCGGAGGCTCAGCTGGGGATGGCCTCCCAACGTGGGAGGGGTGCCCGTCGCACCATGACCCCCCTGATGTTCCGGATCCTGGCGGTGGCCTACCCTGAGTTGGATGGGCGCTTGAGGGCATCACAGCAGACACAAGGGGGTGGGTACACTCTCATTCTGCTGACTTTGCGCGCAGTGGAGGGGTCTGGGTGGGGGAGGAGGGCTATGGGATTCCCTAGGCCAGGGCGAGTTCCGTAGGCTTGGCCCCTCCGTAATGCAGGCCATGTGGCACTCCACCCCACCTCTGTAGAGTGCCAAGTACAGGTATACATGCCCCTGTGTCATCTATGTGTGCAGATGTCCACCATAGCCATGTAGGCCATATCCAAGGCACTGCATTTGTAGAGCCCAACAGCGCGGCGTAGTGCAGGGGGCTGCTGTGTCTGTATTGTCCGCCAACTGTAGCGGTAAGCCATGCACTCAACCTGTCTTTCTTCTGTCGTCGTCCCCCCTTTTTTGTGCTCTCCCTGTTCTTTTGTGCATCAGCATCATCAGGCGGAGGTACAGTGGCACCGGAGTACGAGGGGGCTGCATCCCACATGGCCATGGAGGGCCACACCACGGACTCTGAATACACCAGTGGGACGGAGGGCTAGGGGAGCTTCACGGCGGTCACCGGATCAGTAACCAGCGACACGGACTCGTCCTCCGATGGGAGCTCCCTTGTGGTGGCGGCAACATCTGTGCCCCCCACTTCTAGAGGTACAGCCGCCACCCCCCTACCAGCACCGCCCTCCTAGCAGCCCCTCAGCCTTCGCCCCGTGCCTGCTCACCCAGGAGGGTGGGCATCACCTTCGCCACAGGCACCTCAGCCCCTGCCCCTGTCACCTCTGCTGCCCTCAGTGAGGAGGCCATTGACCTCCTCAGGTCACTCACTGTTGGGCAGTCTACCATTGTGAATGCCATCCAGGGTATAGAAAGGGAGTTGCAACACACTAATGCATTCCTGGAGGGCATTCATTCTGGTCAGGCTGCCCATCATCGAACCCTGCAATCTCTGGCCTCAGCACTGATGGCAGCCATTGTCCCTGTGTCTAGCCTCCCCCCTCCAACTTCCTCCACCCAGACCCATTCCCCTGTACCTCTGCCTATCCCAAGCACACCATCAGACCAGCCTGCACATACCTCAACACACAAGGGAAGCTCAGGCAAACATAGGCACCACACATCCCACAGGCACTCACGCAAGCATCACCCACATACAGACACAGCAACATCCACTGCCTCCACTGTGTCCCCCTCCTCGTCGTCTCCCTCCTCCCTCCCAGTGTCGTCTACACTCTCACCTGCATGCACAGCCACTAGGGCTCGCACCAGAACACCCACCACCACACCCCGCTCACCTGCACTCACCACCCCCACTACCATTTTACACGTCCCCTGTGTCCTCTCCCAGTGTGTCTGTGACGTCCCCTCCCAAAGTACACAAACGCGGGCACACACACACCCAACATCCATCCACCTCACGACAGCCTCCAGAACATACACCTGCACCCAAATCATCAAAAGTTACACCTCCTACAACCACCTCCTCTTCCTCCAGACCCCCTCCAGCTACCCGTCCCAGTGTTCGTCAGAAACTTTTCCTGAGCAATGTTGACCTCTTTCCCACCACCCCCCCTCCAATTCATAGGTCCCGTAGTAGCACCTCAGCCAAAAAATCTCAGTTACCAGTGGTGCCTGTTAGAGGTATGTGGAGTGCACCGGCCACCAGGGCAGCCAGTGTGACACAGAGCCAAAGCACAGCCAGTCCCCCCCGTGAAGCACCAGAAGTTGGACAGTGCCCGACGGGAGAGGGGGAAGACTCCTGCCAGCAAAGCCGCTCACAAGGGTCCCGGGGGAGTGGTGTCGAGTCAGCTGTGACTCCTCCCAAGGTGGGGAAGGGGCAGAAGAAAGCGCCAAAGTCTGGGAAGAGCAGCACGGCGGAGAAGGCCGCCATCATCCCCGCTGCCCAGGACGCCACCGCCAGCCCCATTGTCACTGGTCAGGAGTCCACCACCAGAGTCAGTGCCCAGGAGGGCAGTCCCATCGTCACTGGTCAGGAGACCACCGCCAGAGTCAGTGCCCAGGAGGGCAGTCCAATCGTCACTGGTCAGGAGACCACCGCCAGAGTCAGTGCCCAGGAGGGCAGTCCCATCGTCAGTGGTCAGGAGACCACCGCCAGAGTCAGTGCCCAGGAGGGCAGTCCAATCGTCACTGGTCAGGAGACCACCGCCAGAGTCAGTGCCCAGTCCCATCGTCAGTGGTCAGGAGACCACCGCCAGAGTCAGTGCCCAGGAGGGCAGTCCAATCGTCACTGGTCAGGAGACCACTGCCAGAGTCAGTGCCCAGACGGGCAGTCCCATCGTCACTGGTCAGGAGGCCAGAGTCAGTGCCCAGGAGGGCAGTCCAATCGTCACTGGTCAGGAGACCACCGCCAGAGTCAGTGCCCAGGAGGGCAGTCCCATCGTCACTGGTCAGGAGACCACCGCCAGAGTCAGTGCCCAGGAGGGCAGTCCAATAGTCACTGGTCAGGAGACCACCGCCAGAGTCAGTGCCCAGGAGGGCAGTCCTATCGTCAGTGGCCAGGAGGCCACCGCCAGAGTCAGTGCCCAGGAGGGCCCCGGCAGCCACAGCCCCTCTGGGCAATGAGGGATCGCCATGGCAAACACCGCTGCACAGGTCAGAGACAGCAAAGTCAAGCACCGCTGAACAGGGCAAGCACCGCTGAACAGGGCAAAGACCGCCATGGCAAGCACCGCTGAACAGGTCAGAAACTGCTAAGTCAAGCACCGCTGAACAGGGCAAGCACCGTTGAACAGGGCAAAGACCACCATGGCAAGCACCGCTGAACAGGTCAGAAACTGCTAAGTCAAGCACCGCTGAACAGGGCAAAGACCGCCATGGCAAGCACCGCTGAACAGGGCAAGCACCGCAACATCAATCACCGGTAGCCCATATGCGCCAGGGGCAGTGACGGAACTGGGACCGTCACGGGGAGAGTGATGCACTCTGGGCACCTGTCCCACTCCAGAACCTGTGGAGAACAGCATCCACTACCTCAGTCCTTAACAAAATGAAGCACTCTGGGCACCAGTCCCCCTCCAGAACCTTTGGAGAACAGCATCCACTACCTCAGTCCTTAACAGGATGAAGAACTCTGGGCACCAGTCCCCCTCCAGAACCTGTGGAGAACAGCATCCACTACCTCAGTCCTTAACAGGATGAAGCACTCTGGGCACCAGTCCCCCTCCAGAACCTGTGGAGAACAGCATCCACTACCTCAGTCCTTAACAGGATGAAGCACTCTGGGCACCAGTCCCCCTCCAGAACCAGTGGAGACTGTTATCCACTTGTGAGACTGTGGCTTGGCACTCCCCAGGATGGTACAGTGGGCACACCACCCACTGAAAAGACTTGTGAGACTGTGGCTTTGCACTCCCCAGGATGGTACAGTGGGCAAACCACCCACTGAAAAGACTTGTGAGGCTGTGGCTTTGCACTCCCCAGGATGGTACAGTGGGCAAACCACCCACTGAAAAGACTTGTGAGACTGTGGCTTTGCACTCCCCAGGATGGTACAGTGGGCAAACCACCCACTGAAAAGACTTGTGAGACTGTGGCTTTGCACTCCCCAGGATGGTACAGTGGGCAAACCACCCACTGAAAAGACTTGTGAGGCTGTGGCTTTGCACTCCCCAGGATACATCAATGGGCATGGAGCCCTGTCGTGGATCTGGCGTGGTGCTGTCATCCGGCTGAGGTGCCCCCTCTTCCCTTCCCCCTGCGGTGCCTGTTGTATTTCGATCTGATGCCCCAGCAGTGTTCTCTCAGTTTCTGGACAGGTATCGTGTGTGGGCCTCGCCCATGCATTTTGGGCCCAGTGGTCCACCGACATTGAATGGTGCATACCTGCACTACTAATCGTGATGTATACATTTTTGAATGAGGATATATATCTGTATATATTAGCTTACTGTATTTTGATACATTACAATGGTTGAACTCATTTCCTTTTGTCTTTGCATTCTTCCGGGGGGGTTGGGGGTTGATACTGTGATGTTTGGAAATGCATTGGTGTGTGTGTTGTAGTGTGCGAGGGTCAGGGTGGGGGTGTTGCGTGTGTGTGTCCCTGACTTTTGCCTCCCCTACGTCGTAGGTGCAGTACTCACCGCTGTCTTCGGCGGCTGCGTTGCTGATGATCGTAGAGGAGCAAGAAGACTATCGCAGGGAGTATTTGGAGTTCCGGCTCCATGGTGCCCTCCTTCCTCGTGGAGTGTATTAAGGTGAGCGTTTTCCCATTGAAATGGCTGTTTCCACCGTGTTTTTATCCACGGTGAATCCGCCCCGGAAAAGGTGGCGGATTGGCCTTTTGTAATACTGTGGGCGGTACTTTGTCTTCCGCCTGTCTGTTGGCGGTGACCGCCGCGCTGCTTGTCTGTACCGCTGCGGTGGTCGGAGTGTTAAAGTGGCTGTCCTTGTTGGCGGTTCCTGCCACGGTCATAATTCCCTTTTTTTTTTCGCTGGCCTGTTTGCGGTCTTACCGCCGCTTTAACACCGTCCACCAGGGTTGTAATGACCCCCATAGTGTCTACCGCCATGGTTTTCGGGGCAGTAGATTTGCCACGAAAACCATGGTGGTAGGCGGGGTCATAATCCTGAGGGTGGGATTGTGACGGCCGCCTGGCTGGAGACCGAAGTCTCCAGCCCGGAGGCTGTTACCGCCCTGGCGGACGGAGTGGTACATTGGCGGTTTGCCTTAAGCCAAACTGCCAATGTGATAATTCAGGAAAAGGTACCCCCCAAAATACCGCCGTCCGCCAGGGTTGTAATGAGGGCCTAAGTGTTTTGTTGGGGTGGAGCCTAAGGGTTCAGAAACCAGTAGGAACAGGAAGGAGGAGTCAAAATGGGGGACTAGGGTAGGTGGTGACCAGTGGATACTTGGAAAGAGAAGGAGGAGTCAATTTATTTAAAAGCCAGGGAGGAATCCAGTGAGCATGCATAATGAGAACAGTGTCAAACCTTACCTGAGGAACCTTCCTGTTTCAGGCTGGTGTGGGGAGTAGAGAATGGGAACAGTCCCAGTCCTTAACTGGGGAATCTCTATGTTTCAGATTAAGGAATTCACTGTTGTCTTTGAGAGAAAGAGAGCCCAAGAGTAAACCATAACTCTAATTGAACGGTTGGAAGAGAGACCAGAGATTGAAATGCGAAATATGAACCCATAAAGACTGGGAGTTTGTTTACTGTAAAAAAAAAAGTTCACGGAGCGGGAGATTTAAACATAGTGCCCCATCATCAAAACGTCAGTGCTGTGTAGGAAGGTGCTGTGATGGCAGTTCATTTCACAGCATAAAGATCACCGCCAGGTAGGTGGGTATCTTTAAATGCATGCCTTTCACGCCAGCCTCTAAATGAGGCCTTAGTGACAAAGCAATAAATTGATGTAAGGCTCTCTGAACCTCTAACAGATTTTCCTGAAAGTCTGCAGTAGGTTCTGAGATGATTAAAATAGCCTGCTGTGGTGAGCCCGTGCTGAGTCTCCATTTTAGAATGCAAATTTTATCTTGACATCTTTTTGTAATGGATGGCATTTTACATGTTATTACACTTACACGATAATGTACTGAGAAGACACTGTACATACACTTTATTCCTAGTAAGCATTGATGCCATGTAATTTGTTCACTATGTCCAATGCTAGGTACATAGAACGCAATGCTCTTGTATCCCGATTGCCCATTAGAGACAGCTCTGTCGTAAGAATCTCGTTATTCAAATGAGATTGCTGGATTCAGGGAGACTGCACCACTGCTTGTGGGTAACGGAGTCATTCCCACACAGGTGGCGGCTGCCTACCAAACCCTACCTATAGCAACACAAAAAGATGATGGACGGAATGCTGAACATTTTCAAACACTCACCACCAGACACAGATCTGAGTTAAATCCATTGTTTTTTTGTTCACCATGCTACCCCATTCTGGACCCAGCCATATGCAAATCAGTCTTGACCCTGCTCCCCATGAGAACAGTCCAGCCCAACCTGCCAGGCCAGCTCCCACCTGTCCCGGGTGGCATGGTGAGCAAAAAAACAATGAATTTAACCTAGACCATGGGGGGCAGGGGAAAAGAGGGCAGAGGCAAGAAACCAACCATGCAGGACAGGCAAGAGAGGCTGTGGTGATATAAAAGGCCATTGAAGGCAGAAGGAAGAGGCAGTGGCAGTACATCCATACACACCAACAGACGATTCAAGCAGGAGACTCCAAATGTTTTTGAGCCCAAAGGACTTTATTTTATCTGTCTCCTGCCTAAAATCTCTTCTTTTTCAATGCAAGTCAATGGGGAAAATCAATTACCCAGGTTTTCTTTTTCAAAATCTCCTTCTTGTCAAGTACAAAATGTTGGCAAGTATGGTATATTGGATCAGGGAGGGCAGGAGGAATGGGGTTGGGGCAGGGGTACCAAACTGATCTTACATGGCAGGTGTCAGGGGTTGCAGCAGCACAATACACAACACAAAGCAAGCAGTACAGCAGTTCAGCACAACGGACCATTGAAGCAATAGGGAGGGGACAGGGCTACGAACATGGACAGCAGAGAGAAGAGAGGAAAGAGGCAAGGGCAGCAAGCTGACTATACCGAACATACAGGAGGGAAAGTTGCAGCATAACGGACCATGAAGGGTAGGAGAGAGGACCAAACAAGGCAGAAGGGAGGGGAAAAGGAACTTCACATGGAAAATGGAGGGCAGGGGTTAAGGAGGCAGGGCAGGAGCAGCAAGCTGACCATGGGGGGCAGCAGGAATGGACAGTGGAAGCAAAACACACCAAGGAGGGCACCAGTGAGACTATAATGGCATACACACAGACAACAAAGGGCAGGTGGGAGGGGGGGTGGCACCACAGAAGACCATGCATGGCAAGCGGGAGGGTTAGTAGCAGCACAATGGCCATGGTGGGCAAGTGGGAGGGGGCAGGGGCATGCACAAAGGACCATGGAGAACAGATGGGAGGGGTACGGCTGGACACAGACAAGAAAGGGCAGGGGAAGGGGCTTCACAACAGACCACATGGGGTAGGCATGAGGAGCAGTTGCAGCACAAAAGATCATGAAGGGCAGAAGGAAGTGGCAGCAAAATGGACTATGGAGGACACAAGGGAGTGGATAGGTGCATGGAATTCAAATAGGCAGGATGGAGGTGGCAGGGACAGGCAGCAGCCATCTGACCATGCTAGGCAGGTGCTAGGGGCAGTGGCAGCTCAAGAACACTCAGAGTAGATAGGAGGCAGTGGCAGGTCCATGGAACATGGTGGGCAAAGAGGATGGAGCAGGGACTTGCACAGAGTCATCAGAGAGCAGGGGGAACTAGGGTAGACGCAAGCTAAGCACTGAGGCTAAGCAGGAGGGCGATGATGGGCCATAGAATTGGACAACAAAGGACAAGAGGAATGGGCATTGAAATCAAGCTAAATGGAGGGCAGTGGCAGCACATCTGACCATGCAAGGCAGGAGGGAGGGGCATGTTCTCTGGCAACAGAGGGTAGGGAGGAGGCGGCTGGGGCAGCAATTTAACTGTTCAGGGCAGGCGGCAAGGGCAGTAGCATGGACTTAAGACAATGGATGGCAAGGAGGGAGGGTAGGAGCAGCAAGCTTGGGTGGACGCAGCACAATGCCAGGCCCTGCGACCAACACCCTCCCGCCCCACACGAATTGTGATGGGTATCTTACTTAACATTAAAGAAACCCTAGAAATTCACTGAAGAAACCAAGGGTTACAGGGATATTATAGTAGGAAATAGAATAAAAAGGAACCTTACAAATTCAATACAAAGTCAAAGACTACAGGGACGTTGTAGTTACATTAACAAATTACATGCGCAAAACCATAGAAGGTCAGCTTTTGAGTTATTTCAAGTAACTATAACCCGTGCCCTACGGTAACTCCCTCGCCATACCCTGCTCATTACCCCAGATATTACATCACTCATGACATCTTCTATGTCATATCACTGTAATATCTGCAGTAAAGTTATTGATGAGAAAACTGTGCTTGGCGAGGGGACAAGTTATAGTTACCTTACAGCACGAGCCAGCCCCTGGTATTCCGGTATCCAGTGCAGTACCCACAATAGTACCGTTGTATCAATATTGTAGTACTTCTGTACCATAGTACAGCAGTACCGTGGTATCATGGTAAAATTCTACCATTTTATCGCAGTACTGTGGTAGCATGGTACCTATAAAAGTTTTTTTTTTTATTGGGAAGGATCTGGTCATACACCAGACCCTGCGACGAACTGTGACTGAGCAAGTTGTAGACTGTCTGCAGTGGGTGTTGTCCACCTGCAGTGAGTTGGGCACAAGGTCAATCCTCTACTGTGCATGGCTGAAGGTTGTGCACAGCTTGGGGGTTGGACGGCCATTAGGGGTTGGGCACTCATAGGGTGTTGGCTGCAGGGACTGGCCCTGTGGCCATCTTACCAATGTACACAGCCAAAGGCCATGTGCAGTAGGTGGTTAGCCACCCACAGGGCATTAGGGGGTTCATTATATGCATGGTGGCCACAGGTCCTGCACCAAACTTCTGCTGTACATGACCTAAGGCAGTGCGCAGTGGGAAGTTGGGTTCCTCAGGGGATATGTTGCAGGGCCTGAGTAATCCCTGCTATGCACAGTCAAAGGCCATTTGCAGTGGGGTTGGCTGGCCATGGGGGGGTTGGGTGCCAGTAGGTGACAAGAGGCCATGTCCTATGCCCAACCTTGTGCTGCACAATGCTAGATGCTATGCACAGCAAGGTGGTTAAATGCCCAGGGAGGTTCGGCTGCGAGCAGCAGAGGGTTCGATTCCCCCAAGGGATGAAGTTAGAGCTGGGCCAGAGGTTAGGCACCGTTAGGAGGCTGAGCACAGTACTTGAAAGGGGGTTAGGGCGCAGGACCTGTCCTCCAGCCAACCCAGCGCGGTGCACAACCAAGGGCCATAAACATCCAGCGGGTTTGGCTGCAAGTTGCCTAAGGGAATTGAGTTTATGCTCAACTTTTAAAATGATTAAAAAAACACAGACATTCACTGAAACAAAGGTTAAAGTGATGTTATAGTCAAGTATGCTAACAAGATCCTAGTTGACCTTCCAAAAAGCCAGAAATTCCCTAAAAAACAAGGGATAAACTGACGTTATAGTTAGGAGCTGAAATGGGTTAAGAACTAATGTTAAAAGTCAGAAAAATACTGAAATTCTCCATTTATACTATAGTTTAATTATAACTAGTGGCACAGCCATCCACTGCTAATGACCTCACGTTACATCGATCATGATATGTTAAATGGCAACATCATATATATGTATACATATATGATTGGTGGTCACCAATAGGTAGTTATATTTAGGTCTGTTTTTCCATAGACAGAACACTTTTTGGTTTGCTAACAACTTTGGCCCCATTTGACTAATCTTCACAAAACTTTATCAAAAAAATTAATTCACCATAGCTCTTTCCTGGAAAGTTGTAGGGTGATCTGTCAAGCAGGGGCCAAGAAAAAAGGTAGTCACAAAAAGTTAAAGCCTTGTGCATTTTCCATAAACTTCTTTAGACACAGCTACAGCAAAAACTGCTGAACGGAATTACAGCAGATTTGGCACGAATCTAGATCTTGGTCTGCAGATTGTGTTTTTTGTGAGTTGGTGTAATGCGTTCAATATTATTGGAGAAATTAAGGGTGAAAAATAATTGTCTATTTGGATCGTTGGGCTTGGGAGAGTCCTGCAGGGGCCCTGCGGGAGCGCTAATTTAAAAATGGAGGCCTGTGATTGGCCGAGAGGCCCATTTTTCCTTGAGCCTTCATGCAAGTGCTCTGATTTGCTGGCTGTTGGAATGTTAGAAATGAAAGGTGTTGTGGAAATGAAGTAAAAAAGCAATATAAGGCGCAAGGAGAAAGGCATGCTTTCCACTTAGATTTAGAGAGGAGGGGTCTAAGTGATAACTACTATGATAAAAATAAAGGTATATTGTTTGTAACTAATTTTTATGATCTTACAGGACCCTCGAGGGATTGTGAAAAGTAAAAAGGAGTAGATGAGTTCTGAATACACTTCATTAGTAGGAGTACATATTGTGGTCAATGTTTTTTAAAGAAAGTGTGTAAGAGATAAGTACTGAGATGACTAGATGGTTAACTCCTATTTTCCAAAGTTGCGAGACTCCTGCAGGATTGTAAAAAAAAGGAGTTGGCAAAAATCTGGTGCATTTAAATTATACCTATTACAACAGGATATGTTATGTGAAAATGCAAATTGCAATATAAAAGTACGCTCTCGCAAGAGGCTTGCATGCGTAAAGCAGCAAGCACTGCTCCCTCACATTGGACGTGGAGCACTGTATGCCTGGCTCTTGCAAGAGGCCTGCGAGAGTCAACCACCCTATGCATGAGAGCATCATTGCTCTCATGAATGTCTCATGAGAGTCATCAAGAAGGGAAAAAAGGGGTATGTAGTACAGACAACCTACATAATGGAAATATAGGTTAGCTCTGAAAATGTATTTTTCAAGTAATATTTTCAACAAGAGAATTTTTTGTGGTTTTTAACATTTGTAACTTTTTTTTTTTTTTTTAGGGATTGAACAAAAACATGAAACTGGGAGTAAAAAACACCAACTTCTCCTTCAAAACAAAGAGGAGAAAAATGTAGAAAAAAAATTGCAAAAATCCTACTGACTAGGTGGGCATTTATGATCCTAGACAAGTCTGCCCCATGCATTGCTGCTTATCTCTGAAGAAAAAAATTATCTTCAAGCATAAACAGCAAAAAAGGGCTTTGCTCAGACATGCCTGGTTGTTATCTGCTTGTGGAGTGAGTACCTGGGCATACACACTGTCACCAGGTTGGAAAGATGCTGACAGTGTGTCTGCCCAGGTTCTCACTCCAGGTTGGAAAGATGTTAAAGTACCTGAGGAGTTATCTAACTCTGCAGCATGGGCTAACTCAGCCTGAGTAAGGCATTTGGGGTGCATAGCTCCTAGATGTTGCAATCCCAGTGGTACTCAGGGAATATTTCTTGTTCCGGCTGCCCCTACTGAACTCTTTTTGGCACATGTTACAAATTACATATTTCGAAGACACTTTTTTTCCACCAAGTCTCATCTGAAACAATTGCCATACTAAGAACTCCGTGAGTGGCTGAGGTAGCTGACTTACAGTAACAGGAGGAGGGTTCTCATCTGAATCAGATGATGACATTCTGATCACAGAAAATCAGCAAAGTCAGAGGGGTAGTCAAAAAGGTGTAATCAGAGAAAAACCCAGTAGGCAAATGATGCAACAAGGAAGGAATCCTGCTTTGCTAAATAAAGACATCCAAATGAACCAATCACAATCCCTCCTTGGGATATCTTTCCTCTCCCTGGTGTCTTGTGGGTGTCTTGCAAGAGGGCTGTGAGATCATAAAAAAACAGAGAACTTTCTTAATATCTCAAACGCAACACTAAATCAACTGTTTTTGTACTTTAAACATCAGTTCTCATGTGTTATTTTTTTCAAAATGACAGCAGTACATTGTTATGAAACTAATTCCAAATGTACAGTCTCACAAGCAGATCCTGAGAGGTGGACATGAAGTACAGCTCCCTCGTATTCCAGGTAGGGTATTGTGTGTTCGGCTCCTGAGATCGTCTTGCGACAGCTGTGAGTTTGTAAACAAAATAATTAATACAATGTTCATACTGTACTGACTTATTTTTAAACATTAGTGTTAGACTTTTCATCCTTGCCGTGGTCTCCCTTAACTTTTTGCCTCTGTTTCCCAGGTTGTTGATGTGTGCTGGACTCTGATTTTGCTGTTTTTGTTACTCTGGGCATTTCACCACTGCTAACCAGTGCTAAAGTGCAAGTGCTCCTTTACAAAATGTCTTTGTAATTGGTTTATCCATTATTGGCATATTTGATTTATTAGTAACTCCCTAGTACAGTGCACAAGAGGTGCCCAGGGCCTGTAAATCAAATGCTACTAGTGGGCCTGCAGCACTGGTTGTGCCACCCACATAAGTAGCTCTTTAATCATGTCTCAGACGTGCAACTGAAGTGTCTGTGTGTGCAGTTCTAACTGTAAATTCGACTTGGCAAGGGTACCCACTTGCCAGGCCTAAACCTTCCCTTTTCTTACATGTCAGACACCCCTAAGGTAGGCCCTAGGTAGCCCCAAGGGCAGGGTGCAGTGTATGGTTAAGGTAGGACATATAATAATGTGTTTTATACGTCCTAACTGTGAAATATTGCTAAATTCGTGTTTCACTGTTGCAAGGCCTGTCCCTCTCATAGGTTAACATGGGGGCTACCTTTAAATATGATTAAAGTGTGGATGTCCTTTGAGAGCGGATAGACATGAGGAGTTTGGGGTCTCTGAGCTCACAATTTAAAAATACATCTTTTAGTAAAGTTGATTTTAAGAATGTGTGTTTGAAAATGCCACTTTTAGAAAGTGAGCATTTTCTTGCTTATACCATTTCTGTGACTCTGCCTGTTTGTGGAATCCCTGTCTGGGTCAGTTTGACAGTTGGGCTGGTTGCACCTCACATTAGACAGTGGCACAATGGGAGCTGGGGTGTAGTCTGCATTTCCTGATGAGCCATCTGTGCTAGGAGGGTTGGGGAGGAGTGGTCACCCACACCTGAAAGGGCTGTGCTTGTCCTCACACAATGCAGTCTCCAACCCCCTGGTGAGTGTCTGGGGCCTGGCCTGGGCAAGGCAAGATTTCACAATCAAGAGAGACTTTGCTTTGAAGTAGGCCTACTTCAAAGGAGAAATGAGTAGAAGAAGGGCACCCAAAACCACAGACTTAAGAACACTTCTGGAAACCAAGAGGAACCTCTGCCTGGAGAAGAACTGAAGAGCTAAGGAAGAAGAGCTGCCCTGCCTGTGACTGTGCTTTGTGGAGCTATCCTACAGTTGCTGCTTCTGCCAGAGTAAGAGGGCAAAGACTGGACTTTTTGTGCCTTCCATCTTGTGAAGATCTCCAAGGGCTTGATTTAGAGCTTGCCTCCTCTTGTTTGAAGTCTCAGGGACAGCAAAGACTTCTCTCTGCCAGTACCTGGAGTCTCTGGAGAGACTCCTACTCTGCCCTGTGGTACCCATCCAGTTCCTGGGACCCTGAAAGGAGAAGCTGGCAGCCTAAGAGGAAGAAATCCATGCACAGAACGCCGTGCGGGGAAAAGATTGACGCAATTCTGATCTGCAGCTGGGAAATCGACGCGCCGCTGGCTTCGCGGCTGAAAATCGACACTCGGCTGTAGCACAACCGAAGAATCATCGCACGGAGCTGGAGAAATGCCGTGCAGCATCGCTGACGGAGGCTGGTGAGATCCCAACCCATGCTGCGTGGTTTTCGGATAAACGTGCGGCTGGATTTCTGCCGCAAGCACCACTGGGTGTGTAAAAACAATGCAAGGCCTGCCCGGAACCGGGAGTGCTGACCGGATCGACGCATCGCTCTCCTGCGGAAAGAAGAAACGACGCGACCGACCCGACGAAAGGAGAAACGACGCAAGTTCTCGCTTGTGAGTGAAATCGATGCATCACAAGCCCTTTTTGACGCACACTCGCCTGTGCAGGTTATTTTCGACGCACCCAAGGTACAATTTCACGCTAACAGTGTTAGTGTGTGTTTAAAACTACATGAAGACTCTTTTTTCTTTTTAATTGATAACTTGACTTGTGTATTGTGGATATTTGTCGTTTTGGTCTTGTTTTGTTTAGATAAATATTCTCTATTTTTCTAAACCTGTGCTGTGTAATTTTTTAGTGTTTTCATTAAGTTACTGTGTGTGTTGGTACAAATAGTTTACACCCAGCACTCTGAAGTTAAGCCTACTGCTCGTGCCAAGCTACCAAGGGCGTAAGCAGGGCTTAGCTGAGGGTGATTCTCTTTTACCCTCACTAGAGTGAGGGTCCTTGCTTGGACAGGGGGTAACCTGACTGCCAACCAAAGACCCCATTTCTAACAATTAGCATTTAATATTAACTGGCCAGATGAAAAACAACTCTGTGCAACAGATTAGAACAAAATGTATAACTCTGCGATCTCGCGAGCCACCTATGGGAGGGATCACTCACCTTAAAAATAGATGTAAATAGTTAAAACACATACTTTATAGTATAGGAAAACTGATCAGTGTCTTTTTGAAATATAAATATGATGTTTATTTAAAGACAGCTACAAAGACTATGAAAAGTATGCTGTGAATATTTCTGAATATGTTAGTTACAACAACTAAGAAGTTGAATATTCTCAGTACAAACATTGTTGGAGTAGTTACTTTCTAAGTATTTATAAATATTTATAAATATATAACTAAGAAGTTGAATATTCTCAGTACAAACATTGTTGGATTAGTTACTTTCTAAGTATTTATAAATATTATTTATAAATATATTTTTATTTTTAAAATCCCCAGAAATGAATTACAAAAAAACAAAGGTTAAAGTAAAGTTATCGGTAGATGTAATAAAAAATATCTGTTTTGTTTAAAAAACAAACCTTAGAAATCCACTGAAAAAAACAAAGGTTCAAGTAAAGTTATAGCTAGATGAATTAGTGTCAACGTTAATGCTATTAACAAAAAAAGTACAGAAATTCACCAGTTATGCTTAGCAGCGCTAGCTATAACTTGCACTGCCATCATGCACAGTTTATGACCTCACATATGATATCAGTCATGCCGTGTTCTATGACATAATTTATGACATTACTGATACAAGACCTCATGCAATTTTACCACCTAGAATTACTGGCTAGTAAAATCATGTTCGGTGTTCCAGTACCTGAGAAACTAGGTATTATAGGTATTGGATTATCAGACTAACCATGATCAGGAAAAACGGCAATCCATACAGTAATTCAGCTCTACTTCATACATAATGAGGGTCTAAGTGACCTTCTGTCTCCCTTGCGCTTTGTCATTTGTGCTCTGCTGCTATCCATAGAGAAGCAGCCTTTACCCGGCCTGTTGGAGGTCTTGGGCCTGTAAAGTTATTGAATGCTAAACGAGAGGGACAGGAAAGTCCAGATCATTCAGATTTTAATATTGGTCCATGCCCTGCTCTTCGCTCCAACCCCACACTGATTCGGGGTAGAGTAAAGAGAACAGGCTGGCAGGGTATTGCCAGGTAAAGAGCACAAGCTGGAGGGGTATTTCAGACAGGATACATAGCGGGAACACCTGGCACTCACATTAAAACTGAGGAAGCCTGGTGGCTTACTGCTGCTGTGGCAAGTAGGGGGTGTGATTTCTGGGACGCTAATGGGTCATTCCTCAAAGGTAATCTGTCTTTAGAGGAATAACCCTTTGGCATTTTTAACAACCACTTCAGGTCACTCAAGCAGGTGAAAAAGAACAGCAGGCAATTCACAATAGTTTGTGTGGTAGTAATGTATAGAAGTTTAGATGGGCACCTGAATAACAGGGATGTTTTCCCCCAAGAGGAACTGAGGGACATCAAACAGGCAATGCGAGCAAATGCTCTTTCGGCAAGACCTAAAGATGGTACAACACTGAATGCATTGTGGCTCATGCATTAAGACAGACAATGGCCGACTATGGGAAGCCCTATAACGTGACTGGCTGCCGCGCTCCTTGTTCTGCTCTGTTGGGATGAAGCTACTCCCAGCCTTGAGGTCGGGGAGGAGTGACACTGAGGGGAGAAACTAAGGGTTACAGTAACCTATAGGCGTAAAGCCCATTTGAAAATGCCTGCATTTTTAATATATCAGTTACAGTTTGCAGCACTCTACTACAACTTAAATGCAAGAGGCAGATTTGCTAACATTTGTCGCAGCGTAAGGCAGCGAGACAACTTGCTGTACTGTGTCAAATAAAGAGGGCAGGAATGCGCCATGTCTACTAAGATATGGCACATTCCTGCCCTACCTCCGCAGCAGCGCCCTGGTGGCTGCCAAGTGCCAAACCAGGCACACTTGCACCATGGTGCAAAGATGCCTGCGTTACAGGCAGGATTGTTTTTGGGCAAGAAGGGACACCTTCCTGCACAAAAACTATATTTTGAGGCTTTGTCCTCTTTCTACTTGTATTGCGTTACCTTGTGTGACTCAAAGGCAACGCAAGCCTTTAGTAAATATTGCCGCCCGTTCTCAAACGTGTATCATAAACTAAAAAAAAACATGTACTAACTTTGTTTAGTTACTGTAAAGTCAATCTGCTTTAGGTAAACAAAGGCAGTCTACCTTGTATAATGGATCAGTTTCATAACATGAGCAGATGGCATAGTACTGCTAGGCAAGTGAGTCACATACCACTGAGAGCATTAAATCCAAGCCCTTATCTTTCCATTTATATAACCAACCATTTATATAACCAACCTTCTTTCCATTCTTATAAACGAGACTCTTGCTCTAAAGCCCGCTTCGTATTTATCTTTTTTGTTATATCAGCGAAAATTGCTAAATTTAGAGTGGACCAGCCATGTGAATGCTGATGATTCAGTTTCTGTCACCAAACAGACGTTTCCAAGCGCCTGAAATATTTTGTAACACAAGATATTTTTTCAGTTTTGCAATACTTTACACAAAGTAGGAATTACATTTGTAGTTTTAGACACCAAATGACTGAACTCCGGCTGGCTCATGGAAACGTTTATGAAACAGACACATAAAAATTAGAATATTTTTAACCACTGACCACCAAAGCCATCTCATCCTGTCCATGAAGGTCCTATGCACTTACAATTTCTCAAGGTTGTACTGTATCATCCGTTATGCTAATATCTCTGTGAAGTAGAAAAATACCCTAGATGTGAGCTTTACACTTATGCCAAACCACATAAAATATATTTTTAAGCAGTGTTTTTCAAACCTTCAGGCATACTTATCGTCGGGGAACAAGACAGTCAGAAGAAGGAGTAATACTTTCATACCCACTTGAAATGTGTTAGGTGTCCTCAATAGTGCCAATCAGTACCACTGAAATGATAAAAAAATCCCAGTTATTAAAGTAAGAAATAAAAAATTGAGACGGCTGATCATGCCAAGTTCAGGAGAAGTTGCTCTCAGAAAAAGCCCCGGGTCTGCAATCGGTCTGGGGTCTAGCTGAGCATCCCTCAGTGTTGGTCAGTGGTGTTGCCTAGACCGCAGGGTGGTAGAAACAGAGGAGCACACATTGCTTCAAGTGGGATGTAAAGGTGGGGTAGGGGTCCTCTGAAAGAGTTGTGCGAAAGAGTGCAACTAGGTATCCTTTCCAAGAAGGGTTGCCTATGTAATTAAGGGTGTTGATTAAAACATGTGAACGAGAATCCATGCTTCTCGTGCCACCTGACCAATATGTGGGTGCCTCGGGTTCTGCATGTATGAATAATTATAACTGAAAATATTTCAATTACGTAAATAGGGGAGCATGAATTAACTATAGGAAGGTTTGTGGAAGGGGCTCTGGTCTAGGAAGGTCTCAATCACTCCTGTTCGCCCCTTTACATCATTTTCTTCTGCAGTGTATATCTTTGTTAGACACTTATGCCCTTTCTTTTTAACCACATATTTATGAAATCCTCCATCTTTTTTCTCTTCTTTTGCATTCGCTTCCCTGCGTCACCTCTTTTTCATCATTCAAAGACACGCATGCGCACTCTCTGTCGCCATTTGTAAAAACTGCAAATTCTTTTCCTTTGGCGCTGTTAATATTTCACCGGCTAGGTATATCTCCTTTACACACTTTCACATAAAATTGTAAATATAATTGGTACAACTGTGAGTATCGCTGTGTGTGCCTAGCAGAGAGGCCAAAGTGTGCAATCTAAACACCTCTATGATCATATATAAAGAAGGACTACATCTGACATTGTTTACATTGGGTTTTTTACAGTTGTTGTGAAATCCCCATCATGGAAGTGTTTCAAAGTCAATTTTTTATTACTGACGGGGGAGCATCAGCAGGACCTACCCAACTTAAAGTATTTGAGAAACCCAAGCAGATGGCGTCAGGCCTGTGCAAAACCCGCTGAGCTGAAAAACTGAACACACAATAGGCTCCTCCTGTGCAGCAGCAAGATGGTACCACAGGTGGAGCAACATTCAACCTGTAGTGTGACAGAGATCATTGGGCCAGATGTTGACTACCCAAGATTTCTTCTGAGCCATTTGTAGTGGGTCTGAGCACATTGGAGCCCATTAGATCTTCTCGCAGAGTACCAGCTCTGTAGGTCAAGTGTCACAGGCAACCCGCTGGGTGGAGAACAAAGTGGGCCAGGAGGAAGGCCATTAATATGTGGGACACAGTGTCTCCTGGAGTTTTCCATTATTGCATGACCTCCATTTGTTATGAGTAGTGCCCCTACTTTTGAGGTTGGCTTCGTACTGCTTTAAAGGTTCGTTCTTTCCCACTGCGGCCTCTGCACAGTGCAACCCAAAGAAAACAAACAATGGCCCACTCATGATAAACTGGAGTAATTTAACCCACAACAGGGCTCAGCTCTACAACAAAGTGACAAGTTTAAATCTTACCTCAGTAGAAACCCTCCTGCTTAATTGGTCTAAGAGCCACCAAGAAAAATATCAATAGAAAAGAATCCATGATGGATGGAAAATTAGAGGACCTATTACCAGAAGTAAACATACTGAAAAGGTGGTTTCTGGTCTTAAAGAGAAGATGGTGAGTTTATGGACGAAGCAATAGGAACAGTGTTCATCACCTTAGGACCATGGAATATTTAAAGACTGTAAAGATGGCTCCACGGTACATTTAGAATAATGCTGGAACACTTTGAAATTGAGAATATTAGAGTTTCCCCTGATCCACAGAGGACATTAAAGTGACATTGTCACACTTTTTCATTCAGAGGCCCTAGGACGGTAGGTCAAAAGAATATTGTTGTCAGAATAACATCTGATATAAATACTGTGTCCTAAATATCAATTATATAGTTCATCCAGACCAGTCGGGATTCATGCCTTGTAGGGGAACTAGACCTTGGATTTTCCTCCACTCAGTAAAGTTGGTGAACGGCTAAAGCAGGCACATCCAATGCCCATGCTGGATGCAGTGGTGGGTGGTAGAAACGTGACTGACACAATAACAGACCAGTAACTGAAGAGGTGTGGCTGAAATCCTCTATAAGTATATTGAACATGTAATTTTAGAAAAATCTAAAGAATTTGACAAATGTCAAACCTAATTAAGATAAAAAAGAAAAGGTAAACGTTAGCACCAATTTCTTCGACAATATCTACCAGCAGATGCTGTTCTGTTTACCTCACAGAGACCCAGAACAGAGACCTGCTCATAGGATGTGTTGGCATGCTATAATGTATGTTTAGGCTGTGGAAGGGCCTACACTGTACTGTAACAGCTCTCATTTAGAAGGAGGCTGGCGACGATTGTTGATAGCCCTTGCAAACTTGATTAGCACTTAGGGCCAGATGTAGCAAAGGTTTTTACCCATTCTGTGTCTATGGGAAAAAGTGTTCGTACATATGGCCCTTAGAGTAATTTGAAGTTAACTACTACATGTTTTTCTGGTATGTCCTATGTACAATCGAAAACAATTTAAAAAATAAAAACTAGTGTCAGGTCGCCTTCTTTCTGTAAAGACTGTGCAGATGTTTTTTTTTTGTTTAAAAAATGCTTTTGTTAATTATTATACAACTTCCGTCGTATGCGGAACTGGCCCCAAAGCAGTATTTGAAATCTACTTCATCTGGTAATGTTAAAAAATATTTTTTATTTTAGATTTCTCTCACTTCCCATTAAGACTTCGAGGCTATTGTGGGAAGATTTTATTTCCATTGTGGTTCTTGCAAGCTATTTGGGCACTGGACAGGTTTTCTCAAATGGCTCACATAAGGCAAGTATTTGTCTGCTGAAGTGATTAAACGCAGGCGGGGAATGTATTGAATCAAAAACGTGTGGACAATAGAAACTCTGACAGGCTCTTGGTGAAAAAACGGTAACGTCTAAAAATCAGTCTTGGTTTATGCTTTATTGCGTAATTACTTAAAATCATTGCAACCGTGCAAGCGGAGATGTTAAGAACACCATAAAACGATTAATACATTCCTGCTTTCTTTGTGATTGTTAGTCCAGTTGAGCCCTGTGGCTGCCAGTGTTCATTTTCTATGCCAGTTGAGGGCTTGTTATCTCATCTTGATTTTTTATGGCATGTTTTAAGGAATTTTCTGTTTTTAAAATAAATTTTGCAAACCAAGCCATTTGTTGTGGAGTCAATCCTTTCAGACTAAACAGGATAGCCTGCCGGCATGTTCTGATACTGATCTGACTCACAACTTGAAAGAAGAGCCCGTAAAAAATCTACTAAAACAAAACCGTCCTTCTAAATAAGGGATGGTCTTCAGAGGATATAAAAGAACGAAAACTCTGCACACGGACAGGAAGTACAGAGCTAATAACTCAGAGTTAGATTTACTAAAGTACAGGCACCAATTATAAGTCTACAAGCAATCTCTTACAACTGCCAAATGCAAGGTCTCTGTCAGTGCTTAATTTGTAAATAAAAACGTGCCGGTGCCCAAAGCTTTCCTTTGAAACACAGCTGCTGCAATTACATGTGCAAGCACGGAATACTGAGGCATTGTAATCCTGAAGCCATTTCGGGCCTCTTTAATCCATTTACAGCCACTCCCTGCCCCTTCAGCTCACTCTTGCACTTTTCTGCATTTTCCCATTGTGACGCTTTTTCCTTTTTCTCTTCCTCCGTCTTTCCCATATGTCTTTTGCTTGTAAGAAATGCTTGAGGCAGAAAAATAAGTTCTGGCCCTCAAAACTAAGTGCCAGTGACTGCCACTGGAAACCACCGACTCAAATTAAGCACTGGTCTCTGTTAAACAGACCACAGAAGTGAAATACACCTCCTGCAAAGGGAGAACATGGCAGCCAGGAGTTGAGGTGGCTGTGCAACAATTGACAGTGGCAGAGTGAGGTGCTAAAGAAATGGTGGGAGGCAGACCACACAATAGTAACCGATACAGAGGAGGAAACACACCTGGAAACATACCTGGGAGCTCACCTGGTAGTTTTGGGGGAAGCGGTGGGGCGTGACGGCTCAGCGGCTCATCGGAACGCTGAAGGGCTGCAGGCTGTACGCTGACCTCGGTGGCAGCGAGGGCGAGCACAGCGAACAGAGCATGGAAGCCGTAGAGGGAAAGCACTGGAGAAGGGTGGCCCAGTGAGTGAGGAAAGCTCGTAGGCTCACATCCAGGGTCACGATGCGAGGGGGGAGCGGCAGTGGTAGAAGTAGCACCAGCATGTATGTCTTTGCGCTCTTCAGTAAGTCGGTGGCGGTTGTAGTCCCAGAGAGGAGACAGCTGACGGACGATCCTTTGTGCTGCGAGCGGAAAGAGGCAAAGAAAGCAGTGAAACCGGTGATTGAGGAGGAAGGGGGAAGACAAACCTGTGGCCCTAAAAGTAGGAATTTGGCTGGAGACCAGCAGATACGGGGCAAATTCGAGAGGCTAAATAGATACACGTTGAGGAGCATGACCAGGGCAGGCAAGGAATCTGTTAAACTGTGGGACCATGAGCCCTCAGACAAAGACAAATTACTAGCAGACCCTGTAAAGTTACAAGCAAAGTCCCTGAGGGAAGGAAAGAAAATTTGTACAAGACGGGTGAAGGTCCCCTCAATATACAAAGGCTCACCTGATCAGGACCCATCGTGGAGGGCTTTTAAGGTCGCCTCGATCCCCCATAGCAAACAATTTCAGATTACTCCTTCCATTAGATCCTTCTTTAAGCCGGTGAAAAACTACCAGAGTCCAGTGTAAGTCTCCTATCATCTGGCTTTACTTCGATGTACCCTGAGCAGGGTCCGGCTTTGGGGTCAAGGTCCTTACTCCCTATAAAGGATAAAAGTGAAACAAAAGGGCAAGATCAAGAGAGTAGTGACCCTGAAAGGGGGAAGGCTCAAATACCTCTGGGGCCAAACCGGTACCAGTGTCGAGCCAAGGTGGGTGAGCTAGCAGCTGGCGTGGGTCCGGGGATGCGCAGGAGGAATGAGGTTTGTGAGCTTTCAGCTCCCATGACTTCTAACGCCTCAGTTGGCCCAAGCAATGAAGAAAGAAGAGAGACATCAGGCTAATCCAACAGGTGCTGTAGAGGGGAACAGCAATTCCCCGGTTGGAACAGATATTGAAGTCCCTTGAAAGAGAGGTCAGATGTGCTTTTTCCATTTCCCAAGCAAACCAAAACAGGGAGTTTGCACTGTCACAGAGAACCCGGGCTCTGGTGGATTCAGTAGCAGAGCTAAAGGAATCCACCACCCGGGACTGGCAAGAAATTGATAGATTGAACATAAAAGTCAAGGACAACCAGGACAGCTTAGAATCTCTGGAAAATAATGCAAGAAGAAACAACATGAGGCTGTTGATTGTACTCTTCAATGTTCACATCATGGGCAAAGAAGGTCTTGGCCATCTTGCATCCTGAGGGCTTGACAGGAATACCTAGGGGAATGGAGTCGGGTACGTCACAACACCTATGATTTCACCCAAAAGTTTTGTCTTGCATGCTCACTGATCATCTTTTGATATCATAACAGCCAACCCAACCCACTCACCACCCCTGCATCTAACTGTCCGAATACCCATGTCGGGCATCCCACATGTCAACTAGACTCACCTGGGGGACAGTGCCTGTGTATGGCATGGGTAGTACAGGGACTGACAGCACTACAACTCCCGACAGGCGCTGTTCCACCACGAACTTAACCTTGCATGTCAACTAAACAATCAGCGAAACCTACCTGAATGCTCCACAATTGTACAGTCTATGGCAATGACAGCAATGCTATGTGCATCTGCCAGTACAATACCACAAATGCATATCAACAGCTGTGCCTCTGCTAAACTGTCCCTTCTACCTCCCATCACATATTGAAATATACTCACCTGGGGGAACACACATATCTTCAGTGTGCTCTAGTTGGTATAAACTGACACATATGGCCAGGTAGATTTACTCCTAATTTGATGAACAAGTCAGTTTCCACATTACATTGTGCATGTGTCTGTTGACTCAGTACTGAACTACTACTAACTGGGAGGTAACATGAAAAATATAAAGCTACACAGATGCCAAGATATGTGTCTATGAACAGACATCCAAATGCCAGTATACTCCTGTAGCAAGGATTATGATATAGGAATTGTCTGTATCCCACATAGCTGTTCTCCAGATTTGAAAGCAGGTGTCACTGTCATATCAGAGGATCAAGCAAAGTCTTTCTGTATGTGGCTCAAAGCATATCTACCTGTCAAAGTTTGATACCACATGTTGCATTGCAATCTGTAACTGTCTGTTCCGCTTCTTCAACAGGTCTATTTGCCATTGGGACCATAGAGAGGACACCTGAGACAGTCACTTCCCCCCTGGATGAACCCCACAGTGATAAAAACACAGCTGGATGTTTGGACAATGAGGACGACTTTGGCCCATCTGGGATACCTGGTCAGTCCACAACTGTCAGCCTCACCCTTCCCAAATCGACTCCGCCCAGACCTGTTGCATCTACATCCCAAGCAACCATTCGCCCCCAAACCTGTGTCCCTAGGACAGTTTCTGCCATCATGTGCGACCCCCCAGTACAGGTACCAAAGTCACAACTAGAAAACCCTGACAATGAAGGACCTGTCACCAGTGGCAGTGGGCAGACTGTGGCCAGGGCACAGTCATGTGGTGGTAGGGTGCGTGGGAGGGATGGTGTGGGCCAGTGGATTGAGGCTGCTAGGGATACAAATGGCCAGGACACCATCTCCCAAGTCTTGGGAGCTTACCAACAGTCCCAAAGCCTGATGGGCCAGGTATGTGCCATGATGGGGGAGATCAAGCAGCTGCAGAGGGACAATCAGCAGGTAGTAATGCAACAGTGGGAGGCCCCCAATTCCAATGTGGTCTCCCTAACAGGGGTGATGAGAGACATCAACACCACTCTGAACAGGGTCTATCCACAACACCAAACCCCTTCCACTGGCCATGTAATATCAGCCCTTCTACATCTGTGGCAGCCAGTGAAATGGAGGCTGCCAGGGGTAGGACATGCCTTAGAGATCCCTACCTCTGTAGCTGAAGAACCCCCCGCCAATGTGGATGTCCACCAAAGCTACCAGGAGGTGCAGATACTAAGGCCCATATTTATACTTTTTTAGCGCCTCATTTGCGCCGCTTTTTGACGCAAAAACAGCGCTAACTTGAAAATACTAAAAAAGTATAAATATGGGCCTAAGACTACAACCACTGCCAGGAAGTGATCCTCTAATCACTGGTTCCCCTTGTGTGCCATTGATACACCCTGTTGACTCTTGTATGACCACTGTCCATTTTTCACAGATAGGAGGACACAGGACTTGAGACTCCAAGGCCCATATTTATACTTTTTGACGCAAAACTGCGCCAACGCAAGTTTGCGTCAAAAAAATTAGCGCCGGCTAACGCCATTCTGAAGCGCCATGCGGGCGCCGTATTTATTCAATGACGTTAGCCGGCTTTAGCCGCCGGCGCTGTCTGGTGTGCGTTAAAAAAAACGACGTACACCAGGCAGCGCCGGCGTAGGGGGAAAATGGCGTATGGGCGTCCACAAATGGTGCAAGTCAGGCTGAGGCAAAAAAATCGCCACAACCCGATTTGCGCCATTTTCTTACGACGCCCATCCCCCATAGAAATGAATCCTGTCTTAGCAAAGACAGGAGTCATGCCCCCTTGCCCAATGGCCATGCCCAGGGGACTTCTGTCCCCTGGGCAGGGTCATTGGGCATAGTGGCATGTAGGGGGGCACAAATCAGGCCCCCCATGCCACACAAAAAAATAAAAAAAATACTTACCTGGACTTACCTTAATGTCCCTGGGGTGGGTCCCTCCATCCTTGGGTGTCCTCCTGAGGTGGGCAAGGGTGGCAGGGGGTGTCCCTGGGGGCAGGGGAGGGCACCTCTGGGCTCATTCTGAGCCCACAGGTCCCTTAACGCCTGCCCTGACCCAGGCGCTAAAATCCGGCGCAAATGCGGGTTTTTTAGACCCGCCCACTCCCGGGCGTCATTTTTGCCCGGGAGTATAAATACGACGCATATGCATCGCAGTCATTTTTTAAGACGGGAACGCCTACCTTGCATATCATTAACGCAAGGAAGGTGTTCACGCAAAAAAATGACGCTAACTCCATGAACGTTGGCGCTAGACGCGTCTAACGCCAAAGTATAAATATGGAGTTAGTTTTGCGTCTAATTTGCGTCGAAAAAAACGACGCAAATTCGGCGCAAACGGAGTATAAATACGCCCCCAAATGTTGTAGCAGCTATCCTAATGATAACATTCACCATGGCTGAACCTTTCACTGTTTACACTTTATTGCTTTGATCCCATTCATTTTAATTTCCTGTGCACTTGTAAATTTGCACAACTAAAACCCAATAAATGTTTGAATCATATTTCAACTATTTTGAACAGTTAACAGAGAAAGTTCTTGCTTACAAATGATACATTCAAATGTAGCAAATGTGGGAAGGGACAGGACACGTACTGTTGAATCTGAGTTCAATGCATACACAATGATACAAGTGGACAATCATCAATCCCATTTATAGCACTGTGCAGCACATAGGCTGACCACATGCCAAAGATCACACAGTGAAGTACATCTTCACAATTTAGTGCACCAGCATAGGTGTTAGTAACTAACATCCCTTAGACCACTGAAGTAAGGGACATGTCAGACTTTGTCTATCCAAATAGGCAAACAGATTGGTGCAATTTGTCATCAACTAAACCCTTATCACATGCCCATACCATACCTACCAAATGAACTTACCCCATAATACAGACAGAGTCCAGTCAGGGAACCTTCCACTTACCATGGTCAGGTATCTGTAGGCATGCTACTTACCTATGTCAGGCTTGTCACACATCCACAGTGGCCTGCAATGAGGAAACACAGAGACAACTACATACAAGTAAGATAGTACCATTATCAAACCAATGAGTACGTTGAGTGAAGGGATTGCACAGGACGACATTTGTCATAGACACATGATTACACATTACACCATTGGACCCACGTACCATGCCAAACAGGTCTATTGTGTGGAATAGAAAACTGTCATGCCACTGTCCTGACAGCCTGGGCATGGAACCCGTACACCACCAATATAATATCGGACAGTACCTGGATCAATCCATGTCCACTTCACATGTCAGACCAGCTAAACCCACCTGCCAGTGACACAATTCAGAAATGTCCACATGGGGATGGTATTGTGAAGAGATCTAGAAAAAACTAATTTGAAACAAAGATTTTAGGCAGGTAAGGTTAAACATGACCTAGAAATACATGTCCCAAATACAATGGTAACTTAAAATGTGCATTGTGACAAACACTAACAAAAAGATCATCACAATAGTTTAATTTCCATTTACTATTTTGCATTAAAAGCTGGGCTTTGTTTTGCAAAGCAATAAATAACATATATGATGGTCACAGAAAGACCCTTCTCAAACACTCATAACCCCACCACTTACCCCACTGAGTCAATCAAATTACAGAACAACACATACCTGCAGTCAGGTGAAGTACTGATTGATGAGATCTGCCCGGATGTCTCCACCTTCATTCTCATCATAGTCATCCTCACTTAGCAGTTCTGCATTATTACCCGGTGGAACATCTGGCTCCCCCTCATCAGGGATATAAGGGATCTGATGCCTCAGGGCGACATTGTGGAGCATGCAGTAGGCCACAATTATCTGACACACTTCGGTGGGTGAGTAGAGGAGGGCTCCACCAGACTTATCAATGCTACAGAATCTTGCCTTCAGGAGCCCAAAAGTCTGCTCCATGACATGCCGTGCCCCTCCATGGGCCTCATTGAAGCAGACTTCCCCTGGCTTGTTTGGGTACTTCACTGGTGTCAACAACCAGGGACAGATTGGGTAGCCAGAGTCTCAGGTATGGAATTGTTATGTGTGTAAACATAAATCTTGGACATCTTTACATTTGGCAGCAGACATAAGATACAAACACACATGACATATGTGACTTACCAACCAGCCAGGCCCTCTCTGGGTACTGTTGTGTCATAGGCTCTGGGATAGTGCTGTTCCGCATGATGAAGGCATCATGGACTGAACCTGGGCACCACGCACATACCTGGGAAATGTAGAAGTCTGTCAAACAGACTACTTGGACATTAATGGAGTGGAACATCTTCCTGTTCCGATACACCTGTTCATTGCCATCTGGGGGAACCAAGGCTACCTGGGTACCATCAATGGCTCCCACTACATGTGGTATGTGTGCCAATCCATAAAAATCTGCCTTCACATGGGCCAAATCCTCACTTTGTGGAAATCTGATGTAGCTGTCCAGGTGTTTTAACAATGCAGACAGTACAGTCTTCAAGACCTGACTGAACATGGGCTGGAACATGCCTGCAGTTAGAGCCACGCCATTCTGAAAGGACCCTGTGGCTAGAAAAAGGAGCACTGACATGGCTTGTGCAATGGGTGATATGCTATTTGGATGGCATCAGATCTAGCTACAACTGACGGCAGAGATCCATAATTCTCTTCCTATCCAGGCCGTAGATCTAAATGACATGTCCGCTAGTGGACGATACAGTGGAGGTAGTCTGGCCATTCTCATTGCAGAGTACCTATGTGAGGGAAATGTGTCCCTTGTAAGTTTCAAAACATGTCTCTCATATCATAATGTGACATGGCATATGAACATGGTACACAGCACAGTCCAAAGTTAATGATGTCAAATTAGTGAAATCTCATCCCCTTCCCTCAATTATGACATGGAAATGTAAACGCATGATTCAGCGAGCCTCTGTTATATGGACATCCAACTATGCGTTGCATTAAAAAGCTCAAAAAACTGTTTAATCAATTGCCAAGAGGGTGCTGACTCTGCGACTAAAGATACCTTACCTTTATCTTATCAACATGACAACATGTCACTTCAATCTGATCTGGACATTCATACATGGTTAGTTAATGCCAGCACTCAAGGCTATGTGGTAGATATATTTCCGACCTTGTGACGCATCATGAAATTAACCTTTCCGACCATCTAAGGGCCTTAATATGGCGACTGCCTGACCTACAGCACAGGACAATAGGAATCGACCTGCAACCGCTGGAGGAAGTTGTCATGGCGGTAGGCGGATACTACCTTGGTGGACATTGCCATTGGAACACATTGCTGTCTATGGCGGTCTAGGGCCAATGACGATGTACGCCGGCGGTGACGGTCCCTTACATGGCGGACATGACCACCATCTCATACTTTATCTCTCATTGACTCCTGACACTGCTGCCAGCAAGACCTCTATGACCTGAGCTGCTGGGTACTGCCTCTGGGATCAATCATGTCACATCCTACAGGTGGTGGGGCCACTGCCTTCTCACCCAAAGAGCTGGAGAAGCTGATGGAGGAGGTCCTACTCTTGTATGAACAGCTCTATTGTGCACCAGAGGAGCAGGTAAGAGCACCAAGTGCACATATGTCTCATTAGCTAGACTATTCTTTGATATGCTAAGCAAAGGCTGATGGGCAATGTTTCGGGTTGTGTCCTAAAAGCATTTTGGGTGCTAAAGTTGTGCTAGAATGGGTGACTTCCTGGGCATGTATTAATGTTGGTGACAGAGTTTGAGTCCTGATACATTGTGGAGAGTGTGGCATGTACGTTCCCTGAGCCACCTTGTAACTGTTGCACATGGGTATCACCTGAAAAAACTCATCTTCATATGTGTTGGGTGTCTGTTGATGTGATAACATGACAGCTGGTGCTCGAGAGATATGTTGTCTGCCTGTTTCCAGCTCTCATATGCCCTCACTGTATATGCTCATCTATCAGTGGAGTGGATGTTCAAGGCAGTCTGTGTTTGGTTTGCTGAACTGACTTTTAAATAACTCTGCTTGTTGTAGTGTGGTACATGTGGACATGACATTCTTTCTTGTCTTTGTCATTCAGGCAGGTCAACGCCCATCAGAAGAAGGGGATTTGGGGTGCCATCGCCGTGAAGTGCAGACCCTGCACAGCCGGCGGAACGCTCACTGTTGGAAGAGGTGGGAGGACCTGAGACGCTGTGCGCAGAAGACTGCAGAAGCCCACCTGGGGGTGTCCTCCCAATGAGGACGGGTTGCCCGTCGGATCATGACCCCCCTAATGGACCGCATTTTGGCAGTGGCCTACCTTGAGTTGGATGGGTGTTTGAAGGCAGCACAGCAGCCACAAGGGGGTGACTAACAACCTAATACATGTTTGCCCCTTTACCAGGTGAATGAGAGATGGAACAGATTGTTAGCTCTGACAATATGGTAAGTGCAAAGTGTCACAGATCTCCTGTGAACACACTGATGTACAGTAGCCATCTATAGCAGACAGGTGTGCACATACAAATGTATTTTGAAACATGTTACTCAACTATGTTGTCCTCTCAGTACAATGGCACATAAAGCTGCACATATTACTGTGTCATATGTGTTGCAATATACTTCTTTTTCTACCCTGTTGGTTGTCAATTCCCACCAACAGGTCAATCCTCTCACTGTCAAAATGGTAAGGTGTGTAGGTCCTTGCTCTCTGTCCTCTGCAATGTCTCAAGATTCATGTCTATGTGCTACATAGAGTCAGACATAATCAAGTCATCTCTGGTTTTCTAATGGTTTCTGTTAAGTGACAGTTTCATGTGAGGGTGTATTGTACATCTGACATGTCACATGACATACAAGGTTAACAGCTTCACACCTGTTGCAAAGTAATCCCCCTGGTAAGTGAGGGATGTGAATAGATATTTTTGATGTCTCATCAGAGTGGACAATATGCATGTTGGATACCATTGAATGTTCTGCAACATTTCTACAGGCACACATATATTGGCATCAGAGGTAGGAATGCAACTACCATGCTGATGTTCTGATAGTAGAAACTGGCCACACAGCTTTGTCCATAGGCATGCTGTTGTAGGTATGATACATAGGCAATGGTAGCCTATTTACAGCTATGGCCCAGGCAGTAATTTGTCAACATCATGTGTCAATGGAAAGGTTCAGTAATGACTCAACATTGGTATTTGTTATGTGTACCTGCTGTTGCTATGAAAGATATGTCAAATTAGGCCTGCCTGTTTTGTAATCTCATGTTTACCATGACACCTTTTTGTTGCAGTTGTGGTAGTTCATACATACTTGTGAGTAGATTGGTAAGTGTGTCCAGGCTGTTGGCTTGCATCATGGTTGGTGTAACAGTTACGTTAGCATCACATATGCTTTGGTTCTAGGAATCCTCCACAGACAGGTGTCAGGCATGCATACGTGTGGGTAGTGATGTTGTTACTCTGTCAGTGGCCTATTGATGGACTAATTGCATAGTTGTAGGTCTGGTTCTCACTTTCCTGCACAGATAGTAGTCCATTAGATACATACATTTTATTGACAACTTATTATTGTGTGTGAGTCATTGGTCTGAGCTTACTTGGTCCTTACATGACTGATATTGTTCATTTTCTGGGGACCATTTTCCAACATTCCTTGGTCTACATTGTATTGTCACTCCTTGGTATGTCATACTTGTTGCAAGTGTGTGTGACATGTTCTGACTCCTTGACTTAGCAGCAGGCACCTCTGCCCCAGCCCCTGATGGCCCTGCTGCCCTCAATGAGGAGGCTATTGACCTCCTGAGGTCGATCTCTATGGTCAGTCGACCATCGTGAATGCCATCCAGGGACTGGCAACTTAAGTCCAAAAAAGCAACGCATTCCTGTAGGGCATTCATGGTGCACTGGCTGGCTTACATGGATCTTTTCAGGCTCTGACCTCCACACTGATGGCAGCCAGTCACCCTTTGTCTACCGTCTCCCCTCCACCTTCCTCTTCCCAGTCCGAATCCCCTTTTCCCCGATTCAGCCAAAACACACAAACAGACTTGCATGCATCCTCCTCAACAGACAAGGGAAATGACACAAACATAAGCAGCACAGGACAACATCCACCTGCAGACACAGCAACAGTCACGACCTCTGGCACCCCTACCACACCCAGCATCACAGACACAACTACTGACACACCTGCAGACACCACACCAACATTCACTGATCCAGCCACCACACCTATCCTACCCGTAGACAGCAACCCAGCAGACCCTCAGACATCCACCCCAGTCACCACATTCGCAGACACTAGAACTACTAACACACCTACATGCAGCACATCCACCATACCTTCAGTCACCACCCCAACAGACAGCCACCCACCTACCATGGCATCCCCAGAACATCCACCCCTCCTCACCCCAAGACACAAACACCCTCACTCACCCACCCAACAGACACTCACAAGCACACCTCCCACAAACACGCACCCAAGACATCCACACATAAATGTCAAACAACCACTCCATCACCCTCCACACCCAAACCCCCTTCTGATAACCATCCCCATGTGTCGAAGAAAATTTTCCTTGGTGAACTTGACCTTTTCCCTACTCTCCCCCCACCAGTGAATCCCCTAAAAGATCTGTTATCCTCCCCAAGGCCATCTCTTCCACCTCCAAGGCCTCCCCTACCCCCCTTCAGCAATCATGCCCGTCCCCCACCAAAAAGATGTCCACCCCTCCCAAAGCAAAGCCTAAAGGCCCTCCTCCAAATCCCAAGTCCAAACCTCCGGCTGCCCCCAAGAATCCCTGAGGTGTCTGCCTGCCCCCTTGACGCCCCTACCTGTTGAGGTTACATGGCAGTCAGGAGTCAAGTAGGGGTACCAGTTTGTGCCTTTGGTACTATTATTAAGGATTGTGGACTAGCTTATGGCCTTGTAAATGCATATTCATTTCCTATTTTACCCCAGTTAAAGCCAACTAGTTGTTGGCGTTATTGGTTACATCTTTGTCCTGCATTTCTTTTCCTAGGTTTGAGTTGTTCCTGGCTGACATTGATTGTGTGCCAATATTTGTGTGTGTATGTGCTGCTTGTGCTTCATGTATTGTTTGAGCAGTATGTGAGGTTGAGTGCAGTGCTGTTGCCCCCCAGGTATAGAGTGTGTGTTGTGTGATGGGTATGTGTTTGAAGCTGAACTGTTGTTGTCATGGTATTATGTTGCGTTTGTGGTGGTATGTGTTTATTGTTGTGCTGTATGGCTTTGTGTGTTTGGACTGTTTGAGTCTGGTTGTATTGTGCATGGCATTATAGGTTTGATGAGCTGTGTGGGTGATGTGTGTGTCGATTGCTAGGTTGTATGATGGTCTTATTGTGTGTGTTCTATCACAAATGGTTGTACATTGTGTTGTATGTGTGTCGAGTCCCTGGCCAGTGTTGGTTGTGAATGTGTGACATGTGTTTATATTTGTGCAGTTGTTGCATTGTTGTAACACATTTTTATGTTAATCTATGAGCCTGGGCCTGTGCGGTATTGCCGTGCGTAACTGTGTGGTATAGACGTGTGGTGTGTGTGTGTGCTGGCTGCAGTGTGCGTGCTGTCTATGTGTGGGTGTCCTTGATGCAGTACGTGAGTGTGTATGTCACTGTTCTGTTACATGTGAGTGCAGCTCTCGTACCCCCCTCCCTATGGTGTTATGTAACTGTACAATTTATTACAATTGACAACTGTAACAGGTACTTACGGTTGTTGTCTTCCTCGTCAGCAATGATTCCGTAGTCTTTCTGCAAGCAGGAGCAGCAGGATGACATCTAGTTTTGGTTCCATGGTGGCTCCAGATGTGTATGGCTTCCGAGAGGTGAGTGTCTCCTCTTATACTGTTCGTTTCCCCCTGGTGTTCCGTGGTGGTTCGACCGCAGCAGTTATATTTGTGGTATGCAACCTCATAATGGGTCCGTCGACAACATGGTATCCGCCAGACTGTTGGTGTCTGCAATCTACCGTGGCAGTCTGTCGTGCCTGGCGGTACCGACGGTGCATTGAAGGTTTTCTGTGTGCACCACCGCTAAACTCATAAATTGGCGGTCTTCTTCACCAGCCAAAGAGCTTCTTGTATGGGGTGTGACCACCTAGTACTGCTCAAGGCAACTTATTTAATGCTCTCTGAACTCTATACAGATTATGCACCCTACTCAATCCTGTATCCTATACCCTAGCATTCAGGGCTTGTTTGAGCATACTGTTGGTTCATTCTACAACACTGTTAGGGCCAGATGTGTCAAGCTCCCGGTTTGCATTTCTTAAATAGCGAATTTTAAGAAATCGCTATTTAAGAAATGAAAAATAGGATGAATGAAAATTGCGAGTTGGTAATAGCGATTTCTTAAAATTCGCAATCGCTATCACCAAATCGCAATTAGGGAATAGGACTCCATTCATCCCTATGGGCCTTTGATGCACCCCAAAAAAATATTTGCAGACGGCATGTGTGCGCTACATGTCATTTTTAAAAATGCATTTATAATGCATTTGTTTAAATTTCACATGCTTACCACCAAATTGGATTTGGTGGTAATTGGATTTCCTAATTGCCCAATTCGCATTTAGGAAATGCTTGATACATGTGCTTTGGAAATCGCAAATAGGAATTCCCTATTTGCGATTTCCTATTTAGAGAATCGCAACTTGCGATTCTCTAAATGGGGTCGCAATTTTAAGGAATTGCTATTTTTGCGATTCCTTAAAATTGCACAGCGAATGCCCTCCATACATATCTTGAAAGGCATTTTTGCATTCGCAAACGGCCGAATTTTGCGATTCGCACCGTTTGCAAATGCAATATTGCTTGATACATCTGGCCCCTAGATTCCAGGCAGAACAGGTGCAAATATAGCAGTCATAGTGCCAGATCAGACATGGCATCCACAAAAAACATAGCAGTGACTGCAGGACCATTGTCTGAATGAAAGTTATGAATTGCTCCCATTGCTACCATGCACTGCTGACCATATTTACTAAGGGTGCATGTTGTCCTTGTGTGACGTAAGTCATCACAAGGCAACACAAGTCCTTTAGTGGGATTTACTAAACTTCACAAAACCAACTTGCAAAGCTCTGCATGGTTTAGTAAATGCAGAGTAATGCAAGGCATCACAATTCGCTGCTTTGGGTTACATTGGGGAGGGGATGCGTTCTACAGGTGAAGTATGTGCGTTCCCATGCATTCATCTATTAATTTTGTTACATTACCAGATTTACAAAGAGTGAGAGCATAGTGGGAGCATTTTACAATGAAGAGTTGTAAACATGGGAATGCATCACAATGGTATTCTTCCAAAATCCAGATGTAACAAGGAGAAATATCTTTATTTATTCTTGTTACTTCCTTTTATGTGTGATGCATTCTGCATCACACATAGAAAAAGGACAATGCCTTTAAAGATTGTTTTTGTGCAGGAAGGTGTCCTTTTTCTGCACAAACAGATCCTGCTGGTAACGTAGGCACCAGGTGCAAGGGTGTCTGCATTGGCGCTAGGTAGCACAGTATGCATCAGCAGAAGGAGGCAGCAGAAATGTGGTGCATTCCTGATGTCTCCTTTTCATGCAACGCAGTGCAACCAGTAGCCTTGTTGCACTGTGTTGTGTGAAATGTTAGTAAATCTGGCCCTGCAAGTTGTTTTATGACTGCTCAAGCAGTGGCAGTCTTTTGGGGACAATACCAAAGGAATCTGGAGCATGAATTGACCACAACTAATTTATATTTATGCTGGTCTGCTCTCAGGAGTGGCCCTATGTGGTTGAGAAAAATTACAAACAAATGTTTATCAGAGACTGCAAGGGGAGTCTGCACTTGTGTTGAAACAGTAGTCTGTTTCATCTGTTGGCAAATATTTCATTGCTGCATGTATTTTTTTGTACACTTAGGCAACCAGTATTGTTGCTGTGGAATTGATCCAGCATCATTAATACCAGCATGTGTAGAGGGTATCCCCTTATAAAGTGCCCTGAATACATCCAACCTAGCTCTTTTCATTAGGAATATATCTAACTCCTACACCAGGTAAACTGTAGGAACATTATATTTAATAAGAGAATAGGTAGAAAACCTAGAGGTAGAGAGAAAACCATCAGAATGTTTCTCCCCTTTCAACTTTGCCTGTATCACTTCCAAAATATCTTCGGCGATCTTGGTTTGAACTCAGGTTACAGCAGTCACCTTACAGGCTTGCATCTGTCTTCAAAGCCAAGTCTGCTGCAGAGTTCCCTTTAGCTTGAATTCCTACACTTCTATGGGCCATGGTGTGCTGTGAATGCACCATAGGAAGCTTATACCGATGACAGCTACCTTTCCCTAAAGTTCTGTTGACTTCCTTTTTGAATCTTTGAATCCACTCTAGTGCTAGTGTGATAAGTCCACACTATATCCTTGGACACAGAATGCTTATTCTGATACAATAAGGGTAGAAACTGACAGATCAGCCTTCCGTAGGGCAAGTAACATGGCATGTATTTTATGCAAGCTGTGCAGTAGAATCACTTAAATGTTTAGTTTGTGTGTACTGCTTTTAAGTTGCCATTTTCAAAAATTCATTCAGCTGCAGCACAAGCAGTGCAGCATTTGTGCTTAGTACCAACTGCAGGCTGTCTACTCATGCATGGGCAAAACCTTTGGAGTTTTTTTGTATATTTCGCATATATTGGAAACATTCTTGCGAGCAAAGAATAGGATAATTTTCAAACTTTACATCAGCATGGCCCACTTCACCCCACACAACTGTAGAGCATGAGCAAAAGGAATTCTTGCTTTTGTTGCCGCTTCCAGTGTGAATATCCAAGAGACTATAAACATATGATTCTACTGCACCACAGAATTCAATACTGTGCACCGCAGTGAGAATTTTCTCAGTGAGAGTGAAATGCTCCTTAGCAGAAGAGCACAGATGTGATCTATAAGATATAGCAGTTGGTTGTTATTCTTTGTACACTATATATGTGTAGCTAAAGTGTTGGGAACAACCCTAATTATTAGTTTTAGATTTTTTATTATGATGACTATATGTCCAAAGTAAAATTGTACTTCCTCTTTTTAGCTTCATCATTAATCCTGTACCGTGAGCACTTTCTACAGCATCTGTACGTTTATGTATATTTACATTTCTTTAGTCTAATAGTTTTCAATATATACCCATCAGGCTAAATATTGGAAAAGAGGGGTATTAATTGTAGAGCTACAAGGCACTATTATACCTTAATATTGATAGATCATCTAAAATAGCTTTTATATTGCACTTAGCCTCTGGTTTAAAGGATACTGGGCTTGCACTTTAAGAGAATTACATGTGGAACAGATCCTTTGTCCCACCCTGCTTGGTTTCTATACAATGCAGAATCCTCTTTTAGAGCCTACTCGTATGCATATGTTTCCCTGATTTCTTCTAGGACATAAGAGGCATCCCGTACAAAAACAGGAGGCCAGGCATCTTCTACAAGAATTATGTCATGAGCATCCCTAAAAGTGGCCTTTATTATCAGCAGTATGCCTATCTCAATCCATATTTCTACACTATGAACCACATTTGGTGACTTTATATGCCCATCATGTTTCTCAACTAGTATATAGTCTTTAGTTGAAGCACCACCAAATGCTCCTTGAGAGCCTGGCGAACTAACATCAATTCTGCTGCACTGTCCAAAAGCACTACCCCTTAAAATAAGTCTGAATCTTTCTCTTCCTTCTTTGAACTTACCTCAGCATAATGTGCTGATTCACTTTTCTTCTTGCTACAGTTGTGTTTTCTGTGGTACGTTACTGTCCCCAGAATCCTGAGAGGAATGGGATGAACAGCCATCAGGACACTTACAGCAATCTGGCTTTTGTTAATTTTCTCCTCGCCACCTGCCAAATAAAGTTTAATATCCAAAGAGGAGGTGATCAGGATTTGTATACCTTATTTGGATTCTTTGCCTTTGTCTCTCTCTGTAAGTACCCCTGACATAACGAGGGTCTAGCTGCCATTGATGTGAGGTCATCCCATATATTTTTCCTCTTAATTGACAATAGAGACACAGAAGTATCCTTCGGAAAAATAGTATTACCCCACGTAGAGGATACAGGGGGTTTTCAAAACTTATATGAGACACATTTGATCCTATGTGATAATTAAACAGAATCCTTTCCGTGTTGGGTTTCTAATGCAGTTCCCTCAATGGGAGGAAACAGAATCTCTCCTAGATAAGCCCAAAATAAGCTGGGCCACTTAGCTTTGGACTGTCTGCAGTTTCCTGATTTTATTATCGGGCACACCAACCTAGAGGCAATTAGATTAGTCCAGCCTAGATGTTATCAGAGCATGGTATACTATCCTGCAGGCCTCAACTGGTAAAAAGTCCAAGAAAGTCCTGAGTGAATGCAGCAGCCCAAAACAAGTCCCAGCTGTTGACCTAATCTGGGTGTCAATGAATGGCTTTCCATCTATTCTTACTCTTACTCCCTTTCATCTATTCTTATGATTCTTTCAGGTTCTTAGCTGTCAGCATCGGGGACAGGAGAGGAAGAATATCCCATGGACATTTATAGTTGGTCCAAAGAACTGTTGCTTTTCTGAACAGAAGAATCTTGGTTCTGTCTGCATTGCACTGGAGATAGCTCTTCTACATCCAATGCAGGACATCCTTCAAGTAGGCAACAAAAGAAGAAGTTTAATGGGAAGTGGAATGATTGACGGTGACAAGCAGCTGGATATCGTCAGCATATGATATAGTTGCCACTGCATAGGATTCAACTAGAGTAGCTAGTAGGACCTTGTAGTTAAACAAAGTAGGGCTCGAGGAGGAGCACTGTGGCACTCCAGAAGCGAGCCTCTTCTGCACTGAAGAGAACAGGGGCAGCCAGATCTTTTGTCTTTTTCCTTCAAGGAAGTATTTAAGCCAGTGCCACACCAAAACACAAGTGCCAATACCTGCCAACATCTGCAGGAGCACTGGGTGGGATAGCGTGTCAAAAGCTGCAGATAAGTCAAGCAGGATGAGGGCAACTCTCTTCCCCTCATACAGAGCAAATTTGATGATTTCATTTACATCGAGGAGGGCTGATTTTGTCCTAAGTTGTGGTGAAAAACCTGATTGAATATTATGAAGCCTATTGGTTTCCAACTAGTTAGGTAGTTGGGTGTTAACCACTTTCTCATATATTTTGTTAACCACAGGTAGTAAAGAAATAGTCGGTAGCTAGAAAAATAGCTGAGTGAGCAAGAGGCTTTTTGAAAAGTGAAATTAGTTCAGCCCTTTTCCGTCTGACCGGGGACAAATGCTGCATCTGGAGAGCAATTGGGAAGCTCAGTTAGCACTGGAAAAATTGACATGCAACAAGGCCTAGATAAGGATGAAGCAACCAGCTCCAACGATGAGCCAGCATGATAATGAAATAGAGTCAATTGTGTTCTGTCAAAGAAATAGGTCCAAAGTTGTTTAACAAGCAGGTCACAATCAGCTTTAAGCTAGGGTCGGCAGCTTCCCACAGATCACTGGTGCCAACTGGCACGTCCAGGTCATCATAGATTCTCCAGCTCTTATCCTCAAAAAAGGAGTATAAGTGCTTCAACTAGGCATCTGAGATTTTAATGAATTGAATACATGATGTTGGGCTCAAATATGTTTTCATAATTTTGAAGATTTTCCTTGGAGAAATTTTCAGCAGCTGCAATGCGGACAGTGTAGAGGGAGCACTTATCGTTATGTAAAGCTTTATGGTATTCCTTCACTGCTTGATTGTAGTGAACTTTACAGACCAGCAGTAATCCCACCACAACTGTTGCTCTAGCTATTTGCAGTGTTTTTTAATTACCAAAAGATCTGGTGAGAACCAGAGAACAGACCTTTGGGTATAGATCAAATTTAGTTAGTAGGAACAAGCAAAGCAACCACCTCCTTCAACCAACTGTTAAATGACATATCATCATTCAAATTCCCGGAAAAAGTTGGTTGGGAGAACCTCAAAAAGGAATGCATATCAGCTTCCTTAACTTTACTCCAGAGCTTCACTTATGATCGGCCCTGGGTAACATGCTGAATTTTCCTTGTCCCTGCCTCCCGTCGAAAGAGGATCAAAAAATGATCTGACCACAGCAAGGGCAAAGGGAACTCAAGGCTTAAAGGAAGACTAGAAAAAAAGAGGACGAGCATGTGACGGCTTTGATGAATGGCATGCTTAACAATCTGGGATAGGGTGAGAGAATGGCAGGCTTCTACCAGAGCCCTCACGGCCTTGACTGTGAGCACATCTACTTGTACGTTAAAGTTGCCAAGCACAGTCAAATTAGAATACTCGAGAACCATAGTACTCATCATCTCATCCCATGATTCAAAAAAATCTAAGGCTAGACCTGGAGGGTGGTACATCAAAATCCCTGAAAAGGAGAGTTAAGGGCAAGCAAAATACAAAAAAAACCATACCTTCAGCCTGTCTATGGTTAGTAAGAGGAAATAAGCTGCAATGAAAATCCCTGCTGATGAAAGCTACTACCCCTCCCTTTTCCTATCTGACCCTTACGCTATAAAGCAAATTCCGGGAGGATAGCTTAGCAAATATCTGGTCCTGATTCCGGCTGCAGCCAGGTCTCAGTTAAAAATAGGGCATCCTTATTAGCATCCACAAGAAATTGGGGCGGAGACCACACATTCACCAACCCTGCTTTAAAAACGGAATGGTGCACCAACCTAGTACTCTGCTAATCCAAGGGGCTGACACCTAATAACTTTTTCTGATGTACAGGTGGATTAGTAAAAGGTACTCAGGAAAATGCCTCACCTTTAACATAAGAAACTGCTGCCCCACTCCTCACTATTACTTTTCACCAAATGGTAGTGCTCAAGAAGAATGAATCAGCAGCCCCTTCCAGAAAAGCCCTTATTGAATGTCTTAAGAGTACCCACCACAGTAATGGAGTCAATCCACTTTCACTGCCTGGGGAAGCTGTATCCACTCTCCATCTTGGCAATGCTAAACTAGGGACCATCCAAAATGCATCTCACTGGTCCCAGCTCTCAGACATTCAGAATACACAAAATCTGGTTACCATGCATATGCTATACATTCGCCCTATATACATGTACTCAGCATTCACATTGAATGTCAGCACAAGGGTCTGGTAGCATCACTTAAGCAAAACCTTACATGGTGGGGTCAGTAGAACACACTCCTTTCTGACACACAAAAAAGATCTGGTCAGAACTAATAATTAAAAAAACTTGCCACGCTGCCACCATTCCTTTATGTGATCAACTCATGATCGCACTCCCATGTCAGTTATGACGGTACACTTGGTGTGTCCCTCCTGGTCACAGAATAGGTTCTGGGCCTTGACATTATCCTGAACCGGTCTAGGCTACACAGCGCACTGCATTAGTGGGCTGCAAGGACTAACAAAAAGTCAGGATGCCAGTTTCAAGTCCAGTTGGGTCAGTCCGGGCAATGGTACACTCCAGTACACCATGCAGGCGGCATACCCATTCCAAGGTGTAGCTCACATAAAATGTTCCTGAAAGAGACAATTTAACCCCACATTTAACCCCACATGAATGATATAAAACTCCTAGATATCTACAAATATATGATTACTTCTGTTTATGCTGGCTGACATTAAAGTCTGACCCAACACTGTTAGTTAGTTTTTTTCACTAATCCCTAGTTAAGATGCCACCAGTAACTGTGTGGAACAGCAAAGAAAAGTCTGATAATTGGATTACTGGGCATTTTTTTCAGTCAATTACAAACACCTCCTACAATTACCAAGAGATGTAGATGTAATACCAGTAGTTGATCCTCTAATACTGTGCATCGCCAGTCACTATGGGTGATGTCTTCAGCAGTGTTTTCGTACTAGAGAAAAGGAGCAGTAATGACTGGTGTTTCTGCCAGTTATTCACTGAACTACCAGTCGAACAAAAAAAGATGGTGAAAATGTCTCTTGCAATTTTGGCTCAGCAACTTCCACCATTGTTACCCAGCTCAGTTCTAATCGGCCTCCTAGTCTCAATGTTACAAACAGTTGACCCCAAAATATGTCTTGGCCATCAAATACTGAAGTGTGTAGGGAACATTCAGCTTTAAGATGACAGAAAGCAGAATGGGGCCTAGGGAAGATGGTTGGATGCACGTTTTAGTTTCGGTTTCCTGCACCTGTAATTGAATTCTGTGTAAAATGGCCCAGTCCACAAAGCCGTGGGACCTGGTGATGGTCACGTAGCAGGCAGTGGAGCAAACCGGGCGCCATGCATCCTGTTATCATGTTAGGGAAGTGAAGAGGCGCCTGTGGAGACTGGTACCCTGGCCTGTAGCAGCCACTGTGGAAAGACAATGTGGCCTGCAGAGTGTGGCCCTGCTGACGAGGCCATTGCGGCCTGAGGTGGTACGGCAAGTGGATGAGAGCGGGTGAGACTGAATCCCCGCAGCACCTGGAGTTAGTTGGTGGTAAGCACCGGAGCGCAAGCTGATAATGATTGGCTGAGTGCTGCCTTCGACTGACTGTCAGAGGTATCCCCTACGGAATTCTCAGGGTCCGGGATACAAGGTGCCAACCCAGGAACCAGTGCTGGAGGTATGCTTTTGCCTCAAATGAAAGCTGCAAGAAGGATATTGGCAGCATTGTGAGGACTGTGCAGGATGGTGCACAGTATAGTGAGTGTGGAGCAGTAGCGTCGCTCCCTCTGCCAGGAGCCTAAACATTTGAAAAAGAAAACGATAATAAAACAGGTTTATTATTGTTTTATTTTTGGAGTTTTAAGGGCCGGACCGAGTCTTGGGAGAGGGGCCATCGCGATGATAGTGTGATAGCGGTGTGCACTGCTATCAGTGCGCACGCAGGTTTGGCTGGTCACCTCAGGACAGCCAAACCGACATGCGCACTGAGCTGTCTCCAACCAGAGCTGCATTGCTGGGTTGAAGATAACAGGCACAGGCTCCCAGTCCCTCTGGGTCCCTTGCTCACTGTGCCACTGGATTCAAGCTAGCCTGGCTGATGAAGGGTGATACCCTGAACCGGTCCTGGGAGGACCTGGTTTGGCAGTTCGGGCTGGACTGTTCCCATGAGGAACAGGGTCAAGACTGATTTGCATATGGCTGGGTCCAAACTGGGGTGGCATGGTGAGCAAAAGAACAATGGATTAAACCCAGATCTGTGACTGGGGGTGAGTGTTTGCATTGTTCAGCACTCCATCCATCATCCTTTTGTGTTGCTAAAGTAGATCTACTGTAACCATCAGCATTGGTTGCTCTCGATAATGAGGGTCTTTAGAACATCCCTCATAATGTCAGGCCTAACAGTAGTAGCCATAACCCAATTGTGCCTCTCTCCCTGCTTAGAAACTAAGCCACCCTGCCTCTTCATGTAGATTACTACAGTATTACTCCTCCTTTTGATAATTCACATGCAGCTGTGTTTTTCTGGTATCAGGCCCAAAAGGACCTTCATCCTGATATTTACCCTTAGGGCCAGCAGCTCCTGTGAAGAGGCTTGAAGACAATGTGTCCTGTGGTAGCAGGATTGATGATATCCCGGTGGCTGAAATCAGATTAAATTATTAGTTCAGTCTGTCCAATTAAAGATGTCAACAAGGCTTTTTCTTTTTTTATTATGAAAGATCAAGTGAACAAAAAAATATCATTAAGATCAAGATGGGAGTTAAATGTAATAGAGAACAAAAGGAAAACAAAAAGCCAATGATTCTCTCCACCACTCTGATCTCTGCTCTACTCTTTCCATGTTGCTTTACAGGTTATGCACCTGTTACAACCTCATAAATTATTAAATCTTCTAGTAGATTTATTTGTGTTCAATTGCTTTTCGCCAGAGGTCTCGGATGAACATTTATCTTCCAGGTATGGAATATAACCAAAAAAACACAAATCGGTTGTGCACATCACTGATGAATCTCATCAAAATTAAACCCATGTAGTAATTAATATCAGCTCATGTGGAGGCCAAACCTTTAGCTACTACTGCTTGCCAGTACAGCATGAGTACAGAACGTGTTGCAAAGATGTATACCCTGTCTAATTCTTGTGACATAAATCTAGGACAGTATGAATATTTATCGGTATTCCATTTGCTCAGCCTTGCGGGCATATAAATCAAATAAATTGAAAAGATTACGATAATGCTTCAAGCAGTATTTAGCTATTTTTGTTGCTGTCTTACTTATAGTAATGGACTCTATGATCATTTCTTGAGAGACGTCTACTTCTAGCCATTGAGTCTATTTTTGCGCCCAGAGTTAATTGATTCTGTCCTTGTTCCAGGAAAATGTGGCAATAGTACCATCCTAGATCCTGATCCAACAGTGTTGAGCATATATTAGGTAGATACCTTTATCATTCAACAAAGCCCTGATGTGCAAGTAACTGAAAAATTATTTTGATGGGATATCAAACCTTTCTCTAATTGTTTGAAAAGTTTTAAGTGCATCATTAGAAACCAGGTGATGCAAATACTGAATATTGTCCCATAGGAAAACTACGCTCCTCAATGTGGTCCTCTTATTGCTCCCTGGTAGTATAGCCATGCAATTTCAGTCCAAGGAAATGTTAAAGTGTATTAAGCCAAGCATTTACCAAATCTCTAAAAGCTCTTATATTTAACATGTTTGGGGTGATGAAGATTTGGGGCCAGAGAATGGAAAAAAAGTAATAGGTTTGGTGATACATCCAATATTGTCTCTATACAAATTGCGTTCGGTAACTGTTTCCTAATCAAATTGATGAGACTTCTGCATAACGTTGCCCAAAGTAAAACAGAAAATTTGGTCTGACCCATCTCCCATCCAGTAACAGTAGGAACCTCATCACCCTACGAGGTACCCTTTGGGAACTACAAAGCTGCAGCTATCAGGCCCTTCAGTTGTATGAAAAAGAAGATGGAAGATATTTTTGGAGAGCTCTGAATAAATATAGGGGCAGATTTATGGAAAGTGGTGCTGCACCGACTGCAGCGCCACTTTCCCTGCACCCCTTAGCACCCCTCTACCACCACCATGTGTGCACTGTATTTAAAATGCGGCGCACCGTGGCGCAGGGTAGGGGGCAATAGTGTAATTTCTCATGACTCTATTGATATACTCTGCAGGAGTAGCTCCAAAATATTGGCGCTACTCCTGCAGAGTACATAGGGCCACATTCTAAATGAGAGAAGCCCCCTTTTAACGCCTGCTCTTGAGCAGGCATTAAAAGTGCCATAAAAAATGGCGCAAGGAAATCTCATAGATTTCCTTACGCCATTTTTCCAGCTCCCAGAATGGGGGAACGCCCCCTTTGCATGCATTATGCCTGGCACAGGCATAATGTAGGGCAAAGAGTTACAGAGTGGCGCAATGCATGCATTGTGCCACCCTGGAAATACAGTGAAGTGATTTCGTCCTCGTTGGGCCACATTAACGTCAAAGATAATGACGTTAATGTGACGCAAGGACATTATAAATATGCCCCATAGTATCTTTTGGGGACTATAATTTTGATAATGTTAACTTTCCCTAGCATGGAGCTAGGAAACCCTTTCCTCATATTAAGCAACCAAGAGATCTCACAGAGGAAATGGTTATAATTAGCTTCTTGGAGTTCATCATATGCATTTGAGAGCCTAACTCCTAAATATCTCAGATTCAAGATTACGTATGATTGATTCTAGTTAGTGGTTCCTATACCTATGCTCTCTATGTTATCCATAATGAGCTTGTTTGTGGCACCAAACTGAGCTGGTGCTGCTTGAATCACAGATAATGCTTGTTTAGACTTGAGAGTAACCAATAAAACATCATCTGCATGTGCAATTATTTTGATTTCCAATATGGGAATATATTCTATTTCTCAATATCTGAGTTTTTCTTATGCTATGCCGCGGGCCGGTTCACAGCCCACGACATTCGACCCTCTACCTCCTGCGCGGTCACACGGCCCACAGGGCCACGCAGTGAACTGCAATTGCCCTCTTACCGTCCTGCGTTGGACTGTGGGACGCTCTTTGCACGCACCTGAACTTGGGTGATTCGGTGGTAGATCAAGGAGGCCCATTATTGGCTGTGCTGAGCGGTTGGTCAGGCGACATTTTTCTCCCTGTTCCTGTCTTCTGTAGATGTTCATCCCACAATTCCTCAGGAGGGGTTTTGTTACAGCTATCCATCATGGAGGGGCTGTCTTGTTTTTCCTGTTGTCTTTCCCTATCCAACATGGCAGATTTCTACTTCCTTTTCATCGCTTCCTGCTTTGGGTATATACGGATCAGAGCTGTCTTTCTCTTTGCATTGCAACGCTCTTCGCTCCTGCTGGTGTGTCTTTGCTTAGTTTCTGATTCTTCATTGGTTCTTCAGTCCTGCCTGTGGTGCTGTTTGTAGGTGATTTTGATTCCTGTTCTCTGTCCTGATCTTTCATTTTCCTTCTGGATTCTTGTTGCTTTATTCTGAGTCCTTTTGCTAGCCTTTGATTCCTCATCTGCTCCAGTTATCCTCCACCTACTAGGAGTCTCCAGTTGCCATCAGAGGTGTTTTCACTTCAGGGTTTTTTCTCTTGGGGACTCCTTCTGGAAGGCATCATCTGCTCAGGCCTTCCATTGCCAGCAGCTGCATGGCGACCAGAAAGAGTTGCCCCTACCTCGGGCAGGCAAGGACCTTCAAATTCCACAACTTTGAACCTTCCCTTCACATCAAGACAAAGAAAAGGAATCTGTCCATTGACCCTGACAGATTGCAGCACCCAAAATCCAGCCTGGTCCATGGAGGCATGGATGCTCCTCTAGTATCACGTCAACAGAATCTGGTAGATCCTGCACAAGCTTTAGTCCAAGCCATTCAACAACAGGCTCAAGACTTTCAACAATTGCAGAATGAAAATTTTGCTTTGGGTTAAGCACGTACTACCAGGGCATCTGATGTGCCATCCATAATTTCGAAAACCCTTCATTTCTCTCGAGATCCAAACAAGCTGAACTGCCTGATGGTGTTCTTTGCCTTCCATCTGACTCAATTTACCCTGGATCGAGCCAAGGTGGGGTATCTGATCTGCACCCTGTCAGGTCCGGCATTAGATTAGATTAGACGATACCTTTGGTAGCCACAGAAGACCCACCTTTTACTGACTATTCAACCTTTCTTACTGCCTTTAGATGGATGTTTGAACAACCAGGTTTGGAAACCTCAACAGAAGCCCTGTGTGACATTCAGCAGGGTAATCAAGATGTTCTGCAGTATATAATCCACATCTGCCAGTTATCAGCTGAGACTACCTGGGTGGAATGCACATTGGTTACTCTCTTGCGCTGGGGCCTTTGCGAGGAAATAAATGATGAATTGGCACATATGCCTTACGTTAATACCATGGCAGCATTAATGGATCTTACTCTGTCTATTGAAACTGATCCTTCCTTCTTTGTAGTGGCCATCGGTACTCGAGGAAACTGAGGTGTATGTGGCTGCTTGTCCTGTCTGTGCCCAAGCCAAAGCATCACATGCCCGGCCTGTGGGACAGTTGCAGTCTCTACTAGCTCCTCCTGCTCCTTGGCATACTATATCCACAGATTTCATTTCTGCTTTGCCTCCATCTGCAGGTAATCAAATCATAATGGTGATAGCGGACTTGTTCTCCAAAATGGCACAGTTTACACCTCTAAGGAGGCTGGCGACTGCTAAGAATCAGGGAAGATCTTCATGCATGAGATTTTCTGTCTTTATGGACTGCCACAAATCATTATCTCTGATTTAGGTCCTCAGTATATATCCAGGTTTTGAAAACATTTCTGCAAATCCTTACACATTGAAGTGACCCTGTCCTCTGGGTTCCATCCATAATCCAATGGACAGACCGAACACCCAAACCAGAGTCTACACCAATACCTTTGTTGCTTTAGCAATTCAATCCAGGGTGATTGGACCACATGCCTATCTCTGGCCGATTTTCCTACAACAATGCAGTCCATAGTGCATCTAAAACTACACCTTTTTTTGTTTTTATGGCTATCACCCCAGAGTTTATCCTTCTGCCTTACAAGACTCCATTTCAGTCCCGGCAACTGCCTCTTTTACTTGCCACCTTTGAGCGTTGAGACAAAAGATTTCCTCAAATTTAGGAGAGTCCAAACAGAAAATGAAGTTTTCCTCTGATGCCCGCCGATGACAGTCCTCTTCCTTTCAAGTGAATGACAAGGTGTGGATATCTTCAAAATATCTGCCCCATTGCCTGTCTCTCAATAAATTCAAGCCTCACTTTTATAGACCCTTCAAGATTAGTCACACTGTGATTCCTGTAGCCTTCCGCCTTTAATTGCCATGTTCCTTGAAGGTACATCCTTTCTTTCTTACCTAACAGTTGAAGCTTTACTTTCCTGATTCTTAACACCCTGTGTTTTTTCTATCCCTTCTCCTGTTTTAGTGGATGATGTTCCCGAATATGAAGTTCAGGAAATTTGTGACTCAGTTCTTTAGTTGCCGTTTACAGTTTTTGGTTCATTGGAAAGGTGATCTCCCTAGCGATAGATCTGGGGAAGATGCTGCCTCTGTTCATGCTCCTGTCCTGGTGTGCCAATTTTTCAGCTGTTTCCTGATAAACCTGGGGGTGAGGGAGGACTTGGCAACTGTTATGCTGCGGGCCAATTCACAGTCTGGTGTCAACAGTTGCCTTTCCTCGTGATCTGCATGATGCTTAACAAGAGGCCCCCCTCCAGGCATCATCAGCTCAAAGGGCTATTATAGTGCTGAGTTTTGGAGTCGCCAGGAGAGGGGAAGGGAAATTAGGAAGGGGACTGCTTGGAAGGAGATCTGAAAAATAAAGCGTTAAACAATACACATAAAGTAATCTTTCTACTCACTTCAACAATGACTGATTTAGTTATATGTCATGTCTTTCTCTATATCAAAGACTTACTCCTTATTTATGTTAATACTTTTTACTGCTATCACACAACGAACACCAATACTAAACTAAAGCCCCCCCTAGAGCCTTGAACTCAGAATCTTAAGATCGAATTGCTCAAGTGCGACCTCACAACGATTCAAGGCCAGGCAGTAACAAATCATGACATACCAGTCGCAGCTTCTGGCGCGCAGGAGGGGCGGAGCGGCATGTGGGGGATCAATAAACATTACTTTAATTAAGAAAATAAAAAACACTTACCTTAACTCCGTCACAGGCTGTAGGCACAGACTCCCAGCCTGCCTTGCGGCCAATCTTGATGCTGCCCAGCAGACTGGGAGCATGTGCAGACTCTCTCCAGCCCAGCAACTGTGTTGCTGGGCTGGAGAGAGCCTACTGCGCATGTGTGTTTGGCCAGCCCGAGACAGCCGTCAAAAAACACATGCGCTCTGAGGGTGAGTGCTGTGCACTCACCCTCACTGCTTGTCACCCCCGTAGCCCTGCCCCTTTAGAAGAAAACAATGATAAACACAGTTTATTATTTTCTTTTAAAGGTTTTGCAACTGCCGCTGCTGGAGGGGACGCAAAGCTCCTCCGCCCTAACGGGGGAGCCGCCCCTGTTAAATACAGAGTTGCAACTTAAATAAGAAAATCACCTTTGTCTTTCCCGCAAGTCTCGATTTGCAATAACATGAGATAAATAATGTTCTCTTTTCTCAACTCACATACACACTCCCAAACCGGAAAACTGTATCAGCTCGGGCGAACTGCCACTGAAAGATCAAAAGACTCTATTTACACAAAAAAGGTTCTACAATAATCTTACTTCAAAAAGCACGGCCTGCTCGTTTTATCTGTATTACCTCTGGAAATTAATTCTGGAAATATTCGAAAAAAACAATGTTATTTCCAAACCTGAATACGAAGTTTGGAATCCCAAAATACAAAGCCACTCCGTAATCCAGCCAGGAAACAATGAATCAAGGTTCAGACTCGAAGAGCACCACCAGAATAGTGAGCACGTTTCCATGGTGTGGCTGGCTTTTATAGCCCTGCCACGCCCAAGATGGCTGCTACCCCTGGAAACCTGGGAGTTGTAGTCCATAATTTCAGGGTTTGCCATGTGAGATGTCATAGCCTCATTATTGTGTCATGTGTGAACCTTTAGCCATAATGATAAGTGCACCACATCCACCAATGTCCTGACCCCGCAGCCTCATGAGCTTTGCCACACAGGGTTCTTGTCTGGAGATGTACTTTAGAACACAAGGGCATGATGCTAGGAACAAGAGCGTTCCCTGAGATGGTTGGGGCGGGCCCTAAACCATGCGCTGTCCCAATCCTAACACCTGCAAATTTCCCCTCTATCTCCTGCATGGCCCGTGGGGCTTTGTAGTGAACCACAATTGACTTCTTAGCATCCTGCGTTGTACTGTGGGACACTCTTTGCACTCACCTGAAGTCTGGGGGTCTGGTGGTGGATCAAGGAGGCCCATTCTCAGATTTGCTGGGCGGTTGATCAGGAAATATTCATCTCCCTGGGGGCCATGTTCTGTCTCCTGTAGTTCTTCATCCCAAGATTCCTCAAGAGGGCTTTTGTTACACCTATCCACCATGAAGGTGCTGTCTTGCTTTTCCTGCTGTCTTTCCCTATCCAACATGGCAGATTTCTACTTCCTCTTTCATCACTTCCTGTCTTTGGGTATATAATGGTAAGAAATGTATTTTTCTTTGCGTTGCAACACTCTTCGCTCCTGCTGGTGTATCTTCACTTTGTTGATGATTCTTCATTGGTTCTTCATTCCTGTCTGTGATCCTTTTTGTTGGTGATTTTGTTTCCTGTTCTCAGTCCTAATCCTTCCTTATCCTTCTGGATTCTTGTTGCTTTATTCTAAGTCCTGTTGGTAGCCTTGAATTCCTCATCTGCTCCAGTCATCTTCCACCGCCTAGGAGTCTCCAGTTGCCATGAAAGGTTTTTTCCCGTCAGGGTTTTTTTTTATTGGGGACTCCTTCTGGAAGGCACAGTCTTCTCAGGAGTTCCACTGTCAGCAGCACAATGACTACCAGAAAGGGTTGCCCCTACCTCGGGCAGACAAGAATTTTCAAATTCCAAAACTGTGAACCTTCTCTTTGCATCAAGACCAATAAAAGCAATCTTTCCATTGAAGACCCTTACATACCTACACATTTATTAAATGGATCAATACTTAATGTACATAGGCAGGCTGAAAGTACACACCCTTGCCGTGTACCTCTGGTAATGGAGATTTTTTTTTTTTTTAGAATCAAGCTAGTTGAATATCACTGTTACTAGCGGCTGACTATAACTTTCCTAAATCACCTTCACCAAAGGTGGTGGGAAACCAAACTATTTCCTGTGCCACCCCTCCCCCAGCTAAGAAATGGCTATTCCACCTGGTCAAAGGCCTTTTCTGCATCTAAAGCAGAGACATTTTGCCCCAATCTATCAATATTACAGTTAAATTAGTGTGTGCACTACTGTCTATCTCTCTCGGAAATGAAGCAGTGCTGCCATGGGGAAGTTAAGTGTGTTACATGTCGATTAGGATTAGTTGCAATGATTTTGTGTATATCTTGTCTATAGGCACATAGGAGTGACATTGGGCAATATGACCCAGTCTGCTTAGGAGATTTGTCTTATTTACAGATGATAAACAAATGCTGAGCCACCTACTTTGCTGACAACCACCACTTCGATACCACTCAATCTGGATTCAAGCCCAACCACATTACGGCGACCACCCTCATCACATCAACGGACGACATCCAGAAGATCATGGACAGAGGTGACACTGCAGCCCTCATCCTACTGGATCTTTCTGCAGCCTTCACTACTGACTTCCACGCCACCTTTATCAAATTCCTGCACCAAGCCAGAATTGCTGGATTTGCTCCTTCTTTAGAGGAGCCAGTTGCTTAGCCTGGCCCGTTTCACCTCAGATGCCGTCAACCTCATCCGCAAAGTTTCACAAGGATCCTCATTCAGTTCCACTCTGTTCAAAGCCTACATGACCCCACTCATCAGCATCATTGGCCCCCACTGAATCAACATTATATCCTATGCTGATGACACCCAGCTCATAATTTCCATCTCCGAAAAGACACCAAACCCTGGACCAATTTCTCCGCCTGCATGGCCGAAGTCACTGGATGGATAAACAACAACTGCCTCAAGCTCAACACAGACAAAAAAAAAGTAGTAGTCTTTGGCAAAGACACCTCGTGCTGGGACACCACCTGGTAGTCTGCCAAAGTAAGATGCACAAACCCTCCTGGCAACTCATGCAAAGGCCAACGGAATAGTATTTGAAAGGCAACTCACCATGACCAACCAAGTGAAAGCAGTCTCCATCTCCTGCTTCCACACACTCAAGATCCTCAAGAAAATCTCCAAATGGCTCCCTACCAATACTCCAGAACCATCACCCAAGCTCTCATTACCAGCAAGCTGGACTACGGCAACAAATTGTATGCTGGAATTAATACTCAACTGAGCAGAAAACTCCAGACCTCACCTAGCGGCCAGGCACACCTTTAAACTCCCACTCTGCACTCACATCATCCCTCACCTCATAAAGCTACACTGGCTCCCAATTCACAAATGAAACTCTTCAAACTCCTTATGAACACGTATAAAGTCTTAACCAACATTGGCCCCTCGTACCTCAACAAACACACAAACCTCCACAATCCTACCAGACACATCTGCTCAGTCGGACCCCTAAGCACACCCCCTCGCATACGCAGAACCAGATCCAGCCGTCGTGTCATCTCCTAATTTGCTACTAAAGGCTGGAACCCACTGCCAATGTACACCAGACCCTCCTCCTCAGTTCTTGAATTCCATAAGAAACTGAAAACCTAGCCTTGACCCTAGCCCAGTTCATGCAGCTTCAGCCCAGGATACCCTTCCAGTTGAGTTTTATGTTATACAAATACACTTAACAACATAATAATGTCATAAAGAGGGTGCTGTAGCATGATCTCAGTTAAGCTATTGGTTATGAGAAAGATTTACCATTCATCAATGAGAAATCCACACTGCTATCATCCGTGGGCCAATGGATCTTTGACGTTGGCTGAGATAATCAAAGCAGAATTTCACATGAAGAGAGGTTCAAGAAACTCAGTCTGGAAGGTGTCAAGGATGAGTTCCATGTGAATAAAAAGACAAACAAAATGTGATTGCAGTAACCTACTCTAGGAACACACACTATTATAGATAAAACATAATTTCAATGTTGCAGTTATCATTCCCCATTTTCTCACTAGGAAGAGACAATGAACTTAAGCAACAGTGTGGAATAAAATATTTCTTATCAAAGTCAGTGTTATTTCTCTTAGACTTTCACACCATTCATTCTCTTTAGAAATGCTGCATCTTCATGTGTGAACTTCTTCATTACTTCACTAAATGACATCTATGTTCATTAGTTAAAAGTGATCTTTGTGTAAGTAGAAACATTTGCAGAATTAAATGGAAACATGTATGCAACTACTACTCATTATAAAAAACATGTCCATGGGAATGTCAAGAAGAACGAGTTACTTACCTTCGGTAACGACTTTTCTGGTGGATACATTAGCTACCTGTGGATTCCTCACCTCATGAATACTCCCATGGCGCCAGCATTCGACGGAAATCTTCTTACTAGTCTCTGCACGTCGACGAGGACGTCACTGTCTCGCACGCGACGCCGTCTGACGTCATACAGGCAATAAGAGGTCCTCGACGACGTGCAGACGTCAGTACCAATCATTTTTTACGTGCATGAGAACAACCAGGCAATGCAATGAAAGAGCAAGGCAACATCCATTATATTGTAAAATACACCACATTGTATGAATAACTGTAAATCTTTTTATGTACATATATATATATATATATATATATAAAACTCTCTCTTTTAAAATATATACACACACCAAGTATATACATAAAGATATATACACATATATATATACAAATATATTATATATATACATCTATTGCACCCTCAAGGACCAAGAGGAGCGCACTCAAGGATTACTTGGCAAGACCATAAAGGCAACGGGGAGGCGGGTGGGACCGTGAGGAATCCACAGGTAGCTAATGTATCCACCAGAAAAGTCGTTACCGAAGGTAAGTAACTCGTTCTTCTGATGGATACAACTACCTGTGGATTCCTCACCTCATGAATAGAGTCCCAAAGCAGTACCACGCCCGGCGGTGGGTGCCTAAATGGTCAAACCAAGAAATCCTGCAGCACTGACCGTGCAAAATGGCCGTCCCTTCTAACCTCAGAATCCAAACAGTAATGTTTTGCAAAAGTGTGAAGGGACGACCAAGTTGCGGCCTTGCAGATGTCGACCACAGGAACACCTCTGGCTAAGGCCGAAGTGGCCGACTTAGCTCTGGTGGAATGAGCTCTAATGCCCTCAGGAGGATCCTTCTTTGCCAAAGAGTAACATATTTTAATGCAAAGAACAACCCACCTGGATAGTGTTCTCTTGTGGACTGCCTTTCCTCTCCTCTTGCCCACGTATCCAATAAACAGCTGATCCTCCAGCCTGAAATCCTTTGTTCTATCGATAAAGAAGCTCAACGCTCTCTTTGGGTCCAGACGGTGCAGTCTTTCTTCCTCTTTGGAAGGATGAGGCGGAGGATAGAACGTGGACAAAGTAATTGCCTGAGCCAAATGGAAGGGTGAAACAACCTTCGGGAGGAAAGCAGCCTTGGTCCTCAACACCACCTTATCCCCATAAAAAGTTGTATAAGGGGGTTTTACTGATAAGGCCTGCAACTCACTCACTCTCCTTGCTGATGTTATAGCTATCAGGAAGACTGTTTTTAAAACCAAATACCTCAAGGGGCAAGAATGCATAGGTTCAAAAGGGGACCCCATAAGGAAAGTCAGGACTAAGGACAAATCCCATTGCGGCATAACGAATGGCTTTGGAGGATATTGATTTAGAAGACCTTTCAAGAATCTGATAACAATAGGGGATTTAAATAAAGATGGTTGGTCTGGAAGACATATGAAGGCTGACAAGGCCGATAAATAACCTTTAATGGTAGCCACTGCACAACCTTTTTGCGCCAGAGATAGAGCAAAAGACAAAATGTCCGATAGATGAGCATGTAAGGGATCAATCTGCCTCTCTCCACACCACGCAACAAATTTAGACCACCTATTAGCGTAGATAGATTTAGTGGAGTGTCGCCTGGCCGCTAATATAACATCCACTACCTCAGGCGGGAGAGAGAAGGAACTCAGGTTGCCCCGTTCAATCTCCAGGCATGTAGGTGCAGACTCTGGAGGTTGGGGTGTAGAACCTGCCCCTGCGACTGCGAGAGGAGGTCTGCCCTGAAAGGGAGACGGAGCGGCGGGCACGTTGAGAGTTGGAGAAGATCGGAGTACCACACCCTCCTTGGCCAATCCGGAGCTATTAAGATTACTAGAGCCCGGTCTTGGCGAATCTTCCTCAATACTCGAGGAATCAAGGGTATGGGAGGAAACGCGTAAAACAACTGGCCGCACCAGGTCATTTGAAACGCGTCCCCCAACGCTTCCTGCATCGGATACTGAAGGCTGCAGAACAACGGACAATGCGCGTTCTCTCGAGTGGCGAACAGATCTACCCGAGGAAACCCCCACTTCTGGAAGATTAAACGGACTTGATCTGGATGGAGACGCCACTCGTGGTCTGCCGAGAAGTGGCGACTGAGACTGTCCGCACGCACGTTCAAAACTCCGGCCAGATGGTTTGCTATCAAGCAAATCCGATGGTCCTTTGCCCAGGACCATAGTCGAAGAGCTTCTCTGCAGAGAAGGTACGACCCCACTCCTCCCTGCTTGTTTACGTACCACATCGTGGTAGTATTGTCCGTTAGGACCTGTACCGACTGACCACGAAGGGAAGGGAGGAAGGCCTTGAGAGCCAGACGTACAGCCCGTAACTCTAACAGATTGATGTGAAAAATCTGTTCCTCTGGAGACCAAAGACCTTTGATCTCCAGATCCCCCAGATGAGCTCCCCACCCTAGAGTGGAAGCATCCGTTATGACTGTGGCCACTGGTGGCGACTGCTGGAACGGCTTTCCTTGTGAAAGATTGTTGCTTGCAATCCACCACTTCAAATCCACAGCAGCATCTCTGGAGATCTTGACAGTACCCTCTAGATCCCCTCTGTGTTGAGACCACTGCCTTCGGAGGCACCACTGAAGAGCCCTCATGTGCCAGCGAGCATGCGTGACCAACAGAATGCAGGAGGCAAAAAGACCGAGCAGACGAAGGACCTTGAGGACTGGAACTACCGCTCCATTTCGAAACATTGGAACCAAATCCTGAATATCTTGAATCCGCTGAGGCGGAGGAAAGGCCCGACCCAATGTTGTATCCAGTACTGCCCCTATGAACAGGAGGCGCTGAGAGGGCTCCAGGTGAGATTTGGGCTCGTTCACCGAAAAGCCCAGGTCGAACAACAACTGGGTTGTTGACTGCAGATGCCGCAACACTAGCTCCGGGGACTTGGCTTTGATCAACCAATCGTCCAAGTAAGGGAATACTGCTATCCCCTTCCTTCTGAGCTCTGCCGCAACCACCGACATCACCTTCGTAAAGACTCGAGGTGCTGAAGTAAGACCAAACGGAAGGACCGCAAACTGGTAGTGTTGCGATCCCACCACAAACCGGAGATACTTCCTGTGTGACTTGAGTATCGGGATATGAAAGTAAGCATCCTGCAAGTCGACAGACACCATCCAGTCTTCCATGTTCAACGCCAAAAGCACCTGTGCTAGGGTCAGCATCTTGAACTTTTCCTGCTTGAGGAACCAATTCAAGATCCTCAGGTCCAGAATTGGTCTCAAACGACCATCCTTCTTGGGAATCAGGAAATACCTTGAGTAAACTCCTTGACCCCTTTCCTGCTCCGGGACCAACTCCACCGCGCCCTTTAAAAGGAGGACTTCTACCTCCTGTTCTAGCAACCGGAGGTGTTCTTGTGAACAATACGAAGGGCGGGGCGGGATGAGGGGCGGAAACTCCCGAAAGGGAAGGGTGTAGCCTTTTCCCACAACACTGAGAACCCAAGTGTCCGACGTAACAGTCTCCCATTTGGTGAGAAAATGCTGTAATCTTCCCCCTACAGGAGAGGAGTGAGTGGGAAATGGTGGAAGCCTAAGGCTGCTTCCCCTGCTGCACCCCGCCAGAGGATGAGGAAGAGGCAGAGTGCTGCTGAGAGGCTCCCCTGGTGCGGACCCTACCCCTCCCCCTAAAAGATCTATAGGGGTGGGAAGAGGCAGGTTGCTGATATCTTCCCCGAAAGGAAGAGGAGGAAGAGCCACGCCCAAATCCACGAAACCTCCTGAAGAATCTGGAAGAGGCCGTGGAAGAAGGAGCTTGGAGTCCCAACGACTTAGCCGTGGCCCTGCTCTCCTTAAAACGTTCCAAGGCCGAATCAGCCTTAGCCCCAAACAGTTTGTCCCCATCAAACGGGAGATCCAACAATGTGGACTGTACATCTGCCGAAAAGCCCGAGTTACGGAGCCAGGCCTGTCTCCTTTCCACCACAGTTGTGCCCATTGCTCTGGCTACCGAGTCGGTGGTATCCAGTCCCGTCTGAATAATTTGGGTCGCAGCAGCCTGGGCATCAGAGACCAGATCCAAAAGACCCTGGGGAAGCTCTGTAAACGAAGAGGAGATGTCATCCATCAGAGCATGAATATACCTCCCCAGGATACAGGTCGCATTAGTGGCCTTTAACGCCAGACTGCAGGACGAAAAAATCTTCTTCGACTGCGCCTCTAGCTTTTTTGAGTCTCTGTCCCCAGGCACCGTCGGGAAAGAACCAGGCGCTGACTTGGACGAACAGGAGGCCTGCACTACCAAGCTCTCCGGCGTAGGGTGCCTAGATAGGAAACCAGGATCAGTCGGAGCCGTCCGATACCTCCTGGCCACGGCTCTATGAACTGCTGGGGAAGATGCCGGCCTCTTCCACACCTCTAAAACCGGATCCAGCAGAGCGTCATTAAAAGGTAGCAGAGGCTCCGCCGCGGCTGAGGCCGGATGCAACACCTCCGTCAAAAGGTTTTGTTTTGCCTCCACCACCGGCAAAGGCAGGTCCAGAAAACTAGCTGCCTTCCTTACCACTGTATGAAAGGAAGCAGCTTCCTCAGTATATTCCCCCGGGGACGAAAGGTCCCACTCAGGGGAAGTGTCCAGCCCACTGGCCGACTACAGTCCACGCAGCCCATCACCCGAGTCCTCTAGCTCTCCTTCCTCTAGGGCTCGTTGGTACTCCTGCTCTTCTAGTACCCGGAGAGCACGCCTCCTTGAATGGAGTCGTTGCTCAATCCGCGGAGTCGACAATGCCTCCGCCGAAGTCGGAGATCGGCGCCGATCTTCCGAAGCCACCGACGCCGCATCCGGCGCCACGGGTAACTTCGGCGCCGACTGAAGAGCAGCTGAAACAGATGGACCCACCGGAGTCACAGGCCGAAATCTCGACGTCGACGGGATGGAAATCCCTGGGGCCAATCCCTCCGAAGCCACCGGAGCGGCCACCGGCGCCGACACTGGCGCCGAGCCCACGTTCCCAAACGGGAGAAAGGGCATAAAGGGTGCCGGCCGAAGAGGCGCAGGATCACCCAAAGAAAAGGCCAAAGGCCCAGCCGGAGCACCCCCTGGAGCCATCTGTTGGAAGATGGCATACATCGCATTCAAGAATGCGGAACTATCGGCTCCAGGGGTGGGAAAAGCCAGGTACTGGGGTGCCTGTCTCGGAGGCGACCCCGACTCCGGCCTCGGCCTCGGCGTCTGCGCCGGAGAAAACACTTGAGGCTCCAATACCTCAATCACCGACGCCTGTCCAGGCGAAGTTGGTGACGCCGGAGAGGGCAACGGCGTCGAAGGATGCGGCGTCACCGTGGGGCTGACCTCCCATGTCTTTCGGCGCCGATCCGGAGACCTGGAACGAGCCTCCCTTGAATGACGCCGAGATTCTCTACGGCGCCGGGAGTCTCGATGACGCCGATGTTTTGGAGAAGACTTCTTGTGATGCTTCTCCTTTGACTTGGCCATAAACAGCTTCGCCTCACGTTCTTTAAGGGCCTTCGGATTCATGTGCTGACATGAATCACAAGTCGAGACGTCGTGGTCGGAGCTCAAACACCAAAGGCAATCGGAATGAGGATCCGTCACCGACATCTTGCCTCCACACTCACGACAAGGCTTAAATCCAGACTTTCTCTGCGACATTATTTCCACTGAGAAAGAGTACGCAGCAAGATATACACTGTAACCGCAAGAGTAACAGTTGCTCCCTCGAAGATAACCGTTTCGAATGCACGGAAAAAAGGGAACTGACGTCTGCACGTCGTCGAGGACCTCTTATTGCCTGTATGACGTCAGACGGCGTCGCGTGCGAGACAGTGACGTCCTCGTCGACGTGCAGAGACTAGTAAGAAGATTTCCGTCGAATGCTGGCGCCATGGGAGTATTCATGAGGTGAGGAATCCACAGGTAGTTGTATCCATCAGAAATAAACATTTTGTGCTGGGTTAATATTCTTTAGCCATGTCAGCTTTTTCTGGAAAATGTTGCTTCAGCTATTAAAGCCTAAATTGAGTAAAGTGAATATGGTGGACTACTACAATCTTTGCATTTAAACACATTTATTTTCATTAAAGCCTACAGGTTAATTTTGCACATTATTATTGCATTAATTAGAGACTTTTCAGAAACCTTCATGGTTCTGTTAGTCCTGAAAGGGACCTCCTTCTGAGAGTCCTTTAACTGTTGGTAAGAATAATGGTACTGTCGCAAAGGTCACCATCTCATATATTTCAGACAGTATTGTATCAGTGGCAAACATCTCTAGTGGTGCCATCTTAATAGTTGTAATCAGTTGTTGCAAAGTTATAGGACTGGTTATATCTTCTTGATGTTGCACAGAAAGTCTATCTAGGTTCCGGGAATTTAAGAACATCTCTATATGAGTCTGCTGGATTGTAGAGCAAAAATGCTCTGAAGCATCGAGTTGCTTGTAGTATTGACAGAATTCTTCAACTATGCCAACCGGGTCTGAAATCATGTCTCCTTTAGCTGTTTTAATTGTATTCCCATGACTCTCTGAGCTGATGTCCATACCTGTGTTTATGCCGACAGAACAGAACCTATTTTTTCCCTATGTCTCAGATGAAGATATCTCGATCTCCTAATGTGTTGAGTGTGGGCTTGATTTCTTAAAACTTTTATCAAAACCTGAGTTTGTAGTATCTCTTGCAATACCGCTGTTTGTTGATTGTCTAAATTTGTGACTAGTTGTACATGTTTCTGCTCTAGATCAGTGAATCTTGCCCTAAGTTGATCTCTGTCGACTTGTCTATGTGTGCGTATTAGAAATTCCTGGATGAACCTGTGAATTATTGTTTTCAAGGTGTCCATACAAACCTGGTGTTGGCAGTCTCTTGGTTGATTTCAATATATTTAGTGATGTGGCCTTTTATTGTATCAGATATCATTTTTCCTGTAATAATTACTCAGGGAAAGTCCATATCCAAATTATAAATGACCTGGAGGAAACTTCTAAATCTAAGAATGAGTGGGCAGAAGCTGACACTCAAATGGGATAAAAGAAAACATCTGATCCAAGTTAGACTTGTCAGTCTAAGGGTGGTTGTTGGGCCTGGCCCTCTTTGCAGGGTCACCCCCGAACTTTTTGCCTTCACCTTCCTAGTTTTCTGAATTTGTTTTTGTTGACCTTATGACTCTGATCACTTTACCACTTCTAACGAAGCTCAAGTGTGTGTGTTCTCTCTTTTAAACATTTCAAAATTGGCTTACACCCAACTGCCATATTTATTTACTTATACGTCCCTAGTAAAGGCCTGTAAATTAAATGCTACTCCTGGCCCTGCTGGCATACAAAACAGCGATGGATGGAATCCTTGAATTAATCTCAGCCACTGGTAATCACTCGGGCCTGCAACCAAATCCATTGTCATTTTGCACGCCATGCCCCCTCGGGTTGGACACTGCTATATGCAAATCAGTTTCTACCCTGCTCCCATCGGAACAGTCCAACCCAAACTGCCAAACCAGGTCCTCCCTGAACCACAACACAAGCACCCTGGACCGTTTTTGCTCATAATCCGGGTACAGTTTGATTCTAGTGACACTGTCTGCATGGGAACCATGTCTGGGCATACCTGTCCCTCTTAGGATGACACAACTAGTATTCAAAACAGTGATGGATGGAATGCTTGAAATAATCTCAGCCACTGGTAATCACTTGGGGCCGCATCCCAATCCATCGTTATTTTGCACACCATGCTACCTCAGTTTGGACCAAGCTGTATGCAAATCAGTCTTGACCCTGCTCCAATTGGAGCAGTACAGCCCAAATTGGGCCTGCAGCACTTTTGTGCAAGCCCTTTAAAACATGTCTTAGGACTGCCATTGCAAACTGTGTGCAGTTTTAAACTGCCAATTCGACTTGGCAATATAACCTCTTTGCCAAGTCTAAAATTACCTTTTTATTACATATGTCACCCCCAAGGTAGGCCCTAAATAGCCCACAGAGCAGGGTCCATTGTAATTAAAAAGTTGGGGATGTACTTTCAAGTTTTATATTTCATGGTAGTGAAAAACTCACAAATTTGTTTTCACTACTGTGAGGTCTACCTCTCTCATAGGATAACATTGGGTTACCTTATTACACTTAATAAGTGCTAACTTTCAATTGGGAGGAGGTGGGAAAGTCATGTTTAGTGTCTGAAGAATTGTAATTTAAAATCCTCTTTAACTTTACAATTGGATTTCAAGTCATAATTCTGAAAAATACTTTAGGAGAGTTGGAATTTTACTGTATTAACCATTTGGTACATGTGGCGCATGTAGCCTATTCTTGGGTCACATGACTAGGTATAGTTGGCACTTATATAGTTGCGTATTCTTCCCAGACAGCATCACATTAGAGGGTCTGGGTGTTGGCAGGATGGGCCATCTCTGACTGCATAAGGATGCAGAATTGTCACCTACCATACTTGCACTTCAAAGGCACTGGCTCAGCTCACACCCAAAGGACTGCACACTTGCCTACTGTGCACTCAGACAGACTAGGACCAAGGCAAGGAGGCAGGAAATCCCAGACCCCTCTGTAGGGGGTAACTCTAGAAGCTTCACCCACTTCAAAGTGGGAACCAGGTACAAATTTTGGTTCCTCAGACCCACTCTTCAGATCGCTTCTGGACCTGTGGAAGACTAAGGAGGACTGCTCTGCTGCAAGGCACAATGCTCTGCTGCCTGAGTAAGCAGCTTGCACCTGCACCTTGAAAGCATGACCACTGTAGTGACACCAAGGGATAGTTGGCTGGCCTCCTGATCAGAGCCTCAGGGACAGAAAAGTCTCCAATCTTCTAGAACCCTCCTGAACTCTGCTGAGTCTTAACCCCTCAAGTGGTGCCTCTCCAGTCCTGGACCCTTGGAAATAGGAATAAAGGTACTGTGCTAGCTCAGCTGTTGCCTCCATCAGAACCAACGCGCATGATGAAACCTGACACAGCCCTTGCATCTCCTCAACAGAACTGACACAGCATGAGGCAAATTGCATCACAGCCCTCATAGCTCCTCATTAGAACTGACGCATTGTGATGCAACTTGAGCCAGAACCCCGCATTGCTCCTCAGAACTGCCACTGTGTGGCGCAACACTCCGCATCAAGGTCATAGGGTACAATTCTCAGTGGGCCTAACCTGGTCCCTGCGTCCAGCCCGTGCTCCATCGCAGTTGGCCTGAACTTGTGACTTTGTCCCGGTCCAGTGCGACCAGATAATCCTAGTTGGCACTTGGTGCTTTTTTGCACATTTTTTACTCAAATCTTTAAAATTGTATATCTCCGTTTCTAATAAATGGATTTTTGTCATTTTGGTATCAAATAATTTATATAAATGTACTCTATTTTACTTAATTGGTGTAGGCTTTAGCTTGTGTTGCGTTTTCACTTTATTACTTTTTGTGTGCTGCATAAATACTTTACAACTTGCCTTTGAGTTAAGGCTGAATGCTTTTTTGCAATGTTACGAGAGGGTCAGGCACTGTTTAATGTAGTAACTTTAGTGGTTCAGCATGATGTGGTTTGTGGCTGTTGTTTGATAAGTGTTCATACCCTATTCAACCAACAACCCAATTTGGCACAGCGGTCTTCCCCAAACTTTCATACCTACTCCTCTCCTGTTCACTGAAATTTGTTTTTGTTGGCTTTAGGACTCTACTTACTTACTTTACCACTGCTAACCAGGGCTGAAGTGTTTGTGCACACTCCCTTAAACATGGTAAAATTGTCCTACACCTATTTGCCACATATCATTTTTCTAGAAAAGCAGTACAACATACCCAGAACCCGTAAATTAAATGTTAGTAATGGGTCTGCAGCACATGTTGTGCCTCCCACTTAAGTAGCCTTTTAAAACATGTCTCAGGACTGTCATTGCAGCCTGTGTACAGGATTAAACTGTCAGTTCTACTTGGCAATTTAAACCTCTTGCCAGGCCTAAAACTCTCTTTTTAATAGATGTAAGTTACCCCTAAGGTAGGCCCTAAATAGACCGAAGGGGCAGGGTGCAGTGTATTTAAAACGCTGGACGGGTACTTATAGGTTTTACATATCGTGAAAAACTCCCAAATTAGTTTTTTTACTACTGTGAGGCCTAACACTCCCATAGGATAACATTAGGTTACCTTATTACTTTTAATAATTGATACCTGTTGTTTGTGAAAGGTAATGTTTGGTCTCTACAGAATTGCGATCAATTGCGAAAATCCTGTTCAATTGTAAAGTTGGATTTTAAGCCACAATTCTGAGAATTGAACTTTTAGAAGGTTGGCATTTTCTTGTCCCAACTCCTTGGTGTCTGTAGCCTGATTCCTGTGTCACATGACTGGGGTTAGATTGGCAGTTGGCCTTTGTGTATTCCTCCCAAACAGTGAGACAAAAGGGGGGAGTGGATGTTGGCTGGATGAGCCATCCTGCCAGGATGGGAGGGCAGAGCTGTTCCCTACCCCACTTACATTTTGAGCTTCCCCAACACATTCATAAAGAACTTCTCACCAGTCTCTTGTCACCCTAGATCTCTTGGAGTCTGGTGGGGAGGGAGGAAGTTCCAGAACTCACTGTGCAGGGAGGAGGATTGGGGTTGGAGCGCTAGATGTTTTTCAACTTTAAAGATGGAACCAGGTGTGAAAACAGAATGCTCAGACCCACGTTTCAGTTCACTTCTGGACCTGAGGAGGACACTCTGAAGACGTTTTTGTACTCCAGAGGACCTCCTGCTGCTTAAGGCCTGCATTGCACCCTTCGATGACTGCCTTGCTGCTTGATGCCTGCCTTGTACCCTCAGAGGACTGCCCTGCTGCTTGAGGATTGCCTTGCTGCTTGAATCCAGTACTATCAGAGCGACTCCAAGAACTAGTAGCCTACTGTTGTGTGACACTGGGACACAAAAAGCACTAGCAGTTTTTCACTTGCCCCTGCCCAAAGTGTGTTCTACCCTACATGAGGTGCCCACCCAGTCCTGGACCCTTGGAAGGGGTGCCAAAGGTGCCCAACCAGCCAAAAAACAAAACTTGGGCCTTAAAATATTTTCAACCAAAGAGTGTTATGAGAACTGACAGGTCCTACTTCCTTGCTGATCAGCCCAAGGTGTATCGCCAGTCAGCCTGACTTTGCTATAGCTCCCATTGCATTGTTCTTCGCAGCAAACCCTGTTTAGCTGCATCCTCTTTGGAAGAGTATCCATCCTCATGGAGGCCTCATCAGCTACAGCCTGCAGCTTCATCCAGCTGTAGATTTTTGACTTCTAAAAAAGTGACAAAGTCTTCTAAACATAGAAATCTTCACAGCAGCTGTATCCAGCAGTTCCCCAAAGAAGACGCCTCCTCATCAAACACCGTCGGCTACCTTGCGCCAATGAACTCTACCTTCGTAGACATTTTTCTTCAAAATGTCTTCTAAGTCTGAAGGTAAGCTGAGACTGGGCCCAATCGACTTTGTATATCTGAAATGTGCTTATAACTTTTGACTTTGCCCTGGTTTTGCACAACTAATGTCCGCAGTCGGTGCTTTCATCTTTTAGGAGCTATTTTTCATTTTAAACTTAAAATAATCATAACTCTGGTTCTATTGATTGGACTTTTGGCTTTCTGATGTCAAACTATTAATTTCATTTTTCTCTATTTCTATAAATTGGTGTACTGCATAAATACCTAACACAATGCCTCTAAGTTAGGCCTGAATGCTTTTGCGCCAAGCTACCAGAAGTTTAATACAGGTACATTTTGTGAGTTTTTGTGGTTTATCTTGAGAGGGGTTATGGTTCTTGCTTGAGAAGGGTTCACATCCACCTCAACCAAAAACCTAACTTCCTTTATCTACAAGGCAGGATCTAGCCCCTTACTGATTAGGAAATAATTGAGCCTTAAATAAGGCCTTGGCTGAGGGATTTCACCATCTCCATGGATCACTAATTCCAAATGGTCTAATAATAATGTGCTTGCTTTCTAATTTTGAACATCTGATAGCAGGTACGTAGGTTTGTGGGACCTAGGGTCAGGGACTGTATACAGTTATATTTCCCTGGTTTATTCGTATGGACTTTCCATACCTCAGTAAAAATAGTAGGATCATCTTCATTAGGTCCATATATAAAGAACATAAATTTAGAATAGTTTCTCCGATTTTAACACTACTACCTGATCATGTATGATCTGACAGTGAGTTTTGAAAATAAATAAATTACGGTGCCTTTGATTAATACGCTGAGGGAACTAACATAAATGGGTTTGACCATCGACGAGCCTGTAAAGAAGTGTATCTGTTTTTGCTATTCTAATTTCTTATAAATACTTTTTGGTTGCCACGTTTTTGCTTAATCTTCAAATTTAGCCCCTTAACATTTACTGAGACTATCGTATTACACAATGTGCCTATATGGAAAATGTCACTTACCCAGTGTACATCTGTTCGTGGCATGAGACGCTGCAGATTCACATGCTGTGCATTATCCTGCCATCTAGTGTTGGGCTCAGAGTGCTACAAGTTCTTTTTCTTCGAAGAAGTCTTTTCGAGTCACGAGACCGAGGGACTCCTCCCTTTCGGCTCCATTGCGCATGGGCGTCGACTCCATCTTAGATTGTTTTCCCTGCAGAGGGTGAGGTAGGAGTTGTGTATATAGTAAATGTGCCCATGCAATGGAGTAAGTATGTATGTACATAATGTGTATAAGAATAATATATATTTACAAATTTACAAGTTTCATTCAACTTATAACGGCTACAGGCTCCCGGGGAGGTGGGAGGGCACATGTGGATCTGCAGTGTCTCATGCCACGAACAGATGTACACTGGGTAAGTGACATTTTCCGTTCGATGGCATGTGTAGCTGCAGATACACATGCTGTGCATAGACTAGTAAGCAGTAATCTCTCCAAAAGCGGTGGCTTAGCCTGTAGGAGTTGAAGTTGTTTGAAATAATGTTCGTAATACAGCCTGTCCTACTGTGGCTTGTTGTGCTGTTAACACATCTACACAGTAATGTTTTGTGAATGTATGAGGCGTAGACCATGTGGCTGTCTTACAAATTTCTGTCATAGGTATATTCCCTAAAAAAGCCATTGTGGCACCTTTTTTCCTAGTTCAAATGCGCCTTTGGTGTAATAGGTAGCTCCCTTTTTGCTTTAATATAGCAGGTTTGAATAAATTTCACTATCCATCTGGCAATGCCTTGCTTGGATATAGGATTCCCTGCATGAGGTTTTTGGAAGGCTACAAATAATTGCTTTGTTTTGCAAAACTGTTTTGTTCTGTCAATGTAATACATTAGTGCTCTTTTGATGTCTAACGTATGTAAGGCTCTTTCTGCTACTGAGTCTGGTTGTGGAAAAAAGACTGGGAGTTCCACTGTTTGGTTTAGTTGGAATGGTGATATAACTTTTCGTAAAAAAATTGGATTTGTACGGAGAACCACTTTATGTTTATGTATTTGTATAAAGGGTTCTTGTATAGTAAATGCTTGTATTTCACTTACTCTTCTAAGAGATGTGATAGCTAATAGGAAGGCTACCTTCCAAGTTAAGTATTGCATTTCACAAGAGTGCATGGGTTCAAATGGTGGTCCCATGAGTCATGTTAATACGATATTGAGGTTCCACGAAGGGACTGGTGGTGTTCTCGGGGTATGATTCTTTTTAATCCTTCTATAAATGTTTTGATGACTGGGATTCGAAAGAGCGATGTTGAATGTTTAATCTGCAGATAGGCAGATATTGCTGTGAGATGTATTTTAATGGAATAGAATGCTAGGTTAGATTTTTGTAAGTGTAGTAAGTAACTTACAATGTTTTTTGCAGAAGCATGTAGTGGTTGAATTTTATTAATGTGGCAGTAGTAAACAAATCTTTTCCATTTGTTTGCAAAACAATGTCTTGTAGTAGGTTTCCTAGCTTGTTTAATGACCTCCATACATTCTTGTGTAAGGTCCAAGTGTCCAAATTCTAAGAATTCAGGAGCCAGATTGCTAGATTGAGCGATGCTGGATTCGGGTGTCTGATCTGTTGTTTGTGTTGGGTTAACAGATCTGGTCTGTTTGGGAATTTGACATGAGGTACCACTGATAGGTCCAGCAGTGTTGTGTACCACAGTTGGCGAGCCCAGGTTGGTGCTATGAGTATTAGTTTGAGTCTCTTTTGACTCAGTTTGTTTACCAGATAAGGAATGAGTGGGAGAGGGGGAAAAGCGTAAGCAAATATCCCTGACCAACTCATCCATAACGCATTGCCCTTGGACAGAGGGTGTGGGTACCTGGACGCAAAGTTTTGGCATTTTGCATTTTCTTTTGTTGCGAATAGGTCGATTTTTGGTGTTCCCCAGCGTAGAAAGTAATCTTGTAGGATCTGGGGATAAATCTCCCATTCGTGTGTCTGTTGATGATCTCGACTGAGATTGTCGGCTAACTGGTTTTGAATCCCTGGGATGTATTGTGCTATTAGGCGAATGTGATTGTGAATTGCCCAATGCCAAATCCTTTGTGCTAAGAGACACAGTTGTGCCGAGTGTGTCCCTCCTTGCTTGTTGAGGTAATACATTGTCGTCATGTTGTCTGTTTTGACAAGAATGTGTTTGTGGGCTATCAGTGGTTGAAATGCTTTCAATGCCAGAAACACTGCCAACAGTTCTAAAGGATTTATGTGCAGTTGTTTTTGTTGAACGTCCCATTGTCCCTGTATACTGTGCTGGTTGAGGTGTGCTCCCCACCCCATCATGGAAGCATCTGTTGTGATCACGTATTGAGGCACTGGGTCTTGGAATGGCCGCCCTTGGTTTAAATTTATAGGGTTCCACCATTGAAGCGAGAAGTGTGTCTAGCGGTCTATCAACACTAGATCTTGGAGTTGACCGTGTGCTTGTGTCCATTGTGTTGCTAGGCACTGTTGTAAGGGCCGCATGTGTAGTCTTGAGTTTGGGACAATGGCTATGTATGAAGACATCATGCCTAGAAGTTTCATTACAAACCTCACTTGGTGGTGTTGGTTTGGTTGCATGTTTAATATTATATTCTGGAAGGCTTGTACTCTTTGTGGACTTGGAGTGGCAATCGCCTTTTGTGTGTCGGGTGTTGCTCCCAAGTATTGTTGTATTTGGGATGGTTGTAGATGTGATTTTTGGTAATGTATAGAGAACCCTAGTTTGTGTAGAGTTTCTATAACGTATTGTGTGTGAAGCAGACACTGTTGTGAGTGCTGGTTTTTATTAACCAATCGTCTAAGTATGGGAATACGTGCATGTGCTGTCTCCTTATATGAACGGCTACTACTGCAAGGCATTTTGTGAATACCCTTGGGGCTGTTGTTATCCCGAATGGTAACACCTTGAATTGGTAATGGACGCCCTGTATTACAAACCTTAAGTATTTCCTGTGAGAAGAATGTATGGGTATGTGGAGATATGCATCCTTGAGATCTAACGTTGACATGTAGTCTTGTTTTTTTGAGCAAGGGAATCACGAGAAGTGTTACCATGTGGAAGTGATCTGATTTGATGTAGAGATTCAGTGTTCTGAGGTCTAATATGGGTCTCAACATTTTGGGGGTTATTACAACTTTGGAGGAGGTGTTAATCCGTCCCAAAAGTGACGGTAAAGTGACGGATGTACCACCAGACGTATTACGAGTTCCATAGGATATAATGGACTCGTAATACGGCTGGTGGTATATCCGCCACTTTTGGGACGGATTAACACCTCCTCCAAAGTTGTAATAACCCCCTTTGTCTTTCTTTTTGATGGTTGGGTACTAGTTCTATTGCTTGTTTTTGTAACAATGCTTGGACTTCTAGTTGTAACAGGTCTAAGTGTTGTTTGGACATATTGTGTGCTCTTGGGGGCACATCTGGTGGGAAATTTATGAATTCTATGCAATAACCATGTTGGATAATGGCTAGGACCCATGCGTCCGTAGTTATGTTTGTCCAGTTTTGGTAGTATGCGGTAAGTCTCCCCCCCCACTGGCGTTGAGTGTTGGGGGTTTGTGACATTGAAGTCACTGTTTGGCTTGGGGTGTTTTAGGGCTTTGGAATTTCCCCCTTGCTTTTGGGAATTGTCCGCCCCTGTATGACCCTCGAAACCCTCCATTCTGGTACTGCCCCTGATAGGTGGGTCTGGCTTGTGAGGTGGAAGGCTCTGTGCTTTGGGAACGAAACACCCCTCTAAACTGTGGTCTTCTAAAAGTGGCCCTGCTTTGTGGGGAGTAGAGCGCGCCCATGGCTTTAGCCGTGTCTGTGTCCTTTTTTAGCTTCTCGATAGCCGTGTCCACCTCCGGCCCAAACAATTGTTCTTGGTTAAACGGCATATTTAGCACAGCCTGCTGGATTTCCGGTTTAAAACCCGAGCTCCGTAACCATGCATGCCTGCGAATGGTTACCGCAGTGTTCACTGTCCGTGCTGCTGTGTCTGCCGAGTCCAGAGCAGACCTTATCTGGTTGTTGGAAATCGCTTGTCCTTCCTCAACAACCTGTTGGGCACGTTTTTGGTGTTCCTTGGGCAAGTGCTGAATTATATGTTGCATCTCGTCCCAGTGTGCCCTGTCGTAGCGAGCCAGTAGAGCCTGTGAATTGGCAATCCGCCATTGATTGGCTGCCTGTGCTGCCACTCGTTTGCCCGCAGCATCGAACTTCCGACTTTCCTTGTCGGGCGGTGGTGCGTCTCCTGATGATTGGGAGTTTGCCCTCTTTCTGGCTGCTCCCACGACTACCGAATCTGGTGTCAGTTCCTGTGTTATAAACACAGGGTCTGTTGGGGGAGGTTTATATTTCTTCTCCACCCTAGGCGTGATAGCTCTGTCTTTCACTGGGTCCTGGAACACCTGTTTGGCGTGCTTGAGCATGCCTGGGAGCATTGGAAAACTTTGATAAGAGCTGTGAGTGGATGCCAAGGTGTTGAATAAGAAGTCATCTTCTATCGGCTCCGCATGCATAGCTACATTGTGGAAGGTAGCTGCTTTTGATAACACCTGCATATATGCCGTGCTGTCCTCTGGTGGTGATGGCCTTGCCGGGTAACAATCGGGACTGCTGTCGTAGACCGGTGCATCATATAAGTCCCATGCATCCGGGTCATCCTGTGTCATCCCCATGTGTGTTGGTGACTGCATTGGGGGTGTTGTTACCGGGGACAGCTGTGGTGAGTGCAGTGGACAGGGCTGTGGCAAAAACCTTGGTGGTGGTGTTCTGTCTCTAGCCACCTTTGGCTTTGGCTGCATTTCCGACTCCTGGAATGCTAGCTTTCTTTTTATTTTTATTGGAGGAAGAGTTTGAATTTTACCAGTCTCTTTCTGGATGTGCAGGCTCCTTTGAGTATAGTCTGGCTCTCCCATACTTAATTCCTGCTCAAATCTGTGCCCTTGCATTTGGCTGGAAAGTCCGTGCTCCTCTGTGTAGGAGCCTGTTTTCGGCTCCGAGGCTGACTTTTTCGGCGCCGAAGGTTTCAGACCAGTCTTTTTCGGCTCCAAGGAAACCTTTTTTACTTTTGGCGTGTCGCCTTCTCGGTGCCGAGATGGTTTGGAGCCGGTTTCTCGACCAGAGTCGGATGTCCTCGGCTGTTGGGAGGCCTTTTTCGGTGCCGATGGTTGGTCACCGTGTTTTCGGGTAAAGCCATGGCCTGTTGGCGGTGGCATCCCCTTGGCCTTTATAATCTTGGAGTGGAGCTTGGCCGGGGCAGGTTTACTTACAGGTTTTTGCTGTGCCTTCGGCTGCTCACTTTCGGAGTCGTCCGAGTCCGATTCTTGAATGGAGATTCTCTCCTCTTCCTCGACGTCGATTTGTTCGGCCGGTGTCGACGCCATCTGAAGTCTTCTGGCTCTTCGATCGCGTATGGTCTTCTTCGATCGAAATGCCCGACAGGCCTCGCAAGTATCCTCCCTGTGTTCCGGTGATAGACACAGATTACAGACCAAGTGTTGGTCTTGTAAGGATACTTAGCGTGGCAATTCGGGCAGAAGCGGAAGGGGGTCCGGTCCATGAGTTTCGACGAAGGACGCGGTCGGCCGAACAGGCCCCGCTGAAGAGTGGAAGCCCCAAAGGGCCGCGGGAGCGCTTCTACAATCGGTGTCGATGTACTAACACTAAACCGGTACCGAGCGCAGACAATACCGTCAAATTTTTCGATACTTAGCTAACTTTCCCGATTCGAAATACGGAGTGAAGAGGAACACGTCCGAACCCCGATGGCGGAAATAAAACAATCTAAGATGGAGTCGACGCCCATGTGCAATGGAGCCGAAAGGGAGGAGTCCCTCGGTCTTGTGACTCGAAAAGACTTCTTCGAAGAAAAATAACTTGTAACACTCCGAGCCCAACACTAGATGGCAGGATAATGCACAGCATGTGTATCTGCAGCTACACATGCCATCGAACATATATATATATATATATATATATATATATATATATGTATATGTATGAACCTATACTTGCTTCAAGATCTAATCTTGATCCAATTATTCCCTGCCTATTTTTGTTCATTTTTGGACATCTCTTTCTCGGTATGTTACCAGGATCTCTGAACAATGCAAGGGCTTCTCTGATTTCGCACCTTCCCCCACCTTTGATTTCTAAGGTCTTGTCTAGTCAATTGATAGGCCCTACCCTCCCTGTACCTGCTGGATGCTAATGTGTCCATTCAGAAAATATGGAGCAGATCCTTTCCACCCACCTCTCATTGTTTGACGGAACTCTTGGATCATACTAGCTTAAGTTAAACAGATGTATCATTAAGAGTTTGTTATCCTGCATGGATATCCCGTTTATAAATTTGTTTCCTGCTGCTTGGTGTTGTAGGGAAATCAAATAGCGAGCTCCATTGGGATCCTAAAAATTCTTAAAAGCCCCCTGCCAGTTGATTTTTAAATTGATATCCTAGATTGCCACTGCTATGGAAATGTGGTTGAATTCAGGAATCCGGACTCAAAGATTGTGCAGCCTTTTCACCGCCACCCATGCTAAATCTTGTAAAATAGAAAATAAAAAAATCTTTGTTTGCAGAATATACACCTCTTACCTGGCAATAGAGAGGGTGAATTATTTAACCCTGCAATCCCAGAAATAGGTAGTGATTGTTCTGGGTTTAGCTCCAGCTCTGGTTATAGCAGCAGGAACCCAGCGAGCTCCGGCAACTTACAAATGAGAGATTGCTTCAAAATTTTGTTCACCCATATTATCTATAAGTGATTGTCCAACCAAGATGGTCATGTCTGGTTGACAGGCCTCTAATTCTTTGGGGATCCCTATGATTAAATCACCCAGACCGGTTCTTAAGATCGTACCACTTTTCAAAATGTTACGCTTCTGATAATACCTGCAAGTGTTACTCCTCTGATTATGTGGAAATACATATCTTATTGTTTCTCTACCAAACCCACCAATCTCTCATTAAAAGCATCCACTTTTTCAGTTAAAGCTTCGAGTTTAGGCCCAAATTTGATCTAAACTCTTTACATCCTTGATTTCCTTTAGAATACTTTTGAACATCTGTTTCATAGAATAATGTTAAGTATATGGTACCTAGGAGCTATCTGATCCTATGTGATTTTCGGAATCCAAGCTTGTCATCTCATAACAACTAGTGTGAAGAGTTGGAGGCTTTGCCCTATGTATTTGCAGATTTTGATCTTCTTGTCATTAGTAATTGTCATTCAGCTGAGTAGATCGAGTACATCTGTTGGAGCATGGGAATTGTACCCTTTGCGTGTAGCTAACTTCTGAGTTTATTCCAGTTGCTCTTGGGAGTTGTCCTCCCTTCTATTATGTTTAAGAGCCAAGGGATCTTGTAGTGAGCAGAGAGGGTCCATATCTTTTGGAACGTCAGGCGGTGCATCCTCAGGGTACTGTGGCATTCGTGGGGTTAAAAACACTGGTAAGGTGCTACTTTTATGAGAGGTCAGTGGAATCCCTCCAATTTCATCAAATGACAATGCATCTAAGAGCGGGCATTTGGACTCTCCCCTGCTCTTGCCTCTTATAGGATATCGCGCAACCTCCTTGTCTTTCTGTGGTTCCTGCGATCCTTGGGACTCAGTCCCTTACTGAGTGCTCACGTTCAGATTAATGCTTTGAGTTTCAGGCTAATCGGGTTGTTCAAACAGTCCCAAGGACTTAGTAGTTGAGGAAGAGGCCAGGGAATTATATATGTAGCAAAACCGCTCTGTGGATTACTGCTTGCTAGACTGCCCGGGGGAATACTAAAGAGTCCCATACACCTTCTGCATCTTTCCCCTCCTGCCTTAGTCCCTGCCAATGCCAATTTAGATTGATCGATTCCATTTACTAGTCGTCTCCTTCTTCATTTTCATCCACCATTCTTCTAATTCCTCACTACCACCTATGATCCCACTTAAAGTGGATCGTAATGCAGATGAGGTTATTTCTTTTAATAGGTTAGTACTCCCTTAGAAGTCAGACACAGCTCTCGGCTGTTCACTGCAAAATTAAGCTGAAACCATGTACTATCTGTGCACGCCAGGCACTCCGTGCAGATTGTCGGTCAAGAGAATTTTTGTTTTTTGTTTTTAAAGGGGGCCTAGATAGAAAGTTTCAGGAAGTCCAAGGCCTTGGGGGTGTAAGGATATTCAGCCTCAGAAGCAACTGTTACAAGTTAAATCAGCAGTTGTCAATGGTTCTGTAGACGGTCTAAGAGCTGTAGATGACACACTTGGTATTGATGTGATGCAGAGGTGTTGCATGTTTTGCTTTCTAAGCCAATTAGGAAGCCCCCTACACGCTGCATTTGTCTATTTGTGTATCAAGGCCATAGGCTATAAAAACCAAGGTGTGGTACATTTATGTTTTTTTATAGTAAGTTTTTAGTTTATATATTCATATATTTGTTTGAATGTTTGATACTTAGAGTAAGACATAACAGCTTAGATATATATATCTCTCTCAATATATATATATCCGAGCCCAACACCAGATGGCGGGATGTGCACAGCATGTGTATCTGCAGCTACACATGCCATCGAACATATATTTATATATATATATTTCGGGCAGCAATAAAAATATCAAGAGAACTCTTGTGATTATGTTCCCACTAGAAAGAGAGATCGGCGTTTTGTTTATTTGGCAGTTTTGCCATAAAATTGCACTGAGGGTTAATGTCCCTGCTACAAAGAACAGATCTGTATTTTATGCTGATAGCTGAGTGGATTAAACCCCCCCCCCCCACCAACAGTTTCAGAACAATATTTCTGCCTTGCACGTAGAAAGACAGTTTAGCCGGTAGTGAAGATGCCATCTTGGTGGGTGACTGCTGCTCAAGCTCTAACTCAGGTTATGGAGGACAGCTCTGAGGCAGGATCAGAGACTGAGGCAGCATCTGAGGGAGAGGACAATGGAGCAGAATCTGGAAGTGATTTTTCGTTCGGTGGTGTCCCATCAGCCGACTCATCTTTCAGCGATTCTGAGGGACATGATGATGACAGTTGTGATTTACCTTCGCAAGCACAGTCTGTGCAGTGGGACAACAGAAGCAGGTTTGACCAACCCAGAGAGCAGGCATTGTCGACGGCAAGCACAGACGGCATGCTCTCTTGGCACCGCCCCAATTTAGTTCACCCCCGAATTCCTCCTTTTACCGGCGACGCTGGATGTAAAATCGATATGGCCAACTTTTTGCCAATTGACTACGTCCACCTCTTTTTGGATGTTGACTTCCTTGAGCAAATTGTGCAGCAAACACATTTCAGTGCTGAACAATTTCTGAGGGGGCATGGAGGCACTCTAGGGCTCAACAGTGGACTCCCACTCCATTAGAGAAGAGGAAGATATTTTTAGGCCTTACCCTCAAAATGGAGTTAGTGCAGAAACCAACCTTGCAGTCCTACTGGTCTTCCCACACAGTTTAGGTAACCTCCATCTTCGCACTGTACATGAGCAGAGATACTTTTTTGCTGTTACAGTACATGCTGCATTCTAATGACCATTCTACTGCATTGCCCCAAGGACCAACCAGACAATGACAGAATGTTCAAAATTCAGCTTTTTGTGGAACATTTATCTTCCAGGTTTCCATAGATTTACACTCTTGGAAAGAATATAGCTGTTGATGAGTCCTTGATCTTGTACAAAAGGTGGCTCTTGTAAGCAAAAGAGCTTGCTATGGCATTAAGCTGTACATGCTGTGTGAACCCTGAAGGCTGCCCTTCCACGCTAGGGGTCACAGGAAAGATTGTATGGGAGCTTGTCCAGCCACTGCTTCACAAAGGACATGTGGACAATTTCTATACAGAGTAGAGTTGTTCAGTGAGTTAATAACAAAGCTGGCACAGTGGCCTGCAGTACAGTTTGATGTTGCTGCAAAGGATTCACGCAGGAGCTTGTTTACTAGAAGCTCCAGAAATCCCAAACTACTGTGTTGATTTTCAACGAACTGCTCGCAGTAAAGTTCTCAGATAGGCGTGATGTGTACATGTTCACTATAATTCATGATGAGAGCACTTCCCCATCACGGTTTAGGGTCAGATGGCCAGCCCACCTGTATACTCGATTACAACAACTACATGGGCGGAGTGGAGAAGAACGACCAGATTCTTCAGCCGTACTCTACGAGTCGTTAAATTCACACTTGGTACAAGAAACTGTTTACCAACTGGATCCGGATGGCAACATTTGATTTGTATGTTGTTTATCGTCAGACAAACACAGAAAGACGTCTTTCGTTGACTTTCAGTTGTCTGTCATTGAAGGTCTTACTGCTACAGAAGCATCTGCCTCCACTTCATATGATCTGGAGGATGTAGTAGGGCTTCAGGAGCGACACTTAGCTGATCGCATTCCTAAAACACCTAAAAAGCATCAAGCCTGTTTTTGTTGAAAAGTCTGCACGAAGCAGAGAAAGAGGCAGTAGAGTTGTGTTCACTGCCCCCGTTTCCTAATTGCTTAATGTTGTATCATACTAAAGCAAACTACTGGGATATTGACTGAGATAGAGCTGATGTTAGCTAAATCTTTCAATAGCTGTGCATAGACTGTGTGTAATAGGCTTTGAAAAGTATACTCGGACACCCCAACTTGCATTGACAAACTGGACAGAGTTGGATTTCCCACAGTAAGTGCACTGATGGCACATGAAAGAAGTTTTCTTGACCTTCAAGTAACTAGAGACGGAAGACATTAGTATAGATTCACTTGGCAATTATATAAGTTTAGTGAGGGCTCTGATGAGGACAGAGACATGAACGGATAAGAAAAGCTTACAGTAGCTGTGATTTACCAGGGCTTTGACTAGGGAGAAGGCAGATGGTTAAGGAAATACAGATACATATGCCATGAATTCATCCTCAACTATGGATTCAAATCCATTGATGCCGCACTTGCCCGCTGAATTACTTTGGCACGTATGAGTCAATGCCTGACCTTCTTGCCATGTTCATCCTCCATCAGAACTTAGTAGCTGTTCACTTTGTTGTATGATAAGTACATTACAGTCACAGCACATAATGTTTCTACGTTCTCACAGACTACCCGGTGTGTCAAGAACTACCGTTTTTCATAGGTCATCATGTTCTCCTTAGGGATCTTTAGAAAATGTCCCTGCATGTTGGCCTTAGTTTCAAAGCAAGATATGCTCACTCAGTTTGAGGAATGATATGTCGGAGGCATACTTAGACACCTCCAACTTGCATCCACAAACTGGTTGGAGTTGGATTTAGCATAGTGAGTGCACTAAAGGACCATGAAAGATGTCTTCCTAAGCCTTATGTGGCTGGCATGGAAGCCATTTGTAAAGGTTCACTAGGCATGCGTTTGGTAATGTCCAGAAAGAAGGAGGCGGTTACTTGCCAGGTAGTAAAATGTAGTCAAGTGTATTCTGTTCACTGGCTTATGAATGTGATGGGCCCTTGCATGGTAGTGGTAAGTTGATGTGTGTACACAAATTGGTTGGATTGGGCCTGTGCCTAGCGGTATGAAAGTCTTGTGTGTGGTGCGTGAATTAGCCATAAAGCGGTTGGTGCCTTGACATGGCTTTATGGCTCACCTTTACAAGTCTATGTTTCAATATTCAGATACTTAGATTTAAGTGTTTGTGCTTTGAAGTCATCACTTCTGGAGGTGCTAAAGCCAACCAGTGTAAGTGGTGGATTAACTTTAACAAATTAGTACCAGTTTCATATCTGCGGCAGTAAGACGGTCGTTTCTAACTCCTTGTTTTTTGTCATTATGGGTAGCTGTGGATTTTGGGCCCTAGCTCAGTCGGCACATAGGAAAACCTGCACATTTTTTTAAACTAGACAACCAGGGAAGTCCAGGGTTGTATGACTTGCGTGGCTCTCACCAGTTTAGTTTTTTGTACCCAGAATCCCCTACAAAGCTCAAACTTTCTCCTTGCACTTCCTTGATAAAAAGTCCTGGAATCTGCAGGCAACCACAAATTTCCTACCACCCAGCGTTCCCCTAAGTTTCCAGAGAGTGAGGGTGGGTCTAATATCCATGACAGGGAAAGGACCAAAACGTATTGTGGAGACATCAAAATTATCTATCACAAAACGACCTGGTTTTGCAATGAGGGCCATGTCCGTTTTTGGTCCTGTACCATTTTTATTGGGAGATCTGGAGGAATGCCAGGTGGAAGGATGTTTGTGGCTCCCCACAAAGTACAGAACGTTTCATCACCGATAAGTGAGGAAAATGTGTTTTTAGTGAAAGTTCGAGGTTGGGTAGAAAAACATGGTGAGAGTTATGCAAGTCTGCCCACCCTGGATACCCCTGGGTGTCTAGTTCTCAGAAATGTACAGGTTGGCTAGTTTTACCTAATGCCGGCTGAGCTAGGGTCCAAAACCTCAAGATACCCATACTGAAAAAAAGGGGTCAGTTTTTGATGGAAAAATACGCTGCAACCAGGTTACGTTTTGGGTTGTTTCTTGTTGCGGGCACTAGGCCTACCCTTACAAGTGAGGTACCATTTTTATCTGGAGACTTGTGAGAACATAAAAGAGTTGAACATTTGTTATTACCAACTGTATTTAATTGCCATGGTGCCTTTCAAATGTAAGCCAGTGTATGAGAAAGATGACATTTTGAAAAATACCATCCAAATCATACACTAGTACAGGTACCCACAAATTCAGAGATATACAAATATCCACTAGTCCTAACCTACATATCTTATGCCCATTTCAGAAATACATAAGTATCCTTGATACCCATTTTTCACTCTGCCTATTTATTTAGCTATAAGATTTGGTCTATGCTCGCTACTCAATGAAAAACCACAGTACAGTGCAGCTCAGTTGTTGGCACTGGGTACCGTGGGTTCTTGGAGAACCTACAAACTCTATATAGTCCCACAACAAGAAGTGGCTAGCGAACATAATGGTATATTGCTTTTGCCAATCGGCCATTGTGACAAAAAGTTACAAATGAGAATGTTGTCACAAATGCCTGTTTTTTCCTTCTTATTTTCATTATCCATTTTAACAGTTATTTTCCTTAGGAAAATCTTGAGGGATCTACACATATGACCCCTTGCTGAATTTGGAACTTTATCTACTTTTCGGAAGTCTATAGCTTTTCTGGATCACCCATGGGTTTTACACTGGCTTCCACCACAAACTGGAGGTCGACTGAGAGCACAAAAAATAGGGAAAATAGGCTGCCTCTTAGAAAAATGCCAAAACTGTGGTACAACATTAGGCTTTTGGATTCAGCTATGCATGTTCCTGAAAACCATTCGTGGATGCCATTTTTAGGTAAAAAACAGACACTCTTATTTGGAGCACTTTTCTCTATTTTTCCTCAAAAAAATAAAATCAAAATTTTGCTATATTTTACCTATTTTCTCAGTACCTCCAGGGGAATCCACAAACTGTGGGTATCCTTAGAATCCCCAGGGTGTTGGACAAAGGACACAAATTTGGGGTGGATACCTTATGTGGGAAAAAAGGTTTTGGCACCCTAAGCTCGAACTACCCCAAATAGCCAAAAAAGGGCTGAGAGCTAGGGGGTGAAGGCCCAGCAGCTAAGGGATTAATGATTACTAACAACCATATAAACAACAATAAACCTCTACCTGCATCATACGTGAATTATAATACTAAGAACTCCATTATACAGCAAAAGTGGCTCAATGTTATCCTGACTAGGGCATAAATTAAGAAATTATTCATTCACACATTTTCAAGTCACTACAAAATAAATATATGAAAGCAACGCTACAAATGTTATTTCCATTGACTTTATTATGTCAATACAAATTATTTTGTATCATTGACAACAATATGAACAATAAGTAAAAAAGTAATAAAAAAACAGAGGTAGCTTGACAACAACACAAGCAGATGAGTTTGATACAAGTTCACCCTAAATGATCATAGGAGCTAGTAAAGCAAATTCACTGAATCGCAATACATAAAGAAATAAATTATCTTTCAAAGATAAAGCCAGTATTTAAGGCACAAAATACAGTATCTTCATTGGATTACAGAACAGACATTGTGTTTGAATTGTATTTCACAATTTCTTGCCCATAAGGAAGTTAATGGCATATCGTGGTGCAAACATTTAACACATTTCACATTTAACTAACCCTGCAAGGAAAAAAGTGTTTGGTTTTTAATTTAATTGGATTCCACTACTCGCATTGGATGTGAAGAAGTGGAATGGGGGCGTGGAAGAGAGGGGACAAAGAGTACTGAAGGGTTCAAAGAATTACCAAAAACACCACGTAGTGCAATAGAGGGGCTTTTAAAACAACATTTAGTTTTTAAACAGATACTGTGTACAAAAAACTAGGACATCATGGGTGACTTCCAGGTATGAATGTGGAAATCTGCATAGTTGTGCCCACCCCATAAATCTGCATAACTGAAGCTGCATAGTTCAGGGTCTGATTGCACAAAGTCAGACCTAGCAACCCGGCCTAGTGTATGCCAGGCTACTTTGGGGTTCAAACAAGGAAAGGTTAGCTCAGAGACCATGGATGCCAATTCAGGAGCACCAGCAGTGAAGTAACAGCTGCTGCCTTTAGTTTGCCCTTTGGTCCCTTCAAAATTGCCATGGCTACTCTTATCTCAGGCAGTAAAGAAGGCAGCAGCAGGAACAGAAAATAAGTAGGGTTCCAGAAGCCATGTTTACCTTATGTCACCCCAACCCTTACTTGAATTAGCTTATGTAGTTTCCAGGCCCTGCTTGCTTTAGTCCCTAGGCAGCATATATGAAATTGTTGAGTGATGAATGGTGAATAAGGGGTTAACCATATGTTATTATCAGTCGTCAAAGAGTAATGCTGTTAATTCCAATTCCACTGGCGTTTTGGTGAATTGACATCCATGACAGTGATTTACACTAGTAAGCAGCTTTCAGCTCCCTGACTCATTGTCCCCCCACTTCCGCTTTTGGACTCCCTCAGACACCATTTTAAAAACATTTAGTTGTGTACAGTTGCTGTCATTTGTCTCAGTTCTACTGAATGGTCCAAAGGAAAAAACTATGTAACTAGGTTGACACATAAAAATTAATATGGTACCCAACTTTACACTTTGGACATGTGCCAGCACAAATCCTTGGTATAGCTGCCCCATGTCAAGACATTTACTATTGCACGTAGTTATATAAAAGTGTGCCTTTTTAAAAAAAAACAATTGCATGCATTTTCTACCAGGGATTTACAGTCAAACACGCAATGGAAGAAAACATTTGCTGAACAGACACTCACATTTCCAACGTGCAAAAACGTGTATTTGTTCTTCAAGTACTATTTAACACTGCATTTTCACAGAAAAAATGGCACCCAAAATAAGTCATTGAGGAAGAAAGTTAACCGTGGAATAATGGAGTGCTACATTCAAACTATTAATATTTCCATATTCCTCATAAATGGTTCCCTTATCTTGTTTTAGCAGCACGTTCACATTTTCTTCATGAACTTTAGCACTGAAAGTTTACTGTGACTCTAAAGTTACTCTAAGAGCATCTAAATTCTAATCCCAGAAGGGAGAACATTCAGTTTTATAACAACTGTCAATAACTTTACCTAAGCAACCCCGGTTAAGGAAAATCATATGCCTACTATAGTAGCTTAAGAGTACGGTTTCAAAGCTTATGAAACACATTGCACATGCATCGTATTAATGCTAAACCTGTAAACGATATCCTACTACATATTGCACAAAAAGAAGTACAACACATATCCCACTGCTAAAGATTTCATAAGAGCTTTACAAATAAGCTACACTTTATGGTTATTTGAATACCATCAGATTCTTGTGTGTACTTTACACGAGCAGTAAATATTTGTTGTATCCTGCAAGGTTAAAATATTCATCTCAGCTTAAACGGGCAATTTGCTGGTTCACAGTTCCTTGTATTCAGCAATCTGGTTCTACATTAATTTCTAATTATCAGGTATCATTGCCATAAAACTTTCTGAGTATCAGATTATCTTCTTGGAGTAATAAGTTAAATTATCTACAACTTATTATTTGAAATATTATGCAAACCTTAAAAGGCTAGCCAACCAAAGATATGCTGCATTTGACATATTGTTGTTTTGTAATTGTTCCAATGCACTATTTCCATTTCGTTTGGCGCCTAAACTGCATATCAAATAAGATGTGCACAAATTAACATAGGACTGATTGTTACGTTGTATAATAGGTTATTTTACAGAGTGCAAAAAAATTCCAAGGGAAATTTAATTAGAGCGAGATCAGTCATATTAGAATGTACGTATTCTATATTTCTAAAAAATAACAGTAGAAGCAGACAACACAAAAAACGCACATGGTTTTAGAAAATGATATTGTGTGACAATGTGAATCCATGCATAAATAATAAATGTGTGAAGTTACTATCATTCATCGGGGTTTCTAGCCAGCCAGATTTTGGCTGTACCAATTCTGACTGTCACAATAAAAAAGTTATCATTCAGCCATGCAAAATCAATATTTGGAATGGTTTGGCGTTAACAATAACAGTTTCTATCAACAGAACAAGCACTGATGAAAGAATGGAACACATATTTGTATTAAGAGTGTTTTCAGTATATACCTCGTACTATAGCTGGTCCTGAATCAAAAGTCAACCAACAAGGAACCTACAGATTAAAGCCGCTAATTTACAATTTAAATAACACATGACTGCTTCTAAAGCGATATCATGATCAGTTATGCAAAAATAAATTACAATATACACTTTCAACAACGATATTTAACTGGGCCCATGCAAAATTTCAGAAAACCCATATGTATAAGAAGGATATCATATAAATTACACACCACTTCGTATTAAAATTAATAAGCAACCTTGCAAAGGTTAGTAACAAAGGAGTGTTTTCGTTATGCTTTTCACAAATTTGAACAAGTGCGAGAACTCAGAGAAATCACAAGTATAAGATAACTTTAGATCTAATTCTAATTTCATTAGAAATGTACATCAAGTCATGTTATGCCACACACAATTTGGCAAATCTTACTGAAACTGGATACCTTTCCTTTGTGAAAGAATAAAACATATTTTCTATATCATCGTGATCGACTGCGCGATATAAACATGAGAACTCGTCGAATGCTGTTCAGACGATCTTTCAGTGATGTCATAGCAAGAAATGGAAGTTGTGCTTTGTTTTCCAAAGGAAGAACAGCCAGAATCCACCAACACCAGGAGGGGCCATTAGGGTTAATCTGTGGCGGTACAGAAATTGCGGTAATAAAATTAGGCTCTGCAGATAGCTTACCATTTCTAAACGTGGCATCTTTACATCTTTTTAAAGCAGACGAGAATGAACTAAGGGCGAAAATGTTGCTTACCTGTAAGTACAGTCCTGCAGCATTGCCAGCTTTAATGGATTCACACACACTAATCATTTCCGAAAGTCAGGTTGGAAAGCTGTGGTAGCTAAGTAAGTGCAATCCTATACCCATACAACAATTACTACCGAAAACAAATGAGCAAATGTAAGTAGACCATATCTAGCCCACCCACCTCATTAGGAGACCTGAACTCCAGCCATGCAGGTGGAACGGCTCCAGGTTGCAACCCCAGTCTGAGGCTTAAACTGCCAAATTTTCATAATTTGTTACCAATTATACATTAACCTTATTAACAGGAGTTGAGAGGGCCGATAAAAGATTCTAATGCTGCAGAATGCAGTTAGAGATTTAAAAAAAACGTTTTCCTCTGCATCACTGTATTGTTCGTAGATTCACATGCCTGAATTATCATTACTAGAGCAGCATCTTATTTTAGTTAAGGTAGGAATGGGGCTCACCTTAGTGAAAAGGTTTGTGCAGCGCCATGTAACCCAATGCAGTTTCACTTGACATCAAAACAGTAATGCCTAATGAGGATGTGGATCAAACACCAGATCGCAGCATTGCAGATAACTTAGAAAGGTACAAATGCAAACAGCACCATGGTCGCCACCAGGCCTCTTTTTGAATGAGGTCCAATCCTACATTTCAAAAATCTGCCTGCTTTCATATAGCTATATGAAATGCATGCAGCGATTGATCTTGAAATGATCTGCTTAAGACAGAGGGTAGCCTTTGTTAGTGTTTCCATGAGAAACAAATTGTCAGTTCTTCTAAAGTCTTGTCTTCTCAAGATATAATTTATATCTAGTGAGTGTGGCGCTTTCTCTGCAGTGGTAGGCAGTTGAGGAAAAAAGGTTGGAAGATGTACTTTTTTCGTTCAGATGGAAAACTGTTGGAACGTTTAACCACGGCTTAATTGAAGAAGCATGAATTTCTCTAACCCTTCTTGCTGAATTGATGGGGAGTAGAAAGCCTTAACTACCCTGGTTGAGAATAATGAAGATGAGATACTTACAAATATCTACTTGGTGCATTCAAATAGAGGTAGATCTTAATATCGTAGTCCTGATTGTGATAAAGTTAGTAAATAAAGTAGAATTTCCTGTGCATGCTCGAAGAGTGGATTGCTTGTATTTGCTAATGTCCGCGTATAAGAGCTAGGGAATACGTTTCAGCCGGTAAATGGGCTCCAGTTGCTTGCAACATCTTTTTATAGCTCAGCAGAATCAACACAGAACATGTTTTACTGATAGGACGATACTGTGTTTCAATCACAGTGCCACAGTTGTGGCGCGTCTTAGGACAGTTGGTTGGCTCCTTCCCTATTTCCAGATATAATAAAGCGTTGTCATGTTCTTTGGTCGTACTTTGACTCTGTTTTGTATTATCATAAATAGGAATGCTTTCAGTGCTAGTCTGACAGCTCTCAGTTCCAGGATGCCGATCGTTTTATGTATGTTTTGTTCTTCTGGTGACCATACCCTTCGAACTGACATATCCATCATGTGTGCTCCCCAGCCTTTCACTGAGGTATCTGTAGTTAGATAAAAACATGTTAAATCTCAAATAGGTGTTGCGGAGCATATAAATTTGTGTTTTGTCACCACTGTGCCTCTAAACCTTCTTGAAGTGGTCAGAATCTACACTATAGTATGCAGGGAGAAAGTATCCCTGGTAAGACTTTGAATTTTCTTACTGCTATCTTGAATAGCTTTTTTCTCCTTTCTTGAGATGGATATGCTTTAAATTGATTTGTAGAGATGTTTGCCACTAAGAACAATATTTTCTGTGTTGGCTGTAGGAAAGACTTAATAATGCTCAGTGTGAAACGTCGATGAGGTTACACATTTTGTCCTCTGGACAATAGAAGCAATTGTGTCCGTCAACAGAGGCTCCTGTCTCATTGTTAAAGCCTTCATCAGAGAGGGTTTGGTGATTGACAACATCTTTATCAGAGGTGCTTTATTCGTTGAGAATGCTTTAGTCAATGACATTAGTTTGCTCATCATTTACATTTTCGAAATCAATGATAGTGGCTTCATCAATGGCAAAGTATCTTCATTGATGAAGACGATTTCCTGAGTGAAGGTGTAGACTTAGTATGCTGAGTCGTCATCAACAGTCATGTCGACAAAACTGAGTAATCTTGGAGTCCTGCAGACTGTCTCTCTTTGGCTGTTACTTTGTCAACAATGGGATGGTTGGCGACGACAGTTTCACTTAAAAATGTCAGCAGAGATACTGCTGAACTTTTATTCAGTCAAAGGAATACAATCCATAGTTGCAGATTGTGGAGGCACTGACCTTGAATTATTTTTCACCTGCGAAACTGCTGACGTCACAGGTAGAACTTCACCACTAACAAAAATATGTCTGCTTGGTGGGAGAAAGACTGGGTTCTGAAGTAGCCCCAATAGCTGCTTCCCCTGATCCACAGTCTTCCTGTTTCTGTTTTTTAGACCTCAGAACGCTGTGTTTCTGAAGACCTGGTGATTTGGTACTTAGAAGGTGCAGAAGCCTACCTCCTCTGTCTGTCAAGGTTTTGGAACTAAAAGTGGCAGATATCTCACAATGTTTGTGACTGGATTGTAGAAAGCAATAAATACATTTAATATGTAGGTCATCTATGTAAACATTTCTGGTTTCATAGTGCTACACAGCTTGTACAGTCTACTTGGCTAATTGAATTCTTCAATTGTTTATTCCCAAAAATACAACAAAACTATACTTCAGGCTTTCATGAAGATGAAGTAGTCACAGTCTTTGACAATTTCTTAGATGGGTTTCTGTCAAAACATCCAGTGGAGAAAAGGAACTTGGTAGAACACGAGGGATTTCTTTGTTATTTGATCAAAGCAGCAGAAAACCTGACAGCTGGAGAATCGGAGGAGAGTTGGAACCCTGAGCTCCTCCACCTGACTGGTCGGACCTCAGTTCATGTAATGAGATGGATAGGCTAGAGATTGTCTACTTATATTTCTCCACTTGTTTTCAATGTTAATTGCTGTATTGGTATACTGCTGTACTACTATTGGCTAAAGGACGCTCCCAGTCTGACGTCGGGAGATAGTTCAAGCAAGTGAATCTATTAAGGATTAGTTGCTACAGGAAATATGTTTACCATGGCATCACCACTTTTAGTCAATCACTTAATCTTTGCATACTTGTAGTTGACAACATTTAGCTAGTGAAATCTCTTTGGGCTTGATTCACAAAATACATTTTTTGGAGGATGAAAGGCAGAGTGATTATAGTACTACTTTGTGTACTACAAAATGCACTTTGCATACCCATGGCAGAGATCTCCACCTCTGCCTCTCCTATACCTCCCATAAGGAGATCTCTGCCCAGGTGGCAGAGATCTGCATACTTAGAAGTGGTGGAAAAATGGAACCAACCGCTACAAAGTAAGTTGGGGTAAGGGAAACTGAAGGAGTGGTTTAGGGAGGGGCAGGCTAATACAAAACACTGCATCCACATACAAGTTATCACAAATGCTATTCACAAAAACACTTCTAATTCTACTACAGACCTAATAGTGACAGGCAGTCTTAAGTATCATACAACTTGGCCTTTAAGTAAGGCAAGCACCACACATCACCAACCACTGGTAAAGCAACCCAGTCTCGTGGAAAACAATGGAGGTAGGCTTTAAACTAACCAGAAACATTCCATAGGAAATAAGACTTTAAGGGCCATACAAATGGACACGGGCTGCACATTCTGATGGTGTTGTCTGGATGACAAACACAGAACCAGCATCAATACTAGTAGAAGGCATTTTCCCCAGCCAGGTGTTGCTCAGCCATGGAGGTTCAGCTGAATCTCTGAACACAGTGGGGGTGAACGTTACTGCATTTTTGGTCCAACACTACATCCTTGGAAGAGTCATTCTTTGTCCTAGGACTGGCCACTCTTGTGCTTGAAGATGTTTGTGGTGCTTAGGGATGGGTTTGCAGAAAATATGTACAGAGAGCATCCGTCCTGGATCCCCTTGCACTTCCAATAAGGATTGAATTCTTTGAACTCCAAAGACTGTGGCACACACAAGGAAGAGGACCAAGCATGCAACCACAAGTATACTCCTGCTACACCGAAATAAAAATCTCAAAGGGAATTTTGCTTTCACATAGTCTAAGGGCAAATGGCTCTAATGCGATTGTGTGGAGTGGACAAAACAGAACAAATGCCAAGATGATGACACACACTGTTAAAACAATGAATGAGTGGCGCTGTGCAATGTAAACAATGCCAAAATAAACATGTTTATCATAGACAAACCGGGGAAACACTTAGGGTGCTGTGAACTTTGTAAGTCTGAACATGGGTGTTGGCATATTGCGATCTTGGGGTACGTGAACCCCCCCCTCCTTATTGCAGAATAATCAGTAACTGCTCTAAGTATGTCTATAATAAATGAAAGCTACAAATTAGCCACACAAAGTGGCTTTTTTCACCAGCAGTCATATTACAAAACAAATAAAATAACTAACAAGTCAGAAGCGTCATGAAACGCCAAAATGAATCTCGTTTGTACGTCAGTGCACTGTTCTGGGTTTAGAACCAAAATATTTCTGTAATCTATGGTGTGTCAATCACTGAAAACAAGCCTTTGTTATTTTCTGTTACGCATACTTCTTTAGCACGGATATAAAGTGAGAGGGGCACAGGCACTTAGTTTTGAAGCTTGAGAAAACCAACTTAAGGCAGCAAAGTGCTTTTATTGCGTCAAATATAGCTACACTTTTAGAGTTTTCATTGGCATTATGTTACTGTGGGAAGAGGCTGAATTGGTTAAAAGATATTCTTCACAGCACGTATTTCAAATAAAATAAAATGTACCTGTGGGTCAGTATCCTTTGTTGGCATTGGACCAAAGTGACCTAGAATTCGACTCTTAAGTGCTTCTTTAAGTGAGTTGAACCATGTATGTGCCTGATCATAAACAGAGTCATGTAAAGTGAGAAGTTCAGCACAATCCAATCCATGCACCTGAAAAAGTAGCAAAACAAATGGTTAGTGAGCTAGGATGCTTCCAAGATTTTATCAGGATTTTTCAAAATATTATTAATCAAAATAGGTCTGGAGCGCAATAATCTGTGCAACAAGATTTTAAATTTTAATGGACAATCCCAAACAAGATAAATAAACTGAAAATAAGATAACACAATTACCTTCACACAACAGAAATACCTGCCACATAAGAGGCAGTCTTAGAATTACTGTAGAAGATTTTAATGAACTTCTGTTTTTCCTCTCTAGTTTCAAGTGTTTTTCACAATTTTATTTAATTTTTGCGATTCAATGAACATTGCAAGAGTACAGTACAATCACGGCAGCCGCGCTCTGACATTCTTTATCCTCCTGCTGTAGCTGATACAGTATGGTTTGCTGTTGGCAACCATAAATTGGTGAAGCGGTTTATTGCTTGTGAGGTATTGCAGTGTAAACAAAAGACACAAAGTACTACAGTACTACACAATGACAAACGTGGTTAAGTTATAAACACACGGGGGACTGAGGGCCAGTCACTGAAGGAATCCTGCTGCTTAGCATACCGAAGTCCATATGTAACTAATTCGAAGGGCCCCCAAAATATAGTGACTTGGTTTCCACAATAAAACACCTATTCCAATGTTCTGGATTTCTCATCAGATAATGGAAGGTAACATGGGTTTCCTTAAAAGTTCTAAATTCCTGTCCCACAGAATTTATAACTATGTGGTGAGGCAAGGGGTTGGCGGGCCACAAATATGCTTATGTACACTTTCAAGTGTTGCAACATCTATTTCTTTACTGTCCCCAAAGGGAATTGATGTCACCAGCACGGGAGGGGGCATTTCTATGATGTGTTGGAGATTTAGGTTTGATTGTGGTTATCACATCTAATTACCATAAGTTTCCAAAGGGAGTGAAAGGGCAGTAACAATAATTACTAACTACATTGTACACTCTGCCATTTGTCTTGTTTCCAGGCACTGATAACATGTACTTATTACCCAACTCAATAGCACTCATTTTGTCGATCACTGAAGGATGAAAGAATGAGTGCATTCATGGATTTGAGCCTGTGACTTTCTCCAAAGTGAATGTATTTGTTCAATGCCAGCCATAAGAGTCTGTGAAAAGTGGGGTGCTCAATGAAATAAAAAATGAATATTGTGTTGCCACTATATAAATCACTTAAAAGTCACACCTTGAGTATTGTGTATAGAGCTGGTAAGCATATATGCAAGAAGATAAAACAGGATTAGAAACAATCCAGATGAGCATTACTGGGATGGTTCACGCCATCTCTGAAAATGATATGAGCCGTTCTGGACTTAAACCTTTTGAATACAATATACTGTAGGAGATACAGAAACATTTAAATATAGCACAGGAACTGAATGTGCTCAAGTAGTGGCATCGTTTTAGAACGGCAACATAAAAAAGCATCATGAAAAAAAATATTTCCCAGAAGGGTGCAAAATGCATGAAAATGCCATTCGGCAGCAGGTGTTATGGCAAAATCTGCAACAGAATTCACAATTGAGACAGAAATGCAGGCTATGAATGTTTTTAATAAATTGCCCAACAAGGCAGGTTAAATATCTAGTTTAGGGGTCCTGTGAATGCCATATACTTGTGGACATTTTTTTCTTCTAGATGGAGGGCAACGTTATGTTGGCTGTGACATAATAAAAGGATGGAATATGTAATGTGGTTAATAGACATTAATGACATTTTAAGAGTATACATTTGCATGTATACCGCATAGCGCAGGTTTTGATACCCACAAGGTTGACAGGCCTCTTACTATAAAGCCTTCTGATCGTGTAATCAAATCTACAAATAACTTATAAAAGTCACATGAAAATGTATGACGTGAAGGTTCTCTACTGTAAAGCTTTAGAATGATGTAAACACACGTTCTTTCTGTTATGTAAAGTTAAAGATATAGCTCATGGTTTGAAACATCTTTTTCTACTCACCTTCTCGTCTTCAATGTATTCGATATCTGCTGTATTATAGCCATCACGCTGGCTATGCTGTATTACTTTAAATCTCCTTTTCCCAATGCTGTCTACAACTGAGCGACCATCACTGAAGAATTCTACATTTCTGATCTCCAGCATACAGCCATAATCTGCAAATCTATTGAAATGCAAAACAAACAAGAGGGATCAGTTAATACCTAAAGAATGCAAGGTCACAAAATAATTAACGCTGCAAAATAAAGTCACTTATTTTAGGACTGTGAATGGGGCGAATATCATATTTGTAGACTTGTCTTAACTTACTTAGACAAACTTTCTAAAGCACTATTGAGAGTAGATGATTGCCACATAAGAAAATTGTGAGGCGCGAAGAAGTATTCAAAAGAGGGGGAAATAATGAGTGTCATCGGAGAACAAGAGTAGTAGGTGAGCCTTTCCATATTCCTGCTACTGTCACAGAAAGGGTATTGTTTGTAGTCCTTTCAAATTAGCAGCTAGTTGTGGATTTGGAGGTTTGTAGTTTGTGGTTGGGAGGGTAACAACCTACAGTGCCTATGTTTGAATATGCTGCACATCTGGTTACATTGCTTATGATTTCATTTCGAGTTACTTTTACAACAGTGTCCCAAATATGGTAATCTTGCTTGAGCGCTAACAATTAGGTAGCACAACAAGGTACCTTACATCACTGGTACACCACCAAGTGTAGGGCTGAGTGGCAAGTAGCATGTGTGTGCAAGTACCACATTAGGACAGGAGCTGGGGAAGTGGGATAGACAGATAAGGAGAAAAGGAAGAATGAGAATTAAAAATCAAGGTGCAATAGATTTGTGATCAGTGAAATACAGAGTAAGGTGAAAAAAAGATTATGGTGAAAAGCTGCAAGTAGGTGGGGCACGTACAGTGTTGTGCTGGCCTCCTGGGCAAGTTTCATGATTTATAAATGCCCTCAATAAAATAAAATAAGGATAAGCGAGCGAGAAGGCAGCAATAGGGTGCCAGAGAGAAAAGTGATCAAGGGGATAGATAGTTTGAGTAAACGAAGTAGGGCGGGGGTGTGCACTAGAAGGGATTTAATTAAATAGGAGGTGTGAACGAGTTTAAGAAAGAGAAACGTAGCAATAAGCATGAAAGGACAAGATGGTGTCAATGTAGACAGCACTCTGCTATAAACAACCCCTTTGTTACCACCACCTGTACAGGGTTCTCACTTACTCAGACTTCCACTGAGCGAGGGCCACTTTATGGTTGCATCGGCAACCTTTCACATTGGGTGTTGGTTCCTCATTTAGGCTTTACAGTATTACAAAAACGTGCTTTGCTTGTACTTACAGCCTTGAGAAAGCCCCAGACTTTCAGCCACCAAAGGGACGAAACACATGTCTGCTTGCTGTCTTTCTAGAACATCTCAATAATTAAAAAATGTATCTGGATTACAAGTACGATTTTGACTTTTGATTGGACAAGCTGCTTCTCATATCTTGTACTCAAAAGCAAACTCTACATTTGAATCTAGGCGGGCTCACCCACTTATCTATATTACAAATTAATTTAAGGAACAAGTGGTCCAAGCCTTGCGTGGTGGCCCACTGCCTCGTTGAATATGGGCATTATCTGATGGAAGAGGAGAGCTGGACTTTTGGAGCAATTCATCTCCAGTACAACAGCTGGATAAAAGTTTGAATCTTCTGGAGAAAATGCATGAAGTTTCAGGCTATTTTTAATGCACAATTTTTACCTCATTTACTTCAGCAGTGCAACGTGCCACTACGGCAAATACTTTCAGCAGACTCATTCACAGTATTAAATGAGGCTTTGCTCAGCAAAATAATGTGGTACAGCAAAAAAACTCAGCAAATACTAAATAATGGAAAATAACTCACCCCTTCACAGCGTCACTAATACACATCCCAAACTGCTTAGTGCCAGTCTCCATACATCTTCGAATCATTAGCCGGTAACATGGCTCAAATATGTGCAGTGGGCATGGCACAGTGGGGTAGGCCATCGTGCAGACAAATATAGGCACATTTGTATTTAAGCTTTAAAAAAAATATAAAACAAATATCTGTCACTATACATCTACTTTCACATCAACCTACAAGTGTGGTACCATTTCACAAAAACAAATTACATTTCTACATTATGGGATTTCTTGGAAATGCCCCTTTCTGCAGGATTATCCCCAAACTCTTCCCCTTTCTCCTATATTTCGGACCATCTTTTTGTTGACTTTGGGACTCTGGGCACCGTACCACTGCTAATCAGTGCTAAAGTACATGTGCTTTCTCCCCTAAAACTTGGCATGGCTGGCTTACACCTGTTTGGCATATTTAATTTACCTGTAAGTCCCTTGTAAAGTTGTATACCATATACCCAGGGCCTGTAAATTAAATGCTACTAGTGGGTCTGCAGCACTGAGCGCGCCACTCACACAAGTAGCGTGACCTGAAAGTGCTAACTGTTTTTGATGAAGTAGCCTTCCAAACCTGTCTCAGGCCTGCTACCGCAAGGCCTGCATGAACTGTTTACTGCCACAGTGATTTAGCATTTCAAACTACTTGCCAAGGCCTAAACTCCCCTTTTACAATACCCAAGTCACCCCTAAGGTAACAGAGCTAGGTGGGCATGGTGCTGTGTATGTAAAAGGTAGGACATGTACTATTAGGTTTTAAATGTCCTACTATTGACAAACAGTCTATTTCATTTTTCACTAGTGTGAGGGTTGTTTCTCTCATAGGTTAGCATTGGGAGTTCCTTTATATTTTAAGGGGTAATTTCTGATCTGAAAGGAGCAGCATTGCCATGTTTGGTATGTTTGGAATGGTAGTCAATACTCCTGCTTACTGGTCTAGTTGGATTTTACATAACTATTTTAGAAATGCCACTTTTAGAAAGTGGAAAAATCTCTGTGCTTATGACTCTGTGTGCCTTGCAGCTTGACTCAAATCCATGTCTAGGGTTCAGTGACAGTTACACTTTGTGCATACTTTCCAGACAGCCACAACACAGAAGGGGCTGGGTGTGACGAGAGGCATCTGCATCCATCTCATACAATCTTCCTGAGCTGGGAGAGAGGGAGGCTGGGCACACTTACATTTGTATAGGCTGTGTCCTGCCCTCACACAAAGGGCTGATTTGCCCCATGCTGATGTCTACAGCCAGGGCTGGGTTGAAAGGGGTTCTGTTAAACTTGGAAGGAGCCCTTTGAAGTCACCCCTTGAACAAAGACATTTTGGAGTATAAGTACATGTGCTCTGACCCCATGCTCTTAGAACACTTTTGGAACTGGGACTTAACCTCTGACAGAAGGATTGCTGTGCAAAGAACGCATCTTGACTGCCCTTCTGATGTTGTCCTGCTGCCTACTACTTGGTGGGTGGCACAAAGAACTCACTGGATTGCCTTTCTAGTTGTTGCCCTGCTGCCAGCTGCTTCATGACACTGGGGTACTGCTAGGAGTAACCACCCTTTGGACTACTCACTTTGTGGTGCTGACCTTCTTACCTGATAGGCTGCTGTAGAGACTGCCACTCTGCTCAAATTGACTAAGTGTGCTGGCCTGCCTGCCTGCTGCTCCCCGTGTGCCCAGTGTTCTCAAGGGGCTGGTTGGCTAGCAACCCCACACCCTATCCTCCAATCTCAGGGCCACAAAAAGATTGCTCCTACGCACTAAAAGCAGAGTTGATGATTTAGAGAGATCTAGATAAATTACACCATATGTATTCCACAATGTTACAAATTGAATGTCTCAAAACAGATTAAAATGCTACTCATTATGATAATGAATGACAATGGCGATACTTCCACATATGTGCATTTGGTCAAAGGCATCCAAAACACATTGCTATATAGGTGGGTCTTATAAGGTTGTATTGCACAGTGCAGTACAGCATTTGAAGCTGTTTGGATGTGAATTAAATTGGACACTTAGGTAGTTTGTGAGAGCTTGGTTGATTGTACTAGATAAGCTATGACAAAGGCCCAACTTTAATGGGCCAGGTATAATGTAAGATGAAAGAAAATTTGGTGTTTATTCGGAAAGGCATTTATGACTATGTGAAGTAGTATTATAGGAGTACTAATTCATGTACTCCAATGCCTTTGTAAGGAGGGCAAGAAATGTTCAACGTCTCTATTAGTAAAAGTGCAAAGAGGGCACAGTTATTTCTAATTATACTAACTGTAGATGTATATTCCCAAATATTCACATTTTATATGTCCTAGGGTCAATTCGCAAAGGCATTTAAGTACATGTGAAATATGAATACAGATATACTACTCCACATACTCATGGCTTTGTGAATCCGCCTCATGGTTTCCATGTTTCAAGGATGAAACAAGCATTAGATGCCATGCTTAGGGGACCATACCGATGAATGAAACTGTGAAGTATGAAATTCTTTCCTAATCCTGCTCAGAGAACTGATAGCATTAGGGGTAATTCTGTGAAAAAAGGAGACCTTCTAGTCTAATTTTGTACAAATTACCAATATATTATTACCTTCATCTCATCTCTAAAATGTTTTATTTTTTTAAATATATATTTTTATTTAGTTTGACACATGATACAACAAGCAATCATATAGAAGCACAACAAACTGGTACATGTGCACTTAAGTATTCCTGAGAGAGCACAGTTCAAAGATATGTCTTAGAGAATATATCATGGTACATACACAATAATAGTGGGGGCATGGGGATTGTTCAGGAGGCTCCAGGAAGCATAGAGCATTGACTGCGGGTCTAAAGGACGAATACAAATATAGTAGGCCGGGTTAAGGATATTGCGAGGAGAGCACCCACCTTAGGGATTGTAAAAGGCAAGCTGCCCTTAGCACAATGCGGAATCGTCAGCAGTTCTCCACATCAGAGATGGGATGACTGGTTGACAGGTGAATTACCGCTCTAGGATGTGGACCATTAGGGATTGGGGACTATTTTGTCGTTCAGGGTGGATAATTGTCATTCTTAGCTTCCACATTAGGAATATATGTATCCCAATATCCCATCCCAGTCTTCAACAGGCCCCTGTTGGGCAGTACTTGCAGTGTATTGGCTTTGGCTCGAAACCACAACAAAAGGGACCGCAGCCATTGCTTTATGTCCAGTGCCGTTGGGGCTTTCCATGTCATATCTATCAGATCTTTAAAAAGGACAAATGCTAGGTCAAAGAATCTGTTGTTTGGATCCTTTGGCCTTGGGTCTGATTCCCAAAAAGCAAGATTCAACGGTAGGGTGTAGGGTATGGCCCGCTATTTCAATTGTGTGTGTTGTCACTGCTACTCAAACTCTATTCAAAGGAGGACACTCCCACACCATGTGGTAAAATCCCGCATCAGATAGCCAGCATCGAGGGCTCTCAGTGTGCGTGTCTGATAACATGCTGCCAATTAGGTGCAGGGATCGGTATGTCTGATGTAGAAAACTGAATTGAGTGTATCGGAATCGGGGGTTGTGGGAAACTTCTCAGACCTAGTGGAGTGCCTGTGTCCATGCTGCATCTGTGAGGGGAAAGTTAAATACATTATCCCACCTGGTCCTAGCCCAAGCTCGTGCATTGGGTGACGTGGTCATGAGGGAGGAATGCAACATGGACACTGCCGTCTGTGCGGACTCCCATGTAAGAAATGTATGTAAGGCAGCCGACATCACAGGTTCCTTCTCTCCTGCCCACCAAGTCAGCTGCAAAAGGCCCTTGATAGCATAGTAGAACAGTCCAGGATTGACACTGCATGCAGTCCTGATGTGTTGAGAAGATAATAATGAGCCTTCCTGCAAAAAACTTCTCATGTCAATGAATCCTGCCGCACGCGTTGGTGTAAATTCGTGCTGGCGTAGTAGGCGACGCATACTCAATATATGGTCTATTGGTATGAGAGGGGAGTATGGGGCAAGAGATCTCTTTCTGTGTGTATATCGTAGATAAGAATGCAGGGCTACCTGCATCTGGAGCTACTCTTTCTGGGGACAAGATTTGCAACCTGCCAGCCAGATAAGCACAGGTGCATTGCCCATCATGTCTCTAGCCGCCGCTTGTTCCGGAGTAGTGAATGGAGAGAGCCAACTTATAGGCCATTGCAGCTGTGCTGCGCCAGAGTATGATTCGAAATGATTCGAAATGTGGGGCACCCATCCCTCCCTCCATCAGCGGAAACTGTAGGGTTGAGAGGGCCACCCTTCTTCTACCCGTTCCCCATCCCAATTCCAAGAGTAATCCGTCAAATTCCCGAAAGAAGGCTTTAGGGAGCATCACTGGAAGGGCAGTGAAAAGATATAGTAATCTCTGTAAGATCAGCATTTTGGTAATGGCCGTTCGACCAAGTTGCGACACAGGGAGCAAACTCCAAAAAGGTAGCAAGCCCGGTATAGAGCTGACTACCCACCCCAGGTTACCATCCCGAAGGGCATTCTCAGTATGGTAAATATGTACCATGATGTGTCTTAACAAGTCATGACACCACTGAAGCCTGGAGCTGGGTGCCAACCCTCTATTGTGTTCAGATATGGGTGTGAGTGGGAATAAGTAAGATTTACTCCAATTAATCTTAAAGCCGGACCATTGGCCAAAGTCGACTAGTAATGACATCAAACCTGGTAGGGTCGACTGTATCTCTCTTAGAAACACCAACATATCATCAGCATATAATAATACTATGTGATGGGACGCCAGGTCCATGATCCCCCAATCTAATGCTCGGAGATGTAGGTGAAAAGCCAGAGGCTCCAATGAAATAGCGAACAGGAGAGGGGATAGTAGGCATCCCTGTCGAGTACCACATTGAATAGGAAAGCTATTCCAGATCAAATGTTCCGTTTTAATACAGGCATTAGGATTAGAGTATTAAGTGTGTATCCGCCTCATGAATATAGCCCGAAACCCATATAATCCAAGGTGTTCATTAGGCAGTCCCAGCCAAGGGTATCGAAAGCTTTTTCGATATCCAGGGAGACTGCTACTCCACCATACATTTCAGTTGGAGTGTCTGACCAGCCGCAACAAGTGTCTAATATTCAGGAATGTATTTCGTTCAGGTATAAAACCTGATTGGTCCAGGTGGATAAGGTGGTAATAAGGGGAAGTAAGCTATTGGCAAGGATTTTCCCAGGTATCTTACAGTCGAGGTTCAATAAGGATAAGGAGCGGTATGAGCGAACATTTAGTGGATCGCGATACTGCTAATGTAAGACTAGTATTATGGCTTCCCTCATCGAGGCTGGTAGCTGGGTGGCAGCGTAAGCCTCTTGAACATCTCCAGTAGATGCTGGACAGCACTGCTGAGTAAGCTGAATAGTACTCAACTGGTAGTCATATCAGATTCGGGAGCTTTGTTTCTGGCAATCTGCGACAAGGCTAACTTGATCTCCCCTAATTGGACAGGTGCATCCAAATCAGCCCGTTGGAGGGGAGTAAGGTGGGCAAGAGGGAATTCGAGTGTACCATCTGGAGCAGAAACTGGTTCCGCTGCATAGTGCACGGTAATAGTCTAGAAATTCAGAGTAAATTCCCTGCCTTGTATTGAGCATCCTACCATCTCTACTTTTCAGTGCCCCATCAACTTGTGCTGACTATCTTCTTTGACCAGCCAAGCAAGTGGCCTGCCCGCACTGTCACCCTCCACATTAATCAAAGAAAGATGTCTTCTATAATCGTGGCGGCAAAGGTGTGTCTCCGCCTCTCTATATAGTTTCGGCATGTCTTAGAGACGAGTGGCACCCTCTGGATTACCCACCGCTTCTTGTTCCAATTTGCGTACGGAGCGCTCCGAAGAAGTTGCTTCCTCTGTGAGAGTGCGACGAACACCCCACGAGGCACAAATGTAGTGTCCTCTGACAACTACTTTATGGGCTTCCTATTCCATCGCTCTAGTGGAGGTGGATCTATTATTATTTGTGAAATATTGGCGTATACAACAGGATAAATCTGCCCTGAATGTGGGGGTCCTGTAGCGCATCAGGCTGTAGCCGCCATGTAGGAATGGGCGGGGTAGGTCTTCCCCATTGTAGTTCAACCTGTAGAGGAAAGTGGTCTTACAAGGAGCAAGGTATCTTGCTCACGTAATGGAGGGAATCAGTGCACCCGTGCCAAGTATTTAGTCTAGACATGTACGTAGGTTATAAAATGGTGAAAAAAAAGAGAGAATTCCTGGGCCATTGGGTGGTCTGTGCAAGTGTTGGCGCCACAACCAAGTCCTAAGATGTTGGGATAAGTTGATGCGGGGAGCGCAAAGGGGGTATAGAGCGGTCGAGGTCAATATCTACCACACAACTGAAATCCTCCCACCCCCCAAATAAACTGGGGGTTTGTGAGTCAGTGAATAGTCCTGGAGAAAGGGCATAAAAAAACACAGACTGATTACAATTTGGAGCGTAAAGACCCACCAGTGCGACCGGGGAGCTGCTGAGGTGACCCTCTACAAACGCATATCGTACCTCCGGATTTATGAGGTGTCTAGTGGCTACATATGGTACCCCAGGAGCAATCCATGAGTACTCCCCTGGCAAACACCAAGGACGTGGTGCGGTAAATCTGGTCCCTCTTTGTGGTGCACAATTTAAGTAATTCAGTCACTGTGAGATGTGACTCTTGTATCATAGCAATGTGTGTATGGTAGCGATTAAGGATGTGCGTGGACCCAGTAGCACTTAATTGGTGTGGCCAAACCCCTTACATTCCATGTGATAGAATTATAGCACAGTATTCTATTATCAACTGTGTCAGTCATAGATTAAGTTGGGCCCATGGAAATGAGAAGACAGTCCTGTTGCCCATCATCGAATTAGGACCACGTACCAGGTATCCCCTATGTGAAGGAGTATGACAAATGCTCAATGTGAGAGGGCCCTCTGTATGTAGGAGTGCATGCAGCAACAGTACATAACCCCTTCTGTGCCGCGGACGTAATGGTTACGTCCTGCGGCACAGTGCTCGTGTGCCCAGGACGTAACCATTACGTCCTGGGCACAGAGCCCAGAGGGAGCGCTAGCGCTCCCTCTGTGGGGTTCCCCCCCACACACCCTGTGACATCAGCGCGCGAGCGCGCACTGTTTGTCACAAGGCCTCCTCCCATCGTGCTGGAACCTGAGAGCTTCCAGCGCAATCGGAAGAGAAATGCAAAAGCATTTCTCTTCCGATCACGTGGAGGAGGCCGAGAGACTTCAAAGGGAAGGAAAGTTATTTCCTTCCCTTTGAAGACTCTCTCAGCGTTTTGGCAGCCGGATTGCAAGCAATCCGGCTGTCAAAACGCCCACTAGACACCAGGGATGTTTTTTGGGAAATGAAACTGGCATTAGGGAGCAACCCCTTGGGCAAGGGTCGCTCCCAGGGGGGGCATTTGTTTTAAAGGTCTTTTCTGCAGGCACCAGGGAGTATTTTTATTTTTTTTGTTTTGTTTTTCTGTTGTTTTATATTTTTGAGGTGGGGAGCGACCCCTTAGGCAAGGGTCGCTCCCATAGGGTGCAAATTATATTTAGGCCATTTCGGCCTATTTTTATGAGGCCTATCTGCCCCCAAGGGGGACAGAAACCACTAGACACCAGGGAGTTTGTTTTTTTTCCGCAAATTTCACGCAAGGGGAGCGACACCTTAGGCAAGGGTCGTTCCCCTGGGGGGCAAATTTATTTTATTTTAGGCCATTTCTGCCCCCCTGGGGGGGCAGATCAGCCTATTTTAATTAGGCCGATCTGCCCCCAAGGGGGGCAGAAACCACTAGGCACCGGGGATTTTTTTGTTTGTTGTTGTTTTACAGATGGGGAGCGACCCCTTAGGCAAGGGTCGCTCCCCTGGAGGGGCAAATTGTATTTAGGCCATTTCTGCCCCCCTTGGGGCCAAATCGGCCGATTTTAGGTGAACAACTAGGCACCGGGGATCTTTTTTTTTTGTTGCGCCAATGTCACACAGGGGGAGCGACCCCGTAGGCAAGGGCCTCTCCCAAGAGAGGTTTGGGGGGGGGGCAAATTTATTTTAGGCCATTTCTGCCCCCCTCCCGGGGCTGGCAGATCTAGAGGCCAAAATCCACAGGTAGGCACTTTGCAAAAAACACCTCTGTTTTCTGTGAAAAAATGTGATGTGTCCACGTTATGTTTTGGGCCATTTCCTTTCGTGGGCGCTAGGCCTACCCACACAAGTGAGGTACCATTTTTATCGGGAGACTTGGGGGAACGCTGGGTGGATGGACATGTGTGGCTCCTCTCAGATTCCAGAACTTTCTGTCACCTAAATGAGAGGAAAATATGTTTTTTTGGTCATATTTTGAGGTTTGCAAAGGATTCTGGGTAACAGAACTGGGTCAGATCCCCAAAAGTCACCCCATCTTGGATTCCCCTAGGTATCTAGTTTTCAAAAATGCGCTGGCTTGCTAGGTTTCACCAGGTGCCGGCTGAGCTAGAGGCCAAAATCCACAGGTAGGCACTTTGCAAAAAACACCTCTGTTTTCTGTGAAAAAATGTGATGTGTCCACGTTGTGTTTTGAGCCATTTCCTTTCGTGGGCGCTAGGCCTACCCACACAAGTGAGGTACCATTTTTATCGGGAGACTTGGGGGAACACAGAATAGCAAAACAAGTGTTATTGCCCCTTGTCTTTCTCTACATTTTTTCCTTCCAAATGTAAGGCAGTGTGTAAAAAAGACGTCTATTTGAGAAATGCCCTGTAAGTCACATGCTAGTATGGGCACCCCGGAATTCAGAGATGTGCAAATAACCACTGCTTCTCAACACCTTATCTTGTGGCCATTTTGGAAATACAAAGGTATTCTTGATACCTATTTTTCACTTTTTATATTTCAGCAAATGAATTGCTGTATACCCGGTATAGAATAAAAACCCTTTGCAAGGTGCAACCAGAAGAGTCCAGCCGACGTAACGGTATATTGCTTTCAAAAATCTGGACATCGCAGGAAAAAGTTACAGAGTAAAACGTGGAGAAAAATGGCTGTTTTTTTCACCTCAATTTCAATATTTGTTTATTTTAGCTGTTATTTTCTGTAGGAAACTCTTGTAGGATCTACACAAATGACCCCTTGCTGAATTCAGAATTTTGTCTACTTTTCAGAAATGTTTAGCTTTCTGGGATCCAGCATTGGTTTCTCACCCATTTTGGTCACTAACTGGAAGGAGGCTGAAAGCACAAAAAATAGTAAAAATGGGGTATGTTCGAAGAAAAATGTAAAAATGTAATTGAAAAATTGGGTTTTCCAATTCAACTCTGCCTGTTCCTGAAAGCTGGGAAGATGGTGATCTTGCCACCGCAAACCCTTTGTTGGTGCCATTTTCAGGGGAAAAAACACGAGCTGCCTTCTGCAGCCCTTTTTCCCATTTTAAAACAAAAACGAAATTTTCACTGTATTTTGGCTAATTTCTTGGTCTCCTTCAGGGGAACCCACAAAGTCTGGGTACCTCTAGAATCCCTAGGATGTTGGAAAAAATGGACGCAAATTTGGCGTTGGTAGCTTATGTGAACAAAATTTTTTGAGGGCCTAAGCGCGAACTGCCCCAAATAGCCAAAAAAAAAAGGCTCGGCACAGGAGGGGGAAAAGGCCTGGCAGCGAAGGGGATAAACATAACGGGAATCACATAATGCAAAGGATAAAAAAAACATACATTTCCCCACTGGTCAGTTGACAAACCTGTCTCCGGCCATAGTGCTCCAACAACAAAAACAATAAGAAACAACAACATAAGTTCACTTTGAAAGTTTTGGGGGGCATAGAGTGGTAAGTCCAAGAGTTTGTGCCCGTGATCTGTCACAGGGGATGTCCCATCCCGTAACAAGGGAAAACTTTACGTTACAAGATTCACTGTACCTGCACCCAATTTGTTGACCGTGAGTGTCTGAATCACCTCGGTCACAGGTCATTAGCCAATCTGGGGGTCAACGAGGGACTGTGGAGGGACACTGCCGTAGATAAATCAGACTCCTCCATGTCTGAGTTGGAGTCCATTGGGTTGGGGGTCAAAAGAATTGCCACTGAGTTGTGAAGCTTCCAGTACCGCCCTGGCTTGTTCATCAGCTGCCTGGTCGATGTTTTCCTCCGGGTCTTCGCTTCCGATGGGGTCTGCGAGGAGTCAGCCGATTTCCCTTGGAATGACTTTGGTCGTCTGTATTGCCAAGCCTTAGGCATGAAGCCATGTCCAAACGTCCTCTGGCGAGGAGAACACGTGAGTGGGTTTATCTGCTAAAACTCTCAATTTAGTTGGGAATAGAAGGGCATATTTGATACCATGTTCTCGGAGGTGCTGCTTCACCCTGTAATAAGAATTGCGAAGTTGTTGCACCTCGGCTGTGAAATCCAGATAAGCTGTGATCAAGGCATCCTCGAATCTCATGGGCCCATGTCCCCAGAAAGTTTGGAGCACCAAGTCACGATCATGAAAATTACGGGGCCTGGAAATGATCAACTGCGGTGAAGCCCCTGGGGGAGGGTGTCTGCCTGGTATCCGATGAGCTCTCTCTATGGAGAAGAATTTAAGGGCCTTCCCAGCCACCGTCTCAATCAACCAGTTCTCAACAAAAAGTTCCACACTGGACCCCTTAACTTGCTCAGGAAATCCCAGCAATTGAATATTTGTGCGAAGGGATTTACCCTCAGCATCTTCAGTGTAGCCACCTCCCACAGGATTTCACCTGGGCTTGCAGATCTTGCACTGTGGGGCATAGGGAGGTCAGTGATGATTCTGCGTAATCCACCCGGTCCAGCAGTTTGCAGTGGGCAGCCCGCAGTACATTGGCATCTAGAGAGACAGTCAATTCTTGATTCTAATGATATCTCAGTCTCCAATATCACCTGTAGAATCTTTTCAAATTGTGCAGAGTGTCCCTTGAGGGTTGTCTCCAAATGTTCTAGAGCCTCAGTCGAGTATTCTCTGAAGAGAGGAGTCGGCAAAGAGACAGTCATGTCTGACGTTTTTCTCGCAGATTTCGGTTTCACCATGGTGAGCAGCATGGGTAGGAATCACTGATGTACCCAAGTGGTGTCTGGTGCTCTAAGGGTCACCTGGGTCTGTGATGACACTCGAGCCGGCGGGCCTGATGGGTGGTGAGCAAGCAGGCTACCCCTTGAGACCCTCGTCAAATATATAGAGTAGGGTTGTTCTGCAGAGTGGTGGAGCAGTGTTGTGCCTAGTGCATATTACCTGAATAGTGAGGCCAGAGGCCGCAGCAGCACTAAATATGTGCTCGACATTGCAGCCAAACCTATGTCCACACATAAAGCACCTGTCCGCTGTTGGGAAGCAGTCGTGGTCTGCACTGCGAGGCGGCAAGAAAACGCATACCCTTCTGATGGCAATCCGGCACCAGGCTCCCCTCCACAAAGCCTCAATTCACAGGGCCCACGGTAAGGTCCAAGAGAAGTGGAGGGGGGGTGATGGCTGTATTACTGGCACCTCCAGCTTAGTGTACCCACGAGTTGAGGTCTGTCGTCTCCGAGGTCGGCAGGTCAGAGATCTGTCTCCTTGCAGGCAGCCTTGTGCTTTGGAAAAGAGCGTGCCCCTCGTAGGGCAGGTGGGCCGGGGCCTCCCCTAGTCAGGCAGGAGGCTTGCAAGTGAGGCAGTGCCACCAGGGAAGGCCTCCCCGTGGGACACAACCACGCTCTCGCCAGAAGGCAGTAGGGGCTGTAGCGTTCGCTGCGTCAGTGCTCCAGGTATCCGGGGTCAAGCTCAGGCCCCTCAGTTTGTGGGGAGTATACTCACTGCGCAGCCCCACGTAGTAGCTGTCCAGTCGTCAAGGGAACAAAGGGAGGCACCCCTTGCATCCAGGCCGCAATACCAAGTCCAAGTCTAAACACTGTGTGCCATCAAGTTGATGTTACAGCATCCCAATGGGGCAGTTGCGAAATCTGTGCAAAACTAAATAGGGAGGATATTAAAGGATAATTGGTACGGGCTGGGCATGGAGAGCTTTAAAAAGCATTTGTAACGGCCGCCATCTTACCCACACCCATCCTCATCTCTAACATCTTTACACTAAACCGGATATCTTTTCACTCAGTGCTCAAGTATTAGAAGCGATGGTGGAACCTATGCATTGAATGTACACCCAAAATACGTTTTAAATAGAGAAAATTCTACAGAAAGCACATTATAATAAGGCAATGGTGTATTCGGCAATTAGCTTTTCAGTAACAAATCTGGGTTGTTTGCATGTACGACTAGTTAATACACCTAGCCAACTGTGTTCTTTAATAGCAGTGCATGAACATACCTACCAGCCTCCCACCACCGTTCATAGCATGACTGCATCTCACCATGTATATTATATTACAGCTTTAAAAAGACCAATCTGAATTTGTAGCTTACTTACTTTGAAAGCTCCGCAACTTCCTCTTCATAAACCTTTTGTCTTTCAGTGAGCTCATCTGGCAGGTATCTGGCAATCAGTGCTTCCATCAATTCAGTTTTACAGTATTTTCGTAACGCAAGGTACTGGAATGAGAAATCAATAATCTCAAACTCTTGTAAGAAGATTTTTTTTTTAATGTCTGGTGAAATACTGAGAAACTCAGAATACATCTTTCCCTTATTTAAAGTGTCTTACTATATATTATGTAAACTCAATAAAAATGGTTATTCCTGGTTCCCCATCATAGGAATCTTCACTGAAGTCATAAATTACAGAATAATATGCTGCTGCAAACGTGGAACTCTGCACACTTCATATCAGTACATTTATTCATAGACTGAAAGCAAAGACTGGATTTTTCAATAATTTAGATCAACAAATTCCACACAAAAAACCCACCCCAGTGCAGGGACAGCCCCAAGCTCCAGGAGGCTCCCTTAGGTAGGTTGTGGGCCGAGGAGGGGTCCCTCCATGTGCTTTAAAGGGGGCGGGGGAGCCCGGCCCTCAAGTTTCTTCACCCCACTGTGCTATGCATATGTCTGTGAGTGGGAGTGGGACATTTCTAAGTTATTCTGTGGAGCTGCCTTTCGCCTCGTGGAATGGGCCCTTGTTTTTCCTCAACGGGGTTTACAAGATAGTTGGTAATACATGAATATGCAGGCCACAAACCAGCAGCCGATAGATTGTTTGGATGTAGCTAGATCCTGCTGAATATGTGCATTGTTAATAAATAACTGTCTGGCTTTACAAAGTGTCTTAGTGTTGCCTTACCCTTCTTAAATATAAGGAGTAAAGGGAGCATTCTGCTGCCCTGGGTAATTTAGGAAGTAAGTCAGGAAAGGTAATGGAATGATTAATGTGGGATTCTGATATATCCTTGGGGAGAAAAGATAAGTATTTTTTCCATTACCACTCTGTACATGATACGTGCAGATGCTATTGCTACCAAGAATATTTTTTTCCATGAAAGGTGCTGCAACGCCGCCTTGTGAATAGTCTCAAAAGGGGGGGGGGGGGGGGGGGCATTAATTTGGATAAGAGTAGATTATGTTCCCCTGGAGGAGGTGGACTTCAAGCTGAAGAAACATCTCTAAAAAGTCTTTGGTCACAGGGATTTTGAAGGACACTTTTTTGGAGTCTTGCACATGGCTGTAATTGCAGCAAGGTGTACTTTGATAAATGAAAACTGTAGGTTGGATTGTGTTAAGTGCAAGAGGTATCAGATGATGACTTCCTTGTGACAGGTAATTGGGTTATGGGCATTGTTCTGGAAACATATGCAGAATAATTTCCATTTAAGTGGACAGCAGGTCCTTGTTGATGGGCGCTTAGGTGCCTTCCTTAGAATGTCGATATATGTTGTGCCTTGGGAGGGAGCTAGAGGGCTCATTTAAATGTTCATACCGAGTGTCTGATTTCAGGAGCCAGGCTGGCAAACTCAGTGACATCAAATCCAGATATTGAAATTGTCCCTAAAGCATTGTCTCCATGTTTGGTCTGTATGGCAACCTCTGGTGTGGTATGATAGGCATCTGCAATAACTCTGGGCAGCATCACTCTCTCAGCCAGGCTGGGTCTATGATTATCACTGTCATTTGAGACATGTGGCACTTCAAAACTGCAGTTGGAATCAGTGAGATTGGAGGAAAGGCAAACAATAAAGTCCCAGTGCAACTTATCAAAAAGGGTGTTCCTCTTATCACCTTGCTCTGGAACTCTGGATGCAAAGTCTTGTAATTTTTTGCTTTGAGCTAATGTGAAATGGCCTAGTGATGGAGTTGCTTACTCTTAAGATCACTATCCAAAACCAACTTGTGGCTTTCTTCACATAAGCGGCTCAGAACGTCTGCCTGTCAATTCTGCATGCTCGGGATGTGCACCGCCTTTAATGTGAGACCTCTGGCTATTGCACACAGTCAACTCTTCTGTGCCTTCAGCAACAGTAGTCTCGATCTTGTGCAGGTAGCATCTGGTTGTTGCATTTTCCATCTGAATGAGAATGGTTTTCTTCAGCAGGCAGAAGAAAATCCTTATGAGCCAGAAGCACCATTCTCAACTCAAGAGCTCTCCTCTGATCAATCATCTGGTATAGACAGTTTTACTACATAAACTCCCCATCCCATAAGCGATGCATCTGTGACAATCATCTGCAACTGTGTTTCTTGGTGAAATGGAACTCCATGATAATTTTCTATTTTGCAGTACTATGAGAGGGACTGCTTTGCTATAAGAGCTAGCTACCGTTTGTCGTCTCAGTTGTCGTGCCTGTGCAACCACTAATCGTCTAGGCACTGTTGCAAGGGTCGCTTATTCAGTCTTGCAAGCGGACCAAGGTAATGCAGGAAGCTATGGAACCAAGAAGGGAGGAGATCTGCTGAACTGTTGGACTGGTGCTGTTCAGCAGAAGGTGACATGTGTCTGAGTTATGACAGTAACTCCTCTAAATATTTTTTTGCTTTTACTGTGTCAGTTATTGCCATTATAGGATAGTTTTGAGCAAGTGTTGATACTGATTTCTGCTGACTGACCTGGAGGCCTAGTCTACAAAGCAATAGTGGTGTCCTGATGTTTTGCTTCACCCCAAAGGACTGCAAGCTGTACTTAGTCTAGCTTTTAGAAAAGCAAAGATGCATTTCCCTGGGTTTCATGGTCTTGTGGGTAATCTGCTAGTATGGCCATGGATTTGGAAAATGTGCCCTGGGCAGATTTGAGTCTGAATGATAGAGCTACGTACTGGTAATTTTAATTTCCAACTACACATTTCAAACACTTCCAGTGGTGTTTCACTATCCCATAGTGGAAACAAGCACCTTGGAAATATATAGCACACATCTCATGTCCTTTTTTTATGCAAGGAAGGATCTGATAAAATGTATCTTTCCGATTCAATTGTTGGTTAAGCACATATCCAAAAATCGGCCTGAATTCTAATTTCATGGTGGGTGTAGAGAGATGCTTATCTTTCCCTTGCAGAAAGGCCAGTTAGGGTAGAACCAGGAACATCATGAAGTTGTAAAGGTGCCTGCACTGGAGAGGCAACCCTTCTCCAGGTTTACCACCTCCCCTGCCAGGTTGGCTCCAGACCCACTGGGGGAAGCTACCTCAAAAACTATTTTGACTGCTCACAGGGGTCATCCCCGACAACAACCCTGGGTGGGAACATAGGCTTTGCACAAGGGTGGAAGGGTCTCTCCATCTTGAATTTTAGGAGTAAGGAGCACTGCGAGATTGTTTGCAGTAGGACAAACAGGAATTGCTGATATGTGGCTAGAGTTGCCCCTGGGAACTATTACCCATTAGTTAGGGAGTAGCCAATAGTCACCCCAACTCACTAGCTGGTGGCACCCATAAATGCGGCACCCTCCTCAGAACACTTTCTGGACATGCAGAAGATCAGAAGATGGCTGAACACAGGGTTAGGAGGGAGATTGGGGGGGGGATGTGGGGGGGGGGGGGTTGTGTTGGTTCTGAGGTCATCAGGTTATCACTTCCGGTTAGCAAAGTAACACTAGAAGTCTTTATGGGTGCTGACTTAGTCTTAGATAACTGCCTATGGTAGTGATACATCTGCCTTTACCAATGGTGGTGGTGTTGCTGCTGATAAGATCATAAAGGGGACTAAGCCCTTCAAGGGTAATTTTTGTGCTCATCCGACTTGTATTGTGGCTTTAAGAACCTTTTTCTCCTCAGGCCCTACTGCCATTAGTGTATCTGCCTCATTTTCCATTTTTACAACCTTATTCTCAGTATGCTGACCAAATAAAGTGGATTCTAAGAACGGTAGCTTTGAGATCCTTAGTTTAGCATATGGTTTGTCAGCAGAAGCCATGATGTTCTTGAAAAGTAGAGTCAATGCCAATAATCTGTTGTTGCCCACTCAGCTGAACCCATTGTGGCACGGATGACTTGGTTAGATACTAAGGAGCCCTCTTTGATCATTGCTTTCAAATTTCCCTGTATATGTCAAGGGAGGTTCTATGTAAAAAAAACTCCTTTCCCTTCTAGATTTCTCTCCCGTACCTTCCAAAGAAAGCTGTCATACTGCTTTCTTGCAGTAGTTCTGTACATTTCTCTCCTGTAACATAAATGTTCTTGCTCGCTCTTTCTAGTGGTGGAGTGATCTCTGCAGCAGAGGCATGTGTTCAGCTAACTGGTGTTTCCCACCCAATTTTAAGAATTCTAAGTCTCGTTGTAGTCAATTTTATTATTTTTAAGAAGGCATTGAATTTCCACTTCTACAGAAGCTGGTTTAGGAACTTCTCTTCCATGATCTCAAGAAGGCCTGGAGCTAGAGGTAAGAGATCATGGTCAAACCCTTGGTTTTAGCACCTCAATTATGATGGATACTTCAGCTTGTGGTGCTTCTACTGGGATATTCAATTAAGCAGCACCCCTAATGAATATGTAGTGGATGGTGGTGATTTCACTCACCAGTGACATGTGAATCTGAAGCTATAGGAGACATTAGAGTGTAAGAAATACGAGTATCACCACCATCAAATTGTGACCATGATAGATATACAGGAGATCTGTGTCTTCTGCACCACTCTGGGGTGCACGGATGCACTTTGTCCCTTGACGAGAGACTGGTTCATGCTGGGCTGACCCTGCAGGTGATGGTCCTCTGGGTGCCAACGGCATCTTTCTGACAGGGGACAGCGGACATGAATTGTTTTTTGCTAGAGGCAGGTTTAATGGCCTAAGTTGTACCTGAAAAGGTCCTTTACAGGGGTGGTGGGGCCTGGAGATCCCAATGGAGCAGATACAGTCTCCTGAGGAGACAGTCTCAAGCTCTTCCTTGGTGACAGTCAATGATGACCTTAAGAACGTAGGCATCAATCTTAGCATCATGATGTGGGGGGTGAGAGAGCCCAGAATTGGGATGGGCTGTGTCACCATTGATCAGATGGACTGTATCGATGGCAAATGGGGATGCCGCCGAGCAATTCGTAGTTGACTATGCTGATGTTTCCACCAGTTGGGTTCAATTACATCAGCGATAAAGGTATGTTTCTGTCGGTCAGGACTGCCTTGACACTGAAGGTTTACATGATCTCCAGTTGTGCTGGTGAGCCACCCCCAAACCAGCCTTGGATGACGAGTATAACAGGACCCAGCCTTTGAAGTTGAGCTCTCTGACGTTAATTGGGAATGATGACGAGAATGGTGATGACTCCTTTCCAATTTGCTTGACATCTTCCCCTTAGCTCTCCCTCTACGGGGTTTATAAGAGGTGCTGACTCATTCTGAGGGCTTTTCTGCTTTCTTCCTTATGTTTTCCAACCTTACTCAGCATGACACCATCCCGATCCTTCAAGGTCCTTAGCAATGCTTTACAAAACTCACATCCTTTCACTGAATGTGAATAAGGCAGGGTTAGCGCACATACACCTTGTTGATCAGTACCTGCCTTCTTTCTGCCACAGGAGGTGCACTTTACAAAGAAGGAAGACATTGTGACAGAAAAAAAATTCTGATAAATGAAGAAGTGACACATTTGTTCGGTAGTTAGCCAGTAAATGCACAGAGTGGAACATGAAAAACTCAAAATTTCGTGGTGGAATATTACAGAAAAACCGAAGTTTAAAACTCCAGTGTGTTCTGGGATCCTCTTCACATGAGCCGGAAAAAAGAATCAAGCCTGTGAGGCAACTGCCAGAGCAAAGCATAATGGGTAGTGGAGTCTCCTAATGAGACAGCAGCTGTTTGCTACGTTTCTTCGATGCAAGCCTGTCAGGCTAAATTTTTTTCCTCAGTGCTTACACATTTTGTAGTGTAGATGCTGCAATGAGGTCCTGCGACAAGGTTTTTTCACGTTTGTCAGTCTACATTTTTGGAACAATCTTGCATTAGCAAACTCCAGGGTGTTGTACATTATATGGGTATTCACAACCCATTTGAATATTTATGGATAAATATACTGCTATGAAATGTTCAGGGATCCACACGCAGCAGGGTATTTTGTACTGTTTATAACTATTAATAAAGATCCTACAATGCAGAAAAACATGTTCAATTTGTGAAAGATGTGTCCTAATTATAGAGTGATCACATCTGATAAAGTATTATTGCAATCAGTTACATTCATTTTTAAACTAATTCCAGGGTAAAAAAAGGTGACTTTACTTTAAAAAAAAACACAAATCATCGCACTCAAGAATAAGCCAGACATACTGCCAGCTACTAAGGCAACACCAAAACCCTTCTTTTCTTGAAAAATATGCTAAATTTCAATTGCATTTCATCACATGTTTAGAAATATTCCTTCTTGCATGGCCCTGATAAAACATGTGCTGCTTTTGGACTTGGAAAAATAGTTGGAGCAGAAAGATGGATTTTATATGTTTATATATACAGTGGGAGAGTCATCAGATAGCTAGTTGGGGTTAGGTACATAAGAGCTAAATGTATACTTACTAATGGAATCTAGTAGTTTCCTTTGAACCAGAGGTTTTAGGATGGTGTCCAATGGCAAGTTCTTAAAAAAGCTTCAATGAAAATAACACAATACAGTCATCTAGTTCACTTGGCCATACCTTAGAAAGGTCTTCTTTGCAGAGTGGACATGCTGAGTTGTGATCTAGGCATCGTTCCAGGCACTTGAGGCAGAAGGTGTGTCCACAAGGTGTAGTGACTGGTTCATAAAAAAGCCTGAAGCAAAAAAACAGAAGACAACAATATCTTGCAACAATAAAGAATGTTAGGCTAATGTATAGCCTGCTTGTAGGTGCATCAATAGTTGAACTGCATTAATCAAAGATAAGATATTTATAAGACATTTTAACTACTTTACACTGCACTCTTTTCCATTAGGACATTCTGTATATTGGCACTATAATATGCGTTTATATAAAATTCTTCATCACTATAATCCTAGTTCATATAGTATGCATACTTCAGTTTTCAACACTTGAACTTGTACAAAATTGTTGCAACTGTACATGTAAAATGCTTTATGTATGGTCCCCTGGGTGCCTAAACTAATTGTGGTTGAAAACTGGGTAATGGGGATTGCAAGACAAGATCAAATATGGCTGTTCTCTAAACATGTCTGCTTGTTCCATGTCCAGATGGACTACTGCTATAGGCAAAATATCTTTGCACCGCCTAGCCATAACATGACAAAGTATGTAGGATGTGTGTCCCTAACTACACTAAAATAAGATAAAGAAGACAGAAAATACTCCTATATGAACTAGAATTTCACAATCATGAGAACATCCAAAATGTCTTTGGGACTATCGGATTCTCAGGATTATGATAATCATTTATAAAAAATGATCCCATTGACAAGCAAGAGACCAATGCTAAGAAAATGAGCATGTGCCCCCAACAAAAAGTTATTTGTAACAGGTTTAATGCCATGGGCCCTGGTGCACCAATAAAAAGGTAAAAGGGCAGAAATGTAGTGCTTCGCCAGAATGTTACTTTTTTTTAATTCATCAACACAGCCAGTAGTACTCCTGGAAAGCTGTGCCAGGTGCAAGTTGCCATGCATACTATGTGGGACTGTCATGTGACAAATCCAGCCTGTTTTTATTCCTGCTTTGTGGAATCTTATATGTGTAGAATTCTGCAGAATTCTGTAGCTTACAGTGCAAATGCATGTTTTTTCTTGTTTCCCCCCTATATGGAAAGTATTTTCCCCATGGAGAAAGGGATTTGCCTACACTTTGGCTAATCCATTGTCCTGTCCTTTTTGGAAGGGGAATTGGTCCAGATCGGCCCTAGGCTAGGGTAAACCTCTGACCAGTTCCAGGATGAAAATGCATCAGATTGGAGACTGGAGAATGCCCACAAACTTGCCTTTGAAGGAGTTCACAAACTTCCACGGCAAACCAAGCCTTGGAACAGATTTATCCACACTTGTGGAAGAGAAATCTGAAATAGCAGATGCATTTACAAGTGCTATGAATCCATATCTTTGTGAGTCGGCTTCAAAATATTTATAGAAATATCAATGGAGTCCAACTTCCCAATGTACCTGGTTTACAGAACAGAATTTATGAAAGCAGAGATTGGGTTATATGGCTATATGATACAATATGAATCTATCACAATTGTATGCAAAGTTCCTCAAGGGTTTGTTGTATCTATTTAGTCTACCAATGATTCTATACAGATTCAAGTATGTAATGTAATAGAATGTAGCTTCATTTAAAATGCTTGTATATCTCCGTGGAAATCATTTACAACAACAAAAACATCCTCATGTAGTACAATGTCAAATTTGTTGATAGAAGACTAATATGATTATATGCTACCACATACTATCTGAAGAATGTGCATCTGTCATGTAGGAGACAAAATGGGAATTATCACGAACCATCATAACTCGGGTACCAACTACATGCACCACAAGCAAAGGCATTCCAGATTCTGCTTCATCCTTTGCACTGGAATGTGTGCAAATAATATATGGTTAAACAAAATACTAAAGATGAACAGAAATCAAGAGAGAAGCAATGAACTGTAACCAGCAGAGTAATCCTGGGACTGATTGCAGAAACCACACAAAAAAACACAATAGTGAAGCACATCTACTAACATTACTAAAGCTACAACAACCTCAGGGAAACATCATTGTTGAAAAAAAAAAAGTGTGGATGCGGTTTCCTCATCCATATTGTTTCCCTGAAGTCCTTGTAGCTTTAGTATTGTCCGTTGAACCATCAATCTATTGTATTTTTCGTGTGGTTTGTATATTTCAAGGACTAAGTGCAACAGTGAAAGACTTCCTCTCTTATTGCGGTACGTTGATTGTCAGCAGCCCCAAATGTCCTAAGAGGCGTACCTACAGCAATGAATAACGTTTAGTATTCAGCCCAACCAGAGACCCATTGGCACTTGTCGTTATGAAGGGGGAAGAAGGAGCTGTGTTGTTGTAAATTCTATTCATATTCACACTTGGAACAGTGTGTGCTCCAAAAATGGAAGACTCTGATTGGCAACAATGAATAAAGCAGAAATACATCTGATGCCTCTAGGAAACTTGGGCTATGTCACAAAAACCTCAGATTGATTTGCCACCTATAATGCTCCAGGAACGAAAGCTAAGTATAACCACTCAGGGTAGAATCTGGCCATCTTGATCTCGACAGTGCTCTCAGCTAGTGTTCCGCAACTACCAATAGAAACCTGAATTGGAACATCATAGACATAATAGATATATTTAAGGTTTATGATATGTAGGATCAAAAAATGTTAACAAGGCAGTTTTAGCAACACTTGAGGATGTAATCCTGTCAATAAGCCTTGAAACTGATGATCCTTTTCAGCACAAATACACTAGTGAGCTGTGATTTTAATTACGTTCCTATAAAATATATGGTACCTTTTGAAATTGTGAAAGTATGATTGAGGATCTTGCAGTGGGACCCCAGCTGCTAACATGTCTTAGGGTACAAACAGACATGGAGGGGCTTCCTATCTAAGATGTATATTTGCTTGTGGTCTACCAACTTTGAATGTTCAAAATCAATCAGATTCTCCAGCGAGTAAGAAGCTTAATTCAGGCAAAAAGCCAATTAGCAACTCTGATTTTTTTTTTTTTTTTTTTTTTTACTAATGAAGACTGGGTTAATAAGGTCATAGAGCCATGGCTATAAAGTAAACACACATCGACAGATGGTCCTATTTGGCCCTAGATCACTACAGTTAATGCCATGGTAGGTGGAGTAGATGTTATACCTACCAATACCCGTAGGGCAGAAAACTATGTACACCATGTCCATGTATATTCAAGTCAATAGTGCATGAATTAGAAGACGTGTAGCAAACTGATATTGGCAACCACTGCAAAGAGACTGAACTATATGAACCAATTATTGCGACGTTATTTTTATATTTCACAAACTCCGAATTACATCTAACTATGCAAAGCTTTCTAAACAAGACAAAGTCCTTTGATGAAGAACATGCCCTGCTTAAGGTTAGGAAACATTACGAAATAATGTTAGCCTCCAAGCTATGACAGGTGAGATACAAAGAGTGGGACAAAACTCTAAGATGTTTCAGGAATTTGTCTCTTGGACATATTTAAGGTAAGTGGGACAGAAATGTGTACAGATGCCCATTACTGGGTCACACATTTAAGTGACTGACTCAGGTTAAAAACTTTGGTAGCCCAGATATATCCAAGAAGAAGTAAGACATTGTTTAGTGCATTCGGTTGCAGAAATCAAAAATATTATAGTGAACCAAAAGTTAAACTAAGTGCCTGGTCCAGATAACACTAGAGTGGGCCCTGAGCACACGATATCAGCACTGTTTCTTAGTAAGGTCTTTAATTTTGCTTTTCCCGGTGGTCTTGTCCCTATCTTGAGCCAGTAAGCCACTACTCTTCCAGTTCAAACAAAAAGGATAGCCATGTAAATGTCACCAATAACTCCCAAATTTACTTGGTGAATCGAAATAATAATAATAATAATAATAATAATAATAATAATAATAATAATAATGGGTAAGCTTGACTAAATCATATTCAAGGCTGGGTTGGCTGCAAAGCCATACTCTGCAATTTCGATGGAGGTTTATGAAAGGTGCTGCTGATCAGGCTATGAGGCTTTTTCTGATAAGTAGTAAATAGGTGAAACATAGCAGGGTCCCGATACACACGACTTTCATAGAAATGAATTCTGAGGAGGTCAAATTATGGGTTAGCTTGAACCACCGGGTACGCCATATATCAGTGATTTTGGCATTACAGGGTTTGCAAAGCAGAACGTCCGCTAATGTTTGATACTGGTAAAAACAGAAAAATTCCCAATCTGCGATGGAACGCACAGGGATGTGTACTCGCTCTTCATTTATTTAGTTTATTTTTTTAGTTTATTTTTTTAACAATGTCCAGGTTTGTCTAAACAACTTTGATACTGACACCCCAAAAATATATTTAAGAAAATCCCTATATTGTTGCTCACATAAGCCGATGTTTTACTTTAGCTGATGGAGCTGCCCATGCACTCTCTTCTTAAAACCACTATCCTAACAAACAGTTGACTACTAATGTTCTCAAAAGAAAATGTATGTGCTTGAAGTAATGGCACACCTCAGGACAACATTATTTAGTTAAAACGAAATACTAATCCGTGTTACCTATTTTGACTATTTGGATATCCCTGCAGATTCTAGGCTTCCTTAGGCAGGGCAAATCTGTGTACAGTTTGAAACAAACTGAATGGTCTGCCTTTGATACAGAAGCAAAGAACTGGTTAGCAGCTGAGTGCAATATTACAAGTTTATTGGATGAAGGTGGGGGGGCCGCATCAATTTAAGGTAGCACAGTACAGCATGCAGAGCATCTGCTCTTAAACCTCTTCATTGATGTCTAGAAGACTCTGGTAGGTTCGTTCTTGAATTATCTACCTCCAAGCTATTTTTCCATCAGAGCCCATATCCCCTAAGCTTTTAAAGCTTAAATATTCCAGTCACTACTATGCAAACAAGAGCTGAAAATCTATAGCCAATGTTAGCAGGGCGGCTGTCAAAACATCCTCTGGCAAAAGGAAAAAACGTGAGCTACACATCCTCCTGCCGTCAAAGAGCGAGATATGCATCCTCAAATTCCTCCTTTATCCTACAGACAACACATTGCAACATGATTTAAGTCGAAACTATCTAACTATGCCACAGATGAAGGATTTTTCAGTGCTAGCACAAAATATATAGCGAATGCCAAAAAATCAACCCTCACCCAAGAATATTACAAGGACAGCAGAATGCACGAGTCGTATGTCAACCCTAATCATAATCAAATGGTTAGACATGTGCAGGAAATGTTCAAAACTGAGAAAGTATTACAGATAATATGCCTATACCGTTATTACCGGTAACTTATTGTTTACCTTGCTGCATGACAAATGCCCTCCCATTATCCTAAAATAGTTCGATACCAGCAATATGGGTCACCTGCATCTTCCTTGTGAGTGCACATTTTCTTTTTTGTTAACATGTTTTTCGTGGCACATGCTTCTGTTAAGGTTTTTTGTGTCCCTAAAATCTTCACTTTTAAGTTCAAATCATTGAGCATTCTGATGTTTTGCAGAGATGAGTGCGCAGGAAAAGAACAATAGATAAGCTTAAATACTACCAGCATTTCTTAACTGGTGTGGGATGGTTCTACTTATTGTGGGTAAAAACATCAAAAAATATACCCAGTACATTGATGGCTCACGGTGTTGGGAATGATGGCAATAAAACCCGTTGCATTAATTCAGGTTGTGCCAATTGGACGTGGAGTATTCAGAATCAACCACAACGTAATATAGTTAGAAACACCTGTCAGAACCCTACATTTTGCAGTAAATCACTTCTGAACTCTCACCTTTGACGTAAGACCATCTATCAAGGTCAAAGTTCTTGTAGGACTGAAAAAACTATAACAATAATAATGAGAAACTGTGACCCTAAATATCGATAAAAGAAATGAAATCAAAACACCCAGCAGTCTGACCTCTCCTGCACATAGTTAATTAATTTGTGATTATTTCAAATATCACATTGCATATTTGCTGCATTAGCTTTACACCATAATCATTGGGCACTGATTGTAAAGAAAACTAGTTCCTAATACCGAATTAATACAAAAAGGAAATCGACTGTGATAGGTGTAAAACACAGCTCAGGGACGCTCAGCGGGCAGAAATTGATACCTCATGCATAATGAACAGTCCAGGTCGGCTGGGTCAATACATTCTGCCGGCATGGGGTGTTCTGTCCCGGAACTTTTTGGACCACATACATCTAAAATGCAAAATTGACAAACCGTTATAATAACAATATTTGAACATGCCCAATACAGTAATATTTTCTAAATTGCCATTTCAAGCATGGCTGCAGCCTCTTAAATCTACATATATGAACACTGCGTTTCAAATATTTCAAATTTTCAGGTTTCAAATATTTACTACTACGCAGATCTACATCATGTTTGGACGTGCTAAAAATCTGCATTCAAATGCCATTGTTCTTGCAAATACATAAAATACAAGCTAATTCTGGGAAAAGAGGCAGAAAGTACACAGAAAGCAACATACATATAATATAGTCACCTTTTCTCATAAGCTTTCTGGGTATTTCTAAGCTCCTCGAGTCATTTGTATTATCAGAGCAGTGTTTTCTTTTTAAAAAGTTGTGACTCGCAGACTCCAGTGGAAAAGACAGTTTCTCTCCAACGTCCGGAAAGCTCCTCTTGTTTTCCTTCGGTACAGATTTCATTAGACCATAACTGGTAGGTGCTGGAAGTTCTTGGCTTTTCGAATCCCTTTTTTGCTCAGTGATAACCTAGATGAAATACACTTTCTCTTTAGGAGATGGTAATTTGGATACAGAGACGCTGCGACTGTGTTCTCTCTACATAATGCATCAAGCATCAAGTCCTCTGATCACAAAGTTGTGAATACAAAATGCAACATTCTACTATTCATTGGACCTACTCACACAATGTCAATAGGCACCAATAAGTGATACTGCCTCCGAAAGAATCAGTTCAAAAATGAAATGGGTTAAACTGCATAGGGTTGGAAAGTAAGGCAAATCTCTCAAGATACTTAAAAGGTATGTTAGTCCTACACCCAGAGTTGAAACCATGGACTAAGAAAGTCTCATCCTTAATTGTATGCTTCCCACACCTAGTATGCGAGTTACTCTGAACATGAAGGCTAGAGAATTAATTGTATCAAAAATACAACCATAAATAAAGCATGCATCTCACATATAACGAGTATAGCTACTGATTCAGAGATAATATAATACAAGTTCTTGCTAGGGTTCTCGTTATTTTCATAGCGCGTTTGCATGCATACCCACCTTGCTTATGTTGGCTAGCAGAGTCAAAACACTAAATGGAAGACTGCTACAAACCCTTCTCCTATCCAGTTAGGAACTGGATGACATGAACCTAAATAAAGCCCTGCCAAGAAATGACAACAGCTACAGCTCTGCAATAAGAGGATATCTCTTGATAAAAGAAGAAAAGAGAATGAAGTATTCCTCCGTTTTAGAAAAAAATATATATATTTATATTTCCCTACTGCAAAACAAATAGGGGATGAATGACCAACGGTAAAACACACACATCCTTATTCCTGGTAAAAATTCAAATACTATAACTAATAATAAGCAAGTGCTACCCATTGTGGGTAATGCCCACAAATATGTGTTGTTTTTCACAGTCAATATACAACACCTATTTTCCTTTAAGCATCCCTCCCATTACTTTGCACAACTGACCAAAAACGGCATGAAAATGGAAAACGGCTAAGAAGCTAATGTGACTTACCTTTAACGAACTAGGTGGATAATTGCTGGCGCCACCAAGTGACCAGGAATTCAAAATATTTCCTTTTAACCTGGAATGATGTGAAAACACCTGCAGGATATCTGGTATTTGCCCTTGAGAAGTTCCAGACAAGAGTGAAATTAAGTTAAGAAGGAGCTGTAAAGAAAAAAAGGAAAATACAACATTTACTTTATCCTAGTATATTAACTGTATATATTGGTCAAATTAGAGGTAAACCTGTGCAGACACTGATAATTTCAACTTGGCCCACCCATGCTGCCTCATTGAACAATATTAAGGCATGTAAAGAATGAGAGAGAGAGACCCTTAGTGCAATCAGGGCCGGCTTTAGCGCTGGGGCGTCTGGTGTGACAATCTCTTTAGGTGCCCCTCGCCCTGCATACCCCTCACACTGTCTCCATAATCTCTCCGCAGCCCCACTGTTACATACATACATACATTTCATTTGTTTTAAAGCTCCGGTAAAGGCTAGTTTTACTAATCCACTCAGCTGTCCATCTTCTCCGCCAGCAAACACGTCTTCTTCAGCCACACCTCTGCTCTACACTGGACCGACCACAGCTGTGTACATTTCACATTCCGACGCGAGACCCGCCACCTTCGCACTCAACCCATCCCTCGTCGACAGTGGAACAAAATCCCCGAAGAGCAACTCTTCTCCGCACTCGCCGTCAACCAACCTACCCTCACCACCGACCCCAACGACGCAGCCCTCAGCCTCTCGAACTGGATCTCCATCTGCGCAGACAACCTTGCTCCCCTCAGACGCACGCATCAACAGGCCACCACCAAAAAACCTCTCTGGTTCTCTGACACCCTCAAAGAATCGAAGAAAACATGTCGTGCCCTCGAGAAGGCCTGGCGCAAGGACCACACCGCCGACAACATGACTGCCCTCAAAAACGCAACCTGTGAACACCACCACCTGATCCGCGCAGCCAAAAGGAACTTTTTCACCGACAGACTGGACAAAAACAGCCACAACAGCAGAGAACTTTTCAGCATAGTCAAAGAGTTCTCCAACCCCAACGCCAACGCCGTCACGCCCTCACACGACTTGTGCAACTCCCTCGCCACCTTCTTCCATCGCAAGATCAGCGACCTCCACGACAGCTTCGGACACCAGACCCAACCAAGCATCACCGAACCCACACCCCGGCCATCACCCTCAACGACTGGACCCACATCAACACTGAAGAAACCAAAACCACCATGAACTCTATCCACTCCGGCGCCCCATCGGACCCCTGCCCTCACTTCATCTTCAATAAAGCCGATGACATCATCGCCCCGCACCTCCAAGCCGTCATCAACTATTCTTTTTCTTCTGCTACCTTCCCCGAAAGCTGGAAACACGCCGAAGTCAACGCCCTTCTAAAGAAACCTACGGCTGACCCCTAGCGACCTGAAAAACTTCCGCCCCATCTCGCTCCTCCCCTTCCTTGCCAAGGTAATAGAGAAGACCGTCAACAAACAGCTTACCACCTTCCTGGAAGACAACAACCTGCTCGACCCTTCACAAACCGGATTCCGAACCAACCACAGCAATGAAACCGCCCTCATCTCAGTCACAGACGACATCAGAACCCTGATGGACAACGGTGAAACAGTCGCCCTCATCCTCCTCGACCTCTCGGCTGCCTTCGACACCGTCTGTCACCGCACCCTAATAACCCGCCTCCGCTCCACCGGGATCCAAGGCCAGGCCCTGGACTGGATTGCCTCCTTCCTCTCAAACCGATCTCAAAGAGTTTACCTCCCACCGTTTCGCTCAGACCCCACCGAGATCATCTGCGGCGTACCTCAAGGCTCATCGCTCAGTCCGACACTCTTCAATGTCTACATGAGCCCCCTCGCCGACATCGTACGCAAGCACGACATCATCATCACCTCCTACACTGACGACACCCAACTGATACTCTCCCTCACCAAGGACCCCACCAGCGCCAAGACCAACCTACAAGAGGGCATGAAGGACGTCGCAGACTGGATGAGGCTCAGCCGCCTAAAGCTGAACTCTGACAAAACAGAAGTCCTCATCTCGGCAACACCCCGTCCGCTTGGGACGACTCCTGGTGGCCCACGGCCCTCGGCACCGCACTGACCCCATCAGACCACGCCCGCAACCTCGGCTTCATATTGGACCCTCTTCTCACCATGACCAAGCAAGTCAACGCCGTGTCCTCCGTCTGCTTCCTCACCCTCCGCATGCTCTGCAAGATCTTCCGCTGGATCCCTGCCGACACTAGAAAAACCGTGACCCACGCCCTCGTCACGAGCCGCCTGGACTACGGCAACACCCTCTATGCTGGGACCACCGCTAAACTCCAAAAACGCCTGCAACGTATTCAAAATGCCTCAGCCCGCCTCATCCTCGACGTACCCGGCAACAGCCACATCTCCGCACACCTGAGACACCTGCATTGGCTCCCAGTCAGCAAAAGGATCACCTTCCGACTTCTCACCCACGCACACAAAGCCCTCCACAACAAGGGACCGGAATACCTCAACCGTCGCCTCAGCTTCTACGCCCCCACCCGTCTCCTCCGTTCCTCTGGCCTCGCGCTCGCTGCCGTCCCTCGCATCCGCCGCTCCACGGCGGGTGGGAGGTCCTTCTCCTTCCTGGCAGCCAAGACCTGGAACACCCTCCCCACCAGCCTCAGGACCACCCAGGACCACTCTGCATTCCGGAGACTCCTCAAAACCTGGCTTTTCGAGCAGCAGTAACCCCGCCTCCCCCCTAGCGCCTTGAGACCCGCACGGGTGAGTAGCGCGCTTTATAAATGTTAATGATTTGATAAAAAACACAGATCTGTTTTTTGCAGCAGGCATTTGCGCTACTTTATGGAGAGTCAAAACTGCCCCTTTGCTCTGTCACACTAGCAGGAACATTTATCACATGAGTTATCTTGACATATTTATTGCCGCCTGAAAGCTGGACGCACAAAGAACTCTGCAGCAGATGCTTTTAACTGTAAGTTATTGCTAAACACAGTGCCCCTCTCCTTGAGGTCGAGGTCAGCGCCCAGTGAGGCCGCACCGGTCCCACTGCCCTAAAGCCGGCCCTGAGTGTAATTAATGTCTTTGGCTGACATTGTTAAGAACTTAAAGTCTATCATTCCCTTCTTAAATATTGCCGATATTTGCCACAGTGGAACATCTCAGCTAGCAAACTAGGGGTTCAATGTACAAAACCCATTTGCACACCAGGGTGTAGTCTGCACATTGACTGGTTTGCAAATTAGCGAGGAGACCTGAGTAGTAATACCTTGCAATGCAAAATGTACATTTGCAGGGAGGTCAGAAAAAGGCACGCCTTATAAGGATTAATTGAGCCAGGTTGAAATGTGTGACTCCCTGTAAATGGCTGCAAATGTACGGATGGTGGCATCCAAGGGACAGCGCACCACCAACCATCCTTGCATTTGCTTTTCCAGCCAGAAAACATTGTATAAAAAAGCAACCTGTGTCCATTGAAAGGAAAGGTGCTATTTTAAAAAAATAAAATAAAAAAATAAAGTTTTTCCATGTGGCAACACATCGAGTGGAAAGGGGGAACACTGGACAGCTGCCTGCCCACCCCCTTCCCTGGTGCTGCCTTACGTGATTACTAAATATCACAAAGGCTTGATACATTCTGCTGCAACTTCCAAATAGGAGGGAAATTCATGGGCCCTCATATTTACGATTTTTTTTGGGTCACAAATCCCCTGGTACAAGTCAGTCTTTTCGGACTCTTTAGAAGGGTTTAGTATATAACAAAATGCTCCTTAGCGGTTGCAAAGCCTGTTATCTTAATTTATGGAGGCTTTGCCATTGCAAAAGAGGTTCATACATGAGAGCCTAGCTTCTCAAATTATTAGTCATATATGTGGGTACAGTATTCGACACAACAACCAATCAAGCAATGTGCCAATTATGCTTTACCCGTGTGTCAAATTGTCTTAATCATAGGATAGTGCCTCGGACAGATACTATGCTGGCAAACAGGGAGGTACAAAAATATCAAAAATTTTCATTTTATTCCAGTGCTAAATGTCATTTCATACTATAACAGAAACATGGATCAGCCATATACAAATGTATTTAATTACACTAAAAACAGAAGAAACGCCACAAGGGCACCATGGCAGAGCAGATAACAGTAAAGGAAACACACTTGTAACCACTGCTGAAGCATGTGGTGTGCAGACACTGCAAATCCGACCACAGGGAACTCGCTATGCATCCAAACTGGCCACCCAAAAACAAAAAAACTGAATTCGAAAAAAAAATGTTGACAGTCAGAAGGTTTGAGGGCATGCACCATTTACCAACAGTCTCACAAGTACATCAAGTAGACAACTGGGCAGCAGCAATATCAGTGACTTCACTCTTGCTAGATTAGAACAATTTCCTGAATGTTTTGTAAGAAGCCACGTGCAGCTAATCAGCAAATCCCAATTACTTATGGTCAGTTACCCTGGAATAAGACTTCAGAACAACGATGTATAGCTCCATTGCTGTGTTGTATTATTCAGTCATAAAATTTGCATGAACACCGGTTGTATGTTGGTATCCTGGGTCCGCTATTTAAACAATATTGTGTTAAGGTTGTTGTCTGTAAATTCATATGTTCTGTAATATTTAATTTCATTATATCGTTTATTCAGCTGTATATTTGCTTTCTTCTAGACACACATTTATTTCAAAAGTGAATGAACATGCAAGCAGGCACTGGAGTAAAATAAATCTCGTGGATACCTCTTATACCCTACACTTTGATTCAAGGTAGCCTACAACAGACGTGCTTCAGAAAGTGTTATACACGGGTGGTAGACTACACATATAAATAACAAATTTCTTACATTCAGTGTGTGTGTTACATCTGCCTACTGAAAGTCCTGGACTAATAAATCCTCTTAAGCTATATAACAAAATGCTAGGAGTTAGTAGCAATTTCTCTACCTTTTTCACTGCAAAAGGGCCAGTGAAAACTCACCTTCTGGGACTCCGTCATGGCAGTCTTGTTACTCATGTCTAAGGCGAGGCAAAACAAATACTCTCTTAGAGCTTCTTCAGTCTTCCCAAGTTTGGCTAATGCTTGACCCTTTCTCATATGACCCTAGAAATAATAATTTACAATTCAAATATATATTTCAATACATGGAGTTTGCAGAGGTGTAAAGGGGAAATCATATATGTGGGTCCAGCAGTCTTTTTATAACATGCTGCAGTTGTTTTTGGTGCAGCACAGATAATAAGCTGCAATTGCAATTAACATTTTGTCCATTACCTTTACAGTGTGGGTATATTAATGCTTTGAAATCAGTCACACAATTGTGCCTCCCTGCAGAATTTTCTTAAGTCTTAAAGTTACCATATTTTTACAGTATTTTAGTGCTCAGTACATAAGATCCCAAAACACTGATTTAAATGGTGATAGAAAGTGTCCCTTGGAGTGGTCCTTTTTTCATTAAATAAGAAGTCAATTAACGTTCTACAAGAACGCACACAACAAATTTCATAGCATAGTGCGTCTACCAAAGGATTAAGAAACGACAGAGAAACTGAAAATTAAATTTTGCATTTATTTCGTTGTACAGGATCTGACCCACTTTTGGACACATGAATTAAAAATTAGGATACTCCCAAAACAACATGTGATCACGGACTCATGATTGACCCATATTGCTAGAACGCTGTGACCTAAATACCCAGATTATGAGGGCACTCCCAAACGGTTTAAAGTACACTCAACAAAGTAAACAGGGACATCAACAAATGTTTAGAGTCAAAGTCTGGCATCATCTCTATGCAAAGATTCCAAGCCACCCCATGTTCCTCCTATTTTGTCCAACTCAAAAACTACTGAACACATTCTGAGTCAAATAGTTCAATGGTTGGACACAACTTTTTTCTAATATGATAAACGTGGAACAAGAGAAAAAACAGGCCTTACAATAAAAAGTGCATACGTGCAGAAAAGGATGATGGTGCCTAGTGATGGCATGGACACGACAATTGTTTTCTTCATGGGCTCACCTTTAACCACAATGGCTGGATTCTGCACACAGTTTCAGCATCATGCAATGCAGCTTCAATACACTTCAGACTCATATTGATCTGGGAACGGTTGCTGTGGAGCACATGGTCATTTGGCGCTACAATGAATAGAAAACATGGAAAGGATTATGCTTGCCTTTACAATACTAAGAACAGCAGATAACGTAAATTCCCGTAAACATATCTCTAGAAAAGACAAGGTGCCACTTCTAGTGAAAGTCACAACACGTCCACTTTGGTTAAAGACAATTCCAAGGAATTACCAGGCATCATTAACCAGTTAACGTTCAAAGATTGCGAAAACATTTTTTTTTCAATAATCTGGTTTAAATAATAAAGCAGATGGGTTCAGAAAAAACTGTACTGCTAGGGCCCACTGTGCAATAATAAGTATCGTACGTTACAGGAGTTGTGTCGTGAGCAAACATACTGACCCAACAGAGGGTTTAAAAGGTCCATGTAAACATCCAGTGTTTCATACAGCATCCTATTTCTAAACCCCGCTAAAACCAACAAACAATGACAGAAGCAAAGGGAGAAGGTTATTCTCATCATTCGGGGATCTTGAGAAGTCTAGTTTCGGTCTGCCTTGTTTCACACCTGATCATTAACCTACTAAGCCACGTGTCTTCCCATTAACCATGGTAATGGCCTTGCCAGTGATATTCGGCGCTTTTACAAAGCATGAAGTCTCCATGTTTTCAAGAGAGAAATGGTACACGTGATGATATCCGCACGCCACTATGAATATAGCGATTTCATTTTGGGTCCCGATTCAGTGTCTGTAGACATTCTATGGAAAGAACAACCGCTCGGCAGAAGACGCGGGTTAGTCGTCATTAAAATGCGGCAGTTTCCCGAGCCTAGCCCATGTGATGTCTTTGTTAGCATGCGAGTTACACAACCAGTTCACAGGCGGGCAGGCAATCCAGAGCAGCTGCTTACGCAACTGGGATGCTGACCTAGTTTCACCTTTCGCTGAAAAGTTATCACTGCGAGCTCCGGGGATGAGGCCTATTGTCCCTCTCGGTTATCATGCCTATTTTTAGAGTCATCCCGCCGTTACCTGACACACTGTCGCATATCATTGCGGCTCTGGCAGGACTATGCCGAGCATGGAGCATCCCGGGACACAGACTGTCTTGGGATTGTTTGCTGTCTACCAGACGCTGCAAACACACCGCAGGGCAGTTTCACACAGAAAGGACTCCTTACGAGTCCAAGTTTATACTTACTAAGTTCTTGAAATTTATATATTTTAGGGATGAACAAAAATCTCCATGTGTAAACACAGTTAAACGCAAGACGAACGTGCTAAAAACGTGTGCTGTGGGTGTTTTTTTTCCACATCCATCTCGCACACCCTCTTTCTGGTACTAACTGTAGATGTGCAAATTGGGTCTGGAAACTATTGGGAAGGTTTGTTTTTGAACAAGTATTATGTTCACCACATTCCAATGTGACCTCACTTCCCTTCTCCTGTGTATAGCCATGTCCCCACTACATAACCCTAAAGTACGGAGCAAGGACAATCTGCTATTCGAGAATATTTTTCACATTCATAAGATGCATATGCGGACATAAATATCTCATGGTAGTCATTCTCTTAAAGCATAGTCTGTCGATTGTGCTCGTAGATGGTATTTTTGGGCGCACTCACAGCAATGTCGGTTGCATAAAAGCGGCGTGAACGTGCACAATGTGTATGGAAAATGAGGGCAGGAAAGAGAAGGGAGCAGTCAAATTTTATTTGTATTGTACAAAACATAAAAACAATAAGCACATCAAACCTTACCGTATTTGGAAATTGTATTCTGCTAGTCCATGTGCCAAATGAGTAAATGCCAGATTTACTCACAAAATAAAAATATTCAAGGTCCTCTTATGTGCAACAATTATGACCATTTCACAATTTTTTTGTCACAGGAGATGTAAGGAGAATTATGTTTCAGTAAACTACGAATTACAGCAACTGAATTCGTTACTGGGTGATTTCAAATTAATATCATGAGTATGGGTTTTGTTTTACTACTGGCAAGAAACAACCCGCATTTACTGCTTGCTTAACATGTGAAAACGTGTGGCAACTGTGAGAAATACTACAGCCCAGCTCCTCTGACTTTAAAATTAAGCATTTGCTGAGTGGCATAGGGCTGAGATAACCAGCACTGGTCCATTAAGGCCATTATTTCGACAACATCCACATCGGAACAATTTGCGTGCAAAGATTCTAAATTGCAATCATTACATGGTTCTTTTGTATTTTGTCCAGCCTTGGTGGACAAACATCGGACACCCCTCTACCTTAGGATCAACTCCCACATTTTGTGGGCGGTTGAAGGAAGCTCACTGTCAGGCCTGACTCAAATGTGAAATGCAGTTTACTGCTGCCTGGGTCCATCACTCTATTATGACTATGGTCAGGTCATGTAGAATGGGTAAGGCTGTAAATGCCCCATACAACTGCAACGTTCATAATAACTCTCCCCAGCATTTACCTAAGTACAAGGCCTCGTCATACTTTTGAAGGGCTGCTGCAAACTCCTTCCGTTTATAGAGAGCGTTTCCTTCGTGCCTGAGGTGCTGGGCCTTCACCCGAGAGGGGAACCACTTGGTCAGCAGGTGGGTGAGAACTACATTGGTGCGGTAGGAGCGGACGGTATGCGGGTTTACAGGCTCCCTGCACAGCGGGCACACACACTGATAAGAATCCGGGAGAGCGCTCCCCTCAGAGTCCTGGGCCAGGGGCCCCCGTGCCAGTTCCTGCACCGCGGGGGCGTGACTTCCCTCACAGTCCATTTCATCACTGGCTAACTCTTCCGCGGGGGCGTGGCCTCCTTCGCCAGGTTGACCATTGACCGTGTGGCTCACCCCTGGGTCGAGCGGCGCGGAGGGTCCTCTTCTAGAGGGGTCTATCTCCACCGTCGCGGGGTCCTTCTCCAGACAGCATCGGCAAAAAGTGTGCCCGCAGGGCAGGGACACCGGGTCGCAAAAGAAGCCCCCGCAGTGCGGGCAGAGGAACTCCGTCGCGCCCGCCAGTCGCTCCCCGCACACGCCCTCTCTGCTCCGTACGCTGTCAGCCAGGGACAGCACCAGCGCCTCCAGCCCGCCGGCTCTCACCTCCCCGCAGGCCGCGGCCCTCTGGTAAAGGGCCAAGGCCTCGGGTACCCGACCTGCCCCGCAGAGGGCATCGGCCGTACGCAGCGGCAGCTCCCAGTCCCAGCCGGCTGCCTCTCCGCGCTCTCTCCACTGGCACTCGTAGATCTCGGCCGCCAGCTCGAAGTTGCCGGCTTGGAAAGCCTCGGCGGCGAACTCTAGCATGAGCTGCCCGTCCTGCTGGCTCATGGTCAGGGCTGCGGTTGGTGCGTGCTAAGGCTCGCCTGTCCTGTCGCGAGGCCACCCCAGCTCTCCGCCGAGCCCCATCCCACCGGGCTACTAAATAACCGTCACTCGCAGAAGGGTTACATAAAAACTCGAGCACGTGACCGGCGGCGCCGCTCGCGATTGGCCTTCGGGGAGCCGCGCGCGACAGGTTATAAAACCACTGGCGGTTCAGCAACAAAGGTGGTGGCGGCGGCTTCGCAGCTGTTTTGTAAGCGGAGTACACAACCACTCAGACCCCCTCGCTCCTCTGCGGTGTGTGTTTAGGTAACCGGTGAGGTAAGCACTGCAGGCATCCCTGTCCTGCCGTTACGTATCACACATTCGCCAGAATGAGCAGGAATTGATGTCGAGCAACACAGTTATGTATGTACATCTTAAAAAATATACATGAAACTTTATGGAGCTCTGGTGACCTATGGGCCAGTTATGTCCGGAGAATGCAATATAAGCATTAAAAAAAACAAATGCTTTAAGTATAAACCTTTCTTGTTTCGTTTTTCATGATTCCTGCACTGTTCCCTACAGCCAGTTGTCGTTAAGGCATCCAGCTGCAGAAAATGGTATTGCTCGGTGTTACACGAGAGCCTAACCCTGAATGCCAGCTGGACCACAATAGCTGCCTGTTGAAAAGCCGCATAGTTCCCCCATAGATGCCAGAATTTTAACCCCTTCGCTGCCAGGCCTTTTTAGGCTATTTGGAGCAGTTCCAGCTTAGGCCCTCATAACTTTTTGTCCACAAAAGCTACCCAAGCCAAATATACGTCCTTTTTTTCCAACACCCTAGGGATCTAGAGGTACCCAGAGTTTGTGGGGTCCCCTGAAGGAGGCCAAGAAATTAGCCAAAATACAATGAAAATGTAAAAATAAAATAGAAAAAAGGGCTGCAGAAGAAGGCTTGTGTTTTTTCCCCCTGGAAATGGCATCAACAAAGGGAATCAGAAAAATCAATTTTTCAACACAATTTTGTCATTTTACTGATACATACCCCATTTTTACTTTTTTTTGTGTGTGCTCTCAGCCTCCTTCTGTGTTCCCCCAAGTCTCTCGATAAAAATGGTACCTCACTTGCGTGGGCAGGCCTAATGCTCGCGACAGGAAACGTAACATGGACACATCACATTTTTACATTGAAATCTGAGGTGTTTTTTGCAAAGTGCCTAGCTGTCTATTTCGGCCTCTAGCTCAGGCTGCACCTAGGGAAACCTACCAAACCTGTGCATGTTTGAAAATTCCTAGGGGAATCCAGGATGGGGTGACTTGTGGGGCCCTCACCAGGTTCTGTTACCCAGAATCCTTTGCAAACCTCAATTTGGCCAAAAAAACACCTTTTCCTCACATTTTGGTGACAGAAAGTTCTGGAATCTGAGAGGAGCTACAAATGTCCTTCCATCCAGCATAGCCCCAAGTCTCCCAATAAAAAAGGTACCTCACTCGTGTGGGTAGGCCTAGCACCCGTGACAAGAAATGCCCCAAAACAAAACATGGACACATCACATTTTCCCAAAGAAAACAGAGCTGTTTTTTGGAAAATGCCTAGCTGTGGATTTTGGCCTCTAGATAAGCCGGCACCTAGGGAAACCTACCAGACCTGTGCATTTTTTAAAACACCTAGGGGAATCCAGGATGGGGTGACTTGTGGGGCTCTCACCAGGTTCTGTTACCCAGAATCCTCTGCACACCTCAATTTGGGCAAAAAAAAACCACTTTTTCCTCACATTTTGGTGACAGAAAGTTCTGGAATCTGAAAGGAGCCACAAATTTCCTTCCACCCAGCGTAGCCCTAAGTCTCCCGATAAATATGGTACCTCACTTGTGTAGGTAGGCCTAGGGCCTGTGAAAGGAAATGCCCCAAAACACTATCTGGACACATCCAAATGATCAAATACAAAACTACCTGTTTTTGCGGGGGGCATACAGGGAAACTTACCAAACCCAGACATTTCTAAAAAACTGGACACCCGAGGGAGTCCAGGGAGGTGTGACTTGCGTGGATCCCCAGTGTTTTCTTACCCAGAATTCTCAGCAAACCTAAAATTTAGCTAAAAAATCTAATTTTCCCCACATTTATGTGTGGGATAACCGAACCGGGACAAATTTCCTACCACCCAATGTTCCCCTCAGTCTCCCAGTAAAAATGATACCTCATGTGTAGGTGGGCCAAGTGCCTGTGACAGGGAAGAGCCAAAAACATGTTGAAATTGAGGGGGAACCAAAGCGGGTCCAAAAGGGCAGTTTGGAAAAAAAACATTTTTAGGCTGACAAGTGGGGTAGAATTCTTATCGGTATAGATGAGACAATGCTGGATGGTAGGAATTTTGTGGATTCCTGCAGATTCCAGAAGGTTCCATCACAAAAATGTGTGATTTCCAGCAAAGTTGGAGGTTTGCAGGGCATTGTGGGTAAGAAAATGGTGTGGGGTGCATGTGAAGCACACCACCCTGGACTTGCCCAGATGTTTAGTTTTTAGATATGTCTAGGTCTTGGATTTTTCTACATGGCAGCGTCCCAAAGTAAAAAAAAAAGTGCAGCCCTCACCATTCCAAGTGGGACGATTTTGAGAGTTAGCCAAGTTCTCATGACCCAAATATAAAACAGATACCCAAAATAATCAAATGTCCTCCTGCTTGCCAAGGGATAAGATATTTTAAGGGGGGGGGGGGCTGAAAGACTGTTACCCCCTTCCATGCCCAGACTAGTTGATAGCCACCACCACTCAATATTTTTGTTGTTGTCAATTCCCAGGAATCTAGTAGACTTTCTGCTGCTCCCCCCCCCCCGGGGTGTGGATCGGGGGTAATTGCCCCATCTGCCCACTGGTGGGCAGAATAACTTTGGCCCCATTTATTTGGGGTGGGGGTATGGCCATACCCGCACCCTCTTATTTTGAAAAAAAAAAATCTTCCCTGGTGGGCTTTCTGGACCTTCCCAAAATAGGCCGATCTGCCCCCAAGGGGGGCAAATATGGCCAACAGTAATGTGCCCCCATGGGGAGTGACCTTTGCCCAAGGGGCTGCCCCCACAAACAAAACACACACATACATACACACCAATCCCTGGTGCCTAAGTGGTTTCTGCCTCCCCCCCTTCCCAGGGGCAGATAGGTCTAATAGAAATATGCCGATCTGGCCCAAGGGGAGCAGAAATGGCCTAAAATAAATTTGTCCCCCAGGGGAGCTCCCCTTGCCTAAGGGGTCGCTCCTCTTGCGTGAAATTGGCGCAAACAAAAATTCCTGGTGCCTAGTGGTTTCTGCCCCCCTGGGGGGCAGATTGGCCTAATAAAAATGAAATGGTCTAAAATAAATTTGCCCCCCAGGGGAACGACCCTTGCCTAAGGGGTCGCTCCCCTTGCGTGAAATTGACACAAAAAAAAATATCCCTGGTGTCTAGGGGTTTCTGCCACAATGGGGCCAGATCAGCCTAATTATAATAGGAGAAAAGGCCTAAAAATATTTTGCATCCCTGGGGAGTGGCCCTTGCCCAAGGGGCCGCTCCCCTCATTCAATAATATAATAAAAAATAAAATAAAAAAAACCCTGGTGTCTAGTGGTTTGTGAACCCCCACCCCCTGGGGACAGATCGGCCTAATAGGCCGATCTGCCCCCGGGGGGGCAGAGATGGCCTAAAAGTAATTTGCCCCCCCTGGGGAGTGGCCCTTGCCCAAGGGACGGCTCCCCTCATGCCAAAAAAAACAAAAAAACTCCCTGGTGTCTAGTGGGCATTTCTGCTGCCCGATCGCATCCCGACCGGGCAGCAGAAATGCTGAGAAATACATCAAAGGAAAGGAAAGGCCTTTTCTTTCCTTTGATTCCTCTCTTGGCCCCTCCACGTGATTGGAGGAGAAATGCAAAAGCGTTTCTCCACCGATCAGTACTGGAAGCTGAGCTTCCAACGTAGAGCGGCAGGCCTCTGATGAGTGATGTCATTAGACGCCAAGGGTGGGTCAGGGGACGCGATTCCCCTTCCATCCCTGCCCAGGGGAGGGGGTTGCCAGCGCTTCCCCAGAGGGCCAGTAGCTGGACGAGGTGGTTATGTCCCTGGTGCCTGAGCGCCACAGCAGCGGACGTAACTACCTCGTCCCGGGCACCTGAGGGGTTAAAAGAGGAAAGTGGGAGAAAAAAAAACCCAAAAAACTATGCACTGTGTAGGCGAAACCTACAAAAAAGTGCATGGGGAACAGCGTCACAAGAGCAAGGGTGGTGAAGCCAAGATCTGGATTATAATCTCCCCATAGTTGCAAGCATTTCAAGATTGCTTTTAAAATGCACTCTTGAAATGCGTGCAGCCACTGGGAGATTAGATAAACAAGCACAGCGTTGTGCTTGTTTACCTAATTTCCCAGTGGCTTCATGCATTTCAAGCGTACATGTTGAAGGCAGTCTTGAAATGCGTGCAGCCACGGACAGACTCAGTAAACAAGTACAGTGTACGCGCTGTGTACGGTAACTCTAAAAATAAGCACAGCGAATGCAGGGTGCAGCACATAAATAAAGAGCACAAGTGCTGTGCAGACAACAACTTTAAAAAATGTCCCATGAAGCAGAAGGAAACAGTATTTGAGGCCTCCGGACACTGATAAGAGCGAACCTACAAGAAATAAACATTGGTAAAGGCAGGAAATATGCTACAGCCAATGGAAACAGAGGCAAAGTAAGTGGCAAGCACAGGAACCAATGAAAAGCAAGGGCGGGATGTAAGCCCATTTTGAGGTATATTTAACACAATACATTTCCCAAGCACAGCGCAAGCACTTGGCAGGCGAAACCTAAAAATTATCGGGAGATCGTATTTCTCCCATTGACTTCAATTGCAGAAGAAGCAATTTCAAGACAGCCCAAATTAAGTAATTTTGGGCTTAAAAAATCGGGTCTGTTGGCGTGTATGTTCCCCTTGTTTGCTGCTGGATGTCCTGCCTGTGACTTGCGGCATCAGGTAAGGCAGGGCACATGGCTTCTTGGAACTGGCAGCATACGGCATGCTCACTGACTTGTGGAGCAGTAGGGAATATTCTCACTGGTGCTACTTTTTATCTTTGAAAAAAAAATCCCAGTTTAGCTCTTCAAAAAGCTGGGAAGTTTAAAAAAATAAAATTGCTAAGGTCCACGTTTTGAAACATCCTACACCCTTTATAAAAGCATAACACAAATTTGTTCATTATTTATCCTCCTTAGATACGCATAAACCTATAGATATTCTGGAGGTATGTAGGAGGCTGGTTCTGTTTATGGTCTAAACCTGTGGTGTGGCACCCTATACTGAGTCCAGGCAACCCTTAGTGATAGAGAATAGGTGTCTAGATACCAAAAGCACTCAAGGGGTAGCTGAGTCGAGAAGCTAAACCTTATTCAGGAGGAATGTAAAGCACTTGCAATACCACAGTAGTCAGGCAATAACTTATAATCACACAAATGTTGCAAAACTTAAGGATACTTTATTACAGCAATACTAGCAATACTACCATTAATGTATCACCCTTTGGAGATACTACATACATCTTACACATAAAATAACCACCAAAAGCAGCATATAAAAATACAGGGCCCTAGGGGAGGGCCAAACCATATACTAAACAAGTGAAATGTAAAAGTGGAAGTCCAAGCAAGGTAAGTGTGGTGGTTAGCTAGGGACTGGGGCCAGTTAGAAACACCCGAGTTAAGTACAGTAGGTGACCCCAGCAACCAGTAGTAAGTCAGTTACCCACCCAGTTGTCCTTTAGGCTAACACAGAAAGCAGTGGTTGGAGTTTGTGGAAATCAGGACCCTTTCCAGCAGAACCCGAGGAACCCAGCAGGCAACAGGATGGATGGAGAGTACCCCTACCCCAGAACACCCAGAAGACAGTGGTACCTACACCAGGGACCCAGATGCAGAGGGTAGAAGGAACTCTCCCAGGACTGTGGATGCCTTGGATTGTCCAGCTGCTGTCACGATCCACTGCCGGTGGAACCCAGGGACCGATTCCAGACGTGGAGGACCTGCAAAGGAAGGGGACAGAATCCAGCACCTGAGGAGGTGCCCAGGCGGTGCAGATAGCAATGCCCACCCTCCTGAAGATGAAGTTCCTGCAAGGCTTTGGATGAAGTTGTCCAGCTGAGGGGCCCAGAAGTTGGGGAAGACTGCCTACGAGCTGTCCTTCAATGGTCGCCGGATTGCAGGAGAGTCAGTAACCAGCCAGGTCACCAACAAGCACTGGCAAGTGCAAATGGAAGCAGAAGCGAAGTTTGCAAAGTTGTGGGGGGACCAGCAAGGTCCAGGAGACTCTATCCCGGAGGTTGTGGGGAATCAGAGCTGGCTGGCTCTCAGCAAGAAGGCCAACAGAAGTCGATGGAGTCACAGCCATTGGACAGGGAGTCACATGGAGGCCTTACCAGCCCAGCAAACCAGAAGTCCCACGTTGGAGGACAGGAGCTGATCTTCAGTTCACATAGTGCTGATGGCCGGGGCCTCTTGGAGACAGAAGATCTCCCAGAGGACGAGGCACCAAGCCTTGGCAAATGCAACAGCTGCAGTGCACAGGAGAGATGGTCCAGTGGCCTACTGTTTCCCAACCCCAACTTGGATAGAAGACCAGCAGGACCCAGAGGAGGCCACAGACTCACCACTTGTGTTGCTGGATCTTCGGATGTCCAGAGACAACAGACCCCAGCAACCAGTCGATAATGCCTTGAGGTGCGTGCGGTTGCAGGGGAGTGACTCCTTTACTCCAAGGGAGATTCTTTCTTGCTCCCTGGTGCAAGCACAGTCCTTGTGGCCCTGGAGGATGCACAGCCTTGGATGTCGCAGAATTCTTGCAGGATCTGGAGAAACAATGTTGCAGTCCAACCAGGAGCAGACTTGTTCAGTTCCAGGCGAAGACCAGCAGCAGTTCCAGAGGCCAGGGGTAGAAGATAACTTGCAGAGAGTTCCTTCTAGAGTCTTGATTGATGAACCTGAGGACCCACCCACGAGGGAACCCTTAAATAACTCTAAAAGGGGGTTGGTCACTCTCTGCAGTGACCTACCCATTAGAGGGGGTCAGGTACGTCACTTGTCTGGCCTAGCCGACCAGATGCTCCCAAGGGCCTCTGCTCATCTTATTTTCAAGATGGCAGAATCAAGTGGCCACCTAGCAGAGTTCTGGGAACCTCCCTAGGGGAGGAGCTGGACAGGGAGGTGGTTACTCCCCTGTTGTTTGTGTAGTTTTGTGCGAGAGTGGGAACCAGGGGTTCCTGAACTGGTGCAAACCGGATTATGCAAGGAGGGCACCAAATGTGCCTTTCAAAGCAGTCTGGTGGCGTTCAGAGGCCACCCCACCTCAGCCCTTAGACACCTAATATACAGGAAGAGGTGGTCACACCTCTCCCTTGCAGGAAATCCTTTGTTCTGCTCCTCTGGCCTGAGCCTGGCTCCTCAACAGGAGAACAGAACAGTGTCTGGGGTCAGCAGCAGCGCGGGCTGGCAGCTGGACCCCCATAGTTTAGTAATAACCTCATAAGTGCGGGCGTTGGCCACTGGAAGACGCCCACACTACCTCCCTGGTGCGGGTCACGACCAGTGGCCAACACCAGGAAGGGGGTTGAAAAATCCTCCGGTCTGTTGCACCGAAGGATTTTTAAAATTTTTATCCCCTATCTGGAGACTTGAAGAGCTTCCGTGTCGCTCCACCCCACCTGCCCCTTTGTGACGTCAGCACGCCACGAGGCGCGCTGACGTCACAATCTGTTTTCCCCACCAGAGCAGGAAGCGGAGGTAGGGCCGCTTCCTGTTCCGGTGAGGAAAATGGGCCCAAACGGGCCTCCTAACCGTTCGGGAAGGCCTCCTTTGAAATGGGAGATTCTCTCCTTTTAAACAAGGCCTTCCTGAAACGGGCCAGGAAACCCCACTAGACACCAGGGATTTCACTTGGTGGGGAGGGGGGTTCTGCCCCCTCTGAAAATGCCCCCCCTGGCATATATTTAAAAAAGAGTTTACCCCGGGGGTGGGAAGGGGGCGCGCAATCGCGCTCCCCCAGGGGTTAAAAACGCCCGTGAGCAGGGCGACCCCCTGTGGGGGCAATAAAAAATAAATAGTTGGATGGTTTCCCCAAACAGCTATTATAAAAATAGATAGATCTGTATATATTTGTGTGTGTGTGTGTGTATATATATATATATATATATATATATATATATATATATATATATATATAGCAAATGAAACCAGAATACATGCAGCACTCCAAACAACTTTGTCTTTAATTTTTCATGAATGATCAACAAAAAATGAAGGGCTTGCTTCTTAACGGCTACGCGTTTCGACCAAACGGTCTTCTTCCAAAGCCTCAATCTTAGCAAAAAGCCCCACCCTATCCCCATTCTCATATATTTTTTCATTACTAAACATAAAAAAAATACTAATAATGTTTTCACTACAAGAAATTAAATCCCCAGCCAGACCTTCTCCAGGACTATTAATTCTTGTCATAATGCAATATAACAAATATCCCTTACCAATTGTTTTTTTTTAAATAAATACCATCCAGGTCAATCTGTAAAAAATATTAATAGAAAAATAAATAAATGGAAATATAAAAGTATGTTACATATAAATATGGTCTAAAGTACAGAATGAAATATAGAGAATAACAAATAGAAATCATAAAATAAAGACCCATATTTTACAAAGTAAGGGCCAGATGTAGCATTATTGCAAGTCGCAATTTGCAATGCAGAACAGTGTCTCAGACCCACCTCATTAATATTAATGAGGTGGGTCGCAAATTGCGGCCCCATAGCGACTATAGGCACTCGCAAACATGGAGGCCTGCTGTAATCAGCAGACCTCCATGTTCGTGACTGCTTTTAAATAAAGCATTTTTTTTTTTTTTAAGTGTAGCCCGTTTTCATTAAAGGAAAACGAGCTGCACTTAAAAAAAAAAACGAAACCTTTAGTCCCTTGGACCACTACCTGCCCTGAAAAAATAGTTTTGGGTCCATTCATAAAGGGGAAGGGGTCCCATGGGGACCCCTTCCCGTTTGCGAGTGGGTTACCATCCACTTCAAGTGGATGGTAACTGCGACTCTATTTGCGACCGCATATGCAGTCGCAAACGGAATTGCATTCCACTGCGAATCGCAAATAGGAAGGGAACACCCCTTCCTATTTGCGATTCGGAAATGCATTTTGCGAGTCGGTCCCGACTCGCAAAATGCATTTCTGCATGGGAAACACTCATTTGCGAGTCGCAAAGTGTTTCCTGCATCTTGCCCTAAATCACATAATCCAATCCATTTTATACTATTTTCCATTTAACCCAAATATTTCCTTTTTCTCTAGATTTCCTCCTATTACTCCATAGCAGACATTTCCTGCCGTATCACCAACCGATGAGACCTGATACTGGCCTGTTTTTTACTTTGTCGTATTATGCTATTTTAATAATGACATTTAAATTATATTTTCATATGATTCTCAGTCCTCAATTCTTGTCCAGCTGGGTGTCGCGTATCTAGGCCAAGTGGCCATTTGCCTTCCGGATTTTATATAAATGGGCATAACCTAAAAACAGAAATTACCAAATACACTTCCCTTCCATACACTAATAATATCAAGTAAGATTCCCAAATCACTTCCCTTAACACAGATGAACAAAAAGTTCCTCGTCCTTATTGAGACCCCATGGATGTTTGCTGTTAATTTGTATTATATACTCTCATCCTTCTCAGTATTTGTTCCCTATCACCCCCTCTTGGTGTCAGTAGTACCCTATCTATTCCAAAGAACACCATATTCTCCACTTTTCCTCCCTCTACTAGGTTACAATGACATGCAATCGAATATGTTGTATCATTATTCTTGATTGCTCGCCAATGCTCCAAGATTCGTTTTTTCAAAGGAAAGGTCGTGCTGCCTACATACTGTAGGCCACATGGGCATCTTATCACATATACGGCAAAGTCAGAATTACAATTCAGAAACTTTTGAATCCTGTCTGACTTCCCTGTGGGTAGAACATATTCTTTACAGTTTGAACTATATCTACAGGCTTTACATTTCATGCACCTGTAAAAACCTTGGTGTTTTCCAACAAACGTCTCATGATTCTTCATTTGATAACTGTGCACCAAAATGTCCTGTAGGGAACTGCTCTTCCTAAATGTCACTTGTGGATTTGGAGTAACTATTTTACCAATAACTTTATCTGCCTGTATTGAGTGCCAATATCTCATTAGGACTTTCCTAATCTGAGATGAACATGCATTATAAGTTGTAATACATCTCAAAGTGTTTTGATCTCTCCCTTTCCTGTTCTGGTTCAAAAGAGCATCTCTCTGTATTTTTGCTACCTTCTGACATGCATTCTGAATGACCTTATTGGGATAACCCCTAGATTGAAATATTTTAATCATTTCAAGTTGTTCACTTTGGAAACTCATCCGTGTGCTGCAATTTCTCTTGGCCCTTAGTAGCTCCCCATATGGTATTCTCCACTTAAGACTTGGCGGGGGGTGATATATATATATATATATATATATATATTGATATGTAGATCTCTCTCTCTCTGTGAACCCTTACTAATCCCAGCAACGCGTTGTCTAAAAAAACACACACACAAGTCCTCAGTGTCTAAAGAAACAAGTTACCATGACTCTAATGCACCAGCGTGTTTATTAAACTTCCAAAACAAAAAGAATCCTGACGTGCCTTGGAGCCTCCGCGCCTTGTTCACAGGTTACAACTGTACAATACACATTCAGTGATTAAATATCCGCACAATACTACATTCTCGGCATAAACAAGAACAACGGACTAGTACAGAGCTACAACCTTATATGTGAAAGTGTCGGCCATCTTTGAATGTATTACATTCTTATTTTCTTACTGTTATTCACTCAGCATTAAAAATAAAACAACATAATTATCAATTTCTAAACACATAGCTGAAAGATTCTACTTATAAATTACATAAATAAAACCTTTTTAAATTTCAACCATAAAATAACTTACTTACTAAAACTAAATACTCATGCTGAGGATATGTAAACATCATGTAGCTCCTAAATGTTATACATACTATGATTTATATCACCTTAAATTGTATACAAAAACCTTAACTTAAAAATTATTTTTAAGTCACCAAATACTGCGCTGACCAGTCCTTCGATATAATAGCTCTTATGCCTTAGTCAATGTGCTTCCATTGCCGAAAAATCATCCTAATAAACAAGAAAACAAACATAAATAATCAAAATTTACACTACTAACTTGAAACTTAATATACATTGTGAAGCTAATCAAATATCTAACATAACTAACGCCCCTGATACATTGAGAAAACCAGTTTCAGAAGAACTAAATTTCTCAAAAGCATATCAAATTTCCAAATTCCAAAATGCAAGCTGATAAAACTATTCAAAAAATAAATATTTATTGCTATTTTTTAAAAGTATTTTTAATATATTTCATCCCAAATGTACTGATAATTCTTCATCAAGAATTAATCCTCCCGGATAAATTGTTGCATATTTGATAATAAACTTTGACTCCAATCGCCTAAGTTCCTGTTCTCAATTTCCTCCTCTTACTTTGGTAGGAATGTTATCTAACACACATAATCTTAGTAAATCTATGTCCTTTTGATTAAATGTAGCAAAATGCCTAGCAATGGGGTATGATCTGTCTTGTTTGGTAATAGCCCTCATGTGTTCGAGCACACGTTTTTTTGCCTTATGAATTGTACTACCAATATAACATTTGTTGCATGGACAACTCAAGGCTTAAACACAATATTCTGTATTGCAATTCAAATGCTTTTTAATTATGAAAAGACGGGTGTGTTGTGATAACTGAATTTGTTGACAGTTCTTACTACCCTTACATGCTTTGCACATTCCACAAACAAAAAAACATTGAATTGGAGATTTTCTGCACTCTTGTGTAGGAAGGATCGGACTAGTACGTAGTTTGTCTTTCAAAGAGGGGCATCTCCTAAATGTAATTTGAGGTTTCTGATGGATACAACTACCTGTGGATTCCTCACCTAATTAATACTCCCATGGCGCCAGCATTCGACGGAAATCTTCTTACTAGTCTCTGCACGTCGACGAGGACGTCACTCTAGCCCACGCGACGCCGTCTGACGTCATACAGGCAATAAGAGGTCCTCGACGACGTGCGGACGTCAGTTCCCTTTTTTCCGGGCATTCAAAACGGTTATCTTCGAGGGAGCAACTGTTACTTTTTTGGTTACAGTGTATTTTTGCTGCGTAGTCTTTCGCTGTGGTAATAATGTCGCAGAGAAAGTCTGGATTTAAGCCTTGTCGTGAGTGTGGAGGCAAGATGTCGGTGACGGATCCTCATTCCGATTGCCTTTGGTGTTTGAGCTCCGACCACGACGTCTCGACTTGTGATTCATGCCAGCACATGAATCCAAAGGCCCTCAAGGAACGTGAGGCGAAGCTGTTTATGGCAAAATCGAAGGAGAAGCATCACAAGAAGTCTTCTTCTCCAAGACATCGGCGTCATCGAGACTCCCGGCGCCGTAGAGAATCTCGGCGTCATTCGAAGGAGACTCGTTCCAGGTCTTCGGATCGGCGCCGAAGGACATGGGAGATCAGTCCCACGGTTACGCCGCATCCTTCGACGCCGTTGCCCTCTCCGGCGTCTCCAACTTCACCTGGACAGGCGTCGGTGATTGAGGTATTGGAGCCTCAGGTGTTTTCTCCGGCGCAGACGTCGAGGCCGGCGTCGGGGTCGCCTCCGAGACAGGCACCTCAGTATCCGGCTTTTCCCACCCCTGGAGCCGATAGTTCCGCATTCTTGAATGCGATGTATGCCATCTTCCAACAGATGGCTCCAGGGGGTGCTCCGGCTGGGCCTTTGGCCTTTTCTTTGGGTGATCCTGCGCCTCTTCGGCCGGCACCCTTTATGCCCTTTCTCCCTTTTGGGAACGTGGGCTCGGTGCCAGTGTCGGTGCCGGTGGCCGCTCCGGTGGCTTCAGAAGGATTGGCCACGGGGATTTCCATCCCGTCGACGTCGGGATTTCGGCCTGTGACTCCGGTGGGTCCATCTGCTTCAGCTGCTCTTTCGTCGGCGCGGAAGTTACCTGTGGCGCCGGACGCGGCGTCGGTGGCTTCTGAAGATCGGCGCCGATCTTCGACTTCGGCGGAGGCATTGTCGACTCCGCGTATTGAACAACGACTTCATTCCAGGAGACGTGCTCTCCGTGTATTAGAAGAGCAGGAGTACCAACGAGCCCTGGAGGAAGGAGAGCTAGAGGACTCGGGTGATGGGCTGCGTGGACTGGAGTCGGCCAGTGGGCTGGACACTTCCCCTGAGTGGGATCTTTCGTCCCCGGGGGAATATACTGAGGAGGCTGCTTCCTTTCATGCAGTGGTACGGAAGGCAGCTAGTTTTTTGGACCTGCCTTTGCCGGTGGTGGAGGCTAAACAAAACCTTTTAACAGAGGTGCTACATCCGGCCTCAGCTGCGGCGGAGCCTCTGTTGCCATTTAATGACGCTCTGCTGGATCCGGTGTTAGAGGTGTGGAAGAGGCCGGCATCTTCCCCAGCAGTTCACAGAGCCGTGGCCAGGAGGTATCGGGCGGCTCCGACTGACCCTGGTTTTCTATCTAGGCACCCTACGCCGGAGAGCTTGGTGGTGCAGGCCTCCTGTTCATCCAAGTCAGCGCCTGGTTCTTTCCCGACGGTGCCTGGGGACAGAGATTCAAAGAAGCTAGAGGCGCAGTCGAAGAAGATTTTTTCATCCTGCAGTCTGGCGTTAAAAGCCACCAATGCAACCTGTATCCTGGGGAGGTATATTCATGCTCTGATGGATGACATTTCCTCATCGTTTACAGAGCTTCCCCAGGGTCTTTTGGATCTTGTCTCAAATGCCCAGGCTGCTGCGACCCAGATTATCCAGACGGGACTGGATACCACCGACTCGGTAGCCAGAGCAATGGGCACAACTGTGGTGGCAAGGAGACAGGCCTGGCTCCGTAACTCGGGCTTTTCTGCAGATGTACAGTCCACATTGTTGGATCTCCCGTTTGATGGGGACAAACTGTTTGGAGCCAAGGCTGATTCGGCCTTGGAACGTTTTAAGGAAAGCAGGGCCACGGCTAAGTCGTTAGGGCTCCAAGCTCCTTCTTCCACGGCCTCTTCCAGATTTTTCAGGAGGTTTCGTGGATTTGGGCGTGGCTCTTCCTCCTCTTCCTTTCGGGAAAGATATCAGCAACCTGCCTCTTCCCATCCCTATAGATCTTTCAGGGGGAGAGGTAGGGTCCGCACCAGAGGAGCCTCTCAGCAGCACTCTGCCTCATCCTCTGGCGGGGTGCAGCAGGGGAAGCAGCCTTAGGCTTCCACCATTTCCCACTCACTCCTCTCCTGTAGGGGGAAGATTACAGCATTTTCTCACCAAATGGAAGACTGTTACAACGGACACTTGGGTTCTCAGTATTGTGGGAAAAGGCTACACCCTTCCCTTTCGGGAGTTCCCGCCCCTCATCCCGCCCCGCCCTTCTTATTGTTCAGAAGAACACCTCCTGTTGCTAGAACAGGAGGTACAAGCCCTCCTTTCCAAGGGCGCAGTGGAGTTGGTCCCAGAGCAGGAAAGGGGTCGAGGATGTTACTCAAGGTATTTCCTGATTCCCAAGAAGGATGGTCGTTTGAGACCAATTCTGGACCTGAGGATCTTGAATTGGTTCCTCAAGCAGGAAAAGTTCAAGATGCTGACCCTAGCACAGGTGCTTTTGGCGTTGAACAAGGAAGACTGGATGGTGTCTGTCGACTTGCAGGATGCTTACTTTCATATCCCGATACTCAAGTCACACAGGAAGTATCTCCGGTTTGTGGTGGGATCGCAACACTATCAGTTTGCGGTCCTTCCGTTTGGTCTTACTTCAGCACCTCGAGTCTTCACGAAGGTGATGTCGGTGGTTGCGGCAGAACTCAGAAGGAAGGGGATAGCAGTATTCCCTTACTTGGACGACTGGTTGATCAAAGCCAAGTCCCCGGAGCTTGTGTCGCATCATCTGCAGTCAACAACCCAGTTGTTGTTCGACCTGGGTTTTTCGGTGAACGAGCCCAAATCTCACCTAGAGCCCTCTCAGCGCCTCCTGTTCATAGGGGCAGTACTGGATACAACATTGGGTCGGGCCTTTCCTCCGCCTCAGCGGATTCAAGATATTCAGGATTTGGTTCCAATGTTTCAAAATGGAGCGGTAGTTCAGGTCCTCAAGGTCCTTCGTCTGCTCGGTCTTTTTGCCTCCTGCATTCTGTTGGTCACGCATGCTCGCTGGCACATGAGGGCTCTTCAGTGGTGCCTCCGAAGGCAGTGGTCTCAACACAAAGGGGATCTAGAGGGTACTGTCAAGATCTCCAGAGATGCTGCTGTGGATTTGAAGTGGTGGATTGCAAGCAACAATCTTTCACAAGGAAAGCCGTTCCAGCAGTCGCCACCAGTGGCCACAGTCATAACGGATGCTTCCACTCTAGGGTGGGGAGCTCATCTGGGGGATCTGGAGATCAAAGGTCTTTGGTCTCCAGAGGAACAGATGTTTCACATCAATCTGTTAGAGTTACGGGCTGTACGTCTGGCTCTCAAGGCCTTCCTCCCTTCCCTTCATGGTCAGTCGGTACAGGTCCTAACGGACAATACTACCACGATGTGGTACATAAACAAGCAGGGAGGAGTGGGGTCGTACCTTCTCTGCAGAGAAGCTCTTCGACTATGGTCCTGGGCAAAGGACCATCAGATTTGCTTGATAGCAAACCATCTGGCCGGAGTCTTGAACGTGCGTGCGGACAGTCTCAGTCGCCATTTCTCGGCAGACCACGAGTGGCGTCTCCATCCAGATCAAGTCCGTTTAATCTTCCAGAGGTGGGGGTTTCCTCGGGTAGATCTGTTTGCCACTCGAGAGAACGCGCATTGTCCGTTGTTCTGCAGCCTCCAGTATCCGATGCAGGGAGCGTTGGGAGACGCGTTTCAAATAACCTGGTGCGGCCAGTTGCTTTACGCGTTTCCTCCCATACCCTTGATTCCTCGAGTATTGAGGAAGATTCGCCAGGACCGGGCTCTAGTCATCCTAATAGCTCCGGATTGGCCAAGGAGGGTATGGTACTCCGACCTTCTCCAACTCTCAATGTGCCCTCCGCTCCGTCTCCCTTTCAGGGCAGACCTCCTCTCGCAGTCGCAGGGGCAGGTTCTACACCCCAACCTCCAGAGTCTGCACCTACATGCCTGGAGATTGAACGGGGCAACCTGAGTTCCTTCTCTCTCCCGCCTGAGGTAGTGGATGTAATATTAGCGGCCAGGCGACACTCCACTAAATCTATCTACGCTAATAGATGGTCTAAATTTGTTGCGTGGTGTGGAGAGAGGCAGATTGATCCTTTGCATTCTCATCTATCGGACGTTTCGTCTTTTGCTCTGTCTCTAGCGCAGAAAGGTTGTGCAGTGGCTACCATTAAGGGTTATTTATCGGCCTTGTCAGCCTTCATATGTCTTCCAGATCAACCATCTTTATTTAAATCCCCTATTGTTATCAGATTCTTGAAAGGTCTTCTAAATAAATATCCTCCAAAGCCATTCGTTATGCCGCAATGGGATTTGTCCTTGGTCCTGACTTTCCTTATGGGGTCCCCTTTTGAACCTATGCATTCTTGCCCCTTAAGGTATTTGGTTTTAAAAACAGTCTTCCTGATAGCTATAACATCAGCAAGGAGAGTGAGTGAGTTGCAGGCCTTATCAGTAAAGCCCCCTTATACAACTTTTTATGGGGATAAGGTGGTGTTGAGGACCAAGGCTGCTTTCCTCCCGAAGGTTGTTTCACCCTTCCATTTGGCTCAGGCAATTACTTTGTCCACGTTCTATCCTCCGCCTCATCCTTCCAAAGAGGAAGAAAGACTGCACCGTCTGGACCCAAAGAGAGCGTTGAGCTTCTTTATTGATAGAACAAAGGATTTCAGGCTGGAGGATCAGCTGTTTATTGGATACGTGGGCAAGAGGAGAGGAAAGGCAGTCCACAAGAGAACACTATCCAGGTGGGTTGTTCTTTGCATTAAAATCTGTTACTCTTTGGCAAAGAAGGATCCTCCTGAGGGCATTAGAGCTCATTCCACCAGAGCTAAGTCGGCCACTTCGGCCTTAGCCAGAGGTGTTCCTGTGGTCGACATCTGCAAGGCCGCAACTTGGTCGTCCCTTCACACTTTTGCAAAACATTACTGTTTGGATTCTGAGGTTAGAAGGGACGGCCATTTTGCACGGTCAGTGCTGCAGGATTTCTTGGTTTGACCACCGCCGGGCGTGGTACTGCTTTGGGACTCTATTCATTAGGTGAGGAATCCACAGGTAGTTGTATCCATCAGAAGAACGAGTTACTTACCTTCGGTAACGAAGTGGATACATTAGCTACCTGTGGATTCCTCACGGTCCCACCCGCCTCCCCGTTGCCTTTCTGGTCTTACCAAGTAATCCTTGAGTACGCTCCTCTTGGTCTTTGAGGGTGCAATAGATGTTGTATATATTATATTTATATATATGTATATATCTTTGTGTATATACTTGATGTGTATATATTAAAAAAAAAAAAAAAAAAAGAGAGAGTTATATATATATATAAAAGATTTACAGTTATTCATGCAATGTTGTGTATTTTTACAATGTAATGGGATGTTGCCTTGCTCTTTCATTGCATTGCCTGGTTGTTCTCATGCACGTAAAAAATGATTGGTACTGACGTCCGCACGTCGTCGAGGACCTCTTATTGCCTGTATGAAGTCAGACGGCGTCGCGTGGGCTAGAGTGACGTCCTCGTCGACGTGCAGAGACTAGTAAGAAGATTTCCGTCGAATGCTGGCGCCATGGGACTATTCATTAGGTGAGGAATCCACAGGTAGCTAATGTATCCACCAGAAAAGTCGTTACCGAAGGTAAGTAACTCGTTCATTTGTCCTATTACATCTGCCAGATGTTCATCCATTCCTAATATGTCCCAATATTTGTTTAAACTCCGTTTTACCTCCCACACTTGACTGTGGAAAGTAGTAATAAATCTTATAGTTTGGTTCTCCTCCACCTTATCTGTAGTCTGCGGAATCAATAATTTCTCGGGGTCCAACAGTATCACTTTCTTACAAGTATTGTCAATAAGACTTTGTGGGTATCCTCTCTCCAGAAATCTGTTCCTCATAATTTCTACTTCCAAAAGAAAGTCATTGTCATCACTACAATTTCTTTTAGCTCTCAGTAATTCCCCGTAGGGAATACTCCGTATTAAATTCTTAGGATGACAACTTTTCACATGCAATACACTATTCCCCGCTGTTTTTTTTACAAAACAGTGTACTTGTTAATCTCGTACCTCTGACCTGTAATTTAAGATCTAAAAATTCTATCTCAGAGGGATGTATATGTGCTGTAAACTTAAGATTCATCTGGTTGTCATTCAGTTGTTTGACAAACTACTGCTTCATTCTCACTACCATTCCAAATACAAAAAATATCATCAATATAGCGGACCCATAGGACCGCGTTGTAGTCAAACAGACGAATATTATATAATACCTGCTCGCCCCACCAGCCCAGAAAAAGTCCTGCATAGCTGGGGGCAAAGCAAGTACCCATCGCTGTCCCTTGTATTTGTCTGTAAATGTCATTATAGAAAATGAAAAAAATATTAGTTAAACATGTCTTCATCATTTGTAATAATATATCAGTATGTTGCAAAAGCGATATTGATCTTGCTCTAAAGAAATGTTTACATGCTATGATACCTAAATCATGGGGAATGCATGTATACAAACTTCCCACATCTAGACTGAGTAATAAAAAGTGTTCATCCCATGGAACATCATTAATTCTTCTAAAAAAAATCCCTGGTATCCTTGATATAAGAAGGTAAAGCTTCAACAAAAGGTCGAAGAAAATAATCAACGTATTTTGACGTGTTCTCCAGCATGCTACCTCTAGAGGAGACAATAGGTCTACCTGGTCGATTAACAGGATTGTTATGTAATTTGGGCAACAGGTATAAAACCAGGAGCTTAGGATAATCACATTTCAGAAACAAATATTCATCCTTTTCAATAGTTTTTTTATCAAACCAAATTTGTAATTTCTCCAAATACTCCCTATTTGCTGTAAGATATTTTTGTGTGGTAGCTCTTTCATATTGCTTCGTATCCTCAAGTTGTCTCAAACCTTCCTCCAGGTATTTATCCAATGGCCAAATCACAACATTGCAACCCTTATCAGATTGTTCAATGACTATATTGGTATTATTTTTTAACTCTGTTATAGCTTCAAATTGCTTCTTTTGTAAATTGTACGAACTATATATATATATATATATGCATATATATATATATATAGAAAGAGAGAGAGAGATAGAGATCACTTTTGTCAATGCATGTGTGGTTTCCCTGGGTAAGATCGGCCCCCAGGAAAACCACACCCACATATAAAAGGGATCTCTTTACACATATGTCAATATATATATATATATATATATATATATATATATATATACACAGGCCACCAGTTCTCTTCCAGTTGCAACTTGTGTCTTCAAAGCAATGCACATACTTCAACTGACGCGTTTCAGCTGTAGCTTTTAGGCGCACTAAAAAAGTCAAGTAACCCATGTGATTATGTTTCTGCTACAAAAGGATCTGGCCTTTGTCTAGTGGCAGTTTTGATGCCATAAAGTAGCGCAGAAGGTTTATATGCCTAAAGCAAAGATCAAATCTGTATTTTATGTAACTAGCTGAGTGGATTAGTAAAGCCAGCCATTACCTGTGCTATAATACAAATGAAATGTATTTGCGAGGGGGGATATGGAGAGATGAAGGGCACTTTTGCTGGGTGGTAGTGAGGGAGTCAAGGGAGTGGGAGCACCAATAATGATTGTTGGACTGGGTGCCAGAGGCGCTAAAGATTATGATGATTGGTATGTGACAAGGTGAAGTAATAGTGTGTCGAAGGTAAGGTGACGTACCTTTACTGTTGCACACATCACACACACACACACCAATGAGCAATTTTGTGACTGTCTACATAGGCTAGTGTTTTAGAGCGAGAGTTTAGCCAGTAGCAGTGGTGGTGTCTCATTGGATGACTGTTGCTCAAGCCCTAACTCGGGTTATAGTGGACAGCTCTGACGTAGGATCAGAGACTGAGACAGCAGATACTGAGACAGCATCTGAGAGATAGGAAAATGACGCAGATTCTGAGCGTGATTTTTCCAACAACTCCTCTACCAGTGATTCTGAGGGAGGTGATGAGGACAGTCCTGTTGTCCCTTCACAAGCACAGTTTGTGCAGCGGGACAATAGCGGGTTAGCCCAACCCAGAGAGCAGGTGCATGTGGCGGCAAGCACAGAGTGTGCTCTCTTGGGAGCTCCCCAATTTAGTTCAGCCCCAAATTTCACCACCCAAATAGTATTGTGGAGACATCAAAATTATCTATCACTAAACAGCCCGGTTTGGTAAGGCAGGCACCTGCGTTTGTGGTCCCGGGCTTGGCGGTCATATAGGGAAACCCACCAAACCCAGACATGCCTGGAAACTAGACACCCGGGGGCGTCCACTGAGGTGTGACTTGTGTGGATTCTCCAAAGTTTTCTTACCCAGAATACCCTGCAAAGGTGAAATGTTGACTAAAAACAATATTTTTTTTCTTGCATTTCTGTCACACAAACTACAGTAATATACTGGGATCCACAAAATTCCTACCACCCAGTGTGTCCCCACCTGTCCTGATAGAAACACTACCCCACTTGAGTGCCTGTACCTAGTGCCTGCGTCAGGAATGGCTCACCCCAGGGTCAACAGTTGCCCTCATGTAAGGACTAACGTTGACTTTTGTGTGATCCATTCCGGACACGGGCACTAGGCCTACCCATACAAGTGAGGTATCATTTTTATCAGGAGAATAAATCTTAACTTGGGGGAATGCTGGGTGGAAGGCACTTTGTGGCTCCTCTCAGATTCCACAACTTTCTGTCACCAAAATGTGAGGAAAAAATGTTTTGTTTTTTGCCAAATGTTGAGTTGAGAGTACCACAAGTTACCCCATCCTGGGTTCCCCCAGGTATCTAGTTTTAAAAATTGCACAGGTTTGGTTGGTTTTAGTAGGTACCGGCTGAGCTAGAGACCAAAATCCACCACTCGGCACTTTCCAAAAAACACGTCAGTTTTTAATGTAAAAATTTGATGTGTCCATGTTGCGTTTTGGGGCGTTTCCTGACGCGGGCACTAGGCCTACCAACACAAGTGAGGTACCATTTTTATCAAGAGACTTGGGGGAATCCTGGGTGGAAGGAACTTTGTTGCTCCTCTGTTTCAAGAACTTTGCAGCACTGAAATCTGAGGGAAAAGTGTTTTTTTTGTGCCAAATTTTGAGGTTTGCAAAGGATTCTGGGTAACAGAACCCGGAGAGAGCCCCACAAATCACCCCATTCTGAATTCCCCTAGTTGTCTAGTTTCCAAAAATACATAGGTTTGCCAGGTTTCCCTAGGTGCTGGCCGAGCTAGAAGCCAAAATCCACAGCTATGCACTCTGCAAAAAACTGGTCAGTTTTCTTTGGGAAAATGTGATATGTCCACGTTGTGTTTTGGGGCATTTCCAGTCACGGGCACTAGGCCTACCTACACAAGTGAGGTACCATTCTTATTGGGAGACTTAGGGGACTGCTGGGTGGAAGGAAATTTGTGGCTCCTCTCAGATTCCAGAACTTTGCTGCACTGAAATCTGAGGGAAAAGTGTTTTTCTTGCCACATTTTGAGGTTTACAAAGGATTCTGGGTAACAGAACCTGGTGAGAGCACCATAAGTCACCCCATTCTGAATTCCCCTAGGTGTCTAGCTTCCAAAAATATATAGGTTTGCCTAGGTGCCGGCTGAGCTAGAGGCCAAAATCTACGGCAAGGCACTTTCCAAAAAAACACATCAGATTTCAATGTAGAAATGTGGGAAACATCACTTACAACGCAGTAAATGCAGTGAGATTCATTTACCACAATGCCTTTACAATACAACATATTGACCGAATATATCTTTACGACGCATGCCTTTACAACTAATTTCGTTGTAAGGGCATCAATGATAAAGGTGTTAAAGGTAAGTACAGGTAAGTATTAAGTGGGTTGAGTGATTTATTTATATATATATATATATATATATATATATATATATATATGTGTGTGTGTGTGTGGGTAACGGTTATTGGTGGTAAATGCATTTTTGAAGTTTTAGGGTGGGTATGGGATTTGGGGTGGTAAGGGCATTTTTTAGGTTTTAGGTTGGGCTTTCTGGGTGGTGAGGGCATTTTTAGGTTGGGCATGGCTTTTTGGGTGGTGAGGGCATTTTTAGGTTTTAGGATGGGTATCGCTTTTTGGGTGGTGAGGGCATTTTTAGGTTTTAGGGTGGGTATGGCTTTTTGGGTGGTAAGGGCATTTTTAGGTTTTAGGGTGGGTATGGGTTTTGGGGTGGTAAAGGCATTTTTAGGTTTTAGGGTGGGTATGGGTTTTGGGGTGGTAAGGGCATTTTTAAGTTTTAGGGTGGGTATGGGTTTTTGGGTGGAAGGTATTTTTAGGTTTTAGGGTGAGTATGGGATTTGGGGTGGTAAGGACATTTTTAGGTTTTAGGGTGGGTATGGGATTTGGAGTGGTAAGGGGTGTTTAGTTTTTAGGGTGGTATGGGTTCTGAGGTGGAAAGGTAATTTTTAGGGTTTTTGGGTGGAAAGGTGTGTGTGTTTTTGTATGTGTGTATATATATATATATATATATATATATATTCATATATATATATATATATAATAATGTTATAATTATCTCTACTTTTTACCATGCATATGCCTTTACCAACTATGCCTTTACTACGAAATGTCCGTGGTAGAGACATGTATGGTAACATCATATGCATAGTAAAAACATTTTTTTTTCCCAGTTAGTGAAACAACATCGTATTGATAGACCCTGGCCCCAAGCATTTTCATCAGTTACATGTCAAAATCACAAATATATGTACAATATTCATCTAACGATGTGTATCTCAAGCATGTGTCATATATCCATAAGATTACCCACATATCTGGATGTAACCGGTTGGTTTCATTTGCCATAGGGCCTTCACATGGTTAATATGGGGAGGGGGCAAAACTTGGTAAAAATACAAACTATAGAACGTGCCTGGTATGTGTGGTTCAAGGCCAGAGGGTAACCCCGGCAAATCTCCAACTAGAGACCACGGACCCAGGCGAGGGAGATCACCGGGGAGGTGGGGGTGGGGCAGAGGGCAACAACTGGACATCAGTGGCCTCCGAGCCCTGCACAAAAGGTCTGTCCAGCAATCACATTGGGCACAGTGTCCTTCATACCCATAAAGGATCCTGGGGCCTGAAGATGCAGAAGGCTGTTGGATAGCAAGGTAGGTAGCAGTAGATAGGCTATGACTTTAAATGCTGCGGGGTACTACCGTGGGGTGGTGTGTTATACAATTACATTTTACATTGCCATCTTGGGCGAACACGCTGGGCTGGTGTCCTCACCCTCACGGGATACTATTTTGTCAGTCAGTTTTACCATGTAGGTGTCCCAAAGTGTCGTAGTCCCACTTCTACCCCCTGACCATTGATTTTGCTCCAATGCCATAGCCTCCGCCACAGCCCAGCGGGATACCTCTCGCAACAAGATTTCTACACTAGGAGGTTGGGTTGCTTTCCAGGACTTAGTAATAAATCGCCTAATTAATACAAGTGCAAGATCTGCAAATCTTAGGTAGTGTGCGGTTCTCTTAGTTCTGCCCAGGAGACAGAAAAGTGGGTCTAGTGGAGGGCATACATCTATAATATCCGACATTGATGCACCACCTGTGTCCATGCACTGTGCAACATTGGGCATTCCCATGTCATACATAAAAAGGTAGCATTGTCATGGTTGCACCTCGGACAGGAGGGGGAGACCCCTGGGAACATACCATGTAGACAATGGGGTGTTAGTTAAGTTTGGTGAGTATAATTTAATTAGGTGTATTTCAGTTAAGCATTCTTGGAAACGTAACGCACCCGTTCCAGTGCCATCTTCCATTGCTGTTCTGTCAGATCAGTGCCGAAGAAGGTGTCCCATCTAGTCTTGTTATGGGCATGTGGTGTACCCTGCATCCTCATAAGTGCTATATAGAGATTGGAGATCGCCCTCCTCTCAGAGCCTCGTGTTAGGATATAATGCATCCCTTGATGTATTGTGGGCTCTGTAGGGCCCAATCGCCAGATGTTGCCCAACACTGCCTTTATCGCTGCATAAGCAAGGAACTGTCCTGTGTCCAAGCCATAGGCATCCCTCAAATTTGAAAAAGTACACAGCTGGCCCTCTATATAGAGTTCCCCCAGGTATGAAAGTCCCCCCTCTCTCCGGGGATTAAAATTATGGCCCTCATTACAACCCTGGCGGTCGGTATTAAAGCGGCGGTAAGACCGCCAACAGGCCGGCGGTAAAAAAAATTGAATCACGACCGTGGCAGAAACCGCCAACATAGACAGCCACTTTAACACTCCGACTGCCATGGTGGTAGAAACAAACAGCATGGCGGTCACCGCCAACAGACAGGCGGAAGACAATGTCCCGCCCACACTATTATGAGAGGCCAATGCGCCACCTTTTTCGGGGCAGATTCCACACGAACAAAAACACGGCGGAAACAGGACTTGGAAGGGGAAACACTCACCTCTACACAACCCAAGAGGAACCAGGACGCCATGGAGCCAGAACTCCAAATCCTCCCTGCTATAGTATTCCTGCTCCTCTACCAGGAGCACGAAAGACGGCGGCGACGACCATGGTGAGTACTGCACCTACAACACAGGGGAGGGGGGAGGGAAAAGATATTGACACACACACGCAACACGTAACACCCCCACCCTCACCCACAACAACACACACACACCAATACATGCTGCAACAATAGATTTACACCCACCAACCCCCCCTGGAAGAACGCAATGACAAAAGGAAATGATTATAACGATTGTAATCAATAAAAATCCATTAGTCAAAACTTTAAATACAGTATAAACAATTATGTACCCCAACTATACAAGTCCGGATAGTGCATCATTCAAAGTCCGTGGACCACTGGGCCCAAAATGCATGGGCAAGGCCCACACTCAATACCAGACTGCAAACTGAGAGAACACTGCTGGGACATCAGATCGAAATGAAACATGCACCTCAGGGGGAAGGGGGGGCACCTCAGCCGGATAAGTGCACAACGCCAGCTCCACGAGGGGGCTCCATGCCCATTGATGTATCCTGGGGATCTCACGTTTTTTCAGTGGGTGGGTTGCCCACTGCTTTATCCTGGGGAGTGCAAAGCCACAGTCTCTCAAGTCTCTCCAGTGGGTGGTTTGCCCACTGCTTTATCCTGGGGAGTGCAAAGCCACAGTCTCTCAAGTCTCTCCAGTGGGTGGTCTGCCCACTGCTTTATCCTGGGGACTGCAAAGCAACAGTCTCTCAAGTCTTTCCAGTGGGCGGTTTGCCCACTGCTTTATCCTGGGGAGTGCAAAGCCACAGTCTCTCAAGTGGATACCTTTCTCCACTGGTTCTGAAGGGGGCTTTGTGCCCTGAGTGCTTCATCCTGCCAAGGACTGAGGTAGTGGATGTGATACTCCACTGGTTCTGGAGGGGGCTTTGTGCCCAGAGTGCTTCATCCTGCCAAGGACTGAGGTAGTGAATGCCTTTCTCCACTGGTTCTGGAGGGGGCTTTGTGCCCAGAGTGCTTCATCCTGCCAAGGACTGAGGTAATCGATGTGACACTCCACTGAGGGTGGTGCAACATGCAAGCTGGCCAGGCTCCTGGAACTGACCACCAGCCTCGTACGACTGACCACTGAGGATGGCAGCCATGTCTGCGGTGGTGCCATTGGCTCAGGATGTCGCGGGGCCGCTGGCGGTGCTGGCGGCGGTGTCAGTAGCGGCGGTGCTGATGACGGTGTCAGTAGCGGCGGTGCTTGTGGCAGGCTCTGTGGCATTGGTGCAGGCGGCAAGCTCTGTGGCATTGGTGCAGGTGGCGGGCTCTTTGGCATTGGTGCTGGTGGCGGCTCACTGACTGCGGTGCTGGTGGCGGCCTTACTGACTGCGGTGCTGGTGGCGGCCTCACTGACTGCGGTGCTGGTGGCGGGCTCACAGACTGCGGTGCTGGTGGCGGGCTCACAGACTGCGGTGCTGGTGAAGTGCTCAGTGTCTGCGGTGCTGGTGGCGGGCTCACTGACTGCGGTGCTGGTGGCGGTGCAGGTGGCGTCGACGTGGACCTGCCTTTGATTTTTTGGCCCTTCCCCATGGTGGCGCAACTGTCTTCCCACTTTCCACTTTTGTTTTGACTGAGCCCTTGGAGGCAGGTGTTTTCACCTTCTCCCTCTGGGATGTGGGCAACATTTTCTGTTTTGGAGGTGGGGGAATGTCCTTGCCCTCGCTCCTTGGGACACTGGCAGCCCTGTTGCTTGGCGCACTCCAGAATCCCGCTATTGCTGGCACCACTCTGCCCGGTGATGTGGTGGCTGAGGTGCTGGGTTGGGACCTGGAAAGGCGGGCCTTAGGGGACGGACTGGGGGGGGTGTAGGGAAGAGGTCCACATTTGATAGGAAAAGCTTTTTAGACACACTGGGACGGGTAGGTGGAGGGGGTTTGGGAGTGGAAGAAGAGGTAGTGGATGTAGGAGGTGTACATTTCCTGACTTTGGGTGAAGGTGCAGGGGCTTGAGGCTGTTGTGAGGTGGATGGCTGTTGGGTGGGTGTGTGACTGCATTTGTGTAGTTTGGGAGGAGGGCTCACAGACACACTGGGAGAGGACACATGGGATGTGTGAATGGTAGTGGGGTGGTGAGTGCACGTGAGCGAGCGGTGTGTGGTGGTTGGCGTGCTGGTGATGGAGGTAGTGGCTGAAGATGTAGTGCATGCAGGTGTGAGTGGAGATGAGACAGGGAGGGAGAAGGGAGACGTGGAGGAGGTGGACACAGTGGAGGCAGTGGATGGTGGTATGTCTGCATAGGTATGGTGCTTGTGTGAGTGCCTGTGGGATGTGTGGTGCTTATGTCTGCCTGAGCCACCCTTGTGTGTTGAGGTGTGTGCATGCTGGTCTGATGGTGTGCTTGGGATAGGCTGAGGTACAGGGGATTGGGTCTGGGTTGAGGAGGTTGGAGGGGGAGGCTGGACACAGGGACAATGGCTGACATCAGTGCTGAGGCCAGAGCCTGAAATGCTCGCTGTTGGACTGCCTGGCCAGAATGAATGCCCTCCAGGTCTGCATTTGTTTGTTGCATATGCCTCTCTACACCCTGGGTGGCATTCAGAATGGTAGACTGCCGAACAGTGAGGGATCTCAGGAGGTCAATAGCCTCCTCACTGAGGGCAGCAGGGCTGACTGGGGCAGGGGCTGAGGTTCCTGGGGCGAAGGTGATGCCCACCCTCCTGGGAGAGCGGCCACAGGACACACGCTGAGGGGCTGCTGGGAGGGCAGTGCTGGTAGGTGGGGTGGTGGCTGTACCTGTAGATGCGGTGGGCACAGAGGGGCCTGCCACCGCTAGGGAGCTCCCATCAGAGGAGGAGTCGGTGTCACTGGTCTCTGCTCCTGTACCCGCCGTGGAGCTCACCTCGCCCTCCGTCCCACTGGTGACTTCAGACTCCGTTGTCTTGCCCTCCAGGGCCATGTGGGATGCAGCTCCCTCCTGCTCCGGTGGCACTGCTCCTCCGCCTGATGATGCTAATGCACGCAAAAACAGGGAGACCACAAAAAGGGGGGGGGGGGAAGAAAGACATGTTCAGTGCATGCAATACCGCTACTGTTGGCGGACACTACAGACACAGCAGCCCTCTGCACTACGCCATGCACTTAGAGTTCCCTAATTAATCACAGGGACGGGGGTACAAGGCCTATGCCCGATTGCTGCACACACGGAAGTCACAGCAGTCTGACTAGGTGTAGATGGCTCTTCCACTGGTGGGGTTGGGGTGCCACATAGCCTGCCTCACAAAGGGTCCTTGCCTACAAAGCTCGCCCTGGCCTAGGGTAACCCACTGCCCACCTCCCCCACCCAGACACCTCGTAATGCGCGCAGAGTCAGATGGATGTGATGGTACTCACCGCCTTGTGGCTGCTGTGATGCCCTCAAGCGCCCATCCAACTCCGGATATGCCACCTCCAGGATCCGGAACATCAGGGGGGGTCATGGTGCGACGGGCACCCCTCCCACGTTGGGAGGCCATCCCCAGCTGGGCCTCCACCGTCTTCTTGCTCCAGCGGCGAATGTCCTCCAATCTTTTCCGGCAGTGGGTGCTCCGTCTGTGGTGGACCCCCAGGGTCCGGACGTCCTTGGTAATGGCATGCCAAATATCCTTCTTCTGGTGGGCGCTGACCTAGCAGAATAGTACAGGGGAAAAGGAAAAACTTTAACCGTCCGGACCGCCACAGTCATTGGCCCACGTTCCCACCCTTGCCCTGACGCACATACACTCACTCATGCAGGCCTCAGCCCCCCGTATCTTCCATCCACACCACTCTAAACAGGCATTGCCCATACAGCATGCTCACAGTGTACTCACCTGTTTGTCTGGAGGACCGTAGAGTAGCGTGTACTGGGGGAGGACCCCATCCACTAACTTCTCCACCTCCTCTGAAGTGAAAGCAGAGGCCCTTTCCCCAGATACATGAGCCATCGTCGCTTCCAGACACAGGTCACAGCAGCAATTGCAGTATAGGTCCTCTCCTGTTGAAGGTCAGGTATCAAGTGGGTGAACAAACAGAAAATGGCAGTCATGTCCGCGGCGGTGCGTACCGTCACCGCTGGCGTACATCATCATTGGCTCCTCGGACCCATAGGGCCCAATGTTAACCAATGCAGGATTGCGCTGCGGTTTTCGACCGCCTACCGTGACGGTGTACAACGCCAGCGCAGTTACCGCATATCCCCTTTTCCCACATTACAGGTCAGGCAGCCGCCATTTCAGGTGGCCACATGGCATTATTTTTAAATGCGTCACACATATCTAGGCCTTGCATACACACAGTGACAGGCACATAGCGGACTGACAAATGTGTGTAATAAATTCTTTTTTTACTACCTCAGTGTTGGCTGACTCTGTGCTCGCTGTTCTCGTCCATAGGGCACGTCCGATGGGGCAGGTGAGGAGATGGCGGCATCCTCCGGTGTACAGACCACTGGTGGACCTGTCGACAATGGAAGACAGACACATCATTATCACTTACAGACTTGATCGTGCAACAATCCTGAAACTGTGTGCCCAGTTGGAGCCAAACCTGATTTCAGCTATCCGCCATCCCACAGGAATCCCCCCTCTAGTGCAGGTCCTGTCAGTACTCCATTTCCTGGCAAGTGGGTCTTTTCAAACAACAGTGGCCATTGCATCAGGGATGTCCCAGCCTATGTTCTCAAACGTGTTGTCCTGAGTGTTGTCTGCCCTGCTGAAACACATGCGCAGCTACATCGTTTTCCCTCAGGTGGAGGATTTGCCCACAGTGAAAGGTGACTTCTATGCCCTGGGACATATCCCCAACATCATAGGTGCCATTGATGAGTCACATGTGGCCTTGGTACCCCCCGCAGGAGTGAACAGGTGTACAGAAACAGGAAGAGCTACCATTCAATGAATGTGCAGATGGTGTGTTTGGCCGACCAGTACATCTCCCATGTGACCGCCAAGTCACCAGGCTCAATGCATGACGCTTACATTTTGAGGAATAGCAGCATCCCTTATGTGATGGGGCAACTCCAGAGGCACCGTGTGTGGCTAATAGGTGAGGACAAGGACCCTATACCCTGTGAATAGTTGTCTGGGTCTGGGGTTGTCCCTAAGGGTTAGTTTGTGTCTAAGAGTTGTCCCTCGACATTTGCAGGTGACGCTGGATACCCCAACCTGTCATGGCTACTGACCCCAGTGCGAAATCCCAGGACAAGGGCAGAGGAACGCTACAATGAGGCACATGGGCGAACTAGGAGAGTGATAGAAAGGACCTTTGGCCTCCTGAAGGCCAGGTTCCGGTGCCTCCATATGACAGGTGGTTCTCTCTACTACTCACCAAAGAAGGTGTGCCAGATCATTGTGGCCTTCTGTATGCTGCACAACCTGGCTTTGCGACGACAGGTGCCTTTTCCGCAGAAGGATGGTCCAGAAGGAGGTCTTGTGGCAGCTGTGGAGGCCGTGGACAGTGAAGAAGAGGAGGCAGAAGAGGATATCGACAACAGAAACAACGTGATCCAGCAATACTTCCAGTGAGACACAGGTAAGAAGACATCACTGCCTCCTACATCTCATACAATTGTTAGACCTAATATATGTCTGTCACTTTCACCCAGTGACCTGTCACTTTGCCTTTCCATTTCACAGATGTGGGTCCCACTGTGTGACCTCTGCTATGTTACCTCATGGACTAGAGCTGTGTGATATATGTATGTTGACAATACAATGGACATTGCTATGTTAGTTATAGCAAATACACATTTGTGAAAGCACAGACTGACTCCAGCTTGTTTTCTGATTCAAGGGTGTTTATTTAAGTGCAAATTAGTGGAGGGGTTTGGAAAATGGGCAGGGGTGATGGTGGAGGAATGTCCATGGCAGAGTCCAGTTATTTGTCTCACAGATGCATTGTCCAAAGGGGCATAGGAAGTGGAGCTAGTGCCTCCTGTAACCAAATTGTGGCCAAGCTCCGTATACAGGCACTTACCTGCTCTAGCCACGTCCCTCCTGGGTCTCCAGGCTGCCGAGTTCCAAGACTGGGGCTTGCTGCTTTCGTCGGTCTTCGCTCCTGTCAGGATGCTGTTGTCCAGGAGCTCCTCTTCGTTTCCCCCCGCTGCCTGTCTTCTCCACTGACTCCTTCCAATCGAGGGAGTCCTCCTCCTGACTACGGTGTGTGCTCTCCTCCCGTCGCCCGTCCGCGTCTTTCTCGCCTTGCTGTATACCCGAACGCCGGTCTTCCTCTTCGGCGTAGTTGATGTGGTGACGTATGCACGTGATACTATAGACAGTACCCCCGGGGCACTTCCCCACCGGCCCCAGTTGCGTGTGAGTATCAAGGGTGCCGGTAACCCTGTTACAGTCAGATTTTACAAACTAAGCAGGAAATAACTTTGAAGCATCTTTCTATCTCTTTTCTAAGCAGGGGTGGAAAATAAAAATGTAAATCTAACTTAGGCCTATGGAAAAGTGCACCCTGGCCTACATAGTGAATAGCTTACTTAAGGGCATACCAACCCCAATAAGTATTTGCCACAATTCTATATAGTAGCACCCTGTCCTGTGGACTTACAAGGAACATTTTAAGGATGACTCAAGAATATGTAAAAATAGATGTCTCTAAATGCAAAAGCCTTTTCCCTGTCATGTGTCATTGCAGTACATTTACACTGCAGCGCCTAGAGCACAGTGGTCTAAATTGGTGGTTGGATGGTGTGGGTGATATAAATTGAAACTGCAGCCCACACATGACACTTAACCTTTCATGCCACAGATGCACTTAGGGTACCATTTATAATGCAATTGTAGGGAAGTTAAATAGGCCAGATAGATAGTTCAAATGCACAGCATGTTTTAGAGGGGAAACATATGCACATTACAACTGTTTAGCTGTGGTAAATTCCAAATATTTTTAAAGCTAGGACATCTAGACATGGAAAAATTGTAGGATGACAACAGAAATGGTCATTTCTCACAGTTTTTATCTCTAAAGTTCATAGAGTGTTGAATAGAAATAAAATATAGTGATCAGGCATAACGCTGATCTGTTTCTTCTCAAGGAAACTTACCTTTTGGTAAACAAATGGCAATTGTTTGAGGAAAGGCAAATAATCATTTTGGCACATACTGGTTTCCAAAGGGGTTACAGAGGAGTGGCTGTGTCATTGTTTTCAACAGAAAGGCATCCCTTTCGCCACTGATAGGAAATGGTAGGGATGGAAATTAGCATTATGTGATACTGTGTTGCTATGACTACAATCTGTATGTACCCTACCAACATTTCAAACAAGATTCCCCAGGAATCTGAGCACTTCATCAGTAGACATTCTTAACATGATGCATGTCATTGGTGTGGTTTTTAACAATGGGATGGATTAGACATGACAAGAATCTTGATGTTGGTGGGTGCCATCCAGACAGGCTTAGCTAAATACAGAGGCCCCAGGGGTTTTAGATAGGTGGAGTCTGATGTACAGACACTTCAGACAAATTGTGTTTTGCTTAGCGGCATGTGAAACTTTTTCCAACTAAGGGCCAGATGTATGAAACTTTTTTGCACTCGCAAACGGTGCGAATCGCAAAATTCGGCCGTTTGCGAGTGCAAAAACGTGGTCTGCGATGCATGAAAGGCATTCGCAGACCAAAAATAAGAAATCGCAAAAATTGCGATTTTTTTGCGTTTCGTCCTGGTTTTGCGAGTCGCATTTTGCGATTCGATATTTCCAGCAGGAAATTGCGAGGTGCAAATTGCGAGTCGCAAAATCCAAGTCGCAAAGAGATGCATAAAAAAATCGCAAATTGTGATTTTTTGCAGAATGGCATTTTGCACATGCAAAATACCACTAAGTGAAACCAGGTGGTAACCAGGTGCAACCTATATAAAGAGGCCCAGAATGCCTCAGACTCTTTTCCACAATGGCTGCACTGTACGTAATGGCGAGGAGGATGAGGATTCTGGCAGGTTTGAGGAGAGGGAGGAGGAGACAGGAGCGCATTTTCAGAGTGCGCATTACACTTTTTAACCTGACAGAGGAGGAAATATATGAGAGGTATAGGTTGAACTCAGCCATGATAATTGATCTGATAGCTGAGATACAACCCATACTGCAGCACAGAACACTAAGGACTCACAGCAGACCCACCCATGTGCAGGTACTATGCTCCCTCCACCTACTCGCCTCAGGGAGCTATCAAGGGGTCATAGCAGCAGCTGGGGGGGTATCACAGAGTACCCTCTCCAGATTTTTCAATGCATTTATCAACGCCATGCAGAGCAAACTACACCAGTACATCAGATTCCCCCACACCCCACAGGAAATACAGCAGACAAAATTTGAATTTTACCAGATAGCACAGTCCCCCCACGTCCTAGGTGCCATAGATGGGACACATGTGGCAATCTGTCCACCAGCAGCCACAGAGTATGTGTACCGCAACCGGAAATACCAACATTCAATGAATATACAGGTGATTTGCAAAGCTTCCTACATCATAACTGATCTCGTGGCCAGGTACCCAGGGAGCACACATGATTCGTTCATCTTTCGCCACAGCGGCATACACACAAGACTGCTAGCTGGGGAGTTTGGAGAAGGATATCTACAAGGTATTGTCCCTCTATACAATGGCGCATTGATGGCGTGCTGATGTCAGATGGCTCACTTACTCATCATACCCTCTGTTCCTTCCAGGAGACAGTGCCTACGCAGTGTGCACCTACATGATGACGCCCTACCTCAATCCTGCAACTCCTGCAACGTGGTGGAGCGCACATTTGGACTGCTGAAGATTAGCTTCCGGTGCCTCCACAAAAGTGGAGGGGCACTACAGTACAGTCCAGACACCACATGTAGAATAGTGGCTACTTGTGCTATCTTGCACAATATAGCTACCACCAGGGGCATACCTGTAGAAATATGTGATACTGAATCTGATGAGGATGGTGATCCCCTACCACCCCTACAGCCAGCAGACAGGACCAGTGCAGCAGATGGAAGGCAAAGGCGTACTGACATCACACACAACCATTTCAGACGTAAGTATGAATGACACAGATCCACTGACAACTGTACCTGTAGTGAAAGAAATGTATTAACTTAAGTCAGGTAATGTGCGTTTGACGAATTGCAAAAAAAGATTAAGTGAAAAACTAGAAACAATGAAGGAACTGAGTAATACACTATTACGTCATAGTGCTAACAAAACTCCACTGGCAGCTACAGTCATTTTTTGCAGCCACGCACACCACTCGGGTGCCCAGTTACCTCACTGGCACCTCTATTGTCCGCCTCAGTGGCAGTGCTGTGCCTGGCACTGTGCCGTCTGGTGTCCAATGCTGGTACAGCGACACTGCTGTGGCTAGAACTGTCCTCTGTGTCCCCCAGTGCAAGCTCACTAGGTGTGGCTGACCTCTGCCCCATTATGTTGTCGATCACATTGGTGATCTGTACCAGTCCGTTCGCAACATCCCTGCTGCTTTGTGCTGCCTCCACTTGTGCAGCCACTGCACGACGGGCACTCAGTGACGTTGCATTTGCCACCCTGTTCACAGAACGACAGAAGCCGCCAAACATGCTCATAAATTTGCGCTCCTGTCTGTGGTGGCTCAACCTCTCATGGCGCAGCTCCTGGCATAGTTCACGGACATCACTTGTGAGCTCTCTGGTGTCCTGTGATGCCTGCACCTGTCCCTCATGCAGCAGTTCTATGTTAGAATTGAGGGACTCAAGCTGGCGATGCAGGCCCCCCATGTTGGTGTTATGTTGGCGCAAATTCTTTTGTAATCCCAGGATCCTTTTATTTTGTAGGCGCTGCTGCTGCAACATAGCAGCTTCCAGCCCACCAAAGAAGGAGGGACCCTCACCTGCCTCATGCTGCTGTGCCCCGGAATTTGTTGCCGTCCTGCGGGGTGCTGTGGTCTGCTGACAACTGCCCTCCTGCATCTGGCTACACCTGCCTGTTGGTGATGGGGAAATTGGCCCTTCCTGCTGCTCATCTGAGTCTTGGATGAGCTCTGTCAGTGGCAGTGCCCTGGGCCTGCGTCGGACATGCGCAATGGTGATAGACCCACTGGTGTTGGAATCAGAGGCCTGATGGGTGTCAGTCTCGCCTACGCTTGCTGATGCTGTGGCTGCTGGGGCTTGCCCACCTGCAACGACAATATGCAGCATGTCAGTTATGTTTGTAACAATTACGGTCACACAATGGTAATAAAGGCACAGGTACTTCTCTACACTGTGTTGTGTTCCTCTGGGTGTCGCTCTACTTAAATACATTGTATGTGCTACTTTCAGCTCTGGGTTGTGGACTGCCACTCCCATAATGCATTGATGTGCTGCTGTGGACTGGAATACTTCTCACAATGTTTAACATTACATGCTAATTCCTAAGGGGATGTTGTGCATACACATATGGGGTTACAAATCAATATTGCACTTACCTTGGCTGGTACTTGGTGTGCCAGAGGTGTCTATCTCTGTGATCCCTGTCACAGCTTCAGGGAGTAGTATGGACTCGACTAGGTCCTCTAATGGGATGGATGGTGCCTCTGTGGGTGGACCGCCTCCTGTGCCCGTGGCCTCCTGCAGTCTCCTTGCCACCCTCTCCTTCGCACGGGACCGCAGGTCATACCACCTCTTCTTAATTTCTTCTACGGAGCGCTGTGCCACTCCAATTGCGCAGAATTTTGATTGGATATCTGCCCATAGTCTCCTTTTCTCACTCTCAGGCACCTGGAGTGAGCTTTTGCCAAAAAGGCGGTCATGGCTCCTGACCTCCTCCTCTGTCAGCACCTCAAGCTCTTGCTCGCTGAATTTGAGCTTCCTCTTTCTCTCCCTTCTCCTGTCCTTGGGCTGAGGTGTCCATCCTTGCTCAGGTGTGCTGCCTCCTTCAGAGTGCTGCTCTGTGTGGCTGGGCTGCTCTCTCTCTGGATGCAGGTTTGGGTGTGGCACCTGAAACTGCCTGGGATGACTCACTTCCTGCTTGTGATGTCATCAGGCTCCTCCAGGTGGGCTTTCTCGGAACTTCTTGCAATTTGCGATTTTTTACCGAATCGGTAAAAAATTGCAATTTGCAAAAATGCAAATTGCGATTCGGTAAATGGGCCTTGCAAACCACAAATAGCAATTTTTAAGAAATCGCTAATTCCGAATCGCAATTTTGTTACATGGCCAATTGCGACTCAGAAATAGCGATTTCTTAAAAATCGCTTTTTGCGATTCGCAAGACCATTTTTTCATACATATGGCCCTAGATTACCTCTTTGTTCAGAGTCTTAGTGGTCTTCCTCGTGCTAGATACTGACTTTTTGGTAAAGAGTATCTCTAACCGCTCACTATTATAAAAGACGGTGGATATGCTTAATGACGTATCCGGGAGGTTTGAAGACTGAATGCCTGGGACTGTAAGCATAATAAAACAGCTACATATTTACTAGGTCTTTTGTTCTTACCAATAATTCCAAGAAAATGAAAGATTGGTTAGTTCTTATACAATGCTCTGGAGGAATTCAAGACTTGTCACCAAGGACAGGCCATGTCCTGGAGTTATTGCAAGATTTGGGAATAGGCAGTGCAGGTTTGCAACTTGGAATTGAAGATCTTATTCAGGGAAAGTTGCTTGTTAGTATATTTAGACTTGCAGACGGTCCACAAAAGTGAGCTTTTTAAGAATGAATGCTGAAATCCCATGACGATGACAAATACAGCAAAGTCCCACTACATAGGAGTGCAGAAGAGTCTGTATGAAGTGGGGAGCAAAGATGAGAAGCCCATTCATTGGCTCTAAGAGAAAGATAGAGATCTAGTTGGACGGGTGTGGTTTAAAATGCACAAGGTGAAAAGGAATCTGGGCACTTGACAGGTTTTTGCCATGTATGATGTAGGTATTCACTACAGCTTTCTACACTTTGATGGAGGATTTCCTTAGCGCCCTCACTCTTCCCTGCTGTCAGGCGGCATCAAGTGGATCAAGATAGTCCCATAAGAGTGGAAGATATTCATGTCATAATCAGATCATTTTAGGTTGGGTGAAGTGCCTGGCCTCAACGGTCTATAAGTAAAGCTCTTTTTTTAAACATTCTTCAGTTTTTCTCAGCGCAAAAAAGTACACATAGGCATGTCAATAACATACACGAGATGCCAGTTATCATTCCACTACACAATACAGGATGTGCGGGTAAGTCCACAAATACAGTGAAACAAGTAGTCAACAACCATACGTACTAGACAATGAGCAGAAAAGTTATTACAAAAGGATAGGCCTGTTAAGGATGCATCTAAAAGAATAAAGAAGCCAATTTATGGAAGGTATGGTAATGAAAAATAAATATCAGACAAGAATTTGCTTTGAAGGTGATGACAAGAAAGAACGAGGCATCAAGTAGCATAGAAAATAAGCTTAAAAGAAAAAACTGATTAGGAAACAAGAAGATAACATCTGCCTTTGGGGAATGGAGAGGCTGGAACGGAGGTCGGAACCGTTCCGTCCTCTGCACGCGACCATAAAAACTCTGCTGTTTTCAGCAGAGAGATTTGATTTTTCTAAAGAACCTGTTTCAGGACCTGTTTCAGGTCCTGAGATCGCCCCCCACGACCGCAGCACCAACCTGCTGCCTTCTGCCTCTGTCCCACGAGCACGCTGCCGTTTGCGTGTTCGAGGCCCTCCTCCACCCGCAGGCATCCTCCTGCGCCTCATCCCTGGTGGCTAGTGGGCTCACTTGACCCGTGTGCCGCTTCCGCCGTCCTGTAAGTGTTTTTTGGCTTTTTTGTTTTTTCAGCGCCTCGCCGCCGGCGCTTCTGCCCCCTTTGTGCCCCCCTGTTTGCTGTCTCCCCGATCGTGTATTGTGCCATTATTGTATTTCTGATTGTATTTCTGATTGTATTTTCTCATTGTAACTGCTTGTAGTTTTGCTTGTTTTCAGTGTTTTTTGCCCCTTGTGCGCTCCCCGTTCCCTGCCGTTGCCTCCCTGCGGCCCGCCCCCCTCGCGCCCCCATTTGCCGCTCCCTCCCGCCTCCCGCCTCCCAGCTGCTCCTCCCTCCCCCCTCCCTTCTTAATGGCTGGCGCTGCGCGTCGCGAGTGAGCGAACTCTGACCTGTTTCAGGTCCTGAGCTCGCCCCCCCCGACCGCAGCACCAACCTGCTGCCTTCTGCCTCTGTCCCACGAGCACGCTGCTGTTTGCGTGTTCGAGGCCCTCCTCCACCCGCAGGCATCCTCCTGCGCCTCATCCCTGGTGGCTAGTGGGCTCACTTGACCCGTGTGCCGCTTCCGCCGTCCTGTAAGTGTTTTTTGGCTTTTTCGTTTTTTCAGCGCCTCGCCGCCGGCGCTTCTGCCCCTTTTGTGCCCCCTGATTGCTGTCTCCCCGATCGTGTATTGTGCCATTATTGTATTTCTGATTGTATTTCTGATTGTATTTTCTCATTGTAACTGCTTGTAGTTTTGCTCGTTTTCAGTGTTTTTTGCCCCTTGTGCGCTCCCCGTTCCCTGCCGCTGCCTCCCTGCGGCCCGCCCCCCTCGCGCCCCCATTTGCCGCTCCCTCCCGCCTCCCGCCTCCCAGCTGCTCCTCCCTCCCCCCTCCCCCCTCCCTTCTTAATGGCTGGCGCTGCGCGTCGCGAGTGAGCGAACTCTGACCTGTTTCAGGTCCTGAGCTCGCCCCCCACGACCGCAGCACCAACCTGCTGCCTTCTGCCTCTGTCCCACGAGCACGCTGCCGTTTGCGTGTTCGAGGCCCTCCTCCACCCGCAGGCATCCTCCTGCGCCTCATCCCTGGTGGCTAGTGGGCTCACTTGACCCGTGTGCCGCTTCCGCCGTCCTGTAAGTGTTTTTTGGCTTTTTCGTTTCTTCAGCGCCTCGCCGCCGGCGCTTCTGCCCCCTTTGTGCCCCCCTGATTGCTGTCTCCCCGATCGTGTATTGTGCCATTATTGTATTTCTGATTGTATTTCTGATTGTATTTTCTCATTGTAACTGCTTGTAATTTTGCTCGTTTTCAGTGTTTTTTGCCCCTTGTGCGCTCCCCGTTCCCTGCCGCTGCCTCCCTGCGGCCCCGCCCCCCTCGCGCCCCCATTTGCCGCTCCCTCCCGCCTCCCGCCTCCCAGCTGCTCCTCCCTCCCCCTCCCTTCTTAATGGCTGGCGCTGCGCGTCGCGAGTGAGCGAACTCTGACCTGTTTCAGGTCCTGAGCTCGCCCCCCACGACCGCAGCACCAACCTGCTGCCTTCTGCCTCTGTCCCACGAGCACGTTGCCGTTTGCGTGTTCGAGGCCCTCCTCCACCCGCAGGCATCCTCCTGCGCCTCATCCCTGGTGGCTAGTGGGCTCACTTGACCCGTGTGCCGCTTCCGCCGTCCTGTAAGTGTTTTTTGGCTTTTTCGTTTTTTCAGCGCCTCGCCGCCGGCGCTTCTGCCCCCTTTGTGCCCCCCTGATTGCTGTCTCCCCAATCGTGTATTGTGCCATTATTGTATTTCTGATTGTATTTTCTCATTGTAACTGCTTGTAGTTTTGCTCGTTTTCAGTGTTTTTTGCCCCTTGTGCGCTCCCCGTTCCCTGCCGCTGCCTCCCTGCGGCCCCGCCCCCTCGTGCCCCCATGTGCCGCTCCCTCCCGCCTCCTGCCTCCCAGCTGCTCCTCCCTCCCCCCTCCCTTCTTAATGGCTGGCGCTGCGCGTCGCGAGTGAGCGAACTCTGACCTGTTTCAGGTCCTGAGCTCGCCCCCCACGACCGCAGCACCAACCTGCTGCCTTCTGCCTCTGTCCCACGAGCACGCTGCCGTTTGCGTGTTCGAGGCCCTCCTCCACCCGCAGGCATCCTCCTGCGCCTCATCCCTGGTGGCTAGTGGGCTCACTTGACCTGTGTGCCGCTTCCGCCGTCCTGTAAGTGTTTTTTGGCTTTTTCGTTTTTTCAGCGCCTCGCCGCCGGCGCTTCTGCCCCCTTTGTGCCCCCCTGATTGCTGTCTCCCCGATCGTGTATTGTGCCATTATTGTATTTCTGATTGTATTTCTGATTGTATTTTCTCATTGTAACTGCTTGTAGTTTTGCTCGTTTTCAGTATTTTTTGCCCCTTGTGCGCTCCCCGTTCCCTGCCGCTGCCTCCCTGCGGCCCCGCCCCCCTCGCGCCCCCATTTGCCGCTCCCTCCCGCCTCCCGCCTCCCAGCTGCTCCTCCCTCCCCCCTCCCCCCTCCCCCCTCCCTTCTTAATGGCTGGCGCTGCGCGTCCGCGCAGCGGGCGCGCTGCTGGCGTGCCGGAGGCGCGCCAGAGGCAAGCCCGTCTGCGCCCGTCCGCGCCTGGACCGCGCCCAGCGCCACACCCCCTGGCCCTCGCGCCCCCCGCATCCGCTACTCGATCAACGAACTCCGCGCCTTCAACCCCGGCCCCTCCACTGAATGCTGCCGGGCATCCCCGAAGCACACTAAAGGACCTTTTTCCTGCCGTACCTGCAACTTCTCCTGCATCAGAACGACCAATCCAACTACTGAAACATTCAACCCCAACCACCTGAACTGCATCCTCATCAACACACGCTCCGCACGAAAACACGCCATCGAGCTCTGGGATTTGCTCGACACCACTGCTCCTGACGTGGCTTTCCTGACCGAAACCTGGTGGAACGACTCCTCGTCTCCGGACATCGCCATCGCCATACCGGACGGCTACAAAATCACCAGAAGAGACCGAACCAACGGAATCGGCGGCGGAATAGCCATCGCTCACAAAGCTACCCTCAAAATCCACACCCACTCGGACGACACCCTCAGGACAGCCAAACACCTCCACTTCCAGATCCACACGGACCCCAACACGACCCTCAGAGGAACCCTCATATACCGCCCTCCAGGACCAAGAGCCCCCTTCAGCGACACCATCGCCGACCTTGCAAGCACCCACGCCCTCGCTTCCCCGGATTACATCCTCCTGGGAGATCTGAACTACCATCTGGAAAATGCCAACGACGTCAACACCGCATCACTGACCTCCAACCTCCTCAACCTCGGACTCCGCCAGCTAGTCAACACGCCCACCCACATCGCCGGACACACCCTTGACCCCCTCTTCACCTCAAGCAACTACGTTTCCTTCAGCCACACCTCCGAACTCCACTGGACCGACCATCACTGCGTCCATTTCACCTATAAGAAAACCACAGAGCAACACCGCATCCAGCTACCTCCCCACCGCCGCTGGGGCAAAGTCACCCAAGACCAACTGACCAGCACCCTCATCAACAACCTTCCACCCGACGCAACCGACCCGAGCACAGCCGCCATCAACCTCCATCAATGGATCCTCGACTGCGCTCGACTGCGCCAACACCCTTGCCCCTCTCAAGAAACCCACCGCCATCCAAGGAAAGAAAAAACCAGCCTGGTTCACAGACGATCTAACCACCTCCAAAAGCATCTGCCAGAAGCTCAAAAAGAAATGGATCCAAGAACGCACACCCGACAACCTCGTCGCCCTCAAAAACGCCAACCGCGAACACCACCAACGGATACGCATCGCCAAGCGCGCCCACTTTACCGAACGCATCAACAACAACGCCCACGACTGCAAAGAATTCTTCGGCATCGTGAAGGAAAGCCAACTCCAACGACATCCCGCCCTCCCAGAAACTCTGCGACGACCTCTCCACCTTCTTCCACCAGAAAATCGCTACCATCCACGACAGCTTCAACACCGGTCCACCGCCAGACCCCACCCCCGACGTCTCCTCCCGCGACTGCCGCCTCACCGCCTGGACCCACGTGGACGAGGCAGAAACCATAACAACCATGAACACCATCCACTCAGGCTCCCCCACGGACCCCTGCCCCCATCATGTTTTCAACTCAGCCAACGCCACCATCGCCCCCGAACTCCGCAAGATCATCAACCTCTCCTTCACTTCTGCCACCTTCCCGGACAGCTGGAAACACGCAGAAATCCAACCCCTCCTCAAAAAACCCAAGGCCGACCCCAACGATCTCAAAAACTTCCGTCCGATCTCTCTCCTCCCTTTTCCAGCGAAAGTCATCGAGAAGATCGTCAACACTCAGCTCACCCACTTCCTTGAAGACAATTCCATCCTGGACCCCTCACAATCCGGATTCAGACGAAACCACAGCACTGAGACTGCTCTCCTCGCCGCCACAGATGACATCAGACATCAAATGGACAACGGCAAAACCTCAGCCCTCAGCCCTCATCCTCCTCGACCTATCAGCCGCCTTTGACACCGTCTGCCACCGCACCCTACTGACCCGCCTCCAGGAAGCCGGCATCCAAGACAAAGCCCTCCACTGGATCTCATCCTTCCTCTCCGACAGAACGCAGAGAGTCCGTCTCTCCCCTTTCCGCTCCAAAGCCACCAACCTCATCTGCGGCGTCCCCCAAGGATCCTCCCTCAGCCCTACGTTGTTCAACGTCTACATGGCCCCCTCGCTCAACTGGCCCGCCAACATCATCTCAGCATCATCTCCTACGCCGACGACACCCAGCTCGTCCTCTCCCTGACCAAAGACCCGCTCACCGCCAAAACAAACCTCCACGAGGGACTAAAATCCATCGCCGATTGGATGAACAACAGTCGCCTGAAACTCAACTCCGACAAGACGGAAGTCCTCATCCTCGGGCGCACTCCCTCGGCCTGGAACGACTCATGGTGGCCCTCCGTCCTCGGACCCCCGCCCATCCCTGCCAGCCACGCAAGAAACCTCGGCTTCATCCTGGACTCCGCCCTCACCATGTCCAAACAGGTCAGCGCCGTCTCCTCCTCCTGTTTCAACACCCTTCGAATGCTCCGCAGAATCTTCAAGTGGATTCCAACAGAAACCAGAAAGACGGTGACCCAGGCCCTCGTCAGCAGCAGACTTGACTACGGCAACGCACTCTACACAGGCATCCCAACCAAAGACATCAAACGACTCCAACGTATCCAAAATGCCTCCGCCCGACTGATCCTCGACATACCCCGCCGAAGTCACATCTCCCCTCACCTAAAGGAACTCCACTGGCTCCCGGTAGACAAGAGGATCACCTTTAAACTCCTGACCCACGCTCACAAGGCACTTCACAACACCGGACCCTCCTACCTCAACACCAGACTTAACTTCTACACTCCAACACGTCAACTCCGATCCGCCAACCTCGCCCTCGCCATCGTACCCCGAATCCAGCGCAAGACATCCGGCGGCAGATCCTTCTCCTTCCTCGCCGCCAAGACCTGGAACTCTCTCCCCACATCTCTTCGCCAGACCCAGGACCTCCTCGCATTCAGAAGGCTCCTCAAGACCTGGCTCTTCGACCGCTAAATCAGCAGCGCTCCCCCCCCCCCCCCCCTCAGCGCCTCGAAACCCTGACGGGTACATAGCGCGCTTTATAAATACTATGATTGATTGATTGATTAAAGACAGCCCCAGGAGCTGGGAAAGAGCTTTCCCATCTCCCAGGGCTGTTTTTAGTTTCCACTGACATGACAAGCCACGCGCATGGCGCGCTGACGTCATTTCGTTTAAAACAAAAGTGAAATGAACCGATAAGCTCATTTAATTTTGTCTGCCTTGGTGCTCAGGGGCTAGATGGGAGAGAAATCTCCCCTTTCCAATGATACCCTTCCCTAGTGGATCCATGCTTGGGGATCGCCACAAGAGGGTGATCTCCAAGCAGGAATCAACCACTAGACACCAGGGAGAGGGGGATCAGACCTTGGGCAAGGGCTTTTGCTTCCCCTAGTTTGTTTTGGCATATTCTGGGCAGAAAGCCCACTAGAAACCAGGGATTTATTATTTATATATATCTAGGGGTGGGGGCTGCCCTAAACTGGCATTGTAATGCCACACCCCTGTTAAAAAGCAGCAGTATTTAAGCCCACTAGAAACCAGGGATTTATTTTTTATTTCTATATCTAGGGGTGGGAGCTGCCCAGAATGGACATTGCAATTTCCCCTCCCCCCAAAAAAATCTGCAGTCTTTCTGCCACCCGGGAGCAGAAAGCCCACTAGGCACCAGGGAGTATTTTTTTTTTCAAAGTAGGGGTGGGAGCTGTCCAGAAGGGGCATGCTAATGCACCCACCGCCCCTGACAAAAATGGGCACAGTCTATATGGGCAACAGCCCCCGATCTGCCCCATGGGGGTGCAGAAAGCCCACTAGGCACCAGGGACTATATTTTTCTTTGTGTAGGGGTGGGGGCTGCGCAGAATAGGCATGCCAATGCCGCCCCCCCCCAAAAAAATGGATAGTCTATCTGCCTCCTCCACCCAGGGAGGGGGGGCAGAAAGCCCACTAAGGATATGTTTATGGGTATGTCAGGGAGGAGCCCCATAGGCAACAGTCGCTCTTCTTTTTTTTGGGCACACATTTTGGCCGTTTCTGCCGCCCTTGGGGCACTTACCTGGTGGTGTGCGTAGATTAAGCTTAGCTGGCACTGTGTGTGGATAGTGCTTACCTGGCGGTGTGGTTGCGGGGAACCCCCAGCGTTTTCTTACCAGAATCCCCTGCAAACCTTAAATTTATATAAAAAGTTACTTTCCTCACATTTCTGTGTGGGGAAAGTTGTATGATCACCGTGCCTGCACCGATTTCATACTACCCAGCGTTCCCATGGGTACCCTGATACAAATGATACCTCACTTGTGTGGGTGCTCAAAACAGAGTCAGCTAAAAACAAATAAAATGAAAAACTGAGGGGAACCAAAGTGGGTCCAAAAGGGCAATCTATACATTTTTGGTCCTTCCCCATCGCAGGCACTTGGTCCACACACACACAAGTGAGTCATCATTATTATCAGAAGTCTGAAGGGGAGGCTTGGTGTTAAGAAATTTGTGCTGGCACTGTGATCCCACATAGAAATGTGAGTAAAATGTGAACCTCCATTTCATTTCACTGGACATGGTCCCCGGAGTGAAAATTGAAAGTGGCATAAGGGGTCAGGGTGAAGGTACTCTGACCCCAGGGGTCTGATATAGGTGTGTTTTAGAGGCCCAGTATAGGTTTCATATAATTTTGCATCACGGCATGTGATATTCACAAATTTCCACAAATTATTTGCAAAATATTCACGATTATGGAAAAATTTGAGAGAAAAAAACAGACTCATTTATACACTAACTTATTCTCTCATAGATGCACTTAGAGGCTCATGCGTCTACTCACACAACCACTCAGACACTCATGCACCCACTCAGGCCCACTCATAGATTCATGCTCCCACTTTCTGACACACTCAGACACTCACGCACCCACTCACACTGAGACAGGCTCTGTGGCCAACCTGCGCTGTGCACGACCAAAGGCCGTGTGTGGCGCAGGGTTGGGTGGTTAAAATGGCTTGGCTGTAAGGACAGGCTCTAAGTCTAGGCCTTACGGCCAACAACCGCCATGCATGGCCAAAGGCCATGTGCAGCGGTTGTTGGAATAATGTGTAGTAATTAAAATTACTTTACGTTAAACCATAGAAATTCACTGAAAAAAACAAGGTTACAGGGATGTTATAATTAGGTCATGAATTTACCCGTGTGAAACCATAGAAATTCAGCAGTTATAGTTATAGCTCTTTCAAGTAACCAGATGCGGCTCCTCCGCTATGGCGGAGGAGCCTCACCCCGTCCTCTCCCCCACAAGCAGCAGCAGCTGCAAAACCTTTACTACAAAACGATAATAAACTGTTATAGTTTTGTAGTAAATGGGGCGGGCATTAGGAATGACGAGAACTGAGGGGAGCACTCCACTGTATGTTTTACGGGCCGTATCGGGCCAGCCAAACATACATGTGCAGTAGGCTTTCCTCAAGCCCAGCAACACAGTTGTGGGGCTGGAGAGAGCAGGCACATGTTCCCAGTCTGTGTGGGAGCGCCCTGGCTGGGTGCTCCCAGCCATCCGACCGCTGCTTTGAGCAGCATAAGGATTGGTTGCAGGACAGGCTGGAAGCCAGTGCCTGAAATGCAGGTAAGTGATTTAAATATTTTTTTTCTTTTCTTAATTCGGTCCCGCTGCCCCAACAAAGCACTGCGAGTCACTCCTGCAAGTAACTATAACTTACACCCTAACGTAACTATAACTTGAACAGCTAATTACTCCACATATTAGGTCATTAATGAGATCTTGTGTGGCATCTTTGCTATCACTAAGCAACATCACAAAACAAAATAAAATGATGGATGGAGTGTTGAAACTTTTCAAACACTCACCCCCAGTCACAGATATGGGTTTAATCCATTGTTATTTTGCTTGCCACATCACCCCAGTTTGGACCCAGCCATATGCAAATCAGTCTTGAGCCTGTTCCCCATGGGAACAGTCCAGCCCGAACTGCTAGGTCAGGTCCTCCCTGGACAGGAAACAAGCATCCTAGGACCAGTTTAAGGGTATCACCCTTTATCAGCCAGGCTGAGCAGTGAGTCCGAAAAAAAGAGAAGGGACCTCCTCTGAGTGGTGAAAAAATTTGCTTGAAATTGGCATCTCTATATCTATAGTCTATTTGCCACACACCCCCAGCCCTCAGATCCCAAGTTAAGTGTGGCTGAAGACACATGCCATCTTGAAAATGCCCAAAGTGGGTATGGTTATCCCTGGGGCCTTGTAACACCTTGGTTTGGGTGTGTCAAGGAGTCATTCCCACCTACTAGTTAGTGGCAAGCACAAATGTGGCACCTCCTGGCATCCAGCTAAGACCATTTCTGGACTTGAAAAAGACGATAAGAGGACTGCACCTCCTGTCTGTGACCTCAGCAGAGCCCTAATGGACTGGAGATGTTATCTTTTGTACCCGCGACAAAGAAGTGGACTCTAAAGGTCATAAGGCTGCTCTCCAATGCAAACTACAGGAATACAACAACCCTCAAGAGGCCTTTCCTGCAACTGGCCAGCTGACCAGCAGCAACTGGACCTGAACTATATTTTGCTGGTGGCCTCTGCCTGGCACCCTGTGAGTCTCTAAGCTCCTCCCCTGTGGTCTTCGGGCTTTAGAAGTGGCCTTCTGTTGTAGAATGAGGCTTAAATGAGTAATGGTCTCATTACGAGTTTGGCGATCCCTCCACGGGAACACTAAACTCACGGGGAGGACGCCACCTCCATGAGAGTAACAACCCCTCTGTGGGTATTACAATGTTCCTGCAGGGCTGACCGGCGGGAACATTGTAATACGAGTACCCGCCAGGCTGACCGGTAGGAACAGTGTTAGAAGATCCGAGGTCAATATCCTAACAATCTAGCACCCTCAAAATGTGCACAATCTGCAAAAGCAGACAGTGCGCATTCTGCACTACCCACGAATTGGTCACGGGCAGTGCAGGGAACCCCCTGTGGCCCCCAGCAGTTCCTTTCTGCCAGCCTTTTCATGGCAGACTCGCCGCCATGAAAAGGCTGGCGGAAAGAGGGGTTGTAATCAGCCAGGGAGCGCTGAGGTCAGCGCCACCATGGCTGATTGCAAGCTCGACCGCCCTCATGCCAAAGGGGAAGCATGTTCCCAGCCATCCTTTGGCGGCCCGACCATCAAAGTCGTAATTTAGCAGTCAGACCACCAAAGCACCGGCGGTCCAACCGCTACTGCGAGTTTGGCGGTCTCATGACCGTTAAACTCATAATGAGGCCCTAAATCAGAAGTTACAATCTTTGATCATAGTCAACTTAAAATTGTGTCTAGATCCTGGTATAATGTGGCCTTCCACTATCATTGGCACTTTGTATTTTTTGTGCTATTTATAACTTTAAATACCATATATCCAGTGTTATTTATTGTGTTTTTTTATATTTTAGTGTAATTCTGTTTAATAAATCCTACCCTATTTTTCTAATTTGCTTTTTTGGTTTGCATTTTTACTTTACTACTGTTTGGCTGCTGCATAAATTCTTTACCCATTGCACTCAGTGAAGCCTGTCTGCTGTGCCTTAGCTACCAAGGGATTGAGGTTAAGTTAATTTACTAACTTTGAGGGTTCACCCTGAGAAGGATTGTGATTATTCCTTGAGATGGGAAGGCATCCATCCGAAATAATGATCCAGTTTCTTACACCCTCCTTGGGGGAAAAAGGTCAATGTCTTTCTATCCAACATGGATACGTTGATATCCCTGCTCCATTGTTGGATTTCACTTTTGGCATGTCCAATTGCTTGTTGAGTATTTTTCCTAAATCTAGAACTAAGGGGTATATTTACTAATGTTTTGCATCGGTGCGCTTGTGCCACAACGTGAGGCCTGTGAATGCAGCACAGTATTGCACATGAGAGGCGTGAGAGCACCCACACTAAGGTAAGTAAATCTACCCGAGTATCACGTTCATGCCATGTATCAAGAGGTATATCTGGTTGAGGTAGGAGCAACATGCTTCTGGGATACGTAATTTTATTACTATGCCATTAAAAGCATTGGGTGCTGTTTCTAGATGCTGTAGGGAGATATAAAAGCTAAACTTTAAGGCCATGAGGTTTGACTTCACAGTCATGCTGTCTCATAGGTATAGAGCTTAGGTTCTCATTACGAGTTTGGTGGTCTTTTCGAAAGACCGCCGTGGTGGTGGGCGCCAAAAGACCGCCATGTTGGTGGTTATCCGACTGCCGTATTAGGAGTCACACAGTTAAGACCACCAAAATAGGGTAACAAATCCCAGACGCCAGGACACTGGAGGGCAGAGAAGAGACAGCTCCACCACCAGCACCGCCAGCCCGACAACTTTCCACCTACCACTTTACGAGCCACAAATCACCAAAATGGTCCTTCCGTGATGACAAGCCACTGGAAGAGCAAACCGCCTCGTTCAAAAACTCACTTCAGACAAAACACCATATTGGACAGTTTGAATACCCCACACCTGACACACATACACACACCAGACACACCTACTCACTGCACTATATAACACACCCCCACACAACCCACAATCCTTTGCAACCAAAATGAAATTCACTGACACTGAGGTGCCAAAATCTAATGAATTTGCACTTGTGCACCAAAAGCACATACACACTTCTCACTCAGCACACACCACACAACTGCACGAACAACACAATACACACATCAAAACTACACACAAACACCACAACCAACTGTCACACACAACCAAACACCCCACCACACCAAGCACCCTTACACACACAACACCCACCCCCTCCCACAACACAACCACCACCATGTCCCGTTAGAAGCACCCATGCTTCACAGACAATGAGTTGAGGGTCATTGTCAAGGAAATTGTCAGGGTAGAGCCACAACTGTTTGGAGCACATGACTAGCAAACCTCCATTGCCAGATGGAGTTATGGAAGAGAATTGTCAACAGGGTCAACTCAGTAGGCAACCATCCACGCACAAAGGAAGAGGTGGAATGACCTATGGGGGAAGGTGCGTTCCATGACATTGAGACACCAAATTGTCGTGCAGTAGACTGGCAGTGGTCCTCCCTCCTCCCCCAGAGTTCACATTGTGGGAGGAGATGATCTTGGAGTACTGCATCCAGAGGGCCTGACTACAATACCCGGAGGACTGGACTCTGATAAGTAACTCCCACTCCCCTGGCACAAATTACTCCTGTCCAGCGTGCTTTCTCACCACCCAAACACTCCCCAGGTCACTATCTCCCACTACACCTCCCCCTAGTCACCTAATGCCCCTCTCCTGCATGCCACAGCACCACCCAGCCCCAATGCCCACATAGTCCCTTGCAAGTGCACGGCTTGCAGTCCCAATAGCAATCACTATGACTCCCACAATGCACTAGCCCATCTACATGATAAGCTGCTATGTTGATTACACAGCACAACTCTTGCGTGTATGACTATTGCACTAGCTACGCCAACTGGATGCTTTGACTGAGGACCACTACATGACAATGACAGCAATGCAATGACACTACACAATGCCAAACAGGACGAAACACAGCACTGCACCAAACCAAATGGCCACCTATTCAGATCTATAACCCAGAAATGGACTGAGCATGTGCTAGAAAGTAAGAAGGTAAACCCGATGCCCCAAATGCACCCACAGGACAAGTTACCATGCATACACACATACCCTCCTCCCACTTGGACACCATGCTGCAATGTACAGCCATCCCCACTCACATCTAGCAAGCCTGGTTTACCACGAGGAAACAGGGCATACCTGCCATGTGAACCATCACACAGGACCTGATCCCATCCACCCACCAAAAGTTACCTACCCAGATTGACACCTATCCTTAATGGAGCATAGTACACATGTCACAATCCACTATCCACAAACAATGTTTGCAGTGCTGCATCTGTCATTGCCATTGCTGGGAATCATGTCAAGCCACTGTATGCATCAGACAAAGAGGCAACCAATCACACCTCCACCATGTAACTCTCCCTCACTCCATCCACAGGTGCCACTGCCACCATAAAGAGGATGCCAGAGACAGCCACTCCTCCTCAGGATGAAGGCCCTATTGAGGACAACGCCTATGGATGCCTGGACATTGACGACTTCAGAGGCACCTGGTCATCCTACCACTCCCTGCCTCACCCTGCCCACATCAACTCCACCTCCCCCTACCCTGCGGCCCAGCCAACCCTTTGCCCCCAAACCTGTGCCCCAAGGACTGTTCAATCAGTAGTGTGCCACAGAATACAGTGCACCCGCACAACGAAAACAATGAAGGTCCTGGTGACACTGGGAGTGGGCACACTGTGCGAGGAACACAGGCACAGGGGGGCAGTGGCAAAACCAAAGGCTGCGATGTGGCCCACCAGGAGTCATCCCACGCTCACATGGAGTTTCTGAAGATGATAAGCTAAGTCTTATCTCAGCTGAGCTTGAGGGAGCTCTCCCTCATCCAGGCAGCAATGGCTTTTATTCCGGTTTGAAAGTTCCTCTTGGCTTTGTCCGAATCTTCATTGAGGGATATGATGAGTTGTGGGTCATTAGCGTATGACACAATGTTCATTACGTGGCCTCTGACGATGGCAGCAAGCGGGCCATGTAGATGTTTAAGAGCGTTGGGCTCAGGGAGGATCCCTGAGGGACTCCGCAGCTGACTTCTGTTGGTTTGAATTTGAAGGGTGGGCGCTTGACCCTGCATTCTTCCAGTGAGGAAGGAGTGACTCCATTGCAAAGCTTTTCTGCGGATTCCTACGTTGTGGAAACTGGTGCATAAGGTGCTCTGGAAGACTGTGTTGAAGGCTGCTGAGAGGTCGAAGAGTATGAGTGTTCCGGTGTGGCCTTGGTCGAAGAGTCTGTGGATGTCATCGGTGGCTGCAAGAAGAGCTGTTTCCATGCTATGGTTGCTGCGGAAGCCAGACTCGGAGGTTTCCAGGGAGGAGTTGTCTTCAATGAATTCTCACAGCTATGAGTTTATGGCTTTTTCCAGGACTTTGGCCAGGTGGGGTAGCAGCGAGATGGGCTGGAAATTCTTTAGCTCTGATGGGTGTGCTGTGGGTCTCTTCAGGAGAGGGCTGACTTTGGCGTGTTTTCAATCATCGGGGAAGGGGGCTGTTTTGATAGAGCAGTTCAGTGTCTTGTGAAGTTTGGGGGCGGTGGTTGCACTGGCTCTGTTGTAAATGTGGTGAGGACAGGGGTCTTTGGGAGCTCCGGAATGAATGCTGTTCATGATGATTTCAGTCTCTTCTGTGGTGAAAGTAAACCAGCTATGGACAGTTTGGGTGGGCTCTGGAGGGTTGGGCCAGTCGTAGGTTCTGATGCTGGGTGGGTTCTGCTGGAGGAAGCTGTTATATATGTCCTTAATCTTGCGGTGGAAGAAGGTGGCCAGTTTGTCGCAGAGGTCTTGTGATGGGGGATGTTGGTGACTTCGGAGGGAGGATTGGTGAATTTGTTGATTACCATGAAGAGTTCTCTTGTGTTGTGCGGGGAGGTGTTGATGCATTCCCGGAGTGCGGCTTTTTTTGCATTCTTGATGCGTCGGTGATGGGTGGCGGTGGCAGCTCTGAAGGAGGCAAGGTCTTCGCTGGTTTTTCTGTTTCTCTATTTCTTCTCTAGGTGCCTGCAAGTATGCTGGATTGTTGGAGTTTGGTGGTGAACCAGGTGGCTCTTTTTGGGATGCGCTTGACCGAAGTTGATCAGAGGGAGGCTAAGGAGTTGGCGCATTCTGTGATCCAGGCAATGAGGTTGCGTGCTGCGATGTTGGCGTTGTGGGTGGGGGGCGGGGTGATTTGGCAAGGGCTGTGCTGAGTTGCTCCTCTGTAATTTCGTTCCATTTCCAGTGGGGGCCCCTGGGGACATGGAGGCAGCTGTTGGGTGCGATGATGGCGAAGTGTGGGCAGGGATGGTCGGGCCAGTCCAGGATGGAGATATTCTTGATGGTAATCCGGTTGCTTGAGGTAAAAATGGGGTCTAGCGTGCGTCCTGCGGTGTGCGTGGGCATGGTGATTAGTTGCTGGAGTCCGAGGGTGGCAAGATTGTCGAGAAGGGAAATGGTGTTTTGGCTGTTGCAGTCCTCGAGGTGGAAATTCAAGTCACCAAGGAGGAGGTAGTCAGTGGATGCCAGGGCATGAGAGGTTGTGATGTCTACAATGATGTTGATGATGAAGGCTGGATAGGGGCTGGGCGGTCTGTAGACCAGGGTGCCACAGATGGAAGAGTTGTGAGTGATGTGGATCAGGAAGTGTAGGTGTTCCGTCGTGGTGCAGTGTTCCTCTGTGTTGACCGTGATGTAGAGTAAGGACTTGTGTACAATGGCCAGTCCTCCACTCGGACGGGAGGGCCGGTCCTTCCTTAGGATGATGTATACGTCTGGGATTGTGATGGCAATGTCTGGTCCGGAGCTAAAGTTGGTCCAGGTCTCGTTTAGGAATGCGATGTCTGGACGGGGGAGGGGGTCGATCAGATCCCAAAGTTCTGTGGTGTGCTTAAGGAGGGAGCTTATATTTAGAAGGAGGCAGTTGATGAGGTCATGGCGGGCGTTAATGTTTTCAGGTTTGGGTGTTCCGATTGTTTGTTGTGGCTGAACCTGCGGTTGCAGTTCTGGCAGGAAAAATGCCTGTTGGTGTCCTTAGGAGATGCGGGGCAGCAGGAGCTGAGACATCCAGTGTTAAGGCAGTGGACGGACTTGGTGTCGTAATGGAGGGTGGCCAGGGAATGGCTTGTCTGAGATCAAGGAATTCTGGTGCTGGGCGCGGTGCCGCTGGAGATGGGCTTGCCTTTGGCATGCCAGTGGCAAGGCTGCCATTAAGAAGTGTAGGGAGGCGGGAGTTCAAGTCAGCTGGGAAAAGCACTTCACAGGGGGGCGCATGGAGGGAGAGGGCCGCAGGGGCAGCAGCGGTACGGGAGGGAGAGGATCAAGGAAGAGGCAGAAAATGAAGAGAAACGATAGAAAGAGAAAGCAAAAACAAAGTGAAAAAAGGCAGAAGTATCAAAGCAGGAGTAAAGGAGACAGAGAGAGATACTTACTTGTAGATGGCCACTAGGCCACCAGGGATGAGGCTCAGGCAGGAGCCTGCGGGAGGAGGAGGGGCACTAACTAAGAGTCAGGTATGCTCTCAGTTCGTTCCTAAGGCAGAGGCAGCAGGAGCGCCAGCCAGAGGAGCTGGGGAAGGCAATAGACGGTGACCAGGAGGTCAGTGGCTAGTGGAAGGGGCCTGCTGGTAGGTGGAGAAAGCACGCAGAGTGGTGAAGTCGCTGAGCACCCCTGCAATGGAGGGCATGGTGGCCCACCTACTCCAACTGACCCGCAACCTGGAATTCATCCTTGACTCCTCCCTAACAATGACGTGACAGGTAAATGCAGTCACCTCTTCCTGCTGGCACACCCTCGCCAACTCTGCTGCAAGATAGTTACCCACACCCTAATCACAAGCAAGTTTGACTACAGCAATGCACTCTATGCCGGCCCCATGACAAAGAACATCAGGAAACTACAAGTCATCCAAAACGCAGCCGTCAGACTTGTCCTGAACCTCCCCTGCCAGGAACACATCTCCCAACACAGGAGTCTCCTCCATTGGCTCACGGTGGAGAACCAAATCAACTTCAGACTAATCACCCACACCTACAAGGCCTTTCACAACATTGGACCGGCCTACCTGAATCATCGCATCTCTTTTCATAACCCCGCCAGACCCCTCCGATCCGCCTAGCAGGCATTAGCCACCATTCCACGCATCCGGAAAACCACCGCAGGAGGAAGATTTTTCACCTACCTCTCAGCCAAGAGCTGGAACAACTTACCCATGCACCGCAGACAAAGCCCATCACTCGCCATCTTCAGGAAGAACCTCAAGACATGGCTCTTTGAATGAGGCCCAAACCTTCCATCAGCACCTTGAGACCCTCACTGGTGTGTAGTTGCACTTTATAAAAACTGATTGATTGATTGAGCCACATAACAACCAAGCCATCCTCATCCACCGCAACTAGTGGAATGGAGGCCCTGCCAGGGGAACCACAGGCCTCTGGCACCCCTCCCTTTGTAGCTTATGAACCCCCCTGCAAAGTGGACGTCCACCCAGACATCCGGCTGCAGCAGATGCCAAGACAAAACTCACTGCCAGGAAGTGAAACTCTCTTGATTTCTCTCCCTTGTGTGCCACTGAGACACCCTATTGACTGTTGAATTACATTACTCCATTTTCCCATGGCCTTTGGACATTGGACCTGTGCTACCTACAGAGGTGCCACCTACTATGATTACAACTACCATGACCCCACTCATTACCTGTTTGTTATGCACCATAGATCGTTTGTTCACACATCCCCTGTATGCCCAATAAAGCCTATTGATCACAGCAACTGCATATGTGTCTTTATTTGAATATAAATGTTTTGTCAGCAAAATGTGATGTGGGTATGCCCCCACTAAACCAACAGGCAGTGTAATGGACAGCAGAAGGAGGCATCCTCTGCAGGAGGCACAGTACAACAGATATGTCCCAGGGCAGAGATAAGGAAGTCACTGGTCCAGGCACACACTACAGTAAATTCAACCATCCAACCTGCAAAAGAGACCATGACACAGAGTTACATCAGAATAGAAGGCATGGTGCCCCACAAAGCACATATGCAGTACACAGTTGTGCAGCCCAGTGTAGATTGCCACTGAAGCAGGGCAAAACAGATGACATTTCTGCATCCCCAGTTGCATGAAATACATGACAATACACTGTAACTGCCATCTGTCGTGCAAAACACTATTCTGTATAAAGTTACCAATGGCTAATGAGCATGAATGCCTCAAGCCATAGATAGCAGAGGCATTGATTTACAGAACAGAGTCAGTGGGTGGAATAACATGACGACAGGAGAAAGCAGGACACATAGCTCAACATAGATCTGTCTATTGCAGATGAGAATCTAGCAACCTGCAGTGAGTATACTTGCTAAGTGTAAACTCAGCACCTTACAAGCAAGTACTCACCTCCTCCAATACACACATAGGGAAAGGAACACATTATAACACCCCTGATTAAACTAATCAGGATGACCATTGGCAGCAATCAATGTGGATACACATCACTTGCATATACACAGTTATCATACCTGTATGTCAGTGGAAGTGCTGATTGATCTCAGTCCTAGAGTCAGCTGCACCATCCTCATCTGCCTCCTCATCGCTTTCCATGTCTGCATACACCAGCCACTGGTCCAGCTGCCTCCTCACAGGCTAGCAATGGTATCTGACTTCTCAGGGCAAGATTGTGGAGCATGCAGCAGGCAACTATGATCTGGCATACCTTTTGGGGTGAGTAGAGGAGGGCATTTCCAGAGACGCCCAGGCACCTGAACCTGGCTTTCAGAAGGCCATATGTCCTTACAATGATACATCTCGTCCTGCCATGGGCCTCATTGAAACAGAGCGCCTCTTCCGTGGTAGGGTACCTCACTGGTGTCAGCATCCAGGGAAGGTTAGGATATTCAGAGTCATCTGCGTGCATAAAGATAGGACCTGTTACAATGCAGGTACAGCGACAGGGAAGATTGTGATGACAGGTGCCATAACAGGGACACATCCAAATGCATACATACCAATGAGCCAAGCCCTCTCTCTGTGTAGTCGTGCCATCATGTGTGGGACATTGCTGTTCCTCAGAATGTTGGAGTCATGCACAGATACTGGAAACTTGGCTGTCACCTGTACTATGTACTGGTCTGCCAGACACACCACCTAGACATTGATTAAGTGGTAGTTCTTCCTGTTCCAGTACACCTGTTCATTTGCACTGGTAGGGACCGAGGCTATATGGGTGCCATCTATGGTCCCTATCACATGAAGAATGTGTCCCACATCATTGAAGTCTGCCTTCCTTCACATAGGCCAAATCTCCACGTTGTGGGAATCTGACGTAGCTGGCCAGGTGTTTCAACAAAGCACACAGCACATCCTTCAACACAAGACTGAACATGGGCTGTTACATCCCCGTTCACAGCAGCCACATACAGGACCGTCACCGCCGGCAGTGATCGCTATTGGCCCCAACCTCCCATAGGCAGCAATGTTATTCAATGACAATATGCACAATGGTTGCGATCGCTATGACAACATACGCCATCGGACTTGGGTCACTTACAACTGTCCTATGCAACAGGCCAGGCGGATGCCTTTTTGTGCACATATCATGCCTTGCAGTCCCTAAATAAGTGCGTCATATACATTTATGTGCAAAGTGCGGAGTAGGCCTGTGTTGTACGATCATAGTTTAGCCTAAATATGTGACACGCATGTCACAGTGACGTTTCAGCCTGCCCATAGTGGGTTTGTGACAGCAGTGTGACGCATGTCTACAGTGTTCGGTGTGTGCGATGATGACATGTACTGCTTACATGTGTGAAGTACTCATCACTCAGTACATTTTCTACTCTCTATCCTAGATACCCTGCCATGAGGAGATTGAGACATGCACCAGTTCACTGACCACTAGTTGACCTTACTACCATGGAGGTCAGGCATCTCATCCAGACCTATCGTCTGAATCATCAGTCCATCATGGATCTATGTGTCCAGTTGGAGCCTGATCTCATACCCGCCATCCTTCCCACAGTACAAGTCCTGTCAGAAATGACAATACTTGTCAGAGGTCAGACACACATCTCAGAATGTAAATGACAGGATGCATTAGGCTGCCGTGACCGCCATTTTCTGCCGCCTTTCTCACTGGACACCGGACACTCTTGTAAGCAAGACTTCCACGAGCTGAGCTGCTGTGTTCTGTCTCTGGGAGCCATTATACCATGTCCTGCAGGTGATAGGGCCCCAGCCTCCAACCAAGAAGAGCTGGTGAAGCTCGTGGCCCAAATCCTACCCCTGTATGGACAGCTGTATGGGGCACCAGAGGAACAGGTGAGCCCAATGCCGTAGACATGTGTGATAGGGGTGTGTGATGGTGTAAGGGATAGGTGTACTGGGGAGGGAGTACATGCATGCAGGGTGCATGGAGTAGAGGCATGTGAACCGAGAGGAAGGGTATGTGAGGGCACTTGGTGAGTCAGATCAGTATTGTCTACTGCTGTTGTTATGAGGCATGTGTACCTAACTTTCTCCTTCTGTCTGTGTCATCCATGCAGGCGAACGCCCATCAGAAGAAAGGGATCTAGCAAGCCATTGCCAAGCAAGTATGGACCCTGGGGATCCACATCTGTTGGAGCACCCACTGCAGAAAGGGGTGGGAGACTTGAGACGCTGGGCCCGGAAGACAGCGGAGGCCCAGCTGGGGATGTCCTCTCAACGAGGGAGGGATGTCCGTCAGACTCTGACCACCCCCCCTAATGGACCGCAGTTTGGCGGTGGCCTACCCTGAGGTGGAAGGGCATTTGAAGTCAGCACAGCAGCCACAAGGGGGTGAGTACAGACTGGATCCTGGCACTTGGCTTGGCTCAATAGGGATATTGTGCCTCAATGCAGGCAAAGTGACATTGTTGTAATGACATCTTGTGTATCATCTACTAGGAATGGGTATTTTACATCCTTGCTGAGTGTAGATAGTAGATGTGTTGGCATGCTTTTCTGTAAGTGGAAGTACATCTCCCATTAAAATACCTCTCCAAGACTGGAATGTGGCTCTGAAGTGTCAGTCCACTCCCATCTGTGTAGCATACCTGTATATGCTACTGTGTGACTCTAGTTTTATCATAGGGACTGAATACATCATGTACTGGTGTTTTTGACTGAATGTGGGGCTGCTATCAATGTTACACTAGAGATCTGGCCTTCATGGGACATCATCATTGCTTTGATAGCTGTATTGTCATATATATCTGATCTGCTGGCTATGGGGTATGTGAAGTTGAAGTTAGGCCAACTGGGAAACTGATACATGTACAATTGATAAAGTCTGGTTGCAGACATTATGCATTTGTAGGTACAGTACTTGTGGGGATGTTACAGTTAAACCAATGGAATGGTACTAGACGTGGTAGGTGCCTTGACAGGTCTCTTATATGTCAGCATGGTATGTATATGGGATGGATGACAATGGCCTAGCAATTGATGTGCTACATTGCAAAGTTACTGCCTATGTAATGTCCTGATGGTAAGTTGGGGCTCATCTGAGGGGCTGGGACTTTTCTGCTTGCCTTGGCCAAGCTGAAGTGGCAGAATAGGAGAGGCTGGCTTATTGCATGTCACATGGCATATAGACATGATTCTAATATTGCATTTAGTCTCCCCTGGCTGGCTCATGTATTAGTGAGATGTGTAAATGGTGTACAGGCAGTGGTGTTGGTACATTTGTGCCTAATGCATCCTGACATTTACAGTCTGAGATGTTTGTCTGACCTCTTTGACAAGTATTGTCCTTTCTGGAGTGGTGTTTGAGGTGAGAGTTGTCATTTTGCGCAGTCTGACAGGTGTGACTCCGTGTGTGGTTGCATTGTAAGTGGACCATGATGTAATATGTGTGTATATCTGGTGTGACACTGCACTCAGTGATTGAGTATGGATGTGTCATATGTGCTATAAGGGTCTTTTCAGATGGACTTAGCAGTATGATCAGTTGTGATATATGTGTTTGGTATCTGCTAATCTGGCTCTGTGATTGGGTCAGACTATTCTAATTGCTATACCATAGACTCTCATTTTACAGATCAGATTTCAACAGTTTGGGTGCCTAACTTGTAATGGGGAAATCAGTGTTGATTTCCATATTGGCATCAGTGTACAGAGTGTTTGGTCTGGCATGTAACGTGACAGGCAGGTGCAGTGTGGACTGTAGGTAGAGTTGTCTTCAGTGTTATGGATATGTTACAGAGGCCATGGTCTGATCATGTGTTGTTACAGTAGTGACCAGTAGTGTTTTGTTCAGTCAGCTGGACATCCAGTGGCTGATAGGGGCATGGAGAGGTTTTATGTGTATTCAGGCATACAACTTATACTGCATCCAGGGCATGCTGTGCCAGCAGAAATGGCTTTGGTAGTCATCATGTGGATGACTCCTGTTGTGCTGTCCTACTTAGGTATTGATGTAGGAGTGAGGGTTGCAATACAGGTGTGGGTAGTAGGGACATGTTGTGTCATGATGTAGGTAATGTATAATGGCACCCCGATGGCCTAGCCAGGATAAGTATTGTCACGGATGTGCTTGTTAACCAGTGTGTATGAGAGCTATATGTTAACCCATGTTTACCCTATCTCTCTCCCTGTCTCTCCCTCCCTCTCTGTTTGTGTGCATCAGCATCGTCAGGCGAAGGAGAAGGGGCACAGGCGAGTGGGGAAGCAGAAGCCCATGGGACCCAGGAAGCTGGAACCAGCGAGGCCAAGGGACCCAGCGGAACAGTGGGCGAGGGGAGTGCTACGGGGAGACTGGATCTACCACCTCTTCTTCGGTATCCTCCTCCAATGGACACTCCTTAGCAGTGGCGGACCCATCTTGGACCACCCCAGCATCATTATTGTCTGCCACCCCCCTTACTAGTATCGCCCTCCCAGTAGCTCCCCACCCAGTTGCCCGTGCCTGCTCACTCAGGAGGGTGGGCATCTCCTTCGCCGCAGGCACCACTGCCCCTGCCACGTCCGCCCTGCTGCCCTCTGTGAGGAGGCTATTGACCTCCTGAGGTCCATATCTGCGGGTCAGTCCACCATTGTGGATGCAATCCAGGGACTGGGAGCTCAAGTCTAACAGAGCAGTGCGTTCCTGGTAGGCATTTACGGTGCCCTGGCAGGCCTCCAGAGATCCTTTTAGGCTCTGGCCTACTCACTGATGGCAGCCAGTGTCCCCTTGTCTACTGTCCCCCCTCCACCTGCCTCTTCCCAATCCCAAAGCCCTCTCCCCAAACCTACCCAAAGCATGCATCCACACAGGCATGCATCCACCTCAACAGACAAGGTTAGCACTGACAAGCACCACAAGACCCACCAACGGCATGCACATAAACAACACCCACCTGCAGACACAACAACATTCACTACCTACACTGACCCCCTCAACACCCTCTCCTTCACAGACACTACACCTGACACACCTGCAGCCACCACACCATCATTTGCGGATGCAGCCATAACACCTGTCTTACCCACAGTCACCACAATATCAGACCTGCAGACATCTACCCCAGTCACCACATCCGCACCCACCACAACCAGCGACACCCCCACATGCAGCACATGTACCATACCTGCAGACACCACTCCAACAGTCCCCCACCCATCCAGCATGGCATCTCCCTGCACCTCCTCCCCCCTCCTCCCAAGACACATAAACGCCCGCACTCACCCACCCAAAAGACAGCCAGCACCCACAAGCATTCCACGCATGCACTTGCACCCAAGACATACAAACCGACACATCTTACTACCAGCCCCTCTCCCTCCACTATCAAACCCTTTTGCCATGACCACCCAGTGTGTCAAAAAAACATTTCTCTCTGAGTTATCCTTGTTCCCTGCTCCTCTCCCACCCCACGATACCCCCAACGTTCTTCCTCCCTCACCAAGTCCAGCCCTTCCACATCCAAGTCCTCACCTGCCCCCGCTAGTATCCATGCCCCTCCCCCAGCCAAGAAGTCTACACCCCCCAAGCCCAGGCCCAAGGAACCCCTCCCAAACCCAAGCCCAAGGACCCCCCTCTCCCAAACTAAAGCCCAAACCCTCCCCCCCAACAATCCCTGAGGTGCCTACCTACCCCCTTAATGCCCCTACCATGTGGAGGTCATTTTGCAGTCAGGGGTCGAGTTGGGCTGTACAAGGTGCCATTTGTGCCTTTGGCACTTTGGACTGGCCGTTGGCCTTTTATTTGTACATAGTTTGTTTTAATATTTTCTTATTTATTAATACATCAGGACGAACATGTTGTTGGATTCGATGTTTACATACTTGTCCTGCCTTTCTTTGTACATGGCAGTTTGGTGTTTGTGGATTTTGGTCTGTGAGTGTGTGTGTGTGTTGGTTGTGCCAGCTGTTGTGCCTGGGCTGCATTTGTGAATGTGGCCCAGCTGTTTGTCCCGCTGTCATGCTGTGTAATGTGTGTAAGTTATGATTGTGTTGTTACATGCATGTATGTAGCAAAATTGTGTATTGTTTGTGTAGAAATATGTTATGGTGGTCTTATGTGCCCTTGTGTGGTTGTTGTGTGTGCGTCCGTGTGTGTGGTGAATTTTTGAATCGGGCCCTCATTTTACAAGTTGCATCCAAACCCCAGACTGTAGGGTGTTGCTTCGCAGTGCCTGAGAAGGTAAGACAAAATGTGTTTTGTGCTTTTTTTTGCTGGTGCCCACTGTCCTGAAGAGAAGATAGCACAGTCTGTTGCCTGCTCCTTGAGGCTTGACCTGCAAAGTTTTGGGGGATACTTCTTATCCCTAAAAAGAGTTGTCGGAATTATTTTCAAGGTGTTAATCTTAGTTCTCTATTTGAAACAGCATGCGTCATTCCTCCCTCATAATTACAGACCGTTCACTATCTTGTCACATAAGCAGTGTAAAGAATATTTCTATAGAAGTTATAGCCTGGAAACCGTTCTTCTGGCAGTACCTAGTGGCTTCTGGGAGCAGTTGTTATCATGAGGTGTTTTGCTGATAGATTCTAGGATGTGTCTGACATCCACAACCATCAGATCCTGCAAAAACACTTGGTAGAGAGTCTAGTAAAAATTATTTGAATTTGCGAAAGAAATCTCATCATAGGTTTGCAGCAAGGGCATGAACGGTATCACTGAAAACCATGTGTGATACTTTTAAGCAATCATTATAGTAGGCAGACGGTGGCTAATAATTTAAAAAGTAGTGCATCTAATGAAGAATTACTGCACGTTTGGGTACTCTACTTTCATTTGATTACAGTTGTATGGTCCTGAGAAAGCACTTCAATTCGTTAAGCACCCATAGGCAGATAATAGTTGAAATAATTAAGATAGATTTTTTTTTTTTTAGATAGCTCAGTGTCATCCTATGGAATAGCTGAGACTAATTCACTCTGCTACAATTATATAAATGTAATTTTACTAACTTTATTGAGCCTTTGTAAATGAACATAATATTTAATATGCCTTTAAAAGAAAGACATTCTTGGAATCGGAGTAAAGTGAAGTTATTGGTGAAACTATTAACAGACTAACTTTTTTACTTCTGTGGACCTTCACTGAATCAGTACTCAAATCCAAGGACCCCCGCTGAGTCATTATTGGAAGCTGTACACCACCAGCCTAAGCAATTTCTTTGACAAAAACAAGTATACACCAAATAAATGCTCAAATATGTTTTTGTTTAATTCACAATCAAATATAGACATGTCTTATATTTTCAGTTTATGCTTTACTTGTATATACTTTATTAATGTTAGTGTATTAATTTTAATATTAATATTTGGTAACACAAGAGCAAACCTCATGAGTAGGTCTTGGGGACCCTCAGGGATTTTCAAATCACAGGATTAGTACCACTGGTCTAAGAAAAAGGAATAGGGTCATAGGTGCCCTGGAAGGCACATCCATTGAGTTAGACTATGCCCTAAAAAGCTTTTCTGTATTTCAGTTCTGTACAGTTGCCTCCATCTGTGACCACCAAAACAAAGCAGAATTGTTGAATGGTTCTCTTATTGCTTGTCCACGCATTGTTTTTTGAGATGCCATTGAGGTCAACTAAGAAGAATTCAAACTCAAGAACATCACCAACCTAGGTCTGGCCGCTGGAAGAAACTGGGAATTCATTGGCAATGCTCATGTTTCCTGGCTCCCATAGGGGTTCCACGGAAGGGGGAGACATTTAACTCAGGAGTAACAATACAGGCCATCTTGTGCAGCAGCTGAGGGGAAAAGGCAAATGTGTCTCAAAATTAAATTGCTTTTCTTCCCAGTCTTTAGTAGAGAGTCCGAACAAAAGGGAAGAGACCTCCTAAGAGTGGGGAAAAAACTACTTGGTATCAGCGTCTCTGTATCGCTTATGCACCCATCAAGTTGAGGCATGACTGGAAAACCTTCCGCTGGACTTGGGCAAATATTAATGTGCCTTTAACACTGGGTTAAAGACTTGTGTGACAAAGAAGGGCTGCTATTGTTGTGCTGGAAGGAGGTTAGTGAGAGGTTCATATTGGTGCGAAGCCTACAGCACTATGACGTGGGGTTGTGAAGGATACTTCTGTAAGTGTCCAGAAGATACTTTGTTGAGTAACAAGAATCATACAAGTGACAATCTGTTAGCTGCAATTTTAACCTTGTAAGTAACTTTTTGCCCTTGTCTTCCCCTACTGTTTTTAGCTTTTTGATGTACAGTGGGGTGTGAAGCATTGTGCTAAAGTGACTCAAGTTAAGTTAGACATCTAATACTAAAATCCAGTTTAAGGCAGCTGCTGTACTGTACTCACAACAGACCCGGAGATGGAAGTCTGGTAGGACAAAAGCAGGATTGTTCAGCAACCAGACAGTGGATACACAAGAATGTTTTTGCCACCCTGTTCCCTTCCTTTCAGCTGCACCCTAAGTGTTATATGTAGAACCCAGAGACAGATGTCTGGTAAGACAAAAGCAGGATTTATCAGCAACCAGACAATGGATACACAAGCATTGTCTTGGCATCCTGTTCCCTTCCTTTCAAGTGTGCCTCAAGTGTTATGTATAAACCCAGCAGGCCTATAAAGCAGGTATTTGATACTCAAGCAGGATTTGACACTGTAATTTAAAAAAAGGATGCCCTCTGCCTCCATCCTTCTTCTGAGCAAAAAGGATTTACACCTGCCTTATTTTTACTAGCTAGACCCAGTCCCAAGATCCAGTGTTAACATTTTAACGTACACTCTGGTTTTCTACATATGACAGCTGGGCCTGCCACAGTGAAAAATAGCTTTTCAGTGCTAGTCACTGTAACAAAATGTTAACATTACATTTTTATATGCCTTAGTTTTAACTGCCATGCTCTCTGCCTTGTGGGCTACACGGCCTACCTAGGGGTGAGTTACTAATATTTAACATTGATGTTTTTACCTGTTAAAACAGTCTATTTGGGAATGTCCAATTGCAGTCTTTGCACTGCAACAGTCAGGCTACACAGGATAGGCCTGATGACATGTTTACACTACCACTGTAGTGGATGGCGCTGCAGTCCGCAAGTGGCATTTCACTTGAAGGCCCTTGATAAACTTTGAACTATGTACTAGGGACTTAAAAGTAAGCTAAATTTATCATATACCAGGGACTTAAAGGTAAGCTTAATTTACCAATTAGGAGTATGCTAATTTGACCATATTCAAAGTAGGAGCACAGGCACTTTACCACTGGTTAGCAGGGTTTAAGTGCATTGAGTTCTAAAGCAAGCAAAAATATATGGTCCAGAAAAAGGTGAAGATTCTAGTGTTACCACGCAGAAAAGGCAGATTTCCTACAGAAGAGTATATAAAGGTGCAGAGGCAGACCACCTGGGTTTCGGCTTATTCTCGGCTCTACCGAGGTAAGGATTCCTTCCAGGGCCTTCCAAGTATAGGGGGGTCAGGGGCTGCTAGATCTTATAGCTCAAAGGTATCAGACTAGTGATGATGAACCAATTGCCTAGTAAGTACCACTGGCCAGTGAAAGGATTCTGCATACCTTGAAGGCAGTGGAAGGCAGTGCTAAAGAGACGTTTGAGAATTCCCTGATGCAAGTTGGGAGACCCAGCTCACCTGTGAAAGCTCTGGTTTAAAGCCACACATGTAGCATCTTGGATCGTACCCTAATGAAAGGTTGGGCAACAAGGCTTCAAAGCATCACTCAAGTGAAAACGGAACTCTGTACCTTGTGTAACCCCCGATACTATGTCCCATTTGCACTTTGACAGAGACACCAGTGTTGAAGTGGTGGACCAGTGGAGACACGGGTAGAAGATTGTGTGGTCCCCCTATACAACTATCTTAACACAAAGGGGACACCAAACACACTCTTTGGTGAAGAGAAATCCCAGAACTCCTGTGGTGATGAACAACCTTTAAAGACTGACATGTATTTCTTTAGGTGGCTCTTGACATTCCACCATGAGGCAAAAGAACACCAAAAGGACTACAGCATGAAATACTAGGCCCCTGGACTGTCAAACGTTACTTGTGGGCTTACAGTAATGTGAACTCAAAGATTTGCTGTAATCGTCAGTGTAAGCAGGAGTGACAATGCCATTGCTGGAGGCTGGATCATCACTCTGCTCTGCTTTTCTCCCTCCTTTAAAGAGCCACAACACCCAAAAGCAACACTTGAAGAGCAAGAGATATCCAAAGAAGACTGATTACTGATAATCAGAGACAATGACTGGTAGGATGTTAGGAATGAAAGGTAGGAGTGTGTAGGAGCAGTGTTGGGCCGGAAGCTGTACTGCACTCAGTCGTCTTTGCTCTGCAAAAGTGGTCATGTCTACAGTGCCCCACAAGTATGAAGGAAGGTGGACTAGGCACTGCAGTCTTCCGAATACAATCATCTGGAACAGAAAGTAGGTACTTTTGGCCTCGTGAAAACACCATCTCTGTGCCCAGTCTGGCTTAATTAAGCTAAGACTGGTCTAAGTGATTTTATGGACTCTAACATTGTACTTCTCCATATTCAGTATGACTAAAGTTTCACATTTTGGACCCGTTCTTTTCATTTCTTTTCATTACCTTGTGGTGATATAACAGTCACTTTTGCAATTTTATCCACCTCCACAGTCCATGCCTTTGTGGTATGTTGTGGGCGTTTCTGGGAGAACATTATTTCTCTATTTTCTGGAATGCTTCTTTTGAGGGTTCCTGTCTCTGAATTGGTTGTCCGTGTTGCCAAATAGCTTCTTCCAATTTGCTTTTAAGAAGTTTTATTTATACATTAATTTTCCCATAGAGCGTTCCTCACAGTAAGATAAAGCTTAGGGGAGATATATCACTTTTGATGTACATAAAGTGCGATACTGAGCCCGTGTTCTGCTTTACTTTTTTTTTTCCTTCCCACGCCCCCTACTTTTGCTACATAATCCTCGCACATGTGCACCTTACGTAAAAATCGATGTAATATTTTTTTAGGAAAGATATGTTTTAGCACAGTATGCACTTTGTTAAAAAATCGCTAAGAGGTGTAGTTAAAAACAAATGGCATAGTGCTCCCGTGAGCTACTGAGAGAGAATAGGGGTTGTATTTTTTGTTTGTCTGGGGTGTTTTAGGTTTTTATTCCATTTCAGCTCCAGTAGGCCATGTAAGAGACCCATCCCATCGGTACATGTGAGTATGAAGGGCCTTCCCTTTGAACACCTGCTGCACTTTCACAAGAGATCAGTTGTGTTTGAACTTTGGTGTTAGCTGTTCCTTAAAACTCCTAGCGTGCGTAGTAGCAAGGTAAAGCAACCCTTCCTTCCCCATCTTCACCTTAGCTGGATTTAGCCTTTAAAGGAGAAGCAGTCCACTTCAGCATGTCTGATATTTTCTGTTAATATTTTATGCAGCCTATGGCATTTCGCTATTCTTTTAAAAGGCACCTTAAACCCCCAAAATGAAGATCAGAGAGGTGGGATAGGGGACTGATGAATTACACTTCGGGTCGAAGGAGTGGACTTTCCTGGAGCGTGCCCTCGCTACATCTGTAAGGGTTAAGAGGGAAAAATAGTTTTCATGTGGAGAAAAAAATCATATGCAAACACAGGTGTCTGGTAAACTTATTGTTTCTAATTGTCTGCTCCGTGGATATCCGCATGATGAGGTATCAGGCTTTAGGGCAGTAGGGGTAAAGCATATTTTTGAGTATCATATAACAGGCATATTTGGACATTAAATATAGGAAAACCCCTAGCAGTGATAGCTTTCCAAATGTTAAAGGGACAGGTCCTTCCATGCCTTAATCCTCAACATTCCAGTTTCTTCTTGGTATCGTTTGCAATGGTTTGGGGGTCTCAGCAAGATGTTAGCTGGTTGACGCCCAACTTGCTTACTTTTTCACCTTGCTCTTCTGGTTTCCTGAACAACCTGAGACCGTTGAGTGCGGCATCTGAGATACCTCTTGCTTCTGGAATATGCCTGCTTCATGTATTTCTTAAGGACCATACTGGAGCAGCTATGCACGTACTGCTTTCTTGAACAGTTGTCTTTTCTTGCTCCTTTGCCCTAGAATACATCCTCATTTAATAATACGTGTTCGGCCACCTCAACTTCTCCAGCACACTGGAAACCACCAGAGGTAGAGGATTTGATGTGAGACATTGGAGAGGAAAATTAACTAGGTTGCTAGCAGAAAGGGAACACCAATATAGAAAACTTTCATCTTGCAAGAGACTACACAATTCCTTGGCTAAGCTTTATATAGGTATGGAAAACGCTGTAGTCAAACTTATTTTCCCTAAAGAACCCAAACTGTCAATGAGTCGTGGAATCCTGGTAAAGAAGATATTCACAATTTTAATATTGTTCATAAATTACAAAATCATAAAAAGGATGCTGCTATTGTTACATGCCCTTTATCTAACACAAATGTTAGAAAATGCAGAAAGCAAGGGGACATATAATTACCTTCTTAACATTACTTTTTATTATGATTACCAACACAGCACCCCTGCTCTTCTTCCTTAATATTTACTAAGAAATATGGGACATTTATATACTTTATGGTTTAGGATTAGAAGTATGGCAAGAGTAAGATATTATATCAAAATAACATTATATTAACATTTATTCCATTCCAAAAATGAATCTATAGTGTACCTCGATGAAGTTAGGGTTACAGTCAGGGTTAGAGAATGAGTAACAACACACATTAGGTTTAGGGTAAAAGCACCTTGTTTTGGAAATCAATTTAATCTATAGTTAAGTACATTTAACAGAATAGCCTTTCATTCATAACAGTTACATATTTATCAATGATTAGAGTTAGGCATAGAATTAGCTTTCGTGTAAAAATGTTGTATTTGAAGAGTTGCGATTTGAGGAACGGATGAAAATGTATATTTAAAATTCATGGAAGCACAAAGCAAGCAACCTGGAGTTAGACCCAGTTTTAATAAAGAATAAAAGTACATGCAAGGAGAATGTAACACAGCAGAACTGAAAGTGTGTGCAGATTCACTACAATCAGCTGGATTTCCAGATTACTAGGAGGAAACAAGAGCTGAGAAATAAAGGAGCAGCAAAAAGTTCATTGGTCAATACCCCAAAAATCTAAAATAATTAGCTTTAAAGAGTACACAAAATGAAGTATATATTTCCACAAAAAAAAACAATTTACATACACTATATACTTATGTCACAATAAAGGATATTCTGTTTAGTCTAAAACATTATGCTTCCAAACTCTCAGCCTGTACTTGCTGGCACAATTTACTCTTATATAAGTGGTTTTATAAGACGGCTGTTGGAGGTAGACACAGTTTTCTGTCCTCACACACAGGTTGTTCTGGTTATTGCTTAACAGTGACTATTTCTTTCCCCAGCTTGCACTGATGTCGCTTGATGAGCAGTTCAGGGCTGCACAGAATGTGGTACTATGGGGGTGACTAATTTTGTAAGTGGCTCTAACATCTTGACCATGTTGGACAGGCAAGGCCTGAAGCTTTCATTCTTCCATGACTCCCAAATCGAAAACCTTTCAGCAAACTTTGTTTGTTGACTTGATTATGCTTTTTGTAACACACGCATTTGCACTAAATATTTATCCAAGTTAAAATCTGCACAGCTGTTAATAATATGTTGCGTGAGTACAATATCAAGCGTGACACATTCAGGTAGGTCTAGAAATAAAAATTCAAATTGCTGTTGACTAAAAATGAAAAGTCACCACTGGAAAATAGGCAGGAAAAAGCAGGGCTAAGGGGCCCAAAATAGCATTTTGCCTGATGGAAGACTCCCCATGCACAGAAATAAGGTGACGCCTGGACCTTGCTCAGTATATTGGGACGCCCTTGAGGATGTTCTATAACTGGCTATAAGAATTACAGGTCACACACAGGTCACTTGGCAGCTACTGGTATGTTGAACAATACTGCAGCAGAACCTGTGGGTGAGAGCTAATTACAGCTTATTCAGGGACAAAGCCCCACCTAGGAGTCACTATGATTCAAGAGGATTAGGACTGGAATCTTAATAGCTCTACTCTTGGACTATTCGATGGCCCTGTTGTAGGAAAGTACCATCTTGCCTGGCATGTTACCCCCATATTTTACTGTATATATGTTGTTTTAGTGTATGTGGCACTGGGACCCTGCCAGCCAGGGCCCCAGTGTTCATAAGTGTGCCCTGTATGTGTTCCCTGTGTGATGACTAACTGTCTCACTGAGGCTCTGCTAACCAGAACCTCAGTGGTTATGCTCTCTCTGCTTTTTAAATTGTCACTAACAGGCTAGTGACCAATTTCACCAATTCACATTGGCATACTGGAACACCCTTATAATTCCCTAGTATATGGTACTAAGGTACCCAGGGTATTGGGGTTCCAGGAGATCCCTATGAGCTGCAGCATTTCTTTTGCCACCCATAGGGAGCTCTGACAATTATTACACAGGTCTGCCACTGCAGCCTGAGTGAAATAACGTCCACGTTATTTCACAGCCATTTACCACTGCACTTAAGTAACTTATAAGTCACCTATATGTCTAACCTTTACCTGGTAAAGGTTAGGTGCAAAGTTACTTAGTGTGAGGGCACCCTGGCACTAGCCAAGGTGCCCCCACATCGTTCAGGGCAAATTCCCCGGACTTTGTGAGTGCGGGGACACCATTACACACATGCACTATACATAGGTCACTACCTATGTATAGCGTCACAATGGTAACTCCGAACATGGCCATGTAACATGTCTAAGATCATGGAATTGTCACCCCAATGCCATTCTGGCATTGGGGAGACAATTCCATGATCCCCCGAGTCTCTAGCACAGACCCAGGTACTGCCAAACTGCCTTTCCCAGGGTTTCACTGCAGCTGCTGCTGCTGCCAACCCCTCAGACAGGTTTCTGCCCTCCTGGGGTTCAGCCAGGCCTGGCCCAGGAACTCAGAACAAAGGACTTCCTCAGAGAGAGGGTGTTACACCCTCTCCCTTTGGAAAAAGGTGTCAGGGCTGGGGAGGAGTAGCCTCCCCCAGCCTCTGGAAATGCTTTGATGGGCACAGATGGTGCCCATCTCTGCATAAGCCAGTCTACACCAGTTCAGGGATCCCCCAGCCCTGCTCTGGCGCGAAACTGGACAAAGGAAAGGGGAGTGACCACTCCCCTGACCTGCATCTCCTAGGGGAGGTGCCCAGAGCTCCTCCAGCATGCCCCAGACCTCTGCCATCTTGGATTCAGAGGTGTGCTGGCACACTGGACTGCTCTGAGTGGCCAGGGCCAGCAGGTGATGTCAAAGACTTCTTCTGATAGGCTCTTACCTGTGTTACTAGCCTATTCTCCTTCCTAGGTAGCCAAACCTCCTTTTCTGGCTATTTAGGGTCTCTGCTTTGGGGAATTCTTCAGATACCGAATGCAAGAGCTCACCAGAGTTCCTCTGCATCTCTCTCTTCACCAAAGGATCGACCGCTGACTGCTCAGGACGCCTGCAAAACCGCAACAAAGTAGCAAAGACGACTACTGCAACCTTGTATCGCTGATCCTGCTGCTTTCTCGCCTGTTTCCTGGTGGTGCATGCTCTGGGGGTAGCCTGCCTCCTTTCTGCACCAGGAGCTCTGAAGAAATCTCCTGTGGGACGACGGAATCTTCCCCCTGCAACCGCAGGCAACAAAAGACTGCATCACCGGTCCTCTGGGTCCCCTCTCAGCATGACGAGTGTGGTCCCTGGAACTCAGCAACTCTGTCCAAGTGACTCCCACAGTCCAGTGACTCTTCAGTCCAAGTTTGGTGGAGGTAAGTCCTTGCCTCCCCACGCTAGACTGCATTGCTGGGAACTGCGTGATTTGCAGCTGCTCCGGCTCCTGTGCACGCTTCTAGGATTTCCTTTGTGCACAGCCAAGCCTGGGTCCCCGACACTCTAACCTGCAGTGCACAACCTTCTGAGTTGTCCTCCGGCGTCGTGGGACTCCCTTTTGTGACTTCGCGTGGACTCCGGTTTACTTCTCTTCTGAGTGCCTGTTACGGTACTTCTGCGGGTGCTGGCTGCTTCTGACTTGCTGGGTGCCTCCTCTGTCTCCTCCTCCAAGTGGCGACATCCTGGTTCCTCCTGGGCCACAGCAGCATCCAAAAACCCTAACCGCGACCCTTGCAGCTAGCAAGGCTTGTTTGCGGTCTTTCTGCGTGGGAACACCTCTGCAAGCTTCTTCACGACGTGGGACATCCATCCTCCAAAGGGGAAGTTTCTAGGACTCTTTGTTCTTGCAGAATCCACAGCTTCTACCATCCGGTGGCAGCTTCTTTGCACCCTCAGCTGGCATTTCCTGGGCATCTGCCCACTCTTGACATTGTCGTGACTCTTGGACTTAGTCCCCTTGTTCCACAGGTACTCAGGTCCGGAAATCCACTTTGGTTGCTTTGCTGGTGTTGGTCTTCCTTGCAGAAACCCCCTATCACGACTTCTGTGCTCTCTGGGGGTTATAGGTGCACTTTACACCTACCTTTCAGGGTCTTGGGGTCGGCTAATTTTCTAACCCTCACTGTTTTCTTACAGTCCCGGCGACCCTCTACAAGCTCACATAGGTTTGGGGTCCTTTCGTGGTTCGCATTCCACTTTTGGAGTGTATGGTTTGTGTTGCCCCTATACCTATGTGCTCCTATTGCAATCTACTGTAACTTTACACTGCTTGCATTACTTCCTTTTGCTATTACTGCATATTTTTGGTATTGTGTACATATATCTTGTGTATATTCGGCATCCTCATACTGAGGGTACTCACTGAGATACTTTTGGCATATTGTCATAAAAATAAAGTACCTTTATTTTTAGTATATCTGTGTATTGTGTTTTCTTATGATATTGTGCATATGACACCAGTGGTATAGTAGGAGCTTTGCATGTCTCCTAGTTCAGCCTAAGGTGCTCTGCTATAGCTACCTTCTATCAGCCTAAGCTGCTAGAAACACCTCTTCTACACTAATAAGGGATAACTGGACCTGGTACAGAGTGTAAGTACCCCTTGGTACCCACTACAAGCCAGACCAGCCTCCTACACCCGTAAAGCACTTATTCTCCATGAGGATACATCACTGTGTCTAACAGTCCATCATCTGGAACGATTACCATCACACCTTCTTCAATGTATACATACCAACCAGTACTGCTACTATAATAACAATTGACATGGGCCTCCCTCACATATATTTGCTGGTCGACTCCCCTCCATTCAACTCCATCACAAAAGTGACACAATTGGACCCCTGGCTCAGAAAAGACTTCACATTGATACCTTTCAAAATCTCATCCACAATACTGACCAAAGATCCCCTGGCTGAAACCATATGTAGAGGCAAGAAAGTCGGAAACAAATCTATTCTTGAACATTGATGGGACAAAAACAAATCCAGTAACTAGCTCCGTTTCAACTATAAAGCTGCCATCTAAAAAGTAAGAAGAATCTACTACTGAACTATCTAAGGAACTTCACAAGATTCTCTAAAGAATCTGTAACCTGCAAAGCACTGCAGCCAGAATCCTTCACTGTCAAGCCCCATGCAGCTCCCTCACAGACTACTTGGGAGACTTCCTCAGAAGCAGTTTACCCATTAGCTTCTATCCTCAGGTCACTAAACCAAAAACACTGCCCACTGGTAGTCCCTTGATCCTGGCCACCTTCAAACAACTCTTACCAGATCAGTTCAACTAAATTTCAAGGCCAGTGGCTCGCTCACTCAGATCTCCCGCAGACCCTGGCCGGTTTCAGGCTTTCAAGCATATCCTATGCTCCACTTCTGCCACTAACCTGGCTAGAATGAGCACACACTCCATAACCTCATGCACCTTTCCCAGTGGTCTCAAAATCTCCCACAAGTTTGACATAAGAATTCAAAACTTGGCCTAGAGGATCCAAACAAACCTTCAACAGACCATTCTCTTGTAGACTCAATGAAAGATTGGCCTTCGCACAGCTCCTAAACCTCTTCCAAACTGGCTTCTAACCTTACAGAGGAAGGTAGGATGATTTGAGTTAGTGGAACTTGCATCATCACCCAATTGCTAATCAACCTGTACTCTGCTTTTGATACAGTCCACCACCACCCCATCTGACTCCTGAGGCTGGAAGGTCTTGGCATTAAAGGAACCATTCTATGTTGTTTCTCCTTCTACCTCACCAAGAAATAAGCGTCTTGCTTCCACTTTACTCTTCAACTCCTTTCCACACAAACCCTCAAATCCCACAATGTCCCATCATCTCTCCACTCTGCTTCCATGCATACCTCAGTCTTTTAACAGACATCAAGTTCTTCTATCTAACCTATTACAACTAGGCAAGAAAAGCTGCACTGATATCCAGCCCTTCCCTGTTCAGCTATGCAAAACCTAAAAAATTTGCTGGCAAATATGATAAACACCTAGGATCATCTACCATTCAGGAAGCAAGGAAACCCTGTCTGTTCCCAAGCAGATTTCCCTGGTGCCATAACACAGCACCATCAATGCCAGAACTTTACCTATTAATGAAGAATCAGTAAACAAAGATGGCATGAACCAGCATATGAAACTGTACCACTAAGCCTTCTTTGCTTCATCCCACACATAAGCACATCTCCCAATTTGCTGCAACATCAAAGGAGCACTTGTCCACTTCTCAATCATGGCATCAAAACTCTTACCAAATGGACCACACAATTAACCCAATCCTGGCTCCTGCTGAAAGAGGACTCACATGAAGATGGCTGCGGATAGGAGCACTCCATGAGGAGGTCCATTGCAGAGGATTATACATTTGCCCTGAGTTCCCTCGACGACACCATCATCCTTCAAGCCCAAGCGCAATTGCCAGGACGGGACGCTGTCTGCTCTAGACAACAATAGAGGTGCACAAGAAGCCCTGAGTGGGGAGGCTTGAGTCTTCCAATTCTCACATAGGGGTTCTTCCACACAGACCTCGCTAGAAGTGGGTTGCCCCTGTCTTCTCTTGGCGCTGATCAAAAGATCTCAGGTCACGCTGGACTGGAGATCTTATGTCAGACCCAGGCTGGATGTTGCAGCAGGTCTAGCTCAAGAGCCCTCCTCCTGCAGTCCTCGCTTTGAACTAGCCCCCTGCCCCAAAGAGCTTCTCCAGAGGTATCGTAGCCCTGAAAATACCACGCTTGAACCCAGGCAGCAATCTGCTGTGGTTTTCCAGCCTACAGTTATCAGCCTACCAGCATTTTCCCATCTGTTGGGGCCCATCATTGCAGGCAGCAAACCTTTTACTGGCCATTGTTGCTCCCTCCACCCCAATATCCTTGGGGCTACATGGTAGCAGCTATGCCACATGTCCTCCCATATTTCTTAGTGAGAAACCATTCTCTATTTTGAGGATTAAGTTGGATTGACTCATACATGGGATATGAAATGGAAGAAGAACTAAAGCTGAATCTCTCTCTGCTGGATTGTAATAGACAGAGGTCTATTCTTAAAGGAAGGGCTGCTGTTTCTGCAATATCCGAAAACAGAAGTACTACACAGCTGATGAGAGTTTTATAACAAAGGATAGTCTGTGGTAGCCAAGGCCTTCTTGCCCCCATTTGACAAAACTGAGGTCTTTTCTTTCTTGCATCCTATTCCGATGCACACAAAAGCCCCCGATGCCACTAACTTTAATGATATCCAATAATGTTTTCTCTCTCAGGTTCACTTAATGAGCAACAGTAAGGCTTGCTAGTGAGAAGAAAGCAGATCAGAGGATCACAGCATTAACTAACAGAGTCTTAAACCCATTCCTTACATGTCCTCCTCGCCAATCTCTTGAGGGCACTGCAGACCCCTAATTAGCATGGCCCCAAAGAGACCCACCCAGTAAAGAATTCCAACCATCGTACAATTTAATGGCATCAGGCTTAAACTTCTTTAGATCAATTTACCCCTAGGTCTGTGTAAAAACAACTACCAAAACTTGAAATAGAGCTCTGACTAATTTCCACGAAATGCTTTTTGCAGACAACTGCTTCTGTCCCAGCATCGGATGCATGAATTCCTAGGACCCTCCAGACTTTAAATAATTTCATTTAAATTACATTCATGTCACCCACACAGCAAAAATTCTCTATGTCCACAAACTTGCAATCATGCCCTCGTCCAATCTCAATGCTGAAGTCATGACAGCTATCTACAATAATGCCAATATTATGGTCCAAAAAAAACAGATGATGGATGGAATGCTGAACAATGAAAACATTCACCACCAGTCACAAAGATCAGGGTTTAATCCATCGTTTTTTTGCCCACCATGCCACCCCAGTTTGGACCCAGCCATATGCAAATCAGTCTTGACCCTGTTTTTCATGGGAACAGTCCAGCCTGAAATCCCAAGCCAGGCCCTCCCTGGACTGGAAACAAGCATCCTAAGACCGGTTTCAGGGTATCACCCTTCATCAGCTAGGCTAGCTTGAATCCAGTGGCGCAGTGAGCACGGGACCCACGTTTGAAAATACCCTTCCCACTTGGGGCGACAATTGCAAAAAGAACAGATGATGGACGGAATGCTCAATAATGCAAACATTCACTCCCAGTCACAAAGATATGGGTTTAATCCATCGTTTTTTTGCTCACCACGCCACCCCAGTTTGAACCCAGCCATATGCAAATCAGTCTTGAACCTGTTCTACATGGAACAGTCCAGCCCGAACTGCCAAGCCAGGTCCTCCCTGGACTGGATACAAGCATTCTAGGACCGGTTTCAGGGTACAGGATTACTGCAATTTCTTCCTAGGATACATCAACATCCATTGGCACAACCTGTCACCATGCACAGTCTACATAGCCGAATGCCCTCTGATCAAACAACCAATTGAAATAACTCTGGTCAAGTCCAACATATAGGAAAGGAGCCATCCATAATCTAATCACATCCCTTCCCAGAGTAGATTTCCTCTATTTCCTTATCAATTTTTCCTTAGTGTTGAAGGAGCTTTCCACACGACAAGCTGAAAATCTGGATCAAGGTTTTAAGGCATATAATCCAGTGAGCTATCGTCTAACTCAAGCTCTAGCCTAGCGCCTCTTGCAAAGCCGCTAACTACCAGCCAGCTAACAAAACCTTGACAAGTGTCATGGATGAGTTGGCCCCAAGGAATCTGAAAAGACAAACGGGCAGATTTATGGAAAGTGTTGCTGCACCGAATGCAGCGCCACTTTCCCTGCACCCCTTAGCACCCCTGTACCGCCACCAAGTGTTCTCCGTATTTAAAATATGGCACACCATGGCGCAGGGTAGAGGGCATTTCAAATGACGTTATTGATGTACTCTGCAGGAGTAGCACCAATATTTTGGCGCTACTCCTGCAGAGTACATAGGGCTCCATTTTAAAGAATGGACGCCCCCTTTTAACGCCTGCTCTTGAGCAGGTTGCCACAGAAAATGGTGCAAGGAAATCTCAGATTTTCTTACGCCATTTTTCTGGATCCCCTAAAGGGGGAACGCCCCCTTTGCATAAATTATGCCTGGCGCAGGCATAATGTAGTGCAAAGGGTGCCACAATGCATGCATTGCGCCACCCTGTAAACACAGTGCAAAGATTTCGGCCTTATTGGGCCACATTAACGTCATAAATCATGACATCAAGGTGGCGCTAGAGGACTATAAATATCCCCCAAAATGCGAACTACTCCATGCAATGGTACACTGTTTGCCTTAATGAAAGGAAGCGACAACTGAGACTGAGTGAATGGAGGTGGAAGCAAAGAACCACACCCACAAACATATCTACTACGTGCCGAAAGTAAAAGATACAAAGCCAGCATTTTCGAGGCCAAAGCCTCCTGTTTCAGGTTGCAACTAGACCAAGTGAGAAACAGACCAATAAAACTTTGACATCATCATGCATCAAACCAACCCCAAGACGAAACTCACAGCTACTCCATCAGAAGACAAAAGCAAGGAGCTTTCAGACTTCTCCGAAAAAATCAATTAGATGAAGAGTTTGCTACAAAGAATCCCTATTCTCATCTCAACCATAACCAACATAGCACTGGATCGAATTCAGATTAGATGACTCCAGAAAAGAGAGGTCGCTTTGACTATCATCCGTGTTGGACTTCGCCCTTTCTGCAAGATAATCCCGCAAACTTTTTGCCTTCACCCTCCTGTTTCCTAAATCCGTTTTTTTAGGCTTTTAGCACCTTGCACACTTTACCACTGCTAACCAGTGCCATAGTGTTAGTGCTGTCTCCTTTAAATATGGTAGAATTAGCACATGTAAATTAAATTTGAGCCTCCTACCTAAGTAGCCCTTTTATACATGTCTCAGGCCTACCATTGCAGTCTGTGTGTGCAAGTCAAACTACCAGTTGGACCTAGCAAAATAAACCTTTTGTCTGGCCTAACCCTTACTTTTTAATACATATAGATTACCCCAAGGTAGGCCCTAAATTGCCCACAGGGCAGGGTGCAATGTATTTAAAAGGTTGCCATGTACTTTAACTTTAACATGTCCTGGTACTGAAAATCTCTTACATTCTTTTTTCACTACTGCAAGGCCTACCTCTCCCATAGGATAGCGTTGGGTTACCGTATTACATTTAATTGGTGGTCATTTTCAATTTGGAACCGATAGGAATATCAAGATTGGTGTCTAAAGAATTGTAATTTAAAACTCTTTTAATGGCAAAGTTGGATTGAAGTTACAATCTAAAAATGTTACTTTTATAAAGTTGGCATTTTCTTTTCCCAAACATTTGGTGCCTGTAGTCTGGGTCACTTGACTAGGTGTAGCTGGCAGTTGGTCTTTGTGTTTTGCTCTCAGATAATTAGATAAAGGGGCAATAGGTGTTGGCAGGATAGGCACTCTCTGAGCTGATATGGGGTGCAACTGTCATCTACCACATTTGCACATAGTCTCTGCACGAGCACCTACCCAGTGAGTTTGACAGTAGTCTTTTGTGTCCCTAGACAAGGTGGGCCAGGGCACAGGGGCAGGAAATTCCAAACACCTCTAGGGTGGAAAGTTCTAGAAGCTCCTTCTACGTCAAAGCTGGCACCAAGTATAAATATTGGACTCTCAGACTCAACTCTTCAGAACACCTCTGGACCCGTGGATACTACAGAAGAAGGACTGCTGTGCTGCTCTGCTACTCTGCTGCCTACTTGCTAGGAAGACTGGACGTGCACCCTTCATCCCTGGCTGAAGTGATTGAGGGTCAGCAGACTGACCTCCTGTTCTGAGCTACAGGGACATACCAAGCTCCAGAGACTTCTCTACTTCTGCCCAGCTAACATGCTGCCTGGACCTGCCTCAGCCCTGCTGGCTTCTACTGGAGTTAGTTTCCGACCTCTAAGAGGTACCCATCAGGTCCTGGACCCTTGGTGTGGTATCAGCCGAGCTCCCATTCAGTGAAGGAGAAATACTGAGGTTTTGGGCTTTTCATGACCGTGAACGCGCCTGTTCATGCAAAGATCTTGCCGACCACCAATGCGAAACCCAACTCTTCATGCCACAGCGACCACTAGCAATGCTCAGCAATGCAAGATCTGCACTTCATTGTACAGCATCAACAGCCTGCCTTGACCAACAAAAATCTTCAGCAATGAACGTCCGCAATGCCCAATAGGATCTTTGTGCTACAGCAATGATCATCCACAATGCCGGTCCTGCCTTCGAGCTACAGTCACGACCATCCACAATGTCTCCCTGCTCCTTGTGTCCCTCTCCACCACGAATGGAACTCTTCACACTGGACTGTTGAAGGCAACACTTTCAGCTGGACTAACTTGATTGCTATATCAGATCTGCGCAACATTGCCACTGGTATGAACTTGTGACTTTTACCCGGTCTCGCACAACCACATAACTGCGAGTGGCGGTTTGTGCTTTTAAGCTCCATACTTACTTTAAATCCTTGAAATATCATATGTTCTATTCTACTAATTATATTTGTGTTGTTTTGGTCTCAAATAATTTATAAAATTTTACGCTAGCTAAATTGGGGTGAGATTTTTCTTGAGTTGTGTTTTCACCGAAATACTGTTTGAAGTAATGCATAAATACTGTACACATTGCCTCTAAGTTAAGCCTTGCTGGTTTGCGCCAGTATTATAGAAATGCCGTATTACAGAAGTGCCCCAGAGGTGCAACGGATGTTTGTGCCAGCTTCGCATGTCCCCAGGACACTCTGGCATTACAGAAAGGGCCACAGATTCCTGTGCGGCTCCTTCTGTAATAGAGATAGCGCTGGCCCACATGTTGCACCAGCAACATAGGGCTTTTCCTTATTTGCATGAGGTGTGGCACCATGCAAATGAAGGAATCACCATCCCTCTGCGCCCATGACATATTAATGATGTGGGCACAGAGACAAGCGCGCCCTTAGGAGGCGTACTGAAAGTGAGCCACAAAAAGGTGGGCCACTTTCACCATGCCCCTGAGATCAGCCCTCTCAGGGAATGAAAGGGGGTCCCATGGACCCACCCCATATCTATTCCCTTTTGAAAGGGCAGGCGGGTTGCCACCTGCACAGAGAAACATGGAGCAGCTTTTAAACAGTTTCTCAATATTTCTCTTGGATGTGCCGCCTTGGGGGCAGTTTGAGTTTGTGGCTGCCCTAAGGACAGCTCATTGTTCCTAACAGGGCACACTTTCCCTGTTTTCACCCAACGCAACTGCTTAACCGGTTGATCGCCACGGCCTCTCAGGTGCCACGGACGTAACCATTACGTCCATGTGCCGGCCCTCAGGGGAAGTGTTAGTGCTTCCCCAAGGGCCACCCCCCACACCCCTCACCCCCCCCAGGTCAGGGCAGGAAGGGAATCACTGCCCCTTCCACCAAAAGCATTTCTCTTCCACTAGGGAGGAGGGGGCCGGCAGAGGCATGAAAGGAAAGGAAAGGACTTTGATGTCTCTACAAGCATTTCTGCTGCTCGATCACAATGCGATCGGGCAGCAGAAATGCCCACTAGACACCAAGGACATTTTTTTCTGCAGGTAATTGTCAAGAGGGGACCGGCCCCTTGGGCAAGGGCTGTTCCCCAGGGGGGGCCAAATAATTTTTTAGGCCATTTCTGCTCCCCCGGGGGCTGAGGGGCAGAAAACCCCAAGACACCAGGACAAAAAAAAAATTTTGTTTATTTTTTTTCTTTTATGTGTGGGGAGCGACCCCTTAGGCAAGGGTCGCTCACCAGGGGGGGGGGGCAAATTGTATTTATGCCATTTCTGCCCCCCTTGGGGGTAGATCGGCCTATTTTTGTTAGGCCAATCTGCCCCAAGGGGGGCAGAAACCACTAGACACCAGGGATTGGTGTGTGTTTTGTTTGGGGGGGAGCCTCCCCATGGGGGCACATTACTGTTGGCCATATCTGCCCCCCATGGGGGCAGATCGGCCTATTTTTGGAAGGCTGATCTGCCCCCAGGTGGGGCAGAAAGCCCACCAGAGACCAGGGAAGATTGTTTTCAAAATAAGAGGGTGGGGGTATGGCCACACCCCCACCCAAAATAAATGGGGCCAAAGTTGCTCTGCCCCCCAGTGGGCAGATTGAGCAATCACCCCCAATCCACACCCCGTCTGCTAGATGCCAGGGAATTAAAAAACAAAAAAATTGTGGGGTGGTGGCTACCAACCAGTATGGGCCTGTTTATGCCCCCACCCCAACTGAAGGGGGTAACAGTTTTTCAGCTCCCCCCCCAAACTAACACATCTTATCCTGCTGCAAGCAAGAGGACATTTGATTATTCTGGGTTTTGGTTTTGCATTTGGCCCATGAGAGCTTGGTAACTCTCAAAATCATCCCACTTGGAATGGTGGGAGCTGCACTTTTTGGCCACAAAAAAAATCCACAAGACCTAGACACATCTGAAAACTAAACATCTGGTTGATTCCAGGGTGGTGTGCTTCACATGCACCCCACACCATTTTCTTACCCACAATGCCCTGCAAACCTCCAACTTTGCTGGAAATCACACATTTTTCCTACATTCCTACATTTTTGTGATGGAACCTTCCGGAATCCGCAGGAATCCACAAATTTCCTACCACCCAACATTGTCTCATCTATACCGATAAAAATTCTGCTGTACTAGTCAGCCTAAAAATGATTTTTTTTCAATCTGCCCTTTTGGACCCACTTTGGTGCTACCCTCAATTTCAACATGTTTTTGGCTCTTCCCTGTCACAGGCACTTGGCCCACCTACACAAGTGAGGTATCATTTTTACCGGGAGACTGAGGGAAACAATGGGTGGTAGGAAATTGTCCCGGGGCGGTGGTCCGACACAGAAATGTGGGGAAAATGTGATTTTTTTTTTTTTAGCTAAAGTTGAGGTTTGCTGAGGATTCTGGGTAATAAAACATTGGGGGATGCACGCAAGTCACACCTCCCTGGACTTCCTCAGGTGTCTAGTTTTCAGAAATGTCTAGGTTTGGTAGGTTTACCTCGATGGCTGCTGAGCCCAGGACCAAAAAAGCAGGTGCCCCCTTTCACTCCCCGCAAAAACAGGTACTTTTGTATTTAATAATTTTGATGTGTCCAGATAGTGTTTTGGGGCATTTGCTGTCGCGAGCACTAGGCCTACCCACACAAGTGAGGTCCCATTTTTATCGGGATTCTGCGGTGAGTGCTGCAACTGTAGAAGGTTTTTATTGATCCATGATCTAATAAGGTGGATTGTTTTCAGCCAGATAATATTCCTGTTGTACCTAATACTTGTGCCGTTATACAAGAACTGACTTCTTTGTTTTTCCCTCTCCTTTCATTGCTTTGACTCGGCCAAAGATGTCGCACTACTTTCCCCAGGTACCAAATCCTACCATCTTGTGTCTTGACAGCATTCCGAAATAGCTTTTGATATTTTCAGTGTTTTGGTGAATTTGGACCATTTTATATTACCAGGAGGAGCTTTAACTTTAACCCAGTTGCCTACTTTGAATTCTATCAACTTGGTCCCATGTAGTTTATCATACCTTTGCTTGCGAGTTGGCTGCAATTCTAGTTCTTTTCCCCTCCACTGTTGATTTTCATCAACTTTTACCGAGCCTTTATGCCACTTTATCCACCCAGGTACTAGTCTAGAATTGGGCTTTCTGCCTTTTAACAGCTTCAAATGGAGTCATGTTCGTGGACTAATGAGAAGTTAGGCAATATGCTTCTAACCGCTTCAGTACCTCTTCCTTCCAACACAACCCATTGGCCCTTGCCAGCTGAATACCCTCTTTAAGAGTCTTATTGAACCTTTCTACCATCCCATTGGTTTTAGGGTGATATAGGGCACACAGTATGTGCACTAAACCATTACATTGAAAAAATTAATCTATTAGGAGAAAACTGGACCCCATTATCAGTGAGAAGGGTGCTAGGTAGTCATTCTCTTATTAATAAATTAAAAACAAATCCACCAAAAAGCTTATGACTGTCTTAGTGTTGATTTCTGACACAAATGTAATCCCTGGTTATCTTGAATATAGGTCAACTATACAAGAACATATGGTGAGCACCTTTCACCAGTTAATGGCCCAATTATGTCTAATACCACAACCATCCAAGGTCCTGTTGGAAGACACCAACAATACATGGGTGGAGTATGTAATTTTACCACCTTACCACTAACTGAGCAGGCAATACAGTCCCTAACCATTCTCTCTACTAGTACATCCATACTGGGCCACCAGAAATCTAATCTCAACCTTTGCTTTGTTTTGGTAATACCAAGATGGCCTTCGAGTGCTAAGTCAATGAGTTTATGTTTAATAGAATCTGGAAGTATCAACCTGGTACCTCTAAGCAGGCATCCATCACTGACAATTCTCCTTTGACCATTCAAAACTGACTCAAACGCTCCTCAAATTTTTCTCTTCCAAGCCAACCTTGTATTAACATCTCAAGTACTTTGCATAAGACCAGGTCAGTTTCTGACTCTTTTTAATTATTTATTTTGCTCTTCAACCATTCTTTTAGTTATCACATAAAGCTCTTCTTTGTGTAACTCTATTTTCATTATTGTTGTCACCATCACCTTCCTCTTCCTTTTTTTAAATATTTTTATTTTCACTTTTAATAACTGCAGTTGCAACCATTTCTTGATATCACATTAAGAGGTATACATTGACATATCAATACAGGTGCTGTTCCGGCTACAATGTGTTACACGTAACAAGTCTGATTATCTTTAGGGTTATGACTTCAGGTATACAGTGGGTTTCTTACTTAGTTTGAGGGCGTAGTACACAAATAATGTCATGTTATGTGTGACAAGAGGTCCCTGTAGCCTGGGTGATCAGGAGACCCCAGAGTGTTCAGAAACATGGCAGACCGTGGCAAATGGTGTAAGACATTCAAGTCATCCATCGGTTAGCTGACCAATAGCCTCTTTGGTAACGGTAAGTAAAAGAAGCAAAACAGAAAGAAACCATAACAAACTAGAAAGTGGGAAAAACCTCTCTAACTTGTGTCTCAGAGAGACTGCACATTACAGTCAGTAGCTAATGAAATGTGAGGGGAACATCTGGGACGGGGCAGAGCAGAACACCCAAGGTCTCCGCTAGAGCCCACCTAGCCATTCCCCAGAACGGACAGGGGGACGTGGAAAGAGTGACCTACATGGGGTGGGTGTCATTCACAGCCTTTGTCAGTGTACCTGAAAACAATCCCAGCATGATGACGAGGAGGGCCGTCCTCTATCGTCCAGACAGTTAGGTTCAGAGTCCGTTGTGCGCCACTCATCCAGGTCTCCCTTGGTCAGGCCCTCATCTGTGGGATTTTCCTATGCGTCTATGACCTCAGCCCTTAGTGCAGTCATGGGCGGCCGGTGCAGTCCTCTGGCTTCATCTTGTTACAGTGCTTGCTCCACTGCTCTTGCCCAAGTAGTCACAGTTTTTTCCCAAACCCTCAAATCAGGGCTCACCAAAGTCTTCCAAGACATTGCTATCCTTTGTTTGGCCAGTGCTACTGCCGAATCTAGAAACCTGTTGCCAACTTTTTTGGGCTTGAGCCTGGAGAAATCACCTAGTGGCCAGGTCTCCATTGTGCAAGAAATAGAGCAACCTAGGCTTCTATTTAGTTTGTCCAGCACCGTGGTCCAATAAATCTGCTGTCGGGAGCACCTCCACGTCATGTGAAATCTGTATCAGTGTGTGCACACTGAGGGCAGCCCCGCTGCTCACCCCCATAAACGGCTTGTATTTTGTGTGAGGTCAATTATGTCATGTGGGTGTAGTTGAAATGTATGTATTTTACACGTGTGTTTCCAGATACCTTGTGGTGATATGTTAATACCCTACTCCATTCAGACTCAAGGATCCCATGTCTCTCCATCGCCTCCCACTTGCCCTTAAGACCACTTAGGGACCCACACACCATCCCGTTCAGAACCCTTTAGAGCCAAGTTATCAGGTCTCTGGCTGTACCCAAGATCAACAGCAATTGTAGAACCTCATTAATCTGGGGTTTCCAGTTGCCTCCATCCCACAGGTCCCTGAAGGACCTTGTCAGTGCTTCATATGTCGGGAACGGACCAGGGGGCAGGTCCCTTTGGGCCACCATCACTTCCAGAGGCATCAGAATACCCATGTAAAAACAGTCCCCCACAGTTATAAGTCCAGCACTGGTCCAGTCTCCCATCTGAGTTGTCCTGAAGTAGGTTAGGGGGTTGCCATGTCAGATGCCCACTGGTTGCAGGGGCGTACAGCAGTTTCCCTCCAGTGTGCCAGACACAGCGGTGCCAGATACAGTGCAGCCGCCACTAGCGAATCAGGATGCAGGATTGTCATTGCTGGACATAATAGTTTGTCCAGCAAAGTGCCCTGATTGAGTACTTGCCTGATAGGGCCCTTTTCCTCTTGTCGGGTACCATCTAGCCATAGAGAAATACATTGGAGTTAGGCGGCCAAAAAGTAATGTTCAAAGTTGGGGGCTCCCAGCCCACCCTCCAAATAAGTTCCCTAAGAAAAGCATCCACCATTTTGAAAATAGCAATGCATGCCATTGGGGGCAGTGTCCCACCTAGGTTGGCCTCCCACAAATCCACCAGTAAATGACAGTGTATTACAGATCTTGATCCTCAGATATTTAAAGGTGTTGGAAGCCCAAGATAAGGTTGCCGGGGTGGTCGGTGGCCATAGGGAACCCTGCTGAACAGGGAATAGGCAGGTCTTAGCACTGCTAACTTGGGGCCCCGAAAGGGCTCTGAAGTCATCCAAGTGTCTCAACATTGGGCCAGAGTCAGAGGCCCCATCTGATATGTAAAGCAGTAGGTCGTCAGCATAGAATGATGATATGTTCCCGGTCACCCAGACTAATTCCCTTGCCCAGCCTTCCAGTCATAGCAACTCCGCCAACAGCTCTATTGCAAAGATAAATAGGAGGGATGATAGCGGCCAGCCTTGGAGCGCTCCACGATGTAGGTCATACAGTTGTGAAATTGTGGCACCTATCTTGACCCTCACAGTCAGGTAGAAGTATAACAGACATAGCCAATTAGTCCAGGCGGTTCCAAAGCCCATGCCGAGCATGACCTCCTCAAAGGAGTCCCAGCTGATCGTGTCAAATGCTTTCTCGAGATCAGAGCACTATGAGTGGCCTGCACACCTGGGTTATACAGCACATGATAAAGACTCTGCAGGTTAAGAGAGGTGTTCCTTGCAGGCAGGAATGAAGCTATTCTGGTCCACATGTATCAGTGTCTGCAGAAGCTGCAGCAGTCTAGACGCAAGGCCCTTGCTGAGGATTTTGAAATCCATGTACAGCATGGATAATGGGCCAAAAAACTGTAATGGGAGCAACCTGGGGCTTTGGACTTGGGGAGTGGGACCACTATCGCTTCTCTGGTTTAGGCTGGGAGGGTCCCTAAGTCATAACATTTGGCGTACATCGCTGCCAGTTTGGGGAAAAAATATTCCAGCGTATGTCGAGTAAAACACATCAGGCAAGAAAGCTGTCTGGACCCGGGTCTTGCCTGTGGCCTTGTCTTTGAGGGCCACCCTAATTTCTTGAGATGTTACCTGATTCCTCAGTCCTTCCATTAGTTCCTTTAGCAATGTGTGGAGCAGGAGGCAGTCCAATAGGGCCCGCACCTCCTTAGTGGGTACCAGCTCTGGGTATTGATAGAGCCCAACGCAGTAATCCCAAAAGGCCACATTTATTACTTTAGGTGACAACAACGTCCCACCATCTAGTGTTAGTAGTCTGGTGATGGGGGTGCCTCGAGTCTCTGACCCAACCAGCCCTGCCAGGAGTCTACCAGCCTCACCCTCCTCTTTGTGTGCCCTAGTAATATTTTCTTTATAGTTGTGGTGTCACAGGCTTTCCAGTACTGCCTAGTATCTTTTCTTCACGGCCTATAGATGCTGGAGGGTCACCAGGTCCGCCCCCAGGGCATTATCGCAGTCATGGAGCTCCCTGTCAAGAGCCATAGTTCCCTGTCTAAGTCTCTTTTGATGCCCACTGAACTACCCAAGCAGTGCCCACGAACCACCACTTTGAGAGCCTCCCATTAGATTGTGTAATCAGTAGCCTTGAATAACCTCAAAGTAATTTACTATTGCCTCTCGCATGGAGTCTGTAGAAAAAGTACCTGCCAGAGCCATCAGACGTAGGAGCCATGTGGGGATCTCCGAGTGCTTGTCCCCCAAGCCAAGGTCCAGTAGGAGAGGGCTGTGGTCCAAAATTGTGCATCCCAGATATTCTATCCTAGTCATGCTGTGACTCAGTGGGGTTGAACAAACATAACTGTCAACTCGAGTGTGTATCAGGTGTATGTGGGAGTAGTAGGAATAATCATGTACTGCGGTATGCTGCACTCTCTAAACATCTACCATTCCCCAGTCTCTCATCCATTCCTAAAATCCCGCAGCTGTCCTGTGGGCTGAAGCATCCAGGAGAGGAATGGTAGAACAATCTAAGTCCACGTCCAACAGGCAGTAAAAATCCCCCTCCCCTAGTATCAATGCTTCGTTCGAAAGATGGCTCGGGTTGCAGATAGGGTGTACAGAAATGCCACTTGGTCCTAGTTTGGTGTGTATACGCTCCCCAGTGTGATTTGCCTGCCATATAGCTGCCCCACCACTAGGACATAACACCCCTTTCTGTCAGTCTTAGTGTGAGTTGCCTCAAAGGGGACCCCAGCTATCACCCACAGAAGGGCCTACCTGGCGAAAGCTGAGAATGATGTTGCATTTACCTTTCCACGTTAATAGCACTGAAGGTGCTCCACCGCCACCCCAGCAAGGTGTGTCATTTGGAAGGAAGAATCGAGTCCATGTCCTACCCCTCATATTTCAGGCCACTCGGTCACTCCAGCAGGGATGGGATCGCAGTAGGGCCAGAACATCCCTGATCCGTTCCACATCAGGTCAAGTTCAAGTGGTCAGGGCCCACTGGTAAGTAAGGAGCTAGCCATTTCCCCAAGAAACCTATAATTCTGCCCTCCCAAGGGGGAGGGGCGCCTCATGTTCTACAGTCCCTAGGCTTCTGCTCCATTAGCTGAGCCACACCTCCGTTCTCCTAACTGCCTCAGCAGTAACCCATGCTGTGTATGCAGTCACTATGAATTGCCCCTACACTTGGGTCTCTCCAATGCTATAAGCCTCTGTGCGCTCTGAACATGAGTGCCTGCACAGGACTCCGAGCCAGGCCTCTGCACAGAATTCAGGCACCAAGGGAGGGCACGCAGCCCAGCGGTCGCTGCTGCCAAAAAAGGTGGGCAGGGGGGCACCCACAGAGCAGCGAGGCCTCGGCACCCCCACCATAGCAAGTCACAGGCTGCTGATCCCTCTCTGGCCTCCGCCGCTGCATACCTCCTCATATCATAGGGGCTTTGCTCCATATTGGGTGAAGGTCCAATCTGGCATTAGGAGGTTTGGTCCCAGGAACCGTTCTTCCTCTGCAAACTACTACCTGTATCGGAAGCAGGCCACAGGTGAATGCATGTGGCCTGGGCCTCTGACATCCCCTCTAGGCCTGTCTGCCATAACAGCCATGGGTCTGTGGCAGTCTCTCCCGGCGGAGTCTGATCAAGGCACCTCAATCCGCAAGGCTGCAAAAGTGGACTCCCATTGACGCACACCAACAGGTGGCCCCAGTCCTTGGGCTTGATGTAAAACACAAAGTGGACGATTTCCAAAGGACTAGTAGTGGCCCGCTGCGGAGCTGCAAAACCACGCATCCGCCATCATAGCCTGCTGGGCCCACCCACCCGCCTTTCTTCCTCTTCCTCTATGTCACTAACTAACTGGGACAAATCTGCTCCAAAATGTCTCACCCTTGGAATATATTCTACCTTAAATGTAAATTCTTGCAGATTAACTACCTATCTCTGGTTCCTGCTTGAAATTTCATATAATCCTTTTTTGGAAAAAAAATTCTTAAGAAGCTTATGACCTGTCCTTAATTTGAATGTTGTTCCCCAAAATAAATTTTTTATTTGTTATGTGCCCAGTACACTGCCAAAGCCTCTTTTTCAATTACATTAATTTGTTTCGGCTTGTCTCAATGCCCTTGAAGCAAATCTATAGTTTCCTGGCCTTTCTCATTTTCCTACAAAAGTTAAATTTGGGGCAGTAGACAAAGCAACTTTCACATTTTCAACTTCCTTCTGATAATGCTCATTACACTCAAAACTCACTCTATTTTTCAATAGTTTTCTCAAATGGTAGGTCTGGCTAGCAAAATTACTAATGAATTTGCTATACAGCTCTATTATTCCTAAAAATGACCACAGTTGATCTTTGTTTTCTGGTGTTACCAACCTTATTATGGTATGTACACTCTGCTTTAGGTTGAACTCCTTGATGTGATCTCTTGCCCAAGATAATTTATTTATGTATATTGTAAATTACATTTCTCTCTCTCTTTACAGTAAGACCTTAGTCTCTGAATTTCTGTAAGAACCGCCTAATTCTCTTATGTTTTTTCTGTGAGTGCCCAAATATCAGTACACCATCTTGGTAACAGAATACCCCGGGGATCACCAAGAGCATATTTGACATGAATCTCTGAAAGATTGCCGCAGCCAACACTAGACCGAACTGCACATGATTACATTTATATGCCTCTATTGATGTGATAAATACTGTGAGTTCTTGAGAATCAGGATGCAGGCGGATTTGGTAGTAAGTAGATGTCAAGTCTAAGTTAGAGAAAACTTTTGCTCCTGCCACAGTTGTCATCATTTCTGTTATATTTGGTAATGTGAACTGGTCTACAACTACCTCCATGTTGAGAGTTGTAAGATAAACACAAACAAATTGTACCATCCATTTTCCTGACGACCACAATTAGTGCTAACCATTACGTGGCTTCAATTGGCTCAATTACGCTTAAATTGCATAATCTTAACAATTCTTCTTTCACAGCATCATGAACACTCAGAGGAGTGCCCCTACTCTAGCTTTTCCTTTAGGTTTTATTTTGTGAACATATTGTTTAAGACACCCTAGTTTGTCTGTGAATAACTCTGGATATTCTTTTTCAAAATTGGACATCTTTTCTTCCTTCTTGGTGACATTCTGTACGAGAATTTGTGGATCGGTGTTAGGATTTAGGTACACCCCTAAATCCCTTTGTGCTAGCCACCCTCAATATGTTGTCACCTTAATAAGAAACATATTTTGCAGACAGCATATCTGTTCCTATACTTAATATGCCCCAAGAAGTATCCTTTCATTTTTATGGGTTGACCACCATATACCCCATGGGTATATGCTCATTTTTTGTAGTTTCTTATGCTCTGAACATTCTCTTGAACACATTTTCTGAAAATATAGTTAATTTAGAGTGTGAATGAAACATGACCTCTACTTCTTGCTCTTCAGTTTTCACAACATCTTTGAGGTTACTCAATCCTCCGTCAGGCATCTGCAAGATAATTTCCTCACATACTTCAGACATACTTTTCTAATATTTTTTTGTTACACATTGCTCTTATTGCAGTCTTTACTTTGCGCCATGTGACCAGTTTTGCCACATCTGTAGCACTAGCCTTTGAATGAGCTAAGACTTTCCCTTTTTTTAGACACTGGAGTTGTTCCCGTGATCAGTTGTATGTACATTTATTTTTCTTCCACTATACATACATTTTTCTTACAGTCTGTTTTGTTTAATCTCTTTTGCACACTTCATGTGTTCCACCTGCTTTGCTACAATCAAATCCAGAGCTCCTTACATATCCTTTTAATTCTAAAATTTTAAAGGAAATGGTCTCTTAAACGTTCATCACAGTCGCACCAAACGTACAAGTGGCAGCTAGTTTATGAACTCAAACACAAACTCTTGAACTTGAAGTGTTTCTCCCTCTTTTTGAGTGTGCTTGCCAAAGTGATAATGCTCTATAATAGTACTGATCCTAGGTAAGAAGCGATTATCAACGTATTTGTGCACATCTCATTATCATTTAATTCTCTGGTCTCAACAACACTGACATCTGGCAGATGTTCTAAAATTTCCTGGCCCTCTGCCCCCAGATAATGTTGAAATGGTGCTATCTTTCTCTACAGACCCAAATTTGGCCCACAGACAATTAAGTAATTGTGATTTTTTGTATCATTTGTTTCACCTCAGTGGTGCCTCACCATGGGATGTCAAAAAGAGTGGTAGGTAAGTGACACTCTGTGTGTTTTCTTTTACTAGACTACACTATAACACCATACAAAGGCACCCTATTTATAAAATAATGCCCTTAGGCACTCCCAAATTCAAAATGCACACTTCTGTAAAATGTAATTACTGTAAACGTACAAAATTTGTAATATTCCGCAGAGGAAAATACTGTATAAACACTAAGTAGGTTGCTGGTATTCTCTGGTTGGTAAACTCTACCTTTCACAGTGTTAAATGTGAGAAACCTGCTTCAAACTCCCTGTTAAAGTTGCATAGATATGTTATTTACTACTTGGCAACCCATAGTTGGCACTGTGGATATAGCAACACTTTAGAATAAGCAAATGGTCTCAGTGATAAGATCTCAGCGTGTCCAACGGCATCTCCCGTCAGAGGAAACCAGGCCTCCGACATGCGGTAAGCGTCCGTGATATTTTAATCTTTGCTTGTTAGAATAGTGCTTGGAACAAGATCGGGCGCACCGCTTCTGCCACTTACAGTCACACTCTATCACTGCAAGGCTGCAGCAGTACAACCGATATCCCCTTCACCGGATGACACTACGATCCGCCTCCAGAGCTGCATTGTGCTCTGACAACTGTGCATTCGCTGATCGATGAGGAGAATCAAAAAAGCCCGCTCCGGCGCTCTGCTTCCCTCGATGCGCCTCAAGTGCTGTGACCCGCATGAGGTCATTAAGGCATGATCACTCAGACTTGTTCTTAAAACAGCGCTCCACTTTCACGTGCTGAGGCATGCTAGTCAGTGCGAATACCCGCTTGTCGGTCAATTTCACCCGCTTGTTTAAACAATAGCGCTCCACTTTTCCAATGTGTAGTGACACTCTCCAGCACTAATACAGACAGTTGGTTTTGCTACTGAGAGAGTGTAGCTTATATAATCCATATTAACATGAAATCTTTATGAACTAATGTATAATAATGCCGCATAGAAAATGTACTAATGTATTGTGCTAAAACGTGCACTTGCAATGTGCCCACGGGGAGTGGCCACTAATATATATACGGGGACTAATAAAACTGACTAATAATGTTGAAGTGTTATGTTATGATATGATTTTACACTAATAATAGTAAGAGATATGTAAAGGTTTTGCTAATAAATCACTAGGCCTTTGTTAGCATGAGTCGAGGCCTAACTGCCTGGCTCTCATATTAAATGTGTTTTTCTAACGTGCAGTGTGCTGACTTGCTGAAGGACATGAACTCTTGTTTTTCTCCAAACTAGAAGCTGAATGTAACTGTAGTAGATCCGTTCCCATGATATTCGACTTGCTGGTAGAAACATTTTAGCTGAATGCAACACTGTAGACCAACTCGTAGGTACAAGGTCGCCTGAACCGGTACAGACAATGGAGCCACTGACTGAAGATGTGCAAAGGACCACAAGACTATGAAATCATACTGGACATTTCACCCGCTTAAGACGTCAATCATAAGGACCAATAAAATACGTGAGAACTGTTATGGGGTGACAAATTCGATGAGCTAATGTGAAGATAATTGGTTAAAGATAGTGGGGTGCAACCCCTTGTCCAACCAAATTTTAGGGGAATGTACAACAAAAAGGAGATAAAAACCCTTGACACCAGGAAGTAAATTAGAGACTAGAGAACAGGAGGGAACTAGATAGAGCGAGGGGAAATGCTGATGCGATTTGCTATGATCCAGACACTTTGTCACTTTGCTTAGTGAGTTGCTAATTTTACTTAGAACCATCCTTGCCCTTAGATTGCCCGTTTATACTTTACCTCCTTATGAGGGAAGTGCCCCCTTTTTACCCGATTGCTGAATTCCTGGCTGATGGCGAATCAACTGATGTCCGGAGGACGAAGTCTGAACCCGAGTGCTGACCCAAATACGGACGGTAACTATATGAAAATGAAATTGTAATTGTCTATTTGCTTTTCCTTTCTAGGTACCAACTGCTTCTCTTGACAGAGACCATAGCTAGATGTTTTCCAAATTGGTGTTACTAAATTGTTTTGCATGATGCCCAACATGCCAATGCTAATTTGAGGTTAGGAGAGGGGTTTACTAAACTGACGCAAATAGACAAATGACTGAATCTGTGCTTTGTTGAATAACGTGATGATGAAACTCTGCTAAAGGTAACCTATGCTGACGCCGTGTTATATTCGGATGTTTGTGATTCTTGCTTTGATAAAATCTTATCAGAGTTGCCATATTGTGACTATGCTAATGTGTTTCTTGGTTTTGAGACTAATAAACTTACTAGTAGAATCGTAATCAATAGGGAATAAACATCACAAAATTCATACTAAATTGGTTTGGTTATTCATGCCTGAAAGGTCATGGTGGTTTCTGAGTCTTATTAAATGTCATTGACTATGATGAATTGCATTGTTGTAATAAATATTGATTGCATTATTGACGTATTGATTGACATGTTGATTAGCTATCTCATCCTAAGGTGTCTTCAATCAGGGTCAAAAGATTTATTGGCCTAAAACGAGTCCCAAAGTGAGTAAGTTGGTCATAAAGGGATGCATTATCAGTTCTGGTAGCAGAGCGACGGTTTAGGCCCTTTGGGTCCCTAGGACGGAGGACTATTGTTTTAAATTGTTTTTTGAGCTAATGCAAATTAGAAGTATGATGAGTTTCTAAATTCCCCATGACTTTCAACGAATCTCAGAGCCTGCCTAAGTGTGTTGGGTATGTTCTCGGTGTTTTAGTATATGTGGTGTAGAATTTGCACTTGCTCAGCTTATGCATATTGCAGGTGATTTGTGAAGTTTGTGTGCATTTAGGCCAGGTAATGTTGTTTTAGTAGGAGTGGGCGTACTCCGCAGTATGAGAGAAGGGAAGTCGGCAAACTTCATGTGAGTGTGGCGCTTTGTGCTCAAAATTATCCACGTGGTTGTTGTTGGTGATGTACGGACCCGTCGTGGTCTAAGACTCCGGAGTATATTGACAAGTGTAGGAGACACTTGGGTTAATGTTGTAAATTGTGCGGTTTAAATAGGTCAATCAGGCGTGGTTGACAAGTCGAGTTTGAGTCAAATTGTGTGAATGAAACCTTCAATGGAGATTTGGCAAGTTCTAAAGTGCACTAGGACGAACCATTGACAAGTCGAGAGTAGGATTTGCGGGTCGAATTCTGCTTGCGTATGCGGGAGCTGAGAAAGAGAGAGTAGCGGCCGAGGCTTCAAGTGAAATCTCTGTAAAGTTCTGAAGCGATTGTGTTACCCTTCCTGTAGTAAACTGGCAAATTTGGGTTTTGTTGTTAAAGGTGCTCGCAATAATTTTGCATTGGTTTGGTGTGAATCCAGTGTAAAGAGGACAAGCTGCAAGACTTTGTCAGCTGCAGTGTGTGAGTATGACGTCAGTGGTGCCACGCTGGGATAAGTCAGTTGCTGAGAGAGGTCACGCATGGATTGGCAGCCATCCGTGAGAGGCAATAGGTTGAGAAAGGTGGGTGAAGAGTGTTCTGGGAATTAAAGTCACTTTCTGATTAGATTCTAAACAAAATAAAAGACGCAAAAATGAAGTTTTTTAAGGCGCTAAAGAGTGCTTTGAAGGGAGATACATATATTATGGCGAGTGAAGGGGAGCCTACACCGCCTGAGGGTACTCCAGCTTATATTGTAATGGAGGAAAAGGGAGTCACGCCATGTCTTTGGATGAAGCAGTGGCACAAATTAACAGAGAAGGAGGGATGTTTAGCGTTCCCGGAGCATGGAACATTCAATACAAGAATCTTAGAGAACTTAAGGTGGATGTTAAGTGTGCAAAAGCCGCCTCCGAGACCAGCTCAATATGAGGTATTAGCAGTCTGGGATTTAATGGCCATACGACAGAGACAGCCAAAATTTGAAAGGAGAATGAAAAGGGCAGAGAAGACTAGCTGAGGCTAGATGGGACAATGAGAGCAGAATGTGGAGAAGGGGAATAGTTGACAGACTTAAACTGTTTCCAGCAATAACCCAGGAAGATGAGACACAGGGAAAGAAAGCCACCTGTAAGACAGACAAGGGCTCTACCAAGTCAAAGGAGACTCAGAGGTCTTGGGTAGATGAAGATGATTCAGATGATGAAGAATTTCTTAATCAGTTGTTACATGATCGCCCACCACCATATGCTATAAATGACACTGCTCCGAGCACTAGTGCGGGTCCTGAGGATTCGGCACAGAGTAAGAGAATTACAAATACAGTGCAGACAAGTGATACAGTTTTGATACAGAATGGTGTCAGTGTACCCACTGCACCAGACATGGAGATACAGTTGCAATCTCCGCCACAGATTCAAAGGATTTATCCAGATGTCCCAGTACTAGAGACAAATACGAGTCTGATAGTGCCGCCTAATCCGATATATACGAGATCAAAGCTAGTACAGATTGAGCCAACTCCACATTTGCTGCCCCAGCCGCAGCAACAGCTGATTCCGAGTTACAATCTAGTGGCAGGACCCCAGTCAGTACCCGCAGCAACCACGATGAGTCAAGCTTTGGGAGTTAATGCTCCACGGGGTTTGGGACCTGGTCAGACACCAGCTGCCATATCGTTACCAATTACTGTTGGTCCACCAATACCGCTGTATGCGCCGTGTAATCCTGGCATGTGTAATCAAGGAGTGATGACCCAAGAGGCAATAAGAGGAGGGTTCACAGGAACTCCCCAACTAATGACACCAAGAGAACAAGCAGCAGAAGGACTCAGGTCTTTGCTAGACCTCAGTCCGATTAGGGCTCCTTTAGAGACAATGAGGCAAGCAGGGCTAAGTGTACTAGCCCTACAGACACCGAGTACAAATACGACAAAGACACCATTGATGCAGACAGGAAACATTGCGTTGCAAGGCTTTTCCGTGCAACAGTTGAATGAGTGATTAGAAAAGATCAACGCTTCACAAACTACTACAGTGACCACAGAGAAGTCAGAAAGGGAAGAATACCTGAATTTTGTGAGACTGGGTGTAGAAGCTGCGGAACTAGTGGAAGGAACAATGGGAGTGAACAGATTAGAATCATACACAGAAGCAGAATTGAGGTATCTGTGCCCCAAAATCACTAAAGAAGTGAGCAAGGTGCATCAGAGGTTGGCAAACCTGGCAGACAAATACGACATAGATATTGAGAATACTAAACATTTGAAAAGAAGCTACAGATTAGACTTCGATTTTAAAGATTTTGATCACATGAGATCTACCGGAATGAAAGCGCATCTTAAAGAAATACTGCTAAGTGCTCAAATTTGGGAAGCCTTAGAAAAATGGGAAGGCAGATGGGTAAAGAAAAGAGATAAAGAGAAAGTCGAAGGTCCGGAACCAAAGCAGGCTAAAGCCGCACCGGACACGGGGACAATAAAAATGTTACCAATGAGAGAAACAGCCGGAGGGGTTCTAGTCCATGTACCGTGGTCTAGGGGAGACATCCTGTCATTCACAAATGATTATCCGAGGTTGAGGGAGAAGCCAATAGAATGGTACCAACAGACGGACAGATTTGTAAAGCTGGCAAAATGTCTCTGGGAGGACTTGAATACCCTGTTCGAGATTATAGTTCCACCTGACTTATGGCTTGAGTGCAAGAGAGGTGTGGATTGGCCGACACAGAAACCAGCAAAGGATAAGGTGACTGGAGCACCATCTGAGGAGGTGATGAAGTATTATCATATAGTGATTTAGTTTTTGAAGCAGAAAGTGCCGCCGAAAGTGACTGATTGGGAGAAAATCGATCGAACATCACAGGAGGCTAAAGAATCGATTCATGCCTACTATGAGAGATTGTTGAAGGCATTTAAACATTACAGTGGCACTGAGGTCATTGAGCCGAAGGACATGGATCATCTTGTGTTCAGGTTTGTTGAAGAGCTGAGAAGAGAGATTGGCCAGATGATTAAGAATCATTTGATCTGTTGGCAAGCAAAGCCGATTGATGAGGTGTTGCAGTATGCAAAATACTGTAGTGACGAGATTGAGTTGAAACAGAGAAAGTTGAAAGAGAAGGTGATGCAGATTAAGGCAGCACAAGCAGGGATACAGGGAAATGGAGTACAGCAGGTGATACAGCAACAACTGCAGGCTAATAGAGTGTTTCAGGCACAACCAAGAGGTCGAGGACGAGGAGGTTTTGTGAACCGCGGTCCAGACTTGAATACTGTTGTGGTTCAAAATGATGCACAGGGGATGACAAAGGTGTCACCATGTCACACGTGCGGGGGCTTGGGGCATTGGAAGCGGGAATGCCCAATGGTGGTGCAGGATGGTGTTGTTCAACAAAGCAGTGATGTCGGTACCTTTCAAAATGTGAGGGGTCCAAAAATGAGGGGTCAAAATCAGAACTTCCAAAATAACATGGTACAAATGCAGGGGTTACAGCCCATGCAGCAAATGCAAATGCCGCATGTTCAACCAGCACAAATGCAGCAGGTACAGCAGCAGGTACAACAGCAGGTTCCCACAGTACCTAGACAGCAAATGCAAATACCATTAGCTCCAATGGGACAGCAACAGGTGATGCTTCCTCAACAGGTCACAGGCCACATGATGAGTCAAAATAACACAGTACAGCAGTTCCCATTGCGTGGTGAGGATGAAATAAACGATGAATGGTCGGATGATTGTTCAGACAGTGAGGAGTGCAGGCTTGCAGAGTCCCTAGAAGTAGATCAGAGGGGACCCTATGTAAAGGGGAAGGTAATGGGTCACAAGGTTTCGTTCCTAGTTGATACAGGAGCTACACGCTCTACAGTCAGAAGTGCGGAGGTTCCGAAATTACCACTTTCGGGGCGTACAATAAGGGTGGTAGGAGTAGCAAATCAGTTTCTGACAAATCCGATTACAGACCCGGTCCAAGTTGAGATTGGCAACTTCCAGGGACTGCACAAATTTGTAGTCTGTAATTCTAGTCCCGTATCCCTACTGGGAAGAGACTTGCTGTGCAAAACGAGGTGTTCAATTACCTGTTCCAATGAAGGAATTGAAGTGCAGACAAATAGTGATGATGAAGGGGACGATAGGCAATTTTCAGAGTTAGAATCGGAGATTCCAAATGAGGAATACCCTTTATTAACATTATTCGCAATGCTTACAGTGAAGGATTTGCCACCCGAGTTGCAGGGGACAGTGACAGAGAAAGTCTGGGACCTGACAGGAAAAGAACTGGGACTGATAAAAGGAGTAGAACCGGTCAAAGTACAGGTTAAGCCGAATGCAGTGTTTCCTCAGGTACTGCAGTACCACATGGCACAAGATGTCCTCATTTAAGCAGCACAGATAATTGCGGACTTTATGAAGCAAGGGGTTCTGAAGGAAGTGCTGAGTAGCCCGTGTAATTCACCAATAATGGGTTTGAAAAAGCCTTGTGTGAAGGTCCGAATTGTGCAGGACTTGAGAAAAATAAACGAGATTGTGATAAAATGCTGCCCCATAGTGCCAAATCCAGCTGTGATCATGTTTCAGATTCCGTGTGATGCAGAGTGGTTCACAGTTGTGGACCTGTCTCAAGCATTCTTTTCGGTGCCTCTTCATGAGGATAGCCAATTTCTCTTCAGTTTCAAATTCCTGGATAAGGTGTTCAGTTGGTGCAGAATTCCTCAAAGGTTTTCTGAGTCACCTTCCATTTTCAATCAGATATTGAAGAAGGATTTAGAGTCGTTAGAACTGCCTTTCAGTTCGACTCTAGTACAGTATATTGATGATTTGTTAATCGCGTCCAGAACAAAAGATGATTGTAGGTATGACACAATTGCCTTACTGAACCATTTGGGAAAGAACGGACATAAAGGGGGTGATTCTGACCTCGGCGGTAAAATGCCCTTACCGCCGGTCAGAAGACCGCCATAACACCGCCGCGGCCAACCGCCACGGTCATTCTGACCCACAACGGCCAAACCTCCAAAAATCCGTCCTCCACTGCAGCCCGCCACATCGGCGGGCAGCGATAAACTGGAGATGACCAAACCTCCACCGTCACGCCAACAGAAATACGCCCATGCCATTACGACCCACGAATCCACACGGCGGTCATTCAAACGCGGTATTCCATTGGCGCTACACACCGCCGCGGTCAGAATACACACACATCACCAAAACACAGCCACATTGGCCAATTTGAAAAACACACACCTGATACACATACACACACCACTCCCACACAATCAACCAACTATAAAACACACACCCACATCACCCACAAACCCCTGCGACCCCAATTACTGAGAGAAGGAGAGAGAGACACAGCAGACAATCCAAAGCAAGACACACTGAGGCACACTACACCATCACACACACCACATAGTAGCACAAAGCACCACTCACCAACACACTCCTCATCACATACACCACCCCACACCTCACCCACACCACCCCATGGCACCCCAAAGGCATCCACGATTTTCGGACCAAGAACTCCGGGTCATGGTGGAGGAAATCCTAAGAGTGGAACCCCAGCTCTTCGGCTCGCAGGTGCAGCACACCAGTATAGCCAGGAAGGCGGAGCTATGGCAGCGGATCGTGGACAGGGTCAACGCGGTGGGACAGCATCCCAGGAATAGGGAGGACATCCGCAAAAGATGGAACGACCTACGGGGGAAGGTCCGGTCGATGGTCTCCAGGCACAACATCGCGGTCCAGAAGACTGGCGGCGGACCCCCACCCACCCCTCCCGAATTTACATAGTGGGAGCAAGAGGTCTTGACCATCCTGCATCCTCAGGGCCTCGCAGGAGTAGCCGGAGGAATGGACTCTGGTAAGTCCCATCTCAACTACAATATCCCCCACACCCCACCAGCATGCCAACCCACACCCCCACCCTCACCCCCAACCCCCCAGCACACATTCTTCCTGACAATGTCTCACCAGCACAACCCACCCATCCCAACACCAACTCCTGCATGCCAACACAAACCATGGGCACCCATCACCTAAGCATGACCACTGCACTAACCCCTCCCCTCCACTAAATACCCTCACAACACCTCCCTCCAGGGAATGCCTGCACTGGGGGACAAGGGCACCCACAACACGCATGCTATTGCACACACAGAAACAATAACCAAACTCTCTTACCCCATGCAGGACCCGAACGACAACACACCAGCCAGGAGGGTCCAGAAGTGTCCATCCCACCACCGGAACAGGCCCACACTGAGGATAGCAGCTCTGTCGACAGTGAACCTGATGACCAGCCCGGACCATCGGGGACCTCTGGGCAGTCGGTTCCCCTCACCCAGACACAGGCCACACCAGACCCGACCCCCTCTGCCGACACCAGCACAGCTCCCACCCAGCGGGCCCATGCCTCTGTCTCTAGGACAGCTCAATCAGCGGTGTGTCTGCCACTACAGGGCACCCAGGCTAACCCGACACCCCAACAACAACAGGGACCTGGGGGCAGTGGGAGCGGGCACACCGGCCAGGGGACAGAGGCCGGGGGAAACCGGGCAGCTCGGAGGGCTGCTGTGCGACAGGGGGGGGAGGAGAGGCCCAGGGAACCCACTCTCCAAGAGGCCCTCACCACCCTCATGGGGGCCTACCACCACTCCCAAGAAACGATGGCGACGGTACTGGCCAGGTTCACTGAGATCCAGGCACAGCAGGAGGAACGCTACATGGGCTTCAGGGAGGAGCTGAGAATCATCGGGACCGCAATGGGGACCATCGTCCTGGCCCTCCACAGGATAGAGGACGCGTTGCGGGACCATGGTGCACCACACAGGGCCCCTGTCACTAGGCCGGACCAGGAACAGCCTACCACCTCCGCCGGCGCTAGTGGACAGGAGGTCCCAACACCTCGACAGCCCCCCAGAACCCCACCTCCTGCTGAAGAACAACCACCCCGTAAGAGGAGCCTGAGACCAAAGAAAAAGACAGAGTAGGATGTCAAGACCCCCGCCAGCAGGACATACCCCCTGAACTCTTCCCACTGTCCCACATTGCCACCCTGTCCAACCATGAACTGCCTATGCTCCATCCTTCCACAGGCAAAAGAACAATGCACCTGTGAGACTGAGAACTGGACTCTGCCATGGATATTCCTCCACCCCCACCCATCACCCTTAGAATCACATGTACCGGTATCTAGCACTGTAAATAAATCACATTTTTCACACAAACCTGTTTTGAGTCATGCTGTATTATTAACAAAGGGATAACATATTACTGTTCAATTTCTGTTCTGTCAATTAGTCATGACAACATACCAATGTCAATACGCTGTATTTCATGGGCGAACCAAGCAGAAGTCAGGTACTGAGTCAGACAGCACTGAGAAGGGAAGGGAAAGGCATAAATTAATAAAAATCATCTGTGGGGAACTACAGAAAGTACAGATGCAGGAGGCTAGAAGCAATTGTGAAATGGCGTGGGTGATTCTTACCTGGGTGTTACTGGAAATACTGTTGTATCACTCTGTCCCTATTGTCTGTGTCGTCCTCAGAGTCTTCCTCCTCTTCACTCTCCACAGGCTCCACGGCTTCTACAACACCACCATCTGGACCATCCTCCTGCAGGAAAGGCACCTGGCGTCGCAAAGCCAGGTTGTGAAGCATACAGCACGCCACGATGATATGGCACACCTTCTTTTGTGAGTACATTAGGGATCCACCAGTCATATGCAGGCACCTAAACCTGGCCTTCAGGAGGCCAAAGGTTCGCTCAATCACCCTCCTTGTACGCCCATGGGCCTCATTGTAGCGTTCCTCTGCCCTTGTCCGGGGATTCCTTACTGGGGTCAGTAGCCACGGCAGGTTGGGGTAACCAGAGTCACCTATTAGCCACACACGTTGTCTCTGTAGCTGCTCCATCACATAGGGGATGCTACTATTTCGCATCACATACGCGTCATGCACTGACCCTGGGAACTTGGCATTTACATGGGAGATGTACTGGTCAGCCAAACAGACCACCTGGACATTCATCGAATGATAATTCTTTCTGATTCGGTACACCTGCTCATCGTCTTTTGGGGGTACCAAAGCCACATGGGTCCCATCAATGGCACCAATGATGTTGGGGATATGTCCAAGGGCATAGAAATCACCCTTCACTGTGGGCAAGTCACCCTCCTCGGGGAAAATGATGTAGCTCCGCATGAGTTTCATCAGGGCAGACAACACTCTGCTCAAAATCTTTGAAAACATAGGCTGAGACATTCCAGATGACATGGCCACTGTGGTCTGGAATGACCCACTGGCCAAAAAATGGAGGACTGACAAAACCTGCACCAGAGGGGGAATCCCTGTGGGTTGGCGGATGGGGGACATCAGGGCTGGCTCCAGCTGGGCACACAGTTCATGGATAGTGGCACGGTCAAGTCGGTATCGAAGGATTATATGGCGTTCTTCCATTGTCGACAGGTCCACCAGCGGTCGGTACACGCGAGGATTCCTCCTTCTCATCCCAAGTCCCAGCGGACGGTGCCTAGGAAGGACAACATGGAGCACAGAGTCAGCCAAACCACAGGTACGTACAGACAGCTTGCACAGTTAAAGAATGGCAATGGGTTGAAAGGCGTGTATGTGTGGCAATGCAAGGCCTAGGCCTGTGTGTCGCACTCAAAATTAAGCCATGTGGGCCCTTGAAATGGCGGCTGCCTGACCTGTGAAGTGGGACAATGGGATGTGAGGTCACTGCGCTGGCGGGGCACACCGCATTGGTTAACATTGAAGCCTATGGGTTTCAGGAGCCAATAACGAAGTGCGCCGGCGGTCGCGGTACGCACCGCCGCGGACGTGACTGCCATTTTCTATCTGCTTAATCACTCGAGACCTGATCATCCACAGGAGAGGACCTATACTGCAAGTGCTGCTGTGACCTCGGTCTGGAAGATACAATGGCTGCTGTGACTGGGGAAAGGGCCCCTGCCTTCACGTCTGAAGAATTGGACAAGCTCGTGGATGGGGTCCTCCCCCAGTATGCGCTACTCTACGGTCCTCCAGACCAACAAGTGAGTACCCCGGGTGCTAATGGAATGGGCTATGCCTGTGTGGATTGGGGTGGATGTAAGTTGGTGGGGTGGGGGGCGAATGAGGAGTGCAACGCCCGACAGATGAGAGCATGTGCCATATGGCAAAGTGGGTGGGGGGGGGCCAATTACATCTAACATGCAGGCCATTGATGATTTCCTCCTTTCCACCCTGTACATGTCTAATAGGTCAGCGCCCATCAGAAGATCGATATTTGGCGTGCCATCGCCAAGGAAGTCCGGACCTTGGGGGTCCACAACAGACGGGGCACCCACTGCCGCAAGAGGTGGGAGGACATCCGCCGTGGAACAAGGAAGACCGCAGAAACACTGCTGGGGATGGCCTCCCAACCTAGGAGGGGTGCCAGTCGCACCATGACCCCCCTGATGTCCCGGATCCTGGCGGTGGCCTACCCTGAATTGGATGGGCGCTTTAAGACATCACAGCAGACACAAGGGGGTGAGTATCAGCACATTCTCCTATCTTTCTGCGCAGTGGAGGCGTCTGGGTGGGGGAGGAGGGCTGTGGGTGACATTAGGCCAGGGCGCTTTCTGTAGTGTAGTCCTCTCCCTTAGGCATGGCCCTGTGCCCCCGGCCCCCACCTCTGTAGGGTGACAAGTACAGCCATTGAAGGTCCAGCATCTCCCATGTGCGCGTTTGACGTCTCTTGGCCTGTTGTCTTAGTCAGTAGTACTGAGTAGTGTACCCCGAATGCGCCGCTTAGTGCATTAGGCACCTGTGTCTGTCCTCTCCGCCAACGGTGTTGACATTGCATGCACTCAACCTGGTCTTCTTTTTTCTCCCCCCACCCTTTCTCTTCATCTTCTTGTGCATGTGTGCATTAGCATCATCAGGCGGAGGAGATATGGCATCGGAGCACGAGGGAGCTGCAGGACACAAGGCCCCGGTGGGCCCAGGAACAGACACCGAGGGCACCAGTGATCCGGAGGGCGAGGGGAGCACCACGACGGGGACCGCTGGTGAGAGCAGCGAAAGCGACACGTCCTCGGATGGGAGCTCCCTAGGGGTGGCGGCAACATCCGTGCCCCCCGCCTCTACAGGTACAGCCGCCACCCAGCGCACCAGCCCCGCCCTCCCAGCAGCCCCTCAGTCTTCGCTCCGTGCCGGTTCGCCCAGGAAGGCGCGCGTCTCCTTCGCCCCAGGCACCTCAGCCCCTGCCCCTGTTGCCCCTGCTGCCCTCAGTGCGGAGCTCATTGACCTGGTAAGGACGCTCATTGTTGGGCAGACGACCCTTCTGAATGCCATCCAGGGTGTGCAAAGGGAGGTGCAACAGAGCAATGCGTACCTGGAGGGCATTCATTCGGGTCAGGCTGCCCATCAACGAGCGTTCACTGCTCTGGCCTCAGCACTGACGGCAGCCATTGTCCCTGTTTCCAGCCTCCCTCTTCTGACTGCCTCCAGCCTGTCTCTGTCTCCTGTTCCTCAGCCTATCCCATCCACACCATCAGACCAGCCTGCACACACCTCAACACCCAAGAGCAGCTCATCCAAACACAAGCACCACAGATCCCGCAAACACTCACCCGAGCAACACCCAGATGCAGACATGCCAACAGCCACTGCCACCCCTGTGTCCCCCTCCTCCTCGTCTCCCTCCTCCCTCCCTGTGACGTCTACACTCACACCTGCATGCACCCCAACATCAGCCAGTGCTTCCATCACCACCTCACCCTCCAGTACAGTCCACACTCGTGCAGTCACCACCCCCACTGCCATGTACACGTCCCCTGTGTCCTCTCCCACTGTGTCTGTCACCCCCTCTTCCAAGACACACAAACGCAGGCAGCCACCCACCCAACAGCCATCCACCTCACGACAGCCTACAGCACCAGCACCTTCACCCAATGACAGCACACCTGACTCTCCTACAACCACCTCCTCTACCTCCACTTCCATCTCCACTTCTCCTACCCTTTACCTTGGCCCTAAAAAACTTTTCCTGGCTAACCTTAACCTCTTTCCCCCCGATGACCTCCCCCATCCATCTTCAAAGAGTCCCAAGAGCACCGCAGCCACCACCAGCCCAGCTTTGGGTGTCACTGTTGTGCTTGGGTTCTGGAGCCCACCCTTTGGCAGCAGTGACACATCGATCAGCAGCAAGGACACGTCCAGCCCCCCCCCCGGCAAGAGGACCCGCAAAACCAAGGACCGCCGTGCGAGGACCGACAGGGCTGCCCCCAAGGAGCAATGTGCGGCCACTTCACCACCCACACCATCTGGGGGAGGCAAGGGCCCGAGAGCCCCATCAAAGGAGCGGAAGGGCAGCAGGAGCGCGGAGAAGGTGGACCCCACATGCCACATCCCAGCTGGGAAGGAGGACACTAAGGAGGCCAGGAGTCCGTCCCCGAAGGGTCCAGAAACGTCACGGTCCGAGGGCGACTGAAGAGGGAGTCCAGGCCAGGTCTGGCTCCCTTGACCTGCTGGATGGGCACCGCTGAACAGGGCCCGCGGTGCAGAAGAGCACCGCTGAACAGGGCCCCGCCGTGGAGATAGGCACCGCTGAACAGGGCCCGCGGTGCAGAAGAGTACCGCTGAACAGGGCCCCGCCGTGGAGATAGGCACCGCTGAACAGGGCCCGCGGTGCAGAAGAGCACCGCTGAACAGGGCCCCGCCGTGGAGATAGGCACCGCTGAACAGGGCCCGCGGTGCAGAAGAGCACCGCTGAACAGGGCCCCGCCGTGGAGATAGGCACCGCTGAACAGGGCCCGCGGTGCAGAAGAGCACCGCTGAACAGGGCCCCGCCGTGGAGATAGGCACCGCTGAACAGGGCCCGCGGTGCAGAAGAGTACCGCTGAACAGGGCCCCGCCGTCTCAAGCACCGCTCCGCTGGGCCCTTCCTCTCAAGCACCGCTCCGCTGGGCCCCGCCGTCTCAAGCACCGCTCCGCTGGGCCCTTCCTGTCAAGCACCGCTCCGCTGGGCCCCGCCGTCTCAAGCACCGCTCCGCTGGGCCCTTCCTCTCAAGCACCGCTCCGCTGGGCCCTTCCTCTCAAGCACCGCTCCGCTGGGCCCTTCCTCTCAAGCACCGCTCCGCTGGGCCCCGCCGTCTCAAGCACCGCTCCGCTGGGCCCTTCCTGTCAAGCACCGCTCCGCTGGGCCCTTCCTCTCAAGCACCGCTCCGCTGGGCCCCGCCGTCTCAAGCACCGCTCCGCTGGGCCCTTCCTGTCAAGCACCGCTCCGCTGGGCCCCGCCGTCTCAAGCACCGCTCCGCTGGGCCCTTCCTCTCAAGCACCGCTCCGCTGGGCCCTTCCTCTCAAGCACCGCTCCGCTGGGCCCCGCCGTCTCAAGCACCGCTCCGCTGGGCCCTTCCTCTCAAGCACCGCTCCGCTGGGCCCTTCCTCTCAAGCACCGCTCTGCTGGGCCCCGCCGTCTCAAGCACCGCTCCGCTGGGCCCTTCCTGTCAAACACCGCTCCGCTGGGCCCTTCCTCTCAAGCACCGCTACGCTGGGCCCCGCCGTCTCAAGCACCGCTGAACAGGGCACCGCCGTCTCAAGCACCGTTGATGGTTCATTGTGCCCACCATGCCTCCTCCTTGACCAGTGGAGACTGTCATCCACCTGATGGACTGTGGCTTTGCACTCCCCAGGATGGTCCAGTGGGCAATCCACCCACTGCAGAGACTTGAGAGACTGTGGCTTTGCACTCCCCAGGATGGCACAGTGGGCAGCCCACCCACTGTAGAGACATTGAGAGACTGTGGCTTTGCACTCCCCAGGATGGTCCAGCGGGCAGCCCACCCACTGTAGAGACATTGAGAGACTGTGGCTTTGCACTCCCCAGGATTGAACAGTGGGCATGGTGGCTCCTCGTGGATCTGGCGTCGTGGACTCATGTGGCTGTGGTGCCCCCCCCTTCACTTCCCCCTGAGGTGCCTGTAGTTTTTACATCTGATGCCCCTGCAGTGTTCTCTCCAAAGGACTCAGGTCTCCTGTGTGGGCTTTGCCCTTGTTTCTCAAGACTTTGGCCCACGGACATGCTGAATTCGTAGGATGTGCAGGACTTGGTACTTCAGTTATACACTGATGTGTATGTCATTTGTTTTGTTGTGGATATCTTTCATGGTTGTACGCTAATTTTCTGGAGCTTTTTGGTACATAAATATTTATTCCAAATATGATTATGTCCTAGCATTTTTCAGGGGTGTTTGGGTGGTGTCACTGTGACTTGGTGCTCTGCATTGGTGAGTACATGATTTGGGGGGGGGGGGGGTCGCATATGTGTGTGCCCGTAACCTTTCATCCTCCCCCTCCCGTGTGTCGTAGGTGCAGTACTCACCGTTGTCGTCTGCGCCGGACTTCGTACTCGTGGTAGATGAGAAGGTAGACGAGAGCAGGTAGGATGTTTAATTCGGGTTCCATGCTGTCCTCCGTACTCGTGGAGTGTGTTTTGGTGAGCGTTTTCCCGTTCGTAGTCTGTTTCCGCCGTGTTTTTATCGGCGGTGCTCCCGCCCCGGAAAAGGTGGCGGATTGGTGAGTTATGATAGGGTGGGCGGTACATTGTCTGCCGCCTGCCTGTTGGCGGTGACCGCCGCACTGTTTGTCTCTACCGCCGCGGCGGTCGGAGTGTTAAGTTGGCGGGCTGTGTTGGCGGTTCCCGCCAGGGTCAGAATTCCATTTTTTGGACCGCCAGCCTGTTGGCGGGTTGGCCGCCACTTTAACACCGACCGCCAGGGTTAGAATCACCCCCAAAGTGTCCCCAAAGAAGCTGCAATACTGTCAGAGAGAGGTGAAGTACTTAGGTCACCTGATTGAGAAAGGGTCAAGAAAAATATCCAAAGAAAGAGTGACAGCCATACTCCAGATGAATCCCCCGACAACCAAAAGAGATGTCAGAATGTTTTTGGGAATGGTGGGCTACTGTCGTCAGTGGATTCCCAATTTCTCGATTATCTCTAAACCATTATTGAAACTGACAGGCAAGGAAATTCAGGATGACCCGGGTAACATAATCCTGTCCGAAAAAGAAATGAAAGCATTCATGGAATTGAGAGAATGTATGTGCAGGGCACCAGCTTTAGATATGCCTGATTGCATGAAGCCTTTCCTACTGTTTTGTCATGAACGTGATGCATGTTCTTTGTCTGTTTTAACACAGGTCCATGGAAGTGCAAACCGCCCAGTAGCATATTTTTCAGCTACTTTGGACCCAGTCGCAGTAGCCTTACCGGGGTGTTTGTGTGCAGTTGCAGCAGTTGGTCAAAGCCTCACACAGTGTGAAGGCATAGTGATGGGACATCCCTTAACAGTAATGGTTCCTCATTCAGTTGAAATTCTGCTAACCCGAACCAAGACACAGCATATGACAAATGCTAGGCTGACTAGATACAAGACCGTTATACTGGGATCTCCTAATGTTTCCCTCAAGAGATGTACTGTATTGAACCCGGCAAATTTACTTCCTATTGAAAATGCGGACATTAATGATGCTGAGGAAGTGGAACATGATTGTCTTGAGGTAACAGAACTATGCACCAAACCAAGACCGGACATCAAAGATACTCAGTTAGAAGAAAATGATTATATTATGTTTGTTGATGGCTCATGCTTGAGAGATTCAGTAGGAGTACTGAGAGCTGGTTATGCCGTGTGTACAATCACCGGTATTCTAGAAGCTTCCTGGCTCGAAAGAGTGTACTCTGCTCAAGTGGCTGAATTAATTGCCCTTATTAAGGCACGCCATGAGGCTGAAAACCTGAAAGTTACTATCTGTACTGACAGCAGATACGGATTCGGAATTGTACATGATTTTGGCCAACTATGGTCACAGAGGGGTTTCATGACCTCTTCTGGTTCACCAGTGAAAAATGGCGAAAAGATCAAGGATTTGTTGCATGCGATTCAGTTACCTCTTGAAATTGCCGTGGTGAAATGCAATGGTCATGTTAAGTCACAAGACTTTGTGTCAATGGGAAAGGGCTATGCAGATCAAGTCGCAAGGTTTTGCGCACTGAACTGTATATCGTTCCGAGATCAGTGGGAATTGTTACCTGAAACTGAAAATGAAACATGTTTGAATTTTGCATTAAGGGTGGTTGACACATTAGATGAGTTAAAATCACTGCAGGGACGTGCTAGCAAGGGAGAGAAACGCTCCTGGCAGAGAATGCACTGTGCACAAAGAGCTGATGACTTATGGGTCTCAGAGGAGGGGAAAATGGTTTTGCCAAACAGTCTTCTGCCACAGTTTGCGAGGTTCTACCATGGCCAAGCCCATATAGGGAGAGATGCAATGATCAGGTTGTTCAAAATTGATTGGTTCAATCCAAAATTCAGACAAGCTGCAGAGGTTATCTGTCACAGGTGCATCATCTCTCAGCAGATGAATGCAGGAAAAGGGACGGTGGTGAATATGAGCCACGTTGGGAGAGCTGGTGGTCCATTTAGCAGAATGCAGATGGACTTCATTGAAATGCCTGTGTATGGAGGACTGAGAGATGTGTTGGTGACTGTGTGTGTTTTCAGTCATTGGACTGAAGCATACCCTACACGTAGGAATGACATACTCACAGTAGCAAAGCTGCTGCTTAGGGAGTTAATACCACGTTTCGGATTCCCGATCTCTATAGAATCAGATAGGGGCAGACACTTTGACAATGAAGTGATTAAGCTCTTGTGTGCCGCACTGAACATTGAGCAGAAGCTGCATTGTAGCTATCGCCCTGAATCATCAAGACTAGTGGAACAGATGAATGGTACCTTGAAATTGAGAATGGCAAAAATGTGCGCAGCTACAAATTTGAAACGGCCAGATGCATTGCCCTTAGTGCTGATGTCAATGAGAAACACACCTGACAAGAAAACAGGACTATCTCCTCATGAGATACTGATGGGTCGAGCTATGCGTTTACCCGCAGTACCTGCAAATGCTCTTGTGAATATCACGGATGTTATGGTGTTGGACTACTGCAAGGGTCTGGCTGATGTGGTCCGCTCTTTTTCTCACCAGGTGGAGGCTAACATATTGCCACCGATCAGTGATCCAGCTCACACCCTGAAAGCCGGTGACTGGGTTGTTGTCAAGAAACATGTGAGGAAGTCATGTTTGGAGCTGCGTTGGAAGGGGCCATATCAAGTAATACTGACAACCACTACTGCTGTGAAATGTACAGGCATTCCGAATTGGATACATGCCAGTCACACAAAGAAAGTGACATGTCCGACTGACGAGGAACTTGAAGTGTCCAAAACAACAGCTGCAGAAAAGGAAGTCTCAGGGCCGGAGAGTATTCAAAGGGGAACTGGGACTGAAGGAGAACCCACTGAGAATGACTTAGTCACTCAAAGTGAGTTCCAGAGGGGTGACAGTGAGCCTGTCTCAGCTGAGGTAACATGGGAACCGACACAAAGAGAGGTTTTCCCAGAAGCAGACGGATACAGGTTTTGAAGTTGAACCCGTAACAGACCCTGAAGGCGAGGGGGAAGAAGCAGAGGGAAGTCAAAGTGAACTGACTCCTCCTGAGCCGACTGCAGGTCCATCAAGAGAAAACACCATAGCACAAGAGGAGGGTGCTGTTCAACGTTCTGAAAGGCCAAGCAAGAAGAAAACGCATAAAGGAGATAACTGGCCGAAGCAACAAGCTGCAGGAGAGAAAGTGGTCCCTTGTGATACAATAGAGGAAGAAATCGACACAACCAGAAAAGAGGATCTCAGTGAAGGAGAGTTACAGAGTGAACGCCAACTGAAAAGAAAGAGAGTCGCAAATAGAAGGTACGCAGGTCCTAAATGGGCATATGCAACAACAGCTGAATGGCAACAAGAATTCTTGGTGTTCTGTTTTGATCGAGAGGTACCAGGTCAATACTACGGCACCTGAATTCAACCTTAGAAAAAGACTGTGTTAAATACTGAAATTAAAATTGAAAGCTGATGTGGTTCTAAAAATTCGGGACCCATGTAATTTACTTTGCCACAGCAGTACGATTTTAGTATCAAAAGACCGATAATGACTAGTACACTAAGCATGAGCATTTTCGCTCAATTCCAGCAGCGTTTTCACCTCGAAATCGCCATTTTCGTCCTGCACTCGTGGCTCCCATTTTATACACGGCAGCCATTTTTAAAAGTTGCCCTCACATAGGCTTATAATACAGTCAGATTTGATTCCAAGGACACGTACACCTTGATTGACTTTTCTCTGACCTGGGCAAGCTGGAACCATTGCCTCAGGCCAAACCTGTTTGGTCAGCCCCTCTCCCAGTGGCCGAATCAGATAGCATCAAGGCACACCATGCCATAAAACCCTTATTATCGCTCACACACCCTGCCTAATCTTGCTCACACCTGCACCTGCTCTTTTCTTCTTCTTACTTTACGAGGGGGAGGTGCCCGTTTTTATTGGGGGTCCACACTTATCTGATGTAAAATACTAGGCCTTGCCGGGTAATTTATTATGGGTTGGATGACATGAAATATGAGGTTTCATCATGACACTGTTTTTTCCTTTGTAGTGAAAACATGTGAATGACCAACCAAAATGTCAAGAATGTTTGCCTGAAGCTTAAAAAACTGTATATAAGGAAACCTGACTTTGCATTTAAACACAGTCTCCTGAGAACATACAAACCGTGCTGTTGTACTTCTAGGACGCTTGTTACTTTGTTGCAGCCAATAAATTCGATCTTTGACTTCACCTAGGAGACTCTGAGTTTTTGTGGTCTGAATCAGGTAAGTACCCGAGGTCTTTGGGTTACCCTGGCACCGCTGGGTTACCGGATCAGTACCGGTTCTGAAAAACCCAGTACCTCAGTTGGCGCCCAACGTGGGTCGATACCAGCGGTACCGGTCCAAGCCTGAGGTCCGTGAGGAGCTTCGTGTGAAAATTCTGGAGGAAGGCCGCCACTTCATCGACCCCTGCATGTCGACGTGGTCCGAAAGTCTTTGCTGCGAGGTTCCCCGCTTCCTGACGGCTACGAAGGACTGCTGCCCTGGCTATCGCCCTGATTTGGACCCTTGATGTTTGGTAGAGCGAAACGATAAGACGAGTCTTCTGGTGACGTCATCAATATTTTCAGTTAAGTATAAGTGGAGCGTCTCCCAGTCCTTAGTTGGACACTTGGTTTGGTCCTTAGTTGGACATTTGGTTTGGTATCCCTTCGGGATCACTTTGATTTGGAACTTGCAAGTACCAAAGCCGAAGGACTCGTGTATTCACGAGACTATCGTAAACGATAATCCTTTGAAGTTTGAAGCTAGACTAGTGAGCGAAGATGCCTGGTCTTAGCAGACTTGGAAATTTGTTTTGTCTTGGTTGAAATAGGGACTCCCGGTTGGAGGACTCATGTCCGGTTCCTCCGATTGGAACTCCAACCTATGAACTATATGTGAAGCACGGAGTATGCCCCATCACATATAATGAAGTATGGATCCGTTACACCAGAAAAGATGGTGTTCTAAAATGGCCCCAAAATGGTAGCTTTGACACAGAAATCTTAGATAAGCTCGAAGTTAGACTTTTTAAGAAGAAAGCCCGGCCGGCAATGTTTGATTCTTTCCACTTATGGCGCAAGGAAGCCAAGCAAAAGGAAATTAAATTAGCTAAGAAAAATAAGAGAGAAAAAGGTATTTCGATTATGCAAGCTGCTATACAGTTTAAAGATAACGAAGTAGAACAGTTGAATGAGCAGTTGCATAGGCAACATAAAATGACAGTAGATAAATGCTATCCAGTTTTGCCGCCTCTTCAGCAAGATGCAGCAAAAGACTCTGAAAAAGATCCCCTAATGTCGCATTTGCTAAGTTCGCCACCACCCTATGCGCAGAATGCCACGGCACCTCCGCAACCTCTAGTTGCACAACCAGTGGTTGCATTGCCTCCTGCTCCTCCACAGCACCCACCAGCTTTTCTTCAGTTGGTTCCTATTCCTCCGGTGCAGCCTCCTCAAGGGCCACCGGCTTTGACATCTGCTCTGCCTTTACTTCCTACAGCTTTGACTACTATAGTGACTACCACTCCTGGTATTGTTTCTGACACTGCTTCTGTCTCTGCCTTGTCTCATTCTGTTTTTCCTCCTGTTCATTTGTCAACCTCTCCCTCTGTCCGTCAGAGAATGACAAACACAGTGACTAGTCTTTTATCCCCTCTCTTTGGGTCATTAGCTACGACCCCAGTTTCAGAGCGTAAACAATTGCGTAGCCAATTGCCTGATGGTAGGGAGAAAGAGACACTGAATTATTTGGCGCATAAATGGGTTACTGAACCAGCGAGATATGAACTAGAGTCTGTTATGGATGTCTTCCATCAGTGGGAAGAACCGAAACAGAGATACGTTTTTGAGAAAATGTGTACTTTTCTTTCTGAGGATTTAGAGGAAAATGGTTTGGAGCCCAATCCGCCTAAGTTGTGTCGTGTACGGTTTGATTTTGCGACAGGTTTGATTGTGGGTTCAGATGTCGAGAAAGCAGTTGCGATGTTATTGTCGTTTAGGACTGAAGGTGTTTCCAGGTTATTGTTTAAATACGATTCTTCTGCTAAAAAGAAAGGGAAACAGTACCCCATGAGAGAAGTTCCCCCACAATGGAGGGAAGGGGACCCAAATGCTAATCCACCTGTCCTGCCTCATTTCCAGCATGTATGGGTACACTTTCCATGGAAGCGAGCTGAAGTTTTAGCCCTTAAGCAGACATTGCCTGATCCCCGTAAGAATCCTACAGGGTATTACAAGGAATTGTCACAGACTGCGGGGTCTTGCATTATGAATTTAGCCGACATAGACATGTTGTTTGGGAATGTTGTTCCACAGCCTTTATGGGGAAAGATTCGCCATACAGACCATGCTCAAGAGTTAGGTGACACATGGGCTAATATTGCTGCTGCAGATGCCCGACAAATTGGTGGTGCTAAACCTGAGCCTTTAGTGACAGAGCTTCCTGGTAGGATTATTGATTACATGAAAACTATAATGCCTGCGATGCGTGTAAACTGGGATAAATTGTCTGCATGTAAGCAAAAGAAAGAAGAAACGGTATCAGATTTCTTCACCAGGTTTGAAGAAACGTTTGTGGACCACAGTGGTCAAGATATGAGCACGGAAGGTGGTCAACGTTTGTTCGTCGATAAAGTTGTGCATAATCTGCTTCCTGAGTTGTGTAAAAAGTTAAAAGATTCAGAAAGTTCTTGGGCAGTTTCCTCTTCAGCGCAGATATTGGCTACTGCACAGTACTACGAAAATAGAGATAAAGATGAGAGAGATAGAGTAGAGAAGAAAACTAAAGAATTGAAAACGAAGGTTCTGTTACAACAAGCGTACCCGCCACGTGGTGGTCAAAATAGTGGTGCACAGAGTAACTATCAGAACAACTATCAGAATAACTATCAGCCCCAACCGTTTCAGAGAAACTCGCAAAGAGCCGAGTATGCTCAACCACGTATCCCAGTAGGTCCCAATCAGTGTTCATACTGCAAGGAAGAGGGTCATTTCAAGTATAGTTGCCCTGCTTTGCTACAGCGCGCAAATGGTACTTCTGGCTTAAGAGGTCGAGGTGTTCCACAAGCACCTAGAGGAAGAGGACGTGGATATGTTCCGCAGAGCGCGCGCCCATTCCCCCCTCAAAACTCAATGAACAGATTTGATCAACAGGTTAATGCATCTGGTAGGACGGCTCAGTACTATACTGATGATTACTATACAGAGGATGAGCATTTGGACAGTAATGATTGCTAGGACAGCCATAGACAAAGAGAGGGAGTTGTTTCAGTTCCAGTAGATCAGAGTGGGCCTTATGTTAAGGTGATTGCATCAGGTGTGTCAGAACCTTTTCTGTTGGATACTGGTGCTACCAAGAGTTCTATTATGCACTCAAAACTCCCTGGCGCACCTTTGTCTGGCAAAACAAATGTATCAGTAGGGTTTTCCGGCGCCCCAGTTAGAAATCCGATTTCTAACCCTATATCTCTTTCTGTTGGACCTTGTAAATTTGAAACACCCCTTATTTTGACGACCGGTTGTGGCGAGAACTTGTTAGGATTAGATCTGTTAAAGAGATTGTATGCGACATTGTATTGCTCTCCTTCTGGAGTGCAACTCACATTGGGTAAGAAAGTGGTTTCACCAATGTATTTGTCAAAGGACAGATTTCCACCAGAATTTTCGTCTCTTCCTAATACTCTTTGGGCTACTGGACCTAATGATGTAGGTCTTTTGGAAATTCAGCCATATGTGATAACATTAAAAGCCAATGTTAAAATGCCACGTATTCCCCAATACAAGATCTCTAGTGAAGGGGAAAAAGCGTTGTTAGCAATTATTTGTGATCTGATTGAGAAGGATGTAATTGAAGAGACAAGAGGCAACGTTTGCAATAGTCCTGTTTTGCCTGTCTTGAAGCATACTGACCCTACTCAGCCACCTGTTTATAGGTTTGTAATTGATCTTAGAGAGGTGAACAAAAAAGTTGTGCCACAGTTTCCAGTCGTCCCCGATATCACTGCATTGTTGACAATGATTCCAGCTTCAGCCACTTGGTTTTCAGTGATAGACCTGAAAAATGCTTTCTTCAGCATCCCTATTGCAGAAGAGAGCAGGGACATTTTTGGCTTCAATTTGGGAGGACGAAGCTTCAGATTTAAGAGAGCTCCTCAAGGCTATTGTGAAAGTCCATCTATCTATAGTCAGGCTTTGAAAGCACAGCTTGACACTCTTATGTTACCTGATGGCGCCACTCTCATTCAATATGTCGATGATTTGCTAGTTGCTGCAGATACTAAGGAGATCTGCAAAGTAGCAACATTGTCATTATTGCGTCATTTGTCTGATTTACACCACAAAGTGTCCCTTTCAAAGTTACAGTATTGTCAAAAAGAAGTGACCTATTTAGGTCATCTCTTTTCGAAGGAGGGAAGGCAACTGACCCCAGAAAGAATCAGGGCTGTTGCAGCAATGAGTGTGTCAAGAACACAGAGAGAAGTGCGTGCTTTCTTGGGTATTACATCATATTGCAGACAATGGATACCTAATTTTTCGTTAATAGCCAAACCCTTGGTGGCATTAACTTGTAAAGATACACCAAATCCCGTCCCATGGTCTGAAGATTGTCAGAAAAGTTTTGTCGAATTACGTGATGCATTATGTTCAGCTCCTGTGTTGGGTACCCCCAACTACAGCAAGCCCTTTACATTGTATGTCCATGAGAAAGAAGGTTGTGCGTTAGCAGTTTTGACACAACAGTTTGGAGACAGGGAGCGTCCATGCGCCTATTTCTCTTCAACCTTAGACCCAGTAGCTAAGGCACTACCGAGCTGCTTAAGAGCGGCAGCGGCAGCTGCTGTTTCTATCCGACAGTCTGCTGGTTTAGTGATGAATAACACATTAATCGTAATGGTTCCACATGCAGTGGACACGTTGTTAAACAGAACCAAGACACAGCATTTAACTAGTGCTCGATTGTCAGGTTACGAGTTGACATTGTTAGCAAGCCATGTACATATAAAAAGATGCACTACACTTAACCCAGCTACGTTATTGCCAATTGTGACGGAGTTAGATACTTCTGAACAACATGATTGTCTCCATAGAACAGAAGAAGAAACGAAAGGGAGAATAGACCTTCTGGACACTCCCCTTGCAAAGAGTGATGGTACTTTGTGGGTGGATGGTTCATGCTTTAAGCTCACGAATGGTGACACGACTGCGGCGTATGCTGTGACAACTTTGTGTACGATTGTTGAAGCTGCACGTATCCCACACAATTCAGCCCAAGCAGCTGAGCTAATAGCCCTAACAAGAGCATGTACAGTATCAAAAGGAATGAAAGTGACTATCTATACCGATAGCCAATATGCGTTTGGTGTGGCCCATAGTTTTGGGCGTTTGTGGAAGGAACGTGGGTTCCTGACCTCGCATGGAACTAAAATACAGCATGGTCAGTTGGTAAATGAGCTCCTTGATTCACTTACTTTACCGTTGCAAGTTGCGATTGTGAAGTGTAGCGCACATAAAAAGGTGACTGATGATGTTGGTCGTGGGAATGCATTTGCTGATGAGGTCGCAAAAGAGACGGCAAGGAATGTGATGAGCCGAATGTATGTCGCGGGCCCTGCAAGATGGATTGGTGATGTTGGAATGTGTGAAGACACGATAGAAAGCGTGAAATCGATTCAAGCTGAAGCCACAGAGAGAGAATTGAGTGTGTGGAGAGAAAGTACGGGTAAATTGGATGCGAATGGTTATTGGGTCGAGTTGTCAGAACATCAGAGATGGTTGCTACCCGATGCGTATGTGCTTGCAGTAGTTACAATGGCTCATGGAATGGCTCACATCAGTGTGAAAGGGATTTGTAAGTTGTTGGCCCCAGTATGGCAAAATGCAGGAATTCCCAAGTGCGCAGAAAATGTGGTTAAAAATTGCATGGTATGCCTGAAACACAACCCTGGTAGAGGAACCCCAACTCCAGCTGGTCATTTTGCACCTCCTACGTATCCGTTTGAGGTTTTGCAGCTAGATTTCATCCACATGGAGAGGTGCAACAACTTAAAATACGTACTCGTTGTTGTTTGTGCCTTTTCAAGATGGGTGGAAGCCTATCCCCTAAAAGACAATACTGCGCTATCCACAGCCAAAGCCCTTGTGAAAGAGTTCTTCCCTAGATTCGGAATGCCGAGAATGATCTGGAGTGACAATGGAAGTGAATTTGTGGGTCACGTGATGAAGAAAGTATGCGAAGGGCTAGGCATAAACCAAAAGTTTCACGCTGCAAATCACCCCCAATCAGCTGGATTAGTGGAGTGCTATAATGGCACTCTAAAGCTAAAATTGGCCAAGATACAAGCGAGCTCTGGTCTTAAATGGCCTGACGCTCTACCCTTAGCACTCCTATCAACCAGAATGACTGTGCATTCACGAGTGAAACTTAGTCTTTATGAAATAGTCTTTGGCCGCCCGGCCAATATATGGGGAGTGCCCAGGCCCAAGAAGTTTAGCGAGATAGAGCATCCTGTTTTGCTTGACTATCTGTATGAATTGACGGCTAAAATGCGTGTTTTACATCAACAGGTCCACGACACCCTGCCTCCGGTCTCTGAATCTCCAGGTCATCCCATTGAGCCTGGATCCTGGGTTTTAATAAAGAACTTTCAGCGAACCAAAAACGAGCAGCCCAGGTGGACCGGACCGCACCTCGTTCTTCTCTCCACAAGATCAGCTGTTCGAGTAGAAAGGAAGAAACACTGGATCCATGGGACCCATTGCAAAAGGGTATCCCTACCTCTGCCATATGACCGGTGGGTCCAGGAAGGCGTCGCCGACTCAGAGACTGAAACCATGCCACGTTTTCTGCCTTTCAGCGATGCACGAATAAAAGGAACACTCACTGAGAAAAGAAGTGATGACATTTTACAATCAGCAGTATCACCGTCAGTTCGATTGGACACTACAGAACCTGAACTCCTTTTTCAGGACCACACGATACCTGGGACTAACCGTTATAATCTACGACCAAGAATAAAGGACAAATAAAACAGTTTACTTTTCTTCCCTTTAGCAAAGTTCTCCAGTATGGAAAATTATTTTTGAATGACTTTTTGTTTTTTGTGTTTTTTCGAACCTCCATCCGGGTTCAGCTGTAGGATCGTGGCTGAAAAGACTTAGGGGGGTAGCCTGTGGACACAAGGTCTACAGGTCTGGTTTGTTCTAGGGCGGCCTGGAACATTCAGAACACTCCTAAGTGAAGTAAACCAACCGCCACGAACGGCAACGGTTAGAGGATGGAATCTTTCCAAAATGGAGAACATGTTGAAAGACTGAGTTGCAAGAAGAGAATATGTGAAACGATAACCAGGAAACGGTTTTTGCTGCTGTGCATTTTTATGTTATTTAGTATACTTATGTTTTTTATAGGATATGTTTTATTCTGTTTTAACGTGATATTGGCACCCACTACCTCGTCTACACCTCCTCCTTCCACTGTTTCCCCACATTCTTTTCAACTCCTCCCTAAACATGAATCTGCTAGGAGATTAGAGTTCATTAATAACTCCTTCATCCAGCTTTTGCACCAACACCAACTAGTGATAAATACAACTAACTGTTGGGTGTGTGGCCTTATGCCTCACACAGCAGATAAAGGTATCCCTTATCTGATCCTGCCTTTCAGCCACAATGGTTCCGTGTGGGCATTCAGAACGATATTCATCTATGCACACTACCCCCTACGTTTTGCGGAAGACAACCCTAAGAAAAATGCTTTAGTTAAAGGTATCATAGACATGATGAAGGACAATATCTTCTACGAGACTATCCCCAGAGATGAGACAATAGCATATATAGGATGGAACATGACCGGATATGAAGCCACAATGAGTGAGAAAGAGCAAGCTAAGATATCTTCCCTGATTTGGGTTGTACCCCATCAGGGTCACCTGTGTCTGCAAGGTACTGGCAAGAATCCCAGAGCTCAGCTAGGGGAAAGCGTCTGCACTGAGACAAATGTCTTCGCATCTCAGACCTCCCCTCCGCTCTTGGCAGCTAAGGGTACCTATTTCATCTGCCATGATAGAGCCTTTACATGGTTGCCCCCTGACTTTTCGGGCACATGCTTCGTTTCGTTCCTGTTGCCCCCTACCTACACAGCAGCGGCAGATTACCACAAGACAAGGATAGTTAGAGGCGTCTTCAGTGAAGAAGACACTGCAGGACAAGAATTTGGGGACTTCGTAAAGGGTTTTCTGCCGTTCTGGGGACAAATAGGTAACAGCAGGAGCATAAGGCAATTGATAAGAGTGGTTGAATCCACCGTGGCTGAAACCGCTGGTGCCCTTGGTAACTTGACTGCTGAGCTCCAGTCGGATCGTCTTATGACCCTTCAGAACAGGGTCGCATTAGATGTCATACTTGCAGACCGGGGTGGAGTATGTACATTGATCCAATCGAGTTGCTGTGTTTTTGTCCCAGATAACGCTCCAACAGTATACCAGGCCATCTCCAAACTGCATAGAATTTCCGAATCTATTCATTTAGATAGAGGAGATTGGTCATTAATGGGATGGTTCTGGGAACTGATATCCGCATGGGGATGGAAGATACTGATGGTCATTGGGATGATCTTGGCCATTCTTTTCCTGTTCTGTCTATGCGTGCAGTGTGCTCCTGTGATATGTGGCCTCTGTGTTACATCATGCATAAGGAAACCTGCACCAAGAGACGAGCTAAATACTAGGATGATGTTACAGCAACATCTCAACAACTTTAGAAACATAGGGGGTTATTCTAACTTTGGAGGAGTGTTAATCCGTCCCAAAAGTGACGGTAAAGTGACGGATATACCACCAGCCGTATTACGAGTTCCATAGGATATAATGGACTCATAATACGGCTGGTGGTAAATCCGTCACTTTTCCGTCACTTTTGGGACGGATTAACACCTCCTCCAAAGTTAGAATAACCCCCATAGACCTGGACTCAGATTAGCATGAGAATAGGTTTATTGCCTATGTAAGAGCAAAAGGAGGGTTTGTGGTTCTAAAAATTCTGGACCCATGTAATTTACTTTGCCACAGCAGTACGATTTTAGTATCAAAAGACCTATAATGACTAGTACACTAAGCATGAGCATTTTCGCTCAATTCCAGCAGCGTTTTCACCTCGAAATCGCCATTTTCGTCCTGCACTCGTGGCTCCCATTTTATACACGGCAGCCATTTTTAAAAGTTGCCCTCACATAGGCTTATAATACAGTCAGATTTGATTCCAAGGACACGTACACCTTGATTGACTTTTCTCTGACCTGGGTAAGCTGGAACCATTGCCTCAGGCCAAACCTGTTTGGTCAGTCCCTCTCCCAGTGGCCGAATCAGATAGCATCAAGGCACACCATGCCATAAAACCTTTATTATCGCTCACACACCCTGCCTAATCTTGCTCACACCTGCACCTGCTCTTTTAGTCTTCTTACTTTACGAGGGGGAGGTGCCCGTTTTTATTGGGGGTCCACACTTATCTGATGTAAAATACTAGGCCTTGCCGGGTAATTTATTATGGGTTGGATTACATGAAATATGAGGTTTCATCATGACACTGTTTTTTCCTTTGTAGTGAAAACATGTGAATGACCAACCAAAATGTCAAGAATGTTTGCCTGTAGCTTAAAAAACTGTATATAAGGAAACCTGACTCAGGAAAGTACCCGAGGTCTTTGGGTGTACCCTGGCACCGCTGGGTTACCGGATCAGTACCGGTTCTGAAAAACCCAGTACCTCACTGAGAAGCTGAGAAAAGAGACTGATAAATTACCGGATGTGACACTGATAACCTGAATTGACTCTGTCCTCAAGTTGATTGTTTCTTTTGTATTATTCTGCTATCTGATTCTTTACAGATCATGAGTTACACTAGAAGTAAGAGTAAAAAGGGTAGGATGTGTGGTTGGTTGAGTGCTATTCTAGGTATTGTATGTGCAATAATAATTATAGGTGTGATTGTGGGAATGCCTTGGATGGATAAGAAAGTAACTAACAATGCTTCAAAGCCTTAGACTGCTACACTAACACCATGGGAGAAGTTTGAGCAGGGTGCAAAATATTTGCATGAGGGAACTAATTCAAAGGGGGAACTATCTACTAATGTCTTCTATTGCCTGTTGAATGAGTATGTTAACACAATGGATGCAAAGAATTGTTATGTGTGCACAAAGATTCCTTCGTCAGTGCAAGAAGGGGTTACTTATCATAGCTTGCCGCTAACTTACGGGATAAGCTGTAGCTTGCTGTTAACAAGATTCTATGCTCAAGAGCATGTGCAATACTTCTACTCTAATTTAGATGTAGAGATTTCTTTTGTGCCTGTGATTGAGTTTTTAAATAAATTAGCTAAAGAACACAGCATAAAAATAGTAAGGGGTTTCTTTGAGCCAACATTAACATTTGGGACAGCTTATGCACATCCAATAACCTAACCTGCTGACTAACTCCTGTAGAGAAGCGCTTCTTAGATCACACTGATGATAGACGAAAGGCATTAAAGGAAAGGCTAAACAAGGGATTGGAAAAACGCACGCTTGCAAATTATTATGCTTACACTGCAATAAAGACACAGGGCAAGTTAGCTATAGATGCATTACATGTAGGTAGGCTTTGTATATATAGGCCGAAATCTGAGCATGACACTTTATTTGTGGCAACGAGTGAATGCAGGCATGTGTTTTTGTTTCAAAGTAAATGGACATTCATGTTAAATGGACAGGATCCAGCGATCCCTGGGATCTATTATATATGTGGACTCAATGCTTATTACCATCTTCCAAAGGGATGGTATGGGACATGTTATTTGGGAATAGTTTTCCCAAAGATTTACCAGATTGATGACTTAAAGCAAATTCCTAAAATGTCTGAATTACGACATGCTAGACAAAAGAGAGAGAGAGCGGCTGCTGTCGTTGGTGACATATTTGGAGCCATAATTCCTTCAGTAGGGGCTATTTTAAACTCCATAAAGATTCAAAGTTATCTACTATTGTGGATAACATGCTGACAAACTTCACAGGGGCTATACTCCTGATGGATACTGAACTTGCTGCGGAAAGAGCTATGACTCTTCAAAACCGGCTTGCTTTAGACATTCTTTTGGCAAAGAGTGGCAGAGTCTGTAAAATGCTTAATGAGCGCCATTGTTGTGCGTTCATACCAGATAACAGCAAAAAGATTAGAGGTATGCTTACTAACCTAACAAGAGATAGTGCAGATTTGAAGGAGCTGAAGGAACCTGGAGTTTGGGAAAAAGTTGGGAAAGGAATTACCAGAGTAGGGAATTGGTTTAGTAATATTTGGAATGGGGTTCTTGCAAAAATATTAGGGGGTCTACTGATTGTTCTGATTTGTCTACTGGGATTATGGTTATCAGGTAAAATTAATGAAAGAATTGAAAGAAATTTAACAAAACGAAACAAAAGAAATGAAGAAAATGAAAGGGAGAAAATGTTTAATGAAATTTGGGAAAGCTCACACAAAGGACAGGATGTTGAAATGCGTGTAATGCGGAAAGTGAGAGGTTAATAAGGGAAAAGTTTGTGTGATGACAAGTGTCATCAGAGGAGGGACTGAGAGAGCGTAGCTTATATAATCCATATTAACATGAAATGTTTATGAACTAATGTATAATAATGCTGCATAGAAAATGTACTAATGTATTGTGCTAAAACGTGCGCTTGAAATGTGTCTACGGGGAGTGGCCACCAATATATACGGGGACTAATAAAGCTGACTAATAATGTTGAAATGTTATGTTATGATATGATTTTACACTAATAATAGTAAGATATATGTAAAGGTTTTGCTAATAAATCACTAGGCCTTAGTTAGCATGAGTCGAGGCCTATCTGCCTGGCTCTCATATTGTTTTTCTCCAAACTAGAAGCTGAATGTAACTGTAGTAGATCTGTTCTCATGAAATTCGACTTGCTTGTAGAAACATTTTAGCTGGATGCAGCAATGTAGACCAACTTGTAGGTACAAGGTCGCCTGAACCGGTACAGACAATGGAGCCACTGACCGAAGATGTGCAAAGGACCACAAGACTAGGAAATCATACCGGACATTTCACCCGCTAAAGACGTCAATCATAAGGACCAATAAAATACGTGAGAACTGTCATGGGGTGACAAATTCGATGAGCTAATGTGAAGATAATTGGTTAAAGATAGTGGGGTGCAACCCCTTGTCCAACCAAATTTTAGGGGAATGTACAATGAAAAGAGGATAAAAACCCTTGACACCAGGAAGTAAATTTGAGACTAGAGAACAGGAGGGAACTAGATAGAGCGAGGGGAGATGCTGATGAGATTTGCTATGATCCAGACACTTTGTCACTTTGCTTAGTGACTTGCTAATTTTACTTAGAACCATCCTTGCCCTTAGATTGCCCGTTTATACTTTACCTCCTTATGAGGGAAGTGCCCCCTTTTTACCCGATTGCTGAATTCCTGGCTGATGGCGAATCAACTGATGTCCTGAGGACGAAGACCGAACCTGAGTGCTGACCCAAATACGGAGGGTAACTATATGAAAATGAAATTGTAATTGTCTGTTTGCTTTTCCTTTCTAGGTACCAACTGCTCCTTTTGATAGAGACCATAGTTAGATGTTTTCCAAATTGGTGTTACTAAATTGTTTTGCATGACGCCCAACATGCCAATGCTAATTCGAGGTTAGGAGAGGGGTTCACTAAACTGACGCAAATAGACAAATGACTGAATCTGTGTTTTGTTTAATAACGTGATGATGAAACTTTGCTAAAGGTAACCTATGCTGACGCCGTGTTATATTCTGATGTTTGTGATTCTTGCTTTGATAAAATCTTATCAGAGTTGTCATATTGTGACTATGCTAATGTGTTTCTTGGTTTTGAGACTAATAAACTTACTAGTAGAATTGTAATCAATAGGGAATAAATATCACAAAATTCATACTAAATTGGTGTGGTTATTCATGACTGAAAGGTCATGGTGGTTTCTGAGTCTTATTAAATGTCATTGACTAAGGTGAATTACATTGTTGTAATAAATATTGATGACATTATTGACGTATTGATTGACATGTTGATTAGCTATCTCGTCCTAAGGTGTCTTCAATCAGGGTCAAAAGATCAATTGGCCTAAACGAGTCCCAAAGTGAGTAAGTTGGTCATAAAGGGACGCGTTATCACTAACATCACACTTTCTGTTGAGTTTCTAGGTGAAGATGTCAGATTCACTTGACACACCATTGACAAGATTTCAGTTCTTTTTGACAGACGCCCTAAGGCGGTAATTTTTGGTCTTGGGTTCACAGCCATCCATCAGTTTCTCACAAGTACTCACATAACCCAGTTATGGGTCTGGCTGTCGACATCACTCTTTAGACAGTCTCCTTTGTGTCAAATACCATCAGCCTCGCCGAAGTCTCCAGTGCAGTGCTCAATCTTCATCTAGAGCTTGCCGAGATGTACACCTGCAGATGCTAGACACATCCCATCCTCGGCCCCAGAGTAAATCAGCTAGGCATATCCCACAGAGGGTAAAGACCAGTATTATATGGAGAAGAAGCTTTATTGTATACACCTTAGCCACAGCAGGTTCCAACTTTCACCACAGAGTCCAAATGACTGGGAGCAGCTTATTATAGAATCCTGTTGGCAGCAGGATTCAAATGTTCTATTAGAACATTGGAATGCTGGGGGCTCCATTGAAAACAATGGAGTGCTGCGGGCTTTTACTGGCCGGTAAAAGCCCGCAGCGCCAACATTCCAATGTTCACTTTGTTCACAGCAGCAGCTTCGGCTCGGGCATTTAACGCGGGGAGCGGGCCTTTAATAGCCGGTAGAGCCCGCTACGGCGGGTTCTAAGGCTATAGTGTTTTCATCTAAGGACAATCAGGGAAGGAAGATACCACACTAAGGGCCATATGTACGAACACTTTTTCCCATAGACACAGAATGGGTAGAAACCTTTGCTACATCTGGTCCTAAGTGATGGCATTCTGCTCTTTGACAATGTGCACATGAACTAGTGCCCTTTAGTGCCAGGGACTACTAGTGTTCTGTGTGTGTTTACATAAAAAAGAAACATTTAGGCTTTTAGGCAATGCTTTTCTTATTGCTTTATTGCGTGTATTCATACAAAAAAAGTTCACAAACAAAATAAGCTACAGCGGAGTCAAAAGGTATGAAGCCAATGCAAAATCTACTGGCTTTGCCAATGCTTTTTTTAACATAGCACACTAGGGGCTATTTCATCAATAAAATAATGACATTTTTCGTCACAGGTTTTATAAAATTATTCAACATCTACTGCTGAATGCAACCTGTGAATTACAGATCCATATATATTAATGTATCCCATAGAGATTATTAAACTACCTGCTTAATATGACTCCATCAACAAATAACAGTTTGTACACACTCCAAAACATAGTGAAGTAAATAGGTTGATACTTCAGTATGGAGGCAGCTAAATTAGGATGTGACATTTGTTAACTGTTCTCAGGAGGTTCCTTCAAGAAGCTCTTTATGTGCCCTACACCAACACAGGAGGCAACCTGACGCTGGAGTGTTGACCAGCTAATCGAGAAATATTCTATAATCTGGATCTACTGATAGGAAGAATTTGGCCAAGAATATCTCACTGCTTAAAGCAGGGAATTTCGTCATAGTAATCTAAGATCATAATAATGAGTAACTCTCACAACCACATCAATTTCACTGAGGCACAAATATCAGATTGCAACAGCTCATGCTTAGGCTAGAGATTTCTAAGAAATGATAATGTGCATTTGACTAGTACAAAGGCGTGACACCCACCATACGGTAATCATACAGAAAAGGACTATTTCATGTCTCTCCTAGCTGACATGTGAACGCTCATGCAGGCCTGCCTGCCAACGTTAGGGCTGAAAAATAAGGGGTCCTACTTTACCAAAAGTAACTTAAAATTTACTTAAACAGTTTGACCATTTACAGATACAGCGCCCAGTTGCAGACAAATATCATTTGTTGATCTTGTAAAACACACATTTATCAACACCATAACTTGATTTGGGTAAGTTCTGGTAAATGCAGGCACAGGTCAGTCCTTGATTTTAAGAATGCTTCTTTTCTCCAGATCATTCATTTCCTTCAGTAGTAGAGCTACATTATACCTTAGCTCTTGAAACTTTGTAACTGGAACCTAAAAAAAAAAAAAACACACAAAAATATGGAACATTTTCAAAAAAAGTATTACCTGGTTTTAGTGACATTGTGCTTAAATTTAACTGAGCATGTACACATAAGGATGTGCTACTTAGGGATGAGTTTTGGGCTCTGTGCACAGGACTAGCTAGCATAACACAAAACTACTCACCCACTTGGACCTGTACATTTTACAGGGCTAACCTTAAAAAACAAACAGACGTACAAAAGTAAGAAAACAGCTTCTATGACGCTACACCCCAGCTTTCCTACTAACTCCACAGTAGATACAACCTGGGTCCCTTACTTCCTCTTAGTGAGAGCTACTTCTGATCAGTGAAAATCACTGAGCTACTGAAGGCTAAGCAACTTGCGCGCTGTTACCAGACACCCCCATGCTCAGCTTCACTGATTTTATGCTTAGTGTCCATAGAGCCAGATACTAAGGTTTGAAGAAAATACTTTATGGGCACGAAGTGTGTCAGTAAGAGCATGGTCATTGGGGATTTGTCAACACGTATACGCATGAATGAAATATTTGTCTGGGTGATTGAGAACCTGTGTTTTATGTGATTGCATAGGGCATACCTTTTGCCACTGTTACATGATTAGCACAAACATACAACCATGTTTTTAAATGAGAGAAATTTAAAGTGCAGATAAATGTTCTGAAAAACTTTCATAATAGGGACCATTTTTCTGCTCTTTAAATTTCTCCCACTTAAAATAATGGCTGCATTTTTCAATTATAAATATGGCATTGTGTTTGGCAGGCAGTGGGAGCATGATGCCTGATGTGTATAAAGACAACACTCTGAAATGAGAGAAAATGAAACTGAAGAGTTAATTTTATGTATATATGAATTCCATAAAACTCATTTAAATTTCTCCTAGGGTGACGGCACAGTGAAGGTGAGTAACATGATTAAAGTGCCACAGTGTTATACACAATAAAATGTGGTTATAAAGTTAATGATCTTCACATAGACCCGTATACTGCAGGTGTCTGGAAGTCACTATTTGTTTGACATTAATCCACATCCAATTTTGTCAACGTTTCAACCCAACATATGAGAACAAATCAATAATGAGTCATCATCAGGACAGATAGGGCCTGATTACAACTTTGGAGGAGGTGTTAATCCTTCCCAAAAGTGACGGTAAAGTGACGGATATACCACCAGCCGTATTAGGAGTCCATTATATCCTATGGAACTCATAATACGGCTGGTGGTATATCCGTCACATTTGGGACGGATTAACACCTCCTCCAAAGTTGTAATCAGGCCCATAGTCTTTAGATAGGAAGCACCATCAAACTTTTCGAAAAAGTGTCTTCTGGGATGATGGATCATTCTATCATAAACCCCGCTTTTTTCTTTGAACATCATTTGTATTTTTAGATCATGAATCTTTTATTTCGGGCTCTGTATTTTGTTAGTACAGAATGTATCCCTTTGTTTAACTTACGCTGTGAGACCACTCTTCTTTACTCCGTGGTCCCTTAGTTTTCCTTTTATTGTGGCTTAGCTGTTTTCCTCCGCTTCGCCACAATAAAAGGGTAACTAAGGGACCACGAAGTAAAGAAGAGTGGTCTCACAGCATCTTTATAGGTCCTCTCCTCACACCATAGATGTGGCTACACCTGCTCTGCAGGGGAGCTTTGGAATGTTCAAACTGGGGCCCTGTTGTGAGTGTGCCAAGTGGAATGGGCTCAAGAAGGTCATCTGTGTGAGTGTACGGAGATAAGGGAAAGCGATTTAAAAATACCTCTCAGGTAGATTTATTTTATTCCCGTTTTCTGGTGTGTATAGGTAAAACATATAAGGGGATAATTTAAAGCTATGTGCAAGTAAACATGTTTTAGCTCACATCAAACGCCCCTCAATCAGATGCAAAGAGGCTTTCTTCTGGACCATGAACTAACAGCTGCTACCCTGCAAAGAGGGCTATAACTGAGCCCCTTCCACTCGGCCCACTCAGCAGTGGCCGCTTTCATGTGCTTCCTAAAATATAGAAGTCGAGAACAAGCTACCTACTCCTCACTCTATAAAGCACCAAATATGAGAAAAGTATAAAACATGGCAGTAACTGGGGCGGTATTAAGCAGAAAAAAATGTTGCTAGAGGCATGCCGAGATAACTAAGCTCTATTTACGCTGACTGTAACAGAGGCAGGATGTAGACTAATTGGTTAGGGACAGGAAGTAGCCCAAAAAAAAATATCACCCCATTCCTTTAGGAACACATTTGACATGACCGTGACTGAACATGCAATGTGTGCAAGCCCACATTTCCCTAGGGAATATCTATGGAGTGAGTGTTGTACAGTACAGTTATTGAACAATTTAGCAAAAACAAAGCTCACATTTTCCAGGCCTTTCTTGAGGAATGCAAAAAAAAATCAGAGTGGTTACTGAGGCTTAATTCCACAGAGTTGTTTGTGGGGTCCTTCCAAGAAAGCATTGAAGCCTATAGCTTCAACCCATCCAAATGGGGCATCCAAGTAATTGACCCAGATCACACTGAGTAGTCATCTAATTTTCCATCATCCACTTCATAGTGCAGCTGTCATGAGAATTACCAGGAAACTGGATTTGGCTCCACTCAGATGTTGGAAACAGGAGTACATGTTTTGATTGGGTAGAAGTTGTGTGCTTCCACAAAAAAGCACCCTCCTCAAGCTGCCTGTGCTTGAACGTTCAGGGGCAAACACATGCCACTATAATGCTAACAAACTATATTAGTAATTTATGGCTTTTTTCTCTGGCAGTAACACAGATGGGAGGATTGCAGACACATTTCTTCAGTCATTCAATGAAGCATCGTTTCGGGGAATTCGAACATTCAAAAACTATATTGCTTTCAGGGGAATTCAAGCATTTAAAAAAGCAACTAGACCATTCAAAAATTATCTTGATTTCAGGGGAAATTGATTTCACATTCGGGGTGAGGCTCTACATTTCCACCTGCAGACATTAAATTCTTTGCAGGACTGCCTGATTTCTAATACCCTCACCCAAATAATCATAACTCAGCAGCCACGTAAGAAACATCTGCCAGTTTCCCTTTTCTCCAACACAAGGTTGCAGTCTCTTTTTGTGGTTTAGGAAATCTGCAGGGTGTGACCCCGATATTTGTAGAAAGCATGAAAAATAACTTTAGAATGTCAATGGTGTTGGGGAATTACTTTTTGCATTCTTTACCATTTCTTTAAAAAAAAAATATATTTGACTGTTTCGCAGCACTGGAAACATATGCGCATTAATCGCACAACACATCCAGAATCCCATTTCAGTGTGCTCCGCAGACTAGACACCACCTGCCTAGCAACTAGTATCTTAGCAAGCGTTCATGGCATCATCCAGAGTGCTGACCACCCAGTCCTTTCTCGCTGTCCAGCACTGTTACCGCGAGGGCCCATCTCCTGGAGCATCATCAAAGCCATTGTGAAGCCGTAATATTCTCTCGAATGGCCCCAAACCTCTTCAAATTTCTTAGGGCAACCCTGGCTTTTGTACACCGCTCTCCCAGCCTCCATGTAGGGGTTCATCCCCTCCTGCCACATGGTCCTTTGTTGGTGTGGCATCCCCCAGCACCTGGCCAGATTGTGTTTGGCTATGAGAAACCGCAGGATAATCAGTTGCGGTGATCCAAGAATGGGGTCCCCAAAACAGATTCCAGCTCACCAACTATCTCCTTCCAGTAATCAGACACCCCCCGGCAACCCCAGAGCATGTGGAGGAATGTGCCCTCACTTGTGTGACAGCAGAGGCACATCTGGGTGCTTGCTCTCCACATTTTGTTGAGCCGGGATCTGCTGTAGTAAGCCCTGTGAAAGGCTTTAAACTGTATGGAGCGCAGCCTGGCTTCAAGGCCACTTCCCGGGATGTATCAGCACTGTTTCCCAGTCCACATCCTCAAGTGCCCCAATGCCCCTTTCCCATTCCTCTAGCAGCCCCCGACTGTACAGTGTGTTATTTTGTATAGTGCAGTAGAGGCAACATACTGCTTTGTGGGTAAGTGCTTACCCCAACACCCTTGTCTCAAGCGGGGAGTATGTAGGGTGGTCCAAACTAAGGACATGATCTCCCATGAATGCAGGTGTAAATTGCAAGTATTTAAATGGTTGGGTCTCAGCAACAGCATACTTCTCTTGTAGGGCCTCAAATGCCTTAATCTCCCCAACCTCTAGTATATCTCCAAGGGTCTCGATGCCAATGTGTTTATATTGGCAACAATGTAAAGTTTCTTACCTGTAGGTGTAGTTTCGCAGCTTGAACATTTCCTGGATTCACATGCTGTGCATTATCTCTCCATCTAGTGACTGGGCACAAAATTCTCCATTGATTCTTAGTCCTTCTCTTTTGATTTTTTGTTTGCTGGTGGGCATAGATTAAACCACCATTTGATGTCCCCTTGTTTTATTGCCTCTAGATGTTCCCACCCTTGGTCACCATCTTTAGATTCTTTTATTTTTTTTCCTCACTCTCATCTTCTTGGTCGAGGTGCATGGGCCGCTTGTGAATCCAGAAAATTCTCCAAGCTGCAAAACTACACCTACAGGTAAGAAACTTTACATTTACGGATTCACATGCTGCGCATTCATTTTAAAAGGGTTTTATTCCTGAGGTGGCTGGGTTGAAGATGGGTATTGATTTGTAAACAGATGTTGTAGCACCTTTTGACCTACTTGTACTTCCTTGTTCATTTGTATATAAATACAATAATGTCTTGTGAGTGTATGTACTGATGACCATGTTGCTGCCATGCAGATTTCCAGTAGCGGAGTATTTGCTAAAAAGGCAATGCCTGCCCCTATTTTCCATGTAGCACTCGGGGTACCTTTGGCAAGCTTTCTCTTGCATTTGAATGGCACAACTGAATTTTGTGCAATCCATCTTGCTATATTGTTCTTAGTTACTGATTTGCCCAGATAACATTTGTCAAATGATACAAATAGTTGTTGAGTCTTCTGCAAAGATTTTGTTTTTTCAATGTAGTACATGATTTACCATATTGCGTCCACTCTTTGCAAAGTTCTTTCTGCATGTGTGTTCGGGTTTTGAATAAAACTTGGTATTTGTATATGATGTGAAATTGTAACACCACCTTTGGTAGGAATTGTAGATCTATTCTCATGACAATTATGTCCTTGTGAATTTGAAAATATGGTTCCTGTATTCTAAGTCACTCTGCGTAGTGATGTAATGGTTACTAAGAAGACAGTTTTTAGAGTTAGCAGCTGCAAAGTAGCCTTGTATAACAGCTCAAATGTTTTTTTTCTTTTTCCATGAGTTGAGTTAATATCACATTTAGGTTCCACGTAGGTGCTAGCATCCTCTTTGGTGGGGCGATTCTTTTAGCTCCTTCTAGGAATATCTTTACTACTGGTACTGTGAAGAAACTTCTTCCCATATATCCTCTTGTGTACGCCACTAATGCAGCTAGATGAGCCTTGAAGGATGCATATGTAAGACCCTGTTGTAAGAGATATGTCAGATACCTTAGTACTGTCCTTTTTGTATGCTTTTCTTATGTATCCCCTTTGTTACAGACCACAATGAATACCTCTTCCATTTTGCTGTATAACATTTTCTTGTTTTTGGTTTTCTTCTTTGGTAACTTTAAATGACCAAATTCTAACTCTTCAGGAGCCATGCCGGAAGGTTCAAGGATTCTGGCTCTAGGTGTAAAACCCTTCCTTCTTCCATTCACAACAGATCCTGTTGTCTTGGTAGCCCTTGGACTCTCCCTTGTGCTAATTGTATTATCTATGAGTACCATGTTTGTCTTGCCCATTGTGGTGCAATCAGGATTAATGTCATGTGACTCCTCTTGCACTTGTTTATTACTGTATGCAGCGACATGATTGGGGGAAAGGCGTATGCAAATGTCCCTGACCAGTTTATCGAAAGGGCATTTCCCAGTGACCAACGGTTTGGTTGTCTGGAGGCAAAGTTCTGGCAATTGGGTTGAGTGGCGTTGCAACTAGATCCACTGTTGGTATGTCCCACCTTTGAAAAGATCCTTCCTACTGCTGACTGTTTGAGCTCCCATTAGTGGGAGCATGAGGCTTTTCTGCTCAGTTTGTCTGCCTCCACATTGTCCTTTCGTGGTAGGTGTATTGCCATACTGTCCATGTTCCTCTGTAATGCCCATTTCCAGAGTTGTTGAGCTAACCTTGATAGGGGGTGGGGACTGAGTCCCTCTGCGCTTGTTGATGTAAAACATTGTTATTGTATTGTATTGTCTGTTTGGATCAATATTGTCTTCCCCCAAAGCTGGTCCTGGAATACTTTGAGGGCTAGGAAAACCGTTTTCAGTTCTATGAGATTGATGTATTGTACCGCATCCAGATCCCTCCATATCTCCCTTACTTTGAGGGACCCCATGCGTGCACCCCACCCAATGTGAGAGGCGTCTGTGGTGGTCACAGATGGAGTTGGTTGTATTAAAGGTCTTCCCTGTGTAATGTTTTCTCTCTTCCACTACACCATTTCCTCTTGTACTTTCTGTGTGACAACCACTAGATCTTCCCAACTCCCTGTAGCCTGTGACCATTTACTTTATAGCCACTCCTGGATCGGTCTCATTTGGAGTCTCGCATATGGGATTAACTAAATGAAAGATGCCATTTTCCCTAGTAGTTTCCCCACTGTCCTCGCTGTCAGAGCTTGCCCCCTGCGGTAATCGCAAATCTCTTCCAGAAGCCATTGAGTCCTCTTCGAGTTGGGGTATGCCTTCCCTTGAATTGAATTCAACATGCCCCCAGGAAAACCTTTTCCTGTTCTGGCTCAGGAGAAGACTTATCTATGTGAAATGAGAAGCCTAGTGTGTACAGTGTCTGCATTACCCAGTGAATGTCCAGCTTGCATTTCTGGTATGAGTTCGCTCTTACTAAACAGTAGTCGAGGTAAGAATATACATGTATTTCCATTCGTCTGAGATGCGCAGCTACTGCTGCGAGGCATTTTGCAAACTCTCTTGGAGCAGATTTTATTCCAAATGTCAATACTGTGAATTGATAGTGTCCTGCTGACCACAGACCTTAGGTATTTCTTATACCTTGCCTTCATAGGGATGTGCAGGTAGGCGTGCTTCAAGTCTATGGTTGCCATGTAATCCGGTTCTTGAAGTTGTTTTATGACTTCCTGTAAGCTTGTCATTTTGAACTTTTGAGTCCTTATAAATTTGTTTAGAAATCTGAGGTCTAGTATTGGGCATACGGATCCGTCCACCTATAGAATTAGAAAATATGTTGAGTAATTGCCCTTGTTTATTTCTTATTTAGGTCCTTTGGAATTAGGAAGTATGTTGAGTAATTACCGTTGTTTATTATGTTGAATAACTGCCCTTGTTTATTTCCTGTTTTAGTCGACTTGAAGCAAATGTTCCCCTTCGTGATCCTCCTCGAAACTGCAGTGCACCCATGGACTTTGCAGTTTTGCTGTCTTTATTTTTAGTTGGTTGAGACTTTCACCCACTGCGTTACAGAACAGTTGCACTTCACCCTTGCTCCCCTCTCCCCAGCCCCCCAGACTCAGTTGGACAAGCAGCCCCCCACCCTACCCAGTCGTCTGGGCAGACGCTCTTCCAGCCACTTCTGGGCCCATTCCAGACAGTCAAAGATAAGGGCATTACCTTGGGAAAGCACTTTAAGATTAGCTGACTCAAATGTCTTCCACCACTGTTAATTTCATGAAATCAGTGAATATAAGGATTTGTGTGGATTTATAATTGACCTCCCCATGGTCTCTGACTGCCCTAAGCACCAGGTCTCTGTCCCTGTAATTCAAAAACCACACTATCAGCAGGGGCAGAGCCGCCCCGGGCGACAGCTTCAGTGCCGGGACCCCGTACACCCTTTCAATGAGAAAACAGTGGGATATCTGGTCTGCCAGGCTGAAGACCTGCAACCAATCCTCTAAAAACTGCTCCGGTTGCGGGCCTTCTCAAGAATCTCAAGTTATTATGCCTGGCGCACCAATTGGCATCCTCCACACAGGCTGCCTGGAAGCTTTTGAACTGTCTGGGAAATGACGCACTGTACCGTCCAACGCCATGAGTCGCGTTTCAGCCTCAGTCACCAGACCTGTAGTCTTTAAGTCTTGCCGAAGCAAGGCTACATCAGCTCCCACTAACCTAATTTAAGTCTCCAACGATTGGCACGAGGATTCAATTGCCCATAGGATAGCCTCTGTCTCCAGATGGGGACCCCCGTCCACCTCCGCAGGTGCGATCCCGCTGTGCTGATGGCACCAAGGGTTTAGTGAATTTGTCCAATTCTCCCTGTTTGGCCTAAGGTTTCTCCTTCGCCATGGTGAACAACTTTGCGACTGCCTCTGGGAAACACTGTGCTGAAAAGCGGCTTGCCAGGCCCCGTGCACCCATAAGGGTGGGTGGCATGAGCTGCTGCGGTCCAGCCCCTGGACACCAACTCCTAGGGCTTAGGTGGCCAGACGACAAGGTCAGTCTCCTCTCTATGGTAGGTGCGGCCTACCCTCCAGGTGCTCACCGCAGTCCCCATGCCGAGGTTAGATGCACAACATCTTACATTGAGCCAGTAGTAGGGATTTCGTGTAGGAAGCTGGCCTGGTGTGCGGTGAGCACCAATGTGTGAACACCTTATACCAGGTCCAGATGTCCCCTATTAATGATGTGCAGGCAGTGTCAAGGGAGCCAGGGCTCTCTGGAGGTAACTGTGGATGGGCAGGACTTATCTAGGAGACATCCAAAGCTTATGCAATAGCACTATCGTCACACAGCACTATCACACATGAAAGAACCACACAGTGTTACATAAATAAAGATAACAAATACTAGAAAACTAATAGGCAGTCCCCCAATTGGAGGTAAATAAACACAATATTATATACACATTAGCAATCAGTAAAGAGCATACAAAGCAATAAGCATTGACAAATGTAATTGGAAATAGTGAGGGCCCAAGAGGAGGGCCAAACCGTATACTATGAAAGTGGAATGCAAGATACACTCCCTCACCCAAGGATGTGGAATTGGTAGAGGTGAGCTGGATGAACTCGGCACCCTAAGAGGTGACCCCCAGCGACCAGGAGAGCAGAGGTAAGTACCTGGTTTTCCCCTAACCCAATAGGAAGACTTAGGAAAAGGATTGTGCAAGACCCAAACAAGACTGGAAGAACCCAAAGGTGGATTCTGGCAGAAGAGGACCTGCAAAGGAAGGGGACCAAGTGATGCCGGACCAAGGCGATGGGGGACAAAGAAGACAAGCTGGGCAGCACAGAAGATGAAGAGGAGTTCCTGAAGTGATACAGATGGTGTCCTACGTCGTCTGTCAGGTTGCAGTTGGTCAGTGGTGCTGGAGAACCACCAATAAGCCTTGGCAAATGCAAAAGAAGAGCAAGATGAGTTGCAAGGCTGATGAGGACCAGCAAGGCCCAGGGGACTAGACCCAAGGAGGGGAATCCGGGTGACCCTCAGTAGTCTGGAGAGTCACAAGAAGAGGAGGCAGTCTCCACAGGCAATCCACTGGCAGCAGGCACAGCAGTCGCAGTGAGGCCCACTCAGCACACCTGAAGAGGAGTCCCACGTTGCTGGAGCAGCAGGAAGGAGACTGGGATTGGCAGGAAGAATTGCTGGGGTCTGGGGCTACATGAAGCCTGAAGATCCCTTTGAGCAGGAGCAAACAAGCCCTGGTAGTGGCAAGAGTCGTGGTGCACAGGAGTACTGTCTCTCAAGTTAGATAGCTGGCAGAGAGGACCAAGGGGACCACTCCAGACCACCACCTGTGATGCAGAATCTATGCAATTCCTTCTTACTTTTTGGTGCAGGCTGGAGTCCAGTCTACCTCAGAGGATGCACAGCCAGGAAATGTTGCAGTTGCTGGAAGGAGCTGGAGAAACAATGTTGCAAAGCAGAGTTGTCGCTGAAGTTGCAGATTGTTGGTTCCTGTCAAGTTCAGTTGTGGTTCCAGTGGCCAGAAGATGAAGTAAACATTGCAGAGGAGTCCTGCTGGAATCATGCACGTCGAATCTGAGGACCCACCCAAGAGGGAGACCCTAAATAGCCCAGGAAAGGGGACTGGTCACCTAGCAGGGTGACCACCTATCAGGAGGGGGCTGTGACATCACCTACCTGACCTGGCCACTCACATGCTCCCAGGGGCCTCTGCACATCTTGGATTCAAGATGGCAGAACCAAGTGGCCACCTGAAGGATCTCTGGGCACCACCCCTGGGGTGGTGATAGACGGGAATGGTCACTCCCCTTTCCTTTGTCCAGTCTCGAGCCAGAGCAGGGACAGAGGGTCCTGGACTGGTGTAAACCGGTTTATGCAAGGAGGGCACCAAATGTGCCCTTCAAAGCATACCGGTGACTTGGGGTGGCTAACCCTCCCAAACCATGTAACACCTATTTACCAGGGGTGAGGGTGTTGCCTCCCTCTCCCACAGGAAATCATGTGTTCTACCTTCCCCTGCTTGAGCTGGCAGAATACTGGAGGTCGGTCCTCTAAGAAGTCCCCAAAGTGCAGGGAATCATTCAACCAATACTGGCATCAGTATTGGGGTATGATTCTGACATGTTTGATACCAAACATGCCCAGGTTTGGAGTTATGTAGCTGGACACAGGTAGTGTAGTGACCAGTGTCCAGTACATAGGTAAAATGGCTTGTCCGCACTTCCAAAGTCCAGTGCAAAGGAGCTGGAGTTCGTAGGGGCACCTTTGCTCATGCAGGGATGCCCTCACACACAGGTACCTGCGCCCCGCCCTCTAGCCTAGGAGGGCCTACCATAGGGGTGAATTTCAGTGACCTGGTGCACTGACCTGTAGTGAAAGGGTGCATGCACCTTTTCACACAGGCTGCAATGGCAGGCCTGAAGAAGACACATTTTACATAGGCTCCCATGGGTGGCACAATACATGCTGCAGTCCAAGGGGAACCTCTAGTACCTCAATGCCCTGGGTACCTAAGTACCATATACTAGGGACTTATTTGGGCACTACTATGCCAAAGGTGGGGTGTGCAAAGTCCTAGGCAACTAAATTTATAGGGAGAGAGTACAATCACTGGGGTCGTGGTTAGCAGGATCCTAGTGGAAACAGTCAAAGCATACTGATAGCAGGCAAAAAGTGGGGGTAACCATGCCAAAAAGAAGGGACATTCCTACATTCCCGGACCATTGGGAGGCCACCAGGAGGCCTCCCAGAACCTGCCCACTCTGAGAGGACAGCACAAGCAGCCACAGTCCTTGTAGTGCTGGGGTTGTAGGGCATGCAGTTTTCCTACATTAACACTAAATGTCAAACAGGTGATGGTACTTAATACTAGTAAAGGACTTTAAACTGTCTAAACAGCGTGATACATTAAGAGGTTTTATCTAGCAACTGCATGCAAGCTGTGTTTCAATCGTAAGAGTTACTACCATCATCCCACCTTACAGTGAGTCCAGTTCTGAAGATCAGAACAGCAGAAAGGTAAAGGCACAGTAGAGACCCAACCAACATTAATAATTATTTCCACCTATGGAGGACCGGTAGCAGATCCAGAGCCCTCTAAAGGGAGGGCACACCTTAAATGAGTAAGGAAACCAGGCTTGTGCCACTCGGAGGTTTTTGCCATGCTGAAGACTGGTTCAGCTGGATCTTGCAGGTAAATGGTAGAATTTCCCAGCCTTTTGGAGCCCTGTCATGCCTGGCTACAGCATCCAGCCCTTCTCCAATAGTTGATTTGAGATACAAGAAAGTCAGCTTTGGACTTTGTGAGGCTGTACATCTATCCCAGTGACAAGGCGGACTTGGCGGCTACTAAATACAGCCTTTTTCCTGCTTGGAGCCTTTGATGCAAAAACTAGCATGCAGCTAATTTTTGATTGAGCTTAACACAATGACTTATAAGATCAAGGGACTCTCGCCAGCTTCAATCTTGGACCTTACCCCAATGAAAGAGTTTGAGCCTCGAAAAGCAGAGTATGTCCCAAGGTGAAAACTTTGGTCAGTGCCGCTTTCTTGGTGTAACCAACCTCTGCTCCATGGCAGCAGTGAATTCATGATTTACACAGGCGCTTTACTTTTGTATAGGCACTTATTGCCTCAAATTCAAAAACGAATTCCCCAGTTATGCAATTTTTATCATTTTGGTATCTTTTTGTCAATTAATTTGTTCTCTATTAGTTTGGGATTTTTTGTTTTTATTACATGACTTTAAAATTGTTAGCACTGCCTGAGCTGAAAACACGTATTTCTGGGGATTTACCTGCTGCTTGTGCCAGAGCTACCAGTCGTTGAGCCAGAGATTTCTTTGAGAACTGTGGTTTTGCCTAACTAGGGAATGTTTATTAAGCTGGTGAGGAAAAACCCTTCACAAATTAAAAACTTACTTACTGACATTCAGGGTACAGATAAAAGCCAAGAGCTAAATAGTATCAACAAATGGTACTATGCTGCAAAGAGCGGCAGTACCAACTCCTTGTGGGAGGCTGGCTCTCTATACACGGTACAAAAATGATGTGCACCTTGCAGACAGTCCAAGCAACCCCACTTTGTTTTACAGAGGTAAAAACCAGACCACCTAATGCTCAAATTGTTATGGTAGCTTGGTAGAACAGTTAGGCCAATCTTGGAGAAGTGCTAAGCATTTGTTGTACTCAGTGTCAATAAATGTGAACACACTCAAAAGAATAACTCAAGACCAATTTACAAAAATATTTCAGATTATTATAAAATGTTTAAGACCAATATCATCAAAATCAAAAGTACTTTTTAAGTTATTCCATGGGAATCAATGGGAGAAAACCTTTAAAATGCATATAAAAATCAAACAATGTGTTTACCAATGTCTCCTTTCGTTTATAGGTCGAGGTTGTTGAGATGTCCTGTGGACCAGCCAGACAAGTTCAGGTGGCTCCTGGTTTCGGTGGGAACAGCTGCTGAAAAGTCATTGGAGCTGGTGCAGGACCACTGGAGGGGACCACTTGGAAAAGTGATGCACAGGCAGACTTCAAGGTGAGTCCGGTGAGCCCCCTTGGAATGTAGCAGTCGCAAGGGATGAGGGACCCTTAGAACACAGCTCGTTCTCTAGTGCAGGATCCAGGGAAACCGGGTGAAGAGCAGATAGGTGAGCCAGGAGCTGGGCGTAAAGGTGCCCTTTGAAGCAGTAGGCAGGTCACTTTCAGGCTGGGGTCCAGGTTAGCATGGCCACTCTGGGGGGTGGTTGTTACGTGTCCTGAAGTCCCTGGACTGGGTCCTGCTCCTAGTCCTTTGGAGTCCGGAGTGAACTTTTCTTCTTGGTGTGCAACGTTGGGTGTCCAGTACCCAGGGCTATTGCACGGTTCAGCCACTGGAGGTCCCAGTGCCACCAAACCTGGCACACATGCAGGATTTGTCCTTTGGGTCCGTTGGGTGGAATTTCGTCCGGCTGCTGAGTCTGGTTCCTTGGTCAGTGGCCGGTCAGTAAACTGGACTTCTGTGGTCTTTCGCCTCTTTATTGCAGTGAGTGATGCTTCACTCTTGAGGCATGCAACACCTTATGTGTGGTGCAAGCTGCGGTTGGGCTAATCCTTCTGTCCTTTGTGCATTTTCCCGCTGATGTTCCCACCAAAAATGGGAGTTTGCAACAGGGGTGGCCATGTGCTGCTAGCAGCAGGGCTGTGGGTCGAGTTTCAAAGGCGGTAAGACCTTTCAAACTTGCTGGCAGGGCAGTGCACATTCCGGGGGGAGGAGGTGTAACACCTCTTCCCAGGAAGGGCTTGGTTTTCTGAACCCAGAGAGCAAGAGCTCTCACTCCAGGGTTCCGGAATCTTGTCTGGTAGTGGCAGGCTGGTTGTGACCGACCAGCAACCATGCCATGTTTAGCTAGCATTTGCAGGGGGCACCTCTACGGTGGTCTGTGGATACATTTAGCAATAAATCCAATACTGGTACAAGTTTGGATTTATTGTTCTGAGTAGTTTGATACTAAACAACCCAGGGTTCACAGTGGCTATCATGTAGCTGTGAAACTCATTCTGGCCGCTGTCCAGCACATTAATTTAAAATGGCTGCTCTGTTCACTTACTATGTCCTAGGTTTGACAGGAAACAGCAGGGGCATATTGCTCATGTATCTATGCCCACACATGTATTATAGTGCACCCTGCCTTAGGGCTGGAAGGCCTGCCAGAGGGGTGAGTGTCTGGTGGACAGGTCACACAGGCTGTGTACCATGTTAGTTTTGCATTTTGCGATTGCAGGAGGACATTCAGCCTGCAATGGCAGTGCTGTGGGCACTTGGATGCATGGTCCCCCGAGGGAGCCACAATATGTGCTGCTGCCCTCAGGGGCCTACCCTTAGTACCCCATGCCATGGGTACTTAAGTACCATTTACTAGGGACTTATAGTGGCAGCTAAAGGTGTTGCTAATTGTTCCAGTGTATCACAACAGTTTTGGGAAAGAGAACTGTCCCAGGGAACCTTGTTAGCAGGAGTGCTGGGCACTAACATCTTTGAAACCACATCAAATACCAGGCAAAAACTGGGGGGGCTGACCATGTCAAAACAGGCACTTTCTCACACTCCTGAAAGAGACAATCTTAGAAACAACTGCACAAGTGTAATAGGGTTGGGAAGCAGGAATGGAGTATAACACCACATTCTACTTGGAGCCCTATTCTCCTCTTTCCAGGCACAAAGGCGGCTTTAAAAGACAGGGACACCAAATCACAGATCAAGGCTTGGTTTTAATTGCCCAGTTCTTTTTGCCTGCTTCAGTTTGAGCTATTTATGTTAGTTGTGAATACCCTGTTTGTCCATATGAGCGATCCAGGGAAAGAAAACATTTATCTTTCAGTGCTAGAGGAGGGCTGCCAATAAATAATAAAAAATGTTCTTACATGTTGATCCTAAGATGCCATTCAATAACATACAGACGATTTCTAATGGACACAACTACCTGTGGATTCCTCACCTTATGAATTCTCCCAATGCGCCAGCATTCAACGGAAAATCTTCTTCCCAGTTCTCCACGTCGACGAGGACGTCACCATTGCACGGCTCCACACGTGACTCCGTCTGACGTCACCGTGACAATAAGAGGTCCTCGCCGGCATGCGGACGTCAGTTCCCTTTTTTCTGTGCCTTTGACGCTAACAGTTTTCTCCCAGCTCTTGTTACTCTTTCGAAGGTGTTCCCTTTTGTCTCTAGTTACAATGTCTCCTCCTAGGAAGTCGGGGTTTAAACCTTGTCGGGAATGCGGGGGTCGCATGTCTGTTACGGACCCTCACGATGATTGCCTTTGGTGCTCAAGTTCGGAGCATGACATCGAGGAGTGTGTGTCCTGCCAGAGCATAAATCCGAAGGCGCTGAAGGAGAGAATGAAGAAAGGGCACAGAAGTAATCGCAGATCGTCGTCTCACACTTCTTCGAAGAAGCATAAGAAGCGGTGCCGACACGACTCCCGGCGTTGTTTGGATCGAAGTCGATCAAGATCCAGTTCTCCAACTAAACAGCACCGTGCGACATAGGAGGTTAGTCCTACGGTGACTCCACAGCTTCAAAGCCCTCAGGCTTCTCTGGCGCCATCGGTCTTCGAGGTGGTTGCGCCTCAAGAGAGTCCTTGCTTTTCCCCTGAGGTGCAGGATTCTGATGCCCAGCCGGCGCAAGTGCCGCATGACAATCAGCGGTATCCTGCCTTCCCGGCTCTGGGAGCAGATCCAGACGAATTTTTGAATGCCATGTTTAACATGTTCAATGCTGTGGCCCCTTCTGGTGCACCGGCTGGTCCCACGGGTCCTTTGGCATTTACATTGGGCTCCCCGGCCCCTTGTAAGGCAGCGCCGTTCATACTCTTTTATCCAGCTAAGGGTGCCGGTTCAGCACCGATGACTTCACCTCAAAGGCCTACAGCACTGATGACATCTCCTTCTAGACCTGCGGCGCTGATTACATCACCTTATAGACCTGCAGCACCAGTGATGTAGCCTCATACACAGTCTACGCCGATGACAGAGCCTCAGGTGTCCACGGCGCTGATGGGATCTGCTCCGGCACCAGATGGATCCGGATTGGATCATAGTGTCTCCTCCTTCTGGTCCGCGTCTATCAGTCTTGAAGCCAGTGTCATCGACGTCGGCTAACTCTGTCAACGCAGAGGTTGGAGGCCACGTTGAGGTCACGCAGAAGAGCACTGAGGCTTTTAGAGGAACAGGAGTATCAAAGACAGCTACTAGAAGAAGGAGAGATTGCTGAACCCTTGGGGGAATATGAGGACCTAGACTCAACCAGTGGGCTAGACACTTCCCCAGAGTGGGATCTTTCATCTCCCGGGGAGTTTACAGAGGAAGCGGCATCTTTCCATTCTGTGGTCAGGAAGGCGGCATATATCTTGGATCTTCCGTTGCCGGCTGCTGAGGTTAAAACAAATATTTTGACCGAGGTCCTGCATCCTTCTTCGGATTCAGCAGAACCCTTGCTTCCATTTAATGATGCTCTTATGGAGCCTATTTTAGAGGTATGGAGGACGCCTGTGTTTTCCCCAGCTGTGAACAGATGTGTGGCAAGATGGTATAGGGTGGCTCCGGGAGATCCAGGATTTTTGTCAAAGCAATCCATTCTGGAGAGTTTGGTAGTTCAGGCCTCATGTTCCACACATTCTGCACTGGGCTCCTTTCCTGTTATTCCTTCGGACAGAGAGTCCAAGAGAATGGAGCAGTCGGCCAAGAAGACTTTTTCTTCCTGCAGTATGGCCATGAAAGCGGCAAATGCTACTTGTGTGTTAGGGAGATATGTCCACGCCCTGATGGACACGGCTAAAGCTATGGTTCCAGACGTGCCGCAGGAGATGTAAGGACAGTTGGTGAGCTCCTGTCAGACGCTCAAGCTGCGGCTAAGCAGATTATCCAGTCTGGCTTGGATTCTACAGACTTAGTGGCCAGGGCGATGGGTACCTCAACCGTTACCAGGAGGCATGCGTGGTTGAGGTCCTCTGGCTTTTCTACGGATGTCCAGACCACTCTATTGGACCTGCCTTTTTATGGGGAAAAGATGTTTGGAGCTAAAGCTGATTCTGCCTTAGAGTGCTTTAAGGACAATAGGGCCACATCGAAGTCTTTAGGTCTGCAGGCTTCCACTACTACCCCTTTCAGGTCCTTTCGGAGGTTCAGGGGATTTGGGCGTGGAGCCGTTTATCGTGGGAGACCCCAGTCCACAGTCCAACAGTCGGCCAGCCTCCCATATAGATCTTTTAGAGGGTGGGGGAGGGTTCGGACAAGAGGGGCCACCCAGCAGCACCCTGCATCATCCTCTTCCTCTGGGGGACAACAACAAGGGAAGCAGCCCTAGTTTTCTGCCCATTTTGAGCCACACTTCTCCTGTAGGGGGAAGTTACTTCTTTTTCTCCGCAAGCGGGAGTTAACCACATCAGACTCCTGGGTTCTAAATATTGTGAGGAAAGGATATGCCCTTCCTTTTCAGGAGTTCCCCCCTTCCCATTCCTCCCCGTCCCTCGTTTTGTTCAGAAGACCATCTCCTGTTGTTGCAGCAGGAGGTTCAAATCCTGTTATTAAAAGGTGAAGTGGAGTTGGTTCCAGAGCAGGAAAGGGGTCATGGTTGTTATTCAAGATATATCCTGATCACCAAGAAGGATGGTCGATTGAGACCTATCCTGGATCTGAGAATTTTTAATTGGTTCCTCAAACAGGAGAAATTCAAGATGCTGTCTCTAGCGCAGGTACTTCTGGTGTTGAACAAAGAGGATTGGATGGTGTCTGTCAACTTGCAGTATGCTTACTTTCATTTCCCTATTCTCAAGTCACACAGCATGTAGCTCCGGTTTGTGGTGGGGTCTCAACACTACCAGTTTGCGGTCCTTCCGTTTGGTCTTACTTCAGCACCCTGAGTCTTCACGAAGGTGATGGCAGTGGTTGCAGCAAGTCTCAGAAGGAAGGGATATCGGTATTCCCTTACCTAGACGATTGGTTGATCAAAGCCAAGTCTCCAGAGCTCATGCTGCATCACTTGCAGATGACAACTCAGTTGTTGTTCAGTCTAGGCTTTTCGATAAACGTGCCCAAGTCTCACCTAGAGCCCTCTCAGTGCCTCCTGTTCGTAGGGGCAGTACTGGATACAACATTGAATTGTGCCAATACTCCGCCTCAGCAGATTCAGGACATTCAGGCACGGATTCCAATGTTTCAAAATGGAGTGGCTGTGCCAGTATCAAGGTCCTGCGTCTGCTCATTCTGTTCGCTTCTTGCATTCTGTTGGTCACTCATGCACGTTGGCACATGAGGGCTCTCCAATGGTGCCTCCGCAGGCAGTGGGTTTCAACACAAAGGGGATCTCGAGGAGTCAATATCGAGCTCCAGAGACGCTGCAGCGGATCTACGATGGTGGGCTGTGGACGGCAACCTTTCCTAAGGAAGGCCGTTTTCATGGCCGTTTTCACTGCCGCCTCCGGTGGCCACGGTCATAACAGATGCTTCCACTATAGGGCGGGGAGCTCATCTGGGGGACCTGGAGATCGAAGGTCTTTGGTCTCCAGTGGAGCAGACATTTCATATCAATCTGTTAGAATTGCAGGCAATACGTCTGGCTCTCAAGGCGTTCCTTCCATCCCTTCGCGGTCAGACAGTTCAAGTCTTGAAGGACAACAAAACCGCAATGTGGTATATAAACAAGCAGGGAGGAGTGGGGTCGTACCTTCTCTGCAGAGAGGCTCTGCGGCTCTGGTCCTGGGCTCAGGACCATCGGGTTTGCTTGGTAGCGAATCATCTGGCCGGAGTTCTCAACATGCGTGCGGACAGTCTCAGTCGGCATTTCTCAGCCGATCATGAGTGGCGTCTTCATCCGGATCTGTTCCTTCACATCTTTCGGATGTGGGGTTCTCCGCAGATAGACCTGTTTGCCCCTCGGGAGAACACGCACTGCCCATCAATCTACAGCCTCCAGTATCCAGTGCAAGGAGCTTTAGGGGACGCGTTTCAGATGTCTTGGTGCGACCAGTTGCTTTACGTGTTGCCCCCCATACCCTTGATTCATCGGGTTCTGAGGAAGATTTGCCAAGATTGGGCTCAAGTCATTTTAATAGCTCCGTATTGGCCGAGAAGGGTTTGGTACATAGACCTTCTCCAACTCTCACTGTGCCCTCTGCTCTGTCTCCCTCTCAGGGCAGATCTCCTCTCGCAGACGCAGGTTCTACACCCCCACCTCCAGAGCCTACACCTTCATGCCTGGAGATTGAACAGGGCAATCTGAGTTCTTTCACTCTCTCACCAGAGGTAGTGGATGTTATTTTATCAGCCAGGCGACACTCCACTAAGACTGTTTATGTCGGCAGGTGGGGAAAATTTGTGGCTTGGTATGGAGAGAAACAAATTGATCCCTTGAGGGTCCATCTGTCTGATGTTCTGTTTGCGTTAACTTTAGCACAGAAGGGTTGTGCAGTTGTGACTGTCAAAGGCTATTTCTCGGCACTGTCAGCCTTTCTTTGCCTTCCGGATCAACCTTCCTTGTGTAAATCACCTATTGTTGTTAGGTTCTTGAAAGGTTTAACAAATACATTTCCTCCCACTCCGTTTCTTATGCCTCAGTGGGATTTAAATCTGGTTTTGACTTTTCTAATGGGTTCACCGTTTGATCCCATGCATTCTTGTCCTTTAAGAATACTAGTCTTTAAGACAGTTTTCCTGATAGCTATTACGTCTGCTAGGCGTGTGAGTGAGCTTCAGGCCCTTAGTGTTAAACCTCCCTTTACTTCATTCTTTGCTGACAAAGTGGTGCTGAAAACCAGGGCGGCTTTCCTCCCTAAAGTTGTCACTCCTTTCCATATGGGGCAGTCTATTACCCTTCCATCTTTCTACCCTCCTCCTCATCCTTCAAAGGTGGAAGAAATACCCCAATCGTTTGGACCCCAGAAGGGCTTTCAGTTTTCATATTGAGAGAACAAAAAAGACTTTCGGTTGGTGGACTAACTCTTCGTTGGATATGTAGGAAAGATGAAAGGAAGAGCGGTCCATAAAAGAACCATATCCAGGTGGGTCATTCTTTGCATTAAGATCTGTTACTCGTTGGCAAAGAAGGTTCCTCCTGAGGGTATATTAGAGCTCACTCTACCAAGGTTAAGTCTGCCACTTCGGCCCTAGCTACAGGTGTTCCGGTGGTGGATATTTACAAGGCAGCAACTTGGGCTTACTTCCATACTTTCGCAAAGCATTATTGCTTGGACTCGGAAGTTAGGAGGGAAGGCCATTTTGCACGTTCTGTGTTGCAGGATTTCTTGGTTTGACCGGTCAGGCACCCACCTCTGAGTGCGGTACTTCTTTGGGACTCTATTCATAAGGTGAGGAATACACAGGTAGTTGTATCCATCAGAAGATCAAGTTACTTACCTTCGGTAACGCTATTTCTGGTGGATACACTATCTACCTGTGGGTTTCTCACAGTCCCACCTGCCTCCCCGTTGCCTGTCTGATCATACCAAGACTTCTGTGTTACAAGTGTATATATGTTTTGAGAATTTTATATATAAATGATTGTTGTAATTATGTTACATCAATATGGTTTTATGTATGTATTCATTTGAGCTATCGTGAGGTCGATTTTGACCTGTTCGCCTCAAAGGCACGTAAAAAATGGGTGAAACTGACGTCAGCACGCCAGCGAGGGCCTCTTATTGTCACGGTGACTTCAGACGAAGTCACGTGCGGAGCCGTGCAATTGTGACGTCCTCGTCGACGTGGAGACCTGGGAAGAAGATTTTCCGTCAAATGCTGGCCCATTGGGAGAATTCATAAGGTGAGTAATCCACAGGTAGCTAGTGTATCCACCAGAAAAAGCATTACCAAAGGTAAGTAACTTGTTCTTTTAAGCTCAACAAAAACATGCAGTTTGAAAAAATGCTAACAAAACCCCTATTGGTCAAGACTATGGCCCTCATTACGACTTTGTTGGTCTTCTATGAAGACCACCAAAGCCGCGGGCGCCAGGAGACCACAAGTTCTGGTGGTCTCCTGCCCACCATATTACGGGTACTGCCAGATTTCTGCAACACTTTGAGCGGAAATCCAGCAGTAGTCATGCTGGCAGGCAGAGGCGCTCTGGTGGTTCTACCACCGGCCCCGGCCCGCCAGTAAGACACCGCCCGCCATATTATGGGCCATAATATGGCCTGGCAGTGTCCTGCTGGCGGGGTGCTGTTGGCGGTGGGAGCGCCCCTTCCCGTTCCCTCCCAGACAACCTCCTCTCCGGAGCAGGTAAGGTGATCGTCCGACAGGGGAGGAGGGTGGGAGGGTAGGCGTGTTGTGTGTGCGTGTCTGCATGTAAGTGTGTATGCGTATGAGTGTTTGGATGGCTGTGAGTATGCATGCTTGAATGCGTGTATTAATGTTGATGTGAATGTGTGAATGGATGCGTGTTAGTGAATGCGTGTATGTCAGTGTTGGTGAATGGGTGTATGCATGGTGGGTGTCTGTGTGCACGTATGCGCGTAGGGGGTGCTGTGGCTGAAGGGGGAGTGGGTGAGGTGGGAGGGGAGGAATAGTGCTTGCTTGGGGGGGGCGTCTCTGGTGACAGAGAAGAAATTCCCTGTCACTGGTGGCCTTTCTGCCATGGTTTTTGTGGCGGTACTACCGCCGTGGAAACCATGGTGGAAAGCCAGCTCCTAATACCGCCGGTGGTCTTCTGTGGACCACCAGGTCAGAGATGATCATCTCCAGCCCGGCAGTTCCGACCGCCGTGGCGGTATGAGTGGAGATGTGGTGGGTTGGCAGAGGCCAACCCGCCACACTCATAATGTGGCGGTCTGCATCGCCATATTTACTCTGGCAGTCAAATGACCACCAGGGTCAAAATGACCCCCTATGTTTCTTTACAATAACAGCAACTACGTGAACAAATATTAAAAACCCTGTTTTTCTTCCAAATGTTTTTTTCTAAGAATTAAGTTTTTTTTCCCATGCATGGGAATTGCTGCAGTTTAAAAGGATAGACACTATTTCAAGATGGACACTTACTTTTAGCGAAATAGCCAATCATATGGATAGATAAAGCTTGATCTGTATACAAGGGGATCAGAGTACCATGCCCCCATCCACAAGCTCAAAGCACTGTCTAGTAAGTTTCAGAAAATAAAGCATACCTTTGAGCTTATTCTACCTATTTGCTGCAACAGAGTGGTAGCTATTTTGCAAACGTTTATCAGCTTTCTGCTGATGATTGCTGTATTCTGGTGTTAAGAGGAAACTTTGGCCCAGACAACTTTAATGTCTTTATTTGATGGGCTGGTGCTATTATTCCTACATCTATGCTTTTGTCTGAAAAATGAAAACATGTTACATATTTAAATGCAATTAAAACAGAATGCAACTAATTTCTTCTGGCCATGAAACTTCTTTTGTTCCATTACTCATGTACATTCAGGTTACACCGAGACGTTTTTCTCAGAGCAGAATTTATTGCAAGAAGATAATCAAAATACAAAAAAAATGTACTTCTCGTTTTAAGGCCCGATGTCTTTAAACTTGCACGGCTTCCAAGAGACACAATTGTTTTATACAAATAAAATGTGAAATACTGTTCTGCTGGATTCTCTTCACGTGGAAGGAGGTGCTTCTAAAAGTATTGACAAAAGATATTCCAAAAAACAAAGAGCGATTCTAAAAAGCAATATGCACATGTTAGCTTGCTTTCTGTTAAGTGCAACAGAAATGCCTGCTAGTACACATAAAAGAGAAGGTTCGGAAGGGACAGAACAGCAGAAGTTAATAATGCCAGAAATATGAGGCAGCAAAACCGGAGTAAGGAATGTAAGTAGAACTGAATCAGGATATGACCAAGAATTGGCTAATAATTAACGTACAAAACCACATTATTGCAAGGGGACTGTCTCTAGCCTCGAGTGCCCCGATTGCATGAATCTGACTTTTGTTTTTTTGCCTGGACGTCGCACTAATTCACCGTGTGCACAGAAGCCTAGACCTATCCTGTGACCTGGAGTGCCCTGCTAAGCGTAACCTGATTAACAGGGTGGACTACTGCTCCTGTCATGGTTTTATCCGTTGTTCTTTAGAATCCATAGCCTGATTAAGCCTTTATATCGGAGGCAGTGGAGTGAAGGCCTTCTGGTCTACTTGTGTAACGTTCTTCTTCTATGCACTCATCCAGTTCGTACCTCAAACATCGTGAGTGCATGTTAAGAGTGTTGATACGTGTTGCCTGCATAGTGCATGCATGGTGTGTGAGTAAGCCAGAGTGATGGAGTCCTGTGGGATCCATTCCAGATCCTCCTGACCTGGCACTGCGCAAGATGGAGGTGAGGGCTGTGTTCCCAGACAGTAGAAACGTATTGCTCACAGTCTTTATGGTGGACGGAGGAGACCTAGACACCTTTTTGTTATCAAAGGGCTACTTCCAGAATACTAAAGTTTGGTGGATGCTACAGATAAATAAGAAGGGTGAGGATTGAGGGGCTACAGTCTGTTGTGTCAAGTGAGGAATCTGCAGGTGAGGAATTGCCTTCGGTCTTTCCTTCATTACACATTCAGTGGGCTGATAACAGTCAGATGCAGAAACATCACATTCCTTTGTGCAAGTGTTGTGGGTGCTCCCGGATGGCTACTACCTTTGCTGTGAGAAGTATCACTCTATAAAAAGGCTGTGCCTAGGTAACAGCCTACAAAAGACACGTTCTAATAGAACCACCATGAACAGTGTCTACAGTTTAGACAGTGGATCTAAACCTACTCTCTGCCAGTGGCGTATAAAAGTGGAACCGTACTACACTACTTCTTGTACCAGATCCAAATCCTCTCTGTCCAAGGAATGGAGTGCTCCACAGAGTACTCAGAGCATTGCTGTGCAACCAGGGCCAGTGCATGCCTGACAGGCAGCCTCCCAGACGCAGTCTTCCACAAGGTGAGGGGACATCACTTGTGGTCTGGATCAAGTACTGGAGGAACTTAATATTTGTCATGAAGCGCCTGAAAGTCTGCCTTCTGAGAGGTGTAAGACGTCTGCCAACCCTGCAGGACATGTGTCTGACTAGGAAGGAGCAAGGTGCAACATGAACCCCAATGCCTATAGGGTGCCCAGAAGAGAGGACTCCAAGAGAGCTGTCTGTCTGACCACAGCATCAGCAGGCCTAAGACTCTCTGTGAAGATTCCTGACTGGAACCACAACTCTGAAACTGCAATTGTCGAGGACTGGTTGGAGTGGAAATTGCATGCTCTGATCAGCCAGTGCTGGAAGAGGCACGGCACTGACCCGAATGGTACCCAGAGAAACATATTATTTTCTGTAACGTAAAGTATGTACCATTGCTTTTTGTTGTGTACCATATTCCTTTTCTTCTAGTAAAGATAAGAACTGAGCTGGACATTCACTTGTTAAATTGTAGAATAACTGTTAAATTTTGCACTTGAATACCCCATGCTACCTCCCTGAGAAGCCTGTGACTGCTTGCCATCGCTACCACTGAAAGTCAAGTGTGGAATGTGTTGTACTTGGCCTAGTTTGCAGAACCATAGTAGGACGGATGGTGGGACATCAGAGGCAAACCACCTCACCCTCCTTCCTATTGTTTGCAGCACAGTAGCCCTTACTTGCTCCCAGTGCCACACCAAAGAGGGTTTGATGCACATGAATAACGTGTATAATAATGTCATAGGAATAAGGAAAATGTTACTTGGCCTGTAAGCATCTGTTTGTAGCATGTAGTGCTGTAGATTCACATGCTCTGTATACTCTTGACAGCTAATGTTGGGCTTGGATGTTTGCAAGCTATTTTCTTCAAAGAAGTCTTTTGAGTCACAAGATATGCTCCGACTCCTCTTTCAGTGGAGAATATGCATGAGCACCAACATTTTAGATTGTTTTTCACACCACAGGAGATAATGTGTATGAAGTATCAAGTTAGTGTAACACTGTGCGCTATCCACATTGTTTAGTGATGACTAGTTAATAGTAGAAGAGAGCTCTGACTAACAGAGGTTTCTGGAGAGAAGGTGGGTGCATGTAAATCTACAGCACTATACAACAATGGTTACTCCAGTATTGGAACTTTCATAGATTCACATGCTTGAAGCATTCTCCGTCGTCTAGATGGGAGCCCCCAGTATAAATTACACAAGTAGTGTTAAAATATATTAACAAAAAGGCCCTAGGCCTCTTCACTTTAACAGTCTATCAGAGTCATTTTATGAAAAGGACCAAACTTGAGCATCCACCAATCAGGCAACACCACCCTCTAGAACCCTCCTGAGAGAAGCTCCAGCACCATCAGATTTTCTACCGCACGTCGTACTAGGGAGTCTCCTCAGAGCTCTACTCTTTCTCCACACCTTTTCAACACATTTTCGCTCAGAAAAACGTATCTGACCTGATTGGAAAAGTATCTTCAACATGTCTGATAAGGAGAAGAAGGGTCTTTTCAGGAATTGCAAAACTTGTGGAAAGAAAAGACTTCATTCTGAAGACCCTCACCAGGATTGCATTTACTGCCTCTACCCAGACCATTCAGCCAAGGACTGTGAGGTTTGTCGTACCTTTTCCTCTAAGACTTTCTTTAAAGGATAGGGAAGGCAGATTATTGATATGGCTTCAGAAACTAAAATACAGGGAAAATCCAGTTTCTGACTCGGAGAGTGATGACTCTTCAACGTCTAAAAGGCCATCAAAGATCAGACACAAGATCTCCCTCCAAACACTCAAGGAAAGCCCACAAAAAGACTGCTTCAGGGTCTTACAAGGGCCGCAGCCCATCTTCTTCTCCTCAGAAATCTTCCAGCAAAGGGGAGAGAACTCATACTAGCAGTTCAGAGAGGCACAAAAAATTCTCCTCCTCTGTCCCTCCATCTGTGCCTTTTGAGAAACCATCCTCTGTTTCTGCGAAAAAGCACCGTCGACGACAGATTCACTCGGTGAGTGTTTTTTCCGACGGCGACTTCTACATTTCCACCGTCGACGACAGCTCCGACGTCGTTGTCGTCAACAACAGTTACCCCCACCGTCGACAAGAACTGCATCGACGCCGTCATCGTCGACGAACATCTACACATCATCATCGTCGACGGCGCTTATGACAGTATCAGCTCTACCGTCGACGGTAGACTCATCGGTGAGGCTTTCTTCCATCAAGATCTCCATGCGTTCAGCGTCTACGACAACGCCGCTGCCGAAGGCCATGTATGTGCTGTCGATGAAATCGACGAGGGAAAACACAAAAAACTCAGGAAAAACTAACACCAAAACATACCTCACCTAGTAAGGTAAATGCCCTTATCCCAGTACACCTATTAAAGGGAGATGAAGACTCAGACGACGAGGGGCCATTCGGAGCAGCCCATAGTCCATCCCAATTGAACGAGAAGTATCAAGAAGAGGATGAGTATGATGAATCCTATGACCCTCAATTTTATGGAGAAGAATAGCAATACCAACAAGGGGCATATATTACATCCTCCTCATTGTCTGACCTCAGAGCAATGTTAGCTGATTACAGCAGGCGTTTTCCTCCTCAAGGGGAGCAACCTCCTCCATCGCCCGTCTCTGCGGTTACCACTCCACGTCAGAGACCAGCTTCTTTACCTCTCACGAACGTGGCTACTCCGGATATGAAACTTCCTCAGGATACGGACATGTCAGAGGGAGATCATGAAGAAGGGGAGATCCTGGACACTCATTCCGAGTGGGATGAATACATCCTTCTCAATCAAAGGTGGAGTCCACACCAGACGACATCAGAGGATTTCACAATCTCCTAGAAAGAGCTGGCAAGCGTTTTGCTTTGCCAATGCCATCTAAGCAAACAGACTGTTTTCTCTACGACTTTAAAGAGCCTTTCCAAAAATCTGTACGCTCTATTCCGCTGGTTAACTATCTGTGGGAAGAAGGTCTAAAGGTCATGCACAATCCTGCTACAGTCACAGCAGTACTGCCCCATTTAGACAAAAAGTACAAGGCACAGGACGATGCACCAGCATGTTTAACTGGACACCCTCATCCGGACTCAGTGGTGGCTCAAGCGGCACAGAGAAAGTCCAAAAATCCTTCTGCCCCCCCAGACAAGGAGGGTAGGCGATTAGATAATATCAGAAAAAGGTTTTCCTCTATGGCTAGCCTAGTGGTAAGAGCTGCAAACTCATTAGCTGTATTGGCTAGGTTTGACAGGCAGCTGTGGGCAGACCTTGCCCCACATATTAGCCAGTTGCCGGATAATGCAAAATCAGACGCAAACAAGACTTTGCAGAAGGGTCAACGCACGTCAGCAGAACTTATTGACTGTGCACTGGACATAGCAACCACTGCATTTCGACAGCTCACCGGGGCAGCTGTTCTTAGAAGACAAGGTTGGCTTAAAGCTACCTCTTTCAGTCCTGAGGTGCAGATCAAGATTCTGGACTTACCTTTTGATGGCCAGGCGTTATTTGGAAAACACATCGATGAGGCTTTGCAATCCATTAAATCGGACACATACACAGCAAGGTCATTAGGGACCCTAAAATATCGAAAGCCCTCCTTTCGAGCTAGAGGGCGTGGCCAACCCTCATACAGAAGAGGATATCAGCAGCACAGATATTCCACCTATCCTTCCTCTTCTCAACAGCACTGTCAGTACTACCCCCAGAGGCAGCCGCCGCAACCAGCTTACAGTAGATCTCATGGTAGAGGACGCTCAACTCGCCCGGCTAAAGACTCGGCTCGGAGAGCCTGATGCATCCGAGGCGCCGGCTACATCCAACTCTCCTCCTTTGGTTTTAGGCCGAAGGATATCCCTATTCCTCAAACAATGGCAAGTCATCACATCAGACAAGTGGGTCCTCCAATTAGTGAAACGGGGCCACACTCTAGAATTCACCCAACTGCCTCCCTCCAATCCTCCTCACAGGACTCCTTCAAGATACCCACAACAACTCAAGAAGGAGAGCAACAAAATGCTTCTCAAAGGAGCTATAGAGAAGGTGCCTCGAGCACAGCAGAGAAGAGGATTTTATTCAAGGTTCTTCCTCATTCGAAAAAAGTGGAAAGATTGGAGGCCGATCCTCGACTTACGAGAACTGAACACCTACTTAAAAAAGCAATCATTCCGTATGATCAGCCTACAAGATGTCCTCCTGCGCCTCAACCAGGGAGATTTCAAGTCTACACTAGACCTGAAAGACGCATACTTCCACATTCCCATCCACCCTGCCCACAGAAAATACCTGAGATTCACAGTAGCCGGCAGCCATTTTCAATTTCGTGTCCTTCCCTTCGGCCTAAAATCAGCTCCCAGAATATTTACCAAATGTTTAGCGCCAATCGCAGCCTTCCTCAGAAGGAGGAAACACCAAATTTTTCCATATTTAGACGATTGGCTGATAAAAGCAAATACCTACGCAGGAGCGTGCAGATCAACAAGAAAGTGCGTTTCCTTACTAACCAATCTGGGACTCACCATAAACTGGGAGAAGTCCAAACCTCTGCCAGCACGCAGTATCACCTTCTTAGGGGCAAACCTGGACACGCAATCCACCATGACGTGTCCCACATTAGACAGGCAACAAAGGTTACTGACACTAACAAGATCTATACAAAAAAGAAGCTGTGTTTCTGTCCGCCTATTCAAGTCTCTGTTGGGCATGATGTCATCATGCATTCCTCTAGTTCCTCTATGCCGACTAAAGATGCGCCCGTTACAGGAGCAACTAAATCGTCAATGGCTCCAGGTTCCAGGAAGCTTCGAGGATCAGATACACATAACCCCAGCAATACTCAGCGCATTGACATGGTGGTCTCAAAGGCATCATCTATCAATAGGCCTTTCGTTCCTACATCATCCGTCTCCATGGACCATCACTACGGACGCATCTCTGGAAGGCTGGGGAGCCGTGCTACAGGATCTTCAAGTAAGTGGCAAGTGGCAACCGCAATTGACAGCGATGCATATCAATTGGCTAGAGCTCAGAGCAGTGTACCTCGCTTTACAGGCCTTTCTCCCGAAAATATCAGGATCGCACATAGTAATAAGAACAGACAACACCACTACGATGCATTACCTCAACAAACAAGGAGGCACAAGATCTCTCACTATCTCCAGAGAAGCCCAGAGAATTTGGAATTGGGCCTCGCAGCAGGGCATCACACTCTCAGCTGTGCATTTTCTGGGAATAGAGAACAAGACAGCGGATGCACTCAGCAGGCAAAATCAAGTTGCCACGAGTGGGAGTTGGACCAGTCGGTACTAGACTACATCTTTTCCCAGTGGGGAACACCAACAATAGACCTGTTTGCCAACAAAGACAACGCCAAATGCCAGTTCTTCGCAAGTTGGCATCACCAAAAGGGATCTTGGGGGAATGCGTTTTCGATAGTCTGGTCAGACATCATTGCTTACGCCTTTCCTCCAAATCCATTGATCCCAAGAGTCCTCACAAAGATGAAGGCAGAGCTGTGCACTCTAATATTAATAGCCCCGTATTGGCCGCGTCAACACTGGTTTACGGAAATCCTTCTTCTGTCAATCAAGCCTCACATTCCGCTGAAACCGTTTCCACAATTGTTAACAATGAGCAAAGGGCAAGTATGGCACCCGGATCCGCAGTCGATGTGTTTGTCAGCATGGCTCCTGGGCACAGGGAGTTCGCACATCTGAATATTCCACAGGAGTGTAGGGATATCTTGTCCAAAGCTAGAGCGGATAGCACTAATAAGGCTTATTCTTGCAAATGGAAACGGTTTTGTGTCTGGTGTCATCAGCAGCAGGTTGACCCACTATCTTCACCGCCAGAGCAAATATTGCTGTACTTATTGGAGTTAGCGCAAGCAGGCTTGGCACATTCTTCCATTAAAGTACATCTAGCGGCAATAGCAGCATACAGACGTTCGGATGCTTCACCCTCACCCTATTCCTCTCGTCTGATCAAGAGGTTTTTGAAAGGGCTTTTCAGGTTTTTCCCTCCATTCAGACCACCACCTCCTTCGTGGAACCTAAATATTGTCTTAGCGCAGCTGATGAAGCATCTGTTTGAGCCAATCCATCGTGCCTCTCTCAAATTCCTTTCGTGGAAGGTTGCTTTATTGGTGGCTCTCACATCAGCCAGACGTGTCAGCGAAGTGCAGGCCCTCTCTATTCAAGAGCAGTTCTTACAGTTTAAACGAGACAGACTGCTGCTGCGTACTAATCTGCATTTCATCCCGAAGGTTCCTTCAGACTTTCACATCAATGAGCCGTTAGTCTTCAAATCCTTTTTTCCTCATCCTTCTACTCCGGCGGAGAGAGCATTACACTCCTTAGACGTTAAAAGATGTGTTCAATTCCATTTGGACAGAACTAAATCTTTTCGCTACTTGAATCAGCTATTCGTAGCATACAGTGCACCTAGAAAAGGCCAACCACTCTCCAGGCAGAGTATTTACAGATGGATCGCCTCAGCCATTCGTTTCTGCCATCAAGCAGCGGGTAAACCTCTATACATGCTCCTTCTACGAGGGCAGTCTCTTCGTCAGCAGCGCTGTTCGTGGGAGTTTCCCTCCAAGACATTTGTAGGGCAGCAAAATGGAAGAGCTGTCATACATTCACAAAGCACTACTGCTTGGAAATTCTATCTCAGGGAGAGGTAGCAGTGGGTCAAGCAGTTAACAGGAATCTCTTCAGGTAAAGGTGAGCGATTTCTTTTCCATCCCTCCATCCTAGAACAGGTATGCACATTGTTTATATCCCTTATTTTCGGTGACAGAGTTATGATAAAAAAATAAAAAAAAGAGAACAGTGTAACATAGAGAAAAGTGGACATAATTAATGATAGTATTCACATACCATATGTTCTTTGAAGCATTTCTTAATATATAGGTATATAGGTATATAGATTTATATACATGTATATGCTTATGATTTATATATGTGCGTGTTTTGTATCATATATGGTTACAATGGTACAATGTGCATAAGTACTGCTCTCTACTCTGTTTCAAGCATGTGAATCTATGAAAGTTCCAATACTGGAGTAAGAAAATAAGTTACTTACCTGTAACTGTAGTTCTCCAGTATTGGAATCTTTCATAGATTCACATGCGACCCACCCACCTCCCCGGAGAAGCTCACTTTCACCTTTTTTCTCTCTCTCTTTTCCTATCTTTAACGCACTTGTGCTTGGAAAATCTGAGGTGCTGGAGCTTCTCTCAGGAGGATTCTAGAGGGTGGTGTCGCCTGATTGGTGGACGCTCAAGTTTGGTCCTTTTCCTAAAATGACTCTGATAGACTGTTAAAGTGAAGAGGCCTAGGGCCTTTTTGTTAATATATTTTAACACTACTTGTGTAATTTATACTGGGGGCTCCCATCTAGACGACGGAGAATGCTTCAAGCATGTGAATCTATGAAAGTTCCAATACTGGAGTAACCATTGTTGTATAGTGCTGTAGATTTACATGCACCCACCTTCTCTCCAGAAACCTCTGTTAGTCAGAGCTCTCTTCTACTATTAACTAGTCATCACTAAACAATGTGGATAGCGCACAGTGTTACACTAACTTGATACTTCATACACATTATCTCCTGTGGTGTGAAAAACAATCTAAAATGTTGGTGCTCATGCATATTCTCCACTGAAAGAGTAGTCAGAGCATATCTTGTGACTCAAAAGACTTATTTGAAGAAAATAGCTTGCAAACATCCAAGCCCAACATTAGCTGTCAAGAGTATACAGAGCATGTGAATCTACAGCACTACATGCTACAAACAGATGCTTACAGGCCAAGTAACATTTTCCTTATTCCTATGACATTATTATACACGTTATTCATGTGCATCAAACCCTCTTTGGTGTGGCACTGGGAGCAAGTAAGGGCTACTGTGCTGCAAACAATAGGAAGGAGGGTGAGGTGGTTTGCCTCTGATGTCCCACCATCCGTCCTACTATGGTTCTGCAAACTAGGCCAAGTACAACACATTCCACACTTGACTTTCAGTGGTAGCGATGGCAAGCAGTCACAGGCTTCTCAGGGAGGTAGCATGGGGTATTCAAGTGCAAAATTCAACAGTTATTCTACAATTTAACAAGTGAATGTCCAGCTCAGTACTTATTTTTACTAGAAGAAAAGGAATATGGTACACAACAAAAAGCAATAGTACATACTTTACGTTACAGAAAATAATATGTTTCTCTGGGTACCATTCGGGTCAGTGCCGTGCCTCTTCCAGCACTGGCTGATCAGAGCATGCAATTTCCACTCCAACCAGTCCTCGACAATTGCAGTTTCAGAGTTGTGGTTCCAGTCAGGAATCTTCACAGAGAGTCTTAGGCCTGCTGATGCTGTGGTCAGACAGACAGCTCTCTTGGAGTCCTCTCTTCTGGGCACCCTATAGGCATTGGGGTTCATGTTGCACCTTGCTCCTTCCTAGTCAGACACATGTCCTGCAGGGTTGGCAGACGTCTTACACCTCTCAGAAGGCAGACTTTCAGGCGCTTCATGACAAATATTAAGTTCCTCCAGTACTTGATCCAGACCACAAGTGATGTCCCCTCACCTTGTGGAAGACTGCGTCTGGGAGGCTGCCTGTCAGGCATGCACTGGCCCTGGTTGCACAGCAATGCTCTGAGTACTCTGTGGAGCACTCCATTCCTTGGACAGAGAGGATTTGGATCTGGTACAAGAAGTAGTGTAGTACGGTTCCACTTTTATACGCCACTGGCAGAGAGTAGGTTTAGATCCACTGTCTAAACTGTAGACACTGTTCATGGTGGTTCTATTAGAACGTGTCTTTTGTAGGCTGTTACCTAGGCACAGCCTTTTTATAGAGTGATACTTCTCACAGCAAAGGTAGTAGCCATCCGGGAGCACCCACAACACTTGCACAAAGGAATGTGATGTTTCTGCATCTGACTGTTATCAGCCCACTGAATGTGTAATGAAGGAAAGACCGAAGGCAATTCCTCACCTGCAGATTCCTCACTTGACACAACAGACTGTAGCCCCTCAATCCTCACCCTTCTTATTTATCTGTAGCATCCACCAAACTTTAGTATTCTGGAAGTAGCCCTTTGATAACAAAAAGGTGTCTAGGTCTCCTCCGTCCACCATAAAGACTGTGAGCAATACGTTTCTACTGTCTGGGAACACAGCCCTCACCTCCATCTTGCGCAGTGCCAGGTCAGGAGGATCTGGAATGGATCCCACAGGACTCCATCACTCTGGCTTACTCACACACCATGCATGCACTATGCAGGCAACACGTATCAACACTCTTAACATGCACTCACGATGTTTGAGGTACGAACTGGATGAGTGCATAGAAGAAGAACGTTACACAAGTAGACCAGAAGGCCTTCACTCCACTGCCTCCGATATAAAGGCTTAATCAGGCTATGGATTCTAAAGAACAACGGATAAAACCATGACAGGAGCAGTAGTCCACCCTGTTAATCAGGTTACGCTTAGCAGGGCACTCCAGGTCACAGGATAGGTCTAGGCTTCTGTGCACACGGTGAATTAGTGCGACGTCCAGGCAAAAAAACAAAAGTCAGATTCATGCAATCGGGGCACTCGAGGCTAGAGACAGTCCCCTTGCAATAATGTGGTTTTGTACGTTAATTATTAGCCAATTCTTGGTCATATCCTGATTCAGTTCTACTTACATTCCTTACTCCGGTTTTGCTGCCTCATATTTCTGGCATTATTAACTTCTGCTGTTCTGTCCCTTCCGAACCTTCTCTTTTATGTGTACTAGCAGGCATTTCTGTTGCACTTAACAGAAAGCAAGCCAACATGTGCATATTGCTTTTTAGAATCGCTCTTTGTTTTTTGGAATATCTTTTGTCAATACTTTTAGAAGCACCTCCTTCCACGTGAAGAGAATCCAGCAGAACAGTATTTCACATTTTATTTGTATAAAACAATTGTGTCTCTTGGAAGCTGTGCAAGTTTAAAGACATCGGGCCTTAAAACGAGAAGTACATTTTTTTTGTATTTTGATTATCTTCTTGCAATAAATTCTGCTCTGAGAAAAACGTCTCGGTGTAACCTGAATGTACATGAGTAATGGAACAAAAGAAGTTTCATGGCCAGAAGAAATTAGTTGCATTCTGTTTTAATTGCATTTAAATATGTAACATGTTTTCATTTTTCAGACAAAAGCATAGATGTAGGAATAATAGCACCAGCCCATCAAATAAAGACATTAAAGTTGTCTGGGCCACAGTTTCCTCTTAACACCAGATACAGCAATCATCAGCAGAAAGCTGATAAACGTTTGCAAAATAGCTACCACTCTGTTGCAGCAAATAGGTAGAATAAGCTCAAAGGTATGCTTTATATTCTGAAACTTACTAGACAATGCTTTGAGCTTGTGGATGGGGGCATGGTACTCTGATCCCCTTGTATACAGATCAAGCTAACAAGGTGCCTCGAGCACAGCAGAGAAGAGGATTTTATTCAAGGTTCTTCCTCATTCGAAAAAAGTGGAAAGATTGGAGGCCGATCCTCGACTTACGAGAACTGAACACCTACTTAAAAAAGCAATCATTCCGTATGATCAGCCTACAAGATGTCCTCCTGCGCCTCAACCAGGGAGATTTCATGTCTACACTAGACCTGAAAGACGCATACTTCCCCATGTCCCTAACAGTATGTTGCCTAAGAAAGTCATGGTTGCCCCTTTCTAGTGGGTGGAGTGTGCCCTTGCAGGTGTAATTAGCAAGGTCCAAAATTGATACATACCAATATAACTACTCTACAACATCAAAGCACATTGTCCTTTGTTTGAGACTATTTATGAGATACGTTGTTAACAGAATTTAAGGTAAGAATGTGGTTTCAGATGATTTTGTGAAAACTCTTGGCGTAATGACCATACCATCAGCCTATAAATCCAGACTGACAGTAAGATAACATCTAGTCTTTGTATATTTGCCCCTCTCTCCCGGAGAAAAGACAGTATCAATATTATACAAATAATATTTAGGTTTGGTAGTTAACAAAATAAAATATATCTCTAAGGAATAATTCCAATTTATGCACCTCAGTCGAACTGATCAAGAGGATCAACAAGTAATCAAGATTTTTTTCCAGTTGGGATAAATTAACTATAGTTCAAGCTCTTTATAAGGAATTTGTTTACCTTTACAGCCCTGAAGAAGAGGCTGTCACAAAGTGAAAAACGTGTAGGCTATGGTTAAAATAATCCTTTGAAGAACAATATGAAGGAATATTCACAAGAGTAAACATTGAATTTGAACTTTGGGCTATGAAGGTTGAGATAGCTCAGCAACAGTAATCCATTATTTTGTATGCTCATTAATTTGTTGATTTTTTTATTTGAATACGATCGTTGTAATTTGCTCTAAGACTGGACTGTATAGTTTTTCCTCAGTAATAGAAACAGTATTTTTTTTAATGAAATGACTTGGTATTAATAAATATGTGAAACTGTCATATTATTATGAGGATACTTTTTAAGATTAATGCTTTTCCTGGTGGATACTGTATATACCTGTTGATTTCTCACCTTTTGAATACCCCCAATACACCAGCATTCAACGGAAATTTGTTCACTCTAGCTCTCCATGGCAACTAGGACATCACAATGACTGACCGTCTGTCATCGGAGCCATAAGAAGTCCTTGCCAGCGTGCTGATGTCAGTTTCACCACTTTTTTCCCATGCCTTCGAGACGAACGGGTGAAACCAATGTCACAAATACAATAACGTGCATTCTCAAATCAATGATTTATATACATACACTTCATGTATATGACATATTAAATAACAGATTTCTTCCTCTTGGTATATTCTGACCGGCAATGAGGAGGCAGGTGGGACCGTGAGGAATCGACATGTAGATACTGATTCCGCCAGAAAAAACATTACCAAAAGGTAACTTGTTTTTCTAATGGATACATCTACCTGAGGATTATTCACCTTTTGAATAGACTTCACAAAGCAGTTCTGCACTCGGAGGTGGGTGCCTGTCTGCCTATACCAAGAAACCCTGCAAAACAGAACGGGCAAAATGACCGCACTTCAGAATCCAAGCTATAGTGCTTTGCGAAAGTGTGCAGTGAAGCCCAAGTTGCTGCTTTATATCAACAACAGGAACACCACTAGCCAAGGCGGAAGTAGAAGCCTTGGCTCTGTTGGAATGAGCTCTAATACCTTCAGGTGGCTTTTTAGTATAGCAGATCCTTATAGAAGATGACCCATCTAGATAATGTCCTCTTGTGGACAGCCTTGCCCTTCATTGCACCCACATAGCCAATGAACAGCTGATCATCAATCCTGAGACCACGTGTTCTATCAATGTACTGGCTCAAAACTCTTTTTGGGTCTAAACCATGTAGCCATTCTTCCTCCTTAGAAAAATGAGGATAAAAAATAGGAAGGGTAATAGATTGCCCCAGGTGGGAAGAAGTCACCACCTTCAGTAGGAAAGTAGCTTTGGTTCTCATTCTTCTCATTCACATAAAAAGTAGTAAAAGGGACTTTAAAACTTAAATCCTGTAACTCACTAACATGTCTAGCCAACGTGATGGCCACAAGAAATACAGTTTTAAAGGAATAAACCTTAACGGACAGCTATGCAAAGGCTCAAATGGAGCACCCATAGGAAACGTTAAAACTAAATTAAGGTCCCACTGGGGAATAACTCACGGAGTAGGAGGATACATATTAGTGAGCCCCTTAGCAACCTCAAACTATAGGAGACTTAAACAGGGAAGGTTGATCAGGTAAGCAAATAAATACCAAAAGTGCAGACAAACAGTCTTTCACTGTTGTGACTGCACACCTCTGTTGCGCCAGGGAAAGTGCAAACTGCAAGACATTCGATAATCGGGCTTTTAAAGGGTCAACATCTTTTGCAGTGCATCGTTTTACAATTTTAGACCACCTACTTGCATATACTGTCTTGGTGGAGTGTCATCTGGCTGATAAAATAGCATCCTCCCCTTCAAAGGGGGAGTGAAAAAGAACTCAGGTTTCCCTGTTCAATCTCCAGGCTTGTAGGTGGAAGCTATGGAGGTGGGGGGTGTAAAACCTGCCCTTGCGACTGAGAAGAGGTCTTCACTATGTGGAAGACAGAGCAGAGAGCACAGAGAGAGAGTTGAAGAAGGTCTGTGTACCACACACTTCGCGGCCAATCCGGGGCTATTAATATGTCTTGGCAAATCTTCCTCAGAACTCGAGGAATCAAGGGTATGGGGGGAAATGCATAACGTAGCTGAGGGCTCCAGCTCAGCTGAAATGCGTCCCCCAGTGCTCCCGCATCGGATACTGGAGGCTAAAGAACAATGGGCAGTGTGTATTATAGTGAGGGGAAAACCGGTTTGTACGTACGTTCAGGACGCTGGCAAGTGGTTTGCCACAATACAAATCCGATGGTCCTGAGCCCAGGACCAGAGTTGCAGAGCTTCTTTGCAAAAAAGATACAACCCTACTCCTCCCTGTTTGTGGATGTACCACATTGGGGTGGTGTTGTCTGTCAAGACCTGCACTGATTGACCGCAAATGGAAGGAAGGAGGGCCTTCAGAGCCAGCCGTATCACCCAGAACCCCAACAGATTGATGTGAAACAACTTTACTTCATGGGGACCAAAGTTCCTTGATCTCCAGATCCAGTAGATGCGCTCCCCACCCTAGAGTGGAAGCATCCACTACTAGTGTGTTCACCGGAGATGGAGGGCAAAATGGTTTCCCTGGCATCAGGTTGCCGTCCCCAATCCATCATTGAAATCCACTGCAGTGTCCTTGGAGATCCTTATCGACTCCTTGAGATCTCTGTTGTGTTGAAACCACTGCTTGCAGAGGCACCACTGGAGGGCCCTCATGTGCCAGCATGCATGAGTGACCAACAGAATGCAGGAAGCAAAAAAACGAGCAAACAGACCAAGCAGACCTATGACCTTTAGGAGTGGAACAAGTGCTCCTTTCTGAAACATCGCAATCATAGCCTGAATGTCTTGAACCTACTGGAGGATAGGCCTGATTCACTGTGGTGTCTAGTATCGCCCCTATGAACAGGGTGCGCAAGAGGGCTCCAGGTGAGATTTGGACACGTTGATGGATAACGCCAGATTGAACAGCTGGGTTGTCAAATGCAAGTGATGCTGGACCAACTCCAGAGATTTGGTTATGAGCAACCAATCATCCAGGTAAGGGAATACTGGTATCCCCCACCGCCTGAGATGTGCAACGACCACTGCCATCACCTTTGTGAAGACTCGAGGTGCAGAAGTAAGACCAAACTGAAGGACTGCAAACTGGTAATGTTGCAACCTCCATTGTGAACCAGAGATATTTCCTGTGGGACTGCAGAATGGGAATATGAAAGTGCGCATCCTGCAAGTTTATGGAAATCATCCAGTCTTTTTTGTCCAGCGCAAAAAGTACCTGTGCTAGGGTCAGCATTTTGAATTTGTCCTGTTTGAGGAACCAATTCAAAATCCTCAGGTCTAGGATCAGCCGTAAACGACCATCCTTTTTTGTGGATCAGGAAATATCTTGAATAACATCCCTGACCCTCTCCTTTCTTGCTCCCAAACTAACTCCACTGGGCCCTTTAAAAGCATATTTTGTACCTCCTACTTTAGTAGCAGTAGATGTTCTTTTGAACAAAAACTTTGCACGGGAGGACAGGGGGAAACTCTTGGAAGGGAAGGGCATACAAATTTTCTACAATGTCTAACACCCAACTGTCTGTTATGGACTTTCATTCTTGTAGGAAATGTGTCAACCTCCCTCCCACAGGTAATGCATGCTTGCATAAGATGGGGGAACTAGGGCTGCTTCCCTGAAAGATTAGTAGTGGAGGAAAACGGCTGGTGGGCTGCACCACATTGTTTAACTCTCCCATGACCTCTGTAGGATCTGTAAAGGGGGTTAGCTGACTGCTGTTGCTGGAAGTACTTCCTCCCTCGAAAGGAGCAGCCCCGGTCAAATCCCCTAAACCTATGTAGAGGTCTGTAGGTCATGGAGAGTGACTGAAGACCCAAGAATTTCGTTGTGGCCTTGCTCTCCTTAAATCTCTCTATGGCTGAATCTGCTTTGGCCCAGAACAACCTGGACCCATCAAAGGGTAGAACCATTAATGTGAATTGTACATCCGGGGAGAACCCCTAGCCCCTCAACCAGGAATGTTGCCTACTAGCAATAAAGTCCCCATGGCCCTGTCAACCGAATCCGCCATATCAAGGTCTGACTATATTACTTGTTTTGCTGCCGCCTGACTATCATTCAAGAGTGCTGCAAAATGGCCCTGAACATCCTGTGGCAGCTTGGGGGTGATGACCCTGGTCAAATCCATGAACGCATGGATGTATCTGCCCAACAAACAAGTGGCATTTACAGATTTCAATGCCATGCTTCCTGAAGAAAAAATATTTTTTGCAGATTACTCTATCCATTTTGATTCTCTGTCAGCTGGGGTCGTGGGAAAAGAACCAGGGGCTAATTTAGAAGAGCAAGAAGCCTGGACCACCAAGCTTTCCGGCTTTGGATGCTGGCTCAAAAACACAGGATCTCCTGGCGCCGCCCTATACCTCCTAGCAATCGCTCTGGACACTGCTGGAGTAGTAACCGGCTTCTGCCACACATCCAATACTGGTTCCGTCAAAGCCTCATTAAATGTTAACAAAGGCTCTGAAGCAGAAGAGGAAGAATGAAGAACCTCTGTAAGAATGTTTGATTTCAACTCAGTAGTGGGCAGAGGGAAGTCCAGCAGTTCGGCTGCCTTTCTTTTTACCCCATGATATGATGTAACCTCCAGCGGGGGTATGCTCTAGGGGATAATAACTCCCACTCCAGAGCAGTGTCCAGACCAGTCGCCACAACAATGCTTTAAAATTCTTGAGATGGCACTGGAATTTCACCCTCTTCTAGCTCAGGGTCTTTCTGCTCCTCTAAAGATTGCTGCTCCTCCAAGAGACTCAGGCTTCTCTTCTTGATATTAACCTCGACTCCAGCAGCGGCGTCGGAAGGGTATATACTGGCGGCGAGGATGTCTCTTACAGCGCCCGGCAAAGTCGGTTTCGGCACTGGGACCTTAGACCCCGAAACCTTAGAGCAGAAGTACAGTGACTCGACGCTGGAAGTGAACTCTACAACATCAGTACCAACGCTGACAAATCCCGAATATCAGAAGGCAAAGGTGTCTTCATCGGTGTCGCCACAGGCCAGGGATATGGCGCTGTAGGCAAAAAAGGCAAGAACGGCGCCTGTCTATACAGCGCCAGTAAACCTCCCAGGGAGAAATGCAATAGACCTGTGGGGCCAGCCGGCACATCAGAGGGGGTCATTGCCCTATTGAAAATTCTGTACATAGCATTCAAAAAATTAGTTGTCTGTTCCTGGAGTTGGAAATCTGGGATATTCTTGTTCTTGCTGGGGAGGCTGAACATGACCTGCTACCTGCTCTTCCGTCTCCTGCTCTGGCAGTGTAACAGGAGAGAACTGCGCTATCAGAGTCGCAAATGATGCTGGGATCTCTACCAAAGTTGGCACTGGAGACGCTTCAGGTGACTTCGGAGGAAGAGGAGACAGAGTCTCACTTCCCAACTTGATTGATTCCGGGACTTTGAAGCCAGAGACAGAGGCCGAGGACTGGCTTCTCGGGATGAACGACGCTGGGAACTATGACGTCTCTTCTTGTGCGACCTCGAAGATCGATGAGACGACGACTTCGCTCTAGGCCAGGATCTATGGTGGCCTCACCTGTCCTTTTTAGTTTTCACCAAGGATAACTTGTCCTCCCTTTCCTTCAGAGCCTTTGGATTCATGCTTTGACACTAAGGGCCTCATTACGACCCTGGCGACCGGCGGTAAGCTGGCGGTGTTTTCAGACCGTGGCGCATTAGCCACGGCCATATTGCTGACCCCTCCAACATACTGCCAGGCTTCCGCCTGACGGTCATAATGATTATGAGTTCCCAACCGCCAGCCTGTCAATGGCGGTAAACACTGCCATGGAAAGGCTGGCGGTAAGGAGGACTTGGGGTGCCCCTGGGGGATCATGCACTTGGCATGGGCAGTGCATGGGCCCCCAGGCACAGCTCTATTGCGCATTTCACTGCCTGAATTTCAGGCAGTGAAATGCGCGACAGGTGCTGCTGCACCCGCTGCACATCAACATTGCCACTGGCTCTATCATGAGCCAGTGGCAATGTTGATGTGACTTTTCCGCAGGGCCAGCAGACTGTAACGCTATTTCCGTCTGCTGGCCCAGCGGAAAAGTCAAAATAGGGAGCCACATATACCGCCAGCACTGGCGGTTTAGTGGCGCCCGCGGTTTCGGCGGTCTTTCAGAAAGACCGCCGAAGTCATAATGAGGGCCTAAGTGCAGCCCCAGATGTTGTGATCTGAGCGTAAGCACCAAAGGCAATCTTCGTGCAGGTCTGTAACCGACATCCGACCTCCGCTCTCTCTCGACAAGGCTTGAAGCCTGATTTCATAGGCAGAGACACTGTTTCGCAACCAGACACAGACAATGAAATTCCTAGTGTAACCACACGGAGAGGTTGGAAAAAAACCCTTACGTGTCGAAGGTGCGGAAAAAAAGGAACTGACGTCAGTGAGGACTTCTTATGGCTCTGCTAACATCAGATGAAGTCGCATGCGGAGCCGTGCCAGTGTGACATCCTCAACGACGTGGACAGCCAAGAGAAAAAATTTCTGTTGAATGCTGGCGCATTGAGGGTATTCAAAAGGTGAGGAATCCACAGGTAGGTAGATGTATCCATCAGAAAGTGGTCTTACTCAGGGTCACCCAGGGAATGACATAATGGTCATCACAGGGATCATCATTAGGGCTAGTAATAAGGGTTGAATGGACCATATGGGCTGCCATGACAGGTGTGGGGGTACTCCCCAAATGACTATGGCAGCGACAGAGGGTGGTGCGTGAGCGTGGTGGATCAGGTGTAGGTGATGGAAGAGGGCATGCCTCAATGTTGCTTTGGTACTGCCTTGCGGAAGGGAGGCTTAAAGAAGGTTCACCTTTTAAAAGTCTCCGCTTGAAGGGAAGTGTCTTCAGCCTCCAGCGAAGGTGGCTTTGTCAAGCTCTTTCCAGTGATGTGGTAAACAATTAGATGCTTCTGCCTAGAGTTGAGCTCATCGTGGAGCCTTTGTAGGGTAGAGACCTCTGATTCATTGTATCCTGCCGCTGATGAGAGCTTCAGCACCTTTGGTGCCACCCTGAGGTACGAGCGGTGATGCTCACCAACCTTTAGAAGTGTAGGGCTCAAGGAACAGTTGGGATCGACACCCTTGGATTGAGCCTTGGTTGACGCTGAAGCCTTGTGGTTTCAGCCAGATCCCAAAGTTGGAAGGGGTCCTAGAATGAGTGGTGTTTTGTGTCCACGCTCAGAGCTCTTCGTCAGACTCCTTGGGGAGTGGTGCTGTACCTTTGAGTGGAACCATTTGTGCTTAAAGGTATGGGTCTCATGCTCAATGATGGACCTATTGATTGGGCAGGGTCCAATTCAGAAATGAATGAATGAATGAGTCTGTGTTGCTGGGATTTCTGATAGGCTAGCCTTTTCATCTTCCTCTGAGCCAAGATAGCTTCCTCCCGGAAGATAGCTGGAGTCTCAGAGGACACAGAGGGTGCATCCTGCGAGGAGCTGAGCGCCTTTCCTTCAATGCCTTAGGTTTTCTTCGAATGGAAGTCAAAGCAGAACTCACAGGAGGAATTAGTTATTAAGAGTGGTAATTAGGGAAATAGGCATGAAGTAGTAATTAGCCAAGAACATAAAGCGTTATGCTATAAGAGTTCCCCAAGCATCAGGGTTCTGAGGGGGGATCTAAAGCTTTGAAAAGAGGGGCCATTTTTAATGTGGAAAGGGAGGACATTCCATATTCACGGGCTGTTGCTTAAAAAGAATCTGTGTTCCTGAAGTGAGGAGTTGAGAGAGATCTTCTGTCTTTTTAGCAGAGAGAACAAGATCCTCCAGAAAAGGAAAGTTTCTGGGTGCAGTTTGGTGGTTCAGTGCTTTAAGGGTAAACCAGACAGTTCTCATGGTGCAGCATGCGTTGACTGGGAGCCATTTTGACCACATATGTGACAAACCTATAAAACTTTTTTTTTTAAATCATATTCTATTGGATTTTGTACTGCAAGAAAGCAGTACAAAACACAACATAATGTCAAGACTTAAACCCGAGACAAAGAACCAAGACACATATACCCATAACTCTCTCTCATTCCCATCCCCACCCCTCTAACAAGTCCTCTTCTCTCCCCCTAGAGCAGGATCCAGTCTGTCAGTTTGCATGGGACTACAGGCAGTTATCCCTTGTCAGTGCAGATTTCGGTTTTCAGTGTAGCCACGCTGCTATGAATGCCCCGTTATTCTGCTCACCCTCCCTCCCCCATATTTTTATGTGATTTTTTAGGACAGCCCCTAGCTTCATACACTGGTTTTTCCATACACATGCAGTGGTCCTACCCTTTCTGCCATGCAAGGGGGTTCATTTTTTCCAATGGGGAGCGATATCACGTTTTGCCACAGTTAAAACAAATCAAAGCAGTGTCAATTTCTGATGGGTGCCGTCAAGGTCGCGGTTAATGTGTAAGGGACTAATTTAGGTTCCACCGGCATACTGCATCGCAGGACTGAGCCCAAGCAGGAGAGGACCCGACCTCAATATGGCTGTATTTTACACAGCTCCACCTTGTGTGGAGAAAGCCTCCTTCCTGTGTCAAACATCTGAGTGCAAGTAGGGGACGATATTAGCTATAAAACATCTGAATGATTATGGTTTCCCAACAAAACATAATACATGCCTGGATATCATTTAAGTGCAGAGCGTTTTCTAAACCCAGGCACATCCTCTGAGCAGGACACAACTTGCTTTATAAAATCAATGTTATGAACCAGCACGTACCTCAAAGCGATGAGCTGTCCCATTGGAAAGCTTCAGCTGCATCAATATCGAAGGCTGCAAGGCCCGGGCCAATGAGCTGAAATACATCACATTGTTTTTATTAGGATAGCAGGGACACATGAGCAGCATATTGGGTAACAGAAAAATGGTGCAGCTTTGTTCACTACCATGAGACTGTACTACATTCTATTCAGGTATCACATTTTAGCTAGTCTACATTGGCAGAATCTGAAACACTGGGATGGGTATTCTGAGACTTTAATCAGACAATGCATTCTGAGAGTTGTGGTCCTAGTTCTCTTCAGTTGCATCAACAGGCCTTAAATTCTAAACCACTATTTTTTTTTAGAAGGATAATCCAAACAAGAGATGTGTTCCTTGTGACACTTACACATCCGGTAACAGTGAGCATCAGGGGTGCACCAGTGATGCACTTTAGAGTGATCTCTTGATGATACACTTCAGAGACGCAATGAGTGATTGGCATCCAAGGAGCAGTATAGATTGTGTACATGTAATTGTGTGCATGGTGGAGTCCCAGGCTGATGTGCAGTGTTGAGCAGCAATGTGCAATGGGGCCATATTGTGTTGTGTACAAGACAGGAACATATTGACGTCCAACAACAAGGAAATTGGAAATCCGTATTTGCATGATGGGATTTGAAGGCCTATCGACAGAATGTTAAAATCATTACCACAAGCACTAGAGTGTAAAGTTTTATTAAGTAAAATGCCAGTGATGACGGAAGGTGTCCTTGATCACAGGGGGTGCCTGGCAGCCACACACATGACTAGATGAATGGAAAATAAAATGAAAAAACAAACTTCAAATTTATAAGAATTTAACGTGTTATTCTGTTGCACTTTTCAAGTGAATAAACACATAGCAAAGAAGCAGGCAAGACTCATGTGAGCCCAGTCTCCTTCACCACTCTCAGTGGCAATATTATCTTTAGTGGATTCTCATGTTCGTTTTTTTTCTTCAAACGTTAACCTGAGATCCAACAAATAAAATCCCACTTCTGCGGACTACTGCTCAAGTTTGTCGCCCTCCCATCCCAGTTCATTAGGAAGCCGCTTGGCCTTTCTCTGGTTTGCCAAGCATGAGTGATTCCTGCGTGGCTCTGCAGAGCGCTGCATCAACGGGATGGCTGTGTGGGAGGAGACAACATAAAAAAAGACTATTAAAGGGTCTGACACATCAACTGCAGCACTTGAAACTTGCAACCGACTGAACAGTGCCCATGCAATAAATTGCTGTAACAGGACATACAAACAATAACAGAGGCTTGTTGAATGAACATTGATGCCAACAGGGAAAGCATGGCATCACTCAAATGGATTTTGTTAGGACTAGATTTCTTTCCCAAAACTGGCAAACCAAGCAAAACAACAAATGCGGTTACAAGAATACAGTGATGGAGGATGTACAAAAATGCCTCTTTTTGCATGATCACACCCAACGTTTTGGACTGATGCATCAGGTTTTTCGACCATGAGAGTGCATTGAGGCCTGCTAATTGATTGGCTTATACCCAATTAGCATAACTTTACTTACTTATAAGTCTTGGGCTGGCATCGGGGACAGAGAGGGGAGACCAGGTGCCAAACCAGTTTTCTGTGGTAGTGTAGCCCCAGGTAGTCACACCTCTAGGATGGGCTACCAAGCTCCACACTCCTAGAGAGGGGTTCTGCCATCTTGGGAGGGGGCAGAATAGTGCACTGTGGGATAGCTAAATGCCACCCAAAGCAGGAAGTCATCATCAGGCGGGGAGAGACCTAGTACCACATTGGGTAGTAACTGCTGCATTCCCCCGAATGCAGTTTCTGGGCATACATATGGCACCCCTTGCACCGAGACCTCATATCACATTTAAACTGCAGAAATAACTGAAGAAGGATTCTCCTGCTGTTCCCTGGATCTGGCAAGAAAGGGTGCACCAACTGCTGGACTGCACTTACTGATCCTTGGGCTAGCTAAGCAAGAACTGTGCCGGTGGTGCTTGGCTCATGGAAAACTCGCTCCTGAGCCCCAGACAGAAGAGATGAACTCCAAAAGTCTGTTGGCTGACTTCCTGTTACAGCACCAGGGCCACAAAAGCTGAAGAAGGCTACAACTCTCTGATCACCACAGACTGTCGATGTGCAGCCCGGACGACCAAGTACCAAAGCTCAACAGTAGCACCCAAGTCTGCTGGATCTGGGAGAGTCTCCAGAGCACAGTTTGCTAGCTCAAGATGGAGACTAGCCTTCACCAAAGGAGACCATTGGCTTCACTGTGATGGGAGACCCGTAGTCCAGCGGCAATTGGACTTTTTCTAGACCAAAGTGGACCGTGAGGGATATCAACCCCTATGACCAAAATTGTTTCACCTAGAACGTGGACTGAGGAGTAGCCCCAAGAAGACCCCCATAGACCGCACAGCATGCTCAGCATCTTATAGCATCTTCAGCATCCTGTATCCCTTGAATCACGACCACTCCATTAAAGTCTTTGGCAGTTTGCACACAAAGCCTAGAACTCTTGAGACCTTTTTGGTAACAAGGTTACTGTCCTACTACTCCTCATTAGTCCCCCTGACCTTCCCTCTGTTGGAATTGCTCACCCAAATTGGCCAGAGAAGTTGAACACCAATCCTTAAAAGTTTTACAAAGTTTCTAAACTTTCCGGTTACTAATGGTTGTTTGCATTTTTGAGTGAAAAGCTGTGATTTGTGATTTCTTTAAAAATTCATGTCTCCGAAAGACTCAGGTGGATTTTTTTTGGGTGTCTAAAACTTCATAAAAATAAGATCTATTTTAATAAATTAGTATTGGATTTATTTCATGTTGCATGACTGTTTTTTTTTTAGGTGGAGCCTAGACAGCACGCATGCACTGTCTGCAAAGACCTGCTGTATTCAGCAAAAAGGACTTCAATCCCACCTGCTGCTTACCATTGGTTGACTGCAGCGTTGCAGTTAGAAATGGGGTCTCTGGTTGGCAGTCAGTTTGCACTCTGTCCAAGCAGGGACCCTCACTCTAGTCAGGGTAAGGGAGATACACACTTAGGATAACAGCTGCTCACCCCCCTGATAGTTTCGCTGAAGTAGTCAGGCTTATCTCAGAGGCAATGTGTAAAGTATTTGTACAATCCCACACAGTGAAAACACCACAAATGCATAAAAAAATTATCTGATTTAAACAAGACCAAAAACGACAAAAATCCAACATAAACAAGCAAATTAACGCATTTTCTGATGGATACAACTACCTGTGGATTCCTCACCTTATGAATTCTCCCAGTGCGCCAGTATTCAATGGAAAGTTTCTTCCCAGCTCTGCATGTCGACGAGGACGTCACAATTGCCCCACTCCACGCAACTCGATCTGATGTCATAGTGGCAATAAGAGGTCCTCGCCGGCGTGCTGACATCAGTTCCCTTTTTTCTGTGCCTTCAAAGCATAATGGTTATCTCCTAGCTCTTGGGAAAAGCTACTGTTGTCAGTGTTGTTGTTACAATGTCTCCCCCGAGGAAATCCAGTTTTAAACCTTGGTGGGGGGAATCGCATATCTGCGACTGATCCACACAATGATTGCCTGTGGTGCTGAAGTTCTGAGCACGACGTGGAGGAGTATGGGTCCTGCCAGAAAATGAACCAGAAGGCGCTCAAGGAGAGGGAGGGCAAATTATTTTTGGCCAAGGCAAAGAAGGACAGGAGTCATCGGATGTCTTCTTCTGGAAAATCCTCGAAGTCAAACAAGAAACGGCGTCAACATCATTCCTGGTGTCATTCGGACAGAGGTCGGTCTCCATTCAGTTGGCGTCGTGGGAGGTGAGTCAGACAGTGACTCCACAGCAGAGTCCTCAGGCTTCTCCGGCACCGTCAGTCTTCGAGGTGGTTGAGCCTCAGGGAAGCCCTCGCTTCTCACTTGGAGCGCAGCCGGATGTTCCAGATCCGGCACCGACGCCGCAGGAGGAGCAGCGGTATCCTGCCTTCCCCACTCCGGGAGCGTATCCGGCAGCATTTCTGAATGCCATGTTTAATATCTTTAACACCATGGCTCCTGGTGGTGCACCAGCTGGTCCCACAGGTCCTTTGGCTTTTACATTGGGCGCGGCGGCACCATACAAGCTAGCGCCGTTTATGCCCTTTTATCCTGCGTAGGGTGTTGGTCCGGCGCCGATGGTATCGCCTGAAAGACTTTTGACGCTGATTTCTTCACCTGCTAGACCAGTGGAGCCGAGGACGTCGACCCAGGTTCGATCGACCCTGGTGAAGTGGCCCGAGAGTCCACGGTGCCGATGGATTCGGTTCCGGCACCAAATGAATCTGGAGATCAGGGTGTGTCTACTGGTCGTCAGTCAAGCTTGAAGCAGATGTCGTAGACGTTGGCGAATTCCATGTCGATGCTGAGATTAGAGGCCAGATTAAGACCTAGGAGAAGAGCACTGAGGCTCTTAGAGGAGCAGGAATATCACAGGCACCTGTGAGACTAACAGGGCTTGGACTCAGCAAGTGGTTTAGACACTTCCCCTGAGTGGGATCTAGCCTCTCCAGGAGAATACACAGAAGAGGCTGCCTCCTTTCATTCAGTGGTACGAAAGGCAGCAGAGTTCCTGGACCTCCCACTACCTGCTGCAGAGGTTAAGACAAACATCTTGACTGAGGTCCTGCATCCTGCTTCAGCTGCTGCAGAACCACTACTTCCTTTTAACAATGCTCTTACGGAGCCCATTCTGGAAGTCTGGAAGAAGCCTGTGATGTCGTCAGCTGTCAACAGATCAGTGGCAAGAAGGTACAGGGAGTCTCCGGGTGATCCTGGGTTCCTGTCACAACATCCAACTCCAGAGAGTTTGGTGGTCCAGGCTTCTTGCTCCTCTTGTTCGGCTCCAGGTTCCTACCCTGCTACATCTTCAGACAGGAAGTCCAAGAGGATGGAGCAGTCGGCCAAAAATACCTTTTCATCCTGCAGCATGGCCCTCAAATCTGCCAATGCGACTTGTGTATTGGGCGGGTACATTGCTCTGATGGACGCAGCTAAAACTGTGGTACCTGATCTGCCTCTAGAATTGCAGGGACTCCTGTCGGATGCGCAGGCTGCAGCTAGGCAAGTCATCCAGTCGGGCCTGGATACTACATACTCTGTGGCCAGGGCAATGGACACTTCCACTGTCACCAGGAGGCATGCGTGGTTGAGATCTTCAGGATTCTCTACGGATGTCCAGACGAACCTTTTGGACCTACCTTTTGATGGGGACAAATTAGTTGGAGCTAAAGCTGACTCTGCCTTTGAGCGTTTTAAGGAAAGCAGGGTTACTGCCAAGTCCTTGGGTCTGCAGGTTTCCACTACCACCCCATTCAGGTCTTTCAGAAGGTTTAGGGGGTTCGGGAGAGGAACTTCCTTTTGTGGGAGACCACAGTCGGCCGCCCGGCAGCCTTCAAGTCTGCCCTGTAGGTCCTTTAGAGGGCAGCATAGAGTTAGAACAAGAGGGTCCACCCAGCAGCACACTGCCTCCTCCGCTTCCTCAGGGGGGACGCAGCAAGGAAAGCAGCCTTAGGTCTCTGCCCATTATGTCTCATGCTTCTCCTGTAGGGGGAAGGTTATTTCATTTTCTCTGCGAGTGGAAGTTACTCACATTGGACTCCTGGGTACTCAACATTGTGGGGAAAGGTTATGCCCTTCCTTTTCGGGAGTTTCCTCCTCCTTTCCCTCTCTGTCCATCCTTTTGCCATCAAGACCATCTCCTGTTGTTGCAGCAGGAAGTTCTAGTCCTTTTATCAAAAGGGGCAGTGGAGTTGGTTCCAGAGCAGGAAAGGGGTCAGGGATGTTATTCAAGATATTTTCTGATCCCCAAGAAGGATGGTCGTTTGAGGCCTATCCTGGACCTGAGGGTTTTGAATTGGTTCCTCAAACAGGAGAAATTCAAAGTGCTGACCCTAGCGCAGGTGCTTCTGGTGCTGAACAAAGAGGATTGGATGGTGTATGTCGATTTAAAGGATGCTTACTTTCATATCCCTCTTCTGAAGTTGCACAGGAAGTATCTCCGGTTTGAGGTAGGGTTGCAACACTACCAGTTTGCGTTCCTTCCTTTTGGTCTTACTTCAGCACCTCGAGTCTTCGCGGAGGTGATAACGGTGGTTGCATCAAATCTCAGGAGGAAGGGAATATCGGTATTTCCTTACCTGGACGACTGGTTGATCAAAGCCAAGTCGCCTGAGCTTGTGCTGCATCACCTGCAGATGACAACCAGGTTGTTGTTCGATCTGTTTTTTTTGGTTAACGTGCCCAAATCTCACCTGGAGCCCTCTCAGCGGCTCCTGTTTATAGGGGCAATACTGGACACAACGTTGGATCGGGCCTTTCCTCAACCTCAGCGGATTAAGGACATTCAGGCGTTGATTCCAATGTTTCAAAATGGAACGGTTGTTCCAGTCCTCAAGGTCCTACGTCTGCTTGGTCTGTTCGCTTCTTGCATTCTGTTGGTCACTCATGCACCCTGGCATATGAGGTGGTGCCTCCGCAGGCAGTCGTTTCAACACACAGGGGATCTTGAGGAGTAGATAACGATCTCCAGATATGGTGCAGCAGATCTACGATGGAGGGATGTGGAAGGCAATCTTTCACAAGGAAGGCCGTTTTCACTACCGCCTCCGGTGGCCACGGTCATAATGGATGCTTCCACTTTAGGGTGGGGAGCACATCTGGGGGACCTGGAGGTCAAAGGTCATTGGTATCCAGTGGAACAGATGTTTCATATCAATCTGTTGGAATTACGGGAGATGCGTCTGGCTCTCAAGGCCTTCCTCCCCTCCCTTCGCGGTCAGTCAGTCCAAGTCCTGGCAGACAACACTACTGCGATGTAGTACATCAACAAGCAGGGAGGAGCAGGGTCGTACCCTCTCTGCAGAGAGGCTCTGTGGCTCTGGTCCTGGGCTCAGGACCATCAGATTTGCTTAGTAGCAAACCATCTGGCTGGAGTTCTAAACATGCGTGAGGACAGTCTCAGTTGGCATTTCTCGGCCGATCACGAGTGGGGTCTTCATCCAGATCTGATCCATTACATCTTCCAGATGTGGGGGTTCCTCAGGTAGACCTGTTTGCCACTCAGGAGAACGTGCACTGCCAGTCGTTCTGCAGCCTCCAGTATCAGGTGCAAGAAGTGTTGGGGGACACGTTTCAGATGTCCTGGAACGGCCAATTGCTTTACGCGTTTCCCCCATACCCTTGATTCCTCGGGTTCTGAGGAAGATTCGCCAAGACCAGGCCCAAGTTATCTTGGCGATAGCTCTGGATTGGCCGAGAAGGGTGTGGTACACAGACCTTACCCAACTTTCACTGTGCCCTCCGCTCCATCTCCCTCACAGGGTAGACCTCCTCTCGCAGTCGCAGGGGCAGGTTCTACACCCCTACCTCCAGAGCCTGCACTTACATGCCTGGAGATTGAACAGGGCAGTCTGAATTCATTTTCTCTCCCGCCAGAAGTGGTGGATGTTATTTTATCGGCCAGGCAACACCCCACCATTCTGTCTATGCAGGTAGATGGACGAAATTTGTTACTTGGTGTGGAGAGAGACAAATTGATCCCTTAAAGGCCCATTTATCTGATATTTAGCTTTTTGCACTTTCATTGGCACAGAAGGGTTGCGCAGTTGCAACGGTGAAAGGCTATTTATCAGTACTGTCGGCTTTTCTTTGCCTTCCTGATCAACCTTCCTTATTTAAGTCCCCTATAGTTCTTAGGTTCCTTAAAGGGTAAATTAACAAGTTTCCTCCCACTCCGTATGTTATGCATCAGTGGGATTTGAATTTAGTTCTCACTTTTCTGATGGGTTCACCGTTTGAACCTTTGCATTCTTGCCCATTAAGGCTATTGGTTTTGAAGACAGTTTTCCTCACAGCCATCACGTCTGCTAGGCGTGTGAGTGAGCTACAGGCTCTTAGTATAAAATCCCCATTCACCTCCTTTCATGCAGACAATGTGGTGCTGAGAACCAGAGCAGCTTTTCTACCAAAGGTAGTTATTCCATTTCATATGGGGCAATCCATAACACTCTCGTCCTTTTATCCTCCTTCCCATCCATCGAAAGAGGAGGAGAGACTGCATCGACTTCACCCAAGGAGGGCTTTAAGCTTTTATATTGAAAGGACCAGAAAGTTTAGAGTGGACGATCAACTCTTCATTGGCTATGTGGGGAAGAGGAAAGGAATTGCAGTCCACAAGAGAACACTGTCCAGGTGGGTCATTCTTTGCATTAAACTCTGTTATTCTTTGGCAAAGAAGGTTCCTTCTGTTGGTATTAGGGCCCATTCCACCAAGGCAATGTCTGCCACTTCAGCCTTGGCAAGAGGTGTCCCGGTTGCTGAGATCTGTAAGGCCGCAACTTGGATTTCCCTCCACACTTTTGCAAAGCATTATTACTTGGATTCGGAAGTTAGGAGAGATGGCCATTTTGCACGTTCTGTTCTGCAGGATTTCTTGGTGTGACCATTCAGGCACCCACCCTTGAGTGCGGTACCGCTTTGGGACTCTATTCATAAGGTGAGGAATCCAAAGGTAGTTGTATCCATCAAAAGAAAAGTTACTTACCTTCGGTAACACCTTTTCTTGTGGATACACTAGCTACCTGTGGACTCCTCACAGTCCCACCTGCCTCCCCGTTGCCTGTCTGGTCATACCAAGATTTCTTTGGGTGTATATGTATATTCGTTTTTGCTCCTTTTATTTGAATAAATATTATGTATTAAATTTGATATATATATATATATATATATATATAGAGTTTGTGAAGTCGGTGATCACCTGTTCGCCTCAAAAATGGAGAAAACTGACGTCAGCATGCCGGCGAGGACCTCTTATTGCCACGATGACGTCAGACGGAGTTGCGTGGAGTTGGGCAATTGTGACGTCCTCGTCGACGTGCAGAGCTGGGAATAAAATTTCCGTTGAATGCTGGTGCACTGGGAGAATTCATAAGGTGAGGAATTCACATACAGCTAGTATATCCACCAGAAAAGGCGTTACCGAAGGTAAGGAACTTGTTTTCCAAAGATTAAACTTCAATATAGTGCTTTGAAACACAAATGCTTCAATTTTGGGTTATCATAGCTTCGTGATGGAGTCGTTCCCAACAATCTGACGCCAATGGCGCCGGTCACAGAGTAATATGGACCCGCAGGTACAGTACCTTTTGAAAGTGAGGAAACAAGCCGGGTCACGGAGTTGGGGAAGCGAGGCGTCGCTGGATCTGGTATGGCATCCGTTCCGGTGCTGCCGAGGCATTGGTGCAAGGCATTGGGTCCTTGCTGTGGAGCAGTGGAGATGAGGCAGCGTCCCTGCGAAGCGTCAGTTCCTTGCGCTCCGGTGGGGTTGATGTCTGGCGGGTCAAGATGCGGTGGGGTGATCTCAAGGGGTCGCCGTCACACCACAGGGCTGTAGGCACCGTGGTGGAGTTGGGTGTTGTGGATGTCGGTGACATAGCACTCGACTCACGAAGACACGTGACGTCAGCGAGGCTGCAGCGGCATCATGCCTGCAATGTCAGTAGGGGTCGTTTCACTCTAGCGGGGACCACAGCTTCGGTTGCGGGCGACATTGCGGGGTCAGGCAGTGGCATCAGTCCAGGCGTCATCCAGCGTCGGTGCACTCGGTTTTTCTAATTTTTCAACCAGCTTACACTCCCAGGGGCCCAGAATAGGCACCACCTAGCGAGTTAGGGACCACAGCAAGTGAAACCTGAGGCTGGTAGATGAAGCCTTTGCTGTCCCTGAGACTTCCTAAAGGGAGGCAAGCTCAGTCCAAGCACTTGGAGGAACTTCACAAGCAAGATAACGTTTAAGGCACAAACAGTAACTGCAGGCCAAACCAGCAAAGCACACACAGCAAAGGGGCAGTACTCCTCCTCCAGCTCTTCTCCTTGGCAGAGCTCTTGATCCAGAAGTGTTCTAAAAGTCTGAGGTTTTGGGTCCATTCCGTATACCCATTTCTGCCTTTGAAGTAGGCAAACTTCAAAGGAAAGTCTCTGTTTTTGACAAGATCCTGCCTTGCCCAGGCCTGGCCCCAGACACACACCAGGGAGTTGGAGACTACATTGTGTGAGGACAGGCACAGCCCTTTCAGGTGCAAGTGTCGGCTCCTCCCTTCCCACTCTAGCCCAGGAGGATCCATCAGGATATGCAGGACACTCCCCAGCTCTCTTTGTGTCACTGTCTAGAGGGAATTCACAAACAGCCCAACTGTCAGTCTGAACCAGACATGGATTCCACAGGCAAGCAGAGACACAGAATGGTTAAGCAAGAAAATGCCCACTTTCTAAAAATGTCATTTTCAAACTGACAGTCTAAAAAACAACTTTACCAAAATATGTATTTTTAAATTGTGAGTTCAATATCTCTATCTGCTCTCAATGGGAAACTGCACTTAAAAGATATTTAAAGGCAGTCCTCATGTTAACATATGGGAGGGATGGGAAAAGTGAAAACAGAATTTGGTAGTATTTCAATATCAGGACATGTAAACAACCCCAGTACATGTCCTACCTTTTAAATACACAGCACCCTCCCCATAGGGCTACCTAGGGCCTACTATAGGTGTGCCTTACATGTACACAAAGGGATGGTTTGGACCTAGCAAGTAGTTACACTTGCCAGGTCGAATGGGCAGTTTAAAACTGCCCACAGAGACACTGTAGTGGCAGGTCTGAGCCATGATTTCAGGGCTACTCATGTGGGTGGCACAATCAGTGCTGCAGACCCACTACCAGCATTTGATTTACAGGCCCGGGCACATCTGGTGCACTTTAGTAGGGACTTACTACTGAACCAAATATGGCAATCATGGGAAAGCCAATCACCAATACAATTTACAGAGGGTACTTGCACCTTAGCACTGGTCAACAGTGGTAAAGTGCCCTGGGGAACAAAACCAGCAAAAACAAAGTCCAGCACACAGTCAAAAATACAAGAAGCAGAGGCAAAAATATAAGGGAATCCACGCCAAGGATGCCAGGTGTAACAGTTGCTGATCCTTGCTAACTTCTAACTGGTTCAGGCTTCCGATACCTCACTTCCGTTCTTGGCTCAGGAGCACCGGCCAAGAACAGTTTCCTTTTGCTTTAATTGTTTATCTGTTATTGGGGAGAACAATATTTTAAATTATTTCCTGCCTCTGCTTGTATGCGTTTACCAGAAGGGAACCTCGTGTTCCGATTTTGGGATGTTGTTTTACTTCCTGTATGCATTTACCTGACAGGAGTATTTGTATTTCTGTTTATTAAAAATGCTTTTTTAAGCACCAGAGAACCAATGTTATACTTATTTTGTTTTTTTAAGCACAAGAGAATCGATGCAGAGACTCAAACCAGGTTCCCCAGCTCCAAAGTAGCCTGCTCTGGCCCATATGCCACAAGTTTACATTTTTGTTAAGATGTTGATGGAAGTGGTAACAGCTTGCTTCCGACCCACCGATGAACCACCTGATTTGTTAAGTGTATTTCAAATGTATTGATGATTTACAAGCTGGATGTTTCTTTTCTACGCAATTATGGGGGAAGGAGCAGGTCCCAATAACATTTTAAAGGATCTGACATAAGGGGCTTCTTTACATATTTTTTTTTTTAATTGATGGTTGAGTTGCTTTCTGCAAAATGTCTTCCAGACCCATTTTAAAGACTTACAAGTTCTTTTTGGGTGGTTTTATATAGCGAAAACTCGACCGAAGGTATGGGAGCACTTTGCATGAGCACCAGTTACTTTACTTCAGTGCCTGTTTGTTCCCCCTTCCCGCGTGTTTCAAGGCGCGTACGTTATCTTGTGCGCAAGCTCCTATGTACATGCTCACCTCTTTGTATACACATGAATCTTTTTTTTGGCCAATGCACCCCTTCAGTGTGCCTCCCGTAATACACAAGTAGTCTGGGAGGAAGCGGGGTCATTAGACTAGAACAGTCCCTCATCCATCCGTCTTGACTCCCGGCCCATGAGCCCCTCCATGGCCCAGACAGGCCACCATAGCTGACGCACAGGGAGACGCGTGAATTGTAACTTTACTTCAAGATCAATGGTGATGGTCCCTGGAGCTGCGAAAGGCTAGGAGAGGGAAGCACGAATGAAGAGTATGACCCCCCCCCTCCCTGTATACATACGTTTACATGGGGAAAATACATTGTTATTTAGAAGGCTAATAGCTGTAGCCCTCGTTTTAATTGGAAGGAACAGCTTAAAGTGTCTTAAGTGAAAATATAACGAGGTCAAAGGTTCAACCCCAAATAAGCATTAGCTTTTAACGGGTATGGGCTGATTTGCATTTTCTCCTCACCCCGGGCACCATCTGCCTCTGTTGGTGTGGCAGTCTCCTGCTTTATGGGCCTTTCATCAGCTAAGGGCCACCCAATATCCTGCTGGTGGCCACACATTGTTATCTTTGATGCTCCGTGAGGCTTGTTAAAAATGGAGTTGATGAAGAATGTTTCCAATGAAGCACACTGCCTGGCTGTAGTGTAAAAACCACCTACTCAGTAACAAATTTAGCATGCATCTGCATGTAGTCCTTGTAAATGTTTAATCGCCCTCGTCGTACTAGAGGTTGAACACATCAAATCTTTAAATTATTTCCTTGTAAGATGAAAAGTGCATATATTGCATTTATAAGGCTGGTCTTTTTCAAAAAGCATTTCCTGCCCACCCCTTCCATTCAACATCATATTATAACTGTAGCCCACTATCAGAAAATTCCTGTGTTGGGACTTTTCAAGCTTTTTTGTATTTTTCAATAGTGCATCATCCCCAAATTGTTAGTTTCTCTCCTGTGCGCTGAAAGAAGAGTGAGGTGGATTGTTTACATGCAATCTGCCTCTCCTTGAAGGCACTAAGTTTCTCTTGGAATTTTGTTTTCATTTAGCTAGCTGCACCTGAGGCCATGTTTGTAGGAAGTTGGCTCTGTATGTACTATCTCAAAGTGAGAGATAGTGTGCACAGAGTCCAAGGGTTCCCCTTAGAGGTTGACAGTGGCAAAATTAGATAATTCTAATCCTCTATTTTGTGGTAGTGTGGTTGAGCATTTGGCTTATCAGAGGTTAGTGTTAAGCATTTGTTGTACAAATACAGGCAATAAGTGAGGAACACTCAAAGACTTAACTCCAGGCCAATAGGTTTTTATGTAGAAAAATATATTTTCTTAACTTATTTTAGAGCCACAAGATTCAAGATTTGAAGTAAATACATAAAATGCAAGGTACTCCACACAGGTAAGTAAGGAACTTTGAATTAGAGCAGTAACATACACAGTATAGGTTAAAATGGCAATAAGCTATTTTAAAAGTGGACACAGTGCAAAAATCAACAGTTCCTGGGGGAGATAAGTAAAGTTACGTTTCTGAGGTAAGTAAAGCACTAAACAAGTACAGTTCCCTGGGCATAGGCAGCCCACCGTTGGGGGTTCAAGGCAACCCCTAAGTCACCGCACCAGCAACACAGGGCCGGTCAGGTGCAGAGGTCAAAGGAGGGCCCAAAACACATAGATGCCTGTGGAGAACAGGGGCGCTTCGGTTCCAGTCTGCCAACAGGTAAGTACCTGCGTCTTCAGAGGGCAGACCAATGGGGGTTTGTAGAGCACTGGGGGGGGGGGGGTTTGGAGGGGAGGACGACACAATTAGGCACACAAAACGCTCCCTCAGCGGCACAGGGCGGCTGGGTGCAGTGTGCTTGGCAGGCGTCGGGTTTTCTGTAAAAATTAATGGAGGGACCCGGGGGTCACTCTAGCGGTGCAGGCAGGGCACAGGGGGATTTCTCGGGCCAGCCAACGACTGAGCTAGACAGAGGGTCGCCTGATGGTCACTCCTGCACTGGAGTTTGGTTCCTTTTGGTCCTGGGGGCTGCGGGTGCAGTGCTTGGTCCAGGTGTCGGGTTCTTTGTTCCAGGCAGTCGCGGTCAGGGGGAGCCTCTGGATCCTCTCTGCATGCGTCGCTGTGGGGGCGCAGGGGGGTCGTCTCAGGTTACTCACGAGGTCGCAGTCACCTGGGAGTCCTCTCTGCAGTGTTGGTTCTCTGGAGCTTGAGCCGGGGCGTCGGTGCAGAGTGTGAAGTCTCACGCTTCCAGCGGGAAGAGTAACTTCTTTGAAAGTTGCTAAAAAGTTGCAAAGTCGTTGCTGTTTTTGAACAGTGCTGCTGTTCTCAGGAGTTTCTTGGTCCTTCAGGTTCAGGGCAGGCCTCTGAGGTTTCAGAGGTCGCTGGTCCCTGTCGGATGCGTCGCTGTGCAGGTTCTTTGAGTATGGAGACAGGCCGGTAGGGCTGGGGCCAAGTCAGTTGTTGTCTCCATCGTCTCTGCAGGGCTTTCAGGTCAGCAGTCCTCCTTCTTTGTGTATGTTGCAGGAATCTGATTTCCTGGGTCGCCCCTAAATACTAGATTTAGGGGTGTGTTTAGGTCAGGAGGGCAGTAGCCAATGGCTACTGTCCTGGAGGGTGGCTACACCCTCTTTGTGCCTCCTCCCTGAGGTGAGGGGGCCCATCCGTAATCCTATTGAGGAATCCTCCAAACTCAAGATGGAGGATATCTAAAGGCAGGGGTCACCTCAGCTCAGGGCACCTTCGGCGCAGTCCTGACTGGTGGGTGACTCCTCCCTGTTTTTCTCATTATCTCCTTCAGCCTTGCCGCCAAAAGTGGGGGCAGTGGCCTGAGGGGCGGGCATCTCCACTAGCTGGGATGCCCTGGGGTGCTGTAACAAAAGGCATGAGCCTTTGAGGCTCACCACCAGGTGTTACAGTTCCTGCAGGGGGAGGTGAGAAGCACCTCCACCCAGTGCAGGCTTTGTTCCTGGCCACAGAGTGACAAAGGCACTCTCCCCATGTGGCCAGAAACTCGTCTGGTTGTGGCAGGCTGCAGAAACTGGTCAGCCTAGCACTAGGAGTTGGACTGGTATTCAGGGGACATCTCTAAGATGCCCTCTGGGTGTATTTTACAATACATTCCACACTGGCATCAGTGAGCATTTATTGTGCTGAGAAGTTTGATATCAAACTTCCCAGATTTCAGTGTAGGCATTATGGAACTGTGGAGTTCATGTTGACAAACTCCCAGACCATATACTCTTTATGGCTACCCTGCACTTGCAATGTCTAAGGTTTTGCTTAGACACCGTAGGGGCATACTGCTCATGCACAGATGCCCTCACCTGTGGTATAGTGCACCCTGCCTTAGGGCTGTAATGCCTGCTAGAGAGGTGACTTACCTATGCCACAGGCAGTGTGAGGTGGGCATGGCACTCTGATGGGCGTTCCATGTCGACTTAGTCATTTTCTCCCCACCGGCACACACAAGCTGTGAGGCAGTGTGCATGTGCTGAGTGAGGGGTCCCCAGCGTGACATAAGACATGCTGCAGCCCTTAGAGACCTTCCCTGGCATCAGGGCCCTTGGTACCAGGGGTACCATTTACCAGGGACCTATCTGGGTGCCAGGGCTATGCCAATAGTGGGAACAAAGGTACAGTTTAGGTAAAGAACACTGGTGCTGGGGCCTGGTTAGCAGGGTCCCTGCACCCTTTCAGTCATAACTGGCATCAACAAAAGGCATAAAGTCAGGGGGTAACCATGCCAAGGAGGCCTTTCCTTACAATGTTTTTCCCCAAAGCAGCACTGTGTAATAAATGTCTCCTACCTCCTCTCACAAAAGAAACAAACCTTCAAAAGTCTGTTATCTACAAGAACAAATGTCTGTATTCAATGTCCCAAACAAATGGCAGTTTGCTCATGTCAGTGATATGTGTAGCAAGGTTCCTTTTGCCATGGCATCATGTGCAAAAGCGGAGTTGCTCCTATCTACCTTGACATTGTGCGAACATCACGTTATTGCTGAGATTAATTTTAAATGTGGCTAGTTTAACATTTGCTCATAGCAAATAATGGATTTTCGCACAGGTTATTTTACCGCTGTCATGGAAGTCAAATAAATTGCTCTGCTGACAACCTGCATTCTACATAAAACAAAATGTGAATTTATATACCTAATCAGGCCAAGGGATTATATATTGGCTATCTTCCTGCCCCTTTTACCACAGTGAAGGGAATGATTGTGAAAGCATCAGAAGTGTTCTGCCTTTGAAAGTTTTAGGATCACCCTTTCCTCGGGGATGAGGGGAGGAAAATAATAATATAAATATAACAAATAAGGAAATATTTTGAAAAGCAAATAGAAGTGCTTTAGTTATATGCAGGGGCACTGGAATTATGTGGCAGAGAGGAGCAACTTATGCAGCAGGGTTGACCAATTTATGTGGCAAGAGAAGTCCAGTTATGCATTTACAACACCAGTAGCTCTAACTCAGGCAAATGTTAGACCTATTGCATTGCAAATGCTTGTTTTTGTTTAGGTACTTCTAACTGCTTTACAATTGTTCTTTTGTTTAAGCCTGACTGCTCTAAGCCACCGCTACCCAGGGTTGAGCTAAGGTTTAGTAATATAGCCTGATTATACCCAAGTCAGTAAAATGAGAGTATGCTATGGTGAGGTCTTACAACCACACCATATAATACACCACTTTCTTCACAGAGGGACACGCCATTCCTGCAGCTTGACTATGGCAGCTCAACCAATGGCAAAGTTAGAAATTCCTCTTCTTGCCTCACAGTCCAAACTAGATACAGAAGTAAGTTAAGCTAATTAAGTACTAATCAAGTAAATTAAGATCTGGTATATTTTATAAGTTAAAAGAAAAACTGAAACGGAGTAAGATGTGTCATTCAAATTTGGTTCAACACACAGTGGAAAGAATTGAAAAATACATCTGACCATTCCATTTTCCTTTTACATCCCAGGTTATATGACGTGGCAAAACAATCAAATTGTAGGGTGGACAACTAGAGCAGTTGAGCCTTTCGCTGTCTGTCATCTTCAGGCACCCTCGTGCCTTCCTCAGTTTAACCATCTAATATTTAAGTCAACACAAAAATAGACCATATCTTCTCAGACCACCTAAGGTGACGCTTCCGTGTATGAGTCTCTATCACTTTTAGGAGCTGCTAAATATTCAAAGCAATATTAAACCTCCATACCTGTGCCATTCACTAATGGTACTCCCCCAGCCACTGGGGACTAGAGCCCTTTGGGCCTGATTACAACTTTGGAGGAGGTGTTAATCCGTCCCAAATGTGACGGATATACCACCAGCTGTATTACGAGTTCCATAGGTTATAATAGACTCGTAATACGGCTGGTGGTATATCCGTCACTTTACCGTCACTTTTGGGACGGATTAACACCTCCTCCAAAGTTGTAATCAGGCCTTAAGTCTTTAAACTGTCACTCCCAGCTTTAATTTCACAAATTAAACAAAGTGAAGACAATGCAAAAGGAGGGGCAGCAGCTAGTATATCTGCAATGCATCTGCTTCTCAGTGATGAAGTTTTTACTCTAGAAGCTCGAAATAAGTGGGATCATTGTGTTCTATAGTTACGCATGACGCACGCCTCCATCTTCACTTACTAAACGGAGTAGAACATTAAGATAATGCCTAAACCCTGGAACAAAAGGTTACTCAAGCACACATACCCAACAGATGACCTGGACTGCACTTATCTCTTCAACTGCATCTGGGCATCGAGAGACCAGATTATAATTCCAGATAGATCCATCAATCTCACAGGGCAATCACAACATTTAACAACACACAAAGGCTTTGTGTAGGTTAAACATACTTTCTTGATTTCGTCCAAGTTTCACCCACGCCTAACTGCTCGTTCTCAAGGACAACCTTTATGTCAGACTCCGATCTTCACTTTTAACGTTACTTTAGACTGAGCATGTGACACCTTGACTTTCACATTACAGTCATACATCTGTATGCTGTCAGCTCTTCACAATCACCCTGGACAGTGTCCCAGATTGGGTTTCCGCTTTTAATCATTTTGAAATACCAACAATTATATTAACAGTCATGATAATTATAATAAACTTATTTAAGTAGGGCTAGTCACTAAACCTTTTTGCTGAACATGAAGTCAGCCTTTAGGTGTTATCTACGGACTCTCAATTTTTTCGGCACCAATTATCTGTGGCATGACTTCTTTTAAGAAAGAGGCTTATAACCTTTTCCGTAACCTTCTACTGGACATAACACACCATCTGTGAACGACCTCAACAGAGAAGCGTAATCCCTCCACTTCTCCTTCTCATGTGCTCCCTCACCAGCCATAAACTCTCTGCTACGTCCTCCTCTTTTCAGTCCCCCGTTCCCAAAACCTGAAGTCTTGACAGACAATCCAATGCACAGTGGTACACCCTTGGTAAATAGATCAGCAACTAATTCATACTCTGTCAACAACTGCCCTCTACCTGAAACTTAAGAATTTGTGCCTCCACTGTGTTGTTCTTTAGTTAAGCATGTTATGCCTCCAGTGGCGGCCGGCAATTTTAGGATGGAGGGGGGCCGGCATATCCATTCACAACACTCATCAACATTCAAACACACACACACGCACGCATGCACGCTGCGACTTCTGCCTTTCCTCACTGGCTGACCTTAGACCAGCCAATGAGGGAAGGCAGCAGTCCCAACTTTGTCACAGAGTGGGATGGGGTCAGTGAGACTGCTGACCCCACCTCACTCTGTGACGAGGTGTCACTGATTGGCACTCGCCCTGGGCGCTTCAGGACTTAACCCTGAAGCGCTCAGGCCAGCGTCAATGGGTGACGCTTCCCCTCGTCACCGAGAGGGAGGGCCTCGAGGCACCTTTGCTGAGCCGAGGAGGTCCGCCCATAGGAGCTGTGACCTCTTCAGCCCAGCAAAGTTCAGCTCAGGCAGCCAGGAGTCTGTGCACATCGCGCATGTCTCACTCCTGGCTGCCTGATCTGATCATGAAGAGTGTCTGTCAGACTGACCTTTGTTCAGCCTGACCGCACTCTTCGTGAGGGGCAAAAGGTGGGGGGGCCTCCGCTCTAAAGGACGGGCCGCGCCTGTGTGCCTCACATTCGAGTTCCTTCTTCAGTAGAGCTTGCATTGCAATCATTTTCTCTGCAAATCTTCAGACAAAACAGGGAAAAACACCAATGCCAATATGAAACAAGCATTTGCAATGCAACGGGTCTCGCGTTTGCTCGTGTTAGAGCTGATAGCGTTGTAAACTCCTAACCAGACTTTTCACTCATCATGAAACCTATCGGCAAAAGTGCAATAACCAGAAAAAGTGCAATTAAGTGTTTAACAGGGTCGATATTATGTAAAGCGCTCAACTTCTGCCAAGCGAGATCTCGCTGGGAAAATTTAGAAAAAGTAGTCCACGAACCGGACGGAAAACAGCGAGCCTCGTATGTTTTCTGTACTTGGTCGATGCGCTCAAGGAGGGCTATCCACCGGAAAAGGCATGACGTATGCATGCCTTCCACTAATAAAATCAAGCAGATTCTAACAGGCCCACGAGCCAATGAAAGACATTGACAGGACGTGAACGGGGCTCCGAGCCCTTTTTAATTCCTAAAGCGTCTCGCTCAGACTCGACCCTAAAATGGCTTTTCCCTTTTCTAAATTGGCATCTGGTGTCGATCCTTTTTTGATTTCTTACCCTCAGCCTAAAACCCATTCCTAAATATTCTAATGTGAATATTCTTTATCTTCAGTTTCTTTTTAGGTCTTAGCCTAAACAGTAATGTTACCCTAGAAAAATATAATGCTTTCTATGCTGCTGTATGTCTGTCATAGCTTTGAATACCATTGATGTCAACACTAGGCGGAACACTGAAGTGAAGAATGGAATGCTTGAAATAATCTCAGCCACTAGTAATTGCTCAGGCTCCATCCAGTCCATCATTATTTTGCATACCATGCCATCTCAGTCTGGACCCAACCGTATGCAAATCAGTCTTGACCTTGCTACAGTGGGAACAGTCCAGCCTAGACAGCCAGGCCCTCCCTGAGCCAGAATACTAGCAACCCATGACCAGTTTTGCCCAAGTTAGGGCTCAACAGCCAGGTAAAGCTTAATTGCAATGACAAAATGTGCACGGGACCCACGTCTGGGCTTACCTGTCCCAGCTACACTGAAGGTTCCACCGGATCTGACTGAAGAGCCTCAATCAGGGCAAAACCGGTCTTGGGTTGCTTATGTTCCGTTTTAAGGAGGACCTGGCCTGGAAATTCGGCCTGGACTGTTCTTACTGGAGCAGGATCAAGACCGATTTGCATATGGCTGGGTTCAAACTGAGGCAGCATGGTGGGCAAAGGAACGATGAGTGAAATGCTCCCCTGAGTGATTGAGAAACCAGGCTGAACAGCATCTAATAGTGTCAAACACCACCTGCTGTTATAAAAGTGGTAGATGCATTTCTTAACAGGGTCTCAAAATGTAGCACTTGATCTCACCAAGCAAGCAGTATTAAAATTACCTTAATATACTTTAGGGCATGCTCAGCCCTGCTGGCCACTGTGAACACTTGATTTAGAAGAGTTAATTTTCTTAACAATACTCATCTCAAATTTGTCTTTTGTGGTGACCCAAAATGCAGGACTTTATGTTCTCATCATGCTGCTCTCTAAACTTGCTCGAAAAAGCCAGATCATATAATGCATATAATGTGATACATACAATCATTAACACAATCATGATGGATCCGCTTTCTCATTTTAAGTCAACATATTTCCAGAGCTACATTTGTTTTCAGAGAAATGTTTGTATCCAACTCACACACACACACCTTAAAATCATTAAGCACGTTCCATCCTTTCGATAAATAAAGCAATATCTGTTCAATTTCGCCTGATCCCAGAAAAGGAATAAGCAGTGACTTACATGGTGCCAAAAAAGTATTTCACCGGCCCCATTTTTAGAATGGGTCACCTGAACTAAACAAGATGAGAACAGTTTACCCAAGTTATTGGTCTAGGTGGGCATAGCCATTTCACCTTTTTGTGGGCTGTCCTTACTTTAAAATACATTTTAACCTGACGGCCTAGGTTGAATGTCCTCCATGATTTCAGTTAAAAGTGAAGCTAGAATAGTTTTTGTCGGATTGCACTTTTCTTTAATTGTATTCGGTCTAATAAAATGGACACCTGTTTATTGAAACAAGTTGATTTCAAACCTCTCTTCTCTCAACGGTGACCGTAATTTAGGGGACTTCCTCGGGTTTTGAAAATCAACTTGCTCTCTGAGTGGCCACTGCTTGACACACTATATTACAGTAATTCTAACTGTGTTTGTTTTTAGTTCTGCAACGTTTGACCGCAAGGATTGTCTGAAATATGTGCTTGGCTACCTTTAGGGTTTCCTTTCTTTATTTTTATTTTCTGTTACTTCACTTGGATTTATTCCTGTCCCATCACGGAGAATAATGATGAATCATACTGATTGCATGTTTGGACTCCAGGTAAAATTTAAGTCCCAAAGGCTAAGTGCGCTTGAAAGCGCTCAACCAACTGTTCTTCTTAGTGCCGAGAATGAGTTTCTTTTCTGCTTTGTGGGATTGTAACTGCTCTAAAAACCAATCAGACCGAAGCATGTAGTTTCTATAAACTTTGGAAATGGACAAATCGTTGCCTCTGCTGCTTAGAACTGTGAACCTTCAGCATGCAGCATGGCACCTAATATAACTACCATGAACATACCCCTGTATTTCACTACCCACTTTTTCTGAATCTTCATGTTTTCAGTTAAACATCCTCACGACAATTTGCAACCAATCCTTGTACCACGAAAAGTTGTTAAGAGGTGTCACTTTTCTTTAGAGTAGACAGAGCAAACATTACCTTTTTAGTATAGATCTTGACAGGTAGTAAACCTAAATAATGTGGACAAGTAGGAAATAACCCTATCCTGGGCCTACGGCATGATAATTAGAACAAACAGCAGATTCTTGAAAAGAAAGACACTGGGAGATCCGCAACGTACATCAGACCACTAGCCAGACACAAAACCGACCTGCATCAGCTGCCATACTCTCCATATGGTGCTTGATGCACAGCTATAAATGGAGCATCAAGAAAGGCATTTTGTGTAACCTGCTCAACTTTATGGACATGTTAAAAAGAAGACCCGCCTCGGGGGCACTGGGGAGAGGTGTAGAGGACAACACCATGCTTGCACCATTCCTTCTTTTTTTCTCTCCCCACGAATCAAGATAGGTTTTTTCACTGAAATTCGACTTCGGCCCACCAATAGAATTCTCAGGGAGCTCAGAATTCGATGGTGGGTTGTAGCCCTTATTGTGGAGCGCATAAGAACTAGAGCCTTCATTTCTAACCTGCTTGTACCAAAAAGCATGGGAAAAGACAGACAGCTCTCACCTTCTCTGAGAATCTGAATCATTTGCTCCTTCTGACCTTGCCACAATGTCCTTAGGCTGTAGTTAAATCAGGGTCGGAAACTGGGGCAGACACTGGGGGCATTCATGACCCCAAAAAGCTGGTCTGCGCATTCCAGCAGACAAACTACTCAATCCTGTTTGCCGCTACAACTACATTTGCAACAGATGGCACACGTACATTCAGTGTTATCAAAATTACACATTCATAAATTGCTTTCTTTTCCATAACATATTTTCCCATACATGTCACTCCTTCACGGTTTACACCACTTACTCCAGCTTCATTGGTAACAACTTAGGTGATCAGTTAAATCTAGGGAACACTTGCTGGAGCTTTTGTGAAGTGTGTATTCACATAATTTGAAATGGGGATCCCAGACCCACCTCTACTTTGAACTTACTAATTCATAAATAAAACATACATAAATACCTCTTTGCTTTAAAATAACATATACATAATATACAAACGAACACAACTGAATAAACCCACTTTTTTCGACAAGTCTAGAAAAGAGGTCCACACTTTAAATCCATAATAGTCAGATCACTGCCAGATTTCCCTTATAATCACTGTTGAAGTGAATGTTTTGAAATAATTCTCCAGGTCCATACAGTATATGGTGAAAGAAGGTAAAGTTTTATTCAGCAAAGAAGCCCCATGACCGGCACACGGAGCGAGCAGAAACAACTGTCACAGCTCTGCGTTCACATTCCCGAACCCCAAATCCCCATGACAACACCCCACATTCCAAACTTGACATAGGACTAATACACCAATTACTAAGCAGTTAAATTAATTCTACACAGCTATAATGTATGTAAACGCAGCCTATGTGGATATTCACGTAATGTCTTAGTTTTGACATTTATGGCCGTGTGTTGAACTCATCAGGTCGATCAGATACTGCTCATGTACAGTAGGATTACACATGTCCATTCATGTGCTGCGTTATTAACTGCAGAATACTGAGCTACAATTCTGCACTTTAGAAATATTAAATGGTACACTTTGACTTTTGTATCTTAGTAACTAGAGACGGATCCTCAACTTAGCATTAGATATGTTTGAAGATTCCTCAATTAAGGATGTTGTCTCTGATGCACTGTACCTTGTAGAAATCGCCACATCAACTCTCCACCTTAAATCTTCAATGCTAGGTAACCGAGTTTCTTGGTTTAATGAAGCATCTTCAAGAACCTGACGTCTTCCAGTACATGGAAAAAGAAGATGACATAGCTATTGGTAAGAGATGAGCAGAATGGAAAATAATAGGTGTACAGTACGAATGTTCAATCTGTAAACATTACCACCGCAGAGGACCTGGCTAATGAAGAAAGGCCCCTTAATGGCTTCTGGTTTCTTCATTTAAGAACCCAAGACAGCTGCAAGATGATGCTCTCTCTATTTTTGTTACTTTCCAGTATAACTTAAACCTCGAATAATAAAACCACTCTCCACATTCTTAACTTCAACTCCTATTTAGCTTTTGAAATACATAAAATAGCCCAAAACGGCACATTATATACCATCAGTTGGCATGCCTCGTTAGTCAGTGACTCATCCAGAGAACATACTTTAGTCTGTTTACATGTAGTCAAAAATATCTGAAAATATTGGGGGCAGACAGCAGGGCTTCTATTTAATTGGTACTTCAGAACTCTAAGGGTTCGCAATTTCGTTTTTGGCACCCTGGTAGTAATGGAATGATGCAGTAGGTGGTTATATTAAATGAATGCAAGATCTACCCATACAGCACATGGCAAAAAAACACAGACATATATAAGGAATATTTAACATTGTCTGCCAATATGTCTACAAGTGATGTGGAATTCAGCGAAATAGTGGAATATAAGCACACAAGGGATGTTAGTGTGAGAACAGTGTGGATGTTACCTAGAGGATTTTATGCTTAGGTATTTCATACCGGAAGTCAGTTAACCCTTTATTTTTCAAACACTGGATCAGTGATTTTTACCATTTCCTCACTAACTTCCTGTAGGGAGGCGAACACTAGCAGTTGAGTTACAGGACACCCATCTGTCCACATCAATATAAATTATACAAAAAACACCAACCTGTTTCCAAAGATTATGCTGGTTAGATCCGCAATGAATTCTTCCGGTATCCTTCAAAATAGAAATAAAAAAAGTAAAGTTAAGCTTGTAAGCATCTTTCATGTTATACGTCACACAAAGTATCCTGTACAGTTTCCAAAAACATTATTACTATTTTATGTTTAACAGAGGACAGAGTGCTCCTTCTAATGAACAAACAAGACGCATTCCTGCAGAAATGGTGTTATTAAAAAGTTTTGCGGAAAAGGTCATTCTGATTCGATCACATTTGAGCCATGCAAATTATCTAGACAGACGACCCATTGGTGCATGGCATGGAAAGAGGATGGTACCTTAGCGCATATCAATAAAAATGTAAGCATTGTTTCTAATCTGAACCATCGGATCTCAAGTACACATTGGAACGTGATGCGTGTCTGAGGATGGCCTGGCAAACAACTGACGTTGGGCATTATTCCTGCCACTTACCAGGCGAGTTCTTGAATTATATTTATGGGTTGGACTTCATTCTGACTTTCACTCAATCACCTCATTAGTAAATGTTTTGTGAAAGTAATCAGAAAGGTTACAATATATTTGTGGGCCATCAAACCGACCTCCTTCCCTATTTGAGCAGTGACAACCAGCAAGTAGGATGTAGGGCTCTGAGCATGCTGGAATCAAACTCGTGCATCATGAGTGACAGAGTAGTCTGTTCAGTAGGACCCTCTGCCTCGGTGCTCCACTGAAGACCCCACCCTTAATATGCCCGACTACCTACCTCTTCCGCATATTAGAGGTCAGTGGAGTTGCTCTCCTAGCTCTTCTGGATATCTGTGCTGCATTCAAGTCCACTGGTAATAAACTATTATTCAATATGCTTTGCTCTAGTTCAGGAGTAAGGGAAGGAAGTTTAATAGTGCTTTTCTTTCCAAATAAAAAAAAAAACAAGACCCTGTCCAAATGAAGCCGTCCAAATCTGCCCTTTCCTTTTAGATTTCTTAGTGATTGTTCATATGATCCATGCTATTCAGTCTTCTTTTGGAACAGATTATGGAGTTCGCACATATTTCAACTACAACCGCAAATTTCCTGCTTTTCTAGATATGCAGCATGTAAAGTGCTGGCTAACTAACAGTGAGTGAGAGTGGCAGCTGACCACAAAACTCATCTTGTCAAAAGGTAGAACTCCTAGCAATTGCCATTAAAAAATAACCTCCCCCTTTATTCCTGGCAACATTTTAGGAATAACATGACCCAACACAAGCTGCCATGAGAGCTCTCATTTTCACAAATGTCTCAGGTCTACCATTATCGTCTCATCAATTTCATTAAAACAGCTAAATACCAGATCCAGATGTGTATAGATTAAAATGACAAACTTATTACCTGTAATAAGAACCACCTGCCAAGCACCTATATGCTTCACAGACTTAACTTCAGAAAGTTCCCTGTAACACCAGCCTACATGAATCACCCGCTACAACTCAACATTGGCCTATATGACACAACTCGTGCCAGCACTGGAGAGACATTTAACAACATCATTCCATCTAACCACAATCCACTAGCCTTCTTGAGATGCAGAGCCTTCCGTCGAAACAATAGAGGAGCAGTGCAGAACAGAAGGAAGGCACAGCTACACCTTCCTTCCACCATGGCAAAACCACTGACACTACCCAGCGAGTCGAGTACCCTACACATCAAAAATCAGTTTTAAGACGGTCATCAATTAGGGGGTAGTTACTGCCATGTCATGCATAGCCTCTAGTACCCTTGCCACACCTAATCCTCGAAGTCATTAGCAAATGGCAGCAAAAGAAAGTAATGGTGCTCCAAGAGCCATGTTTACTTTCTACAAATTACACTGCTGGTCCTTCTCATAACCACCTCAGCAACAAATAGGCTCTTGGGGAGCTAAGGGTCAAAACATAGGGTCAGCTCTGGGATGTTACTGCAGTCAAACTATGCAAGATGTCATGAAGAATACCCCAGGTACTCTGGTGAAAGTCCATGCATTACACCTCAGGCTACCCACAGTCAAAGCTGACTTAAACCTCACAACTGGCAAACCTGGGAAGCAAGCCACCCACGGCAATCCCATATTCATGCTCAGTGGTACTATATACACTTACTCCATGTTCAGATGATAACCTAGGACTGATTCACCATATAAAATGTAATTGTACCCCCTGGTCTGTTTTAGAGTAAGAGTCTATGTGTGGTGGGTTCCCTGGGTGAGGAGGAAGAAAAGGCAATAGTATTAATCTATTTGGAAGACATAGACCGAGTGACGTGGCTCTTTGTAGGTTCCTTTATTTTTCATAGTGCCCTCCTGCTATATATATCAAGTCTTCGTGAACAAATAGGGGGAAAAAAAATGTTCTTTATATTAGGTTTTGCTGATCTTGTAAATTTTTCTCATGTTCTTTTGCTTCTGATTATTGTTCGTTTTAGTTTTTAATAGTCCCTCTTTTTGTTCTTCCTTCTTCTGTTCCTTTCAGGTTTTTTTCCATCATGAGCGCTTTACCCCGAAGAAAAAAACCTGGTCCGTGGAGGAGTGAGGAATATGGAGACGTCGTTGTGGGCAAGAAAACAAACAAAAAAAATGGTAAGTGGATTTTGTTTTGAGTTGAACAATCCTTTTTGGTTTACTATGGTGCGGGAGAAAAGAAAAAGGAGTGGGCCGGAGAAGGTTTGTAGGGAAAAGGTGGATAGTAGCGAAACCAAAGGAACGCCCCAGGTGAAAGGGAGGGGTGTGCACATAGGGTTGCCTTAAACACCCTGGTGAAAGGCAATTCCTAAATTAATAATATCGGATTTTATCCTTGTTTTCCCTTTTGCCTTCCTCACCCTTCTTCTTCCTGACTACTCCTCCACTGTTTCGCCCCCTCCCTCTCCTGTCCCTCCCTCCTTGTCACTTCTTCCTCTCTCTCCTGTCCATCCGTCTTCCTGTTCCTTTTTCTTCTCTTTTCCGACGGATATCCGGGTTGACATTTTGGTAGTCAACCCCCCTCTGAGGTCCCCCTGCGGTACAATCACATCGGCCCCTTGACATCATGGGGAGACAGGGATGTTTTCACCCTGTCACACTATGATTTTCATTAAGTACATTTTTTGGGGTAGTATCTAAAATCCCATATGATAAGCGCTGATGTTAATGAAAATCATACATTTTCACACGTTTGCTAACGCTTAACCAGAGGACTGGCCACTGGGGCAGTGGTCAGCTGACTTGCAGCAAGTTTTTTTTCCCCACATGGGGAAATAGGTCTTCTTGTAGAAAAATCCCTTTCCCTGAAAATATGGGGATGTTTAGGTCTTTTCACACAATTTGCATACATACTCAGGCAAGAAAGATCAGATGAACAAAACAAGAGGCTAGTGAACATGTTTGTTAATATGCACTAAGTTCCCATTTTATGGGTATTTACCAGATTCCCAATAGTGGAGGTGGGCGAGCCACAAAGCTGATTAAGTGCCTAGGTCTGGTTAAGTGTGACGTGCGTTTGGGACTATATTGACGATGCAACGTGGGGAACCAGGATTGATTCTGACTCAGGCTCAGCATCCTGTGAATCCCAGCAAGTCTCTCCCTGCTGAAAACAAAGGTGTAACGCAGTCTGTGTCGGTTGTGAAGTCTTTTGTTTATGTGAGCAAAGATCGAACTATGTAAAACTATCAACAATAAAATGTGGATTCCGTCTATCACTCACGCTGTGATTCATTTTCTGAGACCTACGGACAAACTATTACTTTTGATGTCAGAAAGAGAAACCCATCCAGTGGCAGAATTGCACAGTGTGAAACTGGAAAATATGGGCTGCTTCCCTGCCTGACCAAACTGAGTGATCCTAGGGAAATACTTGATTTTACCTAGCCTTCTCTTTGTTCTTTTTCACATATGAGAGCACCTTCAATTACTGGAGTTCAGGGTGTGCTCTATAGAAAAACATTTCAAGTTTGATTAATGTTGTTCCATCTATAATAAGAATCTGGGACCCATGGCTTAATTTGGCTTGCCTCTTCTTTCACTAACACCATTGCCAACTGAGAGGGGCAGCAACAGGAATGTTTGTATGTGTACAAACATTCTCTTGAAATAAATGCCCTTCAATGCATTTGGTGGGGCCTGAGGGGCACGGCGTGCCTATACTTTTTAAATTCAAGAAACACAGTTCCCCTACTTTTTGTGAAAAGACAACGACCCAGGGATGGTTAATTCTGAGAGGAGAGTTGAAACACTTCATCTGTTGTGTAGGGCAGGGAGTCTTCTGTGCCGTGAAACCGAGGGAGGTGCAGACAGCCAAACAAGCCTTTTTGTCAGGGTGCCTGCTTGCCTGAAAGAACTGTAAATGTGCACAACTGGTCAATGTGCAAATGTAAAGGCTGCTTGGAAACCAGCATTGCCTTTAATTATGGAGGCCCTTGCAATTTCCTGATGATACATATTTATTGTTTTTGAGAGGTATTGCAAGGGAGTTCCCAGCTGAGTTGTGAAGTGTGTGCTTTTAAAAGACAGTTATAAAAAAAGATTGCACTATGTACAGTATGGGTATTACTAAAATCTATATTTTGGAAGCACGTTTTTATCTTCACCTTTTTGAACATTTTTTAAGCATCTTATCTTATTCTGTGAGTGATGAAAGTTTAAAAACATTGACTTAGATATTCACAGGGTCATAGACTTGGACCTCGTAGCACTAAAAATACACTACTACAAACCCTCCCTGTGCCATGAGGCGGGAGGGACCCCCGGGGAGGCACCCATCCCCTCTCCCACTTGGTCGCCTAGCCCTGCAGACCCTGCCCAACCATGATTATTGCTGGCTCCTAAGCGACCTTTTCCTTGAAACTGGTGTCTTCCATGGCCATCTCCTGCACATACCCTTTTCTCTCCCTGGTTTTTGTTCACACCCCGTTAGCACCACTGCAGCGAGGTACATGCAGCACTTCCTGGTTTGCACCACCAGTCTCCTCATGGTTCACTTTTCAGTTAAATATGTACTGTTATATTTGTTCTCACTATACCACCATGTTTTCTTATTGTGTATTTTTCCTTTCATACTGTAGCCTTGAATAATCTGCCTTGCTGCATGTGCTGTTCATTATATAACACCCAATAAAAATATTTTGCAAACAAAAAAAAAAAAAAGCTTATAACAAAATTGTGTGGCTATCACAAATGTTAGAATGGAGCACCATCTGGTGGCAAAAAATAATTCACTCAATACATAAGCTTTTTGCTTTTTGGTGCATTTTCTTTTCATTCCGAAAAGAAAATCTACATTTAATTTGTCACTTAAAATAAGTCTGATTTTTTTTTTCTACAACGTGGCACTCATTAAGAGTTGGCCCAAAAAAAATCTGATATGCATTGTAACTCTTATTAGCGCCCCTATACATTTCAGAAGGCCAACCAGATGATATTTATTGGGGGAAAAAAGGTCTGGTGAATACCGGGGCTAGCTGATTTTGCTGAGGTCCAAAATCCGCATATTATGCCTCCTTTTAGAGGATAAACTTGTTAATGAGGCTAATTAAGGCTATGCTATTTATAGCATAACTAACAGTATTGTTCATTTTCAGGTGCGATAAATATTGCACCAAAACCGGGCCACTCGTGATGCGACCTTGTACATATGAAATTTCATGTACTTTGATTTAAAAAAAAAAAATACGTGTATGTAATCCAGATTTCTGAAACGTAATCTTCTCCGCAAGTGTAACTATTTTTAGGTTTGGCTTTCATTATGCCATTATGCTAAATTTAGTGTCATCGAGGAAAGAAAGTTACAACTTTATCAGAAAACTGAAAGGAACGTTCGCCGAGTTGTCATCCGTACTTTGCATTGTGGATGCCAAGAGGGGAGATCCCCGCATTTTTGCATTTTACAAAAGCACCCAGTAGCCATTATCTATGCCATTGTTGGGACGGGAAAGTCCTCTGCATGGTAATAGATGTGCACCCCAGTCCAGAGTGCCCTTTCTGTAGGGCTGTCTGGAACCCTAATGCTGATTTTTGTTATAGGCAAGCATGGTTTATGCCTGTGTCATGACATAGGCCTGTCTCATGGATTGCTGTCTTGTTGGATCAGGTAGGGTCACCCGAAGAGCTACCCTCATAGCAGTGGAAGACTACTGCCTTCACCAGGCACTAAGCAGTAAGAGCGCAGTGGTGGCAGCATAACGTATAGTGACCAGCAGAAGCGAACAGTTCATTTGTAACCTGAGTACCTGGAGTGATGCATACAGACTCACTTAAAGTTCTGCTGCTGTGTGCTTAACTCACTCTTGGCCTACATCGGTTTGGTGTATAGTACATAAGTGGAGTATCTGCCCTGGTGTATGTGTGCCTGGAAATGGTACAATACAGGAATAAAGCACTACTGTGCAGTGTGTGCATGCGGAATACATGTGCTGGATATAAGTGTGCCTATCAGTGGTACAATAGGTGAACGATGTAGATAGATAACTTTATTGTTCAGTAACTTAAAACTTGCAATCATTAATAAAAATACAGAAATAAAAAGCAATTTTTGGGTGAAAAATAAAATAAAAAGATGCGTAGCAACCATTACTGCTTTAATCTAAAATACGGAAAGTGCAAGAAGATAGTGCAATGTGCCGTTAACTTCCACATTTCCTACTTGGTGTGCTAGATTTTACATTGAAAAACACCACATCATGCTGAGGAACTGATTTCTACATTATCTAAAAAACTCAAAATACAAGGGGAAAAAAGTGCTATATGCCATTAGGTTCCTAGTTGGTGTGGTAATTTTAACATTGAGAATACCACATCACGCTGAGGAACCGGTTACTATATTAACCTAAAATATTCAAAATACAAGGTGAACTGAAGAAAGTGCCATGTTCCATTAGGTTCCTAATTGGTGTACTAGATTTGGCTTTGAGAACACCACATCATGATGAGGAACTATATTAACTATACTTCTTTAATACTGTGTTAGGCTGAAAGCAAAACCTAACTTATGACAGATATTGCAAAGTCAGAAATCCTTTATTTGATCACTCTTAGCTAGCTTAGACTCTGCAATTTCCATGAATTTGAGGAACTCCGCAGTAAACATTACGTTGTTTCCCTGTAAGCAGGCTATTACCGCCCGACGACACTAACGTACGTTATTGTCAATTAAGTGTTGCTTCAATAGGCTTATCCGCTACATCATGAGAGCGTGACAGGTACACATGATATGATACTTGTCCTCTCTGTGATAGTTGCAGAGCTGGCATATGATCTCCACGGCACATCACTTCCAGATCGGGGAATTAAATTGAGTTTGAAAGATGCCCATCCGTAGAGTTAGTAACTTAAGCTTGGATTTTAGGCCAAGTAGATCCCTTAAATATGACTGTGGCCACAGGAGGCCATATGAGCCTATTACCATCCAAGCATGGGACCTTTTAGACAGAGCAGCTTTGTCCTTGAGTAGGACGATCTTTTTCCCCAAAGAGGTAATAACCTTGTTGAAGGCCAGTGGGATAACAGTTAGGGACTATTGCTCCTCTGCCTTGAAACTGGTAAGAGCCAGATTTAAGTACTTGTGGGCCTCAATATTGCTTGAATCATTTATGGCTTTCCACACAATACTACTCAGGTGAGGTCTAAGATCATTTTTTAGTTTATAACTAAATTTCAGGAATGCACCTAAACTAGTCACTTTCTGTCTTCTGATGCATATTCCAAGCGGATTTGTGCTGGAGACGACACGCTCGGTGGAATATTAAACACCTACCTTCCATGTCCACCTGAAGGTCCTCTGGGAGGTTGCGCTGTGTCGTCCCTGCACAAAGAGGATATAGAAGAGACTTCCCTCAATTAATCATGTATTCTGAATATGTGCCGAAGAGGTGGAAAATATGCAGTAGGCAGGGGGTAGAGACCGCAGGTTCGGTAACCTAAAGCAGGATATCATCAGCTTAGAGGGAGATTTTGTCTTCCAATTCTCCTCCCCCACACAAGGCCACTCACCAATGGGTCAGCGCACACACATGCCAGTGGCTACAGTGCCAGGGTGAAGAGCACCGACAAGAGTGGGCATTCCTGCTGGGTGCCCCTGTGGATCTGGAAAGGACCTGTCTTCACCCCATTCACCCGCATCTGTGCTTGTGGTTTAGTGTAGAGGAGCGTCACCCATTGTACATAGCTAGGGCCAAATCCCATCTGCTAGATCACAGTCATAGATATCCCCATTCAATAGTATCGAAGGTCTAGGCCGCATCAAGCAACAGAACCCCCTTCGTGCCTTCAAGGGAACCATATAGTGGCCTGAGGTTTAACCTTGTCCCTCTATGTGGCGTGAAGCCTGATGGATCAGGATCGATTTGTTTCTCTGACTCACCTCAGACGTGTGGCCAGGAGTTTTGCCAGGACTTTCCCCTTTACATTCAAATGTAATATGGGCCGGTAGGAGGCACACAGTCTGTATGTGACTTTCCCCCTTTGTGAATTACCACTATAGTGGCCAATCTTTGGTCCTTTGTGAGTACTCCCTTGTGCCTTGCAGCGTGGAACATGGCACATAGGTGCAGGGCAAGTTCATTCACCAGCTTTCTATATAGTTCTACCAGTAAGCCGTTCGGGCCTTGCACTTTGCCAGGCTGTAAGCCCCTAATGGCCTTACCCATCCCTTTTTCTCCTATGACCATCTCCATATTGTGCTTCTCGTCATCATAGAGCCGCAGCAAGACAATGTCTCTTAGAAATTCTTTAGTGTCTGCCCAGGACATCGAGGTCCTAGAACAATACAGGGAATTGTAGTAGGAGGTGAATGCTTTTACTACGGCCCTATTTCCCTGGATAACTGTTCCATCTTAGGTCCGCAACTAAGCACCCAACTCCATACCTTTTCCCTATTGCTCAGCCATGCCATCAAGCATCATGCTTTGTCACCAACCTGGTACACTCTCAGTTGGGTGGCGAGTTTGTGAAGCTGGCCCTGTGTGGGTGGGGTGCTCCTCTAAGCCTCCATCACCAGTATCTCTTTTAGCCTATCAGCCCACTCCCGTTTCCTGCGTTTTTCTCCTCTTATGAGCGACATTGCCTGGACCTGAATGACCGGTTTGTATACCTCCCATAGTGTGCTTGGTGATGCAACTGTGCCTACATTCTCCTGAAAATAGAGCTTGGTGCCTTCATTACTGACTTCCAGATAGAAAGGTTAATTTATCCCCTTGTCGAGCTAACGGGATCTGTGTGTGTGGAGTATCAGACATCGTGTCCATAGATCATAGGAGACAATATCCTCTGCATGTTCTTGGCGCAGACCCTGGGAAATGGTGATGCAGCGGCCATAAACACTGAACTAAGAACAAATCCACCCTCTCCCCTCCCCCCATGCATCCCCCGTGCGATCCAAGCCTCAAATGGCCTGCCATCCATAATTCTCAGGGTGCCCGTGGCCCCAAAGAAAACAATATCAACTTTCCCCACATGGAAGAATATTGCTAACGGCCTCGATATAATAAGTTCAGCACAAGAACGAAACAATAATCCTACCAGCCTCGATATAAGAAGTTCAGCACAACAATGAAACACTCCTCAACACCCCCCCCCCCACACACAATCAGTAGTTTCCACAGTAAACTGTGGATCGACCCTCCCTTTTGCATTGCAAATAAAAAAAAACATGTTGGGAATTAAGGTCCCACCACAAACATTCTCACCCACACGTGCATGTCCAGTGATCTTTTTCTAAGTATGGGGGTGGGGGGGCAGCTGTCCCCCATGTCGGTGTTAGCTAGCCTCTCAGTAAGGGGATCATCCTCAGGGGAGACCAGCTCTCTCTCTCCGCAGTGGCCAATGAGCGCCGCAAACTTCACATTAGTAAATATGTCACAAATATGCAAATTCAATTCATAAGTGTATTATGGGACTGTTAGAGTTGTAAAACTAACATAACTAGTCAGTTTTTATCGCAAACAGAAAGAACCTTTAACTAAACATTTTTTCAGGGAATTTGTGTGTGTTTTTATTAGCATGTGACCTTCACACATATATTTCCAGCATCTTTTTATCTAAAGGTCCAATTCACCAAAGGCTGATGTTAAAATTTAAAAAAATCTAAGCCACTTGTATATTTCCAAGAATACTTGCATGCAAATAATTAAGACATACACAAGTTCCACTATGTGGAACATTTCACATGAGTAAGTTTGTCACAAATGAGGAAATTCAATTCATAAGTGTATTATGACTATTGTGTTCATCAATCGAGCTGTTTTGTATTTTCACTGCCAAAATTCCTTTTGCATTGGAAAATTAAACTGTGGACCCCCATTGTTACCTGACCATCGAAAACATTTACATAAAAATCGAACCTGGATTACTCATTTTGGGAAATATTTAGTGTTAGTTCGACCAGTAAATGGTTATTATGAAAAACACACTTTTGATGGACACTTGAACATTTCAACTTAACTTTGCAATGTATATTCACTTAAAAAAGGTGTAGTTAAGTCAGGCCTCGAAAAATCATAAAAAATGTTACTAGACATGCAGGTCGAGTAACTTGAATAACCTACTTAACCATAACTGTAATGTACTTGATCTGTACATGGGTCTCAAATTGTGTGATCCTAGGTAAATATTTTAGTTTACGGAGCACCTTTTTATTCATTCCCACATATGAATGTACCTTCAAATATGTGAGCGCAGCATTTCTGCTGTATAAAAAAAAAAAACTTCTATGTTTCATTAAATAGACTAAACGTTTTCTCCATGTATAAAAAAATCTAGCCCACATATAGGGGGTCACATGATCCATTACTTGTCTTAGGGCCATATGTACGAAAAAAAATTCCCTAGGCACAGAATGGGTAACAACCTTTGCTACATCTGGCATAGTTTACTATTAGCATTGCTACTAGGGCAGGAGAGTTTATGAATAAACACTCACTTTTAATAAATATATTACTAAAGCATGATGTGCTCCCACACTGTCTTTTACAGACAGAAATTTCCAAAATCCTTCCAACTAACTTGCAGCTTTACTGATACAACTATATAATGTATTACCAAATCTGTGAAAATCTGGTTGTTCTTTGCACATCACCAAGTAAAGTGTTCTTATCTCTTTTTACCCTATTAAAATATTTTTCTCATCACACAGGCGTACAAATAAAGGCCCTTCACAACTACTGAAATATATTTTGAAATGTTTGTACAGATGACTTAGCTATTTAAATGTTGTGTGTTAGGAAAAAAATGACATAATCCTGGAGCTCTGCAGTCAGCAGGAAAATTCATTATAAGAGACTGACTTTTGGACCTCTGTCTCTGAACTCAGAGCAAATGTGACAAAAACAAAATTTTAAGGCTTCCTTCACTTTCTGACTAAACAGAACACCTATTTTATGCCAACTTGCAGAAGGGGCGAGTAAGTCCTAAAAATAGCTCGACCTGATAAAATATGACTAGCGAGTAGAATTTTCAAGGCCTGGGTTAAGGGACATCACTACCACATTTTCCCAGTTGCATCCTGGTTGTAAGGAAATGCTGCATTTGGAATTCAGAAAAGCTTAGTTTTACAATTTTATTAAAGTGTTTTTCTGAACTGGGGGTGGCTAGTCTCAGAGTAGTCATAGAAGTTAAATTCTTTAAGAAGGATCCTTCAACAAGTGTCTGGCCTCACTTGAGTTACAGCAAGGTTCAGGTTCAGAAGTAGTGCACTCTCTATGCACAGAGCTCAACCAAAAATGCTGTATTTTATTATAAGGCATCCCTTGAAATACTGTAGGGAGATGCAGAGGTCCTAAAGGATTTTTGGTTGCTGACTGGAAGTCAGTGCACAGATTCTGTGATCACAGATTTGAGTAACAGAGATTATTACTGTAACCTAGATTCTATGCATCACTCTGGAACACCTTAAGGCAGTATACTGATTTGATATTTTAACAGAGGCTGAAGCTAGCTCCACTACTAAATGAAAATATCGGACAGTAGGTAAAACAAATACTGAGGAATATGCTGACCACTGGAATGATCTCATCATCATCAACGTTCATTTATTAGTTTTGAGCAAATGAAAGAATTCTTGTCTTCTATGCTGCTGAAAATAGGTAGCAAATGGGTGGGTAGTGGTGACTGGCTAGAAGGAGGTACCTGATGTATAAAGAGCTGAGTAACAGCCTTTTATGTTAGGAGCCAGTGATTTTTAGCAAGCGCCTTGCTACAAATGTATGTATGAGAGAACAATCAGGTTTCGAAAGTCAGGTATTGGTTGGTCAGCCATAAGGAGAGTGCAGAATCTTTAGTGTAGGTGTTTTAAAACTACTTGTGGAACAGAAACTGGGTATCTTACAAACTGCCAAACTAATTACCATAATCACAGTCATCTACACCTGCAAGAGATAGCAACCAGTGAACTGGTCTCTCGTTGATTACTCCTGGGCTGAAAAGTTATTAACTATTTGATGTACACAAATCACACTGTTAGGCTGTACACATAAGGCACTATGGAGATTTTAGACATGGAAATGTTAAAACTGAACCAACACAACTTACAAATGACATAAATATGAATTCATTTTAGACAATGTATCTAAAAGATGATATATATAGTAGGCATGCCTCGAAAGTAGAACATAAGTCAATCACTCAGTTGAAGGACCAATTTAATAAGAGTTGGATTAATTGTGTTGAAGAACTCCTTAGAGAGGAACAGATTAAGGAGGTGCAGATCTACAATGGTTTAAAAGAGTCCCTGTCCTCTGGCCACTGGGAATAAACACAGGAGATTAGATCCTAACTGCTCTACTCTGAAGAACTAGTTAAGGGCCACAGGTCGAGGAACTTTCAGTGGGTATTTAGAAGCTATAGGATGTAGACAAAATAGGGAAGCAGTGTGGACAGGTAGGAGAAGGAGCCTGAATCCATATGAAAGGTAAAACTAAAAGAATAAGAAGACTTGTGAGTATTGCATGATTCTTCTCAAGATATTTGTGAACCCCTACCAGGTTGGAATGGTTTTCAGTAACAAGGAGGGGACTATTGAGTCAAATGAGCTTCCTATTAAATGTGACAGACATGAGAAAGCCTTTCTAGGTCTTCCAAGTTTAGCACAAATCAGTGGAAGCATTTCTCACAATTGCCAAGAAAAACTATGGGGTATCTTTGTAGATATGAAGCTACAGATGTAGATGACATCAGTCATGGCTCAAGACTCAATCAGAATCTCAACAACACCTTTACAACAAAAAGTAGATCTTGAATGTTCTGGTGCTTAAGTTGTTAACTAGGAGAGTCACAGCCAGGCTGGTCTTTGAGCAGTATCTAGTATAGCCACATTCCATGTTGCCATGCCAAGCAAACAATTATTTTCCTCACCTCTGTAAATGAAGGGATGCATTCTGATAAAAAGGAAAACATTATTTGCCATGTGTTTGTAGCATGCAGTGCTATAGATTCATATGCTCTGCATACGTCTGCCTCCTTGAGTGTTAGCAATTCTTTTTCTTCAAAGAAGTCTTTTGAATAACAAAGTATATAGTGACTCCTCTGTTAGCTGTCAATGATCATGGGCACCAACTCCATGTGAAACTGCTTTTCGCTCAGTGGGGCGAGAGTTCCATGAAGTGGGTAAGTAGACAGAGTATGGGGCACATCAGTATTGCAAAAGGAGCTCCTGGGGACGACCCTTTGAGACTCTCCATAAAGGCCTAGACCACTGGTATGTTGAAGAGGCAGGAGTGCTCTCTATTGTGCATGAAAGCTGCTAAGGCAGCTGTGTGAAGGCATGTGGAAGCTGATCCGGACTTCTAGAGATGGAGTAAATAGCAAATGATATTCTGAAGAGCAGCTTCTAGGGGGGCCATGTTCTTAAGAATGCAGTTGTGGACACATCTTTTCATTTGGCTGCGTAACCCACTTGTATTGTTGGTTTATGGGTCTCGTGCAAGATGTCCATGCATTCTTGTGGGAGATGTAGGTAACTGGACTGTAGACCTCTGGTACCAGATCATTACGTTGAGTTCCTTGGGTCTGGATGATTGATCTGATCCTGGTTCCTGGTAAGAAAATCCTACCTCTTGGGAAGCTTCTTGTGGGGACTGATGGACATTTCTAGGTGTGCTGATTAACAGGGCTAACTGGGGAAGGTTGGGGGCTACAAGGATGAGAGGCTTAGACGTTTGCCACATCTTTCACACTACAAATGGAAGGAGTGGGAGAGGCAGAAAAGTCTAAGAAAATATTTCTGACCAGTTCATCCATACTGCGTCCCCCCCATGGACCAATGGTGTGGGTACGTGGAGGGGAAGCTTGGTCATTTTGCATTTTTGGGGGTGCCAAAAAGATATGTTTATGAGTTGCCCTAGTTGTGGAAATAGCTGTTGAGGACTTGTGGGTGTTGTTCCTGCTTCTGGACTTGTTGGTGTGTTTTGCTAAGCAAGTCTGCAAACACATTAGGTACTCCGCTATCAGGCGAATGTAGTGGCAGAGTGCCCAATCACAAATGGTCTGACCTATCAAGGCGAGGGACAGGGAATGAGTGAAGCTCTGCGTTTGTAGGTAGCATATGGCTGTCATGTTGTCAGTCCTGACTGGTACCACTTTACCCCGAATGAGTGGGAGGAAGGCTTTGAGGGCAAGATATATTGCTGGCAACTCTAGGCAGCTGATGTGGTCTCCCTATTGATGTGGGGCCCACACTCCCTGTTTTGTAGTAAGAATAAGATGTGCTTCCAAGCTGGCTATAAATTCATCCATGGAAATGGTGACAGCTGGACGGGGTCTAGAAAAGGCTTGCCCTGCAACTGATTGTTGCAGTTCGACCACTGCAGAGACTGATGTACGCTGGCCTTACCAACACTAGATCCTCCAATAGACCCTCCTCTTGTGACCATTGTGTAGAGAGGAACTGTTGCAATGAGCGTATGTGCAACCAGGTCTGGGGGGCCATGGCAATCCATAAGGCTATCATGCCAGGTAAGCACATAGTAGTTCTGACTGAAAAGCTTAGACACTTTGCTGGCTGGGATTGGACTTGCTTGTGATTAAGTTTACTGTTGACCCCAGGAAGGGCTGTATCTGCAAGTGTAACAAATGGGACTTGGTGGAATTGATGGTGGGCCCAAGGTTGTGGAGGAGGGAGATCATAGCCTGGATGTGGGATAGGCAATAGGGCATGCTTGAACTCTTGATCAGCCAATGATCCATTGTAGGGGAAGACATGGATATCTCCCCTCCTTATATGTGCAGGAAACACTATCAAGTACCTGTTGAAGACCCTTGGGGCAATGGTCATGCTGAATGGTAAAACTTCGAACTGATAATGGCTGTTACTTACCATGAAATGCAGCTAGGGGTAGTAGGTGGGATGGATGGGAATGTGGAAGTAAGCACTCTTGCGGTCAAACACTGTTATGAAGTTACCTTGTTGCGGAAGAGGGATGATATCTGTTAGAAACGGGGTCTCTAGTTTGCAGAAGTATACACCCTTTTCCAAGTAGGTACCACAATCCTAGTCAGGGTAAGTCACAACACAATCCAAATTGTCCTAAACACCCCCTCTGGTAGCTTGGCACTGAGAAGTAAGGCTTAACTTAGAAGGCAAAGTGCAAAGTATTTGTGCAATAAATCATACAGCAACACAGTGAAAACACCACCAAAATACACCACACATTTAGAAAAATAGATAATATTTATCAGAATAAAGTAAGGTAAAAACGACAAAAATCCAATAAGCCCAAGTTGAAATATCACTTTTAAAAGGTTTAAAAGGAGTCTCAATCCATAAAAAATTAGCAGTTGTTTCTTTGTTACACACAGTACCTGGGATGCGTAAAAAATAATGACGCAAGGAGACCGCAGACGAAGAGAAGATGCATGAAAAAAATAAGGTGTTGTGTCGGATTTTCCGGCGCGGCACAGACAATGCATCGTTTCCATGATGCAAGGGTTTGCGTTGTTTTCTGGTGCGCAGTCTTGGTTTCTCACTGCGATGCGGGGATATTTTGATGCCCAGGGGTGATGCGTTGAAAATCCTTGACGCGCTCGAAAAAGGGGCAGGTGCTGCATCGATCTGGTAGGCGATGCATCGCAAGGCAGGCGCTGCGTCACATTTCCAGTTGGGAAGTCGATGGAGTGTCGTTCTGGTCGGCTGTGTGGCGATTTATTAGCCACAATGCAAGGCTTTGCATCAATTTCTGCAGGCGTTGCATCGATTTTCGACGCACAAGGAGATTCTTGAATAGGTGAAGTCTTTGTTGGCCCTGAGACTTCAGACACAGGAGGCAAGCTCAATCCAAGCCCTTGGAGAGCACTCAAGGAGGAAGGCAGAGTCCTTCCAGCAGAGGCAGAGGCCAGCTGGGCAGCAAGCGGGGCAGCAGTTCCTCTCAGCAAAGCAGTCCAGATGAGTCCTTTGGACAGTCAAGCAGTTCCTCTCACAGAGTGCAGGTGTAGGTCCAGAAGTGTCTGAGTTGGTGGGGGTCAGAGACCCAGTTTATATATCCAAAAATGCCTTTGAAGTGGGAGAGACTTCAAAGAGTGGTTTTGAAGTTCACAAGTTCCCCTTTCAGCTCAGTCCTGTCTGCCAGGGTCCCTGTGGGGGGGTTGTCAGCCCTTTGTGTGAGGGCATGCCACTGGCCTTTGAAAAGTAAGCGTGAGGCCCATCACCCACCCAGCACAGGAAGACCCATTCAGTATGCAGATGAATGTAGATGTGACTCAGCGGTCTGTGTTTGTGGTTGTCTGAGTGAAATTTACAAGGGAGCTGTCAATCAACACAGATGTGGACTGGAGAGAGACTGTAAGGGACAGATGGTATTATGTGCAGAGAAATGCTCACTTTCTAAAAGTGGTATTTCTAAAATAGTAATATAAAATTCAACCTCACCAATAAGCAGGATTTTCTATTACCAATCTGGCCATACTAAATATGACCTGGTTACTCCTTTCAGATCACAATCTACCACCCAAAAAGCACATGGGGGCAGTCCTAATGCTAGCCCATGAAAGAAGCAGGCCTCGCAGTAGTAGAAAACAAATTTAGGTGTTTTTCACTACCAGGACATTTAAAACACATATGTACAAGTCCTGCCTTTTACCTACATAGCACCCTGCCGTATGGGTTACATAGGGCCTTCCTTAGGGGTGACTTATATGTAGAAAAAGGGGAGTTTAAGGCTTGGAAAGTACTTTCAAATGCCAGGTCACAGTGGCAGTGAAACTGCACACGCAGGCCTAGCAATGGCAGGCCTCAGACATGGTTGAGGTGCTACTTATGTGGGTGGCACAATCAGTGCTGCAGGCCCACTAGTAGCATTTAAATTACAGGTCCTGGGCACATGTAGTACACTTTACTAGGGACTTGAAAGTAAATCAAATATGCCAATTGGGGATGACCCAAAGTTACCATGTTTAAGGGCGAGAGCATATACACTTTAGCACTGGCTAGAAGTGGTAAAGTGAGCAGAGTTTTAAAGCCAGCAAAAATGAGATCCGAAAAAGGAGAGGAGGAAAGCAAAAAGTTTGGGGTGACCCTTCAGAGAAGCCATTGTCCAATAATATCCTAAAAGGTTACCACCTGGAATTGTGTGGACAAGATGTACCGACTGAGGGGTTTGACGTCCAGGATGCGCCTGAGGGAACTGTCCTTATTGAGGGTGAGGAAGTAGAGAAAGTGAACTCCTTCGCCCTGTTAATGAGGGGATTGGTTGTATAGCCCCTTTTCCGAAGAAGTGCTTAGACCGCTTCTGAAGGAGGCTAAGATACTTTCTACAGAGCTATTTGCAGGGTGATATTTTGGTGGGGGGGGGTATGAGAATTTCTTGTGGCAAACCACTGCTGAGACCCACTTGTCGGATGTGATTTGCTGCCAGCGTGATAGAAAATACAGAAGTCTTTTTCTGAAAGGTGTTGTGTGATCTAGGGGGGGAAGTGGAAGGAGTCAATGTTTGGTAGAAGAGACCACATTGCCAGAGCCCCCTTCGCCCCTATCTCTGATGTTATTGCCCTCTAGGCTTGTGGCATGCTCTTCTGGTATCCCTGCCGCTGACTGATAGGAAGAGGTAGGCTTGGGAAAAGTAGTTCTGGTACCAGCCCTGTAGGGTGGAACTGTGGAAGACACCCATGGCCTTGGCGGCGTCAGTGTCTTTTATTTCCCCTTTTTCTCTAGCATTTGGTCAACCTGGGATCCTAAAAGTTGTTCTCCATCAAAGGGTAGGATGAGAAAATGCTCCTGAACTTCGGCCTTAAAACATGAAATGTGTAGCACTGAATTAGGACATTAGTGTTCCCACCCCAAGCAGCAGTATCGATAGTGCCCAAATGGCAACAGATGGTGGCATCTAAAATGGTTCTACCCTCTGACACTAACACCTCCCCCTCTGCTTAAATGTATCAGGTAGGTGTTTTATGAAATCAATCATCTCATTCAAGTGTGTTCTAAAGTACCTGGTGAGTATGACATCAGAGATGGTAATTCTCCAGTGGGTGGAGGCTCCGACCACCACCCTTTTCCGAGCAGCATCACATTCTTGACTCTTTTAGAGGATGAGGGCACATTGCCTGTGCCCTGAGAGTTAGCATGCTTATGCACAGTGTGGACCACTAGAGAATTTGGGCTGACCTAATGGAGGGTTATGGTGCTGGGTATATATTTTTTTTATTTAGCCTAGGTGTCAACACATTGGCCTTGACTGGTTCCTTGAATGTGTCTGTGGCCGACTTCAAGTCCCCTTGAGCATGGACAGAAATTGCACTGTCCACTCTGATATGGATAAAGTTTCCATAAGTAAATTGTCATCCTCATGGAGAAAGTTCATATCTATGTGGTGGAAACGGCAACCCTTATGTTGACCTCATGGTAGATGGTTGTGACATCTGGAGGTGACAACAAAGCTGGATAATGATCCATGTCACAGTGAGCACAGGAATCATGTCTGGGCAAACCCACGGCACTTAAGGCATCAAAAACAAGGTGACAGATGAAATGCATGAATTAATCTCAGCCACTGGTAATCACTCGGGCCACATCTCAATCCACTGTTTTTGCCCACCATGCTCTCCCCAGTTTGTACCCAGTCATATGCAAATCAGTCTTGATCCTGCTCAAGTGGGAACAGTCTAGCATGAACTGCTAGGCCAGGTCCTCCATGAACTGGGACACTAGCAACCCAGGACCGGTTTCACTCATCAATCAGGTATAATTTGGTTCTAGTGCCACAGAGAGCACAGGGCTCATGTTTGGGCATACCCATCAAACTAAGGGTATCAAAAACAAGGTGATGGAGGGAATGCATGAGTTAATCTCACCTACTGGCAATTGCTTGGGACCACAGTTGGAGTGGTAATGCATTCACAAAAGAGAATCTGACCCCTCCTCCTTTGCGAATGTAAAACAAAAAAGAAAAAAAAAGAAATAGAAAACCAAATTGTTGGAGAGTATGCAGTGATCCAGAGGACTACTGCCAGCTGTCAAACAAATGTGTTTTTAAAAAAAACACAAAAAAAACACAAAAACCTTCCTGTTAGGAGAAAAGGTAGTGTAAAAAAACTATATATATATATATATATATATATATATATATATATATATATATATATATATATATATATATATATATATATATATATATATGGAAAATGTCACTTACCCACTGTACATCTGTTCGTGGCATGAGACGCTGCAGATTCACATGCTGTGCATTATCCTGCCATCTAGTGTTGGGCTCGGAGTGTTACAAGTTGTTTTTCTTCGAAGAAGTCTTTTCGAGTCACAAGACCGAGGGACTCCTCCCTTTCGGCTCCACTGAGCATGGGCGTCGACTCCATCTTAGATTGTGTTAGAGGGTGAGGTAGGAGTTGTGAATATACTAGATGTGCCCATGCAATGGAGTAGGTATGTAAGTACATAATGTGTATTAAAATAATATTTATTTACAATTTTCATTCAACTAATAACGGCTACAGGCTCCGGGGGAGGTGGGAGGGCGCATGTGAATCTGCAGCGTCTCATGCCACGAACAGATGTACACTGGGTAAGTGACATTTTCCGTTCAGTGGCATGTGTAGCTGCAGATACACATGCTGTGCATAGACTAATAAGCAGTAACCCCCCAAAAAGCGGTGGCTTAGCCTGTAGGAGTTGAAGTTGTCTGAAATAATGTTCTTAATACAGCCTGTCCTACTGTGGCTTGTTGTGTTGCTAACACATCTACACAGTAATGCTTAGTGAATGTATGAGGCATAGACCAGGTGGCTGCCTTACAAATTTCTGTCATAGGTATATTCCCCAGAAAAGCCATTGTGGGTCCTTTTTTCCTAGTGGAATGCACACTTGGTGTAATAGGTAGATCTCTTTTTGCTTTAATATAACAAGTTTGAATACATTTAACTATCCATCTGGCAATGCCTTGTTTGGCTATAGGATTACCTGCATGAGGTTTTTGGAAGGCTACGAACAATTGTTTTGTTTTACGAAATTGTTTTGTTCTGTCAATGTAATACATTAGTGCTATCTTTATGTCTAATGTATGGAAGGCTCTTTCAGCTACTGAGTCTGGTTGTGGAAAGAAGACTGGGAGTTCCACTGTTTGGTTTAGGTGGGATGGCAATATGACCTTTGGTAGGAACTTGGGATTTGTACGGAGAACCACTTTATGTTTATGTATTTGTATAAAGGGTTCTTGTATAGTGAATGCTTGTATCTCACTTACTCTTCTAAGTGATGTGATCACTATTAGAAAGGCTACTTTCCAAGTTAAGTATTGTATTTCACAAGAGTGCATGGGTTCGAATGGTAGTCCCATGAGTCGTGTTAATACAATATTAAGGTTCCACGAAGGTACTGGTGGTGTTCTTGGGGCTATGATTCTTTTTAGTCTCTCCATAAATGCTTTGATGACTGGGATTCTAAAAAGCGATGTAGTATGTGTAATCTGCAGATAGGCAGATATTGCTGTGAGATGTATCTTAATTGAAGAGAATGCTAGTTTAGACTTTTGTAAGTGTAATAAGTAGCTTACAATGTCCTTTTCGGAAGCATGTAGTGGTTGAATCTGATTAGTGTGGGAGTAGTAAACAAATCTTTTCCATTTGTTTGTGTAACAATGTCTTGTAGTAGGTTTTCTAGCTTGTTTAATGACCTCCATATATTCTTGTGTAAGGTTTAGGTGTCCAAATTCTAAGACTTCAGGAGCCAGATTGCTAGATTGAGCGATGCTGGATTCGGGTGTCTGATTTGTTGTTTGTGTTGAGTTAACAGATCTGGCCCGTTTGGTAATTTGATGTGCGGTACCACTGATAAGTCCAGCAGTGTTGTGTACTACGGTTGGCGAGCCCAGGTTGGTGCTATGAGTATTAGTTTGAGTCTGACTTAGTTTGTTTACCAGATAAGGAATGAGTGGGAGAGGGGGAAAAGCGTAAGCAAATATCCCTGACCAACTGATCCATAACGCATTGCCCTTGGATTTAGGGTGTGGTTACCTGGACGCGAAGTTTTGGCATTTTTCATTTTCTTTTGTTGCGAATAGGTCTATTTTTGGTGTTCCCCAGCGTAGGAAGTGATCCTGTAGGATCTGGGGATGAATTTCCCATTGTGTGTTTGCTGGTGATCTCGACTGAGATTGTCGGCTAACTGGTTCTGAATGCCTGGGATGTATTGGGCTATTAGGCGAATGTGATTGTGAATTGCCCAATGCCAAATTTTTTGTGCTAAGAGACACAGTTGTGACAAGTGTGTCCCTCCTTGTTTGTTGAGATAATACATTGTTGTCATGTTGTCGGTTTTGACAAGAATGTGCTTTTAATGCTAGAAACACTGCCAGCAGTTCCAAATGATTTATGTGGAATTGTTTTTGTTGATTGTCCCATTGACCCTGTATGCTGTGCTTGTTGAGGTGTGCTCCCCACCCAATCATGGAAGCATTTGTTGTTATCACATCTTGAGGCACTGGGTCTTTGAATGGCCGCCCTTGGTTTAAATTTATAGGGTTCCACCACTGAAGCGAGGAGTGTGTCTGGCGGTCTATCAACACTAGATCTTGTGCTTGTGTCCATTGTTTTGCTAGGCACTGTTGTAAGGACCGCATGTGCAATCTTGCGTTTGGGACAATGGCTATGCATGAAGGAATCATGCCTAGAAGTTTCATTACAAACCTTACTGGGTAGTGTTGGTTTGACTGTATGCTTGATATTATATTTTGGAACGCTTGGACCCTTTGTGGACTTGGAGTGGCAATTGCTTTTTGTGTGTTGAGTGTTGCTCCCAAGTATTGTTGTATTTGGGATGTCTGTGATTTCAGGTAATTTATAGAGAACCCTAGTTTGTGTAGAGTTTCTATAACATATTGCATGTGAATAAGACACTGTTGTTGAGTGTTGGTTTTTATTAGCCAGTCGTCTAAGTATGGGAATACGTGCATGTGCTGTCTCCTTATGTGAACGGCTACTACTGCAAGGCATTTTGTGAATACCCTTGGGGCTGTTTTTATCCCGAACGGTAACACTTTGAATTGATAGTGTACACCGTGTATTACAAACCTTAAGTATTTTCTGTGGGAAGGATGGATGGGTATGTGAAAGTACGCATCCTTGAGATCCAATGTTGACATGTAGTCCTCCTTTTTTAGTAAGGGAACCACGTCTTGAAGTGTTACCATGTGGAAGTGGTCTGACTTGATGAATAGATTCAGTGTTCTGAGGTCTAAGATAGGTCTTAATGTTTTGTCCTTCTTTGGAATTAGGAAATATAGTGAGTAGACACCTGTTCATTTCTGATGGTTGGGTACTAACTCGATTGCTTGTTTTTGTAATAGTGCTTGGACCTCTATTTGTAATAGGTCTAAGTGTTGTTTGGACATATTGTGTGCCCTTGGGGGCACATCTGGCAGGAAATTTGTGCATGTTGGATAATGGCTAGGACCCATGCGTCCGTGGTAATGTGTGTCCAGTTCTGAAAGTATGCAGTAAGTCTCCCCCCCACTGGTGTTAAGTGTTGGGGTTTTGTGACATTGGAGTCACTGTTTGGTTTGGCTTGTTTTTGGTGTCTGGAACTTTCCCCTTCCTCTTGGGAACTGTCCTCCTCTGTATGAGCCACAAAACCCTCCCCTCTGGTATTGTGCCCGATAGGTGGGTCTGGTTTGCGAGGTAGAAGGCTCTGGTGTTTGCATTTGAAACCCCCCTCTAAATTGTGGCTTTCTAAATGTGCCTCTGCCCTGTGGGGAGTAGAGCACGCCCATGGCTTTGGCTGTGTCTGTGTCTTTCCTTAATTTTTCAATTGCTGTGTCCACCTCCGGCCCAAACAATTGTTCTTGTTTAAAAGGTATGTTTAACACTGCTTGTTGGATTTCTGGCTTGAATCAAGAGCTTCTTAACCATGCATGCCTGCAAATGGTTACCGCAGTGTTGACCGTTCGTGCTGCGGTGTCTGCAGAGTCTAATGCGGATCTTATTTGGTTGTTGGATATTGCTTGTCCTTCTTCCACAACCTGCTGGGCACGTTTCTGGTGTTCTTTGGCAAGTGTTGTATAATGCGTTGCATCTTGTCCCAGTGTGCCCTATCGTAGCGAGCAAGTAGGGCTTGCGAATTAGCAATCCACCATTGATTGGCTGCTTGTGCTGCCACTCGTTTGCCCGCTGCGTCAAACTTCCTACTCTGTCAGGCGGTGGAGCGTCTCCTGATGATTCAGAGTTTGCCCTCTTTCTTGCTGCTCCTACAACCACCGAGTCTGGTGTAAGTTGCTGTGTTATAAACACAGGGTCCGTTGGGGGAGGCTTGTACTTCTTCTCCACCCTAGGCGTGATAGCTCTTCCTTTAACTGGCTCCTGGAATACCTGTTTTGCATGTTTGGGCATGCCCGGGAGCATTGGCAGACTCTGGTAGGAAGTGTGGGTGGATGCCAAGGTGTTGAACAGGAAATCATCCTCTATTGGCTCTGAATGCATTGCTACATTGTGGAACGTAGCTGCCCTTGATAGTACCTGCGTATATGCAGTACTGTCCTCTGGCGGTGACGGCCTTGTTGGGTAACAATCTGGGCTGTTGTCTGATACTGGGGCATCATATAAGTCCCATGCATCAGGAACATCCTGTGTCATCCCTGTATGCGTAGGTGACTGCATTGGAGGTGTTCTTATCCAGGACAGCTGTGGTGAGTGAAGTGGGGAAGGTTGTGGAGAAAACCTTGGTGGTGAGGTTTTATCTCTGGCCACCTTCGCCTTCATTTCTGACTCATGAAATGCCAGTTTTCTTTTGGTTTTAATTGGAGGAAGAATTTGTATTTTTCCAGTCTCTTTCTGGATATGCAACCTCCTCTGCGTATGGTCTGGTTCCACCATACTTATTTCCTGCTCAAATCTGTGTTTAATGCATTTGGCTGGAAAGTCTTTGATCTTCTGTGTAAGAGCTTCTTTTCGGCTCCGAAGCTGCTTTTTTCGGTACCGATGCTTCCGATAAAGTCTTTTTAAGTTCCGACGTTACTTTTCTCGTTTTGGGTGAGTCGAACTCTCAGTGTCAAGATCATTCGGTGCCGGAATCTCGACCGGAGTCGCATGTCTTCGGCAAATCTTTGGCCTTTTTCGGTGCCGATGTTTAGTCACCTTCTTTTCGATGGGTTAAGCCACGATCTTTGTGTGAGTTTTGGACGAGGCAGTTTTACTCACAGTTTTCTGCATCATTGTGGGTCGCTCACGTTCGGATTCGTCAGAGTCCATCCACTGGATGGAAATTCTTTCCTCCTCCTCGACGTCGAGTTGTTCTCTCGGTGTCGACGCCATTTGTAGTCTTCTCGCTCTTCGATCACGTAGGGTCTTTTTTGATCGAAACGCTCGACAGGCCTCACAAGTATCCTCCCTGTGTTCTGGTGATAAACACAGATTACAGACCAGGTGTTGGTCTGTATAAGGATACTTTGAGTGGCACTTCGGACAGAAGCGGAAGGGGGTCCGGTCCATTAGCCTTCGTCGATGGATGCGGTCGGGCCGACCAGGCCCCGCTGAAAAGCGGAAGCCCCGAAGGGTGGCCGGAGCGCTTCTGCGATCGGTGCCGATACGCTAACACTAAACCGGTACCAAGCGAGAACAATACAGTTGAATTTTCGATATGTAGCTAACTTTCCCGATTCTAAATACGGAGCGAAGAAGAACACGTCCAAACCCGATAGCGGAAAGAAAACAATCTAAGATGGAGTCGACGCCCATGCGCAATGGAGCCGAAAGGGAGGAGTCCCTCGGTCTCGTGACTCGAAAAGACTTCTTTGAAGAAAAACAACTTGTAACACTCCGAGCCCAACACTAGATGGCAGGATAATGCACAGCATGTGTATCTGCAGCTACACATGCCACCTAATATATATATATATATATATACACGCACACACACACACACACTTTATTGAATGGCAAACACAAACATGATAGTCTGCTGACCTAGGTAGTCCCACATCTCTGTGATATCGACCAGGCAGAGTTAGTCGCAATTTGTACTATGTCTCATTAGTATTAATGAGGTAGGACACATTTTACCAACACCCAATTAGAATTTAGCAAACCAACCTATTAGTACATACGTTTTTTCATTACCTTTTTTACTGGATGCAAAAATACTGGTTGCAAGTTGCAACCAGATTTGTGCGACAATCAATTACTACTTCAGGCCCTTACTTTCTAACACATGTTTTTGCTAAGTACCATGAAATAGAATTTCATATGCCAGTCCTCCTGCTCCCCCCGGTTGTAAATAGAAAATTTTGAGTAGGTGAGTTAATAATACTTGCAACTTCAAAAGTATCGCTAATGACGCGCATGCTGCATGGAGTGATAAAAAGCGTGCAAGGGTATTGTGTGCTGGGCTGTAGGGTAATGGCATGATTAAAAGGTGTTAATAAAAAACATAAATCTACTAAGTAAGCAACTGATTCAAATTTGGACAATGGCAGAGAATGGGAAATAAAGAAGATGCTGGGTTTAACCTGTGCGGTTCTTAAATATTTTTCTACAGGTGAACACACCATTGAAGATTAGAAAAGAAGTTACAGACAGCATGTGCTTTCTGGTCTTGTGTGAGACTGACAAAGGACCTGATTTACAGTTTGGTGGATGGAGTTGTTCCATCACAAATGTGACGGATATCCTGTCCACTGTATTAGGATCCAGTTATATCCCAAGGAACTCATAAGGTGGTCATGTTTGTGACAGAGTAACCCGCCCGCCAAGCTTTAAATCAGGCCCAAAGTTATAAAATGCACCTTAGTTACCATCATAGACAGGGCCTAAGTTCTGAGGAAGGTCTTGAAATCATGTTGGCTTAAATTAAAACCGAAACACATCAACTAACAGAGAGTTTAGTGAAGTCTAATAACTTTATATATATCCATTTATTTAAGATTTTGTTTATTAGTTTTCAAAATAAAGTGAAACCACAAATACGAAATAAAAAAAAATTGCAGTAGGCATAATACAGGCATGACATATAGTTATCTTGAGATTAAGTCAGTTACTTTGACACTTTAGGACTGTGGATAAAGTGAATCAGGCCCGCTGGATGTTCCTGATGTTTAAATTGTTGTTTCTGGCTAGCCCCTTCCACCCATGTCCCCTCTAATGGCTCTCCATCAGGACCATATCTTCTCCCACTTTCTTGGACATCCCCTGCTTTAAGAGATTGTCTTTTCTGCAAGCATGCACCAGTCCATGTTGTGCTTCCAGTCTCCATCCCCCACTTTTGTGCTGTGTTTCGCATAGCTACCCCAAGGACCAGGGTCACCCACACAGCCTGTTGTACCTGGGCAGCAGGTTATCTCCTCATATAGTCAATATGCAGCATTTGGCTGCATCTGGTATGAGGTATCTGTCACTGCCCTCATTGTTTCTCTGATGGATGCCCAGTATGTCTATATTCCTGAGCAGCCTCATACCACATGGAGGAAGGTTCAACGGCACCACAGTCCCTCAGGCAATGTCTGCCTCCCATTTGATCTTAAGGATCTGTAGGGTGTCAGGGGTGTTGTTTATCTGTTTTTATATATCAGGGAGATGACCTTCTTGCTAAGCTGTTCTGTCAGTATACGATCTTCCAATGGGGAGGGGTGTTTGATTATAGTGCCCTTTGGTATGTGTGCCGCTAGAAGGTGTTTGAGCTGGACATATTTGTAGCTTTGGGAGTGCTCCAGTTGATACTGGTCCATCATCTCTTCCAGTGTTAACAGTGAGTCACCCTTCCATATGTCCCCCAATTTAGTTATGCCAATTAGGTTCAATTTCTCAAACCTTTGAAGTACAGCCACGTACGACATATTGTTGCTAGATTACAGAGGGGTCATTTTGGATAGCCGGTCCTTCCAACCCAACTGAGCCGTGGCCAGCGTCCATATATGGATTACTGTTCTGGTGTGTACTGGGAATGTGCAAGCTAGTTTGGCCTTGCGCAGGGCTCCCTTGTAGTCGTCCTGCCCCCACGCTAGTCGTTCTATTTGCACTGACAGTTCATCCCATGGTGCAAATGCCCAGTCATTGACCACCACTAGGTGCGTGGCCCAATAATGCTTTCTTATGTTAGTTAGGCCTATGCCACCGTCATTCGTGACAGTGTAATTATTTTAAACATAGCTGCCCTACCAAGGAGGGAGAGCAGCAGAACTTGCCAGTGTTTCACATCTGCCGCGAAGCGTTCCAATACTGGGAGCAAGTTTCTTTTTTTTTTATAGAACAGATGGGGTCCCTAGTTACGAATAGGCCTAGTTATGGGAACCCCTCTTCGGCCATATGCATGGGCACATCTTTTCAGAGGTTGAGTTTGGGCCCTGTGACTAAGTCCATCAATGACTTCTGTCAATAGACTGTGTAGCCCGAGAATGTCCCAAAGATTTGGAGTATTTACAATAACCTACATATAGTCAAGGGCGGGACTGTGACGTAAAACAAAATGTCATCTGCCTATAGGGAGATACCTTTCTCCCAGGCTTCCCTCCAGCTGATACCCTGTATCAGTGTGTGTCTCCTGATCAATACCACCAGGGGCACTAGGGCCAAGGCAAAAATCAGTGGGGGAAGGGGGCACCCCTGTCTCATTCGCTGATGAAGTTCAAATGCATGCAACATCACCCCTTCAACAAGCCTGATTTCTGCCCTCCCCCCGGTGGTCAATACGACAGTCAAGTATATCAGCAATCCTAGTGGTCTCTCACACCCCACTGCTCTCAGGACCTTGGCACTGTCGATCTCAATGTTGTTCCTCCCCATCACCCCCTCCATGGCTTTGGTCGGGGTTCTGGATGCTGTGTCCCTTGTTTGTCACAGTTCCCCCAGGTCCCATGAGCCTGTGTGTGTAGGTTGTTGGGTGCCAACCCTCTAACCACTCCCATATCTCTCCAGGAGTGAGGAAGTGCCAAGTCTTACCCTCCATGATGACACGCAGCTTGGCCGGGAAAAGCATCCTGTATTTTAGGTCCCTGGCATGGAGTTCTTTTTTCACTTCCACAAAGCTTCACCTTTGTTGTTGCACCTGGAGGGTGAAGTCTGGGTAAGGACTAATGGTCGTGTTGTCATACTTTAGAGCTGGTTTTGACAGGCTGCCATGTAGGATGACATCCCAGTCTCTATAGTTGAAGCTGCGAGCAACGATTGTCCTTGGGGGGGTTCCCGGCGTGGGAGGCAGATCAAGTGTTCTGTGGGCCCTTTCAACAGAGAAGAATTTGGAGAGGCCATAAGGCTATGGAACTAGAAGTATGAGCTGTTCAATGACAAGGTCAACATTGGGGCCTTGGGCCTTTTCAGGGAGCCCTACCAAGTGCAGACTGTTTCTCCGTGATCTGCCTTCCATGTCTTCCAGTTGGGCACGCATTTGGGTGCTGTCTATCATCAGGCAATCGACTTGTTGATGGAGTGTAGTGGTAAAGTCTGTGAGTTCCGCCACGCAACCTTTGTGTTCTTGACTGTCATTGATCTTATTGCCATCAGCTCACAATAGAGACATTTCTACCAAAAAAGAGTCTATCTTTGGTTCCAATTTATTTTTTACTTCATGGATTGCCACCATTATTTCTGTGAGGGTAGCTTACAGGATGCCTTTTCATGGCCTTTAATGGAGGGACGTGAGTGGTGCCTTTAAGTCGTGCAGAGAGGCTGTAGGGATGGCATACTTGTTGATTTTGTTAGTTGTTGGGGTTTGCCTCCCTTTACACCCACCATGTTGGGAGATGTCGTAGCCATGGGACTCCGCAAATGCCAGGAGTATGGGCGATGCTCGCCTTCCACAGGTGAGATTGGGGAGGAGAGGCAGAAGCCCGTAGAACTCCCTCCCTCACCTCTGTGGCCTGTCGGTTTTGCACGGTCTGCTAGGCCCGCTATGACCTCGTGGGCTATGGCATCCTAGGGGGTCAGATGCGGCCTCTATAGTTGTGTCCCGGAGTCTCCGCTGTCACTGTAGGAGGAAGATGGTGGGCAAATGGAAGGGAGGGCGGTTATGGAGGGGGGAGAGGTTCTGCCACTCCATCCATCGTGCCCCTTTCACTTGTGTCACTGGACGGGTGTGTCCTGGCTTTGCCCAGCTTATGAAGTTCTGGGGGTTGGGCTGCCGAAACTGTTCTCGGTTTGGGGCTTCCCACTCTGCTCAATTCGCTTCTGCTGATCAGAGTTACAGTTCACAGCTTGGAGATAGGCCCCCAGCATTGGATGGAGTCTCTTTGAGCTACCTGCCGCCACTGTCAGCCCGTGGCTAGGGATGAGGTGACCCCAAATATGCCTGGCATCCCGCCTGGCTCCCAGGCCCCGCACCTTTTCTGGAGCACACGATCAGGTAGGTCAGCTTCTCTGAGGCTTTTAGCCCTGGTCGTCCAAATCAAGGACCAGGCCAGGAGTGGCCCCGGTCTCTGTCACAAATTGATGCGGTTCCGGGTCAGATTGTTGATGTTCGCCCACACAGTTCCGAGGCCTCACTTCACTTTGGGAGCGCACGGTCACCCAGGCCGGCTCGCAGGCAAATGACGGCTTCGGATACCTGAATAAAGGGTTGATTCATAGCGGAGATCAATGTTGAGTGGCATCCATTATGCCCCGCACCAGGATGGATGAAGTGAGGGCTGTACAGATTATTTCAAGGTAGTACAGGCGATTGTGTGGGGGCTGCAGAGCCCACTCATGAAGCAGCTACCTTTGAGGGCTGCAAGCACCTCCCTCCCCCACATAAATCCATTTTTAACCTCATGTCAAGAGGGGAACAAAAAAAATACACCACGGAAAGCACAACAGCAGTCCCAGACAGTATGTTCTTTCTGGTCTTGTGTGAGAGTAACACAGTTATAAAATGCATATTAGTTGCCATCACAGGCAGGGTATAAATTCGGAGGAAGGTCTTGTGCTCATGTTGGCCTAAATTAGGACGGAAACACAGCAACTAACAGATAGGTTTGGTCTAATAACACTGTATAAATTCATTTTTGGCTTCATGGCAAGAGGGGATCAAAACAAAACAGAAGACTAATGCGGATTGCTATTCACTTTTAATAATATTCTAAATATGTCTCTATGTAAATAATAAGGAAATTACTCTGATCAATTGCCCTAGGGTGCACAAATTATTTACTTAGGACAGGCCCATCATAGACTTCCCTCCTTGAAGTGGCGTTACCTGGTGATGAAGCATATAACTTACTCTGAGCATTGGTTTGCAGCCTTTTAACAGCATGAGTCCAAATCCAACAAAGAAAAGATCCCCTCTATTCCCTCATTCGAGGTTCAGTCGTTATTTATTCTTATTAGTGGAAGTTGGTTTTTACAGACACACCGAACAGAGGTGTGGCAAATATTGTAGAGGGTAAGCTGTTGCAAGAGATAAGACCATGGGATATAATGTAGGAGTGATAAAGAGAGTAACATAGCAGATTAGCAACACCATTTCAAATTAACATGTATGTATGTAACTGTACTGACACTAAACAGGAACCAGTCACTAAGGAGTTGGTATTTAACAGCAACCAAGTTGTTGCAGTATGACACTGTAATGAGGAGTTCGAAAGGTCAACTTTCTGGGATCTTGGGTGTTACTACCATTGATTTTAATTAATCTCTAAAGGTTAAGGGGCTTGCTAATATGGTGGAACGTGAGTAGCTACACTCAAGCTCTCATTAGTGAAATGTATAGTTCTAACTGAAGTTGAAGAACACGAATCAAACCTGCAAAATATTAGAATGCACTTCTGTCAAACACGTATGGTCAGGCAACCAAAGGACGTGAAACTTAGGACAAGGTAGAAGAGGCAAAACGATCACGTGAATAAACTTTCTTGACACTTCACAGTCTCAAAATAACAACTGAAAATGCCACTCTCTGGAAGATGAACTATTTATCAGTGACTCCACAATGTGTCCAGCAACAACTGATACAAGACCGAACAATGCCAGTTGTAGAGCCTGGGCTACTACACAAAAGCCAGCTGAAAAGATCATATATACAAATACTACTGTTTGTGAGAAGAGTGGAGTTTCTGTACTGAATAAAGGGTGCTGGCATTGAAGCCAAAATAAAGAAACAAAAAATGAAAAAATAATATTAGACATTTTAAATTACCTCAGCTCCTTCAGATCTTCTTTGAATACCTAAAAAGGAAAAACAAGAGTTTGATCCAAAAAAGGAAACAGTTTATGCAGAAATAAAGTTTAAAGGAAAACAAACATATATTAACAGAATAACAAACAGAAGCTTTGAGAAAATACTACAGTTCAAATTCCACTTTTCTGAAAACTGTTATAAATTAACCTATAATAGAGAACTTCCTTTAGTCCATACAGAAGGTACAGGTAATTGCAATTGTAACATATTAAGAAATATAAACATTTAAATAATTGAGTAACTTACCAATGGTATGTGGTTGTGTATTTGTATCAGATAAACACGCGTGGGCATGAAGATTTTATAGTTGTTACATACTAGGGTGTAGCATGGTACTTCAAACGTATCGTCAGGCCATTTATGGAGGCAAGATCATTTCCCAGAGAATGCAGGACAGAGAGAACAAAGTACCACAGATGGAGCCAAAACCAAGAAACTGCAGCAGTCATTTATTTTCAGCATACACATGGGAAATCAACCAACCGGGTGATTACAAGTCCACATAACATAATTGATGGTAAAGTTTCTTAAGGAATTCCACATTTAAAGAGCATATCTGGGTTAGAAAATCAGTCATTGGCAGCCTATGACTGTTACACTTGGAAGGGACAGCACTGTGTCTTGAATATTCTATTTTAACAGACAATGAAGTAGTATGGAAACCTTTACTGTATTATAACCTGCTGACATGTCTAACGACATGTCTAACAAAACAGACAATGACACCATTGTGATCAGTTTTATGGCTTAGGTTGTTGAACGAATACACTTTCACCAACTAAACCCACCTAGATCAGACAGGCCTGCAGTGCTTTGGGTCCAGTTTTTGTCCAGCAACCAGAGACACATTCACCTTCTGAAAGTGAAGATGCATGAAGTAAGAAGCACTAGTTGCAGAAGTCAGGCTATTAGCGCTAAGCCAGTTCAAGAAAGAGGACAATATACTACAATTTTTCTGGGCTTAACAAGAAAGAAGGTCTTTAATAATCTGCTCATAACCTAGAAATATTCCCTCTGATAATTATAACCATGAGGGTTTCAGTGGAGTACCAACGCCATTAGTTCACAATTTACTATTTAACGTTTTGTAATGATTTATATGAAGTGTGGCTTGGGAAGCAAGACTGGGACGGGGATAATATCTCCATTTACATCCCAAAGACATCCTAAAGTCTTGGTGAAGAGGTTTCCTTACCCATAATGAAGTTTCCAGAAACAGCGAGCTGGCATGACCAGAAAAACAGCATAGAAGAGCTTGGAACCTGGTCCTTTCTAGGGGTCTTTCAGCAATACATTTTTACTGCTTGGACCTTGACCATTTAACTACCAGTCCACTTGTCTGGAAATGGTGGGAGATAGAGTAGAACCCATATGTTTTACAACCCCTCTCACATGGCAACTTTTTGTTAGAGGTGGGGTATATGGAGGACTCAGGACGTGGAGGGTTGGTTAGGTCACTAGCACCCTCACTAAAGTGAATTGGGACTAACTTATTTCACTCACTTTAAGTCAGAAGATTTGGAGAACGTTAGTGCATTTAGTTTTTACATTTTGTTGAAGAAATCCACGAACCATGATGTGATGGTTCACAAATTTTCCATCCTTAGACAAACATTTACGGATGGCTAAATGGCATTTTCCAAGAGAATGGATGTGCCTTGCCCCCATTTTGTTATGGAATGCTTACCTTGACGTACATGGCCCCTGCACAATTGTTTTCAACAATAAGGTTCTGTTGACATGGCCCTCGTGGCAAGTTCACCCCCTGACTTTTTGCCTAGTTCATCCTATTTTTTCTGACCTCTCGCTGTTGTCTCTAGGACTCTGAGCACTTTATCACTGCTGACCAGTGCTAAAGTGCAGGTGCTCTCCCATCTAAAGTTGGTAAGATTGGCTTATATCTAATTGGCATATTTAATATAACTATAAGTCCCTTGTACAATGGTATCCCTATAACCAGGGCCTGTAAATTAAATGCTACTAGTGGGCCTGCTGTGCTGCTTGCGCCACCCACTGAAGTAGCCTTTCAAACCTATCTCAGGCGTGTTGGCACAGGGCCTGTGTGCACAGTTTTCTGCCACAGGGACCTGGCATCTAAATTTACTTGCCAGGCCCGAACTTTCCTTTTACTACATGTAAGTCACCCTTAAGGTATGCCCTAGCTAGCCCTCTGGGCAGGGTGCCATGTATGTAGAAGGCAGGACATGTGCCAGGTTGCGTGGTCTGTCCTGGTAGTGACAAACAGCCTAACTTGGTGTCCCACTGCTGTGAGTGGTGCTTTCTTATAGGATTGCGTTAGAAATGCCCTGCCTTATGTGTAAGGGGTATTGTCTGATTTATGAGGGGTAGCGTAGGCATGTTTGGTATGGTTGTAATAGTGATAAGAAACGCTGCTTACTGGTGTATGTGTATATTTTATTACTGTTACAGAAATGCCACTTCTAGAAAGTGCACATTTCTCTGTGTTTATGACCGGTGTTTTTGCAGCCTGACTCCAATCCAGGTCTGGGCAGACTGACCGTTGAGGCTTTGTGCATACTTTTCAGGCAGCCTATACACAGGGAGGGTGGAGGTGTCACAGAGGTGCATCTACATATTGTATAGTCTTCCTGGGCTGAGAGAAGGGAGAGGCGGGCACACCTGCATTTGTTAAAGGCTGTACCATGGTCTCGCACAATAGGGTCATTTACCCCCCCCACTGATGTTTGAAGTCTGTGCTGGAGGAGAGAAGGGGCACTCCCAGAATCAGTTGTAACTGGTTGGAACCCCATCTCCTCCTCATTGTAAGAGACACTGCAAACTTAGTATAAGTACAGGGGACTTTTTCCCCACAATTTGGACATTCTTGGGTTCTTGGGACAGAAACCTTACCTGGAACTGGACATATGACGCTGTTGAGAGGACTCACCAGGACCACCTTGGACTGCTGCTGCTGTGCTAACCTGTGACCTGCCTGGTCACTAGGAGGAACTGCCACTGCTTGCATCCACTTTTGTGTTGGCTTGTAGCTGGGTTCGCCAGCCCTGTGCTCCTTCTTCAATTTGTATCTCCAGGGGCAGGGTGTTGTGGCCCCTGGCCCCTGTGAAACTATTCCAACAAGAGGATTGCTGCTGTGGATAAGGAAAGCGCCTGGAAGCGCGCATCCTGGTACCCTGGCGCCTCCTGCGCACAATCACCGTGACAAAGAGATCACTGCCGCAACCCGGGCTACAAGTATGGCCCTAGCGATTGGAAAAGCGCTCCTTGCTTGCCCAAATTCACAGCTGCAGCCTGGGTGTCTTATTCCGAAGAAAGCGTGAGTGTCGTAGTGCCCCCGGGGCACAAGAAAAAGGTAACTGGAGCAAGCGTGCTCCTATCAGTACCCCCCAGGGCACGACTCGCTCCCTAGAGCGCCCCCGGGGCACCAGCTGCCCTCCATTATTGCCCAGATCACCGCTGCGGCCAGGGAGCTGCAGAGAAACACTCGCACACCACATCGGTGCGGGCGAGTGTGCGGTAGCGGCCCCAGGAGAGAGAGAGACCTCATCGGAGGTCTCCTCAAGGTCCCAGGGCCGCCCCGGAGGAGCAGGACTCGGGGGAGGTGAGGGGAACATCCACCCTACCCCCGGTCACTGCCATAGGAGTGGGACTCTCCTATTTTTCAACCAGGAATTATTTTGTTTTTAGCAATGGAGGAAAGGAGGCCTCACCGGAGGCCCCTTCCTCTCGCCCCCATTACTTTGTTGGGCTACCTTACCCTGCCCTTGTGGCAGGGGGGGCCCCACAGAGATAACGGGCCCCAGGACGGGCCCGTTAATAAAATAAGAGAGGGTGCCGACCGCTGCACTTCCTGAGAAACCGCGTGTGGCCCCCATTAAGCACATAGGAGCGCCAGGGGGCCCCTCCACGACCTTCCAGGCACTATGAGTGCCTTTGTCTACTACATAAGGTACTCTTGGGGACACTGGGAGGGTGGGATGTTCCAGGGTTATTTTTCCACTAATATATATCGACTAAATGTTCCTATTATGGGAATGTTAGGCTGATGTATGTTTACTCTCTCATGACTTGCCATATAATTTTGTAATGTTCCTGATATAGGCCCTTATGATATGCTCTATGACAAGTGCATACATTTATTCACTGTGATTCCGGACTACTGCTTATGTAGCAGAATTCTGAGTACTTATGTGTTCTAATGTGACAACTGCTTATTCTTGCAGACTATTAGTAACTTTGTGTAACGTTCTGACAACTGCTAAGGTAGCAGGGTATTACTAATGTGTAATGTTGGTCTAATTATGTTTTGTGCAATACAGTTTATCTTTACATAGCTCAGTGTTGTGTTTACTTTGTGGTGTGCATCTTGTGTCACGTTTGTTGTGTGTGTTGTGCAAACGCTTTACACATTGCCTCCGGGTTAGGCCTGGCTGCTCGTGCCAAGCTACCAAGGGGGTGAGCGGGGGTTATCTTGGATGTGTAAACCCCTTGCCCTGACTAGAGTGGGTGGGTTCTGCCTGGCTTATGTGCATGCCCTAGCCAACCAGAAACCCCATTTCTAACAGGGTCACAAGCTGGTGAGCTGATTTCGGAACCGAGTAAAGGCTGCTAGAGAAAAAAATACTGTCACTTCTGAGGAAAAAAAAAGGTGTGATTGACAGGAGTCAAAAGTCATCATTTACAATTTGAAATGGTAGAGATATACAAAAGTCTTAACTCTTTGAAGCCAACTCAGAAACTTTTTTTAAGGCTAATGTATCAAACTACTAAACAGATTTCACACAACCAATGAAAGTACACTTTCTAAGTAAACATTTACTGTCATGGGTAAATCTCTTGAGCAATTGTAGGTGTCAGTAAAAAAAAAATTCTATGGGACTTAAAATGGAAAACACTTTTTGTTAACATCCCTCTTAACCAGTTTCACTCTGTAAGTATCGGCATGAAAACTGGCATACCTCATCTTAGCTGGCAGGCTTACTGAGCTTTTGTGCATATCCGTCCATGGGGTCAAAAGTTACAGGCAAATTTTTAAAAATGCCTTTTCAACGGAAAGTATGCCTGAACATTAAAAATATAGTAGCAACCACCACCGTCCCATCTCATCCTTTGCCCCTATTGACCATACACAACTATGCTCCTCTTTATCCCCCAATGCAGTGACGTAACCCAAAATGACGGGCCCCCTCCAGCATACGTGAAAAGGGGCACCTCGGTCTCCCATATCTCACAGATATTTATTGGTCTTGGGCGAAATGAGAGCCTCCTGAAGGTTTGAGGGGCCTCTGAGAGTTAGGGAGCCCCTGCATAATGACCCGCCCCCACAGGTGGTCTATTAATTATAACCATGAAAGAAAAACAGGGGTTGTCACATTTTCACGGACATATGATATGTCAGATTATGAAACAATAAAATCAACTGCAAACACCACAGCTACAACAATATTATAGACATAACAAAAAACACATTTGGAAATCCAACTGTTAAGGTACAAAGCAAGCAAGCAAACAATATTGTGTTTGCCAGATACCATTTACCAGCACTGAGTGTATAACTGCTCAGTGAACTACACAGCTGTTCAGTCACAAACACAACAGCAAAGTTTATATAACACCCAGGATAAGTGCCACCTGTGATAATACAACCAAAGAAACAAAGCAGTCATTGTCAGTCTTAACCACTGGAGATTACTCTGGTCAGCATTCCACTCTCTCGCTTTAGTGTGTCTATGCTGTTACAAAAGGGAATCCAACAGGAAAATTAATTTTGGACCCACTGAACAAGAGCAGTCCTGCCTGAAATGTTAATCCGCTTTGTCTCTGAAAAGAACAGACAAGCAAAGATTAGTTTCAAACTTGCGGGGCCTCAGTGTGTCCGGGTGCGCACAGGCCCAAATTTTGTCCACACAGCTCCCAATTAAAAGAATTAAAATAAGCAACAAAAAGCGATGTAACAAAATAAATGTATGTAACTGTATTTATATAGGACTTCAGCTTTTTTGTTGTATAGTTTGGAAGAGAAAGGAGTAGTATGTGTCATATTTGTTCTATTGTGTAGGTAGGATGTGATCCAAGCAATTCTAGTGTGGCTTCCTCAAGTCTTTGGATTATTGTGCCATGGTCCACTGTGTAAAATGCTGCTGAAAGGTCCTAGAGAAGAAGGGCAGCAACTCCAGTGTGTAAGGAAATGCCTTTTTTGGACTGATGCTGCTGGTTTTTCGACCTGCAAACCAGGCCTCAGTGACCTGACCATTAAACATGTATGTTTGACTGGTCTACACCCAACTGACAAAAGCTAGCTCACTTCTAAATCCCTAGTGTATGGTACCAGATGTACTCGTGGCCTGTAAGTTAGAGAGGCCCCTCCCCTTCCTCCTCCCTATGGACTACAGTACTTGTTGTGCCACCCTCAGTGGAACAAGGAAATACATGACTCCCAACCTGCCACTGCAGGCTGGTTAAAACTGGTAACCCGAGTTTGCTATTTTAACTAATGTCAAAGTCCCAAGCTCCCTTTTTAAAATATGTAGTTACCCCTTCAGCAGCCCAATCGAGCCTCGCAGCAGGGTACAGCATATTAAAAAGTATAACGTGTTTTACAGGTTCTGACAGTAAAAACATGCAATTGTCATTTTACTGTGGGACAGGCCGATTACCCCGTTGGCAAGGACAGTTACAAGCTAACAACTCAGGTGTGCTAACTTCTGAATGGGATTATCAAAATTGGTACTTCAAGGTATCAAACAACTCGTCACATTGAGCCCTGATGCAGCATGCTACTTTTAGAAAGTTGCCACTCTGTTGCTAGTTTTCTAGTGGCCATTTGCAGAGGCTCTTTAAATAAAGGATTTGTCTTTAATAATTATTGAAAAGTGTTTGGGATTTGATTAATTGCCTGTGTTTTTAAATTACAGATGTGTTAGAGAATTCAAAGTGACTGCATTCAGAACAGAAAAAAGCGACCCTGCAAATTCTCAAACCATTACATGTTAAAGGGAATTAATGGATGTCACTGCCACAACCACAAACATCTCAGCCGATCATGACCTAGTGGTAGTTTTTTTTTTTTAAACCAAGGGTCGCTCTTCACTTTCCTTTTGTGTGTAGGAAAAGCACTGGCAGCCCACCGCAGGTCAAACTCCGGCGTCCAGCGTGGGTTGCTGTTTGTTCCGCAGAGAAATGTCGGCACATCCATGTAATTTGCGTTTCCCCATTTTACAACACTACTCTTTTATTATTTAAAATTAAAAATTACCTACTGTAAGAAATCCACTGAAATCTTCCGATCCCTCCCCACCCTTCTAACCTGTGCCTCTGCATTCCATATCATACGCTACTACACCATACTACCACACAGCCTCAATGCCATAGCATCAAATAACTATGCTAAATAACTAGGCATCTGTGAAATTATAGATATGCCGGAGTAATTTTGTGTTGCTCTTGTGACGTGAAATTACCGAAAATAACACAAGTTCGCCAGCTTGCAAAATTTAGAGTAATTTGGATAAAAATGATGACCATAAAAGCAGAGGAACATGCCGTCAGTGGCTATTGGCTGCTGCTGTTCGTGTTGTGTTGCATTGCATTAAGCGCTAATTTCTTAGTGCAAAATGCATCATCATGTCTATTTTGGATGTGAGGTTGCATTTTGCTCTACGAAAATGGAGCTAAATGCTCGTAATTTTGTGTATTTGCGCTACTGCAAATTACGCCCACCCCTACAAATAACTTCACATAAAATAACATAGCCACTGACTTTAACATCATATATATCTTAGAAGTTCATTATCTACCTCTAAGTAACAAAATGAAACATCACCCCAGCTCCTGATATCCAGCTCTTGTTATTGCCACCCTCCCCCAAAATGTATCCACCTCACACTCTTTATCATCAAGCCAATGCCAGCCCCTCCTCTAAAAACCTACTTGCCTATGGTTCACATCTAATATGTTTATTGAATGTGTGTTGCACATTTACTTGAGCTTTTCTGACCTTGTCACCTTGGTATTGAGGAGATGCCCTCCTCTGTTTGTTCACGCCTAATATGACAACAGAAAGAATCTCCATTCAGATTCAATGAACTGTACTTGGTGCTCTTCCTCCCCCTGCACCTTGGAAAATAAGCTCCCCATCTCTCGCCGCCATTTCGTGGGGGAAGAGGAGCTGCTGCTGTTTCCTAAGGTGCCTAATTGGACTAGGAGGCAGAGCAGCAATATTCACCCACTGTGATGAAGCCCGGGTAAGAGGTAAGATATGTGAAGATGTTTCCCTGTATGCACAAGTGTGCTTGTGGCCCATGCTCTGGAGATTCGCAGTCAGTAAAACATAAGTCAACATTCTGTGCCCCATGTTGTGTACACAACCCTAGTCTGCAACAGTCCTGATCAGGCCTAAACAACTGAAGAGTCAACAGAATAGTTCCACTTTTAACCCAGGTTCAAGATTAGGGCTCAGGAAGTCTAGGCCCTGCTGCCCTGGGATTGGAGTGTGTCAAAGCCTCTCTCTGTGCAACTCGATTATGGCCTACCTCTCAAACACTGGTGTTCCTCTCCGCCCACAGCTCACACTCTAAGGAGCATGAGCAACAGACTATACCCAGCTGTCCCTTCTTTCAACTCTGGGTACTCTAGCTCTAGTAGGGAGTAAGAAAGCCTGCCTGTGCCTACAGCCAAATATACTGATAAGTGACTAGGAGGGCAACAAAGTGTGCCGATTCCTATAGTCCTCTCAGACGGAACTTTGAGAACACACCATCAACTAAGCATGGCTACATATCCACCAACTGTAATGAGCCATCCTTCACTCGGCAGACTTACCTGCCCCTCAGGGCAGACACAGGGCTCTCACTTGCCCACTACAGATAGCAGAACTACCCTCAAGAGAAAGGGTGAGCACAGCTATCCTTCACTTGATAGTAGCAGCCGAGCTATCCCTTACCTGTGACAGATCAAACCCTTTCTCTACTGGCTTATCTTCTGCTCAGTGCAGACAGTATACTTATCACTCATCTTTTACATGCAGGCACTACCTACCGCTGCTTGCAAACATTTCACAGCTATCCCTCATCTGCCACAGAGAGTAGAAAAATCCCACTCAAGGCTTTGCATGTTGATAAGGGACCCAAGTGCAAGTGAGCAACACTGCGCTTGGCAAAGTCAAACATTGACGGTACACCCAAGAACAACATACGACAGAGACAGACCTTCTCCAACTAGAAGGAACAAGAGAAATGATCACCAAGAATGGCATGATTCCATTACACATCAGAGATTAAACAGCCGGACGATGATCTGAAGATTCATAAACAAGAACTGTCTGACATGCAACCACCCAGGTCATATGGAAGGGCGTAAGACCTACTGTCGCAAGGTACATCTAAAATACAGAGGGAGGAGCTCTATCTGGGCAAGTAAAGTAAGATGTCAAGTGACTTATGCTGTGCTAGAGTCCCACAGGCCTTAATGTGTCTCAGCAAGAATACAATGGTGAACATAATGAAAGAAACGATTTACACTGTGAATGCAAAACTATATGAGGCACCATGTATAGTGTAATTTTCAGGAGTGTTTTTATTTATTTTCGCAAACATCTTATCTGATTGGGGAATAGAATATTGTGAAAATTAGTGTGAATATTAGGTCAATAGATTTCAAGACATGCCTGCCTTAGAGCTCACTGCATGAGCACACTAGACTGGTGACTCGCCTTTTATGACTTGCATGCATTCTGCCTGTTTGCATGTGACATGTAAGATGTGCTGCTGATGAAGAATAACTACCTTTGCATCCTGAATGTAAAGAGTGCATATTACAGGTGTATATAGTTTTACCAAGCTCTCTACTTGTGGCTGGGTCCTAAGCTCCAATGAGACGGTAATTCATACTTAGTTACCTGGAGGCGGGTTAAACATTAACAAAATTGCATCCGTCCACACGGTGGCCAGTGACAATCCTTTCAGGACATCCTTTTTCAGACACTTTTTTGGCAATGTCCTGAAGTTACACACAGTTAGTTGCTCCCTTTATATTGAAAGAGAATGGATCATTTTCCTTTTGCCATGTACAAGTTTTTAAAAATGTTTATCACTTTTTTCACTATGTCCACTGTAATAAAACGTGCTTTAACTATCAAAAGACACAGAGCAGTAGAGGATCAGCTGAGCTGCAGAGAAAACAGACTTAGAACTCAATGTAGTTAATTAATTTGGGTTCCTTTTTAGGTCGAAGTCTACAAGATAAGACATAATGGGGCATGCTGAAAGCTTCTGTATGAATGCATTCTGCCCACTGCTTGGCATTGGGTTTGTAACTCACATTTGCTTGCTTTATTTGTTTTAGACCGTTCAGTATGTCCTTGTCCCTCATGTGCACCATAGTCTGCCTACCACCTCTGTGACTGGTTCCTTTCAATTCTCCATGAGAGCTCGTTTCTGGGAACTCTTTTTCTTTTTTGTGTGATTCACTCCACAGAAGACTTTCCTGTCTCTTAGTGACTGATTCTTTTCATCCTTGACATTAAACTTGCATGCCTCTGAGGAACAATGTTCTGTCTACGACCTTGTTTATTTTTATTAGTGCTCTTTACTAGTAGCGTGACTTGAACAATCCTCTTCCTCAATTTTCACGCTCATGCCATATGCACTGGAAGAAGGGGAGTAGGGTTGCAGAAGTACCCCTACCAATTTTGTAGTTCAGAAGAAAACGAGGAATTAACATGCCTTTAAATTTTGTTTTTATCTTGTCACATTTGCTGTGCGTTTAAAGACAGAGGTCAAATATTAAGCTCTATCTTCCAAGGGAGGTTTGTGAGAGGATTTATGTGACAATCTTGCTGGGAAAGTATATTATTCTTTTCTAGCACACAACATTTAAATGCCAGCAAATTTACTGTACTAATATTTCTGAATGTATCAAAATTAGGGAAGCACAAATGAAGCACATTTTTTCTAATTCTGAAGTGTGGTGGAAACAAATATTTTAATATGATCAAAACAAATCACTAGGTGATGTTGATTTCCACACATTATCATCTGCGTGCAGTATAGTTTTCAATAAAACTTTATGTCTGTGCAAATGTAAATGTAATTTCAATTGAAAATGAATTGTCTGTACTGATGGTGTGCTACCACACCATGCATACTCCACTCTGACACTAGTGCACGCTCTCTGTCACTTTAGTCTATGTCACTTCACCCTACGCCACTCCACCATCAACTCCCACTCTACTCTAAGACACTCCACTCTTAACTGACACTCTACTCTAATTCACTCTACGACAGTCCACAACACTCCCTCTACGCCACTTCACTCTAAAACACACTACTCCACTCCACGCCCCTCCATGCCTCTCCACTCTATGACACTTTACACCACTCCATGCTACAACACTATATGCCACTTCCTGACACATTACGCTACTTCACTCTACTCCACTCTGTCACTTCCCAAAACTACTCCACTCTACACCATTCCACTCACTCTATGACCCTCAATGATACTCCACTCTATGCCACTCCACGCCACTTTATACCACTCTACTCTATGACAATCTACTCCATTCTATGACACTCTACGACACTCTAATCCACTCCCCTCTAAGAAACACCACTCCACTCTACGACACTACTCTACGCTACTAACCCTTAGCCATGCTGATGTACAACATGGCAAAGCCAATACCTCTTGCAGAGACTAAAACTATTGGCCTTGCCAATGCTTCTTTACACTTAGTGCAAACCTCTGGTGAAACAAATGGTTGAAGAGTTTGAGATAGGCTAGTCCCACAGCTGGCACGCCTAGAAGATACAAATATACATGCATTCTAAAATCTAACCACTATTTACATATATCTATTATATCATTAAAATATGTAAACTCACAGCCAGAGTATGTCATTTTATAGGTTGTGAGGTACAACCACTGTGGTGTACTAGGCTTACTGTCCACCTACCAGGTCTACACTAGCAAAAGGAGCAGACACACCTTTTCCACAAAAACAGCTTCATATTTTTAACTTCAAATGAGATTAGTTGTTCAGTGGGCACTAAATTTTCTTTGATTTTACGTAATGGCTAACTCTTTGCAAGTACAACATTTTACAGCATTTTATACTATTTTTAAGGAGTGAAACAGAGAAGGACTTTCTAAACTGAGTCTGTAAAATTACCTCTTTACAGAAATCGCACCCACAGTGTGTTTCAACACAAATCCTTTTATGTAAAAAACGTATTACTTCTCTGAACACATACTCAAATGGATATTGCACCGTCACATTCCTTTTGAAGACTTAAAGAAAGCTTTACCTGTTTGAAAGACCTAATTTCATGAAATATAAAACAAAATACAGAGAGGGGGCGGGTTTTCGATTTGCCCCTACAACCATTGGCTTTCATTTGTATTCATAGTTTAACGGCTTGGATAGACTGCCAATGATATTTGGTGTTGTGTTACACTGTTCTAATTGGGTTCCATTAGGTTTTGGTGATGGGACATCCAGTAGTCTTTTGTAAGACACAAGTCGCAACATGACAAGAAGTTGGTAAATGAAAGCTACTGTGTGTTCTTTGATGTATGCACTTTGCTGAAACATTTTAATAGCGGATTTATGGCTATCGCCTTCAGGAAGTGCTGTTGTTGGATGCCTTAGCTAGTCATAAAGTTACAGTGCCATTCACTAATCGCTTCTGCATGCTTCTTTTTAGGTCTGGCATATCTTAATAAAAAACACACACACACACAAATATATATATATATATATATATTTAATGCAAAATACAAGCAAGAACTCTGGGTAGTTCCCAAATTTAGGTGGAGAGCAGCTCCAATAAGGAGCACTCTACAACACCAGCGACACTCTAGATTTGCTCACCTTAAATGTCTGTTTATCTAGCAAAGTTTTTGCCTACCTCAGTATACAACACACAGCAATGGGCCAGCCCATTTCAATCGCTAGCTGACCTCCCTGTGAGTCACAGCATTTTGCCCCTGTGCAATGTGGTAATCCCCACATTAAGATAGCGTGCTTCAGTGCCAGGGGTCCTGGGGCACATTTTCCCATTCGTAATATTTAATGCTGTTGCAGACTTGATTCAACCAGTTTATTATTAGAGTCATAAAACATGTAAGTAGAGTTAAAGACCTTTGAATGATTTTCAAATATTCTTTACATAGGATTTAAAAAATAAATTAGTTGACAAATAATACAACCTATAATTAACAGTTAAAAACGAAATACTTTAGCAGTCTGTGAGATTAATTTGTTTGGCCTCATTTTCAGCTATTACAGTAATCAGTTTTACAAAGCCAGTTAGTTAGCAGCTAGCTTTCTGTACAATTAAAGCAGTTCAGTTTTGAAGCCTGGCAAGTACAAACCTCAAGCCTTAAGTGTGGAAGTAGTAACTTTTTACAAACATAGTTAAAAGATAGGCAGCAGCATGAGGCCATGTGCACTTGATTCACATTTACACTTCAAAAATGACAGCTGCTGTCTTTTCTCTTATGTTTTCAATTTTGGAAAAAGTAGCGGTTGGAAATGGGGTTTCTGGTTGACTAGGTTATGCACCTAAGCCACGCAGAACCCACCACTCTAGTCTGGGCAAGAAAGTTACATCCCAAACATAACCTGTGCTCACCCCCTGGTAACTTGGCAGACAGCAGTCAGGCTGATCTCCAGTGGCAATGTATAAAGTGTTTGCGCAACAAACACCAGTGACACAATACCTACAACATGGAGGAGACTCCACACTATATCACTATATATATATATATATATATATATATATATATAAAAAATTGTACTTATAACATAGACCAAGGGGTCATCATTATGAAAAATTATGCATATCATGCCAAAACTGAGTTAGTTCTTGGTATTCTGATGAGTGCAGAAGGCATTTCTCACATTACATATGAAAGCATCACATCAGACACTAGTAGTGCCTAAGAACAATAAAACAGACACTAGTAGTGCCTAAGAACAATAACTGCTGTGCACATTATATTATTCCTGCAAGAATACTCGCTGTCTTGGGCTTAACATGCAGCAAGTTGGTTATGACAAATGGTGTTCCCAAGGTGTCACCCACAAATGCGTAAATCACCACTTACCCGCCTTACCTGTGCCAATAATGATAAACCTATGCTCTGTGCTCCTACGAGCGAGGTTATGGTAAGACTCACAATGTTTGGTAGGGTAAATATATTTAAGGTGAGACAGGTGGACTCAGCAGCCCGAGAGTACCTAATACCTGGAGTACAGTAATCAGCCCTTCGTTGCCACAAGAAACACACTGTGCTGGTGAATGGGGCCTCCATGGAAATTTTCTTTGTGACTCAATCTTGGCTGCATTGTAGTGTTTTTTCTGTAGCTGCAAGGAGAAAACTGCCTATTCAAATATGTTTTACTGCCGATTACCCAAATGTCCTTTTGGAATGTGTCCAGTGCTGCCTTTAGTGACAGTTTGTGTTGCACGGCAAGCTTTCTTTCTTCTCTAGAGAACTACTGGTGTTAACAGTGCCTTGTGCGGTAGAGATGGAAAACATCTCCTCAACATGTTTACTATATTTAAAGTTTCAGAATGCTACTGAGGAAACTACTCTTCATGACATACACTGTAGCCATTTAAGGAAATAATGAATGAAGCCAAATGAGTAGTCAGGAAGTTGGGTTAGCACTGACATTTGGGGGTTTGTTTTATATTTATTTTATATTTGTATAATTTTATGTGGCGCAAACTGAGTCAAGTCAATGTCTGAGCACATTACATTTGGGTTTGACTCAAATGTACAACCACTGAAAGAAACAAGCCAATACAGTGTGTATGCATACATACTATACCAAGCTGAGCTTTACAATGTCTGAGCGTAAGACTGTCATTTTGATATGATTTTATTTTGAATCTGGAACACGTACATTTTTGATCCTAGCAAAACGTATTTAGTTGAACTTCACTTTACTAATTTACATTCTTTGATTCTTACAGTTTACAGGAAAGAGTTTAGTTCTAGTCTAAAGAAAGCTGTGCATTTGGAGAAGTTAGCATTAGCACATTGTTTCTATGGGGCAATGCACTGTTAGTTGAAGGGATTGTTTTATTAGTTAGCAATTCAATCAATCATCTTTTAAAGGAAATATATGATGGGGCCGTTTTCTGACATGGAGGGATATTGTTCGAGGATCATGGCTTATAGTGTCAGATCAGCAATAAGGATAGTTACATGTGTCATTTTCAATTACACATAAAAAAAACCTTTAACAACAAAAGAAGGAAAGAGCAAGGTATACATAAACCAACATCACTGTCATCCTTCTAATCCCATCAGTGATATGGTCTAGCTTAGAAACAACTTTAGTTGTCTCACCTGTTCATGCTTTCCAAAACATTCATACTAAAAAATAAATACATAAACAGATATATACAGGGGCTTTCAATCAGCCCTCATCAGCATTTGGTCCATCAAATATCACTTGTATTCTGATTCCCCACACCACAGTATGCAGTATGGGCCAGACCACTTGTGCCATTGGCTCTCCTGAGACTCTTGCAAGTGACAGAAATACTGTGCTTCGGGATCTCAGTACTGGGCCATTTCTTTTGAAAAGAAAAAAAACAAACTACTGAACACCATTTAGTCAAACGAGTAGGTGTTTTACATCAGCAAATCATTTGCCTATATTTACAATGGTGGAGAGAAACATATTGCAAAAGGGTGAGGAAACTGTTCAGTGCAATAAGTAAACACCCAAGCAGGAACACTCTATATGTTTCACAACATTCTAAGAACGATCCTTAGATCAATAAAGATAATCACCACGGCTAGGTTGGTTGCCAAACATCAGTCAAATGCATTTTATATTCATATCTGGGTCATAGAGGCTGGATTAGGTGATGGTGTTTAGATTCACATACTAACCAAGAGTCATCATCAGGACAAAAAAATGTTCGGGAGCACAAGGAGGCAGGGATATGAAGAAAAGTAATTTAATGAGTCAGGCAGTCCAGATTATAGAAGAAACGGGTAAGCCTTGGAAATTCATCAGGTGAGTTCAAACAGGAATGGTAGCAGCAAATGTATGCAAGCCTTCACTAGAAGTATACCTGTGTATGTGTAAATAAATGATTAACAATGGAGGCACAGGACTTTCATTGAAAAAGCACAAAGATTAAGTGCGGTGCCAGTTAAATATTCTTCACAGGTTCAAGGAGGCTACAGCAGTATTAGAAAAATCAAGTAAGACGCCAGGGTGACTTCAGAAGAACACCAAATGATGTTAGAGGCAGAAGCTGGAGGCACCATAAAAGAGCCAGAATGTTACTCTTATTAATGATTATCTCTGCTACTGCAGTCTCTTCAGCAGAGTGCTGGGACAGGCACCTGCCATATTGCTGTAGACAAAGGTTTACTCATTATGCAGTTTGCTTCGTAAAACTGGTGGGTGCAACAGTCAACCAACCAACTATTACCAAACACTTCCCCTAACAAAAAGCCAGACCTTTGGCTTTTCCAACAATTCCTTGACTTTGTTAAAAGGACTTCAAATAATAATAAAAAAGTATATAAAAGGTTGCTGCTTCTTGATGCAAATGACAAAAAATATAACTAAATAAAAACGCTTGTCACCTCTTCATTGTTTTGGCAAACCAAAAAAATCCAAAGCATAGTTAATTACTTTGTTGCTGACTCACTATAACACTGAAAAATAAACCCTAACAGTTCATGTGCCCAATGACAATTTCTAACTAATTTAATATTTTGATTAAAGACATCCATAGATTAATTATTGTGTTGTGGCTTTGCAGTGCAATCAAAATAGTTTTACGCTATTAACAAAATGAAGCATATAAGTACTATACATAGCATTACATTAAGAGAATATTTGATTGTATACTTTTAAAAGTATAAACATTTCTTAATTCATCAAAAATTACTAATGAATACAACTGCATAGAATACTTACATCTTGTTTAAGAGTGGACATAGGAAGTCGAAGGGCCTTCTTTATAAGAGTGTATAAGCCTGCAATGATGAAACTGAGCTGTTCCTCTGACAAAGTTTCATTTTCAGAAATATTCTTCACAGATTCCTTAGAGTCCTTGCCTTCAAGTGCACCCACAACAGCTGTTAGGAATTGAAAGAATAAAAAAAAAGGTACATTTGTTAATCAGCATTATTTAACTCAACAACAATAATGTCAACAGTTAATGCCAAACCATGCCGCCCTGGGACTGCAATACCTTTGAGTCCCGGCAAGACAAAAAAAGCATTTACAATGCAATGGGTCTCGCATTTGCTCGAGTTAGAGCTATTAGCGCTGTAAACACCTAATCTGACTTTTCTTGCCACATAAATTTAAAATTAAAAGTAAAACAGTTTCACGTAAGCGACCCGAATCACAGCGCCACGGCCGCCATGAGCATCAGCGTGAAGAGACACACAAAAGGAAAAAAGTTTGCTTGCAGTCAAACTTATCGGCAAAAGTGCAATTAGCCATGTAACCGGGTCGATGGCCAAGGCGGTAACAAAATCTCTCCAAGGAGGGACAAACGTAAAGCATTTACCAGTGTCAAAGGATTTTTGAAGGGCGTAGTAATGGGCGTGCAGTGGGCATGGTTAAAGTCCCACATACATACCAAGAAGTCGGAAAAGCAGCGCTTGCGCGCTGCTATACTCGACCTAAGAAGAGGAAACAGCCATTGTCTAGGCATATAAACCCCCCAAAAGTAATAGCACATCCTCTTCTCACTATGAAACTATCACTCGCCTGACATTCCATTTGCCCTATTACACCTGCTTCTGCTTCAGACCAGGTAACAACATAAAAAGAAAAATAAATACACTGTTGTGAAATCAGATCAAACGCTGACAATATATGATCTCATACAGGCAAACATTTTAGATAAAGTACAAATCAATGCGTTCATGTGACAATCACAAGTTTCTAGTTCCAACTATACTCTACTTATACCTTACGTAGATCATTTCTGCCCCAGGGTTGGGGAGTCACCTCTGTTTGCGGCAGGCTAGAAATTCCTCACTTTTGTGTCCTTAATACAATTGAAACTTTCACTTCATGCTCAATAGGAAATTTTAATTGTATATCAGGACCACAGGTAATGATTTTGTGTGTTCAAATCTTACTTATCAGGAGTGAAGTTACATTCTGTACTGATTTAAAGAAAATAAACTCTTAAAGGTGGACTCTGATAACCATTCAGTTGTTTTCATGATATCTTCTGGACGTCTACCTACATAAAATGCTGTTGAGACCATGGCCCTCTTGGCAGAGTGTGCCATTAACTCAGAAGTGTCCACACTGCCTCCTGCATAACTCGCAGCCCCCATTTCACAATGGATGAAGAGGAAATCTCTCTGAAAGGTTTCCTAATCAAGACCAGTAATTGGGAAACCCCTGCAGGCCTACATTCTGCTGACATGTTTTTGTGAGCCTTGACACACTAAGCTACGAATACCTTTGGCCCGCCTGGAATAGTAGTATGAGAAACAGTAATAGACTTCGATCTGCTCAAAATGGTAGACCTTACCTCTTCTGAAATGAACATCGCGCCTGTAATATTCAGTACCTGACTGTCTGACATTCCGCTACAAGTAACCAAGATAAGAAGCAGAGCCAGCTTCACGGACAGCTTTTTTTTTAAAGATAACAACTTGTTCCTGGGAAATAACTAAGAAATATTCAAGATCCAGTTTAAATCCCAGAGGTTGGAATATTTCAGGAATGGGGGAAGGGACAGATTAACATTCTGAAGCAATTTACACACCAATGGGTCTTTCACACCAACTGACCTTCACGTAGTACCAATCCCAGGTCCTGGAGGAGACAGGCTGTTAAATCCAAGTAAGACAGCAATCTCTGCACCTGTCCAAAAAGAGAATATCATCCAGCTACAGAATCAGACGAAACCCTATGGATTGCATATGCTCTATCGCTGGTCTGAGAAGCATCAGCATACATTACGCTGGTAAGGACAGCCTGAAAGGAACAGCAGCGAACCTCTCCAAGTGAACCGGATAAACTGACAATGAGATGCATAGATCAGCACTCTCAGATAAGCATCCTTTAGGTATAGTTTGACCACCTAATTGCCTGAGTGCAAGCTGTCATGGAGGAGGTGAATGCCGTGCAGTTTGAAATGTTAGATAACCCACTTGAACTCACTTAGGTTAATCATTAGCTGATATGCTTTGGATTTACTCCCCATCAGGAAGAGACTTCTCAAAAGACCCATGTATGAGGAGGGTCAATCATATGAAAGCTCCTTTCAACTCCATGGTTATTACCTTATGATCAATCAAGTTCTCCTCTTCCGTGGAGAAGTGAAGAGAGGGAGGTTATCTCTCTTGTCTCTGGCACATGAAGAACGGTTTGTGAAACACTACTATTGGTTTGGAACAACCAAGAGGCCTCTGTCAGTTGGTGTCACTTGCACAAGAATGAAATCAGATGCCCCACTAGTCTTGGATGAGCAAAAGGGTAATAGTTACCTTTGAAGCCTCAAGGAGTGTTAGGATAACCACTAAAGCCATCTCAGCCACCACGTCCTCTGCCAGATATTCACCTGGGAAGAACACCTCCAAATCTTTCTGCATCTTACCAGGGAGTGCCTTTTCTGGAGCCCAGCTCCATCTGGGGTATTTGGTGGGCCAGACAGCCAGTTGAGCAAATCCTACCTCGACCAGCTTCTGCCAAGGACTCTTAATGGAGGCTTGATCTTTGTCCAAAAAGGTGACACAGCCACAAACATTCCTACTTCTTTTAAAAAGGGGTCACACATGTCTGGCCTATCTGTCTAACTTTAGAGAATTTCAGACATGGGGTCCCACCTTAAAGCAGGCGGGATGGCTAGTGTTCAGTGGGTATGGTGCAGTAGGATTAAAGCTTGCTGCACCAACTTGAAAAGGATTGTTGGTCAATGAAATATCAACGGCCTAGATCTACATGGCCATGTCCAAAATCATACCCAGCGGCGAGGCTATCCAGGAGTTTGTGCTGGCATGCCCTGCTTGACTGCTCAATCCCCTTCTTCAAATCATTCATCAGGAAAGTGGTCTCCCTTGTGTTAAAACCTGGTGTGAGGGCCACCTTACGTTAAGTGTCAGACATGGGCATTTGGTCCTAAGACGAGTGCAGACATCTCTGGCCAAGGGATTTCTAATCCCTTAGCCTACATGTAGTGTCCACCTGGTTATGGGGAGCCACTCAGAAAATCAAAGGGGGTACAGATCATCGAGCTCAAACAAACCCGATGTGGTGTCCTGTCTTAGAAGTTCACAGTGGAAACGTTTTGCTTATGCAACAGAATGCTACAGCCTGCTGGGGCCAGGCTCCTAATAAGTCTAAGGAGACTCCCTCATCCATGTAGTGGGGGGGTGGTTAGGTGTGGGGGGGGGTGGAGGGGTAGACTCCCACTTAGTGAAAAGGGGATTCCAGTAGCACTGGCTTCTACATCCTCCCGGACAGTGAAATTCGAAAGTGGTGGGGTGTAAAATTGTTTACAAATTTAAAGGTGTGAGGCCAAATGAGTGAAGGGGGCATGTGGAATAGCATGGGAGAAATCTACCTGGGGAAATTTCAACCGAGGGCGAAATATTGCATTATATAGCACATTTTGCTAAACATTTGGATCAAAAGGGCAATTCTAAATGTGTGCCCTTGCTCTTGAAATATAGTTATTTGCTTATTTTATGGTGCAGTGCCTTTTATTCAATCAACCAAAAATGATCATGGCCCTGGTTTTCTGATTGTGAAGCAATCCTCGAGACCAAATAGGTCCTTTTTACACATGTGGAAAGGGCCTTTTCCAATGACGTATTTGGCTCAAGAGAGTGCGTAAGATAGAGAAGGGTCACATAGCTGGTTAACCACAGTTTCACCATGAGACTAGCCTTGCTGTGCACTAATGTTAGAAGCAATGTTGTCAGAAAAGGTAGGGATAGTATAACGAGGTTCCGTATCCAACTTTTAATCAGAGAGATTAAAAGCATTTCAATCAAAATATGCATTTAGCAGACAATATTAAACTAAGCACTTTCAGCAATACGGGTAAAAATGAAAATGTCACTTACCCAGTGTACATCTGTTCGTGGCATCAGTCGCTGAGATTCACATGGTCTGCATTAGCTCGCCATCTGGTGTTGGGTCGGAGTGTTACAAGTTGTTTTTCTTCGAAGAAGTGTTTTCGAGTCACTGGACCGAGTGGCTCCTCCTTCTGTGCTCATTGCGCATGGGCGTCGACTCCATCTTCGATTGTTTTCCCCGCAGAGGGTGAGGTAGGAGTTGTACTATAGTAATAGTGCCCGCGCAATGAAATGTGTAAGTATGTACCTATTAAAGGTTTAAATAATATATATACAAATGTACAAAATTGAAGGTAACTTCTGAACTGCTACAGGCTTCCGGGGAGGTGGGTGGGCCCATGTGAATCTCAGCGACTGATGCCACGAACAGATGTACACTGGGTAAGTGACATTTGCAGTTCGATGGCATCTGTCGCTGTAGATACACATGGTCTGCATAGACTAGTAAGCAGTTATTTCCCCATAAGCGGTGGATTAGCCTGTAGGAGTAGAAGTTGTCTGAAATAGAGTTCTTAATACAGCTTGACCTACTGCGGCTTGTTGTGCGGATATCACATCTATACAGTAGTGTTTGGTGAATGTGTGAGGCGTAGACCATGTGGCTGCCTTACATATTTCATGCATTGGGATGTTTCCTAAAAAGGCCATTGAAGCACCTTTTTTCCTGGTTGAATGTGCCCTGGGAGTAATGGGCAGTTGTCTTTTTGCTTTAAGGTAGCAGATTTGGATGCATTTAACAATCCATCTGGCTATACCTTGTTTTGATATTGGGTTACCTGCATGAGGTTTTTGGAATGCAATAAATAGCTGTTTAGTCTTTCTGATGTTCTTTGTTCTGTCAATGTAGTACATTAATGCTCTTTTGACATCTAATGTATGTAGTGCTCTTTCAGCCACAGAATCTGGCTGTGGGAAAAAAACAGGTAGTTCTACCGTTTGATTTAGATGGAATGGTGAAATAACTTTTGGTAAAAATTTTGGATTAGGTCGTAGGACGACCTTATTTTTATGTATTTGTATAAAAGGTTCCTGTGTTGTGAACGCTTGAATTTCACTTACTCTTCTCAGAGATGTAATGGCGATGAGAAAGGCAACTTTCCAGGTTAGGAATTGTATTCCGCAAGAGTGCATGGGTTCGAAAGGTGGGCCCATGAGTCTTGTTAGGACCACGTTTAGGTTCCATGAAGGAACAGGTGGTGTTCTTGGTGGTATAATTCTTTTAAGACCTTCTATGAATGCTTTGATGACTGGTATCCTATACAAGGAAGTTGAATAGGTAGTTTGCAGGTATGCAGATATTGCTGCAAGGTGTATTTTAATAGAAGAGAAGGCTAGCCTTGCTTTTTGTAAATGGAGCAAGTAATTTATTATATGTTTTGGAGTTGCGTCTAGTGGTTGTATCTGATTATGATGGCAGTAACAAACAAATCTTTTCCACTTACTTGCGTAGCAGTGTCTAGTGGATGGCCTTCTGGCCTGCTTTATGACCTCCATACACTCTTGGCTAAGTTGTAAGTGTCCGAATTCTAGGATTTCAGGAGCCAGATTGCTAGATTCAGCGATGCTGGATCTGGGTGTCTGATCTGTTGGTTGTGTTGCGTTAACAGATCTGGTTTGTTCGGCAGTTTGATGTGGGGTACTACAGAAAGATCTAGCAGTGTTGTGTACCAGGGTTGTCTTGCCCACGTTGGTGCTATTAAATGAGTTTGAGTTTGTTTTGACTCAGTTTGTTCACTAGATAAGGGAGGAGAGGGAGAGGAGGAAAAGCGTAAGCAAATATTCCTGACCAGTTCATCCATAGGGCATTGCCTTGGGATTGCTTGTGTGGGTATCTGGACGCGAAGTTTTGGCATTTTGCGTTCTCTTTTGTTGCAAATAAGTCTATCTGAGGTGTTCCCCAGAGTGTGAAGTAGGTGTTCAGAATTTGTGGGTGGATTTCCCATTCGTGGACTTGTTGGTGATCGAGAGAGATTGTCTGCCAGTTGATTCTGGATCCCTGGAATAAACTGTGCTATGAGGCGAATTTGATGGTGGATTGCCCACTTCCATATGTTTTGAGCTAATAAGCTTAACTGCGTTGAATGTGTTCCTCCTTGTTTGTTTAGATAATACATCGTTGTCATGTTGTCTGTTTTGACAAGGATGTATTTGTGGGTTATGATTGGTTGGAAAGCTTTTAGTGCTTGAAAAACTGCTAATAATTCTAGATGATTTATATGCAGTTTTGTTTGATGTATGTTCCATTGTCCTCTTATGGTGTGTTGATTGAGATGTGCTCCCCACCCTGTCATGGAAGCATCTGTTGTTATTACGTACTGTGGCACTGGGTCTTGGAAAGGCCGCCCTTTGTTTAAATTTATACTATACCATAGAAGCGAGAGGTAAGTTTGGCGGTCTATTAACACCAGATCTAGAAGGTGACCCTGTGCTTGAGACCACTGTGAGGCTAGGCATTGTTGTAAGGGCCTCATGTGCAGTCTTGCGTTTGGGACAATGGCTATGCATGAGGACATCATGCCTAGGAGCTGTAGTATTGTTCTTGCTTGTATTGTTTGATTTGGAGACATGTGTTGAATGACTCTGTTGAAATTGTGAATTCTTTGTGGAGTTGGCGTTGCTACTCCTTTTGTCGTGTCTATTATGGCTCCTAGATATTGCTGTACTTTGCTTGGCTGAATGTTGGATTTTGCAAAGTTGACGGTGAACCCTAGTTTGTAGAGGGTTTGTATGACTTGATTTGTGTGGTTTGAGCATTGTGTGAGCGAACTGGTTTTGATTAGCCAGTCGTCTAGATACGGGAATACATGTATTTGCTGCCTTCTGATGTGTGCAGCGACTACTGCTAGGCATTTTGTGAATACCCTTGGAGCGGTTGTTAAACCGAAAGGCAATACTTTGAATTGGTAATGTATTCCTTTGAATACAAACCTTAGATATTTTCTGTGTGATTGATGTATTGGTATATGGAAATATGCGTCTTTGAGGTCTAGGGTTGTCATGTAGTTGTGTTTTCTGAGCAATGGTAACACTTCTTGTAGTGTGACCATGTGAAAGTGGTCTGATTTGATGAATGTGTTTACTACTCTGAGGTCCAGAATTGGTCTCAGTGTTTTGTCCTTTTTTGGTATCAAGAAGTACAGTGAATAAACTCCTGTGTTTATTTGTGTGCTTGGTACTAATTCTATTGCATTTTTTTGCAGTAGTGCTTGAACTTCTATCTCTAGAAGCTGTGAATGGTGTTTTGTTAAATTTTGTGATTTTGGTGGTATGTCTGGAGGGAATTGCAGGAATTCTATGCAATAACCATGTTGGATAATTGCTAGGACCCATGTGTCTGTAGTTATTTCCTCCCATGCTTCGTAATATTGACCTATCCTTCCCCCCACTGGTGTTGTGTGGGGGGGGGTGAGTGACGTGTGAGTCACTGCTTGTTGGTAGTGGTTTTGGGGCTTTGAAATCTTCCTCTATTCCTAGGGAATTGCCCTCCTCTATACTGGCCCCGAAAGCCTCCCCTGTACTGTCCCTGGTAGGTGGACGGTGCGGACTGTGAGGTACTGGCTTGTGTGGCCTGACCCCGAAACCCTCCTCTAAAAGGTGTTTTGCGGAAGGTGGTATAAGATCCTCTGCTCTGCGGGGAGTAGAGTGCGCCCATGGCCTTGGCAGTGTCAGTGTCCTTTTTGAGCTTTTCTATGGCTGTGTCGACCTCCGGACCGAACAGCATTTTTTCGTTTACTGGCATGTTAAGTACTGCCTGCTGAATTTCCGGCTTGAATCCAGACGTTCTGAGCCATGCGTGCCTACGGATGGTAACCAACGTATTAATGGTCCTTGCGGCTGTGTCTGCTGCATCCATAGAGGAGCGTATTTGATTGTTGGAAATGTTTTGACCTTCTTCAACAACCTGTTTTGCTCTTTTTTGTAGATCTTTTGGGAGATGTTCAATGAGATGCTGCATCTCATCCCAGTGGGCTCTGTCGTATCGCGCTAGCAGCGCTTGTGAGTTTGCGATGCGCCACTGGTTTGCTGCCTGGACAGCGACCCTCTTCCCGGCTGCATCAAACTTTCTGCTTTCTTTATCTGGGGGAGGTGCATCCCCAGAAGTGTGTGAATTTGCCCGTTTTCTGGCAGCCCCTACCACCACAGAATCTGGTGGCAGCTGAGAGGTGATGAATACAGGGTCCGTAGGAGGCGCCTTATATTTTTTGTCCACTCTAGGCGTTACTGCCCTGCTTTTGACTGGCTCTTTGAAGATCTCCTTTGCATGGCGAAGCATGCCTGGGAGCATAGGCAGGCTTTGGTAGGAGCTGTGGGTGGAGGAGAGGGTGTTAAATAAAAAGTCATCCTCTACTTGTTCAGAGTGTAGTTCCACATTATGGAACTGAGCTGCTCTAGCCACCACTTGTGAATAGGCTGTGCTGTCCTCAGGTGGTGATGGCCTAGTTGGGTATGTGTCTGGGCTGTTATCAGACACTGGTGCATCGTACAAGTCCCACGCGTCTTGATCTTGGTCGTCGTGGCTCATGGCGGTGTGAGCTGGCGAATGTGACGGGGTGTAAGTTGGTGAAGCCGGAGTTACAGGTGGAGGCGAGGGAGGAGGTGTTACCGTCTTTGCTGTTTGTTGCTGAGGAGCCTCTCGTGCTACAAACTGAAGTGTTCTCTTTCTTTTGACAGGTGGAAGGGTACTGATCTTCCCTGTCCCCTGCTGAATAAAGATACGCTTCTGCGTGTGATCCACTTCAGTGGATTGCAGTTCCTGTTCGAATCTGTGTCTTTTCATTTGTGAAGACATAGAAAGTTCTTCAGTATAGGAGCCTGAAACTGGGTCTGTTGGTGCTTTTTTCGGCTCCGAAAACCCTGTTGTTTGTTTTTTCGGCTCCGAGGTAACCTTCCTCTTCTTTTGTGCCGAAAAATCTTGGCCTCTATGATCTTCGGCGCCACTGTCTCGGCGTCGATCCGTGTCGACACCGAACTCTCGGTGTCGATGCTTCTCTTTAGCACTCTCTCGGTCCCGAGGAGGCTGCGTGCCGGTGTCTCGACCGGAGTCGGACGATCTCGACACTGAATGGGCCTTTTTCGGTGCCGATTGTTGGTCACCATGAATTTGGGTTGAGCCATGGCCGGTTGGCAGTGGCGTCCCCTGGGCCTTTTTGCTTTTTTTTATTTCTGATCTCGACGTCTTACTCACTGTTTTTGGATGGTCGAGTTCGTCGGAGTCTGAATCCTGGATGGAAAAGGATTCCTCCTGTTCCTCTTCTGTCTCGAACTGTCGATGCTCTTTTGGCGTGGACGCCATCTGCAGTCTTCTCGCTCGACGGTCGCGCAGAGTTTTTCGGGACCGGAACGCCCGACAGGCCTCACAGGATTCTTCGCTGTGCTCGGGTGACAGGCACAGGTTACAGACCGAGTGTTGGTCCGTATAAGGATATTTGTTGTGGCATTCAGGGCAGAATCGAAACGGGGTCCGTTCCATCGGCGTTGTTCTCCACGCGGTCGGGCCGACTAGGCCCCGACGGTGTGCCGAAATCTACCCCGAAGGGCACCGAAGCGCTTCGATGTTCAATGCGTTGTCGTATGTGTTTATCTCGAACCGGATCGCAACGATACCGTCGAAAATCTTCCGTTTTCAGCTATCTTTCCGTTCCGGAACTCGGAGCGACAGGAACACGTCCGAACCCGATGGCGGAAAGAAAACAATCGAAGATGGAGTCGACGCCCATGCGCAATGAGCACAGAAGGAGGAGCCACTCGGTCCAGTGACTCGAAAACACTTCTTCGAAGAAAAACAACTTGTAACACTCCGACCCAACACCAGATGGCGAGCTAATGCAGACCATGTGTATCTACAGCGACAGATGCCATCGAACATATGTGTTTCAGTTACCATGTTTCAGTGCTTCATTAGTGTTTTTCGAGGCCTACACGCACAAGTTGGCATGGGCCACAAAGCTGTGATATATAAAATAAGCTGATGTCATTAGAAATAACAAACTTTCTAAGTCATAAGCATGTGACATTTTAATTAATGGCAGCTCCACCTTTAAACGATCGTCGTGTGTTTGATTTGAAACACTGTATAATGGCAGGGAGCTGCGCAGCAAGAACTCAGCCTCCATATCTAAAAAGAGTAATAGGTGTGTGAGTGCCCTAGTTAATCTGAGATCCTCTGCACAGTCATTCTGAAGAAGTAGAAAATGATTCCAAGTGACAAGGCAAGGATGGTGTGACCGTGCTTATGGAGTGTGCTTGCACTTCTGAATGAACAGTGAGCTCAGCGCTCCTGCAGCAACATTGCTCACACCGACGACAAGAAGCAAGCCTAATAAAGGATCATGTGATACCTGGCCCACGATGATACAGCCTCAAAATGACGTTGTAGGTATTGGTTGTGTTGCTAGCGCCTGCCTGATAGGCTCATTGGTGCGCGAGACCATCTGGACAAAGAAAAAAACCTACCTTACGTGTCAAGAATTTTCAGTTCTATTAAGAACACGGAGGCGAGGATTATGTTTCTCTCTCTACTGCAGAGGTTCCCAACCTTTTGACTTCTGTGGACCCCTAATTTATGATTACTGGAACCCGGGGACCCCCACTGACTGGTTCTTGGAGTCCGGGGACCCCCCACTAAGTCATTACTGAAAGCTGGGGACCTAATCTTTTAATATTTTTTAATTATCTAAGCAGTCGCGGACCCCCTGAGGAGGCTTCGCGGACCCCCAGGCGTCCCCGGACCACAGTTTGGGAACCACTGCTCTACTGCATTTTTCACAGCAGCCAATTACAACCAAGAAAACTTAAAACCACATTTCCCATGAACAGTATAGTGCACCATACATAACATGCTCAAATCACCATAAAGCTAGCCCTTTAAGTAATGGTGCCACCATTTTGATTTCCCTTTTTTTGCCATATAACAGAAATACTAACATCTTTGTAAACATTGAACCAGGACCAGCTCTTCCTCAACAACGAAGTGTCCAAGACCAACTGAACTGGAGCGGAATATTCTTCTCACATGCAGGACCCCTAGCACATCGATTAGGAACAGACCTGAATCTCGTCTCATTGTCTTCGACAAGCGTCTGCACCAAAAGCTCTTGTCTCAGCTGTGTTTCTGATCGCTCCCGCAAAAAAAAAAGAACAGAGAGCCATACATTTTGCTCCCAAAAGATGTACCTTCAAATACACTTACAAAATAGGACGAGTATAGAAAACACAACAATGTAGTACATACTTAGGCTATCTTGTCATATCATAATATCACAACAAAATACATCCATATGTAATTACATTGGTGCAATAATCCTCGCCTCCGAGTCCTAAATAGAATTGGAAATTCTTGACGTGCAAGCTAGAAATTGTTTTATTCTATTTAAGGACCAAATGACTAGATTATGCTCGTTTAAAGCTGTGCTATAACCCCTGATGCCACCTTCACCATCGGTGTGTAACAGAAAGCTTTAAATTTGGATTCTGAAGACCAATCTGCCTCCCTCATGATATCCTCAGGACGAGAGCCCACAGTATGACTTGAATGCCATAGCACCCCTATCTGAGTAGCCACTAAAAGTGGCTGTATCTACAGCTGCTCCCGCTAGAATCCCACACATCCATCTAGCTAAAGTAGCCACTACTACAGGTTTATACATTTTTTGTAAAGCAATAAGCAATTGTCCTCTCAGATCTGGTCTCAATTCACTAGTACAAGCCTCGTATTCCTTTAAACACTGTACTACACACAACTCTGTTTCTCAGAAAGGCTGGATAAGAAACCAATCTGGAATTGGATTTTGTCTGTCTAGTGATAGAGTTTTCTCCCTCAAGTGGGGTTCCTTTTCTATCAGCAATGTCTCAGGCACTGACACTCTCTTGTGGAATTCAAATACAACAGCATTGTGAGTTTGGCAGAGAGCTGCTTGCGAGATATTTATTCGCTGGCCATTGTTCTTAGCACCTGAGAACTATATTCACATCCCATGAAGTTGAGTACCTGGGTAGTAGCAGTCTTGACATTTTAATGCCCCTCATGAGCCTGCATAATAAAGTATGTTCGCCAATGACTTTCCCTTCAACTGGAAGGTGACCTGCCAAAATTCCTGTTCTGAAATTATTAATCGATCTATAAGCCAACCCAGAGGTTGCCAAATTAGACAAAAAATTAATCACTGGATAGCAATCAGCACCCATGGGATCAACACTCCATTCATTACACCAGATACACCATCTTGTCCATGCCGAAGCATACCGCATATGGGTGCTTGTAGACCAGGCCTGTCTGATGTAGAAAGCAGCTTGCTGGCAGATTCCTTGCAAATTCCATCTCTCCCTGAAACCTTCCATGCTATCAACATGAGATGCCCTAACAATATCAACAGATGGGCGTGACCCACTGGTTCGAGCAATAGGTTCAGCTTAAATGGGATCTTCATCTGCAGAGCACACGTCAAATCTAGAACTACAAGAAATCATGGCTGTGCCTTCCACAATGGAGTCACTAGAATGATCTTTGCTTTCCGACGTCTGACCTGAGATAAGACTCTTGGGATCACAATAAAAGGCGAAAATGCATATCCCCAGAACTCGGGTCAATACTGAGAAAGGCATCTGTCGCCTTCGCACTCAGATCTGGACGCCAACTGAAGACCGATGATTGACAATTGAGACAGGGTGCAAAAAAAAGACACTTTGCATGGACCCAACAGGTTACTGAAGGACCTGAAGACCTTGGGATGAAACCTCCAGTCACTATTATCCCTAAGATAGTTTGAATACCAAGCCACTAACATATTCTTCTGGCCTGGAAGATATTCAGCTGTGATTGCTATCCGATGCTGGAGGTGGAAGTGCTAGAAAGTCTTGACAATCTCCACCAACAAATGTGATCTTGTCCAACCCAACTTATTGACATATTGCACCACTGAGATGTTGTCCATCCTCAGCAGGATGCAGCAGTCTGTCTTTGTGGGAGATAGGCTCCTGAGGGCAAAGAAACTTACCAGGAGCTCAAGATAATTGATGTGGGGACCTAATTCCGACTCTGACCTATAACCCCCTGTGGGACTGGACCAGATCCCACTCCCCAGCTCTGTTGTGTAGCCATTTTAGTTATAGCTTCATACACATTATTTTAGCGAACTAGGCCTACCGCTGTGCACTTTAACCTAGATATATTTTATTCAGCTTCGTTTATTATTTTAACAATAGCCACATTTTTGGTCTTGTTTTATTTCTCTCTATCTAGCTGTTCTTTGCCTAGGTCAGCACTGCGTTCTTAAACAAGACATTTCTTTCTCTCTGTGCTTTTCTCAAGGCTGCAGTAAGACAGGTTGCCGGTAAACATGGTAACGCTTTGTCTCTAGTGTTCATAGAAACATACACATCCTTACGTAGGGCCATTTTCTCAGAACATCAGCTGTTTTATTATAAAAACACTTCTCTGTCCCATGCACGTTAGAGGGAGATTCCAGCCAGATGACCACGACTGTATGCTGATTGCTGAATGCTTTGCTACATCTACTTATGTAGACTACAGGCCGGTTGCTCAGGTATGAGGGATGATGTCTTCCCAAGGGAACCTGAAGAGCAGAAATAGAGCTTAATATGCTGTGCTCTAACATAGCCTAGGTAGGAATTATTTTAACGATTTTAGTGAAAATATGGTAGCGATATTTTTATGCTTCACTCTCTTTGTCACAATTTTAATCCTGTCATGCTTTATCGCCCTGGTTAGTGCAGTACATGCTTTACTATCTAAGATGCAGTTTCTTCATTAAAACCTTATTGAAACATATACTGCCTCTGATTGTCCTTGAATATGTGAGACTAATGTAAATGAGAGAAACTGATGCGATCTGAGTGACCACGATTTCCCTGAGGAGTCAATTGTGTCATGCGCTCGGCTGCCCAATCATCCCTGTTCTTGAGCGGAGATAAGGCACTGCTAGTTAGCCGGCGCAAAACCAGGATTAGGCCGACAGGTGTTAGCTGCAGTGGGTTAGACTCAGTTCCCCACAGCGCTCGTGAATCTGCTGCCAAAATCCAGTAGTCTCATTAGAATAATGAGAGCCTACGCGACATGGCGCCACCAACGTTTGGTCAGGCTCTAATTTTCGAGTCTTCCTGAGTATCTCTGTCTCACTACATAGAAAGAAACCTCAGTACTATATATGGAGACGTCCGTGGTACTGAGAATTTTCCTCCTCAGCTAATTAGGGAGTACCTAACTAACACTGTAGGTTCTTCAAGCTTGAACTCTAAAAGGATAATCCCCATTTGGTGTGCTTATCTCTGAACAAAATTTACAATTTTTTATGGGAAACCCGCAACGGGTAGGAATTGCAGTCAATATGCGACAACCCCTTACTGCACATTTATTGGCACATGGCCTAACGGCCCAGGAGGGTCCAGTTACATTTGTTGTTGAGGCTCATCCAGCCTATAGGACATACATTTTTTATTCTTGGGTGTCATTTCCAACAGCTGATGGGAACACAAATACATTTTATTACTATGCACCTGCAAATATACCTGCACAATACAGAGCATATGCATATCTAGAAATACCTCTATCTCAGTGGTTCCCAAACTTTTTCGATTCCCGGCTCCTTTGACCTATTGGCCATGTTGGCCACGGCTCCCCATTATGTTATTTTTTGTGGCGGGTGGGGGATCGTAATCCCAGCCTCTGGAGTACTACCATTTTTAGCCTAGAAAATAATTGGGATGAAACTGATGAGGGTATTAGAGAGCTTTAGAAGAGCACCAGATGACACTACATAGGGTCAGGCTTTATTTTTAAATAGGCACTGATGAGATTAAATAATTTGCACAGTATCAAAGGATGGTAGCTGACGCCAGGACTCCAGCCTGGTTCCCCAGTTCTAAAGTCAACAGCTCTAACTGCTAGGCCACATCTCCTCCTTTGACAAAACTGGTGAAAGGATGTAACCCATCTGGTGGCTGCTTCTGACATCTCCTTCCTGTGCTAGAATGGGTCAGTTATTATTTTTTAGTTTTTCTTGGATATTCTCTTTTGTTCTCAGACACCTTCATACATTATGTCTTTCTGGTATCCGTCTTGCTTTGTCAGCGCCAGAGAAATGAACTCTGGTTTCATTGTTCCTACATTCAGATTTGTCACAGAGGCTGGGCGCTCTGGAGTCTCATGTCTGTCTCTATTTACCTGTTCCTACACTATTTACAGTTTGTCTTCTTTATTCTCTCGTTCAGGTTGCTGAAAATCATTTATTGGAAACTATTTTTGTTCTTTTGTCATAGGGATATTATTAATGGTACTTTGGCGCCCTCCGCAGTAATTAATGCAGGGTGTTCTGTTTACAATACCATGATGAAAGCTACCGATTCAAAGCACCTCCTAGTGGTTCCCAAACTGTGTGCGGCGCCCCTGGCTAGTTTTGACGGCGCACCAGGGAGCCGCAGCGCACAGATTGGGAACCACTGCTCTATCTTATCAAGAACATAATAATTGTCTTGATGGCGCCCTACCCCATACAATTTTACACGTTAGGTTAGGTCCTCTAAATATTGACGGTCCTACCTGGCCTTTATTGGGCAAATATACACCCCACCCTGATGCAGCAACCTTGATGGTAGCTGAAGTCCGCCGCTTATATGCTGAGCTGACAGAAATATACATACGATTAGTACAGTTTGCAATGCAAACATTAAATACAAACCCAGCACGTGCTGCTCAGACGCAACAACATGCAGTAACGCCAGGCATTAATCCGGTGACTGTATATTCAATCATGTGTAAAGTACCCCCCAAATGGGAAGAAATTCAGTTTTAGTTTGCTCAAAAAATAAACGCATTGGAAGCAGTATTTCCCCATATGGGACCTCAAGATAAGCATAGGATATGAACTATGCGCTTGCCATTTGGGATGGTTCCCACAAAAGATAACTGTAATACCTGGGGCATGGTATTTGCCACCCTCTGTTCTACCGCACATGGTACACCAACACTTGCCAACTTACCCGAAGTGTTGAAACAAATTCAAGATAAATATGGGGCTGCCCTGGCCTTGGGGATGCTACTAATCCTCAATTATATTAAGTAACCTTAAAGGGGAAGCAGTTGCACTAGCGGTGCGCATGCGGCTCCGGGATGTTCCTCCACAGGATCAAGAACGTGAGCTGCCAATTATTATCACGGAGACCTACTTAAGCATTGGTTGAGATAATCTAGGGGCCAGACCCACAAAACCAGTTACAGGGTAAATCTAATAAAGATTCTACCAAGCAAGCTACTGAGGGTACTAAGAAACGCTGGGATAAAAAACAACAAACACCTAAAAAAGATAGGGGACCATCTCCGAATACGGAGACCCCGCAGAATAGATATCATCTCAGAAATAGAGATAATATAAAAACACCAAACATATATCAATATACTGATACATGCCAATCACGTTCCTTTCAGGACTCGCCGGAAAAACGCAGTGAGAGAGATGGGCAGTCAGAGCGAAGAACAGAGTACGTGAAACCGAGACAGGAATCACAACGCTCAACAGAAGTTTCTGTTAAAAACAGAAGAGAAACTTCCTCCACAAAAAACCCAATTCAAAGTAATATCTGGCAGCAGTTCCAGTTCGACATGCCAATCAAGAAGAGGGCTCTACTGAAGAACAAGAAGTAGTCATTATAGCTATTAGACAGCACAGCAGAGGTTACAATAGTTCACCAGAATCTTCTAGAGCATCTGGAGGTGAAAGCAACTGATGATTTCTTACAAGTTGAAACTCTCCACGCCTGATAGGGTGTACAAAGAAATGTTACAATTAGAAGGAGACATTGAGCGCACAATTGACGAAATCTTTTGGGACCGCGTAGTAAATATATATAAGATATTCTAATGGCCAAAAGGGATTGGCCTCCTGAATTTGTCCGTACTTGCCCATATGGGGAATATGTTATCAAACATTCTTTCTGATGGATACAACTATCTGTGGATTCCTCAACTAATGAATTCTCCCCAATGCGCAGCATTCAACGTAAACTTCTTTCCAGCTCTGCACATCGGCGATGACGTCACAATTGCCTGACTCCACGCGGCCCCGTCTGACGTCATCGTGGCAATAGGAGGTCCTCACCGGCGTGCTGACGTCAGTTCCCTTTTTTCCGTGCCTTCAATAACGGTTATTTCTCCAGCTCTTGTATCGATTGCTGTGGAAAGGGATACTTTGTATTTTTGGAAAATGTCGGCTCCGAAGAAGTCAGGGTTCAAGCCTTGCAGAGAATGTGGGGGTTGGATGTCAGTTACTGACCCGCATAATGACTGCCTCTGGTGTCTAAGCTCAGACCACGACGTTCAGGAGTGTGGTTCGTGCCAGAAAATGAATCCCAAGGCTCTTAAGGAGGGTGAAAGCCAAGTTGTTTTTAGCAAAGGCTAAAAAAGAGAAGAGGAGTCACCATAGATCTTCGTCGGGGAAGTCGGCGAAGAGTCATAGAAAGTGGCGCCATCACGATTCCTGGTGTTGTTCCAGAGGAAGTCGTTCGAGGTCTCCATCTGCTCGGCACCATAAGTCATGGGAGGTCAGCCCGACGGTGACTCCTCAGCCTTCGACTCTGCAGACTTCTCTGGCGCCGTCGGTCTTTGAGGTGGTGGAACCTTGGAGTCCTACCTTTTCTCCGGCGCATCCTGCTATCCAGGATCCGGGTCCGACTCCACAGGAGTATCCTGTCTTCCCTACTCCGGGATCGGATCCAGCGGCATTCCTTAATGCCATGTTTGCATGTGTCAGAGCATGGCGCCGGGAGGTGGTGCGCCGGCTGGCCCCACTGGTCCCTTGGCATTTAATTTAAGCGCTCCAACTCCTTATAGACCGGCGCCGTTCATGCCATTCTGTCCGGCAGGGGACACTAGCCCGGCGCCGGAGCCAGCTGTGCAGCCGTCGAAGTGGGTGGAAAGGCCTTCGACGCCGGTGTCTATCCAGATGGAGTCGTCCCGAAGCCGGATGGCGTCGGTTGGTGGAGATCAGCTGTCCACGGTGCCGATGGATCCATCTCCGGCATCGGATGGGTCTGGAGATTGAGTGTTGACACCTACTCGACACCGTTCTTCGACATCAGTCAACTCTTTGTCGACGCCGGGGCTGGAGGCAAAGTTGCATTCCAGAAGGAAGGCCCTGAGATTGTTGGAGGAAGGAGAGTACCGGAGACAGCTCCTTGAGGAAGGGGAACTTGAGGAGCCCCTGAGTGACTTCCAGGGGTTAGCCACTGCCAGTGGGATGGATACTTCCCCGGAATGGGATTTAGCCTCACCAGTGGAGTATACCGAGGAGGCAGTCTCGTTTCATTCTGTGATAAGAAAGGCTGCTGATTTCTTAGATCTCCCGCTTTCTGTTGCCCAGTTCAAAACAAATATCCTGACGGAGGTACTACATCCTGCCACTGCTGTTGCGGATCCATTGCTGCCTTTTAATGAAGCTCTCATGGATCCCATTGTCGAGGTTTGGAGAAAGCCTTTTTCTTCATCAGCAGTGAACAGGTCGGTGGCCAGGAGATATAGATCAGCTCCAGGGGACCCTGGGTTCCTTTCGAAACACCCGTCTCCGGAGAGTCTGGTGGGACCGGCATCTTGTTCATCGCTGTCTGCTCCTGGCTCTTCCCTGGTGTGCCATCCGACAGGGAGTCCAAAAGGATGGAACAGTCTGCAAAGAAGGTTTTCTCGTCCTGCAGCATGATCCTTAAGTCAGCAAATGCCACGTGTATCCTGGGTAGATACATTCATGCTATTATGGATGCGGCTAGAACTGCCCCAGGACTTGCAAGGACTCGTTACGGATGCCCAAGCTGCAGCGACGCAAGTCATATAATCAGGACTGGACACCATGGACTCTGTTGCTAGAGCCATGGGAACTTCCATTACTACCAGACATCATGCTTGGTTACGTACGTCTGGGTTCTCTTCGGATGTCCAAGCAACTTCGTTAGACTTGCCCTTTGATGGCGATAAGTTATTTGACACTAAAGCTGACTCTGCGTTGGAGCGCTTCAAAAAGTGTAGGGCAATGGCGAAGTCCTTGGGCCTGCAAGCTACTTCGACCCCTTTTAGGTTGTTTAGATGTTTTAGGGTGTTTGAACGAGGGGCGTCCTTTTGTGGAAGATCGCAGCAGACAGGCCAGCAGCCCTCAAGTCTCCCTTACAGATCTTTTAGGGGGCGGGGTAGAGTCCGCACTAGGGGGGCCACCCAACAGCAGCACCCTACCTCTGCTTCTTCCTCAGGGGGGTGCAACAGGGGAAGCAACCCTAGTCCTCTAACCATTGCGTCCCATGTATCTCCAGTAGGGGGAAGGTTGTCTCTTTTTCTTCCCATGTGGGAGTCGGTCACAACAGACTCCTGGGTCATCAGTGTGGTGAGGAAAGGCTATGCCTTCCCTTTCTGGAGATTCCTCCTCCCTTCCCTCCCCGTCTTTCCTTTTGTTCAGAAGACCATCTCCTGTTGTTAGAACAGGACGTTCTATCCCTATTGTCAAAAGGTGCAGTGGAGTTGGTTCCCGAGCAGGAGAGGGGTCAGGGATGTTATTCAAGGTATTTTCTGATCCCCAAAAAGGATGGACGTTTGAGACCTATCCTGCACCTGAGGATTTTGAATTGGTTCCTCAAACAGGAGAAATTCAAAATGCTGACTCTAGCACAGGTGATTATGGAGTTGAACAAGGAGGATTGGATGGTGTCTATCGACTTGCAGGATGCTTATTTCCATATTCCCATTCTCAAGTCACACAGGAAGTATCTCCGGTTTGTAGTGAGGTCGCAACACTACCAGTTTGTGGTCCTTCCTTTTGGTCTTACTTTCGCGCCTCGAGTCTTCATGAAGGTGATGGCGGTGGTTGCAGCAAATCTCAGGAGGAGGGGAATAGCAGTATTCCCTTACCTGGACGATTGGTTGATCAAAGCCAAGTCTCCGGAGCTCGTGCTGCATCACCTGCAGATGACAACCCAGTTGTTGTTCAGTTTGGGCTTTTCGATAAACGTGCCCAAGTCTCACCTGGAGCCCTTTCAATGCCTCCTGTTCATAGGGGCAGTACTGGACACAACATTGAATCAAGCCTTTCCTCCGCCACAGCGTATTCAAGACATTTAGGCGTTGATTCCAATGTTTCGAGAGGGAGCGGTTGTTCCAGTCCTCAAGGTCCTTTGTCTGCTCGATCTGTTCGCTTCATGCATTCGGTTGGTCACTCATGCATGCTGGCACATGAGGGCTCTTCAGTGGTGCCTCTGCAGACAGTGGTTTCAGCACAAAGGGGATCTTGCTGAGTCGATAAAGATTTCCAGAGACACTGCAGCGGATCTACGATGGTGGTCTGTGGACGGCAACCTTTCTCAAGAAAGGCCTTTTTCACTACCACCTTCAGTGGCCACGGTGATAACAGATGCTTCCTCTCTGGGGTGGGGAGCTCATCTGGGGGACCTGGAGATCAAGGGTCATTGTTCTCCAGTGGAGCAGATGATTCATATCAATCTGCTGGAATTGTGGGCGATACGTTTGGCTCTCAAGGCCTTCCTCCCTTCCCTTCGCGGTCAGTCGGTACAGGTCCTGACGGACAACACGACCTCGATGTGGTACATCAACAAGCAGGGAGGAGTAGGGTCGTACCTTCTCTGCAGAGAGGCTCTGCGGCTCTGGTCCTGGGCACAGGACCATCAGATTTGCTTAATGGCAAACCATCTGGCCGGGGTTCAAAATGTGCGTGGACAGTCTCAGTTGGCTCCTCTCAGCCGATCAGGAGTGGCGTCTTTATCTAGATCTGGTCCTTTACATCTTTTGGATGTGGGGATTTCCCCAGGTAGACCTATTTGCCACTCGAGAGAATGCACCCTGCCCGTCGTTCTGCAGCCTCCAGTATCCGATGCAGGAAGCGTTGGGGAGCGCGTTTCAGATGTCCTGGAACAGCCAGTTGCTTTTCGCGTTTACCCCCATACCCTTGATTCCTCGAGTTCTGAGGAAGATTCGCCAAGACCAGGCCCAAGTCATCTTAATAGCTCCTTAATGGCCAAGAAGGGTGTGGTACACGGACCTTCTCCAACTCTGACTGTGCCCTCTGCTCCGTCTCCCTTACAGGGCAGACCTCCTCTCGCAGTTGCAGGGACAGGTTCTACACCCCCACCTCCAGAGCTTGCACCTTCATGCCTGGAGATTGAATGGGGCAATCGAAGTTCTTTTTCTCTCCCACTGGATGTGGTGGACGTTATTTTATCGGCCAGGCGACACTCCACCAAATCTGTCTCATGCGAGCAGATGTGCTAAATTCGTGGCTTGGTGTGGAGAGAGGCAAATTAATCCCTTAAGTGCCCATATGTCGGACATATTGTTGTTTGCTTTGTCCTTGGCACAGCAAGGCTGCGCTGTTGCTACTGTCAAGGGCTATCTTTCGGCTCTCTCAGCCTTCTTATGCCTACCTGATCAACCCTCTTTGTTCAAATCCCCTTTAGAATTGAGGTTTTTGAAGGGGCTTAACAATAGGTTTCCTCCCACTCCGTTTCTTATGCCCCAGTGGGATTTAAATCTGGTTCTAACGTTTTTAATGGGTTCACCTTTTGAGCCGCTACATTCTTGCCCTTTGAGATTTTTAGTCTTAAAGACTGTTTTTCTTACGGCCATCACGTCTGCTAGGCGTGTAAGTGAGGTTCAAACTCTTTGTGTTCACCCTCCTTTTACGACCTTTCATGCGGACAAGGTGGTGCTGAGGACCAGGGCGGCTTTCCTCCCCAAGGTAGTGACTCCTTTTCATTTAGGGCAGTCTGTCACACTCTCGTCATTCTATCCTCTTCCACATCCATCTAAGGAGGAGGAGGAGAGACTACATCGACTGGACCCAAGGAGGGCCTTGAGTTTTTACATAGACAGGACAAGAGAGTTCCGCTTAGATGACCAACTCTTTGTCGGATACGTGGGGAAGAGGAAGGGGAAGGCCATCCACAAACTAACACTACCCAGGTGGGTCGTTCTTTGTATTAAAATGTGTTATTCATTAGCAAAGAAAGTTCCTCCGGTTGCCCATTCCACCAGGGCTAAGTCAGCTACGTCGGCCCTGGCTAGAGGTGTTCCAGTGGCAGACATTTGTAAGGCTGCGACTTGGGCATCCCTCCACACCTTTGTTAAGTATTACTGCTTGGACTCAGAGGTGAGGAGGGATGGCCATTTTGCGCAGTCTGTGCTGCAGGATTTCTTGGTGTGACCGGTCAGACACCCACCTCCGAGGCGGTACTGCTTTGGGACTCTATTCATTAGGTGAGGAATCCACAGGTAGTGGTATCCATCAGAAGAGCAAGTTACCTTCGGTAACGTTTTTTCTGGTGGATACACTAGCTACCTGTGGATTCCTCACGGTCCCACCTGCCTCCCCGTAGTCTGTCTGGTCACACCGGGATTTCCTTGGGTGTGTATATACAGTATATATATATATATATATATATATATATATATATATATATATATATATGTATGTATATGTATGTATTTGTGTATAGTTTTGACTATGTATTCTTGTGGCTATATATTGATATTGTTTGCTATTTCTTCTATTTGATAAAAAATGTTATAAAAGTTTTCTTGGATACAATCATAATGGGTATGGTCTGTCGATATTCACCTGTCCGCCTCAAAGGCACGTAAAAAATGGTGTAAACTGACGTCAGCACGCCGGCGAGGACCTCATATTACCACGATGACGTCAGACGGAGCCGCGTGGAGTCGGGCAATTGTGACGTCATCGCCGATGTGCAGAGCTGGAAAGAAGTTTCCGTTGAGTGCTGCGCATTGGGGAGAATTCATTAGTTGAGGAATCCACAGGTAGCTAGTGTATCCACCAGAAAAAGCGTTACCGAAGGTAAGTAACTTGCTCTTCTCACCCCTTGATCCTGATTACCTTGCAGAATCCTACGCCATAGATTGTGCATTGGGGCAGGCACCCGCGTTATATTGCAACCACATAGGGTGGGATAAAGATTCCCCCATCATGTAATTCCTATTAAAAAACAACCCCACCACAACCCCAGTATCCAATAAAACATGATGCAAAAGCACCCATGAGGGAAATCCTCACACAACTGGAGTACCAGGGCGTAATTGAACCCGGTGTCTCACCAATGAATAATCCCTTATTCCCAGCAGATAAACCGGACCATTCGTGTAGAATAGTCTAAGACTACAGACATTTGAACAGTCATACACGCACATACGCTACACAAAACTCACATAGCACAGCACTTATGAACAACATAGTGCACAAAAAATACAAAACAACACTGGACATTTCCAATGGTGTCTTCTGCCAAAATATAGTGGCTGAGAGTAGAGACTTAACAAGTTTCAGCGCACTAGGCTCCCAGAAGAAATGTTGTTGTTTAGCCCACAGGTACAAGAACAGTCTAGGACTGTTCGCGGCTCGTGTGACTTCAATATTGTATGACATTGACCCTGAAGCATTATCCTATGTAGCTGACATTTATCTCACGGGTGATGAATTACTGCAACATCTAAGATGGGTAGTCTGCATTGTTGTGGGATTTGTCGAATGCGGCTATAAATTCAATAAAAAAAAATAGCCTTCCTTGGTGTCTTGTTTTTGGGATACGAATTATCAAGTGAAGGAAAGAGCCAAGCGCTACAGTTCTTGGAAAAATGCGCAGTTACAACCTCCAAATGCAATTAAAAATCTCCAATCCCTATAGGGTTTTCTCAAGTTTGGCAGAATTTACATTCCAGATTATGCATCATGCATAAAACCCTTATATGACTTAATACGTCCTGACTTTTCCAGAAAATTTTGGACAGTCGAACACACGCATTCTAAGAGTTTTGCGAACATGTTTGCAGCACAACACCTTATACAAGGGACAACAAAAAGCATCTGGTCATCAGAGTAATTGCTGGTGCCACTGATTTCACCTATGTAACTTTCAATGAGGGTGAGACAGTCCCGATTGCATACAAATCACATTTGTATTCAGCAGCAGAACAACGCTTTGCTCCCATTGAGAACATTCTCACTGCTGTTCAGATGGCTCTCATCAAAGAAAGACCACTAGCCCAAGGGAAACACATTATTGAAGTATCTCCAATTCCAGCCCTTCAGGCTGCTACCAAAGCCAGCGTTGTAAACGCTAAAGCATTACATCCACGTTGGATTCAATGGGCAACGTCTTTGACAGACACTGATGTTGACTATATTTTTGAACCAAAATTAAAAACTCAAGAATTTTTGCAATATGAACTAGAATACCCATTTCCGGCAAATACACTGCCTATTGATCAATATCAAAGAGTCATGTACACAGATGGCTCAGCGTAACCTGCAATAGGCACAAAACATCAATAATCCGCTGCTTGCGCAGTCGTATGTGGCTACATGGAGGATTATAAATTCTGTCCCCAGCATACATTCATGCAAACCCTAGGGGATTGCACAGCACAACTAGCAGAGCTAAAGGCTCTGGTGATTGCACTGGAAAACACGGATCCTACACAGCTAACACTGATAGTCTGTGATTCGTACTATTGTGTCCAGTCCTTCAATGAATACCTGCATTACTGGTGCCAGAATGGGTTCAGAGATTCTAAAGGCAACACCATGAAACACAGACTTCTGTGGGGGAAAGTAGCGGATCTGAAGGAAATGCAACCAAATGTCCATGTTGTACATAAACTTGGACACCAGCGCGTTGGAATACACGTTGCCAGAAATACACTGGCTGATGAAACAGCCAAATCAGCAGCAGCTACAGCCGCTGTTGCTGCAGTAACTCATTCTAGAACGAAACTGGACGATGACATATGGGCTGCCGTGAAAGCTTCAGCTGAAGGCACGCCCTATCCAAAAGCATTTCCTGCTAAATATCCTTACCGGATGGGAGGCTTACTTGATGCAGAAGTGAAAATATCAGGTGTGGTAGTTCGAGTAATTCCAACATAGACATAAAACCAGAGTTGAGTGAAAGCAGCGCATGAGGGGTTTGCATCTGCCCATGCTGGTCTGGCGGCTACAATGTCATTATTGCAAGCACGTAACTGGTGGGCCAGGTCTATACAAACAGACCAAGAAGTATGTCCTTTGTTGTGACATCTGCCAACAAATTAAGGGCTCCGCCGTCAAACACCCACCCCAGACACCCCTCCTAAATTCCAACAAACCTTTACAATGTGTGTACTTGGACCATTGTGGTCCCCTAACACCGGACAGTGCATACAAATACATCTTAGTCGCTGTTGACTCTTGCTCCAGATTTCCATGGGTGTGGCCACTACGCTCGGCTGATGCTCGGACTGTTATTAAAGATTTGCAAGTCTTTATCGGCACATATGCAGTTGCGGCTTTCCACTCGGACCAGGGCCCCGCTTTTGCCTCAAGGGCATTCAGGGATGCCATGGCTTCATTAGGGGTCCAACTCCATTACTTGTCTACATTTCATTCCGCGTGAAAAAGTGTTGTGGAGTGCTGAAACCGTGATTTAAAGCCGTCCTTAACAACCAGAGTACTAGGTACGGGTCGTAGTTGGCTTAATCACCTGTATAGAGTCCAGAGAGCACTTAACAATCTGCCTGGAAGGTCCCTGGGGGGTCGAACTTCATACCAGTGCCTATTTGGAGCTTGAATGTATGTTCCAGACCTTGATGGTCCTGGCGTGGAGGTGGCAGAAACACCTTTTGACGTAAATTAACTTGTCACTGTCTTGCAGGAATTACAACAGTTCCATGAAGACAACGCTTCTGCCAGTGCTGCCTCCTCAGGAATTAAGGATGTACCAATAACATCAACCAGCTGGATTCCAAAAGTTGGGGATCTAGTACGTGAGAAAGTTGCTGTGAAAAAGGAGTTTGGTCTTTCTTATTGTACAGCGGTCTGAGTCATGGGAATACACGGTACTAGAACTGTAATTCTACCACCGTTGGCTGGTGCTAAAGAAAATTGCTTTGTCTGAATCAACAATGTCAAGTTACACCATGTGGCTGATCCTGCACAGCAGACCAACAGAAGCAGCCAGTAGTTCCCGAATCCCTCTCACTACTGGTCAAGAAGTCCCTCTACAAGTTTTGAGCAGCAACGCTGACACCTGTCTGAGCTTAGGGAGGGTGGAAAATGATCTTGCATTAGTTTCACTAACATCTGTTACAACAAACAATACTGAAAGTACTGATCGACTTGACACAACTTCAACACAGACGGGTGGCGTCATTTACTGCGAACTACCGCTGGAGACCCCTACCAGTTCTCCTCCTACAAATACGGCTCCAGTTTTAGCACAAACTGCTTTTGGATTCTTTGCCAGCATCAACAACACTTTCTCAGACTCATTTGCCTCTGCTACATCTGAACTGTCAAAAACACGTAAGCTGATAAACTGGCTTAAAACAAATTACTTTATTTTCCCATGGAACTATCTGTGGCTTTCCTTGACTGTATTAGATGTCCTCCTTTGGAGTGGCTCTGTCATAACATTCTTCCTATTAATACATGGTCACTTTCTTCCTGAAAGATCAACAGTTGAACTAGTGGATGAGGTCCTAAAATCCAATTTTTCTTCATACAAGGTCCGCAGAGAGTCTTTCGTGAACATTTCCACCATACGAATTCCTGATGGGATTGTTTGGGATAAAGTCACATTAGATATATACAGCCCCACGGAGGTCATTCAAATACCATATGTGTTTAAACTTTCAATGAACGATGTAATAATACCTGGAGTTGTTTCTGATGACTGGGGATGTGAAAACAGTCGATTCTATGATGACTGAATTGCAGTATTTCACTGTATTCGAAAGTGAAGATGTTTATCAGTCTAAAGGGAAATATGGTGATATATTTTGCTATAATTATTATGGGCACCATTTAATTCACAGAGCAAGTACCCCAAAGACTATTTTTAATTACACACAATGGGAACACTGTCCAACTCCACCACAAGGGAGTTCTAAAACATATTATGAAGAATGTGCATATTTTTCTGGGCTCAGTGTTAAAAATGCTGAGTCATATTATTTCAAATTGCCATTGATGGAAAATGTACATATGTTATTGACAGATACAAAATTTATTTATTCAGATTCCTTTGTTTCCCGGTTGTCTATAGAAGGCTCTGAATACTGGCTGAAGTCGATTGACTTAAAAAGTGTGTAGGGAACAAGAAATTGGCAAATAAGAGGGAAGGAAGCTTTATTCAGAGCATGCCTGATACCTGTTTAAATATTTTTAAATGAAACTGTACAAAGAACAAGTTGCTTAGGCTTAGCAAAGATTAAGGAATTAAATGTGCCCAGTATTCCTACCCTTGCAAAATTGTACAAATGGCAAAAGTATATAAATGCAACTGAAGATCAGCTCGATGAATGGGTCCAGAATGGTACATTTAATGCTTCACTGTCACGTCCTGGCGGGTGGTTATTGTGGCCAATAGATACCAACGGGTGTCATAAACATTTCATAAACTCCACGGGGGTTTTAGAACAAGTAGGCCAGACCCTCGCTATATGTCATCCAAACATGTGGTTATAGTAACAACATACAGTGTAGGGAAACTATGCCAGCAATGGTTGACGAGTTCCTCACTAGATGTTGTAAGAAAACACCTCAGTCTCCTGTCTAATAACACTGACTTACAGGATTTTCTGTTAGGCCCCAGAAAACAATGCAGAAAGCGCTTCTTATATGCAGTCCATAATGCAATTTGGAAGCTTTCCCAACAAGAAGCTGCTGCCCGGTGAAGGCAAATAGATCAGGAAAACTTACAGAAGGCATTAGCTGTTGTAGATAATGGGTTTAATACCCTGTACAACCGGATATGCACCTTAAACAACATTGTATCATGTCTATTGCAGAAGAAACAAAGTGATGTCTTCTTACACCATGAACAGAGTCAACTAAGGTCCCTTGTGCAGTTGGGTTGGACACTACAAACATTGAAGGCAGGTTGCATTCCCTGGCAACACGTTAGTGCAAGGGACATATTTTCCACATTTTAATTTAATGCAACAACAACAAATGGCTAGGAAAGAAGCAACTTATGTCATGTTAAATATTGAAAAGTTGCCTTTTACTGTGGCCGAAATACCATCTGCTCGGTGGTTAATATACGGGGTCATTAATCTGCCTATTTCAACACTTCAATTTACGTCCTGCTTAAAACACATTCCAGTAGGCAGTAGGCATTTCCCCGCTAAGCAGGCTGTGCATTGTTTCCGGCAGGCTGTGTGCCATTTTTTTGCCGCAGAAGGAGTTCTTTGCAGAGATGAAATCTTTTTGGCCCTGAGACTTCAGGAACAGGAGGCACGCTCAATCCAGGGCAACAACAAGCCAGCAGTCCTTTACAGCACAGCAGTCCAGGTGAGTCCTTTGGGCAGCCAGGCAGCTTCTCTTGGCAGGTTGCAGGTTCTGGTTCAGAGTTTCTTTCCCAGGAAGTGTCTGAGTTGGTAGGGTCAGTTTATACACCCAAATGTGCCTTTGAAGTGGGGGAGACTTCAAAAAGTGGCTTAGAAGTGCACAAGGTCCCCTTTCAGTACAATCCTGTCTGCTAGGGTCTGAATAGGGGGGTTGGCAGTCCATTATGTGAGGTCAGGCCACTGTCCTTTGAAATTTAAGCGTCAGGCCCTCCTCCCTCCTAGCCCAGGAAGACCCATTCAGTATACAGATTTGTGCAGGTGTGACTGAGCATCCTGTGTTTTTGGTTGTCTGGGTGAAATGCACAAGGGAGCTGTCAACCAACCAAGCCCAGACGTGGATTGTAAGGCACAGAAGGGTTTAAGTGCAGAGAAATGCTCACTTTCTAAAAGTGGCATTTCCGAAATAGTAATATAAAATCCAACTTCACCAGTCAGCAGGATTTTGTATCACCATTCTGGCCATTCTAAGTATGACCTGTTTACCCCTTTTTAATCAGAATCTACCACTCAAACAGTTTATGAGGGTAGCCTTAATATTAGCATAGGAAAGGAGCAGGCCTCACAGCAGTGGCAAATTAATTTATGAGTTTTCCACCACCAGGACATATAAAACACACAGACTTATGTCCTGCCCTTTACCCATACAGCACCCTGCCCTCTCGGTTACCCAGGGCCGGCCTTAGGGGTGACTTATATGTAGACAAAAGGGACTTTAAGGCTTGGCAAGTATTTTTAAATGCCAAGTCGAAGTGGCAGTGAAACTGCACACATAGGCCTTCAGTGGCAGGCCTGAGACATGGTTAAGGGGCTACTTATGTGGGTGGCACAATCAGTGTTGCAGGCCCACTAGTAGCATTCAATCTACAGGCCCTGGGCACATGTAGTGCACTTGACTAGGGACTTACCAGTAGATCAAATATGCCAATTGGGTATGAACCAATGTTACCATGACTTAAGTGAGGGGGCATATGCACTTTAGCACTGGTTAGCAGTGGTGAAGTGCACAGAGTACTAAAACCAGAAAAACAGTGTCAAACAATGGAGGGAGGCAGGCAAAAAGTTGGGCGTGACCACCCTAAGGCTGTCAAGTCTAACAGCTGGTATTTGTTCATGAGGGCTACGTCAGCTGCTGAAGGGATGCACTATGTTTGACACTGAGACAGTTAGCCGAGTTGGGAATTTGCAATACATAAAACTGGATTTTTTCAATATTTGCAGCAAAGAGACTTTTTACTTCTTTTTTGCCCTGCGGAGATAAGTTTATCTGATAATGACTTTTAAATGATTTTGTTAAAGCATCTAGGTGGGGGAATATAAGCACCTTCTATCCTATACTGGTCAATCAGGACAATATTAGATTAGAGGCAACCTCCTGTAGGTGGATTACTAATCTCGGTATTAGCATCTCATTTGCAGAAATAACTCATATAATTGTCCTTGGGTAGAATATTCTGAATATCTTGCATCTCAAGACCCACTTTTTTAGGATCTTCCATAATTTGTATTTTACACCATATAAATTATATTTATTGAAGACTCATGTACATCCTGAACCCAATAATATTATGCTGGGTTATTCCTCTAGTGTTCCAGCCAATTTTTTGTGGTGCTTTTCTTTGCAATAACTACCATTAGACTATATACTGCCCGAGCATGGCTTCAGAATGTGGCCCCGGATCCCCTTGTTTGGAGGAATGAATATCTTACCTTGCATGGTTTGGAGACATCACTTATGCTATATAATCCCAGATGCAAACAGATGCTGAAAATTTGAGAGACAATTAGGCAAGGGCTTTCCGACCTCATACTTGGTTATATTATACATATTTGAAGGCTTATATGGTCATTGCTTTTACTGTTTTGAGCTGCTGTGTCTGTTTTTAGCTATCTATTTAGGTAAAGTGTATTCACCCATGTATCACTCACACGGTGTCCTGATTCAGTCATAAATTACCTTCCATTTGTTTGATTTATGCTGTTTTTGTAATTGTCCTGATGAACTGTTTTTTGGAATCATTTTGCAATTAAAAAAGAACAGCATTTACACTGGTCAGGAAAGTGGAAGTGGAATCACAGTGGAAAATGTGGAAGAAGCAGCAAAGTAGACAGACTGACGGTTGCAGTGTGGGGTCCACTATTAAGTGGTGCATTGGAAAGGGCAGCATAAGGGACAGCATGGAGGTGTTAGGGTAACTTGCAATGCAGCAGGTATTGTGCACTGCGAGGACAGTAAGGTCTTGGGAGTTTGCGCAGATCAGGGCCAGCCTTTACTGGGATAGCGCATGGGGCAGAACCAAATCTGGCACCCGTGTTGCAGATGGTACATAAAATTAGGCAATCAGGGGCCCTTTTTGTGTTCATAGGTCAGTAGGTGGACGATTACATCAGAGCAGTGACTGGTCTCTGAACACAAACATCTTCACTCCTCCTCCCTAAGTTACCCACAGGTCAGATGATTAACAAGTGTGCAGAGTTGTTAGTGAGAAACAGAGTGGAGAGGATTTGGGTATGGAAGGAAGTTAAGGGAGCGTTAAACATGCATGTCTATGGATTGCGGAATCAAAAATTATCAAAAGCATGTTAAACTGAATCACTGGAGCTAGTTCCGAGGGTGACTGCTTGCATGCATTACCTTAATGCAGGCTGCTCAGTGTGCACATCTGAAGGTTGGCACTATAGGTGAGGGGCCAGCTTGCCATGCCAAAGGCCAGCCCTGGAGGGGTTGTAAGGAACAATGAAGCTGTGTATAATTCTAAGGGAATGGGTGTTTTCAGTACAAGTGGTGCAGTGAATGCCTGGTTAATAACTGGTAGATCATTATCCTTTGTTCCTATTGTCCTTGGCACAATCCTTACTTCCGGGGCAGATCCCACCTCAACCAGGAGAGAAAAAAATTGAATTAGAGGAGTACTCCCACTCACTCTCTGGGTGCTATCAACACAAGCCTACCCACCTCACTTCCTGACAATACCAAACCTACGGGAGCCAGCAGTCAGGGAGGCAGTGTGAGTCAAAATGTTTGTGACGAGGACAGCAGGGGCTATGGATAATGCGATGTACAGGTAAGTAACCAGGTATTATCCCTATGTCCCATGTCCTCATCCCAGTCATCACTTCTGAGGATTAGCCACGCATAAACGGGACTTCATGACCTACTAAAACGCTCCGCATCCGATCCATCTACTCAGCGTGATAGGGATGCTTTCTGACCCTTCTTGCTTTACAGCCAATAAATGAGAAAACTCCTCCTTAGAAGATTGGGAAAGAAAAACCCAGCCAGAAGTATCTTTTGTTACCTATCCATCTTGAAGCCATGTTATGGAGAAAGGCTTCATTGTGTACAAGCAAAACTACACCCTCCAGGAGCTGTAACAAAACAGGAAATTTACATAGGAAGGCATCAAGTTCCCCAATCCTCCTCAATGAGGTGACAGCTACTAAAAAACGCAGTCTTTAAAGACAAGTACTTTAAATCAACTGAGATAAGAAGTTCAAAGGCTACTCTCTGTAGAGCCCTAAGGACCAGAGGCAAATCCCAAGATGGAACATCAAATCTAGAGAAAAGTCTTGAAACAGAAGCACATTTTAAGAACCTCACTGCTTAATTCAAATTTTTTGCTACAATACAACCAATACAACCAAGGCTCTCTAAATACTCTGATGGCTGCCCATTGGGACCCTTAAGGTTGAGATAGCCAACTGCTTTTGGAACCCATCAGCAAAATCTAGAATACCAGCAATTCACATTCTACTGCTGACAGAGCTCTCGAGGAACACCATTTGTGGAAATTCCTCCAGTGCTTGTTGTAAGACTTCAAAGTAGATGGGCATCTGGAAACCTGAATGATTCCTGCTATCCTCCAACACCCCCATCACTTCTTCTCCAGATGGCACATGGAGAAGTCAATCGTGCAAATAGGGAAACACACTCCATCCCTGCAGAAGAAGACATATCACCAAGAAAGCCATTATTTTCATAAACACCCTTGAGGTAGACTTGGTCTCAAAGGGCAACTCCTGGAACTGATAGTGCTCCACTGGAGCATCAAAACTGAGATACTTCTGAAGCATCTTGGTGACAGAGATATAAAATCAGTCTTTGGTTAGATCCATTGTTATCATGAATGCCTTTGTCCTGAATTAGAGAAATGATACTTTGTAAAGTCTCAACCTTGAGTGAAATTCTCCTTAGCCACTCTGTTTAAGTCTATAATTAAACTGAATTGCCCTGAAGGTTTGGGGACTCGGAAGATCTTTGAATACACATCAATGCCCATATCCCCTCTAGGGACTGGGGCTACTGCTTTCTTCATTAGCAAATCGTTAAGTTCTGCTTCCAATTACACCTTCTTTATGATTTCCAAGGGCTCTTGAGTAGGAATGATCCCAGAATCTAATGGTGTCCCCACAAACTCTATCCGGTGACCCTCCTTCGCCACCTGCATCATACGGGCATCCAACATAGATTCCTTCCAAGTTTCTAGAATAAATGCTATTCTTCTGCCCACTGGCTGAGGAGAGTTCCCCCCCGGCAGAGTCAGGGGCGCTGGTTCTTGATGAGAGATCACGATTTTTATTTCTGTTCCCCGTTGGCTTCTGTTCCCTTTTCCTCTTTGCCTTTTGAAAAAGGAAAATTGTGGTTGTTGTTGCCCACACCTTCTTGAGGGGTTAAGAAAGGAAGACTTTAAGGAAAAGGACTGAAAACCTGATCCAGACGCACCAACATTCTGTTAAAAAGACAAAGGATGCTTCTTCTCCTTGAAAATCTTGTGCAACTTATCTTCCAGATCTGTTCCAAACAGTCTGTTTCCCTCAAAAGGCATAAGCAAGCCCACAAATGTTTGTGCTGCATCAGTATGCCACTCCTTTAGATAAAGATACCATCTGGCCAAAATTGTTGCCCCTTTTGCCAGGGTGAATACTCCATGTCGAAAGAAATAACAGATAAGAATTCCACCTGCTTCTCCAACACTTCCACCAATGAAGAGCACGAAGCTTTGTCCTGTGTTGCCTTGAAAAGACTTTTAATATTGAAGATTATAGACTGCACAGTATACAGAACTTAAATTCCAGCACACACTGCAAATGCATTCCTGCATATAATTTCTTTAATGCAGTGTCAATCTTCTTCTCCATTTGGTCCCTCAGAATACTCTCCTCCAACACTAAGGTGGGTCCTCCAAGGGATACTATCTGGACATAAATCTGGGTACATAATTTTGTCCAGATCCTTCCACTCTCTTTTCACTATGTCAGCAACATATTGATGTACTAGTAGCCCCATAGAAGTTGACTGTTGAAACTGTTTCAATACCGGTTCAATAGAGGTGCTAGGTAACTCTTCTACTCGGAATCCCATATTCTGCTTCATCCTGGTCAGAGTCCCCTGGGGCCTCTCCCTGCCAATGTAATTTTCTTTTTGCTCAGAAGATAGAGGTTCTACACCCTCCTCCTCTGATCCTGAGCAAGAGATGTCAGAATACTGGTATTACCTACAGTCAATGGTTTAGGAACATTAAGGCCAGACATGGTCTTCAGAACAATTTTCATAATTTTGTCCTCTATGGAGTGCTCCTCCTGTTTATCCTTCTTGTTTCTAGAGGGAGAAGAAGAGGACTCTGAAACCCTCCTCTCCCTGCAATATTTGCACATCTTGAAAAAAATTTAAGCAGAAATGCCACAGAAAAAGCTGGTCTCTTTTTCTCCAACACTTTGAGCTGAAACTGCAGCAAAGTCTCAACTCGTGTTAATTCATTAAATAGTCTGAGCATGAGTGCTCTTTATAAAATAATTAGTACACCTGTGAGAACTGGAACACTATAAAATCATTGCTTATGTGTGCAATCCCCTATTCCTTGCACAGGTGCCTCAGCTTCCTCTGTGTGCCTAACATCACCGCATGCCACATATCATGAACGAAAGGCTCCATAATTAACTTGAAAGGAATCTCTGTACACATGTAAAATTACATTATCAGACATGGATCAGATTACAATCAATGCACCAGTCTTCCCTGCAGGCCCAAGATTTGTATAGGGAGCTTTGTATGCTACTGGTCAACTGCTAGGACTAAAACCAGACTCCTCCAGGTCAGTCCCGCAGTTGGCCACACCAAAGTGGTCCCTCCTTAGCAGCAGCACCTCTCTAGTTGGGGGTATCACCCTTGGGTCAGGACCAAACCCTACTAGCTGTCTCCTACCACTCGTCCTCAGCATTACGCATCCTTCTCCTTATTGTGCCCAGCACAAAGGAGAGCATGGGTGCCAATTTAAGGGCCCAAGCTTGACAGGGGTCACACACTTCCATTGTCCTTGTCCCAGTAGGCAGGAAAAAACAACCAGAAAGTGAGGTGGGTAGGTTAGCATTGATAGCACACTTAGGGTGGATGGAGTTATTCTTCCACTGCCTGTTTTTTTCCTGGTTGAGGTGAGATCTACCTCAAAAGCAATGACTGTGACAAGGACATGGGACATAGGGATGATGGCGTAGAGCAAATAAGTGCAACCTCGGGGACAGTGTGCACTGAGAGGGTCAGTGATGGTGAGGAAACAAGATCGCTACTTATCAATAAGGATGCACTGCTCAAGTCCTGGACTTTTCTTTTATGAATTTGTATTTTAGGATGGGTTAACAGAGTTGGATTAATGAAAATGACTCCTGTAGTGTCATGTGAGTATGAATGACGGAACCTTTTTAGCTCCTGAAGGACTCCGTTAAGATGTTACCTAAGTGTTAGAACATTGTGAAGTAAATGCGGGTTTTGAATGTGGAGTTCACGGTTCCATACAGACGAATAAAGACGTGCGGTACATAGCTCTGCCTGTGGCATATCCATTGGTGGGTACCCAGACTGGGGAAGACACTACCATTGGCAACAAGGGTGGAATACATAAGCCAAAGTTCGAAGTGCTCTCTCAGAGAGATTGCTGTGGTCCAAGCAAACTGCTCTTGTGTGCCACATGTGCCTCCGTCCAAGTGAAGAATCGACGTTTGGCATATGTGGAGTAAAAGCGCAACTCCAGTCGGTGTGTACTGTCTGAAAATAAAGAAAGCTTCACTGAGAAGTCTATGAATCGCTGACAAAGAACCTACTAGCAAGGCAATACACAGAAACACCGCACTACTTCTCAGTATAAAACTATGCAGCACCCGGAGCGCTGCTGATGAAGGCAGAGATCAACCAGGTGTCAAAAAGAGCAAAAGAATTAATAAAAGTGCAGCCATTCAGTTGCAAGGAAAGATCATCTGCTTACCAGAACCGATTAAAGAGAGACCTCCAACAGCAGCGCTGGGAAGTGTCCCAAGGAGAAGGAGTGCCCAGGATTGTGCTTACAGAGCTGTCCATACGTGAAGCAGCAGTCGGAACCGTAGAAGGCTGTTCTTCCAATGGAGACCAAGAAAAAGGCCACATTTCCCGGAATTATAAACGTTGACCATAAGACCAGCACGTTACTGAGCCTGGCTCATGTATGAATGTAAAGGTCCTCATGGAAAGCAGATGAAGCTGGAGAGAACTCCGAAATCAATGTCAGTAAGTCCCACAAATAGTTATAATGCTACTGCTTTCCTGAACCCACCACCATTTGATACCACCAAAAAGCAAAATATTGGCGATAGATAAGCTGCCTGAATAGAGACATTTGATTATCTTATTGATACGATAGAAAAAACAAAGATCAAATACCTGAAGGCTCTTGCTTGTGAAGGTTCAAAAGAAGTCATAGAGAAAATGATGAAAGCCAATGAAGTTGCGTACTGTCAAATTAAAGAAGCCTTGAATCGAGATTCTGAAAGGTACATTTTCAGTCAAGAATGACAAATAGAAGGTGAAACCATAGACAAATTTGTTGAGAGAATGGATGTGCTCAAACACTAAGTTAAATGACATTAATGGATGAGGAAGCAATATGTCTCAGAGTTATTGACAGATGTCTGTCAGATTCACTAAGCAAGTTCCAGTTAAATGGGAAAACATGTTTAACAAGCCTTGTAGAGTTTACGATCACAGCATATATTCCATCCCCTTTGTTAGTTAAGACAGTGGCTTAGGAAATATGTGGTTAAATGTAACTTTAGTCAAGAGTATACAGAGTCGGATAAGAAAACCCGAGAACTGCAGAGCAAACCCATACTCAGAGAGGAAAGGTTAAAGGTTAATGTTTCATCAGAGCTCTGTTAGGATTACGAGAAGAGGAGCCAGGAGGAGAAAACATGAGTTCAAGTATGCAGGTGGTATGGTGTTTATGTGAAAATATAATAACTCATTCTGTGACTTGTAATTGCTTTTAAGATAATATGTTCTAAGTTACAATTTTTCATGACTATAGAAACATCTGCCTGCATGCAGCAACTTGACACAGTCTTTAGCCCTACGGGGCTGACTGTCTCCCGGCTGTATTTCTTTCCTTGTTTACATATGGTGAGCCAGAAGCGAGTCAAGTCCCGTCTATACCGACTTTGCCCGAAGGAACAAAGGCTGCCCCAAATGAATAGAAGTGCACATAAATCAAGGTAAGCAGATGCCTTGTTTGACTAAAGTCTGTCTATTCATACAGGTGGGTTTTCCTGAGGTTGTGATGTCACATAGGTGAGACTGACTCGGACTCTGTACCTCTTTGATTATGTGACATGTTTTTGTCAATAGAGAAATAGGAGATAGGACAGTGCTGTTTTACATTTTGTGGTTTTAAATATTTTGTGGAATCCTCATACTCTAGAAAAATATGAGATGAGGCATACCCAGGATAGTCTGGATAATTAAATGTTTTATATTTTGTGGAATCATCATATTTTAGAAAAATATGAGATGAGGCATAACCCGAGTTAAACCAGATGATTAAAAATGTTATATTTTGAGGAATCCTCATATTCTAGAAAAATAGGAGAGGAGGCATAATCCAGGCTAGACCATATGATTAAATGTTGTATATTTTGTGGAATCCTCATATTCTAGAAAAATATGAGATGAGTATAACCGGGATTAGGCTGGATGATTAAATGTTTTATATTTTGGAGAATCCTCATACTCTAGGAAAGTATGAGATGAGGCACACCACGGGCTAGATTGGATGACTAAATGTTATACTTTTTGTTGAATCCTTATGTTCTAGAAAAATATGAGGTGAGGCATGATTCGGTTTAGACTGGAAGATTGAAGACATAGGCCCGCATTCCGACCCTGGCGGTCAAAGACCGCCAGGGCCGCGGGCAACGGAAGCACCGCCAACAGGCTGGCGGTGCTTCAGTGCCCATTCCGACCGCGGCTGTAAAGCCGCAGTCGGAAAACTGGGTCCGGCGGTTTCCTGCCGGATTAGCCCCGGCTGGGCGAATCCTCGGATTCCGACCTCCTTCCCGCCAGCCTGTTTCTGGCGGTTTTCACCGCCAGAAACAGGATGGCGGGAACGGGTGTCCTGGGGCCCCTGGGGGCCCCTGCACTGCCCATGCCACTGGCATGGGCAGTGCAGGGGCCCCCTAACAGGGCCCCAGTATGCTTTTCACTGTCTGCATAGCAGACAGTGAAAAGCGCGACGGGTGCAACTGCACCCGTCGCACACCTGCAACACCACGGCTCCATGGGGGTTGGGGGGGTATGGGACAAATTTATTTTAGGCCATTTCGGCCCCCCCCTCAAACCCCCCCACTGGGAGGGACCCTTGCCTATGGGGTAGCTCCCCCTGCATGATATTGGCGCCAAAAAAGAAATCCCCGGTGCCTAGTGGTTTCTGCCCCCAAGGGGGGCAGAAATGGTCTAAATACAATTTGCCCCCCAGGGGAGCGACCCTTGCCTAATTGGTCGCTCCCCATCTCTAAAAAAAACAAACAAACAAAAACAAAAAAAACAATTTGCCCTGGCGCCTAGAGGTTTCTGCCCCCCCGGGGGCAGATCGGCCTAATAACAATAGGCCGATCTGCCCCCGGGGGGGACAGAAATGGCCTAAAATAAATTTGCCCCCCAATCCCCCCCCTGGGAGGGACCCTTGCCTACGGGGTCGCTCCCCCTGCGTGACATTGGCGCCAAAAAAAAAAATCCCCGGTGCCTAGTGGTTTCTGCCCCCTTGGGGGCAGATTGACCTACAATCGGCTAATCTGCCCCCAAGGGGGGCAGAAATGGTCTAAATACAATTTGCCCCCCAGGGGAGCGACCCTTGCCTAATAGGTCGCTCCCCATCTCTAAAAAAAAAAAAAAAAAAAAACACTAAAAAAACTATTTGCCCTGGCGCCTAGAGGTTTCTGCCCCCCCTGGGGGCAGATCGGCCTAATAACAATAGGCTGATCTGCCCCTGGGGGGGCAGAAATGGCCTAAAATAAATTTGCCCCCCCCACCCCCCAAACCCCCCAGGAGCGACCCTTGCCTACGGGGTTGCTCCCCCTGCGTGACATTGGTGCCAAAAAAAAAATCCCCGGTGCCTAGTGGTTTCTGTCCCCTTGGGGGCAGATTGACCTAAAATCGGGCAATCTGCCGGGGGGCAGAAATGGTCTAAATACAATTTGCCCCCCAGGGGAGCGACCCTTGCCTAATGGGTCGCTCCCCATCTCTAAAAATACAAACAAAAAAAAAACACAACAAAAAAATTTGCCCTGGTGCCTAGAGGTTTCTGCCCCCCCTGGGGGCAGATAGGCCTAATAACAATAGGCCGATCTGCCCCCAGGGGGGGCAGAAATGGACTAAAATAAATTTGCCCCCCCACCTCTCCCGGGGAGTGACCCTTGCCTACAAGGTCCCTCCCCTTGCGTGACGGTGCAAAAAATAGATCCCTGGTGCCTAGTGGTTTCGATTGACCTAAAATCTGCTGATCTGCCCCCAAAGCAGGCAGAAATGGCCTAAATACAATTTGCCCCTCCAGGGGAGCGACCCTTGTCCAAGGGGTCGCTCCCCATCTGTAAAACAAAAAAAATCCCTGGTGCCTAGTGGTCCTAATCAAAATAGGCTGATCTACCCCCCAGGGGGGCAGAAATGGCCTAAAATAATTCCCCCCCCAGGGAGCGACCCTTGCCTAAGGGGTCGCTCCCCTTGTGTGAAATTCACGTAAAAAAAAAAATCCCTGGTGTCTAGTGGTTTCTGCCCCCTTGGGGGCAGATTGACCTACAAACGGCTAATCTGCCCCCAAGGGGGGCAGAAATGGTCTAAATACAATTTGCCCCCCAGGGGAGCGACCTTTGCCTAATGGGTCGCTCCCCATCTCTAAAAAAACAAACAAAAAAATAAAACACAAAAAAACAATTTGCCCTGGCGCCTAGAGGTTTCTGCCCCCCCCTAGGGGCAGATCGGCCTAATAACAATAGGCCGATCTGCCCCCAGGGGGGGCAGAAATGGACTAAAATAAATTTGCCCCCCCACCTCCCCCGGGGAGTGACCCTTGCCTACAAGGTCGCTCCCCTTGCGTGACGGCGCAAAAAATAGATCCCTGGTGCTTAGTGGTTTCGATTGACCTAAAATCTGCCGATCTGCCCCCAAAGCAGGCAGAAATGGCCTAAATACAATTTGCCCCTCCAGGGGAGCGACCCTTGTCCAAGGGGTCGCTCCCCATCTGTAAAAAAAAAAAAAAAAAAAAAAAAAAAAAAAAATCCCTGGTGCCTAGTGGTCCTAATCAAAATAGGCTGATCTACCCCCCAGGGGGGCAGAAATGGCCTAAAATAATTGTCCCCCCCCCACCCCCCCGGGAGCCACCTTTGCCTAAGGGGTCGCTCCCCTTGTGTGAAATTCACGTAAACAAAAAAAAAATCCCTGGTGTCTAGTGGTTTCTGCCCCCCTTGGGGGCAGATTGGCCTCATCAAAATAGGCTGATCTACCTCCCAGGGGGGCAGAAATAGCCTAAATATAATTTGCCCCCTAGGGGAGCGACCCTTGCCTAAAAAAGAGAAAAAATATAACAAACAAAAAAAAAAATGATCCCAGGTGCCTAGAGGTTTCTGCCCCCAGGGGGGGCAGAAAAGGCCTTACCAAAAAAATGTCCCCCCGGGAGCGACCCTTGCCCAAGGGGTCGCTCCCTTATGTTGATTTAAAAAAAAAAAAAAAAATCCCTGGTGTCTAGTGGGGTTTCAAAAGCCTGGGAGAACTTCAAAGGGAAGGAAATACATTTCCTTCCCTTTGAAGCCTCTCCGGGCCTCCCCCACGTGAATGAAAGAGAAATGCTGAGCATTTCTCTTTCAATCGTGCTGGAAGCAGAGCTTCCAGCGCGATGTTGGAGAACCTGTGACAAATCAGCGCTGCGCTCACAGGGGGGGGGGGGGGGGGGGAGGGGGTCGGGGGCGGAAGGGGAAGGGTTTCCCCTTCCATCCCTGACTGGGGGGGTTGGGGGGTAACCCCACAGAGGGAGCGCTAGCGCTCCCTCTGGGCTCTGTGTCCAGGACGTAATGGTTACGTCCTGGGCACAGCAGCACTGTGCCTCAGGACGTAACCATTACGTCCTGGGCACAGAACCGGTTAATCAGAAGTCAAACCACATATTGAAGTTTCCTAATTTTCCTGGAGGAACACTTCCCAGTTCTGTTATATTAACTATGAAATATTATGCTGTTCAGAATGCAATAGGCACCTCAGTGGAATATTTTCCTTCCTGTACAGGGAAGATAACAAATTTTGTTAGCTTTTCCAGTCTGGTTATTGAATTCCCCTTGCCTGGATGGGAAGGGTGTATTGATCCTTGCATTGTTCCTATTTTGATGTATGATGCAAAATCTCTACCATTTTCACAAACTAAATATTCTATTAAAAAAGGAAGCCAAAATTCACAAGCACATCTAGAAAAGGGGAGGGGAAAATGTAAACGAGGTGATAATCACTCTGCATCCCGTATCAAATTGCTCTTTAATTCAAATTCGGGTCATGATTTCTATTAAACATGTAATTGTAGCAGGGCCGGACAGGGAACCCGAAGCAGCCTTGACACATTTTGTCAGACCAGCCCACATAGGGTGCTTAGTGAGCAAGCCTGACCACTACGATAGGGCTTGGGGGACAGGGTGGCATGTTCTCCTCCTCCTCCCCCCCCAAAAAATAGGGGCAGAAAATGGCAAAAACAGTGCATTCTACAACATGTTCCATTATATATTCAATTATATTCCTTTTTAAAGCATAGTAGGTGATGATCTTACAGAGTACGGGGATACAGCAATCTTTATTGGGGCTCTTCAATGATTCCCTCACAATCACCCACTAACTGTGCCTCTCATCTCTCCACAGCCCCTCTCTCATATTCATTTAATTTGTTTTATAGCACCTTTCTTACCAACATAGGGTGTTGGAGTAATTTACATCAGACACATACAGAGAAAATTAATTATACATGTGGAACTCAGTGTATAGAAATTTTTATCAAAGAGGACTACAACGTATATGATTTACATACCATCCATACGGTTGGCATTTTTTTCCAAGAGTGCTTGGTTCTGGGGAAGCATAAACTCAGGATTCAGAACGTAACACAGAAGTTAGGGTTGACCTTAGTAATAACATACTTGTTTCTACCCAAACAAACACTTTTTAGCAAAACTAGGATGATTAAAGAATGGAAAAAAACATCTACCATGGGGTTTGCATGCAGCTCTTTGATGCAGTTCATAGCTCACTGTGCTAGATTATTATTGTAACTTATGAAGTGCACAGTAACTAAATAATCTCTGTGACAAAAGCAGTAGCCACTGAGCACTGTACATAAAATACTGCTCTTTGACCTGCAGAGTACACGTTCCTAGCAGCAGGCATATTAACCCTCTGCGCTACCTTAGAGCCAAATCACTAGAGTTATCTTGGTACTTGTAGGAAGCTGGCTCTGTATATACTATCTCACATTGACATTGAGAGTCCAAGGGTTCCCCTTAGAGGTTGATAGTGGCAATAATAGATAATACTAATGCTTTATTTTCTTGTAGTGTGGTTGAGCAGTAGGCTTATCAGAGGGTGGCAAAACTAGGATGATTAAAGAATGGAAAAAAACATCTACCATGGGGTTTGCATGCAGCTCTTTGATGCAGTTCATAGCTCACTGTGCTAGATTGTTATTGTAATTTATGAAGTGCACAGTAACAAAATAATCTCTGTGACAAAAGCAGTAGCCACTGAGCACTGTACATAAAATACTGCTCTTTGACCTGCAGAGTACACGTTCCTAGCAGCAGGCATATTAACCCTCTGCGCTACCTTAGAGCCAAATCACTAGAGCTATCTTGGTACTTGTAGGAAGCTGGCTCTGTATATACTATCTCACATTGACATTGAGAGTCCAAGGGTTCCCCTTAGAGGTTGATAGTGGCAATAATAGATAATACTAATGCTTTATTTTCTTGTAGTGTGGTTGAGCAGTAGGCTTATCAGAGGGTGGCGTTAAGCATTTGTTGTACACACACAGGCAATAAATGAGAACACACACTCAAAGACCTGACTCTAGGCCAATAGGTTTTTATATAGAAAAATATTATTTTCTTAATTTATGTTAGAAGCACAAGATTCAGAATTCAAGTACGTACATAAATTGTAAGGTACTTGGCATAGGTAAATATGGAACTTTGAATTAAAACAGTAATGTACACAGTGTTGGCAAAAATAGCAATAAGATATTTTAAAAGTGGACACTGCAAAAATCAACAGTTCCTGGGGGAGGTAAGTATTGGTTAGTTTTTCAGGTAAGTAAAGCACTTACAAGTTCAGTCCCCGGGGCATAGGCAGCCCACCGTTGGGGCTTCAAGTTAATCCCAAACACCCAGCACAACAGGGCCGGTCAGGTGCAGAGGTCAAAGTAGGGCCCAAATAACATAGGCGCCTATGGAGACTAGGGGTGCTCCGGTTCCAGTCTGCTAGCAGGTAGTACCTGCGTCCTAGAGGAGCAGACCAGGGAGGTTTTGTAGAGCACTGGCGGGGGTGGTGGGGGGGTTCACAAACAGGCACACAAAACACACCCTCAGCGGCACAGGTGCAGCCGGCTGCAGTGTGTGAAGTAAGTGTTGGGTTTTAGATAGGAATCAATGGAGAGACTCTGGGGTCATTCTAGCGATGCAAGCAGGGCACAGGGGGGCTTCTCAGGCCAGCCACGATTGGGCAAAGATGAGGGCTGCCTGCTGGTCACTCCTGCACCGGGTAGTTGGTTTCTCTCGGGCTTGGGGGCTGCGGCTGCAGTGCTTCTTCCAGGCATCGGGTTCTTTGTTTCCGGGCAGTCGCGGTCAGGGGGAGCTTCTGGATTCTCTCTGCAGGCATCGCTGTGGGGTGCAGGGAGGTCGTCTCAGGGTGTCCACGTCATGGGTGTCACCTGGGGGTCCTCTCTGCAGTGTTGGTTCCTCTGGGCACGAGCTGGGAGCGTCCGGTTCAGAGTGTTGGGGACTCAAGCTTCCGGAGTGAGGCTTGAATCCCTTTAAAGAGGTTTTCTTTCTTGCTGTTTTGGACAGAGCCGCTGTCCACTGGAGTGTCTTGGTCCTTTGGTTGCAGGGCAGTCCTCGGAGTCCTCAGAGGTTGCTGGTCCCGCTGGATGAGTCTCTAGGCAGGTTCTTTGAGTCGAGTCTGGAGACAGGCCAGTAGGGCTGGGGCCAAGTCAGTTGTCGTCTCAGTCGTCTCTGCAGGGCTTTCAGGTCAGCAGTCCTCCTTCTTGTTGTAGGTCATCAGGAATCTGGTTTCCTGAGTTCAGGGTCGCCCCTAAATACTCAATTTAGGGGCGTGTTTAGGTCTGGAGGGCAGTAGCCAGTGGCTACTGTCCTTGAGGGTGGCTACACCCTCTTTGTGCCTCCTCCCTGTGGGGGGGGAGCACATCCCTAATCCTATTGGGGGGAAATCCTCCAAAACAAGATGGAGGATTTCCTAAGGCAGGGGTCACCTCAGCTCAGGACACCTTAGGGGCTGTCCTGGGTGGAGGGTGACTCCTCCTTGTTTTTCACATGATCTCCTCCGCACTTGTCGCAAAAAGTGGGGGCTGTGTCGGGGGAGCCGGGCATCTCCACTAGCTGGAGTGCCCTGGGGCATTGTAACACGAAGCCTGAGCATTTGAGGCTCACTGCTAGGTGTTACAGTTCCTACAGGGGGGTGAGGTGTGAAGCACCTCCACCCTGTGCAGGCTTTGTTTCTGGCCCTAGAGAGCACAAAGGCTCTCACCCGAAGGGGTCAAAAACGCATCTCAGTGGCAGGCTTTACAAGGGACTTATCCGTGTGCCAATTGTGGAAACAATGGTAATTTTTTAGTGAAAAAACACTGGTGCTAGGGCATGGTTAGCAGGTCCCAGCACCCTTCTTAGTCAAGTCAACATCAATATCAGGCAAAATGTGGGGGAGTAACTGCAACAGGGAGACATTTTCCTATAGCACTTTTATTGTTGCCTGAAAACTGTTGGATATACAAGGAACGCTGCAGAGCTTTTAAAACTGCTGCACTTCTACAAATTCAGACCCCCAGTCACAAAATACACCCTTCCCACTCTTCCAGCCTCCTGGGGAAACGTGCAATGTTCATAGAAAATCAAGTTCCATCAGCAGTCACTGAGGTAGAGTTGTGCCCAACCCAAAGTCATCAAAGCTTTATTTTAAAAGGGAAGAAATTAGCCAAGTTATTTTTACAGTTAAGGCCCACATTTGATATGGTTGACAATTTTCTAGCATAATTTTGATTTTCATCTACCTGTGTTCTGTCAGCAACACATCTCTCCAGGGAGCAAGGGCTGGAGGCTTGAAATTACAATACAATAACAAAGATAAAACCGAGAACCCAGTGACACATACAAAACAAGCCCTGGCAAAGCGAATAGACCTAACCTTTTTGCTTTGGCAATCATCTTTGCCAATGCTGTTTGTATCAGCATAGCAATAGGAAAATAAATAGTTGACTGACAAAAGGCCCAGTGTGATGGCAAGTCACGTTCACATGCGGCATCATACTATGGCAGCTGTAGCCTGAAACATATACATGTGGATGCGTCATAATGCAGAGGCTATACATATTAACTTACTATTACAAGATGGGGGATCTCCATCTTGGAACGGTAAATAACGGTTTGGAAAATGAGCCAAAAGCGTTTTTTTTTATTTTTTCAAAACAGATGTGCCCATCCTAAAAAACAAAAATGAAATAAAAAGCGATGCAGAGGGACAGGGGAGCAAAAACAGAGCAGATAGATTAGATGCAGCGTTTTAGCAGCATCAAAATAATAAAAACCCACAAGCTGAGTGGGGTAGGAGGGCAACGGTGCAGGGGACAGGATGTTGGGGGGGAAGGGGTGGGAGCAGGTGGGTCTTGAAAATCTTTAAAAATGTTGCCAGCCCTGCAGGTCTAGCGACTTGAAAACAAGAAAAAAAAATGATATCAGGTCCACAAGCTCAAATAGATTATTTTCCAAACTGGGCAGGGCCCTAATATTAGAATAGCAAATGTAATTTCTCACTAAGTTCAAGGTATTTCTGCAATTTCACAAGACAGACAAAAAGGGAAAAGAAGGGGCTAGAAAGAGTGCCAAAACAAGACTACTTGCAGATATGAAGCACAATGTCACTGGGTGTATGTACTGGTGATGATAATATATCAATCAAAACAGTCAAAAGGTCAGAGGATCTAAACCCAGATTAGGTAGATGGGATTCATGTAGGTAACCTATCCACAGTTTAGGGATATGATGGCTACTTCACTCTATGTCATAGACCTGTGTGTCAGTCTCCAGTCATGGGCTTTTGTGTGGCAACCTTACACGTTCTAGTACTTGTAGTGTGTGCTTCTACTGAACTAAATAAACTGACACACATGCTTGCAACAAATATTTGAAAAGTGAAAAGCCTGGTGTAAACATGCTGTCCACGATGCCAAGGGGGAAGGTAGCCACCCCAGATCTGTGGAGGGTAGGAGTCCATAAATCTCCTGCACGCTCAACACATGCAAAGAAAAAGGTCTCTTCCTTTTGAAAATACTCATCACTCAAGCAATGTGGCAAATTAGCTAACAAGGCAAGACCCGAGGATGAGCATAAAGGTTGTATGTATGTCAGGCAAGATTCTAGTCAGTGGTACTAACATTCAATTACTTGACAAACTGTGGCTAGGGGTTAACAAAATAAAGGAAATATGAATGACCACACACCTCCTCCTCCACCATCATTTTCACTTCAAACACAGGTGAAGAAAGCAGGCTTCAGCGTGTACAGGCTGGCATACATGTGCAAAACTACAACTGCAGTAAATGCAAAACTTCCAGTGACAAATCATCAGGCACAGGTGAGAATGAAGTAGTCAGCCTACAATCACAAAGGTGCAGCAACAAGAGGAAGAGCCCTGCAGAACTCAGTCACAAGTGTCATGCAGGATCAGTGGGTGAACTGAAGCTTCCTGCAGAACTTTGGGCCTTATAACTGGGCAGGTTTATGAGCCTTCAATCACAGTGCAGTTTTGAGTAACAGTCTGAAATCTGAATGAAGCAGTGTGAACCTGCCTGTATTTTCAGAATTAAGTGGGCTCTGCGGCTTACACTAAAATGCCACAGCACTGCGCTTTACATGGAGAGTAAAAGGATGGTTGGCACCGCTATATAGCAAAGACATAGGAGAGGCTAAATTTCTGGATCGAAGACATGGACAGCTATGGGCAGTGTAGAGGTAGGGGTGTTGCTTGGCTCTACAGTCAAAGCACGAGCAGATTCATTAAATGATAAAAAAACGTGAATTAGGCAACACATGCCATAAAAATTTGATAAAACTCTTTACAATGAAAGAAATGTCTCAATTAAGTACATATGATTGAACTGTAGGACATTTCAGGAATCTGAAAGGTGTGCTTTTGTGGTTCTTACCCAGCAGGAGGGCAAGAAGAGACAAAACACACATATATATATATACATATATATATATATATATATATATATATATATATATATATACACACACACACACACACACACACACACACTCTCTCTCTCTCTCTGCCACTTTAGATACAGGATATCTAAGATACAGGAGCCAAAATGCATTTGAAGATGAAGCACCACAGATGCACACGGTACAGCAGATCTACTAGGAAATGAAATGTGGGCATATTTGTCTGAACTAACAAAGGCCGCTATGTTCTTCCTAAACAGGTATCCTGGCAAAAGGTACCAACCAATGACCAGCAGGTCCACCTGGTGATGACTGGCCAACAAGTCTACATTTGCAACTATGTTGGCAATTGGAAAATGACAAATTGAAAGGGCTCTCCACAGTCACGTTAACCACGCCCACAGCTGCCCAAGTGGCTGAAAGGAAAAAATGGATCCACCTCATAGATGCTCGCCTGGACCCATTAACTCAAGCTCCACAACAGACACAAAAGGAAAAACAAGGAGGAAGAGAGGATCGCCTATAACCCCCTCACCACCACTGTAGGAAGTTGGCTCTGTATGCACTATTTCAAAGTAAGGAATAGTATGCACAGAGTCCAAGGGTTCCCCTTAGAGGTAAGATAGTCGCAAAAAGAGATAATACTAATGCTCTATTTTGTGGTAGTGTGGTCGAGCAGTAGGCTTATCAAAGGAGTAGTGTTAAGCATTTGTTGTACATACACACAGGCAATAAATGAGGAACACACACTCAGAGACAAATCCAGCCAATAGGTTTTGTTATAGAAAAATATATTTTCTTAGTTTATTTTAAGAACCACAGGTTCAAATTCTACATGTAATATCTCATTTGAAAGGTATTGCAGGTAAGTACTTTTGGAACTTTGAATAATTACAGTAGCATATATACTTTTCACATAAAACACAAATAGCTGTTTTAAAAGTGGACACAGTGCAATTTTCACCGTTCCTGGGGGAGGTAAGTTATTGTTAGATTTAGCAGGTAAGTAAATCACTTACAAGTCTCAGGTTTGGGTCCAAGGTAGCCCACCGTTGGGGGTTCAGAGCAACCCCAAAGTTACCACACCAGCAGCTCAGGGCCGGTCAGGTGCAGAGGTCAAAGAGGTGCCCAAAACACATAGGCTTCAATGGAGAGAAGGGGGTGCCCCGGTTCCGGTCTGCCAGCAGGTAAGTACCCGCGTCTTCGGAGGGCAGACCAGGGGGGTTTTGTAGGGCACCGGGGGGGACACAAGTTAGCACAAAAAGTACACCCTCAGCAGCGCGGGCGCGGCCGGGTGCAGTGTGTAAACAAGCGTCGGGTTCTCTGTAGGTTTCAATGGGAGACCAAGGGGTCTCTTCAGCTGTGCAGGCAGGCAAGGGGGGGGCTCCTCGGGGTAGCCACCACCTGGGCAAGGGAGAGGGCCTCCTGGGGGTCACTCCTGCACAGAAGTTCCGTTCCTTCAGGTGCTGGGGGCTGCGGGTGCACGGTCTTTTCCAGCCGTCGGGACTTTAGGTTCAGGCAGTCGCGGTCAGGGGGAGCCTCGGGATTCCCTCTGCAGGCGTCGCTGTGGGGGCTCAGGGGGGACAACTTTGGTTACTCACGGTCTCGGAGTCGCCGGAGGGTCCTCCCTGAGGTGTTGGTTCTCCACCAGTCGAGTCGGGATCGCCGGGTGCAATGTTGCAAGTCTCACGCTTCTTGCGGGGAGTTGCAGGGGTCTTTAAATCTGCTCCTTTGAAACAAAGTTGCAGTCTTTTGGAGCAGGGCCGCTGTCCTCGGGAGTTCCTTGTCTTTCTTGAAGCAGGGCAGTCCTCTGAGGATTCAGAGGTCGCTGGTCCTTCGGAAAGCGTTGCTGGAGCAGGGTTCTTTGGAAGGCAGGAGACAGGCCGGTAGGACTGGGGCCAAAGCAGTTGGTGTCTTCTGTTCTTCCTCTGCAGGGGTTTTTCAGCTCAGCAGTCTTCTTCTTCTTGTAGGTTTCAGGAATCTCAATTCTTAGGTTCAGGAAAGCCCTTAAATACTAAATTTAAGGGCGTGTTTAGGTCTGGGGGGTTAGTAGCCAATGGCTACTAGCCCTGAGGGTGGGTACACCCTCTTTGTGCCTCCTCCCAAGGGGAGGGGGTCACATTCCTATCCCTATTGGGGGAATCCTCCTTCTACAAGATGGAGGATTTCTAAAAGTCAGAGTCACCTCAGCTCAGGACACCTTAGGGGCTGTCCTGACTGGCCAGTGACTCCTCCTTGTTTTTCTCATTATCTCTCCTGGACTTGCCGCCAAAAGTGGGGGCTGGGTCCAGGGGGCGGGCATCTCCACTAGCTGGAGTGCCCTGGGGCATTGTAACACGAAGCTTGAGCCTTTGAAGCTCACTGCTAGGTGTTACAGTTCCTGCAGGGGGGAGGTGTGAAGCACCTCCACCCAGAGCAGGCTTTGTTTCTGTCCTCAGAGAGCACAAAGGCTCTCACCGCATGAGGTCAGAAACTCGTCTCTCAGCAGCAGGCTGGCAGAGACCAGTCCGTCCTGCACTGAACAATTGGGTAAAATACAGGGGGCATGTCTAAGATGCTCTCTGTGTGCATTTTTTAATAAATCCAACACTGGCATCAGTGTGGGTTTATTATTCTGAGAAGTTTGATACTAAACTTCCCAGTATTCAGTGTAGCCATTATGGAGCTGTGGAGTTCGTTTTTGACAGACTCCCAGACCATATACTCTTATGGCTACCCTGCACTTACAATGTCTAAGGTTTTGCTTAGACACTGTAGGGGCATAGTGCTCATGCACTGGTGCTCTCACCTATGGTATAGTGCACCCTGCCTTAGGGCTGTAAGGCCTACTAGAGGGGTGACTTATCTATACTGCATAGGCAGTGTGAGGTTGGCATGGCACCCTGAGGGGAGTGCCATGTCGACTTACTCGTTTTGTTCTCATCAGCACACACAAGCTGGCAAGCAGTGTGCCTGTGCTGAGTGAGGGGTCCCCAGGGTGGCATAAGATATGCTGCAGCCCTTAGAGACCTTCCCTGGCATCAGGGCCCTTGGTACCAGTGGTACCAGTTACAAGGGACTTACCTGGATGCCAGGGTGTGCCAATTGTGGAATCAAAAGTACATTTTAGGTGAAAGAACACTGGTGCTGGGGCCTGGTTAGCAGGGTCCCAGCACACTTCTCAGTCAAGTCAGCATCAGTATCAGGCAAAAAGTGGGGGGTAACTGCAACAGGGAGCCATTTCTTTACAACCACCATGCTTGGACAATTTCTCTACTAATGGACAGTTATGCATTCCTATTTTCTTTTTGGTCTGGTTGTTTCAATGATAACGGTTTTGTATCTTGTATGTTTTTCCAGTGATATGCTGGGTTTCTGCCACTGGAGGGAGGGACCCACAGATGAGACCCCCACAAGTGTAACAAAGGTCGAGCTTCACCACATGCTGCTAGATAATATGTGGTATCAGCACTTGTTTGAGATAGAACGAAACTCCTCATTGAGTAATGCGTAAAATGTTCCCGCACTCCTCATGCCATCAAATCAGACATGTTACAGTCACTGAGAGAACATACTAACAGTTGTAAAGTGCAAAGTTCACCTAACAGGTATCCTGGCACGGTGTAAACCTTGCCAGATCAGCAATAAAGACATTTCCCTCCCTAGTATGATATATCTTTCATGTCATCTCCAGATACATATCTAGCTGTTTACAGAAAATCCAGGATTTTAGATCACTCCTAAAGTGCTAAGACTTTTACTGGCTCTGAGGGGGCCTGGCAGCTTATCCCACAGCTGAGCTGGCCTCACATCAAATGGCCCGGCCTCCATACTTCCCTTTCTGAAATTTGGAACACATAGTAGGTTGGCAGAGGAAGAACGCAGGTTCCTAATTGTCTTGAAGTGCCTAAGGAAGTGCCCCTGAACACTGCTCTTTGCCTATAACATATTTTCCTGTGTAGGATGAGGGACCAGATCCAGCCTGTTAAAATATGGCCCATATCATTTAGGGTGAACACCACTAGATATGATAAGGAGGCAGAATTACTATACATTTCCACAGATGAACAAAGACGTATTGAAAGAGCTGATCACATGAAACTAGATGCGCTGCAGCAAGCTATACTAAGTGAATTAGTCTGCATGCACCAGAAGACTAATGGGTGCGGAGACAGAATGTTAGCACAAGGCATTTTCAGTGTCCCCAGTTCTTTTCCAACTTTAGCGACTACACTGCCAACCCAATGCCCCTGGACTGCACAGAAAGGCCTGCATTCAAAGTCATCAGGTCAGTTTATATCCATGATTAGCGGAATCCCAAAATCACATATTTTCTGTAGAACCATATCCTAATGAATGGCACTGGCACCAATAAAGGCACTACAGGGACGTGCGAGAGTGCATGGGACGACGACATTGCACAATAAACTTGGGTGGAAAGGATAGTAGGTCCTGATCAGTTATGAAATTAATATCAGTTTTTTTTATGTTTCAGAGGGCATGGCACCATTAATGAAGGGAGAAATATCAACTGCAATATCACAATAGATAATGCGGACATGCAGGGGGCCCCTCCAGTCTCATGGATCTCTATTGGCAAATGCGGAGTTCTGGTACACATCCAACTACTTCCAAACTGGGGAGGCCTCTGTTCTCTGGTTACCCGGTAAACACCCACTCCAATCATCCCAGGGGTGAACATCGCCAAACTGCAGGAGCACCCCATGAGCTACCTATTCCCTCTACTTCATCATCACCTCTAGAGAAGGTCTGCAAAGTACTATGGGACCATCTCTTGGAGTTCCATGAGTTCATACTGTTCAATGATGCTCAACTGTTCTTTGGAAATGTGTTGTCACTCATCCAGGCAAAGGCAACAGCCCGCTGGCTCCAAATAAAATGGGAACTAATTAAGAAGATCAATGCCACACAGAAAAGGGTTTAATGCAATTAACAAACAGTTGCAAACGAGAATAATGATAATGTAGCACAGATATATGCTAGACCTTATGGCAGCCATGGAGCGTGCACTTGTACAAACAATGAGGACAATGGAACTTTGACCGAGGCAATACAAACTCTGCATGATCTACAATGGACAATGTTGAGCAAGGAAGGTGCCAAAGCTGAATGGTTCAAGGGTTGGTTTGATTGGCTACCATCCTGGATGTCAGGATTGTTTAAGGCCTTGTTGCCCATAATTGTGGTCTTGCTTTTGATATGCTGTGTTTTTCAATTAGCTATAGCTTGCTGTAAGAGAATGAGTGCAAAGGTGAGGGGGGTGTTCACAGTCAGGCCACCTACAAAGTATTAGATGCTCAGGGCAATACATATTGTGTAAAACCGAGTGCAGATCACGAATTAGAGAAAGTAGTTGAAATATCAACTAGATGGGAGAATGTTAAGGAAGGTATAAAAGGCAAGGAAATCTCACTACCACAGACATCAGTAGAGAGTCTTGTACAGCGATACATGATTAAAGAGCCGTACAAGCCTAAAACTCACACGGACACAAAATAGGTGAGCTTTCTCCGGAAAGCAGAAAAAGCTAAGCAAGTTACAGTTAAATGGGAAAACATGTTTAACAAGCCTTGAAGAGTTTACGATCACAGTATGTCTTCCATCTCAGTTGTTATGCGAGTCACTGACTTAGGAAATATGTGGTCAGAGGTAACTTTGATCAAGAGTATACAGGGTCACATAAGAAAACATGAGAACTGCAGAACAAACACACACTCAAAGAGGTTAAACATTAATGTTTCATCAAAGCTCTGTTAGGATTACGATAACGGGAGTAGAAAGGAGAAGACATGAGTTCACGGATGCAGGTAGTGTGGCGTTTTTGTGAAAATATATTATTAACTCATTATGTGACTTGTTATTACTTTTAAGATAATATGTATGACATCAGCATTTTTCATGACTATATAAACTGCTGCCTGCATGAGGCACATTGACACAGTCTTCAGTTCTACGGGACTGACTGTCTCCAGACCGTATTTTAAGTAAACCTATTGTCTATTGCCAATGATCTGTGTCGTTGATTTCTTTCCTTGTTAACAAGGGAGAACTTTTTTGTAATGGTTTGCAAGCCGTAGGAAAAAGTAAGTGCATCACAGCCAGAAGACAAAATGGTTGACTGAATGTTTCAGAACTAACATTTGATGCTTGCCCAGAAGGCCAAGCGACAATATCACTTGAGAAATCGACACCAAACAAAGTTTATCGTCATCTAAATCATTGTCAAAAAGTTCTTTAGTATCAATAGCAAGTGAAAATGAAGAAGGTGATTGTGCAATGTTGATGTTTACCTCAGAAAATGCGCACATGCTGGAATGGCCGTATGTGAAGAAAAATACCATTTAAAGAAAAGTCGACATGAAAAAGCTCCAAAGTCATTCAAACATTGCCTGAAGATTACACAGAAAATAAATGGTTGTTCAGTACCTTTCATTATCGACAGTGGTGCATCGATAAATATTATACCTGAGTAGAAATATAGTGAACTATCTCCATTGCCACGACTGATGCCGTTGAAAATTAAAGTGGACAGATGTGGTGCATCAACATCATTGAAAAGTAAAGGTTCGTTTGACTTCACCTAGAAAAAGCTTGGGAATGTGGTTGGACAGATCTCGGCCAATAGAAGCCCAAGTTAATAAACTTATTGGCTCCTGCTTTTCTTTGTTGAAAACCCCGAGGAACATTCTAGATCTGCTACCTATTTTGTGTGGAAGAGTGGTAATCCAGGCATTGATTTCTTCTCATCTGGATTACGGTAATTCTGTATAACTTCTCTCTCCTTAAGCAGTCCAAAGAAGGGCACAAGTGCTGCAGAATGCTGCTGCCAGGATCATTTATAAAATACCTAAAGGGTCCTCAGTCAAGAAAGCCTTTACTTCCTTACATTGGCTTCCCGTGGAACACAATTAAATTTAAAGTAGGGGAAGGGCCCTTGTATGATTCAAGCCCCACTGACATCTTACAGTCAGAGTAGGAATTTAAGATCTTCCAAGGCAGGTCTTCTATCAGTTCCTCGCATTCGGAAAGCCAGATGGGGAGGGAGATCTTTTTTTATCTTTCTTCCAAATTGTGGCATACATTGCCAATCACTCTGACAACTGAGGAGGTTAAGGCAAGAGTCAGGAAACGTCTTAAAACCTTATGGTAGCTATCCTCTTTTTAAGATAATATAAGATAAGATTTGTATTGATGATGAAACACAAGAAAACAAAAGTACAAGCACTCTTTCACATGCTTCAATGTACGGTGTCAAGTGCCTGTATACTCAGTTTCAGCACAACTACAAAATGAATGCTCATCACAAAATAGTAAGTCAGTTCCCTTTGTTGTTTCATGGATTAGGAAAACTTAAGACTTGAAAGAACAATTGTACATTAATGAGGATGTCCAACCTGTTGCTCAAAGCCATAGATGAATTGCATTTCATTTACAAGAAGATGTTGAAAAGGAACTTAAAAAATGACTCAAACATGATATCATTGAGCGTTCTAATGGTCCAACGCCATGGGTTTCTCCCATGGAGGTAGTACCCAAAAAGGGCAGTGAAGAGCTGTACGCATCTGCGTAGTTATGCATCAACCGAACAAGGCAATTATAAGAGAACGACATCCAGATCTGCACGCTGCTAGTTGGAACTTGAGGAGAATTGCAGGTACATTACAATCTTTTCTACCCATATTGGTCTGCTTCGCTACAGAAGAGTACGTTTTGCTGTGTCACCAGCTGCAGAGATTTTTTCGAGATGTCATTAAATGTAACATACAGCCTGTAATGAATGCCTTCAACTATAGAGATGACAGTTTTTGGAGCTATATAGAAGGAGCACGATAAAGCTCTCATGCAAGTGTGTTTACTTGTTCATGCAGGTTGAACGCTGAATGCTGAGAAATGTGAATTCAATAACACAAAGCTAAAATTCTTTGGCCATAACTTTTCTAATGGGGGCATGACACCAGATTTAACTAAAGTATGTGTTGCCAACTGCCAGTCCCACACAAGATGTTTCCATGTTAGGCTCAGACCTTAGCATGGCCAGTGACTGTACCAAATATATATATGAGACTTTGCCACTGTGAGTGCTCCGTTGAGAGAGTTAATGAAAAATAAAGTTTCATTTCACTGGTCACATGAATGTGAGCAATGCTTTGAGAGAATCAAAGAAGCTATTGAAAACACTACTGAAATGGCATATTTCAATCTAAATCTCCAAACAGAAGTTGTTGTGGATGCTAGCCCGGTCGGGCTAGGCACAGCCCTTGCACAGCACAGCAGACACCCAAATGCTCGAAGACATATTGTGGCATATGCAAGCAAAAGTTTGTCCAAGACTGAACGTGCTTATTCACAACCTGAAAAAGAGAGTTTAGCAGTGGTGTGAGCTTGTAAACATTTCCACATGTTCCTGTACGGAAACCTTTTATGCTTGTCACAGATTATCAAGCATGGCTGACCCTCATTGGCAATCCAAAGGCCAAGATGCCTCCTCACATTGTATGCTGGTGTCTACGATTACAAGAGTACAGCTACACAATTGTGCAGCGTCCAGAGAAAGATCAAAACCCTTCTGACTATTTCTCCAGAGTGCTTATACGCTTCTAAGGTATCCCTTCTAAGACAGCTGAAACCTGCATAAATTTCATTGTGAAATCAAACATGCATGCTGCCATTTTCTTAGAACAAATTGTTACTGCCATAAGTCAAGATAGTGATGTTAAAACTGAAAGACATTATTACAGGTCAGTCATAGAACCAACATACTCGACCTTTTATAAGTGACAGTGAATACCAGAAGTTTAAAAATGTCAAAGACGAGCTGCCTGTGACACAAGAAGGCATTATCCTAAGGGGTTCGAGAACTGTCATTTCGGAAAATCTGCAACAACAGATAATTTAAGTGGCCCATGAAGGACACCATGGAATCTCTGCCACTAAACAAACTATCTGAAATAGAATTTAGTTTCCTCATCTCGATGAAGGAGTTGAAAGAGAATTAAAGGTCTGTCATCTATGCAACTGCCTGTCATTGCAAATCACTTAACACTCCTTAACCATGTCAGAGTTGCCAAAGCATCCCTGGGAAACAAGTGCTGTTGAATTTGTCTGTCCACTTGACAATGGACATCACCTGGTGGTGATTGTTGAAGAATACTCCTGTTTTCCATTAATAGACATTTGCTCATCTATCACTCAAGAAAGAGTAATTGAGAGATTAGACGGCATTTTTGAGACATGGGTTGTTCCTGCGATTTTAAAATCTGACAATGGCCCGCCTTTCAATACTCGAGAATTCAGAGACTTTCTCAATTTGCTTAATATAAAGCAATAGAAGAGCACACCTATTTGGCCACAGGCTAATGGCCTTGTTGAACGTTTCATGAATACATTAAAGAAAGCTATTCAGTGTGCTGAATTGGAAAAGCTCGACTTCAAGACTGTCTTTACTTCTACCCTTTAAGCTTACCAAAAATGAAGGCCTATGCAGACAAGAGACGACATGCAAAAGACTTTACAAGAGGAGATTGAGTGCTCATTTGTCAGCCGAGAAAACGTAATTCTGATGCTCCATTTAATGATGAGCCATTCCAGGTTGTAACCAGCAAAGGACATATGGTGACTGCCCAATATCCTGGGAAATCCATTACGTGAGATTCCTCACATTTCAGACATGTGGCTCATCACTCATCTGGTACTGATGTCAATGTAGAGACTAGTTCAGAAAGGACAACTGGAAAACCCCTGACCGCTGTTGCTCCTGCATAGCCAACGCAGATCATGGACACTCCTGTTGCCGATTCCCAGTTTCTGAACACACAATCAGGACAAGTAATCAGAATGCCAAAAGGGCTCATCGCAGAGCTATGATTGAGTTTATGTTTGTAAAAAAGTGTAATTTTTTATTTAACAGAGTGAGAGATGTAGTGTCACGTGAATATGAATGACCACTTTTGACTCCTGAAGGACTTCGTGGAGCACTGACATAAGTTTTAGGACGTGGTGATGTAAATGCAGGTTTAGAATGTTGAGTTTGCTGTTGCACACAGACGAATACAGATGTGCAATACATAGCTCCATGTGTGGTGTGTTCATTGGTGGGTACACTGGTGGGAAGACGCTACAACTGCATGAGGTTGAAACATAAAAGCAACAGGGACTGATGCATCGTGCCTTTTGTGCCTTAAAGTCATATTCTAAATGCAATGAATAGTGTGGAGGCTAGCCGCGACTGGTGGCACGGAAGTATAAAATGTGAGGAACAATTGAGGTGTGCAGTGATTAGAAGTATGCAACTCGCTAGTAATTTCCACAACCCAAACGAGTATTAAGAACTTTGCATACATTAGTTTTCGCCTGTTAGCTCTTAGCTTTTCCATAACAGCGAAGCTAAAGAAACGTCCGGTATTATTTTCTGAGAACAGCGGAAACCCTAAATATAGAAGTGATGGTATGCAATAAAGAGGAGAGATGAGAAGTGTCAGAAAGGGTTCATTGGGGTGTGCGGTGTTATTGGGAGGTGTGAAGGTGTGCAAAGAATAATAGTTTTGACACCTAGTGTCTGCCATGTCCACACCTACCCTTCAGGATCTTCCTGAATGTATCGTGATGCAGATCCCTCAAACTTCTGGCCATTGCCTCTACCTCATGGGGAATCCGAGCGCCCAGGAAACTGCTTCGGTCTCCCAGCAAATGAGGGGCGGTGGAGGACTGTTTCCCAGGGACTGCCATGCCCTCGTGCGTTCATCGAACACTTGACACAAGGAAGGTACTCAAGTACCCTAATAATCGCATAGACTGCAGCGCTTGACGGAGGCAGCCATATTAAGACCAGGTTTACAGTCCCTCTATTTAGGAATCATCTGTATGACAAAATCAATAGAGAGTCGCAGTATCCACCATTTTAAGACCAGGCGAAGATTGTGGGTCATGTGATACAACCAAAGTCATCTGATTATATAAAAAAAAAAAAAAAAAAACTAGAATGCTAAAAAGAGAAATAGAATGTGCCTGCAACGAGCACAAGGCTCTAAGAAAACAGCTTTTGTCTACACTCTTTTCACCCAGGCTTCTAAATTTTAAGGTGAAACGTGTTACTACTTGAGCTATCACTTGAAGAAAGTAGCGGAGAAACCTTCAATTGAAATTGTTTAATTTCGTCGGACGCTCAATTCTTATTCTATGCAAATCATATGCAAATTGATGGACAAGGTATGCCCGTTGTCCAATGACGCAGGATGACAAAGACTTCTTTTAGGAATGACAGCGCGGATGGTAGTGGCTCTTAATGCGCCGGAACTGGCGGAGCCGGAAAGAGGGTTGCTCGCGCACGCGGACTAGCGCGGGCCCCGTCTTCCGCCATTTTTCTCTGTTTACATCCGTGGCCGGCTTCGCCACTCTTGCGCCGCAGGAGCCCGCACTCAGCTGTGGCTGTAGGCGGTCCAGTGTGGATACAGGCCAGGCTACGAGATGTCGGAGGCGTTGTATGAGAAGTTTTTGGCACCAGAAGAGCCCTTCCCGCTGTTGTCCCAGCGCCGAGGCAGCGCCAGCGAGGAGGGTGCCGGCGGGACACTGTTATTTGACGTTAGTGACTTCGGCTGCCAGCTCTCGTCCTGCCACCGCACCCACCCTCTGCAGCGTGGATTCCACGGCAGCAGGTGAGACGCACGGCTCTGGTTCGCATTGCTTTGTGCCCTTGCTAACGCGTCCTTTTATGTTAATTTATTACACATTAGGACTCGTTTTATGATAATGAATCTTGTGACCCAGTGGAGAGACACCGTAGGACGAGATAACTGATCAAGATGTCAAGCAATATATCAATAATGTCATCAATATTTACCACCACAATGCACTTTACTTTGGTTAAAGACATTAATCAAATTGTTGAAGCAACCATGGCCTTTCAGCCATGAATAACCACACCTGTTAATAGAATTTTATGTATTTTATTCCCTATTGGTTACAATCTACGAGCAAAAGAGTTAATCTTAATACCAAGAAGCATAATAGCATAGTCACGATATGGCAACTGTGATAAGATTTCATTAATGCAAGAATCACAAACATCAGAACATAACACGGCGTAAACATAGATCAGAATACAGCAAATGTCATACACGTATCAAATCAGCATAGTGTAATGTCAGTCATTTGTCTATTTGCGTCAGTCTAAGTGAACTCCTGTCCTAACCACTGATTAGCATCAGCATGTTGGGCTTCAGGCAAAACAATTTAGAACACCAATTTGGAAAACATCTAGCTATGGTCTCTATCAAAATGAGCACTTGGTACCTAGAAAGGAAAAGGAAACAGACAAATTACAGATTGCATTGTCATAATTACCCTCCAAGGATTAGGTCAGCACACAGGATCAGTCTTCGTCTTCAGGACATCAGTTAAAACGCCATCATTCTAAACTCAACTAAAGGACATAGGAGCACTTCCCTCGTAAGGAGGAGAAGCGTAAAGAGGGCAGTCTATGGGTGAAGATGGTTTTAATAAGTCTCAAAGTCACCAAATAGAGTGACAGAGTTTCTGGATAAAATCAATAGCATTCCCTACCTAGTTTTCTCGACTCTTCTGTGACATGGGTTTTTTATCCCTTTTTCGTAATCCATTCCCCCAAAATTCTATTGGTCATTTACTATACCCCACTATCTTTAACCTATCAAATTAAACATTAGGTAATTCCAATTGTCACCCCACGATTATTCATGACACTTTAATTGGTCTTCACAATTGACGTCTTCGGAGGTGGCACGTCCGGGGTTACCTCATACTTTGGCACGTCTTCTCGGGTCAGCAGTTCCATTGTCCATTGGTTTAAACTTCCTTGTACATTACATTCATCTACATTTGTTTCAATTTTGTATACAAAACTTAAACTAAGGCACCAAATATGCGGTTGAGAACAGAATCACAAAGATACATTCATCTTCCAAGTTGAAGAAAAAGAATATTTGCAGGGTCATGGCTCTTTGCGAGTCAGCACGCTAGAAAACAGAAAAATGCATTTAATATGAGAGCTAAGCAGCTAAAAACCCACAGCTCACGCTAACTTAAGGCCTATAAGATTTTCAATATAAATACAATATTGTAAATGTTAATATAAACTTGATTAACCATAGCATTAATAATTTTTACTCATCATTATTAGTTTGCGTATACATTGGTGGCCACACACCGTAGTCATAATTCAAGTGCACGGTTAAGCAAAACTGCTATTATTATTGTTTCTATGTAGCATCGTTATGCACTAATATATAAATGTTTCATGTTAATATAGTTTATATAAGCTACGCTCTCTCACCCTTATAATTCTTCCGGGGTAGACTTAACTGCCCACAGGAGATCGCACTGTACATCTGCTACCACAGGGTTGGGTATCGTTCGCATATTTTAACACACTCATCTGTGTCTCAGCTGCTTCCTATACCTACATCCACTCTCTAAGACTCCTATGTTTGCGCTACTGCCCGTACTTCTGGCTAGCAAAATAGCCATGTGCCCTTTTTTAAATTTATTTTTTATTGCTTATGTAATCTTCAAGGAGAGACATTCTTAACGCACTTCTTTATTTATTCGTGAACTTCAGGGTTCGCACAAGGCACCGCTATGGCATCCATAATCTATCGCAGTAGTCCTGCAGGACGTGTGCCTGTATGACTAACTCGATTATGGTTAATTATTTTCTATATAAATCATTTCGACCTCTTGCTAATCATTGATTTCCAGTTGTTAACGATGATTGGCGAAGTTTACTTATCACGTAAAACGCACACTTGGTTGCTTTCCAATCTAGTAGCTCCTTGTGTGCTTATGTCATTTGTAATGACATAATGGGATTCCACGTTCCCTGCGCACCAGAGTTCGAGGACAGACGGTTGTGGAGCTCAGTGTGGTGGGAGCGTGGTATCCTGTTTTCCGTAGGGTGTACTTCAATAAAGGAACTGTACACTTACAGTACTGTGTGTCGGAGTGCAACTACTTCACGTTGGCAAAGAGCTACAGGAACGAGCTGCTGTAGATATAGTTTTACACTAATTATTAAAGGTTATATGTTAAAAGTTCTGCTAATAAATTGTTAGGCCTTAGTTAGCATGAGTCGAGGCCTAGCTGCCTGGCTCTCATATGAAATGTGATTTTCTAACGTGCAGTGTGCTGACTTGCTGAAGGACATGAACTCGTGTTTTTCCAAAGCTAGAAGCTGAATGTAACTGTATTAGATCCGTTCTCATGAAATTCGACTTGCTTGTAGAAACATTTTAGCCGAATGCAACAGTGTAGGTTTATACCTGGTACAAGGTCGCCTGAACTGGTACAGACAATAGGGCCACTGACTAAAGATGTGCAAAGAACCACAAGAGGATGAAATCATACCGGACATTCTACCCCTGAAGACGTCAATCATACGGACCAGTAAACTACATGAGAACAGTTATGGGGTGACAAAAATTGATGAGATAATGGAAATTCTATTGGATGGAGATAGTGGGGTGCAACCCATTAACCAATGAACTTTTAGGGGAATGGACATCGAAAAAGGGATAAAACCCCTTGACACACGGAAATGAGTTAGTTAGCAGATGCTGATGCGATTTGCTATGATCCAGACACTTGTCACTCTGCATAGAGACTTTGCTGTTTGGTTCTTGGAGTCAACTTTGCCCTTATATTGCCTGTTTATACTTTACCTCCTTATGAGGGAAGTACCCTTTTGCCCTTCCTGCCTGAGCGGAGTCCTGACCGATGGTGAATCAACTGATGTCCTGAGGACAAAGACAGAATCTGAGTGCTGACCCAATACAGAGGGTAACTGTATGGCAATGATGTTGTGATTGTCTGTTTGCTTTTCCTTTCTGGGTACCAACTGCTACATTGCAGAGACCATATTTAGAGGTTTTTCCAAATTGATGTTACTAAACTGTTTTGCATGAAGTCCAACATGCCAATGCTAATTTGAGGTTAGTTAAGGGGTTCAGTAACGGACGCAAATAGACAAATGACTGAATCTATACTTTGTTGAACAATGCGCTAACGTTACTTTGCTGAGGTTGATCTATGTTGACGCTGTGTTATGTTCTAATATTCGTGATTCTTGCTTTGATGAAGTCTTATCAGAGTTGCCATATTGTGACTATGCTACTGTGCTTCTTGGTCTTGAGATTAATAAACTTGCTAGTAGAATTGTAATCAATAGGGAATAAATATCACAAAACGTACTAAACTGGTGTGATTATTCATGACTGAAAGGTCATGGTGGTGTCCCGAGTCTTATTAAATGACTTTGACTAAAGTGAATTGCCTTGTTATAATAAGTATTGATGACATTATTGACCTATTGATTGACATGTTGATTAGCTATCTCGTCCTAAGGTGTCTTCAATCAGGGTCGAAAGATTCATTGGCCTAAAACGAGTCCCCGAGTGTATAAATTAGTCATAAAGGGACGCGTTCGCACTATACCTACATCCACTCTCTAAGACTCCTATGTTTGTGCTACTGCGCATACTTCTGGCTAGCAAAATAGCCATGTGCCCATTTTTTTTTAATTTTTTTTTTTTATTTTTTTTATTGTTTTGTAATCTTTAAGGAGAGACATTCTTAACGCACTTTTCTTTCTTTATTTGTGAACTTCAGGGTTCGCACAAGCCACCGCTATTGCATCCATAATCCATCGCAGTAGTCCTGCAGGACGTGTGCCTGTATGACTAACTCAATTATGGTTAATTATTTTCTATATAAATCATTTCGACCTCTTGCTAATCATTAATTTCCAGTTGTTAACGATGATTGGCGAAGATTTCTTATCACGTAAAACGCACTCTTGGTTGCTTTCCATTCTAGTAGCCCCTTGTGTGCTTATGTCATTTGTAATGACATAATGGGATTCCACGTTCCCTGCGCACCAGAGTTCAAGGAGAGACGGTTGTGGAGCTCAGTGTGGTGGGAGCGTGGTATCCTGTTTTCCGTAGGGTGTACTTCAATAAAGGAATTGTACACTTACAGCCCTGTGTGTCGGAGTGCAACTACTTCGCGTTGGCAAAGAGCTACAGGAACGAGCTGGTGTTCATGTTTTTTTTTTCTATCCAGTCAGATTTTTTTCCTTCCGGGACGTAAGAGTTTCAAACTTGAGGAGCACAAAGAGTTCATGATCCTTTTGGCACAACGAGGATTACAGCGGTGAGGTAGAAGGTGTATTGCACCGTTTTCGTTAATTAATTTTGGGAGCGCATGTGCATCGTGCAATAAACAACGTCTACATCGAGCGTTGCTATGTAACGCAGACACGTTTCACGAGCTAAAGTTATGTGTTGTGCTGCATTGAGTGTTACTATGGCAATGGAGACACGTTTCACGCGATAGTGCTACGTGGCAGACATTTTTTTTAAAATTCTTGAATAGTAAGTTACCAGGACATCGGTGAAGCCTCCACTTACGGGAAACAAGGTTACCAACTCTCATTGATTAAAAGCCTCAAGTAGGGTAAACAGTAAAAAAAAAAAAAATACAAGGCTGTTTGCATTATCATAACTTAATGTATCTGATTAAAGTTTTGCAACATGGCTCAACAGAATTTTACTATCAATCCACCAGAAGCCTTTTGGTCTACTGGGAATGAGCCAAATTTAAAATGGCTGGAATGGAAAGATTATTTTTTAAATTACGTTCATGCAATTGATGAGGAGAATAAAATTACTTTTGAGAAGAATAAAAAAGGATTCTGCTGCATTCTTTAGGTCCCATTGGTTTGAAAACCTACAACAAAAATGCCAAGGAGTCCAGTCAGTGGAGATTTGTCTGTATTTAATGCAGCATTACAGGAGCTTGATAAGTATTTTGTACCTAAGGTGTGCATGGGTAAAGTCAGATACAATTGTTTTCAGCTGAAACAATGCAAGGAGGAATCCGTAGACTATTATGTGGCTGATTTGAAGAGGCTGGCTATTGATTGCAAGTTTGGTGCAATTCAGGAATGATTGATAAGGGACCAATTGGTCATGCATTCATACAGTTCAACCATACAATGAAGGTTGTGGGTTAACGGAGATTCACCTCTTGAGGAGGTTCTAGCAATGGTGCAAAAGGCAAAAATGCCTGGAAGGTGTGTATTGGAACTTAAGCAATCAGACAGAGGAAGTGAAACAGTTTATAAGGTGACAAATCAGAAACAAATGAAGGAGCAAAGATAAAATCCCAAGAATAGGAATGATTCTAATGAGAAAAGATGTTATAGGTGCGACAGCAAGAAACATGTAGCTTACGCAAAAATGTGCCCGGCGTTGAAACAAAAATGTAGCAATTGTGGACTCATTGGGCATTTCGCAAAGGTGTGCAGGAAAAAGAATAAAACCGTCAAGTACGTGCGTGATAGTAAAAATCAGAGTGGAAGCGATGAAGAGGAAAACAATATATACTCAGAGGATACTGGAAACGTTCTAGGGAAATTTGTGCTAAACATAAATGATACAAGTTCAAAAGACAAACCAGTTTGTTATATGGACATAGGTGGTGTACCTATATTGATATGCAGATTCTGGGTCACCCTTCACTATAATTAATGAAGAAGTATGGAGGAAGAATTTCGTAGAGAAAATCGGCATCCAGTTGTTGGAACTGGATATCTCCCTGGAAAGTTATACCTGAGAAAAAATTGACTTTTTGGGTTTCAGATGGTTACTATTTTCATTTAAAAACAGGAGTATAAGAGGCAAGCTGTATGTAGCAAAGGATGAACAGTCAGTGCTTGGATGGAAAGCCCAAGGAAATTTACATACGGTTTTGGACCCCAATAGTGAATAAAACATTTTGGTAGTAATTGATGGTAATGCACTGTACAAGTAGACAAGGGATGAGTTCCCAAGAGTGTTCAGCAAACAATTGGGAAGCTTGAATGAATTTGTACATGATATCATGTTAGAGTGATGCTGTTCCAAAAATACACAAATTGAGGACGGTTTCAATACTGATAAGAGACGAAGTATCAATGGAACTAGATAAACTGGTACAAATGGGTGCTATCGAACCCATAGAAAGCTCAGAGTGTATTTCACCCATGATTGTGACAAGATGCAGCAATGGGAAAATTTGTCTATGTATAGACTTACGCCATTTAAATAACATTGTTGTGGATCGCTTTCCCTTACCCAAGATCACAGAAATGGTCTCAAGTCTTCAGGGGGTGAAGTGGTTCTCAACAATTGACGTATCTGCAGCATATCATCAAATCTCACTCTCCTTTAAGTCAAGGAAACTCCCAGCTTTCGTCACACCTTTTGGGTGTTTTCAATTTAGAAGAATGCCGTTTGGCCTAGCATCGGCTGCGTTCCAGCGTTTGATGCATACACTTTTTGGGAAAGAGAAGTGCTACGTATGGTAAAGTATGGAATGTGAAACGCATAGCCTTGCATTGGAATGATCATGCAAATGAAGGTTTGGTTGGTGTAACGGAGGAGACTGGGGAAGGGAGGAAAATTTCAGATTGGTTGGAAGAGAGAAATGAAGTGGTGGAGAGCTGTGAGAGGTGTGAGTCTTCAAGCAGTAATGGTGAGGCAAGGAGTGAGAGGTGTGAGTCTTCAAGTAGTAATGGTGCGGTGTGTGGGAATAGACAGGAATCTATTGAGGAGGTTGTAAGCGACAGCAAACAGAAGGTGGTACCGCCTTTTTGTTTAAAATATTTTGTTGTGAGTTGCACATCAGAACCTTAAGTCCCAGTTTAGTAATTGGTACAGACCAGTTTAGTAACTGGTACAGTGTTGTATTTCATCAGTATTTAATGTGCTTATTGTGTTATTATTTCATATTTTAATTCTGTTTGTTGTTGTTTATCCTTGTTATTTGTCTTATGTTTGAGGCTTTGTTAATTAAAAAGGGGGAAGATGTGTTGTGTGCTTGTGTCATTTGTAATGACATAATGGGATTCAACGTTCAGTGCACACCAGAGTTCGGGGAGAGACGGTTGTGGAGCTCGGTGTGGTATCTTGTTTTCCGTAGGGTGTACTTCAATAAAGGAATTGTACACTTACAGTCCTGTGTGTCGGACTGCAACTACTTCACCCCTTTTTTGGCAAGAGATTGAAGATACGTTCTGATCTTAATGGTGCTCTTCCCGTTGACCCCATATGTCCACCTGTGTTATCATTCATATAATGTTAATGTGGAAAGACTACACGTTGAAGAAATACATTGTTTATTAAGTAACGTTTCCTCATTCATATATATTAATTTTACTGTTTAGAGCTTTACAGTTGGAACATACAGAGAAATCCATTCTTTCCACAAGGCTTTTGAGTAATAATCAATTGGTTTGTCGTGGAATGTTTTAACACTCTTTCCAATAGCAATCATCCCATTCTTAAGAGAGAACCTTCGGTAGTAAGGTGATGTGTATATCATAGGAGGAACAGTGGTCAAATAGAAGAGCAGCAGCTCAGCCCAAGTAGCTTCTAAGCTGCTGCGAGGGCAGTCCTTTCGAGCAGGCTGAAAGTAGTTTGTTTTCTTTGAGGCTAAGTCTGAATCTGGCGGTGTCTTCTTGGTCAAGGTATTGATTGGCAAATTGTTTTTTTTTTCTCTTACAATGTACACCAGAAGCTTTTCATGTCATTGAGGGGATGCAAAACCACACAATACTGACATGCCTAAAAAAAAAAAATGTAAGGTAGTTTGGGGTTTTAACATTTTCTTTGAAGAAGCCAAGTTAGAAGATATAATTTTAAGAGACGAACATTTGACAGATGTGGAGTGAATACTGAAAGTTGTATCTTACAATTCTGCACCCTCTCACAAAAGGATTAACAGATGACACTACTTTGCTAACCTCTGGATTCTACCAAAGGCTTGAAATGGTTAATCTTCTAGATGAGTTCAAATGAAGAGCCCACGAAGAGCAGGCAGGAGTCACTGGACACATTCCTGTCCAGTCAGATAATCCAGATTAGAATGCCCAATAACCAACGGTGGAAACCATGGGAATAGAACCATACGCAGATCCCGAAGCCCTGCACCTTCTCAGATGTTTTGTACTTGCGTCACAATTTCCCCAGCACACTAATCCACACTAATGATTTCTCAATCCTTTTTCAACAAAATGTTAGAGAATGATCATTCCAACTTGGAGCAAGAGTAGTTCTTGCATCTCTTCCTTTCAATAGGAAAAAATTTAGAAAATCCTGTGATGCGCTGACGCGTGTTGAGGTAGCTCCAGACCTTCTCACGCAAATGTGTGTGATCAAGTTTAGAATGGTGCAGTTTGTATATCTATCTTGAAAAAGTTATTGGATTTTGCCACAAAACCATTTGCTGCCGTAAAGTTGTGTTATTTCATGTCTAACAAAAAATGCCACCATTTTCTTTGATAGAAAATAAGTGCCATTGTCAGAAATAAGTATCTTTTTGAGTTGCTTCAATAGCAAATATTTTATCCAAAAATCCAGTAATCATTTCAGTAGTGACACAAACTCATATGAAACAAACAATTAAGAATCTCATGTTCTGTGGTAGCATCTGAAAAGATCTAGAAAAATCTTTGGCTAACTTGAATCGGGACTGATCAGGTGGATTGACACCAGTTTTCGGTTTGTTGAGCTTCCAGTGCTCATTGGATACCAGACACTCCGAACACTTATTCAAATTGCTCAAGGCAACTGCCCATACCTGGCCATCAATAATAATGTCTAAGTAATTTCTTAGTGCCAGAATCCCAGGATGTCCTTCATGTGTAACACCAGTTAATCTCTTTCGTACTTGAAGGTGGCACTAACAGACCCTGTCTAGTCACCAAACCATTTTCTAAGGACAATTCTTTAGAAACATGTTCTTAAGGCAATAGACACTTCAAATTTTTCACTGGGAGTCAGCCTTTAAAAATTAACTTTTTCACATCACAAAACCCAATGTCCTTGTCATAAGCATGCATCCATTCTTCTTCACTAATGCATCCCACAGTGTATACAGATGCATCTGTGATCAACACAACGCAGTCCTGTTCGTGATTTATCTCACAGTCCAATTCATCTTTAATTGGCATGCAATTCTTTCCTGCAGAGATATATTTATTTGCAAAATTATATTCCTGTAATTTTGATAACGGCTGTACCAGCATGGCAGAAGCCAGTCCTGTTCATTTGCATTCATGAGCTAAATTAAAGATTTTTAATCTGTCAGTAAATCAAAACCATTGCCCTAAAGGTGAGATTTACATTTTTCCACAGGGGCTAAAGCCTCCCTTTTAATAGTGCTGTAGTGGGATTCAGATTTATTCAAAGTGCGTGATACGGAGTCCATGGTACGCTCTTTCCCATACTGTGACTGAGTGAGCACAGTCCCAAGGCCATAGAACCAGCGTCTACAATCACCATACACCTATCCGTACTGCAGAAAGGTTGCAGTGCGGTAGCCAACCTGATCATATTCTTAATTGCTTAAAAACCTTTATCTTAATCCTCTTTCTAAACTAATTTCTCTTTTTTTTTTCTTGTTAAGCATCTCAAATGTTCAACATAGATGGCATAACCCTCGACAAACCGTGTGTAATACTAAAGCCTAAAAAGGGCCTCAATTTAGTCTTTAGATCTTTCTTTGGTTTTAAGCCCTCCACTGTAATGGTATATCCTAAATACTCACGTTCTTTTACCAAAATGCACATTTCCCCTCGGATACAGTCATACCTCTAACATTCAAAATCAGGAGAACAGTCTCCAATGTGGCATTGTGTTCAGATATATTTTTCCATAAATCTATGTATCATCCTGGAACACTTGTTCACCCCCAATGCCTTTAAATAACAAGTTCATTAAATTCTGAAACACACTTTTCCAAATGGTAATCTCAAAAATGTAAAGGCGTCAAACGGTGTAACAAATGTGGTCAGGTCTTGTGATCATGCAGGCAAAGAAACCTGATGGTATGCTGACTTAAGATTGATGATGGAAAAAGTTGTTGAGTCACCTCTTGCGATTAATATCTCTTGAATTTTAAGCAAAGCCCACCAAGATGTTCTGTTCAGGGAATGTGCGTCAGCACACAGACGCAATTTGACACTTTTTATTTGCCAAAACTATAGTTGAAACCTATTCTGATGAGTTATGCTCTATGATGCCATCACTACATAATTCATCCAGAAGAGTTTTCACTTTATCCCTTACACTAAGGGGAACTAATCTTGCTTAATGTTTGGTGGGTACAGCATTAGGTTTTTTACATTATATTGTGTACATCCTGCTTTTGTCTCGCACACCTAGATATTTATGAGTGTTATTATTAATTTTTCCTAGAGACTTATCTGTGACGACTTCAATTTATGCAATAGGCATGTCACCTAAAACTGTAGGGAGCATCACTCCCCAAATCTCGCCACCCGCTATATCGCGTCATTTTCAGCAACATATATTTTGGTTACAATTTTCCGTCCAAGAAGACTCAACCAATCGTCAAAGTAATCTAACATTTCGATAGCCTGACCTACAAATGTTTTCGGGTGAACATCTGGATTTTTCAGTTTCCTTATAAATTGTTTACTTTAAAATGTGATATCGGATATAATAGTGCTCCTCAATCAGCCAATACTTCCAAGTTCGTATCGCAGATCTGTGCAGTTTCCAGAGGTTCCCTGAATGCAAAAACTGTGTTCTCTTCAATGGTTAGTTCTAAATTGCTAATCATGTTATCCTGTGACTCATCAACAGCATTAGCTCTAAACGATATAGAGTTTGGTTTCATGGAAGACCTACACACACTTTGAAAGTGTCCCTGTTTTTTTGCATTTGTTAAATTTCCTTTTAACAGCAGAACAGTTTGAATTGTTCCCTAGATGCAGTTTAGCCCCACACCTGTAGCACGTCAGTTCTTTTAAAAATTCCTGTGCTACTTCCTCCTTTTGGTTTGAATGGTACCATCCTTTATTTGAAACTTCGCACATAGCTTCATTGCTGAGTTCCTTGCCAGTGATAGCATTGAAAATTGCTCTAACCTTTTAGCATTGTCAGGTACTTCATTTAATGTGGGGTTCCTGCAGGCAAGTGAACGTTCTTGTATCTTTTTGGTGAAACAGTTCAACAAAAACTGATCACATAAGTAGTGTCAGTGTTTTCCCAAGCTCACGCTTAGAAAGCTGATCTATGTAGATTTGATATATATTCCTTAAAGGTCTGTTCAGAAAGTTGCTTAGTGATGTAAATGACATGCCATGGTTTCTGAGCAAAAATGCACAAAAGTGTGTGTGTGTGTATATGTATGTGTGTGTGTGTGTGTGTGTGTGTATGTGTATATATATATATATATATATATATATATATATATATATATAGTTATAGGTAAGCAACTCAAATCTGAAGTAACGTTTTGACAAACGTGCTCAGTAAATACAGCGTTCCTGCAGTCCACGTTGAATCAGTGGTTTATTATGTGTTCCGATATTAAAGAATGCCCTTAGAGGTGCTCCAATATCAGGAAAAGGTTCAAAATATGCTCTGACATGCTCACAAACAAGGCGTCCCAAAGTGCCTTGCGCGTGCCAACTCCCATGTAGCCATGTGTCCCACAATTCAAAGTACTGATGATGCAGCAACTATGTGATCCAGAATGCCAAGGGCCACCTCCGATCTTATGATGCGCCACATAATTCCTTGCCCTGATGGGAACAATGTGCACCAGAATTACAAGCATATGCGCATCACATAGGCAGAGGGAAGCTTGCATGAAAGCTCGGTAGAAGTGTGATCAGTGTTCCATTAGGCGCGCTGTACAATGACCATTGTGAGGCATCGGCAGGTAAGTGTTGTGACTTTTAAAAGAGCATGCGGTTGCCTTTTGAAGTACAAGCTGAAAGTTAGGAGCATGAATGTACCGTCTGCTCCAGCAGCTGAGATGGATAATAGTGATCCTCCTGTGAGATCCAGCGAAAGTGGCAATGCTGAGTTATACTCTTCAGTGGCCGAAAAAGACAATTTTCTCTTCATCGCTAGTTTACGCTGTGTCTTCGAAAGTCATAACAGGCATATAGAGCTGGAGCATGGCTTGAAATGGTTCAGTATTTTCAAGATTAGATCAAATGAAGAGTCCATGAAGAGCAGGCATGAGCCCTTTGGAACTCTGCTGTCCAGCCAGATAATCAAGTTTGGAATGCCCCGTGGACAACAGTGAAAACATGTGCTAGATCCCCTGCTTCCTGAGTCCCATGCCTCATTGTTAAATAAGGTTCTGTATTGGGTGAGGAAGCATTCTGGGTGGAGTTTAGATCTGTCCAGAGAAATCTTAACTGTAAGGAGGGTCTCATGGATTCGTCCAACCAGCAAAGCTTCATCAGGGGACTGTATTGTTATTAATTTTAGGAACCCAAAATTAGCGAGAAGCAGTGAAGCAAAGCACTATCAACTCTCGATCTGGGGTCTATCAGAGTTCAGCGGCTGGCATACTTTAATGGTAACCCCCACCCCAGTCCCAACATTTTGGTTCCAAAGAGACAGATACAGGGCTGGAAAAATCATATAAAAATTTTACTAGACCTGCAGGTCGAGTAACTTAAATAGTCTACTCGACCTAACTGTAATGTACTTGACCCGTAAACGGGTCTCAAATTGTGTGATCCTGTGATTTCTCAATTCTCACATGATTGCATCTTGAAATATGTGAGATCAGCATTTCTGCAGTACCAAAAATAAATACCTTTTATTTGATTAAGTAGACTAAAGTTTGCTGCATGCATCACAGTAATCTAGCCCACATACCCATGAGGTCTAGCCCACATAACCTAGGACTTCTTTTAGTTTACTAACAATATTGCCATCAGGGCAGGAGTGTTACTCAGTTTGTTTAAACACTCAATTTTAATAATTATATTACTAAACCATGATGTGGCAACATATTGCAATCTACACACAGTAACTTTCCAAGAAATGTCCAAAAACCTCTCCACTAACTTGCAGCTTTGTTAAAAAACTACATAGTTTTATCATTAATTTATGGAAATTGGGTGTCCAAAAACATATCCATTGCACATCAACATATAAAGTATTCTGATTTGTTTGCATCCTATTAAAATATTTTTTAATCACACAGAAATATATAAAAGGGCTTTCACAACTACAGAAATATATTTAGAAATGTTTGCACAGTTGACTTAATCATTTAAATGTTGTGTGTTAGGAAAAACCTGACACCCTTTTTCCTTTTATTTTACATTCTAAGGGGTCACACAGTTCACCTTACAAAGTCCTGGAACTCTGCAGTCAGAAGGAAAATTAATTGTAAGAAAAACTGACTTTTGACCTCTGTCTGTGAACCCAGAGCAAGTGTGACATAAGAACAAGATTTAAAGGCATCTTTTATTGCCCCTCCACTTTTCAACAGAACACCTGTTCAGTGTCAATTTGCCAGAAGGGAGGAGTAAATATTAAAAATAGCTCGACCTGATCAAATAAGGCTTGCCAATGTGAGTGGTCGAGTGGATTTTTCAAGCCCTGAGATAAGCAAGAAGGTGTGTAGCCTTTCTCAGCCCAAGCCTTTTGATTGCCCGTTGCCACTATCTAATAGTTTTGGGATTTTGAAAACACTGGAGCAACTGGACTGATTGTCATCCAATTGAAATGTACCCTGTGGAGAGATAGTGGCTGATTTGGCCTCCACATCTGACTCACAGCCTCCCGAAAAAGTATTTCTCCCATTGTAGCCTCTGGGATTATTTCATTGAATGTGGCAGGGCTCAAGGCTAAATTAGCAAATCCAGATTGGTTACGTTTTGTGGGTCAATACTACTATATATACTATCAAGAGACCTGGCTATTAGACTCTCCTCACGTTATGTTTCACCACCTATTGTGCCCCAGTAGTTAAGTCATCATCAGGAAGGGCCAAAGAGAGTGGGGGGGGTTTGGTTACATTTATGTCTGTACTTTTGAGGGGGTGGTTGTACGTGTTGTTGATGTAACACCACAATATGTGGTTCTTCTCAAATTAACCAAATCATTTGATGTTTTGTTGATTACTTATTACATAACATTTTTGATTCATCAGTTACTTGTGTAGTCAACGGTCTTGAGACCAGGGTGCACAAGTTACAGAACAAAAGTAAGATGGAAGTTATGATCTTCTGGGTAGGAGATTTTAATGCTCACTTGTGTGAACCTGAATTCTTAGATTCTTGCGGGATTACTAATGAGCAGGATTATTCTTTTCAGCACTTTAAACACTCTACCTATGGGAACGCACTCAACAGAATGATTGTCGCCAACTCTGATTTTTTCCATCCCCCAAAGTTAAGGGGGTTCCTACGTACTTAGGTGGAAGTGCTCAGTCTATAATTGATCTTATAGTCTATTCAAAAGACTTAACTCCCTTTGTAAGGAAGTTTAGTGTGATGCCAACTTGTATGAGTGATCATAATCCCCTAATCTTGGAAACCCGGATGAGCCTGGACAAGAGTTCTCGTGCTGAGGTCCGGCAACCAAAGCTGAGGCCAACGGACAGAAAGGCCTGCCTATTAAGTGGGGAAAATATTGACAAATTTAGCTTTCATAGAGACTTGATAAATAAGAAGGAAGAGGTTGTGGCTGTTCTAGAGGAAAAAACCTTTGCGCATAAAGTTACTGGGGCTTTTTCTGCCTTAACAAGCTATATGGCTGACCAGCTAGAGAGAGTGACCGTCAGTATAGATAGGAACCCCCACTGGTTGAACCATGCATGTACCTCTGCCCATAAAGCCCTAAAGAAGGCCATTAGTATGTCCCCTCTTAACCAGACTACTATTAGGTTGACAAGAAAGGTATAAGGAAACCCTTGTTGCAAGGAAGAAAAAACTGAGGGAGAAGGCTTGGGCCTAGCTAATTGAAGCAAGTAACAACAAAGACATGAGGTATTTTTTTTTTTTTTTTTTTTTTTTTTTTTTTTAGGGTGGCCGACTCCACCCCTTTGGCTGGCAGGGATAACGCTGTAATAGACACTGTCATCCCAGCCCGAGTGTGGGTGGAACATTTCTGTAAAACCTTTGAAATGGAGGATCATTCTCTCCAGGAAGTAGGGAATGGCTCCACCAATGGGTTCGCAATGTCTTTAGCTACAGCCTTTAGTAACTCAATCGAAGTAGCTGATGTTTTACATGCCATTTAAGAGTGTCCTTCTGGCAAAGCCTCTGGACTTGACACAATCCCTGCCAATGTATATAAAACCTTACCAGAAATATGGTGGCCTTTACTTACCAATGTTTTGAGATCTGCTGCGACTTATCTTGGGGTCCCGATAGAGGTTGGTTTTAACTGGAAATTTTCAATCAGTGTTCGAGTCTTACAATGTCAGAGCCATAGATGCTGTTTTTAGGTTCTCAAAGGATCTGGGTCACAAACCAGTGAGGGAAATGTTGACTGTTTTCAAAAGTAAGTGCTCTCCTATTGTGTCGTTTAGAGCTGGGGTGTGGGGTTATAGCAATAGCATGAGCCTCCAGATAGTGCAGAACCAGTTTCTGAGGAGGTTGTTAGCGGTGTCTTAATCCAATGTGGCTACATTTTACAATAATGAGGTTGGGTTGAGTATGGCGGAATCCTGAAACTCAATTCTGTAGGTCTGTGACTTCTGATTGTCTGTCATTGGCCCAGTGTATGGCTGTTTCTTGGCTCAAATATGTTAATGCTTTATTTTCCTGTCTTGAGGTCTGGGAATATTTCCATGCTCCTTAATCTTTGCCAGGCACAGCTAAAGAGAGAACTAAGGAGTTATACTGTCATTTTGTATTTTTTAATCGAATGTGACTAGCAAGACATTAGGGGACCCGAAGAGCTTCATGTGGCAACTGCCATACCTTAAGCCGTACCTCACAATCCTTTCTCCTGAGCGGCATAGGTTTTTACTCTCCAGATCCTGTTTGAAGTCTATGCATTTCTTAGTCTCATTCCGCATTCAAGGTACTTGGTTAAAAAAAAAAAAATGGCAATTCTCCTTAAAGCACTTTGCCCTTTAATCTTTTTTGTAATCTTTATAGTGTACCCAGGAGAAGGTTCCTCCGTCCAGTGCTTTTGTCTTCAGGTGTAGTCATTTAGCATACTCATGTCTGCATGATTTGGGAAGTGAAGTGATGATATATGCTGTGTTAAATTTTATCCTCAGTGACATTCAAATTCGTAATTTTTATGAAGCTTTGTAATAGGTTTTATTCTGATTTTGCTACTTATATTTTTAGCTGACCAATCTAAATTTAACTGATTTGACCTTTATGGCTCTCCTAAGTAGAATAAAGTATTTTTGACTGACAGTGGAAACCAGGGTAACAGAACTGTAAGAACCTGGAGTCATAAATCCACATGAGCACTTAAAGCAATATACACAATAACACTTGGACAATAAGCATAACCCCAGCACAACCGTGGGTTATCAAACAATTGTGTTAGGCAGATAACTTTAAACTTTGTTAGTTAGCCATTCCAACACCTCAAAGGTAGAGAGAACTTGACAGATTGCTCCTCCCCCCCCCCCCCCCCCAAAAGCCAATTTCACCACGTTTATGGCTAGTGGGAAACTGCTTGAGATTTGTGGGGAGTGTCCAAGGCGAAAGGTCATTGATAATGTATCTTGCTGGGGGGTGCTACAGGTGTGTACATGAGGAATTTCTTGAAGAATTTAGTGCAGAAAATACAACTGTTTAGAATCATCGCATTATTTTGTGCAAATCTGATTTGTGTCTTAATGTTTATTTAATAGTGATCGTAATATTTCAACACCCTCTTGGATTAACTGACCTTAGAGGGCATGAGGGACGCACTGACCTTCTTTCTTTTTTTTTTTTTTTCCAATAAAGAAAAACAGTTGATTCCTTGTGTTGTTGATTAAACCGACTAATCAGGAGCTACCTGCTACGCACATTTACACTAAACATTGGCAGTTATTTTGCCAAAAATAAATAAATAAATAAGCAAAAATGGTAAGGAGAAAGCATGACTGCTTCATGTTGGAACCAAAGGTGTTTCATGTGGTACTTTGCCAGCCTATATGAAAATAACAACTTGTTTTATCCTGTGCTTGTCACTGCAGTTTTGTAGTACCACTTTGAAGAGACGTTACTGTTAGCAAAATTCAGCTGGACTCATTTTTATCCACTGTTGAGGCGGGGAAAATACCTTTTTCCTAGTTAACTTACATCAGTTACATTTCATTTAGTGAAACCAATGTGAAAATTATGCCTTCTTTTCAGCAGCTGTAGGAAACACATCTTCCAGCAACCCGTAGTCCAATCTACTGTGACCATGAAATGTTTGAATCTGCTTCTCAGCAGGAATGCCTTTGAGTCCATGGCATCTTGCTCTGAATGAGCAACAAAATGAAAAGCACTCAAACTTGCCTTATAGAGAAATAAGCAGCTAGGTTGCAGATCTAGGTTTAAGCCTCCTGTATACTGAAAACCTCTATAGTAAATCTGTATCCAACCAAATTGTATGCTAGAATGTCTGATACTTTGCGACATCAAACATAGTAACTCCATGAGGTTCGTAACTATTTCTGTTTGGGATAAGTTGTTAGCAGGCCTTTGTCGCTTCAAAGACATCACCTTGTTGAAGCTGCAAAGTGGAGACTTTTTGTAGTGCAGGGATTTACAAAGCCTAATCTCAATCAATTGACTTGTACACTAGGAGGTACTCTGGGTTGTTCTGTTTGTGTGATCCCTATCCAATTGCCTTGTTGCTTCATGCACTTGTGGAATGCGATCATGAAACGATCAGGAGGGACGGTGGAACGACATTTGGTGGAAGGGAGAGGAGAGATGTAGATGGAGGAGTGTTCTTTGTTTGGTCCTGCTGTTGTCAAATAAACCTCTGAAACATACTTGTGCCCTTAGCTTAATATTGGCAACGAGCGTTCACGCAACAGCAGGACTTCCACGCATCACTCTCCATCTTCTGTCTGGCATCTGTTTTTAGACGGGTGACCACATTTGGATTCCGCAGATACTCGTCCATGAGGTATTCGTCCTTCAAGTATTTCGTGTCCTTATGAGAATTACTTGGGTATTGCTGCCCTGCAACTTTCCTCAAAGATCGACGATTGCGTGCAGTGCATTGCTTCTCATTAACTTAACACGTTTTCTTTGACGCACAGTGGTCTTCTTACTACAGTCTGCCTGCATAAACAAAAGACTATTGCAGAGTTACTTTTCGTTACCTTGTACATTCTTAATGACCCTTTAAACGTGTGTTCTTTTCTGGTTCTTAAGCTGTGCGTACAATTTACAGTGACACACCTCAGGATTAACGCAGTGCAGCCACCATTATTGTCCGTTAATGTTATTATAATGTTCCCTTTACTTCAACTATGATGCGAACACACTTTAATCATTTCTAAGTGTGATATCACATTATCTCAGTTATGTACTTTCCACAATTGTGTGTACTTTATCATAACTAGTTCAGCGCAATTGTGTTCAACGTACAGTAAGTCAAAGTATATTTTGGCTGTCTACATATTACTACACACATACACCCACCACTAACATGCAGCAATCTATTGCACCTCCGCCTTCTTTTCTGCCTATTTTATCAGCTTCATGATGAGAATGTTAGCAATGGAAGGAAGATTTTGAATCTTACCTTGAGGCTGTTGAAGGAGCTTCTTTCACCCACAAAAAAATGCTATTCTGAAGCACTGTCAAGGAACAAAGGGGTGCAAAGGTTTAAAACGCATTCCCAAGGAAGTAGTAGTATTGCAGAAGGCAAAGGAGATGGAGTCGACGAATATGCTCTACAATTAAATCTTTAAACATATGTTTTAAAATGTGTAAAATTGTTACCTTGGAAAGACATACATTTTTACAGATAATCACAAGAACGAGGAGACTCAACATCCAGTTATGTTGGTGCATTACGTATTCTCTCTCTATCATGTGAATATAATGCTTTTGAAGAAGAAATGATCAGAGACCACTTAGTAGAAAAAACTAACCGCAAGAAAGTGCAGGAAGCACTATTATCCTCGCCTAACTTTACATTACAAAAAGCATTTGAGATGGCTACCAGAATTGAAAGTACATCATATAAGGAACAAATATCTTTAACTGACAATAAGGCACAATCTCAGTTGCAGAATATAATGGCTGTTAAAAGCAAGTACAAAAAGCAACAAGATACAAGAATCTGTCAAGTGATACTTCCATTCAAACATCTAGAGTTCTGGGAAAAAAAAAAAAAAAAAAAGACGTCTTCAGTGTTACAGATGTGGTAGTACATCTAGGCAATGCAAAAATATGTTCCACGTCTGACAGTGTGTGCTAAATGTATGAAGAAAGGGCATTTTGCAAGAGTTTGCAGGTTGACAGGAAGGCAAAATTCAAATAAAATATGCAGAATTGAACATAAAGCAGAGGATTACTTCATCAAGTGAGGAAGGCCTTGTGTTCACCATGACTAATTCTAATATGATCGATCAGGAAGGATGTGTGAGGGAAATAACAACTAAGAAAACAAAAAGACCCATTTGTTCTGTAATCCTAAGAATCGAGTCAAAATGATGCACAACCAGCAGTTAAGTACAGTTTGCTTTGCGTATAAAATTGAAGGAAGAATTAGATAAATTGTGTAAAGGTGATGTAATTGAGCCAATTGAAGCATCAGATTGGGTAGCACCTATAGTACTGGCTAGGAAGGCGTGTGTGGATTTACGAATTAAATTAACCGGTTCTGTGCCGCGGACGTAATGGTTACGTCCTGCGGCACAGTGCTCGTGTGCCCAGGACGTAACCATTACGTCCTGGGCACGGAGCTCAGAGGGAGCGCTAGCACTCCCTCTGTGGTCTTCCCTCCCACCCCCCAAAGGCAGGGATGGAAGGGGAAGCCCTTCCCCTTCCACCACTGACCCCCCCCCCCCCCCCCCCCTCCCCCAGTGACGTCTGATGGCCACTTCCTGAGCTTCCAGCGCGATCGGAAGAGAAATGCAAACCATTTCTCTTCCGATCATGTAATGGGGGCCTGAGAGGCTTCAAAGGAAAGGAATTTCCTTCCCATTGAAGTCTCTCAGAGCATTTCAAAAGCCGAATTGTAAAGCAATCCGGCTTTTGAAATGCCCACTAGACACCAGGGATTTATTTTTGGATGAAACTGGCATGAGGGGAGCGACCACTTGGGCAAGGGTCGCTCCCCAGCGGGACAATATTTTTCAAGACGTTTTCTGCCCCACGCACCCCCCGGGGCAGATCGACCTATTGTTAACATATTTAGTTTTTTTTGTTTTGTGTTTTTAGTCAAGGGTCGCTTCCCTGGGGGGCAAATTGTATTTAGACCAATTTTTTTTTTTTAGGCCAATCTGCCCCCATGGGGGCAGAAACCACGTAGGCACCAGGGATTGGTGTGTGTTTGTGTATGCGGTGTGTTCTTTAGGGGGGCACATTACTGTTTGCCATATCTGCCCCCCATTGGGGGCAGATGGGCCTATTTTTGGAAGGCACATAGGCCCCGGGGGGGGGGGGGGGGGGCAGAAAGCCCACCAGAGGCCGGGAAGTTTTTTTTCCAAAAATTAGAGGGTGGGGGTATGGCCATATCCCCACCCCAAATAAATGGTGCCATAGTTGTTTTGCCCACCAATGGGCAGATGGGGCAATTACCCCTGATCCATACCCCGGGGGAGGGGGGCAGCAAGTCTACCAGATGCCAGGGAATTTAAAAAAATAAAAAAAATATTGGGGTGGTGGCTCCCAACCAGTATGGGCCTGGTTACGCCCCCCACCTCAACTGAAGGGGGTAACAGTCTTTCAGCCCTCCCCCGTACTCCTAAAACATCTTATCCCACAGCAAGCAAGAAGAGATTTGAATATTTTGGGTTTTAGTTTCTCATTTGGGCCATGAGAGCTTGGCCTACTCTCAAAATCGTCCCACTTGGAATGGTGAGGGCTGCACTTTATGGACTTTGGGACGCTGCCATGTAGAAAAATCCACAAGACCTAGACACATCTGAAAACTAAACTATCCACAATCCCCTGCAAACCTCAAACTTTGCTGGAAATCACACATTTTTCCCACATTTTTGTGATGGAACCTTCCGGAATCTGCAGGAATCCACAAAATTCCTACCACCCAGCATTGTCTCCTCTATACTGATAAAAATTCTGCTGCACGTGTCAGCCTAAAAATGTTTTTTTGCAGACTGGCCTTTTGGACCCCCTTTGGTTCCCCCTCAATATCGACATGTTTTTGGCTCTTCCCTTTCACAAGCATTGGCCCACCTACACAAATGAGGTATCATTTTTACCGGGAGACTGAGGGGAACATTGGGTGGTATGAAATGTGTCCCAGTGCGGTGATCCCACACAGAAATGTGGGAAAAATAGATTTTTTAATTTTTTTTTATTTATTTATTTATTTTAGCTAAATTTGAGGTTTGCTGAGGATTCTGGGTAAGAAAACATTGGGGGATCCACGCAAGTCACACCTCACTGGACTCCCTCGGGTTTCTAGTTTTCAGAAATGTCTGGGATTGGTAGGTTTCCCTAGAAGGCTGCTGAGCTCAGGACCAAAAACGCAGGGGCCCCCGCAAAAACAGGCAGTTTTGTATTTGATAATTTTGATGTGTCCAGATAGTGTTTTGGGGCATTTCCTTTCGTGGGCGCTGGGCCTACCCACACAAGTGAGGTACCATTTTTATCGGGAGACTTGGGGGAACACTGGGTGGAAGGAAATTTGTGGCTCCTCTCAGATTCCAGAACTTTCTGTCACCGAAATGAGAGGAAAAAGTGTTCTTTTATCCAAATGTTGAGGTTTGCAAAGGATTCTGGGTAACAGAACTGGTCAGAGCCCCACAAGTCACCCCATCTTGGATTCCCCTAGGTGTCTAGTTTTCAAAACTGCGCAGGTTTGCTAGGTTTCCCTAGGTGCCGGCTGAGCTAGAGGCCAAAATCCACAGCTAGGCACTTTGCAAAAAACAGCTCTGTTTTCTTTGTGAAAATGTGATGTGTCCACGTTGTGTTTTGGGGCATTTCCTGTTGCGGGTATTAGGCCTATCCACGCAAGTGAGGTACCATTTGTATCGTGAGACGTGGGGGAACACAGAATAGCGAAACAAGTGTTATTGCCCCTTGTCTTTCTCCACATTTTTTCATTCCAAATGTAAGACGGTGTGTAAAAAAGACATCTATTTCAGAAATGCCCTATAATTCACATGCTAGTATGGGCACCCCGGAATTCAGAGATGTGCAAATAACCACTGCTTCTCAACGCCTTATCTCCGTGTTTCCCAAATTGTGCACCATGGCTCCCTGGTGCACCATCAGAACTCACCAGGGGCGCCGCACAGTTCTAGGGAACACTGAAATGCTTTCATTTTCATACTACCGTAGGGCCCCATACTAAAAATACATCACATTTAGAATGGAGCTTTACAGGAGTATGAAAACGAAAGAATCTCAGTGGAAATAAATTGAACTTGTTCGAGTTTTGCAATGTTATGTTGTAAAACCCCTCAAGTTTGATTTGTTTCCACTGCTAATCTCTCCTTCATACTACAGTACAGCTAACAAAGCTGCATGGTAATATGACAGAGAATGACATGCAGTGGAAACAAACCAAGCCTGATGGATTTTACAATAGACATCATAACATTGCAAAAACCTAAGTTTGATTTATCTGCACTGCCATTCTTTCTGTTTCATACTACTTTAAGGCTCCATTCTAAAGACAAGTTACGTTTAGAGGAGCCGAACAGTAGTATGAAAAAGAAAGAATCACAGTGGAAATAAATCAAACTTGTTAGGGGTTTGCAGTGTTACATAGTAAATTGTAAAACCCATCAAGTTTGATTTGTTTCCACTCAGTGTTTAATTATTTATAATTAAAAACGTACCTGAAAGCTCTCCTCTGAAACACGTGGCTGCTGCAGTTAAATATGCATACACAGAACATTGAAGCAGCGGTAATCCTAAAGCCATCTTGGGCCTCTTCAATCCATTTATAGCCTCTCCCTGCCCCTTCAGTTCACTCTTGCATCTGTCTCCCAATGTGGAGCTTTTCCGTCCTTCTCTTCCTTCATCTTTCCCATATGTGCCTTTGCTCACAGTAAATGCCTGATGCAGAAAACTAAGGGCCATATTTATGAAACGTTTGTGCCGCATTTGCGTCATTTTTTTAAATGCAAAAGCGGCGCAAACTCACAAAATATAATTATACTTTGTAAGTTTGTGCTGCTTTTGCGTCACAAAATAATGCAAATGTGGCACAGACTTTTCATAAATATGGGCCTAAGTGCCAGTCCTTAAAAATAAGTACTGTGTCCCCCACTGGATACCCAGTGCTTAATTTGTAGATAAAAATGTGATGGCGCTCAAAGCTCTCTTTTAAAACAAGCGGATGCTGCATTTAAATGTGTGAGCCTTCTTGGGCCTCTTTAATCTATTTACTGGCACTACCTACTCCTTCAGCTCACTCATGCAGCTTTCTACTTTCTCCCTTTGTGATGCTTTTTAGGTTGTCTGTTCCATCCACGTTTCCCATATGTATCTTTTGCTCTTACTAAATGTCTGATTCAGAAAACCGGAAACCACCTCCTCATATTAAGCCCTGCGGAAAGCACTGGCTCAAATTAAGCACTATTAGCACTGCGATTCTTTCTCTTTCATACCACCATACGGCTCCATTCTAAAGATGTTATGTTTGGAACATAACCGTACGGTAGTATAAAAAAGAAACAATCGCAGTGCAAAAAGTGCATTTGCAGCCCTGAGTAACCCATGTGGGAATGCCATGTGGGGATGTTATGTTATGGAAGACGCAGCTGTCAGCGTCTGGAGTGGTTTGGACCAGCACAATGACATCCTGCCTAATCAATAAAGAGCGTGTCGATTTAGGCAGGGTCAGGCCCAATCAAGACAATGATAGAGTGTTACTTCTATCCGTGTTCTGCAGCTACTCAAGAAAAGAGGGTAATCATGAAATTGCAAAAATGTCAACATTTAAGAGGAAAGTGGGAGATTAAAAAAAAAAAAAAGAATCGGGAGAATGTATTTGTCCCCTTGAGGCCTGAATCAGGTTTATTGTCATATATGGGACTTCGAAGTGTGATGCTGGAGGATCTGAGATCAAAAATGCTAATGTGCTTTTTTTTTTTTTTTTCTTTTTTTTTTTAATATTGTCAGGAACAAGGAGAAGGCGCTATGGCAGGCAGAAAGAGTGTGACAAAAAATGTTGTGCACTGGCCTGCAGCAGCAGATTACTGGCAGTGCGTACTCCAAGTCACTAAAGACAAGTCCCTATCGCAGAAGCCCTTTATCGGCTTCATCCCAATTATTTTTTAGGAAGAAAAATGGAAGTGCTCCCGAATCCTGGCTTACATCCCCCCCCATCCGTCAAAAAAAGTGACATAACGAGGAGCGGCAGCCAATGGCCAATATGTCAAGGGAGCCACGGGTCGAAAAAGTTTGGGAACCACTGCCTTATCTTGTGGCCATTTTGGAAATACAAAGGGTTTTTGATACCTATTTTTCACTTTTTATATTTCAGCAAATTAATTGCTGTATACCCAGTACAGAACAAAAACCCATTGCAAGGTGCAGCTCATTTATTGGCTCTGGGTACCTAGGGTTCTTGATGAACCTACAAGCCCTAAATATCCTCGCAACCAGAAGAGTCCAGCTGACATAACTGTATATTGCTTTCAAGAATCTGACATCGTAGGAAAAGGTTACAGAGTAAAACGTGGAGAAAAATGGCTGTATTTTTCACCTCAATTTTAATATTTTTTTATTTCAGCTGTTATTTTCTGTAGAAACACAATGTTTAGCTTTCTGGGATCCAGCATTGGTTTCTCACCCATTTAGTTCACTAACTGAAAGGCGGCTGAAAGCACAAAAAATAGTAAAAATGGGGTATGTCCCAGTAAAATGTCAAAATTGTATTGCAAAATGGGGTTTTCTAATTCAAGTCTGCCTGTTCCTGAAAGCTGGGAAGATGGTGATCTTGCCACCGCAAACCCTTTGATGCCATTTTCAGGGGGAAAAAACACGAGCCGCCTTCTGCAGCCCGTTTTTCCCCTTTTTTTTTTTTTTTTTTAAACAAATTTTTTACTGTATTTTGCCTAATTTCTAGGTCTCCTTCAGGGTCACCCACAAAGTCTGGGTACCTCTAGAATCCCTAGGATGTTGGAAAAAAGGATGCAAATTTGGGGTGGGTAGCTTATGTGAACAAAAAGTGATGAGGGCTTAAGCGCGAACTGTCCCAAATAGCCAAAAAAAAGGCTCGGCACAGGAGGGGAAAAGGCCTGGGAACGAAGGGGTTAACAGATTTGGGTGGATTGATATCCCTTACCTAATATAACAGAGATGCTTTCCACACTGAAAGTGGAGGTGGGGGTTTCAGCTTATTAGATATGACCCCAGCATATCATCAAGTAAATTAACATCCAGATTCCAGGCATTATTGTAATTGTAATATACTGTGTTCATTACACCTGAGGGTTTATGCCCTTTGGGTTAGACTCCGCTTCTGCTGTATTTCAAAGCATAGTTGAAAGTTGAAGTTTGACTGGTGTGGTATACTTTCAGGACGATGTAGTAGTTTTTGCTGAAAATCTAAAATTGCATGATGAGAAGTTATATAACTTATTGACGATTCTGAAGGATTAAGGGAGTTCCGCTGAGTCCCGTGAAGTGTAAATTCAATTCTTTCACCATAGAATATCTAGGATATAAAATATCATCGAAAGGCATTGAACCCAAAACCAGTTTAGTAAAGGCTATGGAATATTACAGTTCTCCAGAAGATAAGGATCCGTTAAGGTCATTTATGGGACTGATAGTTTTGCGCTAGGTTCTTACCAAAATGTGCTGAGAGAACATTTAACATGAAATGTTTTTTTTTTTTTTTTTGTAAAAGTGCCAAATTTGTCTGGGATTTAGAATGTTAGGAGAAATTCAATCAAATTTAAAAAAGAGTTCAAGCAGTTCCTATTAAACCTTTTGATACTAGATGTCATAGTATCCTAATGACAGATGCCAGTCAAAAAGGGTTAGGAGTGGTTCTTTTACAACGAAGAGGAGATAAAGAAGTAGTAAAGAAGTAGTAATTAGGTTTACCTCTAGAAGTTTGAAAGAAGCAGAAGCAGAGTTTGTGGGGTGTTGTTCATTTTAAACAGTATTTGTGGGGATCAAGATTCACAGTTCGAGTTGATTATTAACCATTGGTGCAGTTATTCACCACCAAGGGTGGTGAGCGAGTGACACCTAGAATTGCAAAGTGGCAACATCTGCTTCAAAATCGTAATTTTTGTGTTGAATATGTGCCAGAAAAAAAAATATATTAGCTGATTGTTTGTCCAGGTTAATTGAGAGCCACAATGATGAGGACAAGGAGAAGAGTGAAGATCAGGCTGATTTAGTATGTAGCATAGAATATTCTGAGGTAGCTATAACAGAACAGGAATGGAGATGCAAGTATGAGTTAGATCATGAGATGAGGAGTGTTCTTTTTCTGGTCCTGCTGTTTTTGAATAAACCTCTAAAACATTCTTGTTCTAGTAGCCTAATATACTCCCACACCGGCATTGGCAACAGGATCATGACCTGCTGAAATCGCAGATCTATATGAATTAATAGTACGGTAAGCAATGCTGTTCACGGAAACCTCAGACAACGTTCAAATGCGAGTAACATCACAACCACCTTTCATGGGATTTACACCCCTCAGTACACCTGTCTTCCTGTCCTGGCTGTTCTCTTACCTCTTTGAGTTTCTGAAGCCTATGCCGGGTCCATAAAGAATGCAGCTTGATGTGTAACTCCTAGAATCAGCATCTGGTGAAATCTGCCAAGCCAACAGGCGTGACTGATTGTCACTAATTAACAAGTGAACCTTCCCCTTTTGATTTAAAAGCAACATCCGAAGGCAAGGTGGGGGGATTGGAGGAAATCCCAGGAAAACTCAAAAAGAGCTAGAAACCAAGCTTGAGATCTCCAAAGTGGAGGTATCAGAACCACAATCATGGACTGTTTCTGGAGTGAGGATACCACCCTCTCAAGCATAAGAAATACGCTTGCGACTTGAGCCTGCTTTAAATCGTTACCTCCACCCTACTGCTGCTCAGGAGTATACACTTTACAAACCCTGGGGTCACAGAACAACCTCCTCGTCATAGCAGGCTACCCCAGAGCAGAATCCTTTCCAGAGCCTAATGTGACACTCAGGCTGCATGGTTCCAACACAGCCATCAACGTTTAATTATCAGTGCATTTCTCCATCATCTTCCATTGCCCTACCCTTGCTCTTTTGCATAGCAATTCATACTTTTGTTATCACACCGTATGGAAGATTTTGACTGCTCTCCTGACTAATGGTTGGTCAGACAGGCACTTGTGGAACTGCGCACCCTAGCAGGCAAAGAAAGCACACAGGTTCCTAAATAATGACTTCTGAATTAATACCTGTGTTGATGCACAGGGTGCTATTTGCTGACTGTTACTTAGCTATTGTTTCCTTGGTGCATAAGGAGGTGCAAAACGGCTGACATGTAATTAACGGGCAAGTGTTCCTGTTTTCAGACCGAATACTTCAAATAACTTGCATGAGGCACTTTTTAAAACTGAGTCAGTGACTGCCGAAGACTAGAGATGAAGAGCGCTTGGGTTGACGCTTGTAAGTAATGTTTACTCCTTAAAGGTGCATTTCCAAAATAGCATCTACCCGAATGTGTGTCCTGTCCACCTTACTAATGCAAGACATGCCTGCCCTACATTCCTTCCACAATCGCTGCCAGCATTCCATCCCATGCCTTTCATTGGATAAATCTTTCGTTGATGGAACTAACATGCCTGTTCGTCAAATCTTTCTCCAATGCAACCAGCGAGTTTCTGTTCTTTTTAACTCACTCAACTAGTCGTCTTCCTCATTGGTTTCACTAATTAAATCAGTTGCCCTACCACTACAACCTCTTACCAGTCTATCAACATGACTGGGTTCCAGAATTTTCAGTATTGCAATCAATGTGCTACTTCACGCTTTGACTAACAACAACTTGTTTATCCTACAAATCATACTTTTGAAAGCCGTAATTGTCTAGCCACGGCAGCAAGCAAAACACCTCCCTACCTTTCACTTACACAGTCACCATTCTATCTCCTGTCCCAAGTGAGCCTGTCTCCTACTTTTGGGATTAACATGAACTTTATTCCATTGTCTTTTGTGAAATGCAACTGCTACAAAATTTGCTATGAAGTACAGCCCCAGTCCCTCTTTACCTTGCAGCCTGTCAATATTAAACCTTACCACTGCCTAAATGTAATCACCCAATTCTTTTTTTATCAACAAGGCTGAGTTAATGTTACCTTTCCCGCAGACTATCAAATACTACAGATTACATTTTTGTTGTAGGTTGTGGCCCATCTTGGTCACTTTCCTCAAGACCAGTCTCTATTTTGCCTCAGATGTGAATAGCCTTAATACAGTGTTAACACGTTGATTTAACCCTCAACCCACTGCAGTCAGACCCAACAACCTCATCAAACCAGTAAACCCCAGCCCAGTCATAACCACTTGGTCCTCACTCGACATCCAGACCACTGTTACCATCATATCCTCCAACCATTCTGGGACACCCACCGGCCCCTGACCCCACCATCTCTTCAACCTTGGGTCCAACACAATCAGCTCTGAACTAACCAACCTCCTCAAAGTTTCCATCTCTACAGCATCCTTCCCAGATGGATGGAACCACGCAGACATCAGACTCCTACAAAAGCCCTCAGCCGACCTCAAGAACTACCAGCTGATCTCCCTTCTTGCATACCCAGCCAGAGTACTTGAGAAGACCATCAACCGACAGCTCACAGACTACCTTGAACGGAACCACCTACTTGACACATCAGAATCACGTTTCCAGGCCAGCCATAGCACCGAGACCACGCTCATCGCCACAACATGCATCAGCACCCTCCTCGACTAAGGAGAAACAGTGGCGTTGATTTTCCTCGACCTGTCTGCAGCATTCGACACAGTCGCCCCCTCCACATCCTCATCAACTGATTCCACAACATCGGAATTCAACAACATGCCCTCAAGTTTCCTCTTTCCTCTCAGGATGCACCTTGAGCAATTAAAATGGATGCTTTGAAACAACTTGAAAGTAAAACTATTTTTATGGTGTTAATTTATCTGAGGTATCAGTATAATTCCAGGACTCTACTGATACCAAGCTCATACTGCAGTTAAGAAATCCATTTCACTAGACTGGAACCTGTTTAAATTTAAGTTACACACAGACATCTACAGTGCATTCTCCCACTTATTTATGGCTTCGAATAGAACTTGTGACCAACACAAATTTCAATTAGGTGCCTTTGCTCAGTGGTTTCTTCATTAGAGTTAATAAATGGTCAACGTTGTTCCTTGAAGTAAGTGCATTTGCTTTCAGTAGAATGTGAACCAATGAGTAGAATTCATATGCTTTTTTAAGTTCTGGTTCTTCTTTTTTTTTTTTTTTCAGATCTAGTTTTTCAATTTGCTTTTTTTTTCTATTTGCGTCAGTGTATGTACAGGGAGTGCAGAATTATTAGGCAAATGAGTATTTTGACCACATCATCCTCTTTATGCATGTTGTCTTACTCCAAGCTGTATAGGCTCGAAAGCCTACTACCAATTAAGCATATTAGGTGATGTGCATCTCTGTAATGAGAAGGGGTGTGGTCTAATGACATCAACACCCTATATCAGGTGTGCATAATTATTAGGCAACTTCCTTTCCTTTGGCAAAATGGGTCAAAAGAAGGACTTGACAGGCTCAGAAAAGTACAAAATAGTGAGATATCTTGCAGAGGGATGCAGCACTCTTAAAATTGCAAAGCTTCTGAAGCGTGATCATCGAACAATCAAGCGTTTCATTCAAAATAGTCAACAGGGTCGCAAGAAGCGTGTGGAAAAACCAAGGCGCAAAATAACTGCCCATGAACTGAGAAAAGGCAAGCGTGCAGCTGCCACGATGCCACTTGCCACCAGTTTGGCCATATTTCAGAGCTGCAACATCACTGGAGTGCCCAAAAGCACAAGGTGTGCAATACTCAGAGACATGGCCAAGGTAAGAAAGGCTGAAAGACGACCACCACTGAACAAGACACACAAGCTGAAACGTCAAGACTGGGCCAAGAAATATCTCAAGACTGATTTTTCTAAGGTTTTATGGACTGATGAAATGAGAGTGAGTCTTGATGGGCCAGATGGATGGGCCCGTGGCTGGATAGGTAAAGGGCAGAGAGCTCCAGTCCGACTCAGACGCCAGCAAGGTGGAGGTGGAGTACTGGTTTGGGCTGGTATCATCAAAGATGAGCTTGTGGGGCCTTTTCGGGTTGAGGATGGAGTCAAGCTCAACTCCCAGTCCTACTGCCAGTTCCTGGAAGACACCTTCTTCAAGCAGTGGTACAGGAAGAAGTCTGCATCCTTCAAGAAAAACATGATTTTCATGCAGGACAATGCTCCATCACACGCGTCCAAGTACTCCACAGCGTGGCTGGCAAGAAAGGGTATAAAAGAAGGAAATCTAATGACATGGCCTCCTTGTTCACCTGATCTGAACCCCATTGAGAACCTGTGGTCCATCATCAAATGTGAGATTTACAAGGAGGGAAAACAGTACACCTCTCTGAACAGTGTCTGGGAGGCTGTGGTTGCTGCTGCACGCAATGTTGATGGTGAACAGATCAAAACACTGACAGAATCCAGGCATGGCAGGCTTTTGAGTGTCCTTGCAAAGAAAGGTGGCTATATTGGTCACTGATTTGTTTTTGTTTTGTTTTTGAATGTCAGAAATGTATATTTGTGAATGTTGAGATGTTATATTGGTTTCACTGGTAATAATAAATAATTGAAATGGGTATATATATTTTTTTGTTAAGTTGCCTAATAATTATGCACAGTAATAGTCACCTGCACACACAGATATCCCCCTAACATAGCTAAAACTAAAAACAAACTAAAAACTACTTCCAAAAATATTCAGCTTTGATATTAATGAGTTTTTTGGGTTCATTGAGAACATGGTTGTTGTTCAATAATAAAATTAATCCTCAAAAATACAACTTGCCTAATAATTCTGCACTCCCTGTATAGCCATGCTGCTAGATTAGGAGCAATACAGAGGCTTCCTTCTTGGCACTGCTAAAGGAGTGGTGTCAAACTAAGGCAGGCTATGAGTACCTCGGCATTCGGGAGAGGGAAGCGGTGGTGTGTTGCAGATCCATCATGGAGTAGAGAAGGGTGAGGACTTCAGGGTGACAGGAAAGATCTTGCATGGAGTTAATTGGAGAGGAGTGGGTTGGTGACTTAAAGGGTTGAAGATTAATTGAACTGCCAGACTAGAACTGCGTCTAAAGAAGTGAGTGGGGGGAGGGTGTTCCAGACAGCATGATAAATGAGCGTGGGGCCAGCTCCCTAGGTGTGTGTTCTGGGGCGAACACTGAAGGAAGAAAGCTGGGTCAATCCATACAGTGTAATCCCTGCAGCACTGTGACACTCTAGCAGCCCTGCTGCGGAGGCCATACTTTCCAGTAGCGAAGGGTATCAGTTTTGTTCTTCATTATGTATTAAAGTGCTGAAAAGATATTTTTGCTAACTTGCTTTACCTTTCTCCCTCAGCTAACCTAAACAAGCATTTGCAATGCAATGGGTCTTGCATTTACTCGAGTTAAAGCTTTTAGCGTTGTAAACTCCTGAGTGGATTTACTTGCCACATAAACTGAAAAGTAAAACAGTTTCACATAAGCAAGCTGACGGCCGCCATGAGCACAAAGCAAACACACAAAAGGAAACAGAAGTTCCCTCGCATTGTACCGTATTGGCAAAAAATGCAATTATCCATGTACCTTTCAAAAGTGCAGATATCCATGTAATGGGGTCAATATCATGCAAAGCGCTCTACTACTGCCCAGCAAGATCACACTGCCTATGAAATAAAGAGAAAAAATAGTGCAGAAACCATGCTGAAAACATGGAGCCTCGTATGTTTTCAGTAGTTGGCTGGTGCGCTTGAGGCGGGCTAAGCACCAGAAAAGGCATGACGACGTATGCATGCCGTTCACTAATTAACTCAAGCTAATTTTAAAAGACAAGCCCAAGAACCAACCAAACTGATGGGCTTGACATGGGCATGGTTAAGAGCCCCTAGAGAAATTACACCAGGGACGGAGCGCTTTGCGCTCGAACCCAAAAAGGTGCAGTTACATGTTTTTATTTTGAACGCACTGCGCCTTTCTGTTGTGAAAGCACCAAGCTGCCACAGTCCTGTTCCTGTTTATGTAATTTACTGTCTAGTTGTCAGTCGGACACAATAGATTTTAAATATTCCTGCCTGCAAGGTAAATCCGTGTGTCAGGCCTTGGGAGATATAAATTCCACGCTCCTAGAAGCGTTTAATTCATCAATGGTTATGCAAGTACATAGTGTCTTTTATATGCTTATTTACTCTGTCTCCGCATCACACTCTCGAATCCATCAGAATCACTATCCACCCCTCAGACAGGCTTATATGGCTGATCACATTCCTCCCACGATGCACACCACACATGCTCATCACCACCCTTTTGTCTCTAGGATAAATGTTTTATTTGGGGTATTTGTATGAAGATGATGTTATTGTATGTATCAGCTTGAATTGAGCTATAAAGCAACAGAACGCTGTGCGTTAATTAAGGGTTTGGAATTCTGTCTACATGAACGGGTACCTCAAGTAAGGATGACACACATTTTTTTTTTTTTTTTTTTCACATATAGGAACAGGAAGGTTAAGTAATTTCACGATGTGGAGTCTATCGCCGTGGCTTGGATTTGAGCCTGGGTCACCAGGTTTCAAAGGCGGCAGCTCCAACCACTAGACCACATATCCGCCTAGTCAATTCATGTGTTTATGTAAGAAGCTTTATAATGCACTTACACGTGACATACTGGTCACATCAGAGGGCTATGCAGTATGGGGAAACAAAGGAATAACAAGACCATTTGCATAGGAAAGAAGGCACTGGCAAAGCCAGTAGGCCTCACCTCTGGGATATGTTGGCTTTCCCAGTACCTTTTGGCAATATTGTATGTATTGCATTGGCAAGATGCGTCCACACTATTTTATAGGTGCACGCCTCCATTATGACGTATGCGTAATCGTCCCTGTGCAACCAGTAATCGACAGCACTATATATATATATATATTTTTTTTTGCAGTTAATACAAATAAAACATTTTATTCTTCAATTAAACCCTGTAAAGAACAGATCCAAAGAAAATTATCATCAACAAACACCTAAATGTTTCTTCGTACATGTAACGCCAGTCAAAAAGATTGCCAGATGTCATACATTTTCACTTCCACGCCCTCTTTTCAATAATTGAAGTGTATGCCAGCCTTTCCACCAATGCCCCAACCTTGGGTTTTGATCCCATGTGTAAAATTGATTTTTGCTGACAAGTGCTTGCCAAACGTTTCACAGACACTAAAGGCTAGTAAAGTAACAGAATGGCACCACACAAGAGAAGTATGTCAAAAGGTATTACTACACTTGTGCAGTATTCGGTATTAGAACATTGGAATGTTGGGAAGCTCCATTGAAGACAATGGAGTCCTCTGGGCTTCTAATAGTTGGTAAAAGCCCAGAGCCTCAACATTACATTGTTTTTGCTCATAGCTGTTGCTGTGAACAATGGCCCCACTGAGCCAGGGGTGATTTCAGTCTTCTTTGCTCTGTTAGGCCTTTGTTCCATTTATTAGAACATTCTACTCTGTAGTGGCACAGGCATTGAAAAATCATCAAAATGTACTTAGAGCTGCAGGTCGAGTAGCTTGAACAATCTACTTGTCCTAAATGTTATGGTCTTGACCCAGAAACGGGTCTCCGATTGTGTGATCCTAGGCAAATATTGCATTTTACAGTCACCTTTTTCTTCATTCTCACGAGTGTACCTTCAAATATGTGAGTTAAGCATTTCTGCAGAGAAGAAAAAAAAATCCTCTTTTGTTTGAATAAATACACTAAACGTTTGCTCCATGTATAATAAATCTAGCACACATCGGGTACACATGATCCATGCATGACTTGCCTCTTAGTTTACTAACAGCTTTGCCATCAGGGCAGGAGTGTTTCTCAGTTTGTTTAAACACTCACTTGTAATAAATATATCACTAAAGCATGATGTGGTATCGCACTGTCATTTATAGACAATACTTTTCCAAGAAATGTCCAAAAACCTTCCCACTCACTTGCAGCTTTACTGATAAAACTATAAAATGTATTAACAAGCTGTGAAAATTGGGTTTAAGAAAACATTTATCATTTGCATATCACCAAGTACAGTGTTCTGAAATTTTTTCATCCTAGTAAAAATATTTTCATCACACACAAGTACAAAAAATGGTCTTTCACAGCTACTGAAATATATATTGAAATGTCTGTAAAGTTAACTTAGGTATATAAATGTTATGTGTTAGTAAAAATCTGCAAACAAAAGCCTTTCCCTTCACATAGGTCAGACAGTTCACCTTACAAAATCCTGGAACTCTACAGTCACAGGGAATAGTATTTCCATTGCAAGAAGACAAACTGACATTTGACCTCTGAACACAGAGCAGATGTGAAGAGAATAAGATTTAAAGGCATCTTAATTGAAAATTCAGTTTCTGACTGAACAGAACACCTGTTCTTGGTCCACTGCCAGAAGGGTCGAGTGGAATCTATAAATAGCTCGACCTCATAAAATAAAACTCGCCAATAGTGGTTCAGTAGATTTTTCTAGCACTGTGGCACAATTTTCTAATAGCCTCATAGCCCTTTGTAGCTGGGCTATCTAGGCAGTTAAAGACACCCCCCGCTCCCTTGTTAAAGGCTTCTCTTGGGCCTTTAACGAGGGTGCGGGCCTTTAATGGCCAGTATAGCCCACTACAGCAGCCCCTGAGGCTATAGTGAACACCACAGGAGAAAAATACCCCATTTTCCTAGAACAAAAAAATCTGCTGGGTCAAGGGAGACCCCGAGTTAGATGCTGCCCTAGAGTAATGCATTTAAGAATTGGGCATCCACTGCAATGTATAAACAATTTGACTTTGTTTTTTTTTCTAAAAACAATAGTGTGTGTGTGTGTGTGTGTGTGTGTGTGTGTGTGTGTGTGTGTGCATATATATATTATATATATATATATATAATGTGTGTATATATACACACACATTCATTTAAATAACAGTAATATAGGGATTGTAAACAGTTTGCACGAAAATAACAAAAATAGAAAATCAAATCTGAGCCCTATTTGATTGGAAGAGCGCTAAAAATGCAGATCAAATACATGTTGAACTATAAACAGAGACCTCAGAGAAACTCGAAATGTGAGATAGTGTGAGTGATGGGATTCTAGTTGACATAAAACAGCATTAATATCTCTGGGAGGACATTTAGTAAATAATAAGATGGAACCAGCCAGTGTGATTCAGTTCGTTGTGAGCAGATATTTTATACTTCTGACAACCCACAGCCATTTCTCTAACCTCCGGAACCAGACCAAGAATGAAATGGTCAACTGTTGGCCTTCTTGGGTTCTTTCAAAATCTCAATTTTTATTTTTTATTTAATTTTTTTTAAACCATTTGAAGGCTGTTTTCAATGAAGATATTTACACCAAAAGAAATAAGAAATTATTTTCATATTCCTTCTTAATTTATTCTTTGGAGACCTTGACCTGTTTACCAACAAAATTCTATTTTTTTTCTTTCATCAGAAGTGGTACACATGCCTACAAAAAACATGTCCCTCCTTTTTTCCTCTGTAGAGGAGATATTGCCCAGCCCAGTAGAACTTTGAACTTCGGCGAATACTCTGGGGCTCATAATCTTTGGAGACCTTGTTATGCAGGACATTATGCCACAACAAACTGTTTCAGCTCAGAGTATTCCAAGTATTTACGTTTTCATAAAACTTCTTTAGTAGAGAGGAGCTGAAACCTCATTTGTTTCTTTGAATAACAAAGTGAAGGGGTTGTGTTCTTTGTGGTCGTATATATATATTTTTTTTTTTGTCTGTGGATCAGGTACTCAAAATTGTTGTTCTTTATATTTAATTTTTCTTGTTTATGTTTCAGATGGAACCTGACATCTTGTGGGACCAGCGTTGCCAGTTCTGAGTGCAGTGAAGAATTATTTTCTTCAGTTTCAGTTGGTGACCAGGATGATTGCTACTCTCTTCTGGACGATCAAGAGTTCACGTCTTTTGATCTCTTTCCAGAGGGCAGCGTCTGCAGCGATGTTTCTTCATCCATTAGCACCTATTGGGATTGGTCAGACAGTGAATTTGAGTGGCAGGTATGCTTTACTCTTCTTCTGTCCTGTGCAAGCCTGGCTCGGGCCTGGGCATGTTTTTGGAGAATGTATAATTACATTGGTTCTTAAAATCAGTTACAAATCTCTGAGGAGGATCATTCAAATTTTCAGAGATCATAACAAGAGCTTGGCCGGGCACGAACTTGGGCAGAGTAAGAGGCACAGATTAGTAGCTACTCACTTGGGCTTAATGATTTGGCAACACCAATAATGAAGCAAAAGTATATTGTGCTCCTGTCCAATATGCTTTTTGCAAAATGCTGAGTCGTGAACTCAATTTCGATGACTGCTGAATAAAATTAGATCGCAAAGGTCTAGTCCCAATCGTAGAAAGATATCATTTTCTCTACATTTTTTTTTCTCTACAGTGTTACATTTAATGAGATAAATGTTTTAAAGATTACTAGAAATTTGACTAATCTGATCTATGCCTCTAAAAACATTTAGATAGTGTTGAACTTCGTGTCTTGTCTTAACCCTTTTAATGCTTTTTAAGTTGCGACCTACCAAATTGCACAACTGTCTGGTTTGCTAAAGATATCTTGGGGACTTTCAGAAAATTGACTTGCTACCATTGGCGCTTTGGTTTGAAACTCACACTTTTTTGACTTTCCATTTGTAGGCTTTATTTGCTTTAGGCTCTCCAGGTTCAGTTGGCACCTACCATTGCCTAAACGGTGTTTTATGTTTCCTTCCACAAACTGTCTTTCTGTTAAAAGCCCTTTAAATTTTGTTCTCCTCTCCTCACATTTTCTGTGCATTCAAAGACCGAGGTTAAATGTCAGGCGTTGTCTTACAACGGCAATTGCTTACTTTTCCTTCTCTGACTTCAAAGTGAGAAGTTTTATGTGACCGTCTTACTCCACTCTACTCTGCACCACTCCACACCACTGCAATCTGCACCACTCCACTTAACACTGCATTCTACGCATTTCATGCAATGCCTCTCTACAGGAAACATTTACAAAGAGGCCATAACCACACATAGCCTTTACTGTGACTCAGTTATAACAAATGCATCTTTACAACGAAAATCTTAGCATCAACTTTTTTTTAATTTTACTTCGACCATGCCTTTAACACACACGACTTTACAATGAAAATGTAAGTATTTCACAGGTAAGTTTGTGTGTGTAGTACATCAAACTTAAGAAATGGCAACAGTGATTTATTAGTTGCACATCTGTTTCAGTTTCAAGGACAGTATCATGATGGTGCTCCACACACTACCAAACACCTGTTACCAGGATGTAGACATTTTAAGCAGAGAAACCTCTGCCGAGAGCCATAAATAAATAAAAAGCAGCAGCGCACTCACTACAGTCATAACACATGATCAGTACATTGTACTCCAGGGACATATAGTAATACCACATATGGTGATGTATATTGTAGAAGCTGCAAATACCAAAAAGGAATCAAAGAATTATATAAAAAAAATGATCTTTTACTCAACACCCAAAAACATGAACAACATTACTTAATTCCTTAGAACAAAGAAACAAAAGCTCAAATGCATTGATGATCTTGGTCACATGAAGGATTTGGCTGACACGTTTCGTTCCTACCTCAGGACTTCAAGGCTGACAATAGAATGTTAAGATCTCTATAAATCGCTTGCTAAAGCCAAAGAAATCTGAGATACATCTTTATTATCATACAAGAAGTAATACAAAATACAACCAATCGATAATGAATTGCTAAAACCTCAGAGGAAAAGACCAACTTCTTCCAATGTGCATTCATTTCTAGAAGCACAGAGTACTCCCAAAAATGACAGAAATATATCATTGTTACCCACAACAGATCTTTGAACTCCTCAGTTACAACAATGAACCTATCAGGGAAACCATAAACTACAACGAATAGAACACCACATGTGCAATTGAGAAACAACAAAATCAATAAAGACGCCCCATACCAATCAAATATAATAAAGAAAGAATGACAGGATATGTGTTGAAAATATTTAGACCCAAATCTTTTTAAGAACATTAAAAAGTGAAAATTACTTCCAAAGAAGGAAGTGTTTCTACTCAGGGCCAGAAACAGGGAAGGAATTGTAACATATTGGATACGAAATACAATTATATTTGTGCACATGAGAAATGTTTACCACAATATATGCAATATATGTTGCCTTTTCAGCTGATTCGAAATTATTTTAGACTGATACCATATGTGGAGGTTTGCTTATAGACTCTGTACTCAATGCTTCTTTAGAAGAAAGTATATGATTAGTATGGAAGTGATATATTATACTTCCTTCCCTATTTATGGTCCTGAGCATAAACACTTCCTTCTTTGGAAGTAATTCCAAATTGGAGGATGATCGTGTTTTTTGTGTGTTTTGTAAATGATAAATTTTTGGTATAATTATTTAATTCCTTTTTGGTTCTATTTGCAGCTTCTACTCTAGACATCACCATATGTATTATAATTGTTATGAGTGCACAGTTACTTTTTCTTCTAAGTGTGTGTGTATGTGTACTTACACTTAAAAAAAAAAAAAGGGACATTATAGTTAGGTTCACGCTTTACTTACACAAAACCATATAAATCTGTGGATTTTTTTTTTTCCAGTGAATTTGTATGTTTTTTTTTATTTTTTAACATTTAGTAATTTGTATTACTTTACATGAATCCAACCACTGACGCGCATGCGCAGCAGATGTTGGCTGAAGAGCCCGGCGTGTGGCCAGGCCCTACAGTCTGCTATCTATATGCCCCCGAAGGCCGCGCGCAGCAGTGGTTGGATTAAGATGTAGTAATTATAATTATTTTATGGGATTAAAAAACAGAGAAATTCTGTGAAAGAAAACCAAAGCTTACAGGGAGGTTATAGTTCTGAAATAGAATTAAAACAAAAAAACATAACAATTCACATAAAATACCAAATGTTACAGGGACGTACAGCTGGGTTCTGAATTTACTCGCACAAAACCTTAGAAATTAAGCAGTTACAGCTAGTTATTTCACGTAACTATAACTTGTGTCCTAGGGTAACTAAATCGCACCCTCACCATGCACTGCTAATTAGCCCAGATATTACAGCACTCATGAGAAACTTCTATAACATCAATAAAACATTAGCAGTCAAATCATTGAAGAAAAAACTGTGCATGGCAAGGGCGCAAGTTAGTTACTTGAAACCGTCCCTGTAACCTTTTTGATGTTTTTTTTTTTTTTTCTTTTAGTGAATTAATCTTATAATCTATCTCTATCTATCTCAGAGGTGGGTATGAGCTTTTGGGTGGCAGGGGTATTTTTAGGGTTTTGGATGGGTATGGGTTTTTGGGCGGCAAGGGTATTAGGGTGGGTATGGGTTATTGCATGTGTATGTATGTGTGTGTGTGTGTGTGTGTGTGTGTGTGTGTGTGTGTGTATATATATATATATATATATATATATATATATATATATATATTTTATACTTAGCTGTACAATAGTTACATTTATTTGGTAAACGCATATTTGTGGTAAAGTCGTTCTAAAGACTTTCATTGTAAGGACGCATTTGTTGTAATGAGGTGGTGTAAAGGCATACATCTTTCTGTCATACATCCCTCTCTACCCTGTACCACTCCACTATGTCAGTGCACTCTAAACCATTCCTGTCTAGGCCACACACCACATCTACTCTACCCAACTCCAATCAACGCCGCTGTACTCAAGGCCACTTTGCAACACTGCACTCTAGGCCACAGCTCTGTATGCCAGTACTCTGTGCCAGTGCTCTTTACTAAGTAACAGTCACCTCTTTTCCCCTGCACCCTATGCCAATCCACTGCGCCATTCTAATCTACTCTGCAGCACTGCAATCTGCACCACTTCACGACATTACATTCTATGCCACTCTACGCAACCGCACTCTACCCTCCTCCACTCTGCACCACTCTACTCTTAACCACTCTACTCTTAACCACTGCACTCTATGCCAGTCCAATCTACTCTGCATCATTGTTCTCTTCGCCACTGCTCTTTATGCCACGGTCCTCTACTCTACACTCTGACTCTCTAATCTGAAAAACTGCGCTCTGTCACTGAACTCTACACCGCTCTACTTCGCCCTACTCTGCCTTACTCCACTCTACACCACTTCAATCTACTCTAGGCCACTCTTCTCAGCTCTGCACCACTCTACTTTAACCCCTGCATTCTATGCCAGTGCACTCCACACAACTGCACGCTCTACTCTGCATCACTGTACTCTACAACACTGCTCTCTATGCCACTCTCCCCTACTCTATACCACTGCACTCTGACACTCCTCTCTGCAACACTGCACTCTCCGCCACTGAACACTATGCCACTCTACTCCACTAGTCCAATCCATGCCACTGCTCTCTACGGCACTGTACTGTGCACCACTCTGTTATTCTGCACCAGTCTAGGGCACTGCACTCAGCTACTCAACTCTACACCACTGCTCTGTATTACTCAGCTCTGTGCCACTCTACTCTGCCACTGCACTCTACTCTGTGCTGCTGCATTCTGTGCCGTTGCACTCAATGCCAGTATACCCTGCAAAACTCTGTGCCAATGCACACTACACCAGTCTATTCTGTTCTATGCCACTCTGCACAACTCCACACTTTGGCACTCCAATTCATGACGGTCTTTGCCACTCCACTCTGCAACACTCTACTCGTCTCTTTGCCATTCCACTCTACTACACTCCACTGTACTCTGACATTCTACTCTGCAACACTGGCCTCTCCGCCAATTAACTTTACGACACTCGACTCTGCGATACTCCATTGTGTGCCACTGCACTCTGTGGCACTATACTCTAAGCTACTCTGCACCACTCTACATCACTGTACTCTATGCTACTCGACTTTACTCGGTCACTGCCCTCTGTATCACTCAGCTCATTGCTACTGCACGCTCTATGCCACTGCCCTCTACTGCACTCTATGCCACTGCACTCAATGCCACTATTACCCTGCAACACATTGTGCTAATGCACCTTAAACCAGTCCACTCTACACCACTCCAGTGTATGCCACTCTACACAACTCCACACCATGCCACTCCAGAACATGAAACCTTCTGCCACTCCCCTCTGCAACACTCTACTTCACTCTGCCATTCCGCTGTGTCCTTTGCCATTCCGCTCTGCCCTTTGCATTCCACCCTGTTACTCTGCTTTTTGCCATTCCAGTCTCCTTTATGCCACTAACCTTTAGCCATGCTGAACAGCAACTGCACTGGTGAACAACATGGCTCAAACACATTGGCAAAGTCAATAGCTTTTGCATAGGTGGGACTTATTGGGTTTGCCACTGTTTGTTCTGTTTAGTTTTAGACATTTCAATTTGTCTAGTTTCTTAATTTTGCCTAAGGGTTAATTGTGGTTTTAGAACATCATTTGAAATGTGTTGCTGTGTTCCCCAAAATTGCTTTTTCTTTAGCTGTGCCAGTGAACTACATAGGAATTGTTGTTGTTGGTTTCGAACAGCCAAGTCTTGAGGTGTCTCCTGAAGGTAAGTAGGTCCTGTTTCTGTCGTGGGTGGCAAGAGTGTTCCTCGTCTTGGCGGCAAGATGGGAAAACTATCTGCCGCCGGCAGTCATTCTGTGGATACGTGGGATGGTAGTGAGGGCAAGGTCAGCAGAGTGAAGCTGTCGGGTTGGGGTGTAGAAGGAGAGCTGTCTGTTGAGGTGTTCTGGTCCGGTGTTGTGTAATGCCTTGTGAGCATTGGTGAGGAGTTTGAATGAGATTCTTTTGTTGAAGGGGAGCCAGTTCAGGTCTCTCAGGTGGGCTGTGGTCGGGATGTCTAGGATGAAGTGTGCGGAGGCGTTCTGTATGCGTTGCAGTCTTTTCTGGAGCTTGGCTGTGGTTCCTGCGTAGAGGGCATTGCTGTAGTCCAGTTTGCTGCTTACCAGGGCTTGGGTGTCCTTCTCGTTTCAGTGGGGATCCATTTGTAGATCTTCTGAAGCATGCAGAGGGTGTTGAAGCAGGAGGAAGGGACGGCGTTGACTTGCTGGGTCACTGATAGTGATGAGTCCAGGATGAATCCCAGGTTGCGTGCGTGGTCAGTGGGTGTTGGTGCGGTTCCCAGTGTGGCCGGCCTCCAGGAATCATCCCATGCGGGGGGAGGAGGGGACAGGATGAGGACCTCAGTTTTGTCAGAATTCACTTTCAGGCAGCTGTTCTTCATCCATTCGGCGAGGGCCTTCATTCCTTCGTGGAGGTTAGTTTTGGCAGTGGTGGGGTCCTTGGTGAGGGAGAGGATCAGCTGGGTGTCATCTGTGTATGAGACGATGTTGAGGTTGTGAGATCGGGCAATGTTTAGGAGCAGTGCCCTGTTTAAAGAGGGTCGGGCTGAGGGACGATCCCTGGGGTACGCCGCAGACGATTTTGGTGGCTTCAGAGCAGAATGGAGGGAGGCGGACTCTTGAGTTCTGCCGGTGAGGAAGAAAGTGCCTGTATTGGTACTATAACACTGATTTGCGTTGTGGCCTGATAAGTCTGTTTTTCTAACTCATATACTAAACTCTTTTACAGACAATTCTAGTGGATTCCATTCCTCAAAGCAAACTTAATTTGCGGTGTTCGGCTAAATTATCAATAAAAACAAAATCGTATGCTGCAACCAAAAGGTAGTTCAGTTTAAAATGCAAGGCACATACATCTCAGTGATGCAACTGGAAGCAAATGTTGACTAGAACAAAATGGCTATAACCTATATATTGTAATATGAAATTGTATGTATTTGACATGGATGTTAACATTTGTTGCTTTACAAATATATTTCCTTTTTACAATCCTAATAGTTGCCTGGCAGTGATATCGCAAGTGGAAGTGATGTTTTATCTGATGTTATACCAAGCATCCCTAGCTCTCCCTGCCTCGCCTCGAAAAAGAAGAATAAGCACAGAAATCTTGATGAGCTCCCGTGGAGCGCAATGTCAAATGACGAGCAGGTAACATTTGTTTTCATATTTTCTTAAACTTTGCGTTGCACACGAGGATAGTAAGCACCAAATAACTTCTCTGTAGTGAAGAATCCGACTCCTGATATTGTCACTAAATTAAAAAAAAAAAAAAAAAAAACAGTTTAACTAGCGAATATGGCTTAGATACTGTGCTGATTCTGCTGCAGCACCGGAAAACAGACTAAAACAGAAAATTTCAAAAACACTCCAGTACAGCTATATCTAGTGCACTTTAGTGAAATATCATCACCTGCTGAATTAACCTAATGTTAGCCCCTTGCCTCACACATGCTAGAGCTGGAGGGAGTATAAGTAACTAAAACCATCCCTATAAAATGAAGTAAGTTAGTTTGGTCAAAATTTAGAAGTTTTGAAACTGGTCAGTTTTTTTAGGGAGGTATTTATGTATAGTAGTTATTTTGGTTGTAAATGTTTTGGAATCTGGTTTTGCAGCCTGCTTTTTGACTTGGACCATTGTAGTATTTTAATGAAAATAGGCATACATGGTGGTAACTAAAATATACGTACACAGTAAATAAACCTACAGAACTTGAGTGCGGGTGCATATTCTTAAAGTTCCATTCCATTTACTTTTTAGCCATGCTGAACAGCGGCTGCGCTGGTGTAAAATATGACTAAAACACATTGGCACAGTGTGAATAGCTCTCGTAGGTGAGAGCTATTGGCTTTCTCAGTTCTTGTTAATATATATATCATTTGAGAATCAAACAGTGCTGACCAATTTTCTGGTTGCTCGATAAGGCAATTAGATTGTCAATTTTGGGTGAAGTTTCAGAGCTGAAGAAAATCAAACTTGAGAAGGCTTTCTGCTTAAATGACCTCATTCAGGTAACCGCACTACTATTGTTCATTTTTTTTATTTTTATACAGTTTTGCTCTAAGAAACTGTTTCCTTAATTTATGGAAGTAGTTGAAAGCCGATTAATAAAATCCCACCAAGAGAGGCAGACTGCTACACTATACCTGACTTAAACCTTCCTGATTTACCGAGTTCATCTCCAGTTTGCGTTTGAACAACTTTAGTATTTCTCTCTGTTTTTCTCTTTCTATATCTATTATATATTAGCAGGGAAATTAGAAATAAAATTAAGAGGAAAAAAAACCTTAGAAATTAAAAAAACAACAACAAAAAACTAAGGTTAGAGGGACAGTATAGTTAGGTTCAAAGTTTACATGCACAAAACTATAGAAATTCACCAGTTATAGTTATCTCAAGTAACTATAACTCGTGCCCTAAGGTAACTATAATTCGTCCCCTTGCCATATGTGACACTATTTAGCTTTTATTTGATAATTGTGATTTGTAAATATCATCTACCTTGTTCACAAACACTGGATAGATTGATGAATTTACATTAATGTTTAATGTTGGTTAAAGAATTGCACGTCACAAGTCAATATGACTACATTAACCATAACGGAGTTCAATGGAAATCGCATGACTGTAATAATGGAAGAAGGATAACCAGCAGTGATCAAAACAAAAGTGGATTAAAACAAAAAAATCATTTAAAAAAAACAAAAGTCTCTCTCTCCCCCTGTCTCCCCCCCTCACTCTCTCCCTCTCTCTCTCTCCCTCTCTCCAGTTTCCTCATTAATATTTTTACTGCACATGTTTCAGTGATGTATATCTAGGTTAATTAGCAGGGCATGGCGAGAACGCGAGTTATAGTTTCCTTGGGGCACGGGTTGTAGTTACTTGAAATAAATAACTGCTGAATTTCTATGGTTTTTGTGTGTGTAAAATCTGAACCTAACAATGTTGCATAGCCTTTGGCTTTTTAATTAACTTCTAAGGTTTTTTTAATTCTGGTTCCTAACTATAACGTCCCTGTAACCTTTTGTTTTTGTTTATCTCAGTGAATTTCTAGGGCTTTTTTAACATTAAGTAAGATGCATGGTGGGGGAGAGTGTTGGATACCTGGCCTGGCATTGTGGTACCTCCATTCTCCCCCACCCATCCATTGTCCAGGCCCCCCGGCTCCCTCATTACATCCTTGTGGGCCTTGTTCTCCCACTGCCCTTCCCGCCTGCCCTGAACAGTTAGTTTACTGTCACATCCACCTCCTCCCTACCTTCTGTTGTCCGGGTCCATGCACCAGCCCCCTCCCTCCTGCCCTGCATGGTCCGATATGCTGCCACTGCCCCCTCCCTCCTGTCCATCATGGACTATTATGCTGCAACTTTCCCTCCTGTCTGTCCAGTATGGTCCGCGTGTTGCCTTTGCCCCTTTCCCTCTCTGCTCTCTGTTGTCCATTTGCCTGGCCCGGTTCCCTCCCTATTGCTTCCATCGTCTGTTGTGCTGCACTGCTCTCCCGCATGCCCTCTGTGGTGTATTGTGCTGCTGCAACCTCTGACGCTTGCCCTGTAAAGTCAGTTTGGTGCCCCTGCCCATCTCCCTCCTGCCCGTTATCTAATTTTTTGTCCCTACCCCATTCCTCTTGCCCTCTGTGATACAATGTGCCATGTTTTGAACTTGGCAAGAGAGAGTTTGAAAAGTAAAAAAAAAAAAACTTGAGGAATTGGTTTTCCCCATTGACATACATTGAAAAAGAGGAGATTGTAGGCAGGAGACCGATAAAATAAAGCCCTTTTTGACCTAAAGACATTGCGAGTCTCAGGCTTGAATCAGGTATGTTGGCATGTATGGTTGTATTGACACTGCCTTTTGTTGCTGCCCTCGATTGGTCTGTTTTATTGTCACAGCCTCTCTTGCCTGTCCTGCATGGTTGGTTTCTTGCACCTGCCCCCTTTTCTCCTGCCTTTCATGGCCCATTGTGCTGCCACTTCCCTTCCCTCCTGCCTAGCGTGATGAACGTGTTGCCTCTGCACACTCCTTCCTGTGCTCAATTATTCTGTGCTCTTGCTCTCTGCCTCCCCACAGTATTCTAATGAACAACTAGATTGCTAGCATTCTAAATTTATTACAACAGTGTTGCATGCCTCACGTCATCTTGATCTAACCAAAACTGTAATGCCTAAAGCATTTCCTTTTGAAATTCTAAAAATGAGAGGGTCATATTCCCATAGAAATTATGATTAATGCTGTAAAAAAAAAAAAAAAAAAAAGCTTTCAATTTTCCACTTCAATTCCATAAAGATGTGGCATACATTTAGAATGTTAGCTCTCTAGTTGCTCATTAGAACACTAGTAAAGCTGCTAATCACCAGGGAGTTAACTGACAATCTGCTTCTGGTGTTGAAAGTGCATGTTTCAGTCTGCATGTTAGAATGTTTTAATGAAATGGAAGAGGAAGATATTTAAGTACTCCGTTAAAACATTTCCTAATTTCTCTAACCATAATTCCTATGACAAAATGAACCTATTTATTTTGTTCCTTTCTGAATTACATGTTTTAAGTTTTATCAGTCTGTTTCAATCAAGAAGACTTCAGGTGTGCCACACTTTTGTCATACATAAGACTGTTAGTGCTCTAGTTCTTTAGAACAATGGGAGGCTGCAATAGAACACAAAGGAATCAACTAACAGGCTGCTCCTGTTGGAAGTCCATGTTTTACTGACAATGTCAGACTCATGTACCTGACGACAAAGATAGTATGAATTTACAGAAAATATACTCTCATTTTAGCTTATGGAGCACCTTCCATAACCTGTGTGGGGAAAATCATGAGACGTTTTCTATCAAATTAGATTCCTAAAATCCCAGCAGAAAGTTTTTTTCACAAGGTAAAATCACCTTAGAACACACCTCAAGTCCTAAAATTAGAATGGTACCATCAAGGAAGGATTTATATTGTAACTAAAATCTGTTATCACCCTTTATTCTTTCTCCTTTTTGTGACCCTCAAAACCTGTCATTCATTACAATGCATTTCAATAGGGTGCTATCATGTATATTGTCCCTAAGATTGCTGCCAACACAACACTTCCCTGGTTGAAGATCTGACTGCCAATCAGATCTCACCATGAGACCTGCGTGTAGGCTCCGTCTAGATATCAATATTTCATTTTCCTTCACTATCTCAAGAACTACTGAACAGATTTACCCCAAAACTCAGAGTGCTTTCTGACCAAAAAGTTACCTTTCTGCCACATTTAGTGTAATTCTGTTAAGCATTTTGGGTTATAGTCCTGTCTAAAGGGGGGAGGGTGTAATTAATTTTGTGGCATATTACGTAGCTGTGATTTTGGAGTGTGTTCTTGGCTACATGCGAGTAGGCTAGAATTTCTCCAACAAACAGGCATACCCTTGTTAGAGCCATCAGATTTCCTCTTGTTCCGAATGTAGGTGGATCCAAGAAATTAGCAAATTCTATTATTGCAGGCCAAGTCTTTGCTACAAAGAGTCTTTCTCCTTCTTCCTAAATAAAGGAGAACCACCTGTTCATGATGGATAGGTTATGATTATACCCATGGGTCCTACTTTGCAAAGAACTGCCCCCAACACTAGTCTTCCTGATACCGTTTGGTTTAATATAGTGCGAAAGAACCTATGTGTTCTGTTCCTTTTCCCCACTCTCCTTGACTGAGGAGAGGAGATTATGCAAAGTCCCTGCCCCTCTAATGGTTTATTCTACTGGTTATATGAGAAATGTGAGCTTTGAGACACCAAGTGGATGCTTCCAGGAGCCTTGTTGCTATTCTGTTACGGACCCTAGCTCTGCGAGAAATGTGAATTCTTAATTGGTGCCTCTTAGATGCTTAGTATTGTCATTGCTCCTATTTTCGTTAAAAGAGCAGTTTTAGTGAAATACCTTTGCTCTCATGGGTAGTGTTATAAGGAGAAATAAACTCTGCTTAATAATTTCACAACCTTGCCAAACATCACAGAAGATGCTAAACAGACCCATACTGGGGTTCTGATGAATGGGGGAAACACAACGGGTTCCTGTAGAATAAAGATGACTGTGTCCTCGCACTCCAATGAGCTGCGTGGGCATGTGTTGTAGAGCCCTTGGTTTCCCTTGCCAGAAATGTTTAGCCATGAAGAAGAATCCAGTTTCTGCTCTAGCAAAGAATTTTAGTAGTACAAAATGCCTTGTTCTGAAGGAAATTCTTGTGCTCCCATTATTTAGGATAAAGCAACTTATGAAAATTGTAGTTGCTTCACATACTGATAAAGCATGGTTTGGAATAAACGACTGGCAGAAATGAAGGTGCTTCTGGAAAGCAGGGAAAGGGTTGCTAGAAAGTGGGTCTAAGAGAAAACCATACCATCACATAATTTCTTGACAGGGACATGGAGGTTGGGTTTGTCAGTCTGGTGAACAACATTTATGAAAAACTTGAGAAACTGGTATGACGTAAACTGGTTGCCAGAACCTGTTTCTCCAGATTTGTTTTTCTCCGAATTGACACCTAGCATTTTAGAAGCTTTCTTAACCGCTCAATCCTCATTCCCTGACCAGAGGTTATCTCCCCTCCTGCTGCATTTAGGGAAGCCTATTGCTTAAAGGACTATAGGTCCTGCAGTATTCCGTTGGCCGATGAATTGGATTATCAAGGTAACCTCTCACTAGATTTCTGTACAAAGGTTAAAGTAATTTTCTCAAACTTGTTAATAATAACTGCCAGTGCAATACTTAATCACCCCCTCGCTTTCCCCTTGCTCTGCTTAGCTGCCTGTTTGAGAAGCTCTGCCCCCCACAAATGCATTCAATCATTGCCACTTCATAAGTATTTCAGACCTCCCACCCCCATAAAGTTAGCTAGCCTTCACAGTTGAAGAGACACTGACCACCAGTCTGGACAGATAGCAGGAAGATGAAAAGTTGCAGCATCTAGTGACCCCATTATAGACCTCCAATGTAACTGAACATTTCCATCTCCTTTCCACTAAGGCAGTGCATGACAGATGGGTTGCCACATAGTCTGGATTAGGGGTTGAGTGGAACGTAAATAAAACGTTGGAAAATGGAAACATTGCACGACTAAGACTTTCATTGGTGCAAAGCCCTCCCCAGACTAATTCACAGGACTTAGGTCCTGGCTTGCAATACCTGACTGACCATAATCTTCAGTTTCCCCTATCCTGCCTTATGGAGCACCACTGCTGAGCAAACTTGGGTTAGGCAGACAATACTGATGAGATGAAGGGAGATGGGATTGAAATTATGAGTAGATAGTTCCACCTTTCGCTAATCCATCTCATCACCACTTTCACTGGGAGGAGCTTCATCTTGCAGTGACACTCTGGATTCCTCAACTTTTCCAAAAAGGTGTGGCTTTGATAAAGGTGTAATTCAAATGTGTAATGAATGGCATGGTTTAATTTTGGTAACATGTAAGCATCGCCCTTATCCCATTTTGTGGTTGTAAATTACATTTCCTGGTAATATAAAATTACAAAAGTATTCTTCTTTTCTCATTCAATACAGCACTCTGTTCTCCCATCAGAAACTGCATTATATTTTCTTTGTCTTTCTTTATTTATTATGGCCTAATCCTGGGCAGTTTGTCTAGAAAATGAGAGCATAAATATGTTTTCAAGCATTGGATCTTTTATATATTCACATGTTTGAATCATTCTCTATTGTCAGGCTGGGAATGCACAATACATTTATATAGCAGTTATCCATGCAAAAATATACAGCATACAATGCAAGAGAGCTATAGGTCTGAAACAACATAGTATCTTTAGTAACACATCCACCTCATTTGAAACAACTCAAATGTCAGCCAATGAGGTGAAAGCTCTCGTACTCTCCCCTAGAGGCCACTATAGCTCAGATTTTCTAATTCTCATCATGTGCAAGTGAGTCCCCTGCCACACCCCTGCTCTTACCTTTCAGTGAACCTGAATTTGTTACTATTTTGGTTTTTCCCTGGATTTGAACCAGCCTTGTCTTCAGCTTTTTTTCCCCATTTTTATTATTTTTATTGGCATTTAAAATGTAAAATAAGATACATTCAGCATATAAATGTCATTGTAAATAAAAACCAAAGTATACTTTTGAAGATTGGATAAAAAAGGGAAGAACAAAGAACATTCAACTATGTTAGTCACATGTATATTCAGACAATCAGTGCAACATGTCTTTTGAAGGCATAAAAATTCAGTGAATAAAACGTCCATGATAGGTGTTTTCCTAAATGAGGTAACAATGTTATAACTGTTGTAGTTCCAGAAAAGGGCCCCAAATACAATCAAGTGTTGCAAGGTTCTAAGTCATTTTCTCAAATTTTGCTACTTTGTACATATCTTCAAGCCATAATTGAATAGTTAGGAGTATATTTGTTTTCCCAAACGTAGTATATTGAGCTTAGCAAGATTAGTGGCTATGGAAAGCCATTTATAAGTGTGTAAAGACCTGGGGGAGGCATCTGAAATATCATGCAAAAGATCATGCCGCTAAAGAGAGTTGTCGTTCAAATATTTCTCAATCTGAAACCAGAAAGTATGAATTTTGACATTCCCACGATATATGAACAATGTCAGAATCAGGTTCCTCTCCTCTCTCTCTCTGCCCTTTCCCCTCTTTCATTATGGTGCTGACGAATGCGAAATAAGCATTTCTCAGCATGGGATGCATAAAGGCTACTAAGAGCAAATATCGCAGTAAGTAATTTTCTCAAAATGTCTGGTGATTGTGTTTAAGAATAAATGGAAGTAAGGTTTGTGATTTCCTTCTCTAAACAGATTCTGGAAATATTCACTTTGTTTTTGCAGATGATGCATCCCTCATATTTATGCCTCGGAACATTGCTTTACCAGCTCCCCATATCGTGTGGGCACTACTAGCCGTATGTTCATTGTTCTTTAGAACTTGCTTAACAGATAAACATAGTTGGTGTTTTGCCTGTGGTGTCTTGTAAGAAGTCAGATTCAATCCACACTGAGGTTTTGAGGGTAGTGAGAGTCCTAAATCTATTTGGAAATCTCTAAGATCAGGGTCAGATGTACTACATGGGATTACATTTGTGTTTGTTACTAATTGTAAAACAGAAGGGGAGACTCAAGTCTATTCTTGTGCCTACTGAATTTGAGCATGAAGAAATGAGCATTCCATCAAGCACATACAAAAATAACACATTTTATTTCTTTTGAAAACAAAATTAAAAAATATAATAGGAAGGTTGGAGATTTTTTTTTTTGATTCGATTGAAGCCACACCTTGTCCATAATATATTCTGTTTGAACCTGCACTGCTCCAACTAATCAATCGGAGGATACTACTTTAATTTTTAGTCTCCAATTTCCAATTCCTTGACATTTACAGTACATTTTAACATTTTCAGTTGTACAAGTAGCCATTTTATTGATACACACTTTATTGATCTTTTAGTATTATCTAATTTTCTAAGCAGTCACGGAGCCCCTGAGGAGGCTTTGTGGGCCACAGGGGTCCCCGGACCACAGGTTGGGAACCACTAGTCTAGTGTGTTATGCTCGAATAGTATTTGCAAAGGTATTGAATTCAGAAGGTATGATGAAAATGTATATAGATTTTAAATGGCAGATCCTAGCGTGCATCAGACCTAGTGGTGTAGATTATGAAATACTCCTAATCATAATATGGGATTTAATGTCTGAGAGGGTCGTCTTTGGGTGCAAAATGTTTCTCTTAAGAACTAATAAATTATTTCATTCAGGTAATTATGGGGAAAATGAATATAAGTGCAGTGTACTGTGTGTGCCCAACGTAAGGTGTTTAGACAATTTTGTATACTCTACTAATAACGCAAAACTTTTACCTGGTGGGGGGTGGGTGCGTAGGAGTTGACAGTGGAGGCAACACCACCAGTCTTAAAAAGGGTAAATTGAATATCAAATATTAGAGACAGAATCCTTATATTCCATAGTTGATTCAGTGCCATCCAAGCCATTTAATAAAAGCCTCCAGATCATGTGGGTCCAGGCATTCCTTAGTATTTTCTTGATAAGATTAGTTGAAGCTGAGAAGTCTAGGTGTGGGCTGTTTCCTTGCTTCCGTGATGATTTGTCTCGCCTGTTGATCGCACAAGCCAGGATGTGATGGGGTTGTAGAGGCTGAGTAGAATTTTGATTGTACTCTGTGGGCACATTGGAATTCGAGCTGGGGTGAAAAAGGGATCCCCATCAGTGTAAGAATCAAATTAATGCGTATTGTACAATATCATCCTTCTGATTGTTCTGATATTCCAATAATTCTGATATTGTCTCTCCTGCGCTGATCTTCCAAATCAGTTTTTTTTTTTTTTTTTTTGAAGATACCAGATGTCTTGGTTATGTTCAGGGAGCTTGTCAAGTCTTAATTCAACATCCGTAACATGTCTGTCCATAATTTGCATGTGTGTTTGGAATTGTTTGAAATCACTCGTTAAAGATCGCACTTCCAGAGTAGTGGCAGGTTTATTTAGGAAATCAAGATCTTAATTTCCAACAATTCCTTGAGTAGTGTGTCCACAGCAGCCGCAGGATATCTTGTGTATTAGCCATAGTAGATTGGGGTGTGGGGGGGATTCCTTGTCATTAGTATTGGTTAATAAGATTTTTAAGCATGACAAGTGTCGAGATTGAACTTTGACATAGAGTTCTAGAAAGCAGGATAAGAAAATGGTAGAAAGAAATTAGGAGGCCGGGAGGTGATGTCCTTCTTGGAGCTTCAAGGAAGACCTGTGATTCACTGTGGCATCAAGCTCCAACACCTGCCCCCTCCCCCCCTTTTTGTCTTCAGCATTGCGGTACTGTGAGTTATTTCTTGGGTACATTATTCTATTTCCTGGACCAGGGAGACCATTTGATCTGACAAGCAGCTGTCACTATGGCTGACAATGGATTGGAAATCTCTATTGAAACCTTGATTTACACCTGTGACCTACACTCTATGTATTTATTGCCATTATCCAATTCATAAGCCATCAGAATGCAAATTTATTTAATCTTTCTCAACTAAAACTCGTAAGGATAGAGAAAGGAGGTTATCATTCTTCCTTATGGATAAAGAGAATTTTCCTTCTGCTAAGTGTTGCCAACTCTTCAGGGAAGGATTCGGTGAAAAGTGGCCCTCAAAGCACTTCCATGAAGGCAGTGCACAAGTTGAGACGTGTATAGTTTCCTGAGCATGATGTATTGGTACAGCACTTGCAGCCACCTCTTGTGGTAATATACCAGATAATTATGCTGCTAAGTTCTAGTAAGAGGATCCAACTGTAGTAAAGAAGACCTTTTCAAAAGATTCATCTTCAAAGGAAGCCTCGTTGAGGACTATACCATTGATGACGACCAAACCGTCAACAGCGTTAATGACAGGCACGTTGTCAGTCAACCAAAAACATAGGAGGAAGTTTTTTTTCACCATTAATGCTGACAAATTTACCTCTAACTCAAATGTTTCAGTCAGATCACAAAGAAGCTAGTGATTATGCCTCACTGGCAGCTTACAGCCCCACACAATTATATGTAAGATGTGTCCCAGATTTTAGAGAGGAAGAAATTGACGACGAGGAGTCCTACAAGTTATATGTTTAAAACAGGAGTTTAACTTTGAGAGTACTCAAATTGGTGGTCCAAATGCCAATGGCATTTTTTATCAAATAGGAGGTCCAAGTGCTGATGGCATTTTTATCAACGTTTCAGTAAACCATGGATACTTTAAACAGGTTATTACCACAGCAAACAACCAAGCAATAACCCTAAGATGGCGTTACTTGAAACACCTACTCAGCCACCTCCTTTACCGTTTCACCTCCTTTGAAGTAATCGCTGCTAATTCCCTCTCCGAAGTGAGGAAGATCTGTTCATGGAGAGGACATGGATGATGATTACACTTCTTCTGTATATTCTGATACAGATGAGGAAGGAGGTGAGCTTCTGCCAGACAAGATCGTAATGGACGGTAATTCATTGCCCCAAGTGAAAATGATGACGGGCCAATTCCACAGGATTCTACAGACAATATCTCTAAATTTCTTTCATTAATTGAAAGAGCTGCCAAGAAATTCAACTTACCAGTGACGTCTGTAGATCAACCATGCGCTGCTGTGACTTTAAGGAGCAACTGTACAATCTATTAAGTCCACACTATTCTTGACTGTCTGGTTGAAAGATTTGAACCTAATGAAGACACCTACTGTTCCAACATGGATAAATCGTCTGGAGAAAAAATATAAGACTATAGATTCAGGTCCAGCTTGCCTCAGTGGTTAAACTAAACCAGATTCTGATACTTTTTCAGCAACTCAGAGAAGAGCCAAGACCCCAATAACATTAACCTCTAGTCTGCCAGGCAGGAGTAGCAAACACATTGGTAATCTGGGCCAAAGAAGGTTGTCTGTGGTAGCAACTCAAATTAAGACAGCCTATGCCCTAGCAATTCTTGTTCGTTATGATTGCTGAGTGTGGCACGACATTTCGTGATTACTGGAACTCTTACCTGAGAATAAGAGGGGAAACTGCAACAGATTTCCTAAAGGAAGAAGAGGTAAGTTCTTCCTTTATTGTTGACACAGCAGTGGATGCCTTGAACACATGCTTTTGCCAATTGGCAGGATGTGCTGTACTAAGAAGACAAGGCTGGTTAGTCTGCAGCCTTTCTGTACTGACATCCAATCTGAGATCCTAGACATGCCTCTTGATGTCCTCACCCTTTTTGTCAAACATGTTGCTGAAGCTTCACAAGGTCTTAAAACTGATACGGACACCACAAAGGCACGAAGTCTTTTGCAGTATCACAAGTTTGGGATGTCTAGTTTTCATGCCTCAAGAAGATCTCAAACTTTCAGAGCAGGATTTAATCAATTTTGAGGTCAGGGACACGTCCATAATATCCTCGGACAGTCTAGTTGCAATCAAGGATTGTCTGCCAGTTGGAGCCAAAGACAGTCTTACAGGCAGTCTTCAGGAAGTAAAATCAGTTCTTCACAAGCATGACCTGTCTAGTAAGAACTGGATTTGCGATGGAAACAGATAGAAGGCTCCTGGGAAAGATGTGATCTGTGTCACAAGGTGCCTGAAGTAAGCATTAATGTGATGGGAGGACCCCAGCAAATCTAAATTATTTTCTGCTGATCACAGAAAGGATGTTAACCACTACACATGCATCTGTGGAGGATTGGGAGCTCACCTACAAGAGCTATCAACCAGAGGCCCCTGGTTAGATATAGAGACGCCACATCAGTGTATTGGAAGACAGTGCCATATGGCTAGGTTTACAAGCATTCCTCTCCAGAATAGCAGGTCAACCACTTGTTATCAGGACGGACAACACAGTCTGTGTTCTACATAACCAAGCAAGGAGGAACACAGTCCAAACCCTTTTCAAAAGGGACTCCGCTGCTTTGGAACTGGGACATTTCTTTCAGGATAGACATTGCTGTGGCACATCTGCCAGGCTACTAGAATGACAAGATGGATGCACTCATTCTTCAAGTGTCGACTTGTCACGAGTGGGAACTGACACAAACAGGTAGATTATATTTTCAACCAAGAGATTCTCCATCATGATTTCAAGTCTCTGAATTTGACAGCATTTAAAGCTAAATGGAAGCATTTCTGTGTCTGGTGCAGGAATATGGATCATCATCCACTTCAAGTAAAATCTATTTAAATCCACCCATATTTGTTAAATTTAACCAAGAGTGGACTCAAATGTTTTTCAGTCAGGGTTTGTCTTGCTGCAATCTTTCCGTTTAGGAGAACTGAAACATCTCTCAAAGAATCATTAAACTGTTTATGAAATGAAAGAGCTCTTCTGAGCATTTTCACTTCCACAACATTCTTTTGTTCCATGGGAACTTAACAGTCTTCGGTCAGCTGATGTTACCTCCTTTTGAGCCTATATATTGAGCAGACTTGAAATTTGTCTCCTGGGAAAAAGCATTACTCCTGGTTCTGAGTGAGAGAGATTTAAGCATTCAGCATCAGAGAGTCCTTTCACCAGTTCACAAAGGACAAGTTAACTCTTCCAACAACCCTAAACTCCTTACTAAGGTTCACACTGACTTTTACTCAAATGAACTTATTTGTGGATCCTTCTTACCAGACTTCTCTTCATCATCGGAAATATCATTACATTCTTTGTACTTGTGTTTATAGACAAGACGTACGCACATCAGACCAACAATTTTTGTCATTTGGCCACAAACGGGGCAGGCCCTATCCAAACAAGGAATGCTCGCTAGCTTTCAGACTGTATTGTTTTCTGTCACACTAAAGCCCAGCTTCCTCTCCAGTGAAGTGAGGGCGCATTCCACCAGGAGCATGGCTTAACTGCAGCACTTTATGCTAGCGTGCCTTTGAGGGACATCTGCCATGTAGCTACATAGCTACATGGAGCAGACCTATTTTCACCAAGCATTACTGACTAGATGTAGACACAGAAGCTGATGCAGCAGTGGGACAGGCAGTCCTGAGATACAAACCTGTTTAAAGGTGAGCCAGCTTCCAGCTTTATTGTACTTTATAATGTGTACTGCTTGGTACTCTGATTCAAGCATGTGAATATATAAAATATCCAATGTTGGAGAAGAAATTAACTCCAGTTCTCAAACATTAATATATTTTATACATTCACCCTCCTTCCCAGTCAAAGGGCTATTGTATTTTGTCCTCACCCTTGTGCGTTAAAATCTAAGCTATGGTGGCCCCTGGGGAGGAGTAGGAGAGCTTAAGTGTCCACCTTATTGGCTGAAGTTTGAGTTCTTTCAAATGAGGTGGATGTTACTTTGTTTCAGGCCAGTGGCCCTCTTGCATTGTGTATTGTGTGCTGTATATTTTTTACACCGTTTACTGCTATATTAATTAATTTACCATGGATTCCCAGCCTAACAATGAGGAATGATTCAAGCATGTGAGTATGTAAAAGATATCAATGTTGGAGAGCTGTGGTTACAGATAAGTAACACATTTTTTTAATTGGTTCATTCGATTAAACTGTGGTTCATATCCTTTTGACTTCTGTGAACCCCAGTGAAGCACTACAGGAAGCTGGGGTCCTCCGCCTAAAGAATTTCTACAATTTGAACCTTAAAATAATACACAAAGATACCGAAACATGTATTCATCAGGTACAGAAATGATCAACTATTTCAATTTTATTCACAAAAAATATGCACAAATCTGAATTTTAATGGAAGGCTGGATTCTTTCAAAATGTAGTTTTATTTCTAAGAGACAAAGTGATATGCTAGATTCTACGCCAATTGATGCTTCCAGTTATCCATTCTAAATTCCGTGTGCTGTACTACAGGTTAGGAACTGCTGTTCTAAAAGATACTTTGACGATGCAATGAAAATATGCTAAGTGCACTTCATTCAGAATAAGATTACCCCAGTGGCGTTCTAATGTTAGTTAAGAATATTTTTCTTTCAGGTTAAGAAATAAGTGAAAAGCCTTCACAGTTTTTTGATCTGTTTACAAGCCTACAGACAAACCTCATAGTGAAAGTTACAATTACCCATTCTCTTTGATATTTTTTTTTTTTTTTTTTATTATTCCTTACTTGATAGCTATCAACTAAAACCCTTTTCAGAGGCTATGTGTTATGAAAAAAATTAACTTTTAATACATCTTGGTTTGAGTACTTTTGTGTATGGTACAGTGCTCATGTAGTAAGATTTTTTTAGACCGACTAAAATAATACATTTCTGGAAACAACTTGCGGGCTTATTTAGCATCCCTCTGCTTTGTGTGTCTGAGGGAATGCTTAGTGAATTACTGATTGTCTTCACATTTTGAATGCATGTAATGCAGTACAAGATTGCATTTCTTTGAAGTAATGGAGAACGTGCCTGTTTTTTTAAGGTGGAATATATTGAATACCTCAGTCGGAGAGTGAGTACTGAAATGGGCCTCAGGGAGCAACTTGATATTATAAAAATCATCGATCCCGCAGCGCAGATTTCTCCAACAGATAGTGAGTTCATCATTGAACTGAACTGTTTGACGGATGAAAAGTTGAAACAGGTGGGTTAAGAATGCTTACAGCTGGCAAATTTGTTTTTTCTTTTTTGTCATGTTTCCTGATCATTGCCATGTTTTTTAATTTGAATTGATCGTGATCATGTTGTTGTTGATGCTCCAATTCTAACTTTTGTCATTAGGGACTGTATAAATAATGACCTATAAAGCAAAACATAAAATTATATTTAAAGGTTGCTGCAATCATGTTTGCGGTTTTGTTCTGTGTCCTTCTAAAAGACTATCTGAAAAATGTATACCGGAGTGCCTGTGCTTCTCAGACTTCATTTTATAGAATACCAAATAATGCCTTTTTTTGGTGGTGAGTTAATGATATGCTGTTGCGTGCATGTATTTTGTGAACTAATTTAAATTCACGCTTTAGCGCTATTTTATTTATTGGTTAATCCTTGATGAGTCATCTCTGTTGTTAGACAACTGATTTCCTTCCATAACCTAACTTTACTTTTAGTTACTGTAAGCTGATGAGTAATGTTAACGTTTCCCCCCGAATTTTAAGGTGAGAAATTATATTAAAGAGCATGGACCTCGCCAGCGAACAGCTCGAGACTGCTGGAAGAGAAACAGTCACAGCTGTGCCAGCACTAGTGGGGTGAGCGGTGCCAGTGCTGGCAGCAGTAGTGCCAGCATGGTCAGTACTGCAAGCAGCAGTGGATCCAGTGCAGGCAACTCGGCATCAAATTCCAGTGCCAACATGAGCCGTGCTCACAGTGACAGCAATTTGTCTGCAAGTGCTGCAGAGAGAATCCGTGATTCAAAGGTAAATAGTTGAAGAGCACCATTCTTCAAGAGGTTCTTCTGTAAGCACCTTACTTTAAATTGTTCACTGTAGCATAATGTTTTAGGGCTCCTTTTAATAGTTTCCTCTTTCCGTTTCCAGGCTAGGAGTGCTTAGCACAAGGTCATCCGCTGAGAGTAGAAAAGCTGGTGTTTTTTGTTACTAAATAGGATGCGAAAGCCGGTAGTGACAATTGTAGACTGAGCTCACGAACGCATGTTGCAGCGTGCATTTGACAATTGTGAGACTGAATGATGGGCAGCTAGGCCCATTTATAAAATGTGTTGGCTCCTGCTGGTTTTAGCACCTGGTCAATGTAAATAATCTAGTGTCTAAAACTTTTGCTACAAACTCAACTTTTCCTATTGTCTTTCAGCTTTTTTGCTTCCCCCGTGTTCTGGGTAGTGTGTATGTCTTGGCATAGTGAAGCTCACCACCACTCTTAGAGTGTCTTCCTTGGCTGGAAGTAGTGGGTGGATTAGTTACATATATCCTTGCACATCTTTGTGATCATTGCAATGCATAAACTTTACAGAGCCAGTGCAGCACAGTAAAGGCACAATGGTATTCACTTTACGCTGCTCATGACAGCCAGACATCTTGGAACACGCTGTGGTTCATTGGCTGGATATTAGATGTGGCTGTTGTAATTATTTCACTGTTGATTGTAGTCTGACTACATGTGATGCTGTAATTGCCTCCAACTGTACACACTACACCAACAACAACAAAATCAAATATGGTTGGAGTGGTGCCCCCTCTCTTTTCTTCTTACCAACAACCCCCTTCGATGTCAATTGCAACACACACCCCCCCCCTTCCCCCCCCCCCCCCCCACTCCCCCCCAAATGTCCCTTTCTGCATCTTTTCTGCTTTCGTATTTTGCGCCATCTTTCAATTTTGTCTCTTTCAACCCTGTTTGGCAAGCACTGTCTGCACCCATTTGTCTGTGCTCTGTCCAAATGCTTGCATGAAGGGGAAAGTGCTGGGAAGCTTGCTGCCTCTACTTCCCAAAGAGCTTTTTACTTTTTCTCCTGAGGAAGAGAGGTGAAATGGTGCCTCACCTTCTCACAACCAGCAAACCTAAAAATTCAATTTCCTACGTAACCTTTTCCTCCCTTTTTCTTTTTTTGGTAATTGCTCTTCAGGTTCAATGCTAAATAATACGTCTGACTCGAGACAAGATTCTTGTTTCTAAATACTCTTGATGGTGAAGAAGGAAATAAGAACACAGTCCTGGCAGGAGCTGCCCTGTGCCGCCCTTACCTCCACTGACCTAGAGCTACACTTTCGTCGAAATTGAGGTGTAAGGACACATTCCTTCTAAGTGCTTATTAGTTTTGTGCAATCACAACAAAACTTTGGGTAACAACTGCCCCCACGCACATAACAGCCTCCACCCAAAAAAAAAGAAAATAAGAAAGCTGGTTTCATTGAACTCATTAGAAAGAAAATTCAGTAATGTCTAAACCATCTAGATGTGTTTTGGTCTACAGCTTCGCCATCTTATTCTTGCCTGCGCCCCCAGTTTCCAGCATTTCCGCCTGCACTAATAATTGTAAAATAAGGCAATGTGTTGGTAGACAAAGCATTCTATAGTCTACAGGATGTCTTGATCTGCCCCCACAACCTACCTTACATTTTATTATCCTTGAGTTTACATGGGCGTGAAAGCATTAGTCTTGGTTTTGCCCCACTATGCTGCAATGAAACTTTTTTTTTTTTTTTTTTTTTGGGTGTGGAGAATAACCACACTTCTGAAAGCCTTGTTGTTGTAAATGGAATCGGGGAGTGTTTATATCTTCTACTTCCTCCATGATGGCAAGTTGTTGTGATTGTTTTTCCATACGTGTTTCCTTATTTTTTTTTTTTTGTGTCTTCCTTTTTCTCTAAATTGATTGTGGATGGTATTTAGTGTTGGTTGCACAGTTTGAGCTTTGATGGTCTTGAACACTGTGTCACTCTCTGAAATAAAAAGCTAAAGGACAGACAGTAATTTGGTTAATTCAGATACTACAGTTTGGTATCTCAGGGTAAAATCGTAAAGGTGGAAGCAAATTTGTGGCCTTAAGGTGGTAAAGACCCATTGTTCAGCTACATTTTCGAGAGACTTATGTTACTATCCTAGGACATTTCATGCTTAGTAAATGCACCGTTGTTTGGGTGTTCTCCCAACATTGAAAATGGGCAGTTTTTATTACCGTCCTTTAAAAAGGAGATAACTTGGATCCCATTTCTTCTGTGGGTTCTGCACCGGTTTACTTTTTTGGTTGGGGGGGTGGTGTTTAAGGATTGGGGTACAAAAGTCATAATCAATAGCCATGACTCCACTGCTAAATCATTTGAGGCCAACTTCCTACTTGAAAATTTTGCCTGGTTTTCACATAGAATGGGGTTCATAGACTGCAGTGCTGGATAATTGCAAACAATTTCTCCACTTCAGACATCAGAGGTGTCCTACTATTTTGATTTATATTAAGTCGGACTGCTGCATTTGAGACTCTGGGTTGTATTTTTTTTGCTATAGCATATGTAGCATAGCCCTTACCACCCGTGCGTAGGGCGCTGAAGTGTTTACCTACACAGATAGTAAGGCATGCAGTGTAGGGTGTGGTTGGATGGCATTGTTTTTATTTTGAGTCTATATGGATAGTGTTATTTCGGGGGCATGATGATCACCTTTGTGCAGTTATCGCGTTGGAGACACACAGCGGTGGTGTGATGGGTGAGGGTATGTGACTTAGATGCACAAGTTAATGTTAGAATAAGGACTAATTAGAGTAGCTTTAGGGATAGTGGGATTCTATGTACTTGTACATCAAAAAAGGTAGGCTAATCGAAAAGGGCCAGTAATCCAGCAACGTGCTTCAAGCAGAGATGCTGTTGAAAGAGTAAAAGGATTATCAGAAGGCCAAAAATGAGAATTGGTGACAAAAGCAGTAACCATGCTTTATCTTATGTATTTTAGTTATATCTTTTGTACTGTCTACTGCTGAACAAATTTACCCCATGAGGGAGGAAGGATGTGGAAGAATAACCAAGACTGGCAACCTGAGCGCAAACCTTAAAAGTCCCAGATTGCACCTACTTCTTCAAGGCCAAAGCAAGCCAAAATTTAAGAAGAGGTACACGCCCCAAGCCCCTCTAAAATGCTCTAAGGCTCACAAAGGTGGATGAGCCCTACTCTGGTCGTAGCTCAGACCCCAGCTGGAGAGGCATCCTGCACATGTGAGAATGAGACAAAGCACTTGGTAGATTACTACTGTGACAACACAAGAACGAGTCATCTTCACTTTTGATTATGCTGCTGTCCTCACCCTTATACGTGCATCCATGTTTTCTTTTTGGATCCCAGACGCCCTCGCTATTTGTAGTTTACGTAATTAGATATCCTCCTGGCCTTCTCAAATTTCCTCCCACTGCAACTTCCAATTTCATTATTAGTAGTGAATCACTTTCAGGGTAAAAAAAAAGATAATGTGGTGAAAGGAAACTTACCTTCCTTCCATTATTTTGGCAAGATCTGCATTTGCTCCATCTTAGCCCTGCTTCTCTCTGACCGGTCTGTCTTGTGAAAAACGCTTATTATCCTTAACCTCCCTTCCGTTTTCCTTTTGTGTAGTCTATTCCCATTCAGTCACTACCCTCTATATGAACTCTGCTCTCACTTCTAGCCAGATGCCTTGAAACTAAAACAATAGGTGTCATTTCCTGTCTTGGACCACTCTTAACTCAACCCCTTCGAATGCTGACTTCAGTCAGCAGCGTGTTTAAGCCTCTAGCACACTGCAGCTTTGGTCTGCTGTGTGAGAACAAAGCCCTTGCCTGCCTTTTTTATTCAATAACTTTAGTTGTGTGTGCACAGGCACTGTTGCAGGGAAAAATTAGACTGCCTCTTACTACTTTGAGGCTAGTTATGTCTGGCTAGCCTTGCTGATTCCTTGGGGCATGTTTACATTCTGTTAAACCCTTGCATTGCAGAGATATGTCCCGCAATCTGTTTTTCTCAGTGTTAGAAGAAAAAAAAAATATGCTGAGTGCTGCCAGCCAGGAAAAATCTAACTATACCATTCCCCCTGCATGTTTAATCTCAGTCCATGGTCTGCAGTATCAAACGTGAGCAGACAACAGCCAGATTCTGGTGGATCAAGTGTACCGTAGACTGGCATGCTGTCAGTCTGCCTGCAAGGCTTAAAAGCCTGAGCGCCTGCCCAACTACCTATGCTTAAATGCTAGTAAAACTGAAATTGTGTCAGCACGTAGACACTAGCAAAGTTTGCTGGGGTTCTTCTACCTATCTTAATTGAGTACTTCTCCCTCAACAGTGTTGTCCATCGGCAATGATTATTTTTTCACCTTTATAATATTTGCAAGATTGGGCGGTTTTTTGGAGTCCTGCATCATTGAACCAGCTGGTTCAAATAGTAGTATTCCCAAGGCCCTTTTCCTACTATATGTAAAATCACTGGGTTCCTTTCCACCAACCCTCAAGGGTGATACTTTTTCTTGTGTCTCTAAGGTAGTGCTGCCCGAATGGCAACAGAAGAAAACGGGAAGCAAGCAACTGAATATAGCTGAGGTGAAGCCCTGAAACCAGTTTCCCCCAGAATATACCACTTTTCTGGTTTCCAAAATTCGAATTGAAAATTTTAAAACTGCTTGCAGGATGTATCTTTGTTAGGATGATTGAATTTCCTTAGTACTGTGTTGTCGTTTAAGGATTTTCTTACATTTATTCTGCATGGTGTTTGGCTGTCATTTATTTGTTTTACTGTCTTCTGTGTTTTTTAATTGCGTCAAAAGCCCCTCCCTCCCCCGTCCAATGTTGTATAATATCAGATTTAATAAACATGATTGTAGTCCTTCGCAGGGCACACACCACTAGGAGAAAATAATCTAGGGTTGCTTTGTGTACAATCAGGTTTCAGAAGATGTAGTCCAAGCATACAAAACTTTGCTGAATAAACGTGAGATTAAATGCACAGCTGGAGCACGAGATGTCCTTGTAATAGTCTAGCCGTTTGATAGCTGGCATGTCTTCCCAGCAAGGTGTTTCTGTTTTCGTTTTATTTGCTTTAAAACCTTTTAGGAGGTGAATTCAGAATACACATAGGAATATTCAAATAGTTTAATTTTAAAGTCTAAACGAGCAGTAAAACTGATTTCACAGGGAAATAGACATTTAGAACGTACCAGCAAATAACCATGTTTCATTTTCTTGGACGCAGTTGCACTCTTCCAACATGTAGTGTGTGCCATAACATAGACGTTAGGACATCCGTATATTTTGAATTGGGCAAATTTATACTGCTTTATTTCTAAGATATTGGTACAAAATGTTAAAGTAATTGACTTTTTAATGTTGCGTTATTTAAAAACGAGACCAATTAATTTCTTTGCTTTCCATTTTGTCTTTTACTTCACCAGAAACGTTCCAAACAAAGGAAGCTTCAACAGAAAGCTTTACGGAAAAGACAACTAAAGGAGCAGAGACAAGCGCGAAAGGAAAGATTAAGTGGTTTATTTGTTAATGAAGAGGTTCTCTCTGTAAAAGTCAATGAAGAGGGCCAAGAAGGGGATGTTGATATTCTGATGTGACAAGGGTGAACCGATCAGTGTTCTTTCTAAGCCTTAAATTGTTTTTCCTTGATTTCGATGTGATTTTTTTTTTTTTTTTTTTTTTTTTTTCTTTTTTAACTTTACCTGAAATTTGCAACAGTGAGGCAGTGATGCTTGCAGTTAATTTCTGGGTCAGTGGAATTACTTGGGCATTTAAAACGTTGACCTGTACTGTAGCAGGATGTGTCTGATAAAGACGTAGCCTGGAAATTGTATCAACAAAATGTTTCTTGAGTGATGGGTGAAAGTACCACTCCTCCTCACCATTTGTCTTTTTGCACTTTTTTCTACAGATCAATGCACTTTCTGTGTGGGGTTTTTACTGGACTTATTTTTAACTGCTGGAACCACCCAAATGTGTGCCTCATGTACTGGGAGGTCACCAAATTACTCTGATCGGAGTATGCGATGAATGGAAATGTCTAAGAAAGTATTGGGAATTTATTTTATGTCTGCAGTTATAGGGCGCATTTCAAATTTGTGCACAAATAATTTGCTTAATGAAATAACTTTGAACCTTACTATCATGGGAAATTATCAAGGTCTAGTTTCCTCTTGACTTGCAGCTACCCTCTAAACCTGTTCTGTTTGTATCTTAATTGAACTGCGCCTTCCTCATGTCATTCTGGAGTATGTTTCTGGACTTTTTCCACCGCATAAGATGTTACTTTAACTCTGGGCTATTTGGTAGGGGCTTGCAGCTCATTTGAAATGCATTGTTGGCCGTTATTTACAAATCAGTTTAAAAAGTAATACACTTATTTACCAGTATGCTGAAACACATGTTGGCATTTGCTTTGCTGCATTTATATTTTACTACAACATTATGAATGCAGCATTGAGTGATATTTCCCATTCCCACTTAATCGAAAAGTAAAACTTGCATGATAATCAGATCCTATTCTAACAAGTAGCCAAGTCATTAGAATGCCCTGGTGAGTTCGCAGCAGTAGTACGTGGTATATTTGGTGGGCTTGTTTCTGTGGTGCACTCATTGAGGATTTTCTTCATACAGTAGGCCATTGCCCATGCATAAGGCTTAGGAGGAACACTGATTCTAAAGACAAATGGAGTGTAAATTATAAGAAACGTTTGTAAATTATATTGGCAGTAATCTTTCCGACGGGTCTGTGTATATTTGTGTATGTAAATATGTATATAGCTGTACCTTTTTATGTTTGCTTTCTAAAAGCACATTTTACTGTTTGGCCAGCTACGGTTACTTTAAGACACTGCAACATTTCAGATGACGAAGACATCATTCAATAGGAGTATGAACTATTCGAGTTTTGTTGTAACCATTTCCAAATAAACATAATTACTTTCTTTTGAAAGCAAGCAAAATTATGAATTTAAGCCACTTAAAGACGCGTTTGTATTAAATGTATAAATCGCAACATTTATGGGAATATTTGGGGTTTCAAGTTGTAAAAAAAACTGCTGCTAATTTTTCTTTTGGCTCGTTTGAATTTGAAGTTACTGGCTTTTGAAATACAACTTTGTAATTGGTGTATTTCATTGTGTTCTGATGTGATTGGACACAAAGTAACTAAAGTTGACATTTTTCAGTTTTGTGAAATTTCTTTTCTCCATGTGATTTTTTTTGTTATGAGGTAAAGTACAAATGATGAAACATATCTGCAAACATCAGTACTTCGTGGATTGCATTCTTCGTTTCAGTTTTATATTCTGCTGGTATTATTTCACAAAGTTCTTCTCCTCTTAACATGTGAGATTTGGCAGAATATTGCAAGGTGCTTACATTTATCAAACCATATTTATATTTCTCATTTTTGTCTCGGTCACCTGCTTTACTGTGCAACTTTATACAACAGTGGTTCTTACATTTGAAATGTCCATGTATATTCATCTCTGTTAGTGAACTGCAAATAGCTTTCTTATTAAAGTAACCAAGTGTGGATTTATGATGATCCTGTTACTCTTGCATTTGGAGGGGTGCTGAGGGTTTGGGGTGGGGATCCCTTCTGTTCCTTGTTTGTGCATGCTGCTTCCACTTAGTGGGGAGAACTGAAACTGGTGCTTAAATCTGTACAGATCAGAAAATGCCAACCCTGCCTCGAATTTCCTTCATAAGCACCTCGTTTTTAGGTGTGGAGTTTTTCAAACGGAACGCAATAAATACAGAACAGGACTTCAAGGTCAGCCCCTTTCAGCTGTTGCTCGAAGAAAGTCCCATTCATGTTTTGGCTCCGTCCTAATAAATATTTTTTAGTCTCCCAGCATTTACTTTGTTGATTGGCATTTCTGGTTTGTCTGTGGGGTGGTGGCATTGTAATGCATTGCGTCCCGATAGGGAGCTCAGCACCTGTTTACTGTGGTGGTTGGGACGGTATTTCACCAGCTTTATCAGACTTCTGGTATGAGATGGTGTTTAGTGTGCATCTAAAAAGTTTCAACATTCTCAGCCACTGTACCTAGGAAGATGACCGCCCAGAGGAGGCATTTGCATCGTATGGTCAAGCTGCTTCCTGACCGCAGCACAAGCATGAGAGATGCCTCATCCTGTTTGAGTCCGGCAACTAAAACATAGACTAAATTTAGTTGAAATCTTAATAACAGTATAACAGTTCTTAGGAAGTTTTCCAAATATTCTGAAGCTGTCGGAAGTATCTATTCTTTACTATGACTTTTGCCATTTATTTAAACATTGCTGTGACTTGACTAGAACTGTTTGATTTAGCTCCATCATGAGAGATTAATGTTACTGAGGTGACTGAAAACAAGTCTTGTGATTGATGTGGTATCCCTCGAGTGTACTGTATTGTGGAAGTCATTTTTAGAAAGTCATAATGGTCTTAAAGTGTATCTCAAGGCCTGCGTTTGTTTGTAGGAGTATGGGTGTATTTACTGTGTGGGAAGAGCCGGGCTTTATGTACCAATTATGCCAAAAAAAAAAATGGGGGGGGGGGGGGAGGGATGGCAGTATGTTTGTTTTTCCCCCATTCTTCTCTTGCTTGTCCTCCCACCTCCGAGAAGCTGGACTATGCAAGCTTAATACATAACTATTGTGTCCCCCAGGTCCTCGTCGTGCACTGATTTTATTATTATTATTTTTTTTGCACCCACCTCATTTGCAGAAAACCTCCATCCTGGTCCTTGGGTCATGTGATTGTGGTGAGTGTCTGAGAATGGCATGGTTAGAGAGGTGATGGGGAGGGAAGGGGGTAGACTTATATTTTGAGTATAGGGGATCTATAGGTATGCAGAATGCCAGGTTGGGCACCTGAAAAGCAGGGGTTGTGTACTATTTGAATGAAGGCATGGTTGGATGGTTTGTTTCTTTTTTACCACATCTAATGATCACGAACAATCAACATTCCTAGGGGAAATGGAACGTCTGAGAATGGGTAAAATACAGACAAAAAAGGAGCCAAGACCCTCAGGGGTGAAAACAAGTGGAGAAAGAAAGGGAGAGCTAATGGGACCAGGAGTCCAGACCCGGTCCAAGAAGATCTAATGAGAAACTTGCTCAGGGGTGTGCAGGTTGAAGTGGATAAGGGTGGCAATATGGTCATCATGAATAGAAAAGATTATTTACAGGAAATTGATAGACAACTAGGGGATATGGATTGCTATGAATTGGTAACCAATAACCCTATAAAATAAATTTCTTCCTTTATTAATATGAGGATTAGCGAATGGGCAGAGTTGTTTGATTTCAGATGATGAATATCGTTACTTACAGGTTAAGAATCCCTTCTTTCATTGTAATTACATTTTACCGAAACTACATTCTGAAAGAGGAGGTAAGTTAACACACTATGGTATGTACAGTAGCAATCAGAAATAGGAATAAAAAGCAATGGAAAACCGTTGAAAGCAATAGGCAATACTGAAGGACGGAGGGTTTAGGGTGGGTGGGCGGGGGTGAGAACCAAACCATATACTAGAAAAGTGGAATAACGACTAAGGAATTGGAATCGGTAGAGGGAAGCTGGAGGAACTAGGAAACCACAAGTACTAGAGTGCCCCCGTGCGAGCAGGAGAAAGAGGTAAGTTACTGGTTCTACTCCAAGGACTTCAGAGAAGGATATTGCAAGACCTAGAAAAGACTGCAAGAAACCAAAGGTGTATCCTGGAAGAGGAAGACCTGGAAAAGAAGCGGACCAAGTCCTGTTCACATTGGAGTGTCCGGTTGTGGCAGTAGCCACTACCCACTGCTCTGTGGATGCAGGAGTTGGTTGACGGTGAGATGAAGATGGACAACAATGCAACACTGGAGCAGATGAAGAGTTCCCGGGTGATGCAGTTGCAGTCCCATGCCAGATGAAGGATTGCAGTGAATCTGTGGTGTGGATAAACCACCACCAAGCCTTGGTAAAGGCAAATGTTGTGTTTGGTGGAAAAGTGGAGCTGCCAGGGACCAGCAAGGTTCAGAGGGACTCAACCCATTGGGTTGGGGGGGGGGGACGTAAAGGGGGGAGGGGTGGGAGTCTCAGGCGAAGGTCAGCAGTGCAGAGAGTCCAAAGAAGATGAGGGAAGACCCACAGGGAAGGAGCCCAGGAGTTGCAGGGAGGCCAACGCAGCACACTTCAAGAGAAGTCTCATTTTGCAGGAGAATCACACAGAGGGCTGTGCATAACAAGGTATCATGCTGGGGATACACAAAGCCTCAAGATCCCTTAGAGGAGCTGCCACCAAGCCTTGGTAGCTGCAAGAGATGTGGAGCATGGGTTGACACAATAATATAGGTTTAATCTCTTTTCAGCTGGGAACAGGCAGTCTCAACATAGAGGCCATGACTGAAGTTCAAAGTTCTGGTTCAAAAACCAGTAGCATTTATACAGTAAAAAACACAAAAAACTGTGGTCCAAAGTTCAGCATTGACGTAAGCACCTACAAGCAGTACAGATAAGATAATGAGATGCATCTGGAAAGAAGCACGTGCACTTGTTGGCCTCATGGGTGGGTAAGTTACACTGACGTCATTCACCATATCTATCTCTGCACAACAAGAGATTATATGTTGTGTGCTGCTCATGGTAGCCCTGCCTTGCAAATACTTATCTGACCCTTACACAGTTCCCCTTACCACGATATGAATGACTTGGGGTTTTTAGGCCCCTTGTGCTAAGGCAGGATACACCCTTTTGTTCCACCCTGTTCGTGGTAAGTGAACATTTTGAAAGCAACAGTTGGTGCAGCTTTAAAGAAAAACTCTCATTCTAATGTGGCTTGGGCCTCTTGTGTGTTTCAGCATAGCTAACTTAACAATGCAGCATGTGTATAAGTTTCCTAAGTAATAAGTGTTTGTTTGTCCTAAATATGACCTGCCTTTTCTATTGAACCCACAGTCTGTCTTTTTTTTAACATGTCATGTATTAAGCCTTTCACTACTTACATTGGTTTACAACTATCTCTAGCCTAAAATGTTTGTATTGGGATTTGGGAACTTATGTTTGTTTGTATGTGATGTTTTATTATTCTTCCTACATCAGAAGGTAAGGGCTTACCTTTACCAAAGTTAGACAGCTAGTAGAGAGGACCATGGGACTACTTCAGACCACACCCATGATGCCTGACCCATGCAGCTCTGGATGAGGGGAGATCAATGCAGCTGGTCGTTGTTGCAGTTGGTGCCTGCAGATGCAGGGAATTGTGTCCTTCACTCCAATAAAGATTCCTTCTTCTGCAGGCTGAAGACTTGCTGCCCTCAAAGGATACATAGCTGGGGAAATGTTGCAGTAGCTGGAAAGAGCTGGCGAAACAATGTCCCATAGGCCTCTGGCCACCTTGGATTCAAGATGGTAGAATCAAGGGGCCATCTGGAGGAGCTCTTGGGCATCACTCCAGGGGTGGTGATGGACAGGGGGGTGGATACTCCCCTTTCCATAGTCCAGTTCCGTGCCAGAGGAGGGACTGGAGGCCCCTGAACCAGTGCAGACTGGTTTATGCACAGAGGGCACCAAATGTTCCCTTCAAAGCATACTGGAGGCTACCCCTCACAAGCCATGTAACACCTATTTCCAAAGAGAGAGGGTGTTACCTCCCCACCCCCCTCCTCTCCCAAAGGAAATTATTTGTTCTGCCTTCCTGGGCTTGAGCTGGTCAATCAGTAGGAGGGCAGACACCCGTCTGAGGGGTGGCAGAAGTGTAGGCTGCCCAGAAAACCCCAGAAATCTGGTAGGAGCAATGGTGGGGATTCTCCAAGGAGCCGCCAGAGTGCATGGAATCCTACAACCAATACTGGCAAAAGTATTGGGGTATGATTCTGCCATGTTTGAAACCAAACATGCCCAGGTTCGGAGTTACCGTTATGTAGCTGGACTTATGTCCAGTACAAGCGTAAAATGGTGTCCCTGCACTCACGAAGTCCAGGAAAATGGAGCTGGAGTTTGTGGGGGCACCTCTGCTCATGCAGGGGTGCCCTCCCACACAGGTACTTGTACCCTGCCCTCTGGGCTGGGAGGGCCTACCATAGGGGTGACTTATAGTGGCCTGGTGTGACCTGAAGTGAAAAGGGTGCATGCACCTTTTCACGCAGGCTGCAATGGCCAGCCTGCAGATACATTTTACATGGGCTCCCATGGGTGGCATAATACATGCTGCAGCCCATGGGGAACACCTGGTGCCCAATGCCCTGGGTACCGAGGCACCATATACTGGGGACCTCTAAGGGGGCACCAGTATGCCCAATGTGGGGTGTTTGTGGTCCAAGCAACCAAGTTTAAAGGGAGAGAGCACAGTCGCTGGGGTCCTGATTAGCAGGATCCCAATGAACACAGTCAAAACATACTGACAACAGGCAAGAAGTGGGGCTAACCATGCAAAAAAGAGGGTACTTCCCTACATTGACGCTCCTCAAGAAAATGAAAAGAGGACCATGCCGTATGATCCTCATTGCTCCCAGATGGCCCAGACAGTTTTGTTTCACAGAGCTTTTGCTGGAACAGGTGCACATTTAACTGGAGCCTATTCCAACTTTGCTGACCATGAGTGAAGGTTAGGTATTTCATCCCAATCCGACATCACTACATTTGTCGACCTGGCTCCTGAGATCAATGAATTTGTAAACCTAAATATGTGCGGACAGATCGTATCAAAAGCCAGAAGTGACTCCACCAATAAAATGTTTAAACTCAAATGGAAATGTTTTTTTTTTTTTTTTATGCCAAGGGGAAAGTATACATCTGATTTCTTGAATTCCAGATTGGATACTGTCGCTCCATTACATTTGGTGAAAACTGCTCTCACACACTCATCCATTAGAGTACATTTTGCTGTGAAATCCTGTTTTAGGCAAACAGCTGACTGTCCTTCCCTTTGGTCGGCAAGGATTATCAAACAATTCCTCAAACGACTGTTAAAGCTTTCCTCTCCGGTGAAGGAACGTCCTCTGGCTTGGCATCTCAATGTAGTACTGAGCCAATTAATGAAACCTCCATTTGAGCTAATCCACAAAGCAGAGTTAAAATATCTGACATGGAAGACGTTGTTACTTCTGGCACTAACTTTAGTGTCATATAAGCATTTACCATCAAACTTCAATGTAAACAGGACCTCATCTTAAGAACAAATCCCAAGTTTATACCCAAAATTTGTTCATAGTTTCACCTTAACGAGCCCCAAATTTTACGAACTTTCAGCGGAAAAGTCCCTACATACTTTGGACATTAAGAAATGTATAACATTTTATTTACACAGAACAAGACAGTTCCGCAAAAATGATCAGTTATCCATAGCCTCTGAAACTTTAAGAACTAGATTTCCATTGACCAAACAAACTATAGCGAGATGGATTGCAACAGCCATCCAATTCTGCCACTCAAAGGCAGGCACACCCTTAACATGTAACGTTAAAGCACATTCCACTAGAGCCATCTCCACAACCACAGCTCTCCTTGCTGGTGTGCCCATTCAGTAGATCTGTCGAGCAGCAGTCTAATCCAGCAGGTACACCTTTATGCAGCATCACTGCTTGGATTCCACTGACAAAACTGATGCAGCAGTGGGGCAAGCAGTATTATGTCATCTAATTCAACAAGGGGAGCCAATTCTATTGTCTCACCTTCCGCAATATACTTGTGATGTTAATTGCAAATAATAACTGCTGACTTTTCTGATTCAAGCATGTGAATCTATGAATGATCCAATACTGGAGAAGAAAATAAGTTACCTGTAACTGTAGTTTTCCAGTATTGGTACCTTTCATAGCTTGTGCTGGAACATGTGAGAGTCTGGAACCTCTGTGGTGAGGGTTTTAAAGGGTGCTGTTGCATGGCTGGCTAGACTGTGGGTCTTTTTAAAGGGAAAACAGGCATTACAAAGTGGCGTGTTGCCATGCGATACCATTACAGCGCTGCCGGTACAACACAGGTACCATTACCACGCATAACCTTTCCCATGCAGGATGTTATGACGATTATCCGTTTACCCACACATGCCTTTACAATGAAGTTTGTTGTAAAGGCATGAATGGTGAAGGCATATGCGTGGTAATGATCTTAGTTGTAAAAATCTTATACAGATCAGCATTATATCCTGCTGTAGCAGGCTATACCGGCCTGTAAGGGCCCACTCCCGAGTTGAAGGGAGCGGGACTTTGTCGGTATAGCCCAGCTACAGAGGGCTATAAGTCTATTACAACATTCTGCCACTAGAGGGCAGAATGTTCTAATAAATGTAAACAAAGGCCTTATGGAGCCTGAGGGGATTGAAATTCCCTCAAGCTCTGAGTCCTTTGCTCACATCAAAAGCTGTAGGGAGCTCAGTGGAGCGCCCAACTTTCCAATGTTCTAATAAGTGTTTTATATAGATATATAATTTTAGCAAAAAACATTTTTTTGGTGTGTAGAGTGTTTTGGATTGGCAAGTGCATGTTAAGGGAGGGTATTGGTTTTTGGGTGGCAAGGGCATTTTTAGGCTTTACGGTGGGTATGAAATTTGGGTGGCAAGGATAATTTTAGGTAGGGTATGGGTTTGGGTTTGGTATGGGTTTTTGGATGGCGAGGGATTTTGTAAGAGTTAGAGTGGATATGGGATTTTGGGTTGCAAGGATAATTTTAGGGTTTAGGGTGGGTATGGGTGTTTGGATGGCAAGGACATTTTTAGGGTTTATGTTGGGTATGGGTTTTTGAGTGGCAAGGGATCTTTAGGGTCTAGGGTGGGTTTGGGTTTTTAGGTGGCCCGGGTCATTTTAGGGTGGGACTGTGTTTTTTAACTGGAAAGGGTAATTTTAGGGTGGGTATGGGTTTTTGGGTGACAAAGGTAATTTTAGGGTCTAAGGTTGGTATGGATTTTTGGGTGGCAAGGGAATGTTTACAGTTTATTATGGGTTTTTGGGTTGCAAGGGTATTTTTAGATTTTACGGTGGGTATGGGTTTTTGGATGGCAAGGGATTTGTTTTAGGGTTTAGGGTAGATGTGGGTTTTTCGGTGGCAAGGGATTTTTATTTTAGGGTTCAGGGGGTGTTAAGGTGTGTGTGTATGTGCTTACCGTGTACTTTTATTCATATATACGGTGGCACAGCACAGACAAGTCTGCAACCCAGATCTTGTAAACGATGGAACTATTTATTAACAAAGTGACATATTCTTCAACAAAATGCAGACAATAATGAAAAATAAAATTGCCTATGTGTTTCAGCTACACGCCTTCAACTAGGTTTATGTGGGTTTGTACCTACATGTTCATTTTTTGTTGACCAAGCATACACCTTTACTATGCATGCCTTTGCTACAAAAATGTAAGTATTTTACGGAAAAATATAAACACTTTATACATTAAAAAGGTTTATACTTAAACTGTAAAATACTTTTACTTGCAAAGTCTTTACCACATGTATGTCTTTACCATTAATGCTTTTACAATTAAATTTGTTGTATAGGGATACGTGGTAAAGGCATAATCTTTGTAAAATGCTGCATGGTATAAAATGCTGCATGCTAAAGGTTATGTGTACTAATGGTACCTGCATTGTTATTGCTGTGATCTAAAGGCATGCGTGGTAATGGCATGCATGGTTTCATCATACATTCCTTTTTAAATGATACTGATCAGCTATTAAAGTGATTTGTTTTTAATAAATATTAAGGAAAATCAACTTTTAGGAACTTACCTTTTCCCTGTCTGCAGGTTGTGCAGGCTAATTTGCATTTGCTCTCCAACTTTTCTCTGCCAAGGATCAGCACTTGGATAGGGTTGAAATTCCTCGCAGGAGCTTCACAGTAGGTGACTGTGATTTATAGGTCGACATTAATGGGCAGAAATTACTCCTTAACCTCAGGGTGTTGGCAACCTTTTTTGACATTGGTGTCAAATTCTGCTTGTCACAGGGATGGGGAATTCCTGTCGCCTGATGCCTTACTGAGAAATATTGTTATCTTTGGGGCCTATGGGAGGCTAGAAGATGTAATTTCTATGTTGCCAAAAAGACAAGTCTGCAATACATTGAAGTAAACCTGAGCAGAGCTGTGGAGTGATCGACTGGATTATCACTGTGCAGTAGTCTTTCTGAGAAGCTTTAATTTTTTTTCACAAGATGATTGTGAGAGAGACGCTGTAAATAGTTTTAAAGCATTTTTCTTTGAACTGACACGTTCTTGGTGGTTAACACACTTGTTGCAGAAATCAGTTTTTTGTCTAGTCACGCCGTTGACACACAATATACCACAGAGTATTAAAGTGTCTCATGTAGAAAACACACATTGTGTAGGATGTAGGTGGCATTTTTAGGGTCGAGCCTTCGTCGCATGCGTATCGCAGCCAGACGCTTTAGGTATTAGAAAAGGGCTCGGAGCCCTGTCGACGTCACGTCAGTGTTTTTCATTGGTTCGTGGGCTTGCCTATTAAAATCTGCTTGCTTTCATTAGTCGAAGGCATGCATACGTCATACCTTTTTCGGTAGCTAGCCCTCCTCGAGCGCATCGACCAAGTCCAGAAAACACGCGAGGCTCGCTGTTTTCTGTCCGTCTCGTGGACTACTTTTTCTCTATTTTCCTAGCGCGATTTCGCTTGGCAGAAGTCGAGCGCTTTACACAGTTAATTACACTTTTTCGGGTTACGTACATAAATGCACTTTTGCCGATAGGTGAAAAGTCAGGTTAGGAGTTTACAACGCTATCAGCTCTAACATGAGCAAACGTGAGACCCGTTGCATTGCAAATGCTTGTTATTTTATGTTGATAGGTAAGTGGGCTACTACTTTTGACAAATAACTTTTTAACACTTGCAGTTTACAAACAGTCCTTCTAATATAGCGCAGTGAGCTATGAACTGGAATCAAGGACCTAACTGCAAGGCATGGGTATATAACATTGTTTTTCCCTCTGTCTTTTATTTTTATAAGGCTGCTAAATTGGTTTCTTTGGGTAAAAATGTCTTCCTAGTACAAACAACCCCAATCACTCTGTTGTGGTTTAATTCCTGACTTTGTGTTTTTCTCAACCATGCACTCTTCACATAAAATTCCCTACCAGTAAAGAAAGACAGCGAGGGTATATACTTGATTTACACACTAGTATGTTTATTGCTAATGTTTAATGGGTGAGAGAGATGTAGACCCTACACTAGGTTTAGTAGCACTACTAAAGAGTTAAACAAATAGTAAGGCTATTTAAATTGTTATTTGTATAAATACCGTACAAAATGGTACATCTGACAATCTTGCAGAGCATGTTATCTCTTATATACAGGGATTGAACAAAGTAAACATTTTGCCTCCACATCGTAGTTTCTCTTAAGTACTTGTGAACTGATAACAAGCTGTGTTCCTTTGTATCCCATCTGTTGCATTGGCATCTAAGTGTTAGGCTCCAGCCAAGATTAAACTCTGACAAAACGAGGGCCTTTTAAAATTGACCTTTGTTTTAGGCCCAGCTGGAATCTAAAAACATGAAAGTCCCCTCACTGCCTGCGTGTTGCTGCTCCGAACAGAAAGCTGACCACATGCAGGCTGCTGAATGGAGTCCGTATTGTCAAATTTCACTGGGATAAATTCTTTGTATTTCCCTGAGGTAAGACAGATCCCCAGAACTAGGATCCGGGTAGATCCCTCTTCATTCCAGCACTCCCAAAAAGTAAACCCTGGTTCGCTGAGTGCAAGATGACTGGTGGTACTGCTTTCATGTTCTTCATTAGATTCTGCACATTTGACAGTACATTGAAATGAATGTAAATGCCAACAGCAAACCAATGAAGCTTCTGCAGAACATGCTTTGCTAGTGCAGATGTATGAGTGCCTACCAGTTTGAGCTGCAGAGTTCTGCACCACCTATGGAACAAACATAAGCTTTTTTCCAGGCCAAGGTGAAGTTCATTATTGTAATCCATCCTCAACAGTAACTGCAGAATGCCAGCCCTAAAAAAAAAAAAAGGGGGGGGGACACGGGGGCACACAAAAATACTAATAACAGCTTTAGATAAAATAAGCCAGTTAAGAAGAGTGAAGTCTCAATGCTCAAATTCCTAATTAATTTTACTGGTCAGGGCCCTCACTCTTGGGCCACAATTTGAGCCCAAGAGGCACACGCTAGTAAAACCATCATTACTTCAGGAATACTAAAGTGATTAAAACTGAGCCAATGGTTACCTATCCAACACCAATCTTTATCATGAAATTGTCTAGAGAGGGCTGCTAAGGGGCCCACCATAAAGGTGAAAATAGATACTATGCGACTCGGTGAGGTGCTTAGGTCCAGGTGTCGTCATAGCGGCGGCTCAGGGTTTTTCCACACCAAGCTTGTTTTGCACACATAATGTGTTTGCGCTTTTCCCACCAGCACAGGGTTACACCATGCTGGGACACAACATGGGGGATGTGGAAGGCAGACATGATGAGACTCTCAGCCTAGGAATGTTTTCATCTAGGAAAATTACAGCTCCGTCTCTGGAATGCGCATTGGGGCAGGTCCCCCTTTTTTTTTTTTTTTTTTTGCATGTTTTTGACACAGACTGAGTACAGCCAGCGCTTGAATTTCATAACCAAAGAAAGGGGGGATTACTAGAATCTTTCTTTTGAGCTGGTTTAAGATATATAAGGTGACGACACTTGGCACTGAGGAAGGAGCTTGACTAAAAGTGGACGCACTGTTCAAGGAAAATCCCATTTTGGGGACAGTCACCTGTTCAGCTCGATGCTGGCAAGGATGAAGGATTCAACCCAGAAGATGATGCATTTTAATTCTTAATTATTTAGCTTGACTATATGTATATTATATATATATATATATATAAAAGCACACACACATTTTCATTGCATATATTCACTATTGCTGTATTGCACATTTTCTGCCTATCATTGTTTAAGTGCTGTGAGTATTTTGCCATTTACACATGTTTCACTGCATTCAAGTTAAATGCTTATGTTCATATTTTGGTGTGCTTTTATTTGATATCTGGGAAGTGCCTTAAAACATTGATTACTCGGACTAAGAGTGCTGCATTCTTTGGCATCATTTCCTCTTTTTAAAATAGAGCAACACAGCCGTCTCATGCAAAAGTGAAATGGATTTAACTTCAGGAGACTCAGATCAATCAAGACTTTGTTCTTTTCAAAGATGGTCCCAACATAGTACATATGCAGCTTGTAGGAATTCTCAATTGCTCTTTGACTAGGTCACTAAAGAAAATACCGACTTAATCAGAGAGCATGTGGGCCAGGCATAGATTGAGCTGTGAACTTGATTTACGACTAATGCTGCAACCCTCAATCAGTTGACAGTCCGATGGAACAACTTTAAGAATGTTGGAGATGGTAAGGTAGTTTTTAAAGAAAAGGGCATATCGTTTTTGTCCAAAATAGGATTTCTAATCTTCATCTGAAAAAACACTTAGTTCTGTGTGTCAGTTAAAATCATTTACATCTATTGTAGAACCATGGCTTTCTTTTCTCAAAGAAAATGTAATCTCAAATGTTTGTGCACACAAGAGCTACTGGATGCTTATTCTTAGAAACTTCTTTTGTTTTGTGTTTTAGTACTGCAACAGCATGTGAATAGCCATATGAGGCCCCAACCTGTCATAATTGTTTGACAGTCATTCACAGTATAAAGATTCTTACTGCAGCTCCTTCTGTGCGAAGGAGTTCCACCTTGCTTTAAGAGGTGACCAAAGAACAGGACATGAAGTTAATTGTTCACCAGTTTTTACTGTTGTCTCACTACTTGTTGAATGAATACCAGTAATACCACTTTCAGTATAAAATTATATTTTACCTTTGCATTGTTGCAAATCATTTTTGTCAGTTTCATTAAGAGCAAATAAAAATCTTTTAATTTTTATGTACCGACCCATACAATTGGTGGGACAAGTGGATTTTTTTTTTGTTTTTTACAGGGCATATAGATTTCTGTAGCATTTTGTCCCTTGGACAAGTGGATTATTTAAACATTTCCACACCCGTGTTGACAGGTCTGCTGGAATTTACATATCACACTTTGGGTGTTCTTGAAAGGCTGAAAATTTGATGACAAGACAGTTCTTGTGTAACCATTGTCTTGTTGCAGGAAGCACTTTTGTCCTACCAGAGGTCTGTCTCAGAGGTTTACTTGTAACATTTGGGGTACACTTGAAAGGAAGGAAACAGGATGCCAAGACAATTCACATGTAGCCACTGTCTCATTGGTGGGGAACTCTGCTTTTGTACTACCAATTCTGGGTTTATTTTGTGGGGCGAAGAAGAGGGTGTAGAGTTGCTGTCTCAAGCTGCACTTTGTTACATTTGAAATAATACTGGGATTAACACACGCACACCCCTCAGAATCCCCCCCACCCAAAAATAATTTAGGTTTGCCATGTTGAATATGATTGGCCTGGGAACTTTTACCCCACTGGTTAGGGCATGCACAGGAGTCATTCCGACCCACTAGCTCATATCCGGCATAAACATGGCACCAATTTCAGAAAACTAATGGACCTGAGAAAGAACAGATCATGACTGGACCTGCTGTCTTTTTATGAGAATCCCTGAAGGACTGTAACTGCTTCCTCTTGCACCCATGGCAAAGAAGTAAACGCCAAGGTTCCCACGAATTGCCTCCTGTTCAAGTTACAGGGATACAAAAAACTACAAGTGACCTTTCAGCAACTGACCAGTGGCAATGAGACTTGACCCTGAACCCTGCTGTTGGCCTCTGCCTCACACCCTCTTAGTATGTAAGTGCCTTCCCCTGAGGTTCTGGGTGGCTTTCAAAGTAATTGTACTTTTGTGGTGGATTTGGGCTTAGAGGATAAAGGGCCTGATTATGACCTTGGCGGATGGTATACTCTGTCACAAACGTGACTGATATCCTGCTGTTTTACAAGTTCTATAGGATATAATGGAGCTTATAATAGTGTGGGTGGGATATCTGCCTCATTTGTGACAGCGTATCCCATCCGCCAAGGTCATACTTGGGCCTTCAGTCAGAAGGTAAAATGATTGACCAGGATGAGCCTGATTGGTGTATCTGACCCGCTTTTAATCACTGTCCGTCTCAAACTGTGCCTAGGTCCTGGTTTACAGTGGCTGTTGACTACCATAGACACTTTTTGTGTTTTAAAATATTATTTGTACTTCTAAAGAAAAAAATAATAATAATCATAGCTCCGGTCCTCTTCATTGGATTTCTGTTATTTTGCATGTTTAATTGTACTCTTTTTCCTCTAATTCTATTTTGGATTTATTTTGTTATTGCTTTGCATCTTAACTTTATTGTATAAATAATTTGTACATTGCCTATGTTAAGCCTGCCTGCTCTATGCAATAGCTGACAGAAGATTGAGCTCAGGGTAGTTTAGTGACTTTGAGGGTTCAACCTAACAAGGGTTGTGATTGTTCCTTGAGGTGCGCAGTCACCCACCTTAAAATATAATCCAATTCTTACATCTTACAAAGTGGATTATAGCATTTGACCAGATACAGTAATTGTTTTAATCCTTACACCAGTACTGGCAATATGCTGCCTGTGTACTTAATGCCCTATTTGTGTAAGGTGCAGGTACAAATACAGATATAAATACCTACTTGTTGGTGACCACTAAACACCTACTAAGAAAAGCTTTAGAGCTCTAATATTCTGCTTCATATCATAACAATGCAGAGTTCAATAAATAAAACCCTGTCTTTACCAGGAAACAGCCTACAAGGGCACAAACCAATAAACAGTCTACAGAATGATGAGTTAGTATTCTAAAGCCATATAGTGTCTAGTAGAAATACTTTTTAGATCTCAATTTCATATTGTAATCAATAGTAAGACACAGTGAAGTTAAATTCTTGAAGGAGTAAAGAAAGGAGGTAGACATCTCTAATAAGATCTCTAAAGCAGAGGTATTAAAACTGTTTTCTCTGAGGTACACCCCTAAGCTAAGTGTGTTCTTCTGATGGATACAACTACCTGTGGATTCCTCACTTAATTCTCCCCATGCGTAGCATTCGACGGAAACTTCTCTCTAGCTCTGCACGTTGGCGAGGACGTCACAATTGCCCGACTCCACGCGGCTCCGCCTCACGTCATCGTGGCAATAAGAGGCCCTCGCCGACGTCAGTTCCCTTTTTTCTGTGCCTTCGATAACGGTTACTTTTCTAGCTACCTGTATCGTTCGCTCTTCGGAAGGGATACTTTGTGTTTTTTTCGACATGTCGGCTCCGAAGAAGTCAGGTTTTAAGCTCTGGAGAGAGTGTGGAGGTCGGATGTCGATGACTGATCCCCACAACGATTGCCTTTGGTGCCTGAGTTCGGATCATGACGTCCAGGAATGTGGTTCATGCCAAAAGATGTATCCGAAGGCCTTGAAGGAACATGAGGCTAAGCTGTTCTTAGCCAAGTCGAAGAAAGAGAGGAATCGGCACCATGGTTCGTCTTGAGGGAAGTCGAGTCATAAGAAACGGCGTCAATGTGACTCTAGGCGTCGGTCCAGGAGCCGGTCGGAGTCAAGGTCTCCGTCGACACGACGCCGTAAGTCTTGGGAAGTCAGCCCGACGGTGTCGGTCTTTGAGGTTGTGGAGCCTCAAAGTCATCCTCTACTTTGGGGTGGGGAGCCCACCTGGGGGACCTGGAGATCAAGGGTCGTTGGTCTCCAGTAGAGCAGATGTTTCATATCAATCTGCTGGAACTGCGGGCAATTCGTTTGGCCCTCAAAGCCTTCCTCCCTTCCCTTCGCGGTCAGTCGGTTCAGGTTCTAATGGACAACACGACCGCGATGTGGTATATCAACAAGCAGGGAGGTGTAGGGTCTTCTTTGCTGAGAGGCTCTGCGACTCTGGTCCTGGGCTCTGGACTATCGGCTTTGCATAATAGCAAACCATCTGGCCGGGGTTCAAAACGTGCGTGCGGACAGTCTCAGTCGGTTCTTCTCAGACGATCACAAGTGGCATCTTCATCCGGATCTGGTTCTTTCTGGATGTGGGGTTTTCCCCGGATAGACCTATTTGCCACTCGGGAGAGCGCGCACTGCCTGTTGTTCTGCAGCCTTCAGGATCTGACGCAAGGAGCGTTGGGGGATGCGTTTGATGACCTGGTGCGACCAGTTGCTTTACGTGTTTCCCCCCATACCCTTGATTCCTCTGGTTCTGAGGAATATTCGCCAAGACCGGGCCCAAGTCATTCTAATAGCTCCAGATTGGCCACGAAGGGTGTGGTACGCAGACCTACTCCAACTCTCGCTGTGCCCTCCGCTCCGTTTCCCTCTCAGGGCAGACCTCCTCTCGCAGTCGCAGGGGCGGGTTCTACACCCCCACCTCCAGAGCCTACACCTTCATGCCTGGCGATTAAACGCGGCAGCCTGAGTGCAGAGGTGGTGGACGTTCTTTTATCGGCCAGGCGACACTCCACCAAATCAGTCTATGCAAGCAGGTGGGCTAAATTTGTTCATTGGTGTGGAGAGCAACAAATTAATCCCTTAAGTGCCCATCTATCAGATATATTGTTATTTGCTTTTTTGTTGGCGCAGCATGGTTGTGCTGTGGCCACTGCTAAAGGCTATCTTTTGCCCTATCGGCCTTCTTATGTCTTCCTGATCAACCCTCTCTGTTTAAATCCCCTTTAGTATTAAGGTTTTTGAAGGGACTTACTAATAGGTTTCCTCCCACTCCTTTTATCATGCCCCAGTGGGACTTAAATCTGGTGTTGACTTTTTTGATGGGCTCTCCCTTTGAGCCACTTAATTCATGTCCCTTGAGGTATTTGTTTTTAAAAACTGTGTTTCTGACAGCCATCACGTGGGCTAGAGGTGTAAGTGAGCTCCAGGCGCTTTTTGTTCATCCGCCGTTTACAACTTTTCATAAAGACAAGGTGGTTTTGAGGACCAGGGCGGCTTTCCTCCCCAAGGTAGTGTCTCCGTTTCACTTGGGACAATCCATCACTCTCTCGACATTCTACCCTCCTCCGCATCCATCTAAGGAGGAGGAAAGACTCCATCGTCTGGACCCCAGGAGGGCTCTCAGCTTTTACATTGACAGGACGAGAGAGTTCTGCTTGGATGACCAACTCTTTATTGGATACGTGGGGAAGAGGAAGGGGCAGGCTGTCCACAAGTGAACGCTGTCCCGGTGGGTCGTTCTTTGTATTAAAATATGTTACTTATTGCCAAAGAAGGATCCTCCTGAGGGGATCAGGGCCCGTTCCACCAGGGCCAAGTCAACCTCATCTGCTCAGGCCAGAGGTGTTCCGGTGGCGGACATTTGTAAGGCTGCGACTTGTTAGTAAAGTGCACTACATGTGCCCAAGCCTTGTAAATTAAATGCTACTTAGAGGCCTGCTGCATTGGTTGTGCCACCCACTTGAGTAGCCCTTTAACCATGTCTCAGGCTTGCCATTGTAGAGCTCGTGTGTGCAGTTTTAAACTGCCATTTTGACCTGACAAAGTAACCACTTCTGCCAGATCCAAAGCTTCCCTTTTTATATGTAAGTCACCCCTAAGGTAGGTCTTGGACAACCCAGAGGGCAGGGTGCAATGTATTTGAAAGGCAGGACATTTATATTTTAAGTTTTACCTGTCCTGGTAGTGAAAAAACCCCAAACTATTTTTTCTCTGTGGAAAATGGATTTCTCAACTTGGCGTGAGGGCTCAATTTTGTCTAACTATTAGCTCTGTTTGTTTTACGCTACGAACAACATTGTATGCCTTCAGCAGCCCTGCTTATTTTCGTTTTTTAGAATTGTGTTTGAAACTTTGCAGATGGGCTAACTGCCCCATGTTCTCAGAAATGTTATTGCTGTGCTTGAACATCCTGTTCTTGTGGTTCAACAGTATTACAGGAACTGTTTGCTTGAACGTGTTTGGAAATTATGACACATGTATAGTGTGATAAAGTGGGTATGGTAATAAAGACATCGGCAGGGGGAGAGGGAGGCCAGTTGCTCTTGCCCAGAGAGACTCGGTCATTGACACTCTTTGGGGGTGATGCGCTGCAGCGAAATAAAATGCTATCTTGAAGACTACTCCGAATCCTTGTATTCTATCCTGTAGAAATTCAGCTTCTTACCAGAAGACACTTGTAAATTCATTTCACAAACTTGGTGGCCTGTATGGGGACTCGTGGAGAGAAATTCTACAGAGTAAAAGGCTGTGACAGAAGAAGGAGACCGGAGACCGCACATCGTGGTGGCCCCTGCTAAAAGGCACAAGTTTCTTGCAGCTGCTATCTAACGTCACCAACTTCCATTCCCTGTATAGAATGTCTCCCACTGAGACCCAGTAGGAGGCCGAGGAGACATTTGACCTCAATACTACGAGGATGCAGACCCAACCTATTTGGTGAGACTGTTCTATGTCACTTGTAACTTGTAAACTTGTATCCTGGTATTGACTTCATATTGATCTTGGTACTTATTTGTGACCTTCTCATAGGTAAATTCTGCATTCGGGACAACCATGGGTAAGTTCCAGAAATGTGTTTCTAAATGTTGTTGTTGTTGTTTCTGGACTCCCCGTCTGGATGAATCTATACCTGTGCTTTACTGGGCTTGATTAGATCAAGCAGCAGGAGAGCAGAAACCTACCTGAGGGGTGGCAGCAGCTGGGCTGCCTGAAAAACCTGTTAAGACTGGTGGTAGCAATGCTAGGGGTCCTCTAAGGAGCTCCCAGAGTGCATGGAATCATATTTCCAATACTTGCACCAGTATTGGGGTCTGATTCTGCCATGTTTGATACCAAACATGCCCAGGTTCAGAGTTACCATTGTGTAGCTGGACATTCGTAGTGACCTATGTCCAGTGCACATATAAAATGGCATCCCAGCACTCACGAAGTTCAGTAAAATGGGGCTGGAGTTTGTGGGGGCACCTCTGCTAGTGTAGGGGTGTCCTCACATACAAGTACCTGCACCCTGCCCTCTGGGCTGAGAGGGCCTACCATTGGGGTGACATGCAGTGACCTGTAGTGAAACCGGGTGTGTGCAGACGGTTTACGCAGACTGCAATGGCAGGCCTGCAGAACCCTTTGCATGTGCTCCATACGGGTGGCAGAATAACTGCTGCAGCCCATAGGGATCCTCTGGACCCACAATGCCCTGGGTACTTAGGTACTATATACTAGAGACTTAACATGGAGGGTCCAGTATGCCAGTTGAGGGAAGAGAAAGGTACAATTTAGAGGAGAGAGCAAAACTACTGGGGTCATGGGTAGCAGGAACCCAGTATACACAGTCAGACATAGTCAAACATACTGACAACAGGTAGAAAATGGGGTAACAATGCCAAGAAAGAGGGCACTTTTCTACAATGATGCATCGCTTTGACTGCACAACGCATCCTTGACACTGGTCACCACATCATAAGGCCCTTCACCTCGGTCCTCGGCAGTTATGCAGCAGGAACCTGAATCCTAAGTCTGCTGCATCTCCGAACCAACACATCACTGCTGTGTGGTTTGAAACCTACGCAATACTCCGCAATCAGTATTTAAAGTATTTTGGTTCTGCAGTCCCTGTAGCAGGCCCTCACTCCATCACTGTCAGTCTGAACTTTAGAATTTGTTTTCCGGCCCAGCGTAACAGATATCACCGGTTGGTGCTTCTTGCTTCTAAGTGCTATTTTACAGTTTAATCTTTAGAAATTCATAACTCAAGGTCTACTTATTGGATTTTTGTCATTTTGCTCTTGTTTTATTTATTAAAACCAGAGTTATTTTTCTAACCTGATGTGAAATCTTTTTATGTGGTGTTTTCACTTTCTAACTGTTTGAAGTGTTGCACAGATACTTTACACATTGCCTCCAAGCTAAGCCTAACTACTCTGTGACAAGCTACCAGAGGGTGAGCAAAGGTTACTTCAGGGTTTGCCTGACTCTTAACCTGACAAGAATTGTAGTTGCTGCTTGACCAGACAACAGATAACTGATACTAAATCCCAACATAACACTTTGCATTGGGTTTGTGTTACAAAAGTAATGCAAACCCATCGCATTAGTAAATCTGGGTGTTAGAGTGGCACTGCACTGCATTGTGTTAAGTTTGGTTTCAATCCAACACAAAATTCAATTTGCCCCAGACTGTAAATACAACCACTCCACTTTGCTTCAGGTTTGTATTAAAAAAGTAAACCTGATGCAAAGTCTTTGTAAATCCGGGCCTAAATCATTTTGCTACAGCATCTTGTATGTTGTATTTAATGCAGATTCCAAGTAAGATATTCACAGTGCTTTCTGTCACAATCTGGGACCTTGTAGCCCTATAAATGCAAAAGGCACTATTCCTTACTGCAGGGTTCAATGCTGTGACTCTTGTCACACACAGACATCTGCAGTGATCACATTAATCAACTGAGGTTTCATAACATGAGGGCTGTTTCCACTGGATAAGCTCCATTTATTTTTCATCTAAAGAGTGTATGTTTTTTTATATATAAATAACCGGGGGTGAAAAAAAACACAAGTGCTGCGCAATATTTTGTTTGTTTTATGCTGCCACCAGACTGATTGACTCCTGCCCCCATGCAACTTAGGATCACAGTTCCCATGCTTACAATTTAATGGCCGATTGTAGATTAAGCCAGCCTGGAAACACACCAAATGAACATGGTTGCATTTTCAGGCCACCCTAAGTATTTGCTGAGACATTTCCCCTTCCATTTGAATACAGCCACAAAGCCACAGACCCTGGGTCGGGGAGGGGTCTCAGCTTGAATACACATAAACCTTATTCAACATTTAAAAGGCATTTTAATTTAGAAAGATGGTCTTCCAAATGTAAGATCTTGATCACCACCCCTGGGATGTATACCTTTTGTGCTGTCTCAGGAAATTTCAATACACTTGCATCACACCCAATGCAATCTTTTTTTAATAATTTTCCTCACTTTAGATGCCACTAACACCAGAAATATTATTTATACCTTTTGATGGATACTTCGAATCACTGATTCCTCACATTTAGAATATCATCAGGTGCCAGACTGGATCCAGAATATTTTTCAGCGTAGCCCCAGAGTGGCGGTAGGTGGTGTTGTGCGGCCCCATGTTGACTTAACTCTGCTCAGAAACTAATGGCTTGACCCAATATAGTGCCACACAAGCATGCTGACATTAGTTCCTTTCTTCTCACATCTTCGTTTGTGAATCCGGAGTTAGCTCGTACTTTTTATTTTTAGTTGACTGGCTTATTTTCAAGACTTACTTTCAATGTGCAAAGGAACATCTACCCTTCAAAAACAAGAATGTTTAAGCCTTGTGGAGACTGTTGCAATTAAGTCTTCAGGTAAGTCCAAGTCAAAAAAGAAGCACAAGACGTCCAAGCAAGCCTTGCTCCAGCCTCGCCTCTCTCCCTCTGAGAAGTTGTGAGTACGTCAAGGTGCCCCCTGGTCTCTCTACCAGTCCCCTACTAAGGATAGGGTCCCGCAGCTGCTCTCAATGTGCCCTTAATTTCTGTGTCATTCGGCAACGCTACAACAGATTGAGGCATTCAAGGAAACCATGCTCTTTATTGTTGGCACGCTACCGCCTCCCTGTGGTGCACCTTTGGGCATTATGGATCCGCAGGGGGCTTCAGTTGGGTTACTGGCAGCCATAGGTTTTGCACAGGGAGGGTACCCTTCCAGTAACAAAATACTATGCTAAATATAGTTTAACATGCTTCCTGCTGGGAGTGTGTTGTGCAGTGCAGCATGCATGCAAAGTGGAAAAAATGTGGAGAAATAAAAACATTTCTCCAAGTCGAAGCCACTTTAAAAAATTTGTTATTTTTCTGCGCAAAGCCCTGTCTAAAAATGTTAGTAGCTATGGCTTTGTATAAAAAATAATTGGTGGGTGCATGGGAATGTCCATTTACCACCCATGGTATGCCACCTTAATACAAGCTTTGTTACTTTAGGGCTACTTTCTAGTGCAAATACATTTTTTCCCCGGAAAGTAAACCCCATATCAAATGTATGTACCAGTTTGTGTCACTTGACGACAACCACAGTGCAAATTGTTAGTAAATCTGCCCCTAACTGTTTAGGATAAAAAATGTGGGGCATATTTAAGAGCCCCTAGTGCCACATTAACGTCATTTATTTTACGCTAATGTGGCCCGAGTCCAAAATCGCTGCAGCAGATTTACAAAGTGGCGCATTGCATGCATTGTGCCACTTTGAAATCCCCTGCGCCACAATATGCCTGCGCCAGGCATAATGTATGCAAGGGGGCGTTCCCCCCATTAGAGGGCTGAAAAAATGGCGTAAAGAAATCTGAAAGATTTTTTGTGTCATTTGTTTCAGCATTTTTAATGATTGCTGAGAGCAGGCGTTAAAAGGGGCATGTTATTGTTTAAAATGGGCCTCTATGTACTGTTCAGAGTTAGCATCAACATTTTGGTGCTAACTCTGAACAGTACATCAATAGCATCAGAAATTCTGACACTATTGCCCCCTACCATCCTCCATGGCGAAGCATATTTTAAATATGACGCACACATGGTGGCAGTAGGAGGCCGCAAGGGGCCACAAGAAAAGTGGTGCTAAACGTAATGTAGTACAACTTTTCTGAAATATGACTTTAGTGTGTTAAAGTTATATATGTTTAGTAATACAAAACCAGATTGTACCTAGTGCAAACCTTTTTAAAAAAAAAGTTCCATTAGAAGAATACATCCCAGAATGCAACAGAAAACACCCTTGTAGGAAGCTGGCTCTGTATATACTATATCAAAATGAGATAGAGTGTGCACAGAGTCCAGGGGTTCCCCAGATGCTTAACAGAGGGTAAAGTAGATAATACTAATGCTCTCTTTTGTGGTAGTGTGGTCGAGGAGTTAGGCTTATCAGAGGGTAGTGCAAAGCATTTGTTCTACACACCGACAATAGAAGAAGCACACACTCAATGACTTAACTCCAGACCAATTGTTTATATATAGAAAAATATCTTTCGTCAGTTTTTTTCTGGAGCCACAAAATTAAAGTTGCAGGTAAGTACTTCAGTAGATTCGTATTTCACACATATATCAATAATACTTTGAAATCGATAAGTTATACAGTTTTTGAAATATTAGCAATTATGTTTTAAAAGTTGACAGTGCAATTTTCAGAAAGAGTTCCTGGGGGGAAGAAAAGTTATTTAGATTTACAGGTAAGTTCAAAACTTACAGTTCCAGTTTCCGGGTTTTAGGAAGTGCACAGGTTGGGGGTTCAAGTTAACCCCAAACACCCACCACCAGCAACACAGGGCCGGCCGGGTGCAGAGGTCAAAGTTGAGGCAAATTTAACATGGGTTCCTATGGAGACTGGGGGCACTCAGTTTCAGATCTGCTGGCCCGCGTCTTTGGAGGGCAGACCTGGGGGAGGTTAGAGATGCACTGGGGGGGCACAAGTAGACACCAAACACACACCCTCAGCGGCACAGGGGAGGCCGGGTGTAGGGTGTAAACAGCATTGGTCTCCCAATGCTTTCCTATGAGGGGACCGCTGGGGTCACTTAGATGCTGCAAGGCTGGGTCCCGGGGGTCAGTTTGAGAAAACCACAGGCTGGACAAATAGGAGGGCTGCCTGCTGAAGGTTGCTGTGCCAGTGGTCGGGTTCTCCAAGGCCTGGGGGCTGCTGTTGCAGTGTACCTTTAGACGTCGGATATCTTAGTCCGGAGCTTTCGCGGTCAGGGGAGTCCTCTGGATTCACACTGCAGACGGCGGCGTGAGGAGCAGGAGAAGTCAATCCAGGGTGGACACTTGCTCAGAATCGGCTGGGGATCCTTTTTAGCTGATTGGGCCATCTGGGCACGGGCCGTGGCCGTCGGGTGCAGAGTGGTCAGGACTCACGGATCCGGGGAGGCTCTGGAGTTCTTGTGTCTTGTTTCTTCTTGGACAGGGCCACAGGAGTTCTTGGTCCTTTGGGGTGCAGGGCAGTCCTCTGGAGCTGGGCAGAGATCGCTGGTCCCACAGGATACGTCGCTTTATTGTTGCAAGTTCTTTGAAGCAGGAGACAGGCCGGTAAGTCTGGGGCCAATTCAGTTTGCGTCTTCCTTCTTCTATGCTGGGTGTTCAGCTTAGCAATCCTTCTTCTTTCTTGTCAGGTCACCAGGAATCTAATGACTTGGGTTCAGGGGAGCCCTCAAATCCTGGATTTAGGGGTGTTACAAGGGTTAGAGGGTAGGAGCCAATGGCTACTGTCCCTAAAGGTGGCTATACCCTTCCTGTGCCCACTCCCTTTGGGGAGGTGGACACATACCTAACCCTATTGGTCCCTGTTCTCCAAACCAAGACAGAGGATTCTGCAGGGAGGGGGTCACCTCCACTTTGGACACCTTAGCGGTGGTCCTAGCTGGGGTGGTCACTCCTCCCTGTTTTCCCCAATTTTCCCGCTGGACTTGCCGCCAAAAGTGGGGCTTTGTCCGGGGGACAGGCAACTCCACTAACTGGGGTCCCCTGGGGCACTGTAACAAGAGGCTTGAGCCTTTGAGGCTCACTGCCAGGTGTTACAGTTCCTGCATGGGGGAGGGCAGGCTTTGTTTCTGGCCACACTGTACTTACAATGTCTAAGAAGGTACCTAGACACTGTAGGGGCGTATTGATCATGCAGTTATGCCCTCACCTGTGGTATAGTGCACCCTGCCTTAGAGCTGTAGGGCCTGCTAGACGGGTGACTTACCTATGCCATAGGCAGTGGTTTGTGGGCATGGCATCCTAAGATGGGTGCCATGTCGACTTTGCCTTTTTCTCCCCACCAGCACACACCAACTGCAAAGGCAGTGTGCATGTGCTTGGTGTGGAGTCTCCCAGGGTGGCATAGTGCATGCTGCAGCCCTTGGGGATGGCCATGACTAGCTTTTACAAAGGACTTAACTGTGTGCTATGGGTGTGCCAATTGTGGAAACAAAGGTACAGATTTTGGGAAAGAATACTTATGCTAGGGCCTGGTTAGCATCGATGTCATCAGTATCAGGCAAAAAGTGTGTGTGTGTGTGTGGGGGGGGGGGGGGTATCCTTGGCAACAATGGCACTTTCCTACAACGCTTTCAAAAGGAATAAGCCTCAAATGACTTTGTCAACGCGTGCCATTTACCATCTCCCCAGCACATTTTAGATTTGCTCATTAACCGGTTGCACACATTTACATTTCTTTCACTTAGCAGGCACCCTAGCAAGGTTATTTTTGTTTTTTTCTCTCTCTTTCTGTCCCTCCCTTTGCTTTACAGAACACAGACCCCCCTCCTTTGAGCAAGAGGCATCTGTAGGTCTTATCTGGTCTGGAATGATTGCTTTTTTATTTTTTTTAAAGATAAATCAATTATTAAAGATTGGGTGTGCCATTGCCAATTGATCCCCTACTTCAACCACTGAGATAATCTGAAAGCCATTTACTGGCAGAGGAGGATTTGTTTGGTTTTCATTACTTCTCATGACTAAAGGTGTTGCACTCTCTCTGCCTACTCGGCCACCTACAAAATGCCCAAAAAGTTCATGGGCCCTGATTGGGAATTGTGTTGAGTGGAGTTCCACGTGGAAAACTCAAACGCATGGTACAGTTGGGATGTTACTGTAGGAGGCTGGCCTGGCTTGTAGTGGGTACCAGAGGGACTTACACCTTGTGCCAGGTCCAGTTATCCCTTATTAGTGTAGAAGAGGTGTTTCTAGCAGCTTAGGCTGATAGAGGGTAGCTATGGCAAAGCAGCTTAGGCTGAACTAGGAGACATGTATAGCTCCTACTATACCACTGGTGTCATATGCACAATATCATAAGAAAACACAATACACAGAAGTACTAAAAATAAAGGTACTTTATTTTTATGACAATATGCGAAAAGTATCTCAGTGAGTACCCTCAGTATGAAGATAAGTTAGATACACAAGATATATATACACAAACCAAAATTATGCAGGCAATAGCAAGGATCACATAGGTATAGGGGCAACACAAACCATATACTCCAAAAGTGGAATGCGAACCACGAATGGACCCCAAACCTATGTGAACTTGTAGAGTGTTGCTGGGACTGTAAGAAAACAGTGAGGGTTAGAAAAATAGCCTACCCCAAGACCCTGAAAAGTAGGTGTAAAGTGCACCTACTACCCCCAGAGAGCACAGAAGTTGTGATAGGGGGATTCTGCAGGAAGAACAAACACCAGCAATGCAACAACAGTGGATTTCCAGACCTGAGTACCTGTAAGACAAGGGGACCAAGTCCAATAGTCGTGACAATGTCGAGAGTGGGCAGGAGCCCAGGAAATGCCAGCTGAGGGGGCAAGGAAGCCGCCACCTGTTGGAAGAAGCTTGGAGTTCTGCAAGAAAGAAGAGGACTAGGAACTTCCCCTTTGGAGGATGGATGTCCCACGTCGTGAAGAAGCTTGCAGAGGTGTTCCCACGCAGAAAGACCACAAACAAGCCTTGCTAGTTGCAAGGGTCACGGTAAGGGTTTTTGGGTGCTGCTGTGGCCCAGGAGGGACCAGGATTTCGCCACTTGGATGAGGAGACAGAGGGGGTGCCCAGCAATGTAGGGAGCCCTCACAGAAGCAGGCAGCACCCGCTGAAGTACCTGAACAGGCACTTAGAAGAAAAGTGAACCGGAGTCCACCTGAAGTCAGAAAAGGGAGTCCCACGATGCCAGAGGACAACTCAGAAGGTTGTGCACTGCAGGTTAGTGTCGGGGACCCAGGCTTGGCTGTGCATGAAGGAAATCCTGGAAGAGTGCACAGGAGCCGGAGCAGCTGCAAATCACGCAGTACCCAGCAATGCAGTCTAGCGTGGGGAGGCAAGGACTTAACTCCACCAAACGTGGACTGAAGAGTCACTGGACTCGTCACTTGGACAGAGTTGCTGAGTTCCAGGGACCACGCTTGTCGTGCTGAGAGGGGACCCAGAGGACCGGTGATGCAGTCTTTTGTTGCCTGCGGTTGCAGGGGGAAGATTCCGTTGACCCACGGGAGATTTCTTCAGAGCTCCTGGTGCAGAGGCAGGCTACCCCCAGAGCATGCACCACCTGGAAACAGTCGAGAAAGCCGGCAGGATGAAGCGATACAAGGTTGATAGTAGTCGTCTTGCTACTTTGTTGCGGTTTGGCAGGCGTCCTGAGCAGTCAGCTGTCGATCCTTTGGGAGAAGGTGAAGAGGGAGATGCAGAGGAACTCTGATGAGTTCTTGCATTTGTTATCTGGTAGGATCCCAAAAGCAGGTACCCTAAATACCCAGAAAAGGAGGTTTGGCTACCAAGGAAGGAGGATTGGCTACCAAGAGAGGTAAGAGCCTATCAGAAGGAGCCTCTGACCTCACCTGCTGGCACTGGCCACTCAGAGCAGTCCTGTGTGCCACAGACACCTCTGTTTCCAAGATGGCAGAGGTCTGGGTCACACTGGAGGAGCTCTGGCCACCTCCCCTGGGAGGTGCAGGTCAGGGGAGTAGTCACTCCCCTTTCCTTTGTCCAGTTTTGTGCCAGAGCAGGGCTGGGGGATCCCTGAACCGGTGTAGACTGGCTTATGCAGAGATGGGCACCATCTGGGCCCATCAAAGCATTTCCAGAGGCTGGGGGAGGCTACTCCTCCCCAGCACTCACACCTATTTCCAAAGGGAGAGGGTGTTACACCCTCTCTCAGAGGAAATCATTTGTTCTGCCTTCCTGGGCCAGGGCTGCCTGGACCGCAGGAGGGCAGAAACCTGTCTGAGGGGTTGGCAGCAGCTGCAGTGGAGACCCCGGAAAGGCAGTTTGGCAGTACCCGGGTTCTGTGCTAGAGACCCGGGGATCATGGAATTGTCCCCCCAATGCCAGAATGGCATTGGGGTGACAATTCCATGATCTTAGACATGTTACATGGCCATGTTCGGAGTTACCATTGTGACGCTGTACATAGGTAGTGACCTATGTACAGTGCACGCGTGTAATGGTGTCCCCACACTCACAAAGTCCGGGGAATTTGCCCTGAACGATGTGGGGGCACCTTGGCTAGTGCCAGGGTGCCCCCACACTAAGTAACTTTGCACCCAACCTTCACCAGGTGAAGGTTGGACATATAGGTGACTTATAAGTTACTTAGGTGCAGTGGTAAATGGCTGTGAAATAACGTGTACGTTATTTCACTCAGGCTGCACTGGCAGGCCTGTGTAAGAATTGTCAGAGCTCCCTATGGGTGGCAAAAGAAATGCTGCAGCCCATAGCGATCTCCTGGAACCCCAATACCCTGGGTACCTCAGTACCATATACTAGGGAATTATACGGATGTACCAGTATGCCAATGTGAATTGGTAAATTTAGTCACTAGCCTGTTAGTGACAAATTTGGAAAGCAGAGAGAGCATAACCACTGAGGTTCTGGTTAGCAGAGCCTCAGTGAGACAGTTAGGCATCACACAGGGAACACATACATATAGGCCACAAACTTATGAGCACTGGGGTCCTGGCTAGCAGGGTCCCAGTGGCACATAACAAACATACTGACAACATAGGGTTTTAACTACGAGCACTGGGCCCTGGCTAGCAGGATCCCAGTGAAACAGTGAAAACATCCTGACATATACTCACAAACAGGCCAAAAGTGGGGGTAACAAGGCTAGAAAGAGGCTACTTTTTCACAGTTACCACCAGGGTGGATAATTACTGATGCAGAGTTTGCCACCCCTCCCACCTAACTACATTCCAACCTGCAATTGGGGGCTATGATGGGCCACTTAAAGTGCCTGAGGAAAATTCAACAGGGAAGAAAGGCTTAGTTATCACATCCTAACACATATACAAATACACAGGAAGGTAATTCATCACACTGAAACTTCAACAAGATAGAGAAAGCACAGTTCTGTAATATATTGCATGGGTAGGTTTTCAATACATTTACTGGGTGACCTCAGGCACCAAATGCAGGGCTGGTGGCACATTTTAGAAGAAATCGAACAGAAATTATGGGTTGTGGCTCTTGTCCTTTGGAGATGGACCATTCTCACTTGAGGCATAGCTTATGTGTCTGGTACCTGACGTAAGAGTAGACTGAAATAACTTTGCTGTGTAAAGCCTCAACATATAATTTATGTATAGCCAGAAACGCTCCTCTCCCATGTGAAGCAAACACCCCTACGGCCAGTTTCACAGTTTGCATTGTGAGACAGCGTAGAATTTGCTTTAACATATACCGTGCATGTTTGTTTAAGTCCAGGATGGTGTCTATGCAGAGGCAGTACATCAGTACTCCCCATGTGGAGGCTTGGCATCGCTGTCTCCAGCCTCTTCAAAGTAATGTAGTATGGCAGCAAAATTCTTGTTAGAAGCATATTCTGCTTCCAAACTAAGCCCAAGTCTGGCAAAAGCAGTATACCTCTGATATTGCGTATAATATGCCACCGACGCAAAAGCATTGCACAATGAAAACACTACTTAGTGCATTTGTTGTTCTATTGTTACAATGAAAAACTGGTAACCATGTCGTCTGCCTGGTTTCTTTCTTGTGGCCCATTCAAGTTTGCCTCTTTCTATACCCAGACCGCGCTAATTGCTCTGATTAGTGTATACGTTTAGGGGCAACCATTATGGAGAATATAGTTATTCTTTTGGAGAAATTCATAACAAATATAGCATTTTATAATGCACATTGCGTCCACAGGATTTAAAAACAGCAGTAATATTTTAGTGGATTTCAAACAATGTGATGGGGCTTCAGAACAAAACTAAAGGCATGGTTGCTATTAAGTGGCACCATTTCTGTTTGGGATTAATTCTTTGCAGGACACTGCCCATCAGTCACACTTTCTATGTGTTCTAGAATTTTGAAGGAATGCTTGTGCCCTTGGTATGCTAGAATTCCATTTGTTGCAAAGTTGTTTCAAGTCAACAACCTTTTTTGTCAATTCTTTAGGCCTGGTGTTTTCCCCAAAGGATGTAGCTCATTCATCTTATTTCAAAACTGCTTAATGTGTGGAGCTGCAACAACTATTTTATTATGATTTAGAACAGTGGTTGTGTTACAGGGAGAGTGTGAGTACAGTGGAAGGCTGGGTGGAATGTGGAATGTAGAACGGGGGAACGAGGAATGCAGGGAATTGGGGAGGCATTTGGCCGGAGGAAGCAGTACTGACAAGACGTCCTTTTCTTCTGGTGTAAATAAACCTGGGAACTCCTATCTGGCGTTGTGAATTCTTTATAACATTTTGGCGATTATCTTATGACAAACCTACGTCTCATCTTCCAAGCAACTGAACAGTACATCGCTAAGCAAACTGCACTCGCTGAGGAATAGGAGCCGCCCGCACTGTCAAAATACGGCAATTAATGGTGAAGACGTTCTGGAGATTCTGCAGTTTTCCGGTACTTCAACATTTTATTATTATCACCCTTGTTCTATTTGAATTTATCAGCCTGTTTGCCAAACGGCAGTTGGAGACAGTCGCGCGGCACCATCTTAAACAACGTGCCGCGCGACACCTTTTGTTGTGCTTAGCACGTGAGCCTAGTGGAATCTTTAAGCGCAAAAGGATTCTGAGCTCTGCGCGCCTTTGTGTTATTTTCCCTTTTTGAGGCCGCGCTACAACGTAATTGGGAAACCAGAACTTTACCTCCGATACCAGTACAAGATCAGGCTGACGGAGAGGTCGACGTTTTCAAAGAGGCGCTAATGAGATTGGAGAAGAGGTTCAAACCTACCGCAAGTCTAGCGTTAAACAGGTTCAAATTTTACACAAGGGTACAACATTCAGAAGAGACATTTGATGAGTTTCTTACAGCGTTACGTGGATTATCTGTACATTGCAATTTTGGAGATATGACTGATGAGATGATCAGAGATCAAATTATTGTGCATGTCAAGAGTAGGAAAATCCAAGAGCATCTGTGGGTTATGGGTGATCCTAAATTACAGGATGTAATTAAAACGGCCAAAGCTTTAGAGCAATCTGAACAATGGATGAGAACAGTACAAGATGCTGATAAAGTCAGATGCTTAGAATCTGAGGTGGTGGGTGCAATGGTGGGCATTAATTTAAATAGTAATTCTGCTGTTAAGCATACTACAGCCGGCAGGAAATGGGTGAAACATGACAGGCTGGAAAAACCATCATGGTTCCGTTGTGGTAGTCTGAACCACCTTGCATCGTCACCTCAGTGTCCTGCAGTTGAAAAAGAAGTGTGGAAGGTTGGGACATTTTGCACGAGTGTGTAAAGATGTCAAGAAAGGGAACTATGTTGCCAAAGGAAAGATGGTGTGTGTGAGTATCAAAAAAGGTGGTGAAGAGTGTCAGGAGTCTGATGGCGAGCACAGATGCATGGTGTTGTCGCTTAAACAGGGAAATGTAGCAGGGTACGAACGTTTAAGTCAACCAAGGTGTGAAGTGCAAATTGCTGGAAAGAAATTGGTATTAATGGCAGATTCGTGGTCTCCTTGGACCATTGTCACGCCAGATAGGAGTTCCCAGGTTTATTTACACCAAAAGAAAAGGATGTCTTGTCAGTACTGCTTCCTCCATCCGAATGCCTCCCCAACTCCCCGCATTCCTCGTTCCCCCGTTCTACATTCCACCCAGCCTTCCACTGTACTTACACTCTCCCTGTAACACACTCCTAACCTGTGGTCCGTAGACCCCAGGGGGTCACAAAGCCTCCTTAGGAGATCCGCAACTGCTTAGAAATGTAAATAATAACAGATTACGTCCCCAGCTTTCAACAATGACTCAGTGAGGGGTTCCCAGATTCCAATAATGATTCACTTGGGGTCCCTGGGTTCCAGTGATGACAAAGTGGGGGTCCATAGAAGTCAAAAGGTTGGGAACCACTGTTCTAGAATAGCGCAAGTACCTGGTAGAGTAATTAACGTGGTGGTAATTTCAAACGATTGGCACTCTGTCACTCTCAGAAGGAATAGAAGAGGCACTACGAATCAAACCAGACACTTGTCAGTCACACAGCAAATTAACCTGCAGAGCTTAATGTTCTGAGTTCTGTACATTTATGAGGCCTTAAAGCACATATTCCAATGTTCTGATGACCAGCCTGACAAACATACCTTACCTCAACAGTCAGACAGGGGGTCCTTCTGAAGATTACATTGAAAATATTTCAGGGGTTCATCATTTCACAGAAGGGAGTTTTTCAGAGGATTGGCAAAATGGGTTTTGAAATAACTTTGAAGAAACTGATTCTAAAGTGCTTTAGATTGAAATCAATAGAATCTGCTTTTTGGGTGTCTCACTCATTCCCCTTTTTAAATATCCCTGGCAGTAGCGTGCAAACACTGTCAAATCCAGTAAAACATGTTTTTTTATAATTGTTTCAGTATGTTTAAAATGCACAGTTTAGTGCTCAGTTTTCCTGTATTGCCTTCAAGGATAATTCTCTCCCTTTGGTTAACCTTTTATCCCCCAGCAAAAGAAATTCAGGTTACGTTCACTCCTGGACCAACAGCTGGACAGTGGACTGTACACTTATCTTGACACAGGGTTGGTCTTACCCCTTCCTCAGAGGAATCTGTTGTGTTTGCAATGATAATTAGATCGGTGGTAGAAGTACACACCAACATCAAGTGGTTTAGCGTGGCCAATCCCCTTTGGAGCCCATAGTGCCCTGCAATGAGGTCCTAACCAACACCCACACTGACACTTGGAACAAACTCTGCAAACAGGTGGCGTGGCATGTTAGACCTGTTCTGGGTGACCCTTCTTTACTTACGCATCACGCCACTCCTGAGAGCCTGGTAGTACAGGCCTCTACCAGCAGGCTCAACCCATATTCTCTCCCACCTACCCCCATCGCCACCAAAAAGACTGAGTCCAAGAGAATGGAGGCTTTTAGGAACAGAATATTTTCTTCCACTAGCCTCACCCCATGTCCTCACCCCAGCACTCTGGGACTTTGTGCCCAGAGTGCTGAATGCCAGCTGCTTGCAGGGCAGTTATTCTAAGCCTTATGAGACTCAACCACTGAAACAGTTGTTCAGTGGAATTCCACGCTAATTTGTCACAGATGATTCTAGATGGCCAGGTAAGCCATCTAGTCAAGCCTCAACACAACTGACTTCATAGACAGAGCAGTTGGTAATAGCATGGTGCTCTGACATCATGCGTGGGTGAGATCCACGGGCTTCTCGAGTGACGTTCAGACGTCACTTGTGGATTTGCCTTGGGTTAGGTCTCACTTCTTTGGCAAGTGGGCAGTCTCGATCCTCGAGCTAGAAAGTAGAGCTACTGGGAGCTCCTTTGGTCTTTCCTCATCAGCAAGGCAATATGCACAACACATATGCCCCTTTCGAAGCATTGCTAAAGGTTTTGTCCATAGACAGCAGTACAGGCCACCACCCAAAAAGCAGGTACCTCAGTTGTGTTGGGGTTAGGAAATCCAGCAGACAATGCCAAGGTTCACAAGGACAGGAAGCCTCCCAGTCTTAAGCTCCTCCGACAGCAGCATCCAAGCCTATACTTCTGATATTTTCTTCTGCAGAAAATGAGCGGAGGTCTCCATCCTATTCTAGACCTTCAGCCCTCAATTTCATCTTGCAGAAGGACAATTTGAAGATGCTCCCGCTGACCCAAGTTTTATCTGTCCTGGATCCAGGATAATGGGCGGTTGTGTTGGTAACAGCTGTGTCCTGCAGTCCCACAGATGCTACTTGCGGTTCATGGTGGGCTGTGAATATTTTCAGTTTGACTTGATCCCCATGCTTTGTGTGGATAAAGGTTGGCTGTGAGTATTTTCAGCTTGCCTTGCCCCCTTCCAGCCCCATCAGTGCCCCTTGGGTGCTTGCAAAGGCGACTGTGGTTTTAGGTGCCCATCTTTAGACGTCAGGGGTACGAGTCTTCCTCTACAGCAATGACTGGCTATTAAAGGCGAGCAAACCCCATTCCATTATGAACCACCGCTAAACGACGTCAAGCCTACTTACAATGATGGGGTTCATGATCAAGCTGCAGAAGTGAAACCTACTTGGTTGCAGAGGCTCCCTTGCATCAGAGCCATCCAGATATGGTGCACTTTTGGGCCTTCCCTCCAAATCAATGAGCCAAGCACATTTGAGCTACAGTCTTGATATTTCAGTCTCTGTCCTTGGTCTCAGTGAGAATGGCTCTGAGACTTCCTGGTCTACTGGCCTCCTGCATACTGCTTGTCTATCGTGCCAGATAGCATTTTGAGGCTTAGTAGGCCCTGTAGCAGGGGAGCATGTCAGATTCCATCCAGGTTTCCGGAGGAAACTGCAAAAGATTACAGTGGTGGCTGTTTGATGCAATTGCATCAGCAGCAGACTTCTCTCCCTATCCCACCCAGAGCTGATGGCAGTAATGGATGCATTTCTGCTGGGCTAGGGAGGTCATTTGGAGTGGTAGAGCTATCTGGTCTCTGGCAGAGACATGCCTGAACATCAACTTTGCGAAGTTGTGGGCCGTAGGCTTAGTGTTAAAAGCTTTCCTACCATCCATCAAGGGAAGGCTGGTTTATGTTCTCATGGGCAACACCACTGCCATGTTATACCAAAACAAGGGGGGTGTTATCCTGAGCTCTGTGCCATGAGGCCTGCACTTCTGGAACTGGAAGGCTCATGAGGGTATCTCCCTTATTCCCTTATAGTACACCACCTGGCCAGATATTTAAACATCAGTGCCGACAAACTCAGCTGCTGACGCCTACCGGATAACAGATGGCAGGTACACCCTGAAGTGGTGCAGAGCATCATACAACAGTAGGGAGAACCATAGTTCAGTCTATTTGACACTACCAAGAAAGTGCAGTATCAGCACTTTTGTACATTGAAATTTCCAACAAAAAGGCTTTCTCTCAGAGATACATTCTGTTTAGAGTAGTAGCCTGTTTTGGTTCTTGTCAGGGCCTCCGAAATTCTGCAACAGAGGAGGACCACATTAGGAAGCAGGGTTGACTAAATTATGTGACAAGAAAAGGCAAATGATGGCGCATAATGTGGCACATTTTGTGATAGTATTACCTAATTTGTTTGACATTTTAACAAGCGGTGACAGTGTCTGAGAAATGTTTTCACCTTATTAGCATCAATTTAATATCCAAATACAGCAATAAGCAACTAGATGACCAGTCAACTTATGCGAAGGACCTTCCAGTGCACAGGAATACATGTTGCCATGTTTTTAGTAACTTTTGATGTTTTAGCTAGAAATGTGTTTTGTTAAAATCTGCAGATTATACAGCAGATGATGGGTTACGTGGCAAAAGTGTCAAATCCACAATTACTAAACAAAAATGCAGCAGACTCAGAATTAGATAATTCCAATGGCCTTGGTTATGCTGTTAAGCTAATGGTAAGGAATGTAGGCCAGGAGTCTATGATAAGAGCTACTCATGTTCAATGAAAAGAACCCAGAATACTAATATTAGTGTTCTAATCTTGACCACGTCAGATAAGATTACTTTGGGAGTCACCCCATGCAAGAGTACCAGCAGTGATCACATCAGTGCTTCAAACAGGGTTGACAGCAGTTATGTAATAAAAAGAAATTTCCAATTTTCACTGCTTCTACTTGGGGAATACATAACAGTCATAGCTTAAATTCCCCTGGAATTAGGGTACTAATATCTGATAGAGACTTCTAGTTGCAGATTCCTTACCTTAGAAATTCTCCTAAGTGTCAGAATGGATCCGGTGATTTTTCTTCGAGCAGTACCCTTGCGCGCTGTCAGGGGACCCTGCATCAGTCGTAGGTGTCATGGTACCCGTGATGGCATTACGATCGTACTTAAGCGCCACCCCGACATGCTGATGTCAGTTCTTTTCTTTCCGCGCCACACGCAGATGCAGAGAAGAGCAACGCTGGCCAATTTTTTACCTAATTTGACCTTTTTGTCAGTTTTTGGTCTTCTTTAGTGCATCGAGGGTTGTCTGGTAAGTACGGCTTCAAGCCTTGTGACCCCTGTCACTGCATGATGTCCGTGACGGACCAGCACTTGGTGTGATTGCGGTGTCTTGAGATCGACCATGACTCGAAGTCCTGCTCCGAGTGCTGGGCCATGAACCCGAAGGCTTGGAGGGAGCAGTCCCTAAAGCTTATGGCCCCCTGATGCTCGACTCTGCGTTGCTCCAGGCCTCGCTTGATAGGATGGTCTCGATACCGCTCACGGAGTCATCATCACTCCTCCTCGTCCCATTAAAAATCATCGAGACATTTGGGTCACAAGAAGATGGAGTCGAAGTAGGCTAAACGTTCTTCGACTTCACCCTGCTGCTCGGCCGATACTCTGTGGGAAGAGCGTTGACCCTCAAGGCCTCTGTCTGCAGAGCCTTCTTCTGGGTCCACTCAGCACCTCCCTGAGTTTCCCGGAACCTGAGCCACCCCTGCCCAGCTTAAAGAATTTTATGAGGCAATGCACTTCATCTTTGGGCAGACTGAACCCCCTGCGGTGGCTTTGGGGCATGGGGGCTCGGGCGGGTACCCTTTGGGTTCCGCACTGGTGGCTGTAGCCCCAGCCTCAGAGGACCTCTCCGAAACCATTCTCGGATCCGTGGCGACACTGGTCGTACCATTGCAACCTTCCCCCGGCACTGGCTAAGACGTTGGTTGAGCCCATAATCTACGCAGACCCAATCCTGATCCCTGATGACCCGGAGCCGGAACAACATCGATCGACGCCGCTTCTGACCTTGATGGGACCTACTCAACCAGGTTGGATTCGGACCCTTTTTATTATGGGTACAAATATGAGGAAGAATTGGAGAGGACGCTGAACCCTTTAGAATACCAGCTTGACAACCCTGAGCGGGACTGGGCACAGGAATTGGGTGACGCTAATGGTGTGGATATTTCTCCAGATGCTGTCAAGCTTTCTCTCCCTACTATGGCTATGGCGGCGGGAACCTCTTACTCAATGGTGGTCAATAGGGTAGCTGAGGACTTTGGCCTTAAGCTTCCCTCTGTAGTAGTCAGGACCAACCTCCTGACAAAGGTGCATTAGCCTGGGGCTTCCACTTAGGAGCCTCTCCTTCCATTTACATCCATAAAACATGTTTTTTTTATAATTGTTTCAGTATGTTTAAAATGCACAGTTTAGTGCTCAGTTTTCCTGTATTGCCTTCAAGGATAATTCTCTCCCTTTGGTTAACCTTTTATCCCCCAGCAAATAAATTCAGGTTACGTTCACTCCTGGACCAACAGCTGGACAGTGGACTGTACACTTATCTTGACACAGGGTTGGTCTTACCCCTTCCTCAGAGGAATCTGTTGTGTTTGCAATGATAATTAGATCGGTGGTAGAAGTACACACCAACATCAAGTGGTTTAGCGTGGCCAATCCCCTTTGGAGCCCATAGTGCCCTGCAATGAGGTCCTAACCAACACCCACACTGACACTTGGAACAAACTCTGTAAACAGGTGGCGTGGGATGTTAGACCTGTTCTGGGTGACCCTTCTTTACTTACGCATCACGCCACTCCTGAGAGCCTGGTAGTACAGGCCTCTACCAGCAGGCTCAACCCATATTCTCTCCCACCTACCCCCATCGCCACCAAAAAGACTGAGTCCAAGAGAATGGAGGCTTTTAGGAACAGAATATTTTCTTCCACTAGCCTCACCCCATGTCCTCACCCCAGCACTCTGGGACTTTGTGCCCAGAGTGCTGAATGCCAGCTGCTTGCAGGGCAGTTATTCTAAGCCTTATGGGACTCAACCACTGAAACACTAACAGTTGTTCAGTGGAATTCCACGCTAATTTGTCACAGATGATTCTAGATGGCCAGGTAAGCCATCTAGTCAAGCCTCAACACAACTGACTTCATAGACAGAGCAGTTGATAATAGCATGGTGCTCTGACATCATGTGTGGGTGAGATCCACGGGCTTCTCGAGTGACGTTCAGATGTCACTTGTGGATTTGCCTTGTGATAGGTCTCACTTCTTTGGAAAGTGGGCAGTCTCCACCCTCGAGCTAGAAAGTAGAGCTACTGGGAGCTCCTTTGGTCATTCCTCATCAGGAAGGCAATATACACAACAGATATGCCCCTTTCAAAGCATTGCTAAAGGTTTTGTCCATAGACAGCAGTACAGGCCACCACCCAAAAAGCAGGTACCTCAGTTGTGTTGGGGTTAGGAAATCCAGCAGACAATGCCCAGGTTCACAAGGACAGGAAGCCTCCCAATCTTAAGCTCCTCCGACAGCAGCATCCAAGCCTATACTTCTGATATTTTCTTGTGCAGCAAATGAGCGGAGGTCTCCATCCTATTCTAGACCTTCAGCCCTCAATTTCATCTTGCAGAAGGACAATTTGAAGATGCTCCAGCTGACCCAAGTTTTATCTGTCCTGGATCCAGGATAATGGGCGGTTGTGTTGGTAACAGCTGTGTCCTGCAGTCCCACAGATGCTACTTGCCGTTCATGGTGGGCTGTGAATATTTTCAGTTTGCCTTGATCCCCATGCTTTGTGTGGATAAAGGTTGGCTGTGAGTATTTTCAGCTTGCCTTGCCCCCTTTCAGCCCCATCAGTGCCCCTTGGGTGCTTGCAAAGGTGATTGTGGTTTTAGGTGCCCATCTTTGGATGTCAGGGGTACGAGTCTTCCTCTAGAGCAATGACTGGCTATTAAAGGCGAGCAAACCACATTCTATTATGGACCACCGCTAAACGACGTCAAGCCTCCTTACAATGCTGGGGTTCATGATCAAGCTGCAGAAGTGAAACCTACTTGTTTGCAGAGGCTCCCTTGCATCAGAGCCATCCAGATATGGTGCACTTTTGGGCCTTCCCTCCAAATCAATGAGCCAAGCACATTTGAGCTACAATCTTGATATTTCAGTCTCTGTCCTTGGTCTCAGTGAGAATGGCTCTGAGACTTCCTGGTCTACTGGCCTCCTGCATACTGCTTGTCTATCGTGCCAGATGGCATTTGGAGGCTTAGTAGGCCCTGTAGCAGGTGAGCATGTCAGATTCCATCCAGGTTTCCGGAGGAAACTGCAAAAGATTACAGTGGTGGCTGTTTGATGCAATTGCATCAGCGGCAGACTTCTCTCCCTATCCCACCCAGAGCTGATGGCAGTAATGGAAGCATTTCTGCTGTGCTAGGGAGGTCATTTGGAGTGGTAGAGCTATCTGGTCTCTGGCAGAGACATGCCTGAACATCAACTTTGCAAAGTTGTGGGCCGTAGGCTTAGTGTTAAAAGCTTTCCTACCATCCATCAAGGGGAGGCTGGTTTATGTTCTCATGAGCAACACCACTGCCATGTTATACCAAAACAAGGGGGGTGTTATCCTGAGCTCTGTGCCAAGAGGCCCGCACTTCTGGAACTGGAAGGCTCATGAGGGTATATCCCTTATTCCCTTATAGTACACCACCTGGCCAGATATTTAAACATCAGTGCAGACAAACTCACCTGCTGACGCCTACCGGATAACAGATGGCAGGTACACCCTGAAGTGGTGCAGAGCATCATACAACAGTAGGGAGAACCATAGTTCAGTCTATTTGACACTACCAAGAAAGTGCAGTACCAGCACTTTTGTACATTGAAATTTCCAACAAAAAGGCTTTCTCTCAGAGATACATTCTGTTTAGAGTAGTAGCCTGTTTTGGTTCTTGTCAGGGCCTCCGAAATTCTGCAACAGAGGAGGACCACATTAGGAAGCAGGGTTGACTAAATTATGTGACAAGAAAAGGCAAATGATGGCACATAATATGGCACATTTTGTGATAGTATTACTTAATTTGTTTGACATTTTAACAAACGGTGACAGTGTCTGAGAAATGTTTTCACCTTATTAGCATCAATTTAATATCCAAATACAGCAATAAGCCACTAGATGACCAGTCAACTTATGCGAAGGACCTTCCAGTGCACAGGAATACATGTTGCCATGTTTTTAGTAACTTTTGATGTTTTAGCTAGAAATATGTTTTGTTAAAATCTGCAGATTATACAGCAGATGATGGGTTATGTGGCAAAAGTGTCAGATCCACAATTACTAAACAAAAATGCAGCAGACTCAGAATTAGATAATTCCAATGGCCCTGGTTATGCTGTTAAGCTAATGGTAAGGAATGTAGGCCAGGAGTCTATGATAAGAGCTACTCATGTTCAATGAAAAGAACCCAGAATACTAATATTAGTGTTCTAATCTTGACCACGTCAGATAAAATTACTTTGGGAGTCATCCCATGCAAGAGTACCAGCAGTGATCACCTCAGTGCTTCAAGCAGGGTTGACAGCAGTTATGTAATAAAAAGAAATTTCCAATTTTCACTGCTTCTATTTGGGGAATACATAACAGTCATAGCTTAAATTCCCCTGGAATTAGGGTACTAATATCTGATAGAGACTTCTAGTTGCAGATTCCTTACCTTAGAAATTCTCCTAAGTGTCAGAATGGATCCGGTGATTTTTCTTCGAGCAGTACCCTTGCGTGCTGTCAGGGGATCCTACATCAGTCGTAGGTGTCATGGTACCCGTGATGGCGTTACGATCGTACTTAAGCGCCACCCCGACATGCTGATGTCAGTTCTTTTCCTTCCGTGCCACACGCAGATCCAGAGAAGAGCAACGTTGGCCAATTTTTTACCTAATTTGACCTTTTTGTCAGTTTTTGGTCTTCTTTAGTGCATCGAGGGATGTCTGGTAAGTCCGGCTTCAAGCCTTGTGACCCCTGTCACTGCATGATGTCCGTGACGGACCAGCACTTGGTGTGATTGCGGTGACTTGAGCTCGACCATGACCCGAAGTCCTGCTCCGAGTGCTGGGCCATGAACCCGAAGGCTTGGAGGGAGCAGTCCCTAAAGCTTATGGCGGCCTGATGCGCGACTCTGCGTTGCTCCAGGCCTCGATCGATAGGATGGTCTTGAGACCGCTCACTGAGTCATCATCACTCCTCCTCGTCCCATTCAAAATCATCGAGACATTTGGGTCACAAGAAGATGGAGTCGAAGTAGGCTAAACATTCTTCGACTTCACTCTGCTGCTCGGCCGATGCGCTGCGGGAAGAGCGTTGAACCTCAAGGCCTCTGTCTGCAGAGCCTTCTTCTGGGTCCACTCAGCACCTCCCTGAGTTTCCAGGAACCTGAGCCACCCCTGCCCAGCTTAAAGAATTTTATGAGGCAATCCACTTCATCTTTGGGCAGGCTGAACCCCCTGCGGTGCCTTTGGGGCATGGGGGCTCTGGCGGGTACCCTTTGGGTTCTGCACTGGGCTCTAGCCCCGGCCTCCGAGGACCTCTCCGAAACCATTCTCGGATCCGTGGCGACACTGGTCGTACCATTGCAACCTTCCCCGGCACTGGCTAAGACGTCGGTTGAGCCCATAATCTACGCCGACCCAATCCTGATCCCTGATGACCCGGAGCCGGAACAGCATCGATCAACGCCGCTTCTGACCTTGATGGGACCTACTCACCCAGGTTGGATTCAGACCCTTTTTATTATGGGTACAAATATGAGGAAGAATTGGAGAGGACGCTGAACCTTTTAGAATACCAGCTTAACAACCCTGAGCGGGACTGGGCACAGGAATTGGATGACGCTAATGGTGTGGATATTTCTCCAGACGCTGTCAAGCTTTCTCTCCCTACTATGGCTATGGCGGCAGGAACCTCTTACTCAATGGTGGTCAGTAGGGTAGCTGAGGACTTTGGCCCTAAGCTTCCCTCTGTAGTAGTCAGGACCAACCTCCTGACAAAGGTGCTTTAGCCTGGGGCTTCCACTTAGGAGCCTCTCCTTCCATTTACATCCATAAAACATGTTTTTTTTATAATTGTTTCAGTATGTTTAAAATGCACAGTTTAGTGCTCAGTTTTCCTGTATTGCCTTCAAGGATAATTCTCTCCCTTTGGTTAACCTTTTATCCCCCAGCAAATAAATTCAGGTTACGTTCACTCCTGGACCAACAGCTGGACAGTGGACTGTACACTTATCTTGACACAGGGTTGGTCTTACCCCTTCCTCAGAGGAATCTGTTGTGTTTGCAATGATAATTAGATCGGTGGTAGAAGTACACACCAACATCAAGTGGTTTAGCGTGGCCAATCCCCTTTGGAGCCCATAGTGCCCTGCAATGAGGTCCTAACCAACACCCACACTGACACTTGGAACAAACTCTGTAAACAGGTGGCGTGGGATGTTAGACCTGTTCTGGGTGACCCTTCTTTACTTACGCATCACGTCACTCCTGAGAGCCTGGTAGTACAGGCCTCTACCAGCAGGCTCAACCCATATTCTCTCCCACCTACCCCCATCGCCACCAAAAAGACTGAGTCCAAGAGAATGGAGGCTTTTAGGAACAGAATATTTTCTTCCACTAGCCTCACCCCATGTCCTCACCCCAGCACTCTGGGACTTTGTGCCCAGAGTGCTGAATGCCAGCTGCTTGCAGGGCAGTTATTCTAAGCCTTATGGGACTCAACCACTGAAACACTAACAGTTGTTCAGTGGAATTCCACGCTAATTTGTCACAGATGATTCTAGATGGCCAGGTAAGCCATCTAGTCAAGCCTCAACACAACTGACTTCATAGACAGAGCAGTTGATAATAGCATGGTGCTCTGACATCATGTGTGGGTGAGATCCACGGGCTTCTCGAGTGACGTTCAGATGTCACTTGTGGATTTGCCTTGTGATAGGTCTCACTTCTTTGGAAAGTGGGCAGTCTCCACCCTCGAGCTAGAAAGTAGAGCTACTGGGAGCTCCTTTGGTCATTCCTCATCAGGAAGGCAATATACACAACAGATATGCCCCTTTCAAAGCATTGCTAAAGGTTTTGTCCATAGACAGCAGTACAGGCCACCACCCAAAAAGCAGGTACCTCAGTTGTGTTGGGGTTAGGAAATCCAGCAGACAATGCCCAGGTTCACAAGGACAGGAAGCCTCCCAATCTTAAGCTCCTCCGACAGCAGCATCCAAGCCTATACTTCTGATATTTTCTTGTGCAGCAAATGAGCGGAGGTCTCCATCCTATTCTAGACCTTCAGCCCTCAATTTCATCTTGCAGAAGGACAATTTGAAGATGCTCCAGCTGACCCAAGTTTTATCTGTCCTGGATCCAGGATAATGGGCGGTTGTGTTGGTAACAGCTGTGTCCTGCAGTCCCACAGATGCTACTTGCCGTTCATGGTGGGCTGTGAATATTTTCAGTTTGCCTTGATCCCCATGCTTTGTGTGGATAAAGGTTGGCTGTGAGTATTTTCAGCTTGCCTTGCCCCCTTTCAGCCCCATCAGTGCCCCTTGGGTGCTTGCAAAGGTGATTGTGGTTTTAGGTGCCCATCTTTGGATGTCAGGGGTACGAGTCTTCCTCTAGAGCAATGACTGGCTATTAAAGGCGAGCAAACCACATTCTATTATGGACCACCGCTAAACGACGTCAAGCCTCCTTACAATGCTGGGGTTCATGATCAAGCTGCAGAAGTGAAACCTACTTGTTTGCAGAGGCTCCCTTGCATCAGAGCCATCCAGATATGGTGCACTTTTGGGCCTTCCCTCCAAATCAATGAGCCAAGCACATTTGAGCTACAATCTTGATATTTCAGTCTCTGTCCTTGGTCTCAGTGAGAATGGCTCTGAGACTTCCTGGTCTACTGGCCTCCTGCATACTGCTTGTCTATCGTGCCAGATGGCATTTGGAGGCTTAGTAGGCCCTGTAGCAGGTGAGCATGTCAGATTCCATCCAGGTTTCCGGAGGAAACTGCAAAAGATTACAGTGGTGGCTGTTTGATGCAATTGCATCAGCGGCAGACTTCTCTCCCTATCCCACCCAGAGCTGATGGCAGTAATGGAAGCATTTCTGCTGTGCTAGGGAGGTCATTTGGAGTGGTAGAGCTATCTGGTCTCTGGCAGAGACATGCCTGAACATCAACTTTGCAAAGTTGTGGGCCGTAGGCTTAGTGTTAAAAGCTTTCCTACCATCCATCAAGGGGAGGCTGGTTTATGTTCTCATGAGCAACACCACTGCCATGTTATACCAAAACAAGGGGGGTGTTATCCTGAGCTCTGTGCCAAGAGGCCCGCACTTCTGGAACTGGAAGGCTCATGAGGGTATCTCCCTTATTCCCTTATAGTACACCACCTGGCCAGATATTTAAACATCAGTGCAGACAAACTCAGCTGCTGACGCCTACCGGATAACAGATGGCAGGTACACCCTGAAGTGGTGCAGAGCATCATGCAACAGTAGGGAGAACCATGGTTCAGTCTATTTGACACTACCAAGAAAGTGCAGTACCAGCACTTTTGTACATTGAAATTTCCAACAAAAAGGCTTTCTCTCAGAGATACATTCTGTTTAGAGTAGTAGCCTGTTTTGGTTCTTGTCAGGGCCTCCGAAATTCTGCAACAGAGGAGGACCACATTAGGAAGCAGGGTTGACTAAATTATGTGACAAGAAAAGGCAAATGATGGCACATAATATGGCACATTTTGTGATAGTATTACTTAATTTGTTTGACATTTTAACAAACGGTGACAGTGTCTGAGAAATGTTATCACCTTATTAGCATCAATTTAATATCCAAATACAGCAATAAGCCACTAGATGACCAGTCAACTTATGCGAAGGACCTTCCAGTGCACAGGAATACATGTTGCCATGTTTTTAGTAACTTTTGATGTTTTAGCTAGAAATATGTTTTGTTAAAATCTGCAGATTATACAGCAGATGATGGGTTATGTGGCAAAAGTGTCAGATCCACAATTACTAAACAAAAATGCAGCAGACTCAGAATTAGATAATTCCAATGGCCCTGGTTATGCTGTTAAGCTAATGGTAAGGAATGTAGGCCAGGAGTCTATGATAAGAGCTACTCATGTTCAATGAAAAGAACCCAGAATACTAATATTAGTGTTCTAATCTTGACCACGTCAGATAAAATTACTTTGGGAGTCATCCCATGCAAGAGTACCAGCAGTGATCACCTCAGTGCTTCAAGCAGGGTTGACAGCAGTTATGTAATAAAAAGAAATTTCCAATGTTCACTGCTTCTATTTGGGGAATACATAACAGTCATAGCTTAAATTCCCCTGGAATTAGGGTACTAATATCTGATAGAGACTTCTAGTTGCAGATTCCTTACCTTAGAAATTCTCCTAAGTGTCAGAATGGATCCGATGATTTTTCTTCGAGCAGTACCCTTGCGTGCTGTCAGGGGATCCTACATCAGTCGTAGGTGTCATGGTACCCGTGATGGCGTTACGATCGTACTTAAGCGCCACCCCGACATGCTGATGTCAGTTCTTTTCCTTCCGTGCCACACGCAGATCCAGAGAAGAGCAACGTTGGCCAATTTTTTACCTAATTTGACCTTTTTGTCAGTTTTTGGTCTTCTTTAGTGCATCGAGGGATGTCTGGTAAGTCCGGCTTCAAGCCTTGTGACCCCTGTCACTGCATGATGTCCGTGACGGACCAGCACTTGGTGTGATTGCGGTGACTTGAGCTCGACCATGACCCGAAGTCCTGCTCCGAGTGCTGGGCCATGAACCCGAAGGCTTGGAGGGAGCAGTCCCTAAAGCTTATGGCGGCCTGATGCGCGACTCTGCGTTGCTCCAGGCCTCGATCGATAGGATGGTCTTGAGACCGCTCACTGAGTCATCATCACTCCTCCTCGTCCCATTCAAAATCATCGAGACATTTGGGTCACAAGAAGATGGAGTCGAAGTAGGCTAAACATTCTTCGACTTCACTCTGCTGCTCGGCCGATGCGCTGCGGGAAGAGCGTTGACCCTCAAGGCCTCTGTCTGCAGAGCCTTCTTCTGGGTCCACTCAGCACCTCCCTGAGTTTCCAGGAACCTGAGCCACCCCTGCCCAGCTTAAAGAATTTTATGAGGCAATGCACTTCATCTTTGGGCAGGCTGAACCCTCTGCGGTGCCTTTGGGGCATGGGGGCTCTGGCGGGTACCCTTTGGGTTCTGCACTGGGCTCTAGCCCCGGCCTCCGAGGACCTCTCCGAAACCATTCTCGGATCCGTGGCGACACTGGTCGTACCATTGCAACCTTCCCCGGCACTGGCTAAGACGTCGGTTGAGCCCATAATCTACGCCGACCCAATCCTGATCCCTGATGACCCGGAGCCGGAACAGCATCGATCAACGCCGCTTCTGACCTTGATGGGACCTACTCACCCAGGTTGGATTCAGACCCTTTTTATTATGGGTACAAATATGAGGAAGAATTGGAGAGGACGCTGAACCTTTTAGAATACCAGCTTAACAACCCTGAGCGGGACTGGGCACAGGAATTGGATGACGCTAATGGTGTGGATATTTCTCCAGACGCTGTCAAGCTTTCTCTCCCTACTATGGCTATGGCGGCAGGAACCTCTTACTCAATGGTGGTCAGTAGGGTAGCTGAGGACTTTGGCCCTAAGCTTCCCTCTGTAGTAGTCAGGACCAACCTCCTGACAAAGGTGCTTTAGCCTGGGGCTTCCACTTAGGAGCCTCTCCTTCCATTTAAATCCATAAAACATGTTTTTTTTATAATTGTTTCAGTATGTTTAAAATGCACAGTTTAGTGCTCAGTTTTCCTGTATTGCCTTCAAGGCTAATTCTCTCCCATTGGTTAACCTTTTATCACCCAGCAAAGAAATTCAGGTTACGTTCACTCCTGGACCAACAGCTGGACAGTGGACTGAACACCTATCTTGACACAGGGTTGATCTTACCCCTTCCTCAGAGGAATCTGTTGTGTTTGCAATGATAATTAGATCGGTGGTAGAAGTACACACCAACATCAGGTGGTTTAGCGTGGCCAATCCCCTTTGGAGCCCATAGTGCCCTGCAATGAGGTCCTAACTAACACCCACACTGACACTTGGAACAAACTCTGTAAACAGGTGGCGTGAGATGTTAGACCTGTTCTGGGTGACCCTTCTTTACTTACGCATCACGTCACTCCTGAGAGCCTGGTAGTACAGGCCTCTACCAGCAGGCTCAACCCATATTCTCTCCCACCTACCCCCATCGCCACCAAAAAGACTGAGTCCAAGAGAATGGAGGCTTTTAGGAACAGAATATTTTCTTCCACTAGCCTCACCCCATGTCCTCACCCCAGCACTCTGGGACTTTGTGCCCAGAGTGCTGAATGCCAGCTGCTTGCTGGGCAGTTATTCTAAGCCTTATGGGACTCAACCACTGAAACACTAACAGTTGTTCAGTGGAATTCCACGCTAATTTGTCACAGATGATTCTAGATGGCCAGATAAGCCATCTAGTCAAGCCTCGACACAACTGACTTCATAGACAGAGCAGTTGGTAATAGCATGGTGCTCTGACATCATGTGTGGGTGAGATCCACGGGCTTCTCGAGTGACGTTCAGATGTCACTTGTGGATTTGCCTTGTGATAGGTCTCACTTCTTTGGAAAGTGGGCAGTCTCCACCCTTGAGCTAGAAAGTAGAGCTACTGGGAGCTCCTTTGGTCATTCCTCATCAGCAAGGCAATATACACAACAGATATGCCCCTTTCGAAGCATTGCTGAAGGTTTTGTCCATAGACAGTAGTACAGGCCACCACCCAAAAAGCAGGTACCTCAGTTGTGTTGGGGTTAGGAAATCCAGCAGACAATGCCCAGGTTCACAAGGACAGGAAGCCTCCCAGTCTTAAGCTCCTCCGACAGCAGCATCCAAGCCTATACTTCTGATATTTTCTTGTGCAGAAAATGAGCGGAGGTTTCCATCCTATTCTAGACCTTCAGCCCTCAATTTCATCTTGCAGAAGGACAATTTGAAGATTCTCCAGCTGACCCAAGTTTTATCTGTCCTGGATCCAGGATAATGGGCGGTTGTGTTGGTAACAGCTGTGTCCTGCAGTCCCACAGATGCTACTTGCGGTTCATGGTGGGCTGTGAATATTTTCAGTTTGCCTTGATCCCCATGCTTTGTGTGGATAAAGATTGTCTGTGAGTATTTTCAGCTTGCCTTGCCCCCTTTCAGCCCCATCAGTGCCCCTTGGGTGCTTGCAAAGGTGATTGTGGTTTTAGGTGGCCATCTTTGGATGTCAGGGGTACGAGTCTTCCTCTAGAGCAAAGACTGGCTATTAAAGGCGAGCAAACCCCATTCCATTATGGACCACCGCTAAACGACGTCAAGCCTCCTTACAATGCTGGGGTTCATGATCAAGCTGCAGAAGTGAAACCTACTTGTTTGCAGAGGCTCCCTTGCATCAGAGCCATCCAGATATGGTGCACTTTTGGGCCTTCCCTCCAAATCAATGAGCCAAGCACATTTGAGCCACAGTCTTGATATTTCAGTCTCTGTCCTTGGTGTCAGTGAGAATGGCTCTGAGACTTCCTGGTCTACTGGCCTCCTGCATACTGCTTGTCTATCGTGCCAGATGGCATTTGGAGGCTTAGTAGGTGCTGTAGCAGGGGAGCATGTCAGATTCCATCCAGGTTTCCAGAGGAAACTGCAAAAGATTACAATGGTGGCTGTTTGATGCAATTGCATCAGCGACAGACTTCTCTCCCTATCCCACCCAGAGCTGATGGCAATAATTTATGCATTTCTGCTGGGCTAGGGAGGTCATTTGGAGTGGTAGAGCTATCTGGTCTCTGGCAGAGACATGCCTGAACATCAACTTTGCAAAGTTGTGGGCCGTAGGCTTAGTGTTAAAAGCTTTCCTACCATCCATCAAGAGGAGGCTGGTTTATGTTCTCATGGGCAACACCACTGCCATGTTATACCAAAACAAGGGGGGTGTTATCCTGAGCTCTGTGCCAGGAGGCCCGCACTTCTGGAACTGGAAGGCTCATGAGGGTATCTCCCTTATTCCCTTATAGTACACCACCTGGCCAGATATTTAAACATCAGTGCCGACAAACTCAGCTGCTGACGCCTACCGGATAACAGATGGCAGGTACACCCTGAAGTGGTGCAGAGCATCATGCAACCGTAGGGAGAACCATAGTTCAGTCTATTTGACACTACCAAGAAAGTGCAGTACCAGCACTTTTGTACATTGAAAGTTCCAACAAAAAGGCTTTCTCTCAGAGATACATTCTGTTTAGAGTAGTAGCCTGCTTTGGTTCTTGTCAGGGCCTCTGAAATTCTGCAACAGAGGAAGACCACATTAGGAAGCAGGGTTGACTAAATTATGTGACAAGAAAAGGCAAATGATGGCGCATAATGTGGCACATTTTGTGATAGTATTACTTAATTGTTTTGACATTTTAACAAGCGGTGACAGTGTCTGAGAAATGTTTTCACCTTATTAGCATCAATTTAATATCCAAATACAGCAATAAGCAACTAGATGACCAGTCAACTTATGCGAAGGACCTTCTAGTGCACAGGAATACATGTTGCCATGTTTTTAGTAACTTTTAATGTTTTAACTAGAAATATGCTTTGTTAAAATCTGCAGATTATACAGCAGATGATGGGTTATGTGGCAAAAGTGTCAGATCCACAATTACTAAACAAAAATGCAGCAGACTCAGAATTAGATAATTCCAATGGCCCTGGTTATGCTGTTAAGCTAATGGTAAGGAATGTAGGCCAGGAGTCTATGATAAGAGCTACTCATGTTCAATGTAAAGAACCCAGAATACTAATATTAGTGTTCTAATCTTGACCACGTCAGATAAGATTACTTTGGGAGTCATCCCATGCAAGAGTATCAGCATCGATCACCTCAGTGCTTCAAGCAGGGTTGACAGTAGTTATGTAATAAAAAGAAATTTCCAATTTTCACTGCTTCTACTTGGGGAATACATAACAGTCATAGCTTAAATTCTCCTGGAATTAGGGTACTAATATCAGATAGAGACTTCTAGTCGCAGATTCCTTACCTTAGAAATTCTCCTTAGTGTCAGAATGGATCCGGTGATTTTTCTTCGAGCAGTACCCTTGCGCGCTGTCATGGGACCCTGCATCAGTCGTAGGTGTCATGGTACCCGTGATGGCGTTACGATCGTACTTAAGCGCCACCCCGACATGCTAATGTAAGTTCTTTTCTTTCCGCGCCACACGCAGATCCAGAGAAAAGCAACGCTGGCCAATTTTTGACCTAATTTGACCTTTTTGTCAGTTTTTGGTCTTCTTTAGTGCATCGAGGGATGTCTGGTAAGTCCGGCTTCAAGCCTTGTGACCCCTGTCACTGCATGATGTCCATGACGGACCAGCACTTGGTGTGATTGCGGTGTCTTGAGCTCGACCATGACCGAAGTCCTGCTCTGAGTGCTGGTCCTTGAACCCGAAGGCTTGGAGGGAGCAGTCCCTAAAGCTTATGGCGGCCTGATGCTCGACTTTGCTTTGCTCCAGGCCTCGCTCGATAGGATGGTCTCGAGACCGCTCACGGAGTCATCATCACTCCTCCTCGTCCCATTCAAAATCATCGAGACATTTGGGTCACAAGAAGATGGAGTCGAAGTAGGCTAAACGTTCTTTGACTTCACCCTGCCTCTCGGCCGATGCGCTGCGGGAAGAGCGTTGACCCTCAAGGCCTCTGTCTACAGAGCCTTCTTCTGGGTCCACTCAGCACCTCCCTGAGTTTCCAGGAACCTGAGCCACCCCTGCCCAGCTTAAAGAATTTTATGAGGCAATGCACTTCATCTTTGGGCAGACTGAACCCCCTGCGGTGCCTTTGGGGAATGGGGGCACTGGTCGTACCATTGCAACCTTCCCTGGCACTGGCTAAGATGTCGGTTGAGCCCATAATCGACGCCGACCCAATCCTGATCCCTGATAACCCGGAGCCGGAACAGCATCGATCGACGCCGCTTCTGACCTTGATGGGACCTACTCACCCAGGTTGGATTCGGACCCTTTTTATTATGGGTACAAATATGAGGAAGAATTGGAGAGGACGCTGAACCCTTTAGAATACCAGCTTGACAACCCTGAGCGGGACTGGGCACAGGAATTGGGTGACGCTAATGGTGTGGATATTTCTCCAGACGCTGTCAAGCTTTCTCTCCCTACTATGGCTATGGCGGCGGGAACCTCTTACTCAATGGTGGTCAATAGGGTAGATGAGGTCTTTGGCCTTAAGCTTCCCTCTGCAGTAGTCAGGACCAACCTCCTGACAAAGGTGCTTTAGCCTGGGGCTTCCACTTAGGAGCCTCTCCTTCCATTTAATGAAGCCTTCACCATCTTTCTGGGTACTTGGTCCAGAACCAGCACAGGAGCTCCTGTGAATAGGACGATCGCCCACTGCCATCCGCCCGCTCAGAATGACCCTAAATTCCTGTCCCAACACCCCACGTCTGAGAGCCTCTGTCATCCAGGCTTCTTCATCATCTGGCACATTTTCATCTGCTTTCCCGGATAGGGAATCAGAGACTAGATCAATTTGGGAAGAATGTATTTTCTTCCTCCAGTCTGGCATTGCGGTCCTTGAATACCGTTTGCCTTTTGAGCCAATACATCCATTCAGTATGGGATACAGTCGCGCAGGCATTGCCGCAGTGAAGAACTGAGAAAGGTGGCCTCACCTCTCCCAGTGGGGGATCTTCAGGGTCCGTTACCAGCAGAGAACACAATAGACAGAGTCACAAGTGATGAAGAAAAGAAGAGTTTTATTACCAACAGATAATAGCTCGAGCTAAACACAGAGTCTCAGGACAGTCTGATGGACTTTCCTACGGAGGCTGGCTGCTTCATTCCGCACCGTACAATCTTATATAGTTAAGTCGCCCCCAGTCAGGAAGCCACCCCTCCCCATCTTGTGAGCGCAAAGCTTCAGTCAGCTCTCCCTTACGTTAGATTAGTTTTTCCTGCCAGCACTCCCTCTGTCTCGGGAGTATCCTGCTGATGCGCAGGCAAAGTGACAGTTTATCCATCAAAGGTTAGTCTTTCAAGGCCTGTCTTATAATTTACGGGGATATCTCGTGTGAAAGGCTCCTGGAATGCGGTGGTACAGTGGTACGAGGTACAACTTGTTTTCGCACAGAGATAAGCAGGATGCAGCTGTGGCTCGGTATTTCCAAGAGTCAGCTTAATTAGATAGGGTCAGGAGGGCTGGATTGCGAGAGGGTTAGTAAAAGCAAATTTCAAATAAGAGTCAACTTGCAAAGTTAAATGAAGAGTCAGCTTGTCGAGCACATGGCAATAGTAAATGAATAGACAAAATGGTGCCTGGGGGAAAACATTTTGGATTACTATTTAACAGCAGGTCCCGGAGAAGGCCCGGGCCATCATCTCCTGAGCAGTTGCTGATGGGAGGGATGCGGCTAAGTTCATGATTCGCTGTAGGCTGGACATGACCGTCTCACTGGGCAGATCGGTTGCATCGGCCTTGAAGCACCACACCTGGTTGAGTACGACTTTTTTTTTTTCGGGGGATGTCCAACCGTCTCTCATGGATATGCCCTTCGATGGCACCTGTCTCTTCGGGGACAAAGCGGACTCGACCTTGAAGAGGTTCCAGGAGCCCCAGGCTACGGCTCAATCCCTTGGCCTATCAACTGCCCCTCGCCCTCCACAGTCCACTTTTTGCCCCTTTGGTGGCCACGGAAGGGGGTCCTGTTGGGTCCTTACCCTGCCAGCTACAGAGCCGCACATGCTACACAGCCACTGTGTGGTAGTGGCTGTGAAATCCCACGGGCTTGTGGGACAGGGAACCAGAGGTCTGCCCAGTCCACCCTCTCCCCTGCCGCAACTTCCAAGCCTTCTTAGTCCGTCGCCCCATCGCAGACCAGTTGGAGGCAGGATTTGCCATCACCTGCCCCACTGGGAATCCATCACAATGGACAGGTGGGTTTTGCAGATCATCCAAAGGGGCTACCCTCTCCCCTTCCAGGCCACCTCTCCAGCCAAAGGTAAATAACCAAAGGGGGTTCCCTGATTAGATGAGCGTAGCTCGGCAGGGAAGTAACTAATGTAGGAGAAATCTACGAGACGAGCTACAACAATAAACCTATAGGAATAATAATCCTCAGGTACAAATCGCTATATATGCAGATAACTATAATGTTGTATGTCAAAAACTGTCAGTGACACAAGGATGAACAGTATGGCTGAACATGGATTTAGAATAACAAATTAGAGTATTCTATCACCAAAATATAATTTTATTTAATGATTTTACAAAATACTAAAATACATGAAGGACATAAAACTAGATATAAGAAAACGAAAAACTTGGTACCTAACTCTGTCATTCCACAATCATACTGGACTAAAGACAAATAGAATAAAGAATACAAAGGTAAAAACTACACAAAATATACTGAGATTTACATGATAACAAAAGAGAGCCTAAAGTAGCAATAATTACAAATCAATAATGAAGAAGGATATACTAATCTAAAAAAATACAATAACAATCTATACTCTAATACTAACAAGATCTATGGTTGGAAAAGAACGGTGATGAAGTTGTTCTGTCAGGGAAGTACAGTAGGGACAGAAGGCCTACGCGCGTTTCGGTATTCCTCGATTGTTAAGGTCACCTTCATCAGGGCCATTCCCAATTTTGCAATCCAATGATAATCGAATTTTAGCAGCCGAGCATCCTGGTAATTTCTTATAGTAAATTCTGGATATAGATGAATGGTGTAGTCATAGTATCTGTTATGTCCGTCTATTAGATACGACTGACATAAAGCTGTTCCATTCTCACGATTGTACGTGAAGATGCCTTTTGTTGTCAATAGGGGTAAACATACTGAAAATCAGTTAGATGGAACAAACATGCAAGTTCTGTTCTGTGGTAAAGTGTCCTCGAACTCGAGTTAGGCCCAATTGCAATTCCAAGGTATATGCTTTAATAGGAAAGCTGCGAATAGGACGGCTTGGCATGCCACCATCCTACGGCCACTTACCGGAGGATGATCTGGCACTACTCCATGAACCAGAGGAAGTCGCAGCTCTCTTGGCCAAGGGAGCCATAGAGAGGGTCCCTGCGCCAGAAGTTGGTTGTGGTTGTTATTCCCGCTACCTTCTGGTGCCCAAAAAGGACAAGGGCCTATGCCCTATCCTAGACCTTCGGGCCCTCAATCTCTTCCTCAAAAAAGAGAAGTTCAAAATGCTCACTCTGGCTCAGGTCCTGTCTGCCTTGGACCCAGGAGACTGGGTGGTAGCGTTGGACTTGCAGGACGCTTACTTCCAAATACCCATCTTACCTGCCAACAGGCTCTACTTGAGATTCTTGGTAGGTTGCAAGCACTTTTAATTTACTGTGCTTCCCTTCAGCATTCCCAGTGCCCCTCATTTGTTCACGAAAGTGATGGCAGTGATTGCAGCCCATCTGGGCAGGTTAAGGGTTTCAATCCTCCCCTACCTTGACGACTAGCTGTTGAAGGCAACATGCCCCAGAAAGCCGTCTCCCACCTTCAGTCTATGGCGAACCTTCTGCAATTCGCTAGGGGTTCACCATAAATGTGCTGATTCACACCTGACTCCTTCTCAGATGCTCTCTTTCATCTGAGCTATTCTGGACACAGTGCAGTTTCAGGCCTATCCTCCCAAAAAGCAAGTCCAGGAAATTCGGGGTATGGTTCTGATGTTCAGCCTCTATCCTGGATTTCGGTCAGAATGACTCTAAGGCTGCTGGGCCTCATGACCTCCTGCTGGTAACACATGCCAGATGGCATATGCAGGCTCTGCAATGGGACCTGAAGTTCCAATGGGCTCAGCATCAGGGAAATCTCTCCAACATGGTCCAGATCTTGGAGGGAACGGCAGTGGTGGCTTTAGAATTGCAATTTGGTCAGCAGCAGATCCCTCTGCCTTCCCCAACCAGATATCACATTAGTGACAGATGCCTCACTCCTGGGATGGGGTGGCCACATGGGAGAGGCAGAGATCATAGGTCTCTGGTCTCTGGCAGAATCCAGACTCCACATCAATCTTTTGGAGCTCCGGGTGATCAGGCTTGCATTGAAAGCATTCCTTCCCTCTCTGAAAGAGAAAGTAGTGCAGGTGTTCACGGACAACACTAACGCCATGTGGTACTGCAACAAGCAGGGTGAAGTGGGGTAAAGGACCCTTTGTCAAGAGGCTCTCCACCTCTGGGCGTGTCTGGAACTTCAGAGCTTCATCCTGGTGGTTAAACATCTGGCGGGCTCTCTGAACGCCAGAGCAGACAAACTCAGCCATCGATGAATTGTCAATGACGAATGGTGTCTCCATCCGGAGGTGATGCAAGGTCTCTTTCAGCAGTGGGGAGAGCCTTGGTTGGATCTGTTCGCCTCTGCAGAAAACGCGCAATGTCAGCTGTTCCACGCATTGGAGTTTCCAATGCGGCACTCGCTCGGCGACGCTTTTCATTTCGAGTGGGACTCAGGCCTCCATTACACCTTCCCACCAATACCACTTCTGTCCAGAGTTCTGAAGAAAATAAAGAACGACCGGACCCAAGTAATCCTTGTGGCTCCGAACTGTGCACGAAGAGTCTGGTATTCAAAGCTACTGAACATGGCTACGGATCCTCCGATCAGACTGCCCCTTCGGGAGGATCTTCTGTTGCAGCAGCAGGGGATGGTTCTCCACCCAAACTTGTCCAATCTTATCCTTCATATGTGGAGATTCAAGATCTTCCTACCAAGTCTCCATTTTTATCTGTCCACCCTTACAGAGTGGTGCTTCATAAAAGGGCCTCCTTCCTTCCTAAGGTCGTTTCCCCTTCTCACGTAGGCCAATCCACCACTTTGTCTACTTTTTAAAAACTTTTTACACACCCCTCTCATGAAGAGTAGAGACTCTACTGTCTGGATCCAAAAAGAGCTTTGGGATTCTATCTCAATCGTACTAAAGATTTCCTGGTGGACAATCAACTCTTTTTTAGATATGTGGGTGTGAAGAAAGGGAAGGCGGTGCAGAAGTGTACCATCTCACGATGGGTATTGCTCTGCATCAAATGTGCTATGCTCTGGAAAAGAAGCAAGCCCCTGAGGGATTGAGTGCTCACTCAACCAGAGCGACTGGTGCTACCACAGCATTAGCACACAGAGTTCATGTCCTGGATATCTGCCAGGCAGCAACGTGGGCGTCTCTGCACAGGTTCACAAAGCATTTCTGCCTGGACAGTCAGGCCCGCAGAGATGGCTACCTTGGCCGTTCGGTCCTGCAGGTCTTTTTAGTATGATCTTGGTTCGCAGCCCACCACCGAGGATGGTAGTGCTTGGGTATCTATTCTAAAGTAAGGGATCTGCAACTAGAATTCTCTATCAGATGAACAAGTTACTTACCTTTGGCAACGATTTATCTAGGAGAGACATATTCTAGTTGCAGATCATTACCAATCCACCCATCCTCCCAGCTTGCAAACTGATTTCAAGGGACAGGGATTTCCCTTTCAGGGGCCTAGCTCCGGTGCTCCAATTTTAGTGTCCTTCTAGGCGCCGCATTACTGCTGTGGAAAGTTGTGAAAAGAAACTGACGTCAGCACGCCGGAGTGGTGCTTAAGTATGATCACAACATCATCACGGCAACCACAACTTCTGCGACGGACGTGGATTCGACCGACGCCACCTGATGGTACGCAAGGGTACTGCTCAGAGAAAAATCTCCAGATCCAGTCTGACGCCTGCGGGAAATTCTAAGGTAAGGAATCTGCAACTAGAATATGTTTGTACCACATAAATCGTTACCAAAGTTAAGTAACTTGTTCATTAGTAATATTGCATGATATTTCACTTAAATATCAGTTTTCATTATATACTGGAAATCTATTTTGCTCCAAATATCGGCTTTTCAGTTTTGTATATACACACACATTTTCATCTCAAATACACACTTTTCAATTTTAAGATACCAATATTCATTCAAATAAAAGCTTCTAGAGAGCAAGCAGCAGCTTCTGCTCTAATCATTGGAGAAGCATGTTGTGTCCTTATCTGGTTCAATGGGAAACGTTATACCAGATTTCATAGGTTTGATCTGTTTATCGAAAAGATATGAGAAAGTAAAAAAAAAAGACTTAATTACTGTAGTAGGTTTGTGCTAAAGGTGATAGGCTTGTGTAGTGGATCGTTATCACTGTGCGCAAAAGCACGTATGCAGATATTTTATGGTGCGGAATCTCTCACATTCCCATAGTAGGTAAAGGTTTGGTGACTACAAAAATCCATGGTGCCAGAAAATGTGCACCATGATAATCCTTATTAGGCCCTTTTAATAGAATTTTATGTTATTTTGATAGCTGTATTTGAATATATTTGTAATTTTATTACATAACACCTAATGGTAGTCTTTTAGAAACTTTATACTGAGTATTTTAGGTCTTAGTTGGTTATGGCAACAAGCCAATGATAAAGGCTGTAGACCTCACTGGTTCATAGAGAAAATTTATTTCAGATACTATAGGTCTCACTTGTTTATTATGAAACGTTACGGCAAAGACAGTAGGCTTGCTTTATTTACTAGGAAATGCTTATAGTAAATCCAGTAGGGCTTTAAATCTCACTGATTAACTTTATAGGCAGAGATTTTGGTGCTGATTACTCCATTTGTCAAAAACACAAAGTACAGAACATTTGCATTGCAATAATTCTTGTTAGAATCTCTTTGAAGGGCCTGGTCGGCTTACTTGTCTGCCAAGACCTTGTAATCAAAGAAATTCAATAAAACTAGAGACATATAAATTAATATAGATACATATACATGCAAAGAGGGGCTGTAGAACATTCTTAGTGTCATTTATACTCTGCTTCCATCCATTACAGTATGTGGTAATGGGTCTGTCCACTTCAACCACTTTGTAAATGAGAGCATTTGTGTGATCATGTGCACATATGCCTAAGAATGAACTTGCTTCAATGCAAGGGCTGGTGTGCCAGTACTTTACATTTCAATTTTCTCTTTTTTTTTCTCTTTTCATTTTTTAAAACACATTAGAGTTTCCAACACAGTTGCTCATTTCATCTGCAGTATGCAGCATTCCATGCGGCCACTGTCTTTAAAAATTAGACCATCGTGAATTTAAATATTATTATTTTACCATTCCCAGGCATTTGTTGTAAATGTTGCAGCCATGCTGGAACTTTAAAACACTGATACAATGTGTACAATGCGACTGCAAGATGTCTACAATGTTTAATTTTATTGTTTACTGTAACCATATGGCTGCCATGTTTAGGAGGCAGCGTGTTTTCCATTTTTCTACTCTTGCGTATTTTGTTGAGTCTGTGTGTATTTTATTATGGTTGTGTAAGTGGATGGATGAAAGAACGAGTCAGTTGGTGGGTGAACTCATAAGTGCAAGGATCAGTGACCATGCATTATTGATGACTTTTGAGCGCCTTAACACATCAGTGCATTTTGATTTGTTAGCCAGATGTATTGGTATTGCAAATGATAATTTTCCCACCTGGGGATTCTGAAGGTACCTAGGTTTTGTGGATTCACCAAAGTGAACCAAGAAAATAGCCAAATTATATAAACTTTTTTGGGTGGAGGAATAAGTATAATTTCTACAAATATAATTAACAAAGTATTTGCTGAGCTATGACCACCTTCTTCCCAGCTTTCAGCTACAGAGTTGTAAAAATATCTTTTTGTGATAGTTTATGCAATGTTCTAAGTGCTAGTCATTTTTCCCTATTTTGTGGTTTTTACCAACTTGCAGTTTGTGGTGTAAATAAGTGTAAAACTGGAAAGCTACACATTTCTGAAACGTAAACACAATTCTGAATTCAGCATGGGGTCTTTTGTGTAGATTACTCAAGTGTTTTCAAAATCTACTGAAAATAAATGGGAAAACGTGGAAATAGTTTACAATGTTTTCATCTGTAATGCAGTGCTCCTAATTGCTGGCTTGCAATAGTAACATACTGTTCTGCGTAAGAAAATATGTTGGGAAACATGCAGGTCACACCACCTTGTATTCCTTTGGGTCTTTAGGCATTCAGAAATGCCAAGGCTTAATAGTGCTCCCAAAATGCCAGCTGACCCAGAGCCTAAATAGTATAGGCATTCACTATGGCAAGTGAGAGGAAATTAGTATAGGCTGGAGTACAAGGGCCAATCCTCTCCCCCATACTGCATCCCTACTGGGGCAGAAATGCATTTTGGTGAATGGGGATGAGACCAGATGCCAAGAAGACCTAGCTCTCCCTTGTGCTTCCCCTAAATTTTTATCTTCACTTTTTTCCTCATATTTTTGTAGACCTTGAACCGCCTCTCCTATGCCCACTCCCCCTCCCCCTATTCCCACAAGTGGGAAGATTGTGGTGTTTACTACCTATCTCATGCAGGGGTCAGAGAGACCATCAAAGAAAAAAGTGACTAACAGAATGGTGTGTCTGTCCTGGGCACTATACAGTATTTCAGTCATCTGAAGAAGGCAGACTGGTGGGGTAATCTCCCTGTGCCAACCCATATGTCAAAATTAAACCCAAATGAATCCAATTTTTCTCCTGCTTTCCATGGAAATGGCTGCAGTTGTCAGATTCTATGCTCAAGGGGGCAGGAAAACAGTTGATGGTTTAAAGGTTGAGGGTGTGGTCCAGTACCAAGTTGGGCTGGTCCCCTCCCCCATTAAAAAAGTGTTATCCCTGGCATCCAATGGCTTTACTACCACACCCCCAATGAGGCAGAAACACTGTTTGGGCCTTAAGAGTTATACGTATGACCAGATGCCAGGAGTGGCAGGCCCCCATCCCATTTTTAAAGGCTCTATCACAGGCATCCAGTAGACTTTGCACCCCCTCATGGGCTGAAACACTGTTGGTGCTTTAGGATTTGGGGGGTGTATGCCCCAGTGCAGAATGCCCTGGCCCACCCCAATTTTTAATATAATAAAAAGCTGTCCGCGTGGCCTAGTGGGCTTTTTCTCCATGGGAAGAAGATTGGGTAAATCCCATAATTTGTCCTCAACTTCTCCTCCTGTTGCCAGTGGAGGCTGAAGGTCTGTTGGTGCACTAGGAATGGGGAATGGGGCAAATTATCATGCGAGGCCGACCCTCACGTCTTTCTTTTTTCCATAGCAGGATATTCTGCCTGCCTTCGGAGGATGACACGTTCATGTCCTCTGCACTGGTTAGGCAATGCAGAGGATGTGAATGTGTCATCCTCTGAGGGCCCTAGTTGCGAAGAAGAGTGAGGTATTTTTCATTAAACAAATACAATAACCTTTTAGGGGCTATTGCTTCTTCCATAGCCTTAACCAGGTCATGCTTAGGTTGTATGCCCTCCCGGGTGATCTTATGCCCAAGAACTCTACCAAAGCCATACCAATTTGACATTTCTCTTTCTTAATTGTCAGTCCTGCTTTGCTCAAGACATTGAACACTTGTCTCAAGGTGTCATCGTGTTCAGCTCTGCTGTTTCCGTAAACCAAGACATCGTCTTGGAAACATAGACTATGTTCCACCCCTTTCAGAATATTTTGCATAATCCGTTGGAACACGGCTGCTGCAGATGCCAGACCAAACGGCATCCGGCAGTACCGAAAAGCCCCAAACGGCATAATGAATGAAGTGAGGGAACGTGAGGAGGGGTGTTGCTCCACTTGATGGTACGCAGAGGATAGATCTATGACACTGAAAAAATTTGCAAGACCCAAAGTACTCAACATTTCGTTGATTCTGGGTAATGGAAATCTTTCCACCCAAATGTTGGTATTAAGATCCCTCAAATCCACACAGACACGTATGCCCTTCCCTCCAGACTTCTGAGTAACAACAATAGGTGCTAACCAAAGAGCACTTTCAATCGGGTCTATGACCCCAACTGTTCTAAGCGATGTAACTCTTGTTGAAGGGGTACCCGCAGTAAAAGCGGTACAGGCCTAGCCTTGTGCGAGACAGGAATTGCACCCTCTTTCACTATTATCTTATGCTGGTAATTAACCAACCGGCCTAACTTATCTTCGAAGAGGTCCGGGAACTCTTTGCATATGGCATGCTCACTCTCTGGACTTCCTACCAATAACACTGGTTCTTCCCTGTTGGGGTCTAGGCGTATGCCTAACTTGCGTTGATGTTCCCATCCCAACAGATTAGAACCCTTGTTAGTGAAGTAAACTTTTCTGGTGGTCGACCTGCCTTTAAAAGTTATATGCATGATCATCATTCCTTTCAATGGTATGGGATCACTATTGTACCCCCCAGGGGATATGTCTGCAGACTGTAAACTGTATCCCTTATTTTTGAACTTGTTCTCATAAATACTGTAATTTATGAAGGTGAAGGGAGAACATGAATCAGCATAGACTCTTACTTGCTCCCCATTCAGGGTTATATCACACGTTGGATATAAGGTGTTTTTACATGTACTCTCCATACCCCCTTTAACCTGAAATACAATTTTCCTGTGGGGTTCTTGGAAATACTCCACATTGTGCACTACCTTCCTGTCCTTATATTCATTCTTCTCTCCCCTACATACCCTCGCATAGTGCCCCTTGGATCCACATTTCCTACACATGCAATTGCGAGCAGGGCAATCGGGGCTGTTAGCTAAATGCCTAACATTCCCACATCTGAAGCATCTATTTTCGGTTTTACCTACAGCCTTCTTCTTTATAGAGATTTCTTGGGTCTTAATTTCCTCCTCCTCATTAGGTTCCTTGCACTCTTGATTAGGAACAGCTCCGACTGCTTTTACTTCATCCGTTATAGCAGTACTCTTCATTAATCTGATACACTCTGCTGTGTGTTCAATGCCTTTGGCTATCTCAATAGCTTCCTTCAAGGAGGGGCTTAAAATTAATAATTTCTCCTGCACCTTACTATTGTTGGTGCACCTCACTAATTGATCTCTGATTAGAGACTCCTCTAGACGCCCAAAATCGCATGTCGCAGCAGGACCTTTGAGACTGGCTATGTAGCTGGATACCTTCTCATCTCTACCCTGCGCTCTGCTAAAAAAATTGTGCCTCTCAAGGACCACATTCACTCTTACTCCGAAGTGACCCTCTAACTTTTTAAGAGTTATTTCATATACATCTAACACCTCCACTTCCTCCTCTTTGTCTTCTTCTCCCAATTCTGTTAAACTATCATAGACCTTCCTTCCATGTATGCCCAAATTGTGCAATAAGATGTGTTGCTTTCTTAGTGGAGAGAATTTCCCCCCCCAATTGCAATCAAATATCACTCAAACAATCGCCTCCAGTCCTTCCAGAGCAAGCTGGGTTCCCCAACTTCATTCAGGAACGGGGGAGGTTGCGACATGCTGGCTGCAGCCATAATAATCTGAATTACAAATTTACAATGAATTATCCAAAGGAGAACCTGCGTTCACCAACTTCCAAAAACACAAAACAAAAAACAATAATATTACTGTATGGCCAACTGCACAATATATTACTTTACCGCACACTTCAAATAAAAGAAAATGTATTTTGTGAGAATTATGTCATACAGTAATACTACATTGAGTTCCAATCGTAATACAATATCACATCTAAGCCTTCACAATATATATATATTGCTCTAATAATTGTGCAAATACTCTTCACAGCCTCAATACAGCTGATATCAGTCAATGGACCAATCTGATTTAAGCGATAATTTGACCAACACTGGTGTATACTAGTGTGGTCTTAACGGACCATTGTCACACAAACACGCTTGCTTGCTGCCGTAATTACTGGGGGCGTGTTGGCAATTACATTCCACCCAGGGGCCGCCTCCTTCTCACCGTGTCACCTCTGCCGTCGTCCTAACCGGAACTAAGGCAGTCTAAAATCCCTGGGGGCGTGTTCCTTTCCAACTCTGCCCAAGGGACCGCCTCCTCCTACGGCATCCCCGCTGCTGAGTTACACCAGGAACTGTCGAAGGTCAACGGAGCGGTCGTCCCGGAGGCTCTGCCAGGGGCCGCTTCACCCTTAATGTCACCGCTGCCGTTGCCTCCGCACCAGAACAAGGCGGTAAAAGGAGCCGTCATGCAGGAAACCCTTGCGATCTCCGCCGCGCCGCCTTCCTGAAGCTAGGTTCCTTGGAAAACAGAGCGCCGGTACACACACTGTGCCACGCTACAAGAGCCGGAAGAACTAGCTGCCCTTACGTGCCACACTGACACTGGATCCACGAAGGAAAGGACACCTATGGTCAGCACCAGTGCCAACCGCAAAAGCCAGGAAGGTGCTTGTAGACTTCACCGGAGAGCTCACTCCATACACTGCTGCAAAAATTGATCAACAGACCAGCGCAGAGAAAATGGTTCACACCGGCCCAGGGGTGAAGAGTCAGCTGCCCCTGCATAGTCTCTTCTAAGATGATCCCACCCTCGTCGCCAAATGATTTGTTGTAAATAAGGAATCACTTTGAAGTACACGGAGTGAGTGAAATGTCCAGTTTATTCAAAGACTCCTCACAGAACAATGCCATAACAGCCCCAACATTCTATGGCAAACTCCAAGCCAGCCCAATGCCAACATTCTAAGGTAGGCAGGAGCATATCATTACTAGATCATAATTTATAGACAACCAATTTAACTCATCCTAATATATGTTACACCATAAATTATAAAACAATATTTACAGACATTGAGTGTCATCGTGTTGGTAGATTTCCAGTGTGGTATTTTCCTTTCTGTTTATTAATCTTGTTCTTATAACAACTTGTTGTGAGAATGGTGGGATTTTAACCCTGCACGCCCACCACTTTAACTTGTTCGTGAGATTGCCTTTCAAAAATGACTTCATGTCATTGCTAAGTGCTTTACGTTTGTCCCTCATTGGGGCGGTTCTGCTACTCCTTGCAGACTGCCCGTTACAAGGATAATTGCACTTTTGCTGATACGTTTGACTGCGAGTGAACTTCTTTTTCCTTTTGTGTCCCTCCTTCACGCTCATGTCCACTGTGGCACTTTGAATGGGGGCTTACGTCAACTCTTTAACTTTTCAATTAATGTGGCAAGAAAAGTCTAAGTAAGAATGTACAACGCTAATAGCTCTAACTCGAGCAAATGCGAGACCCGTTGCATTGCAAATGCTTGTTCGGAAATAGTAATACACTTTACCAGTGTGCTTTAAAAGGTGTCTGCTAGTGAGTGTGCTATAATTGTCATAAGGACTCGTTACTACTTGAAATTCTGGTGTTACATGTGTATCTACTGTACACTTTAATAACAGTAGAGGGTACGTCGCATGTGTAAACATGACTGTGCGCACTGCAATGCGCTGGGTGATATTTTGACTTCTCCGTAAAGAACAAGTTTTCTAAGGATCGTTAAAGTATACTAAAAAGATAATGTGCAAAAAACATTTCCGTTAATGTTTACATCTTGCCAAAGAATTGACATTGGCAGGTAGTGAAAGTAATCCATTATTTTATATCTTTCCATAATGATCTGAAAGAAGGATTCATTAAAATGAAAACTGTTGTCTCAGGGAGGCCATTTGCAAAACATTTCTCCTGGGCGCAGACCATAAGAGCGTACTAGTGGCATTAGGCTCTGCAAAGGAGGCAAAGAGGGGCCGTATTATTGGGCATTATTAACGCTGCTACTGAGTGTGGTGTCATGGGCCCAGGGCGACACAGTATAGAAAGGAATGACACAGGCACATGGGAGTAGAAGTGGTATCTGTCCTTGAGCACATGCACTCCGGCTCCTTTATTGGCAGGGTCACCTAACTGATGATGGGTGTGGGATGGGTGTAAAGTCCAGCCCTCGGAGAGTGGCTGGCAAACTAATACATGCAGAAGGGCATGTGTGTCCATAAGGACATTACGTTCCTCCCAAACTTTATTAAAATATAACAAGTCCAGCTTGTAAGAATAAAACACACAAAACATTGACTTAGTCTCTCTGCCTTGAGCGGTAGCCCGCAGGATGGCAGTGGACAGGTGCAGCTAAGAGCACCCGGGTATCACTGCACGCATCTATGATTTAACCAGCTGGTGCTGGGCATGAATGCTGCGTAGCTGGAGTCTGAAATTCAGTGACAGCCGGTTGGTTGGTTCATGGTCCACTCACACATTGTTGGTTAGTCCTGAGGGCTTTCGCTGTGATATGGTTGGTATTAAAACAGTTTAAACTTGGTGCATCAGGAGCGTTGGTGGATTCTGCTGCAGGGATTCCTCATGAGACATCCTAACTTCAAGAAGGCCAGTCCTGCGAAGACCGGGAAGATATCTGCAGTGGTTTACAACCCTCCTCTGAAGCCCTAGTGCATCCTGGTACCGTGTCAGTGGAGCAGCTTCCAGGCTACCTCTCATTCACGGATTCCTCACTCAGGAATTTCCTTGAGGCCCTTTTGATGGGTCACCACAGGACCGCGTGGACGGTGCTGGGCTGCATGTGTGCCATCTGCGGGCTGATGCAGGCCCTCAGACAGAAGCCATGGCCAAGGCATTCGTGCAACTGCAAGAGTGGATAATATGTGGTCGGTGTGTTTGCGAACAGGAACCAGGGGCGGGTGGGCTATCAGATAGTCACTGGACAATTGGTCTCACAAATTGCCAGGAAGGCCTTGTTAGTCTATTGATGTTTTACAGAGATATGATTACACTTAAGTGATAAGATGTTCCTTCATTGAATAAGGCGATGCACATGTCTGGACGACAGACTGTGATGTTTTGCTGGAGTAAGGGTGACTGGAGGGACTTCACAGCCACGTGACGTCACATAGTTGGTGCAGTTCTTCTCCTACAGCATGTGTGGTTGCTAGCAGTGAGGCCAACTGCTTCAAAAAGCTGGTGACAGGTGGCTTGATGGTCGCACTGTGAAGTGTCAGGCAGGTACGTGGTTTGAGTGTGCAGCCGGCTTACATTCGGTACTCCAGCTGAGCTGTCTCCAGTGACAACACTGCACCTCGGTGGCTGGCTCGTCTATAGGTGTAGGCCACGCTCTCATCTTGCCGTGGTGTAATGTGGGATCCTTCCGCCGGTCCTGTTCTATCTGCAGGACTGGAAGTTTTCTCCTTTTTCTTGATGTGGTGGTGGCGGCTTGCCACTTGGGGTGTGCAACTCTCCTCTTCCAGTCCTGAGCAACTGAGGACTCCATCTTCAGGGAGTCTGGGGAAGGACACTCCTTTAACAGCCTCTGGCTCACTGCAGGCCAACAATGGCAGGTCACTTCCTTTCCACCTCCTCTTCACTGAAGGGCACATTGCTGGAGCTTAAAGGCTACACCGTTGCGGCTCTTGGTTCTGCCTAGATTTGAGAAGGCTTGGCATGATTGGTCACTCCATATGACACTGTCAGTGACGGGCCAAAGGTGGCCATTCGGTGCTGGGGTGGCTGGCTAATATGGTCTCTTTCATGTGACCAATTGTCTAAGGGCACCCTGGCAGCATTACAATAGTGGTTTGCAACATCAGGCTCTGTCATGGGTGGTGCTGGGTATGGTGCACCTTGGACTCCAGGTGTTCTCTTGTGGGGCCTTTGCTCTTTTACTGCCAGAGGTAAGGGTGCGAGCACCCTCCCTCTTCTTTGTTGGTTGCCTGCTTGCTGTTGGGGCTTTGTTTTATCAACACACTGGGCATGTGCCCTTGCCTTTGGTGGTTCTCTCTCCTTTTCTGACTGGGGCAAAGGACTCTGGTGGTGTGCTGCTAAGACAAGTAACTCTTCCAGTGTGGCGGTGGCAAATGACCACTGGGGGCACTCAGGTGACAATTACTCTCCTGCTGCATGACAGTCTCTAGTGCCAGCTGTTTTGCAAGGTTGTGTCATTCTTCACACCTTGTGGTGGCAACAACCAGCCACTAGGGGGTGTGCAGCACTGACTGTGTTTTTCGGCTGCCCTGATCAGCCGTGGCCCTCACTGCAAAGCAGGACACAGGGATCTGTTCCAGCTTGATTCACAGTCCGTGAGTGTGTGAGGGGGAGTGTAATTACATTTCGGGCTTTGTGGGGAGAACAACACACACCTGCCCTTGTTGGAGCAGCTCACTTGAGCTCGGCTTACCTCGAGCCCAGCCGTTCCCTAGTGAGGAGCTGCTTGTGCTCCATGTGCATCTTCCCCTCTTGTTCTTGAGGGATTTGTGCTAGTGCAGTGGGGTTGCTGCAGAAAACTAGACAACGTTCTCCGCTCCCGTGATGGTGGCAGATGTCCACTCGGGGGTGTACCACACACTCTGAGTGGTGAATAGGTTTGTGAGCCCAGCCCCAGTTACCATGGGGGGAGTGGGCTCTGTTACTGCCGGTTGTCCTGCCTTTCCAGGGGCAGGAGGGTCAATTTGCACCTCTCTCCTCTGCCTGCAGCTGGCACCGGCTCATGGACGGCATCCCTTGGCAGTTGCGATCTTTTCTTCTGCATTGGAGACAGGCAGCTGTTCAGTTTGTGCGGGGAACCGTGGCTACAGCTTCAGGTTCGTGTTTAACTTTGGATTCAACTTTTTTTTTTTACAGTGTCTACTGTTTTGCTGTCTTGGGAGGCGGCAAAGGCCTTAAGCCTACTTGTGGCAAAATGTTGGAACAACTTACCTCCCACCTCAGACAGTCACCATCGCTACCTCAATTCAGGAAGGACCTCAAGATCTGGCTCTTTGACTGAACCCGGAGGACATACCCCACAGCACCTTGAGACCCTATGGGTGAGGAGTGCGTTCTAAAAATGACTGATTGATTGATTGATTGATTGAGCCTCACGCCTGGCTTGCTCTTCGCTGGCGATAGTGGGGCTGCGGTGTTAGCGAAGTGGTGTTTCCTTCTCGGACTATGCATGCCTTATCTCTTTATGGTCCCCTGAGCTGGACTCAGTGTGGGAAACTACCACTAGGTGATGCTGTGGTCACTTTTTAATGATGTGGCAAAGTTTAGCACACAGCTGCAGGATTGACACTCACTATAGAGTCAGCCACGGGCCGATCCACCCTCGCTTCACCTGTGGGCAGGGCCTCAGCAGGTGTGCTTCTCTCTATGCCCCTGCCCCGCTGCCGGCCCAGGTCTACCATTCATCATTTGCATGACTGGGTGCAAGGCATTAAGGACACAGCCCAAGATGTCTCCTGGTCTATCTTTATCTGCGGTATCAGCAAGGGGGGGAATTGGCGTGCAGACTCACGAGGCAACGTGTAGGCGCCTTGAGCACGTAGTTGGCTGCAATATGTCACCCCACCTTTTCACTTCTCCTTCACTGCCCACACTGTGGACAGCAGCTGTTGCAGCGAGGGGTTGGAGGCAAACAGTCTCCGTTCTTACCGCCTTGTTATTGCCGGCAGCTGGGTGATGTCTTGTTGCCTCACATGGGCGTTGGTGTAGGGGTCACTTGGTGTTGGGGCGGCACTTCACCCTTTCATGGCTCTGTTGCTTTGTGCCCACTCTCTTTCTCTGCTGGCAGGGTGTGCACCACGCTGATGTGTGGCGGCCACTCCTTTTATCCAAAAGGACTAATCACGTTCCTCACCTAGGGAATAACTCAAGCTCCGACATTCAGGAGCTGCGGCGGTGCGCTGGGCGCAGTCTAGTTCATTGGGAGGGTGCTTCTCCCCTCCTATATCGCTATTCATGCCAACACTCGTGGCTTCAGTCTGGGCCAGTGTCGGGTAACTTGTGGCATCAACCCTCCTCATCCCAGCAAATGTGGAGTTTTGAGCCACGGGCCCACAAACTATAGAAAGGAATGAGACAGACTGATGGGTGTAGAAGTGGTAACTGGCCTTGATCATGTGCATTCAGGCTCCTTTATTGGCTGGGTCACCTAAGTGGTGATGCCTGTACTGGATGGGTGTGGGGTGGGGTAAAGTCCAGCCCTCGGAGAGTGGCTGGCAAACTAATACGTGCAGAAGGCCACAGGTGTGTTCAGCAGGACACTACATTGTGGTATTGTGTGATAGGTGTTCATTTGTAGAATGTACCTAGAACACTTGGGTGACATTGCTATGACCTGGGTGTGGTTTAACCTGTTTAAAAAAAATATTATTTTGCTCTGTCTGGAGTTGCAGAGCTACGTCTGCCTGGTCTCCTGAGACCTTTGTTGTTGAGGCTATTTAACTTACTCCCTTCATGCCTCACTGCCCTTCCACACATATCAACACAGAAAGCACTTTGAAATTCACAAAACAAATTATACAGCGCTATGGTAAAGGAGAACTAGGTGCTTATATTTGAAATTGCCCAAAAGTAACAATCTGGTAGTTTGCTCCACGTCCTGCCCCTTAGACGTGTGGACGTGTGACCGCCTAATTAGGCTAAGGTGACACGTAATAGGGCAGTGACATCTACTACCCTCAGAGCTCGACCTGAATCTTTTGACTCAGCTGGAATAATAAGATCATCAAATCAAACAATGAAAATCAATAGTCATAAACAACTAAAATATGAAATGAGGAGTCAGTAATTTATACACACCATGACCCATGTGGTTATCAATCACCACACAAATTTAATAAAGTTTAAACATTTCTTGCCCCTATATTAACAATGCTAAAGTCACATAAATGATGCGCAAAACCAAATGATAGCAATACAGAAATAACACAGGCTGTCCTAATTGTCTGAAGAGTCTCAATCACCATCAAATACTCCAAAAGACTTATACCGAATAACAACAGAATTATTTGAGAAATGGCAATAGTCTTCCTTAATTGTGCAGTTGAATCAATCAATAAGCATTTCATTTAATTATTGGGTCAGACATCCTAACTATCAAATTCTAATTAAAAAAGCATGTGTGGGGCTGGGCTTTGTCGCATTCAAAAATCCAAATAAGACAAAAATGTAATTTCCAAAAACATCTAACTATGGCACTAACAGTGGATTTCTAAAGGGAAAAATCTGCAAAGGAAAACAAAATGTACATTGTTCATACCTCTCTTAGCTGATTCTTCATCATCAGTACACAGGAACAGCCGGTCTTCAGCAGTCAGCATCAGGAACATAGAAAGGGCAACAGGTCAGTAAAGTTGGGCCTAATGTATCTGAACTGTTAAAATCATACGTAGCTGGACAGAAGAGCTGCACAGAATTGAAACTTGAAAGAACTGAACAGATCTGAATCTGAATGGAACTGAACAGAAACGGATTTAAATCACCTAAAACTTTGCCTAATTAAAGTCACAAAAATTACTAGCTAAGATTCAATTGGACAAAACTATAAGGTATGAAAGTGAGCAAACAATTGAATTTTGGGGCATATTTATACTCGGTTTGCGCTGAATTAGCTGCTTTTTTTTTAATGCTAATTCAGTGCAAACCTAACTACATATTTATAATTTGGTGCTAGACACATCTAGCGCCAAAGTAATGGAGTTGACGTCATTTTCTGGACATGGAAATCTACTTTGCGTCAATGAGATGCAAGGTAGGTGTTCCTGTGCAGAAAACGACGGTATGGCCCTTGCACCATATTTATTACCCCGTTCTAAAATCATGCACGGTGGGATGGGGGTCTTAAATAATGGCCATAAGCCTGCTTAGTGCCATCGTTTAACACCTGGGTTAGGGCAGGTGTTAGGGGAGCTGTGGGCCTATTTCCATGGTCGGAGACCATGGAAAGAGCCCATAGGTGCCCTTCCCTGGCCCCAGGGACACACCAACCCACCCCCACCCATACCAGGGAGACACCTTCGGATGGGGGGACCCCATCCCAGGTAATTAGAGGTAAGACGAGGTAATTATTATTTTGTTTTTTTTTAAGTGCCATAGGGGTGCCTAGCTTGGGAACCCCTACATCGCACTGTGCCCAGTGGACATGCCCAGGGTCATAAGTCCCCTAAGCATGGCCATTGGGCTGGGGGGCATGACTCCTGTCTTTACTAAGACAGGAGTCATGTCCATGGGGTTTTAACAGCAAAAGATGACGATAGTCTGGTCAGAGGCTTTTTTTTATGCCTCTGCCCCTACTAGTGTCATCCTTTGACACTAAACCCCCTGTTCCCACCACGCCTCCCCCACCCGGCTAGCGTAATTTATAATGACGCTAACTGGGCCTTACTGCCGGCTAGCTCCATTCCATAAATTTGGCCCCCGGCCGGCGTCCAGGAATGGCACTAGTCGGCGGTATGCTTTTTGACGCTAAACTGCGTTAGCACTTTTTAGTGTAAAAAAGTATAAATTTGCCCCTTTGTTTCTTCTTTAACTTGTATCTTTCTTCATTCCTTTTGCAAGAGAGGCCCATGTTGACACGCTTCTCCAGTTGGCAGTTTCTGCAGTATAATAATATTGTAGAAAACGGAACATGACACTTAGCCCATTGTTAAAACTTTCAGATATTTTCACAAGGAAGTACAAAACTAGCAGAATAAGAAAAAGCAGATTTCCACTGTGAGCTTTCAATGGGGTGTCTAATAAACAATGTTTGCATAAGAATTTCTGTAAAGTCAGCATCACATTTCAACATTGTGCTTGTGGAAAAATAATAAAATGCAGGCCTTTTTATTAATGCTAATACATGAAGAATAAAAACAATTATTATAATTCAAATCATTAGTTTTGATCATTAATAATTCATCTTTTGTCAATACATCTAGTTATAATTCCTAAAATACATTTTCACACACATTTCTCTAAATTAGGCCTTTTATACACATTATTTATTATGTTTTAGTTACTCATGTTTTATTAATAATGTTTTCTCTCTAACAATACTTCCTCTGACGGCAATATGTGCCATTACAAAAGAACAGTTCATTAATGAGACAATTCAAAACTTATTTTGTTTAGTATATCTACAATTAGGTTTTCTCCATTCTTAAAAATTTCTCAAATCACAAAAATATCTGCTTCTTATCTTTTCCATTTCTGTTTCTTCCGTCCTCTGTTTCTTTTTCATCCTTTGTAATTGAATGAATCTCTACAGTTTGTAAAATCTAATTGTACAAATGGGACATACACCCACTATTAATAATGGTTTCAGTATTGTTCCCACAAAACCCTGACCAGGATTTCCCAACCAATTTCCTATTTTTGTAAAAATGTTACCTATATTTTCCCACACACTTGGTTGTTTCAGTTCCTTCAAGTCAGAATTCAAATGTGTCAAATTTCTAATGTAGGTCCTAATTTCTTGTCTGGGTGGGATAAAAGTGCAACAATATTGCGTCTTAAGAATCCTACCCTCTTTTGCAAAAAAAATGGCTAATGCAAGACGGTTCTGAAAAACCATCAAACGTACCTCAGCCATTTCTGTACCCATAAGAAGTATGCTCCAACAAAAGTCTGTTAAAATTCTGTCCACAATGGTTGACAATTTTCTTATTTTCATGTCATTCAGAACAACCCCTACAGAAGGAATAATTGTTCCAAATATATCCCCATTTATTTCTGAATAGATTGCCCTTTTTGCTCTTGGTCTTGACTTGTCATTAGTATCATTTATGTTATCAGTCTGGTATATTTTAAGGAAAACCACTCCCAAATAACAAGTCCCATACCATCCCCTAGGGAGACGATAATAGGCATTTTTACCACAATGATAATATACACCTAGAATCGCAGGATCTTATCCACTTAGCGTAAAGTCCCATATATTCCTAAATAGAAATACAAGTCTGCATTCGCTCATTCCCACAAACTTAGTATCAGTTCTGGATTGAGGTCTGTACATAGAAAGCTTCCCTACATATTGGTAATCTAAAGCAAGCTTTCCTTGCGTGTTAGTTACACTATTTGTATGATCATTCTTGTAATTGTGTTTTTCTAAACTCTTTTCTATTTTCTCTTTCATTATTTTTCTTCTGTCACCAGCTTGATTCAGGAAATTTTTCTCAACTGGTGAATGTATACATATTTGATTATTCCTGTGAGCATAGGCCGTACCAAATGTTAGTGTAGGCTCAAAAAAACCTCCTACAATGTATATGTTTCTAGCCTTAACAATATTACTCAAGTGTTGATTAACTGGAACAAAAGAAAAGATTAGGTCAAAGTAATAATAATACTGTATGTATTCTTCATTATAAAGCCTTGTTAATAAAAGACTACAACTGATCCCATAAGTTAGTGGTAAGCTATGATATGTAATCCCTTCCTGTACTGAGGAAGGAATTTGTGTACACATAACGTTGTCTCACATCCATAGTCTCAACATATTCATACAGCACATGATAGTAAGCATTAGAAAGGTCTTCTTGTGAGCTGTCTAAGTATAAATAGCTCTCATCTTTATAGAACTTGTCTAAGTCAGAAAGTGTAGTGACTTCTAGTATTAAAAAAGGTATGCTTGTAATCAACAACAAACTTAACAACACACATACAACTGCAATCCTACACACAAATACTTACACCCATTGTTTCTGTTGCGATTCATATTTATGGCTTGTAAAGAATCAAAAAGTGGAAGAAAGAAAAATATAAACTCAACTATGCAGCCACAACAAAAATTAAAAATAATCTTCAGCCTTCTTTGCAATTATATACAGCAACTTTCAGGCTCTCGAGAATTAGATAGAGGAATATCAGGATTGTCCCCCATTTCAGCTGTCAGAGGAGTATTTGAACCTGAATCTTCACCAGTAAGCACTGTCTCTGCTTCTGCAGTTTCTTGCTTTGTTTTTATCACTTGATCTTCTTAAGACTTTACAGTTTCTGCATGTGCCCTCAGGAACACTGGGTCTTCATCATACAACGTTTTTGGCACTTTATGAACGTGACTTGCATGAATCCAGTTTGGAATTCCAGCACACTAGTATAACCTAGGAAGGTCCTTTCCACCTAGGCTCCAACATGTCTTCTGCACGTGCTTCTTGATCACCACCCATCACCAGCCCAAAGACTGTGACACTGTTCTTGGGATGGTGGCATAGCTTTAGCTTCCACATGGTGAGACAGAGAGCGAACCACACCAGAGAGACCTTTGCAGTAATCCAGCACTAAGGGCCAGATGTAGCAAACTGTTTGCGACTCGCAAATGGCAAAAATCGCCGTTTGCGACTCGCAAATGCGTGTTTGCTATGCAGAAATGCGTTTTGCGAGTCGGAACCGACTCGCAAAATGCATTTCCGAGTCGCAAATAGGAAGGGGTGTTCCCTTCCTATTTGCGAGTCGCAGTGGTATGCAATTCCATTTGCGGAGTCGCAGTTACCATCCACTTGAAGTGGATGGTAACCCACTCGCAAACGGGAAGGGGTCCCCATGGGACTCCTTCCCCTTTGTGACTGGACCCAAAATTATTTTTTCAGGGCAGGCAGTGGTCCAAGGGACCACTACCTGCCCTGAAAAAATCCAAAACTAAAGGTTTCGTTTTTTTTTTTTTAAGTGCAGCTCGTTTTCCTTTAAGGAAAACGGGCTACACTTGGAAAAAAACCTGCTTTATTTAAAAGCAGTCACGGACATGGAGGTCTGCTGTTCCCAGCAGGCCTCCATCCCCGTGAGTGCCCAGAGTCGCTATGGGGTCGCAAATTGCGACCCACCTCATTAATATTAATGAGGTGGGTCTTTGCGACCCCATAGCGACTCGCAGAAGGTGTTTGAGACACCTTTCTTCATAGCAAATTGCGACTTGCAATTTGTGAGTCGCACGGACTCGCAAATTGCAAGTCGCAATTTGCTAGTTTCCTACTTCTGGCCTTAAGTCATCTGTTATGTTTACAAGTGCATTTGAAGTAACAGCTGCTAATATCATGGCTCTGCCCATCAGTATCTCATGTGGCGACAGACCAGTCTTTCTGTCAGGTGTACTTCTCATGGTCATCAGAACCAGAGGCAAAGCATCAGGCCATTTCAGATTTGGAGATGCCAGTCGAGCTTTTAAAATGCCATTCATTTCCTCTAGTAATGCAGATGCTTCAGGACGGTAAGTACAGTCCAGCTTTTGCTCAATGTTTAAGGCTGAACGTAGCATTTTATATCACCTCATTATTGAAGTGACTTCCTCTATCTGATTCTAAAGAGGCCGGGAATACAAATCCTGGTATTAGCTCATTTCTACATGTAGGATATGCTTCAATCTAATGACTAAATATACACACAATCACCAACACATATCTCAAACCACCACACACAGGCACTACAATGAAATCCATCAGTTCTCTTTCCCACGTTTATTTGCTGACATGTAATTCATCTGTGACAAATTGCTTCTACAACCTGTCTAAATTTTGGATTGCACCAAGATTGCTTAAATGTTCAAATCATTGCATCTCTGCCAATGTGAGTTTGACCATAATAATATCTAGCCATTTACATCAGTAGACAATTTGGCAAGACCACATGCCCTTCATTTGAAACCCAAATTTAGGCCCTCATTATGAACATGTCGGTCTGGGCAGTAATTACCGCCACTGGCATGGCGGTCCGGACCGCCATATAACATTCGTGGCAGAACCGCCACTTTTATAACTCTGCCACCAACAGGGTTCCGCCATCAGGCAGCAGGATAATATGTCAGGTTCCACCAGCCTTTCCCTGGTGGTTCACCTCGCCAGGAAAAGGCTGGTGGAATGGGTGTCTAGAGGCCCTCATGAACAGCCCCATCGCGCATTTCACTGCCCAATTTACGGGCAGTGAAATGTGCACCGGGTGCTGCTGTACCCGGCCGCATTGCTTCATTGCAACCGGCTCCATTTGGAGCCGGCGTCAATGTTCAGGCCCTGTTCAGGCCCTGCATTCAGCTGGGCCAGCTGTCGGAAACACTGTTTCCGCCAGCCGGCCCAGCGGAATGTTCTTTATATGGCCAGCAGGGGGTTCTGTGAGCTGGCAGTCTCTTGTTGACCGCCAGCACCGAACTCAGCAGGTTTGCCCACCAAGTTCATAATGAGGACCTTAATCAATTTCTCTTTGATTGCAACCCAATTTTGTCTACCTTCTTTTTTCATCTTTCATCTTCTGGAACATCATCTTGCAGTCTTTTAATTTCTTCCCAAGTGTCAACCACTGTCAACAGAAAACTAAACTTTGAATTCTCTCATCAGTATCTATTATATCTGTGCCTCTTCATTGAAAGTGGCACAATTGAGTGCACAATACCTAGCAACTTGATCAGCATATGCATTACCCATGGTGATAAAATAATTTGGTTTCTGATGCACAGCACACTTCACAACTGCGACTTTCTCAGGTAAGTAATTGTAAAGTTTATAACAATTAATGACTCCTGTCCCCATTACTTATAGGGTAGCCAGAAGAGGTCATGAAACCTCTCTGGAACCACAAGTGCCCGAAGTCGTATACAACACCAAATCCATTTTGGCTGTCAGTAAAAATCGTAATTTTGAGGTGTGATGAAATACAGCATGCTCTAGTAAGAGCAACCAAATCAGCCACTTGTCCAGAAAATACTCCTTGAAACCATGAAGCTTTGAGTACACCAGAGATAGTGCACACAGCATAACTGGATCTAGATGTTTCAATATTGTCTCTTAAACAGGAATCATCAACAAAAATGATTTGGTTATTTTTCTCTAATGATGTATCCTGAATATCAGGTCTGGGTTTGGTGCAGAGTTCAGTAACATCCAAGCAGTCATGTTCCACCTCATTTACATTTTCTGATTCAGTAGTATCTATAGGTAGCAAAGTAGCAGGATTAAGTACTCCGCACCTTCTCAGGGTGACATTCGGGGATCTCAAAATCAGTAACTCATAGTGAGTCAACCAAGCATTTGTTAGATATTGGGTCTTGGTCCTGGTAAATATACGACCTCAACTGAGTGAGGGAGCAGAACAGTTAAAGAATGTCTCATCACAATGCTCTAACTCTAGGCAAGACTAGTACCAACTGCAGCCACTTGTTTCAGGCAGCCTGGTAAAGTGGCAACAAGCAGATCCAATGTAGCGAAAAAATTTGCTACTGGTCGATTTACGCCATCATGTACCTGTGTCAGGACAGAAAGAGCACAACAAACACATTCATGACAAAACAGTGAAAATGGTTTCGTGTAGTCAGGCATTCCCAGAGCTGGTGCTCTGCACAAACTCTCAACTCAGCGAAACCTTCATACAAGCTTCATCAAGGGGCACCGGATCAGTAATTTCTTTGCGGGTCAGTCTCTGCAAAGACTTAGAAATAATGGAAATATTGGGAATTCATTGGCGAGAGTAACTTGCCATTCTCAAAAACATCCTGGCATCTCTTCGAGTAAAAGGAGGGGTAATTTACAATGTAGCTGTAACCCTTTCTCTGGACACTTTCCTTGTACCTTTCTCTATTTGATGTCCCAAGTACTTCACCTCTTTTTGACAATACTGCAATTTTGCTGCAGATGCTTTATGTCCATTTTCACCCAGATAATTCATTAAGGCAATAGTGTCTTGCCTGCATGCTTATGTTGTCTTTGAAGCAATCATTAAGTCATCAATGTACTGAACCAATGTAGATTGGAAAGGCATTTCCAATGATTCTAAATTGTTTTTCAATACCTGCTTAAATATTGATGGGGATTCTGAAAATCATTGTGGAATGCTGCACCAGGAATACACAAGATTGCAGAATGTAAAACAAAATAGAAACTGTCTAACTTCATGTAGAGGTACAGAGAAAAATGCTTGTTGCAAGTCAACTACTGAGCACCATTTTGCGTCACATGGGATTTGGAACATAATCAATGCTGGATTAGTTAGCACTGGATAACATTTGAACACTATGTTATTCATTTTTCTCAAATTCTGAACTATGCAAAATTTCCCACTAAGTTTTCACAAACCCATAATGGGTGAGTTACATGGGCTGCTCAGCACTTCTTTCAAAACTCCTTGCTCAACAAAATCAGCAACTACAGGAGTAACTCCTTCAATCACATCTGATGCCATTTGATATTTGGAAGTTTTCGGGAAAACTGCATTAGGTTTACCTGTGACTTTGACTGGTTCCACTCCTTGAATTAGACCAATATATTTTCCAGATAAATCCCACACTTTTAAAATAACTGTATCTTGTGGGTCGTTTGGCAGATCCTGCTCTGTAAATACGGGAAAAAGAATAATCAAGGAGAATTCTTCATTAAATAGATTACAGCCAACTGGTATGCATGAATCCTCATCATCGCTATTTGTTTGAATGGCAATTTCATTATTTGGGCAAGTCATGGAACATCTTGATTTGTATAATAAATCTCTTCCCAGCAGACATACTGGACTTGAGTCACAAACTACAAATTTGTGCATGTCTTCACATGCACCAATTTTAACAGGAATCGATTATGTAATCAGATTTGTCAGATGTTTATTCGCTACTCTTACTGTTCTCCTAGAAAGTGGCACATTGGGTACTTCTGCAATTCTGACAGTAGAGTGTGTAGCTCCTGTGTAAACCAAGAGTGAGACATCATGACCCATAACTGTTCCATTCACTTGGGGACCACTCTGATCCACCTACTATGAAGCTGCTAGCACACGTTCTTCTTTATCTGAACTCTCACTCACCATTTCATCCTCATTGTGTAATGGGTACTGTATTATCAACTGCTGATTATTTTGACTTACCTTTGACCCATGTTCTGCTGAGGAACCACTACACGCCTCTGTGCCACTGGAGTTTGAGGTTTTTGCATTTGCTGCTGATGTAGCAACGTTTGCATCTGCTGTTGCATTTGCTGTTGTGGTAACTGAAAACATGGCACTTGTTGTTGGGGAATTTGCATTTGTGGAATATGCATTTCATTATTCATATTCAGAACATTTACATTAGGAGTCTGATTTTTTGGTCCTCTCAAATTTGGAAAAAGGTTATGTTCATTCATCTGCACAACACCTTCCTGCACCATCAGAGCACATTCCGGCTTCCAGTGTCCAAAACTCCCTCACGCATGACAAGGTAACATCTTCTTCATTACCTGCACATCACCTGTATTGGCATTAGTATTCAGAGCAACACAATTTCCATTTCCTCTACCATCTTCCTCTTGCCTGTCCCTGACCCAGAACTACTCGCATTTTTCCCTGTTGTTGCTGAATTCCCTGCATTCCTGATTGGGCTGCTGTAATCTGCACCACCATTGCCTTTTCTTTCAGTCTCTTCTGCTTCATTACAATATTGTCACTGCAATATTTAGCAAACTGCAATACTTCATCAATCAGTTTTGCTTGCCAGAAAATCAAATGACTATTGATCATGTTGCTAATTTCAGGTCTCAACCGCTGCACCAACCTGAACACAAAATTAATCATGTCCTTGGGCTCAATTGTCTCTGCACCACTGTAATGCATGAATGCCTGCAACAACTTTTCATAATAATCATGTATTGACTCCTTTTCTTCCTGAGATATCCTATCAAGTCTCTGCCAGTCAATATCTTTAGGGGAAATTCTTGTGTTCAAAAATTCATTCACTTCATAATAGCTTTTCATCACTTCAGGAGATGGGGCACCTGTAGCCGGATCTCATGGATGCTCTCTTGTCAGTCTATCACCACTCCTCTTGCATTCAATACATAAATCAGCAGGGACCACTTTCTAAAAGAGTATTTAAATCGTCCCACAAACAGTTTGCAAGTTTCACAAATCTGTCTGTCTGCTGATACCATTCCACTGGCTTCTCTCTCAATCTCGGGTAGTCATTTGTGAATGACAAAATATCACTTCTGCTTCAAGGGACATGAACATAATTCCCTCCAGGAATTTCTCTCACTGGTAATATTTTAACTAGACTATCAGTAAGATGAGTGTCAGTAGAGTTTGAAGTCGCAGACTTTCTTTTCTTTTGATCTCTTTTTTTCCCATCTTCCTTCCCATTTATCTAATGCTCCCCATGTTTAAATACTTTGTATTAATTCTCTAATATGAATTTTCATTCCAGGAGATCTCATGCTTGCAATGTCTTTTGAATTTAAAACTAATCTGTAACTCCTCTTTAATGGTTTGGACTTCTCAATATCTACTCCATATTTTTCTGGATGTTCTGTTAATTTCTGATGAGCCAATCTTGCTATGTTAGTGACATCTTTACACATGAAACGTATCTCATCTTTGTTATATGAGTCCTTTCTATCTAATTCATGTTCCTCAATCATTTCATTTAATTCTAATTTTAAAATTGCTAGATTCAGTGTTCTTTCCCTTTCAGCAACTGTTTTCATTGTTGACACAGCACTCACTTTCTTCAACCATTCTGTTAATTGATGAGTTGTCAGGCCTTGTTAAGAAACATTATTATACACATTTGGAACACATTGTGGTCGACCTATCACTCTTTCAGGTGACAGTAGAACTAAATTTGGAGTCACCAAAGTTTGTGAAATCCCAGGACAAGTTACGTCTATAAGCGGACCTGTTTTGTCAAAAGTCTGATTAATTGGAGTCATTACTCCTGCAATAGCATTGAGTTTCACCATTTCTGCATTTGAATTAAAAGATGAAAACATTGTAGCATTAACTACATTAGGATTCTGCATATTGCTCTCAGTATTTCCCTGACCATACAATGGAACAACTGGACCAATTGTGACAGGAACTGTTATTGCTTCTGGACCTATTGAAGTATTCATATTTTTTGAGTAAATCATTTCAGCCATCTGACCTGTAAAAACTGAGGAACTCAATTGTGATATTGTTACTGGAGTATACATTGGCATTGTCTGAGCTTGACTAACAACTTGGACTAGGTGTAGGCTCTATCTGGACCATAACTGGTTTCTGAAATAGCCATGGTACAACAGGGACTGCAATACCCAGTGCAGAACTAACAACAGGAACTGTAGAATATATTACAGGCTGAGCTACAGTCTGAACCACAGGAGTCTGAGTTACTGTAATAGTAAGACCATTAGTTGCGACCTGAACTTGACTCTGTGTTACCACAACTGGAGATGCACTTGAACTAGCACCTTGATTTGCCTCTTCTGCTGCAGATGGAGGAGGATGATTTCTCAATAATTGTGTTATAAATTCATCAGCATCCAAATCACTATCTTAAGTTAGTGACCTTCTAGATTCATCTGACTTCAGCTCAGTTACCTCAAATTTATTTTTCTTTGTCTTTGATCTGACACGGTTTCCTTTTTCTTGTGAAATTGTGGGAAACATTCCAATACCTTGTAAGGTTTCTGTTCTTCAAAATTTCTGCTCTGTATCCAGTTTAGCTTCTAATAATGTTTTCTCAGTGTTTCGCATTAGTCTGTCAAATTTTACTTTCTCTTGTTGTCTTTTTGCTAGCTCCCAAATAGCTAAAGCTTCAAATTGTGCTGGTCTCAGAGGGGCTTTAATTCATAAAGTACTATTCTCAGATTCTCTAAAATGCTCATATTAAAACTTCCATGTGTAGGAAAAGCTAAAGACCCTTCCTTTTCTGTTATTTTGTACACTGTTTTAACCAAATACATGCTGATGGACCTTTCTCCTCGATTACTATGTCTGCAGGTGTACCTTCTGGAGGGGCAATTTCTTCTATTCTAGCTCGAATGAAAGCATCTCCTCTCATTCAACTTTTTAATGCATTGAAAAATTCATTTTTTAAAATCTTTAATAGGGTTTAGACTACAAATTGAATTCAAAACTGGAAATATTTAAATCCCAGAATCCTTTTTGCTTGCTACTCTCAACCAATAGAGCTGTTCACGATTCTCCACCAATCTGTGCACGGCTCCTTTCACCAACCGTCCAATCCCAGCGCAGACCCAGTGATGTCACACTCACTCCGCACAGCAACTGACAAAGCCTTGTGGCTCGTCCTTCAAACTCAATTTACACAGAAAACTAACCTGGAAAATATTGCGAGCACTAAAAAAAAAATCCAGAAAATCCAACTTGTCTGCTTACTACAGGTAGGTCTCTATCACTTTGGAAGCTGTACGGAAATTTCTACTCTGGCCTTTCACTCAAACAGCTACTCTTAAGGCTGTGGATTTCTCTCATGAGCAAGTAAAATTCAATCTGCAAATTTCACCCTTGACTAATACCAGATCCTACTCAGGAGTCATCTAGTACCTGTCAAACTAGCACTCACTTAGCACACACACTAGTAATAGAACTATACAAACATTGCAGACAAGTAAACAACAACAAACAAGTGTCTTATACACTTGTACAATACTCAGGAGTCTTAGACCTCGCAGGGTCCGTTACAACAACAACCATGTACGCAATTTTTGATCACAAAGTGCCACATTTATTTGAAGTATGATGATTTCCCTACTCTCATCCTTTGGAGTATGCAAACTCCCTACTCAACTATATTAGAGTATACAAATTCCCTATTTCTCTTATGCATCAGAATTCACCTGAGATTTGCCAAAGCATTGTAAGCACAAACCCTACTTAGAATTCAAACAACACTAAAGACACTGGGAACATACCAAATCTCATCTGAACAAGCACTGGCAAAACTAAATCTTTCTTACCAAGATGTTCTCTCCCCTACTGAGACGTAACCACATCTAAACAAGCATTGGCAAAACCAAATAACCAAAAACCATTGAGGATCTCTCTCCTTTTGAGATGAAACCATCCTCTGTTACCAAACTCTGTGGGTGTGTGAGCTCATAAATTAGGTTAAGGTGACACGTAATAGGACAGTGACATCTACTACTCTCAGATGTTGACTCGAAGCATTTGATTCAGACAGGAGTAATAAGATCATCAAATCAAACAATGAAAATCAATAGCCATAAACAACTAATATATGCAAGGAGGAGTCAGTAATCTATACTCACCATGACCTATGTGGTCATCAATCACCACACCAATTTAGTAAAGTTTGAACAGTTATTGCCCTTATATGAAACCAGTGCAAAAGTCATGTAAATGATGCACAAAACTAAATGATAGCAATACAGAAATAACAAAGGCTGTCCAAATGGTCTGAAGAATCTCAATCCTATAAAATCAATTACCATTAAACACTCAAAGAATTATACAGAATAACAACAGACTCATTTGAGAAATAGCAATAGTCTTCATTAATTGTGCAGTTGAATCAATTATAATCAGTTAATAAACATTTAATTTAATTATTGGGTCAGACATCCTAACTACCAAATTCTAATTCGAAAAGCATGTGTGGGGCTGGACTTTGTCACATATCAAAATCAAAAATAAGACAAAATGTAATTTGGAAAAACATCTAACTATGGCACTAACAAAAATATGCTGTTGGATTTCTAAAGGGAAAAACCTGCAAAGGAAAACAAAATGCACATTGTTTATATCTCTCCTACACGAGACAGCAGCTAGCAGATTATTTAACAGCGGCCAGGCCACAGGAACAGCAGGTCTTCGGTAGTCAGCATCAGGAACATGGAAAGGGCAACAGTTCAGTAAAGTTGGCCTTTTATGTATCTGCACTATTAAAATCATAGGTAGCTGGACAGAAGAGCTGCACAGAATTGAAACTTGAATGAACTTATCAGAACCGAATTTGAATGGAACTGAACAGAAACTGACTTACTTCACCTAAAACTTTGCCTAATTAAAGTCCCAAAAATTACTAGCTAAGCTTCTATTGGACAAGACTATGGTGGGTGATAGTGAGTAACCAATTGAATTTTGTTTCTTCTTTAATTTGTATCTTTATTCATTCCTTCTCCAGGATAAGCCCATGTTGACACTCCTCTCCGCTTGACAGGTTCTGCAGAATGATAATGTGGCGGGTTCTTTTTAACCCGAGCCGAGAGGATGCTGGAAGAAGGCGACAGACGCGACGCTGAAGGGTGTAGTACGTTTATTTATTTGTTCGTTGGAATTGTAGCCCTAGCTTTTCCGCCAAAGTGTGATATTCCAGTACAAAACTAATATATAAAGTCCCTTTTCTTTCAGGGTTCCTTGATGCTCCCGGGATGGGCTGGTCTGGTCCGGAGGGAGAGGTCTTGTTCAGCCGGCTCTCATGGCCCCAGGATTTCCCCAAAACAAAGAAGGAGAAAGGAACAGGTAAGTGGGGAAATTTATTTATATACGGTTAATTGGGGTTAGTAAGGTGTGAGAGGGGGGGGTTGTGTGGAGGTGAAGGAATGTGGGGTTGCACTCCTCTTGTGTCTTTCTTTCGTCGTGCCCTGTTTGTGACCCCCTTACAGTTTCATTCACTGGTCTGGGTATGGCCCTTGTGGGGTTATCCTTCAGTTTAACCGTGGTCCTGTTTAAATAGGCTCCCCTTCCTTACACGACCTCAGCCCTCCCTTCTTAACCCCCTTAAAACCAGCCAACCACCCAGAACCCCAGTCCCAGCCCCGGTACGCTCGTACCTGGCTTGGCCATGCCCCTCCGGGGACGTGGCCGGCTTGTAAGCGATCTCCCGACTTTGTCTCGGCAGGGGCGGGAGGCGCCCAAGGGTTTCTGCTCTCCGCGCGTTGCTCCTTCTCCACAGCGGGGTTTGCCTTCTCTCTGTGTGGTCCGCGGCGTTCTTCTCTCCGGCTTTCCTTGACGTCGGCGGCTTCCTCTGGGTCGCGCAGCGCTCCTCCTTCTTCGGTCGTCCTTCCGGCTTCTATCTGACGGATGACGTTGGACGTCATCGCGTCAGGAATTCCTTGGGTGCCCCCGGGGTATCCTCCGGCGGTCGTTCGCTCCGCCCAGGAACCGGCGTCCGGAGGCGCCCGGTTACACATCCCCTCACATGAATGGGGCTGATCGAGCCCCATCAGAACCGGAACCCGGGACAAATAGTCAGCCTGACCCATAAGGTCACCAGGGAGGTGGCAAACCTGGAAGGAGAAAGGTTGGAGCTCCATGAACCATCTCAATATACGATTGTTGGTATTCTTATATCTTGAGAGCCACGTAAGGGGTGCATGGTCCGTATATAGTAGGAAAGGTCTGCCCAAAAGATAGTATTGGAGACTTTCGATAGCCCACTTAATGGCAAGACATTCCCGCTCTATAATGGGGTATCTTTGCTCCCTGGGAAATAGCTTACGGCTAATAAAGACGACGGGATGGCTCACTCCGTCTTCATCCTTTTGAAAAAGAACGGCCCCTACCCCCACGTCGGAGGCATCCGTTTGGAGATGAAAGGGTTTGTCAAACTCAGGACATTTCAATATCGGTTGAGTGGTGAGATACCTTTGCAAGGTATGAAAACTATGAAGTTGAGTCGGGTCTAGTCCTGGGATATTGTTGGGCTGTCCTTTTCTTAAGAGATTAGTTAGGGGGGCAGCCAAACTGGAATACTGGGGAATGAACCTTCGATAGTACCCCACTAGACCTAAAAAGGAACGAATTCCCTTCTTCGTGGTGGGAGCACTGGTGTGTAGAATGGCTTCGATTTTATTTTTTTGGGGTCGCAGTATACCGTTGCCAATGTGATAACCCAGGTAGGAGATCTCACTAAAAGCCATTCGGCTCTTGGCGGGGTTGGCTGTCAATCCAGCCTTCCCTAAAGCCGAGAGGATGTGGTCTATGTGGACCACATGGTCTTCCCAGGTCTCACTGAAAATAACGATGTCATCCAGATAGGCCGCCGCATATCTGGTATGAGGTCGTAATATGGTGTCAATGAGACGTTGGAAGGTGGCGGGGCGCCATGTAACCCAAAAGGGAGAACCTTAAAGTGATACAATCCTGAGGGAGTAGCGAAAGCCGTCTTTTCCTTGTCTTCGGGATCCAACGGGATCTGCCAATATCCCTTGGTCAAGTCAAGGGTAGACATGTACTTCGCTTTCCCCAGTCTTTCTAAGAGCTCGTCTATCCTAGGAAGAGGATATGTGTCAAATTGTGATAGGGAATTGACCTGTCTAAAGTCGATACAAAAACGTATAGACTCATCAGGTTTGGGTACCAAGACCACGGGCGAACACCAGGGGCTTTGGGAAGGTTCTATGATGTCTAGATCTAACATCTTCTCAATTTCGTTTTCTACGAGGGTTTTCCTAGCTTCAGGAATACGATAAGGTTTTAATCGCACGGTTTTCCCAGGTGGTGTGAGGATTTGATGATGTACCAACTGTGTCCTACCGGGTACCGAGGAGAACACCCGCCCGTTTTTATCGAAGAGATTCTTCAATTGTCTATTTTGTTGGATCGAGATCTCTGTATTAATGATAGGAACCTCTCTCTCGCCAGGGGGATCAGTGGGGCACCACCCTATCTCTAGTTCCTTAACGGTATTGACTAGGCAGCCGTGCCTTGGGTCGTTCGGAGGTTCTTCCCATCTTTTTAATAAGTTAACATGGAAGATCTGTGACCTAGGGGGAATGTCGTTAAGCTGAATTCTATACGTTACGGGGGTTACTAGTCCTGTTACGGTGTAGGGTCCCTGCCACTTGGCCAACAATTTGTTGTCTGAACTGGGAAGAAGAACTAACACTTTATCTCCTAGGGAAAAGGACCTCAATTGGGTATTCCGATCATAATTCCTTTTCTGTTTGTTTTGGGCCCTCTCCATGTGTTCCCTTACGCTTTCCCATACTGTATGCAGGTGGGTTTTTAACTCACGGACATACTTTAGAATGTTTTTTTCCCCGTCTTCTTCTTCCCACATCTCAGCGGCCATATCTAGTAGGGTCCGTGGTTGTCGCCCAAACAACAGCTCAAACGGACTATGGCCCGTGGAGGCTTGTTCGTGTGTCCTGATTGCGTATAATACTAAAGGGAGTTTCTTATCCCAGTCCTTACCAGTCTCTGAGATAGTTTTCTTTAGTAGTGTTTTGAGAGTACGGTTGTATCTCTCCACCAAACCATCGGTTTGTGGATGGTAGACTGACGTCCGTAACTGTTTAATCCCCAATAGCTGACATATTTGCGTCATCAGGTTGGACATAAATTGGGTACCTTGGTCCGTTAGGATTTCTCGAGGAAACCCAATTCGGGAAAAGAACCCTATCATGGCGTGAGCAACACTTTTGGTGTTAATACTAGAGAGGGGAATAGCCTCAGGGTATCTTGTGGCGTAATCTACTAGTACCAATATATAACGATAGCCTCTCGACGAGGGCAGAAGAGGGCCAACGAGGTCCATCCCTATTCTAGAGAAGGGGACATCAATGATGGGGAGGAGTTGTAAAGGGGCCTTTCTCCGCAAGCCTGGGTCAATCAATTGGCATTTTGGGCATTGTTGACAGAATTTCCTAATCTGGGAAAATACCCCCGGCCAGTAAAACTTCCTCAACAAATATTCCTCTGTTTTCTCCCTCCCATAGTGTCCACCCCCGGGCTGGCTGTGTGCTAAGTGTAGAACTTGTTGTCTATAAGGTTCTGGAACTATCAACTGTTTCTTTTCGTCTTGGTCTTTGTAAGTAACTCGGTATAATAGGTCTTTAACTATGGTGAACGAGGGACCCTTATCCTGGGGGTTCCGTGGCCGTGCACTTTTCCATGCATGGATTAAACTAGGGTCTTCTCTTTGCGAAGTCCGGAAGCTGGGAAGGGCAGTGAGGGCGAGGACCTTTGTAATTACCCTGTTGGAGCGGTCTTGGTTATAGGCTTTCTTAATAATTATTTTCTCCTTCCGGGTGAGTTTAGGTCGTACCCTCGGAGGTGATAGAGGCATATTGGAGAAAGGAGCGTCCTTCCACCAGTTGTTGGTTTCTTCGAGCTGTCTAAGGCTGTCTAAGAGTTGCGGGAACTCCGAAAAGTCAGTTCCTATAATAGCTTCTTCAACCAGTTGCTCTACTAAACCCACTCTTATGGGTATTTCTTGTCCTCCCCAGGTGAGGGTGGTCCAGATTAGGGGATATTCTCTGGTTTCTCCATGGATACAACAGATTGATACCGTGAATTCCGAAGTGTAGTAAGGTGCGTCGAACAACCCGGCCCTGACCACAGATTGGCTACACCCTGAATCGATGAGGGCTACTGTGCTTTTCCCATTGATAATCAGTCTCTTTTTATAAGGGGTGTCTCTTCTTCCTGTATAAAAGACTCTTCCCCTAGTGACCCCTATTTCCATGGGTTCCGATTTTTCTGTTTTCAGGGGGCAACCTCGAGCTATGTGGCCCCATTCCCCGCAACTGAAACACTGAGGTTGTTGTATATATGGCCTATCTAGTCCCCGGGATTTCCCTATGTCATCATTGATTCTTCGTCCCACCGTCGAAGACGTTCCCGAACCCAGACGCAGGGGACTAGGTGTTGATCGGGGGGTGGTTACTTTAAATTCAAGGGAGCGATGAAAGGCACAGGCCAACTCGATGGTAGTACTGGTATCCGGGTTTGGATGTTGTTTGATCCAGTTGCGTGTAGACGGGGGCAGAGCATCCAGGTATTGCTCTAAGAGCACGATCTCGATAATGTCTTCCCGATTTGTCCCTATGGGACCCAACCATTTGAGGCCCAGATCTTTGATCCTAAAATATAGGGCCCGGGGATTTTCGTTGGGTCCCCACTTCGCTTTTCTAAACCGGACTCGATAATGTTCAGAATCAAACCCCACTCGTTCTAAGATGCTCTTTTTGATATCGTTATAGGGGGTTATTCCACCGGGGTTTACCGCTTGATAGGCTGCTTGGAGAGTCCCGGTCAATAAGGGGGCGATATATTGGCCCCATCGCTCCTGAGGCCAAGTAGCGGAAGTAGCAACCCGTTCAAAATTGGTGAAAAAGGCATCGGGGTCTTCACCTTCTTGATATCGTTGTAAGACCGAACTGGGCACATTCGGGAGTACACGGGTAGCAGCGATGGTATCTGTGAGATTCTTAATGGCGGTTTCATGAACCAACTGGTTGTTGGCCATTATGGTGGCCTGACTCTTAAGGGCATTTTGTAGTGCCTCCCTTTCCAATTTGGCCTCTTTTTGTTGCTCTTCCCACACTAATTGTAGGTGTCTTTGTCCGGAGGCCAACTGTTGCATCATATCGGATAGGGTACACTTCTCCTCCATGGTTGGGAAGTCTCTGTCTCCTATTCCAGCATCCCACTTCTGACACCACTGTGGCGGGTTCTTTTTATCCCGAGCCGAGGGGATGCTGGAAGAAGGCGACAGACGCGACGCTGAAGGGTGTAGTACGTTTATTTATTTGTTCGTTGGAATTGTAGCCCTAGCTTTTCCGCCAAAGTGTGATATTCCAGTACAAAACTAATATATAAAGTCCCTTTTCTTTCAGGGTTCCTTGATGCTCCCGGGATGGGCTGGTCTGGTCCGGAGGGAGAGGTCTTGTTCAGCCGGCTCTCATGGCCCCAGGATTTCCCCAAAACAAAGAAGGAGAAAGGAACAGGTAAGTGGGGAAATTTATTTATATACGGTTAATTGGGGTTAGTAAGGTGTGAGAGGGAGGGGGGGTTGTGTGGAGGTGAAGGAATGTGGGGTTGCACTCCTCTTGTGTCTTTCTTTCGTCGTGCCCTGTTTGTGACCCCCTTACAGTTTCATTCACTGGTCTGGGTATGGCCCTTGTGGGGTTATCCTTCAGTTTAACCGTGGTCCTGTTTAAATAGGCTCCCCTTCCTTACACGACCTCAGCCCTCCCTTCTTAACCCCCTTAAAACCAGCCAACCACCCAGAACCCCAGTCCCAGCCCCGGTACGCTCGTACCTGGCTTGGCCACGCCCCTCCGGGGACGTGGCCGGCTTGTAAGCGATCTCCCGACTTTGTCTCGGCAGGGGCGGGAGGCGCCCAAGGGTTTCTGCTCTCCGCACGTTGCTCCTTCTCCACAGCGGGGTTTGCCTTCTCTCTGTGTGGTCCGCGGCGTTCTTCTCTCCGGCTTTCCTTGACGTCGGCGGCTTCCTCTGGGTCGCGCGGCGCTCCTCCTTCTTCGGTCGTCCTTCCGGCTTCTATCTGACGGATGACGTTGGACGTCATCGCGTCAGGAATTCCTTGGGTGCCCCCTCGGTATCCTCCGGCAGTCGTTCGCTCCGCCCAGGAACCGGCGTCCGGAGGCGCCCGGTTACAGATAACATTGTAGCACAGCACAGAACATGACATTTAGCTAACGTTACTTCCTACCAGAAACTAAAGCCCATTGTTAAAACGTTCAGTTATTATCACAAGGAATTACAAAACAGGCAGAATAAGATAAAGCAGTAGATTTCCACTGTGAGCTTTCAAAGGGATGTCCAATAAACAATGTTTGCAAAAGAATTTCAGTAAAGTCAGCATAACATTTCAACATTGTGCTTGTGGAAAAATACTAAAACGCAGGACTTTTTATTGATGCTAATACCTGAAGAATAAAACAACTCTAATAATAATTTCAAATCATTAGTTTTCATCATTAATATTAATCATCTTTTGTCAGTAAATGAAGTTATAATTGATCAAAATAAATTTGTGGCAGTTATTTATTATTTTACATAGAACTCAAGGTGGTGGTGTAGGAGGGTGGCCTGGTTTGTATTAGGTACCCTATGTACTTACACTTTATACCTGGTCCAGTGATCGCTTATTAGTGAAATGTAGTCAGTGTTCTAGCAGCTTTAGGCTGTCTAGAGGTAGCTGTAGCAGAGCAGCTTAGGCTGAACTAGGAGACATGCAAATCTCCTGCAATACCACTATAGTTACACAGTACTTATACACAATAAAATACAATACTCAGTGTTACCAAAAATAAAGGTACTTTATTTTAGTGACACAAGGTCAAAAATCTTAGAGGCAATATTCCTTCTGGAGGTAAATATTATACACAATATATACTCTAGAGACCAAAATCAGATCAGTAAATAGTCATATAATAGTACAAACAGTAGAAAATACAATAGAATGCAATAGGCCTAGGGGCAACACAAACAATATACTAAGAAAGTGGAATGCAAATCATGAATTTCCCCCTAGAGGGGTGCTGGGAGTGTAAGAAAACACCAAAGGTAAGTAAAATACCTCACCCCAGGGCCAAGGAAAGTAGGAGTAAAATACTGCAAATTTCCCCAGGACACACTACAAGTCGTGATAAGAGTTATTGCAAGAACCAGGCAAGACTGCAAGCAACAAATTGTGGATTCCTGGACCTGAAGACCTGTGAAGAGAAGAGACCAAGTCCAGAAGTCGCAGAAGATTGCAGGAAGGACAGGAGCCCCTGCCAACCTAGAAGATTGTGCAAAAGAGGATTCTCCGGTTAGTCTGCATAAGAGCACCAAAAAGATGGCTGTGGGTTCTTGTGTGGTGCAGGAGATGTCCCATGTCGAGATGTTGGATGCAGGCTGTTTGCGTCACTGGATTCGTCCAACAAGCCTTGGTTCAAGCAAGGCCGCGTTTTGTGTCAAAATTGCACTGCCTGGACCCAGGAGGGACCTGGGGACCTCAATGGACTGAGGAGGCAGAGGGGGCTCCCAACACCGGAGAGAGCCCATAGATGACCAGGCAGCACCCACTGGAGTCCCAGGACACGGGGACAAAGAAGATGCAAATTACGGTTGTTCCAGCACATACGCTGCCGGAGAACAACTCAGTGAGTTGTGCATCGCAGGATGGAGTGCTGGGGACCTGGGTTACACTGTTCAAAAAGGATTCTTGGAAGAAGTGCACAGAAGCCCAGGGAGCTAGAGATGACGGGGTACACAGGGGTACTGTTGCAAACCAGGAAGGCAAGCTCTTACCTCCGCCAAATTTGGACTGCTGGACCATAGGACAGTCTGGGTTGGATGGGTCCCTCACCTGTGTTCCAGGGAGAACGCTCGTTGCTAGGAGAGGAGTCCCAGGGAACTGGTCGTCGTCTTGGAAGGTGCCTGCAGGAGCAGGGAAGTGACTCCGTCACTCCACGGGAGATTCCTTTGGTTCTTCTGGTGCAGGGTGAAGGCAGGGAGTCCTCAGAGCGTGCACACCATGGAAACTGTTGAAGTTGCTGGCTGGAGCTGAAGTTGCAGGGTCACAGTAGCCTTTCTGGATACTTTGTTGCAGTTAAAGCAGTTCCTCGAGCAGTCTGCCGTTGATATGACGGTCAGAAGCTGAAGCAGAGAATGCAGAGGATTCCTGGAGGAAACTTGCAAGCTGAATCTGAAGAGGAACCCACAGGAGAGACCCTAAATAGCCCTGAGAGGGGGATTGGCTACCTACCCAGGAATGCACCTATCAGGAAGGGTCTCTGATGTCACCTGCTGGCACTGGCCACTCAGAGAACTCCAGAGTGTCCCCCCACTTTGCAAAACAAGATGGCTAACACCAGGGACACACTGGAGGAGCTCTGGGCACCACCCCTGGGGTGGTGATGGACAGGGGAGTGGTCACTACCCTTTCCTTTGTCCAGTTTTGCACCAAAGCAGGGACTGGGGGTCCCTGAACCGGTTTAGACTGGCTTATGCAAGAAGGGCACCATCAGTGCCCTTCAAAGCATTTCCTGAGGCTCTAGGAGGCTACCCCTCCCAAGCCTGTAACACCTATTTCTGAAGGGAGAGGGTGTAACACCCTCCCCCCAAAGGAAATGCTTTGTTCTGCTTTCCTGGGACTGAGCTGCTCAGACCCCTGGAGGGCAGAACCCTGTCTGTGAGGTGGCAGTAACTATAGCTGCAGTGCAAGCCTCAGAGAGCTTGTTTGGCAGTACTGGGGGTCCATGGTGAAGACCCCATGATGCATGGGATTGCCCCCCGAATACCACATTTGTAATCGGTTGCAATTCCATGATCTTAGGCACCTTACATGGCCATATTCAGAGTTTCCATTGTGAGGTTAACATATAGGTATTGACCTATATGTAGTACACGTGTGTAATGGTATCCCCGTACTCACAAAGTCCTGGGAATTGGCCCTGTACAGCATGGGGGCACCTTTTCTAGTGTAAGGGTGTCCTCACACTTAGAGGCACATTACAAGCCCAGCAGTAAAAACCGCCTACCGCCATGGCGATGGCCGCCAAAAGACTGACGCCGCGGCTACCAGCCATCCGCCCTATTATGACCACACCTGGATTTCTGCCAAAAGGATGGCGGAAATCCGGCTGTGGCCATGCCGGCGGATGGCGGTAAGGTGGCGCTGCTGCCAGCAGCAGCGCCACATCAGTAGACCGCCGCAGGCCGTGTCATGACCCATGATATGGCCTGGCGGTGTTCTGCTGGCAGACGCTGCTGCTGACAGCAGCGCCCCGTCCCGTCTCCTGCCGGAGGACCCCCTGACAACAGGTAAGTCAGGTGCTCCGACAGGGGCGGGGGGTGTTGTGTGTGTGTGCATGGATGGATGTGTGAATGCGTGTATATTGTGTTGTGTGAATGCGTGTTTGCTTGTATGTATGTCAGTGTGTGTGAATGGATGTATGCATGCGTGGATGAATGTGCGTATATGGGTGTGTTCTAGTGTGAATGAAGGTGCATGTATGTAGTGGGGGGATCTGCAGAGGAAGGGGGGAATCTGGGGAGGGGGGTGTTGAAGGGATTCCCTGTCACTGATAGTGCCTACTGCCATGGTTTTCGTGGGGTAAGGTTGCAATGAAAACCATGGCGGTAGTCGCGGTCATAATCCCACAGGCGTGCAAGTGATGGCTGCCGGGCTGGAGACTGAAGTCTCAAGCCCGGCGGTCATTAGCGCTGCGGTGGTCGGTGTGGTACATTGGCGGTTTGGCTTTAGCCAAACCGCCAATGTCTTAATATGGAGAAAAGTACCACCAGCCTGTTGGCAGTACTTTCCTCCATATTAACGCCATCTGCTGGGGTCATAACGACCCCCTTAGTAACTTTGCAACTAGCCTTCAGTAAATGAAGGTTAGACATATAGGTAACTTATAAGTTACTTAATTGCAGTGAAAATGGCTGTGAAATAGTGTGTGCGCTATTTCATGCAGACTGCAGTGGAAGTCTTGAAGAAGGGCTAGTCTGAGCTCCTTATGGGTGGCAAAAGAAATGCTGCAGCCTATTAGGATCTGCTGGAACCCCAATGCCCTAGGTACCCAGGTACCATATACTAGGGACTTAAAAGAGGGGGGCAGTGTGCCAATTGGAATTGGAATTGGAATATGAAGTCACTAAACTATAATGACTAACTTGGAAACAGAGAGAGCATAACCACTGAAGTTCCAGTTAGCAGAACTCCAGTGGCACAGTTAAGCACTACTGACAACACACACATGAGGCCACAAACTATGAGCACTAGGGTCCTGACCAGCAGGTTCCCAGTGAGACAGACAAAACATACTGACAAACAGGCAGTAATTGGGGGTAACATGCAAAGAAAGATGTTACTTTCCTACAGGTGGACACCATGTCCATCACATTTTTAACATGCACGTTTTATTTTTCTTACAAAACTTTCTCTAAATTAGGCCTTTTAATACACATTATTTATTATGTTTTAGTTACTCATATTTTATTAATAATGTTTGCTCACTAACAGGCTCCATACCAGCCCTTCAGACACTCAACACGGCTGACTGTATTACTGACAAACCTCTCAGTTAAGGTCCAGCTTGTGGTCCACAATGCTTAATTTGTATCTCACATGGTGGCACTAGCTGTTTTTGAACAGCAGTGAAACATTCAATATATTAAAATGTCACCTCCAACTGCGAGGATTGCCTGGACCTGTGTGTTTTGTGTATATATATATCTATATATATATATATATATATATATATATATGAAAACATGCGGGTCTAGACCATACCTGCAGTTGGAGGTGACCTGGAATACTCCAAAACATCACAGTCGGTGGGGGCAGTGGGTAGTGCCAGTCACCGAGGCACCTGAGAAATGCTTGACTCTGGCACTTATATTTTTACAAATAAAGCACTGGTGGCAGCGCTCCTGAACTTGAACAATGAAGAGAATACTTTCAGTGGTCCTACCCATGCTTCATGAGTGTAGGTTCCATAAAAATGTTGAACTTGATGATCTTTCATCTCTTGTGCCCTTTGCATATGTCTCCTCTGCCAGCACTGCTGGGAATTGATATTTTTTTTATCTGGGAACACACAATGGGTGTAGATGCAGAAAAGGGTGCATTCTAGAAGGGCAGCAGTGTGAGGAGCCTCCAAATAAGTTGACATAAAGAAAACAATGATAGTAAAACTGTTCTCACTTACCTAATTGGCCACAGTTTGCATCTTAAGGTACCTTTGTGATGTAAGGCATCTGCTGCAGAAATCTAGGTGTATCCAGCCAGTGTATGATACCGGTTAGATTATTGGTGGGTAATGTATTAGTTACAGTCCCTGGAAAAAAGCTCCATTTTATGCACCTATGCCAACCGCTTTTAAGTCATTGCTTCAATATAATATGGTATATCAAAAGGGTTTTGATTTGTAATACTAAGCAAATAATTCAGTTAATTTTCTCTGCTATGTAGGTGATTGCCTTTTCCGATGTAGAAAGATATACCTAGTTTTTCTGAAGAGCATCCATAGATCTACAGATATCTTCCTGACGACCACCTGCTAAGAAAGTTGACAACACTTATTTTTTTTCTTTACTTTTTTTTGCCCCATAGCCATTTGTGAACTTACAGTGCAGGGATGCCTTTGTTTCTGTTGATTGGCTTTGAGATGGCCAGGTTTTATACTGTTCCAGCTGGCAAACATTGACCTCCAAATGCTTTCAGCTAGGAAACCACTTGGACAAAAGGAATGAGATTGTGGAGGAAGGGGCCATTGGCAGGAGTAGGGAAGGAATATAAGAGCTTTCACAAACCATCTTTGGGGCCTGATTACGAGGCTGGCATGCTTGAGACCGCTAGCCTCACTGTAGCGGTCAGGGCCACCACATTACGACCCTGGTGGTCAGACCCCCTGGGTACCACTGTCTCCGCTGGGGGGGGGGGTCGGAATCAGCGCCCTCCTGCTGATTAGGTGCTGGTTCTCTGCTAGCCTTTTCATGTGGTTTCCCTGCAATGAAAAGACTGGGGGAGAACAAGGGCAGGGGGGCACAGGAGGGCCCCTGCACTGCCCATGCACTTGGCATGGGCAGTGCAGGGGTCCCCCTGCCCAGCACCATTGCAATACTCACTGTCTGCCGGGCAGACAGTGAGTATTGCGAGGGTGTTGGTGCACCCTGCGACAGCTCGATTATGAACTGGTGACAATACTGTCGCCACTTTCCCGCTGAGCTGATGGGCCTTGGTTTCTGCCTGTCAGTCCAGCGGGAAAGTTGTAATGGGCCTGGTGGGGAGGTAGTCAACATGGCGGCAAGCTCCCCGTCGGATGTTTGATGAGGAGCACACTGAAAATGCTGTGGATGCCTATGTTCCTGGGTCACAATGCTGCATTAGAACACAGATAGAACTACTAACTGTGACGGGCCTGTTTCTGGCTCAAGGATGACTGCTGGAATAGGAATTTGGCTGGTTCCAAGTGTGTTAAAAAATGAATGTAAAGAGATAGAAAGCGCTGTTTGTTTCCTGTCTGTAAACTACACCGTGCGCCTCCTTTGACCTCTGATGCCAGATGTGTTCTCGCTCCATCTACCCTGACACTTTTGCTCTTTCCCAGAATGACCTGCAAACCACAAGCAATGGCCAAAAGAAATACACAGTTTCCTCCAACTCCCAGGGAGTATGGCTGCTGATTTTGGGAGGAACTATCGTCCTGTCCCAAAACTGTGTCCATGTGAAATAATGTAGATTTTCATAGCCACAATTTGACCCTCTCTTGTATTATATGATACGCCCACCCACCTATTTCGGAGACTGTTTTTATCAGGAGTAGCATGGGAATGCCTATAGTACGAGTCTAGTTTTTGTTTGCAAATGCTGGTGCTTTCTGTGACTGAAATGTGACAGATTTCAGTTTTTGGCCATTGTTTGGAGGGCTTGCTGAGTAAGAGAAAGTACTGGGATCAATGCAGGCCATAGCTTTCTGGATTTCCCTCAATCTCTGTTTAAAAAAAACACAGGTTAGTATGATTCTTTGTGTTCTAGATGATCCAAAACACAAATGCCTAAGTCACCCTGTATGGAAATTGGGGGCATTTTTGTTTTTTGAAAAATATGTTGACATTTACGGGTTACCCTGGGCAGGAAAACGTGGTTACTACCCTGGGTGTCTAGTTGCCAGAATTGTCTAGGGTTGGAAGGGTATGACTTTAGTCAGCTGACCCAAGCTCCCTGTACTGAAGCAATCTCCTATGGATATTGTGAGGCAATAGCAATTTTTGATAAATAGTTGTATGTCTGCATGCTATTCTGCATAACAAAAACTAGCAGCACCTCCCTGTATTTCCCTAGCTCTAATGATTTCAGACATGCCTAGGTTTGGTAGTGTATTCCTGCTACTAGCTGGTGCCCAAGACCAAGTACTGCAGCTGACCCATGAAAATTGCAGGAAAATTGTTTTTGCCCCTTTCCACATAATTTGATGTTTTTAGGGAATTCTGGGTGATATAAAAATGGGGAGACCCTTGCAAGCTCCATCTACCTGGTTTTCATGGATTCTGATTGGGTTCAACGCATGCCACACCTCCTTAAGACACTCCCCTGTCTCTACTTTTAAAAAAGGTGGGCAGTTGCTAGATTTTTCTCAGACCCAGGTTAACCCATGCCAAAAACCCCATTTTCACCACAGAAACACAAATAAAACCTAAAGTCTAAGTTGAGACCTGAAGTTTAAGTTTAGACATGAAGTCTAAGGCCCAATTTATAAAGGTAAACTTAGACTTCAAGCCTGACTTTGCCTTAGTGAATGGAGCCCTTAGACTTCAGGTCTAAATTTACCTTTCGTGAATCAGGCCCCATGTGTCAAATCTCAATGACAAACCTTAAAGCCAACATTTTCAACACACAGATACATGCGTGGGCTGTTCCTGTCCACTGTGGTATGACCACCCACATATTTGGTCTCAGTTTTCCTGAGTGAAGTTTGGGATACCTGCGATAGGATCACAAAGGAGCCAGACATGAGGAAAGGTAGACATGTAGCTTAAATATACCATTATAGGTATAAAGGTGGCCCTTGCCACTACTAGGTCTGTTGCCCCATAGTGCACGGTTGAAGGGAAGTCCCTTGATCTGCTCCTCCTCCAGTGGAGCTGAAAAGCAGATGGTGTGAAAAGGCATGAGATAGGCTTGAGTTGTGCCAGGAACTCTGGCTCTCAGCCCTATTTATATTTTTGCTTTCACAAAAATAAAATCCCTGTGTCTAAGGGACATGTGCCAAGGGCAAATCAGGTGGTAACACCCAATGCCTCTCCCCTGTGATAGTTGAAAAGCAATTGGTGCGTAAAGGCCAGAGAGAGGCACACCTTGTGCGAGGAAGCCCTGCTACACACTCTTTTTATTTGATGATTTCCCAATAAAATTTGTTTAGTGCCTAGGAAGCAAATTACACAATCTAAATGTTTTTTTTTTACAGATTGACATAGTCAAAGATTATGTACATATGTAATTCTGTGATTTCTTAGCCTTCTTTCTAGTTCGAGAACTCAGAAACATTTCCTTTAACTTTTTGTCTTCACATGCTCTGTCTGACTTGACCTTCATCTGACTTTCCTTCTGTTGACTTCCCTTTGTCTGCATTGTTATCCACATCATAACATCTTGTTACTTTTCTTACATTCCACCACCTTCCGTCTGACAGTTTTAATGTGTTTCCTTTTATTTTTAGTACCCCCTTTGGCTCTGATACCTTTGAGACACCCTTCCTCACCATGTTCCCTGTGCACACTCTCACCCACATTACTTCTTCAAATTTCTTGTTGCATCTTCTCACTTTCCCATTGTGTTAATTTTTGTATGCTGTTTGGTATCTCCCCACCTTCAGTCTCATCTTTTCATACTCTACTTCCTGACTCTCAGATTTGGCCATCCATCCAGATGCACTAATGTGCAAGGCATCGTGCATTTCAATAAGTGAAATGGTGTTTCTCCCATGGCAACCCGGTGGTGTAATTCTATAGCTCCATAACATGTCTATAACCTGATTTCTCACCATAAATTACTAGATAGAGACAATTGAATTCTTTCTCCTAACACTCAGTTGAAGTGCTCAACCAAGCTATTGCCCCAGGGATGATAAACTGGGGTCCAGTTATGTTTGATTCCTAATTTCTTTAGGAATTCTCCAAATTCTTCAGATACAAATTGCAGACCATTATCTGACACCATCTCTGCAGGGCAACCCTTTCTGCGTAATTTCTCTTCACAAAAGATGATCACCTTCTTCGCTCTCACCTCACTCATGAACGCTACTTCTATCCATTTTGAAAAATAATTCATCATAACTACTGCATACCTCTTACCCATACCCAAACAATTAAATAGATCACAAATATCTATGACTACTTTCTCGTTTTGTCAGTGCTACTGGGCTTATATTTGACTCTTGAATCACATGGGATTTGCCACTCTACATGATTGGAATACATTCTCTGACAAATCTTTCTATTTCCAAGTCTATCCCTGGACGACAAAAATTTACATGAGCCCTCCTTTTTATTGCTATAATTCCTTCATGTCCTTTGTGTAATAACATATCCCTCAACTTCATCAATAATGGATCCTTTGGAACAGCCTCTTTCCACTTTTTCTTTCATGGCTTTACACACATCTTCCACTTCTGCTACCATCCATTCATCGTCCTCTTTTTCAATTACATTTTTCAAAGGCAACCTTGATAGACAATCAGGATGAATGTTTTTCACTCCGGGGAAGTACATTACATTAAATGTCTAATCTTGAAGACAATACAACCAATTTGCTCTGCGTGGCATAGCTTTTTCAGTCCTTGCAGTGGAAAACAAGTTCACTAACAGTTTGTGGTCTGTGTGAAGTTCAAATTCCAATCCATACACGTATACTCTAAAGTGCTGAACCCCCACCAACATGCCAATATTTCCGTTTATACAGTAGAATGTGTATTCTCAGCACTCTTCGGAGTACGTGATGCATATGCCACCACCCTTTCACATCCACCATGCACTTGCTTCCATGCCACTCCTAAACCATAACTACTGGTGTCTGTTAAAATTATGATTTTGCCTTTCGGGTCAAAAGGTTTTAGGGCCACAGCATTAACTATGGAATTTTTTACCACATCAAACACCTGTTGACATTCAGTTGACCAATTAAACTTTACTCATGTCTTCATTAGTTCATGCAGTGGGTGCACCGTTTTAGCAAAGTGATGTATAAAAGTTGTATTACATTCTGCAAGGCCTAAAAAAGATCTTAACTGATCTTTGTCATTTGGAGAAGGTTCTTTCTCTATTGCTTATGCTGATTTAATCTTAGGCTCACCCCATTCATGGCACAAGGTGTGTCCAAATATTCCACTTCGCTTACTCAAAATTTGCATTTTTCCTAACCAATGGTAAACCCTGTTTTCTCCAGTCTGTCTAATACATCCTTTAGTAGTTTAATATGTTCTTGTTCATTCTTGCCCCAAATCAAATCATCATCCTGAAATACTAGTACTTTATCCAAACCCTCCAACACTTTTTACATGACTCTTTCAAACACAACTGACGCTAAGGCCAACCCGAAAGCCATGTGAATAAATTGATACGCACCTTCTAGTGTTATAAAGGGCATTAAATGCCTTAACTCCTTGTGCAACCGTATCTCGTGATATGCGTTGGATAGATCCAAAGTGCTAAAATATTAGCTCTCTTTTACACTTGCCAACATCTAATTTATGAGTGGAAGAGGATGACGATCTATCCATATGCAATTATTCAAGTCTCTCAGATCCACACACACACAGATTTTTCCATTAGGTTTCTTTGTCAGAACAATCAGACTTTACCATTAAGAGGCTTCAATGGGTTCTATCACGCCCTCAGCACATAATCTGTGTAGTTCCTCTTCCAACAACTCTCGCAAAGCTAATGGAATATTTTGCACATTTTGTACTCTGCAAACCGCTCCATCTTATAGCACTATGCAATATTCAAATTTCTTTAAACACCCAAACTCTTTTTTGAATAACTTTGGAAATTCGACAATCCACTCATTCTTGTTATGATTCTCAGTCAGTAATACCTGTTTGGGATGATTGGGTTCTAGAATTATGCCCAGTGACCATTGTTCCTTCCATCCCAACAATGACTTTTCTTTTCCACAATATAAACTTTTCCCTTAGTTTTTCTGCCCTGGTATTCAATTTCTGTCATACATTATCCTCCTATCGGCAATTTGACACCACAATACCCTTTTGGTTCAACATCAGTTGGGTGCAGTTCACTCAATTTCATCTTGTCCCATGTGACTTTGTCGACGAAAGTAAAAGCTTAACATGAATCTGCCCACACCATTATTTCATTGCCTTCCATTTTAACAATACATTTAGGGGGGGTGATATACATTGTTCATCTCACTTGAGTTACGTTTCCCCTTCAGTTCCATACCACACACCACTAGTACTTCTATATCATAAACTTCCTCTTCCCCACTTGTGTCAGTATCATTCACCTCGGTCAGTGTAAATTCCGTACTCACCATGTTTGCTGCCTTTTTTTATGTTGTTTTTTCTAACATCTACAAACTTTTGAGAAGTGTCCTATTTTATTGCATTTAAAACATTTGCTTTTTCTTGCAGGGCAATTACTTGCTTCTGCTGTGTGCTTAAAACTACCACATCTATAACATGTTTTTTTCTTTCAGAATCTTGGAATTTTCTATCTCTTTTGATGTCTTTTGTGATGCCTTTTTTTGCTTCGTTCACATTATGTACTCTAAAATTTTCTTCTGGACTTTTGGACCCTGCTCCACACAATTCCTTGACATAACAGGTTGTAGTAATCTCCAAAGCGCTGGCATTAAGGAGGGCTCTGGTGTGTGAGTGTGGTAGAGATGTATGCATGTGGTTGCCATGGTTGTGTTCGCATTCAATTGCAATGGTTGTGTTGGAGAATACGAGGACGGAGGTTGGAGCTGGATGGGTGAGACGTTGGTACGGTGTTAGCTGCTTTTCAAATAAACTGTTTCTGTTTACCGCTTACTTGGATGTGAAGAGACCTTGTTCTTCTGATGTAACACAGGCGACGAGATATGAAGAATCCGCTTCTGGACATCCTACGTCTCAACAATGCACTCGCATTGTCGGAGAGCGTCATCACGGTTCATAAATAAACCAATCGCTCTTGTGCTCCTTCTACGCTCCGGTCTCAGAGAAAGAAAACGGGACACAGATTCCTCTTTTGCAGGCAGGTTTCGACTTCTTGGACAGTTTTTATGTATTTCTGCACACGATTGTGCGCGTGCCACTTCAATTCTGGCTGCTCTCATTTCTGGGCTTTCGAGAGCACAAACATGACGGCGCTACCTACTCAAGACATGGGAGCATAATAATATTGGAAGGACTAGTGGCTTTGCTCCATAAAAATAAATGAAGGAATAATCGTTTTTCAGTGGTGTTTTCACTGTTTTTCATGTTTTTTTTGCTTTTATTCTTGCCTGCAGTATCTAAATATCAACTTTAAAATCAAGTTTATTTATTTATTATTATTATTTTATTTTTTTTAATTACAAGGAAATTAAAAGAAGAGGAAAAGGAAGATTCATTCTAGAACTAAAAGTTGTTATTTTCTTCCTTATAATCTTTTGTTTTCCTAACGGTTTTCTCTCTGTACGCAATTGTTATTGAATCATGCAGAATGTTACGGCTCCTCCATTCTTCTTGGCTCATGCAGGTGAACCTCCTATAAAGTGGGCGAAATGGAAAAAGGTATTTGAGAGATATTCAAGGGTTTGTGGCACCTCGTTGAGTGCAGAAGAACAGCTCTTTTACTTCACTGCCTTGAAGCTGAAGGTCAAGAAGTGTTTGATTATCTTCCAGATGTACCTGATACCGAGGCGGTGAACTTGAATGAATATGAAATATGTTTGAGAAAATTGGACTTGCATTATTTGCCTAAAGTGAGTACTATTTTAGAAAGGTACTATCTTGGAAAGAGAGTTCAACGTGAGGATGAATCAATTGAAAGCTATATTACTGACTCATGACGCTTAGCTTCTTCTTGAAAATTTGGCAAAATGACTGATGAGAGACGAAGGGATCAATTTATGCTTGGTTGCAGTATTGAAAAGGTTTGTGATGAACTCTGTTTAAGAGATGAACCATCGTTAGAGGAGGTTCTTAATGTTGCCAGGAGAATTGAACATTCTTTATAATGTGTAGATGTAATGAGGAATTCTTCTGATAAAATAGGAAAGGAACCTAACCAGGAGATGTTGGCAATCAAACATGAAAAGAAGAAAGATACAAAATTATTCGCCTTGCCGGGCAAAAAGGGAGCATCGAAGAAGTGTTTCAGGTGTGACAGGGAAAGACATTTTGCCAACGACAAGGGTTGTCCTGCCTTGAAAGGGATTTGTTTGTTTTGTAAAAAGAGAGGTCACTTTTTGGCGGCTTGCAGGGTAAAGAAAACCAAGAAGGCGGTGAATGAGGTTGCTGTACATAGCAGTGATCAGGAGGGTGACACTGAACTTGGTTGTGGGCACATAATTTTGCAAGTGGGGACTGGGAAAGGTCCTTCTGGTTTTATTGAGGTGGAAGGAAAAAAAACGAATGTTCTATTTGACTCTGGCGCAAAGATTACTATCATTGCAAACAAGTTTTATCAAGATCAGTTGAGAGGGAAGGTCAACTTAATGCAGCCAGACATTAGGCCCTGTGCCTATGGAGGAGAACCTATTGAACTCCATGGCTACTTCATAGACCTTATTGAATATGAGAGACATTATACCACGGGAAAAGTTTATGTGTCAAAAAAGGGGAATAGCATAATAAGCTGGATGCATCAGAAGGATTTGGGTGTAATGTTAGATGCCAATAGCTTCCCGCCTATCATATTGAAAGAGAGGCCTGATGTTAAGTTGGTGATAGATGGGTAGGATAATGTGTCTCTGCGGGACAGAATAAAGGCAGAGTTTCCTGATGTTTGTAGCAATAAGCTTGGTTGTTTTAAAGGCTATAAACATAAGCTTAAGTTATCCCAGCATGCTCAACCAGTATGTAGCAAAGTGCGGAGTATTCCTTTAGTGGTTAGAGAAGAAGTGAAAGCTGAGTTGGAGAAGCTTGAGGAACAAGGGGTCATTGAGAAATTGGAGGGCACACAGTGGTTGGCTCCCATTGTTGTTGCCAGGTAAGCAAATGGCAGTGTGAGGTTGTGTGTTGAACTCAGGCAACTTAACAAATGTGTGATTGTTGACAGATATCCTCTACCTAATATTTCAGAAATGTTGATGACGTTAGGTGGGTCGAATGTTTTTACCACTATTGAACTTGCCTCTGCCTACCACCAGATTCAGTTGGAGGAATCATCAAAAGATCTCACTGCCTTCGTCACTCCGTTTGGTACCTTCAGATATAGCAGGCTACCTTTTGGGTTAGTCTCAGTGGCTTCAGTTTTTCAGCGTGTCATGGAAAATCTACTTGGTGATATAAGTGTTGTAGGACTGTATCCGGATGACGTACTAGTACATGGTAAGAATGAGGTGGAGTATGAGGAAAGAGTAAGGATGGTCCTTGGGAAGTTACAAGAGTACAACCTCACTGTTAAGATTGATAAGTGTAGGTTTGGTAGTCACACTATTGATTACTTGGGCCACACTTTAACAGGGGGTGGACTAATGCCCAAAGCAGAGTTGGTGGGTACTATTCAGAACTTGGTGTCTCCTGTAAACAGAGAGGAACTTATGAGGTTTTTGGGAATGGCAGAGTATTACAGTAAGTTCATTAGGAACTTTGCTGATGTTAGTGTAAAATTAAGACGTTTGTTGAAGAAGGTGGTTGTGTTTGAGTGTGATACGGAGTGTGAGAAAGAGTTTATGCAACTGAAGAGCAGATTGTCTCTGGCTCCCAAGTTGAAAGACTTTGACTTTAGCAAATGCTCGATAGTGACCACAGATGCAAGTTTGAAGGGACTGGGGGCAGTGCTCCAACAAGGAGATGGGAAGGTTGAGAATACTATCATGTTTATTTATAGGAGTTTGGAAGGAGGTGAAGTGCGTTATTCGGTCATAGAGAGGGAGGCTTTGGTGGTTTACTTGGGCCATCAGAAAACTCAAGAAATGTTTGTGGGGTAGGTCATTTTGGTACGGATGGATCATAAACATTTGTGTGAGGTATTTAAGTCCAAAGGTATTGATGCTGTGTCCAGTAGAATTACTCAATGGATTGTTGCTTTGCAGGAATATGACTTTGAGGTGAAGTATATTCTGGGGTTGGAAAATGTTTCTGCTGAGTCTTTGTCCAGGTTGGTTTCTTCTGAATGTGTTGACACACAAGAATGTTCTGATGAGTCTGATCAGGAGGAGTGCGTTTGTGAAGTTGGATTTGAGTGTATATCTGAACAATTTTGGCGGGATGAACTTAATGCTGATAAAACCACATGCGCTGTGAGGGGTTTACTTGAGTCTGGATGGAAACACAAGGGCCAGGGTGGTTTGGAATGTAAGGACTTTTGGCTGGTTAAAGATCAACTGGTGTTTGAAAAGGATTTATTGTTCAGGGATACCAGACTGATCCCTCCCACAAGTTTGAGGGGGGAAAAACTAAGGAAAGGTTGCGAATGTCGTGTTGGTGGCCTGCTATGGATAACCAGACTGAAAGGTTGGTAAGGACCTGTATGCAGTGTTCTCTGAGCGATAAGTCTTTGAGGGCTAGAGTTCAACCCATGGTACTGAGGAAACATCCTGTAGGTCCTTGACAGGATATAGCCTTAGACATTGTAGGGCCAATATGTAGTGGTAATTCTCCGGATTATGTGATTGTGGTGATGGATACCTATTCTAGGTGGCCGGAGGTACATTTTGTGGGAGGTATTGAAACTAAGGCTGTCATCAAGTTCTTGAAAGACTTATTTTCAAGGGAAGGGATTCCTGAAACGTTGTTGACGGATAATGGTGTGCAACTGGTGTCAAGGGAGATGGAAGAGTTTTTGGGTGGTTGCAGAGTAGTTCACAAAAGGTGTGCATTATATCATCCTGAAACTAATGGCATGGTGAAAAGGTTCAATCGTGTTGTGAAAGAAACTATATTTCTGGCTAAGGATAATCACATGCCCTGGAAGGAAGAGGTGTTGGGAAAGGTGCATGAGCATAGATTTACTCCCCATACGGTCACAAAAGAAACTCAGTTTGCTCTGTTTAGAGGTAGGCAATCCAATACCATTTTGGAACCATCTTGGGTTAATAGATACTTGAGTAATAGGGGAAAGAAGCTGATTGGTGTGCCAAGGACAAAACTGTCAGAGAAGCTCGAAAGAGGTATTTTGATAAAAGACGAGCAGTCAAGGTGACTGAGGTTGGTGTAGGTGATTGGGTTAAAATAAAATTACCAGGTGTGAAGGGAAGTGTGAGTAAGTGGTTGAGATGTATGAGAGTGATTAAAATGTTCAAAAATGCTGTGAAAACAGAAGATCATTGCATCTGGAATTTGAACAGAGTTGTGAATTGCAGCAGTTTGATGAGTCGGAAGAAAGATGGACTGTTGCTGGAGCGAGACATCTCTCAGGATAATGATCTGGAGATCGTCAAGAGAAGCTCTGGAAGGATCAGTGGAAAACCAGCTTGTCTTAAGGACTATATTTTAACATAGTAGTTTGATAGTTTTAAAGTTTCTTGTTAAGTAATTTATATACAGTTGTTTTTATTGAAGTATATTTCTTATTGTCTGTGTTGAGTGTTGTGGAAGGGAGGTGTGTGGTAATCTCCAAAGCACTTCTCCAAAGCCCTGGCATTAAGGAGGGCTCTGGCGCGTGATTGTGGCAGAGATGTATGCATGTGGTTGCCATGGTTGTGTTCACATTTGATTGCCATGGTTGTGTTGGAGAATGTGAGGACGGAGGTTGGACCTGGATGGGTGAGACGTTGGTACGGTGTTAGCTACTTTTCAAATAAACCGTTTCTGTTTACCACTTACTTGGATGCAAAGGGACCTCGTTCTTCTGATGTAACAAAGGTGTTCTCCATGTGTCTAGCCACGTCTATTGTCTTACCCAATGTGAGATCCTTCAATCCTAGTAATTTGTCTTGAGTTTTTAGATTACTCATTCTATTAATTAATTGGTCCCTAATGATTGAATCTCTGTAATCTCAAAATTTATATGTGACTGGAAGTCTACACAAAGCTGCTTAATATTGTTCTATTGTTTCACCTTGTTTTTGAGAATGTGAAAAAATGTATGTCTTTCAACAACAATTCTTAGTTGGAGGAAAGTACCATCTTGCCTGGCATGTTACCACCATTTTTACTTGTATGTCAGTTTGTTTTTGCCTGTCTCACTGGGATCCTGCTAGCCAGGACCCCAATGCTCATAGTTTGTGGCCTGAATGTGTGTCCCTGTGTAGTGACTAACTGTGTCACTGAGGCTCTGCTAATCAGAACCTCAGTGCTTATGCTCTCTCTGCCTTTAAAATTGTCACTATAGGCTAGTGACCATTTTCACCAATTCTAATTGGCACACTGGAACACCCTTATAACCCCCTAGTATATAGTACCTAGGTACCCAGGGTATTGGGGTTCCGCGAGATCCCTATGGGCTGCAGCATTTCTTTTGCCACCCATAGGGAGCTCAGACAATTCTTACACAGGACTGCCTCTGCAGCCTGAGTGAAATAACGTCCACGTTATTTCACAGCCATTTTACACTGCACTTAAGTAACTTATAAGTCACCTATGTGTCTAACCCTCACTTGGTGAAGGTTAGGTGCAAAGTTACTAAGTGTGAAGGCACCCTGGCACTAGCCAATGTGCCCCAACATAGTTCAGGGCAATTTTCCCAGACTTTGTGAGTGCGGGGACACCATTACACACGTGCACTACATATAGGTCAGTAACTATATGTAGCTTCACAATGGTAACTCTGAATATGGCCATGCAACATGTCTAAGATCATGGAATTGCCCCCCCATGCCAAATCTGGAATTGGGGTGCCAATCCCATGCATCCCCAGGGCTCCAGCATGGACCCCAGGTACTGCCAAACCAGCTCTCTGGGGTTTTCACTGCAGCTACCGCTGCTGCCAACCCACAGACAGGCTTCTGCCCTCCTTGGGTCTGGGCAGCCCAGTCCCAGGAAGGCAGAACAAAGGATTTCCTCTGAGAGAGGGTGTTACACCCTCTCCCTTTGGAAATAGGTGTTAAGGGCCTGAGGAGTAGCCTCTCCAGGCCTCTGGAAATGCTTTGAAGGGCACAGATGGTGCCCTCCTTGCATAAACCAGTCTATACCGGTTCAGGGAACCCCCAGCCCTGCTCTGGCACGAATCTGGACAAAGGAAAGAGGAGTGACCACTCCCCTGTCCATCTCCACCCTAGGGGTGCTGCCCAGAGCTCTTCCAGTGTGTCCCAGACCTCCGCCATCTTGAATCCAGAGGTGTGAGGGCACAATGGAGGCCTCTGAGTGGCCAGTGCCAGCGGGTGACGTCAGAGAGCCCTCCTGATAGGTGCTTACCTCACTAGGTGGCCAATCCTCCTCTGAGGGCTATTTAGGATCTCTCCTGTGGGCTTTCCTCAGACAACGATTTGCAAGAGCTCACCAGAGTTACTCTGCATCTCCCTCTTCGACTTCTGCCAAGGATCGACCGCTGACTGCTCCAGGACTCCTGCAAAACTGCAACAAAGTAGCAAGAAGACTGCCAGCGACATTGTAGTACCTAATCCTGCCGGCTTTCTCAACTGTTTCCCAGTGTTGCATGCTCTGGGGGCTGTCTGCCTTCACCCTGCACTGGAAGCCAAGAGGAAATCTCCTGTGGGTCGACAGAATCTTCCCCTTGCTCTAGCAGGCACCAAACTTCAGCGTCACTGGTACTCTGGGACCCCTCTCATCCTGACGAGCATGGCCCTTGGAACACAGGTGGTGGACCCAGGTGATCCAGACTGTCCAGTGGTCCAACTGTCCACATTTGGAGGAGATAAGTCCTTGCCTCCCCTCTCCAGACAGTAATCCTGTGTACTGCGTGAACTGCAGCTGCTAGGGCTGCTGTGCACTTTTGCAAGAAATCCTTTGTGCACAGCACAGCCCAGGTCCCCAGCACTCCATCCTGCATTACTCAACTCACTGAGTTGGCCACGGGCTTCATGGGACCCTCCTTTGTAGTGTTGAGATGACCGCTGTGCTCAGTTTTCTTGAACCCATGTTCAAGTACTTCTGTGGGTGCTGCCTTCTTCTGTGTGGGCTCTCTGTATTGCCGAGGGCCTCCTCTGTCTCCTCTTCCAAGTGGCGACCTCCTGATCCTTCCAGGGCCCGGGCAGCACCCATTTTCTTTCACCACAACCTTTGTAGCTAGCAAGGCTTGTTTGCAGTCTTTCTCCAAAGAAACAACTCTGCATCCTTCAGCACTCCATGGAACATCTTCTGTGCAAAGGAAAAGTTCCTGGCATCTTCCATTGTTGCAGAATCTTCAGCTTCTTCCACCCAGAGGCAGCCCTTTTGCACCTTCATCCGGGGTTTAGTGGGCTCCTGCCCCCCTGGACACTTTTGTGACTCTTGGACTTGGTCCCATTCCTTTACAGGTCCTCAGGTCCAGGAATCCCTCTTCAGTGCTTTGCAGTCAGTTGTGATCTTTGCAGAATCTCCTATCACAACTTTAGTGTGTTTCTGGGGAAGTAGGGTCACTTTACTCCTACTTTTCAGGGTCTTGGGGTGGGGTATCTTGGACACCCTTAGTGTTTTCTTACACTCCCAGCTACCCTCTACACACTACACTAGGCCAGGGGGCCCTAAGTGCTTCGCATTCCACTTTCTTAGTATATGGTTTGTGTTTCCCCTAAGACTATTGCATCATATTGTATTCTACAGTGTTTGCACTACTTTTCTAACTGTTTACTTACCTGATTTTGGTTAGTGTGTATATTTTGTGTATTTTACTTACCTCCTAAGGGAGTATATCCTCTGAGATATTTTTGGCACATTGTCACTAAAATAAAGTACCTTTATTTTTGGTAACACTGAGTATTGTGATTCTTATGATATAGTGCTATATGATATAAGTGGTATAGTAGGAGCTTTGCATGTCTCCTAGTTCAGCCTAAGCTGCTCTGCTATAGCTACCTCTATCAGCCTAAGCTGCTAGAACACTACTAATCTACCAATAAGGGATAACTGGACCTGGCACAAGGTGTAAGTACCATCAGGTACCCACTATAAGCAAGGCCCGCCTCCTACATTAGTTTTTTTCTGTAATTTTCCTCCAACACTTCCAATAAAATTTCAAATTACTCGTTGTCGAATTCTGCATCACCCTCTACACAAATTTTCTGATTTTGGCAGTACTTTAAGTACCTTTCTTCCTTCTAATCCTAGATTCTGTTTGAAAATGTCAAGGTTTCTTTTTACTGCAAATGCATCACCTTTTTCGCTACCAAGTAAGTTTCAAAAGATTCCGTCCAATCTTCCCATGCCATACAAGGCTGTCCAGGATCTTGTAAAAAGGCAGGGTGAGCTGGTATATTGTTGGATGACATATTCAATCTGTCTCTCCACACACTCACAGCAGCAGTACACATGAGAAGATTCTCTTTAATACTCCAATTACGTCACGCACTTCTAGTACTGCATATAATTTATAATATGCCTGAAGTTTATTTAAAAATTAGCCCCTTTTTCTTTTATGACGTGGCTTATCCAACTTCTCATATACATTTTATGCCTAAGATAGTGAAGCTGTGTGCATCAGTGAGAAATAGTACAATGCGCTTCATGTTATTGCCAATGTTCCCTTCAAGCTTTATGCATCAGCGAGAAATAGCACAATCTGCTTTTCAGTACCTGCTTCACGTTTGCCCTGCACATTGGCGTTTGTTCCTGGATGTGCACCTTCACTATAGCTGTGCACATTAGCGACTTAGCTTGGGTATCGCTACATGCACAATTGCTCAGCTGTGCACGTCAGTGACATCTTTTCAGCGTCTTTCCTTTGTGTTTCTGTCCAAGAGGTTACAGCTCTCATGCCGTGGTTTCACTCGTACCAGTTCTGCGGTCAATTCTATATTGTTATGGAAACCATAGTTCCAGAGTTACCAAGGCCCATATTTATACTTATTTACTGCCAGCTAACGCCATTCCAATGCACCAGGCGGGCGTCTTATTCATGGATTGACGTTAGCTGGCGCTGCGGGCTGGTCAGAGTAAAAAAATAACTCTAACCAGGCAGCGCCGGCGTAGGGGATAATGGGGGTTGTGCGTTAAAAAATGGTGCAAGTCAGGTTTGAGTCAAAAATCATGGCTCTAACCGGGCTTGCGCCATTTTTTGACGCACAACTCCCATTGAAATGACTCCTGTCTTAGCAAAGACAGCAGTCATGCCACCCTGCCCAATGGCCACGCCCAGGGGACTTCTTTCCCCTGGGCATGGCCATTGGGCACAGTGGCATGTAGGGGGGCCCAAGTTAGGCCCCCCTATGCCACTAAATTTTTTTAAAAAATACTTACCTCAACTTACCTGTACTTACCTGGGATAGGTCCCCCCATCCATGGGTGTCCTCCAGGAATGGGTGGGGGTGGCAGGGGGTGTCCCCGGGGGCAGGGAAGGGCACCTGTGGACTGCTTCCATGGTCAGAGATCATGGACATGAGCCCACAGGTCCCTTAACGACTGCCCTCACCCAGGCGTTCAAAAACGGCACACATCAGGCTGGGCAACGTTTTGTAAGGCCCCGCCCCCTCCTGTGTGTCAAAATGACGCGGGAGTATAAATAAGGTGCACAGGCCTTAAAGTCATTTTTTGGACGGGAACGCCTACCTTGCATGTCATTAACTCAAGGCTGTTCCCTGCATCCAGAAAATGACGCACACTGAGGAATTTTGACGTGTGCGGGGTCGGGCGTTATAGTATAAATATGATGCAAGGTTTGCGCTGAATGTGCGTCAACATTTTTGATGCACATTCGGTGCAAACAAAGTATAAATATGCCCCCAAATGCCCATCTCTATGACGCTCCCACGTGGTGACATATATACATTGTCTTATGAGTAGCTTGGATGGTCGCAATCCTTCAAAGGAAAACACTTCTCAAGTGAAACACTGTGCCTGGAGCATGATCCGGTGCCTGGAGCACAACAATAGTGAACGTTCTAATTCTCCTTTTGGACATACACACTTTAAGGTAGGCTGTTCATTGGAAACACTCCAGTGGCTTGGTTCGACAGTTTCCCTTGTTCTACATTGAGTAACGAAATTCACAAATTCACTGCACCATCACACATCATCGGATCATCTTTCCCTTTTTATTTTTTTTTCCACACAGATATGTATACATCAATCACTCCACAGTTGTAGCCATGAATAAATAACTTGCAAGTTCTTTTAACAATATTGGGCAGCCAAACCCATATTCCTCCAAAGGTTACCCTCTTGTTCTTGAAAACCAAATTCCATCTGTAGAAATCTCGTGACAGTGTGGCCTTTGATAGATGCTGCCAATTTGTTAATTGCTTTCTACTGTAGTGTCTTCTTCATCAACATCCCATACTCGTTGCCACTTTTGTGGTCAAAAACACAGCTTCCAGGACTGCTTTTTAGTCTTTTTTTAAGCACCATCCAACGACTCCCAGACAGGGATCCTCCGCAACCATCTGCTTCACAGCTTCTGATCATCCACACACCAGATTCCCGAAGTGGAAAGACCCTGTTGCTAAGCACTTCTTTTACAGCCCTGACATAGCTAAATTCTAAACACAACATTGAGACTGAAATTTCATCAGCTCAAACAGATTTGGTCCTTGCTTGCCAAATAGACATGGCTATCTTGCACTAATGAGTACAAAAAGGCTGTTAAAGTGGCTAAGGCAGCGTTTTGTTCTGAGAAAACTTTAAATGTTCCTAACAAGCATTTTGTGCTTTTATAGGTTATTAACAAACTGGAAGTAGCTCCAAGGCCAATAAACATGTATATGCCTGATTTTGTTTTAATGAAAGTGATTAAATTTACAATGCATCTGGCACTGACCTCATAAAATAATATAATCTCTATTTCAAAAGATAAGCCGGCTAGGATCTTGGAGAACCTGACCCAGTTTACTAAACTGAATGATGTTGAATGTAACATACCTACGGACTCTACTCCAGTGCTTTGGAATCCTAGCTATTACTTAAACTGAATAGTGGATTCTGCGCGAGAGGTCAGTGGATTGACACGACATAGGAATGAGGGGATGTCATCAATGTGGAATGCAATCATTAACAATAATCAATATAATCAAAGATCTTGAACCTTCAGCAATAACCACACCAGTTTATTAAGAAGAATTATAACATTTATTTCTCTAGATTAACAATGCTAATGTCACAAAAATAACTCTCAAACACCAATGATAAGCATATAGAATTAGTAGTGGTTGATTAAAACGTCTTTTATGTCTAAGTTTAATCAAAACAATCAAACAAATAATCCCCAAAAGGATTACACTTGTTAATAACACCAGAATTGATAACAATGGCAAAGTATGAATTAGTACAACATTCAAAAGATGTCAGCAGAACTCTTGAGCATTCTAAATTAATACCCTCACAAACCACAAATTAGCATCAACATGTTGGGCTTCATGTAAAAAGAATTTAGAAGCACAAATTTAGGACAAAATATCTTAAACTCAGGTTATTATAAAAACACATCATTAATATGCATCAATCAAATTATAAGTTGCAGCTGGTACTTGCAAAGCAAAAGAGACACATATAACATTACAATAGCATATGTTACCCTAATCAATAACAACATGCAGGCTACTTCAGCAAGGGGACACCATGAGGTATGTCTTCAGAAGAATTAGGCCTAACACCAGCTAAACCCACACTGCTTGTACGACTCGAACCATCAGCAGGAACTCTGGAATCTAATTCTCAGGTCTCTAACATGAAATCACTCTCCCTCTCGGAATCTCTCTAAAGGTTGTTATAATAATCCTCAAAAAGCTTATGATTGGTCAGTTCATGGGGTGGTTAAGTTTCAGCCAATAGTAATTTTAATTGATAACCTAAATTACGACATCACATTAACTAAAATATTTTCTCAACAGTAACTTTTCCTCTTCCATCTCGTCTGTAGCTTCATTGTTCCATCTTGTCTAAACTTCTCTTCTCAGGAAGAAACTTTCTCATTTGCTACATCCACTTCCATCCTCGAGGAAGAAACCACGTATTAGTAGCATTCTCCAACAATAGAACACTCAATTTATTCAAGAATTCAGTTAAACATGACCTTGTAAGACATAATGAAGCAAACCCACTAGGGGTAGCTGTGGACACATCTATTAGAGCATCGAATACACTTTTATATAAGCATTGAATTATGGAAAATAACTACAACATTTAATTTGAATTTTACTCAGTTATGAACAGAAAATGAGCTGTGGCGACCGTTTTCAAAAGTCACCGATTTTCACATGTTAATTCAACGTATAATTAATATGCTAAAATCATTAATAAACATGTTAGAACATTCAAACTCACAACTCTGTGGTGGTATTCTTCCAGCTAGATTTAATAAGGCGCTGCTATCAATAACTTTTTTTCTGAGGTGCAGGCTATCATAAACTCCTCTTTATTATTATTCTTAGAATGAGTGGAAATCTAAGGCTCATGTGCTTCACCCTGCACCCCTACTGTCAATGCCCACAATCATACTCAAATGACACAACCATTCACACAGCATCCTCATAACACAAGCCCAACCTCATTCATATTCCACTAACTTTGACACACCATGAAACAAAACATCCAAATTCCAACTCCTGCTGGTTGCTATGTGTATTTGTTAAGCACGCTATAGCCCACATCCTGGTGCTGAGCAGGTGTGTGTGCTTAGCCCTGCAAAGGGTAGGTTGGTTAATACAAAAGCTAGGTGTTAAGATGCCGATACAGGTTAGATTTTACCACAGCTTTATTCCAATACCACCAACCCAGGACAGAGCGGCTACACTCGACGCTCACTCTGTCCAACTGCCAAAGAACCTCCTTTGCTCATCACTCGCACAAGGAACTCTGATGAAGTGAGGGTTCTAATATGTGCCTTACATTGACAGAATCATAACCGGGTAACTATAACACATCCCCCTTACCCCAAATAAACACTAAGAAAAGATAGGGAACATGTTTTAAAAGGAGAGAAAAATAATATTTACATACTAGGAAGGAAATATAACTTACTACATATTGCTAACAAGTTTCCCCTATGATCTACATGTTACTATACAGATTATACTATGTTGCAATTATAAGCAAGGCACCATGTGCTAAGCACAGTACCAATAAATTCTAATGCACAAAATCTTTTAACCATTTTGGTTCAGAGCGTAACCTGGAAGAAACCTTGGTTTGAACCCCGCCCTCGGACTCATGTCTATTTTTCATTCCTTGGTTCTCTGGAGAAGTGGAATCTTTCACAATCCTGGACATACTCCACACATCTCCATTATCCAAAACGACAACATTTTTCCTTACTTCCTTAATACTGTAAGGACCCTTGAATCTCGATCTTCCCTTTGTTACAAAAGTAGGATCCTTTACCAGCACCATGTCACCAATCTTCCATTTAACATTAGAAACGCCCCATTTTGAGTCATAACGCAATTTGTATTTCCCTTGATAGTTCCTCTTACGGTCATACGCCTTATCGACCCTCTTAAAGTCAAAATGATCAAAATCCTCCAGCTCCAATCTATTTTTCATCCAAGCTGGAAACATTTTGGTGCACCCTGACCTGCCTCTCATATACTCAAAAGGAGCAATGTTGGTAATACTATTAGGGGTATTCCGATGTGCCCACCACAAGTCTCTGAGCAAACCGGCCAATGGAGCTCTGGTCACAACAGCCTCTTGTACACATGATTTAACCATTCTATTCATACGCTCTGCAAGACCGTTAGCTTGAGGTAAATAGAGAGCTGTCCTTAAATGTACCACAGCCAAAGATTCCAAGAAAAGTTTCATTTCTTGAGATGTCAGCTGTACCCCATTGTCCGTGACCAAATGACTTGGCACACCTTCCCGAGAAAATTCTTCCCTCAGAAACTCAATAACCGTTCTGGTGTCTATTGAACACACACACTTCGTTACCACCCATTTCGATGCATAATCAACCAACAACAATACATACCGTTCATTGGCAGGCAAAAGATGAAAAGGTCCCATGAAATCAAGACCCAATTTCAACCAGGGCTTCTCGGGTGTTTCTACAGGGTACAGTGGAGCTTTCCTCATAACCTTACTTTTGTCACTGCATGCGCAAGATACACAATCCTTCACAACAGCCTCTGCTTCTCGATCAAGCCCAGGCCACCAGTACACAGCTCTCAATCTAGATTTGGTTAAACTTCTGCCCAGGTGTCCTTCATGAGCCAAGTTAATTATTTTACTTCTCAAAGCAACTGGAGGTATGGACTTAGAACCCCTAAATAATCCACCTTCACTCAAACTCAGCTCATCTCTTACATTCCAATATTTCCTCAACGAATCAGAGATATCTTTATACTCTGGCCAACCTTTCACAATGAACTCTGCAAGAGATTTCCTGTCAGGATCCTGCTCTACTGCCACCTTCCACTCGTCTTGAGTTATAGCCATTTCTCTCACCCAATTGATCACCATCGATACATCAGAAGAATCATCAATGGAATCATCCTTACAGCTGACAGAAGCACGGGACAAGAAATCCGCTACCACATTCTTCGGACCAGGTATATATTCCACCAAAAAATTATATTCCATCAGCCCTTCCACCCATCTTCTTATCCTAGGTGTGAGGTCATCTCCCTTTTTTGCAGAAAAAATTTGGACAAGGGGTCTATGATCTGATCTGACCACAAAAGGTAAACCCCATAAGTAAAACCTAAAATGTTTGATTGCCCACATACACGCTAGTGCCTCTCTCTCTATAACTGAATAGTGTTGTTCAGCTTCTTTAAGAGAGCGAGACGCAAAGGCAATGACTTTTTCTTCCTGGTCTATCCTTTGAATCAAAACAGCTCCTAAACCCTTGACACTTGCATCCGTGTACAGGAAAGTTTTTGCAAAGGCATTAAAATGCCCCAAAGTGGGCATTTTACTGATACTATCTTTGACAGAGGTGAAAGCAGAAATGCAATCAGCAGTCCAATTAAACTCACACCCTTTCTTCAGGAGAGATCTTAGTGGTTGAGTTACACTAGAAAAGTTAGCAATGAACTTGGAGTAATATTCTGCCAATCCCAAAAAGGATCTGACGCCATCTTTATCCCTGGGCTCAGGTGCTCGGATGATGGAATCAACTAATTCTATCTTGGGCTTAATTCCATCACCTGATATGGTGTGACCAAGGTAAGCTACTGAAGTGACCCTGAATTTGCACTTCTCTTTCTTAACAGTGAGACCTGACTGGGCAAGCTTCCTCAACACTTTCCTGAGAATTCCATCATGGTCACTTACAGTCTTACCATGGATCAAAATGTCGTCTTGGAAAAATAAAATCCCAGAGATCCCTTCAAGAGTCTTCTTCATAACCCTTTGAAAACATGCAGCTGCTGAAGCCAATCCAAATGGCATTCTTAAGAATTGATATGCTCCCACTGGTGTTACAAAGGAGGTGAGATGCCTAGATTCAGGATGTAAGACAATCTGATGGTAAGCAGAGGATAAGTCTAACACACTGAAGATTCTCGACCCTCCCAACCGCGATAATTCCTCAGATATGTTCGGAAGAGGTTGGCGATCTACCCAAATATGTCTGTTCAGATCTCTAAGATCCACACACATGCGAATCTGTTTTCCATTATCCTTGGGAGCCAAAACCACAGGGGCAAGCCATTCTGAAGATTCTATCTCCTCAATTATTCCCGCATCCAACAACTTATTCAATTCAGCTTTGAGAGGCTCCATCATCAGTCTCGGAACCCTCCTTGCCTTGTGCACGGATGGGACTGCACCCCTTTTTAGTATTATTCTGTGCTTGAAATTGGTTGAACACCCTAACAAGTCACAGAAAACTTCAGGAAATTCTTTGAAAATCTCTAGGTCAGCATTATCATCACTCACCACTGAAACTTGAGAATCAGAGTTGGGATCCAATCTAATTCCCATGTCACGCTGGTGACGCCAACCCAGAAGATTATTCCCTCGCTTGGCTACATAGACTTTACCCATAGTGGATTTATTCTGAAACTGGATTTCCATAACCTTATAACCAATTACATCTATTTTCGTACCACCATAACTGACGGGGTTAATGTCCGGTTCAATTAAGGAATTACAGTTCTCACCAAATACTGCTTGCCAATTCTTGTCGCCTACCATGGTGTATGGGGAACCTGAGTCTGCTAAAACTTTAACAACCTTGCCATCAAGACGAATTGTGCATTCAGGCAAAATAATGGGCCCATCATCAACCATACCCATGCTAATTCCTACATGATTAATATTTGGCTCAACGCATAGAACCATCTTATTAATATTATCAGTAACAGCATCTACCGTACTCTGTTTGTCACTATTACAAATTCTTGCATAATGGCCTTTTTTCCCACATTTCCTACATGTTGAATTGCGTGCAAAACAGTTTGGGCTATTCGCTGAGTGCCCAGTATTGCCACAACGATAACACCGTAGTCCTGAATGTTTCTTCTTCTCCTGGGATGATACATCAAAACCAACTCTTGAAACCTCCTCCTGAACTCGTGACGCTTGTGCTAAGCACAAATTATCTCCTTCATAATTGTTCATTTCTTTGATCCAGTAATTGCAACTAGTGTTTTTCGCCAGGAGATTTTGTTTACTGCAACAAACGCTGTCCTTTTTAGCGAATTAATTTTGAATCTGGACGTTTTCAGCTTTAGTACCACGCAAAAAAACAAATACAATACAGTACAACACTTGTGTCTGGATGCACCATTTACAAAATATGCTTAAAACAGTTGCCATTATTTATTTTTCAATAATCGTGTTAAGATGCCGATACAGGTTAGATTTAACCACAGCTTTATTCCAATACCACCAACCCAGGACAGAGCGGCTACACTCGACGCTCACTCTGTCCAACTGCCAAAGAACCTCCTTTGCTCATCACTCGCACAAGGAACCCTGATGAAGTGAGGGTTCTAATATGTGCCTTACATTGACAGAATCATAACCAGGTAACTATAACACAAGGTCTTCAGCTTCTTGCAGAATTCAAGAAGAGAGACTGAGGCTATGATGCGGAGTGGGAGATTGTTCCACACTTTTGAGTGATTTAAGAGAACACTTGTCCTCCTGATCTAGTTCTGTGTATGCATGGGGTGAGTGTGAGTAGGAGTCCTGCAGAGTGGAGGTGTCAGGTTGGTTGGTCGAAGGAGATGCGACTGTTCAGGTCGATTAACGCTCACTGTTCAGTACTTTGTAAACCAGTTATCACAGACCATGTCATCTGTCACAAGCTTGATGCCTTCTTCATATCAGAAACATTGTTCACCCTCACTTCCTCACCACTCTTTAGACATCCTTCTTCCCACAGGCTACAATATCTGTCATATGGACCACACACATAAGAAGAGCCACTGCATCCTAGGTAAACAAGTGACACTCAACTTCATGGATCTGTTGACGACACTTCCCACTTTGCAACTCAGACAACCACCTTCCAGCTTTTTGTGACTTCAACCTCTCAGACAACAAAAGCTCAAGACACATAAAAGGCACCCTCCTCAATCTCATCAACAGACTCAATGTAATACAGCACGTCACCCAGCCAACACACTCCAAAGACCACATCATTTGGAGTCTCGAATTGCCAATGTCCTTCTTTGATTTCCCTGCATTTTATTCAACACCCCTTTGTTCACATGGGCCCCTCCAGGTCCCAAAATGTCCCCATCACCTCCAGAGTACCCCAGCGTTCCCATGCCATCTTCAGCCCCTTGTCTCTTGTCATCTTCAACCTCTACATGGAGCCCCTTGGCCTCTACTAATTAAAAACACAATCAATATTTACCAGTATGCTGACAATACACTACTCAATGTGAAAGTCCCCTCTGCTCTAGATATCCAGAGCTTCAAAGCTTCCTGCATCTTATCTGGCTCCAGATGTCCAGTGTCTGCCTGAAGCTTAACCAAGACAGAATCCCTTTTATTTACCTAGAAAAGCGAGCAAGAAAACCTGGCTTCCTCACATACGTCTTTACTGCTTTGGACTCCAACTTTTATTGAATATCAAGTCCCTTGGATCCGTCTTAGACTCCAACCTCATGATCAAGGAATCTATTGTCAACAAAAGATGAATGACCTGGTACAAACTGTCTCTTTTAAAGAAAATGAAACTGTTTCTTACAGAAATCAACTTCAGAACTTCTGTTTATACCCTCATACTTTTGCATTTAGAGGGTGGTAATGCCCTGTTCCAGGGCCTCCCGGATGCCACACTGACACCCGTTAAGCACATCTCATCTAGGCTCCATGCTGATGGAACACCATTATCTCTCCTTGCCAGCCTACACTATCTTTGAATCCAGCTTCATCATTTACAAAGCCATCAGGACCGCATCTCACTTATTTTGCAGAGAATCTCACAATCTCTTGTGGTTCTTGGTCCAAATGCAGCTTGGTCGCTTTAAGGTACGAGACTAAGAAGTAAAACAAGGAAAAAAACAGGCAGCAGGCCTTTTTCATCCATGCAATCACGATCTGGAACAGCATCCCCAAATCCGTTAAGACCTCCCCAGTGCTGCTCTAGTTTAGGAAAGAGTTAACAAAACACATCTTTAAAGACACTACATGCAGTAAACAATCCAATAACCAGATACCGCTCCAAACACTCTGTGACTGTATGCTTACCTTTGGCCCTGTACATTGCTCTGCTGCTGTGTTCGTACTATACAAATACCAAATACATAATACAATACAACCAACAACCTCGACCAGCATAATACAGGATTGTCTCATCATCTTTCTGCAAAAAGAGAAGGCTAGTGGGAAGGGCCTATGAATGGAAGATTCTCATGTATAAAATGTACTGAAAGCGGCTCTATAAGAAGGCGCAAAACCCCTTTAGCTCTTCAGGAATTAATTTTCTCCGGATTGACTGTCTACCAGCAAGATTGTGCATTACGGTAAAAATGTAGGATACCCCAAAAAATGACTGAACTTTTTCGAATATGTCACAGACTACATCTGGAAGGCTTTATTTGACCACTTCCCTCTTGAACGTATCAGAGGATTGAACTGTACTCAGGCCCTCATTTGAAGTTAAAGGCTAAATTCAGATTCTAGTTTGCATAGGTATCGGAATTACCAGTTGTGTGATAGTTATCACTCTTTTACAGTTTCCCCCTGATGAATCCTGGCTAGTCAAACCTGCTGTAATTTATCAATGGGAAAGGGCCTGGAAAAAAGGCAAAACAGAAATGTTATGTGTGAAAAGCTGATTCTGCATGTTATGCCTCGTTTTCAAGTTAAAATCCAGAATAAGAGGTATTTACCAATTAGGGTAACACCCCACCGTAGTCTAATGGTATTTACCACGTGTGGTAAATAACCCACCATTTTCCACCTAACTTGTAATGAGGCCTATAGTTCCGGCAACTGTGCAAACATTGGTTTGCACAGGTGTCGAATACAGCGAGACATTCGTAATCGAGGCCTCATGAGTGAAAGCTGTGAAAATTATCTACTTACCTTATGTCTTCCTTTCTTTCAATCACTCCTTGCATCTCCCCTTTTTTGACCCGATCCAGTCCTATTTATAGAAACCGCCTGCAAGGGGCACCTGGTGACAAACAAACCATCAGTAAAGAATTACAGCTGTAACATGCATTACCGACTGTATGCGTGCACTTCTCTATATATCCACAAGAGAGAGCACGATGATTGTTTGTAATTCTCTCGCGAACTGTACCTGCTAAACTGAGCACCTAAAGATTTTCTTATTTGCATATTGCTTGGAAGTCGGCATTTTACAAGCACGAAGAAGTTGTTGTAAATGAAGAATCTTCTAAGTCAAGGATGTTTCTAATTCTTCTGAAAACAATGAGAAGAAAAGGGTGTCCGACAATGAAGCATCAACACGTTTATGCTAAAGGACTGTACATTATTTCAACAACATACAATACAGGTAAAGTGATGATAGTTACATGTGTGTCATTTGTGTCATGTCTTCATCGCTCACTTGTTGCTGCCTTTACTTTTCTGCCAGATTTGGAAATACTTCTCCAAAGGAGGTTAAACTTCATAATTTATCTTACACTCCTTTATCACGCTTCATAATATATGTAGGTTTTTTATGTGGGACCTGGTGATATATTATTTATTTTACTTTTATTTAGTAGTTTTTGCTATAGTGCTGCTAAGTCTACGCAAGTAAAACGGAACACTATAGATTAGGTTTCACTTTGCAAAAAAATATCAGGGTACACTAGACAGGTCCATATTAGCTGAAAATCACTGTCAATAGTCTATATTTGTACTGAATTCCTATACGATTATGACAAGTAGACTTATAAAGCTAACACGAGGGAATGTTACTCTGTCATGACCTTTTCTAAGTCTTAGCTTTGTGGATCCCCTGCCTACCTAGTATAGTGGCTGGACGGGAAACGGCTTGAAGTGTCACATCCAAGCTTGCTGGTACCTGGCTTGGCCCCTCAGCAAGATACCCTTTTGGGTTGTTTTTTTTACCTTTCAAATGCTTTCCTGCTCATGCCTCTCCAATCACCTCAGGTAGGTTGTTTAAAATGTAGATTCGGTTGTTTGCAGCAGCCATCCCATAACCACTTCACTTCTTCTTTCAGAAGCAGACCCCCAGTGCACTAGTACCAGGATCAGGCTCGTGTGCAGAGTAAGGGTGCATCATGCACGAGACGTTGGATTTCATCATTAAGAAGTAGAGTTAGGACGTAAATACAGGTCTTGCTCACGTTATGCTGTCCGGAGCACGCTTTCTATTGGTTTACGTAGCAAGGCAACTTGCCCTCGGACCCTCCTGTCATATGTGGAGAGCCTCCTTGCCAGCCAGTGTTGTGACCAATCCTTTGAAATGGGGGGGAAGGGGGAGTTATGCCGGGTTGCAAGGCCAGCAAAACCCACTCATAGCACTGGAGCCTGGGAAGATGTCAGCTTTTTCTGGTGATTTCCACTAAGAGGGCGACCCGATCTCCTCACATGGATGTTCTCTCTCCCATCCAAATGAGGTAAGTCTGTGGTGAATCCATTTTAGTTTCCACTGGAACACAGGGGTCAGCTTAGCCTTTGACTTGCAGGCCTGTTGACCCCTGTCACCTAGAGACCTTTTACCTACTTAGTATGCTCTGTTTTTTTCCATTAATTTTGTTATTTCTTTTGGCTTTTATCATTGCTTACATTTTGTAAGAAATGTTGTGATTTTCGTCATTAGTGCCATTCTGAGAAGGCATAATTATCGGCGACACATTCAGTGATACACATAGGTATTGTCATGTCCCTTTCTTACTTAAGTGTTAAAGGGAACATAATGCACACTTGTTAGGGATGGTTTATGCAATTGCTGACACAACTCTGCCACATTATCAGTTGTTTAGGAACATGCCTACATTAGGGATCCTACATGATCTGTATAAATACACCTCACATGGACAACATCATCAGAAGGGTTTTTTACAGATACCGTCTATGCTGCACATCACTTCCTGCAGAATGCAGCCTTTGTGTCTTCACGGAGTCCGATCTAATGACCTCATTCCAAGGTAACAAGGGTTGGGAGAGGCTTCTCGTGGACATGGTACTGGCAGATTAGGTTTATCACACCTAGCTCTCACTAGGGCAGAGGCTAGGTTTTTTTGGTTAGGAATTTTATATCTAATGTTTATGGTAAGATGGTGGGGGTTTTTATATTCACAACTCTCATCTTCACCATTCTGTTTTTATTACTGCTCATCATCCTTATCATTGCAGCACATGTATTTCATCGTAGACTGCAGCCTTTTCAGTACATTTATTGCAAAATCTCCTTCATCTCCTTCATTGCCTGTGGGTGTGAAACTTATTGCTAACGAGAGAAAAGGGTAACTTCCGTTCCACCACAACCTGACCTGAGAAGTCTTATTTAGAGTCCATGCATGAGGCTGCCAGAAATCACCTTTGCTGTCTGAGTTTTGGTGAGGTACTGCTTGTGAGCCGGGAGGGATGGGCCGAGAGTTGTGACTTGTTGTAGGAGTGACTCAGTCGCCTACAAACAAAAGTGCTGTCACCCCTAAACCAGCAGTCTCGAAAAGGAGCGAGAGTCCAACTATGACATGGCGCCACCAACGATGTTGTTCTGGCACCAATTTATGGATATCCTGCTATCTCTGTCTCACACACAGCAGCTATCCTAAGTACCATTACACAGAGATGTCCATGGTTTTAGGAATAATCCTTCTCAGCTGAATGGGGAGCACCTATATTGGCTGAAGGTTGTTCAAGCTTGAACTTTAAAAAGGAAATTTCTCAGCTGGTGTCCCTTCTCTGTACCCATTGTTCAGGATGGCTAACACCATAAACATTCCAGAAAGTGTCAGACATGCATCAACACAACATCTAGTAGCCCATGACCTAACAGTTGAGGGTGAGGATGTCATATTTATCGTGGAAGCTCAAAAAGCTTACCAAACAGAAACATTCTATTCTTTGGTCACCTTTCCTGAAGAAGATGATACAACACTTACATTTCACACATAGAGAGTAGCAACTGTACCGCAGCCGTACCAGGCTCATCGGTATTTAGAAATGGCACTCTCCTATCAAGAACATCAAAACTGGTTCAATGGCACCCTACCACATCTAATACAACCTGTGAGATTAGGTCCCCTAAGTAATGACGGACCAAAGTAGCCCATGTTTGCCACATATACACCACATCCTGGCAAACAGACAATGCAAATAGCTGACCTACGCACACTTTATAATGAGCTAGTAGCACTTTACAGATGACTGGCACAATATGTTACACAGTCCTTGAATACAGCCCGAGCACGGGCTCCACCAGCTAGTCACCAATTGGCTGTTACTGGGATTAGCACACAGACAGTACATGTGAGAAGATTCAGTTCTGGATAGCACAAAAAACAAAACAGCTGTAAGCAGTGTTTCCTCATATGGGACCCCAAGATAAATAAAGAATTCTCACAATGTGCTTGCCTTTTGGAATGGTTTCTTCAGTGGACGACTCTGCCGCAGGAGTTAGTCTTCGTTTCAATTTAAACTACCACGCATGGTACCCTGACACTTGCCAACTTACTGGAAGTGTTAAAACAAATTCAAAATGAGCACGGGGCTGCGCAAGCCCTGGATTTAGGGATGAAACTGATGCGTAACTTCAACACAGTCTCCTCAATAATACTTAGTAATATTAAAAGGAAAGCGGTAGCATTGGCTATACGCCAGCGGCACCGGGAGATTCCACAGTTGAAACAGGAGCATCAACTATCAACACCAATACTAGTATAGGATGGGATAGTTTGGGAGTTAAGCTGAAGAAGCCTGCAATTGAGAGTGCCACCCATAAGGATGGTACTAAACAAGCAGAAGAGGGTTCTAAAAAAGGGTGGGATAAACAAAAGCAAAATAAAGATTGAAGAAGTCAGAGAGCAGACTCTCCGCATCTGGAGTGCTCTGAAAGGAGATTTACTCTAAGAAATAAAGAAGCTTTAGAGGCTCCTGACAGATATACTGATATACGTCCCTCTAGTTCCTTTCAGGACACACTGGATAGACAGAATTAGAGAGTGGGCTGGTCAGAGCAGTGCACTGACTACATGAAACAGAAGAAAGACTCACAGCGATCCTCAGACAAGAAAGAGGACAAATCCCCATAACAAAAAGCCACAATTCAAAAGAAGGTGCCAGCGATTTCAATAAAACATTGAGGTAATTTCTGAGGAACAAGACGAGGGCAGTGACTCTGATGGACAGCGCAGCAGAATTCACGATATGTCACCAGAGTCTAAAAGATCATCTGGATGTGACAGCAACTAATGACCTTTTTGTAGTCGAGACTGCAAACTGGTGCGTTCTCCCACCCAAAAGGGCTTATAATTTAAATATCCACATGGAGGGAGACATAGAGCACACTATTATTGTAATATTTTGGGAAGAACTTAATTGTGATATCCTATTGGCAGGGAGAGACTGGCCACCAGAGTAGTCCGCAAGCTCCCACATGGGCAATATGTCATTTTGCCTTCTTTCTCAGATATTGTTCCGGATGCAGTAAAAGAAACCTACGCTGTTGACTGGGCTTTGGCGCAGGCACCTGCGCTGTACCGCAACCTTGTAGTGTGGGATAAGGACTCCCCCTACCATGTAATACCTATTAGGTCTACATCTCAGCCCCAGTATCCTGTTAAACATGAGGCTAAAGCTCCAGTGAGGGAGGTCCTCACCCAACTTGAGTACCAGGGAGTAACAGAGCCCTATGTCTCTGCAATGAATAACCCGTTGTTCCCCATTGCTAAACTAGATCATTCATATAGAATAGTCTTAGATCACAGACACTTAAACAACTACAGAAGCACATACACACACATATGCAATACAAAATGTACACAGCACCGCACTAATTAACAACATAGTGAGTAAAAAACACAAAACAACCTTGGATATTTCCAATGGTTTTTCTGCCAAAACTTAGCACATGATAGTCGGGACCTGAGTGCATTCTCATTTGGCTCACAAAACACTTTTGTTGTTTTGCCCCAGAGCTAGTAGAACAGCCCAAGGTTGGTTTCTGCCTGTGCAACATCAATATTACATGATATTGATCCTGAGGCATTGTCCTATGTGGATAACATCTATTTCACAGATGATGACCTCAACATTTATCTTGCCGGGTCGATTGGATCATTTTAGGGTTCGCCACCTTAGGGTACAAATTCAAGTTCAAGAAAATTAAACTAGCGTTTCTCAGTGTATTGTTCCTGGGAGATGAGGGCAAGAGCCTGGCCCAGTACTTCTCATAAAAACGTGCTCAACTTCAACCACCAAATACCATCAAGTAACTGCAATCATTACTTGCTTTCTTTTTAACTTTGGCAGAACTTACATTCCAGGTTATGCACAAAGCATAAAATCACTCTATGATTTAATTCGCCCAGATTTCTCAAGCAGACACTGACAGCTGAGCACACACACATCCTTAGAGGATTGCAGCAAGATATGCTCGAAGCAAAACACTAACACACATGTGACAACAAAACAAATTTGATCATCAGAATAATTGCTGGTGCCCCTTCAATGAGGGTGAAACGATGCAGATAGCATATAAATCACATTTATATTCCAACACAGCGCAGCGCTTTCCACCCACAGAAAATATTCTGACTTCTGTACAGATGGCTGTGATCCAGAACAGCTCCCATTGATTGTGTGTGATTCGTACTACTGTGTACAGTCCTACAATGATTATATCAATCATTAGTGGATGAACAGACTCAAAGAGGAACACCATAAAACACAGAACTCTGTGGTAAAAGGTGACTGATCTTAAGAATAACCTACCATATGCTCATGTAGTAGGTACACTGGGAAATCAACATGTAGGATTACACATTGTAGGAAACACTTGATGAATGAAGCGGCCAAATCAGCAGTAGCTACAGCTTCTGTTGCTGCAGATACTCGTTCTCACATGGGACTGGATAATGAGATTCATGCTGCCGTAAAAGCTTCGGCTGAAGGCAAGCCTTTTTCAAAAGCATACCCTACAAAATATTCCTACCATCTCAGTGCACAGAATGTTTCCTTTGCGACAATTCCTCGGGTGGGAGATCGAGTGATCCTCAACCACGACCACAGATTAGATCTCATAAAAACAGCTCATGAGGGTGTTGCATCTGCTCATGTTGATGTTGTGGCTGCAATATCACTTCTACAGAAACGCTTCGGGTGGCCGGGTCTAACCAAACAGACCAAGCAATATGTCCTTTCCTGTGACATTTGGCAGAAAATAAAGGGCTCCATCAACAAAAGCCCACTGCAGACATCCCTCTTAGTGTCCAATAGGCCACTACAATGGGTGTACCTGGACCATTGTGGTCCCTTACAACCTGATGGTACATACAAATACATCTTAGTCTCTGTTGATTCTTGTTCTAGATTCCTGTGGGTATGGCCACAGTGGTCGGCTGACTCCCAAACTGTTATAAAAGACTTGCGGGTCTTTATCGGTACATACGCAGTTGCATCATTCCATTCGGACGAGGGCCCTGCTTTTCCCTTTAGGGCATTCAAGGACACCATGAGGACGATGGGTGCTGAACTCCAGTACTCCTGCCATATCATCCCTAGGGAAATTCTGTTGTGGAGAGGTGGAATCGTGACTTAAAGTAGTTCTTAACAGAAAGACTATTAGGTTCAGGCTGCAGTTGGCTTTATCACCTTTATCGGGTCCAGAGAGCACTGAGTAATCTGCCAGGATGGTCCTTGGGGGGGGGGGGGGGGGTCACACTCCTTATGAGGTCCTCTTTGGTATACCTATGTATGTCCCAGATCTAGATGGCCCTGGTATGGTGGCAGCAAACACATCTTTAACATAAATGAAAGTTTTACTGTCTTGCAGGAGCTTCAACAATTTTGTGATAATAGTTCATCTGCCAGTGCCTCCATTTTAGGATTAACGGATTTGCCAACAATATCCACAGGCTAGATTCCTAAAATTGGGGATCTGGTTTGTGAGAAGATTGCTGTGAAGGAGGAATTAGGCCCATCCTACAGTGGAGAAGTGTGGCACAATGGTTAGAGTGGCAGACCCTGATTCAGAGATCTGACCAGGGTTCAATTCCCACCTCGGCGGGTCTTGGTCTCAATTCCCTTGGACCAGATAATTCTCGCCTCAGTGCCTCATCTAATTAATGGGTCCCACTCTGGGCAATAGCTTGCTTAATCTCCACAATAGCCCTGACAGTGCTTGGATGCCTGGCTTTACCCTGGGGGTTGTCCAGGAGTGGGTGCCTCACAGGGAAAAGCCAGCAGGGGTTCCACAGCGGTATGCATAGAGTGCCTTGAGACCCTAACAGGTGAGTAGTGCGCTATACAACTGTGAAGTTTATGTTTACGGAGCACTGGTTCCAGTCATGGGAACACAAAGCTCCAGTACTGTCATTCTATCACTGCTGCCAGGTTCCAAAGGGAACAGATACATCTCCATTGACAACATCAAACTGCACCATGTGGCCAATCCTGCACAATAGACCCCAAGGTCCTTTGGGTACTTCCCAGTCCCCTTTCACTACCCAACAGGATATACCTCTTCAAAGAAGAAACAATAATGGTTCTGAACATACCAGCATGTGCAATAATGCTACAAATACCTCCTCTAGCATGGTGAGGGTAGAGAATGAGCTTCTGCTAATTCCTGTTACCACTTCACAAGACAAGAGCTGTTCAAGATTGTAGGAAGCTGGCCTGGTTTTTAGTGGGTACCAAAGGTACTTACACCTTATACCAGGTCCAGTTATCCCTTATTAGCGAATTTTAGTTAGTGTCTAGAAGCCAAGGTGTCTAGAGATAGCTGTAGCTGAGCAGCCAATAATTAGCTATGTGGCATGCAAAGCTCTTGCAATACAACTGTAGTCACTCAGTACTCACACACATGAAAGAAAGTGCTCAGTGTTACAAAAATAAAGGTACATTCTTTTTAGTGGCACAATGCCAAAAAATGCCTTAGAGACTATACTCCCTTAGGAGGTAAGTAATATGCATAGTATATGCACTAAAATGCAGAAATAGCTGTACACACAGTTAGAAAACAGTGAAAATTATGAAAATCACAATAGATTGCAATGGGCCTAGGGGGAACACAAACCATATACTAAAATACTGGAATACAAAAGTCGGTTTCCCACTAAGTGTAGTATGTAGAAGAGGGCTGGGAGTGTAAGAAAACATCAAAGGTAAGTAATAGAACCCACCCCAGAGCCCAGGAAAACAGGAATAAATCACAGTACGTTTCCTAGAACACACAAGAAGTCATGATATAAGATAATGCAAGAACCAGAAGAGACTGCAAGACACCAACGATAGATTCCTGGACCTGAAGACTTGTGGAAGAAGGGGACCAAGTCCAAGAAGCACTGAAGAGTCCAATGAGAACAGGAGCCCCTGCTAACCAGAATGAAGGTGCAAAAGAAGAACCACTGGTAAAGAAGAACAGTCAGTACTGCACCCAAAAAGAGGGATGCAGGTTCCTGATTGGTGCAGATGATGTCCCACACCAGATGGAAGATTGCAGTCTGCTTTGCGTCACTGGATTTCACCAACAAGCCTTGACACATGTAAAGCTTGTGGTTTGCAGAAAATGGCGCTGCCCCGGACCAGGAGGGACCTGATGACCGCTCAGAAAGCTGTGCATCACAGGAAGGAGTGGTGTGTGCCGGAGGTGTGCTGTGCATGAAGAACTTTGTGGAAGGTCGCACACAAACCTTGGCAACTCCAAATCACTCGGTGCATGGGGGTACTGTCTTATGTGTTTAAAATTGCAATGACTGATGTAATTACACCTTGTGTTGTTTCTGATGACTGGGATGTTAAAACAGTTGATTCTATGCTGTCTGAACTGGAGGATTACACTGTATTTGAAAGTGAAGATGTGTATATAAACACAGTGAATTATGGGGAAATGTTCTGTTATCATCACTGGGGACATTACTTTCAGCACCAAGCAAATAGATATAGAGCAGTATTTAATTACACACAATGGGAACATTGTTAAACTCCACTGTGGGGAACCCTAAAACATATGAAGACTAATTTGCATATTTAGAAATGCAGACATACTATTTTAAATTACCACCTTCCAAAATGCTGAACATTTTGCTAACTGACACCAGATTCCTTTGTTTCCCAGCTTGCTGTTGAAGATTATGAATAGTGGAAGAGCACTATAGATGTGAAAAGTGGGGAACATAGGATTGGCAAATTCAGGGTAGGGAGGCTTTGTTTAGAGCATGCCTTATTTCTGTACAAATGATAAAAGACACAGTTCAGCGAACATCCTGCTTATGGTTAGCAAAAATAAAGGAAATGAATGTGCCTAATATCCTTACACCAGCCAAATTCACCAATTGGCAAGCATTCCTAAATGACACCAAAGAAGAACTGAATGCTCGGGTCCATAATGGTACATATAATTCCACGCTTTCAAGTCCCAGCTGGTGGTTATTGTGGCCTTTAGACACAAATGGGTGTCAGACACGTTTTGTTAATTCCTCAGGAGATTTCAAGATTAGACAGCAAGACCCTCGCTATGTCTCAGGTCAACACTCTGGTATAGTTACCACATACAATGTGGGAAAAATGTACTAACACCTTAGCAGCAGTTAAAGAACATCTAGGTGACCTTTCAAGGGAAGTAGACATGCAGGATTTCTTTCTAGGTCCAAGAAAACCCCGCTCTAAACTTTTCCTGTATGAGATCTGAAAGGTTTCTCAAATGGAAACGGCTGCACGATTAAGGCTGATAGATAAGGAAAATATGGAAAAGGCTTTAGCTTTTGGTGATAATGGCATGAACACTCTGTCCAACAGAATATACACACTTAATAAGATCGTGTCATCTGCAATTGACATCACTCAGAATTACATGTCCCTTTTACAACATGGGCAAAGACAGCTGCATTCCATCATGCAGTTGGGTTGGACATTACAGATTCAGAAAAATGGCTGCATCCCTTGGAAATTCATAAACAGTATTGAATTGTTTGCTGCTTTTAATTTGCCCAGGGAGAAACAGATCATGGCTAAAAAGGAAGCAAGTTACACCATGCTTAACACTGAAAGTTAGAGAAGCTGGCTTTCACTGTGGCATAGACACCATCAACAGTTTGGTTAGTACATGGGATTATAAATCTGCCAATTTCAAATTTTCGTTTCACAAAATGTTTGAAACATTTTGCTGTGGGCAGATATGAGATAGCTATATTAAAGAAGAGTGGTAGTTGCCTTTCAAGTTCAAATGTATGAATGGTGAAACCGAGGTCTTTCTGAGCGCAAGTGATGTGAGACTACTTTTAGTCATTTAATGATTTACAAGCAGGTGTCCTTTCATGCCTTTTGCAGTGCAGCGGTCGCAAACTTGGCATGCTTACTGAAGGGGACTCCCATCCCTTTGATTAGTTTAGCATTTCATATACTTTCAAATGGAAGTTATGTGGTTCTGACCAATCAGAGTTGCTGCGGAATGAGACCAGGAATTGCCTACGCAATTTCAGTTTCTGAAATTGTAACTTGCTGTGGACATGTTTTATTCCCCCCCACAGAAGATAAGAGTAGCAGAAATGGGGCCTCTCATTGATACTACTAATGCAAATTTTGACAAGCTGAGCAGATTAAAGCCTCTTCTGTTCCAAAAACAAGTGGCGTTGACATCAGCCAAGGAGACGTACACTCTGCAGATAGCAAGATCATCAGCTGAGAAACAATCCTTATTAAATACCAACTTCCCCAAGCACTTTGCAGAGCTGGTCTGCAGAATTTTCAATGGCTCGAGCACTACAGGGATTGTATATTGGCCTATGTGGGTGATCCTGTGTCTGAGGCATCTGTGCACTTCTGCCCTGTGGATCCTTCTGATAATCCTGTGATCGATCTGACATCTGCTGATGTGGAGTCCTTCCTGGTTGCACTCCCATTTGATGACTTCACAGACCTTCTACACAATTATACTTGTTGTTAAATTAATTCAACCACAGCTTTTTGGGAAAGTGTAAATTGTGATACCAAATTGCCTTAATGATTTGCCCCATTTTTGCCTGCCTTGCTTGTCATGGTTGACATTATGGCCCTCATTACAACCCTGGTGGTCGGTGATAAAGTGCAGATAATACCGCCAACCTGTCAAATTATGACTATGGCGGTGAGAACTCAGATAGACAGCCACTTTACAACACCGACCGCCAGGGCTGATACAACAGGCACCACGGCGGTAGCCGTCTACAGCCAGGCGGAAGTCAATGTTCCGCCCACCATGTTAAGACCCTGGAAACCACCACCTTTTCCGGGGCGGTACTAACGACATCAAAAGCCTGGCGGAAACAATGCACGGAAGGGAAATTACTTACCTTTGGAGACACAGGGAAGCACAATGCCGCCATGAAGCCTGAACTTCAAATATTCCCAATGATTTTCTACGTCCTGCTCCACCACGAACACTAACGGCGGCGAAGACGACCACGGTGAGTACAGCCACCTAGCACACAGGGGAGGGAGAGAGGAAAAAGAGAGTGATACACACACACACACAACACTCACCCCCACCCCCAACACCATACACACAATCAGTTCCAGTACTAAAACAAATTTACTCCGTACCCCAGAGGAATAATGCAAGGACAACAGGAATGTGCAAAAGTGAGTGTAATAATAACAACACAGTAGAAATATGAAAATGCAATGTAATAATATATACATATTTACAGTTCAAGGGACACTGCCCAGTCCACATTGTGCATGGGCCACAGGGCCACAGGCCAAAGTCCAAGGCCCCACTTGTCACCTGCACCAACACGAAGAGAACACTGCAGGGGCATCAGTTGGAAAATAGGCAGGCACCTCAGGGGGACAGGGAATGGGGGGGGCATCTCTCCCGGCAGATGGAACAACAACACTGGTTCTGGAGGGGGCAACATGCCCTGTGCTTGGTCCTGGGGAGTACAAGGCCACAGTCTCTCAAGTGCATGACTTGCCCACTGGCTCTGGAGGGGGCAACATGGCCTGTGATTGGTCCCGGGGAGTGCAAGGTCACAGTCTCTCAAGTGGGTGTCTTACCCACTGGTTCTGGAGGCGGCATCGTGCCCTGTGCTTCTGATTCTGGGTGAGGCTGGGGTTGGTGGGTGACTTACCCACTGGTTCTGGAGGGGACATCTTTTCCTGTGCTTATAATCCTGGGGAGTGCAAGGTCACAGTCTCACAGCTGGGTGTCATACCCACTGGATTTGCAGGGGGCAGGTTGCACAGCAGCCCATGGAGGCAGGACTTCATACCATCCCCTGGCGGTGACAGCTGCTCAGTGGTGGTGGTGCTGCTGCAGCCGCTGGTGGGTGGAGACTCCAGCCTATCCTCTGCAGCCTCATACGGATGCCACTGGTGGTGGTGGTGCTGCTGCTGCTGGTGGTGGGGTGAAGCTCCAGCCCATCCCCTGCAGCCTCAGATGGCTGCCCACTGGTGGTAGTTGTGCTGCTGCTGCTGGTGTGGGGAAGCTCCAGCCCATCTCCTGCAGCCTCGGATGGCTGCACAAACAGGGTTGGTTGTGGGTGCTCCGTCTGAGTCCCTGCACCAGGCCCCTTGTCCTTTCTGCCTGCTGGCTCCTTGCCCCTCCTGGCAGCAGCTGGGGATGTCTCCTTGCCCTTCTTGGCAGCAGGTGGGCATGTCTCCTTCCTCTTGCCCTTCCTGGCAGCATCTAGGGATGGCTCCTTGCCCTTCCAGGCAGCAGCTGGGGCAGGCACCCTTTCCTTGAGCCTGCCTGGTGCCCTGGATCCTTTCCCACCACGAGTGGGTGTGGAGACTACTGGGTGGCCGAGGTGCTTGCCTGGGTTTTTGCCAACCTAGCCAGACATGAAGGACGGGGGGGGTAGGTCAATGGTGGAGAGGAAAAACGTCTTAGGGACATTAGGGCAGGAAGAGGGAGAAGGTTTGGGAGTGGAGGAAGAGGGAGTAGTTGTAGGAGGTGTCTGTCTGCAGTGTTTGGGTGTAAGTGCATGGGCGGGATGCTGTTGTGAGATGGATGGATGTTGGGTGTCTAAGTGCTTGCGTGTGTGTACCTTGGGAGGGGGGGTGACAGACACAGTGGGAGAGGGCACAGGCGACGTGGGCATGGCTGTTGTGGAGTTGTCTGCCAGTGAGGTGTGTGTTCTGCTTGGTGTGGTGGTGATGCTGGTACTGAATGAGGATGCAGTGCATGCAGGTGTGAGTGTAGCCGCAACTGGGAGGGAGGTGGAGGAGGAGGAGGAGTGCGAGACTGTGGAAATTGTGAATGTTGGTATGTCTGCATCTGGATGGTGTTTGTGTGAGTGCCTGTGGGATGCAGTGTGGTGCCTGTGTTTGCTTGTGCCACTCTTGTGTGTTGTCTTGTGTGCATGCTCCTCTGCCTGTGTGCTTGGGATATTTTGGGGTTGAGGGGAATGGGATAAGGAAGAGGAGGTACAGGGGGTGGCAGCTGTACCTGTAGCTGGGGTGGTCAAAGAGTTGTCTGCCACCACCAGGGACCTTCCATCGGAGGAGGTATCTGTGTACAAACCGTCCCCTCCTGTCTCCGCCGTGGTGCTCCCCTCGCCCTCCGTCCCACTGGTGCCCTCAGCGTCAGTGGACTCTGCCTCCTGGGTCCTGTGGGATGCAGCTCTCTCCATCGCCGGTGCCTCTGCTCCTCCGCCAGATTATGCTAATGCACATAAGGACAGGATGACAAAACAAAACGGGAGGGGAAGAGACAAAGGATACACTGGGTCAGTGGCTAAACCAACACCACCGATGGCATACACACCACCTTCAAATACAGGGAACAGCCCTACGCACTATGCATTGCACTACCAGTTATAATGCTAGCTACCAAGGCATGGAGAGGGGCACATACCGCCAAATGCAGCACACCTGACCAATTGAGAATGCCTACGAGCTAGGTAGCAGGATTATCACTTCAGAACCCTGGCCAACATGGAACCTACTCTGCAATGTCATGCCTGGCCTAGGGGCATCCATTGACACACATCCCCCACCCTGATACCACCCTACCATGCGTGAGTTGTAATGATGGGCACTGTACTCACCCTCTTGTGGCTGCTGTGATGCCCTCAAGCGCCCATTCAGCCCCGGCTAGGCTACCGCCAGAATGCGGGCCATCGGGGGGGGTCAGTGTTCGACGGGCACCCCTTCCTCGTTGGGAGGCCAACCCCAGCTGGGCATCCGCCGTCTTTGGTGCCCAGCGTCTCAGGTCCTCCCACCGTTTCCGACAGTGGTTGCTCCGCCTGCCATAGACCCCCAGGGTCCGCACATCCTTAGCGATGGCACGCCATATACCCTTCTTTTGATGGGCGCTGACCTACAGAGAATTCCACACAGGAAATGGTATCAGTCAGACCGTCCTGCCTGTTACAGTTATGGCCCACCATACCCCTTCACATCTCCATTTACCCACACATGGCCCAGCACACAAGCTGTACGCTGCCCAGGGGACATCCCCCCATCCCCCCACACGAGGCCTTCACACACCACTCCATGCATTCATGCCACATGCATCGTGCTCACAGTGTACTCACCTGTTGGTCTGGAGGCCCATACAGCAGTCCGTACTGGGGTAGGACCCCATCCACCAGTCGCTCCAACTCCGACGAGGTGAAGGCAGGGGCCCTTTAACCAGTCACTCAAGCCATGGTAGGTTCCAGACACAGGTCACAGCAGCACATGCAGTGTAGGTCCTCTCCTATGGAAGGTCAGATAGAAAATGGCAGTCACGTCCGCGGCGGTGCATATCGTCACCGCCTGCGTAGATCACCATTGGCCACTGTACCCCATAGGGCCCAATGTTAACCAATGAGGAGTTGCACAGCGGTTCCCGATCGCCTCCTGCAACGGCTCACAGCATCAGCAGAATTACCTCACTTCCACCTGTCCCTCCACACAGGACAGGCGGACGCCATTTCAGGGAGGGGGGCAGGGCCTTGGATAATAACTGCATCACAGTTAAAAATTGGACATACAGGACAAATACCACTTACCCATTACAAATTATCATCATACATTGTACTGTTGTGGATCCGATGTTCAGTTACTGACCGGCTCCTCGCTCTTTTGTCCCTTAGACTGCAACCGCAGATGAATAGGAGATGGGGACATACCACCCGTGTACAGACCCCTGGTGGACTTGGCAACAATGGGGGGCAGGCACATTATCCTCACCTATACAAGTAGACTGGACAGGGCCGCAACCACAGAACTGTGTGTCCAACTGGAGTCTGACCTCATATCTGCTATCCATCACCCCACTGGTATCCCCCTTCCTGTGCAAGTCCTATCTGTGCTCCATTTCTTGGCAACTGGTTCTTTCCACGTGACAGTGGGCTTGGCAGCAGGAATGTCACAGCCAATGTTCTCAATAGTGCTGACAAGGTGTTGTCTGCCCTGATTAAATACATGTGCAGCTACATTGTATTCCCCCAGGTGGAGGATTTGGCCACAGTGAAGGCTTACTTCTATGCAGTGGGACATATCTCCAACATAACTGGAGCAACTAAGGGAACACATATTGCATTTGTCCCCCCCTGGCAAAATTAACAGGTGTACAGAAATCAAAAGAGTTTCCACTCCATGAAAGTCCAGATGGTGTGCTTTGTGGACCAGTACATCTCCCATGTCAATGCTAAGTATCCTGGGTCGGTGCACGATGCCTTTATCCTAAGGAATAGTAGCATCCCAAATGTGATGGCCCAACTACAGAGACACCGTGTGTGACTAATAGGTGAGTTCTGGTTCCCACCCAGTAGATGTTGGTGTATGGGTATGATGTGGGCCATATAGGATAGTGTGTGGCTGAATATTGTCCCTCGATATTTGCAGATGACTCATGTTACCGCACCCTTTCATGGCAAACTGAACCCTGTGAGGAATGCTAGGACAAGGGCAGAAGAAGGTTACAATGAGGCACATGGGCGAACAAGAAGGATAATCGAACTGACCTTTGGCCTCCTGAAGGCCAGGTTCAGGTGTCCCCATCTAACTGGGGGATCCGTGTGCTGCTCACCCAAGAATGTCTGCCAGATAATCGTGGCATGCTGCATGTTGCATAACCTTGCCTTGAGACGCCATGTGCCTTTTCAGCAGGAGGAGGAGGCTGGAGATGGCCCGTGTGGCAGCAGTGGACCCTGTGGACAGAAAGGATGAGGAGGCAGAGGATGAGGATGAGGACAACAGAACTGCAGTGATTCCACAATACTTCCAGTGACACACAGGTAAGACAGTGTTACTTCACATTTCATTGTCATTATTTAGATTGTCTTTGGCACTGGCATGCTGTTATTTCCCACTTCTATGCCCACTCACTGTATCCTTTTGCAAGTTGTGGGGATGTTGATGCCCCACTATTGCTCCTGGTGTGATCACTGCAGCCAACTACAGTTCTTTCCTATTTGAGCATTACTGTACATTTGTATTGCAATGTTTGAACCAATAAACGAATACATACTAAAATAAGTTTGACATACTCCATACTTGTATTTTTTCAAAGGGTGTTTATTTAAGTGCTAAGACGTAGAGGGGCAAGTGCATTGGGATGGGGTGATGATGGAGGAAAGTCCAGGGTATAGTTCCAGTCTATTTGTAGCACAGGTGCATTGCCCATGGGGACATAGGAAGGGGAGCAATGGCAGTTCAAGATGGACAGGGTGACAGAGTGGGATACAAGGGTGACAATCAGGAGAGTCTAATTTCCTGGCGGGGGTCTTAACAATAGTCTCTGGCTTCTGCCTGGATCACAGGGAACATTTGTGGGGTGGTTCTCCTTCTGCAGGGGCAGGGGATGCTGGTGGCCTGTTGGTCTTGTGGCGGGCCTCCAGTCCACTAGCGGCAGTGGAGATGGAAGGCAGTTTAGATGTCTGGCTAGTGGCTAGGGCCCGTTGTTGTGAGGCTGCCTCCATCATAATGTTGGCCATGTCTGCCAACACCCCTGCTATGGAGACCAGGGTGGTGTTGATGGCGTGCAAGCCCTCCCTGATCCCACGGTACTGTCCCTCCTGCAGCCGCCTCCAGCTGTCCAGTGTCTGGCTCAGTGTATCCTGGGAATGTTGGTAGGCTCCCAGAATCTCAGCAAGTGCCTCCTGGAGAGGCGGTTCCCTGGTCCTGTCCTCCCACTTACCTGTTGTCCTGTGCCTCTTTCCCCTGAAGCGTGTGCCCACAGACCCCAGGTCCCTGATTGTCTTGGGTATGAGGTGTGCCCTGCGGTCCCTGTAGTGGTGGACACACTGCTGATTGACGTGTCCTGGGGACAGAGGTATGGGTATGCTGGGTGGGTGCTGTGGTGGTGTTTCCAGATGAGGGAGGCTGTGTGGTTGTCTGTGACTGTGCCCGGGTAACCGACTGTCCAGAGGTCCCTGATAGGCCAGGTTGGTCATCCAGATCCAGGCGACCAGAATTGCTGTCATCACTTTGGGCCTCTTCAGTTGGGGAACTGGATATTGCTGGCACCTCTTCGCCGCAGACATTGGCTGGGATACCCGTAAGGATGTAAATGCAGTGTTATTGTTTCTGTGTGGGACATATTGTGCCTCAGTGTGTTGCCCTCTTTGTTTGTATTTGCCCTGGCAGCTTTCACTTGTGTATGTTGGTGTATGAGGGATGATTAGTTCTCTCTAGTGTGCGTGCTTTAGTGATAGCTGTCTATGCAGGTCTTTGAGTGGTGTCCATGCATTGGTATGGCATGCAGGGCTTGGCATTGGGATGAGTGAGATGTGATGGTGGGGGGTGTGGGAGGTGGTGGAGTTATGGGAGTGAGGGTGAGGATAGGGGTATGTGATGGCATGGTAGGGGGTAGTATTAAGTTGACTTACCAGAGTCCAGTCCTCCTGCTACTCCGGGCCAGGCCCTCAGGATGCAGTATTTCCAAGACTTGCTCCTCCCATGCTGTTAGTTGTGGGGAAGGAGGTGGGGGTCCACCACCAGTCCTCTGTACAGTGAGTTGCTGTCTTGCTGCAATAGAACGTACCTTCCCCTATAGGTCGTTCCACCTCTTCCTGATGTTGTCCCTTGTTCTGGGGTGCTGTCCCACAGCGTTGACCCTGTCCACGATCCTCCGTCATAGCTCCATCTTCCTAGCAATGGATATGTGCTGCACCTGTGCTCCAAATAGCTGATGCGCCCTGGGTGTTGTGTGAGTTGCGTAGGTGAGTGTGTGTAGGGTAATATGTACCAGCAATGGTTTACCACAATTTATTGTCTGCTGTGGTGAATCGTGGGTCATAATGTGATGGGCGTTGTTCTGTTGGCATAACGGTGTGGGTTTGGATACCGCCAGTTTATCACTGACCTTTGGTGTGGCAGACTCGTGTCTATGGCTGAGTAGTGAAGGATTGGTGTGTGTGCCATAATATGGTGAACGGATACCCACGGCTGCGGCGGTATGTTGGCGGCAGTCAGCATGGCGGTAAGTGGCATTTACTGCCAATGTCATAAAGAGGGCCTATATCTCTTTTGTATGTTTTTTTAAAGATTTTAGACTTTTAGTCAGAGCATTTTTAGTTTTGGACTCATGCACCCTTGATAGTGAGTTAACATCCTTGTTTCAATTATGGGGAGGATGTGGTGAATCAATTTTAGTTTCCACTGGGACATACGAGTCAGCTTAGCCTTTGGCTTGCAGACCTGTTGCCCCGTCACCTAGTGACCTTTTACCTACTTAGTATGCTCTGTTTTATTCCATTTATTTTATTGTTCTTTCGGCTTTCATCATTTTATAAGCAATGTTTTGATTTTCATTATCAGTGCCATTCTGAGAAGGCGTCATTATCGGTGTCATTATCAGTGATACACCTAGGTATTGTCATAATTTCCTTCTCTCACTTACCTTTGATAAGAACATCATGTGCTCTTGTTAGGGATTGTTTATGCATTCGCCGACACAAGCCTTCCACATTATCAGTTGTTTAGGAACATACCTGCGTCAGGGATCCTACATTATCTGTATAAATACACCCCACATAGACAGGGTCATTAGAGGAATTATTTCCAGATACCGTCTCTGCTGTACGTCACCTTGCTGCAGAACTCAGCCTTTGTGTCTTCACGGAGTCTGACCCAGACACCTCATTCCAAGGTAACAAGGGTTGGGGGGTCCCATGGACATGGTACTGGCAGATTAAGTTTATCATACCTATCTTTCACTAGGGTAGAGGGTAGCTTTTTTTGTTTAGGAATTTTATATCTAATGTTTATGGGAAGATGGTGGGGGGTTTTATATTCGCAAGTCTCATTTTCACCATTCTGCTTTTATTACTGTTCACTATCCTAATCATTTCAGCACATGTATTTTATCAGAAATCGCTGTCTTTTCAGTAAATGTAATGAAAACTCTCCTGCATCTCCTACATTGCCTATGTGTGTATGAGACATTGCCAAAGAGTGAAAAGGGTAACTTTCATTCCACCATGACTTCCCTGAGAGATCTTATCTAGAGTCCATGTGTAAGGCTGCCAGAAATCCCCTTTGCTGTCTGAGTTTTGGTGAGGTACTCCTTGTGAGCCGGGAGAGTTGGACTGACAGTTGTGACTTGTTGTAGGAGTGACTCAGTCACCTACAAACAAATGTGCTGTCATCCCTAAACGAGCAGTCTTGCTAAGAAGTGAGGGTCCACCTATGACAAGTCCAACCCTATGTAAAGCCCAACTCCTGTGCTGAGTGGGAGGAAATTTAAAGCATGGTGACTTCATGGTCAGGAGGGGAGCTTTAACACCAGAAAAACTGCATGAAGACTCCCTAATTCATGTGGCACATCACTTGTATCATCCCCTCCCAATCAACATGAAGCACAAGGAACCCAAAAAGAATAAGGGGCAACGAGAGGCATCCACCTTTTGTGGACTTGGCTCTCAGGTCAGCCAACCTCTGCAGTCTTCTGACGTCACCCTGAGGCTTGAAGCGCACTGTCCCTGAAGCAAATGGCCATCTTCATCACCTTTCTTATCAACGCAGATCTTTGAGGAACGCTAGTTTTTGTTGGGTAACTGAAGGTATCTGAGGGGTTTCTGGAGGTACTGGTGGGCTGTCTCCTCAAGAATCTGTTTCCTCTACATTCTCACCTAGTTGACTGCTTTCAGGGAAGTCAGAACCTTTTGATCAATGGAATAATGATCAAATGGCGTAAGAGCACTTGGACTAGGAGTTGCCAAATATCTCTCTTTTTATCAGACCTAAGTGTAGCCTTTGACTGAATGATGTCCTTCATCCTCAGCTTAGACATCATAGAATCTCAGAAAGCAAAGCTAAAGGCTGTGACATCTACTCCACTCCCTCTGCTTCAAGGCTCAGTGTAGTTTTTATCAACTGCATTTCAACTCTTTCCTGATCTAGTGCAACTACTGCCATCCCTGATCAGGGTCAGACGCCCAGCCCAAGCTCCAGTCTCCCTGTTGCTTGACTTTCACATCTGACATTCCCAGGTCTGATTCTATTGCCCTTCAAAGATTGATGATGCTCCTGTGGGCCCAATCCTGAGCCCTTTCCCCACAAGAGGGAATGTTTTGAAGGTTTGTACACAAACATCTACTTTTGACCATGAAATGATCTTCTATAGTGCAATATGACCATGCTCTTCGTCTGTCTATGAGCAAACAATTGTGGTTTATATCTTTGTCCATAATGTGATGACCTTTGAAGGAGAAAATGGGAGGCACTCTAAGGTATGAAGTTTATTTGAAGATAAGAGGAAGCTCAACAACCACCCAACAGCTCACCGGACTCAACCACTACTCCTATCTAACACCCCCCAAACATTCCACTTTCTATCTTCTAAATAGAATATTCACCCCATACAATTCCAACAGTTCTGCTCAGTCTACCACACATCTTTTCCCCTTTTTACCCCCAAATAACAGAATAGATGACACCAAATGACTACAACATTACCATCAAATTAACATAGAAGCATATTCCTTGTACTTCTGAGAATATTTTGAACTTTTGGGCTTCTTCAATGGACTTGGTCTCAAAATCCCTTTTCAAATCTTTGGAGCAAATACCCCCCTTTGTGGAACTACATGGTACACCTACTCCATTCACTTTGTCACCCTCCTCTGTAGAACTACAAGGTACAACTTCTTCTTTCACACTGTTATTCCTAGAAGGATCATGAGCTTCACTATATAAGCTGTCAGAAACTTTGTTCTCCAAATCAATCATCAGTCTCACTCTCAGTGTACACACACTCTCCTTCGTACTATAGATTGCCTTTATAGACAGATAGTCTTCTCAAAGTCTAAATCTTACCAACTTCCATATGCACCACCTTACTGAAAACTTCTATCACTCTCACAGGTTCATACCACTTGGGAAAACCTTTACCAATTAAACTAGGGATTTTACTCTCCTGTAGTCCCCCATACTCAATATGGAACTTGGAACACAATTAAAATATCTCCTTATTCTTCCCATCCTCATTTGGTGTTCCTTCACTCTACTCCTGATAGCTGCAAAATCCACTAGGACATCACTTTGTTTCTTCCCTCTAAGCCACCAATTAATACATTTACACCATGATATCGTACCACACCATAACTTGAATGGGGAAATTTCTCTGTTAATGTATAGGACTAGGAGCAGTCCTATACATTAATAGAGTTGCCTGTAACAACTTTCTCCATGCATCCTACTCTTGGCAGTCAACTGAATAGATTACTTTACTACCCTATTAACATTTTCTGCTTCACCTTTGCTTGGGGGTCGTATTTAGACAATCTTTTATGGACTACTCCACACCTAGACAAAAACCATTCAAACCCATTACTTAGAAATTGAGGACCATTGTCCGGTAGTCCTTCCCTACAAAAATGTTATCAAACAATTCAGTCACCACATTGGAATCCACTTTCTCCACCATCCTTACCTCTTGCCATTTTGAAAACTAATCAATCAATACCAGAGCAAAAACTGATTTCCTTGGGAGCACAGCTGAGGGACCCATTATATCAATAACAACGTTTCTCCATGGACCATCGGGTACTTCAATGGATTCATTCTCCACCACACATGATGTAACAGTCTAATCGCTACCCGTACATGGGTACACACCCTTACCCACATGTCAACCATATTGTCAATTTTTGGCCAGCAATAGAATTCATGGATCCCCTCTGGATGTCCTTCAAGAGCTAAAGCAAAAATGTTTTTCCACAAAGCTTGGGATGCCATCACTTTGTCATCTCTCACAAGAATGCCCTCACTGAACATTAATTCATTTCTGACTTTGTGAAATAACGCCAAATCCCAAATTAATTTCCTTTCTTTTCTTTAGTCCACCTTTTAACCGGTTACTCACTCGCCAATGTTAAAACACCATCACTTTGCAAAGATTCCTTCCACATGTCTTCAGTGATAGTGAACAAAAACTCACCATCCACACACCCTTCCTTCAAATCCTCCACAGTATCTACCACATCACACTCAAATTCATCATCAAGCTCACCAGTATACTCAAAAGGAAACTGTGACATGCAGTTCACATGGACATTATCATGTCCAGGGACATGCTGTACAACACACTGGTATGCCTGCAGTTCAACTGCTAAATAAGCCAGCCATGATGTTAGTGGCTTTCTACCACCAGCTGATGGCATATTAATTAAAGGATTGTTGTCAGTCCTAAGTACAAATCTTGTTCCCCACAAAAATTGTCTAAAATGCTGTACAGCCCAAGTGCAGAGCGACCATTCTTTTTCGATCACAGCATAATTTATTCCAGAAGATTTAAGTGTGCAAAATACATACACCACAATCCATTCTCTCCCATTATCTTTCTGCATGAGGACCACACCCAGACCTAAACTGCTGACATCCAAGGCTACTGTACACCATTTACCAACATGATAAGGTCTCAGACTAGGTGCATGTACAATTTCTTTCTTTAAACGTTCAAACATTTCTTGTTGCTTTTTCCCCCATTCAAATTTCACATTTTTCTACTAAAGAGCTATCAATGGGTCACATGTTATGGCATAATCTTGCACAAATTTGGCGTAAAGCTCAGTCAAGCCTAAAAAAGACAATAATTGCTCCATAATAACTCCCACATGGTTTATTTTGGGTTTAATGCCCTTATCTGAAATTTCATATCCCAAATACTCAACTCATTTCTGCAGGCAACATTTATTCAATCTCACTGTTAAACCTTTCTTCTGTAATATTCTCAAAACCACAAGCAATTTCTTTTCATGCTCTTCATACATTCTTCCAAATACCAGTACACCATCCTTGAATGCTTCTACACCAGTAACGCTCTTAAGCGGAAGCTTCATCAGGCTTTGAAACATAGAAAAGGAGCACTCGTTAATCCAAAGGGCATTCTCAAAAACTGATACATCCCTTCAGGAATTACAAATGCAGTAGGATATCTGGACTCCTCCTCCAGCTCAACATGATGGTATGACCTTGCTAAATCAATGGTTGACAACACTGCTGCACCAAGTGTAGAAACCATTTCATGCAAATTTGGTAAAGGGTGACTGTTGATCCGGATCTCATTGTTTAGACAGTGTAAATCAAAACATAAGCATAATTCACCTCAACATTTTACGGAAAACACAACAGGGGATACCCAAGGCAAAGATTATGTTGGCTCCATCACCTTTTTAAGACACAGATAATGTAACATCTCCTTCACTGTGTCCCTGTATGCCAAAGGTACTTTCCTGACCCTATGTCTGACAGAAACAGGCCTCTCTTCAGGAATAATCTTATGTTTAAACCCTTGAAATGTTCCTAACTCCTCCTTGAAAAGTTTGGGATTTAGAGACTTAGGGGCATGATTATGAGCAATTTGCCCCATGCTTGCACTACACAACGTGGTATATGCAGGATGTGAACTACTAAGTCATATTTTCAAAAATATGGAGTAAGGCAAGGCAGCGTAAATTGCTGCAGTACCTTACTCTATGCAAGGGAGGAGCTCCATAGGCATTGCATGAGTGTTCCAAATCAACTCCTATTCTTTTTGACACAATTACAGATTTACCAAAGCAGGTTAACCTAGGAATGCACCAACTCCTGCCCAGGATAGGCACAACAAGAAGAAATATCTTTATATCTCCTTGTTTCTTCCTTTTTCTGTGTAGAAAGAGGAAAAAGCCTCTCTTTTTGTGCAGCTGTCCCTTCCTGTACAAAAACTATCCTGCATGCAACACAGGCACCCTTGCACAATGGTGCAAGGGTGCCTTTGTTGGTACTAGGCTGCCAAGGGGGCACCAGTGCTGGGGGGAAGGACAGAAATGCACAGTATTGGATAAATACAGCATATTCATGCCCTTTTCCTGTGATGCAGGGCAATACAGCAAAGGGGTGTTGCGTGGGCTATCATTATCCTAATGAGGCTGCTGGATTCGGGCAGCAGTATCACCTGAATTGTGGGGAACTGAGTCCAAACCCACACCATGTTCCACAATCCGTTTCTGGACTACTAGCAGTGCCTCATCTCTGCCCAAGAGCAGGAATGATCTGTGGCAACCGGGTGCATGACAAGAATGACTTCTCAGGGAAATTGTGGTGTCATCCTTTTCTCTCAGTTACATTAGTCTCACACATGCAAAGACAAACAGAAGCAGAATTCGGTTCAATAAGATTTATGGAAGCAACTGCGTATTAAATAGAATGGCATGAATTGCAATAATTAGAATGATGAAACATGCTGGAAGCAAAATGGTGACAAGAAAATTGAAACACAGGAAAAGTCCCACCATACTGTCACTATGCGTAATATATGTGGTTCCTACCTAACCTCTGTTAGAGCACAGCGTGATAAGCCTAAATCCACCCTTCAGGATTCCCCCCTGGGAATACATCATCCCCCATACCTGAGCAAGGAAGCCCGTTGTCAAGAGAGACACCCTCCTAATGTAGGCCAGGGAACCAGTAGTCTCAGCAAGCAGCTGCAGCAAAGTCAATCAGCATGTAGTCATGGTATTTTGTCTGAAATCTTCCTCTAACGTGCATGGGACAGAAAAATATTTTACAATAAAAACACTGTCCCCACGTAAGCGATGTGTATGTTTCTGCGAATGTTGAGACGCAGTGTACCACTTTGCCAGCAACCGTATCTCGCTTCAGCCTTGAGGAAAGCACAAAGTGAAAGGAATGTCTTGCTAAGAAATGCATTGCTTTCCTAGGTGAAATAACAACTAGATAAAGAAAATAAAACAGCACCATGAATGTGGCCTGTGTTGAAATAATAAAAATGAAGCAGAATGAAATGTAACTGGGCTAAAAGGGCACAAGCTGCAGGGCTAGATGCTAAAATAACATGCCTAGAGACATTACTAAAATGGCTATACAACACCCTCTCCTTGCCAGTTCAAAGGTGGTAAAAAGCCTAACAAAAATAAAAAGCAAATAAAAGATATTCTCTAAAAAGCATATATATATAAATGTCAAGAATGACAAGTTAAAACACACGTGAGCATGTAAAATGTTGGATAGGGTCAATTAAAATGCTAGCAGTGACACCAATAAAACCAAATTTAAAAGGCGATGTCATTTTTTAAAATCTCCAATTATTCCAGGAACAATTGAAGCAAGGAAATGTTCCACTTCGGCAGGTGGTGAAGTAATCAAATTGTTGCCAAGGAAAACCAAAGAGCACTCATGTTCCAAAGCCTGACCTACAGCTGAGGCATCAGCATTCCATGTTGTGCCCAATGTTGAGTTGAGAGCTGCATGATCCACAAAGGGTAACTCATAGACAGATTCCTGTAGCAAACACACCATCAACGCGCATGTCTGGTAATGTGCCCTCAGGGAGAACATCAACAGATCAGGGTCCATTGAAAGTAAGTGCCATGTGCTCCACGTAGAAAGACAAACTTTAAGTGCACATTCGAAAAGGCACCAGAGACATCGAAACACGGACTGCACACAATCCAAAACCGGTCTGAACGGCAGAGACCAGGAGTGGTGCTCTGAAATACTGCATCATGCGTTAAAAACACAGTTGCACTGGTGGAAGTGCTTTCAATCTTCCTTGTTGTGATGGGACAGCCATTGCGAAGAAAAATAGCAACAGCAAGATGCCATCTATTATAGCCAAAGTAAATGGAAATCCCCCGAAAATACTTGAAAATATCGAGTGTATGGCTGGAGGTATTAAAACAAATATAGAGAAAAAGGTGTGACCAAAACCAAAACCAACAGTCTTAAAGAAATGTACAATCCCAGTAGTACTGGATGCATTAAAAATCAGTCCCACAAGCTCACAAAAGTGTCTTGGAAAGTTTGTATTTAAAAGAGACTGTATTTCTGCAGATGACCTTGCAACTTGAAGCACATAGGTCTCACGCGCAGATGTCAGCGCCACATGTTTTTGAAACAATAAAGCCTTTGGTCTGCTCAACTTGTCAAAATTCACATTTGAAGTAGCAATGGGAGGCCAAATATCTGCCACTTTAGTCAGTTGTGTAGGAGGAAAAAGAATATTCCTGCAGCAGGTGACAATTTGGGAGACCGAAACGACATAAGCTATTCCGGATCACATTCTGCAACAACTCTCACTGGTAAGAAGCATATAGTTTCCATTAGAGAGCACCTAGAACGCAGATCTAATCAAGGGGACTCAGAACTCCCTTCAGATAGCAAGCTAAATTTGCTGCCAAAGCGTTACTCGCCATGTTCAAGGACAGCTGCATACAAACCATCGAATGGCTCACAGAAGTCTCGCATTCACTGTAGCTAAGAAAGACCTCCTTCATGCCATTGAAACATTTGTGGGAAAAGGGGAGCTCCCACACCTCGTGTATGTAGCTATCTCCTAGACTTTCATATCTGCCTACTGGAGTGTGTTTAAGGCAGGATGGGAACTGAAGTGTCAAAATAGGGAGAATAATAACCCTGTGTATTAACCATTCAGCTTATGGTGTTTAAGCCACAGTAAAAGGCAACTTTTCTAATTTTTAGATGTTTAACATGAGTTGCTTCCTTCTTAGCCATTATCTGTTGCTGTTGTGTCAAATTCAATTTTGAAAATATATCCCTCGCGCTAACATGTTGCCACGGAATGTGACCTGATTTCAGTGTTAGTAGTGTCCAACCCAACTACATAATGGACTTTAGCTGACTCTGTCCATGTTGTACATTATCTATTGCAGAAGAAACAATTTTTCTTAAAGTGTATATGCGATCGGAGAAGGTGTTAATACCATTATCTACAATGGCTAATGCTTTCTGTAAATGTTCCTGATCTCTTTGCCTTAACTGGTCAGCGGCTTCTTGTTGAGAAAGTTTCTAAATTATATTGTAGACTGCATACAAGAAGCGCTTTTTACGCTGTCTGCGGGGGCCTAACAGGAAATCCTGCAAGCATGTGTTATTAGACAGGAGACTGAGGTGTTCTTTAACAGCATCTAGGGAGGAACTTTTTAACCAATGCTGGCATCATTTCCCTACACTGTATGTTGTTACTGTACCTGAATGTTCTGATGACACCCAGCGAGGGTCTGGCCTATTTGTTCTAAAATCTCCCGTGGAGTTTACAAAACATGCATGACAACCATTTGTGTCTACTGGCCACAATAACTACCCACCAAGACCCGAAAGTCATGTGTTAAATGTTCTATTTTGGACCCACTCATGGAGCTGATCTTCAGTTGCATTAATGTATTTCTGCCATTTGTAAAAGTTAGCAGAGGAAGGTATGCTGAGCCCATTCAAGTCCTTGATTTTTGCCAAGCCTAACCAAATTGTCTGTTGTACAGTTTGATTTAAAAATATCATTTGAACAGGTATCAGGCATGCTCTAAATAAAGCTTCCTTTCCCCTTATTTGGCAATTTTTAGTTCCTCACACAGTTTTCAAATCACTCGTCTTTAGCTTATATTCATAGCCTTCTATAGCCAACCGTCAAAACAAAAGAATCATAATAAATTAACATTGTATCAGTTAATAAAATATGTTGCATTTCCATAGCTGGAAATTTAAAATAATACTACTCAGAAGTTTTTATATTGTGCCCAGAAAACTATGCAAACTTTTCAGAATATGTTTTGGAACTCCCCACTGGCGGAGTTGGACAATGACCCAATGTGTGTAATTCAAATTAGTCTTTGGGGTACTTGCTCTGTGAATGCAATAACGTCCATAATAATTATAACTGAACATATCTCAATAATTTTCTTTCAATTGATAAACATCTTCATTTTCAAATACAGTAAAATATTCTAATTCAGATAGCATAGAATCAACTGTGCTTATATCTCAGTCATCAGAAACAACTCCAGGTGTTATTACATCTTTCATGGAAAGTTTAAATACATATAAAATTTGAATAACCTCCGTCAGACCGTATAAATATCAAAGGGTACCTTATCCCAAACAACCCCATCAGGAATTGGTATGGCTGAAATGTTCACTAGAGAGAAGTCTCTTCAGAACTTATGGGAGGAAAAATGTGGTTAAAGAACCTCATCTACCAGTTCAATTGTAGAGCGTTCAGGAAGGTAATGACCATGTATTAGTAGAAAAAAAGAAGGTGATAAACCCAATCCAAAGAAGGAAGGCAAGTGCAGTTAATAGCAGCCACAGATAGTTCCATGGAAGAACAAAATAGTTAATTTTGAGCAAATTTATCAGCTTACATGCTCTTGACAGTCTTGTTGCAGAAGAGGCAAATGAGTCGGTGAAAGTGTCATTGATGTCGGCAAAATATCCATAATCAGTTAGTGCAAAACCTGGTGGCGTGTTTGGAAGGGGAGAGCTGGCAGAAGTCTCCCTTGGTGGTTCGTAGTAGACTATTCCATTTGTTTGTGTAGAATTTTAGTAGAATCGCTTAACATCGTTGACATTACTTATCACAGAAGAAGTTAATGGGACTAATGAAAGATCATTTTCCAGTCTCCCTAAGCTCTGAGGGGTGTCAGTATTGCTGCTCAAAACCCGTAGAGGAACATCCTGGTCTGTAGTGAGAAGGATTTGGATTCTACCCAGGGGTCCCCTAGGTCTGCTGTGCAGGGTCAGCCATATGGTGTAGCTTGACATTGTGGATGGAGACAAAGCGTTTTTCTTTATAACCAGGCAGCAGTGGTAGAACAACAGTTCTGGTATCGTGTATTCCCAGGACTGGAACCAGTGCACAATAGGAAGGACCAAACTCCTTTTTCACAGCAATTGTTTCCCAAACTAGATCCCCACATTTAGGAATCCAACCAGTAGGTATTATTGGTGAATTCCCTATTTCTAAGGAGACGGCACTGGCAGATGCGCTGTTGTCACGGAACTGTGGTAAGTCCTGCAAGACAGTGACACGTTCATTTATGTCAAAAGGTGTATCTGCGTCTCTTTGCTAGGACCATCAAGATCTGGAGCATACATTTGAGTTCCGAAAAGGTATTCATTTGAGGTACGGCCCCCGGGACCTTCTGAGCAGATTATTAAGTGCTCTCTGGATTCTATACAGGTGATTAAGCCAACTACGGCCCATGCCTAGTACTCGGCTGTTAAGGATTGCTTTAAATCCCGGGTTTCTTCTCTCCCTGACACTATTTGCCTTGGGATGAAATGAAGACGAATGATACAGTTGGACCCCTAACAAAGCCATGGTGTCCCTGAATGCCCCTGATGCAAAAGCAGGACCCTGGTCCAAGTGGAAAGCTGCAACTGTATATGTGCCAGTAAAGACTTGCAAATCTTTAAGAACAGTTCGAGCATCAGCAGAGCATTGTGGCCATACCCATAGAAATCTGGAGCATGAGTCAACAGCTACTAAGATGTATTTGTATGCACTATCAGGAGTCCGGGTACCACAGTTGTCCAAGTACGCACATTGTAAGGATTTGTTGGAAATGAAGAGGGGTGTCTGTGGTGGGTGTTTGACGGTGGAACCTTTATTTGTTGAGAGATGTCACAACAAAGGACATACTGCTTGGTCTCTTTGTATAGACTTGCCCACCAATAATGTGCTTGCAACAGTGAAATTGTAGGTGCCACACCAGCATAGGTAGAAGCCTGGAACACACTTACTACAGAAGAAACAGCCAGCATTATGAGAACCATCCACTCTGGAGTATCTTAAAAAACCCCACATCTACAACATAGGTGCCGCCCCTATCAGCAAAGTCGTCACCCACATCATGAACACCTCCATCATTTCAGAGATGTTCTTGGATACCCGGAAACACTGCAGGATAAATGCACTGCTAAATTAAATCCTCGGCAGACCCTATACAACTAGTAAACTACTACACACCAGGTCCTAGATACCATGTAATCAGGTTTCCGGCCCGAACACAGCACCAAGACTGCCCACATCGCAACAACTGACAACAACAGGATGATCCTAGACCACAGAGACACAGCAGCCCCTATATCTACTTGACCACTCCTATGCCTTTGACATGGTCTCCCACTTCACCCTGATCAGAAGACTACACGAAACAGGCATGCAGAGACCCACCCTAAACTGGATTTTTTACTTCCTGACAGAAAGAACACATAGGCCCTCATTACAACCCTGGCGGTCAGTGATAAAGTGGCGGTAATACCGCCAACTGGCGGGCAGTAACAAAAATGGAATTATGACCACGGCGGAAACCGCTCAGACAGACAGCCACTTTAACACACCGACCGCCACAGCGGTATCAACAAGCACCACAGCGGTAACCGCCAACAGCCAAGCGGAAGACAATGTACTGCCTGTAGGAGGCCGGCCTGGCTTATGGTGGGTACCTTGTGGTACTTACACCTTGTGCCAGGTCCAGTTATCCCTTATTAGTAGATTAGAGGTGTTCTAGCAGCTTAGGCTGATAGAGGTAGCTATAGCAGAGCAGCTTAGGCTGAACTAGGAGACATGCAAAGCTCCTACCATACCACTTATATCACTTAGCACTATATCATAAGAAAACACAATACACAGAGTTACTAAAAATAAAGGTACCTTATTTTAGTGACCAGGGGCCAGATGTAGCAAACGATTGCGACTCGCAAACGGGCCGATTCGCAATTTGCGACAGTGCAAAATCGGAAATGGGATGCAAAAAGCCCATTTCCGACTCGCAAAAAGCGATGGGACCCGTTTGCGAGTCGCATCCGGTGCGACCCCATTTTGCGACCCGCAAATTGCAAGTCGCAATTTGCGAGTCGCAAACCTTATGCAATTGCAACTCGCAAATTGCGACTAGTCGCAAAAAGCCCAGTTTGCATGTCCCATTTACCACTAACTCAGAGCAGGTGGTAACCATTACCAAAGTATAAAAGGGGACCCAGAAGGCATCTGGGTTACTCAAGATGGCGGAGATATACCTGATAGCAGTGAGGAGGAGAGTCTACGCAGCCCAGCAGAGGAGGAGGAGGGGCCACAGACAGGAGAAGATATATAGAACCAGGCAGACTCTTTTTCAGCAAACTGAAGCGGAGATCTATGACAGCCATTCTAGAATTAATAGATTTACTGAAACCACAGCTAGAACACAAGACTCTGCGTGGCTGCGCCATCCCTACACATGTGCAAGTACTATGCGCACTGCACCTCTTGGCCTCAGGGAGCTATCAGGGGGTCATTGCCGTGGCAGGTGGGGTATCCCAAAGTGCAGTGTCAAGGTTCCTCAGGGCATTCCTAGATGCCTTAGTCACGCACATGTCTCACTTCATATACTTACCAAGGAATGAGGCAGAAATTAACAGCACCAAGCTGGACTTTTACCGCATTGCCCACTTTCCTCATGTCATAGAGTGTGTAGATGGGACACACATTCAAATATGCCCCCCTGTTAATCTGGAACACATTTTCCGCAACAGGAAGTGTACCCACTCACTCAACATACAGGTTGTTTGTGATGCCCATTATGTCATCACGGACATCGTAGCTAAGTTTCCTGGTAGTACCCATGACTCATACATTTTTAGGCATAGTGGGATACATCAACGCCTGGAACGTGGGGAATTTGGAGACGGTTACCTCCTAGGTAGAGCCACAGACACTTGCAGACATACACACAGGTCACTGTGCACGACAATCTGGACTTCCTAACCGTGTACTTTTGTGCCCAACAGGTGACAGTGCATATGCTCTCAGGCCTTGGATCATGACTCCGTTTTTAACACCCAGAACTGAATCAGAGAGGCAATACAACAGTGCGCATAAGAGGACCAGGAACCTGATCGAGCGCACCTTCGGACTGCTGAAGGCAAGATTCAGATGCCTCCACCGCAGTGGAGGCGCCCTCCAATACACCCCCATTACCGCTTTCAAAATTGTAGTCGCATGCGCCATCCTCCACAACATAGCCACCCGACGTGGGCTACCTCTCACCCCTGCAGACCCAGATCCTGATGATGAAGAGCAAGAACAACCACATCGCCATCATGGGGATAGGAGTCTAGCTAATCAAGGCAGACTGAGACGGGACCACATTGCAACGCAATATTTTGGACGGTACGTGTCAACTCCCACCATACTCACCTATTAACCATTTGTTAAGTGGAACAAAAATAACTGTTTTTTTAATGTCATGAAGAAACTATATACAAGTTGAAATTGTCCATGGGCAGGAAAATGCCAACCAGTCATGTGGCACATTAACGCCATGTGCCACATTAATCTGTCCTGGCTGTTATCTATGATCTCCTGCCCCTCCTGCCAGCCTGGCTGGTCCCTGCTGCGTCCATGGTGCTGTGCCTACCACTCCTCAGCACCCTACTGTGAGTGGCAGAGACACTGCTCACTGTTGAGCCCTCCTCCCAGGTGTATTTGTTAACTTCCTGGCTGTGATGCCATCATCATGTGCCAGGAAGTGTTTCCAGAGTGTTCTGGTATGCTTTCTGGAGTGTTCTGCTGCATCTGCAAGCAATTTTGAAGGTATTCGCAATTTGCGACACCCACTCGCTAATTGCGAGTTCGTTTTTGCACACTCGCAAACAGCGACCTCGCAAACTGCGGACTCGCACACAGCGTTGCGAGTCCGGCTGCGAGTCGCAAAATCGGATCGCTTTTTTTTCTGGCATTCCAATTTGCGACTCGCATTTTGCGAGTCGCATCAACTCGCAAAATGCGAGTCGCAATTTTTATTTTTGCTACATCTGGCCCAATATGCCAAAAGTATCTCAGAAGATATACTCCCTTAGGAGGTAAGTAATATACACCAAATATACACACACACACCAACATCAGGTAAGCAACCAGTTAGAAAAGCAGTGTAAACACTGTAGAACACAATAGAATGCAATATGAGGCAATAGGCCTAGGGGCAACACAAACCATATACTCCAAAAGTGCAATGCGAACCACAAAGGGACCCCAGGCCTAGTGTAGTGTGTAGAGGGTCGCTGGGAGTGTAAGAAAACATTAAGGGTGTCCAAGATACCCCACCCCAAGACCCTGAAAAGTAGGAGTAAAGTTACCCTACTACCTCAGAAAGACAGTAAAGTTGAGATAGGGGATTCTGCAAGGACAACAACTGACTGCAAAACACTGAAGACGGATTCCTGGACTTGAGGACCTGCAAAGGAAGGGGACCAAGTCCAAGAGTCACGCAAGTATCCAGGGGGGGCAGGAGCCCACTAAACCCCGGATAAAGGTGCAAAAAGGGCTGCCTCCAGGTGAAAGAAGCTGAAGATTCTGCAACAACGGAAGGTGGCAGGAACTTCTCCTTTGGTCAGTAGATGTCCCACGGTATGCTGGAGGATGCAGAGTTGTTTTCACGCAGAAAGACCGCAAACAACCCTTGCTAGCTGCAAAAGTAGTGGTTGAAGATTGTGGGTGCTGCCAGGGCCCAGGAAGGACCAGGAGTTCGCCACTTGGAGGAGGAGACAGAGGGGGTAATCAGCAACACGGAGAGCCCACGCAGAAGCAGGCAGCACCTGCAGAAGCACCTGAACAGGCATTCAGAAGATCTGAGCATGACGGTCAACTCAGCACAACAAAAGTACCAACTCAGCGAGTTGGGCAATGCAGGATGGAGTGCTGGGGACCTGGGCTAGGCTGTGCACAAAGGAAGTCTTGCAAAAGTGCACAGAAGCCTGAGCAGCTGCAGTTCACGCAGTACACAGGATTACTGTGTGGCGTGGGGAGGCAAGGACTTACCTCCACCAAATTTGGACAGAAGGGCCACTGAACTGTCAAGGACACTTGGACCCAGCTCCTGTGTTCCAGGGACCACGCTCGTCAAGATGAGAGGGGACCCAGAAGACCGGTGATGCAGAAATTTTGTGCCTGCATTGGCAGGGGGAAGATTCCGTCGACCCACGGGAGATTTCTTCTTGGCTTCCAGTGCAGGGTGAAGGCAGATAGCCCTCAGAGCATGCACCACCAGGAAACAGTCGAGAAAGCCAGCAGGATGATGCGCTACAATGTTGCTGGTTGTCTTCTTGCTACTTTGTTGCGGTTTTGCAGGCGTTCTGGAGCAGTCAGCAGTCGAACTTTGGCAGAAGTCGAAGAGGGAAGTGCAGAGGAACTCTGGTGAGCTCTTGCATTTGCTATCTGTTGAGATACCCACAGAAGAGACCCTAAATAGCCCTCAGAGGAGGATTGGCTACAGAGAAAGGGAAGCACCTATCAGGAGGGGTCTCTGATGTCACCTGCTGGCACTGGCCACTCAGAGGTGTCCATTGTGCCCTCACACCTCTACATCCAAGATGCAGAGGTCTGGGACACACTGGAGGAGCTCTGGGCACCTCCCCTGGGAGGTGCTGGTCAGGGGAGTGGTCACTCACCTTTCCTTTGTCCAGTTTCGCGCCAGAGCAGGGCTGGGGGATCCCTGAACCGGTGTAGACTGGCCTATGCAAGGAGGGCACCATCAGTGCCCTTCAAAGCATTTCCAGAGGCCAGGAGAGGCTACTCCTCTCAGGCCCTTCACACCTATTTCCAAAGGGAGAGGGCGTAACACCCTCTCTCAGAGGAAATCCTTTGTTCTGCCTTCCTGGGACTGGGCTACCCAGTCCCCAGGGGGGCATAAACCTGTCTAATGGTTGGCAGCAGCTGTAGCTGCAGCGAAAACCCCAGAGAGTTAGTTTGGCAGCACCCAGGCTCTATGCTGGAGCCCTGGGATTCCATGATCCTAGACATGTTACATGGCCATGTTCGGAGTTACCATGGTGACGCTACATATAGGTATTTACCTGTATGTAGTTCACGCGTGTAATGGTGTTCCCGCACTCACAAAGTCCGGGGAAATTGCCCTGAACAATGTGGGGGCACCTTGGCCAGTGCCAGGGTGCCCTCACACTAGGTAACTTTGCACCTAACCTTCACTAAGTGAAGGTTAGACATATAGGTGACTTATAAGTTACTTAAGTGCAGTGTAAAATGGCTGTGAAATTACGTGGACGTTTTTTCACTCAGGCTGCAGTGGCAGTCCTGTGTAAGAATTGTCTGAGCTCCCTATGGGTGGCAAAAGAGATGCTGCAGCCCATAGGGATCTCTTGGAACCCCAACACCCTGGCTACCTAGCTGCCATATACTATGAATCATAAGGGTGTTCCAGTGTGCCAATCAGAATTGGTAAAATTAGTCACTAGCCTGCAGTGACAATTTTAAAAGCAGAGAGAGCATAAACACTGATGTTCTGGTTAGCAGAGCCTCAGTGATACAGTTAGGCACCACACAGGGAACACATATAGGCCACAAACTTATGAGCACTGGGGTCCTGGCTAGCAGGATCCCAGTGACACATATCAAACACACTGACAACATAGGGTTTCCACTATGAGCACTGGGGCCCTGGCTAGCAGGATCCCAGTGAGACAGTAAAAACATCCTGACATATATCCAAAAACAGTCCAAAAGTGGGGGTAACAAGGCTAGAAAGAGGCTACTTCCTACACCGCCTACACTAATATGAACAGGCCTATCTGCCATCTTTTCTGGGGCGGTACCAATGACATCAAAAGCACGGGGAAAAAGAGCACAGAAGTCAAAGGACTCACTTCTGGAGACTCAGGGAACAACCACGACGCCAAGGAGACCGAGCTGCACATATTTCCGATGCTCGATCTCTGTTGGTCCGCCATGCCAGAGTGAATGCCCTTCAGGAATGCATTTGTTTGTTGCAAATGGGCTGCCAGCCCCTGGATGGCATTCAGAATGGTTGACTCCCCAACAGAGATGGATCGCAGGAGGTCAATAGCCTCCTCACTCAGAGCAGCGGGGCTAACTGTGGCAGGGCCTGAGGTGCCTGGGGCGAAGGAGATGCCCACCCTCCGGGGTGAGCGGGCACGGGAAACATGCTGAGGGGCTGCTGGGAGGGTGGTGCTGGTACGAGTGGTGGCAGCTGTACCCATAGTTGGCGCGGGCACAGAGGTGTCCGCCACCACCAGGAAGCTTCCATCGGAGGAGGTATCACTGTCAGAACTGTCCCATCCTGTCTCCACCGTGGTGCCCCCCTCACCCTCCATCCCACTGGTGCCCTCACCGTAAGTGGATTCGGCCTCCTGGGCCCTGTGGGATGAAGCTCTCCCCGTCGCTGGTGCCTCTGCTCCTCTGCCAGATTATGCTAATGCACATAAGGACAGGGTGACAAAACAAAAAGGCGGGGGAGAGACAAAGGATACCCTTGGTCAATGGTGGCAACAACAGCACTGTTGGCGTACATGACACACAAACACAGGGAACAGTCCTACGCACTAGGCAGTGTACTAACAGTCACAATGCTAGTCACCAGCCCATGGACAGGGATACCTAATGCCAATTGCAGCATACTTGAGACCCACAGACACCTGCCCAGTAGTGGATGCCTACTAGCTTGGCTAGAGGAGGTATACATCAGACCCTGCCCAACATGTGCCCTACCCTGCAATGTCCGTCCTGGCCTAGGGGCACCCACAGGCCCATATCCCCCTCCTGGATGCCACCCCACCACACGCAAGTAGTAGATTGGGGCACTGTACTCACCCCCTTGTGGCTGCTGTGATGCCACTAGCGCCCATCCAGCTCCAGATAGGCCACTGCCAGTATGCAGGCCATCAGGGGGGGTCAGGGTTCGACGGGCACCCCTTCCTCATTGGGAGGCCATCCCCAGCTGGCCCTCCGCCATTTTCCATGCCCAGCGTCTCAGGTCCTCCCACTGTTTGCAACAGTGGGTGCTCTGCCTGCCGTAGACCCCCAATGTCCGCACGCCCTCGGCGATGGCCCGCCATATGCCCTTTTTTTGATGGGCGCTGACCTGCAGAGAAATACACATAGGAAAAGGTATAATTCAGACCGGCCTGCCTGTTACACTCATGGCCCACCATAGCCCTCACATCCTCTTACGCACAGACGTTGCCCACCATACATGCAGCACGCTGCTCAGGGCTCTTCCACTAACACCCCCCATATGAGGCCCTCACACACAGCACTCCATGCATTCATGCCCCTTGCATCATGCTCACAGTGTACTCACCTGTTGGTCTGGAGGCCCATACAGCATTCGGTACTGGGGTAGGTCCCCACCCACCAGTCTCTCCAACTCCGCAGCAGTGAAGTCAGGGGCCCTTTCCCCAGAGACACGAGCCAGTGTTGGTTCCAGACACAAGTCACAGCAGCACTTGCAGTGTAGGTCCTCTCCTGTTGAAGGTCAGGTAGCAAGTGATTGAACAAATAGAAAATGGTGGTCACGTCCGCGGCGGTGCGTACCGTCACCACCGGCGTACATCACCATTGTGATGTAACCCATAGGGCCCAATGGTATCCAATGAGGAGTTGCACAGCTGTTCTCGACCGCCTCCTGCAACGGCTCACAACATCAGGGGAATTACCTCATTTCTACCTGTCCCTCCATACAGGACAGGCACATGCCATTTCCGGGGGGGTGCAGGCCATGGCACCTAACTGCGTCACAGTACACATAGGCATCATTTGGGCCTATCCAACAAAATACTGTTACAGTCATAACTTTGCAATGCAAGGTAGTGTTTGGAAATATGGAATCATGACCAGCTGCTCACTGTTTGCCCCCTAGATTGCAACTGCTGCGGATGAATAGGAGATGGAGACATACCCCAGTGTACAGGCCCCTGGTGGACTTGGCAACAATGGAGGGCAGGCACATTATCCTCACCTATAGACTGGACAGGGCCACAATCACAGAGCTGTGTGCCCAATTGGAACCAAACCTGATATCTGCTATCCGTCAGCCCACCGGGATCCCCCCTCTTGTGCAAGTCTTATCAGTGCTTCATTTCCTGGTAACTGGCTCCTTCCAAGTGACAGTGGGCTTGGCAGCAGGAATGTCTCAGCCAATGTTTTCAATAGTACTGTCCACAGTGTTGTCTGCCCTGATTAAACACATGCACAGCTACATCGTTTTCCACCAAGTGAAGGATTTGGCCACAGTGAAAGCAGATTTCTATGCAATGGGACATATCCCCAAAATTATTGGGGCAAGAGATGGTACACACATTGCATTTGTCCCTTCCCGGAGAAATGAACAGGTGTTCAGAAATCGAAAGAGCTTTCACTCCATGAATGTGCAGATAGTGTGCCTGGTGTACCAGTACATCTCCCATGTCAATGCAAAGTATCCTGGGTCTGTGCATGATGCCTTTATCCTGAGGAATAGCAGCATCCCAAATGTGATAGCTCAACTCCAGAGGCACGGGGTGTGGCTAATGGGTGAGCCCTGGTTCCCACCCAGTAGATGTTGGTGTATGGGTATGGTGGTGGCCCTAAGGGTTAGTGTGTGTCTAACAGTTGTCCCTCAATATTTTCCGGTGACTCTGGTTACCCCAACCTCTCATGGGTACTGGGCCCTGTAAGGAATCAATGAGGCACATGGGCGAACAAGAATAATAATAGAAAGGACATTTGGCCTCCAGAATGCCAGGTTTCGTTGCCTCCATCTAACAGGTGGATACCTGTACCACTCACCCAAGAAGGTGTGCCAGAGCATCGTGGCATGCTGTATGTTGCACAGCCTTGCCTTACGTTTCCAGGTGTCTTTTCTGCAGGAGGATGAGGCTGTAGATGGGCATGTGGTAGCAGTGGACCCTGTGGACAGTGAAGATGAGGAGGCAGAGGATGAGGATAAGGATAACAGAAGTGCAATAATACGACAATACTTCCAATGACACACAGGTAAGACACTGTAATTTCATTTTACATTGACAGTTTTGTGTTTGACATTGTGACTGGCAGGCTGATTTTCCCACTTCTATGGCCACTTACTGTACCCTCTGGCATCTCTATTTTCAGATATTTGTGCCCACTATCGCTCCTGGTGTGTTGACTGAAGCCAACTACAGGTCATTCCTATGTATACATTACTGTACAGTTGTATTGTAGTGTTTAAAGCTCGTTAAAAAAATACATAGTTCAATCATTTGACAGTCTCCATACTTGTATTTATTCAAATTGTGTTTATTTAAGTGCTAATCAGTAGAGGGGGATGTTCAATGGGGTGGGGTGATGGTGGAAGAATATCCAGGATAGAGTCCAGTCTATTTGTATCACAGGTGCACTGTCCAAGGGGGCATAGGAAGTGGAGCAATGGCAGTTCAAGGTGGACAAGGTGACAGAGTGGGACACAAAGGTGACAATCAGGAGAGTCTTATTTGCTGGTGGGGGTCCTGGCAATAGTCTCTGGCTTCTGCCTGGATCGCAGGGACTGTTGTGGGGTGGTTCTCCTTCTGCAGGGGGTGGGGTGCTGGTGGCCTGTTGTTCCTTTGGCGGGGCCTCCTGTCCACTAGCGGCAGCGGAGTTGGAAGGCTGTTCATCGGTTTGGCTAGTGACAGGGGCCCACTGGTGTGCCACTGCCTTCCTCATGGTGTTGGCCATGTCTGCCTGCACCCCTGCAATGGTGACCAGGGTGGTGTTGATGTCCTTCAGGTCCTCCCTGATCCCCAGGTACTGTCCCTCTTGCAGCTGCTGGGTCTCCTGCAACTTGTCCAGTATCTGGCCCATCGTCTCCTGGGAATTATGGTATGCTCCCTGGATGTTGGTGAGTGCCTCCTGGAGAGTCGGTTCCCTGGGCCTGTCCTCCCCCTGTCGCACAGGAGTCCTCCCAGCTTCCCTGTTGGGGTCTCTGTAGTGGTGGACACACTGATGATTGACGTGTCCTGGGAACAGAGGCATGGGTCCGCTCGGTGGGTACTGTGCTGGTGTTCCCTGAGGGGGGAGGCTCTGTGGTGGTATGGGACTGTGCCTGGGTCACCGACTGTCCAGAGATCCCTGATGGGCCAGGTTGGTCATCCAGATTCAGGCGTCCAGAGCTGCTGTCATCACTGTGGGCCTCTTCTGGAGGGGGGGGGAACTGGATGTTGCTGGCCCCTCCTCTCCGGTGACGTTGGGGGGGGACTTGTGGGCATGTAAATGCAGTATTATCGTTTCTGTGTCTGTCATCTTGTGCATGCGTGTGTTGCCCTGTATGGTTGTTATTGCCCTGTCAGCTTTGCCTTGTGTGAGTAGTTATCTTGTGGGCTAGGTGATTCTCTCTAGTGTGCATGCTTTAGTGATGGGTGTCCATGCAGGTCTGTGATGGGGGTCTGTGCATTGGTGTTACATGCAGGGCTTGATATTGTGAGTGATGGGTTGTGATGGTGGGGTCTGTGTGAGGTGGTGGAGTGATGGGAGTGAGGGTAAGGGTGTGGGTTTGTGATGGCATGCAGGTAGGGGGGGGTGATAGTAATAGAGAGTTGACTTACCAGAGTCCAGTCCTCCTCCTACTCCTGCCAGGCCCTCGGGATTGCCAAGACTTGCTCCTCCCATGTTAGTTGCGGGGGAGGAGGTGGGGATCCACTGCCAGTCCTCTGTACAGCTATTTGGTGCCTTGCTGCTGTGGAACGCACCGTCCCCCTTAGGTCGTTCCACCTCTTCCTGATGTCATCCCTTGTGCTGGGATGTTGTCCCATGGTGTTGACCCTGTCCACAATTCTCCGCCATAGCTCCATCTGACTAGCGATGGATGTCTGCTGCACCTGTGACCCGAATAGCTGTGGCTCTACCCAGATGATTTCCTACACCATGACCCTTAGCTCCTCCTCTGAGAACCTGGGGTGTCGTTGTGGTGCCATGGGTGTAGTGCGAGTGGTGTGGGTGAGGGTGTGTGGGGTGATGTGTTGGGGTGTGTGATGTAAGGTGTGTGGATGGTGCATAGTTGATGGTGGTGTGTGGCTGTGGTCTTGTCTGTGGTCTTGCGACCTCTCTTGTGGCAATTGTTTGTATTCGTAAAGGGTTGTGGGTAATGTGGGTGTGTGTTTGTTTTATAGTGGTGTGGGTGTGGTGTGTGTATTTGTGTCAGGTGTATGTTATTCAAATTGTCCAATGTGGTGTTGTTTTGTTAGGTTATGTTTATTGTGTGCGCAGCGGTATGTACCGCCAATGGTTTAGCGCCATTGAATGTCCACCGTAGTGATTCGTGGGTCATTATGCTGTGGGCTTAGTTCTGTTGGCGTAACAGTGTGGGTTTTTCTACCACCAGTTTATCACTGACCTTTGGGCTGGCGGACTTGTGTGTGTGCCTGTATAGTGACAGATTGCTATGTGTGGGTCATAATATGGGTGGCGGTAATCTGCTGTGGCTGCGGTATGTTGGCGGTAGTCAGCATGGTGGTAAGCAGTACTTACCGCCAATATCATACTGAGGGCCATACAGTCAACCTGCTGCTCTACACATCAAAGGCCAAGAACCTCATATGCGGAGTCCCCCAAGGATCATCCCTCCGTCCAAAGTTATTTAACATTTATATGACTCCACTTGCAGATCTCATCAGATCATACAACACCAACATACTCTCCTATACAGGTGATACCCAACTGACACTTTAACTGTCAGACAAAACCCCACTACAAAAAAAGCTTCACATCTTGCATGCCTTCAGTAACCACAAGGATGACAACCACCTGACTCAAACTATACACAAACAAAAATGAAGTAGTGATCTTTGGAAGGAAAGCCTCCATCGGGGCCTGGTGGCCAAATGTCCATGGACCCTCAACCAACCACAGCCCCTCGCAAGAAATCTTGGAATCATCCCAGAAGACAAACACGACATGACAGTCCAAGTAAATGCAGTGACACCCCAAGAGAACATAAAGAAAACAGTTACACATGCCCTGATCACCAGCAGACTTGAATACAGCAACACACTTCACTCAGGAATCACTAAGAAGCTCCTGAACAGGCTCCAGAGCATTCAAAATGCCTCAGCAAGAACTATATTCAACCTACCTCCCCACACTCACACCACCCCACACCTCAGAGAACTGCACTGGCTCTCAATCCAAACACCCACTCAGTTAATCTGCTCACACTGCACAACACAAGTCCTAATTACCTAAATAGATGAATGCACTTCTACACACCTCCCAGGCAATTCCGTTCAGCTGGACTTTAACTGGCACACATACCGCGCATTAACAAAGCCACTGATGAAGGCTTAATCTTCTCCTATCTCTCCTTCAAAGTATTGAATGCCCGCTGCTAGGAAATGGGTCTCTAGTTGACAGAGGTATGCACCCTGTCCCAGAGGGGACCACAATCCTAGTCTGGGTAAGTCTCAACACAACCTAAATCATCCTGTGCTCACGGTCCGGTAGCTTGGCATGAAGCAGGCAGGCTTAATTTAGAAGACAATGTGTAAAGTAGTTGTGCAGTAACTCATACAGTTAACACAGTGAAAACACCACAAAACTTACTCCAAAACAGTTTAGAAAAATAGATAATATTTATCTGAATGAAACAAGACCAAAACAACAAAGATCCAATATACACAGGTCAAGATATCACTTTTTAGGGGTTTAAGTAAATCTGAGTCAATAGGAATCAATGTATATATCTCTTTAGCACAAAGTACTTGGGATGCGTCAAAGACAAAGATGATGTGGGCCACAGGGGATGTGAGGTGCCGGAAAAGTTAAGCTGTGTGTCGGTTTCTGGAGACACAGTCTTGGTTCTTTACTGCAGTGCAGGGTTGATGACAAATTGACCCCCAGGGATGATGCGTGGAAAATCCAGAGGCACTGTGATGCTGGAAGCATGGTGAAACAGACGCTGCATAGATTCTGCAAGCACTGCATCGATTTTTCAGCTGCGAGACAGGCGTTGTGTAAATTCTGCAGACGTTGCATCGATTTTTCAGCCACAAGACAAGTGTTGTGTCTAATTTTCTGAAACAGTGCATTAAGGCGTGGATTTTCTTTTTTAGGTAAAGTCTCTGATGGACTGAGACTTCTTAATAGGAGGTAAGCTGACACGCCCTTGGAAATCATTTGGTGGGAAGGCAAAGCCCCTCCAGCAGAGTCAGGGAGCAGCAGGGTAACAAGCAGAAGAGCAGCACTTCCAGAAAAGCAGTCCAGATGACTCCTTTGGACAGCACTGTAGTCCAGTTGTAGGTCCAGAATTGTCTGATTGTTAGGGGGTCACAGACCCAGTATATGTACTCCAATGTGCCTTTGAAGTGGAGGAGAATTCAAAGAGCGGTTTTGAAGTGCACCAGTCCCCTTTTCAACCCAGCCCGATCTGCCAGGAGATCTGTGGGGAGTTATCAGTCCTTTGTGTGGGGTCAGACCACTACCCTTTGAAGTATAAATGAAGGCCCCTTCACTCTTGCTGTCTAGGAAGACCCACCAAAATGCAGATGAATTCAGATGCAGCTTAGTGTCCTGTGTTTATGGCTGTCTAGGCTGAATGCATGAGGGGAGCTATCAACCAGCATAGACCAGATGTGGATTGGAGACAGGCTGTAAGGCAAAGAGAGCAATAAGTGCAGAGAAATGCCTACTTTCTAAAAGTGGCATTTCTAAAATAGTAATGTTAAATCCAACTTTGACAGTAAGCAGGATTTCTCACTGCCATTCCAATCATAATAAAACATGACAATGCAACTCCTTTCAGATCAGAAATTACCTCTTAAAATTACAATAGTGAAACATGACTTTGAGAGTTGTTTACTACCAGGACATGTAAAACATACAAGTACATGACCTGTCGTTTACTTACATAGCACCCTGCCCTATGGGCTACCTAGGGCCTACGATAGGGTTGATGTATATGTGATAGAAGGAGAGCTTAGGGCTTGGCAAGTAGTTTTAGATGCCAAGTCAAAGTGGCAGTGAAACTGCACACACAGGCCTTGCAATGGCAGACCTGAGACTTGGTTAAGTGGCTACTTATATGGGTGGCACAAACAGTGCTGCAGGCCCACTAGTGGATTTTAATTTATATGCCCTGGGCACATATAGTACACTTTACTAGGGACTTATAGGTAAATTAAATATGCTAATTGGGTGGGAGCCAATGTTACCATGTTTAGGGGAGAGAGGGCACAAGCACTTTAGCACAAATCAGCAGTGGTGAAGTGTGCAGAGTCCTAAAACCAGTCAAAATGAGTTAAGAAAAATAGTGGAAGGCAGGCAAAAAGTTAGGGGAAGACCACATAAGGCTGTCAGGTCTAACATGTGTCCCATCAGCAGAAAGAGGGGAGAGCTACCCAACCCCTTCTGAATTCTTCTCTTCATTGAGGTGGAAGTATCTGGACAGACCAGCAGCATTTGAATGTTCTGTAGCAGGGCGGTGCTCCACCGTAAAGTCCATTCCCTGTAATGAGACGGACCATATTTATAGTTTAGGATTTTCACCCCTCATTTGCGTGAGCCATCTGAGGGGCCTGTGGTCTGTCTGAACCCAGAAGTGAGTCCCAAACATGTATGGTCGTAAGTTCTTCAGTACCCAGACCACACCACATGCTTTTCTTTGACTGGCACTCTACCTCTGTTCCTGTGGAAGTAACCTCCTGCTAATGAAGGCTACCGTTTTGTCTAGGGCCTCCTCGTTCATCTGTGCTAAGACTGTCCCTATGCTCTGAAGTAGTATTTTGACAAAATGTTGAATTTAAAATATCTACATACAGAAATATTGAGTTTTAAATATTGTGATCCACAAATATCATGATGCAGAAATATCGTTGACAAGAATATTCATTTTAAAGGTAAGTAATATTGATCTTAAAAATATCTATGTTGTCAATATCAGTGTTAAAAGTGTCCATTTTGTTAATATTGTTTGCAAAAATATTGTTGTCATTAATATTGTTTTTAATTATTTTATGTGTTTTAGTAAATGTTTTAATTGTATATGTTGTGAAGTGTTTGTATAAATAGTGTTAATATTTTTTAATATTGTTTGTAAAAAAAAAAAAATTTAATTAAATTGTTTATTGTAATTTTTAGTGTCATAATGGGTCGTGGGTTTTGTAGGTGAAGTGATTTAATTTTAATTAATTAATACTTATTTTTAATTATTATTAATGTTCTAATTGATAATTATGTACATTCTCTAATTAATTTACTTTTCAGTTAAGATTTAGGTTGTTGGTTTTGTAGGAGTATATGGTGGGAAGTAATTATAATTAATTAATCATTACATTTTAATCAATAATTATTTAATAGAAAATGAATTACATACATTCTGTAATTGATTTATTTTTTCAGTTAAGTTTTAGGAGAGGGTTGTGGTTTTGAAGGGGTATAGGGTGAGAAATAATTGAAATATAATTAGTTCATAATTAATACTCATTTAATCGAAAGTTATGTAAATTCTCTAATTGATTTATTTTTTCAGTTAAGTTTTAGGTGCAGGTTGTGGCTTTTGTATGGGTATAGGGTGAGAAGTGATTTAATAATAATTAATTAATGATTGTTAATAATTGTTTAATTGATAAATAATTTTGTAAATTCTCTATTAATTTATCTTGTAAGTTATGTTTTAGGTGTGGGTCGTAGGGTTGATAGGGGTACAGGGTGGTGGGAAGTACACTAATTATAATGAATTAATAATTAACTAAAATTAATATGTTTTTTTTATAACTCTGTTTTTATTGAGTTTGAAAACCAGACCAACAAAAATACAGATATGCATTTCAATGCGAGATATTACAGTATTGTTGAGTCACATTTCTGGAGGACAAAGTTGACGTAAAATCTAAGGCAAGGGTTGAGAGCACCCACTGCAGTGTAAATTTTCCCTCTTGCACCCCCCATCAAGGATCCATATGGAACCAGTCATTTCACATATAGTAAATAACAAAGACCTAGCCAACTACAGTTGGTTGTCACTTATCAAGTTGATGCACAGTGTACATTTTCAGCCTTCATCATCTGTACTTCCTGCAGACCTTAGATCCTCCGCCCTCGTGAACCATTCCAATAGTGCTCCCCTGGCAATCACGTCTGTCAGCGCCCCCTAATCCCTGCGTGTTATCCGCATATATTGTTCCTCAGCTGCACCACACTCTATTAAATCTCGAATCCAGCAATGGATAAAAGGGTTCCGGGCACTCAGCCAGTCAATAGCCACCAGACGCTTAGCCAGCTGTGTGAGCTTATATGGGATACTCCTAATCCGAGGTTTCCGCACTACACCTGGGACGCATGTCAATAGTGTTGCCACCAGCCCCACTCCTGTAACCTCCTCTACTCTCTAAGCAACCTCCCGCCAAAAATTGTGCACTGTCTCCTGCAGGACCAAGATAAGTGTAGGAAGGAGGCATCGAAAGCGGCACATCTGGGACACCCGCCCCCTCGTCCAGGATAAATCTTATTGAGACGACTAGGTGTGATGTATGTCCTATGTACAAAATTAAAGTGTAACAGTTTAAACCTATTGTTGCATGACACCCTGCGCACCAACGACAACGCCATTGGCCAGTCAGCGTCCTCAATGTGGTCTCCCAGTTCACGCTCCCAAGCCCTATGCGCCACACTTATTGCACTCGGCTGATCATCCCGAAGGGCTTTATAGAACTGAGTGATTAAATGAGTCCCCTCGTCCCAATTAATCAGTCCACTCAGCACCGCCGATGCCTGAGGAGCGAGCGGAAAACAACACCACATCTCGCGAGCCACACTCACTCTCCAATTTAGCATATTGCGAGAACTGACTGGGACCCAGACCCAACGTGTCCCGGGCATCAGTGAAGGAGATAAATTCATCATTGGGGTATAAGGCTCCTGCCAAACCTCTAACCCTCCATGGACATTAGGTTGTCCATATCCCTGAAGGGCGCTAAGTCCCAAATCCTCAGTTCCCTATCAAACGGGGCCCGTCGTAACACATTCTTAACAGCCTGCTCCCAGATCCCGGCAGTGGTCCTGACCAAATTGGGGACGACAGATTCCGATGACCACCCAACATCAACAAATGTGCCAACATCCTCCCACCCAACTTCCCTGCAAACAATCTCTTCTCCCAATTGTCCAATTCAGTCATCCACTTAGCAGCATGTTGTAGATGCGCCGCATAACAATAATGTCTAATGTTGGGAATCGCCAGCCCTACCTCTTCCATATCCCTCTGCAGCACAGACAATGCCACCCTACTGCGCTGCCCAGACCACACCAATGAAATCAGTAAGCTATCTAGCCGGCTAAAGAGCTGAGCGGATAATGGAAACAGAGAGTTCTGAACCAGGGAAAGTCACTGTGGCAGGAACACCATCTTCGCCACATTCTCCCTCCCCATCACTGAAAGAGGTGATCTGTTCCAGATCAAGACTGAACGTTTCATACCGGTAACCACTCGTTATACAGTATATTTTTTGTGTGCCGCCGCATTGTGAGTGAACCAGATACCCAGATATTGAAAGCTCTCAATCTCCCACCTGAGCCCCACCCTCAGTAGATCCTCCAGAGGCACACCACAGAGTGATCCCAAAGGAAACATAATTGACTTTGTCCTGTTCACCTGGAGGCCAGACACAACTCCGAAGGCTTCCAACAACCGCAGCAACAGAGGCACTGAAACGCTACGCTCCCAGAGATACACCCACGCATCATCTGCCTATAGGGAAACAATGTGGGTAGTCTGCCCCACCCAAATGCCCCAAGGCTCGCGCTCCTGTCGGAGCCAGATCGCCAGCGGCCCCACAGCCAATGCGAAAGTAGCGGCGAAAGTGGGCAGCCCTGTCTGGTTCCACCCGCCAATCTCCCAGGATTCTGAGAGCTCTCCCCCCACCCGAACACGTGCAGAGGGTACAGTATAAAACAATCTCTCCCATGCTCGAAAGTAGGGGCCGAACCCCATGCCCTGTAGTACCTCCAGAAGATAGCCCCACTCCACCATGTCAAAGGCCTTCTTCAGATCCAATGACACTAACACCAGTTTGTCATCTTTGCCATCGGTTTCATGCAGAACATGTGCCAAGCGACGCAGGTTATAGGTCATGCTATGACCAGGGATAAAACCCCATTGATCGTCATGCACCAAGCTCCAGATTACCCCACGAAGCCGAGTAGCCAATACCTTGCACAGGATCTTTACATAGCTGTTCAGCATAGTAAGCAGGTGATAGGAGGAAGGCTCCCCAGTAACCCCTCCAGGCTTGAGCATCAAGCACACAACGCATGGCCGCATGGTTTCCGGGAACGTCCCCTGTAGTCGGGCCTCCTCAAATACCGCCAGCAACCTCTCTCGCAGGAGGGGGGAGAACGTCTGGTACATCTCGACCGGGAACCCGTCACCCCCGGAGACCTAGATTTCATCAGTGGCTCGACCACCTCACTCACTTCCTCCACAGTTATCGCATCCCCTAGTGCATCCCTACTCTCCAGTTCCAAAGGAGGGAGCTGTATACGCCGCAGAAACTCCCCGAACTCGTATTGAAACTCTCTGCAGGTGTTCCACCAACACCTGAAGGATATCCTTGCGATTTGTGACCATCTCACCCTTGGCATTTCTTACATGCATGATAGGGGGCGCCTCCACTTCCCGTTTAAGTATCCACGCCAATAATTTCCCATATTTATACCACTCCCTGTGCAAGCGCTGCTTGTATGCTCTAAGTGTTACCCTCCTTAGCGTGTTCCAGCAGCTGTTAACTGATTTATATAACCTGAGTTGCTCCCTTTCGAACTCTCTTGTGATCGTGTCTGATGTTGCAGGTCCACCAATGTATCCTCTGCACTAGTGAGTTCTTGTTCCATTTGTTTGCGTACCCCACAAGCATTGCCTATGCAGACCCCCTCACTACAGCCTTCAAGGCCTCCCATTCCGTGCTCCTGGAACTTGTAGAGTTCCAATTCGAGTCCATATAATCTTTAATGGCAACCTCTACCTTGTCCCAGCACACTGCATCAGTCGGAAAATCCACAGGCATATGGCAACTACGTGCTAACCCAGTATAATCGGCTCCCCACTGCAGCTGCATCAACACTGGTGCATGATCAGATAAGAACCTACCCAGATGCTTAATATCCTGAACCTATGAGCACCTCAGTCCACCCAGAAGAAACCGATCTAGCCGATACATGTTATGTGTCTTAGAATGACAGGTGAACTCCCTACCCTAGGGGGTGTAGCTCCCTCCAGCCATCCCACAACCCTAAGTTACGCATCACTTCTGCAAGGGATCTCCCCATCTTAGGTGGGCGACGATCCTTTTCGCCATCCAAAATGCAATTGTAATCAGCAGCCCATACAACAGGCGCATCCACCTCCTCCCTCAATATCTCAGATATGCTAGCATAGAAGGAGTGATCATCTGTTTTGGGAGCATATGTGTTGAGAATAGTGATAGGTAACCCATCCAAGGTGCCCTGTACCAGAACATATCTACCCTCCACATCCTCTTCACTATAAACATGGGTAAATGGGATACGCCCCTAGCATAAGAAGAGAAGAAGGAGGAGAACATCTGACCTGCCATTTCTTAGATAATTTTTGATTTTCCTCCTCAGCCATGTGCATTTCCTGAAGACATGCTATATGAACCTTATGCCTCCTCAGAAAGGAGTGCACCCTGTAACACGTGGTGTTCCTCTTCAACCCCCTGACATTCCATGTCAGCACATTAATCTGTCTGCCCATGCTAAAGCCTAGCTCTCATCCATCCCTCTGATCCTCCACCCATCACCTCCCCCCAAAGGAGAGAAGACAAAGCGAATCCCCAATTCCCCTCTCGCATACATGCACGCACTGCTGTCATAAACTTCAAACATTGATAAACTATACCAACCAAGAAACCCAACCCTCATCACCCACCCCGGATAAACAGTAAAACAAACACATTAAACTATACTGTAGATCCATGTTATAGATGCTGCCAGGACAACAGCCTAATCCCCAATTTCCCAGCTACGAAGTCCTACCACAACCGTGGAGTAATCACCCCCCACCCCGGATTCAGTATACTTGAGCCGCAATCCCAAATGCCGGGAGTTGGGGCTCCCAAAGGGGTCTGCACTGCACCGTCAGGGTCAGGGCACCTTCCTGCGTAATCGTCCTAGGCGCCCCAGGATCAAGGCAGGATGAAGCGGGTAGCTCACTAGCAGTGCGTCCCACCAGCCATCTTGCTTGGCCACACCCCCCAATTAAAATTAATATAAATTTTTTTAAGCGATAATTAATTATGCAGACAGACAGACAAAATATCTTAGTTCGGTCCCACTTAAAACCATAAAAGTACATAAAATAACATTGATCATTATAAAAAATAATCACTAAATCTAAAAACAGGTAAAAAGCTAAAAAAAGAACTGTACAAAGAGAGTGTGCAAAAAAGCGGAAAATATAAGCCACTTCTGGCCATTCCTTTGATCTAATAGTGCAGAGCAAAAAAGACCCTTTGATTGTATTGCCTCTTAATCTAATAGACACAATAGAATATCCTTAAGACCGTTAGTTTTAGAAAAACGAAAGTGCGATTTGACATCTAGTTAGGTTATAACTGTAGAGAAACAATGTGCAAAATGGCATAACATATAAACCTCTTTCAACCATTCCTTTGATCTAATAGTGCACAGTAAAAAGACCATTTGACTGTGTTGCTTCTTAATCGAATATTCATAATAAAATATCCATAAAACCATTATTTCTACAAAATAGACACTCTATAAAATGTATTTCAATTTTGTTCACTTAACAATCAGATTTTACATCAGGTTAGATAATAACACAAATATAAAACACATCCAGCCTTAAAAATTCAAAGGCCCATACCATAGGCTTTCCATTGCTTTTTGGCCTCAATAATAAAACTCACTGCAGCGTAGCACATTTCAGGAGAGGCAGCAGATTTCGGGTATCTCAAACCATTTGTATATGATAAGGGTTGCATATATTTAAGGACAGGGTGAAGAAAGCAAGCCCAATATACAGAGTATAATTTACAAAAAAGCACAAAATGCAATGTGGATTAAATAGAGGTATTATCACATGGGCAACGAGAATATAAGGTTGTTCTAGTCCCTGCTACTGGAAAGGCTACCTAATAGTGAATTAAATTAAGCCTCAGCCTTGTTTTATATTACCTATGCTGAGGATTGGTTAGCCATAACAAGTACATGTTCAACCCTGAAATATTTTCGAGCTGCATAAAATTCATCTCAGACTCCATGTTGAGGGCTCTTACAATACACCCAAGATGGTAGAAATTACTTTTGACACATACCAACCAAGGGATTGCTTGCCATTTGGCCAATTTTAGACAATCTGTTAAAACCAGCTGGGTAAATGCTGCCTTCAGTGTAGCCCAGATTGTAATCTATAGTAACAAAGGAGATAAGGCTATATGGTCCTCAAAGTGATCTACCCCTAATTCAAGGAGGAAAATCAGGCTTGCTGCATTGACGTAATGCCAGCAGGTGAGATAGAAATCTATTCTCTGCGACTTGTAGCTGCCCCAGAAAGGAGCTGCCCCACACACCAGCACCATAAACAATAAATTTACTTCTATACAGCTGTTTCAATTCCTTAATAGGTTTACTAGCAAGCTGCTTTGCAAATCTGAATAACGCATTCGATGTTGCCCCTAGTTTGAGTACTCTTTGGGCAATCAGTCTCTCCCCTCAAACAAAATGCCTAAGTAACTAAAAAAGGCACTTTTGTTAGCTGGGTCCCCCCTATATGGAAGTGTTTTATTTTTGTAGTTTTAGGACTACATGTCATTATGAATGATTTTTGGAAATTTACCTTGAGCTTGTGTATAGACATAAAGTCATAAAATCCATCCAACAATTGTTGAAGGCCATTTGCAGTTACTGCCAAGTAAACTGCGTCATCTACATAAAGGAGGATTGGGACAACTTGTGAGCCCAGGCGTGGGATGTCTAAACTATGGGACTCTAAAAGGGTACCTAGTGAATTAATATACAGTAAAAAAACAAAAAAAAGGCATGAGGATACAACCTTATCTCACACCTCTAGACACCCTAATAGAACTCGTGCATCCCCCTAACAGTGTGTAAAGCACCTTTGTGGTAGTATCTGTATGTAGTTTTTGCACCAAATCCACTAGTGCATGGTCAATGCCAGCTTGATCCTTTAGGTCCCATAGAATCAACCGATCCACTAGGTCAAAAACAAATGATAGGTCCATAAAAGCCATATGAAGGGAGCCTCTCTTGGCTGTGACGTACTTCCCCCAGATAAGTGTTAAGTTTAAGGCCTGCTTTACTGTCCCTACACTGGGTCTAAAGCCATACCGCATAGGTGAGAAAAAGGATGTGTCCTCTGCCCAGGTTTCCAATTTATCTAAGATTACCCGACCAAGAATCTTTACTGTGGAATCTAATAGGGAGATCGGAACGATAGCACGTGGGCAAGCTTCGATCTCCTTTTTTAAAAATTGGGACTTTTCATGAGTCCCTTAGATTGCCTTTTGACAGCAGCCCTGAGAACATTAGTCAGTAGGGAAGCCCAGAAATTAATATTTTGTTTATACAAGTCGATTGGAATCCCATCTGGGCCTGGAGCCTTATTGTTTGGTGCACTTTGAACTGCATTAATCACAGAGGGTAAATTAATAGGGTCAGCTAGCCATTTCCCCCCTGCTAAGTTACATGGGAAGGTAAAAACTTCCTGTTAAATTGAAGAAACCTCCTCAGATTTAAACATATTGTAGAAGTGATCAATCCAATCCTGACTGATAATATAACACTTAATTCCAGAGGTAGAATCATTATTCAGAAACGGGCGATTAACAATTTCCCCAAAAAGTTTGCCATCTTTTAGTTTGGCCGCATTATTCAGGTCTTGGTCCTCAGTTCCTGCTTCTTTTTATAGATCAAATCTGTTTATTAGCTTTCAATTATAAAAACATCGCATACACAACGCAACAGAATAATACAATTACATTGGTAGAAAGCTTACTTCTTGTGCAGCAAAAGAAACCTTAATAGAAAATTCAACTTTGTTTCCCTGCGGCTGGCATACAAAACGAAGATCAAACGGTCCCAGGCCCCATTACAGTGCAAACCTGGCCCTGTATTTACATCTCTAATACAGGTTCGCCCCCAATCACTCAATTCAAGTTCAGAACCCTCAAATAGGTCGGACATGTCAATTCTGTAAATTCCCCAGACAGTATTTGTAAGAATGGTTGCCAAAGTTCCTTAAAGTCCCCACCCCGCTGCTGTGAAGTCAAAGTAAGCTTTTCCATAGCGAGGATAAACCAGAGCTTATGTAGCCATGAAATTACTGTCGGGATCTGGTCAGTCTACCACACAGTTAACAACAGCTGTAGTGCCGCATTTAAGGCTAAGGCCATCTGCCTTCCCCTCAATGATCTCATGGGGAAAGTGAGAGGGTTGGGCAGGCCGAGCAAAATGTACGCAGGAAATCTAGGAATCTGAGTATCAAACGCTGTGTCGATAATGTCTATTATATTCTCCCACTATCGATGAAGTTTAGGCCAGTGCCATAGTAGATGGACAAGCGACCCCCCGCACCCCCCCCAACAGAGGCTATACTTAGCGGGATCCCAAGCGTGAATCCTTGCTGGGGTGTAGTACCAAGAGGAGGCCACTTTATAGGCTGTCTCTGTACCTGCTGCATTGTAAGCTGTGTGGTGTGCCCTAAAGAAAATGCTCTCCCACTCCTCGTCTGTGAGCTCTCTCTCCAGTTCCCTCTCCCATCTCAATTGGCCCTTCGTCTTAGACGGACGGGCCTCCCCCGCAGGAGAGCGTAAAGCTCCGAGATCACCCCCTTATCGCCCTTTTTCATTAGAATTCATTTTTCAAACGGTGTTAAAGGCCTATCTATTAGTGCCCTATTGGCTGGTAGTAAGGCCCAGTATCGTATTTGATAATACATCATCCTGTCAGCCTCAGTTAGGCCGTATGTCTCCCTCAGTTGATCAAAGGGGATCACCCCCTGCTCGTCGAATAGGTATCCTACTTTTTTACAGCCCCCCTCGTGCCATCGACGTAATGACTCCGACTGAAGACCCGGACCAAAATCAGGGTTCGCACCCAAGGGAGTCATTGGGGACGAGAAGGTCGTCAAGCCCGCCCTGCAAGCCACCCGATCCCACACCCCCATCGACACCTTCGTGACCGGGGATACGTACAACCCCGCGCTCTATGACGGCGCCTAAGCCAGGTCTCCTTCCATATGTGAGAACCAACCACTGCCTGGTCCATGAAGCACCAATGCTTCTCGGAAGGCGGGCGGCTCCATTCCAGGAGGAAACGCAATTGTGCTGCTTGAAAGTATCGCAGAAGGCAGGGGACCGCCAGCCCGCCCTCCTGCTTAGGACGGTATAGCACCCGTCATGGTAGCCGCGTCGCTTTCCCTTCCCATATAAATCTTAGAACCGCTGTTTGGAGGGTTGCAAACGTTCGCGGCGGGGGCTCTATTGGAAGTGCCTGAAACACATACAGTATACGTGGTAGGATGGTTATCTTCACTGCCGCCACCCTTCCCAACCAGGACAGTTTAAGTCTCCCCCATGTCTCTAAGTCACGCTGCACCTCCCGGGTTAGTTTCGTATAGTTCAGCGTCGCCGTACTAGCGGCCGTGGAGCCCAGCTCGATCCCCAAGTACGGAAGCCCAGAGGAAGACCATATAAAATGAAATCGGGCCCTCAGATCCATTTCATGCTCAGACCTGATAAACTTGCCCATAGCCTGTGACTTTAGCATGTTTATCCGGAATCCCGAGACCCGTCCAAATTCCTCTAATACACCCATTAGTACCGGGAGTGAGGTTGCAGGCTCCGCCAATGTAAGAATGACGTCATCCGCATATAACAATATGATATGCTCATCTCCCCCAAACCTCACCCCCATGATCTGAGGGTTATCCCGGAGCTTCTGCGCCATAAGCTCCATATAAAGCGCAAACAAGAGGGGCGAAAGCGGACACCCCTGCCGGGTCCCTGTTCGAACTGAGAATGGTAAAGAAAGCGTCCTGTTAACTCAGACTGCCGCCTGAGGCGCCTGATAGATGCAGCGAATCCATGCCATAAAACCCAGGCCCAGCCCGAAGCGCTCTAGTACCTTAAACAGGGATGGCCAATGAACCCTATCGAACGCCTTTTCAGCATCGATAGAGAGGAAGAGCTCCTCCCTACGTGAGCGTTCAGTTTTATCCAATAGGTGAAGCAGTCGCTTGGTATTATCACTACACTGCCTATGTGGTATAAATCCCGCTTGGTCGGGATCCACAAGCCCCTGCATATAATAGTTGAGACGATGTGCCAAAATGCCAGTGAACAATTTGGAATCAATGTTCAAGAGGGAGATCGGCCTGTACAAGGCGCATTCCTCGGGGTTCTTCCCCAACTTCGGGATAACCACGATAGTAGCATCTAACATGCTAGGCGTGAGAGCCCCCGTATATCGAAAGGAGTTAAAGAGTCACACTGAAACGGGTACAAGTTCCATACAGGACTTATAAAAAAGCACTGAGAAACCATCAGGCCAGGTGACTTCCCGGTCTGCAACCGCGCAATTGCTGATATAACCTCCTCTGCCCTTATAGGTTGATCTAACGACGTCGTCTCCCTGACTTTCAGTAAAGGGAGTAATTGCTATACCCCCTAAGAAGGACTCCGGAGTAGAATTACCGGGCTCCTCAGCCCCGTATAGTCCCAAATAGAATTCCGCGAAGGCCTCCGCTATTTGATCGCTCGTATGCGCTTCCGCTCCCGAGGGAGAGCGAACCAATTTTATCATTGACGCCACGTGCTGCGCTCTCAACCTATGTGCCAGTAGCTTCCCACACTTATTACTTCCCACATAGTACTTATGTTTAAGTCGGACTACCGCGTACTCTGCCCTGTCCCAGTCCAACCTCCTCAGCTGCTTCCTCACTTTCTCGAGCTCTCGCCATATTCTTGGTGCACCGGTGTGCTTATGTGAACGCTCCAACACCTTCACTCGCTGCTGTAAATCTTCTCTGAGTTGTCTCCTTGCCTTATTGTCCATAGCAGAGAGCGACATCACCTCACCCCTCAATACAGCCTTCAGTGCCTCCCACAGCATCGCAATGCTTGTTGTCCCATCGTCATTAAAGCTAAGATAGTCTATTATTGTCCTTCGAATCGCCTCTAACGTTGCACCATTCTGAAGCATCGAGTCCCTAAATCGCCACCCCGATGCGCCTACCCGCTCCATATTCATGTGAATCTCAACTATAACCAGGGCATGATCTGCATGCTTCTTTTTAAATAATGCCTGCTTATAAACCCTTCTGGAACTAGTTATAATCTCTTGGTTACATGGAGTGTGGACAATCGCCTTTTTATGTGCTGTAAGCGCCATGGTACATTCATGGTTAATGCAAGATTTCAGAGGCGCTCATTTGGCTGTTTTTTAGAAATGAGTTGACTAGCTACAATGCCATTAATATTATTATAACTCTTGAGGTATATCTTCCGGGTGCCTTCAGGAGCCAAACAACAAGAAAGGTCAGTCTCCAGATTAATGATAAAGTTTTTTAAAAAATTATCCAGGTTGATATTATTCCATTTTAAACAGACCCCTTTATTTTTTGTATAACTAATGAGTGGATGGCCTTGTTAGTGTTTCACAATTATTAACTGTTAAAACAATATGAATTGGATTGTGATCACTAAATGGTAGACAGTACACTTTAAAATACCTCAAATTGCGCACCAGATCATAGATATCAGCACAAAATTGATTGTGCTACTCCTACCACGCCCTGTAAATGTAGGAGGCCTATTATCATTTGTGTCCAACACATCTGAAGTGCCGATCAGACTATAAGACAGAATAATTTTTTTAATTGCTTCACCATACGCAGAGTGTGAAAAGTGACCACTAAAATTCTCATGTAGGTTAGAAAACTAAAAAATGGGTTCACTACTGAATTGACATTTCACAGTGTTGAAATCGCCTGCCTAAATTATTGAAATAGTCCCACACTTTTGACTACCATAGAAGTCTACTATAGAAGTCTGCAAGCTTTTTCTTTATGTCCTCAATGAGATCTGCAGTTTGGGAAGAAAATTGGTTATAATAAAAATTAATTAAAGTTACATTTAATACTGTGTTTTTTTGTAAATACAAGATTTGAAAGTTAGGAGTAGATGCCACAACGATGATATTTAAGTTGTCTAAGGCACAAGAGAAAAAAGTTGCTAAACCCCCTTTTCCTCTTCCGGCTGCTGAAGCAGTAGCGGGTGACCAATAAGACCTGTACCCATTTAATAATACAGGGTTAGGAGCCCATGTTTCCTGACAACATATAGGCCCTCATTACAAACCTGGCGCCAACAGGAATATGCCCACAGTATCACGACCCACGAATCAACGCGGCGGTCTTTCAACCGCGGTAAACCATTGGCTGTACACACCTCTGCGCTCAAAATACACACACATTTACAAAACACCACCACATTGGACAATTCAAACTACACACACCTGACACACATACACATACCGTACCCACACACTCATGCCACTATAAAACACACACCCACAATACCCACAGCAAATTTGGTGGGCAGCAGTACATATAGCACGAGCCAGAATGGGGCACACAGATCTGAAAATAGAGAATCCAAAGGAACAGCCAATGGCCATAGACAAAGGTTAGGAGGCTGCCATGTACAATGTCCAATTACTGAAATGTTAAGTGGAGTTACAGTCTCTTACCTGTGTGTCACTGGAAGTACTGCTGTATTATGTTTGTTCTGTTGTCAACATCTTCTTCCCCTGCCTCCTCTTCGTCACTGTCCACAGGCTCCACCGCTGCCACAAGACCATCTCCAGGCTCATCCTCCTGTAGAAAAGGCACCTGGCGTCTCAAGGCCAGGTTGTGCAACATACAGCATGCCACAATGATCTGGCATACCTTCTTGGGTGAGTAGTACAGAGATCCACCAGTCAGATGGAGGCACCGGAACCTGACCTTCAGTAGGCCAAAGGTTCTCTCAATTATCCTCCTTGTACGCCCATGTGCCTCATTGTAATGTTCCTCTGCCCTTGTCCTGGAATTCCTCACTTGGGTCAGTAGCCATGACAGGTTGGGGTAACCAGAGTCACCTATAAATATCGAGGGACTACTGTTAGACACACACCAACCCTTAGGGCAAACCCCATACCCAGACACCTACTTATACTGGGTGGGGACCTTGCGCTCACCTATTAGCCACTGGAGTTGGCCCATAACATATGGGATGCTGCTATTCCTCAAGATATAGGCGTCATGCACAGAGCCAGGATATTTGGCATTCACATGAGAGATGTACTGGTCTGCCAAACACACCATCTGCACATTCATCGAGTGATAGCTTTTTCTTTTCCTGTAAGCCTGTTCATTTCTCCGGGGGGGGACAAATAACACATGTGTACCATCAATGGCACCTATGATGTTGGGAATCTGTCCCGGGGCATAAAAGTCAGCTTTCACTGTGGCCAATTCATCCACCTGGGGGAACAAGATGTAGCTGCGCATGTGTTTCAGCAGGGCATACTACACTCTGGTCAACACATTGGAGAACATCTGCTGAGACATCCCTGATGCCATGGCCACTGTCGTTTGAAAGGAACCGCTTTCCAGGAAATGGAGCACTGACAGGACCTGCACTAGAAGGGGGATTCCTGTGGGCTGGCGGATAGCTGCCATCAGGTCTGGCTCCACTTGGGCACACAGTTCTTGGATTGTGGCACGATCAAGTCTGTATCTGATGATAATGTGTCTGTCCTCCATTGTTGTCAGGCCCGCCAGAGGTCTGTACACCAGAGGATGCCGCCATCTCATAATCTGCCTCAGCGGATGTAGCCTATGGAGGAGAATGGTGAACAGAGGGTCATATTTCCACATAGATTGCATTAATATTGCTGAATTTACGTCACAGAAGCAGTATGTCAAGTCGAGAGTCAGATGATGTGCCAATGTCTGCTGTGGCACAGTTAGTTGCCATGCCATGTGCCCCCCTGAAATGGCGGCTGCCTGACCTGTGTGGAGGGACAAGTGGAAATGAGGTAAGTGTGCTGGTGTTGTGCGCCATTGCGGTAGGCGGTCAATGACCGCCGCGCAACTGCGCATTGGTTAGCATTGGGCCTTATGGGTTCCAGGAGCCAATGGCGATGTACGCCAGCGGTGACGGTACGCAACACCGCGGACGTCACCGCCATTTTCTATCTCTTCACTCACTTGCTACCTGTCCTTCAACAGGAGAGGACCTACACTGCAAGTGCTGATGTGAACTGAGTCTGGAAGCGACAATGGCTCATGTGTCTGGTGAAAGGGCTCCTGCCTTCCTACCCCAGTACACATTACTCTACGGTCCTCCAGACAAACAGGTGAGTACACTGTGAGCATGATATGTGGGCAATGCATGTTTGGAGTGGTGTGGGTGTAAGCCACATGTTGGGGGGTGCTGATGCGTCCTGGCCTGAATGCTGCATCAGAGGTGGTCAGTGTATGTGCTTCAGGGCATGGGTGGGAACTGATGGGCAATGGGTATGCCGGTCCGGACGTGTGAGTGATTTCCTTTTCTGCTTTCTTTTCCCTCCAGGTCAGCACCCAACAGAAAAAGGGTATTTGGTGTGCCATCGCCAAGGAAGTGCAGACCCTGGGGGGTCTATCATAGGCGGAGCACCCACTGCCGTAAGAGATTGGAGGACCTGCGCCGCTTGACCAAGAAAATGGCGGAGGCCCAGCTGGGGCTGGCCTCCCAACGTGAAAGGGGTGCCCGTCGCACCATGACCCCCCTGATGTTCCGCATCCTGGTGGTGGCCTATCCGGAGTTGAATGGGCGCTTGAGGGCATCACAGCAGCCACAAGGGGGGGTGAGGACAGATTCAGAAAGCTGACTTTGCACGTTTTAGGAGGGAGCTGGGTGGGAGATGTGGGCTGTGGGTGCCCCTAGGCCAGGGCGATCATGGCAGGGTAGGTCCCTTGTGTGCAGGCTCTGGTGCACTCATACCCCAATGGTGTAAGTGGCCATCTACTACTGGGCAGGGTCCTGTGGGTGTCAGGTGATGCTGGCATTAGGCATTGTACACCATGGGCTGGTGACTATCTTAGTGACTGGTTTGGCATGGCCTAATGCATAGGGCAGCTCACTGTGTGTTGTGTACGTCAACGGTAGTGGTGTTGCTGGCATTGACCAAATGTATCCTCTGTCTCCCCCCCTTTTTGTTTTGTCGCCCTGTCCTTGTGTGCATTAGCATCACCTGGCAGAGCAGCAGAGGCACCGGCGACGGAGGGAGCTGCATCCCACATGGGCCAGGAGGCTGAATCCACCAAGAGTGAAGGCACCAGTGGGACGGAGGGGAGCACCACGATGGGGACAGGAGGGGAGACCACTGACAGTGACTCCTCCTCAGATGGAAGCTCCCTGGCGGTGGTGGACACCTCTGTGCCCACCCCAATAACAGGTACAGCCACCACCCCCCCTACCAGCACTGCCCTCCCAGCAGCCCCTCAGCGTGTTTCCCGTGCCCGCTCACCCAGGAGGGTGGGCATCTCCTTCGCCCCAGACACCTCAGGCCCTGCCCAAGTCAGCCCTGCTGCCCTCAGTGAGGAGGCTATTAACCTTCTGAGATCCCTCTCTGTTGGGCAGTCAACCATACTGAATGCCATCCAGGGTGTAGCAGGGCATTTGCAACAAACAAATGCATACCTGGAGGGCATTCACTCTGGCGTGGCGGCCCAACAGAGAGCATTTCAGGCTCTGGCCTCAGCACTGATGGCACCCATTGTCCCTGTGTCCAGTCTCCCCTCTCCAACTTCCACTACCCAGACCCAATCCCCTCTACCTCAGCCTATCCCAAGCACACCTTCAGACCAGCATGCACCCAAATCACCACACAAAAGTGGCTCAGGCAAACATAAGCACCACTCTTCATCTCACAGGCACTCACACAAGCACTGTGCCCATGCAAACACACCAACATCCACTGCCTCCACTGTGTCCCCCTCCTCCTCCTTCTCAACCACGATCCCAGTATCGTCTCCACTCACACCTGCATGCACTACATCTTCATCCACTACCTCCATCACCAACACGCCCATCACTACATGCCCCTCAATGGCAGTCACCATCCCCACAACCATGCACACATCCCCTGCATCCTCTCCCAGTGTGTCGGTGACCCCTCCTTCCAAAGTACACAAACACAAGCACCCACCCACCCAACAGCCATCCACCTCAAAACAGCATCCAACCCATGCACCTTCACCCAAACTCAGTAGAAGTACACCTCCTACAACCACTCCCTCTTCCTCCACTCCCAAACCCTCTCCATCTTCCCCTCCCAGTGTGTCTAAAAAACTTTTCCTGGCTAACATTGACCTCTTCCCTACCCCTCCCCCCATCCTTCCCCTCGGGACAGGGTGTCCAGATCCCAGGCCAGCACCTCAGCCACCAAGTCGGCATCCGCTGTGGTACCTGCAAGTCCCAGAGGATCAAAGGGGGCCCACTTCAGGGCAGCCAGTGTGCCACCGACCCCTGCAAAGGACCAACCCATCCCGCCACCTACCAAGGTGAAGAAGGGGCCAGCATGCAGCATGGGCAAAAAGGACGACCCACCCAGCAAGGCCTCCTCCAAAACTAAGGATGCCAGTGCCAAGGTCCCAGCAGCATCAGACAAGGTGGGGAAGGGGAAGAAAACCCCAGGCAAGCCACTTCAGGCCTCAGAGGCTCCAGGTGAGGGACTAGTGCCCACCATCAGTACCAACAGCCCCGCAACCTGTACCGCGGAAAGCACCGCTGCAGGCACTGCCACCTGCACCGCCACCTCCCCGCCACCTGCACCGCCCCCTGCACCGCCACTGCCACACCAACTGTGAGCAGCATCAGCCCCAGTGGGCAGCCATCCGAGGCTGCAGGAGACGGCCTGGTGTCTCCCTCCACCACTACCAGCACCTGCACCACGGCCAGCACCAGCAGCATTCCCGCCGCAGACCCCAAATCAAGCACCGCCACCTGCACCGCCATCAACACTGCCACATGCCCAGCCAGTGCCACTACAATTATGAGCAGCATCATCCCCAGTGGGCAGCCGCCCGAGGCTGCAGGAGACTGCCAGGACCGTCCCACCACCACTTGAAGCACCCCCACCAGCACAAGCAATAACACCAGTTTGCAGCCTTAGTCGCCGCAGGATGGAGTCTGGCTCTGCCATCATGGGGTATCATGCTACCTGTTCCCTGCAAATCTCATGCCTCAGACACCCAGTTGAGGGAATGTGAACTGCCACACCCCAAGTGCAGCATCACTGGGCACCATGTCCCCTCCAGAACCAGTGGAGAAAGGCATCCACTCACCCTATCCTTGGCAGGATGAAGCACACTGGGCACCATGCCCCTTCCAGAACCAGTGGAGAAAGGCATCCACTCACCCTATCCTTGGCAGGATGAAGCAGACCGGGCACAAAGTTCCCCTCCAGAACCAGTGGAGATATGCATCCACTCACCCTATCATTGGCAGGATGAAGCATACTGGGCACCAAGACCCCTCCAGAACCAGTGGAGAAAGGCATCCACTCACCCTATCCTTGGCAGGATGAAGCACACTGGGCACCATGCCCTTCCAGAACCAGTGGAGAAAGGCATCCACTCACCGTATCCTTGGCAGGATGAAGCACACTGGGCACTATGCCCCATCCAGAACCAGTGGAGAAAGGCATCCACTCACCCTATCCTTGGCAGGATGAAGCACATTGGGCACAAAGCCCCCTCCAGAACCAGTGGAGATTTGCATCCACTCACCCTATCCTTGGCAGGATGAAGCACACTGTGCACCATGCCCCCTCCAGAACCAGTGAAGAAAGGCATCCACTCACCCTATCCCTGGCAGGATGAAGCACACTGGGCACCATGCCCCCTCCAGAACCAGTGGAGAAAGGCATCCACTCACCCTATCCTTGGCAGGATGAAGTACACTGGGCCCAAAGCCCCCTCCAGAACCAGTGGAGATATGCATCCACTCAACCTATCCGAGGCAGGATGAAGCAGACTGGGAACAAAGGCCCCTCCAGAACCAGTGGAGAAAGGCATCCACTCACCCTATCAACGGCAGGATGAAACACACTGGGCACCATGCCCCATCCAGAACCAGTGGAGAAAGACATCCACTCACCCTATCCTTGGCAGGATGAAGCACAGTGGGCACAAAGCCCCCTCCAGAACCAGTGGAGATATACATCCACTCACCCTATCCTTGGCAGGATGAAGCACACTGGGCATCATGCCCCCTCCAGAACCAGTGGAGAAAGGCATCCACTCACCCTGTCCTTGGCAGGATGAAGCAGACTGGGCACAAAGGCCCTTCCAGAACCAGTGGAAGAAGTCATCCACTAGAGAGACTGTGGCTTTGCACTCCCCAAGAGCAAGCAGTAGGCAAACCACCTACTTGAAATACTGAGGCATTGTACTCCCCAGGACCAAGCAGTGGGCAAACCACCCACTTGAGAGACTGTGGCTTCAGGAGCAGTGGCATAGTACCATCTTCCGGCTGAGGTGCTCCCCCCCATTCCCCGTCCCTCTGAGGTGCCTGTGTGTTTTTGACCTGATGCCCCTGCAGTGTTCTCTCTGTTTTGAGGCAGGATTCAAGTGTGGGCTTCGCCCATGATTTTTTGGCCCAGTGGGCCATGGACATTTGCAATGGACACTGTACGGCCTTCTGTACATATTGTAAATATTTGTATATACTGTTTTTCTAAATGTTTACTATGTCTGACATGTTTCTAATATATCACTGATTGGACTCTATTCCTTTTGTCCTTGCGTTCTTCCAGGGCGTTACAGGGTGTAAATGTAATGTTGCTGCATGTTTTTGTGTGTATGGTGTTGTGTGTTGCGTGTTGCATGTGTGTGTCTCACTCTCTTTTTCCTCCCCTGTGTGCTAGGTGCAGTACTCACCGTGGTTGTCGCCGCCGTCTTTGATATCCGCCGTATATGAGAAGATACACCAGCATGGGGAGGACCTGCAGCTCGGGCACCATGGCGTCCTGGTTCTTCGTTTCTTGTTGAGAGGTGAGTGGATTCCCTTCCAAGTCCTGTTTCCGTCGAGCTTTTGATGTCGTTGGTACCGCCCTGGAAAAGCTGGCGGATTGGCGGGTTGTGATAGGGTGGGCAGTACATTGTTTTCCACCTGTCTGTTCGCGGTTACTGCAGCTGTGTTTGTTGCTACCCCCGTGGCGTTCGGGGTGTTAAAGTGGCTGTCTATTTTGGCGGTTTCCGCCATGGTCGTGATTCCATTTTTTTTACTGCCGACCTGTTGGCGGTATTACTGCCGCTTTAACACCGACCACCACGGTTGTAATGAGGGCCATAATGTCATAGTTGTCGATATAATCCAACTAGACTTCGTTGAGGAGTTTATCTTTCATCCATGCTACATTCCAGGACAAAAACTGCAGGCCCTTCGAAAGTCTTAAACTGTTTGTGCCAAAATCTGTTACTAAAGGAGACTTTGAAGAGGCACGACTCACGTCAGATATACTGGTGACCCTCTCTGGCAACTTAATCACAGCCCCAGAATCTCTGGATATTGGTATGGATTGGCGTCAATCAATATCTGTTAGATCTGAAAGGGCCTCATATTGACTGGGATGAATATATTGGTTTAAGGGATTTGGCTTATCAAGTGTCCGATTGATCATATGTAACGCTCCTAGGTACATTTGATGTAGGTGGATAGAAAAAGCCCAATGGTCTTGCCACTATCCTACTTTGTGGTCTGTCTGCAGAACTCAACCGGGATAACAAAAATGAACCCATTCAGTGTTCTTAAAACTGAGTACAATTCAATTCCCTTCAATAGTCTTGGGTGTAGATCCCACCCAACATATTCTGTGGGCCCTAATAATATCATCAATTATTAGGTGGTGACACTTAGCATTTTTCTTACACAAATCCGCTGCTTTGTTTATCAAACTTTGGGTGTCCTCAAGTAGATCGACAGCCAGAGGCGGAGCCCCAGCTAACACCACTGTATATGGAGTACACCCAGGGTGCAGATGCAAACAAACAAGAGCCTCCTTAGCCTGGGGGCTGCCTGTGGACTATGTCGCATAGGATTTGTCTCAGTCAATCCATTTGATGTTTTGAGCTGTGAGGTAGGGCAACATCTGGATCCTTCATTAGGCCTATTAATGGGGATTATAGCGCTACGAGGAGCAGCATTAAAAATAGGCTCGGTGGATGACAAAAAACATGCATCCATTTGGGCCTCCTGATTCATGTAGTTAACACCCATGACGGCTTGGCCTGCTAATGAAGGAGGATCAGTCTAAAGATCTCCTTTTGGACCAGTCAGTGATCGTTCCATTTGGTTCAATTGTTTCTCTATCTGCTCTAAGCGCTCCAATACCAGTTTCAAAGATTCGATGAACATCTTCCTTATGTTCGAGAAAAGCCCCTCCTGTAAAGACAGCGAGCCCTCAGTGGCCTCATTAACCATCTGACCAACCCCTAGGTTCTCTACCCACTATGACTCAGGGTAGTCTTCTGAACAGCAACTCTCTGCTTCTTCTATCTTGATGTACCCTCCACTCTTTTCCTTTTAGCACTAACTAGTTTTTGGTTCACCTGGGACGTTGATTCTCCCCCCAAAACATGAACATCAGGAGCCTTCAGCGAAATTCCAGATTTTAAATTTTGGGCAAATGAAACGGTTAAAGAGACAGCCTGTAAAGATTGCTGGATGTCTCCCTCCTGATTGCCCCTCTTCCGCTGTGTGCTTAGAGTTAAATCAGGGGTCTGGGCTGAGCTTGGACTATTTCAACTATTTGAAGGTAATGATGTTAATGACAATCTTCTCTCTGACATTTCAATCTCCTTGCTAAGAGCACCCACTGCTCTTTGCAAAAATCCATCCAGTGTGGACTTTGAAGTGGCAGAAGGCGATGATGTTTTGTGTCTGCTCATATTACCTAAAATCATACAGGGGAGGAAAAACCCCAAAAGCAAATTACCCCCCAAACAGCGTTAACAAATTCACATAAAACAACAGTAAAGTAAGACCTATAACTTATACTCCAGTCCTCACTAAAACATCGGGCCAGACACAAACCAAGGGGGGGGGGCCCAGCCCAGCGTCGAGCGGTCGTGGACGGGTGCAGACAGGCCCGCTCTTGGCCCGCTCTTCGCCCGGGCGCATCCCATGTCACGGGGAAAGTGCGCTGCCTTTAAGTGCCTCCTGGCGCTGAATGTGAATGGGAAAAGGGACCCTGACCTCCCAGAGATCAGGTGCAGTCCGTTTGTGCATCCCGCGTCACGGGGAAAGTGTGCTCCCTTTAAGCGCCACCTGGCGCAGACCAGGAATAGGAGGAGGGGCCCTGGCCTCCCCTGAGATCAGGTACAATCCGTTTGTGCATCCATTAATTATGCAAATTGTATAATTATGATTTTTTTTAGATTATAGTTAGGTGTGTGTTGTGTTTTTAGGGTTACAGGGTTGGAAGCTAATTAAATAATTCATTGATAATTATTACTTTATTATTTATGTTTGAATTGATCATTATGTTAATTTATATTTTAGGTGTGTGATGTTTAGTTTGTGTAGTAATGGGGGAAGGTATTTAAGTAATTATAAATAAAAAAAAACGTTTTTTTATTATTTCGTACGTCAATTGTGTTATACTTTATTTTGAATACATTTTAATTGTTGGCTGTTATTTTTGTTGGAATATAGTGTGGTATTTTAATAATATTGATGATATTTGTGGTAATTGTAATCATTATTAAAATGTGTAATAGTCATATTATGTTTAATTTTTATTTTTTAAATTAAGAGATTTAGGGCCTGATTCCGACTTCAGCAGTCTTGGGACCGCCACCTGTGTTTGGAGATCAAACCATTGCCTCTACAGTGGTCCTACGTCCCGATTACTATCTGTGCGGTTAGACTGCTACAAGACCACCACCACTGCCGACATTTGAGCTACCATGTTGGTGGTGGTAGGGACAGCGCATTAAAAGGATGCGGTGCCAGGGTTGGCACCACCACGTGTATTATGATCTGCCTTCCCACCAAATTTTCATGGCGGGGACACCACCATGAAAAGGTTGGCGGAAAGGCAGGTAAAGGGCCACAAAAAAGGCCCCCCGGGTAAAAAAGTTCATGTGGATTGTGGCCGGGCGCATGTTTTTCCCCACTATGCCTGCAATGTTGGTGCATGCACTCTTTGCCATGCACGACGTGGTACATGGAAACAGTGCGCCTGACTTGCTGGAGGTGCAGCAGTTTAGCCGGCATTGGCTTCAAGCTCTCCCCTAGAGCCGAAACATGCCGCAACCTTAACTGCACCGCCAAACACACCACCAGCCTGCAGGAATATTGTAATGCGGCAGTCAGGATGCCGCCGACATTCTCCTGACCGCCTCTGCGGTAGACTGGCAGTCAGACCACTAAAGTCAAAATCTGGCCCTTCATTTTTATAATTAGTATTTTGTATTTTTGAGTATTTAATATAGTATTAAAATATGTTGTTTGTTTGAATGGGATGGGAATAGGAAATTTTACCTCTACTGAGTCTAATGCTTTCCATACTGTTGCAGCGACTGGAGTGGGAAGAGTAAATTTTACCCCTCCTGAGTCAAATGCTTTTCCTACTGTTGCACTTACTGAAGTGGGAATAGTAAATGTTACCTCTACTGACTCCTATGCTTTTCCTACTGTTGCACACACTGGAGTGGGATTTCTCGATTTGACTGTTCCTGAGTGCAACACTTTCCCTACTGTTGCACTTACTTGAGTGGGAATAGTGAATTTAACTTCTCCTGAGTCCAACAGTTTCTCTACTGGGGCACACATTGAAGTGGAAATAATAACTTTAACTCTCCTGAGTCAAACGCTTTCTCTGCACACATTGGAGTGGGGAGAGTATATTTTACTCCTCTTGAGCCCAACGTTTTCTGTACTGTTGCACTTACGGGCGTGTGAATAGTAAATGTAACACCTCCTGAGACCAACAGTTTCCCTAGTGTTGCACACATTGGATTGGGAGTAGTCAATCTGACCTCTCCTGAGTCCTGCGCTTTCCCCACTGTTGCACACATTGGAGTGGCTATAGTAAATTTTCCTCCTCCTGAGTTCAACGATTTCCCTACTGATGCATTTACTGGGTATGAGTGCACTTATTGGGTATGGGTGCTTGAAAGGGGGGCGGGTGTGACAGGGGAGTACTTAGATGTGGAAGGGATGGGTTGGGATGTGGGTTGGTGCCTCTTGGGTTTGAAAGGGGGTTTAGAGATCACAGGAACAAGGGCAAGGTCAAAATTGAAACTCTCCTTTGGAACACGGGGACAGTCATCAAAAAAGGGTAGGGATTTGGAGGTTGAAGGAGTTGCTGTCTTGTGTGTTGGTGTAGATGTCTTGGGTGTGTGCATGTGTTAGGTATGCTTCTATGTGGATGGTGTCTGTTGCATGTGTGAGTTTGGGTATTTGTGTGTCTTGTGGCCTGGGAGGTGGAGGTGCTGCATGATGGAGTGATGGATGTTTGTGTGTGTCTGCTGGGGAGGTGTCTGCAGGTATGCTGCCATTGGTGGATGTCTGTGTATCTGTTGTGGTGGTGTCTGCAGGTATGATGGATGTGGTGGATGTGTGTCTGTTGGGGTGATGTCTGCAGGTGTGATGGATGTGGTGGATGTCTGTGTCTCTGCTGAGGTGGTGTCTGTGGGTATGGTGGATGTGGTGGATGTTTGTGTGTCTGTTGGGATGGTGTTTGTTGGTATGGTAGGTATGGTGGATGTGTCACTGGCTGTCATGGTAGTGCTTGTGGGTATGCTTGATGTGGTGTGTGGGTTGATGGGGTGGTGGGGGTGTCTGCTGAAGTGGTGGCTCATGAGTTTGTGGGTATGTGGTGAGTGCTTGCATGCCAGTGTGTCTTGTGATGTTTGTGCCTACGTGTGCTACTTGTGTGTGTTGAGGTGGGGGCAAGTGGATGTGTCTGTGTGCTTGGGACAGGTAGGGGAATGGGGGATTTGGATTGGGAAGAGGTAAGTGAAGGGGGCGGAATGTGGGAGGTAACTGGCTGCCATCAGTGAGGAGGCCAGAGCCTCAAAAGGTAACTGTAGGCCTGCTATGCCATGATGAATGCCTTCCATGAAAGCATTGGTCTGCTGACGTTGGCTGGCTGATCCTTGGATGTCATTCACAATGGCAGTCTGACCCACAAAGAAGTTTTTTCAGTTGGTCAATAGCCTCATTCAGGGCATCTTTGATAACAGGGGCTGGGATGGAGGTGCCTGCGGCAAAGGAGATGCCTACCTTCTTGGTTGAGCGGGCACAGCAAATTGGGTGGGCAACAACAGGGGGGGTGGAGATAGAACTGTGGGTGGCGGACAAATATGGTACAGGAGTAGGTCCTGATAGGTCGGCCACCACTAGGGAGTGGCCACTGGAGGATGAATCCGATTATGAGGATGTAGATCCAGTCTCCTCCGTGGTACTCCCCTCACTCTCCAGGCCCCTGGGTCTCTCTGTGTCGGTGGTGTCTTGACTGGAGTACCATGACCAGATCCTTGCCTACTTGGATGTGCCCTGTATCCTTCACCTGCGTGGGATTATGTTGAAAATACAAAAAGAAAAAGTGTCACCATATGTTCCCGATCACACTTGAACAGCAACTCTGATTAGCAAACATTACAATGATGTCGAGTAGGCCCCAGCAACAAACTCCACCAAAGTGGTCCCTACACGTACAATACCATATGCATGTATGCCATGTGAACTGTCAACAATTGCTTACAGAAAAATCAGGCTCTGAACTACAATTGCATGTCTTAAGTTGTGCAATCACAGTAACCGTTGAACAAGTAGGAGAGAACATCACCTTCAATGCTTTGCCTCATGGAGCCTACCTCAGTTACCTGTTGCCATACAATAGTAGCCCAATGCCAACTTCATTCCCACAGGTCCTACACAAGGTCATGAAAACATTTATTTGTCAGCGAGCTTAGGACGCTATGTAGACCAACCCTTGCCACCGATATGGGAGACATGTATTCTGGGATTGTTCCCTAGGGCCAAAAACTGAGAGCAACAACACGTTTTCTGGTTCTAGGTTTTTTAGTGGCCAAACACCTTATCACCCATAAATGGCGGTCTCCTGAACCGCTTGCACACGAAGCATGGATGCGATCGCTGACTGTCTGGGCGAGGGCGAAGTGCACAGCTCTCTGGCGCGAGGTGTTGGGGCTACGGAAGGATCCTCTTGCGTCACAATGGGAACTAATGTTAACAGACCTCAGCAATTCATTGATGCCAGCACAGCTCAATTCCGATCCCCCTGCTGTAAGCGATGCATGATTGTGATGGCGCACATATAAGCTAACATGCTGCATATCAGTTTATATGGGCAGAACAGGTAGACACCCTCTTCAGCTTGGAGGCAGCTGCGTCACATGGAAGCCACATGGACTGCATATGTGGGGACAACTTGCCAAGCACCTATGATCTGCATAATAGTTTTACTGATTCTGCATTGTAACTACAGACATGTTTGGCCCGCGCCTCTCCCTTCTCGTATGTTTATTGTTGTGAATCAAAGTTACATGTAAACACGTGGATCACACGTGCCTTTATACTGTACTCTGTCAACTCTGAAGTATAAATGCAATAAAGAAATATAAAGTAAAATTAAAATATCAAAATATAAGTTATACACTGTTCCAACCATGAAGAACGGAAACTGGTGGCAGGGGTCCTAAATTCTAGGAGCAAGAGGCCTCACACATCCATAGGATGTCATGCTTCATTATTGGCACTGCTCCTCGTCAGACCGGCACTGCAATGTCTGACGGGCACCACCCCTGGAGGGGGGGCTCTTTGCCGGAGATCTTTTTGTATGGTGGTGCCGTGACCCCAAAGGTGAAAAGAAGTGTCTTCTATAGAGTGATTGATCTTAATTTCTATATTCACTCTTATGACTATACTTTTTAACCTTGGCCCTGACCGTCCATCTGGTCTAATAAAACTATTGTCCCAGTGGCGGTTTTGAGAGTCAATTTTAACCACGTTTTCTTTTGATCTCCGCTGACACTTCTTTTTACCTTTGGGGTCACGGCACCACCATACAAAAAGATCTCCGGCAAAGAGCCCCCCCACCAGGGGTGGTGCCCGTCAGACATTGCAGTGCCGGTCTGACGAGGAGCAGTGCCAATGATGAAGCATGACATCCTATGGATGTGTGAGGCCTCTTGCTCCTAGAATTTAGGACCCCTGCCACCAGCTTCCGTTCTTCATGGTTGGAACAGTGTATCACTTATATTTTGATGTATCCACTAGGAGGACATACACTGGACCATAATTCCTCCTGATCCCTCTCTTTTTTTGAGTAAAGTAAAATTAAGACATTTATTTGTCACATACACAATAACACAACAATGTTAAATGATGCTCCCAGAACATGCCATGTTGCTGACAACAGTACAGTAGCCTGGAGAAGGTGACATGGAATTACTGATGTCACACTGGAAACATATCATACACACTTCACCAAGTGAAAGTTGTCCTAATGGAATCATGGAGGTAGTACTAACTACTCAGATATGCCACACACTAGGCATGGGAATGTACACTGTAGACATAATGTGCAAATTGGCAGGGTGAAATGTCGCTAAAATTCACAACACAATGAATCAGCAAGCCCCAGGGAAATCACCACTAATGTCTGGCACCCCTTACAATGACATACTTTGATTGCATCAGTAGACACCATTAGTCCTTTGTATATTAGAGAGGCCCAGAGATATTCAAGTACTTGTACAAGGACTTTAACATATTGCCCAATGGCAAGATACATCACTTTCTCCATTTTGGTCCTGCAAACCCAAATGTCTATGGATCAATGGTTGTACCCAACCACATGTGATTCCAACATAACAGCAAGTCACTCCTTGATGCATGCCAACAGTTATGTAAAAACGTTCCCCATTATACATGTGCAGTGCATTTTGCTACTTGATGTCACATCAGTGGCCTGAAAATGCACAAAAGGCTACAAAAATGTAGTCATACACATCTTGTCCCTTATTGCTACTGCAGATGTACAAGCCAAACGACATGCAATGATGGGTGAAGACATATATCAGGCAGCAATCAATGGTGACACACTCCTGTCTATGGCACCACATGAAATGTAGCCCCATTGCAAATGTCCTATTCCACACACAGGTTGGCATGCACAGATGTGGGGGAATACAGAAATCATCCAATTGACACATGTTAATCAGTGTACACATTTTGTCAAAAGAGAAAACGACACATGCTAACATGCAGGCACAAGGAATGTTGGCAACAGGGATGGCACATAAATCATGTGAATGGACATTCATCATAGCTGCACCCAAAGAACAATGTATGCTATGTCACATGTTTGATGGCCACCTTCACATTACAGACATTAGTGAGGCACCAGCACCCTTAACACACTGAAGACAAGTAGCCTATGGGGGCAGATGCTAATATACTCATTTAACCAGACACCTGTCTGAGGACAGTGATCCATCACTTCCTTACCGTTGGCCTGTAACACTGATGAGTAGTGGTCTGTTGAATAGAATTTACACCCACTACAACAACAAACGTTACTTGATTGATCAATGTACACAACCATGTGTTGTCCCTCAAAAGCACATTGTTTGTGGATTATACACAATTGTGTCCTAGGTCCCTGGGCCAATAGGCAATGCACATAAGTATGCACCACATGACATATCTACACCAACAGTCACTCATTTACTGTGTCACACATGGCTCATCCCTAATTGTCATGGGAAGATGTCAGAACCTAACACATTAACTTAGCAATGTGATAGGCAGGAATATGCCCTGTACTCACCCCCTTGTAGCTGTTGTGCTCCCCTCGAACACCCATCAAGGTCTGGGTACACCACTGCCAGAATGTGGGACATTAGTTGGGTGATGGTCCCACGTGTACTCCACCCACGTTGGGAGGATAGCCCCAGCTGGACCTCTGCGATCTTCCAGGCCCGGTGTCTCAGGTCCTCCCACCTCTTACAACAGTGGGTGCTCCGCTGCCTGTGGATTCCTAGGGTCCGCACCTTCCATGTAAAGGCTCTCCATATCTCCTTCTTTGGATGGGCATTGACCTGCATGGATGCAAGAGACAAGAGGTTGCAATCACAAGTTTTCACACAAATGGCTGAGTTGCACACACATGTCAGAAACACCAAGCTACAAATTATCAGTGTCAGGAGTCAAGTGAGTGAATGTGCACAAAATGGCAGCCACCACCACCAGGCATGCGGTCATCAGCGTTGGTGGACACAGCCATTGGGCTGTGACCGCTACAGGCAACAACGTTAGCCTATGGATGTGTTTGCCGCGGTTGGAACCCCCTGCTGCCCTCACAACTTCCGCTGGTGGTCGAGGGCTGTTCCTAATGCCTATTGGAGTATGTCAGGCATCCGCAATTTTGGAAGCCTGAAATACTGTATTGGCTTTGTAAACTGTGTCACCCCTACAATATACATCTTGTGGCATTGCAAACATCCTTATTCTGTCTAGTCATGTAGGTCATTCTACACAATCACCAGTGTAGTGTGTTGCAGGGCACAGATGGCATTTGATGGTGGTGCACAGTCTACCACAGCCTACGGTCATTTTGGCAGAGAGAATACACAGTCACATTTCGAGGGCCAATTGTGTAGCACATCTTTGAATTCCATCCAAATTCATGTTGTGGACAGATGTGTTGACAACCATAGCGGTCACATGTGATCCTTGAATATTTGCCACCTGCTATGCGTACTGCTTGTCATGTCTATCCAGTAAGAAATGCTTTGTCACATGTTATAATTGGCATGCATAATGTATGTTGCTGTGGACAAACTGACTAATGTTACAAATCATGTCTTGTCATACATGGGTACCCTGGGAAAGGGAGGATGTGACAGCCTCCTGTCTACCATCCACTGCCAGACCTTCAGACCATGGAACAACACATACAATTATGTTATACTGTGTGGATAGGCAAACAATAGTGGACTTTTACCATCAGTTTTGAGCTGGATTTGATGCCAGCTATTAGTTATTCAACCTGCATACCACCCATTGGACAAGTCATGTCAGTTTTGCACTTCCTGGACAATGGGTCTTTCCAACCTACAGTGGCCCTAACTGCTGTTATGTCCCAACCTATGTTCAGTCTGGTGTTGAAGGATGTCATCTCAGCAATGTTGAAAGACATTGACAGCTATGTCAGGTTCCCCGACATGAGGATTTAGCCAATGTGAAGGCTGACTTTCATGGTTTTGGATACCTCCCACCTGTTGTGGAGGCCATTGATGGCACACATTTTGGCTTGGTGCCACCGCAGGCCACTGAACAAGTCTATTGCAATAGAAAGAACTTCCATTCCATCAACGTGCAAATTGCCTGCTTGGCGGATCTCTACATCTCACATGTCTGCGCCCGTTATCCAGGATCAGTCCATGATACCTTCATAATGCGGAACAGCAGCACACCGCAGCTGATGTCACAACTGTACCCAGAGAGGGTCTAGCTGGTTGGTAAGTCACGTCTGTCCTGAATGTGTGTGTGCAATGTCAAGTGCTACACTCATGAAGTGAGTGACTCATTGTCTGCATATCCAAACCGCCATGGTTGTTAATACTGGTGAGGAATCCAACTGCATCAGGGGAAGTCTGCTTTAATGAGGCCCATGGAAGAACGCAGTAGCCAGTGAAGCAGGCTTTTGGGCTCCTGAAGACCAGATTCCACTGTTTGGACTGGTGGATCCCTCCTCTACTCATTCAGGAAAGTGTGTCAGATCACGGTGGCATGTTGCATGTTCCACAACATCGCCCTGTGGTTGAATATCCCATCCATCCCAGAGGAGTGGAGCCTGCAGTGCTACCAGGTGTGACTCCTAAAATGCCAAGTGAGGATGACAGTTGTGAAAAGGAAGGAGCTCTCTTGCAGAAAGATCTCATCAACAGCTACTTTTCATGAGTGTATGTCATGTGATGTAATGACTGTGACTGTACAATGAACTGAAGTTGTGACAATGTGTGGAGTTGAGTATTTTGGAAACAGCTAGGGAGCTGTTACTCCACAATATTCAGCCAAAGCTGCTTGATGTGATAGTTTTTGACACATCTCCACCTTGATGATGTTGCTTTGCTTGTATCAGTTTCCTTGCAATATATTATGTTTTCCGGTTGCTTGCTACGTGACTTGTGTCAATGGTATGTTTTCAAGCCCATACTCCTTGTTTTGTTCTTTTTTGCAGGTACCTTCATTCTGACATCCTAATGTGGGCATTTTAGAGTTGTTGCATTGGCAGGTATCTGATTCTGTTATGACATACAAAGGGGACATAGATTGTTCCAGGTAATATAGGTCGCAGAGGGATGTCTGAGACCTGTACTAAGCCAGTTTGCACAGTGTTTGGATGGTGGTATGGAAGTGGCCATCGCACTTGTTTGGGGTGTTGTTGTGATGGGCTTGATGCATCATGTGCATAATCATGTGTCAGAAAATATGTAGTGCTAGCTTTTGATCAAGTTGTTTTTCCTTCACATTGGCTAGGAACTCTTTTTGTATGACCAGTGTTAGAAATGGGGTCTTTGGTTGGCAGTTAGGTTACCACCTGTCCAAGCAAGGACCCTCATTCTAGTCAGGGTAAAAGAGAATCACCCTCAGCTAAGCCCGGCTTACCCCCTTGGTAGCTTGGCACGAGCAGCAGGCTTAACTTTAGAGTGCTAGGTGTAAAGTATTTGTACCCACACACACAGCAACTTAAGAAAAACACTACAAAATGACCCAACACAGGTTCAGAAAAATAGAAAATATTTATCAAAACAAGACCAAAACGACAAAAATCCACAATACACAAGTCAAGTTATCAATTAGAAAGGAAAGAGTCTTTATGTAGTTTAAAACACACACTAACACTGTGTAAATGTACCTTGGATGCATCAAAAAAAAACCCGCACGGGTGAGTGTACGTCAAAAAGGGCTTGTGATGCATCGATTTCACTCACTCACAAGACCTTGTGTTGTTTATCCTTTCGTCTGGTTGGGGCACGTTGTTTCTTCTCTCCACAGGAGAGCGATATGTTGATCTGGTCAGCACTCTGGTCCGGGCAGGCCTTGCGTTGTTTTTACACACCCCGTGGTACTTGCGTCGGAAATCCAGCCACACGATGATTCAAAAACCATGCAGCACAGGTTTCGATCTCCAAGTTTCCGTCAGCGATGCTGCACGTCGTTTCTCCAGCTCCGTGCGTTGATTCTTCGGTCGCGTTTCCGGTAAGAATCGATTTTCAGCCACGAAGCCGATGGCACGTCGTTTCTTCAGCTGCAGATCGGAGTAGCGTCGATCTTTTCCCTGCACGGCATTCTGTGCGTTGATTTCCTCCTCTTACGCTGCCAGCTTCTCCTTTCAGGGTCCCAGGAACTGGATGGGCAACTCATGGCAGAGTGGGAGTCTCTCCAGAGACTCCAGGTGCTGGCAGAGAGAAGTCTTTGCTGTCCCTGAGACTTCAAACAACAAGAGGCAAGCTCTAAATCAAGCCCTTGGAGATTTCTTCTCAAGATGGAAGGCATACAAAGTCCAGTCTTTGCCCTCTTACTCTGACAAAGCAGCAACTGCAGGATAGCTCCGCAAAGCACAGTCACAGGCAGGGGAGCTCTTCTTCCTCAGCTCTTCAGCTCTTCTCCAGGCAGAGGTTCTCCTTGTTTCCAGGAGAGTTCCAAAGTCTGTGGTTTGAGGTACCCTCCTTATACACAATGAATACCCTTTGAAGTACGCCTCCTTCAAAGTAAAGTCCCTTTTGAATGTGAAATCCTGCCTTGCCCAGGCCAGGCCACAGACACTCACCAGGGGGTTGGAGACTGCATTGTGTGAGGGCAGGCACAGCCCTTTCAGGTGTGAGTGACCACTCCCCCCTCCCTCCTAGCACAGATGGCTCATCAGGAAATGCAGACTACACCCCAGCTCCCTTTGTGTCACTGTCTAGTGTGAGGTGCAACCAGCCCAACTGTCAAAATGACCCAGAGATGGAATCCACAAACAGGCAGAGTCACAGAAATGGTATAAGCATGAAAATGCTCACTTTCTAAAAGTGGCATTTTCAAACACACAATCCTAAAATCAACTTTACTAAAAGATGTATTTTTAAATTGTGAGCTCAGTGACCCCAAACTCAACATGTCCATCCGCTCCCAAAGGGAATCTACTCTTTAATCAGATTCAAAGGTAGTCCCCATGTTAACCTATGAGAGGGACATACCTTGCAACATTGAAAAACGAACTTAGCAATATTTCACTGTCAAGACATATAAAATACATTAATAAATGTCCTACCTTAACCATACACTGCACACTGTTCGTGGGGCTACCTAGGGCCTACCTTAGGGTGTCTGACATGTAAGACAAGGGAAGGTTTAGGCCTGGCAAGTGGGTACACTTGCCAAGTCGAATTTACAGTTAAAACTACACAAACAGACACTGCAGTGGCAGGTCTGAGTCATGATTACAGGGCTACTTATGTGAGTGGCACAACTAGTGCTGCAGGCCCACTGGTAGCATTTGATTTACAGGCCCTGGACATCTCTAGTGCACTGTACTAGGAACGTACTAGTAAATCAAATTTGCCAATCATGGATAAACCAATTAACCATACAATTTACACAGAGAGTATATGCACTTTGGCACTGGGTAGCAGTGGTAAAGTGCTCAGTGTTCACAAGCCAACAGCAAAAGGTCAGAAAAAATAGGAGGCACAAGGTAAAATGACTGGGGATGACCCTGCATAAGGAAAAAAGTCCAACAACCGGTATATAGCTGTAGATGTGTTTCATCATTGCAGGACACAGTGCCTGTGCCACAACACTAAAACATGTTTGTGTCATAACACCGGATGTATGGTGTAGGAAAATGGCTCCCTGTTGCTGTTACCCAGGAGCTCTTGGTAGAGTTCACCAGAGACCACCCCTCTGATATGGAGGATCCTCCTTCAGATGGGGAAATTCGAGAACAGGAGGATGAACTCACCCCTCCTGTCCTAATTAGGGAGAACAGGGTTCCCAGAACCCTGACTCCACAAATCATAGTCAGAGAGCCTGGTTCTTCCATAGGGGAGACCAGTACCTCTGTAAGCATTGAGGGCAGCCTCAATGAAGAGGACATCCTTTTAGCAAGAATGGCCAAGAGATTTGCTTTGGAGAAGCAGCTCCTAGCCATTGAAAGGGAAAGAAAAGAAACGAGTTTAACTCCCATAAATGGTGGCAGCAACTTAAATAGGGTCAGAGAAAATACTGACATCCTAAATATCCCCAAAGGGGTTGTTTCAAAATATGAAGAAGGTGATGACATCACCAAATGGTTCACAGCTTTTGAGAGAGCTTGTGCAACCAGAAAAGTAAGCAGATCTCACTGGGGAGCTCTCCTTTGGGAAATGTTCACTGGTAATTGTAGGCATGGACTCCACACACTCCTTGGTAAAGATGCAGAATCCTAAGATCTCATGAAGGCTACCCTGATTGACAGCTTTCGATTCTCAACTGAGGAGTATAGCATTAGGTTAAGGGGGGCTCACAAAACCTCGAGCCAGACCTGGGTTGATTTTGTGACTACTCAGTGAAAACACTTGATGGTGGGTAACTGGAAATGAAGTGCATGGCTATAATGGGCTTTATAATTTGTTTGTGAAGGAACACATTTTAAGTAACTGCTTCAATGAAAAGTTGCATCAATATCTGGTACACCTAGGTCCAATTTCTCCCCAAGAATTGGGAAAGAAGGCAGACCACTGGGTCAAGACTAGGGTAACCAAAACCTCCACTGGGGTGACCAAAAGAAAGAGTTTACAAAGCCTCCCCAGGAGAAAGTGGGTGACACTAGAAATAAAGAAAAAGAGTCCTCTGTAGGCCCCCAAAAACCTGTACAGGTGGGTGGGCCCCAAGACACCCCAAAACAAAGGTGGATACCAGGGTAAGAACTGGGATACCACAAAGGCATGGTGTCACAACTGTAGACAGACAGGGCACCACACCAAGGACACCTCTTGTCCCAAAAACAAACCCCCAAGCAAAACCCCAGGGGTGGCCAGTGTAGCCATTGGGGATGGGTCCTCAAATGAGGAGGTCCCCATAGCCTTCAACTGGAGAAAGGGCCCAACAGGTGAGTTGGAGATTCCAGAGGGAAGTAGACACTTCCACCACCTACTGGTAAATGGAATCCTAGCCACTGCCCTGAGAGACACTTGTGCCAGTCACACTATTGTGCATGACAAGCTGGTGCTCTCAAACCAGTACATTCCCGGCGAGACTGCCAGAGTGAGGGTCAGCCCACACAAGGTCACTGATAGGCCTGTGGCTTCAGTGCCCCTAGAAGTGGGTAGGACTTTTATTTGGAGAAGGGTGATAGTCAGTACAGACCTTCCCCTTGATTGTCTCCTTGGAAATGACCACCCAGAGGTTGGTCAGAGACCAAGAGAGGAACTGGTCCAGTGCCAGTCCTCTCCCAAGGATTCTGGAGGTGCTGTCCCTGCAGTAACTGCAAGTATGCCCCAGACGAAAAAGAAAAGAAAACAGTGCAGGAAAGGTGGACAACCTTTAGCTAGGGTTCCAGCAAGCCAAGGAGATTCTGCTCCTTTAGGGGAGAACTCCAAAAGTGGCTCTGGTAAAGTCCAACCTGACCCACAAGAAGTCCTGGCTAGTCAGTCAACTGTTCAGCATGAGTGGGTGGCTCCTCAGCTAACAGAAGAAAGAGTAGAAGAAGGGTGTTTATTACAAAATGTAGTACCCCTTACTCTACCACAGCAGACAGGCACCCTGAACCCAAAGAAGCCTGTAATTTACCCCCTTCCCTTGTCGGTGAAGAGCTAAAGGTGTGGTTCTGGGCACTGAAAGCTGTCAGTGGCCTCTGCGGGGTGTTAGCCTTTATGGCTGCACTGTCCTTGGCATGGTAGTCTGACCCCATGCCAAATAGCAAGTTACGCCCCCTGACCCTGTTGGTCATGGTAGGGTTACTCCAGCTATCGGTAACCTCTGTTGGTAAGCTAGGGGTGACCCTGGCTAAAATAAGATTAGCAGAGGTGGATACCTCTAACCCCAAAATAGAGAGAATGGGTGAAGACCCTAAAAACATTGACAAGAAGCAATTCAGACTAGGTCCTGTCACTGTTGAAGTAGGTCAGTTCCCCAGAGGGAATGACCTGAGCAGGAGGATGTAAGGCAGAGTAGGCCCTGCAACAAACCAGCCTGTTTTCCCTACTCTTCCTCGCCTGACAGACTAGGAAGACTCTCCCAGCTTTGGCTGAGTCTCCTGGCCTGTGGGCTGGGGGGGCTTCTGTAGGAAAATGGCTCCCTGTTGCAGTTACCCCCCACTTTTTGCCTGATATTGATGCTGACTTGACTAACAAATGTGCTGGGACCCTGCTAACTAGAGCGCAGTACCAGTGTTTTTTCACTAAAAATGTACTATTGTTTCCACAATTGGCACACCCCAGGCACACAGATAAGTCCCTTGTAAAAGGTACTAGTGGTACCAAGGGCCCTATGACCAGGGAAGGTCCCTAAGGGCTGCAGCATGTGTTGTGCCACTCTAAGAGACCCCTCACCTAACACATGCACACTGCCATTGCGGATTGTATGTGTTGGTGGGGAGAAAAAGGCAAAGTCGACATGGCATCCCCCTCAGGAATCTACACATACAAAATACTGCCTGTGGCTTAGGTAAGTCACCTCTCTAGCAGGCCTTAAAGCCCTAAGGCAGGGTGCACTATACCACAGATGAGGGCATAGCTGCATGAGCAATATGTCCCTACAGTGTCTAAGTCTATTCTTACACATTGTAAGTACAGTGTGGCCATAGTAAGTATACGGTCTGGGAGTTTGTCAAAACGAACTCTACAGTTCCATAATGGCTACACTGAACACTGGGAAGTTTGATATCAAACTTCTCAGAATAATGAACCCACACTGATGCCAGTGCTGGATGTATTAAAAAATACACACAGAGGGCATCCTAGAGATGCCCCCTGTATTTTATCCCAATCCAGAGGCTCCCCCTGATCGTGACTGCCTGGTAACGAGGGAACCCTATGCCTGGACCAAGCACTGCACCCGCAGCCCCCAGGAACAAGAGGAACCACCTACCAGTGCAGGAGTGACCAGCAGGCGGCCCTATACCTACCCCAGTCGGTGCTGGCCCGAGAAGCCCCTCTGTGCCCTGCCTGCATCACCAGAGTGACCCCCGGGTCCCTCCATTGTTTTCAATGACAAACCTGACACCTACTTTGCACACTGCACCCGGCCGCCCCTGTGCCACTGAGGGTGTGTTTTGTGTGCTTGTGTGTGTCCCACCCAGTGCTCTACAAAACCCCCCTGGTCTGCTCCCCGAGGACGCAGGTACTTACCTGCTAGCAAACTGGAACTGGAGCACCCCTGTTCTCCATAGGCGCCTAAGTTATTTGGGCCCTCCTTTGACCTCTGCACTTGATCAGCTCTGTGTTGCTGGTGCTGTGGCTTTGGGGTTGCCTTGAACCCCCAATGGTGGGCTGCATATGCCCAGGAGACTGAACTTGCAAGTGCTTTACTTACCTGAAAAAGTTACCTCTCCCAGGAACTGTTGATTTTGGCACTGTGTCCACTTTTAAAATGGCTATTTGTAATTTTTACCAAAACTGTGTGTACTACTATTTTAAATCAAAGTTCTTTACTTACCTTTGTGAAGTACCTTACAATGTATGTACTTACCTAAATTTTTTAACTTGTGGTTCTAAAATGAATTAAGGAAAGACTATTTTTCTATATAAAAACCTATTGGCCTGAAGTTAAGTCTTTGAGCGTGTGTTCTCATTTATTGTCTGTGTGTGTTCAACAAATGCTTAACACTACCCCCTGATAAGCCTACTGCTCGACCACACTCCCACAAAATAGAGCATTGGTATTATCTAATCTTGCCACTATCAACCTCTAAGGGGAACCCTTGGACTCACGCTATCTCTCATTTGAGATAGTATATACAGACCCAACTTCTTACATATGGGAACTGGATTATGATGTCCCTGTAATCAGGAACTGTTGTACTGTCATCTCTTTGTATGTTAGATTATGTGATGTTGGATTACTTTAGTGTGGTATGTGATAAGACTCAAGCTGCTGACATCAACAACTTTAATGTTTGCCTATTCTATAGGACAATGTCTAGCAAATCCCTTCCTTCCGTAGTCTGGGGTTATGTACCTATAAATATGTTCATTTACTCAGTATGAGACAATCATTCTTGATTTCCAATAGTACAGACATATTGGCAGCTTATGTGCTGAACACTGTAATAAAATATTTGGTTTGACCAGAGACTTGTACTAAAAATGGCTGTAATCCTGAGCTGGACACTGTATACCTGTAACATATCCCTGCTTGCTCAAGTAGCTTGTATCTTCATCATATGAATCACATGGTCTGACATCTCTACATAGCTAAATGAGAAATTAAGCAATCAAAAAATGTGTTTGTGATGGGTGAATTTATTACAATGCTAATACAGAAAATAAATGTTAGACAGAAAGAAACAAAAATGTTAAGAGAAGGGGTCAGTCATGGAGAATGAAATCATTGGAGTAGATGCCACAAGACTGGAAGACCAAATTCCAGAGTACTCCTCACATTGGAACTGGTAGATGGTTCAGGATCAGTCCACAGAGTGAATGTATGGCACACAAAAAGGTCCTTTAGAAAGAGGTCACTTGCTGGCAGTGGTTGGTATCTTGCCATCCGAACCTCCTGGATTATTTGAGGGACGTCCCCACTTGTTTGGGCGGGGGGGGGGGTCTGCTGCTACAGAGTCAGGGGTGTCTGGGGCCGGTTCTTCCTCTGGCAGGCCCTCCCTTCTAGTGACTGGCACCAATGTTGATGTGCCTGGTGTTGATGAGCCAAAGGGAGGGGTAAAATGTTGTTAAAAAGCCCTGCTCAAGGTGGTGTGTATTTCCCTCAGACCCCTGTTAGGGAGGCCATGTGGTTATTGTGGGCCTCCATCTGTTCCCACATGACTCTGTGCATGTATCTCTGTAGCTGCTTGATTTCCTGGAGTTCTGTCAATACCTGGCCCATCAAACCTTGGGACTCCTGATAGACCCCCCAAGGTGTGGCTGATGGTATCCTGGTCAAAAGCATGCCCAGTGGCCTCACCCCACTGGCTAACAGCACCCCTCCCATGCCCTTGCCACAGGGTGCCCTCTCCAACTTGTTCCTGAACCTTCTTTGTCACAAGTGTTGCGTTGCAACTCAGGATCCAGGACTGTGGAGCACAAGATGGTAGACACTGTGCTAGGTACACAGCTTGGGGGGGGGGGAATGGTTTCATGTGATGTTGAGGCAACCCGTCTGGGAGGTGAAGTTGTGGGCACAGTGAGACACACTGTTGCCATCTGACCCGGGTGCCCTGATGGGCCAGAACCATCCTCCATGTCCAGACCTCCAGGAGTGTCTTCTTCACTGAGGGCTTCATCCAGGGGGTAGTGGCAGTCTGTTCTGTGGCCTCTGTGTGCCCGGTGGCAGCTCCACCTGTTGATGTAAACGAACAATGTTACTGTTGTATTGAGACATCTACTTCCAATGGTTTAGAGTTACAGTAAGCAGAGACCTTGTACAAAGTTAAGATGCAGTTAATCCTATTGTGCCAAGTAGCCATGTTATTGAGTGTATTGACATTACATGTGTAAAGCTTGCCAATTCATTTTGGCCAAAGCAGCTGCTGAAATATACAGATCATTTGCACTTTGGTGGATGGCCTGAAAATGACATCTTGCCACCAGTACAGGCAAAACAGTGGCTAGGCAAATTATGTCTTTGACCATTTAGAGGCCTATTTCAGTGGGATGCAGGCAAAGTCTGGACTTTGTTGTATATGTGACTTGAGTCATCATGTGCACAGTGCAATGTCAGTCATATTTAATCTTATGTTAGCAAGTCAATTTAGAGCTATGTTGACAGGTATGCCTCTGATTTGGGCATGATCTGTGCTTGATTACTCCTGTGTGAATATACTTCATTTGTGATTTGACAAACAAGAGTATTTTAGGCAAGTGGCCACTATGCTGTTGGTTGAAGTAAGAGTAACAGGGCCTGCTGGGAGTTGCAGTTTGGTCAGTCCCTATACTTCACTCACTTGACCAACAGTATCCTTCCAGGTGAGTAGAATTCAATTGGGAGTTGCCAAACAGGTTTTTTTTTAGAAAAGTGTACCCTGTTCTGGTGTTTGTAGTAACATACACAGAGCCTGCAGGGAGTTGTAGTCAGGTCAGTCCCTCTACTTCACACACGTGACAGCTAGAACTCTCCTAGCTGAGTAACCATCAATTGGGAGTTGACAAACAAGGTTCTTTAGACAAGTGTACCCTGGTCTGGTGTTTGGAGTTACAGAAACACGGCCTCCTGGGAATTGCAGTCATGTTTCTCTCTCTACTAGGCACACTATACAAAGGGTATCCTCCTAGGTAAGTACACTTTAAAAAAAAAAAAATGTATTCACATTTTATCGTGGGTTAAATACAAACAATAATATGACTCAACAGTTTCTTGTCATATCATTTGCCAACGTTACTTGCTTCCACAGTGCACATTTGTATTCATCATTTGTCTTATCTATGTTACCTTGTCTCTATGGGTGCGTTTCGCTGTTACACGTTCTCTGTCATGTGCTTAGGTGTAGCCTCTCCAGTAACCTCTGTCGTGTAATATGCTATCCCCCCCTCTCCTTCCAATTGTCTTAACCAAACTCTTAACAACCTCTTAACATGATGGCGGGTGTGGGAGCATGCTAAGGATAGTTGCTGTAAGATGTGGGGCAGGCCTGTACCAGGGAGATGGCCCGTCTCTCATTACCGCCTACGTCCCTGTATTGCTCTCGGTGTATGTCTGGGGTCCCCCCGGTGTGCCCTGTTACTTTCTGGGCATGATCGGTAAGGGGTCTGTGGGGGCCTATATCTCGGTCTGATTTCTTATTATATCTCTCCCTTCTATCGTAGGCCTGTCCTTCCCTTACTGCTCGCATGTCCCATCCTGTAATTCGTGTCGTCTGTTTCTCAATATCAGGCCTCACTTGTCAACTGTCACCGTCTCCGCTCCTCCCTCTCCCTTGACTATTTGTTCCCACTTCATCAGTATTTCTTCCCATGTCGTAGCGATGGGTGTTAATCGTATGCCCACGCTTCTTCACACTTAAGGGCTTGTAGTTCGGCTCTGGCCCATTTCAGGCCGTCGCTTCTCCATTCACTCAGGGAGGGGCTCCTGGGTGACCCCCAGCCAAGTGCTATTAATTTCCTAAATAGTACCAGTGCCAGATCCAGGAAGCGTTCCTTTATCTTCCCCACTACTAATCCAGTTTTCAGGCCCAGGAGACACATAGCTGGAGTTTGGGTTACCTCGGTCTCGAGCAACTCTTTCAGTTCAGACACCACCGCTCCCCAGCCCCTCCGAATATCAGGGCATTGCCACACCATATGGTCAAAGTCAGCATCCACCTCATTACATTTAGGGCATGTCTTGGGAGTTCCTCCGTATATTAAAGTCAATCTATGTGGAGTAAGGTACGTCCTATGTAAGTAGTTGAATTGGGTATATCTTAGTCGTGTTACTTGATACACCCCGCGGGTGTGCTAGTCCCTTCCGCCATTCCGAGTCTGTGAGATCCCTACCCAAGGCCCTCTCCCATCTCTCCCTTTGAGGTTGTAGTGGGTCCAGTGCGCTTTCGACCTGTGTCTTGTATAACTTCGTTATTAAGTGAGCGTCATCTCCTGCTGTCAGCAGTAGGTGCAGAACTTGGTGTGTGGCCGGTTCCGTGTTTCCTGTGTCCCAGTGCTTCATTAAATTATGTGTTAGCCTCTGGTACAGGAGAAACTATCCACTTGGTACCCCCCCCCCCAGTATCCATCAAATCGGTGAATGTCCTCAAAACCCCGTCACAAAAGAGGTCCCCAATTGTCTCTGCTCCTGCTTTCGCCCATGCGCTTAGTCCGACTCCCATTTTGGTTCCCGCATGTCGATTCCAATAGGAGTACCGATAACGGTATTCCAGGCGAGTAAGCCGGTCCTACGCCCACCCGTCAGGTACATCTTCTCCAGCAGACCAGTGCCACTTTCGTCATTCCACTTTTTCCTTGTGGTTCCACCTTCCGGTGTATCATCTGTGCTATGATGTCATCGCGACTCATTTCGCCACCAGTGACACATCTGTCTAGCCGGTCTCCTCCCGCCATCCACCTAGAGACCCACTGTAACTGGCACGCCAAATAGTAGGATTCAAAGTCTGGGACACCAAGTCCACCCTCTAGTGTTGGCCTGCAGAGTATTGCTAGTGCTGTGCGCCTTCGACCTCCGTCCCATACCAGTTCCCTGAGCAAGGTATTCAACTCCCTGAACCACGATGCCGGGATTGTCACCGGGAGGTTAACAAAATAGTAAAGGAGGTGGGGTAACATGACCATCTTAGATAGTGATATTCTGGCCATTATCAGCAGTTTCAACGTCAGCCAGAACCTAACCGAGGTCCATGGGTAAGAGAGTGCCCTTCCCTGGTTCCCATCTCGGAGATCTTTAACATCGTGGTACACCTGTACCCCCAGGTATTTGATGGTTTGTGGAGCGCAGACCACGTCCCGAGGGCATGAGGATGGGCGGGCCAACCCTGCTGTGATAGGGAAGCAAACGTTTTGCTCCTGTTAAGTCGTAGCCCTGACATATTCCCGAAGCAGTCCAATATTTGCAGTGCCCAGGGCAGCCCCATCTCCCCGCCCCTGAGTTAAATCAGGACATCATCGGCATAAAGTGAGATTATGTGCTCGGTTTGTCCCCATTCTACCTTCTTGGCCGCTCCTTCCAGCCGAAATTGTGCCGCCAAGGGCTCAATAGCCAGGGCAAATAATAATGGAGACAGTGGACAACCCTGCCTGGTGCCTCTGTATATTGGGTAGGGTTCTGAGATCGTCTTCCCCGTTCTTACTCGTGCCAGTGGGGATGCATATAGCAAGCTCACCCATCTCACCCAATCTTCCCCTAGTCCCATCCCAAGCGTCACTGTTCATAAATAGTCCCATCTGACTGAGTCAAAAGCTTTCTCAAAGCCAATAGCTATTAGCGCACAAGTTGGGGGTCGTTCCGTGTTAGGCATCTGTAATATGGCAAAGAGGTGTCCGAGGTTCAGGGACGCACTACAGTTTGAGACAAACCCATTCTGGTCCGCGTGACTCAGCATTGGTATATAATGGAGCAATCGATTAGCCAGGATTTTACTGAGTATTTTAAAATCGCTGTTCAGCATGGATAGCGGGTGAAAATCAGTGACTGGTGCCACGCCTGATTTCAATTTGGGCAGGGGCACCACCAGTGCTTCTCTGAGAGAGTCCGGCAGCGCTTCTGCATATAATTCTACCAGCTGGGGTGCCAACAGTGCCATGTACTTTTTGTAAAAGTCCATTGGGAGACCATCTGTGCCAGGTGTCTTCCCAGGGGCCAGCTATGTGATAGCCTCCCTTACCTCTTCTATTGTCACCGGTCCCCCCAGTTCGCCCCTTCCTTCGTGCGCCAGTACAGTCAGTGGGAGCGGTCGTAGAAATTTATCTAGTCGCCCTTCCTCTATCTGGTTGGGGCTCCGGTACAAGTATGTATAGTAGTCCCTGAAGGCGTCATTTATAGGGCCTGGTCTGAATCTGTGCTAGCCTTTCATATCCCGAATGCTCACAATGGGGAATCCCTCCCCACCCGGTCTTACCAGCCAGGCCAATAGTTTACCTGCCCTACCCTCTTCAGCTTGTATCGATGCTAGATATTTCTGTGTGCAGTGGCACCTGAGCTGTTCCTCTACCTGGGAATGGGTCCTCCTTGCCTGCATATATTCTATCTGATTCAGTGTGCCTTGGCTTCCTGCCTTTTCTGCCTCATGTATTGTTCCCTCTAGTTTGGTTAGTTCACGCTCTAGAGTGCGTTTAATCCCCACCGTTTGCCCTATGCAGTAACCTCTCGTCGCTAACTTAAGTGTTTCCCACTCTATGTGTCTAGCAGTAGCTGACCCCTTATTAATTTTAATGTGGTATGTCAGGAATGAACGGAGAGCCTCCCTGTATGCCTGGTCTTCAAGTGCAGCAGGTGTTAATCTCCATAACGGTATGGGGGCCTATCCTCTACCACTCTCCAGTTGAGCAATAGGGTATTGTGGTCAGATATTGTGCGTCCCAGATATTCAGAGTGGGTCATCCCCCGTGCTAGGGCAGCTGAGCACACCACTCTGTCTATCCTGGTGTACATGTGGTGTAGCCCTGAATAATATCAGCAATCCTTGCCCTCGGGGTGCTGTTCGCACCAGACATCAATCAGTTCCCAGTCATCCATCCATTCCCTAAGTTTTTGGGCTACTTTATGGACCGCTGATCCTGGTAATGGTGGGATGGAGCGGTCCAAATCTATGTTCGTTATGCTATTGAAGTCCCCCCCAGCAATAACTCCCCGTGCTGCTGCCGTGTGAGACGGCTCGATAAGTACTGCATAAAGGGAATTTGGTCCTGATTGGGGGCATAATATTTCCCAGCACCAATGGGGACCCATGGAGTTTCCCCTCCACCAATGCGAACCTACCCTCCTGATCAATGTCAGTAGAGACCACCTCAAAGGGGGGGGACACCTGCCCGCACCCAAACCAGTGCCCCCCTCGCATATGCGGAGTATTTAGTAGCGAACACCTGCCCTCTCCATCTACGCCTTTGTTTTTCCACTTCCGCGGGTGTCAGGTGGGTTTCCTGTAGCATCGCTACATGTATGCCTCTCCTCTTTAGATAAGATAGTATTCTATGTCTTTTAGCTGGTGACTCCATCCCTCTAATGTTCCACATTAGGAAACTATAGTCTGTCATTTAAAAGCATCAAAGGGGTTCGGCCTAACCTACCACCCCCGGTACATCCTCCATCCATCATTCTTGGTTGCTCAGTTGTAATCTGTTGCCCCCAAGTGCCATCAAAACTTAAAATTGCAAATCCCAACTCCCCCTCCCCAGGGCGCCTTCATAAATGCAGGTAGCCCAAATAACCAGTGCAACAGTGCAACTTTGTCAACAAAGTGAATATAGTTCTCGCCAGTCTAACTGAGTAGACGAGAAACCGGTAGGTGGGTCCATACCCATCAGGGCCTTCTGCGTACTCCGTGTGCCCCATCACCAGACCAGGTCGAATGCAGTTACCCCAAGTCATCTGCTGTTTGCGGGGTCACCCTCGTAGGTCGCCCGGAGCAGCCGGAGCCCTCCACTGATGAAGCTGTTGTGCCATCTGAGTCTCTCTTGTTGCTCCCTGAAGGGGATGCCTCTCTGCCCATAGCAGCCACCGCTCTCAAGGCGTCTGTCCTCTCAGACTCCCTCTGTGATTTTGTCGGTCCAGACCGGAGGCGGGCCCAGCGACGACGCCCCTGGGAAGCTCTCTGCGTCCTTCTCTCGGTGTTGTCCGATTTCATAGGCCGCCCTGTTCGTCCTCCACGGGTCTCTATACACTCCCATGCCTCCTCTGGATTTTGGAAGAATGTGGTCTTGTCCTCTGCAATCACTCTCAATCTTGCTGGAAAAAGGAGAGAGTATTGGATCCCTTTGTTTCTGAGGGCTCTCTTCACCGCCAAGAATGACGCTCTCCTAATTTGGACGCCCATGGTGAAGTCCGGGAAAAGAGTTACTTCTCCATTCGCCACCTTATATGGTCCTGCCTCTCTGGCTCTCTGGAGCAGGATGTCTCTGTCTTTATAGTGGGGCAGCCTGGCGACCACTGCGCGGGGCGGTCTTCCTGGAGCCAGGGGTCTGGAGAGGACTCGTGTGCCCTTTCCAACGTAAAGAATGGTGTCAATTGTCCCGGTGCTACCACAGTGCGCAACCATTCCTCAAGAAATTCTATCATATTTGTGCATTCTGCTCCTTCCGGGAGCCCTACCACTCTTACATTGTTCCTTCGAATCCTTCCCTCCGCATCTTCTGCCCTGCGCTCCAGGTGCATCACTCTGTCCGTGAGGCTCAGTACCAAGGCTTCTAGGTCTTTTTGTCTTGGTGTAAGGTCTGCAAGCGTGGTCTCTGTTTCCTTGACTCTATCAACAAGCTTCTGGTGATCTGCACGCAGGATGCCCATTTCCACCCCCACCTGATTGATGTCATGCTTCAAGGTTGCTTTTGTGTCCTCAGTTGCACCCAATATTTTATCTAGGGTATCTTGTACTTTGGTTTGTGTGAGGTCTCGCAGGTCCCCTCCACCGTGATCATCGTTAGTGGTGCGCTCCATCGCTTTACTCCTGCGCTGGCCCTTAGAGGTCACCAGCCCAGAATGGCCCGGAGCCCGGGATCTCTACAGTGCTTGAGGCCAAAGCCGCACCTCCGCCTGACCCTTTTACCTCTAGATCCAGTGCTTCCAGTTCAGGTTCTTTTCCTAGCGCGACAGTGCCCAGCTAATCCTCTGTTGGTTACTCCGTTTTTTTCATGCAAAACGTGTTCTCAAGTTTGCATTGTCCCTATGTCGAGGTCTTCCAGCCCCGGACATGCCCTCTTCCCAGAATTGGCACCAGGTGTAGCGCTAGGCCCCACTCCGCTTCGCACTCGATGAACTCGTCATCCCTGGGGCCCCTGTTATCTTTGCAGAGAGCCTAATGTCTTCTCCAATTTCTTGTCGGTGTGCCCCATCTGCTGCTCTCAATTTGTAGCTGAGTCTAGGCCTCACGGTGAAGTCTGATTCATAGAGGGCTCTTCCCAGGTTTCCAGCTCTTCACACCCCGGTCCTCGAGGGACCTAGTAGGGCCTGAAATGTTTGGGGGCCTCCGCTCTTCTTCACTGGTGAAAAGTCTAGGTCCCGCAGGCCTAGCGCCAATCGAGTGGCCTGCCCGGGCTGAGCTCCGCCTCCACAGCTCCGGCCGAGCGCAGCGTGCCGCCTCCCTGGCCCGCAGGGGCCGACCGAGCCTGCTGCTCCTCCGCTCGGAGCGACGCGCCCTCCCCCCCATCAAAGGGGCCACGCAGCTGGCGCCGCTGCTCCTCAGCTCCGCGGTGTCTCGCAGCGCCTCCTCACCGTCACCAGGGAGACCGGCACTCGAGCCCCCGGCTCCAGTTTCTTTCTGGGCCCCGGCTGCGATGCTTCACAGCTCTCCTCCTGAGGGGTCCCAGAGACCGGGAATCCCCTCCGCTGTCTATTCTCTATACCAGTCAACCCCGATGCGCAGTACCCCTAGGGATGGTCAAGGGATGGGGCTCGTTTTTGCAGATAATTAAAAGGCTCCTCGGGAGCTGATGTATTAAGCGGCCGCCATCTTGCTCGGCCTAGCCACACCCCCTAGGTAAGTACACTTCAATTGAAAGTTAAGACACTGGGGTATTTGGACAAATGAACACTGGCCTGTTGTTTAGACTAGAGAAACAGTGCCTCCTTGGAGTTTTAGTCGGGTAACTTTCTCTACTACAAACACTACACAAATTTTGGGTATTACATATCTGTATGAAGACTGCATTTAGGTTTGGGCATCCATTTACCTGTTGAGACATACCATGAGTCCTAGGATTATTATGGTTTATTGAATTACTTACAGGCCCCATTTGTACCAATGGCATGTAATGGGCCTTAGTAGCTGTGATTTTGGGTCCAACAATACAGATTGATAGTGTCAACACCCACATACTCTGGATATTGAATGTTGGTGGGGTACATGAACAAGGCAGTGGCAAAAGGTAAGCTATGAGCATGCATAACATGCCATTTGTGTGATTTTTTTGTGTTGTGACTTACCAGACTCCAATCCCCCATGTATTCCTGTCAAGCCCTCAGGATGAAGCCAGAACCTTCTCCTCCCAGGGAAAGAGATGCAATGGGGCCACCTCAGTCTTCTCAGTCTTCTTGGCCTGCTGTTGGTGCTAGGAGACCAGGGAACGCACCTTGCGCCTCAGGTCATTCCACCTCTTCCTGATGTCCTACTCTGTGCTTTTGGTGGTGCCTACTCCATTCACTCTGTCAACAATCCTGTCCCACATTTCCATTTTCCTACTGAGAGGAGTATGCTGGAGTTGTGCTCCAAACAATATTGGCTCTACTCTTATGATTTCATCCACCATGACTCTTAACTCGTCTTCTGAAAAACGTGGATTTTTAGAATGTGACATGTTGGGAAAAAAAGAAAACGGGTGACAATGACTTACTAAACAGGGGAAGTGCAAAAGGGGGTGAATGGAACAAAGTGTGTACAGGGTGTTATATGGGATGATGAAAAAATTAGAGTGTCTATGATATAGATAAATGGGAAAATGGTGATCAGTATTCTTTGTTGTGCAGTGGAACTGCAAAGGATTGTGGTCTGTGAAGGGGTGTGTTTTACAGTGTCATTTGCAGGTGTGTCCACTGTGACAATGTGTGTCAGCTGTGTTGTTTTTTAATTCATCCAATGTGCAGTTGTCTGTTGCTTCACTGAACTTGAACCGTTGTGGTTCAGACCACCATTTGCTGACCTCTGTGAAGGGAACACTACAGCGACTCTGTGCTAGTAATATGCTCTTTAGTTGGTTACGGTGCTGATGGCGGTGGTAGTCAAACTGCCTATGTCTAGGCCTCTGCATTGTTGGTGGTCTGCCATGTTTGCTTGGCGGTCGGTAGTCCTGCTTTTATATCTTGTAATAGGGCGATCTGAAAGACTACCAGCATGGCGGTCTTTTCAGGAGCACCAACATGGCCGTCTGGCTGTCAAACCACCAAACTCGTACTGAGGGCCATAGTGTCTAGTAAAGCTGCTGGGTTCAGTCTCCATGCAAATGCATAGTGCTGGAAGTGGGGCAGCTCAAGCTCTAATTCGACCGGGCATGATTGGAGAATCTGAAGGGAAACTGGCCAACTACTTTCACCTAAGCACAGATGTCGCTGGACCCAAGCCAATAGCCAAGCCTCGCCCAGGAACCGTGGGCGGAGGACATGTGTGTGCCCTCTGCTAGGGTACTGTGTCACAGGTGCTATATCCCTCAGACTGCATTATGTCTAAAAGGTTGGTAGCAGCAGTGTGTGAGCAACTGGCTGTGTTCGAGCAGTCAAGATGTTTATTGAGCATTAAATTGAAATCTTCCCAAAATAGGATGGAATGAGGGGGCAACAGCAAACATTTACCCCAAACGTATGTGAGGAATTCAGAGTCATCAATGTTGGGTCTGTAGGAGTTCACGGTAGTGAAATGTTTATGCTGTAACAGTGCCTGGACTATGATATAGCATCCCTGGGTTCCAATGGCCTCAAATAGCAGTCTAAGGGGTACCCTGTGTCTGACCAACAGCACCACTCCTCTCGCATAAGAGGAGTAGGCTGCTAGGGCTATATAGATGCACCATTGGGCATTACTCTCTCTCTGGCACCCAAGCAAATTTCCTGCAGTAATGCTATATCAACTTTGTGCCAATTGAGGTAACCTGATACTTGCCGGGTCTTATTGGGATTGTTGAGACATGCACATTCATTGTCACTAGCGTGAGCATTGGTCCACCAATAGCCCATCCGTGTCTATTAATCTGTGTCATTGCTATTTTGTGTATGGTGTTCTGGTCCATATGGGTGTAATGATTTCTGGGGCCATATCCCAGTATGGGGAAGGAAATATTTGACATGCCAATGGGCTAATTGTGCACTTGTCATAGTCATTCCCCTTTTCAACGGTAGACAAAAGCCTCAAAATAACCTCCCTACCACCCTACCCACAGTAGTAATCCCCAACCCCCCAGTGAGGCTCCCTCGTACTCCACCCACATGCAAGCTCCAACGGGTGCCAACAACAAGAACAAACAGAATGCTAACAATATAGGGACCATAGTGGAGTGTCCTAGGCTATGCTATTCTAAGGGGATTTATAAAGCGCATAGCTACCCAGGGGCTTCCCACTGCTGAGTGAGTCATAGTGTGCAGGCGAGCTTGTAAGACAGTAAATAACTATGGCTAAAGGGAATATAGCCATGTTTTAAACCTTTTCCTGAACCTATGCTCATTGCTTTAGTTACTCAGTTCAGCAGGCATGGAGTTCCACAGCTTTGAAGTCAGATGTGAGAAGGATCTGCCTCCCCATCTGACTCTTTGGATTCACAGCACCATTAGAAGCCTCCCCTTGGAAGATCTTAATGGCCTATTAGGAGTGTAAGGTATCAAGAGGTCCGATATCAAAGGGGGCACTTCATAGTTGATTCCCCTGTGAGCCAGATAGACTGCCTTAAACTTAATTCTCTCCTCCACTAGGAGCCAGTGCACTTTTTACAGAGGAGAGCTTGGTTAGCTTAAAAAGTATCCTTGCTGCCACATTTTGGACTAGCTAGAGTCTCTTAGTAGAGTATTTGGGTGAGCCAATTCCCATAGTCCAGGTGGGAAAGAATCAATGCCTGGACCACTGTTGGATTGTGTTGGTAACAGGTTGAGGATTTTACCTAAGGTTCTAATCACACCAGAGCAGGATACTATTTTTTTTTTTACTTTGGCCCCCATGGATAAAGAGCTGTCCAACCACATGCCTAACCTCTTTATGGGTGGTGCTCCTAGGCTCTCTGGCCTTGCAATGGTTGTTTGCGGAGTTGGATTGTTTCCTAAAATCATCACCTCTGTTTTGTCTCCATTCAACTTAAGTGAACAGTTCACCATCCAGCCTGCAATTTTCTTTGAGCACGGGGCCAGCTGTTGTTGTGAACCTGTCCCTGGGGAGGGGGAGACAACCAATTGTGGGTCGTCAGCATAAGAATCAATCGACACCCAAATTCCCTGACAATGTCTGCCAAAGGGCGCAGATAAATGCTAAAAAGTTTTTTTGGGGGGCATAGGATGCAGTGTGCATATCCAGCAGTCTCATTCAGGCTGCAGCACAGTTCAGCGTAGTGCAGGCCATCACTTATATAGTTAGCACACTGTCCGATGAGATACATCTCGGGGCCTGATCAAAGTCTGCACCGATAATCCTTCCTGCAATGTGAAACATGCTTGATCCAAGAGGGGTTGAATGTCGGCAGCAGGGAATGACCTACACTGGATGTCTGCCCGGGTCAGTGAGGTCTCAGTAGCTCCTAGTGGTGTGGCTGTATTTATTATTCCATATCACTCAGTTTTTTCCTGTTGGGAGGTTTCACTGCCAGACAGACCCCCCTTAACTTCTGCAAGTAGTGTCTTTAGGAACACATTGGTGCTCTGCAGTGCCAAAAAGAAGTGGGTGTTTTTATTTTGGTGAGGAACTTTAAGGCATGCCAGGTCTACCATGGCATTTAGGACTTCTGCTTGGCGAAATTTGTGCTTCATACGCAGGTATTTGCATCTGGCCTCCTGGACCACTCTGGTAAAGTCTCAGTAGATGGAGATGGTGTTGCCATCGTGCGATAGTTGCTGCTGCTTGTAGGCCTGGTGGACAGCCTCATCCCGGTACCAGTAAATTTTCAATGCAGACTCTCATGGGGCCATCATTGGTGAATTCTGGTATTCTCACTAAGCACAGATTGCTGGGCCTCAACCGACGCTCCAGATCTTTGTTCTTAGCTTGTATAACTTCACGCACTTTGCCATCTCCATGAGAGACTTGCAGGTTTTTGCTACTTCGTCATCTAAGGTGGAGGTGCAGGATTCCGTGGTATGTTGATGCTTGTCATGTTTATCCAGTGTGACTGTTTGTCCACCCTTGATGTTAGTGCATCCAGCTTGCCATCAATAGTAGTGAGCCTGAGTTGTCTTTGATGCAGCTGTAATTTCACATCTGGGTCTTCTGTGCCATCAGCAGACTGAAGAGAAAGCAATATTTTGTCTGGGGAAAGGTCTTCTTTTGAGCACTTCATGTCAAATGCTAGCTTTGCTTGCTTTTGGTCTCCCTTCACCATCCTGTACTGGGTATGTGGTCTGTGTGCTACATAGTCACTCCCAAAAGCCTCACCACCCCAAGTCACAGAATATCTCTATTAGCTACAGGAAACAGCCGGTGCTGGGAACAGTCTGTAATCCGCCCCCTTGATAGCTCAATCCTAGTGAGCCCTAAGCGTGACTCCTGATCAGGTCCCCACTGCACTGTTGTACACCAATCCTCATTAGCTGTGACAGTATGTTTCTTCAGGGCTCCATTGGCACCATTACATCAGGACCAGATGTATGCGGTTGTGTCTCTGTACCCCCAGCAAACCCCCTACTCACACAGGGCTCGCTTGACTTTGCCAGAGGGTCCGGTGGCGCTGCACGTCGCACCGTTGCTTCCAGGCCTCACAATTGCTCCCCACTGACCTGTTTGGGGCCTATTACAGCTAGCTGCAATCCATGCCACTCATATCAGCTACCAAAGGTGGTCCAGGGGGCCTTGCACTCCCTATCACCTTACACTGCTCCCTGCCCCTACACAGTTCAGACAGCCAGCTGCCCTGACAAGCCTCTGTTCTCTGCCTTTGAGCTCCACGTTACTCGTAAGCAAGGACCACACCCCAGCAGCCTTCTAGTCCCCTGCAGCCATGGGACATCAAGCAGTCACCACACTGTTCCACATGTCACTTGGCCCACTCGCAAGGATGCCACCATATTGTTCAAGCCACCCATGGGGATATCTGCTCTTGTGTACACTGCCAGCCTCCCAGCAGGATTCTGAAGATGGCACCACATGGCTGAGCCTTCAGCATGTGTGGCAGAATGGCATTAGAGAACCTTAATAATAGGCAGATTGCAACGGACGGTGCACCCAGCACAAGGAACCTCACTGGAGGGCAGCCATCTTGGAGCCATACACTCTGGCAGCCCCTGGGGGTGGGGGGCAGAAACGTTTCCTCCTGGAAGTTTTGCCTTTCCAAGGCACCTTTTGAGCCTCAGGGCAATGATCCTGGGCTGAAAGGCCACTCTCAGGATGACATGCCTGGACTGATGGGAGCGAGAGTGGAAGTATGGTACCTAATTCTTGGGGCTGGTGCCCCCGGCTCTTAGAAATCTCCGAGGTCAGAGCACATTCAATAACAGTTGGGTAACTCTTGCCAGACCCAAGGCTGAAAGTGAGGCCTGCCAGAGGCCCCCACTCCCAGAGCCTCCACCTGGGAGTGGGAAGCCTGGCTCTGGACACTGACAGCAATCAGTGGCCTCCAAGAGGCAGAATGAGACACATCATCTTGTTGGACATGATGGTAACTGTCTGCCTACTGGGATGCATCTGTGGACAAGTTAAGGTTAGAATCTTCACAGGTTGGATCCACAGGTGAGGAAAAGGGTTTCCATGGATAAGTTCAGTGGCTCAGGAGGTAATGATAGGTGGACCAAATGGAATTCAGAGGGGCTTAGAACTGGCAAGGGCCACTTCATGAGAGCCATTACCCATATACTTTCACCTAAGCAGTGAAGCCCATCAAGGCATTGACTAGTCTATCCTGGCTTTTGGCTACAGGAGGGTCTTTTTGGACTTGGGCTTCTCTACAGGGTAACCCCCAAACATTTTCCCTCTTCTCATCCTGCTTTCTGAGCCTATTTTGTTTGCTTTTAAGACTCTGTGCACTTTACCACTTCTATCCAGTGCTAAAGTGCTTGTGCTCATTCCTTAAAACACTAATATTGTCCTACACCTGACTGGCACCGTTAATTTACTCATACATTCCTAGGAAAATGGCACAACATGCATCCAGGGCCTGTAAATTAATTGCCACTGATGGGCCTGTAGCACTTGTTGTGCCACCCACTTAAGTAGCCTTTTAAAACTAGCCTCAGGCATGCCATTGCAACCTTTGTGCAGCTTTAAACTGCCAATGACATGAAGCAAAATAAACCTTCTGTCAGGCCTAAAAGTCCCTTTTTCATAGATATAAGTCACTGCTAAGGTAGGCCCTAAACAGTTCACAGGGCAGGGTGCAGTGTATGTGAAAAGTTGGACATGTCCTTTTAAGGTTGACATGTCCTGATAGTCAAAAACTCCCAAATGCATTTTTCACAACTGTGAGTCCTTCCTCTTCTGTAGGATAACATTGAGTTACCTTAAAATGTTAAAAAAGTGATAACTTTTATTGGGGAGCAGGTTGAACTATCATGTTTGGTCTCTAAAGAATTGTAATTTAAAATTCCCTTAATGGTAAAGTCACATTTTAAGTGTTAATTCTTAAAATGCTACTTTTAGATCATTGGTATTTTCTTACCCTATCCATCTGGGGCCTCCAGCATGTGTCTTGAGTCACATAACTGTGATTAGAGTGGCAGATGGCCTTTGTGCACTCCTCACAGACAGTGTGACAGAAGGGGACTAGGTGTCAGCGAAGATGCGCCATCCTGCCAAGGTGGAAGAGGGAACCTGTTCCCTGCCCTACTTACATTTCAAAGGAACTCCTCAGCAAACTCACAAAGAACTTCACACCAGTCTTTTGTCAACCTAGAACTCTTGGAACCTGGGCAGGTAGAAAGGAAATTCTAAAACCAACTGTGGTTGGAAAACTCTGGAAGTTTTTTCACTTCAAACTGGTACAAGTTATAAGATTAAGACCCTCAGGCCCACTCTTCAGTTCACTCCTGGGGGGACACTCGCAAGGCCTGCGTTGTACTTCAGATGACTACTCTTTGGCTTGAGACCTGCTTTGTACATCGGAGGACTGCCCTGATGCTACTAGAGGACTGCCCTGCTTCTTGAAGCCTGCCTTAAACCTTTAGAGGACAGCCCTGCTGCTTGAGGACTGGCTTGCTTCTTGAACCCAGGAATACCAGAGTGACTCCAAGGGATGGATTGCTGGCCTCCTGCTCTGAGCTATGGGGACACAAGAAGCTCCAGCAACTTGAACACTGCACCTGGACCCTGCTCGAAGGGAGTCCTACCGTCCCTAAGTGGTGCCCACCCAGTTCTGGGCCCTTGGAAGTGGTGTTAAAGGTGATTAAACAACCAAAACCTGGCACTTAAAACAATTTCAGCCAAATTATGGCCTGAGAACCAACAGGAGACCGGGACCTACCTGCTCACCATTGTGCCTAAGGTGTATTGCCGGTTGGCCCTTCTTTGCCGTACCTCTCACTAGGTTTCTTCTCTGCATATGCAAAGCCTGTTCAATGGCTCTTTGCAGAAAGGATGTATGGCCACATAGAGCTTTGCTTGGCTACAGCCTGCAGCTTCGGCCCGCTGGCGATTTTGGCCTTCCAAAAAAGTGACAAAGTGTAAATGTAGAAAACTTCACTGCGCCTTCTCCTTAGACACTGTTGGCTGCCTTGCCCTGCAAAATTTTACCTTCTCATACATTTTCCCTTAAAATTTCTTATAAGCCACTAAGGTAAGCTGAGATCAGGCCCAATATACCTTGTATCCTGTAGGAGGCTGGCCTGGTGTGTGGTGGGTACCTATGGTACTTACATTTCATACCAGGTCCAGTTATCCCTTATTAGTGTAGTGTAGTCAGTGTCTAGAAGCCAGGCTCTCTAGAGGTAGCTGTGCATGAGCAGGCAAGGCTTATCTAGGAGACATGCAAAGCTCATGCAATTCAACTGTAGTCACAGAGTACTCACACACATGAAAGAAAACACTCAGGCGGTCATTATAACATTGGCGGTAAAAGCCGCTTACCTCCGTGCAGAAGACTGCCAAGACACCGCCGCGGCCGCGGAAATCCGCCACAGCTATTATGATCCACAGCACGGAATCCGCCAAAATTCCGACACCCACACAAGTCCGCCACACCAAAGGTCAGTGATAAACTGGCGAAAACAAATCCTCCACCGTCACGGCAACAGAAATACGCCCACACTATCACGACACACGAATCCACGTGGCGGTCTTTCAACCGTGGTATTGCATTGGCGGTACACACAGCCGCGCTCAAAATACACACACATTTACAAAACACTACCACATTGGACAATTCGAAATACACACACCTGATACACATACACACACCACTCCCACACACCCAATACAATATAAAACACACACCCACATCACCCACAAACCCTTACAACAACATTACAGAGAGAAGGCCAGAGAGAGACACTACAATCCACAACCAAGCATCCACAGGCACAAAATACCATCACCAACAGAACTTCCACGCACCTCACACAACACACCACTACATATCAGCACACCTATCAACACACACACCCCCCCACACATCACCCACACCACCCCATGGCACGGCAAAGACACCCCAGGTTCTCTGAGGAGGAGCTGAGGGTCATGGTGGAGGAAATCGTCCGGGTAGAGCCACAGCTATTCGGAGCACAGGTGCAGCACACCTCCATAGCTAGGAAGATGGAGCTATGGCGAAGAATAGTGGACAGGGTCAACGCAGTAGGACAGCACCCAAGAAATCGGGATGACATCAGGAAGTGGTGGAAAGACCTACGGGGGAAGGTGTGTTCCGTGGTCTCAAGACACCACCTTGCGGTTCAGCGGACTGGCGGCGGACCCCCATCTCCTCCCCCACAACTAACAACATGGGAGGAGCAGGTCTTGGCGATTCTGCATCCTGAGGGCCTCGCAGGAGTAGATGGAGGAATTGACTCTGGTAAGTCAAAGCTTTACTATTACATCCCCCACCCTACCTGCATGCCATCACATTCCCCCACCCTCACCCTCACCCCCATCACTCCAACTCCTCACAAATGTCCCAATATCACAAACCACCCATCCCAACACCAAGCCCTGCATGCAACAACAAAGCATGGACACCCATCACCAAAGCATGGCCACTGCACATACCCATACACCCCCCTAAACCATCATCACACAAGGTCCCACACAGGATTGCAAGCACTGGGGTACACGGTCACCCACCCATTGCACACCATGCCACACACAGATGTAATAAACATCCTTTTATACCCCTGAAGGACCCCTACCCAACATCACCGGACAGGAGGGTCCACACATGTCCACACCACCACCTCTGTCCAACTGGATCTAGATGACCAGCCCGGCCCATCGGGGACCGCTGGACAGTCGGTTCCCCTCAAACAGTCACAAGCCACTACAGAGCTTCCTCCCTCTGGAAACACCAGCACAGCACCCACCCAGCGGGCCCATACCTCTGTCCCCAGGACACGTCAAGCAGCAGTGTGTCCACCACTACAGGGAACCCAGGCTAACCCACCACCCCAACAACAACAGGGACCTGGGGGCAGTGGTAGTGGGCACACAGTCCAAGGGATGGAGGCCCAGGAACACAGGGGAACTGGGAGGGCTGCTGTGTGACAGGGGGAGGACAGGCCAAGGGAACCCACTCTCCACGAGGCCTTCTCCTCCATCATGGGAGCCTACCACCACTCCCAGGAGACGATGGCAACGGTACTGGCCAAGTTTCAGGAGACCCAGCGACTGCAGGAGGCACAGTATTTGGGCTTCAGGGAGGAACTCAGAACCATCAATTCCACCCTGGGCACCATCGTAGGGGTGCTGAAGGAAGTCCTCAATACCAGGAGGGACACTGTGGCACAACAAGGGGCCCCTGACACTAGCATGGACGATGAACTGCCCACCACCTCCGCCGGCGCTAGTGGACAGGACGTCCTGCCACAGGACCACCGCACCAGCACCCCACCCCCTGCAGAGGGAGAACCACCCTGCAAACGGTCCCTGAGATCCAGGTCAAAGATAGAGAACGATGCCAAGACCCCACCAAGAAATAAGACCACCCTGAATGTCATCTTTCTGTCCCACTTTGTCACGCTGTCCATCCTCAAACTGCCCCAGCTCCACTTCCGATGCCCATTTGGGCAATGCACCTGTGAGACTAATAGACTGGACTCTGCCATGGACATTCCTCCACCATCCCCCTCACCATTTTACAACCCCCTCCAATATTGTGCACTTAAATAAACACCTGTAGGATGCTGGCCTGGCTTGTAATGGGTACCATGGGTACTTACTCCTTGTGCCAGGTCCAGTTATCCCTTATTAGTGTAGAAGAGGTGTTTCTAGCAGCTTAGGCTGATAGAAGGTAGCTATGGCACAGCAGCTTAGGCTGAACTAGGAGACATGTAAAGCTCCTACTATACCACTGGTGTCAAATGCACAATATCATAAGAAAACACAATACACAGAAGTACTAAAAATGAAGGTACTTTATTTTTATGACAATATGCCAAAAGTATCTCAGTGAGTACCCTCAGTATGAGGATAAGTTATATACACAAGATATATGTACACAAACCAAAATTATGCAGGTTATAGCAAGAAAAGTAATGCAAGCAGTGTAAAGTTACAGTAGATTGCAATAGGAGCACATAGGTATAGGGGCAACACAAACCATATACTAAAGTGGAATGCGAACCACGAATGGACCCCAAACCTATGTGAGCTTGTAGATGGTCGCTGGGACTGTAAAGAAACAGTGAGGGTTAGAAAAATAGCCCACCCCAAGACCCTGAAAAGTAGGTGTAAAGTGCACCTACTACCCTCAGAGAGCACAGAAGTCGTGATAGGGGGATTCTACAGGAAGAACAAACACCAGCAATGCAACAACAGTGGATTTCCGGACCTGAGTACCTGTAAGACAAGGGGACCAAGTCCAATAGTCGCGACAGTGTAGAGAGTGGGCAGGAGCCCAGGAAATGCCAGCTGAGGGTGCAAGGAAGCTGCCACCTGTTGGAAGAAGCTTGGAGTTCTGCAAGAAAGAAGAGAGCTAGGAACTTCTCCTTTGGAGGATGGATGTCTCACGTCGCAATGAAGCTTTCAGAGGTATTCCTACACAGAAAGACCGCAAACAAGCCTTGCTAGCTGCAAGGGTCGCGGTAGAGGTTTTTGGGTGCTGCTGTGACCCAGGAGGGACCAGGATGTCACCACTTGGAAGAAGAGACAGAAGAGGTACCCAGCAAGTCAGGGAGCCCTCACAGAAGCAGGCAGCACCCACAGAAGTACCTGAACAGGCACTTGGAAGAAGAGTGAACTGGAGTCCACGCGAAGTCACAAAAGGGAGTCCCACGACGCCGGAGAACAACTCAGAAGGTTGTGCACTGCAGGTTAGAGTGACGGGGACCCAGGCTTGGCTGTGCATGAAGGAAATCCTGGAAGAGTTCACAGGAGCCGGAGCAGCTGCAAATCACGCTGTACCCAGCAATGCAGTCTAGCGTGGGGAGGCAAGGACTTACCTCCACCAAACTTGGACTGAAGAGTCACTGGACTGTGGGAGTCACTTGGACAAAGTTGCTGAGTTCCAGGGACCACGCTCGTCGTGCTGAGAGGGGACCCAGAAGACCACTGATGCAGTCTTTTGGTGCCTGCGGTTGCAGGGGAAAGATTCCGTCGACCCACTGGAGATTTCTTCAGAGCTCCTGGCGCAGAGAGGAGGCAGGCTACCCCCAGAGCATGCACTACCAGGAAACAGTCAAGAAATCCAGCAGGATGAAGCGATACAAGGTTGCAGTAGTCTTCTTGCTACTTTATTGCGGTTTTGCAGGCGTCCTGAGCAGTCAGCGGTCGATCCTTTGGCAGAAGGTGAAGAGGGAGATGCAGAGGAAGTCTGGTGAGCTCTTGCATTCGTTATCTGGTGAGATCCCCAAAGCAGAGACCCTAAATAGCCAGAAAAGGAGGTTTGGCTACCTAGGAAGGAGGATTGGCTACCAAGAGAGGTAAGAGCCTATCAGAAAGAGCCTCTGATGTCACCTGCTGGCACTGGCCACTCAGAGCATTCCAGTGTGCCACAAAAACCTCTGTTTCCAAGATGGCAGAGGTCTGGGACACACTGGGGGAGCTCTGGGCACCTCCGATGAGAGGTGCAGGTCAGGGGAGTGGTCACTCCCCTTTCCTTTGTCCAGTTTAGCGCAAGAGCAGGGCTGGGGGATCCCTGAACCGGTGTAGACTGGCTTATGCAGAGATGGGCACCATCTGTGCCCATCAAAGCATTTCCAGAGGCTGGGGGAGGCTACTCCTCCCAAGCCCTGACACCTATTTCCAAAGGGAGAGGGTGTAACACCCTCTCTCAGAGGAAATCCTTTGTTCTGCCTTCCTGGGACAGGGCTGTCTGGACCCCAGGAGGGCAGAAACCTGTCTGAGGGGTTGGCAGCAGCAGCAGCTGCAGTGGAGACCCCGGAAAGGCAGTTTGGCAGTACCCTGGTAGTATGCTAGAGACCGTGGGATCATGGAATTGTCCCCCCAATGCCAGAATGGCATTGGGGGGACAATTCCATGATCTTAGACATGTTACATGGCCATGTTCGAAGTTACCATTGTGACGCTGTACATAGGTAGTGACCTATGTACAGTGCACGCATGTAATGGTGTCCCCGCATTCACAAAGTCCGGGGAATTTGCCCTGAACGATGTGGGGGCATCTTGGCTAGTGCCAGGGTGCCCACACACTAAGTAACTTTGCACCCAACCTTCACCAGGTGAAGGTTAGACATGTAGTTACTTAAGTGCAGTTGTAAATGGCTGTGAAATAACGTGGACGTTATTTCACTCAGGCTGCACTGGCAGGCCTGTGTAAGAATTGTTAGAGCTCCCTATGGGTGGCAAAAGAAATGCTGCAGCCCATAGGGATCTCCTGGAACCCCAATACCCTGGGTACCTCAGTACCATATACTAGGGAATTATATGGGTGTACCAGTATGCCAATGTTATTTGGTAAATTTAGTCACTAGCCTGTTAGTGACAAATTTGGAAAGCAGAGAGAGCATAACCACTGAGGCTCTGTTTAGCAGAGCGTCAGTCAGACCGTTAGGCATCACACAGGGAACACATACAGGGCACATACTTATGAGCACTGGGGCCCTGACACATAGACTAAAACAACATATATACAGTGAAATATGGGGGTAACATGCCAGGCAAGATGGTACTTTCCTACCCACCCCCCCCCCCCCCAAACGAAGGACAATAAGACTAACCATGACCTGATGAGTCTTCATTGTCTAAGTGGAAATATCTGGAGAGTCCATCTGCATTGGAGTGGGTACTCCCAGGTCTATTTTCCACTGTATAGTCCATTCCCTGTAGAGATATGGACCACCTCAACAATTTAGGGTTTCACCTTTCATTTGTTTTAGCCAAAGTAGAGGTTTGTGGTCTGTCTGAACAATAAAGGAGTGCCAAACAGGTATGGCCTCAACTTTCTTCAGTGCCCAGACCACAGCAAAGGCCTCCCTCTCTATGGCAGACCAACGCTTTTCTCTAGGGGTCAACCTTCTGCTGATAAAAGCAACTGGTTGATCCTGGCCCTCAGAATTCAGTTGTGATAAGACTACCCCTACCCCTAATTCAGATGCATCAGTTTGAACAATGAATTTCTTGGAGTAACATGGGCTTTTTAGGACAGGTGCAGAGCACATGGCCTGTTTGAGCTCCTCAAAAGCTTTCTGACAGCTAGCTGTCCATAATACCTTTTTAGGCATCTTCTTACTTGTGAGATCATTAAGAGGGGCTGCAATGGAGCCATAGTTTTTAATGAATCTCCTGTAATACCCAGTGAGGCCTAAGAAGGCTCTCACCTGGGTCTGTGTTGTAGGGGGAACCCAATCCATGATTGTCTGGATTTTCCCCTGAAGTGGTGCAATCTGTTCTCCATCTACCAGGTCTCCCAGATAAACCACCTTTCCCTGCCCTATCTGGCACTTTGAGGCCTTGATAGTGAGGCCTGTCTTTTGCAGGGCCTCCAAAACTTTCAAAGGTGGACCAGGTGCTCATCCCAGGTGGAGCTAAAGATAGCAATATCATCTAAATATGCTGCACTAAAAACCTCCAACCCTTGCAGGACTGTGTTCACCAACCTCTGAAAAGTGGCAGGTGCATTTTTCAACCCAAAGGGCATCACTGTAAATTGGTAGTGCCCTCCTATAGTTGAAAATGCAGTTTTAGGTTTAGCATCCTCAGCCAATTTGATCTGCCAATACCCTGCAGTCAAATCAAAGGTGCTTAGATACTTGGCAGATGCCAGTGTATCCATGAGCTCATCTGCCCTGGGTATAGGGTGAGTATCAGTTTTTGTTAACTGATTGAAACCTCTGTAGTCTACACAAAACCTCATCTCCCTTTTTCCATCTTTTGAGTGAGGCTTTGGTACAAGCACCACAGGACTCGCCCATGGACCATGGGCTTCCAGAAGGTTCAACCACTCCTAGATCAAGCATTTTCTGAACCTCTTGTTTTATGCAGTCCCTGACATGGTCAGGGTACCTATAGATTTTACTTTTGACAGGCAAGCTGTCTCCAGTATCAATTGTGTGTTCACTCCAAGATGTGGTGCCTGGCACAGTTGAAAAGAGTTCAGAAAATTGTCCAAGGAGATTTATGCAGTTGTCTTTCTGTTCTGCAGTAAGACAGTCTGCCAAAACTGCTCCCTCCACTAAAGCATAATTTTCAGTGGTGGAAAAGAGATCAGGGAGAGGTTCACTTTCTTCTTCCTGTCCCTCATCTGTTGCCATGAGCAGGGTGAGATCAGCCCTTTCATAGCAGGGTTTTAGGCGGTTGACATGAATCACCCTGAGGGGACTCCTGGCAGTGCCCAGGTCTACCAAATAGGTGACCTCGCCCTTTTTCTCAGCAATTAGATGGGGTCCACTCCATTTGTCCTAGAGTGCTCTTGGGGCTACAGGATCCAATACCCACACCTTCTGTCCTGGTTGGTACTGGATCAGAACAGCCTTCTGGTCATGCGATTGCTTCTGGAGCTCTTGGCTGGCCTGAAGGTTTTTACTGGCCTTTTTCATGTATTCAGCCATTCTGGATCTTAGGCCAAGTACATAGTCCACTATGTCCTGTTTGGGAGCTTTTAAAGGTTGTTCCCAACCCCCTTCACAAGTGTTAGTGGACCTCTTACAGGGTGTCCAAAGAGGAGTTCAAAGGGGCTGAAGCCCACTCCTTTCTGGGGTACCTCCCTGTAAGCAAAAAGGAGACAAGGTAACAGAACATCCCATCTCCTCCTGAGTTTTTCAGGGAGTCCCATTATCATACCTTTGAGAGTTTTATTAAACCTCTCTACCAGTCCATTAGTCTGTGGATGATAAGAAGTGGTAAGTTTGTAGGTTACACCACATTCCTTCCACATAGCTTTCAAGTATGCAGGCATAAAGTTGCTACCCCTATCTGATACAACCTGTTTTGGGAAACCCACCCTGGAAAAGATTCCCAGGTGGGCTTTTGCCACTGCAGGTGCTGTAATGGTTCTTAGAGGAATAGCTTCAGGATATCTTGTGGCATGGTCCACAACCACCAAGATAAACCTATTGCCTGAAGCAGTAGGAGGGTCAAGGGGGCCAATTATGTCAACCCCTACCCTTTCAAAGGGGACCGCAACCACAGGTAGTGGAATAAAGGGAGCCTTTGGTGTGCCACCAGTCTTGCCGCTGGCTTGACAGGTCACACAAGACTTGCAAAATTATTTTGTGTACTCTGACATCCTAGGCCAGTGAAACAGGGGGAGAAGCCTTTCCCATGTTTTGATCTGGCCCAAATGCCCAGCCACAGGAATGTCATGTGCCAGAGTTAGGAGGAACTCTCTTTACTGCAGGGGAATGACCATTCTCCTGGCTGCTCCAGGTTTTGGGTCCCTTGCCTCGGTGTACAAGAGGTTGTCCTCCCAATAAACTCTATGTGAGTCACTGACATCCCCATTTTGCTGTTTGACAGCTTGCTGTCTGAGACCCTCTAATGTGGGACAGGTTTGCTGTGCCACACTCAGCTCTTCCCTGGCAGGCCCCCCCCACCCAAAAGCTCAGCAGTGTCTGCTGCCAGCTCATCTGGTGAAGGTTCTGCACAGGGAGGACATTCTTCTTCAACAGAAGGAGAATCATCTGTAGAGGGAGGGATAGTGGGTAGGGATTTACCCTTGCTACCCCTAGCTTTAGGGAGCACTTGGTCCATTGTTCCAGGATCCAAGTTACCATGTCCTTTTTGCTTTTTGGCCTGAGCCCTTGTCAAAGCAAAAATATGCCCAGGAATGCCCAGCATTGATGCATGAGCCTCCAACTCCACTTCTGCCCAAGCTGATGTCTCTAAATCGTTCCCTAGTAGACAGTCTACAGGTAAATCTGAGGCAACCACAACTTTCTTTGGACCAGTAACCCACCCCCCCAGTTGAGATTCACAACAGCCTTGGGGTGGCTAAGAGTGTTGTTATGAGGGTCTGTCACTTGGTACTGTTGACCAAGTAGGTGTTGTTCAGGGTGCACCAGTTTCTCTATTACCATGGTAACACTGGCACCTGTGTCCCTGTAGGCCTGAACCTCAACACCATTTATTAGGGGAAGTTGCTTGTACTTATCCATATTAAGGGGACAGGCAACCAATGTGGCCAAATCAATGGCACCTTCAGAGACTAACACAGCCTTTGTGGTCTCCCTAACAAGACCAACCCCAACTAAATTACCAAAAGTGAGTCCAGCTACTCCCTTGGATTGGCTATTAGTAGGTTTGCTCCGACCACCACTGCTATTACTAGGGGCACTAGAATTTGCAGTAGGGGTTGTGGTAGTGGGAGGTTTGGTGTTTTCTTTGGACAAGTGGCATCAGTTGTCCAATAGCCTTTGACTTTACACAAATAACACCAAGGCTTTTTAGGTTGATTATTGGAAGAGGATGTGGACCCACCACCCCCACCAGAGGATTTTTGTAGGCCTGATGAAGACTCAGTTTTACTTTTGTCTTCACATTGTCAGAAGACTTACCATCCTTCTTCTTGCCATCCTTGTCACCCCCGTATGAACTTTTCTGTTCACTCTTGTTCTGACCCATTTGTCTGCCTTCTTTCCCAATTCTTGGGGAGAGGTCAGATCTGAGTCCACTAGATATTGGTGTAACAAGTTAGACACACAGTTATTCAGAATATGCTTGCTCAGAATAAGATTATACAGACTTTCATAGTCAGAAACTCTACTGCCATGTAACCACCCCTCCAAGGCCTTCACTGAACAGTCTACAAAGTCTGTCCAGTCTTGTGAGGAATCTTTTGTGGTGTCTCTGAACTTAATCCTGTATTGTTCAGTGGTTAAGCCAAATCCATCCAAGAGTGCATCCTTCAAAACTGAAAAATTGTTAGCATCACTTTCTCTAACAGTAAGAAGCCTATCCCTACCATTTCCAGTGAAAGATAGCCACAATATAGCAGCCCACTGCCTTTGAGGGACCCCTTGTACCATACAGGCCCTCTCAAGTGCAGCAAACCACTTGTTGATGTCATCCCCCTCCTTGTAAGGGGGGACTATCTTGTGCAGATTCCTGGAATCATGCTCTCTAACAGGATTACTATCAGGAACACTGCTGCTGCCACCATGGGGTCCTAACCCCAATATCTGTCTCTCCTTCTCAATGTCTAGGGATTCCCTATCTAAGGCCAGCTGTTGCTGTTTAAGCTTCAGTCTGGTCTCTTCAACCCTCAACTTTTTGAGTTCCCTTTCTAACATGCTGTCTTCAGGGTGGGTGGGTTGGGAATGCTTGGACACAGAATATAAATTGGAAACAACAGAGGGGGATCTGTCCCTAACTGACTGAACCCTAACAACTTGGCCTCCAGGAATAAAGACTCCCATACTATGATGGGAACCTCCATTACTACCAACATTACTAGGTGTCCTGCTAGGGGGCAGATATGGTACAGAACCCTCCCCACCTCCCTCAAGGAGATCCCCTGAGTCAGAATGGGAACCTTCAATTAACCTCTCATTTGAAGTGTCTGCTTGGGACTCATCATTCACAATAAGCATGTTAAATAGAAACTCTTTTGTAGGGTTCTTTCCTATCACTAAAACTCTATCTAAGCAGAGACTCCTCAGGCTCTTGTAATTCAAATTGTCATAAGTAGTATTGACCATTTTTAGAATAGAGTCTTCTACAGACATGATAGCAAAAGGTTTAGAGATAGTGAGAAGGAAGAAAAAGTTTCAGAACTTTTTAAAGAACAGAGGAAAAAACTTTTTCTAACTTTTAGAAACTTTTAGGAGTTTTGAGAAACTTTTCAGAACTTTGTAAAAAGTTTAAGAGGAGAAAAGCAAAACTTTTTGGTTAAGTGTACATACACTGAACTGTTTTGTATATTATTCTCTTATGAAAAGTAGAAAATGACAAAGTTGTAAGTAGTTACAAGTGCTTATCCCACCGCTGCACAACCTATGTAGGAGGCTGGCCTGGCTTGTAGTGGGTACCAGGGGTACTTACACCTTGTGCCAGGTCCAGTTATCCCTTATTAGTGTAGAAGAGGTGTTTCTAGCAGCTTAGGCTGATAGAAGGTAGCTATGGCAAAGCAGCTTAGGCTGAACTATGAGACATGTAAAGCTCCTACTATACCACTGGTGTCATATGCACAATATCATAAGAAAACACAATACACAGAAGTACTAAAAATAAAGGTACTTTATTTTTATGACAATATGCCTAAAGTATCTCAGTGAGTACCCTCAGTATGAGGATAAGTTATATACACAAGATATATGTACACAAACCAAAATTATGCAGGTTATAGCAAGAAAAGTAATGCAAGCAGTGTAAAGTTACAGTAGATTGCAATAGGCGCACATAGGTATAGGGGCAACACAAACCATATACTCCAAAAGTGGAATGCGAACCACGAATGGACCCCAAACCTATGTGACCTTGTAGAGGATCGCTGGGACTGTAAAGAAACAGTGAGGGTTAGAAAAATAGCCTACCCCAAGACCCTGAAAAGTAGGTGTAAAGTGCACCTACTACCCCCAGAGAGCACAGAAGTCGTGATAGGGAGATTCTGCAGGAAGAACAAACACCAGCAATGCAACAACAGTGGATTTCCAGACCTGAGTACCTGTAAGACAAGGGGACCAAGTCCAATAGTCGCGACAGTGTCGAGAGTGGGCAGGAGCCCAGGAAATGCCAGCTGAGGGTGCAAGGAAGCTGTCACCTGTTGGAAGAAGCTTGGAGATCTGCAAGAAAGAAGAGAGCTAGGAACTTCTCCTTTGGAGAATGGATGTCCCACGTCGCGATGAAGCTTGCAGAGGTATTCCCACGCAGAAAGACCGCAAACAAGCCTTGCTAGCTGCAAGGGTTGCAGCAGAGGTTTTTGGGTGCTGCTGTGGCCCAGGAGGGACCAGGATGTCACCACTTAGAGGAGGAAACAGAGGGGGCTCCCAGCAAGACAGGGAGCCCTCACAGAAGCAGGCAGCACCCGCAGAAGTACCTGAACAGGCACTTGGAAGAAGAGTGAACTGGAGTCCACGCAAAGTTACAAAAGGGAGTCCCACGACGCCGGAGGACAAATCAGAAGGTTGTGCACTGCAGGTTAGAGTGTCGGGGACCCAAGCTTGGCTGTGCATGAACGAAATCCTGGAAGAGTGCACAGGAGCCGGAGCAGCTGCAAATCACGTGGTACCCAGCAATGCAGTCTAGCGTAGGAAGGCAAGGACTTTCCTCCACCAAACTTGGACTGAAGAGTCACTGGACTGTGGGGGTCACTTGGACAGAGTTGCCAAGTTCCAGGGACCACGCTCATCGTGCTGAGTGGGGACCCAGAGGACTAGTGATGCAGTCTTTTGGTGCCTGCGGTTGCAGGGGGACGATTCCGTCGACCCACAGGAGATTTCTTCAGCGCTCCTGGTGCAGAGAGGAGGCAGGCTAGCCCCAGTGCATGCACCACCTGGAAACAGTCGAGAAAGCCGGCAGGATGAAGCGATAAAAGGTTGCTAGTAGTCGTCTTGCTACTTTGTTGCGGTTTGCAGGCATCCTGAGCAGTCAGCGTTGATCCTTTGGCAGAAGGTGAAGAGGGAGATGCAGAGGAACTCTGGTGAGCTCTTGCATTCGTTATCTGGTGAGATCCCCAAAGCAGAGACCCTAAATAGCCAGAAAAGGAGGTTTGGCTACCTAGGAAGGAGGATTGGCTACCAAGAGAGGTAAGAGCCTATCAGAAGGAGCCTCTGACGTCACCTGCTGGCACTGGCCACTCAGAGAAGTCCAGTGTGCCACAAACACCTCTGTTTACAAGATGGCAGAGGTCTGGGACACATTAGAGGGGCTCAGGGCAGTTTCGCGCCAGAGCAGGGCTGGTGGATCCCTGAACCGGTGTAGACTGGCTTATGGAGAGATGGGCACCATCTGTGCCCATCAAAGCATTTCCAGAGGCTGGGGGAGGCTACTCCCCCCCAGCCCTGACACCTATTTCCAAAGGGAGAGGGTGTAACACCCTCTCTCAGAGGAAATCCTTTGTTCTGACTTCCTGGGCCAGGGCTGCCTGGACCCCAGGAGGACAGAAACCTGTCTGAGGGGTTGGCAGCAGCAGCAGCTGCTCTGGAGACCCCGGAAAGGCAGTTTGGCAGTACCCAGGTACTATGCTAGAGACCCGGGGGATCATGGAATTGTCCCCCCAAAGCCAGAATGGCATTGGGGTGACAATTCCATGATCTTAGACATGTTACATGGCCATGTTCGGAGTTACCATTGTGACGCTGTACATAGGTAGTGACCTATGTACAGTCCACGCGTGTAATGGTGCCCCCGCACTCACAAAGTCTGGGGAATTTGCCCTGAACGATGTGGGGGTACCTTGGCTAGTGCCAGGGTGCCCACACACTAAGTAACTTTGCACCCAACCTTCACCAGGTGAAGGTTAGACATATAGGTGAGTTATAAGTTACTTAAGTGTAGTGGTAAATGGCTGTGAAATAACATGGACGTTATTTCACTCAGGCTGCACTGGCAGGCCTGTGTAAGAATTGACAGAGCTCCCTATGGGTGGCAAAAGAAATGCTGCAGCCCATAGGGATCTCCTGGAATCCCAATACCCTGGGTACCACAGTACCATATACTAGGGAATTATATGGGTGTACCAGTATGCCAATGTGAATTGGTAAATTTAGTCACTAGCCTGTTAGTGACAAATTTGGAAAGCAGAGAGAGCATAACCACTGAGGCTCTGGTTAGCAGAGCCTCAGTGAGACAGTTAGGCATCACACAGGGAACACATACAGAGCACATACTTATGAGCACTGGGGCCCTGGCTGGCAGGGTCCCAGTGACACATAGACTAAAAAAACATATATACAGTGAAATATGGGGGTAACATGCCAGGCAAGATGGTACTTTCCTACAACACCCTTAAAGCACAAAACAATCTGGAGTCAGTCTGTGATTTCGAAATTGTGTATTAGCAATTACAGTTACAAAATGCTCTTTCAATTGTAATGGCAACATACCTATGTCACACAGCTCTAGTCCATGAGGAAACAAAGCAGATGTCACACAGTGGGACCCACAACTGTAAAATCGTAAGGGAAAGTGACAACTCAGTGACCATATACTTGGTGAAAACGACAGACAGTAGAGAGGTAGTAGTGTTAAAGTACATGTAGTAGGCAGGTCTGTACTCTTACCTGTGTCTCACTGGAAATATTGCAGGATCACGAGTTCCTGTTGTCCATGTCGTCTTCTTCTGCTTCCTCGTCTTCACTGTCCACAGGCTCCACAGCTGCAACAACACCGCCATCTGGACCATCCTCCTGCAGAAAAGGTACCTTTCATTGCAAAGCTAAGTTGTGAAGCATACAGCAGGCCACGATGATCTGGCACACCTTCTTTGGTGAGTAGAATAGGGATCCACCTGTCATATGGAGGCACCGGAACCTGGCCATCAGGAGGGCGAAGGTCCGTTCTATAATCTGCTGAGTTCGCCCGTGGGCCTCATTTTAGCGTTCCTCTGCCCTTGTCCTGGGATTCCTCACTGGGGTCAGTAGCCATGAGAGGTTGAGGTAACCAGAGTCACCTGCAAATGGCGAGGAACAACTGTTAGACACACACTAACCTGTAGGGATATCCCCAGACCCAGACAACCATTCCCACTGTCTTGCTTCCGGGTGCTCACCTGATAGCCGCACCCGGTGCCTCTGGAGTTGACCCATCACATAAGGTATGCTGCTATTCCGGAGGATGTAGGCGTCATGCACTGAGCCAGGGAACTTGGCATTCACATAGGAGATGTACTGGCCTGCCAAACAAACCATCTGCAGATTCATGGAATGATAACTCTTCTGGTTTCTGTACACCTGTTTACTCCTGCGGGGGGGGGAACAAAGCCACATGTGTCCCATCAATGGCACCTATGATGTTGGGGATATGTCCCAGGGCATAGAAATACGCTTTCACTGTAGGCAAATCCTCCACCTGAGGAAAAACGATGTATCTCCGCATGTGTTTCAGCAGGGCAGACAACACTCTGGACAACACGTTGGAAAACATAGGCTGGGACATTCCTGATGCCATGGCCACTGTTGTTTGAAATGACCCACTTGCAAGGAAATGGAGTACTGACAGCACCTGCACTTGTGGGGGTATTCCTGTGGGATGGCGGATAGCTGACATCAGGTCTGGCTCCAGCTGGGTACACAGTTCATGGATTGTGGCACGGTCAAGCCTGTAGGTGATGATCACATGTCTTTCCTCCATTGTCGACAGGTCCACCAGCAGTCTGTACACCGGAGGAGGCCGCCATCTCCTCACATGTCCCAGCGGACAGTGCCTATAAATGACAACAGCGAGCACAGAGTCAAACAACTCAGAGGTACGTACCCACAGCTTACACAGAACACAAATCATAATCCAAAAAGTGGCCTGTATGTGTGTTGAGGCTAGGCCTAGGTATGTGTGACGCAGTTAAAAATGAAGCCATGTGGGCCCCTGAAATGGCGGCTGCCTGACCTCTAAAGTGGGACAATGGGATGTGAGGTAACTGCGCTGCGTTGTACACCGTCGCGGTAGGCGGTCGAAGACCGCAGTGCAATGCTGCATTGGTTAACATTGGACCCTATGGGTCCCAGGAGCCAATGACGATGTACGCTGGCAGTGACGGTAGGCACCGCCGCGGACGTGACCGCCATTTTCTATCTGTTCAATCACTCGATACCTGATCTTCGACAGGAGAGGACCTACACTGCAAGTGCTGCTGTGACCTCGGTCTGGAAGAGACAATGGCTTGAGTATCTGGGGAAAGGGCCCCTGCCTTCACATCGGAGGAGTTGGAGAAACACGTGGATGGGGTCCTCCCCCAGTACATGCTACTCTACGGTCCTACAGACAAACAGGTAAGTACACTGGGAGCATGCTGTATGGGCTATGCCTGTGTGGAGTGGGGTGGATGAAAGATGGGGGGGGAGACTGAGGCGTGCATGAAACGACGATGAATGCATGCGCCACATGGCAAGGGTAGGGATGGGGGCCAATGACTGTGACGGTGCAGTTGGTAACAAAATTTCTCTTCCCCCTGTACAATTCATGTAGGTCAGCGCCCACCAGAAAAAATATATTTGGCGTGCCATCGCCACGGACGTCCGGACCCTGGGGGTCTACCACAGACGGAGCACCCACTGCCGGAAAAGATGGGAGGACATTCGCCGCTGGAGCAAGAAGACGGCATAGAGTGCCAAGTACACCTAGTCATGCCCCTGTGTCATCCATGTGTGCAGATGTCGTCCATAGCCTAGTAGGCCATTTCCCACGAATTGAACAGTGGAGCCCAAGTGCACGGCGTAGTGCAGGGGGCTTGTGTGTCTGTCGTGTCCGCCAACGGTTGCGGTAATGCATGCACTCAACATGTCTTTCTTCTGTTGTCCCCCCCCTTTTTGTGGTCTCCCTGTTCTTGTGTGCATTACCATCATCAGGCGGAGTAGCAGTGGCACCGGAGCACGAGGGGGCTGTATCCCACATGGCCATAGAGTGCCACACTACGGAATCGGACTTCACCAGTGGGACGGAAGGCGAGGGGAGCTCCACGGCGGGTACAAGAGCTGAGACCAGTGACACGGACTCGTCCTCTGATGGGAGCTTCCTTGTGGTGGCGGCAACATCTGTGCCTCCCCATCTACAGGTACAGCCGCCACCCCCCCTTCCAGCACCGCCCTCCCAGCAGCTTCTCAGCCTTTGCCCCGTGCCCGCTCACCCGGGAGGGTGGGCATCACCTTCGCCCCAGGCACCTCAGCCCCTGCCCCAGTCACCCCTGCTGCCCTCAGTGAGGAGGCCATTGACCTGCTCAGGTACCTCACTCTTGGGCAGTCTACCATTTTGAATGCAATCCAGGGTGTACAAAGGCAGTTGCAACAAACCAATGCATTCCTGGACGGCATTCATTCGCGTCAGGCGGCCCTTCAGTGAGCTTTTCAGACTCTGGCCTCAGCACTGATGGCAGACATTGTCCCTGTGTCTAGCCTCCCCCCTCCAACTTCCACAACCCAGACACAATCCCATTTACCCCAGCCTATCCCAAGCACACCTCTAGACCAGCATACACACACGTCAACACACAAGGGAAGCACAGGCAAACATAAGCACCACACATCCCACAGGAACTGACGCATTCATCAGACACATGCAGACACACCAACATCCACTGCCTCCACCGTGTCCCCCTCCTCCTCATCTCCCTCCTCCCTCCCAGTCTCGTCTACACTCACTCCTGCATGCACTACCTCTACAGCCACTGCTACCATCACCAGCACACCCACCACCACACCCCGCTCATGTGCAGTCATCACCCCCACTACCATTCACACGTCCCCTGTGTCCTCTCCCAGTGTGTCTGTGACGCCACCTCCCAAGATACACAAACGCAGGCACACACCCACCCAAAAGCCATCCACCACACAACAGCCTCCAGCGCATGCACCTTCACCCAAAGTCACCAAACGAACACCTCCTACAACCACAACCTCTTCCTCTACTCCCAAACCCCCTCCAGCTACCCGTCCCAGTGTCTCCCAAAAACTTTTCCTGTCCAACCTTGACCTCTTTCCCACACCTCCCCCACCCCGTCCGTCTCCTAGGTCCCGAACTAGCACCTCAGCCACAACATCTCCAGGACCAGTGGTGCCTGTAGTCACCGGAATCAGGAGTGCACCGGCCACCAGGGCAGCCAGTGTGGCACGGAGCCACAGCACAGACCTGTCCCCCACCTGTGAAGCATCAGAAGTTGGCCAGTGCCCGGCAGGAGAGGGGGAAGACTTCAGCCACCAAAGCCGCTCCCAGGGGACCGGTGGGAGTGTGGAGTCAGCTGCGACACCTTTCAAGGTGGGGAAGGGCCACAAGAAACCAGGAAAGTCTGGGAAGAGCAGCACAGCGGAGGAGACCGCCATCATCCCCGCTGCCCAGGAGGCCACAGCCGTCATCCCCGCTGCCCAGGAGACCACAGCCATCATCCCCGCTGACCAGGAGGCCACAGCCATCATCCCCGCTGACACAGAGAGGACCGCCAGCACAAGCCTCGCTGGGGCAGAGAGGACCGCCAGCACAAGCCCCCCTGGGACAGAGAGGACCACCAGCGCAAGCCCCGCTGGGCTTGAGAGGACCGCCAGCACAAGCCCCGCTGGGACAGAGAGGACCGCCAGCACCAGCCCCGCTGGGCCATGAAGGACCGCCAGCACAAGCCCGCTGGGCCATGAAGGACCGCCAGCAGCTGAGTCACTGCAAAGGAGCCTGCCGCTCCAAGCACCGCTGAACAGGGTACCGCCGTCTCAAGCACCGCTGAACAGGGCACCGCTGAACAGGCACCGCCGTCTCAAGCACTGCTGAACAGGGCACCGCCGTCTCAAGCAACGCTGGCCCATGAGCGCCAAGGGCACTGATGCTACTGAGTCCGTCACGGGCAGAATGAAGCACTCTGGACACCATGCCCCCTCCAGAACCAGTGGAGAGATCCATCCACTACCTCTGTCCTTAGCAGGATGAAGCACTCTGGGCACAAGGCCACCTCCAGTACCAGTGGAGAATGACATCCACTACCTCAGTCCTTGGCAGGATGAAGCACTCTGGGCACAATGTCCCCTCCAGAACCAGTGGAGAGATCCATCCACTACCTCAGTCCTTAGCAGGATGAAGCACTCTGGGCACAATGCCCCCTCCAAAACCAGTGGAGAATGACATCCACTACCTCAGTCCTTGGCAGGATGAAGCACTCTGGGCACAATGCCCCCTCTAGAACCAGTGGAGAGATCCATCCACTACCTCTGTCCTTAGCAGGATGAAGCATTCTGGGCACAATGCCCCCTCCAGAACCCGTGGAGAGATACATCCACTACCTCAGTCCTTAGCAGGATGAAGCACTCTGGGCACAATGCCCCCTCCAGAACCAGTGGAGAATGACATCCACTACCTCTGTCCTTAGCAGGATGAAGCACTCTGGGCACTAAGCCCCCTCCAGAACCAGTGGAGAGATCCATCCACTACCTCTGTCCTTAGCAGGATGAAGCACTCTGGACACAATGCCCCCTCAGAACCAGTGGAGAGACACATCCACTACCTCTGTCCTTAGCAGGATGAAGCACTCTGGGCACAAGGCCCCCTCCAGAACCAGTGTAGAATGACATCCACTACCTCAGTCCTTGGCAGGATGAAGCACTCTGGGCACAATGCCCCCTCCACTGCTGGTAAGGGCACAGTGTCTGCGGTGCTGGTGAAGGGCTCAGTGTCTGGGGTGCTGGCGGCAGTGTCAGTAGCGGCAGTGCTTGCGGCGGGCTCACTGACTGCGGTGCTGGCGGCGGTGTCAGTAGCGCCGTTGCTGGTGACGGGCTCACTGACTGCGGTGCTGGCGGCGGTGTCAGTAGCGGCGGTGCTGGTGCCCTCGCTCCTTGGGACACTGGCAGCCCTGTTGCTTGGCGCACTCCAGAATCACGATATTGCTGGCACCACTGTGCCCGGTGATGTGGTGGCTGAGGTGCTGGGTTGGAACCTGGAAAGGCGGGCCCTAGGGGACGGATGGGGGGGGGAGGTGTAGGGAAGAGGTCCACATTTGATAGGAAAAGCTTTTTAGACACACTGGGACGGGTAGATGGAGGGGGTTTGGGAGTGGAGGAAGAGGTAGTGGATGTTGGAGGTGTACAGAGGCTGGACACAGGGTCAATGGCTGCCATCAGTGCTGAGGCCAGAGCCTGAAATACTCTCTGTTGGGCTGCCTGGCCAGAATGAATGTCCTCCAGGTATGCATTTGTTTGTTGCAACTGCCTCTCTACACCCTGGATGGCATTCAGAATGGTAGACTGCCCAACAGTGAGGGATCTCAGGAGGTCAATGGCCTCCTTACTGAGGGCAGCAGGGCTGACTGGGGCAGGGCCTCAGGTGCCTGGGGCGAAGGGGATGCCCACCCTCCTGGGTGAGCGGCCACGGGACACACGCTGAGGAGCTGCTGGGAGGGTGGTGAGGTAGGGGGGGTAGCGGCTGTACCTGTAGATGCGGTGGGCACAGAGGGGCCTGCCACCGCAAGGGAGCTCCCATCAGAGGAGGAGTCGGTGTCTCAGGTCTCTGCTCCTGTCCCCGCCGTGGAGCTCCCCTCGCCCTCCGTCCCATTGGTGACTTCAGACTCCGTTGTCTCGCCCTCCAGGGCCATGTGGGATGCAGCTCCCTCCTGCTCCGGTGGCACTGCTCCTCCGCCTGATGATGCTAATGCACAAAAGAACAGGGAGACCACAAAAAGGGGGGGGGGAAGACATGTTCAGTACATGCAATACCGCTACCGTTGGCGGACACTACAGACACAGCAGCCCTCTGCACTACGCCATGCACTTAGAGTTCCCTAATTAATCACAGGGACATGGGGTACAAGGCCTATGCCCGATTGCTGCACACATGGAAGTCACACGAGCCTGACTAGGTGTAGATGGCTCTTACCACTGGTGGGGTTGGGGTGCCCCATAGCCTGCCTCAGAAAGGGTCCTTGCCTACAAAGCTCGCCCTGGCCTAGGGTAACTCACTGCCCACCTCCCCGAACCAGATACCTCCTAATGCGCGCAGAGTCAGATGGATGTGATGGTACTCACCCCCTTGTGGCTGCTGTGATGCCCTCAAGCACCCATCCAACTCCAGATATGCCACCGCCAGGATCCAGAACATCAGGGGGGTCATGGTGCGATGGGCACCCCCCCCACGTTGGGAGGCCATCCCCAGCTGGGCCTCGCCGTCTTCTTGCTCCAGCGGCGAATGTCCGCCCATCTTTTCTGGCAGTGGGTGCTCCGTCTGTGGTGGACCCCCAGGGTCCAGACGTCCTTGCCGATGGCACGCCAAATATCCTTCTTCTGGTGGGTGCCGACCTAGAGAAATCGTACAGGGGAAAATGAAAAACTTTTACTGTCCGGACCGTCACAGTCATTGTCCCACGTTCCCACCCTTGCCCTGACGCACATACACTCACCGTCCGCTCATGCAGGCCTCAGCCCCCCCGTATCTTCCATCCACACCACTCCAAACAGGCATTGCCCATCATACAGCATGCTCACAGTGTACTCACCTGTTTGTCCGGAGGACTGTAGAGTAGCGTGTACTGGGGGAGGACCCCATCCACTTACTTCTCCAACTCCTCCGAAGTGAAGGCAGGGGCCCTTTCCCCAGACACATGATCCATCGTCGCTTTCAGACACAGGTCACAGCAGCACTTGCAGTGTAGGTCCTCTCCTGTTGAAGTTCAGGTATCAAGTGAGTGAACAGACAGAAAATGGCGGTCACGTCCACGGCGGTGCGTACCATCACCACCGGTGTACCTCGTCATTGGCTCCTGGGACCCATAGGGCCCAATGTTAACCAATGCAGGATTGCGCTGCAGTCTTCGACCGCCTACTGCGACGGTATACAACGTCAGCGCAGTTACCTCATATCCCCTTGTCCCACATTACAGGTCAGGCAGCCGCCATTTCAGGGGGCCACATGGCATTATTTTTAAGTGCGTCACACATATCTAGGCCTTGCATACACACAGGCACATTGCGGATTTACCAATGTTTGCTATTGACATGTAGTAATACCTCAGTGTTGGCTGACTCTGTGCTTGCTGTTCTCGTCCATAGGGCACGTCCGCTGGGGCAGGTGAGGAGATGGCGGCATCCTCTGCTGTACAGACCACTGGTGGACCTATCAACAATGGAAGAGAGACATGTAATAGTCACCTACAGACTTGATCGTGCCACAATCCAGGAACTGTGTGCCCAGTTGGAGCCAGACCTGATGTCAGCTATCCGCCATCCCACAGGAATCCCCCCCCCAGTGCAGGTCTTGTCAGTACCCCATTTCCTGGCAAGTGGGTCTTTTCAAACAACAGTGGCCATTGCATCAGGGATATCCCAGCCTATGCTCTCAAACGTGTTGTCCAGAGTAATGTCTGCCCTGCTGAAACACGTGCGCAGCTACATCGTTTTCCCTTAGGTGGAGGATTTGCCCACAGTGAAAGGTGACTTCTATGCCCTGGGACATATCCCCAACATCATAAGTGCCATTGATGGGACACATGTGGCCTTGGTACCCCCCGCAGGAGTGAACAGGTGTACAGAAACAGGAACAGCTACCATTCAATGAATGTGCAGATGGTGTGTTTGGCTGACCAGTACATCTCCCATGTGAATGCCAAATTTCCTGGCTCAGTGAATGACGCTTACATTCTGAGGAATAGTAGCATATCTTATGTGATGGGGCAACTCCAGAGGCACAGTGCGTGGCTAATAGGTGAGGACAAGGACCCTATACAGCGTGAATAGTTGTCTGGGTCTGGGGTTGTCCCAACGGGTTAGTGTGTGTCTAACAGTTGTCCCTCTACATTTGCAGGTGACTCTGGGTACCCCAACCTGTCATGGTTACAGTGAGAAATCCCAGGACAAGGGCAGAGGAACGCTACAATGAGGCACATGGGCGAACTAGGAGGATTATAGAAAGAACCTTCGGCCTCCTGAAAACCAGGTTCCGGTGCCTCCATATGACAGGTGGCTCTCTGTACTACTCACCAAAGAAGGTGTGCCAGATCATCGTGGCCTGCTGTATGCTGCACAACTTGGCTTTGCGACGACAGGTGCCTTTTCTGCAGGAGGATGGTCCAGAAGAAGGTCTTGTGGCAGCTGTGGAGTGTGAAGAAGAGGAGGCAGAAGAGAATATAGACAACAGAAACAACGTGATCCAGCAATACTTCCAGTGAGACACAGGTAAGAAGACATCACTGCGTCCTACATCTCATACAATTGTTAGACCTATCATATGTCTGTCACTTTCACCCAGCGTATGGACCCTGACCTGTCACTTTGCCTTTCCACTTCACAGATGTGGGTCCCACTGTGTGACCTCTGCTATATTTCCTCATGGACTAGAGCTGTGTGACATAGGTATGTTGACAATACAATGGACATTGCTATTTTCCTCAGTTATTGCAAATACACATTTGTGAAAGCACAGACTGACTCCAGATTGTTTTGTGATTCAAGGGTGTTTATTTAAGTGCAAATTAGTGGAGGGGGTTGTAAAATGGTCAGGGGTGATGGTGGAGGAATGTCTATGGCAGAGTCCAGTTATTTGTCTCATAGGTGAATTGTCCAAAGGGGCATAGGAAGTGGAGCTAGGGCAGTTTAAGGATGCACAGGGTGACAAAGTGGGACAGAAGGATGACATTCAGGGTGGTCTCATTTCTTGGCGGGGGTCTTGACATTGTTCTCTGTCTTTGTCCTGGATCTCAGGAACCGTTTGTGGGGTGGTTCTCCATCTGCAGGGGGTGGGGTGCTGGTGTTGTGGTCCTGTGGCAGTGCCTCCTGTCCACTAGCGCCGGCGGAGGTGGTGGGCAGTTCATCATCGAGGCTAGTGTCAGGGGCCCCTTGTTGTGCCACAGTGTCCCTCCTGGTGTTCACAAGGTCCTTTAGCACCCCTACAATGGTGACCAGGGTGGTGTTAATGGACTTCAAGTCCTCCCTGATCCCCAAATACTGTTCCTCCTGCAGCCGCTGGGTCTCCTGAAATTTGGTCAGTACCGTTGCCATCGTCTCCTGGGAATTATGGTACGCTCCCATGATGTTGGAGAGGGCCTCGTGGAGAGTGGGTTCCCTGGGCCCGTCATCCCCCTGTCGCACCCAGTTCCCCTGTTTTACCTGTTCCTCTGTCCCCTGAACCGTGTGCCCACTGCCACTGCCCCCAGGTCCCTGATGTTCTTGGGTTGGTGGGTTTGCCTGGGTTCCCGGTAGTGGTGGACACACTGCTGCTTGACGTGTCCTGGGGACAGAGGGATGGGCCCGCTGGGTGGGTGCTGTGCTGGTGTTTCCTGAGGGGGGAGGCTCTGTGGTGGCATGTGCCAGTGTGTGGGGAACCAACTGTCCCGAGGTCCCAGATGGGCCGGGCTGGTCATCTAGATCCAGTTGGGCAGAGCTGCTGTCATCACTGTGGGCCTCTTCTGTGGGGGGGGTGGACATGCCTGGAACCTCCTGTCCGGTGACAATGGGGAGGGGTCCTGCAGGGTGTAAAGGCATGATTATTGCATCTGTATGTGCCATTGTGTGCAATGGGTGGGTGACCCTGTGCCCCAGTGCGTACATTCTTGTCTAGGACCTTGTGTGATATTTGGTTTGGGGATCTGTGTGGGTATGTGTAGTGGACATGCTTTTGGTGCTGGGTGTCCATGCTTTGGTGTTGCATGCAGGGCTTGGTGTTGGGATGGGTGGTTTGTGATAGTGGGACATATGTGAGGTGTTGGGGTGATGGGTGTGAGGATAAGGGTGGGAGTATGTGATGGCATGCAGGTAGGGTGGGGGGGAATAAAGTAGTAAAGTTTTGCCTTACCAGAGTCCATTCCTCCAGCTACTCCTGTGAGGCCCTCGGGATGCAGTATAGCCAAGACCTGCTCCTCCCATGTTGTTTAATTGTGGGGGAGGAGGTGAGGGTCGCCGCCAGTCCTCTGAACTGCAATCTGGTGTCTTGAGACCACGGAACGCACCTTTCCCCGTAGGTTGTTCCACCTCTTCCTGATATCATCCCGTGTTCTTGGATGCTGTCCAACTGCGTTGACTCTGTCGACGATTCTGCTCCATAGCTCCATCTGCCTTGCAATGGAGGTGTGCTGCACCTGTGATCCGAATATCTGTGGCTCTACCCGGATGATTTCCTCCACCATGACCCTGAGCTCCTCCTCAGAGAACATGGGGTGTCTTTGCGGTGCCATGGGTGGTGTGGGTGATGTGTGAGGCGGTGTGTGTTGTGATGTGTGAGGGGATGTGTTTGTATGTGTTGTGTGAGGTGCGTGGATGTTGTGTGAGTGATGGTGTTGGGTGCCTGTGGATGCTAGTTTGTTGATGGTGGTGTCTCTCTCTGTGCTTCGTTCTACATTTTTGTCATAGGGGTTTGTGGGTGATGTGGTTGTGTGTTTTATATTGTATTGGATGTGTGGGAGTGGTGTGTGTATGTGTATCAGGTGTGTGAGAGGGCCTCATTATGACCCTGGCGGGCGGCGGAGGCCGCCCGCCAGGATGCCGCCTTCCAAAATAATGCGCCGCGGTCAAAAGACCGCGGCGGGTATTACAAGTTTTCCCCTGGGCTGGCGGGCGGTTGCTGAAAAACCGCCCGCCAGCCCAGGGGAAAACGACCTTCCCACGAGGATGCCGGCTCGTAATCGAGCCGGCGGAGTGGGAAGGTGCGACGGGTGCAGTGGCACCCGTCGCGTATTTCAGTGTCTGCAAGGCAGACACTGAAATACTTTGCGGGGCCCTCTTACGGGGGCCCCTGCCGTGCCCATGCCATTGGCATGGGCACGGCAGGGGCCCCCAGGGGCCCCGCAACCCCCCCTACCGCCATCCTGTTCATGGCGGCTTTCCCGCCATGAACAGGATGGCGGTAGGGGGGGTCAGAATCCTCATGGCTGCAGAGCGCACTCCGCAGCCATGGAGGATTCACACGAGCAGCGGAAAGTCAGCGGGAGACCGCTGACTTTCCGCTTCTGACCGCGGCTGAACCGCCGCGGTCAGAATGCTCGTTGGAGCACCGCCAGCCTGTTGGCGGTGCTCCCGTGGTCGGTGGCCCTGGCGGCCACCGGCCGCCAGGGTCAGAATGACCCTCACTGTGTGGTGTATTTTTGTGGTGCTATATGGTGTTATTGTATGATTTATTGCACAAATACTTAACACATTGCCTTCGAAGTTAAGCCTGACTGCTCAGTGCCAAGCTACCAGAGGGTGGGCACAGTATAATTTGGATTGTGTGTGACTTACCCTGACTAGAGTGAGGGTCCTTGCTTGGACGGGGGTAACCTGACTGCCAACCAAAGACCCCATTTCTAACAAGACCCCTTTAGTCAACACAAAACCTCATCTTCCTTTTCCCATTCTGAGAGTGTGGTTTTGGGACCAGCACTACTGAGCTAGCCCAGGGGCTATCTGAGTGCTCACTCACTCCTAGGTCAAGCATCCTCTGCACTTCTCCTTTGATGAAATCCCTTTCATGATCAGGTTGCCTGTGGATTTTACTCTTTACAGGCAGGCTGTCTCCTGTATCAATGGTGTGTTCACACCATGTGGTTTGTCGAGGTGTAAGGGAGAACAGTTCTGAGAACTGCCCTAGGAGATTTCTGCAGTCTTCTTTTTCAGACAGAGTAAGGCAATCTGCTAAGGCTACCCCCTCACCTGAACCACCAGCTGCAGGATTTGAAAAGAGGTCAGGGAGAGGGCCACTGTCTTCCTCTTGTCCCTCATCAGTGGCCATGAACAGTGTTAAGTCAGCCCTGTCATAGTAGGGCTTTATGCGGTACAGATGAAGTACTCTGAGAGGACTTCTTGGAGTGCCAAGGTCAGCTAAATAAGTGACCTCACCCTTTTTCTCCATTATGATGTGTGGTCCACTCCATTTGTCTTGGAGTGCCCTGGGTGCCACAGGCTCCAGGGCCCACACTTTCTGCCCTGGTTGGCACACTGTCAGTACAGCCTTCTGGTCATGCCATTGCTTTTTAAATTCTTGACTTGCCTGAAGGTTCTTAATGGCCTTTTTCATGTACTCAGCCATTCTGGATCTTAGGCCAAGTACATAATCCACTATATCTTGTTCAGGGGGCTTCAGGAGTTGCTTCCAACCCTCCTTTACAAGAGCTAATGGACCCCTAACAGGGTAACCAAAGAGGAGTTCAAAGGGGCTATAGCCCTCTCCTTTTTAGGGTACCTCCCTGTAGGCAAAGAGGAGGCCTGGTAACAGGACATCCCATCTCCTCATGAGTTTTTCAGAGAGGTCCATTATCATGCCTTTGAATGTTTTGTTAAAACGCTTAACCAACCCATTTGTTTGGGGATGATAAGGTGTGGTGAATTTATAGGTTACACCATACTCTTTCCACACTGATTTTAAGTATGCAGTCGTAAAGTTACTACCTCTGTCTGATACAACCTCTTTTGGCAAACCCACCCTGGAAGATATTCCCAGTAGGGCCTTGGCCACTGCAGGAGCTGTAGTGGTCCTAAGAGGTATGGCTTCTGGATACCTGGTTGCATAGTCCATCAACACCAGAATAAATCTGTCTCCAGAAGCTGTGGAAGAGTCAAGGGGGACTACAATATCAACCTATGCCCTGTCAAATTGTACCTCAACCCCTGGCAGTGGGATTAAGGGGGCCCTTGGGGTGCCACCTGTCTTGCCACTGGCTTGACAAGTGACACAGGAGCGACAAAACTCCTTGGTATCTTTTGACATGTGAGGCTAGTGAAAGTGAGGGACTAGTCTGTCCCATGTCTTGCTTTGCCACAGATGTCCAGCAAGGGGAATATCATGGGTTAAGGTCAACAAAGCTTCTCTGTATTGCAGAGGGATGACCAATCTACTGGTGGCACCAGGTTTGGGTCCCCTTGCTTCTGAATAGAAGAGTTTGTGCTCCCAGTACACCCAGTGAGTACCACTGATATCCCCTCCTCTTCTTTGACAGCTTGCTGTCTCAAACCCTCAAGTGTGGGACAAGTATGTTGAGCCACACTTACTTCCTCCCTGGCAGGCCCCCCTGTACCTAAGCGTTCAGCTGTGTCAGCTTGAAGTTCTTCAGGTGTAGGTTCTGTCCAGGAAATTCACTCCTCTTCCTCAAAGGGGAATCATTAGTGGAGGGAGGGAAAGCGGATAACTTTTGACCCTTTCTACCCCTGCTTTTGGAAAGCTCTTGGTCCATAGTTTCAGGATCCAAGTTTCCCTGTTTCCTTTGCTTCTTGGCCTGAGCCCTGGTTAAAACAAAGACATGCCCAGGAATGCCCAGCATGGCTGCATGGACCTCCAACTCCACTTCAGCCCAAGCTGAAGTCTCCATGTCGTTCCCTAGTAGACACTCTACAGGTAGGTTTGTGGACACCACAACCTTTTAGGTCCAGTAACTCCCCCCCCCCCCCAGCTGAGATCTTCAACTGCCATGGAGTTGCTTACAGTATTGTTGTGGGTGTCAGTCACTTGGTACTGATGACCAAGTAGGTGTTGCATAGGGAACACCAGTTTTTCAATCACCATTGTGACACTGGCACCTGTGACCCTATAGACCTCAACCTGAACACCATTTATTAGGGGTTGTTGCTTGTACTTATCCATATTAAGGGGACAAGCAGCTCTGAGGGGACAAGAGACTCTAATAGTCTCTGATGCCACCATCAGAGACTAAAACAGCTTTAGTGGTTTCCCTAACTAAACCAACTCCCACTACATTTCCCAAAGTGAGCCCTGCTACACCCTTTAATTGGCTATTTGTAGTAGACTTCCCACTACCACTGCTATTACTAGGGGCACTAGAGGACACAGTTGGGGTTGTGGTAGTGGGAGCCTTGGTCTTTTTCTTAGGGCAAGAGCTGTCTCCTGCCCTATGGCCTTTGTTTCTACAAATATAGCACCAAGACTTTTTGTTATGATTGTTGTGAGAAGAGGATTTAGACCCACCCTGGAAGATATTCCCAGTAGGGCCTTGGCCACTGCAGGAGCTGTAGTGGTCCTAAGAGGTATGGCTTCTGGATACCTGGTTGCATAGTCCATCAACACCAGAATAAATCTGTCTCCAGAAGCTGTGGAAGAGTCAAGGGGGACTACAATATCAACCTATGCCCTGTCAAATTGTACCTCAACCCCTGGCAGTGGGATTAAGGGGGCCCTTGGGGTGCCACCTGTCTTGCCACTGGCTTGACAAGTGACACAGGAGCGACAAAACTCCTTGGTATCTTTTGACATGTGAGGCTAGTGAAAGTGAGGGACTAGTCTGTCCCATGTCTTGCTTTGCCACAGATGTCCAGCAAGGGGAATATCATGGGTTAAGGTCAACAAAGATTCTCTGTATTGCAGAGGGATGACCAATCTACTGGTGGCACCAGGTGGCACCAGGTTTGGGTCCCCTTGCTTCTGAATAGAAGAGTTTGTGCTCCCAGTACACCCAGTGAGTACCACTGATATCCCCTCCTCTTCTTTGACAGCTTGCTGTCTCAAACCCTCAAGTGTGGGACAAGTATGTTGAGCCACACTTACTTCCTCCCTGGCAGGCCCCCCTGTACCTAAGCGTTCAGCTGTGTCAGCTTGAAGTTCTTCAGGTGTAGGTTCTGTCCAGGAAATTCACTCCTCTTCCTCAAAGGGGAATCATTAGTGGAGGGAGGGAAAGCGGATAACTTTTGACCCTTTCTACCCCTGCTTTTGGAAAGCTCTTGGTCCATAGTTTCAGGATCCAAGTTTCCCTGTTTCCTTTGCTTCTTGGCCTGAGCCCTGGTTAAAACAAAGACATGCCCAGGAATGCCCAGCATGGCTGCATGGACCTCCAACTCCACTTCAGCCCAAGCTGAAGTCTCCATGTCGTTCCCTAGTAGACACTCTACAGGTAGGTTTGTGGACACCACAACCTTTTAGGTCCAGTAACTCCCCCCCCCCCCCAGCTGAGATCTTCAACTGCCATGGAGTTGCTTACAGTATTGTTGTGGGTGTCAGTCACTTGGTACTGATGACCAAGTAGGTGTTGCTTAGGGAACACCAGTTTTTCAATCACCATTGTGACACTGGCACCTGTGACCCTATAGACCTCAACCTGAACACCATTTATTAGGGGTTGTTGCTTGTACTTATCCATATTAAGGGGACAAGCAGCTCTGAGGGGACAAGAGACTCTAATAGTCTCTGATGCCACCATCAGAGACTAAAACAGCTTTAGTGGTTTCCCTAACTAAACCAACTCCCACTACATTTCCCAAAGTGAGCCCTGCTACACCCTTTAATTGGCTATTTGTAGTAGACTTCCCACTACCACTGCTATTACTAGGGGCACTAGAGGACACAGTTGGGGTTGTGGTAGTGGGAGCCTTGGTCTTTTTCTTAGGGCAAGAGCTGTCTCCTGCCCTATGGCCTTTGTTTCTACAAATATAGCACCAAGACTTTTTGTTATGATTGTTGTGAGAAGAGGATTTAGACCCACCCGCAGAAGAGTTTTGTGGGCCTGATGAAGACTCTTTGTTTTTATCTTTGCCCCCACCTTTGTCATGTGACTTACCATCCTTCTCCTTGTCCTTGTCACCCCATGTATGAGCTTTTCTGCTCACCCTTGTTCTGACTCATTTGCCTGCCTTCTTTACCAATTCTTGGGGAGAGGTCAGATCTGAGTCTACCACGTACTGGTGCAACAAGTCAGAAACACAGTTATTCAAAATATGCTCTCTCAGTAATAGATTGTACAAGCCCTCATAACCAGACACTGTGCTGTCATGTAACCAGCCTTCCAAAACTTTAACAGAACAGTCCACAAAGTCAACCCAATCCTGTGAGGCCTCTTTTCTGGTCTCCCTGAACTTGATCCTATATTGTTCAGTGGTGAGACCAAATCCATCTAAGAGTGCTATCTTAAGGATACTGTGGTTGTCTGAATCCTCCTCTCTGACAGTGAGAAGTCTATACCTCCCCTTGTCAGAGAAGGACAACCAGAGAATAGCAGCACACTGCCTCTGAGGGTCCCTCTGACCTTTAAAGGCCCTCTCAAGTCCAGCAAACCACTTGTAGATGTAATCCCCCACCTTGTTTAGGGGAACAATTTAGTGGAATCAGTAGAGTTCTCCCTGACTCTACAATCCCTAACACTTGAGCTGGTGCCAACATGGCATGCTAACCCCAACCTCTGCCTTTGGCTCTCCACTGCCAAGGCCTCTCTATCTAGGGCTAGCTGTTGCTGCTACAGCCTCAACCTGGCTTTCTCCAGTCTCAGCTTTCTGAGTTCTCTATTGTAGGAAAGTACCATCTTGCCTGGCATGTTACCCCCATATTTCACTGTATATATGTTGTTTTAGTTGTATGTGTCACTGGGACCCTGCCAGAAAGGGACCCAGTGCTCATAAGTGTGCCCTGTATGTGTTACCTGTGTTATGAATAACTGTCTCACTGAGGCCCTGCTAATCAGAACCTCAGTGGTTATGCTCTCTCATTTCTTTACAAATTGTCACTAACAGGCTAGTGACCAATTTTACCAATTTACATTGGCATACTGGAACACCCTTATAATTCCCTAGTATATGGTACTGAGGTACCCAGGGTATTGGGGTTCCAGGAGATCCCTATGGGCTGCAGCATTTCTTTTGCCATCCATAGGGAGCTCTGACAATTCTTACACAGGCCTGCCACTGCAGCCTGAGTGAAATAACGTCCACGTTTTTTCACAGCCATTTTACACTGCACTTAAGTAACTTATAAGTCACCTATATGTCTACCCTTTACCTAGTAAAGGTTGGGTGCTAAGTTACTTAGGCCCTCATTCTGACCTCGGCGGTCTTTTCGCAAGACCGCCGAGTTACCGCCGCGGTGAAGACCGCCGACCGCGGCGGTATGCCGCTGTGCGCATTCCGACCGCTGGGAGCGTTCCGCCGGGAAACCGCCAGCAGCCAGACTGGCGGTCGGCGGGAAAGTGGAGACTGGTCAACCTCCACCGCCACGCCAGCAGAACACCGCCCCCAGAATTACGACCCACATTTCTGTGTGGCGGTCTTCTGTTGGCGGTGTGCTGTTGGCGGTCACGTCCCTATGGCTCCCGTCGCCTCCCGGAGGACCAACGCACAAGGTAAGTTGATCGTCCGTGAGGGGAGGGGGTGGGGGGGGTGTTGTGTGATGTGTGCGTGCATGGGGGTGTGCAGATGTGCATGTTGGGGTGCGTGCATGTCGGGGTGCGTGTATGTGCATTTCAGGGTGGGGGTGGGGAGGGGGTTCGTACGACCTCTGGGGGGTGGCAGGGGGGTGGAGGGGGTGGGGGGAGGACTCGGGGGGGCAGTGGGGGGTGGGGGGGGACCCCTATCAGTGCCAGGGAAGGAATTCCCGGGCCCCGATAGTGCCTACCGCCATGGTTCGCATGGCGGTTCCCGACCGCCAGAAACCGCGGCGGTAAGCAGGGTCATGATACGGGTGGCGGTCTTGGGGCGACCGCCGGGCCGGAGTGCGCAAACTCCAGCCCGTCGGTCATGACCGCCGTGGCGGTCGGAGTGGGGAAGTGGCGGTCGGTCGCGGCGGTGACCGCCGCGGTCAGAATGCCATTTTTTGGACCGCCGGTCTGTTCGCGGTCCGACCGCCGCCTCTCCGCCGACCGCCAAGGTCAGAATGAGGGCCTTAGTGTGTGGGCACCCTGGCACTAGCCAAGGTGCCCCCACATTGTTCAGGGCCAATTCCCCGGACTTTGTGAGTGCGGGGACACCATTACACGTGTGCACTATACATAGGTCACTACCTATGTATAGCTTCACAATGGTAACTCCGAATATGGCCATGTAACATGTCTAAGATCATGGAATTGCCCCACCAATGCCATCCTGGCATTGGGGAGACAATCCCATGATTCCCCGGGTCTCTAGCACAGACCCGGGTACTGCCAAACTGCCTTTCCCGGGGTTTCACTGCAGCTGCTCCTGCTGCCAACCCCTCAGACAGGTTTCTGCCCTCCTGGGGTCCAGCCAGGCTTGGCCCAGGAAGGCAGAACAAAGGACGTCCTCAGAGAGAGGGTGTTACACACTCTCCCTTTGGAATAAGGTGTCAGGGCTGTGGAGGAGTAGCCTCCCCCAGCCTCTGGAAATGCTTTGATGGGCACAGATGGTGCCCATCTCTGCATAAGCCAGTCTACACCGGTTCAGGGATCCCTCAGCCCTGCTCTGGCGTGCAACTGGACAAAGGAAAGGGGAGTGACCACTCCCCTGATCTGCACCTCCCCTGGGAGGTGCCCAGAGCTCCTCCAGTGTGCTCCAGACCTCTGCCATCTTGGAAACAGAGGTGCTGCTGGCACACTGGACTGCTCTGAGTGGCCAGTGCCAGCAGGTGACGTCAGAGACTCCTTCTGATAGGCTCCTTCAGGTGTTGCTAGCCTATCCTCTCTCCTAAGTAGCCAAACCTCCTTTTCTGGCTATTTAGGGTCTCTGCTTTGGGGAATTCCTTAGATAACGAATGCAAGAGCTCATCAGAGTTCCTCTGCATCTCTCTCTTCACCTTCTGCCAAGGAATCGACTGCTGAACGCGCTGGAAGCCTGCAAAACTGCAACAAAGTAGCAAAGAACGACTACTGCGACCTTGTAACGCTGATCCTGCCGCCTTCTCGACTGTTTTCCTGGTGGTGAATGCTGTGGGGGTAGTCTGCCTCCTCTCTGCACTAGAAGCTCCGAAGAAATCTCCCGTGGGTCGACGGAATCTTCCCCTGCAACCGCAGGCACCAAAGAACTGCATCACCGGTCCTCTTGGTCTCCTCTCAGCACAACGAGCGAGGTCCCTTGAACTCAGTAACTCTGTCCAAGTGACTCCCACAGTCCAGTGACTCTTCAGTCCAAGTTTGGTGGAGGTAAGTCCTTGCCTCCCCACGCCAGACTGCATTGCTAGGAACCGCGTGTTTTGCAGCTACTCCGGCTCCTGTGCACTCACCGAGGATTTCCTTCGTGCACAGCCAAGCCTGGGTCCCCGGCACTCTAACCTGCATTGCACAACCTCCTGAGTTGTCCTCCGGTGGCGTGGGACTCTCTTGTGCAACTTCAGGTGAGCACCGATTCACTCCACTTCGTAGTGCCTGTTCCGGCACTTCTGCGGGTGCTGCTTGCTTCTGAGTGGGCTCCTTCTCTTGCTGGGCGCCCCGTCTGTCTCCTCACACAATTGGCGACATCCTGGTCCCTCCTGGGCCACAGCAGCATCCAAAAACCCTAACCGCGACCCTTGCAGCTAGCAAGGCTTGTTTGCAGTCTTTCTGTGGGAAAACACTTCTGTACGACTCTTCATGACGTGGGACATCCATCTTCCAAAGGGGAAGTTTCTAGCCCTTGTCGTTCGTGCAGAATCCTCAGCTTCTACCATCCGGTGGCAGCTTCTTTGCATCCACAGCTGGCATTTCCTGGGCATCTGCCCACTCCCGACTTGATTGTGACTTTTGGACTTGGTCCCCTTGTTCCATAGGTACTCTCGTCTGGAAATCCATCGTTGTTGCATTGCTGGTGTTGGTCTTTCCTGCAGAATTCCCCTATCACAACTTCTGTGCTCTTTGGGGAATTTAGGTGCACTTTGCACCCACTTTTCAGGGTCTTGGGGTGGGCTATTTTTCTAACCCTCACTGTTTTCTTACAGTCCCAGTGACCCTCTACAAGGTCACATAGGTTTGGGGTCCATTCGTGGTTCGCATTCCACTTCTAGAGTATATGGTTTGTGTTCCCCTATCCCTATGTGCCCCCATTGCATTCTATTGTGACTATACATTGTTTGCACTGTTCTCTATTGCTATTACTGCATATTTTGGTATTGTGTACATATATCTTGTGTATATTTGCTATCCTCATACTGAGGGTACTCACTGAGATACTTTTGGCATATTGGCATAAAAATAAAGTACCTTTATTTTTAGTATATCTGTGTATTGTGTTTTCTTATGATATTGTGCATATGACACTAGTGGTACTGTAGGAGCTTCACTCGTCTCCTAGTTCAGCCTAAGCTGCTCTGCTAAGCTACCTTTTCTATCAGCCTAAGCTGCTAGACACCCCTCTACACTAATAAGGGATACCTGGGCCTGGTGCAAGGTGTAAGTACCCCTTGGTACTCACTACAAGCCAGTCCAGCCTCCTACATCTATGTATAGAGTCCCCCCCGGAGTTGTTCAGTGTGACCCCTCAGACACTGAGGTGACATGGGAATGGGCAGAAGTGGATCTTTCCCTAGTCTTAGTGACCCAGGTTACCTGTCCGCTGGGTGTAAACGGAGCCCTACCTGAGTGAGTTCTCCTCCCATTACCAGCTTCACTAGGTGATCTACTAGGGACAAGATCTTTTAAAGAACCTGCCCCGGGTCTGGAAGATTGTCTTCTAACTCTATGGGGTGAGAGTCTTCCGCCTCCTCCTCCTCCTGGTTAACAGCATGTTCCCAGTCATCCTGAAGAAGGAGGCTCAGAAAAAAACTCTTGTTAAGGAAGGTTCTTCCCCATGTCTAGCTTCCTCTCTGAACAAAGCCCCTTCAATTCCTTGAAGGTAATGCCCTCATGGGGAGAGTCCATGACCTCAGAGCGAGGTCCCGCTGCAGACACAATGTGTGTGTTAGGGTGATGTAGGGTGTACCTAACCTACCTAACCTCTGGTCTCTTGAAAAGGAGTTAGAGACTAGAACTCCTGCACTAGTTACACTTGTATATACCTCTAGGTATAGAGTGGTCGTTCCTGTGGAAAGCACCAGGTGACAGAGTATAAGGCAATTGCAAGTACGTATCCCACCACTGCACCACCAATGTAGGAGGCTGGCCTGGTGTGTGGTGGGTACCAATGGTACTTACGCCTTATACCAGGTCCAATTATCCCTTATTAGCGTAGCATAGTCAGTGTCTAGAAGCCAGGCTCTCTAGAGGTAGCTGTGGATGAGCAGCAAATGCTTATCTAGGAGACAGGCAAAGCTCATGCAATACCACTGTAGTCACACAGTAATCACACACATGAAAGAAAACACTCAGGGCCTCATTCCAACCCTGGCGGTCGGTGATAAAGCGGCGGTAACACTGCCAACAGGCCGGCGGTTAAACAAATGGAATCATGACCACCGCGGAAACCACCAACACATACAGCCACTTTAATACTCCAACCACCATGGCGGTAGCAACAAACACCGTGGCGGTAACTGCCAACAACCAGGCGGAAGACAATGTATTGCTCACACTATTATGATACACCTATCCGCCACCTTTTCTGCGGCGGTACCAGCGCCATCAAAAGCACAGTGGAAACAGTACACTGAAGGGAAACAGCTCATCTCTCAACACTCTCTCAAGAACCACGACGCCATGGAGCCCGAGCTGCACTTTTTTCCAATGCTGGTGTACCTTCTCATACAGCAGGAACACGAACGCCGATGAAGATGACCACGGTGAGTACTGCACGTAACACACAAGGGAGGGGAGGAGGAAAAAGAGAGTGACACACACACGCAACACCCCACCCCCACCTCAACACCATACACACAAACAGATGCAACAACATGACATATGCACCCTGTAGCCCTCTGGAATAACACAAGGAAAAAAGGAAGGGATTAAAATTAGTTTAATAGTACAGTTTTAGATAGATACGTCCTTAAACAATGAACAGTATGTAAAATATATACAAAAGGAGGGACAATGCCCACTCTAAAATGTCTGTGGCCCACGGGGCCATAACACATAGGCCAAGGCCACACTTGACTCCTGCCTCAATATGAAGAGAACACTGCAGTGGCATCAGGTCCAAAAAACACAGGCACCTCAGGGGGACAGGGAATGGGGGGGGCACCTCAGCTGGTACAACGCCAGTGGCCTGGAGGGGGCTACATGCCGACTGCTTGGTCCTGGGATGTGCAAAGCCACAGTCTCTCAAGTGGGTGGTTTGCCCACTGCTTGGTCCTGGGGAGTACAAAGCCACAGTCTCTCTAGTGGGTGTTTTGCCCACTGCTTGGTCCTGGGGAGTGCAAAGCCACAGTCTCTCTAGTGGGTGGTATGCCCACTGTTTGGTCAAAGCCACAGTCTCTCTAGTGGGTGGTTTGCCCACTGCTTGGTCCTGGGGAGTACAAAGCCACAGTCTCTCAAGTGGGTGGTTTGCCCACTGCTTGGTCCTGGGGAGTGCAAAGCCACAGTCTTTCTAGTGGGTGGCTTCTCCACTGGTTCTGGAGGGGGGCTTTGCGCCCAGTGTGCTTCATCCTGCCAAGGAGGGGGGGAGTGGATGCCTTCTTCCACTGGTTCTGGAGGGGGCTTTGGGCCCAGTGTGCTTCACCCTGCCAAGGAGGGGGTGAGTGGATGCCTTCTTCCACTGGTTCTGGACGGGGCTTTAAGCCCAGTGTGCTTCAGCCTGCCAAGGAGGCAGTGAGTGGATGTCTTCTTCCACTGGTTCTGGAGGTGGCTTTGGGCCCAGTGTGCTTCATCCTGCCAAGGAGGGGGTGAGTAGATGCTTTCTTCCACTGGTTCTGGAGGGGGCTTTGGTCCTAGTGTACTTCATCCTGGCAAGAATGGGGTGAGTGGATGCCTTCTTCCACTGGTTCTGGAGGGGGGCTTGGGCCCAGTGTGCTTCATCCTGGATGGGGCAAGGTCACAGTCTCTTACCTGGGTGTCACACCGACAGATGATGCAGGGGCCAGGACGCACTGCAGCCCATGGAGTCACTACTACACACTGCTCGCCTTGGTGACGGCTGCTCAGTGGATGGCAGTTGCGCGGCAGGTGGCGGTGCTGTCAGTGGTGGTGGGAGGCTCCAGCCCTTCACCTGAAGCCTCTGACGGCTGACCTCTGGGGCTGCTGCTGCTGGCAGTGGTGCTGCTGGCGGCGGGGCAGGTGGCGATGCTGGTCGTGGCGCAGGTGGCAGTGGTGGTGCCGGCCGCGGTGCAGGTAGCGGTGCTGGCCGCAGTGGTGGTAGGCTCCAGCCCTTCACCTGCAGCCTCGGACGGCTGCCCACTGGGGCTGCTGCTGCTGACAGTGGTGCTGCTGGCAGCGGGGCAGGTGGCGCTGCTGGTCGTGGTGCAGGTGGTGGTGCTGGTCGCGGTGCAGGTAACAGTGCTGGCCATGGTGTGGTAGGCTCCAGTCCACCTGTAACCTTGGACGGCTGCCCACTGGGGCTGCTGCTGCTGGCAGTGGTGCTGCTGGTGGCGGTGCTGGCCGCGGTGCAGGTGGCGGTGCTGGCCGTGGTGCAGGTAGTGGTGCTGGTCATGTTGGTGGTAGGCTCCAGCCTTTCACCTGCAGCCTGGGATGGCTGAAGTGCCATGGCTGGTGGTGTGAGCCCCTTCCTGCCCTTAGCAGATGGTGGTGCCTCCTTGCTTCTGCAAGCTGGTGTTTTTTTCTTGCCCTTGCTGGCTAGTGGTGCCTCCTTCCCCTTGCTGGCTGGTGGTGCCTTCTTTCCCTTTCTGGCTGGTGTCCCCTTCTTGCCCTTGCTAGGTGGCAGACCCTTCTTGGCCTTGGCAGGTGGTGCTGGCACACTGGCTGTGCTGACGGGTGCCTCCTAGGAGCCTCTCACACCAGCAGTAGATGCAGAAACCACAGTGGCCGTGGACTGGGTGGCTGAGGTGCTGGGCTGGGTTCTGGCCACCCTGGCCGAAGTGAAGGATGGGGGAGGGGTAGGGAATAGGTCGATGGTGGCGAGGAAAAGCTTCTTAGGGACATTGGGGCGGTAAGAGGGTGAAGGTTTGGGAGTGGTTGTAGGAGGTGTCAGTCTGCTGTGTTTGGGTGAAGGTGCATGGGCTGGATGCTGTTGTGAGTTGGATGGATGTTGGGTGTCTGTGTGCTTGCGTTTGTGTACTTTGGGAGGAGGGGTCACAGACACAGTGGGAGAGGACACAGGGGACGTGTGCATGGATGTGGGGGTGGTGACTGCCAGTGAGGGGCGTGTAGTGATAGGCGTGCTGGTGATGGAGGTAGTGGATGAGGATGTAGTGCATGCAGGTGTGAGTGGAGATGCTACTGGGAGGGAGGTGGACAAGGAGGAGGCAGGGGACACAGTGGAGGCAGTGGATGTGGGTGTGTCTGCATGTGAATGGTGCTTATGTGAGTGCCTGTGAGATGAAGTGTGGTGCATGTGTTTGCCTGAGCCACTTCTGTGTGTTGATTTGGTTGAATGCTGGTCTGAAGGTGTGCTTGGGATAGGCTAGGGTTGAGGGGATTGGAACTGGGTAGAGAAAGTTGGAGGGGGGAGGCTGGAGACAGGGACAATGGCTGCCATCAGTGAGTTGGCTAGAGCCTGGAATGCTCTCTGTTGGGCCGCCACGGCAGAGTGAATGCCCTCCAGGTATGCATTTGTTTGTTGCAAATGCCCTGCTAGACCCCGGATGGCATTTAGTATGGTTGACTGCCCAACAGAGAGGGATCTCAGGAGGTCAATAGCCTTCTCACTGAGGGCAGCAGGGCTGACTGGGGCAGGGCCTGAGGTGCCTGGGGCGAAGGAGATGCCCACCCTCCTGGGTAAGCGGGCATGGGAAACACACCGAGGGGCTGCTGGGACGGCAGTGCTGGTACGGGGGTGGCGGATGTACCTCTAGTTGGGGAGGGCACAGAGGTGTCCGCCAGGGAGCTTCCATCGGAGGAGGTGTCGCTGTCGCTGTCGGTATTGTCCCCTCCTGTCTCCGTCGTGGTGCTCCCCTCGCCCTCCGTCCCACTGGTGCCCTCACTGTCGGTGGATTTGGCCTCCAGGCCCATGTAGGATGCAGCTCCCTCCGTCGCCGGTGCGTCTGCTCCTCCGCGAGATGATGCTAAGGCACACAAGACCAGGGTGACAACAAAAATGGGGGGAGAGACAGAGGATACACTTGGTCAATGCCAGCAAAAACACCATCGTTGGCGTACACAACTCACAGGGAACAGCCCTATGCACTAGACCATGCACTACCAGTTACAATGCTAGTCACTAGCCCATGGGGTACAATGCTTAACCATAAGCTGCACACCTGAAACCCACAGGACCCTGCCCAGTAGTAGATGCCCACCAACATTATTGTGGTTGGAATGCATCTGAGCTTGCCTATCATGGAACCTACCCTGCCATGTTCGCCCTGGCCTAGGGGCACCCACAGCCCACATCCCCCACCCAGGTAACACCTTAACGTGCGCAAAGTCAAGAATCTGAATCTGTACTCACCACCTTGTGACTGCTGTGATGCCTTCAAGCGCCTATCCAACTCTGGATTGGCCACCGCCAGGATGCGGAACATCGGGGGGGGGTCAGGGTACGACGGGTACCCCTTCCTCGTTGGGAGGCCAGCCCCAGCTGGGCCTCCGCCATCTCCCTTGCCCAGCGGCGCAGGTCCTCCCACCGTTTGCAGCCGTGGGTGCTCTGCCTGTCAAAGACCCCCAGGGTCTGCACCTCTTTGGAGATGGCACGCAAAATACCCTTTTTCTGATGGATGCTGAACTGCTGGAAAAATACAGCAAAAAAGGGATTAGTCATACCGTCTGGACTGTCATACTCATGGCCCAACATATCCCTCCCATCCCCTCACGCACAGACATTGACCACCATACATGCAGCACTCTTCCCAGGACCCCTCAGCACCCCCCTTCATTTTGGCTTACACACACAGCACTCCCTACATTCATGCCCCACGCATCATGCTCACAGTGTACTCACCTTTTGGTCTGGAGGACCATAAGGTAAGGTTACTGGGATAAGACCCCATCCACCGGTCTCTCCCACTCCTCCGAAGTAAAGGCAGGGGCCCTTTCCCCAGACACTTGAGCCATGGTCGCTTCCAGACACAGGTCACAGCAGCACATGCAGTGTAGGTCCTCTCCTGTTGAAGGTCAGGTAGCAAGTGAGTGAACAGATAGAAAATGGCGGTCACGTCCACGGCGGTGCATACTGTCACCGCCGGCGTACATCGCCATTGGCTCCTGGAACCCATAGGTCCCAATGATAACCAATGCGGTGTTGCACGCTGACTGCAATGGCGCACAATGCCAGCGGAATTACCTAATTTCCACTTGTCCCTTCTCACAGGCCAGGCAGCTGCCATTTCAGGGGGGCACAGGCCATGGCACCTAACTGCGTCACAGCACAACTGACTTACAAGTTCACATACTGTTTCTGTAAAACAAAAATTGCATATTATTGTGAAAATATGTTTTGATATGACCTTCTGCTCACCGTTTTTCACCCTAGAGTTCAACCACTGAGGATGAATAGGAGATGGAGACATCCTGTCAGAGTCACCAGATCCTCGTCGTCTGCGCACATTCCCAACCCGTCCACCACTGAACAGCTCCAAGACTCTGATAGATAAATCACAGAGGCTAAGAGAGTTCAAGAGGGGAAGAGGGGATTAGGAAGCGAACAGCTGGGAAGGAGACCTGCAGTAAGAAAAAGGTTAAAACACACAATATGAAAATTACATCTCATGAAATCAATACTAGACTATGACTATAAGCCTAGTCATTCTGAAAACATGAACAATCTAAGAATTAGGCTTAAAATTACTAAGTTTCAAGATGGCCGGATACCTGTAAGGGAATCAAGATGGATTAAATGAAACTTTCAAATTCAAGTACTTTCCTTTACATGAGAATCAGGAAAACATTCTGAATAAGTTCTAAACCAGTCATATGAATCCTTTTTTTTTTTTAGAATGCATACTAGGACCGTGCAATATTGCATCTAGAAACTCTGGCCTTCTGTGTTCTCTTGAAATATTTCAACACGAATTGTGCACATTGCAGATTTTCATATATATAGTAAACACCATAAAAGGATTGTGCACCGTGAACAACACAATATGGATTCAGGAAACAAATCATACAACTTGTCAACTCGAATATTACCTCATAAATGTCTTAGAATAGTGGCATACAATGAACAACATGAATTAAGCTTGAGGAGAGAATCGTGCGTCTTGCCGATTCGAGTGCCACCATGTAAAATGTCAAGAAATGGTAGCACGCAATGAATATCAAGGTTAAATCACCATTAAATGAATTGCGTGTCTTGCCGATTCGTAAGCCACGATGTAAATGCCATGAAATAAAAGCGCGCAATGAATAACAAGATGAAAGCACCATGAAATGAATCGCGCGTCTTTTGCCCATTCTTAAGCCACCATGTAAATGACAAGAAATGGTAGCGCGCAATGAACAACAAGGTTAAAGCACCATGAAACGAATCGCGAGTCTTGCCGATTCTTAAGCCACCATGCAAATGTCAAGAAATGGTAGCGTGCACTGAATAACACAGTTAAAGCACCATGAAACGAATCGTGCATTTTGCCGATTCTTAAGCCACCATGCAAATGTCAAAAAATGGTAGCACGCAATGAATAACAAAGTCAAATCATCATGAAAATGAATCGCGTGTCTTGCCGATTCGCAAGCCCCCATACAAATGTCAAGAAATGGTAGCGCGCAATGAATAACAAGATCAAGTCAGCATGAAACGAATCGCGTGTCTTGCCGATTCACAAGCCACCATGCAAATGTCAAGAAATGGTAGCGCGCAAAGTAATCTGTTAATCATTAAAGAATTTGAAAGTTCTTGATAACGGCGTTGGGAGGTCAGCCCAACCACCGTCTTACCGCCCAGAACAAGGATCACCAATGAAGAATGAAGGGCAGAGGCCTGGAAGATCAAATAGGCCACTGGGGCAGGAGCTCAGGAAGTAGCTGCTGCTCTGCAATGGGACCTCTGAATAGTGAGCACTTGGAGCTGGGCTGGCTCCCTTTTATAGAGTCTTGGCCCAGCCCACAACCACACCCAGGCATGCTGCAGGGAAAGTCTCTGGAAGGCCCTGGAAAGGGACCACACCCTAACACACTCTGAAAGCCTGCAGCAATACATTGCAAATGAACAGTATTTGTAAACACATTAAAAATAAGTTTTCAGGATTAAACTCTGCAATGCAAAAAGTTAAACAACAACATATCAGAACAATGCATAAATTACGTTGTTTTGAGAGTGCTGGGTTTTTGCATTCTAGTCGCCAATAGAGCGCGCACTGCCCTGGTGTTGACACATCCCCCTGTGTACAGACCCCTGGTGGACCTGTCGGCAATGGATAACAGGCACATTATCCTAACCTACAGACTTGATAGGGACACAGTCCAAGAGCTGTGTGCCCAATTGGAGCCAGACCTAATTTCAGCTATCTGCCACCCACGGGTATCCCCTCTCTGGTGCAAGTCCTGTCAGTGCTCCATTTCTTGGCAAGTGGTTCCTTCCAAGCGACTGTGGCCATGGCATCAGGGATGTCACAGCCTATATTCTCAAACGTGCTGACCAGAGTGTTGTCTGACCTCCTGAAACACATGCACAGCTACATCGTATTCCCCCAGGTGGAGGATTTGGCCACAAAGAAGGCTTCTATGCACTGGGACATGCCCCCAACATCATTGGTGGTATTGATGGTACACATATTGCCCTTGTCCCCCCCCCCGGAGAAATGAACAGGTGTTCAGAAATCGAAAGAGCTTTCACTCTCTGAATGTGCAGATGGCGTGTTTGGCGGACCAGTACATCTCCCATGTCAATGCAAAGTATCGTGGCTTTGTGCATGATGCCTTTATCTTGAGGAATAGCAGCATCCCATATGTGATGGCTCAACTCCAGAGGCACCGGGTGTGGCTAATAGGTGAGCCCATGTTCCCCACCCAGTTGATGAAGGTATATGGGTGTGGGTTTGGCCCTAAGGGTGAGTGTGTGGCTAACAGGTATCCCTCGATATTTGCAAGTGACTCTGGTTACCCCAACCTCTCATGGCTACTGACCCAAGTGAGGAATGCCACGACAAGGGCAGAGGGAAATTACAATGAGGCACATGGGCGAACAAGGAGGATCAGTGAGCGCACCTTTGGCCTCCTGAAAGCCAGATTCCGGTGCCTCCATCTGACAGGTGGATCCCTGTACTACTCACCCAAGAAGGTGTACCAGATCACTGTTGCATGTTGCATGTTGCACAACCTGGCCTTGAGACACCAGGTGCCTTTTCTGCAGGAGGATGAGCCTGGGGATGGTCGTGTGGCAGCGGTGGAGCCTGTGGACAGTGACGAAGAGGAGGCAGAGGAAGAGGATGTGGACAACAGAACTGCAATAATCCAACAGTACTGCCAGTGACACACAGGTAAGGCACTGTAACGTCACCTTCCATTGCAGTTTTGTGTTGGAAATTGTACATAGCAGCCCAATTTCCCTATTTCTATGGGCACTTACTGTACCCTTTGGAATCTCTATTTTCAGATATATGTGCCCCACTCTGACTCCTGGTGTGTTTATTGCTGCCCACTACAGGTCATACCTATGTAAATGTAATTGTACATTTCAATTGCAATGTTTACAGCTTGTTTAAGTAATACATATTTCAATCAATTGACAGACTCCATACTTGTATTTGTTCCAAGGGTGTTTATTTCTGTGATAATATGTGTAGGGGATATTGCAATGGGCTGGGTTGATGGTGGAGAAATGTCCAGGATAGAGTCCAGTATATTGGTAACACAGATGCATTGTCCAAGGGGGCATAAGAAGTGGAGCAATGTCAGTTCAAGGTGGACAGGGTGGCAGAGTAGGACACAAGGGTGACAATCAGGTGAGTCCTATTTCCTGGCGGGGATCTTGGCAATGTTCTCTGACTTCTGCCTGGATTGCAGGGACCTTTTGTGTGGTGGTTCTCCTTCTGCAGGGGGTGGGGTGCTGGTGGCCTGTTGCTCCATTGGCAGGCCCTCCTGTCCACTAGCGTTGGCAGAGGTGGAGGGCTGTTCTTCGGTGTGGCTAGTGTCAGGGGCCCGTTGGTGTGCCACTGCATCCCTCATGGTGTTGGCCATGTCTGCCAGCACCCCTGCAATGGTGACCAGGGTGGTGTGGATGTCTCTCAGGTCCTCCCTGAACCCTAGGTACTGTCCCTCCTGCAGCCACTGGGTCTCCTGCAACTTGGCCAGTATCTGGCCCATTGTCTCCTGGCAAATGTGGTATGCTCCCAGGATGTTGGTGAGTGCCTTGTGGAGAGTCAGTTCCCTAGGCCTGTTCTCCCCCTGTTGCTCAGCAGTCCTCCCAGCTTCCCTGTTGTCCTGTGCCTCTGTCCCCTGAACTGTGTGCCCACTGCAACTGACCCCAGGTCCCTGATCGTCCTGTATTTGTGGGGTTGCCTGGGGTCCCTGTAGTGGTGGACACACTGCTGATTGACGTGTCCTGGGGACAGAGGGATGGGCCCGCTGGGTTGGTGCTGTGCTGGTGTTTCCTGAGGGTGGATGCTCTGTGGTGGTTTGGGACTGTGCCTGGGTCACCGACTTTCCAGAGGTCCCTTACGGGCCAGGTTTGTCATCCTGATCCAGGCGTGCAGAGCTGCTGTCAGCACTGTGGGCCTCTTCTGGGGGTGGACTGGATGTTGCTGGCACCTCCTCTCTGGTGACATTGTGTGGGGGTCCTGTGGAGATGTAAATGCAGTGTTATTGTTTCTGCGTGTGACATCTTGTGCATGGGTATGGTTCCCTCTATGATTGTTATTACCAAGGCAGCTTTGGCTCGTGTGAGTTGTGATTTGGTTGGCTAAGTGATTGTCACTAGTGTGCATGCTGTGGTGATGGATGTCCATGCAGGTCTGTGATGGGGGTCCATGCATTGGTGTTGCATGCAGGGCTTGGTATTGGGATGGGTGGGTGTGATGGTGGGGTATATGTGAGGTGGTGGAGTGATGGGGGTGAGGGTAGGAGTTGGTGATGGCATGCAAGTGGGGGGGGGATAAAGTAGTAAAGATTTGACTTACCAGAGTCTAGTCCTCCTGCAACTCCTGCCAGGCCCTCAGGATGCATGATCACCAAGACTTGCTCCTCCCATGTTGTTAGTTGTTGGGGAGAAGGTGGGGGTCCTCTATACAGCTATCTGGTGCCTTGCTACCACAGAACGCACCTTCCCAGTAGGTCGTTCCACCTCTTCCTGTTGTCATCCCTTGTTCTGGGGTGCTGTCCCACGGAGTTGACCCTGTCCACGACTCTCCGCCAGAGCTCCATCTTCCTAGCAATGGACGTCTGCTGCACCTGTGATCTGAATAGCTGTGGCTCTACCCGGATGATTTCTTCCACCATGACCCTTAGCTCCTCCTCAGAGAATCAGGGGTGTCGTTGTGGGGTGATGTGTTGGGTATGTGATGTGAGGTGCGTGGATGGTGTATGAGTGATGATGTTTTGTGGTTCAGATTCAGTGGGTGCTCCTGGCTTGTCTCTCTCTCAGTTGTCAAATTCTTTGGGTCGTAAAGGGTTGTGGGTAGTGTGTGTGTTTTATAATGGTGTGGGTGTGGTGTGTGTGTCAGGTGTGTGTAGTTTGAATTGTCCAATGTGGTGTTGTTTTGTTAGTGTGTGTTTATTTTGAGTGCAGCGGTATATACTGCCAATGGTTTACCTTGGTTGAATGTCCGCTGCGGTGATTCGTGGGTCATGATGCTGTGGGCGTATTTCTTTTGGCGTAACGGTGTGGGTTTTGGTACAACCAGTTTATCACTGACCTTTGGCTGGCGGACTTATGTGTGTGTCTGTATAGTGGCAGATTTCTATGTGTGGGTCATAATACCCGTAGCAGTATACCGTTGCGGTATGTTGGCGGTAGTCAGCATGGCGGTAAGCGGCACTTACCTCCAATGTCATAATAAGGGCCTCAGTGTTACAAACATAAAGGTACTTTATTTTGGTGACACAAATACCAAAAACACCATAGAGGCTATACTCCCTTAGGAGGTAAGTAATACACAAATAACATACACTAGTATGCAGAAATGGGCATTAAAAACAGTTAGAAAACAGTGCAATTATTGAAAATCACAACAATTAGAAATGGGCCTAAGAGGAGGACAAACCATATACTAAGAAAGTGGAATGCAAAATTTGGTCTCCCACCGTGGCAAGTGTAGTGTGTAGAGGAGAGCTGGGAGTACTTAGAAAGCTGAAAGGTAAGTACCAGAACCCTCCCCAGTGACCATGAAAGCAGGAGTAAAACACTTTCCCAGAACACACAGAACCGAGAAAAAGGATTATGCCAGAAACAGAAGAGGCTGCAAGACACCAGCAGTGGATTCCTGGACCTGAGGACCTGTGGAAGAAGGGGACCAGGTCCCAGAAGCACAAAGGAGACCCAGATGAAGGTGCAAAAGAAGAACTACTGGTGAAGAAAAACAATCAGTACTGCACCCAAGAAGATGGACTCGGCTTCTTGGTTGTGCAAGTGAAGTCCCAGGCCGGATGGAAGATTGCAGTCTGGTGTGCGTCGCTGGAGTCTGCCAACAAGCCTTGGCACATGCAAAGCTTGCGGCTAGCAGAAAATGGCACTTCCTGGGACCACGAAGGACCAGGTGGACTCTACCCAGGAAGGAGAGTCAGAGGGGGCTCTCAGAAACTCAGAGAGCCCACAGAAGACCAGGCAGTGTACACAAGAGTCCCACAGCACAGGGACAAAGAAGTTACAGAAGGGGCCCAAGTAGCACTACGACAAAGGCACCCATGCCGCCGGAGAACCACTCAGGAAGCTGTGCATCGCAGGATGGAGTGCTGGGGGCCAGAACTACAAGGTGCATGAAGAACTTTGTGCAAGGATGCCAACAATCCTTGGCAACTGCAAAACACACGGTGCACGGGGTACTGCCTTGATTGGGGAGGCAGGCTATTATCTCCACCAAAGTTGGACAATAGGACATCAGAACCATCAGGACCACTTCAGTCCACCACCCGTGATGCAGGATCCATGCAGCTCAGCAGGATTGGGGATCCACACGGCTTATCGTCGATGCAGTAGGTGTCAGTTGAAGCAGGGGAGTGACTCCTTCACCCCAAGGGAGATTCCTTGGATGTTCTGGTGCAGGCTGAAGACGGGCTGTTCTCAGAGGATGCACGACTGGGAAACAGTTGCAGTTGCTGGCAGGAGCTGAAGATACAGTGTTGCAGAAGGCGTCTTTCTTCTTTGTTGCAGTTTGTAGAGTTCCTGAAGGGTCCAGATGCAGTCTCTTCAGTGAGAAGTCGAAGTGGAGAGTTCAGAGGATTTCTGCTTGAGGCTTGCAATCTGAATCTGAAGGACCACCCAAAGGAGAGACCCTAAATAGCCCTGAAAGGTGGATTGGTCAACTAATCAGGTAAGCACCTGTCAGGGGAGGTCTCTGACGTCACCTGCTGGCACTGGCCACTCAGTGTAGGAGGCTGGCTTGGCTTTTAGTGGGTACCTGATGGTACTTACACCTTGTGCTAGGTCCAGTTATCCCTTATTAGTAGATTAGTAGTGTTCTAGCAGCTTAGGCTGATAGAGGTAGCTATAGCAGAGCAGCTTATGCTGAACTAGGAGACATGCAAAGCTCCTGCTATACCACTTATATCATATAGCACTATCTCATAAGAATCACAATACTGAGTTACTAAAAATAAAGGTACTTTATTTTAGTGACAATGTGCCAAAAATATCTCAGAGGATATAATCCCGTAGGAGGTAAGTAAAATACACAAAATATACACACAAACCAAAATCAGGTAAGTAAACAATTAGAAAAGTAGTGCAAACACTGTAGAATACAATAGGATGCAATAGGCCTAGGGGCAACACAAACCATATACTAAGAAATTGGAATGCGAACCACCTAGGGACCCCAGGCCTAGTGTAGTGTGTAGAGGGTCGCTGGGAGTGTAAGAAAACACCAAGGTTGTCCAAAATACCCCACCCCAAGACCCTGAAAAGTAGGAGTAAAGTTACCCTACTTCCCCAGAAACACACTAGTCATGATAGGAGATTCTGCAAGTACCAGAACTGACTGCAAAGCACTGAAGACGGATTCCTAGACCTGAGGACCTGCAAAGGAAGGGGACCAAGTCCAAGAGTCACGAAAGTGTCCAGGTGGGACAGGAGCCCACGAAACCCTGGATGAAGGTGGAAAATGTCTGCCTCCGGGTGGAAGAAGCTGAAGATTCTGCAACAATGGAAGGAGCCAGGAACTTCTCCTTTGCAGAGAAGATGTCCCACGGCATTCTGGAGGATGCAGAGCTGTTTCCACGCAGAAAGATTGCAAACAAGCCTTGCTAGCTGCAAAGGTTGTGGTTGAAGATAATGGGTGCTGCCTGGGCCCAGGAAGGACCAGGAGGTCGCCCCTTGGAGGAGGAGACAGAGAGGGCACTCAGCAACACAGAGTGCCCATGCAGAAGCAGACAGCACCCACAGAAGTACTTGAACACGGGTTCAAGAAAACTGAGCACAGCAGTTATCTCGACACTATAAAGGAGGGTCCCACGAAGCCGGTGGTTAACTCAGTGAGTTGAGCAAAGCAGGACGGAGTGCTGGGGACCTGGGCTGTGCTGTGCACAGAGGATTCCTTGCAAAAGTGAACAGAAGCCCTAGCAGCTGCAATTCACACAGTATACAGGATTACTATCTGGCGTGGGGAGGCAAGGACTTACCTCCACCAAATTTGGACAGATGGACCACTGGACTGTCGGGGTCACTTGGATCCAGCTCCTGTGTTCCAGGGACCAAGCTCGTCAAGATGAGAGAGGAGCCAGAGGACCTGTGAAGCAGAAGTTTGGTGCCTGCGTTAGCAGGGGGAGGATTCCGTCGACCCACTGGAGATTTCTTCTTGGCTTCCAATGCAGGGTGAAGGCAGACAGCCCCCAGAGAATGCACCTCCAGGAAACAGTCAAGAAAGCCAGCAGGATTAGGTGCTAGAATATCGCTGCTAGTCTTCTTGCTACTTTGTTGCAGTTTTGCATGCGTCCTGGAGCAGTCAGCGATCGATCCTTGGCAGAAGTCAAAAGAGGGAGATGCAGGAGAACTCTTGTAAGCTCTCGCATTTGTTATTTGAAGAGAAACCCACAGGAGAGACCCTAAATAGCCCTCAGAGGAGGGTTGGCCACCTAGTCAGGTAAGCACCTATCAGGAGGGGTCTCTGACGTCACCTGCTGGCAGTGGCCACTCAGAGGCCTCCATTGTGTATTGTATTGTATTGTATTGTATTGTATTGTATTGTATTGTATTGACTTATTTATAAAGCGCATTGCGGCGAGACGCATCGAAGCGCTGATCTGAACGAGAACACAGGGAAAAGCAAAAGCTACCGACTGAGAGCGCCTATTGCGAAAAGAGCCACCTTTTCAGGCTTTTCCTAAAGGTGGAGTGAGTAGCTGTTTGGTGGAGCGCAAAAAGCAGGGTATTCCAAAGCCTTGCAGCTTCCACCGTAAAAGCACGGTCTCCCCACCTAGCCTTATTGCATCGGGGAACCACAATCGTATATTTGGAAGAAGATCTCAAGTTTCTAGTCAGTTGGTAGTATTGCAAGGTAGACTTCAAATATACACAGCCCTCCGACTGTAAAGCTCTATGAGTCAGGCAGAGGGTTTTGAAAATAATTATCTTATTAATAGGTAACCAATGGAGAGATTTCCGACTGCTACTAGCCGATGCAGACTGGGGAAGATTCAGAATAAGGCACGCTGCCGTATTCTGGATGGACTGGAGTTTGTCGAGAGAAGTTTAGAGGTGACTATGTGGTGTGGTTAGTTTTAAGTATATTTTGCGCATTAGCTTCAGGCTTTAGGCCTTTCTGCACTTTGCCCTGAATGTATTTTATTCATTTGCTGACAGCTTAGAGCCTCTGTGCACTTTGCTCTAAATGCTTTTCATTAGGCTTCGTACTGTTATTTCACGAAATGGCCAGTTCTACGGTGTTGTTTTTTATTCATATCACACTGTTTTGCCTACTTCAGCACTGGAGTTCTTCATAACATATTCACTCTGTGCTTTAGTCAAGGATACAGTCTGGTACATTGCCGATAGACGTGGTAGGAGTTTAGATTTGGAATTCCTGCGTAGGGACATTTTGTGATCACGATGACATGTTAGTTATAAAATAGCTTCCTTGTCCCAATACATGGAAGAGGGAGATTCCGACCAGGGAACCACAACTAGACGCTGACTGCCTCGTTGCAGATGCTGAACCAGATCACAGGCCTTTGCTCAGGTATGAGGGCTTATGTCTCCCCTTTGACTCGGAAAGGCAAGCTAGAAGCTTAACATGCTGTGCTCTAAATAGAACAAGCAGAAGAAGAGTAGAAAATAATATGCAATATGATAGCTTTGTTCTTATGTTTTACTCTCCTGGTGACTATTTCAATCCTACTATGTTGTATTGTGCTGGTTATTGCGGCTCACGCCTTAATATCTAAAATACAGTCGTTTTATTAAAACATTATATAAAACTTATACTGTCTTTGTCATTTGTATATGAGACCATATTGTAAATGAGAGAGTTGGTTTGGATCTGAGTGACCACGACTTCCCTGAGAAGTTCCAAAGATGTCATGCGCTCGGCTGCCCAATCATCTCTTCCCCATGGGAGAAATGAGGCACTACTAGTTAGCCGGAGCAAAAAACGGATTTAGGGTGACAGAGTTCTTTACATGTGGGCCAGACTCAGTCCCCCACACCGTTATCGATCCTGCTGCCTCAAAATCCAGTAGTCTCATTTAGGATAATGAGAGCCCACGCGACAACTAGTGCCAGCACAACCGGCATCCTTAAGTCTTCCTCAAGAAGATGCAACATTTTCCTGAGAGTTTTTAAGATCCAGAAGCAGACTTTAACGTATGATTGATCTGTAACTTGAAAGACAGGGAAGTATCAGATATAATACCTAGATTTTTTGCAGAAGGACACCTCTGCATTCAAGATGACAGAGGTCTGGGACACACTGGAGGAGCTCTGGGCATCACCCCTGGGGTGGTGATGGACAGGGGAGTGGTCACTCCCCTTTCCTTTGTCCAATTTTGCACCAGAGCAGGGGCTGGGGGATCCCTGAACCGGTGTAGACTGGCTTATGCAAGGAGGGCACCATCTCTGCCCTTCAAAGCATTTTCAGAGGCTGGGGGAGGCTACTCCTCCCCAGCCCTGAACACCTATTTCCAAAGGGAGAATGTGTAACACCCTCTCTCAGAGGAAATCCTTTGTTCTGCCTTCCTGGGACTGGGCTGCCCAGACCCCAGGAGGGCAGAAGCCTGCCTGTGGGTTGGCAGCAGCGGTAGCTGCAGTGAAAACCCCAGAGAGCTGGTTTGCCAGTATCCGGGGTCCATGCTGGAGCCCTGGCGATGCATGGGATTGGCACCCCAATACCCGATTTGGCATGGGGGGACAATTCCATGATCTTAGACATGTTACATGGTCATATTCGAAGTTACCATTGTGAAGCTACGTATAGGTATTGACCTATATGTAGTGCATTCATGTATTGTGTCCCCGCACTCACAAAGTTCAGGGAAAGTGCCCTGAACTATGTGGGGGCACCATGACTAGTGTCAGGGTGCCCTCACACTCAGTAACTTTGCACCTAACCTTCACCAAGGGAGGGTTAGACATATAGGTGACTTATAAGTTACTTAAGTGCAGTGTAAAATGGCTGTGAAATAACGTGGATGTTATTTCACTCAGGCTGCAGTGGCAGTCCTGTGTAAGAACTGTCTGAGCTCCCTATAGGTGGAAAAAGAAATGCTGCAGCCCATAGGGATCTCCTGGAACCCCAATACCCTGGGTACCTAGGTACCATATACTAGGGAATGATAAGGGTGTTCCAGTGTGCCAATCAGAATTGGTAAAAATGGTCACTTGCCTGCAGTGACAATTTTAAAAGCAGAGAGAGCATAAGCACTGAGGTTCTGGTTAGCAGAGCCTCAGTGACACAGTTAGGCACCACACAGGGAACACATTCAGGCCACAAACTAAGAGCACTAGGGTCCGGGCTAGCAGGATCCCAGTGAGACAGGCAAAAACAAACTGACCCACAAGTAAAAATGGGGGTAACATGCCAGGCAAGATGGTACTTTCCTACACTCAGATGCTCCCAGAGTTCTCTACCAAGTTGGAATCCAAGATGGCAAAACCCAGGGACCAACTGGAGGAGCTCTGAGTACCACCACTGGAGTGGTGATGGACAATGGAGTGGTCACTCCCCTTTCCTTTGTCCAGTTTCACGCTAGAGCAGGGACTGGGGGGTCCCTGAACTGGTGTAGATTGGTTTATGCAAGGTGGGCACCAAATGTGCTCTTCAAAGCATTGCTAGTGGCTTGGGAAGGCTACCCCTCCCAAGCCTGTAACACCTATTTCCAAAGGGAGAGGGTGTACCACCCCTCTCCCAAAGGACATCCTTTGTACTGCCTTCTTGGGCTTGAGCTTTCCAAGCAACAGGAGGGCAGAAACATGACTGTTAGTGGCAACAGCTGGGGCTGCCTGGAAAACCTCAGAAGGCTGTAATGGTAGTACTTGGGGTCCTCTAAGGAGCCCCCAGAGTGCATAGAATCATACAAATAATGCTTGCAAAGGCCTTGGAGTATGTTTCCAACATGTTTGATACCAAACATGCCTATGTTGGGGGTTACCATTATGTAGATGGACATAGGTAGTGACCTATGTCCAGTGCGCTCTTAAAATGGTGTCTCCTCACTCACGAAGTCCGTGAAAATTATCCTGGAGTTTGTGGGGGCACCTCTGCTAGTGCAGGGATGCCCTCATACACAGGTACTTAGTGCCCTGACCTCAGGACTGGAGGGCATACCATAGGGGTGACTTATAAGTGACCTGGTGCAGTGTAAATGGCATTGAAAGGGTACTTGCACCTTTCCATGCAGGCTGTAATGGCCGTCCTGCAGATACCTTTGCAAATATATGCTGCAATCCACAGGGATCCCCTGGAACCCCAATGCCCTGGTTACCTAAGTACCATATACTAGGGACTTATAAGGGGGCACCAGTATGCCAATTGTGGATGGAATACTGTGTTAACAGCATATAACAACCAAATTTAGAAGAGAGAGAGCATAATCACTGAGGTCCTGGTTAGCAGGATCCCAGTGAACACAGTCAAGCACACTGATATCAGGCAGAAAATGGGGGTAACCATGTCAAGAAAGAGGGTACTTTCCTTCATATCCGAACCGCGCACCATCAAGGTCAGTGATAGCTTTTGACTTCGTCCTGGTCCGCACAACTAAATACCCACAGTTGCCGCTTTGATTTCAAAGGCGCTAGTTTTTACCAAAAATGTTAAAAAAACATAATTCTGGTTCTACTGGTTAGATTTTTGTTGTTTTGGTGTCAAATACTCTATTACTTTTTCTCTATTGTTGTAAATTAGTGAGGAGTTGTTCTTATGTTGTGTTTTCACTTCTTTACTCTTTCTGTGCGATATAAATACCTTACACATTGCCTCTAAGCTAAGCCTGACTACCTTTGTGCCAAACTATCAAAGTGTTAAGCATAGGTTAATATAGTGACGTTTTCTGGTTCCCCCCTGACAGGGATTGTGGTTGTTGCATTAAGATGGCTCACACCTCCCTCAAACAAAAACCTAATTTCCTGCATCCACCAATGATGATAAGTGATGTGCAGGGTTTTTTACATCTGCAAAGATTTTTGTGAAGTTCCTGATTTTTGCACTCTTCAAACTTTCTGACTCAAAGTTAGGCTTCGCCCGTGCAAAGTCTACGCACTGCAAAAAAAATATGATTGTATTTTTACTTTAATTAAACCTAGGCAAGATGGGAAACATACACATTTTTTGTAAGTTGTCGTTAAAGTCACCATTTTCAAACAAATGTGGGAAAGAGGAACATTTCTGAACTTTTTTACAATTTGACAAGTTAATCATTAGAACCTTGTGAAGGGTGGGTGACATTTTTTTGCACACCCCTAGAAAAGATTAGCTCCTAATGTCCACACTTTTACTAGTGAAAAAACCTGTGTGGCCCTTACTCTTACATTTTATAGTTGTACTGAATAATTTTTGTCATGGAAGAGAAATGATTTGAAGGTGGGCAGGGTTTGCAGAGCACAGAAGCCTGGAGGTGGAGCATCAAATTTAAATGGGATGCAGGAAGAGACCGAACCCACAGTGTTATTACCCTGGACTGCAGACCAATCTTTGTGGACGCATAGATGCCGCCTTTTATTTAAGCTAATTTATCAAAAAGCCAAGGATACTAAAAGCACAAATATTATGTACTTTCAAATCTATGCCCTTCCAGGATTATCTGAATCATAAAGCTGTTTATCAGTGGAAGAAGCATCTCTGTAACAAACACAAGCAGCTTAGTGGACACCCATCTCCAGGCTGTTAAAACTGTATAACTTGCGCTTCTCAATGACATATTGACCTGCGTATTAAAAGTCTGAGATACGTCCATTTTGTTCCTGGTACTACATTAGCCATAATTTCTCTGTAATGCATGAATTCATTTATCTATTTACACAATGCAGTAGCAGATAAAAAAAGTGCCAAAATGTGTTTAAGGGGGTCATCGCTTTAGCCTAATTGCACACAAATTTCCTGCATGCCCTGTTGTACCAGCCCAATAACAAGACTGATGCCGCTAGAATAAACGCATTAGCTCATAAAGTGAGAGCTTCGAACTGTTTTTCAAGGGGAGAATAGTCTTTAAATGAGCCTGGTAATATTGATTTGTGATTAATCGTCCTACTTAGTGACTCATCTGTGATCACAGCGCGACAAGAATGCCATGTTTGCTGAGTGGCATTAACGCCATTTATCTCCTGTGCATTCATCAGCGTGTCCTCGTCGTCAATGCGGAGCATGGGAGACGTCTGAGCAGTACTGCTGCCGAAGGCGCCTTATCTCCAGCGCTTTCTGTGGACTAGCTTAGAGCGGAAGGTACTTTTTTTGGAATACAGAGAAAATTGAATTAAAAAAACATTATTTACCATTGGCATTAGAAATGATTGAACTTAGATGCTGTTGTCCAATGTTCCTGAAACACGTATTGATTATGAAAGTTCTGCCTATTGGTGATGACTTCTGACAGTGAAGTCCATGTTTCCATGGGCCTCCCAGGAGTGGAAGACCCAAGAAAGTGGAAAGTGTCTGAAGGACCTCACTGTGATTATTTCAGTCTGCTATGTCATGCTGATAGGAATTGTTTTACTGCAGTGTACACTATGTATCGAAAAAGCCACCTTAAAATGCAAGGCACAAATGAGCAGCAATGGTGTGACTGTTTTCATCATGTCAGGTAAATAGCAATTTGTCTGCATTAGTACTTCCCATACACAAATGCAGTTTTGCTGGCTTTTGCAGTAATTTGGAGCTACCATGTGGTGGCGCACAAAGCTGCTGCTTTTTCTCCCCTTATTGCAGTGCCAGTTCAGCAGCCAATACGAAGCCTGGAGGGTATTTTCTACCTGCTTATCTCTACCAGGTGAAATGTCCTCCTCAAGGGGTTTCTTCTTAGAGTTGCATTGAAATTATAGTGGTTTCCTATGTCCTATATTGAAACCGGGATGATGGTTCCTGGCTTCACCTTTGAGTAAATCAGATTAGCCTGAATGTAGAGGGCTCATTTCCAATTTAGACGTTCTAACCTGTTGAGGAACAAACATATCTTTATATATACATACATATATCGCGTCACCTTAGACAAGATGTCATTTTACAGCCCCCTTTTTTTTTAGCATTACAGCCATATGTTGTTTCTGGAACAATCCAGCACCCCCTGCTGCTAGTGTAGTAGCCACCTTGTTATTTTATGCATGTTTGTATGGTGCACATATCACTCAGGAGGGTATTGTGGCAACTCAGGAAGGAGGGGCAGTGTAGACAGGGCCTATTAGAAAAGCCAGGTTTTCAGTTTCTTTGAAAATGCAAGGACTGAGCTGGTGGCTCTGATGTGCAGGGGGAATGTTGTTCCAGGCTTTAGGAGTCAATTATGTGAAAGCACTCCGACCGGGTCTGGCTCTTCGGATGCGAGGACCTGGGTGAGTAGGAGGCCAGCTGAGTGGAGGTTTCTGGCAGGGTGTAGAAGATGATACAGTTGTTCAGGTAAACAGGGCCTAGACTATGCTGTGTGAAGACCTTGAAGAGTGTGTGTTTGTAAACTGGGAAATGATGGCGGTTTTTGAGATGTGTAGACATTTGGGTGCAAGTATGGAGTTTGAGTCAGAGTCTGGCTGTTGCATTTTGGATGACTAGGAGTTTCCTGGCAAGATGAGTGGTGATGAGAACATACAATGTGACCCTGTAGTTCAGCCTACTGGTGATCAGGGCTTCTTGAAGGTTCTTAGGGTGTTGAGCAGATTCCGTATGAACATTTTTCTAAGGAGCTTGACAATGTGGAAGCACGAGGAGGCAACTGTGTTAACCTGGTTAGTCATCTGACTGGCCCATCCCTATTCCTAGGTCCTGGGCTTGTTCGGATGGCCATAAGGCTGAGGTCCAGAGTGAGGTGTCGTTTCTGAAGAGTACCACCTCTGTCTTGTCAGATTTGAGCTTCAGACAGTTGGCCTTCATCCAGCTGGAGATTTCCAGTTGCAGGTAGTGAACTTCATCTGGGTGCTAGGGTGCCATCGGACAGGGAGAGGATCAGCTGCATCGCATTAGCATGCAACATGAATCTGATTCCGAGGTCTTGGATTAGGTTGGTGAGCGTTGTCATGTAGACATTGAACAGCATGGGGGCGAGTGAGGCTCCCCGGGGAACTAGACAGATCAGTTTGGTGGTGGCAGAGGTGTATGCGGCCAGGCTGACTGACTGGCTGTGTCCAGTAAGGAAGGAGCTGGTCCAACTGAGAGAGGGTTTTTGTATGTGCTTTTCTTGAAGGGGTTGGAGGGGGATCGTTTGGGACATGGTGTCGAATGTGGCTCAAAGGGTAAGCAGGATGAGAGCTGTTCTGTCTAAATGTATCCATGATCAGCCGGATGTTATCAGTGATGATAATGATGGTGGTCTTGGTGCTGTGATTGATTCTGAATTCTAATTGAGGGGGGTCCAGAAGCTGTTTGGCAGTGACATGCTCAGTCAGTTGTGTGTTGACAAGTTTTTCCAAGACATTAGCCTTGTATGGAAGCAAGGAGATTGGTCTGCTGAGAGTATCTTAAGAAGTGTTAGTATGCTGGCATGTTTCTAAGAGTCCAGAAAGGTAACAATGGTGAGATAGTTGTTAAGTATCAGAGTGAGTAGGGTGCTGAAGGGGCTAATTTATTTTTTGTTGAAAATGAAGTGTAGACAGGGGTCTGTTGGAGCCCTTGCATGGATGGAGTGCATGGTGGACCTGGTTTCCATTGAGGTAAATTTGGGCCAGCAGATCATGGCGGCATCTGTTGTTTCCTTCTAATTGGGTTGGAGTGCAGCAAGGCTAGACATGTATGGTTGGGAAGAAAAGTTGTACATTGTGCTAATTTTGTTGCTAAAGTAATTGGAGAACTGGGTATAGAGATCCTGTGATGGAATGACAGTTGCAGAGCTGGTGGGGGGTGTTGAAGTCCTTCACTATGGTGAAAATGTATTTGGCGTTGTTGGAGTTGCTCTCAATACATTAAGGGCCTCATTACGACTTTGGCAGTACCTGAACCACCATGTTGGCGGTGGCGGTCGCACTGCCAACGGCCTGTCGGTGAAGACCATCAAATTATGACTAAGGTGGTCTAGCCAACAGTTTACAGCCAATACATCGCCAGTACCACCAGTGCGGTCAGGTCGTCGTGGATGAAGGTAGGCACCTTCAGAACAGGAGGGACAATGTTTTCTCCAGACATATTATGAGGCTGCACACCACTATGGTTTCTGCACGGTCGCACCGCCATCAAAACCCTGGCAGAAACCAAGTCCATAAAAGGAAACACGCACCTTCTGGAACACAAAGCTGCCTGGAGCCGCCATGGAACGTGAACTCGAGGTCCTCCCACTGCTCCTGCTCGTACAACGACTCCGGAACCAGTGATGAAGACAACAACTGTAAGTACACATACCTAGCAGGAGGGAAATGCATAAGCACACACCCACACACAATACACACAGCCGGGACGCCTTGCGACGGACACACACACACGTGATCACACACCCATACAAACACACACACCTACCTACATACATGCACGCACACACACTACACACATGCACGCACACACACTACACACATGCACACACAAACTATACACACCACGGCCAGAACACACATGCCATACACACAACAACCCCCACACACACAGCACAGCCACTGTCGAACACAATTATACACAGCACCACCAAATCACACAACATCACAACCGCAACTACACATATGCTTCGCCAGCCACTCTCACTGCACACCTCCACATGACAACACATTCATACATACACCAACACGTAACAACACCACACACCCAATCAACACTATCACACAGCCATACAATGATCCATGAGTCATCCCACACCACACACAATGCATAGGACATAGCCAACACAACACACACACACAAACACACACAACAACCACGCAAGGACACACAACACCAACCTTACACATGCCAACACAAACACACACAATGTGGCTACACACATCAAACACAGAAAACACACCAATAACAGTGAGGCCAATGGCAGGCCCACACACACACCCACACATGCAGGCCAGGCACAACAGCTAGCACAACCAACATACACACACAAGTCACACACACACACACAAACCAAAGCCCACAAACACTAAACTAGGTGCAGGTGTGTGCGTGGAATGCTTGTGGGTGCATATGTATGTTGGGTGGGTGAGTGCTGGTGTTTAGGTGTTTTGGGGGGGAGGTGCTGGGAGATGCCGTGGTGGATGGGTGACTATCTCCTCGGGTGGTGCCTGCAGGTATGGTACTTGGTACATGTGCTGCATGTGGGGGTTTCAGTGGTTGTGGTGGCTGCGGATGTGGTGGATGTCTAAGGGTCTGATATTGTGCTGACTGTGGGTAAGGTGGGACTGGTGGCTGGATCCGTCAATGATGGTGTGGTGGCTGCAGGTGTGTCTGGTGTAGTGTCTGTGAGGGAGAAGGTGGTGGGGGAGTCAGTGCAGTGAGTAGATGTTGGTGTGTCTGCAGATGGCTGTTGCTTGTGTGCATGCCAGTGATGGGTCTTGTGGCACTTATGTTTGTCTGTGGAATCCTTGTCTGTTGAGGTGAATGCATGCTTGTGTATATGTGTGATTTGGATGGGGAGAGGGCTTTGGGAATAGGTAGTTGAAGGGGGGGCGGTAGACAAAGGGACACTGGTTGCCGTCAGAGAGGAGGCCAGATCCTGATAGGATCTCTGTAGGCCAGCCATGGTACCGTGAATGCCCTCCAGGAATGCATTGCTCTGTTGTAGTTGAGCTGCCAGTCCCTGGATGGCATTCACAATAGTTGGCTAACCCACAGAGATGGACCTCAGGAGGTCAATAGCTTCCTCACTGAGGGCAGCAGGGCTGACTCAGGGGCAGAGGTGCCTGTGGCGAAGGAGATGCCCACCTTCCTGGGTGAGTGGGCCCCAGCAACTGGGTGGGGAGCTACAGGGCAGTGCTAGTAAGGGGTGTGGTGGACAAAGATGGTTCTGGGTTGGTGCCAGATGGGTCTGCAGGGAGTGTCCACTGGAGGAGGATTCCGAAGATGAGGTGTTGGATTCGGTCTTCCCCGTGGCACTCCCCTCACCCTCCGTCCCACTGGGTCCCTCGGTGTCAGTGGTGCCACCTTCCTGGGCCCTGTGCGCTGCTGCTTCCCCATTCACCTGTGCCCCTGCTCCTTCGCCAGACGATGCTGATGCACACAATGAGACAGTGAGAGGGAGGGAGAGATAGGGGGCAAAATGGTTAACATACACCCCCCATTGACACAGCTAAACATGTACATCTATCACAATACATATCATGGCTAGACAATCTCATCTACAAAGACACATTACCTACATCATGTCGTGACATGTCACTATTACCCACACCGGTCTGCCAACCCTCACACCTACAGCAAAACCTATGTTGGACTGCACTACTAGACACATACCTATGATGCCAACTGATGCCCTCTTAAGCTGATTAAGTTGCCACAGCACGCCCTGGATGCACTATCAATACTATGCTTGAATACACATCTTATCTCTCCATTGGATGTGCAGCTGACACAACAGGTCGCTGCAGGCCTCTACTGTGACAACACCTGATTAGTCCATGATTAGAATATTTCCATGACAGTGAAGACAGCTCCACTCACTGAGCACATTCCACCTACCTGTCCATACACATGGCTGGCCACTCAGTATGGTGCTGCCATTATGGAGGACAACTCAGATTTTGCCAATGCTAATCAGACATCCAAACACTTCACATCAGATGTGTCACATGTGAATGTGTGGTTTAGCCATGTGAGTAGTCAGACCCCATCACAGAGCCAGAGCTGCTGACACAAAACACATATATCACCATTCAGCATACTGCTAAGTACATCTACAATGGCCCATGTACCACATGTTAAGCAAACCAACACATCCACTGTGTGCACTGTCACAACAGATGTACCTCTGAACACACATACCACATCATGGACCACTTCCCATGCCACCACACATGCAGTTACACCAGTTGGACTATGCACCATGACAACACCACCCTCACACACAATACAACAATTGGTTAAACCTGTCACTGAGGCCAGATGACACACATCTTAGGTGGCAATGTTTTGCATGCACGAGGAACACATGGACAAACACCATTGCCAGTACACCAAACAATATCTTACTACCACATAAGCAGCCTGAGGAGACTGATTGCAACATTTCTGTCACATCAACACACCATGTGTCATGCAATACCCAAACCACTCCTAATCTGCACAACCTAATAGCCAGGGCAAGCTGTAAGAGTCACAGGTCCTCTGAAGTGCCCCCAACTATCCATGTCGACATGATGTAGATAATCAGTCAGCTATGCAGCAGAGGACAAGCTGGGGCTTTGTCATACATGCCATATACACACCATGGTGACATATCAGGGATCTCCCAGGGCACTTACCACCACCAGAACCAACCCATAGTTAGGAAGGCAACATCCCCACAAGTATTGCTCCTAGGAATGCAACATCTGTGCGATCAGACCTCTTCAAAGCCATGTCTCAGTATTCAAGGGTGCCTACCTACACATACCTAGAGTCAGCAGGTCACCTATATATGCCTAGTCAGTTCCCAGGCCAGTACTCCTGTCCCTTAAAGGTCAGTCCCGTGGTGGAACTGTAATGCAGGCCCCACAATCTGCCTGTACCAGAAGCAGTATATGATTTACATAGTCTCAGTGATGAAAGGAGAGTCACACAGTCGCATATACAGGTAGCCTACACAGATGGCACTGACACCTCAGAGCCACTAATGTAGATGGATGGAGCTGCTCAAACACAATGCTTATGGTGCTACTGACACTCGTACATCGTATGGCCAGGATGGAGTCACACATGTGCGTAAGTCATTAGTGTATCTCTACATTACAAATTTGGAGAGGTATGGAACACGGAGATGTGAATCCACTGACAGTATGCATGGGGACACATCTACAAAATAGACTCTGCCAGGGTGCCTATTGCCAATTTCCAAATGTTGATGCACACGTAGCATTAACTACAATGGCACTTTGCCAGCATTGAGGCACCCAATCCCAAATAAGGCCAGGCAAGTCTCAGGATACAGTCAGTACTCACCCCCTTGTGGTGGCTGTGCTGCCCTCAAACGCCCATCCACATCATGGTAGGCCACTGCCAAAATGCTGGCCATTGGGGGGTCAGGGTCCGATGGGCACCCTTCCTCGTTGGGAGGACATCCCCAGCCGGGCCTCTGCGGTCTTCCAGGCCCAGCGCCTCAGGTCCTCCCACTGCTTGCAACAATGGGTGCTCCACCGGCTATGGACTCCCAGAGTCTGCACTTGCTGGCGATGGCTTGCCAGATTCCCTTCTTCTAATGGGTGTTGACCTACATGGGTGACACAGACAGAAGGAGAAAGTCATGTACATTGGCTCCATACCAACAACAGTGCACTCTTAACAGCAGACCCATCACATGCCTACACAAACCCACCTCACGGTTCACAAGCCTAAACTTCATGCCCCCTGCATGATTGTACTCCCTGACCAGTACACATACTCCATTCACCCTCACACACACCCCTATCACACACAACTATGGCATTGTGCTCACCGCCTTCTCTGGTGCTCCATGCAGCTGCTCATACAGGGGTAGGACTCTTTCTACTAGCTTCTCCAGCTCTTCTTGTGTGAAAGCAGGGGCCCTATCACCTGCAGAACATGACATGATGGCTCCCAGAGACAGTACATAGCAGCTCAGCTCATGGAGGTCTTGGTTGCTAGAGTGTCTGGAGTCAAGTGAGCAAGGCGGCAGAAAATGGTGGTCACTGTCACCGCCGGTGGTGATCGCCATTGGCCCCAGTCCCCCATAGGCAGCAATGTTACCCAATGAGAAGTTGCATAGGGCTTGCGACCGCTTACTGCCATGACCACATACGCTGGTGGACTTAGGTCACTTCCACCTGTCCTGTGCAGCAGACATGTGGCTACCATTATATACACATATCATGCCTTGATGCAGCAAAATAAGTGTGCCATACACTCTTTTTGGCAGTATGCAGAGTAGGCCTCAATTGTGCCATCATGGTTTGGCACATACATGTGACATGTATGACACAGTGACCTTATATGGCTGGCTGTCTAATGACCAGCATGTCCAGTTACTAGTTGGCTGATTGGCCCTGTCACTGTATTGGTATATGGCATGACTACATACATGCTCAGTGCAGGACAGGTCAGTGTAACACATATGGAACATGACACATGTAATGTATGTCAGAAACTATAGATCAGGGGCAGCAAAATGCATCAAAGGTGGAGTCCATGCCACTTCAGCATGCCCAATATAGCATGTGTCAGCAGTGTGCAGCATGTATACAGTGTTAGGTGTGTGCTATTTTGATATGTACTGCTAACCTGTTTGGTTTCCATATCACATTGTACATTCGTTCCTCTCTATCCTAGATACCTGGTCATGAGGAGATTGAGACATGCACCAGTGTACCGTCTGCTAGTGGACCTTGCAACCCTGGAGCAGAGGCATATAATTTGGACCTATCGTCTGAATCGTCAGACCATCATGGATCTATGTACCCAGTTGGAGCCAGATCTATTGCCTGCCATTGGTAATCCCTATGCCATCCCTCCCACAGTTCAAGTCCTGTCAGTGCTACACTTTCTTGCCACAGTACACTTTCAGATTACTTGGGCTTGGCAGCAGGGATGTTCAGTCTTGTATTGAAGGATGTACTATGTGCTTTCGTGAAACACCTGGACAGCTACATCAGGTTCCCCAACGGGGGGATTTGGCTTATGTGAAGGCAGATGTCTATGATGTGGGACACATCCCTCATATGATAGGGGCCATAGATGGCACCCATATAGCCTTGGTCCCTCCCAGTGCCAATTAACAGGTGTATAGGAACCGGTAAAACTACCATTCCATCAATGTTCAGGTGATGTGTGTGGCAGACCAATACATCTTCCAAGTGACAGCCATGTTTTCTGGACCAGTGCATGACTCCTACATTCTGAAGAACAGCATTGTTCCCCACATGATGGCACAACTACAGAGAGAGAGGGCTTGGCTCATTGGTATGAATGCATTTTGATTTGTGTCTCTGTCATTATTCCCTGTGTCTGTACCTGCATTGTAACAGGTCCAACCTTTGTGCCCAGAGGTGACTCTGGCTATCCTAACCTTACCTGGCTGTTAACACCTGTGAGGTAACCTGCCACTGAAGGCGGAACCCCATTTCAGTCAGGACCTCAGCAGGATGCGGCGTGTAATAGAAAGGACATTTGGCCTCCTGAAGGCCAGATTCAGGTGCCTGCACGTGTCTGGAGGTGCCATCCTCTACAGTCCCCAAAAGGAATGCCAGATCATAGTTGCCTGCTACATGATCCACAATCTGGCCCTGAGACGTCAGATACCCTTACTAGATGATGATGAGCAGGCAGCTGGGCCAGTGGCTGGTGATGCAGAAGTGGAAAGTTATGAGGAGGCAGATGAGGAATGTGCAGCTGGCTCCAGGGCAGAGCTCATAAATCAGTACTTCCAGTAACATACAGGTATGCTGTGTGTGTATTTGCATGTGTACTATTTTAACATAGTTTTCTGTCAATAGTCCTCCTGATTTGTTTTATCAGTGCTGGTGTAATATGTACCTATCCCTATGCGGGTGTTGTGGGGGGTGACTGAATGCATGTATGGTGCTGTCTGCAAATGTATCATCTCTACTATGTGTATTCTCTGCAGGTTGCAAGATTCACATCTCCTAACAGACAGGCCTGTTTTGTGGTATGTGTCCTGCATTCTCCTCTTCTCATGTCACATCTGTTGTGGCCTGTTTATATGGCTAACTACACTGGACAGGACAACTATGAACTGCATATATGCTTTGTGTGGTGCCATGCCTAAAATCCTGATTGTAGTCTCTGCCATGCTCTTTTTGCAGGTTGTATACTTGGATATACTCTGGTGTGTGGCTGTACTAGTGACTCTCTTACATCTACTCTCGGACATATCTGTTGTACTGTGTCTCCTGCAGAGAATGCCTCCCTCTGCAGTCCATTACACTACCTGTTGGAATAGGGCGCTATACCCACATCACATTTTGTAGACAAAACATTTGTATGTGTACAAATAAAGACACAAAAGCAGGAGCTGTGATCTACAGTGTTTACTGTGAATACAGTGGCAAACAGCTGATGAGTGGGGTCACAGCAGATGGAATCCTCAGATTAGGTGGCACAGCTGTAGGTAGCACAGGTCCAGTGTCCATGGGCCCTTGGAAGATGGAGTAATATCACTGAACAGTCCACAGGGTGTCTCAGTAGCACACAAGGGAGAGTAATCAGGGGAGGGTCACTTCCTGGAAGTGGGTTTGGTTTTGGTATCTGCTCCAGCCGGATGTCTGGATTGACATCCACATTTGTGGGGGGGGAGGAGTTCTCTAGCTACACAGGGAGGGGTGCTGGGTCCCATGGTTCCCCTGGCAGGGCCTCCATTCCACTAGCAGCCACAGATGTAGAAGGCTCAGGTGTGATGTGGCTAGTGGAAGGGGCCTTCTGGTGGGTGGAGGAAGCACTCATGATGGTGGTGAGGACCATGAGCACCCCTGACATGAAGGCCATGGTGGCATTGTGGGCCTGCCATTGTTGCATGACATCCTGGTGGTCTTTCCTCTACAGCCTCTGGTTTTCCCCCAACCTGTTAATGATCTGGCCCATCCTGTCAGGGGATAGTTGATATGCTGTCAGGACTTGGAGATGGCTTCCTGATTGGAGGCCTCCCATGGCTGCCCCGTCCTTTGGCCACAGGTTCCCTCCCACGCCACTGCCCCCAAATGCTTGTGCCTCTGGCACGGTGTGCCATCTCCCAGTTTCACCAGGACCTTCATTATGTTGGATGTGAGGGATCGACTCTGGTCCCTATACTGTGGGAAACGCAATTGATTGAACAGTTTTTGCGGACAAAGGGTTGGCTAAGATGTTGTTGCCACAGGGTGTGTGGGGGTTGATGTGGGCAGGGTGAGATAGGGAGTGTAAGACTGACCAGGGGTCCCAGATGGGCTAGGTAGGTTGTCAGTGTTCAGACATCCAGCGGTGTTGTCCTCACTGGGGCCTTCATCCTGAGGAGGGCTGGCAGTCTCTGATAACCTCTCCGTGGTGGCTGAGGTAGGAATGCCTGTGGATGGAGTGAGAGAGAGTTCAATGTTGGAGGTTTGTATGGTTGGCTGTTAGTCTGATGCATACAGTGACATCAATTGATTTCCAGCAATGGCATTGACAGGTGCAGCACCGCTAGCACTGTTTGTGGTTAGTGAACAATGACATGTGTACCATGATCCTTGGGGTTGTTGTGAATCAGGCCTGGTCAATTTAGCTGGGTGGGTGGGTTTTGTTCCTGTGTGATGGTTCACATGACAGGTTTGCCCTGTTAGCTGGTGGGCATTCTGGTTTGGTATATGTGAGTGGGAATGGTTGTACATTGCTGCATGGTGTTCAAATGGGAGGGGGCTATGTGTGTGCAAGGTTGTTTGGCCTGTCCTTGCCTGTTGTGCATGGTGTATACCTATATACTTTCAAGGCCATGATTAGTCCATTTCAGGGAAGTAGGCCTGGATTAGTGGCATTTAGGATTGGTGACAATGCTGTGTCTGGGCTAGTTTTCATTGTCTAGTGCCATTGCATTGCTGTCATTACCATGTAGGGATCCTGAGTCGAAGCATCCAGTTGTTGCAGCTAGTGCAATAGTCATACATGCAAGAGGTGTGATGGGACGTGCACATTGCAGGTTTTGATGTGGATGGGCTAGTGCTTCTTGGGAGTCGTAGTGATTGTACTTGGCAGTGCTACCTGTGCAATTGCCATTGGAGGTCCGTAGTGGTGTGGCATGAAGGAGAGGGGCATTAGGTGACTAGGTGGGAGTTGTCGTGGAGATGGGCTGACTTGGGGAGTGTTTGGGTGGTGAAGATGCATGCTGGACAGGACAAATTAGTGGCAGGGGAGTGTTAGTTACTCACCAGAGTTCAGTCCTCTGGGTATTCCAGTCAGGCCCTCAGAATGCAGGATGTCCAAGACCTTTTCTTCCCACAATGTGAACTCTGGGGGAGGAGGCGGGGGCCCACAGCCAGTCTTCAGTACCGCCAGCTGGTGCCTGGCCGCCTTGGACCTTTCCCCATAAGTAATTCCACCTCTTCCTGTTTACTCCCTTGTGCATGGATGGTTGCCCACTGAGTTACCCTGTTGACTATTCCCTGCCGTAACTCCATTTTCCTGGCTATGGAGGATTTCTGAACATGTGCTCCTAATAGTTGTGGCTCTACCCTGATGATTTCATTGACCATGACCCTCAACTCATTGTCCCTAAGGAGTGGGTACTTTTGATGTGACATGGTGGTTGTATTGTGGGTGGGGGGTGTGTGTTGTGTGTGTAGGGTGCACTGTAGGGTGCTTGGTGGGGTGAGGGTATATATTTGTGAGTGCTGGTAGGTTGTGGTGTTTGTGTGTGTAGGTGTGATGTGTGTATAGTGTTGGCGGTACAGTTATGTGGTGTGTGGTGAGTGTGAAGTGTATATATGCCTCTAGTGTGTAGGTGCTAGCTTAGTGATTGTGGCTGCTCTTATCTCTTGATCAGTGGTTTTAGTCGGAAAGGCTTGTGGGTTGTGTGGGGGGTGTTATATAGTGCTGTGAGTGGGTGTGTCTGGTGTGTGTGTGTGAGGTGTGGGGTCTTCAAACTGGCCAATATGGTGTTTTGTTCTGACAGGAATGTGTTCGCGGCAGTTCGGCCAGCAATGGTTTTCCGCTATGGAAGGACTTCTGTGCTGATTTGTGGAAAGTAATATGGTAGGTGGAACATTGTCGGTGTGACGGTGCTAGTGGTGGAACCGCATTTTTCCCACCCGCAAGTGTATGGGCGGTGTCTGATTTGGGGCTGTTTCTTTACGATCTTCATTGTGGACTCAATACAGCGGGTGGAATACAGCCAACTGGCTGTCTTTTGGTGGCCGCCACCGCGGTGGTCTTGCCTAACGACCGCCAAACTCGTAATGAGGGCCTTAGTCAGGGCTGAGCGTTTGGTTGGTCTAAGTTGCTGGTGGTAGAGCCAGATGGTAGATTTGTAAGTGCTTTTGTCCTAGATATCATGCGTATCATGTATGGAGACGTGTGGTATTTTAGTTGCTTGCAATGGCCTTTGGATAGTCTCAGTTCTTCTGTGACCAACTGTCTTGTGGTTTGGTCCTTGTAGTGGTTATTGTTTGGAGTGGGGCAGGGTGTCTATGCAGGAGGTGATCTGGTCATTGAAGTTGGTGATAGCTCGGGAGAGGTTGTCTAGATGTACTGGGCTGCAGGTTTGGAGCTCTGTGGTCCTGGTCTTGTCAGGGGATCTGATTATAGTAACATCAGGTGATCTTGGTGGGTGTGGTTCTTCATTTTTGAGTTAGGTGCAGTTCGAAGTGGACGAGGGAGTGGTCAGTCCAGGTGGGGTGGGTGGGTGGGCTTGCCCACTGTCATGTTGAAAAAGTTAGTAAAGATAGAATTGAGGAGATGTCCAGCTGTGTGGGTGGGGTCCGTCACTTGTTTGGTGAGACCTATTGTGTTCAAGTCTTGCAAAAGGGTATTGGAGTCCAGCTTCGGGTTGTATTCCAGGTGAAATTGTTGATCGCCGAGGTGGAAGGAGTTAGAATCGAGTACCAGAGGGGTGATTAATTTTATGACAGTGTTTCTGAGGTTGGATTTTAGTTTAGTTTAGATTTTAGTTTGAGGGGTCTTTAGAGTAAAGCCCCTCGCAAGGTGGTGTTGCTGGAAATGTTGAGCTTAAAGGCTAGGTGTTCTAGGAGGTTGTTGGAGTTTTTGGAAGTGATGGAACAATGGATGATGGCTTCTCCTCCTCTGGCTTTGCAGGTTCTGTCCCGTGATCTTGAAGTCGGACCGTATTGCCACTTCGATGTCGTAGGCCCAGGGATAGATCATGCAGGATGTCACAGATTTCGATGGCATGTATGACAAGAGAGTGGATATTGAATAGGAGGCTTATAAGGGTTGGGGTAGGAGTTATACCCATGGATGTTGTTTAGTGTTATTAGTGGGGTGAGGACGGGGGTGAAAGTTGCAGTCTAGGGGATCTTCAGGAGATGGGGGAGGTAGTACAGGAAAACACACCTACTGTGTAAGTGGGAGGGGCCTGCTGCATTTCCTGGAAGGTCATGCTGTGCTCAGTGTAGGCATGGTGCAGATGGGCATAATTGGGCTTGCCTTTGGCATACGTTCAGCACACTAGCTGTGTGCCAGCTGCACATTCATGCCAGGGACACAATTAAGAAGAAGATCCTGGGGCAATTGTCAGGGCTGGGCATGGCTGCAGTCAGTTGCAGAAGAGCATGGGCAGTAAGGAGCAGGTGAGCACAATGTCCTGGGGGCAAAAAGGAAGCAAAGGAGGAAATTAGGCAAAAAGGTGGGAAAGGTGGGAAAGGAGGGAAAAAGGCCAAAAGGCGACAAGGGTGGGGGGAGGCAAACAAGTGACACAGGAGTAAAGAAGCAACAAGAGTCAGAAGGAGTTAAAAAGGAGAAAAGAAACAGCAAGTATTGCAGTTCAAAGTGGAGCAAAAAGAGTGAGTGTGCGTGTGAGCTAAGTGAGAGTGGATTGAAGGGGGAAGAGAAAAAGAGGTGCACAAATTAACAGAGAGAGGCAAATGAAGCAGAGAACAAGAAGTAAAAGGAAAATAAAGGCACAGGGAGCTACAAGATGCAGAAATGGCAAACGGGAAAAGAGCATAAAGAGCATGAGGGCAAGAGGGTGTGAACAAAAAGGAGGGCTGGGGGCTCAAGTCTGGAGCAGCAGACAGAAGCAGGGTCCAAAACGCCTGGGCCTAGATGGAGGACTGAGACACCAGATAAGATGGTCAGGCAGTGCCAGGCAGTTCCTTCCTAATCTTAACCTTCTATGTCTTTACCATACAACAGGGTCTGAATTAGAGCCTTGCCTGAAGTCACAGCAGTAGGTGCATTTTCACAGTTGCTGCTTAAAAGTGCCCCAGTGCTCCAACACCCACTAATGAAATGGCCTCATTTTAGAATAAAATCACAACTTATCTGTCTTGAATTGATCATATGGCAGAAACAGTACTCCAACATCATAAATCTTCTGTTTTTTTTAGCTACTGACTTCTAAAGATTGGCTCTGCAATCAATCACATCATCCTTGATGCTGTAGCATTCATCTGCCACTGCAACCTCTATGGTACCCTAAGAGGTTTTGCATGAAGTGTTAAGGATCTTTTTTCTGCACAAGACTCTTGTGACATCCAACCATAGGTAGTAGATCTTATGCTATATATTAAAATGTCACTGGGTGGCCCATGATTCTCCAACCAGACCCTTAAAAAAGCAATATTTACATCTTGATAACTGCCTACCCAAGTAAGTAAAACATATTTAAACTAATACCTATTTGTAAATAAACTTAAAATTGTAAAATAGAAAACAATTAATAAAACAGTCTTCAGCTAGCTCTTCACATGTGCTTCCTAAAAGAAAAATAACGACGACTTGGAAAAGTGATAAAATGGCAGACAAAAACTATCACAAACCAGAAAAACTACGTAACAAAGTCAGTATGCATAAATTATTAAAAAATATGAACTCACCAAAATGTGGAGTAAAAATAAACCTAAAAACCTCAACCTCTACAAACTACCAACAAATAGACTTTTGAAATGCTAATTTTTTTATCCAACAGAAAAGAAAGCACCTGCTCCACATTAGAACACCCACAACAGAAAGGTTGCATATCTAAAATGACCATACTTGTAAGTATACAAAATAGAAGTAGTTGCATAATTTTAAATGTAAATACATGTAGAAACTTTAAAATATTGTATGTATTTATACTACTACACAACTTTCAGATACAGTGCAGAGAGAGACAAATGTATAACTTCACAGAAAGGAAAGCAGTTACTTAGGGCCTCATTATGAGTGTGGCAGTCTGAGGACTGCAACACTTGTGTTGAGGGTCTGACCGCCGCATTCCAGGTAGTCCGATTCTACATTACAACCCTGTGGGAATATCATTCCCGATGGACTGACGGCGGCCTGAGTTTTACTCAGCCACGGCGGTGCTGAACTCAGCGCCGCCGTGTGGATTACAACTCAGATTTCCGCCAGCCTTTCCATGGTGGGTGCCCTCCCATGGAAGGGCTGGTGGAATGCCAGTGTCAGGGGCACAGGGGTGCCCCTGCACCGCTCACTCCCATGGCATGGGCGTTGCAGCCCCCCCCCTGGACTCCTGTAATGCGCACTGTCTGCTAGACAGTGCACATTTTAGTGGTGCTGGTGTACTACAGTATTGGCCTCGGCTCCCTTAAAGGAGCTGAGGCCAATATCTTAGCATTGTTCCCACTGGTCAGCCTGATGAGAACGCGTAATACAATGTTTGCACCTGTCAGCCTGGTGGGAACATTGTAATACGCTTAGGGGGATGTAAGTGGTATGACAGTGGATTCCTTGGCGCAAGTTTGGCAGTCGGCTCGTCTGACTGCCAAACTCATAATAAAGGCCCTAAGTGTAGAATAATGTACAAATAGCCAATTTGCCTTTGAAATAAAAAAATATAGCACTAGCTTATGTTCCCCTCACAGAGGTAGCTGTCCTCTTTGAATTACTAAGAGAAAGCCTCTATGAATTACTAAGAGAAGGCCCTTTCTACAAACAACACAAAGGCAAACTAAGCACCCCAATGGATTACTTTGAAGACACTTGGGCTGGCAGGCTGCATCGTAGAATGCTTTCCTATCCACACCTGGAAGAACCCAACCTATACTCTAGAGATTTATAGAAGCAGTACAACAAAGCAAAGGTACCAACATCTACAAATGGAGAAATCTATTAGCCAAGTTGCACCTAAGCTTAGCAAAAAAAACAAAAGAATGTACGACCTGCTACAATTTAAATAAATACATTCCATAAACAACAAAGGAGTAGATTACTTAGAAATATTAGCCAAAAGCATATTGTAAAATAAATAGTACCCTACAAAAGTCCCAAAAAACTGTCACACAATCAAAACCAACATGGGAAACCACTTTGCATGTAAATAAAAACATAATATTTTATTACATCAGTCTAAAAATTAAAGAAAACTCCAATGTTAATTAGGCTTGAGATAATAAAATAACATATACGTTATTATACACAAAAATTTAAACCTCACAAAACATCCATAATGCAATATAAAAAAAACACATAAACCACACAAATTGAAATAACATTCACATAATATTTACACAAACAATCAAATATAATATTTCTCACCCAAAGGAAATTAAATAAATAATACTTAGGACCTGATTTAGATTTCGGCAGATTTTTTACTCTGTCACAAATGTGACAGATATCCCATCCGCTGAAATATAAATCCCTTTATTTCCTATGGAATTTATAACTTGGTGGACTGGATATCCGTCACCATTGTGACGGAGTAACCCGTCTGCTGAATTCTAAATCAGGGCCCTATTGTTCTGTAACTCTAGATCTTCTTCTATATCCACATAGTCAAAAACGGTTATCCACTAAAAATATTGTCCAAGAAGCCCAGAAAAATGCAAAAATAAAAGGAATCCGATAGACGTCCCTCGTAGCAATCCAAAGTATCTAGGAATCATTAAAAAAAAAAACATAAAATATTTAAAGAAACACTTCCGGGAAACAGAAAAAAGGAAATCAAAGGAAAAAATATTGGTTTAGTGTAAACCAAAAGTGATTTCCTTAAAAAAATTAAAACTCTAACTCCTAATCCCCATAGGACATGTTTGTAGACAAAAACCTAATGCATACACATCACACTTAATTAATATTATGATACATTACAAAAACAGTGTAGGAAAATCCACACCTACAAACAACTACAACTGAAACTAACTCCTAGACTTCCCCTCCACACCACCTGCCCTCAACACCCCTAAAGAAAACCTTAGAAAAAGACTTACCTATTCTGAGGAACAGCAGCACCATACCACAACATGGATATTGGTAAATAGACTAAAAATGACACAAATATATTACAAAATAGAAGGTATCCGTAAAAAAACAGAGGCCACTATATTAAACTAAATTAAAAGACTATCTCCACATAAGAATAACTGAGAAATAACTTTAAAATGTTTAATAAATGTATGAAACAGTTACCAATTATTAAACATGTAAAACATGTCAAAATATGTTGTGAAAATATTAAAGAAAGTGTAAAGTATAAATTAAATAACAATAGTATAACATATATATAGTTATTAAACATATACTAAACACATGTTAAAATTATGTTGAAAAATGTATTGAAAGCACTTTAAGAAATGCTTAAAAAATGTTAAACACTGGAAAAAAATGTGGAAAATGTACAACATAAATTCTTTTAAAACATGATTTACATTTTTTATTTTATAATACAAAATCACTAAAATGTTTTATTTATTTATCACCATTCAAATGTTTATTTTTAAGTTGAAATATATGTCTAAAAATTTAACCATTTACATGAATTAATCTTTGAAAACAAAGTGATACAAATGTGGTATATGTCTTTATTCTATAGAAATATGGATATAATAAGTGTTTATTACAAACATACAACTAACTATTTATGATTATGCTCTCAATACATTTAGGGCCTCATTACGACTTTGGCAGTACCTGAACCACCATGTTGGCGGTGGCGGTCGCACTGCCAACGGCCTGTCGGTGAAGACCATCAAATTATGACTAAGGTGGTCTAGCCAACAGTTTACAGCCAATACATCGCCAGTACCACCAGTGCGGTCAGGTCGTCGTGGATGAAGGTAGGCACCTTCAGAACGGTTGGGACAATGTTTTCTCCAGACATATTATGAGGCTGCACACCACTATGGTTTCTGCACGGTCGCACCGCCATCAAAACCCTGGCAGAAACCAAGTCCATAAAAGGAAACACCCACCTTCTGGAACACAAAGCTGCCTGGAGCTGCCATGGAACGTGAACTCGAGGTCCTCCCACTGCTCCTGCTCGTACAACGAATCCGGAACCAGTGATGAAGACAACAACTGTAAGTACACATACCTAGCAGGAGGGAAATGCATAAGCACACACCCACACACAATACACACAGCCGGGACGCCTTGCGACGGACACACACACACACACACGTGATCACACACCCATACAAACACACACACCTACCTACATACATGCACGCACACATACTACACACATGCACACACAAACGATACACACCACGGCCAGAACACACATGCCATACACACAACAACCCCCACACACACAGCACAGCCACTGTCGAACACAATTATACACAGCACCACCAAATCACACAACATCACAACCGCAACTACACATATGCTTCGCCAGCCACTCTCACTGCACACCTCCACATGACAACACATACATACATACACCAACACGTAACAACACCACACACCCAATCAACACTATCACACAGCCATACAATGATCCATTAGTCATCCCACACCACACACAATGCATAGGACATAGCCAACACAACACACACACACAAACACACACAACAACCACGCAAGGACACACAACACCAACCTTACACATGCCAACACAAACACACACAATGTGGCTACACACATCAAACACAGAAAACACACCAATAACAGTGAGGCCAATGGCAGGCCCACACACACACCCACACATGCAGGCCAGGCACAACAGCTAGCACAACCAACATACACACACAAGTCACACACACACACACAAACCAAAGCCCACAAACACTAAACTAGGTGCAGGTGTGTGCGTGGAATGCTTGTGGGTGCAGGTGTATGTTGGGTGGGTGAGTGCTAGTGTTTAGGTGTTTTGGGGGGAGGTGCTGGGAGATGCTGTGGTGGATGGGTGACTATCTGCTGGGGTGGTGCCTGCAGGTATGGTACTTGGTACATGTGCTGCATGTGGGGGTTTCAGTGGTTGTGGTGGCTGCGGATGTGGTGGATGTCTAAGGGTCTGATATTGTGCTGACTGTGGGTAAGGTGGGACTGGTGGCTGGATCCGTCAATGATGGTGTGGTGGCTGCAGGTGTGTCTGGTGTAGTGTCTGTGAGGGAGAAGGTGGTGGGGGAGTCAGTGCAGTGAGTAGATGTTGGTGTGTCTGCAGATGGCTGTTGCTTGTGTGCATGCCAGTGATGGGTCTTGTGGCACTTATGTTTGTCTGTGGAATCCTTGTCTGTTGAGGTGAATGCATGCTTGTGTATATGTGTGCTTTGGATGGGGATGGGGAGAGGGCTTTGGGAATAGGTAGTTGGAGGGGGGGCGGTAGGCAAAGGGACACTGGTTGCCGTCAGAGAGGAGGCCAGATCCTGATAGGATCTCTGTAGGCCAGCCATGGTACCGTGAATGCCCTCCAGGAATGCATTGCTCTGTTGTACTTGAGCTGCCAGTCCCTGGATGGCATTCACGATGGTTGGCTAACCCACAGAGATGGACCTCAGGAGGTCAATAGCTTCCTCACTGAGGGCAACAGGGCTGACTCAGGGGCAGAGGTGCCTGTGGCGAAAGAGATGCCCACCTTCCTGGGTGAGTGGGCCCCGGCAACTGGGTGGGGAGCTACAGGGCAGTGCTAGTAAGGGGTGTGGTGGACAAAGATGGTTCTGGGTTGGTGCCAGATGGGTCTGCAGGGAGTGTCCACTGGAGGAGGATTCCGAAGATGAGGTGTTGGATTCGGTCTTCCCCGTGGCACTCCCCTCACCCTCCGTCCCACTGGGTCCCTCGGTGTCAGTGGTGCCACCTTCCTGGGCCCTGTGCGCTGCTGCTTCCCCATTCACCTGTGCCCCTGCTCCTTCACCAGACGATGCTGATGCACACAATGAGACAGTGAGAGGGAGGGAGAGATAGGGGGCAAAATGGTTAACATACACCCCCCATTGACACAGCTAAACATGTACATCTGTCACAATACATATCATGGCTAGACAATCTCATCTACAAAGACACATTACCTACATCAGTCTGCCAAGACACTATTACCCACACCGGTCTGCCAACCCTCACACCTACAGCAAAACCTATGTTGGACTGCACTACTAGACACTTCCCTATGATGCCAACTGATGCCCTCTTAAGCTGCTTAAGTTGCCACAGCACACCCTGGATGCACTATCAATACTATGCTTGAATACACATCTTATCTCTCCATTGGATGTACAGCTGACACAACAGGTCGCTGCAGGCCTCTACTGTGACAACACCTGATTAGTCCATGATTAGAATATTTCCATGACAGTGAAGACAGCTCCACTCACTGAGCACATTCCACCTACCTGTCCTTACACATGGCTGGCCACTCAGTATGGTGCTGCCATTATGGAGGACAACTCAGATTTTGCCAATGCCAATCAGACATCCACACACTTCACATCTGATGTGTCACATGTGAATATGTGGTTTAGCCATGTGAGTAGTCAGACCCCATCACAGAGCCAGAGCTGCTGACACAAAACACATATATCACCATTCAGCATACTGCTAAGTACATCTACAATGGACCATGTACCACATGTTAAGCAAACCAACACATCCACTGTGTGCACTGTCACAACAGATGTACCTCTGAACACACATACCACATCATGGACCACTTCCCATGCCACAACATATGCAGTTACACCAGTTGGACTATGCACCATGACAACACCACCCTCACACACAATACAACAATTGGTTAAACCTGTCACTGAGGCCAGATGACACACATCTTAGGTGGCAATGTTTTGCATGCACGAGGCACACATGGACAAATACCATTGCCAGTACACCAAAGAATATCTTACTACCACATAAGCAGCCTGAGGAGACTGATTGCAACATTTCTGTCACATCAACACACCATGTGTCATGCAATACCCAAACCACTCCTAATCTGCCACAACCTAATAGCCAGGGCAAGCTGTAAGAGTCACAGGTCCTCTGAAGTGCCCCCAACTATCCATGTCGACATGATGTAGATAATTAGTCAGCTATGCAGCAGAGGACAAGCTGGGGCTTTGTCATACATGCCATATACACACCATGGTGACATATCAGGGATCTCCCAGGGCACTTACCACCACCAGAACCAACCCATAGTTAGGAAGGCAACATCCCCACAAGTATTGCTCCTAGGAATGCAACATCTGTGCGATCAGACCTCTTCAAAGCCATGTCTCAGTATTCCAGGGTGCCTACCTACACATACCTACAGTCAGCAGGTCACCTATATATGCCTAGTCAGTTCCCAGGCCAGTACTCCTGTCCCTTAAAGGTCAGTCCTGTGGTGGAACTGTAATGCAGGCCCCACAATCTGCCTGTAGCAGAAGCAGTATATGATTTACATAGTCTCAGTGATGAAAGGAGAGTCACACAGTCGCATATACAGGTAGCCTACACAGATGGCACTGACACCTCAGAGCCACTAATGTAGATGGATGGAGCTGCTCAAACACAATGCTTATGGTGCTACTGACACTCATGTACATCGTATGGCCAGGATGGAGTCACACATGTGCCTAAGTCATTAGTGCATCTCTACATTACAAATTTGGAGAGGTATGGAACACGGAGATGTGAATCCACTGACAGTATGCATGGGGACACATCTACAAAATAGACTCTGCCAGGGTGCCTATTGCCAATTTCCAAATGTTGATGCACACGTAGCATTAACTACAATGGCACTTTGCCAGCATTGAGGCACCCAATCCCAAATAAGGCCAGGCAAGTCTCAGGATACAGTCAGTACTCACCCCCTTGTGGTGGCTGTGCTGCCCTCAAACGCCCATCCACATCATGGTAGGCCACTGCCAAAATGCTGGCCATTAGGGGGGTCAGGGTCCAATGGGCACCCTTCCTCGTTGGGAGGACATCCCCAGCCGGGCCTCTGCGGTCTTCCAGGCCCAGCGCCTCAGGTCCTCCCACTGCTTGCAACAATGGGTGCTCCACCGGCTATGGACTCCCAGGGTCTGCACTTGCTGGCCATGGCTTGCCAGATCCCCTTCTTCTAATGGGTGTTGACCTACATGGGTGACACAGAAAGAAGGAGAAAGTCATGTACATTGGCACCATACCAACAACAGTGCACTCTTAACAGCAGACCCATCACATGCCTACACAAACCCACCTCACAGTTCACAAGCCTAAACTCCATGCCCCCTGCATGATTGTACTCCCTGACCAGTACACATACTCCATTCACCCTTACACACACCCCTATCACACACAACTATGGCATTGTGCTCACCGCCTCCTCTGGTGCTCCATGCAGCTGCTCATACAGGGGTAGGACTCTTTCTACTAGCTTCTCCAGCTCTTCTTGTGTGAAAGCAGGGGCCCTATCACCTGCAGGACATGACATGATGGCTCCCAGAGACAGTACATAGCAGCTCAGCTCATGGAGGTCTTGGTTGCTAGGATGTCTAGAGTCAAGTGAGCAAGGCGGCAGAAAATGGTGGTCACTGTCACCGCCGGTGGTGATCGCCATTGGCCCCAGTCCCCCATAGGCAGCAATGTTACCCAATGAGAAGTTGCATAGGGCTTGCGACCGCTTACTGCCATGACCACATACACTGGTGGACTTAGGTCACTTCCACCTGTCCTGTGCAGCAGGACATGTGGCTACTATTATATACACATATCATGCCTTGATGCAGCAAAATAAGTGTGCCATACACTCTTTTTGGCAGTATGCAGAGTAGGCCTCAATTGTGCCATCATGGTTTGGCACATACATGTGACATGTATGACACAGTGACCTTATATGGCTGTCTGTCTAATGACCAGCATGTCCAGTTACTAGTTGGCTGATTGGCCCTGTCACTGTATTGGTATATGGCATGACTACATACATGCTCAGTGCAGGACAGGTCAGTGTAACACATATGGAACATGACACATGTAATGTATGTCAGAAACTATAGATCAGGGGCAGCAAAATGCATCAAAGGTGGAGTCCATGCCACTTCAGCATGCCCAATATAGCATGTGTCAGCAGTGTGCAGCATGTATACAGTGTTAGATGTGTGCTATTTTGATATGTACTGCTAACCTGTTTGGTTTCCATATCACATTGTACATTTGTTCCTCTCTATCCTAGATACCTTGTCATGAGGAGATTGAGACATGCACCAGTGTACCGTCTGCTAGTGGACCTTGCAACCCTGGAGCAGAGGCATATAATTTGGACCTATCGTCTGAATCGTCAGACCATCATGGATCTATGTACCCAGTTGGAGCCAGATCTATTGCCTGCCATTGGTAATCCCTATGCCATCCCTCCCACAGTTCAAGTCCTGTCAGTGCTACACTTTCTTGCCACAGTACACTTTCAGATTACTTGGGCTTGGCAGCAGGGATGTTCAGTCTTGTATTGAAGGATGTACTATGTGCTTTCGTGAAACACCTGGACAGCTACATCAGGTTCCCCAACGGGGGGATTTGGCTTATGTGAAGGCAGATGTCTATGATGTGGGACACATCCCTCATATGATAGGGGTCATAGATGGCACCCATATAGCCTTGGTCCCTCCCAGTGCCAATTAACAGGTGTATAAGAACCGGTAAAACTACCATTCCATCAATGTTCAGGTTATGTGTGTGGCAGACCAATACATCTTCCAAGTGACAGCCATGTTATCTGGACCAGTGCATGACTCCTACATTCTGAAGAACAGCATTGTTCCCCACAGGATGGCACGACTACAGAGAGAGAGGGCTTGGCTCATTGGTATGAATGCATTTTGATGTGTGTCTCTGTCATTATTCCCTGTGTCTGTACCTGCATTGTAACAGGTCCAACCTTTGTGCCCAGAGGTGACTCTGGCTATCCTAACCTTACCTGGCTGTTAACACCTCTGAGGTACCCTGCCACTGAAGGGGAACCCCATTTCAGTCAGGACCACAGCAGGATGCGGCGTGTAATAGAAAGGACATTTGGCCTCCTGAAGGCCAGATTCAGGTGCCTGCACGTGTCTGGAGGTGCCCTCCTCTACAGTTCCCAAAAGGAATGCCAGATCATAGTTGCCTGCTACATGCTCCACAATCTGGCCCTGAGATGTCAGATACCCTTACTAGATGATGATGAGCAGGCAGCTGGGCCAGTGGCTGGTGATGCAGAAGTGGAAAGTTATGAGGAGGCAGATGAGGAATGTGCAGCTGGCTCCAGGGCAGAGCTCATAAATCAGTACTTCCAGTAACATACAGGTATGCTGTGTGTGTATTTGCATGTGTACTATTTTAACATAGTTTTCTGTCAATAGTCCTCCTGATTTGTTTTATCAGTGCTGGTGTAATATGTACCTATCCCTATGCAGGTGTTGTGGGGGGTGACTGAATGCATGTATGGTGCTGTCTGCAAATGTATCATCTCTACTATGTGTATTCTCTGCAGGTTGCAAGATTCACATCTCCTAACAGACAGGCCTGTTTTGTGGTATGTGTCCTGCATTCTCCTGTTCTCATGTCACATCTGTTGTGGCCTGTTTGAATGGCTAACTACACTGGACAGGACAACTATGAACTGCATATATGCTTTGTGTGGTGCCATGCCTAAAATCCTGATTGTAGTCTCTGCCATGCTCTTTTTGCAGGTTGTATACTTGGATATACTCTGGTGTGTGGCTGTACTAGTGACTCTCTTACATCTACTCTCGGACATATCTGTCGTACTGTGTCTCCTGCAGAGAATGCCTCCCTCTGCAGTCCATTACACTACCTGTTGGAATAGGGCGCTATACCCACATCACATTTTGTAGACCAAACATTTGTATGTGTACAAATAAAGACACAAAAGCAGTAGCTGTGATCTACAGTGTTTACTGTGAATACAGTGGCAAACAGCTGATGAGTGGGGTCACAGCAGATGGAATCCTCAGATTAGGTGGCACAGCTGTAGGTAGCACAGGTCCAGTGTCCATGGGCCCTTGGAAGATGGAGTAATATCACTGAACAGTTCACAGGGTGTCTCAGTGGCACACAAGGGAGAGTAATCAGGGGAGGGTCACTTCCTGGAAGTGGGTTTGGTTTTGGTATCTGCTCCAGCCGGATGTCTGGATGGACATCCACATTTGTGGGGGGGGGAGGAGTTCTCTAGCTAAACAGGGAGGGGTGCTGGGTCCCATGGTTCCCCTGGCAGGGCCTCCATTCCACTAGCAGCCGCAGATGTAGAAGGCTCAGGTGTGATGTGGCTAGTGGAAGGGGCCTTCTGGTGGGTGGAGGAAGCACTCATGATGGTGGTGAGGACCCTGAGCACCCCTGACATGAAGGCCATGGTGGCATTGTGGGCCTGCCATTGTTGCATGACCTCCTGGTGGTATTTCCTCTACAGCCTCTGGTTTTCCCCCAACCTGTTAATGATCTGGCCCATCCTGTCAGGGGATAGTTGATATGCTGCCAGGACTTGGAGATGGCTTCCTATTTGGAGCCCTCCCCTGGCTGCCCCGTCCTTTGGCCACAGGTTCCCTCCCACGCCACTGCCCCCAAATGCCTGTGCCCCTGGCACGGTGTGCCATCTCCCAGTTTCACCAGGACCTTCATTATGTTGGGTGTGAGGGCTCGACTCTGGTCCCTATACTGTGGGAAACGCAATTGATTGAACAGTTTTTGCGGACAAAGGGTTGGCTAAGATGTTGTTGCCACAGGTTGTGTGGGGGTTGATGTGGGCAGGGTGAGATAGGGAGTGTAAGACTGACCAGGGGTCCCAGATGGGCTAGGTAGGTTGTCAGTGTTCAGACATCCAGCGGTGTTGTCCTCACTGGGGCCTTCATCCTGAGGAGGGCTGGCAGTCTCTGATAACCTCTCCGTGGTGGCTGAGGTAGGAATGCCTGTGGATGGAGTGAGAGAGAGTTCAATGTTGGAGGTTTGTATGGTTGGCTGTTAGTCTGATGCATACAGTGACATCAATTGATTTCCAGCAATGGCATTGACAGGTGCAGCACCGCTAGCACTGTTTGTGGTTAGTGAACAATGACATGTGTACCATGATCCTTGGGGTTGTTGTGAATCAGGCCTGGTCAATTTAGCTGGGTGGGTGGGTTCTGTTCCTGTGTGATGGTTCACATGACAGGTTTGCCCTGTTAGCTGGTGGGCATTCTGGTTTGGTATATGTGAGTGGGAATGGTTGTACATTGCTGCATGGTGTTCAAATGGGAGGGGGCTATGTGTGTGCAAGGTTGTTTGGCCTGTCTGTGCCTGTTGTGCATGGTGTATACCTATATACTTTCAAGGCCATGATTAGTCCATTTCAGGGAAGTAGGCCTGGATTAGTGGCATTTAGGATTGGTGACAATGCTGTGTCTGGGCTAGTTTTCATTGTCTAGTGCCATTGCATTGCTGTCATTGCCATGTAGGGATCCTGAGTCGAAGCATCCAGTTGTTGCAGCTAGTGCAATAGTCATACATGCAAGAGGTGTGATGGGACATGCACATTGCAGGTTTTGATGTGGATGGGCTAGTGCTTCTTGGGAGTCGTAGTGATTGTACTTGGCAGTGCTATCTGTGCAATTGGCATTGGAGGTGCGTAGTGGTGTGGCATGAAGGAGAGGGGCATTAGGTGACTAGGTGGGAGTTGTCGTGGAGATGGGCTGACTTGGGGAGTGTTTGGGTGGTGAGGATGCATGCTGGACAGGACAAATTAGTGGCATGGGAGTGTTAGTTACTCACCAGAGTTCAGTCCTCTGGGTATTCCAGTCAGGCCCTCAGAATGCAGGATGTCCAAGACCTTGTGACAATGTGAACTCTGGGGGAGGAGGTGGGGGCCCACAGCCAGTCTTCAGTACCGCCAGCTGGTGCCTGGGCTCCTTGGACCTTCCCCCATAGGTAATTCCACCTCTTCCTGTTTACTCCCTTGTGCATGGATGGTTGCCCACTGAGTTACCCTGTTGACTATTCCCTGCCGTAACTCCATTTTCCTGGCTATGGAGGATTTCTGAACATGTGCTCTTAATAGTTGTGGCTCTACCCTGATGATTTAATTGACCATGACCCTCAACTCATTGTCCCTAAGGAGTGGGTACTTTTGATGTGACATGGTGGTTGTATTGTGGGTGGGGGGGTGTGTGTTGTGTGTGTAGGGTGCAGTGTAGGGTGCTTGGTGGGGTGAGGGTATATGTTTGTGAGTGCTGGTAGGTTGTGGTGTTTGTGTGTGTAGGTGTGATGTGTGTATAGTGTTGGCGGTACAGTTGTGTGGTGTGTGGTGAGTGTGAAGTGTATATATGCCTCTAGTGTGTAGGTGCTAGCTTAGTGATTGTGGCTGCTCTTATCTCTTGATCAGTGGTTTTAGTCGGAAAGGCTTGTGGGTTGTGTGGGGGGTGTTATATAGTGCTGTGAGTGGGTGTGTCTGGTGTGTGTGTGTGAGGTGTGGGCTCTTCAAACTGGCCAATATGGTGTTTTGTTCTGACAGGAATGTGTTCGCGGCAGTTCGGCCAGCAATGGTTTTCCGCCATGGAAGGACTTCTGTGCTGATTTGTGGATAGTAATATGGTAGGTGGAACATTGACGGTGTGACGGTGCTAGTGGTGGAACCTCATTTTTCCCACCCGCAAGTGTATGGGCGGTGTCGGATTTGGGGCTGTTTTTTTACGATCTTCATTGTGGACTCAATACAGCGGGTGGAATACAGCCAACTGGCTGTATTTTGGCGGCCGCCACCGCGGTGGTCTTGCCTAACGACCGCCAAACTCGTAATGAGGGCCTTAGTCAGGGCTGAGCGTTTGGTTGGTCTAAGTTGCTGGTGGTAGAGCCATATGGTAGATTTGTAAGTGCTTTTGTCCTAGATATCATGCGTATCATGTATGGAGACGTGTGGTATTTTAGTTGCTTGCAATGGCCTTTGGATAGTCTCAGTTCTTCTGTGACCAACTGTCTAGTGGTTTGGTCCTTGTAGTGGTTATTGTTTGGAGCGGGCAGGGTGTCTATGCAGGAGGTGATCTGGTCATTGAAGTTGGTGATACCTCGGGAGAGGTTGTCTAGATGTACTGGGCTGCAGGTTTGGAGCTCTGTGGTCCTGGTCTTGTCAGGGGATCTGATTATAGTAACATCAGGTGAACTTGGTGGGTGTGGTTCTTCATTTTTGAGTTAGGTGCAGTTCGAAGTGGACGAGGGAGTGGTCAGTCCAGGTGGGGTGGGTGGGTGGGCTTGCCCACTGTCATGTTGAAAAAGTTAGTAAAGATAGAATTGAGGAGATGTCCAGCTGTGTGGGTGGGGTCCGTCACTTGTTTGGTGAGACCTATTGTGTTCAAGTCTTGCAAAAGGGTATTGGAGTCCAGCCTCGGGTTGTATTCCAGGTGAAATTGTTGATCGCCGAGGTGGAAGGAGTTGGAATCGAGTACCAGAGGGGTGATTAATTTTATGACAGTGTTTCTGAGGTTGGATTTTAGTTTGAGGGGTCTTTAGAGTAAAGCCCCTCGCAAGGTGGTGTTGCTGGAAATGTTGAGCTTAAAGGCTAGGTGTTCTAGGAGGTTGTTGGAGTTTTTGGAAGTGATGGAGCAATGGATGATGGCTTCTCCTCCTCTGGCTTTGCAGGTTCTGTCCCGTGATCTTGAAGTCGGACCGTATTGCCACTTCGATGTCGTAGGCCCAGGGATAGATCATGCAGGATGTCACAGATTTCGATGGCATGTATGACAAGAGAGTGGATATTGAATAGGAGGCTTATAAGGGTTGGGGTAGGAGTTATACCCATGGATGTTGTTTAGTGTTATTAGTGGGGTGAGGACGGGGGTGAAAGTTGAAGTCTAGGGGATCTTCAGGAGATGGGGGAGGAGGCACAGGAAAACACACCTACTGTGTAAGTGGGAGGGGCCTGCTGCATTTCCTGGAAGGTCATGCTGTGCTCAGTGTAGGCATGGTGCAGATGGGCATAATTGGGCTTGCCTTTGGCATACGTTCAGCACACTAGCTGTGTGCCAGCTGCACATTCATGCCAGGGACACAATTAAGAAGAAGATCCTGGGGCAATGGTCAGGGCTGGGCATGGCTGCAGTCAGTTGCAGAAGAGCATGGGCAGTTAGGAATAGGTGAGCACAATGTCCTGGGGGCAAAAAGGAAGCAAAGGAGGAAATTAGGCAAAAAGGTGGGAAAGGTGGGAAAGGAGGGAAAAAGGCCAAAAGGCGACAAGGGTGGGGGGAGGCAAACAAGGGACACAGGAGTAAAGAAGCAACAAGAGTCAGAAGGAGTTAAAAAGGAGAAAAGAAACAGCAAGTATTGCAGTTCAAAGTGGAGCAAAAAGAGTGAGTGTGCGTGTGAGCTAAGTGAGAGTGGATTGAAGGGGGAAGAGAAAAAGAGGTGCACAAATTAACACAGAGAGGCAAATGAAGCAGAGAACAAGAAGTAAAAGGAAAATAAAGGCACAGGGAGCTACAAGATGCAGAAATGGCAAACGGGAAAAGAGCATAAAGAGCATGAGGGCAAGAGGGTGTGAACAAAAAGGAGGGCTGGGGGCCCAAGTCTGGACTCGCAGACAGAAGCAGGGTCCAAAACGCCTGGGCCTAGATGGAGGATTGAGACACCAGATAAGATGGTCAGGCAGTGCCAGGCAGTTCCTTCCTAATCTTAACCTTCTATGTCTTTACCATACAACAGGGTCTGAATTAGAGCCTTGCCTGAAGTCACAGCAGTAGGTGCATTTTCACAGTTGCTGCTTAAAAGTGCCCCAGTGCTCCAACACCCACTAATGAAATGGCCTCATTTTAGAATAAAATCACAACTTATCTGTCTTGAATTGATCATATGGCAGAAACAGTACTCCAACATCATAAATCTTGTTTTGTTTTGAGCTCCTGACTTCTAAAGATTGGCTCTGCAATCAATCACATCATCCTTGATGCTGTAGCATTAATCTGCCACTGCAACCTCTATGGTACCCTAAGAGGTTTTGCATGTAGTGTTAAGGATCTTTTTTCTGCCCAAGACTCTTGTGACATCCAACCATAGGTAGTAGATCTTATGCTATATATTAAAATGTCACTGGGTGGCCCATGATTCTCTAACCAGACCCTTAAAAAAGCAATATTTACATCTTGATAACTGCCTACCCAAGTAAGTAAAACATTTTTAAACTAACACCTATTTGTAAATAAACTTAACATTGTAAAATAGAAAACAATTAATAAAACAGTCTTCAGCTAGCTCTTCACATGTGCTTCCTAAAAGAAAAAAACGACGACTTGGAAAAGTGATAAAATGGCAGACAAAAACTATCACAAACCAGAAAAACTACGTAACAAAGTCAGTATGCATAAATTATTAAACAATATGAACTCACCAAAATGTGGAGTAAAAATAAACCTAAAAACCTCAACCTCTACAAACTACCAACAAATAGACATTTGAAATGCTAATTGTTTTATCCAACAGAAAAGAAAGCACCTGCTCCACATTAGAACACCCACAACAGAAAGGTTGCAAATCTAAAATGACCATACTTGTAAGTATACAAAATAGAAGTAGTTGCATAATTTTAAATGTAAATACATGTAGAAACTTTAAAATATTGTATGTATTTATACTACTACACAACTTTCAGATACAGTGCAGAGAGGGACAAATGTATAACTTCACAGAAAGGAAAGCAGTTACCTAGGGCCTCATTATGAGTGTGGCAGTCTGAGGACTGCAACACTCGTGTTGAGGGTCTGACCGCCGCATTCCAGGTAGTCCGATTCTACATTACAACCCTGTGGGAATATCATTCCCGATGGACTGACGGCGGCCTGAGTTTTACTCAGCCACGGCGGTGCTGAACTCAGCGCCGCCGTGTGGATTACAACTCAGATTTCCGCCAGCCTTTCCATGGTGGGTGCCCTACCATGGAAGGGCTGGTGGAATGCCAGTGTCAGGGGTACAGGGGTGCCCCTGCACCGCTCACTCCCATGGCATGGGCGTTGCAGCCCCCCCCCCCAGGACTCCTGTAATGCGCACTGTCTGCTAGACAGTGTACATTTTAGTGGTGCTGGTGTTCTACAGTATTATCCTCGGCTCCCTTAAAGGAGCTGAGGCCAATATCTTAGCATTGTTCCCACTGGTTAGCCTGATGAGAACGCGTAATACAATGTTTGCACCAGTCAGCCTGGTGGGAACATTGTAATACGCTTAGGGGGATGTAAGTGGTATGACGGTGGATTCCTTGGCGCAAGTTTGGCAGTCGGCTCGTCTGACTGCCAAACTCATAATAAAGGCCCTAAGTGTAGAATAATGTACAAATAGCCAATTTGCCTTTGAAATAAAAAAATATAGCACTAGCTTATGTTCCCCTCACGGAGGTAGCTGTCCTCTTTGAATTACTAAGAGAAAGCCTCTATGGATTACTAAGAGAAGGCCCTTTCTACAAACAACACAAAGGCAAACTAAGCACCCCAATGGATTACTTTGAAGACACTTGGGTTGGCAGGCTGCATCGTAGAATGCCTTCCAATCCACACCTGGAAGAACCCAACCTATACTCTAGAGATTTATAGAAGCAGTACAACAAAGCAAAGGTACCAACATCTACAAATGGAGAAATCTATTAGCCAAGTTGCACCTAAGCTTAGCAAAAAAACAAAAGAATGTACGACCTGCTACAATTTAAATAAATACATTCCATAAACAACAAAGGAGTAGATTACTTAGAAATATTAGCCAAAAGCATATTGTAAAATAAATAGTACCCTACAAAAGTCCCAAAAAACTGTCACACAATCAAAACCAACATGGGAAACCACTTTGCATGTAAATAAAAACATAATATTTTATTACATCAGTCTAAAAATTAAAGAAAACTCCAATGTTAATTATGCTTGAGATAATAAAATAACATATACGTTATTACACGAAAATTTAAACCTCACAAAACATCCATAATTCAAAATAAAAAAAACACATAAACCACACAAATTGAAATAACATTCACATAATATTTACACAAACAATCAAATATAATATTTCTCACCCAAAGGAAATTAAATAAATAATACTTAGGACCTGATTTAGATTTCGGCAGATTTTTTACTCTGTCACAAATGTGACAGATATCCCATCCGCTGAAATATAAATTCCTTTATTTCCTATGGAATTTATAACTTGGTGGACTGGATATCCGTCACCATTGTGACGGAGTAACCCGCCTGCTGAATTCTAAATCAGGCCCCTATTGTTCTGTAACTCCAGATCTTCTTCTATTTCCACATAGTCAAAAACGATTATCCACCAAAAATATTGTCCAAGAAGCCCAGAAAAATGCAAAAATAAAAGAAATCTGATAGACGTCCCTCGTAGCAATCCAAATTATCTAGGAATCATTTAAAAAAAACATTAAATATTTAAAGAAACACTTCTGGGAAACAGAAAAAAGGAAATCAAAGGAAAAAATATTTGTTTAGTATAAACCAAAAGTGATTTCCTTAAAAAAATTAAAACTCTAACTCCTAATCCCCATAGGACATGTTTGTAGACAAAAACCTGTAAACAAGAAGACCCGCCCACAAAACACAAAACATTCCCAAAAATGCATACACATCACACTTAATTAATATTATGATACATTACAAAAACAGTGTAGGACAATCCACACCTACAAACAACTACAACTGAAACTAACTCCTAGACTTCCCCTCCACACCACCTGCTCTCGACACCCCTAAAGAAAACCTTAGAAAAAGACTTACCTATTCTGAGGAACAGCAGCACCATACCACAACCTGGATATTGGTAAATAGACTAAAAATGACACAAATATATTACAAAATATCCGTAAAAAAACAGAGGCCACTATATTAAACTAAATTAAAAGACTATCTCCACATAAGAATAACTGAGAAATAACTTTAAAATGTTGAATAAATGTATGAAACAGTTACCAATTATTAAACATGTAAAACATGTCAAAATATGTTGTGAAAATATTAAAGAAAGTGTAAAGTATAAATTAAATAACAATTGTATAACATATATATAGTTATTAAACATATACTAAACACATGTTCAAATTATGTTGAAAAATGTATTGAAAGCACTTTAAGAAATGCTTAAACAATGTTAAACACTGGAAAAAAATGTGGAAAATGTACAACATAAATTCTTTTAAAACATGATTTACATTTTTTATTTCATAATACAAAATCACTAAAATGTTTTATTTATTTATCACCATTCAAATGTTTATTTTTAAGTTGAAATATATGTCAAAAAATGTAACCATTTACATGAATTAAACTTTGAAAACAAAGTGATACAAATGTGGTATATGTCTTTATTGTATAGAAATATGGATATAATAAGTGTTTATTACAAACATACAACTAACTATTTGTGATTATATTTCTAAACATTAATAATACTAATTAAATAACACAAACTATCTCTACTACATACAAATAAAATTTAAACAAAGAATTTCACACTAAAGGGATAAAACTAAATAATCACACTCCAACTTAAACCAATTTATGGATGAATTTGTGGAGGAACGGCAAATCAAGACCGCATAGCCCACAAGAACGCAGTCACCACGAACCAACAGGACATCAGAGCTGCCGAAAAAGCCGCCATTCAAAAATGCATCAGCACCAGCGCTCACAACAGCAAAGAACTCGTCGCCATCGTCAAAGAGTTCAGAAACCCTGGGACAGACACCTCATCCATCCCTCCCTCCCAAGATCTCTGCGATAACATCGCCACCTTCTTCCACCGAAAAATACAGGACATTTATGAAGACTTCAAGAACTGCACAGCCCACAAATACCATCATGGACCCAGCACCACACCAGATCCTGCACTCCTGGACCCCTAGTGCCAAAGACGACAGCCAAAGACACATGAACTCCAGCCACTCACAAGCACCCTCAGATCTTTGCCCTTATTACATCTTCAACCTGGCCAGTGCCACCATACCACCTGAGCTTTGCTGAACTATCAATCGATCCTTCAAGACCACCACCTTCCCATCAGACTGGAAGCACGCCGAGGGGAACCCGCTACTCAAGAAACCCACCGCCGACCCAAGAGAGCTAAAAAACTACTGACCCTTTCCCAGCCAAAATAATGGAAAAGGCTGTCAACCACCAACTCACCAAATTCCTAAAGACACACCAAATCCTAGATCCTTCCCAATCTGGATTCAGGCACAATCACAGCCTCAAAATAACACTTCTAGTAGCCACTGACGACATAGCACCATACTAGACCACAGAGGCACGGCCGCACTCATCCTCCTTGACCTCTCCGCCGCATTCAACAGTGTCTCCCACTCCACCCTCTGTGTATGACTCCATGACACCAGCATCTGGGATGAAGCACTGAAATGGATCAGGTCTTTCCTCCCCAGAAGAATACGGAAAGTCAGACTACCGCCGTTCACGTCAGAACCAAAAGATACTTGCTGCGGAGTGCCCCAAGGATCATCACTCATCCTGACGCTTTTCAACATCTACATGACCCCTCTAGCCAAGATCATCAAACAACACGGGCTAAACAGTATCTCCTATGCCGATGATGCCTAACTGATCCTTTCCCTGTTCAATGACCCTGTAAATGCCAAGAGAAATTTCCACAATGGGATGAGAGCAGTCGCCGCATGGATGGATGCTAGCTGCCTCAAATTCATCTTGGACAAGACGGAGATCCTCATAATTGGCTCCATCCCTTCCACCTGGAAGGACTCCTGGTGGCCCAATGCTCTGAGAAATGCACCCGCTCCCACAGACCAAGTACGCAATCTGGGCATCATCCTGGACTCCTCTCTATCCTCGACCAGCCAAGTCACCGCCATCTCGTCGTGATGCTTCCAAACCCTCCAACTCATTCGAAAGATCCTCAAGTGGATCCCATCCAACACGAGGAAGGCAGTTACCCACGCACTTGTCACTAGCAAACTGGAGTACGGCAGCGCCGTCAATGCCGGCATCACCAAGAAACTACAGTCAAGACTACAAAGAATCCAGAATGCTGCAGCCAGACTCATCCTGGATATCCCTTGAACACAGTTACATCTCCCACCTCAGAGACCTACACTGGCTCCCAGTCAACAAGAGCATCACATACAAACTCCTGATCCACACCTACAAGGCACTACACAGCATAGGACTGGCATACCTCAACCACCTCTTCACCTTTTACGCACCCAACAGACAACTCTGTTCTTCCCATCTCACCCTTACAGCGGTTCCCAAGATCTGAAAAAGCACAGCAGGAGGAACATCCTTCTCCTACCTCACAGTCCAGACATGGAACACGCTACCTCTCAAACTCAGACAAACCACATCACTGAAGCAGTTCAGGAAGGACCTCAAGACCTGGCTTTTCGATTGAGCAGTATGCCTGAAACAGCGCCTCAAGACACTACTGGTGATTAGCTATGCTTTAGAAATCACTGATTGATTGATTGATGGTGTTGGACAGTAAAGTAGTGACATGTACTATTTCCACTCAAATCTATACTAACTTGGGGAAGGTATTGGACACTAAAGGGCTGAGATTTACTATTCCCACTCTAATTTAACCCTATTGGGGGAAGGTGATGATCACTAAAGGGGTGACATTTACTATTCCCATTCCAATCTCAGTCAATTAGGAGAAGGTGTTGGACACCAAAGGGGTGAAATTTACTATTTCCACATATTAAAAAATATTTTATTAGTCTAAATAATTAATATATTTGAACTAATATTTACTACCACTCCTAAACTTTAAATCATAAAAAAATCCTAGAGTAGCACTCAAAAATTACAAAAATATATAAAACCAAAATTAAAAATGAAAAAATATATCTTTTCAATTACATTAGAATTTTAAAACAAAAATTTTAAAATATTTTCAATATGCAATTTTTTTCACAGGAATTATAAAATGTAAAACTTTTATCTGAGAAAGTGTCTAATTATTTTACTTTAATAAATGTAATTTTATAAGTTTGTAATTGTTAAAAAAGTAACGTAACAGAGAGAGCTCCCCTTACCAAAGACTAGAAGGCAGCCTGTAAGCTTGTTACAAAACTTTTTTAAAGTAAATAAAACAAAGAACTATTTAGAAGGGGGAAGAATAAAAGTTAGGCTATGTGACAAATTAAATTACTGGTGCTGACTTATTATATATTTTATACATCCTCTCTCTGCCTCTTTGTTTTGTACATTTTTAGTTACAAATGTTTGCTGTACGTAGTTTGCCTTTCTTCCAAATGTGTTTTCCCACAGGAATGGCATAGAGCTTATGGCTCAAGATGTCACAAAATGAAAGCATGCCACACTAGATTGATGGCAAGATATCCCCAGGGACTTGCTTTGCCTAATGCGATATTTGGGGCCAAACAAGCACTCCTTCCACACCAGGAATTTGTGAGGTAAGAGCTTGTGCGATAGGGTGACATGTAAAACAAGCACACATTTTGTGGCACAAATTGACAAATATATTTACTACAAAAGTTATTGGTTCAAAAAGCAGTCTTGAAGGGGAACTAATGAAATATTGCAAAACTTCAGACTCTGCCATGACACACACCAGCACTATTTCTAGACATCATTGAATGATGTGTCTAAGAGAACTCGCTGTGCATGGCAAGCAAAACCATGATGTACCATTTATTATGAGTCACTTTTCCCATCCATTGCTCAGCTGGCAATGGAAAATTGTATAAGCATCTGAGAAGCAGGCAATATGTCTTTGTAAGAAAAGCGATTATTATTTGGGGTGGGTCAAGGAATAATCACACTAGTTGTTAGAATAAATCCTTAAAGTCACAGAATTAACCTGGAAGCAATGGAACAGAGCTGAAAGGTTTAACGTAGGGCAACGTGTAAAGTATTTGTGCAGGACCAAAACAGTAATAAAGTCAAATAACAAATATCCCAAACCAAATTAGAAACATAGAGTAAACTTTAACCCCTTGGGTGCCCAGGACGAGCTGGTCTCGCCCTCCGCTACGGTTGCCCAGTGCTGAGCACGAGATCAGCTCGTCCTGCTATGGGTCCCCAAGGGCCAAGCACCACCCTGCCCTGGGCAGGGATGGAAGGAGAATCGCTTCCCCTTCCACCCTGGCTCCCCCATCCCCCTGTCGCGTCTGATGAAATCAGCATGCGATCGCACGCTGACCTCATCAGAGGCCTACCCCTCCATTCTATCGAAAGAGAAATACAAAAGCATTTCTCCTCCGATCATGTGGAGGTGGCGAGGGAGGCATGAAAGGAGAGGAAAGGTCTTTCCTCTCCTTTATGTTATGTTATGTGTGATTTATATAGCGCATAGCTGCCCTCAGGCTTCCCAGCGCTTTGAGGCGAAAAACTCCTTCAGATAGGCAAAAAGTGCAAGTGTTAAAACAACCAGGTTTTTAAGAGACGACAGAATGATAGTTCATGACTCGTCTGCCGAAGAGAGAGAGGAAGAGAGTTCCAAAGCTTAGCACCAAGAAAGGACATGGATCTTCCATCCCATCTAACTTTCTTTATTGGCGGTATCACTGCTAATGCTGCTGAGGAAGACCTCAGGCATCTAGTGGGCTCATAAAAAGTGGCTAAGGAGTGTAATAGTGGGGGACCCCTAGCGTACAGAGCTCTGTGGAAATAACATAGAGTCTTGAACTTTAGTCTTTGCTCCATGGGAAGCCAGTGAAGAACCATGAGGGCTGGTTTAGCCAACTGATGTCTAGCCTAATTGAAGAGGAGGCCCGCCGACCGTGTTCTGAATCACCTGCAGCTTCTTTTTAGTATAGACTGGTGAGCCCAGGAAGAGGGCATTACCATAGTCCAGCCGTGAGGTAATTAATGCTTGTACAATAATCCTCTTAGCAATAAATGGGAGGACTTTAAAGATTTTTCTAAGACGTCTGAGTATCCTGACACAAATGGAAGATTTTTTTCTTAACCTGATAGTCCATTGTGAGCCAAGGGTCTAACCATACACCAAGGGCTCTTAACCTGATCCTTAGTGGGTGGAAGTCCAGGATAGGTGTTTCTTGAGACAGTAGTGAATGATGTCCCATGATCAGGACCTCTGTTTTATCTCCATTAAGTTTGAGCTTACACTCTGCCATCCAGTGTGAGACCGCTCGTAGGCATGAGGCAAGCTGCGATTTAAAAGACTTGTGAAAGGACGAAAACGAGACTACGAGCTGGGTATCGTCAGCATAAGACACCAACGAGAGACCAAAGGGTTCCAGTATTGTTGCCAGTAGACTCATATATACATTGAAAAGCGTGGGGCTCAATGATGAGCCCTGCGGGACTCCCCAAAGGCTCTTAAAGCTGTCTGAGAGAAAAGAACAACTGAGAACCTGAAAGGTTCTTCCATCCCAAAAATCTGTAAACCAATTCAGGGCATTTCCGGTGATTCCAATTTCCTTCAATCTGTGAAGAAAAATACCATGGTCTACGGTATGAAAAGCAGCGCTCAAATCGAGCAGCACCACCATGGAGGCCTTTCCGTGATCCATTTGTTTCCTGACTTCTGTCAATTCCAACAGAGCTGACTCAGTACTGTGGGAGGGCCTAAAGCCCATCTGAGAGGGGTGAAGAATCTGGTTATCTTCCAGGAACTTAGAAAGATCGGTATTCACATGCTTTTTCAGAATTTCTGCGACAGTAGGTAGCATGGAAATCAGCCTATAGTTGTTCAGTACCGCTGAGTCCAGATTGGGCTTTTTGAGCAGCGGCTTTACAATTGTATGCTTCCACTGAGGTGGCAAGGAACTACAAGTTAATGATAGATTTAATAAATCTGTCAGGATGGGAACAATGCTAGATGCTCCTTGGACTAAGATAGAAGGAGGAGCAGGGACTAGAGGGGATCCAGATTTGAGAGTAGTTAACAGATTCAACGTTGTTTCTGTGGACAGAGCCAGAATCCTCGCTAGGCTGACTGTGTCCGTGTCACCTGGTCTGCTCCTCTCCTGGGGGCCATAGGACTGTTTAGGGAAGGTTGAATATATGTGAACAATCTTTTTTTTTTTTTTAAAGAGCCAAGCTCATTGCTATGTTCAGCAGAGGCCTCTATATCTTCCGTTTAAGCCTGTGGATATACTATTTCTTTAAGAATGCGGAAGATTTCTTTAGGAGAGTTGGCTGTTTGTTTTATCTTCGTTGCATAGTAACTGCTCTGCCCAGCTTTGATTTCGATGTGAAATTGTCTGATAGCATCCCTGTATTCCTTTTTAATAGAATTATCATATGATTTCCTCCACTTTCATTCAAGACATCTGCAGTCTCTTTTTCGAGCTTGAAGCTGGGGGAAGAACCAGGGGTGGCGTTTTTTCCGATTGCCAACTGTGCTAATTGTTAACGGAAGCGTAGCATCCAGGCTATTGGTTATCCACCTGTTGAAGGCTACTGAGGAGTCGGCTATATTTCAGTTAATAGTTGGTATAGAATTATTTAACATGCCAATCCATTCTTTGAAATTCAGCAAGTGCCACCGTCTGTATGTTTGAAATCTTGTATAGGAGGTCTTGGTGGATTTTTTTAGAGTAACAGTCCGCGTCAGTCCCTTAATGTCTCTCTCAGCATCGCGATCGGGCAGCAGAAATGCCACTAGACACCAGGGAATTTGTCTTTTGTGTTTATGCATAAGGGGAGCGGCCCCTTGGGCAAGGGCCGCTCCCCAGGGGGGCAAATTATTTAAGAGCTATTTCTGTCCCTGGACACCAGGGATCTTTTTTTTAATATATATATATATGTGGGGACCGAACCCTTAGGCAGGGGTCACTCCCCTGGGGGCAAAATTAACTCTAAGCTGTTTCTGCCCCCCTTGTGGGGAAGATCGGCCTATTTGTATTAGGCCAATCTGCCCCCAAGGGAGGCAGAAACCACTAGACATCAGAGATTTTGTTTTGTCAGTTTCACAAGAGGGGAGCGACCCCTTAGGCAACAGTCACCCCCCTGGGGGGACAAATTTGTTTTAGTCCGTTTCTGCCCCCCTTGCACATGCACCCCACACCATTTTCGTACCCACAATGCCCTGCAAACCTCCAACTTTGCTAGAAATCACAAATTTTTCCCACATTTTTGTGATGGAACCGTCCAGAATCTGCAGGAAACCACAAAATTCCTACCACCCAGCATTGTTGCATCTATACCATCTCTACAATTCTGCCCCACTTGTCAGTTTTTTTCAAACTGCCCTTTTGGACCCGCTTTGGTTCCCCCTCAGTTGCAACATGTTTTTGGCTCTTCCCTGTCACAGGCACTTGGCCCACCTACACAAGTGAGGTATCATTTTTACCGGGAGACTGAGGGGAACGTGCAATGGTAGGAAATTTGTCCCGGTGTGGTGATCCCACACAGAAATGTGGGAATTTATTTTTTAGCTAAATTTGAGGTTTGCTGAGGATTCTGGGTAAGAAAAAAACTGGGGGATCCACGCAAGTCACACCTCCCTGGATTCTCTCGGGTGTCTAGTTTTCAGAAATGTTTGGGTTTGGTAGGTTTCCCCATATGGCTGCTGGGCCCAGGACCAAAAACACAGGTGCCCCCTGCAAAAACAGGTTGTTTAGCATTTTTTTATTGGGAGACTTGGGGATCACTGGGTGGAAGAAAATTAGTTTCTCCTCTCAGATTCCAGAACTTTCTGTCACCGAAATGTGAGGAAAACTTGTTTTTTTGGCCAAATTTTGAGGTTTGCAAAGGATTCTGGGTAACAGAACCTGGGGAGAGCCCCACAAGTCACCCCATCCAGGATTCCCTTATGTATCTAGTTTTAAAGAAAGCACAGGTTTGGTTGGTTTCCCTTGGTGCCGGCTGAACTAGAGGTCAAAATCCACAGCTAGGCACTTTGCAAAAAAACAGCTCTGTTTTCTTTGGGAAAATGTGATGTGTCCATGTTGTGTTTTGGGGCATTTCCTGTCTAGAGCACTATGTCTACCCACACAACTGAGGTACCATTTCTATCGTGAGATATGGGGAAATTCTGTGTTGAAGGAAATTTGTGGCTCCTCTCAGATTCCAGAATTTTCTGTCACCGAAATGTGAGGAGAAAGTGTATTTTTAGCCAGATTTTGAGGTTTGCAAAGGATTCTGGGTAACAGAACCTGGTGAGAGCCCAACAAGCCACCCCATCCTGGATTGCCCTCAGTGTCTAGTTTTAAAAAATGCACAGGTTTGGTGGGTTTCTCTAGGTGCCGGCTGAGCTAGAGGCCAAAATCCACAGCTAGGCACTTTCCAAAACACACGTCAGTTTTCAATGTAAAAATGTGATGTGTCCATGTTCCGTTTCCTGTCGCAGACATTAGGCCTACCCATGCAAGTGAGGTACCATTTTTATCAGGAGACTTGGGGGAACACAGAATAGCAGAACAAGTGTTATTGCCCCTTGTCTTTCTCTACATTTTTTCCTTCCAAATGTAAGACAGTGTGTAAAAAAGACGACTATTTGAGAAATGCCCTGTAATTCACATGCTAGTATGGGGAACCTGGAATTCAGAGATGTGCACATAACCACTGCTTCTCATCACCTTATCTTGTGCTCAATTTGGAAATACAAAGGTTTCCTTGATACCTATTTTTCACGCTTTATATTTCACCAAATGAATTGCTGTATACCCAGTATACAATGAAAACCCATTGCAAGGTGCAGCTCATTTATTGGCTCTGGGTAGCTAGGGTTCTTGATGAACCCACAAGCCCTATATATCCCCACAACCATAAGAGTCTAGCAGACGCAACAGTATATTGCTTTCAAAAATCTGACATCGCAGGCAAAAGTTACAGAGTAAAACGTGGAGAAAAATTTATGTTTTTTTACCTCAATTTCAATATGTTTTTATTTCAGCAGTTATTTTCTGTAGGAAAACCTTGTAGGATCTACACAAATGACCTCAGGCTAAATTAGGAATTTTGTCTACTTTTCAGAAATGTTTAGCTTTCCGGGATCCATCACTGGTTTCACACCCATTCCTGTCACTAACTGGAAGGAGGCTAAAAACACAAAAATAGTAAAAATAGGGTATGCCCCAGTAAAATGCCAAAATTGTGTTGAAAAATTAGATTTTCTGATTCAAGTGTGCCTATTCATGAAAACTGCAAAGATGGTGATTTTAGCACCACAAACCATTTTCATGAAAATAAACACAAGCCTTCTTCTGCAGCCGTTTTTCCCATTTTATTTTTTAAAACAAATTCACTGTATTTTGGCTAATGTCTTGGTCTCCCTCAGGGGAACCCACAAACACTGGATACCTCTAGAGTCCCTGGGATGTTGGAAAAAAGGTTTCAAATTTGCCGTGGGTAGCTTATGTGGACAAAAAGTTATGAGAGCGTAAGCGCGAACTGCCTCAAATATCCCAAAAAAGGCCTGGCACCTGAGGGGGGAAAAGGCCTGGCAGCGAAGGGGTTAATAAAGAAAATGACACAAAAATACCAAAAACCAATAAGGGTAACCAGAGAGTGAATTCTTAACGTTTTAAGTAGAAAGAATGGCAGGAACCACAAAGCTCCAATGTCTATGGGAACTGTCTATGGAAACTGTAGACCAAGACTTAGGTGCTATTTGACTCCAACTGCGATGGAGCCCTGGCTGAATACAGCAAGTGAATTGATCCTGGTAAAAGGTATGGAAGCTAGAAAGTTACAAAAATTTGGTAAGTCACAATTTAGAAAGTGACTTTGAAAAAAGTATTGACATTTCTTTTAAGTCTCAATGTATAAATGGATTTTGTCACTTTTTGAGAAGAAAAATCGTCAGAGAGAAGGCTGCCGCTGAAATTGTAGCCTCTGCAGTGGAACTGATAGCCAAATACTTGAAGCAGGTTGGTTCCTCTGTACCTTTCAAGAATTCTTGCTGAAACTTTTCCAAGTCCCAGCGCAGGTCTTTTGGTGGTGCTGGGATCCTCGATCAGGAAGAAGCTGAAATTCAATCCATTGCTGTGGAACTGCCAGTCGATACGTTTTCCAGTGCTGCTGAGGCTCTAGAGGAAAAGCTGTCAGAAGTTTCCAAATGTTCTTCTAGTGGCCATACAAACACAGGAGTACAGTTCTAAGGCATCCGGGACCTCAGTGGAGGCACTTAGAGACTCTCAAAGTGCCATGTGGAGGCCAACCACAAAGTCCAGTTCTGGTCCAGTGGCCACTGGTCTGCTGGGTACTCCAGAAAAAAAGATTGTTGTGGCCCTATGGCCACACAGAAGGTCAGCTAATGGACCAGTAGAATCCTCTTCTTTGCCCTGGGCATAAGAAAGAGCAGATCCAGTCCTTCAGGGCTCCTTTCGGGTCACAGACAGCAGCTTCAGTCCGATTGATTTTTCACAGGTCCAGAAAGTGCTCTAAGGGTGATGCTTGTGGTTGCCAGATTTATGCCTGGCACCAGCTAATGGGTGGAGATGAATCCTGGGCATTCCCTAACCAATGAGGTAAAAGTTTCCAGGACAACTCTAACCACTCTTTCAACAGGTCCTGTTTGCCTTGCTGCAAATAACCCCTGACTCTGAAAATCCAGGATGATGCATCCCTCCTCTCCTTGTGCAAAACCTGGGTACTCAGCCAGAGGGTAATGACCAGCCCCCTCCTCTGTGGTCACTCAAAACGGGGTTTTGGGGGTAACTTTCCTCACACATGCTTTGATGCCAGCCTGATCACGAGGACAAAGGCTAGGCCTTTCCAAGTGACACCTAACATTTGCTTGTGACAGGGCAGGCTCCATTGAAGGTAATTGAGTTCCTGGATACACCCTAACATGCCTTCCAGCAAGAAGGAAAAAACTAGGGGTGTCCAAGATTCACAAAATGCAAATATGTTGCGTTGTGCTACTTATGAGCACAAAATGCATCCTCATGTCCACTTTTGAGGGAAGGGTGCATTAAAACTAGAGCAGTGCGAACAGCAGCCGCTTGTTTTCTACTGTTTGTGTGCATTCACAGTAAATGTTTACTGCAAATTACTGCACATTGTGCCATTCACAATACATTTTTGCCGCAAACGGCACAGAATTAAACAAATTGGCAAAATGACATGATTTGACAATTTCATGTATCAAGTTGAATGCAAAATTCCCCAAATTACATCAAATTATGCTGACGTACTTTAGATTTTGTCCAGGCCTAAAGAAAACACCCACCCACATGCAGGCTACTGTGCGCACTTTGGCTGCAATTTTTACACCTCTTTTGCACCTCATTCAGGTCAAGCACAAGCTGGACAGTGGTTGGTGAGCTACTGCAAAATAGCCGCCTGTAGATTCAGGGAGTGTAAAGGTAACTTTCTAAAAGTGACATTTCCAAAATATTTTTTAAAAATCTAACAATATCATTAGTTTTGATTTTCATTAAGCCTAAAAATAAGCCTTTGGATGGAGTCTATACCTGGTACAGGTCAAACGTTACATATTAAATACTTTGACTTTCACTATGTACCAAATGCAACCTTATCAGTGACAATGTTGTTTTGGGCATAGTCACTGGGGGAACATGCCATTTCTAATGTCACACCTGTTCCACTGTTGAATATTATGCACCCTAACTTGTGGGCAGCAGAATGCACTTAATATTTAGAATCAGGGTTTCCTACCTGTCAAAAGCGTGATTTTGACAGGTCTGTGCAGCAGGGTTCGAGATGCTTCTGGCAGGCTACATAAGGTAGGCCTGAAGCAATGTTTTCTTTGCCACTGTAGTTGGTGGAACAATAGGTGCTGCATTCCATATATGGCACTTAACTTTCTGTCCCCAGAGTGTATTTCCACTAATATATCATTGCCATATAAGCAAGTTAACTGTGCCAATCAGGGTTTAACCTATTTCATCATGCTAAACGGGGGAGCAGAGGCATTTTATATTTAATGGGGTAAAATACACAAAGTTCTAATGCCAGCGATACAGATAGGGCACAAATTGGGGAGCATCATGCAAAGAATGGTAATTTCTTACAGTCCTACACTCCTCCGATTCCCTTAATGTCCCTTTCCAGCTACATTCCTACCCTATAAAAATGCACGGTCCAATGGGATTAACACTGAAAGTTAAAAATGCCCCTTCTATCCAAAATGTCTCCAATCAGAGGTTATGAAGTATACGAAGACTGTCAGATGATACAGCTACAGACACATATGGCATATAACTGCAGATCACTTAGGGCCCAATTACGAGTATGGCGGTCCTAGGACTGCTTTACCCAGCGTGGCTGTCTGACTGCCGCATACTTGGGGGTCCGACCACCAGATTATGATGCTTGCAGAGGCGATACCCAAATTGTGGTTTTGTTTGGGACATGTCTATTGCTTCCTTTAATAAATTTAAGATGTGCTTGCTGGCTGTGGCAGCGTGGATGAAAACCCACTTTAAGTCTTAAAAGTGACAAGACTGAGCTCTTGCTTTCTTGAGGGGATCCTCTGATCTGGTTCCCCTGTTGGTAGCCACCTCACCTTGGTGTAACTTCTCCCATGGAATCAGCTAAAATTGGGGGTTTATTTGTTGATATTATGGTGTCATTGTGAGCCAGGTTATGATGCTCTTTTCTACTTATTTCTTCTACCCTTAAGGCTTCCTCTCCTTGCAGTCTACGTACAGTCCCATACAATGATCAGAGCAATTATTATGCCCCTCATTGATTGCTATGTTTCTCTAACTGGGACTGCCTAAGAGTTCCATTCTCTGGCTACAAGCAATTCAGAACCTGGCTTCTAGAGTCATGCATCTTATTTGTCTGCTAGTGCAGCAGTGTCTCACCTTCGCGTGTCTTTGCATCTACCAAGGAGTGTATTACAAACAAACACCAGCATTTATGCAATCAAGGATTCATTCTCACACTTCTGGGCAAAGGTTACCTTCCTCAGATGCTCTGCTGTTAGGGGTGCCTCACATTTACCTAGAACCAAAAGGAGAGAGCGCCTTTAATTATTTGGGACATACATTCTGGAATTCAGTCCCCTTATATCTTCATTTACAAGTCAATCATTTTAAAGTCCATAAAGGACTGAAAACATGGCTGTTTTGCTGCATCACTTAACGGCTTCGTGTGTACTGCTGAACACCCTTTATGGATAAAAGTGCACACTTCATCATTCATCATCAAATGAAAAGGCAAAATTGAGTGGCAACGTGGCATAAGTGGAAATATGTTTCCACGTTTAAGGGCTGGTACAAGATAGCTTGCCGCTCTTAGTAAAAAAATAACTTGTTTCTCTCCCCACCTCCTCCCAGCACAGAGAGTGCATCTCATGCTTTTTTTCCTCAAGAACTAACCCATAGTACTCTATCACTCCAGCACTCCAGCACACTACAATTTTTCTTCACTGTCAACATCCATTTTTTTACTAACTAGAAGTAGCTTTATTCAGTGAAATGAACTTCAGACAGCTCTCGGGTTTACTTTATTCCACGCAAGTAGCCCAGTAAATAGCTCAGGTGTATAGGGTTTTTTGTTAGCAATCTGGTACCTCTATAAGTTCCCAGATGACTCCATGTCATCTGGGGCATTGTTTTCTAGTCCTGAGCTTTCATTTGACAACTTAGTGCTTTTTGGGAATAGTAGAGCTGTTACTTTAATTGAACATGACGATGATCTATGATAGTGAATAATGTGAGTGTAATTGTGTGACATGCATTCCTAATAAGACGCTAAACTCTCACCCACATGATGTGGCATGCTTCATTATTTGGTTCACCACTTTGGAGAAATGACGTTCACAGTGGTGGCTGCCGCCAATCAAAAGTGGTGGGGTGGAGGGAGGGGTGTTGAGGGGTAACAATAAAAAAATATATACCTGGCGGCCTCAGTGCTTCTCATATTCCTGGCAAGTACTGGGGCACAAAGCACAGACTCTGAATCGAGATGCTGCTCTCATGCTATACCAAGCATGAGAGCACAATCGGGATTGGCCTGAGAGGGCTGGTCTGATGCTTGCTCAGTCACAGGGAGCCTGTGCCATTTCTCCTCCCACCTGTACAACACAGCTGGGGTGGAGAAATGTAAGTGCGCATGTTGGTTTGGCCGTCCTAAGACGGCCAGCCAAACCGACATGCACACTTTACAGTGCCCACCACTCTTCCTCCATCTGGCCCAGTCCTCCCCCTCCCTAGATTCCATGGCTGTCAGAGAGACAGTGACAAACAAAATGATAGTAAAAAATGTTATTATCATTTTATTTGTCACTGACTGACTGAGCACGGGGGCGACGCTCCTCAGTTATTATGGACATTACCTGTGGTTCATGTAGGATGTAAGATGGCTAATGGTAAAGTATAGATCATGTTTATCCATCCTAGTGTACCTTTAAAATAACTTCTCCTAACTGTACTTCTGCTTTATACAGCTAGACGGTGGACACATTTTACAACAGAGACATAAGTTCAAGCCCATAGGTTGACTTTTAACCTTGAGAGGTAGGGAAGGGGATCACAATATGGTCACTAAAACTTACCTTTATCAAAATGTATCATGAACTAATGACATAAAATAACTGTTTTGACTTCAGATGGCAATGCTACCCTTACTATACCAATGCACCACTACTCACTGACTGTTCTTGCCATGCCTACAGAAAGATTGTTCTCTGCATTACCTAAATCAGAAGTTAGGCCCAAGTTAGAGTTGGGTGTTGAAAATCTTCAGATTTCTCAAGGAGGTGCTGTATTCAGAGGATTGACCACTGGCAATATTAACTATCCCCATACTAACCAAGCCATTGCTGTCACATAGTGCTCTGCTAAGTTGTAAACATTTGCATTGTGATCTGCTTGTGTAGCCAGGAAGTTACTTTCAGTGGCATACCAGGTGCAGTTGTGTCACTCCTTCAAGTTTCACAAGTCAACTAAAGAGCACTTTTCTCTTACTGCTCCAGCATACATCGTGGAACTAATTAAAATTAGCTTAAACATATTAGCCCTCTCACTCCTCCATGTGCAGAACCTTGCATCATAACAATATCCTAGGTTTGCAGTGCATATCTAGAAAAAACTGCACACACTGGATAATGGACAACTGGTCACTGAGTTAAACGAATAAAATAAAAAGTACCTTGGCAGGTAAAGACACATTACAAAGATTCAAATCTGGAACAAATTTTGCTTCTATTAGGACCAACACAATCAAGTAGTAATTTGATAGAGGGGGATCTCTAAACCTCAATTTCCTAGTGAAAACCTCATACAGAATCCCCCACTGACTGTCTGGACCTTTGATTGTAGACTTGAAATGAGTGACAGGAGCTAACATGAGCAGTACATTTCAATTATTGTGGAACCAATGTGGCTCAACAGAGAAGTCAGGGAATGATGTCCCTAACAAGAACATTTATCATCAGATTAGTCAAATCAATATCCAAAATAGTTGCCAAATCTTATGAAATGTATCTTTATAGCATAGATACTAAAATGATCAAATAGTCTAAATTTAAGCATCAAAAAGAGCCAAAGGTTACCACAATACTATAGAGAAGACAGAATACCCAAATTCAGGGCCAGATTTACAAGAAACTGCACAGTGCTGCGCCAAAATCAGCAGCACTGCACCAGTTTTGAAACGCAGGGCTGCGCCGTATTTACAAGAATACGGCACAGCTCTGGGTTTCCGCCTGCGCTAAATTAAGCACATAGTGCAAGGGTGTCTGCATTGATGGGAGTGATTGTTTATGTGCAGGAAAGTGTGCCTTCCTGCATATAAACAATCTACAAAGGCGATTTTCTTCTTCTATGTGTGTTGCACAATGCAGAAGACATGGAAAAAGCAAAAAACGACATGGAATAAAAGTATTCCTCATCATTTTGCCATGCTAGCACCACCACTGGGGTGGCGTTAGTTTTTAGCACTGCCACAGAATTACATTTTCTCGTGAATTTAGGGCAATGTCAAAAGCAATGGGTGCTGCGATGGAACGCCCATTGCAACATCCATTGCACGTTCCTCTGATGCAGAAAACTGCGTCGGGGTATATTTACAAGGAGGTGTAAAGCCACAAAAAGTGGCGCTATACCTCCTTGTTAATATGGAGAAGTGGTTAGCGCCACTTAAGCATCACAAAAAGTGACTCTCCAGTGGCGATAGGCCTTTGTAAATCTGGCCCTTAGTGTTGCTTAAAAAATTTCCCTATTCTAAATGAAAATTTTAAAGTGGCAGGGGATTTCAAAGAGAAAGGAGAAATAGGTGTCAGGTGTCAGTATCAGATGAGCATCGGGTTTTTTTTTTAAGGGAAATTAAAGAGTGTTCAGTCAAAAAGCCTTTCCACTCCAGGCAGACAAATCAGCAGAGTTCAGAAGAGAGGTCTTCTCTCTGCAAAGTCAGGAAAGAGTCTGTCTAACCAATGGAACACAAATAAAAACATCAGAAAGTTCCCAACAATGTCTGATTATCAAGTCCCCACAAAAATGAATGAATCTTGCAACAGAGTTCTCTAGAAGCTGATGGACTCCCTACTTTCCATGCCCCACACAATAAATCATACATTTGCTCATCCTCGAATGTATCATGTGTATGGTCTTCCTGGTATAGGAGACTTTCTCAACGTTCTGTCTCCACACTCATTGCCAAGTCTACAAACCTTTATCTAACTAACGAGGAATCTGATAGCAGACCTACAGTGGAGATAAAAACAAGGCACTGAAAAATATTTTAAACTTGCAACTTAGAAATGTAGACCTAGTTACATGCTAAGTTAACCAGCAATTCAAACAGGAAGTTCACCAACTATAATTAACTAATTTAAAGTATACATTTTCTTGTTACTATGAGTATTGCAGTTACAATTTGTCTAAATACGTTCTACTGGTAATTCTTGTTTCTCCTAACAGTAATTACTGACCACATTTGACTAATATAAAGCACAATAACTAATACTGTTAAACAAACATCGAGTATATATGTTGCATGTATATGACGCATAATGATGGAGCTCTTAATTACCCTGCTACAATCCCCTCAATGATCGCTAGGATAGCAATCAAATAAATCAAATAAACCAATCCATGAGATAACCTCAAAATTTGATTGCTTTTAACATCTTACATGTTGACATCTCCAGCGCTTTCATGTCATCATACATCTTACACTGTCCTTCCTCTCTTTCCAGATCCTTTCTTTTCCTTTTAATTCTCCTTCCTTGAACCGCAAACCTTCTTTGACTTCATATACCAAATTCCTTTAACATAGCAAATATATAACCTCGGGCATAATTTCAATTACACTAGAGGTATTGGAGTAATTTTGGTAATGCTGTATCACTTTTTGGTGCAGAATTATGGATAATTACGCAATTACTCCTTGTTGCGTAATTTGCGGTAAAAAACTCAACTTCTACTGTGAGAGCACATTTAGGCCCGTATTTATACTCCGTTTGCGCCGAATTAGCGTTGTTTTTTTCGACGCAAATTCGGCGCAAAACTAACGCCATATTTATACTTTGGCGTTAGACGCGTCTAGCGCCAAAGTATGGGCAAATAGCGTCATTTTTTGGCGTGAACGCCTTCCTTGCGTTAATGAGATGCAAGGAAGGCGTTCCCGTCTAAAAAAATTACGGCGACGCAAATGCGTCGTATTTATACTCCCGGGCAAAAATCACGCCCGGGAGTTGGCGGGTCAAAAAACCCCGCATTTGCGCCACTATTTAACGCCTGGGTCAGGGTAGGCGTTAAGGGGCCTGTGGGCTCAAAATGAGCCCACAGGTGCCCTCCCCTGCCCCCAGGGACCCCCCCTGCCACCCCTGCCCACCCCAGGAGGACACCCAAGGATGGAGGGACCCACCCCAGGGACATTCAGGTAAGTTCAGGTAAGTATTATTTTTTATATTTTAAAATTTTTTTGGTGGCATAGGGGGGCCTTATTTGTGCCCCCCTACATGCCACTATGCCCAATGACCATGCCCAGGGGACATAAGTCCCCTGGGCATGGCCGTTGGGCAAGGGGGCATGACTCCTGTCTTTACTAAGACAGGAGTCATTTAAATGGCGTCTGGGCGTCGAAAAAAATGGCGCAAATCGGGTTGAGGCGATTTTTTTGCCTCAACCTGACTTGCCCCATTTTAAGACGCCCTAACGCCATTTTCCCCCTACGCCGGCGCTGCCTGGTCTACGTGGTTTTTTTCCACGCACACCAGGCAGCGCCGGTCTGCTAGCGCCGGCTAACACCATTCCATAAATACGTCGCCCGCATGGCGCTTCAGAATGGCGTTAGACGGCGCTAAATTTTTTGACGCTCAACTGCGTTAGCGCAGTTTACCGTCAAAAAGTATAAATATGGGCCTTAGTGAATTCAAGCGGCCTCTCACGCTCACTATTTGTATTCTGCTACATTCATCGCTAGTTCTTAGCACAAAATATATACTTGCATCCATTTTGGACGCGAGGGTGCAATTTGCACTAAGTAAATAGTACTAAGTGTCTGGAGTAAATTGAGGGAAATTCTACTCCAAACACACATTTAGTGAGCGAGAGTAGCTGCTCATGCTCAGTAAATGTGTTATGTTTGATTTAGCACTATTTCTTAGCGTCCAAAATAGACGTGAGGGGACATTTGTGCACTAAGATATAATGCTAAATGCAGAATTACTCCTCTTGTGTAAATCTGTGTAATCTTATGGAATTCTTATGTAATTCTGCATGATTACGCTACATGGAATTAAGTGAATTACTAATCAAGCAAATGCCAAAAATCAAGATAAACCTCAACATTGCTCATAAAACCTTACTACCTTCATTGCCAAACCAGCTACCTTCAGCTGCAAATCCATTTTCAATAGATTCCCATGCACCTGTTCCCTTCAAGTCCTTTAAATCTTGTTTTAATCCAGCAATGTTTTTCTCAAACCCTTTTATCTCCTTGATCTTATCTGGCATGATCTGCCACATTGTTGAACCTTCAGCATCTTACAGACGCCACCTTTCTTTGCTAACAAAATATCTAAAGCTGTTTTGCAAAACCTTAGATCCAATAGCCAGGAGCTGTTTCTCCATTAGAGCTTTGGGGCTGCACCCCTCTGAAATTCCTACATGTTTACCTTAAAAAATATTGAAGACATCAATTTAATTTAAAATATGATTGCATCTCTAAACAAATCAGTGTGCTTAAGCCTGCGCTGTCTGTGCCAGGTTGCCTGCCTGCATGCTCTGAAGCAGGAGACAGAAGCCAGGCTGTAAATCAACTTTCTGCAATGTGACACATGACAAAGGCTTGCCTTTCTAAAGCCCTTTATTGCCATTATAGTCTATGTTGATATACAATGTACGCTAGTGACACAGTCAGCAGCGCGGTTTTAGGCGCTGGAGTCTGCATTTCTGCATGAGGCTAAATGGCTGTCAATCACAGGCATAGATCCCACCCTTTCCCATTCATCACATGGTAGGACTGGATGTAAGCAGGTGTGATTTGGCGCCTTGCCCCCTGTAACAGTAGGTGTTATAATGCTAACCTTTTGGTATGTATATTGCGCTGAGATTCCCGGTCATGTTGACTTCTCCCACTGTGACACTGCAGGCCCTGGCTGCTGTTTGCTGGCCCCTTTAAAAGTAGAACTGCTCTATTTGTTTTCCCGTGAAATTGATCCAAGAGACGAGCAGGGTTTTTGTTTCCTTGTGAAGTTGATCCAAATAACTGAGTCAAATGCAAAGAGAGAAATATGTGCTTATACTAAAGGCATTTACAAGCTGTATGGCATTAAAACTGGCCCTATCTTCATGCTGCCCTTAACATTAATGCCTAAAACAGGTATTGATTTATGACCAATGAATGTTAAAAACTTTAAAGTAATGCATTTCATAAATTAGGGCCCTCAGTACGAGTGTGGCGGCCAGAAGAGCCATCCGCCAAGCTTGCAGGGAGGATGCCACCAATAGCCTCCCCGTCTTATTACAATGTTCCAACTGGGCTGTCCAGCGGGAACAATATATTACAACATTCCCGGCGGGCTGACCGGGGGGAGAGTGCTTTGATATTGGCCTCAGCTCCTTTAAGAAAAAAAGTGTAGCACGGCACCCTCAGAATGCATTGTAGCGCATGGCACCCTCGCGATATGCACTGTCTGCAAAGCAGACAGTGCGCATTCCGAAGGTGCTGGGCAGCGAGGCTCCTGCACTGCCCATGTCATGGCGCCCATGTGGCCCCCACCACTGACTTTACGCCGGCATTTCCATGGCGGGATCCCCACCATAGAAAGGCTGGCGGAAAGCTGAGTTGTAATCAGCCAGGTGGCGCTGAGTTCAGTGCCACCCTGGCTTACAACTCTGACCGCCTACACCCCATCAGGAACCGTGTTCCTGGCAGGGAAGGCGTTCCCCTGGCAGGTCCGCCCACCAGGGTTGTAATGTGGCAGTCAGACCACCACAGTTGCGGTGGTCCAACCATCACTGCAAGGCTGTCGGTCCTTTGACTGCCAGATTCATATTGAGGCCCTCAGTACCTCTTTTCTTTCATGTTTTACTCAGTCTTGCATTCCCCAAAACTGTTAGCTCTTTCATGTTGTGTTTCTGTATTTTTTTCGCGCATCTTATTATTCTTGTGTAGTACATACTTTGAGTCATGCCACGTGTTTATGAGGGGCTTTGACTGAGAGCTGTGGCGCTGAGGGTAAAGGCAAAGCAAAGTGCCTGCCAGTGGCTTGGCCTCTCTGCAGAGCACAAAAAGCAATGGTCATATATTCCAGCTGCAATTGAAATTCTGTGTAAACGTGTGTGAAGTGGAAACAAAGATGTCAAAATATTCACAAGGTAACAATAAAAGAAAATAAAGTGCTTAAATGTGAGTGAGGGCAGTGTATGTTTGGGAGTGGTGAAGTGAGGGAGATGTTAGGAAGTGCATTCAGGGGAGAGTGAAAAAAGGGTGCTGAAAAAGAAAGAGATGAGGTGGAAGATGTCTAGATGGATGAAATGTGCAAATAAAAAGGACATTCATATCTAACATAAAGCACACATAACTGAAGGCCAGTACTCCTCCCACAGACCTCAATAATATTTAATTCCCAGTCTCACAATTTAAGAATTGAAACACTTCCAATGTTAATTACTTATAATCAATCGTTGTTTTCATTTTTCTTAAACCGCTAACAACCAATGACAAATAAAATAGTACTGGCAGGTTTTAGGTGTATGTCAGTTGTTGTGTTATATATCTTGATGCAATAACATCTCAAAGAGAAGCCCTGCCTGCAAATATTTCTAAATAACTGATTGAAGCTGGTAGCTGTGGGTGCTTCTCAAATCCTAGTGAGAGCATTTTCATCCAAAGTTGATGCTTCATGCACTGCAAGAGACTGGACAAGCACAACCTTTAAAGGGACTGAAGTTGTAGCGATGTATAATATGTACATTCCAGTAACTGTTGAACACATTAATGCAGTAAGATATGGGGCAGTTTTTAATGTGTTTAATATTTCAAGACTATGGCCCTCATAACAACCCTGGCGGTCGGTGATAAATCGGTAGTAATACCGCCAACAGGCCGGTGGTAAAAAAAGTGGAATTATGACCACGACGGAAAACGCTCAAACAGACAGCCACTTAAACACACCAACCGCCACAAGCAGCACAGCGGTAACCGCTAACAGCCAGGTGGAAGACAATGTACCGCCCACTGCATTATGACCAGCCTCTCTGCCAGCTTTTCTGGGGCGGTACCAATGACATCAAAAGCACGGCGGAAACAGAACACAGAAGTCAGAGGACTCACCTCTGGAGACACAGGGAACAACCACGATGCATTGGAGCCTGGGTTGCACATATTTCCCATGTTCGTCTACCTTTTCCTGCATTCCAAACACCAACGCCGGCGAAGACGACCACGGTGAGTACTGCTGCCTAGCACACAGGGGGGCGAGAGTGACACACACATGCAACACCCCCACCCCCAACACTATACACACAATCAGATGCACAAAACATTACATATCCGCCCCGTACCCCTCAGGAATAATGCAAGGACAAAATGATTGGAAGAAAGTGAGTGTAATACGATTAAGGAACATGAATAAGTGCATTCAATTACAAACGTATATACATATTTACAAATGGAGGGACACTGCCCAGTCCTCAATGTCCGTGGGACACAGAGCCACAACACATAGGCCAAGGCCCCACCTCTCTCCTGCAACAACACGGAGAGAACACTGCAGGGGCATCAGGTCGAAAATACACAGGCACCTCAGGGGGATGGGGAATGGGGGGGGGCACCTCAGCCGGAAGATGGTACAACACCACTGGTCCTAGAGGGGGCTACGTGCACCACCAGCTGCGACAGGGAAGGGCAAGGAGAAATCCTCAGCTGCTGACAGGAAGGGCAAGGGGCCTGCACCAGCAGGCAGGAAGGACAGGAGGCCTGGTGCTGGGACTCATTCAGACGGCCTTCCACTGGGGCTGCGGCGGCTGGCAGTGGTGCTGGTGGCGGTGCTGGCAGTGGTGGGGGGAGGCTCCAGCCCTTCCCCTGCCGCCTCAGACAGCTGAACCACCATGGTTGGTGGTGGGGGCTCTGAATGAGTCCCAGCACCAGGCCTCCTGTCCTTCCTGCCTGCTGGTGCAGGCCCCTTGTCCTTCCTGTCAGCAGCTGAGGATTTATCCTTGCCCTTCCCTGTCGCAGCTGGTGGTGCCTCGTAGCCCCCTCTAGGACCAGTGGTGTTGTACCATCTTCTGGCTGAGGTGCCCCCCCATTCCTGGGGAGTGCAAGGCCAGAGACTCTCAAGTGGGTGGTTTGCCAACTGCTTGGTCCTGGGCGTGCAAGGCCACAGTCTCTCAAGTGGGTGGTGTGCCCAGTGCATGGTCCTGGGGAGCGCAAAGCCACAGTCTCTCTAGTGGGTGGCTTCTCCAGTGGTTCTGGAGGGGGCATTGTGCCCTGTGTGCTTCATCCTGGGAAGGATGCAGTGAGTGGGTGGCTTCTCCACTGGTTCTGGAGGGGGCATTGTGCCCAGTGTGCTTCATCCTGGGTAGGATGCGGTGAGTGGGTGGCTTCTCCACTGGTTCTGGAGGGGACATTGTGCTAAGTGTGCTTCATCCTGGGAAGGATGCAGTGAATGGATGGCTTGTCCACTGGAGGGGGCATTGTGTCCTGTGATGAAGATCTTGGAGAGTACAAGGTCACAGTCTCTCACCTGGGTGTCAGACCCACTGGATTTGCAGGGGCCAGGACGTACAACAGCCCATGGAGGCAGGACTACACACTGTCCGCCAGCGGTGACGGCTGCTCAGTGGTGGCAGTGGCGGTGCTGGTGTCGATGCTGGCAGTGGTGGTTGGAGGCTCCAGCCATCCCCTACAGCCTTGGACAGGTGGCCACTGGGGATGCTGCTGCTGGCAGTGGTGCTGGTGGCTGTGCTGCTGGTAGTGGTGGAGGGAGGCTCCAGCCCATTCCCTGCAGCCTCAGACGGCTGCCCACTGGGGCTGCTGGCAGTGGTGCTGGTGGCGGTGCTGGTGGAGGTGCTGGCAGTGGTGGGGGGAGGCTCCAGCTCATCCCTCGCAGGCTTGGACGGCCTCCCACCGGGGTGTTGCTGCTGGCAGTGGTGCTGGTGGCGGTGCTGACAGTGGTGGGGGGAGGCTCCAGCCCCTCCCCTGCAGCCTCGGACAGCTGAACCACCATGGTTGGTGGTGGGGGCTCTGAATGAGTCCCAGCACCAGGCCTCCTGTCCTTCCTGCTGCTGGTGCAGGCCCCTTACCCTTCCTGTCAGCAGCTGAGGATTTCTCCTTGCCCTCCTTGCCCTTCCTATACACTGCTGGTGGTGCCACCTTGCCCTTCCCTGTCTCAGCTGGTGGTGTCTCCTTGTCCTTCCTTGATGCACCTGGTGCAGGCACCCTGTCAGTATTGCACTACTGTGCCCCTGGACTGGGTGGCTGAGGTGCTTGTCTGGGTTTTCTTCCCCCTGGCCTGATGTTAAGGACGGGGGGAGGAGAGGGAGGGAAGAGGTCAATGGCGGAGAAGAAAAGCTTCTTAGGGACATTGGGGGTGGGAAGAGGGTGAAGGTTTGGGAGTGGAGGAAGAGGAAGTGGTTGTAGGAGGTATCTGTCTGCTGTGTTTGGGTGCAGGTACTTGGGCTGCATGCTATTGTGAGGTGGATGGCTGTTGGGTGTCTGAGTGCTTGCGTTTGGGTACTTTGGGAGGAGGGGGCACAGACACAGTGGGAGAGGACACAGGGGTCGTGTGCATAGATGTGGGGGTGGTGACTGCCAGTGAGGGGTGTGTAGTGATAAGCGTGATGGTGGTAGTGGATGAGGATGCAATGCATACAGGTGTGAGTGTAGACGCTACTGGGAATGAGGTGGACGAGGAGGAGGAGGGGGACACAGTGGAGGCAGTGGATGTTGGTATGTCTGCATCTGGATGGTGTTTGTGTGAGTGCCTGTGTGATGATGTGTGGTGCTTGTGTTCACCTGAACTACTCCTGTGTGTTGTCCTGGGTGCATGCTGATCTGCCTGTGTGCTTGAGATAGGTTGGGGTTGAGGGGAATGGGATTGGGCATAGGAGGTTGGAGGGGGGAGGCTAGAAACAGGGACAATGGCTGCCATCAAGGAGGAGCCTGGATTGCTCTCTGTTGGGCCGCCATGCCAGAGTGAATGCATTTGTTTGTTGCAAATGGGCTGTCGGCCTTTGGATGGCATTCAAAATTGTTGACTGCCCAACAGAGATGGATCTCAGGAGGTCAATAGCCTCCTCACTCAGGGCAGCAGGGCTATCTGGGGCAGGACCTGAGGTGCCTGGGGTGAAGAAGAAGCCCACCCTCCTGGGTGAGCGGGCAGGGGAAACTTGCTGAGGGGCTGCTGGGAGGACGGTGCTGGTACGGGGGTAGCGGCTGTACCTGTAGTTGAGTGGGCACAGAGGGGTCTGCCACCACCAGGGAGCCTCTATCGGAGGAGGTATCACTGTCAGAAATGTCCCCTCCAGTCTCCGCCGTGATGCTCCCCTGGCCCTCCGTTCCACTGATGCCCTCACCGTCGGTGGATTCGGCCTCCTGGGCCCTGTGGGATGCAGCTCCCCCCGTCGCCGGTGCCTCTGCTCCTCCGCCAGATGATGCTAATGCACATAAGGACAGGGTGACAACACAAAAAGGGGGAGACGAGACAAAGGATACCCTTGGTCAATGGGCACAACAACACCACTGTTAGCGAACACAACAAACTCACACACAGGGAACAGCCCTACGCGCTAGGCAATGCACTACCAGTCACAATGCTAGTCACCAGCCCATGGGCAGGGATACCTAACACCAATTGCAGCATACCTGAGACCCACAGACCCCTTCCCAGTAGTGGAGGCCTACTAGCTTGTTTGAAGGAGGTTGACATCAGACCCTGCCCAACATCGGCCCTACGCTGCACTGGCCAGCCTGGCCTAGGGGCACCCACAGGCCCACATTGCCCACCCGGATGCCACCTCACCATGCACAGGTAGTATATTGGGGCACTTTACTCACCCCCTTGTGGCTGCTGTGATTCCCCCAAGCGCCCATCTGGCTCTAGATAGGCCACCGCCAGAATGCGGGCTATCGGGGGGGTCAGGGATGGATGGGCACCCCTTCCTCTTTGGGAGGCCATACCCAGCTGGGCCTCCGCCGTCTTCCAAGCCCAGGGTCTCAGGTCCTCCCACCATTTGCGACAGTGGGTCCTCCCACCATTTGCGACCACTGCATGGTCCTGGGGAGTGCAAAGCCACAGTCTCTCAAGTCTCTCAAGTGGATGGCTTCTCCACTGGTTCTGGAGGGGGCTTGGTGCGCAGTGTGCTTCATCCTGCCAAGGATAGGGTGAGTGGATGCATCTCTCCACTGGTTCTGGAGGGGGCTTTGTGCCCAGTGTGCTTCATCCTGCCAAGGATTGGGTGAGTGGATGCATCTCTCCACTGGTTCTGGAGGGGGCTTTGTGCCCAGTGATGCTGCACCTGGGGTGTGGCAGTTCCCATTCCCTCACCTGGGTGTCTGAGGCACGAGATTTTCAGGGAACAGGTAGCATCATACTCCATGGAGGCAGAGCCACACTCCAACCTGCAGTGACATAGGCTGCAAACTGCTGGTAGGGCCAGTGCTGGTGGTGGTGCCTCATGTGGTGTGTGCAGGGTCCAGGATGTCTCCTACAACCTCGGACAGCTGCCCACTGGGGATGCTGCTGATGTCCGATGTAGTAGCACTGGCTGGGCATGTGGCGGTGCAAATGGCGGTGCAGGTGGTGGTCGTTGCGGTAGTGCTTACCGTGGTACAGGTTGCTGGCCTGTCAGGGGAAATGGTGGTCACCAGTCCCTCACCAGGAGACTCCGTGCCCTGAGGTGACTTGCCCTTGCTTTTGTGTTCCTTCCCCACCTTGGTAGTCGCTGCTGGGAACTTTGCACTGTCCTCTTTGGTTTTGGATGAGGCCTTGCTGGGTGGGTGGTGCGTCTTTTCCCTGCTGCATGCCGGCCCCTTCTTTACCTTGGCAGGTGGCGGAATTGGGTGGTCCATAGCTTCGGTAGGTGGCACACTGGCAGCCCTGACGGGTGCCCCCTTCGATCTTCTCAGACTTGCAGGGACCACAGCGCACACTGATTTGGTGGCTGAGGTGTTGGCCTGGGATCTAGACATCCTGGCCCTAGGGGAAGGATGGTGGGAGGTGTAGGGAAGCAGTCAATGTTAGCCAGGAAACGTTTCTTTGACACACTGGGACGGGAAGATGGAGGGGGTGTGGGAGTGGAGGAAGATGTAGTGGTTGTAGGAGGTGTACGTCTTCTGAGTTTGGGTGAAGGTGCATGGGCTGGAGGAAGTTGTGAGGTGGATGGCTGTTGAGTGGGTGTGTGCCTGCGTTTATGTACTTTGGGAGGAGGTCTCACAGACACACTGGGAGAGGACACAGGTGATGTGTGCATGGTTGTGGGGGTGGTAATTGCTCATGAGGGGTGTGTTGTGATGCACGTGCTGATGATGGAGGCAGTGGCTGATGATGTAGTGCATGCAGGTGCGAGTGGAGACGCTACTGGGAGGGAGGTGGATGAAGAAGAGGAGGGGGACACAGTGAAGGAAGTGGATGTTGGCATGTGTGCATGGGTATGGTGCTTGTGTGAGTGACTGTGTGAAGATGTGTGGTGCTTATGTCCTCCCATCTCTTGCGGCAGTGGGTGCTCCGCCTGTGATAGACCCCCAGGGTCCGCACATCCTTGGCGATGGCACGCCAAATACCCTTCTTCTGGTGGGCCCTGACCTAAGACAGCGGAAAATGTATTTACTCACCCGTCCGGACCGTCATACTCAGTGCCTACCAGTTACCACCCATGCCCTGACGCACATACACTGACCACCTCTCATTCAACATTCAGGCCAGGACGCCTCAGCCCCCCCTACATGTGACTTACATACACAGCACTCCCTACATTCATGGCCCACGCATCATGCTCAGAGTGTACTCACCTGTTTGTCTGGAGGATCGTAGAGTAACGTGTACTGGGGGAGGACCCCATCCACCAGTTTCTCCAATTCCTCCGCAGTGAAGGCAGGGGCCCTTTCCCCAGACACTTTAGCCGTTGTCGCTTCCAGACTCAGGTCACAGCAGCACTTGCAATGTAGGTTCTCTCCTGTTGATGGCCAGGTAGCAAGTGAGTGAATAGCTAGAAAATAGCAGTGAGGTCCGCAGCGGTGCATACCGTCACCGCGGCGTACAGCGCCATTGGCTCCTGGAACCCATAGGGCCCAATGATAACCAATGCAGAGTTGCGCGGCGGTCTTCGACCGCCTACCACGACGCTGCACAACGCCAGCACAGTTACTTCATTTCCCCTTGTCCCTCCTCACAGGTCATGCAGACGACATTTCAGGGGGCCACATGGCACTTGACTGCGTCACAGCACATATTGGCACATATACTGACTCTAGTTTACACACACTGCTTCTGTGACATTAATGCAAACACAGTTGTGCTATCTATGTGGGAAATTACCTTCTGCTCACCGTTCTCTTCCATAGGCTACAACCACTGAGGCAGATGATGAGATGGCGGCATCCTCCAGTGTACAGACCCCTGGTGGACCTGTCAACAATGGAGGACAGACACATTATAATAACATGCAGACTTGATCGTGCCACAATCCAAGAACTGTGTGCCCAATTGGAGCCAGACCTGATGTCAGCTATCTGCCACCCCACCGGAATCCCCCCTCTGGTGCAGGGTCTGTCAGTGCTCCATTTCCTTACAAGTGGCTCCTTTCAAACTACAGTGGCCATGGCATCAGGAATGTCTCAGCCAATGTTCTCCAACGTGTTGACCAGAGTGTGTCTGCCCCGCTGAAACACATGCGCAGCTACATCGTGTTCCCCCAGGTGGAGGATTAGGCCACAGTGACAGCTGACTTCGATGCCCTGGGACACATCCCCAACATCATTGGTGCCATTGATAGTACACATGTGACATTTGTCCCCCCCGCAGAAATGAACAGGTCTACAAGAATAGAAAAAACTATCATTCGATGAATGTGCAAATGGTGTGTTTGGCGGACCAGTACATCTCCCATGTGAATGCCAAATATCCTTGCTCTGTGCATTACGCCTATATCTTGAGAAATAGCAGCATTTCTTGTGTGATGGCCCAACTCCAGAGACACCGGGTGTGGCTAATAGGTGAGGCCAAGGTCCCCACACAGTATATGTAGGTGTCTGGGTATGGGGTTGTCCCTAAGGGTTAGTGTGTGTCTCACTATTGTCCCTCGATATTTACAGGTGACTCTGGTTACCCCAACCTGTCATGGCTACTGACCCCAGTGAGGAATTCCAGGACAAGGGCAGAGGAATGTTACAATGAGGCACATGGGTGAACAAGGAGGATAATTGAGCGGACCTTCGGCCTCCTGAAGGCCATGTTCCGGTGCCTCCATCTGACATGTGGATCCCTGAACTACTCACCGAAGAAGGTGTGCCAGATCATTGTGGCATGCTGTATGTTGCACAACCTGGCAATGAGATGCCAGGTGCCTTTCCTGCTGGAGGATGAGCCTGGTGATGGTCTTGTGGCAGCGGTGGAGCCTGTGGACAGTGATGAAGAGGAGGCAGATGAAGAAGATGTGGACAACAGAACAAACATTATCCAGCAGTACTTCCAGTGACACAGGCAAGAGACTAACATTTCAGTATACTTCAGGACACTGTACATGGCATCCTCTTACTCTCTGTGTATGGCCACTGACTGTTCCCTTTGGGTTTCCTTTTTTTCAGATCTGCGTACCCCATTCTGGCTTCTGTTATGTGTACTGCTGCCCACCAACTGTCATACGTTGCTATAATTCAATGAACATGGATGTTGCAATGCTTTGAGAATGTTGTAAGAATACATCTTTCCAGTCATTACACTGACTCCAGTATGGTTTATATTTCAATGGTGTTTATTTTTTGTGCTAAATAGTATAGGGGTACGGGCAAAGGGCTGTAGTGATGGTGGAGGACGGTCCATGGTAGAGTCCAGTCTCTTGGTATCACAGGTGCATTGTCTAATGGGGCATAGGAAGGGGAGTAATGGCAGTTCAAGGTGGACAGGAGAACAGAGTGGGAGCGAAGGGTGACACTTAGGAGAGTCCTATTTCCTGGCGGGGGTCTTGGCAATGTTCTCTGTCTTCTGCCTGGATCGCAGGGACCATTTGCGGGGTGGTTCTCCTTCTCCAGGGGGTGGGGTGCTGGTGGCCTGCTGGTCCTGTGGCTGGGCCTCCTGTCCACTAGCGCCGACGGAGGTGGAAGGTTGTTCCTCGGTTTGGCTAGTGTCCGGGGCCCTTTGTTGTACTACTTCCTCCCTCATGGTCTTGCCCATGTCAGCCAGCACCCCTGCTATGGTGACCAGGATGGTGTAGATGTTTTTTAGGTCATCCCTGATCCCCAAGTACTGTCCCTCCTACAGCTGCTGGGTCTCCTGCAACTTGGCTAGTACCGTGCCCATGGTCTCCTGGGAATGGTGGTATGCTCCCATGATGTTTGAGAGTGCCTCCTGGAGGGTCCGTTCCCTTGGCCTGTCCTCCCCCTGTCGTACAGCAGTCCTCCCAGCTTCCATGTTGTCCTGTGCCTCTGTCAACTGAACCGCGTGCCCACTGCCCCCAGGTCCCTGCTCGTCCTGGGTTTGTGGGGTTGCCTGGGGTCCCTATAGTGGTGGACACACTGCTGATTGACGTGTCCTGGGGACAGTGGCATGGGCCCGCTGGGTGGGTGCCGTGCTTGTGTTTCCTGAGGGGGGAGGCTCAGTGGTGGGTTGGGACTATGGCAGGGAAACCAACTGTCCAGAGGTCCCAGATGGACCAGGTTGGTCATCGTGATCCAGGCGTGCAGAGCTGCTGTCATCACTGTGGGCCTCTTCTGTGGGGGGACTGGATGTAGATGGCACCTCCTCTCTGGTGACATTGGGTAGGGGTCCTGTTGGGATGCAAATGCATTGTTATTGTACCTGTGTGTGCCATCTTGTGTGATGGGTGTGTTTCCCTTATATAATAGTGGTTTCCCTGTCGCATTGGCCTTGTGTGATTGCTGATTCTGTGGGCTGGGTGAGTCTCTCTACTGGGCATCCTGTGGTGATGGGTGTCCATGCATTGGTGTTGCATGCAGGGCTTGATATTGGGATGTGTGGGTTGTGATGGTGGGGTAGATATGAGGTGATAGAGTGATGGGAGTGAAGGTGAGGGTGGGGATATGTGATGGCATGCAGGTAGGGGGGAGGTGAAAGTAGTAAAGATTTGCCTTACCTGAGTCCAGTCCTCCTGCTACTCCTGCGAGGCCCTCGGGATGCATGATCGCCAAGACTTGCTCCTCCCATGTTGTTAGTTGTGGAGGAGGAGGTGGGGGTCCACCGGCAGTCCTCTGTACAGCTATCTGGTGTCTTGAAACCACGGAACGCACCTTTCCCCGTAGGTCGTTCCACCTCTTCCTGATGTCATCCCTGGTTCTTGGATGCTGTCCCACGGCGTTGACCCTGTCGACGCGCAGCCATAGCTTCATCTACCTTCCAATGGACGTCTGCTGCACCTGTGATTCAAATAGCTGTGGCTCTACCCGGATGATTTCCTCCACCATGACCCTTAGCTCCTCCTCAGAAAACCTGGGGTGTCTTTGAGGTGCCATGGATGTGCGTGATATGTGTTATGTGTGAGGTCATGTGTGGGGTGATGTTTTGCGGTGTATACTGTGATGTGCGTGGATGGTGTATGAGTGATGGTGTTCTGTGCCTCTGTTGGGTGTGTGCTGTTTGCTTGTCTCTCTGTGCTTGGTCTCTTTTTTTTCATTGGAAGGGTTGTGGGTAAGGTGGGTGTGTGTTTTATAGTGGTGTGAGTGTGTGGGTGTGGTGTGTGTTTATATGTGTAAGGTATGTGTTTTTTGAATTGCCCAATGTGGTGTGGTTTTCTAAGTGTGTGTGTATTTTGAGCGCAGCAGAATGTACTGCCAATGGTTTACTGTGGTTGAAAGACCTCCGCTTTGATTAATGGGACGTTATACTGCAGGCATATTCCTGTTGGCGGAATGGTGTGGGTTTTGGTACCACCAGTTTATCACTGACCTTTGGTATGGCTGACTTGTGTGGGTATCTGTATTGTGGCGGTATTCTCTGTGTGGGTCATAATACCCGTGGCGGATTACTGCCGCGGGCACAGTATCTTGGAGGCCATCGGCACAGTGGTAATGGGGATTTACTACCAGGGTTGTAATGAGGGCCTATGTTTTTCACAAATAATCACAAAGGCAGAGAGGAGAAATCCACGTTTCACAGAGGGAGAGTAGTCTGTCATGGTGGATGAAATCATTAGAGTAGAGCCACAATTGTTTGGAGCACAGTACAAAAGACAACCATATCTCAGAAAAGGCAAATGTGGGCCAGAATAGTTGACAGAGTGAATGCTGTAGCAAACAACGTGCGCACACAGGAGGAGATTAGGAAGAGGTGGAATGACTTACGGAGGGAGTGCATTCCCTGGCCTCCAAGCATCACCTGGAGGCCCAGAGAACTGGTGGTGGTTTTCCCAGACCCTAATTATAACTCTTTCCCTGGGAGGAGAAGGTCTTGCAAATCCTACAGCCTGAAGGTTTGACAGGACTCTCTGGTGGAGTAGAGAGTGGTAAGTTGCAAATGGAGTTCTGCCCTTAAGTTACACATTTAGAAAGGTTCAAAACACTTCTCAAAACAGCTATATCTAAACTTGACTTCACAAAATATTTTGTTTCATACCACTTACAAGCATGGTGCATCTCTCTTTTTAACAATGTGCAATATGTTTAGTCGGATTGTGTGTTGTTCCTCATGGATCATCCCTTGCATTTTCTTTGTCCCATGCTTTCTATCAATACATGTTGTTCTCCCAAAAACAGGTCCAAAACTCCATCTATTTGTACAAGAAGGTATACTTCTTGTAAGAGGTATTTTCACCTATTCACATCATACCCATATGTGTGTACATGTTGTAAATGTGTGTTCATCTCCACTATAGTTACTGAAATAGATATGTGTAACTCACTTTTCAAGAAGTATTGCCTATAGTGTCAACAGATGACTACAACTACTATGATGCCCTGTTTTTGTACCTACAAAAGAATGGTGCAATGTATTGTTGCTCTACCTTCCTTTACTTCCATATGTGCACACATTACAAAAATGTGGGCATGTGTCGGTGGCCATGTCATGCCATAGCTGAAAATGTCAGGTTTGGGTTCCTCAAGCATGTTGACACCTTCTCATAGCTACATGGAATTGATGTAAATGCTCACATAATTCATAGTCTGTTAAATTCAAGATTTCCTGCCGTGATGTGGCACGCTTATGGAAGTAGTATCTACACACAATTTACTTTGCACTTTTCATATGATGACCAATGCCGGTTTTTCTATTAAGTTGAACCACCGTTTGTCTAATGTTTTGTAGTGTCCTAGGCCTCGGAATGGAATGGTCTTGTACTGTAATCTACTCAGCGCTGGGTTGGTTTGAATGTCTGGTACATGTAATGCACAATTCAGAAATAATATTTTGCATTTCAGGAGATCTCTACAACATCATCACTTGGGTTTGCATCTGTGTGAATCAGCCTACATATGTAAATCAATGAAAATCACACAAAGGCTTAATCACTCTATCTATGTCTGATGTTACGTTTTTAGATTGCCCCATTTGTAGCTAGACACATTTGAGGTACAAACCAGGTTTTAATTTCATACTGTCTGCATTCTTCTGAGGTCCAACCCCCAGACCAGTAGACCACCGTCTGCCACTCAAGACACCTCCACTCCAGATGAGGATCAAGCCTTCAGTGAGTACTCCACTCCTGCAAGTCTGGATGATTGGGAGGAGCCTGGCCCATCTGGTCTGTCTGGCCAAACAGCTCCACTGAATCACACTCAGCCAACACCTACACCTCCCACCCCAGCTGCAACCACATCTAAGCATCAGGATACCTCCACTTCTTTTGTACCGATGAATCTCACACCAATCCTGTGCCCCCACAGTCCTGACTGCTGTTGAGACAACACCGCCTCCAGTTATGCCAGGACACAGTAGGATGGGGCACACTGCATCCATGGCACAGGGCATTGGAGTAATGCATCTTGGGAGGGGATCAGTGGGCCAGAAAAGTGAGGCCACTTTCTTCTTTGTCAGCCAGAACACTTTTGACCGAGTCTTGGGAGCAGTACAAGAGTCCCAAGACATGATGGGCCAGGTCGTAACTGAGCTCTGGGAAATCAAGGAGGGGCAAAGAAAGCTCATGTAGGAAATGCGCAACCACAATGACAAAATTAGCTCCCTGACTGGTGTGCTTTTCGACATCTATCTCCACATGTGCATGGCTTTTCTCATACCACCTGTCCCTGTTAGTTGTCCTTCTATATCTGGAGCAAGTACAGCACTGTCAGCCACAGAGAGGGAGGTCATGGCACATGAGGAGCCTGCTCCTCTGACCCCAGTCACTGCACCTGTGCCCCACCCCCTGGAGGAGACAGTCATCCAGACCACCAAGAGAGGATGGTAAGACATCCAGCACCCCCCCAAGAGACGCAGATCCTAATTTACCCCAGTGTGTGTCTGGCATCCACTCTGTGGAGTATTTCAGGGACACATTTACCTTTTTTAAGGATAGTTGTTTTTTATAGATTGGACTCCACACTTTTTTGCCTCTACTACTATACTTTTATCCACCGTGACAGCCTTTTTTAGTTCATTTTCTCATTATTTGAAACACTGTTCAGTTCCTTTGTGTCATGCAAATAAATGATGTCGACACAAACGACACGACTGTTGTTGCAGTTCTTGTGGCATTTCATTTTTCATGTCTGCCTTCCACCATCATTTTGTCAAATACATCGAACAATTATTTACAAAGGAAAATTGGAAATGACAAACAAAACAAATCAAAATCCCACTATATTGGTATCATACATATTTAGGTAACAATTCTTAGAAATCAGAGCTGAGTTTCACAAACCATGTATAGCCCCAATAGTCTATGCCATTCAGAGGTGGACACTCAACAATCTTGGCACCATGGAAGAAAGGGAATAGCGCATGGGATTACATTAAATAGGCAAACTATCATTGATGCATTACCTCAGCTGGAGCCATACATCCTGCCCTCACAATAGGAATCCCACATCACTAACACCAATGGTCTTCATCATGGCAGTAACACAGTTTGCGGCCACATGACCACTACAGGACACTATGGCAGTATCGGGTGCAATGTCTCAACCACCATTCAGTGGTGTGCTAAAAAAAGTTCTATCAGCTATGAAGAAACACATCAACAGCTACCTCCACTGAACACAAATTGAAGAGTTAGCCAATGTGAAGAAAGAACAATATGATATGGCTTGACATGCACATGTGGTTTGAGAAAATTAAGTGGCACATATTGCCTTGATGCACCATCCCACAGAAAACAGGTCCGACACAATCTCATGAACTTCCATTCAATCACAGTGCAAATTGTCTCTGTACAAGATCCGTCCATCTCAAGTGGCGGTCTGGCCCAGGAGCAACACATGTTCACTTTGTACTTTCCAACAGCAACATATCACTGCAAATGTCACAACTCTGAAATGTTTGCATGATGATGACATGGTGAAGGACCCTGAAATAGAATAACAAGGGATAATTAATGATTTTACATATTTAATTTAACTCAAATGACAAGTTAGGAGGACGCGCATAGTTTGCACAAGCAAAGTTAATCTACATCAATAAACACAGTAGTCAATGTAGGGAAACTCTGATCTACTAACATCTTTGCCTTGGACTTTCCTGAATTGGCCATTCCTACCAAATTCCCATTGCAGACTGATATGTTCCCTATGTCACAAGTTGTTCTGACATTGGAGGTTACAATATGTAAAGGTAAATGTACACTCAGGCCAAGAAGTGATCAATAACATCTTGACGTAGGTCAATTCCTTCTTCTTCACCACTTTCATCTTCATTGGGCACTTCAACATCCTCACCCGGTGGCTCTGCGATGATTGGGATGTTCCATTGCAGGGCAATGTTGCGGAGCATGAAGCAGAAAACTATGATTTTGCACTCCTTATTGGGTGATTAGACGGAAGGCTCCACCGGTCATGTTCAGGCACCTAAATCTGGCCTTGAGGAGCCCAAATTTCAGCTCCACTGGCCTCCATGTTCTACCATGGGCCTCATTGAAGTGAACTTCCCCTTGTGTTGTTGGATTCTTCAGCTGTGATAACAACCATGGTCTATTACGATAAGCTCAGTCTTCTACATGGGAGCAACATATCAATAGATTAATATCATATCTAGCCATTATACCTTCCTATACAAGGATTCAAGCAAATGATCCTCAAGTCATATTGTACTTACCAACAAGCCAGGCCCTCTCAGGTCCAAGTTGCGACATTTGCAGGGGTATGGTGCTGTTCCGTAGAAGAAATTAATCATGTCTTGATCCAGGAAAGTCCACACACACAGTTGAGATGCACAAATCTGGTAAGCAGACAACTTGTACATTGATGGAATGGAAGTTCCTACGATTGCAGTAGACCTGTTCCCTTGCATGTGGTGGCACCAAGTTAAAATGTGTGCCTTCTACAGCTCCAACCACATATGGTAGTCCACCCAAAGCATAAAATTCTCCCTTTACGGTGGCCAAATCCTGTTGTCGTGGAAACTGGATGTAGAGGTTTGTGTGTTTCAGCATTGAAGAAAGGACTTCCTGTAGCACAACACTGAAAGCTGGCTGGGACATGCCCCCAGGTACTGCCACAGTGTATTGAAAAGAGCCAGTGGCCACAAAACAAAGTACTGCCCTGAGTTTCACTATTGGTGTTATTGCTGTTGTATTCTTAATGTGAGGCAGGAGATCAGGCTTCGTCTGGTGACTCAAATCCAGGATAGTTTGCCTATTTAACCAAAACATCTTAATGACATCCATTTCCTCCATGGTGGCAACGTCTGGAAATGGCCTGAAGACCTGAGGCCATCATCTCCTACTCATGCCTGGGTTCAAAGGTCTGCATGTATGGAAAAGAAAATATCAGCTTAAATGGTCACACCATACTTTGATGATAAACACACATCTTAAGTCTTGGTAACATTAGGAGCGTCATTGTTTCATACATGTACAGACATTATTATAACATTTTTTTACTTCAAAGCTCACTTTTGTTATATGCCTATTTTTTAATTATGTGCAAATAATACATTTGCAATGTATTATTTGACCTTAATTAAAAAAAAAACCAAAATACCGTCAATGGAGATATTACTTCCCCCGCAGCAATATCGATGTCAAACACAGTCACAGTTCACTTTTTATTGTGCCATATCTTGCCAAAAACAGTGCTGTTCGTATCTGACATTTGTATAGACACTAGCCTCCATTTTCAGTGCTGGTGACGCACTAACAATTTAAAAACACACAGCTTCACCACCTACAATAGCGACTGCCTGGCCTTGCCATCAGGACATTGGCTACCTGATGGTCATCGGCGGAAGCTGACAACGCAGTGGGTCGAACAATCTGCGACTGACCCTGCCATAGGCTATGTGACAGCTACGCTGGAAAGCCAATGGCTGTGTCCATCTCCATCACGTATCACGTCCACCATGCACGTGTATGTGGCATATTGAAAAAAAAGCTCACTTTTCTCCAAACACTGCAGCCAACAAGACCTTCTTGTTTTTTGCTGCTGTTACCGACCTCTGGGAGCCAGGATGTGGGCAAAGCAGGTGCCAGGGCCCCTGACTTCTCTACTGAGGAGCTGGTGATCCACATCATGAAGGTCCTATTCCTGTACAGCCAGCTGTATGGGACCCCAGAGAAACAGGTACATGTTTGAGTGTGAAATGTTTGCCGAAGTAACTTTTTCCGTCTTTGTCCACACGCTATTTGGTCCCTTTTCGTTCATGACTGATATGTTGCGATTGGATGATAGTAAATATAATGATTTAGCTGGGTACAGGGTGTTGTTTGAGGATGTTAGAAATGTCTGTGCATTGAAATGAAAAGTCACCTGTGAGAATTAGCATGCTATTCACAATTTCAGGTTTACTTACTTTCAGTTGCTAATAGGCTCTGTACCACTAGTTTAAGTGGAAACATACAGCCCAGGTAAAAATGGTAGAAATCTGGTATCTAAGTAGGATTTTCAGAGGTTTAGAGTTGTCTGATGCTGTTCTGTCAAGTGAATGTACAGGCCATAATTATGAACTGGAGTAACTTTTTGGTTTTGAACATGTCATTGTGCCACATATGGGGAAAGGTATTGCCTGTGCTGCCAGTCTAAATGACATTGGCTCACATTCAGCCATACAAGTATGTCTCAGTACTACACACACTGGTTCATACGTCACCTAAAACCATGCTCTCACTGACACATGGCAGCCATCCCATACTGCCCTTAGTCACTGTATGTTGTGCAAACCATAGTATTTGTCTCTTAGAAGGTTAGGCATTAAGCCAAGGTAGCTGTGCATGTGGTTATGTGCACATAATGTACAGGTTGTTTAGTAGCTCACAATGAGTTGGATCACTGCAAATGTGTGTTTCTAAGGGACTTTGAAATGTTTACAGATAATCTATACTGTCTGCTCTGGGAATCCTGGTGAGAGCTGCTACTAAAATGTGTGACTGCACTACAGGCAATCAAAATCACTCAAAATCTCTTTTGTTGTCATTTGTTCTCATCCATACAGGTCAACGCCCATTTGAAGCGTAATTTCTGGAAGGCCATCACAGAGAAAGTGCAGACCCTGGGGGTCTTCAAGCGGTGCAGCCTGCATTGCAGGAAGAGGTGGGAGGACCTCTGATGCTGGACCAGAAAGTTAGCGCAAGTACAGCTCGTCTAGGCCCTCCCAAGGAGGATAGCGCATGTGCTGCAGCCTGACCCCCCCAATGGCCTGCATTCTTGCGGTGCCCTACCCAGTGGTTGATGGGCAGTTGAGGGCCCAACAGCAGCATCAAGGTGGTGAGTTATTTTATGTAGCTCTTCTTGTTGTTTAACTTTTTCAACTTACAACAATGTAGTTTGGCATTAACATGACGGTTGACACACATCTAACGCAGCAGAGAATTTCTGAAAGTATACGTTTTTCAGATAGTGTCTGATGCTGTGTTTGGAATGTATTTTTGTGCCAAAGTTTCCTCATCACAAACCAAGTTCTATCTAGAGCAGACACACGGCAGCATGCGAAAAAAAGTGGTACCTGCATTTTCTCCATGTTCTGAGGGACGTTTGCACCAAACATGCCCCATTTGAGGATTGGTTCACATGTGATGCTCCATAACAGACATGAGTAGTTAATGTAGGCCCTGCTACTAGTGACATGGCACAGTAAGCACTTTTGAGACAGTTGCAGCTTCAGACTTTACATTGGTAAGTTGGTACAATGAAAATATGATCATGAAAAACTGCACCAAAAGGACTGGAAACATGCGTACAATGGCATAATTCCTTATCTAAAATCTGTTTGAGAAATGTTTCAATGGCAAAAAATAAGTTAATTTCGTGTAGGTAGTAGCAGGTTGTCATGAAGCCTCAGTCCTTCCCAAATGTGCATGTGAGCCAGTCTGTGTTAGCCAACATGCCTTTTTATGCCAGAATGTATTGATTGAAACAGACAGGAATGCTTTTGATGCAGAAGAGCAGTGGCAGCTTCAACTGATGAGAGACAGACTGTACCACACCTGACAGTCCTTTGCAGTAGTCTAGAATTATATCATCTGTGATAATCACAAGCACATTAGCAGGCACAGCAGGCAATCACATAGCTTGGCTCATGAGGATCTCATGAGGCAATAGTCCTGTTCACCGATTAGGAGTGCTTCAAAGGCTCATCAGCACCAAAACCAAAGCATCTGGCCACTTTAAGGAGGTAGAGACACACAACTTTCCCAGCCGAGACTTCAGAGTCCCATTAACTTGAACGGCAATGCAAGAAGCTCTAGGTCGGTAACTATAGTGCAGTCTCTGTTCCACCTACAGAGCTGCACACAACAGCCTCAAGACGTCACTAATAAAATAAAAGTCTCAGTCTGATTCCAAAGAAATCGGGTGTAGGAGGCTGGCCTGGCTTGTAGTGGGTACCAAGAGGTACTTACACTCCGTACCAGGTCCAGTTATCCCTTATTAGTGTAGAAGAGGTGTTTCTAGCAGATTAGTCTGATAGAAGGTAGCTATAGCAGAGCAGCTTAGGCTGAAATAGGAGACATGCAAAGCTCCTACTATACCACTGGTGTAATATGCACAATATCATAAGAAAACACAATACACAGATATACTAAAAATAAAGGTACTTTATTTTTATGACAAAATGCCAAAAGTATCTCAGTGAGTACCCTCAGTATGAGGATGCCAAATATACACAAGACATATGTACACAATACCAAAAATATGCAGTAATAGCAAAAGGAAGTAATGCAAGCAGTGTAAAGTTACAATAGATTGCAATAGGAGCACATAGGTATAGGGGCAACACAAACCATATACTCCAAAAGTGGAATGCGAACCACGAATGGACCCCAAACCTATGTGAGCTTGTAGAGGGTCGCTGGGACTGTAAGAAAACAGTGAGGGTTAGAAAAATAGCCCACCCCAAGACCCTGAAAGGTAGGTGTAAAGTGCACCTACAACCCCCAGAGAGCACAGAAGTCGTGATAGGGGGATTCTGCAAGGAAAACCAACACCAGCAATGCAACAACAGTGGATTTCCGGACCTGAGTACCTGTGAAACAAGGGGACCAAGTCCAAGAGTCGCGACAGTGTCGAGAGTGGGCAGATGCCCAGGAAATGCCAGCTGAGGGTGCAAAGGAGCTGCCACTGGATGGAAGAAGCTTGGTGTTTTGCAAGAACGAAGAGGACTAAGAACTTCCCCTTTGGAGGATGGATGTCACACGTTGTGAAGAAGCTTGCAGAGGTGTTCCCACGTAGAAAGACCACAAACAAGCTTTGCTAGCTGCAAGGGTCGCGGTTAGGGTTTTTGGATGCTGCTGTGGCCCAGGAGGGACCAGGATTTCGCCACTTGGATGAAGAGACAGACGGGGTACCCAGCAAGTCAGGGAGCCCTCACAGAAGCAGGCAGCACCCGCAGAAGTACTAGAACAGGCACTTATAAGGGGAGTGAACCGGAGTCCACCCGAAGTCAGAAAAGGGAGTCCCACGACGCCGGAGGACAACTCAGAAGGTTGTGCACTGCAGGTTAGAGTGTTGGGGACCCAGGCTTGGCTGTGCATGAAGGAAATCCTGGAAGAGTGCACAGGAGCCAGAGCAGCTGCAAATCACGTGGTACCCAGCAATGCAGTCTAGCGTGGGGAGGTAAGGACTTACCTCCACCAAACTTGGACTGAAGAGTCACTGGACTGTGGGAGTCACTTGGACAGAGTTGCTGAGTTCCAGGGACCACGCTCGTTGTGCTGAGAGGGGACCCAGAGGACCGGTGATGCAGTCTTTTGTTGCCTGCGGTTGCAGGGGGAAGATTCCGTCGACCCACGGAGATTTCTTCAGAGCTCCTGGTGCAAGAAGGAGGTAGGCTACCCCCAGAGCATGCACCACCAGGAAACAGGTGAGAAAGCCGGCAGGATGAAGCGATACAAGGTTGCAGTAGTCGTCTTTGCTACTTTGTTGCGGTTTTGCAGGCGTCCTGAGCAGTCAGCGGTCGATCCTTTGGCAGAAGGTGAAGAGGGAGATGCAGAGGAACTCAGGTGAGCTTTTGCATTCGGTATCTGAAGAATTCCCCAAAGCAGAGACCCTAAATAGCCAGAAAAGGAGGTTTGGCTACCTAGGAAGGAGGATAGGCTAGTAAGAAAGGTAAGAGCCTATCAGAAGGAGTCTCTGACGTCACCTGCTGGCCCTGGCCACTCAGAGCAGTCCAATGTGCCAGCACACCTCTGAATCTAAGATGGCAGAGGTCTGGGGCACGCTTGAGGAGCTCTGAGCACCTCCCCTGGGAGGTGCAGGTCAGGGGAGTGGTCACTCCCCTTTCCTTTGTCCAGTTTTGCGCCAGAGCAGGGCTGGGGGATCCCTGAACCGGTGTAGACTGGCTTATGCAGAGATGGGCACCATCTGTGCCCATCAAAGCATTTCCAGAGGCTGGGGAAGGCTACTCCTCCCCAGCCCTGACACCTTTTTCCAAAGGGAGAGGGTGTAACACCCTCTCTCTGAGGAAGTCCTTTGTTCTGCCTTCCTGGGCCAGGCCCGGCTGGACCCCAGGAGGGCAGAAACCTGTCTGAGGGGTTGGCAGCAGGTGCAGTGAAACCCCGGGAAAGGTAGTTTGGCAGTACCCGGGTCTGTGCTAGAGACTCGGGGGATCATGGAATTGTCTCCCCAATGCCAGAATGGCATTTGGGTGACAATTCCATGATCTTAGGCATGTTACATGGTCATGTTCGGAGTTACAATTGTGACGTTATACATAGGTAGTGACCTATGTATAGTGCACGCTTGAAATGGTGTCCCCGCGCTCAGAAAGTCCGGGAAATTTGCCCTGAACGATGTGGGGGCACCTTGGCTAGTGCCAGGGTGCCCACACACTAAGTAACTTTGCACCCAACCTTCACCAGGTGAAGGTTAGACATATAGGTGACTTATAAGTTACTTAAATGCAGTGGTACATGGCTGTGAAATAACGTGGACGTTATTTCACTCAGGCTGCAGTGGCAGGACTGTGTAAGAATTGTCAGAGCTCCCTATGGGTGGCAAAAGAAATGCTGCAGCCCATAGGGATCTCCTGGAACCCCAATACCCTGGGTACCTCAGTACCATATACTAGGGAATTATAAGGGTATTCAAGTATGCCAATGTGAATTGGTGAAATTGGTCACTAGCCTGTTAGTGACAATTTGGAAAGCAGAGAGAGCATAACCACTGAGGTTCTGGTTAGCAGAGCCTCAGTGAGACAGTTAAGCATCACACAGGGCACACATACATATAGGCCACAAACTTATGAGCACTGGGGTCCTGGCTAGCAGGGTCCCAGTGACACATAACAAACATACTGACAACATTGGGTTTTCACTATGAACACTGGGCTCTGGCTAGCAGGATCCCAGTGAGACAGTGAAAACATCCTGACATATACTCACAAACAGGCCAAAAGTGGGGGTAACAAGGCTAGAAAGAGGCTACTTTCTCACACAACCCTCCCCAAACGAAGGACAATAAGGCTAGCCTTGGCCAGTTGAGACTTTATTGTTTAAGTAGTGATAAGTGGAGAGTAGCTCTGCAATCGACTGGTTACTCCCTTTATCGTCCACTATGTGGTTACTTCCCTGTGGGGATGTAAACCATCCTGTTTGAAGTTTTTAGCTAACCGACAATGTGAAGATATATTTTCAGAGTTTCTATCAGTACGTTTTAGTTTAGAACAGTGGGAATTGTCCACTGGACCTATTTCTAGTGATGAGAATGCCAGACCCAGGGATGCTGTCTCAGTAAAGCCATAGCTGGGCAAAAACTTTGTCCACATGGCTGCAAGAGAGAACAGGGATGCTGTTTCTCTTGAGTTGGAGCAGGGCAGAGAAGCTGTCCTATGAGCTCCACACTAGGGCAGGGCTGCTGTCCTAAGTGTTGTGAGGCAGTGCAGGGTTTCTGCACTAAAGTTTCTCTGGGAGGGTTGGAGGGATGCTCCATGTTAACTAAAATGGTTCTCTTTTTCTCACCAATATTAGTTATCCCACAGAGACGTACTTCCACCTCAGGGAGTACAGCTATGCCAGCTGATGATTCCCTTGGTACAGGTGCCACCCCAGGAGAGGTTTCTCCCACCACAGGAATGGTATCCTGAATGGCAGGGTGGGTAGGGGATACTGTGATACCCTTTTTACCTGTTGTTTGAGAGGGATCCTGAGTTTTCAGGCCTTATTCTCTCCTTTGCTTTTTCATTTCAGTAGAAATGAGAGGGAACAATTCCTCAGGGATACCCAGCAAGGCTGCATGGGTATAAAACTCTACCTCAGCCCAACCTGAGGTCTCTAGGTCATTACCTAAGAGACAGTCTACAGGTAAGCTAGGTGATACTACCACCTGCTTAGGGCCAGTAACTCCACCCCAACTAAGCTGAACTATAGCTAAGGGAAGAAACTTAGTGGAGTTATGGACATCAATAATCTTGTACTGTTGTCCAATAATGTGTTGTTCAGGAGGCACTAGGTTTTCAGTCACCAAAGTGATACTGGCACCTGTGTCCCTGTAGGCCTGGGCCTCAACACCATTTATTGAAACTGTCTGCCTGTACTTATCCATTGTAAGGGGACAAGCAGCCAGTGTGGCAAGGCCAATGCCACTAGGTGTGACAGAAACTGTCTTGGGACTGACTACCCCAATTTCTATGACGGAGCCATAAGTGAACCCAACTACACCCTTAGTTTGACTGTTGCCAGCAGTCCCACCACTATTACCACTACTGCTAGGGGCACTAGAGTTTGATGTATTAGTGGTGGTAGGCTCAGGGGGTTTACCTTGTCAGGACTTATCCCCTGGCCTATGGCCTTTATTTTTACACACAAAGCACCAAGGCTTTTTAATATGTGTATGTTGTGAAGAAGAGGGAGAATTTGATTTATCCCCATCCCCTGAAGAGTGTTTAGGATTTGAAGAAGGATCTTTGCTTTTACCCTTATCCCCATGCTTATCCTGAGATTTCTCACCATCTTTCTTCTTGCCATCCTTGTCACCCCCTGTATGAACTTTTCTGTTCACTCTTGTTCTGACCCATTTGTCTGCCTTCTTTCCCAATTCTTGGGGAGAGGTCAGATCTGAGTCCACTAGATATTGGTGTAACAAATCAGACACACAGTTATTCAGAATATGCTCTCTCAGGATTAGATTGTACAGGCTTTCATAGTCAGAAACTTTACTGCCATGTAACCACCCCTCCAAGGCCTTCACTGAACAGTCAACAAAGTCTATCCAATCTTGTGAGGACTCTTTTCTAGTGTCTCTGAACTTAATCCTGTATTGTTCAGTGGTTAAGCCAAATCCATCCAAGAGTGCATCCTTCAAAACTGCAAAATTATTGGCATCACTTTCTCTAACAGTAAGGAGCCTATCCCTACCCTTTCCACTGAAAGATAGCCATAGGATAACAGCCCACTGCCTTTGAGGGACCCCCTGTACCATACAGGCCCTCTCAAGTGCAGCAAACCACTTGTTAATGTCATCCCCCTCCTTGTAAGGGGGAACTATCTTGTGCAGATTCCTGGAATCATGCTCTCTCACAGGATTACTATCAGGAATACTGCTGCTGCCACCATGGGGTCCAAACCCCAACCTCTGTCTCTCCTTCTCCAGATCTAGGGATTCCCTGTCTGGAGCCAGCTGTTGCTGTTTAAGCTTCAGTCTGGTCTCTTCCACTCTCAACTTATTGAGTTCTCTTTCTATCAATTTGTCTTGAGGGTGGGTGGGTTGGGAATGCTTGAATACAGAAGAAATATTGGATTCAAAAGAGGGAGACCTGCCTCTAACAGCTTGCACTCTAACAACCAGGCCTTTAGGAACAAAAACATCCCTACTATGATGGGAGCTTCTATTACTACCAGCAATGCTAGGTGGTCTGCTAAGGGGCAAATTAGGAAGAAAACCCTGTACCACTCCCTCAAGGGGCTCCCCTGAGTCAGAGTGTGAGCTATCTACTAACTCTTCAGATGAGGTGCCCCACTGGGTCTTATCATTCTCAATAAGCATGTTAGACAGAAATTCTCTAGAGGGATTCTTTCCTACCACTAAACCTCTATCAATGCAGAGACTCCGTAGGCTCTTAAAGTTAAGATTGTCATATGTTGTATTGACCATTTTAAGAGAAGTTCCTACATCAGACATGATAGAAGAAGGTTTAGGGACAGAGAGAAGAGAGAAAAAGTTTCAGGAATTTTTAAATAACAGAAAAAAAAACTTTTTCAAACTTTTTCAAACTTTTAGAAAGTTTAGAAGTACTTTTCAGCACTTAGCAAATAGTGTAAGAGAAGAAAAGCAAAACTTTTTGGTTAGGAGTACATACACTGAACTTGTTTTGTATATTATTCTCTTATGAAAAGTACACAATGACAAAGTGGTAAGTAGTTGCAAGTACTTATCCCACCGCTGCACAACCAATGTAGGAGCCTGGCCTGGCTTGTAGTGGGTACCAAGGGGTACTTACACTCTGTACCAGGTCCAGTTATCCCTTATTAGTGTAGAAGAGGTGTTTCTAGCAGCTTAGGCTGATAGAAGGTAGCTATAGCAGAGCAGCTTAGGCTGAACTAGGAGACATGCAAAGCTCCTACTATACCACTGGTGTCATATGCAAAATATCATAAGAAAACACAATACACAGATATACTAAAAATAAAGGTACTTTATTTTTATGACAATATGCCAAAAGTATCTCAGTGGGTACCTTCAGTATGAGGATGCCAAATATACACAAGATATATGTACACAATACCAAAAATATGTAGTAATAGCAAAAGGAAGTAATGCAAGCAGTGTAAAGTTACAATAGATTTTAATAGGAGCACATAGGTATAGGGGCAACACAAACCATATACTCCAAAAGTGGAATGCGAACCACAAATCGACCCCAAACCTATGTGAGCTTGTAGAGGGTCGCTGGGACTGTAAGAAAACAGTGAGGGTTAGAAAAATAGCCCACCCCAAGACCCTGAAAGGTAGGTGTAAAGTGCACCTACAACCCCCAGAGAGCACAGAAGTCGTGATAGGGGGATTCTGCAAGGAAAACCAACACCAGCAATGCAACAACAGTGGATTTCCGGACCTGAGTACCTGTGAAAGAAGGGGACCAAGTCCAAGAGTCGCGACAGTGTCAAGAGTGGGCAGATGCCGAGGAAATGCCAGCTGAGGGTGCAAAGGAGCTGCCACCGGATGGAAGAAGCTTGGTGTTTTGCAAGAACGAAGAGGACTAGGAACCTCCCCTTTGGAGGATGAATGTCCCACGTCGTGAAGAAGCTTGCAGAGGTGTTCCCACGCAAAAAGACCACAAACAAGCTTTGCTAGCTGCAAGGGTCGCGGTTAGGGTTTTTGGATGCTGCTGTGGCCCAGGAGGGACCAGGATTTCGCCACTTGGATGAAGAGACAGACGGGGTACCCAGCAAGTCAGGGAGCCCTCACAGAAGCAGGCAGCACCCGCAGAAGTACTAGAACAGGCACTTAGAAGGGGAGTGAACCGGAGTCCACCCGAAGTCAGAAAAGGGAGTCCCACGACGCCGGAGGACAACTCAGAAGGTTGTGCACTGCAGGTTAGAGTGTTGGGGACCCAGGCTTGGCTGTGCATGAAGGAAATCCTGGAAGAGTGCACAGGAGCCAGAGCAGCTGCAAATCACGTGGTACCCAGCAATGCAGTCTAGCGTGGGGAGGCAAGGACTTACCTCCACCAAACTTGGACTGAAGAGTCACTGGACTGTGGGAGTCACTTGGACAGAGTTGCTGAGTTCCAGGGACCACGCTCGTTGTGCTGAGAGGGGACCCAGAGGACCGGTGATGCAGTCTTTTGTTGCCTGCGGTTGCAGGGGGAAGATTCCGTCGACCCACGGAGATTTCTTCAGAGCTCCTGGTGCAAGAAGGAGGTAGGCTACCCCCAGAGCATGCACCACCAGGAAACAGGTGAGAAAGCCGGCAGGATGAAGCGATACAAGGTTGCAGTAGTCGTCTTTGCTACTTTGTTGCGGTTTTGCAGGCGTCCTGAGCAGTCAGCGGTCGATCCTTTGGCAGAAGGTGAAGAGGGAGATGCAGAGGAACTCTGGTGAGCTCTTGCATTCGGTATCTGAAGAATTCCCCAAAGCAGAGACCCTAAATAGCCAGAAAAGGAGGTTTGGCTACCTAGGAAGGAGGATAGGCTAGTAAGAAAGGTAAGAGCCTATCAGAAGGAGTCTCTGACGTCACCTGCTGGCCCTGGCCACTCAGAGCAGTCCAATGTGCCAGCACACCTCTGAATCCAAGATGGCAGAGGTCTGGGGCACGCTTGAGGAGCTCTGGGCACCTCCCCTGGGAGGTGCAGGTCAGGGGAGTGGTCACTCCCCTTTCCTTTGTCCAGTTTCGCACCAGAGCAGGGCTGGGGGATCCCTGAACCGGTGTAGACTGGCTTATGCAGAGATGGGCACCATCTGTGCCCATCAAAGCATTTCCAGAGGCTGGGGGAGGCTACTCCTCCCCAGCCCTGACACCTTTTTCCAAAGGGAGAGGGTGTAACACCCTCTCTCTGAGGAAGTCCTTTGTTCTGCCTTCCTGGGCCAGGCCCGGCTGGACCCCAGGAGGGCAGAAACCTGTCTGAGGGGTTGGCAGCAGCTGCAGTGAAACCCCGGGAAAGGTAGTTTGGCAGTACCCGGGTCTGTGCTAGAGATTCGAGAGATCATGGAATTGTCTCCCCAATGCCAGAATGGCATTGAGGTGACAATTCCATGATCTTAGGCATGTTACATGATCATGTTCGGAGTACCATTGAGACGTTATACATAGATAGTGACCTATGTATAGTGCACGCTTGAAATGGTGTCCCCGCGCTCACAAAGTCCGGGGAATTTTCCCTGAACAATGTGGGGGCACCTTGGCTAGTGCCAGGGTGCCCACACACTAAGTAACTTTGCACCCAACCTTCACCAGGTGAAGGTTAGACATATAGGTGACTTATAAGTTACTTAAGTGCAGTGGTACATGGCTGTGAAATAACGTGGACGTTATTTCACTCAGGCTGCAGTGGCAGGACTGTGTAAGAATTGTCAGAGCTCCCTATGGGTGGCAAAAGAAATGCTGCAGCCCATAGGGATCTCCTGGAACCCCAATACCCTCGGTACCTCAGTACCATATACTAGGGAATTATAAGGGTATTCAAGTATGCCAATGTGAATTGGTGAAATTGGTCACTAGCCTGTTAGTGACAATTGGGAAAGCAGAGAGAGCATAACCACTGAGGTTCTGGTTAGCAGAGCCTCAGTGAGACAGTTAAGCATCACACAGGGCACACATACATATAGGCCACAAACTTATGAGCACTGGGGTCCTGGCTAGCAGGGTTCCAGTGACACATAACAAACATACTGACAACATAGGGTTTTCACTATGAGCACTGGGCCCTGGCTCTCAGTGAGACAGTGAAAACACCCTGACATATACTCACAAACAGGCCAAAAGTGGGGGTAACAAGGCTAGAAAGAGGCTACTTTCTCACATCGGGAAACAAAGATGTGGGATCAATTCTCACAACAGCAGTTTGGCTACAAAGAGACTGTCATTCCTCCTAGTAAGGTATGCTTCAACCCTCCAGTAGAAAATGTACACAATAACCAGGGCATATCTCAGCCTGTTTCACGCTGGCATCTTGATAAAAGCCAACTGCATTCTGTTAAAGGGACGTCTGAATGTCCCTATAAGGCTCATGGAGGCAGAGGTTTTCCTCCCTACATTCATCTTTTGGCATACAGCGCATTTATGACACAGGTTGTTTATCATAACCCTAAATCAGGGGTTAAATCAATTCTATCTGAATTACTTGTTGTGGGGTGCTTTCAGCACCTAATAGAAAAAAGGATTTGAAGCACTTCAATGATACGTCACAATAAAGTACTGAATTAGGTCTTCCATCCAAGAAAGTCTTTATTCCAATGCAACTTGGCATAAAGGTTCAAAAGAAATTCTCCATGTAAGCTTCACAGTCTTCAAGTTTTAGAACAGGAGAACCATACAACAGCATCCGCAGCCTACACGTGTTTCATCTGCATAGACAATAAAACTACAGACTTCATCAGGGCTATAATATCAAAGTAAATAAATTAAAATCTAATATAAGTTAACCAATGTTCATATCATCACAAAAGAACCACCGGAGTGAAGGCCAAAAACCACAATATTGCATTCCATTTTCAATGAGTCACAAAAAATGACCAGCACCCAGTGAGAAAAGGGAAATACATGGCAATAAGGCCAGTGAATAAACAGAAAATAAGAGAAATAGCTCATCAAAGTAATACCTAAGAAATAGGTATATAGCCATAGCTCACCTCACGCTAGAATATTCAGTATCTCTAATATCCATGCAAATAGGATCCAGATTTTAATCACTTAAAATACACAGAATTCACTGAATGATTCTTGGAACACAAGCCTGAACTACTCCTTAGGTATGTATTTATTCCATAAAAGCTCACCCGAAATATAATAAAAGAAGTGTAGTATTCCCTTCGACTCAATATTTCATACATATGTCAATCTGTAAAAATATCAAATAATAACACAGACTCCAAAGTCATCATTAGATATGTGTCAACACCAGGACAGTGCGCGCTCTACGGGCGACTAGAATGCAAAAACCCAACAGTCTCAAGGTAATGTAATTTATGCATTGTGTTGATATGTTATTGTTTAACCTTTTGCATTGCAGAATTGAATCCTGAAGATTCATTCTTAAGGTGCTTATAAATACTGTTAATTTGCAATGTATTGCTGCAGGCTTTCAAAGTGAGTCAGGGTGTGGTCCCTTTCCAGGGCCTTCTAGAAGTTTTCCCTGCAGCATTCCTGGGTGTTGTTGTGGGCTGGGTCAAGACTCTATAAAAGGGAGCCAGCCCAGCTCCACGTGCTCACTATTCAGAGGTCCCGGTGCAGAGCAGCAGCAACTTCCTAAGCTCTTGTTCCGGTGGCCTACTTTGATTTTCCAGGTCTCGCCCTTTCACTCGGCTGGGTGATTCTTGATTGGGGCGGGAAGACGGAGGTCGGACTGGGCCCCTGACTCCGTATCGATGATGCTCAAATTCTTGGGCCTAATTCTTCTTGATGTATAATTTGCTCTTGCATGTGTGAATGTACGTTTGGACTCTTCATGACATTTGCATGCAGGCATTCGAATCGGCAAGGCGCGCAATTCTTTCATTGTGCTTAATTCATGATATTCATTGTGCGCTACCATTTCTTGGCAGTTTCATGGTGGCTTTCGAATCGGCAAGACGCGCGATTCTTTCATTGTGCTTAATTCATGATATTAATTGTGCGCTACCATTTCTTGGCAGTTTCATGGTGGCTTTCGAATCAGCAAGACGTGCAATTCTTTCATTGTGTTTAATTCATAATATTCATTGTGCGCTACCATTTCTTGGCAGTTACATGGTGGCCTTCGAATCGGCAAGACGCGCGATTTGTTTTCTAGTGATTTAACTCTTGATGCTCATTGTGTGCTACCTTTTCCTTGTCAGTTTTATGGCGACCTTCGAATTGGCAAGATGTGTGATTCTTGTCTTGTGCATATTTCATGATAATCAATGTGCGCTCCCATAATCCTTGGCAATTTCATGGTGGCATTTGAATCGGCAAAATGCGCAATTCTTTCCTTGTGATTAATACAGGAAATTCATTGTACGCAACCATTCCTTGGCAGTTTTATGGTGGCGTTTGAATCGGCAAGACGCGCGATTCGCTTCTTAGTGACTTAACCTTTGATCTTCATTGTGCGCTACCATTCCATGGCAGTTACATGGTGGCATTCGAATTGGCAAGACGCGCGATTCCTCCTTCGTGTTTTAATTCATGATACTCATTGTTGCGCTACCATTCTAAGTCATTTATTTGATAGTATTCCAGTTAACAAGTTGCGTGATTTATTCCTTGAATCTACGTTGTGTTATTCATGGTGCACAATCCTTCTATGGTGTTTAATACTTATATGAAAAACCTGCAATGTGCGCAATTCACTTTCCAAAGTTTTGAGAGAACACAACAAGATCAGAGTTCTAGATGTAATGCTGAGTGTTCCTGAAAAGTATTCTTAAATTAAGATTCATATGAAGGTTCAGAAATTATTCAGATGGGTTCCTGATTTTCATGCTCAAGAAAGTATTTGAATCTGAAAGCTTTATCTAACCTCTCTTATTTCCTCCCACAGGTATTCAGTCATCTAAAGCCTAGTCATTATAAAATTGTTCTTAGGTTGTCCACGTTTTCAGAATGGCAATGCTTAGTCATAGCATAACTCTGATTTCATGAGAGGTTATTTTGATGTTGTGTGTTCTAACCTTTTGCTTCCTACAGGTCTCCTTCCCAGTTGTTCCCTTCCTAATCCCCTTTTCCCCACTTGGACTCTCTTAGACTCTGTGACAAATCTAATCAGAGTATTGGAGCTGTCTTGTGGTGGAAGTGTTGGGAACGTGCACAGACTTCGAGGATCTGGTGACTCTGACAGTATGTATTTAAACCATAAAAGCTCACCTAAAGGTAATAGAAGTGTAGAATTCCCTTCCTCTTAATATTTCATAGACATGTCAATCTGTAAAAATATCAAACAATAATACAGACCACAAAATCATCAGATGGGGTAGCAATCAACATGATCAAATGTAAGACCTGATCAGTTAACAACACAAAACACAGAAGTGAAAACCCATAGTCCCATTCAAAGTATCTAAAATTATCTCCAAATTAACATCCAATCACTGTCATAAAAACTGTATAAGGAATATCAAATCAATATCCTGGCCCAAGTGTAAATATAACCAGAGTAACCTTCATAAAATGTCCAAAATTACAATCTTACCAAAGGAGAGTACTCCAAAAGGCATGTGTAGTATCGTGAGCTCAAAATCTGTGTGCAGCGAGGCTACCAAGAATGACTTACTCATACTTTGTGAGACAGCTACTAGTTAAATGCTGGGTCTTGTACGGGTAAGTAATATCTCTACAGTGTGACACTGTCACTGTCAGAGGATAACATATGACTATATTCTCCCTGTGCTTGATGATAACAACGGTGGCGGTCATAGACTTAAGGTAGCCAGGAAGCCTTGCACCTAAATAAATTGTAGCAGAAAAATATGCCAATGGTCTTCTGGAATTATCATGCATTCTTGTAAGCACTAAGAGAGCACAGCTCTCCCCCTCACTGTGAAACAAAATTAACTCTTTACTCTAATCAGGCGTTCCCAGAGCCAGAGTGAGACAGAGATTTTCTCTCAAAAGGTATTCATGCTGTAGTTGTCCCATTGCATTGGATCAGACACATTCTTGTGTGACAACCTCTGTCACTAAGGAAAAGTTGGGGATCCAGTAATCCCCAAAACATCCTGACTTCACTTTGCGTGGTGCGAAGTTTCATCTTCAAGATAGTAGAAATCCTTTCTTTGTGACACTTTCCTTGCTCCTTACTTAGTATGTCATTGTAAATAGAGGACTTCTTTCTGACAATAATGTAATTTCTTGGGGACATTTTATGTCCATTCACAGCTAAATGATTCAATAATGCAATAGTATCAGTCTTATATATTGCTGGAGACATTGACGCTATTAGTAAGTCATCAATGTATTGGGCACGGACTGGGTTGTACGGCTACTTCAGAGACTCAAAAGGTTCGCAGAATCATGCTGTTTCCATCCGCAAAAAATGCCTTTTCAAATTGCTATTCAGTAACATGTAAATTTGTGTTTAGTGATTCGGTATTTGAAAGGGGTGTGTTTAAGGCATTCCTTCCAAATACAGAAGTGCAGTGCTATATATGACTGTTGCGCCCCCCCTACCGCCACCATGTGTGTGCCATATTTATAATACTACTCACCACGGCCAGTGTAGGGGGAAATAGCATCAGAATTTCTGACACTATTGGTGCTAAACCTGAACCGTAGATAGGGGCCCACTGGAAACATGGCATGCCCCTTTTAACGCCTGCTCTGAGCAGGCATTAAAAATGCTGAAAAAAATGATGCAAAGAAATTTTTTAGATTTCTATGGGCCATTATTCCGGCCCCCCCTTAACAGGGGAATTCCCCCTTGCATACATAATGCCTGGCACAGGCAAAATGTGGCGCAAGGGTTTGCACCACTTTGTAAATCTGGGGTGGCAATTTTGGCCTTGTTGGGCCACATTAGCATAAAAAAATGACGCTAATATAGCGTAAGGAGGCATTAGTGTTAGAAATTGGGTTATTGGTTGACTGGGGTGTGAGCCCTGGTCAAGCAACAACCATAGTTCCTGTCAGGGTATGGCACAAGCCAACCGCAAATTACCCTGTGCTCACCCTCTGGTAGCTTGGTACAGAGCAGACAGGCTTAACTTCAAGGCAATGTATAAAGTATTTGTACAACACTTCAAACAGTAAAACAGTAAAACCCACGCAAAAGGGATCCCAATCTATGTTAGAAAATCAGATCTTAATTTAATAAATACAACAAGACCAAAATGACAAAAATCCAATAAGTAGAACACTTGAGTTATACATTTTTAAAGAATAAACTTTAAAACTGTACTTCAAAGCAAGCACTGCCAACCAGGGATATCTTGTCTCACAGGACCTAGACAAAGTCAAAAGTTCAGGCTGACCGTGATGGTGCGCTGGCCGACTACAGGGACCCAGTTAGGTCTGCTGAACCAAAGTACCTTGAATCCTGATTGCATAGCATTGCATGGGTCCAAAACACAGAAGCATCATGTAGCCAGGGGTTCTAAGTTAAGGTGAGCCTGCAGTGTGAGATCCTGGTGTGTTGATGTTGGGGATCCTGTTGATGGGGCTTGCAATGTAAAGATTGATTTTGAGGATGTGTGGCACAGTCAAGATGATGCATTGGTTCCGATCCACACAGTGGCAGCGATGTGGAGATTCAGCATCATCGTGGAGGCTGCCATTGATCAGGACCCCTTCAGCTTTGGATATTGATTTGTAAAAGTAGCAAGAATACCTCAACTTGAGGGTACATGCACATATTACCTTCAATGTACCACCTGTAGAGGGGCATTTTTAGCTGTAGCACAACCAGGGGAGGCTAGAGGCACATTCTCTTTCCTTTCTACAGCAGTTTCTTCCTTCTCTTCTAGTGCTTCTTAGCCATCTACTTTTCCACTTATCTAAATCGTCCACTTCTGAATGCTGCCAACCACTTCCCTTACTTGTAACTTCACCTGAGAAGCCCTCATGTTTTCAATTGCTTATTGCTTTATCACTTAACTGTGCCTGAAAACTCCTCTGTAAGGGTTTGATTTCATTAATGTGCATACCATACTCAACTTCAACTTTGCTCAATCTGTCATGTGCCTGGGCCACATGGCAAGTAATGGCTTTGCTCAAATTCAAAAACTCATTTTGGTGATATTTGTCCACATTACTAAGGTCAAGGCCTCTGGAAATTAGCTTGTCTAATTCTACCCTAAATCTGAGAACATCTAGCGCTCTCTTCCATCCTTATGAATTACCAGCTCATTCCCAGCCTCTATTGTTTCACCACTACCTAGAGATCCCCTAAACAGGCAAGCCAAATCCTCAGACTTTAAAAACCCTGCTCTGCCATTTACAATCGAGGTTGCATACACCAGAATCCCTCTGAATCCTATGGGGTCTAACAACTAATGGGGACTCCAAATAGCCACTTGCAAACTCTGTGATGTAGGGACAAGCCTAGCAGAGGGTTTCCACATAATGTTCTTAAAAGTATGGGCACTAGGGTAGCAGTCATGGGGGAAGTTAAAGCTGGAACTGTCAGTGCCTGAGTGGTCTTGGCAAGAGGCATCACCCAAAGGTGAGCACAATGGACCCATGATAGTAGTGATTGGGGTGAGCACAGTAATGACTTGCAAAGCCAGAGATGATATTCCAATTTGAGTCACAGTAGGATGAATAGGGGCAGTAGCAACCATACTGCTACCTGTGACACCGTCATTATTTGCAAGTTGGGCAGCATTTTAGGGTGGTGGATAAGTTTCAATAACTCGTCTAGAAAATAATCGCTAGAATTAGTATCTGTACTAGACTCCTATTTCTCCTCAACATCTTTCTCACTCTTGAACTTTTTTTCATTTTGGGCTTCTCATTGGCCAATATGGGAGAGACTAAGGCGTTCTCAATTACTTCTCTCCTCCACTTCTGTTGTCCTGCATCTCATCTAGCATTCATATGTCTATAAACTGTTTTCTTGGCTGATAGGCAGAAGCTTCATATCGTATAATATATGTCTCAAATGTTCAATGATTCTCCCTTTAATAGCACCATATCAGGGAAGCTGAAATGGCCCCTCTTTCTCAGTGATCTTGTTCCATTGGCTGAGTCAAATACATATATGAACCCAAACATTAATGGCCATGTAATGACCCAATGTACCCTCTGGTGGCCCTTCATTGCCCTCTAGAATTGGAACCCTCACATTAAACCTCACTGATCCCTAAATGCTCTGAAACATTTCACTGTGGTATAGCAATTTCAACAATCGAGAACATCAAATGAATTTCAAATAGGCGGTAATTCTTGTCAAATCACAATTTAGTACTTATAACCTGTAGTATCCAACTTCAGTGTGGCACCTAATGACACAATGTCCATTCCCAGCATGGCACTTACATCAACCAACCAATACTAGCACATCACCTTCTGTTATCACCTGCAGCTTCTTGCAGTGGCTCCCCCTCCTTTACAATTTCTCTGTGCACACAAACTCTGTCAAGCTAAGGCAAGCACATTTAACAATATAATTCTTGTCTGCTTCCTAAAGAAATTCCAAATTCTCACTCACACAAGAGGGTTAGACGGGGGATAACCCTTTCCAGTGTTCACATGCACACACAAGTGGAATCTCAACCAAGAAGAAATCACCCTGACTAATGCAGTTTTTCTTTTGCACAATAGGATGTACTAGCACCAATCCTTCTTAGTTCACTCACAACAATAAAGTTAAAGTTTCCTATCCTAATTTTGCGGTCGGCGCTACCTCACAAATTGACACTACAAACCTTAACAAACAAGTTAAACAACAGTATACTGTTATCACGGGATCTTGAACTGCGATTAGTCCGATAACACGTTTAACTGCACAACACTAAGTGCATATGAATTTACAAGATTGAACCAAAAACATCGCCATCACACAAAACACACAAACTTGACATAAGCAATTTTCAACACACAGCCCTATTTCTACTCCCTCCTCAGCTACCATGAACACCTTCAGAACCTCTGAAACATCACTGATCTTTTGAATTGGGCCATAGACTTTAAGGGCAGGGATTATTCTTGAGATTTCCTCTTAAATATTGTATCTCCCTAAACTTCAGTGACATGCCGTCAACCATCCTCTGGTATCACTTGATGGAGCAGGGGGTTTCAAAACCTCAATCTCATAGCTAGATCATCATACAGGATCCCCCACTGGCAGTAAGAATCTTTGATTGTTGACATGAAGTGAGTAACAGGAGCAAACATGAGCAGGGCATTTCAATGTGACTTCACAAAAAAAGACAGATGTGTCCAAATCAAGAACATTTATTAACAGACTAGACAAATCAAAATTTTAACTAGCTCGCAAATATAATGAAATGTATCATTACAGCTCAGACATCAAAAGGATGAAGTAATCTAAATTTAAGCATCAAAAAGACCGAAAGGTTAACCACTACTATAAAGAGAAGAAAGAATATTCAAATTAAGTGTTCCATAAACAAACTTCCCCATTATAAATAAAGAATTGATAGTGGGAGGGGATTTCTAAGAGAAAGGAGAAATAGGGTCAGCGTCAGATTAACCGCATCTAAGGTTCATTAAGGCAGTGTTCCCCAACCCCCGGGCCGCGGACCGGTGCCGGTCCGTGGATCAATCGGCACCAGGCCGCCCCACTGTGGCGGGTGGTAAATGTTTGATAATTTTTCCGTGGCCCGCTTGTCACACAATGGGACAAGCGGGCCACGGAAAAATTATCAAACATTTACCGGTCCGCGGCGATAAAAAGGTTGGACAAAACTGCATTAAGGGAAATGAAGCAGTGTTCAAGCATAAAGCCTTTCCATTCTGGGCAGAGAAATCCAAGGAGCAGAAAAGAGAGGTCTTCCATATGCGAAGTCAGGACACGGTCTGTCTAAGCTGAAATATGGAACACAACAGAACTTTTCCAAAAACATCTCATGATTATGTTCCCTCATAAATGAACTGATACTCCACCAGAGTTCTCTGGGAACTCGTAGACTCTTAGGGAACTAGGAAATCCAACAATTGTATGCATTGCAATAATGTGATTATTGGTAACACGGTAACTCACCCTCACAAAGGCTTTACACCTCCTTAGAAACATTCTGGCGACTGTAACGGTAAAAATGTAATTTATAGTTTGGAATGCCCTTGTTATATGTGAGAAAGACAGAAAGAAAAATCACTGCTAGGATTACAGTCCAGCTATGAATAATAATTAAAAAAATACTTCAGAGAGCGATCACATGACCAAATAAACTAGACACTTTGCATCCAAATAGCATGGATGAAACACTTGAAATGTCCTGTTGTGTTTGAGGAAAACAGGAAGGGATCTACTTAGAATTCGGATTGGCAGTCCATTGGAATGGGATTATTTGTTAATCAATGTATCTTTTTCTAAGACTTTGTGGCACATGATGCATGTTTATTATTTTGTGTAGTACATAATTTTGGCACCAGCCACTATTTGATTTAGCATGATGAGCTATGTATGTGCCATGTTTTAACTGAAAAATTGTTCATTTATCATGATGGGCAACAGATGTTTCCCTTCTGAAATTGGGTCAATTGTCTGTCTACGTGGCACATTCATAATGATTTCTAGACATTTTTATGTTTGAGAATGTATTCATTTCGTTTTATTTTTGAATTGGGCTAATTAGTTTGTTTATGTTTACTATTATTTCCAACTATTTGCATGCATGTGATGTTATTCAGAGACTAGTTTCAAATGGCACATACTGTAGCATGGATCTTGATGGACAAGTTTTTTTCAGTTCATGCTGGAATTTATTTTCTATTTTTTAAAGTTTGTTTTACCATTGTTTCACTTGGTGAGCCCTAAATGCACATAACTGTTCACTCACTATTTATTCAGTTTATGTTTTCGTCATACACTGATTTCAGAGGGGAGGGTTTCCTTCGTTACAGGGTTTTCATCCATACACACTCAAACACATTTAAAATCAGAGGTTTTGAGCTCCCTTTCAAAGCATTTTTAGTCACAGTGCTATGGGGATTATTGACGGAAGGTAGTTTGACTGTTTTTCTGTCATTTTGGTATTGGTAGAGGGCACATCGTTATTGGTAACTTGTTCTGGTGTGCAATAAACACCTATGGGAGTCAGCACACAGGCCACTATTAATTTCTTTGGCCCCCATAACCTGGTTTTTGCAGCGTTATTTATTCCTGGTGGCTTTCTTAATGTACAGCACAATACACTGTGCTTGTGGCATTAAAGTGATTTATAAGTTCATTGTTTAGTGTAGACACAGTAATAGTCACAGCTGAGATATGTTGGATGTTAAAAACACCAATATGCAATATGTTGGTGTTGGACCTGGCCCTTTTTGCAGGGTCATCCCCAACCTTTTTGCCTCCTTACTCCTCTTTCTAATGACCAGTTTTGGTTGGCTCTAGGACTCTGGGCACTTTACCACTGCTAACCAGTGCTAAAGTGCATATGCTCCCCCTGTAAATTGTAGCCCCATGGGCAGGGTGAAGTCTATTTAAAATGTAGGACATGTAGTGGTGTGTTTTACATGTCCCGATAATGAAATACTGCCAAATTCTATTTTCACTACTGCAAGTCCTATCTCTCCAATAGTGCAGTTTCTCATAGAGAGCAGAAAGAGATGTGGGGTTTGGGGACTCTGAACTCACAATTTAAAAATACATCTTTTGATAAAGTTGTTTTTTAGATTGTCAATTTGAAAATGCCACTTTTATAAAGTGGGCATTTTCTTGCTTAACCAGTCTGTGTCTCTGCCTGCCTGTGGAATACACGTCTGGTTTAGACTGACAGTTGGTCTGTTTGTGAATTCCCTCTAGACAGTGACACAAAGGGAGCTGGGGAGTGTCTTGCATATCGTGATGAGTCTCCTGGGCTAGAGTGGGGAGGGAGGAGCTGACACCTGCACCTGAAAGGGCTATGCTTGTCCTCACAGAATGCAGTCTCTTTCCCCCTGTTGTGTGTCTGGAGCCAGGCCTGGGCAAGGCATGATCTTGTCAACAACAGATGCTTTCCTTTGAAGTTTGCCTACTTCGAAGGCAGCAATGGGTATAAGTAGTGGACCCAAAAACCCCAGACATTTGGAACACTTCTAGATCAAGAAGAACCTCTTCCAAGAAGAAGTGCTGAAGATCTGGAGGAAGTGTACTGCCCCTTTGTTGTGTGTGCTTTGCTGGATTGGCCTGCAGTTGCTGATTCTGCCTTAGAGAGGACAAAGACTGGACTTCGCTGTGTATTCGGCTTGGGAAGTTTTGTCCAAGGGCTTGGACTGAGCTTGTCTCCTGTTAAAAAGTCTCAGGGACAACAAAGACTTCACCTACCAGCCTATGGGTTCACTTGCTGTGGACCCTTACTCGCCAGGTGGTGCCTATTCCAGTTTCTGGGCCATTGGAAGTGAAAGCTGGCTGAAAATCAAGAAGAACCAAATGCACTGAGCCGGATGACGCCACTGCCTGACCCCGCGACGCCTCCTGCAACTGAAGCCATGGTCCCCGATGGAGTGTGACGACCCAGACTGACAAAGCAGGCCTGACGCAGCCGCAGCCTCACTGTTGTCCCATGACTTTGTGAGCCCTGAGTGCCATGTCACCGACGTCTGTGAGACCTGACTCTACCACGGTGTCTGTAGCCCCATTCCTTGACCACAACCACGTGAGGTCTCCCAACCACGTCTTGACCCACCAGACATCAATCCCGCCGGAGCCAAAGGAACCCATGCTTCGCACCGATGCTGCCTCATCTTCACTGCCCCGCAGGAAGGACCTGATGGATCACACCAATGCCTCCGTTCCACTGCTCTGCAGCACTGGAACCGATGCCGTACCGGATCCAGCACCGCCTTGCTTCCTTGACTTCGCACACCGGCTTGTTTCCTGACTTTCAAAAGGTACTGTACCTGGGGGGTCCATGCAACTCTGTGACCACGCCATTGGCATCACATTGTTGGGAATGACTCCGTCACAATGCCGTGATAACACCAAAATTGAAACATTTGTGTTTGTAAGCGTTATGTTGAAGTTTAATCTTTGAAAATTCATAACTTTGCTTGTGTATGTTGGATTTTGTTGTCATTTGGTCTTGTTTAATCAGATAAATATTGGTTATTTTTTCAAAACTGGTATTGAGTCTATTTGTGGTGTTTTCACTGTGTTACTGAGGGTGATTGTACAAATACTTTACACATTGCCTTTGAGATAAGCTTGACTGCTTGTGCCAAGCTACAAAGGGGGTGAGCAGCGGTTATCCTAGGTGTGCATCTCCATTACCCTGAGGGTCCCTGCTTGGACAGAGTGCAAACTTGACTGCCAACCAGAGACCTAATTTCTAACAGTTGGGTATCCAGCTGAAGTGCATTACTCTATTTATATTATCTCTGTTGTTTTAGATTGTCCCTGGCAAAGGGTCATAATGACCCAAAATGCATTGGGCATTTGGAAATTCTTGTTATGAAAAGTTGTAACTCTGAATTTCTATTCCTTTCTGTTTATTCACTGGCCTTATCACCATGTATTTTCCTTTTCTGACTGGGTGCAGGTCATAGTCCTATCCACCAATCGCCTTTATTCACCTTTAGCACCTAGGTTGGGCACTCTTTTTTTTTTTTTTAATATCTTTAATGCTTTTCAAACAAACATAAACACTTCTCACTTCTACTATGTGAAATGTACCCCTACTTCCCTCCCATACCCACCCACACATCCATCAAACAGTTTCATCCCTTCTGTTTTATAGAATGAATACTGTACAGTAAAACAACTTCTTTGAGGCCATTATCTCCTTTTCGTCATATATTAGGAGGCTTCGTCCGAGCTTAGGTCAGATATTTTTCACAAGTCGTCTGACTCTGGTTCGTCTGGGTATTTGAGGTTATCCACAATTGCGTCCCATTGGCTTGCCGTGTCTCTGGATCCTCTTCCCTGGGCAGCTTCTCGATGTAAAATGCGTTCCTCCACTTCCACCCATTTTAATAGTGTACTCAACCATCTTTGTATTTGAGGTCCTTCATCTGCTTTCCAGTGGCTTGTGATTTCTCTTTTAGCTAAAAGTAATGCTAAATCAATGAATTTGTTAGTATTTTTTTGACAGAGGGGCGGGGAAAGTCCCCTAGCAGTGCGGTCAGCGGGGAAAGCTGAAGTTTACGATCTGTGATCGTTTCCACATTTTTAAATACTTCCCCCCAGTATGGTATTATCTGCTGGCAGTTCCAAAGCATATGCTCTAGACCTGTCTCTGTCTCCGTGCATCTGGGCCAACCACTCCCACTAGAGGTATACATCTTTGCAATTCTGTGGGGGGTGAGATAAGCTCTATAGTAGATATAAATATTTATTAATTTAAAGTGAGCATTCCTTGTTGCGGGGTATTCTGTCCCATTTTTGCCCTTCTATTGTGGTCCCCAATTCTGATTGCCATTTCAGTCTAAGGTTATTTAGTGGAGTGAAAGTGTCTTTGTGTAGTGCCTTGTAAAGTATGGAAACCAGCCCCCTATCTCCCCCTCGACAACAAATAACTCTGCAGCCCTCATGTATAGGCGGTTCTTGTATTCCCATCTTCCAAGTTCTCTGGATAATCCAGGTTATTGATGTATGTGTTATGAATGCCCCTGGTGGAATTTCGAAGTGCTCTTGCAATTTTGCGAAGGTCCTTAGCTGCCCATTATGATATAGGTCTCCCAGTGCAGTGATATTGTACCTGGCTAGTTTTTTGAGACCCGTTAAGGCCTGTCCTCCTGTCAGTTTCAAGAAGCCCGTCACTGGTATGTCGGGGTATAGGGGACGCTCGTATGAGAGTGTCTAAGATTTCTCTCCCACGTAAATTTAACCGCCTGCCATTCCGTGGGCAATGATAGTTTTTTCCCTCCTGGGGTTAGCAATATTCCCAAAAAAGTATGGGGAAGTGTCTTAAGACTGCTCTGTGGTTCCTGCGCCGTTGGGTCTTTGTTTAGGAATCTTGCTAAACATTGTAACTGGCCCGCCCAATAATAGGTTTCCATATCAGGAGCTGCCAGCCCTCCCTCAGGAGTGGGTCTCTTAAGAGTGTTCAGAGCCAATCTATGTATACCTGTCCCCCTTATGAAGCTAGACATGATGGAGTTAAGGTTATTAAATACTGATTTAGGTATAATCAGAGGTATGGTAGAGAAAAAATACAGAAATCTTGGGAGCACTATCATTTTTAGTAGTGCTACCCTCCCCATAACCGCCAAGGGGAGCGTACCCCAAAACTGTATGTCAGTCTTCAGTTTCCTAATTGCAGTATGTATGTTTCCCTCCAGTAGATCTGTGGATTTATGATAAATATTAACACCTAAGTAGCGAAATGTAGTGGGTGTCCAGGGGAGTCCTCTTGTATCGGTCATCGTTTGGACTCCCTCCGTTAATGGGAAAATGGACGACTTCCGCCAGTTTATTTTGAGGCCTGAAGCTCCACCGAAGCTTTCCAGCATGGACATAGCTCCGGGTAGTTCAGTGTCCCTGTCTCTAAGAAAGATTAGCATATCATCTGCGTATAGTGCAATGTGATGTCTCTGTGTTCCCACTTGGAGCCCTTCAAAGTGTAATCCTGATCTAGCCATTCTAGCCAGCGGTTCCACTGCGATTGCGAAGAGAAAGGGTGATAATGGGCAACCTTGTCTGGTGCCTCTACCAATTTGATATGTGTCTGAAATCGTTCCACCTGTTCGGACACGTGCTGTAGGCTTCGTGTAGAGTAACTGTGTCTACTTCACAAACTCAAGTCTGAGAATTTCAGCATTACTTTTTCACGGTAGTCCCATTGGAGGCTGTCGAAAGCCTTCTCTATATCTACTGAGATGATCGCTGCCCGTTGTAGGGTTGGCGACCCCGATTGAATAATGGATACTAGTCTCCATATGTTCTGTGCGGTATTGCGCTGTGGGATGAATTCGTCTTGATCTTTATGTATCAGTTTTGTCATATAGGGTAACAGTCTGGAGGCTAGTATTTTGCTAAATATTTTATAATCTAGATTTAACATGGAAAGAGGGCGGTATGAGCGCACATCTCTCGTTGGTTTATCGCGTTTCAACAGGGGAATCATAATTGCCTCATTAGTGGATTGAGGGAGGGCACCCTTTTCTTTTGCCTCTGTGTACAGGTTACATAAATGTGGATCTAGCTGTTCCAGAAACGCACTGTAAAACTCTGCTGGGAGTCCATCTGCTCCGGGTACCTTCTCCCTAGCCATATTTTGTACTGTGGTTCTAATTTCAAATATCGAAACTGGTTCAGCTAGGGCTAACGCTTCTCCCTCTTCTAGGTGGGGGAGATCAAGGTCTTCTAAGGCCTCCACTTGAGTGGGGGTCAACATCTCTGGGGGAGGGACATAAAGTTGGGCATAGTAATATGCAAATCTTTGGTTAATTGTCTTCTGTTCATATAGATGGCCCCCATCTATGTCCTCTATCTCCATTATCACGGATTGCTGTCTCAGTGGAGCAGCCATCCATGCCAAAAGTGAGCTCGCTTTGTCCCCCTCTGCATGTATTTCTTATAGTCGAACTTGCATAGTATTTCCATGGATTCTGCCACTTTTTCCTTAATGGCTGTGATTTCAGGGGCTACTTCAGGGTGATCTGGTCTCTGGCACTCTAAGCCTCTAAGGGTTTCTTCATATTTTAGGATATCTAGTTCTAATGATCTATGTACCCCAATATTGTCTGATGTACATTTCCCTCTAACTACAGACTTAAAGGTCTCCCATTCTATCGCCCCAGTAGACTCTGTTCCTGTATTGAGGGTGAAAAAGTCTACTATGGATCTGGTCATAGAGCATTTAAATACCTCATCTTGCAACATCTCCGCTCTTAGTCGCCAGGTCGGAATGCTGGCTTTTTCCCTCCCCCAGGTCAGTGAGATCAGTAACGGGTTGTGGTCTGAGAGAGTACGACATAGGTATTCCGCAGTTCCCACTACACTTTGTATCTCGGGGAGGCTAGGATTGTGTCTAGGCGGACATGTAAGTCATGTATTGTAGAATGGAATGAATAGTCCTTAGCAGTAGGGTGGACATGTCTCCAACAGTCGCTAAATCCCCATTGACGCTGCCATTCAGAGAATTGTCTAGCTGTCTTAATGGTTGGTGATCTAGGTAGGGGTGGGTGATATCTATCTAGGGTGGGGTCTGCTATACAATTAAAGTCTCCTCCTATTAGGGTAGCTTGAGTGAAATTTGAGCTGAGTTCCCCCGAAAGCTTAGTAAGGAAAATTCCTTGTTCTTGGTTTGGGGCATATATCCCTCCTATTGTAATATCTCTGCCTGCCATCCTCCCATTGATCAGGACATATCGACCTTCTTTATCTAGTATTCCTTGGGTTTTTTGGAAGGGGACCCCAGGGCGTATCCAAATTAGTACTCCCCTAGCGAAGGCTGAATAGGTTGTCGCAAACACCTGGCCACGCCAGCGTTTCTCTAAAGCCCTGACTTCTTGTTCCAGCAAATGAGTTACCTGCAGTATTGCCATGTGGACGCCTCTCCTTTTGAGCTGATTGTAAATTTTATATCTTTTACCCATACTATTCAAGCCTTTAACATTCCAAGTGACAATTTTGTATTTCAGGGAGGAATCCATATTATGCAATCAAAGAAAGTCACAGTCTGTGCTTCTACCCACATTACCCAGAGATACTTCCCTCTCCGTGTTTCTATACAGTCAAGATTAGTTAACATATTGGTGCTGGATGTCAACCCCTTACTACTCATCAAACTACTTCCCCAATTCCCCCCCCTCCCTTCCCCAGGACCGGCATTTAAAATTTAAAACTATCCCCGTCCAAACTATAAAATCTAGGACTAACAAAAGTTGGGTAAGGCAATGTACCAGGGAGCAAGAGCCTATATCCACGCTTTTCCCCCCGGCCCGATCACATTTTAGCACAGTCCATTGTCACGTTACATCATTATCCATTACCATATTTAGTCGAGGGATCCTTAGCACCCTGCGTTAGGCCCTTTTCACAGTGCAGAAATTTGCAGAGATGAATCATCAGATATTTGTTGCACCTATTTAGGGTTCCCACACTTCTTGTTTAATTCTCACAATGTATTCACATATCCAACGAGGCCTGGGTTAGCCTTCTTCCAGTGGTCTTGCTGTTTCGGAACAAAATGTTCAAATAAGATCCTCCGACGACCTCGGAGTTACTTTTGGCATGCTGACGGATGTGCCTCGGGAGGAGATTGACGTGTTACTCGAGTTGTAGTCATGATCCGAGAGTGATTCCGATGACCTAGCAATGGTTAAGCCTCCTCCGCTCAACAAAGCCACTTTGGTCACTGGTTCTTGCCTCTCTTTTGATGACTGGTGATCTAGAGGGACCTCCTCAGATCCGCGTCTGTGAACCCCAGTCCGTTGTTTTTTGGTCGTCCTCAGGCCCTTTTTCCGTGAAGTAGAAGTCGACCGCTTCAGCGACTCCAACCAGTCCCATACCAGTTGGTGCGATGCAAAGAAATGAGTCCTGTCTTCATGTGCCACTCTCAACCTAGCTGGGTAAAGCATGGAATAGTGGATTCCCATGTCACGGAGTCGTTTTTTGGCATCTCCAAAGGAGGCTCTCTGTCTCTGTGTTTCCCTGGTGAAGTCTGGGAAGAGCATTATCCGTTGATTGTCGAACATTATTTCCCCTTTGAGCAGCGGTTCAGAAACTGGGAGCCTCAGCTCCCTGGTGCGCCATCAAAACTAGCCAGGGGCGCCGCACACCGTTTGGGAACCACTTGGCTATTTCCAGTTCGGACACAATAAAACTACAGCCGGTGGTTCCCAAAGTGTGTGCGGCGCCCCTGGCTAGTTTTGATGGCACACCAGGGAGCTGTGGCTCCCAGTTTGGGAACCACTGCCTTTGAGTCTCGCTTGCGAAAGGATGTAGTCTCTGTTTTTAAAATGTAGTAATTTTGCAACTACAGGCCTTGGTCCCGCTCCCGGTGGGGGGAGCCTGGCTTTTACTCTATGTGCTCTTTCGATGGCGAAAAAGGGGGACAGCCCCTCCGGTGCAACTGTTTGTTTCACCCAGTTCTCAAGAAACGACTCCATGCAGTCTTCTCCGAGCTCTGATTTTTCAGGGAGAATCACTATGCGAATATTACTTCTCCGGGCACGGTTTTCCGCATCTTCGGCTCTGTTTTCCAATAGTCACACTCTGGAGGTAAGTTTGTTCAGATCAGATGTGAGGACTTTATGACCGGGGATCAGCTGTTCCAGTGCTCTCGCATTCGAGCTCACTCTGTCCGTTAAGTTCCTATGGTCGTCCCTTAGTAGTGAGAGATCCACTGTCAGAGAGTCTATTTTTTTGTTCAAGGGCCTCGCGGGATTCTTGGATTGCAAGTAGTATCGTGTCCAGTGTGGTTTCTGTGGAGGGTGAGTCAGTGTTTGCCCCTCCAGTGTGTGTTCGTACAGGAGGCCTAACCATGTTTGCGTCGTCTTGTTCCGGCCCTTCCCGTCTCTTGGGTTTACCCATTGTGCAATACTCGGTAAATTAATTGTTATTTTTAAGGATTTTATGTATCATAGGTCTGGGTCTGATGTCAGTGCTGATTCTAACCTATCAAAGTGAGAACTTCTGGTTGGAAGTAGCCTACGAATCACGTTTTTTATTAGCTACTTGGTGTGAACTCTCCCCATGTGCAGATTTGTTCTGTTTGTTCTATCCGGCCATGTTCCATCCCTCCAAGTATTGGAGCTACTGTTCTGGCAAGTTTGCTTCTCTGCCCGGGTGGTTATATCGTGAGGTCTTTGCTGCTTCCCAGTATTTCAGATCTGTAGGAGACAGCGGCACAGTGGTGTCCCCACACCTCTTCGGTCTCTCAAAGTCGTGGAGACCTGTTCCTCGTTTCAGTCTGTGTCCCGCCCCTCTATCGGTTTTCTTGGTGAATTAGTCTTTCCTTTTTTCCTGTTTCTTGCACAGAGGGGGGGAGGGTGAAGGGGCATGTACCTGTTGTGGGTTCCAGGTTCTGTCCGGTGCACCTCTATTCGAGTGGTGTCTTGCTTTGAGTCCTCTGTTCCGATCTATCGCGGACTTGCGGCTGCCATCTTGTTCTTACGATCTGAGATTTGACATTTCGATTTTGCATGTGTTCCGGGTCTTATTTGTATTGGCCGTCGGCGTGATCGGTGCTCCGGGTGTTCCGATTTACTGAGCACCGTTCAGGCGAATGATTAATGGCTGTTTTCATGCAGGATATTATAGGGCCCGGTGGTCGCTGCCTGGCGCTCCGCGCTACGCGTGCGGCTCCATCGGTTGCTGGCCACGCCCCCAAGGCTGGGCACCCTTATTTAGCATTATACCCATAGTCTGTGTCTTTTACATTCATATGCGTTTTATTCATTTCATATTTTTAGCACAGCCAGCCTTTAGCTTGTGTTTTTTATATTTCAATCAGCTGTTTCTTTCCAAGAAGACATAGTTGTTCTTGCTGCACATTCTATCAACCATTTGTAAACAATGCACTTTGTGCCTATTCAAGGCTGTCATGTACTGTACATGATAAAATAAGTCGTATTGCCACTCTCGGAGCTCAGGATTCGGTCCTGATTTTCTAGGTACATCAGCATGTCAGGCCTGTTCTTAGAATGCAAAGACTGGTGTTGAGGATGTGTGGCACAGTCAAGATGATGCATTGGTTCTGATCCACGCAGTGGCAACGACGTGGAGGTTCAGCATCATCGTGGGGGCTGCCGTCGATGAGAGATACGGGGACCTTGTGCTGGGAAAAGCATCACGCAGTTGTGGTTCCAAAGGTGATGCGCTGGTCCCAAGATGTGTCAATGCGAGGCAGAAGAGGATGCTTCAGTCTGCTGTAGCAAGCACCTCATGTCGACCGCTAAGAGTCCAGGACTGGGGTGGCACCACTTGGCAGTTCAGACTCACAGATGGCAAACTAAAAGTGCAGAAGCCAGGTAGTTAAAGGTATTTTGTGTTCCTGAGATTTCAGATCAGGAGGCCAATCAACTAGCCCTTGTAATCACTCTGGGTCCCGGGTTGGAGAGATGCACGGCCAGTGCTTCTCACTCCCAGGCAAGAGCGCAGCAGACACAGGTCAGCACAGCAAAGCAGGAGTCCAGCAAAACAGCAGTGCAGTATAGTGGTAGGCCCTCAGCAGCACTGCAGTCCTTTTTCCTTGCAGACTAGCCACAGGTCCAGAAGTGTACTGAAGTGGTGGTATCTGAGTTCCAGCATTTATACTTTGCTGCCTGGTTCTGAAAGGTGGGGGAAACTTCTAGATAGTGGCTTTGCATTTCAAGGAATCTTCTTACTCCCCTGCCTTGGCTCAAAGTTGGCTGGAGTGACAGTACAGGGTTGTTAAGCCAGTGGTGTAAGGACACTCTAGGGGCCCCCTGCAAGGAATGGTGAAGGGTGCCCCCACAATACCCATACCCTAGAGCCGACAAGCTGAAGGAGTCCCCTTTATGTATGGAAGGCTGAGTCTCCCCGCACTTCCAGGGCTGTGGGTGAGTCTGTTACGCCCCTGTGTTAAGCTCTTTGTGTGAACAGGTCATAGCCTATTCAAGTGTAAGTGAGGCTGAGTCCAGTTCGTCCTTCCCATCCTGCCCAGGATGACCCATTAAGTCACACCTAAGCTCCCATTGTGTGTGGCTGCCTAGGAGGAATACAAAAAGCCCAACTGCCAGCTACACCCAGTCATGTGACCAGAGGCAGGCTGCAGGCACAAAATGGCTAAGGCAAGAAAGTGTAAACTTTCTAAAAAGAGCATTTTCAGAATTGCAATTTTAAATCCAACTTCACCATCGGTTAGGATATTAAATTGTGATGCCAGAGACACCATATGTGAAGGGTTTGGTCCGTTTGGAAGCTACACTTATAAGGTGTAATAAGGCTACTCCAATGTTATCCTGTGGAAGTGATAGGCCTTGCAGTAGTGAAAAATGAATGTAAGAGTTTTTCACTACCAGGACATGTAATCTTTGAATACATTGCACCCTGCCCTCTGGGCTGTCCAGAGCTTACCGTATGGGTGATTTATATGTATTAAAAGGGAATGTGTGGGCCTGGCAAAAGGCTGATTTTGCCAGCTCGACTTGGCAGTGTAAACTGCACACGGAGGCTGAAACATCTATAAAGGGCTACTTAAGAGGGTGGTACAATCAGTTGCCAGTAGTAACATTTAATTTATAGACCCTGGGCACTTGTAATTCATTTCACTAGGGACATATACATAAATTAAATATGGCAATTGGGGAATAAGCCGATATTACCATATTTTAAGGCGTGAGGGCAGGCACTTTAGCACTGATTAGCAGTAGTAAAGTGTTCAGAGTCCTAAGTACTCGAAAAATAAGAGAACAGCAAAATGGAGGCGGAGTGGGAAAACATTGGGGGGAAACACACCCTAAGAATGGCAGGTCTAGCAATTAGGAACTGTGATTTCCCAATTTAGATTCAGTAAAAATCACAGTTAGGAAATTGCAATTGCTATTTTTTGCACAAATGGCCCCAAATTATTTTTCAAGATCTGAGTCAAGATTGAGGCACTTTCTGTATACTGTTGTGGAACTTGGCACCATGCCAAAATTATATTTTGAATTTGAAACAAGAAGAGAAACTGGGTCTCTTTTTGCATAGGGATGGAACAGAACGTTTGACATAGGTCAACAACTGTGAACGATTCCACTTCACGTGGTATTTGAAATAATATCACAGCAGGATTAGGTACCACAGGATAATATGGAACAACAATACTATTAATCTTTTGCAGGTCCCGCACAATGCAATACTTGCCATTTGGCTTCTGTGGGCCCATGATTGGTGAGTTACAGGGGCTCAACATAATGTTGTATAAAATACCTTGTTGTATCATAGATGCAATCAGTGGGGCAATTCTGGCCATAGTCTCTGGGGTGAAGTTATACTGTGGCATTTGGGGATACTTAGCATTAGGTTTGATGGTAAACTGGATAGGCTCTTCACCTTTAATAAGTCTAATATCCTTGCCAGAGAAGTGCCAGATTTTCAGCTTTACAGTGTCTCTCAGATCAGGGTATAAGTCGTCCGACAATGCATTTGCCCCGGCCACTCAAAATTGGGCCATTGTATCAACACTTTACACTGAGTCCATAGATCACTGGAAACCATTGTCGAAGGTGTTCTTTGCTGTAGCACAATCAGGGATGCAGGGGTGCCTCCCCTTTCCTTTATACAGCAGTTTCCTCTTTCTCCCTCCCCTTCTCCTGCTTCTTAGTCCATCTACTCTTCCACCTATCTAAATCGGTCCACTTCTGTATGCTGCCGACCAATTCCCTTACTTGTAACTTTATCAGAGAAGCCCTCGTGTTTTCAATTGCTTATTGCTTCATCACTTAACTGTGCCAGAAAACTCCTATGTAAGGGCTTGATTTTATTCACGTTTATATCATACTCAACTTCCACTTCACTCGATCTGTCATGTGCCTGGGCCACATGGCAAGTAACTGCTTTGGTGAAATTAAAAAACACATTTTCGTGATATTTGTCCACATTACTGAGGTCAAGGCCTCTGGAAATTAGTTTGTCTAATTCTACCCTAAATCTAAGAACATCTAGCGATCTCTCCTCCATCTGAGTAACCAGCTCATTCCTAGATTTGTTGTTTCACTACTAGCTTTAGATCACCTAAACAGGCAAGCCAAATTCTCAAACTCTGAAAAACCCTGCTCCGCCATGTGCATTTGTGGTTGTAAACACCAGAGTCCCTCTGGATCCTATGGGGTGAAGCAACTAATGGGGACTCCAAATAGCCACTGCAAACTCTGTGATGGAGAGACAAACCGAGCAGCTTGTGTTCCACATACTGTTCCTAAAGGTATCGGCATTGGGGCAGCAATCATGGGGGCAGTTACATCTGGAACTGTCAGTGCCTGAGTCGTCATGGCAAGAAGTATCACCCAAAGGCAGACACAATGGATCCGTGATGGTAGTGGTTGGGGTGGGCACAGTAATGACTTGCAAAGCCAGAGATGATCTTCAGATTTGAGTCACAGTAGGATGAACGGGGCAGTAGCAACTGTACTGCTACCTTTGATAACATCATTATCTGCTGGCTGGGTATTATTTTAGGGTGGTGGATGAGAAGTCAATAACCCGTCTAAAAAATAATCACTAGAATCACTATCTGTACTAGACTCCTTTTTGTCCTCAACATGTGTCTCACTCCTGAACTTTTCTCGTTTTGGGCTTCTCATTGGTAAATATGGGATGGATCTTAGCATTCTCAGTTACTTCTCTCCTTCACTTCTGTTCTGCATCTAATCTAGCATTCATATATCTATGCACTGTTTTCTTGTGGCTGATAGGCAGAAGCTTCATATTGTATGATATGTGTCTCAAATGTTCAATGATTCTCAATTTAAAAGTACCATATCAGGGAAGCTGAAATGGCCTCTCTTTTCTCAGTGATCTTGTTCCATTGACTGAGTCAAATACATGCATGAAGCCAAACATTAATGGCCGTGTAATGCCCTGGTGTACCTTCTGGTGGCCCTTCATTGCCCTCCACAATGGGAACCCTCACATCACCCCTCACTAATCCCTGAATGCTCTGAATCATTTCACCTCGGTATAGCAATTTCAACAATCTGGAGTAAAGAATGAATTTCATACAAGCGGTAATTCTTGCCAAATCACAATTTAATACGTTTCAACTCTATATCCAAACCCAGTTTGGCACCTGATGATGCAATGTCTATTCCCACAAGGCACTTATATCAACCGACCAATACCAGTGCAGCACCTTTTGTCATCACCTGCAGCTCCTTGCAGTGGCTCCCCCTCCTTTCCAATTTCTCCATGCACACAAACTCTTTCAAGCTAAGGCAAGCATATTTAACAATAACATTTCTTGGCTGCTTCCTAAAGTAATTCAAAATTCTCACTCACACAAGAGGGTTATACATGGGATAATGCTGTCCAGTGTTCACATGCACACACAAGTGGAATCTCTACCAACAAGAAATCCCCCTGACTAATGCAGTTTCTCTTTTGCATAATAGGCTCTACTAGCACCAGTCCTTATTAGTTCACTCACAACAATAAAGTTAAAGATTCCTACCTTAATTTTGGGGTCCACTGTACCTCACAAACTGACACTACAAACCATAGCAAACAATTTTAAGAACAGTATATTGTTGTCACTGGATCTTGACCTGCGACACGTCTTATAACAACTTTCACTGCTCAACACTAAGTGAATGGAATTTACAAGACTGAGCCAAAAACATTGCCATTACACAAAATGCACAATGTTTATAGACCACGGCAAACTTCACATAAGCAATTTGCAACACACAATCCTATTTCTACTCACTCCTCAGCTACCACGAACACCTTTAGAACTGCTGAAACTTCACTGATCTTCCGAATTGGGCCACGGACTTTAAGGGCAAAGACTGGACTTGAGATTTCCTCTTGAATATTGTAGCTCCCTAAACTTCAGTGGCAAGCCATCAACCATCCTCTGGTACCACTTGATGGAGCAGGGGTTTCAAAACCTCAATTTCATAGCTAGATCATCATACAGGATCCCCCACTGTTTGTATGAATCTTTGACTGTTGACATGAAGTGAGTGACAGGAGCTAACATGAGCAGTACATTTAAATGTGGCTTCACACAAATGACAGATGTGTCCAAATCAAGAACATTTATAAACAGACTAGACAAGTCAAAATTTAACCTAGTTGGCAAATATTATGAAATGTATCATTACAGCTCAGACATCAAAATGATCACGTAATCTAAATTTAAACATCAAAAAGACCAAAAGGTTAACCACAACTATAAAGATAAAACAGAATACCCAAATTAAGTGTTAATTAAGTGTTCCATAAATAAACGTCCCTTTTATGAATAAATAATTGGAAGTGGAAGGGAATTAAAAAAAAAAAAAGGAGAAATAGTGTCAGCATCAGATGAACCAAATCTAAGGTTCATTACAGGAAGGAGTGTTCAAACTTAAAGCCTTTCCACTCTGGGCAGAGAAATCGGCAGAGTAAAGAAAAGAGGTCTTCCGTATGCAAAGTCCACATAGGGTCTGTCTAAACTGAAATATGTAACACAAATTAAAACAACAGAAAGTTTACAAAAACGTCTCATTATCCTGTCCCCTTAAAAAATCAACTAATCCTGCACCAGAGTTCTCTGGGAGATCGTAGACTCTTAGACAATTAGGAAATGCAACAATTGCATGCATTGCAATAATGTGATTTTTGGTAACACGGTATCTCACCCTCACAAAGGCTTTAGGCTTCCTTTGAAACATTCTGGAGACTGTGACAGTAAAAATTTAATTTATAGCTTGGAATACCCTTGGTATTTGTGGGGAAGACAGAAAGGAAAATCACTACTTGATTACAGAACACAAAAGAAATATCTGCATCCGTCAAAGTAAATCTGGTGTAGCAATACACTGGCTACAACAAGGGGACAACATCAGTCAACTTCAGTTTCAGATTCTGGAAAGCATAAAACACAGTCCAGCTATGAATAATAATAAAAATACTTCAGAGAGAGATCACTTCTCCAAAGAAACTAGACACTTTGCATCCAAATGGCATGAATGAAGCACTTGAAATGCCCTATAAGACTTTGTCGCACATAATGCATGTTTATTATTTTGTGCAGTACATCATTTTGGCACCAGCCGCTATTTGATTTATCAAGATGAGTTATGCATGTATGCCATGTTTTAACTGAAGAATTATTCATTTATCATGACTCGCAGTGTATGTTTCCCTTCTGAAATTGGGTCTATTTGTGTGTCTACGTTGCACATTTATAATGATTTCTAGCCATTTGTATGTTTAAGAAGGTATTATTTTGTTTTATTTTTGAATTGGGCTAATTAGTTTGTTTATGTGACATGTTGACTATAATTTCCAACTGTTGTATTCATGTGATGTTATTCAGAGACTAGTTTCAAGATGGCACCCACTGTAGCATGCATCTTGGCTGACATGTTTTTTCAGTTCACGCTGGAGTTCATTTTCTATTTTTTTAAATTTTGTTTTACAATTATTTCACTTGGCGAGTCTTAGATGCACATAACTGTTCATTCCCTATTTATTCAGTTTATGTTTTTTCATACACTGATTTCAGTGGTGAGGGTTTCATTCGTGCAGACATTGTAATGGTCAGAGCTGAGATATGCTGCACTTTAAAAGCACCAATATGCAATATGTTGGGTATCCAGCTGAAGTGCATTACCTTATTTATATTATCTCTTTTGTTTTAGTTTGCCCCGACAAAGGGTCATATTGATTCAAAGTGCACTGGGCATTTGGAAATTGTTGATAGGAAAAGTTGCAACTCCGAATAGACACAATTTATTTTTGATTCATTTATCTGGAAATCAGATCCACTATCATTTACTGGAATGTTAATTAAGCACTAAAAGTTTGATGGTTTTGTTTTTGGATGAAATGTAATTCATTTGCAATTGTGGGTCACCTGGGACTGGTGAGTACACTCCTACCACCAGCTACATTTAAGCATTCATCTGTGTTCTCAGGACAGAAAGCGATCGAAGGCAGCAATTATATAAGATATAATATATTTTGATATGTATACTGCATAAAACCAGAGTCTGTTTCTCCTGATTCCTAATTTCAGACTCCCTGCTTCCCCAGCCCCACAGAATAAATCACACATCTGCTCATCCTTAAATGTATCATCTGTGTGGTCTGTCTGGTACAACATCCCTTCTCCATACTCCTTGCCAAGTCTTCATCGTTGCACCTCAGCAATCATTCTAATACAACATTTTTACCAAGACAAGGGACAAGCCTTATACCTTCCCAGCCCAGTGAAATTTGCCTTAAAAAAACTAATGAGGCTGAAATGCGGACTAATTCCTTTAAAAGCATATAAATGTGGGTGCTTAAAAGGCTTTTCCGAACATAACTGTTGATTGTGCAGTTTTAGGCAGGAATCATTGATGCACGTTGTTTGCATTTGCCCCTGGTTTAAAGTTTATGCGCCGAATTAGCGTCGTTTTTTTCGACGCAAATTCGGCGCAAAACTAACGCCATATTTATACTTTGGCGCTAGACGCGTCTAGCGCCAAAGTATGAGGAAAGAGCGTCATTTTTTAGCGTGAACGCCTTCCTTGCGTTAATGAGATGCAAGGTAGGCGTTCCCGTCCAAAAAAATGACTGCGCCGCAAATGCGTCGTATTTATCCTCCCGGGCAAAAATCACGCCCGGGAGTTGGCGGGGCAGAAAACCCCGCATTTCCGCCACTTTTTAACGCCTGGGTCAGGGCAGGCGTTAAGGGACCTGTGGGCTCAAAATGAGCCCACAGCTGCCCTCCCATGCCCCCAGGGACCCCCCCTGCCACCCTTGCCCACCCCAGGAGGACACCCAAGGATGGAGGGACCCACCCCAGGGACATTCAGGTAAGTTCAGGTAAGTATCATTTTTATTTTTTGTAATATTTTTTTGGGCATAGGGGGGCCTGATTTGTGCCCCCCTACATGCCTCAATGCCCAATGACCATGCCCAGGGGACATAAGTCCCCTGGGCATGGCCATTGGGCAAGGGGGCATGACTCCTGTCTTTACTAAGACAGGAGTCATGTAAATGGCGCTAGGGTGTCGTTTAAAATGGCGCAAATCGGGTTTAGAAGTTTTTTTTGCGTCAACCTGACTTGCGCCATTTTTAAGACGCCCTAACGCCATTTTTCCCTACGCCGGCGCTGCCTGGTGTACGTGGTTTTTTTCCACGCACACCAGGCAGCACCGGTCTGCTTGCGCCGGCTAACGCCATTCAATAAATACGGCGCCCGCATGGCGCTTCAGAATGGCGTTAGCCGGCGCAAAACTTTTTGACGCTAAACTGCGTTAGCGCAGTTTAGCGTCAAAGAGTATAAATACGGGCCTTAGTGTGCTACTGGTTAAAGCCGATAGTTTGACACTGGACATGACACAATGTAACAACGCCATTACTTCATGTCTGAGTGGAACTCACACACAGCTTTCAGCTTCTCAGGGAAGTGCTTAAATTACTGAACTGGAGCCCCGCAGGCAGTTAAAAGTGGTGAGAGAGCGTAGCATATATATAATCTATATTAACATGAAATGTTTATGAATTAAGGTGTGATGATGTCGCATAGAAAACTATAATAATAGCAATTTTGCTTAGACGTGCGCTTGAATTGTGAACACGAAGAGTTCAAATGAATTTATACTAACATTTGCGTTATTAAATCTGTATTAAAAACCTCATAGGCCTTAAATTAGCATGAGCTGCAGCTTAGCTGCTTGGCTCTCATATTAAATGCATTTTCTATTCTTTAGTGTGCTGACTCACAAAGGGCCATGACCCTGTTTATTCTTTTTTCTTCGACTTGGAAGATGAATGTAACCATGTAAATCCGTTTCACACTGCTTCTCTTCGTCTTGCAAAATAAATGTTAAAATGAATTGAAACAGTGTAGATTAATGTAATGTACAAGGTCATTCAAACCGGTGAAGACAATGGAACTGCTGGCCAAAAGATGTGCAAAGAATTACAGGAGGATAAAATCACACCGGACGTGCCATTTCTGAAGACGTCAATTATAAGGACCAATCAAAAACTTGTAAAACAATATGAGGTGAAGATTAGGATTACCTAATGCTTAATTTGATAGGTTAAAGATAGTGGGGTATAACAAACGACCAATAGAATTTTGGGGGAATGTACTACGAAAAAGGGATAAAAACCCATGTCACAGGAAGTCATTTAGAATTAGGTAGGGAATGCTATTGATTTTATCTAGAAACTCTGTCACTCTGTTTGGTGACTTGGTGGTTTGCTTAAAACCATTCTCGCCCTTAGATTGTCCATTTATACACTTTACCTCCTTATGAGGGAAGTGCCCTTTTCCCCAGAGCTGAGTCCTGACTGATGGCGATTTGACTGATGTCCTGAAGAAGAAGACTGAACCTGTGCGCTGACCTAATCCTTGGAGGGTAATTATGACAATGCAAATGTAATTTGTCTGTTTGCTTTTCCTTTCTAGGAACCAACTGCTTGCTTTTGACAGAGACCTTAGCTAGATGTTTTCCAAATTGGTGTTCTAAATTGTTTTGCATGAAGCCCAACATGCTAATGCTAATCAGTGGTTAGGACAGGTGTTCACCAAAACTGATGCAAATAGACAAACAACCAAGACTATGCTTTGTTGAACTGACGCGATATTGACACTCTGCTAAACTTGATCTATGTTCACGCCGTGTTATGTTCTGATGTTTGTGATTCTCGCTTTAATGAAATCTTATCAAAGTTGCCATATCGTGACTATGCTATTATGTTTCTTGGTGTTGAGATTAACGCATTTGCTATTAGACTGTAATTAATAGGGAATAAAACTCGTAAAATTCTACTAAACAAGGTGTGGTTAAACATGGCTGAAAGGTCATGGTAGTGTCTTTGAATTGATTAATGACTTTGTCTAAAGTGAAATGCACTGTCGTGATAAATATTGATGACATTATTGATGTATTGATTGATATATTGATTAGCTATCTCGTCCTAAGGTGTCTCTCAACTGGGTCAAAAGATTCATTGGCCTAAAACGAGTCCTGATGCGTAATAAAATATCATAAAGGGAGGCGTTAGCAGTTCTGGTAGCAGAGTGACGGTTTGGCCCTTTGGGGGCCCTAGGACGGAGAATCATTGTTTAAATTATTTTTCTGAGATAATGCAAATTGGAGGTATGATGTGTTTCTAAATTCACCATGACTTTCCCGGGATCTCGGAGCCTGCCTAAGTGAGTTGGGAATGTTCTCGGAGTCATAGCGTGTGTGGTATAGGGTTTTGCGCTTGCTCAGCTTATGCCTTTTTGCAGGTGATTGTGACATCTGTGTGTATTTAGGCCAGGTAAATGTTGTTTTAGTAGGAGTGGGTGTACCCCACAGTATGAGAGTAGGGAAGTAGGTGTACTTCATGTGAGTGTGACGCTTTGTGCTCAAAATTATCCACGTGTTTGGTTGTTCATGTACGGACCCGTTGTGGTCTAAGACTCCGGAGTATATTGACAAGTGTGGGAGACACTTGGGTTTATGTTGTAATTTGTGCGGTTTAATAGGTGAATCGGGCATGGTTGACAAGTCGAGTTTGAGTCAAATTGTATGTGTGAAACCTTCGATGGAGATTTGGCAAGTTCTAAAGTGCAGTAGGACGAACCATTGACAAGTCGAGAGTAGGATTTGTGGGTCGAATTCTGCTTGCGTATGCGGGAACTGAGAAGCGGCCGAGGCTTCAAGTGAAATCTCTGTAAAGTTTTGAAGCGAATGTGTTACCCTTCCTGTTGTAAACCGTCAGATTTGTGTTGTTGTTAAGGTGCTCGCAGTAAAATTTTGCATCAGTTTGGTGTGAATCCAGTGAGGGGCGGACGAGCCACAAGACTTTGTCAGCTGCAATGTGTGAGTGTGACGTCAGTGGTGCCGCGCTGAGATAGGTCAGTTGTCGAGACGGGTCACGTACGGATTGGCTGCCGTCCGTGAGAGGCAATAGGTTGAGAAAGGTGAGTGAAGAGTGTCCTGGGAACTAAGTCACTTTCTGATTAAATACAAATAAGAGAAAACGTAAAAATGAATTTTGTCAAAGCTTTTAAGAGTGCTCTGAAAGGAGATGCATACATTATGGCGAGTGAAGGGGAGCCTACACCGCTTGAGGGAACTCCAGCTTACATAGTTATGGAAGAAAAAGGTGTGGGGCCTTGTTTATGGATGAAACAGTGGCGCAAATTAACAGAGAAAGAGGGATGTTTGTCGTTCGCAGAACATGGGACGTTCAATACGAGGGTGCTAGAGAATTTGAGGTGGATGTTAAGCATACAGAAAACACCTCTGAGGCTAGCTCAGTATGAGGCTTTAGCGATTTGGGATCTAATGGCTCTTAAACAGAGACAAGAAAAATTCCAAAGAAGAATAAAAAGAGCAGAAAAGACTTATGCAGAAGCTAGGTGGGATAATGAGAGCAAAATGTGGAGACGGGGAATAGTTGATGAATTGAAATTGCTCCCAGCAGTAACACAGGGAGAAGAGACGCAGGGAAAGAAGGCCACCTGTAAAACAGACAAAGACTCTAGTAAGCCTAAAGAAACTAAGAGACCTTGGAAAGAGGAAGACGATTCAGACGATAAAGAATTCAAGGATCGGATATTACATGATCGCCCGCCACCTTATGCGGCGAGCGACAATATCCCGAGCACTAGTACGGGTCCTGAGAACCAGACGCAGGAGAAGGGAGTTACTGATACAGTACAGACTAGTGATACGGCTTCGATACAGAATGGTGTCAGTGTACCCACTGCGCCAGAAATGCAGATACAGTTGCAACCTCCACCACAGATACAGAGAATCTATCCAGACGTCCCAGTGCTAGAGACAACTACAAACCTGATAGTGCCGCCAGACCCGATATATACAAAATCGAGATTAGTGCAGATTGAGCCAACTCCACAATTGCTGCCCCAGCCACAACCACAACTGATATCGGGATATAACCCAGCAGCAGGTCCTCCATTAATACGCAGCTCCACGAGGTTTGGGACGAGGTCAGACACCCGCTGCAATATCGTTACCAATTACTGTTGGTCCACCGGTGCCATTGTATACACAAGGTAAGCCTGGCGTATGTCATCAGGGAGTAATGACCCAAGATGCAATAAGAGGAGGGTTCATAGGAACTCCCCAGTTAATGGCTCCAGGAGAGCAAGCAGTTGAAAAACTGAGGTCCTTGTTAAACCTTAGCCCAGCTGAAGCACTGTTGGAGGCAATGAGACAGGCAGGGCTAGGAGTGCTAACCCCACAGACGATAAGTACGAATGCTTCACAATCGCCAATGATGCATGCAGGGAACATTTCACTGCAAGGTTTTACAGTACAACAGTTGAATGAGTGGTTAGAGAAGACCTATGCTTCACAGAAGACTACAGTGACTGCAGTAGAACCGGAAAGGATGGGGAGAGATGAGTACCTGAACTTTGTGAGACTGGGGGTGGAAGCTGCTGAACTAGTGGACGGAACAATGGGGGTAAAAAGATTAGAGTCATACACAGAAGCAGAACTGAGATATCTGTGTCCTAAGATTACTAAAGAGTTAGGCAAGGTACATCAGAGATTAGCGAACTTGGCAGACAAGTACAACATTGATATTGAGAACACTAAACATTTGAAAAGAAGTTACAGGTTAGACTTTGATTCAAAAGACTTTGAGCATATGAGGTCTTCCAGAATGAAAGCGCATTTAAAAGAAATACTGCAAAGTGCGCAAATCTGGGGAGCGTTAGAAAAGTGGGAAGGCAGATGGGCAAAGAAAAGAGATAAGGAGAAAGGTGACAGTCCGGGGTCAAGTCAGGCTAAAGCTTCACCCGATACGGAATCGGTAAAAATACTACCCATGAGAGAAACAGCTGGTGGAGTTTTAATTCATGTGCCGTGGTCCAGAGGAGACATCTTATCTTTTACAAATGATTATCCCAGATTGAGGGAGAAACCGATTGAGTGGTATCAACAAACAGATAGGTTTGTGAAGCTTGCAAAGTGTCTCTGGGAAGACTTGAATAGCTTGTTTGAGATCATTGTTCCGCCTGATTTGTGGCTTGAGTGCAAGAGAGGGGTAGACTTGCCGACAAAGGAGCCGGCCAGGGATAAGGTGACCGGAGCTCCCTCTGAGGAAGTGATGAAGTACTATCATAAAGTGATTGAATTTTTGAAGCAGAAAGTGTCGCCGAAAGTGAATGACTGGCAGAAAATTGACCGGACCTCACAGGAGGTTAAAGAATCAATACATGCTTACTATGAGAGGTTGTTAAAGGCATTCAAACATTATAGTGGTACTGAGACCATTGAGCCGAAAGACATGAACCATCTTGTGTTCAGATTTGTTGAAGTGTTCAGATTTGTTGAAGGGCTGAGACCAGAGGTTAGCCAGATGATTAAGAATCATCTTATTTGTTGGCAAGCAAAGCCAATTGATGAGATGTTGCAGTATGCGAAATACTGTAGTGACGAAATTGAGCTGAAGCAGAAAAAGTTAAAGGAGAAAGTGATGGTGATGCAGATAAGGGCAGCGCAGGCTGGTATGCAGGGAAATGGAGTTCAACAGATGATACAGCAGCAACCGCAAGTGAATGGTGTGTTTCAGGCACAACCGAGAGGTCGAGGTCGAGGTTTTGCGAATCGCAGTCCAGACTTGAATACTGTTGTGGTTCAAAAGGATGCACAAGGGATGAAATGGATGTAACCATGTCACGCATGCAGGGGTGTGGGGCATTGGAAGCGGGAATGCCCGAATGTGGTGCAGGATGGTGTCATTCAACAAAGCACTAATGTCGGTACATTTCAAAATGTGAGAGGTCCAAAAATGAGAAATCAAAATTCGAACTTCCAAAATAATATGGTTCAGATGCAGGGGCTACAGCCTATGCAGCAAATGCCACGTGTTCAACCAGCGCAAATGCAGCAAGTACAACAGCAGGTTCCCATGGTACCTAGACAGCAAATGCAATTACCAATGGCTCCGATGGGACAGCAACAGGTGATGCTTCCTCAGCAGGTCACAGGTCAGGTGATGAGTCAAAATAATACAGTACAGCAATTCCCATTGCGTGGTGAAGATGGAATGAATGAGGAGTGGTCGGATGACAGCTCAGATAGCGAAGAGTGCAGGCTTGCAGCGTCCCTAGAGGTAGATCAGAGGGGACCCTAAGTAGAGGGAAAGGTAATGGGTCACAAAGTTTCATTCTTGGTTGATACCGGAGCTACACGCTCTACAGTTAGAAGTGCAGAGGTTCCGAAATTACCACTTTCGGGGCGTACCATAAGGGTGGTCGGAGTAGCAAACCAGTACCTGACAAATCCAATTACAGATCCAGTGCAAGTTGTGATTGGCAACTTCCAGGGATTGCATAAATTTGTAGTCTGCGATTCGAGTCTGGTATCCCTACTGGGAAGAGACTTACTGTGCAAGACAAAATGTTTGATTACTTGTTCCAATGATGGAATCGAAGTGCAGACAAACAGTGATGATGAAGGGGATGAGGGTCAGTTCTCAGGGTTGGAAACAGGAACCACAAATGAAGATTACCCTTTGATTACCTTGTTCCCGATGCTCACAGTGATCGACTTACCTGCCGAGTTACAAGGGACAGTGAGTAGAAAGTGTGGGATTTGACATGAAAAGAAGTGGGACTGATAAAAGGGGTAGAACCAGTTAGAGTACAAGTGAAGCCAAATGCAGTGTTTCCCCAGGTGCCACAATATCACATGGCACAAGATGTTCTTATTCAAGTGTCACAAATAATTGCAGACTTTGTGAAACAAGGAGTCCTTAAGGAAGTGTTGAGCAGCCCATGTAATTCACCGATACTGGGTCTGAAAAAGCCTTGTGGGAAAGTTCGAATTGTGCAGGATTTAAGAAAAATAAACAAGATTGTGGTGAAATGTTGCCCGATAGTACCCAATCCATCAGTGATTATGTTTCAGGTCCCGTGTGATGCTGAATGGTTCACCGTTGTAGACCTGTCACAAGCTTTCTTCTCGATACCTCTTCACGAGGACAGACAGTTTTTATTCAGTTTCAAATTCCTGGACAAGGTGTACAGTTGGTGCAGAATTCCTCAAGGGTTTTCTGAGTCACCGTCCATCTTCAATCAGATATTGAAAAAGGATTTAGAATCCTTAGTACTGCCTTTTAACTCGACTCTAGTGCAGTACATTGACGACTTGCTGATTGCATCCAGGACAAGGGATGACTGTAGGTATGATACAATTGCTTTACTGAATCATTTGGGAAAGAATGGACATAAAGTGGCACCCAAGAAGCTGCAGTACTGCCAGAAAGAAGTGAAGTACTTAGGACACTTAATTGAAAGAGGGTCCAGGAGAATATCGAAAGAAAGAATAATAGCTATTTTGCAAATGAACCCCCCAACAACAAAGAGAGATGTCAGGATGTTTTTGGGAATGGTGGGCTACTGCTGCCAGTGGATACCCAACTTCTCAATTATCTCAAAACCTTTGATGAAACTGACAGGTAAAGAGATTAATGATGAACCGTATACCATAGCCCTGTCCAAGGAAGAGCTTGAGTCATTCATGGAATTGAGAGAGTGCATGTGCAGGGCACCAGCTTTGGGTATGCCTGATTACACAAAGCCTTTTCTACTGTTTTGTCATGAACGTGATGCTTGTTTCCTGTCTGTCTTAACACAGGTCCATGGAGGTGCAAATCACCCTGTAGCATATTTTTCAGCTACCTTGGACCCCGTCGCAGCAGCCTTACCCGGTTGTTTGCGCGCAGTTGCAGCAGTTGGTCAGAGCCTCACGCAGTGTGAAGGCATAGTAATGGGATATCACCTAACAGTAATGGTTCCGCATTCAGTTGAAATTTTGTTGACTCGAACCAAAACTCAGCACATGACAAATGCTCGTCTTACCAAATATGAGACAATTGTATTGGGGTCACCTAATGTTTCATTGAAGCGATGTACTGTATTGAACCCGGCAACTCTACTTCCTGCTGAGAATACTGAGGTTAATAATGAAGAGGAAGTTGAGCATGATTGTCTTGAGGTAACAGAACTATGTACCAAGCCATGACCTGATATTCAAGATACACAATTAAAAGAAAATGACTGTATTATGTTTGTTGATGGATCCTGTTTGGAAGACTCAGTCGGAATGCTGAGAGCCGGTTACGCTGTATGTACCATAGCTGGTATCATTGAAGCTTCCTGGCTCGAGAAAGTGTATTCCGCACAAGTGGCAGAGCTAATTGCCCTTACTAAGGCATGCCACACAGCTGAAAATCTGAGAGTCACTATCTATACTGACAGCAGGTACGGATTTGGAATTGTACATGATTTTGGCCAATTGTGGTTGCAGAGAGGTTTCATGACCTCTTCTGGTTCTCCTGTGAAAAATGGTGAACAAATTAAGGATTTGTTACATGCGATTCAGTTACCTCTTGAAATTGCTGTGGTGAAATGCAATGCTCACGTTAAGTCACAAGACTTTGTGTCCATGGGAAACGGCTATGCAAATCAAGTCGCAAGGTTTTGCGCATTGAACTGTATATCGTTCAAGGATCAGTGGGAATTGATGCCGCAAACTGAAAATGACACATGCTTGAACCTTGCATTAAGGGTGGTTGATACACTAGATGAGCTAAAGACACTGCAGGGTCGTGCTAGCAAAGAAGAAAAACGCTCTTGGAAAAGAATGCAATGTGTACAGAGGGCTGATGACTTGTGGGTCTCAGAAGAGGGGAAATTAGTTTTGCCAAACAGTCTCCTATCTCAATTTGCAAGGCTCTACCATGGACAGGCTCATCTTGGAAGAGATGCAATGATCAGGTCATTCAAAATCGATTGGTTTAACCCAAAGTTCAGACATGCCGCAGAGGTTACCTGTCACAGGTGCATCATCTGTCAACAGATGAATGCCGGAAAAGGGACTGTGGTAACTCTAAGCCACATTGGGAGAGCTGGCGGTCCATTTAGCAAGATGCAAATGGTTTTCATTGAGATGCCTGTTTGTGGAGGATTAAAATACGTGTTGGTGATTGTGTGTGTTTTCAGCCATTGGATTGAAGCTTACCCCACACGTAGAAATGACAGTCTCACAGTTGCAAAGCTGCTGCTTAGGGAACTAATACCCAGGTTTGGGTTTCCGGTCTCTATAGAATCAGATAGGGGCAGACACTTTGACAATAAGGTGATTAAACTCTTGTGTGCCGCATTAAATATTGAACAGAAGCTGCACTGTAGCTACCGCCCTGAAGCATCAGGATTAGTAGAGCAAATGAATGGTACCTTGAAATCAAGAATGGCAAAGATGTGCGCAGCTACCAATATGAAATGGCCAGATGCATTACCCTTAGTGCTGATGTCAATGAGGAACACCCCTGATAAGAAGACAGGACTATCACCCCATGAGATCCTCATGGGCAGAGCTATGAGGTTACCCGCAGTGCCTGCAAATGCTCTAGTGAATATCACGGATGATATGGTGTTGGACTACTGCAAAGGCTTGGCTGATGTGATTCACTCTTTCTCTCACCAGGTAGAAGCTAACACATTGCCACCGATCGGGGATCCAGGACACACCCTACAAGCCGGTGACTGGGTGGTTGTCAAGAAGCACGTGAGAAAGTCGTGTTTGGAGCCGCGCTGGAAGGGGCCATATCAAGTAATCTTGACAATAACCACTGCTGTGAAATGTGCAGGCGTTCCAAATTGGATACATGGCAGTCACACAAAAAAGGTAACGTGTCCAACTGACGAGGGACTTGAAGTTTCCGGCACAACAGTTCCAGAGAGGGAAGTCTCAGGGCCAGAAAACAGCCAAGAGGGAACTGAGACTGCAGGAGATTCCACTGAGAACAGCCTAGTCCCTCAAACAGTGAACGAGCTCGAGATAGGTGACAGTGTGCCTATCTCAGTAGAGGCAGCAGGAGAACTAAATCAAGGAGAGGTTCTCCCAGAAATAGACGGATACGGGTTAGAACTTGAACCCGTTACAGATCCAGAAGAAGAAGAAGAAGAAGGGGAAATAATAGAGAGAGACCAAAGTACTCTGGCATCCCCTGAGCCAGTTGCAGGTCCATCAAGAGAAAACACCATATTACAAGAGGAGGGTGCTGTTCAGCGTCCTGAAAAGATAAACCGGAAGAAGACGCATAAGGGAGATAAATGGCCAGAGAAACAGGCTGCAAAAGCAAGAAGCGTACCAGGTGGAACAAAAGAACAGAAGAGACTGATACATCCCGAGTAGAAGATCTGAGTGAAGGAGAATTGCAAGGTGAACGCAGACTGAAAAGAAAGAGAACCGCAAATAGAAGGTACACAGGTCCTGAATGGGCATATGCAACAACATCTCAATGGCAACAAGAATTCTTAGCGTTCTTTTTTGATCGAGAAGTACCAGGCCAATACTACGGTACCTGAAGTAACTCAAAGAAAAAGACTTTGTTAAAATCGAAAACTGAAAAACTAAAGAAAAGAGACTTATAAATTACCGGATGAGACACTGATAACCTGATTTGACTTTGAGAAACCTGATTATGATAAGCTGCTAACCTGATTTGACAAAGGGGTCCTGGAGTGAGTGAAACGCTGTAAATATACGCAGAGAGAAAGAGACTTTTGCATCAAAGAAAAGAAAAGAAAGAAAAGAGAAAAGAAAAGAGTTTTATATCGTCCTCAAGTTGATTATTATTCTGCTATCTGATTCTTTACAGACATGGCTTATAATAGAGGTAGTAACAAAAAGGGTAAAGTGTGTGGTTGGTTGAGTCTTATATTAGGTATTGTGTGTACAATAATAATTGTGGGAGTGATTGTGGGAATGCCGTAGCTGGATAAGAAAGCAACTAACACTGCTTCAAAACCTGAGACTACAACATTAACACAATGGGAAAAGTTTGAACAGGATGCAAAACACTTGCATGAGGGAACTAATTCAAAGGGGAAACTTTCTACTAATGTCTACTATCGCTTGCTGAATGAGTACGTTGAGACCATGGATGCGAAAAACTGTTATGTGTGTACAAAGATTCCTTTGTCAGTGCAAAAAGGGGTTACCTATCATAGCTTGCCGTTAACTTATGGGATAAGCTGTAGCTTGCTATTAACAAGATTCTATAATCAAGAGCATGTGCAATACTTTCATTCAAATCTGGATGTTGTGTTTTCTTTTGTGCCTGTGACTGAGTTTCTGAACAGACTAGCTAAAGAGCATAGTATAAAATTAGTTAGGGGCTTCTTTGAACCAACGCTTACATTTGGGACAGCTTATGCACACCGCAACAATCTGACCTGCCTATTGACACCTATAGAGAAAAGCTTCTTAGATCACACCGATAATAGACGCAAAGCATTGAAGGAAAGATTAGAAAAGGGGTTAGAGAAACGCACATATGCAAATGATTATGCTTACACTTCAATAAAGACGCAAGGCAAACTAGCTATAGATGCACTACATGTAGGGAGGCTTTGTTTATATAGGCCAAAATCCGAGCATGACACTTTATTTGTGGGAACGAGTGAATGTAGACACGTGTTTTTGTTTCAGAGTAAGTGGACATTCATGTTAAATGGACAGGATCCAGCGATCCCTGGGATCTATTATATCTGTGGACTTAATGCTTATTACCGTCTCCCTAAGGGATGGTATGGTACATGTTATTTAGGAATAGTTTTTCCAAAGATTTACCAGATTGATGACTTAAAGCAAATACCTAAAATGTCTGAATTACAACATGCTAGACAAAAACGAGAGACAGCGGCTGCTGTCGTTGGTGACATATTTGGAGCCATAATTCCTTCAGTAGGGGTTATCTTAAACTCCATAAAGATTCAAAAGTTGTCTACTATTGTGGATAACATGCTGACAAATTTGACAGGGGCTATACTCCTGATGGATACTGAACTTGCTGCGGAAAGAGCTATGACTCTTCAAAATCGGCTTGCTTTAGACATTCTTTTAGCAAAGAGTGGGGGGGTCTGCAAGATGCTCAATGAACGTCATTGTTGCTCATATATACTTGACAATAGTAAAAAGATTAGAGGCATGCTTACTAACCTAACTAAAGATAGTACAGATCTGAAGGACTTGAAGGAACCTGGAGTGTGGGAAAAATTTGGAAAAGGAATTGCCAGAGTAGGGAGCTGGTTTAGCAATATTTGGAATGGGGTACTTGCAAACATTTTAGGGGGTCTATTTATCGCTCTGGCCTGTCTATTAGGATTATGGGGAGCATACAAAACTAATGATAAAATTAAAAGAAATTGGACAAAAAGAACCAGGAAGAATGAAGAAAGTGAAAGGGAAAAAATGTTGACGAAATTTTGTAAAGCTCACATAAGGGACAAGATGTTGAAATGCGCATTATGCGTAAGGTGAAAAATTAAAGTGAAAGGTCAAAGGGAAAGGTTTCTTTGATGACGAACTTCATCAGAGGAGGGACTGAGAGTGCGTATATTAACATGAAATGTTTATGAATTAAGGTGTGATGATGTCGCATAGAAAACTATAATAATAGCAATTTTACTTAGACGTGCGCTTGAATTGTGACCACGAAGAGTGGCCACCAATGTATACGCAAACTAATAATGATGATCAAAATGTTTATGTTACGTTCAAATGAACTTATACTAACATTTGCGTTATTAAATCTGTATTGAAAACCTCATAGGCCTTAAGTTAGCATGAGCTGCAGCTTAGCTGCTTGGCTCTCATATTAAATGCATTTTCTATTCTTTAGTGTGCTGACTCACAAAGGGCCATGACCCTGTTTATTCTTTTTTCTTCGACTTGGAAGATGAATGTAACCATGTAATCCGTTTCACACCGCTTCTCATCGTCTTGCAAAATAAATGTTAAAATGAATTGAAACAGTGTAGATTAATGTAATGTACAAGGTCATTCAAACCGGTGAAGACAATGGAACTGTTGGCCAAAAGATGTGCAAAGAATTACAGGAGGATGAAATCACACCGGACGTGCCAGTTTCTGAAGACGTCAATTATAAGGACCAATCAAAAACTTGTAAAACAATATGGGGTGAAGATTAGGATTACCTAATGCTTAATTTGATAAATTAAAGATAGTGGGGTATAACAAACGACCAATAGAATTTTGGGGGAATGTACTACGAAAAAGGGATAAAAACCCATGTCACGGGAAGTCATTTAGAATTAGGTAGGGAATGCTATTGATTTTATCTAGAAACTCTGTCACTCTGTTTGGTGACTTGGTGGTTTGCTGAAAACCATTCTTGCCCTTAGATTGTCCATTTATACACTTTACCTCCTTATGAGGGAAGTGCCCCTTTCCCCAGAGCTGAGTTCTGACTGATGGCGATTTGACTGATGTCCTGAAGACGAAGACTGAACCTGTGCGCTGACCTAATCCTTGGAGGGTAATTATGACAATGCAAATGTAATTTGTCTGTTTGCTTTTCCTTTCTAGATACCAACTGCTTGCTTTTGACAGAGGCCTTAGCTAGATGTTTTCCAAATTGGTGAATTGTTTTGCATGAAGCCCAACATGCTAATGCTAATCAGTGGTTAGGACAGGTGTTCTCCAAAACTGACGCAAATAGACAAATGACCAAGACTATGCTTTGTTGAACTGACGCGATATTGACACTCTGCTAAACTTGATCTATGTTCACGCCGTGTTATGTTCTGATGTTTGTGATTCTTGCTTTAATGAAATCTTATCAAAGTTGCCATATCGTGACTATGCTATTATGTTTCTTGGTGTTGAGATTAACGCATTTGCTATTAGACTGTAATTAATAGGGAATAAAACTCGTAAAATTCTACTAAACAAGGTGTGGTTATTCATGGCTGAAAGGTCATGGTAGTGTCTTTGAATTGATTAATGACTTTGTCTAAAGTGAAATGCATTGTCGTGATAAATATTGATGACATTATTGATGTATTGATTGATATATTGATTAGCTATCTCGTCCTAAGGTGTCTCTCAACTGGGTCAAAAGATTCATTGGCCTAAAACGAGTGCTGATGTGTAATAAAATATCATAAAGGGACGCGTTGGCAGTGGTAATCTGCCCGCTTTACCTTAAATCTAAATACTACTCCCAAATGCAATCCCACTATCCCCCCCTATTCACAACATGCATCCCTACTGCTACAGTGTGGCTAAGACCAGCAGGGACTGGACACGGCTGGCCTGTTGCTATCACAAAAGTACTCAGTGGACCGAACAGGGATCATCCTGGCTCTTAAAACCAAATAAAATGGTTTTAGACAACTGGTTTATGAATTGTCTGCGTCAGGACAGCTAGGATTAGAGTGAGCCAAAACCAATAGGCCACATGATATTGTAAAATGCACTTTATTAACTAGATCTGTTTCACAATTTTAAAGAACTTGCATTGGGCTTGCCAGGTATCTGGCCATTGTCATCGTACTTCTCTAACCCACTGTGATTGCACTCTGCACTCTACTTACTGGCCTGTGACTCCCTGTGTTTCTGATGGGATCACCCTGGTCCCTGTCGCCTAATGAATCTATTATGAGAATGTCACCAACTGGTTTATGTACTAGCTCCTTCAGCATGAGGGACTGGACCGTGCTGTTTAATCACTAGCCCTTAGCCTTCCCACCACATCTTGGCCGGGTCTAGCGGGGACTAGGCATGACAGGCCTTTTTACGATCAATAAAGCACTTTAGGAATTTGAGGGGAATCCTTCTGGCTCTTGAAGTCCAATGAAGTTGCATGTATAAGTCACTAATCAGCTTATGATCCTGTTCCCTCAAGTTGACCAGGAGTATCTGGAATTAGATTTTACTGGCCAACACACACCTCACAAACTGGGCTAGCACTACAAACCTGAAGAAATCACACACACACACCTAATCCCTCTGGTTGACATCACCAGTTTCCTTATGTCCTAAGAGTTGCTCTTTTCAACTCATTTACCAGCCTGCTGCCTATTGCTACATTTAAGCTAGGCTTAGTGGGGACTCTCTCCAGCCTTACAGTTCTGACTGTTGGGAATAGCTTGTAGTAGGCCTTGCAGGATCTTGCGATCTTGCTCTGAGTCACCACCCATCCAATTTCATAGCTTGGCCTACCCTGATGTCAGGTCTTGCTGCTAGTAATGCCAGTCCTTACCACAATGAGCGTACCAAAGGAAACCACATACAAATAGCTCCACGATGCTATCTACTAAAGCCTCCCAAATCTCTAATGTAGCAATCTTGACAACTTTTACTATTATCTTAAAGTGTATAGAGTGGGCAGAATTGAGCCCCATTTTATTGGAAGTCTACTTTATGTATTAGGATTTTAGAACTGACTTGAAAGATGTAAAGTATAAGCATTTTATGATCTATATTGATAGATGTAAGCACAAACTGATTAAGTGGGATATTATCTGATTTTGCTTGGTCTTAACTATTTTTATACTTTTTTGTTGCTATATTGGTGTGGTTTTAAATAACTAGAAACAATAAAACTTTACCTTACCTTACCTAATAGAAACAAAGAACACTTATCTAGCTAATAAGAAGTCCGATAGCACACCTACAGAGGAGAGAAAAACAAGACATGAGACATTTTAACCCCTCGGGTGCCTTGGATGAGCTGGGCTCACCCTCGGCCAGGGCAGCTCGTCCTGCACCCGGCCCACACCACCCAATCGGGGATGGAAGGGAAATTGCATCCCCTTTCACCACCAACCCCTCCCCCCCGGCAATTTGATGATGTCAGCGTGCTCACAGCGCGCCATCGTATTCAAATGCTGCCGGGGAGGCACTGAAAGCCATTTGCTTCCAGCGCGTGGAGAGAGAGGGCCCAAAAGAGGTGAGTTCTTCTCCTGGGGGGTTTAGGGGTAGGGGGGTTAAAGGGGGAAAAACAGACACAGGGGGAAAGGAAAGAGTTTTTCCTTTCCCTCTGAGCCTGTTTTGAGTGGATACCTGCTCCACGATCACGGACCAGGAATCCACCCATTCGATACCAAGGATTGTTTTAGGCTTATTTTGGGGGGCAGATGGGCCATTTTTTCGGCTGATTTGCCCCTGGGGGCAGGGGGGCGAAACCCACTAGACACCAGGGATTATATTTATTGTAATCTTTTAGGGCAGTGACCTCCTAGGGAAGGGTTGCTGCCCCGTTGGCAATATTTTTTTTAGAAGTTTCGCCCTACCCAGGGCTAGATCGACCATGTTTTGGGCCGATCTTGCCCCCGGGGTGGTCAAAACCCACTAGGCCTGAGGGATTATGTTGTGTGAGTGTGTTTTTTGTGTGTTGGGGACACCCCTTTGGCAAGGGTCACCCCCCAAAGGGGGGACATTAGTGTTGGCCATTTCTGCCCCCATTTGGGGCAGATCGGCCTACTGTTTTTGGCCCATCTGCCCCCATGGGGGGCAGAATCCACCAAGACATCAGGGAATTTTCTTTTTTTGTTCCCCTTTGTTTTTTTTGTGCTGTAGGCGCCCCCTTTGGGCAGATCGGCCTATTTTTTTTAGGGCCATCTTCCCCCAAAGGAGGCAGAATCCACTTAGGCACCAGGGCTCTTGTGTATGTGTGTGTGTGTTTTGTGTGGGGGGGTGGCCCCTTTGGCAAGGGTCGCCCCAAAATGGGGACAAATGACTAATGGCCATTTCTGCCCCCTGTGGGGGCAGTTTGGCCTATTTTTGGGGGGCAGAATCCACTTAGGCACCAGGGAAAATTTTGAAATGCTTGGTGGCAGGGTGTTTGTCAATTGGCGAAGTATTTGTTTTTGTGATTATAACAGTTTATTTTTCCTTTTTGTTCTAGTTTAAAGCTTTTGCTTCCTTTCCTGTGGGTCCTTGCTGTTTTGGCAGTAGTTGACCTGCGGTTTGCGTAGATGCATGTATTCGGTAAGTAAAAGCAATTTACTCCAAAGGAGTATTGTTGACATGCACCAATGACATGCTTGTAGGTGGTGTACTCAATGCAGGATTGTGTGTGAAATTGTCCTTAGATTTGTGCACAATGATATTTATGTTGTCTTATGTCTAATTTGCTTTTCTTTTTTCTTTTTAGTGGGATATCGTTGGTGATTGCTGTGTTTGTGCAGAGTAGTTGCTGGTGAGTCTAGCTTTTTCAGGCAAGTAACTGGTTTAGTTTTTGAGTACATAACTCTTTTGATAAAGCCACACTTTCTTTATTACTTATTTTAGACAGTGCTTGTTGTTGTTGGCGCTTGTATCAAGTTACACTTCTTAGAAAGGATCATGGCTAGCCGCAGAGTGACCGCTCAGCAGGTTTTTGGCATGCTTTTTGAGTCATCTTCCGACAATGATTATGAGACTGACTCTGCATCTGAGGCATAGGAGGAAGTGCGAGAATCTGGCAGTGAGTTTTTGGTCCGAGAGGAACCTTTTGATAAGGAAGCCACTCTCAGCGCAGATGAAGGGCCTGTTTTAGAGGAGGACATTGATCTGCCAATAGTGCAGCAGCATGGGGCTGAAAGGTTTCCCATTGGAAGACCTGATACCTGGATTGCACCAAACATGGAGCAGCCACAGGTGCATGCATTTACTGGTCTCCCAGGGTGTAGAGTCAATAAGGAAAACCTTTTGCCTGTCAATTTCTTTCAGTTGTTTATGGACGATGTATTCTTGGAAGAGATTGTTGAGCAGACTAATTTGTATGTGGAGCAGTATTTGAGGGCCAACGCTGCCACACTTAGGCCTCAGTCTAGAGTTACCCAATGGATTCCCACAAATCTGGAAGAGTTGAAAAAGTTCCTAGCTTCTACTTTTTTGATGGGGTTGATAAGGAAGCCGTCGCTGGCTTCTTATTGGTCTACTAGTCCCTTGATGGCAACGGCTATATTTCCTGCAACCATGACTCGTAATTGGTATTTGCTTCTTCTTCGCATGATGCATTTTGTTGACAATGCTTTAGCCTTGCCACAAGATCACCCTGACTGTGACTGTCTTTTTACGATTAGGCCTGTCATTGATCATTTTGTAGATCTGTTTTCAGAGGCTTATGTTCCAGGGAAAGAAATATCTGTGATGAGTCTTTGGTCCTGTTCAAGGGGCGTTTCGTTTTTCAGCAGTACCTTCCTAGCAAGAGGGCACGGTATGGAATTAAATTGTATATGCTGTCAGAAAGTAATACAGGATATGTGTAAGATTTCCGGGTCTAGACTGGTAGAGATTCCAGTATTGACCCCCCTGGTTGTCCGCCCAGTTTTGGAGTTACTGAGAAAATTGTGTGTGAACTTGGTAGACGACTGTTTAACAAAGGTCACCCTTTGTATGTCGATAACGTCTACACTGGAGTGCAGTTGTTTAAGGAATTGTTCAGAGGGGACACTGTTGCGTGTGACACAATCCACTCTAACCGGAAAGGCTATCCAAGGGAGCTTCTCTGTAAAAAAACTTGAGAGGGGGCAGTGCCTTGCGGAATGATGAGCCGCTAGCTCTGAAATTTGCAGACAGAAGGGATGTCTAAGTGTTAACTACCATACATGATGAGAGTACTTCACCTGTGGCTGTTTGGGGTTGAGTTGCTGAAGCCCACAAACCTGTGTGCATTTTAGACTACAATAAGCACATGGGTGGTGTTGATAGAGTAGACCAGAGGTTGGAACCTTACACTGCTCTTCGTAACTCTTAAGTTTGGTATGAAAAGTTGGCCATCCATTTGTTTCATCTAGCAACTTTTAATGCTTTTATTGTGTTCAAGGATTGTTTCCCTGAGTCAAGGATGGAATTTGTTAAATTTCAGGAGTCGGTGATAGAGAGCCTTATTGTGGTGGAACAGGCAAGAGTTCCTGGATTTACAGTGGTGGAGGATGTGGCTAGGTTGAAAGATTGCCACTTTCCTGATCACATTCCTCCCACTCCCAAAAAATACTTTCCCACTAAGAAATGTAGAGTCTGTGCCCGAAGAGGTATCCGGGGGTATACTCTGAACTATTGCCCTGATTGTCTTTCTAAGCCTGGGCTGTTTGTGGCCAGCTGTTTTAGCAGTTACCACACCCAAAAGAATTATTTGGAACTACCATGTGTGAAAACTGCCTGTTCTGTTTTGTTTTATATGTTTTGTTCAGTTTTACGGTTGGCAGTACTGTTAAGCATTTAGTTAGAGCTTTTGAGTTTGTAGTTTTGTACTAATTTGTAATTAGTTAGTGTTTTTTTTTTTGTTTAAAAAAAGTGATGGCAGTGTGCGTGGAGTGGCGCTTGGCTGGCAGTGTAAATAGTGAATTACTGTTAACATTTGCAACACACTGCCAGCCAAACGCCAGTACACACACTCCTATCAGCTGGCGTGATTGCTGTATCAGGAATGTGGGCATATGAAAGTGATGGTCCCTTGAATGTTGCAATGTGCTGGGCCTGCGGCTGTCGGCGTGAATTTTCTTGTGCATGTTATGTATGAAAGTTGTGTGAATGGACTGTAAAGCAGTTGGTGCCTTGGCACAGCTCACGAGCTGTGAGTCATTGATTCAGTTTTTTGGCCTTTCAGTTATTAATAGTGAATTTCATTTTTGTGAAATCTCTTGTGAAAAAAATATGATCTGCTGAACCATCACTCACACTCTTGCCAAGTCCAACCAGTATGTGTGGTAAAAATGACTGTGTGGTACAAAATGACAAAACCTGCTCTGCTGTAATCAAGCACCGGAGCACACCTGTGACATGCTAGGTGTTTCGGGTGGGACCCCGATGATGAAGCATGCCCCCAACTGTGTTGGAGGGTGAGGGGTCTTCTTAACATAACCTCAGTGTGTTTTTTTCACATTTTTAGTGTTTGGAACATCACAGAAGGCCGTGGACACATAAAAATTATCTATTGCAACACTGCTTGTTTTTCAAGGGGGGGGGGGTTCACCTGTGTTTTTGTTCCTGGGTGCGGCGGTCATCTAGGGAAACCTACCAAACCCAGAACATTTTAAAAACTAGACACCCAGAGGAGTCTAGGGAGGTGTGGCTTGCATGGATTTCCCCAACATATTCTTACCCAGATTCCTCTGCAAACCTCAAACTTTCCTTAAAAAAGCATATTTTCCTCACTCTTCTTTGTAAGATCACCAAACTAGCACAAATTTCCTACCACCCAGCGTTCCCCTCAGTCTTCCAAGTAAAAGGATACCCCACTTGTGTGGGTCCCCAAAGCAGAGTCAGTCTAAAAATGTATAAAAGAAAACATTGTGCTTATCAACTCGCTGTGCCATCCCCTCAATCTCTACACGTTTTTGGCCTTTTTCTGTTGCAGGCACCTGGGCCACACACACAAGTGAGGTATCACTTTTATCAGGAGACTTGGGCGAACGCTAGGTGGAAGTAAATTTGTGGCTCCTCTCAGATTCCAGAACTTTCCATCACCGAAATATGAGGAAAATGTGTTTTTTGCCAAATTTTGAGGTTTGCAAAGGATTCTGGGTAGTAGAACCTGGTGAGAGTCCCACAAGTCACCCAATCTTGGATTCCCCTAGGTGTCTAGTTGTCAAAAATGCACAGGTTTTGTAGATTTCACTAGGTGCCGGTGAGCTAGAGGACAAAATCCACAGCTAGGCACTTTGCAAAAAACACCTCTGTTTTCTTTGGGAAAATGTGATGTGTCCACGTTGTGTTTTGGGGCATTTCCTTTCGCAGGCGCTAGCCCTACCCACACAAGTGAGGTACTATTTGTATCAGGAGACTTGGTGGAACACTGGGTGGAAGGACATTTGTGGCTCCTCTCAGATTCCAGAACTTTCTGTCACCGAAATGTGGGGGAAAAGTGTTTTTTTTGCCCAGATTTTGAGATTTGCAAAGGGTTCTGGGTAACAGAACCTGGTGAGAGCCCCACAAGTCACCCCATCTTGGATTCCCCTAGGTGTCTAGTTTTAAAAAATGCACAGGTTTTGTAGATTTCTCTAGGTGCCGGTGAGCTAGAGGCCAAAATCCACAGCTAGGCACTTTGCAAAAAACAGCTCTGTTTTCTTTGAGAAAATGTGATGTGTCCACGTTGTGTTTTGGGCATTTTCTGTTGTGGGCACTAGGCCTACCCACACAAGTGAGGTACCATTTTTATCAGGAGATGTGGTGGAACGCTGGCTGGAAGGAAATTTGGGGCTCCTCTCAGATTCCCGAACTTTCTGTCACCGAAATGTGAGGAAAAAGTGTTTTTTTAGCCAAATTTTGAGGTTTGCAAATGATTCTGGGTAACAGAACCTGAGGAGAGCCCCACAAGTCACCCCCTCTTAGATTCCCCTAGGTGTCTAGTTTTCAAAAATGCACAGGTTTGGTAGGTTTCCTGAGCTAGAAATCAAAATCCACAGCTGCGCACTTTCCAAAAAACACATCAGTTTTCAATGTAAAAATGTAATGTGTCTTTGTTGTGTTTCCAGTCACGGGCATTAGGCCTACCCACACAAGTGAGGTACCATTTTTATCGGGAGACTTTGGGGAACACAGAATAGCAGAAGTGTGATTGCCCCTTGTCGTCCTCTACATTTTTTCCTTCCAAATGTAAGACAGTGTGTAAAAAAAACGTCTATTTGAGAAATGCCCTGTAATTCACATGCTAGCATGGGCACCACGGAATTCAGAGATGTGCAAATAACTACTGCTTCTCAACACCTTATCTTTTGCCCATTTTGGAAATACAAAGGTTTTCTTGATATCTAATTTTCATTCTTTATATTTCACCAAATTATTTGCTGTGTACCCAGTATAGAATGAAAACCCATTGCAGGGTGCAGCTCATTTATTGGCTCTGGGTACCTAGGGTTCTTGATGAACCTACAACCCCTATGTATCCCTACAACCAGAAAAGTCCAACAGACGGAATGGTGTATTGCTTTCAATCTGACATTGCAGGAACAAGTTACAGAGTAAAACGTGGAGAAAAAAGCAGTTTTTTTACCTCAATTTAATTTTCTTTTTATTTCAGCTGTTATTTTCTGTAGGAAAACCTTATAGGATCTACACAAATGACTGGAAGGAGGTTGAAAGCACAAGAAATAGTAAAAATGGGGTATGTCCCAGTAAATGTCAAAATTGTGTGGAAAAATGTAGTTTTCTGATTCATCTGCCTGTTCCTGAAAGCTGGGAAGATGGTGATTTTAGCACCACAAACCCTTTGTTGATGCCATTTTCAGGGGAAAAAAACACAAGCCTTCTTCCGCAGCCCTTTTTTCCCATTTCTTTTTTAAACTAACATTTCGCTGTATTTTGGCTAATTTCTTGGTCTCCTTCAGGGGAACCCACAAACTCTGGGCACGTCTAGAATCCCTAGGATGTTGGAAAAAAAGGACGCAAATTTGCATAGGTAGATTTTGTGGACAAAATGTTATGAGGGCCATCCGTGAACTGCCCCAAATAGCCCAAAAAAGGGCCTGGCAGCGAGGGGGTTAAACATTTAATTTAAAAATTGGGGCCTAGTTACAGGCTAAGTTAATCATGGAGCTCTTAATTATGCTGCTCCAAAATCAATTGTTTTAACAAACAAAGTTCTACCAACCACACACAACCCCACACCAAACAACAATACACATTTGCAACTAAGCAGCAGTAACCTCAGAACTGTAACATAAGGGTGCAAAGGTTATAGAGGACATCCAGTGCTAAGAAATAATGAAGCGTTCCAGAATTTTTCATTGTTAAATGATGTCAGTTAGGTTCTGGAACATATTTTGACATCATTGACCAGATTTCCATTGAAACATGGTAGAAAGTGTCATATGAATGTGGAGAACATAATCTAACTGCAGAGTGTCTCTACCCCTTCACGATAACCTCAAAGGCAATAATTACAATATCCACCTGTTTGATTTATACCATGGCATCTGCATACGTTTGATTACTCAATAGAATTATTAATTAGAGTTATTACATCACACATGCACCAATTACTATTGATTTAAAAAAACATTGCCAGATGATACTCGTAGTGCTCTTTGAAACAAGATTTTCATCGAAGAATAATGATTTTAGCCTGATTGAGGCATCAAGCCCTTACATCAAACCCTTTTCCTACAGCGATTTTTTTCTAGGATCAGCTTCCAAATCGCCTCTAAAAGACAAGCTTTGTTGTGTGCGAGATCAATTAAGCCAATCTATTTTAAATAATTGATAGCGATTTTGAAAAGACTATAGCAATAGTTTAAACACCGCCATTTCCTTCACCATTTGTCCATATTAGTTATGTTTTCTTAAGATTTACAAAGAAGTGTATGTTCATTTCAAGTGTCCCTTCTTTTGAAAGAGCCCAATTCATCTTTTTCTCACATTTTCTAGTGCGCGCAGTGGCTAAGTGTTCAGTGCTTTGACCTCCGGCCCCCACTTGAACCCAGTATTGTAGATTTTTACAGTTGTTAATGGCAGCTCATGTGGCGCAAATAATTGCAGCAATCTCCCGAATACTGTGGCAACCATTTTTTTTCAACTTTCTAAATAGGTATGCCTTTCTTCTCAGTCAGTCGACAAAGGACAAATTACTTAAGTGGACTATGTCGTATAATTTGTCTTACGAAACATGCATTAGCAAAGCCAATAGGTCTTGGCTTTAAAAGTCCGAGCTACTGGCTTGTCCATTCCGTTTTGTCAATCTCCAGCAATCGTGAAATGTTTTATTTTTGTTAAAGACAACACATAGCAAGATGGCCTCGATTTAATACGCATACTTGTGTTGTGACATCCACACGCGTGTCATGGCGCATGCACGTACCAGGTAAAATGAAAGGTTAAAAACAGTAATAGAAATGGTACATAAAGGACAAAAAAGGAAACACTCAACACAGCAGCATTTTGTAACGGCTGACCCTTGTAACAAAAAAAATGAAAAATTCAAATGTGGGTTGAGATGCTGATCGAGGAACAGAACAGAAAGCATTAGAGAGTGAGGAGAGAAAACAGCCCACAGAGGGAGAAAAAGGAAAAGGAAGAGAGAGTAAGGGAATCCATGCAAATCATCAGAGTGCTTAAAAAGAGTTCCTTCAAGTATCCAATGGAAGAATATTACTCATCCAATCAGGCCAGTGTGAGGCTGAAATGCTCAGGGGCAAACACAAGAATCGGGAGGAAAGCTGTTAGACCTGACAGCCTTAGGGTGGTCACCCATAACTTTTTACCTGCCTCCATCTACTTTTTGGACACTGTTTTTGCTGGTTTTGAGACTCTGCACACTTTACCACTGCTAACCAGTGCTAAAGTGCATATGCTCTCTCCCTTTAAACATGGTAACCTTGGATCATACCAAATTGGACTATTTGATTTACTTGTAAGTCCCTAGTAGAGTGCACTATATGTGCCCAGGGCCTGTAGATTAAATGCTACTAGTGGGCCTGCAGCACTGGTTGTGCCACCCACTTTTGTAGCCCCTTTACCTTGTCTCAGGCCTGCCGTTGCAAGGCCTGTGTGTGCAGTTTCACTGTCACCTCGACTTGGCATTTAAAAGTACTTGCCAAGCCTAAAACTCCCCTTTCTCTACATTAAAGTCACCTCTAATGTGTGCCCTAGGTAACCCCTAGAGCAGGGTGCTGTGGGGGTAAAAGGCAGGACATGTACCTGTGTAGTTTACATGTCCTGGTAGTGTAAAACTCCTAAATTCGTTTTTACACTACTGTGAGGCCTGCTCCCTTCATAGGCTAACATTGGGGCTGCCCTCATACATTGTTGAAGTGGTAGCTGCTGATCTGAAAGGAGTAGGAAGGTCATATTTAGTATGGCCAGAATGGTAATACAAAATCCTGCTGACTGGTGAAGTTGGATTTAATATTACTATTTTAGAAATGCAACTTTTAGAAAGTGAGCATTTCTCTGCACTTAAATCTTTCTGTGCCTTACAATCCACTTCTGGCTGGCTTTAGTTTACAGCTCCTTGTGCATTCACTCAGACACACCCCAAACACAGGGTACTCAGCCTCACTTGCATCCACCTGCATTTTGAATGGGTCTTCCTGGGCTGGGAGGGTGGAGGGCCTGCCCTCACACAAAGGACTGCCACACCCCCTACTGGGACCCTGGCAGATAGGACTGAACTGAAAGGGGACCTGGTGAACTTCTAAGCCACTCTTTGAAGTCTCCCCCACTTCAAAGGCACATTTGGGTATAAAACAGGGCCTCTGCCCTACCACCTCAGACACTTCCTGGAGAAGAAACCTGGACCAGAACCTGCACCCTGACAAGAAGAACAGCCTGGCTGCCTAAAGGACTCACCTGACTGCTTTCTACAGAAGACTGCTGCCTTGCTGTTGCCCTGCTGTCTTGCTGCTGTCTTGCTTTGCTGCAGAAGTGCTCTCCAAGGGCTTGGATAGAGCTTGCCTCCTGTTCCCTGAAGTCTCAGGACCCAAAAGACTGCTCTCTTGCAACTAGACTCCTTGTGGCGTGAATAATTCGACCCACAGCTTGTGCCGCGGTGAAAAATTTACCGCTTGCTGAACCGGAATGACGCCGCTTGACCTCGCAAGGAAAAGATCTACACGGCGCCTGCGGTGCATCCGGAACTTCGATGCACAGCCCACCTGGGACAACGCCGCCCGACTTCCAGAGGGGAAATCGATACAGCGCCTGCCGTGAGGGAGAAATTTCCCTGCATCGCCCACCAGACCGATGCAGGGCTGGTCAACAAGCCCAGGATTCCACGCACAGACCCCGGGGCGTCTGAAAACCCCCGCGACCCGAAGAGGAGACCCGTTGGAAATCGACGCAACGTCTTCCCCGCGTGGAAAATAACGACGCAAGTCCGTGTGTGAAGGGGCAAAACCGACGCCCACACCATTTTCCACGCATCTCCTCTGCTGCGGCCCTTTGCGGAGATTTTTCACTCAAACCAGGTACTTTGTGCTTTGTGCGGTCGCCGCCCGCCTGGTGGGAACCGCCATTTGACCGCTCCGCGGTCAAAAGACCGCTGGCGGCATTCCGACCTTCCCGCTGGCCCAGCGGGAAGGGGGCCTGCAACATTGAGGCCGGCTCCGAATGGAGCCGGCGGTGTTGCAGGTGTGCGACGGGTGCAGTTGCACCCGTCGCGCTTTTCACTGTCTGCTTGGCAGACAGTGAAAAGCAGGCTGGGGCCCTGCCCATGCCAGTGGCATGGGCAGTGCAGGGGCCCCCAGGGGCCCCAGGACACCCGTTTTGCGCCAGCCTCTTCCTGGCGGTGTAAACCGCCAGAAACAGGCTGGCGGGAAGGGGGTCCGAATCCCCTGGGCAGCGCTGCTTGCAGCGCTGCCCTGGCGGATTTGCCAGCCAGGGGAAATCCGGCGGGAAATCCGACGGGAAACCGCCGGACCCGGTTTTCTGACCGCGGCTTTACCGCCGCGGTCAGAATGGGCAGGGAAGCATTGCCAGCCTGTTGGCGGTGCTTCCTCCATTCGCGGTCCTGGCGGTCAAAGACCGCCAGGGTCGGAATGACCCCCTTTGTTTGCTTTTAAAAGACTTAAGACACTTTATATCACTTTCCAATGATATCTTTACATTTTCTTATTGCATCTTTTATCATTTTTGACCTGCCAATATCCAGATAAATATGATATATTTTTGTAAACACTGTGTGGTGTATTTTTGTGGTGCTATATTGTGTTATTGTATGATTTATTGCACAAATACTTTACACATTGCCTTCTAAGTTGAGCCTGACTGCTCAGTGCCAAGCTACCAGAGGGTGGGCACAGGATAATTTGGATTGTGTGTGACTTACCCTGACTAGAGTGAGGGTTCTTGCTTGGACAGGGGGTAACCTGACTGCCAACCAAAGACCCCATTTCTAACAAAAGCCATCAGTTGAAGAACAGACTCCTGAGATAGACAACAAAGCTATTCACCTATTAGCTAGAGGCTGACCAAAATGTCACACTAAGTTTATGTTATGTTTTGAAAGTAATATGTCTGCCTAAATGCTGAAAAGTACTGCTTGAAATTTAGTCTGCTATGTACAATTAATATATTTCGAATTGCTGGGGTGGTAGATCTCAATTCAGGTCTAGAATATTTTTCTAAGGTAAGTATGTCGAACATAGATCCAGGAGGAAAGGATCTATGCCTGATTTTTTTTAGATCTCTAACCAAAATATGTTTTAATATTGTGAATATAAATTAATCTCAATCAGATAGTGACACATCTGTCAATCCAGCATGGATGTGATGTACCCTGACCTACACTGGATACCTCTGTCCTAAGAGATGAGCACAATGCCGTAAACTGTAAGAGGTGTGGTCAGCCATTTCAAAAGAAAGGAGGAACGATAAAAGAGCTTAAAAAAGGATGAGAGGAAGGAACATGCTTGCAAGTGTAAGTAAGTTTATATGTACCAGGAACCTAGCTGAAAGCAAGTGTGCTGCACTTTGAAGAAGTAAGTGACCAGGGGTACAAGATGATTCAAGATGATGTACATAGTGAAGAAGTGAAGGCACAGGAACTGGAGTCCTTAATTCTTTGTCCTGCATTTTGAGGATAATTATCATAAATGCATGGCTGAAATGTGTTAAGGTATTTTTGTTTACATATTCTCCATTGAAATAAATGCCTTTTGCTGTAAGCTACTAGAAATAACGACTAAAGAAACAAGTCATATTCTATTGGTAAAGATCAAGTCCCATCTAAGTAAGTGAAATAAGTAACTTATTCTTAGCACGACTCTTGGTTTGTGTGTTTTCCCCAATCACATACCCTTTCTCACCAGTATTTCTCTCCAGAAAATCCCAACAAGCTGCTCCGAGACAAACTGGGAAAAAGTTTCCTCACTTTCTCTACAATAGCAGGGCTAACAGTGCTGAAGGGCAGTTTACAGATGACATCCCACCTTCTTGGACTTGCGCCACGGAGAACTGTGTCTCCTAAATGGATTACACATTAGCAACTGTGTGCCTATTTGGCCATATCTTGCAGTACAGTATTTACCAGTGCACAGAAAGTAATCATCAACCTCAGCCAGTTATGTTATCTGCAAGGACTCCAGGTTTCCCTGCAACCAAGGTATCATTAGTCAAGGCACACATGACAACTTGAAGAGTCTAAGTGGCCAATTATGAGTCTGGCGGTCACAAGACTGACAGACTTGCGTGGCGGTCGGACCACTGCGGCTGTGGCAGTCCAACGCCACATTATGAGGTTGGAGGGCAGACTCGACAATCTACTGCCATCCCCACCAGTATCCAAGATCCTGATGGGCTGATGCGGTCCTAGTTGCAATCAGCCAAGGCAGCGCTGAACCCAGCCTTCCTGAACTGCCTTCCGGATTAGAACCTTGTTATCCGCCATCGTTTTCATAGCGGTTTCACCACCATTAAAAAGGCTAGCGAAGAGCAAGTGCAGGGGGCCATGGAGGCGCCTGCACTGCCCATAAGCATGGGCAGTGCAGAGATCCCTCTGCCCAGCACCTTGCATGCAGCAGAATGTCCACCGGCTCAATTATGAGGCTGGAACAATGCTGCTGCACCTTTCCCACTGGGCTGTCTGGTGGATAACTTGGTTTCCCCTGGTCAGCTCAGTGGGAGACCACTGCGGTCTCCTCATCAGGAGTTTGGCAGACAGATGTTTCCGTCTGCAAAACTCCTAATGACCCCCTAAGTTGGAATGATGAGACGCTGTCAGCAATTCTGGATCAATGCATAGTTTTCGTCTCAATGAAAGTAGGAGAAGGAGATTTGGTAAGCCGCTGGGAGAAGTTCACAGCATATTTAGCAGCAAAATTACACAGAAGTACTGTGCTTCTCTCAGACCACAATCATCAAAAAGGTTACCACTGCAAATAAAAAGTATTTAAAGACAGCTAAAAAAACACATACAACAACTGTGAAAGAGTCCACAGGACAACGAGCTCGTACTAGCAGAAAAGTGGGCAGGAAAAAGCTTAAAAGGGAGCGGTAGCAAATAAAACAGGCATTTTCAATGCAACGGGTCTCGCATTTGTTTGAGTTAGAGCTATTAGCGTTGTAAAGCAGAAAAAAATGCAGCGCGATTGTGCTATGTAAAATGCAGCGTGATCGCGCTGCATGGAAAATAAACAGATAAAGTAGTCTGGACTCCAGGCTGAAAACATCGAGCCTCGTATGTTTTTGGTACTTTACCGGTGCTGTGTAGGTGGGCTAAACACCGGAAAAGGCATGACGTATGCATGCCTTTCACAAATGAAAGCAAGCAGATTTTAAAAGGCAAGCCCATGGACCAATGTCAGTGACTGACGTGGCATGGGTGTGGTTTGAAGCCCAAAGAGAGATTATAGAATGGACGGAGCACTTTGTGCACGCCAATTAAAAAGGCCTGTTATGTCAAATACTGGGCTTAGCTATGTTGTGCTTTTAAGAGTAAGAACTAAGCAAAATGTTGACTGTTAGTCAATCAGAAGCAATGTGGACTGTGCAAGGCGAACAACATGAATACTAGTGAGCAAGAGTGGGTCAAATTTCTAATAACTCAACTGCCAGCTGAAGAGCCCGAGAAGCATGTAGACAGATGCCAATGGATAATAAAAGAAACCAGCCAATCAGTTGTCTTACCCAACCAATGGAGACTCCGGGCAGTTATATGCAGCTGACAATCATAGACACATGCGGCAAAGACAACCAAGAAGACTGCACAATGGGAACCATAGAGCTTACCAAGAACAAAATACAAAAAAACATTGTAAAATCCCACTCTAACTGTGCACCTGGACCAAATTGGATACCACAAACCATCTTTAAAAAAATCACAGAGTTATGGGCACAGCGTTTTGGTGAATCACGTTGTAAAGAAGAAATCCTAGATTCCTGGAGGGGTTCAATAATCCACCCTATTTTAAAGGGATGGAAGAAGACCCAGTAAAGCAATTCTCTACTGATATCACTTTTGGATATTATCCACGAACAGTCAGCCAACGCGTTTCGTCCTAACCAAAAAGGACTTCATCAGGGCTTATATTTGTATAGTCTTTTAATTAATTGTCTTTCCATATTATTGAACTGGTAAATATCCAATGCTAGCACATTGTTACCCATAACATAAGGGATGAGCCATGTCCGTCCCAATCGAAAAGCGATTCAATAGCCCTGATGAAGCCCTTTTTGGTTAGGACGAAACGCGTTGGCTGACTGTTCGTTGATGCAAGAAAAAGCAATAATAAAAAAATGAAGATGGTTACAAGACAACGTTGTGTTGCTGGACTCTATTGACTGCGCAGTGGTGCACTATCTTTATATCTTTTGCAAGAATAAAAGTGTGTAGGTGTGTGGATTGATTCAAAAGGAAACTTTGCATGACAAAAGGAATCAATCAGAAACAAAGCACACGCCTTACAATGTGCATTTGACACCATCTCGAAGCATTTATGGGGTCTCAGCTTAGACCCAGTTCTTCAGGTCATAAAGGCGAAGTTAATACCAACAATAACTTACGAAAGTGAAATTATGCTGGGAGAAGATGCAAAGCTTCTCAATGACCTGGTGATTAAAATATACAAATCCATTTTCACCTATCAAAAGCAGCATCTCCCAACACAGGTCTGTATAGAATTTGGCCTGCTCAATCAAATCATAGCCAGACGGTGTGCATTCCTTATATTGTGGCAAAAACTAAGAGAATCAAAGCCAAACATTCTGGATTATTTTAACTGGTAAGAATGAGCAAATAGATCCTGCAGCCTGGCTCATCACCAACTTCTGAAAAATGCCATGCATTTGCTACAGGCGAGGAATTTGTGGAACTTGCACGTGACATACACAGGCCCTGATTTTCTTGCGCCCCTTATCGTCCCCCTAATGCCACCCTATATGCTCCGTATTTAAGATACAGCACACCATGGCGGTAGTTAGGGAAACTAGCTTCAAACTTTTTGACGTTAGTTCGGAGCTTTGCAGGATTAGTGTCAAAAACGTTGATGCTAATCCTACAAAGCCCATTGAGGCCCATTGAAAACAATGGCATGCCTCCTTTTAACACCTGCTTTGAGCAGGCGTTAAAAGTGCTGAAATGAATGACGCAAAGAAATCTTTTAGATTTTAGATTTAGATTTCTTTGCGTAATTGTTTCAGGCCCCCTAATGAAGGAACACCCCTTAGCATACATTATGCCCCTATGCATACATTGCGCCACTTTGTAAATTTGGCTCTGTGATTTTGGCCTCTGGCCACATTAGCATAGAAAAAAATGATGCTAATGTGGCGCAAGGAGGTGCTAGGGGCTCTTAAATCAGCCCTACAGCGTTTAAAAAGTCTATCACCACCATTGATCAAACTGTGAGCAGATTGAACAGTTACACCTCAGTAGCGCAACACTGTCATGGTGGTTAACACAGACAATGTGAAAGGAAAACAGATGTATATAGAAACAATTTATTCAAAATATATTAAATATAAATTCATGACATATTGGTTAGGGGTCTGCCGACGTTGGATATTTTGCCAAGGTGGCAAAGTCAGCCCACAGATTCCAACTGCAGACTCTACAAAAAAAGTAAAGAAACATCATACACTTTCTATCAAGGCCAGACTGGACATACTGGGCATCAGGCGTTTCCCCAGGAGGCTTGAAGCGTGGTGGGCCACTTCTGTTACTGGGGTCTGGTTTTGTAGCAGTTATGCAGTACCTTGTACATCAAATAGTTTTCATGCACCTAAAAAAGTGCCAAGATAACTCTGGTGATTAATGGACCTGCTGGAGAAATATTCCTGTTTTGTCTGGTGTCAGTTTTGACTCATCTAAGGTAGCGCAGAGGGTTGATATGCCTGCTGTAAAGAACATGTTCTATGCAGATCACAGAACAGTATTTTATGTGCATAGCTCGGTGGGATACTGCTTTTGTCACAAAGCTCCTTTTTACACTCATAATCTAGCACAATGAGCTATCAACTGCCATCAAAGAGTGGCATGCAAACTGCATGGTACAGGTTAGAAAGTTATGTTTTTTTCCGATACTTTGATTATCCAGTTTTGCCAAAAGAGGGGTAATTTTGGTAGAAACAATTTGTTATTAGTAAAGTGAAGCCTAACCACTGCATTACATTCTAAATCTTGAGTTTATGCTTCCCCAGACCTTGCACTCTTAAACAATTCCTACCAGTATGGATGACATGTGAATCCTACAACTTGTATTCTCCTTTGTCAACATTTTATATACTCTGATTTACACATGTATGATTCATTCACTCTGTATGTGTTTGTGATGTAAAGTGCTCCAAAATCCTACGCTGATAAGAGGTGCTATAAAACAAATTAAAGGGATATGAGGGAGAGGCTATGGAGAGAAGAGAGGCACTGTTAGAGGGTGATCGTGAGGGAATCTTTGAAGAACCCTGATAAAGATTGTTATATCCTGATGCACTATAAGGTCTTCAATAACTATGCTTTCAAAACTAATACAATTGAATATATAATGAAAAATGTGTTGTAGAATGCACCGTTTTTGCCATTTTTTCTCACATTTTCTTGGTGCGGGGGGGGGGTGGTCTGACCGACCAAGCTCCACTATAGAGGTGCGGCTCGCTATGCACCCTACGGTGGCTGGTCTGACAAACTTGCCACAGCTGCTTTGGGTGCCTAATCCAGCACTGCTTTCTATGCCTGTGTCCCATGCTCTTGGAAGCTCGCAGGCAGTTATTGCATTATTATTTTTTACAATTTGAAGGTACTGGCATGCATGCAGGCTATTATGGAGGCTCTGAACCCAGCATAGACAGCTTTGGACACAGTTGCGGGTCACTGGGCGTGCAAGGGGCTCAGCAGCGCACGAAGGGAGGGGTAGATGGGGAATAAACATATATATATATTTTTAAACCACTTACCTGCACGCCGCCGCTCCTCTCCTCCGTCTCCTCTGCTTTGTCGCTGAAGACACAGGCTTCCCGCCCTAACGGTGGAGCCAGCCCTGCTTTGACATGGTTCTGGTTATTTCTTTCCTTTTTTCAGGAAAAACATTGCTCGCAACATAGTTAGAAAAACTACTTGCACAGCACGCATGCCCAATATATTTTATGGACAGTTGCACAGTAACGTACATACGTTTTTTATGGCACCTCTAAGGGTCATCTGGTAGCACCATGTATACTGAGTAAAACCCTGTACTCAATAGCGTTCTGTGCGGAAATCGTGTTTCTGCAGATAGTCACCGTTTGTGTGACGCTATAAAGGAGTGCAACTATGTAACAAGGAAAATAAATGTAACTCAATTATATTTGGATTTTTCTCCTTTTTCAGAAAATACAGGAAGTCCGAGATATGGCATGGAAGCAGAACATATTTCAAATAAAGAAACGCTAAATGACAGCAGATCTTCATACCTGTATCAGCCTTATAAAAAATATGTTGATGTTTCTATATTATTTCTTTGTGTCACACTTAAGGGCGAAGATACAAGGGGCGTTGCTCATATTTCTCTTGCTGCTGATATATTTTGAAATAATTGTAATATTAACTTCAGGAAGGGAGCCGAAGGGAGGGATACAGTTGTACTACAAACACTTTTAATTCTTCTCACTGTGGTCTCACTTCAACGTCACTGAAAGGAACATCAACGGAGACCTCCATGTTAAAACCAAGCCAGAAGTTGCATGACATTAGTGATGTGTGTGTGAACACAGAGCAGATTCTTGGTGTTCTGCTTAAAGGTTACATGGGGTGCCCCGGCAACCCCAGCACCCCTAGCACTCAAGCCCCCACCCCCGATCCTCACTCTGGTTGACTTGTGGAAGATTGTGTAGCTAGAGTGAAGTTTTAATGCACTCAGGAGACAATGGGAAAAGGATGGGTATGGCATGATTAAACCAATCAATATGTTATAACCTTAATGGACCCATCTCTATATAGTCCTCCCCTCATCGCTGCACATACCCACCATCAGAGGGGTAGCTACCATTGGTGCAGCAGGTGCAGTGCACCAGGCCCCAGAGCCCCGAGGGGACCATTGAATCCTGATAGCTGCTGTATTTGTTACCCCAACAGCAGTCAAGAGGGCCATTTTCTTTGCTCGAACCAGGGCCCATGTAATCCTGGCTACTCTACTGCCCATTGTCCCTCTTCTGAGAAATGTAGGTGCCCGCAAAGACATGAAGATAATCAAATGAAGCCTGAACATGAGTGTTAGCAGAAGGTTCTAGAGTAGTACTATTTGCAGTGTAATGCATTCAACCTATTAAGCTAGCTGATGAGATTACTACTTCCTTTTGACGTGAACACCATCCCCATCAGTACAAAAAACAGTTCAGGAACCCTTTGGTAGTTACTTAAAATTAAGGTGCCCACAAATTTACTTCATGCGGAAAAGAAAAAAGATTCAAGATCCGTTTTAGCGTTCGTAGTTGAAAAAAGCAAGGGCTAGCTGCTGAGTTAACCTAGTTGGGCAACTGAGTTGCGAATCAAACATGACAATCTAGTGTAGGAGCATGTCTCTTTTGCGTGGTGATAGAGCAAATGTCTAATTAATAAATAATGGCTATTACTGATATGGATAATTTACAAATTAAATGATTTTGCTCCATTCTACAGAATTGTTTTTTTATGAAACTGGTCAACATAGGCCCTGACTCCATCTTGAATTCAAAATGTGACCAGGTTTTCATTTCTTCTTTCTATACATGGACCACAATGTGCACTAAAACGTTATTCAACTGTAATAAGTTGTGTTACTCTGCTCATTCTTTAAATGAAAATGTTGCTGTTCCTGTTTGACCTCAGTGACTCCATTTATTTCAGTTCATCACTGTTGCAAATAGATACAAATAGATACGTACTGTCACATGTGATCACATTAGGTCAAAAGAGGAATAATTATAACTAGTTTATGGGATGGTATTAGGCTGGTATGCACTAATAAATGCATTTTATTCTGAATTGTGATTCGCTGAACATATGCAACATTTTGCTCACCTCAAGGCAACTGTGATTTTTACTGTATATTTACCTATAAAAAGAGGGCTCATTTTGAAGGTGAGCCAGAAGTGCTTCCCTGGATCTTAGAGCACAGACTCCCATTGGTTGGTTGTATACCCTGCACTTAGATTAATTTGCAAGCTCTTCTTGAGAGAGACCCCAAGTGTAATACTGCATTTGTTAGCTTAAATGCCACCTTTATCCGGTACTGGCAACTAATTTGTACAGTTTAATTGAGTCATATGCTAATTTCCCATGTATGGTTTATTATGCAATTTGCCTGAACACAAAGCAGATACTGGAATTCTGTAATGAACTCAAAGTTTATATTACATCTTCATAGTTTCTAACGTGCATCTTGCCTCAAGAAGCCGTCTTTAATTAATCATGTTACTGGATTTGCCGAAAAAAATCTAATCTACTTGGGGGCATATTTCCTCATACTCTTGAGAACAACACAGCCCCAGATCTTGTATAGGCAAATTATCTGATAAGATAGCGTCAATAGTGGTCACAACAGTGAGTAACAGTAGGCAACTTAGAACTTTTAACTTTAGTAATTTGGAATGTCTAACTATATCCTCGTCATACAGTTAAACAGATCACAATCCACCTTTAAAACACCCGGTATATCCCACACATATGATAATAATGCCACAGATCCAAGCTGTTAAAAATGGGGTCTTTAGTTGGCAGTCAGTTTGCACCCTGTCCAAATAGGCATCCTCGCTGGAGTCAGAATAAGGGAGATACCCGCTCAGATAACCCCTGCTCATTCCCTTGGTAGCTTGTCACAAGCAGTCAGGCTTATCTCAGAAGCAATGTGTAAAGCATTTGCACATAACACACAGTAATACAGTGAAAACACTACAAAAGGACACCACACAAGTTTTTAGAAAAATTGCCAATATTTATCTGTGTAAAACAATACCAAAACAAGAAAAATCCAACATACAGTAATAAAGATATGAATTTTCCAAGAATTAACTTAGAAAGACAGTTCCTTGAAGTCGATAGCTCCACCTGGGGCTATCATGGCGGCATGATCAACAAAACCAACTGTTCAGGCTGGCCGCAGCGTCGCGGGTCAGCTACGGTGTCGGAAAGACCTGCAAACAGTACCTTGGAATTACAGGGAGTTGTGATCCTTGTGGTGAGAACCAGAGAGCGGCGTTGCTGGTGTTGCAGTGTTGGTACCGGGGTCAGCGCGGGGGTCATCTGGCCCTTGAAGTAACACACGTTGCAGATCGAACTCTGGCCTGATAAAGTCACGAGCGCTGGTGTGGATGGCGTCGGGGAAGCGAGACGAATTGACATGCAGTGCCCACAGGTTGCGGTGCAGGCATTGGCTCCGTGATGGCGTCCAGTGGCGTTGGTGAGACCAGGACTGTGGAGTGAAGCGGGTGGTGTGACATGCAGTGTCACGAGGTCATGGTGCAGGCAGCGGCATCCTTGTTGCTGAAGCGCTGTCATTGGTAGGCCCAAGTTGGCAGTGCGAGACGGGCTCTGTGCGGCGTCCACGGGTCACAGTGCAGACAGGGACGTCTGCTGACGACACCGGAGTCAATGGTGCTGGCATCAGTGGGCCGGGGCTGCGATGCGGAATGGGACGGTGCTTTGTGTACCTCACAAAGAGTGTCCACAGGCCACTGTGCAGGCTGTGGCGCCGGTGTCAGCAGGAGCGGCGTCATCGGGGATGCCCAGGCTGCCATGTGAGTAAGGTGATGTGGGAGTGCGAGGCCCCCAGGTCATGGTGCAAGCAGTGGCTCAGTGGCTGCGTCAGCTGGCAGCATCTGTGAGACCAGGGTTGCAGTGAAAAGTGAGGCAGTGCAACTCCGTGCGGCATCAGCAGGTCACGGTTCAGTCCAGCTGCGTCGTTGGCTGTGTTGCAGTGGTTTTTCTTCTTCAACAGCACAACACACACAGTCCCCATTGCTGTAGGCAGATGAAACTGATGTCTTTAATATCCCTGAGACTTCCAACAGGAGACAAGCTCTAATCCAAGGCCTTGGAGAACTTTCTCAAGCAGGATAAACAGCAAAGCTCACCCGTTGTTCTCTTTTAAGGCAGAAAAAGCAATTGCAGGCAAACCCAGCAAAGCAACACAGCAAAGGGGCAGGACTCCTCCTCCAGCTCTTCTCCTTGGCAGAGATTCCTCTTGATTCCAGAAAGATTCTACAAGTCTGGGTTTTGGGTCCACTACTTATACCCCTTTCTGCCTTTGAAGTAGGCATACTTCAAAGGAAAGTCTCTGTTGTTCACAAGATCCTGCCTTGCCCAGGCCTGGCCCGATGCACACTCGTGGGGGTTGGAGACTTCATTGTGTGAGGGCAGGCACACCCCTTTCAGTTGTAAGTGACCACTCCTCCCTCAACTCTAGCCAAGATGGCCCATCAGGATATGCAGGCTATGACCAAGCTCCCTTTGTGCCTCTGTCTTGAGGGAATTCAGAGCAGCCCAACCGTCAGTCTGACCCAGACGTGGAATAAACAAGCAGGCAGAGGCACAGAATGGTTTAAGCAAGAAAATGCCCACTTTTGACAAGTGGAATTTGTAGGAAGTTGGCTCTGTATGTGCTATTTCAAAGTAAGAAATAGCATGCACAGAGTCCAAGGGTTCCCCTTAGAGGTAAGATAGTGGCAAAAAGAGATAATTCTAATGCTCTATTTTGTGGTAGTGTGGTCGAGCAGTAGGCTTATCAGAGGGTAGTGTTAAGCATTTGTTGTACACACACAGGCAATAAATGAGGAACACACACTCAAAGACAATTCCAGGCCAATAGGTTTTTATATAGAAAAATATATTTTCTTAGTTTATTTTAAGAACCACAGGTTCAAGATTTACAATCAATACTTCAAATGAAAGGTACTTCAATTAGGTATCCTAGGAACTTTGAATCAGCAAATTAGCATGTACAGTTTTGGCAAAAATGGCAATAAGCTATTTTAAAACTAGACACAGTGCAAATTTCAACAGTTCCTGGGGGAGGTAAGTATTTGTTAGTTTTGCACCGTTCAAAGTTGGGTCCAAGGTAGCCCACCGTTGGGGGTTCAGGGCAACCCCAAAGTTACCACACCAGCAGCTCAGGGCCGGTCAGGTGCAGAGGTCAAAGTGGTGCTCAAAACACATAGGCTTCAATGGAAAAGGGGGTGCCCCGGTTCCAGTCTGCCAGCAGGTAGGTACCCGCGACTTCGGAGGGCAGACCAGAGGGGTTTTGTAGGGCACTGGGGGGGACACAGGTCAGCACAAAAGTACACCCTCAGCGGCACGGGGGCGGACGGGTGCAGAGTGCAAACAGGCTTCGGGTTTGCAATAGGTTTCAATGGGAGACCCAGGGGTCTCTTCAGCGAAGCAGGCAGGCAAAGGGGGGCTCCTCGGGGTATCCACCACCTGGGCAAGGGAGAGGGCCACCTGGGGGTCGCTCCTGCACTGGAGGTCGGATCCTTCTGGTCCTGGGGGCTGCGGTGCAGTGTCTTTACCAGGCGTCTAGTTCTTGGAAGCAGGCAGTCGCGGTCAGGGGGAGCCTCTGGATTCCCTCTGCAGGCGTCGCTGGGGGGCCAACTCTGGCTACTCACAGGGTTGCAGTCGCCGGGGAGTCCTCCCTGTAGTGTTGGTTCTCCGCAGGTCGAGCCAGGGGTGTCGGGTGCAGAGTGGAAAGTCTCACGCTTCCGGCGGGAAACGTGCAGTCCTTTAAAGTTTGTTTCTTTGTTGCAAAGTTGTTTCTTCTTTGGAGCAGAGCCGCTGTCCTCAGGAGTTCTTGGTCCTTTTAGATGCAGGGTAGTCCTCTGAGGCTTCAGAGGTCGCTGGACCCTGGGGGACTCGTCGCTGTTGCAGTTTTTCTTGAAGTGGGGAGACAGGCCGGTGGGGCAGTTGGTGTCTCCGTCTTCTCTGCAGGGCTTCAGGTCAGCAGTCCTTCTTCATCTTCAGGTTGCAGGAATCTATCTTGCTTGGTTCTGGGGGCCCCTAAATACTCAATTTAGGGGTGTGTTTAGGTCTGGGGGGTTAGTAGCCAATGGCTACTAGCCCTGAGGGTGGCTACACCCTCTTTGTGCCTCCTCCCTGAGAGGAGAGGGGGGCACATCCCTAATCCTATTGGGGGAATCCTCCATCTGCAAGATGGACGATTTCTAAAAGTCAGAGTCACCTCAGCTCAGGACACCTTAGGGGTTGTCCTGACTGGCCAGTGACTCCTCCTTGTTTTTCTCATTATCTCCTCCGGCCTTGCCGCCAAAAGTGGGGCCGTGGCTGGAGGGGGTGGGCATCTCCACTAGCTGGAGTGCCCTGTGGCGCTGTAACAAAGGGGGTGAGCCTTTGAGGCTCACCGCCAGGTGTTACAGTTCCTGCAGGGGGAGGTGAGAAGCACCTCCACCCAGTACAGGCTTAGTTACTAGCCACAGAGTGACAAAGGCATTCTCCCCATGTGGCCAGGAACATATCTGGTGTGTGGCAGGCTGGCAAAACTAGTCAGCCCACACTGGAAGTCGGGTATGTTTTCAGGGGGCATCTCTAAGATGCCCTCTGGGGTGTATTTCACAATAAAATGTACACTGGCATCAGTGTGCATTTATTGTGCTGAGAAGTTTGATACCAAACTTCCCAGTTTTCAGTGTAGTCATTATGGTGCTGTGGAGTTCGTGTTTGACAGACTCCCAGACCATATACTCTTATGGCTACCCTGCACTTACAATGTCTAAGGTTTTGCTTAGACACTGTAGGGGCATAGGGCTCATGCACCTATGCCCTCACCTATGGTATAGTGCACCCTGCCTTAGGGCTGCAAGGCCTGCTAGAGGGGTGACTTATCTATGCCATAGGCAGTGTGAGGTTGGCATGGCACCCTGAGGGGAGTGCCATGTCGACTTAGTCCTTTTTTCCCCACCAGCACACACAAGCTGGCAAGCAGTGTGTCTGTGCTGAGTGAGGGGTCCCCAGGGTGGCATAAGACATGCTGCAGCCCTTAGAGACCTTCCCTGGCATCAGGGCCCTTGGTACCAGGGGTACCAGTTACAAGGGACTTACCTGGATGCCAGGGTGTGCCAATTGTGGAAACAAAGGTACAGTTTTAGGGAAAGAACACTGGTGCTGGGGCCTGGTTAGCAGGCCTCAGCACACTTTCAAATCATAACTTGGCATCAGCAAAGGCAAAAAGTCATGGGGGAACCATGCCAAGGAGGCATTTCCTTACAGAATTTTCAAACAAACAATTTAAAAACTAACTTTACCAAAATATGTTTTTTTAAATTGTGAGTTCAGAGACCCCAAACTCCAAATCTCCATCTGCTCTCAAAGGGAAACTGCACTTTAAGGATAATTAAAAGCAGCCCCCATGTTAACCTATGAGAGAGATAGGCCTTGCAACACTGAAAGCAGAATTTGGCAGTATTTCACTATTAGGACATGTAAAACACATCAGGACATGTCCCACCTTTAACATCCACTGCACCCTGCTCCTCGGGCTACCTAGGGCCTAACTTAGGGGTGCCTTCTATGTAAACAAAAGGAAGGTTTGGGTCTGGCAAATGGGTACACACACCAGGTTGAATTGGAAGTTTAAAACTGCACACACAGACACTGCAGTGGCAGGTCTGAGTCAAGTTCACAGGGCTACTTATGTGGGTGGCACAATCAATGCTGCAGGCCTACTAGTAGCATTTGATTTACAGGCCCTGGGCACCTCTAGTGCACTTTATTAGGGACTTACCAGTAAATCAAATATGCCAATCAACAGTACAATTTATACAGGGAGCACTTGCACTTTAGCACTGATCAGCAGTGGTAAAGTGCACAGAGACAATAAACCAGCAAAACAGAGTAATGTATACTAATATAAAAACAGGAGGTTAGAAGGCAAAAAGAAAGGGGAGACAGGCCAAAAAGCTGCCATGTCTAACACAAGCCACTTTGTGTCCATCAAAAAGGAGACAAAGTTAGAATTCATAAAGATAGGGTATAAGCATAAACAATTATCAGGCCACTCTGGACATCAATATTATATCTGTACTAATCATGGTTGCATCCTATCAGAAGAAATAATTTCTATTTACAAAATCAAACATTACATCGTTCTCTTGCTAAACTGACGTTAGTAAGATAGACCCTAGACTCGATTGCGTGCGAAATAAATTCTTAGGTGGAAATAATAACCTGAATAATTCACATAAGAAAATACCACAGAATGTTCAACAAGCGAATAAATCTTAAGAATCCCCATGGATCAATGCAGCAGTTAATGCAGCTTAAAGGTTGTTATATTTTATGTTGCATCAGCAAGCATGAGGAGTAAATAGTAGGCTTGCCAGGTGATAACATGACTGCTAAGTTCTTTTGACCTCTGTCTGAATGAAAAACACCATGAACTATGGGTAGGAATCAGTAGCCCAAAGGACTTTGCTCTGATACTCCTCAAGCGTCATGTATCCCTTTTCATCTTCATTTCAAGAGCCCAATCACCTTTCTGGAGTAAACTATCTAACACACCTGACTGAGATCTTGGAGATTCTCAAACAACTGCAGGATTGTGTGGGCTCAAAAACCAGCATGGTAGTATTCAGTTGCACTTTAAATCTTCAAGAAGAAGTGATTCTCTAATAGAAAACAAACCTGAGGAGCCTCTGACTCTTCTGGATAAAGACCCAATTGTAGAAATACTCTTCTTAGACCTATCTGCAGCTTATCATATGGTAAACCACTGGTTCCCTTCAAATGCTAGGCAGGGGTATCCTGACCTGCAATGTAATGGATCTGATGCCTTGTTTCAAATCACAACTTCAATAGAAAACTCTTTGCATAACAAAGGTAGCTCCTGCACTAGTTTGAGAATGTTTTTGAAAAATGTATTGCACTACATGTTGTTAAACTACAAACGTGTTATCAATTATATGATATATGGTAACTTACACATTCTGGGCTTGATTCAAAAAGGTAAACTTACACTTTATTACAGTTACAACTTACAGTTTATGGTTGTTTGCTATTCACAAAGGTATTTTACTAGTAGTGTCTTCATAACTGCGTAGTCTCCGCACATAAAACAATAGGACTGAAGTTGATCTTTGGTTATCAGCATCCTCTTGACTGCTGAATGATGTAGGGCCCTTGAAGCAAGTTGTCTACACTTCTGTAGTGTGGGAGGCTGGCTCTCTATGTAGTGTACAGAAATGACATGCACTGGGCAGGGAGTCTAAGCAACTCCAGAGGTAAAATGACCTGTTTTTATGGTAGTGGGCGAACAGTTAGGCTAATCCAGGAGATGAGCTAAGGATCAAGACCAATTTACAAAATTACTTCAGCTTTTTAGAACATTTTCAAGACCAAGATCATCAACATACGGTAAGTATTTCTTTTGCTATGACTTTTCAAAGTTTAGAAAATGTTTTGTTTATGTGTAATTACACACCATAGGAATCAATGTGAATTTTTTTTTAAATGCATATAAAAGCAGGCAATGCTCTCACAAAGTCACCTTCTATTTTAAGGTTGAGGTGTCCAATGGGCCAGCCGGAGAAACGTCGGGTGGTTCCTCGTTCAAGCAAGAACAGTGGCTGAAGGTCTTGGAGCTGGTGTCCAAAAGAGAAGGGGACCATTTGGAAACACACTTCAAAGATGGACTTAAGGGTAAGTCCCCTGGGTTCCCCTGGAGAGTGGGGGTTAGGGACCCCTAGAGTACAGCTGATTGGTCAATGAAGGGGCCAGGGAGGCAGGGTGCAGCACAGATAGGTCAGCCAGGAGTTGTGCATCTTGGAGTCCTTGGAGTCAGGAGCAGGCAACTTTGAGGGTGGATTGCAGGTCAGCAGGGTCACTTTGGTGGTTGGTTCTTAGGTGTCCTGAAGTCCCTTGCTTCTGGGCTTTTGGGATTCCAAAGTGGGCTTTGCTTCTGGGTGTCCGATGTTGGGGGTCTGGTACCCCAGAAAGTAGTACACTACAGACCAGGAGACTCACAGTGCCACCAAAGTTGGCATGGTGGCAGGTCTTGTCCTTAGGGTGCAGAAATTGGTTGGGCTGCTGTGTCCGGCTTGCTGGTCAACAGCTGGTCACTTTACCGGACTTTGCACTAAGTGACCACTTCCTGTGGGAAGGGGCCACATCCCTAACCCTGATTGGCTGTTTTCCTACCATCAAAGATGGGTGGTGCAGGCTGGAAATGGCCACTCCTCCTATCCTTGCTAGGTTTCCCGCTGCTTTTCCCACATAAAGTGGAGGAAAAAACCATTGGGGGGCCATCTGCCGCTAGCAGCAGAGGCGGAGGTCGGATTCCAAAGGTGGCAAAGTCTTTGAAGCTGACCACTGCTGCAGGGTGTCTCCCTAGGGGCGGAGGTGTGACACCTCTGCCCAGGAAAGGCTTTTTGTTCTGGCTTCTGAGAGCACAAGCTCTTACCCCCAGGAGTCCAGAATAGTGTCTGTTGGTAGCAGGCTGCCTAGGACCAGTCAGCAACCATGCCAGAGCTGTTAGGATTTAGAGGGGGCACCTCTGAGGTGCCCTCTGGATATATGTTATAATAAAGCCAACAGTGGCATCAGTATGGGTTTAATATTCTGAGTTGTGTGATAACAAACAACCCAGGGTTCAGAAAGGCCAACATGTAGCTGGACAAGTCGTAATGACCAGTGTCCAGCACATGCATTTGCTATGACTTTCCTGTACACTTACTATATCTAGGAGTTAGCAAAGACACAGTAGGGGCACATTTGTTCATGCACACATATGCCCTCGTATGCATTATAGTGCACCCTGCCATAGGGCTGCAAGGACTGCCAAAGAGGGGTGACTTACCTATATTGCATGCAGTGTTAGGAGACATTGTACTCTTGGTAAGTGCCAGGTCGTGATTGTACCTTTGGGCACACCATGTCATACACTTGCCATAGCAGTTTGCATGAGGCTGGTGTGGGGCCTCTCAGAGTGGCACAATTGATGCTGCAGCTCTGGTGGGCCCTCTTCAATACCCTTTCCCTAGGTACCAGGGGTACCATTTACTAGGGACTTACAAAGGTGGCTGAAGTGGCAAACATAGTTCAGTTTTGGGGAAAGAGACCTGGCCCTGGGAACCTGTTAGCAGGGGCCCAAAGCACTTACAGTTTGAAACAACATCACTTTCCAGGCAAAAAGTTGTGTGCTAACCATGTCAAAAGAGACCCTTCCTCACATTAGCTGATTCAAAAAAGTGTGCAGTTTCTGAAACAAATGATCAATATAAAGAAATTATAGTAAACCCCTGGTACAACATTCGTGCATATAGAGAAAGGGCAAAACCTTGGTGCTATGAGTTGCTTTTTTTAGGAAAATTCCACAATAGACACATAGGAAGACCAGTTATCATAAGCTGCATTACAGTGGCATTGTAGATATTGCTCCAAACTTTTTTGTTTCCTCAGTTTGCCCGATGACAACCAGAACCCAGAGTTTGTTCAACTCCCAACACCTTACACAAAGCTCTCTAAAAGTCTGAAAGGTATTGAGTATTTCTATCTGAAATTATGGTGTGGGGAAAACTATGACAAAAAATGTCAGTCAAAAAGCATTGGGCAATTTCTTCAGCAGTTGGAAATTTAGATAAAAGATAACAAAAGCCCAACTTAAAAAGTATTATAGTAACCATTATCACAAGGAGTGATGCACATGATGAACATAAGAGAACAAATGTAATGTGATGCATCCAGCACCTATGAGTGTCTTCTTTTCTCTATAGTATTAATAGGAATGAAAAACACAAGAAAGAGCTTGTCACTTTGATTAGGAGCATCTGTTAACATTTTATAGGATACCCACCAGCTTCGAGGGGCTTATTGTATAGCTTGACCACACCCCTTTTCTGGGAATCATGCCATTCATTAGGTAGGTGAATAAGAAGCATGATTCCACTTGACCACAACTCCAAAATGGCTACCAAATTTGCATTGTTTTCCATCTCAATAATCTCATTGGTACATTCAAATCAAGTAAATGGAACTGCATACTATAGCCCTGAAGAAGCAGTGTTAGTACAGCGAAACACATGTTGGTGGTTCCCTGTGAAAGAACAACTTTGAAATATGGAGTCAAGGATGTTAAAAATCTCTTTATTTGCTGGATGTTTTTGTGAAATTTCCTAACGGCAAACTAATTGGAAGATAACAACGTTTTATTAGAGACCCTATGTGATTACGGGTCTTTATGTATGTATACTGTTTTTTCATATGAAATATTTCAATAAAATATATGAGTATTATAAACCATGAAATAGAAATTATTGTATGTGTTATTGGTGTTCACCACACTTATTTGTTGCATATTCATTAATTTTGTGAGCTGGAAGGGTTACTGGCTTAGTGGGTGACGTGAGAGTGGTGGTAGGTAGATGAGAGGGGAAGCCCATAATCCATCACACACAAAGGTTCTCCTGTTTTGTTTTGTATAAAAAGTAACACCACATACACTACAAGATGTTGCTGAAGTTGTGCTTTATTCAAGCTAAAGCTTTAAGCCCTATATATGTATATAAAAATATGTACACACATTGGAAAAAACAAACTTTAAAGCAGTAATATAGTGAGGCTTGTAATATTAAAAAAGACAATTAAGACATTGAAATTTGATTGTTATAGTTTACTGAGCTAACTATATCTTGCATCCCGCCCCTCATGTACTGCTTATAATCTCATATATTACATCACTCATGGCAAGTAAAATGACATCACTGATAATACCATAGTAATACACAGCACATTGTTACTAAGGGCCTAATTACGGGTTCGGCGGGTGGGAAGACCTGTCCGCCGAACTTCCTGTGGGGAGGTTGCCACCACAATGGCTACCTCCCCGCCGGACCCATTAAGAGTTTCCCTCTAGGCTGATTGGTGGAAACCAAGTCCTCGTGTTCTGTAATAGCAGTCACAGCATTTCTGTTGTGGCCAGCATATCAGATTCCCACCCAGACCCAAGAAGCCACTACTAAAATATAAATTATAAATTACTATCTAACCAAGGTTTCCACCATTCAGCCTAACAGGAAAGTGGCTGCAGCATTGTCTCCAGCTTGTAATCGAGCAGGCAGCAATGCTGTCACCTGCAGAGTTCTGGGCAGGGGGATCTCTGCACTGCCCATGCCAAGTGCATGGGCTGGTGCCAAGTGCATGGGCAGTGTAGGGGGCCCCCTGTGGCCACCTGCACCTGTTCTCAACCAAACGTTTCATGTCGGAGAACCAGGTCCTCTGATTCCGACCTCAGCCACTGTCAGCCCATCAGGATCACTGATCCCGGAGGAGGCAACAGTACCCTGGTGGTCTGACCTCCAGGGTCTTAATATGGTAGTCAGACCACCACAGAGCGGTGGTCCTGACTGCCACCTCGAGGCTGACGGTCTCAAGAACGCCAGCCTCGCAATGAGGCCTTAAGTGTACATGTAAGGGTCAATAGCATGGAAATAGCATAAGTATGTGTAGTGTGTCTTACTAAATTATGGAGTGTAGACCATAGGACCTGGAAAAAGTGATATAATCTATGATGTCATTTAACATATCATGAGGGCTGAGGCCTCCCTGGGGCCCAGAGGAGTACCTCAGGACCCACAGCATGAAAAAGGAACACAAATTGGTCCCAACTGTTTCCCACAAGGCCTAAGGGGGGGGGCAGACATGGAAACCAAGTCCTCATGTCCTGTAAGAGCAGTCACAGTGTTTCTGTTGTGGCCAGCATATCAGATTCCCACCCAGTCCCAACAAGCCCTACTAAAATATAAATTAGAAATAAATTACTAACTAAACTATAAAAAATTGGCAAAATAAGCTTATATAAATAGAATAACAATAAACAATGTACGTAAATAATAGATGGTTGATTATTAGAAGTACAACTAAAATTGAATTAACAATTAAAATCAATCAATTATAACTTAATTTTCTTCCCATCCTATTCCCCAGAAATCCAACAACCCACTACTAAAATATAAATATATAAAATATAAGTTACAAATTAAATTATACAAAATAAAATATGCATAAAAATTAACAAATGAAACTTAAATAAATAAAAGACCTATTCATTAATTAAACAGGTTGCAGCAGCAATATCCAATTAAATATTTACTTTAAAATCAAACGTATTAACATTAAACCTCAATTAATAATTATTTAATTAACTTCTCACACAGTTTCCCACAAACTTCTCCTTACCCAGCTCAAGGGTACAGGAGAGGGAGGCCCTGTCTTAAATCAATTTAAATGTGTGCATCGTGCATCAAGGGTCAATTCTTAGCTCAACTCAGCTTATTCTATACATGACACCACTGGCTATTAATATTTGTTTGTTTAGCATTACTTTCTTCTCCGATTCTGATGATACTGTGGTAGTGCAATTTAGGCTCCATCCTTTACACGTCACAAATGCTCAAACATATACTCATATTTGACAGTATATTTACTGTTTGCCTTAATCAAATCATCGTATGTAAAGCACTTAAATATACTTATGAAATGTTATCATTGCAGAGACTAACAGATTTATACATGTGTGCACTAATGTTCAGTGGAAAATGTTTACATGTATTCATTATTCACGTTTACATGTGCACTTCACGTTATATTTGCGTATGCAAATGTACTCCTTTATCCAGGGTTTTGCATTTATTTTGAAAAGTACACTTGGGTGTGCATAAATATGTATTCAAGTTCATATTAAGTGCTAATTTAATTTAGCTAAATGCAATTTAGTTTGAGGTCTACAATTTAGCTGTGCAAGAGTGTTCTTTCTTTGCAGGAACTTTATCAGATTTTTGTTAGCTAGGAGAAAGGAGTATTGTATGTATTAGATGACTGATAGTGAGGCTTGAAAAGAGAACTTGGCAAGGAGCATGGAGATCAAGGGGGAGAAGAAGCATCCTGTTCATCGTAATACCAGGAACATGAGATGGTCACAGTTGCAGTTACTGTTTTAGCTTCAATGCGGTGAGAAATCTAAGTGATGTTGCAAATGCACATCACGAGTAATGAATTGATTGATTCCTGGTGGTGTGGAAAAGGGTACGAATGTTGCTGAAGCTTCTATTGTTTAACTGGTGTTCACACAGTTAGTAGTTAGGCCAGATTCCCTTTAGACTTTGAGGGTTACAGACCTTTCCTCTTTCCTTTATTCTTGCAAGTGTGAAACTTCATGCTAAACGCTTAGGGCCATATTTATGACCCCCTTCATGCTGCTTTTGCACCACGTAAGGTGGAGCAAGAGCGACACAAATGAAAAATGAGATTCATGAAGCCAAGCAAGACTACCTTGCGTGACCCTTCATGTCTTCATGAAACTCAAATAATGTAATGCAGCGCAAATCACTGTGTTGCATTACTCTGCGCAGGGGAGGCATTTCAATGAGTGTTGCACGGGCGTTCCCACAAAGCATCCATGTATTTTCAAGCATTCCTAGATTTACAATAACAGGTAGACCTGAGAATGCACCAAAAAGATATGCGTCTCCCAAGGTGAAATATCTTTACCTCCCCTTGTTTTTACCTCTTTCCATGTGTGTTGCATTCTGTAGCACACATAAAAAGAGGAAAAAGCCTCTCAAGATTCATTGTAGTCCCTTATACAGTTGGGTGAGGAGGACCTCCCGACTATATGCAGAAGGATTCTAGAATATTATGATTGTGTAGTATGCAAAGCTGTATGAGCCAAAACCCCGATCTTATGGTGATTTCTCGTGGCCTTGCAGTATCTCCTCCCAATCCTCCTGTTCTAGTTCCCCCTCATCTTTTTCCCAATTGTTATGCCATTACTTGTGTTTGACCAATGACTTTGTGTTTCACCACTGCGCATATTAGTTGTTCAATGTTCATCAGTAGCACATTACATGTTTTATTCAGTTTAGCTGCCTATTGCCTTTAACATGGCATTAGACATTACATTTGGTATTTAGGTTAGCTGCCTATTGGCTTTAACGTGGCATTAGACATTACATTCTGTATTCAGTTTAGCTGCCTATTGGCTTTATCGTGGAGTTAGACATTGCAGTTGAGACATTGCAGATGAGCTGTGTTTTTCCACATGGTAGACCAAGCTGTGTTTTTCGTATTGTTTTCACACCGAACCCTAGCGTGATAAGAGAGCGTATATTTGGTGTTTTCCTCTCTACTCAACCTTGGGAAGGAGCGAGGTTTTGGAGACTTGGCCACTCTCCAGCTTGTTCTTTTCCGGCTGTGATTGGAGGAAAGGGCCTGTTAGCAGGTTTTCTCATTATAAGACGGTGTCCCTGGGCAGCAGCAAGGGGGAATTTTCCAAGACTTCAGTCAGGAGCGGACGTCAGCTGCCTGACCTCCTGTTTGGGTGGAAAATCTCTTTCTCGCAGTTGAACAGGAGTTATCAACTTGCAGGCATGAGAAGGATGACAAGCAGTGATAGGCCCTACGGTGATGAATTTTGACTTTTATTATTTGCTTTGAAGTTATGCTATAATATAATCACATATATTTGCTGTGTACATTCCAATTGAGAAGTACTTTGATATATTTTGCTTTCATTGCTGTGACTACTTTTGAACGTGTGCTTCCAACCCACTAATCTCGTCTCTCAGGAACCTCATGGTGAAGTAATAATAATAAATGTATTCTTTAAACTAAGAAGTGCATTCCAGAAAAGTTTTGTCAGCTCAGTCATAAGATAAGGAAAGCAAAACACCAATCTAAGTTGAGATTCTGGAGTATGTATGGGATGTTGTTAATACATTTTTTATATATCAAGGGCAAAGTCCCATTGGTCAGTGGATCTTCCAGGGTTTTCAATTTTTCAGTACTGTTCATGGTCTAAGGTGGTAGAGTAGTGCATACCTGACATGTAGGTATCTATATTTTTTGGTAGCTGCCAATATCTCTATGACTCTCAAATGGTTTCATGTTCCTTTTTCCCAGAGGTCGCCTAGTTTGATGATATCTATCATGTTCCACTTTGTGAATCCTTTCAAATTCCCTAATGCATCACTGTACTATAGTGGTGTTTGTTCCATCAGGGTGCCTATCCATCTTAGATACACTGTCGCCTTTCTCAAGGCTGCTACCAACAGCTCCATGTGGGTCGGCATAGTCCCTTTGTGGTGGGTCTAATACAGTTCAGCGGGTATCTACCAAGCCCCATCATGTGTCTGTTCACTCTGATCGCTGGTTCTTCCTGGGCTGGGAACACCCAATTATTTATATCCCCCAGCGAGGCAGCCCTATAGTATAATTTAATGTTTGGCAGGTCAATTCCTCTATCATTGACCCCCTCATTAGCTTCTGTAGAGCAATCCAGGGAGGGACTCCACCCCACAGCATTAGTTGAATTTCCACTTCAAGGTCCTTTAAAAATACACGAGGGATTTGTAAGGGGGTATTTTGTAAGGCGTATAGGAATCTAGGTAGGGCCATCACCTTGAAAAGGGCTGCTCTGTCCAGCAGCGAAAGTGGCAGCCCAGTGTTTCACATATGCTTTGAAGTATTCCAGCAACTGGTATAAATTCTGCTCAAGGAACCTCTCTTTGTGTCTGTTGACGTACATCCCAGGTTATTTGAATTACTCATTAGCTAGAGGTATCGCACAGTTTTGTGGGAGGTGCAGTGGTCCTCCCATGAGTAGATATAAAATAGGAATTAACCCAGTTTATCTTGTATCCTGAGTATTACTCAAAGTTCGTGAAGAGGTGGAGTATTCTGGGAACCATCTGATCTGGTTTTGCCACATAGAGGAGAATATTGTCAGCATATAATGATCCATCTTTGATCATGAATATTGTCAGCATATAACGATCCATCTAGCGCAGGCGTCGGATGAGGGAGCCCTCCCAGATCTAGGGTGCAGTCGGCTCCAACTCCAGAGCAAACATCATGGGGGAAAGCGGGCATCCCTGCAAAATGCCCTTCTTTATCTTAAATGGACGTCTATAGCGTAGATGGACCTTTCACCGCCTTAGACGGCTGTTGGTGTACGAGCTGTACCCATTGTTTATGTTGAGGTCCAAAGCCCAGTTTGATTAGGGCTCCGAACATGTATGTCCACTCAAGCATGTCAAAATGTCATTGTGTCATCTAAGGACAGCAGTAAGGTCTGTTCCTATATTCTTTGTGCCAGTCCCAAGACCCGTAGAGGGATAGTACATCAAGTTTTATCTGTTGAGCATGAAGCCTAAGTGGCCAGGGTGAACCAAAGTCAGTATTACTTTTTTTAAATGTTGCCAGTATTTTCACCTCAGTGTTAAGCAGTGATATCAGTCTGTGTGATGTGCATTCTTCGTCGGATGTCTGTCTTTTGGTGTGACTACGATTGCGGCAAGTCATTGGTCTACTGGAAGCTATCTTTCAGTTTTGGCTTCTATCAAAATGCACAGCTTGGAAACCATGTACTTACAGACTTCAGTGGGTATACTATTGGGTCCCTGTTTTTGACTCCTCTGACCTATTGTTTAGTTTGTTCTCTGCACTCTAGCCAGACCAGTAGTTTTCCCACATTATTTCCTACATCCTAGAGTCTGTGCTGCATGGACAAAATGTGACTCTAGCATTATTTTCACCAAGGTCATGGTATTCCCTTTGTTTGAGGTTCAGTGTGAGTGGTAGATTCTCTCCCACTCCTATTGAGGACATAGTGGCTATCTGTAATTTGGTTGCACATAGATGGAGCTGAGGCTCAATCTCGGATCTCCCCAGTGCCCTGTCAACAACACATACCTACGTTGGCGATCTAGCCATGTCTGCTGAGGGACAAAAGGGAGCGACTTTTTTGTATTTTTTATCAAGATGCACTGACTAATCATTGTCAAAAGGTGCCTCTTCAATGCACTTTGCTATTACTATCAGGCTATGGCTGTGTCAGGGCACAGTGAATATACAGCAACACTTCAAAAGCTACTAACCTGCATATGCCATTCTCTCAGTGTAGCCAAATCTTCTCTCTGATCCTTACCCTCTCTGTAAAAGGTTGGGAGGATGCTACTTCATCTATATCAAAACCAAGTCCTGGAATCAACTTCCAGCTAAACTTTGCCTAGTTACATCACATTTCATTTTTAAGGAACAATTCAAAATCTATTTTCCCTCTCAGTTTCTCACTCTATTTATCTACATCTATTGCGGTCGCAGGGTAAGACACCTTTTTCAGGATAACTGCTGTGCTCATTCATTCAGTGGGGTTTACCTCACACAATGTATTCAAGAGTCGGAGCAGAGTTACTTGGCAGCTCTACACCAAGATGATGCAAAAGGGAAAACGTGGGAAAAGACACTTAGATTAGGTCAATGGATGGATACAAAAGCTTAAAAAACAGGATGGATAAGGGGTAGAAAAGAGGGTAGGAGCCATATTGATAAGGGCTTGGCCAGCATGGAGGGGAATGGGAGGTCAAAGCTACAAAGTAGCAGGATTAAAGAAAAGAGTGAGACATGAAGGGGTGACACTTGAAGATGCTGGGGCTATGGAAGCAAACCGATCAGGATCACACTGTGGTAAACAGGAAATTAGTGGAATGAGACCGTGTAGCATAATGAGGCAACATGATTAAGCAGAGAGATGGGCGTGAATGTGACACCACCAGGGCTTTACTTTCAAGTCATGAGGGGTCTAGTGGAATCACTGGTTAGCACTGAAAGCTGATCCACTGAGGAGGGGGGAAGCAGTCAAAGCCGAAGTGAGTGTGAAGTCTGGGCCTGGATGTGTAGATGAAAGTGTCAGGGCACAGAGGAGGCCCACTTGAATTGATAAATGGAAGGAATGGTGGAAAGACAGAGAATAGGCCAATAAGAAATGGTAATGACTTAGTGAAGTTTGAAACTTTATAACATGGAGAGAGGTCAAGCTTTAGGCAGGTATTGGCATGTAGCATGAGTATGAGAGCAAAATCAGAGGAGTGAAGCTCTTTGATACTGGAGGGAAAAAAAGTGAGGAAAGGAAAAAACAATATTAACACAGGACGCAGACCAACAAGAAAACAAGTGGCAGAGCATAATTCTTTAGGTCTTCTGCAAAAGTACAAAGAGGTGTCGTAGTTTGACTCTTGCTGTAGGCAAGACTAGTGGTTTTAGGATGACTGTACTTATGCGTGTCTGCGACTATGCCAATCCTACAACAAGTCGCAACTGTCGTTCCAACCCTCCCGGCTTACAAGCAGTACCTCACCAAAAACCCAAAAGGTGATTTGTGGCAGCCTTTACGCATGGACACAAGAATGTGACATCTCAGGGAGGTCGTGGTTAAATGGAGATGACCCCTTTCTCATATGAACAACATGTCTCAATCAAACACAGGCAATGAAGGTGATGCAGTAAAGTTTTCAATAGGATTTATTAACAAGACTGCAATTTACGACAGGTTGCATGGGCTGCAATGATTAGGATAATGAACAGTGCAAGAAGCAGAATTATGAACACAAGAGTCATTAATACAAATACCCCCACCATCGTGCACTAACATGAAATTACATGAGATATGAAATATGTCCTAATACCCAAGCATGATGAACCTAATCTCTAATCTAAAGAGAGCTAGGTGTGTTAAACCTAATCTGCCAGTACCTTGTCCATGACAAGAGCCCCAAAACCCTTGTTACCTTGGAATGATGTCTCTAGCTCAGAATCCATAGGGACATGAAGACTGAATCAGCGTCAAGGAGACGTGTAGCATGGATAGCGTTGATAGCATCTGGTAGGAATCCCTCCGACTATCTGCCCATGTGAGGGGCATTTATACAGATCTGATCGGACCCCTGACGTTGGTCTGTTCCCAAACAAAAGATAACAAGACGTGCTTGGGGCGGCAATTACATAGACCAGTGGTTCCCAACTTGTGGTCCGGGGACTCCTGGGGGGTCCGCAAAGCCTCCTCAGCTGCTTGGAAAATTAAATAATATTAACAGATTAGGCCCCCAGCTATCAGTAATGATTCAGTGGGTGGTCCTCAGGTTCCAATAATGATTCAGTGGGGGTCCCCGGGTTCCAGTAATTATACAGTGGGGGTTCACAGAAGTCAAAAGGTTGGGAACCACTGACATAGACAATTCCCTCAAAAGCATAAAGTGGGAAAGTACCTAATGTGAATACCTACATCTTATCTATCTCTAGCACTGATGGTGACGCTGTAGCAGAGTGGCACTGATAGCATGAAACTAAAACATTGTCCTAGCTAAAAACAGTGCAGCCATCTTGGAAAGATATAATTAACTAATTGTGCTAAAACAGAGCAAACTAAGTAGGGTAAAAATCACTGGGTAACGGAGGCACAAGTCTGCAAGCCAGAAGGCTAAGCTAACTCCTGCATCCCATTAAAACAAGACAGGATTCACTACAGAGGATGTGGAAGGAGGGGTGCATTTATGTGTGCAAGACAGCATACATAGTAGATGAAAGATTTATTTTTTGAAAAGGAGGAAACTCAGAAAGAGTGGCACGATTGGGGTGGCAAGAATAGTAGATCGAGAAAACAGTGGGGCAGAGTTAGATAAGGACATGAGAGATTAAGCAGTGTGAAATATATGTGTCAAAGTGGAATGAGGTTGCAAGACCTCATCGCCACCCTCACACCCAACATTGTCTTCCTTACCGAGACCTGGCTCAAACCCTCATCCACCCCAGACATTGTCACAGCGATCCCTGACGGATATAAAATCACTCACCAGGACCGCACCAACAAGCTGGGAGGAGGAACAGCCATCATCCACAAAGAGACCATACAATGCACCACCACCACCACGGAACATCTCAACTTCAAGCTCCACATGGACAACAAAACATCCATTAGAGGCACCCTCCCATACCTAACCACAGGCACGCGCTCCAGCTCATGCAACACCATAGCAGACTTAATTGCGCCTCTAGCCTTTGACTCCAAGGACTACATCTTTCTCGGTGACCTAAATTTTCACATTGACGACCCCAACAACAACACTGCACACCTCCTCAACAGTATGAGCAGCCTCGCTCCTCGACCCTACACACACTGCAGGACACCCACTGTACCCCATTCACCTCCAGCAACTGAGTCAAATACAGCCATGTTACAGAACTCACATGGACTGATCGCTCTATCGACCACTTCAGCATCTCCAGCCCCTGTTCCTACACCTCCAAGATGACCAGCACCCCCCCACCGGAGGGGGAACAAAATCTCAGAGACCAGCTGGGCCGATGTCCTCAACACCTCCAACCCGCTACCGCCACCAACCTCAAACAGGGAGTGAAAAACTTCAATGCCTGGATCACCAATTGTGCCAACAGCATCGACCCCATCAAGAGCAACATACCAAGAAAATCCTCTAAAAAGGCCAGCTGGTACACCGAAGAACTCAGAACGTCAAAATGAGACAGCAAACAGCTGAGGAGGAGATGGCGCACCAGCAAGTACACCTCTGACAGAGCAGCCTTCAAGACCTCCCTCAACCTGCACCACTGCCTGCTCAGGGCAACAAAGAAGGCAGCCCTTGCCACATGCATCGAAACCAGCGCCAACACCAATGAACTTTTCAACATTGTTAAGGAATTCTCCAACCTGGCTTCCAGTGAAACCAACATCACATCCACACAAGAGCTGTGTGACAACCTTGCCTACTCTTTCCACGACAAGAACACACCCATATAAAGAAACCTCGAACCCCAATCCACATCTATGGACTTCCTCGACAAATAAGCCACCACCGTAATTGATACAAACCACATACTGACCACCTGGAACATCCTCTCCACACAGGACATCACCTCCTCCATGAAATCCATCCAGTCGGGAGCTCCCACATTTAGGAAGCTGGCCTGGTGTCTGGAGGACACCTATGGTGTTGGCACCTTAAACCAGGTCCAGGCAACCCCTATTAGTGAATGAAGACAGTGTCTAGGAAGCCCGGGCTCTCTAGTGGTAGCTGAGGATGAGCAGCCAATACTTATGCAGGAGACATGCAAAGCTTATGAAATACCACAATAGTCACACAACAACTTATCACACATGAAAAAACCACACTGTGTTACAAAAATAAAGGTACTTTATTATAGTAACCCAAATACTAAAATACTGAATATGCAAAACTCCAATAGGAGGTAAGTAAACACACTATTATGTGCACATTAGAAGTCAGTGATTAGCCTAGAACGCAATAGCAAATAGTAAAAACAATAGTGAAGCCATAGGGGGAGACCAAACCATATACTAATTAAGTGGAATGTGAAAGGCAGTCCCCCACCCAAGGAAGTGGAATCAGGAGAGGGGATCTGGAGGAACTAGGAACCCCAAAAGGTAAGTATCCGGGTGTCCCCCAGCGACCAGGAGAGAAGAGTTAAATACCAGTTTTTTCCCCAAACCCACAGGAGAACTTTGGAAAAGGACTGTGCAAGACGCAGAAAAGAATGGATTCCAAGGTGGATCCTGACAGATGAGGACCTGCAAAGGAAGAGGACCAAGTCCAGTTCAATTGGAGTGTCCGGTGGTGGCAGGACCAGGTCAACGGTGAACGAAAAAAGCCAGCAGTGCAGCACAGGAGCAGAAGAGGAGTTCCACAAGTGATTTTCCACATCAGCAGTCGTGTTGCAGTCAGTCAGTGGTGTTCGAATACCACCAACAGGCCTTGGCAAATGCAAGAGTTGGTGAAGAAGGTTTTGCAAGGCTGAAGAGGAACAGTAAGGCCCAGGAGACTTGACCCAAGGAGGAGAGTCTGAGGTGACCCTCAGCAGCTGCAAGAGTCACAAGAAGAGGAGGCAGCCCCCACAGACGACCCACAGGAGCAGGCCCACCTAGCACAGCTGCAGAGGAGTCCCACGTAGCTGGAACAGCAGGCAGGAGACTGTGTTTTGCAGGAAAGAGTGCTGAAGGCCAGGGCTACCAAGGTGTGTTTGTTGCTAGAGGAGGAGCAACAAACAAGCCTTGGTAGCTGCAAGAGTTGTGATGCTGAGGGGTACTGTCCTGCAAGGATAGGCAAGGGCACCATCTCCCAAGTTGGACAGCTGGAAGAAAGGATCAAGGGGACCACTCCAGACTACCACCTATGATGCAGGATTCACACAGCTTTGGGGAGAGAAGATCCACGCAGCCGGACGCCTTTTCAGTTGGTGCCTGCGGATGCAGGGAAGTGACTCCTTCACTTCAAGGGAGATTCCTTCTGGCTTCTTGTGCAGGTTGAAGACTCATCCCCTACCAGAGAATACACAGCCAGGGAAATGTTGCCGTTGCTGGAAGGAGCCAGAGAAACAATGTTGCAGAGCGGAGTTGTCGCTGGAGTTTGCAGATTGTCTGTTCCTGGAGGGTCAAGTTGCAGTCCCGGTAGCCAGAAGATGAAGTAAACATTGCAGAGGAGTCCTGCTGGAATCTTTGATGCTGAATCTGAGGACCCACTCAAGAGAGAGACCCTAAACAGCCCTGAAAGGGGGATTGGTCACCAAACCAGGTAAGCACCTATCAGGAGGAGGCTCTGACGTCACCTGCGTGTGCAAGTGCTGTGTGACTATAGTGGTATTGCATAAGCTTTGCCTGTCTCCTGGGTAAGTCTTGCCTGCTCATCCACAGCTACCTCTAAAGAGCCCTGGCTTCCTAGACACTGTCTACACCTCACTAACACGGGATACCTGGACCTGGTATAAAGTGATAACACCACAGGTGCTCACCACACACCAGGCCAGCTTCCTACAGATTTTGGGTATTTTAATTAGAGAAGAACTTTGAAGCAAAAGTCAGTCCATCGCCAGCTCTTCTGAGAATAAGTTCTATGCTTGCTTAGCCTGCTTTCACATTTCTACTCTAAGTTCCTGATGAGTTTTCTCATCATAGTCTAAACAGCCCTATTCTGTATTGTGGTTCATTACTAATAAGGCCAACTAATTCAGAACTGCTGATTTGTCCTATGTGCAGCCCGTGTACTGCACTGTTTGGATGTTGCTGTCAACCGACGCCAGAAGATGGTGAATGCTCTGTTCGATTAATCATCGCTGACTGCTGTCCCACGAGGAGAGGTATAACTAAATGTGGTACCTTGTTTCTTTTTTTAGCTTAGTCACTTACACCAGCATATAACTTTTTATAGTCAGTTGCCCTAGTCAGATGTTTTCCAAATTATTTTTGTCTACTTTATTTTTGCTTTTGCCCTCATGTGTTAGCTCATTCCCACACGTGCAAGTTTCAATTCTGGTTAATGTGAGGAACGGCCCAGCTCTGAAATTGAATGTTAAAACAGTATTTTGATGATGTATTGATGTCAGCATCATCTGCTTTGAAATCTTATAATAATATGCATATTATGTTGTTGCTAATCTACATAATTCTTTTGGAGTGTCTAACAGTATTGATGTTTACTAGTTTGAATCTTTTCAGATATTTCTGTCAGCCTATCATTTCCATGTATGTTTATGACTTGGTTTTGTGCACCATTTATATGACTTTGATTTTGGGATTGAAATGAAGCTTTGAAACTCAATTCAGTTTGCAGTTTTTGTTTTAGTGTTGAGTTATTCATGGTGTTTAATATTGTTTATGATAAAATGACATTGGTTTGTGGGATTGTACAATTCTGACTATTGACTCTGTCACCACGTCCAAAGGTTTGGTTGACCTCTGAGGGTGAGAATTTGTGATGGACTTTCACCCAAGTGTTTGCGGTTTCTGATCCCAAGGTGGGAAGAAGACCTCCGCGGGCACTCCAGCACTGATTTTTGTTTTCTTTTTAGTTACAGATCCAACTTGGATTGGTACCAAAAAAAAAAAATCTTGAGAGTTCTTACCTTGTTTAGGTTTTGTTTGAGCTTGTCACTGCTTCTACTGGAATAGCAACTGCTCGCAGCCAACCACAAATGTGCGGTGAGGCTATGTGGGCATTTGGAAGAAGGTGGGCTCAAGCTGTAAGCTTGTGGCTGAAGCAGTGTCACACTCTATTCAAATTGAGTCCTTCACACAGCAATCAAGACGAATGGTTCTGCTATAACCTGTAGATGCTTGAGATTTCTAATTTCCATGTAGCGATGTTTCATGTTACCTCCTCCATAGTGATAAAGCCACATTTGGTATAAGAGAATTTCCAGGTAAACAACAGTCTTTGTCTTTGAGTGTAAATAGGAAGGAGGAGTAGAATAGGGAGTCTATAGCTCAGAGAAATTACAAACACAGGTACAAAATTGTGAGAACCCTTTACAATCTATACCTTTCAATCTGACATAGGTATCACCTAATGGGGAACAAAAGGGCAAGACAAGGCACATAATATACACTTCAGGGGAAACCACTGTCTCTTGTTCTTTTACACTCTAGAGTGTGACTGGTCACAAAGTTTTCAGGTATGCATTTAAGAAGCCGGCAAGATATGCTGCTCATTGAACAGACTACCTTCATCGTCCCTTTTGTACACCATCCCCACTCAGAATATGTTAAAGGGATTCCGCTGTGTCCACAGTCAATCATTACACAGACTCTTCTTACAGATTCTGCAAAAAGCATACTGTACACACATACATGGCAGAGCTACACATCACTGAATGCAGCAAAGGGCTCATTGCCGGGGCCTGGACGACTATTTTGAAGGGGACGGGCAGTAGGCTGCTCTCCCTCTGCATGTTAGAGGCAAAAAAACCTGTTCTGCTACATATTAATACATCATTGCTGCTACTATCAACCCGCTACAGCCCAGTGAGCTGAATGGTAGTCCCACTTGATTAAGCACGGTGCGCATAGTAGATCATAATCCATGGTTCATTGGGTTGTAAGAATGCACTTGGTGATTGTGGGCGCTGAGGCAAAATAAAAATAGTCAAAAACACCAGAGGCTCGCTCCTTGGGTATCTGAAAGAGGGCATACATGCTCTCTGGTCAGGAAGAGGCATAGGGTTCAGGATTCAGGGGGAAGCAGAACCCTGGACATGGTGAGAGGAAAAGGTTTTGCAAAGTGACGTAACAGAATGTGGTCTGATGAGACTGGCCAAAAAGTTGGAGGACAAGGAGGCTTAACAGCAGTGATGAGACTGTGTCTAGTTCTGTTGGCAGTGCAGCTTTGGGGGAAGCAGCTTGCTGTCTGAAATGTTGAGTCTCTAGTAAACAGCGGAGCTATGGGGTCGCTGATCAATAAGTTAATGACATAAAACAAACGTGTGCTGAAACTACTCAAGGTCTCGGTGCTACACATCCTGGAGAGGGGCATAATATTCAGGGCACAAAGCACCTCAGGGCTGACAGCTATTTTGCTGACACTTTACCTCATCTGCAGTGGTTGAGATGATTCAGTAGCTTGGCGCCAGAAGCGGTGAACTGGGCAGCCCTAATACCAACAGATGTAAAAATTATAAAAATGGTGGTTCTTCCCAGGAAGGCACTTAGGGTGAGGGGCTTTAAAATTTGTTGTGATATATATGACCACATGTGCAGTCAAAAGTAAAGGGATGACATCACTTTAAAGCCATGACACTATTTATTTACGTTTTAGGGTATCTTCAGGAAAAAGAAGCTGGTCAGAGAGTGACGTCAGAATTGGTCAATTGGATGCATAGATTGACCAGAGGCCTGGATGCTCCAGGGAGATGCAGGAGCATAGCAGGACAAGGAAGGAGACTGCGGATGCGAGACCGCGCAGGTACCTATCACATTGACAAGGGATGCTGTGCAGTCTGAAGGGGGGGCATTATCCAGGGGGGGTAGCGAGGCTTGCATGTCTATTGACGCATTAGAGTGTAGCTATGAGGTTTGAATTGATAGGCTTGACGGGCGAGGATGTATGTTGTAATCCTATAAAGCTCTGCCCTGCCTTGATTAAAGAGACCTCTTAACAACTTTCGTCTCCTTTCTGTGGGTCCTGCCATTCTTCTGTGCATCCTCGGTGGGGAGGTGGGCGTGACGGCTCAGCAAGCTTTTCTCGCTTATTTGAAGACAAATACGTGTGTCATTACATTATATATAAATGCGCGCACAGGAAAGATTCTTTGAAATGCTGATATATTTTCATTATCGTGTTATTATTTTTCAATGTAGCTTTTTATTCCCAGGTGGTGTTTAGCGACTTATTTAAAACAATAAAAAATTAAAGAATAAGTGGCTAAACCAGAAATATAAAAAGGCTTGTTATTGGTTCAAGGGAGAAGATGCATTTGTAAAACAAAAAAAGAAGAAAAAAAACTAAAGTGAAACAGCCCAGTGAAACTGTGACCTAATTTAGCCCATTTTCACACAAACGATGTCCCTTTCTGCATGGGGATTGTAGCTCGCAGAACAGCATGGTGCCTGAGAGGCCTGAAAAGCTGCACTTGCTGTGAGTAATTTAAATTGAGCACTATTATCATTTACGGATTTATTCTGTTTAGAATCAAAACAGAAAAGGAAAAGCCCCGAAAGCTTGAAGCTAATGCTAATCATGTTTGCTTCACTAGATCACTATGTTTAGATTGGGTATTTTTTTTTTATTTTAGTCCAAATAATGTCAGACAACGTGGCTACAAGGCATGTAAGCTAATTCCCAATGGGCAGGAGGCACTTTGCGTGGGAATGTTTGCCTGTGTGACAATGTTTTGGGATTGCGGAGGCCTTTTGCGAACAAATGACTAAACCCAACATGTCAGCATGGAAAGAGGGGCGCGTCAATGGGAATGGTACAGGGCTACTAGAAGAGAAGATATTTAATTCTCAGGAAGGGCACACATGTTTTCAGTGCTTCAATGTTCTTTGAGGTCTGACTGCTGCATGTGTTTGATTTACTAGAGCCACAAATATGGATGTATTTAGTTTTCAATATTTTTATTTATACTTTAAGGACATAGATACGAAATCGATGATGAATATTGCCACCATCTAACAAGAAAATTGGTGATTTGGAAGCAGTGATGCATACTGCATTTTTATTGCACCTGCTACTATTGTTTTGGCACACAGCATGACTGTAGTAACAATTGTTATTATGTTTGAAGAATGGACGGTGCAAGGAAGTATGGCTGAGTTGGATTTCCCAGGATTCAAATTTATGACATGCAGGCTGCACTGAGATCTTCCAAACTTTGGATGAAATGATCCGCCTGGGGAATGCAGCCCTTCAAGTTTTGGTTGTTCTCAACATGGATAAACTTACTTCATGGATGTCCTCGGGATTAAAGATCTTTGTTTCATTGAAACCTGTTCTCTGATTCACAAGGAATATGTTCCCAGGATCACATTTGTGGTAAAGATTAAAAAAAAGTCAACCATAACCATCAAAATTGACGGTGTTTAGAGTCAATGTATCGCAATTTATCACAACAAATGGGTTCTTGAGTGCTCAGCAACAGCACAGAGCCGCGCGAGCCCAGAACAGACAGGCAGAGAGGATTTACAAAGAATAACCAAGTAAATGGACTCACCACTCACGCAGCAGAGGCCTACAACTAAAAAACAAATCTTGAAAATAAATGGCTCCTAAAGTTTATCTGCTCAAGATGTGTTGAGATCTACTGGGCTTTAGTAGCAAGCCACAGTAAGCTTCCTATATCAACAAAGTATTTAATGAGATAATACTTTCTAAAAAACAGATAAAACAGAGAGAGTTCGGATATATATTTGCAAATAAAACCGAGATTGTCTAATTTCAAGATCCATATGGCATGGTTTCTTTATAAGTTTTAAACAGCCAAAAAACTATCGAGGAATTAAAGCAAAATTTATGTCCTCTCTTCCTTTGTATGACAATTTAAACTCAATGTCAGTCTTAATTCTTATTAATGCCAGAACCCAAACTCCATTCAGTCCCTTCTACCCGGGCCAGGGCTACCTCACTCTCTGTAGCTCCTTTCTGTACCCCTGTGAACAGCATTAGCTTTTCTGTCTCCTGTTAGATGATTTAATGAAAAATCTTGACATTATTTTGTAGCACATCCCATGGTTACAAATGAACGGAGAAAATTGTTCGTTTGAATAACCTCGGGAATGAAATCTCCACATGTACACCACATCTCAGGAAGCCAAAGGCTGATCAATAACCTTAGCCCACCCCAGGTCGATGTAGAACTTGGCCTATGCTGTGAAGCTTATCGAACCTGCGCTGATAGGTCAATAACCAGACTTCACTGACACCAACAATATTTCGAATCCATCACAGCTCCACATGGGGCAGAATCGAAGGTGGTTTCCATTTTCATTTTTCATTTCATTCATTGATTTTTGTTGTACAGCAGTAGGGTGTGTGGAGGATGTTTCACAATGCTGATCTGAGGTGCAAACGTTATGTTGGCAGTAGTTGTAGAGTGCTAAACCACCACTTGTGTACCTCCTCTGCGCTTTTAGGCTGCCAGGGTGTGCATTACACGTTTCTAAGCTGGCAGGGTACAACCTCACAATTTGTAATGTAGTGTTTGGATGGCGTTTTGGAATATGTTACGGTGTTACTATACATTATGCCGAATACTATGTCTAGATTCCTATAGGCCTCATCTGAGGCCATTCAGGTTCCCAAGAGCATTGGTTGACTCTTCGCAATGAGTTATTTTAAAATCTTTGATCATATACAAGTGTGTCATTTATGATTAAGGCGGGCCTCATTCAGCATTGGTGCCTCCTCTAATGGTCTGACGCCTTTTCTTTGCTTCTCTTTTGCTTTTTTATCTGAAGCCTCCTGAGACCTGCAAAGCTTGCTCTAGGGAAGTCCTCTTCTTTATTGTGCCACTAATATCTGGAACTCTCTGCTGGCCATCCTCTGCCTTCAGTATCACCGTCCGATTTTCAGAAAACAACTCAAGACAGTTGCTCAGTTCACCCACTGAAGATATGTAATCTTTCAAATTTCTTGTTATGGTCTCTCCTTCAATAACTTAGTGCCAAGATACCTCCAAATTTTTTGCTGTGTAAGTTGTCATCAATCAATTTAAAGTAATTTGCCAGTTAATTATGCCATTATTTCACTTATTCCATTTATTCATTAAATCAATCATTCATCAAAAGGTGGCGTGAAGTAACTGGCTAGAACCTGAAGATGGTCAAGTGAAAAAAGCTGTTGAGCTGTTGAGAGTACATCCGAAAGGGAGCTTGCGGAACATCATAGTGCATCGCTGGCACTTACACCTCAATCGTTTAGTAAAGTCGTCATAGATTTTTCCCCATTGGTCATATAGACTTTTGTTGGTTGACTGAAAGGGAGAAAGCATCAACAAACATCAACAATGCATTCTGTATTATGAAGCCAATGCGACTCCAGATTAAGGAACAGGAATCACCAAATGTAATTAAAAGAGGTTTTATTTTAGGTTATTAATCAATCCAGTGTAGAATACTAGAAATAGGTCCAAAAATATAACAATTCAGCTGGTGAAGTGGAGTATCTCAGCAGATTTACTCTTAATACAATGAGATACAGAACAGTGACAGCCACAATAATAAAACAAATTAATGCAAATAGGTGTTCCATAAAGAAACCTCCCTTCTCTCATCTAGACATAGATAAACTACAGAATCATCTAAACAAGGTTTCTATTTAGAGAGCAGATGTCTGTATAGTATAGACTTCTGTAGAAGTCTAAGAAAAATAAATTAGGGGCCAGATTCACATGGCTCTAGCGCCTCCTTGAGCCACACTAGCATTACTTTATTGATGCTAATTTGGCTCAAGTAGGCAATTTTCGCTGCGCCATTTTTACAAAGTGGCGCAATGCATGCATTGTGCCACTTTGCAACCCCTTGCGCCACATTATGCCTGCTTCAGGCAATATGTATGAAAGGGGGGTGTTCTGGAGTTAGGAGGCCCGCAAAAATGGCGCAGTGAAATCTGCAAGATTTCACTGTGTTATTTTTGGCGTCGTTTTTAACGCCTGCTCAGGGCAGGCGTTAATGTGACACATCCAATTATGAAAGGGCCTCCTTGCACTTTGCTGCACTAGCATAAAAAAGTTTGACGCCAGTGCAGCAATTGCAGCCATTGGCCCAATGTGGGCCATGGTGTGCCGTATTGTAACTATGGTGCACCCATGGTGTCGTTAGGTGGGGCAGGGGCGACGCAAGAAAACTGGCGCATCAGCACTGCACCACTTTTTTAAAAAATATGCCCCTATGTGTCCCAATTACAAGAACAATGTGAGAAGATACGTCTGTACCTCTCAAAGTCTAAAGGGAATCTCTCCCTCTCAAAGTCTAAAGGGAATCTCTCCCTCACTAACTAGCATGGAAACTGGGACTATAAACTGCTACCTTGAATACCTCGCTGTCCTGGTACATGATGAAAAGATGCTTCTTCTGACCATTAGGTTTCCATTTTCATTGCCAGGTTTTTCCCTTCAGTTCCTACTATCAGCAGTCTACTACTTTCTCTTTGCTGACAAGAATCATGATAATGCTCCTGCAAAAGAAAGAAAGAACAAAATGAGGCCTAAGGTCAGGCAAAGTTTAGTTAGCAATTAACATGAATTTGAGTATAACTTTCAGAATAAAGACAAAACGTGAATAAGACACGTCTTGATTACAGGTTTATCCAAACATTAGTTATAAATCTCTGACCTCTATAAGGATTACATTTCATTAATACGTATAAATGTTTCACACATGCTAATGAGATTAAGGTACACTGTCAATATAATGTCACATATAAGTATATAATTGCATAATTGTAACAACTAAAGGGTGGGGCCTAAATTGTGTTGCTCCAAAGGTAACGTGAGCATAGAGAGGGGGTTATGTTGGGAAGCAAAGTATAAGATGTCAAGATTGACACATTGCCAGCTGGGTGTCTTTCCCCTCTGTAATGGACTTGTACACACACAGCATGTAGGTGAGGCAGGGAAAGGCATACAGGACTGGTAGCAAGTGGCAGGAGAGGGTAAGCTGTGCCATTTTTTCAATAGCCAGTGTTGTGTTGGGGCAACAAAAGTAAATGGCTGTATTTGTCGATGAAAACAATTACAAAGATTATTTTTGCAGCCACAAAACAGTTCTCCCTGGTAAGAAAAATGAAAAAATACACAATGGGGTGGATTTACAAGCCCCTAGCTCTGTCTTAACTCCGCCTTAGAGTCATTTTTATAACATTAAGGTTGCTTTAAGGTGGCCATTCCCCAGCCCCATATTTACAAAGTGCCACAATGCATGTATTGCACTACTTTTCAACCCCTTAAGCCACATTATGCCTGCGTCAGGCATAATGTATGCATGGGGGGGCTGTTCCCATGCAGAAAGTCCCGAAAAATGACTGCTGCATTTGTTCCGTCACTTTTAATGCGTACTCAGGGCAGGCATTAAAGTTCGCAACAATAATAATATATGTGTCTCCCTGTGCTTTGCTGCACTAGCATCAACATTTTTGACGGAAGTGCAGCAAAGCTCCACAACATTGTAAAAAATGTGGGTGCTGTTGTGGTAACGACCGCCATGGTGCACCAAATTGTAAATATGGTGCAACCTTGGTGTCGTTATGGGGGGTAACTAGGACGTAAGAAAAGTGGTACATCAGGACCGATGCTCCACTTTCTTGTAGATCTGCCCCTATGTTAAGGGTTCTTGTATCCAGGTCCGTATTCATTGGAAATTCAGATAGTTTCACCATTGTTACAGTGAAGAGCCTTGCGCTGAGCTGTCCAATATTTCATAGTTTCCCTAGCATTCAGACTTAACCTGAGACCAGTTGCATAGCTAAGTTGCCATGGGCCCTAGTGCAAGCAAAGTAACTGGCCCCCCTTCACTAAAGATAACATTTCAGTCGGTCACCTGCCCCCAACACTTCAACCTCCTTCAACATAGTCTGCAGATGCTATATCATAACTCATTACCATTCTCATACACACCCTATTGCTGAGCCACCTTCTGTACTGCATTTCTGCAAGTCAACGCACGAACCCTAAAAACATTACCATAGCCGGTAGGCTTTGCCCTTGTGAAGTGCATGCCCACAAAGATATGGAAAAAGTGTGGTGCTGTAGGGTCAGCCAGTACAAGCTTTCTTTAAAGACATGGGCAGCACCATTAAATGCTTCCCTTAGATACAAGGAATAAGCAGCATTTCTGATTTGGCACAAGCATAAGGAACAGCACTGGGTTGTATGTGGCCAGGCTGGACTCACATGCATAGCAATATTTCCACACACAAAACAGGTACAGCTGAGCTTTCATGTGAATTCCCATGCTCTAACTCCAGTAACTCCATGCACCAGGAATGAAAGACACAGCACTACGTTTTGATGTCAAGCAGGCGCAAGAATGGGATACTGATCTAGTGGCGGAATTATGCAATCTGAAATCAGAAAACCTGGGATCAATCCTGGTTTGTTCACCTGACCAAATTGTCTAATTCTATGCAATTATTTTATTTTATATTATTGTGTACGAGAAAACCTGGAAATACTGTGCTGTACAAAAATCTCTCTTGTGTTTGACCTAATAGACTATAGTGTGGCTCCATTTCAAATAAGAACATAGGTTGCACATGACAATTCACTTAACTCTTAGTTCACTAATCGTAATGTCATCAGTGTGGGGAATGACTGCTGTGCTGTAAGAGCTCTGGTAGACCTAGTAGCCATCACTGAAATCCTACGGATTCTGGAACAAATAAGCATTACGCACAAAGCAAATGTCACTAATGAGCAATGCCATTCCGCTGGAAATTGGCAAAGGTGTAATATGAAGCTGGTGTTCCATTTAGGGGCACTTTGTCACAAATATATTACTAAAGCATGGTGTGGTAGCTCACTGTAATTTACAAGCAGCATGTTTTTCTTTGAAATGACCACTAAATTTGCCTATACATACAGTTTTACTGATAAAACTATTAAAACTATACAATGAGCAAGCAGTAATGCGCGGAAATTGGTTTTCTCAAATTTTGGTCATTTGCGTATCACCAAGTAAAGTGTCTTGATTTGTGTTGATCCTATTAAAAACTTTGGGGCATATTTAAGATCCCCCTGTATCCCTTTGCGGTACATTATGCCCGTTCCAGGCATAATGTATGCAAAGGTAGTTTCACCCGTTAGAAGGAGCGCAAAAATGGTGCAAGGAAATCTTTAGAGCAGGCGTTAAAAGGGTGCATGCCATTGAAAACAGTGGGTCCCTATATACTCTGCAGGAGTGGCATGACTCTATTTTAAATACGGCGCAGACATGGTGGCAATAGGGGGCGCTAAAGCGCACAAGAACTGTGTGCAGTGCCACTTTTTGTTTCCATCACCCCTTAGAATTAGAATGAAAGTGCTGCATTTGGGCTTTGTCATTTATTTATTTTGAAATATTTGTGCAGTTCCTTTTGAGGTATATACATTTTGCTGTGGGTTTTAAGAAAATTGCATTCTAATGCCTTTCCTTTCACACCAGCAGGATAGTCACATAGTTCATTTGACAAAATCCTCAAACTTTGCAGAAAGAGAAAGAAAAGTAAACATCAATATCCATGTAAAAATGAATGAGCCCCAATTCGTCAGAATCCTAAACTGATATTTAACCTCTGTAATTGAAGAAAGAGTAACTGTGACAAGATAAAAACACAAATTAAAATCACCAATATTCATTCACCTTCTGAGCTCCAGCATGGTTATATTGGGGGTGCTGATGGAACCCCCCCATCCCTACTTCCAGTGGTAATGCAGGTGCTATTGTAGTTGGGACGATTCCCACCTCTGGCACCTCATGCTTTGCACAAGCTGAACCACTACCAGTTACACCCCTGGTTGATCCGAGGGTTGGACTATGGAGAATGTAAGTGTAAAGAGAGAGGAAAGAGATGCCAGTTGTCTTTTGTAGGAGCAGGGATGTAACTTCATCAGCTTTCCCGTGCATCCGCCCATGGATTTTGACAAAACCCTCATATTTGCAAAGAATTGAAGACATGGGTTTGCAACAAAATGATGCACCTGCCTGAGGATGGCATAACCAGGAGAAATACTTTATTTCTCCTTGTCATATCCTCTTTGCATGTGAACTGCATTCTGCAACACATAGAAGAGGAGGTAAAAGTCTCCATGGACGGCTTTTGGGCAGGAAGGTGCCCTTTTCTGCACAAAAACTATCCTAACCATAACACAGACACACTTGTACTATGATGCAGTGGTGCCTTCATTGACGCTAGTGAGTCCAAAGTCCTCCAGCATATAGAGTGAGTAGAACTGCACCATTTCTTTGAAGATACAGAGAAGTTAGGTGCTCTTCAGGTTATGCAACATAGCTCCAAAACTGTTCTTGCTGCACTGCGTTGCCGTACGTCTTTGTAATTATGTGCCTTGGTGACCAGTTTACCAAAAAAAGTAGCAAAGATGCCCTCATACAAGCATTCCTTCAATGGATGCAAATTTACTACTTTCTAAAATTCACAAACATTTGCTGTGGCAGGCTTGGAAAGCTACACCGGTCTCAGGTTTCTAGGCATATTACTGGCAATCAAACACCCAAAAGGTGATAGGGCAAATGCTTTCAAAAGGTTGTCTAACTATTGACAATCCCTCAGGGTGGCATTCCAAACTATTGTTTTTTGCCCATTGTGCCACACTAAACAGAGGGCCTGATTTAGGATTTAGCAGACAAAGTAAAAGGTAGACAGAGTGGCGGAGGACTTTATAGCCTTTACACCACCTCCCACATTTAGAGCTGTACAGCAGCCCGGCAGAAATCTCCATACATTGGCAGGAAACACTGCCATGGCAGTTCCTGTCAATGTAGGAAAAGTTAAATTGATAGTTTTGTCAGACATGATAGTTTGCCATTAAACTTTCCCAATTTTATTTTATTTTTCAAATCCAACTTCAGAAGTGGGAGTTTGTTTTTCAAAAATAGAAACAACTAATGACCACCATGCCAGTTTTCTTTCATGATGGGGGGGTGGTGGGTAATTTTTCTTTTTTCACTGTCCCTCACTATCAGAATATACCTGTTGGTTGCAGCCAGTGAACAAAAAAAAACCTTTAAATTGGCCAAACGGCTGGATATGTTACTTCCAGTGGCACTTACTCCGTCAGGCTGTTGAAGGAAGTTTTACACTGATATAATACATTTTGCTATGTTTGCATAAAACTTGCAGCCCTCTTAACTGACAATTGGGCGGGAGGACCTTATGTTTGGTAGGAAGAATATTCCCTCACCGTTGCAACATAATACTTGTCTATCAGCCTCTAAATCAGTCCCAGAGGCCCATCAAATGCAAATTAGTATTGACCATGCTCCTAATAGGAATTGTCCATCCCAAACTTTGGTCCCCTCATACATTCACCCACTTTTATTTTTAGGTGGGAAATTTGAAATTTGCACTACCCAAATCTCACTGACTATGCCACTGTGTAGAAGACAGGTGTTGCGTCTTGAAAGATGCAATCAGACAGTCTGAGATTTATCAATAAGTGGCTGTAGAGCATTCAGAGCCACTCACTGACACTATCGAACAGTAGATTCTTGCCTAATAGAGAGACATTTCAGGAGGGATCCTTATATCTTATAATTTACGTGTTGGGGATTTGGCCATGGCACTGATTTGATTTTTACAATTTGAGAAAGCTCTCAGCCACTTGTTTTCATTTTGGCAGGCCGATTGCCACAATCCTGGAGTATCTGCTTTACATGAGTATGATCTGTAAAATTTAAACTTGGTCACCAGGTCAGTAGTCTTTTGCTATGAAACTGGCTCCACCTTTATCGCCACATGGAAACAGTGATAGCAGGTGCCCTATCCTCCTGCAGCCTTGCCAATCTGCTAGTACTTCTTAGTTTTGTCCCCAAAACCTGTTTTTCTTTGGAAAATAAGCACAAACTAATGTCACTTGCACACTGGCAGAGGTGGCCCTATGTGTGCTTACATATGTGTGCTGACCAGATTTCAGTCTGCAGTATTGATTGTCAGGAGTACTTGTACTGCTTCGAGAAGGGCGACTCCTCCAACACCTTTCTAACCTTTCTAATCTAAGCTGAGTTCTGCTAAGGTAGTTTTCCCTCAAACCGAGCCAGCAGTGACCCCTCTGTTGGAAAACTGTGACAGTGTCATCTTAAAGATTTTTTAGGTCTGGGGCAAGAAATATTTTGACACCTCTTTTAGGGAAAAGTCTTTAATTTTATTACCAATTTTCTCTAATAAAGCCTGCAAGATACCAAACAAGATTGAATTATACATTAAATTATCAAAATGGGATCTCACAAAAACAGTCAAAATGTGTCTTGGCTGGGGCTCCATAATCCTTAAGACAACACTGGGTAAAGAGAGACAGTCTAAGGCAGTAGTAAGCAGACAGAGGGCAGAAGATGAGATAAACAGAGATGTTAGAGACAAATCACTTTTCCCAAGGTCTCCCTTGCAAGCCTGGCGCCCTAGGCAATTGCCCTTTTTGCCTGTGCCTTAAAACTTCTTTGATTACTGGCAGCCACAACCCCTAAATTAGGTGGGGGGAAGAGACAGGTGATTGGTTTTGACATCTACAAACTATTATTATTGAGCCTAATTACAGTTATGTTTTTCATGTGAACAACAGCGTTATAATTTATTATGGGATGGGGCCTCAGTTCTTGTGACAAAAATAATGTTTTATTAAGACTTTACTTTATGGAAGTAAATATGATCCATCCTTGGTCTCTTGTTAGTTGGTATTTTCTTTCTGGATGCCTCCTGGCATAGTGACGCATCATGGGCCCATGGAAAACAGCTAAAGAGCTTGACTCTGAAAAATTAGGATTGCAAGCTTCCCCTTTTGAATGATGAAATCGACCCCCTAAGGCTATCAACAGTATGTATTCTCCTATTACATTGATTACCCTGCTTTCTGTGTTTAGGGAAAGTATGTAAAATGGACAAGAAGGGGACAGACAATCAGCCCGTTTACCAACAAGAGGTATGAGAGGTGGAAGGCATGGGTGCAAATGGTCTCATTATGGCTCATTGCCTTCATCTCTGCCCATTACTGCAGGGATGGTCCTTAACATATTTTAAGACACAGAGCAGAGGTCAATAGTGCGCCTGGATTGACCTAACTGCATAGCTTGTAACTCTTTGAGTCTATTTATCTCCTCTATGTTGATGAGATAAGCACTTGTTGAAATAGTTGCAACCAATCAAATCAATAAAAAGAAATACTTGTTATCCCCAGTTTTCGTTATTACAGTTAAAAGTTTAAGAAAGATTAAAGGACGTGCGATATTGTTTGTCTGTGGGTCTGTTATCTGTTAATAATCGTTTTCTGTCTGCTTTTAAAGCATCCTCTAGTCACCATTTCATACTTCTATTGAGAACACTCCCATTTTGCTATTAGGTTGGTCAAAGCCATCATTTACTGAACGATGTGACCGCAGGTAATATCTTATCTGTTTCTCCAGCTGAATTGATTCCAACTATCACATTTCCATGACACAAATCCGTGGGCTGGCATAAACCATGACAACAGCATAGATTATAGCACAGATGCTCTAGCACTCTGTACATGCAAATGGTGCATCACGAGCAATTGCATTTAGTCATCCTTACATGAAAGTAGATTGAGGCCATCGCAAGAGCTATATTAAGACGGTTTGAAGTATTCACGTTGAACTGTGGCTGTCTAACCTTCCCACCCATAGAAACATGTAGCTTGAATCTAGTAAGGGAAGACCTGTTGTGCTACTTCATCCTGATAAAATACTTGGGGCCTGTTTCACAAAGTTAAACATACTTTTGTGTAAGTTTACCATGTTTTTAGTATTCACAGACTACAAGTTTAATTTTACTAATAGTAATTTTATGGCTGTGGAGCCCCCCCCAGTTGGGCGGAGAGCTCTGCATATAAAAATGTAGGACATTCCTATCTTTTTATGTGCAGACTCTCCACCACAAGTGCGGAGTCTCTGCAGTCATAAATTTTCTATTAGTAAAATTAAACTTGTAGTTTGTGAGTACCAAAATTAAAATACTGAACTGAATAAGTTCTAGCTATGGAGGTGCTACTGAGATTTGGCTGCCACCTTTGAAGTCATAATGTTGATCTATACGTGACCATATTGACATCATATTCTGTGAATTGATAACAAGATAATTGTAAAGTGGTGCATTAAAAGTCTATAGTAAGGTGCATTCACTGTAGGCTAGTATATTAATGCTTGTGTTATAGACACATTACTTGAGATATAATCATTTAACCTGATGTTATATTTTTCCTTATGATGTTAAAGAATAGTTATCTCTGAAACAATACTAAATTTCTTGATGGATATGTTTCAAATGTTATATGATAATGTTCGAAAACGTAGTTCCCCACCATAATTACTGACGTATTACCAAGCTATTTCACCTTTGCAATTTACTGTAACATGAAATTAGACAAGATTTATTAATAAAAAATGTATTATTGAAACGCTTACATGTGTTTGTTTAACATGAATAAATTGTGCCATTTTAATTTTGCTTTAGTTAGTCGTGTTAAGGCCTGCTAGGACCCAGCCTCATAGAATGTGAGAAAGTTGTTCTTTTTGCTAACATGTAATTTCTTTCAGATTTCATTCACATGACATGTTAGTTTGAAAATAGATGTGCTATTGTCTTGTTCAAAGAGAGCCTGAGAAATTACCCTTGAGGACAGCACACAGAGAAACAGGGAACACGAGGACTGGATTTATTCATAAATTGTTGCAAAGTCGAACTGGAGAGCAAAGATGGATACTGTTAGAAATGAGGTCTCTGGTTGGCAGAGGTATACACCCTTGTCCAAGTGGGGACCTCAATCCTAGTCAGGGTAACCCACACCCAATCCAAATTATCCTGTGCCCACCCTCTGGCAGCTTGGCATTGAGCAGTCAGGCTTAACTTAGAAGGCAATGTGTAAAGTTTTTGTGCAATTAATCATGCAGTAACACAGTGCAAACACCACAAAAAGACACCACACAGGTTTATAAAAATATAAGATATTTATCCTATTAGATTAAGGTGAAAACGATCATGATTTGATAATCCCAAATTGAAATATCACTGTTGCAATGATAAGAAGAGTCTTAAGTCTTTAGTACCTGGTATGCGGCAAAATTACACGTACGAAGATGGCAGCGGAGGAGATGCGTGGAAAAAGGAAGGTGTGCGTCGGATTTCTGGGTGCGCACAAATGATACGTCAATACTTTTCCACACGGCAAGGACTTTGTGTCAAATTCCAGCGCGCAGGCTTGAATCCTCTTTGTGACGCAGGGTCTTTTGACACCCAGGGACGATGCGTAAAAATTCTGGCCGTGCAGGACGATGTCACAGATGCTGCATTGATCCGGTGGATGATGCGTTGGAGTTTCTATTGCACGGCAGGCACTGCGTCAATTCCATCAGCAGGAAGTCGGGCTGCATCGTTCCGGCTTGGTGATGGTTGATCTGGTGGGCTGTGCGTTGAAGTTCCAGTCGCAACGCTGCTGATGCTGCATCGATCTCCACTCAGGGAGCCAGGCCGGTTTGGCGATGCTGTGATTCTTTCACCGCTGGGCAGGCTGTGCATTGATTCCGCCAGGCTGTGCATCAATGTTTGCAGCACAAGGAGTTTCCTTGCAGAGAAGAAGTCTTTTTGGCCCTGATACTTCAGGAACAGGAGGCAAGCTCAATCCAAGCCCTTGAAGAGCACTTCTTGGCAGAGCCAGAGGCCAGCAAGGCAGCAGTCCTTCACAGCAAAGCAGTGAAGGTGAGTTATTTGGGCAGCCAGGCAGCTCCTCTTGGCAGGTTGCAGGATCTGGGTCAGAGAGTCTGTCCCAGGAAGTGTCTCAGTTGGTAGGGTCAGGGACCCAGTTTATATACCCAAAAGTGCTTTTGAAGTGGGGGTGACTTCAAAGAGTGGTTTTAAAGTGCACAAGGCCCCTTTTCAGTACATCCCTGTCTGCCAGGGTGCCAGTAGGGGGTTTGGCAGTCCATTGTGTGAGGGCAGGCCACTGTCCTTTGAAATGTAAGTGTCAGGCCCTCCACCCTTCTAGCTCAGGAAGACCCATTCAGTATGCAGATGTGTGCAGGTGTGACTGAGCATCCTGTGTTTGTGGTTGTCTGGGTGAAATGCACAAGGAAGCTGTCAACCAGCCCAAGCCAGACGTGGATTGGAGACAGGCTGTAAGGCACAGAAGGATATAAGTGCAGAAAATACTCACTTTCTAAAAGTAGCATTTCTAAAATAGTAATATAAAATCCAATTTCACCAATAAATAGGATTTTGTAATTGGCATTCTGGCCGTGCTAAATAGGACCTGTTTACCCCTTTCTGATCAGACTCTACCACTCAAACAGTATATGAGGGTAGCCCTAATGTTAGCCTATGAAAGGAGCAGGCCTCACAGCAGTGGAAAATGAATTTAGGAGTTTTCCACTACCAGGACATATACAACACGCAGATATATGTCCTGCGTTTTACCTACACAGCACCCTGCCCTCTGGGTTACCTAGGACCTACCTTAGGGATGACTTATATGTAGAAAAAGGGGGGTTTAAGGCTTTGCAAGTACTTATAAATGCCAAGTCGAAGTGGCAGTGAAACTGCACACACAGGCCTTGCAATGGCATGCCTGAGACATGGTTAAGGGGCTACTTATGTGGGTGGCACAATAAGTGCCACAGGCCCACCAGTAGTATTTATTTTACGGGCCCTGGGCACATGCAGTGCACTTTACTAGGGACTTACAAGTAAATTAAATATGCCAATTGGGTATGAGCCAAAGTTACCATGTTTTAAGGGAGAGAGCATATGCACTTTAGCACTGGGTAGCAGCGGTAAAGAGTCCTAAAACCAGCAAAAACAGTGTCAAATAGTGGAGGGAGGGAAGGAGGCAAAAAGTTGGGGGTGACCACCCTAAGGCTGTCAGGTCTAACAGATACCTTCCCATGATTTCACTGGGAACCTACCTGGATATTGCAGATGTCTGTCGTATGATGTGCTTTTATTGGACAATTGAAACCTTTTGATCCATATAGTGTTACCTATGGACAAATCATCTTTCACTTTGGACTTTAATTTATATTTTTCAGTTAGCTGCAGGAGGAGAGACACTTTGGACTTTGAGAGGTACAGACCTCTTTGCCTTTGCCCCACACTTTCTCAATGGTTGATAAGAAGCCTGACATTTTCTTTGACGCATGAGAAGACTCTTGACCAAGCTTCTGAGATGCTGACACCTTCCCTTTTCACTTACTTTTTGCCTATCTTGGTTAGCTTCATTTTGCCCCATATGTTATTCTTTTAACTTCCTTTTGCCCTTTATTTCCTTTTCACTTTTTATCCCAATGTTTTGTAGCCCAGCGCATGCCAATTATTGACTTGCTATATATTGAAGGATTCCCCATTGCTTAGTGATCTAAACTAGATGATTCCTAAATTTCCCAAATGTTTACAGTACTTCATATTTTTGGAGCATCAGATTTTGCTACTATTGCTCTGTATCACAAATAATGGAGCTTTTAGTTTGTCTCATATTGATCATACTTTAGGGCCTAATTTAGATCTTGGAGGTAACAGTCCAGCTGTTGGTTTTTCAATGGAAAACCTGTCTGACGGCTTGGAGGTCCGCCCACCCGATTTAGATGTTGATAGTCCCATAGGCAATAGACCTCCAGCTTCCTGCCATCTCCGCCAGGAAATCTCATTCACCACAATGGTACCACTGGAAATAGTGGCTGGCATCAGGACTCCAGACACTCTGACCACTGAGCAGATTTGGGTGTGCCATACCACCAAGCCAACTGTGGCAGTCCGACCTCCAGTCATGAGTTGGCTGATGGTGGGGGTAAATAAGGTAAAAATGTACCTTTTTCCCAAACCCACTTCCATTTTGGACTGGACACGACTGGACAACACCTTCCATTGCTGCTGCCACAGGATCACAGAGAGCCCCCCCTTATTCACTGAACTCAAAGTTAGTGCACCCCATTGCCTGTGTACTGTGTGGGGGTCACTGGATATGGGCTCGGGACCACTGCAGTCATATACATGCAAAAGTAATTTTTAAAATTACTGTGACACGCATATGTTCGGAACATAATTGTGACAGACATGGATGGGGGCACACAGGTACAATACATGAATTACACATATGCGTAACTGTCATTGTGGTGTCAGTACATTGCCAAATGAATGCTGGCACCACACTAATGTCACAATTATCTTGTCAACTATGTCCATGTGTGCACATTGCAAGGGGACATGCAGCTGTACTGCTGTGCTATCAGTTGTGTATGTGAGTTCATACATGTATGTGTGTGTGCATTTGGGTTGGCTGGGTGAGGTGAATGGAGGTATAGTGGGTGATGTGGTTGTGTCAGGATGTGTGCCACTTGCATGTGGGTCTGCTGTGGTTGTGTATGTTTGGTTGTGTGTTGTGTTGCTGTTTGTGACATTCTTGTGAGTTGCTTTGTTGTGTAGTGGTTGTTGCCATGATGTGTGTAGTTGTGATATTGTGTGAATATGTTTGTGTAGATGTGTGCGTAGTTGTGTTGGTTGTGTTGGTTGTGTCATGTATGGATGCAGTGTCAACAGTGTGTGTATGTTGTGTCATCAGTGTGTGGCAATGTGTGTTTTTGGCATGTATGTTTGTTTTGTGGTGGACTGGCAATGACTAATAGTGTGTATCTGGTGTGGTATTTAGTGTTTTGTGCAGGGGACATATATGACTAAGATATGTGTGTGCGACTTACTTCTATTTCATAGTCACTGCCATTGTTTGATGTCCATTGGCTTATGCACCGCCCTCCTTCCATCAGCAATCCACCGCCAGTACACAGCCTGTAGGACTGTCACATCTAAATATGGGTGGCGGAAACTTGCCAGCCTGACGGCTGAGATGAGCAATTCATCATAGCAGTCGGCGGCTTACCTTCAATACATCTAAATAAGGTGGCTGTAACACCATCTGCTTGATGGAGTACTCAGGACTGCTGCTGCAGCAGATTGGCAGAAATACCATAAAGATTTAAATCAGGCCTTTAAATTTTTCCAGCGTTTTGGACACCCAATGGTGATACTGTATCTTTATAGTTTAGTTTTGATAATTGTTTTCATTAACCTGAGTATTACTTGCAATAAAATCCCTTTGACTTTATTTCCAATATGAGTTTTCATTGTGTATCCAAATTGGTTATACTGTAAATTAAATGTTGACGGATTGTGATGTTCACAGCTCATACCCCCTGCTTAGGGTGAAAAGATTTATCAACCTCATTTAGAGGATACCTAAAATGCTTGAACAATGTTTCAGAGACGACAAAGTCACTGATATAATTGAGTTCTCTGAAAGAATCCTGGTCCCTCCATGAAATATCTGTCTACTAATGGGTTGATTATTGGACTGACCAATGCCTAAACAATGAGGCCAGAACTATGGATGGAATCGCCCCTAAAAAATGAAAATGCCAGTAAACCAAAATATCTATGAGAATTTCCTTAAAATAACTGATACACAACAGGAAAGCACTCAGTTGAACCAAGATAATGCGAAAATCTGTTTATCAAGAGCCTGGATAATTTACCTAAGCACAGAAAAGCTATAAAGCATCATATTTGATGCTAAGGCAGCACCTATCCTATCAGAGTTCAGCTACAAAAAAAAAAGTTTGAAAATTTTTAAGAGGTAGACCGACAGTCTACCAACTCTCCACCAAACCCCATGACCAACAGTAAACAAGAAATTAACTGAGAATTGTGTGGTTTTGTTAAAAGAGAACATTGACAAAACTGGAGTCTCTTTCTCACTGACTCTGGTGTCAGACATCACTATGGAGGCAATCCATTAATCGTCAGTCAATTGAAAGTAATTTAAAGAAATCAAACTAAAGAGCTATACAGAATAATGGCAAAACTGAAACCTTATGACCACACCCTAGCCTCCATCATCAATACCATTCTAGACAAAGCAATTCTGCTCTTTTATAAGACATTTTCCCACATTGCCTAAAAGTGGGGCAAATCACCCCCTCCTGGAAAAAGCCAGGGTCAGACCAATTGCTGAACAATTGCTGAAAAGTATTGAATCTACCATGCCTGCCCATGACCCTGAAAATCTGTATTGAAGACCAACTAAAACAGTTCTTTGCTGAAAACAACCTTCTTGGTGAGCATCAGTTCAGTTGTATGTGAAAGTAATTTTCTAAAGAGAGATTTAACATATTGCTTGATTTTCTTGAGATAATAAAGTCTAGCATGACATGCTACCACTGCAAACTGAGCCCTTCAAAAACTGAATTCTTACTGATTTGTCCATCCAACTGCCCAAAATGAGTGACTGACTATAAGCTCTCTACCATCGATTGCACAAACTCCTTGTCCTTCCATTTAGACAAGAATCTCAATCTTTAAACCCACATCAACACCACAACAAAAAGCTAAACTACAAATAATGAAACTTATTTATGAAATCCATCCCTTCTTCCCAGCTGAAGACTTAAAAGTAGTTGACCAATCTCTTGTACAGCTAGTCTAAACTATGGTAACTTCTTGCCTACAGGTATTCCAAAACTTCATCTCGCCCTTCTCAAAGCTGCTCTCCGTGCAGGTGGGAGACTGGTCTCAGACACAAGGAAGTGTGACTATATGACACCCAACCCATATCCTTAAACTAGCACCCAAGTGAAGCAAGAAGTACTTTGACACTAGTCTGCATTATTCACAAATCTCCCCACTCTCAGACTCCAAACCATTTCCAAAAAGTTGTATGTGCATGTTATATTACCAATTGAAGTCCTTGAATGAATGATTCATAACCTCCTAACACACCTAAACTCAATGTATAAGCACATAAAATGCATGTATGTGCAAATGGCAGATCGAGATTATCAAAATCAGAATTTTGCAGTCAATTATGTCCAAACATGGAACTTGTTACAAGGGATACCTGTATGAAATAGACTGGCCCAGGAAATGGGTAGAACTATACCCATATTGAAGTGGTGAACACCACAAAGTTATAACTTTGTAGGTACCTATTTAACTTACCAATAGGTTTTCTTCTGTATTTGTCAAGTCTATTAACTCATAAAAAGTAGTACTTGGTCGGGAGTGAAAAAGTTTCTCAAGCACCAATATTTCATAAAAAAGTTTAGTTCTTGAAAAATATATTCTAGGGGAAAAAGAAAACAAAAACCCTTTAAAAGTGGCAATGCACATTTCAGTGATTCTCCTATGGATTTGTAGCACTGTGGTCAATTGTCAGGAGTTTAGTTTAGAGTAGGAGAATATGCAAATATAATGCTCCAGTTCATCTTAGTGGGGATATTGAATGAATTCACCGAAATCAGAAATCTACTCAAGTCATAGAAGGCAACCTAAGTTATTTATCTAACTTTTAACATTTACTTACATTCAAGCCATTGCTGCGTGGCATTGTCATTCTCAGTGGGTATGACAACCCCATTATTTTTGCTACAATCTGGTGGCCTTTACAACCTTACTTACCAGCCTCAGAAGTTCTCCAACCTCAATATATTGATAGTAAGATGGACTGGTTAAACTAAGATGGTGTGTAAACCTTTTGTTTAAGAACCTGGAGAATTTACACAAAGGGAGAAAAAAGTTTAGAAAACTCATATTTGATGATCAGGCAGCCCACAGCCATTCTAAAAATATTTATGAGGTACTCAGACAGCCCATGAATCCAAATCCTCCAATGAACACTTTACCAAGCAGTAACCCAGATAGGAACCGTGAGAACTTCACTCTCTTCTCTAAGGAGAAAATTGAAACCACTCTCCTGTTGACTTTAACATCTCAGATCACTGTAGATACAATCTGGAACTCATTAACCACCTTGAAATAATTCAGAGAAATTACACAAAAAGAGGATTGTAAAATGAGTGCCAATACTAAAACCTTCCACTTATGTCAGAGACCCCCTTTCCTGCTCACATAATCAAACAGAGCAGCTCCTCTGGATGAACATAATCAGTACTTCTCTTTCTAAATGAATTGCTTCAGACTGTCTAAAAGTGGGGCAAATCACTTGTCCTGAAAAAGCCCAGGACAGACCCTAAAGGAGTTAGCAGTTATGGATCGGTATCGAATCAAATCTACCCTTCCTGGACATGATCTTAGAAAGCTGGGTTTTTGTATGCTAATAACCTATCTACTGTGATGCTTGCTTTTCTTATAGTATGTATGTCTAGAGACCAATAACTTGGGAGCTTCATCTTTAGTTAGCAAGGTTTCTAGTTTGTCTCTGTCTCTGAACAGTTGCCTGTAGGCCCTTCTTGTTCCTTTGGTTTTGTATTCTAGTTCTGGTTGTGCTGTTTTTGTCACTGGTCTGATGACTGGATGAACCTTTCTGGGTCCTTTTAGAGCCAGACTTCCAGGTCTTCACATTCCTTGTCTGACAGAGATAAGGGTGACTCCTTCCAGTACCCACTTTGCTGCAGACACAAAGTAGCACCTAAGTAGAAGTGCTTTTAGAAAAGGAGGAATAATCCCCAAGACAAAAAACCTCCTTGATGCCAATCACTCTGTGTTGGATGAAGAGAAGGTCAGGATGGCTGGAGGCGGTAGCTGCAGGAAGTGTTGTGGTCCAGGCTGCTGAAGAAGGTAGCTGCAGAGAGCAAAGAGGAGAGCAAGAGTGCCAGGAAGTAGATGAAAGACTGGGAGAGAACTAGACTGAAAAGTGAATTGAACCGAGAAACACTACAACTGGAGTAATTGAAGTGTTGTGACACAAAGAGTAACCAAAAACTCCTGCTTGATAGCAGAAGGACAGTAAGGTACATCAGAGCATCAACTCAAATTAGTCAGCACCCTCGGATTCCTGTGAGAAATCACCATTTTGGTTTCGGAAGTTATAAGCCTTCCCAGAGGCTGGAGTGAAGCACTCTTGGAAGAAGAAGAAGGAGGGCTGGGCATGGAACACTGAACATGACTCCAGGGAGAGGAGTACAGGACTAGGATACACCACAGGTTGGCCAGCCACCATGATGTAAGTTTACTGAAGGGAGGTAGCGCCCGCTGGCACGCACGCACTCCCCTTTGTCTGCCTTGACTCAAACAGTCCAGGCACCCCGCCTGCAACAATTTCAGTCTCCAGGAGCAACCGTCTCATGTGTTGTTGTGTATTTTTATGCCTTCCCCCTTTATGCTTCCTTAGCTGTTTTCCATATTGTAAACCAAGACATTTTCTAGATAATCCCTTAATTCTATTCTAGCTGTAAAAGCGTTTTCCCTGAATGCTATCTCATTAAATTTTCACATGTGAGGTAAGCAGCGTATGAGGTATATGTTGTTTATTGTCACTGATAGCAGTGCACGATTTAACAGTACTTGAGTGTCTGACTACAGAAAGGCAGATGAGGGAAGCAGGGATTTTGTTCTGGAGTAGGTGCCATGAAAATGAGAATAAAAAGTGTAATCTCTCTCCCCAGTGTGCGAGCAAGAGTCAGGTCATTGATCCCTGCTATTAATGAAGAGGGGGCTCCTGTATGGTGCCATGTAGAGCCAGATCTATCTAGGGTGGGTTCAAGAGCTACATTCATAAACTCTTCAACTATTTGATCTTCCATCACAAAGGAAGTTATAGTTGGGAAAATGCCGTAGAGGGCTACCCTACTATCATTGGGCCAATACACTTGCATTATCGTGTAGGTCCCACCAAAAAGGGTTCCTCGTAACTCCATCATTCTCCACTCCTTGTCGCTGTGAACCATATCTCATTGACAGGGAACAATAACCCTCATGAGAATTACTAATCCTCTGACCTTAGTCTATATGATTATTGGATATTGCATTATCTGATGTATGCCTTTAAGTGTTGACAGCCAGGTGATTAGTCTCCTGCAAGAGAACTACATCAACTCCCTTCATATGTAACCAGACGAATGTTGCCCTATGTTTTATTGGGGACTTTACTCCCTGTACAGTAAGGGTTTGGACAGTGAGGTTTCAGTCATTATTCTGCCTCATTTATCAAGCTTGTGTTCCCCTTTGTGCCTACTTCAATCGTTGCTTGCCTTTCACTCCCTCTTGTCATCTTGGTATGTTCCAAGGTGTTACATTCCCTTTTATCTTATAAAGTTACACCCTTCCCAACCCATGCAGTTTGGTGCTTTTGCTCTTTTTAGCAGTCTATCTCTGTCACTATCCTGGGCAAAATTACTTTCAGATAAAAACAAACTTAATTCAGTTTTAAAAAGAACAACAAACAACCCTTCTTGCAATCTGATATTCATTATATGAATCTCAAAGACACATTACAGCAAGATGATGTTTTGATTTATAACGTAAATGTAAAATAAGGTGGAGAGGCAACATCATGTTTTATCTATTAGTGTTGGAAATTGAGTTACTGGTTCAGAGGTGTGAAACTAGTGGCTGATATTAATTCAAGCATTGCATCCATCACCTTTTGTTTTTGAACTTTCTAAAAGTAACATTTTCAGAATTGTGACTTAAAGTCCAAATTTACCATTAAAGAGGTCTTTAAATAACAGTTCTTTAGACACTAAACTCAACATTCCTACCTTGCCCCAATCGAAAGCTATCACTTATTGAATGTAATAAGTAAACCCAATGTTATTCTATTGGAGATGTAGGCCTTGCAGTAGTGAAAAACAAATGTAAGAGTTGTTCACTACTAGGACAAGTAAAAGTTAAAAGTACATGTCCAACTTTTTAAATACACTGCACCCTGCCCTATGGACCTTTCTTTGGGCCTACTTTAGGGGCGACTTATATGTATTAATATTTTACCAGGTTAAAATAGCAATTTAAAACTGCACACATAAGCTGCAATGACAGGCCTCAGACATGTTTAAAAGGTCACTTAAGGGGGTGGCTGAACCACTGCTAAAGGCCTGATACTAGCATTTAGTTTACAGAACCTGGGTAAATATAGTACGATTTTACCATTGACTTACAAGTAAATTAAATATGCAAAATTTGTGTAAGGTAGTGTTACTATTAGCAGTGTGCAGTGTCCTAAATCCAGCAAACGTGAAGTCAGCAAAAACAAAAGGATAGAAGGCAAAACATTATGGATGTCCCTGCAGACAGGGCCAAGTCCAACAATTAGATAGAGGGCCTGATTTAGAGTTTGGCAGCCGGGTTGCTACGTCACAAACGGAACAGATATCCCATCCGCCATATTAGGATCTCCATAAGCTATATTTGGATCATAATACAGCGGACGGGATATGGGTCACACTTGTGATGGAGTAACCCCCTCCACCATACTCTAATAAGGCCCATAGTCTTTGTGCAGTCACACTTATGTCCATATCAATGTAAGTATCTAAATTAATGAGGGAGTAGGATGTTCCATGACAAAAAAATCCTTTATTTATTCACACAGGAATTGTTCTTGATACACAGAATGGCCTACATGTTTTGTTTTGATAAAGGCAGAACTTCATCAGGGCAATTATAGTTTAAAGGAGAAATTGGTTAATTTATCTGGTTAAAACAAGACCAAAACACCAAAAACACAATAAGTAGAAGTCTAAGGGGCTGATTTTAAAAGCCCCTAGTGCCTCCTTGCGTCACATTAGCATCATTTTGTTTTACGCTAATATGACCCAACAAGGCCAAAATCGCCATGTCAAATTTACAAAGTGGTACAATGCATGCATTGTGCCACTTTCTGACCCTTTGTGCTACATTATGCCAGTCAAAAGGTTACTTGAAGTGGCACGGGACTGGTGGAAAGTAAAAATCCAGGCTGACTGCAATATAGGGTAGGCCGGCTACAGAACCCATGCAGGGTCTTCGATGAGGGCATGATGCGCAGGTTTTCCTGTTGCACTCAGGACACTGTGTCACCCGTGGGCTCTGGGAAAGTGAATGAGATGCACCATTGGTGGGCTATGCAGAGAGTTGTCATTGGGTCGCGCAGCCTGTCAATTCACTGTTTATGGCAGCCGTTGTGTCGCCGGCAGAGATGCAATGCATCGATTTTCCTACCACATTCGGGGCAATGCATCTCTTTTTGATGGTTTTAGCTGCAGAACCCACTTCCAAGGCCCAGGACTGGAGAGGGGCACCTCCAGCGAAGATAGGACTCGGAGATGGCTAGCAGCACCAGGAGAATGGAAAGCAGCTTTTGATGTCCCTGAGACAGCAGAAGAACAGTGGGAAAGCTAGCAAACCTTTGGAGACACTCTGGTTCAGCAGGATGGATCCAGTCCTTGTACTCACCATGGCAGAAATCACCAGGCAGCACGGCAGCTCAGCAATGCAGAGAAGCAGTTCCTTGGAACAGTCAGTCCAGGCAGAGTGGCAATCCTTCCTGCACAACAGTCTATTCTCCAGCAGAGTTCTTCCCAGGTTGAGTACTGATCTGCTTTCAAGGGGTCAGAGACCCAGAACTTATATCCAAAAGTCCCTTTGATGTGGAGGATGACTCTAAAGAATCTCTCTGAAGTGCACAGGTCCCCCTTTCAGCCCAGCCCTGTCTCCATACTATCAGTGAGGGGTAATCAGCCCTTTGTATAGGCTCAGGCCACTACCCTTTGAAGTGTGTGAGTGTGTGAGCCCTTCCCAACCTCCTCCTCAGGAACACCCATCAGTATGCAGATGAATGCAGATGCAGTTGAGTATCCAGTGTTGTGGGTGCCTCAAGGGAATGCAGCTGTCACCCAGCCCAGGCCAGACATGTATTGGAGGAAGGCTGTCAGGCTCATATGTCGTATCAGCAAATGAGTCATGCACATAGGCAACACTTTTTTTGGTCTCACATGCACAGCGTGCGCTTGTGCGCTCTGCTTGCAAAGCCTTTTGTTAAAAAAAAATATTAAAAGCTTAGAACCTACCTCTTACTTACCTATACCTACCAATTGCCTGCTCCCACATGGCTCCTACGTCACTTAACGTTCTATTGGCTGGCTCCAGGGTGGCTCCCTCCTCACTATACTTACCATTGGCTAGCTCCAATGAAGGCTTCCACGTCACTCTGGTAGTCAGCACGTCCTCCTTGTCTCTGTAGTCCTGCTGTGGTGCCTGGACAATGTACTGCTTCTGGTGCCCAATAATCACGAGCCTGCAAAGGTACTTTTTTTTTTACTTTGAAATGAAGCACTCACCAGAAAGCATTGTTTTGCTGGTTGTCTTTACACCCGCATTTGTTAAGGGGCTGCCCTGTCTCCCCAACCATCTCCTTCCTGTCGCTGATTGCCAACTCTCAACTCCCATTGGTTGCCTCATCAGTGCGTGCAGCCAGCATTCAATTTTAATAACATGTGCAACTTTGTATCCAGAGCCCAGCCTCGTTCTATCAGCGAAAGCTGATACATTGCTTGCACAGGTCTTGGTTTTACCAAATACTTCACTCTGTTAGTACAATTTAAACTGTATGCGTGCCACAGGAAGAGAGATGTCTGAGTATGTGTTTTGCCTGTTCATGTCTGTGTTTGATGTGTGTGCCCATTTAATCTTGTGTGCATGTTTGTGTGCGTATTCATTTGTGTGTTTGCCTGAGTGTAAGCATGGTGTTTATTTGTGTGTATACACTCATCTGTGCATATTAGTGCATTCAAAACCATGTGTGCGTGTTTCTTTGCTGTGTGTATTTTATTTACCAGCATGCGGAGAGAGTGCATGTGTTTTTCGTCTCTCTCCTTCATCCCCCACCCTCCTCCCTCTCTCTGCTTAGCCCATCCATGGTGTCACTCTTCCTCCATGCCACCTCTCGCTGGCCGTTTTCAGATTCACCCTCAGCCCTAGGCTCCAACCGCTCCCCGTGATTTCACTCAAATGCCCCTTCACCCCCAACCCCAGTGCCCCCCTTCAGATGTCTTTCTCACTCTCCGCCCTCATGTTCGCTTCACTGAACAGGAAGTGGGGGAGAGTAAATGGAGCTTTTGCTTGCTCTGCCGTTCTCTGTCAGCAAACACTGCAGGTAGAAGCCGCATGCCAGATTCCTGTGTTTCCTACTTTGTTTTTTAGCCACTGCCTCGCCCCCCTTTGCGCTCAGCATCAGTGTTCCCAACCGGTTTTTAATGCACTTCAACCACTTGTTAAAGTAAACAAAAAAAATAGTGGGCATATCGCACAGCTGGCTATTTGACACTCAGTTAGATATTTAATCCTAAAGTTAACCCAGAGGAAATAGCATGCGCAGTTCCCATATCCTAGAAACAGGATGTATATCAGCAAAAAGTACCAGTGTCAGCGTTTTGCACACTAACCTCCATATCCTCACCCTGCTATAACCTCGGCTGCCATCACAGTGCCAGTCACTAACACCAGTGCTAGTGTGCATTGTAGGGGAAGGGCATGGGATGGAAAAATAAACAGAGTTGGGCCTTGAAAATACATTCAGCCGTGCACATTCCAGCCCAGCTCGTGTACAAATTGCAGTACCTGTTTGATGGCAATACATCACAATACATTAGAGCATTTCGTTTACTTGTCTAAATGCTTCCTTCGAACTGTGTCGCTGCTAATATAAATAAACACCGGAGTTTGAACTAATTTTGCTGCCATAAATTCTTTCTTGTAGCTCAGTTTCTCTTACTCTTCAGAGTTCTTCAAGGTAGGTATGGTTAGACCTTGGACGTCTACAAAACCAAGCTAATACTCTTTCTGTTAATGTCATACATCACATAGCTTGCTCCAATCTATCGTGCTTCACAATACCTTAGTGCAGTGGTTCCCAACCTGTGGTCCGGGGACTCCCGGGGGTCCACGAAGCCTCCTTAGGGGTCCGCCGCTGCTTAGAAAATTAAACAATATTAACAGATTAATAAACTGCATGTAAGTAAAGTGGCTAAGGGCCAGATGTAGCAATGGTTTAGCGAGTCGCAAACGGCGAAAATCGCCGTTTGCGAGTCGCTAAAGCCACATTGCTATGTAGAAATGCATTTTGCGAGTCGGAACCGACTCGCAAAATGCATTTCCGACTCGCTAATAGGAAGGGGTGTTCCCTTCCTATTAGCGACTCGCAATGCTATGTATATTCATTTGCGACCGCGATTGCGGTCGCAAATGAAAGCCCAGTTACCATCCACTTGAAGTGGATGGCAACCCAGGCGCAAACGGGAAGGGGTCCCCATGGGACCCCTTCCCCTTCGTGTCTGGAACAAAAAATAATTTTTCAGAGCAGGCAGTGGTCCAATGGACCACTACCTGCCCTGAAAAATACCGAAACTAAAGGTTTCGTTTTTTTTTCAAAGTGCAGCTCGTTTTCCTTTAAGGAAAACGGGCTACACTTTGAAAAAAAAAGACTGCTTTATTGAAAAGCAGTCACGGACATGGTGGTCTGCTGTCTCCAGCAGGCCACCATCCCCGTGAGTGCCCTGAATCGCTATGGGGTCGCAAATTACGACCCACCTCATTAATATTAATGAGGTGGGTCTTTGCGACCCCATAGCGACTCGCAGAAGGTGTCTGAGACACCTTTCTGCATCCCAAATTGCGACTTGCAATTTGCGAGTCGCAGGGACTCGCAAATTGCAAGTCGCAATTTGGGAATTTGCTACATCTGGCCCTAAATGTACACCTGAACGTTTTAAAACATACTGTAAATGTCAAGGAATTTGAAATTGGAGGCTAACATATAAATCAGTATCCTCAGATTCATTTGTGGGACCAGTGCATATTCATAAAACAGAATATAGTATGGACGATGTGTGGTTTCAATTGAATTTAGAAACGCTCCAGCCTTGCTATTAAATTATTATTATTAGTTTTTTATTTATATTTGTTTGCAAATTAAATAATATGTGTTATCATTTGCGAATGTGATTGATGAATGCCTGTTTATGTATTCTAAGTGTATTGTTTTGCGTTTCAATTAGGCCGGTGCCCTGATTCCAGTAATGATTCAGTTGGGGTCCCCAGGTTCTAGTGATGATAAAGTGGGAGTCCACAAATGGATGGGAACTACTGCTTTAGTGTGTTTGTTTAACCAAGTTGGTGTGTCTTTCATCCAAGCATTTGTCGTGCAAAACTATCTGTTTACTGTTTCTTGCGAACTAGCTGTCACATCACTAATTATTGGCTTCTTTGAATTCCTTGAATGCAATTTGCTTTCGTCGCATGTAATTTGATTTCTTGATTGTTTAAGAAAAAAGTCTCTCACTACAATGTATCCGGAAAATTTTAAATCTGGAACGTGCACATATACATTAAATGACTGCCTTGTACCTTAGTCACTCCCATTTGCTTTTGTTGTTTTTTCAGCAGATGGACTTGAAATTCAACGAATTCGGAACGGGAAGATCCCGGAAGCGAGAGGCAGGCAGGCAACCAGTGCCACCAGGGCAAGTAAGAGATGATGCCACAGGCCTTCCACCGCGATCGTTCTCGACTGCCTGGCAAGGGAAATTGAGAAAGGTCACAGTTTAACTGGTTGGCCTCTAAAACTGCCACTGACATTTTGGGGGTGAGAAACCTGAGGGACAGCATCGCACCTCACACACAGCACGATCTACAGAAACCTTATTGGTCACCGATACTGAGTCTGATACCAGCTGAGGCATCAACCTCCGTCCCCAGGCTGCCACAAGCTTCCTCCAACTGCCTACTTCCTGTAAGCAGGGACAAGTCCCTTTTATTGTCAATGTTAAACCTCATGTCTTGTTTCCAGGTCTCCACATAATGTGCAAGGTCATGTAATTCAGCAAAGTAACAAATAGTTAAAAAATCTTGAACCCTAACTGCCTCCTAAAGTACTTTAGTGTTCCAACAATAATGTAGAGCTACCTGCCTGTGTATGACACGTTATTCATATAGAGAGAGTGCCGTGATGAAATCTGCAGATACCGTGCACCAGGACATGCAGGGGGGCAAGCAGGCGTGTGAATCAGCAATACCTGTTTCCCCAGTTCCCCTTATACTTCGTTTCCCCCCTCCATTAAATGGGTCCCTTCAAAAACTTACTTGGCGATTCTTCCTAACTGTGTAATTATCAGAACACGATTTATATAACATTTTTCTCCTTGCTCAATTGCAAGAGTCTATTAATTCAAGTTTCTCCTATTTCGATACATTTTCAATTGGACTGTACTTGTATTGTTGTTACATTAAATGTCCACATATTTTTCATTGCTTGAGAACCGTATAGAACCATTACAAAAATAAATAAAGGATTGCTGAGAGATGCATACCGTTTGAGTCTGCTGTCGATTAACTTGGGGTATAAAACAACAAAGGACTTTGCGCATTGTGATGTTACACATACTGCACACAAACATAACTAATGTAGGCCCCAGTGCTTCTTATTGCTTTCGTGACATTGATGACCCAGTCTAGTCGCTGTTAGAGGACTAGCAACGGAGGTAGAAAAGGAAAGCAGGGGGAACGGGTGAAGGTGATAAGGGGGAAGGGTGATGATGGGAAAAAACAAGCATTGGCAAAGCCAATAGGTCTTGGCAATCCGAGAGCTAATGGCGTTGTCAATGACAATGTCTTTTAGCCACGTGTTATGGAGTGGAGTGGATGTATATGATGTGGAGTGGAATTATGTAGTTTGGATTGGAAATGTTTGTTGTGGAATTGTGTGGCATGGGATTGTGTGGTGTTGAGTGGAGTTATATGTAGTGGAATTATGTGGCATGGTGTGCAGTGGAAATATGTGGATAGTAATTACGTGGTATTGACTGTACTGGAATTATGTACAGTGGTATTATGAGTCATGGAGTGTATTTTTGTGGAGTGATATTGTGTGTTGCAGAATGGCATGTATGGTGTGGTGTTGAATGTTGTGGCATGATGTGGAATTCTGCAAGTAGAAACCCAGAAAATGTGAGTTATAAATCACAAAGCCAAAGGTTAGCAACGGGCAGAATGCATTCCCAGGTCATCTTTCTAAATGCCCCACGATGTCTTTAGCAATCCAGATATCACAGATGTCTGCTAGGCTTTGTGAACTAATAAAGGAGTCAGACCTTCCAGAAATGTAACATCCTTTCACTATGACATGGAACAAACAGACTTTACTTAGTCCAATAATGCCCCAAGATGTCTTTAGCAAACCAGACATCACAGATGTATGCTAGGCTTTGTGAACTAATAAAGGAGTCAGACCTTCCAGAAATGTAACATCCTTTCACTATGACATGGAACAAACAGACTTTACTTAGTCCAATAAAGCAACCCACCTGTAAAATGAGAGAGTAAAAGAGATACCCTTCTAGTGGCTTGACTACATAACATAAAACAAGAACACTTAGGATCTGTTTCGCCGTAATGTACGCATCTCCCTATAGGGCACTCTTCAATGCCTTGAGAAACTTAATCTTTTCTATTTCTGTTTATTCAAAATCAAATTAGGAAATTACTTTTACTTCGAGGATTCCTTTCACCCACGTTCTCAGCCAATTGCCGTGACCCCTCTCACTAACCAACCTATCCCAGCGCTGCTCCAATTATGTCACACTCACACGTGCTGCGGCTGACAAAGTTTTGCGGCTCGTCCTCCAAAACTCCAATCCACTCAAAACTGATGCAAATTATTGCGAGCACTAATCAAAACCAAAAACCAAAAACTAAAAACAAATCTGCAGGTTTACTACAGGAAAGGTAACACAATCGCTTCAGAAACCTTACGGATTTTACCTGATGGCCCTTTCGCTCACGCAGCTATTCCTCTTTCTCGGTCTCCCAGATTTGCAAGTAAAATTCAACCCGCAAATTGTACTCTCAACTGATCAATGGGTTTGTCCTGGTGCACATAGGACTCACCAAATCTCAGTCAAAATTTTCTCTCGGCCACTTTAACTCACACACTGACTTGTTGACCACGCCCGATCAACCTACTAAACCAGACAGATTACAACATATAACCAAGTGTCTCATACACTTTTCAATAAACTCTAGAGTCTTAGACCACGCAGGGTCCGTACATCAACAACCACGTGGACAATTGTTTAGCACAAAGCGCACACACATGTGAAGTTCGACGACTTCCCTACTCTCATACTGCGGAGTATGCACACTCCTGCTAAAACTTCATCTGGAGTACGCAGACTCCCTAAATTCCCACACATACATCACAATTCACCTTCAATTTGCATAAGCTGTGCAAGCGCAACCTATCTCTCTCACTCTATCACTAGAACGCCAGGAACATACCCAACACTACTAGCAGGATCCAGGATCTGGGAAAGTCATTTCTGGCCTTAAGGGAACATCATTTTCTCTACAAATGTCATTTTTGAAAACAAAATCCAAATCTCAATAATACTGAACCTTAAAAAGGACCAATTTCAAACCGCTACCATAACCGTAACACTTTTCACTCTGCTCCGGACACTTAGGGCAAGCTCTCAAAGAGACAAATCGCCAGTCTCCCCACAGTAACTATTGACACCTGTTACTCTGTACCAAACACCTATGGCAAACCCCTAAAGAGACAAACCATCAGTCTGCTACCATAAATGTTAGAACGTCGATCCTTAATAAGTAGACTTGCAAGGGGACACGGATAGGTCGATGAACCTTTTGACTCGTTTAAGGTGTGCTTTCCATAGTTCCAGTAGAAAAACAATAATCAATACACAATAATCATTAGTCAAGTCAGTAATCAATAATCAATGGAGTCAGTAATTGTCACGCACCATGCCCCTTTGCTATGAACAACCACACCTTTAGTAAAAGGTTAGTAAGTTTATTCCTCTTATCTTAACAATGCTAAAGTCATGTAGATTAATCTCAAATCAAAATGCATATAAGAACAAGATTTATTAACCAAATACACGTGCGTAACACAACCTAATCAAAGCTTGAATCACAATATACTCCAAAGCATCAGTGCAAATGATTAGTTAACTTTAATAAAGCTACATAGTCCATAAGATTCAACAAAGTAATCTGTCAACCATTGCCTTTGTAATTTGTCAGTAGTCATGTAGAAAACCCTCAACTAGTCCAGATTAGCATCAGCATGTGGGGCTTCATGCAAAACAATTTACAACACAAATTTAGAAAACATCTACCTAAGGAGAACTAATAAGACAGCGCAGTTGGTACCTAAAAAAGAAAAGGCATAAAAATACAATTCAGTCATATTGTCATATCTACCCATCCACGGTATGGGTCAGCAAACAGAATCGGTCTTCGTCCTCAGGTCATCAATTGATCAGCAGCACATCAGGCTCTCAGTCAGAGAGTATGAGCCCAATGACAGGCAGTCTGCCTAGAATCTGAATAAAATCTGCCTGTTTCTGCTCTCTGTCACATTGTTATATCAAAGTCACCCAAACTATCCCCTAATTTCCAATTGGTCAATTAATCATACGTTATTACTCTGTCCAGTAATTTTCTTATACCAAATCTATGAATTCTAATATTTCACACTTCACACGTTGTTGATTGGTCTGCTTTACGATGTTCTCGTCATCCGGCTCGTCAGGTATCACATTTGTTGCATCTTCTTCTTCAGTCAGTGTCTTCATTGTTCGCGTCCTGGGAAAGAACATCTCACACACATTTCACACATTTTGATACATTACTTGAGACCTCATCTTCTGTCCATTGGTTCCCATAGAAAGCTTCAGTTAAGCATTTTATTAAACAATGAGCATTTCACAGTTAGTTCGCTCTGTCAGCATTTTTAATTAAATGCTAAGAAATACAGATTCTGCATGAGGCCTGGCAAAACTAGGCCAAGACACTCGCTAAGGTGAAGGCCTACAATTAATAAGCTAAAGCATAATTCATAACCCTCAATATGACATATTACTACATTAATCTAATACATTTTCAATATCTTATACATAAATAAGTATATTGCGTGAATACTGGTGGCCATCCTTCGAGGTCACAATTTCAAACGTTCACATTATTTTTCTCTACGTTATTTGTTTGCTACAAAATTCATTATTCTAAATACATAAACACTTGTTAACAATTTCTAATTAAGACATCTGCTTCAGCAGATCCATCTCACCTTCGCTACTTGAGTGATACTAATTTGCCTGTGCCTAATTTTGCTAAACCATCACATCTGAGAGCACATTGAAATACATGAATTCCAATAAATGCCATGCAGTGCACTGATTGTGAGCTGAAGTGAAACACTCCCACAGCTTACAGATATCCACTTTTTTATATTTTGATTACTGTGTGAAAAAGTTGTGTGCCAATGCAAATAAAAAACTGAAACATGTAGATCACTTCCTTCTGTGACCGTTTCTGCACATGCCAACATTAGAAATTGTACAAGTAAACAGTCTCGCTCTCAGCCTCACTTTCTCTTTAAAATAAGGCAAAAGCGGTGGAGGCTGCCATTGTCAGCTACAGGCATTGGTGCCGCTCTAGTGCACCCTACGACCTCTGCTGCCCACTTTGTCATTAATCACTTGTAGAACAGCATTATTAGAAGGAGAAAAAAAGCAAGGGCTGTGGAGTACTGGAGCACTAATATGGTAAGTGGCTTCTTCTGATACAATTTGCTTGTGTGTTTCTCTTAAATATCTGCAGTCTCTATTGGAGGCCTGTTTGAAAGCATCAGTGGTCTCAATTGGAGCCCTGTTTGGCAGCTTTTGGTGCCCCAGACTCTTCTGGGCAGCTAGGGCCTTGCAAAGTCATTGCTCAGAGGAAGAGCAAGAGTTGTTTATGAATCTGATAAAATTGTTAAATGCAGTGTCAGATTTGGACAGAAAATATGCCATAGTAAACCATAGTAAAAAAGTGCCCTCTTTTGTCAGCATGCAAGGATACACACCACCTTCAACTAAACAATGCACTTCATCCTGCAGGAAGACAGTGTCAGCAAAGGACCAACATGATTATTTCTCACACTTCACAAACAACTGAACTACACTAAATTATGCCCCCACTTTGCGCAAACTACTTGCAACCACGTGCAGTTATCCCACATACAATGTATTGAACTGAATACTGGTTTATATATTAAATAGTTTATTCACAACAGCTGATTTAGAAAATGCTTACTTCCGTTTTGCCTAATGGGTATCAAAGTACTGAGTTTGCCTGAACACAGGAGGTTCACTGGTGGCACACTTAGAAAGTCCAATTGGGACACCAGCAGTCCAGACCTGGGGGGGGATCCAAGAGGGTTTGGGGTGATGCAGGGTACTGAGGAGCGTGAAGTGGGTTAGACAGAAGAGGAGGTGGGAGTGAGTAGGCCTTGAGGGACAGGAAGGGGCAGATGAGTGAGGAATGCAGTGGGTGTGAAGCAGTGGGGGTGACAAGGGAGACAGTACAGCAAGAGTAGTGAAGGGAAGCAGGGGACGAAAGGGGCAGTCAATGGCATTAACGCAGGAACAGAGTGAGGACCACACAGGAATGACAGAGGAATGGCCTCACCCCCTTGTAGAATCCATCAGCACGGCGCACCCTTCCAGAAGAAGTTCATTCACACAGCTCCTGCTCCTACAAGCGGCAAGCATGACACACACCAGAAACAAAAAAAGGTCAAAACATGAAATGCCCGCCACCGCAGCCATTTTAGAATGGCAAATATGCTTCACCAGAAGACGTACGTCAAAATTAATTTATTCCTTCTCACTCACTTCATCCTACACTTGCATTTCTATTTGCTTTCTTTAACTGTAGAGAGAAAAATAGTTATTGAAATGTCAAATGTTTTCTAAGTATTATGTGCATGCATGTGAAGTATTTTTCCAGTATCATTTACGTGGTTAGCACCATGTCAAGAATGCGCATTTCGCGCAAGTGAGAAGAGCTACCCATTCTCATCCAAGATGGCGGTGATACATTGCAAGCTTTTAATGTGTGCTGGAGCCTCCTCAGTCTGGTAATGTTGCCCTCATGGGGAGGAGGGGGACAGCGCTGGAGGCTTCATGTCACAGAAGGCACAGGCACAGAGCCGGCCAGACCATTTCAGTTTCCAATGAGACACCTTGGGCAATTCTGCGTCCGTGAAAGTGATGCCAGATACACTCACGGTCACCCATTTCAATAAAAAAGTAGTTGTGAAATGGGTGGGAAGGGCTGTGGCGTATACTTAAAAAGTAATTGGGCAATGTGCTTGGGGCAGACTAAACAATGGAAGAGGTATGATGTATGCATGCCCTTAACAAACAGAGAGACCTAAAATGGAGCACCATAGTGCCAGCTAATGGGAAGCCTATGGGCGGGGCTGTAAACCTAAAAGTCGATACAGCATGTCTCAGATCGAAAAAGTGCATGCACATTGTCTACAACCAAGACCAAAAAATGAGTGTCTTCACATAAAATACTATTACGTTCTCCAGTGTACCGCTCGGTCAACATTAAACAATTGGTCACAAACAAAATGTGTGTATTTTATCTATCAATTCACCTATTAGGCTGCACTAATACATTTTAAGGTCTTAGTGGTATATGACTACAGACACCTATGTAGGAGAATAGGAAGAAAATAAAATCCCAGATGCCCCACAAATCTATTTAATGAGATATCGCCCGTGGGAATCCAAGGGTTGTTTCTAAGCAGCTATATGCAAGGATCACATATTGGATCTTCCAGAAACTGCCACCTTCTATTTTCTCATTAAAATGATAGATAATCCTTTCATAGGGCACATTACAGATCAGTTTTGTGAACTGTCCATTGCAGGTCTAGACTACTGCTGATCTCCAATGGCATGAGCCACTGTGCTTGTGGTTGGTGAGCGTCTTGATTTCAATAGTATCATGCAAAATGGCCAAATATGTAATAAGGGAGCTTGTGTACCCACTAAAAGCTGTGCAGGTTAAGTGAAGTCCAGTACCAGTTCTGCAATATCTTGAAAAATATGAATTAAGCTCTTGCCTCTGTGTGTATATATATATAGTCAACACCAGGGCAGTGCGCGCTCTATTGGCGACTAGAATGCAAAAACCCAGCACTCTCAAAACAACGTAATTTATGCATTGTGCTGATATGTTGTTGTTTAACCTTTTGCATTGCAGAGTTTAATCCTGAAGACTTATTTTTAATGTGTTTACAAATACTGTTCATTTGCAATGTATTGCTGCAGGCTTTCAGAGTGTGTTAGGGTGTGGTCCCTTTCCAGGGCCTTCCAGAGACTTTCCCTGCAGCATGCCTGGGTGTGGCTGTGGGCTGGGCCAAGACTCTATAAAAGGGAGCCAGCCCAGCTCCAAGTGCTCACTATTCAGAGGTCCCGGTGCAGAGCAGCAGCTACTTCCTGAGCTCCTGTCCCGGTGGCCTATTTGATCTTCCAGACCTCTGCCCTTCATTCTTCATTGGTGATCCTTGTTCTGAGCGGTAAGACGGTGGTTGGGCTGATCTCCCGACACTGTTATTGAGAACTTTCATATTCTTGGCCTAATTCTTTAATGATTAACAGATTACTTTGCGCGCTACCATTTCTTGACATTTGCATGGTGGCTTGTGAATCGGCAAGACGCACAATTCGTTTCATGCTGATTTAATCTTGTTATTCATTGCGCGCTACCATTTCTTGACATTTATATGATGGCTTACGAATCGACAAGACGCGCAATTCGTTTCATGCTGATTTGACTTTGTTATTCATTGCGCGCTACCATTTCTTGACATTTACATGGTGGCTTAAGAATCGGCAAAAGACGCACGATTTGTTTCATGGTGCTTTAATCTTGTTATTCATTGCGCACTGTTATTTCTTGGTATTTACATCGTGGCTTACGAATTGGCAAGACGTGCGATTTGTTTAATGGTGATTTAACCTTGATATTCATTGCGTGCTACAATTTCTTGACATTTTACATGGTGGCACTCGAATCGGCAAGGCGCACGATTCTCTCTTTGAGCTTAATTCATGTTGTTCATTGTATTCCATTATTCTAAAACATTTATTAGGTAATATTCGGGTTGACAAGTTGTGTGATTTGTTTCCTGAATCCATATTGTGTTATTCATGGTGCACAATCCTTTTATGGTGTTTACTATATATATGAAAATCTGCAATGTGCGCAATTCGTGTTGAAACATTTCGAGAGAACACAGAAGACCAGAGTTTCTAGATGCAATATTGCATGGTCCTAGTATGCATTCTCAAAAAAGGATTCATATGACTGGTTTAGAATTTATTCAGAATGTTTTCCTGATTCTCATGTAAAGGAAAGTACTTGAATTTGAAAGTTTAATTTAATCCATCTTGATTCCCTTACAGGTATCCGGCCATCTTGAAACATAGTCATTTTAAGCCTAATTCTTAGGTTGTTCATGTTTTCAGAATGACTAGGATTAGAGTCATAAGGGGTTATTACAACTTTGGAGGAGGTGTTAATACGGATATACCACCAGCCGTATTACGAGTTCCATAGGATATAATGGACTCGTAATAAGGCTGGTGGTATATCTGTCACGTTACTGTCACTTTTGGGACGGATTAACACCTCCTCCAAAGTTGTAATAACCCCCATAGTCTAGTATTGATTTCATGAGATGTAATTTTCATATTGTGTGTTTTAACCTTTTTCTTACTTCAGGTCTCCTTCCCAGCTGTTCCCTTCCTAATCCCCTCTTCCCCTCTTGAACTCTCTTAGCCTCTGTGATTTATCTATCAGAGTCTTGGAGCTGTTCAGTGGTGGACGTGTTGGGAACGTGCGCAGACCCCGAGGATCTGGCGACTCTGACAGAATAGTGAGCCCACAAATTATTATCCTCCTGGTTTGTGGATGTTCTCAGCATGGCCACGCTGGACGAGTTAGTCAAGGCTATCGCCCAACTCCAGGCAGAGGTGGTATCATCCAAAGAATTGACAACTAGCCTAGCTGAGAGAGTGAGTCAGTTACAAAATAAGGTAGAGAAGAAGGAACAAAGTCCCACAGGTGTGTCTTGGCCAGGTACTTCTCTCATTTCCCTCAATGTCCCTTCTGCAATTCCTTTAGCTCCCCCAGAACGTTTTTCAGGTGACCCTTTGAAAGCGCAATCTTTCCTGGTTCAAGTGGAACTACACTTCACCTGTAGACCACATACTTTCCCAGATGCCCAGTCCAAAGTAGCTTTCTTGTTATCATATCTGTCTGGGGATGCAGCTACCTGGGCAATTCCTCTTGTGCGTAAAGATAGTCCCTTGTTGTACAACTGGAGAAATTTTGTTTGTGAGTTTGAGAGAGTTTTTGATTGTAGAACTGTAACACAGTCAGCAGATCGTGAATTATTAGATTTACGCCAAGGGAATCAGGACCTAGTGTCGTATTTAGCCAACTTTAACCGGCTGGTTGCTGAGACATCCTGGCCTGAAGAAAAACAAGCGGTCTTGTTTTACAAGGGACTCAAAGAGGAATTAAAAGATATCTTAGCGCAATTCGACCCACAACCTACAGACTGTCAAGAATTAATAAACCTTGTCTTGAGGCTTGATCATCGTATATCAGAACGTAAAGGAATGCGCAAAAAGTCTGAAAAATATTCATGGCGTGTTCATGATAACAGAGACTCAAGAACTCCGAAAGAAAGAACGCCGGAACCGATGGAAATTGGAACCATCAGAAGACCTTTGACCAAAGATGAAAAGGACCTACGCAGAAAAAATGGACAATGTCTTTATTGTGGGCGGAAGGGTCATTTTGCCAAAGATTGCCCAATCAAACCAAAGAGCAAGCAAGGTCCAGTTCAGAAGGTTGCAGCCAATGCACCAGTCAAGTTGGAAAACTAAAACACCCAAGATGCAGAGAAGGGTTGCTCTTGGGTGTCACCGTGGACCCTTCACAATCTAGACATCTTAAACTGGAAATAAGAGTTCAAGTGAAGAAAAAGATCTATTTAAAAAAAGCTCTAGTCGATTCTGGGGCTACTGGGAACTTTGTTGATGTCCAATTGGTTCGTGCATGGGGTATCCCATGTATTGAAAAGAAGACCCCAGAAATCATCCAGGCAGTCGATGGAAAACTCTTGACTGGAGGTCAAGTAACTCTTCAGACTATTCCCTTGTCGATGATTTGTGAAGATAAGAATCAAAGAAAGAAACATAAAGAGAAAATCATCCTTGACGTGATCCATGCTCCCCAATATGGGATTATCCTCGGCTTGCCATGGTTAACTCATCACAATCCAGAGATCAATTGGGCAGAACGAAAAATCATGTTCTCATCTGTGCTATGTAAAGAACAATGTCTCCAAAAGATTCAAGTACCAAAAGTCTGCAACTCTTACATAGCTACTGCCGCGGAGAAAGAAATTCAGCTGCCCAAACAGTATTCATCTTACAAAGATGTATTTGATGAGAAAGGAGCAGAGACCCTACCTCCTCATAGATCTTATGACTGTCAAATTGATCTAGCCCCAGGTGCGATACTTCCCAACTGTCGTGTGTATGCCCTGTCAGAACATGAAAATCAACATTTACGAAAATACCTAGATCAATTTTTGGAGAATGGTTTCATTCGCCCCTCTAAGGCTCCTGCAGCTTCGCCTTTGTTTTTTGTTCCAAAAGCTAATGGAGAACTTCGAACTTGTATCGACTATAGGGGATTGAACAAAGTCACCATGAAGAATAAATATCCTTTACCCCTAATTCCGGTCTTATTGGAACAAGTAAAGAGAGCAAAAATCTACACGAAGCTTGACCTTCGAGGTGCTTATCATTTGGTCAGAATGAGAGAGGGTGACGAATGGAAAACAGCGTTCAAGACAAGATATGGCCTTTTTTAATACACCGTCATGCCTTTTGGTCTGTGTAATGCTCCAGCAGCATTTCAATTTTTCTTGAATGACGTTCTTAGAGAGTATCTCAACATATTTGCCATAGTATACATCAATGACATTTTGATCTACTCAGACAATGAAAACGAACATGTCCAACATGTCAAGAAAATTCTTGCAGCCCTTCGAAAACACCATTTATATTGCAAACTAACCTAGTGTGAGTTTCATGTTACCACAGTTGAGTTTTTAGGGGTTATTCTTACCCCTCAAGGTATGTTGATAGCAGAAAAGAAAGTAAAAGCCGTATCTAATTGGCCCACCCCAAAGACTGTTCATGATGTACAATGTTTCCTGGGGTTTGCAAATTTTTACCGGAGGTTCATAAATCATTTCTCCCAGACAGTGGCTCCAATCACTAAGCTATTAAGAAAGAAAGAAAAGTTTGTATGGTCCCCAGAAGCTGACCAAGCCTTCTCTACTTTGAAGGAAGCTTTCTCCACTGCCCCAGTCTTGACTCATCCTGATGCGAATCAACCTTTCATAGTGGAAGCTGATGCTTCAGATGTAGCGATAGGAGCCGTCTTATCGCAACGAAATAAAGACACTGGTCAACTCCATCCTGTAGCTTATATGTCTCGGAAGTTGAACGAAGCCGAACAGAACTATGTCATTGCTGAAAAAGAGCTTCTGGCAATTTGTGACGCCTTTAAAGAATGGAGACATCATTTGTTGGGTGGCAAATACACTGTTACAGTATATACTGATCATCGTAATCTTCAATTCATGAGTTCCGCCAACTTTTGACTCCTCGGCAATTACGCTGGATGCTGTTTTTTGCCGAATTTGATTTTGTAGTAACCTTCCGGCCTGGTAAAGATAATTGCAAAGCTGACGCCTTGTCCCGCCAAGAGTCTACCACGTTGCCTGCATTTGAAGCCTCCAGAGCTATCATTGCTCCTGACAAGGTTCTATGTATCATAAAAACTGAAGATTTCTTTGAAGAAATTCCTAACTCTTTCACTGTTGAGAAATGGCAAACATGGGCCCAAGCAGACCCCAAAAGGTCAATCAAGCAAGGACTACCCTTTCACGATGCTCGTTTGTTCATACCCACTACCAAACTTCGCAAGATAGTGTTTCATTGGTTGCATGTTATACCTACAGCAGGTCACCCAGGTACTCCTAAAACTCTTGAACTGATCCAACGCTATTTTTGGTGGCCCACCCTAACAAAAGATGTAAAAGCAATGGTAAACAACTGCGAAGTCTGTGCTCGCACTAAAACAAGTCATTCAAAACCAAAAGGTTGTTACATCCACTTCCAACCCCAAGTCGTCCATGGGAACACATTTCTTTAGACTTTATTACCGGTCTGCCAGTGGTTCAACAGCATTCAGTAATTCTGGTGGTAGTAGATAGTCTCACGAAATATGGACATTTCATTACCTGTAAGAAATTGCCCACTTCTAGTGATTTGGCAACTATTTTACTGAACAGAGTGGTTCGTTATCATGGACTGCCAAAAGATATCCTCTCCGATCGGGGGTCGCAATTTGCCTCCAATTTCTGGAAGACATGGTGTAAAACACTCCAAGTGACATCTACACTATCTACTAGTCACCATCCTCAAACAGATGGTCAAACGGAGAGACTAAACCAGACTTTGAAACAATACCTACGTGCCTACGCTGAAAAGGCACTTAATTCTTGGACATCTATGCTCTGGTTAGCTGAGTTAGCCTACAATAACTCATTCCACACTTCTATTGGCGTTACACCCTTTTTTGGTTTATTTGGCTATCATCCTGACACCTTGCCCATCACAATTCCTCAAGAAAGTTCTCTTACTCCAGCTGTGTCAGAAACCATTCAGCATTTGCATCAAACCCAGAAACTGATTCAACAGCATTTAGAAAAAGCCAAACAAAAATACAAAAGGCATTATGACAAGAAACATTGTGAGGGACTGCAATATCAACCAGGTGACAAAGTGTGGCTTTCCACAAAACATATAGATTTCAAGAAGAAGCACATGTTTAACCTCAAATTCATAGGTCCTTACACTGTCCTCCAGCAAATCAATCCGGTGACCTATAAACTACAATTGCCCAGATCCTTACGGATTCATCCAGTGTTCCACACTTCCTTCTTGAAGAAGGCAGTCCAAAAGGTCCACCCTCATCCAGCTCCTGTTCTAGTACAAGGGGAAGAAGAATACGAAGTTAAGAAAGTGTTGGATTCTAAACTGAGAGGGCGTAATCTATGGTACTTAATTTCATGGAAAGGTTATGGTCCTGAAAATAACTCATGGGTTTCTGCATCTGATGTTCATGCTCCAGTACTTGTGAGACGCTTTCATCGTCTTAATCCAGGCAAACCAGGCCCTAGAGCACGTCTGGGAGAGGGGAGTACTGTCAACACCAGGGCAGTGCTCGCTCTATTGGCGACTAGAATGCAAAAACCCAGCACTCTCAAAACAACGTAATTTATGCATTGTACTGATATGTTGTTGTTTAACCTTTTGCATTGCAGAGTTTAATCCTGAAGACTTATTTTTAATGTGTTTACAAATACTGTTCATTTGCAATGTATTGCTGCAGGCTTTCAGAGTGTGTTAGGGTGTGGTCCCTTTCCAGGGCCTTCCAGAGACTTTCCCTGCAGCATGCCTGGGTGTGGCTGTGGGCTGGGCCAAGACTCTATAAAAGGGAGCCAGCCCAGCTCCAAGTGCTCACTATTCAGAGGTCCCGGTGCAGAGCAGCAGCTACTTCCTGAGCTCCTGTTCCGGTGGCCTATTTGATCTTCCAGGCCTCTGCCCTTCATTCTTCATTGGTGATCCTTGTTCTGGGCGGTAAGACGGTGGTTGGGCTGATCTCCCGACGCTGTTATCGAGAACTTTCATATTCTTGGCCTAATTCTTTAATGATTAACAGATTACTTCGCGTGCTACCATTTCTTGACATTTGCATGGTGGCTTGCGAATCGGCAAGATGCGCAATTCGTTTCATGCTGATTTAATCTTGTTATTCATTGCGCGCTACCATTTCTTGACATTTATATGATGGCTTACGAATCGGCAAGACGCGTGATTCGTTTCATGCTGATTTGACTTTGTTATTCATTGCGCGCTACCATTTCTTGACATTTACATGGTGGCTTAAGAATCGGCAAAAGACGCGCAATTCGTTTCATGGTGCTTTAATCTTGTTATTCATTGCGCGCTGTTATTTCTTGGCATTTACATCGTGGCTTACGAATCGGCAAGACGTGCGATTTGTTTACTGGTGATTTCACCTTGATATTCATTGCGTGCTACCATTTCTTGACATTTTACATGGTGGCACTCGAATCGGCATGGCGCACGATTCTCTCTTCGAGCTTAATTCATGTTGTTCATTGTATGCCATTATTCTAAGACATTTATTAGGTAATATTCGGGTTGACGAGTTGTGTGATTTGTTTCCTGAATCCATATTGTGTTATTCATGGTGCACAATCCTTTTATGGTGTTTACTATATAGATGAAAATCTGCAATGTACGCAATTCGTGTTGAAACATTACAAGAGAACACAGAAGACCAGAGTTTCTATATGCAATAGTGCATGGTCCTAGTATGCATTCTCAAAAAAGGATTCATATGACTGGTTTAGAATTTATTCAGAATGTTTTCCTGATTGTCATGTAAAGGAAAGTGCTTGAATTTGAAAGTTTAATTTAATCCATCTTGATTCCCTTACAGGTATCCGGCCATCTTGAAACTTAGGGCCAGATGTAGGAAACACTTTGCGAGTCGCAAACGGCAAATTTTGCCGTTTGCGACTCGCAAATGCGTGTTTCCTATGCAGAAATGCATTTTGCGAGTCGGGACCGACTCGCAAAATGCATTTCCGAATCGCAAATAGGAAGGGGTGTTCCCTTCCTATTTGCGAGTCGCAGTGGTATGCAACTCCATTTGCGACCGCGTACGCGGTCGCAAATGGAGTCGCAGTTACCATCCACTCCAAGTGGATGGTAACCCACTCGCAAATTGGAAGGGGTCCCCATGGGACCCCTTCCAGTTTGAGACTGGACCCCAGAATATTTTTTCAGGGCAGGGAGTTGTCCAAGGGACCACTCCCTGCCCTGAAAAAAACGAAACAAAAGGTTTCGTTTTTTTTTAAATGCAGCTCGTTTTCCCTTAGGGAAAACGGGCTACATTTAAAAAAAAAAAAAACTGCTTTATTGAAAAGCAGGTCGCTAACATGGAGGCCTGCTGACTACAGCAGGCCTCCATGTTAGCGAGTGCCTATACTCTCAATGGGGCCGCAATTTGCGACCCACCTCATGAATATTCATGAAGTGGGTCATTGCGACCCCATTGCGAGTCGCAGTCGGTGTCTGAGACACCGTACTGCATAGCAATTTGCGACTTGCAAATTGCGAGTAGCAGGGACTCGCAATTTGCAAGTCGCAAATTGCTATCTTCCTACATCTGGCCCTTAGTCATTTTAAGCCTAATTCTTAGGTTGTTCATGTTTTCAGAATGACTAGGCTTAGAGTCATAGTCTAGTATTGATTTCATGAGATGTAATTTTCATATTGTGTGTTTTAACCTTTTTCTTACTTCAGGTCTCCTTCCCAGCTGTTCCCTTCCTAATCCCCTCTTCCTCTCTTGAACTCTCTTAGCCTCTGTGATTTATCTATCAGAGTCTTGGAGCTGTTCAGTGGTGGACGTGTTGGGAACGTGCGCAGACCCCGAGGATCTGGTGACTCTGATATATATATATATATATACAGATATATATATATCTGTATATATATATATATATATATATATATATATATATGTATATCATGGACTAGAAGAAGGGAAGAACACATTTCTGCAGAATAATCTTGTTCTGCTCATGGTCTGCCAGTATTATCGAGAATAATTTCAGCTGGTTTGGAGACCAGGATGTCAATGAGCACTCTGTATAGTTCAGATATTGGCTCCTTAAAATGCAGCTCTCTCTTCTAAAGAAAGTAAAACTGCTTATTCCAGAAAGTGACTTCAGAACTGCTGTTCAAACCCTTATACTCTCCCATTGGAATGGTGGTAATGCCATGCTCTAAGACCTGTGAGACTCCCCTTTGGCACACCTGAAAGGCATCCTACATAGCACAGGATGTTTCAACCAGGGCTTGAAGAAGTATGATCACATCAGCTCTATCCTGATGGATCCCCACTGGCTCCTCTTACTGGCCTGCACTATCTTCAAAATCAGCTGTATCATCTGCAAAGTCAAAAGTTATCTTGCAGAAAAGTTTACTATCTCCAAAAGGTTCTTGGCACACCTGCAGGCAGTACACCGCAAGACTTTAGACTAAGAAGTGTAAAAAAAGAAAAACAAGGAAGAAGGCATTTTCTATCTATACACCCAGGATCAGGAACAACATCCCCCTATCCATCAAGACAGCCGCAACACTGCTCCAATTTAGGAAAGACTTGATGATGCAACTCCTTAACCCCTTAGATGCTGGGCCTCCCCTCCATCCCATCAAAGTGCTGAACCCTTTTTTGGCTAGTTGGGGTAAGGCTTGCTTAGGGGTCCATAACTTTTTCCCCACATGAGATATCCACATCAGAATTGTGTCCTTTTTTCCTACATCCTGGGAATTCTAAAGGTGTCCAGGGTTTAAGGATGTCCATGGAGGGAACCGAGAAAATAGGCAAAATATAGCAACATTTTGAGTTTTTTTTTTTTAAATAGGAAAAAAGTGCTCCAGATAAAAGTGTATGTTTTTTCTTCTTAAAAATGGGATCACAAATGTTTTGCTGTACTAAAGTCGCCATCTTCCCAGCTTTCAGGAACGTGCAGAGCTGAATCCAAAAACTCAATTTTGTGCCACAGTTTAGCCATTTTGTAAAGAGGTAGCCCATTTTGCTATTTTGTATGCTCTCAACCTACTTCCACTTTGTGGTGGAAACCGGTGTGAAACCCATGGGTGATCCAGAAAAAATATAGATTTCTGAAAACTGGATAACATTCCTAATTCAGCAAGGGGTAATATGTGTTTTTCCAAGGAAAATACTTGTTGAATATAAGAAATATTGAAAATTTATAGGGAAAAATGGCCATTTGTGGCAACATTTTCATCTCTAACTTTTTCTCACTTTAGCCGACTTACAAAAGCAATATACCATTACGTCCACTACACCCTTCTGGTTGTGGGGCTATATAAGGTTTGTAGGTTCTCTAAGAGCCCAAGTTCACAGAGCCAACGACTGAGCTGCACCCGTACTGAATGTAGGCCAATTCATATAGTGAAATACGTAGAGTGAAAATGGGTATCATGGAAACCTATGTATTTCTGAAATGGGCACACAGTATGGAATTTAGGAGCAGTGGTTATTTGTACATCTCTGAATTGTGGGTACCAGTACTAGTGTTTGATTTAGATGGTATGTTTCAAAATGCCTTCTTCCTTATATAGTGGCTTACATTTGAAAAGCACAAATTCAGTGAAATCCAACTGGTAATAACAAATGTTCTAATATTCTTCGCTCCCATAAGTCTTCAAATAAAAATGGTATCTCATTCATGTGGGTAGGCTTGATCCCTACGACAGAAAATGGTCCAAAACACAACATGGATACATCACATTTTCCCGCTGAAAACTGCCCCTTTTTTTTCCAATGTGGGTAGCTCTAGACTTTGGACCCTTGCTTAACCGGCACCTAAGGAAACCTAGCAAACCTATACATTTTTTAGAGTTAGACTCCTAGGGGTCTCAAGAGTGGGGTGACTTGTGTCGATCCCTTGCAAACCTCAAACTTTAACTAGATAAACACATTTTTGGCATATTTTGGTGATGCAAAGTCCTGGAGTCTGCGGGGAACCACGATCTTCCATCCACTCTACATTCCCCCAAATCTTCCAATAGAAATTGTACCTCACTTTTGTGGCTAGGCCTGGTGCCCGTGACGGAAACAGTTCAAACCTAGGTCAATGAGAGTCCCCTGGCGAGTGCTCCCTTTACCTTAGCTTTAGCTGATTATGTAGTAGGCTCTAGGCCCAGCCACACAAGTGGAGCTGCGTTTTTACTGGCACAAGTGTTGTAATGCAGCATTGAAGAAATAATGTGGATTTCTGTGGATTCCAGAACTTTCCATCAGAGAAATGGAAGGAAAATGCTTGATTTCAGACAGAGTTTGAGGTTTGCAGGGCATTGTGGGTAAGAAACCTTTGTGGGATCTATACAAGGCACACCACCTTAGACTCCTCCGGTTGTCTAGTTTTTTATTTTTTTTGTGATTTGTAGGTTTACATGGGTGGAGCACAGCACAGCTACAAATACAGCACCTTCCCCTATTACTTATCTCTTAACATAGTTGTTTAGGGCCTTTATGTTGTTTTCTTTTAGCCCACCCACACAAGTGGACAACTGTTTTTATTGGGAGACGTGTGGGAATTCAAGGTGGTAGGAAACCTGTGGCTCCCTGCAGATTCAAGGCCTTTCCATCACATAAATGTGAGGAAAATGTGTGTTTCTTACCAAACTTTGATGTTTACAAGGGCTTCTGGGTACAATTACCTTATGACAGCCACACAAGTCATGCACCTGTGGACTTTCCTGGGTGCCAGTTTCCATAAATATGCAGGTTTGCCTATGTGCCGACTGAGCTAGGGCCCAAAATTCACAGCTACCCACATTGTAAGCTGGTGGTCAATTCAAAACATTGACAGGAGCCGCCGAAATGGGGGTTCCTGTCAATACCTTCTTACTTTTGATGCACTACTCCATCAATACAACAGAGCCATTCATTAATTTCTTTTTAATTATAAAAACAAAATCCTGAAGCCGAATTTTCTTTTTGATAAAAAATGTCCCTCATACCATGGGAGTTATCTGCTGTGGCAAGGGGGGAATTAGACAGTTATCACTGTCCCCTACCACCATGGGTTTCCAGATGGTGAAGGGCAGTGATAATTGGCTTGTATGGAAATTGGAGGGGTGTAACTAAGCCACAGTTGGAGTGGTCCTCCCCACAGTTGTACCAATGCTCCGTCCACATATATATCGGGCGGCCAGACAATTATCTTCACTGCAAGGATATTCTGTAGCCATTGCGACGGACTATCCTTACCACTACAGATATAAATCTGGTACAATTTTTTTTAAGTTGATCTACCATTTACACTGGATGGTTTTAGCTTCAAAGCACAAATACTTATCAAAGTATCTGAATACTGAAATCAAGACTACTGAAGGTGAGCCATAAAGCCACCCAAGGCACCAACCACTTCATGGTCCATTCACATGCCACTCACACATCACACACAATAATGTCATACCACTGGCCACAGGCCTAATCTAACAGATCAGTGCACTCACATCAACTACTGATGCCATGCAAGGGCCCATTACCTTGTATGCCACAGGATGGAATCCCCATTTATGCCCAGGCATGTTGACAGTTGATGCATCCACAACCTTCACAAATGGAAAAATATTTCAACTACATTTCTACCATGTGTCAATGACCAGCCCTAGTCTGAACATTACCAAATGCATGCCTAGTCTTATATGAGTCCTTAGCTCACTCAGGGGCAGATTCAAGAGACCCTAGCGCCTCCTTGCACCACATTAGTGTAATTTTTTATGCTAATGTGGCCCAACGAGGCCAAAATCGCTGCAACAAATTTATACAGTGATGCAATGCATGCATTGCAACACTTTATGCGCCAGGCATAATGTATACAAAGGGGGTGTTCACCCATTAGGGGGGCCGAAGAAATGGTGCAAAGAAATCTAAGAGATTTATTTGTGTCATTTTTTTCAGCACTTTTAATGCCTGTTCAGGCCAGGCATTAAAAGGAGTCTCCCATTGGTTTCAGTGGGCCTCTGCGTGCTTTGCAGGATTAGGATCAGACTTTTTGGTGCTAATCCTGCAAAGCACTGAACTAGCGTCAAAAATTCTGACGCTAGTTCCCTAACTACCACCATGGTGCACTGCATATTAAATACGGCGCACACATGGGGGCATTAGGGGGCACTAAGGGGGGCAAGAAAAATGGTGCTGCACTATGTGCAGTGCCACTTTTCATAAATCTGCACCTCGCTGGTGTAAATGCAATTCCTTCCAGTTTGTGGATGCAAGTTGGGGGTGTCTGAGTATGCCTCTGTAGCCTCATTCCTCAAACTGAGTTGGCATATCTACCTTTGAAACAAAGGCAAACATGCTGGGGAATACTGCCTAAGTTTACAAAAGAGAATGTCATAAACTATGAAGAAGGATAGTTTTCGATACACAGGGTAGTCTGTGAGAATGTAGCATATGTCACGTTCACTGTTACGTGCAGGGCTGTGACTGTAATGTAAATGTCAGAAGTAAACTGAACATATATTAAGGTCTGATAGAGGATAAACATAGCAAGCAGGTGACACATTTTACTCACACGTGTAGTGTTAAGTGAAGAGTTCTCTGTAATGCTGTGAATTTTATTACAAAAGACGGAGGCTCCTATTTTGCTTTCTTCTCTTGCTTTAATTTCAACAACAGCCAAGAAAAACTACAACTCCCAGCATTCCTAGCTGGGAAACTACAGAAATATGTCACAAGAACCAACCAATCAGGAGATCCGATAAGTATAAACGTCTGGACTAAGAGCAACAAGTCCTCTTTTCTTGCTGCTCGCAGTCAAGATAAGTACTACTTTTTCTCACATTCCATTTTACATATTTATTGTGCTTGTATGTTCTGTTTATATATATATATTTTGTTTAGTTTCACATGTTACTAATTCCCATAGTTAATGCATTTTTCTTGCACTCGCTCCTCAACATTCTATTTCGGGCGCCATCAGCGTGTGCGACCTCACGGTCATTTCTGTGTGGCCTTTCTCCCGCCTCCTCCCCTGTGGGAATACCCAGTTCGTTTCCGGTCGCTTCATCTACGGAGGGAATTTCTATCCGCCTCAAGCCGGCAAGTCTCCGTCTGTTCTGGAGAGCTGGGCGACGCCTCCATCCCTTTGAGGAGCTTTGGTTATACGGAGCTCTACTTCCTGGTTCCTCCCCTGGATGAATTAACCCTTTTTTATCAGGTTTAGTGTTTTTTTCTGTGGAGATCACTGGAGAGGCTTATTTTAACCCCAATTCATTATTTTATCCCCCCCAATTTATTTTTCTTTCAGCACAGTTTATTTTCTAAGCTATTATTTTTTATTTTAAGTTTTTATAATGGAAACATATTCTGAGGACGAAGAGGCTCAAAATGTTAAAGACAATTTAGATTCTTTTATTAAAGATTTAGTCAAAAAAGCGGTCTCTGGTTCCATTTCGGATTTTTCTAAGTCCTTTGAAGCCTCGGTCAAGAGATTATTGACCATCGATACTTCTTTAGGTTCCAAAAAGCCCAAAAAGCGAAGGGTGGACAATTTGGCCTCTAATACAGACTCTCCTTCAAAAACATATTTTTCAGAACCAAGTACGTCCTCTAATCTTACCTTCCCCATTCATATTTCTCACTTGGGAGACACAGATGATGACATGGGTGACTCAGATATGGATAAGGATGATCCAGACATAATGATCTGGTCAGGGCCTGTGGAGAAGAGGCGGAAAACTTCTCTTAATGAACTGGGAGAGTCATAAAAAATGTTAATTCTAATGAATCTCTTTTAGATTTCTCAGGTCAAACGATGTTTAATCCTGCTCTTATCCGTCACCCAAATTCCACTGAGTGGACACCCTGTGAACATGTCGCCGCATATGTCTCCAATAAATTATGGCAACCTTTGGACAAATTGCCGCGGAATAGATTAAAGTCTGAATGTCCTAGACCTTCCCTTTCCAATAATATTGCAGCCACTCCAGTGATTGACCCTAACATGTTAATATTTTTCACTAAATTTGGCAAGGATCCCAAAAAAGGTGTGGACAGGGCCTGGACTAATTGTCAGGACAGATTGTTAGATCTTTCTGATCCATTAACAAGAATTTTGGATTTGGCGGAAGAGGCCAGAATGGAGGGTTCCAAAGTCGACCCGGTTATCTTATCAAATTGGGCCCAAAGGGCAATTTGTCTTTTAGGTAACCCTAATGCTGCCATGGCACAAGAGAGACGGAGGAGTCTTCTGTTAAAACTTGACCCAAAATTGAACAATATCGCTTCCAAAGAAATGGGTCAGGAAGCTAATGGTTTGCTTTTTCGAGACTCCTTCATTAAGGAGCTCAGTAAATATGTGGCCACCTTCACATAATTAGACAAGGTGCAATCGTCCATGCAGAGGATGTTCCGTTCTTGTGTTTTTGGCAGGGCCGGCAAAGGCACGAGTCGCTTTGACGGCCGATTTGCCCACAGAGGTGCGGCCAATCAAATCAGAGGCTCTGCAGCATAGCAGCAAGAGTTCAAACCACAGTTTTATCCCCACAGGAATCGCTCATTCAGACGTGGTTACAGATCTAGAAGCTTCCAAAATTCAGGTAAGAGATCACCCTTTTGGTCCATTGTTTGTGGGAGGACGGACAGGTTTGTTTCTAACAAATTGGCAGAAGTTTACAACAGATCCGTGAGTGTTGCAAACCGTGTCAGGTTATTGCATAGAGCTTTATTCCACTCCGGTCCAACATTGTCGGCCAAAACCACTGTTTTTTTCCAAAGGTAAAGAAGAACTTCTCTCTCAAGAGATTCATTCCCTTACACTCAAACAAGCTATAGAAGTTTGCTCCCCTCATCCTTTAGGTTATGTCAGTACTTTATTCCTAATCCAAAAAAGAACAAAAAATATTGTCCTGTGACAAATTTGAAGCTTTTCAATAGGTTTGTAGTATACCACCATTTCAAGATGGAAACTATCCTCCATTTTCGGGACTCGTTATTAGAAAACGATTGGATGGTTCGTCTAGATCTCCAAGATGCTTATCTTTCCATCCCAATTCATCAATCTTTCAGGAACTTTCTTCAATTTCAATGGAAGGACCAATTCTTCCAATTCAAATGCCTCCCTTTCAGTCTTTCTTCAGCTCCTTGGTGTTTTACCAAGGTGTTGAAGCCAGTGGTGACACACATGAGAGCTCATGGTGTCAGGCTTATCGTTTATTTAGATAATTTTTTCATTTTACATCAGGACAGGTCTGTTCTCAAACATCAAGTAGAGAATTTTGTTTCTCTCCTCCAATGCCTGGGTTTTCTCATAAACAAAGAGAAGTCCAATCTCATTCCCTCTCGCCAGATGGAGTTTCTAAGGATTTCTCATAGACTCTGTCAAAAGCTTCCTATCTAGAACATTTCACATAAAAAAGGAAATCCAGTTAGTTTTGCACAAAACACAACTTATGATCAAATGTCTACCTCGCATAATAGGTCTTCTAGCTTTGTCTATTCAAGCTATATTTCCAGGTCCCCTTTATTACTGGGCACTCCAAAGGTTAAAAATTCTACATCTTTGCGAAGGTTTCAGCTACGAGGACTTGGTCACTCTAGATCATGATTCTTGTGTCAAACTCCAATGGTCGATCATCTAGACACCTGGAACGGCAGAGCAATTTTCTCTACAGCACCAGATCTTGTCTTAGAATCCGATGCAAGTCGGACTGGTTGGGGCGCAAGATGTGGTCAGTTCTCGACTGGAGGTCCATGGTCAAAAGAGGAGTTGTTGTTGCATATAAACTGTTTAGAGATTCTTGCAGGTTTCTTTGTGATCCAAACGTTTGCCAAAGACAAAGTAAGTTGTTCTATTCTCCTCCGGATGGACAATCTCTCAGCAGTCCGATACATAAATCATCTAGGAGGTACTCAGTCAAAACCTCTGGCCAAATTAGCAAAGAGTCAATGGGGGTTTTGTCTCCAGAATCAGATTTCCCTTCAAGCAGAATACCTTCTGGGAAACATGATTACGATCGCAGATTGGTGTTCCAAATATCTTCGGAACTCCAGCGATTGGCATCTTCACCCTTATGTTTTCAGAAACCTTTCTTCCAGATTCGGTCCTTTCTCGATCGACCTTTTTACCTCTCGTTTGAATTCTCAGCTCCCTCAGTTTTACAGCTGGAGACCGGACCCTCAGGCATTAGCTACCAACGTGTTTCAACAGGATTGGTCCAATCAAACAGATTACGCTTTTCCTCCTTTCATTATGATTTCCAGGGTTTTGGCGCACATTCGACGCCAATCCATTAAGATTTTGTTAATCACTCCATTTTGGCAGGGTCAACCTTGGTTCCCCTCAGCTCTAGAATTGTTCATAGACTTCCCAATTCTCCTTCTTCATTTCCCTCCCTCCTATTGAATCCGTTGGGAATGCCTCACAATCTAATTATCAATCATTCTCTTCATCTGGTAGCATGGATGGTTTCGGGTCTTCCTGGAGAAGCCCAGGAATTTTGCAAAAGAGGTTGCAAGCTTCATCAGTCAGGCTTGGGCTCCCGGAACAACCAGGGCCTACAAGTCAGCCTGGTCAGCATGGCATGATTGGTGTTTGGTCAGGAGTGCTGACCCTTTTCAGCAGAAGTAGTTCTGATTGTCAATTTTTTAGCCTGTCTGGCAACTCTGGGCAGAACATGCTAAACATGTTCGAGTTAACAATAAACCTGTTGGAGAACATCCTCTAATATGTCGCCTTTTAAAGGGAGTACATTTTTCTAAACCTCCTTTACCTAAATATAATACTATGTGGGATCTTAATGTTATTTTGCAATTTTTACTTTGACAACAGCCTAATTCTCTCGTATCCCTCAAATTCCTCTCTGTTAAGCTTTCTATCCTTCTTTGTTTAGTTTCCTTGAAACGTGTTTCTGATGTTAGAGTTTTAGATGTGACCTCTGTTCAGTACACTGCTGCAGGGGTTTTCTTTCAGGTGCGGAAAAGAACAAAAACTAATTTCATGTCTGTTTTTTATCCGTATTCTCCGGATCATCCATATTTACGTGTGGGAAGTTGTTTAAGAGAGTATATTTCACGAACCAATTATTTGAGAAAGTCATCTGAATCTCAACTCCTCGTCTCTTTAAGGTCCCCGCATAACCCGGTCTCTTCCACTACTCTGGCTTGTTGGGTGAAATGGATCATGAATTTGGCAGGCATTGATATCTCTGTTTTTGGAGCTCATTCCACCAGAGGAGCTATGGCATCTAAGGCCTTCTGGGCAGGATTGAGTTTAGTTGACATTCTCAAATCAGCTGATTGGTCAAATGTTTCAACTTTCAGAACGTTTTATTGTAAACCAGTCTCTCATGTGGCCAGTTCGTTAATTTCTAAGCTTTGAACTAGCATAATAGGAGCCTCCGTGCTTTGTAATAAAATAGAGATTTTCTTAGCTTCAGTGAAAGAAAGTCTTGATTTTATTAAAGACACGGAGGCGGTATTATCCCTCCACTTTCTTTAACCCTCCCTTTGTTTTTTTTTGTTTTTATATAAAGAAATTTTATTGATTTTGCAAAAGGAAAAAACAAAACAAATAAAACAATTATACATATAGATGAATGGGTGCCAACGGGCACTAAACTGTGGTCAATCCCAATGTCCCAGACGACACCCTGTGCGCGTAGATTGTGCATCTCTACGGTGGTGTATTTCGTGAGTATCTAACTCGTCCCACATAGGGGAGGGGGAAGGTGGTGCGTGCTCCGGGTCACCCTCTTGGTATGTCATTCAGTTTGTAGGGGCTGGGTAATCTGTTGTGGCTTCCCACTTTCCCCATACCTTGTTATATTTTTCGGGGCAACCTCTAGCCTCGTATACTAGCTTTTCACATTGAGCACACCAGTCCACCCCCGTCTCCACTTCGTCAGAGCTGGTGCTTTATTGGCTTTCCAGTCCGCCATGATGTCTCTTTTGGCTACTAGGCATGCCACCCCTAGGAAGGTTCGTTCTGACCTTCTCAGCCCAGAGTCTTTCATAATGCCTAGTAGGAATGTCAATGGTGTCAGCTCCGTGTCTGCCCGCAAGGCCGTTGAGATCTCTCGCGATATAGCCCCCCAATATGTTTTAATTGCTGGGCACGCCCACACCATATGTAAGAAGTCGGCCTCTGGGCTCATACACCGGGGGCAGTCATCTGTGGGTCGGAGGCCCGCCTTGTATAGTTTGGCGGGTGTAAGGTAAACTGCATGGAGATAGTAAGTCTGAATTAGTCGGAGACGAGTCGTCATCGTTAAGGTATGAGGAGCTGCCAGTGCTTCATTCCAGTCCATCTCCTCCAGAGGACCCACCCATCCCTCCCATTTCTGACGTAGCCCCTCCAGGGAACAGGCGGTGGCAGTAATCAATGTACGATATATCTGGGAGATGCCTCCCTTACCCAGGTTCCCCATCAGTGCCCTTCTCTCCATAGGGCTACTCTAGGGAATGCCATCCCCTGTCTGGATCTGCGTCAGTAGGGCGTGACAGACCTGGAGATATTTATGGAATTGCGTCTTGTTTAGCGAAAAGGTTTCCTGGAGGCTCTCAAAGGAGCGCATGTGTGAGCTCTCCCATACATCTCCCAGCATGGAGATACCTATGTTATCCCATTTCTGGAATCCTTCCAGGCCCGCCACCTCTCTTAAGTACGTCCCATGCCACAGTGGAGTCTGTTGGGTAAGTCGCCCCCACCATCCCGATACCTTCTGGGCCGTCCGCCATCCCCGTAGTACCACCCCGGTCACCTCTGGGACCCCTCGCGAGATCGAGCCACCGTACAGGGCATCAAAAAACCTAGGATAACTCAGTGTCTGGAGTTCCAACCGGTATGCCGGATCTGTCCACCCCCCCCATCCAGTCATTAATCACTAACAACTGCATTGCAAGGTGGTAGTAGTGAATATTGGACATTCCCAGACCCCCTTCATAAACATCTCTCTGGCAAGTTTTAAGTGCCAGACGGGGCTCCACAGGAACTGGCGAGCTAGCGAGTCCATATCTTTAAACCAGTTCATGGGGATAGGATGTGGGAAGTTCTGGAGAAGATAGAGGAGCCTGGGAAGAACCATCATTTTATAGAGAGCGATTCTACCGAGTAGGTTGAGGGGGAGGTCCCTCCAACGTTGGAGATCGTTTTTGATTTTTTTGGTTAGCGGAGTAATATTGAGCTCCCATGTTAGTTCAGGGAGCGTTGAAACATGTACCCCTAGGTATTTGAAGCTATTCCTCCGCACAGGTATGTTTTGCTGCCAGTCCACACAGTCGCGTGATTGATGGAGGGGAACCAGCAGGGATTTATTGGGGTTCTGGGTCAGTCCTGAAGCCTCCGAGAAGAGATTTAGAATTTGCAGAATGCGTGGGCCACTCTTGGCCGGGTTAGAGATGTATAACAGGACATCGTCCGCGTATAGCGCCACTCGGTCCTCCGGGCACGCCGGCCAAGGCCAGCCCTCTATCAGAGGGTCTTCTCGTAGCAGTTTTGCCAAGGGTTCTATCGTTAGCGCAAAGAGCAAGGGGGATCGCGGACAGCCCTGTCTAGTGCCTCGGCTAATAGGGAATGTGTCTGAGACTACTCCGTTTACCTGGACATGGGCCTTTGGGTTAGAGTAGAGTAGTCCCACCAGGCCCCGGAATTTGGGCCCGAATCCGTTTTTTATTAACACTTGTTTAAGGTAGGACCAATCCACTGTGTCAAATGCTTTCTCGAAGTCAAGTAAGAGCAACGCCAGTGGGGTGTGTGTCAGGGTCCCTCGGTGTGCCAGAGCCAGATGTAAACGCCTAATGCAGTGCCTAGTGCTGCGAGCAGGCATGAAGCCGCATTGATCAGGGTGTACCAAGGTGGGCATTGTGTCTTTTAGTCTAGAGGCTAGGATTGAGGCTAGTACTTTGATCTCGATATTAAGGAGTGAAATGGGCCGGTATGCCGAGCAGTTTTGTGATGGAGGTTGGGTTTTAGGGATCACTGCAATTGTAGCTAGGTCAATCCCGGGAGGGAAGTGACCCCTCTGTTCAGCTTCCTCATACATCTTAAGTAGGTATGGAGCAAGAATGTCGCTACATTTTTTGTATATCTCCGCTGGGAATCCATCTGGCCCTGGGGTCTTGCCTGCGGCAAGGCTGGCGATCGCATTAGTTACTTCTGCAATGCTGATTGCCTCATCCATCCTTGCCTTGGTCATCTGGGAAACCCTGGCGAGAGTTATGTCATTCAGAAGGGGGGATTCTTTTTCCATAGTGGGCCGAGGGTGTTCTGTGTAGAGGCGTGCATAGTAGGAAGCGAAGCTCTGAGCAATCTCAAAAGGTGTCTTAGAGAGGGTACCTGAGTCGTCCCTAATTTCAGGAATTGTTCTGTTGACTAGGGTGCGGGTGGCCAGCCAATGGAGGAGCTTCCCATTTTTGTCTCCCCAACGGTATATTCGTGCGGATGATGCCCTCCACATGTGTTTTGCTGACTCTAGTACTAAGTGTTTGATTTCGCCCCGGACTCTGGTGAGCTGTCTCATTGTAGAGGCCTCAGATGAGGTTGTTTGTTGGTGCTCCAGCTTTAGTGCTTCAGCTTCCAACTCTGTCACTCGCGAATCGCGCGCACGCTCACTCGCCCGTATGAGGCATTTAGCTTGCCCTCTTAGGGTAGCCTTACAGGCAGCCCATAATGTGCCCGGGGACTGCACCGTTCCTACATTTAGTTCAAAATAGTGTGTGAGGTGTTCCCTAATTTCAAGGGTATAATCATTGTCTTGCAAGAACCATGCATTCAGACGTCACACCGGGCGCCTAGTGGGATCCACTCCGCCCAGCCAGATTTGTACCGGTGCGTGGTCCGACAACCCTCGGGGCAGTATCTCTGCACCCGTGACGCCGGTGACGTCAAGGGCCGGCATGAATACTAAATCAATTCTAGAATGTGCCCGGTGAGCGGCCGATGTGTGTGCGTATTGACGTTCCCTGGGGTGCCAAGTTCTCCACACTTCATACAGGCCAAGGCTTTCAGCCCAGTCGTTAAGGTTCGTGGCTCGGGAGGATCTGCCTGCAGTAATATCCCCGGATACATCTAGTCTGGGGTCCAGGACCGCGTTAAAGTCTCCTCCTACCAACGTGGTTCCCTGGGGGAGTCCCGCTATTACCTGGCGGAGTGAGAGTAAAAAAGCGTCAAGTCCCGCTGGGGGGGCATATACGCATACGAGATTTAGGGGTGAGCCGCGAAGCAGCCCCGAGAAAACTACAAACCTGCCTTGCGGGTCAGACAACGTATATGTGATCACCATAGGTAGCAAGCGGTGGAGCAGGATGGCCACTCCTCTAGAGCCTCTGGAGAAGCCTGCGTGGTAACCTCTATCGAATCCTCCTCGTGCGAGCATAGGGCATTTGGTTCCCAGAAGGTGGGTTTCTTGCAGTAGGACCACTGAGGGGGAGTACCTACGGAGAGTATTGATTACTGCGGATCTCTTGATCGTATCTAATAGACCGTTCACATTCCAGGAGATGATTTGTGTCAATGAGGACCCTGCGTGGACTGTGTGGGAGTCTTACGTTGTCGGGTGTATGCCAGCGGACACAGGAATGACCATTTTAACCGTAACAGTGCACTACTAAAGTTGTGAGAAACAATCAACAAACTGTAGTTATCTATCCCCAACTCAAACTTCTTACCCCCCAACTTCCCCCCACCCCATACTCCCTCCCAGGAAGCATCTGTCGCCCTAGTCCCCAACCTGAACAAAACAGCCAATGGGGCTGTCATAGGAGTGGAGTGATGGACCCCTCCATTTAGTCGGATCACTTACAATTGTTCACAAGAAGTCAGGCCGGATTTGGCAAACCAGGAGAGGAATCGGGTCACCGGCAGAGCCCCCCGGGGTGACCCGGACCCCCTGGTCCTCCCCGGCACCCCCATCGGGGCCCCGAGAGATACCTCAACCAAGCACCGGAGATAGGCTCAGGCGGTCATCGTCTCCAGCTCCTGTCTGGCCCCGTGATTCCGGGGGCTCGCTGGGCGTTCCCTCCCCTCGGGGGCGGGCCCCCCAGCCGCTCCTTCTACAACAGGGGTGTCCAGGTCAATTTGTCTTCCCTTCCGGGATCTAGTACGTTTGCGGCTCCTCCGGGGCCCCCCGGTAGGGGGGGATCATCGCGGGAGGGTACCCCCCCTCGTGTTGTAAGTCTATTGCGGGCCCCTAACCCCTCTTCAGTCAGCCAGTCCCATGCCTCCTCCGGGGATTTGAAGAAGTGCGCCTTACCCGCCATGATGACTTTGAGTTTTGCAGGGAATAGGAGCATGTATGAAAGTTGCATGGCTCTAAGTTTTTGTTTAACCTGTTCGTACGAGCGTCAACGGGTCTGGACCTCCCGGGTGTAGTCTGGGAATATTAGAATTCTATGATTTTCCCATTGAAGATCCCCCGAAGGTCTTGCTTCTTTGAGGATATTGTCCCGATCTCTGAAGTTGAGGATGCGTACAATCATCGGGCGCCGGGGGGCGCCCGGTGGGGGACGTGGGGCAAGGGCTCTATGGGCGTGTTCCACTGCAAACCAGGGCGAAAGAGTTTGGTCTGGCATTCAGGTCTTAATCCAATGCTCCAAGAAGTCCGAGGCTTTATCTCCTTCTACTCCCTCAGGAAATCCGACAAGGCGTAGGTTGTTACGTCGCGATCGATTTTCTGCATCCTCCGCACGGCGGTGTAACTCGGATGTTCGTGTTTGTAGCTGGGCCACTTTGGTTCGAAGATCAGCTAGTTCGTCTTCGGTTTGGGAAACTCGGCCCTCTACTTCAGTGATTCGATTCAACGCATTTCTGAGATCTTGCTTGATGAGGCCCATATCCTCACGCACTTCCCTAATTTTGGTCTCTACGGCTGACTGCGATGATTGAATTGCTTGGAGGATAGCACTCACTCCATCTAGTGCTGGGCCTCCAGTGGTTGTCTCCCCTTCTCCCTTGGGGCCTGCTGGCGTTGTAAATTGGTTGATTTTTTGCTGCTGGGAGGGAGGGGGTTGTTTGTTCGTTCTGTCTTTCCCCATTTTGTCTCAGGGGGTTGGAGGTAGCCTCTCCGGCTTTTACCGCTACCTCGTCTAGGTTCTGCACCCTTAGCGCTTTCACAGGGGGGAGTCTCGGAGGGAGTTTGCGGGTGTGATATCCTTTAGGTCATACGGGTGGTCTTAATCTCAATTTCCTCCCCGGCTTCCGGCAGTCGCTAGCCCACTCTGTTCCGTTAGGCCGCGCCAACAAACGGCCAGCCATTCTTGCACCAGGTCATGTTTCGCATTTCCAGGAGAACATGGAATTTCTCTGAATTGTCTCTCCCCCCCTATGGTTGCTTTTGTACCTCATCGGCCTGTCACTGTGGCCAGTTTGGCTGGTATGTTAACGATAAGTTCAAGTGTTCAGAGGAGTCACTCCCCAGCATTTAGCATTGACATTCTTGGGGGCCAGGCTTAATAAAGTTTTATGTGTGGTCTCTTCGACAGAGGGGGGATTGGAATAATCGCCCTGCCACCTGTTTCACTTGGGCCAATCAATGATTTATTTTGCTCTGTGGCCTCTCTTTATCTTCCGGGGGGAGCGCCACTCCCCCCTGGTGTCGGGTCCCCGGGCCCGCCGGTCCACTGGGGGGGCCGCCGCCCGTTTCACCCCAAGCGCCTGCTCGCCCCCGTTGCGACTCAGACGAGGGAATCCCCTCTGGGGCGGTGTGTTTCTCTCCCAGACCCGCGCATACCTTATTCACGGGGCGCCGGGAGGTTCCTGTTCGCCGGTGATGCTGTTTTCATGCCTGGGGGGCTCGGACGTTGGAGCCTGGCCCAGGCGGTCCTCGTGTCATTTGTGGCTGCCCAATTCGCGGCGGTCGTCCTGTTCGCACCGCTCTTCCGCTTGGGGGGCTCAGTCCCGGCCCCAGCGCCCTCTGAGTCACACGTAGCGGCTCCGCTCGCGGTGGCCGCGTCGACAAGCCAGTCTTCAGCCCCGGGTCTAGCAGGGCGCTGCGGGCCGATCCGCCATCTTGATTTTGACTTTGTCTCTGTCGCTCCAGTCGCGTTCGGCGCCCGCGGCTCGGAGCGTGTTGTTGCCGGCCCCAGAGGGGTCTCGAGAGTTCCGGAGCCCGTGGGAGCACCCAGGGTGGTTTTTAAGGTGTTGTGACAGTCGCTTCTTGGGGCGGATGACGGAGGGGTCCAGAGCCCTCTCAGAGTGCGGCCGCCATCTTGACGCCCGAAGCCACGCCTCCAACCCTCCCTTTGTTTTATCAGGTACATCTGCCACTCCTAACCAGATGTCTTAAAAGACATATTCCGCTTCAGCTCAACGCTTTGGCTGGCCTGACGGGAAAGGTCCACAAGATGTCCATCTTTCAAGGGTTCCAGAATATGATTTTGTCTCTGGATCTCGACGAAAAGACTTTCAATGTCATCCATCATCTGGTAGCTTTTTTCACCATTGTGTTAGCTTGTATTATTTTGATTCTCATTTTTCCATTATTCAGAGTTTATTAACTGCTCTGCAAAAAAAGAGGACTTGTTGCTCTCAGTCAAAACGTTTATACTTATCCGATGTCCTGATTGGTTGGTTCTTGTGTCATATTTCTGTAGTTTCCCAGCTAGGAATGCTGGGAGTTGTAGTTTTTCTTGGCTGCTGTTGAAATTAAAGCAAGAGAAGAAAGCATAATACTCACCTCCGTGTCTTTAATAAAATCCACACTTTCTTTCACTGAAGCTAAGAAAATCGAATTTTTTTTGTAATACACAGTATCACCTGAGAGCGCATCTTGTTGCCGATGCAAGAGCAGTCACGGCAGATCCCTGGCCAGCTTCATGTAGAATGCACTAATTTTAGAGACGTTGCATATGTTTAGAGGCAGGCCATTCTGCTCTTATGGATCCAATTAGTAGATATCTATTGTCCTTGTTCTGGTGCTGCCTGTGCTGAGCAAAGGTGTCTCGAAAGTTTCTGAAATTTGAGGCGGTATTGAGGTATGCCGGATCTGTACGGTGTAAGACTTTGAATGTGTGTTTCAGGAAAAGAGCTGTGGATTGGGAGTCAGTGAAGCTGTTTCAGGTGCTAGGTGTGTGCGTCTTTAGATGACGAGGGAGGTGGCTGCCTGCTCCGTTCTATGTGGTTTGCAATCATCTACTTAGCTGAGTGAGGGAGTAATTCAGTGTGGCGCCCATGGGTTCTGAATCTGTCAGTGAAGATGAAGTGATGGCATGTGTATCTGTACTACCTTTACTATCTGCCTTGTACTGCAATAGCCATGTGAAAGTGCACCTAGCCCAAGATTTTGTTACCCCTTCATGTTTCTCTCCTAATCAGGGTCCTGACTAATTCTGTATACTTGCCAAATGAACCTACTAATGCTTTCTGTCGCTAGCTATGTCTTTCATGCACCTTCAGCACACTTACTGTGCTAAATCCAATTCCTTCCAGTTTGTGGATGCAAGCTGAGGGTGAGTATGCTTTTGAGGCCTCATTTCTCAACCTGAGGGAGCATATCTACCTTTGAAACTAAAGCAAACATGCTAGGGAATATTGTCTAAGTTCCCTAAAGTAATAAGTCAAACAAATGTCTGTGGCACTCATTCACCAAAACTTCTACCTTTGCTTTGAAAGTGTGAAAACTCAATTAATAACTTGTATCAAAACCAATGTTATTGAAAAGGGGTAAAGGAAACAATGTTTTGAGTGATGACTGTTTTCACATCTTTAATGTAGGGACAATATACATGACACTGAAAAGATCCCAAGGTTGCATACGATTTTAAACCAACCAAACATAAGCGGACATCCTGTCTGTTCATACATGATATCTCCTGTTGAATCATAACATGTTTTGAAAGCAACTTAGGGATGGGGATGTCATCATTTTGAGAGTATTCCTAGACAAAGCCAACAATGTGAAACAGGCTACTTGGTTCCTTAGATGGTGCGGTAGAGGTAAAAGGATTACTCTGGAAAAGCACACTTTTACATTGTGTCATGCTGCTGCATGATCTATAGTCATAATGGTGGCATGGCACAATGCAAAGGTGTGCTCCCCGAGAGGTCCGTTTTGCATTGTTGTCTTTGTCCAGGAGTACTTTTGTTTGTGTAGGTGTGACCACCTTCTCCATACAATAAAAAGGTGTACATATCCTGAATAATTTGGTTATCCCACTAAAACTGTCTGACTAACTTGATATACATTATAGACTCTGACTTGAAGTATTGTTGCCTGTATTGCTTAAAGGATGCCTTATGGAAGGTCTCAAGAATCCACTTTTTCTAGGGAACTTTAGTCAGATGACCTGTGTCCTGGTGCAACCTGAAGACTAACTACAGGTTGAGTCATCAATATCTCCTCCGTAAGTTGCTTTCAAAACGTTATGGTTTACCAGGAGATACCATATATGAACAGGCAGGACCTCTGCTTACATTTGTATACAACCATGGAATCTGTTCTCTGTCTTGTTCTATGCTGTATACATATTAGTTCACTGTCTGAGCACTGTGTTGTCTGCACTAATTTTGATAGATACTGAAATGTATATAGTCCTGATCCTAAAAATGTGAGCATTATCATCATGCAAGAAACAGAGGGGCATATTTAGGAGCCCCTAGCTCCTTCTTGTGCTACATTAGCGACGATGCATGCATTGTGCCACTTTCTAACCCCTTGCACCAAATTATGCCTGCGCCAGGCTCAATGTATTCAAGGGGGGTGTTCCCTCATTAGGGAGGGCCGAAAAAATGGCACAAAGAAATCTAAAAGATTTCTTTGCATCATTTATGTCAGCATTTTTAACGCCTGCTCAAAGCGGGTGTTAAAAGGGGGCACACCATTGTTTACAATGGGTCCCTATGTACTGTTCAAAATTTTGGAGCTAACCCTGAACAATACATCAATAGCGTCAGAATTTCTGTCGCTATTGCCCCCTACCGTACATGGTGCACAGTATTTTAAATATGGCGCACACATGGTGGCGGTGGGGGGGGGTGCAAGGGGCTGCAAGAAAAGTGGCGCTACATTAGATGTAGTGCCACTTTTCTTAAATCTGGCCCTGAGTCCTGTATCATTTTTCAATAACATTGAGTATGATACAAGTTACTAATTGAGTTTGCACACTTTCAAAGAAAGTAGAAGTGTTGGTGAATATGTCCCACAGGGCATTTATTCAACTTATTACACTTACTTTGGTTCTTGTGTGCCATCAGGGTAGTACGTGTGTTGTATACATACATTATCTAAAAAGCACTTTAAAATCTAGTCAAGACTTTACAATTTTGCCACACAGGGTATTCAGTGACAATGTGGCTTATGTTCCATCCACCATTATATGCAGTGTGGGGACTATAATGCACTTGTCAGTCAGTGAACAGAACACCTACCACGCTCTGACGGCAGATAAAGATGTTGAGCAGGCCCTAAGCACGTCCATAACTTTCTCAAGTAGAGGAACATAACTTCTAAAGCTGCTTGCCTAGGTATGTAGTGGACCATGAAAAGTAGGTATTCATGCATAGCCATTAAAAGGTTTACCTTCTGGCTGCTCTAACTCAATCAATTTCCCAATAATTCACTTCTATACGGTACAGCATAAAGCAAGTAGGAAAATACAGGGATGGCTGTGGGGGACACCGGGGATAGTAAACACAACCCTCCTGCCTCTTTCCATGCTTAGAGCAGACTCTACAATGACGAGATGGTCAATTCTTTTTTAGCTGTTTCAGGAATGCGATCAGCAAAGTGTCGATCCTGAAGCCTTGCCACGTCCTCCAGAGCATATGAAGTGGAGGCTGCTGCTTCTGTAGCAATAAGACTGTCAATGGCGGTCACTTGAAAGTCAAGGAAAGATATGACTCTTCCTGTGGCAGTCTTACGATAAAAAACATACACATTGTATGTTGCCATCAGGTGGATAAACAGTTTCTTATACCAAGTGCAAGACTCACATTATATGGCTGAAAAATCTGGTTGTTTATAACCACTCCACCCATGTACTTGTTGTAATCAAGTACACAGGTGAGCTTATGAACTTCGGCCATCTGACCCCAAACCGTGAAGGTGGAAGTGCTCTCATAATGAACTGTAGTGAACAAGTACACATCACAGATATCAGAAAACTTGACTGTGAGAAGTTTATTGGGGCACAACCCCTTGCTATGGGATTTCTGGGGCTTCTTACAGATAAGCTCCTGCAGGAATTCTTTGCGGGGACAATGAGATGTGCCACAGTGCGGTATAGCATACTGAACATCTTTACTCCCATACAGAAATTGGCCACATAAAGGTTATAATCTCTGTGACGGTGTGGCTGGACAAGCTTCCATACAATCTTTCCTGTGACTCCTAGTGTGGAGTCAAACTTACAGGATTTAAAATGGAGTCCTTCCCTGTATATACTCACAAGCTGTACACATAGCCAGTAGAGCTCTCACTCAGCATGTACAACTTGATGCCATAGCATGCTCTTTTGCTCGCAATGTACTGCCTGAACAGTAGCCGCCCTTCGTGCAGGATCAAGGACTCATCAATGGCTATATTCTTTCCAGGAGTATAAATCTCTGGAACCTGGCAGACAATGGTTCCACGATAGGCTGAATTTTGAAAAGCCTTTCATTGTCTGGATGGTCATGGAGCAATGCAGCAGAATTGTCATTGAAATGCAGCATACACTGCAATAGCGAAAAAAGACTATCATTGCTCATGTATAGTGCGAAGATGGTGGTTACCAAAACCATGTGAGTAGACCTGTAGGAGTGCAAGGTTGGTTTGTGCACAAATCCCATTTTGAGCGTAAGCCCCAAAACTATCATCAGCTCCTCAGGTAAAGTGGGAGTCCACTTGTGTCCCCTAAAATGAGGCCCTAGAATGCCCCCATGCCCCCTCAGAAATTGGGCACGCAAATTTGTTTGCTGCACAATTTCCTCAAGGAAGTCAACATCCGAAGAAAGATGGATGTAGTCAATTGGTAAACAATTGCCCGCATTGACTTTACATCCAGCTTTGCCAGTGAAAGGCGGAATTTGGGAAGGAACTAAATTGTTGGGCTGCCAAGAAACCACTTTGTCTATGCTTGCTGCCGCACATGCCTGCTCTCCGGGTTGTTTTAACCTGTTACAGTCGCCCCACTGCACAGACTGTGCTTGTGAAGGGACTGCAATTATCATGCCCCTCAGAATTGCTGGAAGATGTGTCATTGGATGGAACTCCAGCTGAAAAATCACTCCCAGATTCTGCTCTGTTTTCCTTTCCCTCAGATGCTATCTCAGTATCTGCTGTCTCAGACTTTGAGCCTGCTTCAGAGCTGTCCTCCATTGCCCGGGTTATGGCCTGGGCAGCAGTCAACCACTTAGATGCCATCTCTGCTACTAGCTAAATCTGTCATTGTAAACATTTCCTACATAGAAGGCAGAAGTATTGTTCTAAATAAGTCGGTGGGTGTGTGAGATGTGTGTAACAGTAAATATAAACAAAGTTAACCTACTTTATCTTCTTTCCTGAGTCTGCAGTTTCTCCAAAAATACTAAACAAAAGATGAAAAAGACACAGTATTACTTCACCTTGTCACATACCCAATATACAGCATACGTTTCTCATGAGTTAAGCAAAACTTTATTAAAGGTGGAGCTGCTGGACCTTTCCCATTATAAAACTAATATCCTAAAGCCAAATATCTACCTTTGCACTCAAGAAGCACACATTCACATAATAGCCCCTGCAACTCTGTGTGCAGGCGTGCTCCTTGTGTAAACACCCATTGCTATAACCACGGTCACTTAAATTATGCACCCAACTATGCAACAGAGTTGACTACATTATGCTGCAAGAAAAGGCAAATTATGCAGTATAATGCTACACTTTTTTGATAGTATTACTTCATTATTGTGTTATTTCCCACTGGGGGAGGGGGGGTGCTCAATCATCCCATAGTAGAAAACACACATTGATAAAAAAAAAAAGGGGGCCCCAAAGGGGATCAATCCATGCCGTCAGTGCTGACCCCCTACTATAAATCTTTCATTTCTTTTTGGAAATGTGTATTTTCTCCTGGGAGCCATAATCGGCTGCTAGAGAAAACACACATTCCCAAAAAAAAAGAAAAAAGAAGTGGGCCCGACAGGGAGTCATCCCATGTCAGGAGGGCTGAACCCTGACAATTTCACATTTTTGAAAAAAAGCTGATCTTTTTATTTCACTAGGGGGCATGATTGTTCCCTTCAGAGTGAAAGCTACTTCTTTTTTAATTGTATATGTCCCTGGGTGGGTAGAATTGTCGATCCCCCTAATGATTTTCTTTTTTTTTAAATGTATTTATTATAACTTCACCAGGAGGCTCAATCATGCACCTCAGGGGGAAACCACATCCTTTATTTAATTTAGTGTGGCTCTAAGGGGGGTTCAGATGATTCACCCTGAGGTACGGCCCACCAAATTATTTTCTCATTTCTTTTGTTTTTTTTTCTTAACTTCCCCGGGGGTGGGGGGATGATCAAGCCCCCAAGTGGTAAATAATTTACTTTAAATTTATTATGCCGTGGATTGTGGTGTGCTCATGATTCACTACCAGGAAACTGTTAAAGGAAGGCTTTACTCGGAAGGGGAGACTCTCCCATTTCCAATAAGGCCTTCCTGAAACGTGAGGAGGACATTTTAGGCTTTTTTCCCCATAGTAGTGGAGAGAATGCTTACCTGCTGCCTGACAGTGTGCTGATGTCGCAGATGGGGAGGAGGGGTGGATGTAGGAGGCTGGCTCAGTTTATGGTGTACACCTATGGTGTGACACCCTATAATGAGTCCAGGCAACCTTTAGTGATAGTGTTTAGGTGTCCAGATAGCAAAAGCTCTCTAGGGGTAGCTGTAGTGAGCAGGTAAAGCTTATCTAGGGGGAATGTAAAGCACTTGCAATGCCACAATAGTTACTCAGTAACCAAGCATAAGAAAGAACCACACTAGGTGTTGCAAATATAAAAGGTTTCTTTATTACAACACTAAAATTACTCTAACACTTGGAGTTATCAACACACAAAAATATACATTTAACAATAAACAGGAACAGCATAGAAATACATAGAGCCCTATTTGGGGGTCATACCATATAGTAAGAAAGTGGTAGAAGAATGGAGGTACCCAACCAAGGTAAGTGTGTTAGGATCCCAGGGGCTGGGGGAGTAGGAAATGACCAGAGGTAAGTAGTAGAAATCCCACAGGCACCCAGGTGCAGAGTTGTCATATAGGCTAACACAGGACCATCGTAATTGGATTTTTATGGATTCAGGATCCTTCCCAGTGGATCCTAAGGCAACCAGTTGGCACAAAGAAGGTTGGAGAGTGCCCCCACCAGTGGATACCCAGAAGACTAGAGTACCTACACCAGGGATCCCAGGTGCGTAGGGATGAAATGGCATCAGAAACCCCTGTTGGAGTCAATAGAAGCCTTGGTTGTCCAGCTGCTGCTGAGACCTGTGGACCAGGTTGGAGAAACCCAAAGGTGGATTCCAGATTAGAGGAATCTGAAAAAGAAGTGGACAGTGTCCAGACCACTAGGAGATGTCCAGGCGGTGCAGGTAGGCAGTGCCCACCCTCTTGGAAGTGAAGGTCCTGCAGGACGGTGGAGGAAGAAGTCCAGCTGCGGAGTCCAGGGAGGTGCAGGAGAGCCTTGGAGCGGCCCTTAGCTGTCCCAGGTCAGTCACCGGGTTGCAGGAGGGTCAGTGGCCAGCAAGACCACCAACAAGTCTTGACAAATTCAAATCTCAGTTGCAAGGGAATTTGCTAATTTTGGAGGACCAGCAAGGTCCTAGTGACTTTACCTTTGGTGGGGACTCAGCGCAGGCCTTCAGCAGGAAGAAAAGCCAGCCGGAATTGGAGGAGCCCCCAAGAGTGATCCACTGGCAGCAGGCACAGGGAGTTGCAAGGAGGCCTCAGCAGCACAACAAACAGGAGTCCCATGTTGCAGGAGCTGCAGAGGAGGAGCTTCATCTGGAGTTGCAGAGTGCTGGAGGCTGGGGCTTCTTAGAGCTCAAAGATCTTCTTGAAGGAAGAGCTAACAAGCCTTGGCAAGAGCAAGAGTCGCAGTGTACAAGGATTCCGTTCCATTGCTGCAGCTAGGGTCCACCATCTCGCAACTTGGTCAGAAGACAAGTTGGACCCGGAGAAGACCACAAAACCACCACATGTGAGCAGAGCCTTTATGTTGTCTGTGGCACAGCAGGATCCACCAGCCGGTCATCGTTGTCTTGAGGTGTGTATAGATGCAGAGGAATGACTCCTTCACTTCAAGGGAGATTCCTTCTTGGTTCTGGGATGCAGTCCGAGTCCTTGTGACCCTGAAGGATGCACAGCCAGGGATGTTGCAGAAGTCTTGCAGGAGATGGAGAAACAATGTTGCAGTGGGAGAGCTCCCAACTGAATACAGTCTTGTTTCAGTTCCAAAAGCAGACCAGCAGAGGTTCCGAAAGCCAGGAGCAGAAGATGTTTTGCAAGGAGTTCCTTGAAGAGTCATGCTCGAAAAATCTCAGGACCCACCCTCCAGGGATCCCTAAAAGAGGGTTAGTTACTCTCTGAAGTGACCTACCTATCAGAGGGGTCTGGGACGTCACTTAGCAGGCCTAACCAGTCAGATGCTTTCAGGGGCCTCTGCACATCTTATTTTCAAGATTGGCAGAATCAGCAGACCACCTGGCAGAGCTCTGTGCACCTCCCTAGAGAAGGAGCTGGACGGGGGTGGTCACTCACCTGTCCTTTGTGAGGTTTCACACCAGAGTGGGAACCAGGGGGTTCTGAACTGGTGCAAACCAAATGATGCAAGGAGGGCACCAAATGTGCCCTTCAAAACAGTTTGGTGGTGCTCAAAGGCCACCCCAGCGCAGAGACGACTATTTCAAAGGGAGAGGTAGTCATACCTCTCCCTTGCAGGAAATCCTTTGTTCTGCCTTCCTCTGCTTGAGCTAAGTTAATCAGCAGAAGGGCAGAACAGTGTCTGGGGTCGGCAGCAGCATAGGCTGGCAGCCAGACCCCATAAGGCTGAACAGACAGAACCAGGGGTCCTCTAAGCACCCCCCAGATTACAGTGGATCATGCAACTAGCACTGTAATCGGTGTAGTTGCATGATTTCAACATGTTTGATACCAAACATGCCTTGGTTCAGAGAAATCATTATGTAGTTGGACCACTTGTGTTGACCAGTTTCCACTCTATATCTTAAAGTGGTTTTCCGGCACTAACAAAGCCCAGAGAATGGAGTCTGGGGTTTGTAGGGGTACCCTGCTCATGCAGGAGTACCCTCACACTTAGGGACATTCACTCTGCCCTTGGGCTAAAGGGCTTACCAATGGGGTGACTTACAGTGCTTTAAGGGCAGTGACCCTGATATGAGGTAAGCCTTACTTCGGTAGTGAAAGGGTGCATGCACCATTTCATGCCTGCTTCAATGGCAGGCCTGCAGATACAGTTTGCATGGGCTTCCATGGGTGGCACAATACATGCTGCAGCCCATGGGAATACCAATGCCCTGGGTACCTAAGTAGCATATACTAGGGGCTTACATGGGTGCACCAGTATGCCAATTGTGAGGTGCAAACGTTTACCAGCAAAGCAACCAAATTTAGGGTACAAAGTCAGGCACTGGGGCCCTGGTTAGCAGGATCCCAGTGCACTACAGTTTAAACACACTGACACCAGGCAAAAAGTAGGGGTAACCTTTTCAGAAAGATGGTACTTTCCTACAGTGGGGGTGAACGGGAAAGTGATTCTATGTGTCCCCCACTCTTTTTTTAACAAATGGAATCCTGCAGTACTCGCACCAGAGGATCCATTAGATTCCTCCTCAGTGTCAGCCAATGACCGACAGACACACTAAGGATAGTGTGTGGGTGTAAGCCATTTGCAGACACCCGCCCCAATAGAGTTAAAGAACATTACATTGCAATGCATTAACCATAAACAAACCAAGTACATCTATCACGTATATACTGGTTCAGGTTCCCAAATTCCACAAGGCCAGATGGGGAGGTAGGGGCCTTTAGGTGGCTGCTGCCAAGCTTTAGAACACAAGTTGCCTGTCCACATTTAAGAAGTTGATTATTTTACAATTTTCAAAAACTAGCTGAAAACATGTTTTTTTAGAATACACCTCCCTTAATTTCTGTGCTCGTTTGCTTCCGCTTGATACTTGGTATGATCCACTAGCACTGGTTATAAGTGTGCTTTACAAATTTCTAATACATAAATAATACATACTCATTGACTGTTTGCTTGCAATTCACGCTGAACAGTGTTTCACTGCTTTTTGGCTAGGTTTGAGTTATAGAAAAACCACATACATAAATTTAAGCAAACCAGGTTTCAGCATCTGTTTCTATTTAGCAATACCTTTGATTGCCCAGTTGAGCCTATGAATGGTTGGTGATGTCACCAATTAGGATTCCTGCATTACATCAAATAAGTAGAAAAATGTAGCATTGGGGCCATATTAATCTTCCAGTGACAGTCTTCCAGTCCACCTTGTTCCATGTGTCCAGGTATGTTTCTTTTCTGTAAAATTACCAATGTTTAGCAGAATAATGCATCTATAGATTGCATTAGGCTCTCTTATTTGAATAACTTGCCCACGGTGGAATCAGGAGAAAATGGAAAGAAAGAAAGGACTCCTCGTGACTAGATTCACAGTACCATGCCCAGGTGTTACACAATGCTGTGGATTCACACGGTGCTTTCAAAAAGAGTGTCCGCTACTGTGTACTCTGAGTAAACAAGAGACGCTGGGCAAAACTAATAGGACAAGCAATCTGAACACATTTTAAAATAATTTCACGAATGGTTTCCTTTTTCTGGTGGTGAAAAAAAAACCGAGCCACTCGCCGGAACCCTCTCCGCTGATAGCTTACTTATTAGGGAAAAATTAGTGTCCAAACAGCCATGAAAAAGATGAGCCATTAAATCCTGTGAGCGCGAGCGCACTGACATCGCCTCCATCTTGACGCGTGCGCCATAATCAGAGCAAACGTTGCAGCGCGCAGTCGGCCTAATGTATCTGACAATTTGTCACCTTCTATGCTCAGATAGGTTTGCGTGTCACCTAGGCACACAGGGCAAAGCAAATAAATAAATGGCAATGTTATCTCGCAAACGGCTCCCAAGCTCGGCCCTGATGGTGTTTAGCATTCAGTAAGTGGGGTTACAAGTAATTTGCCGAGAGATAATTCCTTTTGGATCTAAAACCGCCCACCTCCCGCGGAGCGGACAAATAGAACTATCTGACAGGAAATGGGGCATGATAATGGCGTTCTTTAAATAGGGCTAACTAAATGGAAATACAATAGGCATGTGTCACAAAATGTACAACTAACAGTTCTCGAAACCTTTGATGTTTTTACAGCAATTTCCAGTAAGCGATTGCGTTTCTGGAGCTGTTTTGATCTCACGTTAAACTCATCTGATAAATGCGTTGTATTCAAAGTAAAACCTCACATGCTTGCGAAGACTGGAGCAAAATAACCTGACGGGACTGTCGACGCAGCCACTGAGTGAGAAATAAAATGTAACCCGGTGGGAGCGTGCTCTATTCACCAATTCTATGAGCTATTGACGACTCGTAATTACTTGAATCGATATATATGGCTAGTCCATCTTTTACCGGAGATCAATGCCGCTCTAATCGTTTGAAACTGTAAAGCGTGTGGAACAAAACAGTCTCTGGCGAATATTGCAATGGCCCTCTTCGAAGGACAGAATCATATAAATGTAGAGAAAGTTGAGAGACATGTTGAACAAGACAGGCTAGTCAGATGGAGCAACCGATACCCCATTAGATTTCAGTGGGCTTTGTGAAGATCTTGATTTGAGAGTGTTAGGGTGGTACATAGCGCTGGGATGGATACCCTGTTTTAAAGATGCAGAACTGTCACCATTTCTTGGTGAAGGGCAGTAATGCTATCTGAGGCAGTAAAATATAGGAAGAACCGTGGGCATCAATTAACCAAAATGCATCCATTACTTACCGGTAATGGCATTACTCCTAGTCCTATCCCTCGCCTTCCTTTAAGACCAATGAGTCTTCTTGCCTCACCTAGACCCCTCCCTTCCCCTTTTTCATTTTTCACTTTTGTAAGGCCTATCACTCCCCTAGACTAACATTGGGTTACTTTATTTCAGTTAATAAGTGCTAAATCCAGATTGGCAGCAGATAGAGAAATTATGTTTACACTGAAATGGATGCCGACTTTAAATCCCTTTTGATGGTAAAGTTGGATTGTAGATTATATTTGTGATAGTACCACTTTTAGAAAGTTGGCATTTTCCTGCCAAAGTTTCTGAGGCCATTTTAGGAGGTTCCAGCTGCCTGGGACTGTTAATGGTTTCCTACATCAAGAATGTGTATTGGGTCTAGACAGTGAGCAAAGGCACCTGGGGGTAGCTGGGAAAGCATCTTCCTAGAGTATGGCTGTGGAGAAACTGTACACTACCCCTGATTACATTTTGAAAGACCTTTCCACCAGAACTCGCAAAGATATCTGACACCAGCTTTGCACCTGCCTGTTGTTCCAAGCTACCAAAGGGATAAGCATAGCTTAATTTTTAGACTTTTGCGGCTCACCCTCACAAGGACTTTGATTATTGCCTGAGTGGCGCTCTCACTGTCATGAAGTAATATCTTACATTGTGGCAGACATGAACCAAGGTGCAATTTCAGGGTGATTATGATGGAGTTCCAGTTAGCTATATCAAGGTGATTGGTCCATGCGAAAGTCATGTAAAAATGTTTGAAAATATTTCAGACAGGGACTTTGTCACTTTTTTGGAAGAAAGATGTTGACATTTCTCTCAAGTCTCAATGCAGAATGGGACTTCATCACTTTTTTGAAAGAATGATCCTCCCAGTGTTGAATGCCACTGAAACTGTAGCTGCCACAGTGAAACTGAAGACCAGATACCTGAAGCAGGTTGGCCCTGCTGGCACTCCAGAGCTTCTGAGTTTACTTGCTGAACATTTTCCAAGTCCCAACTCAAAATGGGACTTTGTCATTTTTTTGAAGTGTGGAGATCTCAGTGTCGGACAAAGCTGAAATCCAATCTGATGCTGTGGAACTGCTCATTGGCTATTTCTTCTGTTGAGTACTGCTAGAGATCTGGAGCTCTGCAGCTTTTGAGCTCTGGCGGAAAAACGTTTCAAAGACTTCAGTGAAAGACACTTAGGGGCATATTTAAGAGCCCCTAGCACCATTCTAATGCCACATTAGTGTAATTTTTTATGCTAATGTGGCGTTTTTTATGCTAATGTGCGTCATTTTCTTTTCGCACTTTTAGCACCTGCTCAAAGCAGGCGTAAAAAACAGACTTCCATTGGTTACAATGGGCATCTGGGTGCTTTACAGAATTAGCGTCAACACTTGATGCTAATCCTTCAAAGCGTCAGACTAGCGTCAGAAATTCTGTGCTAGTCCCCTAACTGTGTGCAGCACCACTTTTCTTTAATATGCCCCTTAGAGACTCAGGGTGTCAGGCAGACAGGCAGAGGCCAACTGCAAAGTCCAGTCTCAGTCCATTTTCTGGGATTCTTCACAGGAATGTTCTCTTCAGCTTTTGTGTTCCTGGAGTCATCTAAAGGATCAGCCTTATGAGCCTTGGAGATGTGTCTGTCCTTGGATTTCAAGTGGGAGCGGAATTCAACCTTCCCAGGTTCTTCTCATAAGTCAGAGATGGCAAGTGCAGCAGGTTCAGTCTGCCTGGTATCCTGTCACAAGCCCAGCAGTGTTCTTAAGAAGGCTGGATAATGGTTCCGCATAGTAGGGGTCAAAATCCTTTGGGTGGGGACAACCAAAATTATGCTTAGTCCCTCTCTGACCAATAGAGTAAAACAGAATTATCTAAAATACAAAGAATGACAAAATATGTGCAGATACACCTCTACAATCTTACCTTTGAGGAGAATCAAGCTTTGAGAAGCCCTTGAGACAATGAAACCATAATTGTGAAACCATCTAACACGGGAGGAGGGACATGTGGTTTTTTGCTCGCAGTCTTTTCGTGGGTGGGGAGGGCGAAGGACCTTTGGGGCCCTGGTTGCCCTTGTGGTGGAAATTGAGGTATTAAAGTGACCCGAAACAACAGCGGGGTCCCCAAGTTTGGGGCACCGGGAGGACACCAGGGATAGGATCCTGAAGTTCTGAGCCAACCTGCGGATGTACACACCAGAGTAAGGGGTAAGGAAGCACAGATCGCTGGGGGGGGGGGCCATGAGCTCCAGCTCTTGGCCTCCCCGTTACACCCCGAGACCGATTGGTGTTTGGAGGAGGGGCGGAACCCTGAGCATGAGGACAAGGAACGGTGTAGTCAGGGTAACCGCCCCTCCTAAGGATACAGGTGAGGTATGGGTCAATTGTGTGGTCCAATGATGGTTCAGGACAGGAAGTGATCCTGTCAGAAAAAGATATATGGTCACTAATTTGGTATCTCATGACTTGTAAATATTTGTGTAATGTTTTTTATGAAAATTATTTATGACTTTATGCTAAGAGAATACTAAAGTTGTGTTAATAAAAACTTCTTCCAACAAGTAAGATTGTCGGTCTGCGTATAGCTGGTAGGGGAGTGTGGGCTGTCTGGCGGTCTCCGGATCCTAGGGTAAAGCGCCCCCCAACATGGGGAGCGCGGCCTGTTAGGGGATGGGGCCACTAAGGCCCGACGCTCCCCTACGCACTGGTGGTGCGAGGCGCTGGCCACTGACTTCAGCCCTCACGCCTCGTGAGGCGTGGGGGCGGAAGTTTAACAGAGGAATCGTAGCGGCTGCGTTGGCCGCTAGCAGGTTTCAGCCGCCGCGTGCCGGTGGGGGGCTATTTAAGAGCCCCCCCAAGAAGGCTTGTCCTTCTTATTTCGGACGCGGCGGCTGGCGCTTGCGGGGGCCTACAGTTGTCCCATCCACCCTCTCCTTAATTTAGGTTGTGAAGAAAGGTTTAAGCGGAAATTGAGGTATTAAAGTGACCAGAAACAACAGGGGGGTCCCCAAGGTTGGGGCCCCGGGAGGACACCAGGGATAGGATCCTGAAGTTCTGAGCCAACCTGCGGATGTGCACACCAGATTAAGGGGTAAGGGAGCACAGATTGCTGGGGGGGCCATGGGGCTCCAGCTCTTGGCCACCCCGTTACACCCCGAGACTGATTGGTGTTTGGAGGGGGGGCGGAACCCTGAGCGTGAGGACAAGGAATGGTGTAGTCAGGGTAACCGCCCCTCCTAAGGATACAGGTGAGGTATGGGTCACTTGTGTGGTCCAATGGTGGTTCAGGACAGGAAGGGATCCTGTTAGAAAAAGATTTATGGTCACTAATTTGGTATCTCATGACTTGTAAATATTTGTGTAATGTTTTTTATGAAAATGATTTATGACTTTATGCTAAGAAAATACTGAATCTGTTAATAAAAACTTCTTCCAACAAGTAATATTGTCGGTCTGCATATAGCTGGTGGGGGGAGTGTGGGCTGTCTGGCGGTCTCCGGATCCTAGTATATTGGACATTCCTGAGCATTATCAAAAGATAAGAGGTGATCCTGAAAGATTAATTATTAACAAAATCAGGACCATTAGTGAGGAAGTGGTTCCCAGAGGCATTATCTGTAAGAAGAATTTGACTTTCTTAACCAAACCCATGCTCGAATACCAGTCATTTATGGAATTCCTAAGAGCCACCAAAAAGCTCTTGAAACCCCCTTCGTTCCATAGTTTCAACTACTGGAGCAGTCATTGAACCACTGTCCAAGTATGTGGACACTTTTTTAAAACTGTTGGTTGGCAGTTTTCTGTCTTCTGTAAAAGACACAGGACACCTAATCATCAAGATCGAAGGGGCCCTATTTGATTGTTAAAGGGAAGCACTGGTCACAATGGACATGGAGGCCCTTTACACCAGTGTACCCCAGGAGGAGGCCCTTGAAGCAGTCAGTATCACAGTAACATGGTCAGGCAATAATGGACCGAATGCTTTTGTACTAAAGTGTTTGGAAATAGTACTTGGTAGAAATGTCTTTGAATTTGATAATGTTCTATACAAATAGACCAAGGGGCTCAGCATGGGGACTGCCTGCACCCCCAGTGCAGCAAACATCTACATGCGCCTTTTTGAAGAAAAACATATATGTAATGAGATTGCTCGATTCCTTGGAAATATTAAATATTGATGCAGATTTATAGGCTGTTTCTTTGTGTGGCATGGAAAAGAGTAACAACTACAGGAATTTCTAGCATGGATGAATTTATGTGATGACAATCTTACATTCACTCTGAATACCAGTATAGAATGAGTGGAATTTGTAGACATCTGGATACAACATCAAGACCAGAAATTAAAGGTTGTACTGTACACTAAACCCATGGCAAGAAACACGTTGCTCCATTTTGAGAGCTATCACCCCTGATGCCAGAAGCAGGGGATTCATTTTAGCCAATTTCCTCGGCTGAGGAGGAACTGCATTAACATCCGGGATTTTCTCAGGAACACAGAACTCCTCAAAGAGAAACTCTTGAGGAGAGGATGTCCTAGAAGCTTAGTCTGTGACTCTCTCAAAAGAGCTAGGTAGTACAATTGGGGTGCTATGTTCCAAAAGAAAACGAAGAAAGAAGGAGACACCTTGGTGTGCCTCACTCGGCACTCTAACCTGGACCAAAAAGTGAAACAAATTCTTCAGTCTCAGTTACACAAACTGAATACCAGCAAAGAGGATACTAAGTTACCGAGGCCTATTTTTTGTAGAAATTGAAACCGTAGGAACATGCTAGTTAGATATAAAATCGGTAGCAGTGGCGATTTCTGCTAAAAGTCCATCTCGGGTTGGCAATTGCCATGCTTGTGAGAGAGCTATTGTCCCCAGCTCCATAGAATATGAAGGTATCGAGATTGCTTTGAAAGAAATGACAAACTTCAGATCATCAAATATTGTTTATCTTATCCTTTGCCCTTGTGGAAAACCAAACAAATGGAAATGGGATGCACTGCCAAAATAATCATTCTGATAATATTCCTATTAAGAACAGAAAGAAAATTCAATTATAGCAAAGTCCATCTAGATGGGTCAAGAAATGTTTACATTAATCCATACACACACGTAGATGTGAGTCTTCAAAAAAGTTTATTCTTCACCAAATAGATACATCCAGCCAGGCCAACGCGTTTCACCCTTCAAGAAGGACTTCATCAGGGAAAACATGTATCTCTAATACTAGTGTCACCAGATACGATTTTCTGCATGCACAAAGTGTTGGGTGGTTACAATATCGCAGATCATTGATGATCATAGACACTGAAAATTCTGTATCGATATGTTAGTCCTGGTGTATCCACTCCTTCATTCTTGCCCAGTAACCCTTGTGGGCAACGGTATGTAGGTGAGATGGGGCATAAATTTAGAGTTAGGTTTACTGAGCACAAATCAGCTATACATAATATCAGAAAATCTGCTTCCTTAGTACAACACTATACTAAATCAGGGCATACTGAAAAAAATCTCTCATGGACCATTCTTGAAAGAATATGATCATCCAAAGGCAGAGATGACAATGTGTACTGCAAGAATGTAGAAGTATACTGAATATTTACTTTGGGCATCCACAGGAAAGGCCTCAAGGAAGTAATTCTTTGGGAGAATGCCTTTGGTTAACCTATTGACATTGTTCAGTATTCTTTTAGATTGTATGTTCTCTCCCTATGTAGATATTTTCCTGTTTAGTTTTATGGCGTTCTCCATGATTGAGATTGCCAGCCCTCATATGGACCCTTTCTGCAGCAGGCTGGACAGTGGATGGATTTTTTCTATTTTATTTTTGGTTTTATGTCAATCAGGTCAGAGAGGGTCACACTTTCTTTGCCAGTAATTGTTGTTGAAGTGTCTCTTGCCCCAGTTTGATCATCTAAGACCTTATTCTCTCTTTGAGAATATGTGGATTTGACTATCTGGACTATGGCCTTTGTTTCTTATGGGATGGGACCTCTCAGTTCTAGGAACAAGGATTGGCACTTATGATTTTTTTTTTTTTGGTGGTGTTAGTGTACTGTGTTTCTTGAATTACTTTCTGATTGCTCTTGCATGTTGTAGTTTTTTTATTATTGTCTTTGTATATTAGTGACACTGTCCCTGGGGTGGGATCACTGTGCAATTAAGGTCGTCATTTGTGACTTTGTACGCGGAACGGTTTGAGAAGTGCAGATTAGGTGAGGATTGTGAGAGATATTCTACCCTTCACCTTAGTGGGTGTTGATTTGGCACTTTGAAGTTTTGGAGATTCTTTGTATGTATTAATACTCTTAACCTCTGCCTCATTTAATTTTGGCCTCTACCCCATTTCTGTTTGGCATTTGTGTATCAGCTGTAGTCATGCGCAGTAGTGTGTGGTAGGCGTTGTGTATTTTGATGTACATCTGCGCAATGTATCAATCTTTTGTTGTATTGTTTCATTGGACTTTGTGCCCCTATGCCCTTATACCCTTTTAGTAATTTTTATTTCTAGGTTTGTTTAGCTGTTTCACAGACGTTGACCTTGGGGCGTGGGTGTAGTGTTTGGATTAAACTCATATGAACTTAAGAGGCTTGATGGCCTAAAATATTCATGGATTCGTTCTTCTGTTTTTTTTTTTTGTCAGTTTCCTTTTCTAAAAAGACTGAAGTTAGTAGAATTATCATTTATGAGATATTACTCTGTAGCTGAGTGTTCTACTGTCTGTCTCTATGGGTTGGATAAAGTATTTCATTCTTTGCAATACTCTGTTTTTACAGTGTATTGTAGGGGCTTAGAAACTCTCTCCATCAGGACACCCTTTGGCATGGACAGTTAACAGATGGCTTATAAAAGTATATGAGTGCCCTGAATGCCCTTAAATCTTTCATCAGTTATATTATTGCACTTAGTTGCGGAACATATGGATTACTAGGAATATGAAGATAGGTAGTCATTCTTTTTACCTTATTTTCTTTAGCTGCGCTCTTCTCAACAAAGGAGCTTATCCTTCTTTTTTGTCTATATGCAGAGGTACACATAGGATTGTGGGTCAGGCTGTAAGTGTTGATTCTATATTTGTTTGGTGTATGTGATTGGGCTTACCTCATTTTTTAATTTCCATCAAAGGTGATAGGGCTATATATATGGTCGGTAGGTCACTTTGAAGCACATGGAAGTTGGTGAATGAATAATATAGCTGTTGGTGACAGGTATCACAATGTTACACAGGGTGATTTCCTTATCTGGAGTACAAGGATAATATCCAATATGGGTTTATTGTTCTTATGAGTTATTTGTGGAATGAGCCTTAATATATTTATCTATATGCATATTTTCAGGTGGTCTCCTGTCCTTGGCCTCCTTCCTCATCCTTCCCCCTATGTTGTACATATTCATTTGTGCGCCCTGATGAAGGTGCATGGCCGTATTTTAGTCAGGCACCGAAATGTGTGTCACAGTTAACATTTTGAGGATCTGAAGCCGGGAACATATGCAGCAAGATGAAATGATCATTATTACCTAGGTGTCAATGCTATATTTATTGGATATTGTAAATTGAAAAGAATTGAAACATCAAAGTGTTGAATATATAGAGGAGATGCTGTGTAATAGAATATATTAAATCAGCACCATGTGCATATATATACGAATTTTGTCTAAGAAAGCACTTGATCCATGATGTGCATATCTTCTGCTGTGTTCCTCCTTGACTTTTCATTTGGTGTGATGTATTATGTGAAAATGGCACAGTGGTTTGATAAAATAAATAAAAAAGGAAATTAAATGTATTATCCGTACTTATATTGAAAATTTGGCTGAACACATATATGTAGAAAAGTATTGATGCCTTGACTGTTGTAACCTGTAAATCTATAGGGCGGGGATGTATTGTTCTTATGTTCATAAATGTTTTCAGGCATTGGCCTATATAATTTTTCAGTAATTCCTGCTTGCATTGCAGTACACTGGCCCACAATGCAATGTGTCAGGGAAAATCCAAGATGATGGCCAAAGTCATCAGCCACACTAAACTTGGGCTGTGAGAGCTAGGGTTGTGTGGGGGAGTGTGCTATGGAAATCACTAGTGTCCTTTCACATGTCACACTAAACTGCAATTTGAAGCAAGCCCTGCACCCACAATATAAGAAAAGATAGAAGGCTAGTAAGGCAGGGCAGGGTCCTTCTGTGACCCGATAGGGGATACACAAGAATTGTGATCTGGGCTTGTTTGATCTCTTTCAAAGGCATAACAAGTTTGACATGTGCCTCAGACAGGCTTGTCATGCAGGATTTAATACTTTTGTGACAACAGATAGGGGTGTCACCCCACACCCTGAATATGCTGCTGAGTGGAGATAGGTCAACCCTGCCCATTCATGTCAACCTATCAATCAAATTGGTCTATTGTGCGTCTCTTGGAAGGAATTGCACACATCTTTATAGGAAGTGCAGTGCTGGCATGTAGTTGTAGACTAAGGGCCTGCTTTAGAGTTTGTCAGACGGGTTACTCCGTCACAAACGTGACAGATATCCTCTCCACAGTATTACGATTTCCATAGGATATGATGGGATCGTAATACGGTGGACGGGATATTTGCCGCATTTGTGACAGAGTAACTCCATCCACCAAACTCTAAATCAGGCCCCAGGCTAATTAGCCCACGGTGGTGCAGGTAGCAAATATAACTTTTCTGAAAGTTATATTTCCTAAGTAGTTAGAAAATATCTGATTTGTAAAGAAAGGCAAGATAAGTTCCTCAACTCTTTATAAAGCAGTTTCCTACTGGATAATGCTGAAATACTGATTTATTTCCATGGGAACAGCTAATGCCAATACAATGAAAATAGATGTTGGTGATTGATTCACTGAAAGTACTTGCTAACAAAAGTTTAGACGTACCACTTCTAAGCACTATGCACCCTAAGTTATAGGCAACACAGTCTTTTTAGTGGTGACTTATTTAGTGCTCAGAAGCAGGTTTTTAGGCATGTAAAATAATTAATATTTATAGGTCTGTCTGCAGATGTGAGAGTTTACAGGCTGCAGGGGATACGGCATCAGTGGAGGCATGTGTCATATTTTCAGGGTCACAAACATGGATGGCACAATCTAAAGTTTCAGTCCACATGTGACATTCTGTTTTACATGCCCTTGGTGTGATTTTTACAGCACATACAATGACCTTATAGTAAATTTAAATGTACCATAATGATTTACAAGACACTTGGTAAAGGATGGACCTGGTTACTTTCTCACAGAATCTGTGGCTGCTAAAAGCAGCCAAAATCCCTGGATAAAACTCTATGGTAAAATGAAGACTTTATAGTCGAATCGGGACAGAAATAACTGAATACCCCTGCGATTCCTCATTTCTCATGAGAACCTTAGGACTGCACTTGTAAATACCTTGGAGACTGCCATTTCCATAATGGGGTAGATTGGGAGCGTGTCAGAGTTATTGGGAGGGTTAAAATCCTCTTCATAATAAGACCCCTACACCACGGAAAATGAAACAGTTTTTGTGGAGGATTGAAGAGTGGTTATGGTATTAATGGTGTGGTGTTAACAGTGATACACAATACATATATAAAACCATCTGGCATTCTTTTGATGTTTTTGCTTTTGTCTTTAGCCTTGTCTGACTCTAATGCATGTTCCTTTGGGATAAAACATCATCAAATACCCCACAAATGCTATCTCCTATATTTTAACAACTTCATTTTGGGTTTTGAGATAAACAAGACACACATTACAGCTTTGTCATGGTTGAAAATATACATCAAGTAGTACTTGACATAGTGAAAGCATGCAACATAGTACACACACATAGGCCCATATTTATACTTTTTTAACGCCGCATTTGTGTCATTTTTTGACGCAAAATCACATCAAACTTACAAAATACATTTATACTTTGTAAGTTTGCGCTGCTTTTGCGTAAAAAAATGACGCAAATGCGGCACTAAAAAAAGTATAAATATGGCCATAGTTGTCCCATCGTCTGCCCTCCAAACCCAATCGGAAATAGCTCTCCCTCGGCCTCTCAGGACACATAGGGGCATGTTGCCATCTAGTCCAATTGTTTAGCAAGTGGCATCCCGATCTCTGTGTCGGAGGCAGCCATATCACACACACCCTACATCCGCAACGTTTGGACATTGTCAGGCGTATCCCACCTCTGCTCTGCTGTCTCTTCATGTAAGTGGTAAAAGGGCGCGATACTGTGTCAGATTTTTTTACCCTGTCACAAACAATGGCAGTGTGTTTTTCCATGGCATAGATAGACCACGCCTTCTCCCACCACATGTTGAGCGAGGACGTCTGTGGTCATTTCCATATCTGGGCCACACTCAGACATGTGGCCAGAAGGAGGTGAGAGAACAGCTGCAGCTGAGAGTCATTGTGGGGTAAAGCCATTCCTCCCCTGGGTCCCCTAAACGGATCAGGAGCAGGTCCTGGGGCAATGAGACATTGGTAATGGAGTGTATCATAAGGAGGAGTTCCTCCCAAAGTGCCTTAATCCACGGGCAGTTCCACCATGTGTGTAAAAAGGTAACTTTACCCCAGCACCCATTCCAACACAACTCTAGCCCGCAAACATGCTATGGAGCTGCATGGGTGTGAGGTACCAGTGTATCAGTATCTTGTAGGCCTTCTCCTTGTAGGGGAGGCAGATGGAGGACTTGGAAGCCCTCTGCCCTATAGTCCCCCCAAGACTCATCTGAAATATCTATGGCCAATTCCCTCTCCCACTGTGTCACATATGCATGTTTTTTGGTGGGGTGAGAGCCTGGATGTAGTGATAAAGGCATGATATGCCTTTACGGAGGATGTTGTTGATGTAGAGGGTTTCAATTGGTGATTTCTCTCTTTGCACGGCTCTGCAAGCATCATCTCCCCCTGCCGAATGTAGTGCCTGAGAGAGCCTATACGTGTTGTTTCTAGTTAGTGCATATTTCTCTATGAGGTCCCCTCTTGTCCTCAGGTTGTCATCACTGTAAAAATCCTTTAGAGAAGGTCCCAAGAAAAAGAAGCTGGGTCTGACACACCTGGGTGGAAGTCCGAGTTATTAGCCAGGGGGGTTAGGGGTAAAGGGTAGACTGGGAACACCTGTTTTTTTCCTATAGTTTGCCAGTGGGAGAGAGTTGTGGCTATCAATGGTAGGGAGGGGACAACTTGCCCAGGCTGTGGTCAGCAGCCAAAAAAGCCCACTAAGGGGGAACAGAGAAAATATTTGTTCCACCTGTACCCAAGGCTTACCCTTGGGGCATGGTTCCAGTTGAGAGAAGGGCGGAGCTGAGCCACCAACTTGTATGCGGTTATGTCTAGGATGACCAAGAACCCTGCAGACGTGTAGCGGAATGAAAATGATTTTGCTGCGCTTGGGGATTTACCCCCCAAAACAAAAGTTAGCTTTTTGCTATGGATCAGTGCCTAGGTTGTTTTAGGGACTGCTAGAATAACGATAATTTTACTACCCTCAGGGATTTATGCTCCCAAACAAAATTGAGCATTTTGGTATAGATCAGCACCTAAGTTGGTTTAGGGATGTCTGGGGGTAAGGGCTTAGAGGACATATAGGAGCGAGCACATAAAATTCATTTTAGGGTTATTGAGCCGACCCAACCAGTATATCTCTAATTTGTTCCAACTATAAAGGTCTTTTAAAAGAGTCATAAGCAAATGGCAAATGTTGCTTTCTTAAAGGGCACTTGTGCAGGTGGGAAGATGAACCATGAGGTCTGTTATGGATATGCAGCCCATGTGAACCTACCCCTTTGGATGGAATCCCGAAGGGTGCCCCGTTGGTCCACTACCCCCAATCCAATTGATTTGAAGTAGTTAATTGTGAAGCCTGATGCCTGTGTAAAGCTGTCTCAATCATTCAGTCAATCAAGCAATCAGTAGATTTGGAGATTGCCACTTGTCACCTGTGAGAGTATCCAGGCGCTGGGAGGGTCCATTTGATTAGCCAAAAAGCCATGTCTTCAGGGACTTTTGAAACTCTGGAAGAGATGGGGAGGTCTGGGGATGAAAGGGTAACTCGTTCCACATCTTCGCTGCTAGGTCGGAGAAGGAGCGACCTCTGCATCTGCTGCATTGGATGTGGGAAATGAGGGTTAGGGAAAGGTAAGCGGAGTGGAGGTGTCTGGTGGGCTGCTGAAAGTAGTAGGTGGTTCAAGTAGGCAGGTCCACAGTTGTTTAGGGCCTTGTATGTGGGGATCAGGAGCTTTAACTGCCCTCTTTTCTGTACCGGAATCCAGTAGAGGTCCTGGGGTAGGGGGAAATGTGGGTTCTTCTAGGGAGATCCAGAACAACGCTGGCTGCGGTGTTCTGTATGGTCTGTAATCATCGGAGGAGGTGAGCTGTGACCTCTGCGGAGAGACCATTGTCATAGTCAAGTCAGCTGGAGATGAGGGCATGGGTGATGGTGAGTCTTAAGCTTTGGGGTAGCCATTTAAATATCTTACGAAGCATGCGGAAGACGAAGAAGCAGGAGAAGGAGACATCTATGACCTGAGTCTCCATGGTTGGCTTGTTGTCCACAATGAGCCTAGTTCCTCAAAGAATTCTGGGATGCCTCTTTCCTGATTGGTGACAAAGAATAGTATATAATCGACGGAAAGGGCAAGGTTGTTTTCTTGTTGCCCACCATCATGCCGTGGATTGCAAGATTATTCTGGATCTTAGCCACCAGGGGTTCCATAGTCAACGCAAACATGAGGGATGACAATGGATACCCCTGATTTGTACCAATAGTCAGTGGGATGTGGGGTGTGAATGCAGCATTAATGTTGCTCTTTCCAGATGTTTTTCTGAAGTTTGCATGGATGAAAGATTTTATCTTGGGGTCTAAGTGAACTCGTCCCAGTACCAAATATGCCCAATCCACTCTGTCCACGCCTTCTCAGCCTGTGAGAGAAGGGCCATCATCTGACGCAGCCTCTCTGCCATCTCCATAAGTGCCACCGCCAGCCTCATATTGTTATTAGCCTGCTTATTGCGGATGAAGTCCGATTGCTTGGGACGAATGAGAGTCAGCCAAATAGGTTGGAAGCGGGCCACGAGTATTGATGCAAACGTTTTACATCACTATTCAGTAACGCAATTGGCCTATATGAGGAGCATTTCATTGGGGACTTTGCAGGGTTCAGAAGAAGGGTAAGGTGGGAACCTAGCATCATGTCTGTAACTATCCCTGATGTTAGAGAAGTCTAAAACCTTCATTAGGGATTCAATCAGTAGGGAAGCACATGTTTTGTAAAAAGAGGTAGGGAACCCATCTGGGCCTGGGGCTTTGCAGGAGGGGAGGTTATTAATTGCTGTCCAGGCCTTGTCCGTTGTGATGTCCTCCTCTAATAGGTGCGACTCAGCCTCCTTGTTCAGGGGCATATAGTCCCAGAAAGATCTTCCTCTTGAAGTTGCCCATCCAGAGTTTAGGCCTTGTTGATAATAGTACAAAAGTGCAGAAAAATGGCAAGAATCTCTGCTGTCTCTTGGTGCAGCTGGCCCTCCTCGTTTCTGACCTCCTTAATGCGATTATGTGTCGCTTCCAAGAGTCTATCTGCCTTGTTCCCCAGCTTATACTACATTTGATTGACAGAGAGTAACTTCTTAGCTGCCTCCTTCATCAGTAGCTCTTTTAGTTCTCCCCAAAGTCTGGTAAGGTCTCATTGTGTTCTGTGTGAGCCCCTCTTCTTGTGTTGTGCCTCATCCTGAGATATCTCAGTTTCTAATCTTGCTTGCTAAGCTTGGCATGCTGTTTTAACGACCCCTTCTTGTACCCTCTGTACTGCAGGGTTCACACACAGGGCTCATGTTATCTTTCCCCTCTGCCACCTCACAGCCTCCTGTATCCCATGGTCCCCCTCCAAGAGCTCTTCATCCCCTTGAACTTCCTTTACAGTTGTTCCCTCTGTTTGTACTTTTGTAAGAGAACCACGTGCTTCCTGGTTAATTAGCTCCATCTGCCATAACCCATTGACTGTAACCATTTATGCTTATTTGATCCACCTTCTTTGGTTATTGACAATAACTGCTGTGACCTATTGACTCCAACTGTTAATGCTGTTTGGTTCCACCTGCCATGGTTGAATGATTCCAACCGTCACTTGCACCTGCCATCAGCAACTGTCACATCCATTATTTTAACACGCGCTCTCTCCCAGGTTTCCTTTGGAACTTTCTGGCCTTCCATGTGAGCCACATGCCTTTCTGGAACAGTCTCTCCCAGATTGGCTTCATTCCAGTCCTGCGCAAGCATCTTCCTTGCTCTCACCTTCCGAGTCACCCAGAACCCTCCAGCGCTCTAGTCTTCCAAGCCTTCCTGTTGATCCTGTGAGCCTAACTTCATCGACGTTTCCAGTGTCTTAGCGTCCACCTCCTCTTGGGCTTCTTGCACTACAGTCTCCAGTTTTTCTTCAGAATCCAGTTGACAAATTAAAAACAAGGGTAAGAACGTGATCCTCAGGTTGGTGTGCACTAATCCATAGATAGGTTTGAGATTAAACCAAGACTGCACGCCTGATTTAGAATTTGGTGGAGGAGTTACTCTGTCACAAACGTGACGTATCCCATCCGCCATATTAAAATTTCTGTAGGCTATAATGGAATTGTAATATGGCAGACAGGAGATTTGTCACGTTTGTGACACAGTAACCCCCTCCGCCAAACTCTACATCAGGCCCCAAGTTCCTTGAAAGTGAAAACTCGTTCTTGGAAATCGGATATTATTTGTTTCTATATGCCTAAAAGTCCTAGCACTCTAGACTCTTTAACAACTTTAATTGCATAAGATCTAAAGGTCTCCACATCATTGTTTTTTGGACAGTTTTTATATCAAGAACTTGGAAAGACTTTAGAGTGCATGATCTATACATTTGTGTTTGAACTGAATATTGAATGTTAAGACATTCTCAGGAGTGCCACAAACTCCAGTTTACTTTTCAATTGTACCTGCTCTATAGCATTATTTGTGATGAAATTTGTAAGTGATATGGTTGTAAATGTAGATTTTCCTAGTAATTTATGACGGAAAGTCTTAATTTTATTAAAGACACGGAGGCAAATATTATGCGTTCTTTTCTTACTTTATTTCCAATAGCAGCAGTCAAGAAACTACAACTCCCAAGAGGGTTAGTAACAGACTAACCAATGGGAGTAAAACAAGAACTAATGATGGACCAATCAGCTGAGGCCATAACCATAGAGTGTACACTTGACTGCAAACAGCCCTCTTTTCTTGAACGAGCAAGTCAGAGAGAATCATAAAACAAAGGGTAAATGAGTCCCACAATCGCCAAAGCCAAGGAAACGGAACAAACTTCTTGAACCACAGCAATAAACCGAGAGTACGATGGCAAAGGTAGATGATCTTGAGAAGGTTGTGATGACACATCTCGTGGGTTGTTCTCGAAAGATGCGATGATGGAGCCAGCAGCGTTATCCGGAAGCTGGAGGCAATGCAGGAGTCGCTGGGAGGGAAAGAGAAAGTACATATTAAAAAGTACAGTGGTGGGATAATATTCGCCTCCGTGTCTTTAATAAAATTAAGAATTTCCGTCATAAATTACTAGGAAAATCTACATTTTATGACAAGACCGGAGGCTCTATTATACGAGTTTAAAGCTTATCAATAACTACTGAAGAAGCAGTTCTAACAGGTTTACAATAGAAAGTTTTGAAAACATTATCATTAGACCAATCTGCCGACCTGAGAATGTCCTCCAAACTAGATCCCAGAGCGAACGCTTTAGAGGCCATGGCCCCCCTGGAGGAGTGGGCTCCAAAAACAGAAGTGTCAATTCCCAGTAGGGACATAATCAATTTGACCCAACGAGCCAGGGTTGCGGAAGTCACCGGATTGTGAGGTTTGCGAAAGGAAATCAACAGTTGGTTAGAGGAGGACGTTCTCAGGTTAACAGTTCTTTTTTCGTATTCTTTTAAACAAAGACCCACACATAATTTTGGTTTATCGGGGAAAAAAGGATAGAACACCGAATGTAAATTAGTTTTGGTGCGTTTGGCAATGTGAAATAAAACACCTGAAGGTAGAAACTGGCGAGCAGAGACATCTAGGGACTTAACATCAGAAACTCTTTTGATAGAAATTAGGCATAGAAGCATAGTGAGTTTGGCAGACAGCATTTTTAAGGAAAGACTCGGATTGTCTGGCCAAGAAAGTAGAAGATTCAGAACCAATGAAACGTCCCAAACATGGGAGTATTTGGCAGTAGGAGGTTTTGAGAGTTTGACTCCTTTTAAAAGGCGACAAATTAAGGGATGGATCCCGATAGGTTTGCCATCGATATTAGAATGGTTCATGGAAATAGCGGATCTGTAAAGATTGATTGTACGATATGATTTACCCAGACCCGCCTGGGCCGCTAGAAAATTAATAATTAGGTTTAAATCTGCTGAAAAGGGATCGGCACATTTTCCCACACACCAGCTTGACCAAAGAGACCAAGCTGATCTGTAGGTTCGCCTTGTGCCAGGTGCCCATGCATTGTTGATGAGCTCTGAAGCTTCTGACGAAATAGGGAAGGACCGCTGGGTAGGCCGGAAATGTACCAGGCTGATAGGACTAACGATTTGTTGAGAATCAGATTGTGGGGCCATCCGAGAGGGTCTAGGAGGAGAGACGGAAATGAGGGGAGTAAGATTGGAAAATCTACCGTGAGTTCGAGGAGGGGTGGAAACCAAACTTGAGATTGCCAAAAGGGGACTAGCAGGACAAGGGACGTCTTTTGACGCCTGACTTGATTTAATACTCTGTTGATTAGAACAAAAGGAGGGAAAGCGTAATTGAGGGTTCTGGACCAATCCTGTAGAAAGGCGTCTGTAGCTAAGGCCAACGGATCCGGGCGCCAACTGAAGAAACGAGGAAGTTGAGAGTTGAGTCTGGATGCAAAAAGATCCACCTGAAAGGGGCCCCATTTCCTTTCTATTTGGCGAAAGACAGAGTGGTGTAATTTCCAATCGCTGGAATCCGAGATATGTCGGGAATGCCAGTCTGCATTGGAGTTCAAAGAGCCTGGGAGATACTCGGCAAGAAGGGAAAATTTGTGGGACAGACAAAACTCCCAGAGGCTCTTGGCCAGAAGAGCAAGGGGTCTGGACCTGGTGCCTCCCAGATGGTTTATGTAATGAACCGCGGATATGTTGTCCATGCGGAGCAGAATGGAGCAACTTGCTCTGTTTTTCGTAAAACTTCTGATCGCAAAGGAGCCTGCAAGAAGCTCTAAACAATTTATGTGCAATCTGGACTCCTCTGCGGACCATATACCGCCAGTCGATATCGAGCCACAACGGGCGCCCCAACCCGTGAGACTTGCATCTGATTCTAACACAAGATCGGGCACAGAGGGGAAGATGGATCTGCCGTTCCAAGACTCTAAATGGGATATCCACCATTGGATTTCGAGTTGGGATTCTTGGTCTAGAGACACGAGGTCGGAGAAGGCCAAACCTCGACGAAGATGTAGAATCTTGAGGCGCTGGAGGGCACGGTAATGAAGTGGTCCTGGGAAGATGGCCTGGATGGAAGAAGAAAGAAGGCCGACGACTCTTGCTAGAGTTCTGAGGGAGATAGAGGGGGTCATTCTGACCCTGGCGGTAGACTACCGCCAGGGCCAACGACCGCGGATGCACCGCCAACAGGCTGGCGGTGCATCCCAGGGCATTCTGACCGCGGCGGTACAGCCGCGGTCAGAAACGGAAAACCAGCGGTGTCCCGCCGGTTTCCCGCTGCCCTGAGGAATCCTCCATGGCGGCGCTGCAGGCAGCGTCGCCATGGGGATTCCGACCCCCTTACCGCCAGCCTAGTTCTGGCGGTTTTGACTGCCAGAACCTGGCTGGCGGTAACGGGTGTTGTGGGGCCCCCTAACAGGGCCCCACTAAGATTTTCAGTGTCTGCATGTCAGCGTCGCACCCTTCCCACTCCGCCGGCTCCATTCGGAGCCGGCATCCTTGTGGGAAGGGGTTTCCCGCTGGGCTGGCGGGCGGCCTTCTGGCGGTCGCCCGCCAGCCCAGCGGGAAACTCAGAATTACCGCGGCGGTCTTCTGACCGCGTAGCGGTATTCTGCCGGCAGAACTTTGGCGGGCGGCCTCCGCCGCCCGCCAAAGTTAGAATCACCCCCAGAGTCTTTTTGGAGAGTTAAAACCAACTCTTTTTTGATTGCGGAAACCTTGGCACGAGGAAGGAACAGAGATGCCGAAACCGAATCTATTTGGAAGCCTAGAAACTCTATTTGTTGTGAAGGAACCACCACAGATTTTTCGTGATTTATGAGGAAACCGAGCTCTGCCAGGAGAGTAGATGTTATCTGCAGTTGAGTCAGAAGAGAGGATTTGCTTTGATGCATAATTAGTATATCGTCGAGGTAGATAATGAGTCTGAAGCCCAGAGATCGAAGGTAGGATACAACCGGTTTTAAGAGCTTCGTGAAACACCACGGAGCCGACGATAGGCCGAAAGGAAGGGAGGAAAAATGATAAGTTTTTGAATTCCAAAGAAATTGCAAATATTTTCTGTGAGAAGGATGGATCGGGATGGTCAGGTATGCATCTTGTAGGTCTAGTCTGACTAGCCAATCGCCTTGGAGTAAAATATCCCTGAGATGGATAATAGTCTCCATCTTGAAGTGTCGATAGACGACGAACTGGTTGAAGGATTTTAGATTGATTACTGGTCTAACAAGGATTGGATTTCCGAAGAAATTAGAGATGACATTTTGAGAGAGAACCTTGGAAGAGGAGGGGGACCTGATTGTTAAGGAGGAGAAAGAAGTTCGATGCGATAACCCTGGATAGTGGAAAGCACCCATGGATCTGAAGAAATTGACTTCCACTTTTGAAGGAAGAATCGAAGGCGACCTCCCACGGGAGGGCCAGAACGTTGGCTTACCTGGGGTATTGGACGATCTGGAGAGGCGCTGGCCGCGATTGCGGAAACCCCTTGATCTTTGAGGGTAGAAGTGGGATTTAAACTCTTGGTTGTAGTAATAGGGGGGGTTGGAATATCCTCTGGATCCTTGGTTTCTATATTGGCGGCCGGTAAAGCGACTCCTACCTCTACCGGCCCGGGAAAAAACACGCTGGTTAAAAACCTTCTTTAGAGATTGTTGGGCTTTGTCAATAGACGAAAAAGTGGAAACGAAACGACTAAGATCCTTGATGAACGAGTCTCCGAAGAGTTTACCATCGGCCTGAATGCGGGGATCTCTGGTAGCCAGATTAGCCAGTTTAGGGTCCATTCTGAGAAGGAGACCCTTACGTCTCTCGTGGATGACAGCTGAGTTAGCATTGCCCAAAAGGCAAAAGGCTCTTTGGGTCCAAAGAGAAAGGTCCAAAGGGTCGATAGGGGAATCCTCCAATCTGGCCGATTCGGCTAAGTCAAGTATTCTTGCTAAAGGACCGACCACGTCGAGGAGTTTATCTTGGCACGTGGTCCAGGCTTTGTCTACCCCTTTCCGGGGATCTTTGCCATATTTCGTAAAAAATGTGATGAGGGACTCATCAATGGCTGGGGTTACGGTAATGTTAGAGTCCAAAGATGGTCTAGGACATTCGGATTTTAGTTTGGAGCGTGTCTGTTTGTCCAAAGGAAGGCGCAGACGGGAAGAAATATATTCAGCTACGTGATCCAAAGGGAACCACTCCGTGGAATTAGGATGGTGAATGAGGGACGGGTCGAACATGGGAACACCCTCTGCGTCAACAACACTGGTCGAGGGGTCACTAGAAGCAAATTTGATACGTTTGGGAGGAGGAGAAGAAGGGGAAAACGTATCATCGGGATTATCTGACAGAGATAATTCGTCCATGTCCTCGTCATCTGTGTCCAAAACTTTTGAAATAACAATCTTTTTTGGCGCTGGTATATGTTTCGTTTTTGATTTACATTTTGTTTGTGAGGTCGACTTTTTGGCAGAATTCCCCTCCTTAGAAGGAGGCCTGGGAGGAACCAAGTCCTCAGTCTGGTGTGAGGCAAGCTCACTCTCTGTATGTGCGCCTTTTGTTATTTTAAAAGAAGAACTTACTTTCCGTTTTCTGCCTTCCCCCGCAGAATGGGCCATAGGATTGGACGCCATGGACATTACTGAACTCTCAATGTTTTTAGACATTGTAACCATAGATGCCTTTAAGGCATTTTTCACTGAGGATTGTATAAATTTGTTTAAATCCTGGTTAAAGGATTCCTCATTCTCCTCAGAGTCAGAGCTTAAAGATGAAGTATCAGGATTCATAATTGTCTGTAAATAGGGAGGATGACTGAGCAAAAACAGTTGTTAGAATAGTTGGCTAGAATCGTGGGAAGCTAGGGGTTAAGGAGAGAGCAACACGCTCTATGTTGTATGCCAAAGCGGGACTGTGAGGGAGGGCCGGAGATTACGAGCAACGCGACGGGAGAAGGAGGCCGGACTGCCAGGAATTTGTATGGAGCCAGCGCTCTGAGACAGCTGCTTCGGAAGCCGCCGAGCACGCAGGTACAGAAATGCCTCGTCTGTCAGACGCGAGAGTTCGGAATGCGCTGACAGAACGAGACGAACACACGGCGTAGAACGCGCGGTGGTTAACGCGTGCCAGGGAAAAAACGGCAGCCCGAAGGAGGGAGAGGGGGGGGTTTGGAACGGGAAGAAAAAAGACGCTAAGCGGCAAAGAAGGCAACCACCTTATACCTAGACAGAAAAATACTTTCAAAACACGAAATTCTTACTGAAATATTTAAATAAACAAATAAGTAGACGGAAGACCAAAAGAGTGTACTTATCTTGACTGCGAGCAGCAAGAAAAGAGGGCTGTTTGCAGTCAAGTGTACACTCTATGGTTATGGCCTCAGGTGATTGGTCCATCATTAGTTCTTGTTTTTCTCCCATTGGTTAGTCTGTTACTAACCCTCTTGGGAGTTGTAGTTTCTTGACTGCTGCTATTGGAAATAAAGTAAGAAAAGAACGCATAATAGAGCCTCCGGTCTTGTCATAAAATTACTGTTTAAACACTATAGGGGTCATTATGAGTTTGGCACTCTAATGATCTCCATACTTACGGCGGCGCACTGATCACCACCAATTGGGACGGTCCGAATGCCACATTGTGACCGAGGCGGTTGTGCAGCGGCCGTACCTCCAGCACTGCCAGGATTAGTCGTCCTGGCGGTCGTGGCAGTCCTAATATGCCAGGTCAGCACTGCAAGCAGCAGTGCCCTGGGGATTACGACTTTGTTCTCCGCCAGGAATTTCATGGCGGTTTCACCGCCATGAAAAGGCTAGCGGAGAACAGGTACAGAGGGCCTCAGGGGTCCCTGTACTGCCCATGCATTTAGCATGGGTAGTTGTGGGGTCCCCCTGGCCAGCACCATTGCAATGATCACTGTCTGCTTTCCAGACAGTGAACATTGAGAAGGTGCTGGTGGACCGTTCACACTACAGAATAGCTGCCGACTCTATTACGAGCCGGGGACAATGCTGTAGGCCATTTCCTGCTGGGCCAGCAGGCAGAAACTGAGGTTTCTGCCCACTGACCCAGCGTGAAACTCGTAATAGGCCCTGGGGGAGGCTGCCACAATGGCAGCAACCTACTGGTCGGAATTTTGCGGGCGGGCTTTTCCACCGAAATCGTAATCAGGCCCTATATGCTGAAAACTATTAGGGAACAGCTCTTCTTCTTGTTTCTAGAGCACTGCACCCGCATCAACACTGAAAGGTCCAGAGAGTACAGATCCTCCAGTGTACTGTCGCAAGGCAGCAGAGCAGACTCATTGACACAAGTCTATTTTTTCTTGTTTTATCCTATTCCCCATTCCCCTCGAGAGCACTACATGATTAAACGGTTGTGGTGCCTTGATCATTAGCTGCCCTCCCAGGGGGACAGGAGGTTCAGCATTGACTCTGCTATTCTTTTCATGGTATTAAGATATGCTCTGGGGCTATACGCATTATCATCTTGCAATAGAAAGATCTGATATATGGACAAGTTTCAATATGTTACTTGTTGTTGCCATACTGGAATGCGCAGGCCGTGCTATGCCCCAGGAAAGGTTTTGGACGTCGTTTTCTTTATCTTCTTAGACTTCATTTACTTTTAATTTCCACCTTTGCATGTCCGCCACTTCTGAATACAGCATATTTTAGGCTACATCAAGCTCTTTTTTAGGTATTCAACAAGTTGTGTATTTAGGGTTTATAGGTATAATTAAATATTGAGTATGGAAACTGCCCTTGTTATACCTGTTGTACTAGTGGACTAGTGCATTTCTTTGTTAATTACAGCCCCATTATATATATGATCCTTTTTCCAGAGCTATTTGGCTTCTATTTCACTTTACTATCCAGTCCTACTTGGGCTTTGAAATACATCAAATAATACAGGTACCCCACCATATTGCTATGTTCATGTGGGGAAATCTGGGTGTTCTCTTGATCGGAAAATCTTTTCCCATTCTTATAGAGGTACTCATTGGGTATGGGTACTCTTTACTAACTTCTTGTCTGATTCACCTGAGGTTCAGAGTGGACCTTTCATACTGCTGATGGTTACTGTTATTGTTTGATTCTTTCTCCATATTGGAGTTCTATTGTGTTATATATGGTGGATTGAGGTTCTTGAGGCTCTTCTGAGCCTTTTCTATTTGACTTGGTCACATGCTGTCACATTTTTGTCTCGTTGTCAGTCAGACTCACACGCAACATGAGCCTTTTTATACATATTGTTTGCAGCCTTGAAAAAGTCCTTTTGCGTATACTATGCACTTTTACTTTGGCCATTTCCTGATGTGTGGAGCATTGTCACCACATATGTTTGTATTTTACCTTGGACTTCTTGGATGGGCCCACTACCAAATCAGGGCCCACCTGCTCCGTTGTCACTTCAGGGGTCTTCCCCAGGCTTCTATCACCTCCCAGCATGGACCTGCTGTAATATTGGGCTTGCCTGCTTTGCCTGGCTCTGGGTGCTGCCTCTGACACTTGCGTGGGGACTCAATCTGGGTCCCCTTTCAAGATCAGCTGGTAGGGAAAGTGCTTGCCTTTGGATGGGTTAGATTCACTATTCCCACTCCAATTAAGCAACAGTAGGGGATGTGATGGACTTTGATTACTACTATGACCAGTGTGTAGTTTTATTATTCTATTAAATGTTTTTTTTTCTGTGTGCTTTCTTGGCATTTTACTAGCCGAATAAGGTTTATTTGACTGACTGACTGATTAGTATTCCTAATGTTTTAAAATAAACATTTAAATATAGACAAGAAAATAAAGCATATTTAAAATAAAAATGTATTCATTATAAAGCAAATACGATCACATTTAAATACAATTTTTATATTATGAATGAAGAAATGAAAAAATAAAAAATAAATAAAAAATGTAATTAAAACTCTTCCCTCCACACTACCCTAAAGAAAACATACAAACATTATAAAAATGAAAAGTTAATCATATTAAGCCTTTCCCTGCCAGGCCTTTTACTCCTCAGGTGCAAAGCCTTTTTTGGCTATTTGGGGCAGTTCGAGCTTAGACCCTCATAACTTTTTGTCCACATAAGCTAACCACACACAATTTGCGTCCTTTTTACCAACATCCTCGGGATTCTAGAGGTAACCAGACTGTGTGGGTTCCCCTGAAGGAGACCAAGAAATTAGCCAAAATACAGCTAAAATTTAGTTTTTTCCAAAAATGGGGAAAAAGGGCTGCAGAAGGCGGCTTGTGATTTTTTCCCTGAAAAGGGCATCAACAAAGGGTTTGCGGTGCTAAAATCACCATCTTCCCAGCTTTCAGGAACAGGCAGACTTGAATCAGAAAACCACATTTTTCAACACAATTTTGACATTTTACTGGGACATACCCCATTTTTACTATTTTTTGTGCTTTCAGCCTCCTTCCAGTTAGCAACAGAAATGGGTGTGAAACCAATGCTGGATCCCAGACAGCTAAACATTTGTGAAAAGTAGACAAAATTGTGAATTCAGCAATGGGTAATTTCTGTATATCCTACAAGGTTTTCCTACAGAAAATAACAGCTGAAATAAAAATATATTGAAATTGAGGTGACAAAAACTGCCATTTTTCTCCACATTTTTTCCTGCAATGTCAGATTTTTTAAAGCAATATATTGTTACGTCTGCTGGACTCTGGTTGCGGGGACATATAGGGCTTGTAGGTTCATGAAGAACCCTAGGTACCCAGAGCCAATAAATGAGCTGCACCTTGGAATGGGTTTCCATTCTGAGCCGGGTATACAGCCATTCATTTGCTGAAATATAAAGAGTGAAAAATAGGTATAAAAAAACCTTTGTATTTCCAAAATAAGCACAAGTTAAGGTGTTGAGAAGCAGTGGTTATTTGCACATCTGTGAATTTCTGGGGTGCCCATACTAACATGTGAATTACAGGGCATTTCTCAAACAGACGTCTTTTTTACACATTGGCTTACATTTGGAAGAAAAAAATGTAGAGAAAGACAAGGGGCAATAGCACTTGTTTTGCTATTTTGTGTTCCCCCAAGTCTCCCGATAAAAATGGTACCTCACTTGCGTCGGTAGGCCTATTGCTCGCGACAGGAAATGCAACATGGACACATCACATTTTTAAATTTAAATCTGACGTGTTTTTTGCAAAGTCCCTAGATGTAGATTTTGGCCTCTAGCTCAGCCGGCACCTATGGAAACCTACAAAAGCTAGACACCTAGGGAAATCCAAGGTGGAGTGGCTTGTGGGGCTCTTACCAGGTTATGTTACCCAGAATCCTTTGCAATCCTCAACATTTGGCCAAAAAAACACTTTTTCCTCATATTTCGGTGACACAAAGTTCTGGAATCTGAGAGGAGCCACAGATTTCCTTCCACACAGCGTTCCCCCAAATCCCCCGATAAAAATGGTACCTCACTTGTGTGGGTAGTCCTAGCACCCTGGACAGGAAATGCACCAAAACAGAACGTGGACACATCACATTTTCCCAAAGAAAACAGAGCTGTTTTTTGGAAAGTGCCTACCTGTGGATTTTGGCCTCTAGCTCAGCCGGCACCTAAGGAAACCTACCAAACCTGTGCATTTTTCAAAACTAGACACCTAGGGGAATCAAAGATGGGGTGATTTGTGGGGCTCTCACCAGGTTCTGTTGCACAGAATCCTTTGCAAACCTCAAAATGTGGCCAAAAAAACACTTTTTCCTCACATTTGAGTGACACAAAGTTCTGGAATCTGAGAAGAGCCACAGATTTCCTGCCACTCATCGTTCCCCCAAGTCTCCCGATAAAAATGGTACCTCACTTGTGTGGGTAGGCCTAGCGTCCGTGACAGGAAATACCCCAAAACGCAACGTGACACATCACATTTTCCCAAAGAAAACAGAGCTGTTTTTTGCAAAGTGCCTAGCTGTGGATTTTGGCCTCTAGCTCAGCCGGCACCTAGGGAAACCTACCAAACCTGTGCATTTTTTAAAACTAGACACCTAGGGGAATCCAAGATGGGGTGACTTGTGGTGCTCTCACCGGGTTCTGTTTCCCAGAATCCTTTGCAAACCTCAATATTTGGCAAAAAAACACTTTTTCCTCATATTTTGGTGACAGAAAGTTCTGGAATCTGAGAGGAGCCACAAATTCCCTTCCATGCAGCATTCCCCCAAGTCTCCTGATAAAAATGGTACCTCACTTGCGTGGGTAGGCCTAGCGCCAGCGACAGGAAAACGCCACAAAACACAACGTGGACACATCACATTTTCCCAAAGAAAACAGAGCTGTTTTTTGGAAAGTGCCTAGCTGTGGATATTGGCCTCTAGCTCAGCCGACACCTGAGGAAACCTACCAAACCTGTGCATTTGTGAAAACTAGACACCTAGGGAAATCCAAGATGGGGTGACTTTTGGGGCTCTCATCAGGTTCTGTTACCCAGAATCCTTTGCAAACCTCAAAATGTGCTAAAAAACACTTTTTCCTCACATTTCGGTGACACAAAGTTCTGGAATCTGAGAGGAGCCACAAATTTCCTTCCACCCAGCGTTCCCTCAAGTATCCTGATGATAATGGCACCTTACTTGTGTGGGTAGGCCTAGTGCCTGCGACAGGAAATTCCCCAAATCACAACGTGGACACATCACATTTTCCCCCAAAAAACAGAGCTCTTTTTTGCAAAGTGCCTAGCTGTGGATTTTGGCCTCTAGCTCAGCCGGCACCTAGGGAAACCTACCAAATCTGTGCATTTTTTAAAAGTAGACTCCTAGGGGAATTCAAGATGGGGTGACTTGCGGGGCTCTCACCAGGTTCTATTACCCAGAATCCTGTACAAGCCTCAAAATTCGGCTAAAAAACACTATTTCCGCGCATTTTGGTGACAGAAAGTTCTGGAATCGGAGAGGTGCCACAAATTTCCTTCCACCCAGCGTTCCCCCAAGTCTCCTGATAAAAAGGGCACCCAGGGTAGGACTAGCGCCTGCGACATGAAATGCCCCAAGACACAACGTGGACACATCAAAATGATCAAATACAAAACAAACTGTTTTTGCGGGGGCACCTGCGTTTTTGGTCCTGGGCTCAGCAGCCATATAGGGAAACCTACCAAACCCAAACATTTCTGAAAACTAGACACCCAAGGGAGTCCAGGGAGGTGTGACTTGTGTTGATCCCCCAGTGTTTTCTTACCCAGAATCCTTTGCAAACCTCAAAATTTGGCTAAAGAAAACACGTTCTCATCACATTCTGGTGAGAGAACATTCTGGAACCTGAGAGGAGCCACAAATTTCCTTCCACCCAGCATTCCCCCACGTCTCCCGATAAAAATCATACCTCACTTGTGTGGGTGGCCCAGGTGCCTGCAACCCGAAAAGGGCCAAAACCCTGTAGAGATTGAGGGATAGCACAGCAAGTTGATAAGCACATTTTTTTCTTTTATACATCTTTAGGCTGACTCTGCTTTGGGGACCCACACAAGTGAGGTATCATTTTACTTGGGAGACTGAGTGGAACGCTGGGTGGTAGGAAATTTGTGCCGGAGCAGTGTTCCTACAAAGAAAAGTGAGGAAAATACGCTTTTTTAAGCAAATTTTGAGGTTTGCAGAGGAGTCTGGGTAAGAAAATGTTGGGGGATCCAGGCAAGCCACACCTCCCTGAACTCATTGGGGTGTCTAGTTTTAAAAAATGTCTGGGTTTGGTAGGTTTCCCTAGATGAAGGCCGCACCCAGGACCAAAAACATAGGTGGCCCTCCTCCACAAAACACAGGTAATTTTGCAATAGATCATTTTGATGTGTCCACGTACTTCTATGGTGTTCCAAACACTAAAATTGTGAAAAGAAACGCACTTAGGTTATGCTAAAAAGACCCCTCACCCACCAACCAAGTTGGTGACATGCTTCATCATCGGGGTCCCACCCGAGACACCTAGCGTCGCACAGTTGTGCTGCGATGCCTTATTACAGCGGAGCAGGTTTTGTCATTTTTACCACACATACTGGTTGGATTTGGCACGAGAGTGAGTGATGGTTCAGTAGATCAAATTTTATTAACAAGAGATTTCACAAAAAACGGAACCAATGAGTCACAGCTCGTGAGCTGTAAAGCCGCGTCAAGGCATCAACCGCTTTACAGTCCATTCACCACCTTTCATACATGACATGCACAAGACCATTCATGCCGCCAGCCGCGGGCCCAGCACATTACAACACTCGCAGCAACAGACAGAGCCATTCAAGGACCCATCACTTTCATACGCCAACATGCCTGATACAGCAATCAAACCAGCTGATGGGAGTGTGTAGACTGGCGTTTGGCTGGCACTGCCAGCCAAGCGCCACTCCACGCACACCGCCAGCCAAGCGCCACCCCACACACACTGCCAGCCAAGCACCACCCCACACACACCGCCAGACAAGCGCCAGTCCATGCACACGCCAACCGTGAAACTGAACATATGAAAATATAAAACAGCAGTTTACGCTCACAGTATTTTCCAATAATTCTTGTGTGTGTGGTAGCTCCTGAAACAGCCACCCACACACAGCCCAGCCTTTAATGGACAATCAGGGCAGTACATCCTAGTCTCCTTCCTGATACCTCTTCGAGCACAGACACTACATCTCTTAGCAGGAAAGTTTTTTTTGGCTGTGGGAGGAATGTGCTCAGCAAAGAGACAATCTTTCAATCTAGCCTCATCCTCCACCACTGCTTCTCTAGGAACTCTTGCCTGTTCCAGCACAGCAAGGCTCGCTATGATAGACTCCTGAAATTTCACAAATGTCATCCTTAATTCTGGAGAACTATCCTTGAACACAACAAAAGCATTAAAAGTTGCCAAGTGGAACAGGTGAACCGCTAATTTCTTATACCAAACATAAGCCTTACGAGCAGCAGTGTAAGGTTCCAACCTCTGATTTACTCTGTCAACACCACCAATGTGCTTATTGTAGTCTAAAATGCACACAGGTTTGTGCACTTCAACAACTTGACCCCAAACAGTCACAGGTGAAGTACTCTCATCATGGATGGTAGTTAGCATGTACACATCCCTCCTGGCTAGCAGCTCATCATTCCGCAAGGCACTGCCCCTTCTCAAGTTTTTTACAGACAAGCTCTCTTGGATATTCTTTCTGATTAGAGCGGATCATGCCACAAGCAACAGTGTCCACTCTGAACAATTCCTTGAATATCTGAACTGCAGTGTAGAAGTTATCTATATATAAATGGTGACCTTTGTTAAACAGTTGTTTACCAAGTTCCCACACAATTTTCTCACTGACTCCAAATGTGGGCAGACAACCAGCGGGGTAAATACTGGAATTCCTACCAGCATAGACCCGGAAATTATAAACATCCTGTACTATTTTCAGACAGCATATACAATTTAATTCCATACCATGCCCTCTTGCTAGGAATGTACTGCCTAAGAACCAAATGACCCTTGAACAGGACCAATGACTCATCTACAGATATTTCTTTGCCTGGAACATAGATCTGTGAAAACTGATCTACAAAATGATCAAGGACAGGTCTAATCTTAAAAAGACGGTCAGAATAAGGGTGATCTTGTGGCAAGGCTAAAGCATTATCTACAAAATGCAACATCCGAAGAAGAAGCTCATACCAGTTACGACTCATGATTGCAGGAAATATAGCAGTTGCCATCAATGGACTAGTAGACCAATATGTCTATCAGCCCCATCAAAAAAGTTAAACCCAAGAACTTTTTCAACTCTTCCAGATCTGTGTGAATCCACTGGCTAGCTCTAGATTGTGGCCTAAGTCTGGCAGCGTTGTCCCTCAAATACTGCTCTGCATACAAATTAGTCTGCTCAACAATCTCTTCCAAAAATATATTGTCCATAAACAACTCAAAGAAGTTGACAGGCAAAAAGTTTTCCGTATTAACTCAACACCCTGGGAAACTAGTAAACGCAGGCAACTGTGGCTGCTCCATGTTTGGTGCAACCCACGTGTCAGATCTTCCAATGGGAAGCCTTTCAGCTGCAGGCTGCTGCACCATTGACACATTAGTGTCCTCCTCTAAAACAGGCACTTATCAGCACTGAGAGTGGCTTCATCATCAGATGATTCCTCTCTGACAGAAAATTCACTTCCAGAATCTTGCACTTCCTCCTCTGCCTCAGATGCAGAGTCAGTTTCATAATCATGGTAAGAAGACGACTCAAAAAGCACACCAACAACCTGCTGAGCGGTCATCCTATGGCTAGCCATGATCCTCCCTACAAAAAGTAACCGGACAAATGCACCACCAACAACCAGCACTTTGTAAGATAAGTAATGAACAAAGTGTAGCTTTATCACTAAGAGGTATAAACTCAAAAACTATACCACTCACTTGCCTAAAAAAACTTGACTAACCAGCAACTACTCTGCACAGCCACAGCAATCACCAATGATATCCCACTAAAAACAACAAAGAAAAGCAAATTAGACATAAGACAACACAAATATCATTGTGCCTACATCTAAGGACAATTTCACACACAAGCCTGCATTCAGTACACCACTTACAAACATGTCATTCATGCATGGCAACAATACTCCTTTGGAGTAAATTTATTTACTTAACTAAAACATGCAATTACGCAAACTGCAGGACAACCACTGCCAAAACCGCAACAAGCCACAGCAAATGAAGTAAAAGCTTTGAACTAGAACAAAAAGGAGAAATAAACTGTTAAAATCACAAATGCAAATACTTCGCCAGTTGACAATCACCCGCCACCAAACATTTATACATTTTCCCTGGTGTCTAGTGTTCTCCTCTTGGGGGCAAATTGGCCTAAAAAAAAATAGGCCAATCTGCCCCCAAAGGGAGGCAGAAATGGCATAGATTATATTGCCCCCTTTGGGGGGTGACCCTTGCTCAAGAGGCCACCCCCCACACAAAGCACACACACATGATCCCTGGTGCTAAGTGGATTCTGCCCCCCCTGGGGGCATATGGGCCTAAAAGAAATAGGCCGATCTGCCCTCAATGGGGGGAGAACTGCCCAATAGTGCTTTTCCCCCTTGGGGTGACCCTTGCCCAAGAGGCCTCCACCCAACACAAAAAAAAACAGCCACAAAACAATCCTTGGTTTCTAGTGGCTTCTGCACCACGTGGAGGCAGATTGAGCTAAAAATAAAAGGCTGATCTGCCCCCAAGGGGGACAGAAACGTCAATAAATATATTGGCCCCCCAAGATGAGCAACCCTTGCCCAAGGGTTCGCTCCCCCACACTGTAAAAGCACTCACACACATATACTAATTCCCTAGTGTCTAGTGGGCATTCCTGCTGCCTGATCGCATTGCGATCGGGCAGCAGGAATGCTGAAAGAGACATCGAGGGAAAGGAAAACCCTTTCCTTTCCCCAATGCCTCTTTTTGTACAATCCCCCTCCCCCGCCCGGAGGAAAAACTTACCTCCTTGCCTGAAGACACTCTGGAAGCAAATGGCTTCCAGCGTGCCCAGCACCCTCTGATGATTTCAGCGCGTGATCGGCCTCACTGCGGGGGGGGGCAGGCCTGGGGGGGAGCACTAGCGCTTCCCCGAGGGCCGGTCCCAGGAAGTAATGGTTACGTCCGTGGCACCTCAGCGTTGCGGCCACGGCCGTAACCATTACGTCCATGGTGGGGAAGGGGTTAAATTATTCTAAAAACAGTTAAGAAACATAAAATTAATCAATACAATTTAATAATTAAATTAAGTGACCACCTAAGTAACAATTGAAAATCAACAAATAAATTAAAATAGTAATTAATAAAATTAATTAATTTACATAATTAATTATCAATTTAAAATTATGCTACATAAAATTACCGTTTTCTAATCAACTTAATAACAATAAATATAAAAACTTACAAACTAGACTAAAACAAATGAAACACAATTGTTTTCATACTAATAACCTGTAATATTAAAAGACTTTATATTTATCAAACTAATTCAAAACAATATTTTATTCAATATTACATAAAATGATATTATATACAACGATTTAAACACCGCAATATTTTTACCACAATATTTGTGGTCCACTGTATTTTTTGTACACTTTTGTGTCAGCATACCTGGTAATACCTTATCACTAATGCTTTATGAGAAATCACAGTCTGTGTCGGCATCTCACGATTTGTTATAGTGTAAACAATGAAGAAAAAGGTCTACTAGACTCATGTGGAGAACAAGAACTGTGAAGATTGTGGTTTCGGTGCCACAGCAAAGAAGGAAGCATGATTGGCCAGTAGCCAGGATCCTTTTTTCATTTACTTTGCAAGTTGGACGGCAACAATTGTTTTCTGTGGGTTCACTTTGAAATGGAAAGGCAGTGACTAATCACAAACTGAGAGGAGTTAAATACAATTTTTATATTACGAATGAATAAATAAAAAAATAAAAAAATTAAATCTCTTTCCTCCACACTAACCTAAAGAAAACATGCAGCAGACAAACAATTACAATGAATGCAAACATTATAAAAATGAAATGTTAATCATATTACATTAGTTATTCTAAAAAACAATTATTCTAAAAACAGTTAAGAAACATAACATTAATCAATACAATTTAATAATAAAATGAACTGACCACCCAAGTAACAATAAAAAATCAACAAATAATTAAAATAATAATTAATACATTCATTAATTTGCATCATTTAGTTGTCAATTCAAAATTATTCTACATAAAATTACCGTTTTCTAATTAACTTAATAACAATAAATATAAAAACGTAAAAACTAGTAACACAATGAAAGACTCTCAAGATGAAAGATTATGAAGATACAGTAGTTGATAAAGATGTTGAAAAATTATTTGACAATTGTAGCTGTGCAGAATAGAGATGAGCGATGGTATTAGACATGATGAACATTTAAAACTCAACTTTACTTGCATTCAAGCACATAGATGAAGTTGAAAACCTGCGGTCTTAGTGGAGCTTGTGTTTGAGTAGAGGATTGTATGGGAAATTTGAAGTTTCAGGATCTGTTGCTTCAACAATGTTTCACTTTTCTAGGGATAAATATGCATTCTGTGTTTGATGGTGCTTAGTGAGTACCACCTCTGGATTCACAGCCCAGGCTTTTACTCACCTTTCCTCCATTCCCTTCTCGTTCTTATTATGAGGAAGCACAAATTGGTCTCACCTTTATCTAACTTGAAAACAACTGATATTTTCTAGATTCTGGTCTCCTGGGTTTAGCCTTTGCCTAATTAACCGATTAACCCCAGAAAATAACAGTATTAAGGATCTGTGCCCATTGTGAAGATGTTTGTCAGGGCCCTGGTTAAACCTCCTCATAATCATGTGCTTCTGAAAGCAACTTCAGATGCAGTTGATGCCCAAAGACTTCAGATTTTGAAATGTTCCTTATATGTTACTCATTAGGGGTGAAGTGATCATGTGGAATTGCGATGCCTCGAAGGGTGGGATTACTCTGGCAGACTCTGAACAAGGACCCTCTTATGTGTGGGAAAAGTAGGCCCAATGATAAGGGTAACATTAAAGTGCCCAACTCATACAGTACATAGAATTCGGTTCATGGAGGAAGATTGCACTTGATTTTTCAGTTCCAGTTAACATGTTAGGTTTAGGGCCAATGAACGTATTGGCTCTGTGAATTGATTCTCACGCTGGCCAGATGACAAGTTGTCAAGCAAGTAGAAACAAGGATGGTTTAACTGGTTTTGGTAAATCTCTTTTTAAGACAAGTAATGCTAACAGAGCTGGTTACTGATAATGGTTTGCAAGTGGTGTTGGTGGAGATGAAGAGGATTCGAGACAAACTGGGGTACAACATGTCAGAAGTTAGAACATCGGTGCATGACACACAACACAACAAGCTAATAGAGAGGTGAAATCAAGTACTGGAAGGTTTATAGTGAGATATTTGTGGGAGTGCAGTTTGAAGGGATGCCGTTGATATGGGTATACAGTACCACATCCATTGTAACAAAAAGATACTCCGTGTAAGTTAATGCAAAGAAGAAAATTTTGTCTTGAGCTAAAAAAAAGACTGGAATTTTAGGAGTGAGAACAGATGTAGTGTTGTTGACCATAGTATCAAGGAATGTACCCTGGCAAGAGATCTTGGTGGATTTAAAGTGGGAGACTGGTTCAAATAAATCTTGAACACAGAGCCATAGATAGACTGTCAGGATTCTCCAGATCTCTGCAAGTAGTGAAAGTTGGCTGAGGAGTTTTCGAAATCTCAAATGGTAATGTTCGGAATATAAAGACAATTGTGTGAGTGCTAGATCGTATTAGAAATGAGCTTTTTGATCCAATGAGCGAGGGGATAGTCAGAAGTTGTTGTGTAGTTCTTTTAGCCATGTTTTAGGCATGCTATTTAAGCTAACTAGGCCTGCAGCTGAGCACTTTCACAAGCCTGCGTTTTACTCAGCATTGCTTTATCTTTCTAACAAAAGCTTAATTAGTGGTGCTGTTTTATTTCACTCTATCTTGTTGTCCTTTCGCCTAGGAAAGCATTGCATTCTTGGTAGGACATATAGTTTAATTGGGCCTTTTCAGGGCTACAGACAGATAGGGTTGCCGACAAATGTGGTATGCTGTGTCTCCTGCATTCACAGAAAACAACACACTCATACATGGGGACTATTTCTTAGAACACCAGCTGTTTTAGTATAAAACACCCTTTTGTCCTGGGCACGCATGAGGGAGATTCCAGCCAGATGACCATGACTGTATGCTGATTGCTACAAGTTTCGCTACACCTCCCTGCTTAGACGACCAAGCCCTGATCCCGATGGGGACGGTGTCTTTATAGACTTCAGGCCTCTTCTCAAGGTATGAGGGATGATGTTCTTCCAGGGGGAAGCCCAAAGGGCAGATTAGACTTAGTATGCTGTGATCATACTTAGCGTAGGGTGGGGATCATAGATCTACTCTCCAATTAGACAGCATGGTAGGGCTGTTCTTGTGTTTTACATTTTCAGTCACGTGCCTGCTCCTATTGTCTTTCACTATCCTCGTTATTGCCATGCAAATGCTTTCATCTAAGATGCAGATATTTTAATAAATGCTTATTTAAATATATTCTGTCTCCATTGTCTTGGTAACCGAGAGAACAGGATGCGACCTCCACTATTACCTGGAGGAGTCTATTGTACCATGTGCTCGGTTGCCACAATCATCTCGGTCAGAAATGGGCACTGCTAGTTAGCCGGAAATCCCAGATTAGGCCTAGAGATGTCACCAGGTGTGAAATTGCACTTAGTACCCACAACCTGGGCGATCCTAGCACCCAAATCCAGTAGCCTCATTAAACTAATGAGAACATATGCAGCAAAGTAAATGTGGGGAAACCATAAACAGAAAGGTGGCCTGTGAAGAAATTGAACAGACCCCATCTGCATGAATGATTTTGGATCATCATAAATATGTTGTGCTGGCATTATTGGGTCATCACAATCCATTGATCAGATGGCACACCAGTATCATTGATAACAATGTCTGTTGATTTAGAGTTTATTCTTGTGGATTGTATTATGTTTCTGTAACACATTTCTTGTCATTGAAATGTTATTATGTTTTGTAGCAATGTCAAGTTACTATTATTCCAATAATGCTGTCATGGTATCAGCTGTCATGGTATCACAATTATGGCAACCTATTGGCTTAGGATTCCTTGTTGTAGAATATATAAGTCCTTAAGTGAAGAGGATCTGTACTATTTTGTCCTGTGTAGCACTCTGTATGTAGCCCCTGACCACTTAGGAATATTTAGGCTGCAGTTTTAGGACCGGATTGCAGAGTGGCTGTTAATGCTTTAGGATTTTACAGCTGATAACACCGCTCCAGGTGGGAGTAAACCTTTCAGAGGTTATGTGGGAAACTCAATGTGATGGAACTTCAGCAGCCAAAATAAGTTTAAGTGATGAAGATGTCCTGCAAAGCTTTGTACTTCATTTTAGGAAGTTCGGTAGCTCTCACCGAATCCGGCAACACCCTCTTTGGTCAACCGCCATTCTGGAACAAAACCTTGTTTTAAACATTTCAGTTCACCTAACCAAATCATTGTGTACCCTCCTCTTCTTTCCGGCAAGCCACTAGCTTCTTCCTTAAAGCTTCCAATGGCTCATGCCAAGGCACTTTGGGAACATTTGTAATTGCAATACTGTGTGTATCCTTGATTATTTAAGCAATCTTCTTATCCTTCATTCGTAGTATTTCCTTTTTTACAGTCGGAATTTTATTTTTTGATGTCTGAGGAGTTGGGAGGAACGAAGGTACCATAGCATTCAGGCAATGACCATTACCTCCCGTCCCTCCCTCGCCTTCCTTTAGACCAATGAGGCTCCCTCCCTCCCCATAGACCCTCCCTTCCCCTTAACCCCGCCCCCCCACCACCTCCTGTTCTTTTTTGTCTAGCCCCCCTAGACTTACCTTCTTCGTCCTCCACGGAGGGGCCTGGGGGTCTTCAGCTTTGCTCTCCTCGAGGCGCGGAGCTCCTCGGGGAGGGTTCCTGGCGGTCGCGTCTTCGAGAGGCAGGTGTGGCTGCCTTGGAGACGTGTCCTGGGAGTCAGCTAACGATGTCGGTCGGCTCTTTGAGGCTGGGGCTTCAACTTCCGGATCTTCGGCTCGCAGGGACGAGCTGATGTGCCGGTTTGGATTTTCAGCATTTTTGGCGGTAGGACGGGTGTTCTGCCAGTGTTTTTCAAAGGTTTTGGCAAATTGTTTATATATTGCCATATGCTGTTTTTTTTTTTAGGGGGAGGACCTTCCTCTTTTATTTAAAGGGGTTGAGGTCCTATGGCTGGCATTTCTGGTTAGGATCATGCCAAAGGTACCTGCCCAAAGATGTAGGATTGTTTCCTCTTCCTCTTCACGCCTGGGGGTCGCCAGGTTACGGTGGGGGCTTCTGTGCCACTCATGTCCAGGGAAGAGGTTCAGGACATGATTGAGGTGGCTGTCTCCCGGGCTCTCCAAGCTGGGGTGGCCAGGCCTGGTCGTTCTCCGGCGGCCCGTCCTCCTGGGACTGCGGAGAGGTCCTCTTCTGGGGATGATGAGGATGACGCTCCATCTACTTCTTCTGGTGGGAAATATGTCTCCAGGGAAGAGATGTGGGAGGTGATGTTGCATGTTCGGGACATTTTAGGTTTTCCTGTGTTTCAACCTACGGGGTCGGATTCGCATTTGTTCCCTCAGTATCAAACGCCTTCTAGGTTTGCCATGCCTTTTCAGGGCCCTGTGGAGGAGATGGTATTCCGGGAGTGGAAGGATGTGGATAAGTCTCAGGTGCCACGGTTCCTTCAGAAACTGTACTTCCTTGAACGGGAGGATGTGTTACCTCCCTCAATTAAACTGGATTCCATTCTGGCGACCCTGATTGGCAAGACGGCGGTCAATCCTGAGGATGGTGTGCCTACGGATGCCACTGACCGTAAGGTGTTTTCTGGTCTTAAGAGGGCTTTTGCGGCAGAGAATTTGGCCCTCAGAGTGGGTATATTTTCAGCTTATTCTGCACAGTCTTTGGTGCAGGATTTTGACAAGCTGGCAGTGGCTGTTCAGGAAGGTTCGGAGTGCTCGGAACTTCTGGCTGTTATGGAGCAACAGGCCAGGTTGCTGGAGGCATGTCTTCTGATGTGGTCAGTACTTCGGCTCTGGCTTCGGGAGCTTTGATTGGGGCTTGTAGGTCCCTCTGGTTGAGGTTGTGGAAGGCGGATCCTGGGGAGAAATCTGCTCTCCTGAGACTACCTTTTGAGGGGCGTAATTTGTTTGGTGATCAGTTGCCTTCCATGCTTTCCATGGCATTTAAGGAAAGGAAACACGCCTTGCTTACAAAGGTGGTTCTTCTTCTGGCAAGGGGTGGAGGAAGCATTCACGCTCATCTCCCAAGATAGATTCCAAATCTTTTTCTTTCAGGAAACGTCGTTTTCAGACCCGTTTTTCTTCCAAGAAGTCTGCCCCTTCGAAACGGGGTGGGTTCAAGAAGGGGTCCTGACAATCATTGTGGGCCTAGCATAGGGCAGGTTGGGGGATGGCTGAGGCACTTTCTTCCAGTGTGGCAGAAGAGTGTCAGCGATCGTTGGGTGCTGGACATTGTGGACAATGGCTACGCCATAGATTTCGAAGTGGTACCTCCAGATTCCGGGGTCCGTCCCACTCCTCTGCCTACAGTCGGGTCCCAGAGACAGGCGTTGTTGGATGGGGTCTGGGACTTGCTTCTCAAGGGGGCCATCTCTCAGGTTACTGTGGGGGAGAGGGGTCTGGGCACTTATTCAGTCTTGTTTCTGGTTCAGAAGGTGTCAGGGGTTTTTCGGCCTGTCCTCAATCTAAAAGAGGTGAATTCCTGGATCAGAACTGTACAGTTCCGTATGCTGTCCAGTTTTGTGTTCTACCCTCGGCCTCAAGTCCTCTCCCCGCATTTTCACCAAGGTGCTGGCCCCTCTGGTGGCTCTTCTACATTCAGAAGGGGTGTTTATTCATCCTTATCTGGACGATATTCTAATCCAAGCGTCCTCTCAGAAGCTGTTGCGGATGCATTTGGCCTGGGTTCTGGTGGTCCTGCAAAACCACGGGTTTTTGGTCAACTAGGGGAAGTCAGATTTGGTTCCTTCCCAAGATCTGGTGTTTCTCGGGGCTCGGTTTCTGACTCTTCAAAGTTTGGTGACTGTGTCGGAGAAGCGGTTGTTGGTCCTCCAGTTTCTGGTGAGGTCGATCTTGTCGCAGCCTGCTCCCAGGGCCCCCAGGGCCCTTCAGTGGTTACGTCTGCAGGGTCATTTGGCGTCGGTGATTTTTCTGGTTCCCTGGGCACGGTTCCATCTTCTTTGCCTGATGAACTGGTTCCTGGTTCATTGGTCTCCAGGGTCAAGTTCTCTTCTGGCGTGGATTCCGGTGTCGGGGTTGGTTCGTAGGGAGTTGGGTTGGTGGCTGGTGCCCACTCATCTTCGGGTAGGGGTGCCTTTATCTCCTCCTCTCCCGGTGGTGGTGACAACCGATGCCAGCCTCTCCGGTTGGGGTGCTTGGATGGGGTCGGCTCAGATCCAGGGGTTTTGGTCACCTCTGGAAGCCAGACGCTCCTCGAATTGGCGGGAGTTGGAGGCGGTGCTTCTAGCTCTGATTCATTTTAAGGACTCCCTGAAAGGTGTTGCGGTTCTCATTCGGACAGACAACTTGGTGACCAAAGCTTATGTGAACCGGCAGGGGGGGACCAGGTCGTGGGCTCTGTTCCGCCTGGCCAGGAAGATTTTTGTTTGGGCTCAGGAATGGGTTCTTTCCCTCCGCGCCACCTACATTTGGGGGGTGGTCAATGTTCGGTCAGATCTTCTGAGCAGGGCGATTCCTTCCTCTCAGCTTTTCTCCCTCCGGTGGTCTCTGTTTCATCATCTGGTTCACCTATGGGGTCTTCCAGTGGTGGATGTGTTTGCGTCTCCAGAGAATGCGAAACTCAGTCGTTTTTGCTCCCGGTTTCGTTGTCCTCAGGCTTGGGAGGTGGATGGGATGTCGTGTCCTTGGCCTCAGGGTCTTTTGTACGCTTTCCCGCCCTTTCAGTTGCTCCGTGCGCTTCTATTGAGAGTACGTCTTTTGAAAGCCAGGGTTCTCTTGATTGCGCCCCATTGGCCGAGGGCAAATTGGTTTCCATTGTTTCAGTTGATGGCGTCGGGTCAAGTGTGGACTCTTCCTCTCTGTCCATCGCCTCTGGAGTTTCCTTGCCTCTCGGTGGGGTCATTGAGGCGGTTGCACTTGACGGCCTGGAAGTTGAACGGCGGGGTTTAACGGGTTTGGGAGTTCCGGTAGCTTTGTGTTCTACTTTATTGGCTACCTGACGGCGTTCCACTTTGCTGTCTTATGGTCGGCAGTGGAACGTTTTTTCTTCTTGGTGTTTCCGGCATAAGTTGGATCCTACGCCCGCTTCTCTTTTTGATGTGATGCAGTTTTTACAGGATGGTGCCCAATTGGGTTTGTCGGTGGCTTCTCTACGGGTGCAGTGGGCGGCAATTCAGGCTTTTAGGGGTCCATGGTGTAATCTGTCTGATGAGGGTCATTTGATGCCTCGGTTTTTCCAGGGTCTTCTTAACTTGTTTCCTCGCCTGGTGCGTTCCTTTCCTTCCTGGGATCTTTCATTGGTATTGGATGCTTTGACTGTTGCTCCCTTTGAACCTCTGGGGGACTATGACTTGCGTCATCTTTCTTTGAAAACTTTTTTTATGGTGGCCATTACTTCGGCCCGCAGTTTAGGGAAATTGGGGGCCTTGGCCTGCTCGTTTCCTTTTTGTAAGGTTTTTCCGGATCGTGTGGTGCTTGTTCCGGTTCCTTCTTTTGTTCCTAAGGTGAATTGGTCTTTCCATTCTCGCCAGGAGGTCATCCTTCCTTCGTTTTGTCCAGATCCTTCCTCGGATGAGGAGGTTCGGTTGCATTCTTTAGATGTGCGTTGGGCCTTGTTCTAATATCTTCGGGTAGTTGCTCCTTTCCGTAAGGGGGATTCTCTTTTTGTGAATTTCGGTCCGGCTCGGAAAGGTGGGAAGCCTTCCACGGCTTCTTTGAGTCGGTGGGTTCGCTCACTGATACTGATGGCTTATTCTTTGAAGGGGGAGGTTCCACCCCAAGGGATTCAGGGCCGTTCTACGAGGGGTATGGCTGCTACGGTGGTGGAGCTTCAGGGCGCTTCTGTGGTGGAAATTTGCAGGGCCGCTACTTCGGCCTCACCTTCGACCTTTGTTCGTCATTACAGGCTGGGGACTTGGGCACTCTGGAGTCGGTGTTGGGTCACCGTGTCTTGTCCTCTATGATGTAATAAGGGAGTGGGGACGCGGTGGTCTTTATTGGTTGTGATTAAACTTGTTGCAACTCAGTGTCCGTCTCCTGTTTTCTCTTGCTATGTCTCATTGATCTAAAGGAAGGCGAGGGAGGGATGGGAGGTAATGCGTCCATTACTTACGTTAATGGCATTACTCCTAGTCCTACTCCCTCGCATTCCTTTCCGTTCCCTCCCGCCCTCCCGGTACGGACCGCCTGAGTTGCGGCTTGGGCTTGTTTTTGTACAGGAGGTGGTGGGGGTAGGGGGTGTTTAAGGGGAAGGGAGGGTCTATGGGGAGGCAGGGAGCCTCATTGGTCTAAAGGAAGGCGAGGAAGTAGGACTAGGAGTAATGCCATTAACGTAAGTAATGGACGCATTACTGTGAGGGCCTTATTTTTGGAGTGTTAGCCTTCATTGACTACTATAGGTGGTGTTGTTAACCTTGTTGAGTTCACACACTGAACGAAATATTTGATTCAAAGTGGAAATCATCTGAACAAACTGTCATGCCTGTGCTTTCTGGGTTTGCTGTATTATTTATTATATGGTATGCACCTATCACAAGCCAGATCTCCCAGCTGTTGGTGGTAAGCAGATCTGCCACTAAAGAGAGAAGCATTTGCCTTGTTTTGCTTGCGGAAGTATTATGGGATAAGCAACACCAACAGAGACTGGGGGAGTGATTTAGAGATTGACATCTCATCCACAGACGTCTTTAAGGGCCGCCAAGGGTCGCAGCTGCGACCCCCAGCTTGCCCCTTACGACCCTGGCACTCCCTCTGCGACCCCTGGCCTCAGAGGTAGTAAGATCAGTGCCAGGAACACAGGGCAGCTCGTCCTTATGGACTTTGCTTGGGGCTCCACTTCCTTGTTTTCAATATATTTTTTCTTACACCAATAGTGAATAAGATATTATTCACCATTAGTGTAATGAAAAAAGGAGCACAGTTAGTGACCCTCCGTGGTAGCCGAAGCAAGTAAAAACACTTTTAAATGGCTGTTGTGCGCATGCTTGCGGGTGTGCCTATGGAAAAGAGAGCGTGTGTATGAGTGAATGTGTGCGTATGGCTAAACATGTGTGTGAGTGAAAGGAAAGATGAAATGGCTGTGATTTCACTTTCGCTACCCCTGGCATTTTAGTGAATTGACGTCCATGATCTCATCATGCCACCAGTGGTTGCATTTTCTTCACAGAGATCTCCAACACGCAAGTGGCGATTGGTAAATGTGCTGGATGGTTTTCTGCCAGACGGTTGGAGGTGGTGGCCTCGGGCACCCTGGTTGGCTTTTGTGCCGCACACTGACTTCTTCATGAACAGATGTGTTACGATCCTGAAACTTTATTCTGGAATATTTAAGAGGGCCTCATACACATCTTAAAACAGATATTTTAGAGACATGTTTATCCGGTGAAAGAGTTTTTAATTTGAATAATATTTTATGGTCCTTTGCATAACCAATGAACAGTAATTGGTTTTCATAAAATATGCCTTACATTTATACCACTGAATGAAGGCTCACCAATCTAATTGACAAGGATTTATAACTAAGAATGGAGTAAGAATTTCAGCCCATTTCATCGAACGTTTACTTGTTTGGCCCAGGCGCAGGTCTGTTCGAGTTTAAAACTGGGAAACATGAAGCAAAATGCACACATGGAAATAAGAGAGAACCCATTCATACATATTTTTAGATATATAAAAAGTACATTATTCTTTGCGTTCAGCACTTCTTTCTTATACAATTGGGAATAAAGTGAATTTATTACATGTTCGCTTTGGAATGAATATACAAAGAGCATTTCTAAGTTCACTGTCCACATGTAATGGTCTAGGCGTAAATGAAAACACATCTCTATGTTGTGATGTAAACATGCCGTTTCTCAGTGGGTGGCCAGACGCCACCATTCTTATTAAAAAGGATTATATACTCTTTTGAATTATATTAGGGTAACGTGTTAAGGCATATGACCCATTAAGCTCTTTACACAGTAACAGCAATCCTCATCATTAACTTCTTTTAGAGTTTTAGTTTGAAGTTAAGCCGGGCTGATTTAAACTAATTAAATATATTCTTTGTAACCCGCCTCACAACATTAATGCCTCTGGGTGAACTGCCCACAAGCTGCGAGTACTAATGTAAGTATAAAGACATGCAGGTGACGTAATATCAGTTAGAAACAGCTGAGAATCCAGAGCATTAAGCACCCAAAGGCCAGGCTAGGAAACCTCTGTGTGGAATGTGATGCAGTGGATGTGGTGGAGCAACCAACAGTTTTAAACCAGTGAAGTCCTGTTGTGTGTGTCTACATGTGGTATTTGCATAGCGAAAGGCAGCGAACCCCTTTACAGGGTCAAAGACAGGTACTATTGTTTTGTAAGTAACATTACACACATTGATAAATGTAAAACCAGAGCTAATGTAAGACTTTAACTTAATAGCCCAGGTTTTATGTTTGCATAAATACAAGGCAATATCTTTCTTGAAACATTACCCCCTCAACCCATCTCGTTCCAACCCTTAATTGACAAAAGTGAGCCTATCTTCTGCCAGGGATCACGTAACATAGTTTACACAAAAACTCTTCAAGGTCTAATACAGTTCCCTGCCTGCTGGTAAGCACCCAAAAGGGGAGGTACACCCTGTGTGCTGTTGAATGTGTGTGTGTTTGTGTGTGTCTGTATGGCTGTGTTTCTTCAGCTGAGGCTGAGCTTACCAGATTTCTCACTGTTTCTGTGAATGGCTGTCTTCCCTGTTGGCATCATTTCCCTATTCCATGGTGGCTTGGTCATGCTTTGGTGTTCTTGGGGGTCATGCTGGCTCACCCTGTCTGTCAGGTGGTAGGCAAACTTGGTCCAGTGAAGGGGTCTCTGTTCAAAGCTTCTGGTCTGGATCCTGGTCCTTGGTGGACCCGTAGAGGCAGGAAAGGAGGTTCTGCAGTCTGTTGGCAACGTGGTTGCTGGTACATGGTTCTGTCTGGTGAGGGTGTTGATTTCGTTCCCCCATTGCAGCTGTGTGTCTCCTTCTCTTTTTGCCCAGGTTCAGACATGCTCCTCTAACTTGTTCTGCTTGATTTGGCATCCAGTGCTTGTCCAATGCTAGGCCTGGGTTCTAGTGGTCATGGTGCTTATCCTGCTGCCCTCTCTGCGTGTATGGTATTGGGGTTGTCTGCTACCCCACCCTCACCACAACCATCGTTCCCTTTGGGTGACAGTTGATGTAAGGCTCATGGTATGACTTTTGTCCTTATATTCGGGTGGAAGGTCTTGGCTCTTGCTTGATTCCTTCTTCTATGGGTCGGTAGCTCCTGGAGGTAGAGCATTTGGGGGGACGATGTGGCATTATTGCTCTCCTGGTTTCATGCTAGACTGCTGGGGCCTACGATGTTGGACTTCTAATACAAGTTTCATTGTCTGGTGCACGTGTGATCTTCTGTCTGCACTCTCTGATTAGCTTGGCCCTTGTTCTCCCTGGTTGTTTGTGTTGAACTTCCTATGTCCGTCCCTGGGCAGGTCTCCTTGTCCTTGTTCGCTTGGGGGCTTCAGTCTTGACTTCAAATGTGGGATGTGCCCCTGTTTTTCTGGATGGGGCTCGGGATTTGTGTGGCCTGTGTCCCTGTCTTGGTATTTGACTTTGTCCCCTGGTGGGCTTAATTATTGTGGGGTGCTAGTTTGGTTTCTGGTCTTTATTTCCTAGGTCCCATTGCTATTGGTTACCTGTGGCCCTTGGGGCGTTGCCTTACACCTCCTGCCCTTCAGGGCTTTGGTGCTATAGATTGCTCTTTTTGTTTTTGACCTGTCCTTCCCTGGTTCCCTGCGGGGCTTGGGGCTGCGATTGGGGTTGTTCTCCTTGGCTGTTCCTTGGCCTCCCATCAGTGGTAGGGGTATATGGAGGATTTATGCAGTTGGTCTCCGTTGCCATTGGGGTTGATGTGTCCCTGTAATGAGTGTTGTGCAGGGCTCCCCTTTTGCCTTGTCAGATGTTTGTTCTGAATTGCTTGACTGGCCTTGGACTTCCTCTATGTTCCCTTCCGGGTTTGGGGTGTGTAGGATTTGTCACGATTCTGCATCTGTGCCCATGGGATTTTGACTGCTTGCCCCAACGGGAATTCTGGTTTGTACCCCCTGTTTTATTGTCTTTGGGTGCTGTTGGCCTGTCCTCTAGGCCTATTCAGGTGTGGGTAAAAGTTAGGCCTGCTCTGTGTGGGTGTTCTTTTTCTTGGAGATTGGTTTTGGTTCTTCCCTGACATTTGTTCCTTCATTAGTTTGGTTCCCTCTTGCTGAGGGTGGTGGTTCCATACTGGGGTCTCCCTTTGGGCTCTGGGCCACCCTCTGCCCTCTAAGGTTGATGAAATTCTTGATGTGGTATGCTAATTCTCAATGTGATGTCTTCAAGTGTATCCAGGTTGATGTTGCTAATGCAGGCTTCCGAATGGACCCGCCCTGTTTCTATTCTGCCCATGGTTGTGCTTGTTAGCTTTTGTTCTTCTTAGTGGGCTATTTGTTCTCTAGTCATGTTTCACATGCTGGGGGACAGTGTCCACTTGTTTATAGGCCATTCTGCACAGGCACCCTTAGGACACAAGCTTCCTTCTGGCTCTGGTGGGTGGAACTCCGGTATTTGTCTGACTTATGCTGGCTTGGCTTCCCCTTGGCTTACTTCCATTTAGGGGTCATCAGCTGCAGTGCTTTATACTTTCTCATGTTGCTGGCCCTTGTGGCTCTTTTGTGGCCCCTTGTGCCTTTGCTCCCTGCACTAGATATATATTTGCAAGGTCATCTGACTGCTTGGCTCCAGGTTCTTGGGTTCCTTCTTAGGATCGCTTTATGCATTTTTGCCCTGGCCTACTACTTGAGTGACTGGATGGCCCTTGGTCTTTAGTTCTGTAATCTGTTTTCTCTAGTGGGCTGTGAGGTTGGCTTTTTGCTCACTCAGCTTTTCTACTCTTCTTCTCTTTTGGTTGCTGCAGCAGGGAGGGGCCATTCCCTGTTCTGCCCTTTACTAAGCCTCCGTTTTTTTCTTTCTTCCCTTGCATTCCTCCTAGATCTCTTTCACTGAATTTGTTTCCTGTAGCTGCAGGTAACAGTCCACTTGGTGGTTCCTTCTGGTTTCTGTGAGGATGTTGCTGTATTTGGTATGGAGTGTTGGGAAGGTATGGCTTTGGTCTCTTTTCTTGGAAGAGGCCTTTTCTCCCTGGTCTCTTGTCTTATCTGGGGACCTGTTGAGTGCATGGTGGCTGAGGTTCTTGCCTTTGGCTCTTCTGTGTGCTCTCTGCTTTCTTCATCTTCCTCTCTGTCGCACCTGGGGGAGTGCTGATAGCATGGCTTGTGTGTCCCAGCTCTGCTGGTGTGTCAGTGCCCCTTCACTAGGCGTATGCTCCACATCAGGGTCAGACTGGGACAGAAAATAGGCCGGGGAACCAAAATAAAAGTGGCATTCCATTAGCAAATGACATGGCTAAAAAAGTGGCCCACGTTTAAAATTCAGGCAAGTTTGGAACTTGTAAAGACAAACTGTATGGGTATTTTGCAAGGTATGAGAGACTACATGCATTTGAGTTTGCTTCAGGCAATGTTTATGGCAATATCAGGGAAATCAACTGTAAGAAATGGCCCACCTGTCCTTAAACCAGCCCAAAAAATGGTTAAAAAAGTATCCCACACTCTAATCTGTAAGACCAGCCCATCAGGTACTGTCTATTGTCTTATAGGCCAATTGGTCTCTCTGGGCTTGGTGACTGTGAGATGTGTGTCCTTTTGCCCTGCCTCAGTCCATTTCCATTGTCCATTGGTTGCTTTTTAGCTGCCTGGGTTCCATGGGTGACCTGTCTGGTGTTGTCGGCCTGGGGGCAGTCTCCCGGTCTCCTGTTTGATCTGTCACTGCTTCTGTGGTCTAACCTTCAGCTACCTGTCATTGCTGGTGCCTGTCTTTTGCACCTCTTTCAGAGGTGATACCAGGTTCTTGATGGATTGCTCCTTGAGGTCTTTTCTTCCATAAGTATGCTGTGTTGGTTGAGCTCTTTGTTGTGCCTGGATCCTACTGCTGTGAACTTCTAGGCCACATTTAAGAAATCTAGCCAACTCCTTCTTGTGTATATCACTTGCCCACACCACAACAGTGCATGATCACACAGCAGGGTTGACATTAGAAATTATAAAATGAAATTTTTCAGAGCTTGACTTTTCTGTGCTGTGAGAATTATTTGGGAGGATGCCTACAGTGTTCTGGTCTCTGACTTGTAGGTACATTTCAAGGCTGAACTTGATTAACTTAAAAGAGGTATACTTTGTTACAGGCAGATGTAGCTAACATCTGGGCTTGCTCCTTTCCACTGTCCCTCTATCCAGCCAGGCATCAGATCTAGTGGGAGAGAATTACCCACAAGAACTAGTTTAGAGTGAGCATATAGGAGGGGCTGCTTATTGTCACGACTAGACCTATAAATGGGCACAGGAGCCCTGCGCAGCAGAAAAAGTGTTCTACCATATTGGATTGTCCTAGAATGCTGTGCTGGGGAGTTGGGGTAGGGGTGGACGAATGATGTGGCATCCTAGGATTGGCCTGTGGTGCCTGGCATCAAGAGCTTTCCACCCACACTTATTACTGTTGCACCAGGGAGAGACAGTGAGCAAGACCTTGAACCTGGAAGGTGGCAACAGCGGAATAATTGACAAGTGGAATGAGAGGCTACCTGATGTCCTACTAAGGACCCTGGACCTGATTTAGATATGGTTGAACGGGTTACTCCGTGACAATGATGATGGATATACCATCTGCTGAAATCTAAATCACACAGAATATAATGGGATTTAGATTTTGGCGGATGGGATATACGTCACCACTGTGACGGAAGTCCACCCATATCTAAATCAGGCCTTCTGTCTGCAGCTGAACCCAGGACTAGATGGGTCTCTGCAGAACCCAGGACTAGATGGGTCTCTCCAGGGCCAATTGTGCTTACCCTCTTACGTCTCCTGAGGCCTGTTTGGCCGAAGATCTGGACTCCACTGTGATCCCAAACTCACTGCAAAATATCCTAGAGGATCTGGGACTTGGGACTGTGAGCAGGTGAGTGCTTTGCTGGCTGGTAGTAAAAGGGCTGTGCAAAATACCCCCACCAGCAGGAGGGGGGCATCAAGAGTCTGGGGAGCAGAAGACTGGAGTAGGAAGCCAGTAAATCCAGCATCCCTCAAATTATGCTCTTTGAAGGCCAGATGGCCTGTTGAAAAAGCTCCTGGGGGCTAGAACCCTCCACCAGAAGCACAGTGAGTGAAAAATCACTGCAATTTTCCCATCAGGGCCAAAGTTATGCACTTGGAAAGATTTGCTGATTTTAAAATTAAAACGGGTGGATGAGCTCCTGACGCTTGCTGCAATTCCAGTGGTTTGCCTCTGGGAGGGCCAGGTCCAGGGAGTTGATACAAACCCATTTAGATTATTTAAATGGGCAGAGTGTGTGTGGGGTCCCCTTCCCAGATGCTCATTCATCCCTGAGACCTCATCCCCTGGACTCATGCAAAGAGGCAGAAGAGTGCCTGGGACCACATCCTAAGGCCTAAATGTGGAGAGGAGAGAAGGATGAGTGCCTCCAAGCCCCCACAGTGACGTTTTGCTGTCCTTCTTCCACATGATGAATGCATTTAAACATAAATCCATTGGGTTTAAATGATCAATACTAATATGCGGTAACTGATTTTTTAATATAGTGACCACTTGACAAAGCCAATAGGCTTGCCTTATACTTTAATGTGGTCACCCTTTGACAAAGCTAAGAGTCCTGCTTTATTTAAAATGACACCCTATTAAATAATGGTGTTCACTTTGTATGATTATGGGGTACATGACCCACTAGAGGTAAAATGTGATACATGGGTGTCACCAAATATCTTTTCATCTCCTTGATGTATATAATTGTGATTGCATAGCAGTTAGTAGTGTGTGCAATAAATCTTATTTTTTCACAGAAAAAATCGCAGACAGACAATAATTTTTTAGTGTTGTTGCGGGCCAGCGAATAGCCCACGCTGCCTCCCCAGAGTAGGCCTTGGTCAGCTCTGCTTTGCTATACTGGGTCATGTGCTACAAAGTGTTTCTTAGTTCCCAGTCAGGAGATAATTGTGGTCCTATTACTTGCACAGGACTCACATTCTGTCCAACTAATAACCTAATTTCCTGCAAACACTCTGTTTACACTTACTCGTCTCAGTCCTGGCTACTAATGCCCTTGATGCTTGATCTTTATCCTCTGTGCTTGGTGATGGTAGTTCAGAGGGGGCTTGTGGCTCCCTTTCGGAGAAGGGCCCAACGGGGTTGTATGAGGTTGGGAGGGAGTGTTTTTTGTGTTCTGTGTCATATGGCGCCTGAGGGAAGGTGGACTCACTGAAAGTATTGGGGCAAGGAATTTTTAGCATAGTTATTAAGATTATCAGTAAGCAACCAGCATAGTATGAAGCTGGCCTTTTCATTTAGATATGAGCGCTTGAAAACATTAAGAGAGGTCAGTAATCGAGAAAATGGATTAAAACTGGCACATTCAAGTCAGATTCACTATTTGTACCTTTGGTGGTACATTTGCCACATTTAGAGACAGAGTGATGACGTACTACAAGAAACTCTTCTAACCCAGCCATCCATTCGGCAATGTATGAAGGTAGCTTCACCGGAAATGGTGGCTGATCATCTGCCTCCTGTGAGTGGGGAATCCTCTACCATGTCTGGCAGAATTATTTCTGTAATAGACTGTCACAGACACAGTGGCAAATAAGTGTAGTGCTCCTATCATGCTAGGAAACACACACAGCATGTTAGGGAGGAGGACATACTTGGACACTAGAAATGTGCCCCTGTCCTGGAGGTACATTTCAATGCTTGCATTTCGTGAAGGAAATTCCTCCATCTGACATAGACATTGGGGCATATTGGGGCATATTTGTGAGCCCCTTGTGCTGCTGTGGTGTCACTTTTTGTGATGCAACAGCAGCGCAAACCTTTTACTCATATTTATGAGGCCATGCAAACCCACTTTGTGTTCCTTCGCCTTCGAATGACCTCATAGATATGGAATAAGGCAAGGCAGCACAAATCGCTGTGTTGCCTTACTCTGTGCAAGGGAGGCATTCCATGGGCTTTGCAGTGGGTGTTCCCATGCAACTGCCATAGATTTTGACGCATCCCCAGATATACAAGGGCTTGTAAACTTGGGCATGCGTCAAAACCTTATATCTCCCCAGGGGAGGCGCAACAAGGAGAAATATTGTTACTTCTCCTCGTTATTTCCTCTTTCTATGCGCGCCGCATTGTGCAGCACATCCAGAAGGATGAGAAAGCCTCCCAGGATTGTTTTTGTGCAGAAAGGTGCCTCTTCTTGCACAAAAATGATCCTGCCTGTAACGCAGACACCACCATGGTGCAAGGGTGCCTGTGTTGGCACTAGGCTGCCAAAATGGCGCCAGCGTAGTGAGAAAGGACAGGCATGCGCTGTATTGGTTACATATGGCACATTCCTGCCCTTTCTCTTTCACGAAGGCGCTGCCCTGCACCAAAAGTGCGTAAATATGGGCCATTGTGTTTTTTTTTGTTGGACAGACATTACTCCCCCACCACCTTCACAAAGTGGCTCCTTTCATGGTGGATGCAACCACTGTGTTAAAATGTGCCCCTCCCTTTTTCACTGAGGATGGAAACCCGACGCAATAGCGGGATTACGAACCCTCTCCCAACTCTAAATCAGATCCACTGAGCCTCATTCACAAAGTCACTTTCAGGAGCACTCTTATGTTTAGGGCGCAAATGACTACATTCCCGTTTGCCAGGAATTCACTAAAGAAATTATGACGGGCGCAACAGGTTTTACTAATTCAGGCTTCCCCACCCAGAGCTCTGCAGTAGTAATTTGCAATTCAATGGATGGGAAGCGGACAGAAGAAGGCACAGTAATCCTTGCAAGTTTTTCAAATTTGTTCTTACCTGACAAACATGTTAATTTATAGGCATTTGCAAAGTGAAAAGAGACCCTTTCCCACCCTGGAAATGGTTCCACGATGGCGAGGGCAACAGATCACCACCAGATATTGTGGTGTGATGAGTAAGGGCTTTTCTTCAAAGAAAAGAATAATCCCCAGGGATGAACAACGAAATACATAAAAAGAATGAGGTTCTCACTTTGCGGAATTGTGTGCTATTTACAATTTCACCTGAAGCGTATATCCATAAAACTCAGGGCGTTTTTTTTTCATAGGTATCTTTGTGATCTGGGCCCATTTTCTCTGACCGTTCCTATTAGCTTAAGCATTGAGCACTTTTAGGTTCCAGTTATTTTGCAAGAGCTTTATGGCTACAATCGCCACAAGTTTGAAGTGTTGCATTGCATTACCTTTTGATGTGGTTATTAAAAATGAAAGGTGTTAGTCTAGAACACACTGAACATGTTGCATCAATATTTCAAAGAGGACATGAGTGTGTAAAATTCAATGCCTTAAACTTCAGTGGTCTTTATTGTTATCATTTCAAAGGTATATCCATTTCTGAAAAACACACAGTGCAACTTACTTGGCTACAAAAGAAAAGGTCATTAATTTTCAAGAAAAAGATCTAATATACCAGGTGTTTTTGTGAAAGCCAGAGGCCAACACACCGCGGGGTGCCCTGCTTACAAATCTGTGTTAAGAAGTATTCATGGGGAAAATTAATTTTGAAAGTATGTAGTTTAAAGGGCTGACATTGTAAATCCTTTCAAATACAGATTAGTGATTACAAATGTTTTTATTCCTGCAGTCTCCCCAGTAATTAGTGCAGTAATTGCAAAATGGAACTTCGAATTCACTCTAAGATGGCAATGAAATGGTTTCTCTAAAGAGCTTTGCTTTAGTTCTCTGTGATTACAGCCTTGCACCTGCCCTTATTCTCCTGGGAAATACAGCGCTTAAACGAAGTGAAGTAAATGAAAATACAAACGTGCAAATAAATACATCAAATAAATCACTTACTATGTGTGTAATGAAACTGTAATCATCTGCCCACCGACTAGGTAATTGCAAATGCATCAAATTAAGTTAAATATGGAACGAAAATTATCTTAATAACGCCATTCCATTATTAATCATGCTGTGCGGGTCTAATTAAACATGCATTTAATTTATATTAAACATTCTCAATTATGAATCTATCAAATATCCGATCTGAATTCAAAATAATGTTATTGGTGTGCAATCTGAAAGTGAGCGAAGTTTTCTTAAAATGGATTTTGAGAGGACAGCTACATGAAAGAGGGCAGAAAGGGAACAGCTTTCTCCAGAAAGATGAACTATAAATGTAATTGAAACGACTGTCGTAGTTTTCCAGGTGTTCTCGCCTGTGTAACACTAAAGCATGAAGAATTTCTAAAATATAACACAAAAGAGCAAACAGTTCTTGTATCTGTTTTGGTTTCCACTGGGAAAAACATTTGCCCCAGTTATTCCCCTCTCTGCTTATTCCTCGTTAAATAGGCTAAGTTCCATCCTCATCCCCACCAGTGGAAATACATGTTCCTGTGTCCTTGAAAGGACTACGTTTGTGTGGCTTTCCAGGGTTCGATACTACCTGTAGATTGTGAATTCCCACACCCTTAAAAGTTTGTGGGTCTTCACAAACTTTTACATATGACCCCACCAAGGCTCACACATAACACCTGACCGTAAAACTACAGTTTGCAAAAGTAGTGAGTCAACCCATTTGATGGAATTACGACGTTTGCAATGTTTAGCAAATTCTAGCATTTCCACCAAACTGGTGGAATTTCCATATTTTCAAATGCACTCCTAGACCTTGACTAATTACAGTGGGAACCGCATTGACTGGCTTACCTAGGGGTTCATGTCTTCCATAACCGTCTCGCCCTGCTAGAGGGAAACGTGGAATGGACTCTACGAGGGCTTCGTAGCAGTACGACTTTCTGGGAGGCCTTACCACTATCCCTGGCAGGACGAGTTGCGCTCTTGGAAAGGATTGCTTTACCTCGCCTATTATACTTTTTCACCACTCTCCCGCTATGGATCCCAAGAGCCTTTTTCAAAGAACTGAACTCCATGATCAATGGCTTTCTGTGGGGGACTGGTAGGCGGAGATTGGCACTTACGTACTACAGAGACCACTTGAGGAGGGAGGACTCGCTGTCCTCGACTTTGAGGCATACTATTTAGCGGGACAATTACAATGGTTGACCCGATGGCAGGCTAGCCGTACAATGTCTGACAGGGAGATCACTCCTTTTACCCCAGACATCCACTCACTGGCGAGAGTTGTCCTCCGCCTGGGCCCCCCTCTTGCATCCAGCTGCAATGAGCTGAAAGTGTTGGTTGCGATATCTTCACAGATTGCAGTGTATCGCACCCTATGCACCTGAAATACCACTGAAATGTCTACTGGCATTGCCACATGGGGGGACTGGAAGAGACTCTTGAGGAGGGACACAGGGGGACCGACCTCCATGGGGACCTTAAACGAAGCAGAGTCTTTCTTACCATTTGAGGACTTTTGTAATCCATATCAGACCCCCCAGGACACCCTCTGCTTTACAGAGCGGTCACCGAGGCGATTGTCAAACATTGGCAGTCGCACGAGCAGAGCAACCCCTATTAGAGGCGGTTCAATATCTGATGAGTGCCACAGGTACACACAGAGTGGTGACCTGCCTTTATAGGAAAATACGATCAACACTATCCAAACCACTAACAACTCTTAAACAGAAATGGGAAACAGACCTGGGAGCCTCTATCATGGATGATGATTGGGAGGGAATATTAGCCCAGACCCCACAGGCCTCCAGGAATGGCCGGTTCAAAATTATTAACACATATGTCCTACACAGGGCATATCTGATGCCAGGCAGACTTCGGAGACATTTTGGACTTGTAGAGGCCAAGTGCCGAAGGTGTGGTGCGGCAGAGGCAGAATTTATCCACAAGTTTTGGTCTTGCCAAAATGTGCAGGAATTTTGGGGATTGGTTACTTAATACTTAACAGACGCGATCGAGCGGGAAGTACCCGACGATCCCAGACACTGTCTGCTAGGGGGATATCAGCGCAAGACCCGACATAAAGTAACCGACCAGTTCAGGGATCTAGCCCTGGTCCTAGCTAAAAGAGAAATGACAATGACTTGGAAAGTGATGCAGGGCCACCGAGAGAGCACATGGAGAAGGGAGGAACTGAAATGGGCGTGGGCAGAAGAGACACCAGGAAACACGGCGAGGCCAAGGGTTGCTGGAGTGAGCACGAGCATGGGGCACCCTGGTTGATGAGTGGGAGCGACTAGGAGATACGCCCCAGGATGGAGCACCAACCCCCGAATAGCATGAGACGAAACCCACTACAGGGACCGAATGACTAATTCTACTGCACATAGAGGCCATACGGAAGCACCCGAAGAAGTGGGAGGTGGACGAAAGCCGACAGAGGGGCTCACCACACAAAGCAGCAATTGGAGCCAGGAATACAGGGAGTGCAGAATTATTAGGCAAATGAGTATTTTGACCACATCATCCTCTTTATGCATGTTGTCTTACTCCAAGCTGTATAGGCTCGAAAGCCTACTACCAATTAAGCATATTAGGTGATGTGCATCTCTGTAATGAGAAGGGGTGTGGTTAATGACATCAACACCCTATATCAGGTGTGCATAATTATTAGGCAACTTCCTTTCCTTTGGCAAAATGGGTCAAAAGAAGGACTTGAAAGGCTCAGAAAAGTCAAAAATAGTGAGATATCTTGCAGAGGGATGCAGCACTCTTAAAATTGCAAAGCTTCTGAAGCGTGATCATCGAACAATCAAGCGTTTCATTCAAAATAGTCAACAGGGTCGCAAGAAGCGTGTGGAAAAACCAAGGCGCAAAATAACTGCCCATGAACTGAGAAAAGTCAAGCGTGCAGCTGCCACGATGCCACTTGCCACCAGTTTGGCCATATTTCAGAGCTGCAACATCACTGGAGTGCCCAAAAGCACAAGGTGTGCAATACTCAGAGACATGGCCAAGGTAAGAAAGGCTGAAAGACGACCACCACTGAACAAGACACACAAGCTGAAACTTCAAGACTGGGCCAAGAAGTATCTCAAGACTGATTTTTCTAAGGTTTTATGGACTGATGAAATGAGAGTGAGTCTTGATGGGCCAGATGGATGGGCCCGTGGCTGGATTGGTAAAGGGCAGAGAGCTCCAGTCCGACTCAGACGCCAGCAAGGTGGAGGTGGAGTACTGGTTTGGGCTGGTATCATCAAAGATGAGCTTGTGGGGCCTTTTCGGGTTGAGGATGGAGTCAAGCTCAACTCCCAGTCCTACTGCCAGTTCCTGGAAGACACCTTCTTCAAGCAGTGGTACAGGAAGAAGTCTGCATCCTTCAAGAAAAACATGATTTTCATGCAGGACAATGCTCCATCACACGCGTCCAAGTACTCCACAGCGTGGCTGGCAAGAAAGGGTATAAAAGAAGGAAATCTAATGACATGGCCTCCTTGTTCACCTGATCTGAACCCCATTGAGAACCTGTGGTCCATCATCAAATGTGAGATTTACAAGGAGGGAAAACAGTACACCTCTCTGAACAGTGTCTGGGAGGCTGTGGTTGCTGCTGCACGCAATGTTGATGGTGAACAGATCAAAACACTGACAGAATCCATGGATGGCAGGCTTTTGAGTGTCCTTGCAAAGAAAGGTGGCTATATTGGTCACTGATTTGTTTTTGTTTTGTTTTTGAATGTCAGAAATGTATATTTGTGAATGTTGAGATGTTATATTGGTTTCACTGGTAATGAAAAATAATTGAAATGGGTATATATTTTTTTTTGTTAAGTTGCCTAATAATTATGCACAGTGATAGTCACCTGCACACACAGATATCCCCCTAACATAGCTAAAACTAAAAACAAACTAAAAACTACTTCCAAAAATATTCAGTTTTGATATTAATGAGTTTTTTGGGTTCATTGAGAACATGGTTGTTGTTCAATAATAAAATTAATCCTCAAAAATACAACTTGCCTAATAATTCTGCACTCCCTGTATAGAGGAACTTTGAATACACTAGGCACACTAGGGTGGGTTGGGGGGGGGGGGTTGATCTCCCAATTAGCAGCTCTTCCGTGGCAGAATGATAACTGGATATCACTGTATGCCAAGAATGAATGGGGGGCAGAGGTAACCATTTGCCAACTATAAGTGAGAGTGAAAGAAAATGCTACACATATGATGAATGTAATTGTATTGCTGATATGTGCAATGATTCATGAAGTAATAAAAACATTTCATATGATATGTCAAAACTGGAAAGCAGAGCCAATAAGGGGTTGTAATGTTCGTATTAAAAAAACAATATAATCTGTTAAAAAAAAAAACTGGACTTTACTGCTGGTGCATACATTTCCATTGATGCAGCAGGTGTAGTGACACCAGGGCACAGAGAACCGAGGGTGCACTAAACTCTGATTATTACTGAATTTGACAGTTCAGTCAGTGGCCATGAGACCCATTTCTTTTTTTTTTTTTGCGCAAGGGCCCACGATACACTTGCTATGTCTCACCTGACCCATCTAAATGGCTGCAAGAGAATTTTGATATAGATGCCTCAAAAGGTGTTATACCACAATATTGTGGATCAAATATAGACCTGTGGATGTATTGTGACAAAAAATATCAACATCAAAATAGCACCAAATCAGAGTTAATATTAGAAAATCTGCACTTACCCTGACAAGATTGACAAGATTTTGGTAGCTGATATTTTGGCAATGAGATATCTGCAGGTCTATATTTTATATACAACTCATCAGAGGAGATATATTCCATGTTTTTGGAGCCACACTCTATGCATCCGAAGAACCATCCACACTATATGCAACAGGTCCATGTCAATTGCAACAAACTAGAACATTTTAAAGTGAGGCTGTCTGAACTGCATAAGAAAGGCACATACAAAAAAACAAATGGCAAGTAAATAGTATGACCTACATAAATCCTCCAGCATGGATGAGTTAGAACTACTAGGAATCTTTGGAACCATGGAAATGCTATTTTCCTTTATGCCAAAGCTTTTCAAGCTATTCTCTTCACATGCTTCGGTCTCCTGGAAAATGCAAATTCCACAAGCAAGCACGATCCTACAACACAAAACCACCATTGTAATGTGTGGTTAACAATTCCACTTTTTCAACAATAACTGTAATTAGAGCTCTGTCCCAGGTTAAGAGCAGACTCGGGTGGAAATCGCAGAGTTCGAATTCTGCAGGGTTAAATAAAAACTCATGAGATTCCACGGAATTCTGCAAGTGGGTGAAATTCGGGCACGTTGTGCTACTCGCTCAGATTTTTATCTCTGGGAGCTTGATAAGCATAGTAGAATCAGTGCGAACTGCACCACGAGGCGTGCCAGAGGGTGCAGTCCTTTTCTGCCTTTCGAGTAGAAATCTCGAGCAGCAACTTACTCAACACAAACCTGCTGCGACTGCCAGTGTTGCGAAATCCAGCAGGGAGATGTCCTACCAACCAAAAATTGTGCTAGGGGATTCAAATTCTCGCTTGCCCTTGCCAATTTACTGTTGGCAAGCCACGAGCGAGAAAAGACTCCGCCATGCAGCGGTTGGTGGAGTTTTGCCCGAACTCTGCGCTCCAAGAGGAGTGGGCAAAACTTCGCAGAGTGGAATTTTTGTCCACCCCTAGTTAAGAGCCTCATGTGTAGGTAGGCAAAAACGAGGCATCTATTGAAAAACAGCTTTTGAAAGTATATGCATGCAGTGTATTTAATGGGTGAGGATCTTATTAGTACTGGCAACGTCATTCACTGACAGATGAAAGAAAAGTGAACGCATGCTTGGAGTCAGAATGACAGGAGGCATGTCACCAAGATGAAGCAGGCCACAGTTGTCATAGGAGTAATGACACTCCCATAGTTACAAATACTCTCATTAACAAGAAAGTTTTTGAGAGAATTGGGGATCTTGAATTTCTTGAGTTACTCAACTCAAAGATAGAAATGGCTCAATTTCACTTCATCAAGGTTTTGACAAACAATGTTACTTGTTCCATGACACTGAGGAGGTTTGGTCTTGCACACAGGAGTCTACCGGTAGGGCTTTGGAGAAGACCTTTCAAGTATTCTATGTGCCAATCCCAATATGACCAGGAATGCATCGTTTGTACACGTCTTCACCAATTCTCTAGAATCCAATGTGCTTGCAGGACATTGTCCAAAAGGGACAAGTCCATGAACTCATATGCATGTGTGCCTCGGGGCTTCTCGTATCATATGGAATTATTTAGAGATTGATGGATAGGAAACTCCATCATCAACGTGGTGCATGTCCAGTCGGTTGTATTACAAGTGCATTATAACCTATGGCACTTGTAATAAGCCAGACAGGATAGCGTCTCTGTTTTGACAGAAGAATCCACCCACCACAATCTAAATAAGGCCTATAGTCTTTTTTAATCAATTCATACCATGTCTGGTAAATGCACCATAAACAAGTTACCCATTATGATTTTCCTTGTAACAGACACATATTGAAGTAAACTATGCATTAGATTCTTGTAATAATCATATGTGAGCTGACCACCAGGGCCACATAATTGACCAATCAAAGCACATCTCTTACTGCTGTTACATTCTCACTCCCTATCAACGGACTCAATACCACCCGTGGCATCCCCACATCTACTGTGCTAGTACTCACATACTTTTTACAGCCCCAATGATTTTCTCTATCAGTACCTAATCAACTATTCTTCCATGTATCATCTTTGTTACCCCAGACTAAGAACATTTATAAATGTAAAAACAATAGAAAGTCCTAATATAATGTCACTCCTTCGATTAAAACGTCTGGTTACCTTTCATTGGTACTAGAAACAGGTAAATAGTTAATTTAGGCTCTGCAGATTTTGAAGGAGAATTGCCTTAGGGCAACTCTTTTAATATGAAGGACAAAGATAAAATGCATTGTAAATTTCTAAGACTGTATTCCTTTGTCATTAAGCCGTCCAAAATGTGTATGTCCCGTCACCTTTTTAACCACTTTTATTTAGTTTTAAAGTGCAGGGAATAGCAATGGTGGTATATTTATATATTATTTATAAAAACCTATGAAAAGGCAAATATTCAATTCAGGACAAATCAGAGCTGCCCTAACGGTCTATAGCAGAGATTACAGGAAACAATACTACACAATTCAACTTTTTATCAGTCAACCCCTTATTTTGAGTAATTAGTACCATCTGAGGAACCCCACATTCTGAGGAGAGTGTCTCTACCGACCGCTTGTGGAACATACCTTGCCCGTGTCTTTCCCCTTCCAAGCTCATTACATATTTTATAAAGGGTTTCAGATGAACTCACATAAATGCATTCTACTGTGAATGAATGCAGTTCATTTCTCGAAAGCATAATAATGCCATATATTAGTCCACCACAAAGCAATTGGGGGTTGAGGGAGGGGTGAAAGTTGCATCCACCACTGAGAAACGTCCTGCCAATAACAGTTGAGGTGTATTAGTCGACCCATAATGGAATGAAGGGGAAAAAAACCATACCCTAGATCTCCCAATAAAATGGTAAATGCCTCCTAAGCTAGTATCAGAACAGTTATGACGTTAATAAGAGGGATCAAGTCATTCAAAAAGGATCAAACATGCTCACAAGACCAGAAGATAGGTGTCATGGTTTCATACTGTTGACACACCATCCCACATAGATGTGTTCCCCCAAAACATTGACATGGTTTATATTTGTCAAATGCCATTTAGTCAGGATCTTACAAATGTTTTCCTTGTACTGAGAACATACAGAAACACTTGATTCCTTTTCCCAGTGTGCACGCCACGTCTCCCATTGGAATTTCGACATCTAATTCTCTCTTTCTTTGGAATACATAAGTAGTTTTCGTTTCTCTAAAGCAGTGTATGAAAGCAATATCCTGCTAGAAATTGACCTCCAATTCACTGATCAAAAAACGTCTCAACAGGAAGTTTATTTCTGCTTCAGCTCTTGGATTTCCCTGGAGTTCTCCCAGTGTAGAAGCTGAGTTAAAAAAAAGTCATCCTTGCCGGGGGGCTAAAGCACTCTTCTCGTCTATGTTGTTAAGTGTAATTGTAAAGTGATCATCACCTGGAAGTGTATCCTGGTGCTGCTATGCATCACGTTTCCTACAGAAAGATCACCTAATACAACTGGAGATGAAGGCCCCGACCTGCCGAAGTTGGAATCAATGATTCCAAGTCTGATTTCAGGCTTATATAACAACAGTGTAATGGATGAGGAAAACAGCGTTTTGTCCTATTGTCTTAACACTTCAGACAAAGCTTTCAAGAGTACCTAACCTGAAACAATAGTTCTATTGGATCAGGATGATGCCTGGATAGCAACCACAACAAATACTGAAATGGAACAATAGATTCATTCCATGCAACTATTACCTACAGGTTAGTACATCACACATCAATCCAATCTAATACTGGATGCAGTTACGCCACTCTAGCATAGCTGTCTATCCCCAGGAAGCCTTGCTTCACACTTGGAGAATTCATCCTGTTTTCTCATGCTTTGTATTGAAATTTTATGTTTATGGTCCATATCGCTATCTGCCTTTAGAGCCATCACCTATCACGCCTCAAGGTCAACAGGAATATGAGGTTCAAGATATCTGTGACTGATGAAACATGAATTTATGAACTCATATTCAATTCTTGATGCATTGGCAAGATTATCTATCTTGTGACCTTTCTTTCAGGCACGCACTCTTGGTGGTTCGTCATTTTTCCAGCCACATCCTGATACACCTGGAGCTTCAGAAGAAGGCATATTGTTACATTCAAGAATGGAACTCACAAAAGGCAGCAGTGTAATTGCTTCACTTCCCATTTTCTAGCGAGAAAGCAGCACATCTCTGGCCTTGTGCTTTTGCTTCTGGTCTGCCCAGCCAGTTGCCACTTCCATGGCTGCAACAGTTTGGAGAGTTCCCCACAGAGATCGGCCCATCAACAAGCAGTGCAGAGTGCAGGGGTGGGAGATCAGCAGTGAGCATGTGAGCACAGAGGTGAAGAAGAATGCTAAATTGAAGACCGCGGAAATGCCATTTTCCGGAAGAAGTTGTGGCTAGCATTAAATAAAATCACATCCAAGATGGTTGCATTCCCAGTGTTTGTTACTAGAGTTTCTCAATCCATGATGATGTTTACCTATTTTCCTGGGATGCCATTTCCTGCCTAAATCACGAAAGGAAGCTTTAGTCAGAGAAGAATGTGCTGCAACACTCTTGTGTCCAATATTCTTTGTTACATTCATTGTCCACTTAGATGCCATTTTTGTCTCTAATTTAGCTGGATGTCTCTTCTGGATGTTTGATTTGGGGCCTTGGTTTTCAACATTTCAACACCTTCAATCAAGAACTACCAATATTACTAAGAAGCGCTTTTGTGCCCTTTGTGGCTTGACTTTTTCTTCCCAACTAGGATCCTCTTCAGGAGACACTTGACACCTTTCAAATGCAAACCAAGTGCAGGGAGGCCCTGTTTTTATACTAGTAGGAGTCACCCCTTCCTCAGGTACTCAAGAAGGCTCAAGAGAAGTTTCAAAACTCTTAAAGAAACAATTCCAATTCATTAAACTCTGAACATCAGCAGACCGGGCAGATATATACTGGCGTATGATATGGTAAATGGAAGCTATGTGAACATGTATGCACTTCACTGCTTAACAGAATAATTATTTCAATTGCTTGATCTTAGAAGCCCTGCCATGGCTAATAGTGTCAGGGGGATTTCGATAGTATTATAATCAAAGTAGACAACAGATGTCCCCACATTAGCATGGGTGCAGGGGGAACTACACCCTAGAAGTAGTCATGGCTGCCCATGACCTCTGCAATGTTTGGAGTCAACTTAATTCCCAAGACCAGTACTATACATTCTTCTGTGAATCGCACAGGCCATTTTCCCTGATGGAGTAATTATTAGTGTCCTTCATAGAAGCATTTAGAGCAATAAAAACATGTACGCCCACCAGAGGTCCTTTAGACGATGCACCAACAAATAGGACTATAGGTGGAGGAGCTGGGAAGCGGCTGGGCATGTGGCACTTAAATTCTGTGTGGCAACAAAAGTCTGAGCTAAGAGTGTTAGTATTAGAAGAGAAGTAGCAACATTTCCACCTTACTGAGAATTCAGTGGAGTTCCCGGTTGTATTATGGGTGACATTCAAACCAGTGCTGAGAGCAGTGCTTTATTTGTGCTTGTTGTTTCCGGTGCTGAGCACCGGCACTTATTTTTGAGGGCCGGGGCTTATTCTTCGGCCTCAAGCATTTGCTGCGAGCAAAAGACACATATGGGAAAGACAAATGAAGGGAAATACGAGAAAGTGTCACAAAGGGAGAAAGTAGAAAGCTGCAAGAGTGAGCAGAAGGGGCAGGGAGTGGCTTTGATTGAAGGGACCCAAGATGGCTTCAGGATTACGCCACCTCAGTATTCCATGTTCACAAATTTTATTGCAGGAGCCGCATGTTTAAGAGGAGGGCTTTGGGCACCGGCACCTTTTTATTTACAAATTAAGCACTGGCTGAGAGGCAGGGTGACAGGATATATGTAACCAGACTAAAGGAAGAGAAGCAAGTGGAACGTACAATTGCAGACTCCCACATTATTTTGTTACAAAATCAATATAAAGATAAAGCTACAGAAATTGATCTAGGATATGAACCTGACACAGTGAAACAACACTATCGTCGATTGGCCCTCCATGAAGCCCAAAAAGCAGGACTTCAAGGTTAACTGGAACAAATCCAGCTTGTACCAGATCAGGGGAGTCACTATGTGAAGGACTAGATCCAGTGCTTAATTTGTAAATAACAAGGTGCCGATGCTCAAAGCTTTCCTCTTAAAACACGTGGCTGCTGCAATTAAATGTGGGAACACGTAATACTGAGGCGGCGTAATCCTGAAGCCATTTCGGGCCTCTTTAATCCATTTACAGCCCCTCCCTGCCCCTTCAGCTCACTCTAGCAACTTTCTACTTTCTCCCTTTGTGACGCTTTTTCTCTTTCCCCTTCCTCCGTCTTTCCCATGTGTGTCTTTTGCTGGCAGCAAATGCTTGAGGCAGAAGAATAAGCCCCGGCCCTCAAAAATAAGTGTTGGTGCTCCGCACTGGAAACAACAAGCACAAATAAAGCACTGACTAGATTACCCACCACTCACTGAGAGTGGAAGTGGAAGGGACTGAGGGAGATATTTATACTCCCCTAGCACCACCTTGCGCTACATTAACGTAATTATTTCTGATGTTAATGTGGCCCAACGAGGCCAAAATCTCTGCGCCTTATTTACAGGGTGGCGCAATGCATGCATTGTGACATCCTGTAACCCTTTGCGCTACATTATGCCTGCGCCAGGCATAATGTATGCCAAGGGGGCGTTCCCCCGTTAGGGGAGCCGCAAAAATGGCGATCTTTGCACAATTTTTTACGGCACTTTTAATGCCTGCTCAAGAGCAGGAGTTAAAAGGGGGCTTCCATTCTTTAGAATGGAGCCCTATGTACTCTGCAGGAATAGCACCATTATTTTGGCACTACTCCTGCAGAGTACATCAATAGTGTCATGTGAAATGACACTATTGCCCCCTGCCCTGCGCCATGGTGCGGCGTATTTTAAATACGGGGCACACATGGTGGCAGTAGAGGGGTGCTAAGGGGCGCAGGGAAAGTAGCGCTGCACTCAGTGCAGCGCCACTTTCCATAGATCTGCCCCTGAATATTTGGGAATATTTATTTCGGAAGACCCAACTCAATTCTGGGAGAGGAACAGTAAGCCACAACTTGTAACACTCAAAAAAGACATCTCACACTGGTTGTTGTTACCAATATGCTTGATGGGCAGAATATCCTTACAAAAAATAGTGGTGCAATACAACTCCACGTTATTGTGTTCAAAAGAGAGGTGGATTTCAGTAATCCTAGGATGTCTATGCTGACTTCTGTGTAAGCTTTGGACCTGATGGTACTTAATGCGAGTTCTGGGTGTGCTGATCCTAAAACTATGAAACCGACGTGCCTCAATAAGAGAGAATAAAAACAGACGCATTCTTCCCAGTAAATACAAGTGATCAGAAGGAATCTGCCCTTTTTTCTGACTGCCTGTCCTGGAGAAGCTACACACGTTAATAGAGCAGCAGGGTGGCAAGGGACCCCTAAAGGCAGATTTCCTCAAAGCTCATAAAGAGGTCTGTTGTTGAAGGCCATTGTCATACAACCAAGGCTCAGCCAAAAGGAAAACAGCGAGTTATTTAAGACCTACTGGAGATGTAGGGTCCAGACACATCATTCTCTTTCGTAAACCCTGGTCATATAACTTGCACGTTGACTGGTTTGTGGATGGGAATGCAATTTGCAACATGACTTATCTGCTAATAGGTCACATCGCAAATTGTCCATTGGCAAGGGTTCACAAAATTACCTGCCTAAATAATATTAAAGAGGCAGGGTGCAAATTGCAACTTTCTATAATTGGCTGCCATGTCAGGGATGGAGGCCTTCAAAGCACAGCAGATGCCTGTCCCTGCATTTGCTTTCGTAATCTGGAATCATTTTTATTTTAAAAGCAGCCCATGTCCATTAAAAGCACAGGTGCGTGTTAAGAAAAATGATTTTTATTTGAGAAGACACTGGAGGAAACAGGCAGTCCTCCAATTGACCAATGCCTTCTGTAATGGTCCTCTTGGCCACCACCTTCTGCCCCCATGGACGCCAATATAGTTCACAAAGGCGACACCTGCCTTTTTGGGAATCAGTGACCGCTTCAACTCAGGGGTTGGAAGATCATCAAGTGTTTGCTACTGCAAGTGCAGTCACAGTTCATTGATACAATCCTTTCCAAATCAGAAATAGGAGAGGGCCCTTTTCAAGCCCCTTTCGATTTGCTTTTCGGAAAAGATTGGAAAAGCACTTTTAGGACTCAGAAAGAACTTTCCTACTCATAAACAGGCTTTTGTATATGAGGAAAAGTCATTTCATATTTGCAAACCCTATGTCAGAGTTTGTGATTGTGGAAGTACCTTATACAGGGAGTGCAGAATTATTAGGCAAATGAGTATCTTGACCACATCATCCTCTTTATGCATGTTGTCTTACTCCAAGCTGTATAGGCTCGAAAGCCTACTACCAATTAAGCATATTAGGTGATGTGCATCTCTGTAATGAGAAGGGGTGTGGTCTAATGACATCAACACCCTATATCAGGTGTGCATAATTATTAGGCAACTTCCTTTCCTTTGGCAAAATGGGTCAAAAGAAGGACTTGACAGGCTCAGGAAAGTCAAAAATAGTGAGATATCTTGCAGAGGGATGCAGCACTCTTAAAATTGCAAAGCTTCTGAAGCGTGATCATCGAACAATCAAGCGTTTCATTCAAAATAGTCAACAGGGTCGCAAGAAGCGTGTGGAAAAACCAAGGCGCAAAATAACTGCCCATGAACTGAGAAAAGTCAAGCGTGCAGCTGCCACGATGCCACTTGCCACCAGTTTGGCCATATTTCAGAGCTGCAACATCACTGGAGTGCCCAAAAGCACAAGGTGTGCAATACTCAGAGACATGGCCAAGGTAAGAAAGGCTGAAAGACGACCACCACTGAACAAGACACACAAGCTGAAACGTCAAGACTGGGCCAAGAAATATCTCAAGACTGATTTTCTAAGGTTTTATGGACTGATGAAATGAGAGTGAGTCTTGATGGGCCAGATGGATGGGCCCGTGGCTGGATTGGTAAAGGGCAGAGAGCTCCAGTCCGACTCAGACGCCAGCAAGGTGGAGGTGGAGTACTGGTTTGGGCTGGTATCATCAAAGATGAGCTTGTGGGGCCTTTTCGGGTTGAGGATGGAGTCAAGCTCAACTCCCAGTCCTACTGCCTTTTCCTGGTAGACACCTTCTTCAAGCAGTGGTACAGGAAGAAGTCTGCATCCTTCAAGAAAAACATAATTTTCATGCAGGACAATGCTCCATCATACGCGTCCAAGTACTCCACAGCGTGGCTGGCAAGGAAGGGTATAAAAGAAGGAAATCTAATGACATGGCCTCCTTGTTCACCTGATCTGAACCCCATTGAGAACCTGTGGTCCATCATCAAATGTGAGATTTACAAGGAGGGAAAACAGTACACCTCTCTGAACAGTGTCTGGGAGGCTGTGGTTGCTGCTGCACGCAATGTTGATGGTGAACAGATCAAAACACTGACAGAATCCATGGATGGCAGGCTTTTAAGTGTCCTTGCAAAGAAAGGTGGCTATATTGGTCACTGATTTGTTTTTGTTTTGTTTTTGAATGTCAGAAATGTATATTTGTGAATGTTGAGATGTTATATTGGTTTCACTGGTAATAATAAATAATTGAAATGGGTATATATTTGTTTTTTGTTAAGTTGCCTAATAATTATGCACAGTAATAGTCACCTGCACACACAGATATCCCCCTAACATAGCTAAAACTAAAAACAAACTAAAAACTACTTCCAAAAATATTCAGCTTTGATATTAATGAGTTTTTTGGGTTCATTGAGAACATGATTGTTGTTCAATAATAAAATTAATCCTCAAAAATACAACTTGCCTAATAATTCTGCACTCCCTGTACACCTGCCCCAGAATTCTCTGTAGTGAGTCAAATAGCATTGCACCTGGGTCCACAGTGTAATTAGTAGTACCTTATGACCTTCTTCTCGCTAGACAACGTGGCTTACCCAAGACCCTGCACAGGCTTGTGCACAATATTTACATATTCAGAATTCATGAAGTATTTTGTGTGACCTCCCAAGCCAGTGACATAGCTGAGACAAGGTTTGAGTATGATGATCATTCAGTTCAGGAAACGTGGAAAGGATTTAATGCCAGAAGCCATATTCACAGAATTGGGGTAAGTGCATCCTTTTGCTACAAGTAAAGGATTGAGAAGTGCTGGAGGGTTTTTTAGAGATGGCTTATGATTGTTACCAAGAGTAAACTGATTTATCATATAAAACACACAGCTTGAGCCACTGCAAAGAAATAACCTGCCTGGAACTAAAAGAATAGAAGGCCTCCTAAAAGGAAGAAATACATGACTGCTTGACACAGTACTGGAGAGAGTTTTCTACAGATCTTTCTTGAACTTCTGTTCACAGAACTCTTCCTTGAAACAAATTCCACATTCCTCCTGGCTTAGGCTCTACAGGGTCATGTTTACTCCTGCACTGAGTAGAGCCTCCCTGCTGAAGAAAGCTGCTACAGGTTGGTTGGATATTGTGGAGATGACAAGAGCCTGCCTGGAAGAAACTTGTGCTAAAAATCCTGAGTGATGAGGTGGTTGGAAAGGGTGTGCACCCAATAGACACTGTTCAGGTAGGCTTTAAACTTCAGAGGCCTTAATATTCAACCAGCATTTGATTCAAGTCAAACCCATCAAACCCACTATGAGCTGTGATGCCAAGGGATACATGTGTCATCACAGCATCACCTGGAGCCTTGAGTCTTTAAGTCATGCGAATCCAAGATTGATTGTATCTTGGCCATATGGCCCCCCATTTCTATTTCTTGTTTGATACTTTCTCATTTGGGCTCCACTGTATTTGAACCCCTTTGACAAAACACTGAGCAGCTGAGACACTGCTTATGTTATATTTCCTGCCTAGGGACTCAGTACTATGGAATTGGCCTTTCAACTTGTTTGAGCTAGAGCTCCAAAACTGTACTATATGCCTTCAAGCATTTGAGTCAGCTTGCTATAAAATCAATACACAAAAGCAGTCGCGGCTTGCTGACCTCTAAAGGGGCAGAGTAGGTGCGGCGCACAGGGGTGTCGGGGTGTGTTGGGGAGTGAAACATTTAATTTAAAATAAACGTGCCTCATCCGTTGCCGCTGTGCCGCTCCTCTTTCCCTCGTGGTCGCTACAGGCACAGGCTCCCAGCCTGCCCTGCGGCCAATCCTGACGCTGATCAAAGCAGCGTTAGGATTGGCTGGAAACACCCAACCAGGGTGCTCCCAGGCAGACTGGGAGCCTGTGCAGGCTCTCTCCAGTGCGGCAACACAGTGCCGGGCTGGAGAGAGCTTGCTGCACATGTGTGTTTGGCCGGCCTGAGTCTGCCAGCCAAACACACATGCACTCTGAGGGTGTGCTCTGTGCACTCCCCTCCGTTGCTCGCTACCCCCAAAGCCCTGCCCTTTTTCAAGAAAACGATAATAAACTCAGTTTATTAATAGCAGCAGCTGCAAAACCATTTCAAGAAAATGACAATAAACTCAGTTTATTATCGTTTTCTTGAAATGGTTTTGCAGCTGCTGCTGCTGGCGGGGGAGCCGCCGCTGCACAAAAGGTAAGGCAGCAAGGTGCAGCCTGCTGACCTGTATTCTAACTGGACTTCTAAACTGATTCCACCCAAGAGTAACTAAGATTGTTTTAGGAAATGTATATTCCTGATTATTATTTTCATTCTTAGGTATATTCATTTTACCTTTTTTTCACTATTTCACCAAGTGGGTGAGTTGATGTATTTGATTGTTTGTATTTTTTTCACTTAGACCATCCAGTGCTCTATACCATACCTATGTTTTTGTTTGACTTTGCTATGTTAATAAAATGTATACAGTGAACATTCACCAAGGCTTTCATAGTACTAGACTGCAGATCGTAAGAGAATCAAGAATTTCTATGCTTGGAATAAAAGCCATTTGCGTAAAACGATCCTAAATCTACTTATGGCAGCAGCTGTCTAATCATCTTGAACAGAATTCCAGCTATTAGTTATTAGGATCAATGGGTTTTAGACAATGTGTTTATAATCAACAAATGAGCCATGGAAGGATAAAGACATTTAGCTGACTGGTAAACTGGCTGGCTGCAATATAAAAGCGGGGACGCACCTTTACAGGGCTTGGTGAATAGTGCTTAGTGATTTAAATAAGACATGCTTTTATGTCATGACCAGTACAAGGAGCAAAATATTGATTTCACCTTACTGAATCTAGAGGCACCAGTTACCAGATGAGCTCCCTGAATCTAGAGCACCTCAGTACTAAGTAGCAGGTAGCCTGTGAGGTCAAGATAGAACACTGGCATAATCCAATCTCGATCCTGCAGTGGCTGAAATAGTCCATATTTTGCCATCTTCTTTGGGGAACGGCAAGATGTTCTTTAAATTTCTCATATCTCATTTCTCTTAAGTGTTGCTGCTTGAGCTTAGCTACCAATGGTGAATTTAGGATTCCTTACAGAAACAAGATTAACTCTGTGGATAGGGGTTCATGCAGTAAAAACAGCAAGGGAACTGCTGTTCTGTGTTGAAAGTGAGAGAGCAGAAATGCACCTTATTTACAAAGATGTAGTGCATTTTTGCTCTATGATTGCACTGGTGCACTCCAGACAGCCTAGTGCCAACAGAGGCACCCTTGCACCATGGTGCAAAGATGTCTATGTTACAGGCAGGATTGTTTTTGTGCTTATAGGGATACCAATCCTTAGAGGTGCAGCACACATGGAGAGAGGAAGTAACGAGGCAACATTAAGATATTTTACCTTGTTATGCCTCTCCCAGGTAGGCACACCATTTTGGCGCACACCCAGGTTTACTGCCTTAGTAAATCTTGGTTTGTACCAAAATAGATGGGTGGATGTACAGGCTGCACCTATGTATTGTGTACCCAGCGCAGTGTAAGGCAACTCAGCGCTTTTACAAAGCCACAAGAGGCGATGCAAATCTATCCTTGTGTGGCTTTGTAAATTCAAACTAGCGTTTTGCCTTGAGGTTGTACCAAAAAAGTGATGCAACCATGACACAAAATGTTAGTAACTCTAGTCCCAGGTTGTTCGTGCCTAATAGGGGCACTGTAATGCCTCATAATCATGACGGGGCGACCTCTCCCCTGCACAACGCATTGTGAACATCAACATCAGAAAACTAAAAACATATACAGTGAACAAAAGAAACTACACATTTCCCAAATAGTAGTAAGGGTAATTAGTTGATTTAATAATTTAACTTTAATAAATGTAAATTAAAAGCCATCTTTGCATAAATAAATACAAATACTGTTCTAAACATACTCATAAAACATAATAAACATACATTAAGAAAGCTTTTTAACAAATATTTACTGGCCTGCATTGCCCTTTAGTCATTATACATTTAAAAATAATTATAAACATAATTATAAACATAATTTGCGTTTCTAAGATACAAAAACACTATTTGTGCTGAATGTGATTATATCTTGCTCTGCATACAAGATGTGTTAAAATACATACATTAATTTCTACTGATCTACAAGATTGTGCATTTTTATTTGGATGATGACATGGTGCACACTTCAATATGAAGTATGATCTCTTTACCAGAATTGTTCATCAGCAGAAGAGATTTTTATGGCAAACCTTTATGAGAACCCTGTCAAAAATTACAATAATGCCTAATTAATTCACAAGAAATGAAAACACAAAATATCCTGCTGACATTTAAAGAAAATGTTTTATTAAATATGGATTTGGAAATTCTTCTGGGCACGGCCATCTTAATGACTTTAAAAACTTGTGTTACAGTCCAGGGCTTGCACCATGGAAGGATTGTGCCTTGCACCCACTGGCTAGCGAGGGCCTACTTGTTGTTCAATGTTATAAGCTGATGAGACAAGGGGCCATATTTATGGCCAAGTGGCACAGTACAGCAGAGCGCAGCACAGCAAGGCACCTTGCTGCACTGTGTCACAGGGAAAGGGGAGAAATGAGCCATATTTATGGGCTGCCTAGCGCCAGCGAAGGCACTCTTGTATCATGGTGCAAAGGTGCCTACTCTGCATGTAGGATTGTGTTTGTGCAGGAAAGGCCATCTTCATGCACAAAACAATCCCCTGAGGCTGTATCCTCTTTCTATGTGTGCTGCATAATACAGCACACATAGAACGAGGAAAGAAACGAGGAGAAATAAAGATATTTCTCCTCGTTACTCCTCGCCTGGGCAAGAGTAGGTTCTTGGTGCATTCCCAGGTCTACTACTTCTGGTAACACTTGGAATATGTCAAAATCCATGGCTGCTGCATGGGACCACTCACACAACATCCATGGAATGCCTCCTTGAGGCAGAGTAAGACTACGCAGTGATTTGCGTTGCATTACTTTAATCGAGATCTATAAAGCCACTCAGGGCCACACAAGGTGGCATTGCTTGGCTTCATAAATCTCATTTTGGGCTTGTGTCACTCTTGCAACATTTTGTGTGGTGCAAGAGCAACACAAGGGGAGCTCATAAATTTGCCCCAAGGTGTTTACCTTGTGGGGCAGCATTCCTGATTCCTTAACAGCTGGTGCTACTATCTTGCCTGACCCAGTTTCCATCAGCACACTCATCCATTGAATGCCTGGGGCAAGGGCAAATGGCTGCCCCCTTCCCTCATGTCCACCCCCTCCAAAATCTAACATTCTTAAGCGGGCAGAGTTTGATGAGTGGTTGAAATATAGTCTGACTCACTCTCTGTTCTGCTGTCACCACATTTTCCATCGTAATCACACACTGTTTTTTGCATAATGGTTGCCTCTGTTTTACTCTTCCATCATGTAGAAAATGTGTCTGGTATTGCATCATTTTATTTTTGGAATATTTGCATTTTGCCAGGACTTATTATGGACCTCAACTATATAAAGTGCTAAGTGGTACAGGCATTTGATATAACACGTCCCGACTTTGAAGGTGAAGGATGCTCACACGCAGACTGTCCACCAGAGGGTATTAGGCCTGGTCCAGGCCACCACTTACTTAAGTATTGTAAATCCTTCTCACTGTTGACATGATGGTACCTCAGACTGGCCGATGCTTTAAAAGGGGGTTTGCGAACTGCCATATGTATGCTGCTACTAAAGGATTTAAACTTAGTGTTACAACTCTGTGCTGTGTAATTGATGTGGATAAAACTTGAAAGCCGCCATTGAAGCCAAGAAGTTACCAGCACCTTGATTGTGAAACACTTCCCACTTGACAAAATACCATCCGTCTTTGAAGTTGAGAAATTGTATTCTGTTTGTTCTCCAAACCCTGTCTCTGAATTAACAGCTCCCTGGAGCACCCCTTAGTGGTGGGTTAACCCTAGTAAGTGAAACACATCATTTGTCTTTCAAAATGTATTTTGAATATAGTACAACATTGATTGAAAAAAACATACCTGGCAGCCTCGTATAATGATAAAGGAAACATTTCTTTTTAGGGTGTAATGAACAAAAATAGTTTTGTTGCACTTATGTTTACCAGGGGTACATTCACATACACATTAATGGTTCAATACCGTCTTCAAATGTCTTTATGCATTCTTTTCATAATCAGTGTTTTGGAAATTGTGAATTATCATCAATCTAGCGTGTGCCGATCCTGTAACTCCATCAGGTTACATGTAAGCTACATTGAAACATTAATGCCACAGGAAAGAACATTTTGGCTCCAGGAAGTAATATACATTTTTACCTAACAATAATTCAATAACTGTCTAATTACCAGGAACACTTGGTAGCTTTGGTATCTGGTAAACGTCAGTCATAACTGAAAGAAAACTAAAAAGGTTTTACAAAGGAGCTGTCATCATTTTAGAACATGTATTTAGGAAATGTATTTCAGTGTCTGTAGTTGAGTACCAGTGCAAAAATGACATAACATACGCAAAATAGTACCTGCAAACAGTCTTTCAAAAACAATGTATGTTTTTCCAAACTTAAATTTAACAACAATGGACATTATGGAACTTTAAAAATAATAAAGTGATAGTTTTTTAATCTGAAGTGTAATATGTGACAATGCATGTTGTCCTCTAAAACTCTTTACAAGAACACAGTCTGTGAAAATGTATATTATGGTTTGCATTTTTAGTCCAGTCTATGTCAAAAATTCCTACGAATGTTCTTTCTTGGTGTCTGTAGGACTGGACATGAGCTTTAATTGGGGGATTTGTGCAGAGTGCTCTTTGGCTTTGAGTCTTAGTGCTGCGATGCTTGATGTTTTTCTTTCAACTGCTGCTGGATCAGAAAAGGCAATAGGCACTTGCTCTGGCGGAGGTCCTGAGGCAGAGGCTGTGGCCACAAGAGGATTTAAAGCATTGAGGAACCTGAAATACAAAGTGAGTCAATATTCCTAAATTCACACACAACTATAATAAAGAAGTATTTCTGTTTTTCTTGCAATCTTTGTGAAACTACAGAAGATGTCTATTTTGGTATAGCATTTCAATTATTTCAGTTTGGAATATTTCTATTTGCCAACTGAAAATGCCTTTGCAAATACATACCATGATAAGTGTTTGCATATCAATTACCTTATCTTTCCCCAGAACCTTATTGAGATAATATTTATACTAACAGAGCTTTGTTTCATGAGCAGACTGCATTCTATATTTTTAATTTATATTATTTAAAAATCATACCAATCACAAATTCATGTCGATAAAATGCCATTTAAAAAGCAAGGTAAAGATGTAGAGTTAAAAGCATTGCGGTAATAAATTTGTCAATGGAAAACACATAAACATTGAGGACAAAAGTAGATGTATTTACCACTAATTTTGTGAATTGTACAAAGCCATATAATAAATCTTACTCTAATGTCTGTTATTCTCTCCCTGACTCGCACCCTAACCATTCTCCCATACACTAAGTGATTTCTGCCACTGTATAGATGGATACACCAGCACCACCTACTGTACCACCCTTTTCATGGAGCTTCTTCTTCCACCACCCCTTCCACTGTCACTTACATTTTTAACTCTACCCCAACCTCTGAACCTAATCTAACTTTAACCCCATTGTCGAACTAAATCCAGCTCATTAACCAGAAATAAGATGAGCTCCAATTCTAACCTAGCCACCCATAACACCTTCCCTCACACATCCATTTTACCTCCTGTACTGCAACCATAACCCATTCCTCTAAAATGAATCTCTGCTTCACTCCAACCCAAATCCTAACCCTAATCCGTACACCATAGTTTACCTCATTCTTCCCATGACATCTATGATAACCCTAAGCCTAGCCCCTGAGCATAACATTTGTCTCCACTTTCATTGTATCTACCTTTTTTTATTACCTTTTATTGCAAACATGTTGGGACAGTGTGCAATATTCTTACATTTTCTATTCTTTCTTTGATTGTTGATTTAATATGCAACTAAGGGCCTGATTTAGAACTTGGCAGAAGGGAATACTTTGTCACAAATGTGACGGATATCCTGCCCACCATGTTATGATTCCATTATTTTCTATGGAGATCGTAATACTCAGACAGGATTTCTGTCATGTTTGTGATGGAGTATTCCATCCACCAAGTTCTAAATCAGACCATAAGTCAATAACATCAGAAACTGTAAAATAAGTATCTAATGGTGGAAAGTAGAATGAAGCAAGATAACCGACATTCATTTAGGGAATATGAAGAAGAAAGATTTTATATAATGAGTTGGAGCAGGTAATAAATAACGATATAGTAGCTCTCCTACAAGGGAGGAAAAGCTCTCTCTCAATTGAGAGGCTCAGTAATTGGGCAAGGAATCCTACATAAAGGGCTTGCAGATGACACAGGGTTCAATAATTCCTGGGTGTGGGTTTCTCTCCCAATCACAAGCTTACCAAACAGAAATGAAAATTAACAATATAAATATGTATCGAATCCTGCAGTTTTCCACAAATGCCAGACCTTTTTCCTCATTCTTATTTTACCAGGCTTTTCCAGGCAAAATAGGAGTTGGCAAATAGTGAAATTGTGGGTTTTCCACAAAACTGATGGTCCAGATTTAGCCATTAACTCTGATTACTGGCTTGAACAGGTGTGCCAAGACTCTCATAAAGAGTGCCCTGATGTTTCCCAGTGCGAGCTTCCATATGCACAGCTTCTGCATGTGCCTTGGTTTTGAGGTAACATCTCTTGCAAAAGTGCTGCTGGAAGCTTCTCTGAAGAGAGCTCTATGGTGTGTGAATTTTCAAGGACAATCGACCTATTGTGATGGATCACTTTGGAATGGTCCTACCTTATTTTTTGTTAATTTGATAATATAAAGTAATCTACTTATTAAGTTGAAGCGAGATAACATATTTTGCTAAAATCAGACCAATGAATTATAATCTTATAAAATACATTTCCATACCTTCCAAAATAAGGGCTCAAAATCGGGTTTCTGAAGAGAGATGTCCACGTTAGGTTGTTGATACCGAATGACCCAACGGTAGCTGGAGTGAGGCCATGAGTGAACGAGGGCATGGCAATAGCTGACATTGGTACGGACCGCCATGCAGGTTCAAAGACACTTGGCTGATTCAAAGGGACGTCCAGATACAGGCCAAGAGGGTGTGGTAGAGTCAGGCCGGGAACACTCCCAAGAATTTCATTTTTTTCACGTTTTCTCCACTTTGCTCTTCTATTCTGAAACCAGACCTTCAAGAGAGAAGATGAAAATCAGATTACTTCTTTTCTCACTTTCTTTTAGATCAGTATGTACAGAAACTGAAATCACAGGGTGTAGGGAGGATAACGTTCAGAGGTTGTGGATCCATCTCTCGGTGTGGGCTAAGGCCGAGTGTGGGGAGTGGGTGTCTGACATAACTCCCATATGGTGAACAGTAATCTCTCTGTTTCTAACATAAAGACAGATCTAGTAACCTATGTAAATTAGTTTATGCACTTTCAAAGCTGATTGTGTGAAGAACGAAATCCATGTGTTTAGTAGCTACAACTTGACTAAATAAGCAGCGCCCCCGAATGTTGTGTTAAAGCTTTTTCAAGAGGTTCAACTATTGTTTTACTCGTTTAGGATGTTGAGTTTAGGATGACGTTAGGCTTAGGGTTAGCATTAAGGTTAAGATTCTTGGTTTAAATTAATAATTATGGTTGAAGAGTTAATGCTTAACAATTACATGCTTTTTGCAATGCTTTAAATTAGGAAGACTGCTGTAAAGTAATTTAATTGCAGACAGCCCCATCTCAGAAATGGTTCATGCCCTACAGGGACAACAGATCAGCAGAACAGACAAAATATAAAGGAAACGAGTTGTCAGCAGAAGAAAAAGGTGTTCAGGGTTTGCTGTAACAGTGCATGACCAGAAATAAATCGAAGATGGAAAGGTGGGCCGCTCCACATTTTGTGGCCTGGTAAATGGAAAGTCTTCCGCCACAGCGGCCAACTCAAAAGTTGCAGGATGCAAAATGGCAGGGATCTTACACGAACAAATACGGGCAGATTTATGAAAAGTAGTGCTGAACATAGTGCAGCGCCACTTTTCTTGCGCCCCTTACCACCTCTTAACACCACCATGTGTGTGCCGTATTTAATAAACAGCGCACCATGCTGGTAGTTAGGGAACTAGCGTCAGAATTTCTGATGCTAATTCGGCACTTTGATGGATTAGCATAAAAAATTCTGACACTAATCCTGCAAAGCACCCAGAGGCCCTATGAAACTAATGGGAGCCTTCTTTTAACGCCTACTCTGAGGCGTTAAATATGCTAAAGAAAAATAACACAAAGAAATCTCTTTATGCCATTTTATTAGCCCCCCCTAATGGGGGAGCGCCCTCTTTGCATACATTATGCCTGGCGCAGGCATAATGTAGCGCAAAGGGTTACAAAGTGGCGCAATGCATGCATTGCACCACCTTGTAAATTTGTCGTGGCAATTTAGGCCTTGTTGGGTCCCATTATCTTTTTAAAAAGTACGCTAATGTGGCACAAGGAGGTGCTAGGGGCTCTTAGATCTGCCCCTGAGTGCTCTAAGGGCTCATATAAGACCAGGCATGCATTTGGTAATTGGTCAGAATAGGGCCGGTCATTGACTGGTGGTAGAAATGTAGTCGAACTGTTTTTTCATTTGTGAAGGCTGTGGATGCATCAACTGTCAACATGCCTGGACATAAATGGGGATTCCATCCTGTGGCATATGATGTGATGGGCCCTTACATGGCAGTAGCATGTTGATGTGAGTTCACTGATCTGTTAGATTGAGCCTGTGGCCAGAGGTATAAAATTCTGGGACCTGTTCTGTGCACAACCTGATATACATTGTTAATGGATTTAAAGTGAATATGTTACTACAATTACAGCCATTGGTGTAAGATGCTTGCCACTAAGACGTGGCAAAACTTAACGTTGTATGCATATAAGTGTTACAGTGGTGTTTTGTATGTTTTGAAACCTGAAAACACTCATTTAAGAAGCCTAGATGAAAGTGTTCCCATAACCTAAGCAGGAGGGAGAGACGGCGGTCACAGTCACTATGGCTGGTTGTAGTTCCTATAGTCCCTCTGTCTGCATTTCTCTATACCACAGGATTGAGTGTAAGGGGAATGGTGCCCACTGTCCCAACGTGCACCTTTTTGCTTTTTCTTTTTTTTCTCCATGGGGAAAACATATTTTCGTGTGGAGAAACCACTTCCACTATGCGTCAACCATATTAAGAGGTCTTCGTACCTCTTCGCACCCTGGCTGTAGTAAATTTCTGATTGTGGGATCTGACTTTCCTCCGATACGGAAGGTCAGATCGAAGTTTAGCAATGTGAGTGTTCCGAAACTTAAAAGGCTAACCATTTCTTGTTCTGCGCACTGCCCACCTCCGGTAGGATTTACTACTGCAGATTTCTCCACACTTGTGATGCAAAAATCTGTCCCCTGTCAAAAATTATTTTATATATTCCTGGCAAGCGTAAATTATGGTATTGAAGAGTATACATATGTATATACTGTACTGATCAACATACTTTGTGAATTGGCCCCTATGTTCTCTCCATCTCAGCTTCCAAATCATATTTGAGTTCTTCACACATAGCATCCTTGGTCTTTGCTTGGCTAAGCACCAGGTGCAATGCCACCGGCAGTCTTCTTGCAAGCAATCACAAGCACAATGCAACACAGTTAATTTGTCAACTGGAAGTTACGTTTAAGTTTGAAACAAATGAGCTTAAAATGAGCTTAAAAACTCCTAACTGTACAATGACTTCACCTCTGGGACCCAATATTATGCATAATTTAAGCTTATTAAAGTTGATGGGAGTGCTGAAGACAGAGGAAGGATGTAGTGTCCAGCGGTATGGCAGTCCCTCTCGATCACTTTGTTTTGGCTGGGGATCTTTCAGCTAAATGGCCTAATTACCAGTACAGTGGTCCTGGGACTGCTGTACCCGAAGTGGTGGTCTGACTGCCGCATCCTTGGCGGTCCGACCGCCAGATTACGAGGATGGCAGTGGACCCCCACAAGACCCCCGCAATCGCCAGGATCTTGGATCCTGCGGCAGTGGTGTTAGGGAAAGCCGTTGTCAGTCATGGTGGTGTCGATGGCGGCACTGCCGTGCTGATCGCAACCTGCCTTTCCACTGAGCTAAGCCGAGGGGAAAAGCTCGGCAGAAAGGCATGGAAGGGTCCCCAAACAGCCCCAGAGTGGTTTTAAGCCTATTAGGCAGTGTTGTGCCCCCCTATGTCTGCACTGTCGGTGCGCACTGTTGTCATGCACATCATTGGCAGCATGTGCTTCAGGCTCACTTTCTGAGCCAAAGCATGCCACTGGAGTAACCACTGCAAACACGGCCGCCAGCCTGGCGGTAGTGTCATAAAATGGCCATGTTGAGGCCGCTGACTTGGCAACGTCCTCCTGACTGCCGTACTGGAGGTACGATTGTCAGATGGCGGAACTCTTAATCAGCCCCAAAGAGCTTATAACTTGTCACCGGCTGCAAGTTAGGTGACACACGCTCAATGACAAGCAGGAGTACCTAAAGGAGGTTGATTTTTGAGTAAGCACCCTGCACTGGTGAGTGGAAAAGCAAATGATATTTTCAGAGTCAAATACCCGGGACTTAATTTTTTCTTGCACTAAATGACAAGCCCAGTACATTCCTTTTCTTTCTATCAACAGGCTTTCAGTTACTTATTTTTATGGTTCAATGTTTAGAAACAGTAATGCCAGGCTTCAAAGAGCTCTCCTTCCTTGCGGCGGGAGCCACCAACGCTTTTCAGCCCTTGCATTTAAGCAGCCCAGGGGACCCACAGCATAGGGATTTCACTGTGTTAGCTGGGGGCATTTGACTACATGCCCCAGCCTTCCTTGCGGCAGGAGCTGCCAATGCTGTTCGGCTCGTGCCAGAAGGCGCATTTAATGGGCCCAGTGGACCCGCAGCACGGAGGACTTCAATGGTGGCAGGTAGTGTTTGACTCTCCAGCCTTCCAACGCTGTTCAGCCCGTGCCAGGAGGCACATTTAAACAACTCAGGTGACCTGCAGTGCAGGGAACTTCACTGTGGTGGCTGGGGGGCGTTTGACTACATGCCCCAGCCTTTCTTGTGGCAGGAGCCCCCAATGCTGTTTGGCCCACACCAGGATTTGCATTTAAGCAACCCAGGGGACCCGGAGCATGGGGGACTTCAATGGTGGCAGGGGGGTGTTTAACTACTCTCTCCAGCCTTCCTTGCGGTAAGAGGCACCAACGCTGTTCAGCCGGTGCCAGGAGGCACATTTAAACAGCCCAGGAGACCTGCAGTGCAGAGGACTTCACTGTGGTGGTTAGGGGGCATTTGACTACATGCCCAGCCTTTCTTGTGGCAGGAGCCCCCAATGCTGTTTGGCCCACACCAGGATTTGCATTTAAGCAATCTGGGGGACCCGCAGCATGGGGGACTTCACTGTGGTGGCTGTAGGGTGTTTGACCACACAGCCCAGCCTTCTTGTGGCAGGAGCCGCCAATGCTGTTTAACCTGCACCAGGAGGCGCATTTAAGCAGCTCAGGGGACCCACAACGTGGGGGACTTCACTGTGGTTGCTGGGGGGCATCTGACTACACGCCCCAGCCTTCCTTGTGGCAGGAGCCACTAACGTCAATCGCCCGCGCCAGGAGGTGCAATTAAGAAGCCCAATGGACCTGCAGTGCAGGGGGACTTCACTGTGGTGGCTGGGGGGCGTTTGACTGCATGCCCCTGCCTTCCTTGTGGCAGGAGCCACCAACGCTGTTTTGCCTGTGCCAGGAGGCCCATTTAAGCAGCCCAGGGGTCCCGCAGTGTGGGAGACTTCACTGTGGTGGCTGGGGGTGTCTGACTACCCGCCACAGCCTTTCTTGCAGCAGGAGCCGCCAACGCTCTTCAGCCCACGCCAGGAGGCACATTTAAGCAGCCCAGAGGACCCACAGTGCAGGGACTTCACTGTGGGAGATAGGGGTGTTTGACTGCAAGCCCCAGCCTTCCTTCCGGCAGGAGCTGCCAAAGCTATTCGGCCCGTGCTAGGAGGGGCATTTAAGCAGTCTAGGGGACCTGCAGAGCAAGGAACTTCACTGTGGTGGCTGGAGGGTGTTTGACTACACTCCCCAGCCTTCCTTTCGGCAGGAGCGACCAATGCTGTTCGGCCCACGCAATGAGGCATATTTAAGCAAGGGAATTCACTGCGGTGGCTGAGGGGGGCGTTTGACTACACGCCCTAGCCTTACTTTTGGCAGGAACTGCCAACACTGTTTGCCCCGCTCCAGGAGGCACATTTAGTCAGCCCAGGGGACCTGCAGCACGGGGGACTTCACTGTGGTGGTTGGGGGGCATTTGACTACACACCCCAGCCTTCCCTGTGTCAGGAGCCACCAACACTGTTTGGCCCACGCCAGGAAGTACATGTAAGCAGCCCAGGGGACCCGCAGTGTGGGGGACTTCATTGTGGCAGCTGGGAGAATTTGACTACACAACCCAGCCTTCCTTGTGGCAGGAACTGCCAATGCTATTCAGCCCACTTGAGGAGACACATTTAAGCAGCCCAGGAGACCCAGAGTGTGGGACGCACCTGGGCCAAGACGGTCCTGTTTTAGACCATCAGTGGCTGGGACTACGCTCTGTTGGCATCCCTTCTTTGTTCCCTGGAATTTGTTTCCTTCTGTCCTTGGTTTTAAAGTACTGTATGAAGCTGTTTATTCTGTTCTATGTCATTTGGTGTCATTTTCTGTGGGGAAGAGAAAAGCAAATGCTGGCTCTACCTTAGGCTTAGAAATTCATCCACGCTCCTCAAATGATAGTTTTTTAGTGTGGGCAATGGACCTTGTTTCAAATGAGATCAAACTGGCTGAACGCCACCTTTCACTTGCATCGGGGGACGTTGTTGCTCTGCCTCTTTCTAGGGTACCAAGCCCACCAGCTATAAGTTCTATTGCTGCTACTGGTGCTCCAATTGACTTCTCAAAGTGATCTATTTTTCCAAATAAGGATTGTTTGCTCGGGACTGCCTGGCCTGTTGTTGAGGAAGTAGAACGGTCTGCAGTTAGTTACAACATGACAACTGTAGGTTGCTCACCAGAGGCTGGGCCGATAGCTAAAAGGAGGAGAAAAGTGAAGAAAGCCAAAAAGCTCAGATCCACGCATTTATCTGGCTCTCACAAAGTGGATGATCTAAGTTCTTTGTCTTCCACAAGTGTAGATACACAGGACATCTTGAGTGAGTGGTTTGAGAGCCTCCTGGATACTAAATTGAAACCAATCTATAATCGTTCAGCAACTATAGAGGCCAATATCTCAAATCTTCTCAATTTAGTAGAAAGTGGTCCGGTTGGTCCACAGGTTGCAGTGTCCCAATCGAGTGAAGTTGTTGTCACTCCAACTTTATCATTATTGTCTTCTCAACCCCTATCACCATTGCCTATATCCCCTTTTATGGGCCTTGATATTAGTCCTACACTTCTTTCAAGTGGAACCTTGTATTATGAATTTAAGGCTGCTGTCTCAAATATGGAGGGATGTTACAAACATGGATGAAAGAAGTCCTCTTTGGGTAGGCGTGGTATGAACTTAAAGTTTTTGTGCTGGAATGTCGCTGGATTGGCCTCCAAGTTACGATAGAGGGCTGGCGGTCATATGTAAACAATTATGACAGTGTTTTTCTGAAGGAGACATGGGCTACGTCTAAAATTGTTTTTGATGGGTCTCAGTGTTTTGCTCTTCCTGCTGTTTCTTCTCCTGTGGTGCAGGCAAAAGGGGGTTTGGCTGCCTGGTTTAAGGTTAACATCAGCTGCAAAACTGTTCCAATTGCAACCGAAATGGCTGGGACTCAGGTGTTTGCTTTACATTGGGCCTCTAGTTTTAGGGTCCTTATTTTGAATTTTTTCAATAATGATTTTTCAAACAGGAATACTTCGACTCTTACGACCCTATCTTCCCTAAACAGTTCCTTAGAAGAAAAGGAAATGTATGCAGGATTGCCACTTAATCTCCTTTTGGCAGGTGACTGTAATGCCAAACTGGGTAATCAGTTTTCTCAAATGATCTCCCTGTTTGACCCTGCCAGTCAGACTATGGATCTAGGGATTATGGATCTGAAAGGCCGTTAATTACACTCACTTCTGTTGTCGTATGATCTAGAGAGTGTTGTCCCTAGTGCAAGCAGTACCACGTTCCCTACGTTCACTGGGAGGGGGCGTGGGACTACTATTGACTATGTTTTTTTTTACAGAATCTGCAAACTTTGATTTTGGGGGCAGAAGTGATCCCTACAAGTTATAGTGACAACAACCTGATAGCTCTACAAGTTGTAACGCCCTTACAGCAACAATTAAGTGTGATCATTTCCTTTCAGACCTTAAATACTAAGGACGACAGACAGAGGGTGATTTGGCGCTCTGCTGACCTACCCCTAATTATGAATCAGGTGCATTGCAATTGCATGGACCTGGTGATCTCATGCTCTTTGAATCAGGTGACCTTTATAATTCATTAAAGAGTTTTGCTGACCTTTTGTCATGGATTAAAAGCGTGTTGATCAGGCCCATTAGATAAACTCCTGTAACAATAAAATCAAGGATCGACAAAGATTGTAGGAAAGCAAATATTATTTTTTTACAAGCCTTAAAGCAAACCCCTAGGGATCGGGATGTAGTTTCTGCTTGTAGGAGGCATTTGCTGTAGCTCTGAAAAAGAGAAAGTCTGATTTAAAAGACAAGCAATGGGAGGCTATTGTCGCCGCTTGTCAAAATAAGGACGCACAGACTTTTTGGTCTGGTTTAGTCAAGGGCCGATCTTCTGATATTATCACTGTGCATATCACCCCTGACGCTTGGATTGAGCCATTTTATGGTATTTATTGCACCCATACTATAACTTTCGAAGAGTCTCATATAGATTTGCTGTCAAATCTGAACCTCCTAATTCATAAGAAGAGGAAGTATTTAAGGTAATTTCCAATAGTCTCCCAAATAAAGCCCCAGCCCCGGATGGGATCCTTCTTAATTTGTTTATAGGAGACCCTAGGTTTTGGTCACCAATTTTTACTAATGTTTTTAATTTGGTCTGCCAGGTGGTGCCATTGCCCTCTTGGTGTACATCTAAAGTGGTACTAATTTTCAAACAGGGAAATGTCCTTGAACTTAGGTGTTATCGTCCAATTTCCGTGCTTGTTTCTACCTCCAAAATAATTGGTAGAGTAGTATTGGAGCGATTGATCTTTTGGGCACAAGAAAATTATATTTTCTCCCAGTCAAAATATGGGTTGAGAGAGGGCCTGGGTACAATTGAAAAGTGCCTAAACTTACATCTACTCATTGCTAAATGTAAATTTGCAAAGGTACTTCAATCCATTTGGCACTCATGGACCTAGCATGTGCGTTCGATTGAGGCAAAAGATCAAAGTTATAAGAAATTCATTTGTCTTTGGGTCTTGACGTGGATTTGGTTATGTATCTACGCCTCTTCCATCAGGACCTTACCACCTTGATTAGATATGGGCCTAATGGTGAGGTCACGCTCCCATTTAGGGTTAACCGTGGTGTTCTGCAGGGGTGTGTCCTTGCCCCAATATTATTTTTGCTCTATATCAATAAGCTTGAAAGTACTTTGGTCTCTGTGGGAGCTGATGTGCTGCGTGTTAACAATAAAGCCCTTCCTGCTCTTTTGGACGTAGATCAAGCAGGTTTTGTTTGCTCGGACGGCAAACAGGTTAAAACAGTTGGTAACTTGTTGATTTTATGAAGGGTCTAGAGTTGGGGACAAATTATGCAAAGTCTTTTACAGTGGTATGAGGCTCCAAATCTACCAAAACCCGTACACTGACCATAGATGGATGGACGTTGGATAGAGTATGTTCTTTTCAGTATTTGGGGTTGGATTTTGATGATGCCTGTCTGGTTTCCCTGTGCTAGTGTTATGTTTTGTTTTCTGTGCACAAAAGGAGCCACCTTCTCCCTTGCTGCCAGAATTGGGAAAAAAACATTGAACCCATTTTGGAAATCTATAAAAGGAAATGTCTGTTGAATATGACTTATGGTTTGGGAGTATGGGGGTATAGGGAATTCAATACAATTCAGGTGGAGGAGAATCGTTTTTGCCACCGGCTGTTGGGTGTTCCCCCATCAACACCCCACTACTCTTCACATTTGGAATTAGGTTTAGATTATGTGCAATATACCATTAATGCGTCTCCTTTGTTGCTCTGGTGCTCAACTTGGGTCAATAAGGAAGCAGAACTCAATTGAGCAATCACTAATGACTGTCTTTCCAGCGACTATGGTCTTTCTATTCCATGGTTGAATTATATAAGGTACACTGTGATATCTTTGGGTTGTCCTCATTTGTTTGATATCCCTCAGCCAATTACAAAAAAGGATAATTCCTGGGTTCAGGAATGTTTTGTAACGCATAGACAGTCTGTTCAAGAGACCAACGAGCTAATGAAGCCGTCTGTTAGGGAGTATTGCATGATTCAAATGTCAATAGGGACTGTGCCATAATTGTTGTATGTACAAAATGTGTACGAGCAAATGTTATTGACCCGGTTTAGGCTGAGGTCTATACGTTGGCTGCTGAGCTTCCTTCCTGTTGACATCTGTTTCTGCCCGTGTGATGAGTCTTCTCAGTCTTTATTGCACTCATTTTATTTTTCAAATTTTACATGCCCTTTACAAGACGTTATTTGCTACCACTATTGTGAAAGTATAGGTTCACTAGATGCAGGGTTGCATTGCTTTTCCTACAACAGTTAATGGATAATGAAACCTGTTTTGCTGCTGGATGCTTTTTAAAATGTTCCCTAGCCTTGAGAAAGTCAATGCTGTTTTGTTATATTTATGTATATTTGATGAAATATTATGACTTATCTGTGAGTTTTTAATGGCTTTTATCTGTAAATGTTATCTTTTATGATCTATTTTATTAGGATCGAATAAATATTGAATTGAATTGAATTATAACTCCTCCGAAGTTCAATGCTTTCCCTTCTGATGCTTAGACTGGAGTGTGAACAGTAACTTTAACCCCTCTGAAGTCCAACACGATCCCTACTGTAGTGCTAACTGGAGTGGGAATAGTAAATTAAACCCCTCCAAAGTCGAACATTTTCCCTACTGTTACGCTAACAGAAGTAGAAAAAGTAAATCTAATCCCTCAGAAGTTCAATGCTTTCCCTACAGTTTTTTAGACTGGAGGGGGAATAGTAAATTGAACTCCTCTGAAGTCCAGCACCTCCCCTACTGTTGCTTAGACTGGAGTAGCAATAGTAGATTTAACCGCTCCAAAGTCCAACACTTTCCTTACTGTTGCTTAGACTGGAATTTGACAATTATATCTAATATTTCCAGAGATCAATACCTTTCCTAATATTGGTTTAAAATGTTTTTTAGTATTATTTGTTTAAGTTTTACATTTTATAATATTTGCTTTTATTTGTAATCAATTTTTAATGATTATAGCAGTTTCAGTAAATGCGTTTTTTGGGGGTTTTAAATTTCAGCATTGGCTACATTCATTTAAATGTGTGTGAATCTATTATTCTATTACAGTAGCAAATTAAAAATATAAAAAACACATTACTATAAGTAAAATGTATATCTCTATTAATATCTCTATTATTAATCATGTTACACCATATTATATATATATATATATATATATATATATATATATATATATAGTCACTGAAAACACCAAAGGTTACAAGGAAGTTATAGCTAAGTTTTGAATTAACTCGCACCCTAAGGTAACTATAACTCGTGCCCTCGCCATGTACAGTTGTCTCATCAATAATTTGATTGCAAACTTTGTAGTGACAATATGAAAGATGGCATAGAATATGCCATCACTGATATAATATGTGAATTAATTAGCTGTGCATGGTGAAGCTGCGAGTTATAGTTACCTTAGGGAGGGAGTTTTAGTTACTTGAAAGAACTCTAACTATAACTGCTGAATTTCTATGGTTTTGTGCAAGTAAATTCAGAACCTAACTATAATGTCCCTGCAACCTTTGGCTTTTTCAGTGAATTTCTATGGTTTTTTAACATATAGTAATGTTCATTCTTATATGTGAATTCAACTGCCACAGCGTATGGTCTTTCGCCGTGTGTGGCGGCGGTTGGCCACAGGGTCTGGTCTGCAGCCAGGCCCTGAGACCAACCCTCCTAACCACCCATCCCAATGCTGTGCATGGTCCTTTGCGGACACACAGTGGAAGTTGGCCGCGGCCTCTCTGGGTGTGAGAATAGGTGTGAGAGGCTGTATCTGGGGGTAAGAGTAGCTGTCAGAGTGTCTGTCTGAGTGTGAGATGACATATATCAGTGTTTTCCTAGGGGCATCAGTATGTGTGTGGGTCTGTGAGTGGGTGCATCAGGGTGTCAGCTGGTTGAAAGAGAGACAGAGAGAGTGAAAGAAAGTGAGAGGTAGAGAGATAGAGGTTTTAGGCTTTGATGTCTGATATATCTATAATTAGTTATTTGTGTCCAATTTGAAATAAAAAAAGTTTTTTTTTTTTTTTTAATATAATATTTTTTAAAAACATAGAAATTAGTCCAGCTGGACTTGAAACCCCAAAGCTCAGGGTGAATGTCTGTGACCTTCACCCTGAGCTATGGGCTTTTTTAATTTGTTAAGGGCTATCTGGGAACATTGCTTCAGCAAGCATGGAGCTGATTTGACAGAAGCTCCATGGTTGCTGAAGCATTTCATCTCTCTTCCCTGTACGCGTACAGGGGACAGAGATGAAAGCCCTGATGTTTGACAGCGGGACCTGCTTTAAAGGTGCTGCTGTCAAACAGCAGAGTGTTTTCTGTGGCTTGGCTGCAGCTGCAGAGCTAGAGCCAAGCCACAGCAAACAGATATGTCCTGGGGGTGGGCACCCCTGGGAGATAGCAGGAGCCAGCCCTGGGGGGTGGCGGTCCCCAGGGCCATCTGTGGCTCGAAGAGATTAGCCCTGTGAGGTGGTGGCCCCCCAGGGCTTGGGGGTGCCAAAGGGACCCCCTTTCTTTTTTTAAATATTTGTCCCGGGGGTGGTGGTCCCCGAGGCATGGGGGGGGGCCCCCACACATAAAATAATGAATGCCCTGGGGAGGAGGCGGTCCCCAGGGCTGCGGGCCCCACATTTAAAAAAATGAAAGCCCTGGGGTGGTGGCGGTCCCCAGACCCGGGGGGAACACACCCCCACATATAAAATAATGAAAGCCCTGGGGAGGTGGCAGTGGTGGGTGGGGGGTGCGGGCCCACCTGCATTTTTTTAAATGAGAGACATGGGGAGGTGGCTGTCCCCAGGGCGAATATCGCAAATTTGCATCAAAACAATAATTTAAAAAATGCTTTTTTGCTGTGGGGGGCTGTCATTTTGGGACCACCCCCCACCAGTGCTAAGGGGTCAAGGTGTCTCTACCCCTTTTCTTTTAAAAAAAAACTTTTTTCTGGGACTCTGGTCAAGCCGAGTCCCAAGATGGCTGCCAACACTTCCTGGTTTGAAGTGTTGGTAGCCAATCAGAGCTGTGCATTTCCCTGCACGAGCTCATCTTTGAATACTTAGCGGCCAGAGATATACAAATTTGAATTTCTCTAAATTTCTCAAAACTACTGAACGGATTTACATCAAATAAGAAAAAACTTAATCTGCGTATTGAAAGCTAGCTTTCTGCCAAATTTGGTATAGTTCCGTCCAGTGGTTCGGACTGTAGACATGTCTAAAGAATCTTATGGGACTTAACACGGGCAACACAATGTTTTTTTGAGCCCCCTTTCTCTCAGATCCCACTTCATGAATCACCTCGAAACTTTCCACGTGCAACAGAAATCACTGCAACACTCCGTTTGGAAAATTTCGTGAAGATTAGTCGAATGGTGCCAAAGATATAGGCAAGTCAAAAAATGCTTTTTCTTGTGTAAACGTCAATAGGTTTTATATATATCTATATCTATATATCATATATATATATATATATATATATATATATATATATATATAAATATATATATATATATATTATTATTAATATATAGATATATGTATTTATATATATATATATATTTATATATATACACACACGCATACATATCTGTAGTAAGAGGAAGGATTTTCTTTATAAACATCCTCATTGATTTTCTGCATAGTAACAATGTACACATTTACAAATGCAACCTGTGTCAAGAATTGTATAAACTCTATCCATCTAGCAAAACATTGATCACAGTCAGCCCCCAACCCTACCTAAGACTCCTGTGTATTTTGCAACAAAGACACTATGACCAGACTTCTCAACCCTGACCCATTCCCATCTGAGTCCAGAGAGACCACATTTGAAAATATTTCTTGTGTATCCCCTGGCTTTATATGCAAATTCCTCAAGAATCACAAACTGATTCTTTCCTTTCTACCATTCCAAGATGGAGGTAAATGTAATCTGTGTAAGTAGTTAAACTGTGTTAGACAGAATCTCAAAGATATCGCCCACTGACAGGGCTCCATCTTGACTTCAACCCACTCTTCATCTTCAAGATCTCCTAGATCTGCCTTGTATTGTGCCTGTAGCTTAGACAGAGGGTCTGGAGAGTTATAAAGAAGTGACTTATACAGTATGGAAATGCCTCCCTTCCCCAGAGATTTGAGAATAAGTTGGAGTGCCAGGGGGTTACCCTCTGGGAGGGAGTTAAGACTGTTGCAATAGACATCCAAGACATGTCTTAGCTGTAAATAACGTAAAAACTATGACCAATGAAGGTGAAAGTCAGCCTCCAAGTTCTGGAAAGACCTAATGGCGCCACCCTTTCACACATCCCCCAGAGTGGAGAGTCCTGTTAAGTACCATTTAGCGAAGCTGGATAGCCCTATGGTTGTGGATAAACAAGTACTGTGCCACAGAGGGGTTGCCACTGTCAACTTCCAGTGCCAGTGTATGTACTTTAACGCAGCATGGCAGCAGAGGTATGGGAGGCGAGTAACTGAATGGAGTGACTATGGTGGTAACTTACAATATAGCAAGTTCAGGATTCCCTAAGAGTCAAAGAGTCAAGGAGTTCATGCTCCAGGCGATTGGCCAGGTTGTGTCTATTCCTTGTGTACCCAGTCATCCATCAGCTCCGGGTGAGATGCCCAATAGTATAATTTAACATTGGCCCATCATAGTCCTGCCACACATGGGGATATTCGGCACTTGGCAAATGATACTCGCTGGGTTATATTGGCCCATCAAAAGGCTTCAATTTGATCCTGGAGATTTTAGAAAAAAGTGGAGGGGAGAATGTATTGATAATGTTTCAGTATGTAAGGGAATCATAGGAGAGAAATAATTTTGACGAGTGCACCTCTACCTGCCATGGGCAGTGGCAGTGACTCACATATCTCAAATTCACGTTCCATCTTGCTGAGTAGCGGAGCCACGTTTAGGTCCCAGTATCTCTGCTGGATAAAAGCCACTGTCATGCCCAAGCTGGAGACCAGCATCATGCTACCTCTCTTGCAGTTCCCCTCTCACCGGCACTAACACCAACTTGGGAGACCCTATCTTCCCGTCAAGTGCTCCACCAGAAACCCTGAACTCTAGCATCTAGCCTAAGTAACTCCACCAGGGGCTACACCACAAGGGCAAAGAGCAGTGGGGACAGCGGGCATCCCTGTTGAGTGGTCCGCTCTATTGGGAAGGGAGGGGAGAGAATTCTGAGTAAGAGGAAGGATTGAACCAGGGGATTCCAGTCTTCCCTCTCATAGATTAGTGACCTAACATGAATGACTGAGGACAAATGTTTAATGTGGTGGTGACTAGAAGGAGAAGAAGTAAGGAGGAAGACTGCCCTTTGGGATGAGAACCAACCTTGAATCAAATCAATAACTACTGGATGCAGCTGCCATGAGGACTACTACCTTTGTAAGAAGTCGTCCTGAGCCCATAATATAAGCACTGCTGCCCAGGCCAACCCAATAGCTGAAACCTGTAGTGACTGCTGTACCCTAAGATACCACATATGAATGAAGAGTTCAAGAACTTCACAAGGTGAACTACTTTTCATTGTGTGATATCTGAGACCTCTAGGATCAGCTTCTTTGTTTTTTTGCATTGTGAGGCAGAGAGGTTACATATGACCTATGCACTCTCCTGTGGTCCTCCAACTTGAAGAATGTAGCCTTGACTGCTCATTCATACAGTCTCCAGGAAGTCAAATCTTATAGAGGAGGCTTTTGGTGCAGAGCAGGCCCATAGTAATATTTAATGCTTGAGGGACAACAAGCAGTTATTTTCGCAAGGATTGTCCAACTGTCCCGCATAGCCATACCTCTGGCACTTTCCACCTAAATATTGGTGTTTGGAAAAGTCTAGCACCTCTTTCAAGTAAGGCATCTTGGTGACCTTTTCCAATCTCCCAAGAACCCTTGAAGTACTTGTCTTTACAACATCCGGACCCAGGAGTGCACAAATGTTTTCCCTCTTTACCCATGCCAATGGAAGAGTTTTCATTTTGCTGAAGCTGCTTGGGCTGGTTCCACAATTGCTGCAGCCATCACTCTAGCTAGAACAGTTCTATTGTGTAAAGATGTAGTGAACCATTGAGTGTTTAGTTAGTACAAAAATTGAGTGTACATGCCCAATTTTATTTCCTATGAAACCACTGCCAGAACCGTTGAATGAACAGGCTAGTGAATACCAAGTCTGCCTAATCTTGATCCCACCTGCTGCCACTTTCTTCCACCATCTTACAAAGCCTGTCTCTTTAGCTCACTCCTACAGATTGTTTTTCATATCTGCTTCCTACCTCTGTCACTGTTTTCTTTTCCTTGTCATCCTCTTTCACTCTTTGCTGCCTTTCTCTCTCTTGCTTTTGGTCAAAATCTAATGATGCAAAATAAGATCTTGTCTCCATATGGAATACAGGTTCCCAAGCCCCGCCACAAGTTAAGCACTCTGGATCCTAACCCTACAATGTAGTTCCCAACAAGAACTGCTTGAGCTTGAGAGTGCAGTGGGTTCCTCCTGTTTAGTGGGTTCCCCCTTCATATGGAAAAGCATGACTGTGCTTCACCAATTTTCAAATATAGGCCGACTATATATTCTGACCCCCCTACTGTTGTCTGAAATCTTAAAATCTTTGTGGAACCAGCTGGAGCCTAAACTGTACCCAAGACCCTAAAATATTGTGCGTCCTGGCATCCGTTATATACCCTAAGACTTTGCTGGGATTGGTTTTTACAATCTAAAAATGCACTTTTGGTGTGATCCGTGTCTTGTTTGAGGGTGGATTATTGCAGTAAGGAGAAATGTAGAATGTATTAAAATGTGTTGGCCTGAAACACCACAATAGGATCTCAAACCCACTCAATAACTGGGCCTTTCAACCTGAGTTACAAAAACAGTGGGCTAACATCTTAAAGCACAACCAGCTACACTGTGTCTTTCTGTTTGGCAACTCTTTCAGATTGACTTTGCATTTTTTTCACTGTAATGAAACCAAAGTTTCCGTCAGACTTCCAAGAACACCTGAACACTGCCTTGTCAAGTAACATTGACCATGGGTGTAATGTGGTTTAAAAACCTAGCATTTAGGGCCTCATTTACAAGGATCTGACGCACCAGCTGGATGCGTCAGACATATTGTGCTGCCCCTACAATCCACTAACGAGGCCATAGATGCGCTGTATTTACAATACAGAGCTCCATGGCGCACCTTTTCATAGATGCTTCAGAAATTCTGATGCATCTATTGGCGCTAAACTCACGCATTGCTGTACTAGCATAAAAAAATGATGCTACTCCAGCAATGTGAGAAGGCCCCATAGAGAAAAGCCCTGCATCAATTTTACACCTGCTCTGACCAGTCAGTAAAATTCTGATGCAGTGAAGTCGCAGAATGATGCAGTGAAATGTAGTAAATTTCACAGTGTCAGTTCTGCGTGGCTTTTCCCATGGAAACGCCCACCCTGCATACATTATACCGGGTGCAGGTATAATGTGATGCAAGGGTCTACAAATGGACGCATTGGTCCCAAAACATCAATTTGTCAATCTGGAGCAGTGTAAACCACTGCTAGCGCCACCGCTGCGTCCAAAACAAATGAGGCAATCGTGGCGCAAAGGCCTTTTAAATGAGGCCCTTAGTGTGTAAAAGCTAAAATGTGTTTTGGGTCACATCTCTGCTAGCACCTTCAGGTTTGTCGAGTAAACATACGCTGTATTTAACGCCCCTGTTTTACCTACTTGTTAATAAAGCCCTTTCTACTTTGAAGTTTATAGCACTTACTGGACATTGAATTTATGTGTCCTTTTTACGGTGTCAAGTTATATCTGAGATTGTAACCCCTACTAGCTTCTAGAGTGAGCTGTAATTTAACTTTGCTGCACGAGACATGCCCTAAGTGACTACCTTGGTTTCTGACCGGAGTCCTTTTGCTGGCCCTAAACATATATGGTAAATGTCAGTACCCACTTAGGATACTGCCAAGTAACCACTGACAGCCACACAGCCCCAACAAAAACCCTCATAATGAAGTCCTTTGTAAATGTCTTGGTGGTGATATACAACTTCATAGGAAGCTACAGGAGAGATTTTGGGCCACTGCACCCTACATACATATGAGCGAGTTTGACCCCGGGATGGTGCACAGTGACCGACATGAAAGATTTAAATGCACTACTACGCTTAATGATCAGCTTCATTTGGTATTAGAAAACATCCCTTGCTGCTAGGCCCATAATACTAGTTTACACAACCTTCAAAACAAAATGGCAGAAAAAACATTGTGCATTTCATGCGATATGGTCCCAAAGTTTTATTTGGTTGGACCTGAATCACTTTGTGTTGCAGATGTGTATAATACCTTTAACTTTCTTTTAAACATAGTCATTTGCCCAATAATTGTTTGTATATTGAAAAGTTTACTTATGATAAGATATCACTCTTGGGGTTACAACCATGCCTTAAAACAATATTCCATTTAATTGTTTACAGTCAAATGCGCTTAAGAGATCTTGCTGTTATGAAAGTAAAGCTTATAATGCTGTTTGAGGAATAAAATAATTCATTTTACTTTGGATTTACGTTTTGTTCAAACTCATTTATTTGTGTGTAAAAAAACACATTATTTTTGTTCCAGTTAATGAGAAGCACCAAAATGGCGGCCGCAATTGAATAATAAAAGCACATATGCAATATTAAATTTGCTCAGGGTTAGTAAAGTTCAAATGATGCAATTCGTAATAACAACTTGTTTTCTGTACAAAGTTACAATGTGGTCTCACACCCAATCTCTCTCTCTCTCTCTCTCTCTCTCTCTCTCTCTCTCTCTCTATCTCTCTCTCTCTATCTCTCTCTCTCTCTCTCTCTCTCTATATCTCTATCCCTCTCTATCTATCTCTCTCTCTCTCTGTCGGTTGGAAGAAATCATCATAGACGAAGATTACTGCAAAACAATTTCACATATCTTTCCCATTTAAAATCTAAAAACTGGATGCCAGATAAAAAGTGAATACCTTTCCTATGTGAATGCGATGTTTCATGAAAACTGTTTTTTAAAAATCTCTGCCTCTCTTCTCTAATAAATAAAACAAGCTAATAAAGTATGTATGATGGAGAGTTTCATATTTAATCCACATGACAAACTCCTCCTGTTTTTTGTAAAATGGTCCTTGGTCATACATAATAGGGATTTTAACCAATTCTAATTTATAAAATGGTGCACCTCATTTCTGGATTCAACAGAGCAGAGCCGTAAGGGAAAAGCATTATGCCATGAATACCTTAAAAACACAGTAGAATGCTTCATTATTAAATACTAAAATCATAATCTTTAGATACCCTCTTAATCCGTTCTGCTGGTATGCTCTTGTGCCCCACTTTGGGTTTGGAGAGGTATCTGTTTGCCATTTTACCTCTATGCGCCCGAGGATCCATATGGTCGAGCTTATTTGCAGGGCATTAGTCTTTTGTTTCAGGCTGCCTTCAGGCTGCCGGCATCTTCAACTGCGGGTTTCTTGGCTTGCATCTGCCTTTGGTTTCCTTAACACCCGTGTTGAACCTTGGGGTCCAGCTATTGTGGGCATCTCATATTTTGAAGACATGCATTTCCAGATACCCTGATTGGGTCTTCTATCTTTTGGGCTTTCAGTGCTTTGTGGCTTACCTTGGTGCTAATACCTGTGGCTTTGTTCACCTTCTGGATCAGGTCCTTCAGACTTTGAGGCAGACTCAGGAAATGTGGTGCTGCAATCACTTTCCTTGCATCCCTTAGCACCCCACTACCACCACCAGGTGTGTGAGCTATATTAAAAAATACGGTGCATCATAGCGCAAGGTAGGGGGCAATAGCGTCAGAATTTCTGATGCTATTGATGTACTGTTCAAGGTTGGCGCCAGAATTCTGGCGCTAATCCTGAACAGTACATAGGGGCCCAATGTAACCAATGCTGTGCCACCTTATCACGCCTGCTCTCAGGAGGTATTAAAAATGCCGAAAAAAATGTGCAAAGAAACTTTTAGATTTCTTCGTGCCAATTTTTCGCCCCCCCTAATGGGGAACGCCCCTTTTGCATACATTATGCGTGGTGCAGCCATAATGTGGTGCAAGTGGTTATAAAGTGACGCAATGCATGCATTGCACCACTTTGTAAATACAGCGCTGAGAATTTGCCTTGTTGGCCCACATTAGCGTTAAAAAGAATACGCTAATTTGGCACAAGGAGGTGCTAGACTCTCTTAAATCAGGGCCTTTGTGTCTGAACCTTGCCTTTTCTAGTTGGATTCCTTGGTGGGAGATTGATGCCAGCAGTGACAGATTTGGTAGATTCCTATGATGTAAGGACTGGGATGAGGAAGTGATAAAGAGTATTTACTGGTAATCTCATTAATCCAACTCAATTTCCTCATCCCAGTCCTTAAAACTCTCTGGTCCTCTCAGCCGTGAACCTAGCTTTGATCGTGGCTTGTTAGGCTGATACTCCTGGAGGAAGTGAAGCTTTTTGGGAGTAGGTGCATGACTACAAGGTTTGAAAACATCTATGTACTGGGATGAATAGGTAGAATCAGGGCAATAAAAATGCTTTAACTCCCTGAGTTATTTTAAATGTACAAAGAGTCTGAAATACCAACTAGACTTAATTGTTTATGTTTGTCGATTCGTGATTCTGTAATATGAATAGGATATTAATAATATATTTGTTCAAAAGAGAGGAAAAGTAAATGACACTAAAGCATTGAAACCTAATGTATGAACTGCACTGACCTCTGGTCAGTGTCTGCTGCCATCCCCAGCTCCTCTGGCTACTGCTGCCTCTGCCTGCGACAAACTGAGAGTCCCCCGACTCTCAGTTCGAGGCCCTCCACCACCCACAGGCTCTTCCCTGCGCCTCATCCCTGGTGGTCTAGTGGCCATCACAAGAAAGTATCTTTCTCTGTTTCACTCTGGCTTTTTTCTGCCTTATCACTCGTTTTTACTCTGCTTTCTCTTCCATCTCTTTTTCCTTTTTTACTCTCCCCTGCTGTCCCTGCCTTCTCTCCCGTTCTGCTCTGGCCCCTGTGGCCCCGCCACCCTACTGCCCATGAAGCACCTTTCCTGCCCTCCCGCTGCCCAGCTGACTGCTCCTCCCACCCCCCCATCTTAATGGTAGCCACGCACAGTGGGTGCATCTCTGGTGCCCAAAAGATGCGCCAAAGGCAAGCCTGTCTGCGCCCGTCCACGCCAGTCCACGCCCGTCCGCACCTGGACTGTACCCAATGCAAGAAACCCTGGATCTCCATCAAGCCACCCCCTGGCCAACCTCTGTTAACACTTCGGGACCCTCCATCTTCTTAACATCAGACGTCTGAATGACTGCTGCACCATCTCCCCCAAGGACACCCATGGACCCTTCACCTGCAGGAACTGCAACTTCAGCGCCGGCCTTAAAAAGCTGAAGGTACTCTACACAGACAGAGATATCCACATCCTCCACAACCTCATCAGCTGCCTCCTTCTAAACATCCGCTCCCTCCACAAACACGCCACTGAACTCTGGGGCTTGATCGACACCCCCTGCCCGGACATCGCCTTCCTCACCAAGACGTGGACCAACCCCACCTCAAGACCTTATATCGCCATTGCCATTCCAGACGGATACAGCATCCTAAGGAGGAACCGGCCCCCTTGCCTGGGCAGAGGAGTAGCCATTGTACACAAGTCCTCACTACATGTCAAGGCCGTCCCAGAAGAACAGTGCACCACCATGGAACACCTTCTTTTCCTGGTCCACTCCAGCCACAACTCCTTCATCCGCAGCACCCTGGTGTACAGGCCACCCGGCCCCTGCACAGCATTCATAGACAACGTTATAGACACCGCTACCCCCAGGCCCTGGCATCAGACAGCTACCTCCTACTCGCTGACCTGAATTTCCACCTCGAGGACCGCTCTGACTCAAACACCACCGCTCTACTCGACAACCTCGCCACTCAGCCTCAGACAGCTGGTCTCTGCACCCACACACATCGTAGGACACACACTGGAGCCCATCTTCACCTCAAGCAACCTGATCACCATCAGCACCATCTCCACCCCAGACTGGACCAACCACCACTGCATACATTTCACTATCACTGCACCCAGCAGCTGCACCCACACTCCAGGAACCCCCACAGTAAATGGAACGAAATCACCAATGAGCAACTCACCTCAACCCTCGCCAAATCGCTCCCTTCTCCCTCCGATGTTGCCAACGCAGCAGCTTGCAATCTCAACACATGGATCACTGAATGCGCTGACACTCTAGCCCCCCTCTGGCTGACATCGACCAAACGCGTACCGTCAAACTCCAAGAATCAAAGCGCACCCGCAGATGCTTAGTGAAAAAATTTAGGAACAGCCAAACTCACCTCCTTCAGAGCCGCAACTGCCACCCACCGCCGAAACATCAAGAACACTAGGAGGACACATTCTGGGATCACATACACTCCTCCACACACAACACTAAGGAACTGTTCTCAGTCATCAATGAGTTCACAAATCCCCCCTCCGAAGCCACCAGCATCCATCATCACAGGACCTCTGCGACAAACCCTTTGTCCACCGCAAGATCCAGGACATCTACAACAGCTTCCTCCAGGAAAAACCTGACATCAGAACCTGCAACCGAATCACCCCACCCAGACCATCCACAGCTGGTCCACGCTCACCACAGAAGAAACAGTAAACATCATGAACATCACCCACTCCAGACCTCAGCGGATTCCTGCCCACACCACATATACATCAGAGCCAGCAAATCAAGCTCCGAAACATGATGAACTGCTCCATCAACTCCGGCAACTTCTCCGAGGACTAGAAACCCGCCGAAATACACCCTCTCCTGAGGCAACCCTCGGCCGACCCATCAGAACTAAAGAATTTCCGGCCCATCTCGCTCCTACCCCACCCCGCCAAGGTACTGGAGAAAGCAATCAATGCACAACTACGGAATTTCATTGAGACCAACAACTCCCTGGACAGCTCCAGTCCAGATTCCGCAGCAACCACAGCATGGAGACAGCCCTTCTGGCAGCCACCGATGACATATGATCACTCCTACACTCTGGCCACACCGTAGCACTTATTCTCCTCTATCTCTCAGAAGCCTTTGACACGGTCTCCCACAGCACTCTACGCAGCAGACTCCACGACACAGGAATCCGCAGAAGAGTCCTGGAATGGATCCACTCCTTCCTCTCTGGGAGGACTCAGAGGGTCAGACTCCCACCCTACACTTCCAGACCTACAGGAATTAATTGTGTATTCCCCAAAGGATCACTGTTCAATGTATACATGGCCCCTCTCGCAGACATCGTCAGAAGCCATGGAATGAACATCGTGTCATATGCTGATGACACACAACTCATCATTTCCCTCACCGAAGACCCTGACATGGCCAAAAGGAACTTCCACTCAGGAAGGGAAGCCATCGCCACCTGGATGAGAGAAATCTGCCTCAAGCTCAACTCCAACAAGAAGGAGCTCATCATCTTCGGAAACGCCACCCCAGCATGGGGCAACTCCTGGTGGCCCTCATCCCTCAACAGCCCCCGTGCACAGGCTGAGCACACCTGCAACCTAGGCATCATCCTCAACTCCTCCCTATCCATGACCCGCCAGGTAAACTCTGTCGCCTCCTCCTGCTGGCACACACATCGCAAACTTCGGAAGATCTTCAGATGGATCCCAGCAGTCTGCCGCAGGACAGTCACCCATGCCTTAGTCACAAGCAAGCTCGACTACGGCATCACCCTCTACACCGGCACCTCGACGAGAAACATCAAGAAACTGCAACTCATCTAGAACGCCACCTCCAGATTCATCCTGGACCTCCCACTCTGAGAACATATCTCCCAACACCTGAGGACCCTCCACTGGCTCCCGGTCAAGAAACAAATCATCTTCAAGATACTCACCCACACGTACAAGGTCATACATAATGCAGGACCAGCCTACTGGAACTTTCACCAGATCCCTCTGCTTTGCCCAGCTGGCCCTGGCCACCATCCCTCGCATTCAGAAAACCACTGCCGGAGGATGATCCTTCACCTACATCACAGCTAAGAGCTGGAACAACCTCCCCCTGCACCTCAAACAAAGCTCATCGCTCACCATCTTCAGGAAGAATCTAAAGACGTGGCTTTTCGGAAGAGGCTGTTCGGCTAAGGGTTACCCCCATATCCCCCCAGCACCTTGAGACCCTCACGGGTGAGTAGCTTCACTTTACAAAAACTGATTGATTAATTGAACTAGTATACCTACATATAACACAAATAACTATTGCATAGGTTTATTACCAAAGAATGTTGACATAGCACTTGTTGAAGCACTGATACTTAGATTTCTTCTAGCAAATCATTCTTTGTGAATGCTGTGCAAATATCATCTGATGTAATGTACGTGCACATGCTTTGCACATTTATAAGTAGCCAACGCATCGTATGTCAGTTTGCCCAACACTCCGTAGGTAAAGAAAGATCCACTATATTTAAAGGAGTATTTGGAAAACAACTTTAACACTGTATTAATATATGCCATTTATTTCCTCTCTTGTTGCTCTTTTCTTTCATGTTGTTTAGTTTAATTTGTCCGATTTTGATAATATGTTTCTAACCCCAAAGGTGAGGATTCGGGGTTAAAGGTTGTTGACACCTACAATTGTTTTGCTGGACGTGCCAATATTTTCTAATGTTCCAAGTCCCTTCGGATCTTTCAACGTGTCTTCCAAGTTTCAGTGTAAAATGGTGTGAAACATGGATGAGTGTGGGTTTGAATCATGGAAAATGGTTGATTATGCACAGAAATGTATCTGTCTTGGGGACTTGGCCTGACCAGGCATGGTGCGAGAACGTGTTTTATTGGCTCTCCTTCTCCTCGTGGGAAAGCCAACGCCATCCACTGCCCCAGGATTGCGTGGACCACTGAAACCCACAGTGATACGCCTGTATATACGGAGTGACTACAGATTTGGTAGCTGAGCTGCGATCCTGGCCATATCCCAGCAAATACGCTCCACGGCCTAGATGTCTTGGTTTGTCATCTTGGGAAGGCCGACCCATTGCTGCGACCTGGCTGCTAAGGGGCTTGAGTTTCTTCCGTGAAAAGGGAGTGAGCAGGAGTTCAGTTCCTGATCCCCAGGCTGCCTGCCTACCGAAGAGTGACATAATACGGAGCTCACATCGCCTCCTGCGTGGCTCTGGGGCTTTGGAGGTGAGCCGCCACATGCCACATAACCCACAGCTACAAACTTGCCCCTGAAGTGTCTCGCTGATACACCTGGCTGAGTGTGATGCATGTTGTACTCCTGAGGGTGATTGCAGCATGACTGGAGGGGGAAGAAATAGAAACGTAGCAGGACTTCAGGGCCACCCTCGTGCTCCCTGGTTGCCTGCTGGCAGAGCGATGGTGGCGCACGGGGTGCTGGTCTATGCTCCCTGTGATTAACACTCCTGGCGCAACAAAGTGGTACAGCAGCCCATATCTGGCTACTGCATATCTACAGGGGCTGGTGGGCAGCATTGGATAAGGCATTGTCTTTGACGTTGTTTGGGCAATACATCCTGGCCCTCATTCGAGACACTTGGAAAGGGGTAACAACCAGGCCTGTAGGCCACTAGCAGATACCACGCACAGGGATGCTCATGCTGCAATTACTCACGGGCTCTCCAGAGCTTGAGCAGACCTACCACATATTGCTGCGGCCCGTACTTACTGACTGTGCACATGCAAACTATTTCAACACCATATACACTTTCCACACAGTTTTGGATCTCCCTAACACAATGTGTGAAGCGCGTGCACTCACTCTCACTGAGTCAGGCCAACTGGGGAAAACATGACTTAGTCAGAGTGACACTGCATAAAGTCATGCACTCTACGCTTTTGACACGTGCAGAGAGCAGACAAGTACAAAGTGGTAAACCCTCTTGCGCAGCCTGCTTGCTACACACTTTGACAGTACGTAGTGGATGGACAAAACTCATATTTAGCAGGTGGAGGAACTATGTAGTACCACTATAATCTGCCTCCCACCTTACATGCTGGATGTCTTATTGTGGGACCCTTTGGCACCACTCCAATAGGCCACACCTGAAAGTAGCACACTCTTGCGCTGGCTCAACACGTACTTTTCGTAGGCTTCAACTGTGATCTAATATTCCAATAGGGACATTGGGCGCTAAAGCGTCTTGAGACGGCATAGAGGAATGCTCCCACTTGGATATTTGCTAGCTGAAAACCTTCTAACAAGATGCCATGCAGACGATCTACCAAAGATGTTCTGGTGACCTCCCTCTGGCACAAGTCTACCTCTGCCGAAATGGGATGGAAAGAGCCCCCCAGGACAAGCTCGAAGGGACCCCACCTCCTGTCCCAATCATGCAAGACTACATGAATTATTTCCTCCAAGAAATTTTCTCTGAGATAGGGTCGATTAAAGAAAACAAGACTACATGAAACATTTCCTCCAAGAAATTCGATCTGAGATAGGGTCGATTAGAGCAAAACTACTGGGACTTATATCAGACAATAGAGACAAGAGTACCTCTCCTACTCATGGCTCCCCAAGAGTTGGACTAAAACCTCTCTGGACCACTATTAAACATCATTGCATGGACAAATGTTAACTGAGACGATAACACAAGAGACAAAACAGGAAATCAACCAGCATCCCCAAAACATGGACAAAAGCACATCCCAATGCCCTTTACCTCCATTTAGCAGAGGCGTCAGTACAACAACATGGCTTGCCTGCCCAATGAGACAGCAAACAGCGCCTTGCTGGCACCAGTGACCTGTGGTGGCACCGGTGCTTGGGAAGCCGAGAGGACTTTACTAGTGGCATCCTTTGCTGGACTTTATTCTTCATATGATGGTCTATCCCCTAGGTTACCCACCCCGGAGGGTGACTCCTCTGGTTAGATGCAGGCGCACATGCGCCAGTCTCTGTGGGCAGCAGAAACAAGAGTTGGACTCTGTTGGTCCTCGTTTGTTGATTGGTTTCCCATGACTTTCCTTTTCAGGTCTCACAATGATCACAAGAACTGTGGTAGATATGTATGGGCAACCTTGAATGTTTTATTGCCATTCCATTGCATAGGTGGGACGCTTTCACACTGGGAGACACACATTAACACACACTACTATGTTATCTACACACTACACTGTAAACATGGCTAAGTATACCAAGCTGCTCTCCCTCACTTTTCTTGGCCTTAACTCCCTGTATAAATGCAGACAGACCTGGGGATACATCCTACACCACAATCTCAATGTTATATTTTTACAGGAGACCTACCATTGAGGGATAGATAGACACAGAATGGTGCATCCATGATACCCCATACATAATTGGGCTTTGACTGACTCTAAAACACTGGGGGGGTATACTATGCAAGTCAAGCTTTGGCTCCAATATCACTAAAGTGGTGAGAGATAGGGAGGGACAATTCCTGCCGTTAATTCTGCTCTGATTGAATCAGTGACTCACACTCCTAAATATATACGCTCGAACACTAAACAAGACACATATAACCACTGCACTCTGCAGGAACAACTGAAGGGAGTAGAGGGGGACAAATTGTAGGAGGAGACTTTAAGACTTTAATTTGGTATGGGACCTGGCAATGGACAGAAGGGCTGCCACATACCAAGATACGGAAGCCATGCCTGCACAGCTGAAAAGGGACATAACAGACCTAGAACTCTTAGATGTTTGGCTCTAGAAACACCCTGACTCTCGGGATTACTCCTTCTATTCACATGTACACGTTCTCCAGAATTGATTATGTCTTGTTGCTACACCCTTGTCACTGCTGAGATTTCTGACATCTCCATATTAGACCATGCCCATATTGAACTGACGTGGTCCCCCACAATCCTACCTGCTAGGAACTAGGTGCGGTGGCACCTACCCACACGGCTCTTTTGAGATCCAGTGAATGTAGAAGAGATCTGTTAGGGGACAACCAACTACTTCACACACAACGGGGGCGTGGCCTGCTGAGCAGCGAGATGGCCGCTCTTTGAGTGAGCTCCGCCGGCCGGAACGTAATCCTTTAAATATCCTTCACTTGGGGGCGATCCGTAGCTGCCAGGACCAGTAGAAAATTTGCAGGTGGCGGTGCGGCACAGGCGGCGATAAGAGAGGCTTATATCCTAACGCCTACGAGGAACTGGGGACCGCGCGGCCTACAGACGGACCCGACGGAGGCGCCTGCTTGAGCACGCTGCTGGGAGAGCTGAGACTCGGGCCCGGGACGCAAACCGGCGGCGGGTCCCGCGCGAGGGCAGCGCCGGGACGCTGTGGATCCCGGCACAGATAAAGGCTGCCCAAGGGTTCCTGCGGGTGCCAGGGGGGCTGGAGCGGCCCCCGGGCCACCAAGGAGCGGAGCTTTTTGGAGCCGCGCGGCTGGGTGGCGGCTCAGAGGTCGGGTCGCTGTCCGCCGGCGCGGACGACAATAGCAGGAACGAGGAACCCCTAAAAACAAAAAGTCACAGGAGCGACACCAGGGCTGCACCCCGTCTGACGGAGGTGGCCCGCTGAACACCGTTGTTGTGCCTGCGGCGGGAGCTGTGACGGCGGAATTTGGAGGTGACAGCCGCCATTTATGAGCCAAAACACAGGCCTCAGAGTGAGGCGGTGCGGGAACTTGTGTGCGGCTGGGCATAGACGCGGGTCCCAACAGATGCAGTGGGCGCACTGGTGAAGACAACTGGAGCACCGGTGGTGGTGGTAGTGCCTGGTATACCCGGGCGACGCAGGTGGTGTGCTCCAGGGATGCAGAGGTGAGGAGACAGGGGTCCTGCGAGCAAGCACTGCTGGGCTGGAGGCTGAAGGTGAACAGTTGGGTCAGGCGGCCTCGTGTGTGCGGGGGGTGTATGAAGGGCCTCCCCCCCCGTCGATCTGAGGTGATGGATGACATAGTGGACATTTGATTACATCCTGGCAAAGGCTTTAGTCTACCACGGAGAGACAGTCTATGGGAACCAAGTGGAGGTGCTGGCGGCGACTACGGGGTTCATTAGTGAGGAATCAGTCAGTGTGAGCGCCATGTAGGAGGTAGTGGTCCCCTGCTGCGGCTACTTGGAAGCGGAGGTGGCTGTAGGCCCGGCTGGTGGCTCATGGCGTGACCTGGTGGATCTCTAACTGCCATGGGGAAACATGATACTAAGCAGCCGAAGCTGAACTTTGATAACAAGCGCTCTACACGTCAGGGAGAGTCGGAACAGGTGCCCGAGGCGGCGGAGGGGCGCGATCTAGTCGCCGATGACCAGGGAGAAGATTTGCGCACATTGATGCTGGAGATGCGCTCCAGCCTCAGGAATATCGACACTAAACTGGACAATCTTACCAGTCAGTTAGACTCTGTGAAAACACAGGTGACCACACATGAGACGAGGTTGGACACGCTTGAGGCTCGCCAGAGTGTCACGAGTTTCAGATGGAAACGAGGGACCAGCTCCTACACATGGACAAATTGCTGAGAATAATCCAGGCCAAAAATGAGGACCTGGAAGCGCGGTCCCGGCGCAACAATTTACGTATCACTGGGATCCTGGAGACCACTGCCATAAATAAGATGGAAACATACATCACGGAACTCCTACATGAACTATTTGACCCTAACCTTTCGGCGATGTTCGCGGTGGAGAGGGCAGATAGGTCATTGGGCCAGAGGCCCCCTGTTGGAGCGCCGCCCCGGCCTATAATTGCGAGAATCCTGAACTACCAAGACCGCGATTTGATCCTTAAACTAGCGAGGCAGAGAGGTTCCACCACGCACAAGGGCAACAGCATCTCCTTTTACCACGACTTCACCCCGGCTGTGCAGACTGCCCGCCGGGAGTTTCTGCCTGCTAAGCGACTTCTACTGCAGGCGCAGGTTCCGTACTCCCTCCTCTACCCGGCTAAATTAAAGGTGTCCTTTGAGGGGTCTGCCCACATATTCACAGATGCCAAGGAAGCTATGAAGTTCGCCAAACATGTGGGATGCAAATCCGCACAACGCTCAAGAGAGGCTGCTGAGAAAATGGATAGCAGGCTCAGTGACAATGAGTGAACGCGGGCCCAATCTACTATATCCTTTGGGAACCTCTATTTGCTTGACGGGGTGGTGCATATGGGTAGTTTGTGGTTCAATCTCCGTCACCTGCTATTCTAGTTAGATCCAAATTATAAGGTTTTGAGCGGCGAGGATCCCCTGCAGATCTTCCGGCCACCCCGTTTCATACGGGGAAGTAGCTGCCATCGGCACACCCTCTCGGGAATGTTCCCTTGTTTATCAAAATGTCTTTTTGGGGATAGTATGGGGATGGTTATTCTACGACCCGGTTGGTGGGTTGGAGCTGGTGGGGGGTGGCTGATGGGGGTTGTTATCTTGTTGTTTATTGCCAATATCTATCATTTGCTATTTGTATGGTGTCTTGAGCGTACAGTAGGGTCACTGTCTGCATGCCCTCCTGCACTCTACATAATGTGTATGAGAAATGTCAAGAGTAGATAAAACCTTGAACTGTCTCACCTGGAATGTTAGGGGGCTCAACGACCACAGGAAGGCTAGGTTGGTGCATGCATATTTGGTACGGCATGGTGTGGATGTCTGCCTACTGCAGGAAACTCATCTGAATACCGCCCCTGCCCGTAGACTACGCCACACCAGATGGGGGCATGTTTATTCAGCTATCTTTTCCAACTATGCTCGGGGGTGGCGATATTGATACGACGCGGGTTGGACTGGCGTGAGGGCGATGTCCGGTGCGACCCTGAGGGGCGATATGTTTGGGTACAGGGCATTGTGTGTGGCGTTTCGGTAGTATTCGTGGCTGTGTACGGGCCTAATGCTGACTCTCCAGGTTTCTTTCATAAGCTGTGGGGACAGGTGAAAGCCACTGGGTGCGATACAATTATATGGGGAGGCGATTTTAATGCAGTACTTGATGACAGAGTGGATAGGAAAGGAGTGGCTCGCACATTAAATCCGTTGGCGGGCTCCGCGCTGCGGGATATAATGTTGGATGGTGCGCTGGTTGATGTATGGCGTGGTAGACATGGGGACCTGAGGGAGGGCACTTGTGTGTCAACTTATAGCGGCGCGTGGTCCCGTCTTGACTTCTGGCTGGTGTCGCGAGATGTAGCGTTGTGGACAGCGCAGGCGGAGCACATGCCCCGCACGCTGTCCGACCATGCACCCTGTATGCTGAAGTTGCTACTTCCCGGGGGTCCCTTCCCGGCGTTCTCGTGGCAGCTCCCACCCCAGGCATTACTTGATGATGCATTCAGAGAGGAAATACGGACTGATATTACTAACTATTTTGAGCATAATGAGGGATCGGTGGATACAGAGGCGACTCTGTGGGAGGCCTTTAAGGTCGTCATTAGAGGCCAGTGTATAGCCCGGCAGGCGGGTGTATTAAGGGCGAAACGTGGCACGCTGGTAGCACTGGAAACTGATATAAAACATCTCGAGCGCACTTTCTTAGAGGCTGGAGAATCAGAGGTGGCGGGGCTGTTGAAAACCAAATTATTGGAATATGAGGAGGAGGCGTTGTGGGAGGTCAAGTTTCTAGGGAAATATGCGGAGGCGAGGCGCTATGGCGAAGGAGGGAGACCGGGTAAGGTCCTAGCAAATATGATTAGACCGCCTCGTCCCGCAACTTATATCCATGAACTGCGTACAGCTGATGGTGAACTGCTTCACGACAGGGAGAACATTGCAGGAGCATTCTCCAAGTTTTATTCTCGTTTATATACCAACACTCATGTTGCATGTCCGGTGGGGCTGGAACCCTACTTAGATTCCATTGCATTGGCATGGCTCAATAATAACCACAGAGCATATATGGACCTCCCGATAGACGCCGGAGATGTGGCACAAGTCATCAGGAGCCTACCGCCTGACAAGGCACCGGGTCCTGATGGTCTGACAACAGCCTTCTATAAGGCATACGCAGATGAGCTGTCGCCCAGGTTGTTGGCGGTGTATGAGGAGGCCCTGGAGAGAGGGGTGTTGCCTGCCACTATGCGTGAAGCGCTGATTATCACGCTGCTGAAGCCAGATAAACCTGCTGACGATCTAAACTCATACCGACCCTTATCTCTTATTAATGTAGATGTGAAAATTTTGGCCAAATTGATTGCGAACCGGGTGCAACCAATGTTGTCGATGATCGCACTCCCTGACCAATCCGGTTTTATACCAGGAAGGGCGACCTCCCATAATTTGCGAACGATCTTCGCTGCATTACATTACCTACACCCCGAGATTAGAGCGGCCGTGGTATTTTTGGATGCCACTAAGGCCTTTGATACAATTGAATGGCCATATTTATTCTGTGTTTTAAAAAGGATGGGGTTTAGTACGTTGCTGCTTAGGAAAATTCGCCTGCTCTACACATTGCCTACAGCCAGAGTGCGGGTGAATGGTCTGGTGTCAGAGCCTTTCCCCATCTTACGCGGTACTAGGCAGGGTTGCCCTTTATCCCCGCTGCTATTTGTTATTGCTATGGATCCGCTGGCAGCGAGAATTAGGCAACACCATACTGCAAGAGGTATAGGATTCAGCTCTAGAAACCTTCTAGTATCACTATATGCGGACGATGTGACCCTTTATCTCACCAATCCTTCGGATAACTTGGACCCCATCTTGCGGGAATTTGTCCGCTTTGAGGGCTTCGCAGGTATCTCCATTAATTGGTCCAAATCAGTTATCTTTCCTCTCACGAACGCCACCACAGAAGTGCGCACTGAATATCCTTTGCGTTGGGAGGCGGGAAGGGTCAAATATCTGGGGATTTGGATTAGCCGGGACCTTCAGGAGATTTGGGGCCTTAACTTCGGCAGAGCAATGACGTGGCTGAGCGAGAAAGTGAAATTATGGGCTTCCCTGCCTCTGTCACTGACTGGGCGGATTGCGCTAACAAAAATGATAGTGTTACCCAAATTCCTTTATCTATTCGTCAATATACCTATACCGCTTACAGCACACTTCTTTGCCACTTTGCGGTCACGCCTGGTGGAGTTGGTGTGGGCAGGTGGACAGGCCAGGGTGGCGTGGGACACGCTGGTGCTGCCACTGCGACAGGGAGGTTTAGGTGCCCCAGATATAAAATTGTATGCCCTCTGTGCTCAGGCTCAGTTCTTACATTTTTGGACTCACCCGGTCCCTTTTCAGCCTCACGTGGCAGTGGAACGCGATGTGGTGGCGCCCCTTCCACTTGGAGAGTCGATATGCGCTAAGGCGGGGCGTCCCAGAGCAGACGTAGATACAGCTAGGATGCTGCAGTGGGTATGGGGGGAGTTGCGCAAGAGGGCCGGGGTCCCACTGTTGTATGCTCCATCGCTTCCGCTATTGCATAACCCGATGCTGCCTTGTGTGGCTGATGGGATAGCTAGTCATCTGGTTGACAAAATGCACCTCCACACATTTGCAGACCTTTTTCCCAATGGTAAGTTTATACCTCCCCCGATGTCAGAAGAGGGAGGTACGGTGCCTTTTTCTGAACTATTTCTATACCACAAACTACGTGCGGCGTGCCGGACGCTATCCGAGGGTTTCCCTGACGCGCCACCAGTCTTTACAGCTTTGGAGGCGGTAGTGAGCTCCCCTTCCCCTCGGAAACTAGTAACCCGTATTTATCGCCATATGCAAAATATGGCCCTGGGAGTGACACCTAAATCTATGCTGTATTGGAATGAGGAGCTCCAGCCTGAGATTACTGAGGAACAGTGGGAATTCTGTTGTGGGCAGCTTGCTGAGCTTTCGCCAAATTACAAGCTGCGTTTAATACATTTTAAATACCTGCATAGGTTCTACAGAACCCCCATCAGCCTGAGAAAAATGGGGCTTAGGGAGACAGATGAATGCTGGCGATGTGGGTCGGCCCGGCCTCTTTTCTACATATAGCGTGGTCCTTCCCAAGGTTAAAGGGTTATTGGTCCCGGGTCTTTGTGTCGGTAAACCAAATAGTGGGCCGCTCGGATGCCCCCTCCCCTCTGCTTGGGCTTCTGGGATATGTCAGGGACACTCCGCCAACAATGCGCCGGCTGCATGCACTACTTCTACTGTTTGCTAAGCGTCGGGTGGCGATCCACTGGGGTAGGCAGAGGGTACCCGTGGTGAGAGATTGGCTGGCTGATGTAACTTATGGACACACACAGTTAACTACATTCTGGGAGTTAATGCCGGCTGCTTCTAGACCCCATGACATTTGGGATCCGTTGTGAGTTGGGCTCGGGAGCATCAGAGCAGGGGATCGGAGGATGATACTCTAAGTGAATGACCCCTGGGAGGGGTGGGGCGGTTGGGGATACATCGCACTCTTCTCCTTTCATATCATGTGAGTGGTGCCCGTATCGTTAGCATATGCCTGGCTACTAACCTGTTTTCTTCCGTTGCTGCTCTCTCTACATACTATAGCAGAATGTTGTGGCCCTCTGATCCCTTGTGCCCAGGCTAGAGGCTTGTAAACTCTATCAATATGGACATGATGACTATCGTAACACGTTCTTTTTTATATGACACCTAATAGCATACCATATGTAACATACTAAGGATGATAACTGGCAAGTTTGTTTGTTGTATTTTTTTATATTGTAAAATGCTCAATAAAAAAAAAAAAAAAAAAAAAACTACTTCACACACAACACTGTGAAAGATGTCTCACTATGTATGCTATGGGATGGGTTTATTGCTACCATTTGAGGGGTAATCTCCTCAGTGGCTATAGCAAGAGGGAGAGAGATCTGACTAGTAGAAACTAATTTGATGACCAAGAGTAAGCGTCTGGGACAACAGGATAAAATAACACTCACCAGGTGCAATAAAAGACAGCTCACCATGCTGTTTGACCAATTACGGGCCTACAGGCCGAAAGAAGCTGAACTTACCCTTTTAGCACTTAAACAACTATATTATGAAGGAGGTAACAAAATGGGTACACCCCTGGCTCGTAGGCTATGTGAGGCGCATGCTAACGCACACATCACAAACCTTTGGACAGCGGCTGGGAGATTGATGAACCTACAAGTGAAGGGAGTTTTATAAGTGCTATCAGGCCCTTCATGACCGCAATGAAGTCCCCCATGCACTAATCAACAACTACCTGGTAGCTTGCGAACGGGAGCCTCCCCAGCCTCATCACACAGGGAGCCTAGGAGCACCAATTATGCTAGATGAGTTGCGCACTGGAACTCAAGCCCTTTCTATCAGTAAAACGCCTGGGCCATACTGCCTTCTGGTCAGCTTCTACCAACTGTTTTTACCTGAAATAGGAGAGTGCCTGGTACACCTGTTTAACTCATTTATACACGAAAAGGCTCTCACCCTCTTAATGGCAACAGCAGAAATCTCCCTTCTCCCCAAACTAGGCAAAGACCAGACACTCTGCTCATCCTACCACCTGATCGCTCTGTTGAACACAGACGTCAAAGTTTTTACCAACCTCTTGGCTACTAGGTTCAAATGATTCCTCCATAGTGTCATAGATACCGACCAATTGGGCTTAATCTGTAATAGATAGGAGGCAGATAATGTGCGCTGTGCAGCACATCTATTCGACAAGGTACCCCGTCACCATATTCTGGCATGACTTCTATTGTTTGTTGCAGAGAAGGCTTTCGACAGGGTAAACTGGGCCTTTCTCCACAAAGTCCTGATTAAAATAGGGATTGGACCAGATATGATTTCCAAAGTAATGGCTTTATATGTTGCCCATACAGCTACCAACTGGGTCAATGGACACCCATCTGACCCCATCACTATCCACAGAGACACTCGGCAAGGCTACCCATTATTGCCTCTTTTATCAGCCTCAGAAGTAGAACTTCGGGCCATCACTATCTGCCACACTAAAGAGATAGAGGGTATCCTCTTTGGAGGTCAGTTACATAAAAATTAACTAGTGTGCAGACAAACTGCTACTCACTCTCACGCAGCCCGCCACCTCCCTTCCAGCTGTGATAACCTGCTTCAGTGTTTTTGAGGCAACGTCAAACTTTAAGGTCAATATGTCCAAAGCGAGCACACTCAAACTCAGGCTCCCCAAAAAAGACATGCCTTCACTACAGGGACTGGCACTGTTTCACTGGTCTTCAGATATGATTAATGTTTGGGCCTTAACCTCACATCCATGCTCGCCACCTGGACAGGTGCAAATTGGCCCTCCTCCACCATGCCATTCTGTAAGATATCCAGAGATAGAAACCTCTTCGTATCTTGTGGTTGAGTCGGGTGAATGTGGTCAAGTTGAACATTCTGCCATGAGCCCCCTATCTATTCCAGACTCTACCCACCCCAATCTCCCAAGATGACATTGCACAATTACAAAACAATATCCATGCATTTATATGGAATGGAAAAAGGCCTAGAATATCAGATGCTCCATTGATGCAACCCTGCAATAGAGGAGGCCTAGCCTGCTCCAACCTTCTAGAGTACTGCTGGGTGGCCCACCTGTGATACATCTCTGCCTGGGTTGCCAGACAGAGCGAAAGTTATTTGTTTCATATGGACAGGGTGGTGGCGTGTAGGCCACTGTACTTGGCCTGGCTACCCAAGCACGCTTGTCTCCACATCGAAAATATGGCTACCTCTACCAAGTTGATCTTAAAATCTTTGGACAAAATAGCCCTCACAAAAGGGCTGACTACCTTTCCCTCACCTAACACTTCTATTGCACGAAACCCAGAATTTACCCCTGCAATATCTCCTCATTCCTTTCAGGATTAGACGTATAAAGACTGTAGGACGCTACGTGACCAGTTTGTGGGATTACTCTAAAATCTTTTGAACAATGTAAAGCAGAATTCAACCTTCCCGACACAGCTAGAATGCAATACTTACAGCTAAGGCATTGGGCACTCCACCCCTCGATTTATCCCGAGGTCACCTGGCCATATACCCCGTTTGAAAAGTTGGTGAGAACCTATGATGGTTTGTGAGGGCTTATCATCAAAAACCTATTGCATGAATCACGACTCTACACCCAATCGCACCCAACCTTACTGATTACTTTGGTGCAGACTACCTCTGAGGACATAATGCTTAAACAGTGGGACACATTGTGGGGAGACTTACCAAAATCATATTGCAGCATCTCCCGAAGAGAAACAGCATACAAACTCATGTTCCAGTGGTATCATACTCTCACTTGCCTGACTGCCATTCATGCTGGTACATCTGCTGTTTGCTGGCAGTGCAGACTAGACCACGGAGAGTTTTGCCATTTATGGTGGTCTTCCACCCTCATCACCACCTTTTGGAAGGAAGTCCTCAGCTACATTAAGACCACAGTGGGATGCTCTCTTCCTGCCTCTCACCTCACGGTAATTCTTGGGTTACGACCACAAACCCTTAAAGCGATGACGTGCTGAATAGATGCTTGTCAGCTGTATGTTGCAGGTGGCCACACAGCTTGTGGCCTTGGCCGGGGAAAAAAAAACACCCCCACAATGGTGCAATGGTTTGTCTGCCTGTGACACCGTGATGGCAACGGAACAATTTTCTCACAACCTGAACAGAACTGAAGCCATGTTCCAAGTTACATGGCGCCTTTTGATACAATATCTCACCTGCATTGAATTTACCTGCTTTAATCCACCAAGACTCAGAGCATTGCAGTTATTCATCTGATTTCCTGCAGACATGGTTGATATACCTAATGAGCATGAAAGCCACCTGGTGTATGAGACATCAAGGTTTTATAATACTGCATAACAGATCCAAAGCATTAATGTGTGCCACTAATCCAGACCTGCACTTCGATTATCTGGTTTTAGCTATTTATTGTGATAGTTTGTTTATACCATGTTTTTCTCCCCCTCCCACTTATGGCACTGCAGTTTGACTCTATGTAAGGACTCTAGTACAGTATCTATCTCATGCTCTTTAGCGTTGACTATGTTGTATACAGTTGTGGCTCGCTGCGCTCTGAAGGGGTGGTGTGGTGCGGTGGAACAAAAACATTTAATAAAAAGTAAATAAATAAATAAAAACGTTCCTGCTCTGCTGCCACACTGCTCCTCTTTCCCTTGTCACTTCAGGCATAGGCTCCCAGCATTCCCAGCAGCCAGTCCTGATGCTGCTGTGGGATCCTCCCTGAGCCCAACTCTCTTCAACGTCTACATGGCCCCACTTGCAGTCCTCAGAGGCCATGGAATGAACATCATGTCATACACCGATGGCACACAACTCATAATATCCCTCACTGAAGACCTGGACGAGGCCAAGAGGAACTTCCACACAGGAATGGAAGCTATTGCCTCCTGGATGAGAGAGAGTTGCTTCAAGCTGAACTCAGACAAGACCAAGCTCATCATCTTCAGAAATTCCACTTCAGCCTGGGATGACTCCTGGTGGCCCACATCGCTCAGCACCCCGCCTTCTCCGACTGACCACACCCGCAACCTAGGAATCATCCTCGACTCTCCCCTATCAATGACATGACAGGTAAACGTGGTCACTTCCTCCTGCTGGCACACCCTCCGCCAATTCTGCAAAATCTTCAAATGGATCCCAGTCAACTGCCGCAAGACAATCACCCACGTCTTAGTCACAAACAAGCTTGACTACGGCAATGCACTCTATGCTGGCACCACATCAGGAAACTGCAACTCATCCAAAATGCAGCCGCCAGGCTCGTCCTGAACTCCACCCACCAGGAACATATCCCCCAGCAGCCTCCATTGGCTCCCGGTGGAGAAACAAATCATCTTCAAACCACTCACCCACACTTTCAAGGTCATTGTACCATTGCATCTCCTTCCATAACTCCACCAGACCCCTCCGCTCCGTGCAGCAGTCACTAGCCATCGTTCCACACATACGGAAAACCACCTCTGAAAGAAGGTCTTTCACCTACTTTGCAGCTAAGAGCTGGTACAACCTGCCTATGCGCCTCAGACAAAGCCCATCACTCACCATCTTCAGGAAGTACCTCAAGACTTGGCTCTTTGGATGAGGCCCAGTCCCTCCCCCAGCGCCTTGAGACCCTCAATAGTGCGTAGTTGCGCTTTACAAAACTGATTGATTGATTGCTCAGAGCAGCGTTAGGATTGGCTGGAGCACCCAGGCAGGGCACTCCCAGGCAGAAGGAGGTGCTCTATCCAGGCAGGCAACACAGTGCTGGGCTTGAGAGAGCCCAGAGCGCATGCGTGGGTTTGGCCGGCCCGAGGCGGCCGACCAAACATACTTGCGCACTGAGGGGAGTGCACTCCCCTTGTCCCCGTAATTCCCCATGGCCCTGCCCCTTTAACAATTAAACAAAAATAAACACAGTTTATTATCATTTTGTTATTGAGGGCTTGCAGCTGCTTGTGGGGGGGCGGAGGGGCCGGACGCTCCTCTGCCACAGCGAAGGAGCCGCCACTTGTTGTATATGGCCCTTGATTGTGAATACGGTCACAATGTGATACTGTAACCCCGTTTTTATAGTAATGTTCATAGTTTACTGGTACTATTTTACTTGCTCTATTTAAAATTTCAATAAAGAGAGACATTGAGTAAAAAAAAAAATCTTTCTGCCTAGCCACCGTACGCATATTGTATAAGGCTGTGCACCTATTTTCATGTTATACTTCAGTCTTTTTTCTAAATATAAATACAATTATGTATTTAAAAAAACAACGTGAAAATTGCAAATACTTTAAAATTCTGTAAATATTTAACCTCAATTTCGACTACTGACCTGCACTCTGGCTTCGGTTAAATCGAGACGCATCGCCAGTTCCTCTCTGCGGAAGAAGCAGACACAACAGGTTCATTTAGCATAATTTCGAAGGTGAAATCGGAGAATTACATACATATGCTTTCCAGTTTGCTAAATTTGGACGCGTTTGTCCATTGACCTCGCAAACTTAAGCACTTCTAGATCTACATATGCACGGGAATCAGATCAGATCTAAAAATGCACGGGAATCACATCAGATCTACGTGAAATACTGATATTGACTAATAAAATCACTTCACAATAAACTGGGCGAGAGTGTAATAAGGGGACATAAACCAGGGAAGGACGGTTTCCTGGTGTTTTCTGTCTGTGTTCGGTGAAATTAGGAGAATTGCTGTTTGCCTTTATGCTGTCGGGCTTTCCCAGCAGTGAAATATTTCAATAACTTCTGCAACTGTCAATAAACATCAGTCAACTCCTTCAGACAGAGAAGGTGGTAATTTCTGCTCCTCTCCAGAGCAGAGGGCTTTAATATTATTACAACAGGGTTGCAGCTATATTGTTTGGTCTCCAAGTTCCTTTGTCCAGTATTTGTGGAATTCCCTAGCATAGCTACATTTTCCATGTATTTTTTAATAAAATCGTATTTTAAAAAAGAGTAGCCACGTCGCCCTGCCCATTTCCAGGGCAATTTTGGCATTTCCTGTGTAGCTAAAATGCACCAAATTCAGATGATTTTCCACAACAACCCAAATCTTAACCAGGCCACTGGTTTGCTCGAATCTCATAGATGGACTTATAAAACGTCACCCTTGCTGCTACAGATGGGTCTGTGACATCTAGGGGCAGTGGAGGAGTTATTCATGTTGCCGTTTTGATAGCCATTGCAAATACAACTCTTAAAATGCACTTAGGTAAAATGATAAAACAGAACAGGTGGCAGGGAAGGGTCCTCATGCATAATCAACTTATAAACAATGCTATCTGGCGAAAATCCTTACGTGCACACTTGATCACATTGTGCGCTGCTGCACAAATCACAAAGGGTCTGGGCGGAGGTAGAACTGCAGCGCAACAGTGATTGAGTTCCTTCCCCGCCAAGACTATGATCCACCTGCTCAATTTAACTGCAGGCGGACAATGCTTGAAATGTTCACCGGGTCAACAGTCATGTCCGATGGACATTGCAAAATATGGTGGTTGGCATCTCCATCAGGACGACAGAGTAATGTATTCCGTCACTTTGGAGGAGGATGGGCTGACGAAGGACAGCTGACGGCCCAAGTATACTTTGTACCTTATAAACTTTCTTTAACAATTCACTTAGCTGCCGGTGATAGGAAAAACTTGGAAGTGGGTACCACAATGTAAAGCATGAAATAACATACCTAGGCATTTAATTATGTGTTTATTTGTTCATGCAGCATAGAAACAATGCATACATTTTTCAGAAAGAAATGCTCTTCCATGAACTTGGAAAGTATGCCACATAGGTCAACTGCCGTGGACACAGTCTGTGGCTCTGGAGAGAGGCGGTGAGTGTGACAAGCACAAGTAAAAAGCACAACACTACATAGATAAATAGAGTATATTGCTTGGCATTCATTTACAATTTAAAAGATAAGATTGAAGGGAGGAGATCATGAAGCTGGATTCTGATGTGCCCTGAGGCGTCCATGTCAAAATGGTCAGTCCTCAGAGGGGTCTTAAATATTATTAGAGAAGGTATGTCCCTAAGATGTAGACAGAGCTTTAGCTGTTGGGAATGCACTTGTAAGGGGTACTCTTCCTTGGTCTCAGGGAAACTCTCTTATTTCAGTCTGCACAAATCAGATTTATTAATGCTCACTATTTGGAGAAGGGTCAATTGGGTCCTTCATGATGGATCTCTGATGTGTAGTCCCAAACCACTCATAAAAGGGTTCCCAGATTTGTATCAATTTAAAGACTGGACGACTGTTCATGCTCCATCAAAATCTGGGTAGTTCATGTAGATTTTGGAATGTTGGCATTGCTGGTATTGAGTTTATGATACTATTCCTGCACCAGTTTCATCCTAAAGGGATCCCGTGGATCACTTTCTCATTCTATGATTGCATTCACTTTGTTCACAATATTTTTTTTGTGGGCTTGGACTACTTCAAACAGTGTTGGCCAGGGAAACTCATATGGCAAAGGGAATATTACTGCTCATTCTTCCCTACTGAATCAGTGACATTATGTGCACAGTGTATCGAATGTAGGGAATCTTACTTTTGAGCTCTAGGGAGGATGGACTAGGTCACAGCCTTGATGTTAGAAATGACTGAGCTCCTACACTGCCTTGACAGAAAGACCCTGGTTTCTTTAACAGCAGGCATAGTTCATCTTTGATAGCAAGGCCATTCCTGGAGAGATTTGTGTGGGACACTGCGAGTAGCAAAGTAAGAAAACAACAAAATGACTAAAGAAATAAGGAACACGAAAGGATAGTCACTGTGGTATCATCCTCATTTCTAACAGCCTGGCCCACCACTCTTCTTCATTGACCTCTGTTACTATTCCACTGTGCCTATAAACAATACAGGTTGTGTGGCTTCATAATCAAGATAATTTTCCAAGAAACATATCAACCATTGTGCAGGAAATTACAAATACTATTTGCAGTACCTTTTCAATCAGTATATTGTCCCTCCATGCTTTTGTCATAACTGACATTATCTGGGAGCATTAGCGGATGTTGACATTCTTTCTTGATTTGCCACATATCCATCTCTGATACCATCTCAAATATATCACTGTCTCATTAGGATGATTCATGTTAGAATATATGACCATGTAGTGCTGATTTAATGTTATGGTGTACAGAACAACAGAGTAATTCCCAATGATAAGCATTCAACCACAATCAATAGTTTTTGTACCCTTTAGATATAGAGAGTCAATAGATATCTATAGAGTAGCTGTGTTGAAAGATAAGCTCCAAATGGAAAGAAAACAGAAGCACTGCTCGAGCTCTCAGCAGTGAATTACAAAATGTAATTGCTTCTGAAACTTTAAATAAAAGTCCATTCAATGAACAATGATTTAAAGATCTCAAGGGGAACAAGGAAAGAGAACGTTCTCTATTACCATAAAGTGGAATGTGAGAGAACGACTATTAGACAGGACACATCATTAAAACGGTAGTTAGTTGCACTAAACAATACAATTAAGAGATCTCAAATTAATGACTATATATATAGTATAATATTATGTATAGTTAGCAGTCAAAACATCTGTAGAGTGACCATCTTTTAGCCCCTTTCTCAGTAAATGAACAAAATAAGCATGAGGACAAGGGATTTTACTGAACACACCAATTCTCCTGTTTCCTAAAGAGATAACTGACAACCAATACGCATACATGAAAGTGAAAATAACATCCCATCATCGATGAAACTTGATTTTCATCAAAAGGAATCTTGATTGATTTTTTAGAGGACTAGTACTGTGTACTTTTTCCAACCAGGGTGAATTAATGCTAAATATTTCTCACAGGTGGGGAGAATCTCAATAACCCACGGTAATGGCACCTTAGTGGCTATTTTGAGCTCTGCCCAGAAGCAAAGATGTTCTACACAGAGATAGGAGATAGGAAGAGGCAATGACGTCTGTGGCAGAAACGTGCAAATATCTCCTACCACCTTTTGTTATCCAGCTGCGCTCTCCTGCCAGATTCTCTGGCTCCCATACTTACTCATTGGAGGCTCTTCCAACTATGTTGCTGCAAGGTGCTGGAATTTCTTTGTTTGAAACTGTAGAGAGAGGATCTCTTGGTAACTCAGGGGCAAGTTTAAGGTTTGAAAGAGCTCTGTCTTACCAAGATGGCCTTCCACCACTTTAGATTTTACTGAAATGAACTCTGAAAAGAAGGCTGGGAATTTTTCTCTGCCATAGGCCACTTCTCACAGCACAGTAAATACAAAACACTGTGGGAAGGTGAGAGTCGAAATCTTTAGGGACCTCTAGGTTTAGGAGTATCTAGCAGTAAACATTTACATGATCACTTTAAGAATTTACAAGGAGCTGGCTGCTCCTCATATCCAAACTAGAAAAATAAAGGTTTTTTTTTAGGATGAGCTGAATCCTTGATCTGCTTGCTAGAGGAAAACTTAGAGAGTGGGAAAAATGTCACATCCTCAGCCTGAATCTCTGTTTCCAAGGACTTGCCCATTGGTTGTGGAAAACAACCTCAAAGCAAAGGTCATTAGGGTACTACAGCCTGTGTCAGCTGTGGATGCTTGGAGGTGCTTGGCAGCTTAAATGGATCAAATGATGCCTGACCAGTTGTAAAAGTCTCAGGTGAGTTGTGTAGTATGGGAGACATGTGGACCTGTCCCCTCTAACACCTTCTCAAAGTGGACTGGATTCACTGGGACCAGTCTTGAAGAAGCCAGCACAGGATTCTACTGGAAAACGTTTTCTGGAAGAATGTAACATCACCACAGAGAAATAAAGCATGCTGACTGAGGTAACTGACTTCACTACCGCCTAACCAGGATCTCTGAAAGTTTATGCTCTATGGTCACTTTTGAAACAGAATTTGTGATTGTTTATTATAGGGATGTTTACCCCCAAACGATATTTTATATACTTTCTGCTTTGTCTTTATTCATTTTTTAAAACGTTATTGACATTCTTTTTTTGCTTTCACTATAGCTGAAATTGTCTTGTCCTTTTGTGTTCTTTATTTCTTTACCCCTGTTGTTGTTTTCTTGCTTTCCTACACACAGTGCCACACAAAAATGTCAATAAGAATAGCTTTGCTGCTCAGGTTAAGCTGTAAATGTTGGGCCACGTCTATCTTTAAGGAAGGCATCTTTCCCTTCAGAGTGTCTCTGTCTAGTCAGTGTGGAAGCTCAGTCACGTCCCACATCCAGGTTGTAATCCACTCAGTCTTACCTGAGGCTCAAACGTAAGATTCCCTACACCAGATACACTGCATATAGCGTCACTGATTCAGAAAAAGAGTAAGCATAAATCACAGGTGACATTGGTTACGACCAGTATAATTTCAACACAGAAAAATGTAACCCAAAGGCACTGGGCAAAGCTTGAATGATGAACATGCATTGGCCCAGGGGTAGGGGGGGGGGAGGAGGGAATGCAGATAAACTCAGAGTAAATTGGGGAAGTCTAGACTCACATGCATCACATAATACCAGTATTGTTCCCCTTGCCATGTCACTTTTCTTGGTCCATACCGTTAGAGAAGTCAAATCCCAAGCAAAATGTGTTGTGAGCAAAATGAATGTAATCATAGAAGTAGAAAGTGATCCCCTTAACATAAAACTCGATTAGGAATAATGGGATACGCTCAATAACAGCAACGCCAGCATTCCAAAAACTGGATGAACCACACAACTCTGAATGGAGCAAAGGCAAACATCCAGACTTTAAAATGATGCAAAGCTAGGAATGCTTTCAGGAGTGGTTTGGGACCACACATCAAAGATCCATCTTCAAGGACCCAACTGACCCATCTTCAAATAGAGTTTTTCAGAGATCAGGGAAAACTACCCCTTACAAGCATCAGTCCAGCTTGCCAAAGTTGCTGTGCAAGAGAAAATGAACAAACTCAAACTCTACCCAACAGGAACCAAGATATCACTTGTGCAAAACCTGACAAACAGTAATGCACTGCATAAAGTATGCAAGAAAAAAACTGAAAGCATGGGCTCAAATACAAAATTAGGTGGTAGGGCAAGGAAAGCCAAGAAGCATGGCTCTGTGGTGCTGCAGGCAATATGCGATTGAGTAGGGAGAAACTGGGAACAATATGCTGAGCCACAAAGGAGATTTCCTGCTATTTCCACAGATAGGATAATTCCAGCAGTTTGATTCTTCTTCTGTGCCATATCTTTTTCATCTTATCCTTTAACTCTTTTTGAACCACTTTCATTTTTTTACTTCCCGAACTCACCCTTTTTGACCTCCTTTTTCAAGGTGTGTGTTGCTTTAATGTACAGTTTTAACTCACGTGTCTCTGTAATGTATGTAATACAGTGCATCAGTTAAACCCTCTTTGTGCATTTTGGACGTAAAATCAGGAAAAGCAAAAAAAAAATCTTCAGAGATACGAGGCAGCTATTCAAAGACAGCCATATGAGCACCATGTTTGAATCAGGAGTTCCAGGTGAGGAGCCTCAGAGATTCTTGAACTGACAGGTGCCCAATCTGTGTTTCCGTAGATGTGTCGTTGAGTCCTTTCCCCACTTCCTGTGTGTGATCCCTGCAAATTCCATTAGTTGTTCTGCCTTTCCTTTTACTCTGAGAATTAAAAAAAGGAAATAAGGAGGAGTCTACCTGCTACCTCACCAAATAGTTAGCTTTCTGTGGCCCGAATTTAAGGAGGGCCTAGCGCCAATCAGCACCACACTAACATCACTTTTTTGACGCTACTGTGGTGTTAGAGTGGCAAACACAGCACCATATTTACAAAGTGGCGCAATGCACGCATTGCACCACTTTGTAAACCATTGCGCCACATTATGCCTGCGCCAGGTATAATGTATGCAAGGGGCGCATTCCCCCGTTAGGAGCCCCAGAAAAATGGCACCGTGTAATGAAGCATCACATTTCTTAAATCTGGGCCTGCGTTTCTTGTGAAGTCATTTACTGATAAAATTTTAGGCATATAATAGTATGGAGTGACTTCCAAAATTTAGGTGCAAAATATTGTTTTTTTCCTTTCCAAAATGTTAACAAAGGTTTAAGCCTTTTTGTTCTTTATTTGTTTAGTAAAAGCACGTGAAAATCACTGAATAGTCTAAATTATCAATTTGACAATTTAGTTGATTAATTCAGTACAGTCACTCCCTGTTCCACTGTACCTCTGAAAGGACCTCTCTCTTAACTTGGTTTAGGTGTCACTGAAAAAGATTGAGCAACAGCAAGAGCCAACTCGCTGTGTGCAGTCCCCTTGTGGATCATGTCATGAACATCCACTTAATTCAGATATAGAATTAAGTGCTTAATTTGTGTTTGTGGTTGATTAGCACCAGCATTTGTTTTTGGGACATGGATTTATTTTTCATCATCAGGATTTAACCAAAAGCAATATTCAGAAAGGCAGAAAATGGAGAAAGAAGGAAGAAGTGAAATATAGGTAAACTGTGATACAGTGAATAAGGAGGTGCAAAAAGGACCTTCACAAATGAGCTAGAGAGAGAGCATTTCCCTCTGCGGATATCTAAATCAGGCCCTTGGCAGAGGGGAATACGCCATCACAGATGTGACGGATATTCTGTCCGGTGTATTATGATCCGGTTATATACTATGGAGATCGTAATACGCGGACGGGGCATCCGTCACCCTTGTGACGGAGTATTCCATCCGCCAAGATCAAAATCAGGCCCTAAGTCTTCACAGAAATCATTCAAGTCAGACAGTGTTTCAATGCATTGTCTGAATTCAGTAAGGGCTAGAGATCTTCTGTTATCTTTTCTATTACACATCCCATTACATAAATGTATGTGCTGGGAGTTTAAATGTAAACACTAACCAGGAAACATTTACAAGGAAAAAGGTAAAGGGAAAATGAAAATACATAAACGTAGTACTTGAGCCAGACATATTTGTTCAGTATGCAGTACGATAACAAAAACAGAGAAAGCAACGAACTTGTGAATTGTCATGAAGAAATCACAGCTGCCAAGGGGCCCATGTTACGCGTGACACCTTCAATGTAATCCAACAGAGGTTTTCATTTTGTGACTTGCAGTTTTGCCTTACCATGCTAAGATCAGGCTTAAAAATCCCGGCATGATGAAGTGCTGCAGGCCCAAATACCCAGATGTTGGCGAAGATGCCAGACACTGCTCAAGGCTCATCAACATACTACTGTTTTCTTCGTCAATATGTGTCCCCGTTGAATATCATTCTGTTCTGGCTGTTTCACCTCATTCAGGGGCATATTTACAAGCCTCTTGTGCCTCTCTGCACCACATTAGTAGCATTTTTTTACGCTAATGTGGCGTTAGGCATTTCCGACGTTCTATATTTACAAAGTGGGGCAATAATTGCATTACACTACTTTGTAACCCCTTGCACCACATTATCCCTGTGCCAGGCATAGTGAATGCAAGGAGGGCGTTTCAGCGATGGGAGGCCCGAAAAAATAGCACAGTCAAATTTCCAACATTTCACTGCACCATTTTTTCCTTAATTTTTTAACGCCTGCTCAGAGCAGGTGTTAAAATGACGCACCCATTATATTCAATGGGACTCCCTGTGCTTTGCTGCACCAGGGTCAACATTTTTTTACACTAGTGCAGCAAAGCGTCACAATGTGTAAACGACCGTCATAGTGTGCTGTATTGTAAATACGGCGCAACCATGCTGTTGTTAGGTGCTGGTAGGGGCGGGGGCAAGAAAAGTGGCACATCATCTATGATACATGACTTTCTTGTAAATATGCCCCTCAGTGCCCTGACAATGCACACAGTCCTTGCGCCTCTGAATTGCACACCACCAAGTGCTCGCCAGATGCAACACAAATAGGGCCAGATTTTCTCAAAAGTGGCACAGTGCGGTGCTGCGCCAAAATTTGCAGCTCCGCACCACTTTAGAAACACAGAGATGTGCTGTATTTGCTGAAATACGGTGCACACCTGCGTTTCCCCTTGTGCCGGGGCAAAATTTAGCTGCCAGCGGCAATGCAGGCATCCTTGCACCATAGTGGAAGGGTTTCTATGTTGAGAGGATTAATTGTTTATGTGCAGGAAGATGTCCCTTCCTTCCTCCACATAAACAATCTACAATGGCGATTTGGCACTTCTATGTGTGCTTCATAATGCAGCACACCGAGAGGTACCAAATCGTCATTTTTGAATGATTGTTTATGTGCAGGAAGGGACACCTAAGTATTCCTCCTCGTTGCGCCATGATAACGCCACCCCTGGAGTAGCGTTAGTTTTTGGCACCGCCACAGATTTACACTTTCTTGTAAATCTGGGGCAGCGTCAAAAGCAATGGGTTTTGCATTGGAACGCCCACAACGACACCCATTGCACGCCTTCTCTGACAGAGAAAACTGCGTCAGAGGGGCCCATACTTACAAGGTGGCATTAAGCCTCAAAAAGTGGCTTAGCCCCACCTTGTAAATGTGGTGCACTGCACAGCACCACCAGAGCATCACAAAAAGTGATGCTCCGTGGTGCTAAGGCCTTGTAAATCTGGCCCACAGTGCTCACATCCTGCTGTGCACTTACCCCCCGTACCCCAAGCACAAAATGCTCCGGAGAGGGTAACATTAAAGGTGAGCAGATTTGTGTTTTATGGCAAGTTGACCTCCAGATCTTAAAGAACACATTTCACACAGTGCTTTTTAACATTACTGGCAGCATTGACTTTCTTTCCCTCATGGAAAGGTCTAGGATTAGGGTCGGGATCAGCTTTGATACATTTAATTGTATATAGTGGGAGCAACCAACCTTCTGGTCAATGTTTGTATGTCTCATTAAGGCATAAAAGTCTTGCTAATGGGGGGGGGTGAACTTTTGTGCTTCTACTGAGCAGCAATCATGTCCGCAGGAACAAATACATTATAGTTTAACAGCAAAAGGGATAGATTAATTATTTATTTCCCAGACTTATGAAAAATGAAAACCATTGATGGACTTGGTATGTGGACCTGGGACTTGCAGATCACATAGAGAACTTACCAGAGGGTATTTAGTCCTCTGAAACTATTAAAACATACAGGCAGGTTTGAATTATTAAGATCTAACAAATAAAGGGTATAGGGAAAACTAGTATGTGGGATGCTCAAACCAAGGCATACCAATATGACTGGAGACAAATAATACATAGGCAATTACGCTGTCATAGGCTGTAAAATAAGAGCCACTTTCATTACATTCAGGATTTTGAGAAGGTTGTGATTCTAGTTTCTATGGTATCACGTTTACCTTATTCGCCACTGTATACTACTTTAGACAACTGCTTACTATGCATTGCCCTTTTCCGTAAACGAGAAAACGGATGGGATTTATAATGTGGCAAATTTCTTACTGGGAAAATGGGAAACCCTGGCACACATCTATGCTTCCTGATTTGCTCTCTGTGTGTGATCCTGAGTAAATTGTTTCACCTGACTGTACCTCGTTTTCAATGTCTGTGTCTTGTTCTTCCATTCTTTGTAATCCATTTTTCTTCTTTCCCATAATCCTCTTTTTTAGACCCGGCAACCCTTAGGGCAGTCTTTCCCCAAACTCTTTGCCTACTCAGCTCCTGTTGTTGAATTTCTCTGTGCACTCTGGCACTGCTAACCAATGCTGTTCTTGCTCCTTAAAACATGGTCAACCAGGCCTACAGCTGACTGGCGCATTCAATGTACTTATAAGTCCACAGTAAAGTGGACAACATGTGCCCAGGACCTGTAAATTAAATGCTACTACTGCGCCTGCAGCACTTATGGTGCCACCCACTTAAGTAACCCTCAAAAACATGTCTCAGTCCTGACACAGTAGCCTGTGTACAGTTTTAAACTGCAGTTTCACTGTCAAAATAAACCCCTTACCAGGCCTAAACATGTCTATTTAATACATATAACTCACTCCTAAGGCAGGTTCTAAACAGCCCACAGGACAAGGTGCAGTGTATTTAAAAAGTTGGACATGTACTTTTACATTTTGCAGGTCCTGGTAGTGGGTAAAAAACCCAAATTTATTGTTTACTACTGGAAGGCCTACATCTCCCATAGGACAACACTGTGTGACCTTATTAAATTTAGTTATAGATAATTTTTGCTTGAGAGTAGGTTGGAACCTCATGCTTACCCTCAAAATAATTTTTGAGTGACGAAGGCGGACTTGAAGTCCCAATTCAGAAAATGCTACTTTTAGAAAGTCTGCTTTTTCTTGTCCTGACCATTTGTTGCCTGCAGCCTTTGCCGAGGGTCACATGACTAATTGCAGTTGGCCTTTGACACCAGCCTATTTTCATCCCACAGCCCCGGAAGCCTGGGCAGGAGAGGAAAGGACATTTAAGAACCAGATGCAGGGAGAAGTCTAGAAGTTTCTCCTTCTTCAAAGTTGGCACCAGGTATAAATATTGGACCTTCAGACCAGCTTTTCAGTACACTCTTGGGCCTGTGAACATTACAGAAGAACGACCTTGGCTGACATCAGAGTGCACTCCTGTGAGGAAAAGGTAGAAATCCTGAGGTTTTGGGCTCTTCACGACAGCAAATTGGCCCATTCGCGCTCAGGTTTTGCTGCCCGCAATGACTCCCAATGCGAAGTTGTGGTCAACTCAATTCTTTGTGCTACAGTGACCTCCAGCAACGGCCAGCGACATGAGATCTGAACTTTGTGCTACAGCGTTGATAGCCTGCAATGAGTGCCAAAGTGAAGCTCCCTGAATGACTCTCCATAACACCTGAAAGGATCTTTGCACTAGAGCAACAACTGTCTATGATGCCATGCAAACTCCTCATGCTCCAGCGATGAGCATCCTCAACACTCTCCTCGCGAGCTCCTCCACCGGGAACTGAACTCTTGGTGCCGACTTTGGTAACGTTTTCAGTAGGACTAACCTAGTCACTGTATCCAGCCTGTGCTCCATCGTAGTCAGCTTGAACTTGTGACAGTCTTGCTTGACCAGATGACTGTGAGAACCGCTTTGTACATTTAGGGGCTATACTTTCCTAAATCTTTGAAACTGAATGTCTCCGGTAATACTGATTGGATTTTTGGCTCAAATTCTTTATAAAAAACATCTCTATTTTTCCAAAGTGGTGTGGGATTCTTGTGTTGTGTTTTTATTTTATTACTGTTTGAGGCCTGCAAAAATACTTAACACAATGACTCTAAGTCATGACTGCATTTGTGCCAAGCTATCAGAGGGTTACGCAGAGAATAATTCAGTGACTTTTGTGATTCACCCTCACAGGGCCTGAGGTTTTTGCTTGAGAAGGGTTCTCACCTCTCTGAACCAAAAGCCCAATTTCCTGCATTGGTGGCAGCAGTTTGATTTTGCACTTGTATTTGTGCAGCAATGTTTAATGATTTGTGTAACACTAAAATCCCAAAATAATCTAACAACAAATTTGACTTCTCTTTAAATTCTTCTTGATTTGCCTCTTTTTGCTTTTTCCAAATTCACTCCTATTTGACCTGACTGTCTGTGCCCGTAATTCTGCCTGTAAGCATGGATTTTAAGCTAAATGGCCTGGCGAGCTGCACTGTGGCTGTGCTCAAAGGATTCTGCAGGGAGAAGGGGCTTGCAACATCCAAGATCTCTAAGAAGCAGGAGCTCCAGAAAGGCCACAGGGCTTGGATGGAGGCCATCCAGTTACAGGAAGAGGAGGAGCATATTGAGGAGCAGAAGGAAGAGATGGGGATGAAAGGTGACAATCCCCTCTTCATGGCTCCAGAGGACAGATGGGCACCCACAGGAGTGAGGTTCCCTGCCAAATCCAGAGCCAGAAGAAGCACCTCCACCCACAACCTGCCCTCAGAGGAGCTGGAGGACAGGAGAGCAGAGAGATATTTGAGTTTGTAGCTGGCTAGGCTCAAGGTAGAAACAGCCAAGGAGTAAGCTGTTGCAAAGAGAGCCCTGGAGGAGGAAGGTGGAAGTGGAGATAGACCTGGCCAAGGAGGAAGCTGAGGCTGAGAGGGCCTTGGCTGAAAGGAAGTTGATCATGGCTCACGAGATGGGCTTGAAGGAGCTTGACCTGAATGCTAAGCAAGTAACAGAGTCACGCAGCATTGGTGGCAGCAATCCAGTGTCCAATGATGTGGTGGGGGATGATATAGATAAATGGTTTTCTGCCTATGAGGTATCCCTGGGGATGCACAGAGCCCCACGGGAGGATTGGGGACTACCTTGTGGAAACACAAGGGGGTTGGACACACTTTTTGCACTAGAGGCAGGAGATTGATGAAGGCCATTCTACTAACCACGTTTGGGCTGACCCCTAATAAGCATTGATCAGGTTCAGCGACAGACAGAAATAGCCAAACCAGTCTTGGGTGGATTTCTTGGATTACTCAAGCAAGACGCTGAGTGGTTGGGTGAGGAGCAGTAAAGTGAGTGATTTTAATCCACTGCACAGCCTAATTTTGAGAGAGCACATGATCAGTACTTGCTTTAAAGAGCTGCACCAACACTTGATTGACAATAAGCTAACTGAGGTTGCAAAGGAGGCTGACCTCTGGGTCAGCACCATAGTGTCCACAAAGTTATCTGGTTGATCTCCACAAGGATGGGAAGGGTTCCCACCAAAAGAAAGAGCAGGGAGATAAAAACAAGAAAGAGTTCTATCAAGGCCCCCAAAATTGTTCTCAGGGGAAAGGGTCTCAAACCCAATCTGGCCACCAAATGTGACGTTTCTTTGATAAGAACACTGGTAAATTTGTCCACAAGTGCCATGAATGCTACCAGCATGGGTACACCAAGTGATCCCCAGTGTCACAAGAGGGCACAGCCCCCCGTGGTGGGCAGACCTTGTGTTGGTTAGGGTAGTGCTTGGGGAGGAGATGACCCCAGGTAGTGTGGAGGTGATCACTGAGGTTACTTTAGTGAACCAAGAGAAGACCAGGACCAACCTGCTTGCCTGTACATCTGAGGTGCATCGCCAGTCGGACTGACTTCATGGCTTCTCAGGCTACATTTTTCTCTGCAGCAGGAAATCCTGTCCAGTGGTCCTTTGCCAAGGTCCTTCGTCAAAGGGTTATCCAGTCTCTTGGAAGTGTCTTCAGCTATAGCTCTGCATCGTCTCACTGGAGATTTTTGACTTCCAAAAAAGAGTCTAAGTTCAAATGTAGAAATCTTCACCACAGCTTTCAAAATTTGTCATTTTCTTCCTCTAACCATTTGGTGCCTGCAGCGGTGTCCTGGGTCACATAACTTAGTGTAGTTTGCAGTTGGCCTTTGTGTATTCCTCGCAGGCAGTTAGACAAAGGGGGACTAGATGTTGGCAGGATAGCCCATCCTGCCATAATAACGAGGGTAGAGATATTCCTTGCCCCAATGACATTTCGAAGAGGCTGCCTCCAGCACACTCATAAAGAAATTTACACCAACCTTTTGTCTCCCCAGACTCCTTGGAGCTTGGACAAGGGAAGGAATGAAATTCCAGAACCGGATGTGGAGGGAAGTCCATTTTTCATTTCAAAGCTGGCACCAGGTATGAATACGGGACTCTCAGACCAACCATTCAATACAATTGTGGACTTGTGGGCATTACAGAAAAAGGATTGCCCTACTGCCAGAGGGTTGCCCTGCTGCTTGAGGCTTGCCCTGCTCTCTGAGAAGGAAGACTGCTCATGCGCTCTTCATCCCAGCTAACCTGTTGACTTCAAGGGTCAGTTGGCTGACCTCCTGTTTTAAGCTACACAACTCCAGAGGGAGCTCCAGAGCCCCCCGCTGATCTACTGCAACTGGCCATGCAACTAGACCTGCCTGAGCCCTTCAGGTCTCTGCTTGATCCCCAAAAGGAGCCTTCCCAAGTCTTGGACCCCTGGCTGGAATCACAGTGCACTCCTCATAAGAAATTCTGTAGGTTTGGGGTCTTTGCGACCATGAATGGGCCCGTTCATACCAAGATCTTGCTGACTGCGACGTCTGCCAACACAAAGCTCTGGAGAATCCTACTCTTCATGCTATAGTAACCGCCATGGACGACCAGCGACGTGAGATCTGCACTTTGCGCTACAGCAATGACTGCCCTCAGTGACCACCAATAAGAAGCTCCAGTAACAATTGTCTGTGACACCCCACCCAACAGGATGTTCGTGGTGCAGCAACCACTGTCCACAATGCCATGCCTGCTCACTATGCTACTACAGCAATTATCCACGACACTCTCCTTGTGGCCTCTTCCACCACAAACCTGACTCTTCACGCTGTACTTTGAGAAGGTAAAGTTATCAGTGGGACTAACCTTTCTCCCTGTATCTGGCCCACACTCTATCTCAGTTGGCCTGAATTTGTTACTTTCTCCCAGTCTAGCATGACCAGATGCCTGCAATTGGCACTTTGTAATAAAAATGGCATATCTTTGGTTCAACTGATTGGATTTTTGTCATTTTGGTCTCAAATTGTTTCTTAAAAGTTTCTCTATTTTACTAAAATGGTGTGGGATTTTTCTTGTGTTGTGTTTTCACTTTATTACTGTTTGAGGGATGCTTAAATATTTCACAAATTGCCACTTAGTTAAGCCTAACTGCTTTTGTGCCACACTACCAGAGGTTTAAGCACAGCATAATTTAGTGACTTTTGTGGTTTATCATGACAGTGATTGTGGTTTCTGCTTCAGATGGGTTTTTACCCCCCTCAACCAAAAACCCAGTTCCTATACTCAGGTCCCCTTATCAGTTAAGTGTTGAGATCTGAAAGGTGTCATTGTCTCACTTTCCTGGCTTCACTAAGTTGGTTTCTTGTGGAAACTCTGGTATAATGACTATTAGGACTGATAGTGATGGCCTGTGGAGGCGCAGGTGTGCTGCGCTCCGGATGGCATCTCCTCCACCTTTGCCAACCCAAAGTAGGCCTTTCACAACTCTAGAGCACCCTCCAGAGGGCGGAGCAGGTGATAAACAGAAGGCAGGGCAGGCACACAAGGGTGTCACCTGCCCTTGTAGGAGAGAACCCCCAAGTGGGTTTCCCTACCTACTAGGTTGCCCCTTCCCTGAGGTTTTGCTTATCCTCTTTGAGTGGCTTAGGGCCCTGGATGCTTTCCCACTGAAAGTACGGTGTGAAAGTGTGCACATCCTTCCTACATATGTTAGGAAGCGGCACCTACCAGTATATGCATACTTGCACATTGGTGTTCTCATGTATATACTTAGCCCGGCATAGCTTACCAGTATGTGCACACTTGCACAATGGTGTTTTCATATATACTGAGCCTGGCACAGCTTGCCAGTATGTACACATCTTCACAATAGTGTTTTCATAGATATGTTGAGCCTGGCACTGCTTCCCCCATATCAACTGAGTCTGTCACAGCAGGCCTGTATGGGCGCACTTGCACCTTTGTGGTGTTCTTCAAACGTGTGTCTAGCCTGCCCCTGCAGGCTTGTGCGGGCACCAGGGCACATGTTCCCAGGGAGAGAAGAATGGCCTTGTGTCTCTTTTGCCCACCATTGAGAGCTGCTTTGGCCATAGGTTAATATGGGGGACAGTTTACAATTAATCCTAGCTGCAACAGTGGATTGCAGTGGAGCTGTTCATAATGTTTACTATCATTGGATTCACAATGACAAACCATTTCCATTGGTAAAGGTGGCTTTGTCAGTAATACCTTAGAAATGCCACTTCTAGAAAGTGGGCATTTCTATGTTCTAAAAACCCCGATTGTGTGCCTTTTTAATTTAGCTTAATTCCTCTGGAGGCTGAAGGAAAATACATATGTGTATTCCCCAGGGACACCTATACAACAATGGCAACTGGAATGACAAACCTCTGCCATTTGAGGGCTTGGCTGGATAGATTGGAGGGAGAGGTTTTGGCACTTGGCCTCTTGGAGCCAGATTCTGGCCCCACTAAAGATAAGATCTGCATTCCATGGCCCCATGGAAGGCAGGAATGGAATTAGAGGAGACATCTGTGTTTCTAAGGGGCACCCTTTGAACCACCCCCAACTTCAAAGGCACACTTCAGTATGACTAGGGGTACCACACTTCAGCAACTTAAAGAAACACTTGCAGGAACACAGGACAGAGACCCTGAACTGCGTGGTGCACTCTGCCAGAGGAATCTGTTCTGCAGAGCAGTATTTACTGCCCTGGGAAGGGACCACATACCCTTGCTGTATCAGGGCTGGCCTGGGACAATTGTGTAGTATTTACGCGCGTGGTCTCGCGCATGGCCTCGCGTCTGGAACCCCGATGGTGAAGGGGTTGCTAGGCGTTCGGTGGCAGCGCGAGCACCACGGTGTTTGTGAGACGGTTGGGAGACGGAGCGGCAAGCGGCTTTGTTCTGGGGGCGCCCGGAGACCTTTTCGTACGACGAAAATAAATGCATTTTAATGCTTACCGTGCTCACGTTTTTCCTCTGCTTTGCTTATTACATCGTGGCGACGAGATGGTCCGGTCTTCGGGCATGGCGAGCCCACGCATCAACTAACAATCAGTTACGAAGTCGCCCCAGCGCCATTTTCGGTGCCAGCAAGTTCGTGAGGGGATATCTACGGCTGGCTCCACCTAATGGGAGGGGTTTCTTGCTCCGGTGTTACTTCTACCAACCATAGAAAACATCTTCTGTGTTTTCTGATGTGGAGAGGCTACACAAATGATGGTGAGACTTTGTTAAAGAAGAGCTTTGATTAACAGCCCCTCCACTGAACATTACAGTTTTTTTTAATTCAAGTATAAAAAGGAAAAGAGCACACCTAGGTGGCAATAAGGTCTGGTTGGATAATTTATTTTTCTTCAACTAACAGAAACAGATATAACAAAGGTTGTTACAATTTTGTTTTGTCTTCAAGAATACTGTAACTTATTGTTTTTGGGGGCCCCATGCAATCTGTTCTGCCTCCACCACCATTTCTGGAGAGCCCTGGTGAACCACATATAGTCTGGAAGCAATGGTATGACGCCTTTGAGACGTATTTAGGGGTGATAGGAGCATCACGGTACAGACCAGAATGCAAAAAGTGTCTCCTTCTCCATTCCATTGGCTTCGAAGGGAGGGCTATTTTTAAGCACCTACCGGACTTACAACTGGACGATGGTGAAATGGATGAGTACCAAGTAGTTGTGAAAAAAATGAGTGTCAGGTTTGATGCACCTCCCAGCTTAGTGGTTGCTAGGCATACGTTTTTTAAGAGAGAACAACGCTCTGGCGAAGATGTTGACACTTATATTTCGGCGTTGCGTCTTCTGGCTGCGGAATGTCAGTTTGGAGAGCTGGGTGATCAACTCATTAGAGACCAATTCATTTGTCAAGGGACAAACAAGTCCGTCCGACAGAAGTTGTTATCGTTGGACAATCCAACATTGATTGAAACCATAAGAATTGCAAAGAGTATTGAATCTTCGATCAAGTCCTCCAGAGAAATAGAACAGGCAAAGGACAACAGGGTTAACGCTATCGTTAACAGAGAAGATAAGAAATCAACATTCAAAGCAAATGGACAGAAGAACATTAAGTTTGCCAATTCTAATGTCTTCTTTAAACAAAAGAATGTTTGTTTTAGGTGTGGGAATGCGCCTCATCAAAAAGGGGTTAAGAGTTGTCCTGCATGGAGTATCCAATGTAGGAATTGTGGCAAAGTTGGGCATTTTGCTAAACTGTGTCAAGGTGGTAAGCGTGAATCTGTCGTGACAGTATTGGATGAGAATGATGAAGCAGTGGAGCACCTCATGGGAGAGGTTCAGGATATGGTTCTAGTTGTTGACAGTGGGGTGGTTAAGTCTGGTGATCCAGATAACTGTGTGGATCCCTATGTGTGTGTAAGAGTTGGTGACAAGTCCTTGCGTCTGTTGGTGGACTCAGGGGCTAGGATCACCACGATCACCTTAGACTTGTTCAAGCAGAATTGGGAACAGCGAGCTTTGGAGCCACCGGACAGGGCTCCAGTGTCCTATGAAGGAAGGAAGATTGAGCTCCAAGGTTTTTTTGAGAATATTCTTGAGTTTAGGGGACGACGTATACATGGGAAAGTCTATGTAGCAGCTAAAGGTTTTAACATTTTAGGTTGGTTCCATCAGGGTTTGTTTGGAATGGTGTTGCGACCAGGTACGTCAGAACAGGTTGCAGTGATTAGAGAAACGGATGTGGTTGAAAGTCTACTCAATGAGTTTCCTAAGGTCTTCTCAGGTGAATTGGGAAAGCTAAAAGTTTTTAAACATAAGATAAAAGTGAAAATGAATGCCGCCCCTGTCAAACATAAGATTAGGTCTGTGCCTTTCAGTGTGAGAGAAGATCTGGAAAAAGAATTAGAGAGTTTACAGAATAAGGCGATTATAGAACCCATTGAGTCCTCTTTGTGGCTTTCTCCATTAGTTGTAGCGAAGAAAAAGAATGGAGAGTTGAGAATTTGTGTGGACCTGAGAGCGCTCAACAGGGAGATATGGGTGGACTCACATCCCTTACCCAATATAACTGAAATGTTGTCTACCATTAAAGGCGCAAAGGTGTTTACGAAGTTAGACTTGGCCAGTCCGTATCATCAGGTGGAACTGGATCCGGACTCCAGGTATTTGACAGCATTTGTATCGCCTTTTGGTGTTTTTCAGTTTTGTCGAATGCCTTTCGGGTTGGCGTCTGCAGCCTCAGTGTTTCAAAGGATCATGTGTACACTGCTAAAAGGTATTTCCAATGTGCTGGTATTTCAGGATGATGTTCTTATTCACGCACAAGATCTACAGGTACATAATAAGATTCTCAGACAGGTGTTGCAAAAATTCAAGGATCATGGCATCGTTCTTAGAAGGGAAAAGTGCCAGTTCATGAAGTCCTCTGTGGAATATCTGGGTCATGTGATTAGTCAGGATGGAGTTAGCCCTAAACCTGGTTTGATTGATGCCATCAAGGCAGCACCCGCTCTACTGACAAGGCTGGGGTGAAAGCGTTTTTAGGCATGTGTGAGTTCTACTCTCGGTTCATACCGGAGTATGCTAGTCGGGGTAGAGTCTTGTCAAATTTGTTGAAGGAGAAGACCAGTTTTGAGTGGAGTGCTGAATGTGAACGAGCGTTTGAGGATGTCAAAGTCATGTTAACTCAAGCCAAAGTGCTAAAACCGTATGATCAACAGTTCCAGTGTTGTCTAACGGTCGATGCCAGCAATATTGGATTGGGGGCTGTGTTGACTCAAATGGTTGAGTCTGAGGAAAACACCATGGGTTTTGCGTCGAGAGTTTTAAGGGCACCAGAGGTGCATTACTCTGTCATCGAAAAGGAGTTGTTGGCCTGTGTGTGGGCCATTGAAAAATTCAGAAGCTATGTGTGGGGCAGGCATTTTGTATTAAAAACAGATCATAAGCCTTTGGTTTCTATCTTAAAAGGGACAAACGATAAAACTGGTACACCTAGGATTGCTAGGTTAGTAGCTAGGCTGATGCAATACGATTTTGAGGTTATGCACATTCCTGGTGGAAGGAATATAAGAGCAGACTATTTGTCGAGATTTCCCAGTCAGACTAGCCGGACGACTGATGAATTGGTGGATGATGAATGTTGTATGATTGCAACGGTTGAGGTTGACCATGTTTGTGTTTGCTCTGAGACAGAGTGGAAGGAGAAGTTGACTGGAGACAATAACTTGTGTGCGGGAATGAGGTTCATTGTTGAATGCTGGCCATATGAGAGAGATTTGGAGATGGGGATTCAGCCATTTTGGAAAATTTCAGATGAACTTACAATTGAGGAGGGCATTCTCTTGAGAAATGATAAACTCATTCCTCCAGAGGAATTGAGGAGTTCAATTGTGAAGAAGGCGCATGAAGGCCATTTGGGGGCCACTATGACCAAAAGACGTATACGTGATAGCTTTTGGTGGCCACGTATGGACAATGATGTTGAGCAATTGGTAAGAAATTGTGCTGTATGTTACAATTCTGACAAGTGTTTGAAAACGGCGACACCTCCCCTTATGCCTATTGTGTGTCCTGGAGTTCCGTGGCGAAAATTGGGGGTGGATATGGTGGGACCCTTTCACTTGCTTAATTCCAACTTGCTTACTATGCATACGTAGTGGTGGATTATTTCTCGAAGTGGCCATTTGTCAAATTTGTACAGGAGCCTAATGCTAGATCATTTTAGTGACGTTCTTAAGAGAAGTGTTTATGAATGAAGGCTTTCTGGAAGAAATCATTTCGGACAATGGGGTTCAGTTCGTGTCTGAGGAGTTTAAAGCATTTCTGAACCAAGGTTCAATCAAACACCTGAAGTGTTCCCTCTATCAACCTCAAACAAACGGTTTGGTGGAGAGATTCAACCGTGTGGTGGGGGATTGTATCAGGTGGGCATTGAAGAATGGGTGTGACGTGTTGGCGTCGGTTCAGGCTATGCTCTGGTTTTACAGAACAACTCCTCATTCTACCACGGGTTTATCTCCCTTTGAAGCCCTGAAAGGGAGAAAGCCAAATACCCAAATCAAACCTGGGTGGATGTCTAAGTTTTTTTAACAAATGCTAGTTGGAGATCGTGCTGACGTTATCAAGGCCAATGTGGAAAACAAGCAGTCACACAGAAGAGATACTTTGACATTAAGAAAGGGGTTAAAGAGTCACCTTTTGCGGAAGGTGATTGGGTAGTGATAAAATTGCCAACATATGTTAAGAAAGGGAATGCCAAATTTTCCGAACCTGTTTGTGTTGAACGTGTTTTGGGCAATGCGGTGAGGGTTCAAGGCAACAAGTGGTGGAACAAATCCAAAGTGGTTAAACTGACGGGTAACTGGGATTCTCAGGTTGTGACCAGGCGAGAGTTGGTGTCAAAAATGAACCTGAGTAAAAGTGGAGATGATGGTCTCGTCTTGCGCAGGAGTAATAGAATACGCAAGTTACCTTGGAAATTGCGTCAATGAAGATATGGGTTATTCTTTTGGAAATTGTGTCAACAATAATGCTTATCTTTAGCGTTTTAGTTTCTTTGTTTTTATTTTAGGGGGATGTTTGATAATATTTATTAATAAGGTAAAAAAAAAAACTTTAAAAAAATCAATATAGTATTTACGCGCGTGGTCTCGAGCATGGCCTCGCGTCTGGAACCCCGATGATGAAGGGGTTGCTAGGTGTTCGGGGGCAGCGCGAGCCCCACGGTGTTTGTGAGACGGTTGGGAGACGGAGCGGCAAGCGGCTTTGTTCTGGGGGCGCCCGGAGACCTTTTCGTACGATGAAAATAAACGCATTTTAATGCTTACCGTGCTCACGTTTTTCCTCTGCTTTGCTTATTACAAATTGCTTGCTGCACTGTGGCACTCTGAAGTGTGATCTCCAAGGGCATGTTGGCTTGCCCCCTGTTCTTTATGGAGGTCTCAGGGACATCAAAGATCTATACCTTCCACCTGTATCATCTGGAGAGCGGTGCCCTCCTATGCATCCATGTCATCTGCTGGATCCTACCAGGTAGCAGTGGTGTGAATATCGAACTAAGTAATTGTGCCTGGAGACCGGATTTGCTTGGTGTTAAGCCTTCAAAGTACTGCCCAAGGAGTGTGGCCTCTCACTGTCGGGCCATGACACGCAGAAGTGTCTGATTGTTAGTGAGAGGATTCACCGGTTGTGGGCGCCCACGTGGTCTGCTTTTGTCTGACGTGCCACATTTCTCTCGTGCAGCATCCGACTAGACCAACTCATTGTGGGGGTGTATCCGGAGCAGTGCCATATTCTACCTTGTGTGGCACCGCTGAACTTGCATCTCCGTGTGTGTGACCGGATTTGTCTGGAACGGCTAAAGTCATCACGCACCAGATATGGTGCCTCATTCCAGGGAGGTATGGGATTGGAAGTAATCATGTGTTTGGAAGTGTCTGGTGCGACTCAAGTAATCGCACACCAGACATTGTGCCTCATTCCAGGGAGGTGCTGTATTGGTAACTTTTTGTGTGTGAGCTGAATTGTCTGGTGTGACTCAAGTCGTTGCGCACCAGACGTTGTGACTCAATCCAAGAAGGGACTGCACTGGTCACTTCATGTGTGGGATCAGAATCGTCTGGTGTGACTCAGCTCATCGCGCACCAGACACTGTGTCCATACCAGCGGTGCACTCAAATTGGTAACTCTTCGTGGGTGATCGGAATCGTCTGGTTTGACTCAAGTCATCATGCACCCGACGTTGTGCTTCCTCTCAGGGGGTGCGTATTTGGTAACTCTTCGTGTGCAACTGGAATGCCTAAGTCATCGTGACACAGAAGTGGTGCCTCCATTCGTGGGGATGCCAAATGGGTAACTATTTGTGGATTAGAGTGTCTGGCTTAGCTGTGCACCACTGTGAACAGCGTGTGTCCCAAGGAAACCCTCCCCCTGTGCTTTGCAGACCAGGGTCCACACCGGACCCCTGAGTAAACTTCCAGAGTGTGGCCAAACCTCCATTTGTCGGCAGTTGCCTGATCAGCCATTCTCTCTTTCTTCCTGTTGGACCTGGCCCTTTTTGCAGGATCATCCACAAACTTTTTGCCTCCTTCCTCCTATTTTTTCTGACCTGTTTTTGTTGGCTTTAGGACTCTGGGCACTTTACCTCTGCTAACCAGTGATAAGGTGCATATGTTCTCTGTGCAAAATGTGTTGGTGATTGACTTTTCCATGATTGGCATATTTGATATATTAGTAAGCCCCTTGTAAAGTACACTAGAGGTGCCCAGGGCCTGTAAATCAAATGCTACTAGTGGCCCAGCAGCACTGATTGCGCCACCCATGTGAGTAGCCTTGGAAACATGGCTCAGACCTGCCATTGCAGTGTCTGTGTGTGCAGTCTTGCGCTGCCAATTTGACATGGCAAGGGTACCCATTTGCCAGGCCCAAACCTTTCCTTTTTTGTACACGAAGGCACCCCTAAGGTAGGCCCTAGGTAGCCCAATGGGCACAGTGCAGTGTATGTTAAAGGTGGGACATGTATTAATGTGTTTTACATGTCCTAACAGTGAAATACTGCCAAATTCGGTTTTCACTGTTGCAAGGCCTATCTCTCTCATAGGTTCAGATGGGGGCTGCCTTTAAATATCTTTTAAGTGCAGTTTCCCTTTCGGAGCAGATAGAGTTCTGGAGTATGGTGTCTCTGAACTCACAATTAAAAAATACATCATTTGGTAAAGGTGGCTTTTAGATTGTCAGTTTGAAAATGCCACTTATAGAAAGTGGGCATTTTCTTGCTTAACCATTCTGTTACTCTGCCTGCTTGTGTATTCCCTGTCTGGAACAGACTGACAGTCGAGCTGTTTGTGAATCCCCTCTAGACAGTGACACAAAGGGAGCTGGGGTGTATCGTGCATAATCTTTTGGGCTATCTGGGCAAGAGTGGAGGGAGAAGTAGTCACTTACACCTGAATGGGCTATGCCTGCCCTCACACAATGCAGTCTCCAAGCCCCTGGGGTGAGTCTGGAGCCAGGCCTGGGCAAGGCAGGATCTTGTGAACAACAGAGACTTTCCTTTGAAGTTTGCCTACCTTAAAGGCAGAAATGAGTATAAGTAGTGGACTCAAAATCCCAGATTTTAGAACACTTCTGGATCAAGAGGAATCTCTGCCAAGGAGAAGAGCTGAAGGGCTGGCGGAGGAGTACTGCCCTTTTGCTGTGTGTGCTTTGCTGGGTTGGTCTGTAGATGCTGCTTCTGCCTTAAAGAGGACAAAGACTGGACTTTGCTATGTAGCCTGCTTGTCAAGCTTCTCCAAGGGCTTCGACTGAGCTTGCCTCCTGTTAAGAAGTCTCAGGGACATCAAAGACTTAATCTGCCAGCACCTGGGCTTTCTTGCTGAGACCCCACTGACTTGCCATGTGGTGCCACATCTAGTCCCTGGGCCCCTAGAAGGAGAAGCTGGCAGAACCAGAGTGAAAATCCATGCACCTGAGCCGAGCAGCTGAAAAATCGACAGAGCGGCTGCACTACGGCTGAAAAATCTATGCACTGCTGGTGAAATTGGTGCACTGCCAGCTCAGCATGGATTCATCGCTGCTGTGCATCTGGATTTTCCATGCATTGTCCCTGGGCAGCAAAATCTTCAACACCACCACACTGGCCCCAGGCTGCTGGTCCGTAAACCAATGCATTGCTTGCCCGGCAGAGAAAAAATCGACGCACGCCCTCACTTGCGAGTAAGGTATTGACACAGTGGTGCTTTTCTGCCGCATGCTAACCCGTGCGGCATTATTTTTCATGCATACCAGGTACTTTGTGCTAAAACAACGCATCCATTGATTTCTCTGGATTAAGACTCTTTTTACTTTAAAAATTCATATCTTTGCCTGTGTATGTTGGATTTTTGTCGTTTTGTTCTTGTTTGATTTAGAAAAATATTGGCTATTTTTCTAAACTGGTGTGGAGTCCTTTTGTGGTGTTTTCACTGTGTTACTGTGTGTGTCTGTGCAAATACTTGACACATTGCCTCTGAGATAAGCCTGACTGCTTGTGCCAAGCTACCAAGGGGGTGAGGAGGGGTTATCTGAGCTGTGTATCTCCCTTACCCTGACTAGAGTGAGGGTCCCTACTTGGACAGGGTGTAAACTGACAGCAAACTAGAGACCCCATTTCTAACATTGGTGATCAGCAGTGAGGATAGGACTTGTATTTGTGCTTGACATACAGTGATTGGTGTACACTACTGTTTAATTTCAGACCATTACACAACCACATACTGTTTTTTCTCTTGGATTTCTTTTGTTTTTCTTCTTGTCCTTTTTGGAATCTCTCTACCTTTGAGACTTTGCCCTTTTATTGAACCTTGTCCACAAATATGCCTCAGTCAATGGAGCCATCAGCAGTTGTTGCAAAATTGGTGTTTGAGCTGGAGAAAGTGGAGGGTTAAACAGTGGCCCAGCTCAAACAATTTTGTAAAGAATTTCAAAGCCCAAACAAAAGCTCCACCAAGAAGGATGAGCTTCAAAATGTGCTGAGGGCCTAGTTGGCAGCAAAGGAGGCTGAGGGGCACACAGCATAGTAGAGAAAGGCTGTGGATGAGGAGGTGCAGAGCATGCATGGTGATCTGGTCAATGACCTGGACCTGCCTGGAGGTAGGGGCCTCCAGGGCAGGCAGCTGTGTTTTTTCCTAAAGGTCTGCCCACAGAGGAACTAAGGGACAGACAAGCAGAGAGAAAGCATAATTTGGAGCTTGTGAAGCTGAAGCTGGAATTGGCCAAACTGGATAGAGAGGCAGAGGCAAAGAAAATGGAACTGGCCATGGAGGACAGAAAAATGTTGTTAGCTCATGAGCTGTGCTTAAAGGAGCTGGATCTGAAGGGCAGGTCTAGCCCAGATGGTGGTAGCAGTACTCCAGTGCAACCTGAGAAAAGAGTGCACATTCCTAAAGATCTGGTAAAGTATTATAAGAGGGAGGATGACATACATTTGTGGTTTAAGGGTGTGAGTCAGCTCTTCACATGAACCTGGTCCTGGAGGTACACTTGGGGGCGGGTCTGTCGTGCAAGCACTTTGAGGTAGAAGGGAGGGACACCGTGACACCCCTAGGGGATCCTCAGGGGCTCACCTACTCTACTATGAAGGATGCCCTACTCACTCGATATGGGCTCACTCCACAGCAGTTCAAGGAAAGATTCAGGTCTAACAAAAAGTGGGATTCTCAAACTTGGTTGGAATTTTTGATTCTTTTGCGGGGCACTGGATGGATGGGTGAAGGGCAGCAAGGTAGCAACTTATGAGGGGCTGTGCAATTTGATTGGATGGGAGCACTTGAATAGTCTTTGTTTTCCAGGGCTGCGCCAGCACCTAATTCACAGCAAGCTGACTGATCCCAGGAAGCTCGCCCAGGAAGCAGACCAGTGGGAGATCACCAGGGTCCAAAAGGGGTATGGAGGAGACTCCACCAAGGGCAGGCAGGGTCTCCGTCAGAAGAAGTGGGAGGTAAGGGTAAACAGGGGGAGTTCTCTAATGTGGCCCCAAAATAGTTCTCAGGGTAAGCATTTCCAGCCTCCAGGTAAGAAGAAGCCATGGAGCTCTACAGGGAACCCTGCAGAGAGGTGTCCCCATTAGTGATCTGGAGGGTCACATGAGGGGAGATCCCAAGCATCCCAAGTGGGCACGGCCACCCACTGATGCACAGTCACAGGGTTTGGCCAGTGTAGCGCTTAGGGAGGCGTTGGTTCCAGGAGAATGGTGGGAACCAGCTGAGATGACCCTTGCCTCACTAGGGGACAGTGCGATGGTCCAGAGGACCCTCATGCCTGAGAACACTAAGAAGTACAGGCACTAGGTGTCCATCAATGGACATAGGGTGGAGGCTCTGAGAGACACTGGAGCCAGTGTGACTACTGTCAGGTGCCATCTACTGTCTGAAGGCCAGGTGATCCCTAACGTGCTTTACCAAGTAGTTGCTGTAGACAACTCAGAGCATCTGTGTAAGGTGGCGTAGGTTCCCTTTGAACGGGGGGGTCTCAAGTTCCTTGAGGGTAGGCGTAAGTCCAAAAGTGCCTGTTGATTGTCTGATAGGTAATGACCTGGAGGAATCCCGTTGGAGGGAGGTTTTCTGTTTCTCATAAGTCCTGATATAAACAGTAAAGTAGCACCATATGTGGTGTTGTTCTGGTCTGCCCCTTACACTCAGCGTAACCCAGAAAACACTATGTGGTTGTGTAATGGTCTGCAATATAAACCTCTAGGGGCATATTTACAAGGAATTAACACAATGCAGTGCAGCAACCAAGGTTTCTGCACCACGCTGACTGAAAGGGAAAGACCAGAACAACACCACATCTGGTGCTGTATTTCTCTTTCCATCCGAAGGTTATTTTAGGCTTCTTTGCGCCAACGCACACATCCTTTAACCATAGTGTAAAGGTGTGTCAGCATAGGTTTGGTACAGAAAGGGTACCCTTCCAGTACAAAATACTGTGCTGTATGTGACCCGAGTTCTGTTCTCAAGTGTTTCCTCTTCAGAGGAGCTACTCCAGGGATCTCCTGTCTCTCCTAATGGAATATTTCAATTAGTGGCCTGTAAACTGACATCACAGCCATTTGGAGAAACGACACTGGTTGCCAGTGGAGAGGAGGGGCGAGTGAGTGATTGTGCTCTTAGCATACACAAACAAGCCAAAGTCATCCACTGACTTGGGGTTAACAACGATGGGAGGGTGTAAGAGTTTGAGCCCAACAACATTGGAAGACAGGTGGGTGTGAGGGAGAGAAGACCTTCAAACACATGCAATCTTATGAGAACTGGCACTAAAATAAAACAAGTACCTCTAGAAGCAACGGCTAGTGTAAGGACACTGGCCACAGACAGGAAGATTTTGGTCTATGCTCCACCACATGGACTGACACACAAAGAGAAATTAAGAGAAAGTGCAACTGGGAGGGGGCTGACGATGCTGACCAAAGAGAAGCAAGAAAATGAGGGTGAAGCCACCGCATATGCTGCCTCAGGAGAGACCTAAAGATGATGTCTTGAATGTAGGAACTGCCAATGGTTCCCCATTCTTCTTGTCAATATATTTCAACCAGACCTTGTTTAGCCCTACTCAGATGATAAAGTGACAGTAGAGGTGTATCGCAGTGCACCTTCTGTGGGATATTTTCCTTAGGGAAGTTTTAGGTGCTCTAAAATAAAAATACCTTTACATGCGTCCTCAATGACTGTTTGTACGCATGTGAAGAGTGAAGTAGACACAGGACCACCTTTCATACAAAATCAGATGTGGATCAGAGAAAGACTAATACTCAACAGTAAGTCCTGAAGAAAACCAGCTACCCTGGATAGGGCTAACGAAGGTCCGGTTGAAACAGCTCGACCAGAAGAATGGGGACCCAAAGACAGGTTTTTAATCTTCCTATAGGTGAGCCCCAATAGAATTATGCCATGTTTCAGTAGATTTCGCCTTGAGGGCATAATGGCCATCAACATGTGTAAAGCCGCATGGAATATAGACTATGCTTTATCTGCTACAGGGCTGCCTGGGCACAGATGACAGATTAAGTCAGATAACAAAATTCCTCACTTAGACTACACATGTACATGCATATATGGCATGTTAATTCAACATGTATTGTGCACAACCCACTCAGAGATTTTTACCCCACAGGCAGCAGCCCTTATATTACTTAGCGGACACTAAAGTCTAGAGCACAAAACCAATTTACACAGAGCACTGCAGTGAGTGAGACTCCATGTGGGAGTGTCACACCATAATAAAGGGAAAAAAACAGAGGTCCAAAAGCATAAAATCTGGGAGTTACCACAGGTAGAACCTGCTTCGCTACAAAGTTCCTACAAATGAATACTGCATTGCAACTTCATTATCAGCACCGTGTAGGCCATAGGCAGTAGACGTACCTCCTGAGCTAGTTTTAAAGAGTACAGGTGAAGATGAGTGTTAAGGCTTTGAGAGAGTAGAAAGACAGAGTGGAGCTGAAAGGGCTCTAGTAGGGAAACTGCGGTATTGGGACGGATATGTCCACTGCATGGTAAATGCATGTGTGTCCCTGGCCTGAGTACCAAACTGAAGTATTCTGACATTTTCTTTGCCCCTGGCACCACTCTTCTCTACAATGTGTGCAGAGTTCTAGGCTTGTCTCTGGTAATGCAAGGTCCAGACCCTTGTCTTTGATCTGTAGAGGAGCACAAAGCATACCCTTAGAGCAAGCATATGATTACTCACTATTCTTTGGAAAATTTACAGAAAGCAGTGGTGGCAGCATACTGAGTTTTTGTGAATCATAATGCAGTTAGACCTTTTTTTTCTGTGTCCAGAAGATTGTGGTCTACTGACCCCTCTTTTGTGTAAAGTTCCGCTGTTATGTGAGCCCCAGATCTGACATTTCATACGTGAGTCACATGAGCGTATGAGCAGTCAATGTGTAGCACAAGCATGTGAGTGTGTTGTATAGCACATGTGTGTTTGTGGTGAAAGTCTGAGTACTGGGATGAGTAGGATTCATTTTGAAATGACCCTAGTTTAGTATGCACCAGATGGAGGTGGATACAGGTTTCCCTGACAGAGGTAGTGTACTGGACGGTGGCGATCCAGACACAGAAGTGAGTGAGGATGGAGACAGTGCTACCCGAAAAATTAAATTAGGTAATTGTTAACCAAGGGCTGCTGATTAGCTCTTCCTGCGCCCTGCCATTTAATAGATGGTAGGGGATTAGGGAAGGTTATTCAAGATGAGGAAGTTTCTAGGCAGGACATACCTTTTTGCTTGGCTCTGCTTACTGGTTCAGGAAGGCAAACAACAACCAGGTGCTGAGATATCACACTCCACTGTGCCCTCGTTTTAAATACTCCTGCATGGAGCCAGCATCCTTTGCTATCTGATGTGAGAACCACCACTTTAGGAAGTACCAGAGGAAGAGTCTGAAAATTACATTTAAAAGAGAACCAACCTAAACTGATTCCGAAACCTCAGACAGTGGATCCACATCCTCTGCCTGGAAAATGAGTATGAATGTGAATTCAAACCACTCCACTATGTTCCAGTACCAACTTCTTCACGACCAATGAAAAGAGTGCACAGCAGATTACTTAAAGGACTTCAATGTGAACACACTAGTTTTTGCAAGACAATCAGTCTTCCTGAAGTGAGAGGACATCATTTGAAGTGTGCCTTTCTGTTAGAGGGGCTGAAGGTCTGCCCTGCAGAAGGAAAGACTGGCCACGAGGATAAGCCTAGTGACGTCTAGGTATGTGGAACACCCATAGGAAACAGACAACTAAAATGGAGTAAAGGCAGTGGCAACCCATGTGTGGAGAGGCCACCCAAGCTCTACATGAAGTTCTTGCTGTGAGCTGTGCCAAGACTTCAAATTACCAAGCATTATTGCATTATGGTCATCATTTGTGTGCCTGAGAGTCTGGTGCAGCTGAATTTGGAGATGGAGATTCCTCATCACTGCGGGTGCATAAGCCCTGATTGGCTCAGAGTCCCCATCTGCAAGACACCTAGCTGCTGAAGGACACCCATAGGTTGCACCTCCTCATTCTTCCCAGCCAAGCACCATATATGCACCTGCCCAGTATGGAACTGGCACAATCTTCTGCACCTCTCCACAGATGCACCTGAGGTGATCTTCAGCAGAATGTGCATGTGAGTGCATCATGCACTGGCTTTCTGGGGTCGGTCCCACCCATTGCACTCAGAGTAGTCTGAGTCCAAGACTAGCAACCTGCCAGTGGTGAACATTCATAGAAAAGCACCTTGTGCTTCGTGCATTCTCAAACGTGATGAGGGCAATTTCAATTAATTAGACATTGGATCTCTACAGCTGGAGTGCAGTTAATTGTTTCTTGTGGTAGCTTAGAAGGAACACAAACTCACAGAAAGAAAAGTGTTTCACTCCAAAGTGGCGCAGCTTTTATTCCAAACAGCCACTTATAAAACCGACGATTTCCTGGCTGTCGGAATAAATTAATCTTGCTGCCATCTGACATCTGTGCTTTGTACTATAATGTTTAAAGAAATTGAAAGATTACATGTATTCAACCCCTCAGTACTTCCTGTGTATTCCTCATTTGGCAAGCGTGCCTATTTGTTATCTTTAGAATAGGGACCGCTTTGTGTTCGTTTGTTTCTACTCCATTCCTTCTGTGACTAATGATGACTGAGAGCAATCACGTAAGCTCTTCAACCATCAAGCTGTTGCATGGCGGTGAACATAGTCAATTTGCACTCTACAGCTAGATGATTGTGAAGCTGGGCACCATGGTCTGTATAAGAGGTGCATGATGCATGTGTGTTCTTCTTGTAAACTGAAACTGTGCTCATGTTTAGAAATGTATCATTGCGGATATGGCCAGGTTTCACTGGTCAGTCTACAACTTTTAAAGTTATGCCCATCAATTCCAATCAGTATCAAGTTGTTGAGTCTCACTGCTCTGCAGTAGCGGACATTTTAAAAATGCAATAATTTGGTATATCACTCACTGTCTGGTGTTCTTTTCTTATGCCTAGCATGACAGCTAGATGTCACTTTATATGATCTACAGTAAAAATGCTTCTTCAAAAAGCACTACTGAGAGGGGCTTTGACTCCACTCAAATGTTGATTCTCTTGAGTACAGATTTTGATTTGGCAGAAGTTGATTGCATCTACTAAAAAGCAGTGCTTATATTACTATTTTTGACTTGTAAAAAAGCGTATGCTCAATACTGTGGAATGAGTTGGTTATGATAAACAGAACACCAGACAGTGTAGAAAATGTATGTCACCATGTCCCTACAATGACAAGGATCTAAATGCTATTTTACCTGAAAGGGGCTGCAGACCGGCCGATAGATAAAAACTGGGAAGCAAGATTAAATATTAATCCTGCTATCTTTGTGAAGAGACCAAAGAGAAACATGATAAAAAAGTATTTCTTAATATTTATTAAAAGCCCAACTTAATAGTGATATTTGATTTTTAATAACTATTAAGGGAAAATAACTTTTTGAATGTTACCTTTTCCTCGCCGAAGTGCCTGGAGGCTAATTTGCATTTGCACCCCAGCAGTAGCCCAGCCTGGATTTGCCCTGATGAGGAGTGAATACTGTTCCCAGGGAAGAGACAATAGCTTTGGTGACTGGAGGTGTTTTGTTCCTTTGGCAGAAAGACCAGTTGGTGTGTACACAGGAGCTTAATTTACTTCACAGAGGTCTAACCTGTCATAAGTCAATGTTGGAGGACACCTGGAAAAGCCCCAACTTCTGTCCTTCCTATCAGGTTGACCCAAAACCCAGAACTGATTTGGAATGACCGCTGAGGAGAAGACGACTGATTACCTTGTCTACACCTCTGAGTGGGCACATGGGATCTGTACAGGGGAAGATGGGTTTCCCCTTTAAAAGACTATGTTTAGTTTGCTTTGCTTCTAAGTACATAATCCATCTTGGGATGGCAAGCCAGTGATAAAATATAGTAAAAGCATTCAAGGATGGGCTGCCTGTGCATGCACACACATAAGAGGCCATCTTTGAATGTTTTTTACCATTCTGTAGCATTGCTTCACTGCTGCAAAGATGGCAGACCTGTTGTTTTTCAACATGCCATGCGATATTTGAACATTAAACTAGGAATAAACTATGCCAAAAAATATTACAACATGAACACCTGAAACGCCAGACCAACGGGCTTTGCCAATACTTGTTTATTTTTATTGCATATGCTTTAAATAAAAATTAAAAAATAATTATTACCAGGTTGCCAAGGGCAGACTTATTTGCTCTGCCACTGCTTGTTACTTATTTATCTTGTTTGTAACTGCTTTTAAGTCAAGCTCCAATCGTGATTTCTGGCTAATTGTATTTGTCCTTGTAGACATAGTGATTTCTGTTTTATTCCCTTTTAATTTCATATTTCTTAGTTTGATAGGAATCTTCTCTAACACTATGTTTCATGCCGTTTTTGCTCCCTATCAAGGACTGATTAGGTACACTGTGAAGCAAAGGTACAGCCTGAGGAGTTGAGGTGCTATAATTTAACTTATGCAGGGTCTATTTTCTGGTAACAGTCAAATAGCATCTATGCATGCCTGTTTTTGCATTCATGAGCACCTGAAAGGCAGACATGATGGGTTTACAGGTGAGGGTTCTATTTGACTAGTGGCTTCTTCAGCACTGCATGTAATGTTACTCCTCCCTTTGTCAATGCAGGTGATATCCATTCCCATCATGTTACCTTCTGTGATATCACAATAATTATTGGGCATGTCTTATTGGTCAGCCAACCCCAAACTCCTGGTAAATTTGGAAGTCATATGGAACAAAGTAACGCACCTGCTGAACACATCTGGATAGTGGGACTTGCGGAAGGCTCTTTCTAACTCCTCTAGCTGAAAGTTGCTGAAGGTGGTGCGGTATCTCCGCTGCTTCTTCTTCACAGGTGCAGGAGCAAGGCAGGGAGACACAGAAGTATGCGGCCCACCAGAGGTCCCACACGAACTCTCACTGTGCACTGTGTCCCCATCATCTCTCTCCTGGTCCTGTTGCTCCATCTGCACACTCTTCTTCTGGGGGCCCTGGGTCTTTGTCTGTAGACCTCCCTGCGGGCTGACTTTGAACTCAGGCCTTGCGTCCCTCTTCAGCGAGTCCTCCGGCTCAGCTCCCAAACGCCTCTTGAGGGAACCCACAAGCTCAGCATGTTCTTCCCGATGAAGGATGTCCTGGGGCTCAAGCAATACACCTTTCTTCAGGGCTGGGTCATGCTTCTGTATGCCACCTTCCATGCGCCTGCTACAGCTGCTAGACTCGACCACTTGGTAGGCAGTGCATTGTGGACTACTGTTGGGTCTCTGTGGTTCTGAATAATCTTCACTATCTCCCAAATCTGTGCAAAATAGAAGTGATACAAATGCATAATAAGAAATCTGAAGCACAGTATTCAAAGAGACAGCAGCATTGTATGTACTATATTCTGCACATTAGGGTTGATTCACAAAAGCATTTATGAGTCCGGGAAGCAGCTCCACAGGAAGACTTTTTATGTACTCTGTCTGCCTTTGTATGTCGGCTCTGGCACGTCCAGCTCCCTTTTAGTAAAGGGGCAAAGAGAGCAGAGCCCTTTCAATTTGCACTAAATGTAAAATCATTTTCTATAAATATTCCCATATTATTCTCATTTTAGATGTTTCGGGGCAATTCACAAAGCCACAGAAGAGCGCATTGAAGAGTTTTGCAGATGTAATGCTTCCATACTCCTAAATGACTTTATGAATACGCCCAATAGATTCTCCAGTTTCTTAACATTGCTTCCAGGGTTGGGGATGAATTTTAGTAAAACATATTTCAGATTTCAGAATCATGATAGAAATGCCCTTTATCTGGTACTGACTACCTCTTCCTTCACAATATCTCTAGCAATCAAGCCAAGCTTAGGCGCCAATGTTTGTTCTTCAGAAAGATTTGAGGTAAGTATAAATAGAAATTATAAAACCAAACATCTATGTAAAATACACTGCAAAACTGAATTTTCTCTGGGTACTGAAAACAGGCGTTATAATCATAGAATCCAACAGAACGTATTTAGCAGACTTCCCAGACATGAAAGACTGAGCCAACCCGGCACCAGGATTCCACTGACTATTACATGTGTATCCCCACACCCAATGTTCTGATTATATAAGTAAAGAACTGTGACTAACTCAGAAAAACGAATGCCCGTACAGTCATGACATCACAACTGTTGGCTATCACAATGCTTTCAGACCAGCCCTATTGGGTATTCATTCATTCCTTTAATGGAACTACTATGACATTACCATACCCTGTCTACCATAAGATTATGAGGTGTCAAATGTTTACATTTTGTGATAAATGCATAGTGAGTAAAGGAGGGAGAATATCATCAATGTTTCACTTTTAAAAAGTAAGAGGTGGAATGAAATAAGGTAATTTCAATGTATTTTTCATTCTAATCTATGTTAAGTGATAGTAATGCAAAGTACTACATGGACCGGTTTTGACAGAGTTCGCTTTGGAGGGTTCCTTAAAGCCGGGTTGTTCTAAAGATACAATTTGTCCTGTTTACACAAAAGTTGGAATGGTATGGGAGGAGATGTCTGTCTCTAGCTGAACTTACTTTTCTGACCTTTTGCTATTCACCAACATTCCCAGGAGTACCCGTGGAAAGGTACTCCGGGCATAGACTTGCAGGCGTACTCCTGGAGGGGTCAGGTGCCCTCCGCGGGATGCTATTTCCGCTGTGCAGAGCTCTCCAGGACACAGAACTCCACACAAGCAGAAAAGGGTCTCCCGTGCAACGTCACTGTTTTTGTGTGTCTTTTGTCTCCATGTGTAAATTATTTTTCCCCAGGGGAGATTCTGCCCCCGTCCCCCCCCCATCCTTCCCTAGAAGAGAAATAATTTATCGTCCTTTGCATCATGGAAAGTGGGGGGAGAGGCGCGTGGTGGGAGGGAGAGGAGTTTGCGAGCTCCCACAAACATACTTTTGTGGTAGTTCCCAAAATTACAAGGCAAGTCACGCCTCGGACCCCCTGCTTCCCGCACCTTGAGTGGGATTCATGGATACGGAGATGTCGGCACTCATGGGGGGATCTGCGCCCTGTTAAAGGGTTTACGTCTGCCAGGAATACCTTTGTGACTGTGAAGGAAAAGTAAAATGGGCCAGATTTGTGTTAATGCGGCTGCCCCGTAGACTCTCTCTGGTCGTTGCTACTGGAAAACTAGTGGTGAATGGACCTGCAGTGATAGAATTTGGGATTTGAAAGTGCTTTGAGGCATGCACCTGCCTGTCCCTTGCACAGTTATCTTCTAAATGAATAATTTGTTTCACTGTCCAAGTCTGGAGTAAAATAAAAATAAAACATTTCCCCACAATAAGTTTTGAAACAACTCTGTTCGCTTAAACATAGGTACAAATACATGACTGCTAGAGGCAACTCAAAGAGGAGCTCCATTCATTGCTATTACAAGGATAAGGGCCCGATCACATGAGGCCCGCAAAGTGTGCACGCGCGCTGCTGCATAAACTGGGTGCACAGTAAGCGCCTGATCTTGTCTGCACCCCTAAAACAAGAGGGGTAACATAGAATTAGCGCGCTTTCCCTTTTTCTGAGGCGCAGAAACAGCGCGTGTGCGCTATTGGCCTGGCCCAAATTTGACCTGTCATAAATCGACGGACTTAAAAAACACACAATCCCGGGGTGAGCAACTTGCACACAGGCAGCATACATGAATTGTGCGCAAACGGGATTTTGGTATCTCATGAAAACAGAAAACCCACCCAGATTCCAGAAGAAGCCCTTGGACGCACGCACGCCAGGCTTCGGACCTGTTTGTGAATCCGCTTTGTGGTGACGAGAAAGGTACAGAGGCCCTCGGCTGATGCATGAACCCGCGGAGCTGCCTGGATAAATGTATTTGAGGGTAGGTCGAGAAGTAACAGTCTCTAGAGCAGCTAGGGAGAGCTTTCCATGTCAGAATCCCACGCAGTGGGGAGTAATTTTGCCTAAATCGCAGACTATGGTTTCAGGGGCTGTTATTTTGAACCCTAGTTCTTATACCCCTGCATTAGGAATTACTCAGAAATACTTACCTTCCAATTCACAAGTAATGGCCAAATCCCACACTAATGTATTCCACTGCATGCAGTTGCTGCTAAACGCATTTGGGACATTAAACTATATAGATATATATAACAATAACTTCTGCTGGTTAAATAAAAACGCACACTGACTCCAATAAAACCCACACGAGACATACCCGGTTCATACATGCAGGCGGAACATGATTTTTTCCATAGCAGTCTAACACAGCCACTGTTCAGCAGGCAGATCCAGTAGAAACCACTTGTAACTGGTCCTATGGTAATCATCTATAGAAAGACTTGGAACACTCAAAGGTAGAGCTTTAAATGGAGACCTAGAGGTGCGGGTACTCACTCTTTAGAATACCTGTTTACTCCAGAGGAATGCGAGTACTCTTCTATTAAATGCATTGTAGAAGTGCTGAGAAGTGCAGGTACTCTGCCTTTCAAATGAAAGAAGTGCAGGTACTCAGTACTGGAGAGTACCTGCCCATGTAAAGCACTGTATTATGAAAATAGCTCAGCACGCAAATTCACCCCTATACATGACCATCTAATGTATAATATTTGGTCTCCACATTTTAATGAATTGAACACTGCGGAGTAGAACAGAAGTATTACCCTTGACACGGCCCTCTCTCCCCAACCCCTTAACTGTGTTTTTTTACCTAGCTTTAAAGCCCTTCCTGTAGGAATGCGCGATATATAGGGGTTTTGTAGGAGGTCTATAGGGCGTGTTCTCTCTAACTGCACTTCTACGGTTATAGCGCTGGTCTGACGCTCAATTTATTTCCTCAAATGTTCTATTTATGCATTCACTACATATATTAACAAATAATAATAATATTAAAAGCAAAAACAAAACAACAACAATAATAATAATAATAATATTAATAATAATAAAAACGACAACAATATACTAAACACAATGTAGCTTCCGCAAAAATAAAGGCAACCATACGCGATAGAGAATGTCCCTTCTGTTTCAGGTTTATTTTGATTTAGAACTTTTGGGGTATTTTGGCTTTGTAGCGCTGTGAGGTGTTATTATTAATTTGGTAATTTAACCTCGTAGCGCTGTGAATTGTTAGTATTATTTTGGTAATTTAACATTGTAGCGCTGTGAATTGTTAGTATTATTTTGGTAATTTATCCTTGTAGCGCTGTGAGTTATTAGTATTTTGGTAATTTAACCGTTTAGCGCTGCGAGTTTTTAGTATTATCCGGTTCAACCTCGGAAGGATGAAAATTCGAAGGCGGCTGTATCCGCTGATAGTGCGCAGACTTCTTTGGTTGGCACTAGGAATTTCGCAAGGCTAGCATCTCACGAGTGCAAACCCGCTAGCAAGAGAAACAAGAACCTACCTGTGAACGCAACTTGTTTGAAATGGAAAGTGGCATTTAAAAACAGTTTCCCACATCTGCGTGTTTCACCCGGGTAATCCTGGCGAGAGGCCGGGAGAACATGTCCTATTATTTCCCTATCTACCAACATTTGTACACCTCAGCCGGTGAACGTTGGTGCCAGACATGTACAACATGTCCTTCTATGACTCAATATACTAATGTTCATTTTCAGATGCTTGGAAGGATGCGGGGCTGGTTGGGAGGCGCAGGGTTGGAACTCCTGACTCTCTGCTCCGCAGCACGAGCTGTACACACCGAGCCTCCTCCGCGGAGAAAGGTGACTTTACTGAGATGTTTGATGAACGACCCAGGCGACGTTCAATCTCAACGGATTCCGCCGTTTCCGTGCATCGACGGCATTCACAAAAGGAAACAAACGATAATTTTTAAATTGGAAAACGGTAGACAGAACGATTCATTTCCAGAAACACCGTGAGGATCGGTGAGCACGCGCTGCCTCTCCACCAAACCCACAATGCCCCAGAGAATGTCCAACGTCCACTGGGGGCTGCAGTGGCGTAACACAGGCCCCCGTAGCCCCGCTTTCCGCCTCAGCACAGAAGCACGGCCTGAGAGCTCCTGAGTCCAAAGGGAGCCCCTCTATGAACTTTGCAGAGGGGGCCATCTCAATTTTCGTTACGCCACTGGGGCTGGCCCTTCTATCCGTCCTACCCCTCTCCACCCACCTCCCCAGTGGCGTAACAAAAGCCCCCGCAGCCCCCAGCCCCTCCTCCCAGCACAGTACACTGTGAACGGACGGCAGGCCTCTGACTGAGTCCAGGTGGGAAGGAGCCCCTCCAGGTACTTTGCAGGGGGACCCTCACGTTTCCTTACGCCCCCCACACACGCTTCTCACGCTGGAAAGTGGTTCTGAGGACTTGTTCACGGTGACTTTCCTCCCCTCGCAGCCGTGGAAAGAAAGGGACCCGAAAAATTCATAGAGAGGCCAGTGGCAGCAACAACAGCAAAGACGTGGGGGAAGTGGCACTGCCATGCACACGCAGGAAGAGGCACAAACGTGTCCCACCAGGCAGACCCAGCCTTCCATCTTTCCTTGCTCGGGAAACTGGAAACGATTTCTATTGGGCAGTAAAAATATGTGACATTTACAGTGGTTGCAAGATTGCATTTCATATAGCGCCTTAAGGTGCAGATGTGTGATACAAAAAGGTATGCATAGGAACATCATAGTTATTATTAGTAGTATTATTATCCAGGAATAATAATAATAATAATAGTAATAATAATAATACTTGTTTTCATGTTTGACTCGTGCGGGGTGAAGGCTGCTGTGTGTGAAATGTGCTATCGCAGGTAGCTCATCCCTCCTAATGGCAATCACATGAATACATTTTAGTCACTACAATAAGTTCCCGGAGGAACGCCACTTACCCCGCGGAGGCAGCGCTCCCTCCAGGGTTCCCTCGGGGGAATGCTCGCGCCAACCCTCGTGGCCCTCGGACCGGCCCAGGATGCTGTCTATGAAGTAAGGCGTCAGCAGGGGTACGGGACATCCTTGCTGGGAGCTGGGAGCCCGGGGGCTGCCCACTGGGCCCGGGACTCCCTCGGCTGCAGAGGGGCTGGAGGTGGTCTGCATGGTGCTGCTGAGTCAAGGGTTGGAGGGCGGCTTCCCTCAGAGCCGCACAGTGTGATCTGTCACCGGGACCGGGCTGTCACCTCACGACATGCTCGCTGCTCATCCCCTGGGGCATTTCCATTGGTCCCCTACACTATCTTCTCAAACGGGTTATTAGCATTTCATTGCGGTGCTGTCGTCAGTCGCGGGGTGGGGGCTGCTAGCAGCTAAACTCTGCCCAAGCCACATTTCAGAAGGGCGAGGAGGGTTGTGGAGAAGGCTGGTGGAGGTCGAATCTACGAACTTGAAATAGTCACTTATTGTTGGCAAAACGTAATAGGGAGCATACAGGTGGCGTATGTGATCACAGGTGGGATTACAACATTATCCCCTGTACAAAAGGCGACCCAGTGTGAGAGCGCAGGTTGTTTTCTATGCGTTGTTTTTGTATAGCGCCCACACAGCCTCTGAGCGCCTCACAGCGCTTGTGTGTGTGTTATATCACATGTGAGCGAATGCATATTTTGTTTTGCGAGCGTGTATGCAAGAGCGATGTGTGTGTGGATTTTATGTAAAATTCAATGTAGGATTAGGTGAAAAATTCTGTTTCACAGGTGGAGTTTGCAGAGTTTTGCCCACTCCACACCTGCTTACAGATCATAGAATGACTAATAATAGTCTCACATTCACTTCTGCTAAGAAGGACCTCTGTTTCGCTGTTCATATACCTATACTCAAAAGGCAACTCTCATATCTCATGTATGTAGGTGTCTCCTAGGCTCTCAAACCTGCCTACTGCAAAATGCTTTAAGCATTTCATGAAACAAAAGGTGGAAACTGGCAGATTTATTACTCCATGGATTAGCTGTACTGGTGAGGGGATTTCTGTTACAGTGAAAGGCAACTTTTTTAATTGCTCAACATTAAGCATGAGGTAACTTGCTTCTTTTTTAACCGTTATCTGTTGTTGTTAAAAGCAGCCAATAATTGAGTAATGTTAATGTGCTTCCAGAGCCTGTGGCCACTTTTGAAAACCTGAAGTGTCCAACATAACTGCATGATAGAACGCAGCAGGCCAGTGTAGGAGATTGGCCTGGTTTGTAGTGGGTACCTGAGGTACTAACACCTTATACCAGGTCTAGTTATCCCTTATTAGTGAAATGTAGCCTAGAATGCAGTAATAACTGTAAAAACTGTTAGAAAACAGTGAAATAGTGAAAATCACAATAGTTAGAAATGGGCCTGGGGGAACAAAAGCCATATACTAAAATAGTGGAATTCGAAAGTCGGTTTCCCACCTAGTCAAGTGAAATGTATAGAGGGGCGCTGGGAGTGTAAGAAAACACCAAAGGTAAGTATTAGAACCCACCCCAGAGCCCAGGAAAGCAGGAGTAAATCACAGTAACTTTCCAAGAACACACAAGAACACATGATAGAAGATTATGCAAGAACCAGAAGAGACTGCAAGACACCAATGATGGATTCCTGGACCCGAAGACCTGTGGAAGAAGAGGATCAAGTCCAAGAAGCACTCAAGAGTTCAGGGAGAACAGGAGCCCCTGCTAACCCGGATGAAGGTGCAAAAGAAGAACCACTGGTGAAGAACAATAGTCAGTACTACACCCAAGAAGACGGATGTGGGTTCCTGGTTGGTGCAGATGATGTCCCATGTCGGATGGATGATTGCAGGCTGGTTTGTGTCACTGGATTCCGCCAACAAGCCTTGGCACGCGCAAAGATTGTGGCTAACAGAAGATGGCACTGACTAGGAGGGACCTGGGGCTCTCAGCAACTCAGAGAGCCCACAGAAGACAAGGCAGTGTGCACATGAGTCAAACAGCAAAGAAGGTGCAAAAGGAGACCCATGCAGCACTATACAAAGGGATCCCACGCCGCTGGATAACCACATAGGAGGCTGTGTATCGCAGGAAGGAGTGCTGAGGGCTGGAGCTGCAAGGTGCATGAAGAACTTTGTGGGAGGATGCCGACAAGCCTTGGCAACTGCAAAACACGCAGTGCACTGGGTTACTGTCTTGCCTGGGAAGGCAAGATCTTACCTCCACCAAAGTTGGACAGCTGGACTTCAGGACCGTCTGGACCACTTAAGTCCACCACCTGTGTTGCTGGATCCAGGCACTTCTTAAGGAGAGGGGACCCAAGCCACTGGTCATCGCTGCAGAGGGGTGTCTGCTGAAGCAGGGAAGTGACTCCTTCACTTCAAGGGAGATTCCTTCGTCCTTCTGGTACAGGCTGAAGACTGGCTGCCATCTGAGGATGCACGAGCATGAAACAGTTGCAATTGCTGCAGGAGCTGAAGATACAATGTTGCAGAAGTCGCCTTTGCTTCTTTGTGGCAGTTGTAGAGTTCCTGGAGGGTCCAGGTGCAGTTTCTTCGGTAAGAAAGTGGAGTAAATGATGCAGAGGATTCCTGCTGGAGTCTTGCAATCCGAATCTGAAGAACTACCCAAGGGAGAGACCCTAAATAGCCCTGAAAGGGGGATTGGTCAGCAAAAATGTAAGCACCTATCAGGGGAGGGATATGACTTCACCTGCAGGCACTGGCCACTCAGATACTCCCAGAGTGCCCTGCCAGCTTGGAATTCAAGATGGCAAAACCCAGGGACACTCTAGAAACGTTCTGAGCACCACCCCTGGGTGGTGATGGAGTGGTCACTCCCCTTTCCTTTGTCCAGTTTGTGCCAGAGCAGGGACTGGGGGTCCCTGAACCAGTGTAAACTGGATTATGCAAGGAGGGCTCCATCTGTGGCTTTCAAAGCATTTCCAGAGGCTCTGGGAAGCTACCCCTCCCATGCCTGTAACACCTATTTTCAAGGGGAGAAGGTGTAACATCCCTCTCCCAACAGAAATCCTTTGTTCTGCCTTCCTGGGCTTGAGCTGCTCAAGCAACAGGAGGGCAGAAACCTGTCTGTGAGGTGGCAGCAGCTGGGGCTGCCTGGAAAACCTCAGAAGGCTATAATGGCAGTACTGTGTGTCTTCTAAGGAGACCCCAGTGTGCATGGAATCATACAAGCAATGCCTGCAAAAGCCTTGGGGTATGATTCCAACATGTTTGATACCAAACATGGCCATATTTGGAATTACAATTGTGAAGCATACATAGATAGTGACCTATGTACAGTGCATGCGTAAAATGGCATCCCTGCAATCACGAAGTCCAGAGAAATGGTCCTGGATGACGTGGGGGCACCTCTGCTAGTGCAAGGGTGCCCTCACACACAGGTACTCTGCACCCAGCCTTCAGGGTTGGGAGGCCTGGTATATCGGTGACTTATAAGTGACCTAGTGCAGTGTAAATGGCTATGAAAGGGTGCATGCACCATTTCACACAGGCTGCAATGGCAGTCATGTAGAAGCCTTTGCATGGGCTCCCTATGGCTTGCAAACAAAATGCTGCATCCCATAGGGATTCCCTGGAACCCCAATGTCCTGGGTACCTAGATACCATATACTAGGGACTTATAAGGGGGCACCAGTATGCCAGTTATGAGTGGAATACTGTCTTAGCAGTATCCAACAACCAATTTTAAAGGGGAGAGAGCATAAGCACTGTGATCCTGTTTAGCAGGATCCCAGTGACACAGTCAAACACACTGACAAACAGGTCCAAAATTAGGGTAACCATGCTAGAAAGAGGTTACTTTCCTAAACCCCCCACCCAAACGAAGGACAATAAGGCTAACCTTGGCCAGTTGAGAGTTTGTCTAAGTGGTGATACGTGGAGAGTAGATCTGCAACTCCACTGTATGACCCTTCCCTGTGGGGAGGTGAACCACCCTGCTTGGAGATTTTGAGCTAGAGAACAGTACAAGTGTGAACTCTGAGTTTCCTATTTATAAGATTATGACAAAGCCTAAAAGTGGGGCAGGATGTCTGTCCCTGGGATCCTATGTCAGGACAGGGTTGTTGAAATAAGGATTGGAATGCTAGACAGGGATGCTGTTTTAGTAATGCTAGAGCAGTGCAAAAAAGTTGTCCCCATGGCTCTAAGAGAGGACAGGGTTGCTGTCCCTCTTGGGGTAGAGCAGGACAGTGTTGCTGTCCCAGGGGCTCTACATAAGGACAGGGCTGCTGTCCTTCAGTTTTAGAGGTAGTGCAGGGGTGCTGCACTAAAGTGTCTCTGGGTGGGCTGGAGGGTTGCTCCAAATTTACTAAGAGAGGGTAGGGATGCTTTTCTGTGTTAGTTTTCCCACAGAGAGGTACTTTTACCTCTGTGAGTGCAGCTGTGGTAGCTGTTGACTCTCTGGGTACAGGTTCCACCCCAGGAGAGGTGTCTCCCACAACAGGACTGGTATCCTTTGTGGTAGGGTGGGTAAGGGATACTTTGATACCCTTTGTACCTGTGGGGCGAGGAAGATCATGAGGCTTCAGGGCTCCTTCTCTTCCTTGCTTTTTCATCTCACCTGAGATTAAAGGATGCAATTCCTTAGGTATACCCAGCATGGATGTATGGGTCCTGAACTCTACTTCAGCCCAAACTGAGGCTTCTAGGTCATTTCCTAAGAGACACTCTACAGGTAAGCTAGGTGACACCACCACCTGCTTAGGGCCAGTAACTCCACCCCAACTAAGTTGCACTACAGCTAAGGGGAGAGAATGAGTGGAGTTGTTGACATCAGTAACCTAGTACTTCTGTCCAAGGAGGTGTTGAGCAGGTGACACTAGGTTTTCAGTCACTAAAGTGATACTGACACCTGTGTCCCCATAGGTCTGGGCCTCAACACCATTTATTTCAATTGACTGCTTGTACTTATCCATGTTAAGGGGACAAGCAGCCAAGGTGGCAAGGCTAATGTCACCAGGTGAGACAGAAACTGTCTTGGGGGTTTCTATACCTACCCTAGTTTCTATGATGGACTCAAAAGTGAACCCAGCCACATCGTTACTTTGACTATTGCCAGTAATCCCACCACTATTACTACTACTACTAGGGGCACTAGAAGTTGAAATGGATGTAGTAGTGGTGGTAGGCTCAGGGGCTTTACCTGGACAGGACTTGTCCCCTGGCCTATAGCCTTTACCTCTGCACACATAGCACCAAGGTTTTTTATGGTGTGCAGAAGAGGACGAGGAAGAGGTTTTATCTCCACCCCAGAGGAGTGTTGTGGACCTGAGGAGGAATCTTTACTTTATGCTTGTCCCCATCCTTGTCCTGAGACCTTTCACCTTCTTTCTTCTTTTCTTTGTCAACCTCTGTATGAGCTTTCCTGCTCACCCTTGTTCTGACCCATTTGTCTGCCTTCCTTCCCAATTCTTTGGGAGTGGTCAAATCTGAGTCTACCAAGTGTTGGTGCAACAAATCATACACAGTTATTCAGAACATGTTCTCTCAAAATTAGATTATAAAGACCCTCATAGTCAAACACTTTGCTGCCATGTAAATCAACCTTCTAAAGCCTTCACAGAACAGTCCACAACATCTTTCCAATCTTGTGAAGACTCTTTTCTGGTTTCTCTGAATTTTATCCTGTATTGTTCAGTGGTTAAGCCAAATCTATCCAAGAGTGCAGTTTTAAGAATACCATAGTTGTCTGAGTCTTCTTCTCTGACAGTGAGAAGTCTATCCCTCCCCTTGCCAGAAAAGGACAACCACAGAATAGCAGCCGACTGCCCTGGCGGACCGTCTGAACTTTGCAGGCCCTCTCAAGTGCAGCAAACCACTTAAATATTTCATCCCCCTCCTTGTAAGGGGGGACAATTTTATGCAGATTTCTGGAGTCAAAGGTATTCTCCCTAACCCCATACTTCCCGAAACTGCTGCTGCTGCCACCATGGGGAACTAAACCCAACCCCTGTCTCCCTCTCTCTCCACAGCCAAGGCCTCCCTATCTAGATCTAGCTGTTGCTTCTGCAGCCTCATCCTGGCCTCCTCCAGTCTCAGTTTCCTGTGCACCCTGTATATGGAGTCATCACCTGGAGTTGAACCATGGGATCCCGCAGAAACTGAGATGATATGAGAGTGTGCAGAGGTAGATCTTTCCATAACCTTACTAACCATGGTAACCTGACCTATAGGTGTGAAGGGAGCCCTCCCAGAGTGACTATCCCTCCCACAGCCAGCTACACTAGATGGTTAGCTAGGGGAAGATCTTTTGACGATCTCCCCCCTGAATCTTCAGGATGATTTGATGACTCTAAGGGGTCAGAATCCCCCCTCCTCCTCCTCCTGGTTATCAGCAAGCTCCCGATCATCCTGGAGAAGGAGACATAACAGAAAATTCTTATGAGGGTTCTTCCCTACATCTAGGCTGCGCTCTGAGCAAAGTTCCTTCAGTTCTTTGAAGGTCATGCCCTCATAGAAGTACCCATGACCTCAGAGCTAGGCCCAGAAATAGACATTGGGGCATATTTGTATTCTGTTTGTGCCAAACGTGCGTCAAAACTTTTGACGCACATTCGCCGCAAACCATGCACCATATTTAAACTTTGACGCCCGAGCCCGCGGACGTCAACATTCCTTCCCGTGCGTAATTTTTTGGATGTGGGAAACTGCCTTGCGTTAATGATATGCAAGGTAGGCGTTCCCGCCCAAAAAATGACTTTAAGGCCTGTGCGCCTCATTTATACTCCCGCGTCATTTTGATGCACAGGAGGGGGCGGGCCTTAAAAAATGTCGCACAGCCTAATGTGCGCCATTTTTTAACACCTGGATGAGGGCAGGAGTTAAGGGACCTGTGGGCTCACTTCCATGGTCTCTGACCATTGAAGCAGTCCAGAGGTGCCCTTCCCTGCCCCCAGGGACACCCCCTGCCTCCCTCTCCCACCCCTGGAGGACACCCATGGATGGGGGGACCCATCCCAGGTAAGTACGGGTAAGTTGAGGCAAGTATTTTTTTCATTTTTTTAAAGTGCCCTAACTTGGGCCCCCCTACATGCCACTGCCACTGGGCATGGTCATTGGGCAAGGGGGCATGACTCCTGTCTTTGCTAAGACAGAAGTCATTTCAATTGGGGTTGTGCTTAAAAAAATGGCGCAAGTCCGGTTTGAGGCATGATTTTTGCCTCAAACTTGACTTGCACCATTTTTGGACGCACAACCCCCCTTTTCCCCTACGCCGGCGCTGCCTGGTTTGAGTAATTCTTTTTACTCTGACCAGTCCACAGCGCCGGCTAACGTCCTTTCTTAAATAAGGTGCCCGCAAGGTGCGTAGGAATGGCATGAGCCAGCGGTAAAATATTTGACGCAAATCAGCGCCGGCGCTGGTTTGCATCAAAAAGTATAAATATGGGCCATAGTGTAGTGTGGGTGTTCGAGTAGTTTAAGTGGAAAGAAAACCTACTCCACCTAACCTCTAGTCTCTTAGAAAGGTCGTTAAGAGACTAGGGGCGATATGTACAAACACATTTTCCCATTGACACAGAATGGGAAAAACCCTTTGCTACATCTGGCCCTAGATCCTTTAACTCTGTATATGTATGTATAGCTCTAGGTATAGAGTACTCTTTCCTGTGGAAAGCACTGGTGATAGAGTGATAAGGCGATCACAAGTACTTATCCCACGGCTGCACCACCAATATAGGAGGCTGGCCTGGTTTATAGTGGGTACTTGAGGTACTTACACCTTATACCAAAACCAGTTATCCCATATTAGTGAAATGTAGTCAGGGTCTAGAAGCCAGGCTCTTTAGGGGTAGTCTGGATGAGCAGCCAAGGCCTAACTAGGAGACATGCAAAGATCATGCAATACCACTGTGTAGTCACACAGTACTCACACACATGAAAGAAAATACTCAGTGTTACAAAAATAAAGGTGCTTTATTCTGGTAACACAAATGCCAAAAATACCTCAGAGACTATACTCCCTGAGGAGGTAAGTAATATACACAGTATATGCACTAGAAATAGCTGTAAAACAATTAGAAAACAGTGCAAATAGTGAAAATCACAATAGTGAGAAATAGGCCTAGAGGTAAACACAAACCATATACTAAAATAGTGTAATGTGAAAGTTGGTTTTCCACCTTGGCAAGTGTAGTGTGTAGAGGGGCGCTAGGAGAGTAAGAAAACACCAAATGTAAGTAATAAAACCCAACCCAGAGCCCAGAAAAGCAGGAGTATATCACAGTAACTTTCTTAGAACACACAAGAACACGTGATTGAAGAGTTTGCAAGAAACAGAAGAGACTGCAAGACACCAATGATGGATTCTTGGACCGAATTCCTGGGGAAGAAGAGGACCAAGTCCGAGAAGCACCCAATAGTTCAGGGAGAACAGGAGCCCCTGCTAACCCGGATGAAGGTGCAAAAGAAGAACCACTGGTGAAGAACAACAGTCAGTACTACACCCAAGAAGACAGATGTGGGTTCCTGGTTGGTGCAAATGTTGTCCCACGCCAGATGGATTATTGCAGTCTGGTTTGCGTCGCTAGAGTCTGCCAACAAGCCATGGCACACACAAAGCTCATGGTTAGAAGACAATGGCACTGCCCAGGACCAGGAGGGACCTGGTGGACTCTACCCAGGAAGGGGATACTGAGGGGGCTCTCAGCAACTCAGAGAGCCTCAGACGATCAGGCAGCGTGCACAGGAGTCCCACAGCAGGGGCACAAAGAAGGTGCAAAAGGAGTCCCAAGCAGCACTACATATAGGGATCCCTGCTGGCACTGGCCACTCAGATGCTGCCAGAGTGCCTTGCCAACTTGGAATCCAAGATGGCAAAACCCAGGGACACTCTGGAGGAGCTCTGAGCACCACCTCTGGGGTGTTGGTGGACAGGGGAGAGGTCACTACCCTTTCCTTTGCCCAGTTTCACGCCAGAGCAGGAACTTGCGATCCCTGAACTGGTGTAGACTGGATTATGCAAGGAGGGCTCCATCTGTGCCCTTCAAAGCATTTCCAGAGGCTCTGGAAGGATACCCTTCCCATGCCTGTAACACCTATTTCCAAGGGGAGAGAGTGTAACATCCCTCTCCAAAGCAAATCCTTTGTTCTGCCTTCCTGGGCTTGAGCTGCTCAAGCAACAGGACGACAGAAACCTGTCTGTGAGGTGGCAGCAGCTGGGGCTGCCTGGAAAACCTCAGAAGGCAGTATTGGCAGTACTAAGGGAATTCTCAGGAGCTCCCCGAGTGCATGGAATCATACAACGAATGCTTGCAGAAGCCCTGGGGTATGATTCCAACTTGTTTGATACCAAACATCGTCACATTCAGAGTTACCATTGTGAAACGTACAAAGGTAGTGACCTACAGATAGTGACGCGTAAAATGGCATCCCTTCCCTCACGAAGTCCGGGGAAATGGTCCTGGATGATGTGGGGGCACCTCTGCTAGTGCAGGGGTGCCCTCACACATAGGTACTCTGCACCCAGCCTTCAAGGTGACTTATAAGTGACCTGGTGCAGTGTAAATAGCTGTGAAAGGGTGCATGCACCATTTCACACAGGCTGCAATGGCAGTCCTGTAGAAGCCTTTGCATGGGCTTCCTATGGGTAGCAAAATAAATGCTGCAGCCAATAGGGATCCCCTGAAACCCCAATGTCCTGGGTACCTACGTACCATATACTAGGGACTTTTAAGGGGGGACCAGTATGCCAATTATGAGTGGAATACTGTGTTAGCAATATCCAACAACCAATTTTAAAGGGGAGAGAGCATAAGCACTGGGGTTCTGGTTAGCAGGATCCCAGTGACACAGTCAAACACACTGAGAAACAGGCAAAAATGGGGGTAACCATGCTAGAAAGAGGCTACTTTCCTACACCCCCCTAAACGAAGGACAATAAGGCTGTAGGAAAGTACCATCTTGCCTGGCATGTTACCCCCATTTTTACTGTATGTATGTTTGTTTTTGCCTGTGTCACTGGGATCCTGCTAGCAAGGACCCCAGTGCTCATAAAGTGTGCCCTGTATGTGTTCCCTGTGTGGTGCCTAACTGTATCACTTAGGCTCTGCTAACCAGAACCTCAGTGTTTATGCTCTCTCTGCTTGTAAAATTGTCACTGCAGGCTAGTGACTAATTTGACCAATTCTGATTGGCACACTGGAACACCTTTATAATTCCCTAATATATGGTACATAGGTACTCAGGGTATTGGGGTTCCAGGAGATCCCTATGGGATCATTTCTTTTGCCACCCATAGGGAGCTCAGACAATTCTTACACAGGACTGCCACTGCAGCCTGAGTGAAATAACGTCCATGTTATTTCACAGCCATTTCACACTGCACTTAAGTAACTTATAAGTCACCTATATGTCTAACCCTCACTTAGTGAAGGTTAGGTGCAAAGTTACTTAGTGTAAGGGCACTTAGTGTTAGTGCAAGGTGCCCCCATATTGTTCAGGGTAATTTTCCCGGACTTTGTGAGTGCGGGGACACCATTACACGCGTGCACTACATATAGGTCAATACCTATATGTAGAGTCACAATGGTAACTCCGAACATGGCCATGTAACATGTCTAGGATCATGGAATTGTCCCCCCAACACCATTCTGGTATTGGGGTGACAATTCCATGCATCCCAGGGTCTCCAGTGTAGGAAAGTACCATCTTGCATGGCATGTTACCCCCATTTTCACTGTATGTATGTTTGTTTTTGCCCTTGTGCCACTGGGATCCTGCTAGGCAGGACCCCAGTGCTCATAGTGTAAGCCCTGTATGTGTTCCATGTGTGGTGCCTAACTGTATCACTGAGGCTCTGCTAACCAGAACCTCAGTGTTTATGCTCTCTCTGCTTTCTAAAATTGTCACTGCAGGCTAGTGACTAATTTTACCAATTGTCATTGGCACTCTTGTACACCCATATAATTCCCTTGTATATGGTACCTAGGTACCCAGGGTATTGGGGTTCCAGGAGATCCCTATGGGCTGCAGCATTTCTTTTGCCACCCATAGGGAGCTCAGACAATTCTTACACAGGACTGCCACTGTAGCCTGAGTGAAATAACGTCCATGTTATTTCACAGCCATTTGTTTACTGCACATAAGTAACTCATAAGTCACCTATATGTCTAACTCTCACTTGCTGAAAGTTAGGTGCCAAGTTACTTAGTGTGTGGGCACCCTGGCACTAGCCAAGATGCCCGCATATTGTTCAGGGTGAATTCCCCAAACTTTGTGAGTGCGGGGACACCATTACACGCGTGCACTACATATAGGTCAATACCTATGTGTAGCGTCACAATGGTAACTCCGAGCATGGCCATGTAACATGTCTAAGATCATGGGATTGTCGCCCCAATACCATACTGGTATTGGGGGTGACAATTCCATTATCCCCCGGGTCTCTAGCACAGAACCCGGGTACTGCCAAACTGCCTTTCCAGGGTTTCCACTGCAGCTGCTGCTGCTGCCAAACCCTCAGACAGGATTCTGCCCTCCTGGGGTCTGGGCAGCCCAGTCCCAGGAAGGCAGAACAAAGGATTTCCTCTGAGAAAGGGTGTTACACCCTCTCCCTTTGGAAATAGGTGTGAAGGGCCTGGGAGGAGTAGCCTCTCCTGGCCTCTGGAAATGCTTTGAAGGGCACAGATGGTGCCCTCCTTACATAAGCCAGTCTACATCGGTTTAGGGATCCCCCCAGCCCTGCTCTGGCACGAAACTGGACAAAGGAAAGGGGAGTGACCACTCCCCTGACCAGCACCTCCCAGGGTGCCCAGAGCTCCTCCAGTGTGTCCCGGACCTCTGCCATCTTGGATGCAGAGGTGTGAGGGCACAATGGACACCTCTGAGTGGCCAGTGCCAGCAGGTGACTTCAGAGACCCCTCCTGGTAGGTGCTTACCTTTCTCTGTAGCCAATCCTCCTCTGAGGGCTATTTAGGGCCTCTCCTGTGGGTATCTCACCAGATTACGAATGCAAGAGCTCACCAGAGTTCCTCTGCACTTCCCTCTTCGACTTCTGCCAAGGATCGACCGCTGACTGCTCCAGGACGCCTGCAAAACTGCAACAAAGTAGCAAGAAGACTACCAGCAACATTGTAGCGCCTCATCCTGCCGGCTTTCTTGACTGTTTCCTGGTGGTGCATGCTCTGAGGGCTGTCTGCCTTCACCCTGCACTGGAAGCCAAGATGAAATCTCCTGTGGGCCAACGGAATCTTCCCCCTGCTAACGCAGGCACCAAACTTCTGCATCACCGGTCCTCTGGGTCCCCTCTCATCTTGACGAGCGTGGTCCCTGGAACACAGGAGCTGGATCCAAGTGTCCCCGACAGTCCAGTGGCCCTTCTGTCCAAATTTGGTGGAGGTAAGTCCTTGCCTCCCCACGTCAGACAGTAATCCTGTGTGCTGCGTGAACTGCAGCTGCTAGGGCTCTGTGCACTTTTGCAAGACTTCCTTTGTGCACAGCCTAGCCCATGTCCCCAGCACTCCGTCCTGCATTGCCCAACTCGCTGAGTTGGACTCCAACTTCGTGCGACCCTCTTTTGTTGTGCTGAGTCGACCGTCATGCTCAGATCTTCTGAATGCCTGTTCAGGTACTTCTGCAGGTGCTGCCTGCTTCTGCATGGGCTCTCTGTGTTGCTGAATGCCCACTCTGTCTCCTCCTCCAATGGGCGACCTCCTGGTCCTTCCTGGGCCCTGACAGCACCCAAAACTTTCAACCGCAACTCTTGCAGCTAGCAAGACTTTTTTGCAGTCTTTCTGCGTGGAAAGAACTCTGCATCCTCCAGAATGCCGTGGGACATCTTCTGACCAAAGGAGAAGTTCCAGGCACCTTCCGTTGTTGCAGAATCTTTGGCTTCTTCCACCCAGAGGCAGCCCTTTTGCACCTTCATCCGGGGTTTAGTGGGCTCCTGCCCCCCCCCCCCGGACACTTGCGTGACTCTTGGACTTGGTCCCCTGCTGTTACAGGTCCTCAGGTCCAGGAATCCGTCTTCAGTGCTTTGCAGTCAGTTGTTGTGTTTGCAGAATCCCCCATCTCGACTTTACTGTCTTTCTGGGGTAGTAGGGTAACTTTACTCCTACTTTTCAGGGTCTTGGGGTGGGTTATCTTGGACACCCTTAGTGTTTTCTTACACTCCCATTGACCCTCTAAACACTACACTAAGTCTGGGGTCCATTCGTGGTTCGCAGTCCACTTTTGGAGTATATGATTTGTGTTGCCCCTAGGCCTATTGTCTCCTATTGCATTCTATTGTGTTCTACACTGTTTGCACTACTTTTCTAACTGTTACTTACCTGATTTTGGTTTGTGTGTGTATATTACTTACCTCCTAAGGGAGTATATCCTCTGAGATACTTTTGGCATATTGTCACAAAAATAAAGTACTTTTATTTTTAGTAACTCTGAGTATTGTGTTTTCTTGTGATATAGTGATAAGTGATATAAGTGGTATAATAAGAACTTTGCATGTCTCCTAGTTCAGCCTAAGCTGCTCTGCTATAGCTACCTCTATCAGCCTAAGCTGCTAGAACACCTCTATTCTACTAATAAGGGATAACTGGACCTGGCACAAGGTGTAAGTACCACAAGGTACCCATTATAAGCCAGGCCAGCCTCTTACATTGGTGGTGCAGCGGTGGGATAAGTACTTGTAACTGCTTTACCACTTTGTCATTGGTGCTCTTCATAAGAAAAACATATACTAAATACTTCAGAATATACACACTGACCGAAACATTTTAAACTTTCCTTCTCTAAAACTTTCTACAAAGTTTTTGAAAAGTTTCTGAAAACCTTTAAAAGTTTTCGAAAGTTTGAAAAAGTTTTTCTCTGTTCTTTCAAAAGTTCCAAAAACGTTTTTCTCTCTCCATCCTAAACCTTTTCTATCATGTCTGCAGTAAAACCTACTCCCACAGTTGTCCAGGCAACATATGGGAATCTAAACTTTAAAAGTTGGAGGGGTCTCTGCATTGAAAGAGGTTTAGCAATTGGAAATAATCCTACAAAAGATCTTTTCCTCAGCCTTCTCCTAGAAAGTGACCAGAACCAGTCTGGCCCACCCCAGGATCAGGAGGTAGTACAGGGGGGTACCCAGTCAGACTCAGAGGAGTCCCCTGAGGTTGCTGGGGAGGGTTCTTCCAAGGACCTGTCAGCTAGCAGGCCACCTAGTGACACTGGTAGTGGGAGGGGGTCACACATTAGTAGGGCACCTTTCACTCCTAAAGCCCAGGTTACCAGAGTACAGCCAGTTAGGGACAGGTCTCTCTTTGCCAGTTCCCACATTTCTTCTGTGTCTCACAATTCCCAATCCTCCCACCCTGAGGATAACTTAATGGAAAGGGAACTCAGAAAGCTGAGGTTGGAAGAGGCCAGGCTGAAGCTTAAACAGCAGCAGCTGGCCTTAGACAGGGAATCTCTGGACGTGGAAAGGGAAAGGCAGAGGTTGGGGTTAGTTCCCCATGGTGGCAGCAGCAGTGTTTTTGATAGCAATCCTGTTAGAGAGCAAGATTCCAGAAACCTGCATAAGATAGTCCCCCCTTCCAAGGAGGGAGATGACATTAACAAGTGGTTTACTGCTCTTGAGAGGGCCTGTATGGTACAGTTGGTCCCTCAAAGGCAGTGGGCTGCTATCTTGTGGCTATCTTTCACTGGTAAGGGTAGGGATAGGCTCCTTACTGTCAGAGAAAGTGATGCTAATAACTACAAAGTTTTGAAGGATGCACTCTTGGATGGATTAGGCTTAACCACTCAACAATACAGGATTAAGTTCAGAGACACCAGAAAAGAGTCCTTTCAAGACTTGACAGACTTTGTAGACTGTTCAGTGAAGGCCTTGGAGGGCTGGTTACATGGCAGTAAGGTGACTGACTATGAAGGCCTGTATAATCTAATCATGAGAGAGCATATTTTGAACAAATGTGTGTCTGATTTGTTGCACCAGTACTTGGTAGACTCAGATCTGACCTCTCCCCAAGAATTGGGAAAGAAGGCTGACAAATGGGTCAGAACAAAAGTGAACAGAGAAATTTATACAGGGGGTGACAAGGATGGCAAGAAGAAGGATGGTAAGTCTTCTGACAAGGGTGGGGACAAAGATAAAAAACATTCTGAGTCTTCATCAGGCCCACAAAAATCCTCTGGGGGTGGTGGGTCCAAATCCTCTTCTCACAATCAGAAAAAGCCTTGGTGTTACTTATGTAAAGTAAAAGGCCATTGGGCAAGTGATGCCACTTGTCCAAAGAAAAAAACAGACCTCCCACCACCACAACCCTAACTGCAACCTCTAGTGCCCCTAGTAATAGCAGTGGTGGTGGGAAATCTACTACAAATAGACAATCCAAGGGTGTAGCTGGGCTCACTATTGGCAGTGTAGTTAGGGTTGGTCTTGTTAGGGAGACCACAGAGGCTGTTTTAGTCTCTGATGGTGGCATTGACTTTGCCACCTTGGTTGCTTGTCCCCTTAATATGGGTAAGTACAAGCAACTACCCTTAATTAACGGTGTTGAGGCCTACAGGGACACAGGAGCCAGTGTAACTATGGTTATAGAGAAACTGGTTCCCCCTGATCAACACCTACTTGGTCAGCAGTACCAAGTGACTGATGCTCACAATAACATACTTAGATACCCCATGGCTGTTATGAATCTCAACTGGGGGCAGGTGGTTACTTGTCCAAAGAAAGTTGCGGTAGCCACTGAATTACCTGTAGATTGCTTACTAGGCAATTATTTGGAGACATCAGCTTAGGCTGAAGTAGAGTTGGAGGCTCATGCAGCAATGCTGGGCATTCCTGGGCATATTTTTACTTTGACAAGGGCTCAGGCCAAAAAGCAAAAAGGACAGGGAAACTTGGATCCTGGAACAATGGACCAAGTGCTCCCAAAAGCTAGGGGTAGGAAAGGTAAATCCTTGCCCACTATCCCTCCCTCACCACCCCTTTTGAGGAAGAGGAATCCTCTCACTGTGCAGAACCTATACCAGAGGAGCTGGCAGCAGACATTGCTGAGCTTTTGGGTGCAGGGAGGCCTGCTAGGGAAGAGCTGAGTGTGGCACAGTAGACCTGTCCCACACTAGAGGGTTTGAGACAGCAAGCTGTCAAGCAGGAGAATGGGGATGTCAGTGATAGCCATAAGGTGTATTGGGAAGACAACCTCCTGTATACTGAGTCAAGGGATCCTAAACATGGAGCTGCCAGGAGATTGGTCATTCCCTTGCAATACAGAGAGTTTCTCCTTACCTTAGCAAATGACATTCCCTTGGCCGGGCATTTTGGGCCAAAGTAAAACTTGGGACAGGCTTGTTCCCCTGTTTCACTGGCCTTATATGTCAGAGCACACCAAAGAGTTTTGTCGCTCTTGTGTGACCTACCAAGCCAGTGGCAAGACTGGTGGCACTCCAAAGGCCCCCTTAATTCCACTTCCAGTGGTTGGGGTACGCTTTGAAAGGGTAGGGGTTGACATAGTTGGCCCCCTTGACCCTCCAACAGCTTCAGGCAATAGGTTTATCCTGGTGGTAGTGGACCATGCCACTAGGTACCCTGAAGCCATCCCCTTAAGGACCACTAAAGCTCCTGCAGTGGCAAAGGCCCTCCTGGGACTCTTTTCCAGAGTGGGCTTCCCTAAGGAAGTGGTGTCAGACAGAGGTAGTAACTTCATGTCTGCATACCTCAAGGCAATGTGGAAGGAGTGTGGTGTCACATACTAGTTCACTACTCCTTATCATCCACAAACAAATGGTCTGGTTGAGAGGTTTAATAAAACTATGATAATGGGACTCCCTGAAAAACTCAGAAGGAGATGGGATGTCCTGTTACCTTGCCTCCTTTTTGCTTACAGGGAGGTACCCCAAAAAGGAGTGGGCTTTAGACCCTTTGAACTCCACATTGGGCACCCTGTGATAGGTCCCCTTGCACTTGTTAAGGAGGGTTGGGAACAACCTTTAAAAGCTCCTAAACAGGACATTGTGGACTATGTACTTGGCCTAAGATCAAGAATGGCTGAGTACATGAAAAAGGCCAGTAAAAACCTTCAGGCCAGCCAGGAGCTGCAAAAGCAATGGCATGACCAGAAGGCTGTCCTGACTCAGTACCACCAAGGACAGAAGGTGTGGGTATTGGAGCCTGTGGCTCCAAGAGCACTCCAGGACAAATGGAGTGGACCCCATCTAATTGTTGAGAAGAAGGGTGAGGTTACCTACTTGATAGACCTGGGCACTGCCAGGAGCCCCCTTAGGGTACTCCATGTCAACCGCCTGAAACCCTACTATGACAGGGCTGATCTCACCCTGCTCATGGCAACTGATGAGGGACAGGAAGAATAGAGTGACCCTCTCCCTGATCTCTTCTCCACCACTGAAGCTGATGGCTCAGTGGAGGGAGTAGTACTTGCAGATTGTCTTACTGCTGAGCAGAAAGATAACTGTAAAAATATTTTAAGTCTGTTTTCTGAACTCTTCTCCTCACTGATACCAGGTACCACTACTTGGTGTGAGCATACAATCAATACTGGAGACAGTTTACCTGTCAAAAGTAAGATTTATAGGCAACCTGACCATGTCAGGGACTGCATTAAACAAGAGGTTCAGAAAATGTTAGACTTAGGAGTGATTGAGCCTTTAGAAAGCCCATGGGCTAGCCCAGTGGTGCTGGTTCCAAAACCTCACAGTAAGGATGGAAAAAGAGAGATGAGGTTTTATGTTGACTATAGAGGGCTCAGCCAAGTAACCAAGACAGATGCTCACCCTAGACCCAGGGCAGATGAGCTGATTGATACACTGGCTTCTGCCAAGTATCTTAGCACTTTTGACTTAACTGCAGGGTATTGGCAGATTAAGTAATCAGAAGATGCAAAACCTAAAACTGCATTCTCAACCATTGGAGGGCACTATCAATTCACTGTGATGCCCTTTGGTCTGAAGAATGCACCTGCCACTTTTCAAAGGTTGGTGAACACAGTCCTGCAAGGGTTGGAAGCTTTTAGTACAGCATATCTGGATGATGTAGCTGCCTTTAGCTCCACCTGGGATGATCACCTGGTCCACCTGTGGAAAGTTTTGGAGGCCCTGCAAAAGACAGGCCTCACTATCAAGGCCTCAAAGTGCCAGATAGGGCAGGGGAAAGTGGTTTATCTGGGCCACCTGGTAGGTGGGGAACAGATTGCACCACTGCAGGGGAAGATCCAGACCATTATGGAATGGGCTCCCCCTACAACTCAACCCCAGCTGAGAGCCTTTTTAGGCCTCACAGGGTACTATAGGAGGTTTATTAAGAATTATGGCTCCATTGCAGCCCCTCTTAATGACCTCACTAGTAAAATGATGCCTAAAAAGGTATAGTGGACAGCTTGCTGTCAAAAAGCTTTTGATGAGCTCAAACAGGCTATGTGCTGTGCACCTGTCCTAAAATGCCCTTGCTACTCCAAAAAATTCATAGTCCAGACTGATGCTTCTGAATTGGGGGTTGGGGAAGTGCTATCACAGCTTAATACTGAGGGCCAGGATCAGCCTGTTGCTTTTATCAGCAGGAGGTTGACCCCTAGAGAAAAGCGTTGGTCTGCATAGAGAGGGAGGCCTTTGCTCTGGTCTGGGAACTGAAAAAGATGAGACCATACCTGTTTGTTACTCACTTTATTGTTCAGACAGACCACAAACCTCTACTTTGGCTAAAACAAATGAAAGGTGAAAACCCTAAATTGTTGAGGTGGTCCATATCCCTACAGGGAATGGACTATACAGTGGAATATAGACCTGGGAGTACCCACTCCAATGCAGATGGACTCTCCAGATATTTCCACTTAGACAATGAGGACTCATCTGGGCAAGGTTAGCCTTATTGTCCCTCGTTTGGGGGGGTTCTGTAGGAAAGTACCATCTTGCCTGGCATGTTACCCCCATTTTTAGTGTATTAATGTTTGTTTTTGCCTGTGTCACTGGGATCCAGGACCCCAGTGCTCATAAAGTGTACCCTGTATGTGTTCCCTGTGTGGTGCCTAACTGTATCACTGATCACTGAGGCCCTGCTAACCAGAACCTACATGTTTATGCTCTCTCTGCTTGTAAAATTGTCACTGCAGGCTAGTGACTAATTTGACCAATTCTGATTTGCACACTGGAACACCTTTATAATTCCCTAATATATGGTACCTAGGTACCCAGGGTATTGGGGTTCCAGGAGATACCTATGGGCTGCAGCATTTCTTTTGCCACCCATAGGGAGCTCAGACAATTCTTACACAGGACTGCCACTGCAGCCTGAGTGAAATAACATTCACGTTATTTCACAGCCATTTCACACTGCACTTAAGTAACTTATAAGTCACCTATATGTCTAACCCTCACTTAGTGAAGGTTAGGTGCAAAGTTACTTAGTGTGAGTGCACCCTGGCACTAGCCAAGGTGCCCCCACATTGTTCAGGGCAATTTCCCCGGACTTTGTGAGTGCGGGGACACCATTACATGCGTGCACTACATATAGGTCAATACCTATATGTAGCGTCACAATGGTAACTCCGAACATGGCCATGTAACATGTCTAGGATCATGGAATTGTCACTCCAATACCATTCTGGAATTGGGGTGACAATTCCATGCATCCCCGGGTCTCCGAGTATAGAGCCCGGGTACTGCCAAACAAACTTTCCGGGGTTTTCTCTGCAGCTACCCCTGCTGCCAACCCTCAGACAGGTTTCTGCCCCCCTGGGGCCTGGGCAGCCCAGTCCCAGGAAGGCAGAAGAAAGGATTTCCTCTAAGAGAGGGTGTTACACCCTCTCCCTTTGGAAATAGGTTTGAAGGGCCTGGGAGGAGTAGCCTCTCCTGGCCTCTGGAAATGCTTTGAAGGGCACAGATGGTGCCCTCCTTGCATAAGCCAGTCTACACCGGTTCAGGGATCCCCCAGCCCTGCTTTGGCATGAAACTGGACAAAGGGAAAGGGGAGTGACCACTCCCCTGACCAGCACCTCCCAGGGGAGGTGCCCAGAGCTCCTCCAGTGTGTCCCAGACCTCTGCCATCTTGGATGCAGAGGTGTGAGGGCACAATGGACACCTCTGAGTGGCCAGTGCCAGCAGGTGACGTCAGAGACCCCTCCTGATTGGTGCTTACCTTTCTCTGTAGCCAATCCTCCTCTGAGGGCTATTTAGGGTCTCTCCTGTGGGTATCTCACCAGATAACGAATGCAAGAGCTCACCAGAGTTCCTCTGCACTTCCCTCTTTGACTTCTGCCAAGGATCGACCGCTGACTGCTGTAGGACGCCTGCAAAACCGCAACAAAGTAGCAAGAAGACTACCAGCAACATTGTAGCGCCTCATCCTGCCAGCTTTCTCGACTGTTTCCTGGTGGTGCATGCTTTGAGGGCTGTCTGCCTTCACCCTGCACTGGAAGCCAAGTAGAAATCTCCTGTGGGTCGACGGAATCTTCCCCCTGCTAACGCAGGCACCAAACATCTGCATCACCGGTCCTCTGGGTCCCCTCTCATCTTGACGAGCATGGTCCCTGGAACACAGGAGCTGGATCCAAGTGTCCCCGACAGTCCAGTGGCCCTTCTGTCCAAATTTGGTGGAGGTAAGTCCTTGCCTCCCCATGCCAGACAGTAATCCTGTGTGCTGCGTGAACTGCAGCTGCTAGGGCTTCTGTGCACTTTTGCAAGACTTCCTTTGTGCACAGCCTAGCCCAGGTCCCCAGCACTCCGTCCTGCATTGCCCAACTCGCAGAGTTGGACTCCAACTTCGTGGGACCCTCTTTTGTTGTGCTGAGTTGACCGTCGTGCTCAGATCTTCCGAACGCCTGTTCAGGTACTTCTGCAGGTGCTGCCTGCTTCTGCATGGGCTCTCTGTGTTACTGAGCGCCCCCTCTGTCGCCTCCTCCAGGGGGTAACCTCCTGGTCCTTCCTGGGCCCTGGCAGCACCCCAAACCTTCAACTGCGACTCTTGCAGCTAGCAAGGCTTTTTTGCAGTCTTTCTGCGTGGAAACAACTCTGCATCCTCCAGCACGCCATAGGACATCTTCTGACCAAAGGAGAAGTTCCTGGCACCTTCCGTTGTTGCAGAATCTTCGGCTTCTTCCACCCAGAGGCAACCCTTTTGCACCTTCATCCGGGGTTTAGTCGGCTCCTGCCCCCTCGGACACTTGTGTGACTCTTGGACTTGGTCCCCTTCCCTTACAGGTCCTCAGGTCCAGGAATCTGTCTTCAGTGCTTTGCAGTCAGTTGTTGTCTTTGCAGAATCCCCTATCTCGACTTTACTGTCTTTCTGGGGTAGTAGGGTAACTTTACTCCTACTTTTCAGGGTCTTGGGGTGGGGTATCTTGGACACCCTTAGTGTTTTCTTACACTCCCAGCGACCCTCTACACACTACACTAGGTCTGGGGTCCATTTGTGGTTCGCATTCCACTTTTGGAGTATATGGTTTGTGTTGCCCCTAGGCCTATTGTCTCCTACTGCATTCTATTGTGTGCTACACTGTTTGCACTACTTTTTTAACTGTTACTTACCTGATTTTGGTTTGTGTGTGTATATTTTGTGTATATTACTTACCTCCTAAGGGAGTATATCCTCTGAGATACTTTTGGCATATTGTCACAAAAATAAAGTACCTGTATTTTTAGTAACTCTGAGTATTGTGTTTTCTTGTGAGATAGTGCTAAGTAAAATAAGTGGTATAGTAGGAGCTTTGCATGTCTCCTAGTTCAGCCCAAGCTGCTCCGCTATAGCTACCTCTGTTGAAGTAAGCCTCAGCAAGGCCTACTAGTGCAAGGGGTTCACCTTTCTCTGCACAAAGTCCTCAGACCATGTAGGAAGAAGTTGGCACAGAAACTGAAATAAAAGACAAAGGGGGTCATTCTGACCCTGGCGGTAGACTACCGCCAGGCCAACGACCGCGGATGCACCGCCAACAGGCTGGCGGTGCATCCATGGGCATTCTGACCGCGGCGGTACCGCCGTGGTCAGAAACGGAAAACCGGCGGTGTCCCAGCGGTTTCCCGCTGCCCTGGGGAATCCTCCATGGCGGCGCTGCAGGCAGCGCCGTCATGGGGATTCCGACCCCCTTACCGCCAGCCTGGCTCTGGCGGTTTTGACCGCCAGAACCTGGCTGGCGGTAACGGGTGTCGCGGGGCCCCTGGGGGCCCCTGCAGTGCCCATGCCACTGGCATGGGCACTGCAGGGGCCCCCTAACAGGGCCCCACCAAGATTTTCAGTGTCTGCCAAGCAGACACTGAAAATCGCGACGGGTGCAACTGCACCCGTCGCACCCCTTCCACTCCGCCGGCTCCATTCGGAGCCGGCATCCTCATGGAAGGGGGTTTCCCGCTGGGCTGGCGGGCGGCCTTCTGGCGGTCGCCCGCCAGCCCAGCGGGAAACTCAGAATTACCGCGGCGGTCTTTTGACCGCGCAGCGGTATTCTGACGGCAGTACTTTGGCGGGCGGCCTCCGCCGCCCGCCAAAGTCAGAATGAGGCCCAAAGTTTATTAACCTCATGAGGTGGTACTACAGTTCAAACAGCACCCTTCGGTAATGTTTGAAGTAGCACACTAAACTGAGAGAGCATGGTCCTTTTATACCCATGCAGGGGCTAAAAGGAGGTGGTACAATTATAGAAGCAAGACTTCTATACATATAAGGTCATGTGGAAATGCACATTCGACAGGTAGGAGGAGCTAACAATTTTCAAGGACTAACAGCTGCAGACCTTACTGAGCATGTGCGAAAGTGGGAGATGCTAAATATAACTTGTCACTAGGCAGATTTTCAGGAGTAGTTAACAGAAAGGTAGGACAGAGCACATGGTGAGCACATGGCAGCATGTGGCAGAGAAAATGGCTGCCATGAATACAAAATGGATTCCACGAAATGTTCACAATAGTTACTAAATACAAGATGTCTTCTGCTAATGCTTAATCTAATCGCTGCTAAACTACAACACCTCTATCAGCCTAAACTGGTAGAATACCGCTAATCTACTAATAAGGGATAACTAGACCTGGCACAAGGTGTAAGTACCACAAGGTACCCACTATAAGCCAGGCCAGCCTCCTACAAAGGCTAACCTTGGCCAGTTGAGACTTTATTGTCTAAGTGGTGATAAGTGGAGAGTAGACCTGAAATAGAGTGTTTACTCCCTTTATCATCCACTGTATATTCCCTTCCCTGTGGAGAGGTGAAGCACCCTGTTTGGAGATTTTTAGCTAGAGAAAAGTGCAACTGTGAACTCTGAGATTCCCTATTTTTAAGATTATGACAAAGTCTTAAAGTGATGCAGGATGTCTGTCCATGGGATCCTATGTCAGGACAGTGTTGCTGTCCTAAGGATTGGAATGCTAGACAGGGATGCTGTCTTAGCAATGCTAGAGTAGGGCAAAATGTATGTCCCCATGGCTCGAAGAGAGGACAGGGTTACTGTCCCTCTTGGGGTAGAGCAGTAGAGGGCTGCGGTCCCAAGGGCTCTACATACAGACAGGGCTGCTGTCCTTCAGTTTTATAGGTAGGCCAGGGGTGCTGCACTAAAGTTTCTCTGGTGGGCTGGAGGGTTGTTCCAAAGTTACTATGACAGGGTAGGGGTATTTTTGTGTGTTAATTTTCCCACAGAGTGTACTTTTACCTCTGTGAGTCCAGCTGCGGTAAGGTTGACTCTTTGGGTATAGGTTTAACCCTAGGAGAGGTGTCTCCCACGACAGGACAGGTATAATTTGTGGTAGGGTGGGTAAGGGATACTTTGATACCCTTTTTACCTGCGGGGCGAGGAGGATCATGAGGCTTCAGGGCTTCTTCTCTTCCTTGCTTTTACATCTCACCTGAGATTAAAGGAAGCAATTCCTTAGATATACCCAGAATGGATGCATGGGTCCTGAACTCTACTTCAGCCCAACCTGAGGCTTCTAGGTCATTTCCTAAGAGACACTCTACAGGTAAGCTAGGTGACACCACCACCTGCTTAGGGCAAGTAATCCCACCCCAAATAAGTTGCACTACAGCTAAGGGGAGAGAATGAGTGGAGTTGTTAACATCAGTAACCTGGTACTTCTGTCCAAGGAGGTGTTGTGCAGGTGACACTAGGTTTTCAGTCACTAAAGTGATACTGACACCTGTGTCCCCGTAGGTCTGGGCCTCAACACCATTTATTTCAATTGACTGCTTGTACTTATCCATGTTAAGGGGACAAGCAGCCAAGGTGGCAAGGCTAATGACACCAGGTGAGACAGAACCTGTCTTGGGGGTTTCTATGCCTACCCCATTTTCTCTGGTGGACTCAAAAGTGAACCAACCCACATCTTTACTTTGACTATTGCCAGTAATCCCACCACTATCACTACTACTACAACTAGGGGCACTAGAAGTTGAAATGGATGTAGTAGTGGTGGAAGGCTCAGGGGCTTTACCTGGACAGGACTTGTCCCCTGGCCCATGGCCTTTACCTCTGCACACATAGCACCAAGGCTTTTTATGGTGTGCAGAAGAGGAAGGGGAAGAGGTTTTATCTCCACCCCAGAGGAGTGTTATGGACCTGAGGAGCAGTCTTTACTTTTACGCTTGTCCTGAGACTTTTCACCTTCTTTCTTCTTTTCTTTGTCACCCCCTGTATGAGCTTTACTGCCCACCCTTGTTCTGACCCATTTGTCTGCAATCCTTCCCAATTCTCGTGGAGGGGTCAAATCTGAGTCTACCAAGTGTTAGTGCAACAAATCATACACACAGTTATTCAGAACATGCTCTCTCAAAATTAGATTATAAAGACCCTCATAGTCAGACACTTTTCTGCCATGTAACCAACTTTTTAAAGCCTTCACACAACAGTCCACAAAGTCTATCCAATCTTGTGAAGACTCTTTTCTGGTTTCTCTGAATTTTATCCTGTATTGTTCAGTGGTTAAGCCAAATCCATCCAAGAGTGCAGTTTTAAGAATACCATAGTTGTCTGAGTCTTCTTCTCTGACAGTGAGAAGTCTATCCCTCCCCTTGCCAGAAAAGGACAACCACAGAATAGCAGCCCTCTGCTCTTGAGGGACAGTCTGAACTTTGCAGGCCTTCTCAAGTGCAGCAAACCACTTAAAGATGTCATCCCCCTCCTTGTAAGGGGGAACAATTTTATGCAGATTTCTGGAGTCAAAGGTATTCTCCCTAACACCATACTTCCTGAAACTGCTGCTGCTGCCACCAAACCGTATTTCCCTCTCTCGAAAGCTAAGGCCTCCCTACATAGAGCTATCTGTTGCTTCTGCAGCCTCAGCCTGGCCTCCTCCAGTCTCAGTTTCCTGAGCTCCCTGTATATGGAGTCATCACCTGGAGTTGAACCATGGGATCCCTCAGAAACTGAGGTGATATGAGAGAGGGCAGAGGTAGATCTTTCCATAACCTTACTACAAGAGCACCAAGAACACCATCAGAATCTCGAACAACACCGAAGACACCCTCGCCGCCGCCGAACACTTACATTTCCAGATTCACATCAATGCCAACACCAACCTCAGACCAACTCTCGCCTACAGAACCCCCGGCCACAGTTCAGTGATTCCATCGCCGACGTAATCAGCGCTCACGCCCTTGCATCTACAGACTACATCCTCCTCGGCGACCTGAACTTTCACCTCGAGAACGCCAACAACAGCAACTCCACCACCCTGCTCGATAACTTCGCCAACCTCGGTCTCAAACAACTCGTCACGACACCCACCCACTCCGCCAGCCACACGCTCGACCCCGTCTTCTCTGCCAGCAGCCACGTCACCTTCAGCCACACCACTGAACTCCACTGGACCGACCACCGTTGCGTCCACTTCACCTTCAAGAAACCCATCACGCACCACCACCCAAAACAGATCCCCGCCGCAGCTGGAACAAGATCACTGAAGGCCAACTGATCTTCACCCTCGCCCAAGCCCCGCCACCCATCACCACCGACCCCAACACAGCTGCCCTCAACCTCAGTCAATGGATAGACGACTGCGCCAACACCCTCGCCCGATCAAGAAACCCTCCAACAACCACACCAGCACTAAGGCCATCTGGTTTACCGCCGACCTTCTGGCCTCCAAGCAGGAGTGCTGAAAACTCGAGAAGAAGTGGTGCCACAAACAAACAGAGAGCAACCACACTGCCCTCAAGAACGCCATCCGCAAGTAACACCAACTCATCCGGACAACCAAGAGGTCCTTCTACAAGGAACGCATCAACAACAACATTCACGACAGCAAAGAGCTCTTCAACATCGTTAAAGAACTCACCAACTCCAGGTCCTGCTCCAACGACACCCCACCTTCGCAAGACCTCTGTGACTCTCTCTCCACCTTCTTTCACCATAAGATGACAGACATCCATGACAGCTTCAACTCCTCGACCCACACGACAGCCGCAGTCACCACAAACAGCAGCCCCAGCCACACCAACCTCCTGCTCTCCTGGACCCACATCAACAACGAAGATACCATCAGAACCATGAGCACCATCCACTCCGGCTCACCCTCCGACCCCTGCCCCCACCATGTCTTCAACAAAGCAAGCTCCATCATCGCCCCCCAACTCCGAATGATTGTCAACAGCTCCTTCGAGACCGCCACCTTCCTGGAAAGCTGGAAGCACGCCGAAGTCAACGCCCTGCTAAAGAAACCCAAAACAGACCCAAGAGAGCTCAAGAACTACCGGCCCATCTCCCTCCTGCCCTTCCCGGCGAAGGTCATCGAGAAGCTCGTCAACAGCCAACTGACACGCTTCCTTGAAGACAACAACACACTGGAAACTTCTCAATCACAGGCCTGCAATAGCAGTCCTGTAGAAGCCTTTGCATGGGCTCCCTATGGGTAGCAAAATAAATGCTGCAGCCCATAGGGATCCCCTGGAACCCCAATGTCCTGGGTACCTAGGTACCATATACTAGGGACTTATAAGGGGGGATCAGTATGCCAATTATGAATGGAATACTGTGTTAGCAGTATCCAACAACCAATTTTAAAGGGGAGAGAGCATAAGCACTGGGGTTCCGGTTAGCAGGATCCCAGTGACACAGTTAAACACATAGAAACAGGCACAAATGGGGGTAACCATGCTAGAAAGAGGCTACTTTCCTACAAATATGACACGTCATTCTGAATGATATCAATCACAGATGACCCAATATTATTTAAGGTGTAAATTCTGTTGGACTAAGTGTTCATGCCATTATGGAGCACAGCTAAAGTCTTTTCCACATTTTCCTTATCAATCTACCTTAAACTTGCAGCATCTTCCGTCTGGGAAAGATCTCATTATATATGGCGCACATGAAACGCTTTGAACGTGGATTCCTGGGTCCTAACAGGAAATCTTGTAGATTGACATCCTCAGTCAGCAGACTAAGGCGTTCTTTTACAGATCTTAAAGTGGAGGAACATAGCCATTGTTGGCACAGTATAACCACACTGTATGTAATAACGGTACCTGAATGCTCAGTCGAGACAAAGCGAGGATCTGGCTGGCTTGCTCTGAAACCTCCAGAGTAATTAACAAAACATGCCTGCCACTCATTTGTCTCCATTGGCCACAATAATCAACCACTCGGACTTCAGAGTAATGAATTAAAGGTACACTTCTGAACCCAAGCTATTATTTCTTCTTCGTGAGATTTAAAAATGTTTGTCAATTGTGAAATTAGCAGGTGAGGGAATACTGGGCAAGTTAGATTATTTTATCTTTTCTAACCCCAAACAGGATGTTATTTGGATAGTGTTATTTAAAAATATCACTTGTAGAGTAATAAAGCATGCTCTAAACAAATTCTCCCTACCCTAGATTTGCCATTTATTTGTACCCCATACACTTTTCAATTCAATAGTGTTGTTCCAATAATCATAGCCTTCTAATGCAAAATGGGAAACAAAGGAATCTGAGTAGATTAATTATGGGTTGGTTGGCAATAGGTTTCTCATTCTGGAAGGTGGCAGTTTGAAATAATACGATGCAGCATCGCTAGTGTTATATGCAGTAAAATATGCAAACTTATCTACAAACGTTTTGGGACTTCCCACAGGTGGTGTTGAACAGTGTTCCCACTGTGTGTATGTGTAACCTTACCTTGGAGCACTAGTTTGGAGCAGAAAAGAATGTCCATTATGGTGATATCAAAACATTTCCCCATAATTTGCTGTTTTCATATACACGTCTTCACTTTCAAATACAGTATAATATTCAAGCTCAGAAAACATGGAATCAACTGTTTTAACATCCCAGTCATTGAAAACAATACCAAGTGTAATAACATCACTCATTGAAATTTTAAACACATATGGAATTTGAATGACTTCAGTAGGACCGTATATGTCAAATGGTACTTTATCCCACACAATCCTATCTGGAATCGGTCCTGCTGAAATGTTGGGAAGATAGGTAAGGTGTCAAAGCCTCATCCACCAGCTCAATGGCAGAGCATTCAGAAAAATTATGACAATCTATTAGAAGAATAAAGACAATAAGAAAAACAATCAAAAGCAGCAGGGCAAGCAATGTCAAGAGTCTCCACAGATAGTACCAAATTAAGTAATTGTTCTTAAGCCAAATGTACAGCTTACGTGTTTTCGAAACAGTCTCAGTTGCAGAAGCCAGAGGAAAAGTCAACTGTGCAAATACAGGAGCCTGTGGAGAGCTGGTGGATGGAACCATTTGTGGTGGTTCACAGTAGGCAATGTCATCTGTCTGGGTCAAATTGGAATAATAGCATTTCCACATCTTGGATAGTGTTTGTCATTCTGACCCTGGCGGTAGACTACCGCCAGGCCAGCGACCGCGGATGCACCGCCAACAGGCTGGCGGTGCATCCATGGGCATTCTGACCGCGGCGGTACCGCCGCGGTCAGAAACGGAAAACCGGCGGTGTCCTGCCGGTTTCCCGCTGCCCTGGGGAATTCCGACCCCCTTACCGCCAGCCTGGCTCTGGCGCTTTAGACCGCCAGAACCTGGCTGGCGGTAACGGGTGTCGTGGGGCCCCTGGGGGCCCCTGGGGGCCCCTGCAGTGCCCATGCCACCGGCATGGGCACTGCAGGGGCCCCCTAACAGGGCCCCACCAAGATTTTCAGTGTCTGCCAAGCAGACACTGAAAATCGCGATGGGTGCAACTGCACCCGTCGCACCGCTTCCACTCCGCCGGCTCCATTCGGAGCCGGCATCCTCATGGAAGGGGGTTTCCCGCTGGGCTGGCGGGCGGCCTTCTGGCGGTCGCCCGCCAGCCCAGCGGGAAACTCAGAATAACCGCGGCGGTCTTCTGACCGCGCAGCGGTATTCTGACGGCGGGACTTTGGCGGGCGGCCTCCGCCGCCCGCCAAAGTCAGAATGACCCCCAAAGTGTTGACAGGAATTAGCAGAAGCTCATTCTCTGCCCTCCACATGCTTGAGGAGGCAATTGTGGCATTGGTGCTGGCAGAAAGTTTGTTTACTGCTTGTAGGGGTATATCCTGTCGAGTAGTGAGAGAGGAGCGGGTTCTACCCGAAGGACCTCTGGGTCTACTGTGCAGGATTGGCCAGATGGTGCAATCTGACATTGTCAATAGAAACAAATCTGTTCTCTCTGGAACCAGAGAGGGGCAGAATAATAACAGTTCTAGTACCGGGTATTCCCAGGACAGGAACCAGTGCTCTGTAGGATGGTCCTAATTCCTTTTTCACAGCAATCTTTTCACCCACTAGATCCCCAGCTTTCGGAATCCAGCCTGTATATGTTGTTGGCAAATTCCTTATTCCCAAGGTGGCGGCACAGGCAGATGAATTCTCCTGTAAAACAGCAACACACTCATTTATGTCAAATGGTATGTCTGCCGCCACTGCCCAAGAACCACAAGATCAGGGACATACATAGGTAATCCAAAAAGGACCTTTTATGAGGTGCCACCTCCCAAGGACCTTCTGGTTAGATTATTTAGTTCTCTCTGGACCCCATAGAGGTGATGAAACCAACTACAGCTTGAACCTATAACTCTTGCTGTTAAAGACTGCTTTAAGTCTCTGTTCTTCCTCTCCACAATACTGTTTCCCTCTGGATGACAGAGGGAGGAATAATGGAGTTGAACACCCATCGTTCCCATGGTGTCCTTGAATGCCCTAGAGGCAGAGGCGGGGCCCTGGTCCAAGTGGAATGCTGCAACTGCATATGTACTGATAAAGACTAGCAAATCTTTAATAACAGTTAAGGCGTCAGCTGACCATTTTGGCCATACCCACAGGAATTTAGAACAAGAATCAAGAGTGACTAAGATGTATTTGTATGCATCATCACGTTGTAAGAGGCCATAATGTTCAAGGTACACACATTGTAGTGTTTTTTTGGAAATCGGGAGGGATGTCTGCGGTGGGCGTTTAATGGTGGACCCTTTAATTTGTTGGAAAATTGGTCTGTTTGGAGAGACCTGGCCACCAAAGGCATTTTTGTAATAGTGATATTGTAGCCGTCACACTTGCTTAATCAGAAGCGACAATCTCATGCGCTGCTTTGATGAGATCTATTCTTTGGTCATGGTTGGGGGATCACACTATCTCCTACCCCTGGAATGGTTGCAAGTGCAATGTTCTGGGCACTGAGATGTTAGGAACAATTTTTAGGGTATGTTTTTGTTAAAGGCTCATCGATAGCCCAAGCTTTCACAGCAGCCAGTGTCTTATTATCCAACCTTGTCCGTGAACGGGTTATTGCAGAAACAGAAGCTGTAGCTACTGAAGATTTGGCAGCTTCATCAGCCAAAGCATTTCTTACAACATGTACTCCTACACATTGATGGCCCAATGTATGTACTACATGAGCTTTTGGTAGTCTGTCCTGAAGGTTAGCTACCCTCCCCCACAAGTTTCTGGGTTTCATGGTGTTCCCTTTGGAATCTCTGAAGCCATTCAGGTGCCAGTGGTCCAGGTAGTTGTTATAGAATTGGACACAATAATACGAATCACACACAATCAGTGTTGGTTGATTGGGATCCTTATGTTCGAGTGCAAGGCCAAGAACCTTAAGTTCTGTCAACTGTACAGTGCAGTCCCCTAGTGTCTGCTTGTAGGTATTCTGAGGGTGGAATGTACCATCCCATATCACTCTGCTTACGACTGTGCAGGTGGCTGAGTATTGATGTTCAGTACCTACAGCTGGTTGTGCTGAACCATTGGTATAAATGACAGTTCGGTATTGGTCTAATGGTACTATATTGGTAGTTTGAGGTTAATCCTGTTCATATTGGAGGAATTCCTGGGTCTGAAGTTTTGGGTCAAAGATGTAAACAACATCAATTGCAGTCAGGGAGGTTGCCCATTGATTCCAATGTGGATGTAATGTTTTTGCGTTAGGAATGCTAACTTTGGTGACCGCCTCAAGGGGTGTCACTGGAGTAATGACAATAATGTGTTTCCCTTGGGCAAGTGGGTTCTCCTTGATGACAGCCATCTGAACGGCAGTCAGTATTTTTTCTGTTGGTGCAAAACGTTGTTCTGCTTTGGAATACAAATGTGATTTGTATGCTATGGGTACCGTGTCACCTTCATTGTATGTGACGTAGGTGAAGCTGATGGCAACAACAATTACTTTGATGACCAGGTTTGTTTTGTTGTCACATGTGTGTAAATGTTTTGCTTCTAGCATGTCCTGCTGCAGTTCTCTTGAGAATGTGTGTGCGTTCTATTGTCCAGTGTTTACTTTAAAAATCTGGACAAATTAAATCATAGAGTGGTTTTATGCATTGTGCATAATCAGGTATGTATGTTCTGCCAAAGGTAAAGAAACCCAGCAATAACTGCACTTTCTTAATGGTATTTGCAGTTTAAAGTGGAGTGCATTTTTCTAGAAAGAGCAGGACCAGGCTTTTGCCTTCATCTGATAGTTTGTATCCTTGAAATAGGACACTTAAGAAAGCAATTTTAGTTATCTTGACATTTAATTTGAACTTGAAATTGAATTTGTAGCCCTGGGTGGTTGTGAGAAATTGGGTCTTTGGTTGGCAGTCAGGTAACCCCCTGTCCAAGCAAGGACCCCCACTCTACTCAGGGTAAGTCACACACAATCCAAATTATCCTGTGCCCACCCTCTGGTAGCTTGGCACTGAGCAGTCAGGCTTAACTTAGGAGGCGATGTGTAAAGTATTTGTGTAATAAATCAAACAATAACACAATATAGCACCACAAAAATACACCACACAGTGTTTAGAAAAATAATATATATATATATATATATATATATATACATATATATATATATAATATTTATCTGGATAAATGCAGGCCAAAACGATTAAAATGCAATAAGTATATGTTGAGATATCTCTGAAAAGTGATATAAAGTGTTTTAAGTCCTTTAAAAGTAAACAAAGAGGGTCATTCTGACCGACCACGGGAGCACCGCCAACAGGCTGGCGGTGCTCCAATGAGCATTCTGACCGCGGCGGTTCAGCCGCGGTCAGAAGCGGAAAGTCAGCGGTCTCCCGCTGACTTTCCGCTGCTCTTTGGAATCCTCCATGGCTGCGGAGCGCGCTCCGCAGCCATGAGGATTCTGACCCCCCCTACCACCATCCAGTTCATGGCGGGAAAGCCGCCATGAACAGGATGGCGGTAGGGGGGGTCGCGGGGCCCCTGGGGGCCCCTGCAGTGCCCATGCCAATGGCATGGGCACAGCAGGGGCCCCCGTAAGAGGGCCCCGAAAAGTATTTCAGTGTCTGCCTTGCAGACACTGAAATACGCGACGGGTGCTACTGCACCCGTCGCACCTTCCCACTCCGCCGGCTCGATTACGAGCCGGCATCCTCGTGGGAAGGTCGTTTTCCCCTGGGCTGGCGGGCGGTTTTACTGGAACCGCCCGCCAGCCCAGGGGAAAACTCGTAATACCCGCCGCGGTCTTTTGACCGCGGCGCGGTTATTTGGAGGGCGGGATCCTGGCGGGCGGCCTCCGCCGCCCGCCAGGGTCATAATGAGGCCCAAAGTCTCTTTCAAGCACAAAGTACCTAGTTTGCATGAAAAATCTCCACAAAGAACCACAAAAGAGGAGATGCGTGGAAACAAAGGAGTGTGCGTCGATTTCTCAGGTGTTTAGTTTTCACGCAAGGACGGCTGTGCGTCGATTTCTGGTGCTCGGTCATGGATCCTCTTCGGGTTGTGGGGTTTTCAGATGCCTCAGGGACGATGCATGGATTTCCCGCGCTGGCAGCACGAAGTCACAGGAGCTGTGTCGATCCGGTGGCCGTTGCGTCAAATTTTCTACCGCGCTGCAGGCGCTGCATCGATTCCTCTCTGGGAGTCGGACTGCATTGTCCCGGCTCAGCTGTGCGTTGATCCAGTGGGCGTCAAATTTTCGGTCACTATGCTGATGCTGCATAGATCTTCTTGTTGCGAAGTCGGGCTGCATCGTTCCGGTGCGAGGTGCAGTGAAATTTTCACTGCGGTGCAGGCTGTGTGTCATTTCTGGCATGCTGAGTGTCGAATTTTGCCGCACAAGGAGTCCTTCTTGTAGAGTTGAAGTCTTTTTGATCCTGAGACTTCAGGGAACAGGAGGCAAGCTCTATCAAAGCCCTGGGAGAGCACGTCTTCACCACAGCCAGAGAGCAGCAGGGCAGCAGGGCAACAGCAAGGCAGCAGCCCTTCACAGAAAGCAGACAGGTGAGTCCTTTGGGCAGCCAGGCAGTTCTTCATGGCAGGATGTAGGTTCTGGTTCAAGTTCCTTCTCCAGGAAGTGTCTGAGTTGGTAGGGGCAGAGGCCCTGTTTATATACCCAAACGTGCCTTTGAAGTGGGGGAGACTTCAAAGAGTGGCTTAGAAGTGCACAAGGTCCCCTTCCAGTTCACTCCTGTCTGCCAGGGTCCCAGTAGGGGGTGTGGCAGTTCTTTGTGTGAAGGCAGGCCCTCCACCCTCCCAGCCCAGGAAGACCATTCAAAATGTAGATGTATGCAAGTGAGGCTGAGTATCCTATGTTTGGGGTTTGTCTGAGTGAATGCACAGGAAGCTGTCAACTAAACCCAGCCAGACATGGATTGTAAGACACAGAAAGATTTAAGTGCAGAGAAATGCTCACTTTCTAAAAGTGGCATTTCTAAAATAGTAATATTAAATCTAATTTCACCAGTGAGCAGGATTTTATATCACCATTCTGGCCATACTAAATATGACCTTCGTACTCCTTTCAGATCAGCAGCTACCACTCAAACAATGTATGAGGGCAGCCCCAATGTTAGCCCATGAAGGGGGCAGGCCTCACAGCAGTGTAAAAACGAATTTAGGAGTTTTACACTACCAGGACATGTAAACTACATAGGTACATGTCCTGCCTTTTGCCTACACAGCACCCTGCCCGATGGGTTACTTAGGGCATACCTTAGGGGTGTCTTATATGTAGAAAAAGGGGGATTTTAGGCTTGGCAAGTACTTTTAAATGCCAAGACGAATTGGCAGTGAAACTGCACATACAGGTCTTGCCATGGCAGGCCTGAGACAAGGTTAAGGGGCTACTTAAGTGGGTGGCACAATCAGTGCTGCAGGCCCACTAGTAGCATTTAATCTACAGGCCCTAGACACATATAGTACACTTTACTAGGGACTTATAAGTAAATTAAACAGTCCAATTGGGTATGATCCAATGTTACCAGGTTTAAAGGGAGAGAGCATATGCACTTTAGCTCTGGTTAGCAGTGGTAAAGTGTGCAGTCTCAAAAAACCCACAAAAACAGTATCTAAAAAGTGGATGGAGGCAGGCAAAAAGTTAGGGGTGACCACCCTGAGGCTGTCAGGTCTAACAGTGGTGAATCCTAATTCGGTCCTATCCACCCTGGCCAGATGTATGTTGAGGTTGTCATCTGTGAGATAAATATTATCCATGTAAGATTATGCCTCAGGATCGATCTCATCTACTATTGATGTTACTCAGGATGAAAACAACCCAGGGCTATTCTTATACCCTTGAGGTAATCACCAAATGCGCTGCTGCCAGCCTAATAAGCTAAAGGCACTAAGATCCCAACTTTCAGGTGCTAGAGTTTGGCAGAAATAAACATTGGAAATATTCAAGGTTGTTTTGTATTTTTTGCGCACTATTTTGTTAATTAGTGCTGTGCTGTGTGCATTTTGTATTGCATAGGTGGGTGGGTGACAGTTTAAGTGTCTGTAATCTAAGACTATTCTATATGAATGATCGGGCTTGGCAACAGGGAATAACAGGTTATTAATTGCAGAGACACAGAGTTCAATTACTCCCTGGTATAAAAGTTGTGTGAGAATATCTCTCACTGGAGCTTCAGCCTCATGCTTAATAGCATATTGAGGTTGAGGCTGTGGTGAAGATCTAATTGGTATTACATGGTAGTGGGATTATTTATCTCACCCCACATGATTGCGGTACAGCACGGGAGGCTGTGCCAGAGTCCAGTCCGCTGGCATAGGCTTTCTTTACCACATCCGGACCCAGGACTGAGAAAGAAGGTAAAATTACATCTTTCCCATGTGGGATTTATGTGGACAAATTCAGATGACCAGTCTTTTACTGCCAATAGAATATCACAGTTTAAATTTCCCCAAAATATTACTTCAATAGTGCTCTCTATGTCTCCTTCTATCTGGATATTTAATTCATAAACCTTGTCAGGTGGGGAGATGTGCCTGTCTGCTGTCTCTATGAAGAGAAAGTCATTAGTTGCTGTCACATCCAGATGATGTATAAGATTCTGGCAACAAGTCGTTCCCTCTGCCACGCTGTCTAGCAGAGTCACTGTCCACGTCCTATTCTTCAACAGTTTTCTCAGCATGGCTGGCATTCTTGATTGAAATTGAAGCCACCTTTTCATTTTTAAATTGGGGTTTCTGTTGAGGGGATTTGTCCTCTTTTTTAATGTAAGCTTCTGAGGAACATTGTAAGTCCTTCTTCTGCTTCATGTAGTCACTTCACATTTCAGACCGTCCGACTCTCTCACTCCGTTTGTCTGTTGTGTCCTGAAAGACGTGTATCAGTATATTGGTATCTATCAGGAGTTTTTAAAGTTTCTCTATTTTGGAGATTATGGCGGTCATTATGAACATGGTGGTAAAGACCGCCGACCGACCGCCGTGGCGGCAGTGAACAGAATCCTGCCGGCGGCGGCGAATGGAATCCCGCCATATAATAAACAAAAAACCCAACCCCGTCAAACATTCCCACACCACCACACCCCGCCAGGACCCTGTTGGCGGGAATCACGCCTACCCCACCCCGCCACCGCCAAGCACACCCACATCCCGCCCTCCAAATAAAGATGCACAAATCACCTCGTCGTACAGTGGAGGCCGGAATACCATTGGTGCCTGCGACCGCCACAGGCGGCATGTGGGCCCAACAGCAACCAGTGCACAATTGGCTAGGCCTAACACCCACATCCAGAACACCATAAAACACCCCCAGACACACCCCACAATCCCTTGCAAGGAAACTAGGACCAGAAGACAGAGAGCACCGGAGCCAGACAAAGAACGCCAGCAGACAGGACACGCACAGCGACCCACACAGGAGCACCCAGACACCATCCCCAGTCCCAACGCCATCCACCACCGTCACCATGTCCCCCCCAAAAAATCCACGCTTCACTGAAAGGGAGCTAAGGACCATGGTGGACGAGATCCTAAAAGCAGAGCCACAAATATTTGGCTCCGAGGTGCAGCACACACCCATCGCCCGGAAAATAGAGCTGTGGCAGACCATCGTCAACAGGGTGAATGCAGTGGGACACTATCCATGCACCAGGGACGACATCCGGAAGAGATGGAATGGCCTGCAGGGGAAGGTCCGGACCATGGCATCCAGGCACCACATCGCAGTGCAGAAGACTGGGGGAGGGCCGCCACCAACACCACCCGACTATATCGACTGGGAGGAGAAGGTACTCGCCATCCTACACCCAGAGGGACTCACTGGACTCACTGGAGGAATGGACTCGGGCAAGTCGTCTACATTTACCCCACATAGACCATACCTGTAATGCATGCACCACCCCACCCCACCCACACCCACCTAGACCCACACCCCTCCCAGCCATTACCCACCACATCCACCACCTTGCATCACCCACAACTCACTACCAGGCCCACATCACTCCCGCTGTGCACAGCCACCCACCCCTGCACGTTCCCACAATGGAATAATAACCCCCACCACAATGTAACACCACCACTGCCACTAGATGCTATGTCCACCTCACAAAGGCACCCCTGAAGGCCACTGAAAAGCAAACCAGCACTAAATTGTACAGTATTGCCCACCTCAGACCCTCCTGCATATGTAACAAATACTTCTATGTCCCCAACAGGCACCACCACCCATGCAACCCTAATGGAGGGGACAAGGAGTGCCACAGCATTCCAGGGAGACAGAGGCACATCACAGGACACTGGTGAAGGATCACTGGACACTGATGAGCAGGCAGGCCCCTCACACAGCCCTGGATGCTCACCATGCAGCAACCCCACCCAGGAAAACACTGTCACCCCTAACACCCAGTCAAGACCAGCAGGCCAGGGGAGGCGTGCCCACACCAGTGGACCCAGGGCACAAACAGGTGGACCACAGCAACAGAGGCCACAGTCTCCCACCCCCAACATGGAGGAAGGCGAGAGCCACAGTACTAGTGGCACATCCAGACCTGCACAGGGGACACAGGCACAGGGGGCAAGGTCAAGTGCCCCAGTGGGTCATGGGGTAGGGCACCGGATAGATGCAGTAGCCCAGGACGTCATTGTATAGGTATTGGGAGCATACCAACATACCCAAGACAGGTTGGCACAGATTGTAACTACCCTGGAGCAAAGTCAGAGGATGCAGCTGGAACACCACCAACAGGCCATGGAGCAGTGGAAAGAACACAATGTCACAATGGACACCATTGCTGGAGCACTGCTGCAGTTGGTCAACAAACCCTCAGACACCCACACCGGACAAGAGGCCCCCACAACAGCCCTGGATAAACTGCAACAGTTGTCCCAAGCAGCTGAAACAGCAGAGGAAAAACCCTCCCAGGAATCACAAGGGCCGACCATGTCACCCCAAGTAGCTTCACAGCAGGCGCCCAAACGTAGTCTCAGGCCACGATATGGCACTGGAAACCCAGCTAAGAACAAGCCCCCTACCAACAATTGATACTGCTGCTACTGCCAAGCAACCAACCCACCCATTCACAAACTGCACTTAGCTGAGGGGTAAATGATGTACAGAACTACAAATAGGACCCACCTATGAAATCAAACAGGCCTGCCACCTGGTCGGTTTTGAGGACAACCAACCATAACGAGTTCCATCACTGCACATAGCACATTTCACTGTATTCCACCAATAAACAACATATCTCACCTGTAACACTGTCCCCTGTCTTCAATGTTGAACAAAGTGGAGTAATTATGCAACAGGCAGGGATAAACTTTATTGTCAAATTGTGCATGCTGCTGGTACAGTGTGTTCCTAAAAAGTCAAGAAGGGAATGCTTATGTTGTCTTGTCTGTCTGTACCTTGCTGAATATGTCCATGACTCCTATATAATGACCAAATCCCCCTAGTTGACATGGCACACTTACAATTTTCACCTGGGCAAATTTTCCTGAAATAGACAGCAATACACATCCATTTCATGCATACACAAAAGCAAATGTACCACAACAGTACCAAGCTTACCAATACAGATACCTCTCTCTTATCAAGAACATAAAAATGGCACCCTTCCACATGCAATACAACCTGTGGAATTAGGTTCTTTAAGCAATGATGGACCAATATGGCCAACACTTGGCACGTATACACCACATCTCAATGTGCAAGTTATGCCAGTAGCTGAAGTACCCACACTTTATAATGAGCTAGCAGTAATATATAGACAGGTAATACAATTTGTGATGCAGATTTTGAACATCGCCCCAGTGAGGGCTGCTCCAGGAATGAATCCACAAACATTCCACTCAATAATGGCAACCCACAGACCGGGAGAAGATTCTGTTCTGGATTGCACAAGAAACAAATCAGTTGAAAGCAGTGTTTCCCCATACAGGACAAACATAGCATTTTCACTATTTACTTGCTGTTTGGCATGGTCCCCTCAATAGAAGACTGTAACACTTGGGGTTCAGTCTTTGCTGCATCTAAACTACCACGCATGGTATCCTGACACTTTACCGGAAGTGTTAAAACTAATTCAAAATGAACATGGGCCGCACCAGCTCTGGATTTGGGGATGGAACTGGTGCTTAATTTTGACACAGTGTCCTCAATTATTTTAAGTAACATTAAAGGAGAAGCAGCAGCATTGGCGATTCGCCAATGGCTCCGAGAGGGTTCTCAACAGGAGCACAAGCTGCCAAAGATTATTTCCGATACCTATACTAGTATAAGACGGGATAGTCTAAGGGTCAGGCCAACTAAGTCACAAGTACAAAGTACCACCCCTTAGGAAACCACTAATCAAGCAGAAGAGGGTTCTAAAAAACACTGAGAAAAACAAAAAACAAAAAAGACAAAAGAAGTCAGAGAGGAGAATCTCCGCAACCAGATACCTCTGAGAGAAGATATAGGCGCTCATTATGAACATGGCGGTCCGTAAGGCACCGCCAGCGGTGGCGGCAGAAACCACCAACAGAGGAGAGGTCCGGACCGCCAAATAATGATTCAAACGAAACTCATGCATCCTGCGCACCACCCACCACCAGGAAAGGATTCCAGGTGACAACAGCAGAGGCCACCCACAGGCCGTCAGAAAGGCCCAACCCACCCATCAAATTATGAACCACCATTCCGCCGCCAGTTCCGGGGCGGGAACCACCGCCACACAAAGCCAGACGGACATGAAACAAATAGAAGGAAACACTCACCGGAGCTCAACAAAACTAGCAGCGGCAGCCATGGACAGAGAGCTGCAGATCATGCCAGCCTTGCTCCTTGCCATACATTTACACGACCGAAGATGACGACGGTAAGTACCGCAACCTACAAAACAAGGGAGGAAAGGGCAAAGTTACATACCCACCCACTCCACCCACCCCGCAACGCCGTGGGGACTCTACCCAGCAGCAATAGTCAGACACCCCATGCCAAGAGGGACATACCCGACCGAAGGCCACTGCAATTTGGCCATAGGACATACAATAGCACCACAGCCATAAATTATTTAAACAAACACCAGGGTGGAACTGCGTGCAGCCCAAACAAAGGCCACACAGAAACTTTATTATGAAGCTCACTGTGCGAAATGATGAAAACAGGGCCAATGGCCAGTCCATAAAAAGTCAATTTTCCCTGGCCACAACTGGCCACACCTGACTCCCACAAGGGCTGGGTACTCCACTCAACAGGGCACCATAGGGGGATCCAGGCACCTCACGGAATGGGGGTGGGGTGTGGCGGTGGGGATTTACAACAGGGGTGGGACTTTGACTTGCGTGAGGAGGTTGGGGGGGTGGGCTTCTCCTTAGAAGGGGGTGGGGGCTGTTTGGCACGGGTGGAGCTGGATGCCTTAGGCTCAGAGCGGGCCTTCTTCTTAACTGGAGAAGGGGCACGGGAAAGGGAAGGTTGGACCGGGGTGGGCTGCGGTGTGGAAGAAGCGGAAAGGGCAAGGAGATGGGCACGTTTCGGGACACGACGGGATGGGCCAGTGGGTTCGAACAGGTCTACACGGGAGAGGAAAAGTTTCTTGGGAGCAATTGGTGTGGGCGTGGATGAGGGCGTGGAAGTTGAGGCAGAGGGAGTTGATGTATGGGGTGTAGGTGTGCGTGTAGTGGGTGCCGGTGACTGCTCAGTATGCTGTGGTGTGGTGGATGTCTGATGGGTGGGTGTCTTTCTGCGTTTGAGTGTTTTGGGAGGTGGGGGGTGGACACAGTGGGAGAAGCCAGACAGATAGTGTGGATGTATGTTGGGTGGGTGTCTGCAAGTTGGGTGAGTGTGCTGCATGTGTCAACTACAGTGGAGGTGGTGAGTGCAGGTGTGGTGTATGGGGTACATGTATGGCTGTCTGCTATTGTGGTGAGTGCAGGAAGAGAAGCAGTAACAGTGAGTGATGGAGTGATGGTGCAGTGCATGAGGGTGTGCATGTAGAGGGGACAGACAGGGAAGCGGAAGAGGCGGGCACACTGGGGGAAGTGGACGTTGTTGTGTGTGCAGGTGTATGTTGGCTGTGTGAATGCTTGTGGTGGGAGGTGTGGTGCTTGTGTTTGGAAGTATGTTTTTTGTGTGTTGAAGTGCTTGACTGCGTGTCTGAATGTGTGCCTTGGACGGGTGAAGCGTGTGGGGTGCTGGAAGGGGTAGAGGAGGTTGGAGGGGGGACGGAATGGCCAGGGAAACTGGCTGCCATCCAAGAGGAGGCCAGAGCCTGAAAAGATCTCTGTAGGGCAGACACGGCATTGACGATGGTTGTCTGCCCTACAGAGATGGTTCTCAGGAGGTCAATAGCCTCCTCTGTGAGGGCAGCAGGGCTGACTGGGGCAGGGGAGGAGGTGCCCGGGGCGAAGGAGACGCCACCTTTCTGGGTGGGTGGGCACGGCCAACTCGGTGGGGAGCAGAAGGGTGGGCATTGATGGTATGGGTGGTGGCAGAAGTTCTCACGGTCGTGATTTGTCCACTAGTGTCCGCCACCGCCGGAGGACCCCTATCGGAGGAGGTTTCAGAGTCACTACCACCGGTGGTAGTAGCCTCCCCCGTGGAAGTCGTAGGACCCCCATCGGAGGAGGTTTCAGAGTCACTACCACCAGTGGTAGTAGCCTCCCCGTGGAAGTCCCCTCGCCCTTCCACCCGCTGGTCCCCTGGGTGTCCGTTGTCTCTGCCTCCGAGGATCCATGGGCCGCTATCTCCCCACTAGCCGGTGCCTCAGCTTCCTCACCTGATGTTGATGCTGTACCAGACACACAAAACAGAACAGGGATGGGGAGACAAAACAAGAGAGACACTTGTAAGTAGCTGAATGCTGATACACAATGGCCAGACATACACCTACCCAGCAGACACACCCAACAGGCAGCACCGTGCACTAGGCCCATGACCATGGCCCTGACTACTGACCCAGGAGTAGAATATTACTGTCCTATATGTGTTGTGGGATTCCGCGATGAATGTGACATTCCTACCCTCATCTGTTAAGCCATGGGCTAAAATAAACTGTGTGAGCTAATGTCTGCAGTTATCTCCTATGTTTACAGGATTTGACATATTTGAGAGTAAGTGTTAGAGAACACAAGTGGGGGAAAAAGTCCTTTTATGGTTCAAGCTTGAACAACCTACAGACTAAATAGGTGCTCTCTATTTAGCCAAGGAGGATCGCCGTTAAGACCATGAATGACTCCGTGTGATGGTACTTGGATTATCTTCAGTGTGTGTGAGACAGAGATACTCAGGAGACTCGTAAAATTAGTGCCTACACCATTGGTGGTGGCGCCATGTCATAAGGACACTCATACTTCGAAAAGACTGCTGGATTTGGGGCAGCAGCACCTCTGCGTTGTAGGCAACTGAGTCACTCCCACACCAGTTGGCAGCTGTTGGGCCAACCATCCCAGCTCACTAGCAGCACCTCACCAAAACCCAACTGGTAAAGGTGATCTGTTGCAGTCTTACATGGAACTCTGAAAAACCCTCAGGGAAAACCATGAGTAAACAAGCCTGACCCTTTTCTCTCCACAGTCTCTTAAACACACAGAGGCAAGAAAAGAGATGCAGGACAGTTTTCAATATATTAATTGAAAAGACTGTAGTCTATGATAAAATTCATGAGCTGCAATGATTAGGATAATGAAGAATAACAAAATCAGGATTGTGAAAATTAGAGATGTAAATAAAAACAACCCCAACATATTGTCATGACATGAGTATACAATTCCTATCTAAAAGTCTAATCTCTAGCCCTTAAGTGAGATCATGGCAATGTAAGCCAAATCTGTCTATATTGTGTCCACGAGAAGCACACCCCACCCCCATTTCCTTGGTACAAGGTCAGGCCACCAGTCCCCAGATAAGGATCCATTGAGACACAAAGGCTGAGGTCTACCGAAAACCGGCATGCAGCATGGGTGGGAATTTTGTCTCGAACCCCCTATAATGCCCTTTGTCCTCCAAGATATTTTTATATGGGACATGTTTATATTCATGCACAGAAGCCTGATGCAGGTATGTACCTAAGTGCTGGACTTTTTACGCAGCCTTGGGGCCCGCAATAAAAAATATAATTCTATTTGTCTCACATTCCGTTCTTGTGATTCTGAGGAAAAGAACATGATGCAACGTATGTCATCCATAGCACAGATAATGACGCTCTTGCATAATAGCAGCTGATAATGAAATTAAAACAATGCCACTAAAAGAAGCAATAATCAAATGAATAAAAATTTAATACAGAAATACAGAGCATAATTACTAGATAAAAGGGCACAGGCTCCAGACCTAAGCTAAGCTTTCACTGTGCTCAAGCGACCAACTAAAATGGACCCACGGCAACATGTTCTTTGTGATAACTATCCCTCTAGTTGAGATACATTCCTACTTCCTCCCACTCTGCCCAATCAATATGTATTTCTCATTTCAAGGTATTGGCTCTTTGGTGTATCATCCCGCCTCCTATGGAGTGCGTACATTGCAATGCCCAATGGACTATTTTAACATCCTAAAAGTACTCTAAATCATCACACATTAAGTTCATTACCTCATACAAGCTTTATAAGTATAAATCTAAAAATCAAATGTCTTGAGGTCTAGTTTAGAGACAGCTTTAGTAGTCTGATCAACCTTCTAACAAAAAATGATTGATAACAAAAATTATGCATACACACATACATACATACATACAACCATAGAAGGCCTTTGAATAAGCCTTCTTCCTGCATTTGTCTTCGTGCATTAAACTGTCATTTACATCTTGCTTCCACCCACCAGAGCACAGAGTATGGGCAATGGATCAGCCCAACTTAGCCCTTGACTCTTTTGCTCTGTGAGTGAAAGCTTTTGACTTGATCACAAAGTTCACTGCAGTGCCTAGACTGGTGGGCCAATGCTCTACATTTTTTCTTTGCATTATATATATATTTAACTTTTGGTCATACTTGTGTGTTTAATCTTTGTCTTGCTGTTATAGTAATTCAAAGTCAAATGTACATTTTCTTTGCACTAATAAAAATCATACTTTCCTGTTATGTGCAGTAAAACCTAAAGGGGTTCTCTCCCCGTTCTAGCTATACCTGCTTGCCAGAAACCACCGGTACCTTTCAATTGAAATTAAATGCTTTGATTAATTTCTATTTACATGCACATTTTTTCATTGCAGGTATATGACAGCCACATTTAGGGAACAGCACATTTTTGTTTTCCGTCCCATGAAAATAGCAACTAACTTTATTTTGTTATTCACAGTATCATACACACTGGAAGAGGAATGAATACCCTTAAGTTGAAAGTTTTGATTACTACAGGAACAATCTGTTTCTCAATACATCCAAAACAACTACTCAGAATATTATGAAAACAGCAATAAGGTATATCATAAATAACAAGAATAACATAAATATTTCTAGCATTGTTAAAATGTCATTAAAAATGTCCCCTATAACCTAACACACATCTACTTCTATGTGCTATACTAAGAGAAAATGGAAGACATAGCAACTTGTGGTCTATAGAGTCTTAGGGAAAAAACGATACTGCATACCTTGTTGAAAGAAGAGGCTGTCTTTATCCGCAGAGGTACGAAGACAGTGTTCCCTGCAAAGGTCAAACACACGCTGCAGTAGCAGTGAGTTGTTCCTCTGGGACTCACTGTTCTCAGCTTCTGGTGAGATGTAGCATCTGTGAAGTGAGAAGTGTGCCAGCAGTTGGTGAGACAGTCTCTGGCAGAATCCCAAGTGATAATCTGGGCAGGGTACTTCTCCTGACAAGTGGTCAAGTAGTTGTCCTTAAATGCAAAGTTGGTCAATACTAGTTTGGCGGACGGAAACATCCGTCTGCCAAACTTTAGATAAGCAGACCACTGCGGTGCTGGCGGTCTTCCCACCTGCCCATTACAACTTTCTCACTGGACTGACCGTCAGGCTAGTGGGAAAGGTGCGGCAGCATTGTTCGCAGCTCATAATTGAGCCGGTAACAATGCTGCCACATGCAGGGTGCACCGGCACCCTTGAAAATATCACTGTGTCCACAGTGTCCCACAGCAGACAGTGCACATCTCAACGGTGCTGGGCAGTGCAGGGCCCCCCTGTGGTACCCTGCACTTGGTCTCCTCCAGCCTTTTCATAGTGGTGAAACCACCATGAAAAGGCTGGCAGAGAACAAGGCTGCAATCAGCAGGGCGGCGCTGAGTTCAGCGCTGCCCTGGCTGATTACAACCAGGACCGCTGTCACCCCATCAGGATCTTGGATCCTGGCAGGGACGGTGGTAGGTTGACGGGTCTGCCCGCCAACCTCCTATTGTGGCGATCGGACCGCCACAGCCGTGGTGGTCTGACGGCCACAGTTAGCATGGCGCTCTTGTGACTGCCATGCTCGTAATTGGCCCCTAAATCTTATCAGAAATTTTTATTTCTGATGTAAGTTTAAGAATGTCTAACATAGACTAAGTGCATCAGGGTATGTGTCCCAGACATTTCCTTCTGAGCACATAAGGAAAAAGGATATCAATTCAGATTACACTATTTTGGTCATATGTCTGTATGTATTCTTAATTAACCATGACATGATAAAAAATAGACATTTAACCCTGACAAATGTCATATTGATGGTTGTATCTGTGACATCAATTGAATGGCTCACAGTTCTTAGAAAGATAAGGTGAGGCAACAGCTGAATTTAATAGCAATGATTCTGCATAAATCAGGAAAGATGGCAACTTCCATTGTTTGAGAGAGGGAAGATGGTGACCTCCATTAGTCAAGATGAAGTCAGGGCCTACCTAAGATGGTGTCAGACCTTTGGGACTTTATGTCAAAGTGTTTGTTTTGCATAGCCTATTGTGCAGGGCCAGGATGACATATAAATGAAAGCAAGACCAACCCCCTTCCTTTGTGTGCTGTCCACTCAATGAATGTTGCCTCCTGTGGAAAGTAGGATGTGTGAGGATGTGGGGTGAACCATGTTTCTATGATGAAGAGAGTGCCAAGCTTGTGATAGGTGATGAGGTCTGTGATGTCTGGAGCATGGAGTACTATAGAGCTGGCTTTAAGGAGCATGAGTTGGAATGTGAGTTCTGTAGTTTGAGGTTATGTGATAGTACATGGTATATGTACAAGGTTGGGTCTATGTGTTGTGAAAATGCTATGTGAGTGTCTGTGCCATCGGAATCTGGGGGTGATTGTGAGGATTGGCATGAGGTGCTGGGTGAGGCACAGAGCTATTCTGATATCCCTGAAAGTATTATGTAAATCCAAATTGTATTCTGCATATTGAGAAGGATGTTCAAAAATATTATTCTAGCTGTAAACCATCTGTTAAAATCCTATTTGCTATATTCAGTGTGGTCTTGTATTGTTTGCATGATAGTCCCATTATTAATCCAGTGTTACAAGCATTCTGTAGTGTATATGTTTTGTGATGCAGATTCAAATTTTGAAAGTCTAATACAATTCTCCAAGACTTACCAGGATTTAAAATTAGGTAAACAGTGGTGCTCATCATTGATGGACAGGGAATGTCAAATCCCTCATACTTTAAAACATTTTCAGTTTGTTTGATATCCTTATGAACCATAGTCTGCCAATCATTCCTTAAAGGAATCACATGTAGTGGTGCACCTTTATTTCATCTATCAAGCACTCACCTGGTTCCAACCATGGAGAATACACTGAAGCCGATACTGGATGTGCCCTCTCTCTCAGGAAGCTCAGGACTTAGGGAGGATATACCTAGATCCGGCCTGCTTCCAAAGTGGGAAGAGGGAAGGGACGAAATAAGAAAAAGAAAACTTGCTGTACATGTTCTATTCAGCAATGGTACTACTCTTCTTAACAGGATGCGTCACTCCCGGGACTTTCTGGGTTTGTGAAGGTGGATGTTTATGGGACTGACATCGCTGGTTCATGAGGATGCAATATACTGGGAACAACAAGAAGAGGCAATTACCATCTAAACATCAACACGACTCTACTCAATTTATAATGCACTGCTTCAATTACCCACACTTACAGGGTTCTTCAAAAATCACAGCATAAGAGCAGAATAACCAGATTCTTGGATGAGAATTTCATGAAACTCTTGAGGGAAAACTTGAAATACTGATTGGAGCTTATGGTACTCCCATAGTAAACTCAGAACATAGATTGGAGTGACTGTCCCTCCCAGGGTTATACTTGATACATGGATTGGAGTCAGGGACACTCCCAAAGCACACCAGAAACAAGTTTGCTCTCGGTTCATAGGTTGGAGCTTCAACAACTCTCAAGGTATGCTAGAGACAAGGTTACACTCAGAACTTGGTTACACTTGGTACTTAGGTTATACTCGGAACAAGGGTATGCTTAGAACAAGGTCATACTCATGCAAGGTTATACTCGGAACAAGGTTACTGGACACGCTCAAGGTTGTACTCGAAACATGGGTTTGAAGTCAAGGACACTCCAAAGATATATAAAAACAAAGTTACACTCGGTACATAGGCTAGGGCCGGGGGCACTCACAAGATGTGCTAGAAACAAGGTTATTCTCAGTACAAACGTTAAATACAAGATTAAGGGCCTGATTTAGATATTGGCAGTCTTACCGCCAATCTATGGCTGACCCAAAAAGACCATCAAGGCGATGGTCTGCCACCCAACGTATATAGATGTATTGAGGCTCAGCTACAAACCACCTGACAGAGTGCTCTTCCTAGCTGTTGGGCCCCCGTCACCCATATTTAGATGTTACAGTCCTGCTGGCGATATACTGGCAGCGGTTTGCTGACAAAGGGAGAACATCGCTGGACCCAATGGACATCAGGCAGTGCCCATGAATTAGAGGTAAGTCATACACACACACACATGTCCCAGTGCATCACACATGACACAACATACCACATTCACACTAATATCCATTGGTATTCCAACACAACATGTACATGCCGCAAACACAAATACACATACATCCATGACACAACATATTCTCACTAGTGACACTACACCCACACCTGACACAATCAACACATCTAAACAAACACATGCACACAAAAGCACAACTACACACATCATGACAGCAACCACCACACAACAGCATGCACCTGAATCATGCATGCAGCAACAAAACAGACACCACAACATACATATCAACATCCATGCCACATGCAAGTGGCACACATACTGACACAACCACATCACCCACTACACCTCCCAACCATCTTACACTGCCCATTGCATGACATGCACACATACATGTACTGATTCGCACAACTCAAAGCACAACATGACAGGTGCAGATCCCTTTGTAATGCACACACATCAGCACAGTTCACAAGTGTTAATGTACTGTCATTGGGGTGCCAGAATTTGTTTGGCAATGAATACTGATGCCATAATGACAGTTGTGTATGTGTTTGATATATGTTGTGTACCAGTATGTCCCCACCCATATCTGACTCACCTGTGTCCCCAACACATGCATGTCACAGTAATGTAATAAAATTCCTGTTACACGTATATGTATGTGGTGGTACCCTGCCCATGTGCAGTGACTCCCCCAATGTACACAGTCAATGAGGGTTGCGTTCCTTCATGTCCAGCAATGGGGGGGAGGTCTTCTCCGTGATCCTCTGGCAGCAGCGATGGAGGCTCCTGTCATGTCCAGCCAGAAACAGAAATAGAATTGGGAGAAAAGGTGAGTTCCTCCCCCATTTCCCCCAATCTTCCAAGTCATAGGTGGAGGTCAGACCACCTTTTTGCTTGGTGGTTTCACACATCCAAATCTGCTCAGCGGTCAGTGTGGCTGGAGTCCCGCCATCCGCCATACTTTCCTATAGCGCTGTTGTGGTGGATGGGAATCCTTGGCAGAGTCGACAAGACTCGGGTGGGTTCAAATCTATGGGACCACCAACATCTAAATCAGATGGGCGATCTGCCAAGACGTCGGGCTCATTTTCTGTTGGATAACCAACAGCAGGACAGTTACCGGCAACATCTCAATCAGGTCCTAAGTCTCTAGTCCATGAGCCAAAACAGTTCAAGTGCCCAGGTAGTATGGACGGAATACAAGCAAGGAGCGCTGGAGAAAACAATCATGAAGAAGGAACAGGAGATGAAACTATAGTCTTCAAAGATGTTGAAACTCAGGCCTTCTCAACTACTTTAAAGGATTAGTGCTTAGTAACCTGAAGAAGCAGTACTTAGCATTATCTAGTTCTTTTACAAGAGTTCAAAGACCACAGGTGTTAGACCTAGCATCCTTGATGTAGTCTCCCCTATCTTTTTTTGCCTCTCCTTCCCATGTTTTGACTAATGTGCTGGTCTCTGTTTTTGCTGTTCTGTACTCTTGGCACTTTACCACTGCTGACCAGTGTTAAAGTGCAAGTGCTCCAGTGTAAATTGTTTTTGTAATTGCCTTTCCCATGATTGGCATATTTGATTTACTAGTAACTCCCTAGTAGAATGCACTAGAGGTGCCCAGGGCCTGTAAATCAAATACTACTAGTGGGCCTGCAGCACTGGTTGTGCCACCCACATTAGTAGCCCTGTAAACATGGCTCAGACCTGCCACTGCAGTGTTTGTGGGTGCCGTTTTAAACTGCCAATTCGACCTGGCAAGTGTACCCACTTGCCAGGCCCGAACCTTCCCTTTTTATACATGTAAGGCACCCCTCTGTAGGCCCTAGGTAGCCTCTGGGCAGGATGCAGCATATGTTAAAAGTAGGACATGTATTGATGTGTTTTACATGTCTTAACAGTGAAATACTGCCAAATTCGTTTTTCACTGTTGCAAGGCCTATCCCTCTCATAGGTTAAGATGGGGCTGCCTTTAAATATTGTTTAAGTGCAGTTTCCCTTTGAGAGCAGATAGAGATATGAAGTTTGGGGTCTCTGAACTCACAATTTATAAATACATCTTTTGGTGAAGTTGGTTTTTAAATCATCTGTTTGAAAATGCCAATTTTTTGAAAGTGGGCATTTTCTTGCTTAAACCATTCCATGACTCTGCCTGCTTGTGTATTCCCTGTCTGGGTCAGACTGACAGTTGGGCTGTTTGTTAACTCCCTCTAGACAGTGACATAAAGGGAGCTGGGGTGTAGCCTGCATATTTTGATGAGCCATCTCGGCTAGAGTGGAGGGAGGAGTGGTCACTTAAACCTGATTGGGCTGGCAGTCTCCAACCCCCTGGTGTGTGTCTGGGGCCAGGCCTGGGCAAGGCAGGAGTTTGTGAACTACAGAGACCTTCCTTTGAAGTTTGCCTACTTCAAAGGCAGAAAGGGGTATACATAGTCGACCCAAAACCCCAGACTTTTAGATTATTTCTGGGACCAAGAGGAACCTCTGGCAAGGAGAAGAGCTGAAGAGCTGGAAGAAGTGCTGCCCCTGTCTGTGACTGTCCTTTTCTGGGCTATCCTGCAGTTGCTGCTTCTGCCTGAGGAAGGGGACAAAGTCTGGACTTTGTGGTATATTCCTGTTTGTGAAGAATCTCCAAGAGCTTGGACTGAGCTTGCCTCCTGTTCTGAAGTCTCAGGGCCATCAAAGACTTCCTCTGCCAGCACTTGGACTCTCTGCTGAGATTCCTGCCCTGCCAAGTGGTGCCCTATCAAGTCCCTGGGCCCATCAAAAGTGAAGCTGGTAGAACAAGGACGGAAATCTATGCACAGGGAGCCGTGTGATGAAAGTTTTGATGCACCACTTGCAACGTGGCTGTAAAAACGACGCATCACCCGCCTTGTGGCTGATTTCAACGCATCATCCGCATCACAGCTGGAGAACTGACACAACACCAGCTTGTGGCTGTTGAAAATGACACAAAACCCGCGCACGGATTTCTTACGCATCATTGCTGGGCGTCAAAGTCATCGTGAACCTGCGCGGATCCAAGGTGCCCTGACGCATCGCTCTCTTGTGGGAGAGAAAAATTATTCATTGCCTATCCGATCAGAGAAGAAACAACGCATTTCCTCACTTGAGAGTAAGGAACTGATGCATTGCTGACTTTTCCACTGCAATCTCGGCTGTGTGGCTTTATTTTTTATGCAAACCAGGTACTTTCCGTAAAAACAATGTTTCAGTTGTTTTCTATGGAGTAAGACTCTTTTTATTTTAAAAATTGTCTTGTGTATGTTGGATTTTTGTTGTTTTGGTCTTGTTTGATTTAGATAAATATTGCCTATTTTTCTAAACTGGTGGGGTGTCCTTTTTGTAGTGTTTTCACTGTATAACTGTGTGTGTTGGTACAAATACTTTACACATTGCCTTTGGGATGAGCCTGACTGCGTGTGCCAAGCTACCAAGGGGGTAATCAGGGGTTATCCAAGTGTGTATCTCGATTGCCCTGACTAGAGTGATGGTCCCTGCTTGGACAGAGTGAAAACCGACTGCCAACCAGAGACCCCATCCCTATTTCTAGCAGCAGGCGTCTTGGTTCAAAAAGTTAATGAGCTGGCGGAATCGTAGCTCAAGAGGGGAAACAGTGGGAGTGTCGCAGAAGTCAGGATCACAGAATCATGCCTCCGGGCGACGCAGATGATGAGGCAGGGATGAGGCTGGTGCAGGGTGAAGGTCCCGGCAACTCGGGAGTTGAGTGCAGGGACAAAGTTTGAGCTGGACAGGTGTGCAGGAAGATCTGGCAACTCTGGAGGAGAGCGCAGGGATGTTGCTTGCGCAGGATGGGAACGGATACAAGACCAAGCACCAATGCAGGTTCAGAGGGGGTATTTATACAGGAAGCAAGGAGTGCTCCAAAAAGGCACGTATCCCATGTGGCAGCGTAGAAGATTCCAATGAACCTGAGAAAGATCACGTTACATACAATGGAACCCCAATGCATGATGGTACAATTCATTGGTTTACAGTGGAAATGTAACTTTCTTTATTAGACATGTGATATCTGCAGCACCATAGACCAAACTTGCATAGCAACAGAACAGGAAGGTCAATAGTTCAAGCTTCCCGGGAGGGGAACCATGGAGTGCTCGAGACTGGAAGGTACCACAAGGGAAACATGACTTGGAGTGCTCAGTGCAGAGAGGTGCCACAAGGGAAGGGTGACATGAGCCCGGCGAGTTACACCCACAGAACGAAGGGCACAAAATGGATTTTTGACATTCCTCCCACAAAGAACGATGCACCAGGCATAGTTTGTTAGGGTGATAGGCATGACCAGGCTAGGGGCAAGAACATCACTAGCTGGTTCCCAAGAGTTTCCTTTTGGACCAAACCTTCTACATGCAATAAAATAAAACAAACAACACTTACAACGTTGTCAATCCAAAATCCTTTGGACCTCAAATTCGAAGTGTCCATCCAAGGTCACAGATGGCGGAGGAGGAACGGGCCAGAGTTGGACAAGATGTGGTTTGCGGAGGGAAACATGGAACACAGGGTGAACAGGCAAATCATCTGGTATTTGGAGCTGAACTGTTACAGAACTAATAACCTTTTCAATCTGAAAGGGCCTCAAAAAATGAGGTTGCATTTTGAGAGGACCATGAAGGCTTAAGTTTGAAACCTGAGCTCCACCTTTGTACTCCAGTGGTTGTTGAAGATGTTTATTAGCTTTTTTCTTAAGGTTCAGTTGAACCTGTTGTAAGTGTTGTAACACCTCTTGTTGAGAATCATAGAGGTGCTTTACAAAGTGACACATTTTTTAAGTTTATTACAAAGTTTTCGGGTATCATATATGGATGTATGATACAGTTACACAACAAAAGGGGGAGATCCCTATGACTTAATATGGTGTGCTATTATAGGCAAACTCAGTGAATGGTATCAAGGACTCCCTTCAATATGGAGTAATGGTCACAAGACATAGCAGTGCATGCTCTAAAACTTGATTTACCCACTCCGTTTGTTAGCGTATGGAGGACAGGCAGAGGAGAGTCAGACTTCAATGTCCAGTGATGTGCAAAACCCACACCAGAATCTTGAAACAAACTGCAGGCCTTTATTTGACACAATGATCAAAGAGAGCCCGTGCAACCAAATTTTGGGTGTCATTATGAGTTCGGCCGGCAGCACCGCTGCCCGCCAAACTCATTCCTCCCACTTCACCACCAGTGTGGTGAAGCCCCTGCCGGCCCTATTATGATTTTCCCACTGGACCAGTGTTTCTGCCCACCGGCCCAGTGAGAAACAGGGCGTTTACATTTGCGCTGGCTCCTAATGGAGCCGGCGCCAATGTGGCAGTGCGGCGGGTGCAGCAGCACCCATTGCGCATTTCACTGCCCGTAATTCAGGCAGTGAAATGCACGATAGGGCTGTGCATGGGGGCCCCTGCACAGCCCATGCCAAGTGCATGGGCAGTGCAGGAGCCCCCAGGGGGGGACCGAGTCACCCATTCTGCCTGCCTCCCTGGCAGTGTAAACCGCCAAGAAAAGGCTGGCGGAATGGGACTCATACTCCCCAGGGCAGCGCTGCCCTGTCAGATTTGAAATGCCGAGACTGCCAGGCTGCCTGGTGATGGCAGCCTGATGGTGGCAGAGTTTCCACCATGGCGCCTCCGCCAGGTTCATAATATGGAAGAAGGACCGCCACTACCACGGCGGTCCACCCACCATCCGTGAGCCTGGCGGGCCTTGGACCGCCAGACTCATAATGAGGGCCTATGTGTTGAATAAACAGCATGGCAAGAGTTTTGGCAGTAGGCATTTCTTTAAGAAAAAAAAATGTGGCATGTTGGAGAAAAGTTCAATTACTATCAAAATTATAGTATAGTCATTGGAGTTAGGAAAGTCAATAATAAGCTCCATGCTGATGGCATGCCAGGGATAAGGAGGTTTGGGCAAGAGACTTCAATTGCCTAGAAGGGTGAAGTGGGATATTTTGTCTTGAAAACATGTTGGGCTAGTCAGAATGTGATCAAGCACATCCTAAGGCAATGTGGACCACTCAAACCATAATTGACAATCAATTAAGATCTCTTGGATTCTTACTGTAGACGTTCTGCTAATGGAACATCAGGACTACCGATCAAGGCTTCTTGTTTTAGTTCTTCCATGGGAGTAGATAGGGTGGTGTCATGATAAGGGATCTGCGGATGTACAGGATTATCTTTTTTAGTAGTCCAAGGGTCGATTTCATCCCTACTCCCTCTCTGATTAAATCCACCCAAAAGGATCTTTGGCCCCTGCGACTTTCAATGTGTGCAGAGTGGGCCGGCTTCCTGAATGTATTAACTAATGTGACTCTGTTCCGCCAGCATATCCTCTTTAAAACCGGGGAAACTGGAGGCACGTACCCGGTCTTACTATTGTGTTGGGGTAGGAACCCTTCCAGCAGTTATCTATGAGGCACTCACCTCTTCAAGGTAAGGCTGCCTGGGGCCTAAAAGTCTAAAAACTAGAGTCTCTTTTTTCATCATGGTCACACCTTCAGATGACAAGGTAGGTTCTGGGAATTCTGTGGTTTTAGGCGATTTGGCAAAAAATAAATATTCTTTCTTGGGCCCTGAAGCAGCATAAACTAGACTATGGGGAAGTGTTGCGTCTGGTGCAAAATCTATGCGGCAATCAGATTCCTTACGGGGAAGTAGTTCTGCACTTAGTTGTTCATCACAGGTGTCTTGAAGGTTTAGGTTATTCCCTGAATGTAGAGTCAAGGAGTCAAGTGCATGAGCCGCACGTGCCAAGAGAGGTGGGCCTCTCAGCACGCTATCATAGCAATGAGTTTGAGAGTAATACAATTCAAAAGTTGCAAGATGGAGAGACCAGTCAATGGTAGGCTTGTGCAGCTGAAGCCGAGGAATTCCCAATATAGCACCCAATTTAGGTATGTCAATAAGAACAGAGGTCAAAGTCTCTGTGTATCCTTTCTCACATACTAAAGATGGGGGTGTAGTTAGGTATACCATCAACCCAGAAGAGGCATCTACAGTTCTACCCTGCTCAGGCTCATTCTTAATAACCCATGGAACTTGCAAGGCACTAGCTAAAGTTAAATCTAGGAAGTTCCCTGTGGCCCCAGAATCAGTGAGCATAGATAACCCCAGTCTCTTTTGGGGTGAAATGATCAAGGTGACTGGCAAGCTGTAGTTTAGTCAAAAATGTTATTGGGGTGTGAGTCTGAGATTTCCTAACTAGCAACATGGTGGACCCAACTAAAAAGAGTAGCAATATACTCAGGTCACTGAGCGGGAATACCGGACAAGCAGAGGGGTATCACTTTTAAGTTTTTTAGTAAAGGAAGGACATTCTTGGTAGCAATAATATGGGCAAAAAGCACAACACAAGTTGGCGTAGAATTCAAAGTGTCTACTATGCATCTGTAAACTGCAGTGTAGTGTAACTAAAATGTTTTAGCATGTGCTTACAAAGCGCACTAAAACACTTGGAAACAAACAACCTTTACCTGAAAAATGAATTTTATTGATTCTTTTCCATGGGTCTGGAACTATCTAAACCTTTGTACACAACGTATTAGCATTCAACTAGTCTGCTATCGTACTGTATTTGTAGTTTGTGTCCTTTGGAAGCATTCTGTGGATAAGTTTCTCTTTGCCATGATAAATCTTTAGGCCAGATAAACACCAATTCACAAAAGAGAAGAGGACTAAAACCACAAAATGTAGAATCTGTATGAAAAACAAAGCATTGTATGTGGCTAGGAGCAAAAGAAAGTGGGACCTTAAACTGAAACGTGTCAATCCATTAAAATGCTCCACTTTGAAGCTATGCTGTTCAAGTTTAGTTCATATGTGTAATCTGCTTCACAAGTGATGAGTATCAAATGATTGAAGTACTCGTCTGTTACTGTGGATTTAAGGTCATTTTTTACTAGTTTTGGTCAGTTAAAACTACGCTCATTGCTGGCAACAGTAACTGGTACAAGCAGTGCTAATTTGTAAGCCAATGCAGGGTGCGGGTAAATGTTAACTTTGCCATATAGGAGCTGTGCAGCTTCATAAAGAGTAGTTTTCCCTGATTTAGTAATGTCTCTGCTCATCATTTCAGCTTCCGTATCCAAAATATCCAAATCAGATTCATTTAAGTAGTCAGGGAAAAGGCAAAACAAATTATTTAACTCATTCGAAGTTGTTTTGCGAAAATTTGTAAGAAGTAACACCTGCAGGGGCTTTATAGCTCAAACAGTAGCTGGTGTTGGTCAATCTATCAATTGCACAGCATTATCTGGATTACCATCAAAGCGTTTTGGAATTTTACGTGGCCAGCATCCACACCTATTTTTTCACAAATATGTGAAGCAGCTTATATATGGCCATTTATTCCATCTTCATTTTCTCGCATATGCTGCAGGACCTCTGCCGTTTGACACGCCACATCACTGGCTTGCAAGATATCAACGTATTTATACTTTTTTTGCGCCACATTTGCGTCGTTTTTTGACGCAAAAACGGCGCAAACTTGCAAAATGCCATTGTATTTTGTAGGTTTGCGCCGTTTTGCGTCAAAAAGCGGTGCAAATGCGGCGCTAAAAAAAGTATAAATACGGGCCCAAGTTCCTCTTGCCGCAAGAGTTCAACAGCAGGTTTTGTTCTCATCATGAGGTTTTTCATTAGCAGCATGGCCAACACAAAGTAAAATAAGATCATTTGACCCAATACATTATTTGCTGTTAACTTTGAATCTTTATACATTTTCTTATCCTCATTTGTAATCTAGTGAAGAACGTGAATTAAACTATCAAAAGAAGCCCATAATGCTTTAACAGAATCACTTCTCATAATCCAACGTGTTTTTGACAGTTATTTTAGGAGCAGGCAACCATTTTTAGGCTTCCTTGAAGGCATCAAAATGCTTCAAGCTGAAAGTGAAGAAATTTTACAATTCCTGTAAAATGCTGTAGAATCTTTTCACCATTAGGCTTTCATTGCATGCCTTTTCTACCAACAGGTTACTTTTGTGTGCCAGGCATGGAAAATAGAGCAGAGATTCTTTGCCATTTTACTAAGCATGGCCAGACATCTCCTATTTGCTCCTGACATTGAAGATGTTGTATCATATGATTGAACAACAAAGTTTTTAATATCTAGCCCACAGTCAGATAGCACATCGAAAAGATGTGTAACATACCGAGGTACTATTGTGACCTGATCATGGTGAGACACGTCTGGAGTAGTATCAGCCATCACAGTAATTGGGCCGCCATATGATTGCACCCTGCTTGTAACCTCCTCCTGAATGCACTTTCCCAAAATAGTTAGGAATTCATTTTGACCTGTGGTATTCATGTATGTAACATGGTGTTGTCGAAGGCTTGCATTATTTTAATGATTACTCTTTAATGATGGCACACACAAACTCATCAGCTTTACCAGCTGCTGATAATTGCTATCTTTGTCCTCATCCCATCCCCGAAGCGCAATTGCTTGTCTACTGAGTACAATCCAGCAGAACTAGGGCCTGATTTAAGAGGACCTAACGCCACCTTAGCACCGCCATAGCATCATGTTTTTTACGCTAAGGCGGCGCTAAAGTGGCTATTAACACATGCCATATTTACAAAGTGGTGCAATGCATGCATTGCACCACTTTGTAAACCTTTGCGCCACATTATGCCTGCTCCAGGCACAACGTATGCAAGGGGGAGTTCACCCGTTGGGGAAGTGGGCTGAAAAAATAGCGCAAAGAAATCTAAGAGAAAAGAGGGCATGTAATTGAATACAATGGGCATCTATGCACTCTGCAGGAGTAGCGTTAACATTTTGGCGCTACTCTTGCAGAGTAAATCAATAGCGTCAGGAATTCTGACACTATTGGCCTCTACCCTGTGCCATGGTGCACCTTATTTTAAATAAGGTGCACACATATTGGTGGTATTGGGGCACTAAGGAGCTCCTTTAAGTGGCGCTGCAATGGGTGCAGCGCCACTCTTCATAAATCAGCCCCTTAGCTTCTTTATCTAACAGTTTTGGAGGCAGATACTCTCTTGGACTGCAATTTAATGTCTCTTGTGAACATCCATCTGCTTGCTTTTGCTCTTAAAGACATGAATGTTTTGCACAGCTATCTTATGTCTGTCACTATTAAAATGGAGTGACAACTTTCCAGCACTTTTTAATCCTCTTCTTTTCATTTTGTGCCACTCTTGTATACCATTTTGAATCCATGCATTATTACTTCTCTTGAACACTTGAAGGTGAGCAGACAGACGTGCAAAACTAAATGCTGCATCAACTTTCTCACTGTCTTCGGGATAGGAATACTCATCAACCATTTTGCACTGAAAGTGTTCTGTTTCTTTGGATCTATTTCTGAATTTTGAGGGTTATGCTGTTTGCGTGGCTGATGAGGTCCATTTTCAATCAAGAATAAACTTTGTCTTTCAGTCAGCGTTTATGTTTTCCGATCTGTTGGATCACAGCTTACAATGACATCCACTGGTTTATCCGATAGAGCAATTGCATGAAATACCAATCCGTTACACAAATTGAAACGCTTGTGTCACTCTTCCTGTATCTGTGGTGCACATTGATTTACTTCTGTGCAACAACTATGCGCAGAGAATTGGGTTTTTACCACCCTAAGGGCCAGATGTAGCAAAGGGTTTTTCCCATTCTGTGTCAATGGGAAAATGTGTTCGTACATATGGCCCTAAATCTTAATTCAGCTCCTTTTTTGGTTACTGTAAGCAAGTCAACCAGCATGGCAGCTATGTCAATAACACTGGAATCTGAGTTAGGAACAGTCCTATCCTGTGGATCATGATTTTGTCTGGGCATTTCTAAGTTATTCATCCTCACAGGACAGCCGTAAGGTATTATTTCCCCACACTGAGTGACATATGGCTCAGTTTGGACCATCTTTGAGGTAGTAGATGCTTGAAACAGCTCTGGTGAAGTTTCTGAGGTTTCTTGCAAATATATTTTCACATTTATTACTTTGCTCTTTAATACTATACTGTTATTGCTCTCATTTAACAGAGGCTCAGCTGCTCCTTCCAGAGACACAGTCATGGTAGGTGGCTCAGGATGGAAAATCTTGAAGTTTGTTGATTCTTTAAGTAGCTCAGAAGATGCAACTGGAGACTTTGGACCTGATTTAGAGTTTGGTGGAGGGGATACTCCGTCACAACGGTGATGGATATCTCATCTGCTGAAATATAAGTCCCATAATATACTATGAGATTTATATTTCGGTGGACGGGATATCCATCACCGTTGTAATGGAGTAACCCTTTTGCCATACTCTAAATCAGGCCCCTTGTTAGAGACATTTCCGCTGTATGCCTAGAAGAGATACTTGATGCTGACTTAAAACAAGTAAAAGAACCTAAAATTATTATATAAATTAATAGATAAGTTTTATAGCACCAATGAGTGACTGTCAAAGATTTAATGTTACCAGCCTCAATGATTTTACTGATGTGCTTTTTCATTTACAAAATTAGGGCCAGATGTACGAAGCCTGTTTGCATTTCTTAATGGTCCGAATCGGTATTTCGGGTCCTTAAGAAATGCTTTTCTAATGTACAAAGCAATTTGCGATTCCCAGAATAGGAAATGCAAATAGGGATTTCTTATTTGCATTTCTTATTCTGATGTACCATGCATTTCCAAAATGCGATTTGGGCATTTTGGAGATGCAAATACTACCGACTTGAAGTCGGTGGTAACCAGGTGCAATTTTAAAAAAGCACCCCAAGATGTTTTTTTTCATTGCAATAGAGCACACACATAACCCTTAGGCATATGTGTGCTCTACAGGTGCACCCCTATTTTAGGGTGCACCCAGGGGTGCCTTTTTTCCATTGTCATCCCTGGTTTTGCATTTCCTATATAGCGATTTCTTAAGAAATCGTTACTTAGGAAATATAAAACCAGCCCATTGACTAAAATGCAATGGAATTTCTTAATACTGATTTCCTAATAGTGATTCCTATTTTGCAGGAATCACTATTAGGAAATCGATATCTTGGTACATAGCATTTTGCATTTCTTAAATAGCAATTTCTATGAAGTAGCCGTTTAAGAAATGCTAAATTGCATTTTCATACATCTGGCACTAAGTTTGGAAATTGGTACATTTTACATCAAGACAAATAACTTTTATTTGTGGACTTGGCTTACCACATATGGATTAGCTGGAGCCCTAAAAACTCTACATGGCAAACTGTGATGCATTTGTTGTCTTTCTCTATGAAACTTTTCATTATGCCTGTTCAGATATCCATTGTCAAAAATGCAGAGCTCCTCTGCTACGGCGGAGGAGCATCACCCCCCGCTAGCAGCAGAAGCTGCAAGCCTTTTACAATGAAAGGATAATAAACTTTGTGTATTATCCTTTTGTTGTGAAAGGGGCGGGCCATGTGAGATGACGAGCACCGAGGGGGGCACACATCACTCCCCTCAGTGCGCATGTGTGTTTGGCTGGCTGCCTCAGGCAGGGCAAACACACATGCGCACTGTGCTCTCTCCAGCCAGGCACTGTGTTGCCGGGCTGGAGAGAGCAGGCACAGGCTCCCAGTCTGCCTGGGAGTGCCCTGGCTGGATGCTCCCAGCCAATCCTAACACTGCTCTGAGCAGCGTCAGGATTGGCGGCAGGGTAGGCTGGGAGCCTGTGCCTGCCTGCTGAGGAGAAGGAGGATTGGCAGTATGGCGTGCAGGTAAGTTAATATTCCACCTAACCCCCCTGCATGCGCTGCACTGCCCCTTGCAACCCCTGTGAGCCGCGACTGTAAAAATGGGGTTTCAGAGTAAACTCTGAAGTATAAATCTTTTGGTATTTGCCATTGTGTTTGCAGTACAATGGTTTATTTAGAAAAGCACAACAGCTTTCTTATGTCTGGTTACCACTGTCCGCAAATACTGCTGCTGATCATTATATGTATTATTAATAACAACAATAATAATAACAACAAAAAATTACATTTTCTGTAGCTTAGTGCTTCATATTGCATTTCTGCTGTTTTCCAAGCACCGCAAATACCAAACTATAATGTTATCCAATTTATTAATACTCAATACACCAACCTCGAAAAGACGGAAGGTTGAAGTGACTGAAACCCTTATCTTAACATCAACACCACCACCACACCTCTGCATTCAGCCTTTCATGAGATTAGCCATTGATATGTTAGCAGGCAGGAGATTTAATTCTTATCTTGTCTGTTCTCAATATGTTGTTGGGCAGGTCACCTCCAAGGTCTCAGTCTGATGAAAGTCTAGTCAGTGCAGGGCCGCAGTGAAATAGTCTGGTCTATGCTGCCCATTGTGGTCCAGTTTATATGCACGGCAACATAGGACAGGGAGGCCGAGAAGAGCAGGCCCACCGCCAGCCCAGACCAAACATCAGCACAGCAGGCTAAGGGTGGGCAGCAAGAGCAGGCCTTATAGTAGCTCAGGCCCAGCAGAAAATCATGCTTCTCAGCTTGGAAAGAAAAAGGGACCATAGAAAGCAAGCTAGGTGGTATAACTGAAAGAGACAGAAAATGTTGAAGAACACATAGCAATCTGTAATGATAAAGGCACCCTAAAATTCAGGACTGGAAAAGTTTGAAACAATCTGGATCAAACCCCTTCTACAATGTAGTCATCTACTCAGCATAGAACCAGTGAACCCTCTTTGTTTTTCCATTTTAATAGAAAATATAAAATAATATCACAAACTGAAAAATATGAAGGCTATATGCATGGATTTGTGAGAAACATTGAAGTTACTTTCTTTCAACTGGGGTTTACTGTTGTTCATTGAACAGTTTTTACTGGTTGCTACAATTTGAGGTATTGTAACTAATTATATGGCTTTGGTGCCATTGCATATGGTTGTGGGTGTGGTATACTCCATTTTACTTCTCCAGGACAAGACAACAAATGCTTATCCTACCCAAGGCTTGGAGCTGGATTATTATTATGAATATAATTGTGACAGGATTTGGGTTACTCTCTGGTGATGGGTAAGCATGTTTGATCATTATGTGCTGTTGAGGAAGCATACACTTAGCCAACAGTATAGTTCGGAGCCACGTTGTGTGCATGACGGTGTTGGAAGTTATGTCCAGTATATACTGATGTTGTGGGGATATGTGTATGTATGGCTTGATCTAGATATGCTAATGAGATGGAAAACACTGAGCCCATGGGATAGTTAGGATTTAATTTATCTGCATGATAGCTCAGGAGTTGACTCCTAACCCTCAGGCATTGATGCAAGTATACGACATCACTAGCCTGATGTGAACGGAAATAACAGTGGGGAGGTTATTTATAAATAACCTGAAACAGGAAGAGAACGGGAAACATTAAGTCCAAGTCAACCCCCACATTCTCCCACATCCCGACAGCAGATGATAAGTGGAATTTAGATAAATGCAAAACGAGGGGACAAGTGGGACAAAGTTCAACAAAACAGACATGGTACATGGCTGGAGATCCATCACTTTGACCAACTCCAACTAAAGTGTTGGAAAGAAGTAATGACCCCCAAACCCCACCCCACAAATGTAAGCATAAACAGTCACAAATGGGGGCAGGCACAACATGGGATCAATGGGATCAGATGTTCACTCCCCCTCCCTGAGCAGATGAGATCAGACAGAAGGAAGCATGTAAAATAGGTAGACCATGAAAGGAACCAGCCTTTGCAGCACAAACAAAAACATTGTGCCTGTTTTCCCACCTATATTACCTAATTATATATCTCTATACAAGCAAACTGTTTGCTACTTCATAGTATTTAAAGTTACACATCAATTTTAGAGGACCTAGAAAAATTAAGCACTGAGTTAAAACCTGCAACACCAAAACCATTAGCCGTACATGTGCGAGATCCATCCCTGAGATTAACTTTCCATTTCAGTCCAAACCTGAGCACCAAGCACAAAACACACCCCTTTTTAACTTGACCTCCAGGGTAGCAAAGTAAAGCAGTCCAAAGCTGGTTCCAAGAGGTGATGTGGTGTCAGAGACTCAGAACTCAACAAACCATCTAATGTAGGGTAATAATTTAGGACCCAATTTATTACACAGCAAATGGCCCATTGTTCGGCTGGGGGAATGGCACAGATTATTCCATTCCCCTGGGGGAGGGACTGCCCACCGAATTTATAAATGCACACCATTCAGACGGTCATTTATAATGCATTGGTTGCCACCGCAGTTCCTGCCAATGAATTTTGCTGTTTGGTGCAAGGCTGCATCAGAAGGACTCAGCCCTGCACCAAACAGTTTTATTTTTTTATTTTCAAAAAGAAAATCCCAAAATGGGTTTTGTACCTGGCCCTTTTTGCCGGTTCATCCCCAGACTTTTTGCCTTCTTCCTCCTATTGTTTCTAACCTCTTGCTGTTGGCTCTAGGACTCTGAGCACTTTATCACTGCTGCTCAGTGCTAAAGTGAAGGTGCTCTCCCTTCTAAAGTTGGTAGTCCCAAAGCCAGCAAAAACAGTGTCCAGAAATTGGAGGGAGGCAGGCAAAACGTTCTGGGTGACCACCCTAAGGCTGTCAGCTCTAAAGGTCATTTACCCCCAACTGATGTTTGGAGCCTTTGCTGAAGGAAAGAGGGGGCAGTCCCAGAACCAGTTGTAACTGGTTGGAACCTCCTCTCCCCTTCCAAGAGGAACTGCCTAGCTACCCAAAGGACTCACCTGGCTGCTTTTCTGAGAAGGACTGCTGCCTTGCTATTGCCCTGCTGCCTTGCTGCTCTCTGGCTGTGCTGAGAAGCGCTCTCCAAGGGCTTGGATAGAGCTCGCCTCCTGTTCCCTGAAGTCTCAGGACCAAAAAGACTTAATTCCTGCAAAAGTACTCCTTGTGTGGGAAAAATCGACTCACAGCCTGCAAGAAACGACACACAGCCTGCATCACGGTGAAAAATTCACTGCATGCCAAACCGGAGCGACGTAGCCTGACTTTCTGAGGAGGAGATTGACGCAGCTCCAGCGTTGCGACCGGAACTTCGACGCATGGCCCATTAGATCGATGCAAAGCCGACCCGGAATGACGATGCCTGACTTCCTGAGAAGAATCGAGGCAGTGCCTGCCGTGTGACAGAATTTTCCACACGTCGCTCACCGGATCGACTCAGCTCCTGTGACTTCGTCCTGCGAGCGCCGGATCTCAACGCATCGTCCCCAGGGCGTCCGAAAACCCCGCAACCCGAAGAGGATCCAAGTCTGTGCACCGAAAATCGAGGCAAAGACTTCTCTGCGTGGAAAATAAACAACTCATCACCTGTGTGCGGCCGGAGAAATCGACGCACACCTCCCCGTTTTCCATGCATCTCCTCCTCTGTGGTCCCTTGCAGAGAATTTGAATGCAAACCAGGTACTTTGTGCTTGCAAGAGACACTTGTTGCTTTTTTAAAGACTAAAGACACTTTATATCATTTTTACAGTGACATCTCAACATATACTTATTGAATCTTGATTGTTTTGATCTGCATCTTACCAGATAAATATTATATATTTTTCTAACACTGTTTGGTGTATTTTTTTGTGGTGTTCTACTGTGTTATTGTATGATTTATTGCACAAATACTTTACACATTGCCTTCTAAGTTAAGCCTGACTGCTCAGTGCCAAGCTACCAGAGGGGGGGCACAGGATAATTTGGATTGTGTGTGACTTACCCTGACTAGAGTGAGGGTCCTTGCTTGGACAGGGGGTAACCTGACTCCCAACTAAAGACCCCATTCTAACAACCATCACGAAAGGAATGGAAGTATGTTCATTTTTATCATCATTTAGAAGATTCTGAGACTGACCCAGCAGCATGTAGGTTCATACGCTTGACCAGTAACCAATAATTTACATGAATACTTAATGTACAGTAAATTGCAGAGTGATCAAACTGTTAAAAAGATCTTTTCAATTATTAATGTTTCTCTTTTATGTATTATTACGTATTTTTAAAACATAGACCCACATTTTGACATTGGCGGTATAAACCGCCTACTGCCACAGTGACGGCCGCCAAAAGCCAGACACCGCGGCTACCATCCATTTGCCAGATTATGACCACAGCTGGACTTCCGCCCCAAGGAGGGCGGAAATCTGTCCGTGGCCATACTGGCGGATGGTGGTAAGGTGGCGCTGCTACCACCAGCACCACCACGCCAGTAGACCGCCGTTCATGAATGAATGCGTGTATGCCAGCGTGAGTTAGTGGGTGCATGCGTGGTGTGTGTCTGCTAGAGTGTGCGTTTATGGGGGGGTGGGAGATCAGAAGAGGGAAGCATGGATGGAGGAGGGGTGGGAGGCATCTGGGGAGTGTTTAGGGGGGTGACTGAGCCTCCTACCACAGGAAGGAATCGCCTACCACAGGAAGAAAACGCCACGAAAACCATGGCGATAGGCTGGCTCAAAATACAGCTGCCGGTACTATAGCGGCCACCGGGGTGGAGATTGTTATCTCCATCCCGGCGGCTGCTACCACCATGGCAGTATGAATGGTAAATTGACGGGTTGCCTGCAGCCAACCCGCCAATGTCATTATGTGGCGGTATGTACTACCGCCATCTTACCACCTTCCGCCGGGGTCATAATGACCCCCATAGTCTTCTTTAGGCAAACTGTAGTTGCTAAAATATGTTAATTTATAAGTCCTTCTCTTTCCCTCTACTTATACAATCAATTCCAATATCTGAAAATGTGTTATTTATGTGAATCTACAATGTCTGCCATCACTTCTCAGTGCTGTTAAAACATCTAAATAATTGCACTTAAAACAAAACTACACTTTTGCTAAATAACTGGCAGTCACATAATGTATCTAAATGTATTTAAAAATGATCTTGCTTTTGTCTTACTGAACTGAATACATCAGGCGTGTACTAATGTGCCATGACCTGAGCATGAACAAGACAGATTTGCTAGGTCTGGAAATGTGAATCAGTTCTGTGGACTGAGAGGTAAACATTAAGGGCCTGATTTAGAACTTGGCAGAGGGGAATACTCCACCACAAACATGACGGAAATCTGATCCTCCATATTATGATCACATTATGCACTGGGCCCTGAATGCTGCACCACACAGTGACAAAGGCACAAAGGGCTGAGCGTCAGTTAGGTCACTATGGGGTCCCTCCAGGAACACAGTGGAGTGAGTGACAGGCAGAAAGAGGTCAATTGCTCTGGAGCGATTGTGTCAATTTTACTCTTGAGTTTTGAGCTCAGGGCCCTACCTGTGCTCTCACACACCCCCTCCTCCTGGGCCTAGTAATTTAAATAAAATAAACACATAATTACCAATAGCAGAAATGACTATGCTGTCTCATACATGACAGTGCAGTTATTTGTAGGGTGTTACACTCCATACACCCCCTGCAGAAGCTACTTCCCTGGTCACTGGTATCATTATAGATTGTGGAACGTTATGTGAGGTAGCAGCCATGTAAAGGGGGTCCAGGTCAAAAATCGTGTTCAACTGACGGACCTCTACGTCAGCTGGGTACTCAAGTCATTTATGTATTATGTCTGAAGTCAAAGCACTCACTCTCCAAATTCTTTTTAGTTTGGCAGTGCACTCTTGTGTAGAATGTTCCGCCTCACCGCAATAAAGACACAGTTCAAATTTCTTTCTTTGTTCCATTATCTTATGATCAACCTTGACAACTGAGTTAATGAACTGGAAACAGTCTGAGGGTATGTTTGCAAGGTGCGTCAAGGAAATCTTCAATTCACTACTCAATTCCCTATAAAAGGACCACTGGAATCCCATGACTAGTTTACTGAAAGCAGTAATGCAGGTAAGGAGGTTCTTAATGCCCTGTCTATGATTTAGCAACTCGGTATCAGTGGCCTGGACAGCAGTGTGCATATCCAGGAGATGAAGCATCATCTCTTTAAGGTTTCCAAGATCATGTAAAGCCAGGCCATTACGTTCAAGGTGTAGATTAGCCCAAATAACTGTGACATGGACAGGATTAACCCTTCCATTAGTGAATGTGTTTAATTGATAATTCACCAAAGTGAACTATAGGCTTCACGTCCACTAAGGCCCTGCCTAGATCCAAAAGTTTCAGGATGTCCTAGGACGGGGTCTAGACCAGGTCCAGTGCATTTATCTGAGCATACATGTCCTCTGAGCAGTGGAAAGTGCACAGCTTGGCCTTCTGTCACGCACTCACCTGGTTCTAACCATGGAGACAAAACTGGAGCCGATACTGGATCTCCACTTTCTCTCAGGACAACATAGGACCCACGGATGGTACACCTAGATCTGGCCGGCTTCCAGAGGGGGAAGAGGAGAAGGGACAAAATAAGAAAAATAAAATTTATGGTACAGGTTCGACTCAGGGATGGTACTACTCTGCTTAACAGGTGTGTCATTCCTGGGACCTTCTGTGTATGCAAAAGTGGACATTTACGGTACCAGCATCTCTGGTTTCGTGAAGATGCAATACACTGAGAAAAACAGGAAGAGGAAATTACCATTTATACATCAACAACCCTCTACACAATTTACAATGCACTGCTTCAATAATCAGAGCATAAAGGCAGAATATTCAGATTCTTGGATGAGAATCTTGTGGCAGAACTTGAAATACTGATTGGAGCATATGACACTCCCGGGGTAAACACAGAATATGAATTGGAGTTTCTGGCACTATCAAGGTTTTACTTGATACATGGATTGGAGGCAGGAACACTGACAAGGCATACTAGAATCAAGGTTGCTCTCGGTACATAGGTTACAGCTTAAACAAACTCTCAAGGTGTGCTAGAGACAAGTCTACACTCAGATATTGGTTACACTCAGTACATAGGTTATACTCAGAACAAGGGTATACTCGGAACAAGGTTAAACTCAAAGCAAGGTTACAATAGAAGCAAGGTTATGCTCAGAATAGTTATACTCAACACAGGATTGGATTTACTAGACACGCTCAAGATTGTACTCGAAACATGGGTTTGGAGTCAGGGACAAGCACAAGATATACTAGAAACAAGGTTACATTCAGTACAGAGGTTGGAGTAGGGGCACTCCCAAGATATGCTAAAAACAAGGTTATATTTGGTGCGTAGATTAAATATAAGATGAAGGGCGTGATTTAGATCTTAGCGGTGTTACTCCCAAACCGCAGTGGCGGTGGACCCGAGAAGACTGTCAAGTCAATGGCCACCGTGTTTAGATGTTACAGTCATGCAGCAGTGTACTGGCAGCGGTTTGCTGATGAAGGGAGCCCATCACTGGACCCAATGGACATCAGACAATGGCAGTGGCTATGGAACAGAGGTAAGGTACACACACACACTGTACCTTTGCCATATGTGTCCCCCTGTATCACACACAAGACATGACACAACACTCCACATTAACACGATTATCAATTGGCATTCTACCACAACACAAACACACATTCACGTACATCCATGACACAATATACACACACTATTGATACTGCACCCACACACAACACAACCACAACAACCAACACAACTATACACTCATCTACAAAAACACACTCACACATCACAACTACACACATCACGACAACGACCTCCACACAACACTCACCTGAATGTTGCACATAGCGGCACAACACAACATACACAACATCAATGCGATAAGCAAGTGGCACACATACTGACACAGCCACATTACCCACTCCAGTTTCATCCATCTCACCCAGCCAATCGCATCGCATACACACATACACGTATTGAGTCACACACACAGTGCGAAGCACATAATGACAGGTACAGGTCATCTTGCAATGTGCACACATGGACACAGTTGACAAGTATGATTGTACTGTCATTGCGGTGCCAGTATTCATTGGGCACATCAAAATGCCAGTTGTGTATGTGCGCGATACTTGTTGTGTACCACTGTGTTCCTATCCGTGTCTGATCCACTTGTGTCACCGACATATGCATTGCACAGCAATGTTTAAACAATACTATGCCATGCATATGTCTGCAGTGGTCTTGAGCTCATGTGCATTGACCACCCAACGTACACAGCCAATGCAGGTTCCTTACCTTCATGTCCAGTCCAGCAATTGGGGGGGTTGTGTTTTCTCTGTGGTCCAGCAGCAGTAGCAGTGGAGGGTGTTGGCCAGCCATGTCCAGCCAGAAACAGCAATGCAATCAGGAAAAAAGGTTTGTTTTCACCCATTTTCCCTCCAAATCCGCCAACCTAGAAGTGGAGGTCGGACTTCCACATTTTGCTTGGCGGTAACGCACATCTAAATCTGCACAGCAGTAAGTGTGGTTGGGGGTCGCACCACCAGACACAATGTACTATGGTGCCATCGTGGAAGATGGGAATCCTTGGTGGAGTCGATGGGACTCGAATGGGTTACAGTCTATGGGACCACCAACATCTAAACCAACAGAACAGAGAGTCAATGGTTCAGGCTTTCTGGGAGTGGAATCATGGAGTGCTCATGATTGGAAGGCACCACAAGGGAAACATAACTTGGAGTACTTGGTACAGAGAGGTGCCACAAGGGAAGGGTGTCATGAGGCCGGCGAGTAACACCCCCAGCACTTGGGCACAAGATGGAGTCATGACATCATCCTGCTTTGTTTTTGTACAACGCTGGGACACTTGGGCACTGCTATTTTTGTGGCATACTGGCTCTTAATCAGCTGGGGCACTAGTGGAAAGAATGCTCCAATTATAACTTTCTCACTTAATGGAGCTTTAATTATAACTTGTGGGGGCCAATCTCCTTTCACAAGTATTATGTCATGGGATCAGTCAACTGAGTCAAAAAAATCATTTAGATTATTCATTCAATAGCCTCTTCAATATGAATCAGTATCTTATAAACCAAGGGGCATATTTACAAGCTCCATGGCGCAGGGCAGTGTTGCCAGTGACTTTGCTGTGCTGCCCTGCACCACAGGGAAAGGGCAAAAAAAAACTGAATTTACAAGATACAGTGCATTTCTGTCCTTTCCCCCGTGCTTGTGCATAAATTGATGCCTAGCACCAATGCAGGCACGCTTGCACTATGTATGTTTTAAGACCTTAACAGATCTCTGCATGAGACGGGGACACCTTTATTTCTTGTAAAATACCTCCGGACAGCTTTGGTTGCACTGTGCATCTCTCTTATCTCAAATGCCACAAGCCATCAATGTCCTTTTAGGATTGAGCCTTGCATTCTGGGCACCATGTGTGAATCCCATTTCTCAGGATCACACTCGAGTAGCTCTCCTAGACCCCGAGAGGAAAAATTTGTAGTGTACTCTTAGGAGGAAAGGAGGCCGGGCAGGTGTCATTCTCTCCACCACAACAAGTTAAGCTCATACCGATCGGACTGTCAAGGGTTCAGTTAACACAGCAACATGGGGCAGCCTCGGGGACAGGTTAGCACACGTTCTGAATGGCTGCCGCAATGATGTGCGATGCTTGGCAGGAGTCCAATGGGAAAAGGGCAGCTCAGCTAGTGATGGTGATAGGAAGAGAACCCTCAAGGAGCTGGCCAATTAAGATTCAGTGATTCACCAAGGTGGTGGTCAGAAAATGATGCAAGCCCAGAGGTTGCTATGAAGACAGGGAGTATCAAAAAGGCCAGAGAAAATACCCCTGGATTCCTTAGACTCCTGCCAGGCACTGTGCACCATTGCAGTAGCACTTTGAAATATGCTAGTACTAACTTGTGTTCGAGGCTGTCGCGTGTTACTACTTGAATTGGCCTTCTATTTATTTTGGGCACATTTTCTCTTCCCTACAGGGGCCTCCACTCCTCAATGCGATCCAACATGTGCAGCTTGCTTCCAGATAGGTTGATAGTACTTATTGCTCCCTTAAACACCTGTGAGTTTTACACTTGTGTATACGTGCGCACATGAGCACCTGCTTATTCACTCTAAGCCCTTTTCTATCCTTTACTTTGTATGTATCTGTTTATATTCTTTGTTTGAAGGCAAACTGCGCTATGCCAAAAGGTAAAGGTAACTGGGGACCTTTTGTTACAACCATATATTTTAAAGCACGCTTGATATGATGTTATCATTGCTCCTCTATTTATTTGCAGGGTCACGGGACCAACCCGGTGTTCTATTCCTGCTTCTGTCCTGCTGATGAACACACGACTCAAATAGACGTCGAAACGCTGTTTACATTTACAAGAGCAAATACTTTTTTGAAGGAACTGTTTCCTACACAGAGCATATGGACTAAAACTTGAACCTATTAATATACCATGTTCTGTCGATTCATTTTCTTTATTTGCATATTATACTAGTATTTCTTTGATGAGTTTCGTTGGGCTGTACGCTTTTTGTAACATCAAAGTTTGAACACTTTTAAATGTTTTTAATTACTACAACCTACGTATCCTAACCAACTATGGTTATAAAAATACAATAATAAGTTTGGTATATCTGGTCTTTTTTTTTTTTAGAAATACTCTTTATATAGATGTAGCCTCAAGATGTATTTCTTTTAACTATCCTTTATTACCAAACTGACATACTCAGTGGTACTTGGTTGGACTCTGGTTCACTACGGGCAAGACACATAGGGCGGGTCTATCCACTTTCTCAATGATGCCGGGCTTTTCCACTTTGTTAAATTCGTGATCTTGTTTTTTTTTTTACATGGAAAGAAATCCTCTGATGTCTTAACAGCCCTGGTTCCGATCGGATTTAATTGTTCGATGTGCAGTTTAATTCCCTTGTTTTTAAGCTAACTCTTCCAGCATCCGTTCAGTGCTGCATTCTTGTACTCTGTATAAGAAAGCTATAAAATGTTTATTCAGCCGCCTTGCAGCTATTGTACGTGTTGCTATTATTAGGGCTCACACTTAATTTTGCTGTGAGAGATTTTTCAAGATCTTGGTTCTCATGATGGTACCCGAGACTTTGAGTGATGTTGTGGTGCAATAAGCAGATAGCTTTGTGTTTGTTCTTTTGAACATTTGAATGGTTTGGGCTTGATGCACTCCTGATATGCCATCACGTCGACAATTGCACCGGATGAAGCTGAAAATCGTCGGTGCTCAGTTCACACCTTGGTTGTGATCTGTAGATGCTGCGGCTCATTTTCTTGAGAGCATAGAACAAGTGAACATGTCCCTCTTCCATTGGGTCATTCACATCAGAAACATCACAGAGGATTGGTTCAGAAGATTTCACACTTCTCTGACTGATTTACGTGATATGGGCAGGCACCTTCATGGGTGTAGTTTGGCTACTTGCAGATGATGGACAGACCCTGGTAAGGTGATTGACTGTTGAATGCTGCGCATGGTGTATGTTTTTCCTTTTGCTGGGTAACGTTTATGGATTACAGGTGCAACACAATACTAATAGGGCTTGGAAGATTTTTGAAGTGAAAACCTCTGACCTGCATTGTTTAGCTTGCGCCTGGCTTCCACTGGCTCAGGTCTGATTTGGTTCTGACACAAGAGAGACATCTGTTCTGGGATGGTTGTGCCTCCCACTGTGTATGGGATTGGCCGAGGGAGAGCTTCGTTGGTAGTGTCATTTTGTCCTCTCCTACATTGAGCCTCTGGAGCTTTAGTGAAGGGCGGTTTCCAGAGTCTCCATATGGTCACCACTCACTTTCAGCTCATGTACAATTTTGCATGATCTCAAAGAAATACAAAAATATCTGGTTTCCGTGTATGTTGAGTTCACTTGTTCATATTTGCTAAAACTGTATATTACCATTATTGTATGAAATAGTTCAGTGTAACAGTGGGAACTTGTTAACTTGTGGCCCGTCATAATTAAGGAGCCACTTGTAATGAGGGCCTTAGTGTGTGGCCGTGGAGAGCCTTCGATGTCAGTCATAATGTATGTGTGGTGCAGGACCTGCACCACACATGGGAACAGCAGCCGGGAGCTTCAGGAGTGAGCCAAATAGTAACCAAGCTGCCATAGACTTTTTAGGGTCGAGCATGCGAGTGCATGTGCTTTCACATCTGTCTCATATGTGAGATGCTGTTGTGATCAGTAAAGGGCTTGGAGCCCGCCTTTCGCTCACCCTTTGTTGGTTTGCATGGCACTCTTCTTTACAGCATCGTAATTCGGCGAGACATGTCTGGCATAATTTCTGTTCCTCTGTGTTGAGCAGGGATCAAGCACTAATTGATTTTAACTTAATTAGTGCCCGTGCGTTGCTTCAGACGTGATTGAGGTACTATTTTGTTCTAATTTCGAGTGCCCTACAAACAAAAGGCTTGTGACTGGCAAAAATGTACCCAGCAGGGCAAACAAAATTGCAAAGTTTTATTTTTTAAAGCTTATTTTATTTTGTTAAGCCTCCTTTTCTCTGTTTCCACTCATGTTTTGTTTGTTTTTGCTTGTGGGCCCTGTTGTCAAAAGATGACAATTAACTTGTTTGAAATGCGTGAGACCCATTGTATTGCAAATGCTTGTTTTTTTATTTTGCATTCCACACTTCATGGGAATGCATGTGGTTCCTTGTTCACTCCCCTACGTTTTCCATTTCCCTCACCCATGTGCTCCCTTTCATACCAGTGCTTCCCCCCTTGCTCCTGGTTGTGCTTCCTGTTTTCAATATTTGTTAACTTTTTTTTGCAAAGGAATGAATGTTGCAAATTTCCACCCCTTGCTTCCACTTTTTGTGCTTGCATGCACTTAAACTGTTTTTTAAACGTATTAATTTACTGGCCTAACCTGGCCAGCCATTACTTTAGATATTGTGGTAAAATGGCCACCATGTGTCACATCCACGCATGCATCACAATAAAGTGTGCAGGTGCTTTACAGTACACATGCATGCATTTGTCAGAAAGCATGCACATACATCAGTAACAATCTTTGTATGCCCTTTATTTAATTTAGTAATTTTCTTTCATAGAAAATCCACTGCAAAATTGCTGGCCATGTGTGCCCCATGACACTTGCATTCAAATGGGGCCAAATAAAAAAGCGTTGCAAAGCCAACAGCTTTGGCCTTTTAGAGCGATAACCTTTGGCTGTTTATTGATTATTTACTCTTAGACACAGCGTATGTTGCAAATAGATTCCACCAATTTAGTCCACCAGGATTTTTTGTTTTTAAACACCCACATTTTTGGACCTTTGCTTTGGGCGAGTCTCACGATCTGAGTCTCAGTCACTGATTTCATGGTAATTGGACTGGCCGTGTTTACTGCCAGTGTCTGCCTTTTAAGAGAAGACCACTGCAGCACAGTTAGAATAAAGGGCTGTGGACTAGTTACACGTGAACATGTGTGTTTGCATATGTGCGTGCTGCATGTTAGAGACTACTGCTGGCTGCAGCCTGGCAGCTCCACACAGGTTACATGCCTGAGGCAGTTTTAAACAGCAAATTTGAACTATTAAAATGACCCCTTTTGACAGACATTAAACTTAAAAAATAATAATAATAATAAGCCAACCCTCAGTAGGCCTTATTCCCTCTAAAGACAGGGGGTATGGAATTTAGAAGTAGGACATGGAAGAGTTAATATTGAACATGTCCTTACATTAAAATATCCCCAAATGCTATTTTGGCTGATAGCAGCTGGAGGCAGGCTGCTTCTATAGGGAAACACTGGCCTACATTTAATAAATGCTAAATGTGGATTAGTAGCAGATAAAGAAATAATTCAAAAGCTCATAATTATGGTTGTACAAAATCCAATTTAAAGGTCAGATTGAATTTTGACAAACTATGAGAAAAAGGTACTTTTAAGAAATTAACGTTTTTCTGCTGAAAGCTTGTATGTATTTAACTGTTACCTGGCAGCTGGATGACTCCCTAATAGTCAGATGTGGATTGTTCCTAGACAGAAGACAAGGGATTGGGTGTGGGAAGGTGTGGCTTTCTCTTGGCAGGATGACCTGGGGGTTGTGACCAACGACTGATTACACTTCAAAAAAGCCTAACTTGTCACAAGTAGGTGAACCTGACACCAGTCCTGCCCCCTTCCTTTGTCCGTCTAGCCAACTTGACTACAAAATCAGTGGAACGTAGAACTGCCCCATACTTGGTTTCGAGTGACCACCAGGGAGGGCTTGCCCATTACCATAGCCACTTGTCTGTGTGGGCACAGAGAGCACTGACCAGAATATGTAGGAAGGTGATCTGTTGGTTGGTAGTAGAGAGGGTGCACAAGATGCCCCCATCACCAGGAGAAGGGCACCAGGAACCAGAAGAGGAGGCCAGGAAGCCTCTTAAAAGTGATCCAGATGGCTATGGTTCACAACCAAGTTCGAAATGAGCCAAATGCCTTCAAAATCAGTCAATCAGGGTCAGAATTATGCAGCAGCAAAGATTTGATCTTTGACCACCTACAATCAAAAGCCGACAGCATGGGCTCTGGCATAACTCTGCATAATTGTGCTTGAGCTGGGTCAGTGCATGCATATATATTTAATCATTTTTCTGAGGGAACTGGTGTGTATGTGCCCACCTCTCCAAATGCTGACGGCCCCATGGGTCTCATCATCCTGCAGGCAGTACAACAAAGAGGCCCTGCCAGATTGATTAATTACTTGCAGGCTCGGGGACCTCATCCCGTGACCCAGAACAACCAAAAGACACCAAAGGAATGCAGGTGGGAATGCTGGCAAGACCCAAGAAGAAAATGCTCCCGCCTAGCGGGAGCAGAGGAAAGTGCTGTCAGGTCCCGTGTGTCACCCAGAGGAAAGATGGGTCACATTGGCTTTGGTGGTCAACCCTGTGACCACCAACAATTCTTGGCACCCAGGTCATGAAGAAAAAGGAAATAAATGGTGCAGGAGTCTGTAATCGGCTCCAAAAACAATTCACGAGCTCCGGAGAGAAGCACCCCAAAATTCCATGTATGGGATTTATTTTGCATATGTTTTGGCTTCTGGGATGCCCCAAAATAAGCAGGGGCACCACTAATGTTTCTGCAAATGATTGTGAGGGCTGTAGGAAGTGAGGCAGCCTTCCCCAGGAGTGGGTTGGATAGAAGTAACCTTATTTCTCCCAGGTCCTAGTTTGCATGACCTGGGAAGACTTCAGCATTTCTCTAGCATTCCCGGAGCTAGTGCTTGGTGCTACTCCACTTGAGAGTGCAAGGACTCCTATTGGTAAGTTTTATGGCTATAATATATAGCCTGATGTGGTTACTGAAAAACTCATGTTTGCATTTCTTTGAATATAATGCTTTAATTAAAAAAATATTTGTTCACAATGACTGTTCATAAGCAGTGCAATGCTTTTATTAATGATAAGGATTATAGTTAAATATAATATAATTTAAATATGGTTGATATAATAGTGATCTCTAGCATGTGGGTTTTGTTCATTTTATTGTTGTGACCCTTTGAGAAAGTCAATGGGCTTGTCTTATATTTTAATGTTGTGACATCTTGACAAAGCCAATATCCCTACTTTATTTAAAATGACACCCTCTCATATCCATCTAATATAAGTGAAGAATGTATGTTGTAATTATGAGGACCTTGACCCACTAGGGGTTAAATGTCATTTGAATATGTCACCAAAGGTATTTTCAATCTGCCTAATGTATATGTTTTCAAATTCCTACTTAGTGTGTAGGAATGTGTGCGTAATAAACTTTTCTTTGAAAGAAGAAAGCACTGACTAAAAAAATAAGTTAAGTGTTGTTATTGTGTGTCCACAGGTGGAGATTACTAGCCTACACCACCTCGCTACCCTGAGAGAATCAAGTGCTATTATGGGGTGCTTGGCTCCCACTAAGGAGACAATTGTGGACCTATTACTTGTGCAGGACTCACATCCTGCATAACTAATCACTCAATTTCTGTGTATGTCTGACTGACATTTATCTTATACTGATTGTAGACAAACTTTAATCTGTTTTGAGAATTCTGTGAATTCAACTGTACTGATCGCATATTTTCAGATATGCAACAAAATACATTTGTTCCTGTGAGGTTGCAGTGGAAAGCCTTCTTTTTGTGTAAACATACCTCCCTTAGCAAAGCCATTGTAACTATTATGGTGCAACGTTGCTCTTTGGTGCCATCTGTGATGTTCTAGTGGGGTGTGTTTATGCAGAAGTTTGTGGAAGTATTTTATGCCTAGAGGAAGTATCAGCTCATGTGCCCCATAATGCTAATTTACTCAATCCTGCAGTTTCGTGTCACATATACGCAATTCCTAAATATTATTATATTAGTATTAAACACATGCGGTGCTGATTTGAAATTGCAGAAGGAAAATACCTGAGAAATGCACAAAATAATACTAACGAAATTTGAGATGTGTTGGGAAAACAGCCAATATATTTGTTGACTAAAACTGAGGCCATGAGATTATATAACAGTTTCTGACATTCATGAGCCAGAACGTAGATTCCCAGCTATGACGGTGCACACACCACAGTTTTCTGAGGTTTATCCTGGGACAGAGAAAGTCACATACAGGGTACTGACTGAAAAGCAAAAGAGCATACCCAAGCCCTTCTAGTATTTTAGTGTAATATGCCTGTTTAACAAATCTCACTCCAGCATGATCCAAACAACCAGTTAATAACCACAGATGGCTTTCTGTGGGATGTTAGGTATATTGCATGTTTGTCAATTAAATAAAAAGTACATTACTTTGTATTTTTATTCATAAATAAATGAGTACATTCTTATCGGATTTTAGGTGGTCTACCATGTACCTGGTGAGAAAAAAGCATTATTGGACCTATACCAACAATGCTTTTTTAGTAAGAGGTCGGGGTGGGGCAGAGGAAAGAAGAAAGGGGTGAGTTGGAAGATCAGAGAGGAAACACACGAGATCAATCTGGGAAAAGAGAATGCTCCCTGCACAAGCAAGACTTAAAGATTAGGCAGAATATTGTTATAAATGTAAGTACCCGGGAGTCAGACAAAGCTGAAACATCTGTGTTAAATAAAAGACTAGGGGGGTCATTCCAACCCTGGCGGTCGGTGATAAAGCGGCGGCCAACCCGCCAACAGGCAGGCGGTCAAAAAAATGGAATTCTGACCGCCACTTTAACACTCCGACCGCCACGGCGGGACAGACAATCAGCGCGGCGGTCACCGCCAACAGGCAGGCGGCAGACAATGTACCGCCCACAGTATCACAACTCACCAATCCGCCACCTTTTCCGGGGCGGGAGCCCCGCCGATAAAAACACGGCGGAAACAGACTACGAACGGGAAAACGCTCACCTCTATACACTCCACGAGGACGGAGGACAGCATGGAACCCGAATTAAACATCCTACCAGCTCTTGTCTACCTGCTCATCTATCACGAGTACGAACTCCGTCGCAGAAGACAACGGTGAGTACTGCACCTACGACACAGGGGAGGGGGGAGGACGAAAGGTTACGGGCACACACATACGCCCCCCCCCCACTATCAACATACCAATGCAGAGCAACAACTGAGTGACACCCCACAAGCCCCCCTGAAAAATGCAAAGACACAATAACATTTTAATTTAAATTTATGTATAAATTAGGTTCATTGAAGTCATGGAAAATTATCGTCATGAAATATCAAAGCAAAAATCATGAACAGTGCGAAAGCTATGTACATAGTCAATAAGTCCTGCTCAGTGTGTCAAATATCCACAGTCCGTGGGTCAATGTCTACCAAACACATGGGCAAAGCCCACACAGGAGACCTGAGTCCGTTGGAGAGAACACTGCTGGGGCATCAGATGACAAAACTACAGGCACCTCAGGGGGAAGGGAAGGGGGGCACCTCAGCCACAGGAGTCCACGACGCCAGAACCACGAAGGGGCCACCATGCCCACTGTGCCATCCTGGGGAGTGCAAAGTCACAGTCCATCAGGTGGATTACAGACTCCACTGGTCATGGAGGAGGCAGGGTGCCCAGAGTGCAGCGTGAACACTAGCTCGACACAGAACCGGCACTGTCAATGGGCCAGCGGAGCGGTGCTTGAGACGGCGGGGCCCAGCGGAGCTGTGCTTGACAGGAAGGGCACAGCGGAGCGGTGCTTGACAGGAAGGGCCCAGCGGAGCGGTGCTTGAGACGACGGGGCCCAGCGGAGCGGTGCTTGACAGGAAGGGCCCAGCGGAGCGGTGCTTGACAGGAAGGGCCCAGCGGAGCGGTGCTTGAGACGGCGGGGCCCAGCGGAGCGGTGCTTGAGAGGAAGGGCCCAGCGGAGCGGTGCTTGAGAGGAAGGGCCCAGCGGAGCGGTGCTTGACAGGAAGGACCCAGCAGAGCGGTGCTTGAGACGGCGGTGCCCAGCGGAGCGGTGCTTGACAGGAAGGGCCCAGCGGAGCGGTGCTTGAAACGGCGGGGCCCAGCGGAGCGGTGCTTGAGACGGCGGGGACCAGCGGAGCGGTGCTTGACAGGAAGGGCCCAGCGGAGCGGTGCTTGAGACGGCGGGGCCCAGCGGAGCGGTGCTTGAGACGGCGGGGCCCAGCGGAGCGGTGCTTGACAGGAAGGGCCCAGCGGAGCGGTGCTTGACAGGAAGGGCCCAGCGGAGCGGTGCTTGAGACGGCGGGGCCCAGCGGAGCGGTGCTTGACAGGAAGGGCCCAGCGGAGCGGTGCTTGAGACGGCGGGGCCCAGCGGAGCGGTGCTTGAGACGGCGGGGCCCAGCGGAGCGGTGCTTGAGACGGCGGGGCCCAGCGGAGCGGTACTTGACAGGAAGGGCCCAGCGGAGCGGTGCTTGAGATGAAGGGCCCAGCGGAGCGGTGCTTGAGACGACGGGGCCCTCTTCAGCGGTGCCTTTCTTCACGGCGGGCCCTGTTCAGCGGTGCCTGTCTTCACGGCGGGGCCCTGTTCAGCGGTGCCTGTCTTCACGGTGGGGCCCTGTTCAGCGGTGCCTTTCTTCTCGGCGGGGCCCTGTTCAGCGGTGCCTGTCTTCACGGCGGGGCCCTGTTCAGCAGTGCCTGTATTCACGGCGGGGCCCTGTTCAGCGGTGACTGTCTTCACGGCGGGGCCCTGTTCAGCGGTGCCTGTCTTCACGGCGGGGCCCTGTTCAGCGGTGTCTGTCTTCACGGCGGGGCCCTGTTCAGCGGTGCCTTTCTTCTCGGCGGGGCCCTGTTCAGCGGTGCCTGTCTTCACGGCGGGGCCCTGTTCAGCGGTGCCTGTCTTCACGGCGGGGCCCTGTTCAGCGGTGCCTGTCTTCACGGCGGGGCCCTGTTCAGCGGTGGCTGTCTTCACGGCGGGGCCCTGTTCAGCAGTGCCTGTCTTCACGGCGGGGCCCTGTTCAGCGGTGCCTTTCTTGTCTATCAAGGGAGTCAGACCTGGCCAGGACTCCCTGCTTAGTCGCCCTCCGACCGTGCAGTTGCTGGACCCTCCTGTGACGGAGTCCTGGGCCCGTGGGCGTCCTCCGTCACACCCGGGATGGGGCTTGTGGGGCCCTCCTGGTCCGTGCCCCTGCTGGCTGACTTCTCCGCCCTGCTGCCCTTGCCCTCCTTCGATGAGGCTCTCTGGCCCTTGCTTGCCCTTGATGTTGTGGCAGGTGACGGGCCACGACTTTGCTCCTTGGGGGCAGCCGTGTCAGCCTTCTCACGGCAGGCCTTGGTTTTACGGGTTCTCTTTCCAGGGGGGGGGCTGGCTGTTCCCTTGCTGCTGGCCGATGTATCTGTGCTGGGAAAGGGTGGACTCCAAAACCCGTGCACAATGGTCAGACTTGATGCAGGGCTGGTGGTGGCTGAGGTGCTCTTCGGACTCTTACCAGATGGAGGGGGTGGGTCATGTGGTGGAAAGAGGTCAAGTTTGGAGAGGAAAAGTTTTTTAGGAGCAATGGGAAGGGTAGGTGCAGTGGGTATGGGAGTGGAGGGAGAGGATGTGGTTGTAGGAGAGTCAGGTGTGCTGTCTATGGGTGCAGGTGCTTGTGACGTAGGCTGTCGTGTGGTGGTTGGCTGTTGTGTGGGTGGCTGCCTGCGTTTGTGTGTTTTGGAAGAGGGGGTGACAGACACAGTGGGAGAGGACACAGGGGACGTGTAAATGGCAGTGGGGGTGGTGACTGCACGTCTGAGGACTGTACTGGAGGGTGTGGAGGTGATGGAAGTACTGGCTGATGGTGGTGTGCATGCCGGTGTGAGTGGAGATGTCACAGGGAGGGGGGAGGGAGACGAGGAGGAGGGGGACACAGAGGTGGTAGTGACTGTTGCCATGGCTGCATCTGGATGTTGCTTGGGTGAATGCTTGTGGGATCTGTGGTGCTTATGTCTGGATGAGCTGCCCTTGGGTGTTGAGGTGTGTGCAGGCTGGTCTGATGTTGTGGATGGGATAGGCTGAGGAACAGGAGACTGGGAGACGGTGGAGGCAGTTAGAAGAGGGAGGCTGGAAACAGGGACAATGGCTGCCGTCAGTGCTGAGGCCAGAGCATTGAACGATCGTTGATGGGCAGCCTGACCCGAATGAATGCCCTCCAGGTATGCATTGCTCAGATGCACCTCCCTCTCTACCCCCTGGATGGCATTCAAAAGGGTAGACTGCCCAACAATGATGGTCTGTAGGAGGTCAATGACCTCCTCACTGAGGGCAGCAGGGGTAACTGGGGCAGGGCCTGAGGTGCCTGGGGCGAAGGAGATGCCCGCCTTCTTGGGCGAGCGGGCACGGAGCGAAGGCTGAGGGGCTGCTGGGAGGGCGGAGCTGGTGTGCTGGGTGGCGGCTGTACCTGTTGAGGCAGGGGGCACGGATGTTGCCGCCACCGCTAGGGAGCTCCCTTCCGAGGACGTGTCAGTGTCGCTGGTGTCACCATGGGTCCCCGTTGTGGAGCTCCCCTCGCCCTCCGTATCACTGGTGACCTCGGTGTCTGTAGCATGGCCCACCGGGGCCTTGTGAGTTGCAGCTCCCTCGTGCTCCGATGCCAAGTCTCCTCCGCCTGATGATGCTAATGCACACATGCACAAGAAGATAAAGAAAAAGGGTGGGGGGAGAAATAAAGACAGGTTGAGTGCATGCATTGTCAACACCGTTGTCGGAGAGGACAGACACAGGAGCCTCCAGCACTACGCCACGCAATCGGGGTACACTACTCAGTACTTGTGACTAGGCCTACAGGTCTATGGACAACAAATGCACACATGGGTGATGCTGGACCATGGATTGCTGTACTTGGCACCCTACAGAGGTGGGGGGCGGGGGCACAGGGCCATGCCTAAAGGAGGGGACTACACTACAGAAAGCACCCTGGCCTAATGTCACCCACAGCCCTCCTCCCCCACCCAGGCACCTCCACTGCGCGTAAAGATAGCAGAATGTGCTGGTACTCACCCCCTTGTGTCTGCTGTGATGTCCTCACGCGCCCATCCAAATCAGGGTAGGCCACCGCCAGGATCCGGGACATCAGGGGGGTCAAGGTACGACTGGCAGCCCTCCTACGTTGGGAGGCCATCCCCAGCAGTGACTCGGCGGTCTTCCTGGTCCCGCGGCGGATGTCCTCCCACCTCTTTCGGCAGTGGGTGCCCCGTCTGTTGTGGACCCCCAGGTCCCGGACTTCCTTGGCGATGGCACGCCAAATGTCGACTTTCTGATGGGCGCTGACCTATTTGACATGTACAGGGTGGGAAAGGAAAATTCAAAAATTTTCTGCATGTTAGATGTGATTGCCCCCCCCTCCCCAACCCTGCCATGTGGCACATGCTCTCATCTGTCGTGCCTTGCACTCCTCATTCGCTCCCCACCCCACCATCTTACATCCACCATACACAACCCAGGCATAGCCCATTCAACGTGCACCCAGTGTACTTACCTGTTGGTCTGGAGGACCGTAGAGTAGTGCATACTGGGGCAGGACCCCATCCACAAGTTTCTCCAACTCTTCTGAAGTGAAGGCAGGGGCCCTTTCCCCAGTCGCAGCAGCCATTGGGCCTCATTCTGACCCTGGCGGACGGCGGAGGACGTCCGCCAGGGTACCGCCGCTGAATGACCGCACCGTGGTCAAAAGACCGCGGCGGCCATTCAGACATTTCCTCTGGGCCGGCGGGCGCTCTCCAAAAGAGCGCCCGCCGGCCCAGAGGAAATGCCCCTGCAACGAGGACGCCGGCTCAGAATTGAGCCGGCGTAGTTGCAGGGGTGCGACGGGTGCAGTTGCACCCGTCGCGTATTTCAGTGTCTGCTTAGCAGACACTGAAATACTTTTCGGGGCCCTCTTACGGGGGCCCCTGCCGTGCCCATGCCATTGGCATGGGCACGGCAGGGGCCCCGCGGCACCCCCTACCGCCATCCTGTTCCTGGCGGGCGAACCGCCAGGAAAAGGATGGCGGTAGGGGGTGTCAGAATCCCCCATGGCGGCGCAGCAAGCTGCGCCGCCATGGGGGATTCTAAGGGCAGCGGTAAACCGGCGGGAGACCGCCGGTTTGCCTCTTCTGACCGCGGCCGAACCGCCGCGGTCAGAATGCCCTGCGGGGCACCGCCGGCCTGTCTGCGGTGCTCCCGCCGACCCTGGCCCCGGCGGTCTTAGACCGCCGGGGTCAGAATGACCCCCATTGTCTCTTCCAGACCGAGGTCACAGCAGCACTTGCAGTATAGGTCCTCTCCTGTGGATGATCAGGTCTCGAGTGATGAAGCAGATAGAAAATGGCGGTCATGCCCGCGGCGGTGCGTACCGGCGCGGTGCGTACTGCGACCGCCGGCGCACATCGTCATTGGCTCCTAAGACCCATAGGGTGCAATGTTAACCAATGCGCCTTCGCACTGCGGTCTTCGACCGCCTACCGCCACGGTGTGCCACGCCAGCGCGTTGACCTCACATCCCACTGTCACACTTCTCAGGTCAAGCAGCCGCCATTACAAGGGCCCACATGGCTTAATTGCTACTGCGTCACACAGGCCTAGGCCTTGCATTGCCACTCATACAAGCCTTTCAATGCATAGCGATTCGTGTACTGTGCAAGCTGGGTGAACGTACCTGTGGGTTGCTTGACTCTGTGCTCCATGTTGTCCTTCCTAGGCACCGTCCGCTGGGACTTGCGAGGAGAAGGATGAATCCTCCCGTGTACCGACCGCTGGTGGACCTGTCGACAATGGAAGAACGACATATTATACTTCGATACCGACTTGACCGAGCCACTATACATGAACTGTGTGCCCAGCTGGAGCCAGACCTGATGTCCCCCATCCGCCAACCCACAGGGATTCCCCCTCTGGTGCAGGTTCTGTCAGTACTCCATTTTTTGGCAAGTGGGTCTTTTCAGACAACAGTGGCCATGTCATCAGGGATGTCTCAGCCTATGTTTTCTAAGGTTTTGTCCAGAGTGTTGTCTGCCCTGATGAAATACATGCGGAGATACATTGTTTTCCCTGAGGAGGGTGATTTGGCCACTGTGAAGGGTGATTTCTATGCCCTTGGACATATCCCCAACATCATTGTTGCCATTGATGGGACCCATGTGGCTTTAGTACCCCCAAAAGACAATGAGCAGGTGTACATAAATAGAAAAAATTACCATTCGATGAATGTCCAGGTAGTCTGTTTGGCTGACCAGTACATCTCCCATCTAAATGCCAAGTTCCCTGGGTCAGTGCATGACGCGTATGTCATGCGAAATAGCAGCATCCCTTATGTGATGGAACAGCTACAGAGACACCGTGTATGGCTAATAGGTGACTCTGGTTACCCCAACCTGCCTTGGCTATTGACCCCAGTGAGGAATCCCCGGACCAGGGCAGAGGAACGGTATAATGAGGCACATGGGCGAACTAGGAGGATTATAGAACGGACCTTCGGGGTCCTGAAGGCCAGGTTTAGGTGCCTGCATATGACAGGTGGATCCCTAATGTACTCACCAAAGAAGGTGTGTCATATCATCGTGGCCTGCTGTATGCTTCACAATCTTGCATTGCGACGCCAGGTGCCTTTCCTGCAGGAGGATGGTCCAGATGGTGGTGTTGTAGCAGCTGTGGAGCCTGTGGAGAGTGAAGAGGAGGAAGACGACGGGGACGACACGGACAACAGGGACACAGTTATACAACAGTATTTTCAGTAGCACACAGGTAAGAATCACCCACGCCATTTTACATTTACTTCTGGCCTCCTGCATCTCTACTTTCTGTGTTTCCCCCCAAGTTCCTTTTAACTGATTTTTTACTTTCCCTTCCCTTTTCAGAGCTGTATGACCCACAGCGTGACTTCTGCTTTGTTTGCCCATGGACTAATGCTTATTGACATTGGTATGTTGTCATCACAATGTAACTGAACATTATTGCACCGTTATGTGTAATACATTTGTAAAGAATACAAGCAGACTCCTGAAATTTGAAGTGCAATTGGTGATTTATTTTAAGTGCTGCATATACAGTAGGTCCATGATAGTAAAACGGTGATGGGTGGGGGTGGAGTAATGTCCATGGCAGAGTCCAGTTCTCAGTAGCACAGGTGCATTGTCCATATGCCTGTGGAAGGATGGAGCAGGGGCAGTTCAAGGTTGGACAGGGTGACAATGTGGGACAGTGGGATGACATCAGGGGGTATCATATGCTGGCGGGGGTCTTAGCATCCTACTCTGTCTTCTTGTGTGATCTCAGGTTCCGCTTGCGGGGTGGTTGATCTTCAGCAGGAGGTGGGGTTCTGGTGGCCTGTCGTTGTGTGGGAGCCTCCTGTCCACTAGCGCCGGCGGAGGTGGTAGGCTGTTTGTCGTCCGGGCTAGTGACAGGGGCCCTTTGGGGTGCCACATGGTCCCGCAATGTGGTGACTATCTGGTTGAGGGCCAGGACGATGGTCCCCATTGCGGTACCGATGTTCCTGAGTTCGTCTCTGAACCCCATGTACCGTTCCTCCTGCTGTGCCTGGATCTCCTGGAACCTGGCCAGTACCGTCGCCATCGTCTCCTGGGAGTGGTGGTATGCTCTCCTGTGCCCCCACAGGCGGTCGCTCCTCTCTCACTGCTGCTGCCTGACGCCTGCCTGCCGCTGCTGATCCCGCTGACGCCGCTTCCTCCTCACCAGCGCTGACCTCTGCATCTCAGAGGTACCGCCCTCCGCTCGCTGCTCTCTACCTGCTGCTGCTGTCCACTCTCCTCGCCTTCTCTCTGCCGCCGCTGCCCCGGTCACTCTCCTTCCTGGTTTCCCACCGCTGACCCCGCAGTCCCGCCTCTCCCCCCTGCCCATTGGCCACCCAGCCTCCCGCCTCCCAGCTGACCCTCCCTCCCGGCTCCTTACTTAAGGGGACCGCGGCGGGCTGGTCAGTGTGACCCCCTGTGCCCCCACAGGCGGTCGCTCCTCTCTCACTGCTGCTGCCTGACGCCTGCCTGCCGCTGCTGATCCCGCTGACGCCGCTTCCTCCTCACCAGCGCTGACCTCTGCATCTCGGAGGTACCGCCCTCCGCTCGCTGCTCTCTACCTGCTGCTGCTGTCCACTCTCCTCGCCTTCTCTCCGCCGCCGCTGCCCCGGTCACTCTCCTTCCTGGTTTCCCACCGCTGACCCCGCAGTCCCGCCTCTCCCCCCTGCCCATTGGCCACCCAGCCTCCCGCCTCCCAGCTGACCCTCCCTCCCGGCTCCTTACTTAAGGGGACCGCGGCGGGCTGGTCAGTGTGACCCCCTGTGCCCCCACAGGCGGTCGCTCCTCTCTCACTGCTGCTGCCTGACGCCTGCCTGCCGCTGCTGATCCCGCTGACGCCGCTTCCTCCTCACCAGCGCTGACCTCTGCATCTCGGAGGTACCACCCTCCGCTCGCTGCTCTCTACCTGCTGCTGCTGTCCACTCTCCTCGCCTTCTCTCCGCCGCCGCTGCCCCGGTCACTCTCCTTCCTGGTTTCCCGCCGCTGACCCCGCAGTCCCGCCTCTCCCCCCTGCCCATTGGCCACCCAGCCTCCCGCCTCCCAGCTGACCCTCCCTCCCGGCTCCTTACTTAAGGGGACCGTGGGGGGCTGGTCAGTGTGACCCCCTGTGCCCCCACAGGCGGTCGCTCCTCTCTCACTGCTGCTGCCTGACGCCTGCCTGCCGCTGCTGATCCCGCTGACGCCGCTTCCTCCTCACCAGCGCTGACCTCTGCATCTCGGAGGTACCGCCCTCCGCTCGCTGCTCTCTACCTGCTGCTGCTGTCCACTCTCCTCGCCTTCTCTCCGCCGCCACTGCCCCGGTCACTCTCCTTCCTGGTTTCCCGCCGCTGACCCCGCAGTCCCGCCTCTCCCCCCTGCCCATTGGCCACCCAGCCTCCCGCCTCCCATCTGACCCTCCCTCCCGGCTCCTTACTTATGACGCCCACCCAGCGACCGCGCAGCGGACGCGCGCAGCGGGAGCACCGACTGAGCGGCAAAGGTGCGCTAAAGGTAAGCCCGTCTGCGCCCGTTCGCGCCTGGACCGCGCCCAGCGCCAGAACCCCTGGCCCCCGCGTCCGCCAACCCCCCCGCAGGACCTACGATGCCGCCACACTCATCGCACTCAACACCGCCCGAGCCCCCAGGTGCTACTGAGCATCCCCGCGACGCACCCATGGACCCTTCGCCTGCCGATCCTGCAACTTCTCCTGCCTCCGAACCGGCACCGCACCCATCAAGACGGGCAACAGCAACCACCTCAAGTGCATCCTGATCAACACCCGCTCCGTCCACAGACACGCCGTGGAACTCTGGAACTTCCTCGACACCACATCTCCAGACGTCGCCTTCCTCACGGAAACCTGGATGAACGCCTCCTCAGCCCCCGACATCGCCATAGCCATCCCGGACGGCTACAAGATCATCAGGAAAGATTGCGTCAACCAGACCGGAGGGGGCATCGCCATCGTTCACAAAAGCACCATTCGCATCTCGACTGACTCCATCGACGCTTTCAACGCCGCCGAATACCTGCACTTCCAGATCCACACCGACCCCAAGACCACCCTCAGAGGCACCCTCATCTACAGACCCCCGGGACCACGGGCACAGTTCTGCGAAGACATCACGGACTTCATCAGCCCCCACGCCCTCCCCTCCGCCGACTACATCCTCATCGGGGACCTCAACTTTCACCTGGAGAACAACAACGACCGCAACACCACCGCCCTGCTGGACAACCTCGCCAACCTCGGACTAAAGCAACTGGTCAACACCCCCACCCACTACGCCGGCCACACGCTCGACCCCCTCTTCTCATCCAGCAAGCACGTCACCTTCAGCCACTCCACCGGACTTCACTGGACTGACCACAGCTGCGTCCACTTCAGCTTCAAAAAGAACACGGTCCACCACCACCCGAAGCAGGTTCCCCACAGAAACTGGAGCAAGATCACCGTCGACCAGCTCGCCACCTCCCTCAGCCAGAACCCACCTGTCAGGACAACGGACCCTAACACAGCAGCCCTCGACCTCACGCAGTGGCTGACCTCCTGTGCCGACGACCTCGCCCCACTGAAGAACCCACTCACCAGGCCCAGAAGCAAGAAGGCCCCCTGGTTCACCGACGAACTCAAAAACTCCAAGAAGGCCTGCCGCACCCTCGAGAAGGCCTGGCTCCTTGACAAGACCGCCGACAACATGACCGCCCTCAAACTCGCCACCCGCAGACATCATCAGCTCATCCGCACAACCAAGAAGAAATCTCTGAAGGAACGACTGGACAAGAACGCCCATGACAGCAAGGAGCTCTTCAACATCGTCAAGGAGTTCTCCAACCCCAGCACCGGCAACAACGACATCACTCCCTCACAGGACCTCTGCGACTCCCTCGCCTCGTACTTCCACTGCAAGATCGCCAACATCCACAACAGCTTCGGCGTTCCACCCCCGCACCCATCGGTCGAACCCACGCACCTCGCCGACATCCTCCAGACATGGACCGAGGTGACCCCCGAAGACACAACACGCATGATGAACACCATCCACTCCGGATCGCCGACAGACCCGTGCCCCCACCATGTCTTCAACAAGGCCGCCTCTACAATCGCACCCCACCTCCGAGACATCATCAACACCTCCTTCGACACAGCCACCTTCCCGAAGAGCTGGAAGCACGCCGAGCTCAGCGCACTGCTGAAGAAACCAACAGCGGACCCGACCGACCTCAAGAACTTCCGCCCCATCTCGCTCCTTCCCTTCCCTGCCAAAGTCATCGAGAAGGTCGTCAACAAGCAACTGGCCGCCTTCCTCGAGACGAACGGATCCCTCGACCCATCGCAGTCCGGATTCAGAGCCAACCACAGCACCGAGACCGCCCTCATCGCAGCCACCGACGACATCCGAGCCCTGCTCGACAACGGTGAAACAGCGGCACTCATCCTCCTAGACCTCTCCGCAGCATTTGACACTGTCTGCCACCGCACCCTAGTCCAACGCCTCAACGACACCGGCATCCAAGGGAAGGCCCTGGAATGGATCATCTCATACCTCTCCGGCAGAACACAGAGAGTACGCCTCCCTCCATTCCTCTCGGAGGCCACCGAAGTCATCTGCGGCGTCCCTCAAGGATCATCGCTCAGCCCCACTCTCTTCAACATCTACATGAAACCCCTCGCTGCCATCGCACGCCAACACAACCTCAACATCATCTCCTACGCCGATGACACCCAGCTGATCCTCTCCCTCACCAGAGACCCCGACACCGCCAAAACCAGCCTACACGAAGGGATGAAAGACGTCGCCAAATGGATGGACATCAGCCGCCTGAAATTGAACACGGACACGACAGAAGTTCTCATCCTGGGACCGTCGCCCTCCGCATGGGACGACTCTTGGTGGCCCCCGGCCCTAGGCACCGCTCTCAAGCCAACGGACCACGCACGCAACTTGGGCGTCATCCTGGACTCCTCCCTCTCCATGACCAGACAAGTCAACGCCGTCTCCTCAGCTTGCTTCCACAACCTCCGCATGCTCCGTAAGATCTTCCGATGGATCCCGACCGAGACCAGGAAGACGGTCACCCAGGCCCTCGTCACCAGCAGACTAGACTACGGAAACACCCTCTACGCCGGTACAACAGCCAAGCTTCAGAAAAGACTTCAGCGTATCCAGAACGCCTCCGCCCGACTCGTCCTGGACGTCCCCCGACGCAGCCACATCTCAAGCCACCTGAGAGACCTGCACTGGCTCCCTGTCAACAAGAGGATCACGTTCAGACTCCTCACCCATGCACACAAATCCCTCCCCGACCTGGGCCCAAGGTACCTCAAGGACCGCCTGACCTTCTACTCGCCCACCCGCCAGCTACGTTCCGCGAACCTCGCCCTCGCCGTCGTCCCTTGCATCAAAAGAGCCACCGCCGGAGGAAGATCCTTCTCCTACCTGGCGGCTAAGACATGGAACTCCCTGCCACCTACGGCTGACCCAGGACCACCTCGCCTTCAGGAAACAGCTCAAGACATGGCTGTTCGAGCAGTAGCAGACCCCCTCCCCCAAGCGCCTTGAGACCCTTCCGGGTGAGCAGTGCGCGATATAAATTCCTTGATTGATTGATTGATTGCTCCCATGATGGTGGTGAGGGCCTCTTGGAGAGTGGGCTCCCTGGGCCGGTCAACCCCCTCTCGCACAGCAGCCCTCCCAGTTCCCCTGTCTCCCCGGGCCTCTGTCCCCTGGACGGTGTGCCCACTACCACTGCCCCCAGGTCCCTGTTGTTGTTGGGGTGGTGGGTCAGCCTGGGTGCCCTGTAGTGGCGGACACACCGCTGATTGACGCGTCCTGGAGACAGAGGCATGGGCCCGCTGGGTGGGAGCTGTGCTGGTATTCCCAGAGGGGGTTGGGTCTGCTGTGGCCTGTGTCTGTGTGTGGGGAACTGACTGTCCAGAGGTCCCTGATGGTCCGGGCTGGTCATCAGGTTCTAGGTCGACAGAGCTGCTGTCATCACTGGGGGCCTGTTCTGGGGGTGGGATGGACAAATCTGGACCCTCCTGGCCGGTGTGTTGGCATTCGGGCCCTGCAGGGGTAAAAGAGTATGGTTATTGCTTCTGTGTGTGCCATGGCGTGCGATTTGTGGGTGCCCTTGTCCCCCAGTGCTGGCATTCCCTTGTGGGAGGAGTTGTGAGGGTGGTTTGTGGGGGGGGATGGGTATGTGCAGTGGTCATGCTTAGGTGATGGGTGTCCATGGTTTGTGTTGGCATTCAGGGATTGGTGTTGTGTTGGGTGGGTTGTGCTGGTGAGACATTGGCAGGGAGGATGTGTGCTGGGGGGTTGGGGGTGAGGGTGGGGGTGTGGGTTGGCATGCTGGTGGTTGGGGGGGGTGAAGTAGTTGGGATTAGACTTACCAGAGTCCATTCCTCCGCCTACTCCAGCGAGGCCCTCAGGATGCAGGATGTTCAAGACCTCTTGCTCCCATGCTGTGAATTCGGGTGGAGTGGGTGGGGGTCCGCTGCCAGTCTTCTGCACAGCGATGTTGTGTCTTGACACCATCGACGCACCTTCCCCCGTAGGTCGTTCCAGCGCTTTCGTATGTCTTCCCGGTTTCTGGGATGCTGTCCCACAGCGTTGACCCTGTCGACGATCCTTTGCCATAGCTCCGCCTTCCTGGCTATTGTGGTGTGCTGCACCTGTGTGCCGAATAGCTGGGGCTCTACCCTAATTATTTCCTCCACCATGACTCTGAGTTCTTGGTCCGAGAACCTGGGGTGTCTTTGGGGTGCCATGGGGTGGTGTGGGGTGGTGTTTGTGGTGATGAGTGTGGTGTGTGTGGTGGTGTGTGGTGTTTTGTGCGTGGATATAGTGTGGGTGATGATGTTGTGTTCCTCTGTGTGTTGGGGTTTTCGATAGCTGTGCTCTCTCTCTCTCTTTCGCCTTCTCTCCGAATTTCTAGTAGTGGGGGTTTGTGGGTGATGTGGGTGTGTGTTTTATAGTTGATTGGATGTGTGGGAGTGGTGTTTGTATGTGTATCAGGTGTGTGTATTTCAAATTGTCCAATGTGGCTGTGTTTTGGAGCTGGGTGTGTATTTTGACCGCGGCGGTGTGTAACGCCAATGGAATACCGCGGTTAAATGACCGCCACGTGGATTCGTGGGTCGTAATGGCATGGGCGTGTTTGTGTTGGCGTGACGGTGGAGGTTTGGTCATCTCCAGTTTATCGCTGACCGCTGATGAGGCGGCCTTCCGTGGATGTCGGGTTTTTGGCGGTTTGGCAGTTGTGGGTCAGAATGACTGTGGCGGTTTACCGCGGCCGCGGCGGTAGAATGGCGGTCTTCTGACCGGCGGTAAGAGCCTTTTACCGCCGAGGTCAGAATGACCCCCTAAGTCTTGGCCTGACCCCTAAGATCGACATTTTCCACTTCAGAACTGATGTAACTGGTTTCTTCTGGAAAATTAGACTGAAAATTTTCTTTTTGGAACACCCAATGGCAAACAGTGATGAACACAAGAACACCGGCTTGCACCCCAAATTAACTTTTTTCCCTTAACTAATTTCATGCCACCAGAGGTACTAGCTTTTGAGAAATCTGTGAGCCGTGAGATTGATAATTTACAACACACACAGCCAAAAACTATTCAAAATACAAGCACAACTGAAATGGAAGCCCTACACCGCCTAGCATTAGATAAAAATATTTTCATAAAATCGGCAGACAAAGGCGGTGCCACAGTCATAATGCCATCAGAGATGTATAGAGGAGAGTGTCTATGTCTGTTGAATGACTCTCAGAATTACAAATGACTAGCAAGAGACCCTACCTCAGAGATTCAGGAAGAGATTGACTTTCTGGTCTTGAACGGACAGCATAACGAATGGATCACCAAACATGAAGCTGCCTTCCTGACTCAACCTAATCCCAAAATACCATTCTTTTACATACTCCCGAAAATCCACAAAGGCAAAATCTCTCCTCCAGGTAGACCAAGTGTGTCAGGATAGGATCAGTGTTGGAACCACTATCACAGGTTTTTAAATATTTCTCCAACCCCTTGTTAAAAAGATCCCTACCTATTTACAAGATACCAAAGATGTACTAAAACACTTGCAGGAGACGCCTTTTGATGAAGATATGGAACTACTCATCACTTTAGATGTAGAATCCCTACAAATTGATATTCCTCCAGAAGAGACTTTAGGAGTCATAAATGAACTCCTGAACAAGACTGAATGGGAGTCCATCACTCCACCCAAGTTCATATTGGATTTAGCTCATCTGGCACTGACTAGGAATTATTTTGAATTTGATGGCCTATTTATCCTGCAGGTACACAGGGCATCCATGGGGAGTACATTCACTCCAAGCTTGGCATGTCTCTATGTTGATTCATTTGAGACAGAGTGTGTCTTCCATTCCTCTATCCCTTTCCTGAACAAAATAAAGTTATGAAAACATTATATTGATGATATACTCCTATTATGGTCAGGAACAAGAAATGAGGCAATGATGTTCATTGAATGGCTTAATACCCTGAACCCATACCTACGGTTTACCATGATGATTGGGGGCACGGAACTACCCTACCTGGATCTCTTGATTCAAGCCAAATATGGGTCACTTGAGACACAGGTGTATTATAAACCAAAGGATAGGAACAATCTTCTGCAATTTGAGAGTTTTCATCCACAAGCCCTAAAAGAGAGTCTCCTCATTGGCCAGTTCTTATGACTAAGACAAAACTGCTCCAGTCTAGCACATTACTGAACATGCCAAAAGACTGTCGACTAAGTTAGCAGCAAAAAATTACCCATACCATTTAATACAGAGGGCTGATAACAGGGCATGCAATAATAATAAGGAACAACTGCTGGAGTGTTTTCATAAACCGAAAGAGGATAGACTATTTTGTGTATCCACCTTCAATCCTCTCTCTAATCATGTACAAAAGATTATGAAGGATAAATGGAAAATACTGACCTCAAAGGGGGATCCCCTTTTCACAGCCTTTACATGCCTTCAGAAAGGCAAAAAGTATCCGAGATATAATTGTCCATACACGACCACGAGATAAGGCACCTATAGCCATGCAATCTACTTTGCGGAACTTACATCCACCAACAGGACACTATCCATGTGGGAAATGCAGCGTGTGCAAACTTACTAAAAAGACTACAAACATAGACTTAGGACTGCCTACACCTTGGGAACTGAAATTACTAAGTAACTGTAACAGTAAAAATGTGATTTACAGTTCATATTGTCCCTGTAAGCTGAAGTATGTTGCCATGATGACAAGAATGCTTAGAACTCTCATTTGCGAATACAGGAGCACTATACGTTGTAGACGATATTCGACAAAACTCACTAGCCACTTCATTTTGAAAAATCATAGTGTAGATGATATGGAGTGATATGTCATTGATAAACTAAGACAATCAAGAGCAGATATGAGTCAGCTCTTCTTGCAGTATGAACAACGATGGGTTTGGCGTCTGCAGACACACACAAATGGGCTAAAAGATGAGATACAATGGTCCTTTTTACAAAAGTAGGTTACACACTTCATCCTCAGGAAAGCCTTTCTTATTAGTGAGGAGAGGTGGGAACTTAATATAATTCGAGAGGCTGTCTGATCTCTACTTGACCAACTATGATTTTAGGGGCATTATCAGCCACCTAGATTACCTCACCCCACACAGAGAGAATGATATTACAACACTATCATTTAGTCCAATAAGACCTTGAGCAAATTCATAAGTGTAGCACCAGTGACAACATGGATATGCTGACATGGCGTCACAACCGCAGTTTTGAACTGCTTTTTGTTATAAATTACTTTTTTCATATCAACAATTAACCTAGTGTCCATCAAAATCTCAACAGGCACCATTGCTTCATAGACAGAAACGAATGATGAGCCCGTGGGCCCCTGACACTAACCAAACATCTTTTGATTAGCATGGTACTTTATTTCCCATGAGCCTCTACTAACAGCAGCATACTGATGATGCGCCCGCATCGATGGACAGTCCTGTGGTCCCAGACGCCAAAAGAAGATACACTGACAAACATGGGAATACATTTCCCATGAGCCCTTGCAATCAGCAGCATACTGATGATGCGGCCTGCGTGCGTCTGCAGGATACGCTACTGGCATGCACACGGGCGAGAACATCTTGTCCCCCCACTTCAAGACAAGTGGCTGGGAGGAGAAGCAGATAGGTGCTTACATATGATGCGCCCTTTGACGAAGTAAGTCCCAATGGGTGGGGGCAAAAGATCATTCCAACTTCATCCCCTCACATTTTTTATAATATAACACATTGTAGTTGTCCCATAGCGGACTGCCATTCACTAACAATGATATAGATAGCAGTGAGCAGCATGCACTGGGGGCCTCTGCCCTGCTCATGGAGATCACTTTGGTTTAATCACTGTACTTTCAACATACTTAATATAAGTACCCTTGCTTACTATTATAAGTATCAACATCTTTGCGGGTGAAATAAGGGGGCAAATAGTTTACAATTTCTTAGTACCTTATCTCTTCCGCAGTGTGTGACTATAAGGTTCATCATCCCTGCCCTAGACTAGAAGCCCACATCCCTATAGTTTAGGGTAAGACATGATGTGGAAGGCAATAATGTTTGGCACTACACTTACATGCATATAGATGTGCATGTAGTATTGTTCTAGCCTGGATTTTGGCACCTGTGTTTGCAGTGGTTTGCAGTGTTTTATCACGTGGCATGTTCACCAGTTTGGTTTGCAGTGCGTGCTACTTTAAGAGCAATTGCGCTTTTTCATCATGTTGTTTCTCTCCTTAATTAGGTATGTATATGTTTTGCTACCACTCAGGTAGGCAGCGAGTGTTTTAACATTAAGGGCCTGATTATGACCTTGGTGGAGGGGATTACTTGGTCCCAAAAGTGACGGATATCCTGTCTGTGGTTTTACAAGTTCCACAGAATAAAATGGAACTTGTAATATGGCGGGTGGGATATCTGTCACTTTGGAACCAAGTAATCCCCTACGCCAAGGTCGTAATCAGACCCTAAGTATTCCTCTCTAGCAAAAATAGAGTAGTTTTCACCCTGAAGTATTGATTAAGGATCTGTGGCCTGAAGAATGCCCCAGACCTCGTTAGGCTCATAGTGCAGGCAGAAACATTTTGGCTTTCTCTAACACAGGGTGAGTCATTATTCTCACTTACACCATCGTTCAATATATTTTGTAACCTTACCAACAGACACCATTATTAAAAGTGTAAAAGACACTGGTTGTCCGCCAGATAATTTTAATTCAACTGGATCCCCTCACCATCCACAATACTTTATCTAAGAACTCCCTCTGGGTGTGTTCTATGGGAGGTCAAGTCCACCCTGGTGGCATTGTCCTACTAGGGTGAGGATAGGTGGTCTATGATGAAGTATGACACTATTGAGTGTGGGAGACCAACTGTTCCATAGGAGGAATTCCATACACAGGTTCTAATACAACAATCCGAACAGCAAATAACTATAGAAACACAAATTGTGTATCTCATTCCCTCCACACTGTTTGTGTATATTGGTTTGTCTTTGGGAGGACGTGTGGTCGGTGTATCTCTCAGCTCTCTCTTTCTGTGTAGGGTGGAGTGCAAAAAGAAACCAAAGATATTACTTTCACCCTATTGAACATACCTGACTTAATACACATAGGGGCTCATTCTAACCCTGGCGGTCCAAGACCGCCAGGGCTAAAATGACGGGGGCACCGCCAACAGGCTGGCGGTGCCCCGCTGGGCATTCTGACCGCGGCGGTTCGGCCGCGGTCAGAAGTGGAAAACCGGCGGTCTCCCGCCGGTTTTCCGCTGCCCAAATGAATCCTCCATGGAGGATTCTGACACCCCATACCGCCATCCTGTTCCTGGCGGTTCTCCCGCCAGGAACAGGATGGCGGTATGGGGTGTCGCGGGGCCCCTGGGGGCCCCTGCTGTGCCCATGCCAATGGCATGGGCACTGCAGGGGCCCCAAAAAGAATTTCAGTGTCTGCTTTGCAGACACTGAAATTGGCGACGGGTGCAACTGCACCCGTCGCACCTTCCCACTCCGCCGGCTCAATTCTGAGCCGGCGTCCTCGTGGGAAGGTAGTTTTACACTGGGCTGGCGGGCGGCCTTTTGGCGGTCGCCCGCCAGCCCAGTGTAAAACACAGAATACCCGCAGCGGTCTAATAACCGCGGTGCGGTATTCTGGAGGGTGGAACTCTGGCGGGCGGCTTCCGCCGCCCGCCAGGGTGAGAATCACCCCCATAGTTTTCTTAATGCTCTTTTTCAGTATTTCCCTTTTTGATTATAACTGACACAATTGCAGCCACAAAGAGTGTATTTGGTGAGATATTAGTTGATTGTAAAAATGTGCTATTGGCTAAAAAAATGAGGCATTCAATTTTTAGATGTTTTGTGCTTCAGCTAGCTTCTTATTTTGGAACTTCAATATATGCCATGCCATGCAATAATGAGGTGAGATGACTTGTGGTGGAGTGTGTTGGGCTGTATTATTGTTATACATTTCCTACTAAGACGTTAGAACTGCGTATTAGGACAACAGAACATCAGAGTGTGGGGGACAATCCAGCCCGAAGTGCCAGGCCAGATCCTGCCTGGACCAGAAAAAAAGCATCCTTGGACTGTTTTCAGGGTATCACCCTTCATCAGCCAGGCTAGCTTGAATCTGGTGGCATGGCAAGCACGAGACCCACATCCAGGGAGTAACTGGCCTGGTAGTTCGGGCTGGAGTGTTCCCATGAGGAACAGGGTCAAGACTGATTTGCATATGGTTGGGTCCAAACTGGGGTGGCATGGTGAGCAAAAGAACAATGGATTAAACCCAGATCTGTGACTGGGGGGGAGTGTTTGCATTGTTCAGCACTCCGTGCATCATCCTTTTGTGTTGCTAAAGTTGCCCTTAGTGGGAATGGTATGCCCAGACGTGGGTCCCTTGCTCACTGTGCCACTGGATTCAAGCTAGCCTGGCTGATGAAGGGTGATACCCTGAAACTGGTCCCAGAATGCTTCCGGTACAGGGAGGACCTGGCCTGGCAGTTTGGGCTGGACTGTTCCCATGAAGAACAGGGTCAAGACTGATTTGCATATGGCTGGGTCCAAACTGGGGTAGCATGGTGAGCAAAAGAACCATGGATTAAACCCATATCTGTAACTGGGGGATTAGTGTTTGCATTGTTCAGCACTCCGTCTATCATCATTTTTGTGTTGCCTATGAATATAAGCAGGCACTCTTTGTTTTACTGATAAGCAAGTACTAGGTCCCAGATAAAAGCAAGGACCTTCTTCTCTGTGATGAGACACCTCTACATCTTTGAACATTTTAACTTCAATTTGTGTGTACGTTCACAGATTGTTAACTCACTGATTATAAACATCTAGGTGAATGAATCACACACTACAGTCTTGTCAGTCGGCTTATTTGTACGCTGTCATTTAAGCCTGTTGCAATTGTATGTAAATAAACGTGACTTCTGCCAGAGCTGCTGTTTCCTGAAATTATTTTACAAGCCTTACTCGAAATACTTTCCTTTAAAATGGCTGCTTTCTTATAATGTTTCTTGACAAATAGGGCTGCAATGTGGGAAACACAGCTCCTTTATCCTTGAATGCGGCAGGACTAGCGGATGGAACCTCTGTCTTTATTTGGCAGATGCCATGTATCTGCGAACCGCTAATTGACCCACTTTCCTTCTCTGTTCTCACTTCATTATTACACAAATGACTATTTGTATATTCTTACTAACATCTTTGTGAGAAAGTGAATTCTTACTTTGGGTGGATGGTAGTCCACCACTAGGTATAAATTCAGTATCTTGCTTGGTCTGCTTAAAGGTTTCAGTAATTTAATCCCTAGCTCAACCCCTGGTATCTATAGTACAGTGCACTTAAACGTAAGAAAAAGTGCAAAGTATTTAGAAGTACCAAACAATTAAAAAGTAGAAAATACAACATAATAAAAATCCCACTCTACTTTATACAAATAGAGAATAATGTATTGAGCAAAATGACACCAAAAGAACAAAAATCTAATGAGCGAAACTAAAGATATGAATTGTTAAATTTGAATTAAAATAGAGCCAAAAAGCACCAAGTGCCAATGGTAGTTAATGGTTGCGGTAGACTGGGACTAGGTATAATTTCAGGCTAACTGCAATGAAGTACGGATTGGGTATACTGGTTGGAGGTTTTACCTTGGGACTTAGGGCCAGATTTAAGAAAAGTGCAGCGCCACTTTTCTTAAGTTTTGGCGCACCATAGTGGTAGTTAGGGAAATAGCATCAAAATTGTTGATGCTAGTTCGGAGCTTTGCAGGAATAACGTAAAAAATGTTGACGCTAATCCTGCAAAGCACATTGAGACCCATTGTAAACAATGGTGTGCCTCCTTTTAATAACACCTGCTCAGGGCAGACGTTAAAAGTGCTGAAAAAACATGACACAAAGACTTGGATTTTGTTGCACCATTTTTTTGTCCCCCCAACTGAGGAATGCCCCTTTTGCATACATTATGCCTGGCGCAGGTATAATGTAGCGCAAAGGATTACAAAGTGGCACAATGCCTGCATTGTCTCACTTTGTAAATTTGGAGCAGTGATTTTGGCCTACTTGGGCCCCATTAGCTTAAATAAAAAGTGCTGCTGATCTTAAATCTGCCCCTTAGTCTTTTTTTCTGGAAGTTCTAAGTGGGAGAAATTTAAATTTTGTGCCGGACAGATACTTTTGACACTTTCACCTGATCAAGAGTTCTACCTTCAGATTTAGTTTCTTTTTTCTTAACTTGGAATCCTTCAATGGGGCAAGGCTGCGGGGCTGTAACAGAAGAGGGTTCTATGAGGCCGGATAACTTCTCGGTGATGTCCTGCTAAATCTGATATGCTGCTGCACGGAAGCTCTGAGTTGGGGTTGTTTTGGCCCTGTGGCTTACACAGGAGGTCAGCCAACTTAGCCTTGGAGACCACTTCTTTTGTCCTGGGTCCAAGTGGGAGCAGGTCAAGGTCTTCAGTTGCCCTCACTGGTGTCAAAGAGCAGGTGCAGTCTTTCTGTTCCTCCACAGGTACACAGTGTTCTGAGGAGGGTGCCAGTGGATACCCTACTTATGACTGGTACTACTTTGTGGGTGTAGTGACCAGATGACCGGTACCAAGGAAACCTCAACTGGTCTATGCTGGTGGCCTCTGCTGGAATGAGAGCTGGAAACCTTAGAAGTGACCCAGAGGAGCTGCTGTAGAACCCCTGAAAAGACTTAGAAAATGTTTGACTGCCAAAACATTGTAGTATTGCGTATAACCAAACAGGGAGATAATATAACAGGCAATTAGAGATGCTATGCCAGGGAAAATGTTCACTAAAGTATGTAACTGTGAACTGAAAAATGAAAAAATTACTTTATGGTGACATGCAGTCCACTGATGTTGCAGATGTTCCTACACCAGATGCAGCAGAAAAGAAACAGGAGTGATTGAGGTAAGCCAGACACACTCTGAGAGTGACATCATCGAGTCCATTAAACCAGCACCACCCAGATGCAGGGCAACAGTGGAACCACACCCTGAATTTACTCAGCACTGATAACTAGCAAGAAGACGTACACACACCACCCTTTGATGGTAGATACACCCACAGACGTCAGTCCCTTTTCCAGCGCCAGTATACCCCCCTCAGGAGGCATAGAGCAGATGTCCGACAGAGCTCAGAGGAAGGGGATGATGTGTGAGGCACTGCAGATGACCTGTTTGTTTATGGAATGGCTATTTTTTCTATACCTGTATATGTACTCTGTTTCAGAAGGTGGACAGATTGCCACAGTTGTCCCATCAATGCAGCCAATGACATGTGGGAATTGAGCTACCTGGTAAACATTTAATTGAGTGAGCTGCAAGTCCTGTGGGTTGTGGGGAAATTGATGTGCTGACTAATTTTAAACAACATTGCATTGAGGAATGCATTGAAGAAGCATGAGAGCGCACTTTGAGACATATCTCCAGCTGCTGCTATAACCCCTGATGGCTTCCTGAGGCTAAGAGGTGCAGGGAGCATAATACCTGCACATGAGTGGGTATGGCATTGGTTCTGTGTGTGCCACTGCAGTTGTGGTTGTAAATCTGCTGTTAGGTCTAGTATCATGGCAGAATTCAACCTATAAATATCTCCTCCTCTGTTTGGTCAAGCAGAGTAATGTGCACTCTGAAAATGTGCTCCTGTCTCCTCCATCCTCTCCTCAAACCTGCCAGGGTCCTCTTTCTTCTACGTAGAGTGCAGCCATTGTTGACAAGGTCTGATTCACTCTGGGCCTCTTTTTAAAGGTTGCACCTGATTACCACCTGATTTGAATCGGTGGTAAATTGCACATGCAAAATCCCTGTTTTGCGACCATTTGCAATTTGCGATTAGTTCACACGTTTTCCTTAAAACGTAAAAATTCATACTGATCCCCTTATTGTATTTTTGTCTTTTTGGTGCCATTTTACTCTCCTTTTCTAATTCGGTTTGGAATTTGTATTGTTAGATATTTTGACATTTTGGTATTGCATAACTACTTTACACATTGCTCTAGTTTATGCCAGTTTGCTCTGTGTCCTAGCTACCACATTGTTGAGCTCTGGTTAATTTAGTTACTGTGGGGTTCACCCTTGCAAGTTAGTGTTATTATTCCCTCCCAAATAATAATCCACTTCCTTACACAAAGCCACATTACCACTTAATTAAAACATAGTGTGCCCATCATAACCAAACAGCTAAAGCAAAACAACTGCAATATAACACAACAAAATCACATTGTAATAATGCAACACAAAAGCAAAGCACAGCAGCCCAAAAACACAATAGAATTTATAACCAGCACAACAAATTGCCACACAAAAAATATCCACAAACGTTCATGTCACAGGTTACCACCTCCAGAATCATGTTTTTATAATATGACAGTAAAAGGTGTTTGGACCAAGCCCTGCTTTAGTTTACTACCTAGAACAAGAAAGAGAGCCAGTCAAAAATGTTTTGTGATCCAGTTCTAACCTTTTAATACTTAAACTGCCCATAAGCTATACAGGTCTCAGTAGTGCTAGAAAGAAGGGTTTCGTGCCAGACCCCAATTCCGGCAGCTATTGTGCCAACCCAGGGAACCATGTTGAATTTATCTTGGCGTAATTTTTTGACCCCAGAACACAATTCAGCAATGCCTAAATAATATTTGCATTCCATTGGGAGCAGCAATGTGCAGGAAGTGAGGAGGATAACTTATTTACCCTTACAGCTGGGCCAAAAACAAAGACCTAATTTAAAAGGCTTTCAGCCCTCCATTTGTTTGAGTGTAATACTGGGTGGTAGCTATCTGGAGTCTAGCCTAGATGCCAAATAAATGGTGGAAAACAAAGGCACACAGCATGTCATTGTTTCCCAAATAGTTAAGAGAAACCATAATTTGGCGGCAGGTCTTCACCTTTGTTCAACTCCCTATGTAAGAGGTGTGATTGCACTGTAAAAACGCAAAACTCATCTGTCTGTATTGGCACAATTATTGATGTAAATGGCACCTTTTTTATTTAATTCTTTTATAGCGCTACTCATCCCACTGTTCGGTGTAAGAGCTCTTTACATAACACACAGAGGCAAATAAATTATACAATTGTGTCAATCAATGGAATTGTGCCAATCAAAGGAATTGTTCTTTAAGACGATTGTTATAAGTAGTAGGAATTACATATTATCCATACTTGTAGACATTATATGTGAAGAGTAAATGGTCAGGAGAAACACAAAATCAGGATTTAAAACCTAACCCAGTGATTGAGGATGTCTGTATTAATAAGAATTTATTACTCTCCATAGGACATTTTTTTTGTAATCTTAGAATAACAACTGAATGTGAAAAAACAATAAGGATCCAAACCCATGACTTACAGTTTGCATACAGTTCCTTGATGTTGGTAAATAGAGCTCTGTGGTATATTAGAAGGCTTGCAATTTATGAACTTGAAGTAAAAAAAAAGACCTCAGTGTCAAAATCAGTAGCCCACTTACCTCTCTAAATAAAATAATCTGTGATCTGCAAGCTACATGATGTACTTTGCAGCAGGCACATTATGCTATTATGCTACTTAATGAGTTAAGCCTGTGACTGGACAGAACACAGAACTCTCCCAGAGCTGTGTTAACCACCAGTTATTTTACAGCTAGAATAATCTGGTCAAAATTGCCCAGCACCATTGATGTCATTTAGGGGTCAGTGTAGAAAGCTACCTGGGTTCTCTTATACTTTGTTGCTATTTGTGTGTGCCACAGGCAGAGTCCCACTCAGAGGCTATAAATAAAAGAGAGAAAGGTCGCTCAAGGCTTTTTATCTCCCAGTAGAGCAAACGTGTGTGCATGCCTTTATTTCGGCCATCTGGGCCCACTCACAGCCACATTGCACCCTTCGGCAGAGCAGCCCGTGAGGTTCCTGGCCTTTGCAACATTGGCAATGAGGGCGGTGTACCCTGCGGCACCGTCAATCGCCCATCATGTCGTGAACCCTGGCCGCGCCACTCTTTACCTGCAACATCGAGGGGAGCTGCCCACGTTCGTGGCGGTACTCCAGACTTCAGACCAATGAGCCGCTCTAATAGTGCCAACACCTTGCAGCCGGTGAGTGCGGCTGCCCATTGCTAATGCCTCACACCACCCCTGCGTGGCCTGAATTACCTAGTACATGACTGTGCCCGCATCAGGCCACCCCAGGCTACTGCGGCCCAGTCTCAGCATGTGAAGCCCCACCCACAGTGAACCTGGAGTGGGAGAGTCCTTCACACCTCATGCAAGACCAGTTGCTGAGTGGCTTTAATGAAATAGAGACTGTGCACAAAAGGAGTTAAGAGTGATACTGAGAAACGGAGGTGAGCCCCCCGCCCTTCCTGTTGTGGCACCAGAACTATCACTTGCATAATGGCCCACAGGGGACCACACGCAAGACTTCACCAGGGTGGGTGTGCAGTGCTTATCACATCCCCTAGAGAGTTTCACAGCTAGCCTAGAGGAGAACAATGAGCGTAACTCAGCAGCATGACCAGACGCCCTCGGTATACAACCATCAGTGACACTGTTACCACTATTCAGCCAGTTATTGGATCCCACCACGGTGGCGCCGCAGTGGTGCCACTAGCTCAGTAGACTGCAACACTACTTCCTCACCACAAGGGAAGAGGATGGCACTGTCCAGAGATCCCTGATGACGCACTTCGGGGGTGATGAGCTCTGTGAGATTTTTGAGTCACTGCCTAACTCCAAGGGAGATAACAAATTTGCCCCTGCAGCAGCAGCACTCAGCAGATATTTTGAGCCACAACTCCACCCGGATTGTGAATGTTTCAAGTTGTGAAAAGCAAAACAGAATACGTGGACATGTTTTACGCAAGGATGAAGAAACTTCTAGCTCCTGCTTGGGTCTCAACCATCAGGAGATTTGCTCCCAAATCATTCAAGGTTGGCACTGGAACATACTGCGTAAATAGATCCTTCAGCAGCCTGACAACTCCCTGGCGATATCTTGATCTTGGCCAGATCTCATGAGCTGTCCAACACCCCTGCAGAAGACATGGCTGCAGCAATAGGCTGACCAACAGCTACCACACAACCCACCAAGGCCACAGCAGTGAAAGAAGAACAGGTCAACACCATCCAAGGGCGGAGAACACCTCAACGCCCACCCAGCTCCCAAGGGTGGAGAACACCTCAACGGCCACCCAGCTCCCAAAAACTTGATGACCAGTGCTGCAAAAACTGTGGTTTTGAGCACAAGACACCAGGCATCTGTCATACCTGAGGGAAGATCTGTTCGCTTTGCAGGAAGGCAAACCACTTTGCCAAAGTCTGCAGGGGTGAGAGACTCCAACCCCATACTAGCCAGCTGAGGAAGACCATAATAACACTCTGCCAAAAGCCCCTGGGCAAAGACCCCATGGAAGAAGGCCAGGCACCCCCTCCAAGGGCAGAGATATTTGCAGATGAGGAGGAGGAAGATATCTTTGTCTTACCCAAGCTGGGAGGACAAGCCAGAAGATAAAGCCACCACCGATGTGCAACATAAACATCAATGGCATCAGAATGGTGGCACTCATCAACACCAGTGCCCTGGTGAACATAATGGATGCAGAGCAATATGACCTACTAAGATCTCCTCCTCCACTCCTACTGTGCAAAACAAGGATTAATGCATGACGAAAGTGAGGTTTCATGTGGTCGAAGGGGGAAAAGGAACTCTACTTGGGTGCCACACAGTTGAAGACCTGGAACTGTTGTTCTATGCGTGACAGGTCCATGACTCACATGCTGATGCGGTATTTCCGGAATTCCGACAGCTGTTCACAGGGCTGGGCAAACTCTGAGGCATGCAGTTCCAGCTCCACATTGACCTGTCGATACAGTCCATGGCCCTGCGGCATTGACTGGTGTAATTTCATCTGAGACCCCAGGTAGAGTGAGCGCTCCAAGTGCTAGAAGCTTTGGGGGGTGATTGAAAAGGTCACAGGTCCCACCCCCTGGGTACCACCTCTGGTCATCGCCCTAAAACTGAAGCAACCCGGCACCATACGCCTGTGTGTGGACATGAGGCTCCTGAACCGGGCCATCAAATAGGAACAGCACCTTACCCCTACAATGGATGACATAGGGGGTCATTTTTCCAAGACCGCCGAGGGACCGCCGTGCGGAAGACCGCCAGTGTTGGCGGTTTGCCGCTCGGCCTATTATGACCGTTGGCAGCTCTCCGTCCTTTTACGGACGGAGAGCCGCCAACAGCCATACTGGCGGGCAGCGGGGAAGTGGAGGTTGCTCCACCTCCACCGCCACGCCAACAGAACCCCGCCCAGCGAATCACGTCCTGTGATTCGGCGTGGCGGTGTTCTGTTGGCGGTGTGGTGTCGGCGGAGCAGGCCCCTTGGATCCCGTCCCCTCCCGGAGGATCGTCGGACCAGGTAAGTCGATCGTCCGTGAGGGGAGGGGGATGGGGGGTGTTGTGTGTTGTGTGTTGTGTGCCTGCACTGGGGTGTGCATGTGTGTATGTAGAGGGGGTGTGTGAGTGCGTGTATGCTTGTGGGGGTGTTGCGTGTTTGGGAATGAGTGCGTGTATGTCTGTGGTTATGTCTGTATGGATGTGTGCGTGTATGTTTGAATGTGGATGTGCGTGTCTGACTGTGTCTGACTGTGTGTGTGGATGTTTGCATGTATGCATGTTTGTCGGTGTGTGTGCGTGTATGTGTTTGGTGGCGCCTGCGTGCGTGTCGTGTGTGTATGTGGGGGGTCGGGTGGGGAGGGGGGTCCTGCCACCTTTGGGGGGTGGCAGGGTTGGTGGGGGGGCAGGGGAAGGAGTTGGGGTGGGGGTGGGGGAGACACCTATCAGTGCCAGGGAAGGAATTCCCTGGCACTGATAGTGCTTACCGCCATGGATTTCATGGCGGTTTCAAACCCCATGAAATCCATGGCGGTCAGCCGGGTCCAAATACCGCCGGCGGTATAGTGACGGCCGCCGGGCTGGAGACCCTGGTCTCCAGCCCGGCGGGCGGAACGGAGAACCGGCGGATGACCATGGCGGTAACCGCCATGGTCATAATACAAACAAAAAGACCGCCGCTTCTCCGCCTTCCGCCAGGGTCGTAAAGACCCCCTCAGTCGCCAACCTGAAAGCGCAAATTGTTTTTCCAAATTAGACCTTAATTCTCGATACCACCACCTAGAACTAACACCCAAAAGCCGGAACATCACCACATTCTCCACCCACTGTGGGCCTCAGGCGCTACAGGAGGCTGAGCTTCGGAGTCTCAATTGCAGCTGAAATTTCCAGAATGTTATCAGGGAAACCCTCTCCAGCCAAGTGGGCGTCATTAACCTGAGCGAAGACATCATCATATACTCAGAGATGATGGAAGCACATCACATGAGGCTAAGGGCGACCCATAAAAGCCTTGCAGAGGCTGGCCTGACCTTGCACAAGAGGAAATGCTCATTCTACAGGAACTCAGTTGCCTTCTTTGGGTACGTTTTCTCTGGCGATGGGCTGCAAGTAGACCCCAAGAAGGCCGAAGCAATCCGGAATGCTCAGGTCCAGCAGAATCCAGCTGAAGTGCAGAGCTTCCAGGGGATGGTAACCTAGTGAGGGTGGTTCATCGCTAAGTTGGCAACCATGGCTGAACCCCTCCGGCACCTCACCTGTGCTGATGCCAAGTGGGAATGGAATCACAAATTGGACCAAGCCTTTCGATCATAAAGGAAGCCCCCCACCTCGACAAAGCAACGATGGCCTACTTCCACCATCACAAAGAACAGAGGTAGTAGTGGACGATGGCCCTGTCAGGCTTGAGGCTGTCCTACTTCAAGAGCAGCAAAGCCAAGAGTGGGTGCCAATAGCATATTCCAGCCAGGCACTGTCAGCCGTCGAAACAAGATATGTCTAGATCAAGACAGAGGCGCTAACAATTCAGTATGCATGCCAACATTTCCACCTGTACCTGTGTGGGCATGAATTCTGGGTGGTCACTGGCCACAAACTGTTGGTATCCCTCTGCGCAGGTACTGACAGACTCGCGCCACCAAGGATCGAAAGGTGGGCCATGCTGTTGCAGCCATACCAATTTCAGGTCATGTGTAGGCCAGGTATCACCAACCCAGCTAACTATCTGTCACGGCATCCTCAGCCACCAGCCAAGACGGACACTGATGAGGATTAAGCACGGACTGAATGCTTCGTGCAGATAGTTGTTCAGTTGATGTGTCTCATGACGCTAACAGTATTGGAAATCGCGGAAACCTTGTGGAAGGTGCAAAGTGAACTTGTCTGAAAGCACAGACGGCCTTATGCTCCAAGGGCAGAAAATTATGATGCCACGCTGCCTATGGGACCTAGTAGTGGACTTGGCTCACCAGGGACAACAAGGAATGGCTAAGACCAAAGAGCACCCATTAAGTAAAGTATGGATCCCGGGAACGGATGCCCTGGTGGAGGAGTGTGTGAGAAGGTGTCATCCATGCACCATAACTGCTATGGATTAACCTCTGGCCCCCATTCTTACTGAAGAACCCAGCACCCAACCATGGACTTTGGGAGCTTCACTGATGGCCGTCTGACTGCTGAATTGGTCAATTCATGCACTCAATTTTCTATATTTGAGCTGATGACGTCGATGGCATTTAAGCATGTCAAACCAATATTGGAGAAGACGTTTGCACTTCTAGGCATCCCTGAGGAGGTAAAGACTGACAATGGGCCTCCATTCCATGGTCCAGAGTTCCAAGACTACTTGATGTCCCTCCTCAGTGGCCCAAAGCCAATTGGGACATCGAAAGATTAATGAGGACTCTGAACCAAGTGTTGAGGATAGGGGGAGACCAAGGGGAGGACTTGGAGTGGTGCCTGCATCGATTCTTGAGAGAATATCAACAGACGCTGCATAGCACCACAGGCTGAGCTCTGGCAACACTCATGTTCAAATGGCCCCCATGTGACTGCATACGGGCCAATGCAAGTTGGCGGCCAGAGGAGTTGGATGTGGGACGAGCACAGCAGCAATGAAGAGACACCAACACCAAGGCAAATGAGGCACAGCGAGCCAAAGTCTCAGATCTTCAAGTTAGCAAGTGGGTGGTCCTGAAGGACAGATAAGAACCCGAGTTGTGGGAGATTGAGAAAATAGATGGAACTATGGTCACATGGAACATGGTATGGTTCAGACAAGCTTATCAGGTTGGCGGTGGTGATGGAGATGAAACCTCTGGTGAGTGGGAAGAGGAAGACGGGGATCACCTGCCAGCCCCCAGGCCTACCCGGCTGGGACATCGCTATCACCAAGTGCGAAGTACGGAGACTCACTCTCGCCACAAAGGACAATGCCGGGTGGTGGTTTCAGTGATGTACGAGAAGGAGCCATCAGCAGAAGTCAGAAGTACGGATTGCACCCTAATCTGCCCACCAGCCAGCAGCTACGAGACTATGGCCCTCATTACAACATTGGCAATAAGTGCTGCTTACCACCATGCTGACTGCCGCCAACATACCGTGACAGCGGCGGTACACTGCTACGGGTATTATGATCCACACATAGAAATCCACCACTATACAGACATCCACACAAGTCCGCCAGCCCAAAGGTCAGTGATAAACTGGCGGTAGCAAAACCCACACCGTTACACCAACAGAAATATGCCCACAGCATCATGACCCATGAATCACTGCGGCGGACATTCAACCGCGGTATACCATTGGCTGTACAGACTGTTGCGCCCAAAATACACACACTCCAACAAAACTACACCACATTGGACAATTCAAACTACACACAACTGACACACATACACACACCACACCCACACACCCACAACACTATAAAACACACACCCACAATGCCCACAACCCTTTACGACCCAAACTGTTTGGCAAGTGAGAGAGGGACAAGCCAGGAGCACCCACTGAATCAGAGCCACAAAATACCATCACCCATACACCATCCATGCACCTCACACAAACACCCCAACACATCACCCCATACACCCTCACACATACCACTCACACTACACCCATGGCACCACAAAGACACCCCAGGTTCTCAGAGGAGGAGCAAAGGGTCATGGTGGATAAATCATTCGGGTAGAGCCACAACTATTTGGATCACAGGTGCAGCAGACAACTATTGCAAGGAAGATGGAGCTATGGCGGAGAGTCGTGGACAGGGTCAACGCTGTGGGACAGCACCCAAGAACAAGGGATAACATCAGGAAGAGGTGGAACGACCTACGGGAAAAGGTGCGTTCCTTGGTAGCAAGACACCAGGTAGCTGTACAGAGGACTGGCGGTGGACCCCCGCCTCCTCCCCCACAACTAACAACATGGGAAGAGCAAGTCTTGGCGATCATGCATCCTGAGGGCCTCACAGGAGTAGCAGGAGGACTGGACTCTGGTAAGTCAAATCTTTACTACTTTATCCCCCACCCTACCTGCATGCCATCACAAACAACAACCCCTACCCTCACCCCATCACCCCACCACCTCACATACAGCCCACCATCACAACCCACCCATCCCAATATTAAGCCCTGCATGCAACACCAATGCATGGACCCCCATCACAGACCTGCATGGACACCCATCACCACAGCATGCACACTAGTGACAATCACTTAGCCAAACCAAACACAACTCACACAAGCCAAAGCTGCCTTGAGAATAACAACCATAGATGGAAACATATCCATGCACAAGATGGCACACGCAGATAAAATAACACTGCATTTACATCCTCACAGGACCCCCACTCAACGTCACCGGAGAGGAGGTGCCAGCTACATAACGATGATCAACCTGGCCCATCAGGGACCTCTGGACAGTCGGCGACCCAGCCACAGTCCCAACCCACCACAGAGCCTCCCTCCTCAGGAAACACCACTACAGCACCCACCCAGCGGGCCCATCCTCAGGACACGTCAATCAGCAGTGTGTCCACCACTACAGGGACCCCAGGCAACCCCACAAACACAGGACGATCAGGGACCTGGGGTCAGTGGCAGTGCGCACACGGTTCAGGGGACAGAGGCGCAGGACACCAGGGAAGCTGGGAGGTCTGCTATGCGACAGGGGGAGGACAGGCCCAGGGAACCGACTCTCCATGAGGCACTCACCAACATCCTGGGAGCATAGCACCATTCCCAGGAGACCATATGCCAGATACTGGCCAAGCTGCAGGAGACCCAGTGGCTGCACGAGGGACAGTACCTGGGGAACAGGGAGGACCTGAGGGACATCCACACCACCCGGGTCACCATTGCAGGGGTGCTGGCAGACATGGCCAACACCATGAGGGGGGCAACGGGCCCCTGACACTAGCCAACCCGAAGAACAGCCCTCCACCTCCGCCGGTGCTAGTGGACAGGAGGCCCCCCTACAGGACTAATAGGCCACTAGCACCCCACCCCCTGCAGAAGGAGAGCCACCCCGCAAACAGTCCCTGCGATCCAGGCAGAAGCCAGAGAACATTGCCAAGACCCCCGCCAGGAAATAAGACTCTCCTGATTGTCACCCTTCTGTCCCACTCGGTCACCCTGTCCACTTTGAACTGCCATTGCTCCACTTCCTATGCCCCATTGGACAATGCACCTGTGATACAAATAGACTGGACTCTACCCTGGACTTTCCTCCATCGGCAACCCAGCCCATTGCAATACCCCCTCCACTTATTAGCACCTAAATAAACACCCTTGGAACAAATTCAAGTATGGAGCCTGTGAATTATTTGACAAATGTATTATTTTAACAAACTGTAAACATTGCAATTAAAATGTACTGTAATATTGACCTGTGGTGGGCAGCAGTAAACACACCAGGAGCCAGAGTGGGGCACAGAGATCTGAAAATAGAGATGCCAAAGGGTACAGTAAGTGGCCATAGAAAAAGGGAAATCAGGCTGCCATGTTCAATGTCAAATACTAAACTGCAATAGAAAGTGAAGTTATAGTGTCTTACCGTTGTGTCACTGAAAGTACTGTTGAATTAGTGTACTTCTGTTGTCCACATCTTCTTCCTCTGCCTCCTCTTCGTCACTGTCCACAGGCTCCACCGCTGCCACACAACCATCCCCAGGCTCATCCTTGTGCAGAAAAGGCACCTGGCATCTCAAGGCCAGGTTGTGCAACATGCAACATGCAATGATGATCTGGCACACCTTCTTGGGTGAGTAGTACAGGGATCCACCTGTCAGATGGAGGCACCAGAATCTGGCCTTTAGGAGGCCAAAGGTTCTCTCAATGATCCTCCTTGTTCGCCCATGTGCCTCATTGTAACGTTCCTCTACCCTTGTCCTGGCATTCCTCACTGGGGTCAGTAGCCATGAGAGGTTGGGGTAACCAGAGTCACCTGCAAATATTCGAGAGACACCTGTTAGCCACACACTCACCCTTTGGGCCAATTCCACACCCATATACCTACATCAACTGGGTGGGGAGCATGGGCTCACCTATTAGCCACACCTAGTGCCTCTGGAGTTGAGACATCACATATGGGATGCTGCTATTCCTCAAGATAAAGGCATCATGCACAGAGCCAGGATACTTGGCATTGACATGGGAGATGTACTGGTCCACCAAACACACCATCTGCACATTCAGAGAGTGAAAGCTTTTCCTATTTCTAAACGCTTGTTCATTTCACCGGGTGGGGGACAAATGCAATATGTGTACCATCAATTGCACCAATGATGTTGGGGATATGTCCCAGTGCATAGAAGTCATCCTTCACTGTGGCCAAATCCTCCACCTGGGGGAATACGACGTAGCTGCACACGTGTTTCAGCAGGGCAACACTCTGGTCAGCACGTTTGAGAACATAGGCTGTGACATCCCTGATGCCATGGCCACTGTCGCTTGGAAAAAACCACTTACCAGGAAATGGAGCACTGGCAGGACCTGCACTAGAGGGGGGATACCTGTGGGGTGGCGTTTAGCTGAAATCATGTCTGGCTCCAATTGTGCAAACAGTTCTAGGATTGTGGCCCTATCAAGTCTGTAGGTCAAGATAATGTGCCTGTCCTCCATTGTCGCCAGGTCCACCACAGGTCTGTACAAGGGGGGATGTCTCCATCTCCTATTCATCCTCAGCGGTTGAACTCTAGGGTGGAAAACGATGAGCAGAAGGTCATATTCAAACGTATACTAATATGCTATGTTTGTTTTACAGAAACAGTATATGAACCTGTAAGTCAGTTGATGTGCCTTTGTCTGCTGTGACGCAGTTAGGTGCCATGGCCTGTGCCCCTCTGAAAGGGCGGCTGCCTGACCTTTGAGGAGAGACAAGTGGAAATGAGGTAATTCCGCTGGCGTCGTGCGCTGTTGCGGTCGGCGGTCCATGACCGCTGCGCAACATCACATTGGTTATCATTGGGCCCTATGGGTTCCAGGAGCCAATGGTGATGTACGCCAGCGGTCATGTTACGCACCGCCGCGGACGTGACCGCCATTTTTTATCTGTGCACTCACTTGCTACCTGACCTTCAACAGGAGAGGAGCTACACTGCAAGTGCTGCTGTGACCTGTGTTTTGAAGTGACAGTGGCTCGAGTGTCTGGGGAAAGGGCCCCTGCCTTCACTTCCGAGGAGTTGGAGAGACTAGTGGATGGGGGTCCTACCCCAGTACACATTACTCTATGGTCCTCCAGACAAACAGTTGAGGACACTGTGAGCATGATGCGTGGGCCATGAATGTAGGGATGGCTGTGTGTGTGTAAGGCCCGTGTAGGGGGAGTCTGAGGGGTCCTGGGCAGAGTGCTGCATGTGGTGGGCAATGTATGTGCATAAGTGGATGGGGGGATATGGTGGACCATGAGTATTACAGTCCGGACAGTATGACTAATCCCTTTTCTGCTGTATTTTTTCTGCAGGTCAGCGCCCATCAGAAAAAAGGTATTTGGCGTGCCATCGCCAAGGAGGTGCGGACTGTGGGGGTCTTTCACAGGTGGAGCACCCACTGCCGCAAATGGTGGGAGGACCTGCACCACTGGGCAAGGAAGACGGCGGAGGCCCAGCTGGGGCTGGCCTCCCAACGAGGAAGGGGTGCCCGTCGTACCCTGACCCCCCCCTGATGTTCCGCATCCTGGCGATGGCCTATCCGGAGTTGGATGGGCACTTGAAGGCATCACAGCAGACACAAGGGGGTGAGTACAGATTCAGAATCATGACTTTGCACGCATTAAGGTATTACCTGGGTGGGGGATGTGGGCTGTGGGTGCCCCTACGCCAGGGCGAACATGGCAGGATATGTTCAATGATGGGCACAATCAGATGCACTGCAACCCCAATAGTGTTAGTGGGCATCTACTACTGGTCAGGGTCCTGTGGGTTTCAGGTGTGCAGCTAATGGCGTTAAGCATTGTACCCCATGGGCTGGTGACTAGCATTGTAACTGGTAGTGCATGGCCTAGTGCATAGGGCTGTTCCCTGTGTGTTGTATACGCCAACTATAGTGTTGTTGCTAGCATTGACCAAGTGTATCCTCTGTCCCTCCCCCCCTTTTTGCTTTGTCACCCTGTCCTTGTGTGCATTAGCATCATCTGGCGGAGGAGCAGAGGCACCGGCTATGGAGGGAGCTGCATCCCACATGGCCTGGAGGCCAAATCCACCGACGGTGAGGGCACCAGTGGGACGGAGGGCGAGGGGAGCACCACAATGGAGACAGGAGGGGACAATACCGACAGCGACTCCTCCTCCGATGGAAGCTCCCTGGTGGTGGCGGACACCTCTGTGCCCACCCCAACAACAGGTACAGCCGTCACCCCGTACCAGCAGTGCCCTCCCAGCAGCCCCTCAGCGTGTTTCCTGTGCCCGCTCACCCAGGAGGGTGGGCATATACTTCACCCCAGGCACCTCAGGCCCTGCCTCAGTCAAGCCTGCTGCCCTCAGTGAGGAGGCTATTGACCTCCTGAGATCCCTCTCTGTTGGGCAGTCAACCATACTGAATGCCATCCAGGGTGTAGCAGGGCATTTGCAACAAACAAATGCATACCTGGAGGGCATTCACTCTGGCGTGGCGGCCCAACAGAGAGCATTCCAGGCTCTGGCCTCTGCACTGATGGCAGCCATTGTTCCTGTCTCCAGCCTCCCCCCTCCAACTTCCTCTACCCAGTCCCAATCCCCTCAACCCCAACCTATCCCAAGCACACTCTCAGACCAGCAATCACCCAAATCAACACACAGAAGTGGTTCTGGCAAACACAAGCACCAAACTTCATCTCACAGGCACTCACACAAGCACCGTCCACATGCAGACACACCAACATTCACTGCCTCCACAGTAGCGTCTCCACTCACACCTGCATGCACTACATCCTCATCCACTACCTCCATCACGCCTATCACTACATGCCCCTCACTGGCAGTCATCACCCCCACATCCATGCACACGTCCCCTGTGTCCTCTCCCACTATGTCTGTGACCCCTCCTCCCAAAGTACACAAACGCAAGCACACACACACCTAACAGCCATCCACCTCACAACAGCATCGAGCCCATGCACCTGCACCCAAACACAGCAGACTTACACCTCCTACAACCACTCCCTCTTCCTCCACGACCAAACCTTCACCCTCTACCCACCCCAGTGTCCCTAAGAAGATTTTCCTCGCCAACATTGACCTATTCCCCACCCCGCCATCCCCCCCGTCCTTCACCTCGGGCCAGGATGGCCAGAACCCAGCCCAGCGCCTCAGCCACCCAGTCCACGGCCACTCTGGTTTCTACAGCTACTGCAGGTGTGATAGGCTCCAAGGAGGCACCCGTCAGCCCAGCCAGTGTGCCAGCAACACCTGCCAAGGCCAAGAAGGGTCCGCCACCTAGCAAGGGCAAGAAGGGGACACCAGCCAGCAAGGGGAAGGAGGCACAACCAGCCAGCAAGGGCAAGACAAAGACTCCAGCTGGCAGAAGCAAGGAGGCACCACCATCTGCCAAGGGCAGGAAGGGGCACAGAACACCAGCCATGGCACTTCAGCCGTCCAAGGCTGCAGGTGAAGGCCTGGAGGTTACCACCACCACTGCCATCACTGCCACCTGCACCGCGACAAGCACCACCACCTGCCCCGCCGCCAGCAGCACCACTGCCAGCAGCAGCAGACCCAGTGGGCAGCCGCCTGAGTCTGCAGGTGAAGGCCTGGAGGCTTCCACTACCACTGCCCGCACAGCCACCTGCAGCGCAACTGGCATCCACTGAGCAGCCGTCACCACCGGAGAGCAGTGTGTAGTGGTGACTACATGGGCTGCAGTGCAACCTGGACCCTGCAACACCTGTCGGTGTGACACACAGGTGAGAGACTGTGACCTTGCCCCATCCAGGATGAAGCACACTGGGGACAAGGCCCCCTCCAGAACCAGTGGAAGAAGGCATCCACTCAGCCCCTCCTTGCCAGGATGAAGCACAATGGGCACAAGGCCCCTTCCAGAACCAGTGGAAGAAGGCATCCACCCAACCCCTCCTTGCCAGGATGAAACACACTGGACACAAGGCCCCCTCCAGAACCAGTGGAAGAAGGCATCCACTCAGCCCCTCCTTGCCAGGATGAAGCACACTGGGCACAAGGTCCCCTCCAGAACCAGTGGAAAACAGGCACACACTTGAGAGACTGTGGCCCTGCACTCCCCAGGACAAAGCAGTGGGCAAACCACCCACTTGAGAGACTGTGGCCTTGCACTCCCCAGGACAAAGCAGTAGGCAAACCATCCACTTGAGAAACTGTGGCCTTGCACTCCCCAGGACCAAGCGGTGGGCAAACCACCCACTTGAGAGACTGTGGCCTTGCACTCACCAGTACCACGCAGTGGGCAAACCACCCACTTGAGTGACTGTGGCTTTGCACTCCCTAGGACAAAGCAGTGGGCATGGAGCCCCCTCCAGGCCAGTGGCGTAGTACCATCTTCCGGCTGAGGTGCCCACCCATTCCCCGTCCCCGTGAGGTGCCTGTGTGTTTTCGACCTGATGTCCCTGCAGTGTTCTCTCCGTATTGAGGCAGGAGTCAAGTGTGGCCTTGGCCTTTGTGTTTTGGCCCAGTGGCCACAGACATTTTTGAGTGGGCATTGTCCCTCCTTTTGTATATATTGTATATATTGTACATACTGTTTATTGATTTAAGTATGTATTTTTCTAAAACTGTACTATTACACTCATTTTACTCCATTCCTTTTGTCCTTGCCTTATTCCTGAGGGTTACGGGGTGTATATATAAAGCTGTTGTATCTGCTTGTGTGTATGGTGTTGGGGGTGTTGCGTGTGTGTGTCACTCTCTTTTTCCTCCCCCCTCCCCTGTGTGCTAGGTGCAGTACTCACTGTGGTTGTCTTTGCCGGTGTTCATGTTCCTGGTGTATGAGAAGGTACACCAGCATGGGGAACACCTGCAATTCGGGCTCCATGACGTTGTGGTTCTTCCTTGAATGTCGAGAGGTGAGTCATTTCCCATCTGTGTTCTGTTTCTGCCGTGCTTTTGATGGCGTTGGTACCGCCCCAGAAAAGCTGGCGGATAGGCGTGTTGTAATGCAGTGGGAGGTACATTGTCTTCCGCCTGGTTGTTGGCGGTTACAGTTGCAGTGTTTGTTGCTACCGCTGTGGCGGTCGGAGTGTTAAAGTGGCTGTTTGTGTTGGCGGTTTCGGCCGTGGTCATGATTCCATTTTTTTTTACCGCCGCTTTATCACCGACCGCCAGGGTTGTAATGAGGGCCTATGTGTGCCACCTGTGAGCGATGGTCATGGCTTTCTTTCTCTCTCTCTCTTTTCTTCTTTATTCTCATCCCCCTTTCCTGTTCCTTTTGTTTGTTGATCTGAAATAGGGGAGAGATGTAGAAAGCCACCCGGGCTCTCTTATACTTGTTTGCTGTTTGTGTGCTCTACAGGCAGAGCTCCTCCCAGAGGCTATAAATAAAAGGGAGAAAAGTTGCTTGACGCTTTTTATGTCCCAGTAGAGCAAACATGTGTGCTTGGCTTTATTTCAGCCATCCAGGCCTACTGATGGCCACGTTGCACCCTTTTCGCAGAGCAGCCCTCAAGGTTCCTGGCCCTCGCTACAGTTGGCAAAGGTCACAGCTGAGACCCCTGATCGTCAGTTTGCGACCGCCGGCATGATGCTTGCGACACCTACATTTAAGACTGGTCAAATTCTGTTGCTTAAAACTGCAGATCCAAGAAAGCACACTGATTCCATTTTTCTATTCCTAGGTATTTAATTTGCTGCATTTCTGCTCGAGTTGTGCTCACATTGGGGGCGGAGTCAATTGATCCCACATAGAGAGTCTTCTGTATTGCCTTAGAGATGGCTGCTGAGCGTGAATGATGACAGAGCATTTTTGCTCAGGCCTTGTGTGCTCTCAAGAAGACAGAAGCTCTGGTGCTTACTGACCTTGCTTACCCTCACTAGCACAGTGCTGTAACACAAAGGGAGGCATTAAATCATAACACTGACCTTAGAAGATTGCAATTGTTTGGCCCACCAATCTGCTGCATGAGTTGTCGGTACATGAGGATCAGTGCCATGGACAAAAAGAAATAAAAGGGTAAAGATAAGTCATCTGATCTGTCTGTAAACAGTTCCCAAGATTTAAGGTCACATTTGCAGTTTGATATGTGGGGACTGCAAGCAATATGTAGAGGGGTGCAATAATCATTAGGAAAGTTGAATTTTAAAAGCTGTGCATATCTTTTACTAATAGATAATTATGAAAAATATTTAACGTAGGTTTCAATGGATATTGAAAATGAAGATAACAAAGAGTAGATGCAAATGAGTTAAGAAATAAAGGTACAAACTATAAGAAAGTAAGAAAGTATGAGACATGGCGCAGATCTCTACGCACATAACAGCATGTATTTTGTTTGACAAAGCAGACATTTGTGAATTCATTGCAGCCCCCACTGTTGGACATAAATGCTAAATTCTGCTGTAGTCATGATAGGTAGTTATACACATTACAAAACCTTTGTGCATGTCACACTCAGTCTTGACCTGCATCTGAAATTAATCATAGCTCCTCAGAGCTGTATTAAAGTAATTGTTGCTTTGAAATGCAGTACTTGGGCCATGGGATACTGATAAGAGAAACACGCAAAGAAAAACCTGAAATAGTATGCTACAGCCAATAGAAATGAGGGAAAAGTAAGTGGCAAGCACACAAACCAATGAAAAGTAAGGGTGGATGTAAGCCCCTTTTAAGATTTATATTAAATACAGTAAACTTCACAAGCATAGCACAAGCCCTGGTGGTGTGGGGGGGGGGGGTGGGCTGAAACCCCAATAGGCATCAGGGATTTTTTTTTTGTTTAGGAAATGTTGAGGGCTGCCCAGAATAGGCACAGCAATGCCCCTATTCCACAAAATAATAGTCTTAGGGGGTCATTTCAACCTCGGCAATCTTTTCACAAGACCGCCGAGGGACCGCCGTGCTGAAGACCGCCAGTGGTGGCGGTTTTCCGCTTGGCGAATTATGGGGGTCATTACAACCCTGGGGGTCTGTTTTGGAGGAAGCACCGCCAACAGGCTGGCGGTGCTTCCAGGGAAATTACGACAGCAGCGGTTTCCCACCACATTGGTCCCAGCGGTTTAAATCACCCAGGGCAGCGCAGCTTGCAGCGCTGCCCAGGGGATTACGAGTCCCCCTCCTGCCAGCCTTTTCATGGCGGTAAGAACTGCCATGAAAAGGCTGGCGGAAAGGGGAGTCGTGGGGCCCCTGGGGGCCCCTGCACTGCCCATGCCACTGCCCCATGGAGCTTTTCACTGTCTGCTATGCAGACAGTGAAAAACATGACGGGTGCAACTGCACCCGTCGCTCAGCCGCAACACTGCCGGCTCCATTTGGAGCAGGATCCTGTTTTGTAGCCGAGATCCCCGTTGGGCGGGCGGAAACCAGGTTTCTGCCTGCCAGCCCAGTGGGGATCTCATAATAGACCACATGGGAGTGCGGCCGCATTGGCGGCCGCCCGGCGGTTCAACCTTGGCGGGCGGCGGTTGCCGCCACCAAGGTTGTAATGAGGGCCTATGACTGCTGGCAGCCCTCCGTCCTTTTCTGGACGGAGAGCCGCCAGCAGCCATACTGGCGGTCGGCGGGGAAGTGTAGGTTGCTCCACTGCCCCGTCAACAGAACACCGCCCACCGAATCACGTTACGTGATTCGACGTGGCGGTGTTCTGTTGAAGGGGTGCTGGCGGCGGAGCAGCCCCCATGGATCCCGTCCCCTCCCGGAGGATCAACGGACCAGGTAAGTTGATCGTCCATTAGGGGAGGGGGGTGGGGGGTGTTGTGTGCGTACATGGGGGTGTGCGTGTGAGTATGAAGAGGGTGTGTGTGAGTGCGTGTATTCATGCAGGGGTGTAGAGTGTTTGGAAATGTGTGCGTGTCTGCCTGTATGTATGTCTGTATGGATGTGTGCGTGCATGTCTGAATGTGGGTGTGCGTGTATGACTGTGTGTGTGTCTGTTGGCATGTTTGTTCGTGTGTGTGCGGGTATGTGTGTTGGTGGTGTCTGCATGCGTGTCGGGTGTTAGTCTGTGTAGTGATGTCGGGGGTAGGGGTGGGGAGGGGGTTCCTGCCACCTTTGGGGGTGGCAGGGGGATGGGGGGTGTCGGGGAAGGACTCGGGGTGGGGGTGGGTGGTGGGGGAGACCCCTATCACCCCTATCAGTGCCAGGGAAGGGACCCCATGAAATCCATAGCAGTCAGCCGGGTCATGATACCGCCGGCGGTCTTGTGACGGCCGCCGGGCTGGAGACCCAAGTCTCCAGCCCAGCGGTCGTCTCCGCCCTGGCGGTCGGTTCAGAGAAGTGGCGGATGACCATAGCGGTAACCGCCATGTCATGATTCAATTTTTTTTACCGCCAGCCTGTTGGCGGTAAGACCGCCACTTCTCCGCCAACCGCCAGGGTCGTTATGAGGGCCTTAGTCTTTCTGCCCCCTCTGGGGGATAGATGGGGTTATTACCCCCAATCTGTCCCCCTGTGGGGGCGGAGAAAGTCCACTAGACACCAGGGATTTTTCTTTTAATTAAAGAGTGGTGGGAGCCGCCTATCATGGGCATGACCATACCCCATCCCATATAAATCGGCCTGGGGGGCAGAAAGCCCACTAGGCACCAGTGACATTTGTTTTGTTAGTGTATGGGTGGGGGCTGCCCAGAATGGGCAAGCAATTGTCACACCTCCCTCCCCCCCAAAAAAGCCACAGTCTTTTTGTCCCCTTGGGGGGGGCATATGGGATTACTACCCCTGATCTGCCTGCCCCAGGAGGGGCAGAAAACCCACTAGACACCAGTGAAGAATAAAAAATAAAAAAAAACTGGTGGGGGCATGGCCATGCCCCCACCCTAAATATATGAGGACACAGTCTTTTTGCCCCCCCCTGTGGGGCAGATGGAGTAATTACTCCCCGATCTGCCTCCCCGAGGAGCAGACAGCCCACTAGATGCCAGGGAGTAAAAAAAAGAGGGGTGGGAGCTTCCAACCGCCATGGGAAAGGTTATTCCCCCCACCCCAACTGAAGGGGGTAACGGTCTTTCTTACCCTGCTGCGGACTAAAGCATCTCATCCCAATGGCAAGCAAGAGGATATTTGACTTTTGTTAGTTTTGATTTTACATATGGGCCAAGAGAGCTTGGCTAACTCCCAATATCGCCCCGCTTGCAATGGTGAGCAGATGCACTTTTTGGTCTTGGGTACGCTGCCACCTGGAAAAACCTACCAGACCTAGACATTTCTGAAAACTAAACATCTGGGTGAGTGTAGGGTGGTGTGCTTCACATGCACCCCACACCGTTTTCCTACCCACAATGCCCTGCAAACCTCCAACTTTGCCTGAAATCACCATGTTCCCTACATTTCTGTGATGGAAACATCCTGAATCTACAGCGATCCACAAAATTCCCACCACCCAGCATTGCCCCATCTGTACTGATAACAATTCTGCCCTACTTGTGTGGGTGCCCAAAGCAGAGTCAGGCTACATGTATATGAAAAAAAGCTGCCCTTTTGAACTCGCTTTGGTTCCCCCTCAATTTCAACACATTAGGAAATGTGTGCCAGTGCAGTGCTCCCACATAAAAAATTATGAAAATTTGATTTTTTTAGCTATATTTTAGGTTTGCAGGGGATTCTGGGTAAGAAAACATTAGGGGGATCCATGCAAGCCACTCCTCCCTGGACTTCCTTGGGTGTCTAGTTTTCAGAAATGTCTGGGTTTGATTGATTTCCCTCGATGGCTGCTGAGCCCGGGTCCAAAAATGCAGGTGCACCCCCTTGCAAAAACAAGACACTTTGTGATAGATGAATTTGATGTCTTCACAATACGTTTTGGGCCCTTCCCTGTCGTGGGTACTTGGCCCACCCACACAAGTGAGAAAGCATTTTTATTGGGAGACCTTGGGGAATGCTGGGTGGTAGGGAATTTGTTTCTCCCCTCAGATGTCAGAACTTTCCACCACAACATTGTGAGGAAAATGTGTTTTTTTAAATAGATTTTGAGGCTTGCAAGGGATTCTGGGTAACAGAACCTGGTGAGAGTCACACTACTCACCCTTTCTGGATTCACCTGTATGTCTAGTTTTCAAAATTTAAAAATGTACATGTTTGCTAGGCTTCCCTAGTTGCTGGCTAAGCTAGGGCCCAAAATCCACAGCTAGACACATTGCAAAAAAGGGTCAGTGTTGGATGGAAAAATGTGATTGGCCCAAGTTGCGTTTTGGACTATTTCGTGTCATGAGCACTAGGTCTACTGCAGGAGTGAGGTATCATTTTTATCAGGAGACCTGGGAGAATGGTGGGTGGAAGGAAGTTAATGACTTCCCTCAGATTCCAGAACTTTCCATCACAGAAATGTGAGGAAAATGTGTTTTGTTAGGCAAAGGTTGAGGTTTGCAAGGGATTCTGGGTAACAGAACATGGTAAGAGCCATACCAGTCACCCTATCCTGGATTTCCCTAGGTGTCTAGTTTTCAAAATATGTACAGGTTTGCTAGGTTTCCCTAAGTGATGGCTGAGCTAGAGCTCAAAATGCACAGTTAGGCACATTGCTAAACAAAGGTCAGTTTAGAGTGGAACAATGTGCTGTGTCCATGTTGTATTTTGGGCTGTTTTTAACTCCATGTCTTGTGACCATTTCAGAAATACACAGGTTTCCTTGATACCTATTTTTAACTGTTTATATTTTACCAAATGATTTATGGTATACCCAGTACTCAATGAAAAACCATTGCAAGCTGCATCCTAGTTACTGGCTCTGGGTACCCGGGGGTCTTCGTGAACCTACAAGCCCTATATATCCCTGTAACCAGAAGGGTCCAGCAGACAAGTGGTATAATGCTTTTGAAAATCTACCATAGAAGAAGTTACAGATGAAAACATAGACACAAATACCTCTTTTTTCCAACTCAATCTCAATATTTTTTTTATTTCATCTGTTACTTTCTTTGGGAAAACCTTGAAGGATCTATACAAAATGACCCCTTGCTGAATTCAGAATTTTATCTACTGTTCAGAAATGTATTGCTTTCTGGGATGCACCATTTGTTTCATACCCATGTCTACCACTAACTGGAAAGAGATTGAAAGGTTGTAAGCACAGAAAATAGGAAAAATGGGCTATGTCCCAGTAAAATGCAAAAACTGTGCTAAAAATGTGGTTTTCTGATTCAAGTCTGTCTGTTCCTGAAAGCTGGGAAATGGTGACTTTAGCACGCAAACCCTTCATTGATGTCATTTGCAGGGAAAATACAGACGCTTTCTTCTGCAGCACTTTTTTTTCCATTTTTCCCAAAACACCCAAAATGTAGCTGTATTTTGGCAATTTTTTTTGGTCTCCTTCAGGGGAATCCACAAATCCCAGGATGTTGGAAAAAAAGAACACAAATTTTGCATGGATACCTTATGTGGACAAAAGGTTATGGGGGCCTAAGCGCAAACTACCCCAAATAGGCAAAAAAAGGGCTCAGAACTTGGCCTAGAGGCAAAAGGGTAAAGGAAGTTTGATCCACTCAGTGTCACTAATTTCCTCTGCCTTAATTTTAGCACTTTGCCAATCTTCCAACACTTGAGTCTTTCAGTGGAGAATATAAACTTAATTCTTTCACTGCTTCATCTTCATATTCATTCAACAGGCAGTGTATGTCAGTGATTTAAATGTTTGCAGTGAGCCGTGCATAAATTTCACATCACAATTTTGAAAGGTTAATGTCTCAGCTGTGATACTCAGCCATCTCCCCTCCTGGGGTCAGTAAATTGAGTAACATTACATCTGGAAATAACAATACTTGTTATTTACGATAGTTAGAAATGGCAGAATTGTCAGAACACTATATAAAACACGTTTTTTATAATTGGCAGTGATTATTAGCAGCTATCCTGGAAAAGTCTGAATTTTGGCCACTTTCGTACATAATGAGCAGTTAAAAGTGATATGCATTTGTATGTAATGTGTGGATGCATAAATCATTAAGGGCCATGAGCCTGATTGTAAGGCATTTCATCTAAGTCTTCACACAATGTAATTTTAATGCAGTGGTATATCTGAGAATAGTGTTTGGCACCGGCAACCACTGTGGAGCATTTTCAGCAAGAGGTTAGCTATATTTTGTCTGGACATTCAAATTTGTACTAGTAAAATGTTTCCATTCACTCCCATCATGTCTCTTACCTTGATTGTATCCTTAAAAAAGTTTGGAGGGTGTCACATGGTGTGATTTGGTTATATGGCATGTAATGCCACTTCCTGTGATGTAATTCAGGGTCAAAGGGCACTGGTCTCTTCTGCTACCCATGCCATTTGCGTGAATTGACGTCCATGCCCAGCACACAATGAACTCTGTAGCAGGTGTTTTAACCCTGTAAGATATTTTAAAATGTAGCTAGCCTCTTTGTGACCAATAGGGTATACTAGAACAAATTTACTTTCTCAAGTGTCCTTATTACAATTTCTTTGCAGCCGATTTTTTTAAATCAATGCATAATTTGTCAGACTTTACTCTGCCACATCTCCATCACCAATTTAAGGGGTTCCTAGAGTCAAGCCTTTCCAATCCAGCACTAAGTCTCAGCGATAAAACCTCACTGGTAGTTCTGTCTCCTGATGAGGTGGAAATTAATAAATGCAAACACTGATCTCGATAGCGCCACACAATATTTTCTTGTTATAAAAGCAAAACTAATTCCCGAGCTCTCTCTAGTGGCCAATTTGATTATTACACTATTAGGCCTAGATAATAAAATAGTGTAAAATAGTGTAGTTAGTTAATATAGAAGGGATGTAACTCGAGTACTTGAGAAAAAGCAACTTTATTGTTTCAAAAGCATCATAGATTTGATTCGGTTTACATAGAAATGAATGGCGCGCGTGCTGCGGCTAAAATAGTATAACAGACACGAGACACCACGGTACCAGGGGCAGACAAAGACATGCATGTGAAATCGTTTAGCCAGAGCATTTGGTATTTATATATTTGCATTATACGTGTTTACAAAATGAGTCAAATGGAAACAAAGATTAATGCCAAGAAACACGTAGCTTTTGAGTTAGTTTTAAAGCTGTGTTGAGCAGTTGTAACCCAGACATAAATGTTCAAGATCTTCACCTCAGTCACTGGACCATATTGTTACATTTCCTTGGCTTTTATGGCAGCAATTGAACATTTGCATGGGCACTACAATTTATACTTAGGTAATTGTTAAACTTAAGTAATTGTTAAGGCTACGTATAGAGGAAGCTTTTAGCGAAGGTTTATGGACACCTTTTGCATAGAAATGTATTTTTTTATGTTCGCAAGAATGTGTTTGCATAGGGCAACAAAGAAAATCCCTTCGGTGTGTTAGTTTCCAGCCATGAAATGTTGACCACGTGCTCTTTACCCTTTTATTCGAATTTTATTGACCATTTTACTTTACTTCAATTCATCACAAATACATTTACCACAACTAAGACCTGGGTCGATCAGAAACTTTGTTTAAGAAGTTAAAAATATCGTCATTGCATGAGCTGATTTCCATCTTTTAAGTGATTCTCAAAAATCCCCAGGAGTAGGCATGGAATCCAATATGTCAGAGATTTATATGCTGCGCTTTTTTCTTTACAGTTTCTTCTATGGCTCGCGGAAATGTGAAGCAATGGATTTGGATATCAAACTTTTTCCCCCCATTAAGTATTTTACTGGTAAAGACATCCATTCATCTACACACCAATGACACGTGGGGAAGTTTATTTCACATGCAATTTGCACACCCACGTAAGCCAATTTAGGCTCCAATTATAGACACTGAAATTGAGCATGACAATCTATTGTGAAGATTTGTGTAGACCCACAAAGTTATGACTTTGTGGGTTCTCATTACTTTTTCAGTGGAAACCTTAACTTAAGCCCTCCCTGTAGGAATACTTATGATCCTGCATCTACAGCTAAATAAAGCGTGGAATGTACCGACCGTGCCAAAAAGTATACAGGCATTGATTATGTGAATCACGATCTAAGAATTAAAAGAAAGGATGTCATTTTTGATATTCTTAAGTCAAATATACATCATCTTGTAAATCTTGCCCTCTAAATATTGATACCTGTCATTCATGAATACTTTATGATGCAAATTTCCAGTGAATCATAATAAAAAAGATGGAAAATAGGGAGGAACAATATATGAAACAGACAGCTTGTGGAAATCATCAATCCTTCTCTGAATAAGCTAATATAGGTATACAAAGACTATAGTCACATGTGCCAAGGAAATACCACATTAAGTAAACTGGAGAAATGTTGCATGATCAGGCCTAACCAACCCAAATGGGAGCAAAGACCCCTTATAAACAGACAATATTACTGGACAGAGCCACCAAGCAAATTGAACAACTAACACAACATTGCAAAAAAAAAAACATATACCCGCTTTGCATCATCACACATTGGGCCTGAGAGGTCAGCAATTTAATTACACAAAATAAATAGCCTATTGGTTATGTTTGACAGACCAGTGTACAGATATAACTGGTGTCTCTAATGGTCCTCTTCTTACATTCGGTAGCTAGGCCAGACCAGCAATGCAGTCCCCAGAGAAAATGCATGGGATCTTGTATTAAACAGCACATCTGCTGAACAATACAGTTAGGAAATAACTTAAATGTCCACTAAACGTTTATGCTAGAATATAAGGGAAGGAGAGGTAGGTATCAAGGATTCAATAATATAGGCTTAGACCTTTCAGCCTTTGGGTGGTCTTCCCCCAAACCTTTAGTCCGCTTGCCTCCATCTTGCCTGGATTTTTGCTCTGTTGGCCTAGGACTCTGTGCACTTTACCACTTCTAACCAGTGCTAAAGTGCCCTCTCCCTAAAACATGGTTTGATTGTCATATACCTGATTGGCATATTTGATTTACATGTAAGCCATTTGTAGAGTGGTATACCATATACCCAGGGTCTGTAAATTAAATGCTACCAGTGGGCCTGCAGCACTTATTGTGCATCTTACAACATGTCCCTGGCCTGCCATTGCAGCCAGAAGTCAGTGTCCCACTGCCATATCAACTTGGCTTTTAAAACCCTTTGCCAAGCGTTAAACTCCCTCTTTATTACATATAAGTCACCCTCAAGGTAGGCCCTAGGTAGCCCATAGGGCAGGGTGCTGTGTAATTAAAAGGCAGGACATGTACTTTTTAGTTTTACATGTCCTAGTAGTGAAAAACTCCCAAATTAATTTTCTTACTACTGAGAGGCCTACCCCTCCCATAGGGTAAAACTGGGGAATCCTTATTAAAATTAATAAGTTGTAATTTGTCAACCAGAGGTGCTAGATATCCATGAACTTATAATGAAAAACCCTCTTTAATGGTAAAGTCAGCATTATCATTACAATTTTGAAAATGCCCCTTTTAGAAAGTTGGCATGTTCCTGCCCTTAGCCCTCTGTGCCTGCAGTCTGGCTTAGGTCACATGACTGGGTGTAAGTGACTGTTGAGACTTTGTGAAATCACCCCAGACAGTCACACAATAGTGGTATTAGCAGAGCCTGAATGGGCCATTAACTGACTTGATGAGGACCGAAGCTAAGCACAGACACACTTGCAGCTGAATAGGCTGAGTTCTGCCACCACACAATAGGCTTAACGACCCTGTATTGTTAGTGGAGACATCTAGGAGCCAGGGCAGGGGAGGCAGGAAACTCTTAGAACTTCAGAGAACTCTTCTGGAAACTTCTTCCAACTTCCAGGAACATGGCATCAGGGTATAAAAATAGGGCTAGCAGACCCACTCTTCAGTTCACTACTGGACCTGTGAAAGGACTCTCAGCAAGACTGGACTGGCTGTACCCGGCAGCGGGCATTTTCCCGGTGGGCTGGAAGGGTGGGGGCTGGTTTTGTTACTGTGGGGGGCAGTTTTGCTGCAGTGATGCAATATTGAACCTCCAGTAACAAAAGAAAAAAGCAGCAGTGCCCCCGACTTGGGGACTGGTCTGGCAAAATTGCCAGGGCTGCTTTGGGTTCCCAGTTCGACTCACTCTCAGAGGACTGCCTGCTGCGGTGATCTGCTGTGCACTCTGCCAGACTGCTGCTGTACCTGGAAGGACTGTTTTGCTGCCTGGAGCCTGCCTTGAACCTTCAGAGGCCAGCCCTGCTGTGATGTCTCGCATCTTCACCTGCACCCAGGGCTTCCAGAAGTGACTCCTAGGGCTAGTTTAGCTGGTCTCCTGTTCAGAGCCACAGAGACATATCAGGCTTCCACCACCTTGAACCCACACTTGGACCCAGCCTGAGTGAGTTTTGAGCCTGAGTGAGGTCTCCATTCACTCCTGGATCCCTGGTTATGGTGCTAAATGTGCCAAGGTGGCCATTTTCTAAAAAAGAGAACTTGCTATTTTGAACCTTAAACTTTAAAAATTCATAATTCTGGTTCTATTAATTGGGTTTTGATGGTTTTGGTGTCAATTAATTCATTACATTCTTCTCTCTTTTTCTAAAGTGCTTTGATGTTTTTATTGTGTTGTGTTTTCACTGTATTGCTGTTTGTGTGCTGCATAAATACCTAACACATTGCCTCTACTGCTTTTTGTGCCAAGCTACCCAGGGTTAAGCAAAGGTTTAGTGACTTTTTGTGGTTCACCCTGCAAAGGATTGTGGCTGTTGCTTGACCAGAGCTCACACTTCAGTCAACCAACAACCCAATTTCTCACGATAGGAAAATGAAAACAATGCCCATAATAAACTGTCAAAAATAGTTCAAAGACTAGAAAATGGCAATATTAAAAATATCACCCAGGAACAGCACTAAACCTGTATGTAATACTTTAAAAGGACCAGAAGGGTATCGTGTCTTGGAGGTGCAAGAGTCCTAGCTTGACACACAATTCAGTTTGAGCGAACAGACAAATCTTGTTGAGGCGGTGTCAAAACTGGTTGGAGATAGCTGTAAGTCATGGAGAGCCAGGTTTACAGGAAACTGCAGCGATGGCTGAAAATTGCCAAATCTCCAGCTCAAAGAATTTGAACATTCTGGCAGGAAGGGTTCAGAGCGGCTGTGAGCCCTGAGGGTCAAATCATGGTTCGCTGGTGTAGGAAAGTACCATCTTGCCTGGCATGTTACCTCCATTTTTCACTGTATGTGTGTTGTTTTAGCCCTTGTTGCACTGGGATCCTGCTAGGCAGGACCCCAGTGCTCATAGTATGTGCCCTGTATGTGTTCCTGTGTGGTGCCTAACTGTATCACTGAAGCTCTGCTAACCAGAGCCTCAGTGTTTCTGCTCTCTCTGCTTTCTAAATTTGTCACTGCAGGCTAGTGACTAAATTTACCAATTCTCACTGGCACACTGGTACTCCCATATAATTTCCTTGTATATGGTACTTAGGTACCCAGGGTATTGGGGTTCCAGGAGATCCCTATGGGCTGCAGCATTTCTTTTGTCACCCATAGGGAGCTCAGGCAATTCTTACACAGGCCTGCCACTGCAGCCTGAGTGAAATAACGTCCACGTTATTTCACAGCCATTTTTCACTTCATATAAGCAACTTATAAGTCACCTATATGTCTAACACTCACTTAGTGAAGGTTGGGTGCCAAGTCACTTAGTGTGTGGGCACCCTGGCACTAGCCAAGGTGTCCCCACATTGTTCAGGGCAAATTCCCCGGACTTTGTGAGTGCGTGGACACCATTACACGCATGCACTATACATAGGTCACTACCTATGTATAGCGACACAATGGTAACTCCTAACATGGCCATGTAACATGTCTAAGATCATGGAATTGCCCCCCCAATACCATTCTGGTATTGGGGGGACAATTCCATGATCCCCCAGGTCTCTAGCACAGAACCCGGGTACTGCCCAACTGCCTTTCCGGGGTTTCCACTGCAGCTGCTGCTGCTGCCAACCCCTCAACAGGATTCTGCCCTCCTGGGGTCTGGGCAGCCCCAGCCCAGGAAGGCAGAACAAAGGATTTCCTCTGAGAGAGGGTGTTACACCCTCTCCCTTTGGAAATAGGTGTGAAGGGCTGGGGAGGAGTAGCCTCCCCCAGCATCTGGAAATGCTTTGATGGGCACAGATGGTGCCCATCTCTGCATAAGCCAGTCTACACCGGTTCAGGGATCCCCCAGCCCTGCTCTGGCGTGAAACTGGACAAAGGAAAGGGGAGTGACCACTTCCCTGACCAGTACCTCCCAGGGGAGGTGCCCAGAGCTCCTCCAGTGTGTCCCAGACCTCTGCCATCTTGGAAACAGAGGTGTTGGTGACACACTGGACTGCTCTGAGTGGCCAGTGCCAGCAGTTGACACCAGAGACCCCCTCTGATAGGCTCTTACCTCTCTTGGTAGCCGATCCTCCTTTCTTGGTAGCCAAACCTCCTTTTCTGGCTATTTAGGGTCTCTCCTCTGGGGTATTCTTCAGATAACGAATGCAAGAGCTCACCAGAGTTCCTCTGCACTTCCCTCTTCGACTTCTGCCAAGGATCGACCGCTGACTGCTCCAGGACACCTGTAAAACCGCAACAAAGTAGCCAGATGACTACCAGCAACATTGTAGCGCCTCATCCTGCCGGCTTTCTCGACTGTTTCCTGGTGGTGCATGCTCTGTGGGCTGTCTGCCTTCATCCTGCACTGGAAGCCAAGAAGAAATCTCCTGTAGGTTGACGGAATCTTCCCCCTGCTAACGCAGGCACCAAAAGACTGCATCACTGGTCCTCTGGGTCCCCTCTCATCCTGACGAGCATGGTCCCTGGAACACAGGAACTCTACCCAAGTGACTCCCACAGTCCAGTGATCCTTCAGTCCGAGTTTGGTGGAGGTAAGTCCTTGCCTCCCCACGCTAAACTGCAAACCTGTGTACTGCGTGATTTGCAGGTGCTCCGGCTTCTGTGCACTTCTCCAAGGATTCCTTCATGCACAGCCTAGCCTGGGTCCCCAGCACTCTGTCCTGCAGTCCTCAACCCTCTGAGTTGGACTTCAACATCGTGGGACCCTCCTTTGTGACTCTGAGCAAGCTCCGGTTCACAAATCTTCTAAGTGCCTGCTCTGGTACTTCTGCGGGTGCTGCCTGCTTCTGTGGGGGTTCTCTGAGTTGCTGAGTGCCCCCTCTGTCTCCTCCTCCAAGGAGCGACATCCTGGTCCTTCCTGGTTCCCAGCAGCACCCAAAAATCTCTACCACGACCCTTGCAGCTAGCAAGGCTTGTTTGTGGTATTTCTGCGTGGAAACACTTCTGCAACCTTCAGTTCGCCCTGTGACATCTTCCTTCCAATGGAGAAGTTCCTAGCTCTCTTTGTTATTGCAGAATCCTAAGCTTCTTCCATCCAGAGGCAGCCTTCTTGCACCTTCATCCGCGGTTTCCTGGGCTCCTGCCCCCCCTGGATACTATCGCGACTCTTGGACTTGGTCCCCTTGCCTTGAAGGTCCTCAGGTCCAGAAATCCGTCTTCAGTGCTTTGCTGGTGTTTGTGGTTCTTGCAGAATCCCCCTATCACGACTATTGTGTTCTATTGGGGTAGTAGGTGTACTTTACTCCTACTTTTCAGGGTCTTGGGGTGGGGTATCTTGGACACCCTGACTGTTGTTATACAGTCCCAGCGACCCTCTACAAGCTCCCATAGGTCTGGGGTCCATTCGTGATTCGCATTCCACTTTTGGAGTATATGGTTTGTGTTGCCCCTAGACCTATGTTCACCTATTGCATCCTATTTTAATCCTACACTGTTAAGGATAAGTAAGACTTATGTCTCAGCTGGCTACCGAATGGATAGGCTGTCACTGAATGGTTTCCTCCTGCTATTGATGTGATCATGACAGGGATAGCACCAATATTTAAAAAGAGCCTAGTGGCTGTACCACCACAGTGTTCTGGCCAAATATCGGTGTCTGCTCAATGAGGAGTCATCTTCTGCTCTCATCTCCTCCAGTAGTTTCTCCCACGCCTGTACAGCTTTGGAAGAGGCTTTACCTTTTTTTATATTCACGATAGGGGGGTGACACCTTCGTGTTTAGCCCAACTAATAAGCTCCTCTTCCCACTTATCTACCCTTATGCTTATTGCTGACTTCCATTTGTGTGTGATTTAGTGTTTGGCCAGAATCAGAGCTAGATCGATAAAAATGGATGTAAGTTTATATTTGGCTGGGTCTGGATACAATCCTAGCAGAGAAACTGTGGGGGACAATGATATTTTGTGGTCTGTGGTGTCATTAATAAGGACAATAACATCACTCTAAAATACTGGAAGGGATGGGCAGACCCAAACCAAGTGAAACATCTGTGCCCCAAGAGTGCTGTATCTGGGGCATGTAGCTTGGGTGTGTGGGAAAAAGTTGTTACTCTTACTAGGTGTAAGGTATGCTAGGTGCATGGAATACAAATTAATCAACTTAAATCATGCATTCCTTTCCATCCTCAAGGGGTACTCCCACATGTTCTGTTCATTGGTCTTTCAGTGTTGTCAAAGGAGTGTTCATAACTAATATCAGAGCTCAGTAAAGGTAGAGATGGCCTTATATTTACCCATGGTAGTACATATAACATGTCAACCTTGGTGTAGTTCAGGTCATCCATTCCCCACCTTCCAGCTCCACTTAAGTGCTGTTCACTACCATGCCGTATAGCAAGAAATGCTCTGATAGGACGTCAACATCTGAATGTAACTCCTCAAATGGCAATACTTCTCAAGCTCTGAATAGGTTCCCTAGAATTTAAATGCCTAATTCTGTCAAATAAGTTAACCTTCCCCAGTTGACCCCATAAGTAAGGACTGACCAATATTGCAATGGGATGTCAGGAGAATAGAGGGTCACTGTTGAGGTTTTTTGTAGGCAACAAAGCCAGCAATGTTTAACTACTATCAGAAGCCCATGGCGCTCTACTAAGGGTCGTTTTGGCTCTAAAAGCATCTGTGTCAACCACTATAGTGCCAGGTAGTGGCCTCCATTGGTGTCCATCCAGTCTTCTTAGCATACACTCACCTAAAAAAATCATTGAATCTTCACTGCTAGGTAATACCTCGAAATACGGGGCCACCAGTCTTCCATCTAACACTAAGCATTGCAGCTTAGCTAACACTACTCTGGGTCTACCTTTGCTCAATAATAAATCAAGGTGTAGAGTGTCTAATTTGTGAAATTAGCTGGGGGTTATCAATGGTGACACAGCAAAATAATACAAGATTCTAGGCAATGCCACCATCCTAGCAATTGTCACCCACCCAGCCTCTGAAATTGGGAGTCTTCCTCCACAATGTCAGATTAGTTTCTGTATATACAGACCTCTAAGTAATTGAATGATGTAGGCTCCCAAACTAGCCCCTGTGCATCTGGGGCTATATATTGGAAAGGTTGAACTGAAAACAGGCTAGCCTTTTACAGTTTATGCATAATCTAGAGATATCCCCACACCTGTAGTTGGATACCATTCCCTAGGGTTGTCCATTCATCATTTAGGAAAAGCAGAATACCATCTGCATACAGTGCAATGTGGTGTATTGATCTATGGACTGCAATACGTGTAAAATGATATCCCAGCCATGCACTACACACCAGTGGTTCCACCGCTACACAGTGGGACAATGAGCATCCCTGTCTAGTACCCCACACCATTTTATAGGTGTCGGAAATCACCCTTCTGTTTTAGCTCTTGCTGGGCATTCTGTATATGGGAGTCTAGTCCACCAGATAAACCCCTGTCCCAGTGCTATTATATCCATCACCGCATAGAGATATGCCCAATTCAGGCTATCAAATGCCTTTTCAATATCAACTGACATAAGTAGGGTCTTTGTGTTAATGTTCAGGTTGTCTCGAGTAAACACTGTATAATGCTGCATTTTGGCATGAAACTGTCCTGATCCACAGGCATAAGATGTTGCATACAGGGCAACAGTCAATGACCCCTACAGGCTAGTGAGTATTTTATTTTTAACATTGATAATGGCCTTTAGGCTGTAAAATCCTGTTGAACTCTTCCAGCTTTAGGCAGGGTGATTATTAACACCTCCCTTGTCAATAAAGGTAGTGAATGACTGTCTGTCCCTTGCTGCTCGGTAAACCTCGCTCAGCCACAAGGTCAAATTAATTTTGAATTAAATATGTAATTAATTTAAAGATAATAAAAATAAATCATCTGAGTTTCTGAAGTTTAAAATGAAAAATACGTTTCCACCTCAAATACAAATGTATTTGTTACTATGCATTAATAATTCTTAAAAACAAAGTATAGTAATCATTAAAAGTAATATTAGTTAAACATTGTATTCAATATTAATCTTACATTACCTTTCAAATTTAAAAACATTGTTTTTAATAATTAAATATGTTTATATGTGTGTGTGTTTATTAAATTCGATTTTATTTATTTTTAAACTATTTTCAATTATTTTATTTAATATAACATATTTCCTATGTGGCCTCTATTTTAAATGGTTGCCTCCATTATTTTTCTATGGGAGGATATTGCAGTATCAGTGTTTGACAACGTGTTGTGCATTCACGAGTGTAAGTTACATTTATGAATATTCCTGATGCTGTGAATATTCATCTTTCCTGATGCTGGTCAGATGGGAGCATGCCAACCTGTAACTTGCCTGGTTGAATGACAGCAATAATTCTTAAAGAGGTAATGCACAAGGTTGAAAGATATCTGACTATGAAAGGCACAATCATTGTCAAAATGAATGTAGCAACAACATTGTCAATCTGAGGGCTGAACAAGCCTGTGGAGGAGTTTGTTGCTTGTAGCATTACACTAATGTGTTAACGAGATAGGGATCATACTATAATTTACAGATATGTGGTTCAAACCATGCATACTGTCATGTTAAAATGTTTATAATCATGATTTTATAGTGCTGCTTGCCATTCAAAACAGTGTGTCACATGTAGAAATTTTTACTCATAGCCATTTTTCAGTGACACAGAAATCTACTATGACAGCTGCTGAACAAATCAATGAGTGTGTTGACCAACACCAGCAGAAATATAGATCAGTGAGCCACATTAGTTTTGGGAGTAACTGGCTAGAATCTGCCCCTCAACCACTCTGTTCAGACCCTTCATATGGCCGTGAATTAGATGGATCAGTCTTTGCTCACACACATAAAGGGCATATTGATTGGTGTTGGTGAACTGTTCTTTGACATGCAACCAGAAGTCATCAACCCATGCTTTGCCTAAATAAAGTGACAAATGACCATTAGTTTTTTGTCACTTTGCCTTGACTGTTACTGCTCTTAGATGTTTTCCCTATTCCATTGGCCATTCTTATATATTTTAGGTAAATGGGGCAGCTGAACTTGTTCATTATGTAGTTAGTGCATGTTAAGCGCCTTTGTACCTAAAGTCATGTACAATCCTCAAATCCTCTCATGGGTGGTTCCCAGTTACAAATGGGATTCTCCATGGGACCATCTTGTAGACTGAAGCTTTATCCTTCTGGAAATAAATGTAAGCTGGTCCGGCCATGAATGATGTCTGGGCAAATGGAGGAAGTTTAAGGACATCTTCCTGTGGCATCTTCCCTATTTGAGCCTGTTTGAGTCAGGTGTGGCTTATGGCCACAAAATGCATCTCTTCCTCTCACTTGTCCTTCCATAAACTCCTCTTCACTCAGTGAACCATGCATTATTCCTTTGGTAGTTTAGCAGTGCCTGTATTGTGTTGTTTTGTGATTTTTTCTTGGTAGACAGCTTATAATACTCCATGCTAGGTTCACAATGGACCCAGTGGGTTACTCTTGCTATTTGTAGCTCCTCTGTCACTCTTGGTAAATAGTGTATTATATTCCTTGGTGGTGTAACTGTGTCTCCAATGGGTTGTTCCTCTGTGGCACCTCTTTCTTTCTTTTAGACCCCATATATGACTATGTGGTGATGGGTTTTCCCGCTATTGGGGTAAAGTTTATGCAATGCCATAGCTGTCACTGTTGAGTAGGCTCCACATAATACTCCTCTATGTTTTAGCAATGCCTTCACTGACTTGGTACCTCTGTTTCTCCTGTTGCTGCTGGATAAACCCCATAAAATGCATGTTGGTGGTTTAAAAGTGCCTCCAAGCAATTGCTCTTCTGCTGCGCCCCTGTTACTCCTGTGTAGACTCCATATAAAGGGCACTCCATGGTAGTTGTTGACTGAGGTGGATTCACAGAAACAACGATGATGCAGAGGGACCTACTACACCCCATTTAGTAACTACCTGGGTGTGTCCTCCCTTTTTAATAGTATTGCTACTGTAATTTGGACCTGTGGTTCCCAACCTTTTGATTTCTGTGGACCCCCACTTTAACATTAAAGGAACCCAGGGACCCCCACTTAATCATCATTGGAATCCGGGGACCTAATTTGTCAATATTTGTTAATATTTTTTAATTTTCTAGGCTCTCGCGGACCCCCTGAGAAGGCTTCGCGGACCCCCAGGGTTCCCCAGACCACAGGTTGGGAACCACTGATTTAGACCCTTAAAATTTGTGGTGAAATTCAGAAAACTATTTGTTAGATAGTGTGTTTTTCATTGGACTATTTAGATAGAAGGTTACAAGAAGCATGCAATTTTTGTCCGACTGAAATGTACTGTAGTGAATGCCTGGATATCTCAAATTGCTTCCTCATCCATGTCAGAAATGAAGCCTGCCATACCCGGTGACACTTTCGCTTCCAACACCACAACACTGGTAGTTGCCCCCCCCCCCAGTCTCCTACTGTGGCTTCACCACAGAGCTCTGTTGAACAATAGAGCTCTAACATTCTGTGTTTGTTACAAATGTAAGTTTCTCCTGAATGCTATTTTATTGGTATAGGAGCTGTTGAATTTAAAACATTTCCTGAGGAGTAGATTGAAGTAAACAGCAACAGGGTTTTAATGTAGATATGCAACCAGTGGGTTAAAATAAATATAAGGGTGAGTATGAGATTTTAGGCATAATAAATCTTTTAAAGGGGCTGGAAATAGCTAAAGAGAAAGATCCCTACCTAAGTCCAGAATCTCCTTTCCACATTTGATTTCACTGGCTACCAACCTTCTCTGTCTCTTAATACCTCTTAAATTTTAAAATAGTAAATTTTTTAGTAAGCAAAGTTTGTTTAATCTTCCTTTTAAACATATGTGAATAGATTGTTTAGAGGTGCAGGAAGCTATTTATAACTGTTCAACTGTTTACAGTTGTTTATGTTTCAGGATTAGTCAGACACTTGTTTGTGTATCTAAGAAATTGATTCATAAAATTGAGACAATTTTGCACAAGTCTTACATGCACCTTTTACAATGCCTTCTCTTCAGCAATTCCATGTTTGTACAAGTGCTATTCAATTTGCACATGTCTCATACATTAGTCTTAACGACATATAACACTGGTAGATACAGTCGTGGATAGGCTAGATGTTATTATCCCTTGCAGACAGCACAAACGACAAATCGCACCATAAGCTCCTGCTACCAGTATTCAACTGACTAGACGGAATCCTCCATAAGAACCTTTACCCTGCAGTAGCTCTAAACACAACACATCCTCCCCTTTAACACACACCACGAATAAACTAGAGACATTGAACACAAACCGCAACAAAAATCGACATATAACCAATGAACCACAACAAATGCCCCATCCAAACATCAAAAAAACACAAGACCAACATATATTACACATTACAACCCTGACACCTGGTTACCCCTAAATTACGTCAATGCTCCACTGTCCTAGTTGAGAACTCTAACGCTAGCGGCCTCTAATGCGAGGAAAAACCTGCTGCAAAGGCAAGCGTATTTACTGCCACTGAACTCCACATTAGGACTCACTTTTTGACTAGGCCTGGGAGAAATGTTGATTAAGCTGGAGTAATTGGAGTAATGTTGGTAATTCTGCATTGCTCTTGCATTGTGAATTTACTGAAATTAAATAATTACGCCTGCTCAGATGATTAAGAGTAATTTAGAGGCAGAAATCCTACTGTAGGAGGAAGTAGGACAAGAACTACAAACTTATAGAGCATGAGCGACCGCTGCTGTTCATGTCCTGTTGCATTTCATGCTATTGTTTTACTGCAAAATGCATCCTCTTGTCCATTTTGGACACGAGGGTGCATTTTGTGCTAAGAAAATAGCGCTAAATGGTGAATTTTGCCCCTTGGGTAATTACGAGCAATTTTGTGGTAATTATACGTAATTACTCAAAAGGCAATTACAAGAGTTATGCACACCAATAGTTGTGACGAGGAGTGCGGGATATGTTAAGCTTACTGCTTATTAACATTTCCTATTTATTCCATATTTTTAACCATAACACTTTTCCTTTTTCATATATTTTCTTTATACCCATCAACATTAGTATTCCATATACGTGTTGGTTTCTTATTACTGTAATATTGTCTATTAAATCTGCAGTATCTAGTTTTGAACAGGTATGTGTAAAGTACACGTAAGAGCACTGGTTTGAAAACCTCTCTCAAAATCACTACAAAATCATTCCAGGACTCACACATCATCTAAAAATCTATTATAAAATGAAAAATATATAGAAGGACATATTTTAATTCAATTTACAATCCATTGTGTGAGAGATGTATTTAACTTTGCAATAAAGAAACACGTATCATCTCTCTTGTGGGTGTCCAAGTCCTCTGTTAGCCGTTCTGTAGCTAACATGGAGGGAAACAAACAGTTGATGGTAAAGTTGTTATTAGAGCAAGTTTTTAAACCCCAGTACACTGAACGGTATTCAAGTCTCATCTGCTATCAAGCCTTAGAGAGATTTAGGCAGTAGTCCCTGGTAATAAGCATAGACAAACACTATAAAGTCATGATAGGTCAAAATCCAAACCCATTGCACCATAAACGCAGGGGCGGCTCCAGAGCCAGGACCTGTAAAATAAAATAATCATTAATTATTGTTTTATTTTGCAGCTGCTGTCTCAGCCAGCTGCAAGTGCAGGGAGAAGTGGGGCTGGGCCACGGGGGGGGAGAGGAGAAAAGGAAGAGTGGAGTACACTTTAAGTGCGCATGTACGTTTGGCCGGCCATCTCAGGCTGGCCAAAAACACATGCTCTCTTAGGTTTCTCCAACCCGGATGTGTACATACCCAGGTTAGAGAAACTGCATAGTCTCCTATACAGTGTCTGAGTGGCAGGCCAAGCTGCCCAGGCCAATCCTGGTACTGCTCTCCTCATCCTAGGTTTAGCATGACAGCAGTGCCTGGATTGCTGGGGAGCCTGTACTGGTTTCCCAGTGAATGCTGGGACACCAGACGAGAAGAGGATCGTGAGTCGGCAAGCGGCGTACGTAAAGGTAAGTTAAAAAATATATATATATGTTATTCCAACGTTCCTGAGTTGTATTGTAGATATACCTTATTACACCTCCTTTTTAACATACCCTGGCGTGTGTATGTGTACAGCAAAGCTAGATAAATAAGAATAAAAATGCGTTACCATGGGGGAATCCATCATCATCCTTGCAACATTAAGTCTGAGAACCCTGAATGGCTGAGACAGGAGAACTTTCCCGATGTGATCTCATTGGGCAGTGCGTCTACTCCCACTGACGTCCACTGGCTGTGTGTCAGTGTTAAGTTTTCCCTGCTTTATATACCTTAAAGTAACTCAAGAGGAAGATTCTAGCATTTGACCCCGCCCTTTGGTTATTGACTTCAAATGCTGGCTGTACTTGGTCTGTGTCGAAAACACGCAAAAGATCTGGCCAGGCCCCAATGCGCATTCCTGAGGCAGAGATGTACCTTTCTCTGCTGAAAATTTTCTCACCTTGGTACACTCTTCTCACCTCCGCATCCCCAACAACATGTTCCCTGCTCTGGTAAGAAGAGCAAAAACACATTAAGTGAAGAGAACAAGCTTGGTGGAATAATACCTGTGCCACTAAGCACAAAACGGAGTCAGTGGTCAATATGGAGTTGGTGGTTAAATACAGACAGCATTACACTAGTGGATCGAAGCATTCAGCTCTCTAATGGAAAAGTGCTTCTTTGGTCTTTTTAGGTTTGACCAATGAGAAAATTAGCTCTAACAGCTTAAGGCTAGCAAAGTACACTTCTTGCTAAGGCCTAACCTAATGACTGAAAGAGATAGTTTGGTGTTGTAATGGTAACGTTTCCATGTTTGTCTGAAAAAATATTTAAATAACCAACCAATAAAATACAAGTTACAATCCAAATACATAAGTAAAAGGGGTATTTGACCAAAATATCAAAATTGAAATATTGAGTTTCCTCAATATTGAATGACAGCCTTAGGGTGGTCTTCGCCCAACTTTGTTTCCTGCCTTCCTCAAGTTTTCTGACCTCGTGTTTTCTGGCTTTAGGACTCTTTGCTAACTCTGCTAACCGGTGCTAAAGTGCTTGTGCTTTCTCCCATAAACATGCTAATATTGGTCCAACCTCAGTTGGCATGTTTACTTTATTCATAAGTCCCATCTAAAGTCCCCTACATGTGCCCAGGGCATGTAAATGAAATGCTACTAGTGGGACTGCAGCACTCCTTGTGCCACCCACATAAGTAGCCCTTTAACCATGTCTCAGGCCTGCCATTGCAGAACCTGTGAGATCAGCTTTACACTGATATGTCAACATGGCATGTAATCCCTCTTGCCAGGCCTAAACCTTCCCTTTTTATCAATATAAATATAAGTCACCCCTAATAAAGGCCCTGTGTAACCCACAAGGCAGGGTGCAGTGTATTTAAGAAGCAGGATATGCACTTTTAAGTTTTACATGGCTTGATAGTGAAAAACTATCAATTGTGTCTTTCACTACTGCAAGGTCTAGCTCTCTCATAGGATAACTTTGGTAATGACTTATTACATCTTTTAAGTGTAATTCCCAAGTTTGAAGAGAAAGACTTTTCATGTTTGGTGTCACTGGACTCACAATCGTAAATCACAACTTATGGTGAAGTTGGATTTTAAATTACAGTTTAACAAATGCCTGTTTTAGAAAGTTGGTATTTACTTACTTTAGCCGTTTGGTGCCTGCTGCCTGCCTCTGTTCTGTCTGGGTTTGGTGGCAGCTGGGCTTTATGTATTCCCTCTAGACAGCCACACACAAAGGAAGAGTAGGTGTGTGACTGAGTGGCCAACTGCATTTTGATGGGTCATCTTGAGCAGGATGGAAGGGAGGAGCTGACACCTGAAAGGCATGAGTCCTGTCCCCACACAAATGGCTGCATTCCACCCTGTAGTGAATCTTGAGCCAGGGCAAAAAACGGTGGACCTCTGTGCACTTCAAAGCTTTCTTTGAAGTCTCCCCCACTTCAAAGGCACAACTGTGTATAATTATTGGACCCATGACACCTCAACTTCAGTACACTTCTGGACATGGGGATACTTTGCCAGGAAGAAGGTCTGCTGTGCTGCTACAAGAACTGCTACTCAGCTGGACTCCTGCTTTGCAGAGCTGACTTGCTGCCTTCTGCCTGTGAGTGAGAAGAACTGGACCTGCACCTCTCATCGCTGAACCAAAGTAACTCCAAGGGCTTTCTGGCTTGCCTACTGTTTTCTGAGTCTCAGGGACACAAAAGACTTTCAACAGTCCTGCTACAGCTCCTGGATCCGTCTTCAACTAGCTCCAGATCCCCAAGAGTTTCCCTCCAGTCCTGGGCCCTTAAAAGTAGTTTTGTGACTCTTGAAATCTAGCTTTTGAGCTATTTGCATCCGCAAACAGGCCCGCTCGCACCGGAACTGCGTTGCTCACACAAAGAATCAGGGCAAGCTACTGCAAGTTCGTCTCTTCGCACAGTAAGTATCATAACTCATGACTGTGAGGCCCCAGGGGTTGTAGGGGAAGAGGGTGGAAAATTGATTAATAATTAATTATTAATTTATTTTTAAATATTTAATTGATTGTTGACTGTAAATTGCGCAATAATTATATTTTTTGTTATACATTAGGTGCAGGTTGTTATGTAATAATTTCTTACTAATTATTTAATTGATTAATAATTATGTAAATTGTGTAATAATTATATTTTTTAAGTTATCTAGGTGCAGGCTGTTGTGTTTATAAGGGCAAAAGATGGGAAGTTATTTAAGTAATAATTAATTAACAATGAATTAATCTTTTATTAATAATTGTATACCATTAAGGCTCTCCTTATGACATTGGCGGTAAATGACGGCCGCTAACTTAGCGCCGAGCTGGCGAATATCCGTTCACCATATTAAGACACACACACACCAATCCGATAGAATACACCCACATACACAAATCCGCCAGACCAACAGTCAGTGATAAACTGGTGGTCTCAAAACCCACACCGTTACGCCAATAGAACAACGCCCATCACATTATGACCCACGAATCACCACGGCGGAAATTCAACGGCAGTAAACCATTGGGGGTATATACCGCCGCACTCACAATGGACACCCACAAACAAAACAACACCACATTAGACAATTCAAACAACACACACCTGACACCGATACACACACCACACCCACACACCCACATTACCCACAACCCTTTACGAATACAATTCATTGCCACCAGACAGACACTAAGGGCCAGATGTAGGAAACTGTTTGCGACTCGCAAACGGCAAAATTTGCCGTTTGCGAGTCGCAAAACGCAGTTTCCTATGCAGAAATGCATTTTGGGAGTCGGAACCGACTCGCAAAATGCATTTCCGACTCGCAAATAGGAAGGGGTGTTCCCTTCCTATTTGCGACTCGCAGTGGGATGCAATACCATTTGCGACCGCGTACGCGGTCGCAAATGGCATCGCAGTTACCATCCACTTCAAGTGGATGGTAACCCACTCGCAAATTGGAAGGGGTCCCCATGGGACCCCTTCCAGTTTCGGACTGGACCCACAAATATTTTTTCAGGGCAGGGAGTGGTCCAAGGGACCACTCCCTGCGCTGAAAAAATACCGAAACTAAAGGTTTCGTTTTTTTTTTAAGTGCAGCTCGTTTTCCTGTAAGGAAAACGGGCTGCACTTAAAAAAAAAAAACTGCTTTATTGATCAAGCAGTCACGAACATGGAGGTCTGCTGACGATAGCAGGCCTCCATGTTAGCGAGTGCCTATACTCGCTATGGGGCCGCAATTTGCGACCCACCTCATGAATATTCATGAGGTGGGTCATTGCGACCCCATACTGCATAGCAATTTGCGACTTGCAAATTGCGAGTCGCAGGGACTCGCAATTTGCAAGTCGCAAATTGACGTTTTGCTACATCTGGCCCTAAGACCACTGCGACAACTAGACACACACACCACTCACACCCATACACTCCTCACGTACTCCACATCACACACCCCAACACATTACCCAACACACCCTCACCAACACACATCACACAACACCCATGGCACCACAAAGGGACCCCCGTTTCACTGAGGAGGAGTTAAGGGTCATGGTGGAGGAAATTGTCAGGGTAGAGCCACAGCTATTTGGAGCACAGGTGCAGCAGATATCAATAGCAAGGAAGACGGAGCTATGGTGGAGAATCGTGGACAGGGTCAACACCATGGGACAGCACCCCAGAACAAGGGACGAAATCAGGACGAGGTGGAATGACCTATGGGGGGAGGTAGCAGCAAGACACCAGCTCGCCATACAGAGGACCTGTGGTGGACCCCCACCTCCTCCCCCACAACTCACAGCATGGGAGGAGCAGGTACTGGTAATACTGCATCCTAAGGGCCTGGCTGGAGTTGGAGGATAACTGGGCACTGGTAAGTCAACTTTTAACAATTATCACCCCCCATACCTGCATGCCAACACACCCTTACTCCCATCACTCCACTCCATCCCACACACTCCACCATCACATCACACTAATCCCAATGCCAAGCCCTGCATGCTGCACCAATGCATGGACACCCCTCACAGCCCTGCATGGACACTAAAGCATGCACAGCATAGGGAAACTAACAATCCCACAATACACCAACATACACAAGCGAAAGCTGGCAGGGCAACAACAACCATAGAGGGGAAGCCAGGGGAGTACAAATGCCAGACACCTGAAGCATAATACATCATTTACATCCCCACAGGTACCCCAGCCAATGTCACTGGAGAGGAGGTGCCATCACTATACAGTTCCCCAACAGAAGAGGCCCACAGTGATGACAGTAACTTTGGACTTTTGGATCTGGACGATCTACCTGGCCCATCAGGGACCACTGGACAGTCGGTTACCCAAGCCCAGTCACAGACCACCACAGAGCCTCCCTCATCAGGAACCAACACCACAGCACCCACCCAGCGTCCCCAAACCTCTGTCCCCAGGACACGTCAATCAGCAGTGTGCCCACCTGTACAGGGAACCCAGGCCACACCTCGCACACAAGACAATCTGGGACCTGGGGTCAGTGGCAGTTGGCACACCGTTCAGGGGACAGAGGCACAGGCCAACAGGGACACTGGGAGGACTGCTGTGAGCCAGGGGGAGGACAGGCCCAGGGAACCGACTCTCCAGGAGGCACTCTCCGAGATCCTGGGAGCCTACCAACATTCCCAGGACACGATGGGCCAGATCCTAGACAACGTGCAGGAGAACAGGCGGCTGCAGGATGGACAGTATCAGGGGATCAGGGAGGACTTGCAGGCCATCAACAACACCCTGATCTCCCTAGCAGGGGTGCTGGCAGACATGGCCAACATTATGAGGGAGGCAATGTCACACCAGTGGGCCCCTGCCACTAGCTAGTCATCTGAACAGCCCTCCACTTCCACTGCTGCTAGTGGCCAGGAGGCCCCGCCTCAGGACCAACAGGCCACCAGCATCCCTCCCCCGGCAGAAGGTGAACCACCCCGCAAACATTCCCTGTGAACCAGACAGAAGCCAAAGACTCTTGCCAAGACCACAGCCAGGAAATGAGACTCTCCTGATTGTCCTCCTTGTGTCTCACTCAGTCACTTTGTCCACCTTGAACTGCCATTGCTCCCCTTCCTATGTCCCCATGGAAAATGCTCCTGTGCTATAAACAGACTGGAAGAATACCCTGGACTTTCCTCCATCATCACCCCATTCCATTGCACTTTCCCCTCTATATTTTAACACTACAATAAACACCCTTGGATAAAAATCGACTACTAATATTTCATGTATTTCAAATATGTATTGATTGAAAAAGCTACAACCATTGCAAGTGATCTGTACATAGAATGAGCATAGAATTAACAACCTGTAGCTGGTTGTTGTGCTCACACCAGGAGAATTTGTCATATCACCATCTGCAAAATGAATATCCAGAGGTAACAGTAAGTGGGCAAAGAAGTGGGAAATGCCAGCATGCCAATGCCACACAGAATACAACTAAAGTCATAGAAATTTAAAGTTGCACTGTCTTACCTGTGTGTCATTGGAAGTATTGATGTATCACAGATGTTCTGTTGTCCACATCCTCATCCTCTGCCTCCTCATCCTCACTGTCCTCAGGGTACACTGCTGCCACATGGGCATCTTCAGTCTCCTCCTCCTGCAGAAAAGGTACATGGCGTCTGAGGGCCAGGTTGTGCAACATGTAGCATGCCACTACTATCTGGTAGACCTTCTTTGGTGAGTAGCACAGGGACCCACCTGATGGAGACACCGGAACCTGGCCTTCAGGAGGCCAAAGGTCCTTTCAATGATCCTTCTGGTTTGCCCATGTGCCTCATTATAACGTTCTTCTGCTCTTGTCCTGGCATTCCTCACAAGGGTCAGCAGCCATGATAGGTTTGGGTAACCAGAGTCACCTGCAAATATTGAAGGACAACATTTAGCTACACACTATCCTATATGGCCAACACCATAGGCATACAGCAACATATACTGGGTGGGAACAAGGGCTCACCTATTAGCCACACCCTGTGCCTCTGTAGTTGACCAATCACATTTGGGATGCTGTTATTCCTCAGGACAAAGGCATCATGCACCGACCCAGGATACCTAGTATTGACGTGGGAGATGTACTGATCCACCAGGCACACCATCTGCACATTCATGGAGTGGATACTCTTACGATTCCTGAAGACCTGTTCATTCTAGCATGGGTGCACAAATGCAATATGTGTTCCATCAATTGCACGAATTATATTGGAGATATGTCCCATTGCATAGAATCTGGCCTTTACAGTGGTGGCCAAATCCTCTCCGCAACCTTGGGCAATGCAATATAGCTGCACATGTGTTTTATAAGGGCACACAACACTCTTGTTAGCACATTTGAGAAGATTGGCTGTGACATTCCTAATGCCAAGCCCACTGTCACTTGGAAAGAACCAGTTGCCAGGAAATGGAGAACTGATAGCACTTGCACAAGTGGGGTGACGGAAAGCAGATATCAGGTCAGGCTCCAGTTGGGCACACAGCTCTGTGATTGTGGCCCTGTCTAGTCTATAGGTGAGTATTATGTGCCTGCCCTCCACTGTAGCCAAATCCACCAGGGGTCTGTACACGGGGTATGTCTCCATCTCCTATTCATCCACAGCAGTAGGTATCTAAGGGACACAAGAGTGAGTAGGCTGTCACACACTGAACAATGGAGCAACAACAGCAGTCCACAATGTGAAAACATGTTATGGGACAGTGTAATTTGTGAAGAATGTGCCTATGTATCCTGTGACGCAGCATTAATCCATAGGCCTGTTCACCCCCCCCTGAAATGGCATCCGCCTGTCCTGTGTGGAGGGACAGGTGGAAGTGAGGAAATGCGGCTCACGTTGTGCGCGAAGGCGTTAGGCGGTCATGAACCACCGTGCAATTCCTCATTGGTTATTATTGGGCCCTATGGGGTACAGTGGCCAATGGTGACCTACGCCGGCGGTGATGGTATGCACTGCCGCGGACGTGACCGCCATTTTCTATCTGATTCCTCACTTGTTTCCTGACCTTCCATAGGAGAGGACCTACACTGCATGTGTTGCTGTGACCTGTGTCTGGAACCTACCATGGCCCGTGTGACCGGGGAAAGGGCCCCAGCCTTCACCTCTGAGGAGTTGGAGCAACTGGTGAATGGGGTCGTACCCCAGTATGGACTGCTGTATGGGCCTCCAGACCAACAGGTGAGTACACTGTGGGCAGGATGTATGTGACATGAATGCATGGAGTTGTGTGTGAAGGCCTCATGTAAGGTGGGTGGGTGGATGTCCTCTTGCCAGTGTACATGTTGTGGCCTGGGCTATGGGTGTGTCAATGGTGATGCAAACGGGTATGGTGGGCCATTTGTGTGACAGGCTGGACTGTTTGTCTAATGTTGTTCTCCTGTCTGTATTGCCTCTGCAGGTCAGCGCCCATCAAAAGAAGGGAATATGGCGTGCCATCGCCAAGGACGTGCGGACCCTGGGGCTCTATGGCAGGCGGTGCACCCACTGTTGCAGACAGTGGGAGGACCTAAGACGCTGGGCACGAAAGACCGCAGAGGCCCAGCTGGGAATGGCCTCCCAACCAGGAAGGGGTGCCAGTCAGACCCTGACCCCCCTGATGGCCCGCATACTGGTGGTGGCCTACCCTGAGCTGGATGGGCGCTTGAGGGCATTACAGCAGCCACAAGGGGGTGAGTACAGTGGCTATCATTACAATTTACAGCTGGAAGGGTGGTATTGGGGTGGTGGTTGTGTGTCAGTGGGTGCCCCTAGGCCATGCCAGACATCGCAGCGTAGATCCTCTGGTGGCTAAGGGTTTGAATGTGAAATACTGCTTACCTTGCTTGTTAATATTCACTCCTGGGCAGGTCTGCGTCGGTCCCAGGTGTGCTGCCCCTCCTCATTCCTTGGTGACTAGCCATTTCACTGGTAGTGCCATGCATAGGTCGTAGGCCTGTTCCCTGTGTGTGAGGGGGCTGTGTACGCCAACGGTGGTGTTGGTGCAGTCATTGACCCTGTGTATCGTTTGTCTCTCTCCCCCCTTTCTTGTTTTGTCATCCTGTCCTTATGTGCTTTAGCATAATCTGGCAGAGGAGCAGAGGCACCGGCAACAAAGGAAGCTGCATCCCACAGGACCCTGGAGGCAGAGTCCACCGACGCTGAGGGCACCAGTGGAATGGAGGGCGAAGGGAGCACCACGGCGGGGACTGGAAGGGACAATACAGACTCTGATACCTCCTCCGATGGGAGCTCCCTGGTGGTGGCGGACACCTCTGTGACCACCCCAGCTACAGGTACAGTCGCCACTCCCATACCAGCACCGCCCTCCCAGTAGCCACTCAGCAAGTTGCCCGTGCCCGCTCACCCAGGAGGGTGGGCATCTCCTTCGCCCCAGGCACCTCAGGACCTGCCCCTGTGAGCCCTGCTGCCCTGAGTGAGGAGGCTATTGACCTCCTGAGATCCATCTCTGTAGGGCAAACAACCATTATGAATGCCATCCAGGGGCTGGCAGCCCAGATGCAGCAATCAAATGCATTCCTGGAGGGCATTCACAGTGGATTGGCGGCCCAACAGAGATCGATTCCGGCTCTGGCCTCCTCTCTGATGGCAGCCATTGTGCCTGTTTCAACTGTCCCCCCTCCAAGTTCCACTTCCCAGTCCCATTCTCCTCAACCCCAACCCATCCCAAGCACACAGCCAGATGAGCATGCACACAAGACAACACCCAAGAGTGTCACAGACAAACACAAGCACCACATTTCATCCCCCAGGCACTCACACAAACACCATACAGTTGCAAACATGACAACATCCACTATCTCCACTGTCTCCCCCTCCTCCTCCTTCACCTCTCACCCAGTTACGTCCACACTCACACCTGCATGCACTACATCAATATCCACTACCAGCATCATCACCACACCAAGCAGAACACACACCTCACTGGCTGATATCCCCACAACATCTATGCCCCTGTGTCCTCTCCCACAGTGTCTGTCCCACTTCCTAAAGTACACAAACGCAAACACTCAGACACCCAACAGAAATACACCTCACAACAGCATACAGCCCAAGCACCTGCACCCAAATCCAGCAGACAAACACCTCCAACAACCACTCCCTCATCCTCCACTCCCATTACTCCTCCCTCTTCCCGCCGACATCACTAAAAAGCTTTTCCTTGCCCAACTTGACCTCTTCCCTCCCCTTCCCCCATCCTGTACATATGGCCAGGGCAGCAAGGACCCAGCCAAGCACCTCAGCCAAACAGTCCCTGGGCCCAGTGGTTGCACCACCTACTCGTGGTGGAAAGGATTCCAGGACAACAGTACTGAAATGAAAGGAGCCTGCAGCAGCTGCTAAGAAGGGGAAGGAGCCTGCAGCAGCTGCTAAGAAGAGGAAGAAGACTGCACCAGCTGCTAAGAAGGGGAAGGACCCCGCACCAGCTGATAAGAAGGGGAAGGAGCCTGCACCAGCGGGCAGAGGGTGGAAGAGCCCATCCACCAGTGCCAGGAAAGGTAAGGATCCCCCAAACCATGAGTAGGAGGAGAGAAGGCAATCTAAGCCAGCGGATGCTGCCAGCCAAAAACCACCACCACCACCAGCTGTCACAGGGCCCCCACCTCCAGCTGTGGTTGTGCAGCCATCAGAGAGTGCAGGGGCTGAACAGGAGCCTCCCACAACCACCACCACAGTGCTGCCCTCGGAGGGTGCAGGGGATGAGCAGGAGCCTCCCGCAACCACCACCACAGTGCAACCATCACCACCGGTGGACGACATATAGTCCAGCCTCCAAGGGCTGCTGTGCGGCCTGCCCCCACCAGAACCAGTGCGCAAGACACCCACTCGAGAGACTGTGGTCTTGCACTCCCCAGGACAAAGCACAGGGCATGTTGCCCCCTCCAAAACCAGTGAGCAAGAGACCCACTCGAGAGACTATGGCCTTGCACTCCCCAGGACAAAGAGAAATGGGCATGTTGCCCCCTCGAGGACCAGTGACCAAGACACCCACTTGAGAGACTGTGGCCTTGCACTCCCCAGGACAAGGCACAGGGCATGTTGCCCCCTCCAGAACCACTGGGGAAGACACCCACTCGAGAAACTGTGGCCTTGCACTCCCCAGGACAAAGCATAGGGCATGTTGCCCCGTCCAGAACCAGTGGCCAAGACACCCACTCGAGAGACTGTGGCCTTGCACTCCCCAGGACAAAGAGAAATGAGCATGTTGCCCCCTCGAGGACCAGTGATCAAGACACCCACTTGAGAGACTGTGGCCTTGCACTCCCCAGGACAAGGCACAGGGCATGTTGCCCCCTCCAGAACCACTGGGGAAGACACCCACTCGAGAAACTGTGGCCTTGCACTCCCCAGGACAAAGCATAGGGCATGTTGCCCCCTCCAGAACCAGTGGCCAAGACACCCACTCGAGAGACTATGGCCTTGCATACCCCAGGACAAAGAGCACAGGGCACGTTGCTCCCTCCAGAACCAGTAGGTTTCTTCCCGCATCCGGCTGAGGTGCCACCCTCCCCCTGAGGTACCTGCCTATTTACCAAACAATACCCATGCAGTGTTCTCTCCGGATTGGTGCAGGATTCGAGTGGGGCCTTGGACTGTGCTCTGTGGCCATGTGGGCCCTGAGAACTATGAACTGGGCAGTGTCCCTTTTTTATACATGTGTACAGATCTGTTTAATGTGTAAATCTGCTTTTTAATTTTATTGTTGGACTGTTTACAATCATTTTTGTAAATTCCTGTTGCCTTTGCTTTATTCTGCAGATTTTCGTGGTCAAAATTGTTTTTGTAATGCATATGGTTGTGTGTATGGTGTGTGTGTGTGTGTGTGTGTGTCAGGTGTGTGGTGTGTGTCACTTCCACCCTCCCTTGTGTGCTAGGTGGCTGTACTCACCGTTGTTGTCTTTGCCGCTGTTGGTGTTCTAGGTGGAGCATAAAGTAGAAGATCACCAGAAAGACTTGCAGTTCGGGTTCCATGGCGGCGTGGTTCTTCCCTGTGTCTCCAATGGTGAGTCCTTTCTCTTCTGTGATGTGTTTCCGCCAGGCTTTTGATGGCATTGGTACTGCCCCGGAAAAGGTGGCAGATTCGTGAGTCAAAATATGGTGGGTGCTACTTTGGCTTCCACTGTGGTGCCTGTTGTTTCTGGCCTGGCGGTCGGTGTGGTACATTGGCTGTCTATCGGAAATATCACCGTCATGGTCATAATTTGGCAGTGATTACCACCAGCCTGTTGGCGGTATTACCGCCACTTTATCACCGACTGCCAGGGTCGTAATGAGGGCCTAAATATGTTAATTGTGTTACACTTATTTATTTTAGTTATAGTTTAAGTGTTGGCTGCTAGGTGTGCGGGAGTATAGTGTTGGAATTTAATAAATGTATGAAATCTTGAGTTCATAATTAAGTATTACATTTTTTAATGATCATGCAAATTGGTAAATTGTTTAATTGTATATCTATATCTATCTATATATATATATATATATATATATATATATATATATATATAACCTTCAACACTCCCTTAGATACCAGGAGAACCAGGACACCTCCATTAAGAACATTCAATTTATTTCAGCACAGAAACACAACGCGTTTCGGCAACAGCCTTACTCATGGATACAACATTACTAAAGTGCTCCACATAAATAACCCAAGTTAATCATAAACATAAAAAACAGACAAATCCTAATTCACCCACTAAAAAGCACGTAATTGCAGCGGCCATCTTTAAAGTGCACATACAGTCCTAATACACAGTAGTTAATATCAAATTTGTCTCTAAAATTAATTTAGAATCCTTCATAGAGTTTTGTATATCAAAAAGTTAATAAAAAAGATTCATCATGACATTACTATCCAACAGGTAAATGCTTATTGCAAAATTACAAAATTGTAAAATTATTAAATTATTAAATTATTCATTATGACATTCGGGTAAAATATCTATATATATTTTCAAGTTAAAATCCAATGTACTTCATATAAATATCAAGTGTCTGGTCATAACAAACATTTTATTGCACTGTACAGCACATAGGCTGCTAAAATGCCTGGACTGACATAGTCAAGAACAGCTAAACCATGATGAGTCAGGTTAGCTATACCAAGGTAAAGTCCTCCAGACCACAGAAGCAAGGGCTTTTTTAGACCTTGTCCCGTCGAATAAGCTAACAGATTTGTGGAAGTTGCCACCAGCTTGAGCCTTATCATATACCAAAACTAGGTCTGGCAACATAACATAAGCCATGGCACAGACAGAGGGCAGTACAACAGTCCCAGATCATGGCTCCATCCTATAACAAGTACCAGGCATCTGGTGGTATGACACAAACCTATACCAGTGTTGTAGCACAAGCACTGTGGCCTGCAATGAAGAAAGACATCTACAGCTACAAACAGGTCAAACTAGATCATTGTCGATAAAATGTGAAGGAAGAATACATGGTTTGCACTTGATGACAACATACCTCAAGACCATTTGATCACACACTTGAGATAATTGGCCCAACACATCACATCAGACCAGTGTATTGTGCACTTCAAACACCCAAAGTCCAATCTGCGTTAGCACAGAACTAAAACACCCTAGGTCTGTGACCAATATTACCTGGATTAATCCATGTTCACTTCCTATGTCAGAAAAGGATCAGAAACCTGCTGATGTAACAACTCTGAAATGCCCACATGAGGATGTCATAGTGAAGGTACCTGGATAAAACAATACAAGGAGTTTGGGTTGGAAATGCATACCTTTGACCAAAACTGCATATCAAATATCAGTAGATACACTTATATTGCAATCAGACTAACACAAACCCAGCAGAAAATCAAGGTAGTGAAATGTTCAAGTCTGACTTAGCAAGCAACCCTTGACTGGATACTGCAACGCATGAGATCCCCTATCTCTTGGAAAAAGAACCTACTCCAAATATCCTGACAACTACAGTTCCTCATGTAGTCACAGTAATTACATCACATTACATAGTTACACTCAGGTAAAGTGAGTATTGATGAGTTCTGCCTGCAAGTCTTGAACCTTCCTCTTCATCACTGTCACCCTCACTTGGCATTTCAGGATTCTCACTGAGTGGTACTGCCAGCTCCCCTCATCTGGGATGTTTTGGAGCATGCAGCAGGCCACAATGACCTTACACACTTTTTTGGGTGAGTAGAGGAGGGCTCCACCTGTCTTGTGCAGACTCCTAAATCTGGCCTTCAGGAGCCCAAAGGCCTGCACCACGACATGCCATGTTCTTCCATGGGCATCGTTGAAGTGGACTTCCCCTGGCATAGTGAGATTCCTCACCGGCAGCAACAACCATGGACAATTGGGTACACAGAGTCATCTCTTATGGAATAGGACATATGTGCAACTATGAGCCCCCCTCATCGGAATTGTTGCAGCAGACATAACAAACACACAAACAGGACATATGTGACTTACCAACCAGCCAGGCCCTTTTGGGGTACATTTGTGACATTAGCTGGGAGATTGCACTGTTACACATAATGAAGGAATCATGGACTGAACCCAGAAAATGGGCAGAGACCTGTGAAATGTAGAGATCCCCCAAAACAACAACTTGGACATTGATGGAATGGTAGCCCTTTCTGTTGTGGTACACTTGTTCATTGCCATGCGGGGGGACCAAAGGGAACATGTGTGCCATCAATGGCTCCCACCACATGTGGGATGTGTGGCAAACCATAGAAGTCAGTCTTCAGATGGGCAAAATTTTCACGTTGAGGAAACCGGATATAGCTGTCTAGGTGTTTTAACATTTCTGAGAGTACATCCTTCAAGACCAGACTGAACATAGGCTGGGATATCCCACCAGATAGGGCCACTGTATTTTGGAAGGACCCTGTGGCTAGGAAGTGCAAAACTGACATAACTTGTGCAATGGGTGGTATGTTATTTGGAGGACGAATGGAAGGCCTCACAGCTGGCTCCAACTAACGACATAGGTCCATGATTGTTTGTCGATTCAGACAGTAGATCTGGATGATATGGTATTCTTCCATGGTCTGAAGGTCTGTTAGTGGATGATAGACAGAAGCTTGTCTGATCCTCCTCCTCCTTGTGTGCCTAATTATAAAAATATGTGAGTATTGCCTTATTCTATGTGTCCCTTGCAACATACAGGATGCATGTCAAGGTTAAACTGTGACATGGCATGTATTAGGGTGTGGACATGATACACAGTAACTAGCGCTGGTCCTCACCGACCATTAGACGCTCCAAGACGACGTACCGCGCCTCCACATCCGACGTTGATCAGGTATGTCCTCAACTCTGGTGAATTAGTCCACTCCACTATCGGCTTTTTCAGTTTGGTCATTCCTATTTTATTACAAATTTAATTATCAGGGGTACTAATATATACTCTCACGCTCGCTTTTATTTATATACTTTTCTTGTCACCACCGCCACCACCGGCACATGCTGTTCGCCGTCTCTGGCACATATAACTTTTCCTTGACCATCATTCAATTCTCATTAATACGAATACATACTGTCCTCGCTCACGTTCGCTTTTCATTTACTTTTTACACCCACCGCAACTACAGGTACATGCGACTCACCTTCTCTGGCTTACATATCGTTTCCTTTACCATTAATTCGTCCTTGGCGAACACTCACTGCCTACAATCCCAGCCTCGGAGTCTGGCTCATGCTTGCCTCCTGGTCACCCTAGCCTCAATATGTTTACATTTGAAGGCCTAAACATTTCTTTTCACATCACGTGCCACGCTGTTACCTTACAGCACACGGCCGGTCTCTCTCTCCGGGCTAAATCTGGGAGCACCTTTCAAACTCCCCCGTTTCACAGCCGGTTCACCTTGCCGCTTGGGTTCGTTTTAACTGGGACTTCGGTACTTTGGTACCACACTTAACGTTTAGCAGTTCTAGTCATACCTCCAAGGGATTCTTCACTGGCCCTCACACTAGTATTTCGCTATCCTAAGAGCTACTTCAATACTCAAGTTTCTTAACTTTTTACCCATACTTTTCTGGGTAAATTGATTTTGCTTCTTTTACATGAACACAGGCTTCCCTTTTTCTCATGATTTGTGTTTGACACCTCTATAGGTTTGACTCAAGGCTTATCAGGGCTTCATATACCTGTTTCAACCCACGTGCTCAACACCCAACTCACCTGCTGCTGCTCGGGCAGCTATACTACTCTTAGTTTCACTATCCCAATAAGGTATGTAAACAGTGACTTAATTTGTGCTTGAATCAGATTACTTACTCCTACCACTTCTCCTCCTCCTCCTGACCACCCTTCCCTATATTTATCCTTTGTTTTCTCCATGACCACGTTCTGATCGTGTTTCTTTTTGCCCACTCATAGCAGACTTTTTCGAATTTAACCTCTCTTCTTTCTTCCCAGATCTTCTTTTCCTTATTTTAGCCTACTTAGCTGATTATTATCTACTACTCTGGCCGGACGGCACAGGTATGAGTTACCTACCTTGGCTCCAAGGGGCCCTTCTCTGTTGTTTACGTACTATATACTGCTCTGTATCTTCCTTTTGGATGTTTTTACCCACATATATGCCTGATCTCTCTTAATCCTACTCCACTCTCGTACTTATCACACTTCACCTTACAGTCTCTGTATACACTTTCCACACTGGTAATGCTTACTATCCGGTACTTTTGTTCTCAAATTTCAATCACACACTCACTCTATCTGATGTGTATTTTGTAATTTCGGTCCCTCTCACACCTTTTTTCTGCCATGTTCAGTCACATCTTAATTAAGCTTTGACACTAATCACCAGTCACTACATCATGTTTTTGGACTCTTTTCTACTTGATCACCAAAGAACCCATTATTGGATTCCACACACTTATATATACCAATGTTTGCTTTCATTATTATTTCTTGCAGTCTTGATGAAGTCACTTGTGTGACGAAACACGTGTTGGCTGTATATCTATGATGAGATTATGATTTCTAATATCCACAAATAAAGACACCATCTGCTAACAAGACTCAAGATTTCTCTTTACCTCATACTTCCTCTAAACCTTCAACGCACCACCAGGGATTCTTTATCCTCACCACATGATTGGACAATATATTCTGTGTGCTGTGGCCAATTTGTTCCAATGATACACAGTGCACATCACAATTGAAAATCACACAGAAATTACATTACCCTCTTGCATTTCCATACATATTTACACATCATGTATTTGGTCATCACCAATTTGTGCATTATAAATGCCACTTGGACTGTGAACTGATGTCCCAAGCTTTAAGATGACATTTGTTGGGGGCTGGGGTGTGCCCTAATAAAAAATGCCAGATATGCCAAGCAATGTGGTATTTGAGTAGTAGGACCTACATGACAGGACAAGACATACTTTTTGCAGCAAAAACCTACATTTTCGGAGGTGCAACACATATTTTTGAGCCATATAATGCATTTTAGGCCTCTAACATGGCGGATGCCTGAGCTATGCCACTGAACATTAGCAACTGACCACAACTGTCAGCAGACGTCATCATGGCAGTAGGCAGTTGCAAGTGCAGCGGACACAGCCATAGGCTAATGTTGTTGCAAGTGGCGGTTGCAGGCCAATGGCTGTGTCCACTGGCAGTGACAGTCGCGTATATGGTGGACGTGACCGCCATGTTCAGCAAAATCCCTCACTTGACTCCTGACACTGCTGCCAGCAAGACCTCCACTACCCCTGTATGGACAGCTCTTGAGGCACCAGAGGAGCAGGTCAGCGACTCATTGCACATTTTTATCTGTACTTCACCATATACTCCCTTCACACAGGCTAGAGTGTGCCCATGTGTGCCAGTATGTAATCCCAAGGTCCTGTAGGTGCAGTCAGTGTGCATCAATGGGAGAGTCAATGTGCAGCTATTTGTGTTCAGTGCCAGATGTTGTGTTCTAAAACATTGTGGTGTGTGTCTATTGAGTGTTCCCTGATCCACCTTGTGTTGGATGCACACAACTAGGTGAGGTGACATTACTGCCATAGTTTCTCAGATCTCAGTCAGACTGCTAGATCATGTCCCAGAAGATGTCAGTTTAGCTACCTAGTTTGTGTAGGGCCTGTGCAGGGTGGTGGGTTGGTCTGCAGATTGGGAAGTGTTTGTACTCATGTTCCTGTACTCAGTGGCTAGAATGTAAAACACATGGGAAGTATAGGGAAAACAGAGGGGGTCATTCTGACCCTGGCGGTCATGGACCGCCAGGGCCAACGACCGCTGAAGCACAGCCAACAGGCTGGCGGTGCTTCCATGGGCATTCTGACCGCGGCGGTACAGCCGCGGTCAGAAACGGGAAACCGGTGGTGTCCCGCCGGTTTCCCGCTGCCCCAGGGAATCCTCCACGGCGGCGCTGCAAGCAGCGCCGCCATGGGGATTCCGATCCCCTTCCCGCCAGCCTGGTTCTGGCGGTTTTCACCGCATTGCATGGGCACTGCAGGGGCCCCCTAACAGGGCCCCACATGAATTTTCAGTGTCTGTGTGGCAGACACTGAAAATCGCGGCGGGTGCAACTGCACCTGTCGCACCCCTTCCACTCCGCCGGCTCCATTCGGAGCCGGCATCCTCGTGGAAGGAGGTTTCCCGCTGGGCGGGTGGGCGGCCTTCTGGCGGTCGTCCGCCAGCCCAGCGGGAAACTCAGAATGACCGCCGCGGTCATTTGACCGCGGTGCGGTCATTCGGCGGCTCCCGCCAGTCGTGCGGTTACCGCCGCCGGCGGGAGTCAGAATGACCCCCAGAGTGTCCTTAGCTTCTTGAACTGACATGTATGTGACTCAGCCATTTTGGATGACATTAGTGAACATAAATTCTTGTCTTCTCTATTGCATTCATGCAGGTTGTTGGACCTGGCCTTTTTACAGGGTCATCCCCAAACCTTTTGCCTCCTTCCTCCTATTTTTTCTGACCTGTTGTTGTTGGCTTTTGAACTCTGGGCACTTTACCACTGCTAACCAGTGCTAAAGTGCATATGATCTCTGTGTAAATTGTACTGTTGATTGGTTTATCTATGATTGGCTATTTGATTTACTTGTAAGACCCTAGTAGAGTGCACTATATGTGCCTAGAGCCTGTAGATTAAATGCTACTAGTGGGCCTGCAGCACTGGTTGTGCCACCCACTTAAGTAGCCCCTTCACCTTGTCTCAGGCCTGCCATTGCACGGCCTGTGTGTGCAGTTTCACTGCCACTTCGACTTGGCATTTAAAAGGACTTGCCAAGCCTAAAACTCCCCTTTTTCTACATATATGTCACACCTAATGTGTGCCTTAGGTAACCCCTAGAGCAGGGTGCTGTGTGGGTAAAAGGCAGGACATGTACCTGTGTAGTTTATATGTCCTGGGAGTGTAAAATTCCTAAATTCGTTTTTACACTACTGTGAGGCCTGCTCCCTTCATAGGCTAACATTGGGCTGCCCTCATACATTGTTGAAGTGGTAGCTGCTGATCTGAAAGCAGTAGGAAGGTCATATTTAGTGTGGCCAGAATAGTAATACAAAATCCTGCTGACTGGTGAAGTTGGATTTAATATTACTATTTTAGAAATGCCACTTTTAGAAAGTGAGCATTTCTCTGCACTTAAATCTTTCTGTGCCTTACAATCCACGTCTGGCTAGGTTTAGTTGACAGCTCCTTGTGCATTCACTCAGACACACCCCAAACACAGGGTACTCAGCCTCACTTGCATACATCTGCATTTTGAATGGGTCTTCCTGGGCTGGGAGGGTGGAGGGCCTGCCCTCACACAAAGGACTGCCACACCCCCTACTGGGACCCTGGCAGACAGGATTGAACTGAAAGGGGACCTGGTGCACCTCTAGGCCCCTCTTTGAAGTCTCCCCCACTTCAAAGGCACATTTTAGTATAAAACAGGGCCTCTGCCCTACCACCTCAGACAGTTGCTGGAGAAGATACCTGAACCAGAACCTGCATCCTGCCAAGAAGAACTGCCTGGCTGCTCAAAGGACTCACCTGACTGCTTTCTACAAAGGACTGCTGCCTTGCTGTTGGCCTGCTGCCCTGCTGAACTCTTGTCTTGCTGAAAAAGTGCTCTCCAAGGGCTTGGATAGAGCATGCCTCCTGTTTCCTGAAGTCTCAGGCCCAAAAAGACTTCCCTTTTTCAACTGGACTCCTTGTGCGCCGAAAAATTCGACGCACAGCTTGCTCCGCGGTGAAAAATTCACCGCATGCCGATCCGGAAAGAAACCGCTCGCGCGACGCCTGCGGTGCAACCAGAACTTTGACGCATGGCCCGCCTGCACAATGCCGCCCGGCTTCCAGAGAGGAAATGGACGTGACGCCTGCCGTGAGGAAGAAAATTCCACGCACAGCCCACTGGAACGACACGTAGCCGGGTAACAAGCCTAGGATTCCACACACAGACCCTGGGAAATCTGGTAATCCCGTGACCCACAGAAGGAGACGGTCCACGTGCCGGAAAACGACGCACTTGTTCCCCGAGTGAAAAATAACGATGAAAGTCCGTGTGTGAAGGGGCGAAACCGACGCACACACCATTTTTCTTCCCAGAGAATGACGCACGTCTCCCCACGTGGAAAATAACGACGCAAATCCGTGTGTGAAGGGGCGAAACCGACGCACACACCATTTTTCCACGCATCTCCTCCTCTGCGGCCCTCTGCGAAGATTTTCCACTCCAAACTGGGTACTTTGTGCTTGAAAGAAACTTTGTTTGCTTTTTAAAGACTTAAGACACTTTATATCACTTTTCAGTGATATCTCTACAATTTCATATTGCATCTTTTATCGTTTTGGCCTGCAAATAACCAGATAAATATTATATATTTTTCTAAACACTGTGTGATGTATTTTGTGGTGCTACATTGTGTTATTGTATGATTTATTGCACAAATGCTTTACACATTGCCTTCTAAGTTAAGCCTGACTGCTTGTGCCAAGCTACCAGAGGGTGGGCACAGGATAATTTGGATTGTGTGTGACTTACCCTGACTAGAGTGAGGGTTCTTGCTTGGACAGAGGGTAACCGACTGCCAACCAAAAACCAACATTGGTGATCAGCGGTGAGGATAGGACTTGTATTTGTTCAGTGACATACAGTAGCTAAGTATTTCAAAACCTACCCACAGTTGAAGTTCAACTTGATTGTTTGTCATCTTTTTTCTTTTGGTTCTCTGATGTCCTCCTGGATATATTATTGATATTTTGGACTTTGGTTTTTGGTTTTGCCTGTGATACCTTGCCAGATTGGGAATGGGTACCTATGGTGTGTCAAACGTTGTGCCTGTTGAATCCCTCACCAAGGCTGAGCTAAGGGGGATTTGCAGAAAATGGGGACTTCCTATGTCAAGGAGATCCACTATGATGGAACTGCTAGATATCTACATAGCCTGGGGGGAAGCACAATGGGCAGAGGAACAGGCAGCAAAGAACCAAAAGCATCATAGCCCTGAGAATGATTTTGAGGAGGAGGACTGCTCAGATGAGGAGAAGGACTACTCAGATCAGGAAAGAGAACCAGTGAGAGATGAATGGCTCTTAGCTGCAGAGCGGTCGATGGAGGAGCTAGATGAGTTTATTGAGAGGCCTGAAGCAGCAAGAGCCTTAGCCCGGGAAAAAGAAAGGATTGCAGCTCAGGAGCTGAGCTGTGAAGAGCTGAAACTGGAAGCCGGAAGGGTTGAGTCCAGTTTAGATGGTGGCAGCAAAAATCTTGCATCCAGTGCTGCTGAAGAAGTGCACAGGCCCAGAGATGTGATGCCCGACTTGAAGAAGGGAGTTGACACACACCAGGCGGTTCAGGAGTATGAGGTAGTTCCCGTTATGCACAGGGTCCCTGAGGAGGATTGGGGAACTGGCACAGGGAGTCATATTCCTACTGGGGGCAGGGACACTTTACTGGCTCTAGAAGAGAGTGATAGGGAAAAGGGTTCCCCCCTGGTGGACGTCCTGGATATAGAGTGTGAAGACATCCCAGAAGAGTATGGGTTGAGTGTAAGGGACAGTCAGGTACTGTCTCACCAGTCTCAGGAGGGTGATGTAGAGTGCTTTTTCAAGGCTGAGTCACTGGATGGTTGGGTGAAGGGTACTTTGGTTAATACATGTGAGGGGCAGAGTGATGTAATTGCTGGAGAGCATATGTCTGGTCCTTATTTTCCAGAGCTACGCCAACACCAGGTGGAGTGTGAGTTCTCTGATCCCAGGGAGCTTACAATGGAGGCAGACTTTTGGGTGAGTACCAGAAAGTCTGAAGAGGCATTTGGGGGTGCTCCTGAAGGGAGTGGTCTAGGTGTTTCCCAACCAAGTGAGCTGGGAGAGGATTGTAGTGTCCCAGGTAGGTCCCACATCCTAGAGGGTTCCATGAGGGAACGCCAGGAGGGAAGCCTAGCCTGTACCATAGGGCCACCTGTTGAGGGAGACTCCACAGTGTCAGAAGAACTTGGGGGGGGGGACTGTAGCCAGCATCCCACCAGTTCTGGTGTCTGGCAGTACCACTCCTAGTGAGGGGGTGCAGAAGTCCAGACAAAGGGTTGAGAGGGGGCTGCAGTCCCCAGTGGAGGTCCTGGAGAGTCAGGGGTCAGTTCTGAGAGCAGAGCCCCCCAGGAATGACCCAGGTGAAAACATTTCTGGTTTGGGGGAGATCCAGACTCTGCCAGATGGGCAGAGGTCAGGAGACCTGCGCCAGCCAGACTCTTGTGTGGCCCTTGGGGGCGGTGTGTCCCTTGTGGGGGGTGAGCGTGCCCCCCAGGAAGTCCTGGTATGCCAGGCAATTGTTCAACCTCAGGGTGGTGACTCTGGGTTGGATGACCAGGTTCAGGGGTTAAACTCTGGCCTGGTGGGGGGTCAGTGTTCCCCCCAAGAAGTCCTGGTGTGCCAGGCAATGGTTCAACCTCAGGGTGGTGACTCTGGGTTGGGTAACCAGGTTCAGGGGTTAAACTCTGGCCTGGTGGGGGGTCAGTATGCCCCCCCAAGAAGTCCTGGTGTGCCAGGCAATTGTTGAACCTCAGGGTGGTGACTCTGGGTTGGATGGCCAGGTTCAGGGGCCAAACTCTGACCTGGTGGGGGGGTAGGTGTGCCCCCCAGAAAGTCCTGGTTTGCCAGGCAGTGATCCAGTCTGAGGATACAGACCCTGGGTGGGAAGACCAGGTTCAGGGTGTCCCCCCTGACCTGGAGGAAGGGGCTACTGATAACAGTGCCCCTACCATGTTGTCTTCTGAGGAGGCCACTCCTAGTTGGAGGGTGCTGGACCCCAGAAGGGAGGGTAGGGGGAGGGAAGCTTCACCCCAGGCCCAGTCCAACTTGAAGGTACAGACCCCAGGTTGGAGGACCAGTTGCAGGTTAACAGCCCTGCACTGGTGAAAGAATGGTGCAGGGCTGCTTCCATAAGCACCCTGACCATGTTGGACTCTGGGGGTGCCGCTCCAGGAGGGAGGGTACAGAGCCTCAGAGGGGAGGACCAGGTTCAGGCTGTCATCCCTGACCTGGTGGAAGGGAGAGTGGTCAAAGGGTGCCCAGCACCTGGGGTTACCGCCCCCACTCTCCACAGCCACAGTGGTTGGAGAGCTTTGAGAGGCCTGGGGCCTGGCTCTCATCCCTGACAGCTGTCAGTAGCTACTGTGGCTTGCTGTCCGGGTGGACAGAGTTATCCCTGAGGAGGGGACAAGAGTCACACCCCGGGGGTAGAGTGGGCAACACCACTGTGTTGGTCCTGGTGGTACTATCCGGCCCCTGGGATACATTTGTGAGTAAAGTAAGGTTAGGTGCTGCACAGATGGTATCCGCATGAAAGGAGAAAGGTTCCCCATGGGTTGGCTTGGTGGGCCCTGAGAGTATGGACAGAGGGATCCAATTGGAGTCAGGAAGGTGAAGAACTGGAACATGCCCCTGCTGTTGTGGGCCTGGGTCCTTGTTCTATCGCCTCAAACAGGGAAGTACATCAGGATAGTGATTGTTCTCCCCTGACCTTAGGCTGGTGGGGGGTCATGTTGGACCTGGCCTTTTTACAGGGTCATCCCCAAACTGTTTGCCTCCTTCCTCCTATTTTTTCTGACCTGTTCTTGTTGGGTTTTGAACTCTGGGCACTTAACCACTGCTAACCAGTGCTAAAGTGCATATGCTCTCTGTGTTAATTGTACTGTTGATTGGTTTATCCATGATTGGCTATTTGATTTACTTGTAAGACCCTAGTAGAGTGCACTATATGTGCCTAGGGCCTGTAGATTAAATGCTACTAGTGGGCCTGCAGCACTGGTTGTGCCACCCACTTAAGTAGCCCCTTCACCTTGTCTCAGGCCTGCCATTGCAAGGCCTGTGTGTGCAGTTTCACTGCCACTTCGACTTGGCATTTAAAAGTACTTGCCAAGCTTAAAATTCCCCCTTTTCTACATATAAGTCACCCCTAATGTGTGCCCTTGGTAACCCCTAGAGCAGGGTGCTGTGTGGGTAAAAGGCAGGACATGTACCTGTGTAGTTTATATGTCCTGGTAGTGTAAAACTCCTAAATTTGTTTTTACACTACTGTGAGGCCTGCTCCCTTCATAGGCTAACATTGGGGCTGCTCTCATACATTGTTCAAGTGGTAGCTGCTGATCTGAAAGGAGTAGGAAGGTCATATTTAGTATGGCCAGAATAGTAATACAAAATCCTGCTGACTGGTGATGTTGGATTTAATATTACTATTTTAGAAATGCCACTTTTAGAAAGTGAGCATTTCTTTGCACTTAAATCTTTCTGTGCCTTACAATCCACGTCTGGCTAGGTTTAGTTGACAGCTCCTTGTGCATTCACTCAGACACACCCCAAACACAGGGTACTCAGCCTCACTTGCATACATCTACATTTTGAATGGGTCTTCCTGGGATGGGAGGGTGGAGGGCCTGCCCTCACACAAAGGACTGCCACACCCCCTACTGGGACCCTGGCAGACAGGATTGAACTGAAAGGGGACCTGGTGCACTTCTAGGCCCCTCTTTGAAGTCTCCCCCACTTCAAAGGCACATTTTAGTATAAAACAGGGCCTCTGCCCTACCACCTCAGACAGTTGCTGGAGAAGAAACCTGAACCAGAACCTGCATCCTGCCAAGAAGAACTGCCTGGCTGCTCGAAGGACTCACCTGACTGCTTTCTACAAAGGACTGCTGCCTTGCTGTTGGCCTGCTGCCTTGCTGAACTCTTGTCTTGTTGCAAGAGTGCTCTCCAAGGGCTTGGATAGAGCTTGCCTCTTGTTCCCTGAAGTCTCAGGACCAAAAAGACTTCTCTTTTTCAACTGGACTCCTTGTGCGCCGAAAAATTCGACGCACAGCTTGCTCCGCGGTGAAAAATTCAGTGCACGCCGATCCGAAAAGACGCCGCTCGACGCGAAGCCTGCGGTGCGACCGGAACTTCGACGCATGGCCTTCAGTGTATGATGGGTGCTGGTGCCTCACTGCAGTCTGTAACATGTAGGTGTCCATCATACATGTGACATGGCTGCCATGGCTAAATGTTTGCAGATGTAGCAAACTACTTTCCCTTAGTAAGTGGGGAACGTCTATGGACATGAATTATGTGTCATCACTGTTGCTAACATTCCTTATGCCAACATGTCAGCAAGTGTCCCTTTCTATTTAGGAAATATTGGTAAGCTGCAGTTTCATGCCAGTTTTACCTATGATGATGTCTGTATTTCCTCACATATGTCTTCATGGCAAACAGTATATGGAATTGTACATTAACGATGGGGGTACATTTCATGTTGTGCCAAAGACAGGAGTGTGTCACCATTGTATATTGTCTGACAGATACCTTCATGCGTCATAGTATATTTGGCATGTAGAACTGCAGTTGCAATGAGGGACATGACAGGTAGGCCCAGAGTGTGTAACCACTTTGGGGCTCATTCTGAGCCCGGCGGGCGGCGGGAGCCGCCCGGCGGGCGGCGGGAGCCGCCCGCCTGGAGGGAGCCGCCAAATGGCCGCTCCGCGGTCGAAAGACAGCGGAGGCCATTCTGGCTTTTCTGCTGGGCTGGCGGGCGACCGCCAGAGGGCCGCCCGCCAGCCCAGCGGGAAACCCCTCCCCACGAGGAAGCCGGCTCCGAATGGAGCCGGCGGAGTGGGTATGTGCGACGGGTGCAAAGCAGACACTGAAATACAAAGTGGGGCCCTCTTACGGGGGCCCCTGAAGTGCCCATGCCATTGGCAGTGCAGGGGCCCCTAGGGGCCCCACGACACCCCTCACCGCCATCCTGTTCCTGGCAGTCGGAGCCGCCAGGAACAGGATGGCGGTGAGGGGGTCGGAATCCCCCATGGCGGCGCAGCAAGCTGCGCCGCCATGGGGGATTCCCAGGGCAGCGGAAAACCGGCGGGAGACCGCCGGTTTTCCTTGTCTGACCGCGGCCAAACCGCCGCGGTCAGAATGCCCTGCGGGGCACCGCCAGCCTGTTGGCGGTGCTCCCGCATCCCCAGCCCCGGCGGTCCTTGACCGCCGGGGTCGGAATGACCCCCTTTGTGTTCATCTATGTCCTTGATGTTGAATCATGTGGAAAACTGCACTGCACATGTGTAATGATTGAGGATTGTGCCCTGACTGTTGGCATGCATGATAGAGTGACTTGCAGTAATGTTGGCATCACATGTGTTTGGGTACAAGCATTCAACCACAGACAGACAGCAGGGATGCCATGTGCAAGATGTGGATAGTAATGTTGCTTTTCATTGAACAACAGGTTGAGGGCATTCTATTAGTCCTTGTAAGTCCTGTGTCTCTCCAACATGCAAAGAACAGATGGCTTCTTTAGAAACACTCAGAGTATGTCCTTGTAATATGTGTCAGTCATTAGTGGAGACTATCCTGGGTTTTGCTGATTCATTATGTTGTGTATTCTGGGGACATCTCTCCCTGACATATTGAACCTGATGTCAACAGTGTTCCTTTCAATGCCACATGTGGTCCCTATCTGAGTAACATTGATACTACTTCTCTGACTCTCATGGGACAGATGTCACTTGTTGAAGTGTGTATAGTTGATATGTTTCCAATGTGACATGGGTATTTCCATATCACCTACTCCAGGATATAATACTTTTGTAAGCAATTGAGCAGGATTTCAGGGCATCATTTCTCATTGTTGTTTCATCATGTATGTGCCAAATAGATGTGTGCATGACCTTGTATAGGATATTTGGGAATGGACTTTACAATGAGATAATAAAGTTTGCTATTAGTTAGCTGAGGTCTGCAGCATGTGGGACAGCTTTGAGGATGAAGAGGCCTCCTAGTTCTTGTATGGTTATTTTGGTTCCAAAGCTTCAGCCATGCTATTGTAGTTGTCTGAGATCCTAATTTTCCAGTGGGCAACCTTAGTAAGTCCAGATGGCATGCATGCATATGTTATGGTACATGCATGTGTCACTCAGGTGCAAGGTATTTCTGGGGCATACTTGACATAATGGTAATGTTTGTGAATCAGAGTTGTGGTTCAAGTGTTATCATGGACATGTGACAACCCTATTCCTCTTTGTCCTTGCAGCATCAGCACTGGCCAGCACAGGAGATGGGGCAGAGCAAAGTGGGGAAGCATCTGGCCATAGGTACTCTGACACAGAGGGACCCAGTCGCCTGGAGGGTGAAGGAAGACCGGAATATCCTCCTTATCATTGGATTCCTCCTCCAGTGGCCACTCCCTAGTGATGGAGAACCCATCGGGGCATACCCTAGTACCATATTTATCTGCCACCCCCGGTTCTATCACCACTCCCATTCTTGCTACCAACCCAGTTGGTTGTGCATGCTCACTTTGGGCATCTGCTTCGCCGCAGGCACCTCCGCCCAAGCCCCTGTTACATCTGCTGCCCTCAATGAGGAGGCTATTGACCGCCTGGGAAGTATCTCTGTGGGTCAGTCAGACATTGTGAATGCCATCCAGGGATTGAGAACTCAGCTACAACAGATGAATGCATTCCTAAAAGGCATTCATGGTGCAATGGCTGGTCTACAGAGATCTTTTCAGGCTCTGGCCTCCTCACTGATGGCAGCCAGTCACCCCCCAGCTTCTGTCCCCCCTCCCACTCCCTTTTCCCAATCCATATTCCCCTCCCCTTTCCTACCCAGGCACACAGACAGATCCACAGACATCCACTTCAACACGCAAGAGTACCTAACACAAACACAAGTACCACAAAACACAACAGCCACCTACATACACAACACTTACTGCTTCCCTTGAGACCCCCAGCACCTCCCTCCCCATCACAGACACAGCATTAAGTATACCCACAGGCACAACACCAACAGTCACAGACACACCCAGTACTCCCATCAAACCCACAGACACCACCCCAGCAGGCCCGCAGACATCTACCACAAGCACCACACCCACAGACACCACAACTACAGACTTACATACATCTACCACATCCAGCCAACTTGCAGTCACCACCCCAACAGACACACACAACCACCACTCCCACATCCCCCACCACCTCTACCTCCCGTCCCTCCAGACAGAGAAACTGCCACACTCATCCACCCAACAGACAGCCACCACACACAAGCATACCTCACATAAGCACGCACCCACGACATCCACACCAACACAGCCTACAACTACTCCCTCCACCTCCAGATCCCAACCCCTTCTGATGACTGTCCCTTGTGTCCAAAAAACTGTTTTTATGCGAACTTGACCTTTGCCCTGTTACCTCCCCTCCTGTTCCAGGCCCAAAAGGACAACCCCTAGCTCCAAGGCCATCCCTTGCACCTCCAGGGCCTCCCCTGCAAGAGGCCATACCTCTCCCCCAAGAAGAAGCCTACTCCTCCCAAGAAGAAGACCACCCTTCCTAAGCCAAAGCCCAAACCAAACCTCCCTCAAATCCGATTCCACCCCTCTCACCCCCAGATAATCCCTGAGGTGCCTGCCTGCCTCCTTGATGCCCTTTCCTGTGGAGGTTTCCTACCAGTTAGGGAATCAAGTCTGAGCACAGTGATGTGCCTGTGATGGACCAATTGGACTGACCAATATCCTTGGACTTCTGAACATTTCATAATAATAAACTCAAAGCAAGTATTTTTGTGGGTACACCTTTGTCCTGCAATTCCTTTTCTAGCGTTATATTGTTCCTGAGTGACTTAGGTTCCATGCCTCCAGTTGTGTGTGTTTGAGTCTGCTTGCTGCTCACAGGATCTTTAAAGGTATGTGCTACTTTTGACTGAAAATGGAATAACATTTGTGGACATCCCTAAAGTAAACACCAAAACAACACAATAACATGTACTAATCATCATAGCAACATAATAAAACAATATAGCACAAAGCAGTAAAACAATCAAAACAGAAGACAACCCATCTATCACAGTACAAAACAACAATATCATGTTGCAATACTGCAGCACAAAAATAAAGAAGCACACAAGAGTGGGAAATATCACCACTACAATAAAATGCCACAGACAAGTTTATGACTGGATGGTAGTATACAATGATGCAAAGAGAATTGTCTAAGACATGACTAAAAACAAAGAAAACTGCAAAGCATGGTTTATGAGGAAAAGAGTGTAATCAGCACAAATAGAGGACTTGTTTGATAAAATCATAGTATGCTAAAATAGTAGGGTGAGAACTAGTAGAACACTTGATACATCAGGAGGAAATTAAATCTCTGAAAAGAGTTCTTCCCACCTCTGTCTCCCATGCGACCTGTGATAGAATATAAGTGTTCTGTGAAAATATATGGTCTACCAAGTCTCTCATCAACAGTTTACCCTCTAACTGATTAAATTCAGGTAGGGCCTCTAGATCTGCTATATATGGAGTCAGGGTGTGACGGAGCTGGAAATACCTGTGGAACTAACAGTGATGGAATTGGTATTCCCTTTGTAGAATTTGAAAGGACTTTAAAACAGTCCCATCCATCATGTCCCTAAGTGGAATATCCTGATAAGATCCCATTGGCAGAAGCCCTCTAGGGAGGCCACCTGCAGAAGCCTCCACAGGGGCATTTGTTCCGTCAAACTACTCCTCCATCTCATCTGGCAGAGGGAGCGAGGCCATAGGGTACTAGTGGAAGGTTCCTCTCATCACCCCCTCCATATAAATGAGATAGGACATTTCCCAGGGTCCACTTTTCCAATACATATGCAGGGTCACTCAGAGAACCATACCAACAGTCATTGAGTATTAGTAGATGAGGTGCACAATAGTATGACTTTATGACGGCTGCTGCTATACACCCCACAATAGGTGGACTGGGAGCATTTGTTTAGTGCCATGTGTGGAACCCCCCATCCCATAAGAAGGCCAAGAGGATAAGGTTTAGGTGGTGAAACCATCTCCTTGGGCTATCATAAGGGACGTTCTGCAGCTGATACAAAAACATCGGTAGCGGCACCATCTTGAAGATTGGTGAATAGCCACTCAGGGACATTGGCAGGGTCGACAATATTTGAACATCTTCCTTTAAGCAAGCCAATACCACTTTCAAGTTTCGTGCCCACTTCATGGTCTCATCAGGGGATATGGACAAGTCAAGATATTTAAACCTGTCTATCGCCACTCACAGTCCAGAAGCCCAATCCAAAGCCCTGGGACCCCCCACTACTGGAAACACCACGGATTTAGATAAGTTAATGTACAGACCCAAGGCCACCCCAAATGCTTCCATAATTTGAAGCACACAAGGGCCAGATTCAGCTGGGGAAGAGAGAAAGAAAAGGACATTGTCGGCATACAAAGCTATCGTATCTGATAGTCCCCCCTCTCTACTCAAATCCCTGCACCTGAGTGTCCATCCTCACCCAGTCAGTTAGGGGCTCTATAGCTAGAGCAAACATCAATGGGGACAAGTGACAGCTCTGTTTTGTATCCCTTTGCACCGGGAACAGATCTGATCGGGTGCCAGTCATATGGACCAATGCTGTTAAATCAGTGGGTAATAATTTGAGATAAGAGATTAAATAAGGGCCGAAGTTAAGTCTATGGAGTAAAGTGAAGAGGTAAGCCAAACTAAGAGAATCAAAAGCCTTATCAATATCAGCCAAGAGGACCGTCGTTGGGTCACACAGCCTATCATCCAGTGCCAATGCGTTATAGAGGTGACGAATATTATGGAGAGTGGCATTACCGGGATGGAACCCTGCCTGGTCTTGATGAACTACATCAGGAACAATGTGTATCAGCCGGTCTGCAAGTGCCTTAGCCATAATCTTCAGCTCCAAGTTAGTTAATGAGATTTACGATAGGAGGAATGCTCCTCTGGAGGCCTGCCTGACTTAGGGAATACTACAATCTCTGATTGGTGCCAATTAGGTGGAAGTGTTGCATCTTAGCCCACGGTGTGGATCACCTCTAAAAGGTGGCCCCACAATTTGTGGCATAAATGTTTTATAAAATTTGCATTACAATCCATTGGGGCCCGGGGCTTTACCATTGTTTAGTCCTGCTAGGGCCGAGGAGAGTCAGTCTTCCATTAGTGCACAGTTCAACTTGTCGTGGTCGGTGGGAGAGAGAGCTCTTAGGGATAGGGCCTGTACAAATTCAACTATCTGTTCTTGAAACAGGACCACCTAATGGGTGTAAGCACCCCCAATAGACAGAAAAGCCCTTGGCAACACTCTGTGGGTCTGTGAGTACAGTTCCTGAGGAATTATCAATCAGTGTAACCAGAGAGGAATATGGAGTATGTTGACATAATCTATGAAGCATTTTGCTGGACTTGTCTCCCCATTGATATTTACGACTCTGGCAGCTTGAGATGAATGCTTGGCTTCGCCCAGCAGAACCTGCTGGTATTGAAGTTGCAGGAGTCCTAATTGCCTGCGAGCTACATGCCCATCCACCGCCCACCCTTTCCCCTCCAGCCCCATCATTTTAATTTCCAGGTCTAGCATTGTGCACATCTTAGTGTGCTTCATTTCTGTGCAGTAGCCAATGTCGTTCCCCCTCATTACAGGTTTCATGACCTCCAATAACACCACTGGTGATGGGGAGGACAGGATATTATGTAAAAAATACATATTGGTGATGGCGTGCTCCATATGGTGATGGAAATACCGAGCCTGCAAGTGCCAGGTTGATAAACAACAATCAAAGGTTGGACGTTGATGACCCATGACCCATGATAAGATCAGGGAATCATAAATGGTCTAGGTAGGAAAAGGAGCCATGGGCTGAGGAGAAGAATGTGTAACCCCGTCTGAACTATAATGAGCCTTCCGTGCATCCTTCAGGCCTAATGCGGAAATGAAAGAGTACAGGAGTGTTTTCCCAGACTCCGAGAGTACCCCGTGGGGTTGCCACTGATCCACAATAGGGTCAATCACTCCATCCCAGTCCCCTCTACCACTGTAAGTCCCTCAGTCAGATCCCTCCAGAGTTTTGTCATATGTTCTATAAACTTGGGGCCGAGGGCGGGAGGATCATATACTGTACACACATACACATGAGATTTTGTTTTTCCATATACCATTCCCAAGATTGCAAGATGAAGTCCCTGGTGATCTTACCACATGTTTGTAACATGGCTAGGGACCGTATTTTCGATTAGTATGCCGGTACCATAGGTTGCTGTGGCAGATCCTATCTTCAGCATCCTCAACACTCATTACTAGTCATTTGGTTATCACTGTGAACTTCTTCATGGTTTGTTGCAAGGAGGTGACGAGTCCTTGACAGCATTTCGCAAGTCCTGGCAGAGAAGTTTGACCTCTATGCCCACTGCCCCGATCTTGGCGTTGAGCATATCCCACGACTGCATGCTAGCAGCTAAGAGAATGGAATCGTCTGGGAATAGGTCACACTGGCCACTCACCCCCATGGCCATGGCAGGCCCTCCCAATTGATTACATTTATCCATAGTGTCCTGTTGAGCCCTGGTCTTTAGCCATTCTCACAACAATGAGTTTGAGTGCCTCTACTTTCTCGAGGTGGAGCTCGACTTCCCTGCTGACCTGCCTGACTCTCACTGCCACTAGGCGGGAGGCGGCACAAGGAGTCGGGAATCCCAACAAGGACCAGTAGTGCAGGCTATCTCTACGAGTTAAGGTATCAGTGTAGTGCATGGTGGACCAGAGTAATAGGGAGCTCCTACCACAACCAACACTGAATCAAATCCAGCTGTCTCTGCAGTTGGAGATCCACCCCCCCATGTAGCTCCCTCAGAAGAGGCACCATGACCAGAGAACAGGGATATCCAGTGTGGGTCACGTTCTAGAGAAAGTAGAGCTGTAGCCAAGTCCTTCCCAGCAGCAGAGTTTGTGTACCTATCCACCAGTCATCATCTAGCCTGAGCCACAGGTCAGCCCCCTCATCAACTATATGGCCTCAGAATCCTCAAGGGGCTCCCTGTCCTGCACCTGGCATTGGGCAATGAAGAGGCATTCATAGGCATTTTAGGAAGTCCAGTTCAAATATATAACTGGCTATAGTTTTAATGGGAATTGACCTAACCCTCAGTCAACATTCACAGGGTGCTATAAACATTGACTTCTTAGAGGCGTAGCGTTCACCGTCCCAAGAAAACCCCTGAGGCCTGAGGCCACACTGCTCACCGCTGTGCCCTTGTGCCTCCCGGTATAAATCCTGCTCCTAACAGGGCTGATCTAATCGAGCCTGGTTGATGAGGGATGAAACCCCGAAACCGGTCCCAGGATGCTTGTTTCCAGTCCAGGGAAGACCTGGCCTGACAGTTCGGGCTGGACTGTTCCCATGGGGAACAGGGTCAAGACTGATTTGCATATGGCTGGGTCCAAACTGGAATGGCATGGGCAGCAAAATAAATGATGGATCTAGGCCCAGATCTTTGTACTGGGGATGAATGTTTGACATTGTTCAGCATTCCGTCCATCACTTGTTCTTTTTGCAATGATCTAATCGAGGATCAGGGGGCATATTTTAATGGGTGAAGTACTCCCCAGGGGCCAGCACCCTCCTCCCGGTAATCTAAGCATCAGGTCCCAGCCAGGCGTGCCCAGTTGAACAGTGCGTAGATTAGGCCATGAGTCTAGGGCAACGGATCCACAGCAGCCAGGCCCCATGCAGGCCCCAGTTCAAAGCACTGCAGGAACAACTCCATTGGCGGTGGGCAGGACAGAAATCAGGTGGCAGGAGGGGTCCAGCAGGTCCAATCTGCACTCTGTTTCGTCATTCCGTGAGGCTGAGCCTGACTCGACTTGGCCCGCCATACCTCCACCGTATTGGCAGCCCCCCTCAGTGCCGCCTCGCTTGTCTCTCTGTTACAGCTAGGCGCGGCTTTCCTACCTGTGTGCCAAGCCCGTAGCACCAGTGTACTCCACGGGTATGCTCAGTTTAATGGTGCTTCTTTACCGATGTAAGGGAAGGTAACCTCAGATTTGTGGCGATCATGGGAGCGGTCTTCGGTTGCAGCCAACATGTTCAGTGGTCGTGCCACGCCCCCAGTATCTTCCTTTTCAGTATAATTTAGTATTTTCTATTATGAAACTGAATTTTTTTTTAAAAAGAATACTCAGTCTTCTAGAATAATTAGAAGTGTGATAGTCTCCTCCCATATCTATCAACTGCACTGTAATTAGTTTGTTGTATGGCTTGTCCAGAAGCACTGTATCTTCTCTATGCTGCTTCAGATGCTTTAATACCTTGCTTTTTGTTGTATGGTCCAGGAAGATGACACCCTAATACATCATTTTTAATGGATGCATGTTCCTTAAAATTCTCCTTAAAACCTTAGGTGCTGAGGGTTGTCCCCTCCCAAAAAAGCGAGTTTTATTTAGATTTCTGGTAATTTGTGGTCCAGTCCTCAGTATTTGTTTTACAAAAGATACACAGGCAAAATGTGCTTCCTTTTGTCCACATGTTGGTAATTTTAAAAGTACCAGTGGTTTCTGATTTTCCCTGAGGAAGGGACAAAATGGGGCAATGTTGTATTTCTTTATGGTAATTGGCTGAAAGTGCTGTGCAAGAAAGTGTTTGTTTTTAATGACAGAATCATCAACTAAAGTTTTACTGCATTACGATCGGACTCATTTCCAGCTTTCAGAAGCATACAGAGTAGAAAAAATAAAGTTTTTCAAGTTTTTCACCAGTGTCTGCAATTGTCTAAGCAGTAAGATAGGTATCTTAAGACCTATCTGAGCCATCCTTTCTTGCACGCTATGAGGAATGAAGAAGATATTTTCTGTTTCTAGAGTCTAGAACTGCTTCTCCCTTAAATTCTTGTTGACCTTAAGCTGCTATCAATGGAGGAGGTCTGATGTGCTGATTATCTTGTGCTGATTAACCCTAGAAACATGAAACAAAGAGTAAGTCTTCCACCTTTCTGGAAGCTTAGATCGGACTGATGCTAAATAGTTCTCGTATTTCAAAGGGACCCACAAAGCGAGGGACACATTTCAGATGTGAGAAAAGTATGACTACAGGATTTGTTGATAGCTAGAGCTGTTGCCCTTTCAAATAGTTGGACTTCTTTTTCAATTTGCAAATCTTTTACATGATACAATGCTTTGTCTTATCATGGATTTCAGACCACTGATTGGTATACTGCTGTAAGGAATTGTACTAGCGACTATACTGAAGGGACATTGATGAATGAATGAAAATCTGGAAGGCCACACCCGAAGGTGAACCCCCATAGGCATAAAAAGGCAGCTGGCCCTTAGGGGGCTCTACAGAGATTTGTTGTACAGAAATTCTGCTTGAGGTATCCAAGAGATCGAATCTTCCAGATAATCTATTACAAAGAACCACAATTATTACTCAAAGGTCTGATTGAGTCTCTTTTTTCCTGTCCATCAGTTCGAAGATTCTAAGGAGCTGGTTTAAAGTTATTACCGACATGATTTATTCGGGTGTACCTTCTATATAAGCCTCCACTATTTTCTTTAAATTAGGTCACCCAAAGGACCTTGAAATCATGTCTTGAGTCTTTGTGTTCTGTGAATAACTACTGAAGGGGTTGTATTGCTCAAACAGATGATCTGGGTTTGTAGTTCCTTGCCAGAAACAAAAATCTTTCTATGTGGAATAAATGTTTGTGACTTCTTTTTCTGATTTAGCCATTCTCTTGAAGCCATTGTTCCTGGATTAACCTCTGTTGTTTATGTCTTATCTGCTGAACTAACTGTTTCTCTGTAACTGGGCATGTTTTCTGTAAAACTAAAATAATCTGAGGATTCTCTGGTGCATGTTCTTCTTGAATTGGTGTGCTAGTGCATCTGCCTTTTCCTGCCATAGGCCTGGTATCTCAGTAATGTTGTATGAGAATCAAGAAAAAATAGGGACCAACTGCCATGTAGAGCGTTGCCACATTTCATGTGATTAAAAAAACTCAAGTTTATGTGATCGGTCCACACTGTGAAAGGATGTTGTGAACCTTCCACGTAATGGCTCCAGTGTTTAAACACCAATTTGAGACACACAAGTTTGCAATCATAAGTGGGATAATGCTTTTCAGAAACAGTAAAAGTGTAAGAGTAATAAGCTGAATATCGTGTTTCTGGATGTCTTTGTGATAAGATAGCATCAATAGCAAAAGTTGAGGAATCCTTATCTGTGAAGACACACTAAGCATATAGGCCCTCATTATGAACACAGCAGTCCAAACCGTGCCGCCAGCGGTGGTGGTAAAAACCGCCAACAAACGAGCGGTCCGGAATACCAAATAATGAACCAACTGAAACACAGGCATCCTGAAAACCACTCACCGCCAGTAGAGGAGTGCCGCCGCCGACGGCAGAGTCTGCCCACAGACCGACGGAAAGGCCCAACCCACACATCAAATAATGAACCACTAGACCGCCGTCAGTTCCGGTGCAAAGCCAGGCAGAAACGAACCTAATATAAGGAAACACTCACCGGAGGCACACACAACGCGCCGAGCAGACATGGATAGAGAGCTGCAGATCATGCCAGCCCCGCTCCTTGCCATATATCTCCGCGACCAAGACCGCCAACGAAGACAATGACGGTAAGTACAGCAACCTACGACATAAGGGAGGAAAGGGCACAGATACATCCCCACCCACTCTGCAACGCTCCCACAACCCTTCACAGCAGCACAACCCATACACCCCACAGCAAGAGGTACTTACCCGACACAAGGCAAATCCAACCTGACCATAGTACATACAAATGCCCCACACCCACAAACAATGAAACGAGAGACCAGGGTTCAAGAGTGTGCAGCAAAAACACAGGACACACAAAAATATTTATTGAAGCTCACAGAGCTAACTATTCACAACAAGGCCAATGGCCAGTCCATAGAGCCAGACATGTTTGGGCTAAAATGGCCCCAACCTGACTCCCAAAAGTGCACGGTACTCCACCTAATGGGGCAACAATGGGGCATCAAGGCACCTCAGGGAACAGGGGCAGCGGGTGGTGGGGGTGGGGATTTGTGACAGGGTGGGGCTTGGACTTGCGTTCAGAAGGTGGAGGGGGTTTGGGTTTGGCCTTGGAAGGTGGGGGTGTGTGCTTCGACCGGGTGGAGCCAGATGGACTTGGCTCTGCACGGGGCTTCTTCCTCTCGGGGGAAGGGGCATGGGAATGTGAAGGGTGGACAGGGGCAGGCTGTGAAGTGGAAGGAGTGGAAAGGGCAAGGAGGTGCACACGCTTAGGGACAAGACTGGGTACGCCAGTGGGTTGGAAGAGGTCAGCACAGGAGAGGAAACATTTTTTTGGAGCAATTGGGTTGGGCCTGGAGTTGGGTGTGGGAGTGGAGGCAGAGGGTGTGGACGTCAGTGGTGTAGGGGTGCGTGTTGTGGGTGCAGGTGACTGGACAGTATGCTGAGGTGTGATGGATGTGTGATAGGTGGGTGTCTTGGTGCGTTTGTGTGTTTTTGGAGGGGGGTGGACACAGTGGGAGAAGACAGGCTGCCAGTGTGGATGTATGTTGTGTGGGTGTCTGCAAGTCTGGTGAGTGTGCTGCATGTGTCAACTACAGTAGTTGTGGTGAGTGCAGGTGTGGTGTCTGGGGTGCACATGTGGATGTCTGCTATTGTGGTGCGTGCAGGAATAGGCTCAGCAACAGTGACTGAAGGTGCAGTGCTAGGGGTGTGCATGTAGAGGAGACAGACAGGGTGGCAGAAGAGGTGGGCACACTAGGGGAAGTGGATGTTGCTGTGTGTGCATGCGTATGTTGGCTGTTTGAATGCTTGTGGTGGGAGGTGCGGTGCTTGTGTTTAGAAGTGTGCTTTTTGTGTGTTGAGGTGCTAGGCTGCGTGTCAGATTGTGTGCTTTGGACAGGTGAAGAGAGTGGGGTGCTGGAAGAGGTAGAGGAGGTGGGACGGAATGACCAGGGAAACTGGCTGCAGTCCGAGAGGAGGCCAGAGCCTGAAAAGATCTCTGTAGGCCAGACATGGCACCGTGAATGCCATCCAGATAGGCATTGGTCTGCTGCATCTCTGATGCTAGCCCCTGGATGGCATTGACGATGGTTGTCTGCCCTACAGAGATGGTTCTCAGGAGGTCAATAGCCTCCTCTGTGAGGGCAGCAGGGCTGAATGGGGCAGGGGAGGAGGTGCCTGGGGCGAAGGAGACGCCCACCCTTCTGGGTGAGCGGGCACGGGCAACTCGGTGGTGAGCAAATGGGAGGGCGGTGATGGCATGGGGGTGGCGGAAGATGATACTGTAGGGGTGTGCCCACTAGGGTCCGCCACCGCCAGGGAGCCTCCATCGGAGGAGGCATCGGAATCACTACCTCCAGTGGTAGTAGCCTCCCCCGTGGTACTCCCCTCGCCCTCCAACCCACTGATCCCCTTGGCGTCAGATGACTCTGCCTCAGAGGATCCGTGGGCTGCTGCATCCCCACTCGCCGGTGCCTCAGCTCCCTCACCAGATGATGCTGATGTACACAAACAACACAAGAGAACAGGGATGGGGAGACAAAGCAGGAGAGACACTTGTAAATAGCTGAAAGGAGTGAACATAGTGGCCAGACATACACCCACCCAGAAGACCCCCCCCAACAGGCAGCCCCTTCCACTATACCCATGGCCAGGCCCCTGACTAGTGACCAAAACCCTGCTCTACACCCTTCCTCTGAACTACCTAAGGACCCGACGTGTAGGAGACCTGACCCAAACACCCCTACACCCTACAGTAAAGAAGTGTGGCACAATGGTTATAGTGGCAGACCCTGATGCAGAGATCTGGTCTGGGACCAGGGTTCAATTCCCTTGGACCACATAATTCTTGCCTCAGTGCCTAATCTAATTAATGGGTCCCACTCTGTAACTCTGGGCAAAAGCTTGCTTAATCTCCACAACAGCCCTGACAGTGCTTGGATGCTTGGCTTCACCCTGCGGGTGCCCAGGAGTGGGTGCCTCACAGGGAAAAGCCAGGAGGGGTTCCACAGCGGTATGTATACAGTGCCTTGAGACCCTAACGGGTGAGTAGTGCGCTATACAAGTGTACAGTTTTACGGGGGCCATCATGTAGATGGACTTCAGTCAGAGTCCCTGCAACTAAGCAGCATAAACCTTAATGCACACACAGACATCCATCAAGGGTTAAGATTGTGATATGTGTACTCACTCCCTTGTGACTGCTATGCAGCCTTCAAGCGCCCATCCAGGTCTGGGTACACCACCGCCAGGATGCGTAGCATGAGGGGGGGTCAGTGCCCGATGGCACCCCTTCCATGTTGGGAGGACTTCCCCAGCTGGGCCTCACAGATTTTTCGCTCCCAGCGCCGCAGGTCCTCCCACCTCTTCCTGCAGTGGGTGCTCCGCCAGTTGTAGACCCCCAGGGTCCGCACCTCCTTGGCGATGGCATGCCAAAGTGCCCTCTTCTGGTGGGTGCTGACCTAAAAGGGAGACACAGAAATGTAACACAGAGGTCAGCCACTTGGAACTTATGTACGCCTGGCTATACGTCCACTATGGACCGGACAGTACTAACAGACTTACAGGACATATGCACGCAGCATGGCATGAACCATGGCCCATGCAGGGTCAGAGGTGCACAGCAGTACACTGAGTGGAGTACCTGCTCACACGAGATCAGGGAGTCAAGTGAAGTTGTGGTGACGAATTTGCGGACGTACCGTGGTGGTGTGCACTGTCACCACCGGCGGCGATCATGATACACCAGGATTCCCCATTGGCATCCATGTGAACCAATGACTGTGCGAACGGCGGTAAACACGGCCTTACGCGGTTACGTCAACCGCTAGCGGTATGAGGCCACTTCCACAACGACAGTTCTGGATTACAGGGGGCAGACATTTTGGCCTTAACTACGCATTAATAAAAATGTTATCCGCACAATGCAGGCCCTATTGTTCACCTAACACATCTGTTCACTCATTATGGTCTAGATGAAATTCTGTCAAACAGATTTTACTTTTGAGTCCCTACAATCAAGTCAGCACTGCACAGTGAATGACAATGTGTGCCTATGTATGTGTGTTCCTCACACTTGTTTCACATCCCTCCTAGGTACCGACCCTTGTGGCGAGGAAGGGCCCCATCGGTGTACAGACCAGTTGTTGATTTGTGGACCATGGTGGAGCGTCACATCATAATCAATTACAGACTCACCCGTGCAACTATTGTCGAACTTTGTGCATTACGGGACTCTGCACTGACTCCGGGAAATCGTAATCAGCATGCCATCCCTACTGAAGTGCAGGTGCTCTCTGCACTCCATTTCCTGGCCACGGGCTCCTTTCAAGTGACAGTGGGCATGGGTGCAGGATTTTCACAGCCAATGTTCAGCATGATACTGACAAGATTTCTAAATGCATTTGTGTGATACCTGCAGTCCTATGTGAGGTTTCCCTAAAGTACTGACCTCCCTGCCATCAAATCTGACTTCTATGCATTTACAAACATACACCAGGTGATAGGTGTTATCGATGTCACCCACATACCTATAATACCCCCAAGAGTCAGTGAACAGGTATACAGAAACAGAAAGAACTTTCATTCCATGAACATCCAATTGGTACGTACTGCAGACCAGTACATCTCACATGTGAATGTTATGTTCCCCAGTCCAGTCCAGGATTACTTTGTGCTGAGGAACAGTAGTGTGCCACACAAGATGGAACAACTACAAGAGGACAGAGGGTGGCTCATAGGTAGGTGTTTCTGTCAGTAACTGCCACCTAGCAGACAGCCAGGCTGTCTGACTCAGAGGCTTGACAATGACTGCTTTGTTTGCCACATTTTTCTAGGTGATTCTGGCTATCCCTACTTGCATTGCATCCTGACACCAGTGAGGAATCCTGAGACAGATGCAGAGAGAAATTACAATGAGGCCCATGGATGTACTAGGAGGGTGATAGAGCGCACAATAGGGCTCCTGAAGGCTAGATTTTGTTGTCTACATATCTCTGGGGGTTCCTTGGCGATTGGGCCTGACAAGGTGTGTAGAATAGTGGTGGCCTGCTGCATGCTGCACAACGTGGCAGTGAGAAATTCTATTCCCCTCTTGGAGATGGATGGTGCTGTATATCTTGACCAGCTTCCTCAGAGAGGGAAGGAGAGTGATGATGATGGTGATGATGAGGAAGGGGAAGATGTCAATTCCAGGACCCAACTGATACAACTCTACTTCCAGTAACTATGTGGGACTAAGGTTTGACATTGGTGTTTGTGAAACATACTGTCAGTGTGGTTTGTCATCTAGGGAGGGTTTGAATCTACTATTTGCAACTGGGTCCAGGTCTGCATGGTACCAAATACAATTTAGTGGTTCATATTTTTGACAAAATTTAGGCACACAGGTGTACTTTCATGCTACGCATCGCAAATAAAGTAGTTATCAGCCAGTTGCATGCATACTTCACTTTGTTCACACTTTATGACAGGGATGATATGTGTTTTATTTGGGGCAGGGATTGAATAGTGCAAATTATAGTGATGGCAGTTGGTCATGGGTGGTTGTCCTCAATGCCAACATGGTGGCAGCCTTGTTGTAAGTATTGATGGGTCCATCAATGCTTACATGAGTTCTTATTGATTATTAGCACTGTTTGGTGGTTGATTGTGTGGGATGGTTGGTGGGCAGATTGTTGCAGAGTCACTTCTTTGAGGGGGTCTTGTTTTTGGCTGGGAGTTCCAGTCCCATATCTTGGCCTGAAGGTCTGTTTGGGCACCTGCTGTCGACCTAGAGGGGATGACATGCTTGTTCCTTGTGTTTTCTCTGAGGGTAGTTCATGGAATGTTACTGCTGCTGCTGTCATTGTCCTGTCTGTCTCCTGTGCTATAGTGGGGGCCTCCTGTCCTGTGTGGGTCTCAGACTGGGTTTGTACCAGCTGCAGCAGTGCTCCTGCTATGCTGGCAATTGTGGCATTGTGCATTTTCCACTGCTCCATGGCCTCTTGGTGGTGTTCCTGCTACATCCTCTGACTCTGCTCCAGGGTGGATACTATCTGTGCCAATCTGTCATGGGTATGGTGGTAGGCCCCCAGGACCTCAGAGATCATGTCCTGGGCTGCAGCATCCATCCTGTGGCCTACCCCCCGGGCCAGTGATGCCCTCCCACTGGGCCTAGACACCTGTGCCTGTGTCCCCTGCACAGGTCTAGTGGTCCCACTTGTACTGGGGCCATCGTCTTCCTGCCTGTTGGTAAGGGGTGACCGTGGCCTCTGTACCTGTGTTCCACCAGACTGTGGGGTGGATACACAGGTGTGGGGACGGTTGCCCTGGGCTGATGTTCTTGCCTGGGTGGTAGGGGTGTCAGTGGTATCCTGGGTAGGGCTGCTGGATGGTGTGAGGGGCCAGCCTACTCATCAGTGTCCAGGGATCCATCCCCAGTGTCCCGTGAGGTGCCTCGGTCTCCCTGGGGGGCACTGCCTCTCCTTGTCCTGTCCGTCAGGGTAGCATGGGGGGTGGTGCCTGTTGGGGGAAATGGACCTGTCTGTTACAAATGCATGATTGGATGGGGTGCACAGGGCTGGGCTGTTTTGTGCAGGTGTTACATTTTGGGGCCACGCAGGGTGCTTTTGTGAGGTTTGCACTGCATTTTGCTTAGGATGTGGAGTTGCATTGTGGGTGGTGTAGTGCCATTTTGAATCCTTGCAGGGATAGGTGCCTGCGCACAGGGGGAGTGATGTTGCCCTATTAGTGGGTTTATGGGCATGCAGGGGGACTGGATGTTGTGATTGTGGCCTGGGTGGGGTAGTGGTCCTGGTGGGTGTTGGAGGGGTGGGGTGGTGCATGCATTCCAGGTGTAATGTATATGGGGTAAATGTAGAAGACTTACCCAAGTCCATTCCTCCAGTGAGTCCAGTGAGGCCCTCAGGGTGCAGGATGACCAGTACCTTTTCCTCCCAGTCTGTGTATTTTGGTGATGTTGGTGGTGGTCCTCCCCCAGTCTTCTGGACTGCAATGTGGTGCCTGGATGCCATGGCCCTGACCTTCCCCCGCAGGTCATTCCATCTCTTGCGGATGTCGTCCCTGGTGCGTGGATGGTGTCCCACTGCATTGACCCTGTTGACAATGGTCTGCCATAGCTCCATCTTCCTGGCGATGGGTGTGTGCTACACCTGAGCCCTGAATATTTGTGGCTCCACCTTCAGGATCTTGTCCACCATGGTCCTTAGCTCCCTTTCTATGAAGCGTGGATGTTTGGGGGGTGACATGGTGGGTGTGGTGAATGGTGTCGGGGCTGGAATCTCGATGAGGGTGCTCTTCTGTGGGTCGGTGTGATTCTCGCCTATAGTGGCGTTCGGTGTCTGCTTCTGGTGCTCTCTGTCTTCGTTTGCCTAGTTTTGTTGCAAAGGATTGTGGGGTGTGTCTGTGAGTGTTTTATGGTGTTGTGGATGTGTGTCAGGTGTGTGGGTTTTTAGCTTATCCAGTGTGTGCACTTCTTGCTGTTGGGTCCACTTGCCGCCCGTGGCAGTTGGCACTGCCAATGGTCGTTCGACTTCCACTGACCGCCAAGGTGATTTGTGCATCATTATTTGGAGGGCGAGATGTGGGTATGCTCGGCGGTAGCAGGGTGGAAGGTCCAGTATTTCCGCCAACAGGGTCCTGGCAGTGGCTGGTGAACTGGTGATTATTGGCGGGTTTGGGATTTTGGTTCATTATATGGTGGGTTTCTATTCACCGCCAACGGCGGTCTTCTGTTAACCGCTGCCACGGCGGTCGGCGGTGTTTACCGCCGTGTTCATAATGACTGCCATAATCTGGATGTCTTGAGACTGGCACATTATCAAAGGCAGTTGGTAAAGTCATGGAATCTTTTTTTTTGCTCTACACCCAATCGAATGGGTTTATCTTCTTGATCATCTCTTTTATCGGTTTGATGATTTGCAAGTAAAATTGGAAGTCCCCCAAATTTGGGATTTTTTTTTACTATATTTGGAGCAGGTAAATACACATCAGCTATCACCTTATCCCGATTCAACTCTATTTCCTGATCAGATATGTCAAAGCCAAGGAAGACCAGTTTATTGGTCAGAAAATTTCCACTTCTGACATATAAAGAGTTCTGTACGTCTCAAAGATGTTTTTGATGATTGATGTTCTTGTTAATATTAAGGAAAAAAACAAGGTTGTATCAATGTAAAGTACCACAAAGGTAACAGAGACATCTCTAATCATGTATAAAATGCTTGAAGGGGCGTGTTAAACTTAGTTGTGTCCGTAGGGTCACCCCAAACATTTCGCCTTTGCCCCTCCTGTTTTCTGAAATGTGTTTTCGTTAGCATCAGGATTCCAATTTTGTTAACTAACCAGTGCTAAGGTGCTTGTGCTCTCTCCTTAAAGCATGGCAAAATTGTCCTTATTGGAATGGTTTAGTTACTTTAATTGCTACTAGTGGGCCTGCTACACTCATTGTGCCATTAACTAAAGTAGCCCTTTAAAACATCACAGTCCTGACATTGAAGGCTGTAGGGCAGTTTTAAACTGCTATTTTGACTTGATAAAATTAACCTTTGCCAGGCCTAAAGCTTTCTTTTTGATACATATAAGTCACCCCTAAAGTAGGCTCTAAGGAGGCCATAGAACAGGGTGCATTGTACTTAAAAACTAGCACTTTTTAAAGTTTTATATGTCCTTGCAGTGAAAAACTCTTAAATGTGTTTTTCACCACTGTAAGGCCTATCTAGCCCATTGCATAATGGTGAGTTACCTTATTATATTTCAGAAGTGCTAACATTTGATTGGCAGCAGATTGAAATGTCATGTTTAGACTCAAAATAATTGTAATTTAAAATCCTTTTTTAAGGTAAAGTTGATTTTAGATTACCATTTTTAAAACGCCACTTTTGTCAAAATGCATTTAAGGCCTTTTAGGAGTTACCAGCTGCACGGGTCTTTTAATTACTCCCCAATTAGGAATGTGTATTGTGCTTAGACAGAGAATAATAGGTGATGAGATGTGGCAAGTATGAGCTATCTTTCAAGGATTGTTAGGGGTGGAGCTAATCCCTGCCTCACTTACATTTCAAAGGGCTTGTCTCCAGCACACATAAAGAAACCTAACACTTATATTTGTGACCTCTTTGAGCCTTTGCAGGGAACAACTTTCCAGAGCCAGATGTGGAGGCAGACAAAACAATTCCACCACATTAAAGGATGGCACCAGTTACAAATATTGGACTGCCTGAATTAGTTGTCAGTACACTCCTGGACTTGCGGATATTTCAGAAGAAGGACTGCCTTGTTCCCCAGATGTCTGCCCTGCTGATTGAGGCTTGCCTTGTTCCCCAGAGGAATGTCCTGCTGATTGAGGCTTGCTTGTTCCTCAGAGGACTGCCTTGCTGCTTGTGGCTTGCCTTGTTCCCCCATAGGACTGTCCTGCTCTAGGCCTGCCCTACTCCTTGTGAAGGAAGGTAACACCCGCTTCCTTCATCCCAGGCTACCCCAGTGACTCGAGGGGTCAGTTGGCTGACCTCCTGTCCTGAGCTACAAGGACACACAAAGCCCCAGAGGCCTCCTTGACCAGCATACCTACTGCAACTGGACCTTGCCTAGACCTGCTACTGGACCTGCCTGGACCTGCAACTTGACCTACTTGAACCCTGCTGGCCTCTGCTGGAGTGAGGTCCTGATCCCCAATAGGTGCTTTGACCAGCCCTGGACCCTTGGCTGGTATCAATTGAGCTCCTTCTGTGAAATCTTGAACTTTCGAACTGTTTGCGCCGGACTTTGAGAAGGTAACTTTTCAATGGGACTATCTTGGTCCCTGTATGCCACCATCCATTTCATTTGGCCTGAATTTGTGACTTTCCCCTGGTCTAGCACGACTAGATGACTGCAAGTGGCACTTTGTGCTTTTAGGGGCTATTCATACTTAAACGTTTACAAGGCATATCTCCAATTCTACTGTTTGGATTTTTGTTGTTTTGGTCTCCATGTATTTATTACGCATTGCTGTATTTTCCTAAATTGGGTTTGATTTCTTGTGTTGTGTTTTCACTTTATTACAGTTTGTGTGCTGCATAAATACTTTTGACATTGTCTCTCAGTTAAGCCTGATTGCTTTTGTGCCGAGCCCCCAGAGGGCTAAGCACAGGTTTATTTGGTGACTTTCGTGGTTCACCCTGACAAGGCTTGTAGTTGTAGCTTGAGTAGGGTTTCTACCCCACAAAATAAAATTCCAGTTTCTTACACAGGAGTATTACAAAGGCTTTTTTCACTTGATCTAATATTACGGAGATGACGCAGAGAAGATGTGTACTGTGGATGGTAATCACATTCAACTTTCTGTAGTTTATACATGGCCTGTATTCACCATTCAACTCACAGATGAAAAATATAGGAGCCCCAGTAGTGGAAACAGATTGATGAATGAAACCTTCAGCTAAATCCCCTTCGACATATTGCTTCAATTCCAAATCTTCTTTGGGTATTAAGGGAAAAATTCTCTCCCGGGGACTCTTGGCTCTACATTACAGGTTGCTTGCACAGTCCAATGCACGGTGAGGGTGTAGGGTATATACTTTTCTTGCTGAACACATCTATAACGTTTTCATATGCAGGCAATATATGCAGATCTTTTGATTGTTTTTGAAGAGCGAAACATGTCAAAGTTATTTAAAGCCACACCTCCACTTATTTAGGTTTGAAAATACTTAACTACATTCTAATACTAAGATCTGAAAAGATTGCCCCAAAAATAGTGCATAACAATCAGGCTGACTTTATCCAAAAGTTGTTTGAGCCCTTGTTGGGGAAAGGTATTCAACAAGGCAAGATAGTCCTTTCTATATAAAACTTAGATATTTTGGGATTCCAGGGTAACTTATATAGGTATTATGTGTGAACCTTTAATTTAGGGAAAGGAATTAATTAGGTCTATTCATTTTCACCAATTTACTTTTATATAGTTGTAGAACCCCACTTACACATCTGAGAAATTATCTGATCTTATTCTATAAGGTACACCTTCCAGTACATCTAGTATCAGACTCTAGCCTGTGCTGATAATATGCTACATTTTCTTCTCAAACCCTATTACCTTTACATTGCAGGCTTTAAACATTATTGAGACATATAACTAGTGCCCAGGCTTCAAAATCATGCTATCTAAAATACAAGTATTCCTAATCTTTAAAACTTACAATAAGTGGCAGGTGACAAGTAAAGACATTAAAATCAGATATCTAGGTATACACATACTGTTGGACCCTTCAAATATTGTTGTCTTTAATCCACAGGACATTATAAAAAGGTGAGGGAGATAATTGTTACACTGAAAACACTGCCCATCTTCATAGACCATTTTAGTTGTATACTACATTTAATTAAGGAAAAATGTTTAAACCCAGCATATAAGTTTGTTGGGGAATACCTACATTTTCATGGGAAATGCTGAAAAGAGATTCAACCAGGGGTGGTTTTGTATTCCTGGGTGTTTAAAGATGTAATCTAATATTTACTTAAAAAAATTCTGAATGGTAGCAAGGAAGACAATCCTTGTATTTTAATTAAAATAGAATCTAGCACCTTGAAACCTTTTAGTATTGGTGCAGTTTTGTTTTGAGGCAGAATGCATACAAAAACAAATTGACCAAATCTAGTATCAGACTTTGAGAACAGGCACTGAAGCAGTTAAAACAAGTAGCATAGTATAACTTCAGAAGGAATCTGCAATCTAGGCCCTCATTATGAGTTTAGCAGTCTTTTGGCAAGACCGCTGTGCTGTCGGCTGCCAAAAGACTGCCAGTGATGGTAGTACAGTAACTGCTGTATTACGAGTCGCAAACTGAAGACCGCCCAAATACAGCCACAAATCCCAAACCGACACATGGACCGAGGGAAGGAGAGAGAGATGGTGCCACCACCAGCACCGCCATGCTGACTACACCCTGCTCTCCATATTATGACCAACGAATCAGCACAGCAGTCATTGCATGGCGGGAAACCATTGGCGGTGCGAAATCGCCGCAGTCAAAAAATCACTTCCACCAGAACCTGACACCACATTGGACAGTTTGAATAACCCACACCTGACACACACCCCACACACCTGCACACTGCACTGTATAACACACCCTCACACATTCCCACAATCCTTTGCAACCACAACTACCAACAGAGACATCGAGGAGCACACCAACCTAGGACACTGCACAACCATTACACAATACACAATTGCACCAGAAAAACAGTTCACACACTGCCAATGCACACATATACCAGATACCACCAACACACAAAAAAACCCTCCCAACCCACCAACCACCCTACACACCCAACCCACAACACAACCACCATGTCCTATCAGAAGCACCCACGTTTCACAGATGATGAGTTGAGGGTCATGGTAGATGAAATAATCAGGGTAGAGCCACAACTGTTAGGAGCTCAGGTCCCGCAAACCTCGATAGACAGGAACATGGAGTTATGGCTGAGGATCATTGACAGGGTCAACTCAGTGGGCACCCATCCATGCACAAGGGAGGACATCAGGAAGGGGTGAGACAACTTAAGGGGGAAGGTGCTTGCTATGGCATCCAGGCACAGATTGCCATCAACAAGACTGGCGGTGTGCCCCCACCTCCTTCCCCAGAGTTCACACCATGGGAGGTGATGGCCTTGCACATCATGCATCCTGAGGGCCTGACTGGAATCATCGGAGGACTCGACTATGGTAAGTCAAAAACGCTCCGTAGGCACCAACTACTCCTGGACAGCATGTGCCCCCACCACCCATCACTCCCTTATCCACCTAATCTCACACTTTTGCATCCTCCCTTCCCCCCACACGCTTCCCCTGCATGCCACCCTATTCCACTGCGACTATCCCCACACAGTCCCTCCCTCATGCATGGATACCAATCACAGTTCCAAGCACCAGAACTCCCACAATGCATTACTCCCTACACATCAAAAAATCACAGCCCCACTTCACAGTGAACACCTGCACGGAAAATTATAGCACATGCCACACCAACTGGATGCTTGCACTGTGTACCAACATATGGCAATGACGGCAATGCTAACCACAATCCACAACGGAAAACTGATACAATGCACAATATGTCACACGCAAGCAATGCCTGCAGTGCTACAGCTGTCATTGCTATCACTGGGAAGCAATTAAAGCTACCCCATGCATCAGACGATGACAGGAACAATTACATCTTGTTAGACTTCTCATCCTTGGTGGGGTCTCCCTTAACTTTTTGCCTCTGTTTCCCAGGTTGTTGTTGTCGCTGGACTCAGTTTTTTCAGTTTTTGTTACTCTGGGCACTTTACCACTGCTAACCAGTGCTAAAGTGCAAGTGCTCCTTTACAAAATGTGAATGAAATTGGTTCATCCTTGATTGGCATATTTGATTTACTAGTAATTCCCTAGGGCAGTGCACTAGAGGTGCCAAGGGACTGTAGACCAAATACTACTAGTGGGCCTGCAGCACTGGTTGTGCCACCCACATAAGTAGCTCTGTAATCATGTCTCAGACCTGCCACTGCAGTGTCTGTGTATGCAGTTTCAAATGTAAATTCAACTTGGCAAGTGTACCCACTTGCCAGGCCTAAATATTCCCTTTTCTTACATGTAAGGCACCCCTAAGGTAGGCCCTAGGTAGCCCCAATGGCAGGGTGCAGAGTATGGTTAAGGTAGGTCATATAGTACTGTGTTTTATATGTCCTGACAGTGAAATACTGCTAAATTCATTTTTCACTGTTCAAAGGCCTGTCCCTCTCATAGGTTAACATGGGGGCTACCTTTAAATATGATTAAAGTGTAGATTCCCTTTGGGAGCGGATGGACATATGAAGTTTGGGGTCTCTGAGCTCACAATTTAAAAATACATCTTTTAGTAAAGTTGATTTTGAGATTGTGTGTTTGAAAATGCCACTTTTAGAAAATTAGCATTTTCTTGCTTATACCATTTCTGTGACTCTGCCTGTTTGTGGATTCCATGTCTGGGTCAGTTTGACAGTTGGGCTGGTTGTACCTCACACTAGACAGTGACACAAAGGGAGCTGGGGTGCAGTCTGCATTTCCTGATGAGGCATCTGTGCTAGGAGGAAGGGGAGGAGTGGTTACTCACACATGAAATGGCTGTGCCTGCCCTCACACCATGCAGTCCTCAACTCCCTGGTGAGTGTCTGGGGCCTGGCCTGGGCAAGGCAGGATTTCACAATCAAGAGAGACTTTGCTTTGAAGTAGGCCTACTTCAAAGGAGAAAATGGGTATAAGAAGGGCACCCAAAAACACAGACTTTAGAACACTTCTGGAAACCAAAAGGAATCTCTGCCTGGAGAAGAGCTGAAGAGCTGAGGAAGAAGAGCTGTCCTGCCTGTGAATGTGCTTTGTGGAGCTATGCTGTAGTTGCTGCTTCTGCCAGAGTAGGAGGGCAGAGACTGGACTTTGTACGCCTTCCATCTTGTGAAGAACTTTCCAAGGGCTTGATTTAGAGCTTGCCTCTGTTGTTTGAAGTCTCAGGGACAGCAAAGACTTCTCTCTGCAAGCACCTGGAGTCTCTGGAGAGACTCCTACCCTGACAAGTGGTGCCCATCCAGTTCCTGGGATCCTAAAAGGAGAAGCTGGCAGCCTAAGAGGAAGAAATCCACGCACTAACCGCCGTGCGGGGAAAAGATCGACACAACTCTGATCTGCAGTTAAAAAATCAACGCGCCACTGGCTTTACGGCTGAAAATCGACGCTCGCCTACAACGCAACCTGAAGATTGATGCCTGGGGCTGGAGAAACGATGCACAGCATAGCTGACGGAGGCTGGTGAGATCACAACCTGCGCTGCGTGGTTTACGGATCATTGTGCAGCTGGTTTTCTGACGCAAACACCGCTAGGTGCGTAAAAGCAACGCAAAGCCTGCCTAGACCCGAGAGTGCTGACCAGATCGACGCATCGCTCTCTTGCGGAGAGAAGAACAGACGCACCCCGACCTGACGAAAGGAGAAATGACGCAAGTTCTCACTTGTGAGTGAAATCAACGCATCGCAAGCCCTTTTTGATGCACACTCTCCTGAGCAGGGTTATTTTTTTCACGCCCAAGGTACATTCTCATGCTAACAGTGTTAGTGTCTGTTTAAAATTACATGAAGATTCTTTTTGCATTTTTAGTGATAACTTCACTTGTGTATTGTGGATTTTTGTCGTTTTGGTCTTGTTTTGTTTAGATAAATATTTCCTAATTTTCTAAACCTGCGTTGTGTCATTTTGTAGTGTTTTCATTAAGGTACTGTGTGTGTTGGTTCAAATACTTTACACCTAGCACTCTGAAGTTAAGACTACTGCTCGTGCCAAGCTACCAATGGGGTAAGCAGGGTTAGCTGAGGGTGATTCTCTTTTACCCTGACTAGAGTGAGGGTCCTTGCTTGGACAGGGGGTAACCTGACGGCCAACCAAAGACCCCATTTCTATCATTGGTGATCAGCGGTTGGGAGTAGACTTGTAATTGCACTTGACAAACAGTAATTAAGTGTACACTACTGTTTGAGTTCAGACCACTACGTGACCACATATTACTTGTCTTTTAATTTTTGCTTTTCTCTTTGGGACTTCTTTTTGTTCTACTTCTTGCTGATCCCTTGATTGACTTTTTTTTTAAACTTCATTTAGGAACTTGTTTTTCTGCCTTTGTAACTTTGCATTTTTTAAAATCTTCATCATGTCTCAATCTGGAGATGCATCAGCTGGAGTTGCCTTTGACATAGAGAAAGTGGAGAGCAACACAGTAGCTCAGTTGAAGCAATTCTGCAAGGATTGTGCCTGTCCCATTAAGAGCTCATCCAAGAAGGAGGAGCTGCAAAAGGCGCTGAGGGCCTGGGTGACAGCCAAACAAGCTGAGGGGCATACAGATATTGAGCAGGAAGGGAGGAAGAGGTGCAAGTCACTCACAATGATGTAGTGGGTGGGCATGAACTGTCTAGGGGGAGAGTCTCTAAGGCAGGTAGCAGTGTGTCCTCCAAGGGTCTGACACCTGAAGAGTTACAGGACAGACAGGCAGAAAGAGAGTACCAATTGGAGCTTAAGAAGCTCAGCCTAGAGATGAAAGAGAGAAGGATGGTCATTGAGGAAAGGAAGATACTGCTGGCTCATGAGCTTAGCTTAAAGGAGTTAGATCATAGGAGCCAGTCCAGTAGAGATGGTGGCAGCAACAGTACAGTGCAGCCTGAAAGAAGGGTACACATCCCAAAAGACCTAGTGAAGGAATACAAGAGGGAGGATGACATATACATGTGATTCAAGGGGTATGAGTCTGCTCTCCACATGAATCTGGTCCCCAAAGCTCATTGGGGGGGCGGGTCTGTGGAAGCACTTTGAGGTAGAGGGAAGGGATACACTGACAGCCTTAGGTGATGCTCAGAATCTCACCTACACTATCATGAAGGATGCCCTACTGACAAGGTATGGTCTCACCCCTGAGCAGTATAAGGATACGTTTAGGTCCTATAAGAAGAAGGAATCCCAAACATGGTTGGAATGTGTTGTTTCTTATTGCAGGTCATTGGATGGTTGGGTGAAGGGCAGTAAGGTAACTACATATGAGGGGCCTTTACAATCTGATTGCTTGGGAGCACTTGTACAGTTTATGTTTTCCAGAGCTGCACCAGCACCTGATTGACAGCAAGCTGACTGATCCCAGGAAGCTTGCGCAGAAAGTGGACCGAATGGAGAGCATCAGGGTCCAAAAGAGGTATGGGGGAGACCACGCCAAGGGTGGGCAGGGTACCTCTTAGAAGAAAGGGGGGGTAAGGGTAAACAGGGGGAGTTCTCTAAAGGGCCCCAAACTGATTCCCAGGGTAAGGATTCCCAACCCCCAAGTAAGAAGAAGCCATGGTTCTCCAAAGGGAAGATAGTGGCAGGGGGACCCCCACCTAAGTGTTATGCATGTGACCAGGTGGGTCATGTGAGGGGGGACCCCAAATGCCCCAAAAGTACACCGGCACCCGCTGTTGCGCCGTCCCAGGGTTTGGCCAGTGTAGCGCTTGGGGAGGAGTTGGTTCCAGGTGGGTGGGAGCCAGCTGAGAGGACCCTTGTCTTACTAGGGGACAGTGAGATGGTCCAGAGGACCCTCGTGCCTGAGAACACTAAGGAGTACAGGCAGTGGGTGACCATCAGTGGACAGAGGGTAGAGGATCTGAGAGACACAGGAGCCAGTGTGACAACAGTGAGGAGTCAACTGGTGTCTGAAAAGCAGATTGATCCCTGGGTACTTCACTAAGTAGTTGCAGTGGACAACTCAGAGCACCTGTGCAGAGTGGCACAGGTTCCCTTTGAATGGGGGGGCCTCAGGTTCCTTGAAGGTAGCTGTGAGTCCAACCATGCCTGTTGATTGTTTGCTAGGCAATGACCTGGAGGATTCCCCTTGGAAGGAGGTGGAACACAGGTCTCACTTGGAGATTTTGGTCTGCCTAGGTGGGTATGCTTATCCAGCCGGTCAATGGCAGCCCGTCAGGGTGGTCAAGAGCCCCTGGAGCCTAAAACAGTGGCCCAGGGGACCGCCAAGAAGAGGAAGGGCAGGGGGAGTGGGAAACTGGTCTCTGAAGTTCCCACGGGCCGAGAGGAGGCGGAGCCTGAGGGTGACACCCTGGAGCCTACAGGGGACCAGGTGGCTGAACTGGGGGAGGTCCCTGAGCTGTCGCAGTGGCAGCAGGAAGGGGGGCCCACCAGGGAGGCATTCTATGAAGCATAGAAAACTTGCTCTACTTTAGAGGGACTGCGGCGGCAAGCTGCAGCCTGGGCAGCTGGTGAGGAGCCAGGTACTCACATGATCTATTTGGAGGATGGCCTCCTGTATAGTGAGCCCAAGGTTCCTGAGCCTAGGTCAGCTCATATGCTGGTGGTACCCCAGTGCTTCAGGGCCTTCCTACTGGGGTTGGCTCATGATGTGCCTTTGGCAGGACATCTGGGGCAGGACAAGACCTATAAGAGGCTTGTCTCCCACTTCTATTGCTCCCAGATGAGCAAGCACACTGTAGGTCTTGCCCAACTTGCCAGGCAAGTGGCAAGAGTAGGGGAAATGTAAGGCTCCCCTCCAACCTTTAACTGTGGTTATTACTCCCTTTGAGAGGGTAGGTATTGCCATTGTGGGGCCTCTGGACCCCAAGACAGCCTTGGGCAACAGATTCATTCTGGTCTTTGTGGACCACGCCACCCGGTACCCAGAAGCCATCCCTTTGAGGTCGGTCACTTCCCCTGTGGTGGGTCGTGCACTGATGGGGGTTTTTACCCGCATGGGGTTCCCCAAGGAAGTAGTATCTGATAGGGATACCAACTTCATATCCACGTATATGAAGTCTCTGTGGAAAGTGTGTGGGGTGACCTACAAGTTCACCATACCTTACCACCCCCAAAGTAATGGTCTGGTTGAGAGATTCAACCGCTCCTTGAAAGGCATGATTCAGGGCCTGTCAGAACCCTTGAGGCGGATGCTCTCTTGCCATGCCTGCTGTTCGCTTACAGGGAGGTGCCTCTAAAGGGAGTTGGGTTTAGTCCCTTTGAGCTCATCTATGGCCACCCTTTGAGGGGACCTTTGAGTCTGGTGAAGGAGGCTTTGGAGAAAGCTCCTAGTAAACCCCCCCAGGATGTATTTAGCTACATGCTGGCTTTTAGAAACCAGACTGCCCGCTTCAGGAGTCTCTCACAGGAGAACCTAGAAGCAAGCCAGGAGGATGTGAAACGGTGGTATGATCTGAATGCCACTCTGGTCGAGTATCAACCTGGACAAAAGGTGTGGGTGACGGCACCAGTGGAGCCTAGGGTGCTCCAGGACAAGTGGACTGGGCCATTTGAGGTGGTGGAGCGCAAGAGTGAAGTCACCTACTTGGTGGACTTGCAGTCTCGAAGGAACCCTTTAAGGGTCCTGCATGTCAACCGCCTCAAACCTCACTTTGAGCGGACTGAACTGTCCATGCTCCTTGCAACAGATGATGGGGTGGAGGAGGAGAGTGAGCCTCTTCCTGACCTCCTGTCTGCGGGAGAAAAAGACGGGTCTGTGGAGGGAGTGATCCTCTCCCCCTCCCTGACTGAAGAGCAGCAGAGTGACTATCGCCACATGTTGGGACAGTTCCCCTCAGTATTTTCCCTCATCCCAGGAGTCACACACTTGTGCACACATGCTGTGAACACTGGGGACAGTACACCCATTGAACAAAAGGTTTACAGGGTGACTTACAGGGTCAGGGCTTGCATTAAGGATGAATTATCCAAAATGCTAACCCTAGGGGTTATTGAGCACTATAGCAGTCCTTCAGCCAGCCCAGTGGTATTTGTCCCAAAGGCTGCTGCACCTGGTGCCACTCCAGAACTCAGGTTCTGTGTGGACTACCGTGGACTCAATGCGGTCAGCAAGACTGACGCACACCCCATCCCCCAAGCTGATGAGCTCATTGACCAGTTAGGAACTGCCAAGTACCTCAGTACGTTTGACTTCACATCTGGGTACTGGCAGATTGCCTTAACTGAGGGGGGCAAGGGGAGGTCAGCATTTTCTACCCCAGATGGACACTTTGAATTTAAAGTCATGACATTTGGGGTGAATAATGCCCCTGCCACCTTTCAGAGGATGGCCAACCAAGTGTTGGCTGGGCTGGATGAGTTCAGTGCTGCCTACCTGGATGACATTGCTGTGTTTAGTTCCACACCTGCAACACCTCTGGAGAGTGTTAGAGGCCCTTCAGAAGGCAGGCCTCACTATTAAGGCAAGCAAGTGCCAAATAGGGCAGGGTTCAGTGGTGTACTTGGGACACCAAGTGGGGGTGGCCAGGTGGCACCCCTACAGCCAAAGATTGATACCATTCTGGCTTGGGAGCCCCCCAAGACCCAGACTGAAGTGAGAGTCTTCCTAGGTCTCACAGGATACCACAAGAGGTTTGTCAAGGGATATGGTACCATTGTTACCTCCTTGACTGAGTTGACTTCTGAGAAGCAACCCAGGAAAGTGATCTGGACAGAGGCTTGCCAGAATGCGTTTGATGCCCAGAAGGCTGCCATGTGCACAGCACCTGTGCTGAAGGCACCTGACTACTTCAAAGAGTTTGTTGTGCAAACAGACGCCTCAGAGCATAGTATTGGAGCAGTACTCTCACAGCTTAATGAAGAGGGACTAGATCAACCTGTAGCCTTCATTAGCAGGAGGTTATTTCCAAGGGAACGTAGGTGGAGTGCTATAGAATGTGAAGGGTTTGCTGTGGTCTGGGCGCTGAAGAAGCTAAGGCCCTACTTGTTTGGGACTCACTTCTGGGTTCAGACCGACCACAGGCCCCTCAGATGGTTAATGCAGGTGAGGGGTGAGAATCCAAAACTGTTGAGGTGGCCCATTTCCCTACAGGGGATGGACTTTACGGTAGAACACCGTCCTGGTACAGAACACGCCAATGATGATGGTCTGTCCCAGTTTTTCCACCTTAGTGATGAGAACTCCCATGAGGGTGGGTAGTTGCTCCCCACTTTCAGCTGGGGGGGACACATGTTAGACTTTCATCCTTGGCGTGGTCTCCCTTAACTTTTAGCCTCTGTTTCCCAGGTTGTTGGTGTGTGCTGGACTCAGTTTTTTCTGTTTTTGTTACTCTGGGCACTTTACCACTGCTAACCAGTGCTAAAGTGCAAATGCTCCTTTACAACATGTGTATGTAATTGGTTCAACCATGATTGACATATTTGATTTACTAGTAAGTCCCTAGAACAGTACACTAGAGGTGCCAAGGGCCTGTAAACCAAATGCTACTAGTGGGCCTGCAGCACTGGTTGTACCACCCACATAAGCAGCTCTGTAATCATGTCTCAGACCTGCCACTGCAGTGTCTGTGTGTGCAGTTTTAAATGTAAATTTGACTTGGCAATTGTACCCACTCGCCAGGCCTAAACCTTCCCTTTTCTTACATGTAATGCACCCCTAACGTAGGGCCTAGGTAGCCCCAAAGGCAGGGTGCAGTGTATGGTTAATGTAGGACATATAGGCCCTCATTACGACTTCGGCGGTCTTTCCGAAAGAACGCTGAAGCCGCGGGCGCCACTATACTACCAGTGCTGGCAGTATATGTGCCTCCCTATTTAGACTTTTCCGCTGGCCCAGTGGAAAAGTCACATCAACATTGCAGCCGGCTCATAATAGAGCTGGCGGAAATGTTGATGTGCAGCGGGTGCAGCAGCACCTGTTGCGCATTTTACTGCCTGAAATTCGGGCAGTGAAATGCATGATGGGGCTGTGCCTGGGGGCAACTGCACTGCCCATGCCAAGTGCACGGGCAGTGCAGGGGCACCCCAAGTGCCCCCATACCGCCAGCCTTCCCATGGCGCAGGTGGGCAGTCATAATCCCCAGGGCAGCTGTGCTTGCACCGCTGCCCTGGGGATTATGACTGCCAGACAGAAGCCTGGTGGTATGTTGGAGGGGCCTGCGGTATGGCCGTCGCTAATGTGCCACGGTCATAATATGCTGGCAGAACACTGCCAGCCTGTTGGCAGTGTTACCGCCAGCTTATCGCCGGCCGCCAGGGTCGTAATGAGGCCCATAGTAATGTGTTTTATATTACCTGACAGTGAAATACTGCTAAATTCGTTTTTCACTGTTTCAAGGCCTGTCACTCTCATAGGTTAACATTGGGGCTACCTTTAAATATGATTAAAGTGTAGATTCCCTTTGGGAGTGGATGGACATGTGGAGTTTGGGGTCTCTGAGCTCACAATTTAAAAATACATCTTTTAGTAAAGTTGATTATGAGATTGTGTGTTTCAAAATGCCACTTTTAGAAAGTGAGTATTTTCTTGCTTATACCATTTCTGTGACTCTGCCTGTTTGTGGATTCCCTGTCTGGGTCGGTTTGACTTTAGGGCTGGTTGCACCACTAGACAGTGACACAAAGGGAGCTGGGGTGCAGTCTTCATTTCCTGATGAGCCATCTGTGCTAGGAGGGTGGGGAGGAGTGGTCACTCGCACCTGAAAGGGCTGTGTCTGCCCTCACACAATGCAGTCTCCAACCCCCTGGTGAGTGTCTGGGGCCTGGCCTGGGCAAGGCAGGATTTCACAATCAAGAGAGACTTTGCTTTGAAGTAGGCCTACTACAAAGGAGGAAATGGGTATAAGAAGGGCACCCAAAACCACAGACTTTAGAACACTTCTGGAAACCAAGAGGAGTCTCTGCCTGGAGAAGAGCTGAAGAGCTGAGGAAGAAGAGCTGCCCTGCCTGTGACTGTGCTTTATGGAGCTATCCTACAGTTGCTGCTTCTGCCAGACTAAAAGGGCAAAGACTGGACTTTGTGTGCCTTCCATCTTGTGAAGAACACTCCAAGGGCTTGATTTAGAGCTTGCCTCCTGTTGTTTGAAGTCTCCGGGACAGCAAAGACTTCTCTCTGCCAGCACCTGGAGTCTCTGGAGAGACTCCTACTCTGACAAGTGGTGCCCATCCAGTTCCTGGGACCCTGAAAGGAGAAGCTGGCAGCCGAAGAGGAAGAAATCCACGCACTGACCGCCGTGCCAGGAAAAGATCGACGCAACTCCAATCTGCTGCTGAGAAATTTACGCACCGCCGGCTTCGCGGCTGAAAATCAACACTCACCTGCAACGTGACCCAAAGATCGACGCCCGGGGCTGGAGAAACAACGCACAGCATCACTGATGGAGGCTGGTGAGATCGCAACCTGCGCTGTGTGGTTTTCAGATCATCGTGCGGTTGGATTTCTGATGCAAACACCGCAGGGCGTGTAAATTCAACGCAAGGTCTGGTCGGACCCGAGAGTGCTGACCAGATCGATGCATCACCCTCCTGTGGAGAGAAGAAACAACGCATCCGACCCGATGAAAGGAGAAACAACGCAAGGTCTCGCTCGTGAGTAAAATCGCCGCATCGCAAGCCCTTTTTGATGTACACTCTCCCGAGCTGGGTTATTTTTGACACGCCCAAGGTACATTTTCACGCTAACAGCGTTAGTGTGTGTTTAAAATTACATGAAGACTTTTTGCATTTTTAGTGATAACTTGACTTGTGTATTGTGGATTTTTGTACTTTTGGTCTTGTTTTGTTTAGGTAAATATTTCCTAGTTTTCCAAACCTGTGTTGTGTCATTTTGTAGTGTTTTCATTAAGTTACTGTGTGTGTCGGTACAAATACTTTACACCTAGCACTCTGAAGTTAAGCCTACTGCTCGTGCCAAGCTACCAAGGGGGTAAGCAGGGGTTAGCTGAGGGTGATTCTCTTTTTCCCTGACTAGAGTGAGGGTCCTTGCTTGGGCAGGGGGTAACCTGACTGCCAACCAAAGACCCAATTTCTAACACATCTCCACAATGTAATGCCCTCCCTCTCCATCCACAGGTCCTGTTGCCACTGCTACCCGGCAGCCGAAGCCGTAGAGAGAAAGCCCTCCTCATGATGAAGGCCCCAGTGGATGTCTGGAAATTCTCAACTTGCCTGGCACCTCTAGAACAACTGGTCAGTTCACCACCACAAGCCCCACCCTGGATACATTCGAGTCCCCCACCCATGTGACTACCACAGCACAGCCAACCCTTCATCCTCAAACCTGTGTCCCAAGGACAGGTCAATCAGCAGTGTGCCCCACAGTACAGGAACCCGAGTGAAGCCCACACACCCAAGACGATAAAGGACCTGGTACAACTGGGAGTGGGCACACTGTGCCAGAGGCACAGGCACAGGGGGCCACAGGATGTAGGAGGGCACCTGTGGGCCAAAGTATGGGGCACCCACAAGAAACGACTGGTCAGGAGGCCATCACCCAAGTCCAGGGATAATACCACCAGTCCCAGGACACTTTGGGCAAGATCCACGCAATCGTCCAGGAACACCAGAAGCTGCAGAGAGAATACCACAAGGAGGCCATGCAGCAGTGGCAGAGCCTCAATGCTACCATGGCCTCAATTGCAGGGGTACTGAAGGAACTGACCACCATCCTGCGTGCATCCTCCACCCACCATCAGGCCCCTTCCACTAGTCACATTCCAACAGACCCCCCCCCCCACTTCTGTGGCAGCTAGTGGAATGGATACCCTGCCAGAGGACCTGCTGACCACCAACACCCCTCCAACTGTAGCTGAGGAATCCACATGCAAGCGAGGACGTCCATCCAGACATCCTGCAGGACCTGATGCCAAGACCAATACCACTGCCAGGAAGTGACCCTCTCCTGAACATTCTCCTTTGTCTGCCACTGACAAATCCTGTTGACTGTCCACTGTCATATCTCCATTTTCCCATGGCCCCTTGGATACTGGACCTGGACAACCTACAGCTGGGAGAACTACTCTGATGATTACACCCACCATGACTCAACTCACCACCTATTGCACATGTGAATAAGATTAAACACCATTGAGCACAGCTACTGCCTGTGTGTCTTTATTGTAACAAGTAAGATCTTCTGGTGTATAAAATGTCATTACAGTCAAACCATTGTCCTGCACATTTCTGTGAGATAGACAGAAGGGGAGCAATATGCAGCAAGGTTGATGGTAGAGCATAGATATCCTGGAAACGTGTGTCAAGGGAGCCACCAGGCAAGGCAGGTACCAGAGTTGCACCACACGAATGCCCTGCAAATAGACCAAGTCAGTGGCAACTATCACTATAGGAGTCAGTGCAGGCCACTAATCACACATGCTGTACAATATCATGATCCCTAGTGTTATTTGGCAGGTGGGATCAAAAACCATATCCCCAGGTCAGATCCACATTTCCAAGACATCCATACCCAATGGTACTTCCCTTCACAGCTGACAAATCTCAGCTAAAAGCATGTTCCACAGTCAGTAACAGTTGGGTCACAAATTCTCCCAATGTGGACTGTGAGGATTACTAGCAATCCTGAAGATACCACTATCTTTGGCACTACAATTGCAGTTGACAAAGCAGTACAGGGAACATAGCACATGTACAATAAATTGCATTAGTGATGCTACACAACAGCAGAGTGAAAATAGCACTCACATTTGAACAGTAACACCTCCTCTGATGGGGAAAATGTACCACCCCAAAGCCACCCAGAGCGAGAGCTGCACTCAACACCTCCACTGATGACAGACACCAGGAGGAGCTATCTCACAAGGCAGACAGTAGTACAGGTCACATACAGAACACTTGACACATACCTGTTTCTTATGGGACGTATTGTTGAATTAACTCTGCTCTAGAGTCATCTGCATCCTCATCATCTTCCTCCTCATCACTCACTATGTCCCCTTCATCAGCCACTGGTCGAGCTGCCACCTCCTCTTCAGCCAGCAATGGGGTGTGACGCCTCAGGGCCAGATTGTGTAGCATGCAGCAGGCAATGACGATCAGGCAGACTTTAAGTGGTTTGCAGAGTAGGGCACCTCTGGAGACATGTAGGCATCGGAATCTGGCCTTCAGTAGACCAAAGGTCTTCTTGATGACATGCCTCGTCCTGCTGTGGGCCTCACTGAAACGGTTTTCACCATCTGTTGTCGGATATCTCACAGGTGGCAACAGCCAGGGAAGGTTTGGGTACTCAGAGTCACCTGTGTGCACAAAGGTAGGACACATCTCTATACCGGTGGGGACACAGTGCACAATGTGAAGAGAGGTAAGATTACAAGGGCACACATAATATTGGACACATACCGATGAGCCAGGCCCAGTCTCTCTGTAGTTGTGCCATCATGCGTGGGAGGTTGCTGTTCCGCAGTATGCATGAGTCATGTACAGAACCATGTAACGTGGCCGTAACCTTCGAGATATACTGGTCAGCGAGACACTCCACCTGCACATTTATCGAACAAAGGTTTTTCCGGTTCCTGTACACTTTTTCAATTATCCTGGGTAAAACCAAGGCACTGTGGGTGCCATCTATGGCCCCTATCAAATGAGGGACACGCGCCAAATTGTAGAAGGCAGCCTTAACAGTGGCCAAATCTGCACGTTGAGGGAACCTGATGTAGCAGGGCAGATGTTTGAGCAAAGCACACAGTATATACTTCAACACATTGATGAACATTGACTGTGACATAATTGCTGTCAAGCCCACTGTCATCTGAAACGAGCCTGAGACAGGAAGTGGAGGGATGACGTATGCCAGGCAACACATAAGGCTCCAAATGGCTACACAGCTCCATGATAGTCTGACGGTTCAAACGATACGTCTGTATCATGTGTCTCTCTTCCAGGGTAGCCAGGTCAGCAAGGGGCTGGTACACAGGGGCAAGTCTCATCATCCCCATTGCACCATATCTGGGAATAGGAGAGAGGACAAGTCAAAAGTTGATCGATGCAGTGTGTGGACATTGTCAATCTATGCAGTAGTCACTCTATATCATCCATGACGCACCTAAAATTCATCTTCGATACACATATTGCATGTAAAATGGCAGCTGCCTGTCCTGCATACACATAACAGTTGGAAGTGACCTAATTCCGCCGGCGTTAGACGTCATGGCGGTAGGCAGTCTAAATCCCTGTGGAACTCCTCATTGGTAACAATGTTGTATATGGGAGACTGCGGCCAATGGTGATCATCGCTAGGGGTGACGGTCAAGTACGCAGTGGGCGTGACCGCCATATACTGTTACATAGCTCACTTGACTCCTGACACTCGTGCAAGCAAGACCTCCACTGCGTGTGCTGCTGTCTTCTGACTCAGGAACCCAATATGCCCGTCCTACAGGAGATAGGGCCCCAGCCTTCACCCAGGATGAGCTGGACAAGCTGGCGGAGGGGGTCCTACCCCTATATGGACAGTTGTGTGGGCAACAGAACAGCAGGTGAGTCTGATGTCACTGTCCTGTGTACTTGTGATGTGTGTGAGGATGAAAGGCATTGGATGAGACAGATGGAGTGGATGCATGGGGATGGTTGAGGAGTTTGAGAGTTGGTGGCGTGATGACACGTGAGCGAGGTCATGAAATGTGTCTGATGTGTGATATCCACTGCTGACCCTGTAATGCCACTCTACATGACTTCGTCCTTATGTCTGTGTCTCCCATGCAGGTCAGCGCCCATCAGAAGAAATGTGTTTGGTGTGCCATGGCCAAGCAATAGCGGACCTTAGGGGTCCATGCCTGGCGGAGCACCCACTGCAGAAAGTGGTAGGAGGACCTGAGACGCTGGGCCTGGAAGACCGCAGAGGCCCAGCTGGGGATGTCCTCCCAACAAGAGAGGGGTGCCTGTTGGACCCTGACCCCTCTAATGGCCTGCATTTTGGCGGTGGCCTACCCTGAAGTGGAAGGCACTTGAGTGCAGCACAGCAGCCTCAAGAGGGTAAGTACACACTGACACCTCTATAATGTTATGCTTGTATGGTTTTGGGTTAACCACTAGTGGAAAGATATAGCGTAGGTGATTTTCAGTTGCACTCCAAGTATGAGTATTAGCCACCCTGACAGGATGGGTCAAAGATGTATGCCCATACCATGCAGACAGTGACTATTAAGGACATTTCATTAAAATTTGGGATTTGTGTGGTCACGCGCAACAAGGTTTAAGAGCCCAGCTCCTACCATCAGCATCAGTACATCTGAGAAGTCAGGGCATTGCTATTAGTATCAGCCTACCACTTTGGCAGAGGTAACTTGTGAGTCCTCTTTCAGCTGCCATGAACTGAATGTGTAGATAGGCACAGTGGGCCCATATGTCACTGGCTATTTGTCATTGGATTAGTGGGCATGCTACCTACCCTTGCAGGATTCTGTTGAGTAAGGAGTACAAGAAATGTCTCCATACACTACTGTGACGATGTGCCAGGCACTGACCATGTGTGACTAGAATGACCCTCATCACGTAAATGAGTGCTACTATACCACCATTAGCAGTTTACTTCTGCATTGCTGTAGTTTCCCCCATGTTGTCCTACTTTTATAGAATGTATAGGTGAGGGCATGACCTGGCATAGCAGCAGATGATGATGTTGTTACTCTATGTGTATGTAGGGTTGGTATTTACCCATTGCACCTTGTCTTTCTCTGCCACCCTCCCTCCCGCTCCACCTCTGTCTATGTGTGCATCAACATCATCAGGCGAAAGAGAAGGGGCGCTGGTGAGTGGGAAAGCTGCAGCCCATCAGGACCCAGGAGGCTGATACAAGCGGAGCCAAGGTGACAACTGGGATGGAGGGTGAGGGCAGTGCCACAGGGAGACAGGATCAACAACAACATCTTTGAATTCCTCCTCCAATGGATGCTCCTTGGCGGTGGCGGACCCATCTGGGACCATCCTTGTCCACCACCCCCCTTACCAGCACTGCCCTCCCTGAAGCTACCTCCCAGTTGCCCTTGCCTGCTCACCCAGGAGGGTGGGCATCTCCTTTGCCGCATGCACCTCTACCCCTGTCCCAGTCAGGCCTGCTGCCTTCAATGAGGAGGCTACTGAACTCCTGAGGTCTATCTCTGTAGGGCAGTCAACCATTGTGAATGCCATCCAGGGACTGGCATCACAGATGCAGCAGTAAAATGCCTACCTGGTAGGCATTCACAGTGCCCTGGCTGCCCTGTAGAGATCATTTCAGGCTCTGGCCTCCTCAATGATGGCAGCCAGTGTCCCTTTTTCTTCCGTCCCCCCCTCCAACTACATGTTCCCAATCACAAAGCCTTCTCCCCTCACCCATCCAAAGCACACCTTCTTACCAACATGCATCCACATCAACAGGTATGGATCACAAGGACAAACACAAGCACCCCAAAAGACGCAACTGCCATGCACAGACATACCAGACACATGCAGACACAACAACATCCATTCCCTACACAGACTCCCTCACCACCTCCCCCCTCACAGACACCACACCACTGATTCCTGCAGTCACTACATCATCACTGAGGTGCCTGCATGCCCCATTGATGCCCCTGCCATGTGGAGGCCACTTTGCAGTTGTGTGTCAAGTTGGGGCCATGGACATTGCCCTGTGTGCCTGCGGCACACATCCCAGTTGGACTGGCCAGTAGTCCTCTGTTGTTCATAGTTGCCATATTTATTAAGATCGCACTTTAATATATCTGCACCTGGGACCCCTTGGTGTTGAGGCTTACATACTTGTCCTGGTTTTCCTTCCACATGTATGTGCTGCATAGGTACAAATTGTGGTGTGTGGTTTCTGTGTAAGTGTTTGTGTGTGTTTGTTGGTACGGGTGTTTGTTTGCTTGTTTGCGTGGCGTCCGCTAGCCGTGACAGGTGTGTGTGTTGTGTGTGGGTGTGTACTAATAGCCATCCCTTCAGTGTGTGCTAGGCGGGTGTACTTAATGTTGGTGTCTTCATCGCTGTCGCTGGTTGTGGAGGTCTATGTCCAGCAGGAGCATTGGGAAGGCTTCCAGTTCAGCTTCCATGGCGGCTGTGGACGTGCCTGTGTTCCTGAAGGTGAGTGTCCCTTTTATGTTGTCCGTTTCTGCCAGGCTTTTTGTGGCTGGGTGACCGCGGCAATATCCTGCCAGTGTGCGACCTTGTAATATGGTCGGGGGTAACATGCTCCCTGCCGGCCTCGAGATACCTACTGCCGGCCACAGCGGCCCGCCGAAATGGCGGTGACTTGGCTGTGTTCCAGTTGGACTACCGCCATGGTCATGATATGGCAATCTGCTCCACCGGGCCCACGGCTGTGCAAATGCCACCTCCACCGCGGTGGTCCTCCGACCTCCAAATTAGTAATGAGGGCCTGAGTCTTTGAACATAATGGCCACATTATCGTTTGGTCCTCAAGAAATTTTGCTGGAATAATTGCGTCTGGAATAATTTCTCTCCATTAGATTTTTACCATTCAAAATTCAAATACAAGCTGCAATTTTGGTAGAAAGTAGATATTTTCTAATAGTAATGAAATTCCTACTCCTTTCTTTTTCACTTACTGAAAAAGGAGAATTTTTCTGATTCAGCAACTGATAAACTTCTGAAAGTATCTGTTGAGGATAAACCTTTAAGAACTTTAAAGAATAATTGTGAATTCGATTTTGAGGAACAGAAATTAGACAATTGTGGTCCACATTCCTGGATATCAACTTTAACTTTTTAATTGATCTAGGAATAATATTTACATAGCAAAAATCCATTTGGAAAATACTGTATGCCGCTGAAACTTCCCGATTGGGTTGTCAGATAATGACAGACGTTGGACATGTAATGATCTTGCCAATGGATTAGTACACATGGAGTATTAATACAAAAGAATAAAACAATTGTGGAAAACAATCTTTGGCAGAATCTTGATAGTTTTGAAATTGTAAGTAACAGTCTCTCGAACACTGACTACTCAGGTTTATGATGATGAAATGAATTTAGGTAGGGTTGTGTGAAATTTGGGTACTTTGCTTTTAAGTAACTATGAGACATTTCAGCAAAAAGACACATACTTATGCAAAATACAAATCTTCACTTTATATTTTAGCATGAAATGCCCCTTTCAGTTAATTTTTGGGGAAAGGATGTATTTAAACAAGTCACCATGAATAACAGATGCTCATGTTCTTTTGTTTGTGTGTGTCAGAAATGGTGAATTTTGTGGTACCTCAATTGGTGTGAAATAATGCAAAGTGGTGCAATGGTGTAATTTTGTGAATCTTGTGATACACGTGGAGCCTTAAATTCCCAAAATTATGTGAATTATACTGGTGTAGTTTAAATTTTACCAAGGTCTAGATTTAGGTGGCTGTTCAGGGTCTCTGTGTGAGTGTTGATGGAGCCCATAGATCTTTGTATGTTGGAGCTTCCAGGACTCACAGAACTGGGTAAAGTCTTCTTCCTTGAATCTTGGCTCCCATGCACACCTTTGCAGCTAATCATATGGGGTTGGTGACCTAGGTAATGAGCCTCAGTGAGGATATAGACCTTAAGGTGGGGTGAGGTGTCAATGGATACATTCCAAGGAGCACTATATCAGGCAGATGTGTGATGTGTGGTGAAAAATCAGACATGCTTATTGTGAGTGGGTAACATGGTTGGTGGCAAGTGGTAAGTAAATGATAAATATAGAAGCTAATTCCATGTGTGTAGTAAAGGTGACAGAGGTAGAGTGTCAAATTAAGAAAGGGGCTCTGGAGACCGGTTATATTTCACCATGTTGTGCCATAGCATCATCGGTCAATTACGACTCTACCCTAGAAGACCTTGCAAAGCATTTCCAAAACATTCTAAAAGTTGCCAGTTAGTCCTTAGGTTTGTATGATGTGTTAGTATCCCATTATGACCAACGTCCCTTTAATCCAGTGAGAGTGTGTTGGGACCTAAGGAGTTCTCAAAAGTCAAAGGGGCATATTTATGATACTTTGGCTCAGGGCAGCGTAGCAAGTCACCTTGCTGCCCTACATCAAAGAGAAAGGGCAGGAATGTGCCGTACTTAAGCAATACTAAATACAAACTCGGTCACTCAGGGGAAGTAAATACCTAAACTTCCATGTAAAGTTGAAGATATTCATTCGACCTATTCAACAAAGCATCTTCCATTTTTACAATAATATGCTGGTGTGTTACGGAGAAATAATCCGTCAAAGTAACACTGAAATAAAATATAAGATTTTTAGTATCATATAAAGCCCATTACTTACACTAAATGGAATCAAGGGGTCTTTTTGAAGTTCACTTTTGTATCTATAATCTTAAACCACATGTTGTATATATTGAATATAAACACTCTGGCACTTTAATAGCACACTACTCACTTTCACTGCACGGTTATTTTAGGAGCACCTATTTTTGTTATGCTTTAACTATGTACTGTGCTCAAGAAGCTCATTAATATTCATTTTTGTTTGCAGATAAAAGTAATAAAAGAGATATAAACCGCTTTAAGGATATTATGGCCCTCATTCTGACCTCGGCGGTCTTTTCGCAAGACCGCTGAGTTACCGCCGCGGTGAAGACCGCCGACCGCGGCGGTATGCCGCTGTGCGCATTCTGACCGCTGGGAGCGTTCCGCCGGGAAACCGCCGGCAGCCAGACTGGCGGTCGGCGGGAAAGTGGAGACTGGTCAACCTCCACCGCCACGCCAGCAGAACACCGCCCCCAGAATTACGACCCACATTTCTGTGTGGCGGTCTTCTGTTGGCGGTGTGCTGTCGGCGGTCACGTCCCTATGGCTCCCGTCGCCTCCCGGAGGACCAACGCACAAGGTAAGTTGATCGTCCGTGAGGGGAGGGGGTGGGGGGGTGTTGTGTGATGTGTGCGTGCATGGGGGTGTGCAGATGTGCATGTTGGGGTGCGTGCATGTCGGGGTGCGTGTATGTGCATTTCGGGGCGGGGGTGGGGAGGGGGTTCGTACCACCTCTGGGGGATGGCAGGGGGGTGGAGGGGGTGGGGGGAGGACTCGGGGGGCAGTGGGGGGGACCCCTATCAGTGCCAGGGAAGGAATTCCCGGGCCCCGATAGTGCCTACCGCCATGGTTCGCATGGCGGTTCCCGACCGCCAGAAACCGCGGCGGTAAGCAGGGTCATGATACGGGTGGCGGTCTTGGGGCGACCGCCGGGCCGGAGTGCGCAAACTCCAGCCCGTCGGTCATGACCGCCGTGGCGGTCGGAGTGGGGAAGTGGCGGTCGATCGCGGCGGTGACCGCCGCGGTCAGAATGCCATTTTTTGGACCGCCGGTCTGTTCGCGGTCCGACCGCCGCCTCTCCGCCGACCGCCAAGGTCAGAATGAGGGCCTATATCCAGTTTTTAAAAATGTATCATTGTCATGGAAGTTTAGATATCTACTTCACCCGAGTGACCAAGTTTGTATTTATTATTGAATTACCCAGGTCTAAGGGTTAATTGGGTCTGCCTCATTAGGTATAATAAGTACTTAAGCAAAACAGCACATTCCAGTCCTTTCCCCCTGTGCTGGCACTCTTTTGGCTGCCTAGCGCCAATGCAAGTACCCTTGCAACATAGTGCAAGAGTGTCTGCATTTCATTCAGGATTGTTTTGTGCAGGAAAGGGCATCTTCCTGGAAAAAACAAACCTGGGAGGATTTTTCCTCTATCTATTTGTGCTTCAGAATGCAGCACACTTAGGAAGAGTTAAAAACAAGAAGAAATAGTGATATCTCTCCTCATTGCGCTTCACCTGGTGAGCATGAGGTATTGGTGCATCCCCAGGTTTACAAGGTCTGATAAATCTGGGAATGTGTCAAAGACCATGGGTGTTGCGGGGGAACACTCACCGCAACACCCATGAAATGCTCCTTAGTGCAGAATAAGGCAACGCAGCGATTTGCGCTGCCTTGCCATACTCCATATTTATGTGGCCTCATAACTATGATTTAGTGGTTTGCACCACCATTGCAGCACAAAAAGTGATGCAACAGTGGCACAAGGGTCTCGAAAATATGGGCCTAAGTATGCAGGTTTGGGCTGTAGATCTCCATCTCCTCCAGAGTAAGGTTATCCCCTCAATATCATGCAAGGTGTAAACATGTCAAGCAGGGGCTGTACCAAGTAGAGGTACCCACAGAAGGTACAGGGGCATTCAACGCAGTGCAGCAAGACACCTTAGGAAAAGGCAGAAATGATCAATATTTAACATTATATGACACATTCGAGTCATCTTCTTATAATGGCGTACTATATGCTGTCTAGTGCCTACTGCTAATGACTGCTAATGCAGGCATTCTTGCACCAAGGGACACATTTCAAACAATCTTTTGAGGTGTAGCAAATATAGAAAGAGGAAATACAAGGAAAAATAAAGATATTTTTCCACTTTACGCCTACCCTGGGATGATGTAGCATTTTGACACATTTCCAGGTCTACCACTCTTGGTAAATTTGGAACTTGCACTGCCTTGTGTTATTCTAATTTACCTAGTCACCCAGGTCCATGCAAGGTGGCCTTGTCTGGCTTGGTAAATCTCATCTTAGGTTTTGTGTTGCCCTGTGCCCCCTTGTGTGGTGCAAGAGTGATGCAAAACCTTTGATAAATATGCCCCCCATTTTCAGACCTGTAATGTGTGAATTTGTCACAAAATCATAGAATATGCAGGTTGTTACATGTAGGCTGTCCACATCACCAGTAAGTTGAGGTTGTGCTTATGGGCACCAAATGTACTCTGGCTATTGGCCAATTCCATTTTTGGAATATTTTAAAGCAGCTGTATTTGAACCTAGCTTCCCTGAGTCCTTTGCCATTGATTAATAATATATCAGGCCAAGAGTTTTTTCTGCCATTTGGTCTTAAGCACACATGTAATTAGCATCGAAAAAGGGTATGCCATTGATTAATAGTATATCAGGCCAAGAGTGTTTTCTGCCATTTGGTCTTAAGCACACATGTAATTAGCATCGAAAAAGGGTATGTATTATGGTTCTCTAAAAAATAGATACAACCTCTTCGATTTTGTCCCAGACTCTGAAATAATTCCATGTAAGTGAGATGGTGATTGACTATGGAGGGGTGCCTAGCTTAGAGCATATGCAGCGGGTGAGTTGTGTATACTTCCAGAACTATGATGGATGTAGTCTGAGGGACTAACAGAATTTGTCAAAGGACTTCCCATCAGTAGGTCGTCGATGGTAGCTTGCCTCTGCCCAGTTTTTCCAGAAATGTTCCTTTTTGTCCATCTAGGGTGTAGGTGACAGTCAATACAACCAGACGTTTGTCGGCGACCCACAAGGCCAGAACATTGATGTGAATGCAATGTAATGTAGGGGTATTTGTTTAGTTCACTCTCACATATGTTTCTTGGCATTCTTGCATTTGGACAGGGAAGTAATGAATAATGGTGAAAGATCTCCAGAAGCATAGCAGTGATGGTTTATTTCTCAAATGGAAAGACAGCAAATTCTAAAAGTTTTGTTGGCAAATTACTTTTCTGACTCTTGTTACTTGGAGCAAAAATTGGTTCTCAGAGCAGAAAAGCCTAGCTAAGGTATACTAAGACATTTTTTGCCAAAAATGTTGGTTGGAATAAGACGGCAGATTTGTACACAATTGTCAAAGCTTTTAAGATAATGGGGGTCATTATGACCCCGGCGGTCTGAGTTAATGTGGCGGTAGTACCGCCAACAGGCTGGCGGTACTTACCGCCACATTATGACATTGGTGGGTACCACTCCGACCGCCATGGCGGTAGCAGCCGCCGGGCTGGAGATATCTCCAGCCTAGCAGCCGCTATTGTGCCGCTGGTGGTATCATGACCCAGCCTACCGCCATGGTTCCCATGGCGTTCATAACGCCACGAAAACCACGGTGGTAGGCCCTATCAGTGACAGGGAAATCCTTCCCCATCACTGATAGGAGGCCCCCTCACCCCAACACTCCCCAGATGGCCCCGCCCCCATTAATCTACGCTCCCCCTCCCTTCCAACCTCCCCCCATACACACACACACACACGCAGACACACACTCATACATACATGCATGCAATCATTCATTCACGCACATATCCGCACACACATCCACACTTACATGCAGACACGCATTCTAATTTCCATTCATACACGCACTCACACACATGCATACACGCACGCAAACAACATTAAACAACATTAAACATACACTAACATTCACCCACACATTCAAACATACATGGACACCCTCCCACACAAACACACTACATCCCCCTCCCCTGTCGGAAATCCAACTTACCTGTATCCAAGGGGTCTTCCGTCAGGGGATGGGACGGGACGCTGCTACCGCCAGCAGTGCCCGCCAGCAGAACACTGCCAAGCCATACTATTTTTCACAATACGGCTGGCAGCGGTCTACTGGCGTGGTGCTGCTGGTGGTAGCAGCGCCACCTTATCACCATTCGCCAGTATGGCCGGAGCCGGAGCCGGATTTCCGCCCTTCTTGTGGCAGAAATCCGGCTGTGGTCATAATTTGGTGAACAGATGGTAGCCGCGGAGACGGTTTTTTGGCAGCGGTTGCCATTTACTGCCAATGTTAAAATGAGGGCCAATGTGCCTATGCACAGGCAGCCAGTGCAAGACTTTGAGAGCAGGGAAACATTGTCATATTTCTCCAGGTTACACAACAAGTGAGCTGCTGTTTTCTGTTGAAATCAAACAATCAGACCCAGTGGGTATTTGAAATGTTTCATGACAATACTCCCAACATGGTTGGATTAGAGCTATAATCACTGGCTAGTATCCTTTACTCACTGTCAAAAAACAGAAAAATATATTTTTCAAAGATTTCTGAAAGAAAAGGTAGGTCTTTGCAATGTTAGTGGCATGGGATTGAAGTCTAAGGTTGGAATCCATTTGAGTACCCAGATTTCATTCTTGTGTGGAGGCCACTGGAGGACCACTAAATACGGGCAATTTCAGATTCTTTATCTGCGTTTTAGGAGAAGTTAAAAGTACCTTCATTTTGCTGGAATTTAGCTTCAAAATGCTGATGGCCAACCACAAACAAATTGCCAGCATACAATCAGGAAGCAGAGAATGAGCTATTAACTGAGGTGAAAGACAAAAGATTGGCTGAGTCTATCAATTGGTCTACATTGTGAAAAAAATGGGTGGTACCCTTTGCTGTTCATTCGCTGCAAAATCTTTCAGCCAGACCAGAACTAACCACCTTAACTCTACAGTTTGTTGTTCTAGTGAGTAGAATGTTATAGTTGATGGTGTCAAAGATTGTGGAGAGGTGAAGCAGCACTAAGGCTCTTGGCCACTTTGTGTACATCATTTGTCACAAGTCATCTATAGTGGAAACCTCCACCAGTTCTGTACTTACTCCCTGGCTTAAAGAGGTCCAATATATCTCTGGATTTCACAAACTCAGTTAACTGGTAAAATACAGGAGGATAGAGATAGGTCTAAAATAGGTTGGTTCTATCTAGCATGGCTTTCTTTTGAAAGGGTTCATTACTGCCGTCTTCCAGTCTTGAGGAATCATTCCATTTGTCAGGAAGCATTCAAACTGAAATCATGCCATCATGCATAATTATGCATAATTTGTGGTAAACTTTAGGGCAAATGCACAATTCATTGTAAAAAATTCACTATGAATGCACTTTAACAGCAAAATATGAGTAGCTGTTGTTCTCAATGCTTTCGTGTTTTGCACTTTCTAGCAAAAGTGGTACGTGGTATCAAAAATTGACAAAGGGAGACATTTTGCGCGAAACTGAAGCACTAAATGGCATGTTTGTATTTTATTTAATTAGGTGTAATTTTGCAGAGATTTTGTGTAACCATGCAAAAGCAACTTACACGAATTTCACACATCTCTAGCTGTGATCCAGAAGGCTGACAGTTTGAAGCTACATCAAGGAACTGGTTTTTGTCTAGAAGTGAGAATTGTTCTAATGATGCCACAACTTTCTCAAGGGAGCCAAGCGACTCAATAACTGATAGCTTAATAATAACCTGAGCACCAATCTGCTTAAAGAGTGTAGTTATTTGATCAGAAAAAAACTAGATATGTCTCACAGAATTCACAGAAGACTGTGACACGGTTTTGAGTAGAGGCTGAGTTTTGTAGCTCCCTGATGATGGAAAAGAGTGCTTTAGATAGGTTTGGAGATGTTCGTTACCGTAGAGGAGAAGTAGATTTTCTTAGCTTCTTGTACTTTCCTTGGCTTTGAGGGCCAAAACTTGCACTTTTTTTGTAATTCTGAAGTGTGATGGAAACAAAAATTTTAATGGGATCAAAACAAATCAGGACACTTTACTTTGTGATGCACAAATGATAAATATTCACTGAAACCCGATTTCCACTCATTATTTGTGTCCAATGTAGTTTTATCAATAAAACTGAATGTCTGTGCAAATTTAGTGGCCATTTCAATGGAAACTGTGCTGTTTGTAAATGAGAGTGTGCTACCACATGATGCTTTAGTAACATTATAAAATTGCCCACCTTAAAGCTAGATGGATCATGAACATTTGGAGATCTAAAAAATTTCTTGTGGTTCTAGGCAATTTGTGAAGCACTGCTCTAGGAGCTTCAGGGAGGGAAAAGTCCCTTTTACTTAAAATGCATTAAAAAACTAACTTCACCTTAGAGTTGGGCTACCAAAAAATATTAAAAACATTTCTTGAATCACTATTCTAGCTGGCTCCAAACGTTAGATAGCAGAATTAATATTTATTGTTTCTGAGTATTTCTCTATGGGGCAACCACCCTACCTATAGTGAAAACAGGTTTTGATGGCTAATCACTGTCAGGGCATGCTAACTTTAAGTTTCTACATGTCCTACTTTTAAATTCCATGCACCTTGCCTTGTAGCAGGCCTATATAGGCGTGACTTATTCAATCAATCAAATGATCTTTATTTGAGCAAACTGCCATAAAAGAACAGATAAAAACACACCTAAAACATTTAAAAATACCAGATAAAATACATCAATTAGGAGAAAAAAAAGAAACGAGTAAGAGGGAAAAAAGAGAGACATTTCAGTATACAGCATATTTGATTCCCCGGCCAACCGAAGATAAAAAAATAAATAAATAAATAAAGGCAATCACTAGCAGCTTATTACAGCGGCGACGCCTAAAACAATTCTCACTGACCTCATAAAGTGCAGTGCTAGTTAATGGAGGGGAAATCAGTTGCAGCACATTTCCTTAATGGTAAAAGAAGATGAAACACAGTTCACTACATCTACATAAAGTGCATAATAAGTTTTAAAAAATAAAGGATTAACATTTGGATTGCACAGCCTCTTTGACACCTAAGTCAGTTGATGGCGAACTAATATTTGCCTGGTTTGCCACACTGAATATAAGTATCTTAAAACAGCAAATACTATGGCCCTCATTACAACCCGGGCGGTAAATCCCACTTACCGCCGGCCGCCAACATACCGTGGCCGCGGCGGAAATCCTCTACAGGTATTACGACCCACATCTCGTAATCCGCCACAATACAGACACCCACACAAGTCCACCACACCAAAGGTCAGTGATAAACTGGCGATAGCAAAACCTACACCGTCACGCCAACACGAATATGCCCACAGTATCACGACCCACGAATCAATGCGGCTGTTATTCAACCACAGTAAACCATGGGCGGCACACTACGCCACGCTCAAAATACACAAACATTAACAAAACACAACTACATTGGACAATTCAAAATACACACACCTGATACACATACACACACCACACCCGCACACACCCACAACACTATAAAACACACACCCACATTACCCACAACCCCTTACAATGACATTTTTGGAAGAAGCAGAGAGAGAGAGAATAGCAAACACAACACCAGCATCCACAGGCACACAACCCATCACTCATACAACATCCACGCACCTCAAAGAACACACCCCAACACAACACATCACACAGCACAACAAAAATCACCTCACACATCACCCACACCACATCATGGCGCCTCAAAGACACCCCAGGTTTTCTGAGGAGGAGCTCAGGGTCATGGTGGAGGAAATCATCCGGGTAGAGCCACAGCTATTCGGATCACAGGTGCAGCAGACATCCATTGCAAGGAAGGTGGAGCTATAGCGGAGAATTGTCCACAGGGTCAATGTAGTGGGACAGCATCCAAGAACACGGGATGACATCAGAAAGAGGTGGAACGAGCTACGGGGGAAGGTACGTTCCGTGGTATCCAGACACCAGGTAGCCATACAGAGGACTGGCAGTGGACCCCCACCTCCTCCCCCACAACTAACAACATGGGAGGAGCAAGTGTTGCCAATCATGCATCCTGACAGCCTCGCAGGAGTAGCAGGAGGACTGGACTCTGGTAAGGCAAATCTTTACTACTATATCCTCCCCACCCTACCTGCATGCTATTACAAACTCCTACCCCTACCCTCACACCCATCACCCCAAAATCTCACACATACCCCACTAGCACAACCCACTGATCCCAATACCAAGCCCTGCATGTAACAGCAATGCATGGACACCCATCACAGACCTGCATGGACACCCATCACCAAAGCATGTCCAGTAGAGAGACTCACCCAGGCCACAAAATCACCACTCACACATGTGCCAAGGCAACAATGCAAGCACAGGAGTAGAGGGAAACTCACCCAATGCACAGGATGGCACACACATATACAATAACTATGCATTTACACCCCAACAGGACCCCTACACAACGTCACCAGACAGGAGGTGCCAGCCATATCCAGTCCCCCCCACAGAAGAGGCCCACAGTGACGACAGCAGCTCTGCATTCCTGGATTGAGATGACCAGCCCGGTCCATCAGGGACCACAGGACAGTCAGTTCCCCTGCCACAGTCACAAACCACCACTAAACCTCCCCCTTCAGGAAACACCACCACAGCACCCACCCAGCGGGCCCATGCCACTGTCCCCAGGACATGTCAATCAGCAGTGTGTCCACCACTACAGGGACCCCAGTCAAACCCACTAACCCAAGACAATCAGGGACCTGGGGTCAGTGGCAGTGGGCACACGGTTCAGGGGACAGAGGCACAGGACAACAGGGAAACTGGGAGGACTGCTGTGCGACAGGGGGAGGACAGGCCCAGGGAACCCATTCTCCACGAGGCACTCTCCAACATCATGGGAGCATACCACCATTCCCAGGAGACCATGGGCACGGTACTGGCCAAGTTTCAGGAGACCCAGCGGCTGCAGGAGGAACAGTACCTGGGGATCAGGGAGGACTTGAAGTCTATTAACACCACCCTGGTCACCACTGCAGGGGTGCTGGCAGACATGGCAACACCATGAGGGAGACAGTGGCACACCAACGGGCCCCTGACACTAGCCCAAACGATGAACAGCCCTCCACATCCACCGGCGGTAGTGGACAGGAGGTCCCGCCACAGGACCAACAGGCCACCAGCACCCCACCCCCTGCAGAAGGAGAACCAACCTGCAAACGGTCCCTGCGATCAAGGCACAAGGCAGAGAACATTGCCAAGACCTCCGCCAGGAAATAAGACTCTCCTGATTGTCACCCTTCTGTCTCACTCTGTCACCCTGACCACCTTGAACTGCCATTACTCCACTTCCTATGCCCCCTTGGACAATGCACCTGTGATACCAAGACACTGGACTCTACCATGGACATTCCTCCACCATCACCCCAGCCCATTGCACATCCCCCTCCACTGACTGGCACTTAAATAAACACCCTTGAATCACAAAAATATCTGGAGTCAGTCTGTACTTTCAAAAATGTGTTATTACAACCTCTCTGACAAATATCAATGTCAATGTTCATTTGCACATACTAAAGTATGACAGTTGTTGGGCAGCTGTAAACATAGCAGAAGGCAGAATGTGGTACCCAGATCTGTGAAAAGGAAAGCCAAAGTGAACTGTCAGGGTCCATACACAGAGGTAAAAAGGCAGAATCATGCAATGTCCTACAGCAGTCTGATATGAGAGGAGCAGTGCCAGTCTCTTACCTGTGTCTCACTGGAAGTATTGCATGATGATGTTGTTTCGGTTGCAAATATCTTCTTCTTCTGCCTCCTCTTCTTCACTGTCCACAGGCTCCACAGCTGCCACAAGACCATCATCAGGCCCATCCTCCTGCAGAAAAGGCACCTGGCGTCGTAAAGCCAGGTTGTGCAACATACAGCATGCCACAATCATCTGGCACACCTTCATTGGTAAGTAGTATAGGGAGCCACCTGTCAGATGGAGGCACCGGAACCTGGCCTTCAGGAGGCTGAAGGTCTGCTCTATAATCCCCCTCGTACGCCCATGTGCCTCATTGTAACGTTCCTCTGCCCTTGTCCTGGCATTCCTCACTGGGGTCAGTAGCCATGACAGGTTGGGGTAACCAGAGTCACCTGCAAATATCGAGGGGTATCTGTAAGACATACACAAACCCTTAGGGACTCTCCCATACCCAGACACCTATTCAAACTGTGTGGGGACCTGGGGCTCACCTATTAGCCACACACGGTGCCTCTGGAGTTGGCTCATCACATAAGGGATTTTGCTATTCCTCAAAATGTAAGCGTCATGCACTGAGCCAGGATACTTGGCATTCACATGGGAGATGTACTGGCCTGCCAAACACACCATCTGCACATTCATGAAATGGTAGCTTTTGCGGTTTCTGTACACCTGTTCATCCCTGCAGGGTGGGACAAATGCCACATGTTTACCATCAATGGCACCAATGATGTTGGGGATATGTCCCAGGGCATAGAAGTCACCTGTCACTGTGGGCAAATCCTCCACCTGGGGGAAAATGATGTAGCTGCGCATGTGTTTTAGCAGGGCAGACAACACTCTGGACAACACGTTAGAGAACAGTGGCTGTGACATCCCTGACGCCATGGCCACTGTTGTTTGAAAGGAACCACTGGCCAGGAAATGGAGCACTGACAGGACCTGCACTAGATGGGGGATTCCTGTGGGATGGCGGATAGCTGACATCAGGTCTGGCTCCAATTGGGCACACAGTTCATGGATTGTGTCTCAATCAATTCTGTAGGTGATAATGATATGTCTGTCTTCCATTGTTGACAGGTCCACCAGGGGTCTGTACACCGGAGGAAGGAAGTCTCCATCTCATCAGCTGCCCCAGCGGATGTGCCCTATGGAGGAGAAAGGTGAGCAGAGGGTCATATACCACATAATTTGCACAAGGGTGTTTTGCACTATTGTGATTTAATCGGTGTGTGGCGCTGTCTGTCCGTATTCCTGCCCAAAAGCGCTGTGACGCAGTTAGGTGCCCTCCTGAAATCCTGACCTGTAAGGAGGGACAAGGGGAAATGAGGTAACTGCACTGGCATTGTGCAGCGTCACCACAGGCGGACAAAGACCGCTGCGCAATTCAGGATTCTTTATCATTGGGCCCTATGGGTTCCAGGAGCCAATGACGATGTACGCCTGCGGTGACGGCATGCACCGCCGCGGACGTGGCCGCCATTTTCTATCTGTTCACTCACTTGATACATGACCTTCAACAGGAGAGGACCTACATTGCAAGTGCTGCTGTGACCTGAGTCTGGACTCGACAATGGCTACAATGTCTGGGGAAAGGGCCCCTGCCTTCATCGCGGAGGATTTGGACAACCTGGTGGGTGGGGTCCTACCCCAGTACACGCTACTCTACGGTCCTCCAGACAAACAGGTGAGTACACTGTGTGCATGGTGGATGAGACATTAATGTATGTAGTGGCGTAGATGGAAGATACGGGGGGCTGTGGCCTGAATGTGAGGATGGTCAGTGTATGTGTTTCAGGGCATGGGTGGGAAGTTGGGGTCAATGAGTAAGAATAACCGGACGGGGGAGTAAAATCCATTCTTACTTTACCTTTCCTGTAGGTCAGCGCCCACCAGAATAAGGGTATTTGGCGTGCCAATGCCAAGGAAGTGCGGACCCTGGGGGTCTATCATAGACAGAGCACCAACTGCCGCAAGTGATGGGAGGACCTGCGCCGCTGGAGCGAGAAGATGGCGGAGGCCCAGCTGGGGATGGCCTCCCAACCTGGAAGGGGTGCCCGTCGCACCATGACCCCCCTGATGTTCCGGATCCTAGCGGTGGCATATCCGGAGTTGGATGAGAGCTTGAGGGCATAACAGCAGCCACAAGGGGGTGAGTACAGTCTCATTCAGCTGACTGCGCACTTTACGAGGTGTCTGTGTGGGGGAAGTGGGCTGTGGGTTCCCCTAGGCCAGGGCAAACTTGCTTGGGTAGGTCCCTTCTTAGGCAGGCTCTGTAGCACTCCAACCCCAATAGTGGTAGTGGCCATCTACACCTAGTCAGGCTCCTGTGGGTTCCAGGTGTGCAGCAAATGGGCTTAGGCATTGTCCCCCATGGGCAGGTGATTTTCCTAAGAACTGTCAGTGCATGGCCTAGTGCACAGGGCTACTTCCTGTGTGTTGTGTCTGCCAACGGTGGTGTTGTTGCTGGCATTGGCCATGTGTATCCTCTGTCTCCCCCCCCTTTTTGTTTTGTCACCCTGTCCTTGTGTCCATTAATATCATCTGGCGGGGGAGCAGTGCCACCAGAGCAGGAGGGAGCTGCAACCCACATGGCCCAGGAGGGTGAATGCACCAGTGGGACGGAGGGTGAGGGGAGCTCCACGACGGGGACAGGAGGGGACACCAGCGACAGCAACTCCTCCTCTGATGGGAGCTCCCTTGCAGTGGCGGGCACCTCTGTGCCCACCGCAACAACAGGTACAGCCCCCCCTCACAGCACCGCCCTCCCAGCAGGCCCTCAGCGTGTTTCCCGTGCCCGCTCACCTAGGAAGGTGGGCATCTCCTTCGCCCCAGGCACCTCAGGCCCTGCCCCAGTCAGCCCTTCTGCCCTCAGTGAGGAGGTTATTGACCTCCTGAGATCCCTCACTGCTGGGCAGTCAACCATTCTGAATATCATCCAGGGTGTCGAGAGGCATTTGCAACAAACAAATGCATACCTGGAGGGCATTCATTCTGGCGTGGCAGCCCAACAGAGAGCATTTCAGGCTCTGGCCTCAGCAATGATGGTAGCCATTGTCCCTGTGTCCAGCCTCCCCCCTCCAACCTCCACTACCCCGACCCAAACCCCTCTACCTTAGCCTATCCCAAGCACACCATCAGACCAGCATGCACACTCATCAACACACAAAAGTGGCTCAGGCAAACATAAGCACCACACATCCCACAGGCACTCACACAAGCACCATACCCATGCAGACACACAAACATCCACTGCCTCTGCTGTGTTCCCCTCCTCCACGTCCTCCACCTCCCTCCCCGTCTCATCTCCACTCACACCTGCATGCACCACATCCTCATCCACTACCTCCATCACCAGCACGTCCATCACCACACACGCTCACGTGCAATCACCACCCCCACCACCATGCACACGTCCCCTGTTTCCTTTCCCAGTGTGTCTTTGAGCCCTCCTCCCAAAGTACACAAACGCCGGCACACACCCACTCAATAGCCATCCACCTCACAGCAGCCTCCAGCCCATGCACCTTCACCCAAACTCAGCAGACGCACACCTCCTACAACCACTACCTCTTCCTCCACTCCCAAACACCCTCCATCTTCCCGTCCCAGTGTGTCTAAAAAACTTTTCCTAGCTTCCATTGACCTCTTCGCTACACCTCCCCCCCTCGTCCTTCCCCTAGGGCCAGGATGTCCAGATCCCAGCCCAGCACCTCAGCCACAAAATCCTCGTCCATTGTGGTCCCTGCAAGTCCGGGAACATCGAAGCCTGCACCCATCAGGGCTGCCAGTGTGCCACCTAGTGAGGCCAAGGGGCCCGCATGCCAAAGAGAAAAGCTGCACCAACCACCCAGCAAGGCCTCTTCCAGAACCAAAGAGGACAGTGCCAAGGTCCCAGCAGCGACTTCCAAGGTGGGGAAGGGACACAAGGGCAAAGGGAAGTCAGCTCAGGGCATGAAGCCTCCAGGTGAGGGACTGGTGTCACCCCTTCGGCAAGACAGACCAGTAACCTGTACGGCGGTGGCCATCGCTGCAACGACCGCCACCTGCACCGCCACCTGCACGTCTGCTGCCTCTACTATAGTCACCAGCATCATCCCCAGTGGGCACCCTTCTGAGACTGCAGGAGACGGCCTGGTGTCTCCCTCCACAAGTGCAGACATCTGCACCACCAGCAGCATCTCCACCGCAGACACCACCGCAGCAACCGCCACCTGCCCCGCGACATGCCCAGCCACTGCCACTACAACGGACATCAGCAGCATCCCCAGTGGGCAGCCGTCCGAGGCTGCAGGACACGCCCTGGACCCTGCACACACTACATGAGGCACCACAACCAGCACTGGCAGTACCAGCGGTTGGCAGGCTAAATCGCCCCAGGGTGGAGTGCGGCTCTGCCTCCATGGAGTATCATGCTACCTGTTCCCTGAAAATCTCGTGGCTCACACACCCAGGTGAGGGAATGGGAACTGCCACACCCCAGGTGCAGCATCACTGGGCACCAACCCCCCCTCCAGAACCAGTGGAGAACAGCATCCACTCCCCCAGTCCTTAGCAGGATGAAGCACTCTAAGCACAAAGCCCCCTCCAGAACCAGTGGAGAACAGCATCCACTCACCCAGTCCTTGGCAGGATGAAGCACTCTGGGCACAAAGCCCCCTCCAGAACCAGTGGAGAACAGCATCCACTATCCCAGTCCTTGGCAGGTTGAAGCACTCTGGGCACCACGCCCCCTCCAGCACCAGTTGAGAACAGCATCCACTCAACCAGTTATTTGCAGGATGAAGCACTCTGGGCACAAAGCCCCCTCCAGAACCAGTGGAAGAAGCCACCCACTTGAGAGACTGTGGCTTTGCACTCCCCAGGACCAAGCAGTGGGCAAAGCACCCACTTGAGAGACTGTGGCCTTGCACTCCCCAGGAACTAGCAGTGGGAAACCCACCCACTTGAGAGACTGTGGCTTTGCTCTCCCTAGGACCAAGCAGTGGGCAAACCACCCACTTGAGAGACTGTGGCTTTGCACTCCCCAGGACCAAGCAGTGGGCATAGATCCCCCTCGAGGAGCAGTGGCGTCGTCCCATCATCCGGCTGAGGTGCCTTCCCTCCCCTTCCCCCTGAGGTGCCTGTGTTTTTTTCAACCCAATGCCCCTGCAGTGTTCTCTCCGTATTGAGGCAGGTGTCATGTGTGGGCCTTGCCCATGCTTTTTGGGACCACTGGTCCACGGACATTTAATGGAACAGTGTACGGACTTGTTTACTTGCTGTAAATATTTGTATATACTGATGATTTTAAGTTATCTTGGCCTATCTGAATTTTCGATTATTACACTTGTTTAAATCATTTCATTTTGTCCTTGCATTCTTCCAGGGGGTGACGGGGTGCATCTGTGATGTAATTGGATGTGTTTGTGTGTATGGTGTTGTGGGTGAGGGTGGGGGTGGGGGTGTTGCCTATTGCGTGTGTGTGTCACTCTCTTTCCCCCCCGTGTGCTAGGTGCAGTACTCACCGAGGTCGTTGCCACCGTCTTTAATGTTCCTGGTAGATGAGGAGGTAGAGCAACATGGGCAGGACCTGTAACTCGGGCTCCATGGCGTCCTGGTTCCTTGTTGGGTGTCGTGAGGTGAGTGGTTTCCGTTCCAAAGACAGTTTCTGCCGTGCTTTTGATGGCGTTGGTACCGCCCGAAAAAAAGCTGGCGGATTGGTGCCTTGTAATAGTGTGGGCGGTACATTGTCTTCCGCCTGTCTTTTGGTGGTTACCGCCGCAGTGTTTGTTGCTACCGCCGTGGCGGTCGGAATGTTAAAGTGGCTGTCTGTGTTGGCGGTTTCCGCCATGGTCGAAATTCCATTTTTTTTACCGCCGGCCTGTTGGCGGTATTACTGCCGCTTTATCACCGGCCGTCAGGGTTGTAATGAGGGCCTATGTGTTGTCTTGTGTCAGTTTGCAGAATTCTAAAGGCTTCCTTGTGCTGATTGGGTCCTAAATTCCAACAAACTGGGATTAACCATTTTACCATAGCCTTCTTGTATGCTGAGCAGAAAAAAGGGCATGTTCCACTGATTCTTTAGTGGCGTCACAGGACGGGCATACTGGGTCTGTTGTTCTAGTGGTGTGCACCCAATTAGCTGTGAATGAGTACAATGGAAAGGTCCTAAGTCTAAACTGGAAATATAGCTTCATGGCCAATGCGGGTTAAATTTCATCTAGATACTGCTCTGCTTCATATTTATCCTTCATCTGGAGGAAAGTATCTGTCAGAGGGCCCAGAGAAGACCTAGTCAGGGAAGCACTGAATTTGTACTGGCTATATTTTCTCTTAAGGACTACTTTGGAAATAGATGAAGCCACCATATTGCCCTCCCACAGACTCTCATTCCCCATCTCTCTCAGGGTCTTGATTGCATACTTTAGCCAGGGGAGATCTACAGACCCTGCAATACTAAATACCTCCTCCAACCCATGATGGTAGGAGTGCGTCTCTTGGGTGGCCCAGGTTCTTCTCCAGTACAGAAATGGTCTAACGCTAATCCCATCAGAGATTAGTCTGAGCCTCATATCCAACCTAAGGGAGAGCAGTAGGGTGCCAACCGAAAGTCCCAAAAGCTGCCACAAGAATCGATTCTCTGAAATGACCAGGGTATTTAAATCCTGATGCCCCCATACTTCTGTGTCATAAAGAGCAGCACCCAGATCTTGGTGGATGTAATTTTATGTCACTGGAGAAATTGGTCGAAAATGGCAGCTCCGATAGGCTTTTACCAGCCCCCCGGTGTGATGTTCCAGTTTGAGTCTACACCTTGAAATACGGGTAGCTTATTCTAATTGCTTGGTGAGAGTGAGCCTGCGGTAGTCAAAAGTGTGCATCTGGTCCAGTTGGGTCCCCTTCAGGGTTGGGTTAGGGCTAGTGGTGTGGCAGGGATTACGCACCATGTATTAGGTTATTGCCACAATAATTTCCAAACCCCTCTGTCTGCACAAACTCTTGACTTTATTTAAAATTTACTGAAGCCCCACTGGAGATTTGGCCAGGAGGAGCGTATCATTTGCGAACATTAAGGAGGGAACGTTCATGTTAGCTAACCTTGGGGCCTCGCTCTCGCATTGGTTTAGATGGGCTACAAGGTCATTAACATACAGTGTAAAAAGTGTTGGGAAAAGAAGGCTCATTACCTGTCTAACGTATTCATATTTAAATTAAGTTTTCTCCTTCAAAACAGTTTATTTTGACAGACCAGGTTAAAGTTTTAAAACTGCAGCAGGAGGGCTACAATGGAGTCATGTTCGTTTTGTCACACCTGTGGATCGCACTATAGTGCTGTAGTCTACAGGTGACGTTTAACTTTCCATGTGATGGATGTACTTTAGGCAACATATACTATGGTCATATAGGAAAGTTATACATACACTCTGATTTTGTGAATAACCCAAAGTAGTAAAGTTACTCAAAAGTGTAAGAGTAAATTTACACTCTTACAGGTGTCGATTTACCTTAGCTAATGAGCTCCCCACATTTATAGTTATAGACACGTATCTGTCACCTGATTTCTTTGATGCCTGGGGGCAGAACAACGGATATCTTGACTGAGACGTAAATGTGCATGAACTCAGTCTAAATATTGTTTATTTTAATTTGTATACACTGTAGTAGACAAACTTTTATGTTGCATACATTGCCTAATGCATATTTCGGAATGAATATTAGCCTTAGGCTCTAATTATGCATTCTATGAGTAGGTGAGGCTTATTCCTGATCTACTGCTGACTCACTGCTGACTTACTCGAGAGTAAACATTTTTCTAGCTTACGCGTCAAGCATTTTCAATTCTATTAAGGACACGGAGGCGAGGATTATGCTTTCTCTTTCTTTACTGACTTAAAACAGCAGCCAATCACAAACAAGTTTAACAAAAAACTACACATCCCATGATGCTCTAGTCAATGTCACATGGTCCAATCACCTATCACGACCTCTGCCCATATAACACCTGACACTCAATGTCACTTCCTCTTTCTTTGGTCAAGGCAGATATAGTTCACATTGAAATCGAAACTTCTTACAGCAACTGTAACTCAGAGTTCGGATAGTCCTCTTTTTAACAGGTAACATGAGTTTGGAGTCTCCAACTTGAAAAGGAAAACCATTCCATCGAAATGAAGGTACACGTCTTTACCAAGATCCTGCACTCAGGAGTTCTTCTGATCAGAACCTATTAAATAAAACAGGTAGATAATATTCTCAAAGGAAAACACATTCCCATAAATAATATACACATAACTGGTAACCAATGGGAGGGAATAATAAACAATAATCACTTCAGATAATAAATTTGTTCAATAATAACATTTTTTTATGGGTGGGATAATCCTCACCTCCGTGTCCTTAAAAGAATTGATAATTCTTGACGCGTAAGCTCGAATTTTTTTTATTCTATGTCAGGACCGGAGGCTCCGATTATGCTAGTTTAAAGCTGTCCCATTACCACAGATGCTACATCCATCACAGGCTTGTGATAACATTTACGAAACGTATTCTCTGAAGACCAATCTGCAGCTCTCATAACGTCCTCTATACGAGAACCTAAGGCATAAGACTTGGATGCCATAGCCCCTCTAGCTGAATGAGCTCCAAATACTTTGGTATCTATGCCAGCTTCATTCATTAACCATCTCATCCATCTAGCTAAAGTAGCTGATGCAACTGGTTTAAATGGTTTTTGCAATGATATCAATAATTGACCATTAACATCTTGTCTAAAACTTTCTGTGACATTTTCATATTCTTTTAAACAATGAACAACACATAACTCAGAATTATCAGGATACATTGGATATGTTACTGACCTGTAATTCGTTTTAGTCCTTCTAGATTTTATGAAAGTCACCCCATTTGGTGAGTATACTCTACCAGATAAATCTAACGCTCTGACATCTGAAACTCTTTTACAGCAAACGAGACATAACAACATGGTTAATTTGGCCGATAGTTGTTTGCTAGATAAATCCTTATTATCAGGCCAGGAATCCAGGAATCTTAGGACAACATTAACGTCCCATAATACCAAGTATTTTGCATGAGGCGGTTTAGACAGGTGAATGCCCCTTAGTAATTTACATATTAAAGGATGCTCACCTACAGGTTGACCTTCAACCGGGATATGTCCCCCTGAAATGGCTGATCTAAAATTATTAATCGTCCGGTAAGCTAAACCGGAATTGGCTAGTTCTGCTAGAAAGTTAATGATTAACTCGATATGTGCTTCCATCGGATTGGAACCTCTTCCATCACACCAATTACTCCATCTGCGCCAGGCTGAATCGTATCTTTTATGGGTACTACCCGCTGAGGCTTGTTTAATGAAGTCCTCAGCTTATTGCGAAAGGCCTGAGGAACTCCATCTTGACCTGAAATCAACCATGCTAGCAGAACCAGTTTTCCTGACGAGATCATTGGATGTTGATGGCCTTCCGGATTCAGAAGAAGATTCCGACGAGGAGGAATGAGAAGAGGAGAGGCACAAGCTAAATTCAGCACTACTGGGAACCACGGTTGTGCTCTCCAGAAGGGAGTCACTAACACGATCTGAGATTTCTGTCTCTGGACTTGAGACAACACCCTGGCAATCATAAGAAACGGTGGGAACGCATAACCTCGAAACTGAGACCAGTCTTGAAGAAATGCATCTGTCTTCATTGCACAGGGATCTGGTCGCCAACTGAAGAATTTTGAAATCTGGCAATTGAGGCGGGAAGCAAACAGATCTATCTCGCAACTGCCCCACTCTTTGATTATCTGGGAAAAAAATCATTGGGTCCAGTTTCCAGTCGTTGGAGTCTGTCAGATATCTGGAGTTCCAGTCCGCTACCATGTTCTGGTCCCCAGGAAGGTATTCCGCAATGACTACTATGCGCTGTGTCAGGCAGAAATGCCAAAACTCCTTGGCTATCTCTGCCAGGATTTTGGATTTCGTTCCCCCCAATTTGTTGACATACCTCACTGCTGAAACATTGTCCATTCGTAGGAGTATGCAACAATCTGTCTTCTGAGGGGAGAGACTCTTTATTGCAAAGGAACCTGCCAGAAGTTCTAGACAATTGATGTGTAGGGTCTGCTCCCATTCTGACCATCTGCCTCCTGTCACTAAGGAGTTGCAACGTGCTCCCCAACCCCAACGGCTGGCATTGGATTTGATCACCACGTTCGGATGAGACCCGAATATCGCTCTGCCATTCCAGGCTTCCATATGTTGTGGCCACCACTGTATCTCTGATTTTACTTCCATAGTCAATGGGATCTGTTCTGAATAGCTCAGACCCTGTTGTAGGTGTCTGATCTTGAGTCTCTGAAGGGCTCTGTAATGTAAGGGAGCTGGAAATATTGCTTGAATGGAAGAAGCTAACAACCCAACTACTCTGGCTATGTTCCGTAAGGAAACCGTCGACCTGGTCAAAAGGGACCTCAATTCCCTCTTGATGTTGCGAATTTTTTGAGAGGGAAGAAGATGTTGACATGAGATTGAGTTTATCCGAAACCCCAGGAAATCTATTACTTGTGTCGGATTCAACAATGATTTCTGCGCATTGATAAGGAAACCTAAATCTTGCAGAATATTGATGGTCCAATTCAAATGCAATAGCAGGGTCTGGGGGGCTTGAGCCATCAAGAGAATATCGTCCAGATAAATGATCAAACGGACGCCCTTGGCTCTTAGCCATTCCATGACCGGTCTCATCAGCTTCGTGAAGCACCAAGGTGCTGATGACAGGCCGAAGGGGAGTTCCCGAAATTCCAGGCACTGACCCTTCCATTGAAATTGGAGGAACCTCCTGTGTGGAGGAAAGATTGGGATTGACATATAGGCATCTTTTAGGTCTAGACGAACCATCCAGTCCCCTTCTAATAGAAGGTCCCTTAGCATATGAATACCCTCCATTTTGAAATGTCGATATAGTATCCATTGGTTGAAGTCCTTTAAATTCAAGACTAGGCGGTGACCTCCCCCTTTTTTGTCCACCACAAAAATAGGACTGATAAAACCGTAAGGATGAGGGGTGGAATACTGTACTGCGCCTTTTTCTAATAAGGCCTGGACTTCTTTGTCTATTAAAGCCTGATTTTCTAGGGAAAAACACATCTGAAGCGGAGGGTTGATCTGAGTGGGAGTACTGACAAACTCTGGGTGAAAACCCAAAACCGATTGGAGAACCCAGGGATCCCCGGTAATCTTTCTCCAATTTTTTATAAACAATGCCACTCAGTCCCCAAGAGTGACCTGAGAAAAGGGAATAATGCTCACCTGAGAAATTAGAGTCTTGAATGGCACCTTGTTGCCCTCTGCGAGGACCTCTGCGGAAACGTTGGCGTCCTCCTCTGTGGCGAGTGGGGTAGAAAGTGGTGTCTTGTTCTCCATACCAACCACCTCTGCCCCTGGGGTAATAATTCTGGGGACTGATATATGAACCTCGGCCGGCCATGCGTCTGCCGTAACGACCGGCCCTGGTAAAAAGGCCTCATTTAAAGACTTTTTAAGTGACATTTGGGCTTTATCGAGAGATGAAAAGGTGGAGCCGAACTTGGCTAGCTCTTTAATAAAAGACGAACCAAATAGAAGGCCATCAGCTGAAGGACCCGCTTCCGAAGATGCTAGATCGGATAGTTTTGGGTCAATGCGCATCAAAATAGACTTCCTACGTTCAGAGGAAATAGCGCAGTTAGTATTCCCTAACTGACAAACAGCCCTTTGAGCCCAACCAATCAGGATGTCAGTGTCCACTGGGGTGCTTGACTCCTTGGCCACGTACGCCATTTCGAGAATCTTCGTCAAGGGACCAGAAAGGTCCAAAAGTTTATCTTGGCAGTTCCGCCATGATCTATCTAATCCTTTCTTAGGATCTTTGGAGAATTTTTTCATAAATGTGACCATGGTTGGGTCTATTTCCGGAGTCTCTGAGACTCTGCCTTCTAAATCTGGCATGGGGCATTCTGCCTTTAGACGAGAGCGAACTTCTTTATCAAAACCTTTTCTGATATTAGTTTGCACATACTGGGCTACCTCAGGAGGAGGAATCCAATTCGAAGCTCTAGGGTGAATGATTTCCGATGGCTCGAAATCGAGTACTAAAGAAGGAGGGATGACTTTTTTAGCTTTCTTATTAGGTACTGGGGACTCTGAGTCGTCTGAGTCCTCGGATGAGGAATTTTTATCTGATGAGGAAGGAGAGAAGGTAGTATCTTTTTTTGAGCTGTAATTATGCTCTCCGCTGTGCTTTTTACGCAGCTTCTCAAAGGCATCTGCATGAAGGTCACTAAGAACAGGGGAAGACTCTTCCAAATTTTGGGCTTTTCCTTTTGCCTTTTTTCCCTCCTGGTGTGGGGCTTGGCCTTGCACCCATCCTTGAGATCGTGCGTAGTCAAATAATTGGCCTGAGAATGGGCCTAGAGCTTTTACCAGCGCATCGTTAACTGATTGCTGTACCCCTAGTATCAAGGGCTTCCACTAAGTCCACTTCTAATTGGCTTCCCAATTCTTCAGTGTAATATTCACCATCTTGATCATTCCACTGAGCCATTTGAGCTCAATAGATATTAAAGTAGATGTAAAGTCTGTGTGTCTACACTTACTTAAGTGTGGGAATCAAATAAATACTCTAAATATCAGGGGGGAGTGCAAAAACCCCAAAGCAGGCAAACGATTCGATTGTGCCCACAATAAAACGTGGAGGGAGCTGCCTGCCGGCACTCTAGGCAGAAGCCTAATTTCAATTTTACAACCCTCGTTCCTATTTAGAGAACGGGGCGTCAGGGAGCAATAAATTCTTTAAATAGAAGGGCACAGATGGCCGTCCGCACGCGTCTTAACACGCCGATCGTTCTAAAACCCGAAGGATCGGCTCTGGAATGAGTTTAGCACGCGCGCGTGAGCCGGCAAGAAACATAGAAGAGATACTGCGTGGAACACGCAGTGCGCTCCCGCTCCCACTCCACAATCGGGCATAAACACGGCAAAAATGCTGAAAACTGAAGCGCAAAAGTGCGCAAATACACAAATAGAGGCGCGCTAAATCGCGACGCCACACATTTTAATAATTAAGCAATTATCATTGAAAATAAACATTTGCATGAAGAATAAAGATAAAATGCACTTATCTGCTGCGAAGCAGCAAAGAAAGAGGAAGTGACATTGAGGGTCAGGTGTTATATGGGCAGAGGTCGTGATAGGTGATTGGACCATGTGACATTGACTAGAGCATCATGGGATGTGTAGTTTTTTGTTAAACCTGTTTGTGATTGGCTGCTGTTTTAAGTCAGTAAAGAAAGAGAAAGCATAATCGGAGCCTCCGGTCATGACATAGAATTTCCACGAATAAGTCATACCTACTCATGAAATAAAGGTTTGTGAATCGAGCTGTGGCATTCCCCGACCTGGCATTACAATTCTAACCCAAAGTCTACTAAATCCGAGGCTTCCAGTTCTTTCACACTGAATAATCCGGTGCTGAGTGTTGTATTTACAGTTATTTCTAAAATGTCTATTGTTGCCAAGCTTGCATTACAACATTTACCACAAATTAGAGAAACTGTAGCTGGTGTGGGTAAGTGGCTGCTTTGTGGCTTTGTTTTTTAAAATCACTTTTCATTTGTCTTCTGCCTATTTGTTCCCTACCACAATGATTGCTTTAACACATGAGCGTCTTGTTCACAGTTTGCATTTTCACAACTGTTTTATTTACAGCACACAACGGTGAGGTGCTGCGTCATTCAGGCATTTAGACTGCTTAGCAGACTGAAGGCTTTCAACACGCTGTTCTGCTTTAGAAAGGTTATTTGCTTCGAAGGGAGCACGGTGTGTTGGATGGCTAGGGCAAAGGGGCACTGTACAGTGAACTTGGCTTAGGGAAATCCTGACAAAACATAGAACTCTCAAGTTAAAAGCAAAACTATCGGTGGACCTGTGTTGCTCCCTCTGTACTCAAAGTAACGAAATAGGTCGGCGTTCAAACCACAGTTATTATTAGAGGTAAATAGAGTAGTTTACGGTAAAATCCGTATTGCTTCGTTCTTTACTTCAAATGTTATTTTTAGGTGACGTTTCCCTGGCCCCAATTTTCTATAATTTGTAGATTAATCCCTCATCCTTCAGGGCACGCGCTGGAATTGCCCATCAGAAAGTTGCTTTTTCGCTTCTCGTCTCGAGAGGTGGAAGAAGAGAGCTGAATTCTAGAAGTTTTGCTCTAAGAGGAACATGACCGAGACATCTGGGGAATCTGGGGAAACTATTAAGGCTGATATTGTATACTCAAAACCTTCTCAAGATTTGAATATATTAAAATGTCATGTTTCACCAAATCTCCTCCTCATATTGTTTAACTGTCAAAAATTAACACTTTGCAAGGACTGCAAAGTGGACTTCAGAAGAAACAAAAAAACAAAGAAAACTCGAATATTGTCTAATCTACAAAATAAGCAAAATGAGACAGAATGAAAACCAGATCTGTCTCAATCTATCCTTGTATGTATGGTTAGGTACTTAAATGGTGTGAACCAATCTGAGTGTAACAAAGCGATGGAGAACAAGCATCAAGGGAGCAAGATAGGAAGGGGAGGAGATTGAACATTGTGTAAGAAGTGTGAGAGGGAGGAGGAGGGCCCCTTGTTAGTCATGATCGAGAAGGATAATGGCCATAGCATATGCACTAGAGCCACTTGGTCCCAACCAGTGGCGCAACAAAACTGAAGCCCCCTCCCACTGCAAAACACATGGAAGCAGGGCCCTCCTCCAGACTCACTCAGGTCAGGTGCTGGGCTGAGGGGGCCACCTGGAGTTCAAGACCTCCCCGCACCGCAGGGGCTGCGGAAGACTTTGTTTCGCCACTGGCCCCTGCAAAATCATTGTGCTAAAACTGAGATTTGAGTTTATTGACACTAATATCTCCAAAAATCTGCAAGCAGGCTGATGTCTTAATCTATCAGCTAATCTCTGCCAGGGCATGGCTTCTGACTGCGCTCATTAGGGGTTGCGCACTGACACTGCACCCAACTACCATCCGCCCTTCGACAGCCCACACACAAATTAATATGCATTCTTTCAATTGGTTTCATGTTCATAAATCTTATATGTACCCATTGAGCCACTCTTTCATTCTTAATATATTTGTACAATTCACAGTGCCTTTAATTATTTTCCATGATTAAGAATTTGTTATGTACTCACTTTATTGATTCCTAGGTGCTCATTTGCATCCATTTGACAATGCAGTTTGTTCTGCCTTAAATCCTCAACATTTTATCCATTGTGTTGCTTAAAGACAAAGGCCCTAATTAAGACATTGGCGGTAAATGCCACCTACCGCCGCGGCGACGACCGCCAAAGATCCATCGCGGCGGCTTATATCTGTCTGCCAAATTATGACCACAGCTGGATTTCCGCCACAAGAAGGGTGGAAATCCAGCTGTGGCGATACTGGCGGATGGTGTTAAGGTGGCGCTGCTACCACCAGCAGCACCACGCCAGTAGACCGCTGCCAGGCGTATTATGAAAAGTAATACAGACTGGCGGTGTTCTGCTGGCGGGCGCTGCTGGTGGTAGCTGCGCCCAGTCCCATTCCCTCCCGGAAGTCCTCCTGGATGCAGGTAAGTTGGGTTTCTGACAGGGGAGGGATGTGGGGGGTGTTGTGTGTGTGTGTGGGGGGTTGTGTGAATGAATGTGTGAGTGTATGCGTGAAAGCGAATGTGTGTGTAGTGTTGTTTGTGAGTGGGTATGGATTTGTGAGAATGCGTGTCTGAATGGAAATGTGAATGCGTGTCTGTGTGTCTGCGTGTCAGTGTGAATGTGTGTACGGATGTGCGTGAGAATTAATGGATGCATGTGTGAATGAATGCGTGTATGCCTGGGTGAGTGAGGGTGTGTATGCGTGGTGCGTGTCTGCGAGTGTGCGTGAATGGGTGGGGTGGGGGATCAGAAGTGGGGGCTGTGGATGGAGGGTGGTGGTGGGGGCATCTGAGGAGTGTTTGGGGGTGGGTGAGCCTCCCACCAGTAACAGGGAAGAAATTCCCTGTCACTGGTAGAGTCTACTGCCATGGTTTTCGTGGCGTTGAACACCACGAAAACCATGGCGGTAGGCAGGGTCATGATGCCACTGGCGGTGCAATAGCGGCCGCCGGACTGGAAATTCTTATCTCCGGCTCTGCGGCTGCTACCGCCAAGGCGGTCAGAATGGTAAATTGGCGGGTTGGCCTGAGCCAACCCGCCAATGTCATAATGTGGCGGTATGTACTGCCAGCCTGTTGGTGGTATTACCGCCAGGGTCATAATGACCTCCACAGTGTTGCAGTGTTTCTTCCAGGTTCAATGCACACAGGGTGTTTAGAGTAGTAAAATGGCTGACAGAAATACAGAATATTGCTGTGAACAAGGCAGCAATTTCTGAAACGCGTCAATGGCCATCATGTCCTTGAACTAATAAACTTTCATGTTAGCACACATTTGGAGTACCAACAATTTCTTCAAGGTATGTATTCATTTTTCCACTGGAAGTTTAGACACATCTACAGCCCAAACGGCTGAATGGATTTATGCCCAATTTGGCACAAAGCTAGATCTTGGCCAGAAACAGTGTTGTTTGTGATTTGGTGTAAAACCATTCAAAATTGTATATTTCATGTCACTGAGGATCTGCAGGACAGAAGGTCTTCTGCTGAGATCAGATTGGCTGATGCCACATAAACCAGGAAGTGGTGGCATCTATCTTCGGACTCAGGATTCAGTCCCAAGTACTAAAAATGCAAAAAAGACATTGGGGACACAGTAGGGATGCCCTGACCCCCCAATTCACGGAGGATCTGTGAATCTGTAGCCAAATAAAACAAAAACAGCAAGTGCATCCTCTGTTCGTGTTTCATCAAAAGCCCCCAGGGTGGGCCCGGACCCGGGGAGGGGGTGACACATGTTATTGTTTTGGGGTGGGGTGCATGGACCCCCTCCATGAGCTCATGCAGGGAGCCAGCAGTAGCTGTGGGGTTGCTGGGGCTCCCTTTGCAGCCTCAAATGTCTTGGTTGGTGGGTACCCCGAGTGGGCACTGAGACACCCACTTATTCTAAACATAGGCCCTGGGTGATGGAACCCTGGGGCTAGAGAAAGCTCAGGGAGGGGAGCTGCAGGGCCCCAACCCTTTTAATAATATACAACCTTGGGAGATGGGGTCCCCAGGACCTTTGAAGGCTCGGGAGCTGGGCCGCGTGGCTGCCCTCCCAGAGCTTTCCCGGGCCCTATCCACTTTTTAATAAAATAAAATACGGCCTGGGATGGTGTCCCTGGGCCTTTGAAGGCTCAGTGAAGGGGCAGTGCAGTTCCTTCCCCAATTTAATTGAATTTGGCCAATGTGTGATGGGGTACCCAGGGCCTAATAATGCTTGAGGAGGCACCTGGCCCACCTCCCCTTTTTAATTGAAATCAGCCCCATGGATGTGGTCCTCAGTGGCTATTAAGACATGAAGAGGAGGGCTGCTGGCTCCTTTACCTTAATATATATAGTTTAAACCATGGGGATGGGGTCCTCATGGCCCCAAGGCCAGCCCTACGCATTGTATGCCAAATGCTGTGTGAGGCATGAGGTTTGGCATCCTGCAGGGGGGGTTGCCTGCCTTCGGGTGAGTTGGCTGCAGGCCAGGCTCTGTGGCCCGCTATGCACAACCAAAGCCCATGCACAACGTAAGGTTTGTTGCTTCAGGACTTTGGGAACATGGCCTGGTTGCTTACAAGTGTGTACTGCTTCTCTCTGTGAACTTTGCAGAGGTTTGTGATTGGATGTAGTTTGCAGTTGGTCACCACAGACAGGATGCAGCTTCTCGAGTACCAGGCTGGGTTCCATGAGGACATGTCAATCACAATATTCAGTGAAATTCACCAGTTATAGTTTAATGAGCCAAAACCTGCACCCACTGTCTGATAGGAAAAATATATGTATCTATTCGTATATGCTAATTATCTATTTTCAATTCTCATCTGCATCTTCCCAACCCACTAAACTATCTTGCCTCTCTCTACAGGAGTTGCTGTTTCAAGCCCACCCTTCTTCATGCCTGGATCATAAATTCTGCAGAGGACAGTCTGTGCCACAGGGAATTTGGGAGACCTCAGGGGCACCCTCCCAGAGTGTAGAAGGGGACCATCTGATTATCAGGTTGCACCAGAACACAGAGAAATTAATTTAAAAAAGTGCACTTATTTGAACTGTTCATTGAATAGTGTTTTCCTTTTATTCATATGTTGAATGGTGTTCTCACTGAATTATATAGTGAACAGTGTTTCACTGAATTATATGTGGAATGGTGTTTCACTGGATTGACTTTTGAACAGTTTTTTCATCGAGTTGTCTCTGACTTGTCAACAGCCAGTGATTTTTCTTGTCTGCTGCCTAACCTCTTTTCCCTTGCAGGACAGCAGTTGATTTTTCTTGTCTCCTGCCTAACCTCTTTTCCCTTGCTGGATAAGTTTTATTGTGTTTGTTTTTCAGATAGTAATCACACATTAGGTGAGCACGGGGGGCAGTGAAGGGTCCAAAAAAGGGGGAGTGCTAGGTCCCCATGCGCAGAAGAAGACAAGAAAGTTATTTAAATAGTTGGCAGGAAAGAAAGGTTTCAAATTGCCACAAGATAGCCCCACAGCTCAGCTAGTTGAGGAAACAAAGTGTATGCAATTCCTTTTTGCGCTCTAGTGTGGAAATGGACTGAAGGGAAGTGGCCCAAAGATGGTTCTTTTGAGCCAGAAGATAATACATATTTGACAGAGACTATGTAACCTTGTGCTGACCCTACATGGGATTTTAACTATGTGATTGATGGCCCGTAGAAGTGAATTTTAGTTGCTAAAAAGAGGTATTGTTTCAAAGAAGAAAGGCCAAGGAAATATAAAACCACAGCTGCCTCTTGACATAGGGCACAATGCATGTTCTGCAGGTTACAGTAAGTGTGCATTGACAAATAGGAAAGAGTTCGAATTAGGGAAGGAGTGGCCTAGGTCGAGTAGCCAGTATTTACTAGAGCTGTGTAACAGAGTACTAACAGAGCAGCATTTTCTGTCACTGTGCAAAACACTGTGGCTTTGTGACAGCTGATGTTGACTCGATTAGAACATTTCTCCAACCCACCTGGGTTAGAATGTCTGCTGCTGTACTGTGTCTGTGGATGCATAAACAAGATCATATTGACAGTAAAAGGTTAAAGAAATTGTTCACAGCAGCTCAACCATAACGACTATAGGTCAAGCTGGGAGAGGGACAAAAGTGAGAGTATATAGATGACTATACATGGATTGAAACAGAGGTCTATTTGTTAGCAGAGAAAGAAAGGAAACAACAGATGATGACTGGGAGTGGTGGTAATAGTTCATGGTATGTGAGTAGGGATGATAGTAGCAGGTGGGGTTATGTTGTGAAGTTATAATCCAAAGTAAGTTGTTTTAATGGGATTTTATTAAGTCCAAAGTAATTATCTCATCCACCATAAACGATCCAGCAGCTCACAACACCTCCCTCTATCTTCCTCCTCTCAACCAGTTCTCCTCCCACCTTCCAGAATCCCCACAAGACTCCAACAATCCTTTACATAATAGCATTCTACAGATAGAGATGAGATGCCCAGTATATGAAGATACCACACATCTTTCCCCCTAAAACAAACAGAATAAACAAAAACATGTAACTGCAGAAACTTTGTACAATATCATAATACTGAGATAAAAAAAACGCATATAGAGAAGTAGAATAATAAACATGGAAAAGATCTGCCATTGAATCTTTACACACACGTTTTTTTTTTAGACACAACAATGCGATTGAAATTCCAAATTCTTCCATCACACACTTTTACAGCATTTCGAAATAACTTTATAACAGTAAATGGTCCCCAAAACCTGCTCCCACTTTTACCAAAGGTTGGTCTCTTAATCAGAACCTTGTCCCCAACTTCCACTTTCACATCACAAGTACGTTTCGTCATATCAAAATAATCTTTCCTCCTCTCCGCCGCCTTCTCCTCATGTATTCTACCAGACCAAGACACGGCATCATTCTTGCCTCCACCAACCCAACCAGGGACCAGCATTGTATTAGCCTTCCTTCCCCTAAACAACTCAAACGGAACAACCCCTGTGGAAGTATGTGGAGTAAAACGATAAGCCATCAAAAATCTCTTCAATCCTTCCTTCCAACATCTTCTTGCTGCCATTTCTAATTGAACACACTCTTTGACACATTTGTTAAATCTTTCAACAATTCCATTTCCCTCAGGATGATAGAGGGAATACAACTTGTGTTTAATTCCCAACCTCATGAGATACTCTTCCATTTCTTTGGAAACAAATTGTGGTCCGTTGTCCGTGAGAATAGCATTGGGAAAACCCTCCCGAGCAAAGATTTCCTCCAGAAGAACTATAATCCTCTTGGTTTCAACACTATGCACAATACCGATCTCCACCCACCTGGAGAAATGATCGACCAAAACCAAAATATAGCTAATCCCACCTTTACCATAAATAGGACCCACGATATCCATGCCAACAATATCCCACGGTCTTTTAGCCGGACTTCTGATACACATCGATGGTACTCTCATTCTATAGATCTTGTCACTGTTACAACAGTCAGGACAATCCCTGACCACCCTTTCTATACCCACATCCATTCCTGGCCACCAATAATTCAAGCGAATTCTTGATTTGGTTTTACTTATTCCTTGATGACCAGAATGTCCAAGTTGAATGATCCTATCCACCAAAGTACCAGGAACTACTAGTCCTTCACCACATAGTAACACACCATCAGAAATTGACAATTCATCTCTTATCATCCAAAACCCTTTTAATTTTTCAGAGTTCCTTAAATTTGCAAATTTCCATTTGCTCTTTATGAAATCACTTACACTCTGTAGAACAGGATCATTAGCAACCTCACGTACCCATTCTTCATGACTAATAACTCCTTCCGTAATGCTACACACACTAAACTTATCCTCCTGTTCCTCAGAACTGTCCTCCTCTGAAACCAACGTAAGTCTTGATAAGCAATCAGCCGTGTTATTGCATGCCCCTGGAACGTAAAATACCTTGAAATCAAAATCTTGCAAATTTACTACCCATCTACTAATCCTGGATGAAATTTGATCAAGGCCCTTTTTCATGAACACCTCAACTAATGGTTTGTGATCAGTGTACACATTGAAGGATCTTCCCCATACAAAATTTTTCAATTTCCCTATCGCCCAAGCAACACCCAGGGCTTCCTTTTCAATAGTTGAGTAATTCTGTTCTGAACCTCTTAAAGTCCTTGAACAATATGCCACAGGTTTTAAATCATGTACATCACCTTTTTGTAGAAGCACAGCACCCAAACCTTTAGTACTAGCATCAGTCATAACAACACACTGGTCATTCGGATTAAAAGATTTCAAACACCCTACCTTTGATAAGCTATTCTTAACCTCAATAAATTCCTTTTCACAACCTTCACACCAGTTGAAACTAACACCTTTCTTTAGCAATTTACGCATACTTTCAGTTTTGGCAGCAAGATTTGGAAGAAATTTCCCATGAAATTCCACCATACCAAAGAAAGCCTGAAGCTCTTCTTTGCTCTCAGGCGGTCGCAGATTCAAAATACTCTCTACCAGCTCTCTTTTGGGATACAACCCCAAAGAAGTAATTCTATGTCCCAAATATTCTATCTCCTCCTTCGCAAAATGGCATTTGTTCAGTTTCAACGTAAGACCATGATCACCCAACACTCTAAGAACTCCCTTAACCCTCACATCATGTTCCTCTTTTGTCCGACCAAAAACCAAAATATCATCCTGAAAATACTTCACTCCCTCCACAGAGCCAAACAAATCATGCATCACACGTTGAAATACTGAGGAAGCTGAAACCAACCCAAAAGGCATCCTCACAAACCTGAAAGTGCCAAAAGGTGTAACAAAGGTCGTGAGATCCCTAGAATCCACATGGAGCATAATCTGATGGTATGCCGAAGCTAAATCTAATGTACTAAAATATTTAGCTCCATGCAACAAAGTTACCATCTCAGAGATATTGGGAAGAGGAAATACATCACTAACAACAGCTTTATTGAGATTCCTCAAATCCACACAGAGACGAATCTCACCAGATGGTTTACGTGCCACCACTACCGGTGAAACCCATTCCGAGGCTTCAACAGGTTCTATGATACCACACTGACACAACCTGTGTAGCTCTTTCTGAACATCCTCCCTAATAGAAATTGGTATGGGTCGCACCTTGCATACGATTGGTACTGCATTTTCTTTAAGCTTTATACGGTGTACATACTTAGTAAGGCATCCCAATGCATCAGTGAACACGCTCTTGAATTCGTTCACAAAATCTGGAAAACCACTGTCACTAACCACATCAGATATCTTACATATTCTGTTAACATCATATTTAAAATCTTTTCTCAACATCACAGGCGTAGGATTATTAGGATCCAAAACAACTTCAAGATCCTTCTGATGTGGCCAGCTAATAACACTGTCACCTTTTACTGGTACATATATTTTACCCACAATAGAATTAGATTTAAACTCTATTTTAGATTCGAAATATCCCCTCAGATCTATAGCTTGGCCTCCATAACCCCCTGGAACCACATCGGGATTTTTTAGTTTCACTGAATGACTCAAATATTTATCAAATGTTTCATTAGACATAAGAGTTAACCAAGCTCCTGAATCAAAAAGGACTTCACACATAACACCCCCCAGGTTTACAATGTCCTTAGGATATTTCTTCTCAGTGACACGATCCTCCACCATCAAGATACGATCTTGCACCACCTTAACAGAAGTAGAAGGTAATTCCTTTGGCGATCTACAGCATTTTGCAAAGTGTCCACGTTTTCCACATAATTTGCACACAGCAGCAATTGCAGGACATTTTTTATAAGACGCAAAATGACCCAGGTTTCCACATCGAAAACATTTTGTATCTTTAAACTTAGATTTCTGTATCTGTGATAACTTAAGTTCATCCTTCTTTCCATCAACCTCTAAAACATTGTTCTCTTGTGATTCATTCTTCGGACCAATTTTATTCACAGAAGGATACTTATTTTTCTCTAATTCACCAACACACGCCATCGTGTGCTCAACACCTTTAGCAATAGTTATCACTTCATAAAGCGTAGGATCATCCTTACTCCAAAGTTCTTGTCTGATTTTGTCACTGGAGCACTTCAACATAAACTGATCCCTTATGCGTTCTTCAATAGTCACCCCAAATTTGCAAGTTGCAGCCAATTTCCTCAAGGCTGTTATATATTCCTCTATAGACTCATTCTGTCCTTGTTCTCTCATACCAAAATGGTAGCGTTCCAAAATTGTACTAATCTTTGGAAGGTAATGAAGATCCAGTTTCTTTATGCAAAGTTCAAATTCATTTAATTCTGCCCCTTCATCCTCAGGCTCAGGTAACGTTTCAAAGACTTCCAAACCTTCACATCCCAAACAATGCATGAGGAGTGAGACTTTCCTTTCATTAGATATAGATGAACCACAAACTCTTGTGTAATGAAGAAATGACTTTTTCCATTTCGACCAAATTATAGGAGGATCTCCAGGTACAGTTAAGAAAAAAGGAGGAGGTGGTATATTCTGCATGTTTGAACAAAAGTGTAAAATGTAAAGTTCTGTTTATTTGAACAAAAATGTAATAGGTAAAGTCTAATGTACAGCTCCTTCACTTTATAGTCTTCCCCAAACTCAGGCCAAAATCCAAGTAAACATTTAGTACCTTTGAGCCCTCAATGTGATACACAAAACGAAGAGGCTATTTTCTACGTTGAGTTCGTCTTGTTTTATGAAAATGAGGCTGTAGTAAACACTCGTAAATGTATTTCTTGTGTTTATACACAGAAAAAATGCCCACGTAACATTTTAAACATCTGCACTGAAAATCCGGAAGGCGCGGTGAATCGTAGTCTTTGTTTGTTTATGGATCGGAAAGCGCACGCGATTTAAATGCAGCTTCAGAAGAAGCGCGTGCGCTCGTGCTCCACTTTTCAAGACACACACACGGCAGTTCCTGTTTGTTTATTTTGGAAATCGGTGAGATGTGAGCGCACGAGATGGAACGTGGCTTCAGAGGAAGCGCGAGCGCTCGCCTCAATTACAGAACCAGGCAATTGAAAGCGACGCGTGCCAGCTTCACGCGGTGAGCAAAATATTCAAAAATATACCGGCGTCGTGTGGCAACTGTTGGTAAAGCTAACACATCAAGTCCATAGAATATTATTAAACTTGATGAATGTGTACAGCAAACCTGACCTTAGTCAATTAAGCCCTCTGCATAGACTGTAAATCACAGTTATTAATTCCAAGTCATTTCTTTTAGGAGACAGGGCTTAAGTCAGACAATCCACAGAACGAATTATGGAAATAAATCCTTACAGGTCCTCCTATTTTTGCCACATACCTTGTTGTTACAATTGTTGGATCCAAAATAAAGTCATCCAATATAAGAGCTCCTGTTCTGTGTTCAAAGTAGAAGTTCCAATATCTGTGTTGAGATAATTTCACCAACGCATCCCATCCTCGTCGCCAATGTGAAGTTATAATCCAAAGTAAGTTGTTTTAATGGGATTTTATTAAGTCCAAAGTAATTATCTCATCCACCATAAACGATCCAGCAGCTCACAACACCTCCCTCTATCTTCCTCCTCTCAACCAGTTCTCCTCCCACCTTCCAGAATCCCCACAAGACTCCAACAATCCTTTACATAATAGCATTCTACAGATAGAGATGAGATGCCCAGTATATGAAGATACCACATATGTGCAGGAATGAGGATTAGCTGACAGACTCTTTTCTGCAGAGACTGTTCTATCTCCATCTCCCTTTGCTGCCCCTCCTACTCCACCTTTTGCTTACCCATCTCTTCAAGGCCCCTACTTACAATTAGAAAGGATCTCGACATGCACAGGCACAGACTTCACAAACAGGTTTAACATGTATCCCTTACCTAATGCTTCAAGCACATGCTGAGAAGTCCAAAATCAGACAGCAAATGTCCATTAGAGTTTAAAGGTCCATTCTTTATTTAGATTCCTCGCCCTTTGCCAGCACGTGTTCTAGTTATTTGACTATACAAGATGGGTATGACACTGTAACATTATTATCAATCACAGATCAAGAGGAGGATCCTACTATAATGTCCAAAGTGTTAGAAGACTTGGATGTGAAAACAGATTCCAGTATTGATAGTGAGCTCAAATGCTGGACCCCTCCACTGACCAGTGGGAACAATTTTTATATGTTTTTTCAAATGCTGATCAGAGAATTGGATAGAATGAACAAGCAGTGCAATGTCCAACAGCGCAGAAATGGGGATAACCTTAGCCCTGTTGAGCGAATTGCTCTCAAGCATTTACACAGTGATGATAGCTTGATAATAAGGGAAGCTGATAACGGTGGGAATATTGTGGTAATGAACTGCTTTGATTATGTTCAGGAAATGTATAACCAATTGAATGATGTAACATGTTATAAGAGATTGGATATGAATCCTATTTTTGAAATGACCAAATGAATTATTACTGAGCTAAAATAGTGGTATGAGAATTGCTTATTAAATGAAGATGAATATATGCACTTATGGGTAGATTGACCTAGACACTCTTGTCTTTATACTCTTTCCAAGCTACATAAGGACCTCTCTTTCTACCTGGGTGGTCCATTATTTCAGGGATTGGTGGTCCAAGTGAAAAGTTATCAGAATGTTTGGATATTTTCTTACAACCATTTGTGGTTAACCTTCAATCTCATATACAGGACAATACAAATATTTTGAATGCATTATCTAATGTGTCTTGGGATCTGGGCATGTTGATGGTGACACTTGATGTAGTGTCACTATATACAAGTATAAAACATGACAAGGGTTTAACAGCCCTCAAACATATACTCAATGCAAGGCTTATTACTTTACTTGAACACACTGAGATGTTGGTGTCAATGACAGAGGTTATGCTTGAGAATAATGTGTCCCTATTTAATAATGTATGGCCTAGACAACTACAAGGGACTGAGATGGGATCCAGGTTTGCTCCTTCTTATGCAAACCTCTTTAGGGGGTGGTTTTAGAAGGGGCAGATCTGAGGTTCACGGGGCGTGGAGTGAATACATACTCTACTGGGGGCTCTTCATTGATGATTGATTTGATTGGACAGGTGATGTGGAACAACTGGAATCATTCTGTGCGTATATGAACACAAATGACTGTAATATACATTTTACTTACCAGTACAGTGGGGAGAGGATAGTTTTTCTTGATGTTGAAATATATGTACAAGATAACACAATACATAGTAAATTATTCTATAAGCTGACTTCATGTAACTCCATTTTGCATGTATCTAGCTTGCACCCTAAATGTCAGATTAACACAATTACATTTGGAGAGATGATGCGTGTGAGATATAACTGTGATGATGAATAGGAATTCTACAGGTGCCTACAAGATATGGAGATGTGTTTTTTACGAAGAGGATATAACACACATACTATCCAGAGAGATTGGAGTAGGATACTAAAGATTAATAGGTCTAGAAACCTTTCTATGAACAAATGCAACAAAGTTCCAGCAGAGAAAGTCTGATTGATTACGGAATACAACTGGGCTACATGTAAATTCCACAGGTGTCTACAACAATATTGTAATTATTAGAAGGGGACAAAAGTTTGACTGATTGTATGTCAGAAAGACCTGATATTACTTTAGACAGAGGGAGAACCTTGAGAAACTTAATAAGTCATAGCTATCCAAAACAGTTACTGTGTGAGAACTGGCTGATGCTGGACACACTTTTTTTTTGCATGTGGACACTGGGTGATGTGCATATGGGCACTCGATAATACTTGAAGATTTCAGAATAACAACACACATGATTATGTGATCCATAGCAATATTAATTGTGGGAAAAAATACGTTGTGTATATTATTGTATGCAAATTTGATCGCATATTTGTAGGAAGTACGATCAGTGCCCTCGGGGACAGAGTTGGAGAAAATATGAGAACACTGAAAACAAGTGATGCAAAATATCCAATAGTGGTTCATGGCTTAGAATGAACAAAACAAGGTATACATAGATCGATTCAGTTCTTTGGAATTGAACAGGTACCCAGGAGCCCTTGGGGTGGAAACAGGGAAAAGGAGTTCAGATGCAGAGAAGCCTTGTGGATAATGTGATTGTATGCAGTAGTCCAAGGGTTGAATACTGACCATGAACTGCAGCATTTCTAGGGATATTAAAAGAATGTTATTGTTTTATTATACTTAGCTTTGTAATGTGTTATATGTTTGAATTACCTCTCCACCACAATATAAAAAAGGGAATACCTAACATGAGTAGTGATCGATTTATTATTGCTACAATAGGACAATAGTTAGGGGTGAAGCATTTTCTATTCAGATTTGGCGTGATTTATTCAGGCCTTGTTACTATCCATAATGTAGGAGGTGATGTTGACAAATGTTATGTATTAATTGGAATTTGTGTCCTAACCGTGAAGAAAATGAAAATATTGTCACTTCTTATCACTTGAATTTATTAGCAACCTGGGGCATTAAAGTATGGCAGCCACTTCAGTAACGAATTGAGGAGCTGTCTTTATTGAACAACAAGACATGTTAATTTGGATGAAACTGAAGATGGTGGCTTGTATAGTGTAAGAACATGGATTAGTAGGGATAAGTATGCACCTATCACTAGCAATAAGGCTGCCACCCGAATATAAGGCCCAGTGAAGGTCTCAATACATTACCTGCCTTGCTCATTCCTTGGCTGCGAGCAGGCAGGCTTAACTTAGGAGACAGGTATGTAAAGCATTTTAATACACCAATACAGGAAACAAGTAAAACACAGACACAATAAAAATCTCACACCAATTTATAAAAATAGATAATATTTTTATCTTTAAAATGACACCAAAATAACAAAAATCCAATATAGGAAACCTGAGATGTGAATTTTGAAAGATTAAATAAACAAAAATGTGCTTTCTAGTGCTTAACAGCCAGTAGCATCAATCGGGGACATCAGGTCACGCTAAACAGGGACCAAGTCACAATTTGAGCCCAATCGCGATGGAGCTCTGCTCGGATACACTGAGAGGGATGCATCGGTCAAAGTTTTACCTTCGGACCTAAGGCCTGATTATGACCTTGGCAGATAGCATACTCTGTCAAAAACGTGACGGATATCCTGCCCGCTGTTTTATAAGTTCCTCAGGAAATAATGGATAATGGTAATATGGTGGACAATATATCTGTCACATTTGTGACGGAGTATCCCATCCGCCAAGGTCGTACTCAAGCACTTTGTCTTTTTTCTGGAGCTTTTTCTCGTGCCATTTGGCAATGCTCTTCTTCAGGCCAGGACCTGATGCAACATCATTGACTAGGCTCAGCGCAAGCTCCCAGTCAACTCCTGAAAGTCTCATCAATGAGGAAAAGCTCTGGAGCTTCAGCAGGATGAACCTGAAATTCAGACCAGGTTTTGGTTCATCTGCAGCGGCTTGACTCTCGTCGACAGGTCAGTCACCTTAGGGAGCTTTTTCCAAAAGCTGTTCCAAACTTCTCTGGAATGTCTCCCTGAAGTTCCTCTTGAGGGTTCAAAGTGTCCAAAAACAAATGTAAGGGTCTAGAAGCTCTGAGATGTTCCTTGGAAGTTTGGACTGCAATTCCCACAATGCACCTGGCTAAATTCTTGAAAGTCCACTGTACTCACTCCAGGCTGGGGGCTTCTTGAGGGAGAAGGTGCAGGGTAGCTCTGTTAACCTGTTGCATTTAGGGAGTCTATTCATTAATCCTTTTGGAAGTAAGGTAAAGTCCTTGGGACTGTAGTTCGTAGTGTGTAGCAGGAGCAGTCTTTCAGAAAGCAGTCCTTTGGAGTGCAGACCAGGGTTCCAGTAGGGCAGTCCTTCTTCTCCTTGTAGTTTCAGGCAGCAGATCTGAGTTGCTATGAAGCTCTCACATATTTATTCAATGGTCTGGGGAGATAAACACGGAGGCACCCCTCTCTAATGAAATGCAGGTTGCCACCCCAAAGAATGACAGCTTTCTCCAAAGTGTGCCATATTCCTGTCCCACAAAGCACTGAACTTTAAAAATCCAATATGGTAGATTTCCTTCCAGCAGAGTAGGACCTTGCTAAACCAACCTACAGGTATGGCTCATTTCCATTAACACCCCCTCCCCCAAGACCATCTGCAAATTCCATTCCTAGGCCTGTCATCTGTCTGGTGGGTACAGGATGAAGGGGTAGGTCTAGATGGCATTCCTTTCTGTCCTGTTCTCTTTGATGCCCAGTTTGATTTATCCAGCCCCCTTTCTGGCCTGTGCTCTGCAGCTGCAGAGCTCCCTCCACCAGATCACCTCTGCTCTATGCAGGCCACTTATCACCTCATCAAAACAGCCTGGCTAAGCCTGTTAGGGCTGACCAATCAGGAGAGGCTGCTGAGGATGCTAGAAGGCTGAATGTTGGCTCACAGAAAAGAAAGTCGTATACCTTTTTTCTGAAATAGGTATGATACATTCAACAGTGGCACATTGTTGGATTTTCCATTATCAGTCTTTTGAGTCCTTGAAGGACATGTCTAGGTCTTTTGTAGCAATATTTATTGTTAAATAAACTATTCCAATGTTAGCCTATGGATCTAGGTATCTACAAAAGGAAACAAGTAAATGGACAGTTTTTCCCTCACCAGGACATATAAAACATATTTATAATGTCCCTGCCTATAGTTACATGGCACCCCAACCCTGAGAAACCTAGGGGAGACCATAGGCGTGACTTATATGTAAAATGAGGTAGATTATCACTTTGGAGGTACCTTTAATTGCAAAGTCAAATTTGCATAAATGTTACTTTTAAAGACAGTCTGCAAAGCAGGACTGCCTTTAGAAGTGTCAGTAGGCAACACAGCAGTGCATATTCCAGTACAAGAAATCTATTGGGCCTCTAAACCTCCCTGACCTATTATATACTAGGAACCTTTAGCTAGTTTGAATCCCCCTCGCTTTATTATGTACTAGGGACTTACAGGGGTCTGTCATTGCCAATTGTAATTTTACCTAATTACCTTTTTCATCAGAGCACTGGCCCTGGGCCTGGTTAGCAGTGCCCAGGGCACAGTCAGAGTCAGTTACAACCAGTATCATTCAGGAAAACATTGGGTTGCACAGGGCTGAAAGGATGACGTTCTCACATATAGATGCTGGGGTTTACAGCTGTTATTGTGTAGATCTGTTCGACTGACCATTACAAAAGAAACTAAAGATGGTGACTGTAATAGACACTGGGGACATGACCTTCACGTTGTAATTATGATGGCCACATTTAGGGACTGGGCGGAAATAACAGGCATCCTCTGTGTATAGCAAATAAGAAAGAGGGACGGGGAGATTAAATAAGTTCCAGTGTACTGCCTCCCAAAATGTTAAGCACATCAAAAAAGAGTACACAGTTCCTAGACACCAAGAATAAAAGTACAGGTTCAACTTCGACCCTTCCAGTATTCAGAAGTACAGGCCCTCACACATCCATTGGATGTCTTGCTTAATCATGGGGCCTGCTCCAACCCAGACCGCCACTGCAATGTCTGACGGGCCCCCAAAGGTGGCACTTAGCCGGAGATCTTCAAAAACAGTGTGTGTCTCACGACAAGTGAAAAGCAGAAGGGAAAGAGAACAGGAATAAAATTGGCTCAATGACCTCCTAACAGCAGGTTTTATTAAAGTGGGGGCCTTCATCAATATTGAAAACAAATCAGGAGTGCATATACATATACATGAATAAGGAAGTCTGAAGGTATTCATAAAGATTTTTCTTTACCCGGAAGGTGGTTAGTTATGGTGTCACAAAGGTGGAGTGTGTTAGTATTCTTTAGTACATTGTATTCGCCATCGTAATATGGTGACCAAAAATACTTGGTAAGTCACAAGTCAGTTTTTGAGTGCACTGCTTTGAGCAGGCTGATTTGAATGGAAATAAAATATGGCGGGTGTAGTGAACACAGGGACGTGCAATGCACATGCTGTTGATGAGACACAGATGAAGTGCTTAGTAAGTATGAATGGATAGCACAATTTGGGGTAGGGTAAAGAGCTTTCGAGGTAAATATTTTTGAGCAAGGTACAATAAATGTATGAAAATCAGGTTTTTGCAGATTACGGAAATATAGACATACACGTCTCAAATAAAGAAGATTATGAGAGCAGCTTTGAAGATTTTTGGTGAGTGGGAAAGGCAATTTTTTGTGATTGATTGAAATTCGAGTTTGTGGTGACTTCAAATAAAAGCGTTGCCATAATGTTTTTGACAGAAACCTCCAACTTATACTGAATAAATAAGAAGACTCTCTGCCCTGATTATTTACAGGGGTAGAGGATGAACTTACACTGGAGCCTATTGTGAGTCTATTTTGTATATTCTGAATTTAGAAATGATAAAGTGAGTCACATGGTGTTGTGGTGACGTGACACAGGGCTGGTGTTTGGGATAGGCATTTTGACACGAAGATATATGCTTTGCGGGTATACACAGTTAAGATATAAGCACCTTGGTTTTTGGAGTGTAATGTTGGGGATCATATGGGCTCACTGAAGCATCTAAGTGTGGTAGAGGTGCAATTGACATGTGACACAAGAGTTTGTGAAATAAGTTAACTTTACATTGTTTGTGAGCTCCCACCATGAGATGTAATTGGAATTTGGCATGTCAAGTATTTGTATGACACAGGGTGTGTTTGCTCAAACTATGAAAGACTTGCAACTAATTTGTAAAAATCAGTTATTTGTGGTTATTTCTAGCCCTGATGAAGTCGTAAGGGAAAAACGTCCATTCGAAGAAACATGTGTTGGTATAGGGCAAGGAATCCAAATAAAGAATGGACTTTTGAAGTCGAATGAACATTTGATGTCTGATAAGAATACTTTGTTTTTGGACTTCTCAGCATGTGCTTGAAACATTGAGTCTTGTTATAACCCTTTGGTTTGTACAGGGTGTGGGGAGGACATTGTTCCTCTGATCACCGTAAACAATAAGAGAGAGAGAAATAATATGAAATATATAAGCGAGCGCCAGTTCTGTAAGATCACCCCTGATTTCGTTGATGTATCCCTTACTTTCATATTTCACTGGAAGGGGATTTGACAAGGGTGTCTGAAATGCTGACTGGCCACCGAGGAAGAAGTCTTAGAATTCCTGTCCTAAATTGACACATATCTTATTTAGGGAACATGACACGAACATAGAGGTCCCCAACCTCTCTCCACAGGATGAATGAGGGCTAAGTGCAGACAAGATGGAGAAGAGATGGAGATGGTGGGCGAGAGGTTAGTGCAAATGAAGAGGGAGGCAGCAGTCTTACAGCAGATGATGGCCTTTAGTAAAGAGTACCTTCCAAATCCCACAAGAGATTGGTCACATCTGACTAATAATATGGATGCCACAGAGCATCGAAGGAAGGCTTGGTTGGTTTCTGCACAGGACACAATTAATGGCCTAGCCATAAAACCTGAAGAGTTTTCTCAAGTTACGGCCACATTGAAGAAGCCAAGTAGCTCAGTGGTTGATTACATTTTAAGGTACAATGAAGCATGGGACAATAGTGCATTGGCACCATGGACAGCAGAAGCTTAAAAAGTGTTGGCCACCCAGACCCTTATGAATGGATTATTAACTCCAGTGGCCCATAGTTGTAAGCTATGCCACCCTGATTGGTCTTCTAAAGGGTATGAGGAGTTTTAAATGCGTCTGATAAATACAGAAAGGGATGGCATTTTTAAGGTAAAGAAAGACGCAGCCAAAAGTGACAAAGGAATAATGATGCAGCAGTTGTAAATGGAGGAGAGCCCTGAGGGAACACACTACCAAGGGGCAACATGCAGACACGATGGAGAGCAAAGATACCAGAGGAAGGATAAGAGTGCTATGTTTGTAAAAGGTATGGGCATTGAGGTCGCCATTGTAGAAGTAACAGAGGGAAAGTGAATAGGAGAGAAAGATGGGTACAGGATAGGAATGACAGAGATGAGGTCTGGTTATCAACACTACAAATGGCCAAAAAGATCCAGGAGACACAGTATTTTATGTCAAAAACTTTCTGAGGGCAACAAGGATCAGCGTAGGACAATGTGGAGAGAGAGACAGTGACACAAATTGCAGAAACCCCAGCCAGGTGTTTTATAATGAAGTTATGAGACATGCCCAAGGAGAATCACATGCTTCAAATTAAAGAACACAGTGAAGAGCTTGATTTATTGATAGACAGTGGGGCCAGTGTATTAGTGGTAAGGGACCACAAGGTAGGACCAAACAGTGGTCAGAAAATGACCACTGTGGCTGTGAATGGAATGTTGATGCATGAAGAGTTAACTGAACCCCTACCAGTATCTGTTGATGATTCTAAAATGACCCACCAGTTTGATGGGTTGTGATGTGCTTCATAAATTGCATGCCACCTTATATTTTTCACAAAATGTGATTTACTTACAAGTACCTGAGGACAAGTTAGAATTGGCTAATAGAGCAATAAGTGCTTGCAAACTGAGTGAGGATTCAGTGTTGTGAAAACTCGTTGTCTTGTCTCTCTCTCCAACATGATACAGGGAGATTTTTATTGTGGTATGTTGCAAGAACTGTATAAATATAGCCCTGAAATTGACACTGACTTAGCAACGCATTTACTGCAGCTGATTTTAATGCCAGGACCTATCCACTGTACTGCAGCATTTCTTTCAGGTCCATTGTCTGAGTAGTGCGCCTACATGGCAGACAGACAACTGTAAGGGACAATGTAGTTGGTGGAGGACACATTATATATGGTAAAGGAAGATTGTGCAGAGAGCATTGAGTTAAGACCATATGAGGAAAAGTTATTCCAAGTACCAGAATCAGAGCCACATGTGTCTATAGCTGTGGCACCAGGCTATTACTCTCGAGATTTGCAACCCATGGTAAAATGTCTTCAAGACTTACCAAGAACAAAAGACTTTATGGTAACTTTGGGGGCTGTGTCTGTGTTGGGAAATGGTCATGGATGGTGTTGGATTTTGTGCATGCTCAGAAATGACAGAACATCAGTGTTTTACCAGCTAGAAGGAAATGTGTTTTTTACAGATGACTAAAAACAAGGTTCCTGAGCAGGTGCAACCTGTGGTTTGGGCAAAACACAAAAATGGGGCAGGAGGGTTGAAAACATGCCCCCCCATTAACTGGCACTTTAAGAAAATGCAGAGGTACCATATGAGTGACATTATAGATTGTCACCTCAGGCAGAGGAAGGAATGAGACCTGTGATGAGTACCTGTTACAACAGGGTATCCCAACAATGCTGCAAGTCCTTGTAACAGCCCTATTTTCCTCTACCCAAGGAAAATATAGGACATTATAGATTTGTACAGGATTCATGCCAGATAACAGCATTGTAGTTCTCTCATCACATGTTGTGCCTGACACTTATACTATAGTATCCTCTATTCCAATAAGAATAGACACGGAGAGTGGTGTTCTCTTTGCTTTTACATTACAAAATGACCAGTACACTTGGGTAGACTCCCTCAATGCTTTACAGAGAGCCTAACCATCTATGCGCAGGCAGTAAGGAGACCTTGACAGTCTACATGTGGAAGGTGGTAGTATCATCTTCCAGTGTGCTGATAATCTTCTTGGTGAATCTCCATCACTTGAGGCATGTGAAAAAGACATTATTGCACTGCTAAACAACTTACAGGAAAGAGGACAGAAAGCCTCATTATCAAAATTTCAGTGCTGCCAGCCAGAAGTGACTTACCTGGGTTATGTGGAATTCAAGAGGCATATACTGCATATCACCTGAGAGAATAAAATTGATTTAGAGCATGCAGCCCACTTCCACCAAGAAAGGAATGATGTCCTTTCTGGGAAGGATGACCTTTTGCCACCAATGGATCCCTGACTATCGATGCTATGATGCTACCTTGAGGCAATGCACACTAAAAGATGCCCCCAACACCATTGAATGGACCAATGAACTTGCAGACTGTTTGAAGAAACTGAAAAAGATATTGTGTGCTGTGCCAGTATTGAGGTTGCCAGACTACAAACTGCCCTTCCACCTCTATGCATCAAAGCACAGTGGCATTGCAAATAGTGTGCTAAGACAGCACTATGGCTCTGGAAAAAGACCTGTGGCATACTACTCTGTGTCTTTGCCTTCACCAGTTACTGGTCATTCTTCCCGGTTGCCTTCTGTGGCTGCAGATGCTGTGGTGGTAGAGAGGATGGCTGCCATTGTGTTATATTATCCTTGTATTGTTTACATGCCACATTCAGTGCAGTTGTCATCCGCAGCAACACAACATTTCTCGGATGCTAGACGCACAGATTATGAAGTTACTTTGCTGTCTAACACCAATATCACCATTAAAAGATGCCCACCTGTTAAGTTGGCAACATTATTAACTGACACAGGTAATTCCGATGACACCCCGATCATGATCGCTTTGGGGTTGTAGAGACATGCACCACACCCAGACCAGACTTTCAGCAGACACCATTATACAAGACTGACTATGAGTAGTACATTGATCAGACTGGTAGACACTGACTACAGAGCAGGGTATGGTATTCCCACAGTTGAGACCATAGTAGAGTGTTCAGCCCTGCCACTCTGCCCAGAAATCGGTGCTGTATACCGTAACAAGAGCATGCATCCTAGCTGAAGGGAGGTCGCTTAACATTTACACTGACTCATGTTATGCCTTTGGTGTTGTCCATGATTTTGGCCAACTGTGGCAGTATTGCAGTTTTATTACAGCTATAGGGCATCCTATTCAAAATGGTCCCTTAGTAAAGAATTTGTTGAAGGCAATGGTACTACCTCACAGAATAGCTATAATAAAGTGTGAAGCCCATATTGGAGCTCACTCTGAAATTGCCAGAGTTAACGTGATGGCTGACATAGCAGCAAGAGCGAGCATGTTACAGCCAGTGCACATGATGCCTTTAATGGCCAAAAGCATACCAAAAGTACAGTACATGCAGAGACAGTTATTGGTGGATGATGTGAAGGAAGCACAATGGCCTGCAACACCATATAAGAAGAGAGTGTGGACCAATGCTGGATGTGGTGAACAAAATGAAGGATTGTGGGTCCACTGCGATGGGAGGCCTGTGGCTCCAGGAAGCATGTTCCTTTTCCTTACAAGGCTTGCACATGGACCAACACACATGTCAAAAAGAGAGATGAATAATTTGATTAGACAAGAGTGGTTTGCACAAGGAATAACAGTACATTCCAAAGGTCAGTCCCCTGTTACACATGATCATTTGTCGGTACCACAGGGTCCACAGGGTCCACAGGGTCCCTTCACCAACATTTATCTGGACTTCGCCTACATGCCCCAAGTTAATAGATTGAAATACTTGCTAGTGTGCGTGGATCAGTTTTCAAAGTGAGTGTAGGCATTTCCCAGAAGGGAGAATGCTGCTGCAACAGATGTGCGCAGTGCTTGATGAAATATATCATCCCCAGGGTTCATCAAAGCATAAATAGTGGGGTGAGTTTGTTACTTCAATTGTGCAAAAGATGTGTGAGTGTTTGGGAATAGATTGAAAACTGCATGCCCCGTACCACCCTAAAGTTTAGGCCATGTGAAGCGAATGAAATCTAATATTATAATATAATTAAATGAAATCCACTGAAATCCATGAAATGTATAGAATGAAATCCACTATTATAATCCTAATGTATTGGCAAAGACCACTGAAGCGACATGTCTTAAATGGCCTAATGCTCAGCCTTTAGTGCTGCCTGCCATAGAAGCAACATCATCTGGAACAACCCTTTTGCTCCCTCCATGACTTACTGATGGGGGGGCCTATATCATTGGGGGTGAGGTTGCTGCTAATAGCATCCCAAGCGGCACTGTTGTACACAGGTGAGAACATTTCTGATTATGCTGAACAGTTGTCAGCTGTCTCCAGGCACCATCATCTCCAGCTAAAGGAAGCTTTGCCCCATCTGTCCTCGGAACAAACACACACTTTTAAAGCTGGTGACATGGTCATGATGGGAAAAATAAAAGATTTTTCTCTTATTTCTAGGTGGACTAGGCCACACCCCATGCTCCTGGTGACACGGATGGTGGTAAAGGTGGAAGGTCGTCCTGAGTAGATTCACGGGACAAGATTGCGAGCTGCACCAACAATGCCTGAGACGGAGGCACCAGCAACTAATGAGCACCTGCCACCTGCCGGACTACAGGCAGCTGAGCTGAAGGTCCATCACATTTAGTCACTGGAGCTGCTGAGTGAAAAACCAAAATGAAGTGTCACAGAATGGTGATGGTCTGCACCTGCAGAAAAATAGACTGAAGAGGACACTGCAGCGCAGGCCCGGAAAATGCCCCTGACCAAGACAACTCCAGACCAGTAGGAGAAGTAGATTATAGAACACCATGTGCCTTTGCATCAGTCACACCTAGAGGAAATGGCCTAAGTCTGTGTTAGTAAGAGACACTATCATGAGAAAGTTGCACAAGTTTTAGGCCTAAATGATTGCTGGATTTATAGACAGTTATCAGGATACCCCAGCAACCCTACTGGATTATGTGAAGCACTTGTTCCTATAGAAAATTAATCACAGCCCAATGTCCAGGCCCTATATCAAGTGTCACCTGTGGTGGCACACATCACCAAAGACAACGCTTTTCCTGTGTGTCCTAAGAATCATGTTTAAGGGTGTAACTGAAATTCCCGGTCCTTAGGGGATTTACCAAGTTATAGGTGCCCTAACATATTAGAGTTTGATAACACCATCAGTAGTTGGAACATGAAGGACAGAGAGTTAGTGAGTAGGCACTGGACCACCGAGGTAGAAAGAAAACTATTGAACTACACTTTATATTATTGGAACATCACTATAGAAGAAGAGACATTGTTAGTCAGCTGATGGTCTTTTATGTGACCCGCTAATAGAAAAACTGAATGATGATGGTATTACACCATGTGTGATTACTTACTTATAAGAATAGGCCTTATGGTTAACTCACTGTACATACATAGCACCATGGGCAAATGTTTCACTTATCAATGCCACATGGATAAATTACAACTGCTCTGATAGATTTCAAAGTACTTTTACTGAAGGGGTAGGCCTTCCTCTTAGCACATATCACACATTAGACACATAGGCCCAGATTTAAGAGGGCTTAGCGCCTCCTTGCGCCACATTAGAGTAATTTTTTATGATGCTAATGTGGCCCAATAAGGCCAAATTTGCAGCACCATATTTACAAAGTGGCGCAATGCATGCATTACAACACTTTGTAACCCCCTGCATCACATTATGCCTGCTCCAGGCATAATGTATGCAAGAGGGGCGTTACCCCGTTAGGGGGACCGCAAAAATGGCACAGTGAAATCTAAGAGGTTCCACTGTGCCATTTTTAGCAGCTCGTTTGAACGCCTGCACTGATCAGGCATTAAAAGGGGGACTGTCATTGTTTTCAATGGTCCCCTATGTACTCGGCAGGACTAATGTTGACACTATTGCCCTTACCCTGTGCCATGGTGTGCCGTATATTAAACACGGCACACGCATGGTGGTGGTAGCGGGGCAGTAAGTGGCGCAAGGAAAGTTGCATTGGATGCAGCACCACTTTTCTTGAATTCGGCCCCTAGTTACAGAGAGGGATGTATTTCATTTGTGGCACAAAAGCCTAGAAGGTGCCTCCCAGTCTTTGGGAATGTATGTGTTCTGTCACGTATCTTACTCTCAGAAATTTACTAGTACAGCACATTGCTGCACATAAGCCATTAAATTTCGAGAGTTTGGATTATACGTATAAGACTCATACATCTATTCTGGAGACCAGGAAATGTCTATTTTTTTAACTAATGCATATATTCCTCCCTGGCTATGGCATATATGACTTAGAGTTGGCCCTTGTGAACATTTCTGCTGAACTGGCTATTGCATTTAATGTAACTGGTGATGCACTTCAAGACTTGCAGTTGGAAATTATTGCAGTGGCTGGCATGACCATTCAAAATAGAATTGCTCTTGACCTTCTGATCTTTCAGCAGGGAGAGGTATGCGTTTTTCTGAATTTGAGCTGCTGCTACTATTTCAACAGAAGTGCAACATCACCATGGATGTTGCCCACATAAAGTACACTGTTAAAGTATTCAATGGAGCACAGAAGGTCACCGAACCCATGAATTTGTCGTGGCAGTGGTCTTGGCTACCAACTGGATGGTTTAAAGGTTTAGTTTTTGCATTTCTAGGTATTGTTGTAGTAATAGTTGTAGGTTTGTGTTGCCTTCAGTGTTGTTGCTCAGTGGTGCAACAATTATGTAGTAAAGGCATCCTTCCACTTTCCGCAATTAAGGTTCTTCGGCCCACAGAGCAGGAGTTAACACACAGGTATCATAGAATACAACAGGAAGTAGAGGAAGCACACAAGAAAATGTTTGATTTAATGGCCATTGACATACAGCATATCTGGGCATTAATTCCTTTTATGTCATTATGTCTATGCTTAACTGGTGATTACTTCATTTATTGCTGGGTAATGCCCTGAAAAGTTGTGTATTTTACTTTACTACTTTTAGTATTATGTTTCATACCGTATATATATTTTTTACACTGATATTTGAGCTATTCGATCCAAACAGGAGGGATTGACAGGATAACATATATGTATCTATATGCATTGATATTTATGTACTATGTATCTATTTTGTAATTCCCATCCACACCTTGCCAACCCACTAAGCTATCTTGCCTCTCACAACTATCGCTCCAATCCCTCCAGAGCTCTCCCCTCCCTTCTCTATGTTGGTGTCTCAGCTCTGACCAAAGCTCTCACTCTTCTTGACTGCCCACTCCCTTTCTCTTTGCTCTCTGTCTAGGACTGTACACATCTGGTACCAATTATCTCACAGAAAATTCAGCTGGCTGCTCTTCAGCTCGGCCTCTCCCACTGTTAGACAAGCTAATTATAATATTCCAAAGATGAAGACGAAGTCTGACTCCCTTTTCTCTTGAGCCCAAACCCTCTGACAGGCCTTGCCCATAGGTATGGTACAGATAAGCAATGTTTTTCCTTCCCTTTTATGTTCTCTCTGCATTTCTATAGGTATGGTAATATTTTGCTCTCTTCCTTGTAGATTCTATAGTGTATATAAGGCTCTTAAACTGACCATTAAGGGAAGAAGAGGTCCCACTGGATGCCCCTAGTTTGTGTGCTGCTGCTTTTCTTCCTTGGCCATCCAACAAGCATTGGTACATACAAATATACTGCAGAATCTGCTGCCCTGTGTCCTTTCCATCCGTCTGACGAGGGTACAGATGTTATTCCCCAACACCGCCAACCACTGCTTATGACTTCACATATTACATCACTCATGACATGTTAAATTACTTTTATGATGACTTTACTGAAGACATCCCAAATGTCAATAGCTCTATAGAGAGATTTGCTACCCAACTGGGACACAAGTCCTTAAAGGGGATATATCTAGTTTATAAATCCAAATGTGTATCCATGGTCAGTTATGGAGTGATTTGAAGGGGTATGTTGAGTGTAAGAACCTTAAAAAAGTCAGAAAACATTTTTTTGAAGAGAGCTTTGGCGGTACCACCAAGTGGTTCTAATTATATATGCCACCGAAAATGGGTGTAAACTACCTAGAAGACTGTATAAGACTCCACACCTTTTGGTTTCGCATGCTGTTTGGACAAATCTTTTCATAGGCTAGTGCTCCATGATTGACTATCTATTGACTGCAGTCATTGTGTTCCATGGCTGGCTTTTTTAGCAAAACTGTGTATAAGACTAGGTACTTCTGATAATTTTGACAATCCTGCCTCTTTCTGTCATACTCCCAAGAACCATACTAAAACTCTGTTCTGAAATTTATGAGAAGCGGAAAGAGGGTATGCAGTTTTATTTGTCCGCTGTCGCCAATTTGCAACACAAGTATACACTGACCTGCTTTTGAGGTTGCATTTCCAACTATTGATGAGTGGTTGAAAGAACATCTTATCTGTCCATGTGATGATACTTCTCTGCACCTCACCATACATTATGTGTTATTTTGTTAATTTTATAAAGAGGTTAGATCCTGTTGTCCTAGGTCTTTAATGATAAAACATTGTTTTAGACAGTGTAGACTGGCTTTGATTTTCTTAACAACAATTGCATTTAATGATATATGTTTTAATGTGATACCATTGTTTTAACCCAAACGTCAAGGGTCAGGAGACATTTAACATTTATATTGAAAATTATTGTTATCTTTTATGTTTGAAGCACCAATTAAAGATCTGTTGAAACTGAAATAGACATCTCAAGTGACATCACAGATGATGGCATTGATTGCCCTACTGGTCCTCAAGTAGAAACATTGCAGTAGACATGTCTTATTCAGCATGATACAATTTCTACAGTGCACACTTAAGCTCCAAGTGAAGTTTTAGGTGAAAGAAGTGGTTAACTAAAGCAAGGTAGAGACTAAGCACAACTAGTGTGAGTTGCAGACATGCATTTCAAATTTGTAGTTTCTTAATTCAAAGATCTGTTACCAAACATATGTCAGAAAAACTACAGCTTCTCCCTACAATAAATTTTTTTCTGGTAGAAGTCTGTGTGCATGCTGACGTGAAAGACGTGCTACAGATAATGTTTATGCAAAATAGAGATTTATAAAGTGAAGTGATTTATTTCCAAAAGTTCACTGAAAATTCTGAGACATGCATTGTTGTAGAACATATAATTTATAGCTGACACACTTACAGATAGTTTAAATTGCAGTATGATCATGTTTGTTCTTAAAATGGTACTTCTTCTCTTCAAGAAGATGTCTAAGTTATTTTTACATATTACATATTGTTGAACTATCCCAGAAAGCTATGTATTTCTGAAAAGTAGACAAACTTCTGATTTCAGTGAGTGGTCATTTGTGTAGACCCCTCAAGATTGCCCCAAAGATCCTAACTGTTGACATACAAAAATATTGAAAATGAGTAGGAAAACCGAGTAATTTGTGACAACATTTCCCTCTGTAATTTCTTGTCACAGTGACCGATTTACAAAAGCAATATACCATTACGTCCAATGAATATTTCTGGCTGCTGCAATATGTAGGGTTTGTACGTTTGCAAAACACGCCATACCCGAGCCAGAAACATGGACTGCCCCTTACAATAATGTTTCATTGTTTGCAGACTATTCAGCAATTCATTTGGTAAACTAGAAAGAATGAATGATGGGTTTGGGTTTGTTGTCACTTCAAACCAGTTCTAGGGGCAGCTCCTCTCCCAGTTGGATTGGTGCCTACCTGGCTGGCTAGCAGGATAAAGAGGGAGCAGGCCTCTGAGATACATCTGCCTATGATAGGGTAGACATCCTTTGAAGTTTATTAAGTTCCTGGGCACAGCCCTAATGGCCCTTCTGTCAGGAAAAGGTCAGCCCCTCTCCCTTTGTTTCAGCTCTGATAGCCACTTCACAACTATTTTAGGAGCCATTCCGCTCCTAGGTGACAGTGAACACTAGCAGAAAGGCACCTTTGGCGGAGACAGGAAATTTACAATTTTCATTAAATGTCATTTTCTAAACAACAATATGACATCTGACTTGACATTAAATTGAACTTTAAATTACTATTAGAGTCCTTGAATAATTGTTCTTGCTACTTCTAAATTGAAATTACGAATTATACGGTGTTAGAATGTATCCCAGGGCTTTTCTATGAGAGAGCCAGGCTTGTTACAGATCACTGACAGAATATCAGAACCAAAAATATCGTGTGGACAGATTATTGTATCAAACATATTGAGGACCAAAATATACAGACTGTGAGTGCAAATTGGTAAGTATAGATTTACTATTCTTGTCTTCACATCTACCTAACATCAAGGTACATATATGTGGAGTTATATTTAGTAAAAGTTCACGTAAAGATAGAAACTTATTTTCATTTTTTAATCCGATATTCTATATAAACAACACTTGTTATAGTGAAAACAACTTTAAGGGGTTTTCGCTGTCAGGACATGTAAAACACAAAATAAACATGTTACATTTTTTGACAACCATACACTCGGCCCTATGGGCATTTAGTACCTGCCTTAAGAGTACTTTATAAGTATAAATGAGGAAGGTTCAGGCTTGGAAAAAGTTTTTTTGTGCCACATCAAATTGGCAGTTTTTGAAACTGCATACCCAGGGGCAGGCCTGGGGACATGCTTTCATTGTCATTGTAGTGGTCGCACAATATGTGCTGCTGTTCACTAGTTAGGTTAAATATGCTAATCAGGACATTAGACAATTTCAACATGTTTTAGGGAACATCCTTTGGGTCTTGGTTAGCAGTGTCCCATGGCACAGCCAAAAACCAAACAGCAGCATCAGTCCAGTAAAAAATAGTGTGACCATACAAAGAGGCATGTTTTTACTCCTAGTTAATCATATGGTGACGAGTACAAACTTTTTAAGGCAGGTAAAATAATTAGGTGAAATAAATATAGTACAACCAGCAATGTTGGTGAACTTATTCAAGATTTCAGATGTAGGAAATCTTCCTATTACTGTTCATTTATGCAAAATGAGCAAAGTAAGTTTTGAAACACGAATAACAGTTTATGACATGAACAGAACATACACAAACTATTAAAAGGCCAAGGGGCAGATTTTAGAGCCCCTTGCGCCATAATATCAACACATTAGCATCATTTTTTTGAACGCTAATGTGGCAATATTATGGCAAAATGCCTCACCAGATTTACAAAGTGTCGCAGTGCATGCATTGCGCCACTTTGTAAATCCTTGCTCCTGATTATGCCTGCGCCAGGCATAATGTATGCAAGGGAGGGGGTGTTCCCCAGTTAGGAGGCAGAAAAAATGGCACAAAGAAATTTAAAAGATTTCCTTGCGTCATTTTTTCTGCATTTTCAACCTCTGCTCAGTGCAGGTGTTTAAAGGGGGCTCAATATTGCTTACAATGGGCCCCTATGTACTGTTCAGGGTTAGCATCAAAATGTTGGTACTAACCCTGAACAGTACATCAATAGCGTTAAAAATTCTGACACTATTGTCCCCTACCCTGTGTCATGGTGTGCCGTATTTTAAATACAGCGCACACATGGTAGCAGTAGGGGGGCACTAAGGGGTGCAAGGAAAATGATGCTGCACTGGGTGCACGCCACTTTTCCTAAATCTGCCCCCATGTTTGTTGAATGGGGGGAGTGAAACCGTACTCAAGCAACAGCCACAAACCTTGTCAGGGTGAATCACAAAAAGTCATGAAAGTAACTTGTACTTAACCCTCTGGTAGCTTGGCACAGAACTATCAGGCTGAACTTAGAGGCAATGTGTAAAGTATTTATACAGCACACAAACAATAGTAAAGTGAAACACAATAGAAGAAAAGTCTCAAACCAATTTCAAACAAATAGAGGAAAATGCAATAAAATATTTGTCGCCAAAATAACAGACATCAAATCAGTAGAAACAGAGATATGCAATTTAAAAGATTTAGGCCCATATTTATACTTTTTGACGCAAAACTGCACCAACGCAGTTTTGCGTCAAAAAAGTTAGCGCCGGCTAACGCCATTCTGAAGCACCATGCGGGTGCCGCATTTATTGAATGACGTTAGCCGGCGTTAGCCGCCGGCGCTGTCTGGTGTGCGTTAAAAAAAATGACGTACACCAGGCAGCGCCGGCGTAGGGGGAAAATGGCGTATGGGCGTCCAGAAATGGTGCAAGTCAGGCTGAGGCAAAAAAATCGCCTCAACCCGATTTGCGCCATTTTTTTACGACGCCCATCCCCCATTGAAATGACTCCTGTCTTAGCAAAGACAGGAGTCATGCCCCCTTGCCCAATGGCCATGCCCAGGGGACTTCTGTCCCCTGGGCATGGTCATTGGGCATAGTGGCATGTAGGGGGGCACAAATCAGGCCCCCCTATGCCACAAAAAAAAATAAAAAAAAATACCTACCTGGACTTACCTTAATGTCCCTGGGGTGGGTCCCTCCATCCTTGTGTGTCCTCCTGGGGTGGGCAAGGGTGGCAGGGGGTGTCCCTGGGGGCAGGGGAGGGCACCTCTGGGCTCATTCTGAGCCCACAGGTCCCTTAACGCCTGCCCTGACCCAGGCGCTAAAATCCGGCGCAAATGCGGGTTTTTTAGACCCGCCCACTCCCGGGCGTCATTTTTGCCCGGGAGTATAAATCTGACGCAATAGCATCGGAGTCATTTTTTAAGACGGGAACGCCTACCTTGCATATCATTAACGCAAGGAAGGTGTTCAGCAAAAAAATGACGCTAACTCCATGAACTTTGGCGCTAGACGCGTCTAACGCCAAAGTATAAATATGGAGTTAGTTTTGCGTCTAATTTGCGTCGAAAAAAACGACGCAAATTTGGCGCAAACGGAGTATAAATATACCCCTTAATGTAAGTATACTGCCTAAAAGCACAAAGCACCACTTGCGGTTATCTGGTCACCTGAGACCAGGTGAAAGTCACAAGTTCAGGTAGACCACAATGGAGTGCAGGCCAGATACAGGGACCAGGTTGATCCTGCTGAAAAAGTTACCTTTTAGAGTTTAGTGCAAAGAGTTCTGTTCATGGTGGAGGAGGCTGCAGGGGGAGCGTCACGTAGGGTAGCGATTATCTGGTTATCTGTGACCAGGTGAAAGTCACAAGTTCAGGTAGACCACAATAGAGCACAGGCCGGATATAGGGACAAGGTTAATTCTGCTGAAAAAGTTACCATTTAGAGTCCGTCGCAACGAGTTCTGAACATGGTGGTTTAGGCTGCAGGGAGAGTGTCACGTACGGCCATGAAGATCCTGTCCAGCATCGTGGACAATTGTTGCTGAAGATTCACGCTGGCAGTTACCGAGGGCTGTTGATACTGTAGCTCAAAGTAGAGACCTTATGTTTCTAGTCTTCATTGGAGGTCGTTTTAGCGCGAAGAGTCAGATTCACCATAGCTTCGCATTGGCGGTCAGAGTGGGTTGCGAGAGCTTGGTGTAAGCTGACCCGTTCAAACTCATGAATGTAGTGTCTTGCATGATGTAGAACAGAATCTTTCTGGCTCCCTGAGGAGTGTGTATCAGTGTGACGTAATGGCTAGAATAGAATGCAACAAAAGCTTGGTTTAGAATGTGTGAATTCACAGGTACACTCAGAGGAAAAAAGACGTGTGATTCACAGCTGTGTGTGTGACCTAGTCATTTGGCGGGTACGAGGCTGGGGAAGACGCTATAACTGGTAATGAGATAGGGGATAAGTAACCCAAAGAAGAAAAGAAGAAAGTGCTCTCCTGGAGAGTTTGCCTTTGTCCAAGAAAACTGCTCATCCATGCTCATCCATGCCACTAGTGCCTTCGTCGAAGTGCTGAGTCGATGGTTGGCATATGTGGAGTCAAAGCGCAAATCCAGCTTAGAGTGATCAATGGATGCTTGTCTGATTCATTTAGATGCTGAATGCTGAGAGAAACTCTTCATCTTAATCAAGTGTTGATGGCTCCCAGAGCTTGGGAATGTGCTAAGCAACAAGTTCCAGACATAGAGGCCGGAGAAGCCCAGAGCAAGTCAGTCATGAGTGTGAAAAGTAATTCGAACCAAAAGACTGAAGCACACAAAGGGATGTTTACATGCAAAAAGAATTGTTTCAGGTGTGGATGTGAGTTTCCACAGAAAGGAAAGTGTCTCACCATAGGACAGATATGCAAAGGCTGTGTTAAAGAGAACCAATGTGTGCCAATGTGCAGAGCAAAGGAAAAAGTAAGTGCATCACAGCGCAAAGACAAAATGATCACCATGATGTTCCAGAAGCAACATTTGACACATGCCCACAAGGCCAAGCAGTGTCATCATTCGAGGCAAATAGATGCTAAACAAAGTTAATTGTCATCTAAATCATCATCAAACAATTCTTCAGCCTCAATAATAAGTGAAAGTGATTGAGTCATGTCAATGCTTACTTCTGAAAGATGTGCACATGTCGGACTGGTCGCCTGTGAGGATAAAAGTCAGTCAAAGAAAAGTCAACATGTCAAAGCAATGAGATCACACAAACACTGCCCATTGAAAATAAATGGATGTAAATACCTTTTAATAATGATAGTGGTGCCTCAATAAATATAATGCCTGAAGAAAAGTAAAATGAAGTGTCTCCGTTACCGCGACATACACTGTCAAAAACCAAAGTGTACACTTGAGCTTCATCGACGCACATGAAGAGTAGAGGTTCATTTATAGAGACGGTGAGACGTAATAAAACAAAAGTACAAGTAGCAATCCATGTGCCTCAGTGTACAGTGGCAAGTCCCTGCTTGCTCAGTTTCAACACGACTACTGGCATGGGACTGATTTCAGTGAATTAAAATATGAATGCTCATAACAAAATAGTCAGTCAATTCTCTTCCTTGTTTCATGGTTTAGGAAAGTTAAAAACTATGAAAGTAAAACTGCATATTAATGAGGAGCTCTGTCCTGTTGCTCAGAGACATAGGCGAGTTGCTTTTCATTTACAAGAAGCTGATAAAAACATGGGTTTTAGTAGTAGTGCCTAAAAAGGACCAGGAAGGAGCTGTGCGCATATGCATTGACATGCACCAGGTGAACAAAGTGATTGAATGAGGACGACACCCAGAGCCGCACATTGCCGACCTGACTCGACTAAAGTTACCATCAGTTAGAACTTGAAGAAAGCTGCAGGCATATTACAACCATTTCTACACACGCTGGTTTGCTTAGATGCAAGAGACTTAGGGGCATATTTATGAGCCCCTAGCACCACCGGAGGGTCACTTTTTGTTACTCTTCCGTGGAGCTATGCCCTGCACCATATTTACAAGGTGGCTTTAAGCCACCTTTTGTGGCTTAATGCCATCTTGTAAATACTACCCCTTCACATGTAACCCTTTGCCACAGCAACACCCATTGCATTTTGACGCTGCCTCAGATATACGAGTTTTCGTAAACCTGAGGCAGTGCCAAAATCTAACACCACCCCAGGGGTGGCATTAGCAAGGTGCAACAAGGAGGAATATTTTTATTCCTCCTCGTTTTTTGCTTTATCTGTGTGTGCTGCATTGTGCAGCACACATAGATTACAAAATGCCAGGCATGATTGTTTATGTGCAGAAAGATGTCCCTTCCTGCACATAAACAATCATTTGAAAAAGATGCTTTGGCACTTCTGTGTGTGCTGCCTTCTGCACGCACAGAAGTGCCAAATCGCCATTAGTGATTGTTTATGTGCAGGAAGGAACAACTTCCTGCACATAAACAATTACACCACTCAATGCAGACATCCTTAAACGATGGTGCAAGGACGCCTGTGTTGGCAGCTAAATTTAGTGCCAGTGCAGGGGACCACACAGGGGTGCACCATATTCAATTAAATACAGCACATCCCTGCGTTGTGAAAATGACGGAGCGAGGCACTGCCAATTTTGGCGCAGTGTCTCGCTCTGGCATTTTCCTATAAATACGGGCCTTTTTGGTGTGTCATCAGCTGCAGAACTTTCCTAAAACATCATACAACCTGTTGTGCATGAATTCAATTATAGTTATGAAATATTATTTTTAGGTGCTACACAAAAGGAGCATGATAAAGACCTCACACAGTGTGTCAATTACTCAATGATGCAGGTTTAACTTTAAATGTAGATACATGTGAGTTTAATAAGACAAAACAGAAGGTCTTTCTGTTGGGGGTATGATGCCTGATCCTGCAAAAATCCAACCTTTGACAAATGCTGAACCCCCACAAGATGTTACATTGGTACGTTCGTTTCATGGAATAGCCAGCTACTGTTCAGGATACATAAAGGACTTTGTCACTGTCAGTGCTCCATTAAGGAGAGTTGACAAAGAAAAATGTTTCTTTTAAATGGTCACGACAATACAAAAAGAGTTTCAAGAGAATCAAACATGCTATCGAAAAATGCTACTGAAATGACATACTTCAATCCAAAGCACCATACCGATATTGTGGTTGATGCTAATCCCATTGGGTTAGGTGCTTTACTTGCACAGCATAGTGGACGCCCAAATTCAAGATGACATGTGGCCTATGCTGGTTGAAATGTGTCTCAAACAGAACATGCTTACTTAGCCTGAGAAGGAAAGTTTGCCTGTAGAATGGGAATGTAAATATTTCCATGGTTTCCTGTATGGAAAGCCTTTTACGCTGGTGAGTGATCATCAAACTTTGCTGGCCATCTTCGGCAATCCAAAACCCAAGCTGCCTCCTCGAATTGAACAATGGTGTTTACGATTGTGAGGGTATGATTATACAATTGTGCATCAACCAGGAAAGGCTCAAAATCCTACTTTTTGAGATTGCCTATGCAAGGCCATGGTACTACATCCAAAACGGCTGAGGAGTATATCAATTTCATTGTGAAGTACATCACACCAGCTGCTGTATCCTTAGCCCAGATTGTCACTGCCACGAGTCATGAGTGACCTGCTGAAGTTAAAAGACATAATTAAACATCAGTCGTGGAATAAGCACATTTGACCCCTCAGTAATGATGGTGAATATCACAACTACAAGAATGTTAAAGATGAATAGACCATAAGTCAGGTAGACTTATACTGCGAGACTTGAGAAATCTGATTCTGGAGAGTGTACATCAAAAGATGATTGAATTGGCTCACAAAGGACATTGTGGTATAGTTGCTACAAAGAGAGCTCTCCTAGGCCTAATTTGGTTTCCATACTTTTATGATAGAGTTGAAAAGGAACTGAGGGCCTGTCACATATGCAATAGTCTGTCAACCAGAGTTGCTCAACATACTCTGAACACGTCAGAACTCCCTAAACATGCCTGGGAGAGAATAGTCATTAATTTCTTTCGTCCACTTGATAATGGACATCATTTAATGGTGATTGGTTATTCCTTTGGTCAAAGATCTTTCATTCACAATGCATGAGCAAGTAAACAGAAAACATATTAATTTACGAATTCTTTTTATTTTATTGAACAACGAAGGTACAACATCATGGCGTAACCATTCCTTGCATACAGTAGATTCCATGGCCTGGTCGCTTAGGCTAATGGCTCCACTTCAATACCATCAGTCGCAGTGATGCTTGTACAGCCAAGACACTATACATATTGTCCCTAAGAGCCTGGCTTTCATCCCCTCCCCCCCTTGCACTCATGATGTGTCCATCAAGTCCATCAAGTGCCTCTATAGGCCTTCAATGCCCCCCAGATCCTTTCCCACTTTCTAGTGCAGCCCCTCCTTTTGTGTATCACCCGTTCTGCCCTCTGGCACCAATCAAAATCCCCTTACCATTCTGACATTCTTGGAACATCCTGTTTGCCCCAGGCCTTTGTGATATTTCACTTTGCAATTCCCAAGGCTACTTTTAACCAAATTCGTCGATACCTTGGCCACGGGACATCTCCCTATATCCCCAACAGTAACATCTTAGCTTCTAAGGGAATCTCTAAGTCCACAACCCGGGACATCACCTGACTTAATTTGGACCAGTACCCTTGTATCAAGGGGCATGCCCATATAGTGTAAACAATGTGCCCTCTTCAGCGCAACCCCTCAGGCATAATGGTGAATCGTCTCTCCCTACTTTATGTGGTAGGGTCCGAGCGTAGTAAGATCTATGGAATATTCGAAGTTGGATCAGTTGAAAGCGTGTCCTTATTGCAACTTCCCTGAGTTCCCTAAATGCCTCCTCCCATTCCTCGTCTTCTAGCACCCCTAAATCCAAAGACCATGCCTCCCTCACTAAGGCCCATATTTATACTTTTTTAGCGCCGCATTTGAACCGCTTTTTGATCCAAATGCAGCGCTAAAAAAGTATAAATATGGGCCTAAGTCTAGAACATTATGGACTAGTCTCTGATAGATTACTGAGATCCCTTTTTCTGGGAAGGATTCCGTGAGCACCCTATCTTCCAACGGTGAAGAGTCTGGCAACTGTTTGCCTTCTATCATATGCCTCCGAAGCGCATGGCCCAACCGAAGGTATCTAAAACGCTCAGTTTCACTGAGGCCAAAAGCCCTACGGAGCCCTAAATGCGTGATTCCTATCAGTTTCCACTGTTTAAACCCGGTCAGGCCCCTTACTTCTGCCAACAAATCACTGTGCCACAGTGGGGTAAGCACCGTTAGTCATCCCCCCAACCTAGAAATGCATTTGCCTCCTTCCACACCTGGACCACTACCAATGTGTGTTGCGGGAGGAGTCTCTCTCGTCGTACATCGCCCAATAGGGCCTCAGGGCCACCCCTGCCCATTGAACTCGTGTCCAGCCAGTAGGGTGGATCTTCTTGGTCTGTGAAAATCCAGTTATTAATTATCAGAAGGTTAGCAGCTCAGTAGTACTTTCTGATATCTGGAATCGCTAAGCCTCCATCATAGACATTGTTTTGTAGCTTAGCCAGGGTAATCCTGGGTGCCCCTCCATTCCAGAGCTTGATTCGTATCTCTTTGTCGATGCTCCGAAAGACCTCACTGGAAACCCTGTAGGGCATATTCTTCAAAACATACAAGAACCTGGGCAGACTAATCATTTTATACAGTGCAGCTCTCCCCATTAGTGTTAGGGGGAGTCCCCACCAATGGGTCACATTCTCCTGTAGTCTCTCTACCTGTGGGAGTACATTTTCACACTGGAATTTCCTGCGTTCCATGTGATATATATTCCCAAGTATTGGAAACCCTCAGTGGACACCAGTGTCGCACATTCCCGGGGCAGTCTGGGTCTTTCCCCCAAAAGAGGATACACAACAGGTTTGGACCAGTTGATAGTGTCTCGAGAGTGATCCCCAAAAATCCCCAAAATCTGCATAATCCTGTCACGAATAGCAGAATATAATCTGCGTATAGGGATATGCATTCCTTCCATCCATCTTTGGCCTTCATTCCCTGCACCGATGGGTCACACCGGATCCACACCCCCAAAGGTTCCAGTGCCAAGGCAAATAACATAGGGGACAGTTGACAGCCCTGCCGGGTCCCTCTCTGCAGCCTGAATTCCCGTGATACTATCCCATTTACCCTAATTCTTGCCTTGGGAGAGGTGTACAGGAACCTCACCCAGGTGCAAAATCTGGGGACCAAATCCCCGGCTGCTCCAGTGTGGCCGATAGTTCCAGTCCAGTAAGTCAAAGGCCATCCTGGCATCGAACACCATTAAGACTGATGGATACCCGTCATATGGAGCATGCCGTAAAGTCAGCAGAGATTAAGCCTAGTGCTCCTGTTGGGCATGAAGCCCGTTTGGTCGGGGTGAACAAGCTCGGTAATCACCCCTCTGAGTTTTGATGCCAAAGCCTTAGCCAGCACTTTAACCTCAGCATTCAGCAGGGAGATCGGTCTGTAGCATGCACATTCCATCTGTGGCAGAGCCCTGATTTTCTTTAAAATAAAGCTCTGTAAGTTTCTCTTGGATCTCCCTGTCTCTCAGACTCCACGAATCCAAGTGACGTGGCAACGTGAAATCTCTGGATGGATCCCTTAATTGGACTTCCACCGGGGAATGATCAGAGATCCCCCTCGCCTGATGGATTGCTGGTCCAAACCGAGAGGTCTGGGCACCCTGGGTAAAAATATAATCAATGCGAGAGAACCTCCCATGTGCCACAGAATAATAAGTATACCCACACATTTGAGGGTTGCATTCTCTCCATATATGCACTAGATCAAAGGCTTTTGCAAAGTGTAAAAGAGGATCTTTCACCTTCCTCCCCTCTGGTTGCCCAGATCTATCTAGCTCCATGTCCATAAGTAAATTCATGTCACCTCCAAAGCCAGAGTGCCAGTAGGGAGGTTCACCAGAAGATCTCCCACCTCCTGGAAAGTTGCATCCTGGAGTCGTGGTGGGGCGTACAATGAACAAAGGATCAGTGTTGTGCCCTCCCAAGTGCCTGACAGTGCCACATATTGCACTGCAGCATCCTGCCAAACCCGATGTGGTGCATAGGCCACAGATTTCATAATAAGGATTCCCACCCCTCTTGAGTCTGTGGTGTATGCAGAATGTGCTGTGAATACATATCCAAACCTACCTAAGGCCTAATAATAGTTCCCCTTAAGATGCGTTTCATGCACGAGTATTATGTCGGGGCATGACGCATCACCTATTGTAGGAGCAGTGTGCGTTTTACCAAGCTACCTAGTCCGTTCACGTTCCATGACCAGATAGTTAAGTTTGTGTTCATGGTGTAAGGCATTCATTTTGGTACTTGCCCGTGGTCGGATGTCTGGTTCCCTAAGTGTGATTCCTCTCACCCTACTGCGGCCTACTGCGTTGAATGTCAATGCCATGTACTTTCCCTCCAACCTCAAAGTTATGCAAAAAACAGTTCCTACATTCTTCCCCCTCCCTGCTACCCTGCTAAAGTGAGTCATAACATTCTCACCCCCCCAACGTGCAGAGCGCCTGTCACCTCAAACCATACATTCAATATTGAGTCTGAGCCATTGCCTGCTCAATACAACACGGATATTGAAGCCTATAATTTTCCAAACTACTTCCCCTAGAAAACTAGAGTATCCTCCCAACCACCTTTGATCACTGGAACCATTTGCTTGTCACCCATCAGCCCCCTCTGCCTCTGAGTGTATGCTGTACACTTTTTCTCTGCAGCCATGTCACCCCTAATAGATCTCTTGTGTTGTTCTTCATCGGTCGCTTTCCCAAGAGGGCAAAGGGGCCCTGTCTGGGCTGGCTCTTTTCTCCAGTTTGTCTCTTGCCCACCACTCTCCATCCCTCAAGTGAGTCCCATGCCTCCTCCATTGACGCAAAATGCCACGTCTTCCCATCTGCCCCCACTCGCAACCTTGCCTGGAACAGCTTCATATATTTCACCTCCTTGGCTCACAGTGCCTTTTTGATATCCTCAAAGTATTTCCTTTGATGCTGCAGCTGTAGGGTGAAGTCGGGATAAAGTCGTATCACTGCATTATCTACCAGCAAATCCCCATGTGACCTAGCTGCCTGCAGTATTGCGTCCTTGTCTCTGTAGTTCAGGATTCTGGCAATAATTGTTTGCGGTGGGGCTCCCAGCTTAGGCGGCAGGCCCGGCATCCTATGCACCCTCTCGACTGTGTTAGATTTCAGTGGTCAGGATATCCGGCACCTTTGTGACAGAGTAACATATCCGCCGAGTTCTAAATCAGGCCCTGAGTTTCTTTTATTAAATGCCTCATCAACAGTGTTGCCTTCTAATACACAGGAACATTACAACAGACACCATCCGGTCCGGTATCTAGGGGTGCATGTATCAAAACAGTATTTGTACCTGTTTTTGTTTTTAACTATAAAGCTCTGCTACATAAGGTTAAAATCCTGATGCCAAGATGAACAATTCTCCCACTGAAATTAATTGGGAAAGTGTCATTATTTAAGATGTTTATTTTACCTCTATTTCTTTTTTCTTTTTTCAAATCTCCCTATGAAAATTAATAAGAGTTTCTTTAAGGAGTTAGAAACCCTTAGTACAGAGATTTGTGTTGAATAGTAGGGCCTCATGAGTAAAATATTCCATCCTGCAATTTGATAAAGATCAGGGAAGACTGGGCCTGCCTGATTTCTTCTCTTATTACCAGGCGGCGTGGTTAGACCCTATCATTCATAAAGGGAAGTACTCATGTGGGCTAGACAATTTCTTGATGTCTAGAATGGCCCAAGACTTAGAAATAGACCTTCCTGTGTTCCTTAAGATGGCTAGGTTGCTGAAATGGATAAGATAAAAGGTGCTAGTCAACACGGATGCCATGTTGAAGCGTTTCTTTTGAAAAAGACAAGTGCGTCCTGCCATAAGCTCATTTGGCTACGGGACTGTGAAAGTTTAGGCTTAGATGTTTTCAAGCCTTCGCTCAGATTCTGGAACTCTTGTGGTTATGTGGCATTAGGTCACTTTCTTTTCGGATATTGGCCATTAGCGTGGGAAGAAATACAACTACGTGCAATGAATTCTGGCATAGGTGTTTGCAGATTACGCAATTTCTTAGTAGTAGTTGTCAAGAGAGGAATTAATCCACCCAGATCCTTGTTCGGTTGTTAGCTTGAATTGAACTGCTAGGGACTGCTAAGGAAAACTTCTGATTCGCCCTTGATAAGAGCTCATCTTAATAAACTTTTAGAGGTAGCTGGGTGGCAGATGTGCAGTGGTGAATGGCAGCATGTTTCTATGGTCGGGTAGAAATCCCTTAGAGCTGCACATTTCAAAAGAAAGGAATTCCTCTCTAGGTGGATGGCCTAATGTACCCCATGTGCTATCCATATAATGTTTCTGAACATCTTGCACCAGTGTTTTGTATTTTTACATCAGGATAAGGGAGACTGGCTCCACATCTTTTTATGTGCCCCATATTGGTTGGCTTTTGGCAGGATGTTTTTCTCATCCTTAGTGAACATTCCATATTATGATTATGCCACAATATTTTTCATCTGCTGCCTTATCCACTGCTGGGCCGTTGATTATTGAATACTGGGGGTCCACTAAGGTTCCTTAGGACAGGCTTGAGAAACTTAAGAGAACCTAAGCCTTCGAAGAGGCATACGCTAGGTATGGAGAGGAATAAATGCTTGTGCACTTTATCCATGTCTATACGGTTTTTATAGACTGTATTTTTGGAAACTATTTTTTAGCAACACGAACTTTAGGTTATTATAGTTTTTTGCAGAAAAATGAAATGTATTTGTGCAAAGTCATTCCCGCACAGTCCATTTTGTTATATTATGCCTGCCTTCTTTTATACGATGTGAATGTTCAATGAATAAATAAATTGTAGAAAAAAGGTGCAAACATTTTTAGCTGGTTTGTAATAAGTATGTGGTTGGAATGAAGGCTTGTATAAACGTATAAGGAAATGGCAACACTTAGGGACAGATTTAACAGAAAATGACAGTGTGTGGTGCCAAATTTGGCAGCGTCACGCACCGTCATTTTCAAAATGCCAGGATGAGCCGTATTTACTGGAATACGGTGCACTCCTGTGTTTCCCACAGCGCTGGCGCTAAATTTGCTGCCATAGCTAATGCAGCAACCCTTGCACTATAGTGTAAGGATGACTGCATTGAGTGAGGTTGTTTTTGTGCAGGGAGGAATATCTTCCTGCACAATCTTAAATGGCGATATGCTTGTTCTACGTGTGCTGTAGAGTGCGGCACATATAAAAAGAGCATAAACACGGAGAAATTAGAGCATTTGTTCTCGTTGTGCCATGCTAACGCTACCCCTGGGGTGGCGTTAGATTTGGGTGCTGCCTCAGGTTTACGAAAACTTGTAAATCTGGGGCGGTGCCAAAATGTAATGGGTGTTGCTGTGCCACGCCCACAGCAATACCCATTGCATGCCCCTTCCACAAAAAGGCCCTCATTACAACCCTGGCGGTCGGTGTTAAAGCGGCGGAAAGACCGCAAACAGGCCGGCAGTAAAAAAAAATGGAATCACGACCATGGCGGAAACCGCCAACATAGACAGCCACTTTAACACTCCGACCGGCCTGATGGTAGAAACAAACAGCCTGGCGGTCACCGCCAACAGACAGGCGGAAGACAATGTACGCCCACACTATTATGAGAGGCCAATCCGCCACCTTTTCCGGGGTGGGACCAACGCAAACAAAAACACGTCGGAAACAGGACTTGGAAGGGAAAATACTCACCTCTCCATACCCCACGAGGAACCAGGACGCCATGGATCCAGAAATCCAAATACTCCCTGCGATGATATTCCTGCTCCTCTACCAGGAGCACGAAAGACGGCGGCGACGGCCACAGTGAGTACTACACCTACAACACAGGGGAGGGAGGAGGGAAAAGAGAGTGACACACACACGCAACATGCAAAAACCCCATCTCCACCCACAACAACATACACGCAAATAAATGCTGCAACATTACATTTACACACCCCATGGAAGAACGCAAGGACAAAAGGAAATGAGTTGAACGAGTGTAATAAATAAAAATCCATTAGTCATACAGTATATACAATTATGTACACCAAAGACACAAGTCTGGATAGTTCACCTTTCATAGTCCGTGGACCACTGGGCCCAAAAAGCATGGGCGAGGCCCATACTCAATACCAGACTTTAAACGGAGAGAACACTGCAGGGGCATCAGATCGAAATGAAACAGGCACCTCAGGGGGAAGGGAAGGGGGGGCACCTCAGCCGGATGAGTGCACGACGCCAGCTCCATGAGGGGGCTCCATGCCCACTGCTGTATTCTGGGGAGTGCAAAGCCACAGTCTCACAAGTCTTTACAGTGGGTGGTTTGCCCACTGCTGTAACCTGGGGAGTGCAAAGCCACAGTCTCACAAGTCTTTACAGTGGGTGGTTTGCCCACTGCTGTATCCTGGGGAGTGCAAAGCCACAGTCTCACATGTCTTTACAGTGGGTGGTTTACCCACTGCTGTATCCTGGGGAGTGCAAAGCCACAGTCTTCCAAGTCTTTACAGGGGGTGGTTTGCCCACTGCTCTATCCTGGGGAGTGCAAAGCCACAGTATCACAAGTCTTTACAGTGGGTGGTTTGCCCACTGCTTTATCCTGGAAAGTGCCAAGCCACAGTCTCTCAAGTCGATGCCTTTCTCCACTGGTTCTGGAGGGGGCTTTGTGCCCAGAGTGATTCATTCTGCCAAGGACTGAGGTAGTGGATGTGATACTCCACTGGTTCTGGAGGTGGCTTTTTGCCCAGAGTGCTTCATCCTGCCAAGGACTGAGGTAGTGGAGGTCTTTCTCCACTGGTTCTGGAGGGGGCTTTGTGCCCAGAGTGCTTCATCCTGCCAAGGACTGAGGAAGTGGATGTGATACTCCACTGGTTCTGGAGGGGGCTTTGTGCCCAGAGTGCCTCATCCTGCCAAGGACTGAGGTAGTGGATGTATCTCTCCACTGGTTCTGGAGGGGGCTTTGTGCCCAGAGTGCTTCATCCTGCCAAGGACTGAGGTAGTGGATGTGATACCCCACTGACGGTGGTGTAACATGCAAACTGCCCAGACTCCAAGAACTGACCACCAGCCTCGTGCGACTGACCACTGGCTATGGCAGCCATGTCTGCGTTGGTGCCACTGGGTCAGGATGTCACGGGCCGCTGGCGGTGCTGGCTGGGGTGTCAGTGGCATCGGTTCTGGAAGCGGTGTCAGTGGCATCGGTGCTGGCGGCGGTCTCAGTGGCATCGGTGCTGGTGGCGGGCTCTGTGGCATCGGTGCTGGCGGTGGGCTCTTTGGCATCAGTGCTGGCGGCGGGCTCTGTGGCATCGGTGCTGGTGGCGAGCTCTGTGGCATCGGTGTTGGTGGCGGTCTTTGTGGCGGCGATGCTGGTGCCGGTCTTTTTGGCGGCGGTGCTGGTCTTTGTGACGCCGATGCTGGTGGTGGGCTCAGTGACTGCGGTGGAGGTGCAGATGGCGGTGCTGGTGGCAGTCTTATCCGCCGTGCAGGTTGGCGTCGTCAGGGACCTGCCCTTGATTTTCTGGCCCTTCGCACCTTGGATGGTGGCGCAGCTGTCTTTCCACTATCCACTTTTGTTTTGCCTGAGCCCTTGGTGGCAGGTGTTTTTGCCTTCTCCCTCCGGGCTGTGGGCAACTTTTTTACTTTTGGAGGTGGCGGAATGTCCTTGCCCTCGCTCCGTGGAACACTGGCAGCCCTGATGCTTGGCGCACTCCAAAAGCCCGCAGTTGCTGCCACCACTGTGCCCGGTGATGTGGTGGCTGAGGTGCTCGGTTGGACCTGGAAAGGCGGGCCCTAAGGGGCGGACGTGGGGGTGGTGTAGGGAAGAGGTCAATAGTAGACAGGAAAAGCTTTTTAGACACACTGGGACGGGTAGATGGAGTGGGTTTGGGAGTGGAGGAAGAGGTAGTGGTTGTAGGAGGTGTACGTTTGCTGACTTTGGGTGAAAGTGCATGGGCTGGAGGCTATTGTGAGGTGGATGGCTGTTGGGTGGGTGTGTGGCTGCGTTTGTGTACTTTGGGAGGAGGTCTCACAGACACACTAGGAGAGGACACCGGGGATGTGTGAATGGTAGTGGGGTGGTGAGTGCACATGAATGGTGTGTAGTGATGGGCGTGCTGGTGATGGAGGTAGTGGCTGAAGATGTAGTGCATGCAGGTGTGAGTGGAGACGAGACAGGGAGGGAGGAGGGAGACGTGGAGGAGGGGGACACAGTGGAGGCAGTGGATGTTGGTATGTGTGCATGGGTATGATGCTTGTGTGAGTGCTTGTGGGATGTGTGGTGCTTATGTTTGCCTGAGCCACTCTTGTGTGTTGAGGTGTGTGCATGCTGGTCTGATGGTGTGCTTGGGATAGGCTGAGGTACAGGGGATTGGGTCTGGGTGGAAGAGGTTGGAGGGGGAGTCTGGACACAGGGACAATGGCTGCCATCAGTGCTGAAGCCAGATTCTGAAATGCTCTCTGTTGGGCTGCCTGGCCAGAATGAATGCCCTCCAGGTATGCATTTGTTTGTTGCAAATGCCTCTCTACACCCTGGATGGCATTCAGAATGGTAGACTGCCCAACAGTGAGGGATCTCAGAAGGTCAACAGCCTCCTCACTGAGGGCAGCAGGGCTGACTGGGGCACGGCCTGAGGTGCCTGGGGCGAAGGAGACACCCACCCTCCTGGGTGAGCGGCCGCGGGACACACACTGAGGGGCTGCTGGGAGGGCGATGCTGGTAGGGGGTGTGGTGGCTGCACCTGTTGATGTGGGGGGCACAGAGGGGCCCGCCACCGCAAGGGAGCTCCCATCAGAGAAAGAGTCGCTGTCGCTGATGTCACCTCTGGTCCCCGCCGTGGAGCTCCCCTTGCCCTCCATCCCACTGGTGGCTTCAGACTCTGTTGTCTCGCCCTCCAGGGCCATGTGGGATGCAGCTCCCTCCTGCTCCGGTGCCACTGCTCCTCTGCCTGATGATGCTAATGCACACAATAACAGGGAGACCAAAAAAAGGGTGGGGGAAAGAGAGAAGAAAGACATGTTCAGTGCATGCAATACCACTACCGTCAGCGTACACTACAGACACAGCAGCCCACTGCACTACGCCATGCACTTAGAGTTACCTAATTGATCACAGGGACATGGGGTACAAGGCCTATGCCCGATTGCTGCACACATGGAAGTCACAGGAGCCTGACTAGATGTAGTTGGCTCTTACCACTGGTGGGGTTGGGGTGCCACATAGCCTGACTCACGAAGGGACCTTGCCTACAAAACTCGCCCTGGCCTAGGGGAACCCACAGCCCACCTCCCCCACCCAGACACCTCTTAAAGCACGCAGAGTCACATGGATGTGACTGTACTCACCCCCTTGTGGCTGCTGTGATGCCCTCAAGCGCCCATCGAACTCTGGATAGGCCACCGTGAGGATCCTGTACATCAGGGGGTCTTGGTGAGACGGGCACCCCTCCCACGTTGGGAGGCCATCCCCAGCTGAGCCTCCGCCGTCTTCTTGCTCCAGCAGCGAATGTCCTCCCATCTTTTATGGCAGTGGGTGCTCTGTCTGTGGTGGACCCCCAGGGTCCGGACGTCCTTGGAGATGGCACACCAAATATCCTTCTTCTGGTGGGCGCTGACCTACAGGAACAGTACAGGGGAAAAAGGAAAATCTTTAACCGTCCGGACCGTCACAGTCATTGACCCACGTTCCCACCCTTGCCCTGACGCACATACACTCATCGTCCGCTCATGCAGGCCTCAGTTCCCCCCCGTATCTTCCCTCCACACCACTCCAAACAGGCATTGCTGATACAGCATGCTCACAGTGTACACACCTGTTTGTCTGGAGGACCGTAGAGTAGCGTGTACTGGGGGAGGACCCCATCCACTAACTTCTCCAACTCCTCCGAAGTGAAGGCAGGGGCCCTTTCCACAGACACATGAGCCATCATCGCTTCCAGACTGAGTTCACAGCAGCACTTGCAGTGTAGGTCCTCTCTTGCCGAAGGACAGGTATCAAGTGAATGAACAGACAGAAAATGGCGGTCACGTCCGCGGCGGTGCATACCATTACCTCCGGCGTACATTGTCATTGGCTCCTGGGACCCACAGGGTCCAATGGTAACCAATGCAGGATTGCGCCGCGGTCTTCGACCGCCTATGGCGATGGTGTACAATGCCAGCGCAGTTACCTCATATCCCCTTGTCCCACCTTACAGGTCAGGCAGCCGCCATTTCAGGGGGCCACATGGCATTAATTTTAAATGCTTCACACCTATCCAGGCCTTGCATACACACAGTGACGCGCACATTGCGGATTGACAAATGTGTGCAATAAACATTTTTTTAATACCTCAGTGTTGGCTGACTCTCTGCTCGCTGTTCTCGTCCATAGGGCATGTCCGCTGGGGCAGGTGAGGAGGTGGCGGCATCCTCCAGTGTACAGACCGCTGGTGGACCTGTCGACAATAGAAGAGAAACACGTAATAGTCACCTACAGACTTGATTGTGCAACAATCCATGAACTGTGTGCCCAGTTGGAGCCAGACCTAATGTCAGCTATCCGCCATCCCACAGGAATCCCCCCCTCTAGTGCAGGTCATGTCAGTACTCCATTTCCTGGCAAGTGGGTCTTTTCAAACTACAGTGGCCAATGCATCAGGGATGTCCCAGCCTATGTTCTCAAACATGTTGTCCAGAGTATTGTCTGCCCTGCTGAAACACATGCAGAGCTACATTGTTTTCCACTCATGTGGAGGATTTGCCCACAGTGAAAGGTGACTTCTATGCCCTGGGACATATCCCCAACATCATAGGTGCCATTGATGGGACACATGTGGCCTTGGTACCCCACGCAGGAGTGAACAGGTGTACAGAAACCGGAAGAGCTACTATTCAATGAATGTGCAGATGGTGTGTTTGGCCGACTAGTACATCTCCCATGTGAATGCCAAGTTTCCAGGCTCAGTGCATGACGCTTACATTTTGAGGAATAGCAGCATCCCTTATGTGATGGGGCAACTCCAGAGGCACCGTGTGTGGCTAATAGGTGAGGACAAGGACCATATACCCTGTGAATAGTTGTCTGGGTCTGGGGTTATCCCTAAGGGTTAGTGTGTGTCTAACAGTTGTCGCTCTAAATTTTCAGGTGACTCTGGTTACCCCAAACTGTCATGGCTACTGACCACAGTGAGAAATCCCAGGAAAAGAGCAGAGGACTGCTACAATGAGTTAAGATTTGACTTACCAGAGTCCATTCCTCCTGCTACTCCTTCTAGGCCCTCAGGATGCAGTATAGCCAAGACCTGCTCCTCCCATGTTGTTATTTGTGGGGGAGCAGTTGGGGGTCCTCCGCCAGTCCTCTGAACTGCAATCTGGTGTCTTGAGACCACGGAACACACCTTCCCCCATAGGTCGTTCCACCTCTTCCTGATTGGCATGACGGTGTTGGTTTTGTTATCGCCAGTTTATCACTGACCTTTGATGTGGCGGACTTGTGTGGGTGTCTGGATTTTGGCGGATTCCGGCCTGTGGGTCGTAATAGCTGTAGCGGAATTCTGCCGCCGCAGTGGTGTGTTGGCGGTCTTCTGCACGTCGGTTAGTGGCATTTACCGCCAATGTTGTAATCAGGGCCAAAGTGTTGCGTGTGAAGGGACTGTATTTAGGAGGTGCCGTAAAGCCACAAAAGGTGGCTTAACGCCACCTTGTAAATACGGCACAGGGCATTGTGCCACCGAAGCATCATGAAAAGTGATGCTCTGGTGGCACTAGGGGCTCTTAAATATGCCCCTTAGTGTATTGGCATATAAGATAGTTTAGCTGGATATAGACTGCAAAGTCTCTGATCTCTTTTAAGTCTGCAATGGGATAAGAAGAGTGTTTGAAGTAACAGGTATTGCCATAATAGTATCTTGATGAGAGAGTCTTCAATAGTCACACCGAGGAAGTCCGTATTTGTAATGTGTTTTCCTCACATCTGGACATTTGATATTTAGCCTCTATCTTAACTAAGGCCTACAGATGCCCTTTTAGGTCTGTGTCCTAAAATGTTGCACATTTTAAACATTGACATATCAACTGTAATTGAGTGCAAACATGTATCACACTTTAATAAACAATGATTATGGGGTGATAAAGTGAAGTGATTATTTTCCCCATTTGTATCCAAAAAGAGTAACATGCTTAAAGCTGCCTATTTCTGCAGCAGGCATTGCAGAGCTTCTTTTATCGTGTAGAATATGTATGAAAAATCTAAGGGGGTTATTCTAACTTTGGAGGAGGTGTTAATCCGTCCCAAAAGTGACGGAAAAGTGACGGATTTACCACCAGCCGTATTACGAGTCCATTATATCCTATTAACACTCCTCCAAAGTTAGAATAACCCCCTAAATTCTTAATTTTCTTGAAAACAACATAAAAAGTCCAAATTTACACATATGTGCTCTTTAGTATGGCAACATAAATGGAATCAGTACATTTTGATGACTTATGTCTGTCCAAATTTTAAATTGGTGAAACTTAGCCACAGTTTTTAGTACATAGGTGTTAAAAATTGGGTCTCAAGTTGGCAGAGGTATGCACCCTGTTCAAGTGGGGACTACAATTCTAGTCAACGTAAGTCATATACACATTCTAAATTAGGCTGTGCTCACCCTCTGGTAGTTTGGCACAGAGCCGTCAGGCTTAAATTAAGAGGAAATGTGGAAGGTATTTGTGCAACACCTAATTACAGTAACACAGTGAAAGACACCTCAAAAAGACTCCACAGCAGTTTAGACAAATAGAGAATATGGATATGAGTAAAACAAGACCAAAACAACAAAAATCCAATAAGTAGAAGTCGAGATATGAATTTTTAAAGATTAAGGGGCATATTTAAGAGCTCCTTGCACCTCCTTGCACCACATTAGCGTAATTTCTTTTTTTTTTTACGCTAATGTGGCCCAACGAGGCCAATATCCCTTTGCTATATTTACAAAGTGGTGCAATGCATGCATTGCGCCACTTTGTAACAGTTTGCGCTACAGTATGCCTGCGCCAGGCATAATGTATGCAAAGAGGGCATTCCCCCATTAGGGGGGCCGAAAAAATGGCACAAAGAAATCTAAGAGATTTATTTGCATCATTCATTTCAGCGCTTTTAACACCTGTTAAAAGCAGGTGTTAAAAGGAGGCGCACCACTGATTACAGTGGGCCTCAATGGGCTTTGCAGGATTAGCATAAAAAAATGTTACGCTAATCCTACAAAGCTCTGGACTTTCGTCAAAAATTATGATTCTATCCCCTAATTACCACCACGGTGCACCGTACTTTAAATACGGTGCATACATGGTGGTGTTAGGAGGGCACTAAGGGGCACAATAAATGTGGCGCTGCTTTTCTTAAAATGCCCCTAAATGTAAAAACAGTGCTTAGAAGTCACCAGCGGTCAAAAGACTACTTGAGGTCGCGGAGGACCAGTGCAAATCCAAAGTTCAGGATGATCGCGATGGAAGGAAGGGCCAGCTACAGAACACATGAAGGATCCACTGAAACAGTACCTTTGTTGGAGGAAAGCGTCAATGTTGAAGGCACAATGCATTGAGTTTTGCTGAAATTAGCGGCAGAACCCACTTCTGAGGCCCAGGACTGTAGGGGCACCTAAGGCAAGGATAGGACTCACTGATGGCAAAGTCCAGCAGCACCCGGAGAGTTGCAGGCAGTCTTTGAGGTCCCTGAGACTTCAGAGAACAGGGGCAAGCCAACAAGCCCTTAGTGAATCTTGGGTTCAAGGATGTAGAGAACAGGTCCAGTCCTTCTCACTCCATTCAAGAAGCAGCAGGCAACAGGCCAAAGCAGGTAGCAAAGTGGCAGTCCCTCCGACAGCACAGCACACAGTAGGCCAACACAGCAATGCAGCTGCAGAGTGGCAGTCCCTCAGGTCAGCATTAACAGTCCTTCTTCCTGGCAGAGTGTCCTTGGCTCCAATAGAGTTCTGATTTGGTGGGGTTTGTGGTCCAGTACGTATGCCCAAATGTGTCTCTGAAGGAGGAGAGACTTCAAAGGAGCATTTGAAGATCACAAGGTCCATGCCCTTCCCTCCCTGGCTCCAGACACTCTACAGGGGGGTATGCAACCCTTTGTGTGAGTAGAGGCACAGCCCTATTCAGGTATACGTGAGGCAGTGCTAAGCTACACCCACCAAGACAGTTAATGGCCCATTAAAGCCCATTAAGTCACACCTAAGCTCCTCCTATTGTGTGTGTCTGTGTAGAGGGAATGCACAAAGCCCAGCTGTCACCAATCCCAGATGTGTATTCAGAGGCAGTCAGAGGCCTAGAGTGGTTGAAGTAAGAAAATGCCAACTTTCTAAAAGTGGCTTTTTCAGACTTACAGTTTAAAATCTGACTTCATCATAAGTTGTGATTTTAAATTGTGAGTCCAGAGACCCCAAACTCCAAATTTCTATCTTTTCCCAATTGAAAGTTACACTTAACGGATGCTTCAAGGTAACCCTAATGTTGACCTTTGGGAGAGAAAGGCCTTGCAGTAGTGAAAAATTAATTTACCAGTTTTTCACCAACAGCACGTGTTAAACTTAAAAGCACATGTCCAACTTTTTAAAATGCATCCTGCCCTTGGGGCTACCTAGGGCCTACCCTAGGGGTAACTTATTTGTATTAAAAATGAGGTTTTGGGTGCACTTGCCAGGTCAAAATGACAGTTTAATGACAGTTTAAGACACACACAGTCTCTGAAATGGCAGGCCTGAGACATGTTTATCAGAGAATGCGTCAAAACCCATGGATGTTGCGTGGGAAAACTGTAGTGGTGACACAATCAGTGCTGCAGTCCTACTAGTAGCATTTAATTTACAGGCCCTGGGCAACTATAGTGCACTTTAATAGGGACTTACAAGCAAATTGAATATGCCAATTGTGGATAAGCCAAAATGACCATGTTTAGGGAGAGAGCCCAAGCACTTTAACACGTTTAACATTGATAAAGTTCATAGAGTCCTAAAGTCAACAAAAACAAGGTCAGAAAATGAAGAGGAGGAAGGCAAAAGTCTGGGAATGACCCTGCAGAAAGGGCAATTTCCAACAATAGAGCTGAAGAAACCAGCTGCTGGCTTCATGGACAAAACTACACAAAGGGAGTGGCACTTACTCCTGCACACCCGGATACATATACTTATGAACGTCCACATGAACCATCCATCCTCAGACCCCAAACACATCGATAACAGCAATGTTGGAGTCTAGAAGGTGGTCACAGTTGTGGTCCCCCTAACATGACATTTGTGGTCACTACTGATGCCTTGGTGGCAGCTGTGGCCAGTGTTATTGTTCTGAACTGTAAAAGCTGCTCTCTATACAGCAATTCCTGTGTTGTCCATGCTTTGGTAGCAGCTGTGGTCCCTGTTGGGTTTACAGCAGTGCTTGATAATATGGCCCCTACCGTTTTTTCAGATGCTGTTGATCAGCACATCGTTTTTTTCTGTGCAGTCATTCCGTTATCCCTGCACCTGTACTTGTGTGTTCTCTGACCACATCTAAGTTGTGCGATACTGTTTGTGTGCCTATATGTTGGTCTTGTTTTGCCTGCCTGGGTGCATAGCTTTTCTTGGTTTGCCATGGCATCTCTATTGCTATGTACCATACATCAGGATTATATTCCTAATAATGTTTGGTCTTTACTCCTTACTTTATTCTGCTTCATCTTTCCAACTCTCTTCTCGTCTTTCCTACTGTCCTCCTTGCTTCTTCCCTGCAAACGAAACCCTTAGGTTTGCCTACCATTAAACTGTCTATTTTGGGGCAGGCCATTCCACTCACAAGGACCCTCTCTCATTACCTCTCTCTTGTTGCCTCCTTTCTGCTTTATGCCATTTTCATCACTTTGAGAGGCCATTGGTGGTGCATAATGCACTGCAAAAGCACCCAAACACATAACAGGTTTATTTGTCTGTCTGTATGACTGACAGACTGTCAGATTGTCTGTTTGCGTGGGTGCTTGTAAGTATGTGTAAACGGACGCCTGTTTCCTGTTATATGTACATGGTGTCTCTAGGTGTGTTAGTATATGTGCGCCTGAATGTCTGTAGTTTTGGTTTTCTTTCTGCATATGTGCATACTTTCACCATCTATGTTAATCTGTCCATCGATATTAACACGTCTGGGCCCATTGTGTAAAATCTACTGAGCTTGCCAATGTTTTCCTCTTTGTGATTTTAAATATTGGTCAATTTTCTTCAATTCTTAGTTTTCTATAGTCCCGTCATTAAGTTGTAACTAAAATGCTAACACCAGTAAATGGCTTGTCAGATCCACAAAAATGTGATTCAATTCTAATATGAATAATCCAGCACATGCCTTTACATATGTATTGTGTTTTCTGTTTTCATATGTGCAAGCATTTACACATGCTTTTGTTATGTTGTACACGCGTTTTTTTGACAAGCTTGAACACGCATGCTAAGCGTGACATTTTAATCTCCAACTGAATTAAGAGAGTAATACAAAATAAATCAGGTGTATAAGGATAATTGTTGGATTCCGCTTTCACAATAGCACAGATTCTGAAACTGAGTGAAAGTGCACATTATGTTTGCTGTTTTATTCGCCATGCACAAGGCATCAATGTGTGGGACCTTCGTTTAACAGAAGAGAGGAAACAAAATATTGTGGAGCAATAGGTAATATGCACAGATGGAGTGAGGTGTTGAAAGCAAAATGTAAAAACATAAATGGATATACGAAAGAAGACAGGCAATTGAATGTGAGTTATCTTGTTGGAAAGTTGGTGGGGACCAAACGGTCTGTTTTATTTAAGGAACCGTTCACATCTTTTACGAACCAAGTGATGCCATCACAGTTCCATTCTATTGATTTCTAGAAGTCACATCTTCACAGGGATGGTCTCAGATTAGGCACAGTCCAAAAGTGGGATAACACCTTTTATGGTGAAAATACAGCGCTGCCCAGAAAGAAAAAAACGTGATCACAACAGCCTGCGCTGAAGGATCGCCAACCCATTTTGGTAGAAGCTAAAATTCATTTCACATTTCCCTGCATTAAAAATCTCAAGGGTGAGAAAACTCTGGCAATTAAGAACATTTTAAAACAAGGAAGTTATTTTTTCTCTTGGCCACATCAGAATTATCTACAGTGGTGACAGAGTTGTTGTGAAACTCGCTTACTCAAAACACGGAGGGTCAAGAGTATTTAATAGTTTAGAAGAAAACTGAAAACATAGCTGTTCAATTAATTCTATGTCAGGACCAGAGGCTCAGATTATGCTGTCTCTTCCTTTACTGAACTTTCACAGCAGCCAATAACACACTTACAAAGAGAAAAACTACATTTGCCAAGAGACACATGTTACCATGTCACATGCACCAATCACATATTGTGACCTAACACCATAAATACTCTGACCCCCAACGTCATATCCTCTTTCTTTGCTGCTTCGCAGCAGATAAGTGCCATTTTCTTTATTCTTGCACAAGACCCAATTTCCTAGACCTGATTTAGAAAATAACGTAGCCGACACTCCAGAGATTGATACGACCATGGTTACCTTTCTGAAAATGTTTTCCAGAGATCCTAAAAAAGGTTTGGATAGGTCTTGGCGTTCATGTCAAGATAAACTGCTAGACATGTCAGGCCCCCTGACTAAAATCCTGGATTTAGTGGTGGTGTCAAAAGAATCAGGCATACCAGTAGAGATGTCTGGGGATCCTTGGGTTCTTCAGACGGTATCAGGTTTTCATCTGGAGTTCATCAGTACTCCACGTCAGTTGGCCCCTCCTCTTCAAATGATTTTTTCCCTAGAAAGTCAGAAATTTATAGATTCAGAAGTGCAAGCGCTTTTAGACAAAGGTGCAGTAGTTTTTTCAACCCCTCATCCAGCTGGTTTTTGCAATCCCATTTTTGTTGTAGACAAAAAAATGGGAGGTCATCGCCTGGTACTGAATTTGAAAGACTTCAATTCTTGGATTGTGTACAGACACTTCAAGATGGAAGGGATTCACATGTTAAGAGATATCTTAATAGAAAGGGACTGGATGGTAAGATTAGATCTAAAAGATGCGTACCTATCAATTACAATTTTTCCTCCACGCAGGAGATTCCTCCAATTCCAATGGAAGGCTCAATGTTTGGAGTTCACAGCTCTCCCATTCGGGCTATCCTCAGCACCGTGGTGCTTCACCAAGTTGTTGAGACCGGTAGTGGAGACATTGAGAACCAAAGGGGTTCGCATGATCATTTATCTGGATGACATCTTATTGATGGCCCAGGACCCAATAACTTTACAGACCCATTTGAATTGGACAATCAATCTATTACAGGAATTGGGTTTCCTTATCAATGTGCAGAAGTCATTGTTGAATCCAACTCAAGTGATAGAGTTTTGGGGTTTCAAGATCGATTTGCTACAAGCTCAGTTAATTCTTCCCTCATTAAACATTTGCAATATAAAGAGGGAATTGATGTCAATCCTATCCAGTCCGACTATCTCTTTAAGAAACGTTGCTCGATTGGTGGGCCTGTTAGCTTCATCCATTCAGGCAATCTTACCGGCTCCTCTTCACTATAGGGCTCTGCAAAGATTGAAAATCAAATATTTGAGACAGGGTTGGAGTTACTCAACCTTGATCCCGTTGTCGACGGTGATCAGGGAAGAGATTCGATGGTGGCTTCACCACATGAAAGCTTAGAATGGCAGAGCCATATTCGGGTCCCACCAGAGGTGGTGATAGAATCAGACGCCAGTCAATGGGGTTGGGGAGCCCGTTGCGGATCGGTGGTGACTGGGGGCCGCTGGTCTTTGACCGAACAATCCCTCACACATCAATTGTTTGGAACTCCTAGCGGGATCATTTGCGATAAAGAGCTTATCCCCCCTCAAGACCGACTGCTGCATTCTGCTAAGGATGGACAATATATCAGCAGTGAGATATGTCAACAAGTTAGGGGGAACGAAATCCAGAGTTCTAGCGGAAATAGCCAAGGAATTCTGGCACTATTGTTTGAACCACAAATTAGTAATCGTCGCAGAATATTTACCGGGGGCGCAGAAAACTGTTGTGGACTGGAACTCCAGGTATCTGACGGATACCAGCGATTGGAGGTTAGATCCGATAATCTTTCTGCAGATAAATGCGAGAATGGAGACCTTGCGAGGTGGATCTTTTTGCGTCTCGCCTCAATACCCAGATTCGGAGGTTCTTCAGCTGGAGGCCGGACCCTCTGGCCTCAGCGACAGATGCATTTCTGCAGGATTGGTCACCTTTCCGGGGCTATGCCTTCCCTCCGTTTCTATTGATTCCCAGGGTTCTGTCTCAGGTTCGGAGACAGAAGACAGATTTAGTCCTGGTGACTCCTGTTTGGCGATCTCAACCCTGGTTCCCTATTGCACTTCAGTTAGCGTGTGCTCCTCCGTTACTCATCCCTCCTCGTCAAGACCTATTGTTGAGTCCGGAGGGCCTTCAACATCCTCTGATCTCATTGGGGACTCTCACGTTGATGGCATGGATGGTCTCGGGACAAATTGGAAAGCCCCAGGCATTTCGCAACAAGCTGAGAACTTTATCAAACAAGCCTGGGCTTCTAGCACCCACAAGAGATATGCTTCTGCTTGGCGCAGATGGACTAGTTGGTGTAATGGAAGGAATATCAATCCCTTGGAATCAAGTGTTGAGTTGATAATTAATTTCCTAGCTGAGTTAGCCTCTTCAGGGCTAGCCTATAGGACAGTTAATAATTTTAGATCGGCTATTTCGGCCGGACATAGTCCTATTGATGGTAAACCAGTTGGCGTATATCCACTTATTTGTAAGTTATTGAGAGGAATTCGCTTTTCTAATCCACCTCAGGCCAAATATAACATTCTATGGGATGTAAATGTTGTTTTAAAATTTATTGATTCCTGGCCTAGTAATACGTTTTTATCTCGTAAACAGTTATCACCAAAGTTGACTATGTTACTTTGTCTGATTTCTTGTAAACGAGTTTCAGATGTCAAGGCCTTGGATTTATCTGGTAGAGTATATTTTCCTGAGGGTGTTTCTTTTTCCATTTCTAGAAGAACCAAGACTAATTGCCGGTCAGTAACCTATCCTTGGTATCCGGATAACTCAAAATTATGTGTAGTACAATGTTTGAAAGACTATGAGTCGGCCACTGAAGAGTTCAGACAGAACATGAACGGCCAGGTATTAATTTCCTTACAGAAACCCTTTAAACCAGTCGCTTCAGCTACTCTTTCGCGATGGGTTAAATGGCTAATGAATGAAGCAGGGATTAATACCGATCAGTTTGGAGCTCATTCTGTGAGAGGAGCTATGGCTTCTAAAGCATTTGGTTTAGGTTCTAGTTTTCAAGATATTATGAAGACAGCCAATTGGTCTTCTGAAGGTACTTTTCATTAGTTTTATTTTAAACCTGTTGTTGATGTTGCCTCTATTGTTATTAATCAGCTTTAAACTAGCATAATCCGAGCCTCCGGTCCTGCATAGAATAAAAGAAATTCTATCTTACGCGTCAAGGATTTTCAATTCTATTAAGGACACGGAGGCGAGGATTATCCCACCCGTTATTGTTAATTGGAGATTATATTCAAATGTATATTCTATATAAAAGATTTATGCCCTCCCTATATTTTCGTTATAACTGTTTAAAGAATTTATTCTGGTAAAATCAATATTTATTTTTGTTTTTTTATAGGATCTGATCCGAAGAATTCCTGAGATCTTTTCAAAGTCTGTGGAGAAAACAGTTTAATTTCCATCCCATCATAGGATGTATGGTTTGGCTCGTTGCCAGTGTGGAATGATTCTTCAGTCGGAAGTTTTGGGAGAAGTTTCGGACTACTTCTTCGTAGGAAGTTCGTTTCATTGGTTGCAGGATTATCTGTTGGACGAAGAAAGAGGATATTGTCGCGTGGGCTCTCATTATTCTAAATGAGACTACTGGATTTCTAGGTAGCAGGATCTATAACGGTGTGGGGGACTGAGTCTGACCCACGTGTAAAGAACTCTGTCACCCTAAATCCGGTTTTTGCTCCGGCTAACTAGCAGTGCCTCATTTCTCCCATGTGGAAGGAATGATTCGGCAGCCGAGCGCATGACATCTTTGGAACTTCTCATTGAAGTCGTGGTTACTCAGATCCAAACCAACTCTCTTATTTCCAATATGATCTCATATACAAATGACAAAGACAGTATAAGTTTTATATAATGTTTTTATTAAAACGACTGTATTTTAGATATTAAGGCGTGAGCGGCAACAACCAGAACGATACAACACAGTAGGATTGAAATAGTCACCAGGAGAGTAAAACATAAGAACAAAGCTATCATATTGTCTAACAGTTTCTACTCTCCCTCTGCTTGTTCTATTTAGAGCACAGCATGTCAAGCTTCTAGCTTGCCTATTAGTATCACTGTGGAGACATCAGCCTTCATACCTGAGCAAAGACCTGTGATCTTGGTTCAGCATCTGCAACGAGGCAGTCAGCGTCTATTTGTGGTTCCCTGGTCGGAATCTCCCTCTGCCGTGTATTGGGACAAGGAAGTGATTTTATAACTAACATGTCATCGTGATCACAAAATGTCCCTACGCAGGAATGCCAAGTCTAAACTCCTACCACGTCTATCGGCAATGTACCAGCCTGTATCCTTGACTGAGGCACAGAGTAAATATGTTATGGAGAACTCCAGGGCTGAAGTAGGCAAAACAGTGTGATATGAATAAAAAACAACACCGTAGAACTGGTTATGTGAAAAATAACAGTACGAAGCCTAATAAAAAGCATATAGAGCAAAGTGCACAGAGGCTCTAAGCTGTCAGCAAATGAATAAAATATATTCAGGGCAAAGTGCACAAAGGCCTAAAGCCTGAAGCTAAAGCGCAATGAATACGTAAGACTAACCACACTACACCATCCCCTTGTCGGTAGCAAGTGGTACCAATAATATAAAAGGATGCCCTAAATATAAACAATACCTAAAACAAATATTTCGACAAGGTGAGAAGACAACAAAGTCATAAATTTAGGTAACATGTGATCATAAAGCCAAATTCAATATAGTGTCAATTTCGTAAAAATCCAATCGTCAGACAGAAGCAACAGAACGCAGGAGTTCCTCCACTTCGATATATGTCAATATCGGAAGATCCACGCCACAAAGTACCATGGAGCAGGTGTGATCCAAAGCCCCAAAACCATTCAGGGCGGCACCCTGTGCAGGGCCTATGAAAGAGACAATACCATCTTCCTCCAGGAAGGGAATCTCATAAACTGCCTCACGAAGCAAGCGCATCCGTAGTGCACAAGTCTGGGAATGAGCCCTAATCGGGAACATCAACAGATCAGAATCGACCATTGGAGGGCGCTGCAATGAGAGACAGAGAGCCAGTGCATGTTCAAACGAGCACCAAAGGCATCGAAACACGGGTTGCACACAATCCAAAACCGGTCTGAATGACAGACACCAGTCACACTCCAAATGTCCCAGAAGTGTCGCTCCAAAATGCTGCATCATGCGTTCATGACACAGCTGCGCTGAGGGGAGCAGCAATACAGGATCTGGTAGTGACGGGACAGCCATTGCGAAAAAATAGCAACAACAGCAAGACTCCAGCCAGTAAAGCCAAAGTAATCGGGAAACCCCCAAAAATGCTTCCGAAAATAGAATGTATAGCCGAAGTTATCAAACTGAATATGGAAGAGAAGGTATGAGCAAAACCAACACCAACGACTTTGAAAAAATGTGCAATACCAGCAGTGCTGGATGCATTAAATATACGTCCCACAAGTTCACCGAAGTGATTCGGAAAGTTAGTGTTCAAAAGGGACTGTATCTCCGCCGATGACCTTGCCACCTGAAGTGCGTAGGTCTCGCTAGCAGATGTAAGGGCCACATGCTTTTGAAACAATAAAGCTTTTAGCCGACTCAACTCGTCGAAATCAACCTTGGAAGTAGCAATATGAGGCCAGATGTCCGCAACCTCCCTAAATTGAGTGGGGGGAAACAACACAATCCCGCAGCACGTAACGGCCTTGTTGACAACGACGATGTAAACTATTCGCTGTTAAGAACAATGTAACTGCCGTTAGAAAGCATCTGGAAAGTGTTTTTAAGAACCAGGACTGGAACTCCCTTCAGATAACAAGCTAAGTTAGCAATCGAAGCGTCACACGCCCCGTGCAAGGACAGCTGTTTACAAACCATTGAATGGCTGACAGAAGCTTCGCATTCGCTGCCGCTAAGAAAAACCTCCTTCAAACCATTAACACATCTGTACTGAAAGGGAAGGTCCCACACCTCGTGTATGTAACTGTCTCCCAATAGTTCATATCTACCCACCGGAATGTGCTTCAAACACGAAGTAAATTGCAAAGTAGAGATAGGCAAATTAATAACCCCATGAATCAACCATTCAGCTGACGGAATCTCAGCTACCGTGAAAGGCAGTTTCTCTAATTTCTCAATATTTAACATAACATATGTTGCTTCCTTTTTAGCCATCAGTTGTTGTTGACGAGTCAAATTAAAAGAGATAAAGATCTCTCTGGCACGAACGTGCTGCCATGGAACGCGACCCACCTTCAAGGTCTGAAGAGTCCAACCCAGCTGCATGATGGACCGCGTCTGACTCTGCCCATGATATAAAGAAGACATGTCCAATTTAATAATGTCAATGGCAGAGGAAACAATGCTGTCAATCGTGTAAACACGGTCAGAAAGGGTATGCATGCCATTATCAACAACAGACAAAGTCTGCATCAGGTTTTCCTGATCAATCTGCCTCAACCGGGCTGCAGCCTCTTGTTGTGAAAGCTTCCAAATCTCATTATAAACTTCGTATAAGAACCTTTTCTTCTGTGGTACTTTGGGACCCGACAAAAAATCTTGTAAATCAGTATCATTAGACAGTAACGTGAGATGTGACTTAACTGCATCCAGCGTGGATGACTTCAACCATTGGTGACAAAGCTTCCCCACACTGTATGCAGTTATAATATCAGCATGTTCTGGTGAAATGTAACGAGGGTCTGCCCTACTAGTCCTGAGCCCCCCTGAAGAGGTGACAAGACGTTGATGACACACATTAGTGTCTTCAGGCCATAATAACCACCCGCCTGGATGTAACGATGAAATGTTAAGCGTACCATTCTGGACCCAATGTGTAAATTCACTAAAGGTAGCATTCACATAATGTTGCCAATCTCTCAATTTAGAAGGGACAGGTATACTAGGCAAAGTCAACTCTCTAATTGTCGCTAAGCCCAAACAGCTAGTCTGTTGTACTGTGTCATTGAGGAAAATCATCTGCACAGGGATAATACATGCTCTAAATAACGTGTCCCTGCCTCGAATTTGCCAATTTTTTTAACCCCAAACACTTTTCAAATCAACAGTTTTAAACCAGTATTCATACCCCTCGACCGAAAGTTTAGATACAAACAAATTTGAATACAGTAATTTAGTATCGGTCAATAACATTTGCTTATTGGAATACGGTGCAACTTTAAAATAGTAAGACTTAGCATTTCGTTGATCATGCCCAGAAAAATATGCAAATTTATCATAATACGTTTTCGAACTCCCTTGTGGAGGAGTCGAGCAATGTTCCCATTGCACATAATTAAATATGGACTTAGGGCTACTAGCTTTATGAATAAAGTGGTGTCCATAATAGTTGTAGCAAAACATGTCACCATGATTATCTCTAAATTGGTAAGCATCTTCATCGTCATAGACAGTATAATATTGCAAATCCATTAGCATAGAATCTACTGTCTTCACATCCCAATCATCAGAAACAATGCCAGATATAACAATATCATTCATTGATAATTTGAGGACATACGGTATTTGAATCAATTCAGTGGGACCATATATATCAAACATTACTTTATCCCACACAATCCCATCCGGAATTGGTATAGCAGAAATGTTTACTGTGGACAAGTCTCTTCGAACCATATGAGACGAAAAATGCGGTTTTAACACAGTCTCCACGTGCTCAATGTCAGATCGATCAGGAAGAAAATGACCATGTATTATCAGAAAAAAAGTAACCACAAATCCCAACCATAATAAAAGAGTCATCACGGCCAAAAACAGCCAAAAATAGTTCCAAGGAAAAACAAAATATGTGCGTTTAAGCCAACCCAGCAGCCGTCGTGGACCGTGGACAGAAGACATCGAGGACGAGGAGCCGGACACATCATTATCAGCATCGTTGAAGCAGCCAGAAGCAGTTCTAGCAAAAGGTGCAACTGTGAACAAAGAAGCAGATGGAGGCTCTCGCCGTGGCACGCTATAAACCACATGTTCAGAAACGTCAGTAGAACGTACAGCAATTTGATCAAAAGATTCCATATTAATCGCCGTCGGTGAAACAATCTCAAGATCATCATCCACCCTCCCCAAGCTCGGAGAGGAAACATTGTCGGTGAAAATCACCTGCAGCGGGACTTCTTCCCCAGTAGTGAGAGGGATTCCGGAACTACTGGGTGTCCCTCTTGGTCTGCTGTGCAGAATCGGCCACATGTTGTAACTTGACATTATCAATGGAAACAAAGCGATTTCCCTTGGCCCCTCGCAGCGGCGGTAAAATCACAGTTCTCGTGCCGCTCACCCCCAACACAGGGACAGATTCTCAATAAGAAGGACCAAATTCTTTTTTAACTGCAACCTTTTCACGCACTAGATCCCCAATCCTGGGTATCCAACCAGTAGCTGTTACTGGCTCATCCTTAATTCCTGAGGAGGCAGCACTGGCAGAAGAGTTATCTTCACGGAATTGTTGTAAATCCTGCAAAACAGTGACACGATCATTTATGTCAAAGAGCGTATCTGCCGCCTCCACACCAGGACCATCTAGATCAGGAACACACATTCGTGTTCCAAACAGGCACTCATATGAAGTACGACCCCCCAGTGACCTTCTAGGCAAGTTATTAAGTGCTCTCTGTACTCCATATAGGTGGGCTAGCCAACCACGACCCGTACCTATAACTATGGCCGTTAAGGACTGCTTTAAATCACGATTTAAATGCTCCACGACAGAATTTCCCTCGGGAAGAAATGGAGACGAGAATTGGAGTTGGACCCCCAACGAAGCCATGGTGTCCCTGAATGCCTTAGAGGCAAAAGCAGGGCCCTGGTCCGAATGAAAAGCCGCAACTGCAAATATAGCGACAAAGATGCGCAAATCTTTAATAACAGTTCGAGCGTCAGCCGAGCGTTGTGGCCAGACCCACACAAATCTGGAGCACGAATCTACAGCAACCAATATATATTTGTATGCACTATCTGGTGTCAGCGGACCACAATGATCCAAGTACACACACTGTAATGGTTTATTTGAAATCAGAAGGGGCGTCTGCTGCGGGCGTCTAGCCGACGATGCTTTAATTTGTTGACAAACGTCACAACAAAGGACATATTGCTTCGTCTCTTTATAGAGACCAGGCCCCCAGTAACGAGCCTGTAAAAGTGAAATCGTGGCAGCCACCCCAGCATGTGCAGAAGCCACCCCCTCATGTGCTGCAGAAATCAATCGAGGTCTCTCAATTTTATTGGGAATTTCACGTACACCAATGCCTGGAATCGTAACAGTAGCATTCAGCGCACCATTCAAGCAGTAACTATATTTTGAAGGAAATCCTTTAGGAAAGGGCGTGCCATCAACCGTAGCCTTTATGGCAGCCGAAATTTCTGTGTCTGGTTTGGTACTCGAACGAGTCACTGCGGCCACAGTGGCGACAGCCACTGCCGATTTCGCGGCTTCATCAGCCAAAGTATTCCCAGCAACGTGTATTCCAACGCGCTGGTGTCCAAGTGTATGCACAACATCGACTTTAGGAAGCGTTTCCTTCAGATCCGCAACCTTACCCCACAACATTTTATATTTAATGGTGTTGTCTTTAGAATCTCTGAACCCATTCATCTTCCAATAGTGTAGATATTCGTTGAAAGACTGCACACAGTAGTAGGAGTCACAGACCAGCAAGGTTAAAAGCGCCGGATCCGTGTGCTCCAACGCTAACAATAGAGCTTTGAGCTCAGCCAGCTGTGCTGTGCAATCTCCCAAGGTTTTAGTATAAGTATGTCGGGGGCAGAACACTTCCCTCTCCATAGTGCCGCTCACCACCGCACATGCAGCAGAATACTGTTGTTTAGTCCCAACCGGTGGTTGCGCAGAGCCATCGGTATACATGACCACTTGATATTGGTCAATAGGCAACGTACCAGCAGGAACAGGGTATTCCATCTCATATTGAAGAAATTCTTGAGTCTGTAGTTTAGGGTCAAATACATAATCTACATCAGTGGCTGTCAAAGATGTAGCCCATTGTATCCATCGCGGGTGTAAAGCTTTCGAATTAGGAACACTCGCTTTTGTAACAGCCTCTAAGGCCGGAATCGGGGAAACAACAATAATGCGTTGGCCCTGGGCAAGCGGTCTTTCTTTAATCACAGCCATCTGTACTGCAGTGAGTATTTTCTCAGTCTGTGTAAATCGTTGTTCTGCAGCAGAATACAAGTGGGACTTGTATGCAATCGGGACTGTCTCCCCCTCATTAAAGGTGACATAAGTAAACCCAACAGCCCCAGGTATCACCCTGATGACTAAATGTGTCTTATTGTCCCGTGTGTGTAAGCGTTTAACTGCTAAGAGATCACTTTGTAATTCCCGTAGTATGTGTGTATGTTCAATCGTCCAAAATGTACTCGAAAAATTCGGACAAATCAACTCGTATAAGGGTTTTATACGCGTTGCATAATCAGGAATGTAAGTTCTGCCAAAATTCAGAAACCCCAACAATGACTGGAGCTTCCGAACCGTATTAGGAGGCTGCAATAAAGCACATTTCTCCAAAAAATGTGGCGCTAAGCTCTTGCCCTCACTCGACAACTCATATCCCAGGAAAATGACACTGTGGAAGGCAATCTTCGATTTCTTAAAATTAAACTTATAGCCAATATCAGCAAACCCCACAACAATGCGCGATACACGCCTTAGATGTTGCAGAATCTCATCGTCTGCCAGATATATGTCATCAACATATGATAATGCTTCAGGGTCGAACTCATGCAGTATTTCAGTTACACGAGCCGAAAACAGTCCTGGGCTATTCTTATACCCCTGAGGCAAGTGAAAAAAAAATTTCTGAGAGCCAAACGCACTGAAACTGGTATAGTCCAGACTTTCGGGCGCTATATTCTGGCAGAAAAATCCATTCGAGATTTCTAATGTCATGTATTTTTTACGCACTATATTATTCATAAGTCTTGCGCTGTGTGAATTCTGTATTGCATATGTGCGTGTATGACTATTCAAATGTCTATAATCCACCACGATCCTATATGAATGGTCCGGTTTAGCAACTGGAAATAAGAGATTATTCATCGGCGAGACACAGGGCTCAAGTACACCCTGATACTCCAATTGTGTAATAATTTTTCTAACCGATGCCCTTGCTTCAAATTTGATAGGATACTGCGGTTGCGGCTGAGGTTCGCCCTTTATCGGAATTACATGATAAGATCATTGTCTGTCCCACCCCACGTTATTTCTATACAAGGCGGGAGCCTGTGCTAGAGCCCATGATTTACTATAGGACTCCGCTAGTTCTCTCGGAACAAGTGGTGAGAAGGAAGGTGTAATAACCTCCTCCTCAACCGGACAGTCGCGAACAAAGTCAGGTGGCCAATCTTGTTCGGCCAGCAGAACATCATATGATTTTACCACATGGTCCCAAAAAATGGCATTTATAATACGGTCAATGTCCCCTTCCAATCGCAGAGTCACTTCATATACTCTATCAGGATCAGAGACTCTCATATCCGCCGTCTCAACTTGTATGAAGTCATCAGTTGCTTTCACCTCCAGATGCTCTAGAAGACTCCGGCGAACTATTGTGACCTCTGCCGCGCTGTCTAACAGTGCTAACGCCCATGTCTTGTTCGTCAAGAGAACTCTCTTCTTGAGCGGCATGTCTAACTGAGACTGCTGCCACTTTCTTCTTTTTAAATTGCTGTTTTTGTTGCAGCGGTTTCTCTTCTTGTTTAATAGAAACCTCCTCTGAGCGTTGTGAATCCTGTCTCGGTTTCACGTATTCCGTCCTCCGCTCTGACCGCCCACCTCTCTCACTTCTCTTTTCCGAGGAGTCCTGAAAGGATCGAGATTGGCGTGTATCAGTATATTGCTATCTATCAGGCGTCTTCAAAGTATCCCTATTCCTGAGATTATACTTATTCCGTGGGATCTCCGGTTGCGGAGACTGCCCACCATCTTTTTTAGGTGTTTGCTGTTTCTTGTCCCAGCGCTTTTTTGAACCCTCAGGTTGTTGCTGTTTAGCATTATCTTTATTATTTATACCCTGTAACTGGGGTTTTTGTGGTCTAGCCCCTAGGCTATCACAACCAATACTAGAATATGTTTCCGCTATTATTCTCGGAAGCTCCCGCTCCTGATTAAGCAGCGGAACATCCCGAAGACGCATTCGCACTGCTAGTGCTACTGCCTCTCCTTTGAGATTACTCAAAATAATAGAAGAAACTGTGGCAAAATTGCCCAGCAACTGCATGCCCAAATCTAAGGCAGGGGCAGCCCAATATTCATCCTGAATCTGTTTAAGCACGTCCGGTAAATTAGCTAATGTCGGTGTACCGTGTGCCGTAGTGTAGAGCGTGGCAAACAACGTGCCCCAGGTATTACAAAGGTCCACCGGAGGAACCATCCCATACGGCAAACACATCGTCAAAATTCTATGTTTATCCTGAGGTCCCGTATGGGGAAATACTGCTTCCAGCGTATTAATTTTTTGCGCCAGCCAAAATGGAGTTTCCTCTCGTTTAGCCGGTACTTTACCCATAACTGAGTGCACAGTGGCCGGATTAATACCCGGAACCACTGCCTGTGGGTGCGCTGGAGCAGCACGCGCTGCATTCGTATTTAGTGTCTGCATGACAAACTGAACTAATCGTCTATATGTAGCCGTTAATTCCATATATAATCGACGAACTTCAACCACTGCCAATTGAGCAACCGCAGGATGAGGTGTATATGTAGCCAATAAAGGCCAGGTAGGACCATCATTACTCAGTGGACCTAACCTAACTTGTGCTACTGAGTGTGGGAGGGTGCCATCAAGCCAATTATGGTGTTCTTGATAAGATAGAGGTATTTCTAAATAAGCGTAAGCCCTGTATTGTCCAGGGACATTCGCAACAGTGTATTCGTGAAAAGTATTTGTTCCCCCATCCACTGCTGGAAATCCGACCCAAGAATAAAAAAGTTCTGTTCTATAGGCTGCATGGGCGTCCACCACAAAAGTGACTGGACCCCCCTGGACTGTCAGTCCATGTGTCAACAGATGTCCCGTGAGCGGATGACGAATATTAATTGCTATATTCACTACATTAGGATTCGCCATTTTATAAAAAATAGCTTCAGGTCAGAGAAGGCACACCAATATCGGGGTTTTTCCTTTCAAAGTTCAAGCTTGAACAACCAACCACTAAGCAATAGGAAGCACCTATGCCGTGGCGGCGGAAACCCTCAGCCCCACGGACGTCTCTGTATACGGAACCGAGGAGTCAAAATATATATGAGACCAAGAGAGTCAGTCGGACCTAATCATTAGAGCCAGACCAAACCTTGGCGGCGCCATGTCGCGTGGGCTCTCATTATTCTAAATGAGACTACTGGATTTCTAGGTAGCAGGATCTATAACGGTGTGGGGGACTGAGTCTGACCCACGTGTAAAGAACTCTGTCACCCTAAATCCGGTTTTTGCTCCGGCTAACTAGCAGTGCCTTATTTCTCCCATGTGGAAGGAATGATTCGGCAGCCGAGCGCATGACATCTTTGGAACTTCTCAGGGAAGTCGTGGTTACTCAGATCCAAACCAACTCTCTTATTTCCAATATGATCTCATATACAAATGACAAAGACAGTATAAGTTTTATATAATATGAATATTAATATAATATAATAAGATATGAATAAAAAACAACACCGTAGAACTGGTTATGTGAAAAATAACAGTACGAAGCCTAATAAAAAGCATATAGAGCAAAGTGCACAGAGGCTCTAAGCTGTCAGCAAATGAATAAAATATATTCAGGGCAAAGTGCACAAAGGCCTAAAGCCTGAAGCTAAAGCGCAATGAATACGTAAAACTAACCACACTACAATATGACGTTGGGGGTCAGAGTATTTATGGTGTTAGGTCACAATATGTGATTGGTGCATGTGACATGGTAACATGTGTCTCTTTGGAAATGTAGTTTTTCTCTTTGTAAGTGTGTTATTGGCTGCTGTGAAAGTTCAGTAAAGGAAGAGACAGCATAATCCTCACCTCCATGTCCTTAATAGAATTCAAAATTCTTGACGCGTAAGCTAGACATTTTTTTATTGTCTATGCAACTAATTTGAAGCCGCCTAACTTGTTTCTAGCGCCCAATGAACATTTGGGGTAGACCTTTCTTACTGGGTCCTTTCTCTGTTTCTCTTGCCGAATGCTCCTCCTGTTCTCTTTCTCTGGATAGAGCGCCCTACAGTCGTTCAAGGGTATTGTGGGTGCAGATAATGGAGGGATTGTCACGGTTTTCAGTGGCCGCCTTACTTGGTATCTGGGTACTACATGGGACCAGAAGTATTCATAAATGTTAATTTCCCGCTGCTCCCACTTTCTAACCACCATCTTTGCATCTTTATAACTGCGCCAAGTATAATGAATGCAAGGTAGGTGTTCCCCGCAAAAAAGCTCTGAGGAATGGTGCAGTGAAATCTATAACAGTTACTGCACCATTCTGCGCCTTTACAGTGTCATTTTTTTAACGCCTGCTTAGGGCAGGCGTAAAAACGGGAAACAGCCTCTTCTACATGGGCAGAGCAGACATGCCCTAAGTACGCACGCACTATCATGCTTTCCTGAACCACGCATGTGCCTTAACCATGCAAAAAGGCACAATGCATATGTGTGGTTCAGGCACACAGCGGGAACAGTGAGAAGAGAAAGACAGCTCTGGACGCAGTGGCTGGGTAAGTGGGGCTATGGCGTAGGGGAGTATTTTTAAGGACAGGGTGGGGGAAGGGGCAGTTTTGAGGGTGGTCTGTTTTTTTTTGTTTTTTTTGCAGGGTCTTAGTATTAGGGGCCAGGGTGGGGGGAGGCCAGGGTAGTTTTAAGGCTGGGTGGGGTTGGAGGGCAGGGGGGAAGGGGCAGTTTTTAGGGGCAGTTTTAGGGCTCAGCGTGGGGGCGGGGAAGGGAGTGAAGGGGCAGTTTTGAGGGACAGTTTTAAGTATCAGGGCAGGGGTGTTCAGGGTGATTTTGTTTTTAGGTGTGGGGGAAGGTTTTAAGGCTAAGGGTGGGTGGGGGTGGTGGGATAATTTCGTTTTCAGTGTGGGGGAATGTTTTAGGGCTCAGGGAGGGTGTGGGGAGTCGGGGTAGTTTTTTTTAACAAAGGCCAGTGTTTTGGGGGGTTGGGGTAGTTTTAATTTAACAGAGGCAGGGTTTTAGGACTTAGGGTGGGGAGGGGCTTGGGGTTCAGGTTATGGGAGTGGAGATTTTTAGGGGCAGGGTAGTTTTAGGCCTCAGGATGGGTGGGGAAAGCGGGGTTGCTCCTAATGTTAAGGGGGATTGTATGACAGAACCACGTATGTGTTTACCACATATACCTTTACTAAGCATGCTTTTACAACAAAATTTGTTGTAAAGGCATGTGTTGTAAAGGCATGCGTGCTAAAGATGTGGTCATGGTTCAGACTGTTTTTAAGCCAGAAGTGGTTCTGACATGCGTGGTTCTGTCAAACAAACGCGTTAAACTGACGCTGTGCTATTTTCAATGTGGCCCCTTAGCACTGCTGTACTAGCGTCAACAAATTTTATGCTAGTCAAGCAATGCTAACGTTAAGTGCCACAACTGTGTCAGAATTCCTGACACAGCTGTGGATGCTGTGCATCATGGAGCACTGTACTATGAATACAGCACCCCCAGGGAGTCGCTAGGGGGGTGCAGGGCGGCGCAAGAAACAATGCACCAGTTTCTACTACGTGAGGCCCCAGTTACGCTAAGTTATACCCCCCAAAAGGCTCTAGTGAAGACATTGCGCTCTATGAAACGTCACTTACATCGATCCCACATCGGTCTCAGGAAGCCTTAAATCAACATTCTGCCCTGTGCCTGGAAGATTTGAATGCATTTTAAGTGCTGCTGTAATGTCATGCCTAAGCTAAATGTTAAATTCACAAATTCTATTTTTTGAGTACTCCCAACATTTGACAGCAGAAATTAAATAAACCTGAGTTGAGGATGCCCCAGTTTAGTCAGCTGGAGAAGCCGTGATACATTTCCTTTCGCTGTTCGCATTTTAGCCGATGATGTATCCTTATAGCTGTTCACTAAAACACGTTTCCTCTTGCCTAGATCACTGTTTTGTCAATTTTAGACTAATAGTGTTAGACCTGACAGCCTTAGGGTGGTCATCCCCCAACTTTTTGCCTTCCTCCCTCCACTTTTCTGACACTGTTTTTGCTGGTTTTAGGACTCTGCACACTTTACCACTGCTAACCAGTGCTAAAGTGCATATGCTCTCTCCTTTAAACATGGTAACATTGGTTCATTCCCAATTGGCATATTTGATTTACTTGTAAGCCCCTAGTAAAGTGCACTACATGTGCCCAGGGCCTGTAAATTGAATGCTACTAGTGGGCCTGCAGCACTGGTTGTGCCACCCACATAAGTAGCCCATGAACTATGTGTCAGGCCTGTGTGTGCAGTTTCACTGCCACTTGGATTTGGTATTTAAAAGTACCTGTGAAGCCTTAAACTCCCCTTTTTCTACATATAAGTCACCCCTAATGTAGGCCGTGGGTAGCCCATAGGGCGGGTTGCTATTTAGGTAAAAGGTAGGACATGTACATGTGTGTTTTATATGTCCTGGTAGTGGAAAACTACTACATTTGTTTTCCACTACTGTGAGGCCTGCTCCTTTCATAGGATAGCATTAGGACTACCCCTCCGTACTGTTTGAGTGGTAGATTTTGATCAGAAAGGGGTAACCAGGTAATATTTAGTATGGCCAGAATGGTAATAGAAAATGCTGCTTATTGGTGAGGTTGAATTTTATATTACTATTTTAGAAATGCCACTTTTGGAAAGTGAGCATTTCTCTGCACTTAAAATCCATCTGTGTCTTACAGCCTGTTTCCAATCAACGCCTGGGCTGGGCTGGTTGACAGCTTCTTTGTTCATTTCACCTAGACAACTACAAACACAGGATACTCAGTCACATCTGCACTCATCTGCATACTGAATGGGTCTTCCTGGGCTGGAAGGGTGGAGGGCCTGACACTTACATTTCAAAGGCTAGTGACCTGCTCTCACACACCATGGACTGGCACACCCCCTACTGAGACCCTGGCAGACAGACCTGTACTGAAAGGGGACCTTGTGCACTTCAAAATGACTCTTTGAAGTCTCCCTCAATTCAAAGGCATTTTTGGGTATGTAAGCTGGGTCCCTGATCCCACCAGATCAGACATTTCTGGACCTGAGCCTGCAACCTGTCAAGAGGAACTGCCTGGCAGCCCAAAGGACTCATCTAGACTGCTTTGCTGAGAAGGACTGCTGCCCTGCTGTTGTCCTGCTGCCCTCTGACTTTGCTGAGAAGTGCTCTCCAAGGGCTTGGATTGAGCTTGCCTCTTGTTTTCTGAAGTGTCAGGGCCAAAAAGACTTACTCTCTTCAGGAAACTCCATGTGCACTGAAAATCAACACACAGCCTGCCTTGTGATAAGAAAATCGCCACACAGCCAAATGGGAACAACGCTGCCCGACTTCCTGAGTGAAGAATCGAGGCAGCGGCTGCCTTGCAGCTGGAAATTCGATGCACAGCCCTACCAGATTGACGCACAGCCGGAACGACGCAGCTCGACTTCCCGAGTGAAGAATCGACACAGCGCCTGCCTTGCAGTAGAAAATTAAACGCATCGCCATACTGGATCAATGCAGCGTCTGTGACTTCATCCCGCACACCCAGGATTTCCCCGCATCGTCCCTGGGTGTCAAAAAGATACCTGCATCGCAGTGAGGAACCAAGACTGCGCACAGCAAATCGACTGAGAGCCACTTGCAGAGTGGAAAGAAATTACGCATTGTCTGTGCCGATGCACACCCTACTTTTCCACGCATCTTCTCCTCTGCGGTCTACATGTGTGTTATTTTTGATGCAAACACAGTACTTTGTGCAAACAAGAGACAAGTGTTGATTTCTGAGATTTGAGACTCCTTTTAATCCTGCAAAAATTATATCTCAACTTCTGCTTATTGAATCTTTATTGTTTTGACCTTAATTTAACCAGATAAATATATATTTTTCTAAACTTTTGTGGTGTTTTCACTGTGTTACTTATGATTTATTACACACATACTTTACACATTGCCTCATATGTTAAGCCTGACTGCTCAGTGCCAAGCTACCAGAGGGTAGGCATAGGATAATTTGGATTGTGTGTGACTTACCCTGACTGGTATTGTGGTCTCTACTTGGACAGAGGTGTATACCTCTGTTAACTAGAGACCCCATTTCTAACAAATAGCCTAATAGATTCTCCTTCAATTTCTTTCTTTAGCTGTCAGTTGTCTCTTTTGTGATTTCTTCCTCGCTCTTGTTCTTCTTTGCTTTTGCTGTCATTCTTCTTGCTCCTTTTATAAGTTTCTGTTTTCAACTGACTTTCAGTCATACATCCCCAGTGTTAATGCCATAATACACTATAAGTATCCATTGTCTCTCTCCCTCTCGTCTTGTGAATCTACCACATTTTCCAGTCACAAATTCATGTTTGTCAAATCTGCTCATGTTAAAAAACAATGTATAATCACACTTTGGATTAAAAAGGCACACTTTTATGACAACAGTCGACGGACTAGTGCAGAATTTGAACTCTTTGGGTCGGCATCTGTACAACTTTCTGACACGAAATAGGACAGCAGTACCACAGCAGTTTACGGTTGCAGTGTTGCAAGCCACCTCATAGCTTATTTTATGCGAAAACATACAGGTATATCGAAGGTCACCAGGGGGACACATTTAAAATATATAACGGAAGAAAGGTGTGGCGCATTGTCACAAATTAACAGGTATCCGACTCCTCAAGTTTTGAACAAGTCAAAATACCTTGTTTTATTTGCACTGTTCTCTAAGTAAGAAACAGGGCAATCTGGGTCCCATAAAGAGAACATTTTATGCACCGAAAATCTAAATGTAACCCAAAGGCTGTTCCTCACTTATACATACAACGCATAAACTACAATAGTCGCATTCACAAACCCACACAACATACACTTAGATGGGATTACATGCTATTTATCATATATATGGCCCCCCTCAGTGCATTAATCTCCTCTTTTGGAATTAAAAGAATATTTTATGCTGATGATACGCAGGTTATTTTGGCCCTGGATAAAGGCTCTACGGGCTCTGAGTTCAACTTTAAACATTGTTCAACTGATTTCAATTTAAAAAAAACATTTTGGGGGTGCTTTTTTAAAATTGTACATGGTTACCATCGACTTGACGTCGATGGTATTTGCATTTCCTAAATGCCCAATTCGCATTTAGGAAATACTTTGTACGACTGAATAGGAATCACAAATAGGTAATCCCTATTTGTGATTTCCTATTTAGGGGATCTCAAATTGCGATTTCTACTTAGTGGAAATGGCAATTTGCAATTCCCTAGAGGGCTTTGTACATCAGAAAAGCCCATTTTACATTTCTTAACGGCCCGAAATAGCAGAGAAATGCAAAAGGGCTTTGTACATCTGGCCCCTGGATCTTCTTGGTCCCTGACTAACTGTGTCACACACTTATTCCGTAACTCTTCATTTTGGGGTAGTCCCGGCATTATTGAATTCTTTTGGCTGTTCACCGCACAGCGCCAGGACGCTCCTTTTAGGAGTGACAGTAGCGAATTACAAATGCAATATTCATTCATTCAAAATAGGGCATAAATCTGACTGCACAATGGCAAGACACTCTCAGCCAGTGCCAAATAACTCATTTTTAGTGAGTAAGACAAGAATCTTTAACTTACAGAACAATAAGTGAAAATCTTTAAATGAGTCCTTTTTTTGTGTCAGCTCCCCTTGCGCCGCATACAGATCCTGTACTAACGTTGGGATATTCATGACTATGTTTAAAATGTCTTTCCTAGGCATGCACACAACAGGCTAGGGTTTTATGTTTAAGTGATGTGTACACTATGACTCAAATGTTTAAGCTGTCTGTTCCAGATATGGCTCACTATGTATAATGTTTCTAAGCAGTGGTACTCAAAGTACGGCCCGGGGGCCTCATGCAGCCCTCCTGACCTTTACATGTGGCCCCTGGTGAACAGCAGAACTGGGCTGATGTTTACTCAACTCAGCACTATGATTAAAAATATGTTAAAAAACAGGAAAGCCTTCATTTAAACGTTATTTGGAGATAAAGAAAAGAAGCAACTAGGTTGTCATGTACCTTTAACTTTAGAAACACCTTCATTGTTATAGATATATTACAGCAAAAGTGTACAAATATGATAAAGTCGTTTCAAAAAACCCAAAAGTGTATTTCATTAACATGCAGAGCTGATTCATCTTAGGACATCAGATAATATCAGTGAATTGAAAGGTATTGTCTTTTTAAGTGACAGTTTTCAAACATAAGTTCAGAAACATTCATTCCCCCTCCTCTCCACCGTGAAAACAATGCCAATAGTGAACTAAGAGGCAGGTGAGTTGTCATGTGCACTCTTTGGGTAGCCTGGGCTCCTATTATACATAAACAACATTACAGCTCCTATCTGAGATAGCAAGCACTCAGAGAATGTAAGCTGTAGAATCTACAGCTTACATTCTCTGAGTTCTTGCTATCTCTGAAAGCCTTCTCCCACATACTCCTGAAACCCTGAATGAAAAATTTACCTTGACATACTTTCGTTCTTCAGAGTGACCCCGTTTTACCTTCCATCCTCTGCATACCTTATATTTTTTAGTATACATTCACATTGAGAAGGGAGCGAGGAAGGTGTCACAAGAAAGAATCTCAGCGATTCTGAAAATGAAAATAAATCCACCAACCACACAAAGAGAAGTCAGGATTTTTCTGGGAATTGTGGTTGTTACAAATTGGGTCCCTAGTTGGCAGGGCACCCTGTCCAAATGGGGAACACAATCCTAATCAGGGTAAGTCAGGTGAACACTTTAAATTAACCTGAGCTCACCCTCTGGTAGCTTGCCACAGAGCAGGCTTGCTTAACTTAAGAGGCAATTTGTAAAGTATTTGTACAACACATACACGGTAACACAATGAAAACACCAAAAAGGACTCCACACAGGTTTAGAAAAACAGAGACTATTTATCTGAGTACAACAAGACCAAAACAACTAAAATCAAATCAGTAGAAATCGAGATATGAATTGTTAAAGAATAAACTAAAGTAGTGCTTAGAAGTCACTAGCAGTCAAAAGGTTACTTGCAGTCACAGGGAAGGGGTGTAAATCCAAAGTTCAGGGTGACCAGATGGAGGGTTGGTTGCTTACAGAACCCCTGTGGAGTCTTCTGAGAAAGTACTTTTGATGGAGGGAAATGTTGACTTTGAGGGCACAATGTGTTGGTTCCAATCCACACAGTCTGGTAGATGCATCCTCGTCAAGCCTCGCAATTATGTTTTGAGTCGGTGTCGAAACTCCATTGAAGTGAATGCAATGTATCATTGATGAGCCACTCGACGTGTCATTGTTGGACCACACAGGCTGTGAATCCACTGTCGTCAAACAGCCTCTGTTCCAACATCGAAGGGGAGATGTGTTGGTTCCGACGGGCGCAGTTGTGATGATGCCTCGGTTTTTGCAGAATTCAGCTGCAGAACCCACTTCTGAAGCCAAGTACTGGAGGGAGACCCTTAGGCAAGAGTATGACTTGCACACAGCAGAGTCTAGTAGCACCAGGAAAGATGCAGGCAGTCTTGATGTCCCTGAGACTAAAGAAGATTGGGTTGAAGCTTACCCGACTAGGAGAAATTATAGTCTCACTTTAGCAAAGTTGTTGCTGAGAGAACTGATTCCCAGGTTTGGTTTCCTGATTTTGCTGGAGTCAGACCGAGGAACTCATTTTAATAATGAGGTCCTGAAAATGTTTTGGACAGTATTACAAGTGGAACAAAGACTATATTGCAGTTATTAGCCTGAGGCTTCTTGAATTGTTAAGCAGGTGAATGGCACGTTGTAATCCACATTGGCCAAGGGGTGTGTGTCAACATATCTGAAGTGGCTGGATGCTCTGTCTCTGGAGTTGATATGTCATTGCAGCATTCCTAATCAGAGGACAGGACTACCCTCCCACAAAATCATCATGAGCCAAGCAATGAGACTGCCTGGGGTGTCTGCAAATGCTCTTGTACACAATACAGAGGAATTGATTCTTGATTGTCCCACCAGGTTGGAGTTGCTACAACCCTTCTGGATCAGGAGCAGTGCCATGATCTCAGTCCTGGAGACTGGGTCTTAGTGAAAAAAACATGCTCAGAAAATGTGTCTGGAACTTCGATGGAGGGGTACGTTCCAGGTGATCCTTGTGACAAACACTGCTGTTAAATGTGGGGCTCCCCCAATTCGATACATGCATATTCGAAGAGGGGAATGTACACTTGATGATGTGATGGTGCCCCTCCTTGAAGTGCTGACAGAAACTGAATGGCATCAGATAGAGACTGAGCAAAAGCCAACAAGAACCTCAGAGCTCAGTGGCAGTATAAGTACCTACAACAGCATACCATTGGTCTGAGGGATTCTTGATGTGGCAGCATCTGGAGTCGAGACAGAAAAATTGTCTTGGCGTGTGGTGCAGATTGAGCCCAACTTAGATTCTGGCAAATGGCCAAGAAGGCAGGATGGGGAGGAGGCTAAGTTTACCTGTGGAATGGATACAACGTACTGTCTCACCACCAAACTGTCTCAGAGGATACTGAGGATACTGATCTGAGTGGCAGTGAAGACAAACAATTTATGCTCAGAAGATTGAAAAGAGCCAGAGTGACTTTGTAGGAGGTGCTCAGCCCCTGAGTGCACATACTTTGTTGCAAATGACAGCGACAGGGGATTTTGGGTTTGAAGATAATAGTGAGGTACGAGCTGCAACTCTGTGAATATGAGTTTGTCACTAAACTCCGTCTTAAACTGCTTCTACCATTAACTGAACTTTGACCTTTATTTTCATTACAGACAATTAAATTAACTTTATTTAAAAAGAATTTAGAAGATTCCCTAGGCCCAAAGCTGCAGAAGAAGCGTAAGGGTGTAATTTTAGAAGATGATGGAGTAGAGTTAGGGAAGACGTGCAAAGACTTGTAAATATGTTTATTATACAATTCATGAACTTGGCTTTTCTATTTGCTGCTATTTTCTACACAACGGTCTGATTCTAGTGAAGTCATGGAAACTAGTAGTCATAAAAGATGTAGATTTATATTAGCCGGTGTGTTAGTAGCTATTTTTGTAAGGCTAATTGCGTTGCTTTTAGGAATATGTTCATCTACCTCTCTTAAATCAATTACACCTAAGCCTAAACCTATCCCTAGAGCGCCGGTTCTCACTGCCAGTAGTTTGAGCTCATTTCAATTTAAAGGATTACATGTGGATTTGTTGAAGAGAGATCTTTCCTCACATGCTTTTTTAAGTTGCTAAATTAATATATTGATACAATGGAGGCTAAAGACTGCTACATTTGTATGCAGTTGCCTGCCTCAGCTGTACCACTACATTCCTCTCACATATGGTATAACTTGCAGGCTTTAATGTGGCTTTTATATGGACAGGGTCATTTTCAGTATTAGTTCTCGACTAATGATTTAGTCCTTTCTGAAGTCACCATGTTTAAACATTTGAATCCCCCTCCTAATGCTAAAGAAATTGATACAGCTGAAAGGTTTTTAAACCCATGGCAGGGTTACATACTGCTTATGCTCATAGGCAAAATTTGACTTGTAAGGAACACGTTGAAAAGTGTTAGAAATTGGGTTTCTGGTTGGCAGAGTTATACACCCTATCCAAGCAGAAACCACAATCCTAGTCAAGGAGGTTTTCACTACAAGGACATGTAAAAAGTAAAAATATATGTCCAACTTTTTAAATACACTGCACCCTACCCTTTGGGCTGTCTAGGGTCTAACTTAGGGGTGACTTATATGTATTAAAAAGGAAGGTTTGGGTCTGGTAAAAGGTTTATTTTGCAGGTCCATATGGTAGTTTAAAACTGCCAATCTTTAAATGAATATCATTTTGTATATGAATAAACAATTGCATAATTGTGTGACTTATAAAGGGTTCTTTTAAGCACTACATTTCAGTCTATTCTTTAAAAATGCATAACTCCATTTCTACGTATTGGATTTGTGACATTTTTGCTTTGATGTGTTTATTAAATTGAGCTCTATTTTTGTACCCAGGTTTGTTTTCTTTTTTTTGTGTGGTATATTCACTGTTGTACTGTTTGAAGTGTTGCACAAATACTTAATACATTGCCTCTTAAGTTAAGCCTGACTGCTCTGAGCCAATCTACCAGGGAGTGAGCACAGATTAATTTAGGGTGTGTTTGTGACTTACCCTGATTAGGATTGTGGTACCTACTTGGACAGGGTGCATACCTCTGCCAACCAGAAATCCAATTTCTAACATTGGTGATTAGTGGTTGTGAGAAAGTAGCCTCTTTCTAGCCTTGTTACCCCCACTTTTGGCCTGTTTGTGAGTTATGTCAGAGTGTTTTCACTGTATCACTGGGATCCTGCTACCCAGGGCCCAGTGCTCATAGTGAAGACCCTATGTTGTCAGTATGTTTGTTATGTGTCACTGGGACCCTGCTAGCCAGGACCCCAGTGCTTATAAGTTTGTGGCCTATATGTGTTCCCTGTGTGATGCCTAACTGTCTCACTTAGGATCTGCTAACCAGAACCTCAGTGGCTATGCTGTCTCTTTACTTAAAAATGTGTCACTAACAGGCTAGTGACTAAATTTACCAATTCACATTGGCATACTGGTACACCCATATAATTTCCTAGTATATGGTACTGAGGTACCCAGGGTATTGGGGTTCCAGGAGATCCCTAAGGGCTGCAGCATTTCTTTTGCCACCCATAGGGAGCTCTGACAATTCTTACACAGGCCTGACACTGCAGCCTGCGTGAAATAACATCCACGTTATTTCACAGCCATTTACCACTGCACTTAAGTAACTTACAAGTCACCTATATGTCTAACCTTCACCTGGTGAAGGTTGGGTGCAAAGTTACTTAGTGTGTGGGCACCCTGGCACTAGCCAAGATGCCCCCACATCGTTCAGGGCCAATTCCCCGGACTTTGTGAGTGCGGGGTCACCATTACACGCGTGCACTGTACATAGGTCACTACCTATGTACAGCGTCACAATGGTAACTCCGAACATGGCCATGTAACATGTCTAAGATCATGGAATTGTCATCCCAATGCCATTCTGGCATTGGGGGGGGACAATTCCATGATCCCCCGGGTCTCTAGCACAGAACCCGGGTACTGCAAAACTGCCTTTCCGGGGTCTCCACTGCAGCTGCTGCTGCTGCCAACCCCTCAGACAGGTTTCTGCCCTCCTGGGGTCCAGGCAGCCCTGGCCCAGGAAGGCAGAACAAAGGATTTCCTCTGAGAGAGGGTGTAACACCCTCTCCCTTTGGAAATAGGTGTGAAGGCCGGGGAGGAGTAGCCTCCCCCAGTCTCTGGAAATGCTTTGATGGGCACAGATGGTTCCCATCTCTGCATAAGGGAGTCTACACCAGTTTAGGGATCCCCGTGCCCTGCTCTGGCGCAAAACTGGACAAAGGAAAGGGGAGTGACCACTCCCCTGACCTGCACCTCCCAGGGGAGGTGCCCAGAGCTCCTCCAGTGTGTCCCAGACCTCTGCCATCTTGGAAACAGAGGTGTCTGTGGCACACTGGACTGTTCTGAGTGGCCAGTGCCAGCAGGTGACGTCAGAGGCTCCTTCTGATAGGCTCTTACCTCTCTTGGTAGCCAATCCTCCTTCCTAGGTAGCCAAACCTCCTTTTCTGGCTATTTAGGGTATCTGCTTTTGGAATCTCACCAGATAACGAATGCAAGAGCTCACCAGAGTTCCTCTGCATCTCCCTCTTCACCTTCTGCCAAAGGATCGACCGCTGACTGCTCAGGACGCCTGCAAAACCGCAACAAAGTAGCAAGACGACTACTAGCAACCTTGTATCGCTTCATCCTGCCGGCTTTCTCGACTGTTTCCAGGTGGTGCATGCTCTGGGGGTAGCCTGCCTCCTCTCTGCACCAGGAGCTCTGAAGAAATCTCCTGTGGGTCGACGGAATCTTCCCCCTGCAACCGAAGGCATCAAAAGACTGCATCACTGGTCCTCTGGGTCCCCTCTCAGCATGACGAGCGTGGTCCCTGGAACTCAGCAACTCTGCCCAAGTGACTCCGACAGTCCAGTGACTCTTCAGTCCAAGTTTGGTGGAGGTAAGTCCTTGCCTCCCCACGCCAGACTGCATTGCTGGGTACTGCGTGATTTGCAGCTGCTCCAGCTCCCGTGCACTCTTCCAGGATTTCCTTCGTGCACAGCCAAGCCTGGGTCCCCGACACTCCTGCCTGCAGTGCACAATCTCCTGAGTTGCCCTCCGGCGTCGTGGGACTCCCTTTTGTGACTTCGGGTGGACTCCAGTTCACTTTTCTTCTAAGTGCCTGTTCATGTACTTCTATGGGTGCTGCCTGCTTCTGTGAGGGTTCTCTACGTTGCTGGGAGTCCCCTCTGTCTCCTCCTCCAAGTGGCAACATCCTGGTCTCTCCCCTGGGCAACAGCAGCACCCAAAAAGCTCTTCCACAACCCTTGCAGCTAGCAAGGCTTGTTTGCGGTCTTTCTGCATGGGAACACCTCTGCAAGCTTCCTCGCGACATGGGACATCCATCCTCCAAAGAAGAAGTTCCTAGTCCTCTTCTTTCTTGCAGAACTCCAAGCTTCTTCCAACAGGTGGCAGCTTTCTTGCACCCTCAGCTGGCATTTCCTGGGCTCCTGCCCACTCTCGACACTGTCTCGACTATTGGACTTGGTCCCCTTGTCTTACAGGTACTCAGGTCTGGAAATCCACTGTTGTTGCATTGCTGGTGTTTGTTCTTCCTGCAGAATCCCCCTATCACGACTTCTGTGCTCTCTGGGGGTAGTAGGTGCACTTTACACCTACCTTTCAGGGTCTTGGGGTGGGCTATTTTTCTAACCCTCACTGTTTTCTTACAGTCCCAATGACCCTCTACAAGCTCACATAGGTTTGGGGTCCATTCGTGGTTCGCATTCAACTTTTGGAGTATATGGTTTGTGTTGCCCCTATACCTATGTGCTCCTATTGCAATCTATTGTAACTTTACTCTGCTTGCATTACTTTTCTTGCTATTACCTGCATAATTTTGGTTTGTGTACATATATCTTGTGTATATAACTTATCCTCATACTGAGGGTACTCACTGAGATACTTTTGGCATATCGTCATAAAAATAAAGGCCCATATTTATACTTTTTGACGCAAAACTGCGCTAACGCAGTTTTGCGTCAAAGAAATTAGCGCCGGCTAACGCCATTCTGAAGCGCCATGCGGGCGCCGTATTTATTGAATGACGTTAGCCGGCGTTAGCCGCCGGCGCCGTCTGGTGTGCGTTAAAAAAAACGACGTACACCAGGCAGCGCCGGCGAAGGGGGAAATGGGGCTTGGGCATCAAGAAATTGGGCAAGTCAGGTTGAGGCAATTTTTTCGCCTCAACCCGATTTGCGCCATTTTTTTTCACTCCCAACCCCCATAGAAATGACTCCTGTCTTAGCAAAGACAGGAGTCATGCCCCCTTGCCCAATGGCCATGCCCGGGGGACTTCTGTCCCCTGGGCATGGTCATTGGGCATAGTGGCATGTAGGGGGGCACAAATCAGGCCCCCCTATGCCACCAAAAAAAAAAAAAAAAAAACACTTACCTGAACTTACCTTAATGTCCCTGGGATGGGTCCCTCCAGCCTTGGGTGTCCTCCTGGGGTGGGCAAGGTTGACAGGGGGTGTCCCTGGGGGCATGGGAGGGCACCTCTGGGCTCCTTCAGAGCCCACAGGTCCCTTAACGCCTGCCTTTTGCAGGCGCTAAAAAAAACGGCGCAAAAGCGGCCGTACGTCATTTTTTTGGACCCGCCCACTCCCGGGTGTGAATTTTGCCCGGGAGTATAAATCCGACGCAATCGGGGAAAGCCTACCTTGCATATAATTAACGCAAAGTAGGTGTCCACGCTAAAAAATGACGCTAACTCCATGGACTTTGGCGCTAGACGCGTCTAACACCAAAGTATAAATATGGAGTTAGTTTTGCGTCGAAATTGCGTAAAAAAAAACGACGCAATTCCGGCGCAAATGGAGTATAAATATGCCCCAAAGTACCTTTATTTTTAGTACTTCTGTGTATTGTGTTTTCTTATGATATTGTGCATATGACACCAGTGGTATAGTAGGAGCTTTACATGTCTCCTAGTTCAGCCTAAGCTGCTTTGCCATAGCTACCTTCTATCAGCCTAATCTGCTAGAAGCACCTCTTATACACTAATAAGGGATAACTGGACCTGGCACAAGGTGTAAGTACCTCTGGTACCCACTACAAGCCAGGCCAGCCTCCTACAGTGGTGAGAATAGCACTTGTGTTTGTGCAGTGCCATACAGTGACTTGGTGTACACTACTATTCCACATTTAAAGACAATTACACATTTTTTAATTCTTCCTTAGTTTTCAATTGGCTACTTTTACCCTTTTCTAAATGTAAGTGCCTTAACTTCCTTTTTGTACCATGGATGTGGATGCTTGCAACTTTGACATCCTCAGCAGGCCTGAGCTGCTGACACTCTGCAAGCAAAAGTGATTGGAAGCAGACAAAAAGGCTACCAAGCGGGATCTCCAAGTAGCCTTGAGGGCTATTGAAGAAAGTGCTCAGATGGCAGGACCCCTCAGAGGAGGATGAGGTGGATGATATTGAAGAGATGGGAGCACTATCAGAGGAGGAGGAGAGGGAAGGTCCAGATCAAAATCCTAAATTCCCAGGAGAGTCCCAATCAACCTCAGCAGGTGACAAGGATGCCCCTGATGCTCAGGATGGAGCAGGGATCAGTGTAACTGCTGGACGTCTGTCCCAACAAGAGCTGGAGGACATGCAGGAGGAGAGGAAACTTAAACTGGAGCTAGTCAATTTAAGGATGAAGGAGAAAAACTTGGCACATGAACTCAAACTTAAGGAGCTGGACATTGTTAGACTTTGCATCCTTGGCGTGGTCTCCCCTAATGTTTTGCCTCTGTTTCCCAGGTTGTTGATGTGTGCTGGACTCTGTTTTTGCTGTTTATGTCATTCTTGGCACTTTACCACTGCTATCCAGTGCTAAAGTGCAAGTGCTCCAATACAAAATGTGTATGTAATTGGCTTATCCATGATTGGCATATTTGAATTACTGGTAAGTCCCTCGTACAGTGCACTAGTCCCTCGTACAGTGCACTAGAGGTGCCCAGGGCCTGTAAATCAAATGCTACTAGTGGGCCTGCAGCATTGGTTGTGCCACCACATTAGCAGCCCTGTAAACATGGCTCAGACCTGCCACTGCAGTGTCTGCAGTTTTAAACTGCCAATTCGTCTTGGCAAGTGTACCCACTTGCCAGGCCTAAACCTTCCCTTTTTTTACATGTAAGACACGCATAATGTATGCCCTAGGTAGCCCCATGGGCAGGGTGCAGTGTATGTTTAAGGTAGGACATATACTAATGTGTTTTATATGTCCTGACAGTGAAATACTGCCAAATTCGTTTTTCACTGTTGCAAGGCCTATCTCTCTCATAGGTTAACATGGGGGCTGCCTTTAAACATGATTAAAGCATAGATTCCCTTTGGGAGTGCATAGACAAGTGGAGTTTAGGGTCTCTGAACTCACAATTAAAAAATACATCTTTTAGTAACGTTGCTTTTGAGATTGTGTGTTTGAAAATGCCACTTTTAGAAAGTAGGCATTTTCTTGCTTAAACCATTCTGTGGCTCTGCCTGTTTGTGGATTCTCTGTCAGGGTCGGGTTTGACAGTTGGGCTGTTTGCACCTCTCTCTAGACAGTGACACAAAGGGAGCTGGGGTGTAGTCTGCATATCCTGATGAGCCATCTGTGCTAGGAGGGTGGGGAGGAGGGGTCGCTTACACCTGAAAGGGCTGTGCCTGCCCTCACACAATGCAGTCTCCAACCCCCTGGTGTGTGTCTGAGGCCTGGCCTGGGCAAGGCAGGATTTCACCAACAAGAGAGACTTTCCTTTAAAGTAAGCCTATTTCAAAGGCCAAAGTGGGTATAAGAAGGGCACCCAAAACCACAGACTTTAGGTCACTTCTGGACATCAAGAGGAACCTCTGCCTGGAGAACAGCTGAGGAGAAGTGCTGCCCTGCCTGTGACTGTGCTTTGTGGAGCTATCCTGCAGTTGCTACTTCTGCCTGTGCAAGGGGACAAATACTAGACTTTGTTGTACATTCCTGCTTGCCTCCTGTTGTTGAAGTCTCAGGGCTATCAAAGACTTCTACTGCCAGCACCTGGACTCTCTGCTGAGACTCCTGCCCTGCCAAGTGGTGCCCTATCCGGTTTCTGGGGCCTTGGAAGGTGAAGCTGGCATACCAAGACTAAAAATCCATGCATAGACCGCCGTGCAGGGAAAATATCGAGACACCTTCTGTGACGCGGCAGAAAAACAACACACTGCTGGCTTCGTGGCAGAAATCAGCGCTGCACCTGCATTGCGGCTGGAAGATCGACGCACGCAGCTGGAGAAACGACAAGCAACACCCGCTGACAGAGGCTGATAACGTTGCAACCCACATAGCGCGGTTTTGCTGATACTGTGCGGCAGGATTTTTGTCGCAAACCTTGCTGGGCGTGGAAAAATGACGCAAAGCCTGCCCGGACCTGAGTGCTTGCTCGGATCGATGCATTGCATTCCTGCGGAGAGGAAAAATGATGCACGCGGACCAGACCGGAGGAGGAGAAACAGCGCACGGTCTTGCTTGCCAGTGAGAAATCGACGCATCGCTAGCCTTTTCCAATGCACACTCGCCTGTGCGTGCTATTTTGACGCTACCCAGGTACTTTTCGATGCTAACCGTTTTTTTTACTTTTTGTCAAGGAATTAAGACTCTTTTTGCTTTTTAATTCCTAACTTGACTTGCGTATGTTAGATTTTTGTCATTTTGGTCTTGTTTTGTTTAGATAAATATTTACTATTTTTCTAAACCTGTGTTGTGTCATTTTGCAGTGTTTTCACTGAGTTACTGTTTGTTTTGGTACAAATACTTTACACTTAGACTCTGAAATTAAGGCTGCCTGCTTGTGCCAAGCTACCAAGGGGGGTAGCTGGGGTTAACTGAGGGTGATTCCCCTTTACCCTGACTAGAGTGAGGGTCCTTGCTTGGACAGGGGGTAACCTGACTGCCAACCAAAGACCCAATTTCTAACAGACATCAAGGCCAGACAAGAAGAGTCCAGCAGTAATGGTGGCAGCATACCTGCAGTGTCCACTGGTGAAGGAAGGGTTCACATACCAAAGTACTTGATGCCTAATTTTGTGGTGAGAGACGACATTGACAAGTGTTTCTCAGCTTATGAGGTGTCTCTAAGGGTGCACAAGGTTCCTTAGCAGTACTGGAGGTTAGTTTGTTCAGGTATATGCCCACAGTGTGGAGGGACTCACTCCTGTTCCTAGAGGTGGAGGATCAGACACAGTACACTCCTATGAAGGCCATTCTTGTCAAAAAAAGTGGTTTAGCACCTGCAAAATATAGGAAGAAGTTCAGAAACAGCCACAAGTTTCCTACACAGACGTGGGTGGATTTCCTAAACTATTCCAGCAAGGCACTGAAGGGCTGGGTAAGGGGCAACAAGGTAGAAGACTATACTAGGTTGTACAACCTAATTTTGAGGAATCACATGCTTGATATTTGTATTACTGAGCTGCGTCATAAACCTGGTTGATAGCAAACTGACTGACCCCAGGAAGTTTGATGAGGAGGCAGACCTCTGGATCAGCACTAGAGTGTCCTAAAAGGTACCTGGGAGTGACCCTGAAAAGAGTGGTTCAGGTTCCCCCAACAAAGTGAGGGGGAGGTCAAGGGAGACCCAAACAAGACTCAGGCTAAGTGGGAAGGAAAAAGTTCCCATGTCCCTTCTGAGAAGAAGGAGCGGGGTTTCTGGTGAGTGGCAGCCCCATGCACCCTATTTCTAACCCCACTGCTTTGATTGTTCCCAGGTAGAAAACAAACAGGGGGACTCTATCCAAAGAAATCACCAACTGGTGGGAACTGTATAAGGGTGGCCATTGCGGCATTCAAGGCAAGTAGTCCCCAGGGGTATGTCTTAGACCATGCCATGATCTCTCTTAGTTGGGAGATGGACTCAGAGGGTGAGCTGTTGATCCCTGAGGGTGGAAGGCATCACTTTCACCAGGTAGGAGTGAATGGGGTTCCCGTCACTGCTCTGAGAGATACCGGGGCTACCACACCATGATAGTGGAAAGGCTAGTTTCCCCAGAGCAGTACGCTGGCCAGTGTGTAGGGTGATTGTGGCCCATGGGCAGAACATTGTACGCCCTGTGGCCCCTGTATCCCTGGAGTGGGGTGAGGAGGTGACCTAGAGGAAGGTCATAGTTAGTACCCAGATGCCCAAAGACTGCATCTCCTGTGGCAGGAGAACTGAGTGGGCTCCCCCCCCCTCCACAGTGCCCTGGCAGTTCAGTTTTCTAGGGGTACCACTCCCAAATGGAGAGTATGGGAGTCCCAGTGGAGAGGCAGGGACTCACCCCTGTCTCCTAATCAGACTCAGGGTACAGACCTGGGGTTGATTGGCCAGTATTACGATACCACCACTGTACTGGTGGGAGGTAGAGTAGAGAAAGGATGCAAGACACATGACGCTACTGCCCCCTACTATGTGAAACCATAGAGGTCAGAAACCCCTGTATGGCCTGGGACCTGACTCCAGAGACTAACAGCTGTCAGTGGCCTCTGTTGGTTGCAGTCCTTATGGACAGAGATTTCCTTTGGTTGGGGACAGAAGTCTGATCCAAGGATTTGAATGACCCACATCACTTTGTTGGCCATGGTGGTACTGTCGGCCTACTTAAATGCATCTGTGAGCAAGTTAAGGTTAGGTGCTGCACAGCTGGGTGATGGTTTTCCCATGGGTCAGTTCAGTGACTCAGGAGAGAACAGACAGAGGGATCCAACTAAGTTTGGGGAGGTGTAGAACCATCAAATCCCCCGCAGTACTAGGCCGTTGTCCACGTTCTATCACATAAGCACGGAAGATCATCAAGGGATTGACTAGTCTCCCCTGGCTTTAGGGTGGAGGGGGGGTCATGCTGGAAATGGCCCTCTATGCTGGTCACCTGCAAATGCTTTGCTTCTTTCCCACCACTTTTGCTGATGTTTTACCACTGCTAACCAGTGCTAAAGTGCTCTCTCCCTAAAACATGTTTGATTAGTAGATACCTGATTGGCATATTTAATTTACTTATAATTCCCTAGTAAAGTGCACTATGTGTGCCCAGGGCCTGTAAATGAAATGCTACCAGTGGGCCTGCAGCACTGATTGTGCCACCCACCTAGGTAGCCCTTTAAACATGTCTCAAGCCTGCCATTGCAAAGCCTGTGCATACAGCTTTAAACCGCCATGACTGCCTGGCAAAATAAACTCTTTGCCAGGCCCAAGCCTTCCTATTTAATACATATGTCACCCTTAAGGTAGGCCCTAGACAGTTTTACATGTCCTAGTAGCGAAAAACTCTTTAAATTAATGTTACTTGATTTTCTTAATGTTTGTGATTCATTTAAACCTGTTAATGGAATGTAATCATTGTAGAGACTAGGAATTTACATGCAAGTGCATACATGTGCATTTGAATCATGTTTTCTTTATTCACGGTTTGCATTTATTCTTGAAATTACACATGTGCATGTATAATCATGTACACAAAGTAATGTTGACTACTGAGTTACCTTAACCAGACTACAGGCCTCAATTGAAATGTGTTTAGCCTTGCCAGTTTGTTATTGCTTTTCTCTTGCAGGTGCATTATCATACTTATTTGTAGTGCTGCAGCACCTAGAAATCCTAGCTATTGCTTCAAACTAAATAGTGGATTTTGCACCTTCGGTCAATGGATCGACGCAACATCGGCTTAAGGAGATGTCAATAATGGATGTCATAGTATTCAACAATAATCAAGATATTCAATAATCTAAACACTACACAATAACCACACCAGTTCATTAAGAAGGATTATGAATGTATTTCCCTATAATAATAATGCTAATGTCACAAAAATAACTCGCAAACATAAATGGTAAGCATATAGAATCAATAATGGCTGATTAGAACGTCTTATATATCTGAGTTTAATCAAAGCAAGCAAGCAAATTAACTCAAGTATCATAACACTGATTAACAACACCAATATTGGCAACAGCAGTAAATTATACATTAGGGCAAAAGATCAAAGAATGTCAATATAAATCATGAACATGTAAAGATAAATTCCCTCACTAACCACAAGTTGGCATTAACATGTTGGACTTTATGTAAAAACAATTTAGAAAACCATACTAACTCAGGTTATTATAAAAAAAATTGTCATTATGCACCAATTAATTTATAAGTTGCAGCTGGTGCCTGTAAAAGCAAGAGACACATATAACAATATCATTTCATACATTACCCATAGAACAACAACGTGCAGTCTACTTCAGCAAGGGGACACCATCAGGTAAGTTTTCATAGGGTCTGGTTTACATCGACAGCTAGCCCCACATCGCTAATATGACTCGAACCTCCACTAAGAACTCCCTCAATCCGAAAACTTCAACAGAAGTACTCAGAATAAGAAAAAAATAGGAAGATTGCAAACAAGAATAAAACTAAGACTAGGTGACAGATCATTATATCATTTTGTAAAAAGCTCATGATTGGTCAGTACATGTACAATTTAGCCAATAAACTGCTATTAGATAACTGAAATTTTACTGATGACATTTTTAGCTAGACACAATTATAACATTTTTCTTCTCCTCTTCCATCTCATCTGTGGCTCCTTTGGTCCATCTCATCAAACCTTCTCTTCTCAGGAAGAAACGTCCTACTTAGTAACTTCTACTTCCATCCTTGAGGAAGAAACCACACAATTGTAAACAACAGAACAGTCAAACTCGTGTAATGACCTAATAAATCTGATCTTGTAAAACCTAACGCAGCAACCCACTAGGGGTAGCTGTTTACACATCTATAGGCTATTAATCACACTCTTTTAGGTAAGCATTGGGCAACGGAAAATAACTGTGATTTTAACTGAAGTTTTGCATAAACAGAGAACAAAAATGAATTATGGTGACCATTTACAAAAGTCACCCGTTTCCACATGTTAGTTCATCAATGATCAGTACATTATTAATTAAAAAGAAACCATAAAAAATGTCCACTCCTGCAGTAGCTAGTGAAAGACTTATTGTTTTTATCAGACTGTGGATAGTGTGGCCTCCAGGAAGGAACCTGGCAGCAAATTTGGAGAATAAAGGGTCAAAAGAAGCCTTCTATTGATCATGTACCATGAGAGAGGGAGCTCAAAGTTGAGGTCTACAATCACAGTTTTGATGAGATAGGAAACTCAAGGGAGGGGGCGGATGCTCCTTTAGGTTAACAATTTTGTTGGTTCCTGATGGTAAGAAGAGATAAGGATGTATTAGAAGCTCCTGATATTTTAATTGGTGTTCCTACAGTAAATTAGGCAGCCAATTGGGCAGATTCCTTCTAGACTCTGAGAACAGTCCCCTTGTTGAGCTTTCCTGAGAGTGTAAAGCTTTATGCTAAATTCTCAAGTTTCTCTTTTTCCAAGACCTCTACATACATCTATGCTAATTAGGCAATCTTGCAGTTGACCTGTGTTCAGAAGAGAGAAGGGAAGTTTCTCTATGGAACAGTATTTTCAACAATTTGTTTCATCATTGTTGTGGCTGTCACTATTCTGCATCTCATCCAATTATGGCTTAATCTATTGAGATATTTCAGCTTACCAGCTGTTTTGGTGTATCTTGTGAATTCATTCTTATTCAGTTTATATACTGGATTGATAAATATCCTAATTAGTATTCCATTAAAACACAATTGGTTATTCCTCGCTCTTAATGTGATCACATTGGCTTCAAAAGTTGGAAATGTCTTTCTAATGCCTTCTCCCTTACAGAACTTCAAGTCAACCAACAAAGGTCCATAGGACCAAAGGAGAAAAATCTTTGACAACATTACTAAAAGATTAAGGTGTGAGTTCCAAAGCACCAACAAACTGATACCTTATCTTGTTGAAAGAGAGAAGTCCACAACCGCTTTAGACAACCTAAACACAGCATTTGCTGGGGTTTTTTGGCAGCCATATCATAATGCCACTAAGTAGAGTGCATAATGAGGTGAGAAAAACTCTGCATTCTGCTGTTATTTAGGCAAAAATGACTTCCCATGTTTGATATTTTTGTATTTCACTGTCACTGGTATTCATTGCATTCTTTGTACACTGTTTGCTTTTTATTTTACATCTGTCCCCATCATTCTATGTGTTTATGGTCATTCCCCATTCTTAGGTAACAAACACATAAGAGGGGGATTCAGATGCAGAGAAACCAGCCAGAACTTGTAATTGACTTATTCAAGCTAATTTTGCATATCCTACACCATGTTCTTCTTTCCTGTGATAGAATCCTGTGTTGTTCAATAAATATTCATGTCGCAGTACCTGATTAGCGCAAACCTAGGAACAATGCAATGCTGCACAGTGTAACTGAAGGTGGTAAAATAATAGGACCCACAACACTTGCTCACAAATGGGACGGTGCATTTGTCAAGGTTTAGTGCTTAGTTTTTGCAGTGAGCCATTCTCATATTCGGTCTTGTTTATTGTCTTTGGCATGCCACAATGATCTCTGCTTTCAGTGGGTTCACCCACAAGTAGGACTTTGACAGCCAGGCTTGGGTGGTGAGGGATGTATTTAGTTGGCTGGTGCTGCTGTCGTGTGAGATCTTCAAGAACGGATATTTTCATGCACGTACTGGTGAATCTTGATGCAGTTACCACTGAGCAGCAACGCCACAGAATCCATGCAGAGAACAGGAGATAGAGTGCTGCAGGTATGGAGAGGTCATCAGAATTAACACTAATTTCTTCGATAGAGGAGCATTCATGTTCTGTTTTGATGCTGTCAGTGAAGAGTCCAGTGATGATGGTTAGCCATGGCTTGATACTTCACCAGAGATGGATTTCACTACCTGGGATTGGCTGATGTTGCCTTCATAGGATGTGGCCTTTATGGAGGTCAGTGGGTTGTAAATGTGTATAAAAAAAAATATGCCCATTTGTGAATGTCTTCCGGGGCAGGATAAGTAAAGTGGCTTGTGATATCTTGGTACTTGAGACTCCAGATCTTTCCTATTTTTCATATGCCCCCTAGTGTAGTTGGTTGCTTGTCTTTATGTTGTGTAGAAGTTAGGGGCACAATTAAGAGCCCCTAGCGCCATTCTAACACCATATCAGCATCATTTTTTATGCTAAATGGCATTACAAGGCAAAAATGCTGTGCCATATTTACAAAGTGGTGCAATGCATGCATTGCACTACTTAGTAACTCTTTGCGCTATATTATGCCTGTGCCAGGCATAATGTATGCAAAGGGGGCGTTCCCCCATTAGGGGAGGTGGCGCAAAAAATGGTGCAAGGAAATCTAATAGATTTCCTTGAATAATTTTATTTAGGCACTTTTAATGCCTGCTCAGAGCAGGCGTTAAAAGAGGGCATGCCATTGAATACAATGGGCCCCTATATAGTCTGCAGTAGTAGCGTCAAAGGCACTATTCCTGCAGAGTACATCAATAGTCTTAAAAAACTGATGCTATTGCCCACTACTGTTTCAAGATCCTGCAGAGTGTGCCTCCATAGCAGCACAGGGCTCTGTGTTTGCTCAGAGTGTGTACCTCACGGTATTGCGCTTTGATACATGGGTTGACATGGGTGTGGGTGACTAGTGATCTGGCTCATATGATTGCATCTTGCTGCACTGTGCCAGCGTGCTGGACTCAGGTTGAATGATAGCACTGGAAGGCAGGCTTTGGCCGGCTGTAATCGGATGGTCTCAGATTGGCAAGATCAGCAGGTATGGCGACTCGATCTCTCTTGTAAAGGGTTAGGGGTGGATGTCAGGTAAGAGGGGGCATCGTGGAGAGGGTGAGTTTAAGAATGGAAAGCAAGAAAGGTAGTCGTCAAGAAGACTCCATTAACATCACTTCTGTGGCCCTAATCAGCAAAGCATTGTAGGTTTAGCTTGAGGGTGCCCAGTGTATGCCAGGAGGTCTGCATACATACTACATTGTTAGGATAACCATTGACTATTGGCTAGTTCAATGATCTGCATCTAAAGGAATACTATGTATATTTATCTAATAGATAATATGGTATTGACGCGACCCTCCTGTGCCACTAAAGTCGTGCAAATGATATGAGTGTGTCTTATTCTCGTGGACAGTGCTGGAGTAGAGGCCATTTGACTGATAGACTCGGATTTATTTATGGATTTTTTTTCATTTGCTTGCAGTGCTCTGTGGCACTCCCGCATGGATGTCTGTGAGAAGCAAAAAAGGTTGGGTGGACAAACAAACGCCCATAATTAAGAAAAAGTAGTGCATAAGCTATGATGGGCCACTTTTCTCTTGCCCCCCACACCATGGTTGTGCCATATTTATAATACAGCGCACCATGGCAGTCGTTAGCACAATAACGTCAACATTTTTTACGCTATTGTGGCGCTTTGCTACACTAATGTCAAAGTGCAAGGAGGCCCACAGGTTACTATGGGTCATTTTCATGCCTGTTCTGAGCAGGCATTAAAGGTTTTATGCCAAAAATAGCTCAGTGAAATCTTTTAAATTTCCCTGCACTATTTTTGCAGGGCTCCTAGCGCCAGAACGTCCCCTTGCATACATTATGCCTGATGCAGGAATAATGTGACACAAGGGGTTGCATGCATGCAATGCGACACTTTATAAATATGGATGCAAAAATGCCTCGTAACACCACATTAGCATAAAACATTATGCGAAAGTGGCACAAGGAGGCGCTAGAGGTTTGTAATTATGCCCCAAAGTTTCACATATAGCATGCTGACTGTTTATTTAGGTTAGCATCTTGGGAACGCAGTGACAGCATTGGGAAAGCATAGGGAAAATGCCTTTTCTAGCTCCCCTCTCCCGCGCTCCCCCCACCCCGGCTCCTCTTTGTCGTGTAGGAGATGGAACGCAATCCATTCTGCTGGCTGAAGCAAAGGCTCCTTGCTCATAGTCAAACACAGCTTTGCAAGTAGAAGAAAACGTACTTTGGAACCTCTCCGCATGTTCCATTTGCGTACACCCAATGCAGTAGCTTACCGCTCTTTATAACTTCTCTGTCTTTAATAGTTATGGCTTTGCTTTTAATCGAAGATGCTAGTAAGTAAAATTCCTCAAATTATAGTAACATGTTGTATTCTTCAAGACCTTGCCATTTCCTATTTCTACCACACGGTGTCAGTAGCGGCACATGCGCTTAAACAGATGTACCCTCATCTGATTCCACCGTAAAATCAACATGAACACCAAGGAAAACACGGCATTTGTAATTGTCAGAAAACTATTTCACAGCCTATTACAGCATGTATCTGACATGCTAACAGGCACACTTACAGTGATCGCTGGCCCGTGAAGAGTCCTGTGCAAAAGGAAACGCACGCATTTGTTATGTAATAATTTAACGTTAGTTATAAGAACATCCTAAAAATAATTGTGCACATTTCTGCCATGAGTACAAAAATTGATTGCTCACCATGGGGAATATTCATGGGGTTACTGCTGTGGTTATTTCTTGAAAACAGGGAAATGCAAGCATCGTAGAAAGTTTGGCCTATACATTTTACATATTTTCTGTAAATTGAATTAGAGGTTATGTTTTAAAACAGACCCCGTTTTGTGCGAACATTCTTATTACAATGAGGGCCTTATTTATTAGGTCCCACTGGCACACTGCACCATCGGGGGTCATTTTTTTTGACGCTCCAGTGTCTCAAGGCCTCTCATGGCCTTGTAAACATGAACGCTTTTCACGCATAACACTGAATGAAAGGGGCTTCCATGGGTGTTGGTAGGGATGTTCCCAAGCAACACTCATGGAACCTGAAAGAATCTGATGCATTCCCAAATGTACAAGTCTGGGAATGCTTCAGATTGCTAGGTACCTCAGGGGTGTGTTAGAATGACGCAACTGGGAGATATATCTTTATTTTGCTCCATTGTTTCCTCTTTTTATGGATGATGTATTCTGCAGCACACATAGAAAGAGGAAAACACCTCTTGTGATTGTTTTTGTGCAGGAAGGTGTCCATGCACAAAAAACAATTATCCCGACAATGCAGGCAACCTTGCACCATGGCACAAGGGTGCCTGCATTGCACATGGCAGCAAGATGTGCGCCAGTGCAAGGGGAGAGGACAGAAATGCACTGTATCTTGTAGATATTCAATCAATCAATCAATCAAAGGATATATAAAGCGCACTACTCACCCGTTAAGAGTCTTAAGGCGCTTGGGGGGAGGGGAGCTACTGGTCGTAAAGCCATGCTTTGAGGCATTTCCTGAATGTCAAGAGGTCCTGGGTCTGGCGAAGGTGGAGCAGAAGGGAGTTCCAGGTCTTGGAGGCTAGGTGAGAGAAGGATCTTCCTTTGCCGGTGGTGCGGCGGATGCGGGAGACAGAGGCGAGGGTGAGGCTGGCGGATCGAAGATTGCGGGTGGGGGTGTGGAAGGTGAGTCTGTCGTTGAGGTAGGCTGGACCTGTGTTGTCGAGGGCTTTGTGTGCGTGGATGAGGAGTTTGAAGGTGATCCTCTTTGATACTGGTAGCCAGTGTAGGTCTCTGAGGTGGGGGAGATGTGGTTGCGGCGTGGAACGTCAAGAATGAGGCGTGCGGATGCGTTCTGGATTCTTTGCAGCTTGTTTGGAGTTTGGTTGTTGTTCCTGCATACAGGGCATTTCCATGGTCCAATCTGCTGCTGACCAGGGCGCGGGTGACAGTTTTCCTGGTTTCGACGGGAAGATTTTGCGGAGCATGCGGAGAGTGTTGTAGCAGGAAGAGGAGATTGCGTTGACCTGCTGAGTCATGCTGAGTGTGGAGTCCAAGATGAATCCCAGGTTGCATGCGTGGGTGGTGGGTGAGGGTGCGGATCCTAGGGAGGTGGGCCACCAGGAGTCGTTCCATGCTGAGGGGTTGGTGCCAAAGATCAGGATTTCTGTCTTGTCTGTGTTTAACTTAAGGCGGCTTGATTCCATCCAGCTGGCGATGGCATAAAGTCCGTTGTGGAGGTTGTTCTTTGCAGTTGTAGGGTCTTTTGTGAGGGATAGGATGAGCTGAGTGTCGTCTGCGTAGGAAACTATGTTGATGTGGTGGGTTCGTGCGATGTTGGCGGGTGTGGGACGTGTAAACGTTGAAGAGCGTGGGGCTGAGCGATGATCCTTGGGGGACGCCACAGATGATTCTGGAGGCTTCTGACAGGAACGGTGGAAGGTGGACTCTCTGGGTTCTGCCTGCGAGAAATGACGAGATCCAGTCGAGTGCCTTGTCGCAGATTCCAGCGTTGTGGAGGCGTGTGTAGAGAGTGTGATGACATACTGTGTCAAAGGCTGCGGAGAGGTCCAGGAGGATGAGTGCTGCTGTTTCTCCTTCGTCGAGCATGGTCCTGATGTTCGTCTGTGGCAGCAATGAGTGCGGTCTCAGTGCTGTGGTTTTTGCGGTATGGGAGGTGTTGGGAGGTGTCAATATTGCACATTCCTGCCCTTTTTTGGTAGTGCTGTGCGGCGCAGCAAGACACTTGCTGCACCATCCTGCACCATGGGTCTTGTAAATGAGGCTCTAAGTGTGCACATCTAGACTGCTTTTTGGCTGCATAGTGTAACATAGTAGGGGCCTCATTTGCAAGACTCTTGTGCGGCTGCTGCGTCAATTCTTTTGGTACAGCAGCGCGCTATAACAACTCCATATTTACAAAGTGACGCTAGAGGCCTCTAGCATCACTTTTTACCCCTGTGAGTCATTTTCCCATAGCGTCAGGTCTGGCTGCGTTAGATACTGACAATGATATGCAACATAGGCGTTCCCCCTTAAAAAGACTTGCAGGACTGATGCAGACGTATTTACAAGCTTTTCGGAAAATGACGCACCATTTGCAAAAGTCATGCAGAGACAACTCAATGGCCAAATTACTAATTCCGCATGTAACAATTCACTACATCCACCTCAGTTGCACTAACATGTATTACAAATAGTAAGTGTATCACATAGGACGGTACACCTGTATTTGTAGCCCAGTGTCAGTCTAATCAGTAATCATCTTGCATGTATGCCAAACAATGTCATAGCACATCTCATACTGTTGACAAAGTGTATAAGTCAATCGGGACACAGAACAATTTGTATGTGGGGTCATCAGATGTCATGACTATTCACCCAATCCATCCCTGCTCACTGTGCATCTGACCAAGGATATAGGGGGTGATTCTGACCCCGGCGGTTCCTTACCGCCGGGGCCAGGGTCGGCGGGAGCACCGCCAACAGGCTGGCGGTGCCCCGCAGGGCATTCTGACCGTGGCCGTTCGGCCGCGGTCAGAAGAGGAAAACCGGCGGTCTCCCGCCGGTTTTCCGCTGCCCTGGGAATCCCCCATGGCGGCGCAGCTTGCTGCGCCGCCATGGGGGATTCTGATAGCCCATACCGCCATCCTGTTCCTGGCGGTTCTCCCGCCGGGAACAGGATGGCGGTATGGGTTGTCGTGGGGCCCCTGCCAATGGCATGGGCACTGCAGGGCCCCCCGTAAGAGGGCCCCACTTTGTATTTCAGTGTCTGCATTGCAGACACTGAAATACGCGACGGGTGCCACTGCACCCGTCGCACCTTCCCACTCAGCCGGCTCAATTCTTAGCCGGCGTCCTAGTGGGAAGGGTTTTTGCACTGGGCTGGCGGGCGGCCTTTTGGCGGTCGCCCGCCAGCCCAGTGCAAAAGCCAAAATACCCTCAGCGGTCTTGCGACCGCGGAGCGGTATTTTGGAGGGGGGAAGTCTGGCGGGCGGCCTCTGCCGCCCGCCAGACTTAGAATGACCCCCATAGTCTGTAGCCACAAACTCACCCATACAGAAGGCCAGCAGAGTCACATTCATGTCCTTAACAAGACCAGGTACATTCTGAAGGGGATTTACAGACTACACAAGTACTACTTGAGGAGTCAGGATATGTGTAGGGGCCAATCCCTCAACTCACCACCAATGGTTACTAATACTAGTGTGCTGCATATTGAAGAATAAATGTGCATGCCAAACATCCCATTGCCCGATGACAATGAGAAGCATGAAACACTGGACAATGAGGGTGAGGAAGATGAGGAGCAAGCTCAAAATGTACCATCAGTAGCAGCACCATGGCTGATGTACAATATACTAAGAAACTTGTGAGGCCCCTGCGTGAATAACCTTCGCAATGTCACAAGTTTAAGACAAAATGAATCATTGTACCTATGTAAAACAACACATATAAACACAAACAGTGAGTAGGCAGGTTACCTGCCCAGTCACAGTGTGAGACAGTGTGAGAAAGTTCTACTTTTAGCATGGGCACCCACATTTTTATGAATGATACTGATGGTAACTGACCATGACTGGAGCCTGGGTCTGCTAACCTGGCCCAGGACTAGTCCTCTGAATAAAAGGTATATAGTAAAGTGGTACAATTAACCATTGGCCCCTGTAAGTCCTTAGTAAATAATATGGCAAGGGGGATACAAATTACCTTTAAGTCCCTAGTATATAATAGGGCAGGGAAGTTTAGAGGCTCAGTAGAATTATTGCACTGGACTGTGCACTGCTTTTTTGCCTGCTGTCGATTTTGAAGGCAGCCATGCCTTGCAGACTGTCTCCAAAAAGTGAAATGTGTGCCAAATAAAAGTTTGAAGAAATTGTACTTCCAAAGTGTCTAAGTGTTATTCCAACTTATTCTTACATAATATCAACCCCTAAGGTCTTCGCTAGGTGCTCCAGGGATGTGGTGCCATGTAAATATAAGCAGGGACATTTCAAAAGATGTTTGATAGACCCTGGTGAGGGGAAAACTGCACATCAGTGTATTTTCTCATTGTAGAAACATAGCTCCGACATAAGCACAAATGTTGCTAGGGAGGAGCTAAATGTGTCAGGAAAGGACTCCAAAGATTGGTAATGAGATATCCAACAACCTGCCTGTTAGACCTGACAGCCTTAGGGTTGTCATCCCCCAACTTTTTGCCTGCCTCCCTCCACTTTCATGACACTGTGTTTGCTGGTTTTAGAACTCTGTGCACTTTACCACTGCTAACCAGTGGTAAAGTGCATGTGCTTTCTACCTTAAAGATGGTAACATTGGTTCATTCCCAATTGGCATATTTGATTTACTTGTAAGTCCCTAGTAAAGTGCACTACATGTGCCCAGGCCCTGTAAATTGAATGTTACTAGTGGGTCTGCAGCACTGGTTTTGCCACCCACATAAGTAGGCCCTTAATCATGTCTCAGGACTGCCATTGCAAGGCCTGTGGGTGCAGTTTCACTGCCACTTTGACTTGGCACTTAAAAAAAGTATCTGCCAAACCTTAAATTCTCTTTTTTGTACATATGAGTCACCCCTAAGTTAGGCCGTAGGTAACCCATAGGGCAGGGCCATATGTAGGTAAAAGGCAGGACACGTACATGTGTGCTTTATATGTCCTGGTAGTGGAAAACTCCTAAATTCATTTTCCACTACTGTGAGACCTGATCCTTCCCTAGGATAGCATTAGGACTACCCTAATATCCTGTTTGAGTGATAGATTCTGATGAGAAAGGGGTAACTAGGTCATATTTAGTATGGCCAGAATGGTAATAGAAAGTCCTGCTTATTGATGAGGTTGGATTTTATATTACTATTTTAGAAATGCCACTTTTATAAAAGGGAGCACTTCTCTGCATTTAAACTCCATCTGTGCCTTACAGCCTGTCTCCAATCAATGCCTGGGCTGGACTGGTTGACAGCTTCCTTGTGGATTTCACCCAGACAACCACAAACACAGGACCCTCAGGCCCTCATTACGAACCTGGCAGTCCAAATACTGCCAGGACCGCGGTAGTGGTATCACCGCTGACGGGTTGGCGGTGAATACTGCCAAATTACGAGTTCGCCATTTTGGGCAAAGCCAAACTGCCGATACTCTGCCCATCCTGCTGCTTTTCAGAGGTCTGCCGGGCTGGAGGTGAGCACTTCCAGCACAGCGGATGGCGTAATACTGCTAGCGGTATTATGACGTGGGAGACCGCCAGCATTTTTCTGGCAGTCGCACCGCCAGAAAAAGCTGGAGGTCTTGCATCCTGGAGATGGGAATAAACATTCCTGTCACCAGGGTACACTCGCACACACTTCCACATACCTGCACACATGCACTCACACACAGACAAACACACCCCCACTCACCCACACAAATGTAACATTCACACCCATTCACACTGACATACATACACAAATGCATCCATTCATGCCCCCTCCTTACCGCATAGACCCATTCACTTCCCCCTTCTGCACCGCACACATGCACTCACCCCATTCATCTGCATTCACCAACATACACGCACCCACCTCCACCCACATTCACAACACTCACACACGCACTCACACACTCACACACGCACACACGCCCCCCACTCACCTCCCCTGTCGCATGATCACCTACCTCGTCTGTCGAGGAGGTCATCCGGGAGGGGACGGGCCCCAGTGCTTCCACCGCCAACAGCGCCCGCCATCAGGACACTGACATGCCGTATTACGGGTCGTAATAAGGCATGAAGCATCCTTTTGGCGTAGCGGTGCCTGCTGGATTTCAACCCGATTTCAGGTAGAAATCTGACGCAGTCGTAATGCGGTGGACTTAAGACCACCAGCACTTGCAGTCTTACTGAGCCAGCGGCTTTGTCAGTCTTGTAAAAAGACCACCAAAGTCATAATGAGGGCCTCAGTCACACCTGCACTCATCTGCATGCTGAATAGCTCTTCCTGGGCTGGAAGGTTGGAGGGCCTAACACTTACATTTCAAAGGTTAGTGGCCTGCCCTCACATAATGAACGACCAAAGCCCCTACTGGGACCCTGGCAGACAGACCTGTACTGAAAGGGGAACTTGTGCACTTCAAAACCGCTCTTTGAAGTCTCCTCCACTTCAAAGGCATTTTTGGATTTATAACCCCACTAACTCAAACACTTCCGGACCTGAACCTGCAACCTGTAAAGAGGAACTGCCTGGCTGCCCAAAGGACTCATTAGGACTGCTCTGCTGAGAAGGACTGCTGCCCTGCTGTTGCCCTGTTTGCCCTGCGGCCCTCTGACTTTGCTCAGAAATACTCTCCAAGGGCTGGATACTCTGTGTGTGCTGAAAATTGACACACAGCCTGCCATAAATAATGCACATCTGTCTTGCGACTGAGAAATTGCCACACAGCCAAACCAGATTGATGCAGCCTGACTTCCCGTGTGAAGATTTGATGCAGCGCCTGCCTTGCTAGAGAAAATTCAACGCACAGCCCTACTGGATCAATGCACAGCCGAACCGGAACAACGCAGATGATTCCCCAGTGGAAAATTGATGCAGGGCCTGCCATGCGAAAGAAAATTCAATGCATCGCCCTACTCAATGGGCGCAATACTTGTGTGTTGGAAAATTGATTATTGGTAAGGGCAGGTAAGTACCTACACTTAGTAATAGGCCACTGACCTCTAGATAGGTCCAGTTAGGTCTAAATAAATTATACCCAGCTCAACCCTTGGTAGCTTGGCAACGAGCGACAAGGCTTAATTTAGGAGACAATTGTGTAAAGCATTTAAAAATCACAAAACAGTAATTAAATAAGACACAGGAAACAGTTTAAAAATCTAAAACCAATTTATATAAATAGGAAATATATTTAGCTTTAAAATGACACCAAAACGAATAAAATCGGATAAGGAGAAGCGGAGAAATCAATTTTTAAAGAATTATTGCTTTTTAGCACTTAGAAACGAATAGTGCCAATCTGATCATCTGGTCGTACCTCGACCGGGACAAAGTCAAAGTTTAAGGTCACAGCGATGGAGCCCTGCTTGGCTACAGCCCATGGGAAGACTCGGTCAAAAGTTTACCTTCGGACTTAGTTATTTTCTTGAAGATTTTCTTCAGCTGGACCAAGTTGCTAGTCCAATCCAACCTCCAGTAACTTTTCCTCGGATTTGCTTGTGGGAGCCCTCAGTGGTGATTTTTACCTTCGGACTTAGTCATTTTTTCGAGATGAAAATCCTTGACTGGGGCAATCTTGAATCTTGATCCGACGTCCTTGAAGCCCTCTTCGAATACACTACCTAGGAGGTCCTGGTAAACTTTCTATGTTTGGACTTAGTCACTTTTTTGGAGTTTTTCTTCACCGGGACAAACCTGCAAGTCCGGCCGAGTCGCGGTTGAGGCAAGCTGGCTAGCGTTGCGGCGGCGGCTCAGAGCTTCTTTCCCAAAGTTCTCCAAACTTCTGGATCTTCTCCCAGACATTCTTTTAAGGTTCTTGTGAGGTCTACAGCTCACCCCAAGGTTCCAGAAGCTCTGAGATGCTCCTTGAGGGTGCGGAATACAACTCCCAGAATGCACCTGGTGCAAACTCCAAATTGACCACTGGACAGTGGTCAGCTGGTCAGTTTCTTCAGGAGTTGGTGCAAGGGACTCTGGTTATCAATTTTCCACCTGTAGCAAACAGGGAGTCCCTCCTTGAACGAGTTGAAGCCAGGCAAAGTCCTTTTTGTGGTGAAGCCCACTGTGGAGCCGGTGCAGTCCTCCAGAGTGCAGTGGCCAGGTGCAAGTCAGGGGTCAAGCAGGGCAGTCCTTCTTCTCCTGTAGTTCTTCCTTGCAGGGATCTTGTAGGAATCTGAGGTGTGGGTGCAGGTCTGCCAGTTCTATCCTTGCTCCTGGGTGAAAAACAGGGGGGTCCTGGTTCTCCAATCAGGGTCAGGGTCCTTCCCCCTGTGATGACCACTTCCTGGGAAGTGTGGCAAAAATCAATCCCAGGGAGCAACATTCCTCAAAAATCCATCATGACTGAAACTGATTTTTGGAGGTTACGTGTGGCCGAGCCCACCCACTGATGTGGCTAAAAATCTTAAACACACCCTTCTCCTGCCCTCTCCTAATCTAATAAAGAGGGCACCTAATTGTCTGGGGTTTCAGGATGTGAGGGAGATGCTGGGCTATTCCAAATGTCCTTCCCTGCCTTTGAAGACCAGTTTGACAGCCCTCCCCCTTCCTGCTTCGCCACCTGCTAAGGGAAGTTCTCCTCCCCAGGCACATTCCTTTGTAATCAGCCCAGGCTACTTCACACCTAATCAAGGCAGCCCGGCCAGGGTGCCAGAGGCTGGCCAATCAGAGCAGAGCACTACCGGGCTGAAGTTGGTAAAGTTTTAGATACAGAGTTTAAAACTCTTTACCTGAACAATATATTAAACCAGCAATTGTAAATTGTGGGATTTATTATAACAATTCACATGATACCAAACTTGAAGTATCTGACACTGAAAGGAACTTTATAAATTAAAATAAAGTTTCCCCATTCTAGCCTAAGGAGGCCATTCACTACAATAGGAAAATTACAAAGTTGGTTGTTTTACCTCACCAGGGCTTATAAAACTATTTTACAAGATCCCTGCTTATAGTTACATGGCACCCAACCCTTGGGGCACATAGGGCACACCTTGGGGCGACTTATATGTACAAATAAGGTGGTCTAATGCTTTGGAACTACTTTTAATTCCAAAGTCGAATTTGCATGTAACTTTAATTCAAAAGCAGCCAGCAAGGCAGGCCTGCCTTTAAAATGACACTGGGCACCCTAGCACCTATGGGTGCACCACCTATGCCGGGATCCCTAAACCTACATGCCCTAACATATACTAGGGACGTATAGGTAGGTTGCCTTAGCCAATCATAATTAGCCTAATTTGCATACTAATTTTAAACAGAGCACAGGCCCTGGGACTGGTTAGCAGTACCCAGGGCACCATCAGAGTCAGGGAAACACCAGCAAAAAGTGAAAAATGCGGGCAAAAGTTAAGGGGCCTTTGCAATCTGCCCTGTTTTCTCACACTGTGACTTCTTCCAGCATGCCCAGGATTTCCCCACATCTTCCCTAGGCGTCAAAAAGATCCCCCCATCGCAGTGAGGAACCAAGACTGCACAACAAAAGATGACGCAAGCCCCTTGCAGTGTGAAAAGAAACAATGCATCGTCTGTGCTGCATCGGAAAATCCAACGCACACCCTATTTTTCCATGCATTTTCTCCTCTGCGGTCTCCGTGTGTGTTATTTTTTATGCAAATCAGGTACTTTGTGCAATTAAGAGACAGCTATTGATTTCTAAGATTTAAGACTTTTTTTAAAGCTTTCAAAAGTAATATTTCAAATTGTACTTATTGAATCTTGTTTTGACCTTATTTATTCAGATAAATATCCTATATTTTTCTAAACCTATGTGGTGTATTTTGGGGTGCCAAGCTACCAGAGGGTGGGCTCAGGATAATTTGGATTGTGTGTGACTTACCCAAACTAGGATTCAGGTCCCTACTTGGACAAGGGTGTATACCTCTGCCAACTAAAGACTCAGGGACATATTTATACTCTGTTTGCGCCGAATGTGCGTCAAAAATGTTGACGCACAATCGGCGCAAACCCTGCCCCATATTTATACTTTGACGTCCGACCCCGCGGGCGTCAAAATTCCACCATGTGCGTCATTTTTTGGAAGGGGGAACCAGCCTTGCGTTAATTATATGCAAGGTAGGCGTTCCCTTCCAAAAAATGACTTTAAGGCCGGTGCCCCATATTTATACTCTGACGTCATCTTGACGCACAGGAGGGGGTGGGCCTTAAAAAACGGCTCACAGCCTGATGGGCGCCGTTTTTTAACGCCTGGGTCAGGGCAGGCGTTAAGGGACCTGTGGGCTCGGAAGGAGCCCAGAGGTGCCCTCCCCTGCCCCCAGGGACACCCCCTGCCACCCTTGACCACTCCAGGAGGGCACCCAAGGATGGAGGGACCCATCCCAGGGAAGTAAAGGTAATTCGGGTAAGTATTTTTTTCCGTTTTTTTTTGTGGCATAGGGGGGCCTGATTTGGGCCATAAGTACCCTGGGCATGGCCATTGGGCAAGGGGGCATGACTCCTGTCTTTGCTAAGACAGGAGTCATGTCAATGGAGGTTGGGCATCAAAAGAAATGGCGCAAATCCGGTTTGAGGCCTGAAATTTGCCTCAGACCTGACTTGCCCCATTTTTTGCCGCACAACCCCCATTTTTCCATACGCCGGCGCTGCCTGGTGTGAGTCATTTTTTTTGACGCACACCAGTCCGCAGCGCCCGCTAACGTCATTACATAAATAAGGCACCCGCATGGTGCGTTGGAATGGCGTTAGCCGGCGGTAAAAATTTTGACGCACAACTGCGTTGGCGCAGTTGTGCGTCAAAAAGTATAAATATGGGCCTCAATTTCTAACACTGCCACTTAGATGTTATCATAACTAATACAAGAAAGAGGACATAGGACTACCTTTCCTGTAAGCCCAACCCCAGGCTGCCAGTGGCCTCGCTTAAGATGGCAAGTCATACAGATATGAGCCTGATGTTACCCCTCTCATGGACCATCTGGTTGCACAAGCCTCTCAGGAATATCCATGAGGCTATGCATAGGTCAACAGTGTAGCTCATCATGGACTCATAGATATATAGTAACTAAACGCACCCCAAGCGGCTCATAAGTATCACTCAGTGTAATGGGTGTTTTGAGGGACATTGTTGGTGCATTGTTGCATGGATAATCTGGATGAACAATGTAAACATGTGTATGTCGACATGGGGCTTTTGGAAGAGGCTCACAGATCTACACAATCTGCTGTCATTGTGTATCACAGTCCACTCAACACTTTCATGCATATGTAAGATCCGTGGCTCAGTCCAACATGGCCAATGTGAGCTACATAATACAGGCCTTGTAGATATGCGTGTAAGGTGCTTACCATGGGTGTTGCTGTGGGTGTTCCCACACAACACCCACAGAATCCAAAGAAATCTGACACATTTCCAAATTTATAAGTCTAGTAATGCGTCCAATTCCTACACTGCCTCAGGGGTGGCATTAAAGTGGCGCAATGGGAAGAAATAACATTTTTATACTTGTTTTTTCCACTTTCAACAAGCATTGCACAGTCATACCCAGCAGTGCATGTGTATTTGTGTAGCAACAATGCAGTACACATGTCCATTCCCACTTCCTAGTATGCACAGTCTCTCCATTCAAACCAAATGTCATTTTGACATGCACAGTCAGCACCAACATTGCACAGCAGCAGTAGTGGACCATCATGCCCACACATCATCATTAGTTTATACACACATGGTCCTGTGGTGTGCATCTCTTACATTCACCCAACCCTCCATCTGAATATTTACAAGGTGGCTCGCACCTGTGTCCACTCACACTGCACATCAAGTCAGCTGGGTGCTATTTAGTTTCATGCAGGGTACTATAGACATGTATCTTGCCATGTCCCTGTGTGTGGATGCCTCCCACGCCCACAACTGGCCCCCCTCTAAGAGGAATTGCTTCTCCTGTGACAAAACCATTCCATTCTGAAGCTTAAAATTCTCGATGAGTGTGCATAGGCCCAAGTGAGACCAAGTAGCTACATGGTGCAAGGTCTACTTCACTGTAACATTCAGGTTGTGCAAGATGGCAGTGTGCATGCTTGGTGTATTGTTCCAGTCCATGTTTTTTGCTGTGTATTGTGGGAGTTGTAGTTGTGGTGACTACTGTTGTACATTACACTGAAAGTGCCAAAAATACAAAGTAAGGTAAACATTGACTAATGCTCCACTTCACACAATGATGGGAGAAAGGTGATGGTTCTGGACTGGGCTGTGCAAATTGTGGGTCGGCAGTGTGCAATACATGTCTTTTCTGTTTAACCACAGATGAGCCAGCATATTGCCCTTAGGCCTACAGACAGTGTTTTTTAGCTCTGGGACATAGCTGCCTGCACCTTATAACATTGTTGAGTTGCCACATTGCCCCTCGCTGGACCTTATCCGGTGGTTCTCGTTGTTCATTATATGCCACACTGTCCTATCCTTGGACTCCTATCACCAACTCCTCAGGGATGAGGGCTGCCACCATCTCCTCCAAGTCATCCAGCTGCTCCTGGGGCACTAGACATCCACCTCCGATCTGCAATGCTGCCTTGCGGCTGCTGGCCAGTTTCTCCTTTGTCCTGTGCTTGCATTCGTGACAGCGCTTTTTACAAATGATCACTGTCCTCCTGACTTCTGCCACACTGTTGACCTTATTGACTATGGAATGCCATATGGCCTCTTACCTCCCTAATGGTAATTTAGAGGTGACAAAGAGTTGGTGTTGATTCTCCATAACCTCAGTGATCAGGATGTTATTCTCCTCCTCACTAAACTTGCACTTTCTCTTCCCTTCTCCAGTCTGTCTGGACATCCTGGCTGGTACTTGGGTTGTTGGGATTGTCCTGCAGTCTCTGGTGGTCTGGGTTCTCCATGTTTGCTTCTGGAGTGTCTCTTGTTGTGTCTGCTTTTCAAATGTGGCATGTTCTGACTGTTTTTTGATGCTTAAGCACTCAAAATTGACCCTAGGATGGCTTGTATAACATTATATGTCACTATTCAGCCTAGGGTCACTTTTGCACCATTAGCATAATTTTTCAATGTGATGCTGCACACAGGCTAGTATTTTTTTTTTTTTACGCTTCCGTAATCCAAACACAATGTACACCATTTTGTTAATACGGGGCTAGCATGGCATTAGGATATGTTGTACCGAGGCCGTGATTTATTTGACCCACCGCTGTACTGCACCAGCGGTCCGTCATTTCTTGTAAATGAGGTCCTGGATGTTTCACACCAACTAGTTTACTCTCAGAGGTAGAGAGGATGGTATTGATAAATTATGTTGTGTGTTTTAATGCAAGAAAAATAATTATTGGTGAATAACATTTTAATAGCACCTGTTGTGTTTCTATAGTTATCCTTCTTAGTACAATGCTGCATATTCTACAGCAGTGGGAGACGTCTTGTGCCTTGCATGGTAAAATGATAGAACCGATCAAAACTAATGCCATACAACATGCCACAGATATTGCAGTGGTGTTTTTTCTTCATGCCACACTATCCAGTCAGGACTGCCACTTCAGTTGGTCTTGCATTACCGTTAACTGATTTGGTTCTATTGCTATGTTGTGCAATACGTCAGCTTTCACAGGAGACCATTTGTTTTGTGACCACAAAGAGGTAGCTAACTTTCTGGTTTGAAATTCACAGGTCTTTCAACTGCATTGAAAAGAGGTTACCAGTTCTCTACTATTTCAAGGATTTTTTCAAACTATCGCTGCACCCCTGTGAAGATAAACACTCATTCACTTTGTACAGTACCTTGACTCATGTCTGTACTACTGTTTACACAGTTTCTAACTGTACAGTTTCTAACCTTATAGAGTGGCTCAGCAAGTGCTCTGTCAGTACCGAATATTTAGGCATATACTTCCACAGGGAAAAAAACAGAGGTCATATGGTAAAACTATGTCCCTGTCATTGAAAAGCTTACAACCCAAATAGACTGTTGGATCAAATTACCCCTCATGATGGCTGGGCGTGTGGCTATCATTAAAATGGTAGTTCTCTCTCGGTTCCTTTACCTGTTTTTGGATATTCCCATTGCCTTAACGAACAACTTTTTTGATACTGAGAGGGAATTACTCACGAGACTGGTCTGGGCCGGGCGCCACCCACATATTAGGTGGAGCACGCTAGCACTTCCATATGACCGTGGAGGTTTCAGGGTTCCCAACTTGCAGTTATAGTACTTAGTGGCCCAATCACATTCACCTACTACTGGTACCATCCAGATGCTAGACTCCCCTATCTTAAACCTGAGGATGCCCAGATCCCTAATCTTCGACTCTCCTCTGTACTTCCACATGGACTCCCTCTGGACCCTACTGAAATATAGACATTATCTACCACATGTTGGGCTTGGTTTAAACTCTCATTCTATCTAGGTATTCATATCCTGTACTCTCCACAGTTGCCTCTTAATAATAACCCCTAGCTCCCCCTTACTCAGGAATGGTTGCTGCAATGAACGCTCACAAGGCATAACTTACATATCATGGGTGACTTATTTACTAACAGCATGATTCACTCTAGAGCTTCATTGCTGGAGGGGGATCCTACTTTATACTCCATCAGCTACACTGCATGCTCGGTGACGTTTTATCTACGTACCCAGAATAGCCCCTAAAGGTCCCCCCACTTACAACAGTGACTATTGCGGCAGACTACCAAAAGCTTATCTCCTTCCTTTACTGCTTTTCGGTGCAAAGGAACCCCATAGGTGTCGAACAATCAAGGTCTGCCTGGGAGCATGATTTGGGTCACTCCATTCCGGATAAGACTTGGTACTACTGCTACACCCAAACCAAACTCTTCTCCAACAATCATAAGCATAAGCTCCTACACTACAATGTTTACAGAGGGCATATGCCACCCCAAAAGCACAAGCTAAACTGGACCCCACTAGCCCACACCACTGTCCAAACTGCAGAGCAGAACAGGCAGACATTGCTCATCTCATGTGGAACTGTAAGAAGATTGAAGCATATTGGGAACAAATCTGTGCTACGTTGTCTCTTGTACTTGAGCATCCAATAGACCCAGATCCTATGATGGCCTTACTAGGGTATGTCAAACTGTTGCCCATTGGCTTGAGGTGACTAGCCGCCATCACACTACTTTAGGCTAAACTCCAGGTGGCGCTTCATTGGGATGGTCACACACTTCCTACGATCACTGCTTGGCTGCAAGACATGTCTTACTGTGATGTGAACTCTGAATTGTACGCCTCCTTATAGCCGATAACCTCTAGACCCAAAAATATGTGGCAGCTGCTTTGGGATTATTTTATTGACAAATGTTCATGTCTCTGCGCCATCCTCCTCTGACTCAGCTACCCAATACACCATATAACTCCTCTCCAAATTGGCTTAAGTTTCAGAGTCTGCCTGGTGGGCTCTCTTTTGTCGAAACCCATGTCATTTGACCTGAACTACCTTTTAGAATTTTTCTGTTGGACTGTCAGGGCTCTTTCAAATGATGTTAATTTTACTCTCTCATTGTTTTTCCTCTTTCTACCTGGCTTCTCCCCTCAACATTCATCTTTATATGTCTCCATGAGATATAGAATGTCGGATGTTTGTGCTACTTTTGTGGCTTGTTGTTACTGATGCAAATACTACTATCAAATAACATTTAAAACAAAATGTTAAACCAAAAAAAAAGGGGCTCAGCATAATACGTAGTATGCTCATCTGTGCTAATCGTTGTTGTGTAACCTATCCTATAATTATCCAGGTGGCCGTCACTCATGTTGCAGTAAGGAATAGTAAATGTTATTTTCAATGTCATATGTGCAATGAATGTTAGACACCTGAAAGTGAACAGCAGTGAACTTTGTTCTGAACCTTAATTCCAGGGAGGCGTTTTATGTACAAACCTTATGCTGTGCTGTAACCACCTTGCAGCTGAAGAGATACGATAAAAACAAAATATTATGTGCTTGGACTACAGAGCCTTACCTACAGCTACATGACAATGATCAGGTTCAAGATTCAACTGATGCCTTGCAATGCACCTATTATGTACAGCTAACAAACTGTATCCTGTAACACCCTGAGCTCATGGATGCTTAAAAGCTGCAAAATCACACTTAACTACATCACATATCTTCCCAAAAGAGGTATTTCCTATTGTTGTGAATAGAGCTTGCGATTTGTGTCCTGTTCTCGTGGTTCATTTCCCGTGTCTTCATTTGATGTGGATTTTGGGCGGACATAGCAATAGGCTGCATTGCACTAACAACCCCTCGGACTCTTGCGGCTTGTTCAGCTACCTTCCTTAGAAGACGACTAATCTCAGCCGGGCCAAGATGTTCCTTAATAACTCAGATAAAAGAGAGGAGTAATTCAAAACACTGAGACATTATCATTTCGTATTCCCTCAGGACATAGCTTTCTATTTACTTAATTAACAAACCAATCATTTTCTATTGACATTGAAAACTTGTTAAATTACACGAGAACAAGATATAAAAAGCAATCACCAAAAAGACGGAATGGTTTCCATATTTATACCGCCACGCCATGAGCTAAAACAAAATCCAAAAAGTTGCCTAGAACGGTAAATGCTGACAACTCACATTACATACGGTCAAAACTTGATGGCAATCTCAAGTTAGAACTGAAATACTGGGCCACCCACAAGTCAGTGCTCTTCCAACCAGCCCAGTGCCCTTTGGAGGCAGCAGGTCAATCCTTCCCCATCCAGCAAGTCCCATGCACATCTTGCTCTAAAGCAGAGAATAGAGCTAGCAAAACAAAGGATGTTCCAGATTATGAAGCTATAATACTCTGATTATTTCTGCTATCAACTACTGTCATTCAACATTCAGGATATTTTCCGGAAGACCCCATTTACAAGAACTACTTTAGCTATATCGGAACCAAGTGTAGTCACGACTGGATGGCCGGTTAATTGAAGCTTCTCAACTGATCTGCAAAAAAGAACTGGGGGGATATCTCAAGTCTGAAGATGAACTAAAAATACTGGCTCAGGGTAAAAATGTACTAATTGAGATTGAAAAACAAGTAGAGGAATCCATAAAGTTCACTCACAAATAGAAACTCCCAAAACTCGAAAAGGATGACCAATATTTCAAACCTGAATCATTGAACCCATGGTTGAAGGACATTTATACAAGACAACCTGCACAGCACAGCAGACAGTGCGCATTTCAAAGGTGCTAAGCAGGGGGACCCCCTGCACTATCCCTGCCATTAGCATGGGCAGTGCTGGGGCCCCTCCATGGCCCCAGCACCTGTTCTCTGCCAGCCTTTTCATGGCAGTCATTACAAGTTTGGAATCAGCAGGTAGGCGCTGAGTTGAGGATCACCGGCAGCCTGTCTGAATCACTGATCCTGTCGAGGATGGAGGTAGGTTGGTGAGTCTGAGGGCAAACCTTGTAATGTGAAGGTCGGACTGCCACAGCATCGAGTTGAGAGAAATTGGGTTGTTGATTGAAGGGGTGAAACCCTGCAAAACCAATAGCCACAGTCTCCATCAGAGTGAACCATTAAAGTCACTAAATTAACATATGTTTAACCGTCTGGTAGCTTGGCACAAAAGCAGTTAGGTTTAGCTTAGACACTATTTCTAGAGTATGCAGCACACAGACAGTAATAGAGTGGAAATACAACATCAGAAAAATCCGACATCAATTTAGAAAAATAGTGTACATTTTAATGATATATTTAACACCAAAAACAACAAACTTAGTAGAACTAAAGTTATGATTTTTTAAAGTTTCAAGTGAAATATAGCACCTAAAAGATCAAAGCACCTACCAACATCTAGGCCCGATTTAAGAAAAGAAGCACTGCATCCAATTCAGCTCCACTTGTCTTGCACCCCTTAGCACCCCCCTAATGCCACCATATGTGCACCGTATTTAAGGTACGATGCACTATGGCGGTAGTTAGGGAACTAGTGTTGGAATTCTTTATGCTAGTTTGGCCCTTTGCAGGATTAGAGTAAAAAATGTTGACGCTAATCCTGCAAAGCACATTGAAGCCTATTGAAAACAATGGTGTGCCTCTTTTTAACCTCTGCTCTGTGCAGTCGTTAAAAATGGCACAAAGAAATCTTACCTTTAGACTTAGAAGAAATTTCACAGAAAAGTGTCAGAGAAGGTAAAGTTCAGAGGGGCAAGGCAGCTGGTGGTCTCAGAGGAAGAGGCATTGATGTCAGGTAGCCACTGGCCAAGTTGCAGTGAAGAAGCCCGTATTTTTTAAAAATCGTGAGTTTTCAATATCGGAACACAGAAATATTTGAAAAATAATTGTGACACATAAATATAATAATGCAGAAATATCTTTGTCAAGAATATTGTTTTTATTAGGTAAGTAACACTGTTAACAAGGATATCGTTGATGCTAGCATCGTTTTCAATAATATAGTTGTAAAGATTGTAACTTTTGAATTATTTTAATGAGTTTTAGTTCATGTTCTGATTTTATGTGCTACTATTGTTTAAATGTTAATATGTTTTTTAGATATGGCTTGTAATTTTAAGTGATTTATCATTTTTAATTTAATTGTTAATAGTATTGTAGAGACTCGTAGTGTTGTTGGGTATGTAGGGAGATAGGGTGGAAAGTTAATTAAGTAATAATTGATTAATCATTAATTAATAATGTTTGAGTAAGTATGTAATTGATATTAATTATGTATATTATGTAATACTGATTTAACTAATCATTTTTTATGTGCGGGTAGCTATGTTTGAGGGGTATAGTGTGGGAAGTTAATAAGGTAATAATCATATAACAATTAATGTTTAATTGATTATTAACTATTTAGTTGTTTATTAATGATGTATATTATAGAATAATCTTTTATTTTATTTCAATTTTAGGGATGTGTTGCTGGGTTTGTAGGGGTAAAGTGTGGGAAGTTAATTAAGTAATTATTAATTGGTTATAAATTATTCATTTATTATTAATTACTGGAGTAATTATTAATAATGCATATTATTTAATACTGAATCATTTTAGTTATATTTGAGTTGCAGGCTGCTGATTTGAAGGGGTATAGGGTGGGAATTTAATGTATTCATATTTAATTAATTATTAATATTGCATAATTAACTATTGGATTGATTAATAATTATCTCAGCTGTGTAATAATCATTTATAGTAATTGTATTTTGGATATGGGCTGCTGGGTTTGTAGGGTTTTTTGGTGGGAATTTAATTAAGTAACTAATTATTATAAATTAATTAATTAATCATTGTTGATTAGTTATTTAATTGTTTTTCAATTACGTAAATTGTGTTGTACTTATTTATTTTAGTTATGGGTTGCTAGGCTTCTTGGGGTCTATGAGAGCAAGTTAACTAAGTAATAATTAAATACGCATTATTTTTAAATTGAAAATCCATTATTATATTGTTGATTAATTTTGTAAATTGGTCAACCTAGAGCGGTGTCCAAGCATATCTCTACCCTTGTGATACAGTGTTTAATTTGTACAGGTAGCCGGACTGTTGTGATATGACCCATATATCTATCTATATATATATATATATATATATATATATATATATATATATATATATATATATATATATATATATGTATGTTAAGCAATAATGTTTATATTAAGAGTTTTAGATTTTTCCTAAATGAATATGGTTATCCAAATATATGTGTGTTTGAAGTGAAGTAGTGTACCTACTGTTGCTTAGACTAGAGTGTAAATAGTAAATCTATGTGCAGTTTGTCTCTCTCTATATATATATATTACCTAGTGGCGGTCACCACTATGTAGTTATAGTTAGGATGTAGATTCTATATACTTGCATATCTATCTTTGGTGCCGCCTGATGAACCTTCACAAAACTTTCCCAAAATGTTTTTGTCATGTATATCAGCTGCTGTCTGTAAAGTTTTGACGTCATTTACCCAGAGGAAGGGGTGGGGGTGGCCGCGAAAAAGGGGGGTCTCAAATCACATTTTCCCCATTTATTTTTCTATAGGGATTTTGAACAGCAATAGTGCAGAAACTAATGGACGGAATACATCAAATTAGGCAGAAAGGTAGGTCCTGTTCTAGAAGGAAATCCTTTTTTTGTTTTGTTGTAAATCTGTTCAGTAGTTTTTTATAAATTAAGGGCAAATCAAATGCGTATATATAGGGACGCAAAGGATTTGCTACCCCTTCCAATCAAGTGCTGAGATCTGATTGGCTGATAACACTTCAACAAGGATGCCGTTGAAGTGTTGTCAGCAATGTTGGGAACTTGGCTTCAGCTGAGTCCCAGAAAAAAGGTAAAAAATAAAGAAAAGGGGCTAGGGTATGAACACTCTGACCCCTTAGCTCTGGTGGTAGATTACAAAGAAACAAAGTGCAGGCTCCCGTGCTTCATTATTATATAGCCTCCGGGTGGGCCAAGTCCCATGGTCATTTGCTGATTAACTTAGGGAGGGCCTCCTGCCCCCCACCCCCTGCTGCCCCAGGGACCACCACCTCCCAGGGGTTATAAAGGTAACTCCAACTATAAGTGGTGATTTTCCATGGTTTCATACGTTTAAAATGTGATCTTAACTACAACGTCCCTAGAACCTTTGGCTTTTTAAGTAAAATTGTGTGTTTTTATAAATTATATCTTCTAACTCTAGCCTCCCTGTAATCTTAGTTTTTTTCAGTGAGTATATTTGTCACTGTGTGCTGGACTCTGTTTTACTGTTTTTGGTACTCTGGACACTTTACCACTGCTGACCAGTGCTGAAATGCAAGTGCTCCTGTGTAAAATGTATGTGTAATTGTCTCTCCATGATTGGCATATTTGACTTACTAGTAAGTCCCTAGTAAAGTGCACTAGAGTTGCCCAGGGCCTGTAAATCAAATACTACTAGTAGGCCTGCAGCACTGGTTGTGCCACCCACATTAGTAGCCCTGTAAACATGACATTTTTTAAAGGGTTACTTAAGTGGGTGGCACAATAAGTGATGCAGGCCCACTGGTAGTACTTTATTTACAGGCCCTCTGCAAATGGTATAACACCTGACTTGAGACTTCTAAGTAAATTAATTATGACAATCAGTTATAAGCTAATCTCACCATGTTTTATTTTTTAAGCACAGGCACTTTAGCACTGGTGTCAACAAAGATTAATTCAGCAAAAATAGGAGGGGTGAAGGCAAAACGTTTGGAGGAAGACCACCATAGGGCTAACAGGTCTAATATGTATGCTATATAATTGCACTAGAAAGGGCTGCAGCTGTTTTCTGGCAATATCTGTATCAGACCTTCCATAAACCTCTACTAAGCAGCGAGTTAGAGACACTTCCAGAGTTTGTATAGTAAAATATATAGTTCAGAAATATTGTGATACAAACATATCATCACAAAATATCTAACACTTTATTACTGACATTCATAAAGCTCAATGCTAAATACAAAAATATATACAACAAAAATATTGGTGACAAAAATATAGTAAAGGCAACAAAATATAGAAAATGAACATATGGTAAACAATTATATTGGCAACGTATTTGAACGAAAAACACAATCTAAATACTGGCATCAAAGTTATTGAGCACTAAAATATTGTATACAATTCAACAAAAATAAGAACTATACAGTATATCATAAAGTAATAAAACACAAAGTAAAAGATATAAAGCACCCCCAAAAATTAATGTCTTTCAAATAAGGTCAAAGCAAAAAAAATAAACGCTACCCAAACCTTTTACCAATCACTTTTAAATGAAAACAATGGCTAATCAATAGGAACAATACCTAAAATACAGGACAGTAAGAAGAAGCAAACTGCTGCATGTCAAGCTACCACTCCAGGAGGCTGTTTCTCTGCTTGAGTGAAAGGCTGCCAGGATTGAGTTCAACAAAGGAAGGAAAGTACACAAAAGCAACTAAATTCAAATTATATAACAAAATAAACTTGAAATGACATAAAAAACAATTGTATAAAAAGAGACACACCTAAATTAGTTTTTTTAAATTATATATCGAAATACATACAAAAAGACTGAAAAACGTAAAGTCACAAGAAAAGGAAAAGCCCGAAAATCGACATAAAATGAACCAAACTGAAGAGAAGGAAAGAAGATGCATAAACATTACTACAAATACTGAGCATTAGCAAATAAAATAGTATAGGTATAAAAAGTAGAAGTAAAAATAAACATAAAATATACCGCCCTCCCGAAACATTTCTAAAAGAACATTTTTTTTCCTTACAGGGCAAGAAATAAAGAGAACATTAAGAAAATCTAGTGGCAAAGAAAGATCTATAAATACCACAAAATTGGATAAGGGCCAAGAGTATGAGAAAAATATGAAATGTGAAATGTAATACGTATATCGTAATCATAACTACAAATAAATAATAGTAAACAAATATAACATGTATTCCCATATGATTATAATACACAGGTTGTCATATCATCTCAAAATGGAAAACTAATTTTAAACTACGTGGGGTAAATTTATTACCTAGTGCCTGATGTACAGAAATTATATTTTGGCAAAAATATGATTAATGATTCATAATCATTTGCAATTCCTAAATACTGAATAACAACTTGTGAATTAGTAAGAGTTACAAATAGTGACTGCTGACTGGATCGGCAGCCAGTGATGGCATCACCCATTCCAGGAGGTTACTTCAGTTTCAGCTACAGTACATAGAAAGTAGATCAGTGCAATCACAGTTGGAATCCATGTCACCATTATCTAGACAGGAAACAGGATGGAAGAGGAAATACAAATGTAGTGATCGAGAGCAGGACTTTATTGAGAAAAAGTATATTTCTGAACATGTCAAACTCTTCAAAATTGTCCTTGAGGCTATGATAACACATTTCGAGAAGGATTCAGCAAATTATAAATACTCTAGGTGTTAAAAAAGTTCTAGAAGGAATTGTGTAGCATTGTTATGACCATGTTCCTGTACCAAAGAAAAACTGGTAGCAAGAAGACAGGAGAATGCAGCTACAGGTGGGGTACCAAGTACAGAACCACCACCCACCTGTAGGTTCTGGGTGTAGGTTTCATATGCACCTCTGTGCCACTGAACTAATGATCCTTGTCCTTCAGCTATGGGATATTGGCACTGGCCACTAGTTCTGGCCCATGAGAATATTATCCAAGGCAGTTTAAAGACAAATGTCATTCTTTTCAATTGAAACCTTTAACTATAAGCAAATAATAAAGGTAAGCATTCTGAAATTGATAATTAATTAAAAGAGATACAATCCTAAAATCAGTAAAATGCAAAAAATAGACCTATTGGGTGTGATACATAAAGGTATTTTCAGTGTAGGCATAATTTACCACAAATTACCTCCATTTACACTGCCCAAAAATTAATTCACGGATTCCTGGTTGACATAAATCATGTAGAGAAATCCACAGTAACAAATTACACACAAAGTAAGCACAGTTAGCCTTATAAGTTTACAAAAGCTCGCAAGTCATTTGTTGGTAGGCATTCCCAAACTCTAACCTGACCGTTTCCCACCCTGGAAATAGTTGGAAATGTATTCCAGCCAAGGGTTGGAGTAGGTCTCCTTTCAGGATGAGAAGAGCAAAGGATCAGCATCTGCATTTGCAGAGAGGGCTCTGTTCCCCATGTTTTTAAGTCTATGCTATGTGCATTTCGGCACATGGGGAATAGAAGCCTATAAGATATATCACATGGCATTTCAGTAGTAGGCCTGAAAACCTGCACCTGGTGGAACTTTACAGGCATATTATAGGAATTGTTTGTGAATTGGAAACAAATGAAAAAGTATGTTCATATAAAAATGTAAGGACCATATTTATCAAAGCAGGTGTGTTGGTCTTTCATCACGCAATGTGGTGCAAGAGTGACGCAACTCTTACAGCACATTTATCAAAGCAGGCACGGCCTTTCCTGCCTGATAAATCTAGAGTGACGTAACGCAGCACAAATTGCTGCATTACTCTGCCTAGGGAAGGAGTTCCCTGGGTGGGGCCCAGGTGTTCCTACGCATCCATACATGGATTTTGGTGCATTCCCAGATTTACTATTACTGGTAGACCTGGGAATGCATCAAAAACGTATGCCTCCCTAGGGGTGGCATAACCAATAGAAATATCTTTATTATGCCATAGGGGATTATTTTTGTGCAGGAAAGTGTCCCTTTCTGCTAAGAAAACAATCCTGCTTACAATGCAGGCAACCTTGCACCATGGTGCAAGGGTGCCTGCAGCGGCGCTGGGCAGCACATTGTGCGCCAGCAGTGAGAAATTATAGGAATGTGCAGCACAATGTTAAGTACATTGCATTCTTGCTCTTTCTCTATCACACAGTGCAGCGCAGCAAGGTGACTTGTTGTGCTGCATGATATATAGATAAATATGGAAACAAAATCTCTATGTTTACATTTTTGTATGTGAATAGGGCAGAATATATCTTAATGAGAACAGTGTTGGTCCTCCAGGTACAGAAATTTAAATCCAGTGAGTTGGCTAAAACTGAATAAGGATATCATCAAATCCTCATTTACATATTACAATATTTACTGGCACTATAAGCAATAATAGAATCCATATATAAAATTACAGGTTGATTATAACTATTATTCATTTGACTATACCTAAAGTTTTCATTCCCGTATTTGCCATTATTTGTTTCTTATTTCAGCAAGAACTTTAAAGTGTCAGTGCAACTTAAATACTGATGAAAAACTATGCTATATTAATCCACACAAATATACCATAACATGTTTCTGTTTTTCTTGTTTCGTTTACTTTATTACCTAATTGAATAGGTCACCCTAAAATACTACTCCATTGAAGGAAGAAAATGTCCCCTTCTTTTCAGTTTGTAGTGCAGGAGTGTGTGCATGCTTAATTGTGTAATAATTAGCATATCTGCTTTCACTTATGTCTGGCTACAGTAATTCAGATTGAACTATGCAAAACAGACAAATCTCCCCAGAAAATGTTGACAGCCTCTGTAACTCTTAAGACATGCAATAGTGCCCTTTACATTTTGATGAAGGCCATCTTCTTGAAGCTGAATGACAGTAAATCTGTGGAGATTGTGTGGTCATTATACATTTGCTTCCCCCTACAACTTTTGACTTGACATAATAGTGAGGCCCATATCATAGAAAATAAATTGAAAGTTCATTCAGGTGATGAACTATCCTTTCACACTCAAAATAATGCAGATTTTAAATCCTGCCATTATTAGCTGTGCATTCTTGGTCTAATACTAGCCCTCTGCCTTTGTCTGAGCATAGACTTGCAGCAACGTCTAACATGTTCTAGTGTTTAGGGAGTTTGTTTAAGAACATATAGAGTTTGACATGAACCAAAACAATTCATGATGTTTACTGCTTGTTCACTGTAACTGATAAACACCCCAAGATTTAAATAATTTTTTACTTCATGATTTTAGTAGGACAATGAATCATCCTTACAAGCAATCATTTAACAGATTTTTGCCATATTAAGTCCAGAGTGGTGGGCAGAATATGTGTTGAAGGGACCATAAAATTGTTGATAACAATAGTGCTGCTGGTGAAATACTATTAGATATGTGGTATTTGACACCAGTGATCATGCCATTCTGTTTAGTCATCTGGTGGAGATAAAGATTAGAGACTCTGGGGGTCATTCTGACCCGGGCGGGCGGCAGACGCCGCCCGCCTGGCGGGAACCGCCAAATGGCCGCTCCGCGGTCAGAAGACCGCGGAGGCCATTCTGACTTTCCCGCTGGGCCGGCAGGCACCCACCAAGAGAGCGCCCGCAGGCCCAGCGGGAAAGGCACTGCAACACAGAGGCCGGCTCCGAATGGAGCCGGCGGTGTTGCAGGGGTGCGACGGGTGCAGTTGCATCCGTCGCGATTTTCACTGTCTGCTATGCAGACAGTGAAAATCATGCTGGGGCTCTGTTAGGGGGCCCCTGCACTGCCCATGCCAGTGGCATGGGCAGTGCAGGGGACCCCAGGGGCCCCACGACACCCGTTCCCACCATCCTGTTCCTGGCGGTCAAAACCGCCAGAAACAGGCGCAGCGCCGCCATGGAGGTTCAGCCCAGCCAGGGGAAATCCGGCGGTAAACCGCCGGATCCCCTTTTCTGACCGCGGCGGTACCGCCGCGGTCAGAATGGGCACTGAAGCACCGCCAGCCTGTCTTAGACCGCCAGGGTCGGAATGAGGGCCTCTGTGCTAAATACCTCCCTTTCTCCACAAACAGCACCAGTATATGCTGCTCCCCTTTTTTCATTTTTCATGGCACTCCTTGACTTGCCTTATAGAATACCCACAGATGCTTTTCTCAATCAGACATTTTTTTATGTTTGCGTACACTTGTGGCCAACTCATTTCTGATTTCAGGTTTCAGCTATTTAGTGGAACAAATGATAACCATATTGCCTCAGACTGCTGGTACAAACTCAGAGTCTCTTCCATTCACAATATGTTCTTGCTGTTTGCACCTGGAGGCAGTAGAACCTTCTTTTTATTAAGTGTAATAGAATATTTATTATGAGACTGATAAAAAACAGAGAAACAACATATTAAAAAACCTTTTACATAAGGATATGGAATGTCTCATTAAAAGTATATTGTATGTTTATAAAGCTGTATCATGTACATAACACTGCATCATTGAAGATAATATCTATTAATCTAAAATTATTGCAAAAAGTTAAGTTATAAGTTATGCTGCAAGGAAGAAAAGAGAGGAAATAATAGAGAGTGATAGTAGAACCTGCAAAAAAAGAGAAGTGAATAGAAAAGAAAGATGAACATACAGATAATAATAAAAGTATAATAATGACATGTACAACACATATAGGGGGTCATTTTGACCCTGGCAGTAGGAGACCGCCAGGGCTAAAATGACGGAAGCACCGCCAACATGCTGGCGGTGCTTCCTGGCCCATTATGACTGTGGCGGAAGCGCCGCGGTCGCACCGCCGGGGCTGGCGGTATTCCGCCAGATTTGCCCCGGAGGTGATAATCCGCCTGGGCAGCGCTACGAGTCCCCGACCACCAGCCTTTTGCTGGTGGTATGAACCGCCAGGAAAAGGCTGGCGGTACGGGGAGCCATTTGGGTTATCATAACTCAGTTATAATTAAAGAAAAGATTAAGGCGGTTATTACAACATTGGCAGTAAAAGCCGCTTACCGGCGTGCAGAAGACCGCCAAAACACACCGCTGTGGCCGCGGAATTCTGCCACAGCTATTATGACCCACATGTCAGAATCCGCCAAAATTCAGACACCCACACAAATCCGCCACACCAAAGGTCAGTGATAAACTGGAGAAAACAAAACCGACATCGTCACGCCAACAGAAATACGCCCACACTATCACGACACACGAATCCACGTGGCGGTGTTTCAACCGGGGTATTCCATTGGCGGTACACACCGCCGCATTCAAAATACACACACTCTTACAAAACACAGCCACATTGGACAATTACAAATACACACACCTAATACACATACACACACCACTTCCACACACCCATTACAATATAAAACCCACACCCACAAAACCCCATGACAAAAAATTCCGAAAGAAGGCCAGAGAGAGAGCACCAGCAAGAACAACAGCATCGACAGGCACACAACACCATCACCCACAGAACTTCCACGCACCTCACACAACACACCACTACATATCAGCACACTTATCACCACACACTCCACCCCACACATCACCTACACCACCCCATGGCACGGCAAAGACACCCCAGGTTCTCGGAGGAGGAGCTCAGGGGCATGGTGGAAGAAATCGTCCGGGTAGAGCCACAGCTATTCGGAGCACAGGTGCAGCACACCTCCATTGCAAGGAAGATGGAGCTATGGTGAAGAATTGTGGACAGGGCCAACGCAGTGGGACAGTGTAGGAAGTTGGCTCTGTATGAACTATTTCAAGTAAGAAATAGCATGCACAGAGTCCAAGGGTTCCACTTAGAGGTAAGATAGTGGCAAAAAGAGATAATTCTAATGCTCTATTTTGTGGTAGTGTGGTTGAGCAGTAGGCTTATCAGAGGGTAGTGTTAAGCATTTGTTGTACACACACAAGCAATAAATGAGGAACACACACTCAGAGACAATTCCAGGCCAATAGGTTTTTGGATAGAAAAATATATTTTCTTAGTTTATTTTAAGAACCACAGGTTCAAGATTTACAAGTAATGCTTTAAATGAAAGGTACTTCACTTAAGAACTTAAGGAACTTTGAATTAGCAAAATAGCATATACAGTTTTCACACAAATGACATATAGCTATTTTAAAACTAGACACAGTGCAATTTTCAACAGTTCCTGGGGGAGGTAAGTGTTTGTTAGTTTTTGCAGATAAGTAAACCACCTACAGGGCTTCAGAATTCTGTCCAAGGTAGCCCACCATTGGGGGTTCAGGGCAACCGCAAAGTTACCACACCAGCCACTCAGGGACGGTCAGGTGCAGAGGTCAAAGTGGTGACCAAAATGCATAGGCTTCAATGGAGAAGGGGGTGCCCCGGTTCCAGTCTGCCAGCAGGTAAGTACCCGCGTCTTCGGAGGGCAGACCAGGGGGGTTTTGTAGGGCACCGGGGGGGACACAAGTCAGCACAAAAAGTACACCCTCAGTGGCACGGGGGCGGCCGGGTGCAGTGTGCAAACAAGCGTCGGGTTCGCAATAGGTTTCAATGGGAGACCAAGGGGTCTCTTCAGCGATGCAGGCAGGCGGGGGGGCTCCTCGGGGTAGCCACCACCTGGGCAAGGGAGAGGGCCACCTGGGGGTCGCTCCTGCACTAGAGGTCGGATCCTTCAGGTCCTGGGGGCTGCAGATGCAGTGTCTTTACCAGGTGTAGGGTCTTTGATGCAGGCAGTCGCGGTCAGGGGGAGCCTCGGGATTCCCTCTGCAGGTGTCGCTGTGGGGGCTCAGGAGGTCAACTCTGGCTACTCGCGGTCTCGTAGTCACCGGGGAGTCCTCCCTTTGGTGTTTGTTCTCCACAAGTCGAGCCGGGGGATGTCGGGTGCAGAGTGCAAAGTCTCACGCTTCCGGCAGGAAACGTGGGTTGGTTCAAAGTTGCTTCTTTGTTGCAAAGTTGCAGTCTTTATGGAACAGAGACGCTGTCCTCGGGAGTTCTTGGTCCTTCTAGATGCAGGGCAGTCCTCTGAGGCTTCAGAGGTCGCTGGTCCCTGTGGAACGCGTCGCTGGAGCAGTGTCTTTAGAAGTGGGGAGACACACAGGTAGAGCTGGGGCCAAAGCAGTTGGTGTCTCTGTCTTCTCTGCAGGGTTTTTCATCTCAGCAGTCCTTCTTCGTCTTAGGTTGCAGGAATCTATCTTGCTTGGTTCTGGGGGCCCCTAAATACTCAATTTAGGGGTGTGTTTAGGTCTGGGGGGTTAGTAGCCAATGGCTACTAGCCCTGAGGGTGGCTACACCCTCTTTGTACCTCCTCCCTGAGGGGAGGGGGGCACATCGCTAATCCTATTGGGGGAATCCTCCATCTGCAAGATGGAGGATTTCTAAAAGTCAGAGTCACCTCAGCTCAGGACACCTTAGGGGCTGTCCTGACTGGCCAGTGACTCCTCCTTGTTTTTCTCATTATCTCTCCTGGACTTGCCGCCAAAAGTGGGGGCTGTGTCCAGGGGGCGGGCATCTCCACTAGCTGGAGTGCCCTGGGGCATTGTAACATGAAGCCTGAGCCTTTGAGGCTCACTGCTAGGTGTTACAGTTCCTGCAGGGGGGAGGTGTGAAGTGATGACGCAGAAACGAAGGTTTTACATTTATTAGCGCATAAACGTAGTGCCGCAATAATCAAGTGTGACTTTAACCGAACTAATAAAGATTGTACGGGGACAAATGTGCCCTCAGAGTAGTTCGCCAACATTTATAAGCGTGCTTTATATAACGTGATGTATTAGAATTGTACTAATCTGACATAACCGTAAACGTGTGCCATGATTTGCTTGTTTGAAATGTTTTAACTTAGCATAACTTTAGTGGAGGCTTCGGCCTGGTTGCCTTGTCTCACGGTTTAGATGCTCGTGTTTTTCTAATGTGCTAATAAAACGTGTATTCCTGCTTGAAGCTGTACTTTTCCAGTGAGATCGGTTCACATGCTTATCTTTAAGGTTTCGTGCCAGCCTGGCATCTTCTTCTTTGCTCCAAGGTCAATCTGCAGGTGCAGACAATGGAAGTTCTGAAAGTGAGTTAATTGGTAAAATATGTTGCAACTTACGTTCCCGACTCCAAGGATAATGTAGGCCTAGGTAGAAGCTTGTAAATTGTTGTTTTGATTGGACAATTTGAAGCCAACCTATGAACCCTCCAATGGAAGACCCTACTGGATTTGAACTGTTGATTATTTAAACCTGGTGCACAAGAAGAAAGCGGCCATTACCCACTGCACCCATTGAGGACATTATTGCCCATTGCAGCCATTATGGCCCATCTTGCCGACCTCGTCATTTTGCCATCTTCTACGATGCCAATTGATGTTCGACGCCATTTTGAATGAGACTTTGATGCTTTCTCTAATCGAGAGAAAGAGACTTTAAGTAATTCTCGCTCTAGAGACTTTAACTTTGATCTGCCCCTTTGCATAAAGTAGTAGTTTTGTCCTTTTATCTTGCCGCTGTGAGGCAATTGCCCCGTCCACCCTGCCCCCTTTGCCCCGTCCCATGCTGATCGAAACCAGTACCTGTGAGACGAAGACTTCCTTGAATGCTGATTGAATTTGGTAAATATGAAAGGAAAATGTACAATTGCATTGTGTTTCTTTTTAGGTAACCAACTGCTGATTTTTGATAAGAGCCCTAGTTAGGAGTTTTCCAAATCAATGTTGCTAAATTGTTTTTTGCATGAAGTCCCACATGCAGATGCTAATTTGAGGTTAGATGAGGATTCATTTGTTGCATGATGCAATTTGAGACCTTGTTATGCTGACTAATGTATGCAATTAGCCCATTACAGATTATAGTTTTAGTGGTTTGCGTTGCTATTATCGAATGCATTGTTATTCAAATGCTGCATAGATTGCATCTTTTTCGCCGTTATGGACAGCTATTACTGTTCATTTACATATATCATTTGGTGTTGAGACACATTTATATCGTGCTAGCTTTGTTAATATAGGGAAATAAATTCATTAACTTTGAATGAACTGGTGTGGTTATTCATGGCCGAAAGGTCATGGTTCGCCGAAATGTTTTCTGGATTAATTGTGAAGTGTTATGTTGATCAGGGCATTGCTTATGTTCGTTATTGATTATTGATTAGATTAAATTGACTAATCTCGGGTGAAGAGAGCCCCACTTGGTCAAAAGATTCATCGACCCAAGAGCGTCCAAATACAGGTAATTTATTAGGACGGAACGCTCTATCAGTAGATGGTAGCAGAGGACGGTTTCGCCCTTTGGGACCCCACTCGAGAGGTAATGGTTTCGCCCTTTGGGACCCCACTCGAGAGGTAACGGTTTCGCCCTTTGGGACCCCACTCGAGAGGTAACGGTTTCGCCCTTTGGGACCCCGCTCGAGAGGTAACGGTTGCGCTCTTTGAGACCCCACTCGAGAGGTATATGGTGTTGAATTAGATTTTTCTTGGGTAAAACAGATTGAGAGAATGATGATGCCCTAAGTCCCCCGCGACTTTCCCGGGATCTCGGAGCTTGCGAATGGAGAGAATGGAGGTGTGAAATCGGCGTTGGCGGTACTAGTGACGGTATGAGTGAAGTCAGGGTTTTGCGCTTGCACAGCTTATTGCCGCAGATTGTTTGAAAAGGTTGCGAGGATTTTAGAGAATAGCGGAGGTGCGACTCCGAGTGTGAGAGTAGGGAAGTCGTCGAACTTCATGTGCATGTGGCGCTTTGTGCAGAAAAAGGTCCACGTGGTTGTTGTTGTTGAGACGGGCCCTGCGAGGTCAAGAGACTCCGGAGTATGTTGGAAAGTGTATGAGACACTTGTTTTATGTTGTGGTCTGGTCGGTTTAATAGGTTGACCGGGCGTGGTCAACGAGTCGGTACGTGTGTTAAGGGAGTGAAAGAAAACTTCGACTTCGGGCTTTGACAAATTCTAAGTGCACTAGAATAGATCATTGACAAGTTGAGAGCAGAGTCTGCGGGTCAGGATTTGCTTGCGAAAGTGGGGACCGAGAAAGATGGAATAACTGCCGAGGCTAGTGAAAAATCCCTAAGGTCCTGAAGCGATTGTGTTACCCTTCCTGTAGTAAACCGACAGATCTGTTTTATTATTATTTGGTTGCTCGCGATACATGCCAGAAGTTGTTACGAGAGGAGCGGAGTGAAGGAGGACAAGCCGCGAGGCTTTGCAGCCGCAGTGTGTGTGAGTGTGACGTCACTAGGAGCCGCGCTGGGATAGGTTGGTTGCAAAGAAGGGCCGCGCACGGATTGGACGCAGTCCGTGGGGCTCGATTGGAAGGGGAAAGGCAAGCGAAGAGTATTCCGGGAATTAAAGTCACTTATTGATTACAAACTTTGTGAAATAAAAGACGAGAAAATGAAATTTTTTAAAGCATTAAAGAGTGCGATGAAGGGGGAGTCTTACATTAAAGCGAGCGTAGGAGAGGAGACGCCACCCGAAGGTACACCAGCTTACATTGTAATGGAGGAAAGGGGGGTAGCTCCGTGCCTTTGGCTAAAGCAATGGCACAAGCTGACAGAGAGACATGGGAGCGTAGCGTTCCCGATCCATGGGACATTCAATATAAGGATCCTAGAGAATTTGAGATTCGCGATGTACGACATGAAGGTACCTCCAAGGCCAGCACAGTTTGAGGCTCTAGCGATTTGGGAACTAATGGCTAGACAGCAACAGCAAAAGAAGTTCGAGACCAGGATAAGAAAGGTAGAAAAGACACTAGCGGACGCTAGGTGGGATAATGCACAGAAGGTGTGGAGGTCAGATATATTGCAGGGGATAAAATTGTTTCCCGCAATTGCTAAGGAAGAAGAGGCGACAGGCAAGAAAGCTACCTGTAAGACAAACAGGAGGTGTTCCAAAGATAGAGAGGACGAGGAAAAGTTAAGGAGAGAAGACGAGTCAGAGGATGAGGAGTTCATCATGCAATTGCTGAACGACCGTCCACCACCCTATGCAGAGAGTGAACAAGGTCCAAGTACCAGTTCTGCCCCTCCGGCACCGGTACAGAATAATGAAACTCCGAGTTCAGAAACGCCATCGGGATCTAAGGACCCGAGTTTACTGTTCACCCCGCAGATACCGCAGGTTAGGAGAATATATCCAGATGTGCCTATATTGAAAACAGCAGAAAATTATCAGCCGCAGGTCCCAAGGTACTACAGCAGTGGCAACAGTACGGGAATGATTCTAGATCCAACCGTAATGGGAGTACAGAATGGTCGCAACCCAACATTGGCACAAGCTGAATCAACCCAGTTTTTGATGCCTCAAAAGCAGATGCAGGGGGGAACCGCACATGCTCAGATGACGGGGAGTCAGACGGGCATGCTGGCAATGATGACCCATAGTGTGGGAATGAACATGCCTCAGAACCTGGGGAATGGACAGAACCCAGATGCGATATCCCTACCCATTACTGTAGGTCCACCGGTACCTTTGTACATTCAGCCTAACTCAGGTATGAGCGGTCAAGGATCAATGGTGCAGAGTGGGACGGAAAGGAGGTGCATAGAAAACACTCCAGAGACAACTCCGATAGCGGATCTGCCAACTGGATCTGGGTCCTTGATGGAGTTTAGTCCCATATGTGCTCAGTCAACAGTGGTGAGGTCGAGTCCCCCACTGATGATACCGCTATCATCGAACACTGAAAAGTTGCCGCAACCATCAATGGCAGTCGATGTGAATGCTACACTGATGGGGTTGAATGCGCAACAGCTGACACAGTGGTTCAACAGTCTGAATTCCACACAAAGCTCAGCCAGTGGGAAGGGAGAAGACTATCTGAATAAGGTCAGGTTGAACATGGAAGCAGAAGAATTGGTGGAAGGGACTATGGGTTTGAATAGGTTAGAGTCCTACTCGGAAGAAGAGCTGAGGTATCTATGTCCTAGGATTACGAGAGAAGTGAACAAGGTACATAGAAGGTTGCAAGAAATAGCTGACAAAAACGGGGTTGAGATAGACAAGACAAAACACTTGAGCAGGAGCTATAGATTGGATTTCGGGACCACAGACTTTGAACACATGAGGTCAGCAGGCATGAAAACGCACCTTAGAGAATTGCTGCAGAGTGCACAAGTGTGGAGGTGCCTGGTCAAATGGGAAAGCAGATGGGCAAAGAAAAAGGAAAAGAGGAAAGACAGTGTCCCAGAGCACAACGAGAAAAGATCACAGAGTAGTGATGCAATAACCATGTTACCAATGAGGGAGACAGCAGGGGGAAAATTAATACATGTACCGTGGCACAGAAGCGACATTCAGTCTTTTACGGATGATTTTCCCAAACTGAGAGAGAAACCGATTGAATGGTATCAACAGATTGATAGGTTTGTGAAGCTTGCAAAATGTCTTTGGGAAGACCTGAACACCCTCTTTGAGATTGTGGTTCCGGCAGATTTGTGGGAAGACTGCAAAAGAGCTGTAGGTTGGCCGACAAGTGAACCAGAGAGAGACAGGGATACGGGTGCACCATCACCTATGGTAATGAGCTTGTACTATAAGGTGATTGAGCATTTGAAGACGAAGGTTGCCGCGAAAAATGTGGATTGGCAGAAGATTGATCGAACTGCCCAAGAGGCTAAAGAGTCGATTCATGGTTACTATGAGAGGTTGTTGAAGGCGTTCAAGAACTACAGTGGCACGGAAACAATAGAGGCGAAGGACATGCTTCATTTTGTGTTTAGATTTGTGGAAGGGCTGAGACCAGAGATAAGTCAGATGATAAAGACGCATTTGATTTGTTGGCAGTCGAAACCTATTGATGAGGTGTTGAATTATGTGAAATACTGTAGCGACGAAATTGAAGTGAAACAGAAAAGGTTGAAAGAGAAAGTGATGGTGATGCAACTTAAAGCAGCTCAGACAAGTCTGCAAGGGTTGCAAGGGTTCCAACAGCAGATACCGCAGCCGCAGCTGCAGGGAAATATGGTGTTTCAGCCACAGGCGAGAGGCAGAGGCAGAGGAGGCTTTGGGAGTAATGGTCCGGATTTGAACACTGTTGCAATTCCGAATGGTGTGCAGGCAATGAAAAGGGTGATGCCGTGTCACGTGTGCGGAATCGTCGGGCATTGGAAACGCGAGTGCCCGATGGTGATGCAGGAAGGTGCAGGTGTTGGTCAGCAAAACAATGATGTCAATGCATTCCAGACAATGAGGGGACCGAAAATGAGAGGTCCAAACCCAAATTTTCAGACCATAAATCAGCTGCAGGGATTACAGCCCATGCAGCCGCAGCAGATGCAGATGCCCCGTATGCAGATGACGCAAATGCAGCCAATGCAACAGCAGTTTCCCATGGTACCTAATCAGCAAATGCAAATACCTTTGGCACCAGTGAGTCAGCAGCAAGTGAAGGTTCCTCCACAGGTCTCGGGTCAGGTGATGAATACAAATGGCACCGTACAACAGTTCCCATTACGCAGTGAGAATGGAATAAACAATGTATGGGAGAGTGAAAGTTCAGATGAGGAGGGAAATTGTGTGCTTGCAGCATCCTTGGAAGTTGATCAAAAGGGTCCATATGTGGAGGGAAGAGTTATGGGTCATCGTGTTTCATTCTTGGTTGACACAGGAGCCACACGTTCAACTGTTAGGAGCATTGAAGTACCAAATTTGCCACTCTCAGGGAGAACAGTTCAAGTAGTGGGAGTAGCAAACAGGCACCTGACGAACCCAATCACAGATCCAGTACAAGTCAGAATTGGTAACTATCAAGGGTCACATAATTTTGTGGTATGTGACTCAAGCCCGATAGCACTGTTAGGGAGAGACCTATTGTGCAAATTGGGATGTTCGATTATGTGTTCGAACGATGGAATTAGAATTCAGACGAGCAGTGATGGGGAAGAAGAGGACAGTGTAGAAGGGGATGAGATGGAAACTGTCGATGAAGAATATCCTCTGATTAACCTTTTTCCGATGATAACTGAAGAAGATATTCCAGCTGAATTACGGGAAACAGTCGGAAAGGAAGTGTGGGATATGACAGGAAAAGAGGTGGGATTGGTGAAAGGAGTGGAACCAGTGAAAGTGACCGTAAAACCCAATGTAACCTTTCCCCAGACCCCACAATACCACATGGCACAAGACACCCTCATGAAAGTCGCCCAACTCATTGACGAGTTTGTAAAACAGGGAGTACTGAAAGAAGTGTTAAGCAGTCCATGTAATTCACCAATCATGGGACTAATAAAGCCAAGTGGAAAGGTCCGAATCGTGCAGGACTTGAGGAAAATAAATGACATCATAATTAAATGCTGCCCTGTAGTACCGAATCCAGCTGTGATAATGTTTCAAGTCCCTTGCGAGGCCGAGTGGTTCTCAGTCATTGACTTGTCACAAGCATTCTTTTCGGTGCCTCTTCATGAGGACAGCCAATTTCTCTTTTGTTTCAAATTCTTAGACAGAGTTTACAGTTGGTGTCGAATTCCTCAAGGGTTTTCGGAGTCACCGTCCATTTTCAATCAGATTCTAAAGAAAGACTTGGAAGCGTTAGAATTGCCATTCGAGTCAACCCTAGTACAGTACATCGATGACTTACTGATTGCATCTAAGACAGAAAGTGGCTGCACAGCCGACACCATTGCTCTACTGAACCATTTGGGAAGGAATGGACACAAGGTGTCTCCTTCAAAGTTGCAGTTCTGTCAGAAGAAAGTAAAATACTTGGGTCATCAAATAGAGAAAGGGTCACGGAGAATAATGAAGGAAAGAATAACAAGTGTACTTCAAATGAGTCCACCAAAGACGAGGAGGGAAGTGAGGAAGTTTTTGGGGATGGTGAGCTACTGTCGCCAGTGGATTCCCAATTTTTCAACTCTAGCAAAGCCTTTACTGAAACTGACCCAGAAGGATGCCTTGGATGAAATTGAGCTGAAAGGAGATGAGATGGATGCTTTTATTGAATTGAAAGAATGCATGTGCAAGGCTCCAGCTTTAGGTATGCCTGATTACACAAAGCCTTTCACATTGTTTTGTCATGAACGTGATGCATGTTCTTTGTCTGTCTTGACCCAAGCCCATGGTGGCATAAACAGACCAGTAGCGTATTTTTCAGCTACTTTGGATCCGGTCGCAGCAGCACTGCCAGGGTGTTTGCGCGCCGTAGCAGCAGTTGGTATCAGCCTCACTCAGAGTGAAGGAATAGTGATGGGACACCCATTAACAGTCATGGTCCCTCACTCAGTTGAGATACTTTTGACCCGCTCCCGAACGCAACACATGACTGGAGCAAGACTCACAAGGTATGAAACAATAATTCTGGGCTCACCGAATGTGCAGCTGAAAAGGTGCACTACGTTGAATCCAGAAACCTTGCTTCCCGGTGAAAATGCTGAAATTGAGAACGCTGAAGACGTCGAGCACGACTGCCTTCAGGTGACTGAATTTTGCACAAAACCCCGACCTGATATTAGGGATACTAAGCTTGATGAAAATGACCATATTATTTTTGTTGATGGTTCATGTCTAAGAGATGGGTTGGGAATTTTGAAAGCAGGATATGCTGTATGTACTGTAACAGGTGTCTTTGAAGCATCCTGGCTTCAAGGAGTCTATTCCGCACAAGTAGCAGAGCTTGTAGCCCTTACAAGAGCATGCCAACTGTCTACATTGATGTAGGTTACCATTTACACTGACAGTCAGTACGGGTTTGGAATTGTGCACGACTTTGGGCAACTATGGTCACAGAGAGGTTTCCTGACCTCTTCAGGGTCCCCAGTGAAAAACGGGGAGAGAATAAGGGAATTGTTACACGCCATTCAGATGCCAGCCGAAATTGCAGTGGTAAAGTGTAGTGCTCATACAAAAGGACAGGACTATGTTTCCCTGGGAAATGCATATGCGGATCAAGTCGCAAGATTTTGTGCCTTGAACTGTATATTGCTCAGGGATGAATGGAATTTGATAAGTGAACCAGAACTCGAACCAGCTGAAGCATTTGCCTTGAAGGTCGTGGATACAATGGATGAACTAAAAGCATTACAGAATAGCGTCAGGGAGGATGAAAGAGTTTCCTGGATTAAGTCGCAATGTACAAGGAGACCAGATGAGTTATGGGTTTCAAATGAAGGAAAATTTGTTTTACCAAATAGTCTCTTATCGCAGCTAGCGCGGTTCTATCATGGGCAGGCTCACCTAGGGAGAGATGCCATGATAAGATTGTTCAAAACTGATTGGTTTAACCCCAGATTCCGTCAAGTTGCAGAAGCAGTTTGCCATCGTTGTGTCATTTGTCAGCAGATGAACCCAGGAAAGGGAACGGTTGTGAACGTGAGCCACATTGGCAGGGCGGGTGGCCCGTTCAGCAGAATGCAGATGGACTTTATTGAGATGCCTGTGCATGGAGGTCTGAAGTATGTGTTGGTGATTGTGTGCATTTTTAGTCACTGGATTGAAGCATACCCCACACGTAGAAATGACAGCCTTACAGTTGCAAAACTATTGTTGAGGGAGTTGATACCACGTTTCGGATTCCCGATCTCTTTAGAATCAGATAGAGGAAGTCACTTCAATAACGAGGTGATAAAGTTACTTTGCGCAGCGCTGAACATTGAGCAAAAACTGCATTGTAGCTATCGCCCTGAAGCCTCAGGACTGGTGGAACAGATGAATGGTACACTGAAATCAAGAATGGCGAAAATATGTGCATCGACAAATTTGAAATGGCCTGACGCATTGCCTTTGGTGTTAATGTCAATGAGAAACACCCCTGACAGAAAGACTGGATTGTCCCCGCACGAAATTCTCATGGGCAGGGCCATGAGACTTCCTGCAGTTCCCGCAAACGCGCTTTTGAATATTACAGATGATATGGTGTTAGACTACTGCAAAGGTCTGGCTGACGTGGTTCGCTCTTTCTCTCACCAGGTGGAAGCAACCACCTTGTCACCGATCCAAGGTCCAGGACACACACTGAAAGCAGGTGACTGGGTCGTGATAAAGAACCACGTGAGGAAGTCGTGTCTGGAACCCCGTTGGAAAGGCCCTTTCCAAGTGATCCTGACGACCACTACCGCTGTGAAGTGTGCGGGAGTTCCCAACTGGATTCACGCCAGTCATACAAAAAAGGTGTTGTGTCCCACAGATGAGGAAGTTGAAGCGCTGAAACTGCCAGTACCTGATAACAAAGTGCCGAGCGCTGAGACAGAGCAAAACAGAACTAGGAGCGAACAGGCAGAAATAGAAGAGAGAGAAATATTCTCTGAGGACGAAACAACCGATTCACTTGGGGAAGACCAAGGAGAAACCTCAGACAGCGACGAAGCAGCTGAAGGTAACAAAGAGCCTGAAGCAGCTGAAGGTAACAAAGAGCCCGAAGAAAGTAACGGTGACAAAGGGCTCGAAAGAGGTGAAGAAGCAGGAGAGCCTGATCAGAGGAGGGCTTTCCCAGAAGCAGACGGTACAGAAAAAGAAAAGAAAAACCTGATTGACTCCCCAGAAGGAGGGGACAAGGCAGAACAGAACGAAACTGTTCAAACTTCCTCAGAAGAGATCGCAGGTCCATCAAGTGGACACAGTGCAAAGAGAAGACCAAGTATATCACCAGTAAAACTAAGAACTAGAGAAACGTTGAACGACAGTGAAGGGCCAAGAGTGAAAGAGAAAAGAAAGGAAGTGTCTGTCGTGGTACCAACATCAAGTGAAGAAAAAGACTTGGCCAAAGAGGAAAGTACCAGTGAGGCAATATCGAAGAGAGATGCAAAATTGAAAAGGAAAAGGATACCAAACAGGAGATATTCCGGTCCAGAATGGGCATATGTAGTCAATGACGATTGGACCGACGAATTTGTATCTCTTAGCCTCCAGAACGAAGAAGAAGAGATACCAATAGAAAAGAAAAGTTTTATGGACACTATTGATTGAAAGGGTGATAAATGACATTGCTTGCTATAATCTAACGTGATACAACCAGCTGAGACATTGCTAAACCGGATGAGACATTTGCTAACTTGATAAGACTTTGATAACCTGATTGACTCTTAAACCTGATTTGAGACAACGTTGCTAACTGATAAAAGACTGAGTTATTGCCGAATTGAGACAAATGCTGCTGACCGATAAGTGACTAGGGCTCCTGAAGAAAACTGTGTGAACATTGTGCTCGTTCAGCTTTGTAACTAATTGCTAAATCGTTTCTTTATAAGTGCTTCTAGCTCTCTGATTCTATACAGATCATGACTAAGTACGCTACACAAAACAGTAGAGTGAAATATTGTAAATATGCGTGTATAGGCTTGATAACTGCATGTGTACTAATAATAATGGCAATAGTGCTTGCAACGCGTGGTAAGGGTGAGAATGAGAAAATTGATGCTTCTACTTCTGCTACTGTTACTGTCACTGAACTAACCGCATTGAAAAGACTAGAATTAGATGAGAGACACTTGCATGATAAGAAGGAACTTTCGTACAATGTTTTCTATCGCCTACTAACAGAATACGTTGAGACTATGGATGCGAAAGATTGTTATGTGTGTACACAGATACTGACATCGGTAACGGAAGGGGTGACTTATCACCACATGCCTCTTACATATGGGATTACATGTAGTTTAGTAACTTCTAGATTTTATGGTCAAACTAACATACAGTATTTTTATTCAAATTATGATGTTACCTTTGCATATGTTCCTATAATAACGCAACTAAGCCAGATTGCTAAAGATTGGGATGCTAAAATAATGAGGGAATTTTTCGAGCCAATGCAACCTTTTGAAACAGCTCACGCTCATAGGGAAAACCTTACCTGCTCGCTCTCTGCAGTAGAAATAAGCTTTTTAGATCGCACAGATGATAGAAGGGCACAAATGAATGCGAAATTAGAAAAAGAGCTAAGTAAGAGGACTTCAGTAGATAATTATGCTTTTGCCGCAATAAAAACACAAGGAAAAATAGCTTTAGACGCTTGGCATGTAGGGAAATTTTGTATATATCGTGGTGAATCTTATTATGATAACATTTTCGTGGGAGCGAGTGAATGTAAACATACGTTTATCTTTAAGGCCAAATGGACATTCATGCTGAACGGACTTGACCCTGTCATACCTGGTGTATATTACATTTGTGGGCATAATGCCTATTATCGTCTTCCAAAGGGATGGTGGGGGAGATGTTATTTGGGTATAGTGTTCCCAAAGGTTTATCAACTGGATGACCTATCAGTGATTCCAAAGACGTCTGGATCTCATCGTATCCAGAAAAGAGAGACTGCAGCTGCTGTGGTAGGAGATATATTTGGAGCCATGATTCCTTCATTGGGAGTTGTGTTGAATTCCATCAAAATAAGAAAGTTGTCTACTATAGTGGATAACATGTTGACAAAGTTTTCAGGTGCTATAATCCTGATGGATGCTGAACTTGCAGCAGAAAGAGCTATGACTCTTCAAAACAGGCTTGCCCTAGACATTCTTTTAGCAAAGGATGGCGGCGTTTGCAAAATGCTTGGTGCGCGTCACTGTTGCACGTATATACCAGACAACAGTGTGAAGATTAAAACAATGCTTGCAAATCTAACAAAAGAGAGTGCAGACTTGAAGGAATTGAAAGAACCAGGAGTTTGGGAGAAGGTTGGAAAGGGAGTTGCTTCAGTGGGAAATTGGCTTGGTGGCATTTGGAATGGAATATTACTAAAAATAATACAGGGAATACTAATAGTACTAATTAGCATCTTTGGGATTTGGGGAATAAAGAGGGGAATACTAATGATCATGGCAAGAATTAAGAGAAGGAAGGAAGAGAAAATGATGAAAAGAATGGCAGAAGAATACAAGGCAAGAACAAGGGGAACTAAAAGGCAAAGAGAACTGACAGAATTTTAATGGAATCAAATTTGTGGGAATAGTTTTGTGTGATGACAAATAGTCATCAGAGGAGGGATTGATGACGCAGAAACGAAGGTTTTATATTTATTAGCGCATAAACGTAGTGCCGCAATAATCAAGTGTGACTTTAACCGAACTAATAAAGATTGTACGGGGACAAATGTGCCCTCAGAGTAGTTCGCCAACATTTATAAGCGTGCTTTATATAACGTGATGTATTAGAATTGTACTAATCTGACATAACCGTAAACGTGTGCCATGATTTGCTTGTTTGAAATGTTTTAACTTAGCATAACTTTAGTGGAGGCTTCGGCCTAGTTGCCTTGTCTCACGGTTTAGATGCTCGTGTTTTTCTAATGTGCTAATAAAACGTGTATTCCTGCTTGAAGCTGTACTTTTCCAGTGAGATCGGTTCACATGCTTATCTTTAAGGTTTCGTGCCAGCCTGGCATCTTCTTCTTTGCTCCAAGGTCAATCTGCAGGTGCAGACAATGGAAGCTCTGAAAGTGAGTTAATTGGTAAAATATGTTGCAACTTACGTTCCCGACTCCAAGGATAATGTAGGCCTAGGTAGAAGCTTGTAAATTGTTGTTTTGATTGGACAATTTGAAGCCAACCTATGAACCCTCCAATGGAAGACCCTACTGGATTTGAACTGTTGATTATTTAAACCTGGTGCACAAGAAGAAAGCGGCCATTACCCACTGCACCCATTGAGGACATTATTGCCCATTGCAGCCATTATGGCCCATCTTGCCGACCTCGTCATTTTGCCATCTTCTACGATGCCAATTGATGTTCGACGCCATTTTGAATGAGACTTTGATGCTTTCTCTAATCGAGAGAAAGAGACTTTAAGTAATTCTCGCTCTAGAGACTTTAACTTTGATCTGCCCCTTTGCATAAAGTAGTAGTTTTGTCCTTTTATCTTGCCGCTGTGAGGCAATTGCCCCGTCCACCCTGCCCCCTTTGCCCCGTCCCATGCTGATCGAAACCGGTACCTGTGAGACGAAGACTTCCTTGAATGCTGATTGAATTTGGTAAATATGAAAGGAAAATGTACAATTGCATTGTGTTTCTTTTTAGGTAACCAACTGCTGATTTTTGATAAGAGCCCTAGTTAGGAGTTTTCCAAATCAATGTTGCTAAATTGTTTTTTGCATGAAGTCCCACATGCAGATGCTAATTTGAGGTTAGATGAGGATTCATTTGTTGCACGATGCAATTTGAGACCTTGTTATGCTGACTAATGTATGCAATTAGCCCATTACATATTATAGTTTTAGTGGTTTGCGTTGCTATTATCGAATGCATTGTTATTCAAATGCTGCATAGATTGCATCTTTTTCGCCGTTATGGACAGCTATTAATGTTCATTTACATATATCATTTGGTGTTGAGACACATTTATATCGTGCTAGCTTTGTTAATATAGGGAAATAAATTCATTAACTTTGAATGAACTGGTGTGGTTATTCATGGCCGAAAGGTCATGGTTCGCCGAAATGTTTTCTGGATTAATTGTGAAGTGTTATGTTGATCAGGGCATTGCTTATGTTCGTTATTGATTATTGATTAGATTAAATTGACTAATCTCGGGTGAAGAGAGCCCCACTTGGTCAAAAGATTCATCGACCCAAGAGCGTCCAAATACAGGTAATTTATTAGGACGGAACGCTCTATCAGAAGCACCTCCACCCAGAGCAGGCTTTTGTTTCTGTCCTCAGAGAGCACAAAGACCCTCACCACATGGAGTCAGAAACTCATTTCTCAGCAGCAGGCTGGCGCAGACCAGTCAGTCCTGCACTGAACAATTGGGTTAAATACAGGGGGCATCTCTAAGATGCCTTCTGTGTGCCTTTTTTAATACATCCAACACTGGCATCAGTGTGGGTTTATTATTCTGAGAAGCTTGATACCAAACTTCCCAGTATTCAGTGTAGCCATTATGGAGCTGTGGAGTTCGTTTCTGACAGACTCCCAGACCATATACTCTTATGGCTACCCTGCACTTACAATGTTTAAGGTTTTGATTAGACACTGTAGGGGCATAGTGCTCATGCACCTATGCCCTCACCTGTGGTATAGTGCACCCTGCCTTAAGGCTGTAAGGCCTGCTAGAGGGGTGACTTACCTATGCCACAGGCAGTGTGAGGTTGGCATGGCACCCTGAGCGGAGTGCCATGTTGACTTAGTCATTTTCTCCCCACCGGCACACACAAGCTGGCAAACAGTGTGTCTGTGCTGAGTGAGGGGTCCCTAGGGTGTCAGAAGACATGTTGCAGCCCTTAGAGACCTTCCCTGGCATCAGGGCCCTTGGTACCAGGGGTACCAGTTACAAGGGACTTACCTGGGTGCCAGGGTTGTGCCAATTGTGGAGACAATGGTACATTTTAGGTGAAAGAACACTGGTGCTGGGGCCTGGGTAGCAGGGTCCCAGCACACTTCTCAGTCAAGTCAGCATCAGTATAAGGCAAAAAGTGGGGGGTAATTGCAACAGGGAGCCATTTCCTTACAGACAGCACCCAAGAAATCGGGAGGACATCAGGAAGAGGTGGAACGACCTACGGGGGAAGGTACGTTCCTTGGTCTCAAGACACCACCTGGCGGTTCAGAGGACTGGCGGCTGACCCCCACCTCCTCCCCCACAACTAACAATATGGGAGGAGCAGGTCTTGGCGATTCTGCATCCTGAGGGCCTCGCAGGAGTAGCTGGAGGAATGGACTCTGGTAAGACAAATCTTAATTATTACATCCCCCACCCTACCTGCATGCCATCACATACCCCCACGCTCACCCTCACCCCCAGCACCCCAACTCCTCACATATGTCCCAAAATCACAAACCACCCATCCCAACACCAAGCCCTGCATGCAAGGAGCAACCTTTGACCCTGCTTACAGGTAGGTCGCTCCCCGCTCCGCCTTCCGTGCCACCTCCTTGCCCGTTCCCCATTTGCTTTTTCCCTGCCGCTGCCTCTTTGCGGCCCCTCCCGCCTCCCCCTCCTTCTCTCACCGTCTTCCTCGTTCCCTTTCCCGCCGCTGCATCCCATGCGGCCCCTTCCGCCTCCCCCTCCTTCTCTCACCATTTTCCTCATTCCCTTTCCCGCTGGTGCGTCCCCTGCGACCCCACCCGCCTCCCCCTCCTTCTCTCACCGTTTTCCTCGTTCCCTTTCCCGCCGCTGCGTCCCCTGCAGCCCCTCCCGCCTCCCCCCTCCTTCTCTCACCGTCTTCCTTGTTCCCTTTCCTGCCGCTGCGTCCCCTGCGGCCCCTCCCACCTCCCCCCTCCTTCTCTCACCGTTTTCCTTGTTCCCTTTCCGGGCGCTGCGTCCCCTGCGGCCCCACCCCCCAGCCTCTCATAGGACAAGCCCTCCGGCCTCCCAGCTGCCACTCCCACCCTCCCCTCCTCTTATGGCAGCCACGGCACGCTAGCAGGGAGCACCCTTTGACCCTGCTTGCAGGTAGGTCGCTCCCCGCTCCGCCTTCCGCGCCACCTCCTTGCCCGTTCCCCCTTTGCTTTTTCCCTGCCGCTGCGTCCCTTGCGGCCCCTCCCGCCTCCTTCTCTCACCGTTTTCCTCGTTCCCTTTCCTGCCGCTGCGTCCCCTGCGGCCGCTCCCGACTCCCCCTCCTTCTCTCACCGTTTTCCTCGTTCCCTTTCCCGCCGCTGCATGCCCTGCGGCCCCACCCCCCAGCCCTCTCATAGGACAAGCCCTCCCCCTCCCAGCTGCCACTCCCACCCTCCCCTCCTCTTATGGCAGCCACGGCGTGGCCGCGCCGCTGGTGCGCCGTGGTGCGCCAAAGGCAAGCCCGTCTGCGCCCGTCCGCGCCTGGACCGCACCCAGCGCCACCCTCCCTTGTCCGCGAGACCCCTGCACCTCCAGACGCCGCTACTCGGCCCACCAACTCAACGCCCTCAATCCCGGCCGTATCACAGCATGCTCCCAGCCCTCACCAAGGAACACCCACGGACCCTTTGCATGCCGCACCTGCATATTCACCTGCGACAGAACAACAAAACCAACAAAGACCGAAACTAACCACCTCCACTGCATACTCCTCAACACCCGCTCCGCACGCAAGCATGCCATCGAGCTCTGGGACCTGCTCGACTCCACCGCCCCAGACGTAGCCTTACTGACCGAAACCTGGTGGAATGACTCCTCAGCACCGACATCGCAATACCCATCCCAGACAGCTGCAAGATCATCCCTAGGGACCGCAACAATGGAATCGGAGGAGGCATAGCCATCGCCCACAAATCCTCCCTCAAGGTCGACACCCACACTGACGACTCCCTCAAGACCGCCGAACACCTACACTTCCGCATCCACACCGACCCCAACACCACTCTCAGAGGAACGCTCATCTACAGACCACCCGGACCATGAGCACCATTCAGCGAATCCCTCGCCAACCTCACCAGCACCCACGCACTCACCTCAACAGATTACATCCTCCTCAGGGACCTAAATTTTACCTGGAGAACAACAATGACACCAACTCCTCTACTCTGATCTACAATCTCACCAACCATGGCCTCAGACAACTCGTCAACACAACAACCCACATCGCCGGCCACACGCTTGATCCCATCTTCTCCTCAAGCGCCCATGTCACCTTCAACCATACCACCGTACTCCACTGGACCGCCCACCACTGCATCCACTTCACCTACAAGAAACATACCGAGCACCATCACACCCAACAACCACGCTGCCGATGCTGGAACAAAGCTACGGAAGACCAGCTTACCAACGCCCTCGCCCAGAACCCACCCCCAACTCCACCGACCCAGATACCGCTGCCCACAACCTCACCCTGTGGATCAACGACTGCGCCAACACCCTCGCGCCACTCAAAAAACCCACCGACAATCAAGCCAGAAGAAAAGCCACCTGGTTCACCGACGAGCTCCTAAACTCCAAACGCGACTGCCGGAAGCTATAAAAGGAATGGCTCCTCAAACACACACCTGACAGCCCCACAGCCCACAAGGACGCCACCCGCAAGCACCACCAACTCATCAGACAAGCCAAACAATCCCACTTCAAAGACCCCCTGGCCACAACGCACACAACAGCAAAGAGCTCTTTAGCATCGTGAAAGATCTCTCCAACCCCAGCGCCAACGTCAACTACATCCCTCCAGCCCAAGAACTCTGCAATGCACTGTCCACCTTCTTCCACCGGAAGATCACCGACATCCACAACAGCTTCAACGCCACTCCCACGCCAGACCCCACCCCCGAACACTCCACCTGTGCAAACCACCTGACCTCCTGGACCAACGTGAACGACACAGAGACACGCAAGATCATGAACTCCATCCACTCAGGATCTCCGTCAGACCCCTGCCCCCACCACGTATACAACAAAGCCGACTCCACCATCGCCCCCAAACTACAGAAGGTCATCAACATCTCCTTCGAAACAGCGACATTCCCTGAAAAATGGAAACACGCCGAAATCCACGTCCTCCTCAAGAAGCCCAAAGCAGACCCTAACAACCTAAAGAACTTCCGACCCATCTCCCTGATCCCTTTTTCAGCAAACGTGATTGAAAAAATCGTCAACACACAACTAACCAGCCACCTCGAAGACCATGGCATCCTAGACCCCTCCCAGTGCAGCTTCAGACGAAACCACAGCACCGAAACTGCCCTTCTCGGCGCCACAGACGACATCAGACGCCAAATGGACAACAACGAAACATCAGCCCTCATCCTCCTGGACCTATCTGCCGCCTTCGACACAGTCTGCCACTGCACCCTGAAATCACGCCTCCACGAAACCGGAATTCAAGGAAAAGCCCTCGACTGGATCATCTCATTCCCTCCGCCTGGGACGACTCCTGGTTGCCCACTGCACTAGGAACCCCACCGACACCGTCCAACCACGCTCGCAACCTGGGCTTCATCCTCGTCTCCTCCCTCACTTTGTCTAAACATGTCAACGCAGTCTCCCCCTCCTGCTACAACACACTCCGCATGCTCTGCAGAATCTACAAGTGGATCCCGACAGAAACAAGAACAATGACACAGGCCCTCGTCAGCAGCAGGCTGGACTACGGCAACGCACTCTACACAGGCATCCCAGCAAAAGACCTACTACGCCTCCAACGCATCCAAAACGACCTCCGCCTGGCTGATCCTCAATGTACCGCCACAGCCACATCTCCCACCACCTGAGAAACCTTCACTGGCTCCCCGTGGACAAAAGGATCACTTTCAAGCTTCTTACCCACGCTCACAAAGAGCTCCACAACACCAGACCAGCTTACCTAAACAACAGACTCAGCTTCTACACCCCCACCCGACAGCTCCGCTCCACTAACCTCGCCCTTGCAGTCGTCCCCCGCATCCGAAGAAAGACCTCCGGCGGCTGATCCTTCTCCTACCTCACCGCCAAAACCTGGAACACCCTCCCCACCAACCTGCGACAGACTCAAGACCTACTCACCTTCAGAAGACTCCTCAAGACCTGGCTCTTCCACCAGTAACAACACCTCCCCCCCCCCAGCGCCTTGAAACCCTCACGGGTACGTAGTGCGCTTTATAAATCCATTGATTGATTGATTGATTGCAACAACAAAGCATGGACACCCATCACTAAAGCATGCCCACTGCACATACCCATACAACCCCCTAAACCATCCTCACACAAGGTCCCACACAGGAATGCAAGCACTGGGGTACAGGGTCACCCACCCATTACACACCATGACACACACAGATGTAATAACCATCCTTTTATACCCCTGCAGGACCCCTACCCAACGTCACCGGACAGGAGGGTCCACACATGTCCACACCACCAACAGAAGAGGCCCACAGTGATGACAGCAGCTCTGTCCAACTGGATCTAGATGACCAGCCCGGCCCATCGGGGACCTCAGGACAGTCGGTTCCCCTCACCCAGTCACAGGCCACCACAGACCTTACCCCCTCTGGAAACACCAGCACAGCACCCACCCAGCGGGCCCATACCTCCGTGCCCAGGACACCTCAATCAGCAGTGTGTCCACCGCTACAGGGAACCCAGGATAACCCACCACCCCAACAACAGGGACCTGGGGGCAGTGGTAGTGGGCACACAGTCCAGGGGACGGAGGCCCAGGAACACAGGGGAACTGGGAGGGCTGCTGTGCGACAGGGGGCGGACAGGCCAAGGGAACCCACTCTCCACGAGGCCCTCTCCTCCATCCTGGGAGCATACCACCACTCCCAGGAGACGATGGCAACGGTACTGGCCAAGTTTCAGGAGACCCAGCGTCTGCAGGAGGAACAGTATATGGTGTCAGGGAGGAACTCAGAACCATCAGCTCGACCCTGGGCACCATCGTAGGGGTGCTGAAGGAAGAACTCAACACCAGGAGGGACACTGTGGTACTACAAGGGGCCCCTGACACGATGAACTGCCCACCACCTCCGCCGGTGCTAGTGGACACGACGCCGTGCCACAGGACCACCACACCAGCACCCCACCCCCTGCAGAGGTAGAACCACCCCGCAAACGGTCCCTGAGATCCAGGACAAAGACACAGCACGATGCCAAGACCCCCGCCAAGAAATGAGACCACCCTGATTGTCATCCTACTGTCCCACTTCGTCACCCTGTCCATACTTTAACTGCCCCAGCTCCACTTCCTATGCCCATTTGGGCAATGAACCTGTGAGACTAATAGACTGGACTCTGCCATGGACATTCCTCCACCATCGCCCCTCACCATTTCACTACCCCCTCCAATATTGAGCACTTAAATAAACACACTTAAAGCACAAAACAATCTGGAGTCTGTCTGTGATTTCGAAATAGTGTATTAGCAATTACAGTGACAAAATGCTCTTTCAATTGGAGAAGTGTGGCACAATGGTTAGAGCGGCAGACCCTGAAGCAGAGATCTGGCTCAAAACCAGGGTTCAAGTCCTGCTTCGGCAGGTCTTGGGCTCAATTCCCTTGGACCAGATAATTCTTGCCTCTGTGCCTAATCTAATTAATGAGTCCTACTCTGCAACTCTGGGCAATAGCTTGCTTAATCTCCACAATGGCCCCAACAGCGCTTGGATGCCTGGCTTTACCCTGGGGGTGCCAGGAGTGGGCACCTCACAGGGAAAAGCCTGGAGGGGTTCCATAGCGGTATGAGTACAGCACCTTGAGACCCTAACCGGTGAGTAGTGCGCTATACAAGTGCAGTTTTACAGTTTATTGTAATGTCAACATACCTATGTCACACAGCTCTAGTCCATGAGGAATCTAAGCAGATATCACACAGTGGGACCCACATCTGGGAAATCGTAAGGGAAAGTGACAACTCAGTGACCATACACTGGGTGAAAACGACACAGTAGAGAGGTAGTAGTGTTAAAGTACATGTAGTAGGCAGGTCTGTACTCTTACCTGTGTCTCACTGGAAATATTGCTGAATCACTGAGTCCCGGTTGTTCATGTCTTCTTCCTCTGCTTCCTCGTCTTCACTGTCCACAGGCTCCACAGCTGCCACAACCCTGCCATCTGGACCATCCTCCTGCAGAAAAGGCACCTGTCGCCGCAAAGCCAAGTTATGAAGCATACAGCAGGCCACGATGATCTGGCACACCTTCTTTGGTGAGTAGAATAGGGATCCACCTGTCATATGGAGGCACCTGAACCTGGTCTTCAGGAGGCCGAAGGTCCGCTCGATCACCCTCCTAGTTCGCCCATGGGCCTCATTGTAGCATTCCTCTGCCCTTGTCCTGAGATTCCTCACTGGGGTCAGTAGCCATGACAGGTTGGTGTAACCAGAGTCACCTGCAAATGGGGAGGGACAACTGTTAGACACACACTAACTCTGAGGGATATCCCCAGACCCAGACAACCATTCCCACTGACTTGCCTCCAGGTGCTCACCTAATAGCCACACACGGTGCCTCTGGAGTTGACCCATCACATAAGGGATGCTGCTATTCCGCAGGATGTAGGCGTCATGCACTGAGCCAGGGAACTTGGCATTCACATGGGAGATGTACTGGTCTGCCAAATATACCATCTGTACACTCATAGAATGATAACTCTTCCGGTTTCTGTACACCTGTTCACTCCTGTGGGGGGTTGGGGGACCAAAGCCACATGGGTCCAATCAATGGCACCTATGATGTTGGGGATGTGTCCCAGGGCATAGAAATCCCCTTTCGCTGTAGGCAAATCCTCCACCTGAGGGAAAACGATGTAGCTCCGCATGTGTTTCAGAAGGCCAGACAACACTCTGGACAATACGTTGGAAAACATAGGCTGGGACATCCCTGATGCTATGGCCACTGTTGTTTGAAAAGACCCACTTGCAAGGAAATGGAGCACTGACAGCACCTGCACTTGAGGGGGGATTCCTGTGGGATGGCGGATTGCTGACATCAGGTCTGGCTCCAACTGGATACACAGTTCGTGGATTGTGGCACGGTCAAGCCTGTATCTGATAATCAAATGTCGCTCCTCCGTTGTCGACAGGTCCACCAACGGTCGGTACACCGGAGGATGCCGCCATCTCCTCACATGTCCCAGCGGACGGTGCCTATGCAGGACAACAGCGAGCACAGAGTAAAACAACTCAGAGGTACTTACCCACAGTTTACCCAGAACACCAATCATACACAAAAGGTGGCCTGTATGTGTGTTGAGTCTAGGCCTAGGTATGTGTGACGCAGTTGGAAATGAAGGCATGTGGGCCCCTGAAATGGCGGCTGCCTGACCTGTAAAGTGGGACAATGGGATGTGAGGTAAGTGCGCTGGCGTTGTACACCGTCGCGGTAGGCGGTCGAAGACCGCGGCGCAATGCTGCATTGGTTAACATTGGACCTTATGGGTCCCAGGAGCCAATGACGATGTATGCCCCCGGTGACGGTACGCACCGCCGCGGACGTGACCGCCATTTTCTATCTGTTCAATCACTCAATACCAGATCTTCGACAGGAGAGGACCTACACTGCAAGTGCTGCTGTGACCTCGGTCTGGAAGAGACAATGGCTTGAGTGTCTGGGGAAAGGGGCCCTGCCTTCACATTGGAGGAGTTGGAGAAGCTCGTGGATGGGGTCCCCCCCAGTACACGCTACTCTACGGTCCTCCAGACAAACAGGTAAGTACACAGGGAGCATGTTGTATGGGCTATGGCTGTGTGGAGAGGGCTGGTTGTAAGGAGGAAGGGGGGAGAGTGCTGCGTGCATGAAAGACGGTGAATGCACGTGCCACATGGCAAGGGTAGGGATGGGGGACAATCACTTTGACGGTGCAGTTGGTAATAACTTCTCTTTTCCCCCTGTACATTTCATGTAGGTCAGCGGCCACCAGAAAAAATATATTTGGCGTGCCATCGCGCAGGACGTCCGGACCCTGGTGGTCTACCACAGACGGAGCACCCACTGCCGTAAAAGATGGGAGGACATTCGCCGCTGGAGCAAGAAGACGGCGGAGGCTCAGCAGGGGATGGCCTCCCAACATGGGATGGGTGCCTGTCGCACCATGCCCCCCCTGATGTTCAGGATCCTGGCAGTGGCCTCCCTGGAGTTGGATGGGCGTTTGAGGGCATCACAGCAGACACAAGGGGGTGAGTACACTCTCATTCTGCTGACTTTTCGCGCAGCGGAGGGGTCTGGGTGGGGGAGGTGGGCTGTGGGTTTCCCTAGGCCAGGGCGAGTTCCGTAGGCAAGGCCCCTCCGTAAGGCAGGCCATGTGGCACCCCAGCCCACCTCTGTAGAGTGCCAAGTACACCTAGTCATGCCCCTGTGTCATCTATGTGTGCAGGTGTCGTCCATAGCCTTGTGGGCCATTTCCCAGGAATTGAACAGTGGAGCCCAAGAGCGCGGCGTAGTGCAGGGGGCTTCTGTGTCTGTCGTGTCCGCCAACGGTAGCGGTAATGTATGCACTCAACAAGTCTTTCTTCTGACTTCCCCACCTTTTTGTAGTCTCCCTGTTCTTGTGTGCATAAGCATCATCAGGCGGAGGAGCAGTGGCACCGGAGCACGAGCGAGCTGCATCCCACATGGCCCTGGAGGGCAACACTACGGAGTCTCAATTCACCAGTGGGACGGAGGGCGAGGGGAGCTCCACAGCGGGGACAGGAGCTGACACCAGCGACACAGACTCGTCCTCTGATGGGAGCTCCATTGTGGTGGCGGCAACATCTGTGCCCCCCGCATCTACAGGTACAGCCGCCACCCCCCTAACAGCACTGCCCTCCCAGCAGACCCTCAGCCTTTGCCCCGTGCCGGCTCACCCAGGAGGGTGGGCATCACCTTTGCCCCAGGCACCTCAGGCCTTGCCCCAGTCACCCCTGCTGCCCTCAGTGAGGAGGCCATTGACCTCCTCAGGTCCCTCACTGTTGGGCAGTCTACCATTTTGAATGCCATCTAGGGTGTAGGGAGGCAGTTGCAACAAACCAATGCATTCCTGGAGGGCATTCATTCTGGTCAGGCGGCCCTTCACCGAGCTTTTCAGACTCTGGCCTCAGCACTGATGGCAGCCATTGTCCCCGTCTCTAGCCTCCCCCCTCCAACTTTCTCCACCCCGACCCAATCCCCTGTACCTCAGCCTATCCCAAGCACACCTACAGACCAACATGCACACACCTCAACACCCAAGAGAAGCTCAGGCAAACATAAGCACCACACATCCCACAGGCACTCACGCAAGCATCACACACATGCAGACACACCAACATCCACTGCCTCCACTGTGTCCCCCTCCTCCTCGTCTCCCTCCTCCCTCCCTGTCTCGTCTCCACTCACACCTGCATGCACTACCTCTACAGCCACTACGTCCCTCCCCAGCACACCCACCACCACACCCCGCTCACGTGCAGTCACCACCCCTACTACCATTTCCAAGTCCCCTGTGTCCTCTCCCAGTGTGTCTGTGACGCGCCCTCCCAAGATACACAAACGCAGGCACACACCCACCCAACAGTCATCCACCTCACGACAGCCTCCAGCGCATGCACCTTCACCCAAAGTCACCAAACGTACACCTCTTACAACCACCACCTCTTCCTCCACTCCCAAACCCCCTCCAGCTACCCGTCCCAGTGTGTCCAAAAAACATTTCCTGTCCAACCTTGACCTCTTTCCCACACCTCCCCCACCCCGTCCATCTCATAGGTCCCGAACTAGCACCTCAGCCACAACATCTCTGGGACCAGTGGTGCCTGTAGTCACCGGAATCTGGAGTGCACCGGCCACCAGGGCAGCCAGTGTGGCACTGAGCCACAGAACAGACAGTCCCCCACCCGTGAAGCATCAGAAGTTGGCCAGTGCTCGGCGGGAGAGGGGGAAGACTCCAGCCACGAAAGCTGCTCCCAGGGGTCCGGTTGGGAGTGTGGAGTCAGACCAAACACAGGCATTTAGCCACACTGTTTGTTTGTCCCGCCGTGGCGGTCGGAGTGTTAAAGTGTCTGTCTTTGTTGGCGATTTCCGCCACGGTCGTAATTGCAATTTTTTTACCGCTGGCCTGTTGGCGGTCTTACCACCGCTTTAACACCGACCGCCAGGGTTGTAATGACCACCTAAATACCATTTGCAGAACATGGCATGAAAATTTGTGAACTTTAAGCCATATTTCATTCCAACCAAGAAACATATACATCTTATTCTCAATGTAATTCAACTTTAGATCTGGGCCTGATTATGAGTTTAATGGTCTGACCCACAGACTGCCATGTTGGCGGTCCCAAAAAGACTGCCATATCGATGGTCCTACAGAATGCCCTAATATGAGTTATACAGGCAGGACCGCCGTCCGCTAACTAAAAAAAGCAGACTAGCAGTGGCACAGAGGGCCAGAAATAGGAGAGCTGACCTCCAGCCCTTACAGCACAGTAAACATCCACTGACCGCATTACAAGTCCAAAGTCGCAGTGGCAGGAACCCATGGTGGTCAGCCAATCGTGGTCCAAATCACGGCAGTCCGTGGTCAGCAAAGTAATACACAACTGCACATTGGATGCATTTGAAAACATAGCTGACAGACATTGCCACACTCAACACACCTGCAAATCACACTATAAAACAAACCCCTTCATGCACCACAATCCTTTGCACTTTCACAGCAAGAACCAGCAAGTCAGAGTGCATTAAAAAAAAATATAGAATGGACACCCCTTCAATTTTCCAGACAACACATACCACACCCTGCACACTTCTCCGCTTTAGTAAGACACTGTCACTTGTTACTATTTTTTTACCACCATGTCACCTATGGAAAATCCACTATTCACTGATGATGAGTTGATTTATAGTGGATGAAGTCATAAGAGTAGAGCCACAATTGTTTAGAGCCCAAGTCCAGCACACAACTCTCAGTAGGAAAATTTAACTGTGGGAGAAGATCGACGACATAGTGAATGCTGTAAGCACCACCCTGCACACAAGGAATGACATCAAGAAGAGGTGGAATGACCTCAGGGGCAAAGTCCCTTCCATGGTCTCCAGGCATCAGCTGCAGGCCAAGAAGACTGGCGGTGGCACTCCTCCCAAATACCGAGGGGAGTGGAGTCTGGTAAGTTACAACACTAAAAATGTCACCTAAATGTGATGTCATGCATGCTCACAGCTCACCTTCTGCCACCTTTACTGTCGCCCCACTCACTAGCCCAGTATCCACCTGTCCAAAAACCCCTGTCTGGTATCTCACAATTGAATTAGACCCACCTGGGGGGAAAACATCTGTGTATAGTGTGTGTACAGGGACTCCCATGACTACAACTTCCAGTAGGCACTGTTATAATCACTCCATACACCAGCACAGTGTTCTCTCCTCCAACACTTGTAATTGTAAAGTCATCATTCAAGTGTACACATCTGGAAGGGTAACATTTGTATAATGTGTGTAGTTCAAGGACTGACGGGACTGCCAAGGCCAGTAGCACCCATGTATGAAATTTCAACCTCCAGCCCAGAGTACAAATGTTTAAATACCTGTGTTTGGTCAGTCCAAATTGAAGTTTACTCACCTGGGAGGATAACATTTGTATAGTGTGTGTAGTAGGGAGAGTTAACTTACTGCAACACCTAGGAGGCACTGTTTCTGTAACTCCAAACACCAGACCAGTGGTCACTTGCCCAAATACATCTGTCACTCAACTCTCAATTGAAGTGTGCTCATTAGGGGGAGAACATTGGTCAGTTGTGTTTACTAGAGAAAGTGACATAACTGCAACTATCACTGTATCTGTAACTACAAACATCAATACATTGTCCTCTTCTCAAAACATCAATGGATGTTAATTCCCAAATGAAGTCCACTTACCTGGGGGAATAACATTTGTCTACTGTTGGGAACTAGAGGCAGTGACCTGAAAGCCAAGCCCAATGGGCTCTGTGTTGCTAAGTACAATCACCACACCAGTGTCCACTTCCCCCAATGGATATGTAAGTGAACTCTCAAAGGAAGTTTACTCATCTGGAAATACACCATTTGTCAACTGTTGGGATTAGAGGGAGGGACCTGAATGTAACTCACAGGAGGCACTGTTCATGTGACTCCAAATAGCAGAACAGTGGTCACTTGTCCAAAAACACTTGCCTGATCACTCTCAAATGACATGTACTCACCCGACATGCACCGAAATACAGATCATGCTCAACTCACAGATGTGGCTGGCCACCTACCTCCATCTTGATCTGCTAAGCCAAGATGAAACTATTGAGGACAGGAAGGACACCACAACCAGTGTGCAACATAAATGATCAACAAGGAATCAAGATGCATCACCAGAATGGTATTAGCTGCACATTCACAATGCATTAATAACATGATGTCTCCAATCACTTATACAACAGACTCCTGGGTCTGCCTGCATAACAATTAACCAGACATCAAAATGGTCAAAGTCACATCCTGCCCAGCCACTGTTTTGCCTGCACTGGTGCCAAGATGCAATTCTCTGCCCATCCTCCCAAGTGCCAATGAACTCTCAAATTCAGCAACAGCTTGAAGTCAATAGGATAGGCATGTTTCACAAATATCAGGTCAATACAACTAACACCATGGCTGCCTGTCACAATAGGATAACCTGCAAATCAACTATGGCCTTTGCTACAATTCACTGTAAACATTTGGAGCTAGATGTCACAATACAACGAGTAACACTGTACTTTTCACATCAACAGGTTGAGGTGCCACTGGTCACACCGAGCCCACAGAAGAAACTGTCACTGTCCCCATGGAGGAAGCCCTCAGTGACAACAACACCCCTGTACATCTGGATTTGGAGGACGATTCTGGCCCATCTGGACACAACCTTGTCAGACACCAAAAGTGACTCCCACTGTGCCCACATCAAAACCCTTCAGCCCGATTGCACCAACCTCACAGGCAGCCATTCGCCCCACAACCTGGGTACCGAGCACAGCGGCAACCATCTTGTGCCCCCAGTTGAGTATCCTGAGTCACATCACTACACCTTGAACAATGATGGTCCTGGAACCAGTGGTAGGGGACACCCACTGGCAAGGGCACAGGCCAGTGGGGGTAGGGTACCTGGGAGAGATGCTGTTGGTAAACGGGCTGTGGGCACTGGGGATGCCCCTGGCCAGGACACCATTAGCCAAATCATGGGGGTCTATCAAGAGTCCCAAGGTCTGATGGACCAGGTACTTGTCAAACTCCAGGAGATGAAACAGCTGCAGAGGAACATGCATAAGGAAATGCTTCAAAAGCAGGAGGTTGCAAGTACTATCCTGGCCTCCCTAACAGGGATGTTCAGGGAGATTAGAAGTATCAGTGATCGTGAGCAACACCAAACCCTTTCCTTTGACCCAGCAATACCAGGCCCTTAATGATCAGTGCCTTTCCACTGGAAGGGGGCCCTGTCAGGAGACGAACCTGCAACAGACACCTCTGCCTCTGTAGCAGCATACCACCCCTCCCCTGCAACCTGGACGTCTGGCTAAGAATACATAAGGTGCAGATGGCAAGACACCCACCACTGCCAACAAGTGACCTCTTCCTAAATGAACTCCTTTATGTGCCACATATTCACTCTGTTGACTGTCTTTCAACAACCTCCCATTTCCTATGGAAGGAGTACACTGGACTTTGGACTTAAAACGCTATGGCATCTGATTCATTGATTTCATCCACCATGACTGAACCCCTCACTGTTCTGTTCCATCATGTCCCTTATTTTCATCCTATGCATAATAAATGCCACCTATCACAAAATTTGTTTCTGTTTGCTTCTGTTTCAATTGTTGCTATGTAGAGATGTAAGACCATGTGAAGCAAATGAGGAAGACACACAATATTAGTGCAAGGAGGGATGTGTAACAGGTACACTGTCCTGCTAAGAATTATCACCACTACACACAAACACATTGGTACAAGTGTCTGGTCACACCAAACATTTTATTTCACTTTACAGGACATATGCTGTCAAAATGCCTGGACTGTCAAAACCAAGAATGGCTTATTCATATTGTGTCAAGGTAGATATACTAAGGTGCAGTCCCGTAGACCATATAAGGAAGGGCCTTGTCAGATATTGACCTGCAGAATAGGAAAACAGAAAAGTGAATTGTGTCACCAGCTTGAGCCTTATCACATACCACACCAAAGTAATCTAACATGACATAAACCAAGGTAAAGACAGAGGGCAGGACAACAGTCCCTGATCACTGGTCCATCATACTCCAATGACCTTTCATCTGGTGGTATACATACAGGTTAACCAAGAAGAGTGTGTAGCCTTTGTAAAGGGTGAATGCCTGGCTTGCTCCTAATGACAACATACTTCATGCCCACATACTCACACACATGAAGCAATTGGCCCAACACAGCACAAAAAACAGTACATTGTACACTTCAAACAGTCCACCCAAACACTGGCCAAGCTACCTTGGTACATGTCTCATGCACCGCACATCTATACATTTATTACCTGGAACAGTACATGTCCACTTCACATGTCAGAACCGCATCAGATACCTGCCAAAGTCACAACTCTGAAATGCCCACATGAGGATGTCATGGTGAAGACACCTGGACAAAGATAAGGAAAGGAGTATAGATTTAATAACATGTCTACAACGCAAATCATGTAGCAAGCATCTGGAAAGGAAATTACATTGCAATGAGACTGACACAAACAAAGCAGCTACATCATGTTGGAAATATATCAAAGGCTAACTTTTCAAGCACCCTTTGGATGAATGTTGGATAACATTAGCTCCTCATTGTCTTGGAAAATCACTCTACTCCACACATTCTAACAACTACATTTCTTCGCACAGTCATTAAATCACATGACATACTTACATTCAAGAAAAGTTATTGATGCAATCTTCCCACAAGTCAACTCCTTCCTCTTCACCACTGTTATCCTTACTTGGCATTTAAGGAGGCTCACCCGGTAGCACTGTAGGCTCCCCTTCCTCTGGAATGTATGGGATGTATGGGATATTCCTCTGTAGGTCAATGTTGTGGAGTATGCATGAGGCCACAATGATCTTACATACTTTACTGGGTGAATGGAGGAGGGCTCAGGCCGTGCAGTCCAGACACCTACATCTGGCCTTCAGGAGCCTAAAAGCCCACTCCGTTACTTGCCTTGTTCTTCCATGGGACTCATTGAAGCGGACTTCCCCTGGTGTAGTTGGATTCCTTAGAGTTATTACCAACCAAGGACAGTTTGGCTATGCAGAGTCTCCTGTTGGATGGAACATATGTGCAACTATGAGTCCCTCCTCTTATCAGAATTGTCGCACAAGACATTGGACACACACAACCAGGATAAATGTGATTTACCAACCAGCCAGGCCCTCTCTGGGTACAGATGTGACATCAGCCAGGGGAGTGTGCTGTTCTGCATTGTTGGTGGAATGGAAGTTCTTTCTGTTGCACTATACTTGCTCATTGGCATGCTGTGGGATCAAGCCAACATGTGTGCCATCAACAACCCCCCACCACATGTGGGATGCATGCAAAACCATAGAAGTCAGCCTTCACATGGGCTAAATCCTCATGTCGGGGAAACTGGATGTAACTGTGGTTCAACATTGCTAAGAGGGCATCCTCCAACTCCAGATTGAACATAGTTTGGGACATATCTGCATTTAGGGCCACTGTATGTTGGAAGGATTCTGTGGCCAGTAAGTGCAACACTGACATGACTTGTATAATGGGTGGTATGGTGTTGGGATTACTAATAGCGAGCATCAGATCTGGCTCCAAAAGATGGCATAATTCCACTATTGTTTGCCTATCCAGGTAGTAATATGTTAAGATATGCCTTTGCTCCATGGTCTGAAAGGTTTGGACGGTAGACAGATGATTGTCATATCCTCCCTCCCCCTGGGTATCTATACATGACAAGAAATGACCACTGACATCAGTCATTGTGTTCACAGCAACATACATGATGCATGTCAAGGATTACATGTGACATGAAAATTTTAAATGGATGGACATAGCAAACAGTGCACATCACAACTGCTCAAACCACAAGGGTCACATGTTACCCCCTTGATTTGCAACACATGTGCACACATCATGTATCAACAACGAAAGCAACATTGTGCCACTCTGAATGTGACTGGATGTCCCAAGCGCAAAAATGACCTTCGACAGGGGTTGACTGTACCCTACTGTAAATTGCCATATGTGCCCAGCAACATACTACAATGGTGTTTGAGTAGGAGGACCAACATAACCAAACAGCAAGAGCATGTTTTAGTGCTCAAAACAACATTATATGAAGTGTGACACAGTTTATGACTCCAAATACCGCTGTTCTGGAGTCTAAAATGGCTGCTGCCTGACCTACTCCATTGGACATTAGGTACCACCCACGACTGCCGGCGGAAGTCATCATGGTGTGCCAGATATTTTACTCATGTGCCTGTTGGTGCAGTCTGTGTGCCATTAATGGGAGAGTCACTGTGCAGGTGTTGGTGGCTAGTGTCATATGTCAAGTTCATTCAAATTGGGTTGTTTTTGTTTTCTGTGTTCCCTGATCCAACCTGGGTTGGATGCACAGAACTAGGTGAGGTGACATCACAGCTATCCACTAACATCTATTTCATCGAGCTTGTTGTATATGTGAGACAACATGTATGTACATGTCAGCATGAGCTGAGTATGCATGTTGTATGTTTCAATTGTGAGGAATGTAAGCTATGTGTATGTTGCCACAGAGACTACTTCAGACATTAGCCCTTTCAAGTCTGTTTTTTGGAAGGTATGACATTGCTCTCTCTGCCCTATAGGTTGCCACACACTCCACATGCCAAATTGCTGTTGGCTACATGATGTACTATAATGCATGGTAGTCATGGGAATGTAGTGTCATGTAGGTTCAGTCTGCTCAGCCTGTAGAGACCAGGACCTGTCACTTATATCTCCCAGTATGGTCCTAGTCAAGGTTAAGGTGGAGTCACTGTGGTTTTACAACTGTGGCACAATGTCCACTCCCTGTACCCTAGCAGATCTTGTCATGTGATCAATATGAGGTTATGTTTTAATATCCTGCCGAGAATGCCTCATCCCTGTGCTCATATTGGGAATGGGTACAGGGGTGGGTTACTGCTCTGTGATAGATGTGCAGTTTGCATCATTGTTAATGTGTTTCTCTGATTCATGACAGGTCCCTTACTCCTACAATCCTGTTTTCACCTTCCCACAGGTCATATTTGAACTGTGCAGGCTGATTGCATGACTGACATTTCCACAGTGCAGACAGTGGTTGATTTTTGGGAGACTGGGTATGTGACTCATTAGCTTGGTCATTTAGTAGAAATTGTACAATGTGTTCTCTGTAGGATGGACACATATGTCCAAAAGCATGTTCTGCAGTACTGATACATAACATATAGCCCCAACCCCTGAAGAGTCTGCATTTGTCATTGCAAAGCTCCACACAGGAACTGGCTAGATTTCTTCTGTACACACTGTGTGCCCGTTCCTTCATTGTTAGCCATGTGTGTTGTATGAGTTTGTACTCTGGCAGTGGCCTGTAGGGAATGCATGAAAAAAGTCATTCTCACATAGTGTGTATGTGTTTGTCCATTCATGCCTAAGGAGTCAACCTTTCAGGAGCCAGCGAGGTGTGAAGTGCCTCATGGTGGCTTACATCTCAGTCAGGTCGCTAGAGCATGTCCCACAAGATGTCAGTAAGCCTGCCTAGTCATTGTAGGGCCAGAGCCCTGGTGGGATAGTCCTGCAGATTGGGAAATATATGTCCTGGCTTCTATATTCCACACTTAGGGAGGAATGACAAAATGGGAAAGGCCAAGCTTGATGTTACTGACATGTATGTGACTCTACCATTTGTGATGGGGCTGGTGAACATGATCTCTTGATTTGTCTTTTGCATCCATACAGGTCAACACCCATCAAAAGAAAGGTATATGGAGATCCATCGGCCGGCAGGTGGAGGGACGTACGCACTGGACCCAGAAGATCGCAGAGGCCCAGCTGTGCTTGTCGGACAATGACCCTCCTAATAGCCTGCATCCTGACAGTGGCCCATCCGGAGCTTGATGGATGTTTGAGGGCAACACAGCAGCCACAAGGGGGGAGTACAGGGCATATTCCTGCCTGTCCCATTGCCAAGAGATTGAGGGGGTGATTCCAACTCTGGCGGGCGGCTACCGCCGCCCGCCAGGCGGAAACCGCCATTTGGCCGCCACGCGGCCAAAATTCCACGGCCCCCATTCTGACATTCCCGCTGGGCCGGCGGGTGCTAACCAAGTTAGCGCCCGCCGGCCCAGCGGGAATGAGGCCGCAACACAGGAGCCGGCTCCGAATGGAGCCGGCGGTGTTGCGGCGGTGCGACGGGTGCCATGCAGACAGTGAAAAGCAGGCCGGGGCATGCCAGTGGCATGGGCAGTGCAGGGGCCCCCAGGGGCCCCAGGACACCCGTTACAGCCAGCCTCTTCCTGGCGGTGAAAACCGCCAGAAACAGGCTGGCGGTACGGGGGTCAGAATCCCCAGGGCAGCGCTGCTTGCTTGCAGCGCGGCCCTGGCGGATTCTCTCAGCCGGGGCAAAAACGGCAGATGACCGCAGCTTTACCACCGCGGTCGGAATGGGGATTGAAGCACCGCCAGCCTGTTGGCGGTGCTTCCGTCATTCGTGGCCCTGGCGGTCCAAGACCGACAGGGTCAGAATGACCCCCTGAGTGTGGTTCTTACTGCTCCCCCTGACATTTACAGATGAGCCATATGTCACACAGTAGATGCGAGATTCTTTTTGTTGACATGTCATGTGTTTTATGCTGATGTGCCTTGGCCATTGTAACAGTGGCCTAGGACTGCACTGGGTGGGTACCTCAAACCACTAGCTTTGAAAGGACCACATATGGCTGTGTACAGTTATCATCATGTACTGTTTGCTGTTGTATTGTGTGTATTTTCTATGCAACAGACCACAGTGTTCCAGGCCAAAGGTAAGTAGGTGATGGATCTCTGTCGTCAGCCATGTGTTTGGGTAAATGTGTATGTTGGCATCTGCCACCCAGAAGCCTGCTTTCTTCAGTGTCTGATGGGTTCTGGTACTTCATTGCAGTCTGTAATGTGAAGGTGTCCAACAAGAATGCATGTGACAAGGCTTACATTTTACTTTGTATTCAGCTATGGATCACAACTTACTCTTGGCAAGTGGGGACTGTCCATTGACATGAGAAATGTGCCATGATAGTTGGCAACCTTTTGTGGGCCTCCATATTAGCATGTGTGCCTTTCTCTTTAGTATACATTAATGAGTTGCAGTTTTATGCATGGTCTAGCTATGTTGATGGGATGAGGTATTATTGATATTATTATATATATATTGCAACCTGTATGTGGAATAAGCCACATACAGAGTGTGTCACCATATATATATATAAATATATATATATATATATATATATATATATATATATATATATATATATATATATATTGCAACCTGTATATGGAATAAGCCACATACAGAGGGTGTCACCATTGTCTACTGGCTGACACATACGCTCAAGCATCTTAACATGTTGTTTGGCCTGTACAACTGCAGTAGCAATGAAGGACATGACAGGTAGGCCTAGGGATAACAGCCAGAATGTAAATATCTATGCCCTTGATGTGGTATCATTTTGCACTGCACGTGTGTCATGGTTAAAGTTTGTGCCCTGACTGTTGGCATGCATTATGGAGTGGCTTGCAATTATTTTTTGCTCACATGTGTTTGGGTACAGGCATTCATTGACAGACAGACATCTTGGTTTGCATGAATAAAACGGGGATGGTTGACAAGACCACGTCGACTCACCCAAATTCCAGGTTCCGCTGGAGCAAAGAGAATAAAACCCTCACCCATAAACACTATTCTCTTGTATCTGAAATGAACAGGGAACAAGCGAATAGCCTCTGGGGGAAAGGGATAGGGAACGCGGATTTGGGAAGCAAAGAGAAACAAAACACTGGTTCACAAAGGAGTGTCACTGCTGTTCTAAGAAAGTTGCCTCAGGGCTTGGTGCAGGAATTCTAAGACCAAAAACAAATCAAAAACAAAAGAACTACAAATATCACAGAGTCTTTCAGCAAAATAACAATAATTATAATCATTCCATTGGGCAATCACCAAGTCTTTCAGCAAAGTCACAATAATTATTAGCCCTTGATTGTTCAACTATTAGGCACACTTTTGTAACTCACAACAAAATCGTTATAGAATGAAACTTATGAATTTGTCTTTTGTTATTCATTTTCACACAATAGGCTCACTCCAAAACAATCAGATTAAAGGTTTAAGGTTGCATAGATATCGAGTGATGCTTTCTGGTGTTCACAACTCCTAACTTCAATGTTGTTTTTAAAAATACTTCTCAAACTGTCTTTGGAAAATAGTCTTGTATCACGGGTTTCTAAGCATCGACAAATGTCTTTTATAATGCACCAAAAGGTCACTAACCTCAAGAAGGGTTAAAACAGGAAGACGAGAGGGGAATTACTCATGAACCGACTTCTCCTGGAATGTTTCAATCATTTGAGGAAGATGGAATACTGCTCGTAAATTCTACAGCCGCTGGTGAAAGTGAAGGAAGCTCCGGTGAAGTCTCGCACTGAAAGGATGACTCCTTAAAGAATCACGGAACTCCATCTGAACCGGGAACACCGGCGAGCGAAGGAAGACTCAAAGCCAAGCACAGGAAACACCTTGGCAGTTCTATTTATAGACTGGTGTGCTGGTAATGAGTCATCAGACACATGCTGGTGATGAGTCACCAATCATGAGGGGTGTGGATGCTATGCTGGTGATGAGTCATCAACTACTTCTTTTGATTCATATGAAGGAATTCGATGTCTCCATAAACCGCTTGGCTCACAGTTCACAAATGGGACAACACTTGCTTTTATCAATATAAACAAACATGCAATGTAATATTTGGTCTTCAGATAGAAGATCATTTTCCTCAGAAGTTACAGGGAAGTGTTGTGCTGTAAACACAATCATGACATGTTTCATCTTTTTTCATACATGCTGATTTAGTTTGTGAGGGAGCAGCCAGAAGCGTGCGTGTATAAGTGCAAGTTCAGCCAATAGTGATGTAGCTTCCCATTGGGCAACCTGTTAAGGGCCCTCTACAAGTCTTTGCAACTTCTGTGTCTCTCCAACATACCAAGGACTAATGCCTTCCTCTGAATCACTCAGAGCATGTCATTGTAAGGGGTGCTAGATATTAGTGGTAATCCCCTTTGGGCTTGATGGTTCATAGTGTTGTGTATTTAGTGGACATCTCTCCCTGACATTTTGCACATGTTGTCTACAGTGTTAAATTCCATGCCACATGTGTGCCCTGTCTGAGCAGCATCAATGATACCTCCTTGACTCTACTGGGACAGATGTCACTTGGTGAAGTGTGCATACTAGAACTGCTTCCAGTGCGACATGATTATTTCCTGTCTTCTTCTCCACACTATTACACTTTTGTCATCAACATTGCAGGAGCTTGGAGCATCATTTATTTATGTTGGGTTCTTATGTATGTGACAATTAGATGTGTATATGCCCTTTTGTGGGAAATGTGGGGATACATTTGGCATTGGCCTATTATTATGTGACAACAGGCAACTGAGGTCTGCTCCATGAGGTAAAACCTTGTGGGTGATGAGGTCTTCTACTAGTTCAGTGGTCACTGTGATTGCAGAACTTCATCCATGCAATTGTAGCTTTCATGGATCCTGATTTTCCTGTGGTAAACTGTTGACATTTCAGTTTACATGCATGCATATGGTATAGCACAAGTATGGGCCACTTAGGCATTGTTAGTATATAGGCCTACTTAACATCATGATCATGTTTGCTAATCAGAGCTGTTGTTCAAGTGTGCTCATTGACCCTATTTCTATTTGTATTTGCAGCATCTGTACTGCCATGTGAAGGAGATGGGGCCAATCCAAGTGGGGAAGCATCTGGCCACGGGACCTCGGGTCAAGACACAACTGACAGAGAGGGTGAGGGGAGTGCCAAGGGGGAGACTGAATCAACATCCTGGTCATCATTAGATTCCTCCTCCAGTGTCCTCTCCATAGTGGTGGCGGACCCATTGGGGAATCCGCAGTACCATTCTTGTCCACCACTCCCTATTCTATCACAGCCCTCCCTGTTGCTCCCCACCCAGTTGGCTGTGACTGCTCACCCAAGAGGGTGGGTGTCTCTTTCGCTGCAGGCAACTCCCCCCCAGGTCCTGCTACCCCTGCTGCCCTCAGTGAGGCTATTGACCTCCTGAGAAGTATCTCTATGCGTCAGACAGCCATTGTGAATGCCATCCAGGGATTGGTAAAATAGCTACAACAGACCAATGCATTCCTGGTAGGCATTCATGGTGCAATGTCTGGCCTACAGATATCTTTTCAGGATCCGGGCTCCACACTGATGCCAGCCAGTCACCCCCCACTTTCCATCCCCCTCCACCTCCCTCTTTCCATTCCAAATACCCTTTCCCTAAATAGCCAAAGCACACAGACAGATCCACATGCATCCATATCAACACACAAGAGAAGCACACACAAGCACCACAAAACACACCGGCTCGCAAACAAACAACAGACACCCACAGACACAACAGTCACAAGTTTCTTATACACCTCCACCTACCCCAGCATCACATACACAACATCTAGCGGTGCCGGCGCAGAACAGCATCAATCTTTGCTCCGTAGACCTGCATGACTCGTAATACCGTGGTCCTACTGCCAACCTGTCTGCAGTCAGACCTCCACCGCCACCATGGCAACTTGTAATGAGGCACTCTGTCTAATAATGTTGGATAGATTAAATTAATTATATTCAGCAAATGCCTATGAATAGAGCACATAGATATATAAAAGATGCCCATCTTGTACATTGTCATGGCTATTGGTGTACAATTTAACATAAACATGAGATATAAGTAAGTTCTTAAATGTCTGTGCAAACTTGGTAGGTTAATAAAAATTGTGCTTCCAGAAAGGAGGGTATATTACCTGTTCTGTGTTGATGAACCTAAATCTATCCTTTATCTCTCCACGGATGCTAATAACCATTTTATTTTAATTAATGTATTGTAATACATAGTTTAGGAATTTTTTCTCCTTTCTAGTATGTAGGAAATGACAGGGCTATCAGTAATCTGCATGCATTCTTAGGAAAAGGCAGAGACATTACTACTAGTCAAAGTGGGAAAGAAAAACATTTTTTGAAAGAACATGGATAGAAAACATATTTTTATACATCTACCAAAAAAGGATAAGAGGAAAAAGTAGTGGCTAACAACCAGTAAGAAGATTGTCCTAAGAAATACACATTGTAATAACCTGAAATCATGGATGTTAGCCCCACTTTCATATTCACTTTGTTTAATTTAAAAAGAGACCATACACTGTTTTTCTTATTCTATAAAATGAAGAATGTAAGGAATATACACTCTTAAAGAACTAGGACTGAATAATTTTGAGAATAATAGATTAGACAAATTAAATAATAGGGGATAGCATCACTTTAATGAAGTACAGCTGTCCCCATCAAGATACAAATAAGGTACTATTAAGGACACTATCCTTTTTATAGTTTAATCCAGATTCAATTCACCTGTTCTTTTTAAAGAATTTGTGGACCAGAGACCTGTATATTTAGTTTTGTGTGGATTCCAGATAAGGTCAGAAAATTCAAAATCTTGTTTTGTATTAGGCTGGCGAATTTGACACTTATCACAGTTGAATTTATAACCTAAAAATATAGAAAAATTCTTTCATCCTCTATGAAAGCTGTTAAGGCTAACCCTGGATTTTAGATTAAAAAAAGAATATCATCTGACTAGACCAAGAATTTCACCTGTTTCCTTCCACATTCAAAGCCTTGTTATGATCACTTTGCTTTATTCTAGCTGAGAAGGGTTCTTAAGCTATAGTAAATAAAAATAGGGAAAGATGTAACATTGTGTTACATTATTATGCAATTTACAAATTGACGACAGTAAGCTAATGTGTATTAATATCATTAGGTTAATCATTTTAGAATCAAAACCAAACCATTTGGGTGTCTGAAAAATCACAGCCCCGTCTATGAGAACAAAAGCTTTTTCACAATTAAGTGTTACCACTGTTAAAAGATGTTTGTAAGTATTTGGTCTACTCAGATGTTACAAAATATTGTGTTTTTAAAAATAAATCTAACTTTCCATGCTACTCGCACCATAGTAAATTTGACAAGAGAGATTCTACATAAAGTGCAATAATTTTTATAAATATTTCATAAACACTATTTATTAATTAAATGGGTCCATACTGTTTGCATAACTTAGGATCTCTGCTTTCTTTTTCAGAACTGTAAAAATGAATGCATCTTAAAATGTTCCTTGAGCCAGTCAATTGTTTGAGAAACATTTTTAATAAGTCATCTAACTTAGGTAATAACAGTTTTGAAAAAGTTGATTACAATGCATTAGAAAATCCAAATGGACCTGGGGCTTTTACTTTTTTAGTCAAGGTTATTGGTTTGGTTATTTCGGCAAATGAAATATCAAACTCTGAAGGGGATAATTTGGAATTGATTGGCACATCATTTCGGAAGGTTATTAAATATTGTATTTTCTTCTTGGGGAAGCACTTCAGGAGTGTAGAATGTATCTTAATGTTATGTGACAATGTATAAAATATAGGGGGTTATTCTAACTTTGGAGGAGTGTTAATCCGTCCCAAAAGTGACGGTAAAGTGACGGATATACCACCAGCCGTATTACGAGTTCCATAGGATATAATGGACTCGTAATACGGCTGGTGGTAAATCCGTCACTTTTCCGTCACTTTTGGGACGGATTAACACCTCCTCCAAAGTTAGAATAACCCCCATAGTCATTATTATTATTTAAATTGCATTATATTTCAACAAGTTATTTCTCAATATTGACATAGTTAGCGAAAAGTGTGCCTAGTGTATTCTATCCAACATTGTGTCTTGCACTAGGTGAATATGGGGATGATTTCTATGTGGAGATTTTGTTGGACTGGATTTAGGCTTTAATTAATTATTCTATATGATTTTTGAAATTATAGGAGTAATATACGTATTCAAAATGTCTTCATCTCACTCTAAAGTTTCTTTTTCTTTGAAACAAAAAGAATAAAAAGTCCCTTGCAGCCGCTTTAAATGAATCTCGAATAATTTGCATGGATGTGCCATCAATGACACCTAAGGTAAATAATGTAATGACAAATGTTTCAAATGCCTGAGAGAAAAGGAGCATTATTGACCATAACCCTCTATTTCCATTAGAGATAGGCAGTAAATCCAAATCGATAACAACAGATGCATGATCAGATATCAAGATTGCACCAATTTCTGCACTGTTTAAATGCTGAAATAGGTTAGTAGTTATAAAAATCAGATCAATTCTGGATTATGAGTGATGAAGAAAAGGTCCCATTTAGAATTATTCCCTCACTATGGTGTAGTAAAGGTTATTTTCCCTCACTCACAACAGGTGAGGTATTTAGCAATGGCTAATATCAGCACACCGATGCACAGTCAAATGCATACCCTGTTTTCTTGCCCAGTCCCATCTAAGTATATGTTATGCATGTAAATGTGGAACCGATTATGGCACTAAATAATCCACAATAAGAACACCAAGAACTAGTAAACTATGAACAATAAGTCAAACATTAGGTTAATTTAAATATGAGACGATCTGGACATTTCCATGTCCTTTATTCTGGATTAATCTCAAATGTTTTCAGTTCATCTGGGTCTTCATTCATACAATCCATTGAGTTTTCTTTGAATTGTAGACTACTTTCTGTATTTTTTGTAAATGTACGTTTTTGTATATTGTTGTGTATTGCTTTTAAAATATAATATGAAGAGAAATTTGCTATACTTTTCTTTAACTGCTGTATTCATAATGTTTTATTATTATATACATAGTAGTTATTTTGGGATGAATTTAGAACTATGATAGCTTTGATAGGTTAAACCTCTTATAATTTTTTTTAGAATAAGGGTTTGATTTGTTTTAATTTTCCAAAATGCTGTATATTGGAGTGGGAATAGTAATTTCACCTTTTCAATGTCCAACGTATTGCCAAAACCATTTAAATATGGAGTGGGAGTGGTAATTCAGACCACATTCACTGTCCAACATCTTCCTCAACATGGTTTTCATTTTAGTGGGAATAGTAGTTCTGATCCGATTAGTGGGCAACACATAAATTGGAGTGTGAATAATAAATGTGACCCCCTCAGTGCTCAACCCCTTCCAAAATGGTTTAGCGTGGAGAAGGGAAAGTAATTTGACTCCTTTAGTGTCCAAAACTTTCCCCAAGGTGGTTTAGATTGGAGAGGGAATAGTAAATATTACCCCCTTCAGCGTCTGATACATTCCACAAAGTGGTTTAGATTATGCTATAAAAAGTAAACATGACCCATCTTCCCTAGATTGTAGTTTATTTCCTACCTATAATTTTTTTTCAAAAACAATAGGGAAAAAACATTGTCCCAAATACCGATTTTTAAATGTATTATGTAAACTTATTATAAGATAATAATACATGTAGGAATGTAAATTGTATTGTACCACGCATACTTATAGTTCACATTGTTACATGGAGTATCATACAATGTATTATTTTGTACATATTCATGTTTATTTGAAAAACAATGAATACATATTTTTGTAAACGATATTTTTTAAGATATATATTTGTTAGTTCTATTAGTTTATCAGAGGAATTTCATTGTACTCTGACATATATTTCATAAATAATTTTCAACATGTTAAACACATTTTTGCGCATTTTAAAACAGTGTTTTATCATTGTTTAAGTTTAATTCATTTCCATTGTAACATACTTTTTGAAACTTAGTGGCCATTGCATACCAATAATTATATTTTTTAGTTTATTAATACTCTTGTTGGGCGTTTTTGGTTCCTGTCTGTCACGGTTCCCTGCAGCTGGTCAATGGATGAGGAAAGACTACTTTCCTGTTCTTATTTGTAGTTGGGGATAAGGAGGTATGCGAGTATGGATTGTTAGCGTAGAATAGTGCATTGGTTTTATGAAGTTGCGCAGTGTTGTGTTAGTTTGTGCTTTCTAGTTATGTTGTTAATTGTGGGAGGCCTTGGTAAGCATTGGTATAGTAGCCTTGCCTCATCGTTATTTTAGTTATTTATTTTTAAATGTGAATATGGTTTGTACATGTTTTTATGTTGTTTGGTATGTTTATGGGGTATACCTTATTTGAGTGTGTGCATATTGTGCTTTTTTCAGGCTCTTTGGTTGGAGTGGAAGTCTTTCCTTATTTTAGGATGTATTTTTTAAAAGGAAACTATTTTGTTTATATTTTTAGCAAAATTACCTTTTAATTTTCTTTTATTTTCTGTTTCTCAGGATTGGTGTTTATATTCTTTTTTTCATATATTTTATGCCTTGTTATAATTTTGTGAATTTGCTTTTTGACATTTAATTTTTGATTTGTTGAGATTACTTTTTCTTTATTTCTGTAAATCTGTTTGTGTTGAGATGTGTGTATTATGTGTGAGGTTGAGCCTTGCTGCAGCATTCTGGATGGTCTGTGTAGGAGCTATTTGGAGATCCTGGACTACAGTGCGTTATATTAGTCGAGTCTGCTTGTGATGGGTGCTCATGTGACAGTACATCTGGTGTACTGGGGAAGACATTAGAAGACCTTCCATAGCATACTTAGATGTGGATGCAGGCAGCTGAGGCTCCTCCGCTATGGCGGAGGAGTGTAGCCCCCCTGCCAGCAGCAGCAGCTGTAAAACCTTTGATAGAAAATGATAATAATCTATGTTTTCGACGAGCATTGAGGTGCACATGTATGTTTAGCCTGCCTTCTCAGGCCGGCCAAACACACATGCACACTGTGCTCTCTCCAACGCGTCACTGTGTTGCTGGGCTGGAGAGCAGCCCCAGCCTCCCAGTCTGCCTGTGAACGCTCTCGCTGGGCTCTCCGAGCCCATCCTAACGCTGCTCTGAGCAGCATCAGGATTGTCCTCAGGGTAGGCTGGGAGCCTGTGCCTTCCTCTAGTGACCAGCAAGAAGGAGAGGAGGCATTGTGGCAAGGCAGGTAAGTTTTTAATTTTGTAATTTTTATTTAATGGTCATCTCCCCGCCGTGTGCCGCTCCTTCAGTGTGCAGCGAGCCACAACTGGGTGCAGAAGGAGTTGAGGTTATTGTTGAACATGATTCTTAGAGTTCTAGTGTGATCATTGGGTCTTGGTGGGGGTCCTATTTCTGTCAGCCACCAGGTAGAGTCCCAGTGAGATTTCTTGTTTCCGAAGACCAGCACTTTCAGCTTGTCACAGTTGAACGTCAGGCACTTGGTTCTTATACATTCTGCTACTTTGATCATTTACTCTGTGAAGTTCGTTCTGGTGGTGGTCATCTTGTTGCTCAAGGACAGGGAGTGTTTGTTGTTGTAGGGGAGCAGTGAGATGGGATGGAAGTTGCTCAGCCCGTTTGGGTTGGCTGATGTTTTTTTTTAGCATGACATTGCCTGCTGCATGTTTCCAGTCTTCCCGGAAAGTGGCAGATCTGATGGAGGTGCTGATAGTGATAGCTACATTTTAACATAAAATGCATCCTCATGCCAATTTTTGACTGAATGACATATTTAAACAAATGCACCACACACAGCATCTGCTCACGTTCTAATATTCCCATTTGTTCACCATAACTTTTTACCACAAATGTAAGCATTCACTGTACGTTTTTACCACAAATGGCATTAATTATGTAAAGTAGCATTATGGCATAGTTTGGGGGATTTCACATAATAAACATAATATCAAATTCCTGAAATTACACAAATTACACTGGCAAAGTTAAAATTTCACCTAGGCCTAGAAGAGGGAGGTAAGCTTGTGAAAGGTAATGAAGTCTAAATGTCTGATGCATGAAGTAATTGCGGACCTAGTATTAATTAACATAATTTGGAACTGTTCATTTTGTAGTTTACAGGTGTGTGGTAGTAGTGGGCAGTGTATTAGCCTGGGCCTGTGTGTTGTGTGAGTGCAAGTCCAGTGTTTACACCTCCTAGCTGTGATTTTAGGGATTGGCAGTATGAAGTGCTGAGTGGGACACATGATTTGATCTAGCACTGTAAGTTTCAGTGGAACAGGGGTTCTGGCCCAAAGCCTTCTTAGCTCTAAAAGGCCCACACAGCCACTTCCCTTGTCTCTGCTTTTGCCGAGGACACCTGGCCGATGGGATGTCCTGAAGAGTTGACTGAAGCAGGGAGAAGGCAGGAACCAATATTGCTTCCTGTGCAGATGACTGTTGAGAAGTCTAATGATGCCATTACCTGTGCAGATGGGAGATGAGGAATGATGTACTCTTGTCTAGCTTGTTTAGAGATGAGTTTGGCAGGAAATCACTGATTTAAATTACTGTTCGGATGGATTATGGGAAATCCAATGATATCACTTCCAGTGCAAATGGATGATGGAAAATGAAGGTCTCTTGTCTGGCTTCTTCTTGTAAAGATGGTGTTGGCAGGAAACCAGTGATGTCACTTCCTGTACAAGAGAATGACGAGAAATACAATGACAAAGATGATGTTAAATGTATTGATGTACTTGCTATGCTTATTGGTATTGGGTCCTACAGTAAGAAACTTGAAGGTTCAGCTTGATAATAAATAATTATTTCACATTCAAAATAATGAGACCTAGTCTTTTTTTTAAATTGTATTTATTGCCATTCACTTTATACCGGGCTGCTCTCAGGGGTCTCCCCGCCAGCTGCCAGTGCCCTCTTCTTGTCCCATGGGCACAAGACCTGGCCTCCGCCTGACCTCCGCAGGGTGCAGCCCACTATTTTCAGCTATCAGGGGCCATGGTGGCCCTCTTCATTGCAGGGCCATAGACCCCTTGGTAAGACAACCTTTATAGGCTGCCAATTGCACTCACCAGCTGTGGGACCCCCACCCCAGGAGTTCAGCCACTGCTGACCACAAAATCAGGGGCCAATGCACCCTCTGGATGACAGGACGTTCTGGATGCAAGTTTGGCCAATGCAGAGCAGGAAAATCAGGTGTCCACCGTCTTGGCTGGCTAGCCATGCCCCATTGAGTGCTAATCTTCTTGCACTTAACATACCCACAGTCTCTATACTAGATTATTGCAATGGCCTTTACTTGGACCTACCTGTGTATCTGGATTTGAAGCTATGAGGCCTTGCTATTTGCACTTGATGCTTGCAATTCAATACACTAATCTTGATGAATCAACTGATTCTAATAAGCAGGAGGAATCAATTTAATGCCGTTTGCATTGTGTTTTTCTTGGTTCATGAATTTCTTGATGGTTTAAACACAGTGGGCTCAATCATGAATTTTCTCTCAGCCTCTAAGGGCGTGCTGAGAGTTTGTAAGTACAGAAAGACTAGCATGGGGTTGGGCCTTCATGACCCAAGATGTCAATGTAAGAATTACTGCCACTTTGGCACTGTTATTAAAGTAGTAATTTTCCATTTCAGTAGCTACAGGTATAACTCTTTTTAGAATTCCTTTCACCAAACTGTTTTGCAGTAAGACGCCTTTATTGGTATTTTAGTGCTTAGTAAAATTTATAATTAAATACATAAACAAATGAATAAGTACATAAATGTACACCCATCTAAAAATAGCATAAAATGTTTGTAATTCAGCTATGACTGACAAATGCATTAAGCTCTTGATAGGCAAACCAATATTCCAATTGAAGAAGGATGTTAACCTAACCTTTTACCTATCTACTTTATGTATATTTCGGGTCCTTTTGACAGAACTCTTCACATAATGAAAAAAACATGATTTCAGTCTTGCAGATATTCATATCAACAGGATTACGCAGTTGTAACTACCCAACACTGCCTGAAAAGACTTCAGCCGATATGTGTTCTTTTAATGAATACTTCATCACCTACATAAATTAATTATTCATTTAATATTCCTTAATGGTTGAAAATTGATTTATTAACATGTATTTGCTAAATCTGCAATGTAGAAATTGAAGACGTTAAAGAGCATGAGGGACACAATTCACATATAAAAAAGACAATTAAAGAGAAAATATTAAACTTAAAATCTGCACAATTAGGCCACGATGGAGTTATCAAAATCCTATTAAGCTCTCAATTACATTTGGAAGGCAGCCTCCCATCAGAAGTTATTTTTAATACTATTCATTGAAGCTCTTCTCATTCTTGACTTTCGTTGGCATGTATGTATCCATATTTTTTTTTTAATTTTCACACCCAATTTCAGCCCATGGAAAACACATTTTATGCTCCGGCCAATTTTTAGGTGAAGTGTATGAAAAAAACACTGTGTACACAACAGAAGCTGTAAAGTCCCATTACCCACTGTGGAGAAGCAGATTCTGGCCTATAAGATTCCCAGTTTGTTTGCCTTTGGACCTTTGGTTTTTGGACCTTTGCTGTGAATGAGCCTTCTTAATGGAGCCTCACACACTATAAACTTCTGCTAACTTTATAGTATGACAGCAGCCTCCTTCCCGTGGCTCTGGAAATCAGCTTGTTCGACTGCCAAAGTCATAATCGGGCCCTATGTATCCCTGCAACCAGAAGGGTCTGATGGACGTAGAAGTGTGTTACTTTTGACAACTGGTCTTGGGGCAAAGAAGTTAGAATGGAAATATATCCACCAATTCCTATTTTCTTGCTACTTATTTTTTATTTTATTTTATTAGTTTATTTTGAAAATTCATGAGCAATCTATGCAAATGCCCCCTTCTGAAATCAGAATTTTGTGAAGATTTCAGAAATGTATTGCTTTCAGGGTTTGCCCTTGGGTTTTATATCTGATTTCATCACAAACTGGATGAAAATTAAAAAAACACAAGAAAGGGAAAACTGTACCACCAATTAGAAAAATGAAAAAAAAACGGTGGTATTTTACCCATAGTTTCCCACCCAGGGGGTTCTCTTAAAAATATCCTTATTCCATAACATTGGAAATACAGTGATCTTAGCACAGTTCACATTTTGTTCATGTCATTTTACACACTTTTTTCCCATTGTCCTACCAAATAATATGTTTCTATATTTTGGCTACTTTCTTGGGTCTTTCCAGGATAATCTACAAACTCTCTGAACCTTTGGAACCCCCAAGATGTGGGAAAAAGGACACACATTTCATCTGAAAACGTTTGTTGAAAACAATTGTGAAGGCTTAAGCACAAACTGCCCGAACATCCAAAAAGGGCTCAGCACCGGGGGAAACGCCTGGCAGTCAAATGGCAAAAAAGGGACACCCCAGCTCTTTCAGTGACCATAGGATATGTTTAGGCTAAAATCAAACACTCCCAAGGCTCAGCTTTTTATTCTCTTGGAGTGCTAGGGTTAATTGAGGTTTTCGCCCTAACAGTTTTCCTTGCAATCCAGGACAATTAAAAAAATATAGGGGGGTCATTATAAGTTTGGCGGACAGAAAAGGCTGTCCGCCAAACTCCAACAGTCAGGTTACCACCAGTGTGTCCCCTTTCCGTGGGCTCCATTAAGAGTTTCCTTCTGGGCCAGCGGGTGGAAAGAGAGTTTCCACCCACTGGCCCAGCAGGAAATGGCCTACAACATTGACGCTGGCTCATAATTGAGCCAGCAGCAATGCTGTAGTGCGTAGGGTGCACCAGCACCCATTGTGATTTTCACTGTCTGCAAAGAAGACAGTGAAAATCATGACGGGACTAGCCGGGGGGCCCCTGCACTGCCCATGCCAAGTGGGCACCCTGCACCGCATCTCCACCAGCCTTTACATGGCAGGGCTACTACCATGTATTCACCGGTGGAGAAGGGACTCGTAATCCCCAGGGCAGGGCTGCTCTGTGGATTAGGACCACCAGCACCGCCACACCATCAAAAAGTCATGATCTGGCCATGCTGGTGGTTCAGCCCCGTAATGTGGCTGCTAGACTGCCATATTGGTGATGGTCTGACCACCACGGTGACCCTGGAGGTCTCAAGACCAGCAGGGTCGTAATGATGCCCATAGACATTCACTGAAATCTTCACTGTTTTGCAATGTTTACTATTAAGGGTACATTAAAGTGAATAGGTAGGCAAAATAACCTCATGTTTGTGAAACTGACTTGAAATGTTTATGCACAGTAAACAAGTCTGTTTTCTTATTATTAAACGTTTGGTTGATGTTGTGTCTTCTGTTGGTCTGGTATTTTATTTTTTTAATATATTTTTTTTAATTAAGTTTAACAACAAGAGTAACACTCTGAAGGATGAACTTATGACCCTTAAAAAATGGCGGCAGAGCCAATAGTGGCCCAAAACCATAGGTCTATCATTTTGTCTGGTATTTTATAGTAGCTTACCACAAAATTTGCTCAGGCACATTTGGGTGTATTGTTATTTTAGGGGTTATGCTTTGCTGACATGTAAATTGTTACAGGTTCCCCATACCTACGTACGTCTAGTCTCCAATTTGGGATTTAGGTGACTTCTGCGACATTTCTTTAGTGAACATCCCTTTGCGAGGCAATTTGGTGGTTTTTCCATCTGACATTTTCTAGAGGTAATTTTGTGCAAAGTAGTTAATGTAGTGTATTTTAAGTTACTTGTTCTTTTAAAAAAACACTGAATGGACATTGGTTTATTGAATGTTATTTGTTTCATTTATAAGTTTCTAGTCTACAACATATTCCTGAATAAGCTTTGGACTGCTTTGCCTTGCTACCCTGAGAATCAAGTGCTAAAAGGGGTACTTGGCCCCCCATTTGATGATCTGAGTTACAGCATCCTGGAACATCAGAAATATAGGACCCCAATTGTCAAAATTGGGGCCAGTATTTCTGTTTTCTGTGGGACACAGCAAACAGGATTTCTCACATCCACCATTGTAGTGAGCTTGGGCATAAAAGAAACACTTTACAGAAAACAAAGAAAGAAAGACATTTATAAATAAGAAGCAATAAAAATAGAATCAACTACAATTCACAATTCAAAATCATTTCTGAAACTTAACTTTGAAATCCATTGTACTGCCATCCCTGGTTAAAAGTTAAAGAAGAATGGTTCTGCCATTCAGGTCACAGGTCTGTATGCAGTCTAGCCTAAATAACATGAAGATATACTGTCTGAAATAAAGTATATTTATAGCTTTCTTAATTTAGCAAAATGATGTTTCCAATGATTTACTTAGAGGACTAAGCTGTGTTATCCAGTGATGTAATATTTAATAGCACAATCAAGAAACATGGTACAATCCAACATATACAATGGAAGTCAGTTTAGTTAGACAAACACCATTCCAGAAACCATTGTGTATTGTGCAATTCTTACCCAATGTAGCATTTCATTTTGAAGTACATTTCTATTTACTTCTATAATTTCAGTTAAATCATTTTATGCAGGAATAATATTCAAGCTTGTCAGGCTTTAATTTTATGTGTAGCAATAAGCTGGTTTCCCACATAAATATAATTTAAAAAATATAATTCTACCAACATATTGTAGAACAATATTTAGGACCAAAATATTGAGAAGGTAAGAACATACTGATAAGTACAAATTTGCTTTACGTACCTCCACATATATGTACCTCCATAACATATATATATATACATATATATATATATTCAAGTTTCATATTTGTAGAGGTGAGAATAGTGAATCCATACTTATCTACACGCACTCACCTTCTTGATATTTTGCATATGACAATGTAGTAGCATGTTATTTTTGAAACAATATTTTGACACATAACCAATATGCCTTGACCAACATTATTAGAGCCATTGTTCATTCAACCTTATGAATGGTAGCAACCATTAGCGTTTTTGAGTCCGCCTCATCTCCCTCAATTGTTTTCAAAATGTGGTTGTTATTAGAATAAAGAATTCACGACACAAACTTGGCCCCACCTACCTTTCCAATGAACATCAACTCTACAAGAGGTGGCAAAAAAATCAACTGCTGCTTTGCTAGATGATGCACAGTGCTGGATGTTAGTATAGATTTCAAACTCCTGAAAATGTTCTCTTGATTTAGATAATCATACTGAATGGAATTGTCTATTTAAAAAGGGCACCAGCTGCTTCGACAAGGAAGCATCCTGGTGCTGGCCAGCAGGGAATTCAAGGAGACACACTTGTCGGCAATAAGATAGCTCTTTAGTCTTTTTCAATAATATCACTTTTGATTTGAGCATTCTAATGTCAACTGGTAGCTCATTCAAAGGCTAGGCAGCAAGTACCATGAAGTACCAACCAACCACCCTAGTTTTATTGAATCTTGGAACTTGAAGAAGGCCCTGATTCACTGAATTAGGAGCTCTAGTAGGTTGGTACTCACAGAACCAGTCTCTGACGTAAGCCAGACTTTTTTTTATTAATTGTTTGGACCCTGATTAGCAGAGCTTTAAACTTAATTTGATTGGTGACCTGTGAAGTAGATTTAAGCCACTGTGAAATGATTTGTCCTTTCCCTGCCAAAAACTGCTCTCACTGCAGCATTTTATACCAGTTGTAACTTCTTGATTAAATAAGCAGGGGCACCTAAATAAAGGGGTTTTATGTAATTTTGTCTAGAAGTAGCTAGAGCTAGCACAATCGTCTTCTGAGCCTCAATTGGTAAAATATTCAGAATCTTTTTCAGAGATTTCTGAATACCAAAACAGGTTCAGGTCACAGCACTAATTTGGAAATTAAAAGGAAGTTCTTGATTGAACTTTATTCTAAGATTTCTTACCGCTTTGAATAGAGCAGGTGGTTCACCAAAATCAGGAAGCCACCACTGCAAATGTTGTAAGGGTTGTACTTCCCAAAGAAAGAAGCTCTGATTGACCTGAATTAAGCTTTAAACAATTGTCTTCCATCCAGTTTGTCACCTCAGAGAGATAAACCACAATGATGGTACACTAACACTTGACAATAGTGTCCATATGTCTGCATTGCAAGGGGACCTGTACTGGTAGGTTTGTGCTATCGGTTGAGTATGTGAGTCACTACGTGTGTGTGTGTGTGTGTGTGTGTGTGTGTGGATAGGCTGGTTGAGGTGGAGGGAACTGGAGTGGGTGGTGTGGTTGTGTCTGTATGTGGGTCACTTGGATGTGAGATTGATGTTGTTGTGTATGTTGTGTTGCTGTGTGACACATTCAGGTGATTGTTGTTGTTGTGTGGCGGACATTGTCAAGATGTGTGTAGTTGTGCTTTTGTGAGAGGGTGTTTATGTTGCTGGGTCATGTGCGGGTGCAGTGTCAATGGTGTGTTAGTGTTTTGTCATGGATGTATGCCAATGTGTGTTTTCACCATGTATGTGTTGTGTTGTGTTGTAATTGTAATGGATGATGGTGTGTATGTAGTGTGTTGTGTAGTGTGTAGTGCAGGGGTACACATGGCTGATGTACAGAGTGTGTGTCACTTACCAGTGGTGTAACAAAACTTGAGGGAGCCCCCTCTGTAAATACCTAGAGGGGGCCCCCTCCTACCTGTACCCAGCCAGGGGCCTGCCACCTATGCACAGTGTACTGTGCTGAGGGGACCCCCCGGAGCTCCAGGGCCCCACCGCACTGCAGGGGCTGTTGTTACACCAATTTCACTTGCTTTTGTTCCATGGCCCCTGCCATTGTATGGAGCCCATTGTATCCCACCGCTGTCTCCCTACATCAGCAATCCATCCCCAGTCCTCCACTTGCAAAGCTGTAACATCTAATTATGGCCAGTGGAACACTGTCGGCTTGACGGATCTTTTCAGGTCCGCCACCTACCTGGCTTAGCAGTAACACCGTCAAGGTCTTTAAAACAAGTCCTTTATCTTTTAGATTTTATATTTTTCACAAAGTCAGTCTATTCATGTCATAATTTTTAACTGTTGCAGACATGCCATGTTTCTCTTGGTTACAAGACGCAGATGCAGCTTTGAAAATACTGAAATATAATTTCTCAAGCTGTGTTATTCTTTTTATAAGTAATACAAGAGGGAGGTAAAAATAGTGCCACAAATTTTTTTTTGTGCAATTCAATTCTAAAAGGTAACTTTTGATTCTGGGCCAAAATTCAGTGAGCCAGAGGGAGGTATAAATCATACAATATCATTTTATTTCTGGAATTCAATTCAAAGAGGTGATTTTTTCATCCAGGGCCACATTCAGAGAACTCCTGCAATTCTAATGAGCCTATGGCAGGAGTTAGTGCGGAATACAACATATGCTCCCGAAAATGACTGAAATCACCTGAAATATCCTTGTAAAAGAAATAAAGAACACCTATTGGAGTAGGTGCAGAACAACTGATTCACCCTGAACTTCCTCATTTGTACTGTATTGTATGGTAATGAAATGCATTGATCATACACAGCACATTCCATGCTACTCAAAATGTCTTAGGGGCTTCTTGAGTAGTCTAGCTGCATTATTTAAATAGTGCTTCATACCCCTGGCAAGTCATAATGGACCAAGGCCCCCATTGCGGCTTTGGTGGTCTTTTTTTAATGACCAACGAAGCCGCTGCAGACAGCACAGCACCAGTGTTGGCATTATGCTGGCCTCCCTATTAGGAGTTTTCCACTGGGCCAGTGGGCAAAAACAATGTTTCTGCCCGCTGGCCCAGCAGAAAACTCACAACAACATTATGTGGTGTGTCGGGTGCGTTAGTACCCGTCGCGCATTTCACTGCCCGTAATTCGGGCAATGAAAAGCGCAACGGGGATGTCCATGGGGACCCCTGCACTGCCCATGCAAAGGCATAGGCAGTGCAGGGGCCCTCATGGGGCCCCAATGCCCCCTTTCCATCAGCCTTTGCATGGTGGTAAAACCACCATGCAAAGGCTGTCGGAAAGGGGACTCATAATCCTCAGCACTGCCTTATCGTATTGTGACCGCTGAGAACACCAGGCTGTCGACAGGTGGTAGCCACGGTCATAATAGGGCAGTCGGACCGCCCTGTCTGCGGTGGTCCGACCACCATCACGAGTGTGCCCGTCTTGAGACCATCACTCTCGTAATGAGGGCCTAAGATTTGTATTGGGTCCCTGGACACCAATTAGAATGAATTGTTGAGATGGATTTGTGGTTTGGACTTTTTGATAAGCGCTGTGTGTGGTATATGAGGAATGAATGACATAGTGAAACCCATTTTAGCGGCACATCGTCATGGAGTATTGTGGAGAGTGTGAAAAATCAATCTAGATATTGGGACATAACATCTTTATGGTAAGCATTATTGTACATTAAAAACACTGCTGTGCATCAGTAGAGTAAGTAGAGTATTTGGAGTCCTCTCATCAATATAAGCACCACGTCTATTAGCGATACTCTTAAACCATCAGGCCGTATTACATTGAATTTGATGAGAACCACAAGATAGCTGAATCTGCTGCAAGCATTGTTAGATCAATAGGAATATTATGTGGAATTAACCCTGGGCATGGGGAGAACATTGTAAAGGCACTGTTAGGTCAACAGGAAAATTATACACAGTTGAACCAGGAACAACAATAATTTCAAACCACCTAGTGACACTGCTAAGCGAAGAGGCATTATTTCTAAGGATTCATTAGGGTTTCATCTTACAATTCCTTGTAACCCCTCACGTGTATTTAACAATGGTCCTGATATTGGAAACTGAGGAAATCTCAGACCTGAAACAGACACAGGATTAGACCTATAGTTTTTTTGTCTGCCACAGAAGCCAGGTTCAAATCTATTTCCAATGCAGATATTTCTCAATCAACACTATGCACCTGATTTTGAACTTGGCTGATCGTATACTCCATCGCAAATGTGACGGTTATCCCATCCGTGGTATCACAATCCCCATAGGATATAATGGGATCATAATACTGTGGATGGGATATCCTTCACTTTTGCGACAGTGTATTCCCCTTACTCAAGTTCTAAATCAGGCCCAATGTGTGTATGTCCTCTGATGCCTTAAACTCAGTGCTTCCTGTTGAAAGCTGAGATTCAAACATCTCCTCCCCTCTTTTACAAAGCTCAGAGGGTATCAGTCAGAGGAATACCTGTAGGCTTCACTAATGTACCTAAACCAGTCATGAGTAATATTGCCATTAGCTCAACCATATTGTAATTTAGCACTCCTTTTAGAGATAAAAGTCCAGGTTTTCATAGATTTTGCATCCGATTTGTGTCCGATTTTTGCTGCAGACCTGACGCAAAGTCAATTTTGGTATTTACAAAGCAACAGAAATATTGATTTGTGTTACTTTGAAAAAAAAATGTAGCGCAAAGCAGCGCATTGCTCTGCCTTACATTATTTTGCATCACAGAGGTGTTCCATGGGTGGTGCATGGGCATTCTCCTGCATTTACCCATTCATTTTTACGCAAACAGATACTTGAAAAGAGTTTTAGACATTGGTTTGTGCCAAAATGGTGACCATAACTGAGGCAGGCGTGAAAAGGAGAAATATTTTATTTCCCCTTGTTATTTCCTCTCTGCATGTGTGCTACATTGTGCAGCACACATTCAAAGAGGAAAAAGCCTCCAACTATATTTTTGTGCAGGAAGTCAGTCCTTCCTGTACAACAACTATCCTGACCATGATGCAGACACCCTTGGACCATGTTTTGGCACTAGGCAGTCTATAGTGCCCCAGCACAGAGAGAGAGAGCAGAACTTATTGCACCATTTCTTTGAAAATTTGGCGCAGTTTTCTGCACTCTTCCTTTCACACAACTCAGTGGTGCAACTCTACCTGCTGTGCTGTGGTGCACTGCGTAAAATGTTTGTAAATCTGCCCCCGCTGTATTACAAACATTTATTTTGAGTATGTCATGTATACATTATAGGCCTAAAGGCTATGGCTCCTCAGTTCAGACACGTTCTTTATGTCTCCTTGCAATTAAACAAGTATTTGTAGGCAAAATCTTCCTGTGATACATATGGTTTGATTAAATTACTGTTCTCTCCATGACTTCTGCCCGATACACCTCACAACCCAGAATCCAATACACAGATGTGCAATTACATGGAAGGTAATACATTGAAGCGCATAACTGTTAATGAGAGTACTGGAAATACTGCTGTGTCAAATAAGGTAAAACCATGGTTGGTGAAATGATTAAGGAAAGGGGTTATTTTAGACTTAAGGTTTAGTGTCAAGTTACGCAGTAGGTTGCACCCTGATTTTAGGATTAGACCTTGGCCTTTCTTACAATTTGGCGTGTAATGCTTAATCGAAAATATCTAGACTAATCAGGTGTGCAAACTCAGATACTCGAGGTCACCACACATTCTAATCTCATTAACTTGAAATCAGACAGTGACTCTTCACTAGGGAGAGTCCCAAGATGTGTTATCTCAATTTTCCCTCAGTGAGAATTCCAAATGAAACACTTTAAAATTTACAAAAAATGTATGGAACGCAGAATAATGTGGAAGGGGGACAGGAGAAAAGTGCAGTATTTGTTAATACGGGGCTCTGTTTCTATCTCTCCCTGAGCTGGCACACTTTAGGCTTTTGTAAACCAAAGCACACACCCTTACACCACAGTGTAAGGATGACATGTGTGATGGTCAGCATAGGTTTTGCAATGGATGGGGACCCTTTCAGTACCAAATGTTGTACTTTGGCATAGTTTAGCTGTTGAGTACAGCACACATGCAAAGTTAGAAAGGTTTTGAGAAAAAGAAAATGTTCCACTATTACTATGCCTGGTTCAAGGTGGCATATTTTTTCTGGCAAATTCTTCTCTATTGATGTCAGTAGATTGGGACTTGTGTCAAAATCCATTCATAGTTGCATGGGAACACCCATGTACCACCCATGTCATGCCCCTTGATGCAAAGTAGCTACTTGGAGTTCCTTTCGGGATACTTACTTGCTCAAAACACATTTTCCCCTAACGTAAATCCCAAAAGCAGCTCTTTGTGCTGGTTTACGTCATTTATGTCACACAGCACAAAGTGTTGATAAGTGTGTCCCTTAGAGTCAAATTAAGGTACTAGGCATAGGGTTTGGGCTAAGGTCAGGGTTGTAATAAAGTTTAGGTTTATGTTTAAGGTTAGATGTATGGTAATACTTGTGAGGTATAGATTAGATGTATGATTGGAAATATGTTGAAGTAGGATTAGTACTAGGTCTAAGGTAAGCATTACATTTATCGTATGGTAAACGGGTGGGTTAGGCTTGGGGTTTTGTGTGTTTTACTGTTATGAGTAGAGTGTTGTTTAGTGTTAGAGTCCATGTAAGTGTAAGGTTGGAATTATGGCTAGGTGTAAGGTAAGGACTTATTTATAAAGTCATGCTCAAGCTTAGTCAATTAATGATGACACATACATTGCATGGATATTTAGATTGAGACACTGTGCTGTATTTTTATTACTGATTAAGCAGTTTCAAACTTTAAGGTTTAAATAGAGTCCTGAATGTGATGTGTTAGCTGTGATGCACATTGTGAGTTGTAGTGGAATACAGTCAATGTATGAAGTCATTGGTTTATTCAAAGGTTGTTGGAGGAAACAGGAATGTGTTGGTATGATTATATAGGTGCCTTGTTACCATTGAACACAATCAGAGAAAACAGTATGCCAGAATGTGAGAATCTACATTTAAGGGTATTGACAAGAGATGTTGCAAAAATGTTGTGTGTAAAAGACATGTGTGGAGTACTGCAGAAGAGTGGTTGAAAGATGGACATGTTTAGGAGTTTAAAAAATAGAATTGGTAGTAACTGCGCAGTCCCGGATGTACCATGAGGTACTTCACACTCTTTTCTCTTGTCCCTTGGTTCTCATGTGCAGGCCAGGTGAAATGTAGGATGACTGAGATACCAGGAGATCTAAGGGGGAAAAGCTGCCTAGCAGGGAGGAGCATTTCCTGTGCTTTGTTTGAGTGTCGGGTGCAACTGCTGAATGAGTCTGGAATGTAATGAGCCCGCTCACAACATTATTTTACCAGACAAAATAGCTGCACACAATGTGCAAAGAAATGATTGCCCTAGATTGAAAGTGTGTTCTATGGTTTATTTGGGTAGCGCTGCTACCTTGAAGTTATTTTTCGCTTCCCAGGATTTTAGGTATTATCCTGAGAGAAACAAGGGCAGTGGCAGACCACCTAAACTTGCCCAGGGATAAAGCTGTTCGCAGGCTGCTTTATGAAGTACAGTGCAAAAGCAATCCTCTTCGGGGTCAGGCGCTATTTAGGATTGGCATTGCTGTTTCAGAAATGATTGAGTATGTTTTATACTCTATTGGTATAAGCATTTCTCTTAACTGATAGCTTGCCATTGTCCTCTGAAGTATTTATAGGGTCAGTAAACACTGCTCTTATGTTGTCAGACTAGGAATTCATGAAGATCTGCAAACATAAATCAACACCGGTTCTTAACAATATTGTGTATTTTTATGAATCACCTTCACAGTCTGGCACAGGGGCATTGTTCATGTTGTCTGGTGCGGCATGGCACTGTAGCTGCTGGGTGCCTGTTAATGAATGAAGCTCTTGATATTCTAGGGTTTGTGAAAATTAGCACAGCATGCACTCCCATCTGGCCTCTATAATCTATAATAAAGGATAAACTAATACAAACAAGTTTTGATTTAAACACACGTTTTAAGGTCCATATTTATACTTTTTGACGCAAAACTGCGCTAACGCAGTTTTGCGCCCAAAAAATTAGCGCCGGCTAACGCCATTCTGAAGCGCCATGCGGGCGCCGTATTTATTGAATGGCGTTAGCCGGCGTTAGCCGACCGGCGCTGCCAGGTGTGCGTGAAAAAAAACGACGTACACCAGGCAGCGCCGGTGTAGGGAAAAATGGCGTTTGGGTGTCCCAAAATGGGGCAAGTCAGGCTGAGGCAAAAAAATAGTCTTAACCCGATTTGCGCCATTTTTTTTGGGCGCCCAGACGCCATTAACATGACTCCTGTCTTAGCAAAGACAGGAGTCATGCCCCCTTGCCCAATGGCCATGCCCAGGTGACTTCTGTCCCCTGGGCATGGTCATTGGGCATAGTGGCATGTAGGGGGGCACAAATCAGGCCCCCCTATGCCACAATTTAAAAAAAAAAAAATACTTACCACAACTTACCTTTTCTTCCCTGGGATGGGTAACTCCATCCTTGGGTGTCCTCCTGGGGTGGGCAAGGGTGGCAGGGGGTGTCCCTGGGGGCAGGGGAGGGCACCTCTGGGCTCATTCTGAGCCCACAGGTCCCTTAACGCCTGCCCTGACCCAGGCGTTAAAAAGAGGCGCAAATGCGGGGTTTTTTGCCCCGCCCACTCCCGGGCGTCATTTTTGCCCAGGAGTATAAATACCACGCACATGCCTGGGAGTCATTTTTTAAGACGGGAACGCCTACCTTGCATCTCATTAACGCAAGGAAGGTGTTCACGGCAAAAAATTACGCTGACTCCATGAACTTTGGCGCTAGACGCGTCTAACGCCAAAGTATAAATATGGAGTTAGTTTTGAGTCGAATTTGCGTCGAAAAAAACGACGCAAATTCGGCGCAAACGGAGTATAAATATGCCCCTAAATGTTATAGAGATGTAAAATACTTTGGCATATCCTATTCTTTGAATCGACTTAAACATTTTTAGTCACATTTTAGCCCAAAACATAGCCTTAAAAACAGGACATTTCACTTAATTTACGAACAAAGAGTAAAAGTATAGGCAGAGATTTATCCCCCCAGCCTGATTGTACTTTTTCCTTTTTTCCCCAATTCACCAACATTCCCACAAGTACACGTGGAAAGCTGCACCATGAGCATAATCCAATGCATGCTTCTGGGAATGCTATCTCCTACGGGCTCCTATTCCCTAGGGGGGAAATAGAGAAATCTACACTGCGTAGTTAAGCATGGGGACAATGGGGTCGTGCCCCTTCTGATTGTGCCACTTTGCGCCGTCCAGTAAGTGCGCTTTTACTGGTCTCAAGCGCCTCGCCTCCTGCGCATCTGCCCCCGTTGTGCCCCTCTGATTGCTGTTTTCCCCTATTGTATACTGTGCCTTTAGTGTATTTCTGTGACTGGTTTCAAAGTTTAACTGTTGCTATATTTGTGCCCGACTTTTTGGCCTTGTTATTGCGTGTTTTCGCCCCTTGTGCGCTCCCCCTCGCTCTCCGCTCCCAGCCGCTGCCTCCCTGCGGCCCCGCCCCCCTCGCGCCCCCATTCGCCACTCCCTCCCGCCTCCCAGCTGCTCCTCCCTCCCCCCTCCCTTCTTAATGGCTGGCGCTGCGCGTCGCGAGTGAGCGACCTCTGACCTGTTTTTAGGTCCGGAGCTCGCCCCCCACGACCGCAGCACCAACCTGCTGTCTCCTGCCTCTGACCCCCGCCCACGCTGCTGCTAGCGTGTTCGAGGCTTCTCTTGACCCGTGTGCCGTGTATTCCGCCGTCCTGTAAGTGGTTTTCTGTTTTTCAGCGCCTTGCCTCTTGCGCTTCTGCCCCCGCCGTGCCCCTTCTGATTGTGCCACTTTGCGCCATCCAGTAAGTGCGCTTTTACTGGTCTCAAGCGCCTCGCCTCCTGCGCATCTGCCCCCGTTGTGCCCCTCTGATTGCTGTTTTCCCCGATTGTATACTGTGCCTTTAGTGTATTTCTGTGACTGGTTTCAAAGTTTAACTGTTGTTATATTTGTGCCCGACTTTTTGGCCTTGTTATTGCGTGTTTTCGCCCCTTGTGCGCTCCCCCTCACTCTCCGCTCCCAGCCGCTGCCTCCCTGCGGTCCCGCCCCCCTCGCGCCCCCATTCGCCGCTCCCTCCCGCCTCCCGCCTCCCAGCTGCTCCTCCCTCCCCCCTCCCTTCTTAATGGCTGGCGCTGCGCGTCGCGAGTGAGCGACCTCTGACCTGTTTTTAGGTCCGGAGCTCGCCCCCCACGACCGCAGCACCAACCTGCTGTCTCCTGCCTCTGACCCCCGCCCACGCTGCTGCTAGCGTGTTCGAGGCTTCTCTTGACCCGTGTGCCGTGTTTTCCGCCGTCCTGTAAGTGGTTTTCTGTTTTTCAGCGCCTTGCCTCTTGCGCTTCTGCCCCCGCCGTGCCCCTTCTGATTGTGCCACTTTGCGCCGTCCAGTTAGTGCGCTTTTACTGGTCTCAAGCGCCTCGCCTCCTGCGCATCTGCCCCCGTTGTGCCCCTCTGATTGCTGTTTTCCCCGATTGTATACTGTGCCTTTATTGTATTTCTGTGACTGGTTTCAAAGTTTAACTGTTGTTATACTGTATTTGTGCCTGACTTTTTGGCCTTGTTATTGCGTGTTTTCGCCCCTTGTGCGCTCCCCCTTGCTCTCCGCTCCCAGCCACTGCCTCCCTGCGGCCCGCCCCCCTCGCGCCCCCATTCGCCGCTCCCTCCCGCCTCCCGCCTCCCAGCTGCTCCTCCCTCCCCCCTCCCTTCTTAATGGCTGGCGCTGCCCGTCCGCGCCGCTGGCGCGCCGGAGGCGCGCCTGAGGCAAGCCCGTCTGCGCCCGTCCGCGCCTGGACCGCGCTCAGCGCCACCCCCCCTGGTCCTCACGACCCCCGCAACCCCTGCCTCCGATACTCTACCAACGAACTCCGCGCACTCAACCCTGGCCCCTCCACAGAGTGCTTCCTGGCCACCCCGAAGCACACCAAAGGACCTTTCTCCTGCCGCACTTGCAACTTCTCCTGCAACAGAACAACGAAGCCAGCAACAACCAGCACAAACCACCTGCACTGCATCCTCCTCAACACACGCTCCGCACGAAAACACGCCATCGAACTCTGGGACTTGCTCGACACCACCGCCCCAGACGTGGCCTTCCTGACCGAAACCTGGTGGAACGACTCTTCGGCCCCTGACATCGCCATCGCCATACCGGACGGATACAAGATCCCCAGAAGAGATCGAACCAACGGAGTCGGCGGAGGAATAGCCATCGCCCACAAGTCTACCCTCAAGATTCACACCCACACGGACGACACTCTCACGACAGCCGAACACCTCCACTTCCAGATCCACACGGACCCCAACACGACCCTCCGAGGAACCCTCATATACCGCCCTCCAGGACCAAGAGCCCCCTTCAGCGACACCATCTCCGACCTCGTAAGCACCCATGCCCTCGCATCTCCAGACTACATCCTCCTGGGAGACCTAAACTTCCACCTGGAAAACAACAACGACGCCAACACCGCTTCGCTGACCACCAACCTCCTCAACTTCGGACTCTGCCAACTGGTCAACACTCCCACCCACATCGCCGGTCACACGCTTGACCCCCTCTTCACCTCAAGCAACCACATCTCCTTCAGCCAAACCTCCGAACTCCACTGGACCGACCATCACTGCGTCCATTTTTCCTTCAAGAGAAACACCGAACACCACCGCATCCCTATACCGCCTCACCGCCGCTGAAGAAAAGTCACCGAAGACCAACTAACCAGCTCCCTCACCAAAAACCCTCCACTCGACTCCTCCGACCCGAGCGCTGCCGCCACCAACCTCCATCAATGGATCCTCGACTGCGCCAACACCTTAGCTCCACTCATGAAACCCACCATCAACCAAGGAAAGAAAAAACCAGCCTGGTTCACGGAAGAACTGACCACCTCCAAACACACCTGCCAGAAGCTCAAGAAGAAATGGATCCTCGAGCGCACACCCGACAACCTCGCCACCCTCAAAGACGCCAACCGTGATCACCACCAACGGATCCGACTCGCCAAGCGCGCTCACTTCACTGAACGCCTCAACAACAATGCCCACGATTGCAAAGAACTCTTCAGCATCGTGAAGGAACTCTCCAACCCGAACGCCAACATCATCGACGTCCCACCCTCCCAGAAACTCTGCGACGACCTCTCCACCTTCTTCCACCAGAAAATCGCAGCCATCCACGACAGCTTCAACACCGCACCTCCGCCAGACCCCACCCCTGACGACTCCGCCCACGCCCTCCGCCTCACCACCTGGACCCAAGTGGACGACGCCGAAACCCTAACAACCATGAATTCCATCCACTCAGGCTCTCCCACGGACCCATGCCCACATCACGTTTTCAACAAAGCCAACGCCACCATCGCCCCCAAACTCCGCAAGATCATCAACCTCTCCTTCAACACAGCCACCGTTCCGGACAGCTGGGAGCACGCAGAAATCCAACCCCTCCTCAAGAAACCCAAGGCTGACCCCAACGATCTCAAAAACTTCCGACCGATCTCTCTCCTCCCTTTCCCAGCGAAAGTCATCGAGGAGATCGTCAACACCCAGCTCGCCCACTACCTAGAAGACAACTCCATCCTAGACCCCTCCCAATCTGGATTCAGACGAAACCACAGCACCGAGACCGCACTCCTCGCCGCCACTGATGACATCAGACAACAAATGGACAACGGCGAAACCTCAGCCCTCATCCTCCTCGACCTATCAGCCGCTTTCGACACAGTCTGCCACCGCACCCTACTGACCCGCCTCCACGAAGCCGGCATCCAAGACAAAGCCCTCAACTGGATCTCATCCTTCCTCTCTGACAGAACCCAGAGAGTCCGGCTCTCCCCCTTCCGCTCCAAAGCCACCAACCTCATCTGCGGCGTCCCCCAAGGCTCCTCTCTCAGCCCAACGTTGTTCAACGTCTACATGGCCCCCCTCGCAAAAGTGGCCCGTCAACACAACCTCAGCATCATCTCCTACGCCGACGACACCCAGCTCGTCCTCTCCCTGACCAAAGACCCTCTCACTGCCAAAACCAACCTCCATGAGGGACTAAAAGCCATCGCCGAGTGGATGAACAACAGCCGATTGAAGCTCAACTCCGACAAGACGGAAGTCCTCATCCTCGGACGCACCCCCTCGGCCTGGAACGACTCCTGGTAGCCCACTGCCCTCGGACCACCACCCACCCCAGCCAACCACGCAAGAAACCTCGGATTCATCCTCGACTCCGCTCTCACAATGTCTAAACAGATCAACGCCGTCTCCTCTTCCTGTTTCAACACCCTCCGAATGCTCCGTAGAATCTTCAAGTGGATTCCAACAGGAACCAGAAAGACGGTAACCCAAGCCCTCGTCAGTAGCAGACTTGACTACGGCAACGCACTCTACACAGGCATCCCAACAAAAGACATCAAACGACTCCAGCGCATCCAGAACGCATCCGCCCGCCTGATCCTCGACATACCCCGCTGATGCCACATCTCCCCGCACCTGAAGGACCTCCACTGGCTCCCCGTGGAAAAAAGGATCACCTTCGAACTCCTCACCCACGCTCACAGGGCTCTACACAACACCGGGCCCACCTACCTCAACAACAGACTCAACTTCTACGTCCCCACTCCGCTCTGCCGACCTCGCCCTCGCCATCGTCCCCCGAATCCAGCGCAAGACCTCTGGCGGCAGATCCTTCTCCTTCCTCGCCGGCAAGACCTGGAACTCTCTCCCCACCTCGCTACGTCAGACCCAGGACCTCCTCACCTTCAGGAGACTCCTCAAGACTTGGCTCTACGAACCCTAGCAGCACCTTTTCTTTCCCCCCCCCCCCCAGCGCCTCGAAACCCTGACGGGTACATAGTGCGCTTTATAAATGTTATGATTGATTGATTGATTGATTGATTGGGGTCTGCCGTGTAAATACACATTTCTTTCCTTTGGCTGGAGTAACTTGATTATCATTTCCAATGTGGGAAGAGACCAGTTCGGAGTTTGCAAATTCCAACAAACAGGGCCTTATACACTTCAAATAACAGCTTGTAACACCCACTTCCCACCCCTTCATTTAACACTACAGATTTCTCAGCACTCTTGGCAGAGAAATCCACTGTAGTAAATCCATTTCCATCTGCCAGGAATACTTTTGTGAGTTACAGGTAGGCATTTTTGGCTGTAAATGTACGGTCACAGCCAAAAGTATCCCTGTGAGTAGGGCTCTTATTTTTCACCTGTTTTAGATTTCTGCTTTCGGTATTCATTGAATTTAGAGGGTCTTGGCTTATTACAAATGCCACTGTAGATTTTACGGGTTCAAAGCGGCAAACGTTACAATATCTTGTGACGTTGTCTCACCTTTTCTACAATCCAGTCACGAGGATTAACGCAGCTTCAGAATGCGGCTGGCATTTGAACTTTTCGGCACATTGTGGGTACTGTTGATCAGGAGTAGATTTACTCATCATACTTTGACTAATGCTGGGGCATATTTACTAATGTATAATGCAACACATTGCAGCAATCAAAGTTGCTGTGCTGTGTTGTGTGTAATGGAGAAATCAAATATGCACCATATCTGCTAAGATATGGCTCTTTTATGATCCATCCTTGCACAGCATACTTGCCTGCATTGGAGGAAAGATTGGTTTTGTGCAGGAAGGCGTATATTCAAACGAGCCATTCCTCACTTTTGATGCATGATGCACAATGCTTTATGCGTAGAAAGAGGAAATAATCAGGAGAAGAAAAGCGTTTTCTCCTCGTTATGCCATCCCCTGTGAGGCACACTGATCTGATGCAATCCCAGGCTTACAAACCTTTGTAAATCTGAAATTGTGTCAAGCCCATGGGTGGATGCACAAGCCCAAGCTGCTGCATTATGTTACATTTCTTTACAAAGCCAAGCAAAGTGGTGCAAATCACCCCTGGCAAGGCTTTGCAAATCTAAAATAAGGAACTGAGCTGCCTTGCGTCACCTTGGTGATGCATGAACAAAGCAACTCCTTGATAAATTGAAGTGAAAGTGACACAAAGCCACGACAAATTGAACTTCTAAAAGGTTTATTGGCAAATAGAAACAGTTATAAGTAGAACACACACTAAGCCCAGAAGACACCTCCAGTCCCCAGCGGCTTCACTCAGTGTCTCAGTGTTCCTATAAGGAACTTGCATCATGGAACATGACTATGTCATCAGCCACAGATAACATATAACGGATAACAAAGCCATTCGGAAACAGACTACCCTTACAACTATGAAACACATCACCCCTTTTGATTTACACAACAACCCTATGAGACACACATACACCAAACAACAATCACACACACAAATACTTAATCCACAAAGGTTATCTCTTTGTATGTGAACACCTCCTCAACACACTGCCAGGATCTCCAATGGATGAACCACCAACACCATCTCCTGCACCTTTGGAAAATTCACTGTTGTCCTTATTCACTTTGGCTACACTGGACTAATTCCATCAACTGGCCATTCGAAATCTGAACTGAGTTGCCACATACTCTCTTCACTTGCACAGGCTCTCTATACTTTGACAAACCCTTTCTTAACAGCAAAGTATCTTTCACAACCAATCTCCTACTTGCACCATTGCAGCATTCTTGTGCCTTGGAGATAAAACTGTACAATCTCTGGGGGGATCTTAAGAATCCCAGTTATTAAGCAGAGTAACTTAGCTTTCTCTTTTTTCTATGCATAATATATCTGGCTGGTGCCCTGTCTGTCTTTCTCTGTCTCTTTCTGCATTTCTCTTTCAATTTCCTTCTCTCTCTCTCTCTCTCTCTGTGCCTCTGCTAGCTTCACCTTGTCACTGCAAGCTTCAACTGCTTTATTTAGATGGGAATGGTCTCTAGAGACAGGTGGGTCACATGATTTGGATGGAGTTGCTGTGCAGAGTTCACAGAAATGCAATGGGATGGGGCTTTCTCATTATAACTCTGCTCCCTGTCAGGAACTCCTGGTGCACAGTACAAAAACCTATGGGAATGATTCACAACCTGTATTTTGCAATATATTTTGTACAACAGTTCTTAAAACATACTACAAAATGAAATTCACAAATTGTACTTCTAAAATATTCCTGTAAAACACACATTAGTAAGACCTGCACGACAAATGTCCAACCACTGGTTCTGCAATGCCCTCAAAAAGAAATTAATGGAGGTAGTGACTTTAAATAAAACCCCTTAGGAAATAATATTAAAATGAAATTAAGCTTTTTTTAAAGAGTTAAAAATCTACTGTTATTTAGTTAAAAATAGGTTAGCATACTTTTACCAATATTGATATGGCTGTGTTGCTGGTCAGTAGGGAAGAGATGGAGTAGGAACTCCCTACTGGTAAAGGAGTTGATGAAAAGGTGCTTACCTGATTCCCAATGGAGAACAACATCTTCATCTGGCTGTAAAGTCTAAAGAGGAAGGCACAAAGTTAGTGGAAAATGCTCAGAAAATATAAAAAGACATCAACAGTAAAGTAACTTATTTTACTTAGTATGTATTATTTGCATGTTGTAGTTATTCCTGCTAACCACGTGAGAGTTAGCAGCACTCACAAAATAATTCAGAAGTGAATCTAAAGCCTCTGCAGGAACAGAAAGATTATTTAAACCCATGAATAATATACAAAAGTTCAATGAATGAAACCTAAAAGACCTATAATGTATCAGGAAATGATTTTCACAAAAAAAAAGTAGACTATTTAATGGACCACGAAAAACCTGTGACATAACACGTTAACTCTAGGAAATAAATGCATAGGAAAAACACACAATAGAACTCACATTCATCTGCAGTGCTGCACCAGAGAACCTTCAGAAACTGGGGTGTAGAGCAGAAGAGTTGTGTTCAGAAAAGTAGTGCTTTCTCTCTATCGCATCACCCTCCTCCCTGGATAGTTTTTTACCAACTGTGCCTAGACTGTCTGGTGAATGACTGTTTCGATGGGAAACAGTGGGCTTTCATCAATTCTGCCAAAGACAAGGTTATTACACATTATGAAATCAGGCTTACGAGCTGGTATATTAATATGAGTCTCTACTGAGAGAGTTTCAGGCAGATGTAAAAATTCCATTTGATCATGAAGTCTCTCTCTAGAGAGACAAACATGAATTATGGCCCAACCAGTAACATATGAAATGTTGCCATGATGCCTCCTTTGAGAAAGACCTTAAAATCATTAGCAAGACTCAGTGTTGGTGTTTGACTTGGCCCTTTCTTCACGGTCATCTCCAAACTTTTTGCATTCACACTCTTGTTTTCTGAATCTGTTTTTGTTGGCTTTGGTTTACTTTGCACACTTTATTACTGCTTACTAGTGCTATTATAAGTTTGCTCCCCCCTTAAACCTAGTGAAATTGGCTTACAATCCATTGGCACATTTAATTTACTTGTAAATAATAGCCTAGTAAAGTGGTACTACATCTGCGGCCCAATTTGAATACATATACGTCAGTTTGGACACATATTTGTGTCTTTTATATATATTGGATAACATTGGGTTACCTTATTACACTTAATAAGTGCCAACTTTCAATTGGGAACAGGTAGGAATGTCGAGTTTGGTCTCTATAGACTTGTAATTTAAAACCCTCTTTAATTCTAATGTCAGATTTTAATAATTCTGAAAATGCCACTTTTAGAAAGTTGGTATTGTCTTGTCCCAACCATTTGGTGCCTGCAGCCTGTATCCTGAGTCCCATGAATTGGTGCAGCTGGCAGTTGGTCTTCGTGTATTACTCCCAGACAGTGGGACAAAGGGGGAATAGATGTTGGCAGGGCGGGCCATCTCTGACTTTATGGTGGGACAGAGTTGTCACCTACCAAATTTGTACATCACAAAGACTCTGCCTCAGCACACTCACAAAGGATTTCACTCTAATCTTTTGTGCCCCTAATCAGGTTGGTCCAGGTCAGAGAGGTAGGAAATTCCAAATAACTTTGGGGGTGGAACCTTCTAGAAACATCTCCTACTTCTGGTTGGCACCAAGGATAAATGTTGGGCCCTTGGACCCACCTCTTCAGTATAATTCTGAACCAGTGGAATCCTCAGTGTCAGGACTGATGTCCAGCTCTGCTCCAAGAAGGACTGCCCTGCTGTCCTGCTACTCTACTGCCCTGCTGTTCTGCTGCCTGAGTGAGAAGGACTGGACCTGCATCTTGGGCCCAGGGCCACCAGACAAAAACAACAAGGGCTGCTTCCACACTCTTTATCTGCTCTGGAAGATTTTCAAGTGGATCCCCATCGACACAAGGAGAACAGCCACCCATGCACTAGTCAGCAGTAAACTGGACTACGGCAATGCACTCTACTCCAGAATCAGAAAGAAACTCCTTGCAAGGCTCCAGAGAAGACAGAATGCCATGACCAAACAGATCCTGGACATCCCCCGCCGCAGCCACATCTACACCCATCTGAGAGACCTACACTGGCTCCCCGTCAACAAACACATCACCTTCAAACTCCTGACCCACACATACAAGGCCCTCCACAATGTCGGACCTGCCTATCTCAACCACCACCTCTCCTTCTGCACTTCCACCAGGCAACTCCACTCAGCACAACTGGCCTTCGCTACAATCCCCAGGATCCAGAAGAACATAGCTGGAGGAAGATCCTTTTCCTATCTCGCCGCGCAGACCTGGAACACAATGCCCCTCCACCTCAGGCAGTTCCCATCACTGGCTCAGTTCAGGAAGGGCCTCAAGACCTGGCTCTTTGACTGACCCACATCTCCCAGCTAGCACCTTAGGACCCCCTGGGTGATAAGCCGTGCTTTATAAATATTGATTGATTGAGTGATTGATTAAAGTGCTAGCTAGCTGGCCTCCTGATCAGAGCCTCACGGACAGAAAAGATACCAATCACCTTGATCCCTGCACCTGGACTCTGCCAGCCATAGGTTTTGCCTCAGCTATTGTTGCCAAGCCAGTCCTGGACCCTTGGACATGGTCCTGAAGGTGTAGAACAATGCAGTGAGATGCATCACCTCACAGACTCACATCGGAACCACTACTGCACAATGCATCACCGACACAGGACCTTGCAGCTCCTTGGAACCACTGCTGTGTGACACCTCCTCTATGCAGGACCTTGCACTGCAGCCCCGCTGCTCCTCATAATGGCTGCTGCCTGATGAATCCTTGATACAGGATCTAGTATTGCAGCACCTTGGAAAGTCTGCTGCTTGGAGCATCCTCGACGTGGAACCTCACAATGTTCCGCAATCAGAGTTTACGGTACTTTGTTCAGTAGGCCTAACTTGGTCCCTGTTGCAGCCCATACTCCTTCCTGGTCGGCTTTAACTTATGATTTTGTCCTGGTCTGGTGTGACCAACTAGCCACAGTTGGTGCTTCGTGCTCCTAAGCAATATTTTTACTAAATCTTTAAAATTGCATATCCCCGGATCTACTAATTGGATGTTAGTCAATATGGTGTCAAACAATTTATTAAACTTTACTTTTTTTTCTAAATTGGTTTGGGATTTTTTCCTGTGTTGTATTTTCAGTTTATTTCTGTTTGTGTGTTGCATAAATACTTTACACATTTACTCTAAGTTAAACCTGACTGGGTTCCTGTAAAGCTACCAGAGGGTTAAGTACAGGTTAATTTGCAGTCTGCTTATATTTCACCCTGACAAGATTTGTGGCTGCTGCTTGAGTAGGCTTTTACCCCCCTCAACCAGTAACCCGTTTTCCAACAGTTGGTCTATGGACTCATGGGCTCCAGCCCTCGAGCTGGTGGTATATAGGTTGCTTTGGCCGTAAGGACATGCTCTGTTTCCCTATATGGTGATTTATATTGTGCTGCTGCATTGATAACAGCTACTGTGGTGCTTTCACTGGGCTCTTCCCCAGTCCTGGTAATCTATAAAACAGGGGCTCTTCAGCAGCATCCCACAGGTTGTCCATGGCAGACAACACTCTGGGGAAGATTTGCTAATGGTTTTGCATGGTAGCTGTGTCACAATTTTTGCTGCAGCCCGATGCGAAACTCTTTTTTTGTATTTTACTAAGCCGCACAAAGCCACTTTGTGTGGTTTAGTAGATACAAAGCAAAACAAGGCAAACGTTTGTGCTGCCTTCAATTACCTTACATTGGCAAGACATCACATGGGTGGAGCATGGGCATTCCTCATGGATTTTGGCGCATTCCCAGATGTTATTAAATCTGGGAATGTGTAAAACAGGGAAATATTTTTATTTTTCCTAGCTAGTTCCTCTTTCCAAGTGTTCTGATTTCTGCAGCACATACAGATAGAGAAATATGGAACTTTGGATTCCCTTGGGTGAAGGGTTACCTGCATTGGCAGTAGGCAGCACACAGCGCACCAGCACAAGGAGAGCACAGAAATGCTCCATATCTTTGTAAATATGGAGCATTTCTTTTCTCTCCCTTTCATGCAATTTTGTGTGAAATAATAGTAAATCTGCCCCTCTCTGTCTACACTGCCCATCTACCTAAGTGCTTGGCCTCTTGCAGAGTGACTGCGTACAACAGCCAGAAACCACAATGCCTGCTTTAAGCACGATAGGCACAATATCAGGTAAACTCTCAACAGGAATCCACAGTGCTGACCCTTCGGGTAACTTAAGAGGCCCACTCTCCATTAGCTTGAATAGAATCCGAGAACTGTGGCCACAAGTCCCAGAAAGAGTCCTCGAGATTCCAGGAGCAAAAGCCAGGAGTGTGTGCCACAGTGCAATTTTCTTCTTCATTTCCTGTTTCCTTAGTGGCTTTCGCTCCCTGTGACGTGGTTTAAGAAGGTAGGTGGAGAGTGCTGTGGTTGGTGAGTCACTGACTCAATCAAGAGATGTCACATCATTCTGCATCTATAAAGGACCTGCCACTGAAAGTATACGAATTTATAGCATCTTTGGGAAAGTCCAGGGTAACAATCCACTCTAAAATCACAGAGCATGATTTCTCTAGGCTTGTCACTACTGAAACTGACCTGTTTTCTTTGCCCCAAAACATCAAAAGGGATTACTGCTTAGCATCATATATAGAAGGCTTGCATCTCAAAACTGGGAACTAACTCATTTAAGTGGGAGTTGCGTATAATCTGTGATGGAAATGTACATCCATACTTCCATCCTGGCAGTCATCTCAGAGAAATATGGCCTTAATTATATAAGTAACTTATCTAGGGAAAATGTGGCCTTTGAAATGAATTTCAGGGCCACAAATTAGCATACACGGAGCTATTCTGGTCCTTGTAAACAATACACATCACAGACTTTACCCAAAATCATAATTCCTTCAAGTACCCACTTTAGGCTTGCCGCCATCTGCCACAAGGCATCCAATGCACAGGGTCTTCTTCTTTCAACATACATGTGTACAGGTTATCATTTGTCATATGCAAACTACTCAGAGTCCACTATGACAGCTGTCCACAGCAGCTCACATGATATTAAAAGGTGGGACCTGAAGATTGGAGTGCAGAACAATTTTTGACCAAGCATTATAGTGAGTGACACTCATTTGGGGGTGCCATGACACAGAGGAGGTAAAAATAGTCCTAGAGCATTCATATTGTCAGCTTTCATGTCAAAACATACATCCCATAAGGCATATGCCTCTCAGTCAATGTGAAACAATTCCAACAACAGTGAGACATTTTTCAATGAAAAATAGGGTAGTACGCCACAGAATGCAATAAATATTGGCAAGCAAGGAGAGCATGGATTGCTCCAATATTCAACAATATAATACTCATTACGAGGATGTGTGATTTCTTGAAAATACGTCACTGTAAATTTGTTATTCATTAGGATTGTAACAGGGAGTATAGAATGAGCAACTATTGGAGGGCATTGAATCCATATCCCACATTGAAGGTCAGAGACATCAAAACCATTCTGAAAACATCCTGAGGACCAAGTCCACAAAGTGAATCAATGAAGGCATCAGTTAAGTTGACATGGATAACCAATTCTTAAACCATGTTGCTGGAAAACATAAAGGGCATTAACACAAAATGCATATTTGCTCATGTTAGACCTGACAGCCTTAGGGTGGTCACCCCTAACTTTTTGCCTGCCTCCCTCCACTTTTTGGACACTGTTTTTGCTGGCTTTTAGACTCTGCGCACTTTACCACTGCTAACCAGTGCTAAAGTGCATATGCTCTCTCCCTTAAAACATGGTAACCTTGAATCATACCTGATTGGACTATTTAATTTACTTATAAGTCCCTAGTAATGTGCACTCTCTGTGCCTAGGGCCTGTAGATTAAATGCTACTAGTGGGCCTGCAGCACTGGTTGTGCCAACCACTTAAGTAGCCCCTTTTCCTTGTCTCAGGCCTGCCACTGCAAGGCCTGTGTGTGAAGTTTCACTGTCACCTCGACTTGGCATTTAAAAGTACTTGCCAAGCCTAAACCTCCCCTTTCTCCACATATAAGTCACCTCTAATGTGTGCCCTAGGTAACCACTAGAGCAGGGGGCTGTGTGGGTGAAAGGCAGGACATGTACCTGTGTAGTTTACATGTCCTGGTAGTGTAAAACTCCTAAATTCGTTTTTGCACTACTGTGAGGCCTGCTCCCTTCAGAGGCTAACATTGGGGCTGCCCTCATACAGTATTGAAGTGGTAGCTGCTGATCTGAAAGGAGTAGGAAGGTCATATTTAGTATGGCCAGAATGGTAATATAAAATCCTGCTGACTGGTGAAGTTGGATTTAATATTATTCTAGAAATGCCACTTTTAGAAAGTGAGCATTTCTTTGCACTTAAATCTTTCTGTGCCTTACAATGCACATCTGGCTGGGCTTAGTTGACAGCTCCTTGTGCATTCACTCAGACACACCCCAAACACAGGGTACTCAGCCTCACTTGCATACATCTGCATTTTGAATGGGTCTTCCTGGGCTGGGAGGGTGGAGGGCCTGCTCTCACACAAAGGACTGCCACACCCCCTACTGGGACCCTGGCAGACAGGATTGAACTGAAAGGGGACCTGGTGCACTTCTTAGCCACTCTTTGAAGTCTCCCCCACTTCAAAGGCACATTTGGGTATAAAACAGGGCCTCTGCCCTACCTCATCAGACACTTGCTGGAGAAGAAACCTGAACCAGAAACTACATCCTGCCAAGAAGAACTGCCTGGCTGCTCAAAGGACTCACCTGTCTGCTTTCTACAAAGGACTGCTGCCTTGCTGTTGGCCTGCTGCCTTGCTGAACTTTTGTCTGGCTGTGAAAGTGCTCTCCAAGGGCTTGGGTAGAGCTTGCCTCCTGTTCCCTGAAGTCTCAGGACCAAAAAGACTTCTCTTTTTCACTTGGACGCTCCGTGCGCCGAAATTTTCGACGCACAGCTTGTTCCGCGGCAAGAAAAATGCCGCACACCGACGCTGATCGACGCGACGCCTTCGGGACGACCGGAATTTCGACGCACGGCTTCGCAAGGACAACGCCGCCCGACCTCCAGAGGACAAATCGACGCGACGCCTGCCGTGAGATCGAAACTTCGACGCGCAGCCCCGCAGAACGACGCGCAGCCGGAAAACAAGCAGGAAAATCCACGCACAGACCCGGGACATCTGGTAATCCCCGCGATCCACAGAAAGAGACTGTCCGCGCGCCGGAAAACGATGCATGACTTTCCCGTGTGAAAAATAACGACGCAAGTCCGTGTGTGCTGGGGAGAAATCGACGCACACACCCTTTTTCCACGCATCTCTTCTTCTGTGGCCCTCTGAGGAGATTTTCCACTCCAAACCAGGTACTTTGTGCTTGAAACAGACTTTGTTTGCTTTTTAAAGACTTAAGACACTTTATATCACTTTTCAGTGATATCTCTACAAATTCACATTGCAACTTTCTTCGTTTTGACCTACAATTATCCTGATAAATATTATATATTTTTCTAAACACTGTGTGGTGTATTTTTGTGGTGCTATATGGTGGTATTGTATGATTTATTGCACAAATACTTTACACATTGCCTTCTAAGTTAAGCCTGACTGCTTGTGCCTTGCTACCAGAGGGTGGGCACAGGATAATCTTGGATTGTGTGACTTACCCTGACTAGAGTGAGGGCTTTTGCTTGTCAGAGGGTAACCTGACTGCCAACCAAAAAAAACATTTCTAACAGCTCAGAACTAAGGAGAAATTAAAAAAACATACTTCTCTATGCCAAGCTTGAGATTTGTATTTTGCATTCCAAGTTGCTGTCTGTGGTGGAAGAAGGAAGAAACATATAACATCTGTCTCCTTGTCGGGGGAAGTAACATGCATCATAGAGAAAAAGGTGTGGGCAATTCACTGAGGAGCACAAACTGAGACATGATTTACCACATATTTATCATGTATCCTGACTAGCAAAGTTGAAATGGGAAACTAAAGTTTCAGATGTTTGCGTATGTTCATGAAAAAGGACCCACTAATGTTGCACCCATACAAATTGACGTTGTTTTGAATAGTAATGTTTTGTACCAAAATAGTGCCTTAATAGTCACGTTGTAAATAGTGAAATTTACAGTGGCACATATGCATGCATTTCCTGTGCCTCACACACCCAACATAAATTGCCGAAGAGTGTTGTTAATTAACAAAATGTTGGGTGCAGAATTAAACGTGCAGAGAACAACATGTAATAAGAAAGAAATGCATTTATTTTCCTTTTTGTGCTATCTTAGCAGCTGAAAAAGCACAGGGCAACAATATCTCTGGGCTTTAGTCAAAAAATGCATCATCGAGCACATATTTTACTTGAGTTGTCATTAGTGACCTAGGTTTAGAATGTATCATGAATAACTGTAAATCTTGCTTAAAAATTCCTAACAATTAACTATGCTGTAAAATATATTCTTTTTAACCTTCACACATTCATACATCATCTAGTAAATAAAATTTTTAGCAATATCACAAAGTCTGTTTCTTTGTGAACCAACTGAATAGAAAATAACATATGGAAAGGAAATGTAAATTACAAAAATGCATGAACCTTTTCGCTCTTATTTGCTGAAATGATGAGCGATGTCATCCAGTAGACAATTTAGTTGCAATGTTAGGACAAAATAAATAAAATGTTTCTTAGCTGCTTTGTTTATATAGTTTAGTCGAGAGAAGCTGTCCTGGTTTTATGAAGACATCAAAATTTGATTGAACGAACCAGTGGTGGAGATGAAGAAAGAAGAAACAAGATTCAAAATTGAACGATCATAAAATGTATGTTCCTACATTAGTGTGAAAACCTTGGGAGAAGCCTGAGAAGCTTTTTAGCAGAGAAGGTTTTAGAGAATTGGCCTTATTTATTAGCAATCTTACTCTCAATTCTGGCTCTCTTTGACTTCTCGCAGACGCTCTCTGAGATACTTACCAGACTCACTTTGAGCTGCTTTAAATTTGACACTTATATTCAGTCTGAGACTGAAACATATATTGCTCTAAAACTGTATTGAGTTTTCTCAGTGTTTTCACATCTTTGGCTTATGAACTCTTTCTGGGTTCCTCTAGCTAATTGATTGTTCTTGTTTATACAACTATTCTCTAGAGTAGATTAGGGAATAAAAATGTATGGAATGCTCTTTGTGTACTGTTCTGTTTAACTTTGATTATTCTGATTCTGTCAATAAAGATGAGAAACTAAAGGACTGATAATAAAAATACCAACTCTTCTTCAAACTCTCATAATTGACTCATATAAAATGCTATTAATACATTGAAAATTTTTGAACTTTTTGATTGCAGCTTGCCCACTTCTCATGTTACACCTCCAAGGTTCATTGCTTGTGGCCAGTAATAAAGCAGAGATTTTGTAAAATGATTTCATACTGGTATTATCTACTCTAACAGTTGCATCATGTGTGACAGTTTAAAAACCAAAACAAAGGTAGTTGATACGTAGGCACAGTGCAAAAGTGATTTGAAACAATTTGTTAATGCTGGAATCCACGGTGCAAAAAAAAGGAAAATAATTAGGAAACAAATGTGTTTTAAAAACACATGAAAAATCTTCCATTATTTATGTCAATCAGTTTGTTCCAGTGTACCTGATGAGGAGGGAAAAGGAAAGAAGGGAGATTTGAAATGCTTGTCTTCTAGTGGGAAGGGCCAAATTGCGTTGAGAATAATTAAGTCTTGGAGAACTATTAATGGTGCAAAAATACAGAGAAAAATAACAAATTACTGTTAGACTTTCCATTAGGGTGGCGAACTCCCTCTTGTGTATTGCCGACACTATTTCTAGTCCTGGACTTTTATGTGATAGCCAATACATTCCCGGTGTCATGGTCTTATTTTGCTACCTTTGAACTAATCAGAATACCGCACCTGTAATCTATGATGTATAGGTGAAAAGTTCAGGACTGGACATATTATATTAAAGATCTGGAGCGAGGTGTTCATTCCTGGGCACATATTTATGCATCCTCGAGAAAGACAAGCGAACTCATTCAGTTTAATGGGCAGGTATTTTACGAATACTCACTCCTTTATTCAAATACAATCTCTAATCTGAACAGCGAAAGAGTGCACCTAGAAAGAGGGCTAATATCCTCTGCGTTAATGAGGAAACATTTAGGAGGCTGAATAAATACATCTGGAACCATGCAAGTCAGCCTCAGGGCTTGTAAAGAACAAACAAAATATACTGTTCAATTGGCAAAGGGCATCATTTTGTGAGCTACATCAATTCCTCAATGGCTTAAAAGAGGTCACAGAAAAACGTAGAGAGAATTAGAATGAAAGTGTTTTAGTCGCACCTTTCAAGTGCTTTTTGCTTCGAAATGTATGGCATGCTTATGACCACCACTGGCCATGAATATTTGAGTTAATATCCAAAGCCGCTGGTTAAACCCCTTTCTTTCATTCTTTTAGTTCTGGTCCTTTATCACAATGTTTGCATGTTCATATACCACGTGACGCTTAATAGCCTTTGACTTTTTTGATTTTAAACTAATTGTTGGTAAGTTCGTTACGAGGCTATAAATGCCTCCCTATTATAGGAGCTGATGCTGATGTCTGGGTTTTCTTTTGGGACTGACTACTGAAAAATCTGTTAATTCAAGTTTGAAGTCTAGAAATAAGTGATTCATAAGCCTTGTGGTTCCTGCATTAGGTCCTTCAAGAAGGTTCAGGGGTGGGACTCACTAACTGTTTAACCATTGAATGTATTTAATTCTGCCACGTTCATCTTGGTGACCTATTACGCAATGTGGGTCTTGAGTGCAGTTGATATCTTGGATGATGACAATTTATAAATGTATCCATTGAGAGAACATTATATTTGCACTGCAATGACCCAGACAAATGGGTATTGCAATTGTCGGAGAGCCTCACAAGAACTACAAAATCAAGGGTTGAAAAAAGTACAAAAGTATTTAAACAATCCTATAACAAATGATTACATTACACCATTATTTTTTTTAAACAAAATATAATAGAGCAATGTTTCACTGTTCAAACATTTCGTTGTTTCCGCAACACTATTAGCCACTAAAAAAAAAATCAAAGTGTGAAGATTTGTTGATATTACATCCAATTATGTTCATATGAGAATTTCTCGTATGAAACTAAAACACAAAAGGAACTTTTACCTTGAATCCATGCAGTCACACGTAGCCATTCAGTTGTGTTCACATGAGAAATGTAATCCGAACAAAAGGGAGGTTATTACTTCGATTAAGTGTAGTCCAAACATTCAAACAACTATAATTCGAAATAAAGGAAGCTTGGAATAAGTGCCGACATAGTTTTGGCACTTAGACAAGTTACTGGCAATATACTCTGATCTGCTTCCATACGACATGATGTGAAACTTATAAAAACAGATTTGTAACTTGTCCGAGTACTAGTCCTATGTCCTATGCAGGCTCATGGAGCCATTGTGAAATGTATCAGATTACTCACGCAATTTCGTAAATCACTGGTTCCCAACATGTGGTCTGAGGACCCCTGGGGGTCCGTCCATGAAGCTTCCTCAGGGGGTCTGTGACTGTTTAGAAAATTATATAATATTAACAGATTGATAAAGTGTATGCAAATAAAGTGGCTAAACGTCCAATTGAAAACATTGAAAAGTACAATAAATGTCAAGGAATTTGAAATTGGAGGCTGAAAATTAAATTAGTATCCTCAGATTGATTTGTGGGAGAAGTGCAGGTGCATCAAACAGAATATAGTATGGACGATGTGTGTCTTCAGGTGAATTTAGAAAAGCTCCAACCTTCCTATTAAAAATATTTTGGTTATTTCTTTTCTTTATATTTGTTTGCACATTGATCATTTGTGCATGTGTTCGATGAATGCATGTTTCTGCGTTTTTTACTGTTTTGAATCCCGGCTTCCAGTGATGACTCAGTGAGGGGGTCCCGAGATTCCAATAATAATTTAGTGGTGGTCCCTGGGTTCCATCAATAATAAAGTGGGGGTCCACAGAGGTCAAAACCACTGTTGCAAAATGATATTGTGGCCAGAAATGAACTGTGAATTTGACAAAGTGTGCTAATGAAGCATTTTTACATTGTTAGTAACTAATCAAAGTGCAAGCACTATGCGGGCTCATGGAGCTATCCTGAACTGTAGCAGTTTTTCTCTATATGCCATTCTGAGCATTCAAACAACTTTTGAAAAGCCACATGAATGGATAGTAATTTAAGGAAGCAAAGGAAGAGGACTTGGGGCCAGATGTAGCAAGCCATTTAGCATTTCTTAATGGACCAAATCGCTATTTCAGGCAGTTAAGAAATGCTAAATGTGCTTTTCATATGTATCAAAGCAGAAACACGGTCGTGAATTGTGATTTCTACCCCGATGTATCAAGCATTCCCTAAATGCGAAATGGATATTTAGGAAATACGATTACCATCGACCGCATGTCGATGCTGTTTGCAATTTAAAAAAATGCACCAAAAATATATATTTTAAAAGGCCTTGTAGTGCACACATGCCCCTATGGCATTTGTGTGCTTTATATGTTCACCCCTTTTTTTCAGGGGTGCATCAAGGGGGGGCCATAGGCAACCTTGTGTTGCATTTACTAATTTGAGATTTCCTAATAGCGACTGCAACTCCGTGGGAATCCCTATTAGGTAATCGATTTTTTCTTACATACCATTTTGCATTTCCTGATTTCTCAGGATTCGCTATTCAGGAAATGCAAAATGGAACTTTCATACATCTGGCCCTAATTTGTTATTCCACTTTGACATCTGCCATTTTGCTGCAGAGAGGTAACTGACACTTTTCAAGCCACTACAGAAGAAACCTCTTGCAGACTCGACTTCCTTGCCCAATTTAAGGCCCATTTCCCTCCTCCCAGTGCTAAGCAAAGTCTTGGAAAAAGATTGTTAGCCAACAACTTATGACTTTCTTTGAGAATTCCGATCTTCTGCACACCTGGCAATCAGGTTTTAGGCCTAAACATTCCCCATAATCTGCCATGCTTGAAATCTTAGAAATGGTTAAAATGACTTTAGACTCAGGGAATAATGCAGTGCTGATTCTATTGGACCTATCCTCAGCATTTGATACCCTCTCCATGCCAGTCTATTGCAGTGGATTCAGAATATCGGAATCTCACACACTGCCCTAGCTTGGCTGAACTCTTTCCTGACCAACAGAAGGCAAATCAACTCCCTTGGAAAGTTTGTGTCACAAGAAAGAGAAAGTCACAGTGGGAGCGCCACAGGGCTCTTCGTTGAGTCCAGCTCTTTTTAATATCTACATGGCTACCCTAGTCTCCTTAATTGCTTCATATGGGATCGCCACTACATCTTATGCTGATGATACCCAATTGATCTTGTCCTTACACTAAAAAATACATTCAAGTCAGAAAGCGACTTTAAGAACTGCTTGAAGGACACCTTTCAGTGGATGCAAGATGATCACCTGCAATTCCGATAAGACAGAAATAATCCTCTTCGGAAAATACAACTGTTTTTTCCCATGAAATGGTATCCAGATTCTGCACCCCACTAACCCAGCCATGGTGAAGGTCGCAAAGAATGTTTGGGTTAAAATTTGACAGTCAGTTATCTTTCCCCCCGCAAACATCGGCCATTGCAGGCATGTGTTTTAATCCTGTAAAATCATTGAAATACGTCTTCAATTTTTTTGCCTCTGGCTACCAGCAAAACCATTGCATTTGTGCTAATCTTGTCAAGATTGGACCACTGAAACATTGTTTATGTTGGCTGTGTTAAACATATCATTCACAAACTTCAGATGGTACAGAACTCAGCCGTCAGACTGGTTCTACATCTTACTACGATATATTCTGCATCAGCTGCACTAAACAAACTGCACTGGCTTCCAATCCATAAAAGGGTCCTTTTAAGGTTGCTTCTGCTTGTTTCTAGAGCTTCCATTTGTTCTGGCCCAAACTATCTCCCTCCCTCATTTCGACTAAAATCTCAAGGGGAAAAGTCATTTTTGGTTTTAGGTTCTAAAGCCTGGAACCTACTTCCCAGCAGCATGTACACCATTAGATCTGAAACAGCGTTTCAAAAAGAACTTAAAACGTAGCTATTTCGGGCCACTGACTCCCTCTCCATGTCACTAATTAAATTTCTATCTGGTCACCCTCAGGAATCCATAGTACTCACAGCATAGTACCGAGATGCTCTTTTTAGAGTGACAGTTGAGCTTTCAAATAAACTAATTAATTCATTCAGAAGATGTTTTTAATATATAGGAATTCGTTTGCTGAAGATATTGTGATGTGAAAGAGTTAGTCAGCTTAGTCAGTATTGATGAGTGAAAATGCATACAAAGGACTAAGCGCTGCAGAGAAATTTTGAATTGCTTCAGTCTAAAAATTCTATTCTATGGTATGGTGACTTGTAAAGTGCATAGATACCGTCTCTCAGTGGTAAAATAGGTAGGGGACAGCAAGATCTTAACATAACTGCTCAAACAGCCAAGTCTTAAGGGATTTCCCAAAAATGCGGTCATCAGGGGAATTCCGGAGGGTAGATAAAAGAGAGTTCCACAATTTAGAAGCAGGAAGGGAGAAGGAATGACAACAACTTCTGCTCATATGGAATGGGCAAATTACTGCAGAATAGGAAGTCAAGGATCTAAGAGGTCTCGCTGCAGTATGCATCAGATGACAAAACAGACTTGGGCCCTTGCTGTTAAAGGCTTGGAAAGAAAAATATAAGGCTTTGAATTGAATCTTTTTTTAAATCAGAAGCCAATTATTTTTTAAGAGCGAGTTAGACAGACTGATGTCTAGGCAACCTCTGCAAAAGATGAGCTGCCACATTTTGAACAATCTGTAGTCTTCTTAGGGTCAATTGAGAGAGACTCAGGTATAGTACATTTCCATAGTCCAGGCAGGATGGAATCAGGACCTGAATACAGTTCTCTGGGTAGAGCAAGGCAAAATTACCTAGAACCTTACTTATGGTTTTTAAAATGGCAAACAACCTGCAGCCTCACCTGAGCTTCAAATAACAGCTTGTTGTCAAACCATATTCCTAGATTTGATGATGTGGATTTAGGCTGAGGCTGAAGACTGTCTGTTCAGCATTATTTGGATTGTTACCTAAAATTATAACATCCATTCTCCACCGTTGTCTTTTAAATAGCAATTGGCCATCCACTTGGCAACTGCTGTAAAGCATGCCTTTCATTGAGCTGATGAAAATGCTGTTCTGTAGCTAAGGAAATGACTGGGTGTCATATGCATAGTATACCAAGGTAAGATCAAAGAACTGCACAAATTCCGCAAAGGGACAGGCATAGACATTGAACAAGGTCAGACTCAGAGATGTCCATAAGGGACTCCACAGTTCAAAAGCAAGATATCTGAGTAGAAGTGCTGATCATGTACCAGAAAACTCTGATCCTGAAGGAAGGAGGCAAACCATTTCCAAGCCAACTGTATCACCCCCAGAGTTGCATAGCCTCTGAAGCACAATTGTATTGGAAATTCTGTCAAAAGCAACACTGTGCTCTAATTGGATTTAGGCTGCACAACTGCCTCAATCCAATGTACATTTGAGGTCTTTAGCCACAGCCAGGACTGTCGGCTCAGTGCTGTGGCTCAAACGAAATCCCTTCTGAGAAGGATGAAGGAAGCTGCTCTGATCCAGAAATTCAGACAACTGCTTATTGACTTGTTTCTCTAGACTCTACCTAGTAAGGGAAGAAATTAGAATGGTAAAGTGGTTTAACTATAACATGTTTCCAGTCCTTAAGAATCAATCCACTGCAGCTGGAGCAGTTTAAGATATGTTCTAGTACAGGATGAATATTCGCTGCAGTTAAGAATGTTGGGGGAGGGGCATTGCAGGGTGTAGAGGATAACCCGATTGTACCCAGTTAGTGAAGGCCACCACATCTTCATCTTCAATAGGGAGGAAACAGAAAGAGATTTTTTGAAATCTTTAGGGAGATTGAAAGTTCCACCCAGGGGAGAATCAATTTCTTGACAAGGTTAGGACGCATAGATATCTGATATTTTTCTGGAGGTAAATCTGGCTCTAAATTTGCAGCAGGCTGCTAAATGTGCCTCAACAGGATTTATGGTGGCTGGATCAGTCATAGATTTCACTATTGTAAAAAAGTCTTTCACTGAGTTAGCAGTCCTGTCAATTTTTCTGAGCAAAAAAGTTGCCTGTGTTCTCCTATTAGCATAGAGATCATTTTTAATTACCTTCCTGCATTTACATTTACATCAGAAGTCTTCCTCCACTTTCCTTTTAGGATTTTATAATTCTTAATTCTTTTTTAGTTCCCAAAGATAGGATTCAAACCAAGGGGACAAAAAGTCCAGGAGGTCCCAACACAGGATAGTTTTATCTAGTGTAATGGTGATCCAGTCAGAATTCTTAATCTGCTTCCATTAAATTCTCTCTTTTGGCTGGCTTTTAGAGAGTTAGTAGATGGTCAAAGATGGAGCAGAAGTTGAACGTTTGTTCTAATCTCATTGGATTAAGTGACTAACTACCAGCCACCTAATAAATCTTTAGTTGGCACTTGAAATCTTTGTGTTTTTTACCAAGACTTGACTTCATGAGAGCTCAATGCTGGGCATGGTTTTGACTATCTCCTGACGCTACAATATCGCAAGGGGCGGTCACTTAGGCAAAAATGATGGTGGGATCGTGATACTCTACAACTCTGCATTAGGCTCTGTAACCTTGCTGCTCCCAGTACTAATTTGTTAAAGGTTATTGTTCACTTTTATGTTCACGGACACGTTTACACTCTCAGGGGCCCTCATTTATCACCCTCCAGGTTCTCTGACACAGTTTCTACAGGCTTTACCCGAGGCAACAGCTATTCAGGCCCTTAAAATGGACAACTTAACATGTTTGGGTGTACTGAATATTCACTTAGACAATGTACATTGCTCGCAGGCTACTAATCTATTAGAAGATTTAGCTGCACTATAACTCACTTAGTTAGCGAATTCCCCCACATGTAAAAAGAGTCATCTTCATGAACCTGGATTTTCCAATGCACATTCAATATGCATTTTCCTGTGATATGGTCAGACCTCTTTACATTTCTGATTTTGCTACCATTCATTTCCTAATACCCCCAGCTTCCCTCCTAATATGTCAAGAACGGGTAGATGTTGGTCAAAATTGGGCTCTTTAGAATTTGAGTATCTATTAACTCTCTAACTTTTACTAGCTTTGATGTATGAATATATTTAGCCAAATATACAAAAGTATTCATCCTGCCAAGTTTTTGCATTGTATCGAACCAAGATCTTTGGATGAAGGGCCTACAGATTAGGTCATGTTGAACAAAACATATGGAACAAGCCTAAGATTAGACAAAGGAAAGCAGGAGTTTACTTGGTCAATGGGGTGGTCAAGACTACAGAGAAGCAGCTGGTACAGGAAAGGATAATATGGGACAGTACAAGCCAGCTTTTAGTTTATAAAAAGGAGGGGTTTGGGACAGAGACGGCAGATCTGTCATTGCACACAGCCACTGTACTTCTGTGCAGTGGCATACCAAAGGCACCTGCAACCCCTACAGTGCAGGGGTGCCCGCACTCCAGGGCCCCCCTCAGCCCAGTACACAGTGCACAGGCAGCAAGCCCCTGACTGGGTCCAAGGGGGAAGGGGCCTCCTTCAGGGACTTTGCAGGGGCCCCCCTTTCAAGTTTCATTAGACTACTGCCTCTGTGACACCCTGAGGATGTCTTTGGATTGAGCTACCCAGTGCTGTCTGCAAAAGCAAAGGTTATCAGGAATGTGTGGACTTTTCTCTTACTTTATATTGATTACCAGGAAAGTTTTGTTGCTGATTTACTGCATTGTAACTAATGTATTGCCAATGTGAGAATGTGGCTAATTAGTTGAAGAGGATGCAAGTCCTCACCAAGTAATAATGTCACAATTCTGTACCATGTCCGGTTAGGTCTCAATAATTTACACATGAGCTCAACCATTGGTATCTGTAGCAAAAAGCAGATAATTCAGGAGAAAACATAACACAATAAAAATCAGGTTCTAATTTATAAACATAGAGGAAATTTTCCAAGAACAAATAGACACCAAAATGACAAAAGCTGGATAAGGGAACCAGAAATACTAATTTAATTTTTTTTAATTAAGCTTTAGTGCCGGAAAGCACAAATCACCAACCAGGGGCAGCAGGCCTCACTAGACCATGCCAAAGTCAAACGTTAAGGCTAAGCGTGTTGGAGCATGGGTGAGGTACAGAGACCGGATTAGACCTGGTTAGAAGTTTTATCTTCTGACTTAGGGCCTAATTTCGATATTGGCAGGAAGGTTACTCTGTCACAACGGTGACCAATATCTTGTCTGTCGAAATCTAAATCCCATAGGAAATTATGGGATTTAGATTTCGGCTGATGGATATCCATCACCGTTGTGACAGAGTAATTTGTCCGCAAATATCTAAATCAGGCCCTTAGTCTCTGAAATTGAAGTAAAAAATCCTCAGTGTGACAAGGCAGCAGGCTGTGGCTGAGATGGTTACCAGGAGGCTGGATAGCCGTTTGATGAAGTTGAATGAAGCTGTTGACTTTAGGCCAGAAAGCACTGAGTGGGAGAAATAAAAAATTCACACTCAAGGTAGGGGCCTAGCCGGCTGGATACTTTTGTCGTCTTCATCCAATGAAGATTTTTTCCTTTGGACATAGTCATATTTTTGGAGCTCAGATTCTTCTAGTAGGACATGGCTGAAAGCCATAGCTGAACAGGGCTCCATGAGCCTTGATACCTTCTCCACAAGGTTCTGCTGAAACAAACTTGATGCTATGGAAAAGCCCCAAGCAGGAGCAACCTGAATCATTGGCCCAGTGACGACACATTTTGTTGGATTGACTTGGCAGGTTGGTCCCAGCCTTCTGTCAGTTCTCCAGACAAAAAACTTTGAAAATGTTTCTAAATCCCAGCTTTTAGGGTTAGGCAGGAGTACACTCTGACACTTATCAAAAGGGCTTGATCTTAGGGACACCAATAAGGGGTAAGGAGTCACTTCAGTAGAAGACACCAGCAGGTTCAAGGGCATGTCCCAGTGGAACTCGCCACCTGGACTCTTCAGGAAAGAGACCTTCTTGCAGCTTTTGAATCCCTGTGGCTTTAAAGGAGGTCAGACAACTGATGCTTGGAGTCCGCTTCTCAGTTCTCGGTACAAGTTGAAGCAGGTCCACTCCTTGGGGTTTTTCTCTACAAGTTCAACAGCAGACGCAGTGCTTCTTCTATCTTCCAAAGATTCAGAAGGTGCCATATTTTTACCCAGTAGCAGCCCTTGGGTGTGGTAACTCCTGGACACTCCCTGACCATTAGGGTAAAAGTTCTCCTGGGTGCAGCTACCCACTTTTACAGACACTTCCTATTTGTTTTACTGTGAACTATACCACAGAGCCCTTCTCTACTAAAACCAAGATGGCAGAATGTTCATCCCTTGTGCAGAGCTCCATGTGTCCACCCAGAGGTTCCTCCCTTGTGGTCAGTCAAAACAGATTCTGGGGCTCTACCACTGGGATTAGTGTATAGTGCTATCAGGACAATAAAGGGGGCAGGTCTAGGTGTAAGATACATCTGCCTCTGACAGGGTATGTACCCTCTGAATTTTTACTAAGTTCATGGGCACAGCTCAGACGCCGATCCTGTCAGGGGGAATAGCATCTCACAACACCAAAGCCCTTTGACCACTGTCTGGGAACAATACACATCTCACCACTGGAGAGACATTGACCGGTGACACTGAACACTGGTAGAAAGGCACATTCAGCTTAGGCAGGATGATACCAACTTTTGAAAATCAACATTCTAAAAGTAGCAATTAAAATTCCATCTTGATCATTAGGTTGGATTTTAAATTCCTATTAAAATGAGTCCTTGAATTTTTATATTGTAACCCAGTGCTTTTCTATGGGAAAATACATGGCACCTATATTTCAAAGGCAAAATAGAGTTTGACCATTTAGCCACAGGATGAGTATCCACCTTTTAGGTCTGCAACTTAGGCTCCCCTAAATTCTTACACTGATTAGTACTAATAAATTAAACAGAATTGGCAAACTACGGCAATAAAGGAAGCAACCTCCAGAAAAAAACCAGAGTAAATACAACACTTTAATAACAACTCCGAAGCAATTGGAAAATCTTTGAAAGCACGTATGATCATTGTAGGACTTGGCCTTCTCTGCAGGTTCACCCCAAGCTTTCTGTCTCCACTCCTCCTGTTTTCTGAAATTCATTTTTGTTTGCATTGGGACTCGGTGCACTTTACCACTGCTACCCTGTCAGGCCTGCAAACCTGGATGCAAACCAATCACCTTCCTTTGCATGGGCCAATGTTTGTTGTAACCTCATAAGAATGTTTTACAGATACCAAGGCATGTTTACAAATACCAATGCTTGTTGGAACCAATGGTTGTTTAGGACATGTGTTGCTCAAGCCTCCAGCATCCCTATGACTCAGACTGGGTGTGGCTCCCTATGACATGACTCAGACTTGGTGTGGCTCAATGCAGCAGTATTCCAACCACACCTGGCCTGAGTGAATTGCTTGCTGTAAAGGTCACCGGCTACAGGGAAGGAGTCTCTGCTTCTCCACATTTGATCTTCGTGTTGAGTCCTGCATCCTGGATGCCGCTTCTGGGGAGTTGAAGAGATCGAGAGAAATTACTACTAAAAAGGTGGTAACGAGTGTCACACGCTTGAAAAGCATTTATTTGTGAAAACTTGACACTTGCTGACTTGCTATTTGAAAGTCAGATGTTTCAGAGCGCGATGCACCTAAGAAGGCACATAATTAGCATTTAAGGTCACTGGGATGCTAGTGGTGTAGTAATGCTTATCGCTGTTGCTTGCTATGTATCACAGAAAGGAAATTCTTTAGTGTAATTATCATAAAAACGATGGATTGTGAATATGTTTGTTATCCCTAAGTTTAATATGACATTTGGATAATTGGTGATGGTGATAAGGAACATTCTGTGAATGGCCTGAAAGTTTCATTACTATGCTCAACTTACGCTGTGATGTAACAGTGATAAAACCGATCTCTTGTGTTATTGATATTAACCCTATGTTTCCAGAGTGTTACAAACATTGCACTGTGATCTTTTGATACTAACCCTATGTTCCCAAAGTGTTACAAACATTGTACTGTAATCTTTTGATATTAACCCTATGTTCCCAGAGTGGCGCAGACATTACACTGTGATCTTTTGGTATTAACCCTATGTTTCCAGAGTTATGAAACTTTGCACCATAATCTTTGATATTAACCCCTTGTTTTCAGTGCGATCAAAAGACACTGAATGTGTGATCCTTGGAATTCTAAGTACAATGCGTAAATTAACCCATGAATGTCTGCAAACCTAATTACCTGAGAATTTGTTGTCAGTATTTGTTAACTATTTAAATGCCTATGGAGTCAAGTGAGTCAGCATCTTAGGAAATCTCAGCAAGGTCATCAAACAAGATATCCACAGAACTACAAGCACATTTAGGTAGGCACTAACTAAGGTGACGTGGGATCAATCCGGGGTCACAGTGGGAGTAGTTATATATATCATAGAAGGTTTAAGGTTCGTATTTAATTACAGGTAATCCACATTGTTTACCCAAAAATTCCTAGAGAGGGGGAGATCCATCCAAAGTGGGAAAGGGGTACCTAACATAGTAGTCAGAGACTAGTATATACATGATTATGAGTTATGAACTGTTTGACTGATATGTAATTTGTCATCGGAAATCGCAGCTCTTCAAGGACCATCACCAGTCGTTCGGATCCAGACCTATGGCTCCAGTGTCTCTCTCTCTCTTTCATCCATCTCCTTTCCCCCGGGACATTCCGATGCTGATCATGTGCATTTAAGTGGGAGGCAAGTAATGTCTATGAGGAATTGGAAATAAGCAACTTTGTCAACATTGTGTCTCTTTGGGGCAAACAGGTTAGTGCTTGACAGTACATCAAGCTCACATTTAATTTCCCACCCGGACTCAATGGAGACACAAAAGCTTTCCCTAGCGGATTTTGCACGCGTTAGGGAGTTCGTGACATGAAACCCAGGTATTCTAGTAGCATTTGGATGCTCTTTGGCCCACGCTTGCAGCCAACCGCCTCCTTTAGGTAAACCTGTGGTCTTTGGAGTAAGACCTCAACCATTTCCAGTGGTAGCCGCTCAAAAACAATAAATAAATAACGCCCCCCCCCCCCCAGAGCGCTATGCAGGGGATCCTGCTAAGTTTGCTATATTTTTAAATCAATGCCACCTTTATTTTTTATGCTGAGCAACCTCTTTCCCCGATGAGCAGTTAGGGTGGCATTTATTCTCTCATATTTGGCCAGCACTGCTGCCTCATGATCAATTCCTTTAGTAGAATAGGATGATCCATTATTGTACGATTATCAGGTCTTTAAAACTCAACTTAAAAATGTTTGACAAGCATACATTTATGCAGGTTGTAGACTTGGAACTGCTTAATCTAAAGCAAGGAAATAGGGATTTGCTGACATATATAACTGCCTTTAATAGACTGGTGGCAGAGGCCGATTAACCACTAGAGTTGAAGGGGTTCTTGTTTTTTATAGGGTTAAAAGATGAACTTAAAGATCTTTTAATGCAAGTAGTTAATCCACCGGATTCTTGTGAAGAGCTAATTGATTTAGTGGTCAAATTGGATCACTGTTTATCAGAGAGATGGAGTGACAAAGGTTGCACTGACCACAAGCTGTTAGTCATCAAAGATAAGAGAGAAGACACAAACAAAGGTGCTAGTGAAGGTGAACCGATGCAAATTGGTACTGTTAGAGGCCCACTTATCAAAGAAGAATGACAAATAAGACGAGACCAAAAGTTGTGTTTGTATTGCAGAAAAAAGGGTCACTTTTTGAAGGATTGTACGGTTAGGCCTGAAAAAACAGTCGGTAGGGGACAAAAGGCTCCGAAAGTGAGAAGTTTGAGGGAAACTAGAACGCCCAACTATGATGGAGACTAGTTGTTCGGGTGTGAAAAGACCAGAAGTCTCTCATTTTTTGGCCCAAACCAGCTCCCAGAGAGGATTCCATCACTTACAAATATCTGCACAGATGGAATGGCAATTGTTAGATCACCCAGTTCTGCTCAAGCTCTTGGTGGATTCGGGGGCCACTGAGAATTTCATAGATATCGTGCTTGCGAAAGAACTTGGGATACTGCTTTTGCCTAAACCCACCACATCGTCCCTTTGACTGTCAGATAGATTTACAGCCAGGCTTGCAAATTCCTTGCAGTAGAATTTACACTCTAACTGCAAGGGAGAATTCACATTTGCGACAGAATTTAGATGACATGCTGGCCATAGAATTTATAAGACCTTCTAGGTCCCCAGCTTCATTGTCACTATTTTCCGTTCTTAGAAAAAGAGGGGAATTTAGGTCTTGTATTAATTATAGAGCCGTAAACAAGATTACAATAAAAAATAGATATCTTTTACCTTTGATCTCAACCCTTATAGATCAGGTTAAAAATGCACACATGTAGACAAAATTAAATTTGGGAGGGGTGTACCATCTTGTGCGAGTCCAGGAGGGTGGCGAGCAGAAACCAGCCTTCCAGACCAAATTTGGTTTACCTGAGTACCTCCTCATGCCTTTTAAAATCTGCAATGCCTCTGCTGCTTTCCAATATTTCATCAACAAGGCACTACGTGATTTTATTGTTCAGTGTGCTGTTGTCTATACTGACGATATTTTGATCTATTCCAACACGTATAAAGAACATGTTGTGCATGTCAAGGCAAGTTACAAGCCTTACGACAACATCACCTCTTCCCAAAGATTGAAAAATGTAGTTTCCATATTCAAGAAATGGAATTCCTCACGTAACTCCTAACTCCAAATGGGGTACAAATGGGGCCTAGAAAAGTTGAAGCTATTTGTCAGTGGAAAGGTCCACAAAGTGTCAAAGAAGTACAAAGTTTCCTAGGGTTTGCCAAATTTATAGACTTTTTATTGATCACTTTTCCACCACTGTAGCTCCTGTCACAAAGTTACTTCAGAAAGGAATTAAGTTTCAGTGGAAGGAAGAGGCAGATCAGGCTTTTCACCAATTGAAAGACAAATTTAGTACTGCCCCCATTTCATAACACCCGATCCTACACAACGATTTGTAGTAGAGGCGGATGCCTCTCAAATAGCGGTAGATGGGGTCTTGTCTCAGTGCGATCCTAAAACCGGTTAGCTCCATCCTTTGGCTTACTTTCCCCACAAATTGAACCCAGATGAAACTAACTATTTAGTAGCAGATTGAGAATTACTAGCAATTAAATAGGTCTTTGAGGAATAGAGGCATTATCTACTAGGCAGTTTACGTACCGTTACCATTTTAACAGATCATAGGAATTTGCAATTCCTCAGGTCCGCACCTGTCCTGTCTACATGACAGTTGAGGTGATCTCAATTCTTTAATGATTATGACTTTATTATCCAGTTCCAACCAGGACGCAAGAATGGAAAAGCAGATGCACTTTCTAGGTTAGCTCACACCATTACTGAGCAAGTGGAAGAATTACCTTTTATTATTTCATCATGAGAGAACTGACTACTAAAAAGGCGGCAATGCGCTACATGTGCTTCAAAAGCATTTAGTTGTTAAAACTTGACACTTGCTGACTTGATATTCATAAGAGAAAACAAGAATGAAAGAAAGAAAGAAAGAAAGAAAGAAAGAAAGAAAGAAAGAAAGAAAGAAAGAAAGAATAAAGAAATTAGGAAAGAAAGAAGATAAGAGGAAAAAAAGAAAAGAGAGAAAAAATGTAAAGAGAAGAGAACTTTGTACAAACAATTTTAAATGGACACAATCTGGGAAAATAGCAGCAGTCAGAAAAGCAATACACTCCAAAAGGAATTTACAATAGCATTGGCATTGGCAGGAGATGGGATCTGATAAAGACGAAATGTGCATCAGAAGTATCCTGCTTTTGCATCAGGCTCTAAACTCAATTGTAAAGTATTTGTATAGTAAAAACAAAAACACTAGCAGTAAAGAAAAGTAGCTTGCGTGCAGATGTGCTTCTTGTAAGAGAGCAAAATGCAGTCAGTCAAAGTGAAGTTAACCAGTGGCTTAAGTTGGCTAACACCAGACCTAAAAACAGGACCCTCAGACCCACTCTTCGGTTCACACCTGGACCTGCGGAGAGCATACAGAAGGATCACCTTGTACTTCAAACGACTACCCTGCTGCTTGAGGCAGGTTGTGTACCTCAGAGGGATGCCCTGCTGTTTGAAGTTTACATTTCAACACCAAAGGACTGCCCTGCTGCTTGCGGCCCACCTTGCTGCTTGATCTCAAGGCTACAGGAGTGACTTAAAGGGCTAGGTGGCAGGCATCCTATGTGAGCTACATGGACATAACAAGTTCCAGAGACCTTAAACTCTTGCACTTTGCCTCTGCCTGGAGTGAGCCCTGATCCCCCAAGTGGTGCCCAACCAGTGATGGAATCATGGAAGCAGTACTAAAGGTGTTCCTCCTGCCAAAACCTGAAACTTAGAACTAAGAGAAATTTATTGGGATTTAGAAGAAATTTGAATTTAAAAAAGTGGCATGAGGAGCGATAGGACATTGGGAACTACCTGTTAGCTGACCCACCTGAGATGCATTGCCAGTTGGTCTGACTTCATGTTCTTCTCCTACAGTCTGCAGCTTCATCCTGCTGGAGATTTTTAACTTCCAAAAAGGGACACAATTTAAATGAAGAAATCTTCACTACAACTCTGTCCAGTGGCTCCACGACAACAACGGCTGCTCCTCAGACAACGCAGGCCACCTTGCCCCACTGAACTTTAACTTCTCAGGGATTTTTCAGTAAAATTTCTTATAAGTCCAAAGTTATTTCAAGAGCGTGCCCAGCCCACTTCATGTTGCTGGACTGCGTTCCATTGCGGTCACCCTTAACTTTTGACTTGCCCCGTTCTTGCGTGACCAGATACCCATGGTTAGCACTTTGGTCTCTTAGGTGCTATTTTTCAATTAAAACGTTAAAAATTAATTACTCTGGTTTTACTGATTGGATTTAATTCATTGGAGGTCAAATTAATTGTAAAAATTTGCTCAATTTTTCTAAATTAGTTTGGTGTTTCTCTTGTATTGTGTTTTCACTTTATTGCTGTTAGTATGCTACATACATATTTAACACAGTGCATCTAGGTTAAGCCTAACTGTTTTTCTGGTAAGCTACCACAGGGTTAAACACAAGTTAATTTGCTGACTTTTACCCTGACAAAGAAGGTGGTTGTTGGTTGAGAAGCGTTTCACTCCCCCAACCAATAACCCAATTTCTTACAGTGGTGGAATACAGTACTTGTTTTTATGAAGTGCCACTCAGTGATTTTGTGTAACACTCAAATCTCATATAAATAACTTGAAACCAGATCTGATCATTCATAATTCTCCTTGCCTGGCCTCTTCTTATTTTTCCAAATTCCATTTTATTCCACCTGACTTTTTGCACCTGGAACTCTGTCTGTAACTATGGAGATTGAACTTAACAAACAGTAACCAAGAGCTCCACAAAGCAGGAGCTTCAGAAGGCCCTGTTGGCCAGGGAGCAGGCCCACCAGTTACAATCTACAGCACAAGAGCAGGAAGAGCAGCAGGAGGAAGTGGCTGCAGAGGAGGATGGAGAAACCCTTCTCACCATTGCACCAGAGGAGAGAGAGAGACCCACAAGAGTGAGGTCCCCTGCCAGTTGCACAACAGTGCTGCAGCATCTCTTCCCATTGTTGCTCAAATGAAATATTACCTTAAAAAACAATAGACAAGAGACGTCTGGCAAAACAGTAAGTGTTTTTTTAAATTATACATTATGGCCAAAACAGCTGTTACAGCTCCGGGGTCTGAGGACTGTCTGTCGAAGACTATTAAAATGACCCATGTTTTATACATCTCTCTGAGAGCAATAAACATAAACATAAACATTATTTTTCTGGGAAAATATGCAAACTATTGACAAGGAGTCACAGAGACAATTTCCAGATCGGGATGCAGGTGCACCTCAACCTGGTGTAGACACTATGTGGGCCGTACATGTCCAGATGTCCAGCCTGAGGGGCGCGTGGTTGCTGCATGTGCTCTGTGTGCTGTGTACCTAACTACATGTAGCATCTAACTGTATGTCAGAGTCACCAGATCCTCGGGGTCTGTGCACGTTCCCAACACGTCCACCACTGAACAGCTCCAAGACTCTGATAGATAAATCACAGAGACTGAGAGAGTTCAAGAGGGGAAGAGGGGATTAGGAAGGGAACAGCTGAGAAGGAGACCTGTAGTAAGAAAAAGGTTAGAACACACGATATGAAAATTATATCTCCTGAAATCAATACTAGACTATGATTCTAAGCCTAGTCACTCTGAAAACATGAACAATTAATTTTAAAATGACTAAGTTTCAAGATGGCCGGATACCTGTAAGGGAATCAAGATGAATTAAATGAACACTTTCTTATTCAAGTACTTTCCTTTACATGAGAATCAGAAAAAACATTCTGACTAAATAATAAACCAGTCATATAAATCCTGTTTTGAGAATGAATACTAGGACCATACAATATTGCATCTAGAAACTCTGGCCTTCTGTGTACTCTTAAAATGTTTCAACACAAATTGCACATATTGCAGATATATATATATATATATATATATATATATATATATATATATATATAAAACACCATAAAAGGATTGTGCACCATGAATGACACAATATGGATTCAGGAAACAAATCACATAACTTGTCAACTCGAACATTATATAATAAATATCTTAGAATAGTGGCATACAATAAATAACATGAAATAAACTCAAGGAGAGAATCGTGCGTCTTGCCGATTCGAGTGTCACCATGTAAAATACCAAGAAATGGTAGCACGCAATGAATATCAAAGTCAAATCATCATTAATCGAATCGCGCGTCTTGCCGATTCGTAAAACACGATGTAAATGTCAAGAAATAACAGATCACAATAAATAACAAGATCAAAGTACAATGAAACGAATTGCGCTTCTTTTGCCGATTCTTAAGCCACCATGTAAATGTCAAGAAATGGTAGCGCGCAATGAACAACAAAGTTAAATCTTCATGAAACGAGTTGCGCGTCTTGCCAATTCGTAAAACATCATGTAAATGTCAAGAAATAGTAGCGCGCAATGGACAACAATGTTTAAACACCATAAAACGAATCGCGTCTTGCCGATTCTTAAGCCACCATGCCAATGTCAAGAAATGGTAGAACGCAATGAATAACAAAGTCAAACCTTTATGTAACAAATCGTGCATCTTGCCTATTTGTAAACTACCATATAAATGTCAAGAAATAGTAGCGCGCAAGTAATCTGTTACTCATTTAAGAATTAAACCAAGAATATGAAAATTCTCAATAACGGTGTCGGAACAGTCCAACCACCGTCTTACCGCCTGGAACAATGATCACCAATGAAGGATGAAGGGCAGAAGACTGGAAGATCCAAATAGGCCGCCAGGACAGGAGCTCAGGAAGAAGCTGCTGCTCTGCACCGGGACTTCTGAATAGTGAGCACTGGGAGTTGGGCTGGCTCTCTTTTATAGAGTCTTGGCCCAGCCCAGAACCACGCCCAGGCATGTTGCAGGGAAAGTCTCTGGAAGGCCCTGGAAAGGGGCCACACCCTAACACACTCTGAAAACCTGCAGCAATACATTGCAAAGGAACAGCATTTGTAAGCATATTAAAAATAAGTTTTCAGGATTGAACTCTGCAATGCAAAAGGTTAAACCATAACATATCAGCACAATGTATGAATTATGAATTACGTTGTTTTGAGAGTGCTGGGTTTTTGTATTTTTGTCGCCAATAGAGCGCGTAGTGCTCTGGTGTTGACAGTACTCCCCTCTCCCAGACGCTCTCTAGGGCCTGGTTTGCATCTCACAAGTACTGGATCGTGAACATCAGATGCGGAAACCCATGAGTTACTTTCAGGACCATAACCTTTCCATGAGATTAAGTACCATAGATTACGCCCTCTCAGTTTAGAATCCAACACTTTCTTGACTTCATATTCTTCTTCCCCTTGTACTAGAACAGGAGCTGGATGAGGGTGGACCTTTTGGACTGCCTTTTTCCAGACGGAAGTGTGGAACACTGGATGAATCTGTAAGGATCTGGGCAATTGTAGTTTATAGGTCACCGGATGATTTGCTGAAGGACAATATAAGGACCTATGAATTTGGGGTTAAACATGTGCTTCTTCTTCGCCAAGGTACCGCCGACAAATGACCGCACCGTGGTCAAAAGACCGCGGCGGCCATTCAAACATTTCCGCTGGGCCGGCGGGCGCTCTCCAAAAGAGCGCCCGCCGACCCAGCGGAAATGCCCCTGCAACGTGGACGCCAGCTCAGAATTGAGCCGGCGTAGTTGCAGGGGTGCGACGGGTGCAGTTGCACCCGTCGCGTATTTCAGTGTCTGCAACGCAGACACTGAAATACTTTGTGGGGCCCTCTTACGGGGGCCCCTGCAGTGCCCATGCCATTGGCATGGGCACTGCAGGGGCCCCCAGGGGCCCCGCGGCACCCCCTACCGCCATCCTGTTCATGGCGGGTTTCCCGCCATGAACAGGATGGCGGTAGGGGGTGTCTGAATCCCCATGGCGGCGTAGGGCGCTCCGCCGCCATGGAGGATTCAATGGGGCAGCGGTAAACCGGCGGGAGACCGCCGGTTTACCCTTTCTGACCGCGGCTGAACCGCCGCGGTCAGAATGCCCTTGGGAGCACCGCCAGCCTGTTGGCGGTGCTCCCGTGGTCGGTGACCCTGGCGGTCACCGGCCGCCAGGGTCAGAATGACCCCCAATATGTTTTGTGGAAAGCCACACTTTGTCACCTGGTTGATATTGCGGTCCCTCACAATGTTTCTTGTCATAATGCCTTTTATATTTTTGTTTGGCTTTTTCAAAATGCTGTTGAATCAGTTTCTGGGTTTGATGTAAATGCTGAATGGTTTCTGACACAGCTGGAGTAAGAGATCATTCTTGAGGAATTGTGATGGGCAAGGTGTCAGGATGATAGCCAAATAAACCAAAAAAGGGTGTAACGCCAATAGAAGTGTGGAATTAGTTATTGTAAGCTAACTCAGATAACCAGAGCATAGATGTTCAAGAATGAAGTGCCTTTTCAGCATAGGCACGTAGGTATTGTTTCAAAGTCTGATTTAGTCTCTCTGTTTGACCATCTGTTTGAGGATGGTGACTAGTAGATAGCGTAGATGTCACTTGGAGTGTTTTACACCATGTCTTCCAGAAATTGGAGGAAAATTGTGACCCCTGATCGGAGAGGATAACCTTTGGCAGTCCATGATAACGAACCACTCTGTTCAGTAAAATAGTTGCCAGTTCACTAGAAGTGGGCAATTTTTTACAGGCGATGAAATGTCCATATTTCGTGAGACTATCTACTACCACCAGAATTACTGAATGCTGTTGAAGCATTGGCAGACTGGTAATAAAGTCTAAAGAAATGTGCTCCCATGGACGACTTGGGGTTGTAAGTGGATGTAACAACCCTTTTGGTTTTGAATGACTTGTTTTAATGCAAGCACAAACTTCACAGTTGTTTACCATTGCTTTTATATCTTTTGTTAGGGTAGGCCACCAAAAATAGCGTTGGATCAGTTCAAGAGTTTTAGGAGTACCTGGGTGACCTGCCGTAGGTATAACATGCAACCAATGAAACACTATCTTGCGAAGTTTGGTAGTGGGTACGAACAAACGAGCGTCATGAAAGGGTAAACCTTGCTTGATTGACCTTTTGGGATCTGCTTGGGCCCATGTTTGCCATTTTTCAACAGTGAAAGAGTTGCGAATTTCTTCAAAGAAATCTTCAGTTTTTATGATACATAGAACCTTGTCAGGAGCAATGATAGCTCTGGAGGCTTGAAATGCAGGCAACGTGGTAGACTCTTGACGGGACAAGGCGTCAGCCTTGCGATTATCTTTACCAGGCCGGAAGGTTACTACAAAATCAAATTTGGCAATAAAAAGCATCCAGCGTAATTGCCGAGGGGTCAAAAGTCTGGCGGAACTCATAAATTGAAGATTACGATGATCAGTATATACTGTGACAGTGTATTTGGCACCCAACAAATGATATCTCCATTCTTTAAAGGCGTCACGAATCGCCAGAAGCTCTTTTTCAGCAACAACATAGTTCTGTTCGGCTTCGTTCAACTTCTGAGACATATAAGCTACAGGATGAAGTTGACCACTGTCTTTATTTTGTTGTGATAAGACGGCTCCTATTGCTACATCTGAAGTATCAGCTTCCACTATGAAAGGTTGATTCGCATCAGGATGAGTCAAGACTGGGGCAGTGGAGATAGCTTCCTTCAAAGTCGAGAAGGCTTGATCAGCTTCTGGGGACCATACAAACTTTTCTTTCTTTCTTAGTAGCTTAGTGATTGGAGCCACTTTCTGGGAGAAATGATTTATGAACCTCCGGTAAAAATTTGCAAACCCCAGGAAACATTGTACATCACGAACAGTCTTTGGGGTGGGCCAATCAGATATGGCTTTTACTTTCTTTTCTGCCATCACCATACCTTGAGGTGTAAGAATAACCCCTAAAAACTCAACTGTGGTAACATGAAACTCACACTTGGTTAGTTTGCAATATAAATGGTGTTTTCGAAGGACTGCAAGAATTTTCTTGACATGTTGGACATGTTCGTTTTCATTGTCAGAGTAGATCAAAATGTCATCGATGTAGACTATGGCAAATATGTCGAGGTACTCTCTAAGAACTTCATTAAAGAAAAATTGAAATGCTGCTGGAGCATTACACAGACCAAAAGGCATGACAGTGTATTCAAAAAGGCCATATCTTGTCTTGAACGCTGTTTTCCATTCGTCACCCTCTCTCATTCTGACCAAATGATAAGCACCTCGAAGGTCAAGCTTCGTGTAGATTTTTGCTCTCTTTACTTGTTCCAATAAGACCGGAATTAGGGGTAAAGGATATTTATTCTTGATGGTGACTTTGTTCAAACCCCTATAGTCGATGCAAGTTTGAAGTTCCCCATTAGCTTTTGGAACAAAAAACAAAGGCGAAGCTGCAGGAGACTTAGAGGGGCGAATGAAGCCATTCTCCAAAAATTGATCTAGGTATTTTCGTAAATGTTGATTTTCATGTTCTGACAGAGCATATACACGACAGTTGGGAAGTATCGCACCTGGGGCTAGATCAATTTGACAGTCATAAGATCTATGAGGAGGTAGAGTCTCTGCTCCTTTCTCATCAAATACATCTTTGTAAGATGAATACTGTTTGGGCAGCTGAATTTCTTTCTTCGTGGCAGTAGCTATGTAAGAGTTGCAAACTTTTGGTACTTGAATCTTTTGGAGACATTGTTCGTTACATAGCGCAGATGAGAACACGATTTTTCGTTCTACCCAATTGATCTCCGAATTGTGATGAGTTAACCATGGCAAGCCGAGGATAATCCCATATTGGGGAGCATGGATCATGTCAAGGATGATTTTCTCTTTATGTTTCTTTCTTTGATTCTTATCTTCACAAATCATCGACAAGGGGATAGTCTGAACAGTTACCGGATCTCCAGTCAAGAGTTTTCCATCGACTGCCTGGATGATTTCTGGGGTCTTCTTTTCAATACATGGGATCCCCCATGCACGAACCAATTGTACATCAACAAAGTTCCCAGTAGCCCCAGAATCGACTAGAGCTTTTTTGAAATAGATATTTTTCTTGACCTGAACTCTTATTTCCAGTTTAAGATGTCTAGATTGTGAAGGGTCCACGGTGACACCCAAGAGCAACCCTTCTCTGCATCTTGGGTGTTTTAGTTTTCCAACTCGACTGGTGCATTGGCTGCGACCTTCTGAACTGGACCTTGCTTGTTCTTTGGTTTGATTGGACAATCTTTGGCAAAATGACCTTTTTGCCCACAATAAAGACATTGGCCCTCATTCCGACCCTGGCGGTTTCAAACCGCCAGGGTGGAGGGCAGAGGAAGCACCACCAACAGGCTGGCGGTGCTTCCCGGGCCATTCTGACCGCGGCGGTAAAGCCGCGGTCAGAAAAGGGGAACCAGCGGTTTCCCGCCGGTTTTCCCCTGGCCCAGGGAATCCTCCATGGCGGCGCCGCTTGCAGCGCCGCCATGGGGATTCCGACCCCGTTCCCGCCAGCCTGTTCCTGGCGGTTTATACCGCCAGGAAGAAGCTGGCGGGAACGGGTGTCGTGGGGCCCCTGGGCGCCCCTGCACTGCCCATGCCACAAAGATTTTCACTGTCTGCTTAGCAGACAGTGAAAATCGCGACGGGTGCCACTGCACCCGTCGCACCCCTGCAAATCCGCCGGCTCCATTCGGAGCCGGCTTCCTCTTTGCAGGGGCTTTCCCGCTGGGCCGGTGGGCGATCTTTTGGAGATCACCCGCCGGCCCAGCGGGAAAGTTGAAATGATCCCCGCGGTCATTTGACCGCGGTGCGGTCTTTGGGCGGTTTCCGCCCGGCGGGCGGCACCCGCCTCCCGCCGGGGTCGGAATGACCCCCATTGTCCATTTTTTATGCGTAGGTCCTTTTCATCTTTGGTCAAAGGTCTTCTGATGGTTCCATTTTCCATCGGTTCCGGCATTCTTTCTTTCGGAGTTCTTGAGTCTCTGTTATCATGAACGCGCCATGAATATTTTTCAATCTTTTTGCGCGTTCCTTTACGTTCTGATAAACGATGATCAAGTCTCAAGACAAGATTTATTAATTCTTGACAGTCTGTAGGTTGTGGGTCGATTTGCGCTAAGATATCTTTTAGTTCCTCTTTGAGTCTCTTGTAAAACAAGACCGCTTGTTTTTCTTCAGGCCAGGATGTCTCGGCAACCAGCCGGTTAAAGTTGGCTAAATACGACACTAGGTCTTGATTCCCTTGGCGCAAATCTAATAATTCACGATCTGCTGACTGTGTTACAGTTCTACGATCGAAAACTCTCTCAAATTCACGAACAAAATTTCTCCAGTTGTACAACAAGGGACTATTTTTACGCACAAGAGGAATTGCCCAAGTAGCTGCATCCCCAGACAGATATGATAACAAGAAAGCTACTTTGGACTGGGCATCTGGGAAAGTATTTGGTCTACAGGTGAAGTGTAGTTCCACTTGAACCAGGAAAGATTGCGCTTTCAAAGGGTCACCTGAGAAACGTTCTGGGGGAGCTAAAGGAATTGCAGAAGGAACATTTAGGGAAATCGGATTACTTCCGGAAGCCTGAGAAGAAGTACCTGGGCAAGACACACCTGTGGGACTTTGTTCCTTCTTCTCTACCTTATATTGCAACTGACTCACTCTCTCTGCTAAGCTAGTTGTCAATTCTTTGAATGATACCACCTCTGCTTGGAGCTGGGTTAGCCTTGACTAACTCGTCTAGCGTGGCCATGCTGAGAACATACACAAGCCAGGAGGATAATAATTTGTGGGCTCACTATTCTGTCAGAGTCACCAGATCCTCCTGTGCACGTTCCCAACACATCCACCACTGAACAGCTCCAAGACTCTGATAGATAAATCACAGAGACTGAGAGAATTCAAGAGGGGAAGAGGGGATTAGGAAGGGAACAGCTGGGAAGGAGACCTGTAGTAAGAAAAAGGTTAGAACACACGATATGAAAATTATATCTCCTGAAATCAATACTAGACTATGATTCTAAAGTTAGTCACTCTGAAAACATGAACAATCTAAGAGTTAAGTTTAAAATGACTAAGTTTCAAGATGGCCGGATACCTGTAAGCGAATCAAGATGAATTAAATGAAAACTTTCTTATTCAAGTACTTTTCTTTACATGAGAATCAGAAAAAACATTCTGACTAAATTTTAAACCAGTCATATAAATCCTGTTTTGAGAATGAATACTAGGACCATACAATATTGCATCTAGAAACTCTGGCCTTCTGTGTACTCTTAAAATGTTTCAACACAAATTGCACATATTGCAGATATATATATATATATATATATATATATATATATATATATATATATATATATATATATAGTAAACACCATAAAAGGATTGTGCACCATGAATGACACAATATGGATTCAGGAAACAAATCACATAACTTGTCAACTCGAACATTACATAATAAATATCTTAGAATAGTGGCATACAATAAATAACATGAAATAAACTCGAGGAGAGAATCGTGCGTCTTGCCGATTCGAGTGCCACCATGTAAAATACCAAGAAATGGTAGCACGCAATTAATATCAAAGTCAAATCATCATTAATCGAATTGCGCGTCTTGCCGATTCGTAAAACACGATGTAAATGTCAAGAAATAACAGCTCACAATAAATAACAAGATCAAAGTACAATGAAACGAATTGCGCTTCTTTTGCCGATTCTTAAGGCACCATGTAAATGTCAAGAAATGGTAGCGCCCAATGAACAACAAAGTTAAATCCTCATGAAACGAATTGCGCGTCTTGACGATTCTTAAGCCACCATGCCAATGTCAAGAAATGGTAGCATGCAATGAATAACAAAGTCAAACCTTTATGAAACAAATCGAGCGTCTTGCCTATTTGTAAACTACCATATAAATGTCAAGAAATAGTAGCGCGCAAGTAATCTGTTACTCATTTAAGAATTAAACCAAGAATATGAAAATTCTCAATAACAGTGTCGGAACAGTCCAACCAACCTCTTAGCGCCTGGAACAATGATCACCAATGAAGGATGAAGGGCAGAAGACTGGAAGATCCAAATAGGCCGCCGGGACAGGAGCTCAGGAAGAAGCTGCTGCTCTGCACCGGGACCTCTGAATAGTGAGCACTGGGAGTTGGGCTGGCTCTCTTTTATAGTCTTGGCCCAGCCCAGAACCACGCCCAGTCATGTTGCAGGGAAAGTCTCTGGAAGGCCCTGGAAAGGGGCCACACCCTAACACACTCTGAAAACCTGCAGCAATACATTGCAAAGGAACAGTATTTGTAAACATATTAAAAATAAGTTTTCAGGATTGAACTCTGCAATGCAAAAGGTTAAACCATAACATATCAGCACAATGCATAAATTACGTTGTTTTGAGAGTGCTGGGTTTTTGCATTTTTGTCGCCAATAGAGCGCGTACTGCTCTGGTGTTGACACTGTATGGTGTTTTGGGAACGTATGCTCTCTCTGGCCATTTGTGATTTATTGGAACCAATCTCTGGGGACCATTGTAATCTTGCTGCCTATCTGTGGGGTCTAATCTGAGTTTGTGTGTTTGGTTGTCAGCTAAATGCTACCCCACCTGTGACCTGTCAGTCATTAACCTTCAGGCCTTGGCCTCAGAGCCTGTACCTACTTACTGGGGTTGATGGAGAGTTCATGACAAGGGAATCCAACAGGGGTGATGTGACTTATTTTTTGTATAAAAATGTATAATTCGGGTATAAAGGTGTTTTGATGTCATGTGTATTGATTGATCCAATGTCAACACCAAAGTTCACACCATAACCTTCTTAGAGGAGCTGGAGAATAGGAGAGTTGAAAGGAGTTCAGGCTGCAGCTGACCAAGCTTAACATGGATGCAGCCAAGGAGGAGGTTGCAGCAAAGAGGGAAGGAAAGAGCTTTCAAACCAAATGTTAGGTCAGACTAGACGTTATCACTACTTCAAAGACTGGCACCAGGTATAACTATTTGCCCCTCAGACCAACTCTTCAGTATGCTCCTGGACCTGTGGAGGACCCCCAGAAGGACTGCCTAATACTTCAGGTGACTGCCCTGCTGCTTGAGGCCTCCTTTGTACCTCATTGGACTGCCCTGCTGCTACCAGAGAACTGTCCTGCTGATTGAAGCTTACTTTATAACCTCAGAGGATTGCCAGGCTGCTTGATCCAAGGACTACCAGAGTGACTCTAGGGCTAGTTAGCTGGCCTCCTATATGAGTTAGAGGGACACAACAAGCTCCAGAGACATTGAACCTGATATTCGGCTTCTGCCTGGAGTGAGACCGGACCACCCAAGTGGCCCGACGTATCCTGGACCCACGGAAGCTGTGCTAAAGGTGCACCTTCTGACAAAACCTGAAATGGTGGACTTTGAAATATTTTATTCAAAAAGTGGCCAGAGAATAGAGAGGAAACAGAAACCTACTTGCTTGCTGATCCACCCAAGGAGCTCGCTGGTGTGCCTGATTTAGCAGTAGTTCCTGCTACATTCTATCCCACAGAAGCACATCTTGTTCCGGGAAACCCCAATGGCCTGAGTCATCCTTTACCTGTCCAGTATACTCTTCAGAGGAAACCAGCCTTTCCACTACCCTGGTCTCGCTGGCACCAGTATCTCTTAGAGGAGTGACAAGGATTCAATTTACTATGATCTAATAGAAGTGATGACTCCCAACCTCAGTGATCACAAGCTCACCCTCTGAGTCTGCCTTCCAACTAAGGGAGACTATGGCAAGATCTACTACCTGCCCCCGGGGGGTACTTCTTGCTAAGGCCAAGTTGACCACTCCTGTAAAGCTCCCATTAGTGGGTGGTTTCTTAGGACTGATAGAGCCTGCTTGCTTGTGTTCAATGAAAGACCCTCACTTAAAGCAACAGGGTTGGAAATGGGGCATCCTGGACCATTATCCGCCATAATCTACCCACTGTTTCTCAGAATGGGCATCGTAATCATTCCCCCCCTCTTTATTTTGGGGCCGGTCTGTGTCTCCCTGGACCTCCTCCTAACTCTTCTGGGAGAACTCTTTTTGGGGTCTGTCCTGCCATTTGATAAGTTTTGTTTTGACCAATGACTTTGTGTTTCACCACTGCGCATATTAGTTGCTCAATGTTCACCAGTAGCACATGGTATGTTTTGTTCAGTTTAGCCGCCTATGGGCTTTGACAGTGCATTAGTCTGTATTCTGCCTATTGGCTTTGACATGGCATTAGCCATTACTTTCTGTATTCAGTTGAGCCGCCTATGGGCTTTGACATTGCATTAGCCATTACATTCTGTATTCTGCCTATTGGCTTTGACATGCTGTATTCAGTCTAGCCGCCTATTGGCTTTGACATTGCATTCCTATTGACTTTGACATGATGTATTCAGTTTAGCTGCCTATTGACTTTGACATGCTATTAGATATTCTGCCTATTGGCTTTGACATGATATCATATATTACATTTTGTATTCAGCTCCGCTGCCTATTGGCTTTGACATGATATCATATATTACACTTTGTATTCAGCTTAACTGCCTATTGGCTTTGACATGATATTCAGCTCTGCTGCCTATTGGCTTTGACATGATATTATACATTACACTTTGTATTCAGCTCCGCTGCCTATTGGCTTTGACATGATATTATACATTGCATTTTATATTCAGCTCAGCTGCCTATGGGCTTTGACATGATATAAGACATTGCATTTTGTATTCAGCTTAGATGCCTATTGGCTTTGACATGACACTAGACATTGCATTTGATATTTAGGTTAGCTGCCTATTGCCTTTAACATGACATTGCATTTGATATTTAGGTTAGCTGCCCATTGCCTTTAACGTGGAGTTAGACATTGCAGTTGAGAATCCAAGCTGTATTTTTCCAAGCTGTGTTTTTGCACCAGAGAACCAAGATGTTTTGCTCTCACAGTAGACTAGACCTGATAAGAGAGAGTACATGGGCGTTGTTTCTCTTCCCTTGAGCTTGGGAACAGGAGTAGTCTTGGAGACCTGGCCAGTCTCCAAAAGGCTTGCTCAGTTTCCCAGGTCTGAGAGGAGGGGGCACACCTTTGTAACGAATGTAACAGGCTGCAGAGAGTCAGATTCGAATCTGCCGGACCTCGTGCTGGAGCTTGGCGCAGGCTGCCAGCAATCCCGTGTGGGTAGATGAATCTCTCTTTCTCGCGGCTGACAGGGGTCCTCAGCTTGCAGACCTTAGAAAGATGAAGCTGTGAATTGTTCCTACACGGTGAAGTATTTGTTTTGCTTTGCATTCAATATCTTATAAATATAACCTGCTGTGTATATTGCAAACTGATATATTTTGTTTGATTAACGCGGACTTGAAAGCTACTAATTCGTCATTCATATAACAACAATAAAAATCTTCTTTGACCTCAGAAGTGCATTTCTGTTGTGTTATGTTAGTGCTTAGAAACTAGATAAGAGGAAAGCACTACAATTGGTACCAGGAGTGGGGTGTCGGTCATTAAGAGGTGATTAAGAAGGGGTTTGACGAGTTAGTAGATTTCTAAGTGCACACTTTAAAAGTGTAATTGTTTTTTGTTGTTTGGAGAATTACAGAAATTGTTTTCTGTTTGGAGAATCACAGTAGCACGGCAGACCATGTCTGAGAATACATGTGTTGATGAACTGCCTGATGGTGCTAAGAAAAACTGTGAATTGTTTTCTGTTTGGGGAATTACAGAAGAAAATGCATGTGTAGCTAAAAGGCCTGATAATGTTTTGAGAAATAATTCCCGTTGTATATATGTAGAAAACGTGTGTTTTGGAAGTAATGATGACAGAAAGGTCTGGATACCTTTATCTGCTTACAGAGAAATGCAGGAGAAATGTAGCAAGTTGGAACATGAATATAGGAATTTACGTGAGCAAATTAGCCAGGATACAATAATTCAAAATAAGACTGAAAGTTATAAAAGGGCTGTTTTTGAAGAATCTTTCTTGTCCCATTCCAGTAATGAGGGGGTTAAGACAGCTCCGAGCTGCACTGAGTTTCCGTGTGAGCCAGGGTTTAACACGGAGGAGAGAGACCAGAATGTGATTTACGAGTTACCGTTGCAAAATGCACAAGTAAAACGAAAGATTTTAGAGCAAGACACCCCGAGTTTCATTAGCTTGTTTGATTTTTGGAAAAAGAATAGCCCTAATTTGAGAGAAATCCTAACACTTTTGTACATGGTCACTGTGAAAAATAATATGCAGCTGCGCGCTTGTGATTTGGCAAATGAAATAATGCAGACTTTAGGTTTCTGCGCAGTGCAAGAAGGAAATACTTATGTACATTTAAATCATGAACAAGGAAAGAAAATAGTGCCCCTAGCTAGAATCATACAATGGATCTGGTACTTGCAAGACAGGGCTAGAGTACCACAGATAAAAGAGTTACCAATGAAGTTGTGTGCACCATTTGAATTCGTGTCCACTGAAGATAAAAAGCATGTTTGTTTTACTAATGATTCATTGACTGAAATGTTGCTTTCTGGCACAGGAGAAGGAACAGCGTTGTATAATGTGTGTCAGATTTTAAAGCAAGAGCTACGTGAGATGTGTCATTTTTATGCTGATTTTTGGTTCTTTGATAATGTTTTAGCCACATGGCTTGTACCTAACTGGTTCAATTACCTTGCAGATGTTAATGAGAAAAATTCAGAGAGAGAAGTGTACACCCAGAATTCTGCCTTAGTGGGGATGGCTAAGTGGGTGCCCCAGAAATGTCAACAGCTGAGAGAAAAAACCACTTACAGGTGGGCAGAGATGAGAGAGATGCCCATTCCCCTAGATTTGATAAAAACTGTGCAGCATGCACAAAAGCAATCTGTCATGCAAGCAGTCACAGAGCAGTTGGGGAGAGGAAAGTTACCAGGACAGAAATGGCAAAGTGATCAGGTTTTAGGGAGAGTGATTGCTGCAGATTACCAAGGAAAAATCGAAATTATGCTGATACCTAGAAAAGAATCTGATTTATTCATACAAATTGGAGACAGAATGGCCCAAATTGGCGAAAATGCAGTGAATGGAGGTTTGGTAAAGAAGGAGTCTGCCCCAGCCCTTCTGACAGTGCAAGAAAAGGGGAGCTGTGGCGCAGCAGATAAAAACCTCAGTGCTGATGTGTGGGCTGAAGCCCCAAGTGACCCTCCAGAACCTGCAGAGAATATAACAAAGGGCCCCAAAAACGTCCTGCTGATTATAAAACAGGGAAAGAAAGAGGAAGGGTGCAGTTTAAATGAAAAATGTTATTTGCAAGAAAAGTCATACTTGTTTCTTTTGCAGATCCTACCACGTTTCGCCACTGTCCCTGAGTGCGCTGTGTGGTCCCCCTTCCGGTGTGTGCGTGTGGGGTCGGGGAAGGGACCGAATCCCCAACCTGAACCTGGCTGAGTAAAGTGCCAGCACCATGGATCCATTTTGCGCAAACTGCGCCTTCAGTTCAAGTTCAACTTGTTTGCTGTGTTTTTTTTTTTTTTTTCCCTCTCGTATGGAACTCTGACTTTTGCTTATCTTCCAGCAAACCTTTCAAGTGGACCGTGCATCTTTACATGAGTAGAACTCATGCCACATCAAATTGCTAACACTGTTGAATTAGAGACTCATTCAGAGAAAAAAAAAAAAAAAAAAAAAAATGTGCCCAGTCTTCTCTATGTAGATGTAGCTGATGTGAAAGGTTATGAGATCAATGTGTTAATTCACTTCTATTGCTTTACAGGGATTGCTTTGATCATAATGTTTTTTTTGTGTGCTGATGTTTTTTTTTTGTTTGAAATATGAGATATGTGAAACAAAAATTCATTGGTCAAAGGGCGGAATGTCCTGCCATTTGATAAGTTTTGTTTTGACCAATGACTTTGTGTTTCACCACTGCGCATATTAGTTGCTCAATGTTCACCAGTAGCACATGGTATGTTTTGTTCAGTTTAGCCGCCTATGGGCTTTGACAGTGCATTAGTCTGTATTCTGCCTATTGGCTTTGACATGGCATTAGCCATTACTTTCTGTATTCAGTTGAGCCGCCTATGGGCTTTGACATTGCATTAGCCATTACATTCTGTATTCTGCCTATTGGCTTTGACATGCTGTATCCAGTCTAGCCGCCTATTGGCTTTGACATTGCATTCCTATTGACTTTGACATGATGTATTCAGTTTAGCTGCCTATTGACTTTGACATGCTATTAGATATTCTGCCTATTGGCTTTGACATGATATCATATATTACATTTTGTATTCAGCTCCGCTGCCTATTGGCTTTGACATGATAGCATATATTACACTTTGTATTCAGCTTAACTGCCTATTGGCTTTGACATGATATTCAGCTCCGCTGCCTATTGGCTTTGACATGATATTATACATTACACTTTGTATTCAGCTCCGCTGCCTATTGGCTTTGACATGATATTATACATTGCATTTTATATTCAGCTCAGCTGCCTATGGGCTTTGACATGATATAAGACATTGTATTTTGTATTCAGCTTAGATGCCTATTGGCTTTGACATGACACTAGACATTGCATTTGATATTTAGGTTAGCTGCCTATTGCCTTTAACATGACATTGCATTTGATATTTAGGTTATCTGCCCATTGCCTTTAACGTGGAGTTAGACATTGCAGTTGAGAATCCAAGCTGTATTTTTCCAAGCTGTGTTTTTGCACCAGAGAACCAAGATGTTTTGCTCTCACAGTAGACTAGACCTGATAAGAGAGAGTACATGGGCGTTGTTTCTCTTCCCTTGAGCTTGGGAACAGGAGTAGTCTTGGAGACCTGGCCAGTCTCCAAAAGGCTTGCTCAGTTTCCCAGGTCTGAGAGGAGGGGGCACACCTTTGTAACGAATGTAACAGGCTGCAGAGAGTCAGATTCGAATCTGCCGGACCTCGTGCTGGAGCTTGGCGCAGGCTGCCAGCAATCCCGTGTGGGTAGATGAATCTCTCTTTCTCGCGGCTGACTGGGGTCCTCAGCTTGCAGACCTTAGAAAGATGAAGCTGTGAATAGTTCCTACACGGTGAAGTATTTGTTTTGCTTTGCATTCAATATCTTATAAATATAACCTGCTGTGTATATTGCAAACTGATATATTTTGTTTGATTAACGCGGACTTGAAAGCTACTAATTCGTCATTCATATAACAACAATAAAAATCTTCTTTGACCTCAGAAGTGCATTTCTGTTGTGTTATGTTAGTGCTTAGAAACTAGAAAAGAGGAAAGCACTACAGGGTCACTCCCAGTTACCTTCTTGTGGACCCTGGTGCTAAGCCAATTGTCTGTCTCCTTAGCAAGCTTCCTGGGGTTGGAAAGGGCATTGGGCCTTGGGGAGCCCTCGCTGGTTACAGCATGCAACTTCCTCCCACTAGAGATTTCCGACTTCCAAAAAGGTGACAAAGTCTGAACACAGAAATCTTCACAGCGATTCTAACAAGCGGCTCCCTGATGATGATGCCTCTTCGTCAGGCACCACCATCTGTGTTGCCTTGATGATTTTTAACTTCTCTGGAAATTTTCTCCAAAATTTCATCTAAGTCCAAAGGTAAGCCAAAACTGACTCTACGTTTATTTTTTATGAATATAGTATGAACAAAATTGCTTTTATTGTGTCATCTAAAATGGAGTAATCAAACTGCTTTAAAATTCTATATCTATGACATATACATGTAAAATGATTCACACTTTGTATTGAAATACGGATATGTATGGTACAATACAGCAGCTGTCAGGGCTTCCTCAGTTATCCAAAGTGCCTAATTCAAGGTTTTGGGAGACATTCTGGCTGCAGGAGTCAGACCAACTACCATCCATCCATCAGGTAAGCATGCCATATAGAGTTGTAAGCTATTGATTCCCAAATAGTACACAATAACCAAATCCTTGTGAAAGGATATCATGAAATATTGCCACTTTTTTTAAGCATCTGATGTTGGTGTGTGATATATTCCCGACATATTCAGTGAGGTCTGTGTTAATCTTGCATGCTCACAGATATTTCATTCTGAACATTAATTATGGTGTCACTTCCTTCTGAAACTGCTGGATGGAGGACCACATCTTCCGCCACACTCAAGGAGCCAGGTTCAGCAGTTGACATCATGGAGGATCTCAATGCCTCACAGAGCTGTGGCTGGAGCTGGTGAATATAATGTTGCAGTGCACATCTGCATTGAACACCTCAGTGCTACAGTGTGGGATGTCACATGTAGGTTTATACAAACCAGGTCACATGTGGAACATCAGATAGATGCAAAGAATATATGACCCAAACCTTGTGTGGTAGCACGATATACAATGTAAAATACTTAGCATGTTGCAACCTCTGTCTTGCAGGTGCTGAGGATAAAAAGTCACTTGATGAATTTGGATCATCTACCAGTGGAGGGCAGCGGGCCAATCCCAGAAGAAAATACGATCCTCCTCCAAGCAGCAATGTCAGTGGCCATCAATGCTCAAGAAGAGGATGATGAGGAGGAGGAAGATGAGGATGAAGAGATGATGAGGTGCTTGTTGTGGAGGAGTACGTGGATTATGAGAAATGTATTGTTGGCCCTCTGGGCAAAAACACCGAAGCATAGATCAGGCTCAGTCAGCATTGTGAGTCTCACTTCACCTCAGAGGATTGCCCAATCCCAACAGTCAGTTAACCAGCCACAGCATTTACCTACCCTAACACAACCATCACCTCCTCACAGCTCTCACAACCAAGGTACACATGTTGCTCCTCCTACACACTCCTCCCATTACAATGCATCCCAGGCCTTTCTCAAGTATATGAGGGACCTAACACCCCTGATGAGAAGCAGGTAGCCCCCAGGCACCAATCTCCACCCCACAGCCTCCCATGTGCCAACCCTCCCCATGCTGGTGGACCCGATGGTCATAACAGAGGCATTCCAGGCAGAGGGGGTTAGCAGATGGTCATTGTGGCCAGCGGGAGGATGGATTTTTCCAACAACAGGCTAATGTGAGTCAGGACATTTGTGCCACAGGGGCTACTCACTACAGGAAATCCCTGGGAATATTGACAGACAGACCCTTGTCTAGGACAGGATTGATAAAATTCGCAAGACATGTCAAGGAGGCAAAATGATGTTATAGCAATCTGTAGGGAAGACAGTGCAAGACACCATTACTTGGCCATGATGATGATAGATGGCATGTTGAAACTGGTTCAATGTCTTCCTCCACGGTCAACAGATGGAGGGGACCGAAAACACCTACCTGCACCACATCCCACCCAGCAACCTGTAGCACAACCTGCAAAAGCACCCCTCACTATGTACACAGGCACCACACACCTGCATATGCCCCCATTTACAGTTATGTCCCCCCTGCACAGGCACGTGCCCACTGCCTAGGCACACCCCCACCTGCCCAGGTACCTGTGGAGGCACCCTCCGCCCCTTTACAGGTACATCCCTCACTTGCACAGACACCTTCACCCCCTGTACAGGCACAACCACCAACTTTACAGGTACCCTCAACCCCTGTATAGGCACACCAACCAACTGCACAGGCACCCTCCCATCCTGCACAGGCATACCCACCAACTGTACAGGCAGATGCACCACACCCACCCACACATCACCACCATCTCAGTAAATGCACTTACTCACAGAGATCCTCACCACCACAATTGTGAATTTGCAAGAAAGATCCCCTGATCACTGTAAAATATAATAAATATTTGTAAATAAAAATATATTTTTTACAATTTAATACTGCGTTGATCTTGGACAATTGGTTACTGTTATTCTTGGCATCGTTGGCGTGGTCTCCCCTAATGTTTTGCCTCTGCTTCCCAGGTTGTTGATGTGTGTTGGTCTCTGTTTTTTTTTTTTTTATACTCTGGGCACCATACCACTGCTAGCCAGTGCTAAAGTGCAAGTGCTCCTATGTCAAATGCATGTGTAATTTGGCTTATCCATGATTGTCATATTTGATTTACTAGTAAGTCCCTAGGAAAGTGCACTAGAGGTGCCCAGGACCTGTAAATCAAATGCTACTAGTGGGCTTGCAGCACTGGTTGTGCCACCCACATAAGTAGGCCTGCAAACATAGCTCAGACCTGCCACTGCAGTGCCTGTGTGTGCACTTTCAAACTGCCAATTCAACTTAACAAGTGTACGGCCTTGCCAGGCCTAAACTTTCTTTTTTTAATACATGTTAGGCACCCCAAGGTAGGCCCTAGGTAGCCCCATGGGGAGGGTGCAGTGTATGTTAAAGGTGGGACATGTACTGATGTGTGTTATATATACTAGCAGTAAAATACTGCTAAATTCAGCCTTCACTGTTGAAAGGCCTATCTCTCTCATAGGATACCATGGGGGCTGCCTTTAAATAACTTTAAAGTGCAGATTCTCTTTGAGAGCAGATAGAAATATTGAGTTTAGGGTCTCTAAACTCACAATTTAAAAATACATATTTTATTGAAGTTGGTTTTTAGATTGTTATTTTGAAAATGCCACTTTTAGAAAGTAGGCATTTTCTTGCTTACACTATTTTGTGACTCTGCCTGTTTGTGGATTGTCTGTCTGGGTCAGATTGACAGTTAGGCTGTTTGTGAATCTCCTCTAGACAATAACACAAGGAGAGCTGGGGTGTAGCCTGCATATCCCGATGAGCCATCTGTGCTAGGAGGGGAAGGAGGAGAGGTCACTCAAGCCTGAAAGGGCTTGGCCTGGCCTGGCCTGGGCAAGGCAGGATCTTGTAAACGACAGAGACTTTCCTTTGAAGTAGGCCAACGTCAAAGGGAGAAAGGGGTATAAGTATTAGACCCTGACAATTAGATCACTTCTGGATTCAAGAGGAACCGATGCCAAGGAGAAGAGCTGAAGAGCTGAGGAGAAGTGCTGCCCCTGCGTGTGACTGTGCTTTGTTGGGCTATCCTGCAGTTGCTGCTTCTGCCTGTGAAAGAGGACAAAGACTAAACTTTGTTGTGCATTCCTGCTTGTGAAGAAACTCCAAGGGCTTGAGTTGAGCTTGCCTCCTGTTTTGAAATCTCAGGGCCATCAAAGACTTACCCTGCTAACATCTGGACTGTCTGCTGAGACTCCTGCCCTGCCAAGTGGTGTCCTCTCTAGTCCCTGGGCACTTGAAAGGTGAAGTTGGCAGACAGGAGCTGAACATCCATGCACAGAACGCCATGCGGGGAAATTTATGATACACCATCCACAATGCAGCTGATAAATGACAGCTAAAATCAATGCTCCACCTGCATCGCGGCTGGGAGATCGACACACCGTGGCTGAAGAAATGACGCGCAACATCCACTTGCGGCTGCTGATAATGACACAAACCCCACGCAGTGCAGTTTTCTAACACCATGCAACAGGATTTCACACGCATCATCCCTGGGTGTCTAAGTCAACCCGACTCTCTTGCATGGGAGAAGAAACAACACATTGTGACCCAACAGAAGAAGAAAATGTCACACGGCCTTCCTTGTGAGGAAGGAATCGATGCATCACTGCCTTTTCCAATGCACGCTTGCCCGTGCAGCTTTATTTTTGATGCTAACCAGGTACTTTGTGTAACAACAGCATTCTCATTGTTTTCTAAGGTTTAAGACTCTTATTGTTTTGAAAATTCATATCTTGACTTGTGTATGTTGGACTTTTGTTATTTTGGTCTTGTTGAATTTGGATAAATATTACCTATTTTTCTAAACTGGTGTGGTGTCCATTTTTTAGTGCTTTCACTGTATTACTGTGTATGTTGGTACAAATAATTTACACATTGCTTCTGAAGTTAAGCCTGGCTGCTCGTGCCAAGCTACCAAGGGTGTGAGCAGCGGTTAACTGAGTGTGATTCTCTTTTACCCTGACTAGAAAGAGGGTTCTTGCTTGGACAGGGGGCCTTCTGACTGCCAACCAAAGACCCCATTTCTAACATTGGTGGCAGCGGTGGGATTGGACTTGTATTTGTACTTGACATAGAGTGATTAAGTGAACACTACTGTTTTCAGTGCAGACCATTACATAACCACATACTACTTGTTTTTGCTTTTGCTCTCTCTGGACTTTTTTCTACTTCCATATTTTTGGTGATCTTTTTATTGATTCTTGAACTTCTCATTTGGGAATTCTTTTTCTGCCTTGGAACTTTTCACCTTTTGATTGACCATCATGTCATGAGCTGGAGATGCACCAGCTGGAGTTGCTTTTGATTTAGGGAAACTGGAAAGTTATACAGTTGCTCAACTGAAACAGTTCTGTAAGGATCTTTCCTGTCCCATTAAGAACTCCACCAGGAAGGAGGAGCTTCAAAAGGCACTGAGGGCCTGGGTGACAGCCAAGGAAGCGGGGGGGGCACAGCGGAGGAGCGGATGAGGAGGTGCAGAGTATACACAATGGTTTAGTGGGTGGACCTGTTATGCCTGGGGGGAGGGTCTCCAGGGCAGGTAGCAGTGTGTCATCCAAGGGTCTGACTTCTGAAGAGTTATTGGACAAACAGGCTGAGAGGAGTCACCAGATGGAATTAGAGAGGCTCAAAATGGGGATGTGGAAGGGAGGAAGCTGGCCGCTGAAGAGAAAGAGTTACTGCTGGCTCATGAGCTCAACTTGAGGGAGCTGGATCAGAGGAGCCAGTCCAGTAGGGATGGTGGCAGCAGTACCTCAGTGCAGCCTGAGAGAAGGGTACACATTCCAAAGGACTTAGTGAAGGAATATAAAAGGGAGGATGACATATACTTGTAGTTCAAGGGGTATGAGTCTGCTCTCCATATGAATCTGGTCCCTGAGGCACATTGGGGAGGCGGGTCTGTGGAAGCACTTTGAGGTACAGGGGAGGGAGACCCTGACATCCTTATGGTATCCTCAGGGACTCACCTACACCATAATGAAGGACACCCTACTCACAAGATATGGTCTGACCCCTGAGCAGAATAAGGACAAGTTCAGATCCTACACAAAGAAAGAGTCCCATAACTTGGATGGGGTGCGTAGATTCCTTTTGCAGATCATTGGATGGTTGGGTGAAGGGCAGTAAGGTATGAGGGGCTTCACAATTGAATTGTTTGGAAGCACTTGTACAGTCTTTGTTTTCCAGAGCTGCACCAGCACCTGATTGACAGCAAGCTGACTGACCACAGGACGCTTGCGCAGGAGGTGGACCGTTGGGAGTGCACCAGGGTCCAAAAGAGGTATGGGAGAGACCACGAAAAAGGTGGGCATGTTGCCCATCACAAGGAAGGGGGGATAAGTGGAAACAAGGGGATCTCTCTAAAGGGGCCCCAACCTTTCTAACAGTTACTCAGGTTGTAGGCCTTATATGTGACGATAAATGTGTGTGAATAAGACATGTAGATTTGTAGGACCATCTGTGTAACAAGGTATCATGCGGAAAGCTTAGCTAAACACTTACAGGTGTAGACTTCTATATTTTGAATCCAGAATATATAATGAAAAACACAAGACAGAGATGCTGCTCAGGAGCAATATATATATATGATAGGAAGTAAATTACATTTAAAAACTGGCCATTGGAATGGGAGAAAGGAAATCAATGAAAATATTCTGGCAGGTTGGGCAAGGGAAATGGGACGGGGTTGGGCAAAATAAATAAAACATGTCAGGAAGCATCAGGGGAAGCAGTTTATGTATGAGGGGTAAAAGAAATGTTCACAGTCCAAACATTGTCCAGTCACTGACCATTTTCACTGTCCTCCTTCACAACAGTATTGAGATCCCCTGCACCAGTGGATTCACTGTTGCTGGCCGATCCAGGACCAGACAGCCCACGATAGCGGGAAACATGAGGGGTATGAGGGTTTGCAGGGGAAACAGAGAGGGAAGGTGCACTGGGAGACACAACAACAGTGGTCTGGGTGGGTTGTTGGGCCAACGCAGACAATATGCTGCACCCAAGGAAGTGATGGAGGCATTGATGTTGTCCATTTATCTGGAATGTGCCTCTCGCAACATATGGAGTTTGTCTCTGATCCCCTGTAAGACCAGAGAGGACACATTCTGGTCAACATGAGAAGTCACCATCACTTCCCGGGATACAGCCATAGGAGTAACAGCACATGGAGCGGTTTGGGTAGAACATGTAGGGTGTGGGGTATCGTGGCATATGTCTCCCTCAGCTCTTTTGGGCAGGCACTTGGAGGGAGAGTATTGGCAGGATATGCAGCTGGAGTTCCTGATGGGATGGGGGCTTCAAGTGTTGGGGGGGGTTGGTGGCAGGCCTAGATGGTGATGGAACATTCCCTGGGGATACCATTTCCAAGTTAAGTTATTTTGGGCCAGAGGAGACCCATATTCCTCATCTCCCAGACTTGAGGTGTCCTTCTCAATGCCCCCCCTTTAGTCTCTTCAGCCTCCACCCAGGCTGTCACCGCTGATGTTAAAGGCTCTGTCAGAGTGGGCGCATTACTGCTGCCTATTGGCTGGTCTTCCTCCTCCTTCTTCACGCTGGTTGTATCCAGAGGACATGCCCACTGATGAGAAGCAGAGCATCTAACACTCTGTCCCTGGTCGTGTCCTGATGGTCCTTGGCCAACCTGGTGCACTAAAATAGAAGGCAAACAATTATGTAGTTGGTGTACAATTCATAACACAGCTTGAGACAACATAAAGTAAGTGCTGAATTTGTACTTATTTGATCTCACTAACCAATTATATGTTTCTTGGACCAAAAGTATATGTACTTTCATCGTAATGTCCTGAAATTACTCACACAATAACAACTGCGGAGTCTCCACCCCGGGTGGGAAGTTTACGCACTCGGAGCAGAGAGGCCCCACCCCAGCAGAGATTCTGCACTCTGGGCAGAGGTTACACAGTTGAGCCGGAGCCCCAAGATTTTATACTTGAAATGAGAAACCGGAAATAAAAAGCAGGAAGTGCAATACAGGAAGTTGCAGGCAGTTGCAGGCAGTCATTTTATGGCCATTCTGAGACATTTTCACCTCTAAGCAAGATCCTCTGCTATCCTGCTGAACTGTTTAACTAACCTGCGCCAAATAGCAGAGTCTTGAGGTCCAGACAGCCCCTTTCATTGAGACTAAATTGCACATCCTAATGGAGGAGTGTTTCATAAGTACTCTCAGCTTAATGGGGGGCCAGAAGAACTGCTGAATAATGCAGACACACCCAAATCTGTCAGAATATTTCAGCGCACTGCAGTGCAGTGGGTGTGTTCCGGCAGCAGGACTAAGGGGGTCATTATGACCCCGGAGGTAGGTGTTAAGGTGGTGGTAGTACCACCAACAGGCTGGCAGTACATACCGCCACATTATGACATTGGCGGGTTGGCTGCAGCCAACCTGCCAATTTACCATTCATACCGCCATGGCGGTAGCAGCCGCCGGACCGGAGATATCAATCTCCAACCCAGCGGCCGCTGTAGTACCAGAAGCGGCATTATGAGCCAGCCTACCACCATGGTTTTTGTGGCATTAGCAACACCTTGAAAACCATGGCGGTAGGCCCTACCAGTGACAGGGAACTCCTTTCCTGTCACTGGTAGGAGGCTCACCCACCCCCCAACACTCCCCAGATGCCCCCCTCCAACTACGCCCAACCCTTCTAATCCCCCACCCCCATACACACACTCACACACCCGCAGACACGCACCACACATACACCCACTCACCCACACTGGCAGACACGCATTATTATACGCATACATCCAGTCATGCTTGCACACATCCATACACACATTCACACTGACATGCAGACACGCATTCACATTTCCATTCTTACACGCATTCACACACATGCATACACCCACTCAAATACACTACACACACAGATGCATTCACGCACACACTCACACATTCATGCGCACAACTCCACACACACACAGCACCCCGCTCCCTTGTTGGAAGCCCAACTTACCTTCATCCAGCAGCACCACCTTATCACCATCCGCCAGTATGGCCAGGGCCAGATTTCTGCCCTTCTAGTGGTGGAAGTCTGGCTGTGGTCATAATCTGGCGGATGGATGGTAGCCGCGGCGGTAGGAAGTTTATACCGCCAATGCCATAATGTGCACCTAAATCTGTTGTAAGTGCTGGGTTATTTAACCCTTAACTTCACATAAAGAGCCATCCACTCAATGTGAAAACACATGACATGCTACCTGAAAGTATTCCACAGACAGTGACATATGAAATTATGCATCCTTTAGACCTGTGTGTGATGCATTTGGCATTACACATACAATACTATGGGCCTGATTACCACCTTGGCGGATGCAATACTCTGTCACAAACGTGATGGATATCCTGCCCGCCATTTTACAAGTTCCATGGGATATAATGGAACTTGTAATATGGCGTAGGGGAGTATCCCATCCGTCAAAGTCGTAATCAGGCCCTATATGCCTTTATTTTTGGTTGGACCCATGAAGGAGTCTATTTCTGAGCATGGACAATCCAGGACAGTACACAGGCACTTTTGAAGCATGGTGTACATATGAAAAACACATCATAACACTGTCACTTAAATAGCAGTACACACAAATACAATATATACTTCTAAACTATGACATATATTTGTTTCATGTTGCTAATCCTAAATGCAGCTCAACACAGATACTTACCAGTGTGCATTAAGTACTGTCTGAGTACACCACATAAGAAACATGGAGACAGAAGGCGTGTGTAGCATGTTACTACAGCATCATGCAACCTATCATGAGACAACATGGGACAACAGTGTATCAAAGCCACCAGCCTCACTATATTAGCACCACAACTATTGTGTCTCAAACACTGACATCAAATTGCTTCTGTAATTAAAAGTACATATTTGTTTTAATGTTAATATTTTGTGGTTTATACAATGTCCAGTGAGTGGACCAATTCTGTTTCAAAACTGCCTGCCACCCCCAAATGTGTGTGTGTAAGGGTCATTATCCAAAGTATTGTGTGCCACACAGCAAGCCACATATCATCAATGGCGAAGATGTGTTTGTTTGTAGTATGGGTATCTCAAAAATCTAAGATTGACTCCTAACTGTAAACTCTTCTGTTTCACATACACATATAGTTTTCCATCTTGTACACAATGCCAATCCCCATTGACTCTATACATAGTCATCAATTCTTGTGACACTTGGTGCTAACAAAGATTTCAGATGTTGACTGTCCATGAAGCTCTCACAAAAGCAGTGACACGTACTCCCCTAATGCAATGGAGTCCTTAGAGACTTTTTCAACATTAATCACTGACCTGGGCAAAAAATCTGTATCACGGCCTAACTTTTGACTCTTGACAATATCTGTTGTTTACATACATTATGTATAGCTACCAGAGAAGTCTCAGGATGTAATTTATGGACAGTGTGAAATGTCCTCCAATCATCATTGACAACAGATTGTGCAAACACATTATGCCGGTAACACAACTGGTAGCTCAAGAGAAAAAAGTGTCAACCAACTGGTCATGCACCTGCATACCCTGCCCTCTGTGATGATGGGAGAGTGTATATGCAGTGTTACCTGAGTAGGAAAATGTCCCTGTTGAATTTGTAAAGTTACTAATGTGTGAAATGCCACATGCGGTATCTGTTGGTGTCATATATGTGTTAGATGAAATATTAAATTGTGATGGATGTGTATAGAAAAAAATAAACATATGCAAACCTGTGTGGTGCTTGAGTACTTACCCAGAAGCAACATGCTGCCAAATTCTCTTGTTGCCAGCATCCGGGCAATAGGTGACCCTGCAGAAGATGTAGCTGTCATGTGTAGTATCTAAATACTCATCAGTAAATCAGTCACTGGCATCACACACACCCTGCATGTTGATAGAGTGCCAGCGATGTCTGTTGCCAATATATATGCATTGTGGCGAGGTGGCTGTAGTGCCACATGAGTGCAATCAATTGCACCCAACACATGTGGGAAGCTGGAAAAGAGGTGGAAATCCCTAGCAACATTTTGCCTTCCTGTCAGTGTATGTGGCATAATTATGTAGAGATGCACTCTCTTATTTATGCAGCTCAAAATCTTACGCACGCATTGAGACTGGCTTGACTGAGAAATGCCCACAATGTCATTGGACACCCTCTGGAATCACCCAGTAGCAAAAACATGGAGAGCTGCTAGTGTCTTGGCATAGCTGGGATGACGTGAGAGCCGCATGTCTCAGAGTCAAGATCCTGCTCCCACTCAGAAACCATCTCCGAGAAGACATTGGGGGAAATTGGAATCTGGACCTGACATCTTGTCTGGTTATCCCAAAGAGGTTAATCCTTTGTCTGTAGATCCTCTCTGCTCTCCTCCTCAAATCATTCTGTTGCATCACAAGGGGCAAACAGGCAAACACATTCAGTGACATATTGTAAGGTTTGAGAGGGTTTGTGTGTAGCAGCTCTGAATTTATGCATGCAGCCAGACTGGGATTGGCTAACGACTTTCAGCTAGACCTGACTGGGAAGATGGTAAGCACTGACACAGGTATATGTGGTGTGTTTGGGAGAAACTTAGAAATCTGCTGTTTGGTCAGATATTTAGAGTTGTATATTCCATTCACATTTTGGCCCTTATTATGACTTTGGCCACGAGTGCCAGAAGACCACCTGCCTTATAATGGGTACTGCCGGATTTCCACCAACCTGTGAGCGGAAATCCAGCAGTATCCATGCTGGCGGTCGGAGATGCCTGGGCGGTGCTACCACTTGCACCTCCCCACAAGAAGGACGCCGCCAGCCATATTAGGACCATTAATACGGCCTGTCGGTGTCCTGCTGGCAGGGTGCTGCCGGGGGTAGCAGCGCCCCTATCCATTCCCTGCCGGACGACCTCCTTGCTGGACAAGGTAAGTCGGACGTCCGACAGGGGAGGGGGGGTATTGTGTGTGGTGTCTGCCTATGTGTATGAATGAGTGTGTGCATGTGTGAATGCGTCTGTGGTGTATGCGTGGTTGTATGCGTGTAGACGAATGTGTGTGAATGTTGCAGTGAGTTCGTGTCTGCTTGTCAGTGTGTATGCATGTGAGTATGTTTGTGTGGATGCGTGCCTGAATGCGTGTCAGTATTTGTGAGTGAATGCGTGTGTGGATGAGTGTGAGTGAATGCATTTATGGGTGATTGTAAGTAGATGCGTGTCTGAAAGTGGAGGTAAATGGGTGTATGCGTGGTGCGTGTGGGTGTGTGTGTGTGTGTGCACATATGCGGGAAGGGGGTTGGGGTGCTTTGTGTGTAGGGAGAGTGGGGGGTGGTATGTGTGTAGGGAGAGTGGGGCTAGCTTTGTGTATGGGGTGTCAGGTGCTTGCTGGGGCGGGGATGGGGGAGCCATCTACCGGTGACAGTGAAGTAATTCCCTGTCAACCTTAGCCCTTCCGCCATGGTTTTCATGGCAGTACTACCGCCGCGTAAACCATGGCGGTAGGCCAGCTCATAATGCTGCCTGCAGTGTTCTGTGGACTGCCAGGTCGGAGATGAACCTATCCGGTCTGGCAGTTCATACAGCGATTGCGGTATGAGTGGAGATGTGGCGGGTTGGCAGCAGCCAGCCCGCCACACTCACAATGGGGCGGTATACACCACCAGCCTGTTGGTGGTGATACCGCCACATTAAACCTGACGGTCAAAATAGCGCAAGGGTCTTAATGAGGGCCTTTGTCTGTTTGTGGAAGACATTACATGATCCATGGCTGAAAGTTACATGTGCAACTGTAGAAGACATGGGTGGTCATTACAACCTCGGCGGTCTTTTTGCAAGACCGCCGAGGGACCGCCGTGCGGAAGACCGCCAGTAGTGGCGGTTTGCCGATCGGCGTATTATGACTGTTGGCTGCTCTCCGTCCTTTTTCCGACAGAGAGCCGCCAACAGCCATACTGGCGGGCGGCGGGGAAGTGGAGGTTGCTCCACCTCCACCGCCACGCCAACAGAACACCGCCCACCGAATCACATCCTGTGATTCGGCGTGGCGGTGTTCTGTTGGCGGTGTGGTGTCGGCGGAGCAGCCCCCATGGCTCCCGTCCCCTCCCGGAGGATCGACGGAAAAAGTAAGTTGATCGTCCGTTGTGGGAGGGGGGTGGGGGAGTGTTGTGTGGGTGCATGGGGGTGTGCGTCTGTGTATGTAGAGGGGGTGTGTGAGTGCGTGTATGCTTGCGGGGTGTTGCGTGTTTTGGAAATGAGTGCGTGTATGTCTGTGGGTATCTCTGTATGGATGTGTGCGTGTATGTTTGTATGTGGGTGTGCGTGTCTGACTGTGTGTGTGGATGTTGGCATGTATGTCGGTGTGTGTGCGTGTTGGTGGTGCCTGGGTGCGTGTTGTGTGTGTGTGAGTGATGTTGGGGGTTGGGGTGGGGAGAGGGGCCCTGCCACCTTTGGGGGGTGGCAGGGGTGGTGGGGGGTGTAGGGGAGGGAGTCGGGGTGGGGGTGGGTTAGACCCCTATCAGTGCCAGGGAAGGAATTCCCTGGCACTGATAGTGCTTACCGCCATGGATTTCATGGCGGTTTCAAACCGCATGAAATCCATGGCGGTCAGCCGGGTCAAAATACCGCCGGCGGTATAGTGACGGCCGCTGGGCTGGAGACCCACGTCTCCAGCCCGCCGGGCGGAACTGAGAACCGGCAGATGACCATGGCGGTAACCGCCACAGTCATAATACCAAAAAAAAGACCTCCAGCCTGTTGGCGGTCTTACCGCCGCTTCTCTGCCTTCCGCCAGGGTCATAATGACTCCCATGGTACTTAGAACTTGTGATGTTCTGGTTACCACTTGAAGGCTCAGATGTATAGTGTTAGAAATGGGGTCTCTAGTTTGCAGAGGTATACACCCTTGTCCAAATAGGGATCACAATCCTAGTCAGGGTAAGTCACACACATTCCAAACTATCCTGTGCCCACCCTCTGGTAGCTTCGCACTGAGCAGTCAGGCTTAACTTAGAAGGCAATCTGTAAAGTATTTTTGCAAGAAATCATGCAATAACACAGTGCGAATACCACAGAAAGACACCACACAGGTTTAGAAAAATATATGATATGTTCCTGAATAAATTAAGGTCAAAAAGATCAAGATTTGATAATCACAAGTTGAAATATCACTTTTGTAATGATAAGTAGTCTTTTGTTCTTAAAAGCAAGAATTGTCTCTTGCAAGCACAAAGTACCTGGTTTGGGTCAAAATTACACGCACAAAGACCGCAGAGGAGGAGATGCGTGAAAAAAGGTAGGTGTGTGTCATTTTCCGGGGACACACAGATGATGTGTCGATTCTTTCCAATGCGGTAATGGCTTTGTGTTGATTTCCGGCATTCAGGCTTGAATCCTCTTTGCGATGCGGGGTCTTTTGACGCCCAGCGACGATGCGTGGAAATCCTGGGCATGTGGGACAAAGTCACAGCTGTTGCATCGATCTGGTGGGAGATGCGGCAGAATTTCTGCTGCACGGCTAGCGCTGCTTTGATTCCTCTCACAGGAAGTCGGGCTGCATCGTTCTAGCGCTGTGATGCATAGATCCTGTGGGCTGTGTGTCGAAGTTCAGTGCTGCCTCGATCTCCACTAGGGGAGCCAGGCTGCGTCATTCCAGTTTGGCGATGCAGTGATTTTATTACCGCTGGGCAGGCTGTGTGCCGATTCCAGCAGGCTGCGAGTCGATTTTCATCGCCCAAGGAGTTTCCCTGCAGAGGTGAAGTCTTTTTGGCCCTGAAACTTCAGGAACAGAAGGCAGCCTCAATCCAAGCCCTTGGAGAGTACTTCTCAGCAGAGCCAGAGGTGAGCAAGGCAGCAGGGCAACAGCAAGGCAGCAGTCCTTTACAGCAAAGCAGTCCAGGTGAGCCCTTTGGGTAGCCAGATAGCTTCTCTTGGCAGGTTTCTGGTGCAGAGTGTCTTTCCCAAGAAGTGTCTGATTTTGTAGGGTCAGGGACCCAGTGTCAACATCAGGGCAGTGCACGCTCTACGGGCGACTGGAATGCAAAAACCCAACACTTATGAAATAACGTAATTTATGCATTATGTTGCTATGCTGTTGTTTAACCTTTTGCATTGCAGAGTTTAATCCTGAATACTTATATTCAAGGTGCTTGTAAATACTGTTCATTTGAAATGTATTGCTGCAGGCTTTCAGAGTGTGTTAGGGTGTGGTCCCTTTCCAGGGCCTTCTAGAAGCTTTCTCTGCTGCATGACTGGGTGTGGTTTGTGGGCTGGGCCAGACTCTATATAAGGGAGCCAGCCCAGCTCCACGTGCTCACTATTCAGAGGTCCCGGTGCAGAGCAGCAGCAATTTCCTGAGCTCCTGTTCTGGAGGCCTACTTTGATCTTCCAGGCCTTGCCCTTCATTGTATTGGTGATCCTAGATCAGGGCGGTAAGACGGAGGTCGGGCTGGGCCCCCGATCCTGTTTTCGAAGGCATTCGAGTTCTTGGGCCTAATTTTCATATTGGGAGATTTTTCCTTGTGCGTGTGAATTCATAGAGAAGACCGTCAACAAGCAGCTTACCAACTTCCTTGAAGACAACAACCTTCTCGACCCCTCTCAATCCGGATTCCGAGCCAACCACAGCACTGAAACCGCCCTCATCTCAGTCACAGACGACATCAGATCCCTGATGGATAACGGTGAAGCAGTCGCCCTCATCCTCCTCGACCTCTCGTCTGCCTTCGACACCGTCTGTCACCGCACCCTAATAACCCGCCTCCGCTCCACCGGGATCCAAGGTCAGGCCCTGGACTGGATCGCCTCCTTCCTCTCCAACCGCTCTCAAAGAGTCTACCTCCCACCTTTTCGCTCAGACCCCACCGAGATCATCTGCGGCGTCCCACAAGGCTCCTCGCTCAGCCCGACACTCTTCAATGTCTACATGAGCGCCCTCGCCGACATCGTACGCAAGCGCAGCATCATCATCACCTCCTACGCCGACGACACTCAACTTATACTCTCCCTCACCAAGGACCCCACCAGCGCAAAGACCAACCTGCAAGATGGTATGAAGGACGTCGCAGATTGGATGAGACTCAGCCGTCTGAAACTGAACTCAGACAAAACGGAAGTCCTCATCCTCGGTAACATCCCGACCGCCTGGGACGACTCCTGGTGGCCCACGGCCCTTGGCACCGCACCGACCCCCTCAGACCACGCTCACAACCTCGGCTTCATCTTGGACCCACTTCTCACCATGACCAAACAAGTCAACGCCGTGTCCTCCTCCTGCTTCCTCACCCTCCGCATGCTCCGGAAGATCTTCCGCTGGATCCCTGCCGACACCAGAAAGAGCGTGACCCATGCCCTCGTCACTAGCCGCCTGGACTACGGCAACACCCTTTACGCTGGGACCACCGCAAAACTCCAGAAACGTCTGCAACAAATTCAAAACGCCTCAGCCCGCCTCATCCTCGACATACCCCGCAACAGCCACATCTCCGCCCACCTGAGACACCTGCATTGGCTTCCCGTCAGCAAAAGGATCACCTTCCGACTCCTCACCCACGCACACAAAGCCCTCCACAACAAGGGACCAGAACACCTCAACCGCCGCCTCAGCTTCTACGCCCCCACCCGTCTTCTCCGCTCCACCAGCCTCGCTCTCGCCGCCGTCCCTCGCATCCGCCGCTCCACAGCGGGTGGGAGGTCCTTCTCCTACCTGGCGGCCAAGACTTGGAACACCCTCCCCACCATCCTCAGGACCACCCAGGACCACTCCGTATTCCGGAGACTCCTCAAGACCTGGCTCTTCGAGCAGCAGTAACCCCTTCCCCCTAGTGCCTTGAGACCCGCACGGGTGAGTAGCGCGCTTTATAAATGTTAATGATTTGATTTGATTTGAATGTGCTCTTGGTTTCTGGCATTTACATGTTGATATTCGAATTGGCAAGACGCGCAATTCATTCCTCGTGCTTAACTCTTGATACTCATTGTGCGCTACCATTTCTTGGCAGTTACATGGTGGCATTTGAATGGGCAAGACGGGCGATTCATTCCTTGTGTTTAACTCTTGATACTCATTGTGCGCCACCATTTCTTGGCAGTTACATGGTGGCATTCGAATCGGCAAGACGCGCGATTCATTCCTTGTGTTTAACTCTTGATACTCATTGTGCGCTTCCATTTCTTGGCAGTTACATGGTGGCATTCGAACCAGCAAGACGCGCGATTCATTCCTTGTGTTTAACTCTTGATACTCATTGTGCGCTACCATTTCTTGGCAGTTACATGGTGGCATTCGAATCGGCAAGACGCAAGATTCATTCCTTGTGTTTAACTATCAATACTCATTGTGCGCTACCATTTCTTGGCAGTTACATGGTGACATTCGAATCAGCAAGACTCGCAATTCATTCCTTGTGTTTAACTCTTGACACTCACTGTGCACTACCATTTCCTAGCATTTACATGGTGGCATTTCGAATCAGCAAGACGCGCAATTCGTTTCCTTGAAGTTAACTCTTGATACTCATTGTGCGCAACCATTTCTTGGCATTTACATGGTGGCATTCGAATCGGCAAGACGCGCAATTCAGTTCTTTGCATTTAACTTTTGATACGCATTGTGCGCAAGCATTTCTTGGCATTTACATGGTGACACTCGAATCGGCAAGACGCGCAATTCATTCCGTACATTTAATTCTTGATAATTATTGTGCGCAACCATTTCTTGGCATTTACATGGTGGCATTCGAATCGGCAAGACGCGCGATTCATTCCCGCAATTAAAACTTGATGTTTCAGATCGCTTGTACTGTGCGCGATCATTTCATGCCACTTGCATATTCTTGTTGAAATCAGCAGTGTGCGCGATTCATGTTTCTGCATTTAAAACTAAGGGGGTCATTACAACCCTGGCGGATGGTGTTAAAGGTGCGGTACAGCCACTTTAAAACTCCGACCGCCACGGTGGTACAGACAAGCAGTGCGGTGGTCACCGCCAACAGACAGGCGGAACACAATGTACCGCCCACAGTATCACAACCCGCCAATCCGCCACCTTTTCCGGGGCGGATTCACCGTGGATAAAAACATGGCGGAAACAGCTTTTGCAATGGGAAAACGCTCACCTTCTACACATCCCACGAGGAAGGAGGACACCATGGAGCGGGAATTACAAATCCTACCTGCCCTTGTCTTCCTGCTCATTTTCAAACATCAGCAACGGCGCCACCGAAGACAACGGTGAGTACTGCACCTACGACATAGGGGAGGGGGGGAGGCAAAAGTCACGGACACACACGCAACACCCCCACGACCACCCTCACCCTCGCACATTACAACACACTCACCAATGCATTTCCAAAATCACAGGAACAACCCACAACCCCGCCGGAAGAATGCAAAGACCAAAGGAAATCAGTTCAAGAATTGTAATGTATCAAAATACAGTCACCAAATATATACAGGTATATATACACATTCCAGCTCTTATACATTACGAGAAGTAGTGCAAGTATGCACATATCAATGTCCGTGTACCACTGGGCCAAAAATGCATTGGCGAGGCCCACATTAGATACCTGTCTACAAACGGAGAGAACACTGCTGGGGCATCAGATAGAAATACAACAGGCACCTCAGGGGGAAGGGAAGGGGGGGCACCTCAGCCGGATGACAGTACCATGCCAGATCCACGACAGGGCACCATGCCCACTGTTCCATCCTGGGGAGTGCAAAGCCACAGTCCCTCAAGTCTCACAAGTGGGTGGGTTGCCCACTGTTCCATCCTGGGGAGTGCAAAGCCACAGTCTCTCAAGTCTCTACAGTGGGTGGGTTGCCCACTGTTCCATCCTGGGGAGTGCAAAGCCACAGTCTCTCAAGTCTCTACAGTGGGTGGCTTGCCCACTGTTCCATCCCGGGGAATGCAAAGCCACAGTCTCTCAAGTCTCACAAGTGGGTGGGTTGCCCACTGTTCCATCCTGGGGAGTGCAAAGCCACAGTCCCTCAAGTCTCACAAGTGGGTGGGTTGCACACTGTTCCATCCTGGGGAGTGCAAAGCCACAGTCTCTCAAGTCTCTACAGTGGGTGGGTTGCCCACTGTTCCATCCTGGGGAGTGCAAAGCCACAGTCTCTCAAGTCTCTACAGTGGGTGGCTTGCCCACTGTTCCATCCCGGGGAATGCAAAGCCACAGTCTCTCAAGTCTCACAAGTGGGTGGGTTGCCCACTGTTCCATCCTAGGGAGTGCAAATCCACAGTCTCTCAAGTGGATAACAGTCTCCACTGGTTCTGGAGGGGGAATGGTGCCCACACTGCATCAGGCTCCCCGTGACGCTTCCTGTTCCATCACTGTCCCAGCTGTACATGGGATAACGATGCTTGATGTGGCGGTGTTTTCATTCTTCAGCGGTGCTTTGCCATGTTCAGCGGTCTTCACCATGGCGGTGAGTTCCTTGTTCAGCGGTGCTTTGCCATGGCGGTCTCTGACCTGTTCAGCGGTTCTCTGCCCTGTTCAGCGGTGCTTTGCCATGTTCAGCGGTCTTCACAATGGCGGTGAGTTCCTTGTTCAGCGGTGCTTTGCCATGGCGGTCTCTGACCTGTTCAGCGGTTCTCTGCCCTGTTCAGCGGTGTTTTGCCATGTTCAGCGGTCTTCACCATGGCGGTGAGTTCCTTGTTCAGCGGTGCTTTGCCTCTGACCTGTGCATTGGTGTGTGGCATGACGGTCCCTTATTACCCAGCGGGGCTGTGGCTGCCGGGGCCCTCCTGGGCACTGACTCCGGCAGTGGTCTCCTGACCAGTGACGATGCTCCTTCCCTCCTGAGCACTGACTCCGGCGGTGGTCTCCTGCCCAGTGACGATACTTCTGCCCTCCTGGGCACTGACTCCGGCGGTGGTCTCCTGACCTTTGACGATACTCCTGCCCTCCTGGGCGCTGACTCCGGCGGTGGTCTCCTGACCAGTGACGATACTCCTGCCCTCCTGGGCACTGACTCCGGCGGTGGTCTCCTGACCTGTGACGATACTCCTGCCCTCCTGGGCACTGACTCCGGCGGTGGTCTCCTGACCAGTGACGACGGTGCTGGCGGTGGCGTCCCGGCCGCCAGGGAGGATGGCACCCTTCTCCGCCATGCTGCTCTTACCAGACTGCGCAGACTTCTTCTGCCACTTCACCACCTTTGGAGGAGTCACAGCTGACTCTGCAATCCCCCTGGGACCCTTGTGAGCAGTTTTTCCGCCAGGAGTCTTCACCCTGTCCCGTTGGCCACTTTCCAACTTGAGATGCTTTACAGGGGGTGGACTGGCAGTGCTTTGGCTCCATGTCACACTGCCTGCCCTGGTGGCCGGTGCACTCCACACACCTTTCACACGCACCACTGGTACTGGAGTCTTTTTGGCTGAGGTGCTACTATGTGACTTATGAATTGGAGGGGTGGGGTTGGGGGCAAAGAGGTCAACGTTGCTGAGGGCGAGTTTCTGACGAACACTGGGATGGGTAGCTGGAGGGGGTCTGGGAGTGGAGGAAGAGGAGGTGGTTGTAGGAGGTGTCACTTTAGGTGTTTTAGGTGCAGGTGCAGGTACTGGAGGCTGTCGTGAGGTGGATGGATGTTGGGTGTGTGGGTGCCCGCGTTTGTGTACCTTGGGAGGGGGCGTCACAGACACACTGGGAGAAGACACAGGGGATGTGTAAATGGTAGTGGGGGTGGTGAGTGCAGGTGAGCGGGGTGTGGTGCTGGGTGTTCTGGTGCGAGTCCTAGTGCCTGTAGATGTAGTGCATGCAGGTGAGAGTGTAGATGACACTGGGAGGGAGGAGGGAGACGACGAGGAGGGGGACACAGTGGAGGCAGTGGATGTTGCTGTGTCTGTATGTGGGTGATGCTTGTGTGAGTACCTGTGGGATGGGTGGTGCCTATGTTTGCCTGAGCTACTTTTGTGTGTTGAGGTGTATGCATGCTTGTCTGATGGTGTGCTTGGGATAGGCTGGGGTACAGGGGATTGGGTCTGGGTGGAGGAAGTTGGAGGGGGGAGGCTAGACACAGGGACAATGGCTGCCATCAGTGCTGAGGCCAGAGATTGCAGGGTTCGATGAAGGGCAGCCTAACCCGAATGAATGCCCTCCAGGAATGCATTACCGTGTTGCAACTCCCTTTCTATACCCTGGATGGCATTCACAATGGTAGACTGCCCAACAGTGAGTGACCTGAGGAGGTCAATGGCCTCCTCACTGAGGGCAGCAGGGGTCCAGGGGTAGGGGCTGAGGTGCCTGGGGCGAAGGTGATGCCCACCCTCCTGGGTGAGCGGGCACAGGGCGAACGCTGAGGGGCTGCTGGGAGGGCGGTGCTGGTAGGGGAGGTGGCGGCTGTACCTGTAGAAGTGGTGGGCACAGATGGTGCCGCCACCACAAGGGAGCTCCCATCGGCGGACGAGTCTGTGTCGCTGTTTGGTGATCCGGTGACCGACGTGTAGCTCCCCTCGCCCTCCGTCCCACTGGTGCATTCTGAGTCCGTGATGTCCACGTTGGGAGGCCATCCCCAGCTGAACCTCCGCCGTCTTCTTGCTCCAGCAGCGAATGTCCTCCCATCTTTTACAGCAGTGGGTGCCCCGTCTCTGGTGGACCCCCAGGGTCCGTACGTCCTTGGCGATGGCACGCCAAATGTCCTTCTTCTGGTGGGCGCTGACCTACATGACATGCACAGGGGAAGAAGAGAAGTCATTACCAACTGCGCAGTCAAAGTGAGTGACTGCCCTTGCCATGTGGCACATGCATTCACACTCATTCATGTTCCCTGAACTCTGCCCCCTTCCCTATTACAACCAGCCCTCTCCACACAGGCATAGCCCATACAACATACTCCCTGTGTACTTACCTGTTGGTCTGGAGGACCGTAGAGTAGCGTGTACTGGGGGAGGACCCCGTCTACTAGCTTCTCCAACTCCTGAGCAGTGAAGGCAGGGGCCCTTTCCCCAGACGCAGCAGCTATTGTCTCTTCCAGACCGAGGTCACAGCAGCACTTGCAGTGTAGGTCCTCTCCTGTCGAAGATCAGGTATCGAGTGATTGAACAGATAGAAAATGGCGGTCACGTCCGCGGCGGTGACGTCCGTGGCGGTGCGTATCATCACCGCCGGCGCAATTCATCATTGCCTCCTGGGACCCATAGGGTCCAATGTTAACCAATGCAGCATTGCGCTGCGGTCTACGACCGCCTACCGCGACGGTGTACAACGCCAGCGCAGTTACCTCACACCCCATTGTCCCAGTTTAGAGGTCAGGCAGCCGCCATTTCAGGGGCCCACATGGCTTCATTTACTACTGCGTCACACATACCTAGGCCTACACTCGATACACATACAGGGAGATTTTTGTCTTTGGTGTCATGTTCTGTGTATCTGTGGGTACATACCTGGAATTTTGTTGAGTCTGTGGTCGCTGTTGTCCTGCCTAGGCACCGTCAGCTGGGACATTTGAGAAGATGGCGGAATCCTCCAGTGTACCGACCGCTGGTGGACCTGTTGACAATGGAGGAATGACATTTGATCATCACCTACAGGTTTGACAGTGCCACTATCCAGGAACTGTGTACCCAGTTAGAGCCAGACCTGATGTCACCAATCCGCCATCCCACAGGAATCCCCCCTGACGTGCAGGTGCTGTCAGTGCTCCACTTCCTTGCAAGTGGGTCTTTTCAGACAACTGTGGCCATGGCATCAGGGATGTCCCAGCCTATGTTTTCCAACGTGTTGTCCAGAGTGTTGTCTGCCCTGCTGAAACACGTAAGGAGCTACATCGTTTTCCCTCAGGTGGAGGATTTGGCTACTGTTAAAGGTGACTTCTATGCCCTTGGACATATGTCCAACATCATAGGTGCTATTGATGGGACCCATGTAGCTTTGGTCCCCCCCACAGGAGTGAACAGGTGTACAGGAACAGGAAGAGTTATCATTCGATGAATGTACAGATGGTATGTTTGGCAGACCAGTACATCTCGCAGGTAAATGCTATGTTCCCTGGCTCAGTGCATGACGCCTACATCCTGCGGAATAGCAGCATCCCTTATATGATGGGTCAACTCCAGAGGCACCATGTGTGGCTATTAGGGGACTCTGGTTACCCCAACCTGTCCTGGCTATTGACCCCAGTGAGGAATCCCAGGACCAGGGCAGAGGAACGCTACAATGAGGCCCATGGGTGGACTAGGAGGGTGATCGAACGCACCTTCGGCCTCCTGAAGGCCAGGTTCAGGTCCCTCCATATGACAGGTGGTTCCCTATTCTACTCACCGAAGAAGGTGTGCCAGATCATCATCGCCTGCTCGATGCTTCACAATCTTGCTTTGCGACGCCGGGTGCCTTTTCTGCAGGAGGATGGTCCAGATGACGGTGTTGTGGCAGCTGTGGAACCTGTGGAGCCTGTGGACAGTGATGAGGAGGACGCTGAGGAAGAAGACATAGACAACAGGGAGTCAGTCATACAGCAATATTTCCAGTGACACACAGGTGAGAACAGTTTTCTTTTTACCATAACATTCACTTTCACACTTCTACCTCTATCCTGTCTGTCATTTCATAGCAGTATTTGGTAACTGAGTTGTACCTTTCCATTACGGTTTCACAGGTGTGGTTAGCAACGTGTGTCATCTGCTTGCATCCTTCAAGGACTTGTGATGTGTGACATAGGCATGTTGGCTTTACAATTGGAAACGCATTTTGACACTGCCATTGATTATACATATTTACCAAATCACAGACTGACTCCAGATTGTGTTTGTGGTTCAAGGGTGTTTATTTAGGTGCCCAAATATGTAGGGGGATAGTAATATGGTGATGGGGGACGGTGGAGGAATGTCCATGGCTGAGTCCAGTCTATTAGTCTCACAGGTGCACTGCCCATATGGGCATAGGAAGTGGAGCTGGGGCAGTTTCAGTATGGACAGGGTAACAAAGTGGGACAGTGGGATGACAATCGGGTGGTCTCATTTCCTGGCGGGGGTCTTGCCATCTTGTTCTGTCCTGTTCCTGGATCTCAGGGACCGCTTGCGTGGTGGTTGTCCGTCTGCAGGGGGTGGGGTGCTGGTGTGGTGGTCCTGTGGCGGGGCGTCCTGTCCACTAGCGCCGGCGGAGGTGGTGGGCAGCTCATCGTCCTGGCTAGTGTCAGGGGCCCCTTGGAGTGCTATGGTGTCCCTCATGGTCTTTTGTATGTCCTTCAGCACCCCTACGATGGTGCCCAGGGAGGAGCTGATGGTTCTGAGCTCCTCCCTGAACCCCAAATACTGCTCCTACTGCAGGCGCTGGGTCTCCTGAAACTTGTCCAGGACCGTCGCCATCGTCTCCTGGGAGTGGTGGTATGCTCCCATGATGGAGGAGAGGGGCTCGTGGAGAGTGGGTTCCCTTGGCCTGTCCGCCCCCTGTCGCACATCAGCCCTCCCATTTCCCCTGTGTTCCTGTGCCTCCGTCCCCTGGACCGTGTGCCCACTACCACTGCCCCCAGGGCCCTGTTGTTGTTGGGGTGGTGGGTTATCCTGGGTTCCCTGTAGTGGTGGACACACCGCTGATTGACGTGTCCTGGGTATGGAGGTATGGGCCCGCTGGGTGGGTGCTGTGCTGGTGTTACCAGAGGGTGGAATGTCAGTGTTGGGCTGTGCCTGTGCAAGGGGAACCGACTGTCCCGAGGCCCACGATGGTCCGGGCTGGTCATCAGGATCCAGTAGGGCAGAGCTGCTGTCGTCACTGTGGGCCTCTTCTGTGGGTGGAGTGGAGTTTTCTGGACCCTCAGGTGTGGTGACGTTCCTTAGTGGTCTTGCAGGGATATAAGAGCATGATTATTGCATGTGTGTGTGTAATGGTGTGCAATGGGTGGGTGTTTGTGTACCCCAGTGCAAGCATACCTGTGTGTGGGTTTGTGTGATGATGGTTAGGGGATTGTTCTGGGTATGTGCAGTGAGCATGCTTTGGTGAGGGGTGACCATGCTTAGTTGTGTCATGCAGGGCTTGGTGCTGGGATGAGTGGATTGTGTTATTAGGACATTATTGAGGAGTGTGAGTGTTAGGGGAGGGGGTGAGGGTGGGGGTGTGTGACAGCATGCAGGTAGGGTGGGGGATATGATAGTTGAGATTTGACTTACCAGTGTCCATTCCTCCACCGACTCCTCCGAGGCCCTCTGGATGCATGATGGTCAAGACTTGCTCCTCCCATGTTTTTAGTTGTGGGGGAGGAGGTGGGGGGCCGCCGCCAGTCCGCTGTACCGCGATGTTGTGCCTGGAGTACACTGAACGCACCTTCCCCCGTAGGTCGTTCCACCTCTTCCTGATGTCCTCCCGATTTCTTGGATGCTGTCCCACAGCATTGACCCTGTCCACGATTCTTTGCCATAGCTCCATCTTCCTGGCTATGGATGTGTGCTGCACCTGTGAGCCAAATAGCTGTGGCTCTACCCGTAGGATTTCCTCCACCATGACCCTGAGCTCCTCCTCGGTAAACCGGGGATGTCTTTGGCGTGACATGGGGTGGTGTACGTGTTGATGTGTGTGTTGATGTGTAGTAGTGTGTGGTGTTTTGTGCATGTAATGTTGTATGGGTGATGGTGTTGTGTGCCTCTGTGTGATGGGGTTCTCAGTTGCTGTGCTCTCTGTCTATCTGGCCGACGTCCGTGAATTGTGGTCGTAGGGGTTTGTGTGTGATGTGGGTGTGTGTTTTATATGGTGTCGGGTGTGTGGGAGTGGTGTTTGTATGTGTATCAGGTGTGTGTATTTCGATTTGTCCAATGTGGCGGTGTTTTGTAGATGTGTGTGTATTTTGAGCGCGGCGGTGTGTACCGCCAATGGAATACCGCGGTTGAAAGACCGACGCGTGGATTCGTGTGTCGTGATAGTGTGGGCGTATTTCTGTTGGCGTGACGGTGGAGGTTTTGTTTTCGCCAGTTTAACACTGACCTTTGGTGTGGCGGAGTTGTGTGGGTGTCTGAATTTCGGCGGATTCCGAGATGTGGGTCATAATAGCTGTAGCGGAATTCCGCGGCCGCAGCGGTGTTTTGATGGCCTTCTGCACGGCGGTAAGCGCCTTTTACCGCCAGGGTTCTAATGAGGGCCTAAGTGTTAAAATTCTAGATGTTACATAGACCCCGAGGATCTGGCCTCGCTGACAGAATAGTGAGCCCACAAATTAATTATCCTCCTGGTTTGCATGGCCACATTGGACGAGCTAGTCAAGGTTATCACTCAGCTCCAAGCGGAGGTAGTGTCATCAAAAGATCTAGCAGCCAGCCTACCTGAGAGAATGAGTCAGTTACAGGAAAAGGTAGAGAAGAAGGAACAAAACCCCTTAGGTGTGTCTTGGCCTGGTCCTTCTTCTCAGGCTTCTGGAGGTAATCCTCCTACGAACATTTCCCTCAACGTTCCTTCGGCCATTCCCCCAGCTCCTCCAGAACGTTTCTCAGGCGATCCCTTGAAAGCGCAATCTTTCCTGGTTCAAGTGGAATTACATTTTACCTGCTGACCACACACTTTCCCTGATGCCCAATCCAGAGTGGCTTTCTTGTTATCATAACTGTCTGGGGACGCAGCTACCTGGGCAATTCCTCTTGTGCTCTTCCCCTGCTTTACAATTGGAGAAATTTTGTTCGGGAGTTAGAACGAGTATTTGATCGTAGAACTGTGACATTGTCGGCAGATCGTGAATTATTAGACTTGTGACAAGATAACCAGGATTTAGTGTCCTACTTAGCTAACTTTAATCGGCTGGTAGCCGAGACATCCTGGCCTGAAGAAAAGCAAGCGGCCTTGTTCTACAAAGTACTCAAGGAGGAGTTAAAAGACATTCTTGCTCAAATAGACCCGCAGCCTACAGACTGTCAAGATCTGATAAACCTCGTTTTGAGACAGGATCATCATTTAGCAGAACGAAGGAGAACACACAAAAAGACTGAGAAATATTCCTGGCATGTTCACGATAATAGAGAATCAAGAACCCAGAAACAAAGAACTCCAGAACCTATGGAAATCGGAACAATCAGGAGGCCTTTGACAAAGACGAAAAGGACCTATGTAGAAAGAATGAACAATGTATTTGTTGCGGGCGCAGAGGTCATTTCGCCAAAGAATGTCCAAACAAACCAAAGAGCAAACGAGGTCCTGTCCAGAAACTTGCAGCCAATACACAAGTCGAGCCAGAAAACTAAACCACCCAAGATGTAAAGAAGGGTTGCTCTTGGGTGTCACTGTGGACCCTTCACAATCTAGACATCTCAAGCTGGGCATAAAAGTTCAAGTAAAAAAAAAGAGCTATTTCAAGAAGGCCCTCATAGATTCTGGGGCTACCGGGAACTTTGTTGATGCCCAATTGGTCCGCGCACGGGGGATCCCATGTATCGAGAAGAAGACTCCAGAAATAATACAAGCAGTAGATGGAAAACTCTTGACTGGAGGCCCAGTAACTTTTCAGACTGTCCCCTTGTCGGTGATCTGTGAGGTGAAGAACCAAAGAAACAAACATAAAGAGAAACTCATCCTTGACGTGATCCATGCTCCTCAGTATGGAATTATCCTTGGCTTACCCTGGTTAACTCATCACAATCCTGAGAACGAAAGGTCGTGTTCTCTTCAGCTCTATGTAAAGAAAAATGCTTCCAAAAGTCTCAAGTAACCAAAGATTGCAACTCTTACATAGCCACTGCAGCGGAGAAAGAAGTAAAGTTGCCCAAACAGTATTCATCCTATGAAGATGTATTAGATGAAAAAGAAGCAGAAACCTTGCCTCCTCATAGACCTTATGACTGTCAAATTGATCTAATCCCAGGTGCGATACTCCCCAGCTGTCGTGTATACGCCCTGTCAGAACATAAAAATCAACATTTACGAAAGTATCTAGATCAATTTTTGGAGAATGGTTTCATCCGCCATTCTAAGTCTCCTGCACCCTCTCCTTTGCTTTTTGTCCCTAAGGCGAATGGAGATCTTTGAACTTGTATTGACTATAGGGGTTTGAACAAGGTCACCATCAAGAATAAATACCCCCTGCCCCTGATTCCGGTCTTGCTGGAACAAGTAAAGAAAGCTAAAATCTACACTAAGCTCGATCTACGAGGTGCTTATCATTAAGTCAGAATGAGAGAGGGCGACGAATGGAAAACGGCATTCAAGACAAGATATGGTCACTTTGAATACACCGTCATGCCTTTTGGTCCGTGTAATGCTCCAGCAGCATTTCAATTTTTCCTGAATGACGTTCTTAGAGAGTATCTCGACATATTTGCAATAGTCTACATCAATGACACTTTGATCTACTCTGACAATGAAAACGGACATGTGCAACATGTCAAGAAAATTCTTGCAGCCCTTCGAAAGCACCATTTATACTGCAAACTAACCAAGTGTTAGTTTCATGTTACCACAGTTGAGTTTTTAGGGGTTATCCTTACCCCTCAAGGTATGGTCATGGCAGAAAAGAAAGTAAAAGCTGCATCTGATTGGCCCACTCCAAAGACTGTTCGAGATGTACAATGTTTCCTGGGGTTTGCAAACTTTTACTGCAGGTTTATAAACCATTTCTCTCAAACAGTGGCCCCAATCACTAAGTTATTGAGAAAGAAAGAAAAATGTGTGTGGTCCCCAGAAGCTGATCAAGCACTTTCAGCTTTGATAGAAGCCTTTTCCACTGCCCCAGTCTTGACTCACCCTGATGTGGATCGTCCATTCATAGTGGAAGCTGATGCCTCAGATGTGGCAATTGGTGCAGTCTTGTCACAATGAAGCAAAGACACTGGCCAACTTCATCCTGTAGCTTACATGTCTCGAAAGCTGAACAAAGCCGAACAGAACTATGTCATTGCTGAAAAAGCGCTTCTGGCGATTCGTGACACCTTTTAAGAATGGAGACATCATTTGTTGGGTGCCAAGTAGACTGTCACAGTGTATACTGATCATCGCAATCTCCAGTTCATGAGTTCAGCCAGACTTTTGACTCCTCAGCAATTATGCTGGATGTTTTTTGCCGAATTTGATTGTGAGGTAACTTTCTGACCTGGTAAAGACAATTCGCAAAGCAGACACCTTGTACCACCAAGAGTCTACCACGTTGCCTACAGTCCAACCCTCCAGAGCCATCATTGCTCCAGACAAAGGGGGTCATTCCAACCCTGGCGGTCATCGTCCGCCAGGGTGGATGACCACGGAAGCACCGCCAACAGGCTGGCGGTGCTTCATTTGGGATTCCGACCGCGGCTATAAAGCCGCGGTCGCCCAGCCGGGTCCGGCGGTTTCCCGCCGGATTTCCCCCGGCTGGGAGAATCCTCCATGGCGGCGCTGTGGGGATTCCGACCCCCTTCCCGCCAGACTGTTTCTGGCAGTTTTTACCGCCAGGAACAGGATGGTGGGAACGGGTGTCGTGGGGCCCCTGGGGGGCCCTGCACTGCCCATGCCACTGGCATGGGCAGTGCAGGAGCCCCCTAACAGGGCCCCAGCATGATTTTCACTGTCTGCATAGCAGACAGTGAAAATCGCGACGGGTGCAACCCGTCGCACCCCTGCAACACCGCCGGCTCCATTCGGAGCCGGCTTCTGTGTTGCAGGGCCTTTCCCGCTGGGCCGGCGGGCGCCCGCGCCCGCCGGCCCAGCGGGAAAGTCTGAATGGCCCCCGCGGTCTTCTGACCGCGGAGCGGTCATTTGACGGGGTAAGTTTGGCGGGCGGCGAGCGCCGCCCGCCAAACTTGGAATGACCCCCAAAGTCCTATGCATCATAAAAACTGAAGATTTCTTTGAAGACATCTGTTATTCCTTCACTATTGAGAAATGGCAGACATGGGCTCAAGCACATCCCAAAAGGTCAATCAAGCAAGGACTACCTTTCCATGACGCTCGCTTGTTCGTGCCCACTATCAAGCTTCGCAAGTTAGTATTTAATTGGTTGCATGTTATACCTACGGCAGGTCATCCAGGTACTCCTAAAACTCTTGAATTAATCCAATGCTACTTTTGGTGGCCTACTCTGACGAAAGACGTCAAAACAATGGTAAACAACTGCGAAGTCTGTGCTCACATCAAAACCAGTCATTCAAAACCGAAAGGGTTGTTGCATCCGCTCCCAACTCCATGTCGACCTTAGGAACACATCTCTTTAGACTTCATTACAGGACTACCAGTGGTTCAAAAACATTCAGTAATCCTTGTGGTAGTAGATAGTCTCACGAAATATGGACATTTTATTGCCTGTAAGAAATTGCCCACCTCCAGCGAACTAGCAACCATTTTACTGAATAGAGTGGTCCGTTATCACGGGCTGCCAAAAAGGATTCTCTCCGATAGAGGGTCGCAGTTTGCCTCCAATTTCTGGAAAACATGGTGCAGAACACTTCAAGTCACATCCACACTATCTACTAGCCATCATCCTCAAACAGATGGTCAAACTGAGAGACTAAATCAGACATTAAAGCAATACCTGCATGCTTACACTGAGAAAGCACTTCATTCTTGGACATCAATGCTCTGGTTAGCTGAGTTAGCCTACAATAACTCATTTCATACCTCCACTGGTGTTACACCCTTTTTTGGCTTGTTTGGCTATCATCCTAACACCTTGCCCATCACCATCCCTCAAGAAAGCTCTCTTACACCAGCTGTGTTGGAAACCATTCGACACCTTCACCAAACCCAGAAATCAATTAAACAGCATTTAGAAAAAGACAAACAAAAATACAAAAAGCATTACGACAAGAAACATTGTGAGGGACCTCAGTATCAACCAGATGATAAAGTGTGGATTTCTACAAGACATATTGGGGGTTATTCTAACTTTGGAGGAGGTGTTAATCCGTCCCAAAAGTGACGGAAAAGTGACGGATTTACCACCAGCCGTATTACGAGTCCATTATATCCTATGGAACTCGTAATACGGCTGGTGGTATATCCGTCACTTTACCGTCACTTTTGGGACGGATTAACACTCCTCCAAAGTTAGAATAACCCCCATAGACTTCAAGAAAAAGCACATGTTTAATCCCAAATTCATAGGTCCCTACACTGTCCTTCAGCAAATCAATCCTGTGACCTATAAAATGCAATTACCAAGGTCATTATGTATTCATCCAGTGTTTCACACTTCCCTCCTGAAAAACGCAGTCCAGAAGGTCCGTCCTCATCCAGCTCCAGTTCTAGTGCAGGGGGAAGTGGAATACGGAGTTAGGAAGGTGTTGGATTCCAAACTGAGAGGGCGTAACCTATGGTATTTAATCTCGTGGAAAGGTTATGGCCCTGAAAGTAACTCATGGGTTTCCGCTTCTGATATTCATGCTCCGCTACTTGTGAGGCATTTTCATCGTCTCAATCCAGGCAAGCCAGGCCCTAGAGCACGTCTGGGAGAGGGGAGTACTGTCAACACCAGGGCAGTGCGCGCTCTACGGGCGACTGGAATGCAAAAACCCAACACTTATGAAATAACGTAATTTATGCATTATGTTGCTATGCTGTTGTTTAACCTTTTGCATTGCAGAGTTTAATCCTGAAGACTTATATTCAATGTGCTTGTAAATACTGTTCATTTGCAATGTATTGCTGCAGGCTTTCAGAGTGTGTTAGGGTGTGGTCCCTTTCCAGGGCATTCTAGAAGCTTTCTCTGCAGCATGACTGGGTGTGGTTTGTGGGCTGGGCCAGACTCTATATAAGGGAGCCAGCCCAGCTCCACGTGCTCACTATTCAGAGGTCCCGGTGCAGAGCAGCAGCAATTTCCTGAGCTCCTGTTCCGGAGGCCTACTTTGATCTTCCAGGCCTTGCTATTCATTGTATTGGTGATCCTAGATCAGGGCGGTAAGACGGAGGTCGGGCTGGGCCCCCGATTCCGTTTTCGAAGGCATTGGAGTTCTTGGGCCTAATTTTCATATTGGGAGATTTTTCCTTGTGCGTGTGAATGTACTCTTGGTTTCTGGCATTTACATGTTGATATTCGAATCAGCAAGACGTGCGATTCATTCCTCGTGCTTAACTCTTGATACTCAATGTGCGCTACCATTTCTTGGCAGTTACATGGTGGCATTCGAATCGGCAAGACGCGCGACTCATTCCTTGTGTTTAACTCTTGACACTCACTGTGCGCTACCATTTCTTGGCATTTACATGGTGCCATTTCGAATCGGCAAGACGCGCAATTCGTTTCCTTGCATTTAACTCTTGATACTCATTGTGCACAACCATTTCTTGGCATTTACATGGTGGCGTTCGAATCGGCAAGACGCGCAATTCAGTTCCTTGCATTTAACTTTTGATACGCATTGTGCGCAAGCATTTCTTGGCATTTACATGGTGACACTCGAATCGGCAAGTCGCGCGATTCATTCCGTACATTTAATTCTTGATAATTATTGTGCACGACCATTTCTTGGCATTTACATGGTGGCATTCGAATTGGCAAGAAGCGCGATTCATTCCCGCAATTAAAACTTGATGTTTCAGATCGCTTGTACTGTGCGCGATCATTTCATGCCATTTGCATATTCTTGTTGAAATCAGCAGTGTGCACGATTCATGTTTCTGCATTTAAAACCAAGTGTTAAAATTCTAGATGTTACATTATATGCGCATAATAAGTCCTTAATACAACTCCTATTGTGTTCCAGAAAATGTTCGGATTATTTTCTTGCCCTTATGCAAAAAGACCATGTTTGATTTTGAAAACATAATTCTAGAAGGTTCTTATATTCCTAGTCAATGTGTAACATTTCATGAAAAGGTTCATTGAGAAGTTGTATTAATCATTCTTGATTCCTTCCCAGGTAACCAGAGGTCTTGAGGCCTAGTTAGTAGTCCTTTCTTAAGTTATCCAAGGTTACAGTATGACAATGCTTAGAATCATAGTCTAGTAAAGGTCAATGTGATATAATCTTGATATTGTGTGTTTTAACCTTTTGTTTCCTACAGGTCTCCTTCCCAGCTGTTCCCATCCTAATCCCCTTTTCCCCAGCTTGGACTCTCTCAGTCTCTGTGATTTATTTATCAGAGTCTTGGAGCTATCTAGTGGTGGACATGTTGGGAACGTGTGCAGACCCCGAGGATCTGGTCTCCCTGACACCCAGTTTATATACCCAAAAGTGCCTTTGAAGTGTGGGAGACTTCAAAGAGTGGTTTTGAAGTGCACAAGGTCCCCTTTCTGTACAACCCTGTCTTCCAGGGTCCCAGTAGGGGGTTTGGCAGTCCTTTGTGTGAGGGCAGGTCACTGTCCTTTGAAATGTAAGTGTCAGGCCCTCCACCCTTCCAGCCCAGGAAGACCCATTCAGTATGCAGATGTGTGCATTTGTGACTGAGCATCCTGTGTTTGTGGTTGTCTAGGTGAAAGGCACAAGGGAGCAGTCAATCAGCCCAGACATGGATTCGAGACAGGCTGTAAGGCACAGAAGTTTTTAAGTGCAGAGAAATGCTCACTTTCTAAAAGTAGCATTTCTAAAATAGTAATATTAAATCCAACCTCAGCAGTCAGCAGGATTTTGTATTACCATTCTGGCCATACTAAATATGATCTGTTTACCCCTTTCATCTACCACTCAAACAGTTTATGAAGGTAGCCCTAATGTTAGCCTATGAAAGGAGCAGACCTCAGTGGGAAACAAATTTAGACTTTTTTACTACCAGGACAAATAAAACACACAGATATATGTCCTGCCTTTTACTTGCTTAGCACCCTGCCCCCAGGGTTACCTAGGGCCTACCTTAGGGGTGACTTATAGGAAGGAAAAGGGGAGTTTAAGGCTTGGCAAGTACTTTTAAATGCCAAGTCGATTTGTCAGGGAACCTTCACACACAGGGCTTGCAATAGCAGGCCTGAGACATCGTTAAGGGGCTATTTATGTGAGTGGCACAACCAGTACAGCAGGCTCACTAGTAGCCTACTCAATCTACAGTTCCTGGGCACATTTACTGCACTTTAGTAGGGACTTACCAGTAGATCAAATATGCCAATTCGGTTTGAACCAATGGTACCATGCTTTAAGGGAGACAGCATATGCACTTTAGCACTGGTTAGCAGTGGTAAAGTGCACAGAGTCCTAAAACTTGCAAAAACAGGGTCAAAAAGTGGAGGGAGGCAGGCAAAATGTTGGGGGTGACCACCCTAAGACTGTAAGGTCTAACATAGAGGTTTCTGGTATTGTGCCTTACATGTTTTTCTACACTCTTGTAGTGGTGTGTGTTTTTGCCAGAACAATAACCGCTCCAACACACACTTTACAGATACATATATGTAACTGCCTAGTGCCTCCATGCAGCTATTTTATATTTTCAGTGATGCATTTTGAGCTATGGTGGTTGTTCAACAGGATGTCATATGTCTTATGATGTGCCTATCTGGGGATATCTTTTCCGTCTTGACTGTGGAGATTCTGTCGCAATTGCAGAGATTCCGCCCTGACTGTAGAAACTCTGCCCTGAGTGTCAAATCTCCAAAGTCGTAAAGTTTCTACTCGTATGTCTCTTTGTGAATAACGAAAGTAGTAAAGTTAGACTTTTGTTCTAACTTTACCTTTGTGTCCGGGCCCCAGTGTGTGGGGGGCATTAGTTATGTTTTGCATGAGCGTCTGTCTTGAGAAAGACAGGTAATGCCAGGCCCACCATGCTGCAATAAAATGATGGACTTGCTGCCACTGTTTTTTGCACTAATGCGTTTCCAGTTATCGGGACAAGAACTGCTTTCTGGGGAAAAAGTCAGACAGAAATCTCTAAATGTGGTGCACCGGATGCAGCTGGACTGAGGTAGGCTGTCTAAAACTTGACCTGAACCTATTTGAATGAATGCAACACATAGGATAATCTTTCCTAGTTTTACTAAACATGCATTTCCATTTCAAACATTGGTTGAAAAATCATTATCAATGCATTATGCAGAAATCATTACTCCTTCTTTTCCTGATAGTTGCAAATCTTTGTTTACTGTTTACAGACTATAAAATGAAATTAGACTAATGATCTCTATAAAGGTAGGGCCTAATTTAGTTGTATTATAATTTACTTGAGAAAGGGATTTTAGCGGTGGAGCAGTGTAATTAAGTGCCCCACCCTTCATATGCAATTAAATACTTAACAATAGTTTGACTGTATTAATCTGAGTGCATTTTAATCATCCATTGTAGTGAGTGGCTGTGTATTAGTCTAGATGAGAGCCACCCATATGTTTAGTGGTTTATAATAAATGTATTTGTCATGAAAGGGAATGTTTAACCTTCTTAAATGTACTTGACATTTTTATTTATGCTAACTGTACTTGTTTAGAATCTATTCTGAATCTAAATGTTGGTTTAACCTGTAACCAAGCCCAAGTTGGACCCACTGTATTTTTATAAATGTCTTACAAGAGTCTTGTTTATCCTCTTCTTTGCAGATGCCTTATAATGAACCTCGTTTAGTTAGAATAGGCATATTGTTTATTGTATTAGAATAGTAGGCTATTGAACTTCTAATTAGAAGTTGGCCTCAGATATGAAAATTGAGACGGTCAATCAATCAATCAATCAATCAATTTACAGAGCACAACTTATCACTCGTGAGGGTATCCAGGTGGTGGCATGGCCCAGGACCTCAGTCGAAGAGCCAGGTTTCCAGCATCCTACTAAACTCCTATAGAGTAGGGAAGGTTCTGAGGTGCAGGGGTAGGCAGTTCTAGGCTTTGGCTGCGATGTAGGAGGAGCGTCCTGCTGCTCCGCTGTGTTGTATGTGGGTGGTATGGGCCAGCACAAGAGAGGCAGAGCAGAGGTGTCTGGAGGGTTTGTGGAACCTCAGCCGGTGGTTGATATAAGTGGGTCCAGAGTCATGCAGGGTCTAAAAGTGTGTAAACATGTGGGTAAAGAGCATGCGTTGTCATCTCTTCTGAACTAGGAGCCAGTGGAGTTTTTGGAAGTGGGGGTGATGTGGGTGCAACAAGGGTGATCCAGGATGAGTCTTGCTGCAATGTTCTGGATGGTCTTTGAACTAGGTGAGTCTTGATTCCCACATAGAGGGTGTTTCTGTAGTCCAGGCGACTGTTGATGAGGGCGTGGGTGATGGTGAGTCGAGCATATTGGGAAAGTAATTTGAAAATCTTACATAACATGTGCATGATGAAGAAGCAGGAGGCTGACAATGCATTGACTCTGGACCTCGTGGTGAGTTCGCTCTTCAGGATGAGACCTAGATTGCAGGTATGCTCAGCTGGGCTTGGAGTGGGCCCCAGTTCTGTGGGCCACCAAGAAGCATGTTCTCTGTGTTGAACTTGAGGCAGTTATTCCTCCTCCAGTTGGTGACTCTGGTCATGCATTGGTGAAAATTGGTTCTGATGGTGGTGGAGTTTTCTGGGAGGGAGATAATGAGATGTGTGTCGTTGGCATAGGATATAGGGCCTGATTCTAACTTTGGAGGACGGTGTTAAACCGTCCCAAAAGTGGCGGATATACCACCTACCGTATTACGAGTCCATTATATCCTATGGAACTCGTAATACGGTAGGTGGTATATCCGCCACTTTTGGGACGGTTTAACACCGTCCTCCAAAGTTAGAATCAGGCCCATAATGTTGAGTCCGTGGGATCTGACTAGGTTGACAAAGGGGGACATGTATGTGTTGAACAGGGTGGAGCTGAGTGATGAGCCTTGAGGAACTCTGAAGATTATTTGTTTGGGTTTGGAGGTGAAAGGTGGAAGATGGACTCATTGTGTTCTGTTGGTGAGGAAGGAGGCGATCCATTTTAGTGCAGCTCCCTGGATGCCTATGTTGTGAAGTCTGGTGATGAGTATGTTGTGGGAGACGGTGTTGAAGGCTGCTGAGAAAATAAGGATGAGGGTGGCTGTCTATCCTTTGTCAAGGAGGACATGGACATCATCTGTAGTCATGATCAGGGGTGTCTCTGTACTGTGGTTGCTGCAGTATCTGGATTGGGAGTTCTCCTGGAGGTGATTGTGTACCAGGTAGATGGTGAGTTGTTGGTTACTGGCTATTTCAATGCTTTTGGTTGGGAAAGGAAGCAGAGAGATGGGTCACTAGTTCCTGAGTTTGTTGGGGTCAACTCAAGGTTTCTTAAACAGGGGTTTGATTTCTGTGTGCTTCCATTCTTCTGAGAAGGTGGTAGAATCCAGTGAGGGGTTGAGTGGGGTGGAAAGTTTGAGGCTGATCCTCGATGCCCCAAGGTTGAAGATGTGGTGAAGGGATATTTTGTATGGGACCCCAGAGTGGATGGATTTCATGATGGTGATGGTGTCCTGTGTGGTGAGATAATTCCGGGTAGTTAGGATTGGGGTTGTGTGTGTTGCGCCGAGTGTTGCTCCGCAAGCAGAAGGTTCGGCTCGGGACACGGCGCGCGGTAGCAGGCCGCGCCCCGAGCCTTGCATATGTTTGTCAAGGCCACAAATTGGGCATGGGGCCTCGTTTTCTCTTCAGTGCGGCGCTTCCCCAGTAGATCCTGCTCCCCCCACTCACCTCTTTTCTTTCCTGTCGCCCTTGTTTAAAGCTCCTTATATACTTACTATCTTTCCCATGTTTCTGTCCCTTTTCCCAGCATGCTTCCTTTTTTCCCTGCATACACTGGTTCCCTGTTCACTATGGTATTTTTTCTATAGCATTCTAACACTGGATCCCAATTCAAGATGGCACCTTTTTACTTTCTGTCGGTTACTTCCTGTTCCTGGGGTATATAAGGTGCGTGATTCTTGTTCTCTTTGCGCTGCAACACTTCCTGTTTGGTGGTGATCTTCGCTCCTGTTTCACTGCATCTGCTATTGAAACTCTGATTTTGTTCCAGCTTTTTCCTGGTCATTGTTTCCTTTTGTTTTGATTTTCTTTTACTCTTGTTTGTTTCAGTTCCCTCTTGTTGAGGTTTTTTCCCCTTTTGGGGTTTTTTACCTCAGGGACTCCTTCTGGAGGGCACGGACTGCCTTTGGCGTTCCCTCCGTCAGCAGCACCGTGGCTACCAGAAAGGGTCGCCCCTATTTGGGCCAAGGCAGAACTTACAAGAACAAGATGCCGGCCACACTTCCTGTGGGTCACAGACACAGATTATGAGTAGGTCGTGACAGTGTGTGTGTGGAGGTATGGCTGTGGAAAACGTCTTCAGGCTTGAGCTGGGGATTTAGGTTTCTCTAGATTTTGGCAAATGTTGATAGTAGAGACCATCTTGTACCGGCAGACTGGACTGATAATACATCCAAGGTCACCCAGATGGTTACCCCTTTGATTGAGAGCTAGGAAACTAAGGAGTCTATCTGCTCTCAGATAGAACTATCTTCGGATTGGTTTGTTTGGTAGAAACTGGTAAGAAGAAGCCTTCTTGAATCTTCTTTCACGTTTTTATTGTCTCATCTTTAGAATAGTAAAAGTTTGGTTCATGTGATGCTGACACCTTCCCACTTTATTTAGAATATGGAGGTTCCTTTATGGAACCTGCTTGGTTGATATTTTGCTTGCTGTATGTGATTTAATTTTGTATCTTATTCCTGATCATATACAAATTTAGACTGCATGATCATTTAAATATGTATGTTCTTACAATATGCTTCCTTCAATTTTGCTGATCGATTTAACTTGTAATCTGAACTAAAATGTGTTGATAGAACTCTTAAGATTTGGACTCCATCCTTTCTGCCATTCTTGTGGAGCCTTATTGGTTTCACTGTAATTGAAATGTTGGATCCTTTCTTACACTTCAAGTCCACATGTCACCAGTGGGGATTCTTTATGATGATTTTACTAACAGATCAAGATTGAAGAAATCCCGCTTCATCAGCAGCCAAAATATCTATGTTTGTGGTTGCAAAGCCTGCAACCAACAATGTACTAAAGGCACATTGTGAGTCCTAAAGACTTGAAAACTAAAGGGTCATCCCATTCATTTATCAGTGGTTTGCAACATCAAATGTTGTATCAAACCATTGAACAGATGCCAGTTCTACTAACTGAATGGTAGCCATTTCCAAAGTGGAAACAGTCCCCAGGTGTCAACTTCCACCTTGTGATTATGGGCATTTGGTGCTGGAGACTGCATGATCACTCTTGCCCCTAAATACCATTAACAGAAGGACAACAGGTGCTGCTTTAAAATTTTTAGCTTTCTGTGAATATAATACAGGGATAGGTCTGTTCTTCTTAGCAGGTTCTAGCCTTGCTTTTTCAGCCATAAGTAAGGAGTCACAAAATAAATCTTTCTTCATACAAATTAATGATCAGCAGTTTTACCAATACCTTGTGGATATTATTTGTTTTGCTGTGACTGATTTTTACATTAGTTAGAGCACAAATCTCAGTTATAGTTAGCAATATTTCACACAACGTGGCTATTAGAAATTGGGTCTCTTGTTGGCATAGGTTTTCACCCTGTCCAAGTTGAGATCACAGTCCTAGGCAGAGTAAGTAGGTTACACTCCCTAAATTAACCTGTGCTTACCTCTGGTAGCTTGGCACAGAGCAGTCAGGCTTACCTTAAGAGGCAATGTGTGAAATATTTGTGCAACACACACACACACAGCAACATAATGAAAAGACCACAAAAAGACTCCACACAGGTTTTAAAAAATAGAGAATATTTATCTGAGTAAAAAAGGACCAAAATAACAAACTTCCAATCAATAGAAGTCAAGATATGAATTTTAAAAGATTAAGTTAAAGGCCTGATTTAGATCTTGGCGGACGAGTTACTCCTTCACAACGGCGACAGACAGTTGCAATACAATGGGATATACATTTCTGCGGATGGGATATCGGCCACGGTGGTGAGGGGGTAACTTGCTCGCCAAGATCTAAATCAAGCCGTAGATATGAAGACAGTGCTTAGAAGTCACTAGTGATCAAAGGGTTACTTGAGGTCACAAGGAACTGGTCCAAATATAAATTCCAGGCCAACCACGATGGAGGGTAGGCTGGCTACAAAACCCATGCAGTGTACCCGAAACAGTACCTTTGATTGAGCATAACATTGACTGCAAGGGCACGATACATTGGTATTTCTACCCCCCTTGGGGCACTGAGTTGTCGTCATGGAAGGGTATGTGAATACGAAGCCATGTCCTCATCGGGCCACACAGTCTCTGAATCCACTGTCGTCGGGCAGCTAAGGCATCACCATTGATGAGTAATGCACCACTTTTTCTCCCACACTCGGGCAGATGTTTTGATTTTTGCAGATTTTAGCTGCAGAACTAACTTCTGAGGCCCAGGACTGGATAGGGGCACCTCAGGCAAGGGTAGAATTTACAGACAGCAGAATCCAGCAGCACCAGGACAGTTGCAAGCAGATTTTGATGTCCCTGAGACTACAGAAGAAAAGGGGGCAAGCCAGCAAGCCCTTGGAGACACTCTGGTTCAGCAACATGGGTCTAGACTTTGTCCTCAGCAGCGCAGAGCTCAGAAGGCAGCATGGTAGCTCAGCAATGCAGAGAAGCAGTTCCTTGGAACAGTCAGTCCCGGCAGACTGGCAATCTTTACAGCACAGCAGTCTTTACTCCAGCAGAGTTCTTCCCAAGACCAGATTTGATCTAATTTCAGGGGGTCAGAGACCCAATAGTTATAGACAAAAGTGCCTTTGATGTGGGGGATGACTTTAAAGGATCTCTCTGAAGTGCACGGGTCACACTTTCAGCCCAGCCCTGGCTCCAGACTATCAGTGGGGGGTAATCAGGCCTTTGAAATTAAATGAAAATTAAATTTATAAAGTGCTGTACTACCCTGTGGTGTCTAGGCCTTTGTGTGGGCTCAGGCAACTACCGTTTGAAGAATATGTATGAGCCCTTCCAATAATCCCTGCCCAGAAAGAACCATCAGTATGCAGATGAATGAAGATGCAGCTTTAAATCCTGTGTTGTGAGTGTCTGGAGGGAATGCACAAATGTAGCTGTCACTTAGTCCTGACCAGACGTGCATTGGAGACAGGCTGTCAGGTACACGGAGTAGTGAGAGCAGAGAAATGCCAACTTTCTAAAAGAGGGAGCTCTATTATAATAACAATAAATCTGACTTCACCTGTAAAGATGGTTTAACATAACCATTATAATGATATGGAACATGATGCAGCTACTCCTTTCTGATTTACAACTTACAAATATGTTAAGCAATTCCCAATGCTGGCCTATGAGAGGAGCAGGCTTCACAGTAATGAAAAACAACTTTGGGAGTTTCCATCACCAGGACATGTGGAACTTAAAAGTACATGTCCTGCCTTTACCTATGAGCTACCTAGGGCCTACCTTAGGGATGACGAATATGTATAAAAAGGGGAGTGTTTAAGGCTTGGAAAGAGGTTTTTAATGCCAAGTCCAAGTGGAAGTGAAACAGAACTCATAGGCTCTGCAGTGGCAGTTTACAGGACTATTTAAATAGGTGGCACAATCAGTGCTGCAGGCCCACTGGTAGCATTTAATGAACAGGCTCTGGGAATAGGGGATACCACCTTACAAGGGTCTTACCAGTAAATTAAATATGCCAATTGTGGATATGCCAATGTTACCATGTTTAAGGGAGAAGCATGTGCACTTTAGCGCTGGTTAGCAGTGGTAAAGTGGTCAGAGTCCTGAGGCCAACTAAAAGATACAGCAACGAAATAGGAGGTGAAAGGCAAAAAGTCTGGGCTAAGACCACGCTAAGGATGCCAGGTCTAACTGTGGCATATTGCGTTGAGTGAAAGAGAGGGAACGCAGAAATATTTACAAAGACATAGAGCATTTCTGCTGTGTCCTTGTGCTGGTGTACTGTGTGCTGCCTAGGACTAACCCAGGCACTCTTGCACCATAATCCAAGGGTATCTGCGTAATGGGCAGGGTTGCTTTTGTGCGAGAAGGGATACCAATGCAAACAATCTAAAGAAGCATATATCTCTTTTCAAATTGCTGCACACATGGAAAGAGTAAGTAACAAGAAGATATAAACAGATTGCTCATTGTTATAACTCTGTCAGGTAGCCATGCCATTTTGGAGCAAATCCAGTTTAACAAGTCTTTGTAAATCTGACTCTGCATTAAAATACATGGATGGATGCTTGGGAATGCCAGTGCTCCACCCATGCAACATCTACTCAACACAGAGTAACGCAAGGCAGTGCATAGCATGACAAGTTGCATTGCATGGCTTAGTTCCACAGATAGTAACTGGCAAAATCTCTAATATCTATGTCACTCCACCAATACACATTAGACACAGCCTCTGGCCGCATCATGTGCGTGACACATTTCCAAGCAATATGGTTGGTTGAGCTTTCACCACCTCAGGGACACATCCATATCAAGTAGAAATCATGCGTCCATTACTTACGTTAATGGCATTACTCCTAGTCCTACTCCCTCGCCTTCCTTGTAACCAATGAGGCTCCCTGCCTCCCCATAGACCCTCCCTTCCCCAACACCCCCCCTCCCACCCCTACCACCTTCTGTACAAAAACAAGCCCAAGTAGCAACTCAGGCAGTCCATACCGGGAGGGCGGGAGGGAACGGAAAGGAAGGCGAGGAAGTAGGACTAGGAGTAATGCCATTAACGTAAGTAATGGACGCATTACCTCCCGTCCCTCCCTCGCCACCCTTGTAACCAATGGGACAAAGCAAGAGAAAACAGGAGACGTACACTGAGTTGCAACAAGTTTAATCACAACCAACAAGGACCACCGCATAACCACCCCCTATTACATCATAGAGGACAAGACACGGTGACCCAATACCGACTCCAAACTGCCGAAATCCGCCAGTCTGTAATGACGAACAAAGGTCGAAGGTGAGGCCCAAGTAGCGGCCCTGCAAATTTCCACCACAGAAGCGCCCTGAAGCTCTGCCTCTGTAGCAGCCATACCTCTGGTAGAACGGCCCTGAATCCCTTGGGGTGGAACCACCCCCTTCAAAGAATAAGCCATTAAAATCAGAGAGCGAATCCACCGACTCAAGGAAGTGGTGGACGGTGTTTCCCCTTTCCGAGCCGGACCGAAATTCACAAATAGAGAATCACCTTTCCGAAAAGGAGCAACCACCCGTAGATACTCCAACAAGGCCCGACGCACATCCAAAGAATGCAACCAAACCTCCTCATCCGAGGAAGGTTCTGGACAAAAAGAAGGAAGTATAACCTCCTGGCGAGCATGGAAAGATGAATTCACCTTGGGAACAAACGAAGGAACCGGGATAAGCACCACCCGATCCGGAAAAACTTTACAAAAAGGAAAGGAGCATGCCAAGGCCCCCAATTCCCCCAAACGGCGGGCCGAAGTAATGGCCACCAGAAAAAAGTTTTCAAAGACAGATGACGCAGGTCACAGGAACCCAGAGGTTCAAAGGGAGACATAGTCAAAGTATCCAACACCAAAGAAAGATCCCAGGAAGGAAATTATCCCACCAGACGAGTAAACAAGTTAAGAAGACCTTGGAAAAACCGAGGCATCAAATGACCCTCATCAGACAAATTACGCCATGGACCCCGAAAGGCCTGAATCACCACCCACTGCACCCTCAGGGAAGCCACAGACAAACCCAACTGGGCTCCATCCTGTAAAAATTGCATCACCTCAAATAGAGAAGCAGACGTAGGATCAAACCCATGTCGGAAACACCAAGAAGAAAAAACTTTCCACTGGCGACCATAAGACAGCAAAGTGGAACGCCGTCGGGAAGCCAGTAAAGTAGAACTCAAAGCTACCGGAACCCCCAAACCCGTCAAACCCCGTCGTTCAACTTCAAGGCCGTCAAGTGCAACCGCCTCAACGACCCCATCGGGAGGCAAGGAAACTCCAGAGGCGACGGACAGAGAGGGAGAGTCCACACGTGATCCGCAGCCATCAACCGAAGCAATGGAAACCAATTCGCCCTCTGCCAATGGGGTGCGATCAAGAGAACCCTGGCCTTCAGAAGACGCACCCTCACTAGAAATGCACGGAGCAACTGGAAGGGCAGAAAAGCATACAAAAGACCCTGAGGCCAAGGACATAATATCCCGTCCACCGCCCAAGCCTGAGGACAATGAAACCGGGAGCAAAAGCGACTGAGTTTCGCATTCTCTGGAGACGCAAACACATCCACCACCGGCAGACCCCACAGGTGAACCAGGCGAAGAAACAGAGACCCCCAGAGGGAGAAAAGCTGAGAAGAAGGAAGCACCCTGCTCAGAAGATCTGCCCGAACATTGACCACCCCCTGAATGTAGGTGGCACGCAGAGAAAGAACCCATTTCTGCACCCAAACAAAAATCTTCCTTGCAATGCAGAACAGCGCCCACGACCTGGTCCCCCCTTGCCTGTTCACGTAAGCCTTGGTCACCAAGTTGTCTGTCCGAATAAGAACCGCTAAACCTTTCAGGGAGTCCTGAAAATGAAGTAGAGCCAGAAGTACCGCTCTCAGCTCCCGCCAATTCGATGAACGTCTGGCCTCCAGAGGCGACCAAAACCCCTGGACCTGAGCCGACCCCATCCAGGCTCCCCAACCTGAGAGGCTGGCATCGGTCGTCACCTCCACCGGGAGAGGAGGAGATAAAGACACCCCCATACGAAGATGAGCTGGCACCAGCCACCAATCCAATTCCCTGCGAACCAACCCCGACACCAGAATCCGTGCCCAAAGAGACCAATGAACAAGGAACCAGTTTACCAGGCAAAGAAGATGGAACCGTGCCCACGGCACCAGAAAAATCACCGACGCCAAATGACCCTGCAGACACAACCACTGAAGGGCTCTGGGAGCAGGCTGCGAGAAGATCGACCTCACCAAAGACTGGAGGCCCACTAACCGCTTCTCTGACACAGTCACCAAGCATCGAAGAGTCAGAAACCGAGCCCCGAGAAAAACTAGATCCTGGGAAGGAACCAAATCTGACTTCCCCCAGTTGACCAAAAAAACGTGGTTTTGCAGGACCAACAGAACCCGGGCCACATGCCTTTGCAACATCACCTGAGAGGATGCCTGGATTAGAATATCGTTTAGATAAGGATGAATAAACACCCCTTCGGAATGTAGAAGAGCCACCAGAGGAGCCAGCACCTTGGTGAAAATTCGGGGAGAGGACTTGAGGCTGAATGGTAGAACACAAAACTGAAAATGGTCCAGGCCCACCGCAAAGCGTAGGAATCGCTGAGAAGACCGAGCCACCGGAACATGCATGTAAGCATCCTGCAGATCCAGAGATGCCAGGAAATCCCCCGGACTGACCAGAGGAAATTTTGTCTGAATGGATAGCATACGGAAATGTACAGTCCTGATCCAGGAATTCACCCCTTTTAGATTGAGGACAGGCCTAAAAACCCCTGACACCTTTGGCACCAGAAACAAGATGGAATAAGTGCCCAGACCTCTTTCCCCCATAGGAACCTGCGAGATGGCCCCCTTGAGAAGCAGGTTCCGGACCCCATCCAACAACTCCTGTCTCTGGGCCCCGTCCGCAGGCAGCGGAGTGGGACGCACCCCGGAATCTGGAGGCATCACTTCGAAATCTATGGCATAGCCATTGGCCATAATGTCCAGCACCCAACGATCGCTGACACTCTCCCGCAACACGCAAAGAAAGTGCCTCAGCCGTCCCCCAACTGGCCCTATGCCAGGCCCACAATGATTGTCAGGACCCCTTCTTGAATCCACCCTGGCTCGAAGGGGCAGACTTCTTAGGAGAAAAACGGGGCTGAAAACGACATTTCCTGAAAGAAAAAGATTTGGAATGCATTTTGGGAGAGGAGCGCGAATGCTTCCTCCAACCCTTGCCAGAAGAAGAACCACCTTTGTAAGGCAAGGTGTGTTTCCTCTCCTTAAAGGCCTTCGAAAGCATGGAAGGCAACTGATCACCAAATAAATTACGCCCCTCAAAAGGCAGTCTCAGGAGAGCAGACTTCTCCCAGGATCTGCCTTCCACATCCTCAACCAGAGGGACTGACGAGCCCCAATCAAGCTCCCGATGCCAGAGCCGAAGTATGGACCACATCCGAAGACATGTCCGCCAGCAACCTGGCCTGTTGCTCCATAACAGCCAGAAGTTCTGAGCACTCCAAACCTTCCTGAACAGCCACCGCCAGCTTGTCAAAATCCTGCACCAAAGATTGTGCAGAATAAGCAGAAAAAATCCCCGCTCTGAGGGCCAAATTTTCCGCCGCAAATGCTCTTTTAAGACCAGAATCCACCTTACGGTCAGCGGCATCAGTAGGCACACAATCCTCCGGATTGACCGCCATCTTGCCAATCAGAGTCGCCAGAATGGAATCTAGTTTAACGGAGGGTGGCAACATATCTTCACCTTCCAGCAAGTACAGTTTCTGAAGGAACCGTGGAACCTGTGATTTGTCCACATCCTTCCACTCCCGGAGTACCATTTAGTTCACAGGGCCCTGAAAAGGCATGGCAAACCTCAAAGGTGTTTGATACTGAGGGAACAAGTGCGAATCCGTCCCTGTAGGTCAAAAAACAGGAAAACCTAAATTGTCCCGAACATGAGACATCACCTCCCACATCTCTTCCCTGGAGACATACTTCCCACCAGAAGAAGTAGACGGTGCATCATCATCATCACAAGAAGAGGACCCTTCCACCGCCCCAGGAGGACAGGCAGTCGAAGTACGTCCAGGCCTGGCCACCCCTGCTTGCAGAGCACGAGACACAGCCACCTCAATCATGTCCTGAACCTCATCTCTGGACATGAGAGGTGTAGAAGCCCCCACCGGCCCTTGGTGACCCCCAGGAGTGGAGAGGGGAACCTCAACATCCTCCCCTGACGAAGAGGAAGATGAAACAATCCTCCGTCTCTTAGCAGGAACCTTCGGCATAATGTAAACAATCAATGCAAGCCAGAGGTCCCAGCCCCCTTTAAATAAAGGAGAAAGCCCCCCCCTTAAAAAAATAGTAGCAAATGAAAAGGCAGTAACAATTAGCCCCCAAACTACTAAAACGCAGGCAGAACGTCCGTCCTACCGCAAGAAACGCCGAAAAATCACAACCGGCACATCAGCTCGTCCCTGCGAGCCGAAGATTTGGAAGTTCAGCCCCAGCCGCAAAGAGCCGACCGACCTCATCAACCGACTCCCAGGACGCGTCTCCAAGGCAGCAACGCCTGCCTCACGAAGACGCCACCGCCAGGAACCCTCCACGAGGAGCTCCGCGCCTCGAGGAGAGCGAAGCCGATGACCCCCAGGCCCCGCCGTGGAGGAAGAAGAAGGTAAGTCTAGCGGGGCTAGACAAAAAAGAACAGGAGGTGGTGGGGGTGACGGGGGGATTTAAGGGGAAGGGAGGGTCTATGGGGAGGAAGGGAGCCTCATTGGTTACAAGGAAGGCGAGGGAGGGACGGGAGGTAATGCTTTTCACTGTCCCAACAATACACTCTGGACATGACTTCTGAAATTGTCAAGTGCATTACTCGGGGCCCACAGAAATCCATGGAGGCAAAGCGTTTTTTCCTCTGGACAGTTTCAACTCTCAGTTCCAAGTTCTTCAGGCTGTAATAAGGAATAACATACTGAGTTGATTTATCCCTCGAAAAAAACTCAAGGTTTTCTTTCGTCCTAAAGTGCAAACCTGGGAATCGGGCATATTTCTCCACAGTTTGCTCGTATCGGGTTTAAAAACGATTTACTCACTATTTAGATAGCCAACATACTTAGAATTGGGGGCTAAATAGCTATACTTTGGGTCTGATTCGTAAAGACAGACTTACACTTTCATGTCAGTTTACAATTGTTTGCTATTCACAAATAGGACAGTCCTGTCTTTTTATGTGCGGAGATTCTGAAGTTGTAAAAGTACTACGTGTAAATTTGTGACTAGCAAACAGTAGTAAACTTACAAAAAAGTATAAGTTTACCTTTGAAAATCAGGTCCTTTTGGTTATGCAATTTTTAGAACATGCTCCATTCATACTGATTGTATGCCTTGTTAAGCATGGTAGAGACTATTCTAAAACTACTGTTTTCCTCTGTGTTCTTCCGGCATGATTTCTTTACTTCTGTCCTACAGGAATGGTAACTAACCCTTCAGGAGTTTGTGCTTAATATCCCACAAACATATACTGAACCTCTGGCTTAGCAAAAATATATTTTTTGCATGCATACATTTCAGACACACCATAGATAGCCCTTACTCATGCACTTATCTCATAATCTTGATTTCAACAAAAGCACTGCCCACTCAAAAGTATCGGCAGGCACCATCCTCCAGACATAACACAAATACTCACCCTCAGACTGTAGAAAATGTACAGTTTCCAGTGCACATCAGAGCACTAAAGCCATGCAGTGTGAAAAGTGCTGTAAAACCAACTGCATTGTCTTGCACCATACCAACTAACACTCTAGGACCACAATGATAAAAATGCTAATGATAAAAGTAGATTAAATACACCACACATCTATGCCCACAGGGACTCCCACCCAGGGCCAGCTTTAGCGCTGGTGGCGCCCTGTGCGACAGTATTTTTTGGCGCCCACCCACTCCATGACCACCGCCTCAGATTCCCTCACTAACACCTGGCAAATGTGCCCCTCATCTCTCAATAGTTTCACTTTCACATACAATCATTTGTTTTAAAAGCACTTGTAAAGGCAGGCTTTACTCATCCACTCAGCTATTCACATAAAATATAGTTCTGTTCTTTACAGTAGGCATTTTAACCCTCTATGCTATTTTATGGCGAGTCAAAGCTGCTGCTAGACAAAACTCCCATCTCTCTCTCTCCCTAGCAGGAACATTAATCACAAGAGTTATCTTGACATTTTAACTGCTTCTTGAAGGCTGGACGCGCAAGGAACTTTTCAGGAGGTGCTTTTAAATTGCAAATTTCTAGGTTATTGCTAAACACAGTGCCCCCCTGAGGTCAGCGCTCCCCAATCCAGGCCAGCACTCGCTGCAGCAGCACTGCTTGCACCACCCTAAAGCCAGCCCTGCTTCCACCCATCTACATAAGACACTGCAATACTCTTCCAAGATAAAACTCATTACATATTTACTCTAACCTACAATAACCACTTTTAAACTAAACATTGATTGACTCTCTATTATCCCAACCACACACCAACAAACAAAAGACAGAATTGACCAAAGAAACTCTGAGAGAGTCTAGATTGTGAATGCACTACTTCTCACAATAATGATGTTAAGCACTATACAAACACATATAATGTAACATAACACAATGTCACATAGCATGACATAATATGATGTGAAATAACATGACATAGCCTAGGTGTAATCTCTGATAACTTCATATAAGATAGATGGTTCTGAAAATTGGGGAAGAGGACACAAAGTGACCCTGTGCCCCTGAAATAGTTGGGATCTACTCCAAGACTGACCAGAGCCATGGAGCAATAGTCATGGGATTAGTACATTCAGGGTGACTTATGTCTCACTCGGATGTGTTCCAGTCTCGATTTGATCCAAGTGCTAGAATTCTCACTTACATTAGAAGTTGTGGGTTGCCAACCAGTATGTTCACAGTACACCGCAGAGTCACACTGAAACATAAAGTTGTGTCATAGACTATGTCACTCTGTGTTACTCCTTCTACACGGTATGAGACAAGTCTGACTCCCAAAGCCATATTAATTTGTCCGTGCCTTAATATCCACCATCTCTGCATTTTGGTTATTTAAATGTCAGACAGACTCCAGCTGCAATAGCATAGTCCGAAGAATGACACAGTAAAAGAAAACCATTGTAATAAAGAAAATCTCTGAATGACAAGCTGAGAGGCAGAGACAGCGCATTTTTTTCTACCATCTATGCTGACTGTGGTTAACACTTTTTGTTTACATCCTTTGTGGGCGTGACCAGTTTTCCCTCTATTCAGACTATTAGAAATTGATAGTGGTGCCATAATCAGCTATAGTCAGGGGTAGAGGCCTTTTATCTGTCCTGAAGGAGGGTTTTCTGTGATACTTTTTCCTGCAGGTTGGGAAATAGTGAATATAGCTTTGAAGACAAGATGTTGTGAGACAGAGATGTGTAATGTCAGCATTGCTCTTCAGCCTAGTCATTGACTGGGTGATACGACGCACAACTGAAGATCAAGCCAGGGGCATCAGATGACCTCTATTCTCTACACTGGAGGACCTTGACTGTGCAAATGACCTAGCCTTGTTCTCTCACATACACCTGCATATGCAGGAAAATACTTCTCATCTCAATATCTATGCTCAGCATGTAGGCCTGAACATCAACATGAAGAAATCAGAAGTCATGCCCCTCTACATCTCAAACCCTTCACCAATCAAGGTGGATGGGGAGGATCTAACCATGACTGAAGAGTTTACCTACCTAGGGACTACTGTCAGATATGATGGAGGGGCATTTAGAGACATCAGGAGCAGACTGAATCAGGCCAAGAATGCCTTCAGGAAGGTGAACAATGTATGGAGGTCAACTCAGTCCAGCACTCACTGAGGTTTTCCCAGAACAGCATTCTGTCTACATTCTTGTAAGGATTAGAATGCTATTGAATGACGAAAAATGACATCACCAAGCTGGCAGCGTTCCACACCAGTAACTTAAGAAGAATCATGCAAATATTTTGGCTGTGAACAACGTCCATCCAGGAACTACACCACAGATGGAAGCAAGGACCATGAACACCATTAATATCAGAAAAAGATGTAGATGGATTGGTCACACCATCAGAACAGAACTAGACTCCATCACAAAAACAGTTCTCCACTGTAGCCCATAAGCTAAATGGAACAAAAGCAGGCGAAAGAACACCTGGAGGTGAATTGTGGAACCTGAAATGAAGACCCTGAACCACAGTTGGGGTGCCATACAGAAAGTTGCCCAAGACAGACAGACGTGGCGATCCCTCATTGCTGTCCCACATGCCACTCAACATAATCAGCAGTAAGAAAGTAAGCCTATGTATGGTTGACTGAAAGCCCTGCTCTTCATTTGTGGGAAAGACTGGATGGTGAATGAGGAATCTTTACACCTTATCATGGGTGCATGGAGCAAATGACCTCTAGGATGAATTCATCTGTTTGCAAGCTGATTTCTGAATGGAAGTTTAGAAAGGTTTTGTGCCAATGTTAGTATCTGGAAAGGAGAATTCTGAGTTTCTTTATCATGGGTGGTTTTAGAATTTGTTCTGGATGTTGGGTTAATCAGTTGCCTGCTGACAGAATAATACATGTTCGAAAAAGGCGATATGTATACAAGAAGGACATTACTGTGACCTCATGCATAGAACTCAAGGTTGTGGTGGGCAGTACCTTGGATATAATAGTGATGTCATATTTTTTTGCTGTATGAATTAGCTTTGAAGAACCGACATAAGTCGCAAAACGTGTTAGCTGTACATATTTAGAAGAAATATACAACAAATTACTATATTTACAAAAATAATCCTGGCTGTTACGCAGGCACCTGTGCACTGTTGTGCACGGGTTCCTGCATTTGCGCTTGGCAGATGCCAGTGCACCAGGGCATTTAGAGAGCAAGCATGCGCCATACTTTAGTAGATGGGGCATATTGCTGTTCTCTCCATTTGACACAGTATAACATGTTGTCTTGCTACATTAAGTTAAGCCACATATTAGTAAGTCTGCCCCCTGGTGTCACACACTGTAGTTGGGTAGTCTGCTCGTTATGGGTTCTGGAAAAAAGAGATCCTAACAGAAGTGGGAGTAAGAGGAGTGGGGGTGGGATGAACCATGCCAAATACCCCAACATGGATTCTTGGAGCATAGTAGGGCATAATCACATTAGGGGTAATTGCAAAGATGTTCTAGTCTTTTTTTAAATTTTAACAAGATCTGTTCGTAGGAGACAGGGAGCACTGGTGTTGTAATATTGGAGGAGGAAAACAGCCTTTACTCACCCCTAAACCCTGAAAATACCCCTTCCCATTCTATACCACTACCTACAAACACTCTCCAGTAGGCAGTTATAGTTAGGACCTAGCTTCCATGGGAAACACATTTTTTGTTTTGCTAATAACTTTAACTAGTTTGCCATTCATGTTAGCTGCTGTTTGGTAAGTTTCAGGGTGATTCATTAAGCGGGGCTGAGAAAAAAAGGAGGGTCCCAAAATGTGTTTTCCCCATGTAATGTCCTAGAGGAAAAAAAATTGTACCTGAGGTAACTATAATTCTCATCCTCACCATGCACAGTTTTCTCATCAATAATTTGACTGCAAATGTTTCATTGATATTATCAATGATGTCACAGAAGATGTCATGAGTGATGTAATATCTGGGGCAATTGTCAATGCATGGCAAGGGTGTGAGTTATAGTTACCTTAGAACACAAGTTATAGTTATTTGAAATAACTCTAACTATAACAGCTGAATTCTTGTTGTTTTGTGTGTATAAAATTTGTACCTAGTTATAATGTCCCTGCAACCTTTATTTTTTTAGTGAATTTCAACGTTCTTTTGTTAATTCTATTTCCTAACTATAACGTCCTTGTAACCATTGTTTTTTCAGTGAATTTCTAGGGATTTTTTAAATGTTAAGTAAGATGCCCAACGCAATGCACAGTGGGTGGAGGGGTTTGGACGCAGGGCCCGGCCTGGCATTGTGCTGCCCCCACGAACGCTTGCTGCGCCTGCCCCACCTCCTCCCTGCCATACATTGTCCAAGTACAGGCCCCTGCTCCCTCACTACCAGCCTGTGTGGTTGATGTTCTGCCACTGTCCTTCCCACCTCCCTGAACAGTTAGCTTGCTGCCACATTCACTTCCTCCCCACCCTCTGTTGTCTGAGTCCATGCACCAGTCCCTTCCTTCCTGCCCTACACGTTCTTATGTACTGCCACTGCTCCCTCCCTCCATGTGCATAGCTGTTTCCCCTTCCTATTGCTTTTCATGGTCTGTTGTGCTGCACTTCCGTCTCACTTGCCCTGTTTGGTGTATTATGCTGCTGCAATCCCTGACACTTGCCCTGTAAGGTCAGTTTGGTGCCCCTGCCCATCTCCCTCCTGCCCTCTGTTATCTGACTCGATGTCCCTGCACCATTCCTCCTGCCCTCCGTGATCCAATGGACCATACTTGCCAATACTTTGAACATGGTAAGAGGGAGATTTTCCCCACTGCCTTAATTTGAAAAAGTGGATGTTTTAGGCAGGAGGCAGACAAAATGAAGCCCTTTTGGACTTAAAAACATCGGGAGTCTCCTGCCCGAAATGGGTCAGTTGGCATGTATAGTTGTACTGCCACAGTCTCTTGCTTTTGCCCGCAATGGTCTGTTGTATTACCACAACCTCTCTTGCCTTTCCTGAATTGTTGGTTTGTTACCCCTGCTCCCTTTTCTGCTGCCCTCCATGGCCCATTGTGCTGCCACTGCCCCTCCCGCCTACCCAGCATGGTCAACTTGTTGCCTCTGCACCCTCTGCCTTGCTCTCAAATATCTGAGTCTGTGCCCCTGACCTCTGCCTCCCCCCAGTATTCTAATGAAGAACTAGATTGCTAACATTCTATATGTATTGCAAATATGAAAATGCGATCATTAGGTTCTTTCCCAACTATACACTTCAAGTTCAGAAACAACGATGCAGCTTTGATGAAGTTAAAAAAGTGCTATGTGCCAAGGAACTTAAATATATGATGCTCTTTCTAGCAAAGCTCTGAGTGATAGCAGAAGGCAAATCATGGTACTTCACCTTGCCTGCCAATGCATGGGACTAAATTGAGGGCTGGCGTCAAGGAGGCAGATGACCCCAGGTCAAGGGGAAGGATGCGCGCATGAGAACTCAACAGCGGGCTGGCCCTTCCGGACAGCTCCAAGACAATGGTGATCCGGTCAACTCGGAAACGGGCGAATCATAAGACTAGAACACCGGATGGCCATGGGCAGGAGGTTACATAAGACCCTGATGATTTGAACTGACAGGAGTGATTTATCCGACCATCGCACAACACGTCTGAGCAGAGCCAGCCCAACTTTAACGCACGTAATGTTATTGTTGGGGGGACAGGCACTCTGCAAGTTGGGGGGTTGGGCAGTTTTGAGCCTACTGTAGAGGGTGGCAGGGAGGGGGGCTCTAGTTGGGTAGGCGAAGGGGTTAGCTCTTTCACAAAAGAAATTGTTAACATACAAAGAGCTCAGGGATTTCGTACTCAGGAGAAGGGAGGAAGTCTTAATGAGATGATCAGGGAGGGTGATCAGTATACAGGGGCCAGTGGCCTCTGGCAGTGAAGGTAAAGGACCCACTATGATGACCACTAAAGCTTTGCCGCTAAAGGCCATGACGTGGAACGTGAATGGCCTTGGTAACAAAATTAAGTGCACCTTAGTCCTACAGTATATCAAGAGACATACATCAGATGTAGACTTCATACAGTAAACTCATCTGAAGGGCAATAACCATAAAGCCTTAGACAGAATGGGGTACTTCATCTTGGCACACTCCGGCTTTACCGCAGCTTCAAGAGGAGTGGGCATCCTGCTGAGGAGGGCAGCCCCTTTTATTCCTGGTCCTGTTTGGACTGATTCTTTGGGCAGGTTTGTGACCTGGTCTGGAACCTGGCATGAACGAGCCCTCAATTTACGCTCTGTATATATCTCCCCTTGCCTACACTCAGACACCTTTCCAGCCCTCAGAGCGCTGCTGTTACAGTTACCCCCGGGCATATTAATTTTAGGGGGGACATGAACGATACAATAGATCTAATATTTGATCAGCTTAGTTGGAGGGACTGCACTGAAGTCCTTTGTAGACTTGATGGGCCTAACAGACTTGTGTAACCCTGGAGATAGGAAATATACTTTTTTATCTTCCTCACACAAAAGTTTCTTGCGCCTCGATTACCTATTTACCCAACATTCGTGGGTTGGCAACTTCGACTGGGTGAACCATCTCCGACCACTCTCCTGTTGAGGTAACATTGAGGGGACCCATGAGGGACATGACACAGTTGCCAAAGCTAGCTCAATGGTGGCTAAGAGAGGAAGGTTCCTCTGACAAGCTATGAGAAGGTGCAAAAAGATACTCCTCTGAAAATGGGGGGGTAGGTGGATTTGGCGAGTACACTCTGGGAGACATTCAAGACGGTGCTTAGCGGCCAGGTTCAGACGCTGATTGGGAGCCTAAAAAAAAAGAGTGGAATAAGGTCTACATGGCACTGGAGAAGGAGGTAATAGACTTGGAAGCGGCGGTGCTTAGGGTGGGGTGATCGACCCGCACCACAAGCTCCAACTTAAACAGAAAGAACTGCCGGACCGGGGGACCAGCAAGGCACGGGCCCATGAGCGAGCCACGAAGCGAGGATCTATGAAGAAGGAGACAAGGCAAATAAGCTATTAGCGTGGCTCGAAAAAAGGGATAGAAGTAGGAAATGGGTTGCGGAGATCTGAGACGAGGAGGGGGTACAATACTTTGCAAGCGAAGACATAGCGGAGGCCTTTGCCGTCTATTACAAATGAGTATACTCCTCCCAGATGGCTGCTACCCAAGGGGATTGTGAGGAGCTACTGCGTGACCTCCCACTGGTGGAGTTGACAGGGGCCGACAGAGAACTGGTAGATCAGGAACTGACAGTGGAATAGGTGCAGCAGGCCTTGGGAGAGATTGCTTCGGGGAGGGCAGCTGGCCCTAGTGGACTCCCAGTGGAACGTTTTAAGGCCATGGGTAATATCGTGGCCCCACATATGTTGGAAATGTTTCGGGCGGCTAGGGCAGATAAAGTTCTCCCAAAGGACCAAAGTCTTGCCACCATAGTGGTCATACATAAAAAGGGCAGAGTCCCGACGTCCTGCGGCTCCTACTGCCCCATTTCCCTCCTGAACCCGGAGGTCAAGTTCTTAGCGAAATTCCTGGTAAACAGATTACGCCCCCGCATGGACACTCTGATACATAGGGATCAGACTTGCTTTATGCCACATAAGAGCACTAGGCTAAATCTAAGGTGCCTGTATGGGATCCTTAATGATATTGGGGTTCCGGAGGTGGAGGAGGCAGCGGTGCTCTCACTAGACGCAAGAATGGCCTTTGACAGTATGGAATTGCCTTATATTCACACGGTCCTGACCAGGCAAAGGTTCGGCCCTGGATTTTGTGCATGGGTCCGTCTGCTATATAGTGGACCACGTGCACAAGTCAGGGTGAATGGGATGTTGTCCCGCTCATTCGAGCTCCATAGAGGCACAAGGCAGGGCTGCCTGCTGTCGCCGTGGCAATTTGCCCTCGCACTGGAGCCTTTGGCCGTGTGGGTGCGCCAAGATCCCCTGGTGTGGGGTATACCCGAAGGGAATGGGTGGGAAGCCCAGATATCGCTATACGCAGATGATATCTTTCTATATGTCACACAGCCCCACCGATCCATAGATAGACTACTACACATTTTTCATCTCTTTGGTACATACTCTGGTTATCAAATAGACTGGGACAAGTCGCTGGTCTTCCCTCTGACGACCGGGGGCATCTTTCTGCTGGTGAGGTGCTTGGCCCCGGTGAATGCCGAGGGATTTAAGTACCTGGGAATATACGTGACAAGAGACCCCACAGAGTTCCTCAAGAAACAACTTGGTCCCCAGCTGGCCGACTTGGGACGGATGTACTCCATTGGCAGAGGCTCCCCCTGTCTCAGATGGGCCATCCCGCCCTATTTAAAATGATGTTCCTATCTTGCCTACCGTATGTGTTCCAAAATACCCGGTATCCCTGACTCTTTCATAAAGATTGATAGCGAAATCTGCAGGCTCCTGTGGCGGGGGGAAGCCCGAGGATAGCCCTGGCGTAACTTGCATAAAGGAATATATGAGGGCGGAATAGTGATCCCTAATATGAGGGCGTATTAGTGGGCGGCCCAACTTGTCTCGGTTGGGGACTGGGTCCATGCGGAGGTGGGGGAGCCTGCCTACAGAATAAACAGGGAGTCCATGGGAGGTGAGGAATAACCTTTGGTGCTGTACTCCCGGAGAGGGGAGGGCCTGCTCCCGCCTCACACACAAGTGGTGGTGTGGGCATGGAGGGAGGCCACTAAGTTTTGGGGCTGGGACGGGAGATTAACGGCAGAGACTCCACTCTGGTTTAGTGACCAACTGCGCGAACTTCGGACGTTAAAGGGCTTCTGTGCTTGGAGGCTAATCAGCATTGACAAACTCAGGGATGTATGGAGGGAGGGCTCCCTGCTTACATATTTAGATATACAGACTGAATATGACCTGGGACCCTCCGAGGCATTTAAGCATATCCAACTGAGCCAGGCTCTGGGGAGGCATCTACATGCAGGGGAACAAGTTCCTGATTTCTCCCCATTGGAAGACCGCCTGTTGATGGACCCCATACCGGAGAAAGCAGTTTCTCTAATTTATAAAAAAATGATGAATAACTCGCCCGACACTGGACATGCTCTCCGAGAGGCGTGGGAGCTGGATGTGGGCACATTCAAGATGATGACTGGCAGGATGCCCTCCAGATTCCCAGAGAGGTCTCTATCCAGGTGAGATTCCGCCTTGTGCAATAATGAATCCTTCATAGATCATACTACTCTAGAACCCTCCTACATCACATGGGCCATGGGGACTCGGATCTATGCCGAAGAGGGTGTGGTGAGGTGGGCATGTTCTTTCATATTCTGTGGGACTCTCCGATCATGCAACTGTCCTGGGGGAATAAAGTACACATAATGGCCAAGGTCACGGGACTCGGGGTTGCTCAGGAGCCTCGATGGCTACTACTCTGGATCTCAGGGGAAGAACCCTGGTCGAAACATCAAAAGACTTGGTTGACACTGGCAGCGAGAAGACCAAATGGGATGTTGCCCGGCCTGTGGGGCATCAGAGCCGCCGACCGTCCAAAGCTGGGAGAGGAACATGGACTGGTGTCTTCATGCCGAGCAGGTAGTCTGCCAGGGTAGGGACTGCCCCAAACAATTTGAAAAAATATGGTTGCAATGGGGATGGTACAGAGGACTATAGGGAGAGGGCCCTGGGGGCTGAAGGGAAGTTATAGAAGGGGTAGGGGTATTGCCCTTGGGATATTAGCTACATAGTGGGCTACAGGCTAAGGTGTAGATAGCAGATTTGATGATTGTCAAAACATCTTCTGTAGACATGCTTGTTTGAGTGAAGGCTGATACCCTTGACCATGATATCAGAGTTGACTATATTTGTTACTACTGAATTGTACTGAGCTTTGATTTAATAAACAGATGTTTAAAAAAAAAAGTATTTGCTATAAAAAAAAACTGCAAACAAACGAATACATTTAGGGCCTCATTTACAAGCTTTTGGCGCAGGTCACCACTGCAAAGATTCTTGCAGCACTGCTGTGTGTCAAAATAAAAGGTCAGGAATGCACCATATCTATAAGATATGGTGCATTCCTGTTATTTACCCCTGTGCTACTGCACAATTGGTTGCCATGTGTCAACGCAGGCACCCTTACACCATGGTGCAATGGTGTCTGCACTGTAGGAATGATTGTTTTTATGCATGAAGGGACATTGTCTTGCACCAAAACAATCACTGGAGGTGACTCTCTCTTACTATGCATGCTGCAGAATGCAGTGCTCATAGGAAGAGCAAAAAACAAGGCGAAATAAGGATATTTCTCCTTGTTGCACCTCCCTCATGACTCCCCTGGGGAAGAGTAGGCTTTTGACGTATCCCAGCTTTACAAAATTTTGTAAATCTGGGAATGTGTAAAAAATCCATGGGTGTTGTGTGGGAACATCCACTGCAACACCCATGGAATGAATCAGTGACACAAAGTAAGGCAACACAGCGACTTACGCTGAGTTGCCTTACTTCATATCGACAAGGCCATAAAAAGCCACGCAAAGTGGCTTGCATGGCCTTGTAGATATGGGCCTGCAGCCTGCGCCACCGGTGTGTCACAAGAAATGATGCATCGCTAGCGCAAGCCGCAGTTAAATATGCCCTTAAGTGTTTTGCACACTTCTGTCATTGGGCTATACTTGGGCAAATTTGGATGATATTTTTGCTACATGTGGGCTCTTTTTGTGGTGGCCATCTTGAGGGACTTATTTGTTATGAAGATCCCTAATTTGCTCATTTATTGCAGCATCCTCAGTAGAAAATTCTTTGAGTTTTCCACTTCGATTCCATCAAGATGGCATTCAGATGTGCCAAACTTTTGACATAAACTCATAATGTAAGCACTTTAGTAGCACATTAGAACGCTGTAGGGAAGATGCTGATCACTAGGGAGTTAACTGGCAGCCTGCTGTTGGTGTTGAAAGTGCATGTTTCAGTCTGCATGTCAGAATGTTTTATTGAGATGGAAGAGGAGGGTATTTGAGAACTCACTTAAACATGTCCTAATTTTCTTTTGTACAGCAATAACCATAATTTCTATGACAAAAAAGTAACCCCTTCAGTTTGTTCCTTTGTAAATTAAAAAAATTACGTGTTACCAGTTCAATCAAGATGGCTTCAGGTGTGCCACACATTTATCATAAGTAAGACTGTTTATGCTCTAGTTGTTCTTTAGAACACTCTGGGAGGCTGAAGAAAAACACAGAACACAGGGGAATCAACTGACAGGCTGCTCCTGTTTAAGGTACATGTTTTACTGAAAATGTCTGACTTCATTCTCATATGGCTGAGAAAGATAGTGTGAATTTACAGAAAATATGCTCTCATTTTAACTTCTGGATCACCTTCCATAACCTCTATCGGAAAATCATGAGAAAACAGTTTTCTATCAAACATGATTGATGAAATCCCAGCTTAAGGCTTTTTCATAGGGTAAAATCCCCTTAGAACACACTTCAATTTCTAAAATTACTATGGTACCATCAACAAATGATTTATATTATAACTAAAATCTGTTATGAACCTTTGTACGTTCTCCTTTTTGTGACCCTCAAGACCTGCCATTCATTCCAATGCATTTTCAATGGTGTGGTATCATGTATATTGGTCTCAAGATGGCTGCCAGCACTTCCTGGTTGAAATGCTGACAGCCAATCAGATCTCACCATGAGATCTGTGCTTAGGCTCTGCTTAGATAGCTATATTTCATTTTCCTTTAAAAACGCCAAAACTGCTAAACAGATGTACACCAAATAACAAAAAGCACAATCTGCTCACCAAGATTTATCGTACTGCCAAACTCGGTGTATTTCCGTTCTGCCGTTTGGGTTGCAGTTGTGTCTAAAGATTCTACTGGAAAATGCATCGGAAATATTTGTTTTGGGATGCCCCACCCCATTTCTCGGTCCCCGCTTGACGAATCACACAAAATCTTTCAACACAGCAGCTAAACTGACCGTTGCACTAGTTTTGAAAATTTCGAGAAGATTCGTCAAACACCGTCAACGTTATTACGGAACAAAAATTGCTTTTCCTATGGATACTAGGTCTTAACTATAATATCATGCATGGTAAAGACATCTGAGTGGTAAAGAAAGCATGATAAAGACATGCGTGGCAAATGCTAAATTCATACATACGTTAGAGAACTATGGGTCTTCCACAATGCAGGCATCTTACAGAGATACTTTATTCGGTATGAAATAATTCAACCCTTAAAACAAGTAAACAACAATACATGAGCCGAAATAGCAATAAAACACTATATAAAAATACCCATTAGATAAAAACAAATAAAACCTCATTGTCAAGAATTAAAATAAAGGAAATTCTTAAAAATACTCTACATTGCAGTGCCAAGTGATAGCTCCCCTCAAGAACGATGCCAACCCCCCTCCACACCAATGCATCTGAAGCCATTTGCAGCCACATAAAAGCAGGACGATATTGCACAGAACCCTTGGACCTCAACAAAGGTAATAAAAAACAGCTTCTAAAAGGTGCATAAAAAACACAAAATTAAGTAAAATGGGACAAGGTCTACAGGGACACCCCGTCACAGGGACAAGGTCTGATAGATTTTTCACCATACTGGCCTAACGGGAAACATAGGTTACTTCTTATGATCCCCAAACAAAATCGAGTAATAAGAGACCTTTCCCTCACATCATTTATTTCTAAGAGATAGGGCTCAGGGCCCGCCCCCATCTTTAACATGATAAAATCCCTGACCGATTTTTTCCCTAAAACCTCCCCCTCTCTTTTGGCCCCCCGGATTCTCAAGAAATGATCCTTTACCCAATTTTTATCACGGCTAGTCAGACCCTCAGGAGTGTCAAACAAGTCAGGCCGCCCCAAATCATGAGCTGCCTTTCTTATATACCTCAGCCAGGGAATATTCTTTACATTGTCACAGGCCAAACAGTCCCTTAAAATCTCTCTACTAAAGATGGAATGTTCATTACTCCAAATAGAGATCCATAGCAAGAGGGGAGCCAACTGAATAGTGTCTTGTACAAACTCGAGATCTAGTTCCAGATGTAGGCAAAAACCAGGGGTGTTTTGGCCAACTCCCAATAGCCTTCTACAAAAACGATTTTCTTCTACAGTAGGGGTTCGGGTATCCATATACCCCCAGAGTGCTGCACCATACAGCAGGACAGGGAGACATTTCTGCCTGTAAATTTCATGCAAGGGCTCAATAGGTTTACTTCCTACTCTTACAGCAAAATCAAATGTAGCACCAACTGTGGCATGGAAAAGCATACCCCTTCTGGCAATACAGGGTTTCCATAAACCTTTGTCGACAAAAATGAGCCCTAAATATGGGAATTCATGAACCCTGCTAATGATTTGATCTTGAATCTTTAGCTCCCCCATCCTACTCAAGGGCCTGCCACGTACCATAAAGTGTGATTTCTTATAGTTAATCTCTAAGCCCAAGACTGCCATGAAAGAGGCATAAGCTCTAACTGCTTCACGGAGGCCATTCATAGTGCAGGCCATAAGGACCGCATCATCCGCGTACGTCAGCACAGGGACATTAATGCCATTCACCTTAGGGACATCCCTGCAGTGTTCCATCAGAAAATCTGACAATCCATTTGTATATAAAAGGAAAAGAGTGGGGGCCAGAACACACCCCTGGCGAACGCCCCTTGTGAGCTTAAAAGCCTCTGAACATTCCCCGTTTATCCCCACCCTCACATTTGCAGCCGTTCCTGAGTGGAGATACCGGAGCAACTCTACAATGTTAGGATCCATCCCTAACTGACTTAGCCTCTCCCACAGTATAGCCCGATTTACCTTATCAAAGGCACAACTAAGGTCCATAAAGGCAAGATAGAGGGTGCCCTTCAACATCAATAGGTTAAGGCACTGTTCTCGTGTGCCAAGACCTTCCCTAAATCCAAACTGGTCCCGGCTAAAAATTTCATTTTCTACCATCCAGGCCTCAATATGCCTTCAGATGATCCGTCCCAGAATCTTCGCAGAAGAATCAAGGAGGGAAATGGGGGCGATAAGACTTAGGATCATTCCGATCCCGCTTTTTAAATACTGGGGTAATAAAGGCCAATCTCCAGGAGGCAGGAATAACTTCCTTAGGACTAGGAGTTTCTATCAGTAGTATTTCCGTGAACAAATCTAGGTTGTTCCCCACCACCCTCTCTACAACTTGTTGGGAATTAACCTGTTTCCAGCCAAGTCGCCTGCCCTGATCTCTTATCTTCACTGAAGCGTGCCCACCCTGTCCTAATTTACATAGAGCCCCTGGGAGTTTAAAGCAAACTGTAAGGGGGTTATGATCACTAATGCTTCCCCTAGCACCTCTCCTTCAATCATCAGATCTTTCAGTAGTGGAGACACAAAAATATAATCAATTGTGGTGCCAGACCCTCTTCCCACAAAAGTTGGGAGCTGATAAGTATCTACTACTTCAATGTCACAGAAGTTCAGAAGGCCCATCTTCCTAAGTTCCTTAATCAGAACCCTGCCTCTAGAATCCTGAACACCATCCGCCGAGTAGTCCTCACAATCACACTCAAAGGGATTCACCACTGTACTAAGACGTCCCAACTTTGTATTAAAATCTCCCGACACAATGGCACAGAATTCCAGCCCCACCTCCTCCATTCTACGCTTTAACACCTGTAGAACAGAGAAGAGGGCCCCAATTTGACACCCGACATCACAGACAGCATTGTAAAAATGTACCAACAAAACATTGAAATTATTCAGAAAAATTACCCATACAGGCAATATACCCTGGTGGTTACAGTTAATTTGGAAAGCACCCACTATCTTAGAAAAGTGGATTAGGGTAACCAGGCCACCTTTTGAGCGGCCTCCAAGGGACTGCACGGCCAGGACTGCAAATCTATCATACCCATCCCATGCAGCCAGCCCATCTGACCAGGTTTCCTGGAGCATAATAATATCATAGTTAGCCAGACACCTAACCTAAGCCTGGTCAGATAACTTGGCATCATACCCCGCAATATTCCATGAAATGAGACCACACTGCGGAAACACTCCCTCCGGCGCGATCACAGTCTTGGTGCATTGTCAGTCCACCCCTTCCAAGACAAAATTTCTAAGTTATCAGCTCTCTTGCTGGTTGGCCACAGGGCACTCTGACCTGGGGGGAGATTCCTGCCAAGTTTAGGAGAAGACTCAGCACCCAGTCGCGTATGATTATAAAAGTCACCCAGGGGGCCATACCAGTTGTTCCTACTCTTGTAAAAGCTGGGCTATATGTGGAGAGAAGCTGTTGTGCCAGGCCAGGATATCTAACATTTATAATAACACATCTTATTTATTTAAGTGCATCTGCCTTCTAAGCACAACATGAAAGTATTCCAATTAGAGAGGCTTACACAAGAAGTAATAGCCATATTGAAGGATGATTGCTATGATCTTGTTTTGGATGGCAAATGTAATTTAATGAATTTCTCTAGGTGTGTGTGACTACCATGGAATGTACCAGCTGCAAGTAATGCAATACGATGTATAAACCGATACAGACTAAGGTGGTCATTACAACCCTGGCGGACGGTGTTAAAGCGGCGGTAAGACCGCCAACAGGCCGGCGGTAAAATTTTTGCAATTAAGACTGTGGCGGAAACCGCCAACAAAGACAGCCACTTTAACACTCAGACCGCCACGGCGGTACAAACAACAGCTCGGCGGTCACCGCCAACAGACAGGTGGGAGACAATGTACCGCCCACACTATTATGACAGGCCAATCCACCACCTTTTCCGGGGCGGATTCACTGTGGATAAAAACACGGCGGAAACAGGCATTTCGAAGGGAAAACGCTCAACTCTACACACTCCACGAGGAACGATGACACCATGGAGCCGTAACTCCATATTCTTCCTGCGCTAGTCTTCCTGCTCCTGTACCAGAAGCACCAACGCCGGCGGCGAAGACCACGGTGAGTACTGCAACTACGACATAGGGGATGGGGGAGGCAAAAAACAGGGACACACACACACAACACCCCAACCCCCACCCCCACCCTCACCCACTACAACACACACACCAATGCATATCCAAACATTACAGTAACAAACCCCAACCCTGCTGGAAGAATGCAAAGACAAAAGGAAATGAGTGTAACCATTGTAATATATCAAAATTCAGTAAGCAAATACATACATATATACACTATTAACAAAATATACACCATGAATAGTAGTCCAGGTATTGCACCAGTCATAGTCCGTGGACCACTGGGCCCAAAATGCATGGGTGAGGCCCACACAAGATACCCGAACATGACGGAGAGAACACTGCAGGGGCATCAGATAGAAATACAACAGGCACCTCAGGGGGAAGGGAAGGAGGGGCCCCTCAGCCGGATGAGTGCACGACGCCAGATCCACGAGGGGGCTCCATGCCCATTGATGCATCCTGGGGAGTGCAAAGCCACACTCTCTCAAGTCTCTCCAGTGGGTGGGTTGCCCACTGCTGTATCCTGGGGAGTGCAAAGCCACAGTCTCTCAAGTCTCTCCAGTGGGTGGTTTGCCCACTGTACCATCCTGGGGAGTGCAAAGCCACAGTCTCTCAAGTCTCTCCAGTGGGTGGTTTGCCCACTGTACCATCCTGGGGAGTGCAAAGCCACAGTCTCTCAAGTGGATAACAGTCTCCACTGGTTCTGGAGGGGGACTGGTGCCCAGAGTGCTTCATTCTGTGCAGGACAGACGGAGTGGATGCATGTCTCCACTGGTTCTGGAGGGGGACTGGTGCCCAGAGTGCTTCATCCTGTGCAGGACAGACGGAGTGCATGCATGTCTCCACTGGTTCTGGAGAGGGACTGGTGCCCACAGTGCTTCATCCTGTGCAGGACAGACGGAGTGGATGCATGTCTCCACTGGTTCTGGAGGGGGACTGGTGCCCAGAGTGCTTCATCCTGTGCAGGACAGACGGAGTGGATGCAAGTCTCCACTGGTTCTGAAGGGGGACTGGTGCCCAAAGTGCTTCATCCTGTGCAGGACAGACGGAGTGGATGCATGTCTCCACTGGTTCTGGAGGGGGACTGGTGCCCAGAGTGCATCACTCACCCCGTGACGGTCCATGTTGCGTCACTGCCCCTGCCGCTCATGGGCTAGCGGTGCTTGAGTTGGCGGTCCTTGCCCTGTTCAGCGGTGCTTGCCCTGTTCAGCGGTGCTTGAGTTGGCGGTCCTTGCCCTGTTCAGCGGTGCTTGACTTGGCGGTCCTTGCCCTGTTCATCGGTGCTTGCCCTGTTCAGCGGTGCTTCATTTGGCGGTCCTTGCCCTGTTCAGCGGTGCTTGCCCTGTTCAGCGGTGCTTGACTTGGCGGTCCTTGCCCTGTTCAGCGGTGCTTGATTTGCCGGTCCTTCTTTGCCCAGCTGGGCTGGCGGTCCTTCATTGGGCAGCTGGGCTGTGGCTGGCGGGGTCCTCCTGGGCAGCTGGGCTGTGGCTGGCGGGGTCCTCCTGGGCAGCTGGGCTGTGGCTGGCGGGATCCTCCTGGGTGGCTGTGGCTGGCGGGGCCCTCCTGGGCAGCTGGGCTGTTGCTGACGGGGCCCTCCTGGGCAGCTGGGCTGTGGCTGGCGGGGTCCTCCTGTGCAGCGACGATGGGGCTGGCGGGGTCCTCCTGGGCAGCGAGGATGGGGCTGGCGGTGGCATCCTGGGCAGCGACAATGGGGTTGGCGTCCTGGCCAGCGGGGATGATGGCGGTCTTCTCCGCCGTGCTGCTCCTCCCAGACTTTGCGGGTTTCTTCTGCCCCTTCCCCACCTTGGGAGGAGTCACAGCTGAGTCCACACTCCCCCTGGGACCCCTGTGAGTGGCTTGGGTGGCTGGAGTCTTCCCTCTCTCCCGCCGGGCACTGGCCAACTTCTGGTGCTTCACAGGGGGGGGACTGGCTGTGCTCTGGCTCCGTGATACACTGGCTGGCCTGGTGGCCGGTGCACTCCACATACCTGTGACAATAGGCACCACTGGTCCCGGTGACTTTGTGGCTGAGGTGCTAGTACGGGACCTATGAGTTGGACGGGGGGTGGTGGGAAATAGGTTAAGGGTGGACAGGAAAAGTTGTTTGGAGACACTGGGACGGGTAGCTGGAGGGGGTTTGGGAGTGGAGGAAGAGGTGGTGGTTGTAGGAGGTGTATGTTTTGTGGCTTTGGGTGCAGGTGCATGCGCTGGAGGCTGTCGTGAGGTGGATGTATGTTGGGTGGGTGTGTGCCTGCGTTTGTGTATTTTGGGAGGGGGCGTTACAGACACACTGGGAGAGGACACAGGGGACGTGTAAATGGTAGTGGGGGTGGTGACTGCACGTGAGCGGGGTGTGGTGGTGGGTGTGCCGGTGCGGGACGTAGTGGCTATAGTGGTAGTGCATGCAGGTGTGAGTGTAGACCAGACTGGGAGGGAGGAGGGAGACGAGGGGGACACAGTGGAGGCGGTGGATGTGGGTGTCTCTGAATGTGTGTGATGCTTGCGTGAGTGCCTGTGGGATGTGTGGTGCTTATGTTTGCCTGAGCTTCCCTTGTGTGGTGAGGTGTGTGCAGGCTGGTCTGATGGTGTGCTTGGGATAGGTAGAGGTACAGGGGATTGGGTCTGGGTGGAGGAAGTTGGAGGAAGTTGGAGGGGGGAGGCTAGACACAGGGACAATGGCTGCCATCAGTGCTGAGGCCAGAGTTTGAACGGTTCGATGAAGGGCAGCCTCACCAGAATGAATGCCCTCCAGGAATGCATTTGTGTACACCCTTTCTACACCCTGGATGGCATTCAGAATGGTAGACTGCCCAACAGTGAGTGACCTGAGGAGGTCAATGGCCTCCTCACTGAGGGCAGCAGAGGTGACAGGGGCCGAGGTGCCTGGGGCGAAGGTGATGCCCACCCTCCTGGGTGAGCGGGCATGAGGCACACGCTGAGGGGCTGCTGGGAGGGTGGTGCTGGTAGGAGGGGTGGCGGCTGTACCTGTAGTAGTGGGGGGCACAGATGTTGCTGCCACCACAAGGGGGCTCCCATCGGAGGACAAGTCCGTGTCGCTGGTTTCAGCACCTGTCACTGCCGTGGTGCTCCCCTCGCCCTCCGTCCCACTGGTGTATTCAGAGTCCGTAGTGTGGCCCTCCATGGCCATGTGGGACGCAGCTCTCTCGTTCTCCGGTGCCACTGCTCCTCCGCCTGATGATGCTAATGCACACAAGAACAGGGAGACCGCAAAAAAGGGGGGGGGGAACAGAAGAAAGACAGGTTGAGTGCATGGCTTACCGCTACCGTTGGTGGACAAGACAGACACAGCAGCCCCCTGCACCACGTCGCGCTGTTGGGCTCTACAGTGCAATTCCTGGGAAATGGCCTACAAGGCTATGGACGACATCTGCACACATAGATGACACACGTGCATGAATAGCTGTACTTGGCACTCTACAGAGGTGGGGTGGGGGGCCACAGGGCCATGCCTTACGAAGGGGCCTAGCCTGCGGAACTCGCCCTGGCCTAGGGAAACCCACAGCCCTCCTCCCCCACCCAGACCCCTCCACTGCGCGCAAAGTCAGCTGAATGAGAGTGTACTCACCCCCTTGTGTCTGTTGTGATGCCCTCAAGCGCCCATCCAACTCCGGGTAGGCCACCGCCAGGATCCAGAACATCAGGGGGGTCATGGTTCGACGGGCACCCCTCCCACGTTGGGAGGCCATCCCCAGCTGAGCCTCCGCCGTCTTCTTGCTCCAGCGGCGAATGTCCTCCCATCTCTTCCGGCAGTGGGTGCTCCGTCTGTGGTGGACCCCCAGGGTCCGGACGTCCTTGGCGATGGCACGCCAAATATCCTTCTTCTGGTGGGCCCTGACCTAGATGAAATGTACAGGGGAAGAAGAGAAGTCATTACCAACTGCGCCGTCAAAGTGAGTGGCCCCCATCCCTACCCTTGCCATGTGGCACATGCACCCACCCTCTTTCATGCACGCAGAACTCTGCCCCCTTCCTTCTTACAACCAGCCCTCTCCACACAGGCATAGCCCATACAACATGCCCCAGTGTACTTACCTGTTGGTCTGGAGGACCGTAGAGTAACGTGTCCTGGCGGAGGACCCCATCCACGAGCGTCTCCAACTCCTCCGATGTGAAGGCAGGGGCCCTTTCCCCAGATGCACGAGCCATTGTCTCTTCCAGACCAAGGTCACAGCAGCACTTGCAGTGTAGGTTCTCTCCTGTCGAAGATCAGGTATTGACTGTCTGGTCGCTGTTGTCCTTCATAGGCACCGTCCGCTGGGACATGTGAGGAGATGGCGGAATCCTCCAGTGTACCGACCGCTGGTGGACCTGTCGACAATGGAGGAAAGAAATCTCATAATCACCTACAGGTTTGACCATGCCACAATCCAGGAACTGTGTACCCAGTTGGAGCCTGACCTGATGTCAGCAATCCGCCATCCCACAGGAATCCCCCCTCAAGTGCAGGTGCTATCAGTGCTCCATTTCCTTGCAAGTGGGTCTTTTCAAACAACTGTGGCCATGGCATCAGGGATGTCCCAGCCTATGTTTTCAAACGTATTGTCCAGAGTGTTGTCTGCCCTGCTGAAACACATGCAGAGCTACATCGTTTTCCCTCAGGTGGAGGACTTGCCTACAGTGAAAGGTGACTTCTATGCCCTTGGACATATCCCCAACATCATAGGTGCCATTGATGGGACCCATGTGGCTTTGGTCCCCCCCCACAGGAGTAAACAGGTGTACAGGAACCGGAAGAGTTATCATTCGATGAATGTACAGATGGTATGTTTGGCAGACCAGTACATCTCCCATGTGAATGCCATGTTCCCTGGCTCAGTGCATGACGCCTACATCCTGCGGAATAGCAGCATCCCTTATGTGATGGGTCAACTCCAGAGGCACCGTGTGTGGCTATTAGGTGACTCTGGTTACCCCACCTGTCATGGCTACTGACCCCAGTGAGGAATCCCAGGACAAGGGCAGAGGAACGCTACAATGAGGCCCATGGGCGTACTAGGAGTGTGATCGAGCGGACCTTCGGCCTCCTGAAGGCCAGTTTCCGTTGCCTCTATATGACAGGTGGATCCCTATTCTACTCACCAAAGAAGGTGTGCCAGATCATCGTGGCCTGCTGTATGCTTCATAACTTGGCTTTGCGACGATAGGTGCCTTTTCTGCAGGAGGATGGTCCAGATGGCGGTGTTGTGGCAGCTGTGGAGCCTGTGGACAGTGATGAGGAGGAAGCAGAGGAAGAAGACATTGACAACAGGAACTCAGTCATCCAGCAATATTTCCAGTGAAACACAGGTGAGAATACATTCCTGCCTACTACACGTACTTTTACACTTCTACTTCTATCATGTCTGTCGATTTCACCCAGTGTATGGTCACTGAGTTGTCACTTTCCCTTACGTTTCACAGGTGTGGGTCCCAACGTGTGTCATCTGCTTAGATTCCTCATGGACTAGAGCTGTGTGACATAGGTATGTTGACATTCCTAGTTCCTGGAAATTTTGTCACTGTAATTGCAAATACACTATTTCAAAATCACAGACAGACTCCAGATCTTTTGATGCTTTAGGTGTGTTTATACACAAAATATACATACAAAATATTGGAGGGGGAAGTTAAATGGTGAGGGGTGATGGCGGAGGAGTGTCCATGGCAGAGTCCAGTCTATTTGTCTCATAGGTGCATTGCCCCTATGGGCATAGGAAGTGGAGCCGGGGCAGTTTCAATATGGACAGGGTGACAAAGTGGGACAGTAGGATGACAATCAGGGTGGTCTCATTTCTTGACGGGGGTCTTGGCATCGTGCTCTGTCTTGTTCCTGGATCTCGGGGACCGTTTGCGGGGTGGTTCTCCGTCTGCAGGGGGTGGCGTGCTGGTGTGGTGGTCCTGAGGCGGTGCCTCCTGTCCACTAGCGCCGGCGGAGGTGGTGGGCAGTTCATCGTCCATGCTAGTGTCAGGGGCCCCTTGTAGTGCCACAGTGTCCCTCCTGGTGTTGAGTATTTCCTTCAGGACCCCTACGATGGTGCCCAGGGTGGAGCTGATGGTTCTGAGTTCCTCCCTGAAGCCCAAATACTGTTCCTCCTGCATGCGCTGGGTCTCCTGAAACTTGGCCAGGACCGTTGCCATCGTCTCCTGGGAGTGGTGGTATGCTCCCATGATGGAGGAGAGGGCCTCGTGGAGAGTGGGTTCCCTTGGCCTGTCCACCCCCTGTCGCACAGCAGCCCTCCCAGTTCCCCTGTGTTCCTGGGCCTCCGTCCCCTGGACCGTGTGCCCACTACCACTGCCCCCAGGTCCCTGTTGTTGTTGGGGTGGTGGGTTATCCTGAGTTCCCTGTAGTGGTGGACACACAGCTGATTGACGTGTCCTGGGAACGGAGGTATGGGCCCGCTGGGTGGGTGCTGTGCTGGTGTTACCAGAGGGGGGAAGGTCTGTGGTGGCCTGTGCCTGTGTGAGGGGAACTGACTGTCCCGAGGCCCACGATGGTCCGGGCTGGTCATCTAGATCCAGTTGGACAGAGCGGCTGTCATCACTGTGGGCCTCTTCTGTGGGTGGGGTGGGGATGTCTGGACCCTCCTGTCTGGTGACGTTGGGTAGTGGTCCTGCAGGGGTGGAAAAGCATGATTATTGCATCTGTGTGTGACATGGTGTGCAATGGGTGGGTGAGCGTGTACCCCAGTGCTTGCATTCCTGTGTGGGGGCTTGTGTGATGATGGCTTAGGAGTGTGTATGGGTATGTGCAGTGGGCATGCTTTAGTGATGGGTGTCCATGCGTTGGTGTTGCATGCAGGGCTTGGTGTTGGGATGTGTGGTTTGTGATATTGGTACATTTTTGAGGAGTTGGAGCGATAGGGGAGGGGGTGAGGGTGGGGGTATGTGATAGCATGCAGGTAGGGTGGGGGATATGGTAGTTAAAGGTTTGACTTACCGGAGTCCATTCCTCCACCGACTCCTGCGAGGCCCTCAGGATGCAGAATCGCCAAGACCTGCTCCTCCCATGTTGTTAGTTGTGGGTGAGGAGGTCGGGGACCGCCGCCAGTCCGCTGAACCGCCTGGCGGTGTCTTGAGACAACGGAACGCACCTTCCCCCGTAGGTCATTCCACCTCTTCCTGATGTCGTCCCGATTTCTTGGGTGTTGTCCCACTGCGTTGACTCTGTTGACTATTCTTCGCCATAGCTCCATCTTCCTTGCAATTGAGGTGTGCTGCACCTGTGCTCCAAATAGCTGTGGCTCTACCAGGACCATTTCCTCCACCATGACCCTGAGCTCCTCCTCCGAAAACCTGGGGTGTATTTGCCGTGCCATGGGGTGGTGTGGGTGATGTGTGGGGTGGTGTGTGTGGTGTTAAGTGTGGTGATATGTAGTGGTGTGTGGTGTTTTGTGCATGGAAGTTGTGTGGGTGATGGTGTTGAGTGCTTGTGGATGCTAGTTTGTGGATGGTGGTGTCTCTCTTTGGCCTTCTTTCTTTTTTTTTTGTCGTGTGGGTTTGTGGGTGATGTGGGTGTGTGTTTTATATTGTAATGGGTGTGTGGAAGTGGAGTGTGTATGTGTATCAGGTGTGTGTATTTCGAATTGTCCAATGTGGCGGTGTTTTGTATGTGTGTGTGTATTTTGAGCTTGGCGGTGTGTACCGCCAATGGAATACTGCGGTTGAAAGACCGCCGCGTGGATTCGTGTGTCGTGATAGTGTCGGCGTATTTCTGTTGGCGTGACGGTGGAGATTTTGTTTTCGCCAGTTTATCACTGACCTTTGGTGTGGCGGACGTGTGTGGGTGTCTGAATTTTGTCGGATTTCGAGATGTGGGTCATAATAGCTGTGGCGGAATTCCGCGGCGGCGGCGGTGTGTTGGCGGTCTTCTGCACGGCGGTAAGCGCCTTTTACCGCCAATGTTGTAATGACCCCCTAAACGTGGTATCTTTTTTGGATAGTGAGAACTAATTATGCTAAAAAAAGAGCTGGATTGCAGACACCTCAACAAGGTTATTCGCGAAGTCTACTGAAACGGATTTTATCTTTTCTCTGTGACCACTATGTTATTCGATCAGATTCACAGCTGTCACACTATACCTCACTTAGAAACTACCCAGCCATCCTGATCCATCACTAATAGATTACTATTTGTATTCACATACCGAAACTGGAATATGAGGCATATGAAACCATGCAATCATCGGGCTGTGACAGTTTAATACACACAAAAAATGTTAAACCTAGAAAAGAAATCTGCAGTGTGCTCGAGGGTTTGGGAGGCGAAAATTGAACTATATTAAGCAGACCTTACAAAACAGCTACTTCAAATGCTTGCAAAAGGGATATTTGTGCTGTCAAGACAGTTTATAAGGAAAGACAGCGGGTTGACCTACGGTCTGTGCCCACCCACAAATATAGTGAGAAATTCTGGTTGGTGGTAAATTATATGGTTGGTGGACAAAACAGATGCACATTTCTTCTATACCTGTGATGAGACAGGACTTATGTATCCATCAATTACTTGTAAAAGGTCAGGTTTATCTATGGATGTGAATCGGAGCTGACTCATCATCTGTACCTATTACAAGGGAAATAATCATCTACCCCGGGGTGACAACATGCGGGCACTAGACTAAGCCCAGATGTCATTACAATATCAACGGTGCAAATATGGGCTAAATTTTTGCTATTATGTTTTTGATGTAAAGCGTGTAAGAGTTCAATGTTACCACCAAACCACAAAAAGGGAACTGTGTTGCGAAATAACTAAACGGCTTACTGCTCAGCCTGAGGCGACTGTTGCAAGAGTCATCAGACTGCACTGAGCATCGAAACTTTTATGTACTTTGAAGACGAGCTTTAGGCAACAGAACAGCAGCAGCGTTGAGATGCAAGTAAAACACAAAGCAGTGAACCTCTCCCTTGCTTCATCGACTGAGCCGCTGCGAGTTGAATAAATAGGTCCCATTTACACCTAATTATTGAATTGTACAAAAATACGTGGGTTAGAGTCTGCATATTTAGTGATAACTACCTGTCAGCTTAGGTGCCAACAACTGAAGGTTTGAAAAAGGGTTGCATGTTGCCACCTTTTATTCAGAATCTATAAGGAAGGTTTAAATGATGTGTTTAATGACGTGTATTCTTTTCCACCTAAATTAGTTTATAGGCGTCACATGTATTTTGTATGCTGATCACATAATAATTCTAGACATAAATTGATCTTCAGTGTCTGGTGAAATGGCTGCTTGAGGACAACCGCGCGCATAACCTACATTCAAACAATTCAAAAAGCGAAGTAATGTTTTCTGTGTTAACTCCTCGTGCAGGATACAGACCCTCTTCCAAATCTGAAAATTCCAGACTATCTTTAAAAGAGCTGCCTTAAACTTGGCACACAGCAGGCTCCGGCTCTTAATGTTTAAAGGGTGTGCACACTTGGACCGCATGTTTAAGCCCTCTGCCTTGGATATGGGGCACTGCCTACAGTTTACATCTTTGGATTGCTTGCCATCTCAGACAGCCTTCTCCCAATATACTTCTAAAACTCAGCATCAAAAATGGTTCTTAACTTACTCCTACGTGCTACCACTCATATCTTTTTTAGAGGGACCCTCTTCTTATCTTCCATCCTCTTCATACCTTCTGTTTCTGAGTAAAGCCTCCTCTCAGGCCCATGCCTGTCTGCTTTAATCTCTATTATTGTAATTCTGCAATTGACTGACATCTATTTTCATAGATAACAACCTATCCTCTTAAAAACTCTATCACCGATACCTAACATTACCTAATCTCTGCCAGCCTACTTCATCCAGCCACTCACTTGGAACCACATAACACTAACCATCACAACTAACTGGTATTAATATCTATCACAAATTCACCTGGAAACATACAGGGCTAATGATCACAACCAACTTGTATTAATATAACCTATCACAAAGTAGCTGGAGTAAAGGCATGCATTTTTTCTTGTGAGCACATGACTAATTGCAATTACTAACAATAATGGCTTGATTACCCACTTACCTTGGGTTCCAGAGTAGCGTGCAACTCACTGTAAAGCACTTAAAGCCTTGCCAGGAGTCATAAGCGCTATATAAATACAATTGCAATTACAATTTCTGTGAAGAAAAAACAATATAGAGAACAAGCGTTAGCAAAGCCCAAAGTCTGGCTTGAGTATTGCATACTGACTGAACCATTAATAAAACGGCTGCAGTGAAAACCCCCCCAAAAATATTTATGTTTGCAATGTATCTATGAGATAAATAAATTAATGTGCGATGATTGAGTGTATTTTTCAGATGTAAAATAGACCCCCATGCATTGCAGTGCAAGCTTACCACAGAGGTGGGAATAATACACCAAACAGGCAGTAGTAGCATGAGGTGAGAGAAAAATGCTCCTTTGAGTCTAGCTGAAGTCCACTCAATGCATGGTTAAGGGATTGATAACATTAGATCTTGCAGCCAACTTCAGTCAACCCTGAAATAGCAAGCACTGGTAAAGCTAATTGGCCTGGTTTTATTGTGCTGCTAATGTATGCAAATAAATACAATGGCAAATACTCTTTGCATACATTGCATGCACAAATGCTGTTTGTCCCATTAAAGCCAGTCCGATTTGCCTTGGCAATGCTGGGAAAAATGGCAAATATCATTGCTTTCTGTAATGAATGCTTACAGGGACTAAATATTCATGTGACAAGCAACTTGATAATGGAATGCACTTATTCACTTTGAAAAGGCTTTATTAAATTTTATAGCAACATCAGTACATAATAAATGTATCTATGTATTTAGTAACCATTATAACAAAAACATTGTAATACTTAAAATTCAATAAAAGGCAAAAAATGCAATAGAACTGCAAAACTATAAAAATATAAACTGCAGTACCTTGCAATATAGCATTGTAAAACTGAATGCACTTTTTAAGCAGTGACAGAGGAAGAGCCTGCTTTAGACTTCGGTGGACAGGCTACTCCATCACGAAGGTGACAGATATCCGCCCCCCACGATATGAAACCCATTATTTCCTATGGGATTTATATTTCAGCCGACGTGATTTCTGTTACTGTTGTGACAGAGTAACCTGTCCGCCGAAATCTATATCAGGCCCTGACTCATGCACTCCTACTTCAGCACTTCCTAGAAGGGGCAACGATACACAAAAAAGACACTTGCATGGTATAAGAGAGTAAAATGCCTCCGGAATGAGCTAACCACTGGTAACAATAAGTCAACATACACAAACGCACTGTAAAGCCAGACCTAAAAATCGTACTTGAGAGAGAATGCGAGTGAATTATGCATTGATTATAATAACGTCGGGGTCTTCACAAGATACATAAGGCATCAGTAACATCTCTTTAGATTGATTAACATTCCCGTTAAGAGTGGAGGGAGAAAAAGCTACCCCGTGCCTACAGCTGATCTAGGTTATGTGGGTTTCACAATAAGTTTATAGGGCACCTTCTCTGAGCACGTCCGCTTTCATCTTATCTGAGAAGAACATCAACATCCACTGTAATGCAATAAGCACGGAGAAGGCAGCTGTTACATTATGTTTTGCAGATGAGACTAGAGCCCTATGTGCAAGAGTTCCGGAGTTTATGATTTCCGCTATTGGCTGCTTGAAATTAACATGTCACTGGGCAGCAATTGCATGCCCGTAGAGTGATCGATACTACAAATGAACGAGCTTCCCGAGTTTGACTTATTTTGGGTTCTGTAAAGCTGGGGCCAGAACATACAGCTGGAATAGGACAAAAAGCATAACTGATCGTATTGACTGTTTGGGTTTTGTGGGTCACAATACTGGTATTTTACTTGAAATACATGTACAGTATGCTGTACGCAGGGGCATAGCTGCAGAGGGTTTTAGGGGTTTTACAACCACCTACAAAATGTATTCTGTAGTAAAATAGTTGGTTACAAGTGTTTTTCAGTCGGATATTGTGAAGTGTCTATCGGATTTCACATGGAATTTTTACATGCCCACACTGACAAAAACACACTAACACACACACCTTTGTCTCTGTTTTGAAGGCCCTAGAAATGTTGATTAATTAGAAAAATACTGTGGTTTATTTACAAGCCCCTAGCCCCACCTTGTGCCATCCTATCGTCATTTTTTTTTTTTTTACGCTAAGGGGGCGTTAAGGAGGCCTTTCTCCCGCGCCGTATTTGCAAAGTGGAACAAAGCTTGCATTGCACTACTTTGTAAACCCTTGCACCACATTATGCCTGCACCAGGCATAATGTATGCAAGCAGGGTGTTCCGACGCAGGGAGGTCCGAAAAAATGGTGCAGTTTCCTGCACCATGTTTTCTGTCATTTGTAACGCCAGAGCAGGTGTTAAAATAACACACCAAATTTAATCCATGGGCCTCCCTGTGCTTTGCTGCACTAGGGTCAACATTTTAGTGCAGCAAAACGCCACAATAGGATCAAAGATTTTGCTGCTATTGTCCTAATGACTGCCATGTTGCAACGTATTATAAATACAGTGCAACCATGGTGTCGTTAGATGGGGCAGGCACAACGCAAGAAAAGTGTTGCATCGGTACCGATGCACCACTTTTTTGTAAATACGCCCATTATGTTTTAAGTACACCTAACATTCCGCCCTTTTTTCTCTTTCCACTGTCACTTAAGCTCCTCCCCTCATGTCCTGCTTCACCTATAATGTATTTTTCTCAGCGTGATTTGGGGGAATTCTGAAGCTCACCCCCCCAATCTTACTGACAAAGCTACGTCCCTGGCTGTATGTTGACGTCATTGGAATGGTTTTAATGAACATTACGCTAAATATTGATTCAGAGTGTGACTATGTTGTCATGCGGAAATAAAAAAACACCAAACATATACCCTCTGATATGAATTAACATTGCTTCTGGAAGGGGTACATGTGCTGAAAGATTAAGTATCCACCCTTAATATACTAGCAGTTTTATTGTCTATTTCAAGGGGTTGAAAGCCATGAATTTCAGGCCCATATTTATACCTTTTTAGCACCGCATTTGCGTCATTTTTTGATGAAAAAACAGCGCAAACTTACAAAAAACAACTGTATTTTGTACATTTGCGCCGATTTTGCATCAAAAAACGACGGAAATGCGGCGCTAAAAAAGTATAAATATTGGCCTCAGTCTCCTATCCAGCCCTTCAATGATGACTAAAACCCAGGACCACTGCAAGTTACTCAGATGACATTTCAAGTTCATGATGGCATTGTCTTTGTCGTGAAAAATCACTGTGGAGTACTATTCCACTTACACCTTCAGGTTAGACAACCAACCCAAGATGAAACTATTGTCTAATCAGCTGTGACTCTTATAATTGAACAACATTCTTCACTCCTTGCATTTAATTTCTCACTCCTCCTCCCTCATCCCTCACTCATCATTCTCTCCGTATTCCTCTGTCTTTGTCCCTCATTTCTCTTTTTTCAGTCTTCATTACTCACTCCGTAGTCCTCATTGATCATGCCTCATCATTCATTTCTCATTCCACTCTCCTCTGACAAACTTTTCATTGCACTCCACATCCCTTTTTCATCACTTGTCATCTTTCACAATCACTTACTCAGAATTCCTTAATCTTCACCCCTTACTCATTATTACTTACTCCTCATACTTCTCTCTTCACTCCTCACTCATTATCCTTCACTCGTCTGTCCTAATTTCTTAACCCTCACTCTTTGTACCTCACTCCTCAGGCCTCATCCCTCACTCTATTCATCCCTCGCATATTATTCAAAACTCTTCATTGCTGATCCCTCATCCTCATCCCTCACTCCTCATTTCTCACCTTTGTTCACTCATGATACAAGTGAAGGAGTGGCACAAGGAGAGTGCTCTGCAACCTCTCTTCTCTGCATTGAAAGGGAAAATAGAGCCCAAGCCATTGCTCCAGTCCACAGAAGAAGGAAGCAATCAGCCTTTTGGGAAAGTAAACTAAATCTGGCATGGAAGTAATGTCTCCATTGAATTCCCAAATTCTCACTGTGCAATAGCAAGTCATACAATCTTGAAGGGAAAGAAAAGTAACACTGGCAGATCGCATACACTATTATCACATCATGTATATATGTTTGCATACAAAGGCATCCATATAGCACAAACCTAGGTGGACTGCAATGGAGTGCTGAATCCTAACATATGATTAAAAAAACATACTGGAGATTGAACATCAAATGTTTTTACCGTGCATGGAATCCTCTCAGAAGAGGTAAGATTTATGTTTATTTCGGGATTGGAATTCTGATTATAAGTGTGGTGTTACTCCAGAGCTGGATGCATAGATAGAAAAGGTCTTCTTCCTCTATTTTTTAGCTCTGGTATTTCTTTATCTCCCGTATGCTGATGTGATAGCTCCTTGATTGGCACTGACCATCTCAAATTCTAGGTTTCCTCTGTTTGGAAAGTAGAAGTTTTGGACCTAGCCCTTTTTGTAGGGTCATCCCTAGTTCTCTTTCGCCTTAGGTTTCTGAACCCATTTTTGTTGGTATTAGCACTTTGTCCACTTTCTCCCAGGTAAACATGCACTCTTACCCTAAAACACAGTACAATTGGCATCTACCTGATTGGTACATTTAATTTACTTGTAAGTCCCCAGTAAGTAGTATTCCATGTAACCAATGCCTTTAAATTAAATTCTGCTAGTGGGCCTGCAGTACTGATTGTGCCACCCAGTGGCGTAGCGTGGGGGGTGCAGGGGGGGGCCAGCCGCACTGGGCGCAACATCTGGGGGGGGCGCGCTCGCACTCGCGAGTGCTAAAATCCACGGGTTAGGGGGCGCAAATTACTTGCCTTGCCCCGGGTGCTGACAACCCACGCTACGCCACTGGTGCCACCCACTAACGTGTCCTTTTAAAACATGTCTCAGGCCTGCCACAGCATCCTGTAATGCATCTTTTGCCAGGCCTAAACCTTTCTTTTTAATACTTGTAAGTCATCCTTAAGCAAGACCATAAAGGCTCAGAAGGCAGGGTGTATTGTATTTGCAGTGTAGGACATTTGTTTAAGTTTTACATATCCCAGCAGTGAAAAACTCCTACATTCTTTTTTCTCTACTGTTAGGCCCATCTCTCTGATTGGTTAACATTGGGTTACATTATTACATTTAATGAGTGCTAATCTTTGAATGGGAGCAGGTAGAATCATCATGTATGGACTCAGAAGGCTTGCAGTTTAAAATCCTCTACAATGGTATAATTGGATTTCAAGTTTAGAAAGTTGGCATGCTCTTGCCTTAACCAGTTGTTGCTTGCTGCCAATGTCCTGGGTCACATGACTGGGAATGTCTCTGCTGTTGGGGTTTGTGTATCCCTGCAAGACAATGAGACAAAAGTGATGAGTGTAGGCAGGATAGGCCATCCTGACAGGAAAGCTGTTTCCTGCCCCCTACACGCCTCAAAAGGCTTGCCTCCAGCACACAGAAAGAAACCTGACACTAGCCTTTTGTCATCCCAGACTTATTGGAGCCTTTACTATGGAAGGGAAGAACTTTCCAGAACCAGTTGTGGGAGCATTATAGGGAAATCCACCACCTCAAATGTTGGCACCAGGTATAAATATTGGACCCACAAAGCACCTCTTCAGCACATTCCTGGACCTGTGAACATTACAGAAGAAGGACCGCCTTGTTCCACAGAGGACTGCCCTGCTGCTTGAGGCCTGCCTTATTCCCCGGAGGACTGCCCTGCTGCTACTAGAGGACCGCCCTGCTGCTTGAGACCTACCTTGCTCCCCATATGACTGCCCTGCTGCTGGAGGCCTGCCCTGCTCTCTGATAAGGAAGACTGGACTTGTTCCTTTCCTCCCAGGCTAACCTGAGGGAATCCAAGCACCAGTTGGTGACCTCCTTTTCTGAGCTAAAGGGACACAACAAGCTCCAGAGGCCTCTGTGCAACTGACCAGTTGACCTGCTGCAACTGAACCTGTCTGAACCCGCAAATTGACCCACTTGAGCCCTGCTGGCCTCAGCTAGATAGAGTCCATGATCCCAAAGAGGTGTTCCTCAGGTCCTGGACCTTTGTCTGGCATCAGAGTGACCTCCTCTGTAAGAAAAGGAGAAATCCTAACAATTTGTGCTCTTCACAACTGCAAATGGGCCCTTTCACTTGAAGACTCTGACGCCCATGATGATGGCCGGTGTGATGCTCTGGTGATCCCGACTATTAGCATTATGATGACCGCCAGTGACAACCGACAAAGCGAGATCTGCACTTCATGCTACAGCAGCGACAGCTTGGACTGACCGCCAATGTGAAGCACAAGCAACAACCATCTACGATACCTGACTGGATCTTCATGCTACTGCGAAGATCGTCTGAGACACCAGACCTGCTCTTCATGCCACAGTGACAACTATCCGTGACACTTTTCCTGCTCCTCGCAACCTCCTCAATTGTGAACTGGACGCTTGGCACTGGATTTTGAGAAGGTAACTCTTTCAGGTAACCTGGTACCTATATCTGGCCAGCACTCCATTGTGGTCATCCTAAACTTGTGACTTTCCCCCGGTCTAGCACAACCAGATGATCGCAAGTGGCTCATGGTGCTTTTAGGTGCTATTCTTACCTAAAACTTTGAAATTTAATATCTCCGATTCTACTGATTTTTGTCATTTGCATCTCATTTTATTTATTAAAAGGTGATCTATTGCTCTATATTGGGTTGGGATTTTTCTTGTGTTCTGTTTTCACTCCATTACAGTTTATGTGCTGCATTAAATACTTTTCACATTGCCTCTAAGTTAAGACTAACTGCGTTTGTGCCAAACTACAAGAGGGTTAAGCACAGGTTAATCTAGTGACTTTTGTGGTTCACCCTGACAAGGAATTTGGTTGTTGCTTGAGTAGGGTTAAATTCCCTCAACCAAGAACCCTATTTTTTTACAAGAAGTCTGGATTCTGATCCCTTTCTATTTGAGGCAGCTAATTTTAAAGGTAATACAGGTGTTGCGCTGCCTGAAAGTATAATAAATCTAGGCGTACATCTCCAACTCCTGCAGCCTCTAGCCCCTCAGGACAAGCTTGTGGGCACCAGATCTCTCCAGCAAGTCCTCCTGCAGGGTTTAGGCTTCTTTAGTCAGCTGGGCAATTTTGGAGTTCAGAGTCCTTCTGGTTTTTGTGTCCCTGAAGCAGGTAAACAGGAGGTCAACAACTTGACCCTTACAGAACAGTTCCAGTCCCTGGGTGCCAGGAGGATGCAAGGGTCCATTAAATCTTGAGTCCTTATGTGAGTCCTCTACCTGCAGAAGGAACTTGGAGTCAGAAGCCAGAAGACAGGATTCTTCTTCCAGTAGGGGCGCCACAACCAATGAAGGACTCGGTGACCATAAAACATCTACTGAGGAACTATGAATTTATCCTGAGTTCTACAGTCATTATCTTAACTCAAAGACTGCACATTTAAAATGTTGTTTCAAGGGGCATAAGACAAGCCCCTGCTGCCCCTATGGCTCAGGGGGGTCCCACCCCTTCAGGTCCTCCCAACCCCTCTGGATGCCCCTATTCAAGCCAAGGCCAACCCAAACAATCCACATCTGTGAGATGTGGGAGACTCAGGGGTTCTTCTGCATTCTGCAGAGGGGTCCCATCATTTTCTGTTACGCCACTGTTATTTTATTATTGTCAATAATATTTAACGTTTAATTATAAGCTGCATACAAAAGCAGCAAGCGGAACTTAACGAAATTAACAAAATTGATTAATAACGCTAGAAGACTCTTATTTGTTGTGGCATTTGAGTAAAATTGAATTCCAATATGCTCTTCCCATCTGAGATTTTACTTCAAAAGTACAACCGGAAATGTTTTTTCATTCAAAATTAAAGAAGAGGGTTCGACCCAAAGGCACACACACAAATACCTTCAAGCAGTGCTTCCTAATGGTATAGATGGAATCCGTCATACGATCTAAGGTCCCACAAGAATACAGAATCTAGGGCAGTCAATAGTTTGTAATAAGCAGTTATATTGACAAACACATCCGTCTGGGGCTTGGTTTCTTGTAGAGAGAGGAGGGAAATGGGACAGAAAGCTATTACTGTTTCTGATCAGGTTGGTAGCTCACTGATAAATCCCCGCAGGTCCCTCTAGGAGAGTGGCCGGGACCTGGAGTACTGTGGGGGCGCACGAGAAGAGCTCATACTGGCTGAAAATATATTTCTCTGCAACGAGTTAGGAAAGTTATAACAGAAGAGAACCTCGGTCGATTAAGAGATGTAACACGCACCTGGGCAGAAGCAATAACAACCTTCTTCCATCTGGATAAATTATATTTTCTGATTATTCAAAACATATACAAAACAAGCCTAAAAGTGACACTTGGCACATCGTACCTTTAAGGAGTATATTCATGCTCTTAGAGCTCTGTAGGAAAAGTCTTGGAAGAGAAAATGATATGACTTTTATGTATAGTTTTATGTCACTCCACGATAAGAGCTAACATAGCAATGTGCACGAATAGATTCAACTTGCCGAGGAGAAATCCCACATAAGTACCCAGAGCACAGCTGTCACAGACCCCGTTATTCGAGACCAGTGAATGTTCACACATGAATGCATAATTCATTTGGTGCTTACAACTTCCATAAGAATACATAAGGCAAACCAAGTTCGAAACCCAGAAATGTACTGTTATTATGTCACAGTAAAGAAAAACAAAACTCGTCTCCCACGGCAGTGACAAAGCACAAGAAAGCAGCCAATCTCTTCTCTGTGATCATGTTTCCAGAAACTGAAGGGCGGGTGTCGACTGAAGCATGGTAATCCATCTCTCCTAGGTTAGGTGATAGTACACCCAACCTTCACCCTAATAGTCTCAGTTCTCTGTTATTATTACTGTCCCTAATATTGTTTTTAGGTATGGCTCTCACTGAGCGCGACTAGGATGAAGACCAGATTCTAAATATGGTCTGGTTAATCGCTGCTATGATGTAGCAATAGTAGAAAAAAAAGTTATTTCCACTGTTGCTATTTCAGAATCATAAAGGCAATACTAGGCTACTCTGACAGGGCTCTCAGAGCACTGGCTCCGTGCTTCCATAGAGAGCAGATAGCACAAGTAGGGAAGCTTGAGGGAAAACACAGAGGGTGGCGAGGATGGTGGCAGGAGGTAATGGTATTTTTGTACATTTAGGACAGAGAGCCGAAGCCATGTTCTATATGGCTCTCCATACATGCAAATAGTAAAAAAATGTATTTTGAGGATTCTTTTAGGGAAGTAGAGATCTGAATTTGGGGACTTTCAGAAGTGTGGTAGTCCGGCTTCTGAGACCTCTTGAGACACCTGAGATGAAGAGTAGATCCACCAACTTTTAGTGTAAACAACAACTGTGGTGCAGTTCTACAAGGTTAGCTTTCCCACCCACAGGAGACACAAGTAAACTTAGTTCAATGCACCAGTGCTGAACGCGCAAGACATGTTATTGTAGTCCCACAATCCCCACCCAAAACATAGCTGAAGTGAAGTTATTGTTTTGGGTTACTAACAATCTATTGGTCACTAAAAATCAGTGGCACCATGGTAACAGTCAACCTATTTTGTTTTCCACAATAACATACACAGCACTATGAAGAACAGGCACTTTTAACTAAAAGTATTTATTACAACAGGGTGAACCTGTTTCTTAGGACATCCACAATAACTACACAGGATATCATTAAAAAACTGCAAGAAGGCACTTTGTACACTTGAAAAATAAAAAAAATATTTTTTACATGGTTGTTAAATGGTGCCTAAAAGCCTCACATCCTAAAATCAACTTCTATGCGCTAGTCTAGAAGAGCATACAGTAGATTAACTTGTAGTCTAGAGTTTCTTAGGGAGAAGCGGTGCACTGCATACCTCATTAACAACTCAGGCTGTCGTTACTGGAAGAACTGCAGTGGAAGCATTCCCTGCGAAAGGCAAACACATGCTGCAGTAGCAGCCTCTCTGGCGTACTCAGCTTTTATCAACATCAGGGAAGATGCATCAGCTTCTTGGAGGGTTGGCAATTGTCAAGATCATCTCAGACAGTATCTCGCAATCCGGGACAAAGACCTCTCTACTTAAGGGGTCCTTGAACACTAAATATTATTGGTAATGAAAACCTTTGACATAATTTCAGGAATGTGGTACATGGATTACAGACGCCTGGGAAAGGGCCCTAGACATGTGTATAGGACAATGGGAGACAAGTGGATATCAGTTTGGACACTTCTTTGAAGAGTTATCTGCGAATGCTCCTAGGCGGCCCTGACATGTTGATAAGGGAACACTTGTCCACACCAGGTGTAACATCAGGTGTTATATCTAGGTCATTTTCTGAATGGCGTGAGACTCTCTCAGTTCTATGAATGATAAGTATGGACAACATTCATATTATTTATGTTACTATTGTGCATAACAGATAGGACGGTGAGGTGGCAGAATTCAAGAAGCGTGTTCGAGATGGAGCTGGGGGACTGGCCGGAATGGAGTCGCACCGTACGGACTTTTCATCAAAATGCAGTGAGCTGTTTCATGTTCAGTCTTATAAAATGGCTAGGAGAGTTTGAATTGAATTCTTGCTGCCATGGGTAGAAAATGCAGATTATAGGTCTGAAACGATCAAATATGCTGGGAGTGGAGAAAGGCCCAACTCCTGATTGCAACTCTGCTTTTTAATGGGGCAGTGGATGTTTGGGGAGGTCCTGCAAGACTCGTATTTCCTAAATCTAATATGACAATGACACGAGCATACATGCCTGTTACTAGTAGTTCAGGGGCAATGAGGTTGTAGGTTTTTAGGATGTTGAGATGGAAGTCTGCTGATATTGCTATCTTGTGCGTGTGTGAGATTACTGTAATGGACTTCGAAATTCGATTTTCATGTGGTTTAACATTAGAAAATTGTCTGTCATCCAGTTTTGTATTTTGACAAGCCAGCTTATCAGGGTGATGATGTCCCTGATTTCAGTGGTTTTATACAGATTATTTTAAATAATTTGTAATATTTTTTTTAGGCTTTGCCGTTACACAGCAACCAAAATATTGCATACATAAAATTACCATTATACCAAGTGCATATCACAGAGGAAATTGTAAAGACAAAGAGGAAATTATAAAGTCATAATGTAGGCAGTAACACGTAACATGAAAAATTAGTGGATATGGCTAATGTTTTCCCATCATATGTTAATGCAATATACTAGGGCTACCTCTAACCTCGTTTTCCCATATAAAGAAAGACATCATAGAGAGCATATGGATCACCTAGTGCTTAATTTGTGAAAGAAAGAGTGTCCGTTTCCAAAGTTCTGCTCAGACGCTGGCGGCCAGTGCAATGAAATGTCTGTGCACCGAATACCAAGGCTGGTAATCTTAAAACCATTCACAAACACCCACTGCCCTTTTTCTTGCTCATGCAGGTTCCTGCTTTCTCCCTTTGGGGCGATTTGCCATGTTTTCTTTTCCTTCGTCTTTTCTGTCTGTGGATTTTGTCCTCCTTTGCACTCAGTAAATATCTGATGAGGTTAAATAAGTGACGGTCCCAAAAAATGAGCGCTGGTGGCCCACACAAGTAACTACAAGCTTAAAATAAGCACTGGATCACCTCCAGTTTGAATTTATGTATCAATAGAAATGACCAGGATAAATGTAAGAAAACTGCATTTGGGGACCTACATCTATTGCACAATGAGTCTCCCCGAAAGCCTACATTTCATCCAAAGACGTGTGGTATATTGTGTAGATAAAGTTAAATGGCAGGAGTCTGAGTTTGCTGTAGGAAGAGAGGGAGCTGAAGTTCCAGTTGGCTTCTGAAATCTGACATTGGAGCTCAAAATCCCATTTATGTCTGGAGGTGGGAAGAGTAGCAGAAGCTTGTTCTTGCATGCAATGATATAAACAAGATATTAAGAGCTTAGGACTCTTTGCTATGAGTAACAGGTTCAGAGTCTTAAAAACTGCTGGGAATGTAGGGAACTCCAATTTGCATGTTGCACATAGGCGGTGATAAGAAAAAGTGTCTAAGGGCATATTGTTAGAACTGGGGTCTTTGGTTGGCAGTCAGGTTACCCCCTGTCCAAGCACGGACCCTCAATCTAGTCAGGGTAAGTCACACACAATCCAAATTATCCTGTGCCCACCCTCTGGTAGCTTGGCACTGAGCAATCAGGCTTAATTTAGAGGGCAATGTGTAAATTATTTGTGCAATAAATCATACAATAACACCATATAGCACCACAACAAATACACCACACAGTGTTTAGAAAATATATAATATTTATCTGGTTAAATGCAGGTCAAAACGATTAAAATGCAATAAATAAATGTTGAGATATCACTGAAAAGTGATATAACATGTTTTAGTCTTTTTAAAGCAAACAAAGTCTGTTTCAAGCACAAAGTACCTGGCTCGCGTGAAAAATCTCCACTAAGAACTGCAGAGGAGGAGAAACATGGAAACAAAGGGGTGTGCGTCGATTTCTCAGGCCGCACACGGCGATGCGTCATTTAGTTTTCACGCTGGGACAGCTGTGCGTCGATTTCTGGTGCTCGGTCGTGGATCCTCTTAAGGTTGCAGGATTTTCAGATGCCCAAGGGACGGTGTGCGGATTTCCTGCGCTGGCAGGACGAAGTCACAGGAGCTGCATTGATCCGGTGGGTGTTGCGTAGAATTTTCTACTGCACGGCAGGCGCTGCATCAATTCCTCTCTGGAAGTCGGGCTGCGTTGTTCCAGGTCAGCTGTGCGTCGATCCAGTGGGCCATGCATCGAATTTCCAGTCACTACGCTGGCGCTGCATCAATCTTATTGCGAAGTTGGGCTGCGTAGTTCTGGTTCGACGTGCAGTGAAATTTTCACCACGGTGCAGGCTGTGCGTCGTTTCTGGCAGGCTGTGCTTCAAATTTCTCAGCACAAGGAGTCCTTCTTGAAGAGATTAAGGGGGTGATTCTGACCCCGGCGGCCACGGACCGCCAGGGCCAGGGTCGGCGAGAGCACCGCCAACAGGCTGGCGGTGCCCCGCAGGGCATTCTGACCGCGGCGGTTTGGCCGCGGTCAGAAAGGGAAAACCGGCGGTCTCCCGCCGGTTTTCCGCTGCCCGGGATTCTGACACCCCATACCGCCATCCTGTTCCTGGCGGTTCTCCCGCCAGGAACAGGATGGCGGTATGGGGTGTCGCGGGGCCCCTGGGGGCCCCTGCAGTGCCCATGCCAATGGCATGGGCACTGCAGGGGCCCCCGTAAGAGGGCCCCAAAAAGAATTTCAGTGTCTGCTTTGCAGACACTGAAATTCGCGACGGGTGCAACTGCACCCGTCGCACCTTCCCTCTCCGCCGGCTCAATTCTGAGCCGGCGTCCTCGTGGGAAGGGTTTTTTGCACTGGGCTGGCGGGCGGCCTTTTGGCGGTCGCCCGCCAGCCCAGTGCAAAAGCCAAAATACCCTCAGCGGTCTTTCAACCGCGGAGCGGTATTTTGGAGGGGGGAAGTCTGGCGGGCGGCCTCCGCCGCCCGCCAGACTCAGAATGACCCCCTAAGTCTTTTTGGTCCTGAGACTTCAGGGAACAGGAGGCAAGCTCTATCCAAGCCCTTGGAGATCACTTCTTCACCTCAGCTAGAGAGCAGCAAGGCAGCAGAGCAACAGCAAGGCAGCAGTCCTTCACAGATAGCAGTCAGGTGAGTCCTTTGGGCAGCCAGGCAGTTTTCCTTGGCAGGATGCAGGTTCTGGTTACAGGTTTCTTCTCCAGGAAGTGTCTGAGTTGGTAGGGGCAGAGGCCCTGTTTATATACCCAAATGTGCCTTTGAAGTGGGGGAGACATCAAAGAGTGGCTTAGAAGTGCACCAGGTCCCCTTTCAGTTCAATCCTCTCTGCCAAGGTTCCAGTAGGGGGTGTGGCAGTCCTTTGTGTGAGGGCAGGCCCTCCACCCTCCCAGTCCAGGAAGAACCATTCAAAGTGCAGATGTATGCAAGTGAGGCTGAGAATCCTGTGTTAGGGGTATGTCTGAGTGAATGAACAAGGAGCTGTTAACTAAACCCAGCCAGACGTGGATTGTAAGGCACAGAAAGATTTAAGTGCAGAGAAATGCTCACTTTCTAAAAGTGGCATTTCTAAAATAGTAATATTAAATCCAACTTCACCAGTCAGCAGGATTTTATATCACCATTCTGGCCATACTAAATATGACCTTCCTACCCCTTTCACTCAAAGAATGTATGAGGGCAGCCCCATTGTTAGCCTATGAAGGGAGCAGGGCTCACAGCAGTGTAAAAACGAATTTAGGAGTTTTACACCACCAGGACATGTAAACTACATAGGTAGATTTGTCCTGCCTTTTGCCTACACAGCACCCTGCCCTTTGGGTTACCTAGGCCATACCTTAGGGGTGTCTTATATGTAGAAAAAGGGGAGTTTTAGGCTTGGCAAGTACTTTTAAATGCCAAGTCAAATTGGCAGTGAAACTGCACACACAGGCCTTGCAATGGCGGGCCTGAAACAAGGTTAAGGGGCTTCAGAAGTGGGTGGCACAATCAGTGTTGCAGGCCCACTAGTAGCATTTAATCTACAGGCCCTGGGCACATATAGTGCACTTTACAAGGGACGTATAGGTAAATTAAATAGTCCAATTGGGTATGATCCAATGTTACCATGTTTAAAGAGAGAGACCATATACACTTTAGCACTGGTTAGCAGTAGTAAAGTGCGCAGAGTCTTAAAACCAGCAATAACAGTATCCAAAAAGTGGAGGGAGGCAGGCAAAAAGTTAGCGGTGATCACCCTGAGGCTGTTAGGTCTAACACAAATGATTTGGTTTCTTAGTGTCTGTCCATAGCTGAGTGAAGTGACCTTCCATACTGAATGAGACACCATTGACCAAACACCCAAACACATTGATATTGTCTATAGCTATCCGCAAGGCATTTGACACTTCACACCAGAGCTATTTCAGTGCTGTCATGCAGCATATAAATCTGTGCACAGGATGGGGCAAATGGGTGACTATACTTTACATGGACTCCCGCATGTTTCCAGACCCACAGGTGCATATCTGAAGCATTCCTGTATGCAGGTGAACCAGACAGAGCTGCCAAATTTCACCAATGTTATTTTCCATTGCAGTGGATAGTGGCGGTTGGTGCAATTTAAAATTGGTGGGGCATAAATGCATGCCCAGTAGTAGACTTAGTGAGCGCAGCACACCAGCCCAGCATTTTCAAGGGGTGTTGGACCTGGCTTTTTGACAGGGACATCCCCAAACTTTTTGCCTCCTTCCTCCTATTTTTTCTGACCTGTTGTTGTTGGCTTTTGACCTCTGGGCACTTTACCACTGCTAACCAGTGCTAAAGTGCATATGCTCTCTGTGTAAATTGTACGACTGATTGGTTTATCCATGATTGACTATTTAATTTACTTGTAAGTCCCTGGTAGAGTGCACTACATGTGCCTAGGGCAGGTAGATTAAATGCTACTAGTGGGCCTGCAGCACTGGTTGTGCCACCCACCTCAGTAGCCCCTTAACCCTATCTCAGGCCTGTGTGTGCAGTTTCACTGCCACTTCGACTTGGCATTTAAAAGTACTTGTCAAGCCTAGAACTCCACTTTTACTACATATAAGTAATCCCTAATGTGTGCCCTAGGTAAACCCTAGAGCAGGGTGCTGTGTAGGTAAAAGGCAGGACATGTACCTGTGTAGTTATATGTCCTGGTAGTGTAAAACTCCTAAATTCGTTTTTACACTACTGTGAGGCCTGCTCCTTTCATAGGCTAACATTGGGGATGCCCTCATACACTGTTGAAGTGGCAGCTGCTGATCTGAAAGGAGCAGGAAGGTCATATTTAGTATGGCCAGAATGGTAATACAAAATCCTGCTGACTGGTGAAGTCGGATTTAATATTACTATTCTAGAAATGCCACTTTTAGAAAGTGAGCATTTCTTTGCACTAAAATCTTGTTGTGCCCTTCAATCCACGTCTGGCTAGGTTTAGTTGACAGCTCCTTGTGCATTCACTCAGACACACCCCAAACACAGGGTACTCAGCCTCACTTGCATACATCTGCATTTTGAATGGGTCTTCCTGGGCTGGGAGGGTGGAGGGCCTGCCCTCACACAAAGGACTGCCACACCCCCTACTGGGACTCTGGCAGACAGGATTGAACTGAAAGGGGGCTTGGTGCATTTCTTAGAGACTCTTTGAAGTCACCCCCACTTCAAAGGCACAACTTAGTATAAAACAGGGCCTCTGCCCTACCTCATAAGACACTTGCTGGAGAAGAAACCTGAACCAGAAACTACATCCTGCCAAGAAGAACTGCCTGGCTGCTCAAATGACTCACCTGTCTGCTTTCTACAAAGGACTGCTGTCTTGCTGTTGCCCTGCTGCCTTGCTGAACTCTTGTCTGGCTGTGAAAGTGCTCTCCAAGGGCTTGGATAGAGCTTGCCTCCTGTTCCTTGAAGTCTCAGGGCCAAAAAGACTTCTCTCTTTTACTTGGACGCTCCGTGCGCCGAAAATTTCGACGCACAGCTTGTTTCGCGGCGAGAAAAACGCCGCACTCCGACGCTGATCGACGCAACGCTCTTGGGACGATCGAAGATCCGACGCACGGCCTCGCAAGGACAACGCCGCCCGACCTCTAGAGGAGAAATCGACGCGACGCCTGCTGTGAGATCATAATTTCAACGCGCAGCTCCGCAGATCGAAGTCTAGAGGAGAAATCGACGCAGACCGACGCGCAGCCGGAGAACAAGCAGGAAAATCCACGCACAGACCCGGGACATCTGGTAATCCCCGCGATCCACAGAAAGAGACTGTCCGCGCGCCGGAAAACGACGCCCGACTTCCCCGCATGAAAAATAACGACGCAAGTCCGTGTGTGCTGGGGAGAAGTCGACGCACACAGCCTTTTTCCACACACCTCTTCTCTTGTGGCCCTCTGAGGAGATTTTTCCACTCCCTACCAGGTACTTGTGCTTGAAAGAGACTTTGTTTATATTCTAAAGACTTAAGACACTGTATATCACTTCCCTGTGATATTTCTACAATTTTCCATTGCAACTTTATTCTTTTTTGACCTACAAGTATCCTGATAAATATTATATATTTTTCTAAACACTGTGTGGTGTATTTTTGTGGTGCTATATAGTGGTATTGTATGATTTATTGCACAAATACTTTACACATTGCCTTCTAAGTTAAGCCTGACTGCTCGTGCCAAGCTACCAGAGGGTGGGCACAGGATAATCTTGGATAGTGCGTGACTTACCCTGACTAGAGTGAGGGCTTTTGCTTGGACAGAGGGTAACCTGACTGCCAACCAAAAACCCCATTTCTAACAAGGGGGTACTGGGATGTTCTCTCCCAAGTCAATGTTAAAAATAAGAGCACACAGAGGTGCATTTTCCAGCACAGTTTGTGCAAGAAAATTAGCCCGTAGGGACTCTGCACCCCTCTTCATGGCCTTCCATTGGCAGGTGGCTAAAGGATCCAACACAGTATGGCAGGTAGCTGAAAGAGCCAGTACAGTAGTCACAGCCGCCTGTCTGTGTGGACCACTTCACTTGTGCATGTTGTATTATCCCATAACCTGGTGCAGTCTTCAGTAACCAACAGCAATACTCGAGGGGTTTAAACCAATGCTTAATTTACATCCAGTGTTTTAAAATGGGGACCACTGGCACTCATTTTTGGAGACCAGCATTCATTTTTTCCTTATCAAACTTTGACCCCGAGCAAGAGAGAGAGAACAACACATACAGGGAAAGGAGGAGAAGAAAAAGAGAAAGATGAAAAACAATTAAAACCTGAAAGAATGAGTCGAATGGGCTCGGAGTGCTTGATGGTGGATTAAAGGGCATGGGGCTGGAACAAGACTACACAGCCTGGGTATTTAGCACATCAACATTCAATAGCACTGGCTGCAGGTTTCTGAGTAAAAACTTTGGGTCCCAGCACTTAGGGCTTGATGTAGGTATCGGTGGAGGGGTTACTCTATCAAAACAGATTTCCCATCTGGCGAATTATAAATCCCATCATTTCATATGGGATTTGTATTTCGGGGGACGGGACATCCGCCACTGTTGTGATGGAGTAACCCCTCCACCGAAATCTAAATCAGGCCCTTAATCCTTTATGAATTCAGCACTGCATTAGCACTGCCCTAGCATCTAATTTAAAAAAAAAGCACTTTGTCCTGGCAAGCAGTTAACCTACAGGACTTTGCAATGGTGTGTGCTCCCATTAGAAGTTATGTAATGAGAGGCAAACATCACTTTGAATTTACACACATAAGAAACATAATCCTTAACAATACACTAAGAAAATGAATATGGCTTTTTCTTAAAGCTGAATAAATCTGATTTTTTTAAAAAGGTGAGTATGACTCAAATGACACATGGTGTTATATTTAAAGGTTTAGGGCCATATGTACGAACACTTTTTCCCATAGACACAGAGGGGGTCATTCTGACCCTGGCGGCCGGTGGCCGCCAGGGCCACCGACCACGGGAGCACCGCCAACAGGCTGGCGGTGCTCCCACGAGCATTCTGACCGCGGCGGTTCAGCCGCGGTCAGAAGCGGCAAGTCGGCGGGCTCCCGCCGACTTACCGCTGCTCGGGGGAATTCTTCATGGCGGCGGAGCGCGCTCCGCCGCCATGAGGATTCTGACCCCCCCTACCGCCATCCTGTTCATGGCGGGAAAGCCGCCATGAACAGGATGGCGGTAGGGGGGGGGCGCGGGGCCCCTGGGGGCCCCTGCCGTGCCCATGCCAATGGCATGGGCACGGCAGGGGCCCCCGTAAGAGGGCCCCGCAAAGTATTTCAGTGTCTGCCTTGCAGACACTGAAATACGCGACGGGTGCCACTGCACCCGTCGCACCTTCCCACTCCGCCGGCTTGATTACGAGCCGGCATCCTCGTGGGAAGGGAGTTTTTCCCTGGGCTGGCGGGCGGTCTTTTGGAGACCGCCCGCCAGCCCAGGGAAAAACTCATAATACCCTCCGCGGTCTTCTGACCGCGGAGTGGTATAATGGGGGCGGAATTCTGGCGGGCGGCCTCCGCCGCCCGCCAGAATCAGAATCACCCCCAGAATGGGTCAAAACCTTTGCTACATCTGACCCTTAGTCATTTGACTAAGTGCTCACAGGTTCCTCATCATTTTTTCCCTCGCCCATTACATTTTACTTTTCTATTTTGCTGGTAAAAAAATCCAAACCCTTGGTTTTAAGAAGATTAGCTGAGAATTAAGGCCTGATTTATACTTTTTTTAGCATCGCATTTGCGCTGCTTTTTGACGCACAAACGGCGCAAATTTTCAAAATACAGTTGTATTTTGAAAGTTTGCGCAGCTTTTGCGTCAAGAAATGACGCAAATGCGGCGCTAAACAAAGTATAAATATGGACCTAAGAGTTTCTTACACTAACATAGTGGCTCACAGCGGTGGTTCCTCCATAGGAGTGGAGGGGTGCTCCCCCCCCCCCCCCCCACACTGCTGCACTGAAAACGTGAAGAATAAAATGGTAATAACATGATTTTATTACCATTTTATTTTTACTTTCTGCCAGCAACTGGAGTGTGAGGGCAGGGCCAGTGCGTCACTGCTGCTGATTGGCGGAATTTCTTTAATGTCATGCAGATGATTGGTGAGAAAGTGAGGCAAGCAAGACTGGAAGACAGCTAAGTTGAACAGGCACGCATTGCCTGAGTACTTGACACGACTGAGTGTACACACACAGCTCAAGTCTCATCAAGTTAATATATTAATTCATTATAGATGCACTTAGAAAATTGAAATCATGACTATTGGAACAATATTTTTATCATGAACTTGTCCTTGAATGAAGTGGTCTGATGTGTTTTTTTACTTTAATTTCAAGACTAGTTATTGACAATGTATGCAGCGTGGGGACTCCGCTCTGCTTTTCGTATCCTGGAAAATAAATGTAGCAGCTGCAGAAGCCTTTCTTGGCTACAGTGTTGGGGCGCAGGGTACACACACACAACTCAGCAGGCAGTGCACGGACCTCTTTAGTCCTCACGCTCACTACCGGGAGAAAGAAAGGGCAGAAGACAAGTGACAAACAAAACATGGCCAATTGTTGTGCACTTTCAAATAAAGCTGCAGCATAACTGGCCGTGTGTATGCTCTCCCTGCCCACGCTCTCTTGCTCAGCTGTGCTTGAGAATTGCTTTGTGCCGACTAACTAATCCCAACGCAGCTCTCATAATGTTTATTATATTAAGTAGCATAAGAACTACACTGGAATTGGATGGACAAGGCAACCCAGCTTCCCACTTTAGACTCAGAGGGTTGCATTTGCTGCCCAGCCCAGTGCCCTCAAGACAGAGGGTTCTTACTTAACAGCCTGAAGTACGCATGTCAAAATGTCCGTTTTCACAGACCGGTCAGCCTGTCATGTTCACTGTTAATTACAGAGCACAACCGGCACCGCTCTCCCTGGCAATAGCCATGCCCCCTTCCTCACTGTTGTTAATTGACAGCATTGAAAGTAATTGCAGCAGCGCAGCCCATTTGAGGTGAAAAGCTCTGCAAACATGAATTTAACTATGCAACAGAAAATGACATTCTCAAAGATGGTGGCAGGTCAAAGTAGGGGTGTAACGCTCTTCTGCTCCTATAGAGGAGCAAGCGTTGGCAGTGGAGTTTTTCACCAGTATGCTGAGGACCGGGAGTAGGCAGAGATGTTTGATTACGTGATGGGGAGCATGTAATATTGCTTTGTGTGGACAGCATGCTCCTTTACCTGCAGGATGCTGAGATGGGAGTCCCATGGTGTGTCCAATGCCTAGAGTAGCAGGGAGAATATCTGTCCTCAGTACAAATTGGGGAAAGACGTAAATTCCTGTTTTCCCAAGATTGTCATCGAGTACCGGCTGTAGTGTTGGAGCTTGGCATTCATATATTTGGGTGTCATGATCTGTCATTATGACACTGATACCCAAGAAGGTACTATGGGTAGCGCACTGCAGTCACTCAAGGGGAACCTGGCCTTTTGGTACATGGTAAAGCTGCCATTGATGGCTACAATGGCACTCTCCAAAATTATAATACTTCCTAGAGCACTGCAGTACTTCACGAGTCTTGGGTGCACAGCTGAAATTTGTGAAATGCCCAAAATTACTCACCATTGTGCTATACTGCTGGAAAGCAGTAGTTAAGAAAATGTGACACCATTGTATAAATGCTCCATGGCTTCTTTTACTGGGGTTGTCAATGTATGGTGCTTTCTTGCTGATGAAGTGTCCACGGATTGGCTGAGTGCCAGTTTAGAGATTGTTACACGGAGGGGACCCTTCAAGACCTTAATGCCATGACAAAAGGAAATGGCCATCCTGGTGCTCAGTTCTTGATTTATGGAACAGTGGTAAGGTTACTGCAGCATCTCTGGACCAACAATAGATTGGAACCGGAATCCCATGAGTTCCTGCAAGTATTATTAACATTTTGTAATGGACAAAGGCTGGTCTCCTGGCTCCATAAGTCACTTCTTGAGATGGTATCTCACAGGCTTCCAATTCTATGTGCCGGGGCGGCTCCTCTGTAATAGCAGAGGAACATCGTCCACCTGCACAGTGCCAGCAAATGAAACATAAAATGATAATAAAACAACTTTATACATTTTTTATTTATCATTCCGACTCAGCCATCATGCGAGTCTAGGGATGGGCAGGGCCGGGCCATAGCAAGGAGAAGGAGTTGTGGGCATTATAAAGTTTGCATGTCGGTTTGGATGGACGCCTTAGGCTGGCACAGGCTCCCTGTGTCTGAATGAGCATCAGACCATCTACTAAGGCCAATCCCGTTGCTGCTCTCATGATTGGTATGGCATGAGGGCAGTGTCAGTGACTGCCTGGAAGAGAGGAGCGACGAAGACGGCCAGTAGCGGGATCGGAAGCGACAGGTAAGGTTTTTTAAATAATTTTTTTTACTATTCCCCTAACACTCTCCCCACCCCACCACTTTAGGTTGGCTGCAGCCGCCACTGTCGATGTGGTAGGTGGGAAGAGGCGTATGACAGCCAGTTTCAGGGGAAGGAGTAACACCCTACAAATAAAACTGGTTGAATTACTTACACAACATGTACCTCACACCCCACAGACTAAATATAATGTTGCCCACAGACACTATGCATTGTCCTCACTGCTGACATGTAAATGTGTGATTCATTCATAAGGTGCAGAGTTGCCCAGTGCTAAATGGTTAGGAGATCAGTGGATGGAGGTGCTATCTGCCTTTCTTGATACTGAGGACCAAGATTTTGGACAGCAAAACTTAGGTGGAGGTTGTTTATGAGGTCAACTGCCCCCCCCCCATTGGTTGGACATTTATTGCAGATATTACAACTTATTATGCGCTGTTCCACGGATTCAAACACGTTTGTAAAGTCATGTGTTGTCCCACAAAGCTTGAACTGAACTCCTTCTTGCTGCTTTTTTAATCTGTACCCTCCCACCGATTCTCAAAGATGCAGGTGTTGCTAGGCACCAGAACAATGATAACATGTAACTCTATCTAAAAACGTTCTGCTCGATACTCCTCTCAGTCTTCTAGCACCTCACACCAAATTACACAATATTTGCAAGATACAGTACTTACATGGCTAGAGGGACAGACACAGACAGTATTTAGAACCTAGGGACAGATGTACAAAACATTTTTGCTGTCGCACACAGCCCAATTCAAGTAATCGTTTGTGACCACAAAAATGCTTTTTCAAATGAACAAAAGGCAAACTGTGACCGAATTGCAATATGCTGTTGCGATTCAGTATCTGGAAGGGGCGTGTTTTGGGCGTCCTTCCAAATACTGAATTGGTATGGTGGGTTTGACTATTTTTAGACTTAACTCCAGTTGCAAAACAGAAATACTTTCCCACTAATTTAAAAGTAGTGGTATCCCATTCACACCTTCCACTTTGATAATCTTAAAAGAACATTTTTTAAGAGGAGACAGTGGTCCAGCATTCATGAAGTAGGTTAATTTGCAACCTACGGGGAATCGCTCTTGGGGAATAAGGAAAACAGGTTTCCTAACTGCAATTTGGAGATAATCACAATTAGAAAATCTGTATTCCTAATGTTTGTACATCTGGCACTGAGCCCACCTACATTGTGGAAATTGTGGCAGTTTTATGGGATACGTTGAGCACCAAAGCTAAGGACAACGATGATCTACCATATGATTTTCGAAGGAGTTTGCTGATATACTAATGTCACATTGTCTTGCTTTTGTTTGAAGAGGCGTGAGAGAACTGCATACCACAACCATCCATGAAGGAGGCACTCCTGACTATCTTGCTTAAGCCTGGGAAACCCCTGACCCCTGTGAGTCATATAGATCTCTTTCACCTATCACTCTGATGCCATCATTCTAGCAAGAATAATCAACAACAGAATAACACCTCTTCTCCCCTCTTCTCCTAGATCTAGTCCATCTTAACCATTTGGGACTGTCTGTCAGGAAATAAGGAGATGAACCATCAGAGTATATTCCCTGGAAAACAATGTGGTGCACAAACTTTAGAATTAGCTTACATTGGTCAACCATGTTGAAATAAAGTGTGATAATAGTGACCACATCAGACAAGATGGCCACTCCATGCAAGATTACCAGCAGCGATCACATCAGTTCATCTGTTAGGATTGCCAGCATTATTGTGAAAAGGGCTTTATCAATTTAGAACGCCTAAACATTGTATATGCATAACAGCCATAAATGCAATGGGTCTGTCACCAAGTTAATAATTATGCTAATAAGTCACCCCAATGCCTTTTGATATATCACTCAAATATCAGCTTAAATATATTTTGAAATATATCCATTTTGTACAAACATAAGTTTATGAGTTCTGAAAATAAACATATTTTTGTCTTGAATATATGCATTTCAATTTGGGCTGCATATATTAAATCAATCAACCAAAAGCTTCTAATTTAGTAGGCTGTGCTGCACAGAGGAGAGCTACGTCCAGGTAGCTGGAGAGCTACCAGTAGTTCATGAGCTGCTTGTTGGAGAAGACTGATCCAGTTATCATCAGAGTGGCCATTTCAATACTGAAGTTGGGGTGACATGTACAGAATTTAGGGATCACGTTTTCCTAATTGCAATTCTTACTGAATCACATCTAGGAAATAACAATTCCCAATGCACAAAAATTTACAGGTGCTAAATAGCCATTTCTCATGGGTCACAAATCGAACTAACTTATTAATATTAAAGAGGAAGGCCACAAAGTGTGACCCATAAGGAACTGCAACCATCAGATGGGTGGCGGCCTGCTGGCATTGGCAGACCACCAAGTCTGAAATTGCTTTTTAATAAAGCAATATTTTTTTTAATGCAGCCCGTTTTTCTTAAAGGAAAACAGAATGCATTTAAAAAATAAAATGAAACATTTAAGGTAAAAATTTTAAGGGTACTGCCTCCACTTAAAACAATTGTGTTTCAAAACTTACAAACGGGGTCCTGTGGGAACCCTTTCCCATTTGCTAATGGTTACCACAACCTTTGAGATGCTGATAAAAAATGAAAGCTTTGCAACCACAATTCAATCTCAAAACATTCATACAGAGCATTTCGAAGGGACACCCTACATACGCCCCATCTAAATACCGAATCACTAAACACAAACTGCAATTCAGTAACATGTTACCGAATCGCTATTTGTGCTCTGTACATGTGAAAAAGTTTTTTTGAGGTTGAAAGCAGCCCGATTCTGTGAATCAGGATGTTTCGAACCGCAAAAATGGTTTGATACAGATGGCACTTGGTTTGGAAGCAGAACTGATAGCTTGCTATGAGGTCTTCTTTGGTGATGATGTTGTTCAATTGGTTGGTGAAAGTTTTTTCTACGGATTTCTCCAGCCAGGTTGTTGGATAGATGGGTCGCATTCAAGTTCCGTTGTATCAGCACTGAGGTGAGTTGACTGATCTTTTGGGAATATGCCTTGGGCTATGAAGACATTTATCAGACCACATCAAGGCCCATATTTATACTTTTTTAGCGCAGCATTTGAGTAGTATTTTGATGCAAAATCGGCGCAAACTTACAAAACGCAATTGTATTTTGTACGTTTGCGCTGATTTTGCGTAAAAAAACGACGCACATGCGGCTCTAAAAAAGTATAAATATGGGCCCAAGTGTTTTCAAAAACAGGAAAATTGCCTTTGATCAATTTTGGCAGATGAGATCACAAAAGTATTTCATAGATTTGCTTTGTTTAGCGGTATTTGATACATTATCAGTTGTAATAGGTGTAAAAGAGTCACAAGTGCATTTGTACTATGGAGGTTGGGATGATGTAGATTTGAAAATAATTTTGATATCACATTTTGTTTCTGTCAAATGGTTGAAGGGTTTCTCACATGTTTTCCATTGTGAGGGCTTGGTATGTGTTCTTCTTGGGAAGTAGCTCTGTTTCTTATGTACAGTATAACGTCTGAGTATCATTAGTGAACTGAGTAAACTATTCTTGTATTTGGATGCAGCAGACATGATTCTATTCTATTAGTCATTTATAGAGTGTGAACTGTTACTCCCAAGGGGGCATCCTGGCACTATGATGGTGTATTTGTACTCTTTTCTTAGTTTGGACAGCAATAGGAATTATTTCAATGTTGTCTAATCGTGTTCATTTTACCTCTGAGTTCTTGCCCGGAAGACGATTGATTTTGTCTTTGTCAGGTTGTCAGGGATTTTCGAGTTGTAGGGATGCTAGCATAGTCTTTTTTATCCTAGTGATGTTCGTCTGTTCTTTTCTTACCACGTTGAAGTTTTGTATTCATTTTAGTTCTTTATTTTTTGAGGCAGTGAGGCTTTGAAGAGTGGATGATTCAGTTGACCTACGATAAAGGATTTTAGAAATGTGGAAAGAAGAGGGCATGGGCACGTAAATAGAAGTGGGGAAGTGGCCTGACCAATGTGTTGTGGTGGATGGTGGTAGGCAATTACTGTGGTTAATCATCAAATATGAGATAGGGTTTTTTCCTGTATTGTTTATGGGAAGAGTGGAGTTTTGGTGGAGGATGTGCAGTTGGACTACGTTTTCTAAAGCAGAAATGTATTTGCATTGGTGTTCCCCAGCTAAGAGAGTTAAAAACTGTCTTAAGAATATGTTCTTGAGAGGAACATTCTACTTTCAATAATATATTCCACTAATTGGCTGACTGATGTGGTTTGTGGGTAAGACTGTGTACAGGTATAGAACATTTGTGAAGGATAAGTTTATGTTGATTCTGAGATATCAAAAAGTGTCACAAGTCAGAGGGGATAGATATTCAAGTCACAGAACAAATGATTTACAACAAGTGGTTTGAGCAACTAACACCGCACTTTTCACTACAATGTAATCACTTAATTATAGACCAAACCTGTAAAAGAGATGGGTGCACGAGTAAAGGGGATCAGCTACCATAAACCCCTTCAAGGGTAATACCCTTATAAAAAGTCAGAATTGTGTTACACAGCACTGCAAAGAAAAGTCACAAGAACAGTCAAAATTTCAATTTAAATATTCATATAGCTTAAGGCAGTTATCCATGGTTCAATAGAACATGGTAAACGAGTCCCATGTATGGTTATTATTCACTTCTTTGTTATCCATCTTCTTATAAAATTATTTTTTTATTGCAGCCACAACCAATGCCTTTTGTCCCCCTCAGGACTTCTTCAGGGCTATAAAAATATATACAAATATTTTATAATATATAGTCATATTAATTATAACCACTATAAAACAAATTTAATTTAAGGGATTTTGAAAACCAGATCATCTTTTGTAAATTACAGGATTTCTCTCACGCATATCGCTACATTAGAAATACTCATACCATGGACAACCCCTATAATTCATAAATTACAAGTTTGATCTGTGTGACAGATTGCCAACATCTATGTAATGAAAGCATCACATTTTGACAAGTTTCATCAAATTAATTACTCAAACAACTTCCATATTACACAAAATTATATGAAAACAATAAATGAATTAAGGTCGACATATGAACATCAACTATTCTATTTAGACCACCAGTGGTGAAAAAACTAAACAAATACGGTCCTACAACAAAAGTCATAAAATAACATTAAGCACTAGAATGGAGATTGCCCCATGGACCAAAGTTTGATAGATAGCTCATTAAAGGTCAACACTAGACATTTTGGGTTATATCTGACTCAACAGATAATATATTAACATTTGATCATGGTATTCTTCATTTGTTTCCAGGGAATATACCCATCCATGAGGGAGAGGAAAAGAAGCTCATTAATCAGTTTATATTGTACTCTTTGATTTACATTCTATCTCTAGAAATAACAGATCTGCATCCTCTTATCGTATTCCTTATTTTTAGCGACAAAAGAACTTAATAAGGTGCTAATGCGCAATGGTCCAGGAAGAATTTTCTCCCCAATTCCGATTCAACAACCACCGGTGCACAGGTGAGACACCATTAACAATCTCACCTCTTGAGGTCGAATAGATCATTGAGCTTGGCGAAGTGTGTAGTAGTCAGAATCATTCAATCACAAACTAATGACATTACATCATAAAACAATTCTAGGCACCATTGACAATTTAACACTGAATCAGATTCCAAGCCGAATAAAGTTTCAAAGCCTTATTACAATCCCCCCAAAAAGTCACATATATGACACACAAAACTAAATTATGAAAATACCTGAAAACCATAGATTGACCAAAAAGTCTGAAAAGATTTAACCTTCTAAACATCAATACTGCTAAACACTCCTAAACAATAATGTAAATTAACAACAACACAATATGCACATTATTGTTAAAATTCAAAGCAGATGATGGGGACATCAATAAATCATAAAAATACAGTTTAACATTCAATTTCAGATTTCAGGTGTCAGAGCTGGGCCATTCCTTTCACTAACACGAATGTGTACTTGCATGTGTGGGAGCAGGAACATATGCGGACAAAAACAAAAATAATTTGGAAAAACATCTAACTAGGGCAACTTTAAAGAAATACACTGGTGTAAGTACCTAACTAAAAAGGAAAACAAGAAACCACGTTTATTTATACCTTTCCTCATGGGACAGTAATCAAGAGCAGTACTTCTGGCAGGACGGTCACCTTCTTCCGGTGTCAGTTGACAGCAGCATCAGGACTGTGTAGAACACAAGCTGCACATAGAACAGAATCAGCAGTTCAGAATTAGTTGGCCTTATAAGTACTGAACTACATAAGATAATAGGACAATTAAACTAAGATGAGAAAACTCATCCGGAGACATAAAGAATAGGAGGGTGACAGCAGACTTAAACAGAAGTGGACGAACTCTAACAGAGATCTAAAAAGCACCGGGGCAGAGATGAACTAATTCAAGACTGACTCCAACACCACTAACTAAAGAACTCACTTCTACCTCAAAGTTTCTCACTAATTAAAATATGCACAATCCATTCGATTGGTCCTTCAGGTGGGCACACGCTGGGTGTCAGTCAGTTTCAGCATCCAATGGCTGCAAATGCCACCACCAGGTATACAACGTTTCTGAATATTCTCGGGCAAAGTGCATTGTCAACAAATGATTTCACACGTTTACGACAAAATATTACATTCTTTAGTTATTTGTTACTTGAGATCCTTTTTGACGACACACAATAAACTAAACTGATACTTTTCACATGAAAACTACAAATGTCCTGTCCTGTTCGACAGTTAGAACAAAGAATGTTACATTGTTGTTTCTAAAAACATGTTTCTTGCCTTCAATACAATAGGACATTCAACATCACGTTAGCAGCCTAGGAAAAATAATTCAGGTCAAAGGGAACAGAAAAACAAGTGATTTTCCATTACTGCTGCAAAATGAATTTTTCAGGCCTAAGAAGTCTAAATACACATTAATACATCAATACATTAATAAACCTATTGCACAACTTACCATTCATATATGCAAAACAAATTACTTAAATGCAAACATCACTTACAACATGTTAGATCTAATTTAAACATTCACTTTTTTCTGCACACATGTAACTTGCATTAATAAAAGCCATTAATTCAATATAAATGTGTTTAACTAATTCATTATAATGCTACAATTTTTAATTCACCTTTAATAAAACATTCTTTAATGATACTCATTTTAATACTTTAATTAATATAAGTGCAAAAGTCTCATGTTAAAACGCGGTGCACAATATGAATGGTGGCCACATGTTTCACCATATTTCAAATGTGCACATTTTACAACTCATGTTATTTTCCATGTTAGGCTTTTAAATGCAGATTAATTGTCACCTTATGCTAACATCTATGCCACTAATATTTTTAAAAACGTGATCTATGCCGTCACATAAGAACGATTCTCCTTTACAATAAGACAAAATCAAAACCTTGAGGTTTGATAACGCACAGATCTAGGTTTGCGATAATTGTCAATTCTCTTCATCGTCTGATAATACCTGTTTCTCATATTCTCCATTTCCATTTCTTTCCTCCTTTTCTCTTTGTTTCCTCCAGAAATTGAAAGCTCTGTAAAATCCAAAGGCACAAACTGTCACAATCAATAAAGGGTTCAGGATCATTTTTATAAGTTTCCAAACCAATATCCCACTTTAGAGAATCCTTCACATATTGTCTCCCAAACATTTGTTTCCTTTAGGTCAATTTTCACACTAGTCAAATTAGATAAGTATCTCCTTATCTCCCCGCTGTTAACGGATGTGTAAATGCAGCAGTGCTGTGACTTCAAAACTCTGCCCTCTTTTGTGAAAAGGATGTCAAACACAAGGCGATTCTGAAGAATCACAGACCTTGCCGCAACCCTTTCTGTGTCCATTGCACCTGAAAAATCAGTTGACATCTTATCTACAACCGTTGATAACTTCCTTATTTTTATGTCATTCAAGATCACTCCCACTGATGGAATAACAGCTCCAATAATTTCGCCTGCAATCTCTGAACCACTTGCTCTTCTAAATCTCATATTAGGTCTCTCAATCCCTTCTGCTCTGTCAATGTTGTCCACTTGGTACATTTTTACGAAAAAACTCTCCTAAATAGAATGTACCATAGCAGGCTTTCAGCAATTTGTAATAAGCGTTCTTACCACAGATGTAATTAACACCAGGTGCAGCGGGGTCTTGTCCGTTCAACATAAAATCCCATGAACTCTTGAACAGGGACACATGTATGCATTCACTCGTTCCTACAAACTTATTGTCAGCTTTCAATTGCGGCCTATATATACAAAGCTTCCCTACATGTTGCCAATCTAAAGCTAAGCATCCCTGTGCATCAGGTGTGCTGTGAAATAATGTATTCTTGCTTGCCCTTATCTGTCCTCTCCTTCATTGCTTTTCTTCTATCATCTATTTGATTAATGAACTCCTTCTCTACCGGTGTAAGAAGACATGTTAAGTTATTCCGATTGTGCATATGCTGTGCCGAAAGTCACTGTAGGCTCAAAGAATCCACCTACTATATCTATATTCCTAGCCTTTGCAATGCTGTTCTGATGCTGATTAATAGGAACAAAAGAGAAAACTAAGTATAATTAGAATAGAAGTATTGAATGCATTCTTGATTATACAGACGTGTCAATAGCAGACTTCAATTAATTCCATAAGTTAGTGGTAAGCTATTATATGTGATTCCTTCTTGTAACGATGAAAGAATTTGTGTACACACATAACAGTCATGCACATTCATCGAGTCCACATACTCATACAGCAAACTATAATAAACATTAGAAGATAAATCTCCCTTTGTGTAATCTAAATGAACCAATCCCTCATCCTTATAGAACGTATCCTACTTAGATGTCATCAGTCCCAGCACTGGAGTTGCTGTGCATTGCACCTCTCCTTTCATTGAAAAACGCATTCCCCCAAATTAATAAAAGGTACACAGTCATACATACTATTATTGAACCAATACACACATATTTACACCTACTATGTCTGCCCTGTCCAAGATTTTTGGCTTCTGTAGAATCAGAAAGAAAACAACAAAGGAAAAATATAAAAGCAAAAATGATCAAAATCAAAAACAAAGCAGCTGTCAAAATCTTGGCACTATTTACTGCAGTTATCGATTTCAAGAAAGCTCTTCGAATTCAGCTAGAGCTCTCAAAACAGTTCAAATGTTCATTTTCAATAGAACACAGTTTGATGATCGCTTATGGTCTCTTCCAGAGTGTAATACCCTTGCTGATCAATTGGCAAGGTTATGTCAAAGCTCAGTTCAAATGCAATTTCAAATTCTGGAATGTTTAACTGAAAACAAAAGGCCATAAACTTGCTCGCTCTCCCATTCATTTGAGACAAGATAGATCCATTCAGGTGAAGAGTATCTTGGACTTGGCACTCTTTTCCTTTTTGTTCTCCTTACAGCACCATCTTCATCTTCACTTTGATTTGACTCGTCAACTGTTTTTGTTATTGATGGCAGTTTATCAGCAACCAGTTCATGTGCAGCTGCAGGACATTTATTTCCTTCACAGTTCTCGTTTCAAGTGCAACTGCTTTCATAACGCTTCCTGCACTGGTAGGAATCAGTTGACTTTTACTTTGACTTTGCTCCCCTGCACTTTTGTCTGTACCTTTATCTGTGCCTTTATCTGTATGTAGACTGCTTGTGCCTTCACCATGTTTTCTGGTTCAGCCACTGGTTCCGTCCTCACAGCTTGGTCAAGCCGAACCCCTTTTTCATCAGCATTCGCTCTTGCAGGAACAGACTGTGTGTTCTCAAAAGGAGACAGAACATTGCGCGTATGGCTTGCATGGATCCAGTTCGGAACACCAGCACACTTCACAGCTGTTGTTGACACCACAATAACGTGATACAGTCCTTTCCCCCTTGGCTCCAAGGAAGTCTTCCTCACATGTTTCTTTACTACAACTCAATCTCCAGCTTTCATGCTCTGACACTGTTCTTGGGTTGTTTGAACTGTTGCTGCTACAACCTGATGAAACAAAGAGCAAACCACGTCAGTTAGATATTTGCAATAATCCAGCACTAAGTCATCTGTTATGTTCACAAGTGCATTTGCAGGTACTGCTGGTAGTCTCATTGCACAACCCATCGGAATCTCGTGGGGAGACAGTCCTGTCTTCCTGATAGGGGTGCTCGCATGCTCATCAGGACAAGTGGTAATGCATCAGGCCATTACAACTTTGTAGAGGCACAAACCTTTGCCAATCAAGCTTTCAGTGTTCCATTCATTTGCTCTACCAATCTAGATGCCTCTGGTCCATAACTGCAGTGCAATGTTTGCTCAGTGTTCAGTGCTGCACACAACTTTATGATCTCATTATTAAAATGAGTTCCCCGATCTTTTTCCAAAGAAGTTGGGAATCCATACCTAGGTGTTAGTTCCCTGAGCAGCAACTTAGCTACAGTGAGACTATCATTCCTACGTGTTGGATAAGCCTCAACCCAATTGTAGAATGCACACACAATGACCATTGTAGGCATGCATTTCAATGAAATCAAGTTGAATTCTGTTAAATGGACCTCCTGATCTGCCTATGTGGCTCAAATTAACCACTGTGCATTTACTTACGTTCATTTGCTGGCATGTAACCCATCTGTGATAAACCGCTTCTGCAACAAATCAAAATCTGGGATTGTACTATGACCATTTGAAAGTGTGAATCATTGCATCCCTGCTGAGATTTACCTGACCATGATAATACCTAGCCATTGAGTTCAATAAACAATGTGGCAACACAGCTTTCCCTCCATTTGAAATCCAGACATCATCTCCCTCTCTTTGAACACAACCTGCTTTCACCCTACCTCTGTGTTCGTCCTCTGTTGCCTCTTCCTGCAACCTCTTAATTTCATCCCATGTACCAACCACTGACATCAAGAAATTTTGATTTCTCTCACTGGTATCACTTTCATTATTCCACTCTTCCACTCTTCATAGAAGATGACACTTTGGAGTGCATAATATCTGACAATGTGGTCAGCATAGGCATTGCCCAATGATACATAATGATTTGACTTCTGGTGGGCCACACACTTAACAACAGCAATCTTCTCAGGTAACTGTAAAGCATTCAACAAGTTATGAATTCTTTCACCATTTCGAATGGGTGATCCAGAAGAGGTCATGAAACCTATCTTGTGCCATAAATGCCCGAAGTTGTGGACACCACCAAATACTTAGGGCCGTATTTATACTCTGGTTGCGCCGAATTTGCGTCGTTTTTTTCGACGCAAATTCGACGCTAAACTAACGCCAACTAACGCCATATTTATACTATGGCGTTAGACGCTTCGGGCGCCAAAGTGCCCGGAGTGAGCGTCATTTTTTAGCGTGAACCCCTTCCTTGCGTTAATGAGATGCAAGGGAGGCGTTCCCGTCTAAAAAAATGACTCCCAGGCCTTTACGTGGTATTTATACTCCCGGGCAAAAATGACGCCCGGGAGTGGGCGTGGCCAAAAACGGCGCATTTGCGCAGCTTTTTAACGCCTGGGTCAGGGATGGCATTAAGGGACAAGTGGGCTCAAAATGAGCCCACAGTGCCCTCCCCTGCCCCCAGGGACCCCCCCTGCCACCCCTGCCCACCCCAGGAGGACACCCAAGGATGGAGGGACCCATCCCAGTGAAGTACAGGTAAGTTCAGGTAAGTATAATTTTTGTTATTTTTCAATTTTTTTTGTGGCATAGGGGGGCCTTATTTGTGCCCCCCTACATGCCACTATGCCCAATGAACATGCCCAGGGGACATATGTCCCCTGGGCATGGCCATTGGGCAAGGGGGCATGACTCCTATCTCTACAATGATAGGAGTCATGTTGATGGGGGATGGGCGTCGAAAAAAAATGGCGCAAGTCGAGTTACGACGATTTTTTCGACGTAACCTGACTTGCCCCATTTTAAGACGCCCATACGCCATTTTCCCCCTACGCCGGCGCTGTCTGGTGTACGTGGTTTTTTTCCACGCAAACCAGGCAGCGCCGGTCTGCTTGCGCCGGCTAACGCCATTCCATAAATACGGCGCCCGCATGGCGCTTCAGAATGGCGTTAGACGGCGCAAAAATTTTTGACGCTAAACTGCGTTAGCGCAGTTTAGCGTCAAAAAGTATAAATATGGGCCTTATTGACTATCTTTGAATATTGTCACTTTGAACTGCTCTGAAACGCATCATGCTCTTGTAAGAGCACACAATTTAGCTACTAGGGCAGAAATGACTCCTTGAAGCCATGAAGCTTTGACCACTCCTGAGAGGGTGCAAACTGCATAACCATCTCTCAGAGTGCCTTCACTATCTCTTAAATAGGAGCCATCAACAAAAACAACTTGTTCATTCTCCTCTAGAGGACTATCCTGAATATCAGGTCAGGGTTTGGTGCACAGTTCAGTGACATTGAGGTAGTCACGTTCCATTTCATTAGCATTCTTCGAATCATCATTTACAGGCATCAATGTAGCTGGGTTCAGAGTGGTGCATCTCTTGACCACAACATTTGGGGATCCAAGAATCAATAACTCATAAAGCGTAAGACGGACATTGGTCAAATAATGGCTCTTGGACCGGGTTAAAAATATCTCAACTGAATGTGGGAAATAAACAATTAAAGAATGTCCCATCACAATGCCTTCGCATTGACTGATACTCACACTAGCAGAAGCCACAGCTTTTGAACAGCTGGGCAAAGCAACAGCCACGGGATTCAATGTGGCAGAAGAATATGCCACTGGCCTGTTTGTTCCTACATGTGACTGCGTCAAATCAGAAAGAGCACAACCATCACATTCATGACAATACACTGCAAAGCCTTTCATGTAATCAGCCATTCACAAAGCTGGAGCTCTTCACAAACCCTTTCTCAAGTCAATGAAGGCTTTCATGCATTCTTCAGTGAAGGGGGCGAGATCTGTGTCTTCCTTATGTGTCAAATTCTGCAGTGGTTTGGAAATTACTGAAAAATTCAGGATCCATTGGCGACAGTAGCTCACCATGCCCAAAAACATTCTTACATCTCTCTGTGTAACTGGGGGATTCATTTGCATTATTGCTGCAACACTTTCTCTGGACACTTTCCTTGCACCTTTCTCAATTTGGTGGCCCAAATACTTTACTTCTTTCTGGCAATACTGTAACTTAGCAGGGGAACCTTGTGTCCGTTTTCACCCAAATGATTCAATAACGCAATGGTATCTTGTCTGCAAGCTTCATGCGTATTAGATGCAACCATCAAGTCATCATTGTACTTCACTAAAGCAGACTGAAATGGCATGTTCAAAGACTCTACATTCTTCTTCAGGATCTGATTAAAAATGGACAGTCATTCCAAAAACCCCTATTAAGTATGACACCATGAATAGACATGGTTGCCGAATCGGAATGAAAAGAGGAACTGACTATCCTCAGGCAAAGACACTGAGGAAACTGCCTGTGACAAATCAATAAATGAAAACCATTCTGCTTCACATGGAATCTGAAATAAAATCACTGCTGGATTTGGCACTACGGGACAAATTGACACCACATTTTAATTCACCTCAATCAAATCCAGAACTATGCAATATTTCCCACTTGTTTTTCACAATCCCATAGTTGTTGAATTACATGGGCTGCTCATCACTTCTTTCAGAACTCCCTGCTCAACAAAATCTACAATTATTTGGAGAACACCTTCAATCACTTCTGGTGTCATGTTATATTGTGCCGTTCTAGGGAAAACTGCATTTGGCTTTACAGTCACTTTAGCTGGTTCAACACCTCGAATAAATCCAAACTCTTTAACAGAGAGATCCCAAACTCTCAGTGTTACCGTCTCTTGCAATTCATCAGGCAAGACTTTAACTATCATGGCAGGAAATAATGTAATGAGAGGATACATCCTATCAGTTTGACTAGAAGTCTCATCATCACTATTAGTCTGAATTGCTATACCTTCAATTTGCATAGCTAGGCTCTTCCTAACAGACTCACAGGACTTTTATCACAAACCAAAAATCAGTGCAGACCCCTAAAGGTTCCTATCTTAACTGGAATAGGCTCTGTAATGGGGTTTACCAAATGCTGGATGACTACTCCTAGAACCTGAACTGCCCTTCCTGAAAGGGGCACATTAGGGACTTCTGCAGATCTGACAGTAGACCAAGTTACTCCAGTGTCAACCAGGAATAAAACATCATGACCCATAACACTCACATTCACATAAGGACCACGCTGATCTACTTTGAATGAGGCAGCTAACACACATTCCTCTTCTTCTGAACTCTCACCCATATACTCTTCACTCATCTCATCATCACTAAAATCAATCAATGGGTATTGTTGGATTAACTGGTTTACATTTGCATTTGTTCTCTCGTTTGCATTTTGGTGATGAACATTATCTCTTGCTGTGCCATCGGAGCATGTGGTATCTCCATTTTATGTGGGACATGAATTTGCTGTTGGGCAAAGTGTACTTGTTTCAGGGGAACCTACATTTGGACTGCTCCAGTAGGAACATTCATGCTTTGATTGTGGGGCCTTGGAGCTCTCTGATTTTACAATTGACTGTTGTCAACCATTTGCGCAACACCACATCCATGCACCAAATTATTTACATTACTAAATGAACACTCCCATTTCCAATGTCCGACCTTGCTGCACACATGACAAGGAAGCATTTTCTTCATTTTCTGAACATCAACCACAGTTACATTCAGATCTACTTGAATCCGACAACCTCTACTTCTGAACTGAGGCACCATATTGCCTTGCTGCTGTGTTCCCTGCATTCCACCTGCATTCATCACTTCTTGTGGACCTTGCATAACTGCTGCTTGGGCAGACTTGATCTGCATCACCATTCCCTTTTCCTTCAACGTTTTCTGCTTCAAATCAATATCATCACTACAGTATTTTATGTATTGCAACACTTCATCAATTGGCTTTCCTTGCCAACAAATCAAATAATTCTTAATCATATTGCTGTCGCGCCGCACCGCGCGGCGCGAGCCGAGCGTTCGGCACAAGCCGCGCGTTCGGCTCGGGCCGCGCTTCGCGTCTCTAAGACGCGGCGCGCCCCGAGCCTTTCTTGCACCCTGCGAGGCCCCAGGACTTACTTGGGGCCTCGCGCTGCTCTCTCCCTCCGTCTTGTTGGGGTCTCCTGACCCCTCTTACCTGTTTGGGGCTCCTTTTTCTTCTTTTTCTGTCTTTCTTCCTTTTTGGGTCTGTTTTCTTCCTCTGTCCTTTATGTCTTTTCCCCTTCCCAGGTTACCTCTGTCTTCCCAGCATTCCTCCTTCCCTATTCTCTATGGTTTCTGCTCCAGTCTATCCTATCTACTTTTCCCTATTCAAGATGGTGTCCTTTTTCTTCCTGTGGGTCACTTCCTGTTTTATGGTATTTAAGGGTGGTGTTTCTTTTCCTCTTTGCGCTGCAACACTCTCTGTTTCAGTTAGTGTCCTCGCTCCTGATTTCCTAGCCTTTGGCTCTGGATTTCGCCATTTCTGTGTTACGTCAGTTCCTTTGATTCCTGTTCCTCTGTTCTTGTTCCAGGAATCCCCTGCGAATCTTCTGGGAGGTTTTTTCTCTTCTTCTGAAGGGGTTTTTTCCCTCTGGCGCTACTTTCTCACGGTCACGGTCTGTCCTTGGCGTTTCCTCGCCTACAGCACCGTGGCTACCAGAAAGAGTCGCCCCTTTTTGGGCCAAAGTCGAACTCTCAAGATCCACGCCTCAAGATCTGCAAACTCCAGGCGCAAGCAGCACGTGAGTCGTGACAGATTGCAGCGCCTAACCATCCCGACGTCTTCTAACGCCATGGAAGACACTGTGGTAGATGCTGCGGATCCGGATCAAGCTCTGCTAACTACAATTCAGCAACAAGCTCAAGAATTACAGCAACTACGCAGTGAGAATGCTGCGCTGCGACAGGCTTTGGCTTTCCGCAGTGGTGATGTCCCGACGCTCTCCGCCTCTACCCATCGTTTTTCGGGTGAACCAACCAAGCTGCGAGAGTTCCTTGACTCCTTGACAGTGTACTTCGCCTTCCGACCCACCCAATTCTCCCATGACAGAACAAAGGTGGGTTATCTCATCAGTGCCTTATCTGGTCCTGCCTTGGCCTGGGCAACCCCGATGGTATCATCTAACGATCCGGTATTGTTGGATTATTCCGCCTTTGTGAACCGCTTCAAGCTGATGTTTAGTCGTCCGGGATTGGAGGCTTCAGCAGAAGAGGCCTTATGCGATATTCATCAAGGTTCACAAGATGTCCTTCAATACATTACACGCTTTCGTCAACTAGCGGCAGAGACCACATGGGTGGAACGTACTTTGGTGACTTTGTTTCGTAGAGGACTCAAAGAAGAAATCAAAGACGAACTAGTACATTCCACCAGAGTGGAAGATCTTCGTGGCCTGATGGATCAAGCCCTCTCCATCGAGTATCGCCTTCAGGAACGGAGAGCAGAGAAGAGAAAGAGCAGAGGGTCTTTTCAACCAAGCACCTCACGAGTTTTTCCGCATCGTTCTGAGGAACCTCGCCCTCCTGTCAGAGACACCGAAGGAGAACCCATGCAGGTGGATACAACTCGAGGCCCTCTCTCCGCTAGCGAACGAGAAGATAGACGAAAGAAGGGTTTGTGTTTATACTGCGGTTCTGCCGGCCACATACTGCGTACCTGTCCAGTACGTCCATCAAGGCCATCGGGAAACGCCGCTTCCCGTCCTCTGTAAGAAGGGAGGGGACGGGATTAGCAGCTATACCTTCCATCAGTTCTTTCAACGACAATACCACATCTTTGTTCATTTTACCAGTAATGTTACAACTTCCTGATGGCCGTCAAGAGAAGACTATGGCACTACTAGATTGTGGAGCTAGTGGTATTTATATGGATAAGAAGTGGGCCACCACTCAACAAGTTCCTATACAACCTAAGGAGATTCCAGAACAAGTACACACGGTGGATGGATCTTTGATATCATCGGGTCCAGTAGATACGACTACCCTGATGCTGAATCTACAGATCAGTAACCATCAGGAACACATCTCCTTTGATCTTATAACTTCCCCCAACCATACCATCATTCTTGGAATCCCGTGGTTCATCCGACATAATCCATATGTGAACTGGGCTACCCGGACGGTTTCCTTGTCTTCACAGTTCTGTCACGAGCACTGTTTTGCTTCAGACAAGTATTGGTCGCCTAAGAGGTCAATAATCACGGAGGGTACCACCGGTTCGACCATAAATACAGTCCAAGGAGTTCCTGAACACTATTTGGATTTTCAAGATGTCTTCCAAAAACCTTCCAAACCTGTGTTACCTCCACATCGAGATTACGATTGTGCTATTCCCTTGGAACCTGGCACTATCGTTCCTTTTGGCAGGATGTATTCCCTCACGGAAACTGAAAAGGAAGTACTAAAGGAGTATTTGGATGAAAATATTCAAAGTGGTCTTATTGTTCCATCGTCTTCTCCGGCCGGGGCTCCTCTCTTTTTCGTACCCAAGAAGACAAAGGACCTTCGCCCTTGCCTGGATTTTCGAGGCCTGAATAAAATAACTATTAAAGATCGTTATCCTTTGCCTCTCATAAGGGACATTTTAGAGGCAGTCAGAGGGGCCCAACGGTTTACCAAACTAGATCTACGGGGAGCCTATCACCTCTTACGCATTAAAGAAGGAGATGAGTGGAAAACGGCCTTTAGGACTCCATTTGGTCACTTTGAATACAGGGTAATGCCTTTCGGTCTTACTAATGCCCCGGCAATCTTTCAGAGATTTATGGACTCAGTATTCTCGGATCTCCTGAATCAGACAGTTGTAATCTACCTTGATGATATTCTTATTTATTCCAGAAATCCCGAACTCCATTCTTCCCATGTTAAACAAGTCCTTCAACGACTCCGGGCACATCAACTATTTTGCAAACCCGAAAAGTGTGAGTTTGACCAGACGGAAGTCAAATATCTAGGATATCATTTAAGTACCACCGGAGTAGCCATGGATCAAGAAAAGGTACAAGCTATCCTAGATTGGCCTTCTCCATCTTCTATTAAAGAAACACAATGCTTTCTAGGATTGGCGAACTTCTATCGACAATTCATCGCAGACTTTGCAAAACAAACTAGCCATATAACTCACACTTTAAAGAAGGAAAATCTTATTAAAGGGTTTGTCTGGACTAAAGCTGCTGAAACAGCTTTTCAGGATTTAAAGAAGGCATTTACACAAGCTCCCATCTTAAGACATCCAGATACCAACAAACGATTTATTGTCGTCACCGATGCTTCTGAAAAAGCCATTGGTGCCGTCCTACTCCAACAACAAGAGGATGATGGTCTTGAACATCCTGTTTTCTATTTGTCTCATATACTCTCTATTGCAGAACAACATTACTCAGTATTGGAAAGAGAATTGTTGGCTCTGAAAACAGCTTGTATTGAATGGAGGCAGTTTCTGATGGGTTCCAAGGAACCTTTTGAAGTGAGAACAGACCATCGAAACTTACAATGTTTACGAAATTTCGTATGCCAAAATAGTCGTCAAGCTCGTTGGGCCTTCTTCTTCAGCCAGTATGATTTCTACATTACATATATTCCTGGCTCCCAAAACATTCTGGCTGATGCTCTGTCGCGTCGTTATCCAGATTGTACTCCTGTCCCAGCTCAACCCCTACTGGAACCTAGTAAGATCATTGGGGTAGCCCAGTCTTTTCTGGAGGAGGTACAACTGGAGTACCCCAATCTATCTGATGATGAAGTAGAGAACTTAAGGCCTCTTTTACATAATAGACAAAGATACTATTATTATCACGATCTGTTATTCATCCCCACTAACAGAGTGAGAGAAAAGGCATTACAAATGTGTCATGATTCACCGGTTGCTGGTCATAGAGGCATCAAGGCCACACAAGAACTGTTATCACGATTTTTCTGGTGGCCTACTTGGAAACAGGATATTGAAACATACGTTCAGGCTTGTCCCACATGCGCTCAAGTCAAGATTCCCCGAACCAGACCTGCGGGATTACTCCAGCCCTTGCCGGTTCCGCCAACTCCATGGCACACCATCTCTACCGATTTCATGTGTTCGTTACCACTCTCAGCAGGAAACCGGGTAATCATGGTCACTGTGGACTCTTTTACTAAGATGGCTCACTTCACTGCCTTGAAAAAGCTACCTACATCCCAAGAATTAAGCCAGATATTCATCGAACATATCTTCCGTCTTCATGGACTTCCTCATACTCTTATATCTGATAGAGGACCTCAGTACATTTCCCGGTTTTGGAGGTATTTTTGTAAGACACTAAACATCGATAGAGCTCTGTCATCGGGCTTCCATCCTCAGACCAATGGACAGACCGAGCGTCTGAACCAAGGCTTAGAACAATACCTTCGTTGTTTTTGCAACTCAACTCAAAGCAACTGGAACACGTATCTCCCTATCGCTGAATTCTCTTATAATAACTCAGTCCATAGTGCCTCCAAGACCACTCCTTTTTCTGTTCTTATGGTTTTCATCCTACCTCTTTTCCTACTTCTTCTCTGTCTCCCACTCCCTTGCCCGCTATTACTCATTTTTCCAAACGTCTTCTACAAATCCATAGACTGATTCGTTCTAATCTCTTACACACCAAGAGATATATGAAGAAAGTAGCAGACAAGAAACGTAGGGCCACTCCGGACTACCATCCACAGGATAAAGTTTGGCTTTCTTCTAAATTCTTACCCTCACATCTTTCTCAGAACAAATTCACACCTCGCTATTACGGGCCTTTCCGTATTCTCCAGTTGCTTAATCCTGTCACTGTCCGTCTTCACTTGCCTCACACATGGAAGATTCATCCAGTCTTCCATGTCTCCCAACTCAAACCTTATGTACCAGATCCGTATTCCCGTCAGTTTTCCTGTCCTCCTCCTGTCTTAGTGGATGATGTTCCTGAATATGAGGTTCAGGAGATTTGTGACTCTCGTCTTTTTCACACCCGTCTGCAGTATCTGATTCATTGGAAGGGTTATCCTCTCAGTGAGTGTTCTTGGGAAGATGCATCTTCTGTTCATGCTCCTCTTCTGACTCAGCGCTTTCACCGTTTATTTCCTTTCAAACCAGGGCCTTCGGGAGGGGGGCCTACTGTCGCGCCGCACCGTGCGGCGCGAGCCGAGCGTTCGGCACAAGCCGCGCGTTCGGCTCGGGCCGCGCTTCGCGTCTCTAAGACGCGGCGCGCCCCGAGCCTTTCTTGCACCCTGCGAGGCCCCAGGACTTACTTGGGGCCTCGCGCTGCTCTCTCCCTCTGTCTTGTTGGGGTCTCCTGACCCCTCTTACCTGTTTGGGGCTCCTTTTTCTGTCTTTCTTCCTTTTTGGGTCTGTTTTCTTCCTCTGTCCTTTATGTCTTTTCCCCTTCCCAGGTTACCTCTGTCTTCCCAGCATTCCTCCTTCCCTATTCTCTATGGTTTCTGCTCCAGTCTATCCTATCTACTTTTCCCTATTCAAGATGGTGTCCTTTTTCTTCCTGTGGGTCACTTCCTGTTTTATGGTATTTAAGGGTGGTGTTTCGTTTCCTCTTTGCGCTGCAACACTCTCTGTTTCAGTTAGTGTCCTCGCTCCTGATTTCCTAGCCTTTGGCTCTGGATTTCGCCATTTCTGTGTTACGTCAGTTCCTTTGATTCCTGTTCCTCTGTTCTTGTTCCAGGAATCCCCTGCGAATCTTCTGGGAGGTTTTTTCTCTTCTTCTGAAGGGGTTTTTTCCCTCTGGCGCTACTTTCTCACGGTCACGGTCTGTCCTTGGCGTTTCCTCGCCTACAGCACCGTGGCTACCAGAAAGAGTCGCCCCTTTTTGGGCCAAAGTCGAACTCTCAAGATCCACGCCTCAAGATCTGCAAACTCCAGGCGCAAGCAGCACGTGAGTCGTGACAATTGCTAATTTCAGGCTTCAATCCTTGAACAAATCTAAACACAAAATGAATCATGTCTCTCGGTGCAGTAATCTCTATGCCACTATATTGTCTGAATGCTTTCAGTAATCTCTCATAATAAGCATGAACAGACTCTTTCGCTTCCTGAGATGTCCTGTCAATACTTTGCCAATCAATATCTTTCGGGGAAACTCTAGTTTTCCAAAACTCAATCACCTTGTAGTAGTTTTTCATCACCTCTTCAGACGGAGCACCAGTTAATGCGTCTCTCGGTGCCTCACACCTGGCCAATCAATGCTCCTTTTGCACTCAACCCACAAATCTGCTGGAACCACAATCACAAATAAAATGTTCAGATCTTCCCACAAACACTTCACTAGCTGGATAAACCTTTCTGTTTGCTGGTACCATTCCACTGGTTTCTCCTTCAACTTTGGGTAATCATTTGTAAATGAAAATATGTCAATTCTGCTCCAAGGAACAGGAACAAAATTCCCTCCAGGAATCTCTCTCAGTGGCATAATTTTTACAGCTCCCACAGCCTGCTATACATCATTTGAAGATGCAGTGAGCTCTTTCTTCTGATCTCTTTTCTTTGCTAATCTGCCTTCTCATTTATATAATGCTCCCCATGAATGCTTTGAATCATCTCCTTAATGTGAATTTTCATTCCAGGTGATCTCATATTTGCAATGTCTCTCTCATCAAATTCTAATCTGTAACTCTTCTTCAACTGTTTAGATTTATTCATTTTAATTTCATATTTCTCAGCTAAGTTAGTCAATCTCATAAACCTGTCCTGTTTGAAGAGTAACATCCTTACACATGAAGCGCAGTTCATTTTCATTGTAAGAATCGAATATTTCTAACTCAGGGGTTCCCTCAATCATTTCATTTAATTCCAATTTTAATCTGGCCATATTCAGTGCCTTTTCTTCTTCTGACGTGTTTCTTGGAACTGATGCTCCACTCAAATTGTCTAACCATTCAGTCAATTGTTGGGCTGTCAATCCTTGTAAACTAATGTCATTACCATTGTTTCAGGACACAAACTATGGTACGTTACATGGGGCTCTCATAACCTGCTCTTGAGTCATCACAGAAGATCCCATTGGGCATGGGGGATATGTCACATCAATCAGTGGACCAACTCCATTATGTGTCTGATTTGAACCAAAAGAATTAATAGGGGTAATGGCTGGCACATTAGTGCTAAGTCTCTCCTTTTCTCATTAGTTCCAAATGGTGAATTCATTGCTGATACTGGATTTGGAATCTGAGGACCACTTTCCTTATTACCCTGACTTTGCGGGAACAATAATCCTTTACTTTGGTCAGTTAATACTGTACCAAAAGCTTGATTTGACTGATTCAGGGCAACATTCTCTGGTGTCATTACTGGGGAATACATAGGCATTGTCTGTCTCAGGTGTGGACTCAAACTGAGTAATTCCTTGTTTCTGAATTAGCTGTGGCATAACTGGAGCTGGAACATTCTGAACTGCATTAACATTTAAAACTGTCAGATAAACTGCTGGCACCTGTGCAATATTTGCCATGGGCACATTCTGAATTAACTGAACCTGGCTTTGTTCACCTGGGGATGTGGCAATATTCGAGACTACATTCTGATTTACTGATGTGACTGCATTATACGTGGGTGACGATTTGGCAAGAACTGAGTTATAAATTCATCCTCTGATCACTCTCGACATCTGCTATGCTTTTGTTTTTCACCCAATTCCTTTTCTGTATCTTCCTCAGATTTATTTTTTTGGCTTTGGGTTTAACACTTCCATCACCTTCCTGAGCAATTGCTGGAAATAACTTCACTGCGTTTAATGTATCTGCTCTCCACATTCTCTGCTCTGCATCCCATCTAGATTCTGCATCCCATCTAGATTCTGCTAGTGTCTTCTATGCTTCCCTCATTCCCCTTTCGAATTTCTGAGCCTCTTTTTGTCTCACAACTAATTCCCGAATGGCAAATGCTTCAAATTGTGCAGGTGTAGGAAGGGGCTTGGAATAATACAACACCCTTCTCAAATTCTCCAAAATTCTCAAAGTAAAGGTTCCATAGCAGGGAATAGCTAAGGAGCCTTTCTTCTCAGTTATTTTGCACCATTGATTTACCCAAATATATGCTGAAAATACTCTCTCTTCCATTACCTCAATTGCTGGTGTTGGGGCACCGCAGCAGACCGCGGCGCGAGCCGAGCCTTTGGCTTGGGGTGCGGCCGCAGTCCCCGGCAGCCGGGCGTGCTGCACCCCTGTCATTCTTTACTTTTCTCGAGGCCCCAATTTGGGCATGGGGCCTCACCGAGTTGGGGCGCGGTGCGCCCTCACCATTTTCTCGGACACCTCTCACCACACCCCTAACTTACCTCATGAGTCTATCCTTTTTTCCTTTCTTCTTTTTCTTCTTCTTCTTTTCCTCCTGTATTTATGCACTTCTCCAGCTGCCATGTTCTTTTTTCTTCTCTGCATACCTTAGGAACCCTTTTTACCATGGTGTCTTTCTCTATATGTTCATATGATTTATTCCCAATCCAATATGGTGCCTTTCTACTTCCTGTTGGTCACTTCCTGTTCTTGGGTATATAAGGTGAGTGATTCTTGTTCTCCTTGCTCTGCAACACTTCCTTTGGTGGTGATCTTCGCTCCTGCTTCTTTCTTCGCCAGTTATATTTTTTCCTTGCCTGTTCCAGCTTTTTTCAGTACTATTTTTTGTCCTGTTGGAAAGACTTACCTTTTTACTTTTTATTCTTGTTCCAGGGAGTTCCTGCTTAGAGGTTTTTTCCCTTTTGGGTCTTTTCCCTCTGGGGCTCCTTCTGGAGGGCATAGACTGCTTTTGGCGTTCCCTCCATCGGCAGCACCATGGCTACCAGAAAGGGCTGCCCCTACCTGAGTCATGCCAGAACCTGCAAAAATCAAGACCTCTCGCAGTTCCAGTGGGCCAAAGACATAAGCGACGAGTAGTCCATGACAGGTGTACCTTAAGGTGGAGTAGCCTCACCCTCCCTAACTGGAATAAAAACATCTCCTCTCATCACACTTCTTAAAACTTTGAAAAACTTCATTTTTACACAAATCTAAATCACAAACACACAATCTATGAAAGCAGTAAATAATTTTAAATCCCACAATCCTTTTCCCAAGCTGTTCTCAACCTATAGCAGTGCAGTCTTGTCCACCAGTCCATGCCCGGCTTTTCTCACCAACCTTCCCCAGCGTGGACCCAGTGACATCACTCTCACTTCGCTTATCAGCACTTCAGAGCCATCTCATACACTTCTCATGCAAAACCTAAATGCAAAAAAATTGCAAGCACAAAACCCAAAACCTATCTGCTCACTACGGGAAGGACTCAAACGCTTTGAAAGCTGTACAAAACTTTCAACTGTGGCCTTTTGCACAAACAGCTACTCTTCCGGCTGTGGCTTTCTAACAAATGCAAGTAAGATTTGACCTGCAAACCTTGCTCTGATAGGTACAGACCCTCCATTTGCACTCAGGATTTACCTAATACCAACCAACTCCAAATATACTCTCAAGAGAAATCTACTGGTATTGTCGACAGCGCTCAATCGACCAAAACCTTACCTACAGACAATAAATTAACCAAGTGTCTCCATACACTTGTAGAATAGTCTGGAGTCTTTGGTCTCACAGGACCAATGACAACAACAACCACGTGGGCAATTTTTGAGCACAAAGCGCAACATTCACTGGGAGCATGCCAACTCCCTACTCTCTTATTTATAGTACACAAATTACCTTGGAGTACCCAAACTCCCTACTCACTTCATACATCACACTTCACCACGATTGGTCAAAGCATTGCAAGTGCAAACCATACTCAAAACACATACCGTACACTTGTAACACAAAGTTGGAATTTCATCAACCCTTATGCTGCACTAAAAACAATTCAGAATGTGGGCAGATTCTGACTCTCCTCATCAAAACCCAAAACCATAACTCTGCTACCAAAACTGCTAACGCGCAATGGCCCGGAAAGTGTTTTCTCCCCTATTCCAGTTCAACAACCACTGGTGCGTGGGTGAGACACCATTAACAACCTCACCTCTCGAGGTAGACTAGATCTTTGGATTTGGCAAAGTGTGTGGTAGTCAGACTCATTCAATCACAAATTAATGACATTATGGGCCTGATTACAACTTCGGCGGAGAGGGTTAATCCGTCCCAAATGTGACGGATATCACACCCGCTGAATTACGAGTCCATTATATCCTATGGAACTCGTAATAGGGCGGGGGAATATCCGTCACATTTGGGATGGATTAACCCTCTCCGCCGAAGTCGTAATCAGGCCCTATATCATAAAACACTTCTTGACACCATTGACAATGTCAGACTCAATCAGACTCCAAACCGAATAACGTTTCAAAACTTTATACCAATCCCAAAATCAATGTCACATATATAATGCACAAAACTAAATTATAAACATATATGAACACCATAGGCTGACCAAAATGTCTGAAAAGATTTAACTTACTAAACATCAATACTGCTATACACTCCAAAAGAATAATGTAAATTAACAACAACACAACATGCACATTATTGTTAGAATTCAAAGCAGATGGTGGTGACATCAAAAAATCATCAAAATACAGTTTAACATTCAATTTCAGATTTCAGGTTTTAGAGCAGGGCCATTCCTATCACTAACACGAATTTGGACTTGCATGTGTGGGAGTGGGCTAACACATACGGACAAAAATATAAATAAAAAAAGGCAAAAATAATTTTGAAAAACCTCTAACTAGGGCAACTCTCTATAAAAAAATATGCTGGTGTAAGTACCTAACTAAAAAGGAAAACAAGAAACCACATTTAGTTATACCTCTCCTCATGGGACAGTAATCAAGTGCAGTTCGCCGGCAGGATGGTCACCTTCTTCTGGTGTCAGTTTACAGCAGCATCAGGACAATGTAGAACACGGGCTGCACAATGGACAGAATCAGCATTTCAGAATTAGTTGGCCTTATTAGTACTGAACCACATAACAGAATAGGGCAATAAAACTAAGATGAGAAAACACATCTGGAGACATAAAGAATAAGAGGATGACATCAGACTTAAACAGAAGTGGCCAAACTCTAACAGAGATCTAAACAGCACCAGGGCAGGGATGAACTAATTCAGGACTGACTCTAATAACACTAACTAAAGAACTGACTCCAAACCAAAGTCTCTCACTAATTAAAATATGCACAATCCATTTGATTGGTCCATCTGGTGGGCACATTCTGGGCATCAGTTTCAGCATCCTATGGCTGCAGATGGCACCACCAAGTCAGCAACTTTTCTGAATCTTCTCAGCCAAAGTGTATTGTATTACATTCTTTAGTTATTTGTTACTTGAGATCCTTTCTGACGACACACAATAAACTAAACTAATTCTTTTCACATGAGAACTACAAATTTCCTGTCCTGTTTGACAGTTAGAACAAATAATGCTACATTGTTGTTTCTAAAACATGTTTCTTGCCTTAAATACAATAGGACATTCAACATCAAGTTAGAAGCCTAGGAAAAATAATTCAGGTCAGAGGGAACAGAATAAACAAGTGATTTTCCATTACTGCTGCAAAATGAATTTTTCACGCCTAGTCAAGATAAGAAGCCTAAATGCACATTAATACATTAACAAACCTATTGCACATCTTACAATTCATATATGCATAACAAATTATTTAATTGCAAACATCATTTATAACATGTTAGAGCTAATTTAAACATGCATTTATTTTTCTACACACATGTAACTTGCATTAATAAAATTCATGAATTCAATATAAATGCATTTAACTCATTTTAATTTTAATGCTTCAATTATTAATTCACATTCAATAAAAACATTATTTAATGTTAACTCATTTTAATACTTAATTTAATAGAATGCAAAGCTCTCCTGTTAAAACGTGGTGCACAATATGAATGGTGGCCACATGGTTCATCATAATTCAAATGTGCACATTTTACAACTCATGTTATTTTCCCTTTTAAGCTTTTAAATGCAGATTAATTTGTCACCATATGCTAACTTCTATGCCACTATTATTTTAATAACATTTGATTTCTCTCAAAGGTATTCACTTATGGGCACATATTCAAATAGCATACTTAATACAAAATGGATAAATCTTCATAGCCTTAACCCTGAAAACTGGTGCATTCTCATACTGTGTCCTGTGCATCATGCTTATGGTGTGTATTTTCAGCGCCATATCTAAATATGCTTTTATAAAATTCTGACTGGAAGTCCGCAAGTAAAGGAGATCTAATGTACGAGCACTATGCCATCACCTTATTTGTGTTGTTCTTGTCTTTGATTATTATGTTGTCTTGGGGAACCAGCATTTCACTGATTGAATGCACATTTTGCGATGATTCTGTGATGATGTTTATGTTCAGATTGGAGTCAGTTATCATATTGAAGATTTTAGTGGGGCTATTATTTGCTGCATTACCATTACTAGCAAGCAGGTGAGGTGTTTGTTTGTGTGGAGACAGTACAGCATGATTGTGCAGGTCTGACACATCTGTGGTAGTGTGGCTTCACACCCTCTGTGGAAGCGGAATTTGTGTTGTGGATGGTTGTTTCAGATAGTAATAATAGGGAATGGATTAACGAATGGCCGTTCCATTGGAGCCTACCAACACAGTTAGCAGACATGTCAGATGGTGGATGGAGTTGAATGTTTTCCACTTGGGTCCTGTAAGTGGATTTATGGAATGTTATAGTGTCCAAACATGGATGCGTGCAACAAATTGTGATCAGGTAGACATAGTTGGTGTAGCCTGGCCCGCACTGTGATCATATGAGAACTTTGGTGTATTTTCTGGTCTAGTTGAGTACGGTGCGGGTCCAGAGGGAAGCAGATGGTCCTTCAATGTGTCCAAATCCAATAGATTGCGTGTGGACAGAGAGTACTCGCTTGTGATGTTCATTGTTCTTCCTTTCTTGCGATGTTTAAAATTGATAGAAAGACTATGGAGTTAGGTGTGAGTATGACACGGGCACTACTTTGCTGCAGATTGGAGTTAAACTGAGTGGGTTTGTAGTAAAAGAGTATTTGAAAGCAGCTTTTAGCACTCACAGCATGTTATGTTACCTTTTCCCTAGAAAAGTGCTATATGGCAGACATTATGAAGGGAGGCTTACTCAGGAAGTGTTGATGATGGAGACAAGCATTGGTAAATGCATTAGGTTTCACCTATGTGATTAATAATGAGCTGTTTTTTGCAGTAGGTTGTAGCTTGGTGAATATTTGTGCAATAGAAGTTACTGAAACTTCATTCTAATGCCATGTCTTGTTTTGTAAGAAAGACAATATATTAGACGAATAAAAAAGCACTTATTTGAACTTACACACTCTAGTATTCACACTCCACCCAAACTAACCAGACACCACTCCACACATCCACTCAGGCAAATAAAGCCTAAAACCAGTGTAGCTTGCCTGTTTTTAGCAAAATCATTTGCATTTTTGTATGGTTTGTGTTTCAAACGACGAGGTGTGAGACAGGCGAGAGCTTCCCACCATACAGTACAAATTCAGATCTTTTTTGGCACAATAGGATTAGAAGAAAAAAACCTCAAAAAGTTGCCCTTTCTTATTGATAGCTGTTAACAGTGTGGCACTGCATGCTGACTAAACTGTTTTGGAGTGCTAAAGAACATAGCATGCATCATTAATGCTGCATTAGTTGTCTTTAGATGAAGTTTTGTTTGTTTAAAGGAAACCCACACTTTTGATTGTTCCTTTGCTGTTCGCTAAAATACCTTTCAATAATCCCCCCCAAAACATTTTAAGTGCTGATTTACCTAAAAAAACTAAGCAATTTAGGAAAATCTGAATCTCTGTGCAAACCTTTACAGTCAGTCAAATAACACCATGTGTACAAGGAAAAAACACACACATTTGTTAATTATAATAGAAATTGTGATATTAACAATTAGGCTAATGACCTCTTTTATATTACAAAGCTCTTGCCTTTTTTAACAAAAGTCCAAAATAGGCAACCTTCTTGGGGGACTTCAGACTCCTTGTTGCATCCTTTCTGTTTTTCAAAAATATAAGGTGAAAGCCTATTACAAAGTGCAGATGTGCTAAACATAGCCTAAGTCTTTTACATATACAATTGCCTTTTAAGCCAACTGCAGAAACATTTAAAACCCTGCATAACATCACGGGTAAATCCTTTGAAGATTTGTTTAGAAAACAGGCAGCTATGCTGAATGAAAGAGAGAATTAGCCTCGATGTTAATATTGTTATCGTTATTGTAAGCAGCATGTGTGTGGCACGCCAACATTTGTAGGCAAAGGCTCCCAACAGCAAAATACATGTGAGAGTGGGCCTCATCAGTAGAAAAACTAGAAGAAGGGGGTTGGAGACCACAGTATCACCACCTCCATGGGCCACAGCACCGCAGCTGGGATGGCTAAAGCTGCGTCAGAAGGCCGTTTGTGACAAAAAACAACCTTCCTCTGGTCTGCAAACCCCGTTCAGACTAGAATTAGCCTAGTTGTAAAGTTTCTGATTATGTAGTTAGAGCACAGCATACGTCCTTCAGGGACACATGTCTTCTGTGATCAGATAAGGATAAAAAGAAACACAAACATTACACAGAATAATATTCATAGAAGTAGCATAGCTAAAACCTCTTTCTTCAAAAATGTTTTATAACCTGTAACAGTGTCTAGGAGGATCAGTACCACCATCTCTCCATGGTTGAGTAGGACTTGGATGTCATTTGTGGCTGTGATGAGGGCTGTATTAGCATTGTGGTTGTTGCGGAATCAAGATTGGGAGATGATAGGGTCAACTGATTTTTTTTGAGTGGGACATTGACATCTGTGTGTTTCCAGTCCTCGGGGAAGGTAGTTGTGGCTATCAAGGTGCTGAGCAGGGTGGTGAGTTCATGGTTGATTTTGCCTTGGTTGAAGATGTGGTATGGACACAGGTCAGTGAGTGCCCCTGAGTGGACCAAGTTCATGATAGAGGAGGTGTCCTGGGGACGAGTTGGTTCCATTTGATCAGTTGGTTGTCTGCAGAGGTAGCGGGTCATTGTGTTGGTTGAAGAAGTTGCTGGCTTTGGGCTGAGGTTTGAAGTTCCTGTAGATTTTGGCAATCTGGTTGTGGAAGAAGGTTGCAAGGTTGTCGCAGAGTTCCTTTGATGGAGTGATGATGTTTCTTGCAGCTGAGGAGTTGGAGAATCCCTTGACAATGTTGAAAAGTTCTTTGCTGTTACTTGAGCTTGATTCGATCCGTGAAGCTACAGCTTTGTTCGTCAATTCTTTCAATTGTCAGTGGCAGATGTTGAAGGCTGTCTTGAAGGAGATATTGTCAGTGGTGTCCTTGCTCATGCATCATCTCCTTTCCAGTTGTTTACAGTGGGGTTTAGCAGTTATGAGGTCTTTGGTGTACCAGCTTGCCTGTTTGGTGGATCTTCTGTGTGCGTTGTGGTTGCTGATGGGAGCGACAATGTCAGTGCAGTTAGTGATCCATGTGTTGCAGTTTTTGACGTTTAGGTCTAGGTTGTTGGAGGAGATGGGGTAGGTGGTATTGAGGGCATTGATCCATATGTCCTCTGAGACTTTGCTCCAGCTGGGGCGGAGGGTACTGGGCAGATGGGGGAAGGAGGTCTCTGAACTTAATCAAGTTCAAAGTAGCCTACCCTGGAACAGGCAGATGTAGCTAACACCTGGGTCTGCCCCCTTTATTTGCCCCCTTAGGCAGTAAGGCTCCAGGCCCAGTGGGAAAGGAGCTGTCCCAGAACTGGTTTTGAGTAACCACAAAGGAAGTGTTGCCTGTGTACTTGGCCATAACTCTAGCGAGGGCATAAGAGCTCTGCACAAGAGGAAATGTTCTACCATGTTGGTTTTGGGCAGAGAGGGACACTGTGGGATTGTTTACAGTCAAACACACAGGAAGTGGTGCAAAAGTGGGTTTGTTCACCACTGGGAACTTTACCCCATTGGTTAAAGAGTCACCAGAAATTCCATGACCCGCGTGCTGGCACTGGACATAAATGTGGCCTCCTTGAATCACTTCTGGACCTGTAGAAAAACAGTTGGGGGGCTGAATCTGCTGTCTGGACAAGAGTAGATTCCTGAAGACTTCGCCTGCTCTCTCTCTTTTACTAGGACAGAGAAGTGGACTCGAAGAGTCAGAAGGCATACCTCCTGGTTGGGCTTCAGAGAAACAACAAGCTTCAAGAAGCCCTTTTACACAACTCCCAGCTCAGCAGTTTCAACTGGACCCGCTCAGGACCCTGCTGCTGGCCTCTGCTAGAGTGAGTGTGGAGCCTCAATTGCTGTCTGCATGGTCCTGGACTCTTGGCTGGTGTTAAAGTGTACTCCTCCTAAAGTTTCCTGAAGCCTTGGACTTGGAAACTGTTTGACAACTTTTTGCTCGAGAGCCAATGAGGGGCTGGTACCAACCTGCCAAGCCAAACCCACAAAGTTGCATCTGCTGCTTGGCCAAAGGTTCAAGTTGATCCTGCTATGTTCTTCTCTGCTCTGCAGCAGCAAATCTGATTCAGCTGGACCTCGTGTGGAATGTATCTGGCTTTGTGGGAGCACTCTTCAGCTGCATCCTGCGGCCTTGCCCCACTGAAAGAACCTGAGCTTCACACAAATGACTATGGGCCTGATTTAGAGGTTGGTGGACGGGAAACTCCATCACAAACATGACGGATATCCTGTCTGCCGTGTTAGATTTCCATAGGATAAAATGGAATCATAACACGGTGGATGGGATATCCATCACCATCTGCCAAACTCTAAATCAGGCTCTAAGTCAGAAGGAAGGTATTTTTACTAGGCAAAGGCGCAAAAAGAATCTGGCTGACAAGGGTCCTTGTCTGGTCATGAAATTCAAATTTCTCTTTCTCAGAGCTTTCCCACCAAAAGTCAGTGGCTTCACTGCGACCTCATCCAGAGGCTATCCATCGCTGTAGAGCCCTCTTTGGGATTAGCCTGCTGCCTTGCTTTTCTGAGGATTTTTGCCTTCCATTCCACAGACAGAGGGGCTGATTATGAGTTGAGCAGTTGGAAAAACCCAACTGCCAAACTCCCGATGAGGAGACCGCCAGGGTGTTGGCAGGTTCCCGACTGGCCCTATAATGAGTTTTCCACTTGGCTGACCAGCGGAAACCAAGGTTTCAGTCGGTCAGCCCAGTGGAAAACGTGCGCCGGCATAGGACACGGCTCCAAGTCCAATGTCGTCACACAGGGGCCTCTTTAGCACCCTCAGAATGAGCACTGTCTGCACAGCAGACAGTGCGCATTCTGACAGTGCTGGGCAGGGAGGCACCTGCACTTCTCTTCCACCAGTCTTTTCAAGGCAGTTGAACCGCAATAAAAACCTGGCAGAGAACATGGTTGTAATCACCACAGCGGCACTGACTTCAGCGCTGCCGTGGCTGATTACAACCACGACAGCCGCCATCCCGTTGGGATCAGACATCCTGCCAGAGACTGCGTCTTTTGGGCGGTCTGACTGCCAGGGTCGTAATGTGGCGGTCAGATTTCTACAGCAGCGGCAGTCCGAACACCACTGTGAGTCTGGCGGTCTTGTGACTGCCAGACTCATAATAGGGCCCTACGTCTGAAGGTAGAACTTTTCACTGGGATAAAACTACTCTGCATCTGACATGTGCTCCATCATGGTCAACCTTAAACCTTATCCTTGCACTGGTCAAGAGCAACCAGATGACTGTGGTTGGTGCTTAACACTTTTTGGCACTATTTTGAACCTTAAAATTAAAAACATTTACAACTCTAGTTTCACTTACTAGATTTTTGTCACTTTGGTGTCATTTTAGATATTCCAGTTTACTTTATTTTTCTATATTGGTTTGGGATTGGGTGTTTTCACTTTATTGCTGTTTAAGTTGGAGTACTGCATAAATAGTTTACACATTGTCTCTAAGTTAAGCTTGTCTGCTCTGTGCCATAACTACCAGGGGTTTGAGTTCAGGTTAATTTAGTGACTTTAAGGTTCATCCTGACAAGAGTTGAAGTTATTATTTGAGGTGAGTACTCGCCGCCTCAAATAATACCTCAGTTTCTTATATTTACCTCTTCTGAAGGGTTGTTGGATGCAAGAGCACTTTAGCATTCTCATTTTGCTTTCTGAATATCACTTGTTGGTGGTGCAACCTTTGAAAAGGGGAATCTTGCTCTGCATGTCCATGTGTTCTGACATAGGCCTTCATGTGCAAACTTAAAGACAACAAAGCCAAAAGAAGATGGCAATAGTGGGCCAATAATACACTAATCTTTCTGCTCAGGTACAGTGAGAATAAGGCTGGTGTGCAATCATGTTTGGCCCATAGCAATTGCTGTCAGCAGTTCAGCAGAACTCGAGCAGTGAGAGGTGTGCTGGATGAGGTGAGTGGTTAATCTGCTGAGGCATGTCAGATGCATAGGTTTGATGGGGGCCAGCAGGTCAGCAATGTGGGCCAACAGATGCTTGGCATTGAGAGCAGGTCTGAAGACGGTGATGCTCAGTGGTCTTGTGGAGTCTCAGTGATAGAGGCAAGCCAAACTAGGAGCATGCTTAGACAGCAATGAAATGTATTGAGTAGCATATTTATCATTGTGTTGCATCCTCCATGCGCCACGCAAAGGTACACAAGGGCGACGCAACAACAAAGTCAGATTTATCAAGCCACGCAAGGTCACCTTGCATGACCCTGAGTTGCTTGATAAATCTGGAGTAACGCAAGGCAGCACAAATCACTGCCTTATATTACTCTGCCCGAGGGAGGCATTTCATGGGTGAAGCGCTGATGTTCCCACACATCCAACCAAGGATTTTGGCACATTCTCAGATTTACCAACACTGGTAAACCTGGGAATGCATCAAAATCAAAATGCTACACCTTCCCAGGAGAGGCTTTCTGCAGCACACTTAGAAGGAGGAAAAGGCCTGTGAGTAAGATGCCTCTTCCTGAACAAAAACAATTCTGCCTGCAACACATGCACCCTTGCAGCATGGTGCAAGGATGCCTGTGTTAACACACACCACATTGTGTGCCAGTGGACGGAAACAGCAGGAATGCGCCTTATTATGTTAAATATGGCATATTCCAGCCCTTTCACACAGCACAGTGCAGCGCAGCATGGTGGCTTGCTATACTGCACTGCGTGAAATAATAATAAATCTGCCCCCAAGGTCTAGGTTGGCTGAGGGCTGTATAGGCGAACAGGTGTGTAGGCAGGGTGTTTGATCACCAAGGAATATGTAAATTATCTTTTAAGTTCTGGTGGTATAAGAGTGCTGCTACTGTAGACTGCACAGAGCACCAGTTCGTATCTAGGCAAGTCAAGGCCAGTTAGCGGTGGCTGAGCATAAGTTATCAGTGTTGTTGCTTAACTGGGACGATTTTAAATGTTTCGGGTTTTAGGTTGCCATTAGTTGGAGACACTGCTTGTTTCTCCTTTTTTAGTTGATTTTGCTTGTTTCTGAGGAGCCTAGACATCAATCTTTGGAGTGGACAGTAGTCAGTAGCAGTTTTTCCTGGCAATTTCATAGTCTCAGCAAAGCTAAACTGACCTGAGTAAGTGAGATAAAGTCAGGCGACACTCTGGTGTCGTCATTTACAGTCTATCATGTGAACCACCTGTTTGCATAGACCTGTGGTTGCCAAGGGATTTCCCCCTAGCAGTGGTTGACTTTTCCTGCCTGCGAGGCCCCTGTTCATATGGTAGACCCGGCCTAGAAGGCCATCAGAAATCGAACAAGCCGCCTTTGTTTTAAAGATGTTGGTCCTGTTACAGATTGGCTGCCGCTAGGTCATTTTAACAGCAAAACCAGCAGATGTGATTTTACTTTAAATAAATAGTTTCTAATGCCTCTAAATTGAGCAAAGAAACCATAGGTGTCAAAGAACGGGACATCCTCCCAGTTATAGCTTTTGTCTTGTTTCGTCCTGTCTCTAATTGACCCACTGATGAACTTTTAGGAATTCACAAAAATCCTCTCGACTTCTTATGGATCTATGAAATCAAGTGCTAACATGCCTATAGCCCTTCCCCTAAGTATTGCACGTAGCATAGACAATCCCTAGGAGTCATGCAAATATGGGGATTTACATATTTCTTCTCCATCTGGAAAAATATTTGTTCAGGGAAGAAGCCCTTTTGCACTGCACCCTCAAAACACATGGGATTGTTGTTCATGTCTCTGCCTCACTTTGAAGAAAAAACAAAACAGAGACCCACTGCTGCACATCACCTGGCTGATGATCTTCATTTGTCCAATTTTCAAAATATGGAAAACATTTTCCTTAAATGTATTGAGGAATTTCTAAAACAAAAATCCGAAAAAAGTGAAATGGGAGATTGTGGAAATGTAAATGGCACAAAGTGGAAAAAGAAGCAGATGTAATGGAGATGGGAAGAAAGATGTATTGATGCATAGGTAGGGTAGAGGTACGAGGGTATAGAAAGGTGTAGAGTTACTAGGATACTGCTAAAGAAATAAATAATAGTATGTAGATATAAAAGGACTAAGGTTTAGACAGGAATAAAGAGAGTGAATTATAATTGTCAGTAGAAGTACAAGTTATAGGAGGATTAGAGGCATGACAGCATACGTAAAGGTTGTGTCAGATTCCTGGTTCGCAGGTCCACTTTGAAATCCCTCGCCACCCTGAACTAATACACAAAGGAACAATGAGGAGCCACTTACTTGTGGTAATGATCCGCGGATGGAAGGGGGAGGGAGCTCTGGTGTTCAACCTCGATTGGTCTTTGCCTGGTTCAGGAACAGTGTCAAAGGCATAGATTTTAGGAGGTTGGAGATTTGCTGCACATTCTATAGTCACGCAGGATACCACAGGTAAAGCTGGAGTAATGTTTGATGGAATATAGCAGTATTAGAACCAGGAATTAGGCTTAACCTTCCAGTGGTGGATGTTGCTGTGTTGAACCCTCTGCAGACCAGGATACCAGGAGAAAAAACAATACCCAGAGGTATCACAAATAACCATACACAAGAGCAGAGAAGAGGAAGAGTAACTAGGGGAACCTGTGGCCAATCCTGATGCTGCTCTGAGCAGTGTTAGGATTGGTTGGGAGAGTGCCCAGCCAGATCGCTCCCCGGCAGACTGGGAGACTGTTCCTGCTCTCTCCAGCCCAGCACCAAACACAGTGCTGGGCTGGCGAGAGCACAGTGCGCATGTGTGTTCGGCTTGCCCGAGACAGCCAGCCAAACATACATGCACACTGAGGGGAGTGCACAGTGCACTCCCCTCGTCTCCCTCATCCCCCATGGCCCCGCCCTTTTCACAATGAAAGGATAATAAACATTGTTTATTATCATTTCCGTGTAAAATGTTTGCAGCAGCTGCTGCTGGTGGACGGGGTGACGCTCCTCCACCATAGCGGAGGAACTGCCCCTGATGTACTATGGTAAATGCAAAAACATTAGGATGTCCAGCTGCCCAATCATAGGCTGGATCCAAAGAGACTGCAGCAACTAAATACATTTTATCTGGCATAGTAGTCTCATATTTGGGCGAGCATAGATAGCAGGGTGAAGACAGGCAAGAAGCACTTTATTATTGGTAGGAATAAAAGTACTAGGAGTGCAATGGTATAAACAGCTGTAGAGATGTTAGGGTACAGTAGAAATAGATGCAATAGGGTATAGGTAGAATAGCTACAGTAAAGTAGTTGGTTATAGACCGGGTGGTGCTGGCATGGAAGAAGTGCTCAGGTATAGGTAGATGCACTAGGAAATATGTTGAGTACTATGGTATAGGGAGGAGAAGCGGTAGTAGGGTGTAGGTAAGAATACATGTACTAGGCTCTTGTGGTGTGTAATCAAATGATGCTCTGCTTTGTGGAGTAAATTCTTATTCCAGAGGAAATTTCCCCAGTAGAATTTTTCCCACTATGCTGTCCATACAATGGAGGAAATTCTGAAGGCAGATTCTCATCCCAATTTCATGCTTACATTTCCTGTTACCTGTGAAACCTAAATCATCCCTGTAATCTTTTTTTCTTGGGTTCATTTTGAACATGTCCGTCCAAGAATGTTTGCATGATTGCATACAACTCCCTTGACTTGTTTTCCCTGGATTTCCGTCAGAGATTCGTGGATACGTTTTGACTCAGGTTTATTGTTCGATCCACAAGCCAACACAGGAGTCAAAGGACCATTTTTTCAGTGCCTACTCTGTAAAATACTCCAAAGACGACACTGGGTCCAACTCACCGCCGTCTTCATCATATCCTACCTGGTTTAGTGTAACACTATTACACTGGTGTACCCAAAATACTCATTGCCAGGCAAACCCAAGCTCCCAAAATGGACCTTAACCTACTCAAGCAAAATCGCATCAAGTCTGCTCTGAACGCTTTACACTGGCTATGATTAGAACCCAGGATCAAATTCTGAATGTCTGCACCATGCACAAACCGTCCTGGAGAAAAAGACCTAAACTACGTACACAACCTAGCCCAATTCTACCGCACTGCCAGAAACATCTGATCATCAACTGCTCACCTGTTCCTAGAATGGACGTTCAAGCAGGAGACTGATCTGTGGGCGCAAAAGGCCAAGGCCTCTGGAGCACCTTTAGCCCCTCCCTGTGTGAGGGCACCCAGTCACATGCGCTGAAATGGAAATAGTGAGTCGCGCTTTCTAAATGTCCTCTCCTCTGGATTCTAAAGGAGCTGGGATTGTAGAGTATCAGCTAAGGGCCTAACCCTACCTGATTGGATCCGAGGCATAAATAGGCCCCTGCAGCCCCCGCTGTGGTGGTTGAAGGATAGGGGTGTTTGTGGGGCGGGGGTGGACCCATCAGGGGGCCCACATTCAGCCTAAGATATGGGACACTAAACGACCCCTCATCACATCCTGCATTGGGGGTCCTCATTTGGCGTTCTGCCACTAGATGGGACGTGTTCCTACCAGAAGTATATCGGGGGAGAATAAAGGTTTCTTGTGTGTTTGCATGCAGCTTCATGTGACACGAGGCTCCAACTTCGTTGGACGTTCCGACAGAGTTCACTGCCTCGTACTATTAAATTCATATAACGAGCGACTGACGTCATACAAGTGAAAGAGGGGGGGCCATAAAGAGATTCTGCAGTGACATGTAGTATAATTGGAGCTGGCAATGACAGCTTGGCGTTGCACTGCCAAGGAACCCTTGCTTGTATTTTCATAGTGAGGATGTTCCTCGCTGCATTCTCTCGCATCTAAATTCGTCGGTGCGCACGCGCCCTCCAGAGCGAGAAGTGGATACATCTGGCAACGCAATTAATAATGTAACATCCACGTTGTAACGTGTCACTACTAACAGCCGTGCTGTATTTCTATTTATAAAGTTTGCTGACTGATGAAACCTGCCTCATTAGCTGTGGGTAGCTTTTGGTGTCAGCAATAGAACCGTCGGGCAGGTCGAGTCGGGTCAGGCGGAGCCGCACAGCTGCCTGCGCCCTACATATCTATGCGTGCACAAGCACGTAGGCTCATTTTTACACTACTAGCGTAAGCACAAAAATATCATTGTGGAGGGCTGTCGGCATGTTTCTGATGATGTTGCCATATGGCGTTCCAGCTACAGAAAGCAAAGTACGTGTTTGCTGCTAACCCTCAAGGCAAGTCGATACCAGATGTTTCTCTTACCATATTCGCTTGAAATCGAATGTCATACTCGAGAAAGCGAAAATATTGTGCTTAGGGCACGGCTAATTTATGAAACTATAGGTGAGTGCAAAGGTTGTCAATTAAGTTATTTGCAGAATACCTTCATCCTTACAGGGAATTGAGGGAGTTACATCACCAAATCATTTTTGACGTATAAACCAGCAGTACTACCATCAAGATCTGTATTTAAAAAAAAAAAGTAATGTAATTGTTTTATTTAATGGTCGTCCCATTTCTGCATAGTTAAATTGTAATCCACATTCTAAATATGCCTGCTTTAAAATGAGGTCCCTGATTTTAAACTCCGGGTAACATTCTGTAATATATAGAGCATCGCCTCCGAGATTAATTTCCTGTCACTTGTGTACAAAGAGAATAAATGCAATATTTAAGGCACCGAATATAAGCAAATAAACAAACATTGCACTAAAATCTGGAACATGGTTAAGGGCTCAATAGGAGGAAAGTTAGCACATTCAATATATATTTGTTTTCAATGGAATTCAATAGAAATCTAGAAACATGCTATATGCTATTTTAAAGATCGCAATTTGCGACCCCCTGTGTTTTTTGCCTTAATGACTGGCACACCAGCCTGCAAAAGATAGCTGGCCACCATCCCTATCATTTGAGTTCCAAATGGACCACTTTTTAGGTTGCAGCCTGCCAGACAGTGGAACTGTCTGGTTTGTTAAAGACATCATGAGGACATTCAGAAAGTTGACCTAGGAAAGCATTCTGCCTGCTGCTTGCCATTGGCTCTGTGGTTTGTAACTCACATTTTCTTGCTTTCCATTGCTGGCTTTATTTGTTTTAGGCTGGCCAGCTTGAGTTCAGCTCTTCCCTTGCCAAAAACGTATTCACAGAATCCCTCTGAGTTCTCCCTTTCTGTAAACAGGGCTGCAAATCTTGTTCTTATGGTCCTTCGTTTGCTGTGCATTCAAAGATATAGGTCAAATGCCAGGCGCTGTCTTTAAAGGACACTTGTTTACTTTCTTTCTCTAACTTCAAAGTGAGAAGATTTTTGTGACAATCTCGGTCCACAGTGGGGCTACAAGAGTTTTTTTCTAGCATACGACAACAGTTGTATTTCAGAATATATCAGAACCATGAAGTCACAAATGAAGCACATTTTTTATTATTTCTGAATCGTGTTGGAAACAAATACATTAAAATTATCAAAATGAATCAATAAAATAGGTGATGCTATTTCCACACATTTTCTTTTGTGCACTGTATAGTTTTATTAGTAAAACTTTATGTCTGTGCAAATGTAATGGTAATTTTAATTGAAAATGTGTTGCCTGTAATGACAGTGTGCTACCACACCATGAATAGTCTACTCTACACCAGTACACTCTACAACACTCAAAATCACTGCACTCCACTCTGACCCCCTCCATTGCACTCTGCACCACTCCACTCTATGCCACTGCACTCTACACCTCTTTACCCTATACCACTCTACTCTATGCCAATTTACTTTTCGCCACTCTACTTTATGCCACTTCACTTTTCGCACTCTACAGCTTTCCAGTTTAGGCCACACCAATCTCCTCTGCACAACTCCAATCCATGCTGATGTACTCCACAACACTCTGACACTCTGCAACACTGCACTCTATGCCAATACAATCTATGACAATGCACTTTACTCTGTAACGCTCAATTATATGCCCCTTCACTCTATGCTAATCCACTGTATTTCACTCTAATTTACTCTGCATCACTGCCTCCTACTTCACTTTACTCTATGTCATTACACTCTATGCCACTCTACACAACTGCACTCTACCCTGCACCACTCTACTGTATGCCACTTCACTCTATTCTGAAACAATCAGCTCTATGCCACTGCACTCTACATCACTCTGCTCCACTCTATGCCACTCTATCCTTAACCACTGCACTCTATGCCAATGCACTCTCCACATTTGCACTGTCACTGCACTGTATGCCACTTAACTCTACTCTGCACTACTGTACTCACAGCCACTCCTCTCTATGCCACTCTATTCCACTCCTTCTTCACTGCACTCTGACACGATACTCTGCAACACCACACTTCTGCTACTGAACTCTATGCCACTCTACTCTGTACTACACTACTCTACTCCAGTCTTTGCCACTGCACTGTATGCCACTATACTCTGTACCATTCTATGCTATTCTACTCTGCACTACTCTACACCACTGCACTCTATGCCACTCAACACTGCTCTATAGCACTGCCTTCTGCATCACTCAACTCTATGCCACTCCACTCTGTACCACTCTTTGACACTGTACTCTATGCCACAGCACTCTGTGCCACTCCATTCTGCGCCGCTCCATGGTGCTGTATGGTACAGCACTGAATTCAATGCCATGGCACTCAATGCCACTGCACTCTATGCCGCTTTACTCTGCAACAATCTAGGCCAATGCACTCTACACCAGTCCACTCCACTTTATACCACTCAAGTATATGTGACTCTACGTGACTCCCCACTATGCCATTCCAATACACAACACTCTCTGCCACTCCACTCTACAACAAGCTACTCCACTCCTAGTCATTCCACTCTACCACACTCCACCCGACTTATCTCTATGCAGCTAACTTGTAAGCATGCTGAACAGCAACCATGCGGATGCACAACATGAAACAGAACATGGCTTAAACACATTGGCAAAGCCAGTAGCTCTTGCATAGGCATATTGGATTTGCCATTGTTTTTTTTTTTTCAAGCAGCTGATTTGTTTAAAACTAAGGGCACTGATTTAACAAAAAAAAGGTTTTCAGTTTTGAAAACCTTTGGTTATATTTGGCATTCGTCAACTGGCCTATTGCCTACTCCCCCTGAAGTTGCTGCTCTTATTTCCTAAGGAGAAGAGCTTCAAAGATTCTTTGCTTTTTGGCAATCAGTTACCATCCCAACTTGGAAGGCAGTAAGTGATCTATGGTTTGCTAAAGAATTACTTTCACAAATCGCTGATTTTTATTACACAGATTTGCAATTTGGAAGAAACACCCAAAACACATCTCTTCTAAATTGCGATTTGGTAATCATTTCAAAAACCTTTCTACATCACAAAATATGTTTTGTAGGAATGCATGATGTTTACTGAATTGGAGGGTTCAGAACCACAAAAGCCCTTTACACATCTGGTCGTAAATTATTTCAGCCCAATTCTCTTGTGGGTATAAATGTTGAGCAAATTACAAATGTGCATATATGGCTTAACGCCCTTTTCATTTTTTACACATTACTTTGATCATTTCTGAAAATGTAATGAATTCAGTTTTTCTTGTCTTTCAGTGAGGGCCAATCTTATCCCTAAATTAACCTGCGCTTAACCCTCTGGTAGCTTGGCACAAAATCAGTCAGGCTTAATTTAGAGGCAATGTGTAAAGTGCAGCACACAAACAGTAATAAAGTGAAAACACAAGAAATATCACACACTCATATAGAAAATAAAGTTATCTTTGATAAATGCTAACTGTAGAGTTTTTCACAAATGTATCTCTAAAACGTAAAATCACATGTCCATCTTTAAAAAAAAAAACAATGCTTCCTGCTCTATGGGCTGTATAGGGCCAACACTAGGGGTGACATATGTATTAAAAAGGAAGGTTTAAGTCAGCAATAGGCAGGCGTCAATGTTGTTGTGCATTTCCCACTGGGCCAGTTTCCGCCCGCTGAGCCAGAGGCAAACTCATAATAGGGACAGACGGAAGGAGACCGACCAGTGCATTCTCCTGAACGCTGAAGTTTGGTGGACAGCCTTTTCTGCCCACCAAACTTGTAATGAGGCCCAATGTCACTTTACCTGAATTTGCTTACCAATGACCCCCAGCCCTATTGTAGATATAAAGCCATAGTGTTTTTTGTGTTCTTGCCTTAAACACAGGCACCTAAACTGGAAACTGATCCAGATATATCAGCTGTGTAATGCTGTTTTGTGGGAGGGTTGCCCTCAGCTAGGATCAAGGCAAGCCACTGTGCATTTTAAATCGGTCTGAAATGAGCCAGTAGTTGCCTGTTACCAGGTTCCTGCAGTTTAATGCATTTCCAAACAGTCAGATTAATTGAGGTCTTCACATAAAATTTTACCTTTCTCTACTCATGACAGAGGCACTGGTATTAACAGAAGACCCTTCTTTGATACTATAGATGACATCACAGGGGCATAACAGGAAGTACCCTGAAGAACAGAATGGATACATCTGTGATTAAGCTGCAATTACGTTCCATACTCTATGGAAAACAAATCTCTAGAGGCTAGAGTGAGGCAGATGTGACCAAAAAGATTTTACTATGGGTCCCAAATAAAGCAGTAGCGTTTGAGGAGTTTTCGGAATTTCAGGTGCACATGTTCTTAAAGGCATCCAGGAGTTAGAACCTTTAATTCCCAACATTCTGTAGCTTTCATAGTAAGGCAGATGCACAATGTTACTGTTGGACTTCTTCCTTTTTGCAGGGTCAGCCCCAATCTTTTTACCTCCTTCTTCCTTATTTTTCTGACCTCTTTTTGTTGGTTGGCTTTAGGATTCTGAGCACTTTACCACTGCTAACCAGTGCTAAAATGTATATGCTCTCTGTGTAAATTGTATGGTTGATTGGTTTATTCATGATTGGCATATTTGATTTATTAGTAAGTCCCTAGTACAGTGCACTAGAGGTGTCCAGGGCCTGTAAATCAAATGCTACTAGTGGGCCTACAGCACCGGTTTTGCCACACACATTAGTAGCTCTGTAAACATGGCTCAGACCTGCCACTGCAGTGTCAGTGAGTGCAGTTTTTAGCTGCCAATTCGACCTGCAAGTGTACCCACTTGCCAGGCCTAAACCTTCCCTTTTTATACATGTACGGCACCCCTAAGGTAGGCCCTAGGTTGCCCCTTGGGCAGGGTTCAGTGTATGTTAAAGGTGGGACATGTACTTATGTGTTTTACATGTCCTGACAGTGAAATACTGCCAAACTCGGTTTTCACTGTTGCAAAGCCTATCTCTCTCATAAGTTAACAAAGGGGCTGCCTTTGAATGTTATTAACGCACAGATTCCCTTTGGGAGCAGATAGACATGTGGAGCTTGGGGTCTCTGAACTCACAATTTGAAAATACATCTTTTAGTGAAGTTGGTTTTTAGATTGTGTGTTTGAAAATGCCACTTTTAGAAAGTAGGCATTTTCTTGCTTAAACCATTCTGTGACTGTGTGTTTTGTGGATTTTCTGTATGGGTCAGTTTGACAGTTGGGCTGCTTGCACCTCTCTCTAGACAGAGACATAAAGGGGGCTAGGGCGTAGCCCGGATATTCTGGTAAGCCATCTGTGCTAGAGGGGAAGGGATGAGTGGTCAATCACACCGAGCTGGGGGCAGGGGCCGGGCCCAAACAAAAAAGGATTTCACAAACACTGGAGACCTTACTTTGAAGTATGTCTACTTCAATGGCAGAAAGGGGTAGAAGAAGAGCACCCCGAACCCCAGACTTTAGATTACTTCAAGAATTTAAGAGGAACCTCTGCCTGGAGAAAAGCTGGAAAGCTGAGGAGAAGTGCTGCCCTGTGACTGTGTTAGGTTTTCCTGCAGTTGCTGCTTCTGCCTGTGCAAGGGGACGGAGACTGGACTTTGTTGCATTCCTGCTTGAGAAGTGCATCCAAGAGCTTGCCATTCCAGTTCATGGACCCCTGGAAATTAATTCCTTGTGAAAAACCAGTCTACCTACATCGGACGGCGCTGTGCGACTTTGCAAAGGATGCTGCTGCCCGGAACTGCGACGCCTCTTGCCCCGAGGCCATGAATCTCGTTGAGTGCGAATCTGATGAAACTGTGAGCTGGCGCCGCTATGCTGGACCCGCGTCGCCACCTGCCCCAAGGCCGTGAACCTTGTAGAAGTCCAACGACCCTGCAGGCCCTGCGTCACTTCAATCGCTGATCCTGCCCAAGTCCGCTGACACCGGAGTGTCATAAGTCCAACGTCCATGACAATCTGATGCCATTGCAGCACCTGCAGTACTGTGACATCATCGCAACCCAGTGAGGTCACCCCGAAGCATTGTAAATCCGCTGGAGTTCGCATCTGCTGGAACTAAGGGCCTGACTTTGCATCCGACACCGCCTCACCTACACCGCCCTGTAGGGAGGACCCGATGCCGCTGCGCAATGCTGCTGTCCTTCTGCCCCATGGAACCAGAACTGATGCCACATTGGACACAGCGAAGCCGCTCTCCCCAACTCCGAGCACCGACCTGTTTCCTACTTGTTCTGAAGGTCCTGTTCCTGGGGGTCGACTGACTCCGTGAACGGCGCCATTGGCGCCGCATTGCAGGAGACGACTCTGTTACGACACCACATTTTACCAACTTGCAGTGTTTTTACCCGAAATCACTGTTTTCTTGCTTTTAAGTGCTAAATTCGTATTTTCAACTGTATATTGGGGATTTTTATTATATTTCGTCTTGTTTATTTAGATAAAATATTTACTATTTTTCTAAACCTGGGTTGTGTCATTTTGTGGTGGTTCACTGTATTACTGTGTGTGTTGGTACAAATACTTAACACATTGTCTCTGAGTTAAGCCTGCCTGCTCATGCCAAGCTATCAAGGGGGCAGGTGGGGGTTAATTGAGGGTGATTTTCCTTTACCCTGACTAGAGTGAGTGTCCTTGCTTGGACCAGGGGAGCCTGAATGCCAACCAAAAACCCCATTTCTAACAGTTACCAAAAGAATAGATCCTACTAGCCCACTCGAGGGATATCTTTGTGGATTGAATGTTCAGCAAGGAGTCTCTCACACAGAAGAGTGATATGGCTTCGAGCCCTGCACCACATACTTTCACAAAGTACATATCACAATTCCCAGTCTTATAGTTTCCTTTCGACTCCGGCTGTCAACGCCAAAAGAGAAACAGGACAGTTCCTCTTTATGCAGCAAAAATAAATATTATTTATTAATTAATTTTATGAAAATAATGAATGTGTTTAGGACTTGTATAAAGTGCTAGCTATAGCCATAAAGTTATTACACAGTGATGAGCGTGACAAACATTTCATCTAGGATACTCAGCCTAAGCATTAAAAAATCTGTTTTTGCAGCAAGTGGGAAGCCAAACAGAAGCAAAACCTACAAAATGTCACCAGTAAGCAACCAAGGTGGCCAGAGAGGCACAATAAGGACAGCCTCCAGAGTGCCATCCCGTGATCATTGACCCAATAAGAACGCTCAAAGCTTGAATCTGCTGTCCCTCACCCCAATCCGGTAGAAACATCTGCAGCCATTGCACAAAAACCCTTCCTTTTTTTTTTTTTTTTTTTTTTTGTTGGAAGGAAACATATAACAAATATATTCTTAAATCACTTTACACTGAGAACTTAAAATTCAAAACAAAGAGTGGAACAGACAAGAAAAAGACATCGCCTAACTAAATAATACAGAACGTAACCACCCGTCTAATCCAGTCTGGAGATGGTGCCCCATTAAGTTGAAGGAAGGTGACCCTGATCGTTATGGGCCCGTATCCAAGCCTGAAATGGCCCCCATATTGCCTTCCCTTTCCTCCTAGCCTGTTTCCCCTTACGTTCATATAATGCCATCTCCAAATGGTATACAGACAGCAACCTAGCCAACCATTGCTGCCAGGACGGGGGTCGTACATTCAGCCATGCGGTTGATATACAGATTCGATGTACTGCCATAGCTACAAAGATAAATGCTCTATGTGGTCCAGCTACTTCACCATCAATCCCACAGACCATGATCTCAGGTGTAAGGGCAAAATCATATCCCAAAACTTCCTTCAAAACAGATTGAATACCTTCCCTCGAAGCCTTTAATTCCCCGCATGTAGCCATCATATGTACGATGTCTGTACCGTACATCCCACATCTTGGACAATTTATTCCTGACACACATCCCCACTTGGCGAGGTGAGCTGGAGTATTATACAAACCGAACATAGTCTTATAGTGCTGCGCTTGCAAGGAAGATGATAATAGAGTAGTGCATCCCAACTCCAGTGACCTCATAAAGTTGTTACTCCCATCTACCAGCTTCTTGCTCCACCTCTCCTTATTCTTCTCTAGATCATCTGGTTGTTCCGCCAGCAAAAAGAGATAAATTGACCTAATAGTTATATTGGGATTAGCCAGAATATCATTCAACAATTGGTTGCTTCTGAATCCCTGCACCCCCCCTGTTTTTTTCCCTAAAAAATCCTGTATCTGTAAATATTTGAAAAAGTCCCTTTGCTCTAGACCATACTGCTCCTGTAGATCTCTAAACGCCTTGACCCCAGAATTATCAAAAAAGTTCCCTAACCTAATTATACCTAGGGAGGACCAGTTTGCCATATATTTATCATGGAAGATTTCAGGGAGCAATGGATTCTTCTCAATCATGATATAATGATTGTATCTACCAAATCCTTTCTTCTTGTACAATAATCGCCAACACTTCTGGGCCGCTCCCAAAACCTTATATCTGATTTTCTTATAATATCCAGGCTCATGATATGTTACCAGACACTCATTGGCTACTGACCCTATCTGCAGCTCGTATATATTGGGGCCGTCCCCTTCCACGTTTCCTTTTTTATTAGGACCCCATAGAGGGCGCATATACTGCATAGCTGCTGCCATTTGATATAGCTTTATATTCGGTAAGGACCACCCACCCCTTTCTCGAGGGAGAGACATAAATTTGCTTGATCTCCTACATTTACCATATGCCCATATACATCTCATAATCACTCTGTCGATCTCTTTAAATCTCAAATTGGTAAAGCTCAGTGGTATGGCACGAAATAGATACAGCAGCTTCGGGAGGAAAATCATCTTTACCATATTACACCGCCCCACAATAGTCAGATGCAAGTTATTCCATCTGCACATATCTTCTCTGACTTTTGCAAGTATAGGATCTATATTCAAATTGACAACTTCATCTACCTTTTGTGTAATATTAATACCTAAATATACTGCATGATCCACCCTCCGAGTGTCTTTAGTATTTATATATTGATTCACCAACAGCTGCGTTTTAGCTCCATTTAACAGGTACCCAGAAAACCTTCCAAACTTTTTCGTCACCTCTTCAATCTCTCTCAGTGCTAAATCGGGGGAGGGCGTTAATATAGCTATATCATCTGCATATGCTAAGACTTTTGTATCCCATCCCTGCCTATGTATTGGTGGGATCTTGCTATTTTCCTCCAACTGTCTAAGCAGAGGGTCTATATACAATGCAAACAGGAGGGGGGAACATGGACATCCCTGCCTTGTGCCTCTCCTGATCGAAATACTCTCAGATTGTCCTCCCATTAATTGTATTTTTGCAGCCGGAGATCTATATAGAGCCTTTACTGCTATGATAAATTTCTTCCCTAACCCATAATACTCCATAACATACCATAGATACTTCCAATTCACCCGATCGAACGCCTTCTCTGCGTCCAAAAAAGCAGCCGCCATAGGTTCCTTTGCTACTTCTGTAGCGTCAAAAAGTGCTAAAACTCTCTGAATATGATTAGTTGTATCCCTTCCTGGGACAAACCCATGCTGCCTAGGGGAGACCAGTTTCTTAATCACCAATGATAATCGAGCGGCCAGGATCTTTGAATATATTTTAACATCACTATTTATTAATGTAATCGGGCGATATGAGGTCGGATTTAACAGGGGTTTTCCCTTCTTTAGAAATATGACTATATTAGCCAGATCCCAAGATGGGGGGATTTTCCCTCCATTCTGTACCTGACTAAATAACTCTACCATTACCGGGAGCAATAATAATTTAAAAACTTTATAAAATTCTAAGGGGATCGAGTCAGGACCGGTAGCTTTCCCCCGTGGGTAAGTCACTCATTGCCATATCTATTTCTGAAGTATCTATCTGCTCTCCCAGGCGTATATTGTCACTCTTACCTAATTTCTCGATCTTAATGGGATATAGAAACTCCAAAATTTCTTCCTCCGAATATACTGATATATCGTTATAAAGTTCCTTATAATATCCATGGAACACCTTTCTAATTCCACCCACTTCCGATATTATCTGTCCTTGCCAGTCTTTAATCTCCCTAATAACCCCGACGCTACTTTCTGAGTTGTCCGTGTTGCTAGCAAACGCCCAGCTTTTTCTCCATACTCATACCCTTGTGCACGCTGTGCTAGATATTTCTCCGCTATTCTTTGGGCCATGACCTCATTCATTGCTGCTTTTACTATGGCGACTTCTTCCTGCGCCCTCCTTATATCTACTCCAGTTTCTATAGCTATAACCAGTTGTCTTTCTGCAAACTGCAGTTTCGCTTGGGACTCTATTGTTCTACCTTGAGTATCCTTCTGCCTTTTAATACTAAAACTTAGTGTTTCACCACGAATACCTGCTTTCAGAGTATCCCAAACTATCTCCACTGAAGCTGACCCCTTATTAAACCCCAGAAATTCAACTATCCACTTTCTCATATGCTCACAGTATTCCGGATCCTTTAGAAGTCCCCTTTCAAATGTCCATCTACTAACTTTTGGTTCTAGCCCCTCCAGTTCTATATCAAAAACTAAAGGATTATGATCTGATACTATCCGTGGATATAGCTCAATCCTGCCCTGATTTAGAAATACAGGAGAGATTAAAAAATAATCGAGCCGTGCTAATTTCACATGAGGGGCTGAATAATAAGTATATCCGGGGTCGGGCTTACGCAGCTTCACCCAGGCGTCCACTAACCCTAATTCTTGCTGAATAGCAACCATTGCCTTATATACCCGAGGTTTACGCCCCTGATATTTCCTAGCTCTGGGTGTTAACAAATCTTGTAGTCCCTCCCAAGATCCATTAAAGTTAAAGTCACCACATATAATATAGGGAGGGGCCCAGCCTGTTAGCTCGATAGCAAGGGTATCGACTACTACTGGATCGTCCGTGACTACCCCATATAAGGAACACAATGTAAAGCCACTATATCCATAACTACATTCTACTATTACCTATCTTCCACCTGTATCTGTCTTCAGTCGAGTAACTTTTAGTTTATTGGTTCGATCTAAAATCGCCACTCCCTTAGTTCTAGTCTCTTGCTCTGACCGAGCGATTACCTTCATACCAAGCGAGCCAAGGATCCCAGAGTTTATATATTCCACATGTGTCTCTTGTAGGCAGAAAATATCTGCCTTAAAGGTTTTTAATTCTTCGGCCACTCTCCTTCTTTTACGAGGGTCATTCAGACCACATATATTGATTGACACAATTCTAAGTCTGGTCATTACTTTTCTTTTTTCCTTTAGTTTCGCATCTTTTCTCTTTGGGACCCTTCCAGTCTGCATATTTAACTGCACCTTCTCTCGAGTTCTCTTTTCTCCCTGTTCCACTCTTCCACCTCACTTTTCTCACCTCCATTAGTCCTTTCCTTTCCATTTTCTTCCCTCGGTTCACCCCCATCCCTCCCCCCCTGCACCTCACCTTTTTCCCCTCCCCATCCCCCCTTACCCCCCCAGACCAGTCTCCTCTCTCCCCCTCCCTGACCCCTTCCCTCCCCCCCCGAGACTGGCCTCCCACCCTGTTGAGCAATCAGACCCCCAATGGCCTGAATGTTGGTGTCGTGTATGTGTCGGCCCACCCACCCACGAGTACCCTAAGCACCTTTACCTTCCCTGCAATTCTATACTCTATTGTTTGACCCCCATCAAGTGTTCTTTTGCCTTGATTTCTGAAGTAAAAACTTTTACTTTTCCATTCATTACTGTTTTAAGCCTAGCAGGGGCCAACAAGTAAGCTTCCCCTCCTTTCTCAAAGAATGGCTTAATAAGCTGTCGGAGCCGCCTCCGCTCCACCGTGGCATGACAGAAATCGGGGCGGGTAAAGAAGGTAACCCCGTCAAAAGAGCGTGGGGTATTAGGAGGAGTTTTATCAGATATCTCCTGTCGTACTAAATAGTTCCCAAAATATACCAAAATCGCTCTTGGGTATTTAGAGTCTGCCCGTTGACCCCCCTCCCGTTGCATTGTTGGGAACCTATGGACCCTCTGCAGCTCATTACCCCAATCCCGGTCCCCCAGTTCTGGAAAGGCCCCACGCAAAAGGTTAGCCATATATGCCTGTATATTGTTTCCTTCTAGGCCTTCTGGTATACCCAGAAATCAAAGATTGTTCCTTCTCTGTCTATTTTCCAAATTTTCCATTTTCCACATCACATCCGTCATTTGTCCGTCTCTCGCAGCGCTCTGCTCTTTAAGAGTATCCATATCCTCCTCGACTGCCACTATCCGATCTTCCATAGAACATAGCTTGGCTTCGATTTCCGTACATGATTTAGCTACCTTACGAACTGACCCCTGCAGTCTCTTTGTAGCAATCCTTGCCCGCCGACTTTCGATCCTAGTCTCAGTTTGTAACTCTTTAATTGAATTATATATTGACTGCAGGATCCCTGCCTCGGTGCCAATTGCATGAGTGTTACCCAAATTACCAGTATCCCCAGCAGACGCTCCCATATCACTTTCATTATTATCATTAGCGGGGCTCTGGTTGCCCGCGGTAGGGGTATCTGCTAAGCCGATACCAGAATAATCCCACCTTAGAGCCCTACCGCTCATCGATGCCGTGTTTGCCAAACCCTCTTGAGAGCCAGAGCGTGGTTTAGCGGGTTTCCGTTGTCGGATCTGCCGTACTGTAAATTCACAATTTAGAGATTTATTGCCAGCTTCGGATGTCTCACTCTCGTCGGATTCACTAAAACTGCCATCGACACTGCTGAGATCAGACTCTTCTGTCAAGGAGTAAACCTTATCACTGCTGTCTTTACCCCAGTAAAGTAGAGTTTTTTCCCCCCATACTTTTATCCCATTTTTTAGGGCTCCCTGAAGGATTGGTGGGGTCATCCTTTTCTGCTGTAGGTCCTGATACACTTACAGTTTCTTCCTTACTTTGATAACCCCACTGCTCACTTTGATCCACTTGTTGTATTTGAGGCTGCCCATTTCCGGGGGGGCCATGCACCTTCTCCCTTGTTTCCCTGTTAATGTCTTGGATCTCTGACAGGTTCTGTACGTATTGTGTATTTTTAGCACAGAGATCTTTGTTTCCCATACATAACTCTTTATCGCCAATACATAGAGGAGTAGGTTCTTTTCCTGACACATTGTTTTCAGAGGAGGGGGTTGTATGTACAGAAGAGCTATCTTGTATCCCTCCTGCAAGAAAAGCCGTAATGGTAGATTGATTTTTATTTTTCAGCTTAATTTCCAACGGGGGGTAGTGCTGTCACTCATCTTGGCATCTTTCATCAATCCTGACATATTCTTCCCAGCCGCTTTACCAGTTATTGACACCAAATGTTTATTTAACCCTACTGTCTCTCCTTTATCCCTACTAATACGTGTCGTTTTAGCTCCCTCACTTTTGTCTCCAAGGTTCCTGATAGTTTTGGGTGCCATATTTATTGTTATAGTATGAGATAACAGTCTGATAAATCTTGTTATGCCCGCCGCTGCCGCTAGCACATCCGATATTGTTTGTTCAATCACACTCCTCGGTGGCCATGAGGGATTGAACAGATGCCAAGATGTATTATTATGTACAGCCGGGAGCATTTAAGCCTCCTATGACTCCTCCTCTTTCCCCCCCTGAAAAAAAAAAATATATATTTTTTTCCTTCTTCCTCTTTTTTTTTCCTTCGAGCTTTTTTAAGCCCCTCTCCTCTATTTTCCGGTGGTAAAAGAAAAGAGCAGGATAAAGATAGCAAAATCAGATACTGCTAGTTAATATCGTTTTTCCTGTATTTGAGGTGTTTCAATTAGTTTCCAAGTGCTTAATAGCTGCCCTTCCACTAGTAATCAAAAAGGGGTATCCCAAGTTCCTCAATTCCTTCCTCGACTCCTTCCTCCCCTTAAGTGAAAGCCAGGGTAAAATCTTTTTCCCTGCTTTCTTAAACAACCACAAAGTCTGAAAATTCATCAGCTCGGGATAGCGTCCTTGTGCTTACACAATTCTTCTTGTTTTGTCGTTTTGTATTTCCCCCCCCCTCTTACCGGCGTGTAGTGCTTCGGCGTGTCCCCACCGCTGGCTCAGATCTGGCCGCGTCACTCCGGCTACAGCTGTTGACGACCAGGACGCCCCCGCGTTCTCTTCCGCGAAAGGGAAGCCTTTGTTGTGGTCGCACAGCAACGACTGTGGCTATGCGCCGGATTCCTGGGGGGGCAATCCTCGGTTGCAGTGGCTGCCGTGATGCGAGGAGCGGCGGTGGTTGCCGCGACAGCGGCCGCGGTTGCAGGTATTCGCCGGTGCCAGGGGGACAGTTCTTGTTGTAGTGGCCGCCGCGATGAAGAGGCGGCAGCCACTATGTACGGTGCGGCCACAGCGGCCTATACGCCATTGTCCTGAAAGCGGTTTCTCATTACGATGGCCGCCGCGGCAAGGGAAGCGGCAGCAGCCGAGTGCGGCGCTTAGTTCCGGTGGGTGTGGTTTGCAGGCCTCTCCGTTACGCCAACACCATGTTGCTCTGCACAAAAACCCTTCCATTGCTCTGCTGTTGGGTTTGTTCTTAGCAGGAACCTGGTCAAGAAATGACCTTTCATGATTGATGATGGGCAAGAAAGGGCGGAATCAGTTGAGGTTTAAGACTGAAAACACCAGTTTTCATGGTGTGCTGGCAACGGGCAGCACCGTTATCCCAGAAAGGATATTGATATGTTGGAAATACTCTGAATGGGCATGGAGTTGATTAGAAATGGACTTTGCAGAGATTTCTCCATGGTGCACCAACAGCAGGAGTTAGTCTGAGCAGGACAAAGAGCCAAACAAGTAAGAAACTGAATGTAGATACATTATATTGATATTTTATATGATACATATATATTTTACAAACAATTTGCAAGCCTAATCAGGAACATGATGCTGAGGACTCCAACGCTTTAGGCAGGGGTGCTATCTTACATAGACTATAATTGTGTGATGTTACATGCTATTGAGCACAGAATACTCCAATTCCAGCCTGAACATAAACCACCTAGGTTAATCGCACCACAGGGCACTAGGAAAACCCATTAATGCAGTGCTTCAGAATTACACTGCAAATGTCATGAGACACTATAAGAAAAACAAATTATTGTTAAGGTGCAGTATAAAAATGTACCTGTCTGTAGTCAATGTTGTGCTCAGTTTTCATGGTCCTCTGCACCCCTACACAGCCCCTTGTGCTGCCTAAATCACACTGCAGGGATGGACAGGTGGCACACTGTTGAGCCTGAGGAGTGATGCCAATCAGTTTCAAGCCATGCACTAACAATGGTCGTAGGCATACAAATCTGACGTCCTTTGGCACAATTACACAGACTGGAGGCCTGAAAGAGGAAAGAACAGTACTGCTCCAGGGACATGGAGTGTGAGTAAAGCCTACTTTAGATGCTAAAGAGGTATGTCCAGACCCGAGCATCACAAAGAAGTGTAAGTAGTTAAAAAAGTGAAGCTGAATGCATGAATGAAAACAACTAAAAGGGGTAAATATATGTAATACAACTCCATAAAGTCCACAATAACCCTTAATTAATCAACCTCCAGAGTTTTTGCTTTTAAATATAAAAATGACTTAAATTAAAAAAGAAAAATTAAACATAAAACTAAAAATGTACATGATGACATCAAGATCTCGCTAGCATCACCTGAAATAGAGATCTGTTTATGAAGAACTCTTAGTGTGAAACAATGCACAGCCTTATCCTATGGCGGTTGTCAATGAGTTCATAACGAGAGACTTTATTTGTGCTGTAGTGGTTAACCCAGTTATCATTTTGAAACCTTTTCCTGTTACAATTGTCAGCGAGTTCACCAAGTAATCCCCATTCCTAGTGCATTTGTCAATGAGTAACACAGGAAAATAACACACAAAAAGCCAGTTCCTTTTTGTTTAAAAGGGAAATGTACTTTAATGCACACACAACTAAGTACTGTACTCAAAATCACATGTTTTCGGATGGAATTACAAATTAGAACCCCTGCTTTAGAGGAGCTGCAGACTAACCGGGGTGTAAATCACATGTACTGCGGATACATCAGCAACTACCTCTGTGGGTGTGGTCTGTTCCATTGTGAGGTATCATGTGTCAATTTGCACACAAGCAGGCTTTCATCCCAAAAACCAGCATTGGTCCTATATGGACGTACTGTAAACCGTGAGGTTTTTCACATTCATTGTCATCTCTTCGCTGCATTTACATCTGTGTGATCCGAGGTTTAATATGAGGGATGTGAAAATAATAGCGCACCCCACTTTCTCCCATGAAAACCCCTTGAAGTTACAGACGTCTGGTTAAACTTGTTCTCGGGTTACACACTTCGAGACAGATCTGTGCAGTTCAACTTTGCTGTACGCCCTACGGCCTAGACACTATCAGTTTCTCCTTCCACATTTATTTTATATTCCTGGTGAGTAGAGAAAAACACACTTTTGATGAAACATAGACTTTGGCAGCAAATGTAACAGCTTGTTTGTTGCTGAAATCCACACTGAAACAGTCGCAAGAACAAAAAAATAATGGTTGTACTGGTATAAAACGGTTGCTATTCCCCAAAAGGGCAATACTGCTTTGAGAAGTTTAAAGGCATGATCAGGACGTGGTAAATTATGCAGCCAATCAGAAAATCTATCATAGCGAAACACTTGCCAAGTCTGCACATTTTTACAGCCATTAGAATTGTGCCATCTGTTGTTAGGAGAGGCCAGGTTAGGTGGTTTTCGGAAAATGTGTATTTTTATTGTATTTCTGAAGAAGAGGTCATTCATCTCTATGTGGCAGATCAAAAAAACATAAGTTCCTGTCAAGGCAAACATCCACACTGGAACAGCACAGAGACAGTTACCCAATAGTTACTGACCAAATAATCCCGGAACTACTTTTAGAGTGTGAATCAATCGCTTTAGCTATCAGGTTTCTGATTACAGCCAATATTATTTGGACAATATTATTAATAAACTTGGCTCTACCACGGGGACCACTCGTCCACACAAGAAGTTGAATCATCATGCTTTCTTAGAACAGCAATTGATTAATGGACTTTTATATTTTAGAAAGTTGGCTTATGTAATGTGTTACTGAACCTATAGTAACAATCTGGACAGACTAGAATAAATGAAAGAATGAATAGTGATTTGGACTTCCTAAAAGTATGTATTTTTGTGATGCATAGTATAGATTTGAAACAATTCTGAAAACTTTGGGTGCTTTAAGAGGGGTATGACTCATGCAGGGCCATTAGGACTTTTAAACTATTTTATACCTTTGTTATAGAGTCTATACCTTATAGTAATTATTTAAAAACGAAGTAAATAATCACAACTAAGTACCCACTTAGCAAGCATTTTAACAGTGAAATGCAGAAGCTGTAATTCTAAGGAAATGTATTTGCTACTGCTACAAAATTTGTGAATATATAATACTCTTATAAATCCTGCATTAGTTCACATATGACTTGTACTTAAATAAGTCCATTTGTCAGTCCAAGGTTAATCCGATGTGAGCTAGGAAACTTCATTCACCCTTACATATCCATCCGCCCAGATCAAGACTTTTCACTATCAATACTCTAGGGACAGAAACACATCAATGCCCTTTTTTGTGTACGCAATTATAAACTATTGGGAACATCTATTGGTGTATCCCTTGCCATATGTGCCAGTCCATTGTTTCAGCATCATTAGACCCATTGGGATTTCGAAAACATATATTTATTATGCTATTGCCAAAACTACAAGTCGCTCAATGATATTATTGATGGGGTAGGCTGACTAAAATCCAGGACGGATTGATGGTGCAACACATGCAAAAAGACCCTTGGCAAGGATGGATGAATGAAAGATACAGTAAAATGCATACTCACCTTGTGATGTCAACAATTTTGTTTTTCTGCTTATAAGGATTAGCTCCTTTTTTGGAGTCCTGCATTCTAAATGAAAAATTGTCTCCCTAACCCCTTCGCTGCCAGGCCTTTCCCCCTCCTGTGCCAAGCCTTTTTTGGCTGTTTGGGGTAGTTTGCGCTTAGGCACTCATAACTTTATGTCCACATAAGCTACCCATGCCAAATTTGCGTCCTTTGTTTGCAACATCCTGGGGATTCCAAAGGTCCCCAGAGTTTGTGGGTTACCATGGAGAAGACCAAGAAATTAGCCAAAATACAGATACAATTTTGTTTTCTTCAAAAGATGGGAAAAAAGGGCTGCAGAAGAAAGCATGTGTTTTTTCCCTAAAAATGGCACTGTTTGAAATGGACTTTCTGCAGGGTCACCCCCAAACCTTTTGCCTTCCTCCTTCTCTTTTTCTGACCTAATTTTTGCTGGCTTTAGGACTCTGCACACTTTACCACTGCTAATCAGTTCTACAAGTGCTACAGGGCATATGCTCTCCCCCTAAAACATGGTGACATTGGCTCATACCCAATTGGCATATTTAATTTACTTGTAAGTACCTAGCAAAGTGCACTACATGTGCCCAGGGCCTGTAAATTAAATACTCCTAGTGGGCCTGCAGCACTGGTTGTGCCACCCACATAAGTAGCCCTTAACTATGTCGCAGGCCTGCCACTGCAAGGCCTGTGTGTCCAGTTTCACTGTCACTATGTTGTGGCATTTAAAAGTAATTCACAAGCCTTAAACTCCCCTTTTTCTACATATAGGTCCCCCCTAAGGTAGGCTCTAGGTAACCCATAGGGCAGGGTGCTATGTAGGTAAAAGGCAGGACGTACCTGTATAGATTATGGGGCATATTTATACTCTGTTTGCGCCGGATTTGCGTCGTTTTTTTTAACGCAAATCCGACGCAAAACTAACTCCATATTTATACTTTGGCGTTAGACCCGTCTAGCGCCAAAGATCTTGGAGTTTGCGTCATTTTTTAGCGTGGACACCTTCCTTGCGTTAATGATATGCAAGGTAGGCGTTCCCTTCTAAAAAATGACTCCGAGGCATGTGCGCCGTATTTACACTCCCGGGCAAAAATGACACCCGGGAGTGGGCGGGTCAAAAAAAATGACGTCCAGCCGCTTTTGCGTCATTTTTTAACGCCTGGTCAGGGCAGGCGTTAAGGGACCTGTGGGCTCGGAAGGAGCCCAGAGGTGCCCTCCCATGCCCCCAGGGACACCCCCTGCCACCCTTGCCCACCCCAGGAGGACGCCCAAGGATGGAGGGACCCATCCCAGGAAACTTAAGGTAAATTCAGGTAAGTATTTTTTTTTTTTTTTTGGGTGGTATAGGGGGACCTGATTTGTGCCCCCTACATGCCATATGCCCAATGACCATGCCCAGGGGACATAAGTCCCCTGGGCATGGCCATTGGGCAAGGGGGCATGACTCCTGTCTTTGCTAAGACAGGAGTCATTTCAATGGGGGTTGGGAGTAAAAAAAAAATGGCGCAAATCGGGTTGAGGCGAAAATTTTGCCTCAGCCTGACTTGCCCCATTTTTTGACGCCCAAGCTCCATTTTCCCCTACGCCGGCGCTGCCTGGTGTAAGTCATTTTTTTTCACGCACACCAGGCAGCTCCGCCGGCTAACGTCATTCCATAAATAAGGCGCCCGCATGGTGCTTTGGAATGGCGTTAGCCGGCGTTAAATTTTATGACGCACAACTGCGTTGGCGCAGTTGTGCGCCAAAAAGTATAAATACAGCCCTATATGTCTTGGTAGTGTAAAACTACTAAATTCGTTTTCCACTACTGTGAGGCCTGCTCCTTTCATAGGATAGCATTAGGGCTACCCTCATATACTGTTTGAGTGGTAGATTCTGAACTGAAAGGAGTAGCCAGGGCATATTTAGAATGGCCAAAATGGTAATAGAAAATCCTGCTTATTGGTGAAGTTGGATTTAATATTGTTAGACCTGACAGCCTTAGGGTGGTCACCCCTAACATGTTGCCTGCCTCCCTCCTCTTTTGAGATACTGTTTGTGCTGGTTTTTAGAGTCTGCACACTTTACCACTGCTAACCAGTACTAAAGTGCATATGATCTCTCCCTTTAAACATGGTAACATTGGATCACACCAAATTGGGCTATTTAATTTACCTATAAGTCCCTAGTAGAGTACACTATATGTGCCCAGGGCCAGTAGATTAAAAGCTACTAGTGGGCCTGCAGCACTGATTGTGCCACCCACTTAAGTAGCCCCTTAACCTTGTCTCAGGACTGCAATTGCAAGGCCTGTGTGTGCAGTTTCACTGCCAATTTGACTTGGCATTTAAAAGTACTTGCCAAGCCTAAAACTCCCCTTTTTCTACATATAAGTCACCCCTAGGTCATGCCCTAGGTAACCCATAGGGCAGGGTGCTGTGTTGGCAAAAGGTAGGACATGTACCTGTGTAGTTTACATGTCCTGGTAGTGTAAAACTCCCAAATTCGTTTTTGCACTACTGTGAGGCCTGCTCCCTTCATAGGCTAACATTGGGGCTGCCCTCATACATTGTTCGAGTGGTAGCTGTTGATCTGAAGGAAGTAGGAAGGTCATATTTAGTATGGCCAGAATGCTAATACAAAATCCTGCTGACTGGTGAAGTTGGATTTAATATTACTATTTTAGAAATGCCACTTTTAAAAAGTGAGCACTTCTCTAAACTTAAAACTTTCTGTGCCTTACAATCCATATCTGGCTGGGTTTAGTTGAGAGCTCCTTGTGCATTCACTCAGACACACCCCAAACACAGGATACTCAGCCTCACTTGCATACATCTTCATTTTGAATGGGTCTTCCTCGGATGGGAGGGTGGAGAGATTGCTCTCATACAAAGGACTGCTACACCCCCTACTGGGACCCTGGCAGACAGGATCGAACTGAAAGGGGACATGATGCACTTCTAAGCCACTCTTTGAAGTCTCTTCCTCTTCAAAGGAACATTTGAGTATAAAAACAGGGCCTCTGCCCTACCACCTCAGGCAGTAGACAAAATTCTAAATGCAGCAAGGGGTCATTTGTGTAGATCCTTTAAGGTTTTCCTACAGAAAGTAATAGCTAGCATTTCCGTCCACATTTTCTTCTATAACCTTTTCCAGCTATGGCAGATTTATAAAGCAATATATTGTTACGTCTGCTGGACTCTTCTGGTTGCGGGGATATACAGGGCTTGTAGGTTCATCAAGAACCCTAGATACCCAGAGCCAATAAATGAGCTGCACCTTGTAATGGATTTTCATTGTATCCCGGGTTTACAGCAATTCATTTGGTGAAATATAAAAAGTGAAAAATAGGTATTAAGGAATCCTTTGTATTTCCAAAATGAGCACAAGATAAGGTGTTGAGAAGCAGTGGTTATTTGCACATCTCTGGATTCCTGGGTCCCTGTTGGACCTTTTTGCTTATGCAGGGTCATCCCCAATCTTTTTGCCTCCTGCCTCCTTTTTTTCTGACCTGTTGCTGTTGGCTTCTGAACTCTGAGCACTTTACCACTGCTAACAAGTGCTAAAGTGCATATGCTCTCTGTGTAAATTGTATGGTTGATTGGTTTATCCATGATTGGCATATTTGATTTACTAGTAAGTCCCTAGTAAAGTGCACTACAGGTGCCAGGGCCTGTAAATCAAATGCCACTAGTGGGCTTGCAGCACTGGTTGTGCTTCCCACATGAGCAGCTCTGTAATCATGTCTCAGACCTGCCACTGCAGTCTGTGTGTGCAGATTTTACTGTTAATTCGACTTGGCAAGTGTACCCACTTGCCAGGCCTAAACCTTCCCTTTTCTTTCATGTCAGACACCCCTAAGGTAGGCCCTAGGTAGCCCCAAGGGCAGGGTTAAGGTAGGACATATAATAATGTGTTTTATATGTCCTGACAGTGAAATATTGCTAAATTCGTTTTTCACTGTTGCAAGGCCTGTCCCTCTCATAGGTGCGGGGAAAAGATTGCCGCAAATCCGATCTGCGGCTGAAAAAACGATGCGCCACCGGCTCCGCAGCTGAGAAACGACGCTCGCAGGAAACGTGACTGAAGAATCGGCGCGCGGAGCAGGAGAAACGACGCGCAGCATCGCTGATGGAGGCTGGGAGATCACAACCTGCGCTGCAGGATTTTCGGATCATCGTGCAGCTGGATTTTCGACTCAAGTACCGCTGTGCAGAGTTATTTTTAATGCACACCCGCCTTTGCGGGGTTATTTTTGATGCGCACCAGGTACATTTTCACTCTAGCAGCGCTAGTGTGTGTTTCAAACTACTTAAAGACTCTTTTTGCATTTTTATTGATAACTTGACTTGTGTATGGTGGATTTTTGTCGTTTTGGTCTTGTTTTGTTTAGATAAATATTTCCTATTTTTCTAAACTGGTGTTGTGTCATTTTGTAGTGTTTTCATTAAGTTACTGTGTGTGTTGGTATAAATACTTTACACCTAGCACTCTGAAGTTAAGCCTAATGCTCTGCCAAGCTACCAAGGGGGTAAGCAGGGGTTAGCTGAGGGTGATTCTCTTTTACCCTGACTAGAGTGAGGGTCCTTGCTTGAACAGGGGGTAACCTGACTGTCAACCAAAGTCCCCATTTCTAACATTGGTGATCAGTGGTTGGGATTTGGACTTGTATTTGTACTTGACATACAGTGATTAAGTGTACACTACTGTTTTGAGTTCAGACCACTACGTGACCACATACTACTTGTCTTGTGATTCTGCTTTTTATTCTCTGATGTCCTCCTGGAAATATTGCTAATATTTTTGGACTTTGGTTTTTGGTTGTGAAGTCTTTGCAGAATGGAAGTCAATTTCTGGCACCTATTTATGTATAAAAAAGTGTCAGCTTAAAACATTCTGCAGGGAAAGGGGACTGGCTGTGAACAAGAAATCCAGAAGGAAGGATCTTGAGTCAGCCCTGTTTCAGTATGAGTTGAAACGTTGTCACGCAACACCACCAAATGAGTCTGAGGAGGAGAGCTACTCTGAGGAGGAGTACTACTCTGAGGAGGAGGGCAGTGGCCATGAGGAGGGAACAGAAAGAGACGATTGGCTTCTACCTCGAATCCGGAATCTGGAAGAGCTAGAAGCAGAACTTGAGAGGGCTGAGGAGAAGAGAGCCCTAGTCCTGGAAAAAGAAAGGATTGCACCTCAAGAGCTGACCTGTGAAAAGCTGAAGCTGGAAGCCATGAGGGCTGAGTCCAGTTCAGATGGGGGCAGCAAAAATCTTGTATCCAGTACTGCTGAAGCAGTTCATATGCCCAGAGATGTGGTGCCTTACTTGAAGGAGGGAGTTAACACACACCAGGAGGTTCAGGGGTATGAGGTAGCTCCAGTGATGCACAGGGACCCTCAGGGGGATTGGGGAACTGGCATGGGGAGTCATATTCCTACTGGTGGGAGGGACACTCTACTGACTCTAGGTGAGAGTGACAGGGAGAGGGGTTCCCCCCAGGTAAAAGTCCTGGTTATGGAGTGTGAAGACATCCCAGAAGAGTGTGGGTTGAGTGTCAGGGACAGTCAGGTACTGTCTCACCAGTCTCAGGAGGGTGATGTGGGGTGCTTTTTCAAAGCAGAGTCACTGGATGGCTGGGTGAAGGGTACTTTGGTTAATTCATGTGAGGGGCTGTGTGATGTAATTGCTGGAGAGCATATGTCTAGTCCTTATTTTCCAGAGCTACGCCAACACCAGGAGGAGTATGAGTTTTCTGACCCCAGGGAGCTTACAATGGAGGCAGAGCTCTGGGTGAGTACCAGAGCGTCTGAAGAGGCATTTGGGGGGGGGCTCCTGAGAGGAGTGGTCTAGGTATTTCCCAACCAGGTGGGGTAGGGAAGGATTGTAGTGTCCCAGGTAGGTCCCAGTGTAGTGGGATGGGTGAGGGACCCCATGTCCAGTCTCAGAGGAGGGGGAATGGGGATGGGCTGAGGTCCAAGGTGCCTGAGATCCGGTCCCAGGTCCTGGAGGGTTCCATGAGGGAACACCAGGAGGGGAGCCTAGCCTGTACCATAGGGCCATCTGTTGAGGGAGATCCCACAGTGTCAGGAGAACTTGGGGGGGTGGCTGTAGCCAGCGTCCCACCAGTTCTGGTGTCTGGCAGTACTACTCCTTGTGAGGGGGTTCAGACGTCCAGACAGAGTGTTGAGAGGGGGTTGCGGACCCCAGTGGAGAACCTGGAGGGTCAGCTCCGAGAGCAGAGCCCCCCAGGAATGACATTGGTGAGACCATTTCTGGGTTGGGGGGAATCCAGACTCTGACAGATGGGCAGAGGTCAGGAGACGTGCGCCAGCCAGACTCTTGTGTGGCCCTTGGGGACAGTGTGTCCCTTGAGGGGGGTAAGTGTGCTCCCCTGGAAGTCCTGGTGTGCCAGGCAATGGTTCAACTCCAGGGTGGTGACTCTGGGTTGAATGATCAGGTTCCGGGGGTAAACTCTGACCTGATGGGGGGTAAGTGTGCTCCCAAGGAAGTCCTGGTGCGCCAGGCAGTGGTTTAACCGCAGGGTGGTGACTCTGGGTTGAATGACCAGGTTCAGAGGGTAAACTCTGACCTGGTGGGGGTAGGTATGCCCCCAGGAAGTCCTGGGTTGCCAGGCAGTGGTCCAGTCTGTGGGTACAGACCCTGGACTGGAGGATTAGGTGCAGGGGGTAAACCCTGACCTGAAGTGGTGGGCGGGTTGCCCAATCACCACCCCTGGTGTGATTTCAAGGGGTACTCTCCCTGAGGGAGGAGTGCAGATCCCTGAGAGTAGGGGCAGGGGAGAGAGAGACTAACCCCTAGCCCCAGTGCAATCTAAGGGTACAGACCTTGGATTGGAAGGCCAGGTTCAGGGTGTGTCCCCTGACCTGGAGGAAGGGGCTACTGCTAACAGTGCCCCTACCATGTTGTCTTCTGGGGGGGCACTCCTAGTTGGGGGGTGCAGGACCCCAGAAGACAGGGCAGGGGGAGGGAAGCCTCACCCCTGGCCCTGGTCCAACCTGAAGGTCTAGGCCCCAGGTTGGAGGACCAGTTGCAGGTTAACAGCCCTGCACTAGTGGAAGAATTGTGCAGGACTGCTTCTACAAGCACCCTGACAATTTATGTCTCTGGGGGTGCCGCTCCTGGAGGGAGGGTACCGAGCCCCAGAGAGGAGGACCAGGGTCAGGTTGTCAACCCTGACCTGGTGGAATGGAGAGTGGTCGAAGGGTGCCAGGCACCTGGGGCTACCGCCCCCCATTCTCCACAGTCACAGTGGTTGGAGAGGCCTGAAGTCGGGCTATCATCCCTGACAGTTGTCAGGGGTCACTGTGGCTTGCTGTCCTGGTGGACAGAATTGCTCCTGGGGGGGGGCGAGAGTCACACCCTGGGGGTGGAGTGGGCAACACCACTGTGTTGGCCCTGGTGGTGCTATCTACCCATTGGGATACATATGTGAGTGAAGTAAAGTTAGGTGCTGCACAGATGGTATCTGCAGATGTGGAGAAGGGTTCCCCATGGGTTAGCTCAGTGGGCCCTGAGAGTATGGACAGAGGGATCCAATTGGAGTCAGGAAGGCGTAGAACTGGAACATGCCCCTGCTGTTGTGGGCCTGGGTCCTTGTTCTATCACCCCAATCAGGGAAGTACATCAAGGTATTGATTGTTCTCCCCTGGCTTTAGGCTGGTAGGGGGTTGTGTTGGACTTTTTTGCTTATGCAGGGTCACCCCCAATCTTTTTGCCTCCTGCCTCCTATTTGTTCTGACCTGTTGCTGTTGGCTTTTGAACTCTGAACACTTTACCACTGCTAACCAGTGCTAAAGTGCATATGCTCTCTGTGTAAATTGTATGGTTGATTGGTTTATCCATGATTGGCATATTTGATTTACTAGTAAGTCCCTAGTAAAGTGCACTAGAGGTGCCAGGGCCTGTAAATCAAATGCTACTAGTGGGCTTACAGCACTGGTTGTGCTTCCCACATGAGTAGCTCTGTAATCATGTCTCAGACCTGCCACTGCAGTGTCTGTGTGTGCAGTTTTTACTGCAAATTCGACTTGGCAAGTGTACCCACTTGCCAGGCCTAAACCTTCCATTTTCTTACATGTCAGATACCCCTAAGGTAGGCCCTAGTAGCCCCAAGGGCAGGGTGCAGTGTATGGTTAAGGTAGGACATATAGTAATGTGTTTTATATGTCCTGACAGTGAAATATTGCTAAATTCGTTTTTCACTGTTGCAAGGCCTGTCCCTCTCATAGGTTAACATGGGGGCTACCTTTAAATCTGATTAAAGTGTAGATTCCCTTTGGGAGCGGATGGACATGTGGAGTTTGGGGTCTCTGAGCTCACAATTTAAAAATAGATCTTTTAGTAAAGTTGATTTTAAGATTGTGTGTTTGAAAATGCCACTTTTAGAAAGTGAGCATTTTCTTGCTTATACCATTTCTGTGACTCTGCCTGTTTGTGGATTCCCTGTCTGGGTCAATTTGACAGTTGGGCTGGTTGCACCGCACACTAGACAGTGGCACAAAGGGAGCTGGGGTGTAGCCTGCATATCCTGAGGAGCCATCTGTGCTAGGAGGGAGTGGAGGAGTGGTCCCTCACACCTGAAAGGGCTGTGCCTGCCCTCACACAATGCAGTCTCCAACCCCCTGGTGAGTGTCTGGGGCCTGGCCTGGGCAAGGCAGGATTTCACATTCCAAAGAGACTTTACTTTGAAGTAGGCCTACTTCAAAGGAGAAATTGGGTATAAAAAGGGCACCCAAAACCACAGACTTTAGAAACACTTCTGGAACCAAGAGGAACCTCTGCCTGGAGAAGAGCTGAATAGCTGAGGAAGAAGAGCTGCCCTGCCTGTGACTGTGCTTTGTGGAGCTATCCTGCAGTTGCTGCTTCTGCCAGAGTAAGAGGGCAAAGACTGGATTTTGTGTGCCTTCCATCTTCCAAGTGCTTGATCTAGAGCTTGCCTCCTGTTGTTTGAAGTCTCAGGGACAGCAAAGACTTCTCTCTGCCAGCACCTGGAGTCTCTGGAGAGACTCCTACTTTGCCCTGTGGTGCCCATCCAGTTCCTGGGACCCTGAAAGGAGAAGCTGGCATCCTAAAGACAAGAAAACCCACGCACAGAGCGCCGTGCGGGAAAAAGATTGACGCAAATCCGATCTGCGGCTGAAAAAACGATGCGCCGCCGGCTCTGCAGCTGAGAAATGACGCTCGCAAGAAACGCGACCGAAGACCGATGCACGGAGCAGGAGAAACAACGTGCAGCATCGCTGACGGAGGCTGGGAGATCACAACCTGCGCTGCGGGATTTTCGGATCATCGTGTGGCTGGATTTTCGACTCACGTACCGCCGTGCAGAGTTATTTTTGATGCACACCCACCCGTGCGGGGTTATTTTTGAAGCGCACCAAATACATTTTCACTCTAGCAGCGCTAGTGTATGTTTAAAACTACTTAAAGACTCTTTTTGCATTTTTATTGATAACTCGACTTGTGTATGTCATATTTTTATAGTTTTGATCTTGTTTTGTTTAGATAAATATTTCCTATTTTTCTAAACTGGTGTTGTATCATTTCGTAGTGTTTTCATTAAGTTACTGTGTGTGTTGGTACAAATACTTTACACCTAGCACTCTGAAGTTAAGCCTACTGCTCTGCCATGCTACCAACGGGGTAAGCAGGGGTTAGCTGAGGGTGATTCTCTTTTACCCTGACTAGAGTGAGGGTCCTTGCTTGAACAGGGGGTAACCTGACTGTCAACCAAAGACCGCTTTTCTAACAGTCCCCATACTAGCATGTGAATTACAGGGCATTTCTCAAACAGACTTCTTTTTTACACACTGTCTTACATTTGGAAGGAAAAAATGTAGAGAAAGACAAGGGGCAATAACACTTGTTCAACCATTCTGTGTTCCACCAAGCCTCCCGATAAAAATGGTACCTCACTTGTGTGGCTAGGCGTAGTGCCCGCAACAAGAAACGCAACATGGACACATCACATTTTTACATTGAAATCTGACGTGTTTTTTGGAAAGTGACAAGCTGTGGATTTTGACATCTAGTTCAGCCGGCTTCTGGGGAAACCTACCAAACCTGTGCATTTTTTTAAACTAGACACCTGAGGGAATCCAGGATGGGGTGACTTGTGGGGCTCTCATCAGGTTCTGTTACCCAGAATACTTTGCAAACCTCAAACTTTGGCAAAAAAAACACTTTTCCCTCATATTTCGGTGCTGCAAAGTTCTGGGATCTGAGCAGAGCCACAAACTTTCTTCCACCCAGCATTCCCCCTAGTCTCCCAATAAAAATGGTACCTCACTTGAGTGGGTAAGCCTAGTGCCCACGAAAGGAAGTGCCCCAAAACACAACTCACATTTTCCTAAAAAAACCTGATATGTTTTTTGTAAAGTGCCTAGCTATGGATTTTGACCTCTAGCTCAGCCGGCACCTAGGGAAATGTTAAAAATGGGGACTTTGGTTGGCAGTCAGGTTACTCCCTGTCCAAGCAAGGACTCTCACTCTAGTCAGGCTAAAGGAGAATCACCCTTAGCTAACCCTCACGCCCTTGGTTGCTTTGCATGAGCAGGCAGGCTTAACTTCAGAGTCTGGGTGTAAAGTATTTGTACCAACACACACAGTAACTCAGTGAAAACATGACAAAATGACACAACACAGGTTTAGAGAAATAGCTAATATTTATCTAAACAAAACAAGACCAAAACAACAAAAATCCACCATACACAAGTCAAGTTATCAATTAAAAAGCAAAAAGAGTCTTAAATACTTAGAAAACAGTGCTAACATTGTTAGCGTTCAAAAGTACCTGGGTAGTGTCAAAATAACACTGCACGGGCGAGTGTGCGTCGGAAAAGACCAGTGATGCGTTGATTTCTCACGAGCGAGCAAGACCGTGCGTTCTTAGCACGGTATCAGAAAACCAAGCTATATGGGGTTGCGATGTTAACAGACTCTGTCAGCAGGTGTTGTGCTTCGATTCTCCAGCTGCGTGCATCGATGTTCCAGCCGCGATACAGGTGGAGAGTTGATTTCAGCCACGAGGCCAGCGGCACGTCTTTTCTCAGCCGCGTTTTGGACTGTACGGCAGTCTGTGCGTGGATTTTCAGTCTTTGTCTGCCAGCTTCTTCTTTCAAGGGCCCAGGAACTGGATAGGGCACCACTTGGTAGGGGAGGAGTCTCAGCAGAGAGTCCAGGTGCTGGTGGGGGAAGTCTTTGATGGCCCTGAGACTTCAACAACAGGAGGCAAGCTCAGGACAAGCCCTTGGAGATTTCTTCACAAGCAGTAAAACACAACAAAGTCCAGTCTTTGTCCCCTATCACAGACAGAAGCAGCAACTGCAGGATAGCTCCTCAAAGCACAGTCACAGTCTGGGCAGCACTTCTCCTCAGCTCTTCAGCTCTTCTCCTTTGCAGAGGTTCCTCTTGATGTCCAGAACTGATCTAATTTTCGGAGTTTTGGGTGCTCTTCTTGTACCTATTTTGGCCTTTGAAGTAGGCCTACTTCAAAGGAAAGTCTCTCTTGTTTGTGACATCTTGCCTTACCCCGGCCAGACCTCAGACACACACCAGGGGGTTGGAGACTGCATTGAGCAGGCACAGCTGTTTGAGGTGTAAGTGACCACTCCTCCACTCCCTCCTAGCACAGATGGCTCATCAGGATATGCCGGCTACACCGCAGCTCCCTTTGTGTCACTGTCTAGAGAACGGTGCAAACAGCACAACTGTCAAACTAACCCAGGCAGGGAATCTATAAACTGGCACAGTCAGAGAATGGTTTAAGCAAGAAAATGCCTACTTTCTTAAAGTGGCATTTTCAAACACACAATCTCAAAACCAACTTTACTAAAATGTGTATATTTAAATTGTGAGTTCAGAGACCCCAAACACCACATGTCCATCTGCTCCGAAAGGGAATCTGCACTTCATATTTAAAGGTAGCCCCCATGTTAACCCATGAGAGAGACAGGCCTTGCAACAGTAAACAACTAATTTGGCAGTATTTCACAGTCAGGCCATATAAAACACATAAGTACATGTCCCACCTTCAACATACACTGCACCCTGCCCATGGGGCCACCCAGGGCCTACCTTAGGGTTGTCTTACATGTACGAAAAGGGAAGGTTTAGGCCTAGCTAGTGGGTATACTTGCCAAGTCCAATTGGCAGTTAAAAACTGCACACACTGATACTGCTGGGGCAAGTCTGAGCCATGTTTACAGCGCTACTAATGTGGGTGGCACAACCAGTGCTGCAGGCCCACTAGTAGCATTTGATTTACAGGCCCTGGGCACCTCTAGTGCACTGTACTAGGGACTTACCAGTAAATCAAATATGCCAATCATGGAAATCCAATTACACATACATTTTACATAGGAGCACTTGCACTTTATCACTGGGTAGCAGTGGTAAAGTGCCCAGAATAACAAAAACAGCAAAAACAGAGTCCAGCACACATCAACAACCTGGGAAACAGAGGCAAAAAGTATGGGGTTTCCCGCCACAGGAAATGCCCCAAAACCTTACATGGACACATCAAAATGATCAATTACAAAACTATCTGTTTTTGCAGGGGGGGGCTGCGTTTTTGGTCCCTGGCTCCGCAGCCATCTAGGGAAACCTACCAAGCTCAGACATTTCTGAAAACTAGACACCCGAGGGAGTCCAAGGAGGTGTGACATGTGGGGATCCCCCATTGTTTTCTTACCCAGAATCCTCAGCAAACCTCAAATTTAGCTAAAAAGAAATCATGTTTCCCCCACATTTCTGTGTGGGATCAAAGCACCGGCAGTCTCCTGATAAAAATTATACCTCACTTGTGTAGGTGGGCCAAGTGCCTGTGACAGGGAAGAGCCAAAAACATGTCAAAATTGAGGGGAGCTAACGCGGGTCTAAAAGGGCAGTTTGAAAAAAATGTTTTTAGGCTGACAAGTGGGGCAGAATGTTTATCGGTATAGATGCGACAATGCTGGGTAGTAGGGATTTTGTGCATTCCTGCAGACTCTGGAAGGTTACATCACAAAAATGTGGGGAAATTTTGTGATTTCAAGCAAGGTTGGAAGTTTGCAGGGCATGTGAAGCACACCACCCTGAACTCACCCTGATGTTTAGTTTTCAGATGTTTCTATGTCTCATAGATTTTTCTACATGGAAGCATCCCAGAAGCCCAAAAAGTGCAGCCCTCACCATTCCAAGTGGAATGATTCTGCCAAGCTCTCATGGCCCAAATGTAAAACCAAAACCCAAAATAATCAAATACCCTCTTGCTTGCTGTTGGGATAAGATCTTTTAGTGTGCAGGGGAAGAGCTGGAAGACTGTTACCCCCTTCAGTTGGGGTGGGGGTATAACCATGCCCATACTGGTTGGCAGTCACCACCCCACAATATTTTTATTTTGTATTTACTGGCATCCAGTAGGCTTTCTGCCCCTCCCACGGACTGGATCAGGGGTAATTGCCCCATCTGCCCACCAGTGGGCAGAACAACTTTGTCACCATTTATTTGGGGTGGCGGTATGGCCAAATCACCACCGTCTTTTTTGGCCAAACATTCTTCCTTGGTGTCTAGGGGCTTTCTGTCCCCCTTGGGGGCAGATGGGCCTTACAAAAATAGGTTGATCTGCCCCCAAGAGGGGCAGATATGGCCAACAGTAATGTGCCCCCATAGGGAGCACCCCTTTCCCAAGAGGCTGCCCACCCAAACATTAAAAAAAATCCCTGGTGTCATGTGGTTTCTTTCCCCCTTGGGGGAAGATTGGCCTGAGAAAAATAGGCTGATCTGCCCCCGAGGTGGGCAGAAATGGCCAAAAATAAAATTTCCCTAAGGGGTCGCTCCCCATCTGTAAAAAAAAAAAAAAAAAATCCCTGGTGCCTAGTGGGTTCTGCCCCCCTTGCAAAATATGCCAATCTGGGGCAGAAATGGTCTAAAATAAATGTGCCCCCCAGGGGAGCAACCCTTGCCTAAGGGGTTGCTCCCCTATCGTGAAATTGTCATTAAAAAAATCCCTGGTGTCATGTGGTTTCTGCCCCCCTTGGAGGCAGATTGGCCTAAAAAAATAAGCTGTTCTGCCCCCCCACCATCATAAACTGGTCCAGGGGGTGCAAAACAGATAGGGAAATGCTCCCAAGGCTAGAGATGCCCCATTACAGGAAAGATTACAGCCGCAGATGAACAATTTGACACTAACATTGGCCTTGACCAGTAATTAGGCTGCACTCAGAACTTCATCAGAGCTGACCCAGTTGCGGCCCTGGACCCGACATTGGGCCCATAAAACTAGAGGTAGCAACGCCCTGAGCACATTAGAGAGGAACCAGGGTGCAGCACTGCCTGAGAGATGACCATGCTGCATGGAGTGACTTGCAGCCGATAGGCAGGAGGCAAGAGGAGATGAAGGGCCCACAAGTCCTCCCAGTGCCAAAGCGAGAAGTGTCTGGCTGCATTGGTAGCCATGGCAGCCCTGCTGACCAGCATTTAGGCCGCGCAGAGAACCTCGCAGGAGCATACCTGGTAACAGAACCTGAAGCCAACATCAGGCCCATCAAACCAAGAGTAGCGCCGCTCTGAGCAGATTAGAGAGGAACCAGAATGCGCCGCTACCTGGGAGTCGACCCCGTCGCATGAAGTGACTTGCGGCCGAAAGACAGAAGGCGAAAGGAGATGGAAGTCCCTTGAGTTCTCCTAGCGTCAGGGAGAGAAGTGTTAGGCCACGTTGATTGCCACAGCAGCCCTGCTGTAGCGCTGCTTCAACAAGAGGGGAGCTGGTATAAAGGATAGTGGCACTGCCACAAGTAAGTGCAACCTGACAGAGCTGCTGTAGCGAAGCAATGGACTGTTGGGGGAAAAGCCTGGGTTGCGATCAGCAGTAGGGCGCTTATAGCACACAAACATGTCCCTCATGAATGTAAGAGAGCAGTGTTAGACATCAGGGGGAGAAAAAGCTAAGAGAATTGGACATTCCCTCTGCATTGAGGTTCCCGGCCCTGTTGAGGGTGGCAGCTGCAGAGGGGACACAGTTCTTTCAGACACCACAGAAGAACTGGGACTGGCTGGATCGACACCTGAAATCAGGTCCTGGAAATCCCCAGAGTGGCAAGCAACCTCACTGAAGATTGATACGGAGGCTATCCTGCCGTAGCAAGGCCACCTCCACCATAGCAGAAGCTTGCTGAGAAGAACAAAAAGTGATGGAGGTAGTGGCAACAATCAGTAGAGGTGGCACAAGCCCTGCATCAGTGATGGAAGATGAGGCAGAGCATGAAGCAGACTGAGACAGCAGATCCAGTTCCTCTGGGGACTTAAGTAATGAACTGCCAATAGTCACACCTTGGACATCGGAGGAAATAATTTGATGATGGGCATGAATGCCAAGAGTTGCATGAGTGAGCAGGGCATGTTGCCCTACCCTGAGTCTGGGGATTCCATATGCTGCTAGGTTGCTGGGTGGTGGTAATTAGCAGGAAGCATTGCACAGCCTCAACCCCAAGATCGTGTTGCAAGTGGGTTCTCCCACGAGCGATTGGGGTTTGCCTGACAGTTTGGATGGAGGGGTCATTGCCTACTTGTCCTGGGGTGTGGAAGTTGGCTTGAATGTTGTTTGTTAGTTTACTGGGCAACCATGAGCTGCGACCTCTTGCACCCCATACCCTTGCCCTCTAACTGAAGATAGTGCTGAATTGAGTGAATAGCATAGAGCAGTGGTGGTGCAGATGTGTATACATGAAATAGAGATGGTGATCCCACTGACCTATGGGCTCCTCTCCCGGAACCCTACTGGAATGCACACAATGACCAAACATTACAAGATATTTTCTTATATAAACAAGAAAGGGATATATATTGCTATGCTGCAGGAGACACAATTGATGGCTAAGGAGGGAGCAGCCTTGCAAAGACAGTGGCGGGGTCAGACATATTACACCACTTATTCACCTTACATCAGGGGAGGAAATGATATGGATACAGGTGGGGAGTCTCATTCCAACTAACAGGGGAATTGATAGACCAAAAGGGAAGATATCTGGTAACAGTGGGTTGAATGGAAGGCCAGGACAATGCACTAATCTATATCTACTCCCCGAACACCGACCAAAGGGCCTTCTTAGCTACATTATCGGGGACCCTAGCCACTCAGTTGATTCACTCAACAGTTATGGGAGGGGACTTCAATTGCGTAGCTAACCCAGCCACTGCCAGGTCACACCCTCCCCTATGGCAGTCTCTAGTATACCGCACGGCCCACACCATTGCAAGCTGGCAGACCAGGTAGGGACTAATCGACCCTTGGCAGACATTATACCCACAAGCACAAGATTACTCCTTTTTCCCGAGTCTACGCAAACTGCACATAAGACTGGACACGTTCCTCTGCACACCTGATGTATACAGTCGAGCACAGGATATAGAAAATCTAATGAGGATGTCTCTGACCACAACTCTGTCCTCCTCCATCTGCTATGGGGGGGCCTAAGCCCTGCATACCGACATGGCGGTTGAAACCGGAGTCACTAGAAGCCTCAGGGGGTCATTCCGACCCTGGCGGTCCAAGACCGCCAGGGCCGGGGACCACGGAAGCACCGCCAACAGGCTGGCGGTGCTTCCCAGCCCATTCTGGCTGGGCTGAATCTCCATGGCGGCGCTGCATGGAGATTCCGACCCCCTTCCCGCCACCCTGTTTCTGGCGGTTTTTACCGCCAGGAAAAGGATGGCGGGAACGGGTGTCGTGGGGCCCCTGGGGGCCCCTGCACTGCCCATGCCACTGGCATGGGCAGTGCAAGGGGCCCCTAACAGGGCCCCAGCAAGATTTTCACTGTCTGCATTGCAGACAGTAAAAATCGCAACGGGTGCAATTGCACCCGTCGCACCCCTGCAACACCGCCGGCTCCATTCGGAGCCGGCTTCAATGTTGCAGGGCCTTTCCCGCTGGGCCGGCGGGCGCTCCTTTGGCGGGTGCCCGCCAGCCCAGCGGGAAAGCCAGAATGGCCTCCGCGGTCTTTTGACCGGTGAGCGGCCAAATGGCGGCGACCGCCGCCCGCCGCGGTCAGAATGACCGGCTCAGTCTACAACGACATGATTATGGAATACATATGCATTACTTTGCAGACAATGATGGCGCAGCCTCCTCTCCCTAAGTGGAGTGGGATGCCTTTAAGCAGTGATTAGGGGCAAATGCATAGCTGAATTGGTGGAAGTGAAAAACACACTTTTGCTGGAAGTCAAGGTGACAGAGAGAATTACAGGAACTGGAAAGAGATAGGCCTTGGTGTCCTGAGCTGCAGTTAACTTTGCTGGGTGCAAAGAAAAAAATAGCGGGGTATGTCCAGAGGCTCCACTGTTTTGACTGCAAGCAATAAAATGATAAGGGCTCATCAAGATAAAACGGGGGTCCTCTTGGCCTGGCTCACTAACCCAGCAATAAGAGGCTTGCTGATAGTGAAACCAACCACTGATGAAGGAGACAGACTATACAGGCAAGGAGAGATAAACCAGCACTTCAGTTGCTACTTTATTGACCTCCATCTTAGCATTGCAGAGTGCAATGAGGAAGCAATACATGATTTCCTGGAGCTTCTACCAGCCCCAGATCTCACTGCAAAGGAGGTTGAAGCATTGGGTGGAGATATAACCTTGCCGGAGATACGGGTGGCAATTAAAGGCCTGGCCCGAGGCAAGACACCAGGAACAGACGGCCTCCCCGTTGAGTTCTAGTCTACCCAACGAGGACGAGCTGGCACCTAAATTGGTGGAACTGTACAAAGTGGCCCGAGGCACGGGATGTCTCCTGAGTTCTACTCAGGAAGTGCTTGTGATATAGCTGCTGAAACCAGGCATTCCGACCCACGACTCCAAAGCATATCGACCATTTTCAAAGCTGAATATCGATTATAAACTCCTAATTGAGATATTGGCCACTAGACTCTTTCCCTTGATGTCCCGCTTGGTACATCCTGACCAGGCAGGATTAATACTTAGCTGTATCACAGCACTGAATATCAGGCGGCTCCTCAATCTGATGGAAGCTTACACATAACGGCAGAGAAGCACCGGTGTTTGCTGTTGATTTAGAGAAAGCGTTTGACCCCATAGAGTGGAGATTTTTGTATGGAGTATTGGACCAGCGCCTGCAGCTGGGCAGCAGCTTTTTGACTTGGACGAAAGTTAGGGTATAAACAGGCTAGACCATATCAAAGAGCTATAGGGTGGGACCAGGAATGAGGTAGGGGTGTTCTTTCTTGACCTTGCTTTATGCGCTGGCCATGGAACTATTAGCCATTCATGCAAGAACCAGGAACAGGTACTAGGGAATCCGGAATGGCAATCAGCCCCACTGTTTGGCATTATATATGGATGATCTATTGTTATTTCTGGGGAACATAACAACTGACCTCAGAGGAGCCAGAGGACCTTTTTGAAGAGTTTGGTTGCCTGACGGGGTTGAGGGTCAACTGGCAAAAATCTAAACTATTTCTGACAGAAGTGGGCCGCAACCCGTCGCCCTGTGGGCCTGGACAGGCTTCAGTGGGAACCACAATGCTTGCCTTCCTAAGCGTCAAGATCTATCATGAACAGGCTGACCTTCTTGACAAAAAGTTAGAGCACTTAGGTCAAATAATGACTTTGGAAAACACTGGTGGGGATAGCACTCCCCCGCTTATTATATTACTTTGCAGTACTGCCAGTCTTGATAACTAGAATAACGTTTCGGGAATTGGATTCCCTGATAATCGCATTTCTGTTGAAAGCAGGCCATCAAAGAGCAGCATTACCTATGATGCAGCATCCAACCACTGGGGGTGGACTGGCGGTCCCTGAATTTGAAACATACTATTTAGTGGCACAGCTGCAGTGGTTTACACAGTGGACAGCAGGCAGGAAACCCCCAGGTCGCAAGATGGGACCATTAGTTCCAGAGCTACCCAAGCTGAAAGGTGTGCTGTTGAATACAGGCCACCCAACAGATAGAAAGTGGACCTTTTGCACCAGACATGGAGAAGGTAAGTTTTCCAGCTTGACTAACCTGGTCCCTGTAACCCGTTTGTGCTCCATTGTCGACCTGAACTTGTTATAGTCTTCCGGTCTAGCACGACCAGATGACCATGAGTAGTGCTTTGTGCTTTGAGATTTTAGTACCCAAGAATTTTGAGTAATGCATCAGTGCTGGTATAGAAGCATGCAAAAAACATGCATGAGAATTCCATACTCCCCAGACTCTACCCCAGCGGGTGACTGGGGGTGACTAGAGGTATGGGCTGCAGCGGTAGCAACAACAATGGGGATGTATTCTGTGAGGGGGGCCTTCTTTCATTTGATGACTTCTAAACAGGATTTGACTTACCTCAGGGCCACTTACTACTCCACTGGGTAGTAACAATGGCACTCCGCGAGGGGGCGTGGCTTGACGCTCATGGAGTGAGCAGCCATGAAGGAGAGCTCCGGCCCGGGACCTCCGTTTGCAGCCTATTCTGACTGCACTGCCCGAGGCACCGGCAGCACCTCCTGTCAGTGGAGCCTCGGAGGGCGGGAGCCCGTGTTTTTGGAGGTCTCCAGCCCGGAAAATGGTCTTGGAGCGAGACGACCGAGCCGAGAGCGCACCACCTGACCCTAAGATGGCAGCCGTGCTGCATTAAGCGGACTCTAACCCCGGGGGGACTTGCGCTGGTCGGGTGCCTGGCGAGGGGGGAGTCTACTATTGAGGCTACTGAAGCTAGGGTGACCCCCGAGCAGTGGGGAGCACTGGACGGGGACGGAGGCGGCAGAGGCCTGGAGCCACCTGTCCTTAAAATGGCAGATGCACCGGGCACTGGAGAATCGGTGTGGGACCTGGCCTGATCGGCGAGGAGCGGACTGGGCTGCCTAAGCCGCGAAACACATACTGGGACCATCTTACAGGGGGACCCGCACGACCACGGAGGGCCTTCAGGAGCAGTTATCCTGCAGGCGAGCGAGTGGAGTGCATTCTGTGGCCTGGTTGATCGTGGGGCTCCTAGGAAACACATTCTCCCCCCCATAATCTCCGGGGGGCAAGCCCTGCAGGTTGAAAGACTCTGGGTGCCAACGTGCGGTCCTGGGGGAGACCGAGGCCAGAATAGATGCCGGACCGAGCCGAGAAACTCGTGTTGCTTCGCCCGACGACTTCGCAAAGTGGTGAGCTGCGCAACTTTATCTGGCAACTTTAGCTGGGGTGTACAGCGCCATTGATCCAGAATTGGGGCCCCCACTCCCACACAGAATGGGCAAGACTGGGAAGAAGAGGGACGCAAAGAACAAAGCAGATGTCCGGCGGGCCTGCGCTGCGTCCTCCCCTGCTGAGACGCCGCAAGTTGGTGAAGACGGGAACCTGCCTGGGGGAACCTTGTTGGGAGATATCATGCAGGCCATCACATTCTCCAGAGAGAGCCTTGAGACAAAGATTGATTCACTGGCGGTTGACCTAGGTCTGCTCCGGGAGGACCAGCGTCGCCTTACGGAGAGAGTGATGATGATGGAGCAGACTCTGGATGCCCTCAGTCCCGGCCTGACAGCGGCAGTGGTTCCAATAACTAAACTGGAGAAGCAAACAGAGATCCTCATGGTCCGAGCTGAAGATGCAGAAAACAGGTCCAGAAGAAACAATATCCGCATAATAGCCCTCCCGGAACAAATCGGACAACGCAACCTCCCAGAATTCTTGGAGCGTTGGATCTCTGAAACTGTTCGCCGGAGGGTTTTTCGCACTTTTTCACCCTTGAGAGGGTGCATAGGGTCCCTGCATGGGCTTTCCCTCCGGAGGCTCGCCGCGGCCTGTGATAGCCTGCCTGCTGCATTACAGAGACCGGGACCACATACTGGCCCAGGCCAGAAAGGCTGGAGAAATGAAGGTTGAGAATTCCCTGATCCGTATCTTTCCTGAATTCTCCAGAGAGGTGCAGAGGCAAAGAGCAACGTACTCTGAAATTAAAAAGCACCTCCGACAACTGAATATCTCCTATGCAATGTTGTTTCCTTCCACACTGAGATTGGGGGATGGCCGGGGAGCGCACTTTTTTCGCACAACGCAGTAGGCCAAGAGAGGCAAGAGACTGGTTGGAGGAACGGGGGGACCCGACAGAGGCAGAGGCCGCCCGAGAACCCAGACCCCGCAGCAGATGCCAAGATGTGAGAGGAAACAGGCAGAGAACCGTGGCCCCCACGCAAGAGGAAGCACAAGCGGAGAGAAACCAAGCCAGCCGCGGTGGCCTCCTTCAGCCGGGGAGGTGATGGCTCGCGCTTGACTAGCACGATGAGGGGAACCAGAGGATCAGACTCGGAGATGGAGTCTGCAGGCTCGGCTGCAACAAGCCTGGAACTACTGGTAGTGACACCAGGAACCTCGGACTGCATTATATGATGGTCAGCCCCGACAATTGGCATCTGGCTTTCTAACTTTCATATGGTTTCCAGACTTGCAGCCCACGCGAATCATGAGGCATGCAGCAAGATAAAGCAACTAACCCCGGGCCACGGGCTTGATTCCTTGATTGGCTTGAGAGATCTCTTCCACCTGCCCACCTAGAACTGACATGTTTCAAACAGTTTGGATGGGGAACTGTTTTACCTCCTGTCCTGGGAAGGGAAGTTGAGGGAGTTTTGGTTGTTTATAGTGGGAAATATTATCAGCTTTACCTGTAGTGGGGCGATTCTCACGAGAAGTGCTGGTCTGGGTCGCCTGGTCGGGTGGCGGTTGCGCAAGAGGGGATGGTCAGACGGCTTCTGCAATGGGTGATCTGGAGGGTTATAAGGTGATCTCCTGGGACATAAGAGGGATGCATATTATGACCAAGCGGTACAAGGTATATTCCTATTTACATAGAAGAGGGGCACATATAGCAATGTTGCCGAAAACCCACCTGACGGCTGCCGAGGGCGCAGCACTGCACAGGAGTTGGAGGGGTCAACTATTTTACACCACTTGCTCGGCATACACAAGGGGCACCTTAATATGGATCAGGGCAGGGGTCCCGTTTCAGGTTACAAACACACTAACGGACCGTGGCGGGTGATATGTGGTGACCACTGGCCGCTTGGGTGGACGAGATATAACGCTGATCAACGTATATGCTCCTAACATAGAACAGGGCGCGTTCCTTAACCAATTATCAACCATGCTGGTGCCTCACATGCTGCACTCGGCGTTGATCGGGGGAGATTTTAAGTGCATACTAACCCTGGCATAGATAGGTCCCACCCACCGGTACGGGAATCCCCGATTAATGCGCTTGCTAAAACGTTCACTGAGTAGCAGGCAGAGTGGCATTTGGTAGATATATGGAGAACTCTTAACCCTATGGCCAGAGAATATTCTCATTACTCCACTGCCCATGATCTCCATGTGCGGCTTGACACCTTCTTGAGCACCCCAGAGTGTCACGCACAGGCGCGGGGAGCAGAGTATCAGGGGAAAACCATTTCTGATCATAACCCGATCCCAATGCACTTGTCGTGGACACGAGTTGCCATGTGCATACCTACCTGGAGGCTTAAGCCTGACTCGCTGACGGATCCTGCTTTCTGAGAACAGATTAGGGAACATATAACCCACTACTTCGAGGACAATGAATCCACCGCCCCTGCACCACAGACACTCTGGGAATTATTCAAGGTGGTGGTGCGTGGTCGCTGCTCGGCGGCTTCCATTGGGATTAGAGGGTCCTTGCTGCGGGATATGGTTGTAGCAGAAAAAGAACTTAGATTGCTGGAGAAACTCTGACTGGATCACCCGGAGAGGCGAGGGCAGGAGCACACAGCGAGGGAAAAAGTGGCGGAGCACACTGAGACGCTAAGATGCTTCGACTATAAGCAGTACACCGCAAGGGCTCACTCTGAAAGGGATAAGTCAGGGGCGCTGCTGGCATGGTTGGCTAACCCCGCAAGAGAAGAACTCCCATAGTGGAGATCACTACTCCACTGGGTGGAAAGCTTTATCACCAAGCCAACATAAAGTCGTACTTCCGCGACTATTACACTACCCTTTACACCAGCTCATGCCATGGGATGAGAGCGGAGCTGCAGGATTTCTTGTCGGTGCTGCCACCCTGGGTTCTGACCGAGGAGGTGCTTGGAGTCCTGGACGGGGACATCGGGCTATCGGAGATCAGGACTGCCATAGCGGGTCTAGCTCAGCGGAAAACTCCTGGTACGGATGGACTGCCCATCGAGTTCTATGCAACTTATGCACGGACACTCACCCCCAAGTTGGCGAAGTTGTATAACGAGGCACGTGCGACCGGCGGCCTTCTGGCCTCAACGGGTGAAGCCCTAATTGTACCATTGCTCAAACCGGGCAAGCCTCCTGACGATGGCAGGGTTTATAGGCCCCTCTCCATGCTTAACTCGGACTATAAAATATTGAGTTGGGTACTAGCACCAAGAATACTGCCCTACATGACACAGTTGGTTCACCCGGACCAAGCGGGATTCATCCCTACTAGGGGCACTGCCCAGAATGTATGCCGGCTACTATCTCTTATGGAGTTGGCAGCCTCCTAGGAGACGGGGTCCGCAGTCCTTGCCATAGATATAGAGAAGGCGTTTGACAGCCTGGAGTGGGATTAAATATATATGGTCCTCGCACACATGGGCCTCAGGGAAGGCTTCATTAAATGGACAAAGCTGCTCTATGCAGACCCAAAGGCTAGGGTTAGGACGGGCACATTCATCTCAGCACAGTACTCGGTTGGCAGGGACACCAGACAAGGGTGTCTGCTACAGCCACTGCTGTTTGCTCTGGCGATGGAGCCGTTGGCCGCTCAGGCCAGGACGACCACCTGGTACCAAGGCCTGACTAGGCATGACCGGCAACACGTGATCGTGCTGTACGCGAAAGACCTACTCTTATTCTTACGAGACACTGGCCCGGAAAGGGAGGGGGCACAGGCCCTACTGGCACGCTTCGGACAGTTATCCGGATTGCGGATCAATTGGAAAAAATCATTCCTATTTCCGATGGCGGAGGGGACTGCGCCGGTGGCGGAGCTGGCAGAGTGACATGGGAGCCGTGTTGTACCACCTTGGGGTGCGAATATATCACTCCCAGCCAGATATTCTAGAGGGCAACATCAGAAGGGCGATTGAGGCTCTGAGGTCGAGTTTCAATTTTTGGGGATCGCTCCCGCTATTGGTGGCCAGACGGGTTGCCCTCCTCAAGATGGTGGCACTGCCCCGGCTGATGTACTATTTTGCGGCATTACCACTCTGGGTGCCGCGTGCCCTGTTTAGAGAGCTAGACACAGCAATCACTGCATTTATATGGGGGGGGACGCAGAGTGGCGCTGGCAACCCTGAAGAGACTCCGTGCATGGGGCAGACTGGCGGTGCCTGATTTTGAAGCCTATTACCTCGCTGCACGGCTACAATGGCTAGCGTGATGGATGGAGGATGGCGGCACTGGAGAGAACGTCGAGGGCCTGGTGGGCCCCCCGCTGCTGAGCTAGCTGGAATCCTTTTTAGTATGCAGGGGGAGGTCCGACTTTGGCTGCCGAGGCCGCCGTTATCCATAAGTTTTGGAGACGATGCCTCCGTAGTGTGGGACTGAACACACCATACTCTCCTGACATTCCATTTCCTTGGCTTCGCTGGCTACCTCGGGTGGGGGAGTGGAGGGGTCTACTCACGTGGATAGAGGCAGGGATTACGAGGATGGAGGACTTCTATAGAGAGGACAATTTGCTACCCTTTGAGGATTTTTGGCAAGAACACGATCTTCCGCAGGGCCACTTCCTACTACACCGGTCTCTCACGCGATCGGTTGGGTGGCACTGGGGGACGGGAACTATTGAACCCCCTCATTGTGGCCTCAGCACTTATTTACTAGCTACAGGATGCACACATAAAGCAGTTACCAGACTCTACAGGGTGGTGGGGCAGAGAGGGGGACTCCCCTGATCGGCCTGAAGCAGAAGTGGGAGCTTGACCTGGGGACTCAGATACTGGACGTGGACTGGGAGTGCATCCTAGAAAGAACGCCCAAGGTGTCCAGGAATGCTAGGTTCCGACACATACAGTTTTATGTGCTCCACAGGGCTTACCTTACCCCACTTAGATTGCGAGATCACTTCGGAGTAAGAGGAGCAGAATGCCCCCGGTGCGGCACGGAGGCAGCAGATTTGCTCCACATCTTGTGCTCCTGCCCCCGGCTGGAATTTTACTGGGACACAGTGATTGTGGAGGTGGCAAACATTATTAAGATTGCCTGCACACCCGCTAGGTGCTTACTTCATTGGTTCCCTCACACACCCAAAAACAAGGATACTAGTAGATTCCAAGACCTTGCATTCATCTTAGCCAAGAGAGAGCTGACAAGGAACTGGAAGAGCCCGGGGGGCCCACTGCTCCGAGACTGGCAAAAGGGAGCTTGGGAAATGGGTCGATAGTGAGGGAACGACATTGCACACAGAACTAAGGAGATCGGGGGTCTCCAGAGATGAAGGAGGCTTGGGATCAGATTATCATAGCACTGCAGAGGGAGCACTCGGACACAGGCAGGGGCGGCCCCACACAGGCTGGCACACCTGAAGACTGGCACCCTCACAGAGGTCAAATTGCATTGCACCCAACACAGACAGCGCGGATCTCCGAGCAAGGCGATTAGGATACTTCGCTCGACTGACATGGCCACGCACGACCAGGCATGATACATCGCCACTACAGGAGGCAAGCTGAGGGGGGAGGGAGGCGGGTAGCCACACATAGGCCGAGCAATACACACTCTCAATAAATAAGCACAGTCTTAGTTCTTAGACGCATCTTGATTTCGCCACCACTCCTCGAACATACAGATACTCACCTGGCGAGTGCAGCAGACCAACCCGACCTTAACACTGATAGAGGGGCTAGCAACCCTAACAGTATCTACAGTGGTGGATGGAAATTATTATTGAACAATGATACTAGCAGCTGCTGTGTTTGCAGCTCTGTAAAGAAATGATCTACTGTTAATAAACCATGACCTATTTTGCTTACTGTTTTCTATATCTGCCTTTTCTTTCTTTTCCTTAATAAAATCTGTTTACAAAAAAAAACTATGGCACTCCACAAACATTGGGGAACGGGTCTGGTGGAATCACAAACTCACACAGCCTATCAATATATCATTTCAGCATCGGGCACTGTTAAGGCAATAACATGACTCTAAGGAGTACTACAAGACAACATGCTGCAGTCCCTAGCAACTCCAAAGAACTCACAGAGGAGGACCTGGGGATCCCTATTCCAGAAGGGAACTGGAAGACTATCCTGGAGATGACGACAAAAGTATACAGAAACAGATGATTTAAGCTAATCAATTACTGTATCCTGCACAGGGCATACATGACACCAGGGTGATTTAATAGATATTTTAACATGACTGGGGTGATTTGCCATAGGTGCAGGGAGGGGAAAGCTAAACTTATGCATATGCTCTAGACTTGCCCCTCACTATCTGCATATTGGGAGGAGGTAAGAACAGTAGTTGTGGACATCATACTGAGGGGGGTTCCCTGTTTCCCTACCCGTTGTCTTTTGCACTGGTTCCCACACACCTCCAAAACAAAGACAACAAGTAGATTCCAGGATCTAGCACACATAGCAGCTAAGAGGGCAGTCACTAGGAAGTGTAAGGCCCCTGGGGCACCCTGGATACCCACCTGGCCCAAGGAGCATGAGAAGTGGGGAGGATATGAAGAGGGGTCCTGCTGCACGAGGCTAGGCAAGGACTGGGATCCCTGGATACAGGCCAAGCCTGTGAAACTTTGGTGGATTCTCTGAAGGCTCCAGATCAGCAGTCACCAGAGGGAACACCTTGCAGTTCTCCCGCTGCAGCTCCACCTTAGTTGTTGTAGAAAAAACACCCTAGTTGCAGCAGAGAGTTCATGCATGTATCTGCCACCGCCTTGACATGAGCATGTTGATCATATTTGTGACCAGTTTGGAGCAAGGGCATATTAATGCCAGTGATTTTTACAGAGATGTAAGAACAACTACGGAGCACAGATTATGGGAGGGAAGAGTGAGGAAAACACAACACAGGAAACCTTCCATTTTAATCCATCATTTGAGACCAAAACAACAAACATCCAATCAGCAAAACCAGAGAAATACTAAAATCTCAAAGCACAAAGCATTATTCATGGTCATCTGGTCGTGCTAGACTGGGAGACAATAACAAGTTCAGGTCGACAATGGAGCATGAACGGGTTACTGGGACCAGGTTAGTCAAGCTGGAAAACGTACCTTCTCAATGTCTGGTGCAAAAGGTCCACTTTGCAGTGGAGGAGGTGGTGAGGAGTAGGGAGAGTGTAGCAGATGGTCATTGCTGGAGCATGAAGAGTATGCCAGTTGTTGTTGGCCATTGTCACTGTAGTGCAAAGATCCTATTCGGAGTCATGGACCGTCATTGCTGGAGCTCCACATTGGTGGTCACTGAGTGCTGTCGATGCTTTAGCGCAAAGTGCAGATCTTGCATGGCTGGGAGCCACTGTAGGGTGAACAGTCAGATCCACCGGAGCTTTGTATTGGCAGTCATTAGGGGCAGGACCGGCTTTAGTGTTGATGCCGCTCCGTGCAAACAGCCTTTTTTTGGTGTCCCCATCCATGACCTCCTCCTCGGAATTCCTCACTACCTCCCAGCAAAAGTCCCCCTCACCTCTCCATAAACCCTCTCTCACATACATTTTATTTGTTTTAAAGCACTGGTAAAGGCTGGCTTTACTAATCCATTCAACTTTTTATTTAGAATACAGATCTATTCTTTGCAGCAGGCATATTAACCCTCTCCACTACTTGATGGCGAGTCACAGCTGACACTAGATAAAACTCTGATCTCTCATTTTAGCAGCAACATTAATCCGAAACTTTATCTTGAAATTTTTGTTGCTGCCTGAAAGCAGGATGCACAAGGAACTCTGCAGCAGGTGCTTTGAAATTGTAAGGTATTGCTAAACACAGCAACCTCCCCCACAAGGCCAGTGCCCCCACTCCAGGTCAGTGCCTAGTGAGGCCGCACTGCCCTAAAATCAGCCCTCACCACGGATGGCAAGATCCCATCATGAATGGGCTTGTTTGCCAAACATTCAGGATACCGCCCTTTCTTCACAGCAGGAGCTCAACTGATGCCAGCCAAGGCCCCAGGGCCTGGGGGGCATCTCTTGGGTATCAGGATCTCACTCCAGCAGAGACCAGCAGGACTCAGGCAGGTCCAGCAGCATATCAAGGCAGGTCCAGTGTAGTAGGTCAGTTGGGCAGTTGCTGGGAGGCCTCTAGAGCTTGTTGTGCCCCTGTAGCTGAGAACAGGAGGTCAGCCACTAGACCCTTGGAGCCACAGTGCCTGGGATGAAGGGAGCAGGTCCAGCCTTCCTTTTCAGGTAGGAGGCCAGGTCCTAAGCAGGAGGGCAGTCCTCTGCCAAAAGGGCAGTCATTCTTCTTTAGTATTCACTGGTCCAGGAGTGAACCAAAGAGTGGGTCTGAGGGTCCAGTTTTTATACATGGTGCCAGCTTTGAAGTGGAAGAAACGTCTGGAGTTTTCCTCCAGCCGATGGTTCTGGAATCCCCCCCTCTCCTGGTCTTAGGATGTCTGGGGTGACAAAAGGTAAGTGCAACGACTTTGAAATGTAAATGGGGCTCTGCACAGCTCCACCCCTGCCATCCTGCCAACACATGGTCCCCATTTGTGTCACTGTCTGTGGGGAATACAAAAAGGCTTACTAACAACTACACCTAGTCATGTGACCCAAGATAAAGGCTTCAGGCACCAAATGAATAGGAGAAGAAAATGACAACTTTCTAACACTTTTAAGTATTCACAAACTACGTGCAGAGTTTGATGACCCCACACTCCATATACGTGCGGAGTTCTCAGCACATGGACACTTTGCACTCAGGGTGGAGTACTCCGCAAACATAAGCATAGGGAGCGTGGAGTCATACTACTCTGCATATAGTTTGTGATTATCTAAAAGTAGGAAACTTACACAAAAGTGCAAGTTCACCTTTGTGAATCATTCACTACCGTGGTCGTTTTGGTTTTAGAAATGGGGACTTTGGTTGGCAGTCAGGTTACCCCCGTCCAAGCAAGGACCCTCACTCTAGTCAGGGTAAGAGAGAATCACCTTCAGCTAACCCCCACTCACCCCCTTGGTAGCTTGGCACAAACAGGCAGGCTTAACTTCAGAGTGCTAGGTGTAAAGTATTTGTACCAACTCACACAGTAACTTAATGAAACCACTACAAAATGACACAACACATGTTTAGAAAAATAGAGAATATTTATCTAAACAAAATAAGACCAAAATGACAAAAATTCTCAATACACAACTCAAGTTATCAATTAAAAAACAAAAAGAATCTTCATGTAATTTTAAACACAACGCTAATACTGTTATCGTGGAAATGTACCTGGGTGCATCAAAAATAACCCTGCGCGGGCGAGTGTGCATCAAAAGGGGCTTGTGATGCGTCGATATCACTCACGAGTGAGCCCGTGCATCATTTCTCCTTCAGTCGGGTTGGTGTGCGTTGTTTCTACTCTGCTGGAAAGCGATGCGTCGATCCGAACAGCACTCTCGGGTCCGGGCAGGCCATGCATCATTTTTACATGCCCTGCCTCACGATGATTCAAAAAACACGCAGCGTGGGTTGCGATCTCACCAGCCTCTGTCAGCGATGCTGTGCGTCGTTTCTCCAGCCGCATGCGTCGATCTTCCAGCTGCATCTCGGAGTTGTGTCGATCTTTTCTCCACACGGCGGTCTGTGCATGGATTTCTTACTCTTGTTCTGCCAGCTTCTCCTTTCAGGGTCCCAGGAACTGGATGGGCACCACTTGGCAGGGCAGGAGTTTCAGCAGAGGCTCCAGGTGTTGGCAGAGAGAAGTCTTTGCTGTCCCTGAGACTTCAACAACAGGAGGCGAGCTCTATTTCAAGCCCTTAGAGGTGTCTTCTCAAGCAGGAATATACCACAAAGTCCAGTCTTTGCCCCCTAGAACAGGCAGAAGCAGCAACTGCAGGATAGCTCCTCAAAGCACAGTCACAAGCAGGGCAGCACTTCACCTCAGCTCTTCAGCTCTTCTCTAGTTCCTCTTGATTTACAGAAGTGTTCTAAAGTCTGTGGTTTTGGGTGCCCTTCTTATACCCATTTTGCCCTTTGAAGTAGGCTTACTTCAAAGAAAAGTCTCTCTTGTTTGTGAAATCCTGCCTTGCCCAGGCCAGACCCAAGACACACACCAGGGGGTTGGAGACTGCATAGTGCATTCAGGTTTGAGTGACCACTCCCCCCCTCCCTCCTAGCACAGATGGCTCATCAGGATATGCAGGCTACACCCCAGCTCCCTGTGTGTCACTGTCTAGAGAGAGGTGCAAACAGCCCAACTGTCAAACTGACCCAGACAGGGAATCCACAAACAGGCAGAGTCACAGAATGGTTTAAGCAAGAAAATGCTCACTTTCTGAATGTGGCATTTTCAAACACATAATCTTAAAATCAACTTTACTAAAAGATGTATTTGTAAATTCAGAGCTCAGAGACCCCAAACTTGCATGTCTGTCCACTTCTAAAGGGAATCTACACTGTATTCATATTTAAAGGCAGCCCCCATGTTAACCTATGAGAGGGATAGGCCTTGCAACAGTGAAAACCGAATTTAGCAGTATTTTACTGTTAGGACATATAAAACACATTAGTGTATGTCCTACCTTAAACATACACTGCACCCTGCCCATGGGGCCACCTAAGGCCTACCTTAGGGGTGTCGAACATGTAAGAAAAGGGAAGGTTTAGGCCTGGCAAGTGGGTACACTTGCCATGTGGAATTGGCAGTTTAAAACTGCACACACAGCCACTGCAGTGGTAGGTCTGAGCCATGTTTACAGAGCTACTATTGTGGGTGGCACAACCAGTGCTGCAGGCCCACTAGTAGCATTTGATTTACAGGCCCTGGGACCCTCTAGTGCACTGTACTAGGGATTTACCAGTAAATCAAATATGCCAATCATGGATGAGCCAATTACATACACATTTTGTATAGGAGCACTTGCACTTTAGCACTGGATAGCAGCGATAAAGTGCCCAGAGTAACAAAAACAGCAAAAACAGAGTCCAGCACACATCAACAACCTGGGAAACAGAGGCAAAAGGTTAAGGGAGACCATGCTTAGGATTAAAAGTCTAACAGTATAGTTGTACTAAATATATCACTGTCCTGATAACACCTGCAGAATATTTGAGAAAAATGATCGTCATAGATCCTACTAAAGTAGTACATAATAGAAACAACACATGTAGCTGTTAATAATGTAAATTGTTTTCATGGAAAGATTTTACTCTAAAATGTTTTCTTTTTTTAAACATTGTTTTTTTTCCTACCCAGAGATTTCTATCGAATATACTAATACCTCCTTGGTACTGTGATCATTATCAGCATTTATATGTTGCTACTGTGTGTTAGTTCTCCTTTACAAATTATCCCTTTCACTGAGATTGCATGGTATTTAACAGCACACGTTTTCTGCTGAACAGTGAGACAATTCATGCTTGAGGATTCAACAAATGCATCTGGCTGATATGAGCCCTCTTGTCTGCAATGTGCTCTTTTTAGCTTCTACCCGCGATTTCATTTGACCGCATGACAAAAACATCATTCATATTTGCCCCAGTAAATATTTTGCCCAGGTGGCGGAGGTGTCCAACGCAGGGGGCGGGGGAGAGTTGCTGGTGGGGGGTACAAATGGAGCAGGATGAGGAATGATCGGTGTTTTTGTAACCCTGCACAGTCTAGCAAGTTGTGGGGGAGAGGGTATTACAACCTACAACTTCCACTGAACAGAAATGCTGACTTTGGTTGCAATGTTTTTTTTTTTCTCTGCAGGACACGATTGCTTTCTATGAGTTATGTATTAAAACTTTCATCTGTGTCTCAGTATGACACTCACTAAGTCTGTCATTAGGTAGTGTTTGATCTCTGGGAATAAAAAAAGCATGGCGAAATTATTTTGGCTTTCATTTCTGTCATTAGAGCAGCATTTCTTCAAGGTTTCCTAAAATGAGGTCAAACATGTTCCATTTCTCTTCTGGTTAAAATCGGGAAAGTAATGTAAATTGTAAGAAAAATAGTAATAGCGTCCATTCGCGCTATCAACAGAAAGCAGATTTTAATTGATTCCTCAGCAAACGCTCTTGAGCGGTTTCAAGGTCAAAGCTTCGCCAGCGTTAATCTCGGCGGAGTTTTATTCTGCTATTTAGATATATAGATATTGGCATAAGGAATGCAAGGATTGTGCAATCACTTAAATAAAATTATCTATCTGCAATTGCAGCAAGTTAATAACATGCCAAAATGTCTTACGTCTCTCTTTGAATGTTAATACTTTTGTGTCAAGCAGTCAAAAGAGACACTGAAGGAACTGTGAACTGAAGCCCTGATGGTCAATTCGGAAAGAGCACAAACAGCTCTAAGACATAAGCCTGCAAACAATCAACGTATCTCTGCTTCATTTACTCGCAATTTAATGCATAATAAACAGAAGTGCAGTCTTCGTATGAAGTGCGCCAAACGTGACTGATGTTTTGACCACGGGGTGCAGATGTACTACTTACTTATCTGTGGTGTCACTCATGCAATGCATGGTGACGTCAAGCGGCGCAGACACCAGGACCAATCAACGTTCACCTTTTTTGTCTGCAAGTTGATTTAAACAATGCATCAAAATGCCTCGTCACCATGAAGCTCACGTATACCTACGATTTATGCTAGGAGGGGGTAGCGGGGCTGGAACATCATAAACACCTATTGGTTTTAAATCAAAGCCAGCGCTATTAAAATAGTGTGATCTGGTTTTGTGTAAAATCGTACAGCCAAAGGAAACCACTAGCAAACAACAGGCAAGTCCAAACTTATTTGTTATTCCTATGCTTAAAATGGGTAAATGCAGCAGAATTTGACTTCATAGGCAGCTTTCCCTTGCGTGGCTGTCCTCATGTTGAGATTTGTACTCAACATAATTCACACAAGGCACCACTGGTCATCTTTGAGTCGTAGTGCAAAGCCAAGTGTTGTGCTAAAATAACATTTTTAGAACATGCTCAAAGGATGATTAAGCTGACATTCAACTCTTTCGAGATCTGGTGCTGCATTTTTTTACCATTTGCACAACGCAGCGTTGCTGATTTTCATGCAGTATTCTTCTTTCAGAATGGTAGTGAGTCTAGGCCGGTGTGTACCAAGTGGCAAGTCAAATGAGAGGCCAAGGGTATGTGAAAAGTGTGACATAGGGATATTAAAGAGAACACTCCAAAGTCCAGTAGCGTAGCGTCGTGATGAAGGAAGTATTTATTTTCTAAGTGAGATCATATAAAAGCCCTATGCCAGCCTCCAACTCTGTTCCTCCCTTCAACCGTCCTTGTCTCCTCGTACATTCCACTCCCGGTGTTCTGAATCGCATCACCGGAATGCAAACCTAGAACACTTACAAACATCGCTTAGACACCACACCACCTCCTCCCATACCAACCTTCATGCCTAAACATAAATTTATAAGTAAATACTAATAATGCAACAATTACAGAAGATGATTAATAGAGGCAAAATAATATTGTTTCACATATATAATCAGCATTTGCAACGCTATACATAGTCCTTAAACCAGGACGGCCTTGGTGCATTTTTCTTTGGCCGAGAATTTACAATACTTTGTGACCTCGTGTCAGGTAGAGAGTTTTGAGTGTCATGAGTATCTGCATTAGGCTTGCACACTTCGCCACCCTATTTTAATTCCATATCTTGTGATCACTCGTCTTCACTGCATTCCTAAATACCTTTATAACCTCAAATGGGCCCCTGAATTTAGACGGTTTTTCCTTTTTTCTTGGAGACTTTATTTTTACATAATCTCCCTCTCGTACCACAGTTTCTTTCACAGCCTTCCGTATATCATACTGTGTTTTCCTTTTATCTTTAACTCCTGTCTCTCCCTCTCTCCAACCTTCGATATTATCAACCTGATCATCAACTCCTTTCCTTATCTCTATTACCCACCTCGGCTCAATCTCGCTACATGGTACCCTACACTTGAACAGTTGAAATGGAGTCACTCCTGTGGTAGAGTGCAGCGTTATTCGATACTCACACACTTTCTTCCTCAGCTCACTTTCCCACTCCGCACCAAGAACCTGCGCTAATTGTAAACTCTCCTTCAGGACTTTTATGAAGCGTTCCACAACTCCATTAGATTCTGGGTGATACAGAGCCATTCTCTTGTGCACAATGTTTCTTTCTTTTAAGAAAGACTCAGTTGATTCAGAGACAAACTGCACTCCAGTGTCAGTACCAAAGAGGGGAAACTCTCCCTCTCAAAAAGCTTCTCAATAAAGTTGATTATATCCTTTGACTCAATCGAACTGACAATCTTAATCTCAGGCCATCTCGAATACATATCAATACACACTAAAACATAGCGATCAACAGACTTTGGGGGTCATTACAACATTGGCGGTAAAAGGCGCTTACCGCCGTGAGGAAGACCGCCAATACACCGCCGCCGCGGCGGTAGTCCGCCACAGCTATTATGACACACATCTCGGAATCTGCCAAAATACAGACACCCACACAACTCTGCCACACCAAAGGTCAGTGTTAAAGTGGCGAATACAAAACCCCCATCTCCACGCCAACAGAAACACGCCCATGCTATTACGACCCACGATTCCACGCAGTGGTCTTTCAACCGCGGTATTCCATTGGCGGTATACACCGCCGCGCTCAAAATACACACACATCTCCAAAACACCGCCACATTGTACAATTCCAAATACACACACCTGATACACATACAAACACCACTCCCACACACCCAATACAATATAAAACACACACCCACATCACCCACAAACCCCTACGACCAAAATTCACGGACGAAGGCCAGAGAGACAGCACAGCCAAGACAACACCACCATACAGAGGCACACAACACCATCACCCACACCACATCCACGCACAAAACACCACACACCACTACACATCACCACACATATCAACACTCACACCGCCCCACACATCACACACACCACCCCATGGCATGCCAAAGACACCCCTGCTTATCCGAGGAGGAGCTCAGGGTCATGGTGGAGGAAATTATCCCGGTAGAGCCACAGCTATTTGGCTCACAGGTACAGCACACCTCCATAGCCAGGAAGATGGAGCTATGGCGCAGAATCGTGGACAGGGTCAATGCTGTGGGACAGCACCCAAGAAATAGGGAGGACACCAGGAAGAGGTGGAACGACCTACGGGGGAAGGTGCGTTCAATGGTCTCCAGACACAACATCGCGGTTCAGCAGACTGGCGGCGGACCCCCACCTCCTCCACCACAACTAACAACATGGGAGGAGCAAGTCTTGACCATCATGCATCCAGAGGGCCTCGGAGGAGTCGGTGGTGGATGGGACACTGGTAAGTCACATCTTAACTATCATATTCCCCACCCTACCTGCATGCTATAACACACCCCCACCCTCACCCCCTCCCCTATCACTCCAACTCCTCACTAATGTACTAATAACACAAACCACACATCCCAACACCAAGCCCTGCATGACACAACTAAGCATGGTCACCCCTCACTAAAGCATGCCCACTGCACATACCCAGAACACCCCCTAACCATCATCACACAAGCCCCCACACAGGAATCCCTGCACTGGGGTACACAGACACCCACCCATTGCACACCATCACACACACAAATGCATTAATTATGCTCTTATGACCTTCCACCCTCTGGTAACACCAGCACAGCACACACCCAGTGGGCCCATACCTCCCTACCCAGGACAGGTCAATCAGCGGTGTGCCCACCACTACAGGGAGCCCAGGAGAACCCACCACCCCAACAACAACAGGGACCTGGGGGCAGTGGTAGTGGGCACACGGTCCAGGGGACAGAGGCACAGGAACACAGGGGAACTGGGAGGGCTGCTGTGCGACAGGGGGCGGACAGGCCAAGGGAACCCACTCTCCACGAGGCCCTCACCTCCATCATGGGAGCATACCACCACTCCCAGGAGACGATGGCCACGGTCCTGGCCAAGTTTCAGGAGACCCAGCGCCTGCACTCCAAGGGGCCCCTGACACTAGCATGGACGATGAACTGCCCACCACCTCCGCTGGCGCTAGTGGACAGGACGCCCCGCCACAGGACCACCACACCAGCACCCCACCCCCTGCAGGCGGACAACCACCACGCAAGCAGTCCCTGAGAGCCAGGAACAGGACAGAGCAAGATGGCAAGATGGCAAGACCCCCGCCAGGAAATGAGACCACCTTGATTGTCCCCCCACTGACCCACTTTGTTACCCTGTCCATACTTGAACTGCCCCAGCTCCACTTCCTATGCCCAGATGGGCAGTGCACCTATGAGACTAATAGACTGGACTCTGCCAAGGACATTCCTCCGCCATCACCCATACTCATATTACAACCCCCTCCCATTTCAGAGCACTTCAATAAACACCCTTGAAACACAAAACCATCTGGAGTCAGTCTGTGAGATTGTAAATATGTATTATCAATGACAGAGTCATAATGCTTTTCCAATTGTAAAGCCAACATACCTATGTCACACATCACAAGTCCATGAAGGATGCAAGCAGATGACACACATTGGTAACCACACCTGTGAAACCGTAATGGAAAGGTACAACTCAGTTACCAAATACTGCTTGAAATCGACAGACAAGATAGAGGTTGACGTGTGAAAGTTAATGTAATGGTAAAAATTAAAATGTTCTCACCTGTGTCTCACTGGAAATATTGCTGTATGACTGACTCCCTGTTGTCGTTGTCTTCTTCCTCAGCTTCCTCCTCATCACTGTCCACAGGCTCCATAGCTGCCACAACACCGTCATCTGGACCATCCTCCTGCAGAAAAGGCACCCGGCGTCGCAAAGCCAAATTATGAAGCACCGAGCAGCAGATGATGATCTCGCACACCTTCTTCGGTGAGTAGAATAGGGAACCACCTGTCATATGGAGGCACCTGAACCTGGCCTTCAGGAGGCCGAAGGTGCGTTCGATCACCCTCCTAGTCCGCCCATGGGCCTCATTGTAGCGTTCCTCTGCCCTGGTCCTGGGATTCCTCACTGGGGTCAATAGCCATGACAGGTTGGGGTAACCAGAGTCCCCCAATAGCCACACACGGTGCCTCTGGAGTTGAGCCATCATATCAGGGATGCTGCTATTTCGCAGGATGTAGGCGTCATGCACTGAGCCAGGAAACATAGCATTTACCTGCGAGATGTACTGGTCTGCCAAACATACCATCTGTACATTCATGGAATGATAACTCTTCCGGTTCCTGTACACCTGTTCACTCCTGTGGGGGGGGACCAGAGCTACATGGGTCCCATCAATGGCACCTATGACGTTGGGGATATGTCCAAGGGCATAGAAGTCACCTTTAACTGTAGGCAAATCTTCCACCTCAGGGAAAATGATGTATCTCCTTACGTGTTTCAGCGGGGCAGACAACACTCTGGACAACACGTTGGAAAACATAGGCTGGGACATTCCTGATGCCATGGCCACTATTGTCTGGAATGACCCACTTGCAAGGAAATGGAGCACTGACAGCACCTGCACGTCAGGGAGGATTCCAGTTGGATGGCAGATTGGTGACATCAGGTCTGGCTCCAACTGGGTACATAGTTCCTGGATTGTGGCACGGTCAAACCTGTAGGTGACGATTAAATGTCGCTCTTCCATTGTCAACAGGTCCACCAGCAGTCGGTACACCAGAGGATTCCGCCATCTTCTCACGTGTCCCAGCTGACGGTGCCTACGAAGGACAACAGCGATGAATCAGTCATTATTCATCCAGGTATGTACCCACAGTTACACACAAGACTACACCATTCACAAAACCCTTCCTGTATGTGTGTTGAGTGTAGGCCTAGCTATGTGTGACGCAGAGGTAAATGAAGCCATGTGGGCCCCTGAAATGGCGGCTGCCTGACATCTAAACTGGGACAATGGGATTGTGGGGTAACAGCGCTGGTGTTGCGCACCGTGGCGGTAGGCAGTCGTAGACCGCGGCGCAATGCTGCATTGGTTAACATTGGACCCTATGGGTCCCAGGAGCCAATGAAAAGGTGTGCCAGCGGTGATGATGCGCACCACCGCGGACGTCACCGCCATTTTCTATCTGTTCAATCACTAGATACCTGACCTTCGACAGGAGAGGACCTACACTGCAAGTGCTGCTGTGACCTCGGTCTGGAAGCAACAATGGCTGCTGCGTCTGGGGAAAGGGCCCCTGCCTTCACTGCTCAGGAGTTGGAGAAACTGGTAGATGGGGTCCTCCCCCAGTACACGCTACTCTACGGTCCTCCAGACCAACAGGTTAGTACACAGGGAGCACGTTGTATGGGCTAGGGCTGGTTGGAAGAGGGAAGGGGGCAGAGTTCATAGAACATTAATGCATGTGAATGAATGGGCCACATGGCCAGAGTAGGGAGGGGGCCACTCACATCGATGGTGCAGTTGGTAATGACTGTTCCTCTTCCCTTTGTGCATGTCATGTAGGTCAGCGCCCACCAGAAGAGGGACATTTGGCGTGCCATCGCCAAGGACGTCCGGACCCTGGGGGCCCACCAGAGACGGGGCACCCACTGCCGGAAAAGATGGGAGGATATTCGCCACTGCAGCAAGAAGACGGCGGAGGCTCAGCTGGGGATGGCCTCCCAACGTGGGAGGGGTGCCCGTCCACCATGACCACCCTGATGTTCCGGATCCTGGCGGTGGCCTACCCAGAGTTGGATGGGCGCTTGAGGGCATCACAGCAGACACAAGGGGGTGAGTACAACCTCATTCTGCGGAGTTTGCGCACAGTAGAGGGGTCTGGGTGGGGGAGGAGGCCTGTGGGTGTACCTAGGCCAGCCAGAAACACGAAGACTAGGCCCCTCTGTAATGCAGCCCATGTGGCACTCTACCCCACCTCAGTAGAGTGCCAAGTCGAGGTATAGTTGCCCCTGTGGCATCCATGTGTGCAGATGTCCACCATTGCGATGTAGGCCATATCCCAGAAATTGCATATGCAGAGGCCAGGAGCACGGCGTAATGCAGGGGGCTGCTGTGTCTGTCTTGTCCACCAACGGTAGCGGTATGCCATGCACTCAACCTGTCTTTCTTCTATCCCCCCCCCTTTTTGTGCTCTCCCTGTTCTTTTGTGCATCAGCATCATCAGGCGGAGGTACAGTGGCACCGGAGCACGAGGGAGCTGCATCCCACATGGCCATGGAGGGCCACACCATGGACTCAGAATGCACCAGTGGGACGGAGGGCGAGGGGAGCTTCACGTCGGCCACCGGATCACCAAGCAGCGACACGGACTCGTCTGCCGATGGGGGCTCCCTTGTGGTGGCGGCACCATCTGTGCGCCCCACTTCTACAGGTACAGCCGCCACCTCCCCTACCAGCACCGCCCTCCCAGCAGCCCCTCAGCATTCGCCCCGTGCTCGCTCACCCAGGAGGGTGGGCATCACCTTTGCCCCAGGCACCTCAGGCCCTGCCCCAGTCACCCCTGCTGCCCACAGTGAGGAGGCCATTGACCTCCTCAGGTCACTCACTGTTGGGCAGTCTACCATTGTGAATGCCATCCAGGGTGTAGAACGAGAGTTGCAACACGGTAATGCATTCCTGGAGGGCATTCATTCTGGTCAGGCTGTCCTTCAGCGAACCCTGCAATATCTGGCCTCAGCACTGATGGCAGCCATTGTCCCTGTGTCTAGCCTCCCCCCTCCAACCTCCTCCTCCCAGACCCAATCCCCTGTACCCCAGCCCATCCCAAGCACACCTACAGACCAGCATGCACACAAGTCAGCACACACAAGTAGCTCAAGCAAACATAGGCACCACACAACCCACAGGCACTCACGCAAGCCTTACCCACATACAGACACAGCAACATCCACTGCCTCCACTGTGTCCCCCTCCTCCTCTTCTCCCTCCTCCCTCCTAGTCTCATCTACACACACACCTGCATGCACCACATCTACAGGCACCAGGAATCGCACTAGGACACCCAGCACCACAAGCCGCTCATCCGCACTCACCACCTCCACTGCCATTTACACGTCCCCTGTGTCCTCTCCCAATGTGTCTGTGACGCCCCCTCCCAAAGTACACAAACGCCAGCAATCACACACCCAACATCCATCCACCTCACGACAGCCTCCAGTACCTGCACCTGCACCCAAAACACCTAAAGTGACACCTCCTACAACCACCTCCTCTTCCTCCACTCCCAGGCCCCCTCCAACTACCCATCCCAGTGTTCGTCAGAAACTGTTCCTCTGTAAAGTTGACCTTTTTGCCCCCACCGCCACCCCTCCAATTCATCAGTCCCGTCGTAGCACCTCAGCCAAAAAGCCTTCAATGCAAGTGGTGCCTGTTCAAGGTATGTGGAGTGCACCGGCCACCAGGGCAGGCAGTGTGACCCGGAGCCAAGGCACTGGCAGCCCACCCCCTGTAAAGGCTCTGAAATTGGAGAGTGGACGACGGGACCGTGTGAAGACTCCTGGTGGGAAAACAACTCACATGGGTTCCAAGGGGATTGGAGAGTCAGCTGTGACTCCACCAAAGGTGGGGAAAGGCCAGAGGAAGTCTGCCCAGCCTGTTGTGAGTATCACGGCGGAGAAGGGCGCCATCATTCCCGGCGGTCGAGACCCAACCGCCAGCACCGTCGTCACTGGTCAGGAGACCACCGCCGGAGTCAGTGCCCAGGAGGGCCCAAGTATTGTCACTGGTCAGGAGACCACCACCACCGCCGGGGTCAGTGCCCAGGAGGGCCCAAGTAGCGTCACTGGTCAGGAGACCACCGCCGGAGTCAGTGCCCAGGAGGGCCCAAGTATCGTCACTGGTCAGGAGACCACCGCCGGAGTCATAGCCCAGGAGGGCCCAAGTATCGTCACTGGTCAGGAGACCAACGCCGGAGTCATAGCCCAGGAGGGCCCAAGTATCGTCACTAGTCAGGAGACCACCATCGGAGTCAGTACCCAGGAGGGCCCCGGCTGCCACAGCCCAGGTGGGATATGAGGGAACGTCATGCCACACACCAATGCCCAGTCTAGGGAACATCATGCCACACACCAATGCCCAGTCTAGGGAACGTCATGCCACACACCAATGTCCGTACCAGAACCGCCATGGCAAAGCACCGCTGAACAGTCCCGAACCGCCATGGTAAAGACCGCTGAACAGGGCTAGCACCGCCGTGGCAAAGCAACGCTGAACAGGGCAATGACCGCCATGGTGAAGACCGCTGAACAGTCCAGAACCGCCATGGCAAAGCACAGCTGAACAGTCCCGAACCGCCATGGTGAAGACCGCTGAACAGGGCAAGCACCGCCATAGCAAAGCACCGCTGAACAGGGCAATGACTGCCATGGTGAAGACCGCTGAACAGTCCAGAACCGCCATGGCAAAGCACCGCTGAACAGTCCCGAACCGCCATGGTGAAGACCGCTGAACAGGGCAAGCACCGCCATGGCAAAGCACCGCTGAACAGGGCAATGACCGCCATGGTGAAGACCGCTGAACAGGGCATGCACCGGGTAAGAATGAATACACCGCCACATCAAGCATCCTTATCCCATGTGTAGCTGGGACACTGACGGGACAGGAACTTTCACGGGGAGACTAATCCAGTCTGGGCACCAGTCCCCCTCACGAGCCACTGGCGGATATTATCTACTTGCGAAATTGAGGCTTTGCACTCCCCAGGATGGCACAGTGGGCAAGCCACCCACAGTAGAGACTTGAGAGACTGTGGCTTTGCACTCCCCAGGATGGCACAGTGGGCAAGCCACCCACTGTAGAGACTTGAGAGACTGTGGCTTTGCACTCCCCAGGATGGCACAGTGGGCAAGCCACCCACCTTAGAGACTTGAGAGACTGTGGCTTTGCACTCCCCAGGATGGCACAGTAGGCAAGCCACCCACTGTAGAGACTTGAGAGACTGTGGCTTTGCACTCCCCAGGATGGCACAGGCATGGAGCCCCGTCGTGGATCTAGCTTTGCAGTCATCCGGCTGAGGTGCCCCCCCCTTCCCTTCCCCCTGAGGTGCCTGTAGTATTTCTATCTGATGCCCCGGCAGTGTTCGGTCCGATTGTGGTCAGGTATCTTTTGTGGGCCTCGCCCATGCATTTTTGGACTAGTGGTGCACGGACATTGATATGTACATATCTGCACTACTTCTCGTACTGTATATATTTCTGCCAGATTTTCGTATATTTCTGTATATTTTTGTAAGACTTGTTTATTGCAACATTACAATGTTTGAACAGATTTCGCTTTGTCTTTGCATTCTTCTGGGGGGATTGTGGGTTGTTACTGTGATGTTTGGAAATGCATTGGTGTGTATGTTGTAATATGCGAGGGTGGGGGTGTTTCGTGGGTGTCCCCCTAACTTTTGCCTCCACCCTCCCCATGTCGTAGGTGCAGTACTCACCGTTGTCTTCGGCGCCTACGTAGATGGTGGTCGTAGAGGAGCAGAAAGACAAGCGCAGGGAGTATTTGTAGTTCCGGCTCCATGGAGTCCTCGTTCCTCATGGGATGTGTTCAGGTGAGCGTTTTCCCATTGCAGCAACGGTTTCTGCCGTGTTTTTATCGACGGTGAATCTGCCCCGGAAAAGGTGGCGGATTGGTGGGTTGTAATACTATGGGCGGTACATTGTCTTCCGCCTGTCTGTTGGCGGTGACCGCCGCGCTGCTTGTCTTTACCGCCGTGGCGGGCGGTGTGTTAAAGTGCCTGTCTTTGTTGGCAGTTTCTGCCAGGGTCATGATTCCTTTTTTTTGTCCGCCGGCCTGTTTGCGGTATTACCGCCGCTTTAACACCGTCCGCCAGGGTTGTAATGACCACCTTTATCCTAACTGGACCCAAAATGTCTAATGCTTTGTTAATCCAGGGCCCAGATGCTTCTTCTCTTGTGACCATGGGTTGTGTCCTATATTTCAACACTTTGGCCCTCCTTACAACCCTGACGGTTGGTGTTAAAGCGGCGGTAATACCGCCAACAGGCCGGCTGTAGAAAAAATAGGATCACGACCACGGCAGAAATCGCCAACACAGACAGCCACTTTCACACTCCGACCGCCATGGCGGTAGCAAAAACACTGCGGCGGTAACCGCCGACAGACAGGCAGAGGACAATATACTGCACAACACATCACAACCAGCCAATCTGCCAGCTTTTCTGGGTCGGTACCAACGCCATCAAAAGCACGGCGGAAACAGGAATTGGAAGGGAAACCACTCACCTCTCGACACTCAACAAAGAACCAGGATGCCAGGAGCCCGAGCTGCAGGTCCTGCCGATGCTGGTCTACCTCCTCATACACGAGGAATATCAAAGGCGGCGGCGACGACCACGGGGAGAACTGCACCTAGCACACAGGGGACGGGGGAGGAAAAAGAGAGTGACACACACACGCAACACCCCCACCCTCACCCACAACACCATACACACAAACATATGCAACAACAGTACATTTACACCCTGTTACCCCCTGGAAGAACAGAAGGACCAAAGGAATTTAGTGAAATAAGTGATATTTTTTAAATATGCAGACATATGTAACGAATAGAAAAACAGTATATACAAATATTTACAATATGTACAGAAGGCCATACACTGTCCTTTGCAAATGTCCGTGGCCCACTGGGCCAAAAATCATGGGCCAAGCCCACACTTGACTCCTGCCTCAATACGGAGAGAACACTGCAGGGGCATCAGGTCAAAAACACACAGGCACCTCAGGGGGACGGGGGGACACCTCACCAGGAAGATGGAAGAACACCACTGCTCCTCGAGGGGGCTCCATGCCCACTGCTAGGTCCTGGGGAGTGCGAAGCCACAGTCTCTCAAGTCTCTCAAGTTGGTGGTTTGCCCACTGCCTGGAGAGTGCAAAGCCACCATCGCTCAAGTGGGTGGTTTGCCCACTGCTTGCTCCTGGGGAGTGCAAGGCCACAGTCTCTCAAGTGGGTAGTTTGCCCACTGCTTGCTCCTGGGGAGTGCAAGGCCACAGTCTCTCAGGTGGGTGGTTTGCCCACTGATTGCTCCTGGGGAGTGCAAGGCCACAGTCTCTCAAGTGGGTGGCTTTTCCAGTTGGTTCTGGAAGGGGCTTTGTGCCCAGTGTGCTTCATCCTGCCAAGGATAGGGTGAGTGGATGCAGTTCTCCACTGGATCTGGTGGGTGCGTGGATGCAGTTCTCCACTGGTTCTGGAGGGGGCTTTGTGCCCAGTGTGCTTCATCCTGCCAAGGATTGGGTGAGTGGATGCAGTTCTCCACTGGTTCTGGAGGGGGGTTTTGTGCCAGTGTGCTTCATCCTGCCAAGGATTGGGGGAGTGAATTCAGTTCTCCACTGGTTCTGGAGGGGGCTTTGTGCCCAGTGATGCAGCACTTGGGGTGTGGCAGTTCACATTCCCTCACCTGGGTGTCTGAGGCACGAGATTTGCAGGTAACAGGTAGCATGATAGTCCATGGAGGCAGGGCCAGACTCCATCATGTGGCGACCAAGGCTGCAAACTGGTGGTAGTGCTGGTGCTGGTGGGGGTGCTTCAAGTGGTGGTTGGAGGCTCCAGGCCGTGGCCTGCAGCCTCGGACGTACGCACACTGGGGCTGCTGCTGTAGGTAATGGTCCTACTGTCAGCGGTGCAGGCGTCTGTGCTTGCAGCGCTGCTTGCTGCAGGGATGCTGGCGGTGCTGTCCGTGGTTCAGGTGCTGCCAGTGGTGGAGGGAGGCACCAGCCTGTCTCCTGCAGCCTCGGACGGCTGCCCACTGGGGATGCTGCGGCTGACAGTAGTGGTAGCAGCGGCGGGGCAGGTGGCGGTGCAGGTGGTGGTGCTTGCGGCAGTGCTTGTGGTGGTGCTGTCCGCGGTACAGGTGGCAGGGCTGTCGGTTCTGATGGTGGGCACCAGGCCCTCACCTGGAGCCTCTGAAGCCTGAAGTGCCCTGCCTTCGCTTTTCTGCCCCTTCCTCATCTTGGCAGATGCTGCTGGCACCTTGGCTTGTCATAGTTTGGAGTCTTGCTCTAGGCAAGACTGCTGGTTAAAGTATGACAGTACTTTTGTTTGTAGGCAACTATGCCTATCCTACAACAAGTCGCAACTGTTGTCCCAACCTTACCGGCTCACTAGCAACACCTCACCAGAAACACAATAGTAAAAGGTGATTTGTGGCAGCCTTTACACATGGACTCGAGAATAAGACATCTCAGGGTGTGTCGTGGCTAAACGGAGATTACCCCTTTCTCACAGATATATCTTGTCTCACACAAACACAGGCAATAACAAAGATGCAGTAAAGTTTCAATAGTTTTTATTTAACACAACTGCAATTTGCGATATGTTGCATGGGCTGCAATGATTAGGATAATGAATAGTGCAAGAAACAGAATTGTGAAGACGAGAGTCATTATTACAAAGACCCCCACCATCTTGCAATGCATGTAAAAGACATACGAGATGTAATATGCCCTAATACCCTAATGTGATAGGCCTAACCTCCTACCTAAAGGAGAGCTGGGTTTGTTAAACCTAATCTGCCAATGCCATGTCCATGAGAGGAGCCCCCAACCCTCGTTACCTTGGAATGAGGTCTCTATCTCAGACTCCGCAGGGACACGAAGACTGGGTCAGCGTCAAGACGACGTGCAGCATCGGTATCAGCGATGGTGGCGATGCCCTCTGGTCCGAATCCCTCTAATTATCTGTCTAAAGTGTGATGTATTTACACAGATCTACCAGGACCCCTGACGTAGGTGTGTTCCCAAACAATAGATAACAGACATGCTTGGGATGGCAATTATTATAAACAATCCCTCGAAAGTATAGAGAGGGAAAATCCCTGAGTGTGAACACCTACTGTTTGTTTGTCTTTATTGCTTGATCTGGACGCCTTAGCGCGGTGGCACTGATAATGCAAAGCATAACAAGTGGCCTAACTATAAACGAGGCAGCCATCTTAGATGAATTAAATAATTAAATGGGCTAAGACAGAACAAGCTAAGTAGGTTGAAAGTCACTAGGTGACGGGGCACAAGTCTGCAAGCCAAAGGCAAAGCTAACTCCCGTAATCCCATTAAAACAAACTAGGATTCACTACAGGCTCTGGTAGCTGGAGTTTTGGAGGAGGCCTAGCTGGGTAGGTAATGCTCCTTGGTCTTGCTGCATGCTGGCCCCTTCTTCACCATTGCCGGGGTCGGTGGCACACTGCCTGGCCTGACGGGTGCCCCCTTTGACCCTCTGGGAGTTGCAGGTGCCACAGCGGACGCCGACTTGGTGACTGAGGTGCTGGCCTGGGATCTGGACACCCTGGCCCCAGGTGAAAGACGGGGGGAGGGAGGGTTAGGGAACAGGTCAATGTCTGCCATGAAAAGTTTTTTAGACACACTGTGACGGGAAGATGGAGAGGGTTTGGGAGTGGAGGAAGAGGGAGTGGTTGAAGGAGGTGTCTGTGCTGAGTTTGGGTGAAGGTGCATGGGTTGGATGCTGTTGTGAGGTAGATGGCTGTTGGGTGGTGGGTGCTTGCGTTTGTGTACTTTGGGAGGAGGGGTCACAGACACACTGGGAGGGGACACAGGGGACGTGTGCATGGTTGTGGGGTGGTGACTGCTCATGAGGGGTGTGTTGTGATGGGCGTGCTGGTGATGAAGGTAGAGGATGAAGATGTAGTGCATGCAGCTGTGAGTGGAGACGATATTGGGAGGGAGGTGAACGACGAGGAGGAGGGGACACAGTGGAGGCAGTGGTTGGGGGGTGTTTGCATGGGTATGGTGCTTGTGTGAGTGCCAGTGAGATGAAGTGTGTGGCTTATGTTTGCCTTAGCCACTTTTGTGTGGTGATTTGGGTGAATGCTGGTCTGCATGTTTGCTTAGGATAGGCTGGGGTTGAAGGGAGTGGGTCTGGGTAGAGGAAGTTGGAGGGGGGAGGCTAGACACAGGGACAATGGCTGCCATCAGTGCTGAGGCCAGAACCTGAAATGCTCTCTGTTGGGCCGCCTGCCCAGAATAAATGCCCTCCAGGTATGCATATGTTTGTTGCAAATGCCTCTCAACACGCTGGATGGCATTCAGTATGGCTGGCTGCACAACAGAGAGGGATCTCAGGAGGACAAAAGCCTCCTCACTGAGGGCAGCAGGGCTGACTGGGGCAGGGCCTGAGGTGCCTGGGGCAAAGGAGATGCCCACCTTCCTGGGTGATCGGGCACGGGAAACACACTGAGGTGCTGCTGGGAGGGCGGTGCTGGGTGGGGGGATGGCGGCTGTACCTGTTGTTGGGGTGGGCACAGAGTTGTTTGCCACCCCCAGGGAGCTTCCATCAGAGGAGGAGTTGCTGTATGTGGTCTCCCCTCCGTCCCACTGGTGCTCTCACCCTCAGTGGATTCGGCCTCCAGGCCCATGTGGGATGCAGCTCCCTCTGTCGCCGGTGCCTCTGCTCCTCCGCCAGATGATGCTAATGCACACAAGGATAGGGTGACAAAACAAAAAGGGGGGTGAGAGACAGAGGATACACTTGGTCAATGCCAGCAACACCACTACTGTTGGCGGACACAACACACAGGGAACAGCCCTATGCACTAGGCCATGCCCAACCATTTCCTAAGACAGTCACCAGCCCATGGGGTACAATGCCTAACGCCAGCATCTGCACACCAGAAACCCACATGACCCTGCCCAGTAGTAGATGGCCACTTACACTATTGGGGAAGGAGTGCACCAGACCCTGCCCAACAAAGGACCTACCCTGCCATGATCACCCTGGACTAGGGGCACTGACAGTCCCCACCCCCCACCCAGATACCTCTTCACATGCGCAAAGTCAGCTTTCAGAATCTGTACTCACCCCCTTGTGTCTGCTGTGATGCCCTCAAGCACCCATCCAACTCTGGATAGGCCACCGCCAGGATGCAGAACATCAGGGGGGTCATAGTGCGATGGGCACCCCTTCCTCGTTGGGAGGCCAGCCCCAGCTGGGCCTCCGCCATCTTCTTTGATCACCGGCGCAGGTCCTCCCATCTCTTGCGGCAGTGGGTACTCCGCCTGTGAAAGACCCCCAGGATCCGCACCTCCTTGGGGATGGCACGCCAAATACCCTTTTTCTGGTGGGCACTGACCTGCATGGAAAAGACAGCAGAAAAGGGAATCATTCACCCATCCGGACCGTCAGACTCATTGGCCACCAGTTCCCACCTATCCCCTGATACACATAAAATGACCACCTTACATGCTGCACTCTTGCCAGGACGCCTCAGCCCCCTCAACATGTGGCTTACATCCACAGCACTCCAGACATTCATGGCTCATACATCATGCTCACAGTGTACTCCCCTGTTTGTCTGGAGGACCGTAGGGTAAAGTGTACTGGAGTAGGACCCCATCCACCAGTTTTTCCAACTCCTCCGCAGTGAAGGCAGGGGCCCTTTGCCCAGACACATGCGCCATTGTCGCTTCCAGACACAGGTCACAGCAGCACTTGCAGTGTAGGTCCTCTCCTGTTGAAGGTCAGGTATCAAGTGAGTGAATAGATAGAAAATGACGGTCACGTCCGCGGCGGTGCGTACCCTCACTGCCGGCGTACATCGCCATTGGCTCCTGGAACCCATAGGGCCCAATGATAACCAATTCGAAATTGTGCGGCGGTCGTTGACCGTCTACCTCGACTGCGCACAACACCAGCGCAATTACCTCATTTCCACTTGTCCCTCCTCACAGGTCAGGCAGCCGCCATTTCAGGGGGCACAGGGCATGGCATCTAACTGTGTCATATCATACATTGGCACGGCAACTGATTCTAGGATTCACAATTTTTTTCTGTAGAGTTAAAAAAACAGCATTAATGTAATAGATGTGGAAATGTGACCCTCTGCTGACCGTTCTCTTCCATAGGCTCAAACCGCTGTGGCTGCATATGAGATGGCAGCATTCTCCGGTGGACAGACCCCTGGTGGAACTTGCAACAATGAAGGACAGACACATTATCATTACCTACAGATTTGATCGTGCCACAATCCAGGAACTGTGTGCCCAATTGGAGCCAGACCTGATGCCAGCCATCTGGCAGCCCACTGGTATTCCCCCTTCTAGTTCAAGTCCTGTCAGTACTCCATTTCCTGACAAGTGGTTCCTTCCAAACAACAGTGGCCATGCCATCAGGGATGTATCAGCCAATGTTCTGTAACGTGTTGACCAGAGTGTTGTCAGCCCTGCTGAAACACATGGGCAGCTACATCGTGTTCCCCCAGATGGAGGATTTGGCCCCAGTGAAAGCTGACTTTTATGCCCTGGGACATATCCCCAACAATATAGGTGCCATTGATGGTACACAGTTGGCATTTGCCCCCCCCCCCCAGAGAAATGAACAAGTTTTCAGGAATAAAAAAAGCTATCACTCTCAATGTGCAGATGGTGTGTTTGGCGGACCAGTACATCTCCCATGTGAATGCCAAATACCCTGACTCTGTCCATGACGCCTTTATCTTGAGGAATAGCAGCATCCCATATGTGATGGGCCAACTCCAGAGGCACCGGATGTGGCTAATAGGTGAGCCCAATGTTCCCACATAGTATGGGTAAGGGTCTGGGTATGAGGTTGTCCCTAAGGGTTAGTGTGTGTCTAACAGGTATCCCTTGATATTTGCATGTGACTCTGGTTACCCCCAACCTGTCATGGCTACTGACCCTAGTGACGAATGCAAGGACAAGGGCACAGGAACATTACAATGAGGCACATGGGCGTACAAGGAGGATTATCGAACTGACCTTCGGCCTCCTGAAGGCCAGATTCCAGTGCCTCCATCTGACTGGTGGATCCCTGTACTACTCACCCAAGAAGGTGTGCTAGATCATTGTTGCATGTTACATGTTGCACAACCTGGCCTTGAGACGCCAGGTGCCTTTTCTTCAGGAGGATGAGCCTGGAGATGGTCTTGTGGCAGCGGTGGAGCCTGTGGACAGTGAGGAAGAGGAGGCAGAGGAAGAAGATGTTGACAACAGGAGCAACATTATTCTGCAATACTTCCAGTGACACACAGGTAAGACATTGTACGTTCATATGAAATTACATTTAACTATTGGACATTGTACAAGACAGCCTCTTACCCTATGTTTCTGGCCAATGACTTTACCCTTTGCTATGTCTATTTTCAGAGACCTGGGCCCCACTCTGGTTCCTGCTATGTGAATTGCTGCCCACTACAGGTCATACCAATGTATATATAACAGGACATATGGATTGAAATGTTTACAGCTTGTTATTAACCTAATACATATTGCAATCAAATGACAGATTCCGTACTTGTTTTTGATCCAAGGGTGTTTATATCAGTGCTCATAAGTAGAGGGGGATGCGCAATGGGCAGGGGTGATGGTGGAGGAATGTCCAGTTAGAGTCCAGTCTCTTGGTATCACAAGTGCATTGTCCAATGGGGCATAGGAAGGGGAGTAATGGCAGTTCAAGGTGGACAGGGGGACAGAGTGGGACAGAAGGGTGACAATCAGGAGAGTCTTATTTCCTGGCAGGGGTCTTGGCAATGTTCTCAGTCTTCTGCCTGGACCACAGAGACTGTTTGCGGGGTGGTTCTCCTTCTGCAGAGGGTGGGGTGCTGGTGGCCTGTTGGTCCTGTTGTGGTGCCTCCTGTCCACTATCGTCGGCAGAGGTGGAGGGCTGTTCTTCTGTGTGGCTAGTGTCAGGAGTCCGTTGTTGTGCCACTGCCTCCCTCTTGGTCTTGGCCATGTCACTTAGCACCCCTGCAATGGTGACCAGGATGATGTAGGTCATCCCTGATCCCCAGGTATGGTCTCTCCTGCAGCTGCTGGGTCTCCTGCAGCTTGGCCAGTATCTGGCCCCTGGTCTCCTGGGAATGGCAGTATGCTCCTAGGATGTTGGAGAGAGCCTTGTGGAGAGTGGGTTCCCTGGGCCTGTCCTCCCCTTGTCGCACAGCAGTCCTCCCAGCTTCCCTGTTGTCCTGTGCCTTTGGCCCCTGAACTGTGTGCCCACTGCCACTGACCCCAGGTCCCTGATCATCCTGGGTTTGTGGGGTTGCTTGTGGTCCCTGTAGTGGTGGACACACTGCTGATTGACGTGTCCTGGGGACAGTGGCATGGGCCCACTGGGTGGGTGCTGTGCTGGTGTTTCTTGAGAGGGGAGGCTCTGTGGTGGTTTGGGACTGTGGCAGGGGAACCGACTGTCCAGAGGTCCCTGATGGGCCAGGTTGGTCATCGTGATCCAGGCGTGCAGAGCTGCTGTCATCACTGTGGGCCTTTTCAGGGGGTGGACTGGTTGTAGCTGGCCCCTCTTCTTCGGTGACATTGAGTAGGCATCCTGTGGGGATGCAAATGCAGTGTTAATGTATCTGCACATGCCATCTTGTACATGGGTGTGTTTCCCTCTATGATTGTGATTTCCCTTTCAGCTTGGCCTATTGTTCGTGGAGGTTTTATGGGCTGGGTGAATCTCTGTAATTGGCATGCTGTGGTGATGGGTGTCCATGCAGGTCTGTGATGGGTGTCCATGCTTTGGTGTTGCATACAGGGCTTGGTATTGGGATGGGTGGGTTGTGATGGTGGGGTACATGTGAGGTGGTGGGGCGATGAGGGTGAGTGTAGGGGTAGGAGTTTGTGATGGCATGCAGGTAGGGTGGGGGATATAGTAGTAAAGATTTGACTTACCAGAGTCCAGTCCTCCTGCTACTCCTACGAGGCCCTTAGGGTGCATGATTGCCAAGACTTGCTCCTCCCATGTTGTTAGTTGTGGGGGAGGAGTTGGGGGTCCACAGGAAGTCCTCTGTACAGCTGCCTGGTGTCTTGCAACCACGGAACGCACCTTCCCTCATTGGTCATTCCACCTCTTCCTGATGTCATCCCTTGTTCAGGGGTGCTGTCCCACAGCGTTGACCCTGTCCACGATTTTCCGCCATACCTCCATCTTCCTTGCAATGGATGTCTGCTGCACTTGTGATCCGAATAGCTGTGGCTCTACCCGGATGATTTCCTCCACCATGACCCTTAGCTCCTCCTCTGAAAACCTGGGGTGTCTTTGGGGTGCCATGGATGTGGTGTGAGTGGTAGGTGTGAGGATGTGTGGGGTGATGTATGGGGTGATATGCTGAGGAGTGTAGTGTGAGGTGCGTGGATGGTGTATGGATTATGGTGTTCTGTGCCTCTGATTGAGTGGGTGCTCCTGCCTTGTGTCTCTCTCTGCTTGCTATATATTTTTTTTCACTTTAAGGGGTTGTGGGAAATGTGTGTGTGTGTTTTATAGTGTTGTGGGTGTGTGGGTGTGGTGTGTGTATGTGTGTCAGGTGTGTGTAGTTTGAATTGTCGAATGTGGTGTAGTTTTGTAAATGTGTGTGTATTTTTAGCGCAGCGGTGTGTACTGCCAATGGTTTACCGCGGTTGAAAGACCGCCGCGGTGATTCGTGGGTCGTGATACTGGGGCCGTGTTCCTGTTGGCGTAACAATGTGGGTTTTGGTACAGCGAATTTATCGCTGACCTTTGGTGTGGCGGACTTGTGTGGGTGTCTGCATAGTGGCTGATTTCTCAGTGTGGGTCATAATACTGGTAGCAGAATACCGTCACGGACACGGTATGTTGGCGACCATCAGCAAGGTGGTAGGCGGCATTTACCGCCAGGGTTGTAATGAGGGCCTTTGTCTGATCGTAAACACACATGGCAATTTCTCACTTCCCTCTCCACCATCATATCTATGGCAGGCCACCAGTAGGCATTTCTTATCCTTTCTTTCGTTTTAGAGATGCCCACATGGCTTGCGTGAGCTTGATCTATAGGTTTCTTTCTCAGGCCAAGAGGTGGAACTAATTTGCTGCCTCTCATCAACATTCCATCCACAACTGATAATTCATTCCTGACCTGTCAATAAGCCAACAGGTTTTGATCATGTTCTGGCCTCGCACCCCATCCATTCCTAACCTTGTCTAATATTTCCTGTAAGATGACATCCCTTGACATTTCTTCTTTCCCCACCGACTCTTGTAATGTTCCTTCAATTACCAGGCACACTTTTATATCTTCGTCAAAAACAATATCTGCAAAACAACCTCCTCCAACTGTCTCCTCTTCATCTCCTGTTTCTACATACAGTCTTAAAAAGCAGTCAGCCTGAACATTCAATGCCGCAGGCATATAAAATATCACATAATCAAACTCTTGTAGAGCTACTACCCACTTCCTGATTCTATGCGAAACCATATCAATCCCTTTCTTGGCAAACACTAATGTGAGCGGCTTGTGGTCAGTTATTATTTCAAATTTGTGTCCCCACAAAAACTTCCTTAGCTTCCTCACAGCCCAAGATACTCCTAAGGCCTCCTTCTCAACCACAGAGTAGTTATTCTCTGCCCTTCTCAGACATCTTGATGCAAAGAGTGTGGTTCTGTTTTGCCCTCGCTCCCTTTGATTGAGAACAGCACTCAGTCCCTTAGAGCTAGCATCAGTCATCAACACAGTTTCATCATTTGTATCAAAACTTCCCAAATCAGATGCTTTATCCAGACTATTCTTGATGTCCTAAAACTCCCTTTCACACAGTTGATTCCAACTAAACTCCGAGCTCTTCTTTAACAACAGTCTCATGCAACTTGCCCTTTCTGCAAAACTTGGAACAAATATTTATTGTGAAATTCCCTCATCCCTAGAAACTTCACTAACTCTTCCTTATTTTGAGGACTAGGCAATTTTTTGATTGCATCAAGTAGGCCCGTCTTAGGGCGAATACCCTTCACTGAAATCTCATGGCCTAAATACTCAATATTTGGAATGTTGATTTTGCATTTCTCAGATTTTAGCGTTAGTCCATTGATTCGGAACCTCTCTAAGACATCATTTAACCTTTCATTATGCTCTTCTAAATCATCCCCAAAGATCAACAGGTCATCCTGGTATACCTTCACTCCCTTTGCACCCTTCAATATTTTCTCCATGGCCCTCTGAAACACGAGGCAGCGGATATCAAGGCAAATGGCATCCTGAGAAACATAAATGTGCCAAAAGGAGTTATAAAGGTGGTCTGTCCTTGAGATGAGCTGTGTAAGTTTATCTGGTGGTAGGCAGAAGTCAAATCAAATGTTGAGAAGTGCTTTGCTCCATTAAGAGAGCACAACATCTCCGTAATATTTGGAAGAGGATAATGATCTACTATGACCAACTTATTTAATTCTCTGAGATCAACACAAAGCCTGGCCTCCCCACTGGCCGTCCTTGCCATAACTACTGGTGCCATCCATTTCTAAGCTTCCACTTCATGAATAATCCCATTCATAATGAGTTTAGCAATTTCAATTTTCATTTTGTCTCTAACCATCAACAGGACGTTCCTCAGCCTAGCTGCCTTAGGTACCGCTCCAGGCTTGAGTCTGATCTTATGCATATAATTCCTGAGGCAGCCTAAGTCTCTGCTGAACACATCGGGGAATTTGTTCACCCAACCACTTACATCCTCTGCCACAGCTTGAACTGCAGGAACATCTTTAAGTTTAACTGGTGGGTCTTCATTTGGGTCTAGTAGGACACGCAGATCACGTTGATGAAACCAACTAATTAAAGAGTCTCCCTTCACCAAGATCTATACTTTTGCTTGTATGATGTACTCTTTAAATTATATGCGTCCCCAAAAGTAGCCTAGCAATTTGATTGGTTCACCACCATAACCTTTCGTCTCACATTTGGCTTCAACAAGTTAACTTTCCCCTTCAGTTACTGATCATAGAATGACTTCAGTATCAATGTGATCTTTGCCCCAGAATCAAATAAAATTTTGGCCGGTTTACCATTAACTAAGATTGATTCTACGGGACCATCGAAAGACCCACATCTTGTTTGCAAAGTTTGCACTTTACGTACTGCCCCTACATCGCTTGTGTCATATTCGCACATTAGCGCCCTTACTTTTTTAGTGTTACTCTTTGTCCTCCAACAATTTGCAAGATGACCCGTCTTACCACAAATTTTGCAGGTCATCCTCTAAGCAGGCCATATGACCAACACCCCCACACCTAAAACATTTCCCGGCAAAGGGTTTTCTTAATTTCATAGATTCATTACCACTTCTGTTGTCATTATACATCATTGTGCCGCTCTCTACTGTTTTTACAGTAGCGCCTTCTTCCTTTGCAACTGTGTCAGTGTTAGCATTGTCTTTACAAAGTACTTCAACACATTTTCTCGAGTGTTCGCAAGTTTTTGCTACAACCAAAATTTCTTCTCAAGATGGAGTGTCCTTTTGCCACATACTCTCTTTTGCATTCTCTAGTGAGCAGTCTAACATAAACCGATCTCTTAATCGTTCCTCGTAGGAGTTCCCAAACATGCAGGTAGACACAAGTTTCTGTAGTTCTGTTATAAATTGCTCTGCTGTCTCACCTTGATGTTGCATCCTTTTCCCTAACTGGTACTGTTCGAGAACAGTGCTCACTTTGGTTAAGTAGTGCAAATTAAGTTTTTTTATAAATATTTCAAATTCATTGAGATCTGTTGAGTCTCCTTCCGAGAGATCTCTCACATTTTGAAGGATCTCCTGGCCCTCTGTGCCCAGGCAGTGCATTAAAAGAGATGTTTTCCTTTCCGCACTGAGAGAAGTTCCACACACTCTGGCATAATTGTTAAAAACCTTTTCCCCCTTCTGCCAAGGTACTGGCTGATCACCAGGAGATGATAGAAAAAATGGAGCAGCCAGCACATTTTCCATTTCAACAGCACAAAAGGTGACTAGTCCCCTGATATCATTTTTTTATGAGTTTTGTTCTGTATGGTGTGCGTATCACTGTATGAAACGCACTGTACAAAACCCACAGTGAGCCAGAAATGAATATCAGAGTAAATATAAAATACTGTATGTGTGCGTATCACCGCAATGAGATGTGTTCAAACAGGGATATGGAAATCAAGAATACTGTATGGTGTGTGTATCACCATATGAAACGCACTGTACAAAATCCACAGTGAGCCAGAGGTAAATATCAGGGTGAATGACAGGGAATATACTGTATGGTGTGCATATCACCGCAAGAACGCACACTGAAGCGTTTTCCAATGATTACTATGGTGTGCGTATTACTGCAAGACACGCACTGTAAATTGTAACCCCAGAAGCGTCCAACTAGAATGCGTCACATACTTTTTGTTGATCTCCCGTTGTCATGGAGACCAAGCATGCATGATGTGTAGATTGTTGTTCTGGAGGCGTCCAGCCCACAGGCGTCGTGCACCCTTTGTTGATCTCCCGTTACCAAGGAGACCAAGCGCGCGCGACGTGCAGCCGCAAGTGCTCGTGCCTCCAGAGCCCGCATGCCTGCTATTGGCGCTTGTGCAGAACCATTTTCTGTTGAGCGCTCTCTGACCCAGAGGAGCTCCGTAGAGGTAAATCAAGCTAAAAATAAAGTCCCTTTTAAATTTTCAAAGCAGTTCAGCAGGCAGGGTGCTCCTCAAGTCAGCGATTCCCTTTGCAGAAAACTGTTGTGTTGTAAGGGCTAATCTTCGCTCTTGTCGTCTGCACGTTGCTCGTCGTCAATAAAAAGTGCAACATACAGATATTAAAGAGAACACTCCAAAGTCCAGTAGCATAGCGTTGTGATGAAAGAAGTATTTATTCTCTAAGTAAGATCATATAAAAGCCCTATGCCAGCCTCCAACTCCGTTCCTCCCTTCACCCGTCCTTGTCTTCCCATACATTCCACTCCCAGTGTTCTGAATCGGATCACCAGAATGCGAACCCAGAACACTTACAACATTGCTTACATAACACAGTAGTATACAATGTTCAGAGGCCAAATTTTCTTTGCTTAACCCATCAAATCTGTCAAAGAATTAAGTGAATGGCCAGTGCCCACAAATTACACCTAACATGGCGGCATGAATTTTCAAATCGCTATTTGAACCATAATTCAAACCATTATTTGTTTATTGTATCCAATTCAAAACATGATCTGAACAGAGCTAGACTTAAATTATAATTCTAAATGTGTTTGTACAAATGTTGTTCAGTATACTACTGGTTTAGGGGAGCAGTGACATAAAGGCGCATATGATGCTGGACAGAATTGAAAATCCTTCTGCAGCTACTCTGCACCAGTTGTGTCTGCCGTACTGAAATGGAGTGTAAGGCAAGACCATATCATAGAGTATAGCTATGTGAATAATTATGCAAAGAGGCATGCATCTGTCTCACCCTGAAGCTGTATTGGATAGAGCACTATAATCTTTAGGATGACACCGGGTAAGGAAAGACAGTCTGAGGAAGAGGTAGGCATAGAGAAGGAAGGTAGTTGACAGAGAGAAATATAGGTGATCTGGAGAGAAAATCATTTCCCCAGGAGCCCCCATGGAGGATGGGGTCCTGGGCAAATGTCCACTTTTCCCACGCCTGTCTCATAGCTTCTTGGGTAGCCCTTCTAAAACTCTTGTTTGAAAGTGCTTCTTTGGGCTTCATGTCTGCATCTTTGTATTCCGTAGGCTGGCTAGAGGCTTCACCACAGGTGGAGTGAGCAAAAGGGCTGGCTAGAGAAGCTCCACAGGACATTATACTTAGTCCTAGCCTGGAGGAAGTGGACAGCATATAGCTTCATGGTCAGTAAGCATTATAGTGCCCACACAGGTCAGTGTAGATCTTCCCTGATCAGGAATGGAGCTTTAGTTTATATTTCCAGTCCTTGGTACCTTAACAGCACACAAATACCAGTGACTGCCAGGACATTCCCAAAGCCTGCATTTTAAATAAGCAATTTGGGGAATAATATACTTACTAAGATGGGCTCCAGGAAAGGCAGGCCTTTCCTTGTTCCCTGAGTGCTTCGTTGATGCAAGGCAGGTACAATCTCCAGGGTTTTTTTGCTGGGAAATCTTTGTATCCCTGTGAGGCAAGACCTGGAGACACCAGAAGCAGAGTACCCTTAAAGACAAGTGCACCAAAGGTGATTGCTACCAACCTTTTTTCCACCCTTGAAAAAATATGTGCAATAACTTTGGAAATCTAGGGCAGATAACATATGTGATCACTTATAGTCAAATAAAATAAAATAAATTAAAAGGAACCTTTTTCCCAAATGAATGGGCTTCATTTAGCCAGAGTAGGCTGTACCAACAATCCCTCAAAACAGGTACTATACATCAATAGCATAGTTCTGCAAATTATGACCTGATCGAGCTTCTTGAGCTTGAATTTGTTTGACAGGTCATCAAAACTAAAATCACCTGTAATTTCAAGTTATGCAACTTCAAGGAGATTTTATTTGCACACAGTGATTAATTAATGGGTCAGTCAGAAACATTTACCAGTGTACGTATGAAACTTTTCTGAGCGCCTAACCTCCATATTAATGAACCTGACATAAGTTGTGATGAATGTTGGAGAAAGAGTGCCAGACAATCCAATTTACCATAATGTGTGTTGGGGATTACATGAATGGTGGACGAAGTAGCTCATCTCTTTTGTGCCACTATAGATTTCTGGGCAGACAGAATTTTTGTCGCTCTGGTTGGAAACCCCATCTTCCATCAAGAGACACCCCACATCTGTCTGGTCCTGGAAGACAAGTGGCCATTGTGGTCAGCCTGTTCGGTCATGAAGCAGTGCTCCAACTTAGACAAATGGGTTGACAGTTACATAACAGGAGAAGGGAATAGAGAATCAAGTAGGACTGAACCAGGAGGCAGGGGACTGTGGAGGCACCAGGATTCTATTCCTGTATAGATGGTCTGTAAACTCGGTCAGTTCTACAGTTGTGGCTTTCCTTGCCCTTTTGCAATATACATGAAAAAAACTTTTTAAACATTTTATTGATTTTTTGCATGATATGTTCATAATATCATGATCATAACGTTAACATGTTCTCTACCCTCCCTCATGTTTCTACCCTTACTGTGGGTCACAAGCTACCTGTGTTAAATTATCAATTAAGTTAGTGACTATTCATTCAAATAATTGCAGTGTGTGTTGTCTATGGGGCACGTTATCTCTCTCCAATTTTTGTTCAATAACAAATAATATACACCTGTAGCCATGTGTTCAAAAAGTATTATTGGTCTTTCATCAAGTTCTTGATAGGTGCTTCATTGATATTGTGTCCCAAATGTTGTGATATCAAGTTTATATTGGGCACTGATGTATGTTTCCATATTTTAACTATTACGGTCCTTAGAGTAATCAGCAGCTGTATCACCCGGACAAATTAATTTTTTAATACATTTTTTCAGTTTACAAGGTTCATTCTCTGTACCGTTAGCTGAGGATCCAAAGGGACCAGGAGTCCCAACATGTCCTTAATAACTACCAGCAGGGCCAGACTGAGAAACCAAAGAACCCCTTGCACATTTTCTCAGACCAGCCCCCGTCTGGTGCACAGTGAGCTACCATAGCGAGTGAGCCTGACCACGACAAAGGGAGTTTAGGGGTTTCTCTCCCCTTAAAAATTTTGGGAAAAAATGAAAAACATGGTGCATTCTAGAACACATTTTCCATGATATATTCAACTGTTTTTGATTTTAAAGCATAATAAGTGATGGCCTTACAGTGCAGAAGGATACCCAGCCACTTAAACAATTATAATGAGGCATCTTTTCATGTGTGTGGGTTATAAGTCCAACTAGAAAGTCTGCATATAAAACGTCAAAGTGCAGTTAAGTCTCCCTTTCAATGAGTCATGCTATCATTGTGCAAAAAACAGACACAGTAGGCATTTCGAACAACAATTTCTGGATTAATGTATTAACAAGGAGGACAAGTTTTGGTAATCATGTCATCCTCTAATCACACCACAATTTGTAGTGTCTTGATTTACAATACATATATTTCTCAAGTACCAAATAATTAGGTGATTAACATATGAAAGTCTGAAAAAACAATGTAGTCCTTCATGCAGGCCATTTATTATCCCCAGAGCCTTTGAGGTCTGATCAGGAAGACAAGGTCACCTCACGACAGGGGTTTCTTTCTGAGAGAGGACCAGGGCAGGGTTTAGCACTGATGGATGACAGTGCAACAATGTTTGTTGAGGTCCTTCAATGAATCCCTCATCATCACTGTCAAACAGTGCACCTCATCTCTCCATTGGCCCTCTCTCACATGTATTTCATTTGTTTTATGGTGCCTCTCGTAACAGTGTAGGGTGTCACAGCAGCTTACATCACACACACACACATACAGAGACAATTAGTCTAGCATGTGTAAATCAATGTATAGAAAACATTATATAAGACATACGGGGACTATAAGGCGTAGGAGTCAAATGCCATCAATACTGCTTTGCATTTTCTAAGTGTTTGATGTAGAGCAGCAAAAACTCAGGATTTAAATCATATCATTGTGGTTGGGGCTGCCTTCATTATAAGAATTAATTTCTACCCAAACAAACCCTTTTTAGCAACATCAACAATAATGAAAGACTGGGAAAAACATAATTTTTTAAACTATAATTCCAAAACACAGTTTCCCTGGGAGGCTTGAAGGATGGTGGCCAGGCAATCAAGCACTGCTGCAAAACTGGCCCCCAATAACAAGACCAGCCACCAGTATGCAAAACCCTTACCCCGCCATTCCAGTGTCCTGGGGAAATGCCCCATGCTCAGTACAGCTAGTCTGGCCTTGACTACCAGGTCTTCCTTCCAAAACATTGCCAGAAATGGGCATGACCAGCATGCATGAATGAGATCTCACTTTGCACCACAGTTCTGACAGTAAACATTTGTCATTTGTTTGTATCATTTGCAAGAGGTAAACACTTGTCTATCATTATCTTAGGTCTGGCCTCTCTATGCACACTTTATTTGTTAAATAGAGTTGTATCTCCACAGTAATCTGAAAATACAACCTGTAATTTATGTGTATTTTAATTTCTTCAGTCTCTTGTTTTTCAGTAAGACCTTTAGAGATCACACCTGTTGTGCTGTCTAGCGTTCTGATTATTTTGTCAAGATCTGTTTACCCTCTTGTTGCTGCTAATTTATTGGTTTATTTTCCGTTAGCCTGGTGCCACATGTTTTTTCTTCTTCACCCAATAAAATCCCAGATCTTGGCTGTGGGGCTTTTGTGGGGTTTCATGGCCACGTAGATATGTAGATCTAGTCCCCCTTCATCCCAAACTTTAACATGACTTCCTTTAGAAATTCCCAACAGACCCTTTTGTAGGCCTTCTCAGTGTTGTGTCCAGTTTCAACAGGGTCAGTGGGTTCCCTTTTTATTCACCTTTTCCATGAGGTGAGTTGTTTGTCAAATATTAATAAACATGTTCGGCAGGGCTATGCGTTTGTAGATGGAAAATAAGGTTGCATCCTTTCCTGGCTACAGAAGCACAATTATTTTGCCTTATTTATAGTACGTTGTGGTTTCCCATTCCTTGATGTCTCCCAGTACATTTCTACCAAGATTGGCACAAAATGTAGTGAAAATAATGTATAAAATTCCCTCATTTATATCCACTATCGTTTATTTGGATTTCAGTTTTTATAGCCTTTTCACTTCTTTTCCCTTCTAGCGAGGTGAATAAAATCCCTCATTTTCTCTCATTACCTCAGGAGAGCCACCTCATCCAGGAAATTATCCAGTGTTGCTGGGGTACCTGGATCTTGAGAGTATAAAGATGAATAGAACTGGCTGAATAGATCACTCTTCTCTTTGTCATCATATGTATAATGCCCTCTTAAATCTTTTATTGACAAATATTATACCTATTTTGTTTATTGTTATGAGCTCACACCAAATGGGTGTGAGCTTTAATTCCAAATTCACAGTGTGTGCAACGAAAGAGAGAAGTGCTTTTTCTAATTTGATAACCAATTGTGTGACTAGTTGGCCCCTTATTTTAGTAACTTCTGGAAGGCTAGGTCTGGTGCCTGTTTGTTTGTGGGTGTCGTTTGCCACTTTCAAATCTTATTCTAGCTTGGCCATGAGAAATTTTCAGTTTATTTTATTGTCAGTGGCTAGACCTATTACCTTTCCTTGCACTACAACTTTTAATGCCTCCCGTACTCTGTTTTGCGGTGTCTACTGTGTCATTGGCCACAAGTTAGTTCTTTATTATTATTTTGTTTTAGTTTAAAAAAAGATTTTTTTATTAAGACATAAATAACATCATTTGAATAATAGGAACAATGATACTGAACAATTGGATAAAATATAGGATAATATAATTAAATAATGTGTTTAAATATAGATTTTACAAATCAAAAAGTAATAAGAAAGTACAGGACAAGAGAGGAAAAGAAAAGGGGAGAGAATAGAAAGATGAATAAACATTCCCTATAATTCAAATATCTATTTGTATTATGAACTGAGGTGCAATTTGATAAATAACATCAATTTAACACTTAGCATTAGTATAAGTAAAAGGAGGAAAGTTAAGGAGGTTTTGAAACTCCATCAATGATGGGTTGATGTAAATTAGCTTTTAAAGCATTCAGCATTCAGCATAGTAGTTACTGATGACCAAAGGACTTGTCTTTTGATAGCCACAGATATTGGAGTGACAAAATTGCTATCCAGTAAATGATTATAACAAACACCATACCACCATGCTTGAAAAGAAACGTTAAGTGTGTTTTTCCAATGTTTTGTTATTTGTTGGTATGCTACAGCAATTAATAAGTCCACAATGTGTACATTAATGTCACAATTTGCCCATGCTTCAGACATGCTTCCTAAAAATATATTTGTGAAAGAAAAGGGTATAGAGATATGACAAATTTGAATAATTTGTGCCCATACTTGAAGCCAAAATTGATATGTATGTGGACATTCACATAACATATATGTTGATGCTGAATTAGAAATATGAAACATTCAACACATTGACAACATGGTAGAATTAGTTTAATTCAAAATATATAGTGTGAGAATTAGTCTGTTATATATTAATAATAATGGTTGAGTAGTGTTGGTTGCACAAAAAGTCTTACAAATATTAGCCCATATCTTATTCCATAAGGATATATGGAACAAAGTTTGTAAATTACTTTCCCATTGTAACTCCAGGGATGTTTTATGTCTGGGTTGAGGTAATGAGATAAGATGAGAGTATACTCTAGAAGCAGAGGGAAAGGTTGGTAATACTTGTAATAAAAGGGGGGTGTAGGAGTTTGGGAAGTTATAGACAAGAGAAAGTTATATGATTGCTAAACAGCTGCGATTAAGAGTTGATACTTGCCTTTGATATGAGTTAGGAAAATTAGATAACTGTTTGGCCTGTGTGAAAGGAAGTAATGAATTACTATATTTTAATTGGTGAAGCCATAATAAACGTTTTCTATGCCAAGATTTCCAAAAAACATTTAATATTGATTTTTAGTAAGCTTCTTATGCAAGACTGAGGACTTAAGAAATTGGTCTAAATTGGAAAGGTTTGAAATAAAAATGAGGTGTATTATTTTACAAGCAGTTTTAAGAACAGGTAGTGACATATTAGAAGGACGTTGAGTGGAAGAAAAAACTCAGAAAATGTAAAAGGGTGAATAAAAGATAATTCTAAATCTACCCATAAAGGTCTTTGATTTAAAGCATCACCTTGATGTAAATGGATTAAATGTTTTAGAAAAAAGGCAGCATGATAAAGGTGAAAGTTTGGAAAATGAACTCCCCCATCTTGTTTAGATTATTGTAGTTTGATAAGAGACATTTGAGATTTTTTGTTATTCCATCAAAAAAGGAATTAAAATAGAATATATTTTTTAAATACATAAGATTAATGGGAATATTTGAAAGATAAAAAGGTACTAAAGGAACAAGCATAATTTTAATAGAATCCAATATACCCCACCATGAAAGAAACACAGGTTACCAACTTGTAATTTGATTTTTGAGGGTAGACTAAATAATATCAAAATTAATAGACACAGTATCTTTCCCAGTATTAGGGAACCAAAGACCTAAATATTTTATTTTTGTAGAATTCCAAAGAAAATGTGAAGATGTAAATTCATGTTTAAAACACCATTTAGTAAGTGGAAGCGTCTCACATTTATCTGCATTAGGTTTATAACCTGAAAGATTTGCAAACTCTATAACTATATCTACAAAAGGTTTTAAGGATAGGTCAGGAGAAGATAAATATGATAGAATATCATCTGCATACACTGATCATTTGATATGGGTTTCTATATTTAAACCCTTGTATATCAGCATTTCGTTGAACTGAAGATAAGAAAGGTTAATGTGCCAAAATAAAGAGTAGAGGGGATAAGGGGCAACCTGTCTAACTGCTCTGTGGAGAGGAAAAGACAAAGAAGTTAGACTGTTCAGAAGGACTAATGCTTTAGGAAAGCAGTATAAAATAGATATTAATTTGATGAATTGTTGACCAAATCCAAAGCAAGAAAGTGTGGAAAAGTGGAAATCCCAATGAATTAGATCAAACGCCTTCTCAGCATCCAAAGATGATTTTGAATATGTTTTGGACTTGCTCAAAATGTTAAAGAATGTTCTAGTATTATCTGAAGGATATCTTCCTTTAATGAAACCTGACAGCTCTTTACCTATTAAATTGGGAAGGAAAGGCTCTGGTCTAATTGCAAGAATTTTAGCAAATATTTTATGGTCAGAGTTAACTAGGGATATTGGTTGATAGTTTTTGCATATTTTGATATTTTTACCTTCTTTGGGGATAAGAAAGAATAAAGCATCTTGAAAGGTGCAAGATGCTCAATCAGCTGTTGCAAAAAAATGAAGAGCTTGAGTAATTTGGGAACTTATCATTTTAAGAAATATTAATAAAATTCAACGGGGAAACCATCTGGCCCAGGGGCTTTATTTTTTAATAGCGTTAATTGCTTTCTGAATGTCTTTAAAAGACATTTTTGAATTAAGAGAAGAAAAGTCTATGTTTGGGTCAATTTATTTTTTAATAGATTTTAGATATTTATCGATATCCAAGTTAGATGGAGTATTTTCTGGTGTACATAAATTTGCATAATAATCAGAGAACTTGTTTGCAATGTCTTTATCATTAGTTACTGGGATTTGGCCATTATGTAGGATTGTTTTGATTTTAGTTCATTCTTTTGTGATTTTCAGATAATGTGCTAGGAGTTTGCCAGCTTTACTGTGTCCTCCATAATATTTAGCGCTTGATCTGAGAAGACTTGAGGCAGCATTATCAGTGGAAAGTTTATTTAATTGCTATTTAGCTTTAACTATTTCATTTAGACAAGATTTGCCTTTTGATGCATGATACGTGTGTTCCAGGGATTTAATATGTTTGATGATGTCAACGGCCTTTTTAGTATTTGTTTTCTTTTGATTAGAGACATATGTTATGATAAAGTCTTGTGAGGCTGCTCTAAAAGCATCCCAGGGTATTTGAAAGGAGATTTCAGATGAATCATTTAAAAGAAAATATTTGTGAATAAAATCTTGAAAATGTTTAGTAAAAGTGGTGTCTGCTAAAAGAGAAGTATTAACCTGCCAGCATTTAATTTTGGGGGTTAAAGAACATTCTAGTTTTATCTGAAAGATATCTGCCTTTAATGAAACCTGACTGTTCTTTACCTATTAAATTGGGAAGGAAAGGCGTCTAATTGCAAGAATTTTAGCAAATATTTTATAGTCAGAGTTAACTAGGGATATTGGTCGATAGTTTTTGCATAATTTGATATCTTTACTTTCTTTGGGGATAAGAAAGGTTAAAGCATCTTGAAAAGTGGCAGAAGCTGAATCGGTTGTTGCAAAAAAGATGAAGAGCTTGTGCAGAGTGAGAACTAATAATCTTGAGAAATGTAAATAAAATTCAACAGGAAACCATCTGGTCCAGCGGCTTTATGTTTTTTAATAGAGTTAATTGATTTCGGAATATCTTGAAAAGAAATTTTTGCATCAAAAGAAGAAAACTCTATGCTTGGGTCAAATTCTTTTTTTTATAGATTTTAGATATTTATTAATAACCAAGTTAGATGGAGTATTTTCTGGTAAATGCACATTTGTATAATAATCAGAGAATTTATGCACAGCATGTTTATCATTAGTTACTGGGGTTTGGCCATTACGTGGGATTGTTTTGATTTTAGTTCACTCTTTTATGATTTTCAACTAATTTGCTAGGAGTTTGCCAGCTTTATTGTGTCCTCCATAATATTTAGCACTTGATCTGAGAAGATATAAGGCAGCATTTTCTGTGGAAAGTTTATTAAATTGCAATTTAGCTGTAACTATTTGATTTAGACAAGATTTGCATCTTGATGCACAATAAGTGTGTTCTGGGGATTTAATATGTTTGATAATGTCAAGGGCCTTTTAAGCATTTTTTCTCTTTTTGTTAGAGACATTTGTTATGATAGAGTGTCGGGAGGCTGCTCTAAAAGCATCCCAAGGTATTTGAAAGGAGATTCCAGATGAACCATTTAATGGAAAATGTTTGTGTATAAAATCTTGAAATGTTTAGTAAAAGTGCTGTCTGCTTAAAGACAAATATTAAACATCCATCCTTTAATTTTGGGAGTAACAGAGGGCAATTCAAAATCTAAAGCAACTGGGGCGAGATCTGAACTTAAAATAGTGCCAATCTGTGCATGTAAAATATGCTGAGAAAATGATTTGGATGCAAACAAATAATCGATCCTAGATTGGGAGAAGTAGACAGGAAAAAAAGGTATATTCTCGCAATGTAGGATTGCTAAGTCTCCATGTGCCAATAAGGGCTCCCTGTATAGTAGCCATAGTAAACTATTTATGGAAGGATATAGGGATAGAATTAGTTTTAGGGGAACAATTTAAGAATGGATCAAAGATGGGGTTACAATCTCCTCCAAAAACTAAGTAGTCATCTGTAATAGACATCAACTCATTTGTAATAGTTAGCCAAAAGGTTTTATCCAGATAAGTGGGTGCATATACATTGAATATTGTTATTGGGATGTTATTGATAATAAGTTGTAAAAGTAGCCATTGACCATCTGTGTCAATTTCTTGTGATAACAACTTGATATCACAATTATTTCACACAGAACAAGGACTTCACTACTTTTACCCATCCCTGGGGATGTAAAAGCGTACCATACCCAATTATGGATGAGTTTTCAAACTTCTTTGTTTGTGTGTGTTTCTTTTAATTACGCAATTTCTGCATTTAATTTGGCTTAATGTGTAAGTACTCTTTGTCTTTTGATAGGTGAATCAAACCACTTAACATTCCATGTAAATATCCGGAGAGACATAAAAATGTGTACAGGTTAGGATTAAGAAAGTGTACAAGATTAACGTCATATCTATAATTGGTAGGGGGGGCGTGGCTAGCGGCTGATGGAGCCGCACGCTTAGGGAAGAGCTCCGGGGCTGCAAACGGGGCCCGCACTGCTTAAAACCTCTGATCGGCACCTGAAAACCGGGGCAGGCCGCAGGCAACAGCACCGCAGAGCAGCAGGAGCGCAAAGAAACTCTTATGGACTCGGGTCCAGCTTTAAAAGCAGCGCAGAACGATTTTCCACACTGCGGCCACCTGAGACAAAATGGCGGCCGCGACTAGCCGAACGAACAGCGATCCTGTGACGAGGAGCGCAGGGGTCGGAGCAAGTGCCGCAGGGCCCGGAAGCCTACGATTGACCAGCGGGACCATCGGACTCAGGCAATCCCCCAGCTGGGCAGAAGAGGAACCGGTGAGTGGGGGAGGCGGCCGACCAGGAGGAGCTGCGACCTCCCCACCCGGTCGCGAACCACGATCGGGCCCTGCGCCCTGAGGCCCCACGAAACGCGGTGAGTGGAGCAGGGGAGTGCCCGACCAGAGGGGGTGGTGAGTGGAGTGAGGAGACCCCACCCCCCCACCCCAGGGGAGACACATTCCCCAGGGGAACCCAGACCAGCGACGGGGGACTACCGAATGGCACGGGGGCCGGGGGCAATTTAACTATCAACCCCCCTCCCACCAACCGACAGTGCTGGCGAGACACCTACCCCACAACGCTGAAATCAAAGAGGGGGAAGAGCCCAGAAATCGTGGTCTGCAAGCTAGCGAGGGGGGCGCGGAGGCATAGGAGCATAAGCCCATCCCCATAACGACTACCTGCCGGTCCGGACCTCGAGAGGGGGATTTCCGGCGCTGAGGACCCCTTGCCAGGCTTGAGGGGAAAAGTAACTGAGAGCGTCCCTGAGTCTGCTCCTGTACTCCGTTCTCTTTGCGGCCTCAGCCTCCCCGCCGCGCCCTCTCCCTGAGAAAATACGACGAATACTAAAGTCTCTGAAGAGTCCCCCCAAAACCCCAACAGAAAGTAACTACCCCACTACCAACATAATACTCCAACATCTAATCTAACAACTCCTTCAACAATGGGGAAAACCAAAAAACGAGAAGAACAGAACCAGGGCGAAGCCGCAAGCACTACACCCACTACCCACCCCACAACATCACACTCCACAGATGATCTGTCACTACTGGAAACTACTCTGGACACGGTTCTTCTGGCCATTAGAGAGTCCCGCGAAGCACTGGAGAAGAAAATAGATAACTTACCAACGGACCTCACACTACTGAGAGATGACCTTCGCAAATTAAAGGAGAGAGTAGGAACCAACAAAACATTGCTCACGGTGGTGACTTTAACACAAAAATCAACTGCTGAACTCACAGCTCTCACCTCCTCCATCAAAACCTTAGAAACCAGAGCAGAAGATGCTGAAAATTGCGCTCGCAGGAGTAACCTTAGGCTTGTTGGGACTCCTGAGCAAACCGAAACGTCTGCAGATAGTATGGAATCCTTTTTAGAAAACTGGATCAAGGCCACAGTGGCCCCGGAGGGCCTCTCAGCTTTCTTTGCAATAGAAAGAGCACATAGGGTACCTAGCAGAATCCCACCCCCAGGAGCTAGACCACGTCCAATAGTGGCTAAATTACTACACCACAGAGACAGAGACTATGGGGGTCATTACAACCCCGGCGGACGATGTTAAAGCTGCGGTAATACCGCAAACAGGCGCAAAATCCGCAGAATGAGAGTGTACTCACCCCCTTGTGTCTGCTGTGATGCCCTCAAGCGCCCATCCAACTCCAGGTAGGCCACCGCCAGGATCCGGAACATCAGGGGGGTCATGGTGCGACGGGCTCCCCTCCCACGTTGGGATGCCATCCCCAGCTGAGCCTCCGCCGTCTTCTTGCTCCAGCGGCGAATGTCCTCCCATCGTTTCCTGCAGTGGGTGCCCCGTCTCTGGTGGACCCCCAGGGTCCGGACATCTTTGGTGATGGCAGGCCAAATGTCCTTCTTCTGGTGGGCGCTGACCTACATGACATGTGCAGGGGAAGAAGAGAAGTCATTACCAACAGCACCGTCCAAGTGAGTGGCCCACATCCCTACCCTTGCCATGTGGCACATGCATTCACAGTCCTTCATGTTCCCTGAACTCTGCCCCCTTTCTACTGACATCCAGCCCTCTCCACCCAGCATAGCCCATACAACGTGCTCCCTGTATACTTACCTGTTGGTCTGGAGGACCGTAGAGTAGCATGTACTGGGGGAGGACCCTGTCCACAAGCTTCTCCAACTCCTGAGCAGTGAAGGCAGGGGCCCTTTCCCCAGACGCAGCAGCCATTGTCTCTTCCAGACCGAGGTCACAGCAGCACTTGCAGTGTAGGTCCTCTCCTGTCGAAGATCAGGTATCGAGTGATTGAACAGATAGAAAATGGCGGTCACGTCCGCAGCGGTGACGTCTGCGGCGGTGCGTATCATCACCGCCGGCGCACTTCATCATTGGCTCCTGGGACCCATAGGGTCCAATGTTAACCAATGCAGCATTGCGCCGCAGTCTTCGACCGCCTACCGCGACGGTGTACAACGCCAGCGCAGTTACCTCACATCCCATTGTCCCAGTTTAGAGGTCAGGCAGCCGCCATTTCAGTGACCCACATGGCTTCATTTACTACTGCGTCACACATACCTAGGCCTACAGTCAACACACATACAGGAAGAGTTATGTATTTGGTGTCGTGTTCTGTGTAGCTGTGGGTACATACCTGGGAATTTGTTGATTCTGTGGTCGCTGTTGTCCTTCTTAGGCGCCGTCAGCTGGGACATTTGAGGAGATGGCGGAATCCTCCGGTGTACCGACCGCTGGTGGACCTGTTAACAATGGAGGAGCGACATTTAATCATCACCTACAGGTTTGACCGTGCCACAATCCAGGAGCTGGTTACCCAGTTGGAGCCAGACCTGATCTCACCAATCCGCCATCCCACAGGAATACCCCCTGAAGTGCAGGTGCTATCAGTGCTCCATTTCCTTGCAAGTGGATCGTTTCAAACAACAGTGGCCATGGCATCAGGGATGTCCCAGCCTATGTTTTCCAACGTGTTGTCCAGAGTGTTGTCTGCCCTGCTGAAACACGTGAGGAGCTACATCGTTTTCCCTCAGGTGGAGGATTTGGCTACAGTGAAAGGTGACTTCTATGCCCTTGGACATATCACCAACATCATCGGTGCTATTGATGGCACCCATGTAGCTCTGGTTCCCCCCCACAGGAGTGAACAGGTGTACAGGAACCGGAAGAGTTATCATTCCATGAATGTACAGATGGTGTGTTTGGCAGACCAGTACATCTCCCAGGTAAATGCTATGTTCCCTGGCTCAGTGCATGACGCCTACATACTGCAGAATAGCAGCATCCCTTATATGATGGCTCAACTCCAGAGGCACCGGGTGTGGCTATTAGGGGACTCTGGTTACCCCAACCTGTCCTGGCTATTGACCCCAGTGAGGAATCCCAGGACCAAGGCAGAGGAACGCTACAATGAGGCCCATGGGCGGACTAGGAGGGTGATCGAACGCACCTTCGGCCTCCTGAAGGCCAGGTTCAGGTGCCTCCATATGACAGGTGGTTCCCTATTCTACTCACCAAGGAAGGTGTGCCAGATCATCATCGCCTGCTCGATGCTTCACAATCTTGCTTTGCGACGCCAGGTGCCTTTTCTGCAGGAGGATGGTCCAGATGACGGTGTTGTGCCAGCTGTGGAGCCTGTGGACAGTGATGAGGAGGAAGCTGAGGAAGGAGACATAGACAACAGGGAGTCAGTCATACAGCAATATTTCCAGTGACACACAGGTGAGAACACTTTTTTTGACTATTACATTCACTTTCACACTTCTACCTCTATCCTGTCAGTCAATTGGTAGCAGTATTTGGTAACTGAGTTGTACCTTTCCATTACGGTTTCACAGGTGTGGTTACCAACGTGTGTCATCTGCTTGCATCCTTCATGGACTTGTGATGTGTGACATAGGTATGTTGGCATTACAATAGAAAATGCTTTTTGACACTGTCATTCCTAATACAAATTTTCTAAATCACAGACTGACTCCAGATTGTTTTGTGGTTCAAGGGTGTTTATTGAAGTGCTAATTATTGGAGGGGGTGGCAAAATGGTGATGGGTGATGGTGGAGGAATGTCCATGGCAGAGTCCAGTCTATTAGTCACACAGGTGCACTGCCCATATGGGCATAGGAAGTGGAGCTGGGGCAGTTAGAATATGGACAGGGTTACTAAGTGGGACAGTGGGAGGACAATCAGGGTGGTCTCATTTCCTGGCGGGGGTCTTGCCATCTTGCTCTGTCCTGTTCCTGGATCTCAGGGACCGCTTGCGGGGTGGTTGTCCGTCTGCAGGGCGTGGGGTTCTGGTGTGGTGGTCCTGTGGCGGGGCGTCCTGTCCACTAGCGCCGGCGGAGGTGGTGGGCAGTTCATCATCCATGCTAGTGTCAGGGGCCTCTTGGAGTGCCACGGTGTCCCTCATGGTCTTTTGTATGTCCTTCAGCACCCCTACAATGGTGCCAAGGGCGAAGCTGATGGTCTGAGCTCCTCCCTGAACCCCAAATACTGTTCCTCCTGCATGCGCTGGGTCTCCTGAAACTTGGCCAGGACCGTCGCCATCGTCTCCTGGGAGTGGTGGTATGCTCCCATGATGGAGGAGAGGGCCTCGTGGAGAGTGGGTTCCCTTGGCCTGTCCGCCCCCTGTCGCACAGCAGCCCTCCCAGTTCCCCTGTGTTCCTGTGCCTCCGTCCCCTGGACCGTGTGCCCACTACCACTGCCCCCAGGTCCCTGTTGTTGTTGGGGTGGTGGGTTTGCCTGGGTTCCCTGTAGTGGAGGACACACCTCTGATTGACGTGTCCTGGGTACGGAGGTATGGGCCCGCTGGGTGGGTGCTGTGCTGGTGTTACCAGAGGGTGGAAGGTCAGTGTTGGGCTGTGCCTGTGCGAGGGGAACCGACTGTCCCGAGGCCCACGATGGTCCGGGCTGGTCATCTAGATCCAGTTGCCAGAGCTGCTGTCGTCACTGTGGGCCTCTTCTGTGGGTGGCGTGGAGATGTCTGGACCCTCCTGTGTGGTGACGTTCCGTAGTGGTCCTGCAGGGGTATAAGAGCATGATTATTGCATGTGTGTGTGTCATGGTGTGCAATGGGTGGGTGTGCGTGTACCCCAGTGCAAGCAGTCCTGTGTGGGGGTTTGTATGATGATGGTTAGGGGGTTGTTATGGGTATGTGCAGTGAGCATGCTTTAGTGAGGGGTGACCATGCTTAGTTGTGTCATGCAGGGCTTGGTGTTGGGATGTGTGGTTTGTGTTATTTGTACATTAGTGAGGAGTTGGAGTGATAGGGGAGGGGATGAGGGTGGGGGTGTGTGATAGCATGCAGGTAGGGTGGGGGATATGATAGTTAAGATTTGACTTACCAGTGTCCATTCCTCCACCGACTCCTCCGAGGCCCTCTCGATGCATGATGGTCAAGACTTGCTCCTCCCATGTTGTTAGTTGTGGGGGAGGAGGTGGGGGTCCGCCGCCAGTCCACTGAATCGCGATGTTGTGCCTGGAGACCACAGAACACACCTTCCCCCGTAGGTCGTTCCACCTCTTCCTGATGTCCTCCCGATTTCTTGGATGCTGTCCCACAGCGTTGACCCTGTCCACGATTCTTCGCCATATCTCCATCTTCCTAGCTATGGAGGTGTGCTGCACCTGTGAGCCAAATAGCTGTGGCTCTACCCGGATTATTTCCTCCACCATAACCCTGAGATCCTCCTCGGAAATCCTGGGGTGTCTTTGGCGTGACATGGGGTGGTGTGGGTGATGTGCGGGTGGTGTATGTGTTGATGAGTGTGGTGATGTGTAGTGGTGTGTGGTGTTTTGTGCGTGGATGTTGTGTGGGTGATGGTGTTGTGTGCCTCTGTGTGGTGGGGTTCTCTATTGCTGTGCTCTCTGTCTCTCGGCCTCCTCAAAATTTCTGGTCGTAGGGGTTTGTGGGTGATGTGGGTGTGTGTTTTATATTGTGTTGGGTGTGTGGGAGTGGTGTTTGTATGTGTCTCAGGTGTGTGTATTTGGAATTGTCCAATGTGGCGGTGTTTTGGAGATGTGTGTGTATTTTAAGCGCAGCGGTGTGTACCGCCAATGGAATACCGCGGTTGAAAGACCGCCACGTGGATTCGTGGGTCGTGATAGCATGGGCGTGTTTCTGTTGGCGTTGAGGTGGAGGTTTTGTTTTCGCCAGTTTAACACTGACCTTTGGTGTGGCGGACTTGTGTGGGTGTCTGAATTTCGGCGGTTTACGGTATGTGTGTCATAATAGCTGTGGTGGAATTCCGCGGCCGCAGCGGTGTATTGGCGGTCTTCTGCACGGCGGTAAGCGCCTTTTACCGCCAATGTTGTAATGACCCCCTATATTCTCTCACAAACACATCAACTCAGAGAGATCACATGCAACAACCAACGGATCATGATCTTTCCAGATTTCACCACGGAAACGCAAGCACAAAGGGCATCCTTTATTGTCTCCAAACGCGCATTGCGCGAGAACGGCATAAAATATGCAATGTTCTTCCCAGATAAACTCAGGGTGGAACACGACGATAAAACGCACTTCTTCACTTCGCCGCAACTGGTTTGGGAGTGGCTGGAAGCTCGGAATATGTCCACTTTGATCCACTCTGCTAGAACCCCACGCAAATCGGGTGGGAAACACAGCAGATCCTCCAAACGAACCACAGAGGGGGCCCCTCCTAGGCACCAATCCCTCCGTGAGATGCGGAACGCAGTGGAAACAGCAGCAGCCCTAAGCGGGGGAACGAGCCCTCGCCCGCAATTCCCAGAAAATGCCTTGGATCTTGATTCGGACTGCGGGAGCTCCTCAACGTCGCATGACACCTTAACAAGCCTGCCTAAAATCACACCAGGCACTGCTGTGGAGATTATCTAATCACTAGCTTCAAAGATTAAGCCCTGTGTGTATACTAGCACGACCCTTACCGACGCATATAAGTCTTCAGGTAGAGTCCCCTTCAACCCTGCCAATAGGCTAAGTTTATTAAGTACACTCTTCTGGGACCTAGATATAACACAGCCGGGCCCCGGGAGCAGCTCGGAGCGGGAGCTCTCGGCCCCTACCATGCCACCCACCTATAGGACTTTAAATTAAGAATGTTCATAGTTTGGACGGGGAAAGTTTTGGCTACCGGTCTTGGGGAATGGGAGTTGGGGTTTAAATTTGTTCTTATAGTTAGAGGGATCCACGTCGCATCAATCATCCATGAATCTAACAACTCTCGTAATCACTCCTCAACAAACTCACATAACAAAAGACCTGTCTAGCAGTCCATACCCACGCATAGTTACCAACTCACAATTCATAACACATGGCTGTAGTCTACAAAATGATAACATGGAATGTTAGAGGCTTAAATAACATGTCCAAACGATATAAAGTACACAGCTACCTTAAACGTAGAGGAGCACATATAGCCCTGCTCCAAGAAGCACACCTACTAGAGCAGGAAGTCACAGCGCTCAAAAAAGATGGAGAGGCCAAATATTTGCCACTAACTACTCCGCTTATGCTAGGGGGGTATTAATATCGATCTGACCAGGGGTCCCATTCCAGGCACTACTAACATCGATAGATAAAGAAGGGAGATATGTGGTGGTCAGGGGAAAACTGGATGGAAAGGAAGTGACAATTGGAGGCCTCTATGAGCCAAACTCAGACCAAAAAATTTTCCTAGATAAGTTATCATGAGACCTAGGACCGACCCTCACAGGTCCAAAAATACTCGGTGGGGACTTCAATTGCATAACCAATACACACTTAGATAGATCCCACCCCCCCTTACAACACACGCAAACTCAAAAAACTGCCAAATACTTCGCGGAATGGCAACAACACTGGCAACTTGAAGACTGTCGGAGACAATACAACCCACAAGGCAGAGATTACTCCTATTATTCGACAACACATGATCTACACGTTAGACTAGATACCTTCCTGGTCTCCCAGGAACTGCAACATATTGTAGCAACAGCCGAATACCTAAGCCGTACTATATCGGACCATAATCCCCTGATGATTTCACTGGCATGGGGTGGGGAAAAAACAGCAATTCCCACTTGGCGACTGAGAACTGAGGCACTCAAAGACGAGGCGTTGAAACACACTCTACACCAAAACATTGAGGAATTTTTCTCACTATACGCAGGGTCAACACCCTCTAGAACCCTGGAATGGGAAACGTTCAAAGTTGTGATAAGGGGTAACTGCATTGGCGAGAGCATTGGCGTTCGAAAATCTATCGAAACTGAACTCAAAAACGTAGAGGACTCCCTCAGAGAAACTGAGCGAAAGCACCCAACACATCCCAAACTGATATCCCTCCTGAATGAAACGAAAACTAAAATAATCGAAGCTGGCTCAAGATTGTCCCGCTTTGACTACAAGCAGCACTTAAACAAACAACATACAGAGGGCGACAAAGCAGGAGCCCTGCTGGCATGGCTTGCTAGGCCCCCTAAACAACAAACTCCCATAGTTGAGATCAAGACACTCACAAGGGGCAGTATACACGGTCAAAAGGAAATAAACACATGTTTCCTCGAATACTACTCAACCCTTTACGCCCCTCCAGCGGACATTATCAGTAATACCCAGGTCCAGGAATTAGAGTCACTCACCCTCCCAACATTAGGCACAGAGGACAGTCACGCACTAGCTGCGCCTATCTCAATCACAGAAATTAAAACAGCTACACAGGGCATGGCCAGAGGCAAAGTCCCAGGAACTGACGGACTTCCAATGGACTTTTATTCGATGTACCAAGACCTGTTAGCTCCAAGACTATGCAAACTATACGCAGAAGCCTGGCATAACAATAGACTGCCCCAATCAACTAACGAGGCCGTAATGATCCCCCCTACTAAAACCCGATAAACCTCCCACAGACGTTCGATCATACCGTCCACTTTCCATGTTAAACCTAGATTATAAAATATTAAGCAGAATACTGGCAAATAGACTATTACCCCACATGATGTCACTAATCCATCAAGACCAGGCAGGATTCATACCACAACGCAGCACAGAGCAAAATATTAGACGCTTAGTTTCAATATTACACGCCATGCCCTCCACTACAATGCTACCTGAAGCAGCGATAATCTCAATAGACATAGAAAAAGCCTTTGATAGCCTACGGTGGGACTACCTGGAACTGGTTATGCTAAAACTAGGGCTTGGAGAGGGATTCACGCGCTGGACAAGGCTACTCTATACCAACCCCACAGCGAGAGTACGCACGGGTGGCATCATTTCCGACTCTTTCCTGGTGGGCAGGGGGACCAGACAAGGCTGTCCATTGTCTCCCCTCCTGTTCGCTATGGCAGTGGAGCCCCTTGCACAAACAGCGAGATCAAGGAGGTACTTTGAGGGTATATCAATCAACAATCAAACACACCACATAGCACTATATGCAGACTACATGCTACTATTTCTCAAAAAGCTAGATACTGGCCTACCAGGGGCAATAGACATGCTTGAAAGTTTCGGTAGGGCTTCTGGTCTCCGAATTAACTAGAGAAAGTCCACCATCTTTCCACTAACTGTAGATACTCCTGAGCCCGCGGATACTAGAGGTCTTCCCTGGTCCCCGAATACATTTAAATATTTGGGGGTCAACATATACCATAAAGTAGAAGACCTCCTAGAAGGAAATGTACAGAGAGCTATTAATGGACTCAAAGCTAATATGCAATTCTGGAACACACTCCCCCTGACTGTCTTTGGGAGGGTTGCCCTGCTAAAAATGATAGCACTGCCCAGGCTACTATACTATCTCTCCACCATCCCTCTAATAATCCCAAAAAGAGTATTCAAAAACATAGACTCCCTAATTGTGAATTTTATATGGGGATCGAACAGACGCAGAATCACACTTAACACACTCCAGAGACCTACCTCAGAGGAAGGATTAGCTGCACCAAACCTAGAAATTTACTATTGGGCAGGGCAACTACAATGGATAGCAAGGGTAATCAGCGAGTTCCTAAACACTAGCAACTCACGAATCTCATTAAACTGTCCTCTAGAAAACATTTTAAACATCTTACTGAACTCCAAAAAACCAACACAACAGCTCCCATTAGAATGGGAGGCGCCTAGACATTGCTGGGACCAATTCCTAAAACGCAAGCGCACAAGAACCCCCTATACACCCGAGATCCCCCTAATAGCTCTAAACCTCATCCTGAGGGGAAACATCATAGTGCACTCTAACAAAATGATAAAGTATAACATCACGAAAATGGGAGATTTGTTTAACAATGGTAAACTTTGCAAATATGTAGAATTACAAGAACGGTTCAATCTACCCTCGGGCTTATTCCTCACCCATACTGCCTTAATAAATACTATCCAAAAGCTATGGGGCACAAAATCAAGCGAACCTGACGTACATGAAAGCTGCCACCTCCTCTGCACATTGGGAGACCAGAAGGGGGTAGTATCGAGGATATATAAGTCCCTACAAAGCGCCACCTGTCTTCCACTGAACAAACTTAGATCCAAATGGCAGATTGATCTAGACTGTACCCTAGAGAATACCCAATGGGCCAGAATCACCTCCCACATTTACTCCGTATCCAGGAACGCAAGGTTCAAATTGATAAACTTATACATTTATCATAGAGCTTGCCTGACTCCACAATTACTAACCAAATTTTTTAATACGAATAATTCTAAATGCCCCAGATGTGAAGAACTATCGGCGGACCTTCTGCACATGTTATGGAACTGCCCAAGAATAAACTTGTTCTGGACCGAAGTGTTCAGGAAACTAACTTCCAGCACAGAAAGGACAATCTCGCCCACTCCAATAATTGCAATACTGGGAGATTTCCCTCACCCCTCAGCACAAAAAATATCCAATAGGTTCATAGACCTGGCACTAATACTAGCAAAGAGGGAAATAACTTCCCACTGGAAAGACCCAGGAGGCCCTATGGTGAACAGATGGCAAAATGCACTAGTGAAATGGGCCGAAATCGAAAGCACAGTACTACTGAAAGAAGCACTGCAAGGTCAAAGACCTAGGGACAGCGCCAAACACTGGGACACATTGCTGGACAATCTAAAGGCGATGGATGCCTCCACCTCAGAGGATAACACATCTGACTCGGAATCGGACTCTGTACAGTCAACAACTACTACGACATAACATACAATAAGGAACACCGATTAATAGCCTGGCAGCAAGGAGAGTTGTAATAAGAATAATAGATGACGGACAAAATGCGAGATGGGGGTAGGGGGGTCGGAACACACAGTTGGGACTAATTTAGTATCTGTATTTGTTATGCGACATAATCCTTGTTAAAAGCAATAAAAGATATATTAAAAAATATATATCTATAATTGGTACATATGAATGAGAAAAGTAACAGTTAGATTAACTTTAGGATAAAAAGAAAGAACATGTATATTTAAATTCATGTAAAATAACCATTGAATCATAATAATTACAAGTTGAAATGTAAACATAAAATAGCATGTGTTAACAGTGCACATAGTTGAAACAATATGAGAAAAAAAGGAATGTTGGGTTATTGAAATTAGACAGGAAAAGACAACAGTATATATAAATAGAAGAACTATGAAAGAGGAAAGTGAGAATGGAAATAAAGAAGAGAAAAAAGAAAAGAAGAAAGGGAAAGTGATAAGAGCAGTGATAAAAAAAGATGAAAGACATGAAATGGAAACTAACAAAATGAACGTACCTATAAGACACATAAGGAGTTGAGGGTGGTAACACCACATAAAGAAGATGGAGCATCTGGAACTTCGACAGAGTCAACAGGAGAAAAATCGAACAACATACAAAAATAACAACGTGGTCTTGGGTATGTATGACAAACAGGACCTGGAATGAGTTGATAAAAACAAAAGGTAATTAAGAAATGTAGGATACACGGGGAAAAGAACATATAAAGTTACCTATACTAATAATAATAACTTCTAAATAGACATCAAAAAATGTGTCTAAAAGTAAAAATAATAGTAAACGGAGTTAAAGTTAATGATTGTTTTGAGGTATCCATCTCTCCTCCTCTACAATTATTGATAAAACGTTGCAATACTTTGAGGTCCTCATATACCTTAGTTTTGTTTTTGTAAGTTACTTTGAAAGAACATGGTTGAAATAGGCCAAATTTTGCACTGAGAGAACAAAAAGCAGGTCTCATGTCCAAAAATTGTTTCTGTCTATCAGCCATGGGTTTAGCATAGTCTTGTATGAAAAAGAGAGGCAAACCCGACCTCTACATTTTTCCCTTAGTTTTAACAGCTTTGAGAATTTGAAGACATTCCACATATTCCAAAGAGAAGATAACAATACCTTTAGTTTTTTGTGATAAGAATGCTTGATGACTAGAATGCCCCAGTCTGTGGGCTTTTTGTATATTCAATAATGGCACTGATGGGCGATCTAAGATTTTAAGAAGAAAGGATTGAAAAAACCCAATAGGGTATGAGACATCCGTTCCTTCCGCTAAACCATGAATACATAGATTACTTCTTCTACTCCAATAATCTAAATCTTCAGCATGTTTCCTGAGCTGTAATACTTCAGATTTAAGAGTTTGCAAAGTTTGAACTTTATCCTCATCAATACTGACTCCTTGTTCCACTTGACTTACTCTGTTATCCATAAGAGACCAGTGATCTGTTAAGGCCAGCAATTTGTTATAAGTTTCCTCAATAAAGGGTTTCATAGTTCAGATTTCCTTGAGCATTACCTCCATTGAAATTGAAATAGGTGATTTAATGGGTGATGGAAGTTCGTTTTTAACTCGTTTATTGGCCGAAGAAGCCCCTCACTTTGTTTGGAAGGCATTTTAATATTTTGTATTGAATTTCCATTGGAAGAAGAAGTAGGAGGTGTGACAGGCTCCAGTGTATTGCCTTTCCTAGCTGCTGCAAGCACTGAAAACGAGTTAGCAGTGTTAATTGAAAAAAAACTTTGGTGGCAGCAATTGAAGCAGAAGATCGTGACCATATCCTCCTAGCTCTTCCCATGTAATTTGTCAATGTTCAAGTTACTACTGTTAGTTGGGGAAGAGTGAGGGGTAAACTCTGTCCAAGAGGGGACCTTCACTTTAGTTAAGGTAAGGGAGTAACTTTCCTAAGACAAGCCCTGCTCGCCTCCTTGGTAGCTTGGCACAAGCAGACAGGCTTCTCTCAAAGGCAATGTGTAAAGTATTTGTACCAACACACACAGTAACACAGTGAAAACACTACAAAACAGACACAACACCAGTTTAGAATAATAGGCAATATTTATCGAAATCAAACAAGACTAAAATGACAAAAATTCAACACACACGCAAGGTTATGACTTTTTAAATGAAAAACAGTCTTGATCCATAGAAATCAATGGATGCTTTGTTTTTACACAAAGTACCTGGTTCGCGTCAAAAATAAAGCTGCATGGACGAGCGTGCATCGGAAAAGTCAATGATGCGCCAATTCCTTACTCTCAAGTGAGGCCGTGCATCGTTTCATCCCCAGTCAGGTAAGCGATGCGCCATTTCTCTCTCCTCCAGAAGAGCGATACATCAATTTCCGGATGGGCAACTTCAGGTCCGTGCAAGTTCACGATAATTTTGATGCCCACCGACAATGCGTGTGAAATTCCAGTGCACAATGGTGAAGAGCTGTGCTGTGTCAATTTCGGCAGCCGCACACGGGTGCTGCATCGATTTCCTAGCCGCGATACAGGTAGTGCATAAATTTTTCAGCAGCAAAGCAGGTTCTGCATTGATTTTTCTCCGGCACGGCTCCTGTGCATGAATTTCAGTCATGGTTCCACCAGTTTCTCTTTTCAAGGGCCCAGGGACTGGATTGGGCACCACTTGGCAGGGTAGGAGTTTCAGCAAGAGAGTCCAGGTGCTGGCAGAGGACGTCTTTGATGGCCCTGAGACTTTAGAACAGGGGGCAAGCTCAGACCAAGCCCTTGGAGGCACTTCACAAGCAGGAAAACACAGCAAAGTCCAGTCTTTGTCCTCTCGCAGGCAGAAGCAGCAACTGCAGGCCACCCCAGCAAAGCACACTTACAGGCAAAGGGAAAATACCCTCAGCGCTTCTCCTTGGCAGAGGTTCCTCTTAATCCAAAAGTAATCTAAAATTCTGGAGTTTTGGGTTGACTACTTATATGCCTTTCTGCCTTTGAAGTAAGCAAACCTCAAAGGAAAGTCTCTGTTGTTGACAAGATCCTGCCTTCCCCAGGCCAGGATCCAGGCACACACCAGGGGGTTAAGGACTGCACTGTGTGAGGGCAGGCACAGCCCTTTCAGGTGTAAGTGTCAGCTCCTCCCTCCCCACTCTAGCGCATGAGACTCATCAGGATATGAAAGCTATACCCCAGTTCCCTTTTGTGTCACTGTCTAGAGGGAATTCACAAACAGCTCAACTGTCGTCTGACCCAGACATAGATTCCACAAGCAGGCAGAGGCACAGAATGGTTAGGCAAAAAAATACCCACTTTCTAAAAAACATTTTCAAACTGACAACCTAAAAAACAACTTTGCCCAAAGATGTATTTTTAAATTCTGAATGCAGAGACCACAAACTTCACATCTCCATCTGCTCCCAATAGGAAACTGCACTTAAAGGATATTTAAAGGCAGTCCCCATGTTAACCTATGAGAGAGCTAGGCCTTGCAACAGTGAAAAACTAATTTGGCACTACTTCACTGTCAGGATATGTAAAACACATCAGTACATGTCCTACCTATAACAAACAGTTCATCCTGCCCATGGGGCTACCTAGGGCCTAGCTTAGGGGTGTCTACATGTACAAAAGGAAGGTTTGGGCCTGACAAGTGGGTACACTTGTCAGGTTGAATTGGCAGTGCAAACCTGCACACACAAACACAGCAGTAGCAGGCCTGGGACATGTTTACAGGGCTACTCATGTGGGTGGCACCACCAGTGCCGCAGGCACAATAGCAGCACTTGATTTGCAGGCCCTGGGTACCTCTAGTGCACTTTACTAGGGGCTTACTAGTCAATCAAATATGCACATCTGAAATAAACCAATCACCAATACAATTTAGACAGAGGGCATATGCACTTTAGCACTGGTTAGCAGTGGTAAAGTGCCCAGAGTCCTAAAGCCAACAAAAACTATATATAGAATATAGTGCAAAAGATTCTGACTGAATCTATAATAACAATAAATATGTGCTAAAATATATAAACATTGGAGCCAAAGTTGTTCAAGCACATATTTAAGTCATTTGCCTCGGAAATGTGAAGGAATATTGAACACAAAACATTGCTGGTCATGAAGAAAGGTAAAAAAATATAGATACATGCGGATTAAAAAAGGTGCTGCAACGTTCTCGTCAGGGTGCTCGCTCCATTAATTGAAGATAAAGAGAAGCGTGTCTGTGAGGAAAACAAACCTGCAGGTAGCTGAAGTAATCTTTCAGCCCTTCCCCTGGTCAAAATAGCTGCACCACCATTTGATGAAGAAAGTCGGGCTGTCTCCTTTTGTGACCGCCACAGAGCTCAAGAAGTTGCAGCCATCTTGATCGGTGCCCCCACAAGATAGTTCTTGATGGCCTAGGAGATCACTTGTCTGTTCGCATTATCTCGTGGTGTGTCTACCCAGTCTCCATCTCAAAGACTTCAGGGTTGTATCTATGCCTTTTAGTTTACATATCAAGGAGAATAATCAAAAAACAATATTACAGTGTTTCTAAAGTCAGTTAGTATCTTTCTCAACCTTCTTGAAACAGAGATCATGTGTAATTTGGAGCATGGTGGTGAACATTTGAGTAGAGGGTGTAGTTGTTTCCATCCTGGAAAAGTGACCACCAGGTGTGTGCTAGTCTTAGACTTTCCATGTGATCTAGTGTGTCTTGGGACATATGATTAGCATGTCCATATTATTCCCTGAGTGATCTTGGCTTGGATCATGTATGTGAATAAGTGATTTACTTCACCCTCTGTAAAGCCATGTATTTGTCTCAGAATCATTTGGGACAATGTGCCCTGTCCTTGCTTTGTGGCATCTAGGGTGGCTAGTGTGCTTACACGTGAACCTAATTGGATTTTTGAAATGGCCTATTGACCCGTCTGTCTGTCAAAGTTTCCAAGATCTATGTACCAGGTGAATTCCTTAGAAAGATAGCTAGCCCCTTTGTTTTGGTGGGTGCTGTCAAGCGAATCAGACTGTTGAAGTGCTTCGATCTGAATGTATGTCCATCTCCTCATTTGAAGTTAGTCTCCTGAAGTAGGACTATTTCTGCTTGAACCTCTTCTAACTTAGTATATACTAGCAATCATTTTGTAGGAGCGTTTAGCACTCTCTCATTAAATGTTAGAACCTTATTTCTTCATAACTAGAGGTTGAATTTTGAGGTATCTTCTCAAGTATGAAAAAAAGGTTGCCCTCCCAGCTCAACAAAATGCATTATCAAAACAAGGGCTATGTAAGCCCATAAAATAGGAATATTTTCATATATGCACTTTCCTTAACCTTTTTCAGTTACTTGGGTCTTAAAGCATAGTTAACCTCTGAAGCATTGTAGGCCCGCTTGTAACAGTGTGTAGTCCCAATTAGCTTACTGTTTATCATGCTGAAAGTCAATAGGCTGTGCAGATCCCAAGTGATAGCACTTCTTGTGACAACCTTCAGGCCCTGAGTTAACTTGTGGATGTTCTTAATAGTTTTGATTTGGGCTGGTGTTTCACTGAGTTCCATCTATATCAATTTCCCTGCATTGCATTGTTCCTTTGTTGTGGACTATGACAGTTCGTGGTCTCATTAAGGTGGTCATTATGAACACAGCGGTAACAACCGCCGAGTTCATGCTGGCTGTCAAAACACTGACTGCCAGTGTCCCCGGGTCCCTGCCGGTCGCATAAAGAACCTTCCTGTGTGCCGGCGGGCGGAAACATTGTTTCCGCCCGCTGGCCCACAGGAAGGCCTGGCCGAGACATTGACGGCGGCTCCACATGGTGCACCCGTCACGCAGATCACTGCCCGCAAATCGGGCAGTGATCTGCGCGATGGGGCACTGCACCAGGGCCCCTGCACTGCCCATGCCAAGTGCATGGGCAGTGCAGGGGGCAGTGCAGGGGCCCCCAGGGTTGTCCCGGTGCACCCCTTCCGCCAACCTTTCCCGCCAGGGAAAGGCTGGAGGCTGAGGAAACATTATCCGAGGGGTAGCACCACTGCCCTGTTGGATTATGTTTCCGCCTGCCGCCAGGCTGCCTGACGGAGGAAGCCTGGCGGTGAGTGAGGGCTGCCAATGGTGGCCCTCACTGGGTTCATTATGTGGCGGTTTGGCCCGCCATGTTCATAATGACCGCCTAAGTGTTTCCTGCTCGGATCTACTAGATTTCTAAGTGGAGAATAAGCCATCCCTTTAGTACTGCTACTTTATGATCATGACCTCCTCTTCGTGAAAGCTTTTCCTGCATGGGTATGTCTATCTGAAACACATTGCCTGGTCATTAAGAGCCTCCACTATCGGAAGTAGACTTTTCCTTGTTTGGAGTGTTGCTGAAGCGAGATACTGGACAGGTCTACTTTTGTGCCCTAATGGTTGAGGGGTGTATTCTTTTCTCGCTTCTCACAAGTCTTTCTTTTTGTGGATAAAAGGATAGTTTGACAACGTCTCTTGGTCTTGTAGCATGTTATTAGAGTTTTGGCCCAACTCTGTGAACTTTTTCAATCCCAACACTTCCCCCCTTGTAACTGTAATATTTGTGCAAAGACAGAGTGCAATATCCATTTTGTCCTTCCATTAAATTTCTTTCATACCATTTCCGATTTGTAGGTTGTCCCTTCTTGCATGATTTTGCAAGTCTTCACATTTCCAGCAAGGGTCCTATTGTGGTTATGGTATCTTACATATTGACTGGTTTTAGGTTTCATTTTGGACCGTCTTGTCTTCCTAGTCCTCACAGCTAACTTGTTCACGTCAATTCTCAGCACATTGATTGATTTAGTTATCATTGATTGGATGGGCTCCAACTTCTCTTTTAAGTCTTTCTTTCATTCTGTCCTCTGGTCTTGTACAAAGTTTCAAGTTCCTCTATTGGCAACTCTGTGTCACCTTTCGTATTCCTCATGCCTGATTTTATTTTGGAGTAGTGTCCTCCAAGCCTTTTCTGGCTGGTTGTATTTGTAGAGTGAGGCATTCGTAAGGCAGGCACAGTAAGTTGCTGACTTTCTCTAAATGTTTCAGGATAACCAAGGGTCTAGGTCCCGTTTTGTCTGTTTGCTCTATGCTGGGCTTCTGTTGTGGTGTACTCGTGTCTCTGGGCATCATCATCTGTAGCATTATGGACACCTTACTTTGGTCTGGCACATTCATCCATACCTTCATGTAGAATGCAGAATGCTACAGGCAGATTAGACTTATGAGTGAGGTAGCCCACTATGCTATTTCTATGACTGTGGGCCACACCTACCTTCTGTTGCCTCTCTTTCGTTACATGTCAATGAGGGGGGGTGAGTTGCCCAGCTTTCAGGCTAGATCACGATTCTTCGACCAGATCCTTCACCCCATGTAATAATCTCCCTTCCTGTCTTTCTGTCCCCCGGGCACTGTCTGTGTCTCTGTTCACCTGGAAAGGTAGAGCCAGTAGGTGACCCTGCCATGCTGTGCCTCCAAGGCAGCAGGAGTAGCCATGGGTCTACCTGCAAGTTGGGGCAGGAGCTCTGGAATATCTATTCTCCAAATGTTGGTAGCGCTGCTTATCCCCCTACAACCCTTGCAGATACGCTCTGTGTCCAAACTCAGCATGGACCCACATGATCCTTTCTTGGGTGCTGTCAGCTTTGTTACATCCTCCTCCCTTCATTCCTTCTCAGCTCCTGTGCCTGTCTGGTCTGACTCTTTGCCCATTTCAGGGTATCACCTTGGCATTGCTCCCCTTCTGGTGACACATGCAGCAGGGGTAGGAAGACCACAAGCTGCATTCCTTTTAACCTCAGCTAGCACATCCAAATTGTCAGTACTCTGGCGGATCTCTGTTAGTCCTTGGCCAGGCCATAGTCTACTCAGGACGAGTTCCTTAAGGTGTACATTTTCTGGAGCCCTACCTGTGAGACAACTGGGATTGCGTCAACCATCTTCAAAGTATTTTAAAAAACAGTAAAAAAACAGTTATGGCGAATAAATGTGACTCTTGCATAATGCTCTTAAGCCTATGTGTGATGTATGCTCCATAGATATGTTGTAAGGATGTGAGAAAAAAATGTATGCTATATGCTAAACTACATGGATAGCATATATATGTACGTATGTGTACATGAATGTATCCACTCATGTATGGCTTAATAGTTGCATACATATGTAGGCAAATTGTCAGCACTTTATAAAATATGGCTGTGCAAAAATGCCTGATCCTAATTTCCTATTTAGGAGATCTTCTTGAATCTGCAGCATAGATGGATATGCATAGCTTTGTCTCAGTTAGCTGTAGTATAGCAGGGGCCAAATATGGAGAATATGAAATAAACATATCGGTCCCATGGCTACTAAGGAATGGCTCATTGTAAAAGTGCAACCACTTGTATATTTTCAAATGTGTCCCACAAAAATAAAAAAATTAACTAGTTTCTTGTTTGCACTCCAAAAAGTAATCCCAAAAATAAAATGCAAATAAAATTTCAAATCAAGTTTACTCTATTGCAGATGTGTAGCAATGGTGCCCTCTCTCTCTGTGTATGCAGTTATTGAATATGACACTAGCTATTTCCACAACATGGATATAGTCCCACTGCGCAGTGTGATTGGATGAAAGCCAACCCAGGGCAAGAGGTTGTTTAACTACCTGAAAAAGCTTCAGCACTTTTTGCTTAGACCTTTAGTTATACTTTATTTGGTTTTCCATTCCTATCATGAAAACTCCTTTTGATTGGTCTGGAACAACGCATTGGATGTGTTCCTCTATATGCTGATGTGAATATCCAACACATAATTATGGGACCAACAGATAAAAGTTTCCAGTGGGACTGTAGCCACATCACATTAATTTCAAACATACAGCATTACGCCATTCAGTATTGTATTACGTCATTCGGTAATTCATCTTTGAATGTGCATGTGTGCAAAAACTGTGGGGCATATTTATACTCTCTTTGCGCCGAATGTGCGTCAAAAGTTTTGACGCACAATCGGCGCAAACACTGCCCCATATTTATACTTTGACGTCCGACCCCGCGGGCGTCAAAGTTCCACCATGTGCGTCATTTTTTAGAAGGGGGAACCAGCCTTGCGTTAATTATATGCAAGGTAGGCGTTCCCTTCCCAAAAAATGACTTTAAGGCCTGTGCGCCTTATTTGTACTGTGATGTCATTTTGACGCACAGGAGGGGGCAGGCCTTAAAAAACGGCGACCAGCCTGATGGGTGCCGTTTTTTAACGCCTCGGTCAGGGCAGGCGTTAAGGGACCTGTGGGCTCAGAAGGAGCCCAGAGGTGCCCTCCCATGCCCCCAGGGCCACCCCCTGCCACCCTTTCCCACCCCAGGAGGACACCCAAGGATGGAGGGACCCATCCCAGGGAAGTTAAGGTAAGTTCAGGTAAGTATTTTTTTCGTATTTTTTTTGTGGCATAGGGGGGCCTGATTTGTGCCCCCCTACATGCCACTATGCCCAATGACCATGCCCAGGGGACATAAGTCCCCTGGGCATGGCCATTGGGTGAGGGGGCATGACTCCTGCCTTTGCTAAGACAGGAGTAATTTCAATGGGGGTTGGGCGTAAAAAATAATGGCGCAAATCGGGTTGAGGCCAAATTTTGCCTCAGACCTGACTTGCACCATTTTTTGACACCCAAGCTCCATTTTCCCCTACACCGGCGCTGCCTGGTATGAGTAATTTTTTTTTATGCACACCAGTCAGCTGCGCCGGCTAACATCATTCAATAAATAAGGCGCCCGCATGGCGCTTTGGAATGGCGTTAGCCGGCGTTAACATTTTTGACGCACAACTGCATTGGCGCAGTTGTGCATCAAAAAGTATAAATATGGGCCTGTGTTTTTAAGCGTGATTCTGCATTCTTTGTTTCCATTGAGAAAGGATTCATGATAGCACCATTGTACAAGTGACCTGACCCCATCACCAATATTAATAGTGCTTTAAGTAGCACTCACTGTTACCAATTGTTCCATTTCACAAAGGATGCTAAAACAGTTCAGCAGCTCCATGTCATTTGTAGTACCTTCAGTCAGTACTGGATTTTTAGCCAACAACATTTCACATGTGGGGAGGTTGGGTACATAATTTCTATGTTAGAAGCACATCTGTAGGTCCCTAAATGCAAAACAATGTAGGTTAAAAGTGCAGATATAGGCAACTTGGCAGCTAAATCTGTATCTTATATCCCAGACCTGGTCTGTTTACCTCTCAGGACTGAAATATGTAGTGCTTAGTAAAATAGACCAAGAGATTACACTAGGCAGACTAGGTGGGTTTCTAACCATACCTGTTGAAGGGTCAGGACTAATGGTAGCTAAGGCGTGGCTAAGAACATATCAAAAGGTTAGGTCCATTAACTGCAGTCGCAGGAGTCTTAAATTGCTTTGAATCCCCTCTGTAGTGCTCATAGAACCTCACGAAAAAGTATGTGTGCCTTTGTGCAGAGGTCAGGATAAAACAGGAAGGATAAATATAAGTACAGAATAAATTCCCTATGAATAAACCACGTAGTCCTGGGAAGACTTTTTCTCTCTGCTGGCGTAATTGCATGTAAAGATAAAAACATCTTTGAAAATATATAAATGCACACGGCTGCAAGAAAAGGGGATTATGCCATTGTGATCTGTGTTTCTTTTCAAATGGAAAGGTATTTTCTGACATAATAAGATTGCTGCTTTCCCTTCCAGTGCTAGGACTCTTGTCCTCTCATTGGTGGGCACCGTATAAAGAGAGTCTGTTGTCCTGAACTCTCCCCAGTCCAAACACAACTGGGAATGGTGACTCTGTTGGTCCTCATCTCAGACTCCTCTCCCTGGCAGAGACATTTCACCACATTTGGACTACTCACATAACATAACCTTAACAAGGTTGTGAGTGCCAAAGAAACACTGGGAGGTCATCTAACCATACTCCCAACTACGTTTGGTTAATAGCTTTCCCAGATCCTCCTGAAAAGGCATCCAGATAGAGAATCAGATGCAATGCCATAACAATAGTTAGCGTTATACAAACGAACACAATATAACATAACATAGAAACCACTTCTATGTGTTGTGTTGTGCCAGAACTGGGCTCTGTTAATAGAGCCTTGATTGAATGTTTATATCATAATAATCCAGCCACTTCTGGCTAGTTGTGTACTCTCTGAAGTACCCTTGCCCTTCCCCCATAGATTCAAAGAGCATCCATCACACGTAAATTCACATCACACATTACTTTGTTTTGGGACATTCAAATATGTCGCTGTTAAAGACTAGGCTTTAAGGCAAAAACTCTAAATCAGTTCTCCTCAGATAGTGACCTCGTGGGAGATGCTCTATAATCCCTGATATTTGGACAATTCCATCCATTGAGGCTTTTTAAAAGGACCTGGAAAATCTGCCATTGCATCACCACTTCCAACTGGCTCCCTTTACTCCCTGTTGTAGATTTCATAATGGGTACTCTTTCAAAAATCCAGCTCCTGTGTTATTATATTCTACTTTCATACTCGTTTCATTCTGCATACTTATTTGATATTACCATCACATATATGTTTGCTGTATTATATTACTACATTGTTACATCTTTGCCCTTTCTTTGTGTCCTCCTTTGTGGGCCACATATTGTGCTTGCCACAGGGCCTATAGTATGGTGTAATCCAGGGGTCTCCAACCTTTTCTGTAGCAACAGCTACTTTTGATCAGTGAGAATCATTGTGACCTACCAAAGGCTAAAGAGCTTGTGGATTATTACCAGGCACCCCCATGCCTAGCTATCTTGACTTTAAGCCTAATGTCCATAGCGCCAGATAATATGGTGTTAATAAAATGCCTTGACTAGGGGCACTATGACAGGGCTGCCATGTGTGTCATTGACAACATGGTCTTTGGGGATGTATGAACATATGTGCATATGAATGGGATACATGTGTACGGGTAATTGAGAGCCGATGTTGTATGCACTTGTGGCACAGGACATACCTTTCACCATAGGTGGCACCGTTACATGTATAACACAAACCTACAACCGTTTTAGTGCAACCATTTTAACTGCAAAACTGTTTATAATGTGGAACATTTTTCTGCACATTAAATTTCTCCCATTTAAAAAAATGACAGCATTTTTCAGTTATACATATGGCACAGTGTTCTACTGGCTATGGGGAGCGTGCTAAAATGAAAAGTTAACTCAATCATAAGGTAACTTAATTTAGTTTTCTTCAATTAACAGCATTGAGAAACATCATTTTCTTCTCACTTCCAAAACTGAGTTGACAAGGACTTTTATTCAAGATTTTAATGCCTCTGTGAAATTGGTCATCAATCTGACTCCAGCACTGCTCCTTATCAGGCCCTGCTATTGCAGCCTCATTATAATAATGTAAAATAAACACAGCCTTCCTTTAACTTTAAGAGGAAAAATCTGACAATAGGAACTCCATTATGTGAGTTACTCTGAAGGGGTGTAGGGGCTACTAACATCTTGTTTGACTGTTGGAAACACCTGCTGTAATCCTTTAGTTAATTGTTCTGGCACTGTTCTGAATAAACCCACTTACCTCCAGGGGTTGCTCTGCGCATCCTTTAAAAAGAAAATATATATATATATATCTATGTGTCTTAATGTAACCTAAATAGTAGAGGACATGTTCAGGTCCTATTAAAAGATTGTTTATATTAGTTGCATTTCCCTTCCATTGCCCCCTTGTTTAGTGATGGGAAGCTGCATTTACTTATGTCCAGTTCTCACAATAATTGGACTTTTTAAAAAGATAATGGTAACACTGGGTTTTGTAAAATAATGCTGCTCGTGTAGCGAGAAATCCCAAACAATCGAAGGAAAGATGGGTGATAAGTCATCCACGTCTCATTAGCAGCATTTCGCATCTTTTCTCACTCATGTGCACACATATTATAGCAAACCTGTCATTTTAGTATCCATCCTGAGTGTTGCTCACTAAATTAACTGAAAGTATAGATTTTTTTTCTAAACTGCACATCTGTTAATGCTGTCAAGAAAGACCGTAGAGCAGGGGACCGTTAAAAACATTGGACTTGCACGTCCAAAGCTCAGAATATAGCTATCTATGGCGTGATGCACTGCACAGAAGAATCTGGCAGTGGCTGAAATCTTGGTGTCACAGTGTCTAGAGACAATAAAACGGGGTCTACCAGTAGGAAAATAGACCACATTTTCAGTATAAATTATAATAACAACTTGTTTTCATGTTTCAGCTCTTTATTCGACTTTTCTACCCTTTCAAAGCACTCGAAACAACAGATGCTACAATTACTGAATTTAACAGTATTCAGTTTCCTGATGTCAGATTCAGTGGCAGACTGCAGGACTAAAATATAGTGGGGCGCGATGGCGCCAAACTCACCATATTTTCAGCTCCCCCTGGTGCGGCACTTCTTCCCTGGGGTCAACAAGCAGGAATAAAAGGATTTCCTTTCTGCTCAGTGGAACCCAAATCCAACCAATCCTGGAGCTGCTCTCATTCTGTTTTCAGCATGAGAGCAGCTCCAGGATTGGTGGGAGCAGGCTAACCCCGCACTCATTTTGAGGCTGGGTCTACAGTGAGCATGTCGGGCTGACAAAAGCAAGACAGACAGCCAACCCAACATAAAGATTGAAAGGGGCAGCAGTCATTGTGCAATCTCAGGATTCATCCTCAACCCCTGCCCACACGCTTGCGCTGACACAGAGCGAGCTGGTGGCAATATAAAATGTCATTATTATGCCATTTTATTTAATTGTGTTTGTCTTGTGCATTCGCAGCAGGGGGCAGCGATGTTCCTCCACTCTTTAGAAGGAACCACCCCTAGTCAGATTTAAAATCATAACCTGCAGATCACGCAGATATCAGCAGCATGTGTCAACGTATGAAGCCTTCTTGTCCTAGAAGCAATTGATTTAAAAGCCTGTTTTTTGGTTTGCTTCGTTAGCAAGGAGCATGTTTTCTTTATAGTGCCATGGCCTTACTCTTTCAATTCAACCTGTGACTGAGTTACATAAGCAGATCTCAGGAGCCAAACACAGGAGGGGCTCACCTTTGAAGTTTTGGGGCAGGTGATCATTGATCTGTGTCAGTTGGAGGTAGGGCTGAAGCTCTTAGGGAAGAACTTTCCATAGACTACTTCAAACTACTGACCCAGAATGATATGCAGGAGGGTTGATATTTTAAAAGAACAACGGTCCCTAAAAAAGCATAATTCATCTCAAATAACACCAATGAATTTAATTATGACTCAATGTCTTAATGTCAGATTTAAAAAAAAAAGGTTATTCACTATTAAAGATAGTGGGTTGTGACAAATATTTTTTTTTTAACTCAGAGAGTTTCCAAGTGACATTTATAAGCATTATCCCATGTATGTTACAATACATAAAACCACAAACCAGCCCTGTCAAATTTCATATACAAGAAAGGGTCAGTGTGCGGGTTAACAACATTTCAATCTTTTTACAATGTAAGCATCATCATCATCATCAGGACATTTCAATTTCAATGCCTGAGATTCAGCTCACATACATAACATACATAGGAGGAAGTGAGAGGACAAGAATGAGAAAAAGGGAAAAAGACAAAGTTGGTTGATTGGTACCAAAGAGTAAAAACATGAAACAAATAACATCGCTATTTGCTATTTCTTGTTTTAAGAACAAAGCAGAAATGCCCATAAACTTTGTTTCATGATCAGCATAATAAAAACTGGTATATCGGTGTAATAATGCACAAAGATACAGATTACAAACTGAGCATGTAATCACCTGAATTCACAAATCATGGCTCCCGGTCATGGGAAAATACCTCAGGCTGTGCAATAGTTTAACACAATATAGCATTGAGCCATATCCTAAGCTTTCGATAAGGTCACATACAGCCGACTCACATATCCCAATAACATATGTCATTAGTGAGAGAGCATTGAAAGAAATATAAAAGCAACCATATGATAGCTGTAGAGTAGGTGGCAGTGAGCAACAATTGTCTGCTAATGATATGACAATCTGAAAAATATAAAAATATATAATCATAGAATCAAGGGACAGTCCAGAGTATTGCATTCAAGATCACGTCAATGGGAAGGACATACCTCAGGGCATGCACTGCCACCATTAAGCTCTTTAAAGGGTTGGAACAAGGTGCTTGGATTCATGTCTACCAGAACTTTCAGAGCACCGGAATTAACCCTGAGTGCCTCTGCAGGAATCAATACTGCAGATTTCTGTAGAAAAGCAAATAGTTATAGGAACATGGCGTTCCAATGGTGTATATCGCTGCAAAAAATGTTCACCCACCTAAACCATAAGTTTAGTGGATACTCATCAGTGAAGGACAGTTAGAGGATCTGCACTAGGGAAGTTGTGCCTTCAGAGGATCGTGCCTGGACCTGTGTGGCGTTTGAGCCAGCGTGCACAGAATTCCACGACTGCCAGAGATCGATGCTGCAGGGCATGAGAAGCCCGCATGCCTGAAGAGTTACCACTGTGATATGGGCTTACATAAATAGATAAAGCATCTGCAAAGAACTACGTTTAGAATTGTGCACCGGGGGAAATGGGGCAAAAAGGAATGTGCGTTTTTTGAAGCTCACGTCCGGGGCCGCAAGATGCTGGAAAAGCCACCGTGCCTAAAATGCAGACACTGTAATGTGGGTGAGGCCAAAGGTCCATTTCGAGCAAAATAAATAAAGGACTTGAAAAAAACAAAATCAGCAGGGTGCAATAACCCCACAACAATGGAAGACATCTGAATAGGGTATGATTGAGGGGAAATCAACAATTAAATTAGTAACGCAGTGCCAATGAATGCATCACCTCTAGAAAACTGGTCAGAAAACTAAGTAATGAAAGAACTAGTGTATATGAAAACGCTAATGGAAGAATTAACCATAAAAATTAAAAAGAAATGGTCAAAAACATACCCAGTGAAAAAAGTGGTGAAAAAAATAAGAAGGTTGAATGAAGAGGAAAGGACTATGAATCTCATCAATGTCTCAGAGTGTCTCGACTATTTCCAATAATGAGAACGATTTAAATATTGATGTTTCTGTGGTAGAGCAGGCTTGTTGTTCCGAACCAATTCAAGTACAGGATTGGGCATTACCATCAAGGTCTCCTCTTATTCAATCTCCCACTAGGAGAGCGGTACGTGCCTGTAGGAAGGGGCCTGTCAAGAAAGCAGGGTGTCGGAAGCCAAAAAAAGCTGGCCCAACAGCTACCAATAGAGGAAATGTCCCTGAGCCCACCAATATAATTGAGGGGACTAGTCTGCACTCAAGTCAAATTGATCTTCTGGTTACAATTCTTGAATCTAAATTGGAAGCATTTGTCAGTCCTCTGGTGGCCAAGGTAGAATTAGTGCTTCTTAGGGTTACTAGACTGGAGGGCCTTGTAGAATCTTGTCTGACCCGGTCTACTGTTCCACTGAGTACCCACTTAGACTCTACAGGCTCTATGGATAACCGTTCAGTGGGTTCAGTTACACACTCTATAGTCAGTAATAGGGTGGAGGGCCTGGGGGTTACTGTTCAGGCCCCACCGACTGTAAGTGTGCTGACTGCCTCATCCTCGTCTACATCGTCAGTAGGGTCGGCTAGTGTACAAAATACATTTAGTCAACCACGATCAATACAAAGGAGTACTCAGGACTCTATACGAGGGACAGTCATTGATAGAAGAAGTATAACTAGGCGACATAATTCTATTAATCTCCCGCCAGAATGTGCACCATATACTGTGGTTCTAACAAATGTCCCAGAGGTTGATATGTGCTTGAATGGTTCTGGGGTAGAAACGTATCCTGCTCTTAAAAACAAGACGCTTGCTTGGTTGAATAAGAACTGTGGATTTCCTTGTGCCCTTGCAAATGACATTTTTTTTACCCGCAGAGTTAGCTGGATTGGAAATGGCCCTAAAAATAGAGGTGGAGACTGTATTATTATAAATTTTAAATACCCACAACACGTGGCAACAGTGCTTCTGAGAGCTGCAATTTTGCCAACTTTAGAAAATGCGGTTCTTGCTAGACCTCTTGGCTTCTTTTACAATTATGGGGCCAATATTCAATGTCGCTCGGAGTATGTGCAAGGGCAATGTTCAAATGAGAACGGAAGAGGTATGGATGCCTGTACCCCGAATATATTTGCGAATATGTCCCGGACTCAAATTAGGGGGAGCCAAGTCATTATCAGCTGAATTACAGGCAGACCGTTAACACTTTACCTCTTCACAATCGGTTCGTTGCCTTATCTTCTATGGAGGAAAATGATTGACTGCCAAATGTCTTGGGAAATTCTTCCTAGTCTTCAGCATCGTCCATCAGGATTGCTACATGGAATATTGCTGGCTTAAAGAGCAAGTCTGGGATAGCCGAATGGGAAAGGACATTAAAATCTTTTGACGTCATTGCCTTACAAGAGACCTGGGATCAAACGAATAGCTTTTCCCTAGATGGCTTTTGTCATTTTTGCATTCCAGCTACAAACAGTGTGGCAGGAAGACCTAAGGGGGGTTTATTAAGCCTTTTCAAACTGGATATGAAAGGCATCTTAACTCAATGCCCCTCGGGTTCAGTAAATTGTCTAATTGTTGAGCTTTCCACCCAGGATAAGGGTAAGATTCTTTTTATAAATTTTTATAATTCGCATGCTAATGATTGCACCAGTCAAAACTTGGATGACTTGGATACATTTTTGTCAGTCTATAGTATAAATGTTAATACTTTTGAGTTAATATTATTAGGGGACTTTAACATACATCCATGTACCCTACCATGTATTAGGAGGGATGAGGAAGGCCCTCCCTTTTCCTCAACTGCTCATCCAGAACATACCAGGCAGGGGGATTATCTTGAGCTTTTCCTCGCTAAATGGAACTTATATGAGTCTGGCTGTGGAGACGGGAATAGTAGGTCCCCTACGTTTAAGGGCAAAGAAAATGGTACTATTATAGATTATATTTATCTGTCTTCCTTTTTGTTAAATAGTGTTTTAAATTATTGTACTGAGGTGTCAGTTTTTAGTGATCATAATCCTGTTGTACTTGTTTTTAAGAATACTGAACTGATTTCTTTAAAATTAGTCGCAGAACGTGGGGGCTTGAACCTTAAAGTCAAAGACCAGAATCGTAGGTTGAAGTGGACAAAAATAGTCCCTGAAACTTTTTTTCAGGAGGTCTTATCTAAAGTGGAGGATGAAATCTCTATATGTCTTGCGGAAAATCCAGATCCCAAGGAGGTTATAGTAGCATTTGATCAGATTTGCTTAGAAATTAATCGTAGTCGCCAGGCTAAATCTAGCCAGAAGGCGCTAGAGGGCAATAGATGGTTTAATAAGGAATGCTCTAAAGCACATGGTGTATTACTAAAGGCATTAAAAACTATTCCTAAAGATCGATCAAAAATAATAAATGCTAGGAAAGTGTATAAAAAAACTATCCTAGAGAGGAAAAGGACTCTGAAAGATAACGCCTTGGCCCAACTTTTGGATCCAGATACCCTAAAAAACAGTGGTTTATTCTGGAAAATAATAAATCAGCCCTTTCTTTCTGATGAAACTAATACTCCTTTAGAGGCAAACATTCCAGATGAGGGTTGGATAAAACACTTTAGTCAGATATACTCTAATATTGGTCCTCCTGGTGGAATTTTAGTAGATGAAGTTGGGGAAATCTAACCTGACAAGGTTGCAGTTATTTTTGCAGTCGCAGATGTTGAAAGGGCTATAGACCTAACCACAAAAAACAAAGCCCCGGGCCCAGATGGGGTACCTGGGGACGTTTTTAAAAGTTTTCCAAAATTTTGGTCTAAGGTATTATGCAAGGTTTTTAATAATCTTGCATTTGATAAAATCCCGCCTTCCTGGAAGAAATCTATAATTATACCAGTGTTTAAAAAGGGTAATAGGCAAGACCCATCTTGTTACAGGCCGATTTCACTGATTGATTCCTCAGTGAAAATTTTAGGTCGAGTTATCTTAAATAATTTGAATGATTGGTTAACAGAGAAAGGGGTCCTAGCAGATGTGCAGTACGGTTTTAGACCCAAAAGGAGTACTACAGATCAAGGCTTGAATTTGTATTTATTAATAGAGAAATACACGAAGGCGAAGGAGGGTTCCATGTATCTGGGGTTCATGGACCTCTCGTCAGCCTTTGATCTTGTAAATCGATCTAAATTATGGAAAATCTTACTTGACATGAGACTGGACAAGGCTCTTGTTAACCTCTTAGTAGATTTACATACTGACCTAACAGCTTCTGTTAGAGTTACTACTGCGGGGCGATGCACTAGCCACTTTAACTCAGAAAGGGGAGTCAGGCAGGGGTGCATTCTGGCTCCCCTCCTTTTTACTATTTATATAAATGCCTTGGAATCCACACTAAAAGATGCTACCCAGGACACCCCACGGATAGGAGAACTCGGTATTCCGGTTCTCCTATACGTGGACGATGCTGTCCTGCTTTCTCGTACTGGTGTTGGTCTTCAACGATTATTGGATGCCTTTGAGGTTTTTATGACTTCCCTGGATTTAAAGATTAATGTTAAAAAGTCCCAGATTATAATCATGGGTAAGGGTAATAAAAATGAACTCCCCAAAACTTTTACTTGTGGGAGGCAAGAATTGTGTAGAGTAGCATTATTTCCATACTTAGGGATCACTTTCGATGAGAAAGGCACTTGGGGCCCCCAGATAAAAAATAGAAATGTTGCCCTTGTAAAGTCGTCTTCTGCTCTTCGGGGTTTTATGAATAAATTCGGGGCGAGGCCAATTGTTAGTTTGCTAAAAATTTATGAAGCAAAATGCCTTGCAATAGCAACGTATGGAAGTGCGATATGGGGCCACTGCTCTATGGAAAGTATACAGATCACGGAAAATAAATTTCTAAGATCGGTTCTCTCTCTTCCCCAGTCTACTTCCACACACATTGTCCATACTGAATTGGGTGTGGGCTATATTTCAGACTTGATCAAACTGGCCCCCGTTCTAGCCTGGCTAAAGATTTGGCTGAATCAAGAAATTCCGCTCAACCATTCCATTTTAAAAGATTGCCTGCAGCTGGATAAAGTAAATAAAATAGCGTGGCTAGTTTATATCAAAAATTGTTTTGTTAGATTAGGGAGATCGGATCTTTTTTATTCCCCGGAATCAATAACTGTTAAAGATATTGGACTGATTAAAACTATGATGAAAGATCTGTTATGTTTAGAAAGAGAACAAGTTGAATATGAGAAACCATTGGTGCGGGCCAGTATCATTCTGAGTACTTATGTGGGCCCTGAATTATATTTGTCTATTGTAAATCAACCCTTTCACCGGTTTCTACTCACACGCTTTCGGTTTAACCTGATCCATTTAACTCTTGGCTGTTTTCAAACCTGGTCTCCTCCGGAAAAAGGAACGCCGTGTAATTGTGATAATTTTTCCATCCAGAATACAATGCATTTTATGTTATTCTGTGATCATTACGCGGCCTTAAGAAAGAAATTTTTGTTCCCAATTTTAAAGGAGGAGGGGTTTATACAGGTTAAACCTGCTCTCTTGTTTTTACAGTTATTGCAGACCCCTAGGATTATGTCCCATGTCGCTAGTTTTTTAGTGGGAGCTGTTAGGGTTAAGAAAAAGAAGTTCGCCATCAATCCGATTATTTTATTGTAATGAATTGAGTGATTAATTAACTTTTTATAGGAAATGTAATTTCTGCGAATTTGGGAGAATATTAATGATTCACGTTAAATGATGCTTCTAGGATGTTTTACTTTATTGACCCTCCTCTTAAACATTGTAGATAATATGAATTGTTGATTGCTTGTAATTCTTGATTGTTCCGTTTTTATGCCTTTTTATGATATTTATTTATCGAAATAAAGTATTTTGACTGACTGACTGACTATGAACCTGATTTAACTGTTGCCGGTTACGATCCCGCCTTCGAATTTTTGACTGAAAACCCGTACTCAGCCGTATTTAGATGTTGGGAGTCCCATAGGCAAAAGATCGCATTCCAACTGCTGTCTCCGCCAAGAAACACTTCCTGCTTTGAGGGCGGGAGAAGGAAAAGTGGATGCTGGCAGGATGCCAGCCACCTTTCCTGCAATGCACATTTAATTGTGCCATCCCACCAAGCAAAAAGTGGTGGTCTGACCTCTGCCTCTGAGTTGCCAGATTGGGGGGGGGGAGAAATAGGTGTACAGTCACCTTTTCCCCAATTCGACCACTGTCTTTGACTGTAACTGACTGGACAAATACTGCCACTGACCCACGGAGGAAACATGACCCACCCACTGCTGATTCTAAGGTAGGGATGCCCTGTCGACTTGATGATGTTCTCGGGCCCGCTGCGGACACAGCTTGGAGGTAACACTGTCAAGATCTAAATCAGGCCCTATGTTAATTAAATCAAACCAATCAGAAATGCACATATTACCTTCTGACTAGTACTATTTAACCTTCCACATTAAGGAGGCAGTAAGAGATCCCAATTGTATACACTCAGATGCACCATACACAATAACTCAGCAAACTAAAAAATGTCTTAAATATCAATGTTAAACCTGACAGCCTTAGGGTGGTCACCCCTAACTTTTTGCCTGCCTCCCTCCACTTTTAAGATACAGTTTTTGCTGGTTTTACGACTCTGCGCACATTACCACTGCTAACTAGTGCTAAAGTGCATATGCTCTCTCCCTTTAAACATGATAACATTGGATCATACCCAACTGGATTATTTAATTTACTTATAAGTCCCTAGTACAGTGCACTATATGTGCCCAGTGCCTGTAGATTAAATGCTACTAGTGGGCCTGCAGCACTGATTGTGCCACCCACTTAAGTAGCTCCTTAACCTTGTCTCAGGCCTGCCGTTGCAAGACCTGTGTGTGCAGTTTTATTGCCAATTCAACTTGGCATTTACAAATACTTGCCAAGCCTAAAACTCCCCTTTTTCTACATATAAGTCACCCCTAAGGTAACCCATAGGGCAGGGTGCTGTGTAGGTAAGAGGCAGGGCATGTACCTGTGTAGTTCACATGTCCTGGTAGTGTAAAACTCCTAAATTAATTTTTACACTGCTGTGAGGCCTGCTCCCTTCATAGGCTAACATTGGGGCTACCCTCATATACTGTTTGAGTGGTAGCTGCTGATCTGAAAGGAGTAGGAAGGTCATATTTAGTATGACCAGATTGGTGATACAACATCCTGCTGACTGGGGAAGATGGATTTAATGTTACTATTTTAGAAATGCCACTTTTAGAAAGTAAGCATTTCTCTGCACTTAAATCCTTCTGTGCCTTACAATCCAAGTCTGACTGGGTTCCGTTGACAGCTCCCTTGTGCATCCAGTCAGACACCCCCCAAACACAGGATATTCAGCCTCACTTGCATACATCTGCATTTTGAATGGGTCTTCCTGGACTGGGAGGGTAGAGGGCCTGAAACTTACATGTCAAAGGACAGTAGCCTGCCCTCACACAAAGGACTGCCACACCCCCCACTGGGACCCTGGCAGAAAGGATTGAACTGAAAGGGGACCTTGTGCACTTCTAAGCCACTCTTTGAAGTCTCTCCCCCACTTCAAAGGCACATTTGGGTATTTAAACAGGGCCTCTGCCCCTACCAACTCAGACACTTCCTGGAGAAGAGAACCTGAACCAGAACTTGCATCCTGCCAAGAATAACTGCCTGGCTGCCCATAGAACTCACCTGTCTGCTTTCTGTAAAGGACTGCTGCCTTGATGTTGCCCTACTACCTTGCTGCTCTCTGGCTGTGGTGAGAAGTGCTCTCCAAGGGCTTGGATTGCGCTTGCTTCCTGTTCTCTGCCCTCCTCTCCTCCTGTTGAGCTTCAATTTTTAACCTTGCCATTTGCAATTGGAATTCTCTCTCCGCTGTCCTTTCGTCTGCAGTCAGGCCCTGATCAGAGACACTGCTCCCTGGTTTGGCAGGAGGCACAATCACAGTGCTAACATCCTCTACTAAAGGCAAAAAATAATCTGAGAGGCCATCCTCTGGACCCTCCTCCTCAACATTCTCATCAGATTGGGCTTCTGCCCAGGCCCTCAGCACCATTTGGAATTCCTCCTTTCTGGAGGGTTTCTGGGTAGGTACTCCATATCCCTGCAGAACCCCTTTAGCTGTTTAACAGTGTAGGTCTCCAGCATGGCCAGATAACAAATTTCATATCCTGCTTGAGACTCAACCAGAAACATGTTTAATGAGGATTTTAGTAAAAAAGAAAATGTCAGATAGAAAACAAAATTGCAGAAAAAGAAAACAAATCAAGTTGACCTTCAACTGTGGGTAGGTAGTGAACACTTAGCTATTGTATGTCACTGCACAAATACAAGTCCTATCCTCACAGCTGATCACCAATGTTAGAAATGGGGTCATTGGTTGGCAGTCAGGTTACCCCCTGTCCAAGCAAGGACCCTCACTCTAGTCAGGGTAAGTCACACACAATCCAAATTATCCTGTGCCCACGCTCTGGTAGCTTGGCATTGAGCAGTCAGGCTTAACTTAGAAGGCAACGTGTAAAGTATTTGTGTAATAAATCATGCAATAACACAGTATAGCACCACAAAAATACACCACTAGAAAAATATATAATATTTATCGGATAAAATGCATGTCAAAACGATTAAGATGCAATAAGTATATTATGAGATATCACTGTAAAAGTGATATTAATTGTCTTTTAGTCTTTTAAAAGCAATAAATGTCTCTTTCAAGCACAAAGTACCTGGTTTACATTGAAAATCTCTGCAAAGAACCACAGAGGAGGAGATGCGTGGAAAACAAGGAAGTGTTCGTCGGTTTCTCGGGCCACACACGGTGATCCGTCATTTAGTTTTCACACGGGGATGGCGTTGCATCGATTTCTGGTGCTCAATCGTGGATCCTCTTCGGGTTGCGGGGTTTTTGGACGCCCCAGGGACGATGCATGGATTTTTGGCGCTGACAGGACGAAGTCACAGGGGCTGCGTCGATCCGGTGGGCGTTGCGTGGAAATTTCTACTGCACAGCAGTTGCTGCGTCGATCCCTCTCTGGAAGGCGGGCTGCGTCATTCTGGTATGGCTGTGCGTCGATCCAGTGGGCCGTGCGCCAACTTTCCGGTCGCTACGCTGGCACTGTGTAGATCTTCTCCTTGCGAAGTCAGGCTGCGTCGTTCCGGTTCAGCATGCAGTGAATTTTTCACTGTGATGCAGGCTGTGCGTCGTTTCTGGCAGGCTGTGCGTCGATTTTCATTGTACAAGGAGTCCTTCTTGTAGAGATGAAGTCTTTTTGGTCCTGAGACTTAGTTGGCATAGTATAAGGTGTACTTTTTGTGTAGTTTGCCTGATGTATACTAAATCACAATGGCGATGGGCAGGAGCTCACCACCAGGAGCAAAACAACACCAAAACTAAGTCAGTTAGCCCAAAAGGGTCGGAGGAACAGCCCAAGAAGCTTGGTCCCCTGTGGGGACTGGTTGGGAAACTAAGCTAGAGCCATTCTGCTACAATTCATAAAAATACCCCTGAGTGGACCAGGGCCAATAGAGGGAGGCAGCACAACCTCTATACTTTATTTTTTACAAGGGGAGGGGGCATGCATTGGGATCCATCCTAAGAGAAAACACTGATCAAGGAGACCCATTCCCCGGGACCTGACATAAGACTGCAATTATCCTGGGACAATCAGTACAAAGAAAGGAGCATTTCCCACTCCCTGTGCCTGTGTCTGAAGAAAGTGGTGGCAAACTGCCAACAGCTCCCTGCGTGCAGGTGGTAGAAAGGAGAAGGATGCAATCGCCATGCCAGCACGCAACTGTGTCAACCTAGGAGTTAGCTGGGCTAATGGGAGTGGGTCATGCACTGCATGCAGAGTGCTCTATCTAAGGAGTAAGGGTACCCAGCCTCAAAAAAATGAAAAACAGATAGCAAAGCTGCATAATTAAAAAAAAAGAAAAAAAAAAGGATTTACTGCGCGTCAAATCCACTCACTGGGTATTCAAGCCATGGGTGCTGGAGCATCCCATAAGCCCACGCGAGGGGCACATACATTCGCAAACTTTGCATATGTTATTTGTTGTGCCTAGGAAATATTATCAAGTGCTCTGGGGGTTGCCAGGAATGTAGAAGCCCCCACTGAAGCCCTACAGAGTTTCTAGTTCTTGTCACCCTAAGGCACCCCAGGAGAGGTTTGGAGATGTTTTCAAGCATTGATTTTTTTGTTCAAGCATGCGTTTAGCATCCGCAATCATTAATTGTGATTGAATCCCATCCTTCATAATAATAACTCACTTTCTTACAGTACTTGTTAATACATTCAATATTCATCCACAGTAAAAGATTTTAGTAATAACTCACTTGGAGTCTGTGTGCCAAAACATATAACACATGTAGGTTTACCCAACTAGCTTTACCTTAAATTGAGGGAAGCCCCACCAAGCCCTTATATGCGGTTAATCCAAACCTTTTTAGTCTAGTTTGATTCTAGTTTGAACAAGTGTTACCAAAGAAAACAATTCCAATTTTAATTTCACTTCACTGTAATGTTATTTTATTGATGTGATTCTCCTCCTAGTACATCATCTTAAATAGAGTTAATCCCAAAAAACTATCCTTTTTTGTGTCACATTTCTTTGTTGACAAGAAAACAGAGGGAAAAAGTACATATCAGTACAATAAGAAAACCAAGCAAGGAGGACCAGCTGGGCAGGGGGAGGGCGAGGTGAAGCACTGCCAAACACTGCATCACAAGGTATCTGCATTGGCAAGATGCGGGCAGGGGTCTGAAGGTCCATCTGGCATATGGAATGTGATACATATTGGATGTGTTTTTTGGCCAAGGGGTATTATGTATACTGTAGTGGGTGGAGAGAGGGAAGGAGTAGTGCTAAGAGAGGTAAATAGGGGTGGTGGGGTCTTTCGTCCTGGGTCTGGGGGTGTGTCGATATGCAGCCAGCCATCACAGCATTCGGAATGAGGGCGGTAGATTAACATTGAGGTCCTGGTCCAGAACTTAGTGCTAGCAGGAGCAGACTGGGGCCTATAGGAAGGATGACCACGTTTGGAGAAATGCTTCTAATATGTCTTTGAGAGTATAGATGATACGCTCATGAGAGGCCATCTGGTACATTGCCACTAGCCATTCCTCATGGGCAGGGGGCGTGAGGGAGGGTCAGTGGTGGAGGATAAATATCTTTGCAGTGTTGAGGGTCGTGTGCAAGAGATGGCATTGCGCGAGAGGTCTGGGGCATCCTCTGTGTCATGTAGAAAGAGCATGGTGTGCCAAACGGGTGTCCTGAGCGGCAGCATCTCATGCAGTGTTGGGTCCCACCACGTTCCAGAGAGGCTGAATAGAGGGGCAATCTCAGAATATATGCAATAGGTTGCAACGGTCCTCGGGCAGCACCAGCAAGAGGTATGGGGTAATAAGCCCACTCCATTCAGCCTAAAAGGGGTCCAGTGCCAGTTGTGCAGTGTCTTGAAGAGGCAAAACTTCAGGTGTGCCTCCAGTATCCCTCTCTCAAGTGCTTCTAGGTCAGTCCATTCGTCCTCCTCATAGTCCATTTGCAGCCGGTTCTGCCATTTACTACAAAGGTTGGCATGGAGGGGAGAAGGGATGTTGGCTTATTAGATGGTAAAACCCAGACATGACTCCACAAAAACAACCCCAAGTTCTAAGGAGGACACTACCAGTGAGAGTGGAAGGGTCCAGGGCCGCAGGCCCAGGCATTGCCAGAGGCAGTGCCTGAGTTGGAGGTACCTCCATTCCTGTTGGGGGAGTAGTCTGGATTCCTCTTGGAGTGCTGCGAAGGGTTTGAGAGTGCCTCATTGCAGGACCTGATGTAGGCTGGTCCACCATTCGTCAGGTACCACAGTCGAGAGCCCTTCCCCCTATGTGGAGGGCTAAGTTCCACCATAACGGCGTGTGTTCATGGAGGAGGGGGTGCACATTCAGGAGGCTGTGGGCTAGTTGCCAGGACTTCACCATGGCTTGTATAATCGGGTTGGTGGGGTACGACTGGGGCCCCTGTACCAATAGACTGGTTGGAGGCCTTTCCCACTGGTCAGTATGGAGCTCTCGGATGCACAAGCGGGGGGAGTCTGGTGCACCGGGAAGCATGTAGGCCAACTGCGATAGGTGCAGGGCAAGATCGTAATGCTCAACTGAGGGAAGACCCATATTGCCGCACAAGCAGTGTGCCAGAAGTTTAGATGGGGCCAGGCAAGAGTGGTTGGACTTCCAAACAAAAGAGAGTATGCCAGCATCTACTGATCTTAGCAGGGTCAGTGGGGCCAGTAGGCGCAGCATTCCCAATACAAAGGTGAACCATGGTAGGATCACCATTCAGACCGCCTGTACTCTCCCCCCCACAGCTAGTCCAAGATGGGATCATTTCTCAAAGTCGAGTTTCATGTGGGCTATCAAAGTAGCAATGCTGTCCATTATCATGCATTCCAGGACCCTGTTTATAAAGACCTTTAGGTATTTAAGTTGCAACGCATTCCAACAAAAATGGTGGCCAGCTATTAGCATGCAAGTGGTCGTTTGTGAGAGGGGTAGAGCTTTGCTTTTGTCCCAGTTCAACTGGTACCCTGATAGCACTGCAATGCTGGCAATGATGTCTTGAAAGACCCGGAGGGACTGTGGTAGGCCTGTGAGGGTGAGGAATACGTCATCCGTGTACAGATACATCTTGGAGGACCCTACTGGTAGAGGGACACCCGAAAGTAGCATGGATTGACATATGGAGGCCACGAGGGGTGCCATTGCCAAAAGATATAGCAGGGGCAACAGAGGATAACCCTGCTGTGACCCGCGTTTGATCGGAAATGGTTCCGACAAGAAGCTGCCCCAGTTGACCTAAGCCGTGGGGGAGTCATAAAGCCAGTGTACCTTGGAGATGAACCCTTACCCTAGGCCGAACCATTGCAGGATTCACTCTATCCGGTCAAAAGCCTCTGTGCATCCACAGAGAGGCCAAGCACCTCTGCGGCCCATAAAGTGTGCATGAGGGTTTGGAGGTGGTTCCTTGAGGAGTGTCCTGGGACAAAACCCACCTGAGTATGGTGGATCAAAGTCAGGATCACCTTGCAAAGGTGGGCTGCGAGGACCCGGGCAAGCATTTTGATATCCCCATTGGGTAGTGACATAGGCCTGTAGCTACTACAGAGGAGAGGGTACTTACCTCGCTTAGGGAGGACCGCTATCACCTCTTTGTTAGAGATGGAGCCAAGGGAGCCCATCTGTTCGGCTTTGAGAAAGGCGTTGTTAAGTGTGTCAACTACGTCCCCAGTCATCCTTCAATAAAACTCTGCTGGAAAGCAGTCTTCTCCAGGGACTTTATGGTAGGGGAAGCCGGAAATGCCTCCCCGTCCAAAAAGGCTCCGTTTGAAATGTTAAGTCTAGGGAGATGGATGCTATTGTGAAAGGCCTCCAAGCGGGCAAGTTCCACTGCCACCTCCAATGTGTAAATCATCTGGAAGAAGGCAGAGAATATGTTGACAATATTTTGCAGTTGTGTAAATAGCGAGTCACCTGTGGTTTGAATGGCTGGAATAACGAGTGCCGCTTCCTGTTGTCGTTGTTTTGCTGACAGGGGGCATCCTGCTTTCATGCCCTTTTCATAGTAATAGCCCTTGAGCCTCTGGAGTGCATATTCGGCCTTGGTGTTGAGCAGGGTATTAAGGTCCATGCAAGCCTTTTCCAGCCGGCGGTGGATGGCAGGGGAGGATTTGGCTGTGTAGAGGCATGTGAGGGTAACAATATCAGTCTATAGATCTTGCTGCTGGGCTACCTGCCTCTTGTTATCCAGGGCTGCATCCCTCATACGTTGTCCACATATGGTGAATTTCGCACCCGCCCAAAGGACCCTATAGATGGAGACCAAGCCCTTGTTGTCCGATAGGTATGAAAAGTTGTGGGAACAGAGTTATTTTTTGCCATGGGCGAGTGATAATTCGTCATGCTCAGGTGCCACATCTTTCGGCATGAGGAAGAAAAGCCCAGGTCTAATGTTAGCAAAACTGTGAATGATCAGACAATGCCACTTCTAGGATTTGTGATTCCTGGGCAAGGCCACCGCCCAATGGGAAAGCCTGAAGTAGTCTAGCCAGGATTGGGTGCCATGCACTGCGGAGAAGAAAGTGTACTCCTTGTCTGCCGGGTGGAAAAGCCACCAGTGATCTGCCAAGCTGTGATTAAGAGATCACGTTTTTTAGGAGGGCTCTGTTGGTATTGTTTCCAGTGTCTAGGGGACCGGTACAGTCCAACAGCACACCCCACACCAGGTTCCAGCCATCCCTGATGAGGAGGTGAGGGGTGCTCATTTCCATGAGGAGGCGATTGAGGTGAAGAAGAATGGGCTCTTGGAGCCTGTGGGGGTGTAAACTGAGTCAACACACAGTGTCTGGTCCCCAAATTTCAGTTTTGCAAAGACGTAGCGTCCATCGAGGTCAGACCAGGACTTCATGCAGTAATGGGTAGGGACTTTCAGATGAGGATCATGATGTCGCATTTCCTGAGGGGGCCAGACCTGCATGCAGTTGTCTCTGAACAGCTGCTGTTAAGCGCTCGTCCCACCCAATCCCATCTCAGTTTTTCAGACTCCGAGCATGAGAAATGGGTCTCTTGTAGCAGAGCCACATCCATTCTTGTGGACTGTAAGTAGGAGCGCTCCTGCCTGCGGTTGATGTAGTGCATCAGGCTGTTGACATTACAGGAAATGTCACGTAAGGAGGAGGCATGTCCTTGCAGGGTGGCTGGCATCAGGATAGTGTGTAGGCTGGGGATGTAGCTGGGTTCAGGGCTTTTAGTGCAAGGGTGGTGGTTTAAGAGAGGTGTGTGGAGGAGAGAGAGAGAAAAAAAGGGTGAGGGGTTAGGAGGAGGGGTGAAATAAGGTGAGGAGAAGCATCAATTGTGAGGGTCCTTGGGGTAAGGTGGAAAAAACTGTTCGGTATTGTAGTAAGGGGTGTAATCCAACGCTAGGCCAGAAGAGGGTCCCAGGGAGCTTCTAGTTCCATTAACCGTGGATCTAAGCTTGTAGCGCCAGCACACAGCGAGGTTGTGGGAGACGGACACACATGTTGAGATTTAAAGATGGAATAGGCAGCAGGCCATGGGAGTTTTTTTTTGGATCCACGTCAGGTCAGGGAGTATTCTGTATCGTGGCTCAATGGCAGTGGACGGTAGTGTTTTATGGGAGTAAAGAGGGAACCGTCCATCAGTGTACCATGGGAGGTCTACAACAGGTAGACAGCTTAGTCCTGCCAGGAGCGGGTGATGAGGTCAGGGTGTTTGTTGAGGTGTGAAACTGACAATGGGGTGTGTAAGGTCTGTTGAATAATGGCAGGCCATAGGTCACCAGGTAAATGGTGAGGGAGAGGGGGTCTGGGGAAACAGTGCCTAGGGTGTTCGCCGATTTGTTGGGGCAGCCCTGCGCAGTGTGCAGTGAGGGTGACTGAGGCAGCCCCCATGGGTTAAATATCAATAGTCTTCCCAGGGCGATACATAGGCGTGCATGCTAGTGGTGAGGACAGTGAAACCAGGAACATAATACAACATTGGGAGCATTTAGAACATTTGTAGGGAAGTACAGAAATACATTGGGGTCAGTGAGTGACAAGCAATAACACTTAGCAAGATAGACAGTCTAAGAAACAAAAGTGCAGGTGCAAGTGATATACTCAGCCGTCCGTGGGCGAGGAGCCAGGGATCACAGAGATTCATGTCCAGTTCAAAACAGTTTAATGCAAAACAGGTCTGGGGAGCGGGCCCTGAGGCCTGGCATGGCAGTACCAAGAGGTGGATCGCAGTCTTCAGACTGGGGAGGTTTCAGGGGAGCAGGATTTGTTGCGACTCAAGTCCTGGGTGATCCCTACCATTGCCTTGAGGGTCAGATCCCAGTCATCTTGAGAGCAAGGCGGTCGCTCCATACCTCTACCTCTATGATGGCTCCCTTCAGAGCGTCAAAGATCTCTAGGGACAGTGGAAGGGGTGGATGACTTAGGGCAGGAGTCCAGCTGACTGTCTGGAGGGTGCATGGTCCATGGTGTGGTCAGTGAAGTCTTCCAGGTAGTAGCGTAGGGCATCCAGGTCAAGGAAGGCCCTGGATCTACCATCCTTCATGATCCACATACAAGCAGGTTCGAATAGAGCACATTTGATGTCTAGGTTCTGAAGTTAGGGCCGGAAGACCAAGAACACCTTCCTCTTATCTTTGGTCTCCCATAGGATCTGGTCGCTTTGAGTAGCTGTCATGCCTATTTGTGCAGAGGAAGCAGGCTATCAAAAGGCGGGGCCAGCCTGTGGTTTCTGGTCTCCCTGGGTTGGATCTCCAGGGGTGGTAGTAAATATAAGGCATCTGAGTGTTGGCAGTGCGCTGTTGAGGAAGTCCTTGATGTCCACGACCTCTGTGCATTCTGGGAAACCAAAAAAGCAAACATTGTCTCTATGGCTCCTGCCCTCCAGGTTTGTAACTTCGTTCCTCAGGAGGGTACGTTCCTGATCCCTATCCGGTACAGTGTTGAGGTGGTCTTCTATGACACTCTTCGCTGTTTCACCCCCTCCTAAAAGTCCACAATCACTGAGCGAATGGATTTGATTTTGGTCGCTCGCTCTGTGATTTTGGATGCCCGGGGACGGTGCAGAGGGCGTGCAGGATGAATTCACAGGAGCTGTGTCAATCCGGTGGGCGATGCATGAAAATTTCTGTTGCATGGCAGGTGTTACGTCAACTCTTCTCGCAGGAAGTCGGGCTGCATTGTTCCGGCTCAGCTATGCGTCAATCCAGTGGCCCGTGCGTCGAAGTTCCGGTCGCAACGCTGGCACTGCATTGGTCTTCTCTCGGGGAGCCGGGCTGCGTCGTACCGGTTCGGCGTGCAGTGGTTTTCTCCTGCAATGCAGGCTGTGCGTTGTTTCTGGCAGGCTGTGTGTCGAATTTTCACCGCACAAGTAGTTCTTTGCAGGATGAAGCCTTTTTGGTCCTGAGACTTCAAGGAACATGAGGCAAGCTCTATCCAAGCCCTTGGAGAGCACTTTGTAGCAGAGCCAAAGGGCAGCAAGGCAACAGGGCAACAGCAGGGCAGCAGTCCATGCAGAAAAGCAGTCAGGTGAGTCATCTGGGCAGCCAGGCAGTTCCTCCTGGCAGGTTGCAGGTTCTGGTTCAGCGTTTCTTCACCAGTGGTATCTTGTTCAGAAGTGTCTGAGTTGGTAGGGTCAGAGGCCCTGTTTAAATACCCAAATGTGCCTTTGAAGTGGGGAAGAATTCCAAGAGTGGCTTAGAAGGGCACAAGGTCCCATTTCAGTTCCATCCTGTCTGCCAGGGGCCCAGTAGGGGGTTTGGCAGTCCATTGTGTGAGGGCAGGCCACTGTCCTTTGACATGTAAGTGTCAGGCCCTCCCCCCTCCCATCCCAGGAAGACCCATTCAGTATGCAGATGTGTGCAGATGTGACTGAGCATCCTGTGTTTGGGATTGTCTGAGTGAGATGCACAAGGGAACTGGCAAGTAACCCAGCCAGACGTGGATTGTAAGGCACAGAAGGATTTAAGTGCAGAGAAATGCTCACTTTCTAAAAGTGGCATTTCTTAAACAGTAATATTAAATCCAACTTCACCAGTCAGCAGGCTTTTGTATTACCATTCTGGCCATACTAAATATGACCTTGTTACTCCTTTCAGATCAGAACCTACCACTCAAACAGTATATGAGGGTAGCCCCAATGTTAGCCTATGAAAAGAGCAGGCCTCACAGCAGCATAAAACGAATTTAGGAGTTTTACACTACACGACATATAAACTACATTGGTAAAGGTCCTGCCTTTTATCTATAGAGCACCCTGCCCTCTGGGTTACCTACGGCCTACCTTAGGGGTGACTTATATGTAGAAAAAGGGGAGTTTAAGGCTTGGAAAGTACTTTTAAATGCCAAGTCGAAGTGGCAGTGGAACTGCACACACAGGTCTTGCAATGGCAGGCCTGAGGCATGGTTAACGGGTTACTTAGGTGGGTGGCACAATCAGTGCTGCAGGACCACTAGTAGCATTTAATCTACAGGCCATGGGCACAAATAGTGCACTTGCTGGGGACTTACAAGTAGATTAAATAAACCAATTGGGTATTAACCAATGTCACCATGTTTTAAGGGAGAGAGCATGGTTAGCAGTGGTAAAATGCGCACAGTCCTAAAACCAGCAAAAACAGTGTCCAAAAAGTGGAGGGAGGCAGGCAAAAAGTTAGGGGTGACCACCCTAAGACTGTCAGGTCTAATAGAGTCCATGCTTTCTAGGCGTTGGCTGACCACTATAAACCTCTCTGTAGGATGTGGCCATGGTAGACTCCTGCTGCAGGCTGGGGTGGGCAGGTGTCATTGCTTGGTCAGTAGTGGATTGTGGGGCGGCCATGGTGCAGTGCTGGGAGACGGCCTCGGAGAAGAGCAGTTGGCAGGAGGATTTGCCTGTGTGTTTGCTGGAGAGCATCTCCAAACCTGGGGACTAAGAGATCCCGTGTGGGACCACATAGGATCGTAGGTGTGTGCCCGGGGTGTCCTAAGTACTGAGGGCCTAGCAGTGATGGATTCCTCTGGGTGGAGGAGGAACCATCCAATAGTAGGTGGGCATTCTAGGCCAGGGAGTTCCAGATTTACCTTGCTTCCCCCAAGATTGTCAGGATGGAGAGTTAGATTGTTAGTGGAGGTCGCTTTGTTCCTTCGAGGAAGGGAAGTGAGGAGATCCACTGGGTGCATGAGGCGGGGCTGGTGGGCCTCATCTCCTCAGGGGGGACAGTGAGGAAGGATCCCATGGGGAAATCAGTCCTGGAGATGGGGGCCAATGTGGGGGTCCAGCAGCCAGTTGTCCGGTGGCTTAGGGTAAAGCAAGACCAACGAGGAAGGTGGTGTTGAGGAAGGTGGTATGTTCATCTAGTTTGGGTGGTAAGAGAGAGAGTCTGCACATGGACCTGCCCTTTAGCTCAGTGGACTGATACGGGATGTAGCATCACAAGCAGGATGGGGGATGTCAGGAGTCAGGATGCCTATCTGGCAGGTCTGTTGTGGGGCGATAGCCTGGGTAAGCCTTTGCATAATGCAGAGATTTCTACTATCTTTGTCTCTCTATACTTCCTTAGGAGGGTCCAGTAGAATGGCAGCAGAACTGGAGGGCCTTGTTGGTCTCCTGTGGCTTCTATGTCTCTCTGCCCTCCTCTGCTCACTGTGGTGAATTGATGAGCAGGGAGTGGGGAGGGGAGGGCAATGCAGAGGGACACAGTGAGCTGCACTGAGAGGCAGGTGTTTCACCCTTTATGGGCTATATGTGTAGGGCAGAAAAAGATGTAACAAAGCCCGGTGCATTGTTACTGGCTTTGTGCCTGGGCAGGCGTAGAGTGAGGAAGAAGGGCCACTGGGGGTGGAGGGCTTCCACCCCCTAGAAAGAACACAGCACGGGAAGCTGGTGCCTCAGTCTGATGAGATATGAGCGGGTGGCGGCATTACTGTGAGCTGCTGCTTTGAGCCTGGGTTGTGTTGATTGCGGCTGCCGCTTCATTGGTAAATGGGTGTTTGGCAGTGCTCTGTGCCCTTTGAGATGATCCTGGCCCCCTTCCTGCACCAGAGGGGAAAGAAGCAATGATAGTTGATACCCCCAGGGCCGGGATCACTCCATTGGCCTCTGCTGCGCCACCCCAGCACACAGAGCTTTTTAATTAAACGGCCATCTTCGTTTGTGGCCAGACCACGCCTCTTATTTTATCCTTTTAAATAATATAAAAGATATTCTTCATTGGCATTTTTCAACAAATGTCTGTATCCCCAAAACATTTTGGAATGGGCCCTTCATCAGGGTGAAAAATAGAAGAAACATATGTCTATATTTAAATGTAAGAAAGCTCTGGAAAACCACATATTTGATAACAGCCAGTGCCAAAGCTCTTAATGTGCATCCATTACACAAGACAGTCTACAGTGGTTAAGAATTCACCCAACCCAACTAATCACAAACTCCACTGTGCACAATGAACTTTAAGTTTGATAACACAACCAAGCTGGCATATTACGGTGTTAAAGTGAAAAAGCAACAGTGCCAAAAACTTGAATCCTTTTCTATTGGGCAAAACACCACCTGTGAACTACATCTGTACTAGAATGCAATGCTTCTGAGTTTTATAAGCAACAAGATATAATGTGTATACCGTGACTATATTCGAACATCATGCTGCTGCATGCAATTGATATCAAGCCGACGTTCAAAGCCACTTTAACCCCTTTGTTGCCAGGCCTTTTCCCCCTCAGGTGCTAGGCCTTTTTTTGGCTATTTAGGGCATTTCACACTTAGGCCCTCATTACTTTTTGTCCACATAAGCTACCCACGCCCAATTTGCTTCCTTTTTCCAACATCCTAGGGTTTGTAGAGGTACCCAGAGTTTATGGGTCCCCTTGTAGGAGACCAAGAAATTAGCCAAAATACAGCAAATAAAATGTTTTTTTAAAACAAATGGGAAAAAAGGGCTGCAGAAGAAGGCTTGTGTTTTTTTCCCTGAAAATGGCATCGACAAAACGTTTATAGTGCTAAAATTACAATCTTCCTAGGTTTCAGGAACAGGCAGACTAGAAACACAAAACAACATTTTTCAACGCAATTTTGGCATTTTACTGGGACATACCCCATTTTACTATTTTTTGTGCCTTTAGCCTCCTTCCAGTTAGTGACAGAAATAGGTATAAAAGCAATGCTGGATCCTGGACAGATAAACATTTCTTAAAAGTAGACAGAATTCTGAATTTACCAAGGGGTCATTTGTATAGATCCTACAAGGTTTTCCTACAGAAAATAACAGCTGAAGTAAAAAAATATTGAACTTAAGGTGAAAAAAGTGCAATTTTTCTCCACGTTTTACTCTGTAACTTTTTCCTGCGATATCAGATTTTCTAAAGTAATATACCATTACGTCGGCTGGACTCTTCTGGTGCGAGGATATATTAGGATTGTAGGTTCATCAAGAGGCCTAGGTACCTAGAGCCAATAAAGGAGCTGCACCTTGCAATGAGTTTTCATTGTATACCTGGTATACAGCAATTCATTTGTATTTCCAAAATGGGCACAAGATAAGGTGTTGAGAAGCAGTGGTTATTTGCACATCTATGAATTCCGGGGCGCCCATGCTAGCATGTGAATTACAGGGCATTTCTCAAATAGACATCTTTTTTACACACTGTCTTACATTTGGAAGGAAAAAATGTAGAGAAACACAAGGTGCAATAAAACTTCTTCTGCTATCTGTATTCCCCCAAGTCTCCTGATAAAAATGGTACCTCACTTGCGTGGTAGGCTTAATGCCTGCGACAGGAAAAGCAATATAGACACATCACATTTTTACTTTGAAAACTGACGTGTTTTTTGGAAAGTGCCTAGCTTTGGATTTTGATCTCTAGCTCAGCCGGTACCTAGGGAAACCTACCAAACTTGTGCATTTTGGAAAACTAGAAACCTAGGGGAATCCAAGATGGGGTGACTTGTGGGGCTCTCACCAGGTTCTGTTACCCAGACCTTTGCAAACCTCAAAATTTGACCCCAAAAAAACTATTTTTCCGCACACTTTAGTGATAGAAAGTTCTGCAATCTGAGAGGAGTCACAAATTTCCTTCCACTCAGCATTCCCCCAAGTCTCCCGATAAAAATTGTACCTCATTTGTGTGGGTAGGCCTGGTGCCTGCGAAAGGAAATGCCCCAAAACACTATGTGGACACATCAAAATTGTCAGATGCAAAACTACTGTTTTTTGGGGTGGGGGTGCACCTGCATTTTTGGTCCTGGGCTCAGCAGGGAAACCTGCCAAATCCAAACATTTCTGAAAACTAGACACCCGAGGGAGTCCAGGGAGGTGTGACTTGCATGGATCCCCTGTTTTTTTTTACCCAGAATTGTCAGCATACCTCAAATGTAGCTAAAAAAATTAATTTTGCCACATTTCTGTGTCTGATCACCACACCAGCACAAATTTCCTACTACTCAACGTTCCCCTCAGTCTCCCGGTTAAAATTATTCCTCACTTGTGTAGGTGGGCCAAGTGCATGTGACACGTAAGAGCCAAAAACATGTTGAAAATGAGGGGGAACCAAAGCAGGTCCAAAAGGGCAGTTTGAAAAAAAAATTGTTTAGGCTGACAAGTGGGGCAGAATTTTTGTCGGTATAGATGCAACAATGCTCAGTGGTGGGTATGTTGTGGATTCCTGCAGATTCTGGAAGATTCCATCACAAACATGTGGGAAAAATGTGTGATTTCTTGCAAAGATGGAGGTTTGCAGGGCGCACTGTGGGTAAGAAAATGGTGCGGGTGCATGTGATACACACCACCCTGGACTCACCCAGATGTTTAGTTTTCAGATGTGTCTAGGTCTCGTAGATTTTTCTACATGGCAGCGTCCCAAAGTCCAAAAAGTGCAGCCCTCATCATTCCAAGTGGGACGAATTTCCAAGTTTGAGAGTTAGACAAGCTCAAATGTAAAACCAAAACCCCCAAAAATCAAATGTCCTCCTGCTTGAAATGGGATAAGATGTTTTAGTGTGTGGGGGAGAGCTGAAAGACTGCTACGCCCTTCAGTTGGGATGGGGGCATAACCATGCCCATACTGGTTGGTAGCCATTACACCACTATTATTCGGTATTTCTGTTTAATTCCCTGGCGTCCAGTAGGTTTTCTGCCCCCTTGGGGAGGGAAATGGGGGTCATTGCCCCAACTGCCCACCGGTGGGCAGAACAACTTTGTCCCCATTTATTTGGGGTGGGGGTATGGCCATACCTCCATCCTCTTTCTACAAAATTTTTATTCCCTGGACTTCTGGGCCTTCCAAAAATAGGGCGATCTGCCCCCAAGGGGAGCAGAAATGGCCAACAGTAATGTGCTCCCTTTGGGAGTGACCTGCCCCCCCCAAACAACACACATACACCAATTCCTGGTAGCTAAGTTGTTTCTACCCCGTCTGGGGGTAGATCGGCCAAATAGAAATAGGCCGATCTGCCCCCAAAGAGGGCCGAAATGACCTAAAATAAAACTGCCCCCCAGGGAAGCGACCCTTGCCTAAGGGGTCACTCCCCATCTGTAAAAAAATATTTTTTAAAAAAATCCCTGGTTTCTAGTGATTTCTGCTCCACTGGCGGCAGATCGGCCTAATTAAAATAGGCCGAGCGATCCTTGCCTAAGGGGTCGCTTCCCTTGCATGAAATTGATGTCCAAATAAGAAATCCCTGGAGTCTAGTGGTTTCTGCCCCCCTTAGGGGCAGATTGGCCTAAGAAAACTAGGCCGATCTGCCCCCAAGGGGGGCAGAAATGTTCTAAATACAATTTGCCACCAGGGGAGCGACACCTTTGTTTTAAAAATTATCTGTGGTGTCTAGTGTCTTCTGCCCCTCTGGGGGAAGATCGGCCTAATAATTAAATGTCCCTGAGGAGAGCAACACTTGCCCAAGGCCACCCCTTCAGCATAAACATTAAAAACATAATCCCTGGTGTCTAGTGGTTTCTACCCCCCGTGGGGGCAGATTGGTCGGAGAAAAATAGGCCGATCTACCCCCAAGGGGGGCAGAAATGGCCTAAATACAATTTGCTCTTGCCTAAGGGGTCGCTACCCAGGTCTAAAAAAAAATGTTTTAATTATCCCTGGTGTCTAGTGTCTTCTGATGGGCAGATCAGCCTAATTTAAATAGGCCGATCTGCCCCCGGGGGGACCGAAAGGCCTAGTAATAGATTTCCCCCTGGGGATCGGCCCTTGCCAAAGGGGCCGCTCCCCTTATGTATAAATACACAATAACAAACATAGAAACAAATTCCCTGGTGCCTAGTGGGCATTTCTGCAGCCGATCGCTTCACGATCAGGCTGCAGAAATGCTTACAGAGACTTGAAAGGAAAGGAAAGGACTTTCCTTTCATGCTTCCGCCTGCCCCCACCTCCCGGTCGGAAGACAAATGAGAAGTGCTTAGCATTTCTCTTCCGCAATGTGCTGGAAACATGCTTCCAGCACGATGGGAGGTGACCTCTGATGAGGTCGCGCATGAGATTTGCACGCTGATGTCATCAGACGTCACTGGGGGGGGTCAGGGGCTGAAGGGGAAGTGATTCCCCTTCCATCCCTGCCTTCTGCCTGCTAGGCTCATGGGGCCAGTGCTAGCGCTCCCCCCATTAGCCGGGCGCAGTTTGCAAATTTGTGAATGCACATTCACAAATTGCGAGTCGGTCCGACTCGCAATTTGTGAATGCGACTCGCAAATAGGAAGGGGTGTTCCCTTCCTATTTGCGACTCGCATCGCAATTCAGAGTTGCTTTGTGACCGCGAATGCGGTCGCAAACCAACTCGCAGTTACCACCAGTGTCACACTGGTGGTAACTCATTCGCAAAAGGGAAGGGGTCCCCATGGGACCCCTTCCCCTTTGTGAATGTCGAGAAAAATATTTCTTCTATGGACCATTGCCTACTCTGAAAAAAACGAAACCAAATGGTTTCGGTATTTTTTTCATTTTGCAACTCGTTTTCCTTTAAGGAAAACGGGCTCAAAATGAATAAAAAACTGCTTTATTTAAAAAGCAGTCACAGACATGGAGGTCTGCTGACTACAGCAGGCCACCATCCCTGTGAGTGCAGGGACTCGCTATGGGGTCGCAAAATGCGACCCACTTCATCAATATTAGCGAGTCGCAGAAGGTGTCTGAGACACCATTCTGCATCCAATTTTGTGACTTGAAAATTGCGAGTCGCTCTGACTCGCAATTTGCAAGTCGCAAAATCGGATTTTGCTACATCTGGCCCTTACTTCACTGATCTTGCTGAGAAGGAGAGGAAGTATACAGTCTGTGAAAATGCTAACCTGGCTCTGTCTACATTTAAAGCAATACACATGGCCAGTAAAGCTGTACTGTTTTTCTAGCTGCCACAATGGCAAAGTATAGTCGCCATCTTGAAGTAAGCATTTTACCTCTTCACATGCTCTTCTACATATATATTCCTATTGGTGTAGGGGCATAAACAAACGCATGTGCTCTGGGATGAGCTACAACTTCATAAACTTGTAATCTTAATACTGAAAACAAAACTAGTGCAAATGCAACAATTCTAACCAAACCAAATATTTCAAGAAAATTTAAAATAAATAACCAAAAACCAACAAGACATAACCCAAAAATCTGTATGAATGTCCAAAAATAGAAAACAGACAAAAATGCAACCAATGTTCCTATACCCCAGTAATTGTGGAAAGTATCCTAAATTCAGCAGGAACTTTGCAATCTCAGTCATCAAGTTATAAGTTACATAAAAAGTGGTTTATGATTCATACATGAATTTCTAGAATAATCAGTGAAGACAAAATAATTAAAGTATACAACGCCATAATTAACATGCTAATTTACATCTATCATAAATTCCAAAAAAGTGTAAAGTTTGTAAGAGTTTCTTCCAATGTATTTCCTTTTTCAACTATTTTTTTAGAGTTGTCTCTTCCTGGTTTTTCTTTTACCACTTCTAAAATTTGGAATCTTAATTGGGAGCTATTGTGGTGTTCTTCAAACCAATGGTGCACCAAACATGTGAGTTACTTTTGAGCTATGCGATTCTTACTTTGATTATTCATTGGTTTTGCCAATATACAATAAACTACAAGGGCATTTCATTGCATAATTGCAGTGTTTAATGTCACACATTGCAGAATGTTTCAACATCTTTTGACCATTATGTGGATGGATGTACCACACTGTTGCCTAGTATGATATTGTTACAGTGTATCAAACTTTCACATCTCATGGCTCCTTTGTAGTTTGTGCTTGTCTGTGGTCTCTTTTGTATTAACATATCCATAAATTACATGACAAATATTGCCCGATCTTATATAAATCACTAAAATCTTTTTCAGATTGTAAATTTCCCAACACTTGTAAATGACTTGTTTTATCTTAGTACTCTTAGTTGAAAATGTAGACACAAATGTACACTTGATTTGCTTTTTCTTTCTTTGAAATCGTAAGTAGAGAGGCAAGATGTTCTAGTGTTAAATGTTCTGTGGTATCAGAAACTATTTTCTCTGGGTACCCACAACTCTTGAATCTTTCTCTGCAAACTAAAAAATACTTGCTCTTCAGATGGTCTCTTGATTCACATGAATTGTTAGTATGGCAGGTGTTTTCTTGAAGCTGGAGGATGAAAGCTGTGGTAGTGTAATCCACATTTCCTATCCATTTTTTGTATACACTAGTCTGTGTTCTCAATCCTGTGCAATAAACCATGACATCTAGGAATGGTTTATATATTTTTTCAATGGAAAGTGTAAACTGGATGTTAGGGTTAACATGATTTAAATCTGTTATGTTTTTTTCTAGAGATTTTCATGTGCCGTTCCACATAATGAAAATGGCATCAATGTATCAAGTGTATTAAGTCAATCCTTGTTTCCATTGAACATTGTTAAGTATAAATTCTGTTTCAATTTTTTTCTTAAATATGTTCGCATAGCTTGGTGCACATGTAAATCTCATGGAAGTTCCATTCCTTTGAAGAAGCAAAAACATTTTTCCATTAAAAATAACTGTGATACCAACAGAAATTAAGAGGTTCTAACAAAAAGGTGTCTTTGACTTCCATTTCTTTCTGTTTTTAAAAGCCCATTCAATTGCTTCTGTAACTACTTCATGTGGTAGTGAGGTATACGGAGAGTTTACATCATTGGTACATGACCATATTTCATGTGTCTTAGTGATGTCAACAAGTTCCATTTAAAAAAAAAATCTGTAGTGTCTTTTGTTTAGGATTCCATGGTTTAAACAATAGATTGGAGGAACAAAATACTCTAACATGTCACATACTATCTACATACATATCCAAATATACATTTTAATTTAAACATTGACATACACTTATATTCCATATAAAATTAGCATTATTTTCCCTACTACAGAAAGACTCACATTTTATTGTTAATTTATTTACCTATTTATTTAGACTCTGTAGAAAATTCTTCCCCCACTGCCATGTAGACAGAGAACTCCATAGTAGCGAACACTGTAGTTACAGAGACGTTCTCAGTCTACCCCGACAAACAGTATATGATATAGAACAGGATGGAAGCCATTCCTGAGTTATGCTAAGAACAACAAGCAATCCATCTTCATCTTGCTGCTACTTTTACTCTAAATATTCCCTGCATGTCTGAAGCTCACAAGGGGAGGGCCCCCAGTTTCTCACCAGAAGAATTAAAAATCATTGGGGAAGAGGTCCTTGACAAGTATTCTCAGTTCATGGGAACAGAGGCCCAGGTAAGCAATGCAGTGCAGACAGAGATCTGGGAGGTTATCCCAACATACTGAAGTGCAATGTTGTCCACACTCAAGAATCCAGAGAGAGCCACAAGCACTTGGGGGATTTTGACGCTGGGCAAAGCTAGAGTTGGAGGATGTACTGGAGGCACTTCCTATTGGAGGACCGTAAAATAGCATGACAAACCTCCATGGTCAGTTGGAGGGCCAAGAGAACCAGCAAGGTGGAAATGCATAATTATTCTTTATTTTAAAATGTTTTCCTGTGGGTTGATAGTTTTCTGTTGCCATTTTATTTGTTTATGTCCATTTTATGAGCAGTGTATGTCTTAAAGTACAATGAGACTTTGCATAGATGTTATTTATGTCTACCTTGATCAAATGTTTTTTATGTATATAATTGACCATATAATTTGAAAAATAAAGTATGTATACATATTATAGAGTATTATGGTGGAGTATTAATATCCCAAATTCCACATTCCTTTGTGCTATCATACGGTTATGTTGTCAGTATCTTCCCAACTATTATCATCCCATATTTTAGTTAGCTTTCTAAATGTATACCACACATTATTATTTAAAAAAATAATTATAATGTACTTTTTGTATCTGATAATCATATTTGTCCACAGTTAAGAGGGGATTTATTTATGCAACATAGTTGTGTGTTGTCATATTTTTTAGCATTCAATTTGAAATTATTTCATTTACATGAAGCAGTGGGCATAGGCACTCATCAATATTATTTTTTCATTCATTTTCAGGGGACAGCCATGGAGCAACAGTCAACATCAGGACCAGTAGTGATGAAGAAATAGGACTTCATCTGCTAGGTGGGAGCAAGGGGAGGATTTCATGGCCACTACAGAGGAGGAGTGGTCATCCATGAGTGGCGAGGTTGAACCCACCTAGAGAGCCATAAGATCAGAACCCAAGAGACTCTGGGGGTCATTCTGACCCCGGCCGGCGGCGGTAGCCGCCGGCCTGGCTGGGACCGCCAGAAGACCGTACCGCGGTCAAAAGACCGCAGCGGTCATTCTGGGTTTCCCACTGGGCTGGCGGGCGACCGCCAAAAGGCCGCCCGCCAGCCCAGCGGGAAACACCCTTCCACGATGAAGCCGGCTCCGAATGGAGCCGGCGGAGTGGAAGGTGTGCGACGGGTGCAGTAGCACCCGTCGCGAATTTCAGTGTCTGCTGAGCAGACACTGAAATTCAAAGTGGGGCCCTCTTACGGGGGCCCCTGCAGTGCCCATGCCATTGGCATGGGCACTGCAGGGGCCCCCAGGGGCCCCACGACACCCCTCACCGCCATCCTGTTCCTGGCGGTCGGAACCGCCAGGAACAGGATGGCGGTCAGGGGGTCGGAATCCCCATGGCGGATTCCCATGGGCAGCGGAAAGTCGGCGGTACACCGCCGACTTTCCGTTTCTGGCCGCGGTTGTAACGCCGCGGTCAGAATGCCCGGCGGAGCACCGCCAGCCTGTTGGCGGTGCTACCGCCGGGGTCGGAATGACCCCCTCTGTGTGGAACCTGGGGAGACCTCTGGAGTGGTGATCTAGCTGAAAACCACATTCCAGGAGGAGATAGACAATGATGCTCCTGCTGGCCAACAAGAAGTAACAACAGTAGTGCTACAGGACCACAACCCTCCTTTAGCGGAAACTGAAACCAGTAGGGCCCCACAACAACGGGGCAACCAGCTGCACCATCTGTTACTATCCCTCTTCTTGCAAGGGCCCACTAAAAAGAAAAGAGGCTGAGGGTAAGATTCATCCCTGGCACCAATGAGGCCTCACATGGTGTTCCAACCTCGCCCCCCTGTATACATGACCATCAGCCTTCAAGAGATAGCAGTGGTGATGAAGGCACGGGCTGACCAGCAAATAGAATTGTGCTGTTTTCTGACCTCTTGGACAGCAGCAAAATCCACTCATTCTTTGTTCCAACCCTCCCCTTCAGGTGTCCTTGTATCCCCTATTATGCCTTCTCCCTCTGTACTTAAATACTCAAACCTATCCCACTGTTTGACAGTCCTTACATGGTGTCTGGTCTCACCATGCAAGCATAAGTTCCCATGTCTAGCTGATCAACAACAAGCCTAGTGGAGGCTGAGGTTGTGGAGTGTAAAGAGGTGGCACTGTGCCAGGTGCCAGGTGGTTGTTGGTAGGACATCGGGGAGGACTGGGACTTAGAGTTTGGCTCTGTAGACTGACACACTCACCTTTGTGTATGGCCTGTTTCATTTGCATCTCAAAGTATATCACCTTGCATCCTCCATCTTGACAAACAGAAATGATTCTGATGAAACTTTACCATGTCTTGGAGAGACATTTTAATCCCTTCAAATACATGGGGATATCCCTCCATCACCCTCAGCAGTTATTCCTGGTGTGTCTGGCTGGCACTCAGGATCTCCATCATGTAGTGAATACCACCATCTACAGTGTTTTTATATTATTTTAAAATGTCCTCTCAGAGGCAAATATTTGTCTATGCCAACCCCCAACACTAAAAGTTCACATCTGGGAGTATGTAGAAAGCAGATTGTTGAATGCAGGGTGGTCCTCCTAACCACAGGTGCTTTTCCTCAGAAGAGAGGAATTGTACCTGGCATAGCAGAGAGCTGGAATACCTGAGAGCTAAAGTGGGATTAAGAGAGGACTGCTCAGCCAGTACAAGGATAAATGGCATTATAGCTTCTGACAGGGGGCTTGCAATCCATAAGAGTTGCCTAGGAGGGAGACTGCTGGCCATCTTTGAGGTCTTCTTTGAGATGTTATAATGTGTGGGATCAACAATCTCCCCCTTCTCCTACTCCTCGCGTCTCTAGAGTTTGGAAGGCCGCAGACATGGCAACTTGGGGAAGAATAGGATTTTCTCTCGGTCTGCAGACCATTTTCTACTTGTAGATGATAAGGCATTGTTGTCAGGCTTTTCAAAAATGTTCTTTTATGTCTTCCACATTAGAAATTGTTGATTTACCTGTAAAAATATAATGAACATTTTTAGATGAATACATCCCAATATTAGCTTGACTTAGCTATCAGCTGCTGAATTTGGATCATGGAAGAAGGCTGCAGACAGGTGCTATAGATCAGACAGCTGGTTTAGAAAAGAAAATGAAAAAAACATTAGTGGCAGTGTGGCTGAAGTTAAATGAATATTTCATGTTACTGTTCTCTAGGTAGTAAAACGTTCTAGAGATATATTAAAACTTCACTAAAAAGATAGAAATTGGACAGTGGGCATCCATATGTTAAAAAAAGAAAGGTTACAAATAAGTTGGAAATTATTTTAGGTAGTAGTATATGTAATGATGTCAAAGCCTTACCAAAAGGATGGATGACAGAAATTGCTGCTTGCGCGATGTCTCCTGACGTCTGATGGACACCAGGTGCAATTACATCATTAAATCTGCTTAGATATACATAGATCAAAATATATGTGTACAGAAATATTCTCAGTGCATGTAATTGTGTGACGTGACATTAATAAGAACATAAAGCTCTTTAGGATAAATCCAGTACGAAAATCTTTCATAAGTCGATATAAACACATATGACAAAGATACTAATGTACTTTCGGATCACAACTTTTATTCAACAAATGTATGTAATAGGGACATGGGTGTCTAGAGTAGAATAACCATGTCGTTTGTCAGATTAATAAATTAAGATAAGACATCTAATTAAACAGATGTAATTTTTCATTTAATGCAGCAATGGCAAGATGATTATAATAATTTTGGGGAAAAATAAATAGCATATTCATAAAATTATGGGGAGATAAATGTGGCTATGCATACATATTGCACAAGATTGAGCTGTAGGTCTACCAGTATATACCATTCGTCTGGTAAAAGAGTCAGTCCACATCTCAGTGCACTGGTTGGGCAGGAGTGGACAACATGGCAGTCAGCAGATGGGCAGCCAATATAGAACAGTCAATGAATATTATGAGATAAGATAAATAAAGATGTTTGATGCAGTTGGATTAGTAATATAAGTAATTCCTTAGTACTTTTTTTTAAACAGGGTGTTAAGGTATAAAACAAACAAGACATAAAAGACTCTTGATGTGTGCGTGTGCGTATGTGTTTATGTGTGTGTGTGCATGTGTGTGTGTGCATGTCTGTGTGTGTGATCTGCTTAGACATGCGTACTGGTAGTCTCCCTGCCACAGTAGGTGATTCTCATGCACCTGCTGTTGGTACCAATGCATATGATTTTGAATTGAAGGTTGGGCTTTTTATTTGCGTGTTTTGCATAGTTTGTTAATTCGGAAGATGGAGCAGCTAAAAATGATTTTGCTGCACTGCCATTGACTTCTAGCCTTTATTCCTGGGACAGCTAGAGACGCTATTTTTTGTCCGTGTGGATTCTAGCTTCCTGAAGCACAAATGCATTTAAAGCACGCCACGGCATGCCAAAGCGAAGCCCGTCTTTCTCAGTCCGCATACTGGAAGTGGCAAGTGCCAGCCATTCTGCTCAAACTGCCAGAGGAGGTAAATCTCAGTTAACTTATAGCTCAGATCAACTGGGAAACTTAGCCACCACAAGGAAGTGTTTGCTCATGACCTTCGAATCATTTATCTTAACTGATGCTGTCTGCATACATTGTGACTATTACATCAATCTTATACATCCTCGCAAAAAAGACACATTGATGCCTCAGTCTATGAGTTGTAGGACTCCTAGTTTTTCTGCAGCTTTGATGAATGTTAGTTTGCTGCCTAGCCCTGCTGTTGACATTTTCAACCTCCTACTTAAAGAGAATCATGATTTACTATTTTTGACTGAATCCTGGTTAACTGATTTCTTGGACCCTGATATATTCTCTGCTATCCCTAAAGGTTACAAAATATGCAAAGAGGTTAGCTAAAGTGGTAGAGGAGGTGGAGTTGCTATGATCTTCAGGGTCATCTTCAATTGTACACTAATCCCGATAGGGGGGCTGGTAGTAGTGGAGGCTCTGAGGTTTTGCCTCTCACACTCTCCTAATCAATCTTTGGGGGAGTACTAGTTTATAGACCCGCAGGTCTGGCAGGTCCCTTCCTCAATTCCTTGTATAGCTCCGTGTTTCCTTGGCCTTGAGTTATGTACACTTTATTCTTTTGGGAGACTTTAACCTCCATATGGATATCACTGATAAGGAGGTAGTCTCCTTTTGGGAAAGCATCTCTTTCTTGGCCTTGTCCCAATTTGTGTTTGAACATACACATCAAGCAGGACATGTTCTAGATCAAGTATTCTCTAATGTAATAGTGGATGTGGATATTCCTACACGGTTAGTTTGGTCGGACCACTACTTGATCAAATTAGGTGGGCCTATGATAGGAGGATTCAACCAAAAGGAGGGTTGATGTCTCGGGTGTCGAGAGCTTTTCATAAGATCCAAAAAGCGGCATTAGGGCACTGTAGGAGAGAAAACCTACTCTCTCAGGGGATGCAGTTGTAGATGCTGGCCTCTTGGACAATTAGTTTGGCTTTACCACTTGCGAACTAGCACCCAAACTTCCATGGCGGCCACTCCGAACTAAGTCTTCCTGGCCCTGGTACATGGACTCCCTCAAAGAGATTAAGAGTGAGTGCAAATATCTTGAAAGACAGTGGAGGCAATCTTACAACCTGGCAGCTAAGGTTAGGTATAAAGCTGCGTTGAAAAACTATTACAAAGAGAAAAATGCAAAACAATCCTTCTTTAATAATAGGACTACAAAAGCTGGTAATAAGCCTAGGAAAATTGCTTAAATTGTGAAAGCCTTCATGTCCCTGGAGACTTGTGTTGGGTGTCAGGAGCCCACAGTAAAACGGTGTCAATAATTGGCTCAATGTTTCATGAACACGATTATGAATATTCAAGCCAGTTTCCTACTTTCGTCTTAGGTGGAGATCATAGTGGATAATCAGCAGCCTAGTCTATGTCAAGACTTGACCCTTACGCTGGACAGGCTTGGTCCGATCTCTCTAGAAGGATCGTCACTAGCAATCCATAGTTTTAAGTCTGGTTTGCCCTCTGATCCATGTCCTCTGGGCCTTTTGGCCTTAGAGGCTGATGCTATTAACACCCTGGCCAATAGCCTCTTGAATGCTTCTTTGTCATCAGCTATAGTTCACTGTGCCTGGAAGCAGGATAAAATATTGCTGCTGCTGAAGAAGCCCCAGGCTGATCCTGGGGATCCTTTCAATTACAGACCCATCTCTTTGCTTCCAGACCTTTCAAAAGTACTGGAAAAGCACATCAACTATCAGCTGTCCAACTACTTTCAAAGTAATAACTTCCTGCTCCAAGTTAATCTGGTTTTTGCCCTAACTATAGTACAGAGACAGTACTAGTGGAGGGAGTAGATTACATCAGGGGTACCTGAGATGCCGGGGCAGTGCTGTGCTGATCATGCTTGATTTGTCAGCAGCTTTTGACACAGTGCCCCATTCCATTCTTCCGGCCCGTCTCCGAGCCATCAAGACTGGCTGGCCTTGTTCCTGGAGGGAAGAGGTCAAGAGGTGTTGTGCCCACCTTTTTAAATCTGAGTCCTGTGATCTCCTGGTGGGACTACCTCGGGGCTCAGCTTTAAACCCCATTCTATTCAACATTTACCTTACTCCTCTTGCATTCCTGGTAGAGGTCCTGGGAGCAAAAATAATTTTGAATGCAGATGACATCAAGTTACTGTTTTCCTGGGGTAGAGATGGAATGTTCTGTGGCAAAAAAATCCGATCCTGTTTGCCATCAGTCTTCCAATGGATGACTCATCTTCAGCTTAAATGTAATGCGGGAAAGATGGAGCTACTTTTTTGGGGAGAAGAACTAATGAGTCCTAGCCGTCCTTTTGGCCAGTAGATGCTCCTCTATCAATACGTCAAACTAGCATTGGTAAAAATCTAGGCATCAAGCTTGATGGAGAGATTTCCTTTCTGCCCCAGGTCAATGCAGTGGTTGGGTCTCGTTTTGGTCTGTTACATGTACTGAGGAAAGTCTTGCTTTTTCTTACTCTTCATGTTCGGAAATTGGTAGTACATGCCTTAAAAACATCTAGGCTTGATTATGGCAATGCACTGCACTTGAGCCTACCCGATTACTTGGTTAATAAATTGCAGGTGATCCAAAATGCAACAGCCTGTACCATGCTAGACTTGCCCCTGAGAGCGCATGCTTCCCCTCATCTTAAGGAGCTGCATTGGCTGCCTGTTAGGTTGAGAATCCTTTTCAAGACTTTGCTCTTGATACATAAGGCAATTCAACATTCGGGCGCTGATTACCTTAAAGAAATTATTTGCTTTTATGTGTCATCCTGGCACCTGTGCTCAGACAATCTTCTTCTGGACAAAATTCATAGCTTTGGCAGTCCAGAATAGCGGTCAGGTCCTTTTCAGTCCTAGGACCTTCACTATGGAACAAACTTCCATTTGAGCTATGGAGCACTTTAGCAACTTCCCAGTTTTGCAAGAAACTAAAAACGTGGCTTTTTAAGCAGGATTAGTGTCACTCCTCTCACTTAGGTCTCACCGGCCATGCAGAGTGCCAGGATACTCCTTGGAGTAACTGACTGCTTTTGAAATGCCCATTACATGTGTCATTAGCACTGATGAATGGACAACCAATCTAATTACATGCCCAAAAAGGTATTCATGTACTTATAAATGAATTGTATCATGAATTGTCTTAACATTTGCATGAAGTGCTATCCCCTGGCAAATTCCAGGATATTCTATGAAAGAACCATTATATGGCCTTCAATATACATCAATGCCCACAGACACATTACACGCTCCAGGTTCTAGTTCACATCCAAGGTATGCTGAGAAGTAGACCTTGTTTTTTTCTTAATGTCCAAGATTGGTGGTCATTTCTGCAGACTAAAGCTCGCCTGTCTTCTGGTGACCACTTTATGTACAACTTTAGCCCCTCCCTGAAGTACACACAGGGCATGGTGTGCATCAATGCCCTGTGGAGGCAGCACAAAGGGCATTCCATTTAGCTATGCTGAGTAGAGTAGCTGTGTGCACAGTATTCACAAGGCATGGCTATTCAGAAGCATTTAATTTCTCTAAATATTTTTTTAATTCACAGCATAAATAAAATGCAATAAAAAATTGGTTGATAGTAGAAGACCCAAAAGTCTACCCCATAAACTATTTTTCAGGCATGACATTAAACTACTTGTGTGTTTTTGTCGATAGCTTCACTCTTATGTTTGGGGTTAAAATTGAACAGTAGTTATAGGCAGACAATTCTATTTTTCTTCTTTGTAGCTCCAAATTGTCAAATGTGTAATGTAATCTATTTGTTTATCAAAGTAAATATAAGTCCAACTAAAGTAAACCCACCTTCAGATAAGGGTTCTGAAAATAACAGAATCCATACTAACAAACAATAGGACAACAAGCCAAATATAGAAAAAATAAATAGCAATTTACAAAAAGCAAAACAAAATAACTGTAAATTATATATTTTATTAGATCACACACCTGATACGTATAAAAGATATGGTATAGAAACATCCAGTATCCCCTAGGACAGACAAAACAGGTATAATAACACCCAATCACACAAACTCAAACATACCGAGTAAAATAACAGCCTAGACAAAACAGTAGATCATTGCAACATTTACATAGACATGAAAAACTCTCCTCTTGGGATAATGTACCCAAGAATTCATTCAACAGAATAGTGGTTCTTCAATAATTACAATGCAAATGTCCAAGAAAAATGTTTTTACCATCCTTATTGAAAATAATCCTCTACTGTTGTAATAATGTAATAACATGAAAAAGTTTTAAAGTTTTTCTTATGAATGGATGGAATTTATCCTTCATGAACTATAGTTCCCAAAGTGAAAAAAAAGATAAGGAGAGCAAATCCAATCAACCGTCTTTGTCCAGGTCTGTAGTGCTGACAAACGTTTCGGTGAAAAGTGGCCACCAAGGGTCACTCACCATCTTCAGGGCACATATCATTCAAATAAATATAACCATCCCAGGAGAGGCTATAATTGTCATCAACTGGATTCCTAAAATGTAGAAACAATAACTTATATCTATTGGCTTGAATAACAAAAGAACTAAAAAAAAAAAACGAAACAAAAAAAAACTAAGAAAAGGAAGAAAAAAAGGAAAAGAAAACACAAAGTGCTATCTGAAATGAATCCTAGTGCCATGGATACTAGTAATGTGCATACAGAGAGAGAATCACACACAGAAGAAGCCTACTTCCCATCTATCTATGTATGCACCGGAACACATGAAAACTGAATACTTGATATCACGAGCCACATTAGGTTAATACAATGTGTTTGTACAAAGCTCTAATAGAAATGTCCAAACCGGAAAGAAATACATTAAAATAAACCAGCGTGCCATGAGTTGATTCCCTAGAAGTGGATTCTTTCTCAAACAGCACTTACTGTCAAGTAATAAGCTCTCCGAACTCCAAACCTGTCCACACGGTGAAAGATTCTTGTGATATATTCTATTGGGAATTCACATACCTAGTGTGGAGATAGAAAAAGGCACAGAACGCCAACCACATCAGAGGGGCAAAACTATCTCCTGGAGGGTGAAAGTTACCCGACCTGATTCCTCACACCTATATGTTAGATTCTATATGTCCTCAAGGTTCTTACCTTTTTAAAGCCGATCCATCATATCAGCAGATTAAACAAAGTCTCAACAATCAATCTTTTGTCCTCCTGGTCTTCGTCCTGACTTATTTCGAATTTGCGGTATATACAGAAGAATCACAGGCCTTTATATCAGCCGACAAGCTCCAGGTGTACGGGAACTCGCCCACAAGAAGCGTAACAGCAGAACAATAGATGATGGACAACAACAATGTCCGACCGAGATATTCTTGGAATCATCTTGGAATGGTGAAAATGAATGGAATTCTGCTACCCAAGCCAAGATAGCTGTAGAATGCCACCAATAGATCCACTATTTATGTGACCTAGCCCCAGTTAAAACAAGATAACAATCAAATGTGGACCTTATATCAAGGCTCTTAGTGTGCATTAACTTGCTCACAAAAGACGTCACAGTAATGCAATAGATGACAGACAAAGAAAATGTCCAATGTCTAAATAGAAATGCTGGACCGTGATCTTAGTATATTGTAACAAGAGAGAAAATCAAATACACAAGCCAGGAAAAATGCAGTATTCAACCAATTCGTCCACTGTTACTCTGGCCTTTCTTCAAGCAGTTATATGGGAAACATATCTAGCAACAGCAATAAATAACAAAGCCCATGATAGGACTATATATCAATGGTGAAACAAAGAGGTACGTGCCCTTACTCAGTTGGGCATCTATATTGGGAAAATATGTATTTCCAGATGGACCAAGAAGCACTCAGATTACCAAATATTCTGCTGTCCTACGAGTGCTATAGATCCCACCCTCAAAGGGAAAAGATTTAAGGCGTGTGCCAACAAATATCATAAGTGAAAATGACAATAAGGTCCTCCATCAGCAAGACCAATAAAAAGTTGATATGTCTACCGGTAAAGCTACTTATTACCAAAGAGAATGGCCATAATCAATATTCAAGGCCTTTGTCACAACATTAAGAAGAAGATTGAATTAACAAGACATATTATAGATGTATAGAACATGTGAGGGAGCAGATAACCTACCGAAGGGAGGCATTTGCCGAGAGACACTCAAGCCCACAGGGCCCAATGTCAAATATCATTCGTGAAGATGACAATAAGGTCCTCCATTAACCAGGACAATGAAAAATCTATGTGTATGCCATTAAAACTGCCTATTCCCAAGTAAAATGGCCATGATCAATATTGGAAGCCTTTATCACAACATAGAGGAGAAGATCAAATTAGCAAAAGATATTATAAATGTGTAAGGCATGTGAGAGAGCAGAAAACCTATCAGAGAAAGGCATTTTCCCACAATACCTTATCATTAAGTCCTTGGTGTACTGTATCTAAAAAAAAAAAATCCCCAAAACGTCTCTTTTCCTTCTATATTTGTCTGTGTCTCCTTGAGGTGTTGTGATGTTTTATGGTTCACCTCAAATCGCCCTGCTGAGGTCCCTTCTCCATACATTGATAAACTAAGGGAGCCTGAAGTTGCTGGTTCTTGATTGCTGACTTATATTCACTGAAGCGTACCCTAAATTGTCTTCCTGTCTCTCCCACATATCCTAAGTGGCAAGGGCACATAATAAAATATATGATGTTAGAACTTTGGGAGTTAGTCATGGCCTTTAAATTGATTGTTTTCTTATTGTACCGAAACAATGGCTTGAGCACATGCGTGGCAGACTCCACAGTGGTGATTGCCCAAAACAGGATTAGTTCCTGCAATGCGCTTCTGTAGGAATACATTGTCTCTCGTAAGCCTCGCTTTTACCAGCTTGTCGCGCAAGTTGGAATTTATTTTATAAGCAGGCATTGTCTAGGCAGGGGGGCATGTTCTTCATTAATGTTTAAAATATTCCAGGGTGTATTGATAATTCCTTGTATCTTGTTATTAATATTAGAATGTCTAATAATGCATACCATCCTAGTTTGTTTATTTTTTGATGTGGTTCAAGAAGGGTGTACCGATTGTAATATTTGGCCCTTTTATATGCATCCCGAATTACCCTGTACGGGTAACCTCTCTGACGGAAATTTTCTTTCATTATCTTAGCATTTCTGTCATATTCACTTATATTACTACAGTTCCTCCAAATCCTGAGGAACTGACTAAACGGGATGCTCTGTCATTGGCAACTAGGATGGTAGCTGCCAAAGTGCAACAAAGTATTTCTAGCAGTAGGTTTTGTATATAAAGTCACCTGGCGATGTCTCTCTACCTCAGAAATGAGAATATCTAAAATTCAACCTTCTGATTGCTCACATGAGGGGTAAATCTGAGGTTGTTATCACATGCATTGAGCCACTCAAAAAATTCCTGAAGATAGTCTTCCTCCCCCTCCCAAATGAAAAAGATGTCATCAATATAGCGGCCCCAATGAGTAAGGTTTTCAAAAAAAGGAGCAATTTCGTTATATATGTGCTTGGTTTAAAAAGACCCATATAAATATTCGCCACAGTAGGGGCGCATGCAGCTCCTATGCTGACTTCCTTGATTATAACATTAGAACATATCTAAGTACCTGTTTGATTTTATCCGAGATTCTTCTTTCAAAGACACCTGCTTCAGGGCCTATTTGATCTAAATTGGGAGTAAATGTGGACTGGGGTTTAAAAGCCACCAGAATCCGATCATCAATGGTCTCCCTATTCTAAAGGAATTTCTTAAGTCTGACTTTGCAAAAAAAGGCCTGACTATCTTTCATTATTTCAAATTTATTAATCCTCTGACTAGGGGCGAATGTGAGGCATTTGCCTAAAAGCTCTACATCCACCTGTTTCAACTGGAAGCTAGTAAGATAGAAAATAGGAAGTGCCTTGTCTACATTTGTGTTTTCCAATATTGTTGTCTCCTTGTTTGTAGAAACTGATGGGATCCGTCCCCCTAATGATAAGGCCTTCCTCTCTTTCTGTTCTGTGATTGTCCCCGGGAGCCATTCCAGCTCCCCCGGTGGTCTAAAAAAGCACTTGTTCTTATTACTTTATCATTTGTGAGATCATGTCTGTTGGATCCTCCCTCTCCATCTGATTCAGAGGTATCTGAGAACGTGATTCTCTGTTGGTTATACAAGGTGTTGTTCATATTAGATCCAGTACTCGTCTCTTATAAATAACATTTTTCTCTCAAATAAGGATAGACTCTATCTTGTGAAAAAAGTCGTAAATCCTTTCTGAATTTGTCCATCTTTCTCTTAATCTAATATTCATGGTATGTTTCTATCTCTGCCTCTAGCTTATCTAGAGTTCTCTTTGCTTTCTCTAGTGTGTTGTTTTGTTTAATCTTACTTTCAAGGGCAATAATTTCATTTTCGAGAAAGCTAATTATTTATCTTGCTATCTCCATACTCAACATCATCCAATCCCTTGAACATCGATTGGCTATAAGAGACCATTTTTCTAAGAATTTATGTACGTCTGCAAATAGCCCAGGAATGTTCCTAACCTTAAAGCCCATTGGAATAACTCCGGCCTTCAGGTATTCTAGGATAAAGTTAGCACCTGCTTCAACTCTTTTCATTTTGTTTTTGAGATTAATCAAAGTCAATCCATCTTCATCATGTTCCTTAAGCACCACACTCCAATCGCCACCATCTATGTCCCTGCCAACTAAGGCTAGAAATTAATCTTCAGAGAGACCAAATGTTTTTAAAGAGTCCATAATGGACATAGGGGTGCAAAGACCAAAAATCACCCAATATTAGAGACGCTCCAAAAGTGAGGAAAAAAAAATGAATCTAAGAGAGAGAAAAATACAGGCACACCAAGCCCAGCCAGGATCCAAACTGGGAGAGTACCTACCCAAGAAAAGAGTAGAAGAAGAAAAAGGAAACTAGGGAAAGAAATAAAAAAAACAAAATAAAAAAATAGGATAAACAACAAAAAGCGACAAACAAAGACAGAACAAAGGAACCGACTAACAAAGACAACAACAAACCCTAAGCAGCACGGCTGTGGGAACTAATAAAAAAAAAAACAAGGGCTCCCCAATAACAAAAATCTGAAGTGGGATAGGGAAAGATAAGTCCAACTAAAGTAAACCCACCTTCAGATAAGGGTTCTGAAAATAACAGAATCCCTACCTACAAACAATAGGACAACAAGCCAAATATAGAAAAAACAAATAGCAATCTACAAAAAGCAAAACTGAATAACTGTAAATTATATATTTTATTAGATCACACACCTGATACGTATAAAAGACATGGTATAGAAACATCCAATATCCCCTAGGACAGACAAAACAGGTATAATAACACCCAATCACACAAACTCAAACATACCGAGTAAAATAACTGCCTAGACAAAACAGTAGATGATTGCAACATTTACATAGACATGAAAAACTCTCCCCTTGGTATAATGTATCCAAGAATTAATTCAACAGAATAGTGGTTCTTCAATAATCACAATGCGAATGTCAAAGAAAAAAGTTTTGGGCATTCTTATTGAAAAAAATCCTCTATTGTTGTAATAATGTAACAACGTGAAAAGGTTTTTCTTATGAATTGACGGACTTTATCCTTGATGGGCCATAGTTCCCAAAGTGACAAAAAAGATAAGGAGAGAAAATCAATCAACCATCTTTTTCCATGTCTGTAGTTCTGTTAGAAATGGGGTCTTTGGTTGGCAGTCAGGTTACCCGCAAGGAGCCTCACTCTAGTCAGGGTAAAAGAGAATCACCCTCAGCTAACCCCCGGTCACCCCCTTCGTAGCTTGGCACAAGCAGTAGGCTTAACTTCAGAGTGCTAGGAGTAAAGTATTTGTACCAACACACACACTAACTTAATGAAAACACTACAAAATGACACAACACAGGTTTAGAAAAATAGGAAATATTTATCTAAACAAAACAAGACCAAAGCGACAAAAATCCACAATCCACAAGTCAAGTTATCAATTAAAAATCAAAAAGAGTCTTCATGTAGTTTTAAACACACACTAACGCTGTTAGCATGAAAATGTACCTTGGGTGCATCAAAAATAACCCCGCTCGGGCGGGTGTGCATCAAAAAGGGCTTGTGTCATTTCTCCTTTCATCGGGTCGGCATGCGTTGTTTCTTTTCTCCGCAGGAGAGCGATGCGTCAATCCAGACAGCACTCTCGGGTCCAGGCAGGCCTTTTGTCATTTTACACGCCCAGCAGTGTTTGTGTCAGAAATCCAGCCACACGATGATCCGAAAACCACGCAGCGTGGGATGGGATCTCACCGGCCTCTGTCAGCGATGCTGTGCATCGTTTCTCCAGCCCTGCGCGCCGATCTTCGGGAAGGCGAGCGTCGATTTTCAGCCACGAAGATGACGGCACGTCAATTTTTCAGCCACTGATCAGAGTTGGGTAGATATTTTCCCTGCACCACGGTCGGTGGGTGGATTTCTCCCTCTTAGGCTGCCAGCTTCTCCTTTCAGGGTCCCAGGAACTGGATGGGCCCCACTTGGCAGATTAGGAGTCTCTCCAGAGACTCCAGGTGCTGGCAGAGAAAAGTCTTTGCTGTCCCTGAGACTTCAATTAACAGGAGGCAAGCTCTAAATCAAGCCCTTGGAGATCTTCAGAAGAAGGAACGCAACACAAAGTCCATTCTTTGTCCTCTAGCACAGGCAGAAGCAGCAACTGCAGGATAGCTCTGCAAAGCACAGTCACAGGCAGGGCAGCTCTTCTTCCTCAGATCTTCAGCTCTTCTTCAGGCAGAGGTTCCTCCTGGTTTCCAGAAGTGTTCTAAAGTCTGTGGTTTTGGGTGCCCTTCTTATACCCATTTTACCCTTTGAAGTAGGCCTACTTCAAGCCAGGTCTTTTTTAAATGTGAAATCCTGCCTTGCTCAGGCCAGGCCCCAGACACTCACCAGGGGGTTGGAGACTGCATTGTGTGAGGGCAGGCACAGCCCTTTCTGGTTTGAGTGACCACTCCTCCCCTCCCTCCTAGCACAGATGGCTCATCAGGATATGCAGGCTACACCCCAGCTCCCTTTGTGTCACTGTCTAGTGTGAGGTGCAACCAGCCCAACTGTCAAACTGACCCAGACAGGGAATCCACAAACAGGCAGAGTCACAGAAATGGTATAAGAAGAAAATGCTCACTTTCTAAAAGTGGAATTTTCAAACACACAATCTTAAAATCAACTTTACTAAAAGATGTATTTTTAAATTGTGAGCTCAGAGACCCCAAACTCCACATGTCCATCCGCTCCCAAACGGAATCTACACTTTAATCAGATTTAAAGGTAGCCCCCATGTTAACCTATGAGAGGGACAGGCCTTGCAATAGTGAAAAATGAGTTTAGAAATATTTCACTGTCAGGACTTATAAAACACATTACTATGGCCCTCATTACAACCCTGGCGGTTGGTGGGGAAATGGCGGTAATACCGCCCACAGGCCAGCGGAAAAAAAAATGTCATTACAAGCATGGCGGTGACCGCCATGCTAAAACGCCACTTCTCCACTCGGACCGCCAGGGTGGTAACGACCGCTGGGCTGGAGACTACAGTCTCCAGACCAGCGGCTGTCACTACACTGCTGGCGGTATCACAACCCCGTATACAGTCATGGATTTCTTGGGGTTCTGTACTGCCACGAAATCCATGGCGGTAGGCACTATAAGTGATTCGGTGGGCGGTGTTCTGATGATGTGGCGCTGGAGCAGCCTCCACTTCCCCGCCGACCCCCAGTATGGCTGCTGGCGGCTCTCCGTCCGAAAAAAGACTGGCGGTCTTCAGCACGGCGGTACCTCAGCAGTCTTGCAAAAAGACCGCTGAGGTTAAAATGAGGGCCAATTTGTCCTACCTTAACCATACACTGCACCCTGCCATTGGGGCTACCTAGGGCCTACCTTAGGGGTGTCTAACATGTAAGAAAAGGGAAGGTTTAGGCCTGGCAAGTGGGTACGCTTGCCAAGTTGAATTTACAGTTAAAACTGCACACACAGACACTGCAGTGGTAGGTCTGAGACATGTTTACAGAGCTACCTGTGTGGGTGGCATAACCAGTGCTGCAGGCCCACTAGTAGCATTTGATTTACAGGCCCTGGCACCTCTAGTGCACTCTACTAGGGACTTACCAGTAAATCAAATATGCCAATCATGGATAAGCTAATTACATACACATTTTGTAAAGGAGCACTTGCACTGTAGCACTGGTTAGCCATGGTAAAGTGCCCAGAGTAACAAAACAGCAAAATCAGAGTCCAGCACACATCAACAACCTGGGAACAGAGGCAAAATGTTAAGGATGAAAAGTCTAACACTGAGGTACAAGGGAACAGAGGTAGAAAAAGAAGGGAGTTGGGAAGTTGAAATGAGGGTGAACAGTGAGGGAAACTGAGAGGTCAGCTGTGAGAGGTGATGAGATGCTGGGTAGACAGAGATGACGGAGTGATTGGGGTGACAGAGAGATGAGACAGAGAGGTGAAGAAAAGTGTTGAAGTAGAGAGGCAGGTGAGAGAAAGGTAGAGAGAGAGATGAATACAAGAGATGGAGAGAGCAGGGGAAAGGTAAAAACAGAAATGAGTTGAAAGGGGTTAAGAGGTAGAGGAAAGATTCAGGGAAGTGAGATGGGAACAGAGCAGCAATGTGGAGTAGAGGGAGCAGTAAGAAACAGGTGGGTACTGAGGTAGGGAATCAGAGATAGTTGCAGATAGCCCTAGGAAGGTGGGATTTTGAAAGAGAGATAGAATAAGGTGAGACAGAAAGAGGTATATTTGAAGGAGGACAGTAGAGAGAGTTGTCATAGAGAGAGGGGTAGGTGTAGTGAGATATCACAATAGGTAGCAAGAGAAGCAAAACAGAGGTGGAGTAGAAAAGGGAAGTTTAAATAAGATGAGAAACACAATAGAGAACGTTAGGTGACACTGAGAAAGAGATGTAGAGCATGGTACAGAGAGGAGACACATAGTTGGAGGAAGGGGCACATAGGGAAACGCAGTAGAGAGAAAGTGTCCGATTTAATGGCTGAGGGTCTGGGCAGAGTTGAGGTACGGCAGAATGGAGAGGGAGACAGAGATGTAAAGTAGCAAAAGTTGAGGTAGCAAGAGAGAGGTAAGGTAAGCAGAGGGAGGAGAGGTGAAGAGTAAGTTAGAGAAAGGTAGAAAGAAAAGTAGAGTAAGAGGTAAAGGGTAGGGTCAACCCCGACCCAAAGAGAGGGTTGACAGAGCAAGAGGTAAGGCAGCAGAGAAAGAGGTAGATTGATCGGTGGAAGGGTTGCAGTAGGGGTAGGTAGAGAGACAGAGCCAGAGGAAGAAGTTAGCAAAGAATCAGAGGTTGAAATAGAAAAGTAGAAAAGAGAAGGGGAGTACCAACAAACAGGTCCGTGACTTTATGCCATTTCAGTCTCCTCACCCTGTGGTCTTGAAGGAGTAGCTCTCCTCATAAGCTTTGCCCGGGTCTCAACTGATTACACTATTTATCGACTTTTGGTGTACAGCCACACCACCAAGGATTGATGCATAGTGTCCTCTGCTTATACATTTGGTCCAATGACCTGGACAAATGGAAGCCTCTTTATTTTTTTTTAATGAATGTAAGTGATGTTGAGAATGACATGCATTGGTTTACAATAAAGATTGTGAACACCAGAACATGTGTGGGCAGAAGAGTGTTTGCAAACCCCTTCCATGCACCGCCCATCAGGGTTATCCTTAGCTGATTGCGGAAATCATGTTACAGTGAGCACCAGATGAATGATGGTTACTGTCCACAGACAAACAATAACAGTCCCATGTTCCATTTCAACCACGTTATCTTCAGGTCCTGTCAAAGAGATGTGCACCAGGTGTCTTGGCACAGCAGGCCTCTAGAGATTCTCCCTCTAGCCTCTACCGGGCAGCCAGCACATAGACACCAGCTTCCACAAAGCATACTGGGAGCATGTCAAGAATTGCGCTTCCGGAAGCCCCTCTCAAAAACGAAACTGTGCCTCACCCTGGTTGAGTGCAATATTAAACTTCTAAAATGCACTGGCACTGCCTTGCAGTGGACTGCTGCCCCAAAGCAAGTTTCATTCCAGCTCAGGGAACATCATCTTCGACAGGCGTGGACCCTGCTATTGTGCACTGGAGGTGAACCTACGTTCTTTTAGGATCCTTAAAGATAGGCTACGCCTGATGGCTTACTGGGGCTCGGTTGGCCTCTCCTGTCACTGACTGTGCGTGCTTGAAAGCCCACTCCTTGCCTTGAGTCCAGAGATACAGCCATCTCTACCATTCGCAAGTGAAAGGAAGACAGCAGCCAAAAAACTACCATTCACAAGTATAGGTGACCTGAGTTTAAACGCTGCATTGAGAGCCATTCAATCCCTGTACTGTGCAATTGTCACCATAATACAAACACACTCCCGCTGCACTGAGAATCCATTTTCCTACAGCTCAAAAAGTGTAATACAACCAATCTTTTCCAGTTGAAGCACACGACGCTTGACCAATCATATTCTGTACTTAAGATAATTAAAGCGGTCGGAGACAAGCCCCTCTCTCGGTAACGCGTCTTCAAGCTCTGAGGAACGCATTAGGTCTAACAGAGATACACTGTCGTGCCAGACCTAAAAGGATCTGCAGAAGTCGAGTTTGTTGTTAGAACAACCCCTTCGTCGCACCACGGCTCGCTCGGCTCCTCTCAGGAGAGGGGTATTCAATACCTGTCAGGCCCGCACATCACTGCCGCTGTAATTAGCAGGGACTTTCACTTCAGGCAAAAGACGGGGTCCCGGGATGGCTGCTTCCTGGGGAAGGCGCAGTGAAAAAACGGTAAATAAAAGTGACCTTGCCTATTATCCATTTGAGCTAACATTTCTTCTCAGGGAGTCGCAAGGCCCCCTAGGACTCGCCCTAGCAAGAGCGGGCAGCATAATCAGAAATGCGCCAAGGATTAAGAATTGCATCCAGTAGACTTAGTTCGGATTCAATTGGAAGCGTCGCAAAGGCTTGTGGGAGAGGTGACTAAACGTACATATCTTCCAGTCGGAAGGAAAGCAGTAGGGCGCTAACACCTGGGTCTCATTAATATGCATGACAACCTGCTGCAAAGATAAACAACAGCCTTCCTGTAAACCGTTTAATATAAAAGCCATCACGCCGATACATAAGCTAGCCTTCTCATGCTGCGCTTTTAATTTAAATTTAGGCCATCATTTAGTTGCTCAAATTGAGCATCAAGAAATGAATCACGCTGGTTTACATCCATGTTCACTAATCCTTACAGAACGGTATATACTGCCTAATTGCACCGCTCGCGACTATGCTACATTGCCTCCTTGTACTGTGCTACGCAGCTTGTTTTAAATATTCTTTTACAAAGTTCAGATTGAAGACAGTACTTTGACAGTTGTATCAGTGCTAATGCAAAATATCAGTCCAGGCCGACTAACATTGAATGCACTATTTGCATATTGTTTAACCAGCGAATGCCTGTGGCTGTACCCGTAGCGGCGAGGAGACGGATGACACATACGATAACAACACTTAAAGGGGCGGTGGTAATCTCACCTATGTATGTATTGGCTGTCTCAGCCAGTAAATAACAAGACATCAACAGTGGCTCTCAAGATCACGTGCCAGCTAAGACATGTAAAGCGAAGTTCTGTTCACACCTGATTTACAGGCAGGAGGAAATTAACTTTGTCGGCGAAGAAACCTACTCCATCACCATCGGTGACACTTCTGTGATGGCCTGACGGAGTAAGTGCAGTTGGAGACGTATCCATTCCAGTGCCCATCTGATTTAGAGTGGGCAGTCGAATGGCCACTTTTTACGACTGCTTGCTGCTGGGGAAAAGTAAGGGACAGTAAAAAAAATTAAATGACCCCCACACCATTGGAGAACATTCCCATGATGTGGGGGTTATTAGTTTTTACTTTTTCAAAATGAAAAACACTCTTTGTGATTTTGTTTTTGAAGAAATGAAAACCAGTTACAATTTTGACCACTGGGTGCCATGCTTGACAGAGACATCCGTCAAACTATTAACTCATTGACAGAAACTGTGGTAATGGCAGTTCCTGTCAATGTCTAGAGTAAAGTCGGAAGGCGGCTTCTTCATCAGGACAAGTGGATATTTTACTCCATCGCTCCAATAAATATCGTCCTCTGAACACTAAGTTGACATGTAGTCAAACACTGACCAATCAAACATTAACCAGAACATATTAGGCAGAACACCTCACATACATCCATCAGAGCACAGATATGCCACACCTGTGCTTAATTTGTAAATAAAAATGTGCCGGTGCCCAAAGCCCTTCTCTTAAACACACGGCTGCTGCAATTAATGTGCTAGTACTGAATACTGAGACAGCATAATTCTGAAGCCATTTTGGGCCTCTTCAATCCATTTAAAGCCACTCCCTGCCCCTTCAGCTCACTCTGGCAGCTCTCTGCTTTTTACCTTTGTGATGCCAAAACGTGGAACACTCTTACCACCCACCTGCGACAGACCAAAGACCTTCTTACCTTCAGGAAACGTCTCAAGACCTGGCTGTTCGAGCAGTAGCAGCACCTCTCCCTCCCTTCTCCCCTCTCCCCTTCTCAGCGCCTTGAGACCCTCACGGGTGAGTAGTGCGCTTTACAGATTGACCCTCGGGTAGGTCGCTTCCCCGCCGCTGCAGCTCCGCCTGCCCAGGCCCCTGCCAGGTAGATTCTTGCTTTTCCTCCTTTGTCATTCCTTTCTTGTTTCTTTTTCCCATTCTCCATTCTCATCCTGTCCTTAGCGCTTTGCTCGTTTCCCGCCGCTGCCACCCTTGCGGCCCCGCCCCCCTGCTCCCATTTGCTCTCCTTCCCTCCCGCCTCCCAGCTGACCCCTCCTCCCCCCTTCCTTCTTATGATGGCCGCTGCGCGGCCGCGCCACTGGCGCGCCAAAGGCAAGCCCGTCTGCGCCCATCCGCGCCTGGACCGCACCCAGCGCCAGAACCCCTGGCCCCCACCGCACTCAAAACACCCGACTAAGATACGACGCCACCTCCCTCTACGCCCCCAACACCGGACGAACGGCCACCTGCTACCAAGCCAGCCCTAAACGAACCCATGGACCCTTCACCTGCCAATCCTGCAAGTACACATTCCACCGAACCTGCAGATCGCCCACTGGCCCTCGCAACAACAACCACCTCAAGTGCATCCCCCTCAACACACGCTCCGTCTACAAGTACGCCATCGAACTATGGGACCTCCTGGACACAACAGCACCAGACGTCGCCTTCATCACAGAAACCTGGATGAACGCCTCCTCGGCTCCAGACATTGCCATAGCCATCCCCGACGGCTACAAGATCGCCCGGAAGGACCGCATCAACCAAACCGGAGGAGGAATCGCCATCATCTACAGGAACACCATCAACCTCACGACCACCACCGAAGACACCCCCCTCGCCGCCGAACACGTACACTTCCAGATCCACACCGACCCCAGAACCACCCTCAGAGGAACACTTGTCTACAGAGCCCCGGGCCCACGCGCCCAATTCAGCGAAACCATCACAGATTTCATCAGCCCGCACGCCCTAGCCTCACCAGACTACATCCTCCTCGGGGACCTGAACTTCCACCTGGAGCAAAACAACGACAACAACACCGCCACCCTGCTCGACAACCTCGTCAACCTCGGACTCAAGCCACACCGCTGGCCACACATTCGACCCCATCTTCTCCACCAGCAACCACATCTCCTTCAGCCACTACTCCGAGCTACACTGGACCGACCACAGATGCGTCCACTTCACCTTCAAACAGGAGACTCACCACCATCGCACACAACAAATCCCCCGCAGACGCTGGTGCAAAATCTCCACAGAGCAGCTCCTCTCAACACTGAGCCAAAACCCACCAGCCAACATCACTGTCGCCAACAACGCAGCCCACAGCCTCACACAGTGGATCATCAACTGTGCCGAAAACCTCGCTCCACTTAAAAGCCCCCCAAGCTGGACCAGCATCAGGAAACCCCCATGGGTCACGGACGCCCTCAAAGAATCCAAGAAATCCTGCCGAACCCTCGAAAAAACCTGGCGCAGGGAACGAACCACAGAAAACATGACAGCCCTCAAGATCGCCACCCGTGAACACCACCAGCTGATCCGCTCCACCGAAAGGACTTCATTCAAAGAGCGACTAGACAACAACACTCACAACAGCAAGGAACTCTTCAACATCGTCAAAGAGCTCTCCAACCCCAGCGCCAGCTCCAACGACATCACACCCTCACAAGAACACTGCAACTCCCTCGCTATGTTCTTCCACCGAAAGATCGCAGATCTACACGACAGCTTCGGACCCCAGACCCCACCCCTTACCACCGAACCAGCAGCCTCCACCACTACACTCAGCTACTGGACCCCTATCAGCTCAGAAGAGACCAGAAGCATCATGAATACCATCCACTCCGGCTCCCCCTCGGACCCTTGCCCCCATCACATCTACGGAACATCATCAACAGCTCGTTCGCATCAGCCACCTTCCCCAAGAGCTGAAAACACGCGGAAGTCAACGCCCTCCTGAAAAAACCCACGGCTGATCCCAATGACCTGAAGAACTTCCGCCCCATCTCTCTTCTCCCCTTCCCGGCCAAGGTCATTGAGAAGACCGTCAATAAACAGCTGACCGCCTTTCTCGAGGCTAACAACTCGCTCGACCCTTCTCAATCTGGATTTCGAGCCAACCATAGCACAGAAACCGCCCTCATCGCAGTCAAGGATGACATCAGGACTCTGATGGACAACGGAGAAACAACCGCCCTCCTCCTCTTGGACCTCTCAGCTGCCTTCGACACCGTGTGCCATCGCACCCTAATAACCCGCCTCCGCACCACGGGAATCCTAGGACAGGCCCTAGACTGGATCATCTCGTTCCTCTCCGACAGAACCCAGAGAGTCCACCTCCCTCCCTTCCGCTCAGAACCCACCGAGATCATCTGCGGCGTACCCCAAAGATCCTCGCTCAGACCAACCCTCTTCAATATCTACATGAGCCTCCTCGCAGCCATCGCACGCAAACACAACATCAACATCATCTCCTACGCCGACGACACCCAGCTGATACTCTCCCTCACCAAAGACCCAACCACCGCCAAAACCAACCTACAGGAAGGAATGAAAGATGTCGCGGAATGGATGAAGCTCAGCCGCCTAAAACTGAACTCAGACAAGACGGAGGTCCTCATCCTCGGACAATCCCCATCCGCCTGGGACGACTCCTGCTGGCCCACGGCGCTGGGCACCGCACCAACCACCTCGGATCACGCACGCAACCTCGGATTCATCCTGGACCCCCTCCTCACAGTGACCAAGCAAGTCAACGCCGTCTCGTCATCATGCTTCAACACCCTATGCATGCTCCGAAAAATCTTCCGATGGATCCCCGCCGAAACCAGAAAGACAGTTACCCATGCCCTCATCACAAGCCGTCTGGACTACGGAAACACCCTATACGCAGGTACCACTGCAAAGCTTCAGAAACGTCTACAACGCATACAGAACGCCTCCGCACGCCTCATCCTCGACATCCCTCGCCACAGCCACCTATCCGCCCACCTGAAACACCTGCACTGGCTCCCCATCAACAAGAGGATCACCTTCAGTCTCCTCACCCACGCACACAAAGCACTCCACAACATGGGCCCCGAATACCTCAACAGCCGCCTCTCGTTCTACGCGCCCACCCGTCAGCTCTGCTCAGCCTGCCTCGCCCTCGCCACCATCCCACAGATCCGCAGAACCACCGCCGGAGGAAGATCATTCACCTACCTGGCAGCCAAAGCATGGAACTCCCTCCCTGCACACCTAAGAACTACCCAGGACCATCTCGCCTTCAGGAAACTTCTCAGGACATGGCTTTTCGAGCAGCAGTAACTCCCCCCCCATCTCCAGCGCCTTCAGACCCTCTCGGGTGAGTAGCGCGCTCTATAAATGCATTGATTGATTGATAGATTGATTTTTCATTTTTCTCTTCCTCTGTCTTTCCCATATGTGTCTTTTGCTTGCAGCAAATGCTTGAGGCGGAAGAATAAGCGCTAGCCCTAAAAAATAAGTGCTGTGCTCAGCACTGGAAAGAATAAGCACAAATTATGCACTGTGGCTCCCTAGGGCTGCAGTATAAGTTTGTGCCACCTTAGGTGACTCACACAAATTACTGATGGCAGGCCTGCCATTGCAGAATGCAAGAGTGATGCGAACTGCTCAAGTGCGACTGTGCCCTCACCATGAGTGGCACAGTCCCATGCACTGCCTTATATGTATTTCAGAAACCCCTAATGTAGGCCTCTGCAACCCAGAGGGCAGGATGCATTATATTTAAGGTGCATACATACAAGCACAAGATTATATGCTTCTATAGCATCATTTCCATTAAGGTACACTATAAGTGCACATGGTCTATTCCACTAGTAGAAGGGGGTGGTCCAATATTATTAAATTACACATATTTTAAGACCGAAATGAGAAAACTGACAAACATACATTCATGCAGTCTTTTGATACTGAACTCTTGAATCTTCAACAGGGAAACAAGGATCTTATCACTTATTTGACCACCTTTATTAGGTTAGTGGCAGAATCAGGCTGTCCTAAGGAAAAGACAGCTTCTTTGTTTTATAGAGGCTTGCGAGATAAATTGAAGGATTTGCTGGTTCAGGTGGTGGATCTACCTGATGATTGTGATGACCTGATTGACTTGGTTGTTAGATTGGATCATAGACTAGGTGAATTAAAATGGGACAGGATAGAGGGAGAACTGAACTTAGGATATTTGTGGCTAGAGAGAAAAAGATTGAAAACAGGATGGTAGAGGGACCAGAACCAATGCAAATAGGGGGAATCTATGGTACCATTAATAAGTAGAAAATACAAAGGCAAAAAGACAAAAGGTTGTGCCTACATTGTGGAAAAACAGGTAATTTTCTTAAAGACTGCTTTGCTTTAGCAAACCTAAGGAAGAGTGTAGGGCGGGATCCTCGTCCACTAAACAGGTGGGAAACATGTAAGCCTGGTAATTGTAGAGAACAAATTAGCGATTTATTCAGATACAAGGGTCTTTCTCCAAGCTGCAAGGAAATCTTCTAGATTGTAAAGGATTTCATCTTGCCATCGGCCACTTTGATCAACATCGCTGCCTCCCAGCAACTCTGCAACAACCTAATTCACTTCTTCCACAGCAAAATAGCAAGTATCTACAGCAACTTCGCAGAACAGCTCAACCCGGAGAACTCGTTACTAACCTACCCACCACCATCAAGATGGCCACCTGACCGAATGGACAGCCCTCACCAGAAATGAAACAGCAGCAATTATGCAGACCATCCACTCAGGGGCCCCAACGGACCCATTCCTCCACCACATCTACAGCCTAGGAATGTCACCAATCAGCATCACCCTGACCCACATCATCCACTCCACCATCACACCAGTCACTTTCCTAGATGAATGGAAACTTACAGAAATCAGTGTCCTCCTCAATAAGCCCACATCTGACACAAATTAACTGAGAAACTTCCCACTCCCCTGCTTCCCTAGTCAGCCAATTTAATTAAGAAGGCCCTCAACAGGCAACTCACAACCTACCCTGAACTCCACCATCTGCTAGAGAGCTCTTAATCAGGATTCAGAAAGAGCCACAGCACTGAAACAGCACACATTGCGGCCACTGATGACATTCAAATCATCCTGGACAGAGGAGAAATAAGCTGTCCTCATCCTGCTCGACTGCTCTGCAGCCTTCGATACTGTCTCCAATAACACCCTCAACAGAAGACTCCACGAGATGGGCATATAAGGATCCGCTCTGAAAAGGATCTGTTACATCCTCACAGGAAGAACCCAGAGGGCCAGGCTGCCACCCTTCACATCAGAGACCAAGAAATTGATATGCATAACCCCACAAGGATTGTCCCTCAGTCCCACCCTTTTCAACGTATACATGACACCACTCACCTACATCATCCGATCACAAGACATCATCGTCATCTCCTACAACATTGACACATGGCTCATTCTCTCCCTGATGGACAAAACAGCCACCGCCAGAATCAACTTCACCAACTGCAGGAGCATGGTAGCAGACTAGATGCAAATCAACAGCCTGCAGCTCAACTCTGACAAGACAAAAGTACTGGTCTTCGGCAACAAGATTTCCCCATGGGACTCCACCTGGTGGCCATCAGAGCTAGGACCAACACCCACAGACAACACAAGAAATCCAGGGACCATCCTGGATAACAAGCTTAAAATAACAGCTCAAGTCAACACAGTGCACAGCTCCTGCTTCCACATCCTATGCATAATGTGAAAAATCTTCAAATGGTTGCCTCATAACACTAGATGGACCGTCACGCAAGCACTCATCACCAGCAGGCTGGACTACAGCAACACTCTCTATGCCGGAATCTCTAAACAACTCATACACAGACTCCAGATCATTCAGAACATTGCTCCAAGACTCACATTCAACCACCCACACCGCATCCACATCACAGCGCACCTCAGGAAGCTTCACTTATTCCTATTCACAAGCACAGCTAATTCAAACTTCCCATGCACACATATAAAGGTGTTGTCAACTCAGGATCAGAATACCTGATGTTAGGTATTAAGTAAGTTATTTTTGTTCCTCAGGAGCAGTACCTCCAAGAAGCGACTCTGTCTCTTTACTTCAGAGGATCAGAATGGCCAGACGGGGGAAAGGGATTTAGGGAGGGTACTGTGGGGGAGGGCGATCTGGAAACAGATTATTATAATGAGTAAAAAAGATGCATTGAATTCTTACTCTACTCAAAACAATATGCTTTTGAAATACTCACAATTATTACCTGTGTGAACAAGAGTTATCCTCAAGAAATACTATGATCGGATACATTTCTATTATCACAACTTCAGGTGATTTGCGATATTGTACCTTTCATATGGATTCATGAAATCACAAACTTCGGAAAGCTTTCTCAGAAAAAATATCTTTATGTAATAGTGTTCTTTAAAACATGTATCAAACTGTCCAATGCTTCCTTCTATAGTTCGTTCCACTTCACATTGAGCCACCTCTGTCAATCATATATATGAATACCATTTCTTAAATTAATGTTTTGTTCCCTTGCACCTATTGTAATCGCTTAGCTTCTGCTACTATCATCTTGGATTCCTTTGAACATTTGTTACATTAACAGTTGTCGATGGCTCGTGAATACTTCTACACAAACTGGGAGTTTCCAACGTGTCTGAGAAGTTTCAGCTTCGTAGCATAGCGCGATCACGAAAACCATGTTTTTAACAATCGTTCATAGTGTCTCGGGAGTTTCAGTTTTGTGGCATAGCGTAATCACTAAAAACCTTTCTCTGCAGTGATTCAAAGTATCTTACCTGTCCGATGTTACCAGTATTTGAAGCAGCCTACTGATTTCATCAAAGGCGGCCAACTCCCACATAGTTTCGCTCTGTAAAGTTGCAGTGAATGAAAACTCGGATCTCCACTGTAATAATCCGCACATGCCGGTAGTGCCGGGTCGCTTAAATAAGACCCGTAAGGCCTCCTGAGCATGCTGGAAGACTCGTCAGTATAAGCGTACTGGAAACTGAAAAAGGGCAAGATTACTGACAGGCTCACTATTAGCAACAGTCTTTGCAAATGCAACCTCTACTACATGCAAAAGTCTTCGCAAATGCTACCTCAGGTTTATTCATTCTCTTATATACACTTTAATGACATCATGAACAATGCATAGTCATTCTCAGCATGACAAATAGCCCACTTTGATACAAAGGAGAAGCGAAAATACGAAGGCCCGTGGGGGTCATGACAGTCCTCCCTATCAAAGATAGCTACACTCTCCTTTTTTTGTGTGTGTTATCATGGGATACAAGGATATTTGATGTGGAACCGACAAACTAAATGAGGAGTGTGGACGGCATCACTATATTCCCATTAATCTTCTTCAGGTCCATATCCTTTCCATTAAATCAGGTACAATACTTTTCCTTGTCTTTTTTGTGCTAATTTCAATACTTTGGACTTCATACTCTGGTTGGTCCACTATCATGATGGGAGGAGGGTGAGACGGTATTGCGCTTCTTACTGGTTTCAACAGTGATGTCTGGAACACTGGATGGATTCTCATGGTCTTTGAAAGTTTTAATTTAAAGGTCACTGGACTTATACATTGTATTATTTCAAATGGACCGATGAAGCATGGGTGAAACTTATACCGTTGCTTGAACCTGAGGTGTTTTGTAGACAGCCAGACCTTATTTTCAGGGTGATAATGGGGTCCTGGTTGTCGTTTCCGATCTGCAAATGTTTTGTTAATTACATTTGCCTTTATAATATTTCATCATAGTTGTCTATAGCTGTCATATTTTGTAAATTCCTCTTGAGATATGGGAGTTGGGTTTCAACATTTTGTGTTAGTAAAGGCGTAAAGCATGGATGACAACCGTGGTTGACGAAGAAAGATGACATGTTGATGGTAGAGTGATGCAAATTGTTGTATGCAAATTCAGCTTCCCATAGGAGCTCTACCCATGAACCTTGAATGTTAGAAAGATAACATCTTACATACTGTTTCAATGTCTGGTTCACTCGTTCGGTTTGGCTATCAGACTCTGGGTGGAAACTAGAAGAAAGGTTATTCTTGATCCGTAGAGCATTGTACTAAGCTCTCTATAGTCTTGAGGTGAATTGCGCTCCTTGACCTGTTGTGATGGTTTGGAACAAGACATGTAATCTCACTACATGTTGGAATAAGAGATTTACTAGTGTTGCTGATGTAGGGTGCTCTTAGCATGCTACAAAATCGGCCATCTTGGATAGCCGGTCTACTGTTCCTAGGATGGTGTTATTCCGTTGATCATTTGGTAGATCTGTAATGAAATCCATAGAAATATCTTCCCAGATGTGTGTTGGAATAGGCAAGATATGTAGAAGCCCCTTTTTTGTGAGTGATCAGATTTAGCTCGTGCGCAAACTTCACAATTTTGTATAGAAGTGATAACATCTTTCTTCCAACTAAGCCACCAAAAGTTTCTCTGTACTAATTCTAAGGTCTTAACGTTTCTAGGATGGCCTACGAATGGTTGCTTGTGACACCAAATGAGTACTTGTTGCTGCAACTGTTTGGTTGGGATGTATAAAAAATTAGCCTGAAAGGAAAGCTCCCCAAGCATAGAGCGCCTGTTGTCCCTTTGTTGCCATGAAATTATCTTATGAATAGGCATGCTTTTCTTGATTTTGTCGAGAAATTGGTAAGATATTTTGGTTCCTATTAGTTGTTCATTGGGGATCATGGTTGTTGGTTTACCTTGTTCACAGAGTTTCTTTGGGTCTTCATAATGTGACAAAGAGTCTGCCTTATTGTTTCCACTACCTGGTCTGAATGTTATCACAAAATCAAATTCGGCAAAAAAGAGGGTCCACCTCTTTTGTCTGGGTTTTAGGGCTCGAGCACATGAAAAGAATTGTAAATTATGATGGTCGGTATATACTGTGATTGGAAATTTTGCGCCCTATAGATAATGACTATTTAGAGAAAATGAGGCATACCCCGTAACCCTAGAACCTGTGGCAAGAGATAGAGAAAGTCACACTGGGACCCCAAGAGGTAGTCAAGGACAAGTGTCTCTCAAAATGAGAACTGTACTGGATGGAGATGCATGGGACAGTAACAAATGGCCTTAATACACTGAAGGATTGGGGACAAGCATCCACCGTCTGAAACTGGACATGATGAGTGCACGATTGCTTTATAACATAATTGTTGAGACATTGTTGTGTAGGTCTCCATGCATCTCGTTCTATCATTATAACAAGTGCACAATTGTTATGTACCATAACTGTAAAGACATTGTTGTGTATGGTCTCCATACATTTCATTCTATCGGTATAAAAATAATTGGTATAAATTACAATCTGGAGACTATGGGGGTCCTTATGACCCTGGCGGATGGCGGTATTTTGGAGAAAGGTACTGGCAACAGTACCAAAATATGACATTGGCGGTTTGGCTCAAGTCAAACCGCCAAAGTGCCACTCCGTCCGCCATTGCGGTAACAGCCGTCAGGCTGGAGACTACAGTCTCCAGCCAGTCGGCCATCACTGTCCCACCCACTGGATAATGGCCCCGCCTACCGCCATAATTTTTGTGGCAATCTTACCGCCACAAAAACCATGGCGGTAGGCACTATCAGTGGCAGGGAATTCCTTCCCTGACACTGATAGGGGTCTCCCCCGCCCCTCCCCCTCCCCAGAGTCCTCACCCACCCACCCCTTCCACCTCCCGAACCCCATGACATACACACACATTCACGCACCAACATACACATGCATACACACACTCATACCCAGATCCACCCACGCATACATTCATTCACACACACATCAACATACACTGAGATACATTCTAGCACACACGCATTCACACCACACAACATACATGCACACTCACAGCCATTCATGCACACACGCATTCCACACACCACACACCCACATGCAGGCACACACAAATATACACACACACTCCCACCCCCTAACCCCCTCCCATGTCGGAGCACCCAACTTACTTTCTTGCAGTGGGTCCTCCGGCAGGAGACGGGACACGCCGCTGCTGCCAGCAGCAGCGTCCGCCAGCAGAACACCGCCAGGCTGTATCATGTGTCATGATACGGCGTGCGGCAGTCTACTGGCGTGGCGCTGCTGCTGGCAGGATCGCCACCTTACCGCCGTCTGCCGCCATGACCGTAGCCGGAATTCCGGCTACAGTCATAATATGGCAGATGGTAGGTAGCCACGGCGACGGTGTTTTGGAGGCCGTCGCCGTGGCGGTAGGCGGTCATTACCGCAAATGTTATAATGAGGGCCTATATGATGTATATCCCCTCGAGCTACAACATGATTCTGCTGGACGCAGCATAAAGAGGGTGAGATAATATGTATGTTTCCAAAAAAACGATATCTTTAGAAAGTATTAACAATATACAAAAAGAGGATTACAGATTCATTGTGATACTATTCACTGTTAAATCTGGCCAAGGCATGTTACATCCTAATGAAACTAGAGGGTGCTCTATGGCCACAACGTGCACACTTACGCACAGGATAATCTATTTAAGTGAGTCATTTCAGCATGACTGGAGAGTTGCAAGCAGTCGGCCTCCGGTATGAAAAACAAGTCAGCGGTGCTCGTTTTCGGCCTTACAATATATTAACCTTTTGCAACAAGCTCCACTAGCCAAGGGCTTTTCTGGTGCAGAGAGAATCCATGAACTAGGCTGTAATTTTCTGTTTTCAATGCATTTAACTGTTTTACCGGTATGACAAATGTAATGGGCATTAGACATCCTTTTGTTTATGAGGGGCTGAGGCACTGTTAGTAGGCATATTTTGTTAATGTTTGGAAGGGAATATAAATAGCTGCAGGAGACAGGATGTTTTTTCAGGAAAGCGAAGCCACAAATTCAGCTATAACAGTCTGTCTAAATTAAATTATGTAATTATTTTACCATCAAGCTGAGCAGCTTTAACACAGATCGTATGCTACCACTGTTAATTTTAGAAATGGTGCAGTATTCAATTGTTTCACACTTACGGAACTGTAAAATGACCTCAGTAATCCCTCTGGGCTGCCAAATGATATGAGTTGTCCAGGTGATTGGTATGAAACTAGTTGGGGTGACATTCAGTGGAGACAATGGTCGCTTGCTTAGTGAGTGTATTTACAAACAGCTCCAATACATCCTAAACAATTACGTGTTTGACTAGGGCGTGCTAGAGGCCACATGTGTGCTAAGAATTGCTCCTTTTTCCTTATGGACCATATGGAGGTACAGGAAGTGGACAGACTACTAGGATCTAAAGTCAATGGAGGATGAGATGATTAAACAATCACCCTAAGACAGAAAACAATGACTGTCGGGTGAGTATTTTTAATCACCTAGAATTATGGGTCTAAACCCATAATGATAAATTATTAAACTAGCAGTTATAGGCATAGAATAATACAGTTTGTTTTACTCTAGGTGTTACTTATAGCAAACTAACAGTCCTGATGATGAACTCGGATAGATTGATCTACATGAATGGGGTCAAAAAATTGACGTTTTGATAGTGTGGATTTTTCTTGAGAGACTAAAAAGTTACTTCTGGACCTCAGGAGTAATATGATTCCACTTCTAGAAGATCACAGAGAATTTATGTCTTAACCACATCTTGTATATATTGTACAGACGTTTTTCACTACATTCACTTTCACTCATCACTATAGGAGCACCGTAAGGATTGAATTCAAAATCAAGAATGACTGTGTTTTTTGTAAATAATAAAATATGAATTGTTGACAAAATCTGCACATGTTTGAATATTGTTTAAAAATTGTTTACCTGGAAGGCAAGGGTTTTACTTTCTCCTGTAGGACCATTGTTTAATTGCTCATGGATAGTGATGCCATTCCTTAAAGGCGAGTTGTATGGCTAACAGTTCCTTCTCAGCCATGTTGTAATGTTGTTCGACAGGCAAAAATGTTTTGACAGATAGGCCACTGGATGTAAGTAACCAGTATTAGAATCCTTTTGTGACAAAATAGCCCTAATTGCTATATCAGAATTGCCTGCTTCTACTATGAAGGGTTGAATGACATTTGTGTGTTTTAAAACTGGAGCGGTCATGAACGATCTTTTTTAATTCTAGGAAGGCAGCATCGGTTTCTTGCGTAGACATGAATTTGACCCCTTTTTGCAACAATCGAGTCAATGAGGTTGCCTTGGTGGAGAATTGATAGATGAAATACCGGTAAAAGTTGGCAAATCCCAAAAAGCATTGGATGTCTTTGACAGATTTTGATTCTGGTCAATCAATGATGGCTTGTACCTTACCATCTGTCATTATTATCCTTAGTGGGGAGATAATGAAGCCTAGGAATTCATTTTTTTGTACATGAAACTCACACTTTGATAGTTTGTAGAATAGACCATGCTGAAGTAGTGTTGTTAGGATTATTTTGACACGCTCTTGATGTTCTTCCTGTGAATTTGAATAAATTAAAATACTGTTGATGTCGACGATTACATAGCGATCCAGATATTCTTTGAGCACGTCATTCACAAAAAACTGGAATGCGACAGGGGCATTGCATAGCCTGAATGGCATCACACAATATTCAAATAGACCATAACAAGTTTAAAGGTCCATTTTCCATTTATCTCCAGCTCTGATTCGTACCAAATTATGCACCCCTCTCAAATCTAGTTTGGCGTATACTTTGGCTGATCCTACTTGATCGAGGAGTATGGGGACAAGAGGTAGGTAATATCTGTTCTTAATAGTAATATTATTCAATGCTCTGTAGTCTATACATGCTTGTAATTCTCCATTTGCTTTTGGCATGACAAAGAGGGGAGATGCTGCCGGGGACTTGGAAGGTGGAATTAAACAATTTAAAAATATTTATCTAAGTATTCGCATAAGTGTTGGTTTTCCTGTTCAGTTAGTTCATGTATTCTTAGCACCGGGAATTAGATCTATCTCGCAATCATAAGTGCGATGAGGTGGTAAAGTTTCTGCACTCACTAAATACATCTCGGAATGTTTCATAGATTATTGGCAGCTCTTTAGCTTGTTTGGCTGCTGTAGCTATATATTGGGGTTTGGTCCATATCTCAGATGGCTGTTCGGAAGGACAGGTCAAGCTTTCTTTATCTGAGAGACATTCCAGTTGGCACCAAGCTCAGTCAAAGTGTATCCTTCTTTTTGCCCAATCGATGATGGGATTGTGGAGGTATTACAAGAGTGATTCCAAATTGAGGTGCGCCAGTTAGATCAAAGGAAATGATCTCCTTATGAGTTACTTCTTGAGAATGTTCAACCATGGGTATGTCTACAGTGGACTGTGTAGTTAAACCTGAGGAGAGTGGTGTTCCATCAACTACTCAGACCACTTTGGTAGTTCTTTTACTATGGTGGGTATTTTTAACTTGAAACAAAAGGTTGAATCAATACAGTTGCCTGTGGCCCCAGAATCCAACATGACCACTACCATAGTATTTTCAAGATCGTTTACCATGAAAAGGACATTGAGGATGAGGTGGGGGACAGGCATTTGTAAGGATTTGGCAACAGACTAAACAGGAGAATGCAAGTTTTTACTCAAGAAATACTCCTGTCTGTCCCCCAAATCACTTAGTTTCTCAACTTCTTAGATTAGTCACCTGGGATATTTCCCATTGGGTGTGCTGGGCATACTCTAACAAACTGTGCTTTTTTCCCACAGTACAGTCACAAACCATTTTTATAGTGTGACTCCTTCTTCTTGGGTAAGTTGTTTCCTTACTCCTCCAATTTCCATAGCTTCACTGATACCTAAGGTTATGTTGGACACTCTTTCTCTTGCCCGAACATATGTTTGAAATTCAGGTTTTCATCTATCACCCTTTTGGTTGGCTAAACGATGATCCAAATACAATGTCAAGGCAATTAGCTCTTCACAACTCCTGGGCTGTGGATCAGTGGGTGTTATGAGATCCTTTAATTCGTCCTTCAAACCTTGATAGTATAGGGCCGTTCTTTTATCTTCTAGCCAATTTGTCTCAGCAAAGAGATGATTGAATTGGATAAAATAGTGTATCAAGTCTTTATTTCCTTGTTTAAATTCCAAAAGCTCCCTATGTGCTGAGCCAGTGATTGTTCTTCGATCAAAAACTCTCACGCAATCTGCCTTAAAATGTCCAGAGCAAAGGATCATCAGAATTAACCAAAGGAATGGCCCATATGGCAGCATCTCTATTAAGGTATGAAATCAGAAACGCTATTCTAGATTGTGCATCTGGAAATGAAGTAGGTTTTACCATAAGGTGCAACTGAATTTGAGTTAGGAAGGTTTGACATTTTTCTGAATCACTGGCAAAGTGCTCCAGGGGAGCCAAGGGCACAGTGGGAAGGACTGTTACTGACACATTGGGGAAGTTGGTATAGATGGGAGTTGCGACTGAAGAAGTGTTACCTTATTAGCTAAGCTAGCGGTGTCTTGCCTTGAAGCAGTCAATTCCCTTTGCAGATTTCCCATCACTTTACATAAATCTGCTAGAGTGGACATCTTGGAAATACTGCTCGAGAGAAACCTAATTCGTGGGTGGATTATTCTCTCAGGTATTACGTACATTCTTTTTGTTCCTCAGGAGCAGTACCTCCAAGAAGCCCACCTTCTGGCAGTTCCAACTCTGTCTCTTTACTTCAGAGGATCAGAATGGCCAGATGTGGGGAATGGATTTAGGGAGTGTACTGTGGGGAGGGAGATCTGGAAACAGATTATTGTATCAAATAAAACATATGTGTTGAATTCTTACTCTATTCAAAACAATATGCTTTTGAAATTCTCACAATTATTATTACCTACAAGATTGGCACAGCCAACCTTCTCCTGTGGTTGTGGTCGATGTTGCAGGGAGCAAGCCCCTAAGAAATCCCCCCCAAGATGCACTGAGCTACAGGTTGACTCTCCAGTCTCAGATGATGAGCTTTTCGAAAAAGGCCACTGAGAACCTGGCGGTCAGTCTGTTGTATAACTATTTTAGCCATATTTTAGACATGATGTTTTAGCTAACTAGGCCTGCCGCTGTACACTTTAACCCAGTTACATTTTATTCAGCTTTGCTTTATTTTTCTAGCAATAACCACATTTGCAGTGCTGTTTTATTTTCTCTATCTCATTGTCCTTTTGCCTAGGAAAGCATCACGCTCTTAGTAAGACACTTATTTCACTTTGTGCTTTCTCCAAGGCTACAGTCAGATAGGGTTGCTGACAAATGTGGTATGCTGTGTCTTCAACATATGCAGAAAAACACACACTCGTACATGGGGACCATTTCTTAGAACATCAGTTGTTTTAATATAAAAATACTCCTTCGTCCCAGACACATTAAAGGGAGATTCCAGCCAGATGACCACGACTGTATGCCGACTGCCGATTGCTTCGCTACAGCTATTTACCTAGACGGTCGAACCCCTGATCCACAAGGGGAAGGTGTCTCTCTAGACCACAGGCTTCTTTCTCCACATATGAGGGATGATGTACTCCCAGGGGGAAAGTCGAAGGGTAGATTAGGCTTATTACGCTGTGCTCAAACATAGTGTAGGTAGGTAAAATATTGCTCACACCTAGTGACAGTATGGTAGGACTGTTTTTGTGTTTTACTCTTTTAGTCACCTGCTTGTTTTTATTGTGTTTCATCATCCTAGTTATTGCAATACATGCCTTTTTATCTAAGATGCAGTTACTTCAATAAATCCTTATTGAACTATACTCTGCCTCTGTTGTCTTTGCCTATATGAGACTTTGCTAACTGAGAGAAAGGGATAAGATCTGATTGACCACGATTCCCCTGAGGAGTCTTTCTTGTCATATGCCCGGTTTTCACAATCATCTTGGCAAGAGATGAGGAGCTGCCAGTTAGCTGGAAAAACTCGGATTAAGCCGACATGTCTCATGTGACGTGGAATCATACTTAGTACCCACAATCCATCTGATCCTGCTTCCCAAATTCAGTTGCCTCATTAGCATAATGATAACCTTCACGGCATGGCGCCGCCAACGTTTGGTCAGGCACTAATTTTCAGATTCTCCTAAGTAGCTCTGTCTCATTAAAGGCTAAAGACACCTCAATACTATAAATGGAGACGTCTGTGGTATTGAGGATTTCCTCCTCTGCTAAATAGGTAATACCTATCTTGAGCTGTAGGTTGTTCAAGCTTAAACCTTAAAAGGACCAATCCCACTTGGTGTCCCTATCTCTGTACACATATCTGCCATTAATATGGCAAACCAAAGCAGGTAGCAACTGCAGTAAATATGCAACCTCCCCTCACTGCACATTTATTGGCAAATGGCCTAACGGCTCAAGGGCGTCCGGTCACATTTGTTGTTGAGGCACATTCAGCCTACAGAACAGAATTTTTTTATTCCGGGGTCACCTTTCCAGTAGCAGATGGGAACACAAATACATTTCATCACTACACACCTGCAAATGCACCTGCACAATACAGAGCTTATGCATATCTAGAAATACCTTTATCTTCTCAAGACCATAATAATTGGCTTGATGGCACCCACATACAATATTACGCATTAGGTTAGGTTCTCTGAGCAATGATGGCCTGACCTGGCCTTTATTGGCCACATATACATCACACCCTGATGCAGCAACTGACTCATGATAATACACAGACTGTTAGTACAGCTTGTTATGCAAACAATAAATACTAACCCAGCATGTGCTGCCCCAGTTCAACCACATGCGGTTACGCCAGGCATTACCCCGGCTACTGTACATTCGATCATGGGTAAGGTTCCTGCCAAGCGGGAGGAAATTCTGTTTTGGTTAGCTCAAAAAATAAATGTGCTGGAAGCAATTTTTCCCCAAACAGAACCTCAGGATAAACATAGAATTCCCACTTTGTGCTTGCCATTCAAGATGGTTCCTACAGTTGATTACTGCAACACATGGGGCACGGTATTTGCCACGCTCTATACTACCGCACACGGTACACCAACACTTGCCAATCTTCCGGAGGTGTTAAAACAAATTCAAGATGAATATGGGGCTGCAATTAATGAGCAATTTTGCCACAGTATCTTCAATTATATTAAGTAACCTTAAAGGGGAAGCAGTTGCACTAGCAGTGCGCATGTGGCTCAGAAATGGAAAGTCAGCATGTTTTATTGACAAATACAAAATTTATTTATTCTGAGTCCTTTGACTCCTGATTGGCTATAGAAGGCTATGATTACTGGTTGACGTTGATTGACTTAAAAAGTGTGTGGGGAACTAAAAATTGGCAAATAAGAGGAAAAGAGAGAAAAGAAGCTTTATTTAGAGCATGCATGATTCCTGTTCAAATTATATTTTTAAATGAAACAGTACAGCAAACAAGTTGTTTGGTCTTAGTAAACATTAAGGAACTGAATGCACCCAGTATTCCCGCCCCTGCAAACATTTACAAATGGCAATAGTATATAAATGCGTCTGAAGATCAGCTCAATGAATGGGTCCAGAATGGAACATTTAACACATCCTTTTCGTGTCCTGGTGGGTGGTTATTGTGGCCAGTAGACACCAATGGGTGGCACATGCCTTTTGTTAACTCCTAGTTTTTTTTTTGAATGAATAGGCCAGACCCTCGCTATGTGTACTCGAAACACTTGGGTATGGTGACAACATATAGTGTAAGAAAACTATGCCAGCAATGGTTGAAGGGCTCCTCACTGGATGCTGGATGCTGTCAAAGAACATCTTAGTCACCTGTCCAATAACACAGATTTACAGGATTTTCTGTTGGGCAACCAAAAGGCAATGCAGAAAACACTTCTTATATGCTGCTTATAATGAAAAATGGAAGCTTCACAACAAGAAGCGGCTGCCCGGTTAAGGCAAATAGATCAGGAAAATTTACAGACAGCATTAGTCGTTGTAGATAATAGGATGAACACCTTGTCCGACCAAATATATATGAATAATATTAAATAATATTGTGTTCTCTGCAATAGACATAGTACGGAAGGATGTGGCATTTTTGCAACATGAACAAAGTCAGCTAAGATCCTTTATGCAGTTAGGTTGCACACTACAAACATTGAAAGGAGGTCACGTTCCCTGGCAACACCTGAGCGCAAGGGAGATTTTTTCAACATTTAATTTAACATGGCAACTACAAATTATGGCGTAGAAAGAAGCAACATACGTCACGTTAAATATTGAGAAGATAGAAAAGGTGCCTTTTACTGTGGCTGAAATACCATCTGCTGAATGGCTAATACATGGGGCTATAAATCTGCCCATTTCAACATTTCAATGTACGTCCTGTTTGAAACACATTTCAGTGCGCAGATATGAAAGGCTGGGAGATAGCTGCATACACGAGGTGTGGGAGCTTCGCTTCTCGTACAAATGTTTCAGTGGCATGAAAGAGATCTTAGCAGTAGTGAATGCAAGACTTCTGTGAGCCATTCAATGGTTTGTAAACAGCTGTCCTTGCACAGGGCATGTAATGCCTCAGCGGCAAATTTGGCTTGTTATCTGAAGGGACCTCAGTTCCAGTTCCCTTGATCAGACCTGCGTTCCAGGTGCTCTCAAATGGTAGTTATATGCTCCTTAACAGTGAGAGCTGTTGTGGAATGCAAGCTGTAATAGCTTATGTCGTTTCGGTCTCCCAAATTGTTACATGTTGAGGGAATGTCCTTTTTCCCCCTACGCAACTGAGAGGAGTAGCAGACATTTGGCCTCATATTGCTACTTCTGATGTGAATTTTGACAAGTTGAGCAGACTAAAGGCTTTATTGTTTCAAAAAAATGTGGCGCTTACATCTGCATGCAAGACATATGCGCTTCTTCAGGTTGCGAGGTCACCAGCGAAGATTCAGTCCCTTTTAAGTACAAACTTTCCGAGACACTTTGGTGAACTCGTGGGACGAATATTTAATGCGTCCAGTACTACTGGAATTGCCCACTTTTTTAAGGCTGTTGGTTCTGGTTTTGTTCACACCTTCTCCTCAATATTTGGTTTAATACCTTCAGCCATACATTCAATATTTTTGAGTATTTTCGGGGAAGTTCCGATTACTTTGGCTATAATAGGTGGCATTTTGCTCTTGCTACTTCTTCTGCGCAATGGCTGACCCTTCACAACAAGGAGGACTGAAAGCGCTACTGCCAGCGCAACTGTGTTGTGACCGCATGATGCAGTATTTCAGAGCACCACTCCTGGAACAGCTGGAGTGTGACTGGTCTTAGTCATTCCGACCGGTTTTTGATTGTGTGCAGCCCGTGTTTCAATGCCTCTGGTGCCTCTTTGAATGTGCACTGAAAGTCTGTCTTTCTAATCAGCGCTTACTTTCATTGGACGCTGATCTGTTGATGTTTTCGATGAGGACGCAATATCAGACATTCGCGTTGAGGGTGTGTTTGCTACTGGCAGCCATTTGTGAGTTGCCCTTTGTGGATTCTGCGACTCTGTACTCTACGGTGGGCATCACACAGAATGCTGCTGCCTGAGTGTAGGAGGCTGGCCTGGTTTGTAGTGGGCACCTTGGGTACTTATACCTCATACCAGGTCCAGTTATCCCTTATTAGTGAAATATAGTAGTGTTCTAGCAGCTTAGGCTGATAGAGGTAGCTGTAGCAGAGCACCTTAGGCTGAACTAGGAGACATGACAAGCTCCTGCAATACCACCATAGTTACACAGTACTTATACACAAGTAAAGACAATACTCAGTGTTACCAAAAATAAAGGTAGTTTATTTGGGTGATATAAGGCAAATACTCCTTCTGGAGGTAAGTATTATACACAATATATACACTAGACACCAAAATAAGGTAAATAATTAGACATAGGATAGTGAAAACAATAGGAAATGCTATAGAATGCAATGGGAGAAAATAGGTCTAGGGGCAACACAAACCATATACTAAGAAAGTGGAACGCGAATCACGAATTTCCCCCTAGACAGGTGTAGTGTGTAGAGAATCACTGGGAGAGTAAAAAAACCACAAAGGTGAGTAAAATACCCCACCCTGAGCCCAGGAAAGTAGGAATAAAGTACTGCACGTTTCCTTGAGACACACTACAAGTCGTGATTAGAGTTATTGCAAGAACCAAACAAAACTGCAAACAACAAATGGTGGATTCCTGGACCTGAAGACCTGCGAAGAGAGGAGACCAAGTCCAGAAGTCGGAGTAGGTTCCAGGAAGGACAAGAGCCCCTGCCAACCTAGAAGGGGATGCAAAAGGAGAGTCTCCGGTTGGAAGAAGACAGCAGAAATGCAACAAGGGAAGATGGCCATGGGATGCTGCATGATGCAATGGATGTGCCAAGTGGAGATGTTGGATGCAGGCGAGTTTCGGCACTGGATTCATCCAACAAGCCTTGGTCCAAGCAATATCGCAGATTGCGTCAAGTGGAGCTACCTGGACCCAGGAGGGACCTCGGGGCCTCAACTCAGACTGAGGAGGCAGGGGGGCTCCCAACAGTAGAAGGAACCCACAGATGACCAGGCAGCACCCACGGAGGTCCCAGGACACGGGGACAAAGAAGGTGCAAATTGCGGTTGTTGCAGCACTACAAAAGAAGGTCCCACGCCACCGGATAACAACTCAGCAAGTTGAGCGTCACAGGATAGAGGGTTGGGGACCTGGGCCAGGCTGTGCATGAAGGATTCTTTCAAATAGTGCACAGAGGCCTCAGGAGCTGAAGATGACGCAGTGCACAGGGGTACTGTCGCAAACAGGGAAGGCAAGCTCTTACTTCCTCCGAATTTGGACAGTTAGACCTTAGGACAGTCTGTGTTGAAGGGGGCCACCACCTGTGTTCCAAGGAGCATGCTTGTCGCCAGGAGAGGAGTCCAGGAGAACCGGTCATCATCTTTGAAGGTGCCTGCTGGAGCAGGAAAGTGACTCTGTCACTTTACGGGAGATTTCTTCGGTCCTTCTGGTGCAGGGTGAAGACAGGGAGTCCCCATAGCATGCACACCGTGGAAACTGTTGCAGGTGCTGGCTGGTGCTGAAGTTGCAGAGGAAAAGTACCCCTTCTGGATACTTTGTTGCTGTTATGCGGTTCCTGGAGCAGTCTGCGGTCGAAACCGAGGTCAGAGGATGAAGTAGTAGTTGCAGAGCATTCCTGCTGGAAACTTGCAAGTAAAATCTGCAGAGAAACCTACAGGAGAGACCCTAAATAGCCCTGAGAGGGGGATTGGCTACCTTATCAGGTATGAACCTGTCAGAAGGGGTCTCTGACGTCACTTGCTGGCACTGGCCACTCAGAGGCCTCCAGAGTGTCCCCACACCTTGGAAAACAAGATGGCTGAAGTCTGGGACACACTGTAGGAGCTCTGGGCACCACCCCTAGGGTGGAGATGGACAGGGGAGTGGTCACTCCCCTTTCCTTTGTCCAGTTTCATGCCAGAGCAGGGACTGGGGGTCCCTGAACCAGTTTAGACTGGCTAATGCAAGGAGGGCACCATCTGTGCCCTTCAAAGCATTTCCAGAGGCTGGGGAGGCTACCCCTCCCCAGCCTGTAACACCTATTTCCAAAGGGAGAGGGTGTAACACCCTTCTCCCAAAGGAAATGCTTTGTTCTGCCTTCCTGGAACTGAGCTGCTTAGACCCCAGGAGGGCAGAACCCTGTCTGTGAGGTGGCAGCAGCTGAAGCTGCAGTGCAAGCCTCCAGAGAGCTGGTTTGGCAGTACTGGGGGTCCATGGTGGAGCCCCCAGGATGCATGGAATTGGCTCCCCAATACCAGATTTGGAATGGGGGGACAATTCCATGATCTTAGACACCTTACATGGCCATATTCGGGGTTACCATTGTGAAGCTACATATAGGTATTGACCTATATGTAGTGCACGCGTGTAATGGCATCCCCGCACTCACAAGGTCCGGGGAATTGGCCCTGGACTGCGTGGGGGCACCTTTGCTAGTGCAAGGTTGCCCTCACACTTAGTAACTTTGCACCTAGCCTTCAGTAAATGAAGGTTAGACATATAGGTGGCTTATAAGTTACTTAAGTGCAGTGAAAATGGCTATGAAATAGTGTGTGCACTATTTCACGCAGGCTGCAGTGGTAGTCCTGTTAAAAGGTTTGTCTGAGCTCCTTATGGGTGGCAAAAGAAATGCTGCAGCCCAAAAGGATCTCCTAGAACCCCAATGTCCTGGGTACCTAGGTACCATATACTAGGGACTTAGAAGGGGGGCCCAGTGTCCCAATTGAAATTGGTAAATGAAGTCACTAGCCTATAGTGACAAAGTTAAAAGCAGAGAGAGCATAAGCACTGGGGTTCTGGTTAGCAGAGCCTCCGTGACACAGTTAAGCACTATTCACAACACACACATTAGGCCACAAACTATGAGCTCTGTGGTCCTGACCAGCAGGATCCCAGTGAGACAGGAAAAAACATACTGACATACAGATAAAAATGGGGGTAACATGCCAAGAAAGATGGTACTTTCCTACACTGAGCTGGAGCTCAGGCTTTGGAACACGGGTTCTCTGTGGTTTTCCTTGGATATGATCTGGATATTTTACGACCTGCCGAAGTGGAATGTCTCCTGGCTTCAATTGTCCCGGATGTAATTGCCGATTTCCAAAATGACACTGACTATTGACTTTGGCTTTTTTGTACCATTTGTTCAAATTGTTCTTTTTTTGCCCCTATGGTGGTCATTCCGTTTTTGCGGGATGCCCCGCCGTCAACTATGCCAGCAGTCAATGAAAGACCGCCAGTGTTGGCGGCCAGCATCCCGCCAAATAATGAAGCATGGAGCCTCACCGCCATTGATGTCGGTGAGGGCTGCCATGCGCCATGCTGTTTGTCGGTGGCGGGGTGGATGCTGCTCCACCCATACCGCCACATCAGACCATACACCGCCATACCTATAATGAAGCAGTTACAGGTGTGGCGGTGTATGGAGATGCGGCGATGGCAGCGGAGCAGCATCCAGGGAGTCCATTCCCTCCCGGAGCAGTGTTACGGAAGAGGTAAGTGCTGTCCGAGAGGAAAGGTGGGAAGGGGGTGAGTGTATGAGTGCATGGGGGTGTGCGTGAGTGATTGTGGGGGGATGTGATTATTCCTGTCACCTGTATGCTTTCCGCCAGAGATTACCTGGCTGGGTAACTTGCCAGGGAATCCCTGGTGGAAATGGGATCATAATTCCACCGCCGGGTTGAATGTGCCCCAGTTGGCCTTGCCTGGCCTGGCCCGGCGGTCGAATCTGGCCTGGCTGTGGGTGGTAGTGAACTGGCTGCTCTGCAGCCAGTTCACTACTGTGTTCAGAATATGGCGGTCTGGACTGCCATGCAATTGGTGATAATGACCGCCGCCATCGGCGTGGCAGTCCAGACCGCCATGTTCATAATGACCACATATGGCCCTCATTATGTACTTGGTGGTAATCACCGCAGACTGCCGTGGCAACGGTGAACATAAGACCGCCAGTGGCGGTAGACTGCACACCGCCGAATAATGATGCCAAAAAGTCAAACCTCCAAAAATCCTGCAACCTCCACCCACTGCCAGGGCCTACAACAGCAGAAAGATAGTACAGCCCACCCCACCAGCACCATGCAGACAGATCCTCCGCCACAAAATAATGCAGCACAAATCAGCGTGGCGGATAGTGGATGCTGAACAACCATTGATGGTACGGACCGCCATGGCCAGCAATGGGACCCACCAACATCAAATGCACACATTGGCAACTTTGAAACCCACACACCTGACACACATCCACAACACCATATAACACCGACACACATACCCCACAATCCTGTGCATCACCAATAGCACAACCAAGATTGACAACACAACACGGATACACTGAACACAACATAACACAAGTCACAAACACAAATACACCACCAAAACACATACAAACCCCAAACACCTTTATAAGCCACACACACAACCACACAACAGCACCCTCACTAATAAACCCACAACACACCACCCACAACACACACCATGGCACCCTCTAATCACCCCCGCTTCACAGATAGGGAGCTAAGGACCATGGTGGACGAAATACTCAGGGTCAAACCACAAATATTCGGGGCACATGTGCAGCAGACACCTGTGGCCTGGAAGATGGAGCTATGGCAGACAATAGTCAACAAGGTCAACGCAGTGGGAAACCATCCAAGCACAAGGGATGACATCCGGAAGAGATGGAACGACCTGCACGGGAAGGTTCGGTCAATGGCATCCAGGCACAACATCGCCGTACAAAAGACTGGTGGCGGTCCCCCACCTACATCCCCCAAATACACCGACTGGGAGGAGAAGGTCCTGGCTATCCTGCACCCAGAGGGCCTCACTGGACTCACTGGAGGACTGGACTCGGGTAAGTCAACTACTGTACCTTAACATTCACCCCACCTATAATGCATGTATCACCCCACCCCTTTCACTCACACCAGGACCCCGTCCCCACCCAGACCACAACACCCACATCCAACTACCCTGCATGCCCACTATCCCACAAAAAGACCTCCATCCTGCCCCCTGTGCACAGTCACCTGCCCCTGCATGAATTCCCAGTGGCACTACAGCACCCACAATGCTCCTCCACCCCCCACATAAAATGCATGAAGGGACCTTGCATGCCACGACAGGGGAATATAAGCACAAAATAGGGCAGAGCAGTGCATCAATTGCCAAAAAAAGTACCTGACACCCACATGTCCATTCCCCCCCCACAGGCACCACCACCCATGCCACCCAGATGGAAACGCCAAGATGTTCCAGCGCCCCCAATGTAGATAGAGAACCCACTGTGCAGAGTGCAGAGGGATGTCTGGAAATTGAGGAAAACCCTGGCCCATCACACAGTCATAGACTGTCACCCTCCAGCAGCCCCACCCAGGATACCACTGACAGCCCTATCACCCAGCCACCATCATCAGCTATGGCCAAATGACCCCACACCAGTGTCTTCCGGCCACAGACTGGTGGCCCACATGTATAGAGACCAGAGTCTCCACCCACCAATAGGCAGGATGATGAAGGGCCCAGGGCACCTGGGACTGCCAGACCTGTACAGGGGACACAGGCACAGGGGGCTAGGGCCAGTGGGAGGGCATCAGTGGCCCAGGAAGGTGGCCAAAGGATGGATGCAGCAGCTCAGGATTTGATTTCTGCGGTCCTGGGAGCACACCACTATACCCAGGACAGGATGGGCCAGATCCTGGCCACCCTGCAGCAGAATCAAAGGCTGCACATAGCACACCACCAGGAGGCCATGGAGCAAAGGAAACAGTTCAATGCCACCATGGCCTCCATTGCAGGGGTGCTGCAGCAGCAGTACCACAGCCAGACTGAGTCCTCCACCCACCTGCAAGCCCCCACCACTAGCCAGGACTACTGCCCTGCCCTCTACATCTGCAGCAGCTACTAGACTGGTCGCACTGCCAGAGGACACACAGGAAACCCACACTCCTGCCCCCTGCAGCCCAGCTCCAGCCACGCAAACGTGCCATCAGACCCAGACATGCCACTGAAACACCAGCCAAGACGAAGCCCACCGCTAGGAAGTGACTGTGCCCTGAACTGTCACCCTTGTGTGCCACTGTGCTCCCTTGTTGACTTGCCATCACACCATCTACCAGTGGCCACATGGCCCAAAACCCAGTGCTACCAACAGCTGAGCATATATACCTGAGTATGGATATGCACCATGTGCACCCTCCCTATCACTGTCCCACAAAATATGTATATTTTGCCATTTAATAAATACACCTATGCATTAAAATCCTATGTCCCTCACCAATATGAGATATCAATTGTGAGTGTGTATGCATTAGACAGTCAATAACATAATCATACTTTTATTGCAGGAGGGGATCCAACGGACTGTAGTGTCTGAAGTATGTCACACTGTACATAATATTGGGTTTCCTGGCACATGCCACTTCAGTCATCAGTTAACAGTGTCACTGACTATAGACACCACATTACCAATTACATAAGTCTGACTGAAACAATGCAGTGAATACATCAACATCATTGGACAGTACCTTGTAGTCACTGGAAGTATAGGTGGATACGCTGGTTCCTGGAGTTGATATCTTCCCCCTCTTCTTCCTCACCATCACTCTCATCCCCTCTCTGAGGTTGCTGGGCTGGTTGGATAGCACCCTTCTATTCCAGAAGGGGGATAGCTTTCCTCACAGCCAAGTTTTGCAGCATGCAGCAGGCCACCACTATCTTACACACCTTGTCAGGGACATAACACAGGGATCCCCAGAGAGATGGAGGCAACTAAATCTAGCCTTCAGTAGACCTATAGTGTGCTCAATCACCCTCCTAGTACATCCATGGGCCTTATTATAATTCCTCTCAGCATCTGACCTGGAATTCCTCACAGGTGTCAGGAGCCATTGCAAGTTGGGGTAGCCAAAATCACTTGCAAAAGTGGGCAAACCAGGACCTTAATAAACTGACTTTACATGCAAATAGCCTGGCTGTCAGCTATGTACAGATCCATTATAATACACACTCATCTATGAGCCATTCTCTGTCCCCTTGTAGTTGTTCCATCAAGTGTGGTACACTGCTGTTCCTCAGGACAAGGGAATCAGGGACTGAGCCTGGGAACCTGGCATTGACATGTGAAATCAGCAGTACACACCAATTGTATTTTCATGGAGTCATAGTTCTTCTGATTCCTGTACACCTGTTCATTCACTCTTGGGGGTGTGAGAGCAATGTGGGTTCCATTAATTTCACCTATCACATGGGGGATGTTAGCAAAGGCATAACATCCAGATTTGATGGCAGGAAGTTCAGCCCTTTGGGGAAACTGGACATATGTTTGTTGGTGTTGGAAGAATGCATCCAGGAATTTTGACAGTATGAGGCTGAACTTTGGCTGTGAGACCCCTGCATCCATGCCCACTGTCACCTGAAATGAGCCAGTAGCCAAAACATTGAGTACAGATAGCACTTGCACAGTTGTAGGGATGGCATGCTGATTCCGTTTAGCTGGTTTCAGTACAGGATCCATTAATGCACAGAGGTCATGGACAGTAGCTCTATTGAGTCTGTAGGTGACAATGATGTGACATTCCTCCATAGTTTACAAATCAACCAGGGATCTGTAAACAGATGGGGCCTTCCCTCGCCACATGGGTCTGTACCTATGGGGGAGGAAAGAACACATATTGAGTGTACACATACACTTGCATCACATGATGTCACAGTATCTTTGTAAGTGTGACACGCAGGTAACACACACAGATGCAAACTATGAAGTACACCGTCAGGCATATGTGTGCTCAGTTAACTCTGTCAATAATGGCATCCCAGTGCGGACACAATTCCAAAGATGGGTACATGTGAGGATCCTAGACTCATGTCAGCAAGGGACTAAGGTCGGAGATTTTGAGCCCCTGAATGAGGCTCCTGGCCAGGCTATGGTGACATGGAGGTAGCAAAATGGCAGCCTCCTGCCATCCAGGTATGAGAGAGTGGAAGTGACTTCATTCCGCTGGCGTTAGTCGTCATGACGGAAGGCGGTGTTCACCGCCGTGCACCCGATCATTGGATTGCATGGTTGTCAATGGGAAACCTGGGCCAATCATGATCACCACCGGCGGTGACAGAGCACACCGCCGTGGTACCTACGCCATTTCGTCAGACCCTTGATACTTGACTCCTGATTCCCGTGCAGGCTAGTACTCCACTGCGTGTGCTGCTGTGTCCTGACTCTGGTCCCTGAGATGGTGTGGGTCACAGGGGAACGGGCCCTGGACTTCACCACGGAGGAGCTGGAGAAGCTGGTGGACTGGGTCCTACCCCTTTATGCCAAGTTGTATGGGTTACCAGAGGTGAGTTGGCATCTGTCATCCTTAGATGTGTGTGATTGTAGCAGATTCCTGAATGCATGTGGGTTCGATGTGTAACAGCCCAGCTGTAGACTAGCATGTACTGTATGTGAGTTGATAACTTGCCTTTCAACAATTGGCGTTCCATAGGGAACTACATGCATGTTATCTGTATTCGGTGCACACATACTGACATCTGTTTTTTTTTCTCTGTGTGTCCCATGCAGGTCAGCACCCATCAAAAGAAAGGACTGTGGCAAGCCATCGCCAAGGAGGTGTGGACCCTGGGGGTCTACAATCGGCAGAGCACCCACTGCCAGGAAGACTGGAGAGGCCCAGCTGGGGAAGGCCTCCCAATGAGGAAGGGGTGCCCGTCGGACCCTGACCCCCCTAATGGCCTGCATTCTGGCGGTGGCCTATCCGGATTTGGATGGTGGCTTGAAGGAAGCACAGCAGCCACAAGGGGGTGAGTACCTACACTGTTGTGATACTGCTGAGATGGATGTATGTTGGTGCTGTGGTATGTATGCATTCTAGTGCCAGGCACTTGGACAGGTGTGTTCCTGCAGTCCTGCCCCCTCAAATTCCCTAGAATGGTCTGAGGGCTAGTTTGGGCAGTCTTAATAGGCTCATAGGGGGATCCCCATCTGGTATGCTTTGTGGCCTCATGGACTAGTAAGTGCACTGGCTGGGCATGGTCTTTCATGGGTGTACTCCACACAGTGTATCAGGTCCGTGTTTTATCTTGGTTATGTGGTGTATTCTGGGGTAATTGTCACTAGTCAGGGGCACAGTCATGACGTATGTTGTAGGTGCTGCGTGTAGGTGTGTGACCTGGGTGAGAGTGAGTGTGGGCCAGAGATGTACATATATTCACTTTTTGACAATGTTCTCCCTTGTTTTGTCTCTCCAACCCTGTGCTCTTGTGTTCTTTGTGTACATCAGCATCATCTGGCGAGGGAGCACTGGCACCGTCGAGTGGGGATGCAGCAGCCCACGGTTCCAAGAAGGCAGAGTTGAGCGATGCCAAGGGGACCAGTGGGTTGGAGGGCAAAGGGAGTACCACCGGGGAGGCAACTACCACTGGAGGTAGTGACTCTAATACCTCCTCCGATGGGAGCTCCCTGGTGGTGTCGGACCCTACTAGGCACACCCATTCTATGCCAGCTTCTGCCATCGCCCATGCCATCACCGCTCTCCCAGGTTCTCCCCACCCAGTTGCCCATGACCTCTCACCCAGGAGGGTAGGCGTCTCCTTCACCCCAGACACCTCATCCGTTGCTCCAGTTAGCCCTGCTGCCCTCAAGGAGGAGTCTATTGACCTCCTGAGAACCATTGCTGTAGGGCAGACAACCATCATGAATTCCATCCAGGGGCTAGCATCCCAGATGCAGCAATGCAATGCATACCTGGAAGGCATTCACGGTGCCATGTCTGGCCTACAGAGATCTTTTCAGGCTCTGGCCTCCTCATTGAGAGCAGCCAGTGTCCCTGGTCTTTCCGTCCCTCCTTCCACCACCTCCCTTCCAGCACCCCACTCCCTTCACCCGTCCCAAGCACACGTACATACAGCCATGCACACAGATCAACACACAAGAAGCACACAGAGAAACACAAGCACCACACTTCCCACCACAGGCAGGCACACACCCAACATACCAAAGCACACACAACATCCACTTCCCCCAGTGTGTCAACCTTCCCCCCACCCTGTCTGTCACCTCTCCATGCACACCCACACGCACTGCACCCTCAGTCACTGCTGCTGCCTCCATTCATGCAGTCACCACATCTGACATCTAGACATGCACCCCAGACACCACACCTGCACTCACCACAACTACATTGACAGACACTTGCAGCATACTCACCAGACCTGCAGACACCCAGACAACATCCATGTACACTAGCAGCCTGTCTTGTCCCACTGTGTCCACCCCCCACCTCCAAAAACACTCAAACATTCACAGACATCCACACCACACACATCCACCACACATGAGCATACTTTACAGGCACCTGCATCCACATCCAGCACATCTACACCTGATACAAGCACTCCCTCAATCTCCACTCCCAGACCTGCCTCCAAATCCCCTCCAACTGCCCCTAAGAAGGTTTTCCTTTCCTGTATTGACCTGTTCGAACCCACTGGTCCACCCCGTCTCATCCCTAAACATGGCCATCTCCTTGCCCAGTCCACTCCTTCCAAGTCCACCCCAGTCCGTCCTTCCCATTCCTGTGCCCCTTTCCCAGGGAGGAAGAAGACCCGTATTGCCCTAGGTCCCTTTGCCAACCCCTGGTCCAAGCCCACTCACCCTCCTTCCAAGGCCAAGCCCAAACCCCCACCACCTCCCAAACCTAAGCCCAAGCCCCACCCTTCCAGACGTAAGTCACCACCCCGCCACACACTCTCCCTGTTCCCTGAGGTGCCTGGCTGCCCCATTGATGCCCCTTTCCAGTGGAGTACCCTTTGCACACGTGAGAGTCAAGTTCGGGCTACAGTGGCCCTTCACCGACTTACTGATGGAATGGCCAATGGCCTTATTTGAACAATATTTTTGTTTTGTCAAAAAAAAATCAGTGTCCAGTAGTGCTGGTGGCACAATATAGTGATGTTTTCCGCATTTCACTGTAGGGGTGTGGTGTGCACATGTGTGTTCTTTGGTGCAGGTCTTTGTTGGCTTGTGTCTGGTAAGTACATTTTGTTATGGTATGTTTGGCTTGGGATGTAGGACGGGTTGGGAATGCGTTGCAGGGTGGGTGCGGTGGGTGTGTAACTGTGCCCTTTCTTCCCATGTATACTAGGCTGCGGTACATACCGTCGTCATCTTTGTCGGCGGTCACGGTCCTGGAGGTATATGGCAAGGAGCAGCACTGGCATTATTTCCAACTCTCTCCCCATGTCTGTGTCAGCGTGTTCTGCGTGCCTTCGGTGAGTGTGTCCTTTTATATTGTTTGTTTCTGCCATGCTTTGCCTGGCAGTGGTTCCTGCCCCAGAACTGATGGCGGTCTTGTGTTTCATTATTTGGTGGGCGGGTAGGACCTTTCCGCCAGCCTGTGGGCAGCCTTCTCCGTCCTCGTCGGGACTACAAAGATGGCGGTGTGTGGATGGACCGCTACTTGTTTCTCATTGGCTTCATTATTTGGTGAACTGGACCGCCAGCATGTTGGCGGTAGTTACCACCACCGCCGGCGTGGCGTGTTTACCGCCATGTTCATAATGACCACCTATGTCTCTTAACTTGACCGGCAAGGGGAGGGTGTTGTATAGCTATTTTAGCCATATTTTAGACACAATGTTTTAGCTAACTAGGCCTGCCGCTGTGCACTTTAACCCAGTTACATTTTATTCAGCATTGCTTTATTTTTGTAGCAATAGCCAAATTTGCCGTGCTGTTTTATTTTCTCATTGTCCTTTCGCCTAGGAAAGGACACTTATTTCACTTTGTGCTTTCTCTAAGGCTACAGTCAGATAGGGTTGCCAACAAACGTGGTGTGCTGTGTCTTCAACATTCACAGAAAAACACACACTCATACGTGGGGACCATTTCTTAGAATATCGGTTGTTTTATTATAAAAACACCCCTTTGTCCCAGACACGTTAGAGGGAGGTTCCAGCCAGATGACCACGACTGTATGCCGATTTCTGATTGCTTCGCTACAGCTACTTACATAGATGGCCAAAACCCTAATCCACATGGGGACGGTGTCTCTCTAAACCACTGTCTTCTTTTTCCAGGTATGAGGGATGATATACTCCCAGGAGGAAACCCAAAGGGCAGATTAGGCTTATTACGCTGTGCTCAAACATAGGCCCTCATCATGATATTGGCAGTCAGCTGACCACCACGCCGGCGATGGTGGTAGCACAGTTGCCAGGCTGGTGGTAAAGACCACCAAATTATGACCATGTCGGTGATCCCTCCCATAGACAGCCAACGTACAACCCGAACCGCAAGTGTTGTCCGGCCACTGACCACGGCGGTAGCCATCTTCAGTCAGGCGGAAGACAACGATCCGCCCACCATATTATGACATAGCAGTTCGCCAGGATTTCCGGGGCGGGACCACCGCCACCAAAAGCCTGTCAGAAACACACTGACCTCCAGGGACAGAGAGGAGTCAGTGGCCGCCATGGAACCTGAACTGGAAGTCCTGCTGATGCTGTACCATGCAATGGCAGTCCTGGAGCACCAATGAAGATGATGATGGTGAGTACAGCCACCTAGCACACAAGAGAGGGAGTGGAGAGTGACACACCCACACGCACAACACACACCAAACACACATTCCACACACTGAGAACCATCTGCAGAGTAAATCAACAGCAACATAACCCAGAAGCAAAGAAAGCTAGGACACATACCTCTGGTCCAACCACTGTAATCATGTGGGAACAACGACCTCCATGATAAGTTATTAAATATAAACATATGTACAAAAATACAGTAGGGCCATTGGTCAGTCCACAGTCAACAAATGGCCACAGGACAACGTCCAAAGCCCAAATTGACTCTTCACAGCCCAGTTGCTCCACTGGGCAGGGGCATCATTATGATGGTAGGCAGGCACCTCTAGGGGTGAGGGGGGCTGGGATGGTTTCTTCTTGAGAGGAGGAGTCCTTGGTCTTGGTTTGGGACGGGGTGGGTCTTTACCCTTCTGTTCAAGGGGCAGAGGAATGGGCTTGGGGTGGGGGGCCGGAGTACCACTCTTGTGCCCCTTAGTGGCAGGTGCAGTTTTAGGGGGAGGAACAGGATTCAACTGGGAGCTGGAGGTACTGGGCAGGGGGGAGTGATCTTTCTCTTACAGGCAGGACGGGGGAGGGAAGAGGTCAAGGCGGGAAAGGAAAATCTTCTTAGGACAAAGGAGGCAGGTTGTGGGAGGAGGAATAGAAGTGGAGGTAGAGGGAGTGGTTGTATGAGGAGTAGGTGTGCTAGACCTGGGTGCAGATGCATGGACAGTGTGCGTGTGTGAGGTGGATGGCTGTTGGTTGTCTGAGTGGGAGCATTTATGTTTGATTGGGGCGGCAGGCAGGGTGGGAGAGGACAAACAGGACATGTGTATGTATGTTGTTGTGGTGTCTCCCAATGAGGTGGTTGTGATGTATGAGGTTGTGATGGTGGTGACTGCACATGTGGTGTGTGGGGTGCATGTCTGCATGTCTGGTGTTGTGGTGACTGTGGGCAAGGCTGTACAGATGGCAGGATCTGGGACTGATGATGCACTGCATGCAGGTGTGAGTGTTGATGTGACTGTGAGGGAGGTGGAGGAGGGGGAGATAGTAAAGGCAGTGGCTGTTGTAGTATGTGCATATGTGTGTTGGCTGTGTGTGTGCTTGAGGAGTGAAGTGTGGTGCCCATGTTTGTCTGTGTGAGTCCTGTCTGTTGTTTTGGGTGCATGCTTGTCAGATTGTGTGTGTGGGATGGGTTGGGGGGAGGGCTGTGGGACTGGGAACAGTCCGTTGGAGGGGGATGGAAGAACCAGGGACAGTGGCTACCATCAGAGAGGAGGCCAAAGCCTGAAACGATCGCTGTAGGGCCACCAAGCCATTGTAATGCCCTCCAGGTAGGCACTGGATTGCTGCATCTGGGATGCCAACCCCTGGATGGCATTCACTGTGGTAGACTGCCATACAGAGATGGATCTCAGGAGGTCAATAGTCTTCTCACTGAGGGCATCAAGGCTGACGGAGACAGAGCCTGAGGTGCCTGGGGCGAAGGAGATGCTCACCCTCCTGGGCAAGCGGGCACGAGCAACTAGGTGGGGGGCTACTGAGAGGGCAGTGCTGGTACGGGGGTGGCAGAAGGTTTTGTAGCTGGGAGGAGGAATCCGAGTCTGTAGACATGGCTCCTGTCTCCCCTGTGGTGCTCCCCTCTCTCTCCAACCCACTTGTCCCCTTGGCGTCTGTGCTCTCCGCCTCCTGGGTCCCATGGGCTGCAGCTCCCCCACTCATCAGTACCCCTGCTCCTTCACCAGATGCTGCTAATGCACACCAGGACAGGATGAGAAAAGGAGAGAGGGTCGGGGGAGAAAGAAAGGGAGCACAGGGTCAATTACACCAACAACAGCACATATGGAATACACATCACATTCACTCACTGGGACTAACACTGTGCAGTATGGACAACAATGATAAACCATTACCTAAGTACAACAGCAGTAAAGAACCCAAACACTACCATCTGCACACCTATTGGGACTCACTAAGCCCTGTGTGCCATGGTATGCTAGCTGCTCACCAATACCAAACATGAATACTACCCTATATAGCTTAGCAGGACCACACAGGAAAAGCTAAGCTGGCATATTGTGGCACCCACTGACTAGAACCTTGCACCCAAAACCCATGCCAGCCAACAGAAAGAAATACCACACAGTCTGTACTCACCCCTTGTGGCTGCTCTACGTCCCTCAAGCGCCCATCCAACTCAGGATTGGCCACCACCAGTATGCAGGCCATTAGGGGGGTCAGGCTCTAATGGGAACCCTCCCTCATTGGGAGGCCATCCCCAGCTCGGCGTCTCAGGTCCTCCCACTGTTTCCTGCAGTGGGTACTCCACCGACTTTGGACCCCCAGGGTCCGGACGTCCTTGGTGATAGGACACCACAACCCTTTCTTTTGACTTGGCGCTGACCTGCAGAGGAGACACAGGCAGAAGGATACCATGAACTCAACAATCCATTCTGTTACACAAATGGCTTACATTAGCCAGTGAGGAGTTGCATGGCGGTGCAGACCGCCTTCTGCCATGACGCCAAACGGCAGCGAAGTGAGGTCACTTCCACCTGTCTCTGCATACAGGAAAGGCGATTGCCATTTCCTAATACTGGTACTCATGTTGGAAAAATGAATGTGCGTCATTGGTATCGATTGTACACATCTAGATAATTCTAGTCTTCTACATACATACATGTTCTGTGTACTGTGATATTGTGTGTCTATACTTCCTCTAGTCACACAGAGTTTTATTTTGGCTCACTTAGGTACCAACCACTGTGGAGGATGAGGAGGAGGAGGCAAGCCCCGTGTACAGACCCCTAGTGGACTTGGATACACTGGAGGACCAGCACATCATACTCACCTACTGTCTAGACAGGGCCACAATTACTGAGCTGTGTGCACAATGGGAGCCTTATCTAATTCCTGCTATCCGTAGCACTACATCAATTCCCCCTGTAGTACTCCACTTCCTGGCAAGTGGATCATTCCAGGTGACAGTGGGCTTGGCTGCAGGAATGTCCCAGCCAATGTTTTCTATAGTGCTTGGAAGGGTTTTGGCTGCCTTGCTCAAACACATGAGCAGCCACATGTCATTCCCCCAGAGTGAAGATTTGCCCACTGTGAACCCTGGATTCTACGTCATGGGACACATACCACAAGTGATTGGGGCCATTGATGGGACCCATATTGCCTTGGCCCCTTCCAGGGCAAATGAGCAGGCCTACAGGAATAGGAAGAGTTTCCACTCAATTAATGTCCAGATGGTGTGCCTTGTAGATCAATACATCTCCTACGTCACTACCAAGTTTCCTGGATCTGTGCCTGATGCTTATGTATTGAGGAATAGCAGCGTTCCACAGGTGATGGCACGACTACAGAGGCACAGAGTGTGACTCGTAGGTGAGCTTGAATCTTCACACAATGCATGTCAGTGTGCCATTTGGAGTTGTACTCTATACCATTTTACATTGGGAATGTGTGCTCATCACTACTTCCAGGTGACTCCGGCTATCCAAACCTGTCCTGGCTGTTGACCCCTGTTACGAATCCAAGAACAGGGGCTGAAAATTAGTACAATGAGGAACATGGCCGTACCAGGAGGGTTGTAGAACGCACATTTGGTCTACTTAAAACCAGATTCAGGTGCCTCCACTTAACAAGTGGGTCCCTATGCTACGCCCCTAAGAAGGTCTGCCAGATTGTGGTGGTTTGCTGCATGCTGCACAATTTGGTCCCCAGACGCCATGTGTACTACCTGTGGGAGAAGGGAGGTGACAATGCACCTATGGCACCAGTTGACACTGAAGACAGTGAGGAGGAGGACGAGGAGGATGATTTGGACAACAGGACACATATCATACATCAGTACTTCCAATGACACTCAGGTAAGATTGTAGATCTGATCATATCTCTATTTAAGTTAAGTGCTATGTGCCAACTGTGTTGTGCCAATCACTGCCTTTACATTTCTATTGAATGTCACTTATGCATTCCCTTTTTGCAGATGTTCGTGTGGTCACAACTGTGTACTGATGTGATGACTACAGACTGCTTTAACACATTTGTTGGATGGAATCACACATTATAGGACATTTGCACAGGATGATACAGTTCATTTCATTGCATTTTTGTGTCTGAAAAAGTGCTATTACACTAGTTTTGTTCAAGGGTGTTTATGGAAGTGATTGTAATAAAGGGATAGTGCAATGGAGTGGAGTGATGGTTGAGAAAAACTTCAGTGTAGTGGGCACTTGGTTTGTAGCTCAGGTCCAGTGTCCATGGGGCCACTGGAAAAGGAGCAATGGTAGTCCAAAGTGAACAAGGTGACTCAGTGGCACACAATGGGAACCCTCTTGAGGGGCTCATCTCCTGGTGGTGGTCTTGGCAACAGTCTCTGGTGTCTGTCTGGGTCACAGGGAACGGTTGCGGAGTGGTTCTTCTACTGCAGGGGGATGGGTGCTGTTGGCCTGTGGGTCTTGTGGCAGGTCCTCCTTTCCACTAGCTCCAGCACATGTTGATGGCTGGTGAGTGGATTGGCTAGTGAAAGTGGGCCGCTGGTGTTCTCCCGCATGGTATTGGCCATGTCACCCAGCACACTTACAATGGAGGCCATATTGCCATTTAGGCCCTGGATCTGCTGCATGACATCCTGGTGGGGTACCCCCTGCAGCTGCTGGTACTCCTGCATGATGGTGATCACCTGGCCCATCCTGTCCTGTGATTTTTGGTACGCCCCAAGGACATGTGTGAGTGCCTCCTGTGCAGTCGGTTCCCTGGACCTCCCCCTGGTGCACAGCTGATCTCCCACTGTCCCTGGCACCCTGTGTCCCCTGAACAGTGTGTTCACTCCCACCTACAGCAGGACCTTCACTGTCTTGTCTGTGTGGTGTCGACTCGGGTCCCTGTACAGGTGGGCACAATATTGATCGACGTGTCCTGGAGGTAGGGATCTGGGGACAGTGAGTGGCTGCTGTGGTGTTGGAGTTGGAGTTGGAGTTGGAGTAGAGGGCCCTTTGGTGGACTGAGTGTGGGATGTGGAAGCTGACTGACCTGTGGTCCTAGATGGGCCAGGGAGGTCATCCAGCTCGGGACATCCAGAGTTGCAGTCATCACTGAGGGCATCTTCTGGTGGAGGGCTGGGTTGCCGTGGCACATGCTCGCCGCTGACTGGCTGGGGCACCTGTGGGTATGTAAGTGATTTGTAAGGCTCATTGTCTGTCACATTTTCCGCATTTCTACCTTTCCCTATGGGTTTGCTGCTGTTCTCACACCTTTGGTATTGTAAGGTGATGGATTGTGGGATTGGTAGTTCTACAAGCTGTCCATGCATTGCTGGTGGGTGTCCATGCAGAGCTGGGAGTGGTGTGCTTGCAATGGGTAGTGCATGCAGGGGTACACATTTAAGATTGGTCATTGGGGTGGTGCACTGTGTGGGATGGAGTGGGGTGTAGAGAGTCAGGATGAAGGGTTGACATGCCATGCAGGAATAGGTAGAGATAGGTTTTAATGGTGACTTACCAGTGTCCAGCCTTCCAGTGACTCCAGTGAGGCCCTCCGGATGCAGGATTGCCAAGACTTGCTCCTCCCATGCTGTGAACTGTGGGGGAGGCGGTAGGGGTCCACTGCCAGTCCTCATGATGGCGACCTGGTGCCTTGAACAAATGGAACGCACCTTCCCCTGTAGGTCGTTCTACCTCTTTCACATGTCGTCCCTTGTGCATCGATTATAGTCCCACGGAGTTCACCCTGTCCACGATCCTCCTCCATAGCTACATCTCCCTGGCAAGGGAGATCTGCTGGACCTGTGTACCAAACAGCTGTGGCTCTACCCCGATGATTTCCTCCACCATCACCCACAACTCCTCATCTGTGTAACGGGGGTGCTTTTGTGGGGACATGCCTATTGTGTGTTGTGTTTGTTGTGCAGTGGGCGATCAGTGTTGTGGTAGGGTGTGTGTTGTGTGATGCATGACGGATGTATAGGCAGATGTGGTGGGTGTGAGCAGTTCTCTAAGGGATTGGTCTGGCAAGGTGTAGCAGTCCTTTTGTGTTTGCAATGGATTGTGGGTTATATGGGGATGTGTTTTATAGTGCTGTTGGTGGGTGTGTAGAGTATCTGTATATGTGTCAGCTGTGGGTTTTTTTATCTGACCAATGTTGGCTTGAAGTGGTGTTGGGTGCTCAATTCCGCCACGGTGGTGTGCACCGCCAATTGGCGACCGCCGTTAAATGTCTTCTGTGGTGATTCGTGGGTCATAATTTGGAGGGCGGTGTATTGATGGTGTAGCGGTGAGGGTGGTGGGTTCAACAGTTTTTCGCCTTCATTGGGTCTGGCGGACTTGTGGTTGTGGCTGGTTTCTGTCAGTTTTCTGTTTGTGTGTCATAATCTGGCGGGCAGATTACTGCCTCCCCGGCGGTCTGTTGGTTGGCCGTCACCACGGCGGTCCTCGATAAAGATTGCCAATGTCATAATGACCACCATAGTGTAAGTAGGTGAAATATAGCTCACTCCAAGTGACAGTATGGTAGGACTGTTTTTGTGTTTTACGCTTTTAGTCAACTACTTGTTTTTATTGTGTTTTACCATCCTAGTTATTGCAATACATGCCTTTTTATCTAAGATGCAGTTACTTCAATAAATCCTTATTGAACTATACCCTGCCTCTGTTGTCTTTGCCTATATGAGACTTTGGTAACTGAGAGAAAGGGATAAGATCCGATTAACCACGATTCCCCTAATGAGTCTTTCTTGTCATGCGCCCAGTTGCCACAATCATATCGACGAGAGATGAGGTGCTGCTAGTTAGCTGGAAAACCCAGATTACGCCGACAATTGTCATGTGGCGTGGAATCATACTTAGTACCCACAATCCATCTGATCCTGCCACCCAAATCCAGTAGCCTCATTAGCATAATGAAAACCTATGTGGCAAGTCAGGAAATCATGAAATTCTGGCATGACAAGAAGACCATTTTGGTGGAATTTTAACCTGGCCATAAAGTGTGGGCGATGGAGCCGGTGTAGCCCTGGGCCTTGCAGGACTGGGCCTTATGGGGTCAGGGAGTGAAAGGTGAAGGTCACCTACCTGGTGGAGCTCCAGACCCCTAGGAGCCCTCTGAAGGGCCGGCAGGTCAATCACCACAAGCACTACTTTGAGAGGTTCAAAGTCACAATGCTTTTGGTGACAGTTGGAGATGAGGAAGAAGAGAGCGTAACTATTCCTTAATCACCACTCCTCTATACAGCATACTGGTTCAGTGGCGAGTGTGATCCTTTTCCCCACCCTGACACCCCAGACCAGAAGAGGGCATGCCGTCAATTGCTGGCGCAATTCTCCTCACTGTTCTAACTTACTCTTTGATTTGTCACTGTGTGCACCTGTAACATCAACACAGGGGACAGCCTGCCTGTCAACAACAAAATCTACATGCATTCTGATAAAGTGAGGGCCACTATCAAGGATGAAGTGTTCAAGAAGCTTAAGTTAGGGGTAAGTAAGCAGTCAAGCAGCGCAAGGTCCAGTCTAATGGTTCTGGTACCCAAGGCGGCCCCTCCAGACACCACCCCAGAATTCCAGTTCTGTGTGCATTACAGAAGGCTCAACTTAGTCACGAAGACTGATGCTCACCCCATTTCTCACGTTACTTTGCTCATTGATTGGTTGGGAGCTGCCTAATTCCTGAGTAATTTTTACCTGACGTTATGGTACTGGCAGATTGTCTTAACTGAGAGGGTGAAGTAGAGGTCAGCATTCTCCACTCTAGAGGGCCACTTTTAATTCAGAGTGATGCTCTCTGGATTGAAGACTACTCCTGTCACCTTTCAGAGGTTGGTCAACCAATTCCCAGATGGGCTGGATGACTTCAGTGCCGCATAGCTAGATGGCATTACTCTCTTTAATGCCAGCTAAGATGACACCCGTACAACCTCTGGGAAGTGCTGCAGGACCCTGCAGCAGGCAGGTCTGACTATGTAGGCCAGTAGGTACCGGATAAGGCAGCATTTAGTGGTATACATGGGTAACCAGGTCAGTAAGGGCAAAGTGCGGCCCCTCCAGCACAAGATACAGAGCACTCTGGCTTGGGAGCCACCTAAGACCCAGACCAAGGTGAAAGCCTTTTTGGACCTCACTGGATATTGTAGGAAATTTGTTAAGGGCTATGGAATCATTGTTGCCCCTTTATCAGGGCTGACTTCTAAGAAGAAGCCTACAAAGGTGATCTGAACAAAAGTGTGGCAGAAAGAATTCAACACCTTGAAGGAGGCTATGTGCATGGCACCAGTGCTCAAGGCAACTGGCTTCTCCAAATAATTCATAGTGCAGATGGATGCATCAGAATATAGCATCTGGGCTGTTCTCTCACAGCTGAACAATGAGGACTTAAACCAACATGTATACTTCATCAGCAGGAGGCTCCCTCACAGAGAACAGAGGTGGGGTGCATTAGAAAGGGGGGTATTTGCCATGGACCCTGAAGAAGCTGAGACCATACCTGTTTGGGACTTACTTCTGTGTCTAGACAGACCGCAGACCCCTCAGATTGCTAATACAAATGTAGCGTGCAAACCCAAAACTGTTGGGGTGGTCCATCCTACATGGAAAGGACTTTATGGTGGAACACTGCCCTAGGACTGATCACACCAATGCTGATGGTCTTTCCAGTATTTTTTCTGTCTTAGTAATGAGAACTCCCATGAGGGTACGAAGTTCTCCCTGCTTTCTGCTGGTGGTAACACGTTAGACCGGACCACCTTTGGCATGCTTTCCCCCAGACCTTTTGACTTCACTACCATGTTTTTGAAGAACCCATTTTTATTGGTATTAGGTCTCTGGACTTTATTCTTGCTAACCAGTGGTAAAGAACTTGTGGTCTCCCTTAAACATAGTTAAATTGGCCTACCCGTGATTGGCACATTCAATTCCCTTATAAGTCCCTAGAATATGGTACTACCTGTACCTAGGGCAGGCCTGTAAATTAAATGCTACAAGAAGACTGCAGCACTCATTATGCCACCCACTAAAGTAGCACTGTAAAACATGTCTCAGGTCTGCCACTTCAGCATGTAGTGCGGTTTTAAAGTGCCAGTTCAACCTGGCCTACACCTTTTGACAAGTCTAATTCTTTTTTAAACTTATAAATCACCCCCAAAGTAGGCCCTAAACGCTTATAGGGCAGGATGCATGGCAAATAAATGGTAGGACATGTATACTTAGATTTTATATGTCCTGACAATGAAAACTCCTAAAATCACTTTCCTCTACAGCAAGGGTTACTTTCCCATAGACTAACACTGGGTTACCTTATTACAAGTAAAGAGTGATAACTCCAGTTTGGGAGCAGATAGGAAAATACTTCTTAAAATAGGACTTTAAATTACTATTCTTTAAATGCTATTATTAGAATGGTGGAATTTTTCTGGCTTAACTGAATGTGCCTATCTGCCAGTGTCCGGGGTCACATGAGTGCTAATGGTTCTCCAGTGGTGTGATGTGTATTCCTTTCAGACAGGGGAAAAAAATTGCATTTGGTGTGGGAAAGGGGGTTGTACTCAGCCCTTGCCGAGCTTCAAAGGATTGTCTGAGGGCTGTGCCCACCCTCTTCCTGACTTCTGAAGCTGCCTGCCCTGTCACTGGGAACCTGTCCAACTTCCAACATTGCAACATTTTCCAGTCCAGAGTGACCAGATAACAGGTGCTTTGTGCTTCTTGGTGCTATTTTACTTAAAACTTTAAAAATTCATCGGTTTGCTTCTACTGATTTGATTTATGTTGTTTTGGTGTCATTTTATTCATGAATATGTACTCTATTGTTGTACATGGGTTTGAAATTTTTCTTGTGTTCTGTTTTCACTTAATAACTGTTTGAGTGCTTCATAAATACTTTAAGCATTGTCTTTACGTTAAGACTCACTGCTATATATTGGGAGAGAAATAAGGGATGACAAATGGGGGTCTGTTTGTGAATATCCACATAAGGTGCTCAGTAATGCAGGCAATAAGATATACAGGTGTCCAATAATACACTGTGTGTGGCAGGTGTTGGCTCCAGGACCAAGCTTGCAGCTGAGCTCTACATCAAAACCCCACCGCACTGTGTGGGCAGCCAAATCCCCCACCGCACATAGCCACACATGGCATTGGGTTGGCCACAAGGCCTGGGAAGCATGCAGCCAACCTTATGGCATGCACAGCCTTCTGGCATGCACAGCATGCAGTTGGTCTGGCAGGTTCTGGTCACACTTTTGCAGAATTACTGACTTTGCCAGATTCACAGCACAGAAATCTGAAAAGTTAGCCTATTTGCTTTATCAGTGGGTGAGCATATTAATATATATATATACAACATATCTCTCATCCTTCTCCAAAAATCACCAATATTTGTAATCTAAGGTATATTTCAGTAACTCACATAATGCAATGTTTTGTAATATTGATTAATATAAACATATTTAATACATCCAGTCTGTGACATACTTTTTGTTAATACATTTTGTGAGTGGATAAATGTAAAATACATAGAGAAATAGAGTGTTTTTTGGCAATAAAACCAACATGTCTCATTGACTTTCTTTTAAAAAAAATTGGCCCAGGAAATACAATATTTAAGACAACCACAAAAAAGGTCTTGAATTCCATTTATAGAGCACGGAGCAACAGCTAGGAGTCTTTAAAATAAATATGGTAAGTTTTTCCTGAGGTCATGGATTTAATTATCCAGGATGCTTAAAGCTTGATTTAGAGTTTGGCGGATGGGGTTACTCCATCACAAACGTGACGTATATCCCTTCCGCCATATTACGATCCCATTATATCCTATGGGAATTGTAATACGGCGGACAGGATGAACGTCAAATTTGTGATGGAGTAGCCCGTCTGTAAAATTCTAAATAAGGCCCATACTTTTTTCTATGTTGATGGGGGGTGCTGGACTCCCTGCAGCCCCAACAACATAAAAGTTTGGTGACCTTCCTTATTCTAGGCATAACACCAAGCTCAAAAATGTCTAACAAATATAAACCCTTGCTGGGCATTATGAGGCGCTCCTTCAAAGGAGCAGTGAATAAATGAGCAGCTACTGATGCTCATTTATTATTCAGTTTGTTGCTTTTTTTATATTTACTGTGGACCTCCTCAACAAGGGCTAGTGATCAGACTATCCCTACCCTACCCTCATATCGTTTTTTAATAATGTCAGGATAAAGGACTAAACCCCTCAGTTTTGTAATCTTGCAAAGGCGCTGGAGCTGCTAACTGCTTTGTGGTGAACTGTTCATTCAAACAGCCAGATATTGAGTCTTTTCCTGAATTCTCGGAGTGATGAGGCAGTCCTGAGGTGTAGGGTAAATTCATTCCAAGCTTTGGCCGCCAGGTGTGAGAAGGGGTGTCCTCCGCATTTGCCTTGGTGGATCCAGGGGGGCTGTCTGTGAGGAAGAGGGAGGTAGATTCTATGTGTCTGGTCAGTTTGTGGAAGGTCATTCATTTGTTAATGCATGCTGGTCCTTCGTTGTGCAGGGCTTTGGATGTAATGGCTGTCTACAAAATTTTTTCTCATGTTGCAGGCAGCCAAACAGAGTACTTGCTCCTACCTGAGCCTTACTATTAAGCCCCTTTTTTTTCGGCCCCTACTTGACCAATCATCTGAAACTTTCCAGCAAGGGCCTGAGGTGGATGACCTTTTTTTTCAGAAAATGTCATGAATTTAATCTATGGAAACATGGTTCTAACTATAACTACTCAGTGGCATATATTTTACATAGCGGTGGTTGCCACTATGTAGTTATAGTTAGTTCAGACTTTCTATAGAAAGCACATATTTTGTGTTTTGCTAATAACTTTGCCCACTTTTGATGAATCTTCACAAAACCAAAAAAGTTCATACACCTCCCGGTATTCTGAAAATTTAAATAAAACAACATGTAAGGTGTCAGGATAGGCATATCCTGATTCTCTTGCCCTTGCATATGGGTCACAGAGAGACCCCTCTACGGAAAATGTTTTTTTTTTTTAATTTGCAGGTTCCTCACCATCCCACAAGAGTCCCAGCATGCCCCCCCACCGCTATGTTGGCCGAGAGTCCCATGGGACCCAGATTTTTCTTTTTTTAAAGAGTATTGTGAGCAGATGGTTGTGTACGGTGGGGGAGTTGGCTGCCCACATGGAGTTGGCTGCAGGGCCTAACAGTAAGCAAGCACTATTAGATGGCAAGCACCTACTGAGTAAGTTGTGGTTGTAAGGGCTCGGCCACCTAATGGGGCTTGGTTGTCTGGAGGAAGTGAGCTCTCTGTGAAGAGCTGTATACAGGGTAAGGGCTATGCATAATAGAGACTTGGCCACCTAATGGTAATTGGGTGCATGGAGGGAGTGGGTTTTCCATGAAGAGCTCTGCTCAGGTCGAAGGCTATACATAGTGGGAGTTTGACCACCTAATGGTTCTTGGTTGTCTGGAGGGAGTGGGATGACAGTGGCTGCCATCAAAGAGGAGGCCAGAGCCTGAAATGATCGCTGTGGGGCCACCAAGCCATTGTAATGCCCTCCAGGTAGGCACTACATTGCTGCATCTGGGATGCCAGCCCCTGGATGGCATTCACTGTGGTTGACTGCCCTACAGAGATGGATCTCAGGAGGTCAATAGCCTTCTCACTGAGGGCATCAAGGCTGACGGGGACAGAGCCTGAGGTGCCTGGGGCAAAGGAGACGCTCCCCCACTCATCAGTACCCCTGCTCCTTCACCAGATGCTGCTAATGCACAGCAGGACAGGATGAGAAAACGAGAGAGGGTGGGGGAGAAAGAAAGGGAGCACAGGGTCAATTACAGTAATAACAGCACATATGGAATACACATCACATTCACTCACTGGGACTAACACTGTGCAGTATGGACAACAATGATAAACCATTACCTAAGTACAACAGCAGTAAAGCACCCTAACACTACCATCTGCACACCTACTGGGAGTCACTAAGCCCTGTGTGCCATGGTATGCTAGCTGCTCACCAATACCAATTATGCATACTACCCTACATAGCTTAGCAGGACCACACAGGAAAAGCTAAGCCAGCATATTGTGGCACCCACTGACTAGAACCTTGCACCCAAACCCCATGCCAGCCAACAGAAAAAAATACCACACAGTCTGTACTCACCCCCTTGTGGCTTCTGTACTGCCCTCAAGCGCCCATCCAACTCAGGATTGGCCACCGCCAGTATGCAGGCCATTAAGGGGGTCAGGCTCCAATGGGCAGCCTCACTCATTGGGAGGCCATCCCCAGCTCGGCCTCTGTGGTCTTCCGGACCCAGCGTCTCAGGTCCTCCCACTGTTTCCTGCAGTGGGTACTCCACCGACTTTGGACCCCCAGGGTCCGGACGTCCTTGGTGATAGCACACTACAACCCTTTCTTTTGATGGGCGCTGACCTGCAGAGGAGACACAGACAGAAGGATACCATGAACTCAACAATCCATTCTGTTACACAAATGGCTTACAATAGCCAATGAGGAGTTGCATGGCGGTGCAGACCGCCTTCCGCCATGACGCCAAACGCCGGCGAAGTGAGGTCACTTCCACCTGTCCCTGCATTCAGAAAAGGCGATTGCCATTTCCTAATACTAGTACTCATGTTGGAAAAATGAATGTGCGTCATTGTATCAATTGTACACACCTAGATAATTCTAGTCTTCTACATACATACATGTTCTGTGTACTGTGATATTGTGTGTCTATACTTCCTGTAGTCACACAGATTTTTTCTTGGCTCACTTAGGTACCAACCACTGTGGAGGATGAGGAGGAGGAGGCAAGCCCCAGTGTACAGACCCCTAGTGGACTTGGATACATTGGAGGACCAGCACATCATACTCACCTACTGTCTAGACAGGGCCACAATTACTTTGCTGTGTGCACAATGGGAGCCTTATCTAATTCCTGCTATCCGTAGCACTACATCAATTCCCCCTGTAGTACTCCACTTCCTGGCAAGTGGATCATTCCAGGTGACAGTGGGCTTGGCTGCAGGAATGTCACAGCCAATGTTTTCTATAGTGCTTGGAAGGGTTTTGGCTGCCTTGCTCAAACACATGAGCAGCCACATCTCATTCCCCCAGAGTGAAGATTTGCCCACTGTGAAGGCTGGATTCTACGCCATGGGACACATACCACAAGTGATTGGGGCCATTGATAGGACCCATATTGCCTTGGCCCCTTCCAGGGCAAATGAGCAGGCCTACAGGAATAGGAAGAGTTTCCACTCAATTAATGTCCAGATGGTGTGCCTTGCAGATCAATACATCTCCTATGTCACTACCAAGTTTCCTGGATCTGTGCATGATGCTTATGTATTGAGGAACAGCAGCGTTCCACTGGTGATGGCACGACTACAGAGGCACAGAGTGTGGCTCATAGGTGAGCTTGAATCTTCACACAATGCATGTCAGTGTATGCCATTTGGAGTTGTACTCTATACCACTTTACATTGGTAACGTGTGCCCATCACTACTTCCAGGTGACTCCGGCTATCCAAACCTGTCCTGGCTGTTGACCCCTGTTACGAATCCAAGAACAGGGGCTGAAAATGAGTACAATGAGGAGCATGGCCGTACCAGGAGGGTTGTAGAACGCACATTTGGTCTACTTAAACCAGATTCAGGTGCCTCCACTTAACAGGTGGTTCCCTATGCTACGCCCCTAAGAAGGTCTGCCAGATTGTGGTGGTCTGCTGCATGCTACACAATTTGGTCCCCAGACGCCATGTGTACTACCTGCAGGAGGAGGGAGGTGACAATGCACCTATGGCACCAGTTGACACTGAAGACAGTGAGGGGGAGGGGTAGGAGGATGATTTGGACAACAGGACACATATCATGCAGCAGTACTTCCAATGACACTCAGGTAAGATTGTAGATCTGATCATATCGCTATTTAAGTTAAGTGCTATGTGCCAACTGCATTGTGCCAATCACTGCCTTTGCATTTCTATTGAATGACACTTATGCATTCCCTTTTTGCAGATGTTCGTGTGGTCACAACTGTGTACTGATATAATGACTAAAGACTGCTTCAACACATTTGTTGGATGGAATCACACATTATAGGACATTTGCACAGGATGATACAGTTCATTTCATTTCACATTTCTGTCTGAAAAAGCCCTTTTACACTAGTTTTGTTCAAGGGTGTTTATGGAAGTGATTATAATAAAGGGATAGTGCAATGGAGTGGAGTGATGGTTGAGAAAAACTTCAGTGTAGTGGGCACTTGGTTTGTAGCTCAGGTCCAGTGTCCATGGGGCCACTGGAAAAGGAGCAATGGTAGTCCAAAGTGAACAAGGTGACTCAGTGGCACACAATGGGAACCTTCTTGAGGGGCTCATTTCCTTGTAGTGGTCTTGGCAACAGTCTCTGGTGTCTGTCTGGGTCGCAGGGAACGGTTGCGGGGTGGTTCTTCTGTTGCAGAGGAAGGGGTGCTGTTGGCCTGTGGGTCTTGTGGCAGGTCCTCCTTTCCACTAGCTCTAGCACATGTTGATGGCTGGTGAGTGGACTGGCTAGTGAAAGTGGGCCGCTGGTGTTCTCCCGCATGGTGTTGGCCATGTCACCCAGCACACCTACAATGGAGGCCATGTTGCCATTTAGGCTCTGGAACTGCTGCATAACCTCCTGGTGGGGTACCCCCTGCAGCTGTTGGTACTCCTGCATTATGGTGATCACCTGGCCCATCCTGTCCTGTGATTTTTGGTATGCCCCAAGGACATGTGTGAATGCCTCCTGGGCAGTCGGTTCCCTGGGCCTGGCCACCCCCTGGCGCACAGCTGATCTCCCACTGTCCCTTGCACCCTGTGTCCCCTGAACAGTGTGTTCACACCCACCTACAGCAGGACCTTCACTGTCTTGTCTGTTTGGTGTCGACTCGGATCCCTGTACAGGTGGGCACACTATTGACCGACGTATCCTGGAGACAGGGGTCTGGGAACGTTCAGTGGCTGCTGTGGTGTTGGAGTTGGAGTAGAGGGCCCTTTGGTGGACTGAGTGTGGGATGTGGAAGGTGACTGACCTGTGGTCCAAGATGGGCCAGGGAGTTCATCCTGCTCTGGACCTCCAGAGTTGCAGTCATCACTGAGGGCATCTTCTGGTGGAGGGCTGGGTTGCCGTGGCACCTGCTCGCTGCTGACTGGCTGGGGCACCTGTGGGTATGTAAGTGATTTGTTGGGGTCATTGTCTGTCACATTTTCCACATTTCTACCTTTCCCTATGGGTTTGCTGTTGTTCTCACACCTTTGGTATTGTAAGGTGATGGATTGTGGGATTGGTAGTTCTACAAGCTGTCCATGCATTGCTGGTGGGTGTCCATGCAGTGCTGGGAGTGGTGTGCTTGCAACAGGTAGTGCATGCAGGGGTACACATTTAAGTTTGATCATTGGGGTGGTGCATTGTGTGGGATGGAGTGGGGTGTAGGGAGTCAGGATGAAGGGTTGACATGCCATGCAAGTATAGGTGGAGATAGGTTTTAATGGTGACTTACCAGTGTCCAGCCTTCCAGTGACTCCAGTGAGGCCCTCCGGATGCAGGATTGCCAAGACTTGCTTCTCCCATGCTGTGAACTGTGGGGGAGGAGGTAGGGGTCCACTGCCAGTCCTCATGATGGTGACCTGGTGCCTTGAACAAGTGGAACGCACCTTCCTCCGCAGGACGTTCTACCTCTTTCAGATGTCGTCTCTTGTGCATGGATAATAGTCCCACGGAGTTCACCCTGTCCATGATTCTCCTCCATAGCTACATCTCCCTGGCAAGGGAGATCTGCTGGACCTGTGTACCAAACAGCTGTGGCTCTACCCCGATGATTTCCTCCACCATCACCTGCAACTCCTCATCTGTGTAACGGGGTGCTTTTGTGGGGCCATGCCTATTGTGTGTTGTGTGTGTTGTGCAGTGTGTGATCAGTGTTGTGGTAGGGTGTGGGGTGTGTGATGCATGACGGATGTATAGGTAGATGTGGTGGGTGTGAGCAGTTCTCTAAGGGATTGGCCTCGCAAGGTGTAGCAGTCCCTTTGTGTTTGCAATGGATTGTGGGTTATATGGGGAAGTGTTTTATAGTGCTGTTGGTGGGTGTGTAGAGTATATGTATATGTGTCAACTGTGGGTTTTTTGATCTGACCAATGTTGGCTTGAATTGGTGTTGGGTGCTCAATTCCGCCACGGTGGTGTGCACCGCCAATGGGTGACCGCCGTTGAATGTCTTCTGTGGTGATTCGTGGGTCATAATTTGGAGGGCAGTGTATTGATAGTGTAGCGGTGAGGGTGGTGGGTCCAACAGTTTTTTTCCTTCATTGGGTCTGGCGGTTTCTGTCAGTTTTCTGTTTGTGTGTCATAATCTGGCGGGCAGATTACTGCCTCCCCGGCGGTCTGTTGGTTGGCCGTCACCACGGCGGTCCTCGGTAAAGATTGCCAATGTCATAATGACCACCATAGTGCAAGTAGGTGAAATATAGCTCACTCCTAGTGACAGTATGGCAGGACTGTTTTGTGTTTTACGCTTTTAGTTAACTACTTGTTTTTATTGTGTTTTACCATCCTAGTTATTGCAATACATGCCTTTTTATCTAAGATGCAGTTACTTCAATAAATCCTTATTGAACTATACTCTGCCTCTGTTGTCTTTGCCTATATGAGACTTTGGTAACTGAGAGAAAGGGATAAGATCCGATTGACCACGATTCCCCTAATGAGTCTTTCTTGTCATGCGCCCAGTTGCCACAATCATCTCGGCGAGAGATGAGGTGCTGCTAGTTAGCTGGAAAACCCAGATTACGCCGACAATTGTCATGTGGCGTGAAATCATACTTAGTTGTCAGAGTCACCAGATCCTCGGGGTCCGTGCACGTTCCCAACACGTCCACCACTGAACAGCTCCAAGACTCTGATAGATAAATCACAGAGACTGAGAGAGTTCAATAGGGGAAGAGGGGATTAGGAAGGGAACAGCTGGGAAGGAGACCTGTAGTAAGAAAAAGGTTAGAACACACAATATGAAAATTATATCTCCTGAAATCAATACTAGACTATGATTCTAAGCCTAGTCACTCTGAAAACATGAACAATCTAAGAGTTAAATTTAAAATGACTAAGTTTCAAGATGGCCGGATACCCTGTAAGCGAATCAAGATGAATTAAATGAAAACTTTCTTATTCAAGTACTTTCCTTTACGTGAGAATCAGAAAAAACATTCTGACTAAATTTTCAACCAGTCATATAAATCCTGTTTTGAGAATGTATACTAGGACCATACAATATTGCATCTAGAAACTCTGGCCTTCTGTGTACTCTTAAAATGTTTCAACACAAATTGAGCATATTGCAGATATATATATATATATACATATATATATATATATAGTAAACACCATAAAAGGATTGCACCATGAATAACACAATATGGATTCAGGAAACAAATCACATAACTTGTCAACTCGAATATTACATAATAAATATCTTAGAATAGTGGCATACAATAAACAACATGAAATAAACTTGAGGAGAGAATCGTGCGTCTTGCCGATTCGAGTGTCACCTTGTAAAATACCAAGAAATGGTAGCACGGAATGAATATAAAAGTCAAATCATCATTAATCGAATCGCGCGTCTTGCCGATTCGTAAAACACAATGTAAATGTCAAGAAATAACAGCTCACAATAAATAACAAGATCAAAGTACAATGAAACGAATTGCGCTTCTTTTGCCGATTCTTAAGCCACCATGTAAATGTCAAGAAATGGTAGCGCGCAATGAACAACAAAGTTAAATTCTCATGAAACGAGTTGCGCGTCTTGCCAATTCGTAAAACATCATGTAAATGTCAAGAAATAGTAGCGCGCAATGGACAATGTTTAAACACCATAAAACGAATTGCGCGTCTTGCCGATTCTTAAGCCACCATGCCAATGTCAAGAAATGGTAGCACGCAATGAATAACAAAGTCAAACCTTTATGAAACAAATCGCGCGTCTTGCCTATTTGTAAACTACCATATAAATGTCAAGAAATGGTAGCGCGCAAGTAATCTGTTACTCATTTAAGAATTAAACCAAGAATATGAAAATTCTCAATAACGGTGTCGGAACAGTCCAACCACCGTCTTACCGCCTGGAACAATGATCACCAATGAAGGATGAAGGGCAGAAGACTGGAAGATCCAAATAGGACGCCAGGACAGGAGCTCAGGAAGAAGCTGTTGCTCTGCACCGGGACCTCTGAATAGTGAGCACTGGGAGTCGGGCTGGCTCTCTTTCATAGAGTCTTGGCCCAGCCCAGAACCAAGCCCAGGCATGTTGCAGGGAAAGTCTCTGGAAGGCCCTGGAAAGGGGCCACACCCTAACACACTCTGAAAACCTGCAGCAATACATTGCAAAGGAACAGTATTTGCAAGCATATTAAAAATAAGTTTTCAGGATTGAACTCTGCAATGCAAAAGGTTAAACCACAACATATCAGCACAATCCATAAATTAAGTTGTTTTGAGAGTGCTGGGTTTTTGCATTTTTGTCGCCAATAGAGCGCGTACTGCTCTGGTGTTGACATTGGTACCCACAATCCATCTGATCCTGCCACCCAAATCCAGTAGCCTCATTAGCATAATGAAAACCTATGTGACAAGTCAGGAAATCATGAAACTCTGGCATGACCAGAAGACCATTTTGGTGGAGTTTTAACCTGGCCATAAAGTGTGGGCGATGGAGCCGGTGTAGCCCTGGGCCTTGCAGGACTGGGCCTTATGGGGTCAGGGAGTGAAAGGTGAAGGTCACCTACCTGGTGGAGCTCCAGACCCCCAGGATCCCTCTGAAGGGCCGGCAGGTCAAACACCACAAGCACAACTTTGAGAGGTTCAAAGTCACAATGCTTTTGGTGACAGTTGGAGGTGAGGAAGAAGAGAGCGTAACTATTCCTTAATCACCACTCCTCTATAGAGCATACTGGTTCAGTGGAGAGTGTGATCCTTTTCCCCACCCTGACACCCCAGACCAGAAGAGGGCATGCCGTCAATTGCTTGCGCAATTCTCCTCACTGTTCTAACTTACTCTGTGATTTGTCACTGTGTGCACCTGTAACATCAACACAGGGGACAGCCTGCCTATCAAGAACAAAATCTACATGCATTCTGATAAAGTGAGGGCCAGTATCAAGGATGAAGTGTTCAAGAAGCTTAAGTTAGGGGTAAGTGAGCAGTCCAGCAGCCCATGGTCCAGTCTAATGGTCCTGGTACCCAAGGCTGCCCCTCCAGACACCACCCCAGAATTCCAGTTCTGTGTGAATTACAGAAGGCTCAACTTAGTCACAAAGACTGATGCTCACCCCATTTCTCATGTTACTGAGCTCATTGATTGGTTGGGAGCTGCTTAATTCCTAAATACTTTTTACCTGACGTTATGGTACTGGCAGATTGCTTTAACTGAGAGGGTGAAGTAGAGGTCAGCATTCTCCACTCTAGAGGGCCACTTTTAATTCAGAGTGATGCCCTCTGGATTGAAGACTACCCCTGTCACCTTTCAGAGGTTGGTCAACCAATTCCCAGATGGGCTGGATGACTTCAGTGCCGCCTAGCTAGATGGCATTCCTCTCTTTAATGCCAGCTAAGATGACACCGGTACCACCTCTGGGAAGTGCTGCAGACCCTGCAGCAGGCAGGTCTGACTATGTAGGCCAGTAAGTACCGGATAAGGTAGCATTTAGTGGTATACATGGGTCACCAGGTCAGTGAGGGCAAAGTGCGGCCCCTCCAGCACAAGATACAGAGCACTCTGGCTTGGGAGCCACCTAAGACCCAGACCGAGGTGAAAGCCTTTTCAGACCTCACTGGATATTGCAGGAAATTTGTTAAGGGATATGGAATCATTGTTGCCCCTTTATCAGGGCTGACTTCTAAGAAGAAGCCTACAAAGGTGATCTGAACAAAAGTGTGCCAGAAAGAATTCCACACCTTGAAGGAGGCTATGTGCATAGCACCAGTGCTCAAGGCAACTGGCTTCTCCAAATAATTCATAGTGCAGATGGATGTATCAGAATATAGCATCTGGGCTGTTCTCTCACAGCTGAAGAATGAGGACTTAAACCAACATGTATACTTCATCAGCAGGAGGCTCCCTCACAGAGAACAGAGGTGGGGTGCATTAGAAAGGGGGGTATTTGCCATGGACCCTGAAGAAGCTGAGAACATACCTGTTTGGGACTTACTTCTGTGTTTAGACAGACCGTAGACCCCTCAGATTGCTAATACAAATGTAACGTGCAAACCCAAAACTGTTGGGGTGGTCCATCCTACATGAAAAGGACTTTATGGTGGAACACTGCCCTAGGACTGATCACACCAATGCTGATGGTCTTTCCAGTATTTTTCTGTCTTAGTAATGAGAACTCCCATGAGGGTAGGTAGTTCTCCCTGCTTTCTGCTGGTGGTAACACATTAGACCTGACCACCTTTGGCATGCTTTCCCCCAGACCTTTTGACTTCACTACCATGTTTTTGAAGAACCCATTTTTATTGGTATTAGGACTCTAGACTTTATTCTTGCTAGCCAGTGGTAAAGAACTTGTGGTCTCCCTTAAACATAGTTAAATTGGCCTACCTGTGATTGGCACATTTGATTCCCTAGAATATGGTACTACCTGTACCTAGGGCAGGCCTGTAAATTAAATGCTACTAGAGGGCTGCAGCACTCATTATGCCACCCACTAAAGTAGCACTGTAAAACATGTCTCAGGTCTGCCACTTCAGCATGTAGTGCGGTTTTAAAGTGCCAGTTCAACCTGGCCTACACCTTTTGACAGGTCGAATTATTTTTTAAATGTATAAATCACCCCCCCACAGTAGGCCCTAAACGCTTATAGGGCAGGATGCATGGCATATAAATGGTAGGACATGTATACTTAGATTTTACATATCCTGACAGTGAAAACTCCTAAAGTCACTTTCCTCTACAGCAAGGGTTACTTTCCTATAGACTAACACTGGGTTACCTTATTACAAGTAAAGAGTGATAACTTCAGTTTGGGAGCAGATAGGATACTTCTTAAAATAGGACTTTAAATTACTATTCTTTAAATGCTATTATTAGAATGGTGGAATTTTTCTGGCTTAACCGAATGTGCCTATCTGCCAGTGTCCGGGGTCACATGACTGCTAATGGTTCTCCTGTGGTGTGATGTGTATTCCTTTCAGACTGGGGAAAAAAATGGCATTGGGTGTGGGAAAGGGGGCTGTACTCAGCCCTTGCCGAGCTTCAAAGGGTTGTCTGAAGGCTGTGCCCACCCTCTTCCTGACTTCTGAAGCTGCCTGCCCTGTCACTGGGAACCTGTCCAACTTCCAACATTGCAACATATGCCAGTCCAGAGTGACCAGATAACAGTGACTGGTGCTTCGTGCTTCTTGGTGCTATTTTACTGAAAACTTTAAAAATTAATCAGTTTGCTACTACTGATTTGATTTATGTTGTTTTGGTGTCATTTTATTTATGAATATGTACTCTATTGTGGTGCATGGGTTTGATATTTTTCTTGTGTTCTGTTTCACTTAATAACTGTTTGAGTGCTTCATAAGTACTTTAAGCATTGTCTTTACGTTAAGCCTCACTGCTTTTGTGCCAAGTTACCAGAGGGGTAAGCACAGGTTCATTTAATGACTTTTGTAGTGCACCTTTTCAAAGATTTTGTTTAGTCCTTGAATGGGGCTCTCATCCCTATCAACTAATAACCAAATTTCTTAAAGCAACACCTGGGTGCTGGGGAAGGGAGTGATGGAAGGATATAGAACCAGAGACTCATGATTTTCTGAGGGTAATACTTACATATCCTAGGGGCAGTAAACTCATCTTTTGGTTTATACAGAACGGTCCTTTCTATAATCAAGTACAACATGCAAACTTTAAGAGCCTTATGGGAGAGAAATATTGGGAGAGAAATAAGGGATAACAAATGGGGGTCTGTTTGTGAATATCCACATAAGGTGCCCAGTAATACAGGCAATACGGTATACAGGTGTCCAATATGAAACTGTGTGTGGCAGGGGTTGGCTCCAGGACCAATCTTGCAGCCAAGCCCTACATTAACCCCCCGTGTGGGCAGCCAAATCCCCCACTGCACCTAGCCACGCATGGCATTATGAGGCGCTCCTTCAAAGGAGCAGTGAATAAACGAGCAGCTACTGATGCTCATTTATTATTCAGTTTGTTGCTTTTTTTATATTTACTGTGGACCTCCCCAACAAGGGCTAGTGATCAGACTATCTCTACCCTGCCCTCATATATTTTTTAATAATGTCAGGATAAAGGACTAAACCCCTCAGTTTTGTAATCTTGCAAAGGCGCTGGAGCTGCTAACTGCTTTGTGGAGAACTGTTCATTCAAACAGCCAGATATTGAGTCTTTTCCTGAATTCCCAGAGTGATGAGGCAGTTCTGAGTCATTTCAAGCTTTGGCCGCCAGGTGTGAGAAGGGGTGTCCTCCGCATTTGCCTTGGTGGATCCGGAGGGGTGTCTGTAGGGAAGAGGGAGGTAGATTGTATGTGTCTGGTCAGTTGGTGGAAGGTTATTCATTTGTTAATGCATGCTGGTCCTTCGTTGTGCAGGGCTTTGGATGTAATGGCTGTCTGCAACATTTTTTCTCATTTTGCAGGCAGCCAAACAGAGTACTTGCTCCTACCTGAGCCTTACTATTACGCCCCTTTTTTTCGGCCCCTACTTGGCCTAACAGTAAGCAAGCACTATTAGATGGCAAGCATCTACTGCATCAGTTGTAGTTGTAAGGGTTCGGCCACCTAATGGGGCTTGGTTGTCTGGAGAAAGTGAGCTCTCTGTGAAGAGCTGTATACAGGGTAAGGGCTATGCATAATAGAGACTTGGCCACCCAATGGTAATTGGGTGCATGGAGGGAGTGGGTTTTCGATGAAGAGCTCTGCTCAGGTCGAAGGCTATACATAGTGGGAGTTTGACCACCTAATGGTTCTTGGTTGTCTGGAGGGAGTAGGCTTTCCTTAAGAGTTTTGAACAGGGTGTAGGCTGTGTGTGGCTCACTGCACAATATCATAGTAAACATTATTGTTGACATAAATATTGTGTCAAAAATATCATTTAATACAATATCATGCTCCTACACTTATGATGTTAAGTAAAAAATATTGGGAAACAAATATAATTGACACTAATATCGTCCATAAATAGACAAAAATATCAATTGTTTATGTCTGATATTGGATGGATTAGAGCTCAAAACACAGCGCATTGCACAGGGCTGCAGTGACGCATAGGTTTATATCGGCGTGACACTCAGAGCGGGAACTTTGTCCATACTTTATCGCTTGTTGAAGGGATTAATGTAGAGTATTGTTATATCCACATCTGTATTAAGTGTTAGGAATATATTTCTACGTGATTTATATAGGCTATTGCTGATTCAGAAATTATGGCTTCTGCTTGGGAGGCTCGACGGAAGGAAAAATCGAATAAATTATTTTTTTCCTAAATGGATGAGTTGCAACCTAATCAACCCGGCCCTAGTAACATGAGATCTGGGGTGAAACTACAAACCTTGTACAACAAATTGTAGAAATTACATAGAAAGGAACTATCCAAGTGGTATGAGACAGAGTCTCTGCAGAGATATATTGAAGTAGAAAGAGTGCCAAGAGGTTCAAGAATTTATACGATACCAACATATGAGGACCCGGATCCGGAAATGCTGAGATTGAGAAAATCAAATTGGAGCTGTCAATGATTATTACACAAGAATTGTTAGATGAATTTATGAGAAATTTAGAGAAAAAGCTTTCTAAACTGGAGGAGGAAATTACTAATAAAAAACAAAGAAAATTTACACGAGACTTTAAGGATTACCAAGCTGGAAGAATTCTAACTTTCCAGCAGAAATACGATCATATGTATAATGAAGAGTTGACAGGATCGGCATTGAAAGATACTGAAGTGAGAAGTGTACCCCTTGGGGAACAAGAGGAGAGTGATGTCTCGGATAGAAATTTATCCGATGTGTCTGATTCGGTGTTAGCCAAAGGTTTGACATCAGATAACGCTTTTGATAGATCTAATTTTTAAAAACAATTTCAGCTTTTAAATCAGGGGCGGACAGACCAATACAAGGAATCTTGGGCCAGATGTAGCAAAAATAAAAATTGCGACTCGCATTTTGCGAGTTAATGCGACTCGCAAAATGCGAGTCGCAAATTGGAATGCCAGAAAAAAAAGCAATCCGATTTTGCGACTCGCAGCCGGACTCGCAACGCTGTGTGCGAGTCCGCAGATTGCGAGGTCGCTGTTTGCGAGTGTGCAAAAACGAACTCGCAATTAGCGAGTTGGAGTCGCAAATTGCGAGTTCCCTCAAAATTGCTTGCAGGTGCAGCAGAACACTCCAGAAAGCACACCAAAACACTCTGGAAACACTTCCTGGCACATGATGATGACATCACAGCCAGGAAGTTAACAAATACACCTGGGAGGAGGCTGGACCACACCCTATTACAACTGCCAGTCTGCACACTGAGCTAGCTGCAGCAGCCATGGAGGGAACCCCCCGAAAAAGGAAAATTAAATTCTCTGAGAGGGAGCTTGAGGTGCTGACCGAAGAATGTTGTCAGCACCATGATGAGCTCTTTGGGAGAGCTGCCCTCACTGTTCCAGAGGCCACCAAAAAGAAAATCTGGCAGGAAATGCAAGAGAAAATCAATGCCGTGGGGGTGAGCCACCGGACAATTGAGGACATAAGGAAGAGGTGGTATGACCTCCGCTCCCGGACCAAGGAGAGGGTAGCAGAAAGGCTCCGGGAGATGAGAGGCACTGGAGGGGGACCATCATCTGTGCCACCACCCACACCCCTTGAAGACAGGATTGAGCAAACCTTTGAGCCGGAGGCAGTGTGTGGATTTGGGGACCTGGACACTTCAGAGCCCAGCACATCAACCGGTGAGTACCATGTGATAAGCCTGTACCCCTATCAATGTCATACCCCACCCACCATGTACACATGTGCATGCACAACCAAATTAGCTCCATTTCAGGGTAGAAAAAGCCAGAATGATGCATTATGGGAAATGTAGTCCAATAGGCAGTGCATAGGCAAATGTTTATTAGGAATTGTGCAAAAGATACTAGACACTGACAGTGTGTTCCCCATGTCCCACAGGTCTCCAGCAAGACACCCCCTACACCCCAAGCACCCAGGCCCAGGAGGACACCCCAGGACCCTCCAGCACCCCCACATGCACAGTCAGCAGCATTCCTGCAGATGTAACGCCTGCTGCAACAGCAACGCCAGGAGCTGCCCCAGCAACAGCCAGGGAGGATACAGGTGCGAGGACAGGGCAGCCACCACTGCGCAGGCGTCGCAGGGCAAGAGCGTCTGATTTCCGGATTCATCCTCCAACCAGCAGTGAGGCACATCTGCTGCGGGGTCAGCGCCTGCAGAACACAATATTGGGCAGGATCAGTGGGGTGCTGCACCGCATTGAAAGACAAAACCATGCAAGCATGCGGCACCTCAACAGGCGGATGGCCCTGATGTGCCAGAACAATGGGGACATTGCCTCTGCCATCAGGGAACTGGCGGCCGGACTGCTGGGTCAGGCAGAGGCTGGGCGGCGCAGGGATCGGCAGATTATGTTAAGACTGGACAGGATGGCCACATCAATCGGCAGGCTAGCCATCAACACAACAGGCCTGTCGAGGAGGACAGTTGGCCTGCAAATTGAGATGGGCCATTTTGCTGGGGATGTTGCCAGGGGCCTGGGACGTCTCACACATATCATAGAACTAATGGAGACACGTGAGATGTCAAGGGCCACCGGGGAAACACCCCAAGATAGTGAAGAGGGCTCCACAGTGAGCAGTGTATCTGCCACTGACAGTAGGGTGCTAAGGAGTGGGAGGCAGAGCACCATAGATGCAGCTGGGACCAGCCAGGCTGGCAGGAGGGGCAGGAGAAGTTAGCCAACAGCCCGGACAAACAAATGTGGCACATGGCTTTAATGTGCCACATGAGTGGTTGGCATTTCCCTGCCCATGGACAATTTCATCTTGTATATAGTTCATGAATTACATTATTAAAACAGTTATTTTTCTTCCACTTAACAAAAGGAGTGTTTGGTTAATGGGTGAGTATGGTGGGAGTTTACACGTACCGTCCAAAATATTGCGTTGCAATGTGTTCCCGTCTCAGTCTGCCTTGATTAGCTAGACTCCTATCCCCATGATGGCGGTATGGTTGTTCTTGCTCTTCCTCATCAGGATCTGGGTCTGCAGGGGTGAGAGGTAGCCCACGTCTGGTGGCTATGTTGTGGAGGATGGCGCATGCGACCACAATTTTGAAGGCGGTAATGGGGGTGTATTGGAGGGCGCCTCCGCTGCGGTGGAGGCATCGGAATCTTGCCTTCAGGAGTCCGAAGGTGCGCTCTATGAGGTTCCTGGTCCTCTTATGCGCACTGTTGTATTGCCTCTCTGAATCATTGCTGGGTGTTAAAAATGGAGTCATGATCCATGGCCTTAGAGCATATGCACTGTCACCTGTTGGGCACAAAAGTACACTGTTAGTAAGTCCAGATAGTCGTGCACAGTGACCTGTGTGTATGTCTGCAAGGTGTATGCAGCTCTACCTAGGAGGTATCCGTCTCCAAACTCCCCACGTTCCAGGCGTTGATGTATCCCACTATGTCTAAAAATGTATGAGTCATGGGTACTGCCTGGAAACTTAGCTACGATGTCCGTGATGACGTAATGGGCATCACAAACAACCTGTATGTTGAGTGAGTGGGTACACTTTCTGTTGCGGAAAATATGTTCCAGATTAGCGAGGGGGCATATTTGAATGTGTGTCCCATCTACACATCCAATGACATGGGGGAAGTGGGCAATGCGGTAAAAGTCCAGCTTGGTGCTGTTAATTTCTGCCTCATTCCTTGGTAAGTATATGAACTGAGACCTGTGCGCTACTAAGGCATCTAGGAATGCCCTGAGGAACCTTGACACTGCACTTTGGGATACCCCACCTGCCATGGCAATGACCCCCTGATAGCTCCCTGAGGCCAAGAGGTGCAGTGCGCATAGTACTTGCACATGCGTAGGGATGGCGCAGCCACGCAGAGTCTTGTGTTCTAGCTGTGGTTTGAGTAAATCTATTAATTCTAGAATGGCAGTGCTGCTAAGGCGGTATTTATCATAGATCTCCTCTTCAGTTTGCTGGAAAAGGGTCTGCCTTGTTCTATATATCTTCTCCTGTCTGTGGCCCCTCCTCCTCCTCTGCTGGGCTGCGTAGACTCTCCTCCTCACTGCTATCAGGTATATGTCCGCCATCTTGAGTGACCCAGATGCCTTCTGGGTCTCCTTTTATACTTTGGTAATGGTTACCACCTGCTCTGAGTTAGTGGTAAATGCGACTTGCAAACTGGGCTTTTTGCGACTAGTCGCAATTTGCGAGTTGCAATTGCATAAGGTTTGCGACTCACAAATTGCGATTTGCAATTTGCGGGTCGCAAAATGGGGTCGCAACGGATGCGACTCGCAAACGGGTCCCATCGCTTTTTGCGAGTCGGAAATGGGCTTTTTGCATCCCATTTCCGATTTTGCACTGTCGCAAATTGCGAATCGGCCCGTTTGCGAGTCGCAAACGTTTGCTACATCTGGCCCCTTATCCCCAGAGGGGCAGAGGGAGAGGATCAAAAGGAAAAGGAAGAGGAATAGACAAGCAAAGAAGAGTAGATGGAGAAGACGGTACAAAATCTTTGGGAGTGGTAACTCGGGCTCGCAAATAGATACTATGAATGTTGTCAATCTCTCCAGTAGAGTGTTATCTGCTGAAGAAGAGGGGCTATTATCCGTGGGTCTTTCCTTTTGCCCCACAGGGCGTTTTGACTATACTCAAACAAGAATTGACACCTTTAAATTTATCAGGAAGTTGAAGCTGAAAAAGTGGTATCACACAAAGGTTAAATGTTGTGAAAAGCCATCAATGGGACAAGATCACAGTAAATTATGTATCTCCGACATTGAAGTCTTACATACATTAACAGAACTGCACGATGGCTCAATAGCCCATGAAGATCCAATCATGAATTTGGAAGGATTGGGAATGAGACTGGATGATACCTGCCCAAGTAATTTCAAACCAAAATCTACCTTTCTACCGGCTATTCAGTGTGATGCGTTATAAGTTTTTGAGCGTGAGGTGACCAAGCATCTGAAAAAAATTAGACATAATCCCAGGAATGTGAGAAGCAACAATCTGTCTAGGGCACAGTGGAAAGCCCTACAAGACTTGAAAAGAGATCAAACTATCGTCAGCAGACAATCTGACAAGGGGGGCAATGTAGTTGTCCTGAATGTTAATAAATATTTGGCTGAAGGGGAAAACCAACTAAATAACACTAAATGATATATGAAAATTGGTTGGGAGGATGTTAAAAAGATGAATGACAAATATTATGGAATGCTTACTGATTGGGGGAGAAAGGTTTAATCGAATGGTACGAGTATTTGTTTTTGAAATGCGATTATCCGAGAGTTCCCATATTATACCTTTTACCCAAGATCCAAAAAGATAGTGTAGACCCACCTGGGAGACCGATTGTTTCAGCTATGAACTCCCTTCTTGACAATACATCTTAATATATTGATTACATTTTACGTCCCTTTGATGAAACAGTGCCCTCGTATGTGAAGGATACAACACATTTTTTTTAAATCATAGAGGGCATTCAGTGGGAAAAGGACTTTCTATTATTAACTTTGGATGTTACTAGCCTGTACACCAGCATTGCTCATGATCTGGGAATAAGAGCTATTAGGCATTATTTAAGAGCAAGGTCAATTACGTTACAATTCCACACAGAGATGCTGGGTGATATGATAAATTTCTGTCTGAAGAATAACATGTTTATTTTTGACAATCAAGTGTACAGACAGTTGCAAGGTACTACCATGGGAACATGCTTTGCCCCCAGTTATGCAAATTTGTTTATGGGCTGGTGGGAGGAGAAAATATCTGGAACAATGATAGAGTTTGATGACAATGTAATTTTATGGTGTCAGTTTATCAATGATATATTTGTAATTTGGAAAGGTGATGTGGGGTCAGCTATGGAATTTGTCCAGAATTTGAACAATAATGCATTTTATTTAAGATTCACAGAACACCTTAGTTGAAGAAAATGAGTAGGGATGATCTACTATACAAGGTGAACAATGATCAGGAAGAAAGGAAAGAAACAATCAGATTTGTCACAACATATAGGCCCTCATTCTGACCTTGGCGGGCGGCGGAGGCCGCCCGCCAAAGTCCCGCCGTCAGGTTACCGTTCCGCGGTCGAAAGACCGCGGCGGTAATTCTGACTTTCCCGCTGGGCTGGCGGGCGGTCGCCTTCAGACCGCCAGCCAGCCCAGCGGGAAAGAGGCTTCCACGATGAAGCCGGCTCGGAATCGAGCCGGCGGAGTGGAAGCTGTGCGACGGGTGCAGTTGCACCCGTCGCGTATTTCACTGTCTGCGCAGCAGACAGTGAAATACATGTAGGGGCCCTCTTACGGGGGCCCCTGCAATGCCCATGCCAGTGGCATGGGCACTGCAGGGGCCCCCAGGGGCCCCGCGACCCCCCCCTACCGCCATCCGGATCTCGGCGGTCCGACCGCCGGGATCTGGATGGCGGTAGGGGGGGTCGGAATCCCCGCGGCGGTGCAGCAAGCTGCGCCGCCGCGGAGGATTCAATGGGGCCGCGGTACACTGGCGGGACCCCGCCAGTGGTGCCGGTCCGACCGCGGCTTTACCGCCGCAGTCGGAATCCCCATTGGAGCACCGCCGGCCTGTCGGCGGTGCTCCCGCGGTCCTCCGCCCTGGCGGTCAAAGACCGCCAGGGTCAGAATGACCACCATAGTGATCAATCTTACAATGTGCGTAGTATTTTTAATAGAAGCTGGCGTATATTGCAGACAGACCCAGTGTTGTTCAATTGTATCAACAACAGACCACAAGTAGCGTTTAAGAGGAGCAGATCACTCAGGGATGACCTTTGCCATGATTATATAACACATGAGAAGAGGATGAAGAGTGTGAGAGAAGTGGGATTTTATTGCTGTATGAAGTGCAAAGCCTGCAAAACCAGCAGCAACTTTAAGAAATTGAAAATACCAGGCAGACAGGAAGAGTTCACCATCAAAGGCAGTTTTAAATGCAACACTGTATTGTGTGTACTGCGTAATATGCCCCTGTGATAAGATATACATAGGGAGCACGATTCATTGTGCGAAAAAGAGGGTGCTGGAGCACAAACAAGCAGTTACGATAGGAGTTACCCAGTAGCAAGACATTTCCATGAAGTACATTTTGGTAATGAGAATTTACTAAGGTTTGTAGTGATTGACCAGGTAAAACTGAATATTCAGGGAGGAAACAGGGAAAGAACTTTAAGAAATCTGGAATCAAAATATATGATAGATTTCGAGACATTGGACCCTGTAGGGTTGAACTCAAGTGACGAGATGAGCATACATTTTAGATAAGTGAATAGACTATTGAAAAAACTTGAGCTGTATAGAGGAAGGTCTGTTTGATCCTTTTTTAACCCCTTCGCTGCCAGGCCTTTTCCCCCTCCTGTGCCAGGACTTTTTTTGGCTATTTGGGGCAGTTCGCGCTTAGGCCCTCATAACTTTTTGTCCACATAAGCTAGCCAAGCCAAATTTTTGTCCTTTTTTTCCAACATCCTAGGGATTCTAGAGGTACCCAGACTTTGTGGGTTTCCCTGAAGGAGGCCAAGAAATTAGCCAAAATACAGTGAAAATTTCATTTTTTTTTTAAAAATTGGAAAAAGTGGCTGCAGAAGAAGGCTTGTGGTTTTTCCCATGAAAATTGCATCAACAAAGGGTTTGCGGTGCTACAATCACCAGCTTCCCAGCTTTCAGGAACAGGCAGACTTGAATCAGAAAACCCAATTTTTCAACACAAATTTGGCATTTTACTGGGACATACCCCATTTTTACGATTTGCTTTGCTTTCACCCTTCTTCCAGTCATTGACAGGAATGGGCGTGAAAGTAATGCTGGATCCCAGAAACCCAAACATTTCTGAAAAGTAGGCAAAATTCTGAATTCAGCAAGGGGTAATTTGTGTAGATCCTACAAGGGTTTCCTACAGGAAATAACAACTGAAAAAAGAAAATATTGAAATTGAGGTAAAAAAACAGCAATTTTTCTCTACGTTTTACTCTGTAACCTTTTCCTGCAATGTCAGATTTTTTAAAGCAATATACCGTTACGTCTGTTGGACTCTTCTGTTTGCGGGGATATATAGGGCTTGTAGGTTCATCAAGAACCCTAGGTACACAGAGCCAATAAATGAGCTGCACCCTGCAGTGGGTATTCATTCTATACCGGGTATACAGCAACTCATTTGCTGAAATATAAAGAGTGAAAAATAGCTATCAAGAAAATCTTTGTATTTCCAAAATGGGCACATGATAAGGTGTTGAGGAGCAGTGGTTATTTGCATATCTGTGAATTCCGGAGTGCCCATACTAGCATGTGAATTACAGGGCATTTCTCAAATAGACGTCTTTTTTACACACTCTCTTATATTTGGAAGGAAAAAATGTAGAGAAAGACAAGGGGCAATAACACTTGCTTTGCTATTCTATGTTCCCCTAAGCCTCCCGATAAAAATTATACCTCACTTGTGTGGGTAGGCCTAGCGCCAGCGACAGGAAAGGCCCCAAAACACAACGTGGACACATCCCATTTTTTGACAGAAAACAGAGGTGTTTTTTGCAAAGTGGCTAACTGTAGATTTTGGCTTCCAGCTCAGCCGGCACCTAGGGAAACCTACCAAACCTGTGCATTTGTGGAAACTAGAGACCTAGGGGAATCCAAGATGGGGTGACTTGTGGGGCTCTGACCAGGTTCTGTTACCCAGAATCCTTTGCAAACCTCAAAATTTGTCTAAAAAAACATATTTTCCTCACATTTCGGTGACAGAAAGTTCTGGAATCTGAGAGGAGCCACAAATTTCCTTCCACCCAGCATTACCCCAAGTCTCCCGATACAAATCATACCTCACTTGTGTGGGTAGGTCTAGCGCCCGCGACAGGAAATGCCCCAAAACACAACGTGGACACATCCCATTTTTTGACAGAAAACAGAGGTGTTTTTTGCAAAGTGCCTACCTGTAGATTTTGGCCTCTAACTCAGCCGGCACCTAGGGAAACCTACCAAACCTGTGCATTTTTGAAAACTAGAGACTTAAGGGAATCCAAGATGGAGTGACTTGTGGGGCTCTGAAGAGGTTCTGAACCCAGAATCCTTTGCAAACCTCAAAATTTGTCTAAAAAAACACATTTTCCTCACATTTCGGTGACAGAAAGTTCTGGAATCTGAGAGGAGCCACAAATTTCCTTCCACCCAGCGTTCCCCCAAGTCTCCCGATAAAAATGATACCTCACTTGTGTGGGTAGGCCTAGCGCCCGCGACAGAAAATGCCCCAAAACACAACGTGGACACGTCACATTTTTTGACAGAAAACAGAGGTGTTTTTTGCAAAGTGCCTACCTGTAGATTTTGGCCTCTAGCTCAGCCGGCACCTAGGGAAACCTACCAAACCTGTGCATTTTTTAAAACTAGAACCACAAATTTCCTTCCACCCAGCGTTCCCCCAAGTCTCCCGATAAAAATGATACCTCACTTGTGTGGGTGGGCTAGGTGCCTGCAACAGAATAAGGCCAAAAACTTGTAGAGATAGAGGGGATAGCACAGCGAGTTGATAAGGACATATTGTTCTTTTATACATCTTTAGGCTGACTCTGCTTTGGGGACCCACACAAGTGACGTATCATTTTACTTGGGAGACTGAGGGGAACGCTGGGAGTAGGAATTTTGTGCTGGAGCGGTGATCGTACAAACGAAAGTCAGGAAAATATGCTTTTTAAGCAAATTTTGAGGTTTGCAGAGGAGTCTGGGTAAGAAAATGTTGGGGGATCCACGCAAGCCACACCTCCCTGGACTCCTTGGGGTGTCTAGTTTTAAAAAATGTCTGGTTTTGGTAGGTTTCCCTAGATGAAGGCCGCACCCAGGACCAAAAACATAGGTGCCCCCTCACCCCCAAACACAGGTAGTTTTGTAATATATCATTTTGATGTGCCCACATACGTCTGTGATGTGCCAAACACTAAAATTGTGAAAAGAAACACACTTAGGTTATGTTAAAAAGACCCCTCACCCACCAACCAAGTTGGTGACATGCTTCATCATCGGGGTCCCACCTCAGACACCTAGCGTGTCTCAAGTGTGCTGCGACGCCTGATTACAGCGGAGCAGGTTTTGTCATTTGTACCACACATACTGGATGGATTTGGCACGAGGGTGAGTGATGGTTCAGTAGATCAAATTTTATTAACAAGAGATTTCACAAAAGTGAAATGCACTGGTAATAACTGAAAGGCCAAAAAACTGAACCAATGACTCACAGCTCGTGAGCTGTAAAGCCACGGCAAGGCACCAACCGCTTTACAGTCCATTCACACACCTTTCATACATGACATGCACAAGACCATTCACGCCGCCAGCCACGGGCCCAGCACATTACAACAGTCGCATCGACAGACAGCGCCAGTCAAGGGCCCATCACTTTCATACGCCCACATGCCTGATACAGCAATCACACCAGCTGATGAGTGTGTGGACTGGCGTTTGGCTGGCACCGCTAGCCAAGCGCCACCCCACCCATACCGCCAGCCAAGCGCCACCCCAAGCACACCGCAAGCCAAGCGCCACCCCAAGCACACCGCCAGCCAAGCGCCACCCCAAGCACACCGCCAGCCAAGCACCACCCCACACATACCGCAAGCCAAGCGCCACCCCAAGCACACCGCCAGCCAAGCGCCACCCCACCCATACCGCCAGCCAAGCGCCACCCCAAGCACACCGCCAGCCAAGTGCCACCCCAAGCACACCGTCAGCCAAGTGCCACCCCACCCATACCGCCAGCCAAGCGCCACCCCACCCATACCGCCAGCCAAGCGCCACCCCATGCACACCGCCAGCCAAGCGCCACCCCAAGCACACCGCCAGCCAAGCGCCACCCCACCCATAACGCCAGCCAAGCGCCACCCCACGCACACCGCCATCACTTTTTTTTTGTTTATAAACAACAAAGAAACCACTAACTAATTATAAAATAAGTACAAAACTACAAACACAAAAGCTCTAACTAAATACATGACAGTAATGCCAACCGTGAAACAGAACATATGAAAATATAAAATAGGCAGTTTACGCTCACGGTATTTCCCAAAAGTTTTTCCTTGTGTGATAACTTCTAAAACAGCCAGGCACACACAGCCCAGGCTTTGAAGGGCATTCGGGGCAGTACATCTGGCTCTCCCTCCGGATTGATCTCCGGGCACATACTCTACATTTTTTTGTGGGCAAGTCTTTTTTGGGAGGGAGGAATGTGATCTGGAAAGTGGCGATCTTTCAATCTAGCCACATCCTCCACCACTTCTACTCTAGGAACTGTTGTCCATTCCACCACAATAAGGCTCTCTATCACTGACTCCTGAATTTTAACAAATGTCATCCTTGACTCAGGTGAACAATCCTTGAACACAATAAAAGCATTAAAAGTTGCCAAATGAAATAAATGTAGGGCCAACTTTTTATACCACACGTAAGACTTACGAAGAGCAGTGTAAGGTTCCAACCTCTGATCTACTCTATCAACACCACCCATGTGCCTATTGTAGTCCAAAATGCATGCAGGTTTGCGCACTTCCGCAACCTGACCCCAAACAGTCACAGGGGAAGTACTCTCATCATGGATGGTAGATAGCATGTACACATCCCTCCTGTCTGAAAATTTCAGAGCTAGCAGCTCATTATTCCGCAAGGCACTGCACTGTCCCGTCTCAAGTTTTTTACAGACAAGCTCCCTTGGATAGCCTTTACGGTTAGAACGGATTGTGCCACAAGCAACAGTGTCCACTCTAAACAACTCCTTGAACAACTGCACTCCAGTGTAGAAATTATCTACGTACAAATTGTGACCTTTGTTAAACAGTCGTCTACCAAGTTCCCACACAATGTTTTCGCTAACTCCAAAAGTGGCCGGACAACCAGGAGGGTCAATACTGGAATCCCTACCAGTGTAGACCCGGAAATTATACACATATCCTGTACTGCTTTCTGACAGCATATACAATTTAATCCCATATCATGCCCTCTTACTAGGAATGTACTGCTTAAAAACTAAACGCCCCTTGAAAAGGACCAAAGACTCGTCCACACTTATCTCTTTGCCTGGAACATAGACCTCTGAAAAAAGATCTACAAAATGATCAAGGACAGGCCTAATCTTAAAAAGACGGTCACACTCAGGGTGATCTCGTGGCAAGGCTAAAGCATTGTCTACAAAATGCAGCATACGAAGAAGCAAATAGCGATTATGTGTCATAGTTGCAGGAAATATAGCCATTGCCATCAAGGGACTAGTAGACCAATAAGAAGCCAGTGACGGCTTCCTGATCAACCCCATCAAAAAAGTCAAACCTAAAAACTTTTTCATCTCTTCCAGATATGTGGGAACCCACTGAGTAGCTCTAGACTGAGGCTTAAGTCTGGCAGCGTTGTCCCGCAAATATTGCTCTGCATACAAATTAGTCTGCTCCACAATCTCTTCCAAAAATACATCGTCCATAAACAAGTGAAAGAAATGGACAGGCAAAAAGTTTTCCGTATTGACTCTACACCCTGGGAGACCAGTAAATGCAGGTAACTGTGGCTGCTCCATGTTTGGGGCAATCCAGGTGTCAGGTCTTCTAATGGGAAACCCTTCAGCCCCAGTCTGCTGCACTCTTGGCACATCAATGTCCTCCTCTACAACAGGCCCTTCATCTGCACTGAGAGTAGCTTCCTCATCAGAAGAATACTCTCGGACAGAAAAGTCACTGCCAGAATCTCTCACTTCCTCCTCTGCCTCAGATGCAGAGTCAGTCTCGTAATCATGGTCTGAAGATGACTCAAAGAGCATGCCAACAACCTGCTGAGCGGTCACTCTGCGGCTAGCCATGATCCTCACTAACAACAAATGGATTCCCAACAACAACTAGCACTAAAATAAGTAATAAACAAAGTGTAGCTTTATCACAAAGAGTTATGTACTAAAAAACTATACCACTCACTTGCCTGAAAAAGCTACTCACCAGCAACTACTCTGCACAGACACAGCAATCACCAATGATATCCCACTAAAAAGAAAAAAGAAAAAAGGAAATTAGATATATGACAACACAAATATCATTGTGCTCAAATCTAAGGACAATTTCACACACAATACTGCATTTAGTACACCACCTACACATGTCATTCATGCATGTCAACAATACTCCTTTGGAGTAAATTGCTTTCACTTACCTAAAACATGCATTTATGCAAACTGCAGGACAACTACTGCCAAAACCGCAAGGATCCACAGCAAAGGAAGCAAAAGCTTTGAACTAGAACAAAAAGAAGAAATAAACTGTTATAATCACAAATACAAATACTTCGCCAGTTGACAAACACCCCACCACCAAGAACTTAGAAATTGTCCCTGGTGCCTAAGTGGCTTCTGCCCCAATAGGAGACAGATGGGCCTAAAAAAAAAAATAGGCTGATCTGCCTCCAGGGTAGGCAGAAATGGCCATCACTAACGACCCCCCTTTGGGGGGTGACCCTTGCCAAAGGTGCCGCCGCCCCCCCCACACAAAACACACACACAGGATCCCTGGTGCCTAAGTGGATTCTGCCCCCGATGGGCATAAACAAATTGGCCGATCTGCCCCCAAGGAGGGCAGAAATGGCCAACAGCTCTGTGCCCACTTTAGGGGGTGACCCTTGCCAAAGGGGGCAAACGGGGGGTACCCCAGCACTAAACAAAAAAGGGGAACCAAAAAAATAAATCCCTGCCGTATTGGTGGTTTCTGCCCTCCTTGGGGGCAGATGGGCCTACAAAAATAGGCCCCTCTGCCCCCAAGGGGGGCAGAGATAGCCAAAACAAAATTTCCCCCCTTTTGGGGGGGGGCGACCCTTGCCCAAGGGGTGCCCCCAAACACACAAAACACACACACACCTCACAATCCCTGGCGCCTAGTGGGTTTGACCCCATGGGTGCCAGATCGGCCAAAAACATGGCCTATCTAGCCCCGGGGGGTGAAACATATAAAACAATTATTGCCCCCGGGGCAGCGACCCTTGCCTAAGGGGTTGCTGCTCTAAAACACAGAAAATAATTTCCCTGGTGTCTAGTGGTTTTCGCCCCCCCGGGGACAGATCGGCCCAAAAATTGGCCGATCTGCCCCCAGGGGGGGCCAAACTAAGAAAAAATATTAGCTCCCAAAATACATGCAAATAATGATATCCCTGGTGTCCAGTGGCTTTTCGCCCCCCCGGGGGCAGATTGGCCAGAAAATCGGCCGATCTGCCCCCGGGGGGGGGGGCTGAAAAAGGAAAATAATGTCCCCCAATGGGAGCGACCCTTGCCCAAGGGGTTGCTCCCAATAATTTGCACAATAAAGAACATCCCTGGTGTCTAGTGGTTTTTCGGCCGATCTGCCCCCAGGGGGGCCGAAAAAGGAAACAAATGCCCCCCAATGGGAGCGACCCTTGCCCAAGGGGTCGCCCCCCAAAACTAACTACAAAAGGTAATCCCTGGTGCCTAGTGGGGATTACTGCTCCAGGATCGCGGGCCCCACAGAATCCACAGAAAACAGGCACCGGGGGAAAGGAAAAACCCTTTCCTTTCCCCCTGTGTCTGTTTTCCCCCCCACCCCCCCAAAGAACAAAGGACTCACTGTTCGCTTCCAGCAAATGGCTTCCAGCGCGTCCCTCGGCAATATTTGATGACGTTGCGCGCTGTGCACGCTGACGTCATCGGATTGCCGAGGGGGGGGTCGGAGTTGGAAGGGGAAGGGCTTCCCCTTCCATCCACGACCGGGGGGGTGGGTGGGAAGCCCAAGGGGGGAGCGCTAGCGCTCCCCCCAGTTCCCGGGTGCAGGACGAGGTGATCTCGTCCAAAGCACCCGGGAACCGGTGCCTTGGACGAGATCACCTCGTCCAAGGCACCCTAGGGGTTCATGTTTTCAGCGAGTGGTGGTGTTTTTTTTCTTTCTTTGGGGCATTATATGTAATGACAATGGTGGCTGAGGAACAATCTTCGTTTGAGGTAGAAATTGCAGGTGGGTGGGTGGACATGGGGTTTGAAATAATGATATTTTTGGCAGGGTTCTATCTAATATACTCATTTTGTGGTATGTGATATCAACATTGCATTATAAATTATGCCCACTAGGGCTTTCAGATAAGGCATTTAATCACTATTATAGTTTTGATTGTTGATGAGTAAAAAAGTATTTTAGTGTATGTTAAAGGCACTGATATTGTTGAAATGCTATACTTGAACTCTCAAGATGAGTGGTGTGCAAACTTAATATAGTTCCCTGCTGAGTGGTATTGTTGAAAAGTCGATGCCCAACTATTACGATATGAACATTCTAAGATGGCTGCCGCTTTTGAGTTAACATTTTAGTGAGATGCAAGTTTGTTCGTTTTTTATATTTATTTTTCATTGGTTATTTAAATTTGTATGTTACACTCCCACTCCATCCGTGACAAAGGCTACGGCCGAAACGCGTTGGAGTTACTAAGTTTCTGAATTAAATTGCAACTTTTACACTACGGAGGTGTCCTGGTTATCCTTGGATTGAAAGGATCGTTGTTGTGAAGATTTTGGGCATCTCGGAGCCCGACCAGGACCGCTGTGCCGAGGCTTCCGCATTCCGGGCATTGTTGGTTGATTTATTTAAAGTAACTATAACTCATGCCCTAAGATAACTATAACTCGCGTCCCCACCATGCAGTTTTCTCCTCAATAATTTTCCTGCAAATATTACATTCATATTATCAATGATGTCAATGGTGTTGTAATATGTGGGGTAATTAGAGTGTATGGCGAGGGAGAGAGTTATAGTTACCTTAGGGTACGAGTTATACTTACTTTAAATAAATCTAACTACAACAGCTGAATATCAATGGTTTTGTACATTTAAAATGTGAGCCTAACTATAATGTCCTGTAACCTTGCTTTTGTAGAAGAATGTCTGTGTTTTATAATTCTATTTCCTAATTATAACATCCTTGTAACCTTTGATTTTTATCAGTGATTGTTTTTTTTTTTTAAATGTAAAGTAATGTTAATTACTTTAATCCAACACCGCCATGCACAGTCTTCGGCCATGTGCTGCACGGGCTAGCCGCAGGTCCCGGCCTATGACTAGGCCCTGCAGCCGGCCCACTATAACTACCCAAATCCGTGCCATGCACATCCTTTGGTGGTGTGGATGGGTGTTGGCTCTATAATCACCCAACCTCTCCCTGCATGCGGACCAGGCCCTGCAGCTTACCTCACCACACTCATGAAGTGCTTCTTTGTTTGGTTGAGATGGGATCATATTTCTGTGCATCAAGAATGCATCTCCAAAATCAGTGGGAAAAGAGGTTGGGGGTCCTTTTAGTAAGCTGTCCATCTTCCTGGGAAAATGGGTGGAAGACGTTGTATATCACAAATGGGTATTGGCATACTTGTAGTTTATAAAAGTAATGAGACGATCCCTGGTCTCAGCAGCAGATTACAAGAAAGAACCCACTCGTCACAGTCACTTCATGAGATATTGCGCTTGAAAAAAATTCAAAAACCTCCATCAAGGATTACAGATAACTTTTCACGGTGGAAATGCAGTGGAAAACACACTTACTCTGCCTTCACCTTGTTAACAAAATGAATACTTAGTACATCACAGTACATAATTATTTATTTATAGCCCCAGGGATGTGGTTGTGTCCGGGGCCCAGGTGGGGGTCCTTGCAGCCCCCTTAATATAAGCATTACCTTCAGGGAGACGGTGGTCCCTGGGGCATTATTAAGCCCTTGGAGCGTGACCCCCCCACCTCCGTCCTTTTTTAATTAAATTAATCTGCATGCCCCCTAGGACCTGGCCCACAATTCATAGTGATATTTGTGAATAATCACGAATATTAGCATGAATTTAAAAAAAAAAATGTTTGCCCTGGCTGGGCCCCAGGACCAAGACTAGGGAATTATTCGTATTCATACCCTGCCCTCTTTTTTTTTTTTGCTTATGTTTTTGGGACTTTTTTGGGGGGACTTGGCTGAAGCCAAGTCCATAAACGGCTAACAACACTTACTGGTTGAAGTGTTGGCAGCCAATCAGATCTCTGCACGAGATCGGGTCTATATGCAATATACAAATTTGGATTTCCTTTAATATCTCAAAAAATTCTTAAATGATTTACACCAAATAACAAAAAGTATGCTTTCTTGACCAAAAGCTACCATTCTGCCAAATATGGTGTAATTCCATCCAGCCATTTGGGCTGCAGTCGTGTTCAAAATCCCTAAGGGAATTAACATGGGAAACACAGATTTTTTGAACCCCCTCTTTCTCTGCCTCCACTTGATGGATCACCCCAAAACTTTCCATGCTCAAGAAGACCTAACTTGAAACTTTGTTTGGAAAATTTTATGAAGATTCATCCAACAGGGCTAAAGATGTAGCCAAGTCAATAAATGCTTTTTCTATGGAAACGATGGGCTTCATTACGAATTTGGCGGTCAATGGACAGTAAACAGGATGGCAGAGAAGACTGCCAAATTATGACATTGGCGGTGATGCAAAAGGAATACAGCCAAAACACAGCCTGCACCCCCGCCATGCGGTCAGACCGTTTCTGTCGAACGGAGCCACTAACAGTCCAACAGAGACCATTTTTCTGTTGGATTCATTACGAGGATGCACACTGCCAACATTTCCGCCACGGGCTACACTCACATGTAACACTACAGTGACATGCACAGACACATACAGCAACAAAGACACCCACACATGCACGCCAGGCACACTGCAGCCAGTACACACACACATCAGACATCAAGAACACAGTTACACACGGTAACACAGCACAGGCCCTGCCTCACACATTCCCATACAACATACCAACATGTCACAACAACACCACAACTGCATCAATACAAACACAAGTCACACACTCACAACCAACACTAGGCAGGAAATCGACACACTTACAATACAATGTACAACTATTTGTGAAGGAACACACACAATTGCACCATCATTTAAGTTAGCAATCGACACACACACACACACACTTCACACTTACAGTACAACTAACCTAATATACCACGCACATTACACGCAGACCCAAACATTCAAAACATGCAAAGCTACACAGCACAACAACAAACACACATTAACACAAACACAACACTAATACAACAACATATCAGCTACATACATATACCCATCGCACAGCACACACCCTATACCTGGGGAATAATAGCACTGCACACAACTTCACAGACTGCTCAATAAATACAGGAAGCATCAAGCAGCTCAAAAATATACTGCCACAAAACAAATGTCAGCCAGGATCGACTCAAACCTAGGAAAAGAAATGCAGGACAAAGATGTAACCAGAAACACCAACAACTAGTTGGATTTGTTTATATAAAGATAGTGAAACGTAATAAGGCAACAAGATTTACAAAGACCATAGGCCAGTTCATTTAGCACAATATTCATGCCAGAGGCACTGAATGGTGCCCCTACTTGACTCCTGACTGCCATGTAACCTCCACAGGTAGGGGCAACAAAGGGACAGGCATGGACCTAAGGGATTCTTGAAGGGCAGTCGGGTGGAGGGGTTGGGCTTAGGCTTGGGAGGGAGGGCTTTGTCTTTGGCTTGGGAGGGGGTTGGATCTTCTTTGGAAGGGTTGACTTCTTCTTGCAGGGGGGCGGGGCATGGGTACTGGCTTGGGGGGTAGAGGAGGCTTTGGAGGTGAAAGGGAAGACTTTGGGGGGGACGGATCTCTTAGGGGTGTCACGGGGAGAGAGTAGGGAAAAGTTCAAGCTCAGAAATTAATGTGTTTTTGGACACAAAGGGACAGTCATAAGTAAAGGGTTTGGTTGTGGAGGGAGAGAGAGTGGTTATATGAGGTTCTGCAGTGGATGTCTTGGGTGCATGTTTGTGGGAGGTATGCTTGTGGGTGGTGGGTGTCTGTTGGGTGGGGGAGGGAGGGCGTTTATGTGCCTTGGGCTGAGGGGGGCTAGAGGTGCTGGGGGATGCCATTGTGTGTGGGTGGCTATCTGTTCAGTTGGTGACTGCAGGTATGGAGACTGGGGTGGATGTCTGAGTATCTGCTGGGGTGCTGTCTGCGGGTATGATAGGTGTGGGTGCCTGATCAGTGAATGTTGGTGTGGTGTCTGCAGGTGTGTCAGATGTTGGGTCTCTGATAGTGGGGGTGGTGGGGGTGTCAGGGCAGGCCGTGACTGTTGCTGTGTCTGCTGGTGGATGTTGCTTGTGTGCATGCCAGTGGTGTGTCTTTTGGTGCTTATGTTTGTCTGTGCTATCCTTAAATGATGAGGTGGATGCATGTCTGTCTGTTTGTGTGCTTTGGCTGGGTCGGGAAATGGGGGATTCGGATTGGGAAGAGGAAGGTGGAGGGGGGACAGTAGACAAAGGGTGACTGGCTGCCATCAGTGTGGAGGAAAAGAACTCTGTAGGCCAGCCAGTGCACCGTGAATGCCCTTCAAGAATGCATTGCTCTGTTGCATTTGAGGTACCAGTCTCTGGATGGCATCATAATGGTCGAATGACCAACTGAGATCCACCTCAGGAGGTCAATAGCTTCCTCACAGTAGGGCTAACAGGGACTGTGCCAGAGGTGCTTTTGGAAATGGAGATGCCCACCTTCTTGGATGGGTGGGCACAGCCAACTGGGTGGGGAGCTACAGGGAGGGCAGTGATAGAAAGGGAAGTGGTGGACAGAGATGGTGCTAGGCTGGTCCCAGAAGGGTTCGCCACCACTAGGGAGTGGCCACTGGAGAAGGATTCCAGTGATGATGTTCCAGATCTAGTCTCACCCATGGCACTCCCATCATCCTCCGGGCCACTGGGTCCCTTGGTGTCAGTGGTGTTGTGACTGGAGGTCATAACACCCCCAGGTAGTACCAGGTAAGTGACAACATCATGTCACAAAAACATACTATGTAGCCCTTTCTTTAAAAACATTGTTCAACACCAGCTACGCTACCTAAATCTCACCTACAATGCCATGATATCAGTAGAACTATCTATCACACTGACCATTCAGTGAGAAGGTGACTTTGCCACAAGATATAGGTTCCCTATCCAAAACAACATAGTCAAACACCAATCAAGCTATAGTTCAGAAATGTGACATTGATTTCCACTAATCAAATACACAAACTCAACACATACAAACAATTTACCCTGATGCCTGTACCAGGCAATGAAACATATTGTATAGTAAACTCAAGACAGCCTGTTGTAGACAAGCCATACTCACTTCATGTCACCTAGTTAACCACCAGAACAATGGACATATGCAAAGCTGTAACTCCATATAATTGACATACCTGAAAGTTTTGGAGATGAAAGAGTCAAGACACACTTAACACACATGTACCAATAGTGAAGAAAAAAGGATTGTAAATTGTGGACCAAGGCATCTAATCCATTGTCCTCCAGAAAACAAACTTTTTCACAGTCATGTAAGGGTCAAATACTCTAAGAGCAGTGTCTCACACACAATACTAAGTTGTCAATTAATTGTTTGTAGTCAATGGACCATTGTCATGCTCAGGAAGGTGACAGTGATCAGCCTTAAGTAATCATGCAATTATTCCATCAATAGCCCACTGACTGGGTGGCAACACCACTATTCACACATTAGACATGACTAGCCTTACATATGTCTGTGAATAAATCTTAGAGACAAAGTACATGTGATGCCACCATGACAGGTACACCCACCATGATGCTACTCAAATGCCTGAAAACACATACTATGCCACTCACATGTATATATGCATGACCATACCTGCACCACATAGGTGTCAGTGCAAACAATAGGTTCCAAAATAGCTAGGACTCAGTAGACATAGCCCTCATGGCAATAGGAATTATGTCCATAACTATTTACATTGTTGGATCATGACAGAACCTTTCCATTTAAACATGATGTTGGCAAATAACTGATAAGATTGTAACTGTGAATAAAATACATTTGCCTAAGTATCATGCCTACAACAGTATGCCCAAGGACAATGCTGTGTAGCCACTTTCCACCTACACAACCTTAGCATGTTGCTAACATTCATAGCCCTGACATCAAGATATGTGAACTAATAGAAATGTTAAAAAACCTCTATGGTTTCCAAAATGCATGTTGTCTGCTCAGATTGAACTTTACCATTGTCCATTTACATCCCTCACTTACCAAGGGGGATCCCCTTGTGACAGGTGTGAAAAAGGTAAGCTTGTATGTCGTGAATTGTCATATGGATATCACAGCCTCACATGATGATCTCATTTATCAGAGATCGTTTGAAAACTAGGAATGACTTGTTCATCTCTGACTCAATGTTGCACATAGACATGAATCATGGGGCATTGCAATGGACAGAGAGAAAGGTCTTAGACACCATAGCATCATAATATTGACAGTATTGACCTGTAGGTGAAAATGATCAACCACCAGGGTCTGAAAAGCTGTATATTGGTACACTTGTGACAAAGTCACATGTGCACCATTTATGCTTTTGTACTGAGGGGGCAATATAGGTGAGTAACATGTCTCTAAACGCATTTGCATGTGCACACCTGTGTGCTATTGATGACTACTATACATCAATATGTTCACAGGATATATGTGCCACTTTGCACTCACCATATTGTCAGAGCTAACAATCTGTCACATCAGACACTAACCTGGTAAAGGGGTGACCTTGTGTTAGGACTGTACTTACCCCTTTTTGGCTGCTGTGCTGCCCTCAAATGCCCATCCAACTCAGGGTAGGCCACCTCCAAAATGTGGGCCATTGGGGGGGTTAAGGTCCGACACACACCTTGTCCTCATTGGGGGTACATCCCCAGATGGGCCTCTGTGGTCGTCCAGGCCCAGTGTCTCAGGTCCTCCCACCTCTTCCTACAGAGGGTGTTCCACCAGCTGTGGTCCCCTAGGGTCCGCACTTTCTTTGCAATTGCATGCCAAGTCCCCTTCTTCTGATGGGCTTTGACCTGCATGGATGACACACACAAGAAGAGAATGTCATGTACACATGCACCATGCTGAAACAAGTAGGGTGTCAAAGCCCAGCTCACCTGAGTCCTTGTTCAGTTCTGATGGAGGTTGAAGACAATCCAACCCCACCCTGAAACTGCTTGTTCCAGCACACTAGTTTTTAAAACAGTGCACTAAGAACAGAAGCTCAAGGGAAGGGGGGAAGTGGATAAAATAAAATAAAGAGACAACAGCGTTCTTGCGTTTCCACTGTTGAAGTGCTGCACAAATCTGCGGCCCTCTCTGACTTCGGTAGAAACTGGTGCCTAATGAAACATAAACAAAGAACAGATAAGTACATCCTATTCCTAACTGGGTTCCTGACTATCCCTTTATTTATTAGAAATTTTCTTCTAAAAGTACCTCTTGGATCCTGGTCTCTAGTTTCCAGGTTTGGAATGTGTTACTGCTCTGGGATGTGCTTTCTATTACTCTAAAGCTTCTAAAACATTAAACAAATACCGTTATCAGAATTATCAATATCAAACATTCATCTTAATATAACTAAAGCCTAAATTGCCAATAGCAGACTCACTTTTCCCATATTTCCGGAATCTTTTATAAAACAAATACTGTACTTTTACGTCAAAATACAGCATGTAATTTGTGCAAGTCCTTGATTTACTGTTTGCCTTGCTGTTAATGGTTTCCACGGTTCGATTCTTAAAAGTTCCATAAAAAAATGTTTGCTTCACAAAGTTCCGCAAAGTATTGTTGTAACAAAGAGTTTGAATCACAATGTTCGTGGAAGGTATCTTGTTTCAAATTGTCTATACACGAATCCAGAAATTGTTGTCAAAGTTCTTTCAGGTAATAAAAGTTTTGCACTTACTTGTTGCTGGCAAGAGATACTGATCAGTCTAACCTTGTCTTCTTTCTCTTTTGCAGGTTGCTTGTAGGAGAGAGGCTGAGGCAAGGAGGAACCGGAAACCGGAAGAAGGAAGAGCCAGCAGCTGCGCCCATTGAAGCCAATGAAAGTCTGTAGAGAGCAGGAGTGCCAGCGCCGAGGGATCTGTCCTCAGGTAAGCGGGAGGTAGACGAGCACAAGCACTGGGCGAGGCTCGAGGGCTGCCTTTTATAGACAGGGCTGGGTGTGGTCCTCACATGCTGCACATGTTCTTGAAAGGTGTGCAGAGCTGGGTGTGGTTTGAAGAGCTGGGTGTGGTCCTCACATGCTGCACATGTTCTTGAAAGGTGTGCAGAGTTTCAGTTATTATGCAAATGAGTTCAATTAACACATGGCCTAGAGAGGAGTGTTTTAAAGAAGCCTTGGTAAAAGCAAGGCCCAATGTGTAAACAAAACAGCACATTAAACAACATACACAGAAGCCTAGGGGGGGGGAAGGTGAGATAACAAGAAAGGCTTTCAATAGTAAGTTTAAAAGGGAGCTATTACAGAACTCACTAGTGCAGTGAGAGTGGACATGCTCTTTGCTGTGCACAAACCCTAACAGTTGCTCCCCTCAAAGGCCCTCCTACAGGACGGGGTTTTCCTGGATTTTTTAAATAAAACCGTCTAATCAGCTGTGGGGCATGTACATATGATGCTGGTTCCCATGAATTCTCAGATTCATCATATTCTTTCCATTCTACTAAATAAAACAGACGTCCACTAATTCTTTTTGAGTCTTTTATGCGTTTCACTTCATATTCTAGATTTCCCTTAATTGGTATGGGTGGAGGTGGTGGTTCAGGTCGGGTTTTTGGATTGTACGGCTTAAGCAAGGACACATGGAATGTAGTATGTACTGGATATTCTTTCGGTAAATATAATTTTACTGTTACCGGGTTTACTATGGCAGTTATACTAAAGGGTCCAATGAAACGTGGTTGCAGCTTTCGGGATCCCTCTATGTTTAGGTTCTTTGTGGAGAGCCATACCTTGTCACCGATTTTATACATTGGGGCCTCAGATCTGTGTTTGTCTGCTTGTCTTTTCATGCTTTCCTTGTACTTTAATAAATGTTTCCTGGCTTTGTCTTGTATGTCACCTAACCTTGTTAGTCTATCCGTTACTGTAGGTAACAGAGAATCTTCTAACAAAATGGGTATAGCTCTTGGATGATACCCCTGCAAGAAATAGAATGGTGAGCAAAGTAGAGCTGAATGCTCAGTATTATTATAAACAAACTCCGCTACAGGGAGAGCTTCCAACCATTCACTAGAATAATCAGCCAATAAACAACGTAGCGTTTGAAGTAAGGTTTGGTTCAGTCGTTCAGTCTGTCCATCTGTCTCTGGGTGGAAAGCAGTGGATAATGCCACATCTATTTTCAGTTTTTTACATAATTTTTTCCAAAATTTAGAGTTGAACTGGCTCCCTCGGTCTGACACCACTTTGCTTGGCAAACCATGTAAACGCACAATTTCCCTTATAAAAATATCGGCAAATTCTGCCGCCGTGGGTAATTTCCGTAATGGTACAAAATGTGCCATTTTAGATAAAAAAATCCACTATAACCAACACTGTTGTGAAAGATTTTACAGGTGGTAAACCTACAATAAAGTCTACGCTCACAGTGTGCCAAGGTTGCTTGGGTGTTGGCATTGGTATTAACAAACCGTCAGGGGCCTTATGAGAAGATTTATGTCTTGCACAAATTGGACAGGTAGTGACAAATTGCTTAATGTCCTTTCTTATAGTGTCCCACCAAAAGTGTTTTTGCACATTTTCCAGGGTTTTTACCCAACCAGGATGACCTGCCAACGGTGAGGAGTGATGCCAAATTATCACCTGTGTTTGTAATTCAGAGGTGGGCACCAACAGCATGTTGTCGTGATACAATAAACCTCGTTGTATTGTGTTATGGGAATCTTTTAACCAATCCTGAGGTGCTATTTGCATGTGTGCATTATATAGATCTGTGATGAAATCCTTCTGTTGTACTGGTGCCAAAAACTTTTGGGGAGGAATAATGGGTTCTCCTATTTTATCTTGTTTCATGTCTGAAGTATGTCCGTATCTAGATAACACATCAGATTGAATTTGTTGTGCACCTGGTCTATAGGTTATTACAAAGTCAAATGTGCTAAAAAAAATTAACCAGCGCATCTGACGTGGTGTTAGTGCTTTAAGTGATCCAAAAAACTGTAGGTTCCTATGGTCAGAAAAGATTGTAACTGGGTACTTGGCTCCCATTAAATGGTGCCTCCATTCTGAAAAGGCTACTTTGATAGCTAGTAGTTCCCTTTCAGCCACAGTGTAATTTTGTTCAGCTGGTAATAACTTTTTGGAATAGAAGGCTATAGGATGCAACTGGCCATCTACTGCATCTCGTTGAGAGAGAACTCCTCCTAAAGCTACTTGTGAAGCATCCGCTTCAACAAAAAAAGGCAAGTCAGGATCAGGATGTTTCAGAATTGGGGCTGAAGTGAACTTTTGTTTTAGGAGTTGAAAGGCGTGTGCCGCCTCATCAGTCCAAAGAAATCGTTGCCCTTTCCGCAACAAGGTAGTTATTGGGGCTGCAATGTCTGCGAAATGTGCAATAAACCTCCTATAAAAATTGGCGAAACCCAGAAATTTCTGAATATCTTTTACAGAGGATGGTTCTGGCCAATCAGCAATAGCACTGATTTTCTTTACATCCATAGTTATTCCTTGAGGTGACAGGCAGTATCCTAAAAAGTCCACCTTGCTGACATTAAAAGTACACTTTTCTAACTTAGCAAAAAGATGATTTTCTTTTAACTTTGATAATACTGCACGAACATGTTGGGTATGTTCTTCTGAGTTCTTAGAGTAAATGAGGATGTCGTCTATGTATACTATGACACAAACGTCCAGGAATTTGTGTAGGACCTCATTTATAAAGAACTGAAAGGCCGCAGGGGCATTACATAACCCAAAGGGCATTACTGTGTACTCAAATAAACCAAACTTTGTCTTGAAAGCTGTCTTCCACTCATCCCCCTCTTTTACTCGGACCAGGTGGTAAGCTCCCCGCAGATCTAGTTTAGTGTATACAGTAGAATGTCTTAACTGATCCAACAACACAGGTATTAGAGGAAGAGGATATTTATTCTTTATTGTAGCCTTATTCAGTCCTCTATAATCGATACACGTGTGCAGGGATTTATCCGGCTTCGGGATAAAAAAGAGTGGAGATGACACCGGAGATGTGGAATGACGGATGAACCCAGACTGTAGTAGGTCATCTAGGTAGGTTCTTAAGTATTTGGTTTCTTCGTCAGTCAAAGCATATACTCTGTTATTAGGTAAAGGGGCCCCTGGGATAAGATCTATACGACAGTCATAAGACCTATGTGGGGGCAGCACACTAGCCTTTACTGGATCAAAGACATCTTTAAAGTCAGAATATTCAGGAGGGAGACTTGGTTCATCTTGTATAACACTAGCACAGTGTAATACTGTGCTCTGTTCTGTACCTGCTTCTTGATAGCAATTGGTTCTACAGAAAGAGGAATCCAAAGTAACATTTCTATTCACCCAATCAATTTTTGGGTTATGAGTTGTTAACCAGGGTACCCCGAGAATCAAACCAAAATTAGGAGTATCTATCAGATCAAAGCTAATCACCTCTGTGTGCCCGTTCTGACAGACCATAACAAGTGGACTTGTTTGTTTTGTGATTAATCCAGAGGTCAATTCTGACCCATCCACTGCACATACTGCTTCTGGACAAGGCTTTAGGCAGATAGGAAGTCCTAAGTTTTCAGCTAACTTATTATCCACAAAATTTCCTGTCGCGCCTGAGTCCAGTAGGACAGGGAGAAAATGCCTCACTTGGGTAGTAACAATTAAAACGACCTGAATTGTGAAATGTCTAGGTATGTGCGGTACCATGAAGGCTGCAGCATTAGAGGTTTGATTAAGATGTTTTCTCGAACAAGTAACCTCTCCCCTTGTCGAGCTTAATCGTTTTCCGATTCAGTTGAGGAGGTGGAGGAAACAGCACCCTTTCGTGGATTTTTAGGCTTTACTGGACATTCTCTGGCAAAGTGACCTGCCCTTCCACAATATAAACATAATTGAAGTTTTCTCCTTCTTTCTTTTTCCTCTGATGTGAGTGAACCTCTGAGTGTCCCTATTTGCATAGGCTCAGGTTCAGGGAGTTTATTATCTGGGTCTTTCTTCTCGTGTCTAATACAAGTTAACCGTGATTCCAGTTTGTATTTATCTCCCTTTCTTTCTCCTAGTCTATGTTCTAATTTCACAACTAAATCTACAAAGTCCGAATAGTCTTCTGGCAAATCAACGATATGAGCCAGCGCGTCTTTTAACTCATCTCTCAAACCTTTATAGAAAAGGGAGACACGCTTTTCTTCTGGCCAGTGTGTCTCGGTGAGTAAATGATTAAAACTAGTGAGATAGGTCAATAAATCCTTGTTACCTTGTTTAAGATTTAAAAGCTCATTATCACTTACCTGCATGAAAGTGGGTTTTGCAAAAAGGCTGGTCATGGTACGTTTAAATTGATTCCAATTATGGAGGATGGGATCATCTCTCTCCACGAAAGGAATTGACCAATTGGCTGCTGTGCCACCCAAATAAGACAAGACGAATGCCACTTTCGTAGCATCAGTAGGGAACAGTTGTGGCTTACAAACGAAGTGTAATTGACATTGATTGATAAAAACATGGAATTTGTTACTATCTCCATGAAAACGTTCAGGTGCTGCTAAGGGCACAGCATTAGGAACATTAACAGTGACCTCAACTGGGGGAGGCAAAGTTGTATGTTTTGATGGCGCCCCTGTCTCTGAGGAGGTTTTAAACAAAGGCATAAAAGCTGTGTTCCACTGAGATACCCTAAATTTATACCTGCTTAAATCCTGTTTTAAAGAGGTATTCTCCATCTTTAATCACTCTATTTCCTCTTGCATATGTTGCAAGATGCCAGACACTGATTCATTATGAGCCAAGTCCTCATTTAGGGCCTGCGCCATATCCGTGACGTCAATGCCCTCTATTTCTTCCCCGATATTCATCGTCCACCAGAACTGAAAATATATATATTTTTTTTTAAGGCTTGTGCTTCTGTCAAAGCCCAGCTCACCTGAGTCCTTGTTCAGTTCTGATGGAGGTTGAAGACAATCCGACCCCACCCTGAAACTGCTTGTTCCAGCACACTAGTTTTTAAAACAGTGCACTAAGAACAGAAGCTCAAGGGAAGGGGGGAAGTGGATAAAATAAAATAAAGAGACAACAGCGTTCTTGCGTTTCCACTGTTGAAGTGCTGCACAAATCTGCGGCCCTCTCTGACTTCGGTAGAAACTGGTGCCTAATGAAACATAAACAAAGAACAGATAAGTACATCCTATTCCTAACTGGGTTCCTGACTATCCCTTTATTTATTAGAAATTTTCTTCTAAAAGTACCTCTTGGATCCTGGTCTCTAGTTTCCAGGTTTGGAATGTGTTACTGCTCTGGGATGTGCTTTCTATTACTCTAAAGCTTCTAAAACATTAAACAAATACCGTTATCAGAATTATCAATATCAAACATTCATCTTAATATAACTAAAGCCTAAATTGCCAATAGCAGACTCACTTTTCCCATATTTCCGGAATCTTTTATAAAACAAATACTGTACTTTTACGTCAAAATACAGCATGTAATTTGTGCAAGTCCTTGATTTACTGTTTGCCTTGCTGTTAATGGTTTCCACGGTTCGATTCTTAAAAGTTCCATAAAAAAATGTTTGCTTCACAAAGTTCCGCAAAGTATTGTTGTAACAAAGAGTTTGAATCACAATGTTCGTGGAAGGTATCTTGTTTCAAATTGTCTATACACGAATCCAGAAATTGTTGTCAAAGTTCTTTCAGGTAATAAAAGTTTTGCACTTACTTGTTGCTGGCAAGAGATACTGATCAGTCTAACCTTGTCTTCTTTCTCTTTTGCAGGTTGCTTGTAGGAGAGAGGCTGAGGCAAGGAGGAACCGGAAACCGGAAGAAGGAAGAGCCAGCAGCTGCGCCCATTGAAGCCAATGAAAGTCTGTAGAGAGCAGGAGTGCCAGCGCCGAGGGATCTGTCCTCAGGTAAGCGGGAGGTAGACGAGCACAAGCACTTGGCGAGGCTCGAGGGCTGCCTTTTATAGACAGGGCTGGGTGTGGTCCTCACATGCTGCACATGTTCTTGAAAGGTGTGCAGAGCTGGGTGTGGTTTGAAGAGCTGGGTGTGGTCCTCACATGCTGCACATGTTCTTGAAAGGTGTGCAGAGTTTCAGTTATTATGCAAATGAGTTAAATTAACACATGGCCTAGAGAGGAGTGTTTTAAAGAAGCCTTGGTAAAAGCAATGCCCAATGTGTAAACAAAACAGCACATTAAACAACATACACAGAAGCCTAGGGGGGGGGGAGGTGAGATAACAAGAAAGGCTTTCAATAGTAAGTTTAAAAGGGAGCTATTACAGAACCCACTAGTGCAGTGAGAGGGGACATGCTCTTTGCTGTGCACAAACCCTAACACAGGGTGAATAACAAGTTACTTCAACAAGTCAAACACACACTGTGTGCAACATCCCTCCGATGATATGTGACCATATGCAGTCAGGCCATTTGTGAGGGTAAAATAGCCAAACTACATGCATATCCAGCACCAGTTGCCACCTTCTTACATATGATCAGAACGCAAACACATCTGTAAACATGGTATTCCAGGTGGTTTGGTATACCACCTTCACTAATCATGTACTACAGTCAGTAGGTGGTTCAGGGAATATACATCACACACTCTTCACTATGTCTCAGGACACAAAACCTATCACCACACATATTTACATGCCCATGTACCCACACATAGTACCACAACATTTGAACCTTCCAGATTCACAATGTTAAATATTACCAATCAGCCTTTGCTTAGTATGACAAAGGATAGATAAGCTAAGAAAACTTATATCCACATGGTGTACGTACCTGTTCCTCTTGTGCACCATACAGCTGTTCATACAGGGGTAGGACCTCCTCCACCAGCTTCTCTAGCTTCTCGGGTGAGAAGGCAGGGGCCCTATCACTTGTAGGACATGGCATAATTGCTCGAAGAGGCAGTAGACAGCAGCTCAGGTCGTGGAGGTCTTGCCGGCAGCAGTGTCACGAGTCAAGTGAGAGATGAAGTAGGACATGGCAGTCACGTCTGCCACGTAAAAGACTGTCACCGCAGGAGGACATCGCCATTATCTAGGCTAAACAGACATGTTGTGATATTGACAAGATGAAAGCAATTTTTCATTATTGACATAGTCTGCAGCCTCAATGCAAATGGATAGATAGCAATAGCACCTTTGTAATGTGAAAAAGTGGTGAGAATGTTATTATTGCAGAGACTATTTGTGACATGCTTATCCGTTATTAATACCATAACTTGGGAAAGGGTATGCCATTGCAGCAATAAGCCATTAGTACCCGTGCTATGTGCTGTGTACCATGTTTAGACTGTTTTTTATGGCATGTCAGAGCATTCTCTGTGACATATGTATTTACACACTTACAATGGACACAATGACTGATAGACATACATTCTTGATTTCTCTCACATAGTTACCCTGGCATGAGAAGAGTCAGAGAACCTCCATTGTACTGTCCACTAGCAGATCTGCAGACCATGGAGAATCTTCATGATATTCAGATCTACCACCTGGAAAGGCAGACAATCGTGGATCTCTGTCGTCAGTTGGAGCCAGATCTGATACCTGCTAATAATCCTCCCAATAGCATACCACCCAATTGTACAAGTTTTGTTAGTGCTGCACCTTTCAAAATACTCTGGTTCTAACTACAGGGATGTATCAGCCTTTGTTCAGACTGGTCTTGAAGGCTGTACTATCTGCATTGTTGAAACACCTGGACAGCTACATCAGATTTCCACAGTGTGAAGATTTGGCCCATGTGAAGACTGATTTTTATGCTTTGGCACACATCCCACATGTGGTGGGAGCCATTGATGGCACCCAAGTAGCCCTGGTTCCCCCAAGTGGCAATGAACAGGTTATAGGAACAGGAAGAACTTCCACTCCATAAATGCACAAGTAGTCTGTTTGGTGGACCTCTACATTTCACAAGTATGTGCAAGGTACGCGGGGTCAGTCCATAATGCTTTCATCATGCGGAACAGCAATATCCCACTGCTGATGATACAGCAGTACACAGAGAGGGCTGGTTGGTCGGTAAGTCATATATGTTATGTGTGTTAGTAAGTTATATCTGCTACCAAATGTTGGGAATGCACAAGATCTATGTTTGTCCTCTTGTGACTATTCCTTACAGGGGATTCTGGCTACCCAAACCGTCCCTGGTTGTTGACAACAGTGAGGTGCACAACCACGCCTGGGTAAGTCCACTTCAATGAGGCCCACGCAAGTGTCATGGAGCGGACATTTGGACTCCTGAAGGTAAGATTCTGTTGCATTGATAAGTCTGTTGGAGCCCTCCTCTACTCACCTGCCAAAGTTTGTCAAGTCATTGCAGCCTTCTGCATGCTCCACAACTGCACCCTGAGACGTCAAATCCCATTTATACGAGATGAGGGGGAGTCAGCAGTTCCACTGGATGAGAATGCAGAGTTGCCAAATGAGGATGACTGTGATGAGGGTGAAACTAGACACATCCGGGCAGATCTCATAAATCAGTACTTCACCTGACTGTAGGTATGTGATGTTCTGTAATTTGACTACCTCATTGGGGTTTTGGGTGGGTTAGAGATGCTTGATAAGGGTTGTGTATGACCATCAGACAGGTCAGAGGCAGCTTAGCAGCACATAGCTCTGATGTGCATGCAGACTAGGACAGGGGGTTGTGTGCAGCGTTTTGTTCACTATAGTATAGGTTTGTCACAATGCACAATCAGAGTTCCCATTGTATATATGAAATATCTATATAATTGTTTACAATTATTTCCTGCCTATGCCTTATGTATCACATTTATATTTAGCAGATTAATTAACAAGGTCATCTTCATTTGGTAATATCTGACTATGTAACAAGCTGGTGGGATTTGCAGGCTGACATGTGAAGTGAACATGGATTGATCCAGGTACTGTATGGCATTAGATTGGTGGTGTGGGATGGTAGTGTCCTATTCCATACTATATACCAGTTTGTCATGGGAGGTGGGCCCAATGGTGCTATGCATGTGGTTTTGTGTCTCTGACACGTCATCCTGTGCAATCCATACCCTCAACCTTCTCATTGGCTTGATATTGGTAATAACTTACTTCTATGTAGCTGTCACTGTGTTTCCTCACTTCAGCCCACTGTGCATGTGTTTCAAGACTGACGTAGGTGTGTAGCATGCCTACGGATACCTCAGCATGGTAAGTGGAAGGTTCCATGACTGGGGCATTTGTACTGACCTCTGTCTGTATTAAGGTGTCTGGTTATTTGGGAGGTATGTTAAGGGTATGAAATAGGGCTTTAGCTGATGATGCATTAAACCAATCTGGTTGCCTATTTGGATAGAGAAATACTGACATGTCCCTAATTTCAGTGGTCTGTTGGGTGTTAGTTATTCACCCCTCTGCTGAGTCACTAAAGTGAGCAACTGTGCTTCATTGTGTGATAAATGTCATTTTCCCAACCTATGTGTAGGAAAATGCAATTGATGTGAATAGAAGTTTGTCAGTGTCACCAAAATCAAAATGTACCCTGATTAAACAGTACATGTGAGATGGGACTTTACAGATTTGGTCAATTTTGCATATCTTGTATAAGCAAGAGGTATAACAGTTAACAGTTCAATGTAGCTGAAAAATGACTCTAGAACATGATATGTAGTTTAGTAGTGTTTATTAAGAAGTGCACATTAAAATATGTGAATTGATTCAAATCAAAATAATGTAAATAGTGAAGGCTTTAGTCATGGTGGATGTAATCATCAGGGTAGCTGCAACAATATTTGGAGTTTCAAGTCCAATGTTCTTGTCCCATTTGAAAATGGAGAGTGATTGTAGAGCAGTCAACAGGGTGCATCAGTGACACACAAGAGGAACCAATCAGTAGAGTTTCACTTCTTGGCAGTGGTTGAAGTCTTGACATCCGCTCCTCCTGGATGTTTTGGTGGATGTCCACGTTTGCTGGGGGTTCTTCAGCTACAGACGCTGAGGTGTCTGAGGCTTGTTCTTCACCTGGCAGGGTGTCCATTACACTGGCTGCCACAAATTATGAAGGGGCAGATGGTAACTTGCAAGTGAAAGGGGTCAGCTGTTGTGGACCTAACCTATTCAGGGTGGTATTCATGTCTCCAGGCACCCATGTAATGGCAGCCAGCTGAGCGATTTAGGCCTCCCAATGTTGCATCACTTCCTGGTGGTTGTCCCTCTGCAGCTGCTTGATCTCCCCCATCATGGTAAGTACCTAGCCAATCACACCTTGGGATTGTTGGTAAACTCCCAAGTATTGAGAGATGGTGTCCTGACCAGTTGTATCCCTAGGAGTCTCAATCCGCTGGATCCACACCATCCCTCCCAGGCACTCTACCCTAACGTGCCAGGTGGGCCAGAGTCGTCCTCAATGTCCTCACATCCAGGAGTGTTCTCCTCACTGAGGGCTTCTTCGAGAGGGGAAGTGGTTGTCTCAGGTGTCCTCTCCATAACCACAATGGTAAGTCGACCTGTAGAAGAAGTGGATCAGACAGTTACAGATGGTTCTGAAAGATGTGGGATCAAACTTTGACAGGTAGGCATACTATGTGCCATATACAGAAAGGCTTTGCTTGATATCCTCATTAGATAGTGATACCTGCTTCCAAATCGTGAGTACTGCTATATTGGATACAGAGAATTCCTATACCATGCACCTTGCTACAGGATGTCAAAGTATCTTGGTATCATGGACTCATATCTTGTCTGCTGTGTAGCTCATCCATTGTGATGCTTGAGGGTTACGCTCCTGACACCTTTGGTGCCCTAGGCGCTTTTGAGTATATGTGGAACAGTGTACTTACTATGTATTAATTGATTGGGAGACTGTACACTGGACCAAAAAATCTCCCGGTCCCTCTCTCTTTTTGTTTCTGCTGTGTAGCTTGACATCTTTTATATTACCTCCTAGTTAGTAGTAGTTAGTAGCAAGGCATTTTGGGTCAATAGACAGCTGCACAATGTACAGTGGAAACATACCTGGCCATCAGAATAGGAGTGACCATTATACCTGGGCCTCTGTATGAGTTTACTCCGAGTACATTCAACTTTATGTATGTGTGTGCCTCCCAGGTGAGTTCATTTCAATGGTTAATTGGAGGTTTCTAGGCCAGTTTAGCAGATAACACAGCTGCAGCTGTGTGTTGAATGGTAGTGTACTGGCAGATGCCCAAAGCATTGCTGTTACTGCCCTGAACTGTACAATTCTAGAGCATCCATGTGGGTTATATTGATTGTTAGTTTAACATACAAGGCAATTTAAACTGTAGTGCACTGTCCTGGTTTTCCTACAGGTGGAACAGTGCCTGCTGGGAGTTGTAGTGCTATCAATCCCTATACTACTCATGCTATACACAGACACTGTGGGCTCAGGTGAGTTTAGTTGACATGTGGGTTGCCATAGAGGGGCATTTGGACAATTGGCCACAGGGGTGATGATTGGGTTGCCTGTGAAGATGCCATAAGGTGATCAGTGAGCAAGCAAGACAAAAGGTTTTGCTGACATTATTGGTGTAGTTACTTACCAGACTCCACTCCCCCAGGTATTCCTGTCAGGCCCTCAGGATGCAGGATTTCCAAGACCTTCTCCTCCCATGATGTGAACATTGGGGGAGGAAGTAGGGGCCCACCTCTAGTCTTGAGGACCTCCAGCTGGTGCCTGGTGGCCATGGAACGTATTTTCCCCCTGAGGTTGTTCCACCTTATCCTGATGTCCTCCATTGTGCATGGATAGATGCCTACAGAATTCATCCTGTTGACTATTCTTTGCCACATCTCCATTTTTCTGGTGATAGATGTTTGCTGGACTTGTGCTCCAAAGAGGCATGGCTCTACTATGATGATTTTTTCCACTATGACCATCCTCTGTGAAACAGAGATTTTTTTGTGGTGACATGGTAGTGGTGGACGATTAGAAACTGAGATGATAAAAAATAGGCGCTGAGGTGTGGTTGCTGTGATGTGAGTGGGTGACGGTTGGTGTCTAATGTGTGGGGTACTAATTTATGTGTTGGGTGTGTTGTGCAGGTGTGGGATGAGTGGTATTTTAAATGTGTTGGGATGACTATTCTATGGTTTTTAATTTCAGTGTGTAATGTCTATCTTGCTGGGTGTGGCACTGTTGTTATAAAGGATTGTGGAGTGTGAAGGGGTGTGTTTTGTAGTCCAGTTTGTAGGTATGTCGGGTGTGTGGATGTGTGTCAGGTGTGGGGTTTTTAAATTATCCATTGTGGTGTGATGTATTACTGTGTTGACCGCCGACCGCAGCGGTTTGCACCGCCATTGCTTTACCACCATGGAAGATCTGTTATTGTGATTTGTGAGTCGTAATAGGTTTGAGGGTTTTTTGGAGGGCTGGCGGTGCTGATGATGAGACTGCCTCTTTCCACCCTCCAGACTCCGTGTGGTGTCGGAGTTTTGGCTGGAATTTGGCAGGCTTGGCTGTGTGACTTGGAATACAGCAGTTGTATGACCATCAACATAGCAGTCTTTTGTCGGCCAACACCACGGCGGTCTTGCCAAAATACCGTCAAACTCATAGTGAGGTCCTATGTCCTAACTATACCTGCTGCAACACTTTTTTGTTGTGGTATAACAGAGTATAATTTATAGTTCACAAAATGTTTGTAAAATGTGTTTGCGTATTAAACAGAGAAATATTCAATATTTCAGTAGAAATTGTGTATTTGCTCAGTTATTGTAATTCTGATATCGAGACATGTTACTAGCAATCTTTTTTTGAGGTGTGATTATTCTTCTGAGATGCTCATGGGAAACGTGTGAGATTGTACAGTTCTAAACGTCATTGTAATCTATTGTTTACAGTTCTTTATCATGTTTTCAGTTATTACTTAATGCTAATCTATGCTAGAGTAATGAATTAAAGATGGATGGCTATACGTATATATATTTTTTAAGTGATGGCTCTCGCAAGATGCTCGTTGAGGCGGTTCCACAATCCCCAGCATGAACTCTGAGGGGGCTGTCCTCCCTGCTAACACCCCTCTCTCTCATAATGGGTGTGCCTAGCAGGGTTGGGGAGGAGACTGTACCTTACTCACAATTCTTCCAAAGCCAATGGGAGTAAATAGTTCGCTCTGACAAACATTATCTCCATTAATAATCCTTCCTACAGTAGCAAGTATGCATACTATAGGCTATTCAAAGATCAGCTACTTCTTTCTACAGTTCATGATCCTGAGAGAGTCTTGCAAGATTGTAACATTTTGGGAAAATAGGAATTAACCATGTATTCATCACAGTACTTATCTCTCACACACTTTCTTTAAAAAATGACCACAATATGCATTCCGACTAATGGAGTGTATTCAGGAATTCTCTACCTCTTTTTACTATTCATGATCTGGTGAGAGATCGTAAAAATGTGTGAAAAACAATATACATTTATTTTTTTGACACCTACTCTCTAAACCTAGGGGGACAGTACGCCTTTCTGCTGCCTCTTTATATAGCTTTTTTATTTAATTTCTACAACTCCTCGAACTCTTTACAGTAAACTGTAGTGGCTGCTGTTTCATTTCTAACATTCCAACAGCCAGCTAATCAGAGCGCTCGCTCTCACAAGACTCGCAGGGAGCCTTAAGTTCCCATGAGAGCATGAAGGCTGAAGGGAAAAACAGGCCTCTCGGGCCAATCACAGGGCTCCATTTTGAGCTTGCAGTCTTGCAGGACTCTCATGGTACTCTCTTGAGACCTTCCACCCAAATATACAATTATTTTTTACTCTTAATTTCTCAAAAACTACTGAGCAGATTTACATCAAATCACAAAAAGCACAATCTGTGGACCAAGATCTAGCTTCATGACGAATTTAGTGTAATTCCATTCAGCAGTTTTTGCTGGAGCTGTGTCTAAATTAGTCTATGAATAATGCATGAGGATTTTATGTTTTGGGATCCCCTTTTTTCTTGCCTCCCCCTTGACGGATCACCCCAAAACTTTCCAGGGAGGAGCTGAGGTGGATGAACCTATTTTGAAAAGTTTCATGATGATTCGCAAATGAGGCCAAAGATATTAGCAAACCAAAACATGCTCACTCTTCAGAAAAGCAGACCTATCTATAGCTACCTATAGGCAACCACCAATAGGTAAAATATGTACTATACAATTAACAATTAATAGCATTCATATAAACAATAGTAATAAATAACATTTATATATCAAGTATAAAACACATAAAATAATTACAAAAACAATATTTTTATCCACTACATTAATGTAAACTATATTAAAAACATCAATATTATTTACAATGTTATTACATACCCCAAAAAATGATATTGTTGTCAACAATATTTGTGCACCACGATATTTGTGTGTCAAGATATTTACTTCCCAATTTTTCTGCCCCCGATATTTTCTAATCGATATTTTGTCGAAACACCCCATGCATAGTAGGAGTTTGGCCACCTCATAAGCCACGTGTCTACAGGGAGTGGACTAGAGTTACATTTTTTTATATAAGGAAATATGTGGAACTAATTTTTGTTGTACATGATTCTGTACTATTTAGAACTTATTTACGTATTTCAATGGCTGTACTGGTTTGTAGCGTACATTGCTCCTGTAGCAGTTGAAGGCACGGTCCAAATAAGATCAGTAAGTAAATGTCACTTGTTGTGCTAATAAAGCTTGGGTGTTGCCCTTAAAAGTTTTGACCTCCTTAAATAACAACACATGGAACTGCTGCTAAGGGCATCAAAACCCCCATATAATGTCAGTCAAGCCAAGTTGATTTTCCAAAATCTTGTTAGAGGTTATATCATTCCTGTGCTGCTCCATTATGACAGATACCCCTCTACAGCTCTTCACCAGTGTTGCAAACAATGAATCCACAGAGTTGTGAAGTTAAAACTTTTATTACTGCAGCACAGCATACACTGTTCCCCACAGCCAGGCAGACTGAAGAAATTCCCCACCAGTATTCTGTATTCTAATCATTGAATGACAAGATTTGTTTCACCAGTCAGACATAAACAAACACATGACATATGCTAAAGAGAAGTCTAAGTGTAAACAACAATGCAACAAGTGTCAGGAATTAGGGGTCTCTCTTTGAAAATGTGTGCACTTGGCGAAGGATGTACATAGTAGGGACTGGGCCACCTAATGGGGCTAGTGTGTGTCTAGGGAGTGAGCTACAGTGTAATTATGTTAAACAAACACATATATTTATGTAATTTATGCTTTAAAAGATTATGCACCATTTAATATGTTTTTAGAGATTTTCAAAGGCTGTACTGGTTTGAAGAGTACATTGAACAACAATATGGTGGATAGAAATATAATTAAATGAATGAAATAAATTTAAAACATTATTGATTTAGAACCCTACGGGAATCAATAATATAAAATAATAATTGCAACAATCATGCCATAAAAATCATTACAGCACATATCCTCGATATTAAAACAAGATAAAAAAAAGTTTTAAAAAATGTAAGTACATTGTAACATACATATTCTTTCAGTGGAAACATTATAAGGTTAATCATTTCATCAGCACCTGTTAATTTGAATCCAAAGAATAAAGTAGTTAGATATTAATGATGTGCTGCAGAAACTGCTAGGCAAATATAAAGCGCATGTCTTACACCTTGGATTCCTCAGTGACACAAATCATGCAGGCCATTAGTATTATTCCAGTCAGTTGAACATTAAATTGTAGCAACCCCAGCATATGTTGTTATATTACAGCCTAACTCTATGATCTACGGTGAACAATAAATATTTTTGAGGATGATTGTCATCTGAAAAAGTAGGTAATGACTAGTGTAATATAAGATTCGTACAGTGATTATTGTCACTTTGGTAACTTAGGGCTTGATTGAGAACTCGGCGAATGGGTTACACCGACACAAGGGTGATGGATATCACATCTTCCAAAATCCAATTCCCATTATATTCTATGGGAATAAGATTTCAGCGGATGGGATATCCCTCACCGTTGTGAAGGAGTAACCTGTCCGCTGATTTCTAAATGAGGCCCTTAATTTTGGAATTGAGGTTTGTAAAAAAAAGGTTTTATTTATGCAGGGGTCCAGATATGTATTCCATTTTACATGCCAGTTTATTTAAGACCAATTTTAGGTTTTATATAAAAAATACATTCTTTCCTGCATACTTTTTAAGAAGCTTCTTTTGCATGAAATAAACTATAGGCCCATCAAACCATTTTTACCATTGGTGTGGCAAATAAACTAGTAAGATAAAGTACTAGTCTTAAAGCCAGCATTGGAATTCCGTGGCTTATCAAGTGCATATATACAAGTCAGCAGGATTTTTACTCTGTATATTTCTATTAAATGTTTAAATGGCTCTTCCAAGGAGATTTAGTAAATGGATTTGAGGCTGCCATATTCTTTAAGGCACTGTTCCCTAAATATTTAAAATGAAGTTTATTATTGAGACTCTGGGCAAAACCTTTTCCTAAAGATTAATATGATTATACCATTTCAAGTGGTGTTCTACCTGTGTCCTAAACAAAAGGGAGGCAATGTTCCTTTACTTAAATGTAATTATTTTGGTCCTAGAGCTATTCATTTTTAAAAGGTTTCATCTTTCATATTCTTTCAAAGCTTTCAAATTTCTTTGTAAGCCTAATAGTGTATGGTGAAATAAAACCACATCACCTGTGTACAGTAAAACTCATAGAATACAATGCAACCTGTGGAGGAACATTGTTAACATTTACAAATTGAGCAGGGAGAACATAAGGATATATTGAAAAAGAAGGGGCACACAGACAACACTTTTTTAAACCACTCTTTGTCTGAATCTTTTGTTTTAGACCCTTACTCCCTCCCATTAACACCCTGCACCAAGTAGAGGAATGCAGTGCTGTAACCAGTTTTAATACATTTGACGGTATACAGAAAAAGGCAGTTTCCTCCAAAAGGTTGGCCTGTCCACTTTGTCAAAAGCCATTGAGAAGTTAATTAAAGCGTTGAAAAGAATTTACAATTTCCTAATCACATATTTATCTATTAAATTCTGGACAACTTCAATGTTATCCGTAGTAAAATGTTTGGGTCTCAAACCAGCCTGTTCACATGGTATAATTCCTTTAGAAAAAGCCCAGTCCTGGAGATGTTCTAATATGCTGGTGGCAAATTTCTTTCCTCATGCAACCAGGAGAGCAATCTGGTGATAGTTGGATGCAAATAATCAACAGTCTTTCTTGTGGAGAGGTATTACAATTCTCCATTTCCACGAGGAGGGGATTTGACCTGTTTGATAACAATGTTTGAATAGTGGGAGTAACATTTTTCCCTGCTTCTCAGCATTAGTTTTCATAACATTTATGTAAATTGTGTCTGGTCTTATTGCTGCATGAGTTCTTACACCTCTTATGTATGCTACTATCTGTTTACTTGTGGGGGGGCGCTATGAATTCAGACATGTTTACTGGGAGATTTAATTCCTGTTCAATTGAGCTCAGATATATATGGATGTATGGTGGATGGTGTCATCAGGGGTGTTATCAATTATGTCATTTGAGGTGCCATGAGTGTTGTCATCAATGATGTTAATGAACATGTTATGTCACACCCTCTCTCACACCCAGACACACACTCTCACATTCACTCTCACACCCAGGTGCACCCTTGTTCACTCATTCTCACACTCAAAGAGACCCTCTCACAACCAGACACTCTCACACCCACTCTCATTCCCAGACACTCAGTCTCACACTCACTGTCATACCCAGAGAGACACTCACATACTTACCCTAACATCCAGACACTCTCACACCCACTCTCACATACACTTTATAACTCTCTTTCACACTCAGACACACTCTCACACTCACTGTTATACCCAGAGAGACACTCACATACTCACTCTCACACCGAGACAGATGCTCTTACAACCAGGTGCACCCTCTCACACCCACTCTCACACATCCTCTCTCACACCAAGAGACACACTCTCACTGTCACACCCAGAGAGACACTCACATACTAACCCTCACTCCCAGATGTACACTCTCACACCCACTCTCACACCTAGGTATACATTCTCACACCCGCTCTCACACCCAGATAGACACACTAATACCCATTCTCACACCCAGGTACACACTTTCACACCCACTCTCACACCCAGGTACACACTCTCACACCCACTGTCACTCCTAGGCATACACTCTCACACCCATTCTCACACTCAGATAAACAGTCTGGCACCCACTCTCACATCCAGGTATATACTCTCACACCCTCTCTCCTGCCCAGGTGCACACTCTCACACCCACTGTCACTTCCAGATAGACACTCTCACACTCACTCTCACACCTAGGTACACATTTTCACATCCACTCTCACACCCAGACAGACACTATCACACTCAGTCTCACACTCAGATAAACACTGTCACATCCACTCTCACACCCAGATAAACACTCTCACACCCATTCTCACACTCAGATAAGCAGTCTGGCACCCACTCTCACATCCAGGTATATACTCTCACACCCTCTCTCCTGCCCAGGTGCACACTCTCACACCCACTGTCACTTCCAGATAGACACTCTCACACTCACTCTCACACCTAGGTACACATTTTCACATCCACGCTCACACCCAGACAGACACTATCACACTCAGTCTCACACCCAGATGAACACTGTCACATCCACTCTCACACCCAGATAAACACTCTCACGTACACTCTCACACCCAGGTGCTCAGTCTCACAACCACTCTCACACCCAAGCATACTCTCTCACACCCACTGTCACACCGAGAGATACATTGTCACACCCACTGTTATTCCCAGACAGACCCTCTCACACCCATACAGGCACTTTTACACCCACTCTCACACCCAGGTATACACACTCATACCCACTGTCACACCTAGATAAACACTCTCACAACCAGAAAGACGCTGTCACACCCACTCTCACACCCAGGTACACACTCTCACACCCCCTGGCACACCCAGGCACACATTCTGACACATGTTCTCACACCCAGATAAACACTGTCACACCCACTCCCACACCTAGGTATATATTCTTACACCCACTCTCACACTCAGAGACACCCTCTGACACCCACTCTCACAGCCAGACACTGTCACATCTACTCTAACATCCAGACATTCCATTTCACACCCACTCTCACCCGGACAGACACTCTCACACCCACTCCCACACCAAGGTCCACACTGTCACAACCACTGTCACTCCCAAACACCCTCACATCCACTCTCCCACCCAGACAGGCACTCTCAGATCTACTCTCACACCTACTCTCATACTCAGAGACACCATCTGACACCCACTTTCACAGCCAGACACTGTCACATCTACTATCACATCCAGGCATTCCATTTTACACCCACTCTCCCACCAAGACAGACACTCTCACATCCACTCTCACACCCAGGTACACACTGTCACACCCACTGTCACTCCCAGGCTGACACTTTCAGTTTTATATGCCGTCACACACTCTGATGCACACTCTCACATTCACATAGATATTGGTTTTGTGACCTGAGTGGCAGCATTGCGGCTGCCAGGAAAGGGCCCTGGGTCATATATGTGGACAGTAATTCATATGAAGGGATCAGGGTAGGAGTCCATTGACCATAGGGGTTGACATAAATGTGGCACAGCACAATAGGAAACAATGGGTAGACAATTGTTTTGGTTGTTTATGAGATCCACAGATCCGAATGAGGTTTCAAAATGTAATTATTTAAAAATAAATAAATATCTGTATGGTAAGAGGATTGGCTCTGAAAAGAGCCTCTGTGCCTATAATGTGTAGGTGATCACTACACATAAAACAGGATCCAGTCTCTCAAGTTCTGCAGGAGTACCTTGTGGCCCTTGTCTGTTAAGTGAACTCCATCATTTCTGTATATACCATCCATATCAACTCGTAAATTATTGTGGTATATATAGCCCACTTTATAGTCTGTGGGGAATGCAGAAACAGTTTAATTAACATGTTTCCTGGATTTGTCTATTTCTCTATTTGTAGACAGAATTCAGTTGACCAGATCCACTTCTGCCATATGTTAGAAAAAACAAAGGCAGTGTGTTGGAAAAGTTTTGCAAATTTTCCAAAGGTATCTTTCATTAGGAGTTCCAAACCAACCTGTGTAACTGTGCCCAGGTCATTACCAACACAGTATACAATCATGAGGTCTGGATGTTGACAATCCTTTATGGTTTCAACCAAAGGAAGTGATTGATGCCACTTTAACCTTCTCTGGCCAACCCAAGTGATATCCACATTAGATGAACCCAGGTTCCTGTCAATACACACTTTTTCTTGCACGCTCTCTTGCAATCTACACTCTGAGCACTTTGGAGAGAATCTGAAGTAACTCCCAGGAGAAGGCTGCAGCTGAATGAGGCAGATTTGAAATGAAATGCAGTTAAAATAAATGGATGGTACTAGCTAGAAATTGAAATAAGACATTTGATTGGTTATTGAGCATAAGTTTGTTCATGAAGGTAGGTAGTGAGATTTGTGAAAAGTAAGTAAATGCTAGATTGGCTTTAGAGAAAGTACAAAACAGTATTCCTGTCTGTGATATGTTTAATGTTTCCAAAAATTCAGCTACACCTGTTAAACTTGGTTTAACAGCAAGCATGGTGCATTCAGAAACTGTTATGAACTTCTGAGCTTCTGCTGCAGCAGCATGTTGCAGACTATGTTACTCGCACAGCTACGGGAGCATGAGGGGAAAGGGCATAAAGAGACTAGACTGTGACTTTTTAGTCACAAGTCTAGTGGGAATAATGCAATAAAAGTATTATTTGATGTGGATATATTATTTTGATGGAAAAAGGTGTAGATATGGCATTATCTTTGAATATATTGGAAAAATGTATTTCGTACTCCCGCATGACTCTGCAGATCTGCAGATTTACACAAGGGACCTTGCTGAGCACTGCAGTGGGTCTGCGGTTCCAATTAAAACCCCTAACAAATTGGGCTATCTTTTGAGGAGTGCTGGAAAGTGTTAACTATAGAAGTCTGTCATAAGTAGTAGAACTTAAGTTTAACATGAAAGAGAGATTGTGATTGGTTTTCTGATTCAGTAACCTTGAAAGCAAAGTTGAAAGGGTCATTATTTATGGTTGCCTTGTATGAGAATGGATTACCATTCTTGTACTTGGTTTTTCTACATTTTTCAGTGAGAAGAAATTCTAACTGATACTGAAAGACAAACATACACTCCAACAAGCACACTTACACAGGTCACAGGTATGTGTAGTGAAATACAGTTTATTTTAAAAAGTATTAGAAAAGGAATGAGTGCATATTAGATGAATGAAAGTGAACAGCATGTTTATGAAATTCCAAAATGAGTATAAATAGAAGGTTTGTGATTAATATAAAGATATAAACTCATCCTAGAAATAACTAAAGGATTTAGTTGGAATTAAAAAAGGTACTTGATGAGTGTTTCTCTTTTCTTTCAGTCTAATAAACTGAGCCTTGAGCTATATTGTAGCTAAGAAACAGAGTACAGCTATTAGTGATTCAAAGATTAAACATGTTCTACTGAGTTTTAAAAACTTAGGGGCATATTTAAGAGCCTTCTAGCATCATTACAATGAAACATTAGCATCATTTTTTTAAATCTGATGTGACGTTAGAAGGCCAAAACCACTATGCCATACTTAGAAAATGGCGCAATGCAAGCATTGTGCCATTTTGTAACCCTTTGTGCTACACTATGGATGCATCAGGCATGATATATGCAAAGAGCAATGTTCCCCCATTATGGGGGGCAAAAAATGGTGCAAGGACATCTAAGAGATCTCCTTGCAACAATTATTTTGGGCACTTTTAACACCTGCTCAGAGCAGGCATTAAAAGAAGGATTCCATTGGTTACAATGGACCTCTGGGTGCTTTGCAGGATCAGCGTCGAAATTTGTTATGCTAATCCTGCAAAGCGCCAGACTAGCGTAAAAAAGTCTGATGCATGTCCCCCAACTATCACCATGGTACACCGTATTTTAAATCTGGCGTGCACATGATGGTCTTAGGGGGTGCTAAGGGGCGCCGAAAAAGCGGCATTACACAGAGCACAGTGCAGTGCAATTTTTCTTAAATATGCCCTTTAGATGTGTATGTCACACTGATATGTATATTTATATATGCAATGTCCAACTCATAGCAAGAGTCACATATGTATTTAGAAAGGAAAGAGGATCTCTCACACCCACTTTCACACAGACAAGACTGAGGCGTACCACTGCAAAACCTAAGTGTGAAGGTTTACCATCAGCTTCTGTTGGTATTAGAAAATCTGCTTAAGAAGACTTAAAAGGTCCTTTTACTACAGAAAATGCAATACTCAGCTATGCTGTAGGTAGGTCATAGATGAGGGTGTGGTGTCCTTAAAAGATAAAACGTCTCCTTTTGAGTTTTACTGACAAACATGTAGTTGCAAACCCCATGTCAAGTTATATATGCTGTCTCACACCTATACTGTTACTCATGTACCTAACCACAGAAGCATAAAGCCACACTCACAGTTAGTTAGACACAGAAAGGGATACATAGATTCATATATACATGCAGACAGTAGGTATATCTGCTGTCGTATGAGACCTGGTTAGCAACTAATGCAGTCAGTGCAATATGTAGTCATCTACTCTCATAACATACTTCCTTATGCAAACAAGTTGTCCTTTAAATATGGTTTGGGCTACTAATGATGAGTCTGAGTACACAATTTTATTCTTAGCTCAACTTGGCATTAGAAAAGGTGCTTATCAAAGTTTATACTCTCCTTTTACCACAGACAACTCAACCTTCAGGTGGGTGTAGGTAGGCCATAGAGGCGAGTGCGTTGTTGCTAAAAGGTGAGTAAGATGATGTCTAGATGTATATGTAGCCTAGCACACATATTGCTCCTTATATACCTAATAACAAAAGGATGGAGTCAGTCACATACCCAGTTAAACACAAAGAGAACTGCGTATACATTCATGCACACATCTAGACAGCAAGTAAGTATGCTTCAGTATGACACCTAGTTGGCAACTGATAGAGTCACTCCACTATGTAGTAAAGTACTCTGATAACCTAGTTGCTGTTTCAGACAAGTAGTCCATTGAATGTAGTTTGGTCGTACTAATGGTGAACCTGAGTGTATATACCAAGGCACAATGTAATGGGTACCCTGACATTCCCAGGCACACACTGATGCATACACTGACACACTATGCACACACAGACATATACACTGACATACCTAAACACACACTGATATATACACTGATACGCCCAAGTACACACTCATACATACACTAACATACCCAGGCACACACTGATGCATATTCTGGCACATCCACATTAGCCATATACTCACATGTATATTTAGAGACTCCAAGAGTAAGTAAAAGAACTGTTTATAAAATGGTATACATTTCTAGCTGACACCCAGAAAATTCCAACATGTAGACAAGTAGTAACATAACCTAGTCACCCAATCAGATAGGGATTACTTTAAACTTGGCTCAGGGCTCCTATTGTAGAGTATTAGTGGGCAGATTTACTGTTAACTTGTCTTGGTATTAGAAAACTTTCTTCATAAGTCTTGTTCTGTAGTGCTAAATGTACTGTTTATTTGTTTTCCAAATATCCACTTCCAGATAAATAGGAAGATTCACAATGCCTAATAAAACACAAACAAAAAACAAAATAATGTAGCAAATTATCACTGGTTACACCTACTGGTAAGAGTACTAAGGATTTAAAAAAAGAAATATGCTGTAAAATGCTAAATGAGGGAAAGACGCCAAAAAAAAAAGAAAGCTTGAAATGTACTAAGAAAGAGGAAGAAGTGCATTGTGTTAAAATTAGGAAATCTAATAAGAAAATGGAGTGTTAGAGACAGAAACAGTTTAAGGAATTAAGAGTAAAAATGTTTTGAAACAGAATAGTTCAAAATTTGTGGAAGAAGATGAAGAAGTATACGTTTAAGAGGAGAAGTGCTGTACTAAAGCAAAAGCAACATATTGAGATTATAATTGAGAAAGCATTTGTTGTGGAGAGAAATATGTTTATCTTAGTATTGAACAGAATGAAGAAACTATATAAAACAGTGATGTGCATGAGGAAAGGAGCATTAGGAAAATACTTTATTTTAAATTTTAAAGGAGAATGGATGCACACATCTAGTACAGAACCATTGTTTAGTGCAGAGAGTTATTTTCAAGAAAATACAATAATGCATGCAGTTGACACTACGGCTCATTGCTATGAAGTAAAAGACAATATTCCCATAGAAAATGAAGAGATAGTTCCTAAGACTGTAAAGGAAGTTACAGCTGAAGAGGTACATGGAAGGTGTAAGCTGGCCCTTGTGTACAAATGGAAGTATAGCAGTATTTGTAACACCCATCAGGACTCAATTAATAAATTGAGAAGTATCATGCAGAAGTCGCAAACATAGAATTATAATGTTGCAAGGATTAGACCGATGCAAAGTTCGAAAATATACTAACTTACAAGGACATTCGCTGGCATGTTTTTCAAAAGAAAGTGTGTAGAAGAACTTTCCATCACTTTAGAACGTTAGCTGTGCATCATTCAAAACTGCCACATTTAGAAAGAGGACTTTATTATGTAAAATCCCCAGCTTTGTGTTCAGGACATTGGAATAGAGCTCTGAGAAACCTTAATATGTTTGTTTTTGTTGTCGCCGCACTCACCACAAAAACCAAACTCGTAATGTAGTTGTATTTTCTGAAACTGAGCAAAATAACCATGATGAGCAGCAGGAATTTGGTGCCTATCTATTTGTAGAAGAGCACTTTGATTTAGACACAATGCAAACAATATGTAAGTATTGTTATGACAAATTAAATTTATCACAATGCAAACAATATGTAAGTATTGTTATGACAAATTAAAGATAATAAAATTCCAGTCAGAGCAATTCTTAACACATTGGAATTTGTACCAAAAGCTCGTCAGCTTGTTGGCTCAAGGGAGCAATTTTAAACAAAAGGAGGATGGGAGCACACTGCCTCACATCACAGCACAATTCGTCCCCTTGCATTGTGGGAAATGCATTACAAAGTTTGCGCTCACTTAAATACTAGCTGTAGTTTTTCACCAGAGTTCTGGTTCTGGTTCAACCCCTGATGAAATATGTTTTTTGATCTCTGCTGATGAAGGAAAAAATCCAGAAACGTGTGCCTAGAGATGTACACCCCTAGTTGCACTAATGCAAACTTTGTTCTGCATTTGCCACAATGCAAGTGGTGAACTGTGCTATGATGTGAGGCAGTGGGCTTCCATTCTCCTTTTGGACTTAACCCCTCGGGTGCCGTGGATGAGCTGGTCTCGGCCACGGTCACTGTGTGCTGAGGACGAGACCAGCTAGTCCTGCACCTGGCCCATGGGGAGTGCTAGCACTCCCCCTGTGGGCCTCCCACGGTCATGGATGGAAGGGGATTGCCATCCCCTTTCACCCCCGACCGCCCCTCGCACCCCAGTGACGTTTGATGAACGATTGCGTGCTGACCTCATCAGAGGTCGCCTCCCAGCTTCCAGTGCAATCGGAAGAGAAATGCAAAAGCATTTCTCTTCCAATGGGAGGTGGAGGCAGGCAGAGGCATGAAAGGAAAGGAAAGACCTTTCCTTTCCTTTCATGTCTCTGCAAGCATTTCTGCAGCCTGATCGTGAAGTGATCGGGCTGCAGAAATGCCCACTAGACACCAGGGAGTTTGTTATTTTTTATATTTATGCATAAGGGGAGCGGCCCCTTGAGCAAGAGTTGCTTCCTAGGGGGCCATTTTTTTAAAGGACTTTTCTGCCCCCACTAGGGGCAGAACAGCCTATTGTAATTAGGCCGATCTACCCCCTGGGGGGGCAGAAACCTCTGGACTCCCGGGATTGATTACTTTTCTATTTTTTACAAGAAAGGAGCGACCCCTTAGACAAAGGTTACTCCCTTGGGTGCAAATTAGTTTCAGGTCATTGATGCCCCCCTTGGGGGATGATCGGCATATTTTTATGAGGCCAATCTGCCCCCAAGGGGGGCAAAAACCACTAGAAACCAGGGATTTTATTTTTTAGGTCAATTTCACGCAAGGAGAGCGACCCCTTGGGCAACAGTTGCTCCCCTGGGAGGGGGCAAATTTATTTTAGGACATTTCTGCTCCCAAGGGGGGGCAGAAACCCCTTGGCACAAGGGATACTTTTTTTTTTTTTTTTTACATATGGGGAGCGACCCCTTAGGCAAGAGTCGTTCCCCTGGGGGCAATTTTATTTTAGGTCATTCCTGCCCCACTTGGGGACAGATCGGCCTATTTTTCTGAGGCCAATCTGCCTACAAGGGGAGCAGAAACCACTAGACACCAGGGATTTTTTCTTACAACAATTTCACGCAAGGAGATTGACGCCTTAGGTAAGGGTCACTTCCCTGGGGGGGGGAAATTTATTGTAGGCCATTTCTGCCCCCTTAGGGGCAGATTTTCCTCTTTTTCTTAGGCCAATCTGCCCCCAAGGGGGGCATAAACCACTAGGCACCAGGGATTCAGATTGCTTTTAATTTTTTACAGATGGGGAGTGACCCCTTAGGCAAGGATCGCTCCCCTGGGTGGCAGATTTATTTTAGGCCATTTGGCAGATCGGCTTATTTCTATTAGGCCCATCTTCGCCCGGGGGGGGCAGAAACCACTTAGGCACGAGGAATTGGTGTGTGTGTGTGTCTTTTGTTTGGGGGGCAGCTTTGGCAAAGGTCGCTCTCCGTGGGGGCACATTACTGTTGGCTATTTCTGCCCCCCCCCGCGCGCAGATTGGCATATTTGTGTAAGGCCCATCTGCCCCCAAAGAGGGGCAGAAAGCCCACCGACACCAGGGAAGATTTTTTTTTCAAAAAAAGAAGGTGAGGGTATGGCCATACCTTCACCCCAAATAAATGGGGCCAAAATTGTTCTACCCACCGGTGGGCAGATGAATCAATTACCCCCAATCCACTCTCCAGGGGGGCAGAAAGCCTACTACACGCCAGAGAATAAAAAAAAAAATTGTGGGGTGGTGGCTAACAACCAGTATGAGCGTGGTTATGCCCCCACTCGAACTGAAGGGGGAAACATTCTTTCATCTCTTCCTCGCACACTAAAACATCTTTTCCCACGGCAAGCAAGAGGACATTTGGTTATTTTGGGTTTTGGTTTTACATTTGGGCCTTTAGAGGTTGTCTCTAACTTTTTAACTCTCAAAATCGTCCCACTTGGAATGGTGGGGGCTGCACTTTTTGGACTTTGGGACGCTGCCATGTAGGAAAATCTATGCGACCTAGACACATCTGAAAACTAAACATTTGGGGGAGTCCAGGGTGGTGTGCTTCACCATTTTTCTACCCACAACGCCCTGCAAACTTCCATTGTTGCTTGAAATCACACATTTTTCCCACAATTTTGTGATGGAGCCTTCCGGGAATTCGCAGGAATCCACAAAATTCCTATTACCCAGCATTGTTGCATCTATGACGATAAAAATTCTGCCCCACTTGTCAGCCTAAAAAGTTTTTTCTCAAACTGCCCTTTTCGACCCGCTTTGTTTCCCCCTCATTTTCAACATGTTTTGGCTCTTACCTGTCACAGGCACTTGGCTCATCTACATAAGTGAGGTATCATGTTTACCAAGAGACTGAGGGGAAAGTTGGGTGATAGGAAATTTGTGCCAATTCGGTGATCCCACAGAGAAATGTGGGAAAATATGATTTTTTAGCTAAATTTGAGGTTTGCTGAGGATTCTGGGTAAGAAAACACTGGGATATCCATGCAAGTCACACCTCCCTGCACTCCCTCAGGTGCCTAGTTTTCGGAAATGTTTGGGTTTGGTAGGTTTCCCTAGATGGCTGCTGAGCCCAGGACCAAAAACGCAGGTGCCCTCTGTAAAAACAGGTAGTTTTGTATTTCATAATTTTGATGTGCCCACAGAGAGGGTCATTCTGACCCTGGCGGGAGGCGGACGCCGCCCGCCTGGCGGGAACCGCCAAATGGCCGCTCCGCGGTCAGAAGACCACGGAGGCCCGCCGGCCCAGCAGAAAAGCCCCTGCAACATTGAAGCCGGCTCCGAATGGAGCCGGCGGTGTTGCAGGGGTGCGACGGGTGCAGTTGCACCCGTCGCGATTTTCACTGTCTGCAATTCAGACAGTGAAAATCTCTCTGGGGCCCTGTTAGGGGGCCCCTGCACTGCCAATACCAGTGGCATGGGCAGTGCAGGGGCCCCCAGGGGCCCCACGACACCCGTTCCTGCCATCCTGTTCCTGGCGGTAAAAAACGCCAGGAACAGGATGGCGGGAAGGGGATCGGAATCTCCATGGCGGCGCTGCTTGCAGCGCCGCCAGGGAGGTTTTGCCCAAGCAGGGGAAATCCGGCAGGAAACCGCCGGATTCCCTTTTCTGACCGCGGCTTTAACGCCGCGGTCAGAATGGGCAATGAAGCACCGCCAGCCTGTTGGCGGTGCTTCCGTTGCCCCCGGCCCTGGCGGTCTTGTACCGCCAGGGTCGGAATGAGGCCCATAGTGTTTTGGGGCATTTCCTGTCACGGGCACTAGGCGTACGCACACAAGTGAGGTACCATTTTTATCGGGAGACCGGGTGAGGAAAAAGTGTTTTGGGGGCAAATTTTGAGGTTTGCTAAGGATTCTGGGCAACAGAATCTGGTGAGAGAACCACAAATTACCCCATCCTGGGCTCCGCTAGGTGTCTAGTTTTCGGAAATGTCCAGGTTTGCTAGGTTTTTCCAGGTGCCGGCTGAGCTAGATGCCAAAATCCACAGCTAGGAACTTTGCAAAACACAGGTCAATTTTCTTTGGGAAAATGTGATGTGTCCACGTTGTGTTTTGGGGCATTTCCTGTCGCGGGCACTAGGCCTACCCACACAAAGGAGGTGCCATTTTTATCATGAGACTTGGGGGAATGCTGGGTGGAAGGAAATTTGTGGCTCCTTTCAGATTCCAGAACTTTCTGTCACCGAAATGTGAGGAAAAAGTGTTTTTTTTACCAAATTTTGATGTTTGCTAAGGATTCTGGGTAACAGAACCTAGTGAGAGTGTCACATGTTACTCCATCTTGGGTTGCCCTAGGTGTCTAGTTTTCAAAAATGTATAGGTTTGCTGGGTTTCCCTAGGTGTCAGCTGAGCTAGAGGCCAAAATCCACAGCTAGGCACTTTGCAAAAAACAGCTCTGTTTTCTTTGGGAAAATGTGATGTGTCCATGTTGTGTTTTGGCGCATTTCCTGTTGCGGGCACTGGGCCTACCCACACAAGTAAGGTACCATTTTTATCGGGAGACTTTCGGAAATGCTGGGTGGAAGGAAATTTGTGGCTCCTCTCAGATTCCAGAACTTTCTATCACCGAGATGTAAGGAAATAGTGTTTTTTTGCCAAATTTTGAGGTTTGCAAGGGGTTCCGGGTAACAGGACCTGGTGAGAGCCCCACAAGTCACCCTATCCTGGATTCCCCAAGGTGTCTAGTTTTCAATAAATGCACAAGTTTGGTAGGTGCCGGCTGAGGTATAGGCCAAAACCCACAGCTAGGCACTTTCCAAATAACACATCAGATTTCAATGTGAAAATCTGATGTGTCCATGTTGCGTTTCCTGTCCCGGGCATTAGGCCTACCCACACAAGTCAGGTACCATTTTTATCAGGAGGCTTGGGAAACACAGAATAGCAGAACAAGTGTTATTGCCCCTTGTCTTTCTCTACATTTTTCCTTCCAAATGTAAGACAAAAAAGACATCTATTTGAGAAATGCCTTGTAATTCACATGTTAGTATGGTGATCCCGGAATTCAGAGGTGTGCAAATAACCACTGCTTTTCAACACCTTATCTTGTGCCCATATTGGAAATACATAGGTTTCCTTGATACCAATTTTTCACTCTTTATATTTCACCAAATGAATTGCTGTATACCAGGTATAAAATGAAAACCTGTTGCACGGTGCAGCTCCTTCATTGGCTCTGGGTACCTAGGGTTCTTGATGAACCTACAAGCCCTATATATCCCTGCAACCATAAGAGTCCAGGAGACATAACAGTATATTGCTTTTGAAAATCTGACATTGCAGGAAAAAGTTACAGAGTAAAACGTGGCGAAAAATGGCTGTTTTTTACTTCAATTTCAATATTTTGTATTTCAGCCGGTATTTTCTGTAGGAAAACCTTGTAGGATCTACACAAATGACCCCTTGCTGAGTTCAGAATTTTGTCTACTTTTGAGAAATGTTTAGGTGTTGAGGATCCAGCACTGGTTTCACACCCATTTATGTCACTAACTGGAAGGGGGCTAAAAGCACAAACAATTGTAAAAATGGGGTATGTCCCATTAAAATGCCAAAAGTGAGTTGAAAAATGTAGTTTTCTGATTCAAGTCTGCCTCTTCCTGAAAGCTGGGAAGATGGTGATTTTAGCACCACAAACCCTTTGTGGATACCATTTTCAGGGAAGAAACCACAAGCCTTCTTCTACAGCCCCTTTCCCATTTGTGTTTAAAAAATTACATTTTCGCTGTATTTTGGCAAATTTCTTGGTCTCCTCAAGGAGAATCCACAAGCTCTGTGAACCTCCAGAATCCCTACAATGTTGGAAAAAAAGACACAAATTTGGCGTGGGAAGCTTATGTGGAAAAAAGTTATGAGGGTCTAAGTGCGAACTGCCCTAAATAGCCAAAAAAAGGCCTGGCACCTGAGGGGGAAAAGGCCTGGCAGCGAAGGGGTTAAAGGAAGAGTTGTGTATTTACCTTTAGATTTTGAAAACATGGTGGATGTTGAGAAAGACGTAGATCAACCACTCATTGTTCTAGTAAATGGAATGTCTACCAAAAGTAAAAAAAAATCTGACAAGAGTTAGTGGATGTGAATGAAATTAAAAAAACACATTATACTTTAAACAAAATAATGTTTTTTACAAAAAGAAATGATATTATTAATGAAGATGTAAGTTGTATCGATGATGAAGCACCATAATCAAGTGGGCAAATAGAAAAAGTGGATAAGCAGAAGTCAGAAGAAATATATGAGCACAATAGTATTCATCCACTTCATTCAAAATAAGTTGTTGGAGATGCCATGAATCTGTTCCAAATTAACCAAGCTAGAGGAGTTTCCATGCTTCCATGTTGCGGCCGAGATCCCCGCTGGGCCGGCGGGCGGAAACTTGGTTTCCACCCGCCAGCCCAGCGGGGATGTCCAAATGGCCACCACCGGAGTGCGGCTGCATTGGCGGCCGCACTGCGGTTACAATTTGCAACAATGTTGTAATGAGGGCCTGAGTGTTCACTTTTATGAGAATAACCACACCCCTAATGACATACGTTGGGTAGTTCTATTTAAGGAATGGTTCTAAGAGTCTTTTTGAGAAAAAGCAGCATTGGGTATTCAAGCTGGAGACTCATATCAATGGGCTGAATGATGAGAACCCCTTGGATGAGTTTTTACCCTGGTACATGACCACTAGATGACTGTACTCTGTTTCGTTTATTCTGTTAGATGAAAATACTAGTGTGAGAGATGATTACGATGTTTAGTTTCTTTTCTTCAGCCAATTACTCTCTCCTCACTTTTTAAAGGAGACACATACTAGTACTATCAAGTTGGTGTCTTTTATGAATGTCCCCACATATTACTGCCAATATGTATTTTATGAGTCGCCCGTATTGACAATAGACTCTTTACTTGCTCGGTTGTTATAACCATGAGCATAGAGCCCACCCCTGCTTTATGGGTGATTTTTCCAAACACCTTGTATTAGAACCCATTTGTGAATATAAGATGACTATCAATTTTGATTTTAGCACCATTACTGTCTCGTGACCCCTTCTATTTATGAGTTCACTCAAGGCAATCCGCCTTCCTTTCCTTTTTCTTGGTGGAGCCTACGCTAATCTGGTTACCGTGGATACTGTTATCGACGGTCAGTTGCCATAGTTGCTCCGCCTCCTCTGGGTGTGGATATTGTTCCCACACTTGTCAGAGAGCCGGGTAGGTCTAGGCGCGAGACAGCGTCATACGAAGAAAGTGTTCTAATTACCTGTTTCTATGGTAGTGTTGCTCGTTACTTGCTATTTATGAAGCAGATATTATCAGTGAGGTTTTTGGTCACAGTATTTATCTGGAAGCGCGCTTCCTAGTCCACACTCACTTTTCACCTCAACCTACGGCCATCCATGAGTGGTGATAGAGCGGTCCGTACTAATAATTTACCTGTGTTCGGACGCTCCTTAGGCCGATGAATCTTTTGACTTAGTGGGAACACTCTGTACTCTTAATCGATCAGTCGCACCAAATCAATAATCAATAACGAACATAAGCAACACCGTGAACGACATAACACTTTACAATCAATCCAGAATACATTTCGGCGAACCCTGACCTTTCAGTCAGGAATAACCACACCAGTTTATTGCAAAGTTAGTGGATTTATTTCCCTATATTAACAAAGCTAGCACAATATAAATGTGTCTCAACACCAAATGATAAACCTAAATGAACATTAATAGCTGTCCATAACGTCGAAACAAGTGTAATCTATGTAGCATTTGAATCACAAGACATTCGATAATGGCAATGCAAAGCACTAATACGATAATCTGTAATGAACTAATTGCGTACATTTAGTCAGCATAACAAGATCTCAAATTGCATCGTGCGACATATGGAAACCTCGTCTAACCTCAAATTAGCATCGGCATGTGGGACTTCATGCAAAAACAATTTAGCAACATCAATTTAGAAAACTCCTAGCTGGGGCTCTTATCAAAATCAGCAGTTGGTTACCTAAAAGAAACACAATGCAATTTTACAATTTCCTTTCATATTTACCAATTACGATCAGCAATCAATGAAGTCTTCGTCTCACAGGTATCGTTTCTCAGTCAGCATGGGTACCGTTTCTTAATCAGCATGGGACGGGACAAAGGGGCAGGGGTGAACGGGGCAATTGCCTCATGGCGGCGAGGTAAAACTACTACTTCATGCAAAGGGACAAATCAAAGTTAAAGTCTCTAGGGCAAGAATCATTAAAGTCTCTTTCTCTCGACTAGAGAAAGCATCAAAGTCTCTCAAAATGGCGTCGCAGCAAAGTGGGCCATAATAGCTACGACGTCTGCAAAATGGCGGGTATCGAGCTGGTAATGGCTGCTAATAGCGCAATGGCTACCTTCTTCTCGTGCACCTGGGTTTTATAGACAACAGTTCAAGTCCTGTAGGGTCTCCATTGGAGGGTTCATAGGTTAGCTTCAAATTGTCCAATCAAAAACGACAGTTCTCAAGCTTTTACTTAAGCATACATTATCCTTGGAGATGGGTACGCAAATCGCAACATTGTCTCCCAATTAGCTCACTTTCAGAGCCTCCATTGTCCGCACCTGCAAGTCGACCTTGAATTTAAGAGAAAATATGCCATGCTGGCACGAAACTTTAAGATAAGCATGTGAACAGTTTCTGTGGAAAAGTACAGCTTCAAGCAGAAATACACGTTTAATAGCACATTGGAAAAATACGAACATCTAAACCGTGAGACCAGGCCACTAGGCCAAAGCCTCCACTAAAGTAATGCTAAGCTAATGCATTTCAAACAAGCAAATCGTAGCATACGTTTATGATTATGTCGGATTAGTGCAATTCTAATACACCACGTTATATAAAGCACGCGTATAAATGATGGCAAACTACTCTGAGGGCACATTTTGTCCCCGTACAATCTTAATTAGTTCGGTTAAAGTCACACATGATTATTTCAGCACTACGTTTAAGCGTTAATAAATCAAAACCTTCATTTTCTGCTTCATCAATCCCTCCTCTGATGACTAATTGTCATCACACAAATTTAGCCCACAAATTTTATTCATTAAAATTCTGTCAGTTCCCTTTTCCTTTTAGTACCCCTAGTTTGCGCTTTGTATTCTTCTGCCATTCTTTTCATAATTTTCTCCTCCTTTCTTCTTTGAATTCTTTCCATAATCATTATTATTCCCCTTTTTATTCCCCAAATTCCAAATACACAAATTATTACTATTAATATTCCTTCTATTATTTTCAATAATATTCCATTCCAAATTCCCCCAATCCAATGTCCCACTGAAGCTAGTCCCTTTCCAACCTTCTCCCACACTCCTGGTTCTTTCAGTTCTTTCAAATCTGCACTTTCTTTTGTTAGATTATCAAGCATAGTTTTAATTTTCACACTATTATCCGGTATATAGGTACAACAGTGACGTGCACCAATCATTTTGCAAACGCCTCCATCCTTTGCTAAAAGAATGTCTAAAGCAAGCCTATTTTGAAGAGTCATAGCTCTTTCCGCTGCAAGCTCAGCATCTATCAGGATTATAGCACCTGAAAACTTTGTCAACATGTTATCCACTATAGTAGACAACTTTCGTATCTTGATAGAATTCAACACAACTCCTAATGAAGGAATCATGGCTCCAAATATATCACCTACCACAGCAGCTGCGGTCTCTCTTTTCTGGATACGATGGGATCCAGATGTCTTTTGAATCATCGATACGTCATCCAGTTGATAAACCTTTGGGAACACTATACCCAAATAACATCTCCCCCACCATCCCTTTGGAAGACGATAATAGGCGTTATGCCCACAAATGTAATATACACCTGGAATGACAGGGTCAAGTCCGTTCATCATGAATGTCCATTTGGCCTTAAAAATAAACGTATGTTTGCATTCACTCGCTCCTACAAAAATATTGTCATAATAAGATTCTCCTCGATATATACAAAACTTCCCTACATGCCAAGCATCTAAAGCTATTTTCCCCTGTGTCTTTATAGCAGCAAAATCATAATTATCTACTGACGTCCTCTTATGTAGCTCCTTTTCTAATTTCGCTTTCATTTGAGCCCTTCTATCATCTGTGCGATCTAAAAAGCTTATTTCTACAGCAGAGACGGAGCAAGTAAGGTTCTCCCTATGAGCATGAGCCGTCTCAAAAGGTAGCATTGGCTCGAAAAATTCCCTCATAATTTTAAAATCCCAATCTTTTGCAGTCTGGCTTAGCTGCGCTATTATAGGAACATAAGCAAAGGTAACATCATAATTCGAGTAAAAATACTGTATGTTAGTTTGACCATAAAACCTAGACATTACTATACTACATGTAATCCCATATGTAAGAGGCATGTGGTGATAAGTTACCCCTTCCTTTACTGATGTCGGTATCTGGGTACACACATAACAATCTTTCGCATCCATAGTCTCAACATACTCTGTTAATAAGCGATAGAAAACGTTATACGAAAGCTCTTTCTTATCGTGCAAGAGCCTCTCATCCAGTGCTAGTCTTTTCAATGGTGTTAGTTCAGTGACAGTAACAGGAGCAATAGTAGAAGCAGCAATAGTCTCATTCTCACCCTTTCCATGCATTCCAAACACAATTGCCATTATTATTAGTACACATGTTACTACCAAGCCTATACACACGTATTTACAATATTTCTTTCTATTGTTTTGCGTCATGATCTGTATAGAATCAGAGAGCTAGAAGCACTTATAAATGAAACTACTTAGCAATTCAGTTACAAAGCTGAGCGAGCACAATGTTCACACCGTCTTCTTCAAAAGGCCAGTCACTTATCGGTTAGCAGCATTTGTCTCAATTCGGCAATAATTCAGAACTCAGTCTTTTTTTTTTTTTTTTTAAAGTTGTCTCAAATCGGCAATAACTCAGTCTTTATCAGCTTAGCAAATGTCTCAGCTGGTTGTTTCTTTCACTTTAGATCGTAGCAAGCAATACCATTTACTACCCTTTCAATCGACAGAGTCTATGAAACTTTTCTTTTCTATTGGTATCTCTTCTTCTTCTTCGTTCTCTATGCTTAGAGATACAAACTCATCAGTCCAATCATCATTGACTGCATATGCCCATTCAGGACCGGAATACCTCCTGTTTGGTATCCTTTTCCTTTTCAATTTTGCTTCTCTTTTCGATTCTGCTTCGCTGGTACTCTCCTCTTTTGTCAAGTCTTTTTCTTCACTTGACGATTGTTCCACAACAGTCACTTCCTTTCTTTTCTCTTTCACTTTTGGCCTTCCTCCTTCGTTCAAACTTTCTTTACCCCTTTCTTTTATTGGTGAGATACTTAGTCTTCTCTTTGCACCATGTCCATTTGATGGACCTGCGATCTTTTCTGTGGAAGCTTGAACCTTTTCGTTCTGTTCTGCCTTGTCCCCTTCTTCCGGGGAATCGATCACGTTCTCCTTTTCTCTTTCTGTATCGTCTGCTTCTGGGAAAGCCTTCCTCTGATCAGGCTCTCCTGCCTTTTCACCTTTTTCGAGCCCTTCGTCACCGTTACTTTCTTCAGGCTCTTTATCACTTTCAGCTGCTTCAGGCTCCTTGTCACCTTCAGCTGCTTCAGGCTTTTTGCTACCCTCAGCTGCTTCAGGTTCTTTGTCACCTGCAGCTTCTTCGTCGCTATCTGAACTTTCTCCTTGGTCTCCCCCAAGTGAGTTGGTGTCTTCGTCGTCGGAGAATATCTCTTTTTCTCCTGCTTCTGCCTGTTCGCTTTCAGTTCGCTTTTGTTCTGTCTCAGCACTCGGCACTGTTTTGTCAGGCACTGGTCGTTTCAGCGCTTCAACTTCCTCATCTGTGGGACACAACACCTTCTTTGTGTGACTGGCGTGAATCCAGTTGGGAACCCCCGCACACTTCACAGCGGTAGTTGTCGTCAGGATCACTTGAAAAGGGCCTTTCCAACGGGGTTCCAGACACGATTTTCTCACGTGCTTCTTTATCACGACCCAGTCACCTGCTTTCAGTGCGTGTCCTGGACCTTGGATCGGTGGCAAGGTGGTCGCTTCCACCTGGTGAGAGAAAGAGCGAACCACGTCAGCCAGTCCTTTGCAGTAGTCTAACACCATATCATCTGTAATATTCAAAAGCATGTTTGCGGGAACTGAAGGAAGTCTCATAGCCCTGCCCATGAGAATTTCGTGCGGAGACAATCCAGTTTTTCTATCAGGAGTGTTTCTCATTGACATTAGCACTAAGGGCAATGCGTCAGGCCATTTCAAATTTGTTGATGCACATATTTTTGCCATTCTCGATTTCAGCGTACCATTCATCTGCTCCACCAGTCCTGAGGCTTCAGGGCGATAGCTACAGTGCAGCTTTTGCTCAATGTTCAGTGCTTCGCAAAGTAACTTTATCACCTCGTTATTGAAGTGACTTCCCCTATCTGATTCTAAAGAGATCGGGAATCCGAAACGTGGTATTAACTCCCTCAATAATAGCTTGGCAACTGTAAGGCTGTCGTTTCTACGTGTGGGGTATGCTTCAATCCAGTGACTAAAAATGCACACAATCACCAACACATATTTCAGACCCCCATGCACAGGCATCTCAATGAAATCCATCTGCATTCGACTAAAAGGTCCGCTTGCCCTACCAATGTGACTCGCGTTCACAACTGTTCCCTTTCCTGGGTTCATCTGCTGGCAAGTGACACATCGATGGCAAACTGCTTCTGCAGCTTGACGAAATCTGGGGTTAAACCAATCAGTTTTGAACAATCTTATCATGGCATCTCTCCCTAGGTGAGCCTGCCCATGATAGAACCGCGCAAGCTGCGATAAGAGACCATTTGGCAAAACAAATTTTCCCTCATGTGAAACCCATAGCTCGTCTTGTCTCTTTATACATTGTGATTTAATCCAGGAATCTCTTTCATCCTCCCTGACATTATTCTGTAGTGCTTTTAGTTCCTCTATTGTATCTACGACCTTCAAGGCAAATGCTTCAGCTGGTTCGAGTTCTGGTTCACTTATTGTATTCCAATCATCCCTTAGCAATATACAGTTCAAGGCACAAAATCTTGCGACTTGATCCGCATATGCATTTCCCAGAGACACATAGTCTTGTCCTTTCGTGTGAGCACTACACTTCACCACTGCAACTTCGTCTGGCACTTGAATGGCGTGTAACAATTCCCTTATCCTCTCCCCGTTCTTCACTGGGGATCCTGAAGAAGTCAGGAAACCTCTCTGCGACCATAGTTGTCCAAAGTCATGCACAATCCCAAACCCGTATTGACTATCAGTGTAAATGGTGACTTTCATCAATGCAGACAGTTGACATGCTCTGGTAAGGGCTACAAGTTCTGCTACTTGTGCAGAATAGACTCCTTGAAGCCATCCCGCTTCCAAGACACCTGTTACAGTGCATACAGCGTATCCTGCTTTCAAAATTCCCATCCCATCTCTTAGACATGAACCATCAACAAAAAGAATTTGGTCATTTTCATCAAGTTTAGTATCCTTGATGTCCGGTCGGGGTTTTGTGCAAAATTCAGTCACCTGAAGGCAGTCATGCTCGACGTCTTCAGCGTTCTCAATTTCAGCATTTTCTCCAGGAAGCAAGGTTGCTGGATTCAACGTAGTGCACCTTTTCAGCTGCACATTCGGTGAGCCCAGAATTATCGTTTCATACCTTGTGAGTCTAGCTCCAGTCATGTGTTGCGTTCGGGAGCGGGTCAAAAGTATTTCAACTGAGTGAGGGACCATGACTGTTACTGGGTGTCCCATCACTATTCCTTCACTCTGAATGAGGCTGATACCAACTGCTGCTACGGCGCGCAAACACCCTGGGAGTGCTGCTGTGACTGGATCCAAAGTAGCTGAAAAATACGCTACTGGTCTGTTTACGCCACCATGGGCTTGAGTCAAGACAGACAAAGAACATGCATCACGTTCATGACAAAACAATGTGAAAGGCTTCGTGTAATCAGGCATACCTAAAGCTGGAGCCCTGCACATGCATTCTTTCAATTCAACAAAGGCATCCATCTCATCCCCTTTCAGTTCGATCTGATCCAAGGCATCCTTCTGGGTCAGTTTCAGTAAAGGCTTCGCTAGAGTCGAGAAGTTGGGAATCCACTGGCGACAATATCCCACCATTCCCAAAAACTTCCTCACCTCCTTCCTTGTCTTTGGTGGACTCATTTGGAGTATACTTGTAATTCTTTCCTTCATTATTCTCCGTGACCCTTTCTCTATTTGGTGACCCAAGTATTTCACTTTCTTCTGACAGAACTGTAATTTGGAAGGGGACACTTTATGTCCATTCCTTCCCAAATGATTCAACAGAGCAATGGTATCGGCTGTGCAGCCACTTTCTGTCTTTGATGCAACCAGTAAGTCATCAATGTACTGTACTAGAATTGACTCGAATGGCAATTCTAATTCTTCCAAATCTTTCTTTAGAACTTGATTGAATATCGACGGTGACTCAGAGAACCCTTGAGGAATTCGACACCAACTGTACACTCTGTCTAGGAATTTGAAACAAAAGAGGAATTGGCTGTCCTCATGAAGAGGCACAGAAAAGAATGCCTGTGACAAATCGATGACTGAGAACCATTCAGCATCGCAAGGGACTTGAAACATTATCACAGCTGGATTCGGCACGACAGGGCAGCACTTGATTATGATGTCATTTATTTTCCTCAAATCCTGCACGAGTCGGACTTTCCCACTTGGCTTTATTAGTCCCATTATTGGTGAATTACATGGGCTGCTTAACACTTCTTTCAGTACTTCCTGCTTTACGAATTCATCAATAAGTTGGGCAACTTTCATGAGGGTATCTTGTGGCATGTGGTATTGTGGGGTCTGGGGAAAGATCGCATTGGGCTTTACCATCACTTTTACTGGTTCCACTCCTTTCATCAATCCCACCTCTTTTCCTGTCATGTCCCACACTTCCTTTCCGACTGTTTCCCGTAATTCTGCTGGGATATCTTCTTCAGTTATCATCGGGAAAAGACAAATCAGAGGATACTCTTCGTCGACTGTTTCCATCTCATCCCCCTCTACACTGTCCTCTTCTTCCCCATCACTGCTCGTCTGTATTGTTATTCCTTCGTTTGAACACATTATCGAACAACCCAATTTACACAATAGGTCTCTTCCTAACAGTGCTATCGGGCTTGAGTCACACACCACAAACTGATGTACCCCTTGATAGTTACCAATGTTGACTGGTACCAGATCTGTAATTGGGTTCGTCAGATGTCTGTTTGCTACTCCCACCACTTGAACTGTCCTCCCTGAGAGTGGCAAATTTGGTACTTCACTGCTCTTAACAGTTGAACGTGTGGCTCCCGTGTCAACCAAGAATGAGACACGATGACCCATTACTCTTCCCTCTACGTACGGACCCCTTTGATCAACTTCTAGGGATGCCGCAAGCACACAATCTCCTTCCTCTTCTGAGCTTTCACTCTCCCATACATTGTTTATTCCACTCTCACTGTGTAATGGGAACTGTTGTACTGTGCCGTTTGTACTCATTACCTGACCCGTTACCTGTGGAGGAACCATCACTTGCTGCTGACTCATTGGTGCCAAAGGTATTTGCATTTGCTGATTAGGTACCATAGGTAACTGCTGTTGCATCGGCTGCATTTGCGTCATCTGCATACGGGGCATCTGCATCTGCTGCGGCTGCATAGGTTGTAATCCCTGCAATTGATTTATGGTCTGAAAATTTGAGTTTGGACCTCTCATTTTCGGTCCTCTCATTGTCTGAAATGCATTGACATCATTGTTTTGCTGACCAACACCTACACTTGCACCTGCACCTTCCTGCACCACCATCGGGCACTCGCGTTTCCAATGACCTACATTTCCGCACACGTGACACGGCATCACTTTCTTCATTGCCTGCACACCCGTCACAACAGTGTTTAAATCCAGACCATTATTCACAAAACCTCCTCTGCCTCTGCCTCTGGCCTGTGACTGAAACGCCATGTTTCCCTGCAACTGCAGCTGCGGTTGCGGTACTTGCTGTTGGAACCCTTGCATCCCTGGCAACCCTTGCAGTTCTTGCAGACCTTGCAAACCTGTCTGAGCCGCCTTAAGCTGCATCATCATCACCTTCTCTTTCAGCTTTTTCTGTTTCACTTCAATTTCGTCGCTACAGTATTTCGCATAAGTCAAGACTTCATCAATCGGTTTCGACTGCCAGCAAATCAAATGCGACTTTATCATCTGACTTATCTCTGGTCTCAGCCCTTCCACAAATCTGAACACAAAATGAAGCATATCTTTCGCCTCGATCGTTTCCGTGCCACTGTAATTCTTGAACGCTTTCAACAACCTTTCATAGTAACTATGAATCGATTCTTTAGCCTCTTGGGCAGTTCGATCAATTTTCTGCCAATCCACATTTTTCGCGGCAACCTTCGTCTTCAAATGCTCAATCACCTTATAGTACAAGCTCATCACCATAGGTGATGGTGCACCCGTCTCCCTGTCCCTTTCTGGTTCACTTGTCGGCCAACCTACAGCTCTTTTGCAATCCTCCCACAAATCTGCCGGAACCACGATCTCAAAGAGAGTGTTCAGGTCTTCCCAGAGACATTTTGCAAGCTTCACAAACCTATCAGTCTGTTGGTACCATTCAATTGGTTTCTCTCTCAGTTTGGGAAAATCATTCGTAAAAGACTGAATGTCGCTTCTGTGCCATGGTACATGTACTAATTTTCCCCCTGCTGTCTCCCTCATTGGTAACATTGTTACTGTATCACTACTCTGCGGTCTTTTCTCATTGTGCTCTGTAGCTCTGTCCCTCCTCTTATCCTTCCTCTTTACCCACCTGCTTTCCCACTTGTCTAAGCACCTCCACACTTGTGCACTCTGCAACAATTCTCTAAGGTGTGCCTTCATGCCTGATGACCTCATGTGTTCAAAATCTGTGGTCCCAAAATCCAACCTATAGCTCCTGCTCAAGTGTTTTGTTTTGTCTATGTCAATCCCGTTTCTGTCCGCTACTTCCTGCAAACTTTTATGTACCTTGTTTACTTCTTTCGTGATCTTTGGACATAGATACCTCAGCTCCTCTTCCGTGTAGGACTCTAACCTGTTCACACCCATATTCCCTTCCACCAATTCTTGTGCTTCCATGTTCAGCCTCATCCTATTCAGGTACTCTTCTCCTTTCCCACTGCCTGAACTTTGTGTGGAATTTAGACTGTTGAACCACTGGGTCAGCTGTTGCGCATTTACCCCCATCAGTGTAGCATTCACATCGACTGCCATCGATGGTTGCGGCAACTTTTCAGTGTTCGATGTGAGAGGTATTATCAGTGGGGGGCTCGACCTCACCAGTGTTGACTGAGCACATATGGGACTAAACTCCATCAAGGACCCAGACCCAGTTGGCTGAGCCGCTATCGGAGTTATCCCTGGAGTGTTTTCTATGCACCTTCTTTCTGTCCCATTCTGCAGCATTGATCCCTGACTGCTCAGACCCGAATTAGGCTGACTATACAGAGGTACCGCTGGACCTACGGTAATGGGTAAGGATATCGCGTCTGGGTTCTGTCCATTCCCCATGTTCTGTGGCATGTTCATTCCCACACCATGGGTCATCATTGCCGGCATGCCCATCTGGCTCCCCGTCATTTGAGCATATGCGTTTCCTCCCTGCATCTGCTTTTGAGGCATCAAAAACTGAGTTGATTCAGCTTGTGCCGTTGTTTGGTTGTAACCATTCTGTACTCCCCTTACTGTTGGATCTAGAATCATTCCTGCACTGTTATCTCCGTTGTAGTACCCTGTCATCTGCGGCTGATAATTTTCTGCTGGTTTCAACACGGGCACATCTGGATATATTCTCCTAACCTGCGGTATCTGCGGGGTGAACAGCAGACTCGGGTCCTTAGATCCCGATGGTGCTCCTGAACTCTGGGTTTCACTGTTCTGTACTAGTGCCGGAGGGGCAGAACTGGTACTTGGACCTTGTCCATTTTCTGCATAAGGTGGTGGACGGTCGTTCAGCAATTGCATTATTAACTCCTCATCCTCTAACTCCTCTTCTCTTCTCAACTTTTCCTCATCCTCTCTATCCTTCGAACACTTCCTGTCTGTTTTACAGGTAGCTTTCTTACCTGTCTCCTCTTCATCCTTAGTAATTGCGGGAAACAATTTTATTCCCTGCAATACATCTGACCTCCACACCTTCTGCGCATTATCCCACCTAGCATCCGCTAGTGTCTTTTCTACCTTCCTCATCCTTGTTTCAAACTTGTTCTTCTGTTGCTGTCTAGCCATTAATTCCCAGATTGCTAGAGCCTCAAACTGTGCTGGCCTTGGAGGCACCTTCATGTCGTACATCGCGAATCTCAAATTCTCTAGGATCCTTATATTGAATGTCCCATGTATCGGGAACGCTACGCTCCCATGTTTCTCTGTCAGTTTGTGCCATTGCTTTAGCCAAAGACACGGAGCTACCCCTTTTTCCTCCATTACAATGTAAGCTGGTGTACCTTCGGGTGGCGTCTCCTCTCCTACGCTCGCTTTAATGTAAGACTCCCCCTTCATCGCACTCCTAAATGCTTTAAGGAATTTCATTTTCACGTCTTTTATTTCACCAAATTTATAGTCAATAGGTCACTTTTATTCCACAAAGTTTGTAATCAATAGGTGACTTTAATTCCCGGAATACTCTTCACCTGCCTTTCCCCTTCCAATCGAGTCCCACGGACTGCGTCCAATCCGTGCGCGACCCTTCTCTCCAACCAACCTATCCCAGCGCGGCTCCTAGTGACGTCACACTCACACACACTGCGGCTGACAAAGCCTCGCGGCTAGTCCTCCTTCACTCAGTTCCTCCCGTAACAACTTTTTGCATGTATCGCGAGCTACCAAAAACTAAAACAGATCTGTCGGTTTACTACAGGAAGGGTAACACAATCGCTTCAGGACCTTAGGGACCTTTCACTAGCCTCAGGACTTTTCACTAGCCTCTGGCCGCTATTCCGTCTTTCTCAGTCCCCACATTCGCAAGCAAATCTGACCTGCAGACCTACTCTCAACTTGTCAATGATCTGTTCTAGTGCACTTAGAATCTTGTCAAAGCCCGAAGTCGAAGTTTCTTTCACTCCCTAACACCCGTACCCGACTCGTTGACCACGCCCGATCAACCTACTAAACCGCCCAGACCACAACATGGATCAACATACTCCGGAGTCTCTTGACCTCGCAGGGCCCGTCTCAACAACAACAACCACGTGGACCTTTTTATGCACAAAGCGCCAGACGCACATGAAGTTCGACGACTTCCCTACTCTCACACTCGGAGCAGCACCTCCGATATCTCTATGAAGTTCGACGACTTCTCTACTTCTACACTCGGAGTCGCACCTCCGCTATCCTTTAAAAGAAAAAATCCTCGCAACCTTTTCACACACCCTGCGGCAATAAGCTGTGCAAGCGCAAAACCCTAACTTCACTCATACCATCAATAGAACCGCCAACGCTGTTTCCACATCTCCTTTCTCTCCATTCGCAAGCTTCGAGATCCCGGGAAAGTCGCGGTGGACCTAGCCCATCATCATTCTGTCAATCTGTTTTACCCAAGAAAATCTAATTCAACTTCTCGAATGGGGTCTCAAGACGCGTAACCGTTAATTCAACACCATGTACTCTACTAGTACAGGGTCCCAAAAGACGAAACCGTCCTCTGCTACCATCTACTGATAGAGCGGTCCGTACTAATAATTTACCTGTGTTCGGACGCTCTTTAGGCCGATGAATCTTTTGACTTAGTGGGAACACTCTGTACTCTTAATCGATCAGTCGCACCAAATCAATAATCAACAACGAACATAAGCAACACCTTGAACGACATAACACTTTACAATCAATCCAGAATACATTTCGGCGAACCCTGACCTTTCAGTCAGGAATAACCACACCAGTTTATTGCAAAGTTAGTGGATTTATTTCCCTATATTAACAAAGCTAGCACAATATAAATGTGTCTCAACACCAAATGATAAACATAAATGAACATTAATAGCTGTCCATAACGTCGAAACAAGTGTAATCTATGTAGCATTTGAATCACAAGACATTCGATAATGGCAATGCAAAGCACTAATACGATAATCTGTAATGAACTAATTGCGTACATTTAGTCAGCATAACAAGATCTCAAATTGCATCGTGCGACATATGGAAACCTCGTCTAACCTCAAATTAGCATCGGCATGTGGGACTTCATGCAAAAACAATTTAGCAACATCAATTTAGAAAACTCCTAGCTGGGGCTCTTATCAAAATCAGCAGTTGGTTACCTAAAAGAAACACAATGCAATTTTACAATTTCCTTTCATATTTACCAATTACGATCAGCAATCAATGAAGTCTTCGTCTCACAGGTATCGTTTCTCAGTCAGCATCGGTTCCGTTTCTTAATCAGCATGGGACGGGACAAAGGGGCAGGGGTGAACGGGGCAATTGCCTCACAGCGGCGAGGTAAAACTACTACTTCATGCAAAGGGACAAATCAAAGTTAAAGTCTCTAGGGCAAGAATCATTAAAGTCTCTTTCTCTCGACTAGAGAAAGCATCAAAGTCTCTCAAAATGGCGTCGCAGCAAAGTGGGCCATAATAGCTACGACGTCTGCAAAATGGCGGGTATCGAGCTGGTAATGGCTGCTAATAGCGCAATGGCTACCTTCTTCTCGTGCACCTGGGTTTTATAGACAACAGTTCAAGTCCTGTAGGGTCTCCATTGGAGGGTTCATAGGTTAGCTTCAAATTGTCCAATCAAAAACGACAGTTCTCAAGCTTTTACTTAAGCATACATTATCCTTGGAGATGGGTACGCAAATCGCAACATTGTCTCCCAATTAGCTCACTTTCAGAGCCTCCATTGTCCGCACCTGCAAGTCGACCTTGAATTAAAGAGAAAATATGCCATGCTGGCACGAAACTTTAAGATAAGCATGTGAACAGTTTCTGTGGAAAAGTACAGCTTCAAGCAGAAATACACGTTTAATAGCACATTGGAAAAATACGAACATCTAAACCGTGAGACCAGGCCACTAGGCCAAAGCCTCCGCTAAAGTAATGCTAAGCTAATGCATTTCAAACAAGCAAATCGTAGCATACGTTTATGATTATGTCGGATTAGTGCAATTCTAATACACCACGTTATATAAAGCACGCGTATAAATGATGGCAAACTACTCTGAGGGCACATTTTGTCCCCGTACAATCTTAATTAGTTCGGTTAAAGTCACACATGATTATTTCAGCACTACGTTTAAGCGTTAATAAATCAAAACCTTCATTTTCTGCTTCATCAGTGGCTACGAGTGTTTTCAGTACCACACCTGTTCACCTACTAGTACAGGCCTCCTTCCAAACATGACGCTAACCAGTTAGAGTGCAACGCGCCAAAGACAAGAAGGGAGCCGTTTGAAGAAAGGGTTCCTTTTTATAGCTAATATGGAAATAACTGCTTTGAAACTGACAGATGTTTAACGTTATGTTGTTTTGTCTGCATGACCTTCACAGGACGCCGTTAGTCCAAAGGTCCGCTGTATCCTAAGGAGCCAAATCCCGAATGTGGGAGGGTAAGCTCAACACCCCCCCTGTTTCTTTTATTTGCCACGGTGGGTAGTGTCACAATTAGTGTTTTCCAGCACGACCAACACAGAGCGCTTCACGTGAGGGGGTGATGTCTTTCAATGTTGATATATTACCCTCTGTTTAAATATGCTTTGCTTATTTCTTACACAGGTTCCCCTATGTAGACTATAGATTATCATAGCCTTTGATGTAAGTAGTCCTTCCTTTTGCTTCCCTGATATTATTTAGGTGTATATTGAAAGCTTAGGAGTCTTAGTTTTCTGGTCCTGACGAAGCGCCACTCGATCTGTAGAGACACCCAGGGTGCGAAACATGTTGACCGTGTTCATCAGCATCATGGATAGTCTAGTCTGTTGTTGGTTGCAGAGTGGTGGAACCTCATTCCTTTCCCACTTCCCCTTGTTTTTCATATTGACCTAGAGTCTCTATACCAATTAAATCAGTTGTTTGGGGACTTCAGAGCCAATTTTAATCTTCCCTTTGTTCTCCAGCTTTCTCTTGAGGGTAGGCGTGAATATACTCCTACTACTACCACAGCACAGTCTTGTGATTTGAAAAGATCTCAGGTAAAGTGCCCCTTCGTGGTGCCCGTCAGGCATTGCAGCGCCGTCCTGACGAGGAGCTGGCCCTATGATGAAGCATCACATCCATTGGATGTGTGAGGGCCCTTGCTTCTAACAAAAGAAGGGCTCTTTCTTGAACCTGTGCACCTTTCTATAGGAACAGTGTACTCTTTTTTTGTATAATTTAGTGTCTAGGGAGGCCGTACACTGGACCTCACAACCTCCCCGTCCCCCTTGATACTGATGGGTTCCTCATATACACATGCTTTTATGGATAGAGGATGCACCAAAATTTTGAACTGATACTGATGAGTGTGCACCGTCTATCATAGAACAGTATTGTATTGTATTTCTGCAGGGTTACCCCCAAACATTTTGCCTTCCTCCTTCTCTTTTTTCTGACCTCATTTTTGCTGGCTTTAGGACTCTGCGCACGTGCATATGCTCTCTCCTTAAAACATGGTGGCATTGGCTCATACCCAATTGGCTTATTTAATTTACTTGTAAGTCCCTAGTCAAGTGAACTACATGTGCCCAGGGCCTGTAAATGAAATGCTACTAGTGGGCTGCAGCACTGGTTGTGCCACCCACATAAGTAGCCCCTTAAGCATATCTCAGGCCTGCCTTTGCAGTGCCTGTGTATACAGTTTCGGTGCCACTTCGACTTGGCATTTAAAAGTACTTGCCAAGCCTTAAACTCCACTTTTTCTACATATACGTCATCCCTAAAGTAGGCCCTAGGTAGCCCATCGGGCAGGGTGCTATGTATGTAAAAGGCAGGACATGAGCATGCGTGTTCTATATGTTCTGGTAGTGTACAACTCCTAAATTCGTTTTTACACTGCTGTGAGGACTGCTCCTTTCATAGGATAGCATTAGGGCTACCCTCATATACTGTTTGAGTGTTAGATCCTGATCTGAAAGGAGTAGCCAAGTCATATTTAGACTGGCCGAAATGGTGATACAAAATCCTGCTTAATGGTGAAGTTGGATTTTGTATTACTATTTTAGAAATACTACTTTTAGAAAATGAGCATTTCTCTACACTTAAATCCTTCTGTGACTTAAAATCCACGTCTGGCTAGGTTTAGTTGACAGCTCCCTTGTGTATGCACTCAGACAACCCCAAACACAGGATGCTCAGTCACGCTTGCACACATCTGCATATTGAATGGGTCTTCCTGGGCTGGGAGGGTGGAGTGCCTGACACTTACATGTCAAAGGACAGTAGTGTACCCTCACACAAAGGACTGCCACCCCCCCTACTGGGACCCTGGCAGACAGGATGGAACTGAAAGGGGAACTTGTGCACTTCTAAGCAACTCTTTGAAGTCTCCCCCACTTCAAAGGCACATTTGGGTATTTAAGCAGGGCCTCTGACCCTACCAACTCAGATACTTCTGAGGTAGACACTTCTACTTCATCAGACACTTCTGAACAAGACACTTCTACTTCATAAGACACTTCCTGGAGAAGAGAACCTGAACCAGAACCTGCAAACTGCTAAGAGAACTACCTGGCTGCCCCAAAGACACACCTGGCTGCTTTTCTGAGAAGGACTGCTGCCTTGCTGGTGCCCTGCTGCCTTGCTGCTCTCTGGCTGTGCTGAGAAGTGCTCTCCAAGGGCTTGGATAGAGCTTGCCTCCTGTTCCCTGAAGTCTCAGGACCAAAAAGACTTCATTCCTGCAAGAGAACTCCCTTTGCGGCGAAAATCGCCTCACAGCCTCCAAGAAAGGACACACAACCTGCATCGCGGTGAGAAAATCACCACACGCTGAACCAGAATGACACTGCCAGACTTTGCAAGGAGAAGATCGACGCAGCGCCAGCGTAGCAACTGGAAATTTGACACACGGCCCACTGGATCAACGCAAAGCCGAGCCAGAATGACGCAGCTCAACTTCCTGAGAAGAATCGACGCAGCGCCTGCCGTGTGGTAGAAATTTCCACGCAACTTCCAATGGATCGACGCAGCCCCTGTGAACTCATCCTGCAAGCACCGGATTTCAACCCATTGTCCCTGGGGCGTCCAAAAAACCCGCAACCCGAAGAGGATCCCAGTCTATGCGCCGGAAATCGACGCAAAGCCTGCCCTGTGTGAAAACTCAACGACGCATCATCTGTGTGCACCGGAAAAATCGACGCACACCTACCCGTTTTCCACGCATCTCCTCCTCTGTGGTCCCTTGCAGAAAATTTGAATGCAAACCAGGTACTTTGTGCTTGCAAGAGACATTAGATGCTTTTAAAAGACTTAAAGACACTTTATATCATTTTTACAGTGATATTTCAACATATACTTATTGCATCTTACTAATAAATATTAATTTTTTTAAACACTGTGTGGTGTATTTTTGTGGTATCCTACTGTGTTATTGCATGATTTATTGCACAAATACTTTACACATTGCCTTCTAAGTTAAGCCTGACTGCTCAATGCCAAGCTACCAGAGTGTGGGCACAGGATAATTTGGAGTGTGTGTATCTTAACCTGACTAGAGTGAGGTTCCTTGCTTGGACAGGGGGTAACCTGACTGCCAACCAAAGACCCCATTTCTAACAAGTATGTTACATGCACCATCCCAAATGAGAATAATAACAAAACCCTACGACAGCAAGTTCTATGCTTCTAAACACATAGATGTGGTAAGTATTGCCACCAAAAATACAGATGTAAAGTAAAGTTTTATATAAAGTGTAATTTTGGATTTCCAAGACCTATCATTTCTAAAGGAAGAGTGAACAGGTTTTGTTTGCAGTCAGGCACACACTGACAAGAAATTCACCACAAGATATATAGAATCTCAAAAGATCAGAGGCCTCTAAATATATTAATGATTATAATTCTGTCATTATGGAATTCAAATATTGATATACAGTTTGTTGCAGACAATTCCATTGCTCTTGCTCAGTATGTTAGTTTGTATATTAAAAAATTAGAAAAAACAGAGATGAAGGAAACCTGGGCGAAGATTTCTACAGAAAAATCTCTGTCCAAGAAATGATACAGTTTCACCTTTAGCACAAGGAGATAAGGTTCAAATGAATGCTGTGACAGGCTGATATCAGCTAGCTTGTACTCAAAATGAAGGGGAATTGTTTAGGTTAGTCTTGCCAACACGCGGAAAAGAGTCTTGAAGTATTTCCTAGAAATTCAATACCTAGCAGAGTTTTATCTGGAGTTCGATCCAGGGAGTGCAGATACTGTAAAAAAAACAAATATTTTGGACACCTACTATCCAAGAAGTCCACACCTTGAAAATATGTTGCGGAAGGATTAGTTATGGAGCCATGGGTAAAATATTTGATTTCATCTTCTATCCAAACAGAAAGGCGGTTGAATACCTAGCAATTAAATTTGGTGAACTTGATGGAGTAAAACAGATAGCAAGGTCTTTTGCACATTTCTTGCTTGTAAAACAGTCCTATGTTTGCAGAAAGCAGTTTCCAATATCTCTAGCATATGCTGTAACATTGCATAAGTCTCCAGTGTAGATGCAGCATTTATTACCATTGGTATTGCCATATTCAAAGAAGGTATGTCATATGTAGCATTGTCACGGATTAGATCATTGTCCAGTTTGTATCTGATAGAGTTTGATGACAGTAAAATAAGTGCCTATTTGAGTAGTGTGATAGAGTGTAACCATTTGAGAAGCCTGTATACCCCTTATTTAGGACAGTACCCAGTGTACAAAAAGCATAGAATCTTACTGATTTCAAAGGATCATAATGATGTTCCTGAGAACAAGAGAAGAAGAACAAAGTATTGGAGAAAAAATACTATAAATACAATACTGATGAAATTGTTGGTTACCAGTTCTCAAACCTCCCTGGGGTCAACTGCTATGCCAATGTAGTTCTCAATGCACTACTCTCTTTACCTCATCTGGTTCATGAAATTAAAGAGAAATCGGATAAACAATTGTGCTCTGTACTCTTTATCTTGTTAGAATGCTTGTGCAGTGACAGAACAAACATTTATCCTGAACTTTTAATTAGAGATCTTGCAGATCTGTGCACTGCATCTGTAAACTTCACTCAAAACACTCAAGACGAGGCACAAGAATTCTTGACGGTCCTACTTAGTATATTTTAGATGAAGAGATGATACCTATTATGACCTACTTGGACTAAGTTACTTATGGCAGCATGATTGTGAAAATTGTTCCTTTTCTTCAAAAACAGAAATTGATTCAGAACGATTTATCTACTATCAGACTGTCAGTTTTGAGAAATTGTTTAAAGATGCATCACAGAATAATACCCGCACAAAATGTAACTCAGATCTTCTATCAACTTTAAACATAAGAAGAACTGGCAAGTATATCATTCTAATGCTACAGGGATGCACTGCAAATTGCAATAAAATGGAAACGAATGACAAATTGTAAAGCTGAACAAATCTCTATTTCTGGTAAAACATCTGTATAGCTATTATTTTTCATGAAGGAGTAATAATTACATCTGGACACTAAACCACCTACTTAAAAAAACAACTGGATGGACAGACTGTAATAATAACAATCTTACATTCAAACAGAGATTACCCAATAAACTAACAAATTCTTGCCTTCTCTTTCTTGAACCAAAATTCTAAGGAGGATTACTACTGAAAAATTGAATAGTGCACTTTTGTGACTTCTAAAACAACAAGTTAAGACATCATATTGCCTACCAAGAGTGATGTATTTAAAATGGATTCTAAATCTTCAAATGTTGTCATTCACGGAGCTAGCACTAAATTAGAAACACTGATCACAAATTAGAAACCAGGGCAAATATTTGCTGAGTACTGAGAAGAAAAAGAAACACTGCTAAACTTATGTTTGACAAACAGCTGGAACAATAAGAAAAGTATTACACCAAGGATATACTCCACTGAGCAGATTTAATGACATCATGCGGCCTACCAAGGGTGATGTCTTTATGTATCTTTTCACCTACCACTATCATTCAAACACATTAATTGCTTAATAAAACTATAATATACATTATATTATTTACCAAAGTATAGATAAAAGGAGTTAGGTAAATATTTGTAGTGAGTGTGATGCATAGTAATGCTAATTTGAAATAACATGCTATGTTCTTATGAGCATATATACACACTTCATTCATAGTGTAAACATATAGAAGCTGAGAACAGTGGAAAAGGGAACTTGAAATGCTTCAATAATATGTATAATTGCTATACAATTATAATCATGTATTCTGTTTTATAATTAACCATAGCTTTCTTATTACAGACTGTGATGCTTTAATAGATAAATTAATAATATGAAACTTTACCTTTCATTTATCTTTTCTCTCTTTCAACACAGATTAAAAAATGTATGTTTTGCAGTAATGTAGGTCACTAATTTCATTTTAGTTCTTCCAGGCATATATTTTGTACACATAGTTAATGATACTACAACAGCAATACACACTAATTAAAACACCCCCTGGCATACACATGTGCATACACTAACACACCCAGGCAAACGCTGACGCATACAGTAGCATACCCAGGGACACACTGATACATACACTGACACACCCAGGCACACACTAATATATACCCTGATACACCTAGGGACATACTGACACATGGAAGCACATACTAATCCAGATACTCACACACCCAGATAGACACTGATGCATACACTGACACAACCAGAAAAACACTGATGCATACACTGACGTACCCAGGCAAAGAGCGATGCATACACTAACACACCCAGATACACATTTGTCCATACTCTTACATACCCATACACACCCTGACAAGTATGCTGACATACCCAGGCAAACACTGATGCATACGCTAACATAGCCAGGTACATACTTATCCATATACTCATACACCCAAGAACACACTGACGTATAGACTAACACACCCAGGCAGACACTTATGCATACACTGACACACCAAAGCACACACTGATATATATCCTAACACACCTAGGGATACACTGAATGGTACACAGATTCATGCAGGCACATACTAATCTAGACACTAACAGACCCAGATAGACACTGATGCATACACTGACACACCCAGACAAACACTGATGCATACACTGACATACCCAGGCAAAGAGTGTTGCGTACACTAACACACCCAGTCACACACCTAACCATACATTCACACACCCAGGCATACCCTGACAGGTATACTGACATACCAAACAGACACGGATGCAAAGACTGACATACCCAGGCAAACTATGATGCACTGACATAGCTAGGTACACACTCATCCATACACTCATATACCCAAGAACACACTGACAGATAGACAAGATAGACTAACACACCCAGGCAAATACTGACACATAGAGTAAGATACCCAGTCACACACTTATGCATACACTGACACACCAATGGCACACAGTGATATATACCCTGACACAAACACGCACACACTGATGCATACACTGACACACCCAGGCAGATACCGATACATACACTGTCACACTCAGGCACACACTTATTCCTACAGTAACACACAGAAGCACACTCTGTCACATATCATAACAAAATATAACACAGACACGACTCTTCTTTGAATAAATGGAATGGTTTTAACAAGAACCTTTTTTAATGTTTTTGCAACAATTTTTTTTAATACTTTTTTTTAAACTGTCTCTAAAATGAATGAGCCGAACAACGAACAAAGAAGCAACAGGATTCACTTTCTAAAAATAATACAAATTATTTCAAAATTCTCGAAACAAAAACTAGCAACTCCTGCTACCTCCCGAGGTGCCCTCCCTGTGACAGTTCTCACCAAGCAAAAGCAAACAACTCTGCTCCCAGCAAACAGTTGCTGGGAGCAGAGTTTTCATCTCGTTCCCTGCCCGCTGTCATGGGGGTAGGGAAACAGATGAAACTATTGCTCCCACATGCAGGGAACTGCATTTTCAGCAGCTCCCTACATGTGACAGCACTGACAGGAATGTGCCAAAATCCATGGATGGAGGCATGGGAACCTTCCCACTCCACCCATGGAATGCCTTCCCAGAGCAGAGTAACGCAACATACCCATTTGCGCTCGTTGAAATGGCCTTCCCTGCAGGGTCACCCCCAACCTTTTTGCCTTTTTCCCTCCCCTTTCTGATGAATTTACTTTTGTTGGCCTTGGACTCTGTGCACTTTATCGCTGCTAATTAGTGCTAAAGGTGCTTGTGCTCTTTCCCTAGTAAAGTGCACTACAAGTACCCAGGGCCTGTAAATTAAATGCTACTAGTGTGCATGCATCACTTCTTGTGCCACCCACTTAAGTAGCACTATAAAACATGCCCCTGTCTTTCCATTGCAGCCTGAATGCAGTGTTACACTGCCATGTCGATTTGGCATTTAAAACCCCTTGCCAAGCCTTAAACTCCCCTTATATTACATATAATTCACCCCTAAGGTAGGCCCTAGGTAGCCCATAGGGCAAGGTGCTGTGTAATTAAAATGAAGGACATTAACTTTTACATTTCATGTGTCCTGGTAGTGAAAAACTCCCAAATTCATTTTTTCACTACTATGAGGCCTACCCCTCTCATAGGATAACATTGGGGATTCCTTATTACATTTAATAAGCTGTAATTCCTGATTGGGAAGGGGTAGATCTGCCATGTTTCACACCTATGGAATTGTAATGATAAATCGTCTTCAGTGGTAAAGTCAGATTTATTGTTACAATTTTGACAATACCACTTTTAGAATGTTGTCATGTTCCTGCTCTTAGTCTTGTGTGCTTAAAGTCTGTTTCCATTACATGTCTGTTTCCATTACAGGGCTTCGTACATTCCCTCTACACAGCCAAACACAATGGGAACTTAGGTGTGACTTGATGGACCCTGATTGGCCATTAACTGGCTTTATGGGGGGGCGGACCTAACCACAGCCCCACTTGTACCTCAATAGGCTGTGCCCTATCTAACCACCCTGTATTGTCACTCCAACCAGCTGGGAACCAGAGCAGGGCAGGAAGGGGATTCTCTGTACTTCAAAGCCACTGTCTAGAAGCTTCTCCCACCTTCTAGTACCAGGGCAACAAAGAATAAATACTCGACCTCAAACATCACCACTTCAGTACACTTCTGGGCCTGTAGATACTCTGTCAGGAAGAAGGACTGCTGTGTTGCTACATAGACTGCCATACTGCTGCACTGCTGATGTGGTAGAGTTGATTTCTTGTTGTGCTGACCTGCTGCCTGCTGCCTTCCTTGCCTGGACAAGGAGTGGACACACAACTTTTGAACCCAGAACCAGAGTGACTGCAAGGGATTGCTGGCTTGCCTCCTTTTCCTTTGAAGTCTCAGGGACACAACTCACACCTCCAGTACCTAGACTTTGTTTGCTGTACATCTTCCCCTGCCAAGTGGTGCCAGTCCAGTCTTGGGCCCTTGGAAGTGGATGTAAAGAAATAAATGAACTGCTGCTCCAGACCAAAATCCATGCATCAATGCCTTTGCACTGCTCGGAAATTGTGCATCTCCATCGACGTTGACGCTTTGCCTCTGCTGCGAGGATCTAGGACAGCGCACCACCGTTGACACTGGTTCATTGCTGTGTGGATTGGGAACACCACATTCCCAACTGCACAAAGCATTGCCTCCATTCCAGATGCATATGCAACTTTGAATGGCTCAGAGCTGACGCATCGCGTACATCATCTGAATCAATGCCAGTTCATCGCCTCCTTTTCCCCGCACATCTTTTTCTCAACATTGACGTAACTCCAAACCATGGTATTATTTTATTGGGCCAAAGAGGGTCTCTGTATTCGACTTGCGCGCTATTGTGGTCGGCCTTTCAGATATGACCCGGTCTAGAGTGACCGGATAGCCCCAGTTGATGCTTTATGCTTTTGAGCACTACAACTAAGTTTACTCTTTAAAAATTCATATCTTGACTTCTACTTATTGAATTTTTTAGTTTTGGTCTTTTTTGTTCATTAAATTAAGTTATATTTTTCTAACTGGGTGGGCTATCCTTCTGTGTGGTGTTCTCACTGTTTTACTGTTTGAACTGTTGTACAAATGCTTAACACATTGCCTCTTAAGTTAAGCCTGACTGCTCTGTACCAAGCTGCCAGGGAGCGAGCACAGGTTAATTTAGTTTGTGTTAGTGACTTACCTTGTCTAGTGCTGTGGCTCCTGCTTGGACAGGGTGTCTAACTCTGCCAACTAGAAACTCAATATATAACATTGCTGCATTGTCTTTCTCTAAATTTATCAAACCACGTATGGCCATGCAAGGTGGCCATGCATGGCTTGATAAATCTAGCCTAAGAGTTGCATCACTCTTGCATCTCGTAGTGTGGCCCAGAGCAATCCAAATCTTTAATAATTATGCCCCTTAGGTATTATAAAGTTCCCGGATTGCAAAACAAGCCCCTATCAAAATCAGCTCATAAATAAAGTGTATGCAAATGCTAAATATCTATAGCATGACATAGTTTTAGGTGTCCACTGAAAAAAATATAGCTTCAAGCTTACATTCTCCTATAATCCCATTAACATTTCAGGAAATTATCAAGACTGTTAAATTCTCTAAACTTTACTTTTGATCTTAACAAGCTATAACTCAAGTGAAACTGCAGCCCTGGGTTTATGACATATATATAAAAGCGGACAGGCTGCCTATTGACTTAAACCAAGAGCATCATTTTGCAGCTCTATAAAGTCGGCATCAGAACAAAGGAAATACGTCACCTTTTTCAATTTTAGAATGCAGCTGTTAAACACAGCTCTAATGTGCTATCTAGAAAATTCAATTTATCAAACAACAACTTGTCTATCGATATATGGGTGAAACAAAACACTAAACAAGCACTATTGTAAAAGTCATTAAATGCCTCGTGGTTGCTATTTTAAAGGCCACGCATGCCTCATAGGTAAGCTTCCAATCAAATTCAAAAGCCGCATTAGAAGATTAGATTGTGAACACTGCTCTGTTCTTGCACCAAGCAGACCAAAAATTTCATTTTTCGAGACCAAATGGGTCACAACAATAGAAATGCGTCACCAGGCAATTGCAGGAGTTGCACCATTTTAATATCACATATATTTTGATATTCAACAATAATTGCCAATGATTGGGGCCACATTTAATACAATATTACAGGTTTCCTAAGGGAGCAGCCTACCGTAAGAATAAGCTTATTAGATGGTCCTCTAGTACTTTGTAAATAACTCAACTTTTGCACTCAAATCTGATATTGCACTCTGAGTAATACTGGGCGCGATTCATGCACTATAGATTACAGGTTTTCATGTGGGTCTTCCTAGAGTTCCAGTATAAAATGTTAAATATGTCTTTAGTAAAATTACTGTAAGGAGTTATACCTGTACAATGTGAACTGACACTGCTGCATAACGTGAAATTGGTAGTAATTTAAGGAATATTCTTAAAGAAAAACAACATCATATCACATACGTTAAAAATAGAACATTTGCACGCAGTTGACCTTTTTCTTTGCATACAAAATGTTAATTTTGGGTCTATTCACAAAGGCATTTTTTATTACGTAATGTAGTTCATCCATAGAAGCCTTTTATATAGTGTACAGATGTGGCATTACTTCGTGTACTCACAGATACGTTTATGACTCAGCTAACCAGGTGTTTCTGATAGAAAGGTACATTTATTTGACGGAAACAAACATTTCAGCCAAATGGCCAGTGGTATTGACAGAGGTATTTAAGTAAGCTTTTCATTAGACAGAAAAAGTGACCAGACTATGTTCCCTTAGAAGAGACCAGCATGGATCAAACATAGAATTCAGTATACAATATTCAGGGTCCAACTTACAAGGCATCTATTAGTACCTACTATTAAGTACTACTAAGTATTACTACTTCACATGCTCCTGAATGCAAGTCGCATAGGTAAGGGCGGAGATCTACGTTTAAGTCTTTCCTATAGCACATGTATGGATTTCTCATCCGTGAGTGTGTATAGATTGTCACACACGTAGTCCTACGTTTTAGGAGTAAGAGTGGGAGTGGTAAGATAAGTGCCTGGAAAATAACTCATTTCTTTTACATATTGGCAGGAGGAAAGGGAAAATTATGGAGGGGCGGAGAGGAGTACATGCAACATCAAAAAGACACATGCAAAGGGTAATTTAGTTACAATTCACTAAAGGCATACCCATGTCTACTCAAGAAGAATTACAGCCCAAACAAGCTGAAAGTTACTCGAACCAAGCTCGAGACTAAGTGACACATCACACACGGAGAGTCAATGGTACTGCAAGGGAATCACATACAAACCAATGAAGGGACACTACCAACACAAAGACGCATCCCAAAAAATGAAAGTATCATATTATACACATTGCAGATACACTTACAAAGCATATTTGAAATCATATTAATTATTTTTTTGTGAAAAAAAAATGATGAGCTCATTTTACATGCTAGTGATGTGTGGCACCATTAGTGTGACAACTATGACTCCCAGCAATCTGCTCGTTTCACACCCCAACTATTCCTAAATATTTTGGCTATGTTACATAAATCTGCCTAGTGAATGCAGAGGGCTATGGCAACTTTGACAAACAGGAAACTACATAGCAGAAATGCAGAAACAGTAATCTCTGAACCATCTTTGAAAAGGATGGACATCAGACCTTTTACTTCCCCTATGACACCTAGATGTGGTGCATACAGAAAATGGTCTACTCTTGTGTCAATGATTCACAGTATGAGTATTCATAGATGTGTGCAGGGGAAGACATACATAGATTGTTACAGAGTGACATGGATTCTTACTTACCAGGTTTTGTCACCAGTTGGGTGCAAGTTATAGTTATTTAAAAGAACTCTAACTATAACTGCTGGATTTCAATGGTTTTGTACCAGTAAATTCAGAACCTAATTATAATGTCCCTGTAACGTTTGTTTTTTTCAGTGAATTTCTACGTTTACTTAATGTAAAGCTATTTTAATCACCATATGTTATTCTAACCCACAGCCAGCCAGAGATATACAAATTTATTCACACTAAATAATTGAAAGCCTAATCTATGTACCAACAGCTAGCTTTCTGCCAAACCTAAACTTGGGAACTACCCGGGGTTCTCTCTTTCCTTTTGTGAGTATGTATATATATGTATACATATATATATATATATATATGTATATATATATATACATGTATATGTATACATGTATATATATATATATACACATGTATATGTATACATGTATATATATATATATATACACATGTATATTTATATATATATATATATATATACATATATATATATATATATATATATATATATATATATATAGCCATTTGACTAATACATTTACTCTGCTGAGGACTTAGTGAAGGCATAAGGTCAATTTGAGTTGCACATTTCACAGATGTTTGGTTCTGAAAGTCATAGCAGGTAACACATACATAGCTCTACGCAAGGAGGTATGTTGATGTGAATCATCCTTGAGGCACAACCAGAGGTGGCGCTGCTTCTGCTTCTGTTGGTTGAAATGTACCCTGCATGGGAGAGATGTGGATAAAAGCTAGAAGGTTTCAACATCATTATTTTCTGGCTTCTCTCTAGAGGGGATAGGGCATGCTACGTGATACTAGCATGTATGTGATATCTTCTGATGTGTGAGGAGGGAGTTGGCTTCTGTGTATAGGCATGATGACGGCCTGATGTTGAGACTATACAGTAGGCCAGGGTGCATAGTGGAGAGGATATACTTATTGAGGGAGGAGAGGAAGTGGGAGGATCCAGGCCACCACCTGGAAGGGCCTTTTGCCTCCTGGATTTTTGCAAATGTATCCTTTATCCACCTCCTTCCGTCTTCCAATTCCTTTTTAATGTCTCCCCACTTTGCTCATCTTCACTTTCAAATAATTGGATATTGGGTGTGGGCAGACTGTAGATCTATGTCTAAGCTTTGTAGATCTACATTTGCTTGATTTCTACCTAAAATATGCCCGTAAAGTTATCAACATTAATGTTAAGGTCATGTTTTGAATTGTACAAATACTTATCCACTTATGTAAGTATTCCTACTATTCGGTATAAATCTCCAAAACTACGTTGCTGAATCGCATAAGCATCAGGTTATGTGTGTGGAATTTTCTCCCCTTAGATTTAACTTTGTGAATACGGCCCATAAGTCAGTGCTTTATTTGTGCTGGTGTTTTCCCATGCTTGACACCGGAACGTATTTGTCAACACTGGCACTTATTTGACAGTTCACTAAACAATGGCACTTGTGCTCTATGTTTCAAAAGAGCACATCGGAAGATTGTTTAAAAATGTAATAAATTGTGACATAAAAATACCTCATCCAGGACATTCTTAGCCATTGGTTACATGTTACAATTCAAAGTGTCACATTTGGTGGCCCCTGTGGCCCCCTGCTCCTGTACTCCACTAGCCTTTTCATGGCGGTGAAAAGGCTGGCAGAGAACCAGGTTGTAATCAGCAGGGCGGCACTGCCCTGGGTGATTCCAACCTGCACTGTCGTCAGCCTCTCGGGATCTCTGATCCCGGGGAAGATGGTGGCAGGTTGGCGGGGCTGCCCACCAACCTCGTAATGTGGCAGTCGGACTGTCACAACCAATGCGGTCTGACAGCCACAGCAAGTGTGGCGGTCCAAGGACCGCCACACTCGGAATGCATTTTCCTAAGTTACGTTTGCTTGCTCGGTTCCAAAGCTACTAGGGGGTTGAGCCCAGATTTAATTTATTGAAACTGTGTTTTACCCTGACAGGTTTTTGGTCTTATTGCTAGTGGTGGACTTCCATCCACCCCAATCAATAATTCCCTTTTCTTAAAGTATTGGTTTCACCTTCCCAAATGCATAATTAATTTTCTGGCACGGATTTCGCTTCTAGAAGTTTCAGTATTGGTGATCATTGCGTCAGGTTTCCTTGTAAAAATTTAAATAATCCTGAATGTCTCAGAAACGCCCATCACTTTTACAAATGCCCATAAATAGGTAATAGTCTAGATTCTGAGAAATGCATTCGGAGAACAATGTATACATTCGCTGACTACTGCTACCAAGCAGTCCTGTGCATGAAGAATACCATTGCAAGTGATACTCTTAGCATTCACTGCACATAATCATGTATATTAGCTGGCACGGATACTGTTAGCGCTGTTAGCTATTACATAAAGCCTTCTACACATTAGGCATCTACATCTACTAACTTGGAATGAGCAAGCACTATACAAATTCAACTAAATAAATAAGTAAATAATTGAGAATACAAGGGGTTTATCTATTTTCCCACTGTTTTAATAGGTACAGGAAAGTTCACACTCGAGTATTAAATAAATGTACCAGAAAACACAAAATATGGGTCACTTCCTTTTATTTCTACCCACTGCTAACCCTTGTGGCTCTGTATGGTTAAAACATCATCTTTAAATCTAGACTCATCAAAAAGCCCAAATCCATTAGTCTTTAGTTAATGTAGGGCTGATTATCCACCGTTCAATAATTTCTGTCGAGCAAGACTGGCATCAGTGGCCACGAACGTCAGTTCATTACTGTGCCTGGCATAGCTGAAGTGGCATCACGCACCCTTTACCTTGATAGAAAATTGCAGGTTTGACCTCTTGACCCACCCTACAGGCTCCTGTTTGTTGCTGGGGAATAGCGAGGTGTGGAAACTATGTAAAGTAAACAAAACCTTTTGAACCTTATGGGCAGCAAAGACTGTACCAGGTGTACTAAAGGGATGATGCCCCTGACGCCCATTAATAGACGTCAGTATAGGTGGCCCTAGCGGCGTACCATGGCCCTCACAGTCCCCGCAGTGGGGAAGAGCCCCTGCCCTCCAGGTGGTGGGCCGTGGGAGGCGGGGGAGCCCTCCATGTGCGTTGCAGCACCGCCCTCCAAGATTCGTTACGCCATTCTGTGGCCCAGGGGCGATTTCAAGGGTGATAGACCACAGAGGCATCCTGTCTTCCCTGCAAAGGCATTTCACCCAAGTTCAGAGCTTTAAAATCCATGCTCTGTCTCGCTCAATAAAACACTCTCTCAATTGACTGCCAGTAAGCCACACATTTAAAGTTGTTCTCTGTATTTTTGTTCTTGAAAACATTATTGGTATTTAACTTGTTCGTTTAGCTATTTTTTCTTCGTTTCCCCCTTACTGTTTTTCATCAATAACTGGGTCCTGTGTTCGACTTCATTTGCAACCCAGTAGAGCAGTAATTGTCTTTAGTCTTTTAAGCTTCTTATACATTATGTTGTTCTCTCTTAATCCTTTTTGGATTGATTTTGTGAACCACATGGCGTTTTACCTTTCTTGTTAACTATTTTAATCGTGCTTATGTATTTTTCTATCTGCTGTTGGAGTTTGTTACTAAATAGTGAGATAGCAAAAATGTAGGAATTAGGTATCTTTGATTCTGGAAGTTTTGATAACATTACTGATCACTTGGGAGCTGATGCAAACTTGACAATGATTTCCCACTGAAGATGGCTCCGAATCTATGCGTTACATTGCATCTTTTTTTCAATATCGCTTCCTTTCTTTGTGTGTTTGAGTTCATTTGTTGAGCACCCACAGTGCCTAAACGCCACGTCAACGTGCTTGCACCGACATTACAATTAACAGTCATTGGCAATGCCAATAGTTTTGACTTTTGTATATAGAAAACATGTTCTCAAGCTTCAGTAATAGGCAGACGTGGCAGTACGTGTGACGTAGTAGCAGATGCTTGATTCACGCACAAAAGTATCTTGCACCGCTGGAACAGCACACGGTACTTGTGCAGCATGTGAGGACACACGGCTACCACCTGCGTGGTAAATTAGCTTTGGGTGTTTGTTTTAGGAAAGAGGGTTGCGCTATTGCCCATGCTGCCCCTTTATTGAATTTAGTTAAGTTTGCTGAACATATTTTCGCTATGTACAGTTTAAAACAAGTGGCACTGTTTGGAGGAGGGTGACCTGCAAGAGAGGGAGGAGCTTGGGGTACAAGAGAGAAGTAAGTGCAAGTTGCAAAGGAACATAGGCTACAAAAGGAAATACAGGGACCACGGGGAGTAGAGGGTGCAAGGAAAGCAGATTTTAAAACTGGATTTGCAGGTTTGCAAGAGGAGTGTCAGGTGCAAGATGGAGGACAGGGTTCATGGAAACTGCATTGAGCGAAGGGTGTTCAGGATACCATAGGAGCACACAGGGTGTCAGCTTCACTTGAGGACAGAGAACTGGTCCAGTACAAGCAAAACAGCGTGCATCCGTTCTGCTGAATACACAGAACAGGGAACGCATGCACATCAGCAGCACATCCTTCCTTCACACACCAAACAAGTACCACATGCACACCAGCAGTACAACCTTTTTCTCCCACAATGAACAGGTACCACATTCATATCTAAAGCACAGTCTTCCCTCACACACAGAAGAGGTACTGCATGCTCATCAGCAGTACAGCATTCCCTCACACACCGAAGAGGTACCGCATGCACATCAGCAGTACAGCCTTCCCTCACCCATCAAACAAGTACCACATGCACATCAGCAGTACAAACTTCCCTCACACAACGAACAGGTACCACATTCATATCTAAAGCACAGTCTTCCCTCACACACCGAAGAGGTACCGCATGCAGATCAGCAGTACAGCCTTCCCTCACACACTGAAGAGGTACCACATGCACATCAGCAGTGCAGCCTTCCCTCACACACCAAACAAGTACCACATGCACATCAGCAGTACAGCCTTCCCTCACACAACGAACAAGTACCACATGCACACCAGCAGTACAACCTTCCCTCACACAACGAACAGGTACCACATTCATATCTAAAGTACAGTCTTCCCTCACACACCGAAGAGGTACCGCATGCACATCAGCAGTACAGCCTTCCCTCACACACTGAAGAGGTACCACATGCACATCAGCAGTGCAGCCTTCCCTCACACACCAAACAAGTACCACATGCACATCAGCAGTACAGCCTTCCCTCACACAACGAACAAGTACCACATGCACACCAGCAGTACAACCTTCCCTCACACAACGAACAGGTACCACATTCATATCTGAAGCACAGTCTTCCCTCACACATCGAAGAGGTACCGCATGCACATCAGCAGTATAGCCTTCCCTCACACACCGAAGATGTACTGCATGCACATCAGCAGTACAGCCTTCCCTCACCCACCAAACAAGTACCACATGCACATCAGCAGTATAAACTTCCCTTACACAACGAACAGGTACCACATTCATATCTAAAGTACAGTCTTCCCTCACACACCGAAGAGGTACTGCATGCACATCAGCAGTACAGCCTCCCTCACACACCGAACAAGTACCACATGCACATCAGCAGTACATCCTTCCCTCACCCACCAAACAAGTACCACATGCACATCAGCAGTATAAACTTCCCTTACACAACGAACAGGTACCACATTCATATCTAAAGCACAGCCTTCCCTAACACACCGAAGAGGTACCATATGCACATCAGCAGTACAGCCTCCCTCACACACCGAACAAGTGCCACATGCACATCAGCAGTACAGTCTTCCATGACACAACGAACAAGTACCACATTCATATCTGAAGCACAGTCTTCCCTCACACACCGAACAGGTACCACATTCATATCTGAAGCACAGTCTTCCCTCACACACCGAAGAGGTACCGCATGCACATATCAGCAGTATAGCCTTCCCTTACACACCAAAGAGGTACGGCATGCACATCAGGAGTACAGCCTTCCCTCACACAACCAACAAGTACCACATGCACATCAGCAGTACAGCCTTCCCTCACACAACGAACAAGTACCACATGCACACCAGCAGTACAACCTTCCCTCACACAACAAACAGGTACCAAATTAATATCTGAAGCACAGTCTTCCCTCACACACCGAGGAGGTACCGCATGCACATATCAGCAGTATAGCCTTCCCTCACACACCGAAGAGGTACTGCATGCACATCAGCAGTACAGCCTTCCCTCACACAACAAACACATACTACATGCACATCAGCAGTACAGCCTTCCCTCACACAACAAACAAGTACCACATGCACATCAGCAATGCATCCTTCCCTCACACAACGAACAAGTACCACATGCACATCAGCAGTACAGCCTTCCCTCACACAACGAAAAAGTACCACATGCACATCAGCAGTACAACCTTCCCTCACACAACAAACAGGTACCACATTCATATCTAAAGCACAGTCTTCCCTCACACACCGAAGAGGTATAGTGCAGTGAGCAAAATTCTATCAAGTAACCACACTACCAGAGCTGAAAAAAGAATAGACAACAGCTTCAAAGAATTCACTTGTGTACAGTACCAAGCTCAATGCAATATATAAGGAGAACCAGAAACACTATTTTCCTGAAGAAAAACCTGTGGTTAACCCTAAATCTATTTCTCCTCAAGATGGTCGCATTTCACTCTTTCCCAGTCAAAGATGGTAATAACCCATTTTCCCGCAATGTCAATCCTGCCTAAGCTACATGAAGAACCTTTAGTCAGAGAACGGTATGTCACAACACCAGAGAAGGATGTGTGACAACACTCTCGTATTCCTATTTTTTGTCATGTTCATTGCCAATTTAGAGCCCATCGAGGTTTCCACTTAATTTTCCTTCCTTTTTATGCAGCAGCTTCCTTGCTAGATATCTCTCCTTAGAAGACTTATGCTGGGCTCTTTTTCAATCCTACCCTGGGGTAGTTTTGGTATTTTGCTTTCATTTCATACATCATCTTCAATTTAAGAACTTCAAATACTGCCAAGATTATACTTATGTCCTATGTGGCCTTGTCCTCCCAAATGGGATTCTTTTAAGGAGACACTTTTTGCTGTTGCAGAGAAAAAGAAAATCTTGCAAGGATATTTACAACTATGCACAAAATGAGTTTTTCCTTAGAAATGTAACACTTTCTTGGTGTAAAAGGGGCTCTACTGAGACAGATCAATGCAAAAACCCATGGGATTTAACAGAAAGTAGACAGACCAGGTCTGCTTAAAAATTCCTCCTTGTAGCAGCAGTTAATAAAGGGAAATTAGTTCATTTCTCAAAAACCATCGCAATGCATGTGTGCAGCAGTCTATAGCACACATACAATGTGTAGTGTTCTTCTGAACCTGTATCCACATAGGAATTTGCAATGGAATTAATGCCTCCAGCTAAAAATCCTATGTTAGGTATGCTAGACAGTGTACACTCATCCCTGCACCAGGGCTGTGCGTCATACAAGGCACATTTTTTGTGTGCCACAACAGAGGATACCACCAACAGCTAGCCAAATGTCAGTTGTATAGCTCTATATTGTGTTTTCCCCCTTGCACAAAGTAGAGCAACAAAATTTGTTGATGTGCTGCTTGCATGAGATGGGTGCGTGATGGTCTACACATTGTTATCCTCTTTTAATATTGACCTACAGCTTGGGTAATTGATTCTTTGAAGCCTTCTAAAGCAGAAGACAATGGGACAAGAAAACCCCTGTAAGAGGGTCTGGCATGAGCGACTCCCTAATTAGCACTGAAAGGGGTCTCTTTTCGATCCATTTATTTAAATGTTTATAGCCAGTTTGCATACGACAATGTAAACATTGATGTACGTATCACATAAATATATTCAAGTAATGAAACCTTTAGCTTTAAACAGTCCAAACATTACATAATCATTCCATACAGTACTACAGATAATATACAGAGCTCCATTCCTATTATAATCTAATCAGAGATTTAAATATGATTTATATTAGGGTGTTTGGGGCTGCCCTGAACATAATGAGGGTACTAACTAGCGCCTCACAATGGCAGAAACACCAGTGAGGACATCGTTTAGGGGCACTGCCTTTGTGATGGCAACGGCAATGTCAAGGGCAGGGTAAAGAGCTTGATGATCACTGTTCGCTTTCTGAAGCTCCCACAGCAACTTAAAATATAAAACTTTAAAATCAGTTGCAAAAATATATTCAGCAGTGCAATGCACACTTTACTGAATATATTAAAAATGAAGGGCCTGATTTAGAGTTTGGTGGACGGATTGCTCCATCACAAATGTGACGGTTATCCTGTCCGCCATTTTACAATCCCTATAGGCTATTATGGGATCATAATAGGTCAGATGGATTATCCACCATGTTTGTGATCTAGTAACCCCCTCCGCCAAACTCTAAATCAGGCCCTAACTATGATCTAAACAACAAGTTGCCCAGTTTTGCTATTTTAAAAAACAAAATCAATTATGTGTTTGAAGAGCAAAAGTCACCTCTGTGATTTGCATGGGTGGATAATGCCATACAAGTGATCTTTATGAAAATTTACTTAGCTGTGATAAAGATTAAGTTAATAGAATAGCTCACATTCAAAATATGGTCTGCATGAATTAATTACTAAAAAAAGAAGAACAAAGAAATTGTGTAATGTTCCTATCATGTGAGCACCTAATATAAAATAGTTGGAATATAAAGTAGACATTGATCTATGTTAGTAGCTGGTGTGTTATTTTATAATTGTGGGCATTAACCTCAACAATGTCAATTAGTGTACTGTCACCAAGGTCACATGACATCACTTCCTGGTACAATTAAGTGTTACAAATCATACTTCACTGCCTATGATTGCTCTGGGGCAAAGGGCATGTATGTGATGTCACTTGTGCTACTTCTGGCATTTTGATGAATCAACAAGCAGGAGCACCAGGCAGATGGCAAATCTAGTTCCTAATTCATCCCTTTGATGAGAGTGAATTGTCGGAGGTGAAGCTGTTTTTTCACATCTCACTCTTTCAGTACATCAATTGAATGCCTAATGCAGGAAAAAGATGCATTTGTCCAACAGATAAATACTGGCACATAATCCTTTTTTTCAATTGAGTTGAATATTCACGCAAACTATTGAGTATTCTCTAAGATTTGATCAGTATGCAACATAGAGACCTATGGAATCCGCAAAGTAAAGAGTTCCCGGATATCTAAGCTGTCTTTTTTTACATTTCAAATTGCTCTCTATTGTTTTTTCCATTAGCATATCAATGCACCAATCTATGCGAGTCCTATAATAGCCACATTGTTTTCTCACTAGTGGTTATTACAGCAGTGCTCATTGTGAGCCAGTGGTTGAATGTGGGGGTCCCTGTAATTCATTCTTGGGGACTAGGACCTATTTGTCATCATAAGTTTGAACAAGATAGAGAAAGGCAGAAAAATAGAAAAGAAGAGGGAAGAGAACAGTGGAGTAACAGTTGCAAAGGGAGAAAGCAGGGATAAACAAGAACCTGCAAGAGTGTGATAAAGGGACAGGAAGTCTATGGTTGTAGATGTAGGAGGGATCTATAGAGAGTAGACAGTCTTAGTATATGGCAACCCTTACACGGAGCAGCACTGATGATGGGCTTCTCAGAAAAAACATGACCTGGCACTTATTCTTTCACAAATTAAGCACTGCATTATAGAGCCTACACCTTTGTAACATTGCAGATAACAACTGATTGTTTACAACATCCGATATTCACAATTCCCCTCCCAGTGTTTCAAAACGAGCCCCCAGATATTTTAATCCGACTTTAGGGTGGGGGGGACAGAAAGATCTCCATCTAAATCACATAGATAGATAAGATATCAAGGTACAGAGGGACAAGAACAAATACCTATCTAACTCCACCCCAAGAATCGACTTATTCTTACATTTTCAGGAGACTTATTTAGTCAAAACTAATCTCTCTTCTGCCAAATATGTGGTCCAATATACTGTTGGCCAAGTACATACGGTTTCTTTTCAAGTCCTCCTTTTCAAGAAACAAGCGTTAATTGTTAGTATGACCAAAAACAAATTCAAAAGCAAATATAAGCAATCCCTATAAAAGAACTGCAAGCATGTGTAGGCTTCATTGCTACGAAAGATTACATTGTAACTGATTGTGGGATACTTGTTTGATGTACAAGGAAGTGGCAAAGTTGGAGAGGGGTTACATCTGGTTAATATTGGATAATCTGGCTTAATAAGATTTACTGCATATTTTTCTAAAAAAGAGATGGCCACTTAACCCACTAAATCTGTTCATTTGCCAACCCTGCCTCCCTTTCATAGCCCTTGAAGACACTGACAAAGATTCATATAACATTTCCCTATCTTTCATCCTGACCGTCCATAAGATCAAATATGTCTACGCTGTTGACCATGCAGTGTCCAGAGAATCTTTCTAGTCACACAGGGGCATATTTATGAGCTACTTTGTGTCGCTCTTGCACCATGAAACATGATGCAATAGTGACGCAAATCAAAAATGAGATTTATGAAGCCATGCAACGCCACCTTGCATGGCCTTGCCTGGCTTCATATGCCTCGAATAATGCAATGCAGTGCAAATCGCTGCATTGCATTACTCAGCGCCAAGGAGGCATTTCCATGGGTGTTTCATGGGTGTTCCCAGGTAACATCCATGGTTTTTGGTGCATTCCCAGATTTACCAGAAATAGTAAACCTTGAAATGTGCCAAAAACCTTCACCTCCACAGGTGAGGTGTAAAGAGGAGAAACATCTTTATTTCTCCTCGTTTTGTCCTCTTCCTATGTGTGCTTAGTGCGCCCCTCTACGTAAAGAAAACAGGTGCTGGACCTTTGCATCACCTTGCCAGACCAAGGCCTCAGCATGCATACTAGATTAGGGTGTCAGATGGGCAACAAATCCAGGACACTAGATTTACATGCAATTTGGGTCACTGAGAGCAGGGGTATATACCCACTCACTGTTTACCACGCAGGGTCATTCCTGTCTCAACAGCACCTCATACCTTCTCTAATGACACTGTCCTGAAGGAGTGTATCATTACATCTGTAACCCCACCCCTTCCTACATCGTGGCCAAGATGACTATCATATGATAGTAGCATCATGATCTATTCAAGGTAATGATATGTCTGTCCCTGTCACAAGCACATATCTGCTGTTTTGTAAAAAGAAAATATAACTGCAGAACCGATGCTGCCATCAACAACATGTACATCAGAGTAGAAGATAAGGTGCTTTTCTCCTGGATGGCATTCCCTATATACATCTACGAGATGCCCTTGTTGATAATTCTTTTCAAAACCAGATACCAGTTTATTTTGGACTTATCAACACCCGTCCATCTTTTATTTAGCCTATCTGCACGGAACGCACCGCATTATGAACCCTCTAGGAATTTGTGTTCCTGAATCTCTTCCAGTAACTTTTCAAGTCTATTCCAAAAATTGTGCTAAAAATATACTTGATGTTACTTTTGAGGGTACACATTTGCCAGTATGACAATCCTTCCCCTTGAAAGACCTTTCACAAGAATGTATTGGCCCTCTTCTCCTCACTTTTCAGCTATTACTTTAAATTGGTAGCCTGGGCTGAGGAATATTCCAACACCACACTGTTGTACAAGCAAAGCCTCCCCCTCTTCAAAGGCACCACTGGGTATAAGAACTGGACATCAGATGGCACTAACTCAGTACACTTCTGGAGCTGAGGATACTCTCCCAGGAAGCAGGACTGATGTACTGTTGAAAGGACTGCCACTCTACTGGACTCTGCTGGGCTCCTGCTCTGCTGTGGTGCCATGCTGCCCTCCTTGCCTGGTAGTAAGAAGGACTGGACCAGAATCTCTCTACCGCAGAACCAAAGTGACTCCAAGGGCTTACTGTCTTATTTTCTGTCCTGCTGTAGTCTCAGGAACACTAAAGACTTCCAACTCATCACCTACAGCACCTGGACTCTGCCATATGTGAGCATTGTCCTGCCAAGTGGTGCCAAGACCAGCCCAGTCCTGGGCCCTTGGAAGTGGTTACAGAGTGCTGCTCCAGTAAGAATCAATGCATCGCCGTTTTTGAAGGATCGGAACTGGCACAACTCCTCTACAATGGGGATCAACTCCGACACACCGCTGCTGCTGCAAGGCAAGAACCAGCGCATGACCTTCAGAACAGCTGCACCTTAGAACTATTGCAACTCTGCTGCTGGCGTGGAGAAAATCCGCTCATCTCCTCTGCTGCGGGAATCGACTCTGACGCATCGCCTTCAGAACCACCATCATGCTGTGTGAAGATGCTCAATGCATCTTTTCCACTGTATCAGGAAAATAGGCATATCTCCTCTGCTGCAGGGCCTGAAACCAGTGCATATCCTCCTCTGCTCCCTGCATCTCCATCAACGCAACCAGGACTAAGATACTTTTTGTTCAGCGGGCTGCACTGAGTCCTTGCAGCAGACCCATGCTCCATCGCAACTTTGTCCCGGTCTAGCACGACCAGACAGCCCTACTTGGTGCTCTATGCTTTTAAGCACTACAACTAAGTTTATTCTTTAAAAAATCCTATCTCGAGTTCTGCTATTTTGATTTTTGTCATTTTGGTCTTGTTTTGTTCATTAAATTAGGCTCTATTGTTCTACCATGGTGTGGCTCTTATGTGGTGTTATTACTGTTCTTTTGTTTAGAGTGCTGCACAAATAATTAACACATTGCCTATTAAGTTAAGCCTGACTGCACTGTGCCACTTGGACAGGGTGCATACCTCTGCAAACCAGAAACCCAATTTCTAACAATGTCTGTTTGCCCCACATTGACAGCACATTTTACTTCGCTCCTCCCTGGAACACCCCGATTATTACACAATATATTGTGGCATCATGACCTTGTTTAAGCTTTCCTACCCCTTTGTTTGCAGCCTCCTGGCCTCTGATTCTTTTCACTGATAGGGAAAGAAGATTAGGCTTTAAGAACTGCCTGGGCCGCTGTCCTTATGACCTCCTCTGCTTCCTTTCACCCCCTTTTCCCTCTTGTCCCCTATGGAGTTCTGTGAAAAGGAGGAACCTAGCCCACATGTTAATTTTTCTGTTTCTCATGCTATGTCCTTTGAGGTGGAAAGATGGTACTTCAATTTTCAGAATTCGAACTGCAAGGCAAAAGTAAATCTCAGTCTACTTGTGCTGCTTTCTCAACCGCCATGTGACAAATCAGCATTACAACTTTTGGGTTGTGTATATGTAGCAAGGTCTTGTAAAATCATCAACCCAGAGACTTTATGTTGTATATTTTCGCCTCTATCTAGTTTGGACATGATCTGAGATTTTTCTCATAAGGATTGAGATGAGTAGAGACAACTCTAGAAAAGCATACTGGTAGTTTCCCCTGTCCTCCTTATCAATCACAGTAGCATCGCCCCCTGTTGTAAAAATGGTATCAACAATATCTTTGATCAGAGTGGCACTTCCCTAGAATATGCCATGATTCCGTGGGAATCCAATAGAAGAGCAAATTAAATTGTTGTTTCTAAGTCTCAACAGCAGTCTCTAGTTCTGAGACAATTTCACCCATATGAAGTCCACCATGTCCTTGGCATGCCAAGCCTCCTCCAAAGTTTTCACCCTCTTTTCAACTCCATCTGGCCTTGTTTTCTAGTTTGTAGTGGAGACTGTGATGTCTGCTCATGGAGCTGAACTCCTCCAGGAGGTCTCTTATATCTCCTACATTATTGGTTCATTTAGTTTATCCCCTATTCAAGCACAAGTCAAGTTGCTGATGTAGAAAGTGATAGGCAGGCTAATTTGGAGAGCAGGCAATATCTGCTGCTCAGTAAGCTTTGATTTCTAATACACCTATTCCCCTTTCTCTACAGAGTGCCAATAGTACTTATCAGTTGTTGGGAAGGTGTTGTGTTCCACCTAGTATCTTCATAGTGTAGGTACAGTAAATGTGAATGTGGGTACCAGCAAAGTGGAATAGATCCCTTACTTATTCTTATAACGGGGGTTTGAACTCCAAGAGTTAGTCTGTTGACCTCAATGCCTCCTCCTCCGCTTCTGAAGTTCCTTGCCCAAGCAAAACCCACCCAAGTTTGATTTGAATCCTTACCTCGAGGGATTCAACATGGGTACATATGGTGTTATGTACGGATACTTAAGGGAATCCTCTGTTTCTTCATCATCCTTCATACCATATCTGTGCTTCTGCATCTCACTATGGCTTTCCGCGTGCCATTTCTTCAGGCCCTCCTACTTATGGGGTCTGCCAACTCCTTTAATTTCTTGCTTCACTACCTAGACTGGATTCCCACAGAGCTCGCTTTGGCCAAGTGCTCTGTCTTTTCTGCAGTGGGGCCTCACCCTCAGCACGTACACGCCTCAGTCAAATAATCAGTGGACTCTATAGGGGCAAGGCAGGACTTAAAAAAGAACCCCATAGCAATCATGGTTCATTTTATTAAATTATTTTAAAAAATAAATAACTATAATTTAATGCTAAACAAATTCTAAAAATACAACTTTTTCTAATTTTATTCTAACATATTGTAATAAACGTGATTAAATTTTAAAAAATCACGTAACATAAATTTGTATCAAAATATAATTACAATATTTTAAAGTAATTAAATCAAAATTAACATTTTATTAATTATTTGTGTATAAGCGCCACACACATAGTTAACACCTCGGCTGCTGCTACTTAATCATGCATACAAGTTTTATGGCAAGTATATTCCACTTACGCTGCAAAAATGTTTTCTACGTCTACCCCATAGTCTATAACATAAACAAGCGCACAATTTTATGTTTTGAAAATTCAGTTCGGAGATGTGCATTTTTTTCAGTTTTCAAAGAACATAAATGCTACAAATAACATGTAGAGTGCTATAACAGAGACTTGGGCGCATTCCTTCAATCAAACCTCTTTTAAGTCAGTGGAGCACAACCGTATGTCACATCTGATTGGCAGGCATATGGTCATGCTATATTCAGACGGAGCATCTTGCTATTTTATGAACATTTTTAGGCATATAATCTCAGTTCTAACACGCGTTTCTCAACTGAAGCAATTTTTAGTTTGAATTAATTGGTCTAAATCGAGGTGGTATGATTGATGCTGTAAACGTCATTTATCTATGTTCCATAGGTAATGTCAGGATTAAAAATTCAACAAATGCTAAGGGGCTAGTTTTGTTTTTCTTCAGAGTTTACTACCATGTGTGTGTTTATGTCATATTTTCTATGCTCAATAGAAACTACACATTCATACTAAAGTTCGGTGTATATTTTAATTCACTGTTTCAACTTCAAATGTTAATGTCATTGCGACGTTACAGATTCTGGTTGGATTATTTTGTGCCTAGATCAGCCGTTTACTTTATATATTTCCAATGGAAGAGCTAAACATGGATGCCATTCTTCAAGGTTGAAGTTGGGTTTTTGTTCTAATATGACTTAAACATGAGTCTATTGGTCTGGCAGGTCCCTGATCACTAATCTCTTTGTGATGACTGCAGACCATGTGAGAGAACTAAAGATTCCCGACTCTCTCCTGTGCCTACTCCCACTGCAGTAGTTTTGGGGAACTCCTTAGCTGACATAAATAGGCAGGGAAAAGGGGAAAAGAGAGAGGGAGATTTGGTTGTCTTGCATAGCACAGAAGCCGATATTCACCTGGCCTCTCTGTCACAGTGTCGCCGGTGTCTTGAGGCAGCAGCTAACCTAAAGGCACATAGGAGCAGTGCAACTAGGACACATTATTGACTGATCATCTAATTGACAGATAGTTTGAAATGAGCTGCTGTCTAAATATGTAAACTAGATTATGTAGTTCTTTTCTCGCTATACTTAGTAGACAAATATGTGTAGATGAATACCATGTGTGTTAACCTATCTCCCTGTCTTTATGCGTTTTACAGATCTTTTGAGTAATGGATACAGAAGCTGCTGCTGGGTCGTGACTAGGATGCTGATGTGGAGGTATGTGGAGTCTGTTGGAGCAGACTGCAACCAGTTAGGGGTTCTTCAGCAGTGAATAATAAAGGCAACCCATGGACATCTTGTGGATTTCTGGGGCCTCAGACAAGACGTGTTACACTACTTCCGATCAGAACAACTTGCATTTTACCTCTCATCCCAACGAGTGCTGAGCTTTCTTCTGCTCCGTACTGTATGAACATGAATGCGTTTGAATGGTTTGTGGGTCTCCTTACTCCAACAATGAATGTATGATTTAAGTGGGGCTCAAGTGAGGGCTCAGAGGGAAGAGGTCCTGCCACTAATGGGCTATGTAGATAGTATTTACGTGTATTCTGTGTGTAACCAAAGTCAAAAGGAATCCTCTTTGTACGGTTGCCAGGACTCACTTTCTAAAGGTATTATTTCTGCAGAGCACTGGATGTAAAATAATTGGCTGCTGCTTAACACAAGTCAAATGGAGATTATTTTAGTATTTGGCAGCAATTGGTTCTGTGGTTCCTACCGGGGTGTTTTCAGCTAGGATTGAATATACTTTAACGTAATATGGTTAGACAAATCGAGCATCAGTCTGCTAAAAACAGAACAGTATAGAAGCAAACATTTAATACTAAGCCAGACCTTTATCTTTTTCTGAAGCTCAAAAGAACTATTAAATAAACTAATTAACCATGACCGCCTTCAGAAGGAAAATGAGAAATTAACGTTTATATGATGCTATGATGGTTCCTGCTAATAGGGTTTTTGTAAAGTTTCAAGAGTAAGATAATCTATTCGCATAAAACACTTTCCTACATACAAACTGTTAATTTTAGCAGGTACTACCCTGTAAATATACAGCAAATAATTATGTCAGTTAAACTGACACTTTCCATTCTTCCCTTTCAAAATACTAAAACTATTTTGGAAGCACAGGACTCCACAGTTTCAGCATCAATTGAACCCAGTTAATGTTTTGACTACATTTTCATGCATTTCACTGTCACATACTCATTATTTGTTTGACTAGGGCAGTGTGCATTCTCATGGCACATAATACTCAATAGAGGCAAACACACTATTTTATCAAACCTGTAATTAGTACCTCCCACCTTAGAGTAGTTAGTGAAAAACATATACCTGATTGTACTCTGCAAAAAGTAAGTGTTGGACCTTGCCCTTTTTGCCGGCTCATCCCCAGACTTTTTACCTCGTTCCTCCTATTTTTTCTGACCTCTCGCTATTGGCTCTAGGACTTTGAGCACTTTATCACTGCTGATCCGTGCAAAAGTGCAGGTGCTCTCCTTTCTAAAGTTGGTATGATTGGCTTATACCTAATTGGCACATTTAATTTACTTGTAAGTCCCTTGTACAGTAGTATCCCTATACCCAGGGCCTGAAAATTAAATGCTCCTAGTGGGCCTGCAGCACTGCTTGCGCCACCCACAGAAGTAGCCTTTCAAATCTGTCTAAGGCCTGCTAGTGCAGGGCCTGCATGCGCCGTTTGCTGCCGCACGGACCTGGCATCTAAATGTACTTGCCAGGTCCAGAACTTCCCTTTTACTACATGTAAGTCATCCGTCAGGTAGGCCCTAGCTAGCCCTATGAGCAGGGTACTATGTATGTAGAAGGCAGGACATGTGCTGGTTGCGTGGCCTGTCCTGGTAGTGACAAACAGCCTATCTGGTTTCTCACTGCAGTGACGGCTGCCTTCTCATAGGTTTGCATTGGAAATGCCATGCCTTATGTCTAGGGAGTACTGTCTGATTTATGAGGGGTCATGTAAGCATCTGTGGTATGGTTGTAATGGTTGTGAGAAATGCTGCTTACTGGTGTAAGTGGATTTTTTTATTACCATGACAGAAATGCCACTTCTAGAAAGTGAACATTTCTCTGTGCTTATGACTCTGGTGTTTTGCGGCTTGACTCCAATCCACACCTGGGAAGGGTGACAGTTGGGCTTTGTGCATACTTTTCAGACAGCCTGTACACAGGGAGGGTGGAGGTATCACATAGGTGCATCTGCATTTTGAATAGTCTTCCTGGGCTAAGAGTAGGGGGAGATGTGGCAAACATGCATCTGCACGGGAGGCCGCCAAGAAGCATCCCCGGGGCACCCGCATGCATCCACTCTGGGAGTCTATGTTTCAGTGCGGCTGAGCCGCAGTAGATTAAGAAGCCAGAGAACGAGCCTTGAAGTGGCAGCCACGCCATGAGGACGCGGGCAGCTGCTATGGGCACTCACACCACAGGAGGAGGACCCAAGGGGTCTCCCCATGGGATTGGAGGGTGCAAAATTCCCTCGCTGTCTGGTCTGGCCTCCCAGGCTCCCGTTGATGAGCAGAGCACCAGCTAATGCACACCCATCCACGCTAGCGGGGATACTACAAAGACAAGGTGGCCCCCGAGTTTGGAGTGGGGTCACCCATCCCTGCACTAGTACAAGGAGCATAGATGCTCCTATGTACCTTGCCTGAGTCTGGGGTTACCGCCCGCATAGGATGGAAGTGCAGGAGCCAATAGGATCATGTTTTCACTATACTGATGCAATGCCCATTATTGGTGAATGTTTTCCCCCACATGTTCTATGATGGGGTTGGGCCCCACATGCTGTGGTATTACTCATGCCTTGGGCATTTTTAAGGACGTGCCTCTCTAGTACATGTATCGGAATGTCCTGGCCTTTGTAGGTAACAGGTTTTCTGGGACTGTCATATTAACCTGCTTTTGGTATACAATGCCATATATTTTCTGATGTTCCTTTTATGAACAATCCAGATAACATATTTTATGACTTGCCATATGTGTTTCAATGTTCCTGGTATTTATGATACTTTTATGACAAGTGCATTTCTATAGTAATGTTTATCCTGACTACTGCTTATTTTGCAGAATAATGAGTAACCTGTGTGTTATATGCGTTATGTGTGACTACTGCCGGTTTCTGCAGAGTAACTATTGTGTAACGTTCTGACAGCTGCTTGGGTAGCAAGGCATTACTGACGTGTTTGGTCTAATGATGTTGTGTACAATACAGTTTATTTTTATATAAATTGGTGTTATGTTTCCTTTGTGGTGGGGATAGTGCGTCATGTGTGTTGTGTGTGTTGTGCAAACGCTTTACACATTGCCTCTGGGATAGGTCTGACTGCTCGTGCCAAGCTACCAAGGGGGTGAGCAGGGGTTATCTTGGGTGTGTAACTCCCTTGCCCTGACTAGAGTGGGTTCTGCCTGGCTTAGGTGCATACCTTAGCCCACCACAAACCCCATTTCTAACAGTAAGGCTGCATTTACATACTTCTTGTAATAACAATGTATTCATTGGACCCTAGGTATGTTCCAAAACTCATTTTCCATTTTAAGTTTACCCTACGTTCATACTATAAGGCTGCCAGAGCCTTTTCTTTTCAGTAAGAATACACCCTGCAAAACAGGGTATTCTGTTTTGTACTTATATTACAAGTGTTTCACTAGGTTGTACTTTAGAATTCTAGATATCAGACTTTGAAAAGAGATGAAACGTCTGCGATTCATAAAAAGGTTGATTGCTCCAGCTTCATTTCTGAAGTTGGGTGAGCATCTTTACTAATTACAATGAGCATATCAAGAAAGAATCGTCGTACCTTTACATTTTTGTGGCGACTTGGGGTCTTTGCCCCCACCCAGTGAGTGTAATATTTGAATGTTCAGTGCCAAAATATCAATGATGGCCATGGTAGATTTAAATAAGGTTTTTAGAAAGCAACATTACTGTTTACTCAGCAGGATAAGGTGCAGTCACTTAGGTTTCTAGGCACCTCTTGAAGAATGTGTGACTTCAGACGACATCATCCCCTCCCAGACCATGGAGCTGGTATCCCCTAAAATGATGGTGTAATATACTTATGTCCAGGTAGGAATCTCCTGGGATCTTGGTTTCACCAATTTATGCCCTTTGGTGAATAGGCCAGTCCACTAGGGATCCTTGGCCCTGAAAAATTCCCATGACCTGGATAGGCTAACAATAGGGTTAGAAACATGTTAGCTTAGGGACATGGATTGAGCCATTGCCCTCACTTGTCATCTCATTACTGCTTTAGATATACTAGATACATGTACCCAAGGGTATCCACCAATGCATGACCTCAGGGACAAGAAAATCATGTTGTGTCGCTTAGAGATTTGTGCTAACTGAAAGAAGATTTCAGTGAAACCACATGGCTAAGGCATCTGGCTTGGGTACAACATGCCTGGCTACAGCTCACGGGTGTGTCCTACTGGCGGATTGGGCCCTCCAAAAAAGAGATTAAGTCCAAAGGTAGAAAGCTGGACTCAGCAAAGGCATGAAATGTATCCAGCAAACGAGCAGACTTTGATGAGCCACAATTTCATTTTTCCCACTCTGAGCTATTCCTGCAATGGCTTTAGCAAGACCTTGACCAATGGCTATCTGACATTAAGAGAATGTCATCATTACTGCCTTCAACCTTGCCCCACTGGAGAATTTGATTTCAATTAAAAAAAAAAAAGTCAGAAGGTAAAAACGTGGAGGGGACAACTTGTTTTGTCTATCCGACCTCAGTTTCATTGCCATTGTCCTGAATTCGCACTTAGGTCCCAGTCAACAGCGAACATCAACTTCTGATTGCCACTTAAAAATACTTGTCTCAGGTTCCCCTTATTGGATTTTAGTCATTTTTGTGTAATTTTTCTTGTTCTATTTTTCATAACTTTTTAAAATTGATTGTAAGATCTGTGTTTTGTTGTATTTTTTTTAATGGTTTTAGTACTACTAAATGCTTAATACACTTTCCATTGGTAAAGACTGTCTGCTTAGTGTCAAAGCTACGTGGGGTTGAGCCCAACTTTAACATCTGCAAACTGTCTGTATACCTTATAGGAATTTGTATTTATTGCTTCAGAACGACTCACATTCTACCTAACTTGTAACTCATTTTCTTATAAACATCAAATGTGTTCAGAAATGCATAGACAAAGTTGTCTAGTTTTCCTTCTTATTTAAAATAAGCCACATGGGCATGTAGAACATATGTACTGTACATTCTCCTACAATTCAAGAAAGCTTACTATAAAGGATTTTTTACATTGACCTGTTACTGATTCACATTTACTGTGAGTTAATTCACATAGGATAACCAAGTGTGTGCTCGTATTCCTCAATGGCATACATAAAGTTTTAATGTTTAAGAAATAGATGACCCTCTTTTACATTCCTTCTTGATCTGGTTAGTTTGCTGAATCTGTCATCAGTAAACTGTGAGAATGTTTCAGCATGGATATTCAGACTTTCCGAGTGTCTTCATGCCTCAGTGCCCATTGGGCTCTTCTGCAATAGCGGTCTTTTCTCCTTTTGGCTCTCTTTATTTTTATGCAGTTATCTTATCGCTGCTAGGATGGACAGAAAAGGCTTTCACCTGGCATCTAGCTCCTCATGTTTGTGGGCGATCCTGGGAAAAGGCCTCACAGTTTACTGATAACAGATTCAACCGTTTATCCAGAACAAGAAGGAAGGACTGGCATCCTGACCGCTTTCCCAAAGGACTTTTCAAGCCCTGATAATGATGTCACCAAAATATAGTCCCCACAAAGATCAAAACACATTGGTACTGCATAAGAGTGCTTAGGTCCTCACATCAAGTGGACAAAACTGTATACTTAACCCAAGGACACCAAATGCACCCAAGCAGGGGACAGACACTAAACAAAGTTGTTTTCCTTTTTGGAACTCATGAGGCGGGAATAGGACTTAAGTCTGAATGAGAGGCACTAGATATATTTGCCTATATATTGTTAGAGCATGTAAAACCACTTGGTGTTCAATGTGTACTCAGTATTGCTACTGTATGTATTACAAATTTTAAAAGAGATATGAACAATGTCTTGTGAAATGCATACATCACATCACTGTATGTTTTTGTTCACATGAATTATTACACAGTTCAATTCACCTGTTTCATTTGTTTCTTTTCTGTGGATTCAAATATTTTGGTTTGCATAATTGACATTGAAAATCATCTCAGATTAAAGTAATGAATCGTGACATGTTGAAATGGGTCTGCATGTTACTAAACACAATAAATTCAACAATCCATAATAAATGAGGGTCATCTATTTGTTTACCGATAACAAGTACGCCATCCTCATTTCCCACGGTAAGGTCAAGTCCCATATCTGCAGCAATATATAGACTTTTATTCAGTTTATCACATGACCTGTCAGCCCAGTAATAATAGCTATTCTTATGGGAGGAAAGTTTATTTTTGAATATAGATCAGCCAGTGATATGTATTAATGTCTACTGATTGTCTTTCTCAATTTATGATTTTGAATAAACTATTGAGTTAAAATATATATATCTGAGTGACCCTGCTTTTGAGATATGCAGGGGTTAACAACTCACACATGAATCAGCGTTCTTTCCTGCTTCATATAGCTGTGTGTCTGAATAATCTCTATTGGTAAATCCTATAGTCATGTTGCTGCAACATATGTATAAAGGTTTTTTTTTTTTTTTGCACATATGAATTCTCCACATGGAATTGTCTCTACTGTATTCCGTGCACGACAGCAATTGCTTTTAAAATGCTGCTTGAGGCAATTTCTTTACAACAAAAAACGGTAATGGGTTTCTCTTAATATGTTGAAATTCTTAGATCCAGGAACCAGTGGATTGACCTTGGCAATTACCATGTCTCTATTTATAACTGTAGGATTCTGAAAAAGATCTCCTCCTCACCATCTGGTAAATGTCTCTAGTCAGTGCCTCTAGTTCTAAAACTTATTCCCTGATACTATGTTTTGCACTATTTCGGCAAGGTACCTCTCTGACAAGGCTCTGTACCCAGCTGCAAGAGCACAGTTAGTGGATCAGCATCTGTATTTTTCGTCCTTTCTTGGAAGGCCAAAATGTGTAGGTGTCAGCCTCTCCATTCTTATATGTAGACAGACATTTGTGTCATCCACTGATATTGTTCCAAAGCGAAGTTGTGCCGATCAACAGTATAGCTCTATTCCCAGGACTACAAATCCCTCTGTACCATCCTAGGCCTCAACAAGTTAGTAAGTAGTAAGAGGGGGAGCTACATTTGCCCAAATTAGTCTCAGGACGAGGGCCCTACATTGCTTGAAAGCTTTTCTATTTGGGATGTAAAGAACATTATTAAACACATATGACATCTTTGGCAACAAATTAGCATCTTGAGTATGGAATCCTGACTAGCCATAGAGAATGTCCGTTTTTTCCACTTCTCTACTTGCTGTAGAAAATACTTCAGAAACACATACACATTATGTTGCAAAATCAGTCCCTTAAAATACTTTCGCACCCCAGATATCTGATCAATATTCATGCCAGAAATAGGTAGATCGATTATCTCTTTTCTCCAGCAACCCTTGCCTCTCACCACGCAGATAATGGTCATCAAAGGTGGAAGTGACACCAAAGTTAGATTCAGGTGGTGCCAAAGGTGGTACCCAGGGAATGGGCTTAAGTGGCGTAGTAGGCATTAGCATTTTCAGAGTGTTGCCCAGGCTAGACCCTGTGGATCCCGGATGTTGGGTAGAATTGTGGTAAGGATGACAGGAACTGCCAAACCTGTATATGGAGTGGCCCAGTGAGTAGCGGGCAGTGTTGAACATGTCCAACATGGCCTGACCTAAGGCCTCAATCTTTGTGTACTGTCAGAAGGAGTTGGGAACTTTGGTCTCATTTCTGTTAATCTCAAAACCAGCTCCGATTTAAAGAAGGTGACTATTGCTGAAAAAGGAACCAGTTTGTTGAGGAAGAAGAGGACCTATCCTTCTTATAGCATGTTTTGTGTTATTTATGGTAAGACGTCTTGCTAGATTGTTGCCTGTCAAGAGACATACCTGACAGGGATTGCTTTGGGGTATCCCTACAGTTGTTGCAGAAAAATAACTTGCCATCCTGTTCTCTGACAGTGTTGGATGTATCAAGGAGCAGGTGTGGCTTGTTGATGGATTGTGATGGGATCCAAAACATCACATGCAGTTGTCATGCGGGTCCAAAAAAGACATGGGCCCTGATTTACAGTTTAGTGGATGGGGTTACTCCATCACAAACGTGACAGATATCCCGTCCGCTGTATTACGATTCCATTATTTCCTATGTAAATCATAATACAGCACATGAGATGTCCGTCACGTTTGTGACAGAGTAACCTGTCTGCCAAACTCTAAATCAGGCCCACAGTTTTACAGTATATAGTACAAGGTTTAACCCTGAAAACCTGGGAGGAGGTATTTGACCATATTGCTGTTGAATGTTAAGGATTTTTCTTGGTGAATCGTTGAGGAAGATCCAGGCCTGCAAAACTAAGGTGAGAAAAACAAAAACTGTTTCCTTATATCTCACAGTGTCATTACATTCTTGGCAGGCATAGCCACAGACGAAGCCGCATTGTGCCACCTAAGAGCTCTGGGGAGCTATTTTTGAGGATAATGATTTCAGATTGCTCTTTCACAAACACGATCAGTGGAGGTACAGTTTATTACGACTTTTGCAATTTAAAAAGAAATCTGGGTCGGGCATAAAATGGTTGGTGTACATCTGTAATCCTCTATTCTAGGATATTTTAAATTGAGGAGAACTCCAAAGCAGATAACTCCACCCAAATGAGCAATTCACTCGTGCCCATGCTCCGCAGGTCACTCCTCAAAAATGTAGGAACAGTGGGCTGAGGCTTTATTTTTATTTCAGCTCCACTGTTTTGCTTTGAGAAAAAGATTATCAGAGCTGGATTAATACCTGACAGAATGGAAAGAGGAACTACAATCCGATCCAACACCTACTGAGTACCTTCAAACCTTTTTAGGCCTAAGCAGGGTTCAAGATCAGGTGATTCACAGCTATGATTCCATTGTCGGCCACATTGCTGCTGGTCACGTGGCCCAGATCTTCAGAGTGCCAGGAAGCATTTTGACCTGCGTCACAGAGATTACATGTGGTTCCAGAGAACATTAGGTGGATATCAAACTGGTGGAACGCCATCTCGGCGAATAATCATAATAGTGAAAAAGGGAACTAAATCATGACGGACCTGACACAGTTCTCCTACACTGTTAACAAAAGCAACACTTTGAAAGCTTAAAGCTTCTTATAATTCCTTACAGACATCAAGTGCAAGTTTGTGCACAAAAAAAATCAAATGAGAAAGTTTTGAATAAGGAAGCTAAACAAAGAATCTAGCAGTGAGGTAGTTGTATGTCTATTTCTACTGTGACCATAAATACAAAACCGAAACGGAGATGGAGCAAGGAAAACGGGAAAAGTAGGATTGGAGAAAAAAGAAAGAGTAATTAGCTGATTACTCTCATGACACTGTGCTGCATGCAAGTAGAGCATTCTATTGAATGCCTCCGTAATAAATGCATTGCTTGTAAAATGTTAGTGCAGAAAAAATAAGTCATGCCCACTGGAAATAAATAATGCAATGCACACTATATCAAATCTTCACATTTGGAATGTGCAAAACCTTATTTATTGCCTAGGAATCAGAAATGCAGACAGTAGTGCACATAAAGAAAGCTGACAGCAAATTAGCCCATACCAGCCATTCCCTTCTCCCATTCATCCTACTTAATTTAAATGGGAAAGTTGGGGGTGAGTGGGATCCGAGACCATACAATGCTCATGCAGGTAGAGCTGCATGGAAGCCAATGATTCGGTGTGGTACGGGCAGACCTGAAATTAATGAATATGTTAAGGTCATTGCCAAGGAGTGTGTCATCACAACAAAGCTAAGTATGATGTCAATAATGATCTGGCCATATTTAGGGGCAGAAGAACTAAAGGTTTTTGCTGTTGCAAAACAGTCCGAACTGCTGTTTGCAACTGCTAAAACATTTTTTACAACGTACTAACGCCATTTTAGGAGTCAGTGAGTTGTTACCAACTCCTAAGATGTCTTTGCAACTGAATAATAAATTACTATTTGAGAATGCTGTGTTGTGAGCGCCACTCCGGTTGGAGTGTAACTTTTAAAATCAATATTAACATGAAAAGCTTGCAATATAATGTCTAATGAAACCACATAGAAAATGTGTTAATGTAGTACTAATGCACGCATTTGAAATGTGCCCACGGGGAGTGGCCACAAATGTATATGATGATTAATGAAACTGACTAAGAATGAATTAACAATATACTAATGCATGATTTTGTATTAGCATTAAGAAGTTATGTATTCGGTTTTGCTAAATTAATCACTAGGCCTTAGTTAGCAAGGGTCTGGGCCTAGCTGCCTGGTCTCATAACTGTGTTTTTCTAACGTGCAATATGCTGTTTTCCTGAAGGACACAAAGCTGTACCTTTCCAGAAGCTAGAGATATGTGTGTAGCTGTAGTAAATTCTTTCTTATGGGACCCGACTTGCTCAAGGAGACATTCTTGCCGAATGCAACAGTGTAATTCGCAATAGGTGCAAGGTCTCCTGGACTAGGGGAAGACAATGGAACAACAAGTGTAACTGGAGCGACAAGTGTAACTTTTCTTACCTGACATTCCACCCGTTGAAGACGTGAATCACAGGAGCCAATCAACTGCATGAGAACTGTCTTAGGTGAAAATTCTAGTAAGGTGTGTGATGGATTATTGGACAGAGATAACGATGCACCAAATATTGCCCAATGGGAAATTAGAGACTTGTTCGACAACTTTGATATAACAACGTGACCCATGGAGAAATCAGCCATTCCTAGCCATTCTTCCTGAAGCCATTACAGAGCTATTCTTCTGCATTCTTCATCACTCTTTGCCATTCTGAGATACTTTGTCTTTAGCTGTCTTATACTTTAAACCATCCACATCCGACCCCTTGCTTGAAATGCACTTCTCCTCCTTATGAGGGAAGAGTTTTCTTGCTATGCCCTACTGAGACTTACCTGCCTGCCCTGGCTGATGGTGAATCGACTGATGTCCTGAGGACAAAGACTGATCCTGCATGATGACTCATTCGGAGGGGTACCTATCTGATGATAAACTGCAATTGTCTGATGCCTTTTCTTTCTAGATACCAACTGCTCTTTTGATAGAGGCCATAGTTAGATGTTTTCCAAATTCATGTTGCTAAATTGTTTTGCATAAAGCCCAACACGCTGATGCTAATTCGAGGTTAGTTAAGGAGTTCACTAATATCGGATGCAAATAGACAAATGACTGAATTCTTGCTTTGTTGAATAATGTACTAATGATGCTCTGCTAAAGTTGATTCATGTTAACGTCGTGCTTTGTTCTAATGTTCATGACCTATGCTTTGATAAAGTCTTACTCGAGTTGCCAAGTTATAGTGGTGTTGATGTGCTTATTGATATTGCGACTAATGAATATAATACTAGATTGTAACTAATAGGGAATAAATATCCTAAATCTTACTAGATTTGTGTGGTTATTCATGGCTGAAAGGTCATGGTGTGTTTATTCTTATTAAATTATATTGATTAGTTTGATTGATTAGTTATTATGAATACTGAAGAGGTTATTGATTGTGATGCTAAACAGATATCTCGTTCTGGGAAGTCCCCAAACGTGGTCAAAAGATTCATTGACCTAAAACGAGTCCCCTTGTAAGTTAAATTACCAAGGTTTGGACGTGTTATCAGTTCCGAATAGCAATGATGTACAATATTTTGTGACCTAAGTCCAAAACACAGAAAAATGACCAACTCTTGAGATGGGGTGGCCAGGCATTCGTTAAAAGAGGTTCCCATAGGACCCTTTTGTGTATATTCTTAAATGGTGTTGCGTGTTCTTGTAGAATGTAGAAGCTGTGGAATGTTTTAGATGTAACAATTGCAGCAGGTACTGACACATTCCTTTTTGTCAGTTACTCGCTAGAAGCTGCAGTGGTCAGTTGTGTTGGCCCTTACTACATTTGTACTCAATAAATAATCTCATCACCTATGTGGCCTATGGCATATTGAACTCAACAGACCCTTTCTCCTTTATGAATGTGAATAAAATGTTTGTTGGGGAGTTGGCTGTTATCCACAGGATCACTGCCACTCTCAAATAAACTAAAAAAGAGTATTTTTTTTAAACACAGCTTTGTTTCCTATAAGACTAATGGATTGCATAAAAAAATGTTTACTGTAGTGACTGCATTTTGCCCTTTCATAAGGAGCACGTTTGCACACAAGGTAGGGCTAGATGTACATAGCACTGGTCACAGAACACTGGTCCCAATAAGCGACCAGTGTGGTAATTTGCTGATGGACCCATTTATTAATAAGTGGATTTGCAAGATTATGGATTCCTAGTGGGTCTCATATCGACCTACCTCATGATAGCAAATAATGACTCATTAGGAATTGTAGCCATCACAGGGATGGTGGCCTAGTAGGATCAGCAGACCATCATGTCTGAGATTGCTTTTAAATAAAGCATTAAAAAAAAAACAGCCTTTTTTGAAAAAGAAAACAGAATGTGTTTATAAAAAATGAAAAGTCTATTTCATTTTCTAAGAGTAGGCTCTAGTCCATGGGACTACCTCCTGTGCTTAACATTTTTTTTGTCAACACTCACAAATGGCAAGGGGTCAATTCTAGATCACTTCCCATTTGCAAATGGCTTACTACCGCCTAAGACCGCTCTTCTGAAAAATGAAGGCATAAGACTTATCAAGCGGTCATTGAATTATTAAGCATGATATATGATTTAACAATGTTGATTTGCTTCTCTAGATATATGGTAAAAACCTGCTAGTTGCAATTTTCCTTGCCTGCAATATTTTTCAATGAAACAGCATGCTTTTTGTTATGCACACTTCCTGGTATATTATACATTTTAATAAAAAAAATTGAACTATACGTATAGGTAATAACCATGGATCCCTACAAGTGTATAGACTTGGTATGAGTAAAAAAAGATGTAGAATGTATAACCAAATGGAGAACTCATTCACCGGTAACAAACCTGATAGCCTGCCCTCCCACCAGGATTTGCTAAACCTGCTTAAACTAGTCATCAGTTTTAATTCATTATGGTGGTCATTACAACCCTGGCAGACGGTGTTAAAGCGGCGGTAAGACCGCCAACAGGCCGGCAGTAAAAAAATAGCAATTACGACCGTGGCAGAAACCGCCAACAAAGACAGCCACTTTAACACTCCGACTGCAATGGCGGTACAAAGAAACACCGCAGCGGTCACCGCCAACAGACAGGCGGAAGACAATGTACCGCCCACACTATTATGACAGGCCAATCCGCCACCTTTTCCAGGACGGATACACAGCAGATAAAAAAACGGCGGAAACAGGAATTTCGAAGGGAAAACGCTCACCTCTGCACACTCCATGAGGAACAAGGACACCATGGAACCGGAACTCCAAATCCTACCTGCAACAGTCTTCCTGCTCCTCTACCAGGAGCACGAACGCCGGCTGCGAAGACTACGGTGAGTACTGCACCTACGACACAGGGGAGGGGGGAGGCAAAAAACAGGGAGACACACACGCAACACCCCCACCCCCACCCTCACCCACTACAACACACGCACTAATGCAATACATCACAGATACACCACCCCAAACCCCCCCGGAAGAACTCAAAGACCAAAGAAAATGAGTGTAACCATCGGAATATATTACAAACAAGTAGGCAGAAATATATATATACACCATGTACAAAATATATATCAGGCATAGTAGTCCAGGTACTGCACAAACAAAGTCTGTGGAACACTGGGACCACACGGTATGGGCGAGGCCCACACAAGATCCCCGACCATGAAGGAAAGAACACTGCAGGGGCATCAGACAGCAAGAAAACAGGCACCTCAGGGGGAGGGAAAGGGGGGGCACCTCAGCCACTTGAGTGCACAACGCCAAATCCACGAGGGGGCCACATGCCCACTGTTCAATCCTGGGGAGTGCAAAGCCACAGTCTCTCAAGTCTATACAGTGGGTGGTTTGCCCACTGTTCAATCCTGGGGAGTGCAAAGCCACAGTCTTTCAAGTCTCACAAGTGGGTGGTTTGCCCACTGTTCAATTCTGGGGAGTGCAAAGCCACAGTCTCTCAAGTCTATACAGTGGGTGGTTTGCCCACTGTTCAATCCTGGGGAGTGCAAAGCCACAGTCTCTCAGGTCTCTACAGTGGGTGGTTTGCCCACTGTTTAATTCTGGGGAGTGCAAAGGCACAGTCTCTCAAGTCTCTACAGTCAGTGGTTTGCCCACTGTTCAATTCTTGGGGGTGCAAAGCCACAGTCTCTCACGTCTCTACAGTGGGTGGGTTGCACACTGTTCAATTCTGGGGAGTGCAAAGCCACAGTCTCTCAAGTCTCTACAGTGGGTGGGTTTCCCACTGTTCAATCCTGGGGAGTGCAAAGCCACAGTCTCCCAAGTCTCTACAGTGGGTGGCTTGTCCACTGTTCAATCCTGGGGAGTGCAAAGCCACAGTCTCTCAAGTCTCACAAGTGGGTGGATTGCCCACTGTTCAATTCTGGGGAGTGCAAAGCCACAGTCTCTCAAGTCTCTACAGTGGGTGGTTTGCCCACTGTTCAATTCTGGGGAGTGCAAAGCCACAGTCTCTCAAGTCTCTACAGTGCGTGGTTTGCCCACTGTTCAATCCTGGGGAGTGCAAAGCCACAGTCTCTCAAGTCTCTACAGTGGGTGGTTTGCCCACTGTTCAATTCTGGGGAGTGCAAAGCTCAGTCTCTCAAGTCTCTACAGTGGGTGGGTTGCCCACTGTTCAATCCTGGGGAGTGCAAAGCCACAGTCTCTCAAGTCTCTACAGTGGGCGGTTTGTCCACTGTTCAATCCTGGGGAGTGCAAAGCCACAGTCTCTCAAGTCTCACAAGTGGGTGGATTGCCCACTGTTCAGTTCTGGGGAGTGCAAAGCCACAGTCTCTCAAGTCTCTACAGTGGGTGGGTTGCCCACTGCTATATCCTGGGGAGTGCAAAGCCACAGTCTCTCAAGTGGATAACAGTCTCCACTGGTTCTGGAGGGGGCATGGTGCCCAGAGTGCTTCATCCTGTGAAGGACAGAGGTAGTGGATGGATGTCTCCACTGGTTCTGGAGGGGGACTGGTGCCCAGAGTGCTTCATCCTGTGTAGGACAGAGGTAGTGGATGGATGTCTCCACTGGTTCTGGAGGGGGACTGGTGCCCAGAGTGCTTCATCCTGTGAAGGACAGAGGTAGTGGATGGATGTCTCCACTGGTTCTGGAGGGGGACAGGTGCCCAGTGTGCTTCATCCTGTGTAGGACAGAAGTAGTGGATGGATGTCTCCACTGGTTCTGGAGGGGGACTGGTGCCCAGACTGCTTCATCCTGTGAAGGACAGAGGTAGTTGATGGATGTCTCCACTGGTTCTGGAGGGGGACTGGTGCCCAGAGTGCTTCATCCTGTGAAGGACAAAGGTAGTGGATGGATGTCTCCACTGGTTCTGGAGGGGGACTGGTGCGCAGAGTGCTTCATCCTGTGTAGGACAGAGGTAGTGGATGGATGTCTCCACTGGTTCTGGAGGGGGACTGGTGCCCAGAGTGCTTCATCCTGTGAAGGACAGATGTAGTGGATGGATGTCTCCACTGGTTCTGGAGGGGGACTGGTGCCCAGAGAGCATCACTCACCCCGTGACGGACCCAGTTGCGTCAGTGCCCCTGCCGCTCATGGGCTAGCGGTGCTTGAGTTGGCGGTGCCCTGTTCAGCGGTGCTTGAGTTGGCGGTGCCCTGTTCAGCGGTGTTTGAATTGGCGGTGCCCTGTTCAGCGGTGCTAGTGCTGGCGGTCCTTCATGGCCCAATGGTGCTTGTGCTGGCGGTCCTTCATGGCCCAGCGGGGCTTGTGCTGGCGGTCCTTCATGGCCCAGCGGGGCTTGTGCTGGCGGTCCTTCATGGCCCAGCGGGGCTGGTGCTGGCGGTCCTTCATGGCCCAGCGGGGCTTGTGCTGGCGGTCCTTCATGGCCCAGCGGGGCTGGTGCTGGCGATCCTTCATGGATCAGCGGGGCTGGCGGTGGCCTCCTTGGCAGCTGTGCTGGGGCTGGCGGTGGCCTCCTGGGCAGCTGGGCTGGGGCTGGCGGTGGCCTCATGGGCAGCTGGGCTGGGGCTGGTGGTGGCCTCCTGGGCAGCTGGGCTGGGGCTGGAGATGCCTCCTGGGCTGCTGGGGCTGGTGGTGGCCTCCTGGGCAGCTGGGCTGGGGCTGGCGGTGACCTCCTGGGCAGCTGTGCTGGGGCTGGTGGTGGCCTTCTGGGCAGCTGGGCTGGGGCTGGCGGTGGCCTCCTGGGCAGCTGTGCTGGGGCTGGCGGTGGCCTCCTGGGCAGCAGGGCTGGGGCTGGCCTCCTGGGCAGCGGGGATGATGGCGGTCTTCTCCGCCGTGCAGCTCTTCCCAGACTTGCGGGGTTTCTTGTGGCCCTTCCCCACCTTGGAAGGTGTCACAGCTGACTCCACACTCCCAACGGGACCCCTGGGAGCGGCTTTGGTGGCTGGAGTCTTCCCCCTGTCCCGCCGGGCACTGGCCAACTTCTGATGCTTCACAGGTGGGGGACTGTCTGTGCTGTGGCTCCGTGCCACACTGGCTGTCCTGGTGGCTGGTGCACTACACATACCGATGACTACAGGCACCACTGGTCCCGGAGATGTTGTGGCTGAGGTGCTACTTCGGGACCTATGAGATGGACGGGGTGGGGGAGGTGTGGGAAAAAGTTCAAGGCTGGACAGGAAAAGTTTTTGGGACACACTGGGACGGGTAGCTAGAGGGGGTTTGGGAGTGGAGGAAGAGGTGGTGGTAGTAGGAGGTGTACGTTTGGTGACTTTTGGTGCAGGTGCTTGCGCTGGAGGCTGTCGTGAGGTGGATGGCTGTTGGCTGGGTGTGTGCCTGCATTTGTGTATCTTGGGAGGAGGCGTCACAGACACACTGGGAGAGGACACAGGGGACGTGTGAATGGTAGTGGGGGTGGTGACTGCACGTGAGCGGGGTGTGCTGGTGGGTGTGCTGGTGAGGGATGTAGTGGCTGTAGAGGTAGTGCATGGAGGTGTGAGTGTAGACGAGACTGGGAGGGAGGAGGGAGACGAGGAGGACGCGGACACAGTGGAGGCAGTGCATGTGTGTGTTGCTTGCGTGAGTGCCTGTGGGATGTGTGGTGCTTATGTTTGCCTGAGCTTCCCTTGTGTGTTGAGGTGTGTGCAGGCTGGTCTGATGGTGTGCTTGGGATAGGCAGAGGTACAGGGGATTGGGTCTGGGTGGAGGAAGTTGGAGGGGGGAGGCTAGAGAAGGGGACAATGGCTGCCATCAGTGCTGAGGCCAGAGTTTTAAAAGCTCGGTGAAGGGCCGCCTGACCAAAATGAATGCCCTCCAGGAATGCATTAGTTTGTTGCAACTGCCTTTCTACACCCTTGATGGCATTCAAGATGGTAGACTGCCCAACAGTGAGGGACCGGAGGAGGTCAATGGCCTCCTCACTGAGGCAAGCAGGGGTGACTGGGGCAGGGCCTGAGGTTCCTGGGGCGAAGGTGATGCCCACCCTCCAGGGTGAGCGGGCACGGGGCGAAGGCTGAGGAGCTGCTGGGAGGGCGATGCTGGTAGGGGGTATGGCGACTGTACCTGTAGATGCAGGGGCACAGATGTTGCCGCCACCACAAGGGAGCTCCCATCAGAGGACGAGTCCGTGTTGCTGGTCTCAGCTCCTGTCCCCGCCGTGGAGCTCCACTCGCCCTCCGTCCCACTGGTGAATTCCGAGTCCATAGTCTCGCCCTCCAGGGCCATGTGGGATGCAGCTCCCTTGTGCTCCGGTGCCACTGCTCCCCTGCCTGATGATGCTAATGCACACAAGAACAGGGAGACCACAAAAAGGGTGGTACGACAGAAGAAAGACATGTTGAGTGCATGGATTACCGCTACCGTTGGCGGACAAGACAGACACAGAAGCCCCCTGCACTATGCCGCGCTCTTGGGCTCCACTGTTCAATTCCTGGGAAATGGCCTACAAGGCTATGAATGACATCTGCACACATAGATGACACCGGGGCATGAATAGCTGTATTTGGCACTCTACAGAGGTGGGATGGGGTGCCACATGGCCTGCCTTACGGAGGGCCCTTGCCTACGGAACTCGCCCTGGCCTAGGGAAACCCACAGCCCTCCTCCCCCACCCAGACAACTCCACTGCGCGCAAAGTCAGCAGAATGAGAGTGTACTCACCCCCTTGTGTCTGATGTGATGCCCTCAACCGCCCATCCAACTCCAGGTAGGCCACAGCCAGGATCCTGAACATCAGGGGGGTCATGGTGCGATGGGTACCCCTCCCACGTTGGGAGGCCATCCCCAGCTGAGCCTCCGCCGTCTTCTTGCTCCAGCTGTGAATGTCCTCCCATCTTTTCCGGCAGTGGGTGCTAAGTCTGTGGTAGACCCTCAGAGTCCGGACGTCCTTGGCGATGGCACGCCAAATATCTTTCTTCTGGTGGGCGCTGACCTACATGAAATGTACAGGGGAAGAAGAGAAGTCATTACCAACTACACCGTCAAAGTGATTGGCCCCCATCCCTACCCTTGCCATGTGGCACATGCATTCACCGTCCTTCATGCACGCAGCACTCTGCCCCCTTCCTTCTTACATCCAGCCCTCTCCACACAGGCATAGCCCATACAACATGCTCCCTGTGTACTTACCTGTTTGTCTGGAGGACCGTAGAGTAGCGTATACTGGGGGAGGACCCCATCCACGAGCTTCTCCAACTCCTCCGATGTGAAGGCAGGGGCCCTTTCCCCAGACGCATGAGCCATTGTCTCTTCCAGACCGAGGTCACAGCAGCACTTGCAGTTTAGGTCCTCTCCTGTCGAAGATCAAGTATCGAGTGACTGAACAGATAGAAAATGTCGGTCATGTCCGCGGCAGTGCGTACCGTCACCGCCGGCGTACATCGTCATTGGCTCCTGGGACCCGTAGGGCCCAATGTTAACCAATGCAGCATTGCGCCACTGTCTTCGACCGCCTACCGCGACAGTGTACAACGCCAGCGCAGTTACCTCACATCCCATTGTCCCACTTTACAGGTCAGGCAGCCGCCATTTCAGGGGCCCACATGGATCCATTTTCAACTGCGTCACACATACCTAGGCCTAGTCTCAACACACATACAGGCCACCTTTTGTGTATGATTGGTGTTCTAGGTAAACTGTGGGTACGTACCTCTGAGTTGTTTGACTCTGTGCTTGCTGTTGTCCTTCATAGGCACCGTCCGCTGGGACATGTGAGGAGATGGTGGCATCTTCCGGCGTACCGACCGTTGTTGGACCTGTCGACAATGGAGGAGCGACATTTGATAATCACCTACAGGCTTGACCGTGCCACAATCCAGGAACTGTGTACCCAGTTGGAGCCAGACCTGATGTCAGCAATCCGCCATCCCAATCAATCAATCAATCAATCATAGTATTTATAAAGCGCGCTATGTACCCGTTAGGGTTTCGAGGCGCTGAGGTGGGGGGGGGGTGGAGAGGCTGTTTAGCGGTCGAAGAGCCAGGTCTTGAGGAGCCTTCTGAATGTGAGGAGGTCCTGGGTCTGGTGTAGCGGAGTGGGGAGAGAGTTCCAGGTTTTGGCGGCGAGGAAAGAGAAGGATCTGCCGCCGGAGGTCTTGCGCTGGATTCAGGGTACGATGGCTAGGGCGAGGTTGGCGGATCGGAGTTGGCGTGTTGGGGTGTAGAAGTTGAGTCTGGTGTTGAGGTAGGAGGGTCCGGTGTTGTGAAGCGCCTTGTGAGCGTGGGTAAGGAGTTTAAAAGTGATCCTCTTGTCTACTGGGAGCCAGTGGAGTTCCCTCAGGTGTGGGGAGATGTGGCATCGGCGGGGTATGTCGAGGATCAGTCGGGCGGAGGCATTTTGGATCCGTTGGAGTCGTTTGATGTCTTTGGTAGGGATGCCTGTGTAGAGTGCGTTGCCGTAGTCAAGTCTGCTGCTGACGAGGGCCTGGGTCACCGTCTTTCTGGTTTCTGTTGGAATCCACTTGAAGATTCTGCGGAGCATACGAAGGGTGTTGAAGCAGGAGGAGGAGACGGCGCTGACCTGTTTGGACATGGTGAGGGCGGAGTCCAGGATGAAGCCGAGGTTTCTTGCGTGGTTGGCAGGGGTGGGCGGGGGACCAAGGGCGGAGGGCCACCAAGAGTCGTTCCAAGCCGAGGGAGTGCGCCCGAGGATGAGGACTTCCGTCTTGTCGGAGTTGAGCTTCAGGCGGCTGATGTTCATCCAGTTGGCGATGGATTTAAGTCCCTCGTGGAGGTTGGTTTTGGCGGTGAGCGGGTCATTGGTCAGGGAGAGGACGAGCTGGGTGTCGTCGGCGTAGGAGATGATGTTGAGATGATGTTGGCGGGCCAGTTTGGCGAGGGGGGCCATGTAGACGTTGAACAACGTAGGGCTGAGGGAGGATCCTTGGGGGACGCCGCAGATGAGGTTGGAGGCTTTGGAGCGGAACGGGGAGAGGCGGACTCTCTGAGTTCTGTCGGAGAGGAAGGATGAGATCCAGTGGAGGGCTTTGTCTTGGATCCCAGCTTCCTGGAGGCGGGTCAGTAGGGTGCGGTGGCAGACTGTGTCAAAGGCGGCGGATAGGTCGAGGAGGATGAGGGCTGAGGTTTCGCCCTTGTCCATTTGAAGTCTGATGTCATCTGTGGCGGCGAGGAGAGCAGTCTCAGTGCTGTGGTCTCGTCTGAATCCGGATTGTGAGGGGTCCAGGATTGAGTTGTCTTCGAGGAAGTGGGTGAGCTGAGAGTTGGCGATCTTCTCGATGACTTTGGCTGGAAAAGGGAGGAGAGAGATCGGTCGGAAGTTTTTGAGGTCGTTGGGGTCAGCCTTGGGTTTCTTGAGAAGGGGTTGGATTTCTGCGTGTTTCCAGCTGTCCGGGAAGGTGGCGGAGGAGAAGGAGAGGTTGATGATCTTGCGGAGTTCGGGGGCGATGGTGGCGTTTGCCGAGTTGAAAACATGATGAGGGCAGGGGTCCGTAGGGGAGCCTGAGTGGATGGTGTTCATGGTTGTTATGGTTTCTGCATCGTCCACGTGGGTCCAGGCGGTGAGGCGGCAGTCGTGGGAGGAGACGCCGGGGGTGGGGTCTGGCGGTGGGCTGGAGTTGAAGCTGTCGTGGATGGTAACGATTTTCTGGTGGAAGAAAGTGGAGAGGTCGTCGCAGAGTTTCTGGGAGGGCGGGATGTCGTTGGAGTTGGCTTTAGGATTTGAGAGTTCCTTCACGATCCCGAAGAGTTCTTTGCAGTCGTGGGCGTTGTTGTTGATGCGTTCGGTGAAATGGGTGCGCTTGGCGACGCGGATCCGTTGGTGGTGTTCACGGTTGGCGTTTTTGAGGGTGGCGAGGTTGTCGGGTGTGCGATCTTGGATCCATTTCTTTTTGAGCTTCTGGCAGATGCTTTTGGAGGTTGTAAGGTCATCTGTGAACCAGGCTGGTTTTTTCTTTCCTTGGATGGCGGTGTGTTTCTTTAGGGGGGCGAGGGTGTTAGCGCAGTCGAGGATCCATTGATGGAGGTTGATGGCGGCTGTGTTCGGGTCGGTTGCGTCGGGTGGAGGGTTGTTGGTGAGGGTGCTGGCCAGTTGGTCCTGGGTGATTTTGCCCCAGCGGCGGTGGGGAGGTGGCTGGATGCGGTGATGTTCTGTGATTTTCTTGTAGGTGAAGTGGACGCAGTGGTGGTCGGTCCAGTGGAGTTCGGAGGTGTGGCTGAAAGCGATGTGGTTGCTTGAGGTGAAGAGGGGGTCCAGGGTGTGTCCGGCGATGTGGGTGGGAGTGTTGACTAGTTGGCGGAGTCCGAGGTTGAGGAGGTTGGAGGTCAGTGAAGTAGTGTTGACGTCGGAAGTATTTTCTAGGTGGTAGTTGAGATCTCCCAGGAGGATGTAATCAGTGGATGCTAGGGCGTGGGAGCTTGCGAGGTCTGCGATGGTGTCGTTGAAGGGGGCTCTTGGTCCTGGAGGGCGGTAGATCAGGGTTCCTCTGAGGGTTGTTTTGGGGTCCGTGTGGATCTGGAAATGGAGGTGTTCGGCTGTTTTGAGGGTGTCGTCCGAGTGGGTGTGGATTTTGAGGGTGGCTTTGTGAACGATGGCTATTCCGCCGCCGATCCCGTTGGTCCGGTCTCTTCTGGTGATTTTGTATCCGTCCGGTATGGCGATGGCGATGTCCGGAGCAGAGGAGTCGTTCCACCAGGTTTCGGTCAGGAAGGCCACGTCAGGTGTAGTGGTGTCGAGCAGGTCCCAGAGCTCGATGGCGTGTTTTCGTGCGGAGCGGGTGTTGATGAGGATGCAGTTCAGGTGATTGGGGTTGAAAGTTTTTGTAGTTGGATTCGTCGTTCTGGTGCAGGAGAAGTTGCAGGTGCGACAGGAGAAAGGTCCTTTAGTGAGCTTCGGGGATGCCCGGAAGCATTCAGTGGAGGGCCCGGGGTTGAGGGCGCGGAGCTCTTCGGCCGAGAAGTGGGCGCGGGAGGCGCGAGGACCGGGGGGGGTGGCGCTGGGCGCGGTACAGGCGCGGACGGGCACAGACGGGCTTGCCTCTGGCGCGCCTCCGGCGCGCCAGCGGCGCGGACGCGCAGCGCCAGCCATTAAGAAGGGAGGGGGGAGGGAGGAGCAGCTGGGAGGCGGGAGGCGGGCAGCCATTAAGAAGGGAGGGGGGAGGGAGGAGCAGCTGGGAGGCGGGAGGCGGGAGGCGGGAGGGAGCGGCAAATGTGGGCGCGAGGGGGGCGGGGCCGCAGGGAAGCAGCGGCTGGGGTCGAGGAGCGCACAAGGGGCGAAAGGCACAGAAATCGGGCAAAAACAGTCACAAATGCAGGAAAAAACACAATATGGACACAATACTGGCACTAAATACGATCGGGGAGACAGCAATCAGGGGGGCACAATGGGGCAAAAAGCGCCGGCGGCGAGGCGCAGAAAAGCGGAAAAAAGCTGAAAAACAAACTTACGGGACGGCGGAAGCGGCACTCGGGTCAAGTGAGCCCACTAGCCACCAGGGATGAGGCGCAGGAGGATGCCTGCGGGTGGAGGAGGGCCTCGAACACGCAGACGGCAGCGTGGTCGTGGGGCAGAGGCAGAAGGCAGCAGGTTGGTGCTGCGGTCGTGAGGGGCGAGTTCAGGACCTGAACCAGGTCCGAATTCGCTCACTGGCGACGCGCAGCGCCAGCCATTAAGAAGGGAGGGGGGAGGGAGGAGCAGCTGGGAGGCGGGAGGCGGGAGGGAGCGGCAAATGGGGGCGCGAGGGGGGCGGGGCCGCAGGGAAGCAGCGGCTGGGGTCGAGGAGCGCACGAGGGGCGAAAGGCACAGAAATCGGGCAAAAACAGTCACAAATGCAGGAAAAAACACAATATGGACACAATACTGGCACTAAATACGATCGGGGAGACAGCAATCAGGGGGGCACAATGGGGCAAAAAGCGCCGGCGGCGAGGCGCAGAAAAGCGGAAAAAAGCTGAAAAACAAACTTACGGGACGGCGGAAGCGGCACTCGGGTCAAGTGAGCCCACTAGCCACCAGGGATGAGGCGCAGGAGGATGCCTGCGGGTGGAGGAGGGCCTCGAACACGCAGACGGCAGCGTGGTCATGGGGCAGAGGCAGAAGGCAGCAGGTTGGTGCTGCGGTCGTGAGGGGCGAGTTCAGGACCTGAACCAGGTCCGAATTCGCTCACTGGCGACGCGCAGCGCCAGCCATTAAGAAGGGAGGGGGGAGGGAGGAGCAGCTGGGAGGCGGGAGGCGGGAGGGAGCGGCAAATGGGGGCGCGAGGGGGGTGGGGCCGCAGGGAAGCAGCGGCTGGGGTCGAGGAGCGCACAAGGGGCGAAAGGCACAGAAATCGGGCAAAAACAGTCACAAATGCAGGAAAAAACACAATATGGACACAATACTGGCACTAAATACGATCGGGGAGACAGCAATCAGGGGGGCACAATGGGGCAAAAAGCGCCGGCGGCGAGGCGCAGAAAAGCGGAAAAAAGCTGAAAAACAAACTTACGGGACGGCGGAAGCGGCACTCGGGTCAAGTGAGCCCACTAGCCACCAGGGATGAGGCGCAGGAGGATGCCTGCGGGTGGAGGAGGGCCTCGAACACGCAGACGGCAGCGTGGTCGTGGGGCAGAGGCAGAAGGCAGCAGGTTGGTGCTGCGGTCGTGAGGGGCGAGTTCAGGAAACACGCAGAAATCCAACCCCTTCTCAAGAAACCCAAGGCTGACCCCAACGACCTCAAAAACTTCCGACCGATCTCTCTCCTCCCTTTTCCAGCCAAAGTCATCGAGAAGATCGCCAACTCTCAGCTCACCCACTTCCTCGAAGACAACTCAATCCTGGACCCCTCACAATCCGGATTCAGACGAAACCACAGCACTGAGACTGCTCTCCTCGCCGCCACAGATGACATCAGACTTCAAATGGACAAGTGCGAAACCTCAGCCCTCATCCTCCTCGACCTATCCGCCGCCTTTGACACAGTCTGCCACCGCACCCTACTGACCCGCCTCCAGGAAGCTGGGATCCAAGACAAAGCCCTCCACTGGATCTCATCCTTCCTCTCCGACAGAACTCAGAGAGTCCGCCTCTCCCCGTTCCGCTCCAAAGCCTCCAACCTCATCTGCGGCGTCCCCCAAGGATCCTCCCTCAGCCCTACGTTGTTCAACGTCTACATGGCCCCCCTCGCCAAACTGGCCCGCCAACATCAACACTACTTCACTGACCTCCAACCTCCTCAACCTCGGACTCCGCCAACTAGTCAACACTCCCACCCACATCGCCGGACACACCCTGGACCCCCTCTTCACCTCAAGCAACCACATCGCTTTCAGCCACACCTCCGAACTCCACTGGACCGACCACCACTGCGTCCACTTCACCTACAAGAAAATCACAGAACATCACCGCATCCAGCCACCTCCCCACCGCCGCTGGGGCAAAATCACCCAGGACCAACTGGCCAGCACCCTCACCAACAACCCTCCACCCGACGCAACCGACCCGAACACAGCCGCCATCAACCTCCATCAATGGATCCTCGACTGCGCTAACACCCTCGCCCCCCTAAAGAAACACACCGCCATCCAAGGAAAGAAAAAACCAGCCTGGTTCACAGATGACCTTACAACCTCCAAAAGCATCTGCCAGAAGCTCAAAAAGAAATGGATCCAAGATCGCACACCCGACAACCTCGCCACCCTCAAAAACGCCAACCGTGAACACCACCAACGGATCCGCGTCGCCAAGCGCACCCATTTCACCGAACGCATCAACAACAACGCCCACGACTGCAAAGAACTCTTCGGGATCGTGAAGGAACTCTCAAATCCTAAAGCCAACTCCAACGACATCCCGCCCTCCCAGAAACTCTGCGACGACCTCTCCACTTTCCCCCTCAAGTGCAGGTGCTGTCAGTGCTCCATTTCCTTGCATGTGGCTCTTTTCAAACAACTGTGGCCATAGCATCAGGGATGTCCCAGCCTATGTTTTCCAACGTATTGTCCAGGGTGTTGTCTGCCCTTCTGAAACACATGCGGGGCTACATCGTTTTCCCTCAGGTGGAGGATTTGCCTACAGTGAAAGGTGATTTCTATGCCCAGGGACATATCCCCAACATCATAGGTGCCATTGATGGTACCCATGTGGTTTGGTTCCCCCCCCCACAGGAGTGAACAGGTGTACAGAAACCGGAAGAGTTATCATTCTATGAATGTACAGATGGTATGTTTGGCAGACCAGTACATCTCCCATGTGAATGCCATGTTCCCTGGCTCAGTGCATGATGCCTACCTCCTGTGGAATAGCAGCATCCCTTATGTGATGGGTCAACTCCAGAGGCACCGTGTGTGGCTATTAGGTGAGCACTTGGAAGCAAATCAGTGGGAATGGTTGTCTGGGTCTGGGGTTATCCCTCCAGGTTAGTGTGTGTCTAACAGTTGCCCCTCACCATTTGCAGGTGACTCTGGTTACCCCAACCTGTCATGGCTACTGACCCCAGTGAGGAATCCCAGGGCAGAGGAACGCTACAATGAGGCCCATGGGCGAACTAGGAGGGTGATCGAGCGGACCTTCGGTCTCCTGAAGGCCAGGTTCAGGTGCTTGCATATGACAGGTGGATCCGTATTCTACTCACCAAAGAAGGTGTGCCAGATCATCGTGACCTGCTGTATGCTGCACAACTTGGCTTTGCGACGCCAGGTGCCTTTTCTGCAGGAGGATGGTCCAGATGGCGGTGTTGTTGCAGCTGTGAAGCCTGTGGACAGTGATGAGGAGGAAGCAGAGGAAGAAGACATGCACAACAGGGACTCAGTGATCCAGCAATATTTCCAGTGAGACACAGGTAAGAATACAATCCTGCCTACCACATGTACTTTAACACTACTACCTCTCTCCTGTCTGTCGTTTTCACCCAGTGTAAGGTCACTGAGTTGCCACTTTCCCTTACGGTTTCACAGATGTGGGTCCCACTGTGTGACATCTGCTTAGATTCCTCATGGACTAGAGCTGTGTGACATAGGTATGTTGACATTACTATATAAAAAACATTTTGTCACTGTAATTGCTAATACACTATTAAGAAATCACAGACAGACTCCAGATCATTTTGTGCTTTAGGTGTGTTTATTTAAATGCTCAAAATTGGAGGGGGTAGTGAAATGGTGAGGGGTGATGGCGGAGGAGTGTCCATGACAGAGTCCAGTCTATTAGTCTCACAGGTGCATTGCCCATATGGGCATAGGAAGTGGAGCTGGGGCAGTTTAATTATGGACAGGGTGACAAAGTGGGACAGTAGGATGACAATCATGGTGGTCTCATTTCTTGGCGGGGGTCTTGGCATCGTTCTCTGTCTTGTTCCTGGATCTCAGGGACCGTTTGCAGAGTGGTTCTCCCTCTGCACGGGTTGGGGTGCTGGTGTGGTGGTCCTGTGGCGGGGCGTCCTGTCCACTAGCGCTGGCGGAGGTGGTGGGCAGTTCATCATCCATGCTAGTGTCAGGGGCCCCTTGTAGTGCCACAGTGTCCCTCCTGGTGTTGAGTAGTTCCTTCAGCACCCCTACGATGGTGCCCAGGGTGGAGCTGATGGTTCTGAGTTCCTCCCTGAAGCCCATATACTGTTCCTCCTGCATGCGCTTGGTCTCCTGAAACTTGGCCAGTTCCGTTGCCATCGTCTCCTCGGAGTGGTGGCAGGCTCCCATGATGGAGGAGAGGGCCTCGTGGAGAGTGGGTTCCCTTGGCCTGTCCGCCCCCTGTCGCACGGCAGCCCTCCCAGTTCCCCCGTGTTCCTGGGCCTCCGGCCCCTGGACCGTGTGCCCACTACCACTGCCCCTAGGTCCCTGTTGTTGTTGGGGTGGTGGGTTATCCTGGGTTCCCTGTAGTGGTGGACACACAGCTGATTGACGTGTCCTGGGGACGGAGGTATGGGCCCGCTGGGTGGGAGCTGTGCTGGTGTTTCCAGAGGGGGGAAGGTCTGTGGTGGCCTGTGCCTGTGTGAGGGGAACCGACTGTCCAGAGGTCCCCAATGGTCCGGGCTGGTCATCTAGATCCAGTTGGACAGAGGTGCTGTCATCACTGTGGGCCTCTTCTGTTGGTGGTGTGGACATGTGTGGACCCTCCTGTCCGGTGATGCTGGGTAGCGGTCCTGCAGGGGTATAAAAGGATGTTTATTAAATCTGTGTGTGTAATGGTGTGCAATGGGTGGGTGACCGTGTACCCCAGTGCTAGCATTCCTGTGTGGGAGCTTGTGTGATGATGGTTTAGGGGGTGTATGTGCAGAGGCCATGCTTTGGTGATGGGTGTCCATGCTTTGTTGTTGCATGCAGGGCTTGGTGTTGGAATGTGTGGTTTGTGATGTTGGGACATTTGTGAGGAGTTGGGGTGCTGGGGGTGAGGGTGAGGGTGGGGGTATGTAATAGCATGCAGGTAGGGTGGGGGATGTAATAGTAAAGCTTTGACTTACCTGAGTCCATTCCTCCACCTACTCCTGCGAGGCCCTCAGGATGCAGAATTGCCAAGACCTGCCCCTCCCATGTTGTTAGTTGTGGGTGAGGGGGTGGGGGTCCGCTGAACCGCCAGGTGGTGTCTTGAGACCACGGAACGCACCTTCCCCCGTAGGTCGTTCCACCTCTTCCTGATGTCCTCACGATTTCTTGGGTGTTGTCCCACTGCGTTGACCCTGTCCACTATTCTTCGCCATAGCTCCATCTTCCTAGCTATGGAGTTGTGCTGCACCTGTCATCCGAATAGCTGTGGCTCTACCCAGATGATTTCCTCCACCATGACCCTGAGCTCCTCCTCCGAGAACCTGGGGTGTCTTTGCCGTGCCATGGGTTGGTGTAGGTGATGTGTGGGGTAGAGTGTGTGGTAATAAGTGTGGTGATATGTAGTGGTGTGTTGTGTGAGGTGCGTGGAACTTGTGTGTCTGTGGATGCTGTTGTTCTTGCTGGTGGTGTCTCTCTCTGACCTTCTTTCGGAATTTTTTGTCGTGGGGGTTTGTGGGTGATGTGGGTGTGTGTTTTATATTGTAATGGGTGTGTGGGAGTGGTGTGTGTATGTGTCTCAGGTGTGTGTATTTTGAATTGTCCAATGTGGCTGTGTTTTGTAAGAGTGTGTGTATTTTGAGCACAGCGGTGTGTACCGCCAATGGAATTCCGCGGTTGAAAGACCGCCGCGTGGATTCGTGTGTCGTGACAGTGTGGGCGTATATCTGTTGGCGTGATGGTGGAGGATTTGTTTTCGCCAGTTTATCACTGACCTTTGGTGTGGCGGACTTGTGTGGGTGTCTGACTTTTGGCGGATTCCGAGATGTGGGTCATAATAGCTGTGGCGGAATTCCGCGGCCGCGGCGGTGTGTTGGCAGTCTTCTGCACGGCGGTAAGCGCCTTTTACCGCCAATGTTGTAATGACCACCTATGTCTAAGTGACTCAGCATTGGACAAATACTGGGAGTGCCTAAAGCCTTTAGATTATCACACCATTGTAGACAAGCGGGGTTGTCTCATGCCTGAGCACATTCCCAGGAATGAGCCAATGTGTAATGTGAAGGGAAGTAGTGTCAGTTCAGATCTTAGTTGAGCCTTACCTTTTAATCCGGCTGCTGTGAACAAAATAATAGACTTCTTATTTCCAGAAACAACAAAAGTAACTATCTTCATAATGAGTAGAGTGCTCGTTCCACCATGATTATTATATGAAAGAGACATCCGAAGAGTGGAATCCAAAATTAATGAGAGGAGCAAATAAATACTGGGGTAGGAAGATCACCGCAGCCATTGTGGAGTTGATTGGTTTGATTAAAACTCTGAAAATATCAGATGCCCCATTAACTGTACAAATTCCCCATGGCAGGAGTACCGACCATTAGAGTAAAAAAGTGCATAGTCGGGGTGAGTGTAAATTTCATCAAAATGGGATAGGCAGGTTTGGGTGTGGACCTCCTTTGCATTCCCTAAAATGGCCAAAGAAAGCAAGTCCATTTCTCAATAAGACTGTCCTTAAAGTGGTGTGTGAAAGGATGCTGTCAAGGTGGTGTTAGATACATTCTGGATGGGGTGTTATGTGAGAAAAAAATCTTCACATGAGTGAGTGTAGTTGAAAGAAGTTGGATATCTATGAGAGGTGATACTTGCACCTGAAAGAGATATTGCCATGTGTTACTCTTTGTCATTTGAAGTTTAGTGTGTGACTCCTCTACTAAAGTAAAAATGGTTCTTAATTGTTTCAAAGCTTCTATTCACCACATTTCTGTAGAGTCAGTCTTCACAAAACTATAATACTGTCTCAGTGAGCGCAAACTAAAGTTTAATAAACGCTGTATTACTCCATTTAAATGTGTCATTTTATGTAAAAATACGGTTTATGTGTTATAATTTATTATTAGGAACAGGGAAATTAAAATATAGAAAACATTGATATTCTTTATTCACAGTGGAATAGGAAGACTTTTGCCTGCTGGTGTTCACTTTGAACTTCTGTGCTTATTATTAGCAGGCTAAATCAATATGCAGCTAGATTTTATTACAAGTCGAGAGAATTTGGACTTTCATTCAGTGTGATTATTTCTCATGCTCAAGCTGTCAGCAAGGCTCATCAACGCTCTGTTCATGACTGATCAAAACATTAGCAAAATCGTCTGATGTTTGGACATGGCAGTCGGCAGCAAAATCATTAATCTTTTGGGTGCCTGACAATTGCTAAACGGGAGCATCTGCAAGGCAAAGTTATATTTTTTCAAATTGAGATAGGAATAGTGGTTATGTACTAGGATGAAAGTACAGCTTGGCACGTATAATTGAGTTAAAATGATATGCTAATAAAGCACAACTTTTAAATCTGTCAATATTTTGCTGTATACCTTATTGTTTTTACGCTGCTGGGAAGTTTAAATGAGATGTCACAACGGTAGGTGACTACCAAATGAAATAAACCGAGCTATGACATGATATATGAGCTGTAATACCTGTAACCCATAAGGTAGAAAATGTTCGTTTGAATATAGTTTTTCATTCTTTTCTCCTTTTTGAAGGCACAACCGATTATTTGTTTCACTTAAATGTAATTTATTTATTTATTTGAAGTTTTATAAACCATTGGCCAGGCCCAGGAAGGAGCGGCAGAACACTGTATAACATAGCACATGTACATTTTGTCGAGCAAGGTATGTCAATGAGAAACGGTACATTGTGGGGTGAATATTATTTGATATGTGTTCAGAAATAGATTTGAAGCAAAGGTTCACAATAACGCGAATGCCAAGGGTTATTCTCGGGGAATAGTCACCTATTTCTTGGACTGGAAGAAGTTTATGAGGTGAGAATAAATTGACTGGATGAGATGAGAGAAGTTGGAGATTTGTGGGATTGTCACAACAATGTGTTTGTTATTTCTACTGTGTATCAGTGTCAGCAATATGCGACCAGTAGCCCACATTTACCATGATGGGTGCATGTATACTTCACGTATCATGTTCATGTATGCAGTAACGCACCCCATTTCCCCTGATTTGGGCAGTATGGCCAGTGTCGGCAGGCCCGCCTAGTATCACCAGTTTCTTCATTATTTGCCATTCGTGAAGAAGTTCCCAAACTTGTGCTGACGAATCTTTCGTGAGTAGTTTATCAAAACCTTTAAATTTCTACTACAAAATTTAGGAAATGTACAGGAAACTTAATATTATGCCTCAATCTCCCATGATGCGCATGCAACAATATTATTATATTTATTACAATCATTATTAATATTACAAAAACAGTAAAATGTATCATCATTATAATAATCATGATCAAAATCATGAGCATGGTAGTATTATCAAATTTCGACTCCTTTTGCTCAGTCTGTTTCTAACTAGAGGATTTCACTACATAAGTGAAATCTTAGATAGATCTCTCATACTGATCTTCCGATGGTTAGCAGTACTCCTTTGCGAGTACTAAAAGGTACTGAAAATGGATGTGCTGTTATCTCGAGAGTTAGCTCCAAAATTGTTTTCTTCTGCTTTGAAACTGGCTAGATGTTGGCAACCCTTTTTTTTTAACTTGAAATATATAAAATGTAAGAAGGTGTCAATAGTAAAATGAAAACACATATGTAGATCTTTGTGAACTGCAGGTAGTAAACATGGTATTCACAAGAATTATGAGAAGTTCAGGAGAAAAACGTTGCCCATCCCTTCTTGTAGATATTTAGTGACTTTAAAGAAGTCAATATTATGTTATGCTATATTATGTGTTGGAATCTTGTGTGGTTATATTATGTTTTCCTATGATATGTGTTGTTATGGGTAAACATCCTTTTTTACGACTTTTTTATTACGAAAGTTGTGGTTAACGAAAGCGTAACAACGCTTTTTTTAACCACGACTTCGTATTTTTGTGCCTTAACTACGTATGTTCTGAACAACGAACATGCGTGGTTAAGGTACAAAGAAGGGAGTTGGCGAAGGTAAGTGGTGGGTTTAGGTTTTGGGGTGGGGTTGGGGGAGTGGGGCGTTTTTGGTTTTGTGGAGGGGGCGGGGGGTTAGGGGGTTTTAGGTTTTGGGGTGGGGTTGGGGGGGTGGGGCGTTTTTGGTTTTGGGGAGGGGGTGGGGGGTTAGGGGGTTTTAGGTTTTGGGGTGGGGTTGGGGGTGTGGGGCGTTTTTGGTTTTGGGGAGGGGGTGGGGGTTAGGGGGTTTTAGGTTTTGGGGTGGGGTTGGGGGAGTGGGGGGTTTTTGGTTTTGGGGAGGGGGTGGGGGGTCAGGGGGTTTTAGGTTTTGGGGTGGGTTGGGGGGGTGGGGCGTTTTTGGTTTTGGGGAGTGGGTGGGGGGTCAGGGGGTTTTAGGTTTTGGGGTGGGGTTGGGGGGGTGGGGCGTTTTTGGTTTTGGGGAGTGGGTGGGGGTCAGGGGGTTTTAGGTTTTGGGGTGGGGTTGGGGGGGTGGGGCGTTTTTGGTTTTGGGGAGTGGGTGGGGGGTCAGGGGCTTTTAGGTTTTGGGGTGGGGTTGGGGGGGTGGGGCGTTTTTGGTTTTGGGGAGTGGGTGGGGGGTCAGGGTGTTTTGGGGTGGGGTTGGGGGGGTGGGGTGAGGGATGTAGGGTGAATGGTGCCTATTGCTAATGATTTTATCAGGAATGCCTTTACAACGAAATATCGTTGTTAAGGCATTCGTGGTAAAATCATTAGTAGTAAGGACGAGGTCGGTGTTCCGACCTCGTTGTTAAGGTTAGTAGTTGTTTTTAATTCGGTGTTCCGTCATATAATCGTTGTTATGTTTTGTTTTGTTACGTTACGTATTATTTTGTCATGTAATACGGATAATGCACCCCGCCCAGGAAGGTATCCTTGCGCCTCCTTAATCTGTCAATTATCTGAACCTGATTTTGTTGAGAGTCTGAGCCGAGGCATACAAAAGGCCATTGTTGCCCTATTTCTGCACCAACCTGGCCTACTATTCTGCCTGCTTTGTCTCTTCCACTCAGGTAATCTCTTCAGTGGCTCTCAGATTTTCCTCATGATTCTCTATTGGTCTCCACAGAGATTCCTCAGTGGTGACACTCAACATGTCTGTTCTCCTACCATTTTAAATCTCTCAAAAGGCATGTTTGGAAATTGTTGGAGCGGACCCTTTTTGCAGCCCCCCCACCTCGGATGTTTGCCTCCTTCTGTTACTGAACCCATTTTTTCCCTGTTAGTCAGTGGTAAAGTGAGTGTGCTCTCTCCCTAAAACATGGTACAATTTGCATATACCTGATTTGTACATTAAATATACTTGTAACTCCCTAGTAAATGTTATTACATGTACCCTGTACCAGTAAATTAAATACTACTAGTGGCCCTGTGGTACTCATTGTGTCACCCACCAAAGTAGCCTTTTAAAACAAGGACTGCCACCTGTAGTGCAGTTTTAAACTGCCATTTCAAGCTGGAAAAATAAACATTTTGCAAGGGGTAAACCTTCCCTTTAATACCTATAGGTCACTCCTAGGGTAGACCTTAAAGGCTCATATGGCTGGGTGCATTGTATTTAAAAAGTAGGACATGCATACTAAAGTTTGACATGTTCTAGCAGTGAAATACTTGTAAAGTCATTTTTCACTGTTGCAATGCCTATATTTCCCATTGATTAACACTGGCTCCCTTATTACATTTAATGTGTTAACTTTGGACTGGGAGAAGGTATACAAAATAACTGTAATGTAAAATCCTCTTTAAATGTAAAATTGGATTTTAAGTCACAATTGTGAAAATGCCACTTGTAGAAAGTTGGCATTCTCTTGTCCTAATCATTTGTGCCTTCTGCCAGTAACCTGGGTCACATGACTGTGAATGACTCTGCTGATGGGATTTCTGTACTCCTTCCAGAAAGTTACACAAAAGGGGATTGGGTGTGGACGCGATGAGCCATCCTCCCAAGGTGGTTTGGGCCACAGTTGTACCCAGCCATACTGACATTTCAAAGGGCTTTGCCTCCTACACATACAAAGGAACCTGATACTAGTCACTCCAGACATCTTGAAGTCCTGACAGGCGAAGCAGAGAACTTTCCAGAAAGAGATAAGGGGACAGTACAGGGAATTCCCCCACTTCAAAGGCTGGTGCCAGGTATAAATGTTGAAACTCCAGAGCCACTGTTCAGTAAAGTTCTGGACCTTTGAACATTACACAAGTACAACTGCCTTGCTCCCCAGAAGGCTGCTTTGCTGCTTGAGGCTTGCATTGCTACCCAGAGGACTGCCCTGCTACTACTAGAGGACTGCCCTGCTCCCTGAGAACTGCCTTGAGCCACAGAGGGCTGCCTTGCTGCTTAAGTACTGCCGTGCTCTCTGAGAAGACCATGGCCACTGAAATCATGCACTTGTGAGATATAGCTGTTTTTGCACATAATTATGGACTTGTTGTATTTGTCATATAAGCCATCTTCTGTGCCATAATTTGCAGATCTCACTGAAATATTTGTGCCTACCTTAGGAGGAGAATATGTAGTGTAACAGCCAGAGCTAGCGACTTTGGAACTGGGAACCAGGTTTGAATCTTAGCGTTGGCTCAACATCCTGTGATTATGGGCAAATCATTTATTCTCTCCGTGCCTGAAAAAAAAAATGAATGGGTCCTTGTGTAATGTTACTAGTGCTCATGTAAAACTTTCCTGTACCTTTGTTTTAGTTTGTACTATATAAAACAAAAAGTGCCACTTGTGGTTCAATGCAGCGGCCGACCATAATTTGGCTTCACCCTGCCACATAATTCCAGTGGCCCAGCTCTAGAAGATGTGCAAGGAAAAAAACTGTTAAGTGACAAATGACAAGGCATCTAACAAATGTGTAGGTCTCTCAGTCTTACTGTCACTGCTTACTTGAAGACCAACACCCCCCTCTTGTTTCACAGTGCTTCTCCATTAATTATTTTAATTTGATATTTCCTGCGTTGTGCTGGAGAAGGAACAGCAAGGAGAAGACATAGTTATCAACATTTAAAAACTGTAATGGGATCCTTTGACAATAAGAGACTGGCTCATGCTGGACTTTGAAATACTAATTACTGACTTAGATGGGCCTGTAAGAATAGTCATAAAATGAGCTTAACCCTGCAGATAGGGACCACATGAAAGGTAGTTGTAGCAAGGACCTTTGATGGATGAGAATGGACAGAGATTTCCAGGAGGAGACATGGTGCAAAGCTACAGAAGAGAGAACGGCATAGATTGGAAAAAGAAGTTACTGTGGGACAGCTGAAGTGAGGGAAAGAGAAGAGAGTGCTGAGGGTTGTACAGAGATTGCTGAAGAGAGCGGACATTTTGGATGAGCTGGATCTCCTGAAAAGAAATAACAACAGGTAGGAGACAAGGTGAGAATGGTAACAGAATATTGTTAATTAAATATTGTCTAACAAAAATATAGTATCCTAAATGTTGTTTACAAAAATATTGCCACATTGGAGTTAACCTCTTGATTGTGGGCGTACACTACCTCCCTGGTTCAGGTCACGACCAGTGGTCGACACCACGGAGGGGGTTAAAAAATGCACCAGAGGATTATTTTTTATTTAATTCCCCCATCGGGAGACACAGAAGACCTTCCATGTCTCCCCCAGCACTCCCACCCGCACCTTTGTGATGTCAGCACGCCTCTGTTTTCCCCACCGGAGCAGGAAGCGGAGGTAAGGCCACTTCCTGCTCTGGTGGGGAAAATGGGCCCAAACGTGCCTTCCCAACGTTCGATAAGGCCTCTTTTTGATATTTTGACAGGGGAGATTCTCCCCTTTCAAACGAGGCCTTCCTGAAACGATTTCCTGGCCCTCGATCGCAGGAAACCCCACTAGACACCAGGGATTTCACTTGGGGGGATCGGCCCCCTCTGGAAACGGGCCCAGGGGGAATATTTTATTTTTTTATCCCGGGTTGGGGGGGGCAATCGTGCCCCCTGGGGGTAAAAAAAATATATATCTATATATATATAGATATAAATATATAATATATATTTACTTTTTAAATGAGATTGACAGGGTGTCGCCCGTGAGCAGGGTTACCCTCTGTGGGGGCCATATTTTTTTTTTAATAGTTGTATGCCACTATGGCCCCCAGGGAAACCATACAGCTATTAAAAAAACAGATAGATCTATATATATGTATAGATCTATGTTAGAAATGGGGTTTTTGGTTGGCAGTTAGGTTGCCCTCTGTCCAAGCAAGAACCCTCACTCTAGTCAGGGTAAGTCACACACAATCCAAAATCAGCCTGTGCTCACCCTCCGGTAGCTTGGCACGAGCAGTCAGGCTTAACTTAGAAGGCAATGTGTAAAGCATTTGTGCAATAAATCATACAACACATAGCATAACACCACAAAAATACACCACACAGTATTTAGAAAAATATATAATATTTATCTGGGTATCTTCAGGTCAAAACGATCAAAGATGCAATATGAATTTGTAAAGATATCACTGAAAAGTGATATAAAGTGTCTTAAGTCTTTAGAAAGTAAACAGAGTCTCTTTCAAACACAAAGTACCTGGTTTCTGGTGGAAAATCTCCTCAGAGGGCCACAAAGGAAGAGGTGCGTGGAAAAAGGGTGTGTGCGTCGATTTCTCCCCAGCACACACGGACTTGCGTCGTTATTTTCCACGCGGGGAAGTCGGGCGTCGTTTTCCGGCGCGCGGACAGTCTCTTTCTGTGGGTCGCGGGGATTACCAGTTGTCCCGGGTCTGGGCGTGGATTTTCCTGCTTGTTTTCTGGCTGCGCGTCATTCTGCGGGGCAGCGCGTCGAAGTTTCGATCTCACGGCAGGCGTCGCGTCGATTTCTCCTGCGGAGTCGGGCGGCGTTGTCCTTGCGAGGCCGTGCGTCAAAGTTTCGGTCGTCCCGAAGGCGTCGCGTTGATCAGCGTCGGTGTGCGGCGTTTTTCTTGCCGCGGAACAAGCTGTGCGTCGAAAAGTTCGGCGCACGGAGCGTCCAAGAGGAAGAGTGAAGTCTTTTTGGTCCTAAGACTTCAGGGAACAGGAGGCAAGCTCTATCCAAGCCCTTGGAGAGCACTTTTACAGCCAGGTAAGAGTTCAGCAAGGCAGCAGGCCAACAGCAAGGCAGCAGTCCTTTGTAGAAAAGCAGACAGGTGAGTCCTTTGAGCAGCCAGGCAGTTCTTCTTGGCAGGATGTAGTTTCTGGTTCAGGTTTCTTCTCCAGCAAGTGTCTGATGAGGTAGGGCAGAGGCCCTGTTTTATACTAAGTTGTGCCTTTGAAATGGGGGTGACTTCAAAGAGTCTCTAAGAAATGCACCAAGTTCCCTTTCAGCTCAATCCTGTCTGCCAGAGTCCCAGTAGGGGGTGTGGCAGTCCTTTGTGTGAGGGCAGGCCCTCCACCCTCCCAGCCAAGGAAGACCCATTCAAAATGCAGATGTATGCAAGTGAGGCTGAGTACCCTGTGTTTGTGGTGTGTCTGAGTGAATGCACAAGGAGCTGTCAACTAAACCTAGCCAGACGTGGATTGAAGGGCACAACAAGTTTTTAGTGCAAAGAAATGCTCACTTTCTAAAAGTGGCATTTCTAGAATAGTAATATTAAATCCGACTTCACCAGTCAGCAGGATTTTGTATTACCATTCTGGCCATACTAAATATGACCTTCCTGCTCCTTCCAGATCAGCAGCTGCCACTTCAACAGTGTATGAGGGCAGCCCCAATGTTAGCCTATGAAAGGAGCAGGCCTCACAGTAGTGTAAAAACGAATTTAGGAGTTTCACACTACCAGGACATATAACTACACAGGTACATGTCCTGCCTTTTACCTACACAGCACCCTGCTCTAGGGGTTACCTAGGGCACACATTAGGGATGACTTATATGTAGTAAAAGGGGAGTTCTAGGCTTGGCAAGTACTTTTAAATGCCAAGTCAAAGTGGCAGTGAAACTGCACACACAGGCCTTGCAATGGCAGGCCTGAGACAGGTTTAAGGGGCTACTGAGGTGGGTGGCACAACCAGTGCTGCAGGCCCACTAGTAGCATTTAATCTACCTGCCCTAGGCACATGTAGTGCACTCTACCAGGGACTTACAAGTAAATTAAATAGTCAATCATGGATAAACCAATCAGTAGTACAATTTACCCAGAGAGCATATGCACTTTAGCACTGGTTAGCAGTGGTAAAGTGCCCAGAGGTCAAAAGCCAACACCAACAGGTCAGAAAAAATAGGAGGAAGGAGGCAAAAAGTTTGGGGATGTCCCCGTCAAAAAGCCAGGTCCAACATGACCCCCTACCAGCCTAAAGCCAGGGGAGAACAATCACTATCCTGATGTACTTCCCTGTTTGAGGCGACAGAACAAGGACCCAGGCCCACAACAGCAGGTGCATGCTCCAGTTCTTCGCCTTCCTGACTCCAATTGGATCACTCTGTCCATACTCTCAGGGCCCACTAAGCCAACCCATGGGGAACATTTCTCCTTACCTGCGGATCCCATCTGTGCAGCACCTAACCTTACTTTGCTCACAGATGTATCCCAGGAGCAGGATAGTACCACCATGACCAACACAGTGGTGTTGCCCACTCTACCCCTGGGGTGTGACACTTGTCCCCTCCCCAGAGATAACTCTGTCCACCCGGACAGCAAGCCACAGTGATTACTGACAGCTGCCAGGGATGAGAGCCAGGCCCCAGGCCTCTCAAAGCTCTCCAACCACTGTGGCTGTGGAGAGTGGGGGGCGGTAGCCCCAGGTGCTGGGCACCCTTTAACCACTCTTCCTTCCACCAGGTCAGGGATGACAGCCTGAACCTGGTCCTCCCCTCTGGGGCTTTGTACCCTCCCTCCTGGAGCGGTACCCCCAGAGTCCAACATGGTCAGGGTGCTTACAGAAGTCACCCTGTACCATTCCTCCACCAGTGTAGGGCTGTTAACCTGCAACTGGCCCTCCAACCTGGGGCCTGTACCTTCAGGTTGGACTAGGGCCCGGGGTGAGGCTTCCCTCCCCCTGCCCTCCCTTCTGGGGTCCAGCACCCTCCAACTAGGAGTGGCCTCCTCAGAAGACAACATGGTAGGGGCACTGTTATCAGTAGCCCCTCCCTCCAGGTCCGGGGGGACACCCTGAACCTGGTCTTCCAGCCCAGGGTCTGTACCCTCAGACTGGATCACTGCCTGGCAAACCAGGACTTCCTGGGAGGCACACCCCCCACCAGGTCAGAGTTTAACCTCTGCACCTGACCATTCAACTCAGAGTCACCACCCTGAAGTTGAACAATTGCCTGGCACGCCAGGACTTCCTGGAGGGCACACTGACCCTCCACCAGGTCAGAGTTTAACCTCTGAACTTGGCCATTCAACTCAGAGTCACCACCCTGAAGTTGAACAATTGCCTGGCACGCCAGGACTTCCTGCAGGGCACACTGACCCTCCACCAGGTCAGAGTTTAACCTCTGCACTGGGCCATTCAACTCAGAGTCACCACCCTGAAGTTGAACAATTGCCTGGCGCACCAGGACTTTCTGGGAGGCACACCTACCTCCCACCAGGTCAGAGTTTAACCTCTGAGCCTGGTTCCCCAACCCAGGGTCACCACCCTGAGGTTGGGCAATTGCCTGGCACGCCAGGACTTTCTGGGGGGCACACCTACCCCCCACCAGGTCAGAGTTTAACCTCTGAACCTGGTCATCCAACCCAGAGTCAACACCCTGAGGTTGGACAATTGCCTGGCACAGCAGGGCTTCTTGGGAGGCACACCTACCTCCCACCAGGTCAGAGTTTAACCTCTGAACCTGGGTATCCAACCCAGAGTCACCACCCTGAGGTTGAACAATTGCCTGGCATGCCAGGACTTTCTGGGGGGCACACCTACCCCCCACCAGGTCAGAGTTTAACCTCTGAACCCGGTTATCCAACCCATAGTCAGCAATCTGAGGTTGAACAATTGCCTGGCACGCCAGAACTTTCTGGGGGGCACACCTACCCCCCACCAGGTCAGAGTTTAACCTCTGAACCCGGTTATCCAACCCAGAGTCAGCACTCTGAGGTTGGACCACTGCCTGGTACACCAGGACTTCCTGGGGGGCACGCCTACCCCCCAACAGGTCAGAGCTTATTCCCTGAACCTGGTTAGCCAACCCAGAGTCACCACCCTGAGGTTGAACCATTGCCTGGCAGGCCAGGACTTCCAGGGAGGCACACCTACCTCCCACCAGGTCAGAGTTTAACCTCTGAGCCTGGTTCCCCAACTCAGGGTCACCACCCTGAGGTTGGGCAATTGCCTGGCACGCCAGGACTTTCTGGGGGGCACACCTACCCCCCGCCAGGTCAGAGTTTAACCTCTGAACCTGGTCATCCAACCCAGAGTCAACACCCTGAGGTTGGACAATTGCCTGGCACAGCAGGACTTCTTGGGAGGCACATCTACCTCCCACCAGGTCAGAGTTTAACCTCTGAACCTGGGTATCCAACCCAGAGTCACCACCCTGAGGTTGAATCTTTGCCTGGCATGCCAGGACTTCCTGGGGGGCACTCTCACCCCCCACAAGGGACACACCGTCCCCAAGGGCCACACAAGAGTCTGGTTGGCGCAGGTCTCCCGACCTCTGCCCATCCGGCAGAGTCTGGGTTTCCCCCAAACCAGAAACGGTTTCACCTGGGTCATTCCTGGGGGGCTCTGCTCTCAGAGCTGTCCCCTGACTCTCAAGGTCCTCGACTGGGGTCTGTAACCCCCTCTCAACCCTATGTCTGGACTTCTGCACCCCCTCACTATGAGGGGTACTGCCAGACAATAGAACTGTTGGGATGCTGGCTACAGTCACCCCCCCAAGTTCTTCTGACACTGCGGGGCTTCCCTCAAAAGGTGGCCCTACGGTACAGGCTAGGCTTCCCTCCTGGTGTTCCCTCATGGAACCCTCTAGGACCTGGGACCTACCTGGGACACTACAATCCTTTCCCACCACACTCGGTTGGGAACCACCTAGACCACTCCCTTCAGGAGCACCCCCAAATGCCTCTTCAGACTCTCTGGTACTCACCCAGAAGTCTGCCTCCATTGTAAGCTCCCTGGGGTCAGAGAACTCACACTCCACCTGGTGTTGGCGTAGCTCTGGAAAATAAGGACCAGACATATGCTCTCCAGCAATTACATCACTCTGCCCTTCACATGTATTAACCACAGTACCCTTCACCCAACCACCCAGTAACTCAACCTTGGAAAAGCACTCTACTTCGCCCTCCTGAGACTGGTGAGACAGTATCTGTCTGTCCCTGACACTCAACCCAAACTCTTCTGGGATGTCTCTACACTCTATATCCAGGACGTCCACCAGGGGGGAACCCTTTTCTCTGTCACTCTCTGCTAGAGTCAGTAAAGTGTCCCTCCCCCCAGTAGGAATATGACTCCCTGTGCCAGTTCCCCAATCCTTCTCAGGGACCCTGTGCATAACGGGAACTACCTCATACCCTTGAACCGCCTGGGGTGTGTCAACTCCCTTCTTCAAGTTGGGCACCACATCTCTGGGCTTGTGCCCTTCTTCAGCAGTACTGGATGCAAGATTTTTGCTGCCACCATCTGAACTGGACTCAGCCCTTCCGGCCTCCAGTTTCAGCTCTTTACAGCTCAGCTCTTGAGCTGCAATCTTTTCTTCTTCCAGGGCTAAGAGACTTGCTGCCTCAGCCCTTTCAAGCTGCTCATCTAGCTCTTCTAGACACCGCTCTAGAGCTAGGAGCCATTCATCTCCCACTGGTTCTCTTTCCTCATCTGAGTAGTCTTCCTCCTCATGTGAGCAGTCTTCCTCCTCATGTGAGTAGTCCTCCTCCTCATCTGAGGGGTACTTAGTCATTTGGTTTCTTGCTGCCTCTCTCTCTGCCCATCTTTCCTCCCCCCAGACTATGTAGTGATGGAGCATCTCCGCCTTAGTAGATCTCCTTGCTACAGGAAGGCCCCATTTTCTGCAAAGCTTCCTTAGGTCAGCCTTAGTGAGGTGGTCCGTACGAACAAAGAATGAGTAGGTACATAATCCCATTTTGATAAGATCTTATCAGCAAAAACCAAAATCCAAAGTCCAAAATATCAATAGTATATCCAGGAGGACATCAGAGAACCAAGAGCCAAAAAAGATGAAAAATCCAGTTGACCTTCAACTGTGGGTAGGTAGTGAAATACTTAGCTACTGTATGTCACTGCACAAACACAAGTCCTATCCTCACCGCTGATCACCAATGTTAGAAATGGGGTTTTTGGTTGGCAGTTAGGTTGCCCTCTGTCCAAGCAAGAACCCTCACTCTAGTCAGGGTAAGTCACACACAATCCAAAATCAGCCTGTGCTCACCCTCCGGTAGCTTGGCACGAGTAGTCAGGCTTAACTTAGAAGGCAATGTGTAAAGCATTTGTGCAATAAATCATACAACACCATAGCATAACACCACAAAAATACACCACACAGTATTTAGAAAAATATATAATATTTATCTGGGTATCTTCAGGTCAAAACGATCAAAGATGCAATATGAATTTGTAAAGATATCACTGAAAAGTGATATAAAGTGTCTTAAGTCTTTAGAAAGTAAACAGAGTCTCTTTCAAACACAAAGTACCTGGTTTCTGGTGGAAAATCTCCTCAGAGGGCCACAAAGGAAGAGGTGCGTGGAAAAAGGGTGTGTGCGTCGATTTCTCCCCAGCACACACGGACTTGCGTCGTTATTTTCCAGGCGGGGAAGTCGGGCGTTGTTTTCCGGTGCGCGGACAGTCTCTTTCTGTGGGTCGCGGGGATTACCAGATGTCCCGGGTCTGGGCGTGGATTTTCCTGCTTGTTTTCTGGCTGCGCGTCGTTCTGCGGGGCTGCGCGTCGAAGTTTCGATCTCACGGCAGGCGTCGCGTCGATTTCTCCTGCGGAGTCGGGCGGCGTTGTCCTTGCGAGGCCGTGCGTCAAAGTTTCGGTCGTCCCGAAGGCGTCGCGTTGATCAGCGTCGGTGTGCGGCGTTTTTCTTGCCGCGGAACAAGCTGTGCGTCGAAAAGTTCGCCGCACGGAGCGTCCAAGAGGAAGAGTGAAGTCTTTTTGGTCCTGAGACTTCAGGGAACAGGAGGCAAGCTCTATCCAAGCCCTTGGAGAGCACTTTTACAGCCAGGCAAGAGTTCAGCAAGGCAGCAGGCCAACAGCAAGGCAGCAGTCCTTTGTAGAAAAGCAGACAGGTGAGTCCTTTGAGCAGACAGGCAGTTCTTCTTGGCAGGATGTAGTTTCTGGTTCAGGTTTCTTCTCCAGCAAGTGTCTGATGAGGTAGGGCAGAGGCCCTGTTTTATACTAAGTTGTGCCTTTGAAGTGGGGGTGACTTCAAAGAGTCTCTAAGAAATGCACCAAGTTCCCTTTCAGCTCAATCCTGTCTGCCAGAGTCCCAGAAGGGGGTGTGGCAGTCCTTTGTGTGAGGGCAGGCCCTCCACCCTCCCAGCCCAGGAAGACCCATTCAAAATGCAGATGTATGCAAGTGAGGCTGAGTACCCTGTGTTTGGGGTGTGTCTGAGTGAATGCACAAGGAGCTGTCAACTAAACCTAGCCAGACGTGGATTGAAGGGCACAACAAGTTTTTAGTGCAAAGAAATGCTCACTTTCTAAAAGTGGCATTTCTAGAATAGTAATATTAAATCCGACTTCACCAGTCAGCAGGATTTTGTATTACCATTCTGGCCATACTAAATATGACCTTCCTGCTCCTTCCAGATCAGCAGCTGCCACTTCAACAGTGTATGAGGGCAGCCCCAATGTTAGCCTATGAAAGGAGCAGGCCTCACAGTAGTGTAAAAACGAATTTAGGAGTTTCACACTACCAGGACATATAACTACACAGGTACATGTCCTGCCTTTTACCTACACAGCACCCTGCTCTAGGGGTTACCTAGGGCACACATTAGGGATGACTTATATGTAGTAAAAGGGGAGTTCTAGGCTTGGCAAGTACTTTTAAATGCCAAGTCGAAGTGGCAGTGAAACTGCACACACAGGCCTTGCAATGGCAGGCCTGAGACAGGTTTAAGGGGCTACTGAGGTGGGTGGCACAACCAGTGCTGCAGGCCCACTAGTAGCATTTAATCTACCTGCCCTAGGCACATGTAGTGCACTCTACCAGGGACTTACAAGTAAATTAAATAGTCAATCATGGATAAACCAATCAGTAGTACAATTTACCCAGAGAGCATATGCACTTTAGCACTGGTTAGCAGTGGTAAAGTGCCCAGAGGTCAAAAGCCAACAACAACAGGTCAGAAAAAATAGGAGGAAGGAGGCAAAAAGTTTGGGGATGTCCCCGTCAAAAAGCCAGGTCCAACAATCTATATATAGATATGTATATCTATATATAGATATATATAAATTTATATATATATATATATATATATATATATATATAGAGAGAGAGAGAGAGAGAGAGAGAGCTATCACTTTTGTCATGCATGTGTGGTTTCCCTTGGGGCTGTATATATATTCACCACCAGTTCTCTTGCAGTTGCAACTTGTGTCTTCAAAGCAATGCACATAATTCAACAGACAAGTTTCAACTGAAGCTTTTAGGCAGCAATAAAAAGTCAAGTAAGTCTTCTGATTATGTTTCAGCTACAAAAGGATCTGACTTTTGTCTAGTGGCAGTTTTGATGCCATAAAGTAGTGAAGAAGATTTATATGCCTACTGCAAAGATCAAATATGCATTTTATGTAAATAGCTGAGTGGATTAGGAAAGCCAGTAATTATCTGCGCTATAATACAAATGAAATGTATGTGCGAGGGGGGCTATGGAGAGGTGAAGGGCACTTTTGCTAGGTGGTAGTGAGGGAATTCGAGGAGGAGGTCATTGGTGTGGGAGCACCAATAATGATTGTTGGACTGGGCGCCAGAGGCGCTAAAGACTGTGATGATTGGTATGTGAACAGGTGAAGTAATAGTGTGTTTTTTTTTTAGTGCCTCGAGAGAACGTGCTGATTGAGGGAAGAAGTGAAGGCAAGGTGATTGATCTTTACTGTTGCACGCATCACACATACGCCCATCAGCAATTTTGTGACTGTCTACGTAGGCTAGTGTTTTAGAGCAAGAGTTTAGAGTAGCGGAGATAGTGTCTTGTTGGATGACTGCTGTTAAAGCCCTAACTCGTGTTATAGAGGACAGCTCTGACGTAGGATCAGAGACTGAGACAGCAGATACTGAGACAGCATCTGAAGGATAGGACAATGATGCAGACTTTGGGAGTGATTTTTTTGAAAACTCCTCTTCCAGTGATTCTGAGGGAGGTGATGAGGACAGTCTTGCTGTCCCTTCGCAAGTACAGTCTGTGCAGCGGGTTAGCTCAACCCAAAGAGCAGGTGCATGCGGCGGCAAGCACAGACAGAGTGCTCTCTTGGGAGCTCCCCAATTTAGTTCAGCCCCAAATTCCACCACCCAAATGGTATTGTGGAGACATCAAAATTATCTATCACAAAACAACCTGGTTTTGTAAGGAAGGAACCAGCGTTTTTGGTCCCGGGCTTGGCGCCATATAGGGAAACCTACCAAACCCAGACATTTCTGGAAACTAGATACCCAGGGGAGTCCACTGAGGAGTGACTTGTGTGGATTCCCCAAAGTGTTCCTACACAGAATACCCAGCAAAGGTGAAATGCTGAATAAAAACTATTTTTTCTTGCATTTCTGTCACACAAACTACAGGAATATGCTGGGATCCACAAAATTCCTACCACCCAGTTTCCCCACCTGTCCTGATAAAAACGTTACCCCACTTCAGTGCCTGTACCTAGTGCCTGCATCAGGAATGGATCATCCCAGGGTCAACAGTTGCCCTCATGTAAGGACTAGCATTGACCGTTGTGTGATCGATTCCTGACACAGGCACTACGCCTACCCACACAAGTGAGGTACCATTTTTATTGAGAGACTTAGGGGAATGCAGGATGGAAGGAAATTTGTGGCTCCTTTCAGATTCCAGAACTTTCTATCACCGAAATGTGAGGAAAAAGTGTTTTTTTTGCCAAATTTTGAGGTTTGCAAAGGATTCTGGGTAACAGAACCTGGTGAGAGCACCACACGTTACCCCATCCTGGGGTCCCCTAGACGGCTAGTTTTTAGTAATGTATAGGTTTGATAGGTTTCCCTAGGTGCCGGCTGAGCTAGAGGCCAAAGACCACAGCTAGGCACTTTGCAAATAACTCATCAGTTTTCTTTGGGAAAATGTGATGTGTCCATGTTGTCTTTTGGGGCATTTCCTGTCACGGGCACTAGGCCTACCCACACAAGTGAGGTACCATTTTTATCGGGAGACTTGGGGAAATGCTGGGTGGAACAGAACCTGATGAGAGTCCCACAAGTCACCCCATACTGGATTCCCCTAGATATCTAGTTTTCAAAAATGCACAGGTTTGGTAGGCTTCCCTAAGTGCCGGCTGAGCTATAGGTCAAGATCCACAGCTAGGCACTTTCCAAAAAACACGTCAGATTTCAATGTGAAAATGTGTCCATGCTGCATTTTCTGTTGTGGGCAGTAGGCCTATCCACACAAGTGAGGTACCATTTTTATCGGGAGACCTGGGGGAACACATAATAAAAGAACAGGTGTTATTGCCCCTTGTCTTTCCCTACATTTTTTCCTTCTAAGTGTAAGACAGTGTGTTAAAAAGAAGTCTATTTGAGAAATACCCTGTAATTCAGATGCTAGTATGGGGACCCCGGAATTCAGAGATGTGCAAATAACCACTGCTTCTCAATATCATTTTGGAAATACAAAGGTTTCATTGATACCTATTTTTGACTCTTCATATTTCACAAAATGAATTGCTGCATACCCGGTATACAATAAAAACCCATTGCAAGGTGCAGCTGATTTATGGGCTCTGGGTACCTAGGGTTTTTGGTTAACCTACAAGCCCTATATATCCCTGCAACCAAAGAGTCCAGCAGACATAATAATATATTGCTTTCAAAAATCTGCCATAGCTGGAAAATGTTATAGAAGAAAACGTGGACATAAATTGCTTTTTTTCACCTCAATTGCATTATTTTTTTTTTCTTTTAGATGTTTGCTTTCTGTAGGAAAACCTAGAAGGAGCTACACAAATGACCCCTTGCTGAATTCAGAATGTTGTCTACTTTTTAGAAATGTTTAGCTGTCCGGGATCCAGCAATGGTTTCACACCCATTTCTGTCACTAACTGGAAGGAGCCTGAAAGCACAAAAAATAGTAAAAATGGGGTATGTCCCAGTGAAATGCCAAAATTGTGTTGAAAAATGTGGTTTTCTGATTCAAGTCTGCCTGTTCCTGAAAGATGGGGATTCTAGCACCGCAACCCCTTTGTTGGTGCCATTTTCAGGGGAAAAACACATGCTTTCTTCTGCAGCCCTTTTTTCCAATGTTTCTGCAAAAAACAAAATGTTAGTTGTATTTTGGATAATTTCTTGGTATCCTCCAGGGGAACCCACAAACTTTGTGTACCTTTAGAATCCCTAGGATGTTGGGAAAAAAAAGGACGCATATTTTGTATACATAGCTTATGTGGACAAAAAACTATGAAGCCCAAAGCGCAAACTACCCCAAATAACCAAAAATGGGCTCAGCACAGGGGGAGGGGGGAGCGGAGGGAAGGGTCAGCAGCTCAGGGGTTAATAATGCCCTATTAACGTTAATAACAGTAAAATCTAGACTCAATGAAGTGATATTTTTGTACACAATATGTAGGCTATGATATTTCAGTTGGACGATATTTTAGGGAAAGCAGAAACCCCTGCGGAAATAGAAGGGAGAGGGACAGAATGGATAAATGTCTGCAAAGGAAATATGAGCAGGGAAAGAAAGTTGTGACAAATAGAGAGAAGGAATACAGAAGGGGCAGAAACTGCTTAAAAAGAGGAGAAGGGCATTGGGACTGCCACAGAATAGAAGAGAAAAAAGCAAAGGTAGAAGGGCTCAAAAGAAAGTGATATCCCAATGGAGGTTCCCACGGAGAGCAGACACGGTCTAGTCTCTCTGCTGGATCATTCGGGGCAGGGGAAGTGACGTGGGAGGCAGTGATTGATTGTGGGGTACGTGGGGGAACACACATTGCCAAAGATCGTAGCTCCTGCCTCTGAGGCCTACTGATTTCACCAATGGATTTTAGGAATGCGATACAGCGTCCTCAATGCTGCGCAGGATGGCTAAAGAGGAAACCAAAAGAATTGCTATGACGTGAACCCTTTTATTTACAACTTCAACTTCTATCTTCAAAAATACAAATTTTTTAAAAGCGCAAACGTTTTTTTTTCTTCTTTTTTTCCAAAAGCAGGTGGGGGGAGGGACCACAAAAGGGCAAAGGAAAGGAAGCAACATGGAGGGAGTTTAAACAACAGCGATGGGGGGAGGGCAGAGGGAACACAGAAGGCACAGGTGGGGGAAGTAACGGGGAGAGAGAGAACGTGGAACTGTATGCGAGAAGCACACAAGGAGAAAGCAGCGTTGGGGGAGGAGCTTACAAGGTCAAGCACAACACAGACGGCATAGGGGACAAGCAGATGGGTGAAAGGGACCACAGGTGAAACAGGAACTTCTGGCTGGGTTAATAGATTAGCAAGGACAGCTGGAACTGTTAAAGAGTAGGAGGAAACATAGGGAGTGCAGACAATGCTGGAGATGGAACGTCTTAGAGATGTGGTCTTTTCTGCCCTGCTTCTAGTAATGTTAGTGTGACAGGTTGTATCCTCATAAATGCACAGTGCACATAAATGCAATATGCTGGCTCAAAAGCAGAACAACACTAAAATTAATTATGGGGTATGCTCCAAATCTCATCAAAGATTTATTTAATCCAGCCACGTATGTTGGTTCCTCCACCAAAGCAGTTTTACTGACACATAATTTAGGCTGCAGGATTAACCTCAGTCTGGTATTTGAACCCCAAAATCACTCAGCTTTTTAAAAATAAATTTTAAATGCTGCACTCAAGACATAGGGTTTTTATAGAAAATGCCCATCGTGTATTCAGGCATAGATTATTTGCACTAGGGGGTGGACTTTATTGGCAATTAGTAGTCTCAAAATAAAAATAGAACAATTCTTCTTTGCTGCGTAGGGAATCAGTGAATAGACTGCTCGTCCACTTGGCCTATACAAATCAGGTGCCAGGTAAAATACAAAGCCTATTAAAGAATCTCTGTGATCACTCATTTGACTAACTGGCCATGTGTGTTGGGTAATAGCAGACACTTGGCATTACGCCATCTGCAAAGGCCCCTGCAACATGGGCAAAAAAAAGAGGATGGTGTTAACACATAACATGTAATATCTTATGTCTGGTGCACACTGCTTGTGTTTTGCTCATCATTAGAGAGTGCAATCCCTGTGTATGACAAAAAACTGATTTGAATTTAAGTGTAAAGTGAGGAAAAAGTGTTGCTGAGAATTTGATGCTGGGTCACATGTCACTTTTGGACAAAGCTCTGTCTTCACAGTCCTGTTGGATTAGATGCTTAAAGGGTGGAGCAGTCAATGAATTGGATTTTTTCTACCCTAAGAGTTGCACTAATTCCCAAATAAGGGTAGAAGGTGGCTGGCTTGAGGATCCTTAAAAGGTGCTGCCTTGGAAAGAGGAAACCGAGACACAGCTTGACTTTCTTCTAATAGACCATGTGTGTCATTAATACCACGTTACATTCATGAACTGGGTTATTTAGACTTCAGTGGTGTTTTCTTGGGTCTACTGAAATATGATCTTGAAACTTTAGAAATAATATTATACTATCTACACAATTCTGCACGTTTTGCAGATTATCAATGAGAACTTCCAGGACCCAGAGACAAATAACATTTACACAGTCTACTCTCAATGGAAAAATCAATCAATCAATCATAAGGATTTTTAAAGCGTGGCTAATTACCCATAGGGTCTCAAGGAGCTGAATGTAGACGTGCCGCTCAGTCGAAGAGCCAGGTCTTGAGGCCCTTCCTGAACAGCTTCAGTGATGCAGTCTGCCTGAGCTTGAGTGGAAGTGTATTCCATTTCTGGGCTGCTAGGTAGGAGAAGGATCTTCCTCCTGCTGTACTTTTCCGTATCTTGGGGACAGCTGCAAGGGCGAGCTGGGAGGAACGGAGACATCTGTTGGGTACTGTGAGGGGGCCCAGGAAACAACGCAGGTCAGGCCGATGTGTGAGTCCCCAAGGGGTCCCACGAGAACTTGTTGAACGTAAGCACGACGGAACGTGCTTACATCATCAGGGATTCCCTCAACGAAAGAAAAGCCAGAAGGAGGAAGAGGGATGCCGTCGCGGGACCGGAGAAGCACAACCAGGGAGACGGACAAGGACTGGGACTAGAGCGACCAGAAGGAAAGAAACAAGACAAGATGGCCAGCGGAGGACCAGGAAGCAGCCACAGGGAAAAGGGAGAGTAAAAAAGCTAGAAAAGGAATAAAAAAATACTAGAACAGAAAGTGATTAAAAAAAGAGGAAAACATTTACCTGATAGAGGCTTCTTTTTTCTTTTCTCCCCTTCTCTCGTTGGCTATGTTGGAGTGGAACGCAGAAGAATCCTTGACGTCCTATGGAAACAACCGAGAAAACTTTCACCTGGGGAAGTGGGCCACCAGGAGTCATTCCAGGCCCACCACTCTGGGAAATGCCCCGCCCCCACAGACAATGCATGCAACCTGGGCATCAGCCTGGACTCCACGCTATTGATGGCCTGTCAAGTTAATGCCGTCTCCTCATCAAACTTCCACACCCTCCTTCTCCTGGAAGATTTTCAAATGGATTCCCCCCGTAGGAGACTATGTTTAGCTCATGCTGTCTGGTGATCTTAGCGAGCCGGGCCATGTAGATGTTAAAAACCGTTGGGCTGAGTGACGATCCTTGGGGTACTCCGCAGCAAGTGTCTTTTGGTTGTTATGTGAACGGTGTTAGTCTGACCCTCCGTGTTCTGATGCGGAAGGACCTGATCCAGTTCAGGGCTTTGTCTCGGATGCCAAAGGCGTGCAGTCTGTTGCAGAGGGTGGGGTGGGAGACAGTGTCAAATGCAGCGGAAAGGTCAAGGAGCATTAGTGTGGCATCCCTGACCACGTGAAATATATATTTAATAGTATTACTATTAATAATGATGATGATAATAATAATAATGATCAAAATAGTCTAGTACACTTTATTGGCAATTTTTAGATCGGACAGCCTTAGGGTGGTCACCCTCAGCTTTTTGCCTGCCTCCCTCCACTTTTTCACACTGTTTTTGCTGGTTTTAGGACTCTGCGCACTTTACCACTGCTAACCAGTGCTAAAGTGCATGTGCTCTTTCCCTTAAAACATGGTGACATTGGCTGATACCCAATTGGCTTATTTAATTTATCTATAAGTCCCTAGTAAAGGTGCACTACATGTGTCCAGGGCCTGTAGATTAAATGCTACTAGTGGGCCAGCAGCACTGATTCTGCCACCCACATACGTTACCCCCAACCATGTCTCAGGCCTGCCATTGCAAGGCCTGTGTGTGCAGTTTCACTGCCAATTCGACTTGGCATTTAAATGTACTTGCCAAGCCTTAAACTCCCCTTTATCTACATATAAGTCACTCCTAAGATAGGCCCTGGGTAACCAGAGGGCAGGGTGCTATGTAGGGAAAAGGCAGGACATGTACCTGTGTAGTTTATATGTCCTGGTAGTGTAGATCTCCTAAATTCATTTTACACTGCTGTGAGGCCTGCTCCTTTCATAGGCTAACATTACAGCTACCCTCATATTACTGTTTGCGTGATAGATTGTGATCTGAAAGGAGTAACAAGGTCAGATTTAGTATGGCCAGAATGGTAATACAGAATCCTGCTGACTGGTGAAGATGGATTTAATACTACTATTCTGGAAATGCCACTTTTAGAAAGTGAGCATTTCTCTGCTCTTAAACCCATCTGTGCCTTACAATCCACGTCTGGCTGAGTTAGTTAACAGTTCCCTTTGTGCATTTCACTCAGACAACCCCAAACACAGGATGCTCAGTCACACCTGCACTCATCTGCATACTGAATGGGTCTTCCTGGGCTGGGAGGGTGGAGGTGCCTGACACCTAAATGTGAAAGGACAGTGGCCTGCCCTCACACAATGAACTGCTAAACCCACCACTGGGACCATGGCAGATAGGATGGAACTGAAAGGGGTCCTTGTGCACTTCTAAGCCACTCTTCAAAGTCTCCCCCACTTCAAAGGCACATTTGGGTATTTAAACAGGGCCTCTAATCCTACCAACTCAGACACTTCTTGACAAGATACCTACTGGGAAAGGTACTCTGAACCAGAACCTGCAACCTACCAAGAGAAGCTGCCTAACTGCCCAAAGTACTCACCTGACTGCTTTTCTGAGAAGGATTGCTGCCTTGCTGTTGCCCTGCTGCCTTGCTGCCCTCTGGCTCTTCTGAGAAGTTCTCTTCAAGGGCTTGGATTAAGCTTACCTCTTGTTTTCTGAAGTGTCAGGGCCAAAAAGACTTCATCTCTGCAAAGAACTCCTTGTGTGGTGCAAAATCGATGCACAGCCTGCCGGAATCGATGCACAGCCTACACCGTGGTGATAAAATCACCACAAGCTGAACCGGAACGACGCAGCCCGGCTCCCCGAGTGGAGATCGACGCACCGTCAGAGTTGCGACCGGAACTTCGAAGCACGGCCCACTGGAGCGACGCATTGCGTACCCGGAATGACGCAGCCCAACTTCCTGCCAAGAGGATCGACGCAGCACCTGCTGTACAACAGAAAGATCCCTGCATCACCCACTGGGTTGACGCAGCTCCTGTGACTTTGTCCCGCACACCCAGGATTTCTCTGCATCATACCCAGGGAATCCAAATACCCCACAACCTGAAGAGGATCCAAGTCCGCCCGCTGGAAATCGACGCACCACCTGGGTGCGCCAGGAGAAACTGACGGACACCTCCCTGTTTTCCACGCATTTCCTCCTATGCGGTCCCTTGCGGATAATTTAGACGCAAACAAGGTACTTTGTGCTTGCAAGAGACACTTATTGCTTTTAAGAGCTTAAGACTCTTTTTATGATTTTCTAAAGTGATATTTCAACGTGTAGTTATCAAATCTTAATCGTTTTGACCTGCATTTAATCAGATAAATATTCTATATTTTACTAAACCTGTGTGATGCATTTCTGTGGTGTTTTCTTGTGTTATGGCATGATTTATTGCACAAATACTTCACACATTGCCTTCTAAGTTAAGCCTGACTGCTCAGTGCCAAGCTACCAGAGGGTGGGCACAGGATAATTTGGATTGGGTGTGACTTACCCTGACTAGAGAAAGGGTCCTTGCATGGACAGGGGGAACATGACTGCCAACCAAAGACCCCATTTCTAACCGTAATTAACTATAACCATTGTAAATTCGTATTTACAAAAAGCTAAAGGTAATATTTAAAAATGAGTTTAAGATTTATATTATACAGATAACAGAGCAAATCAATTAATCCTATTAAAAAACAAGCAATATTTTGGTAGTTAATGTAAACAACAAAGGGGCATATTTCTGAGTCACATGCGCTCCCATTGCGTCACTTTTTGTGATCCAATGGCAGTGGAATCCTTGAACTCATATCTATAAGGCCACACAAAGCCACTTTGCGTGGCTTTGAATGGCCTTATAGGTATGGAGTAAGCAAAGGCAGCACAAATCGCTGCATTACCTTACTCTGTGCAAGGGAGGCATTCTATTGGTGTTGCAGTGGGTGTTACCATGCAACACCCATGGATTTTGACACATCCCCAGATTTACAGGAACTTTTAAACCTGGGGATGCCCCAAAACCTTACGCCTCCCCAGGGGAGGCGCAACGAGAAAAGTATCTTTATTATTCCTAATTTTTCCTCTTTCTATGTGTGCTATATTCTGCAGTACACAGAAAAAAATAAACAACAAGGAGAAATAAAGATATTTCTCCTGATTGAGCCTCCTCTGGAAAGGCGTAGCATTTTGACACACTCCCAGGTTTACCAGTGTTGGTAAATCTTGGAATGTGTCCAAATCCATGGGTGGATGTGTGGGAACACCCATGCTCTACACATGCAATGCCTCCCTGGGGCAGAATAATACAAAGCAACAATTGTCACTGCCTTGCATTATGCCAGATTCATCAAGCCATTCAGGGCCACACAAGGTGGCCTTGTGTGGCTTGATAAATCTGAGTTGTTTTTTTTAAATCGCCCTTGTGCCCCTTGTGTGGTGCCAGGCGACACAAAACATTGGTAAATCCTGCCCATAATGTGTTAAGGATTCAGATCTGTGTCCACAAATTCTGGAGCCTTTGCATGATTAACTGTTTTTTGAGTTTTCCAACCTGTTCTTATCTCAGCAATTAATAGGAGTGGAAACCTAAATCTTATATATTTCCTAATGGCTGGTTTCAGACAAGTTTTTAAATAGGGTCTCACACTCTGGCATATAGTTTTCCCTCTTTTATCTTCAAGAGCAAGAGTGTAGCTTGCTTAGTAAGATTGGGGGATGTGAGCTTCAGAATTCCCAACAATCACGCTAGGATATCTTGTAAAAAATGCATTATATAAGAAGCAGGACATGGGAGAGGTAAGCGGCAGTGGAAAGAGAGAGGAGGGTGGATTGTTAGGCATACTTAAACACAATATTTTTCAAACTAATCAACATGGAGACAAGAGAGAGAGCGAGAGAGAGAGAGAGAGAGAGAGAGTGTGTGTGTGTGTGCGCACATATAAAGATTCCAAATGAAACCTGACACATCACCATAACTAAGTGAATAAACCTGTACCCAACTATTTACTACATAATACACTTTTTTGGGGAGTGTAACACCCCAAACACCTCCCTGAAGCTAAGCTCCTAAGAGCTGCACAATAATGCATACAACATAAGAGAGAATTGAGACTTTGTTAGTCATTTTTCTAAACAGTTTATGGTCCAGGATGGTTTCCAAGTTTTGGAACATTTCCACTTTAATGAAAATTCTATTAAGATTTGTAAGACCATAGGAAGAGTAGGCCCTTAGGTAAATTAGACATTTCTTTCCAGGTTATACTTTTTTATGAGCTTTCTTCTGAGTTTATCAAACAAAGCAATAAAACAAATATATATATATATTAGGTATGACCCATAAGTAAAGTCCAATGTCAAGCCTTAGTGCCTGATTACGATCTTAGTGAATGGGATACTCCAGTGGTCATTACGAGTTTGGCGGTCCCTGGACTGCCAAGCTGGCTGTGGCGGTCACACAGATGCAAGGCCAGTGGAGTAGACCGCCATATCATGACCATGGCGGTGATCCAAACGGAACACAGCCAATACACGCACGTGCGGATGGACTGCGGTAGGCTGGCGGAGACCATGCTTCTGCCAAGCATTTTACAAGGTTGCACACCGCCAGGATTTCCGGGGGAGTCGCACCGCCACGAAAAGCCTGGTGGAAAAAACAACGTAAAAGAAGACACTCACCTTCAGGAACACAGACATGTCCACAGCCGCAATAGAACTCGAACTTGAAGTCTTTCCACTGATCCTGATGTCCATACAACTCCAGAACCAGAGACGAAAACAACAACCGTAAGTACACCTGCCTAGCACACACACAACTAGCACGGGTATTGTCGGCCACACACACGCAAACAAACACCCACACCAACACACACACACAGACACACCTACATACACACACACAAGCAACACACACCACAGCAACATACATGTGCCACACACGCCACACCGCAGACACACACTACCGCCACTGTCAAACACATTCATACACAACACCACAGAGTCACACAACGATAACACCATTGGAATCACACAAATGCATTGGCAGAGAGGCACATCGCATACCTCCACAGGACAACACATACTGGCAGCAACATGTAACAACAGCACACAACCAATCCAAACCAAAACACTTCCTTAAAACATATCAGATCACACACCACGTCCACCCAACATACGAAGCACATCACAGATGCACACACGGACGCACACAAGACTACTGCACAACACCATCACAACAATCCATAGCACAAGTCACCTACACAACTCATGCTGCTACACAAGCACATCACATAAACAGAACTCACAGAAATACAACACATACATGTGGAAGGAGAGGTAGGACAAGTTTTTTACCCTCAACACCAACGGTACTGTGGTGCAGATATATTGATATAAATATGTTTAGATAAAGTCATCTATATACAACATAGGCCTACTGGCCAGTCCAAAAGTGTACAGTGCACCAGGCACACTGGGCAAAGTGTCTGGCCCCAACTTGACTCCTGACTGCAAAGGGACCTCCACATCGCAGAGGCATCAATGGGGCAGGCAGGCAGGCACCTCAGGGGTGAGTGGGGGGAGGTGGGGGTTTGGGAGGGGGTCCTTTGGCTTGGGTTTAGGTTTGGGGGGGTTAGGCTTCGTTTTAGGCTTTGGGGGCGGGCCCTTGGCCTTGGGTTCAGGAGGGCTGACCTTTTATTTGGTGGGGGTTGTAGTTTTTGCAAAGGAAGGGGCATGGGCAGTACCAGGGGGTATGGGAGGACTGGGAGGTGGAAGGACTGGGTTTAGGGAGGGTAACGTGGTGCTTGGGGGAACCACAGGCTGGGACAGTGGGAGGGAACAGGGAAAACTCATAAAGGAATCTTTTTTTAGGGACACAAGGACGGTCATGGGAAAAACGTTTGGGAGTGGAAGTGGTTGTGAGGTGTGTATGTGTAGGTGTCTTGGGTGCAGATGTGTGGGTCGAAGCCATGCGTGTCTGTTGGGTGGGTGAATTCTGGCATGTAGGTGTCTTGGGAGGCGATGCAGGGAGATGCCAGGGTGGTTGTGTGAGTGTCTGTTGGGGTGGTGCCTGCAGGTAAGGTGGATGTGCTGCATGTGAGGGTGTTGGTAGCTATGGTGAGTGTGCATGTGGCTTATGGGGTGGATGTATGTGGGTCTGCTATTGTGGTGGTGGTAGGTACAAGGGTACTTGTGGCTGGATCTGGGAGTGTTGATGTGGTGATAGAAGGTTTAGAGGTGTAGTGTCTGTGAGGGAGGAGGTGGTGGAGGAGTCTGTGTAGGAGTGGATGTTGTTGTGTCTGCATGTGTGTGTTGTCTGTGTGCATGGTGGTGGTGGGTCTTGTGGGGCCTGTGTTTGTCATTGCAAACCATGTCTGTTGAGGTGGATGAATGGTGGTTTGACTGTGTGCTCTGGATGGGTGTGGGGAAAGGGGTGTGGGATTGGGCACAGGTAGCTGGAGGGGGTACAGAAGACAAAGGGACACTGGCTGCCATCAACAAGGAGGTCAGAGCCTGAAAGGATCTCTGCAGGGCAGTCAGGGCACCATGAAAGCCTTCCAGGTAGGCACTGGTCTGCTGCATCTGTGATGCCAGTCCCTGGGTGGCATTCACTATGGTTGACTGTCCCAGAGAGATGGACCTCAGGAGGTCAATAGCCTCCTCATAGAGAGCAGCAGGGCTGACTCGGGCAGAGGTGCCTGTGGCGAAAGAGACACCCACACTCCTGGCAGAGCGAGCACTGGCAACTGGGTGGGGAACTATAGGTAGGGCAGTGCCGGTAAGGGGGGTGGTGGACAAGGATGGTGCTGGGCTTGTCCCGGATGGGTCCGCCACCACCAGGGAGTGTCCAAAGGAGGAGGAATCTGAAGAGGATGTTGAAGATTCGGTCTCCGTCGTGGAACTCCCCTCGCCCTCCATCCCACTGGTCCCCTCAGCTTCCCTGGTGTCAGCCTCCTGGGTCCCGTGGGCTGCAGCTTCCCCACTCGCCGGTGCCCCTTCTCCTTCGCTTGATGATGCTGATGCTGATGCACACAAAGACAGAGGAGGACAGGGAGGGAGAGAAAGAAAGGGTAGAATGGGTCATTATCTACCAATCATTCACAAAGAGTAACAACTTATTATTCTGCTGGCATGCCATGGCAGGACATGCCTTTACATTAACATACATAACTGTGGGAAATCATAGGGGACACAAAAGCTATGCTGAACAGATCTACTAATGTTGGAATATTGGCAATCATTGACTTCATGAAGGATCTAACAATGCACAGTTGCATAGTACTTGCCACTTTTCCACCATGGTCGACTAAATTGACATATCCTGTACTTTTTACCCAACAGAATCCTGCATGGTAAGGTAGCATGCCTACAAATCCATGTACAATGCGGTCAGGAAGTTCTTGGCCCACTGCAGCCATCTACACATTCAGTAAAAAGCAGCTGATTGAGAACTCACACATTACCTCTGTCATTGTGGCACAGTAATACTGATGGCAATGCCTCAACACCTCAGGTATACTGATGATGATGATGGAAGGAGCTGGTCTTTCAAGATACGTGAAGGGTGTCCAGACAAACCCAAACATGGAATTAGACCCCTCATAAGTCACGGTCTGCATGCTATTGGCACACATATTTGATACAAATCCTCCCAGGTTGGCTGACACCCATAGTCCATGTGCATTCACAAATGATCTACACTACATCTTACCACTACTAGGCTACCCAAACCCATAAAAGCCTAATATTAGTGAGGTGTGAGTGTGTATTTACCCCCTTGTGGCTGCTGTGCTTCCCTCAAGCACCCATCCACCTCATGGTAGGTCACCGCCAAAACACAAGCCATTAGGCGGTCAGGTTCCGGTGGGCACCCATCCCTTGTTGGGAGGACGTCCCCAGCTGGGCCTCTGCGGTCTTACGGGCCTACCGTCTCAGGGCTTCCCACAGCTTTCTGCAGTGGGTGCTCCACTGGCTATGGATCCCCAGGGTCCGCACTTGCTTGGCGATAGCACGCCAAATCACCTTCTTCTAATGGGCGCTGACCTGCATGGGTGACACAGACAGAAGGAGAAAGTCATGTAGAGTGGAATCACAGAAACAGCACTGAACTTCAGACATCAGACACATCTCATGCCCACACTAACGTGTCTTAACGGCACAAAAGCACCAACTCCATTGTCACCTGCATGCATCCAATCTGTGTGCGTCATCACAACGCCTTTCAGCCTCACACACACCACTATCAGACAGGATAGTAACATTGGACATACAACTGTCCATACAGGGGTAGGACCCCGTCCACTAGCTTCTTCAATTCCTACTGAGTAAAGGCAGGGGCCCTATCACCTGCAGGACATGGCATTATGGCTCCTAGAGACAATACACAGCAGCTCACACAGTGGAGGTCTTGCTTCCACGAGTGTCAGGAGTCAAGTGAGCTATGCAACAGAAAATGGTGGTCACGGCAGTCGCGCACATGACCGTCATCACCGGTGGTGATCTTCATTGGCCCCAGACTCCCATAAACAACAATGTTATCCAATTAGGATTTCCACGGCGGTTGTGACCGCCTACTGCCATGATGACTAACGCCAGTGGAATGAGGTCACTTTCATATGTCCTGTGCATGCAGGAGAGGTGGCTGCCATTTTACATGTCATCTGAGTATTGTATGTGAATAATAAGTGTGTCATGGATGAATTGTAGTGACAAGTGCATAGATTGACTATGTTCACACATCAAAGCTAGGTTCCCACATGTGACATTCATAGACAGTGTAGTTAGATGGACTGATGATAATGACAGGACATGTGCAGTCACTTGCTTGCTGCCTCATAGACGGAATAACCATATCTGTATGATAAAAAGTTACATACAGCTTTTTACCTGGGAGAATAGAGTGTTGTTAAATGGAAGTGTCACATGTTTCGTGTGTGGCAAGCTATTTGTCTGGGGCTGCAACAGTGATCTAGGATGGCATGCACGTTCAGTCTACATGCCCAAATGGATTGTGTATACTTCAACGTTATGTCCACATTACTATTGTGTGCTACAAGTACAGTGTTAGGTTGCATGTCAACTGTGGACATCGACTTGTGGCTTCTCCTCTCTCCTATTCCTAAATATCGTGCAATTGGGAGAATAAGACATGCACCGGTGTAGCGGCCCATAGTCCATCCTGCTACCCTGGAAGAGAGACACATCATCCAGATCTATTGTCTGAACCGTCAGACCATTATGGAACTGTGTACCCAGTTGGAGCCTGATCTCTTGCCTGCCATACGTAATCCCTATGCCATCCCGCCCACAGTACAGGTCTTATCAGTGCTACACTACCTTGGCGCATACTCGTTCCACATGAAGGTGGGCTTGGCAGCAGGGATGTCACAAACGATGTTCAGTCTTGTGTTGAAGGATGTACTGTGTGCTTTACTCAAACACCTGGAAAGCTACATCAGGTTTCCCCAATGCGTGGATTTGGTCACTGTTAAAGTTGACTTCTACAATATGGGGCATGTCCCTCGTGTGATAGGGGCCACAGATGCCACTCACATTGCTTTGGTTCCTCCCGGGGTCAATGAACAAGAGAACAGGAACAGGAAAAACGTTTACTCCATGTTAGACTTTTCATCCTTGGCATGGTCTCCCTTAACTTTTTGCCTCTGTTTCCCAGGTTGTTGATGTGTGCTGGCCTCTGTTTTTGCTGTTTTTGTTACCCTGGGCACTTTACCACTGCTAACCAGTGCTAAAGTGCAAGTGCTCCTATACAAAATGTGTATGTAATTGGTTCATCCATGTTTGGCATATTTGATTTACTAGTAAGTCCCTCGTACAGTGCACTAAAAGTGCCCAGGGCCTGTAAATCATATGCTACTAGTGGGCCTGCAGCACTGGTTGTGCCTCCCACATTAGTAGCCCTGTAGTCATGTCTCAGACCTGCCACTGCAGTGTCTGTGTGTGCAGTTTTAAACTGTAAATTCGACTTGGCAAGTGTACCCACTTGCCAGGCCTAAACCTTCCCTTTTCTTACATGTAAGACACCCCTAAGCTAGGCCCTAGGTAGCCCCAAGGGCAGGGTGCAGTGTATGGTTAAGGTAGGACATATAGTAATGTGTTTTATATGTCCGGACAGTGAAAAACTGCTAAATCCGTTTTTCACTGTTGCAAGGCCTGTTCCTCTCATATGTTAACATGGGGGCTACCTTTAAATATGATTAAAGTATAGATTCCCTTTGGGAGCGGATGGACATATGGAGTTTGCGGTCTCTGAGCTCACAATTTAAAAATACATATTTTACTAAAATTGATTTTGAGATTGTGCATTTGAAAATGCCACTTTTAAAAAGTTAACATTTTCTTGCTTAAACCATTCTGTGACTCTGCCGGTTTGAGGATTCCCTGTCTGGGTCAGTTTGACAGTTGGGCTGTTTGCACCTCTCTCTAGACAGTGACACAAAGGGAGCTGGGGTGTAGCCTGCATACCCTGATGAACCATCTGTGCTAGGAGGGCTGGGGGGGGTGGGGGAGGGAGTGGTCACTCACACCTGAAAGGACTGTGCCTGCCCTTACACAATGCAGTCTCCAACCCCCTGGTGTGTGTCTGGGGCCTGGCCTGGGCAAGGCAGGATTTCACAAACAAGAGGGACTTTCCTTTGAAGTAGGCCTACTTCAAAGGGACACTTCTGGAAACCTAGAGGAACCTCTGCCTGGAGAAGAGCTGCCCTGCCTTTGACTGTACTTTGTGGACCTATCCTGCAGTTGCTGCTTCTGCCTGTGCAAGAGGACAAAGACTGGACTTTGTGTTTTCTTCCTTCTTGTGAACAACTCTCCAAGGGCTTGAATGAGAGCTTTTCTTCTGCTGTTGAAGTCTCAGGGACAGCAAAGACTTCTCTCTGCCAGTACCTGGAGCCTCTGGTGAGACTCCTATTGTGCCAAGTGGTACCCATCCAGTTCCTGTGACCCTGAAACGAGAAGCTGGCAGAACAAGAGTAAGAAATCCACGCACAGACCGCCGTGCGGGGAAAAGATCGACGCAACTTCGAGATGCGGCTGAAAAATCAACGTGCCAGCTTCATGGCTGAAAATCGACGCTCACCTGCAGCGTGACTGGAAGATCTCCCAAGCGGCTGGAGAAATGACACGCAGCATTGCTGACGGAGGGTGGTGAGATCGCAATCCGCTCTGCGTGGTTTTCGGATAATCGTGCGGCAGGATTTCCGACGCAAACATCGCTGAGCGTGTAAAAACAAAACAAGGCCTGCACGGACCCGAGAGTGCTGTTCAAATCGACACATCGCTCTCCTGCGGAGAAAGAAAACGACGCATGCCGATTTGACTGAAGGAGAAACGATGCACAGTCTTGCTCGTGAGTGATATCGACGCATCGCAAGCCCCTTTTGACGCACATACGCCAGTGCAGGGTTATTTTTGATGCACCCAGGTACATTTCCGTGCTAACAGCGTTAGCGTTGTGTTTAAAATTATATGAAGACTCTTTTTGGTTTTTAATTGATAAGTTGACTTGTGTATTTGTGGATTTTTGTCGTTTTGGTCTTGTTTTGTTTAGATAAATATTTTCTATTTTTCTAAACCTGTGTTGTGTAATTCTGTAGTGTTTTCATTAAGTTACTGTGTGTGTTGGTACAAATACATTACACCTAGCACTCTGAAGTTAAGCCTACTGCTCCTGCCAAGCTACCAAGGGGGTAAGTGAGGATTAGCTGAGGGTGATTTTCTTTTACCCTGACTAGAGTGAGGGTCCTTGCTTGGACAGGGGGTAACCTGACTGCCAACCAAAGACCATATTTCTAACACTCCATAAATGTCCAGGTGGTGTGTCTCGCTGACCAGTATATCTCCCAAGTGACGGCCAAGTTTCCTGGATCTGTGCATGACTCCTACATTCTGAGAAACAGCAATGTCCCACACATGGTGGCACAACTACAGGTAGAGAGGTCCCGGCTCATTGGTATGTATCCAATAGCATGTGTGCAACTGTAATATCACCTCTCATCACATTCTACCCTGTGTCCCTATCGGTATTGTGATAGGTCCAACCTTTGTGCACACAGGTGACTCTGGCTATCCTAACCTTCTGTGGCTGCTGACACCAGTGAGATACCCGACAACAGATGGTGAAAAACGTTTTAATGAGGCCCACTGTGTGTTATCAAGAGGACCTTTGGGCTTCTGAAGGCCAGATCGCAGTGTCTACACGTCTCAGGAGGTGCCCTGCTCTACAGACCACTAAAGGTCTTCCAGACCCAGGACCCCAACTCAGCCGCCACCAACCTGCATCAATGGATAGACGACTGCGCCAACACCCTTGCGCCACTCAAACAACCCTCGGACATACACCACAGATCAAAGGCCAGCTGGTTCACCCCCGACCTACAGGCCTCCAAACGGGAATGCCGAAGAATGGAGAAGACCTGGTGCCTTGTACCTACCGAATCCAACCACATCACCCTCAAGACTGCCATCCGCACACATCACCAGCTGATACGCACCACCAAAAGAACCTACTACAAAAGTCGCATAGACACCAACACTCACAACAACAGAGAGCTCTTCGGCATCATCAAAAACTCTCCAACCCCAGGCCCTGCTCCTACGAACGCCCGCCGTCACAGGAGCGCTGCAACGCCCTCGCTATTTACTTCTGTCAAAAGATCGAAGACATCCACAACAGCTTCAAACCCCAGACCGACCAGCCAACCACAGACAGCCATGAACCCAACGCACCAAGCAACGTTAACCCTCCATGCACCTGGACCCACGTCAACAATGAAGACACCATCAACACCATGGCTCCATCCACTCCGGCTCCCCCTCGGACCCCTGCCCACACCAGATCTTCAACAAAGCCAGCGACATCATCGCCCCCCATCTCCGTGCCATCATCAACAGCTCCTTCGAGACAGCCACCTTCCCAGAGAGTTGGAAACACCCTGTTGAAGAAACCCAAGGTGGACCCAGATGACCCCAAAAACTACCGGCCCATCCCCCTCCTCCCCTTCCCAGCGAAGGTCACTGAGAAAATGGTGAACAGCCAACTATCCCGCTTCCTGGAAGACAGCAAAGCACTCGATACCTCCCAATCCGGTTTTCGCAAGAACCACAGCACTGAGACCGCACTCATTGCTGCTACAGATGACATCAGGACCATGCTCGACAAAGGCGAAACCGCAGCGCTCATCCTCCTGGACCTCTCCACAGCCTTCGACACCGTTTGTCACCACACCCTTTGAACACGCCTCCACAACGCCGGGATCCACGGCAAGGCCCACAAATGGATCTCTTCATTCCTCTCCGGCAGACCCCAGAGAGTCCGCATTCCGCCTTACCTATCCGAATCCTCCAAAACCATCTGTGGCATCCCCCAGGGATCCTCCCTCAGCCCAACACTTTTCAACGTGTACATGGCTCCTCTCTCCAACATCTCAAGATCGCACCACATCAACATAGTATCCTACGCAGATGACACCCAGCTGATCATCTCCCTCACGAAAGACCCTACAACAGCAAGAAACAACCTCCACAATGGACTTCACGCCATTGCCAACTGGATGGAATCAAGCCGCATCAAGTTAAACACAGACAAAACAGAGATCCTCATCTTCGGCAGCAACCCCTGCGCTTGGAACGATTCCTGGTGGCCTACCTCCCTAGTAGCCACATCCACACCCACCACCCAAGTACGAAACCTGGGAATCATCTTGGACTCAGCACTCAGCAGGTCAACGCAGTCTCCTCTTCCTGCTACAACACCCTTTGCATGCTCCACAAGATTTTCAAGTGGATTCCCATCAAAACCAGAAAGACTGTCACCCACGCCCTAATCAGCAGCCGACTGGACTACGGCAATGCACTCTATGCAGGAACCATGGCCAAACTACAAACGAAAATGCAATGTATCCAAAACGCCTCCGCCCGACTCATCCTCGATGTCCCACGCCGCGACCACATCTCTGCCCACCTCAGAGACCTACACTGGCTACCCGTATCGAAGAGGATTACCTTCAAATTACTCACCCACGCACACAAAGTCCTCCACAACACAGGCCCGGCCTACCTTAATGACAGACTCACCTTCCACACTCCCATCCAACAGCTCCGCTCTGCCGGCCTCTCCCTCGCCTCCGTCCCCCGCATTCGCTGCACCACCGCCAGAGAAAAATCCTTCTCTCACCTTGCCGCCAAGACCTGGAAATCCCTACCGCTCCACCTACGCCGGACCCAGGACCTCCTGATTTTCAGAAAACGCCTCAAAACATGGTGATTCGACCAGTAGCCCCCACCCCGTGCCTTGAGAACCTAATGGGTGAGTATCACGCTTAATAAATTACGTGATTGATTAAATTATGTGATAGACCGTTGTTGCCTGCTGCATGCTACTCAATCTAGCCCTGAGACGTCACATACCATTATTGGATGTTGAGGAGGTGGCAGCTGGCTGATGATGGTGACATAGAAAGTGAGGAGGCAGATGATGAGGATACAGCTGACTCTAGAACTGAGTTGATTAACCAGTACTTCCAATCAAATTCAGCTATGGGTTAACTGTATTGTATATGAACTCTACTCCTGTCTGCCTTGTGACATTGCTCCTCCTGGTGTGTGCCATCAGGGGAGGTTTTATTGTTCAAATGTCAGAGCTATGTTTACCATGCTGTTGGCTAGCATTACATCTGCAAAGGATTGGGCATGTTGTATGTACCCAGTAATGGTATGTGAACTGCAAAAGCACTACCAACCAAAGTAGTGTTATCAGTACAGCTACTTATCCTCATTGTACACATTGTACAAATATGGAACATAACAAACTGACAGTGGAACTTGGCTTTAGTTGTGCTATGTCAGCTTTGAGGGATTAACCATTAGGAATGCATGTTTTGCAAATGTGGATCTGCCATGGTAATTTGTGTTAACATTCTACTTGCCAATTCGCATTAGGGAGGATGACAATGTACTGCATGTGTGTTGACTAGGAAACATTGACTCCTATTGTGATGGTTGTCCCTGTCTTTGTATATTTGCAGGTCACTTAGGTGGTGCTATCTTGATTCCTGGCTAGACTGGTGGCTCCCTTGACACAGGATTTCATAATATGGCTGTTCTACTATCAAACGTGCTGCACATTGCTCCCCCTTCTGTCCATCTCACAGACTTTTGCTGGTCAATGGGTTAACTGAAATGACATGTTGTACTAGAGAAAATCGTACTTGTTACAATAACGACACGTAAGCAGTAGCTGTGCTCAGTGTTGTTTTATGTGATTCTCAAGTGCAATGGGTGAAGAGTGGGGTCATGGTGGATGAAATCATTAGAGCAGTTGGCCCAGCTGGAGGTAGTTCCAGTATCCAAGGGCCACAAGAAAATGGAGACACGACAGTGGACAGTCAACATCGTGTGTCAGTGGCACAAAAGGGAGAATGTTCAGGAGAGGCTCACTTCCTGGCAGTGGTTTTGGTCTTGGCATCAGGTCCTGCAGGATGTCTGAATGGATGACCTTGTTTGCGTGGGGGTTCCTCAGCTACAGAGGGAGGGGTGCTAGTGGCCTGTGGGTCCTCTGGCAGGGCTTCGATTCAATTAGCTGCAAGTGAAGTGGATGGCTCAGTTGGTATGTGGCTAGTGGAAGGGGCCTGCTTTTGGGTGGAAGACGCATGCAGGGTGGTTAGTTCTTTGAGCACCCCTGCAATGGAGGCCATGTTGGCATTGTAAGCTTGTCACTGCTGCATGGCCTCCTGGTGGTATTCCCTGAGCAGCCTCTGGGTCTCATGCATGGTGAAGTGTACCTGGCCCATCTTGTCCTGGGATTGCTGGTATGCTCCCAGGACTTGGTAGATGGCCTCCTGTCTCGGGGGCCCCATCCTTTGGTCCACAGGTGCTCTCCCACCACCCATGGCCCCCGTGTCTGTGCCCCTGGCATGGTGTGGCCACTCCCAGTTACACCAGGATCTTCATCGTCTTGGGTGTGAGGGATAGACTCTGGTCCCTCTACTGTGGGCCATGCTGCTGACTGAACAGACCTTGGAACACAGGTATGGGGTGAGGGGTTGGCTGTGCTGTTGTTGCCACAGGGGTTGGGATCTCAGATGTGGCAACGGTGAGGCTGGTGGTGGTGGACTGACCAGTTGTCCCAGATGGGCCAGGTAAGTCATCAATGTCTAGATATCCAGAGTAGTAGACCTCCCTGGGGCCTTCATCCTGGGGAGGGCTGGCTGTCTCTGGCATCCTCTGTAGGGTGGAAGTGGCAGGGGTACCTGTGGATGTAGAGGGAGTGACTCACATTGTGGAGGTGTACTTGTTCATATCATTGTCTGAAGTATACAGTGGCTTGATTTGCTTCCCAGTGATGGCAATGACAGATGTGCACTGCAGACATTGCATGTGGGTGTAGGATTGTGACAGTGGTTCCATGTCCCATTGAGGGTTGTAGATAGTGGATAGCTTTGCTGTCACTGTAGTAGTACGCAGTCAAAGCACCCAGTTGGTGTAGCTGGTGCTGTGGCTTTACTGTTAAGTGGGAACAGCAGCTTTCCAAGTGTAGGTAAAATGCATTGTGGGAGCTCTAGTGCTTGCCATTGGGAAGGCTATTTGTGCACTAGGGAGGTAATGTGTGGGGATAGTGGCTGTGGGGTGGTGTGGCATGCAAGGGAGGGGCATTAGGTGATTGGGTGAGGGGAGTAAGTGTAATATGGGGTGAACTGGGGAGTGATAGGGTGGTGGGGAAGCATGCTGTACAGGAGTTGTTGGTGCCAGGAGAGTGTTAGTGGCTTACCAGAGTCCAGTCCTCTGGTTGTTCCAGTCAGACCCTCTGGATGCAGGATGGCAAGACCTTCTCCTTCCACGATGTGAACTGTGGTGGAGGAGGGGGGGGCCCATTGCCAGTCTTGTTCATGACAATCTGGTGTAGTGATGTCATGGAAAGCACCTTCCCCCGTAGGTTGTTCCACCTCTTCCTGATGTCCTCCCTTGTGCGTGAATGGTTACCCACTGAGTTTACCCTGTCAACGATCCTCCGCCATGTCTATGGATATTTGCTGGACCTGTGCTCCCAACAGTTGTGGCTCTAACCTGACAATTTCATCGACCATGACCCTCAACTCTTCGTCTGTGAATCGTGGGTGCTTTTGAGGGGATATGGTGGTAGTGAAGTGGTTTTGGGGGGTTCTGTGCAAGGGTGGAGTGTTTGGTGCTTGACAGAGTGTGTGGGAAGCTTAGGTTTGTGTGTTGGTGTGTTTGAGTGCAGTTGTGTTGTGTGTTTATGGTGCTGCTGTATGGTGTGTGCTGAGTGCGAAGTGTGTATGTGCATATGATGTATCAGTGCTAATTAATAGGTTTGTGGGTCCTCGCTGTGTCTCTCTGTGGTTGTAGTTGCAACAGATTGCGAGTTGTATGGGGGTGTGTTTTATAGTGGTGTGCGTGGGTGTGTCTAATGTATGTATGTGTCTCAGGTGTGGGGTATTCCTACTGTCCAATGTGATGTGGTGTTCAGGCTGAGCTGTGATTTTGACCCCCGGCGGTTCGCACCCTCAATGGTTTTCTTCCATGCAATGACTGCTAAGCTGATTTGTGGTTCATAATATGCAGGGGGGAATGTTGTTGTGTGTCGGTGCTGGTGGTGGGACTGCCTCTCTCCCACCCTTGATGTGCCTGGCAGTCTCAGATTTGTGGCTTTTTTTGTCAGTCTTCAGTATGTGGCTTGTAATAAGGCGGTCGGGATATCGTCAACACTGGCGGAATTATAGCGTCTGCCACCACAGTGGTCTTCCGAAAAGACCAATAAACTCGTAATGAAGGCCTCCATCACAAATGTGATGGTTATCCTGTCCGCCGTACTACATGTTCCATGGAATATAATGGAACTTGAAACATGGCAGATGGGATAGCGTTCATATTTGTGATGGAGTATCCCATCCGCCATGATCATAATCAGGCCCCTATTTGGCTGACTGGATGATTATTTAGGAGGTCAAAAATAGTCCTGATTGCTTAGCTTCATATTTTTTAAGCTCTTTATGAAATTTACCCCTGTAAGCCAGTGAATCATATGTACCAGCCAACAAAAATTTGGAATGAAACACAAGCAAAACCGTTTTGCTGTTGAACTATTTAATTTGTGATATACACTCACCAAACTGAAATTGGGGGGAGGGGCGTGCTTTATATTTTATTGCTTTAAGCTGACAAATGAGCCATATTCTTGCTTCACTATACAACCAAATAGTGACAAGTCAGTTTTTTCCATTAATTCCCCACCACTATTCCAGCGATTTTCGTGCTTGCATTTCCCAAATGTTACAATCTTGTTTTTTTCCACATTCAATTTAAGTGTGTTGGCACTTTTAAATGCAGGAGGAGCAGTGAGAGATTGTTGGAGTACAATGGAGTATGATCTAAAAGAACTGTGTCATGCCCATGTTGGAGCATTGGTATTGAGCATATTTCAATCTATTACTGTTATTTCTTTATGGAAATGACCAGAGGTGGGTGAAATACTATGTTTCACCAGTGGAATCAGAATAAATTTGACAACTCTGCATTAATCTTGTAATACAGAGCTCTGGCAAAATTCCACCGATCGTCGCATGGTGGAATTTTCTTGCACGTGGCTCTAGAACGGTAAATTGGCGAGCAAGATTTGGCATCCTGTGCCACAATTTCTGGTTGCTAGGAGGACGTACAGCAAGATTTTACCAACTCGGGCGGTCATGGTCGTTCATGGTCAGAAGGCTGTCGCTCAAGTACAAAATGTACTTGAGCAGATGTACATTGTTCCTAATAATTTTAACTGCATTCAAAGTATTATTTAGTTTTAACCTAATATGTTAAGGTTCCGTGTAACAGTATCTGTAGCTGATATTCATTTAATGTGTTAATAATGAATACAATTCATAGGATCTAGAGCTGGCAAAACCATGCTATCAAAATGTGTCTAGGTAAATCTGACCATGCAAACCGAAATTGATAGTTCTCCACTGTCTTCCAGTAGATGGAAGAATTAAATTTAAGACACTGTTCAGGCAGCCTATTGGAATACTTGCCCTGCATAGTTTGAAATTAACCCCTCTCACTACACTCCCACAAGAAACACAAATTAGCAGCATCTGAGAATACTGATTTGGGGCTACCCACACTTCCGCTGGCAGAAACATGGAAGATGATCCTTGGAAGTACCTGATCCTAACTTTGGAATGACCTGGACACACACTCAGATCTGACCTGAACTACCTCTTGTCGAAGTAAGCCTCAGCAAGGCCTACTAGTGCAAGGGGTTCGCCCTTCTCTGCACAAAGTCCTCAGACCATATAGGAAGAAGTTGGCACAGAAACTGAAATAAAAGACAAAGGCCCTCATTCCGACCACGACGGAATCACCGCCAACAGGCTGGCGGTGCTTCATTCGTCATTCCGACCGCGGCTGGAGAATCCTCCATGGCGGCGCTGCAAGCAGCGCCGCCATGGGGATTCTGACCCCCTTCCCGCCAGCCTGTTTCTGGCGGTTTTCACCGCGGGAACGGGTGTCCTTACAGGGCCCCATGAAGCTTTTCACTGTCTGCTTAGCAGACAGTGAAAAGCGCGACGGGTGCAACTGCACCCGTCGCACACCTGCAACACCGCCGGCGGTGCCGGCTTCAGTGTTGCAGGCCTCTTTCCCGCTGGGCCTGCGGGCGCTATATTGGCTAGCGCCCGCCGGCCCAGCGGGAAAGTCAGAATGGCCCCAGCGGTCGAATGGCGGTTCCCGCCTGGCGGGCAGCAACCGCCGCCCGCCGGGGTCAGAATGACCCCCAAAGTTTATTACACCTCATGAGGTGGTACTACAGTTCAAACAGCACCCTTTGGTAATGTTTGAAGTAGCACACTGAACTAAAAGAGTATGGTCCTTTTATACCCACGCAGGGGCTAAAAGAAGGTAGTACAATTATAGAAGCAAGACATATATACATATAAGGTCATATGGAAATGCACAGTCGACAGGTAGGAGGGGCTAACAGTTTTCAAGGACTAGTAGACACATTACTGTTGGTTACTAATTACTAACAGCTGCAGACCTTACTGGGCATGTGCAAAGTGGGAGATGCTAAATATAACTTGTCACTAGACGGATTTTCAAGAGTAGTTAACAGGAAGGTAGGACAGAGCACATGGCGAGCACATGGCAGCATGTGGCAGAGAAAATGGCTGCCATGAATACAAATGGATTCCACGAAATGTTCACAATAGTTGCTAAATACAAGATGCCTTATGCTAATGCTTAATCTAATCGTTACTAAATTACAACAGACGACCCTTTCAGCATTAGCTGAAGACATTCGTCTTTCTGGGATAATCTAAATATTCATATTGTATATTTATGCTCATCATTTCAGCTATTTCCTTATCTAACATGTGTTTTGCTTTCATTTCTGTAATATCTCTTTTGGTAGGTGTAAAGAAATGGCTCCCTGTTGCAGTTACCCCCCACTTTTTGCCTGATACTGATGCTGACTTGACTGAGAAGTGTGCTGGGACCCTGCTAACCAGGCCCCAGCACCAGCGTTCTTTCACCTAAAATGTACCATTGATTCCACAATTGGCACACCCTGGCATCCAGATAAGTCCCTTGTAACTGGTAACTCTGGTACCAAGGGCCCTGATGCCAGGGAAGGTCTCTAAGGGCTGCAGCATGTGTTATGCCACCCTGGAGACCCCTCACTCAGCACAGACACACTGCTTACCAGCTTGTGTGTGCTAGTGAGAACAAAATGAGTAAGTCGACATGGCACTCCCCTCAGGGTGCCATGCCAGCCTCTCACTGCCTATGCAGTATAGGTAAGACACCCCTCTAGCAGCCCTTACAGCCCTAAGGCAGGGTGCACTATACCATAGGTGAGGGTACCAGTGCATGAGCACTGTACCCCTACAGTGTCTAAGCCAAACCTTAGACATTGTATGTGCAGGGTAGCCATAAGAGTATATGGTCTGGGAGTCTGTTTTACACGAACTCCACAGCACCCTAATGGCTACACTGAAAACTGGGAAGTTTGGTATCAAACTTCTCAGCACAATAAATGCACACTGATGCCAGTGTACATTTTATTGTAAAATACACCACAGAGGGCACCTTAGAGGTGCTCCCTGAAACTTAACCGACTATCTGTGTAGGCTGACTGGTTCCAGCAGCCTGCCACACTAGAGACATGTTGCTGGTCCCATGGGGAGAGTGCCTTTGTCACTCTGAGGCCAGTAACAAAGCCTGCACTGGGTGGAGATGCTAACACCTCCCCCAGGCAGGAGCTGTAACACCTGGCGGTGAGCCTCAAAGGCTCACCCCTTTGTCACAGCACAGCAGGGCACTCCAGCTTAGTAGAGTTGCCTGCCCCCTCCGGCCACGGCCCCCACTTTTGGCAGCAAGGCTGGAGGAAACAAAGAAAGCAACAAGGAGGAGTCACTGACCAGTCAGGACAGCCCCTAAGGTGTCCTGAGCTGAAGTGACTCTAACTTTTAGAAATCCTCCATCTTGCAGATGGAGGATTCCCCCAATAGGATTAGGGATGTGCCCCCCCCCCTTGGGAGGAGGCACAAAGAGGGTGTACCCACCCTCAGGGCTAGTAGCCATTGGCTACTAACCCCCCAGACCTAAACACGCCCTTAAATTTAGTATTTAAGGGCTCTCCCTGAACCTAGAAACTAGATTCCTGCAACTACAAGAAGAAGGACTGCCGAGCTGACAAACCCCTGCAGAGGAAGACCAGAAGACACCAACTGCCTTGGCCCCAGACTTACCGGCCTGTCTCCTGCCTTCCAAAGAACCTGCTCCAGCGACGCTTTCCAAGGGACCAGCGACCTCTGAATCCTCTGAGGACTGCCCTGCTTCGAAAAAGACAAGAAACTCCCGAGGACAGCGGCACTGCTCCAAAAGAACTGCAACTTTGTTACAAGGAGCAGATTTAAAGACCCCTGCAACTCCCCGCAAGAAGCGTGAGACTTGCAACACTGCACCCGGCGACCCCGACTCGACTGGTGGAGAACAACCAACTCAGGGAGGACCCTCCGGCGACTCTACGACTGTGAGTAACCAAAGTTGTCCCCGCTGAGCCCCCACAGCGACGCCTGCAGAGGGAATCCCCAGGCTCCCCCTGACCGCGACTGTCTGAACTCCATTTCCCGACTGCTGGAAAAGACCCTGCACCCGCAGTCCCCAGCCCCTAAAGAAACGGAACTTCTGTGCAGGAGTGACCCCCAGGAGGCCCTCTCCCTTGCCCAGGTGGTGGCTACCCCGAGGAGCCCCCCCCCTTGCCTGCCTGCATCGCTGAAGAGACCCCTTGGTCTCCCATTGAAAACTGAAGGAAACCCGACGCTTGTTTGCACACTGCACCCGGCCGCCCCCGCGCTGCTGAGGGTGTACTTTCTGTGCTATCTTGTGTCCCCCCCGGTGCCCTACAAAACCCCCCTGGTCTGCCCTCCGAAGACGCGGGTACTTACCTGCTGGCAGACAGGAACCGGGGCACCCCCTTCTCTCCATTATAGCCTATGTGTTTTGGGCACCTCTTTGACCTTTGCACCTGACCGGCCCTGAGCTGCTGGTGTGATAACTTTGGGGTTGCTCTGAACCCCCAACGGTGGGCTACCTTGGACCAAAAACTGAAACCTGTAAGTGCCTTACTTACCTGTTGAAACTAACAATAACTTACCTCCCCCAGGAACTGTGAAAATTGCACTGTGTCCACTTTTAAAACAGCTTATTGTGTTTTATGTGAAAAGTATACATGCTAAAGTAATGATTCAAAGTTCCTAGAGTACTTACCTGCAATACCTTTCAAAAGAGCTATTACATGTAAAATTTGAACCTGTGGTTCTTAAAATAAACTAAGAAAATATATTTTTCTATAACAAAACCTATTGGCTGGATTTGTCCCTGAGTGTGTGTACCTCATTTATTGTCTATGTGTATGTACAACAAATGCTTAACACTACTCCTTGGATAAGCCTACTGCTCGACCACACTACCACAAAAATAGAGCATTAGTATTATCTCTTTTTACCACTATTTTACCTCTAAAGGGAACCCTTGGACTCTGTGCATGCTATTCCTTACTTTGAAATAGCACATACAGAGCCAACTTCCTACAGTAGGCATACAAGCAGTAATACACATGAAGCAGAACATTGGACCAGACTGAATACAGATACAGCATGTGAAAAATACTGCAATCATTACACACAGGATAGTCAGTAGTTTCCAGCCCCAAGCGGAAACAAGAGCCCAAAACCAACCAGAAAAAGTCCAAGTAGCAGTCTCTGTGTGAATTTCTGCAGCAATTTTATGCAATTTAGATATTGCATCATATACTGAAGGTGAGTGATCTGGAATGAAAACGCAGCAACTACTACCAATGATGCGACAATGCACCACCTCGATCAGCTAATATCAGATCTAGTACCATACGATTTTGGAGTGCTACAATCCTCGCAATTTGGAGCTCCTCAGTAATATTCCCAAGTGCCAGAGCTGCCTGATTGGTAACAGCTTCCACAACCCTAGTCAATCGTCTCACTTTCCTACTGTTTAACGCAGCACCCACAAAGGAGAACAACCCTAAATTAAAATCAACATATTGTTGCAGGCTTGTGTCCGTTTGGTCTACCTCGTTTGCACTTATTGTCCCTTTATATCTATTTTTAATGATGTCATTGAACAGTTTAAAATCTCGATGATGTGATGCAGGTGCCAAAAACACAGGGAGTAATAGAAAAGATACATAACACACACCTGACCACCCAACAGGTAGTTGGTAATATCCATAGTTACCACAAACAAAATATGTATTATGTGAAGATGTAAAACTACTATTATTTACACCCTCAATAGTTAAAATCAAGGTACAATCGCTTGTCCCCACTGGAATTCGCCCAATGCTACGTATACATAAATCTGCTTTAGTTTTTGTAACAGAAATCACAAATTGTTCTTTTTTGTCAGAGTCTCTTATATTTGTGAAGACATATGGTATTGAAACATTGTCCGGTTGATACTCTTCCCATTCCCATTTAGTTCCTTTGGCTTGGGGATTCCCATCTTTGTCTTGGTAGCATACTTTATTAAGGCGAAAAAGAAGCGTATACCAAGCTTGACAAGAACCACTGTGTGAAAAAGGAAGAGGAATGAAAGGTGTTCCTCCTTTCTTTTGATGCGCAGGTATCATTCCACTTATCCAACAGTTAGTATTTGTAGCATTATGAGTATGATGCAACATCTGAATGAAAGTATTATTGAAGTACGATTGACAATGCTTCTGCTCATGATAGGGAAGCGTAAAGTAATAGTGATCCTCTGGTACTGGAGTAGTGGCAACAAAAAACTCACGAGCAGGAGCCATCTTTTCAACAAACCAGGTGATTATTGCCACAACCACCAAAACAACAACAAACCCCATAGTACTAATGATCACTTTGTTATTCATTTTAGCAACAGTGATAATCGACCCTTCCAGAAATGAATTAAAAACAATAGTTGGAGCTCTTATTCCTGGGCAGATGCTGATTTCCTCACCATGGGCCAAGACGGGTGTCACTACTTTAATGCATGGCTGATCCCCCCGACTTGCCACGTTGGCTCTCCGTTTCACTAACCCAGGGCGGTAGCTCAACCAGTTTTCTCCAGCACTACAGATTCTTTCCTCGGTCTCAAATTATATCGCAATACTCCAGAAATGGTATGGTCCGGGAATAACTCAGCAGATTCGTCAGGTGACATAGCATGGCCTTTCTCTGTAGTCAAGATCTCTCGATAATCGGTCAGCACAGCATGTTCCACCAAGGTAGGTAGCACTCTCTTGCAGTGAGTACTATGGACCCAATTATTTCGGTTCGTCACTCGAACTGCTGTCCTTGTCGCAAGGAGCACCTGCTCTGGGCCTTGCCACCATGGTTCCAAGCTGTTGATCTTTCAAGGGACTTAATCATCACCTGGTCACCAGGTCGGCGTTCATGGCCTTCACCTGTAGATCTGTCAGGAAGTGCTTCTCGAACCTGTTGATGAATAGAAACCAAATTTTCGGTTAACTGTGCCAAATAATCATTCATCAGGACACAAGGTACATCATATACCAAATTTGGCCGAGGAACTCCCCAAATGTTCATTGGCCTTCCAAATACTATTTCATAGGGGGTAAGGCCTGTTCGAGAGTGTGGCACTGACTTAATAGACAATAATGCCAACGGTAATGCATCAGGCCAAGTTAAAGATGTGGAAGCCTGTATTCAGCTTCAAAGTAGCATTATACCTTTCCACCAACCCTGCTGATTGTGGGTGGAAAACTTCTGTTTGATCCCTAATCCTTTCAGGACATACTTAATAACTTCCCCAACAAAATGAGGTCCGTTATCATTCCATAAAAGTCTGCAAACACAAAACCTAGGGAAAAATTATTTCGAAAGCACCTTCGCTGTGGTAATGGCAGTATTATCCTTTGTGGGGTACTCCTCTATCAATTTACTAAAGGCACATACCACCACAAAGACATACTTTAAATTGTTGAAGCGTTCATGCTGAATATAATCCATTTGTAGAAGTTCGAAAGGTTCAGTTGGTGTAGCAAACCCTCCCGCAGGAGTTTGTGTCCCTTTTCCAGGATTATATTGTAAACAGATCAAACAAGACTGTACTACTCTCTTAGCTGTACTGGAAATTTCTGGGTGCTCCCAAACTTGCGTAAGCAACTTTGTTATTGTTGGAGCTCAAACATGTGCCAGCCCATGTGCCATCTGAACCATAGGTTGTACAAAAGCTATAGGCAATTTCCATTTATCCATCTGCTTATTCCGCCAAGAGCCCTCATCATCCAATTCTCCTTCTTCAGACCATTGCTCACGTTCTTTCACAGAAGCAGATTTCTGTATATCTAATACGTCTTGTCCAGCATTATGCCAATGTTCAGCTTGTGACTTCACTACATACATAGAAGTAGTACTTCGCTGCATCGCAGCGTCACGTGCTACGCGGTCCGCAAGGGCATTACCTTGCCCTATCTTATTGGTCACTCTCTTGTGTGCACTACATTTCACAATAGCTATTTTCCTTGGATATGTCAATGCAGTCAAGAGGTTATGCACTAATTCTCCATGCATTACCTGCATCCTGTGGGATGTGAGAAAGCCTCTGTCCTTCCAAGGCAAACCAAAATCATAAGCCACTCCAAAAGCATAGCAGCTGTTTGTATAAATGTTCACACTTAAGTCAGTACTAAGCTCACATGCTCGTGTCAAAGCTATTAGTTCAGCTGCTTGAGCTGACTTCTGTGGTATACGAGCTGTCTCCACTACTGTGTGTATTGTGGTGATTGCATATGCAGCTGAGGTCATACCGTCTGGCAACTTCAAACAAGACCCATCAACCCACAATTCCCCATCTACATCTGGAAGGGGCGTATCTTGCAAATCAATACGACCCTTTGTCTGTTCTTCAGTAAGGAATATACAATCATGTGTTTCTTGTGGCTGAGGCTGAGTCACCAGACATGGCAACAAAGTGGCTGGATTTAGTGTTGCACATCTCTTCAGGAGCCAGCAATGTCAATTCATATCCTGTCAGGCGAGCGCTAGTTAAATGTTGCGTCTTTGTTTGGTTTAAAAGAGCATCAACTGCATGTGGTACTAACACCAACAGCTTATGTGACAAAATTATCCCTTCACTCTGACGTATTGACACAGCTGTTGCCGCAACTGAACGAAAACACCCAGGCAACGCTCGAGTGACCGGATCAAGTACTGCTGAAAAATATGCACAGGGACACTGCTTATCGCCATGTGTCTGTACTAAAACTGACAATGCACATCCATCTTTCTCATGTATGTAAAGTGCAAAAGGCTTCATGTAATCTGGAGTACCTAACACTGGTGCTGAACAAAGGGCTTGTCATAGCTGCCGGAAAGCAGTCTCACATTCATCTGTCCATCGAGGGGCATTGGAGTATCTTTAGTCAAAAGTGCTAGTAAAGGTTTGACAATGTGTGAAAACTCTGATATCCATTGCCTACAAAAAGAAGTAAGACTAAGGAATGCCGAACATCTTTCTGAGTAGAGGGTACTGGTGTGTCTAAAATTGCTTGAATACGATCTGATGTAAGTGCGCGGCCCTCCTTAGACAAAAGGTGACCTAAATAGGTTACCTTTGGCCTACAATATTGCAATTTCTTTCGTGACACTTTATAATGGTGTGAAGCAAGAAAAGAAAGTAAGGACAAAATGCACTTTTCACATTGCTCAGGGGTATCAGCTGCCAACAAAATATCATCGACATATTGAATGAGGACAAAATGCACTTTTCACATTGCTCAGTGGTATCAGCTGCCAACAAAATATCATCAACATATTGAATGAGGACAAAATGCACTTTTCACATTGCTCAGGGGTATCAGCTGCCAACAAAATATCATCGACATATTGAATGAGAACCACACCTTCAGGCAAAACAAAAGAATCAAGCTGTCGTTTTAACGCTTGGCTATAAATACTAGGACTCTCAGTATAGCCTTGAGGAACTCTGCAAAATCTATATGATTGTTTACTCAAAGTAAAACCAAACAAATATCGGCTGTCAGGATGAACAGGAATCGAAAAGAAAGCATTCTTCAAGTCTATCACAGAGAACATAGTTGCTGTCGGGGGAACCAAAGTAAGAAGTGTTGTGATGTCAGATACCACAGGATATTGTGGTACCACAATCCTATTCACTGCTCGTAAATCAATAATGAATCGGTAAATCCTAGTATCAGAATCCTTTTTCAGAATAGGAAGAATCGGACTGTTACAAACATTATATGGAACTTCCTCAACAACTCCAACTGCAATAAGTTCATGCACAATTCGTGTGAGTGCTTCTTCGCCCTCCTGTGAAATTTTTTATTGAGGCAAACGTGGCAATACAGCTCCCGCCTTGACACTAATATGTACCGGTGGAATAATCATTTGTCCCACATCAGTATCTAAAGTAGCCCACAAAGTACTAGGGAGTAAAGCTAATGCAATATCCTCTTTACCAAGACAAACTCTTTCCATCACAGGATGATTATCATTCAAAATAGCACGCACCCCTTCAGGAGAGCATCGTATTGTAGCCCTGAAATACTTGAGCATATCAAGACCCACGATATTGTCTGGTGTATTTGGAGAAAGCAAAAACGGACATGGAGCAGTAAATTTATCAACATGGAATGCAAGTGGTTGTGACAATGGGCTAGGGGAAGGTGTTCCATCGAAACCTATTGATGTAATGGTTAAGCCAGACAGGGGAGCCCTTGGAACCAATTCTTTAGACAAGGCGCTACGAGTAGCTCCTATATCAACCAGAAACTGATCAGTAGAACCCAAAACATGTGCTTTAACATAGGGACCCCTCTGACCTACTGGAACTTCAACTGATTCCTTACCCCACCTAGGCAATCCTATGCATAAGCATAATCTTGGAAATCAGGCTGCACATAGTTAGACATCTGGTACTGGTTCCGTCTATCAAAAGTGTTAAACCCATCCTGCCCTCGTACAATAGCATCAACCCTAGCATGATCATTCGTGCTTCTTCTAGGTCCTGAATATCCTGAGCGATTTCTCATTTGTCCCCGACCACGTGAACACTGCTGAACACGTAGTGCTGGACAATCGGCAGCCCAATGCCCAAATTTCTTACAATACGCACACTGATCAACAGACAAATTCGAACGAGTGTAAGAAGAACCATAAGATCCACGTCCACCTCTAAAAGGTGGACCATAAGCTTGAGTCAACATAACCTTCGTCTTTAATTCTTTAATCTTTTTATCCTCGCTACCTTTTGCTTCTAATTCCTGACGTTCATAATACTGAGCCATAGTCAAAAGTGAAACCGGAGTAGAGGTAGTCCATGAACTTTCACTAGCTTTTAGATGACTAGCTATTCCTCGTAACAGATTTGCAACATATTTATCGACTGCCCGTATCATCTGACAATAACTGGCCGCTAAAATCATGAAATGCTTGTAAAGAAATCAGAGAACGATTCATCTGCCTTTTGCTTACAAGACACTAAAACGGTCCAATCCATCTTTTTAGGGGGAATAATCATTTTTAACTTAACTAATATGGCTGCGGGAAGATCTAGAATCAACTGATACGGCTTTTTTGCAGGTTCCCTACCCCCGTCCATCTGTTTTAATTCTTTCCATGACGCCCCAAAAACTACACGATCATCAACTTTACGAACAGTTCTCCACATATCTGGCGGTAATATCAATCCGAAAAATAAATCGATGTCAGCCAAAGTCATAGTACAAGAACTAACTGCACCCTCAACTTCCTCATAAAAGGCGGATGGATTTTTCTGCGGGTCAGGTAATGCTGTTTCAAGTGCCATTACATCTGCCCTATTCCAAGGAGTATACACCCAATTATAAATAAAATAACCCTTAGCATCAATAGAAGTTTTATCATCACTTGTACCCGATCCTTTAGGAGGAACATACAAAGTCGCGACCTCCCGCATTGGTTTCGCGTGAACTAACATAGTCTTATCTGTTCCGAAGATGGAAGCTTGCACCCCGCCGGCCTGAGATGTCCATGCAACTACGTCCACGGCCCTTTTCTCCTCTTGCAAACGGACTGCTGCAACACATAATTTCACCAAACGCCTGATTGCATCAGCCACCTGGGAGAAAACAAAAAGACCATCACGCATTTGCTTATGATCAGCTGCTACATCATCAGGCTCTAAATCATCAGAATATTTCTGGAATAGTTCAATAACTTCTGTGCCAAATGCCTCAGTAAAATATAGCAGCTCCTTCTCCGTCCACCCTGTCAGAGTCACCAGATCCTCGGGGTATGCGCATGTTCCCAACACGTCCACCACTGAACAGCTGCAAGACTCTGATAGATAAATCACAGAGGCTATGAGAGTTCAAGAGGGGAAGAGGGGATTATGAAGGGAACAGCTGGGAAGGAGACCTATAGTAAGAAAAAGGTAAGAACACACAATATGACCTGAAATCAATACTAGACTATGGTTTTAAGCATAGTCATTCTGAAAACATGAACAATCTAAGAATGAAGTTTAAAATGACTAAGTTTCAAGATGGTCGGATACCTGTAATGGAATCAAGATGAAGTAAATGAAAACTTTCTTATTCAAGCATTTTCCTTTACATGAGAATCAGAAAAAAGAACATTCTGACTACATTTTAAATTAGTGGTATAAATCCTTTTTTTAAGAATGCATAATAGAAGCATACAATATTACATTTAGAAACTCTGGCCTTTTGTGTTTTCTTGAAATGTTTTTCAACACAGATTAAACTCTTTGCAGATATATATATATATATATATATATATAGTAAACACTATCGAAGAATTGTGTTTCAATGACTAACACTATATGAGTTCAAGAAATAAATCACACACTTGCCAACTCGAATACTACCAAACAAATGTCCTAGAATGGTAGTATACAATGAACAACATGAAATAAACTTGAGGAGAAAATCGCACATCTTACTGATTCGAATGCCACCATGCAAAATGTCAAGAAATGGTAGTGCGGAATAAATAACAAGGTTTAAATCATCATGAAAGGAATAGTGTGTTTTTCCGATTCGTAAACCTTCATGTAAATGTCAAGAAATGGTTGCGCACAATAAACAACAAGCTTTAAATCATCTTGAATCGAATCGCGCGTCTTGCCGATTCACAAGCCTCCATGTAAATAAATGGTAGCTCAGAAAACGAATTGCGCGTCTTGCCGATTTGTAAACGTCCATGTACATGTTAAAAATGGCAGCGCGCAATGAAACACAAGTTCCAAACTTCCACAAAATGAATTGCGCATCTTGCCGATTCACAAACTCCCATGTAAACACTACAAAACACTCAAGTGCACTTTTCCTGAGCTCAAAGCAATCCGCTAATCAAATAAACAATATGAGAGTTCTCAAAATATATGGCGTCAGGAGTAAACCCAACTACAGTCTTACCGCCCAGAACAAGGATCACCAATGAAGCATGAAAAGTAGAGGTCTGGAAGATCAAATAGGCCACCGGGACAGGAACTCTGGAAATAGCTGCTGTTCTGCACCGGGACCTCTGAATAGTGAGCACTGGGAGTTGGGCTGGCTCTTCTTTTATAGAGTCTTGGCCCAGTCCACAACCACGCCCAGGCATGCTGCAGGGAAAGTTTCTGGAAGACCCTGGAAAGGGGCCACACCCTAACACACTTTGAAAACCTGCAACAATACATTGCAAAGGAACAGTAATTGTAAGCATATTCAAAATCAGTCTTCAGGATTGAACTCTGCAATGCAAAAGGTTAAACCACAACATATCAGCAACATGCATAAATTACGGTGTTTTGAGAGTGCTGGGTTTTTGCATTCTAGTCACCAATAGAGCGCGTAATGCTCTGGTGTTGACACACCCTTTCATGTTGTCTAAAAGTTCAGAAGCAGAGACAACGCTACAAATTGCTTTACGAGCAATAGATCTAAGCTCAGACGCATGGTCAGCAGGCAACATAGAGCGACTGTCTTGTATCTTTTGATGCTCTGAACTGGAGACCTCAGCTAACTCATGAGGGGCAGAAGGAATGACATACGGAGGTGGAGGGCGATCTAGTAACAAAAAATCATCGTGCGGTTTGTTAAGGATAGGATAGAGAGGTTGCCGAACAATGTATTGGCCAGTTACCTGTAATTTACGTTCTTTCACTTCTATCTCCTTTAAATCGTTTCTTTCTTTCGTTCTCATTTCCAATGCTTTCACATATACATTCTTCCACTGCTCTTTCTCAAGCAAGGCTTGTTCACGCTTCACTCGTCCACGCACTTCTTTCTCCCACATTCGTACACAGTCAAACATATCTTGCCTAGACCTTTGCTTACACATGCATTGTTCCACATACTCAATCTTTCGCAAATCAAATGCCCTGAGTATCACTGTCTCACACACAACAGGGACCCTAAGTACCATTATACGGAGACATCCGTGGTCTTTGGGATAATCTTCCTCAGCTAAACGGGGACCACCTAACTAGGCTGTAGGTTGTCCGAGCTCAAACTCTTAAAAGGACTTTTTACTCCCCATTTGGTCTTCCATCTCATTACCCATTATGTAATATGGCTAATGCCATAGACATTCCTGAGAATGTCAGACATGCATTAACATTCCACCTAATAGGGCATGGCATGTCAGATGAGGGTGGGGATGTCACATTCACTGTAGAAGCTAATGGAGCTTACCAAACTGAAACATTCTATTTGTGGGTTACATGGGGTTACATGGGTACCCGCAAACATTTTCCCAGGGGCCAAAATGTTTGATCTGTGATGTGCCTGGGGGCCGCATTGATGCCAGGGCAGTGGCGGTCAGGTGGGGTGGCTGGGGTGATTAGTGGCAAGGTAGGTGTAGGAGAAGCAAATTATATACATCTAGTGGCTGAAATAAACAATGGGAAACCAGAAAACCTGGAATTAATCCTGGCTTACCCACTTTTCCAAATTGTGATCCTACGCAATTGCTTAGTCTCACTTTCCCTTCTTTTTCTGCATTATCACATTTCAAATGACCTTGAAATACATAATTCATGGTGTGCGCGGCATAAAGCCTGCTTCTATGTTTGATTTAATATACTATAATGTTCATGTATGATAGGAACCCAGGCCACCCATAAAGTGCACATACCAAGTGACTTGCTGCTTTAATTTACTATTGGTGGTGTTCTCAGGGTAAGGGAAAGAATTCATGATTCCAAATTTATGTTTAAAAACTATCACTTTTAAATGAATACATCTAAATGCACTGATAAAATAAATTGTACTAAGGTGAAATGATTCTGCATGTTAGCTAAATACACTTTTTTAATTTTGAACAGACTGTCTTAATTTTACACTTGTGCTGCAAGATGTCTTTAAAAATGAAGGCGTTTCTAAAGTTAAGTGCAGGAGTCCCTAGTTACTTCCTTTCTTTAACACCAATTAAGTTTGAAATAAATGATTGTGTGTCTATTTAATATTTGTATTGTTAGTGCAGAGTCGAGCAAACAGCTGCCCAGTGCTTCTGTTACCCAAGGGGCCGCATATGAAGGGCCGTACTTTGAGTATCCATGCCCTAGAACATTCATATTTCACACATACAGAAGTGCAAATGTACCACAGCAGTACCAAGCTTACCAGTATTGTAAAATACTGATTACTTATCAAGAACATTAGAACTGGTTTAATGGCGCCCTAACACACGTAATACAACCCATGAGATTAGGTCCCTTATGTAATGAAGGACCAACGTGGCCAATGTTTGCCACATATACATCTCACCCCGGTGTAAAAAGCATGCAGGCAGCTGATCTGCGCAATCTATGCAATGAGCTAATAACACTATATAGACGACTTGTTCAGTTTGTAATGCAAACTCTGAACACAACACCAACACATCCAGCACCACCAGCACCTGCTGGATATCAATTGGCCGCTACTGGGATTAATCCAAAAACAGTACATTCTGTCATGGGCAAAGTGCCCACAGAATGAGAGAAAATTCTGTTCTGGATAGCCCAGAAAACTAATCAGCTGGAAGCTGTTTTTCCCCATACAGGACCACAGGAAAAACAGAGCTCTCACAATGTTCTTGCTTTTCAGAATGGTTCCCTCAGTGGATGACTGCACCACATGGGGTACAGTCTTCGCTACAATTTATACTACCACACATGCCAATTTTCCAGCAGTGTTAAAGCAAATTCAGAATGAGCACGGGGCTGCTCCAGCCCTAGATTTGGGGATGAAATTGATGCGTAACTTCGATGCATTCTCCTCAATAATATTCAGTAACATTAAAGGTGAAGCGGTAGCGTTGGCTATATGCCAGCTACTCTGATAGATTCTACATTTGGAACAGGAGAAACAGCTACTGAAAATAATTTCCGATACCTATACTAGTATAAGACGGGATAGTTTTGGAGCCAAGCCAAAAAAGGCTGAAATACAAACTACCACCTCTAAGGAAGGTATCAAATAAGCACAGGAGTGTTCTAAAAAACAAATTAAAGACAGACGAAGTCAGAGAGGAGACTCTCTACACCCGGAGAACTCAGAAAGGAGATATAATCTCAGAAATAGAGAAAATATAAAAGCTCCTGACAGATATACTGATTCATGTCCCTCTTGTTCCTTTCAGAACGCACCAGATAGACATAGCGATAAAGTGGGCTGGTCACTGACTACGTGAAACAGAAGAAAGACTCACGGTCTTTAGACAAAAAGAAGACAAGTCCCACAACAAAAGCCACAGTTTAAAAAGAAGAAGCTGGCAGCACTTTCAATTAAAGATGCCAGTAAACTTTAGAACATTGCTGAAGAACATAACTTTGGCTGTGACACTGCTGGACAGCACGGCAGAAGTCACAATATGTCACCAGAGTCTGAAAGATTATCTGGATCCGGAAGCAACTAACGACTTTATTGCAGTTGAGACTGCGAATGGGCGCAGACAGGGTTTATGACTTAAACATCCAAATTGAGAGAAACATAGAGCTCGCCATCAGTGTAATATTCTGGGATGAACTTAGTTGTGATATTCTACTGGCCAAAAGGGGCTGACCACCTGAGCACGTCCGTAAGCTACCACATGGGGAAGATGTAATTTTGTCTTCTTTCTCTGGTCTTGTCCCAGAGGCGGTAAAACAAGCCTACGCTGTCTACTGGGCTTTAGCACAGGCACCTGCGCTATACCACAATCATGTATGTTGGGATAAGGATTCTCCTAACCATGTAATACTGATTAGGTCTACACCCAAGCCTGTGTTGAACACAAAGCCAAAGCTCCAGTGAGGGAGATCCTTCAGTACCAGGGTGTAATTGAGCCCTGTGTCTCTGCAATGAATAACCAGTTATTCCCTGCAGCAAAACCCGACCATACATATAGAATAGTCTTAGATTACAGACTCTTAAACAGTCACACAAGCACATCCACAATACAAAATTCACACAGCATGGCACTAATTAACAACATAGGCCCTCATTACAACATTGGCGGTAAAAGCCGCTTACTGCCGCGCAGAAGACCGCTAACACACCGCCGTGGCAGCGGAATTCCGCCACGGTCATTATGACCCACAGCTCGGAATCCGCCAAAATTCAGACACCCACACAAGTCCGCCACACCAAAGGTCAGTGATAAACTGGCGATAACAAAACCTCCACCGTCACGCCAACAGAAATACACCCACACTATCACGACACACTAATCCACACGGCGGTCTTTCAACCGCGGTATTCCATTGGCGGTACACACCGCCGCGCTCAAAATACACACACTCTTACAAAACACTACCACATTGGACAATTCAAAATACAGACACCTGATACACATACACACACCACTCCCACGCACCCATTACAATATAAAACACACACCCACATCACCCACAAACCCCTACGACCACAATTGTGACAGAAGGCCAGAGAGAGACACCACAAACAACTACCAGTAATCCACAGGCACACAATACCATCACCCAAATTACTTCCACGCACCTCACACAACACACCACTAAATATCACCCCACTTATCACTACACACACCACCCCACACATCACCCACACCACCCCAGGGCACGGCAAAGACACCCCAGGTTCTCTGAGGAGGAGCTCAGGGTCATGGTGGAGGAAATCATCCGGGTAGAGCCACAGCTATTCGGATCACAGGTGCAGCACACCTCCATAGCTAGGAAGATGGAGATATGGCGAAGAATAGTGGACAGGGTTAACGCAGTGGGACAGCACCCAAGAAATAGGGATGACATCAGGAAGAGGTGGCATGACCTACGGGGGAAGGTGTGTTCCATGGTCTCAAGACACCACCTTGCGGTACAGCAGACTGGGGGCGGACCCCCACCTCCTCCCCCACAACTAACAACATGGGAGGAGCAAGTCTTGGCGGTTCTGCATCCTGAGGGCCTCGCAGGAGTAGATGGAGGAATGGACTCTCGTAAGTCAAATCTTAACTATTACATAGCCCACACCCACCCTCAACCGCAACAATCCAACTCCTCACAAATGTCCCAACATCACAAACCACACATCCTAACACCAAGCCCTGCATGCAAAAACAAAGCATGGACACCCATCACCAAAGCATGGCCACTGCTCATACCCATACACCCCCCTAAACCACCATCACACAAGGACCCACACAGGAATACAAGCACTGGGGTACACGGTCACCCACCCATTGTACACCATGGCACACACAGATGTAATAAACATCCTTTTATACCCCTGCAGGACCCCTACCCAACATCACCAGACAGGAGGGTCCACACATGTCCACACCACCAACAGAAGAGGACCACAGTGATGACAACAGCTCTGTCCAACTGGATCTATATGACCAGCCCGGCCCATCGGGGACCTCTGGACAGTTAGTTCCCCTGACACAGTCCCAGGCCACCACAGAGCTTTCCCCTTCTGGAAACACCAGCACAGCACCCACCCAGCGGGCCCATACCTCTGTCCCCAGGTCACGTCAAGCAGCAGTGTGTCCACCACTACAGGGAACCCAGGCTAACCCACCACCCCAACAACAGGGACCTGGGGGCACGGGCAGTGGGCACACGGTCCAGGGGACGGAGGCCCAGGAACACAGGGGAACTGGGAGGGCTGCTGTGCGACAGGGGGGAGGACAGGCCCAGGGCACCCACTCTCCACGAGGCCCTCTCCAACATCATGGGAGCGTACCATCATTCCCAGGAGACGATGGCAACGGTACTGTCCAAGTTTCAGGAGACCCAGTGGCTGCAGGAGGAACAGTATTTGGGCTTCAGGGAGGAACTTAGATCCATCACTTCCACCCTGGGCACCGTCATAGGGGTGCTGAAGGAAGTCCTCAACATCAGGAGGGACACTGTGGCACAACAAGGGGCCCCTGACACTAGCCTGGATGATGAACTGCCCACCACCTCTGCCGGCGCTAGTGGACAGGAGGCACCGCCACAGGACCACCGCACCAGCACCCCACCCCCTGCAGAGGGAGAACCACACCGCAAACAGTCCCTGAGATCCAGGACAAAGACAGAGAACGATGCCAAGGCCCCCGCCAAGAAATGAGACCACCCTGAATGTCATCCTTCTGTCCCACTTTGTCACCCTGTCCATACTTAAACTGCCCCAGCTCCACTTCCTATGCCCATTTGGGCAATGCACCTGTGAGACTAATAGACTGGACAATCTAAAGTCTGTCTGTGTTTTCGAAATAGTGTATTAGCAATTACAGTGACAAAATGCTCTTTCAAATGTAATGTCAACATACCTATGTCACACAGCTCTAGTCCATGAGGAAACAAAGCAGATGTCACACAGTGGGACTCACATCTGTGAAATCGTAAGGGAAAGTGAAAACTCAGTGACCATACACTGGGTGAAAACGACAGACAGTAGAGAGGTAGTAGTGTTAAAGTACATGTAGCAGGCAGGTTTGTATTCTTACCTGTGTCTCACTGGATGTATTGCAGGATAACCGAGTTCCTGTTGTCGATGTCCTCTTCTTCTGCTTCCTCGTCTTCACAGTCCACAGGCTCCACAGCTGCCACAACACCGCCATCTGGACCATCCTCCTGCAGAAAAGGCACCTGTCGTCAAAAGCCAAGTTCTGAAGCATACAGCAGGCCACAATGATCTGGCACACCTTCTATAGTACAATAGGGATCCACCTGCCATATGAAGGCACCTGAACCTGGCCTTCAGGAGGCCAAAGGTGCGCTCTATAATCCTCCCTGTTCGCCCAGGGGCCTCATTGTAGCGTTCCTCTGCCCTTGTCCTGGGATTCCTCACTGGGATCAGTAGCCATGACAGGTTGGGGTAACCAGAGTCACCTGCAAATGGCGAAGGTAACTGTTAGACACACACTAGCCTGTAGGGATATCCCCAGACAACCATTCCCACTGACTTGCTTCCAGGTGCTCACCTAATAGCCACACACGGTGCCTCTGGAGTTGCCCCATCACATAAGGGATGCTGCTATTCCGCAGGATGTAAGCGTCATGCACTGAGCCAGGGAATTTGGCATTCACATGGGAGATGTACTGGTCTGCCAAACACACCATCTGCACATTCATCGAATGATAACTCTTCCGGTTTCTGTACACCTGTTTACTCCTGTGGGGGGGGACCAAAGCCACATGTGTCCCATCAATGGCACCTATGATGTTGGGGATATGTTCCAGGGCATAGAAGTCACCTTTCACTGTAGGCAAATCCTCCACCTGAGGGAAAACGATGTAGCTCCGCATGTGATTCAACAGGGCAGACAACACTCTGGACAACACGTTGGAAAACATAGGCTGGGACATCCCTGTTGCTATGGCCACTGTTGTTTGAAATGACCTACTTGCAAGGAAATGGAGTACTGACAGCACCTGCACTAGAGGGGGATTCCTGTGGGATGGCGGATAGCTGACATCAGGTCTGGCTCCAGCTGGGCACACAGTTCCAGGATTGTGGCACGATCAAGCCTGTAGGTGATGATCACGTCTTTCCTCCATTGTCGACAGGTCCACCAGCGGTCTGTACACCGGAGGATGCTGCCATCTCCTCATATGTCCCAGCGGACAGTGCCTATGAAGGACAACAGCGAGCACAGCGTCAACCAACTCAGAGGTATGTACCCACAGCTTACACAGAACACGAATCATAATCCGAAATTTGGCCTGTATGAGTGTTGCAGCAAGGCCTAGGTATGTGTGACGCAGTTAAAAATTAAGCCATGTGGGCCCCTGAAATGGCGGATGCCTGATCTGTAAAGTGGGACAATGGGATGTGAGGTAACTGCGCTGGCGTTGTACACCGTCGCGGTAGGCGGTCGAAGACCGCGGCGCAATTCTGCATTAGTTAACATTGGACCCTATGGGTCTGAGGAGCCAATGACGATGTATGCCGGCGGTGACGGTACGCACCCACATGGACGTCACTGCCATTTTCTGTCTGTTCAATCACTTGATACCTGATCTTCGACAGGAGAGGACCTACACTGCAAGTGCTGCTCTGACCTCAGTCTGGAAGAGACAATGGCTCGTGTGTCTGGGGAAAGGGCTCCTGCCTTCAGCACGGAGGAGTTGGATAAACTAGTGGATGGGGTCCTCCCCCAGTACACGCTACTCTACGGTCCTCCAGACAGACAGGTAAGTACACTGGGAGCATGCTGTATGGGCTATGCCTGTGTGGAGTGGGGTGGATGAAAGATGGGGGGAGATTGAGGCGTGCATGAAACGACGGTGAGTGCATGTGCCACATGGCAAGGGTAGGGAAGGGGGCCAATGACTGTGATGGTGCGGATGGTTATATCTTCTCCTTTTCCCCTGTACTATTCCTGTAGGTCAGCGCCCACCTGAAGTCCGGACCCTGGTGGTCTATCAAAGACGGAGCACCCACTACCGTAAGAGATGGGAGGACATTTGCCGCTGGAGCAAGAAGACGGCGGAGGCCCAGCTGGTGATGGCCTCCCAACGTGGGAGGGGTGCCCGTGGCACCATGACCCCCCTGATGTTCAGGATCCTGGCGGTGGCGTACCCGGAGTTGAATGGGCGCTTGAGGGCATCACAGCAGCCACAAGGGGGTGAGTACACTCTCAATCTGCTGATTTTGCGTGCAGTGGAGGTGTCTGGGTGGGGGAGGTGGGCTGTGGGTTTCCCTAGGCCAGGGCGAGTGTGCTAGTTAGGTCCCCTTGTTCTGGCAGACCCTGTGGCACCCCAACCCACCTGTGTACAGTGCCAAGTACACCTAGTCAGGCTCCTGTGACATCCATGTGTGCAGATGTCGGCCATAGCCTTGTAGGCCATGTCCCAGGGCTTGAACAGTGGACCCCAATTGCGCGGCGTAGTGCAGGGGGCTTCTGTGTCTGTTGTGTCCGTCAACGGTAGCGGTAATGCATGCACTCAACATGTCTTTCTTCTGTCGTCCCCCCCTTTTTGTGGTCTCCCTGTTCTTGTGCACAAGCATCATCAGGTGGAGGAGCAGTGGCACCGGAGCAGGAGGGAGCTGCATCCCACATGGCCCTGGAGGGTGACACTACGGACTCAGAATTCACCAGTGGGACGGAGGGCGAGGGGAGCTCCACAGCGGGGACAGGAGCTGACACCAGTGATACGGACTCGTCCTCTGATGGAAGCTCCCTTGTGGTGGCGGCAACATCTGTGCCCCCCGCATCTACAGGTGCAGCCGCCACCCCCCCCCACCAGCACGCACTCCCAGCAGCCCCTCAGCCTTTGCCCCGTGCCCGCTCACCCAGGAGGGTGGGCATCACCTTCGCCCCGGGCACCTCAGGCCCTGCCCCAGTCACCCCTGCTGCCCTCAGTGAGGAGGCCATTGACCTCCTCAGGTCCCTCACTGTTGGGCAATCTACCATTTTGAATGCCATCCAGGGTGTAGAAAGGCAGTTGCAACAAACAAATGCATTCCTGGAGGGCTTTCATTCTGGTCAGGCAGCCCTTCAGCAAGCTTTTCAGACTCTGGCCTCAGCACTGATGGCAGCTATTGTCCCTGTCTCTAGCCTCCCCCCTCCAACTTCCTCCACCCAGACCCAATCCCCTGTACCTCAGCCTATCCCAAGTACACCTTCAGACTAGCATGCACACACCTCAACACCCAAGGGAAGCTCAGGCAAACATAAGCACCACACATCCCACAGGCACTCAGGCAAGCAACACACACATGCAGACACACCAACATCCACTGCCTCCACTGTGTCCCCCTCCTCCTCGTCTCCCTCCTCCCTCCCAGTCTCGTCTCCACTCACACCTGCATGCACTACATCTACAGCCAGTACTTCCATCACCAGCACACACACCACCACACTCTGCTCACGTGCACTAACCCAGTTAGTTAGTTAACCAGTAACCACTACCATTCACACATCCCGTGTCCTCTCCCAGTGTGTCTGTGACGCCCCCTCCCAAGGTACACAAACGCAGCCACACACCCACCCAACAGCCATCCCCCTTACGACAGCCTCCAGCGCATGCACCTTCACCCAAAGTCACCAAAGAACACCTCCTACAACCTCTTCCTCCACTCCCAAAACCCCTCCAGCTACCCGTCCCAGTGTTCCCAAGAAACTTTTCCTGTTCAACCTTGACCTTTTTCCCTTACCTCCACCACCCGTCAGTCTCCTATGGCCCGACTCTCCAGGTCCCAACTTAGCACCTCAGCCACATCTCCGGGACCAGTGGTGCCTGTAGTCACCGGAATCTGGAGTGCACCGGGCAGCAGGGCAGCCAGTGTGGCACGGAGCCACAGCACGGATAGTCCCCCACCTGTCAAGCATCAAAAGTTGGCAAGTGCCCGGCAGGAGAGGGGGAAGGCTCCAGCCACCAAAGCCGCTCCCAAGGGGACAGGTGGGAGTGTGGAGTCAGCTGCGACACCTTCCAAGGTGGGGAAGGGCCACAAGAAAGTCAGCAAGTCTGGGAAGAGCAGCACGGCGTAGAAGGCCGCCATTATCCTCGCTGCCCAGGAGGCCACCGCCATCATCCGCGCTGCCCAGGAGGCCACCGCCTGCACCAGCCCTGCTGCCCAAAAGGCCACAGCCAGCACCAGCCCTGCTGCCCAGGAGGCCACCGCCATCATCCCCGCTGCCCAGGAGGCCACCGCCATCATCGCCATCATCCCCGCTGCCCAGGAGGCCACCGCCATCATCCCAGGAGGCCACCGCCAGGACCAGGCCTGCTGCCCAGGAGGCCACCGCCAGCACCAGCCCTGCTGCCCAGGACAGAACCACCAGGACCAGCCCCGCTGCCCAGGACAGGACCCCCAGGACAGGACCGCCAGAACCAGCCATGCTGCAGAGGACAGGACCGCCAGCACCAGCCCCGCTGGGCCATAAAGGATCACCAGCACCAGCCCCGCTGGGCCAGACAGGACCGCCAGCAGCTGGGTCACTGCCGAGGACCCCGCCGCCACAAGCACCGCTCAACAGGACACCGCCGCCACAAGCACCGCTGAACAGGTCACCGCCTCCACAAGCACCGCTGAACAGGACACCGCCGCAACAAGCACCGCTGGCCCATGAGCGCCAAGGGCACTGACGCTACTGAGTCCGTCACGAGCAGGATGAAGCACTCTGGGCACAAGACCCCCTCCAGAACCAGTGGAGTCTCACATCCACTACCTCAGTCCTTGGCAGGATGAAGCACTCTGGGCACAAGGCCCCCTCCAGAACCAGTGGAGTCTCACATCCACTACCTCAGTCCTTGGCAGGATGAAGCACTCTGGGCATAAGGCCCCCCCCCCAGAACCAGTGGAGTCTCACATCCACTACCTCAGTCCTTGGCAGGATGAAGCACTCTGGGCACAAGGCCCCGTCCAGAACCAGTGGAGTCTCACATCTACTACCTCAGTCCTTGGCAGGATGAAGCACTCTGGGCACCAAGGCCCCTCCAGAACCAGTGGAGTCTCACATCCACTACCTCAGTCCTTGGCAGGATGAAGCACTCTGAGCACAAGGCCCCCTCCAGAACCAGTGGAGAAAGGCATCCACTACCTCAGTCCTTGGCAGGATGAAGCACTCTGGGCACAAGGCCCCCTCCAGTACCAGTGGAGAATGACATCCACTTGAGAGACTGTGACTTTGCACTCCCCAGGATATGGCAGTGTGCAAACCACCCACTGTAGAGACTTGAGAGACTGTGGCTTTACACTCCCCAGGATATGGCAGTGGGCAACCCACCCACTGTAGAGACTTGAGAGACTGTGGCTTTGCACTCCCCAGGATATGGCAGTGGGCAACCCACCCACTGTAGAGACTTGAGAGACTGTGGCTTTGCACTCCCCAGGATTGCACAGTGGGCATGAGGCCCCCTTGTGGATTTGGCGTTGTGCACTCAACCGGCTGAGGTGCCCCCCCTTTCCCTTCCCCCTGAGGTGCCTGTTTTCTTGCTATCTGATGCCCCTGCAGTGTTCGCTCCGTTTTGATCGGGTATTGAGTGTGGGCCTCGCCCATGCCGTGTGGGCCCAGTGTTCCACGGACTTCAATGGAGCACTACCTGGACTACTATTCTTGGTGTATATATTTGTTAATAGTGTATATATATTTTTGCGTACTGGATTTTAATATATTACTATGGTTACACTCATTTGCTTTTGTCTTTGCATTCTTCCAGAGGGTTTGGGGAGTGTAAATGTAATGTATCATGCTGTATTAGTGTGTGTGTTGGAGTGGGTGAGGGTGGGGGGTGGGGGTGTTGCCTGTGTGCGTCTTTGTTTTTTCCCCTTTCCCCTCCCCTGTGTAGTAGGTGCAGTACTCACCGTGGTTTTCGCCGCCGGCGTTCGTGCTCCTGGAAGAGGAGCAAGAAGATAAGGGCTAGAAGGATCTGGAGCTCGGGTTCCATGGCGTCCGGATTCCTTGTGGGGTGTGTAGAGGTGAGCGTTTTCCCTTCAAAGTCCTGTTTTTGCTGTGTTTTTGTTCACAGTGAATCCGCCCCGGAAAAGGTGGAGGATTGGTAGGTTGTGATACTGTGGGCGGTACACTGTCTTCCGCCTGTCTGTTGGCGGTGACCGCCATGCTGTTTGTTTGGACTGCCGTGGCGGTCGGAGTGTTAGAGTGGCTGTCTTTTGTTGGCGGTTTCTGCCACAGTCGTGATTCAATTTTTTTTACCGCCGGCCTGTTGGTGGTCTTACCGCCGCTTTAACACCAACCGCCAGGGTTGTAATGACCACCATAGTGTGTAAAAAATACAAAACGACCTTGGACATCTCCAGTGTTTTTTTCTGCCAAAACTTAACACACGAATGTCGGGACCAGAGTGCATTCTCATTTGGTTCACAAAAACACTTCTGTTGTTTGCCCCAAGGCTACAAGAACAGCCCTGTTCTCAGCCTGTGTAACATCAATATTGCATGATATTGATCCTGAGGCGTTGTCCTTTGTGGATAATATCTATCTCACAGATGACAGGACATTCATCTTGCCAGGGTTGATCAGATCGTTCTGGGATTCAGAGCCCTTGGTTACAAATGTAATTTTAGGAAAACAAAAATGGCCTTTCTCAGTGTACTGTTCCTAGGATATCAGCTATCAAACAAGGGCAGTAGCCTGTCCCTACACTTTTTAGAGCAATGTGCTCAACTCCAGCCACCAAATAATATCAAGAAAGTACAGCCTTTATTTGGTTTCTTCGATTTTGGCAGAGCATACATTCCTGACTATGCACATGGCCACTTTATCAGTTAATACACCCTGATTTTTCTAGCAGACACTGGACAGTAGAACATACATGAATCCTTAGAGGATTTCAACAGGACATGCTAGAAGCAAAACACTTACACACCCATGATAACAAAACAAATTTGGTCATCAGAATAATTGCTGGTGCCATTGGGTTCACTTATGTCACAAAGGCGACAAGGTGCCCATTGCATATAAATCACATTTATATCCCAATACAGAACAACACTTTGCACCCACAGAAAAAAATCTAACTGCAGTATTGGAAGGAGCGACCACTTGCCCAACCGAAACACATTATTGTTGTTACTTCGGTGCCAGCCTAAGAGGCCGTCACCAAAGCTAGTGTTCCTAACTCTAAGTATTCAATCCACATTGGATTAAATGGGCAACCTCCCCGACTGCCACTGATGCTGATTACATCTTTGATCCAAAACTTCAAACACAAGAATCTCTCCTATACGAACAAAAGTACCCCGCAACTCTGGACATCTTGCAGCTTGACAGATACCATACTGTCATTTACACTGATGGTTCAGCACAACCAGCTGTAGGTACTAAACAGCAGTACTCAGCCACTTGCGCAGCCGTGAGCGAAGTGATGAAGGATGGTACATACCACCTTCACAATACCTACATGCAGACCCTACGGGACTGCACAGCACAGCTGGCTGAACTTAAGGCCCTTATTTAGTGCTGGAACATACGGATACAGGACAACTCACATTGATTGTTTGTGATTCATACTACTGTGTCCAGTCTTACAATGATTATCTTAATCATTGTCGATTGAATGGGTTGAGAGACTCCAAAGAGAACACCATAAAACACATAACTCTTTGGGGTAGGATGACTGATCTAAAGGATAAGCTACCTAGTGTTCATGTAGTCCATACATTGGGCCACCAACTGTAGGAGCACGTTATTATCAACACTTTGGCTGATTAAGTAGCCAAATCCACAATAGCTATGACTTCTGTTGCGGCAGCGACTCGTTCCCAAACGAGATTGGATAATGAAATTTTGGCTGCCATGATAGCTTCGGCTAAAGGCAAGCCTCTCCCAGAAGAATACACTACAAAATATTCATACGACATCAGTGCACAGAATGTTGCCTCTGCAACAATTCCTGGTGTTGGAGATCGAGTGATCCCCAACAAAGACCAGAGATTAGATGTAATAAAAGCAGCGCATGAGGGTGTCGCCTCTGCACAGGTTGGTGTTGCCGCCACAATTTCATTCTTACGGATAAGGGGCTCAAATATCAAACACCCACCACAGACATCCCTCTTAGTGTCCAATAGGCCACTACAATGTGTGTACATGGACCATTGTAGTCCTCTACAACCTGATGGTGCATGCAAATACATCCTAGTCACTGTAGATTCTTGTTCTAGATTCCTGTGGGTATGGCCTCAGTGGTCAGCTGACACTCGAACCTTTATAAAAGTCTTGCTGATCTTTATCAGTACATATGCAGTTGCAGCATTCCGTTGAGACCAGGGCCCTGCCTTTGCCTCTAAGGCATTCAGGCACTCTATTATTCCTCACCTTACCATCCCGAGGGAAATTCAGTTGTGGGGGGGAAGAATTGAGATCTAAAGCAGTCCTTAACAGGTAGAATATTAGGTTCTGGCTGCAGCTGGCTTGACCACCTATATGGGGCCCAGACAACGCTGAATAATCTGCCAAGATGGTCCTTGGGAGGACACACTTCTTAAGAGGTTCTCTTTGGGATACCTATGTATGTCCTAGATGGCCCTGGTTTAGTGGCAGCAGATACACCTTTTGACGTAAATGAACGTCTCACTGTCTTACAGGAGCTTCAGCAATTTCATGATGATAATTCATCCGCCAGTGCTGCCCCCTTAGGAATAAGAAATTTGACAACAACTTCTACAAGCTGGATTCCTAAAGTTGGAGATCTGGTTTGTTAGAAGATTGCTGTGAAGAAGGAATTCGGCCCATTGTACAGAGCACCGGTCCAAGTCCTGGGAATACAAGGTACCAGAACTGTCATCCTACCACCGCTGCCTGGTTCCAAAGCAAACAGATTTGTCTCCATTGACAACATCAAACTACACCATGTGGCTGATCCTGCACAGTAGACCCATAGCTCCCTTAAGTAGTTCCCGGTCCCCTCTCACTACCTAACAGGACATACCTCTTCAAAGAAGAAACAACAACTCTTCTGACTACACTAGCATGTACAACAATGCTACAAATGCCTCCTCGAGCATGGGGAGGGTGGAAAATTAGCTTTTGCTGATTCCTGTTACCACTTCACCGGCAACAACTGTCCAAGATGTGGCTGTCCTCACCTCCAGCTCAACACAAACAGACATGATTGTCTACTATGAACCTCCACGCAAAGTGGATCCATCCAACAGTAATGCACTGGCTCCTGTGTTTGCAGAGACTGCTTCTAGTTATTTCATCGACCTTGAAGACTTCTCTTCGACTTCATCTGCACAGGCAAGTGAAACTGTCCTAAAGACATGTAAGCTTTACATATGGCTTAAAAATAACGATTTATTTTATCCATGGAATTATCTGTGGATATTTCTGACATTGCTTGCCTTTCTAGTCAGGATTTTTCTGCTTATAAATGGTCATTATCTTCCTGAACGCTCCTCTGTCAAGCCAGTGAATGAAGTCTCAACTCCATATGTTGCCTCACATACGTTACAAAGAGAGTTATCTTTTGTGAACATTTCAGCAGTACCAATTCCTGACGGGATTGTGTGGTATAAAGTTCCATTTGATATATACAGGCCAACTGAGGTCATTCTAATTCCATATGTTTTCAAAATTTCAATGACTGATGTAATTACACCTGGTGTTGTTTCTGATGCCTGGGATGATGAAACAGGTGATTCCATGCTAGCTTAATTGCAGGATTATACTGCATTTGAAATTGATGCAGTGTATACTAACACAAATAATTATGGGGAAATGTTCTGTTATAATAACTGGGGACATTGCTGTAATGATGTAACATGGCTCCATGCCAGAACACTGGGCATGGAACCAGCTTGTTCTGAGGTTGAGGTTCTGTCATGCAAGGTTCTCGGCATGACAGTTGATATGCTGGCTGTTGGTTGAGGCTGTAATAAATACCTCCTACCATATATCTTCATCTGGTGTGGATTCACTTTATTACACTGGCGACGCTTGGGCGGAGAAAGGAACACAGAGGAAGGGACAGCCTCAACAACAACAAAGAAGGAAGAGCTTGGATTATTTAAGAGAAAAACTGAGATAACTTACAGAGGCGTGCTGGGAGAGGATCGAGCGTCTTGCAGCATGTTCTAGCGGAGAAAAGTGTGAAATTGCGGTTGTAGGGGCTTTGTGGAAAGCTGTTTGAGCATTTACTGAGGATCAAAGTGGTCTCTGTATGCTTCACGACGTCAGAAGGTCAGTGAGCAATTGGAAAAGGACTGAAAGCTGTGGGAATTGTTGGCGGCCATCTTGAGTGTGGTGGAAGGAGAAAAACAAGCCAGATTGACTGAAGAAAATAGACTGGATGTTTGGTTGCGGCCATTTTGAGTGAGGAAAACGATCCGAGATTGCTCAAAGAGAAAGCAAACCCAACTGCCTGAAGAAAACAGACCAAATGTTTTATGGCGGCCATCTTAGATGAGGAAGAAGGAATTGTTTTATTTTTAAAAACATTTTTTTTTACAGCGCAATTGTTGGAGGACATCGAAGAAGAACATCGACGGTCTATTGGAAGTTGAAACTTAGACGGAGATTGGATAAGGATCACTATATTGGTTTGTGGTCACGGGAATATACATTTCTTTGGAAACTTTATTGCACTTGTGGAATACAAGTATTGGGCGTTGTAAAATGAATTAAACTGAAAAGGTCGTCTCTGCGGTGACAAACACACCTGAAGACCCGTGTTTGATATAGCGGCATCATGCTGGGACATACAGTGACTGGCACACCTTTTGGACTTTAAGTACTTTTAGCAACTAGTAGGGTTTGGAATATATTGTGGGGAAGAAGTGTTTTACACCTCTTGTGAGTATGCAGAATGTTACGGCGAAGCCGTTTTTCTTGTCAGATCCAGGAGAACCGGTTATTAAGTGGAAGAAATGGAAAAAGATTTTTGAGAATTATGCCAGGGTGTGTGGTACGAATTTGAGTGGTGAAAGGAAGCAGGCACTTTTGTTACATTGTTTAGGGGGTGAAGGACAGGAGGTGTTGGAAAATCTACCTCCATTGTCGCAAGCTGATCAGAGGGGGTTGAATGAATATGAAATATGTGCAAGACAACTAGATTTACATTACTTGCCAAAGATTAGTACTATTATGGAAAGGTACCATTTTGGTTTGCGGGAGCAAGGGAAAGAGGAGAGTGTTGAAGAATATATTACGGCTTTACGGAAGTTGGCTTCAAGTTGTAAATTTGGGGCGTTGGTAGAAGAAAGGATTAGAGATCAGTTTGTGCTGAGGTGTTGCGGTGATAAAGTGAGGGAAGAACTCTGGCTAAAGGACGAGCCACCGTTGGATGAGGTTGTTAGTATTGCAAAAAGGATAGAGCATATGTTAAAGTGTGTTGGAGAACTAAGTAAAGCACATAAAGAAGACAAGGTCAGTGTAAAAGCACAGGAAGTGGAGTGTCAAGTCATACAAAAAGATGAGAAGGAAAAAAAGTATGAGGGTGTCCGTGAGAAAGGTGTTGTAATAGAAAATAGCGCAGGAAAGACACAGGGGAATAGGAGGTTTGCAACACCTTTTCAAGGAAATTGCTACAGATGTGGAAGATTTGGACACATGGCTAATGCAAGTGAGTGTCCTGCTAATAGGATTACTTGTAATGTTTGCGGAAAAAGAGGACATTTTGGAAAAAATTGTAGGATGAGGAATAGGAGAGATTCTAGATCAGAAATAAAGGAAGTCAGTTTTCAAGTTAGTGAGAGTGAGGTGGAACATCCCTCTGAGTGGGTTTTGGTGGGGAATGTTAGAGTCAAAATGAAATTTGATTCGTGCTCTCACATCACGTTTCTCTCAAAGGATTTTTTTATGAAGAATTTTCAAGGAAGGAAGAAACTGTTCAAACCTAATATTAAACCTACGGGTTATGGTGGGTTGCCAATTAAGTTATTAGGTTATTTTGATGACTGCATTGAGTACAATGGTAGGTTCACTGATGCTAGGATTTATGTTGCTGAGAGGGGTGATAATTTGTTGAGCTGGAGTCATCAAGCACGCTTGGGTGTCATTCTCAATCCTAATGCACATCCATCTGTTCAGGTACAATCTATTGAGGGTGACGAAAACAAGTTTGTGAGAGCTTTTGGTGAATTGTTCAGTGACACCTTGGGGTGTTTAAAGGGGTACAATCACCATATTAAGTTGAAACAGGGTGCAGTACCAGTTGTGGCAAAAGTTAGACGCATTCCCATTTGTGTCCAAGATGCTGTACAAAAAGAGATAGATAAATTGTTGTCCACTGGTGTTATACAGCCTGTAGAGGCAACGGAGTGGTTAGCTCCCATTGTTGTGGCACGTAAACCAAATAATGAAATCCGTCTATGTGTGGATCTTCGTGCCTTAAATAAAGAAGTGGTGGTTGACAAGTTCCCACTTCCCAATATTGAGGAATTAGTATCATCGTTGGATGGTGCTTGCTATTTTACCACTCTGGATATGGCATCAGCATACCATCAGGTTCCGTTGAGTAAAGACTGTCAAGAATTAACGGCTTTTATTACGCCAATGGGGGCCTTCAAGTTTTTGCGTATGCCGTTTGGGCTGGTTTCTGCGGCCTCAGTATTCCAGAGGATTATGGAAGATCTTTTTAAAGGCATTTCAGGCGTAAAGTGCTACCAGGATGATGTATTAATATGTGGGAGAAACGTGAGAGAACATGATGAGAGGGTGCATGCTGTGCTTAAAAGGATGCTTGATGCTGGGTTATCTCTTAGGCGAAGCAAATGTAAATTTGGAGTCACTGAACTGGACTATTTGGGTCATCATATTTCACGGCAAGGGGTGAGTCCTAAAAAGGATTTGGTGGACACTATCGAAATGTTAAAAGAACCGTGTACAAAAGATGAGGTTTCTTCATTCTTAGGTATGGCAGAATTTTATAACAAATTTAAACGAAATTTTGCAGATAAGACAGTAAATCTAAGGAAGTTGATGTGTAAGAATGCAGAGTTTGTTTGGACGGAAGAGTGTGGTACAGAATTTAAACAAGTAAAAAATGATCTCAGGAATGCACCAAACTTACAAGCTTTTGTACGTGGGAATCCCACTTTCATTGTTAATGATGCGAGTATAAAGGGGCTGGGTGCTCTTCTTTTTCAGATCAGGAAGGGCCAAGAGGTGCTAATAGCTTGTGCTTCAAGATGCTTGAAAGGGGCAGAGATATGTTATTCTGTTATAGAGAAGGAAGCGTTGGCAATATTCTGGGCCATAAACAAGTTCAGAAAATTTGTGTGGGGATCTTCTTTCGTAGTCAGGTCTGATCATAAACCCCTGAAAGAAATTTTTGAGAAGAAGGGTTTGGACTCGATTTCCTCGAGGATCAGGAGATGGGTCATTTCCTTACAGGAGTATAACTTCATGTTTGAATACATTCCGGGAAAGACAAATGTAACGGCAGACTGTCTGTCGAGATTGGTGGAGGTGGTAGAGAATGATAAATCTCAGGATGAAAATGATCAATGTGATGCTGAGTGTGGCATAAGAGTTTGTGATGTTACGCTGGGGGCTGTAAAAGAAGATGAATGGAGGGATGAGTTGCAAAAGGATAGTGAATTGTGTTCTGTGATGTCTCTTTTGGATCAGCATAAGTCTCGAATTCTGGTTAAACCTTGGTCGTTAGTTGCGAATGAGTTAGCCGTTGTTGATGGTGTTCTAATGAGGGGCACAAGAATGATTCCCCCATTGAGTTTGAGAGAAGTCATCGTGAACATGGCTCATGAAGGGCATATGGGCATTTCTAAAACCAAAGAGCGCATCCGTCAGGATTTCTGGTGGCCTGGATTAGATTTGATGGTGGAACATACTGTTAGGGAGTGTACACCTTGTCAAGCTAGTGATAAGGTACTCAAACCAAGATGTTCACCTATGGTTTGTAGAAGTTTACCAAAAAGTCCATGGGATGAATTAGCTATCGATATTGTGGGGCCATTGCATGGAGAACATCAGACTCCTTACCTGTTGGTGTTGCTGGATTTGTATTCACGATGGGTGGAGGTGAGTTTGGTGAGAGAGATCACTTCTCAATCTGTGATCAGTTTTTTAGAATCTGTGTTCAAACGCGAGAGTTTTCCTAACTCTATTCTTTCTGACAATGGTCCGCAGTTCTGTTCTGCTCAGATGGAGGAGTATTTTGTAAAATGTGGAATTGTACATAAAAAAATTGCGTTATATCATCCAGAGGCGAATGGTGCTTTGGAGAGATTTAACAGGACTTTAAAGGAGAGTATACAATTAGCAAAGGTAAACTGTTTAGATTGGAGAAAAGAACTGCAGGGTCGTATAACAGCTTACAGGTACACTCCTCATGCATCAACGGGGAAGACTCCTTTTGAACTGCTCAGGGGAAGGTCTCCAAATACTTGTTTGTGTCCTGGCTGGATGGTTGCTGGGAAGGGTTTGAAAAACAATGGTATTGGGGAATGGAGAGACAAAGAAGTGTCTCTGCAAAGCAAAAGGAAGATTTATGTTGATAAAAGGAATAATGCGAAAGTTACAAATTTTGAGGTTGGAGATAAAGTAAAGGTCAAAGCTCCTGTTGGGTGTCAAAATTGGTCAAAATATACCTCTCCAAAAACTATCATTAAGCTGTTTAAAAATGCTGTCAAGACGGATGATGGTCGCATCTGGAATCATAGTCGTGTAGCACATTTTGGGGGGTGTGGTATGGCCGACAGGAGAGATGATACTTCTTATCATTTTCCCTCTGACATTGATTTAAGGTCTGATAATACTCGTAGGAGTGTCAGAACACGCAGGTTTCCTTTACATTTGCGTGATTTTGTGTAGTTCTTTCTACCCTCTTTTTCTTTCTGTTCAAATGTGTTTTTTGTTCTCATGTTATTTCTGTTCTAATGTAAAGAGGAAGAAGTGTAATGATGTAACATGGCTCCATGCCAGAACACTGGGCATGGAACCAGCTTGTTCTGAGGTTCTGTCATGCAAGGTTCTCGGCATGACAGTTGATATGCTGGCTGTTGGTTGAGGCTGTAATAAATACCTCCTACCATATATCTTCATCTGGTGTGGATTCACTTTATTACAATTGCTACCTGCACAGAGCAACAAGACACAGATCAGTATTCAATTACACACAGTGGGAACACTGTTCAACTCCACCAATGGGGAGCGCAATGCATTATTCAGATAAATTCACATATTTTTCTGGGCATGACATTAAGAATGCAGAATCACACAATTTCAAGTTACCACCTTCTAAAATTAGGAAAATTAACAAACAAACACAAAATTGATTTATTCGGATTCCTTTTTACAGGTGAAGGATACGAATACTTGAAGAACACTATTGATGTAAAGAGTGTATGGGGAACACAGGATTGGCAAATACAGGGTAGGGAAGCTTTATCTAGAGTGTAGCTTATTCCTGTCCAAATAATCTTTTGAATGACACAATCCAACAGACATCTTGTCTATGGTTAGCAAAAATAAAGGAAATGAATACGCCCCAAATTCCACAATTGGGAGTCCTTCCTGAATGTCACCGAGGAAGAACTAGATACAAATGTTCAGGCTAGTACCTATAATTCTTCACTTTCCAGTCCAGGCGGGTGGTTATTGTGGCCAATAGACACAGACGGGTGTCAGCCATGTTTTGTTAATTCCTCAGGGGGGATTCAAGATTAGCCAATCGGACTCTTGCTTTGTCTTGGGTCAACACTCGGATATAGTTATTACACACAGTGTGGGTAAACTTTGCCAACAATGGTGCCAGCAGTTAAAAAACATCTTAATACGCTGCTTTTAATCTATCCAGGGAACAACATACAATGGCTAAAAGGAAAGCAAGTTTCACCATGCTTCATATAGGAAAGTTAGAAAAGTTGCTTTTTATGGTTGCAGAAAGTCCATCAACAGTATGGCTCGTACACTGCATTATAAATTCCATTTCCACCTTTCGTTTATCGAAATGCTTGAAACATCTTGGCGTAAGCAGATATGAGCAGCTAGGCGATAGCTATAATAAAGAAGAGTGGGAGTTGCCCTTTGAATATAAATGTCAGAACAGCAAAACAAAGGTCTTTCTCAGCGGAAGTGAATGAGAGACTACTGTTAGTCATTCATTGATTTGCAAACATGTGTCCTTTCATGGCCTTTGCATTGCGGGGTCGCGAACCTGGCCTGTTTTCCTAACGGTACTCCCGTCCCTTTGATTTGCCTAGTATTTCATATACTTTCGAATGGAAGTTATGTGGTCCTGAACGAACAAAGCTGTTGCAGTAGGAGACCAGAAATTGCCGAAGCAATTTCAGTCTCTAAGATTGTAACTTGTTGCGGACATATTTTATTCCCCACCCACACAAGAGATAAGAGTAACAGAAATGTGGCCTCACATTGACACTACTAATGTAAATTATGACAAGCTGAGCGGACTAAAGTTGCTACTTTTCCAGAAACAAGTTGCGTTGACATTGGCTAGAGAGACGTATGCTCTCTAGGTAGCAAGATCATCAGACAAGATTCAATCTCTATTAAGTACCAATTTTCCCAAGCACTTTAGAGAACTGGCATCCAGAATATTCAACGCTTCCAGCACTACAGGATTGTACGCTTCTTTAAGGCTGCCGGGTCTGGATTCGTGTCCATCTTCTAGGCTTTCTTTAGAGTCATTCCTTCAGCCATCCGTTCGCTCTTTTACGGTGTGTGTGTGGTGGCTTTCCTATGAATTTGGCATTGATCGGCGGGATTCTGCTGTTGTTGTTCCTGATACGCAGTGGTTGTGCCTTCCCAGCTAAGCGGAGTGATGGAGCTACTACCACCATCCCAAATGTCCCAAGTGGGCACAGCCACCCACTGGTGGGCAGACCATGGGGTTGGCCAGTGTAGCACTTGGGGAGGAGTTGGTCCCAGGTGGGTGTGAGGAACCAACTGAGATGACCCTTGTCTCACTAGGGGACGGTGAGATGGTCCAGAGAAACATACTGCCTGATAACACTAAAAATTACAGGCAGCGGGTGACCATCAATGGGCAGAGGGTAGAAGCTCTCAAAGATACTGGAGCCTGTGTGACCATGGTCCATTGTCACCTGGTGTCTGAAGAGCAGATAGTCCCTGGTGTATTCCACCAAGTAGCTGCATCAGACAACTCAGAGCGCCAGTGTAATGTGGTGCAGGGTTCCTTTGAGTGGGGGGTGGTCTCAGGTTCCTTGAGGGTAGCTGTGAGTCCCACCATGCCAGCTGTCTGTCCGCTGGGCAATGAACTGAAAGCTTCTGCCTGGAAGGAGGTGGAGCTCAAGTCACACTTGGGGATGTTGGGGTTGCCAGAGTGGGCATGTGTGACCACTCAGTTAATGGCTACCAGTCAGGGTGATTGGAAGGACCTGGAGCCTGAAACAGTGGCCCAGGTGTCTGCCAAGAGAAAGGGCAAGGGACACAGAAAACCCGCTCCTGAAGTTCCCACAGTCTGGGAGGAGGCGGACCTCGAGGGTGATGTCCCGGTACCTACAGGGGAACAAGTGGCTAAACTGGGAGACCTACCTGAGCTGACCCATTGGCAGCAAGAAGGGATTCCCACCAGGGAGGAGTTCTGTGAAAAGCAGAAGGTGTGCTCTACTCTCCTAGGTCTATGGCAGCAGGCCAAGAAACAGGCTGCTGACACTGAGCCCAAGAATCATCTGATCTATTGGGAGAATGGTCTCCTCTATAGCGAGCCTATGGCTGCTGAGCCTGGGGCAGCCCATGTGCTGGTGGTTCCCCAGTGCTTCAGAGCCTTCCTACCAGGTTTGGCTGATGATGTGCCTCTTGCAGGACATTTGGGGCAGGACAAGAACTTTGACAGGCTTGTAAAGTATTTGTGTGATAAATCATAAAATACCACAAAATTTAACACCACAAAAATACACCACACAGTGTTTAGGAAAATATATAATATTTATCTGGATAAATGCAGGTCAAAACTATTAAAGATGAAATAAGCAAATGTAGGGATATTACTGAAAGTGATATTAAGTGTTTTAGAGTTAAAATATTACTGTAAAAGCAATAAAAAGTGTTTTAAGTTCTCCTAGAAACAACAAGTGTATCTTTCAGGGCAAAGTACCTGGTTTGCGTTGAAAAATCCTCGCAAGGGACCGCAGAGGAGGAGATGCATGTAAAACGGTGAGTGTGCGTCGGTTTTGCTCCTTCGCACACAGACTTGCGTTGTTATTTTACACACTGGTAAGACATTGCGTCGATTTCCGGCACGCATACTTGGATTCTCTTTGGGTTGAGGGGTTTTCAGACGCCCCGGGGACGATGCGTGGAATCCTGGGTTTGCAGAGTGAAGTCACAGGGGCTGCGTCGATTCCGGTAGGTGATGCAGGGAATTTTCTTCCGCACGGCAGGCGCTGCGTCGATTCCTCTCAGGAAGTCAGGCGGCGGCGTTCTGAGTCAGCTTGTGTCGATCCAGTAGGGCCATGCATTGAAGTTCCGGTCGCATCGCTGGCGCTGCGTCGATCTTCTGTCGCGAAGTTGGGTTGCGTTGTTTCTGACTCGGCGTGCGGTCAATTTCTCACCGCTACCAAGATGTGCATCATTCTTGGCAGGAGGTGCGTCAAATTTTTGCCGCACAGAGATTTCAGCTGCAGGAGATAAGTCTTTTTGGTCCTGAGACTTTAGGGAACGGGAGGGAAGCTCTATCCAAGCCCTTGGAGAGCGCCTCTTTAGAAAGCAGTTGGGTGAGTCCTTTAGGCAGCCAGGCAGTTCTTCTTGTCAGGGTGCAGGTTCTGGTTTAGGTTTCTTCTCCAGGAAGTGTCTGAGGTGGTAGGGCAGAGGCCCTGTTTTTATACCCAAATGTGCCTTTGAAGTGGGGGAGACTTCAAAGAGTGGCTTAGAAGTGCACCAGGTCCCCTTTCAGTTCAATCCTGTCTGCCAGGGTCCCAGTAGGGGGTGTGACAGTCCTTTGTGTGAGAGCAGGCCCTCCACCCTACCAACTCAGGAAGACCCATTCAAAATGCAGATGTATGCAAGTGAGGCTGAGTATCTTGTGTTTGGGGTGTGTCTGAGTGAATGCAGAAGGAGCTGTCAGCTAAACCCAGCCAGTCGTGGATTGTAAGGCACAGAACGTTTTAGGAGTTTTACACTACCAGGACATGTAAACTACACAGGTACATGTCCTGCCTTTTTACCTACACAGCACCCTGCCCTAGGGATTACCTAGGGAACACCTTAGGGGTGACTTATTTGTAGAAAAAGGGGAGTTTTAGGCTTGGCAAGTACTTTTAAATTCCAAGTCGAATTGGCAGTGAAACTGCACACACAGGCCTTGCAATGGCGGGCCTGAGATAAGGTTAAGGGGCTACTGAAGTGGGTGGCACAATCAGTGCTGCAGGTCCACTAGTAGCTTTTAATCTACGGGCCCTGGGCACATAGAGTACACTCTACGAGGGACTTATAAGTAAATTAAATAGCCCAATTGGGTGTGATCCAATGTTACCATGCTTAAAAGGGAGAGAGCATATGCACTTGAGCACTGGTTAGCAGTGGTAAAGTGCGCAGAGTCTTAAAACCAGCAAAACAGTATTTCAAAAGTGGACGGAGGCAGGCAAAAATGTTAGGGGTGACCACCCTAAGGCTGTCAGGTCTAACAAAGGCCATGTGGAAGAAATGTAGGGTCAATTACAAATTCACCACTTCTTACAACCCCCAAGTAATAGGTTGGTTGAGAGATTCAACCAGATACTGAAAGGCATGACTGGGGGTCTGTCAGACTCCATGAGGCGTAAGTGGGACGTCCTCTTGCCAGGCCTTCTCTTTGCCTACCAGGAAGTACCACAGAAGGGGGTTGGCTTTAGCCCCTTTGAGCTGTTGTATGGGCACCCGGTCAGAAGACCTGTAAGGCTGGTGAAAGAGGGCTGAGAGCAAGCTCCTAGGAAGTTACTCCAGGATATATTTAGGTACATGTTGGCCTTCAGAAACCAGACTGTCCATTTCAGGAAGCTCACTCAAGAGAAACTAGAAGCAAGCCAGGAGGACATGAAATGCTGATACAACCAGAATACCACTCTGGTTGAGTTTCAATCTGGCCAGAAAGTGTGGGTCATGTCCCCAGTAGAGCAGGTTTGTAGAAAATCTGTGGATGGTTAGTGCAAGTAATCTTGAAGCTGTTCAACTTCTTAGTTTGAAAAGGGCGCAAGCTGAGATTGAACTAACTGACATGCATTACAGCTCTTAGCTTGGGTCCTCTTCCTTGGGGAAGAAGCATGAAGATTTCTGGCAAAGTGTGCTTTCTGAAAACTTCCCTCTCCTTTTTACCTTGGCACAGAAAATACTAGGTAAATCTGGCTCCACATAATATTCAAGTGTTCCTGTTACAGAATGGGTGTTCTAAAAATAAACTAAGAAACAAACTGACTGATGCACACCTGGATCACATCTGGAGATTTGTACTTTCTGAAAAGGTTAAAGAGTACAAGAAATTAATTGTGGACATTAAGCGTAAAATTAGCATATAAACTCTGTGCCTTGGAAAATATTTTTCTTGGATCCTGTATGCCTTTGTACTTAATGTTCCACTTTCACTAAAAAGCCTTCAAATCAAAGTTTCAAATTTTTTGGGTTTGATCTCATAAGCAAGGACCCCACAGGAGGCAACAGAGAGCTAGCCCTCAGGAAGAAGGAATGCTACTGGATCCTAAAACTCAGAGCGGTGGAAGAGGGCCTCAATACCAATTTCGAGATGGAATATTATTTAGGGGAGTAAATATGTTACTGTTAATATTCTGTTCTCTTTCTAGATTGATTGATGTAATGCCTGTCATCCGGTGTTCTATCTAATACTGAACTAAGCGCTAGCTATGTATATACAAAATAATATATTAGACTCGTCTTGAGATTTCCCCTGCATGGTTTCTATTCATGTCGGTATTTTTGACGCCTTATCTCTAATATCATTAGAGTGTATATACCTGCTCTTTTTCCCATCCATTTATCATGTTTCTGACTGAACTCTGTATCTAATACCTTGTGCGTTATACAAACTTTGGAGTCATCATAGTGATTCTTGTCCTATGAACCTTTTTATGTCAGGTCCAGTTTGCTTGGGACACAGATGGGGCACGTCCCATTTTTATTTTTATTTGCATTTCTTTATAATCCCAACATTGGTAGTAACTTATCCATATATTTTTGTCTTCTGGCATATTATTTAGAGGTATTTTGACTCTTCTTTTGATCTTGTTTGAATTTATAGTTTTTTCTTAATCACTTCGGTCTTTTGTCAACCGTTTTAACGGGAGGACCACACAAATATTGTATTTGATATATATTGCTTAAGTCAACCCGGAGGGGTTGTTCTTCTTTAAGTATATAGTTGAATTCAAGATGGCGCTCGTTGTGCCTTTAGAATTTTCGTTGGTACTATCGTTTCATTTATTAGTCTTGTCTAGACACTAGTATAGAGCATCTGTAAGGATTGTGCTCTACAAATAAGATATTAATTACTCTACTTTTATTTCTGCACTTACTTTTAATGTTAAGTCAGCACCGACCGCTATATCCTCTTACTAGGAATATGTGGTCTCACTACTCCAAGATGGCGCCCGTTGGTTAGCTTAAGTCCTATCTCTATTTCAGGTACAGAGCACACGTTAGTGACGCCTTAAATAGAGCACCTTCCATTTAGTCGACTGATTACATATTACCCGGACACTACAGAACGCTGCGCGATTATTTGAACGCAGTTTTCCTTCGCACTTGTTACTTCATACAAAAAGATGAGCGGTCTTTACAGGGATCAGGATTTGGCCTTGGGAATATTTTGGAGCACATGAATACTTTGTGGGTGCATAAAATTCATTAACTTATTGACGGTCTTTTTGTTTCGCTTTGGTTTTAGGATGCTCCGTATATTAGATGTAAAGATTTTTTGCCATTACTTTTTATTCCAGATACAATAAGGTCAGTCTTGGGTCATATGGCCATTTCGTTTTTTATAGTCTTTTTGCGGCAATACCACCTTGTTCCCTATAATTCCATTATTAATTACATAGGGTGTTTATGATTTAATTTCAGAGTCTCGGATTGCTCTGGAGGACTTAATTGATTTATATATACTTGATTGTAGCTAAGGTATGTTCAGTTGACTATTATGAGTAATACACATGGGTTTTAAAGGTTAGATATGATCACTAGAGTTACGTTTATGACTTGTGATAGGTGTTTACATATTGGTCTCACATATCTTGGATCACTTAGGTGACTTCATTTTTTAATTTAAAATTAGGACGTGCACCTACTGTGTCGTAACAACCTTTTAAACAGGATTATGATTCACAGAGATTTTTGTTGCTATTGCTATCCTCGATTTATTATATTCTCTCAAAAGGTGACCTTCTGTTATGTTTTACAAACCTTTATTATTTTCTTTTTTCTTATGTCGCACAAGTCACGTATTGCATGATTTCCAATCACATAAACATCACGGTGCGAATGACTTGCTCTTGTCATTAAATGAAAAAATGGATTAGATGAGTATACTGTATACTACAACCTGTAGACACTATTCTTGTTTATTTCAGCCCTGATGAAGTCTTTGAGACTGATTTCTCATAAGACGAAACACGTGTTGGCGTTTGTTGCTACATGAATATTTTGTCAGCTGTTATTGTCACATGAATGCTGATTTCAAGGATGGTTTCTTATCGCTGTGATGAACTTTATCTTCCAACAATAAATTGAAGATTGTTTCTTTCATGAATCCCGGTCTTACAGCGAAATTCATTGTGTGTCTATCAGCACTATACAATACATTGTGGACCCAAAACAACTTTAATGAAACGAACTTTGACTCATGAGTGCCCTGACATTCGACTTATTCAAATCAGAGTAACACTCCTCATGCAGCATCAAGATTGGGAAACATGCAGTGAAATTCTTGCACACTGGAGAACACTCTGCCAATCTTCTCCATTGAATCTATTCATGTGTGGTATGAAGGAACTAGTTATATCTCAGCTACTTTCTATTTGTCTTTGAATAGTCATTTAATTGAAGTTTACCCAACACTGCTAGTGTACCTAATAATCAGAATGCATTAAGTATGTAATCTGAGCGCTACTCTTTTATCAGAATAAAATACATTTAAAAAAGTGTTGGGTTGAATGTACTTTCAATTGACAGAGGTTATCATTCTTACATCAATGTGCATCATTTATACCACAAGGGGCACATTTTCTATGAATTAGTTGAACAGCCTTTGAATGGTTACATTTCAAACCTATCCACGTTTCTTTCAAATTGCAGCATCCTCTCAATCTTTTGAACAGTTTATTTGCATGCTTTCGCTCCATGTGGTACAATTTGTCTCCCAAATTCCCCACCATGCCATGTCCTGCCCAACTAGGCCATGCCCTAATCCTGAAACACCCCGCCCACATTCCCCACGGTCATCTGTGCGGCCCCAGATGATAACCAGACTGTGCATTTTGGCCCCTAAGGAAATGTTTGGGAGTTCTCATGATTTATACTGGTGGTTCAGCTCAATCAGCTGTAGGTACCAAACACCAATACTCAGTGTCTATTAAAAATTGGGTTTCTAGTTGGCAGAGGTATACGCCCTGTCCAAGTAGGGACAACAATCCTAGTCAGGTAAGTCACAATACAACCTAAATTATCCTGTGCTCACCCTCCAGAAGCTTGGCACAAAGCAGGCACGCTTAACTTAGAAAGCAATGTGTAAAGTATTTGTCTCATACCCTAACACAGTGAAAACACCAAAAAGTCTACAAGTAAAGCGATCCGTCAATTCTTCCAGCACAGCAAAGCTGATGCGTCTATTCTTTTGAGGCTGCAGAGCGATGTGTCAGTTTCCAGGAGGGCAGCCTTGGTTCCTCACTGCAATGCGGGGATATTTTTCGCACAGAGACGATGCATGGAAAACCCAGAAGGCGTTGAGCAGAGGCAACAGGCACTGCACCAATACAGCAAGCGCTGCGTCAATGCAGCAGGTGTTGCATGGAATTCTGCAGACGGTGCATCGATTTTCAGATGTGCTGGATTTTCTTCTCTTTGGCGAGGTCTTTGATAGCCCTGAGACCACAGAACAGGAGGAAAGCTGAATCCAAGCCCTTCAAAAACATTTGAGGAAGAAGGCAAAGTCCTCCAAGAAGAGTCTGGGGTCAACAGGCAGCAGGTTAGCAAGCAAGCCAGCAGTCGTTGCGTTGATTTTCTGACGCGCTGGATTTTGTTCTCTTTGGTGAGGTCTTTGACAGCCCTGAGACCTCATAACAGGAGAAAACTCAATCTATGCCCTTGGAGGGCACCAAAGGAGAAAGGCAGAGTACTTCCACCAAAGTCAGGGGTTAGCAGGGCGACAAGCATGCCAACAGACCTTACATCGAAGCAGTTGAGATGAGTCCTTTCAGCAGCCAGGCAGTCCCTCTGACAGAATCCAGTTGTAGGTCCAGAAGTGTCTTATGTGGTGGGATCACAGACCCAGTATATATAGCAAAAAGTGCCTTTGGAGTGGAGGAAACATCAAAGAGTGGTTTTGAATTGCAGAAGTTCCCCGTTCAACCCAGCCTTGTCTGCCAGGAGCTCTGCCGGTGGTAGGCCACTGGCCTTTAAAATGTAAGTGAGAGCCCCTCCGCCGTTCCTGCCCAGGGAGAGCCATCAGTATGCAGATGAATGCAGATGCAGCTGAGAGTCCTGTGTTCATGGCTGTCTGGATGGAATGCACAAGGGGAGCTGTCAACCAGCACAGACCAGACGTGAACTAGAGGCAGGCTATAAGGCACAGATGGCAGTAAGGGCAGGGAAATGCCTACTTTCTAAAAGTGGCATTTCTAAAATAATAATGTGAAATAGAACTTCATGAGTCATTAGGATTTCTCAATACCATTCCAACCATACCAAATATGGCAAGACTACTTTGCTTAGATCTGCAATTACCACTTAAAAGCATATAAGGGAATCTCTAACGCTGGCCTATGTATGAGAGGAGGACGGTTCACCGTAATGAAAAATGACTTTGGGAGTTTTTCACTACCAGGACACATAAAACTTAGAAGTACGTGTCCTGCCTTTTACTTACATAGCATCCTACCCTATGGATTACCTACGACCTACCTTAGGGGGGACTTATGTGTAATAAAAGGGGATTTTAAGGCTTGGCAAGTAGTTTTAAATGCCAAGTTGAAATGTCAGTGAAACTGCCACACAGGCCCTACAACGGCAGACCTGAGACATGGTTAAGGAGCTACTTATGTGGGTGGGACAATCCGTGCTGCAGGCCCACAGTAGCATTTAATGTACAGGCCCTGGGCTCATGTAGTGATCTTTACTAGGGACTCACAAGTAAATTAAATATGCCAATTGGGCATGAGCCAAGGTTACCATGTTTAAGGGAGAGAGCACAAGCACTTTAGCACTGGTTAACAGTGGAGGGAGGCAGGCAAAAAGTTGGGGGAAGACCACACCAAGGCTATCAGGTCTAATAGCGGCTTAGGCAGCTGTCTGTGGAGTAATGAGGGATGTCGAGTTCCGCCATCAACAAACCTATACTCAGTCCCTAGGGGTTTGCACTGTACAACTTGCGGAGCTCAAAGCACTGATCTTGGTGCTGGAACATACAGATTCTGAAACCCCCCCACTTACTGTGTGTGATTCGTATTATTGTGTCCAGTCCTTTTTTTTTTTTTTTTAATCTTTTTTTTTGGTGCATTTATTGATATCAACACGAAACATACACATCAGGTGTGTTGCCGATGCCCATGCTGGTGTGGCAGCTACCATTTCCCATCTACAAATATTTTATTGGTGGCACGGTCTATACATATATTCCAAACAATATATATTTAGTTGTGACATCTGTCAACAAATCAAAGTTTACACCATCAGGCACACACTGCAGACACCACTCTTAATATTAAACAAGCCTATGCAATGTGTGTATCTGGACCTCTGCGATCCCCTCAATTCAGATGGTCCATACAAATATATTCTACTAATGGTAGACTCTTGCCCCAGATTCCTGTTAATATATCTATAACAATCGGCTGACACATCATTGTTATTAAAGATTTGTACGTTTTTATCAGGAAAAATGTAGTTGCTGCTTTCCATTCAGACCAGGGCCCTGCTTTTGCCTCCAGGGCTTATGGGGAAGCCATGGGAATGCTAGGAGTAGCAGTGCATTTTATTCACCATAACATCCTGAGGGAAATTTTGTTGTGGAAAAGAAAAAAACACAATCTAAAGCACTTCTTAACAGATAAGGTATTGGGCTCAAGTTGTGGTTGGATCCATTACTTGTATGGAGTCCAGAGAGCATTAAACAGTATGCCTAGAAGTCCTTGGGGAGGCTGTACCCCATATAAAGCCATGTTCGTCATCCCTATGTATGTCCCAGATTTTGATGGTCCTGACAAGCTGGCGGCAGAAATACCTTTCGACATAAATGAACGTGCCACTGTCTTGCAGGAATCACAACAGTTCCGAGATGAACGTTCTTGAGCACATGCCACCAAGTGGGAATGAGGGATTCAACAACATCCACAGGTCGGATTTCAAAAATTGGGGTTCTGGATTGAGAAAAGATACCTGTGAAGAAGGAGTTTGGCCCATCCTACCGGGCACCAGAGCCACTTCTTGGAATACAAGGTACAAGAATTCTTATTCTACCACCACTGCCTGGGTCCAAAGACAACTGCTTGTCTCCATTGATAACAAAGTTTTATCATCAGGGCTCGAAAAATCTACTCGACCACTCGACCACTCGCTAAGGCGAGTTTTATTTTATGAGGTCGAGCTATTTTTAGATTCCACTCAACCCTTTTGGGGAGTGGACAAAGAACAGGTATTTTGTTCAGTCAGAAACTGAATTAGCAATTAAGATACCTTTAAATCTTATTCTTATCACATTTGCTCTGTGTTCAGAGACAGAGGTCAAAAGTCAGTTTGTCTTCTTGCAATGCAAATACTTTTCCTAGTGACTGCAGAGTTCCAGGATTTTGAAAGGTGAACTGTCTGAACTATGTGAAATGAAAGGCTTTTGGTATCCGGTTTTTCCTAACACACAACATTTATATAACTAAGTAAACTTTACAAACATTTCAAAATATATTTTAGTAGCTGGGAAAGACCATTTTTTCTACTTCTGTGTGAAGAGAAAAATATTTTAATAGAATGAAAAAAAAAAAGTCAGAACCCTTTTGTTGGAAATGGGGTTTCTGGTTGGCTAGGGTATGCACCTCAGCCAGGCAGAACCTACCCACTCTAGTCAAGGCTTGGGAGTTACACGTCCAAGATAACCCCTGCTCACCCCCTTGGTAGCTTGGCACGAGCAGTCAGGCTTAACCTGGAGGCAATGTGTAAAGTGTTTGCACAACACACAACCCACGTGACGCACAATGTACACCACAACAGTGAGTTTATGTAAAAATAATCTGTATTGCACAAAACATAATTAGACCAACATTACATGTGAATAATACCCTGCTACCTTAGCAGTTGTCAGAATGTTACACAAGTTACTAATACTCTGCAGGAATATGCAGTTGTCCCCTTAGAACACGTAAGTACTCAGGATTCTGCAACATAAGCAGTAGTCAGGAATTCTAGAAAAAGGTATATGCACTTGTCATGAACAATTCCTAAATACCCATAAAAGGAACATTAGAGAATATACCACAAGTCATATACATACATATCAGCTAGACATGCCTAGAAAAGGAACATGAGCACATATGTGTATCACCAGTAAACAGGTAGGAAATCTAAACAACGAAAAGTCTGTACTAGGCTCCTAGAGCCTAGATTCCCTAGTAAGTACCTGTTTTCTGGCTGAAGAGGCACTTCCAGGGCCTAAAGGTGAGTGTAGGGGGCTCCCTGCGCCTTCCCCGAGTCCTGCTTTGAGGCTGTCCTGAAGTTCGGGACCCGAGGAGACACTCGGCCGCACCAGAAGTGGTGCACGAGTGCAAAGAGATGTTCCCGGGCCGCCGCAGTGCTTTGTCGGGAGTTGCCGGCACTTAGTGCCCCGGGGGGGCTCTAAAGAGCGGACCGTGCCCAGGGGGCACCGAAGAGCGCACGCTACTCGCGCTCGATAAACAAAGGGCGTACGGGCTGCTGGAGATTCTGGTTCAGCACAGGAGTGCTTCCTAAAGCGCGGAGGCTCTATGCTTCGGCCCCGGCCGCAGCGGTGATCTAACACAGCAGGGAAGCGCTTCTCCACTGTGGGGGCACTTCCTTAAGCCTGGGCTGCGGCAGTGATTTCCTCCTGCAGTTAAGAGAGCGCTTCTTCCACGTGCTTGGGCAGAATCTACAGGGATCTTTTTGCAGGGGTCAGGGGCCACAACACCCTGCCCCTGGGAACAGATAGAGCAGGAAAAAGCAAAGGGCTGGTGGGCCCAGCTACAGGCCAACACAAGGGGTGCAGATGGTGGCAGTTCCTTCTAGTGACCAGGTAGGTCACAGGTCAGCACAGCAGCAGCAGTCCAAGGTGGTTTCCTGGTGAGTCCATTTATCAGCGTTCTGTGTCCAGTTTCAAAGTTCCAAGAGTGTTCAAATTGTGGGGAAAATTCCCCTGTACTTATAGTCAGTTCTTACAGTGTTTTTCAATGGTATGGAGAGGAGGTTCCAGCAAGTTACAACTGGTTCTGGGAGTGCCCCCTCTCTCCTTTCAGTACAGGCTCCAAACATCAGTGGGGGGTTAACGACCCTATTGTGTGAGGCCAGGGCACAGTCTTTACAAATGCAGGTGTGCCCTGCCTCTCCCTTCTCTCAGCCCAGGAAGGCTTTACAATATGTAGATGCACCTCTGTGTCACCTCCACCCTCCCTGTGTTCAGGCTGTCTGAGAAGTATGCACAAAGCCCCAACTGTCAGTCTGCCCAGACGTTGATTGGAGACAAGCTGCAAAACACCAAAGTTATAAGCACAGATAAATGCGCACTTTCTAGAAGTGGCATTTCTGTGATAGTAATAAAAAATACACCTACACCAGTAAGCATCATTTCTTACCACTGTCACAACCATACCAAATATGCCTATGCTACCCCTCATAAATCAGACAATACGCCTTACACATAAGGCAAGGCATTTCCAATGCAATCCTATGAGAGGGCAGCACTCACAGTAGTGAGACACCAAGTTAGGCTGTTTGTCACTACCAGGACAAGCCACGCAACATGGCACATGTCCTGCCTTCTACATACATGGCACCCTGCACAAAAGGGCTAGCTAGGGCGTACCTTAGGGGTGACTTACATGTAGTAAAAGGGGAGTTCTGGGCCTGGCAAGTAAATTTAGATGCCAGGTCCATGTGGCAGGAAACTGCGCACACAGGCTCTGCGCTATCAGGCCTTAGATAGGTTTGACAGGCTACTTCAGTGGGTGGTGCAAGCAGCGCTGCAGGCCCACTAGTAGCATTTAATTTACAGGCCCTGGGTATAGGGATACCACTTTACAAGGGACTTATAGGTAAATTAAATATGCCAATCAGGTATAATCCAATCATACCAAATTTGTAAGAGAGAGCACATGCACTTTAGCACTGGTTAGCAGTGAAAAAGTGCTCAGAGTCAAAACGTCAGCCAACAAAGGTCAGAAAAATAATGAGGCAAAAGCAAAAAGTCTGGGGAATGACCCTGTAAAAGGGCCAGGTCCAACATGACCCCCTACCAGCCCAAAGCCAGGGGAGAACAATCAATACCTTGATGGACTTCCCTGATTAGGGTGATAGAACCAAGACCCTGGCCCGCAACTGCAAGGACATGATCCAGTTCTACGCCAATCTGAACCCAGTTGAATTCCTCTGTCTATGCTCCCAAGACAATCTAAGCTAACCCAGGGAGGCGTCCTAGTTGTCTGTGGCCAGAGCCAGGTCCTAGGCAAGCCCGGGGCCACTGGCCTCTGCAATCTCTCAGAGTGGGGGGCGGGAGCCCCAGGTGCATAGCATCCTGTTTCCACTCTCCTTCCCACCAGTTCAGGAGTTACCCCCTGCCACTGGCCTTCTAGCCTAGGGACTGATCCCATAGCCTGAATAGGGCCCAGGGGAGAATCTCTCCTCCTGCCCCTCCTTCTAGGGTTCCGCCTCCTCCGAGACGGAGTTGTACCCCCAGAATCCAGAACTGCCAGGGCGCTTGTTACAGTCGTCCTGGTCAGCTCATCCACCAGTTCAGAGGATCCCCCCTGTAACTGGTCTCCCAACCCAGGGTCCTTCCCCTCTGGCTGAGCTGGGGTCAGGAAAAAGCCTTTCCTCCTCCTGCCCCTCCTTCTAGAGTTCCGCACCCTCCCATCAGGAGTGATACCCCCAGAAGTAATAGAGAGACTGGGGACAGCCTTCTCCACCTCCAGGTCAAGGGAGCTACCCTGGACCTGGTTTTCCAACCTAGGGACGGTACCCTTGGGCTGGTTCTCCAACCTAGGGACTGTACCCTTTTGCTGGACATGAGTTAGGGGAGTGTCCTCCCTCAAACTCTCCCTTACAGGAACTGAATCCCTAGGGCATGCATCTTCCAACCTAGGGACGTTACCCTTTTGCTGGACAGGAGTCAGAGAAGTGTCTTCCTCTGAATCCCCTCCTGAAGGAACTGAATCCCTAGAGAATGCATCAGTAGAGATGCTGGTTACAGAAGTCTCTATTTACAGATCTAGGGGGTTGCCCATGATCTGGTCTTCCAACCTAGGGACGATACCCTTTTGCCGGACAGGAGTCAGGGGAGTGTCCTCCCTCAAACCCTCAAAAGGAAGCACCAGCACCCCCTCTGCGGGGTGGTGCTGCTGATCTCCAGAGTTGGAGCAACCCTGTTCCCAGGTGTCCCCCCTTCTCCTTCAAACTTTAGGACATCCTTTTTACAGGATTGGTCTTTGGTAACAACTACCCTGCCGCCTTGGGGTCCCTCTCAGGTACCTTCCAAGACCTGCGGAGGAGGACAGGTCCCTGTGGATCCTGCACCCTCCCCGCTCAGAACGTTGTCTGGGTTGGTTAAATTCTCACCTCGGTGTACCAATAAGGAGCCCTCTAAGGCATACATAAGAGGATAGGTCCTTAACAATCCTACTTCCTCCCCACTGAAAACTTTACCTGGAACAGTTACATTCCAGCTCTGGGCCCCTTCTGGGTGCCTTCCAAGACATGCGTAAGAAGACAGGTCCCTCTGGATCCTGCACCTTCCCCGCTCAGAATTTGGCCTGAATTACCCAGAACCTACCCCACCCCTTCCAGGGGTGAACCTAAGACAGCCCTTGGTGTCTGACCAGCTCCCCTGGCACTAAGCCAGAGGTCAGCCTCCTTTGCAAGCTCCATGGGGTCAGAGAATTTAAAGTAAGACAAGTGTTGGCGTAGCTCTGAAAAACATCAACGGAACATGTGTTCTCTTAGAATGAGACTAAACAGCCCTTCATAAGTGGTTGCTCTGCTACCCTCCACCCATCCTGTTAGTGCTTTGCTATAAGTCCCCATAAAATCCTCCCAAGACTGGTGAGACCTCTTCCTGCTGCCTCTGAACCTCAACCTGTAGTCTTCAGGGGTGAGACCATACTCTTCTATCAGGGCCTTTCTGATGTGGGGATACCCCTGCCTGTCACTCCCTTCTGGGGCCAGTAGGACATACCTTTCCAACTCAGGAATATAGCTCTCTAGGACAGTTACCCAATATGTCTCAGGAATCCTGCACGCAACTAGAGCTTCTTCATACCCCTTAAGCCACTGACGTATGTCATCTCCCTCCTTGAACCCAGGTACCAAATCTGTGGGTAGGTAAGAATTGTGTCTAACACAAAAAATTGTGCCACCACTGGACTCCACCTGCATTACTGGTGAGTCCAGATTTGTAAGACTGCTCTCTAGAGCGAGCCTTTCTCTGGTAAAGGCCCTTTCAGCCTCTGCCATCCTCTCCTGGGCTAAGGCTTTTTCAACCTCAGCCTGCCTCTCTTTTACAGCCAGCCTAGCTAGCTGCAGCTTCAGGTCCCTCTCTTTCTGCCTATTTCTGAGCTCCTCAGGTGACAGGGAATGGGAGGTGGTGCTGCTGTTACGCAAGGACCCAGTAAGGGACTCCCTATCTATGGGGTCCTCTCTCTCTACTGACGCCCCTGGCCAGTCATCTTCTCCCTCAGTGTCTAACTCCTCTGGGTCACTATCCCCCTGGGATGTGGACTGGAGACCCTCTTCCTCAGAGTCCTCACTACTCTCGTGGGTCTCCCTCAGAACCATCTCCCCTTTGGGCCTCTTTCTGTGCTATAAAGTCAGCCTCATTAAAACTGAACCGGGCTCTCCTGAGGATCCCTATATGGGCGTCACCCTCTCTAAAAGGTATACCTCTCTCCCTGCAGAATCCCTCTAACTCTTCTATTGTGTAAAACAATATATAATTAATGTCAAAGGTAGGCTTCATTTTGTAAAGAGCACAACACTAGCGTAAACAACAAGAGTCCAAAGTGCGAGTATACAACACAGGAGTGAAAAATAAAAATGACTAGCTTGAGAGAACAGGAGAATAATTTAAGAAAAGAGAATTAAAACATGTAATGGTCTAAGTGCAATTTGCGGTGCAAAAATGAGTCACAAGGTACTGTGCAAGCGCAAGTCCTATCCTCACCGCTGACAACCAGTGTAAGAAATGGGGTTTCTGGTTGGCTAGGGTATGCAGCTCAGCCAGGCAGAACCTACCCACTCTAGTCAGGACTTGGGAGTTACATGTCCAAGATAACCCCTGCTCACCCCCTTGGTAGCTTGGCACGAGCAGTCAGGCTTAACCTGGAGGCAATGTGTAAAGCGTTTGCAAAACACACAACCCACGTGAAGCACAATGTACACCACAAAGTAAACACAACACTGAGCTTATGTAAAAATAATCTGTATTGCACAAAACATAATTAGACCAACATTACACGTGAATAATACACTGCTACCTTAGCAGTTGTCAGAATGTTACACAAGTTATTAATACTCTGCAGGAATATGCAGTTGTCACCTTGGAACACGTAGGTACTCAGGATTCCGCAACATAAGCAGTAGTCAGGAATTCTAGAAAAAGGTATATGCACTTGTCATGAACAATTCCTAAATACCCATAAAAGGAACATTAGAGAATATACCACAAGTCATATACATACATATCAGCTAGACATGCCTAGAAAAGGAACATGAGCACATATATGTATCACCAGTAAACAGGTAGGAAATCTAAACAACCAAAAGTCTGTACTAAATCAAATCAAATCATTAACATTTATAAAGCGCGCTACTCACCTGTGCGGGTCTCAAGGCGCTAGGGGAAAAAGGGGGGGGTTATCGCTGTTCGAACAGCCAGGTCTTTAGGAGTCTCCGGAAAGCGGAGTGGTCCAGGGTGGTCCTGAGGCTGGTGGGGAGGGAGTTCCAGGTCTTGGCCGCCAGGAAGGAGAAAGATCTCCCACCCGCCGTGGAGCGGCGGATGCGAGGGACAGCAGCGAGTGCGAGGCCAGAGGAGCGGAGGAGGCGGGTGGGGATGTAGAAGCTGAGGCGTCTGTTGAGGTATTCCGGTCCCTTGTCGTAGAGGGCTTTGTGCTCCTAGAGCCTAGATTCCCTAGAAAGTACCTGTTTTCTGGCCGAGGAGGCACTTCCAGGGCCTAAAGGTGAGTGTAGGGGGCCTCCGGCGCGCAAAATGGGGGTCATGCAATGTTTTTTGGGGGAGAGGGGCTGTCTGCAACCTCTCTACCGTGAACAGGCCCCTCTGGGGTCCTACGTTCTTGGTGGGGGCCTGCCTCGGCCTCCTCACACCCTGTCCGTGGGGTGGGGGGCCGAGCGCGGCCCAACAAACAATTATGGGGGCAAAGGCGGGAAGGGACCTCCGTCGAGGTCTCCCTTCCCAATTCGAGCTGAAGGAAAAATGCCCGATGTGAAAGGAAAAGGAGCGTACGGCTCCTGGGGCAGAGACCGGGGAAGGGGCGCTCCCTGCGCCTTCCCCGAGTCCTGCTTTGAGGCTGTCCGGAAGTTCGGGCCCCTCCGGGGACCCGAGGAGACACTCTGTGCACCAGAAGTGGTGCGCGAGTGCAAAGAGATGTTCCCGGGTCGCTGTAGTGCTTTGTTGGGAGTTGCCAGCACTTAGTGCCCCGGGGGCGCTCTAAAGAGCAGACCGTGCCCCGGGGGCAACGAAGAGCGCACGCTACTTGCGCTCGATAAACAAAGAACGTCCGGGAATGCTGGAATTCTGGTTCAGCACAGGAGCGCTTCCTAAAGCGCGGAGGCTCTATGCTTCGGCCTCGGCCGCAGCGGTGATCTAACATAGCAGAGAAGCACTTCTCCAGTGTGGGGGCACTTCCTTAAGCCTGGGCTGCGGCGGTGATTTCCTCCTGCAATTAAGAGAGCACTTCTTCCACGCCCTTGGGCAGAATCTACAGGGATCATTTTGCAGGGGTCAGGGGCCACAACTCCCTGCACCTGGGAACAGATAGAGCAGGAAAAAGCACAGGGCTGGTGGGCCCAGCTACAGACCAGCACAAGGGGTGCAGATGGTGGCAGTTCCTTCTAGTGACCAGGCAGGTCACAGGTCAGCACAGCAGCAAGCCAAGGTAGTTTCCTGGTGAGTCCATTCATCAGCGTTCTGTGTCCAATTTCAAAGTTCCAAGAGTGTTCAAATTGTGGGGAAAATTCCCCTGTACTTATAGTCAGTTCTTACAGTGTTTTTCAATGGTAGGGAGAGGAGGTTCCAGCCAGTTACAACTGGTTCTGGGAGTGCCCCCTCTCTCCTTTCAGTACAGGCTCCAAACATCAGTGGGGGGTTAACAACCCTATTGTGTGAGGCCAGGGCACAGTCTTTACAAATGCAGGTGTGCCTCGCCTCTCCCTTCTCTCAGCCCAGGAAGGCTTTACAATACGTAGATGCACCTCTGTGTCACCTCCACCCTCCCTGTGTTCAGGCTGTCTGAGAAGTATGCACAAAGCCCCAACTGTCAGTCTGCCCAGACGTTGATTGGAGACAAGCTGCAAAACACCAAAGTTATAAGCACAGATAAATGCGCACTTTCTAGAAGTGGCATTTCTGTGATAGTAATAAAAAATACACCTACACCAGTAAGCAGCATTTCTTACCACTGTCACAACCATACCAAACATGCCTACGCTACCCCTCATAAATCAGACAATACCCCTTACACATAAGGCAGGGCATTTCCAATACAATCCTATGAGAGGGCAGCACTCACAGTAATGAGACACCAAGGTAGGCTGTTTGTCACTACTAGGACAGGCCACGCAACATGGTACATGTCCTGCCTTCTACATACATGGCACCCTGCCCACAAGGGCTAGCTAGGGCGTACATTAGGGGTGACCTACATGTAGTAAAAGGGGAGTTCTGGGCCTGGCAAGTAAATTTAGATGCCAGGTCCATGTGGCAGGAAACTGCGCACACAGGCTCTGCGATAGCAGGCCTTAGATAGGTTTGACAGGCTACTTCAGTGGGTGGCGCAAGCAGCGCTGCAGGCCCACTAGTAGCATTTAATTTACAGGCCCTGGGTATAGGGATACCACTTTACAAGGGACTTATAGGTAAATTAAATATGCCAATCAGGTATAATCCAATCATACCAAATTTGTAAGAGAGAGCACATGCACTTTAGCACTGGTTAGCAGTGAAAAAGTGCTCAGAGTCAAAACGTCAGCCAACAAAGGTCAGAAAAATAATGAGGCAAAAGCAAAAAGTCTGGGGAATGACCCTGTAAAAGGGCCAGGTCCAACACCTTTACTTAGTGATGTGCAAATGTTAAATGTTTTCTGAAACCCAATTTTTACAGATTACTGTTAATACATTATATAGTTTTACCAGTAAAGCTGCAAGTTAGTAGGAAGGTTTTTGGGCATTTCACATCATGCTTTAGTTATATATATTTATTAAAAGTGAGCGTTTGAACATAAACTGAGAAACACTCCTGCCCTGATGGCAATGCTATTAGTAAACTAAGAGGCAAGTTATGCATGGATCATGTGTACCCTATATGTAGGCTAGATTTATTATACATGGAGCAAACGTTTAGTGTATTTAATCAAACAAAAGAGGATTTTTTTGTTTTACCACAGAGATGCTGTACTCACATATTTGAAGGTGCACTCATATGTGGGAAAGAAGAAAAAGGTGACTGTAAAAAACAATATTTGCCTAGAATCAAACAATTTGAGACCCTTTTCCGGGTCAAGTATGTTACAGTTAGGTCACGCAGAATATTCAAGGTACTCGACCTGCAGGTCTAGAAGACATTTTAATGATTTTTCGAGGCCTGATCATGTGGCCGATCTGGCACAGTAGACCACTAGGATTCCTTGGTAGTTCCCTTGCCCCTCTCCCTACCATACAAGAGGTACCTCTTCCAAGCATTAAAACAACATTTCAATTATTTTATTTAGGTTGTGGAGAGCGGCGATTACCTTTTGTTGATTCCAGTACAAGAAATGTTCAAAATGTTAATCTGCAATTTTTCAAATGCAACACAATTTGGTGAGATTGTCAATGACGAACCTCCTTCGGATATATCTACTAGTTCACTTTCACCTGCACTGGCTTCAGCTTTTGCACAAACTGTTTCTGGGTATTTTGCCAACATAGATGATTTTTTTTCCAACATCTTCAGCATCGACTATTCCATCACCACATGGTATGCGTAAACTTTTTAACTGGCTTAAACACACTTACCTGATTCGGCCATGGAATTACCTGTGGATCACATTGACACTGCTTGCTTTTTGTTTTATGAATTGGTTTAGTTATTGTCTTCTTTTTGCTTATACATGGGCATTATCTTCCTGAATGCTCTGCTGTTGAACTGGTTGATGAGATTTTAAAGCCTTGTCTTCCCACAAAGTGTGAAGAGGCCTGTCTACTGTTCCAGTTCCTGGTGGGATTGTTTGGGGTAAAGTTCCATGTGATATATTTGTCCTACCAAAATGATACAAATCACATATGTTTTTAACATTTCCATGAATTACATTATTATACCTGGGGTTATTTCTGATGACTGGGATGCTAAAACAAATGATTTCATGCTTTCTGAGCTTGAATATTATACTGTGTTTGAAAGTGAATATATGTACATGAATACTGCAAACGATGGGGAAATGTTCTGATACCACTATTATGGACATCATTATTTACTTCGAGCTAGTACTCCAGGGGTGTTTTTCAAAAACTGACATTGGGAACACTGTCCACCTCCATCAGTGGGGCGGTCCAAAAGATACGTAGAAATGTTCACCTATATTCTGGCCATTATGCTACAAATTATGAGTCATATTATTTCAAATTACCCGCAGTAAAAGCAAGGTAAATAATGATAACTGATACTAAATTAATTTATTTGGATTTGTTCATTTCTTAGCTGGCCATACAAAGTTATGATTGTTGGAAAAAAGACTTTAAAAAACGGTTTGGAGTACGAAAGACTGGCAAGTGCAAGGAGTGGAAGCTTTAGTTAAAGCATTTACATACAAATGATTTTTTTTTTTTTAAACACTGTTCAGCAAACAACTTGCCTTAGGTTGGTAAAAGAAATGAATGTGCCCAGTATTCTTTCAATAGCTAAATGTGATAACTGGCAAAAGCTTGTGAATTTTTCAGAAGACCGGCTCAATGGTATGGTTCAGAACAGTACATTTAATTCATCACTTTCAGTAACGGGTAATTATTGTGGCCAGAGGACCAAATGGTTGTCATGCATGTATTGACTCCATGTGAGGTTTTAGAGTGAGCAGACGGAACCCTTGTTATGTCACCCCACAACACTCAGGTATTATCATCACATATAGCGTGGGTAAATTATGTCAGCAAATGGTTGCAACACTCCATGTTAATGGCTGAAGAAGAACATCTCTGACTCCTTTGCGAAGATGTAGACTTACAAGATTTCTTGTTAGGTCCCTGAGAACCATGCTCCAAAAGATTTCTATATGCAATATATAACGAAATATGGAAGCTTTCACAAATGGAAGCTGCGGGTCGTTTAAGGCAAATAGGGAAAATTTAGAGAAAGCTTTAGCTGTTGTCAATAATAGTCCGAATACCATGTCCACTCACGTATACATATTAAACAACATTGTGTTTTCTGCTATTGACATTATTCAAAGTGATATGCCATTTTTACATCATGGGCAGTCAGCTTAGGTCCATTATGCAGATGAGTTGGACTTTACAAGTTTTTAAGGGGAATCGTGTGCACTGGAAGCAAGTGGAATCCAAAGGGTTATTTGCTGCATTCAACCTTACACGTAAACAACAGATAATGGAGAGGAAGGAAGCTAGTTATACCATTGTTCATAAATACAAATCTAGAAAAGTTGCATTTTACAGTGGCTGTGTGAGAAGGTAGCCTCTTTCTAGCCTTGTTACCCCCACTTTTGGCCTGTTTGTGAGTGTATGTCAGGGTGTTTGTCACTGTTTTCACTGTCTCACTGGGATCCTGATAGCCAGGCCTCAGTGCTCATAGTGAAAACACTATGTTTTCAGTATGGTTGTTATGTGTCACTGGGATCCTGCTGGTCAGGACCCCAGTGCTCATAGGTTTGTGGCCTATATGTATGTGTCACTGGGACCCTGTCACACAGGGCCCCAGTGCTCATAGGTGTGCATGTATATGTTCCCTGTGTGGTGCCTAACTGTCTCACTGAGGCTCTGCTAACCAGAACCTCAGTGGTTATGCTCTCTCATTACTTCCAAATTGTCACTAACAGGCTAGTGACCATTTTTACCAATTTACATTGGCTTACTGGAACACCCTTATAATTCCCTAGTATATGGTACTGAGGTACCCAGGGTATTGGGGTTCCAGGAGATCCCTATGGGCTGCAGCATTTCTTTTGCCACCCATAGGGAGCTCTGACAATTCTTACACAGGCCTGCCACTGCAGCCTGAGTGAAATAACGTCCACGTTATTTCACAGCCATTTTACACTGCACTTAAGTAACTTATAAGTCACCTATATGTCTAGCCTTTACCTGGTAAAGGTTAGGTGCAAAGTTACTTAGTGTGAGGGCACCCTGGCACTAGCCAAGGTGCCCCCACATTGTTCAGAGCCAATTCACTGAACTTTGTGAGTGCGGGGACACCATTACACGCGTGCACTACATATAGGTCACTACCTATATGTAGCTTCACCATGGTAACTCCGAATATGGCCATGTAACATGTCTATGATCATGGAATTGCCCCCTCTATGCCATCCTGGCATTGTTGGTACAATTCCATGATCCCAGTGGTCTGTAGCACAGACCCTGGTACTGCCAGACTGCCCTTCCTGGGGTTTCTCTGCAGCTGCTGCTGCTGCCAACCCCTCAGACAGGCAGCTGCCCTCCTGGGGTCCAGCCAGGCCTGGCCCAGGATGGCAGAACAAAGAACTTCCTCTGAGAGAGGGTGTGACACCCTCTCCCTTTGGAAAATGGTGTGAAGGCAGGGGAGGAGTAGCCTCCCCCAGCCTCTGGAAATGCTTTGTTGGGCACAGATGTGCCCAATTCTGCATAAGCCAGTCTACACCGGTTCAGGGACCCCTTAGCCCCTGCTCTGGCGCGAAACTGGACAAAGGAAAGGGGAGTGACCACTCCCCTGACCTGCACCTCCCCTGGGAGGTGTCCAGAGCTCCTCCAGTGTGCTCCAGACCTCTGCCATCTTGGAAACAGAGGTGCTGCTGGCACACTGGACTGCTCTGAGTGGCCAGTGCCACCAGGTGACGTCAGAGACTCCTGCTGATAGGCTCCTTCAGGTGTTAGTAGCCTTTCCTCTCTCCTAGGTAGCCAAACCCTCTTTTTTGGCTATTTAGGGTCTCTGTCTCTGGGGAAACTTTAGATAACGAATGCATGAGCTCAGCCGAGTTCCTCTGCATCTCTCTCTTCACCTTCTGATAAGGAATCGACCGCTGACCGCGCTGGAAGCCTGCAAACCTGCAACATAGTAGCAAAGACGACTACTGCAACTCTGTAACGCTGATCCTGCCGCCTTCTCGACTGTTTTCCTGCTTGTGCATGCTGTGGGGGTAGTCTGCCTCCTCTCTGCACCAGAAGCTCCGAAGAAATCTCCCGTGGGTCGACGGAATCTTCCCCCTGCAACCGCAGGCACCAAAAAGCTGCATTACCGGTCCCTTGGGTCTCCTCTCAGCACGACGAGCGAGGTCCCTCGAATCCAGCGACGCTGTCCAAGTGACCCCCACAGTCCAGTGACTCTTCAGCCCAAGTTTGGTGGAGGTAAGTCCTTGCCTCACCTCGCTGGGCTGCATTGCTGGGAACCGCGACTTTGCAGCTACTCCGGCCCCTGTGCACTTCCGGCGGAAATCCTTCGTGCACAGCCAAGCCTGGGTCCACGGCACTCTAACCTGCATTGCACGACTTTCTAAGTTGGTCTCCGGCGACGTGGGACTCCTTTGTGCAACTTCGGCGAGCACCATTTCACGCATCCTCGTAGTGCCTGTTTCTGGCACTTCTCCGGGTGCTACCTGCTTCAGTGAGGGCTCTTTGTCTTGCTCGACGTCCCCTCTCTCTGCAGGTCCAATTTGCGACCTCCTGGTCCCTCCTGGGCCCCAGCAGCGTCCAAAAACGCCAAACGCACGATTTGCGTGTAGCAAGGCTTGTTGGCGTCCTTCCGGCGGGAAAACACTTCTGCACGACTCTCCAAGGCGAGAGGGATCCGTCCACCAAAGGGGAAGTCTCTAGCCCTTTTCGTTCCTGCAGAAACCTCAGCTTCTTCTGTCCAGTCGAAGCTTCTTTGCACCCGCAGCTGGCATTTCCTGGGCATCTGCCCATCTCCGACTTGCTTGTGACTTTTGGACTTGGTCCCCTTGTTCCACAGGTACCCTAGATTGGAAATCCACAGTTGTTGCATTGCTGGTTTGTGTCTTTCCTGCATTATTCCTCTAACACGACTCTTTTGTCCTTAGGGGAACTTTAGTGCACTTTGCACTCACTTTTCAGGGTCTTGGGGAGGGTTATTTTTCTAACTCTCACTATTTTCTAATAGTCCCAGCGACCCTCTACAAGGTCACATAGGTTTGGGGTCCATTCGTGGTTCGCATTCCACTTCTGGAGTATATGGTTTGTGTTGCCCCTATCCCTATGTTTCCCCATTGCATCCTATTGTAACTATACATTGTTTGCACTGTTTTCTAAGACTATACTGCATATTTTTGCTATTGTGTATATATATCTTGTGTATATTTCCTATCCTCTCACTGAGGGTACACTCTAAGATACTTTGGCATATTGTCATAAAAATAAAGTACCTTTATTTTTAGTATAACTGTGTATTGTGTTTTCTTATGATATTGTGCAAGTGACACTTGTGGTACTGTAGTAGCTTCACACGTCTCCTAGTTCAGCCTAAGCTGCTCAGCTAAGCTACCATTATCTATCAGCCTAAGCTGCTAGACACCCTATACACTAATAAGGGATAACTGGGCCTGGTGCAAGGTGCAAGTACCCCTTGGTACTCACTACAAGCCAGTCCAGCCTCCTACATTGGTTGTGCAGTGGTGGGATAAGTGCTTGAGACTACTTACCACTCTTGTCATTGTACTTTTCATAAGAGAAAAATATACAAAACAAGGTCAGTGTATATACACATAGCCAAAAAGTTTTGCATTTCCTCTTTTCACTCTTTTCTAAGTGCTGAAAAGTACTTCTAAAACTTTCAATATGTTCTTAAAAGTTTAAAAAGTTTTTTCTGTCTTTCCAAAAAGTTCTGAAAACTTTTTTCTCTTTTTCTATCACTTTAACTCTCTCTAAAAATGTCTGGCACAGGCCAAAATGTTGAGCTGTCCAAACTTGCATATGATCACCTTAGCTGGAAAGGAGCAAGGAGTCTCTGCATAGAGAGAGGTTTGAGTGTAGGGAAGAATCCTTCATTAGAACTGTTAATTAACATGCTTAGAGTACAGGATAAGGCCATAAGTGCCCAATCTGTTGAAAAAGTAGCTAATGGTTCTCAATCTGATCCAGGGACTCCTCCAGGAAAAGATTCAGGAAAGAAACTTCTCAGCCTGCCCATTACTAGACAGTCTAGCATAGTTGGTACAGAGGTTGAATCACACCATACTGATGGTGTGCTCTCACATTATACTGTTAGCCAAGCTGTTAGGGTGCCCTCTGTAAGGGACAGGTCTCCTTCTGTTCATTCCCATCATACCTCTGTATCTAGAAATGTCCCTCCCACCCACCCTGATGACAGATTGTTAGAAAGGGAGCTCAATAGATTGAGAGTGGAACAAACCAGACTGAAGCTCAAGAAGCAACAGCTGGATTTGGATAGACAGTCTTTAGAATTAGAGAAGGAAAGACAGAAGTTGGGTTTAGATACCCATGGTGGCAGCAGCAGTATTCCCCATAGTCATCCTGCGAAAGAGCATGATTCCAGGAATCTGCACAAGATAGTTCCCCCTTATAAGGAGGGGGATGACATTAACAAGTGGTTTGCTGCACTTGAGAGGGCTTGTGCTGTACAGGATGTCCCTCAAAAGCAGTGGGCTGCTATCCTATGGCTATCATTTAGTGGAAAAGGTAGGGATAGGCTCCTTACTGTGAAAGAAAATGATGCCAATAATTTTACAGTTCTTAAGAATGCACTCCTGGATGGTTATGGCTTAACCACTGAACAGTACAGGATAAAGTTCAGAGAGACCAAAAAGGAGTCTTCACAAGACTGGGTTGATTTCATTGACCATTCAGTGAAGGCCTTGGAGGGGTGGTTACATGGCAGTAAAGTTACTGATTATGAAAGCCTGTATAACACAATCCTGAGAGAGCATATACTTAATAATTGTGTGTCTGATTTGTTGCACCAGTACCTGGTACACTCTGATCTGACCTCTCCCCAAGAATTGGGAAAGAAGGCAGACAAATGGGTCAGAACAAGGGTGAACAGAAAAGTTCATACAGGGGGTGACAAAGATGGCAATAAGAAGAAAGATGGTGAAAAATCTCAAGATAAGCATGGGGATAAGGGTAAAACCAAAGATCCCACTTCAAATCTTAAACACTCTTCAGAGGGTGGGGATAAAACAAATTCTTCCTCTTCTTCCCAACCTGCACACATTAAAAAGCCTTGGTGCTTTGTGTGTAAAAACAGAGGCCATAGGCCAGGGGATAAGTCCTGTCCAGGTAAACCCCCTGAGCCTACCACCACTAATACATCAAGCTCTAGTGCCCCTAGCAGTAGTGGTACTAGTGGTGGGACTGCTGGCAACAGTCAAGCAAAGGGTGTAGTTGGGTTCACTTATGGGTCCATAGTGGAAACTGATGTAATCAGTCCCAAGACAGTTTCTGTCACACCTAGTGGCATTGGCCTTGCCACACTGGCTGCTTGTCCCCTTACAATGGATAAGTACAGGCAGACAGTTTCAATAAATGGTGTTGAGGCCTTGGCCTACAGGGACACAGGTGCCAGTTTCACTTTGGTGACTGAAAACCTAGTGCCTCCTGAACAACACATCATTGGACAACAGTATAAGATTATTGATGTCCATAACTCCACTAAGTTTCTTCCCTTAGCTATAATTCAGTTTAGTTGGGGTGGAGTTACTGGCCCTAAGCAGGTGGTGGTATCACCTAGCTTACCTGTAGACTGTCTCTTAGGTAATGACCTAGAGGCCTCAGGTTGGGCTGATGTAGAGTTTTATGCCCATGCAGCCATGCTGGGCATCCCTGAGGAATTGTTCCCTCTCATTTCAAGTGAAATGAAAAAGCAAAGGAGAGAAGGCCTGAAAACTCAGGATCCCTCTCCATCAACAGGTAAAAAGGGTATCACAGTATCCCCTAACCACCCTACCATTCAGGATACTATTCCTGTGGTGGGAGAAACCTCTCCTGGGGTGGCACCTGTTCCAAGGGAATCATCAGCTGGCAAAGCTGGACTCCCTGAGGTGGAAGTACCTCTCTGTGGGATAACTAACATTGGTGAGAAAAACAGCACCATTTTAGTTAACATGGAGCATCCCTCCAACCCTCCCAGAGAAACTTTAGTGCAGAAACCCTGCACTACCTCACAACACTTAGGACAGCATCCCTGCCCTAGTGTGGAGCTCATAGGACAGCATCCCTGCCCTGCTCCAACTCAAGAGAAACAGCATCCCTGTTCTCTCTTCCAGCCAGATGGACAAAGTTTTTGCCCAGCTATGGCTTTTCTGAGACAGCATCCCTGTCTGGCATTTCCATCACTACAAATAGGTTCAGTGGACAATTCCCACTGCTCTAAACTAAAACTTACTGATAGAAACTCTGAAAATACATCTTCACATTGTTGCTTAGCTAAAAAACTTCAAACAGGGTGGTTTACATCCCCACAGGGAAGTAACCATATAGTGGATGATAAAGGGAGTAACCAGTCTATTGCAGAGCTACTCTCTACTTATCACCACTTAGACAATAAAGTCTCAACTGGCCAAGGTTAGCCTTATTGTCCTTCGTTTGGGGGGGGGTTGTGTGAGAAGGTAGCCTCTTTCTAGCCTTGTTACCCCCACTTTTGGCCTGTTTGTGAGTGTATGTCAGGGTGTTTGTCACTGTTTTTACTGTCTCACTGGGATCCTGATAGCCAGGCCTCAGTGCTCATAGTGAAAACACTATGTTTTCAGTATGGTTGTTATGTGTCACTGGGATCCTGCTGGTCAGGACCCCAGTGCTCATAGGTTTGTGGCCTATATGTATGTGTCACTGGGACCCTGTCACACAGGGCCCCAGTGCTCATAGGTGTGCATGTATATGTTCCCTGTGTGGTGCCTAACTGTCTCACTGAGGCTCTGCTAACCAGAACCTCAGTGGTTATGCTCTCTCATTACTTCCAAATTGTCACTAACAGGCTAGTGACCATTTTTACCAATTTACATTGGCTTACTGGAACACCCTTATAATTCCCTAGTATATGGTACTGAGGTACCCAGGGTATTGGGGTTCCAGGAGATCCCTATGGGCTGCAGCATTTCTTTTGCCACCCATAGGGAGCTCTGACAATTCTTACACAGGCCTGCCACTGCAGCCTGAGTGAAATAACGTCCACGTTATTTCACAGCCATTTTACACTGCACTTAAGTAACTTATAAGTCACCTATATGTCTAGCCTTTACCTGGTAAAGGTTAGGTGCAAAGTTACTTAGTGTGAGGGCACCCTGGCACTAGCCAAGGTGCCCCCACATTGTTCAGAGCCAATTCACTGAACTTTGTGAGTGCGGGGACACCATTACACGCGTGCACTACATATAGGTCACTACCTATATGTAGCTTCACCATGGTAACTCCGAATATGGCCATGTAACATGTCTATGATCATGGAATTGCCCCCTCTATGCCATCCTGGCATTGTTGGTACAATTCCATGATCCCAGTGGTCTGTAGCACAGACCCTGGTACTGCCAGACTGCCCTTCCTGGGGTTTCTCTGCAGCTGCTGCTGCTGCCAACCCCTCAGACAGGCAGCTGCCCTCCTGGGGTCCAGCCAGGCCTGGCCCAGGATGGCAGAACAAAGAACTTCCTCTGAGAGAGGGTGTGACACCCTCTCCCTTTGGAAAATGGTGTGAAGGCAGGGGAGGAGTAGCCTCCCCCAGCCTCTGGAAATGCTTTGTTGGGCACAGATGTGCCCAATTCTGCATAAGCCAGTCTACACCGGTTCAGGGACCCCTTAGCCCCTGCTCTGGCGCGAAACTGGACAAAGGAAAGGGGAGTGACCACTCCCCTGACCTGCACCTCCCCTGGGAGGTGTCCAGAGCTCCTCCAGTGTGCTCCAGACCTCTTCCATCTTGGAAACAGAGGTGCTGCTGGCACACTGGACTGCTCTGAGTGGCCAGTGCCACCAGATGACGTCAGAGACTCCTGCTGATAGGCTCCTTCAGGTGTTAGTAGCCTTTCCTCTCTCCTAGGTAGCCAAACCCTCTTTTTTGGCTATTTAGGGTCTCTGTCTCTGGGGAAACTTTAGATAACGAATGCATGAGCTCAGCCGAGTTCCTCTGCATCTCTCTCTTCACCTTCTGATAAGGAATCGACCGCTGACCGCGCTGGAAGCCTGCAAACCTGCAACATAGTAGCAAAGACGACTACTGCAACTCTGTAACGCTGATCCTGCCGCCTTCTCGACTGTTTTCCTGCTTGTGCATGCTGTGGGGGTAGTCTGCCTCCTCTCTGCACCAGAAGCTCCGAAGAAATCTCCCGTGGGTCGACGGAATCTTCCCCCTACAACCGCAGGCACCAAAAAGCTGCATTACCGGTCCCTTGGGTCTCCTCTCAGCACGACGAGCGAGGTCCCTCGAATCCAGCGACGCTGTCCAAGTGACCCCCACAGTCCAGTGACTCTTCAGCCCAAGTTTGGTGGAGGTAAGTCCTTGCCTCACCTCGCTGGGCTGCATTGCTGGGAACCGCGACTTTGCAGCTACTCCGGCCCCTGTGCACTTCCGGCGGAAATCCTTCGTGCACAGCCAAGCCTGGGTCCACGGCACTCTAACCTGCATTGCACGACTTTCTAAGTTGGTCTCCGGCGACGTGGGACTCCTTTGTGCAACTTCGGCGAGCACCGTTTCACGCATCCTCGTAGTGCCTGTTTCTGGCACTTCTCCGGGTGCTACCTGCTTCAGTGAGGGCTCTTTGTCTTGCTCGACGTCCCCTCTCTCTGCAGGTCCAATTTGCGACCTCCTGGTCCCTCCTGGGCCCCAGCAGCGTCCAAAAACGCCAAACGCACGATTTGCGTGTAGCAAGGCTTGTTGGCGTCCTTCCGGCGGGAAAACACTTCTGCACGACTCTCCAAGGCGAGAGGGATCCGTCCACCAAAGGGGAAGTCTCTAGCCCTTTTCGTTCCTGCAGAAACCTCAGCTTCTTCTGTCCAGTCGAAGCTTCTTTGCACCCGCAGCTGGCATTTCCTGGGCATCTGCCCATCTCCGACTTGCTTGTGACTTTTGGACTTGGTCCCCTTGTTCCACAGGTACCCTAGATTGGAAATCCACAGTTGTTGCATTGCTGGTTTGTGTCTTTCCTGCATTATTCCTCTAACACGACTCTTTTGTCCTTAGGGGAACTTTAGTGCACTTTGCACTCACTTTTCAGGGTCTTGGGGAGGGTTATTTTTCTAACTCTCACTATTTTCTAATAGTCCCAGCGACCCTCTACAAGGTCACATAGGTTTGGGGTCCATTCGTGGTTCGCATTCCACTTCTGGAGTATATGGTTTGTGTTGCCCCTATCCCTATGTTTCCCCATTGCATCCTATTGTAACTATACATTGTTTGCACTGTTTTCTAAGACTATACTGCATATTTTTGCTATTGTGTATATATATCTTGTGTATATTTCCTATCCTCTCACTGAGGGTACACTCTAAGATACTTTGGCATATTGTCATAAAAATAAAGTACCTTTATTTTTAGTATAACTGTGTATTGTGTTTTCTTATGATATTGTGCAAGTGACACTTGTGGTACTGTAGTAGCTTCACACGTCTCCTAGTTCAGCCTAAGCTGCTCAGCTAAGCTACCATTATCTATCAGCCTAAGCTGCTAGACACCCTATACACTAATAAGGGATAACTGGGCCTGGTGCAAGGTGCAAGTACCCCTTGGTACTCACTACAAGCCAGTCCAGCCTCCTACATTGGTTGTGCAGTGGTGGGATAAGTGCTTGAGACTACTTACCACTCTTGTCATTGTACTTTTCATAAGAGAAAAATATACAAAACAAGGTCAGTGTATATTCACATAGCCAAAAAGTTTTGCATTTCCTCTTTTCACTCTTTTCTAAGTGCTGAAAAGTACTTCTAAAACTTTCAATATGTTCTTAAAAGTTTAAAAAGTTTTTTCTGTCTTTCCAAAAAGTTCTGAAAACTTTTTTCTCTTTTTCTATCACTTTAACTCTCTCTAAAAATGTCTGGCACAGGCCAAAATGTTGAGCTGTCCAAACTTGCATATGATCACCTTAGCTGGAAAGGAGCAAGGAGTCTCTGCATAGAGAGAGGTTTGAGTGTAGGGAAGAATCCTTCATTAGAACTGTTAATTAACATGCTTAGAGTACAGGATAAGGCCATAAGTGCCCAATCTGTTGAAAAAGTAGCTAATGGTTCTCAATCTGATCCAGGGACTCCTCCAGGAAAAGATTCAGGAAAGAAACTTCTCAGCCTGCCCATTACTAGACAGTCTAGCATAGTTGGTACAGAGGTTGAATCACACCATACTGATGGTGTGCTCTCACATTATACTGTTAGCCAAGCTGTTAGGGTGCCCTCTGTAAGGGACAGGTCTCCTTCTGTTCATTCCCATCATACCTCTGTATCTAGAAATGTCCCTCCCACCCACCCTGATGACAGATTGTTAGAAAGGGAGCTCAATAGATTGAGAGTGGAACAAACCAGACTGAAGCTCAAGAAGCAACAGCTGGATTTGGATAGACAGTCTTTAGAATTAGAGAAGGAAAGACAGAAGTTGGGTTTAGATACCCATGGTGGCAGCAGCAGTATTCCCCATAGTCATCCTGCGAAAGAGCATGATTCCAGGAATCTGCACAAGATAGTTCCCCCTTATAAGGAGGGGGATGACATTAACAAGTGGTTTGCTGCACTTGAGAGGGCTTGTGCTGTACAGGATGTCCCTCAAAAGCAGTGGGCTGCTATCCTATGGCTATCATTTAGTGGAAAAGGTAGGGATAGGCTCCTTACTGTGAAAGAAAATGATGCCAATAATTTTACAGTTCTTAAGAATGCACTCCTGGATGGTTATGGCTTAACCACTGAACAGTACAGGATAAAGTTCAGAGAGACCAAAAAGGAGTCTTCACAAGACTGGGTTGATTTCATTGACCATTCAGTGAAGGCCTTGGAGGGGTGGTTACATGGCAGTAAAGTTACTGATTATGAAAGCCTGTATAACACAATCCTGAGAGAGCATATACTTAATAATTGTGTGTCTGATTTGTTGCACCAGTACCTGGTAGACTCTGATCTGACCTCTCCCCAAGAATTGGGAAAGAAGGCAGACAAATGGGTCAGAACAAGGGTGAACAGAAAAGTTCATACAGGGGGTGACAAAGATGGCAATAAGAAGAAAGATGGTGAAAAATCTCAAGATAAGCATGGGGATAAGGGTAAAACCAAAGATCCCACTTCAAATCTTAAACACTCTTCAGAGGGTGGGGATAAAACAAATTCTTCCTCTTCTTCCCAACCTGCACACATTAAAAAGCCTTGGTGCTTTGTGTGTAAAAACAGAGGCCATAGGCCAGGGGATAAGTCCTGTCCAGGTAAACCCCCTGAGCCTACCACCACTAATACATCAAGCTCTAGTGCCCCTAGCAGTAGTGGTACTAGTGGTGGGACTGCTGGCAACAGTCAAGCAAAGGGTGTAGTTGGGTTCACTTATGGGTCCATAGTGGAAACTGATGTAATCAGTCCCAAGACAGTTTCTGTCACACCTAGTGGCATTGGCCTTGCCACACTGGCTGCTTGTCCCCTTACAATGGATAAGTACAGGCAGACAGTTTCAATAAATGGTGTTGAGGCCTTGGCCTACAGGGACACAGGTGCCAGTTTCACTTTGGTGACTGAAAACCTAGTGCCTCCTGAACAACACATCATTGGACAACAGTATAAGATTATTGATGTCCATAACTCCACTAAGTTTCTTCCCTTAGCTATAATTCAGTTTAGTTGGGGTGGAGTTACTGGCCCTAAGCAGGTGGTGGTATCACCTAGCTTACCTGTAGACTGTCTCTTAGGTAATGACCTAGAGGCCTCAGGTTGGGCTGATGTAGAGTTTTATGCCCATGCAGCCATGCTGGGCATCCCTGAGGAATTGTTCCCTCTCATTTCAAGTGAAATGAAAAAGCAAAGGAGAGAAGGCCTGAAAACTCAGGATCCCTCTCCATCAACAGGTAAAAAGGGTATCACAGTATCCCCTAACCACCCTACCATTCAGGATACTATTCCTGTGGTGGGAGAAACCTCTCCTGGGGTGGCACCTGTTCCAAGGGAATCATCAGCTGGCAAAGCTGGACTCCCTGAGGTGGAAGTACCTCTCTGTGGGATAACTAACATTGGTGAGAAAAACAGCACCATTTTAGTTAACATGGAGCATCCCTCCAACCCTCCCAGAGAAACTTTAGTGCAGAAACCCTGCACTACCTCACAACACTTAGGACAGCATCCCTGCCCTAGTGTGGAGCTCATAGGACAGCATCCCTGCCCTGCTCCAACTCAAGAGAAACAGCATCCCTGTTCTCTCTTCCAGCCAGATGGACAAAGTTTTTGCCCAGCTATGGCTTTTCTGAGACAGCATCCCTGTCTGGCATTTCCATCACTACAAATAGGTTCAGTGGACAATTCCCACTGCTCTAAACTAAAACTTACTGATAGAAACTCTGAAAATACATCTTCACATTGTTGCTTAGCTAAAAAACTTCAAACAGGGTGGTTTACATCCCCACAGGGAAGTAACCATATAGTGGATGATAAAGGGAGTAACCAGTCTATTGCAGAGCTACTCTCTACTTATCACCACTTAGACAATAAAGTCTCAACTGGCCAAGGTTAGCCTTATTGTCCTTCGTTTGGGGGGGGGTTGTGTGAGAAGGTAGCCTCTTTCTAGCCTTGTTACCCCCACTTTTGGCCTGTTTGTGAGTGTATGTCAGGGTGTTTGTCACTGTTTTCACTGTCTCACTGGGATCCTGATAGCCAGGCCTCAGTGCTCATAGTGAAAACACTATGTTTTCAGTATGGTTGTTATGTGTCACTGGGATCCTGCTGGTCGGGACCCCAGTGCTCATAGGTTTGTGGCCTATATGTATGTGTCACTGGGACCCTGTCACACAGGGCCCCAGTGCTCATAGGTGTGCATGTATATGTTCCCTGTGTGGTGCCTAACTGTCTCACTGAGGCTCTGCTAACCAGAACCTCAGTGGTTATGCTCTCTCATTACTTCCAAATTGTCACTAACAGGCTAGTGACCATTTTTACCAATTTACATTGGCTTACTGGAACACCCTTATAATTCCCTAGTATATGGTACTGAGGTACCCAGGGTATTGGGGTTCCAGGAGATCCCTATGGGCTGCAGCATTTCTTTTGCCACCCATAGGGAGCTCTGACAATTCTTACACAGGCCTGCCACTGCAGCCTGAGTGAAATAACGTCCACGTTATTTCACAGCCATTTTACACTGCACTTAAGTAACTTATAAGTCACCTATATGTCTAGCCTTTACCTGGTAAAGGTTAGGTGCAAAGTTACTTAGTGTGAGGGCACCCTGGCACTAGCCAAGGTGCCCCCACATTGTTCAGAGCCAATTCACTGAACTTTGTGAGTGCGGGGACACCATTACACGCGTGCACTACATATAGGTCACTACCTATATGTAGCTTCACCATGGTAACTCCGAATATGGCCATGTAACATGTCTATGATCATGGAATTGCCCCCTCTATGCCATCCTGGCATTGTTGGTACAATTCCATGATCCCAGTGGTCTGTAGCACAGACCCTGGTACTGCCAGACTGCCCTTCCTGGGGTTTCTCTGCAGCTGCTGCTGCTGCCAACCCCTCAGACAGGCAGCTGCCCTCCTGGGGTCCAGCCAGGCCTGGCCCAGGATGGCAGAACAAAGAACTTCCTCTGAGAGAGGGTGTGACACCCTCTCCCTTTGGAAAATGGTGTGAAGGCAGGGGAGGAGTAGCCTCCCCCAGCCTCTG